>NC_133761.1:20362500-26125000 GCF_036562045.2 Rhinolophus sinicus | reverse complement strand
TTTAAGAAATAAATAATAGAATTCCTTTTAGGCAACTAATCCACTACAGATGAAAAAAATTTTGAATACGTGGTATTTTACAATTGATTTTATTAAGTTGGTGAATTGTTTTGTTTTGTCTTTATTTTATAAAAGGTTTCTGAATTTGATTTACTCTTATCAAAAACAACTCCATTTTTATCATTTTATTTTAATAGCAACTTCCTTCCTAATACAAGACAATTTTTAAAGCCCTTATTTAGGTCAGACTGTCTAGTGCTTATTTTAAGAAGAGTTTTAATTAACAGATAATACTATAGAAAAAGATTTTAAAATAGACATAGTCAAGGTTTCAGAATAATATACAAGGTATATACTTACCTCTGAATTCATCATTCTAAACATTAAATATGTACAATTTTTTGTATGTCAATTATATCTCAATAAAGTGGTTTAAAATTTTTTAAATAAAATGTGAGGAGATACCACCAAAATAATTTGGTGATCATTTTATCATAACTACAAAATTCAAGTCACTTTTAAGTCATCCAAACTTTGTTATGGGTGGAAATGTGAATTTTAAGGTGTGTTGACAGGAAACAAGCAAGCATTTTTGCAGTTGTATATATTACCAGACTCCAAATTGTATTTCCTAGGGTATGTCTACCAGTAGGTAGATCAGAAACATGCAGCAGGCTGTGTTAACGTTCTCATGAGGAACTTCAATGAAAGCTAATATCGCCGCCCTTATCTCCTTTTCAAAAATGTAATAAAATCTGTGTAAACACCTGGAGAGAGAATTATTCCCTGAGAATTTCCCAACTTGTATAAAAAATAATGTGATTATTGAAAAACTGTTAAAGATGATATGTCACTTGGTTTACTTTTTTATTAATATATATTTAAGTGTTCCTGTTTATACATCTACCTCTTTTTAAGTATTAATATTGTCTCTGGTAAAATTTGAATATGCCACGATGACTAGTTTTCATGAACTACAGTAGAAATCAAATCACAATGCAGATACCAATATGTGAGCTAAAGTGGGGATCTCTAAGTGTAGAGACCATCGAAGGAATATTTACCTGAATTAAAAAATACCTTTGTAAACTTCTAGTATGCCTCTGCAGTTTAGAAATTTAGAAACCTTTGTCAAGTTAATATTCATCTCAGTATGAATGGCTTTGACCTTGAGCCTCTGGTACACCTCAAGATAGTTTAATTTACTGTGTTAACCTAGCCACAATAGATATCACATTCATAAGAAGCCAGTTTGGCATCCTTTGAAAAGTAAACAGATAAAAAATAAAATAAAAAACTAATAGTTAGAATACAGGGCAAGCAGTTGGCATTTATTAATTTCTTTCATTTCTTCCACACTGTGGAATAAAATGCCAAGCATATTGATAATTGTTCCGACAAACCCATGAGTCATATTATCACCACAGCACAGACCCCCTAGAAGCAGAGTAAGAAATTAATAAACACTTGAGAATTTATTGATGCTTGGGTTATTTATTGGGTTTGCCAATGATTGGCTACACATGGAAGAATATTCCACAGGAATATTGCAATTTATTAGACAACTTCTTCACTACCTAAATATTTTACTTCTGCTTCTGTACATAAGGACTATTTCTTCTACTAAAGTCCTTACAGACATTAGTTCTGTAAGAAATATTTCTAATATTTTTAATTAACACCAGATGAAATATCAGTCACTCTTCACATTGAATAATAAATTGATATAACCATTATTATTTCATATTCATTACTAGTCCTCATTTTGTCATTATTTCTAATTTTTTTCACACAAAATTCTTAATTCAAATAAAATGTGTGCATATGCACATGATTTTGCATATAATTTAAGGTGCACTTGGACCTATTGAAATCCATTTGTAGCCTTCTTTAGGTTCACAACTTCATACTTGCTACACAAGGGGATTTGTACACATGACAGCCTTAAGCATAAATCTGGGAAGATTCCTTACCAAGTGACCTTTATATTTCATGATGTGATCTAGCTTTTTTGTTGTGGTTGTCAGATGATCCTTTATCAAAATATTTTCCTTGATAATTCATAACTAGCTGGGCGTTCTGCCATACCACTGTTGATGTCATCAATGATGTCACATGGGTGGCAGCCATCAACATTGCAGTCCACAAACTGGGAAATCAGCAGGATCTCTTTAATAGTTCCAGAGAGTTTTTTGGCCAAAGATCAGTGCTTCATCAGTCAGGACATATTGGCAATCTCATCAAAAGTGCCATTTTCACTGTGTTTAATGTTTTTCTTTCCATCTCTGGTGATTCCTTGAGTATTTTGATGAGGCAAAAGGTACCACTTCAGTCTGGGCCTGTCTGTTCTGAGTGGTCATTTCCATTGTAACCCTTCTAGTCATCAGTTGCCTTGGCAATGTCATCACCAACCTTTTTTGGAGATGGACCCAGGGGATCGACCTTGGGGGCCGGGGGACGTATAGCACCAATTTCTCCACAGGTGCACCTCAGATATATGACTTTGATCTTGTTAGGGTCAAACTTGGGTGGCATGGCAGAGGCAGCTGGTGTGGGATAAAACTGAATGTGGAACCACCAAAAAGAAACTTGTACCTTGGCCTCCTCTGTTTGGAAAGCCCTCCCCATAACTTTTAAACATTGATTTTTTGTTGTAGAGGTTAATATCTTGTAAGCAAATATTACAATAATATTTCATGTATACATATATCTTCTATATAATTTTGCTATGTTCTAGAACTCAGCCAAGATCCTAGAAAGATGAGAAAACAAACAAAAAGCAGCTAAATTTAAATTTAGATGTACATATCAGTAGATGCAAATATAGAATTTGATTTAACCAAAATCTTAAATACCACAAAAGTCCTTGTATTTTAGTCTAACACTTTATTATTGGAAGAGTCCCTCACAAGTTCACTTAGGGCTCACATACCCTTAATTTAGGCACAGTACGTACAGATTCATTAGTTGGCTTCCCAGGTCACATTTGATTAGAAAATGAAATGTTTGTAGGCAGCAAGAACACAAGCAATATTGGGAAGTAAACAGCAAAATAAATAAGTAAAATAGATAAATAAATAAATAAATAAAGGGCCAGATCCTTAAGGAGTAGAGTGACTACCTCAATAACCCTTGAGAACCCTTCTATAAAACAATGCATGCTTCAAATAATTCTCTGTTCTCTGACCTCAGTTTAAAATGTAAAAAAAAAAAAAAAAAAGGTAATACTTTAGATTTTAGCAAGAGTTCCATTAAAGAATGGCCAACTAACAACTTTTGGCCTTTAACATGATGACTAATGCAGAGCAAACAAGTCAGTGACAGATTATAATGAGTAAATGAAATGTAGTTGTAATCTTTTTTGCTCAGTTATTTGATGCAAAGTGTACATGTCTGTGTGAGTACTTGAATCGTACCAAAGTTTGTTCTGATATTCCCAATGTTCAGTAATTTACTTGGGTTGTTCCCATCTACTGGGATTGTATTTATGAATATTCATGTTTCTAGGGAGGAATACACAAGTATGTAGGGGATGTGTACTTGGCTGTAAAACCAGAATTCTCTACAACCTGTTTCATGGAAATACTCAGTTCGGATAAATGTTGCTTTGTTTTCCTGACAGAACAGTTTTGGCTATCTTGCTTGTTGATACCTTTGGTTGCTCTTATATAAATAGTAAAGACTTTGCAGCTGTATTTTTTCCAGGGCTTCTGGGCAGATACACTTTTAATGGCTTCTTTTAAGTCTTCCTAGGAATATTTCAGAAATGGTAGGTTAGAGGTCAGTGCAAAAAAAGTCAACGCTTTTAAGGAGAGCACTGCCAATACAAATAATAGATGTCATGCTTTCAGGTCTATTTCAGGGAGGGTTGAATTTTTATGTTTCGCTCTGCAAGTTTTCTTTCTTATCACCCCCTTTCCTTTTCTCTGTATCCTCGCCTAACCCCAGACATTAGGGTATTTGGCTTAAAATTACCGAAAAATGTTTCTTAATACAGGGGCAGTCTGGCTAATGAACTTAGGTCAAAATAATTGATCCTGAAGACAAGGAAATCCACCCAAATCCCATCTATATGCTCTTCTTAGTTTCATTACATGCTGCAGATAGTTAGAGCTGGGTTCAGAAATAGCAACTATTACACAGTGTTTAAATCCATTTGCTTCATATAGGTCTGTTGTGTAGGAAATAAAATATTTCACAAACACACTTTTATCATCCTCTTCCCTGTTTCCTACAAAGGTTAAAACATAGATGAAGGGAGAAGGGAGGTACAAAACGAATTGTTCAATATAAATGTGTGAGATATTGTTAATGCCAATGTAGTAGTGTTTATTCTAATGCAATATAGAGACTAAAGCAATAAAAAGATAATGGTAAATAATTTTCATAGCATAGAAATACACCCTAAAGCCAAACAACATTGTAAAAATAATAAAATTAGCTTTAATTATGGGTGTGCAATTCTATATTATTAAAATACCAGACAAGTCCAGCACACTAATGTATAAATATAATTATTTTAGAGTCATGGAAAATAGACAGAAAGCAATTTTCTTATATTATGGAATGTAAAAAAATATAGTAAAAAGTTAAAATATTGGTCGGTTTTGTTTTTTTATTCAATAAATAGTTACTGTATGCCTACTGCGTGCCAGATATTTTTCTGGGCATCACATCTAGCAGAGAATTTCCTCCCTAGGAGCTTCCAATAGGGGAAAGAGATGATAAACAAATAAATACACAATGTGTATACTTTGTTAAATGCTAAACAGTGTTATGGAGAAAAACAAGAGAAAAATTAAACACAGGGATTTAAATTTTTAAAATAGGGTAGTGAGGGAAGACCTCACTGAGAAGGGGACATTTGAGAAAGTCTAAAGGAGCTACCCATGCAGCTGTCTTAGGCAAGAATATTCCAGGTAGATGCAGGAGTGTCTTGGCATGATCCATGAACAGCAGGTTGGCCCAGAATGGATGGATAGAAAGAAGGAGGGGGGGAGAGGGTAGCATATGGAGGTAGAAGACCCAGCAAAGCGAATGGAGGAGGAGCAGCCAGTGAGGTCAGAAGAAGACCAGAAGGGTGTGCTGAGAGGAAGACAAGGGAAGAAAGTATTTCTAGGGTAACTGTGTTCAATTTTTTCTGATATTTAAGTAAGACGAGATCTAAGAAATGACCCTTAGATTTAACAGTGTTTCCGTGATATTGACAAGATGGGTTTCCTTATGGATGTAGGTAGGAGTGAGCATCTTTTGGGAAGTCCCACTGATAGAGAGCAAGCAGAGGTACCTATTTCAGGGATGCCTGTTTTGCTTTAAATGGGTGCCAATAAATAATAGCTGGGAAGGTGGTATTTTCTTGTTATTGTTATGATGTGGAAATTACGGTATGTTTTCATGCTGGTGGGAATGATGCAGTTAAGACTGAAACAAATTGATGTTTGCAAGAAAGTACAAAATATCTAGCACCCAAATTGGGGGGTGGCCTTAAATAAGGGTATTGTCTGCATGTCCATAACAATAGTCGTGAGAACAGAGTATATAAACCCTAGTGCGCATAGTTGAGTTGATGAGGTAGTAAAGTTCTCCTCTGATGACTACAATTTTCTTAGTGAATGAGGAAGCCAAGTTCAAAGAGAATGGGTGGGGAATGGGTGTTGGAGGGTGAATGCACTAGGGACATGTAGTGTGATTGCTCTGAAACACTACTGACCAGCTTAACGGTATTCGTCATGAATTTTAAATGAGAGGATTGTTACGTATGTTTCTCCAGCTAGTCTAATGCTTGGTGTAAATGCAAAGTAAGTGGAAAGTGGGACTGAACACAGTTGGGGTTTTGCCAGACTAATCCAGTGAAGCAAGAGAGAGTGAGGTAGTAGAGGATATTTGCAAGGAAAGGCGTATGATGAAGGACACAGTATTTAAGCTGGGTAAGCAGGGGAACAAGGACCTGAGGGCATGAAGGACAACAGGGAGAGGTGGCGAGATTGGATTTGAGGTCCTAGTGAAGTTAATGTTGAAATGAAAGTTCTAGAAAGAGTGAATTAGAGCAGGAGCTAAGGTTTGAGAATGGGATGCATAGATGTGAAATTATACAGGGGAAGGTCAAAATTATTGGCAATAAAAAGGCCTAGTGAATGAGTGGTTGGAGGTAAGGTAGAGAGCAAGATCATGCAATGAGAGGAGGGCAAGGAATTGAGAGTCCATATGGCCATCTGCCTGGTTATTGTGGATAGTGCAGTCACCAAGAATTAAATCAGGAGCAGTTTGCCCAGTACACGCGAAGATCCAGGAGCTACGTTTTCAAGAAATGATGAAAAATGACATGGAAATCTCTAAATGACTGTGGCAAGCCGTGATAGTATGATCATATGAGATTCAAAACATGTTTTAGAGACTAGGGAAGGAGAATAATCTGCAATGAGGGATACTACTTTCAGGTCAAGTAATATGCAGCTCATGGGAGTAAAATCAGCTGCCATGCAAGAGGGAAAAAGCAAAGGAGCAGAGTGAATGTTCATAAAAGAGGTTGAAGCTATGGAAGATTTTGCTGGGGATTTCCCTTGAGTACCAGTGGAAGGGTTTTGGGAGTTGGTAAAGGACGAGAGGAGATCTCAGGCTGTATGGGGATTATATTATTGGGGTGAGAGCCATGGGAGTCCTGAGCTTCTAGGAATGACTGATAAAAACAAAGATAAAAGTAACAATAAGATTCTGTTTTATCTATTCTTTTTTGAATTGAGATATAATTGACATATAACATTATCTTAGTTTCAGGTGTACAGCACAATGATTTGATATTTGTATATATTGCAAAATGATCACCACAATAAGTCTAGTTAACATCCATCACCATACAGGATTAGTTGTGATTGTTTCAGCACTCAAGAGAATGCTGGTGAGGTTATGAGTGTCAGCAGGGAATGGTGTGGGGCTGGCCAGGAACATGCAGGGTCTGGTCTCTTTACTCCCCTAAGGGTGATATGGAAGCAGGGCGGCAAAGTCTTATCTGAGACACTCAGATCTCTGGGGTCCCTTTGACTCCCTTTGCCCAAACAGTGAAACATTTAATGAAACAGGCCCTGTGTGCCTATGATTCTTCCAATCCGGTGCTTTATGTACCAACTCATTGATTGGAGCAGAGGTTCACAACAAATACTCTTCCTTCAAGTTACTTTTGCATCTACCATAAAATAAGAATGAACATACTATACTGCCCTTTTGCAAGCATTTATTTTTAATGTACACAAGCCACAAGAACACATTTTTTTCCATCAGCCCAAGCTTCATATGTTCACAGATTTTTTTTTTTTTATCATTCTCTATTTATTTCAAAATGCTCTTTTTTGTCCCCTGAAGGACAGCTATGAAAAAAATAACAGTAATAAATATTTGAATGGTTACTTAAAGGGCATGTTGACGTTTTTACCCTTCAACATAGGACATCACTTTTAACTCAAATCAAGTGAATCCCAAACCTTAAAAGAATCATAAATATGTGTGTGGTAGACATAAAAATAGACAAACTATGAAAATAATATCCTGATACCTGCCTTACTTTTTTTTTTTTTCTGTCTCACTCACAGAGTTAGGATTGGGTACATGGAGGAACACGAACTTCCTCCCTTTCCTGGCTCTTTACTGTTCTTTATATAGCTCCCTCTGGAAGTGTCTACCCTTAACAGTTTAGCCATGGGGCATAAAGTACGCTTGAGCACTCCACCCATAGCAGACAAGCAACCCTCCTTCCCACTGTCCATACTAGTCCCAGCACTAGGAACTGTGGTCCCACCTATGCCCTTGAGTGGCCAAGAGGTCTTTTAGCTATAGTCACGTATGCGTCTAACACACTGGTATTGCACTTGAACTAGACATTGAGGATGTAATGTAGACTGAAGCAGGTTAAGTCTCTGTTCTCATGGAGGTTACTTTCTAGTAAGAAAGATAGACACTACCAAATGTATAATCACAAGCTAAGTCTAGCAGAGAAAAGAACACAGTTCTTCAATGGCATACGATCAGGTAAACCACTCAGACTATCAGTGAGTTTCTCTTTCTGTGTGTGTGTGTATGTGTGTGTGTGTGTGAGAGAGAGAGAGAGAGAGAGAGAGAGAGAGAGAGAGAGAGAGAGAGAGGTCAAGGAAAGCTTTCATGACGAAGTGATAGTTTCATGAGCTGAATTGGAAGGATGAACATAATCATGTAGGAATAAGGGGGAGTTTTCTGGCCAGAGGGAACAGCACGTGTAAATGGCCTATGGCACTGAGTGAATTGTATATTTGAAAAATTTAATAAAGGCCAGTGTGACTGGAATAAGGACAGAGAAGTGACTTGGAGTCAGTCTGAGCAATATCATTATACACAAACAATCACATCCTGGTTATTTTCACAACTTCATGTAGGAATTTTTTGCTCCTCTTCTTTGGCAATTCTCGGTACAGTTAATCCCAATTATCTCAATAACTTTGAGAAAACAATAAGGGTTGTACATGTGTTATTTCTTAAGCAGCCACAAAACTCTCCACCCAGCAGCTCTAGCTGTTCTTTTCATACACAGCTAAATGTCACATCTTTTCCATCTCAGCTCCCTTAGTTTTTTATGTATCCTTATGTCATATAACGTTTAACAAACTATATTACAGTATTGGCTTTCTATATTATACTCGTTTATAGAGACTGTATTGCGTATCATTGTCTACCCAGTACCTCACAGAGTGACTGTCTAATCATAAATTAGGTCAATATACTGTTGCTCGGTAAATGTTTGTTGAACTGAACTCTTAACCATTTCATGTTCTTCAGATATATATATGTGTGTGTGTGTGTGTGTGTGTGTGTGCGTCTGTGTGTGTGTGTGTGTGTGTGTGTGTGTATGTATATATAGCTTAACTGTACTTCGGAAGGGAATACATATAAAGGTTTTTAAAAAAATAATAATTAAAGCAAAACAAGTAACCAGTGTTATCTTTAACTTATCTGTGTTATATATTATAGCAACATATAGTTATCATGCTATAACTTCAAGATATGTTTTATTATCCAGGATTTGTTATTTATTAGGAATATTTTAGTTTGCTTGGCTTCAGAGAATAAAAAATGAATTTTGGAAACAAGGCTTAGTGCTGTAGAATTATCAACAGTATTTTCAGTCATCTCAGTTGTGATTTTAATGTCCCAATATGTACAGGAGAATAACAGTTCCATCTACTGAATTGTATAAGTGCCCAATCAAATAAAAATGCTTATTGTAAAAAGAAACCTTTGAAATGCAAGGGATATGTACTGAAAATATCCTTTGTCCTCTTTGTTATCTCTGGGTAAATGACTGGTCAGTGGCTTATCAGAAGCCTTTGTATTCCATTACACAGCAAAGTTACAGAGTCTCTAGTGTGGCAGATAAAAATTTTTGACTCAGTTGTTGGGAATTTTACAGCTCTTTTCAAAACAAAGCTGAGTCATAGTAGAATAATACCATTCCCAATGTATTTATGCTGGGGATATTTGGGGAGAATATGTCATTGATAACTGCCACTATGTAATTATAACTGTGTAAGTTTGAACTTTCAATTGGAATGTTAAACAGTTTTTAGTTAGTATTTCCCATTGTATAAAAATACCAAAGCAGTAACAAATGCTCATTTTAAATGTTCTTGTTTTATTGGCATACAGGGACTAGGCATAAATTACTGCTTTTAAGAAATGAGATGAAAATATGTGACAGAATAATCTATATTCTCTTAGCATGTGTGTACATATACATATCTAGAAATAATATATATATTATATATATATGTTATATATTATATAATATATATATATATATATATATATATATATATATAATAACTGTATAACTATGAAGGGTTTTTTTGTTATTGTTATTCTTGGTTTTGGTAAATTTTAATCCATTAGGGTAGCAAATCTGATCCCAAACCTCAGTTCTTCAGCTATAAGTATTCAAACCTAAATCAGAAACACCGCCTCTGTTTCTCTTTGTTAAGGCTAACACAGCCTTATGTTGACCCAAGGAAGCCAGGCTTGTTATTGCAGGTACAAATTATCACTTTAAGAACATTCTCAATTTGCTCTGCCATCCCTGGAATAGAACTAAAAATGTTATGAAACTAGTAAGTGTGTAAAATAATGCCATGTTCAAAACATTCTGTTATTTTTCTCTGAAATATATGGATGCTTGAATGAACTGAAAGTGTCTGTGACACAGAAAACAAAAAACTTTAAATAGCAATTAAAGCATTTTTTCTTATTTCAGCATATAAAGACAAGGAAATATAATGGTTTTAATAATTAAGGACGCAGACTAATGCACACATTTTGCAGTACTAATAAAAACTTCCTGTTATCATCTCTGTTTTTAAGAATGAAGAAGGCATTTCCTTAATACACTTTGCTGATTCCCTTGCCAGCTCTGTTCAGGCTCAGTATTTGATAATAACATTTCCAAATTGTAAAAATAAAAAAATAAAAAATAGCATAAAAAGTGATTTCAGTCCAACTTTTCAAATCAGTTAACCCAAAGGTTAAGTGCTACTGCACTTGACCTAAGAGAGAGTTTGGTCTCCTTTTATAAGACCTGAGTGTAAAGAATAAAGACGGCATTTTTCTTCTTCTCTTTTTTAAAGAAGCCACATGTAATGTTCTCTGAGTTAAGTTTTACCATTCATAATGAATGCAGTCTCGCCATTCAAATGCGACCATAAGTACACAGAAGATAAGAATTTAATTAAATGTAGATTAAAACCAAACAGGAAAACACACTAGCTGATAATTTTATCCCATCCTCTGGCCATATTTTTTATACTTCCTTCTTGTTCTTCTTTGGGCTATAGCTTATCAACATGCCGATAGTACCATAACTCATTACATCTGATGGTGCAGCAGAAATGTGCAGGCTCTGTGCTTGGATTTCTGAGGCACTTAAAATGCAAAGCATGTAAATGTCTCTGTTAAATATACTAGTGTGGTAACACTGGTGAAAAGGAAGTGATTCCGAAGAAATCCTTAAACCTCCCACAAGATGCAGTAGTATTGCATAGTAACAAATGGAATTTTCAAAGTGGAACCAATTCATATATTCACACGTATGTGGTATGGCTTAATATTTGAGGTTGAGCTCCTTTAGCAGTTGACAACTTAGAGTGTCAATCAACTTACTTAGTTTACTTCAATGTATGTAGAGTTTGGTGCATAGGCATTTAGATCTGTTTGTGGAAGGATGGTGTTTTTTTGTCATTGTTGACTATAATATAGTGACAAAAATCTTTGTGCTTAAATGTTGCTTTCATTAATCTTAAGTAAAACACTCCCTAAATGATCTCCTATTATTTACTCTGAATCTCTTGAGACTGTGAAGGTAGAGGCCACAAAACATCGATGATAAAAGTCAGAAGGGACAGAAGGCTTTCATTATTAAGACCATTAGTACATATTATTTATGCTTAGTCAGTTTATCTATTTTTTTTCAAATCTTTCTAATCATTATATAAATAGGCAATGATCAGTTAGAAAAAAAATCTTGGTCATTGTAAAGGAAGCCTCTAGAACAAACACAATAATTTTAAAATCCAAAAGAGAATACATATTGGATCTGTTTATTAAATATTAGGCTAAGGTTTGGAACATCAATGCATTCTTCAATGTGCAATCTTGATTTTTTAAATACTAGTAAAGCATAACTGAATCATTTATGTGTTTGCATTCTCTGTATCTAAAACTAGGAGGCCTAAGAAGTGTAACATCCTTTTTTTTTTTTTTAAGCTAGCATAAAAAGCTGAAGTTATTCTCTCTCTTGAAAGGTAAATAATTGGTTGCTTTTTTTTTCTTCTTTTTTTGGCAATGGGTTGTGTAGCTTGCATTAAATTAATAAGGTTTTTCAATTAAACTCTCTCTGAGAAAATGACTTAGGTTTTTGCCTCTTTACTGCAAATTTGAAGTTCTTGATGGTTTGAAGTACTAAACTGATAGCACCTATTTCTCTACATTGTCACATGATCACTTTGCACTCATATTGCTATAATATGATGCATTCATATAGCTGCCAATTTCGCTGTTAGGAATAATTAACTCAATTCTCAAAGATACCAAAAATTTCACCGTCTAGGGAAACATTGATTAGTGGAGTGAACCTATATTTTCTTGCCATTTAATTCACTTGGAAAATGAGAGTCACAAAATGACATAAGTTAAAGTGCTGACATTAGCCGGACATAGTGGCTTTATCCAGAAAGCTGAAGACATTGCTGAGGCCTCAGTAATATTCTCTATTAACTCATTTTCCTTTGGTCCCCTTTCCATAAATTAGTTTCAATGGTGCTATGAAGAAGGAACAAAATAAAACTAAAGCAAGGAAAACTGAAGTGCAAAATGGAGGAACATACTTTTGGATTTTGAAAGAATACATTTAAAATGCTTTTGTCAACTAAAAAACTTTAAATATAAAAATACAAAAAGGAAATTCACCAAATAGTCTGCATATATCTCTAATGTGTTGGAGGTAAAATTACTAGTCTCTAAGGCACTCTTAAGTAAAGGATAGGATATTTATTAATAATAAAAAACAAAAAAAAAAAACGAAACACCTCCCTGGAATGCCATGAGACAGAGAAAGATTTCTTTAAGCATTAAGTCTAATAAATTTTTCCCTTTCATCAAACATATATTTAAAGGCAAAACGAGAAGAGTGTTTCTTTGAAACTCGCTTACTTCCCCTGCAGGCTCCAGTCTACCTTAGACTGTTTCCTTTAAGAAGCTCTAAGAAACTTTAAGAACCCCTGCATACCTTGCAGAACACTTGTGGTACATCCTGGTCATGTTTGTGTTTTTCACTCTAGGACTGTGAGTTCTTAAAGAGCAATCCTCTACACTGTGCCCAATGACTGTTAGGTCACAACGAACAAATGCTAGTTTTTAAGATGGACGAGAATAAGAGAGAAGGAGAGGGGGAATAAGGAGAATGGGAGGGAATTGAGAGAAAAGAAGGTAGGAGGGGAGAAAGAAAAGGTGGAAGGAAAAAGGAGAGAAAGAAAGAGGGAAACAGGGAGGCAGGGAGAAACTGAGCTATTCAGGAAAATAGTATTCTAATATCTCTAGTACTTTCTCAGGCTGGAAATGGCGCCAGTTTCAGAAAAATTGAGAATTGGAGCATAATGAATATTTTAGAGAGAAAAATATGGAGCTAAGGATATGGAGCAAGATTTCTCCTGGGCCACATCAATGAGTGTCAATGATAGAAAACAAAGAACAAGAAATTTGTATTTGGTAATGCTTTGTCAAGGGCAAAACAGAGAAAAAATGAGACTAATATTTATCGATTACCAACTGTGAGATGAGATTTTATATGTTATTTTATTAAAATCTTTATTAAGAAGAAACCTGTAAACTGAATTTTACAGATGTAAAAATTTTACAATTTACAGATGTAAAAACTGAATCTCGGGGAGTATAACTTACCTACTATCAAATAACTACGTAATAGGCTCCAGAACAAGCAAAATCTGTCTCGGTAGCTTCTATACTTGTGTCTCCAACAAATTACAGAGGATGTGATTTTAGTTCATTGTATGTGTATTTTATCTGAAATGAAATTGCCTTATTAAATTAATTATTTGAAAAAGTACCTCACCAGCTACTATATGCTAAAAGTCTGTTTTTTCATTTTATAAATGGTATATAAAATTTTGATCTTTAAATCAATATTATTCAAGGAAAATGAAATTAGATTAGTATAATAACAGCTTTCAGGAAATTATAAAATCAATGAATTTATTTCCAAGGTAGGTGTTAGGAAGTTATTTCCATCACGATTTTATTAGGGTGCTTGAGAGATTAGGAATTTTTCTCCATACACCCTGTGTGTCTATTTTGACGATGTATCTTTGGTTCCTACACTTTGAACTGTTCTCTAAAGGCTGAAATAAGCAAGAGTAATGCTCAGACTTTGTTTGATTCAAAAGACCAATATTGGCAGAGCACAACCAATTTGCCAAGAGGGAAACTGGTGAAATGTTATCCTAGAAGCAACTATGGCATTTTAAATGTAAATGTAAGAAGTCCATTTGGTGGAAATATACAAAAAGGGTTTTTATAAAAACAAGCTTACCCTGGAACAAAGCTATTAAAGAGAGCTTCGACCACCCAGGGTATTTTAACTCTAGCCTTTGTCTGAGGGAGACTGTGTTCTCATCAAGCCCTGTAATAACTGAATTATCAGTTTAGCCTGCAGACTTTTAAGTGAATACAAGGTAGATTTTCCAATAAGATGTGGTAATTTCTTCAGAGTATTCTCTGTGTTAATCATGAGCAAATCGTAGGGAAAAGTGAAAAGGGAAAATGTTTTCCTACCAATAATCACACCGTGCAGACTCTACGCATTTTTGCCAACGCTCAAAAGTACAAATTCGATTTATTTCCACCTTTCCAAACTGTGTTAATGTTACACAAGGAAACCAAAATAGATTGCAGGAGTCTGCATGGCTAGGAAGAAATTATGTGTATCAAATAATTAAATAAAAATAATTATAACAGAGACTGGAAGTTAAAATATTATTAAAATACTTCTGTTAATGGGTAGTTTGAGTCATCTCATGGCAGTGACAAAATTGGAAGGCGGATTGTAACAAATGCAAGTTACAGCCTTAAACAATAACACATTCTTCCCGGGAAAACGAAAATGACAGGTGTAGCCATTGATGCTTCAAGCATATACTCTGACCTCAAGACTCCCAATCTGCTACAGTCTGTGGAGCACATACTGTGGAGTCAGAATTGTGCTGAGGGAAAGAAGGACTAGAAAATGCTGTATAGGAACTTCATCTTATTTACTGAAAAAATATGTATTTCAATGTCTTACGGAGATAACATTTTAAAAATAAAATGGAAATGAACATCTCCCTGACTGCTTACTTTTCTTCCTCATTTTCTTAAGCACAAAAAGAGGTTTATGAGCAAAGGAGGCTATATTTATATAGCTTTTCAAATGGGAGAGGCTGTGGTATTTGACCTTAGATTAAAAAAAAAAAAAAAGTTCTTCAGCCTAGTGTTCTCCCAGTTATATTCAAAACTGGATTTTTGCTGCATTTTTTATTTAAATGGTTTGCCTTGATGATCACTGCTCATAGATTTCAGGATTATGCAGAAGATGAAAATAAAACTAGCATTAGTTGAATTCATATTTCTGAAATACATTCGTTATTACATTTTGTATTTCTCTACAGATCATTACTTTGTGCTTGGGTTTGCTCATATTTCCAATTTTGTCTAATTCTCAGTCACAATTTCTATATTATAACCCACTGAAGATTTTATATTTTTTTTCATTTCAGTACCCATTATTTGAATCATAAAAAACTGCATTACTATATTCATAATGTACTGCTCATGTGACAGTTTTTGAACTTTAATATTCTTTTCTGTAATGTGCCGGCTTAGCAGCCTATAAAAGAGACATATTGTTTGTAATGTTTCTTACCCACAACAAATGATGTGATTCTGGGGTTTATGAAATGGCAGTAGTTTTCTAAATTTGTGATTCTTCTGTGTTCCGTCGTCAAGAACAGTTGTACATCTGCTCAGCACAGACTTTCCGAGACTATGAACTTTAATTGAGGAAAAATAATGAGGGTTCAGGGACTACTGATATGGAATTGGTTGCAAAGCAGGTGCCCTGCTGCCAGATCAATGGATTATTTACTCCTTTGTCATAAACAGGAAACAGTTGGTTGTTTGTGGTGACTACACACATATTTTAAAGCCTGTGTACATATTTCCTCCTTCCTTGTCAACGTAAAACATTTTAAATAGTGCTTAGTTTATGATTTAACATCACTATATAGAATAAGCAAACAGCACTTGTTCTGTTTTAATAATTAACCATCTTGTTTGAAAAAGAACTTTAGGAGTGATTTCAGGAACACGCAACTTCACATGAGCTTCCAGCCCTTACCTCTCAGCTGGTATGATTGCAGCCATAAACCCTCTATATAATTGTCTAAATATTTTTCTGCCTCTCTTCATACACATTTGAAGGTAGAATACCTTCCCCTCCCCCAAATACACAGAGAAATCTAAAATATAAATTGTCGATAGTTTTAGAATTCCATTAGGACACCCTAACAGTTCATACACGTTTGTCAAACCACTGGAGTAGAATTTTCTCATGATATAATTGGGCGGCTGAGGCGGGGTGGGGCAAAGCTCAGAATTCTTTTCTGAGTGCATAAAGCAAGCACGTAGGGCTTGCAGTTGGCATCTGATTTCTGAGTGTGTTGGAACTATGTCCGACACACCTGAGCAGGACCAACCTAAGAGGCGAGGGTCACCCAAAGGGGGAGTGTGCCCCTCGCTCGGTACTCCTCATTAGCAAACCAAACAAAGGGCTCTAGGATGCCTGGAATTAACTGCAATTTCCACCATGACAAGTGACTTTTTGTGTTCCATAATGATATGCTGAGAATTTAAATCCTAGGTTCTAGAGATCAGTGGTTTAAATTCTAATGATGGGTTTTGTGGCATGAAAGTCTGACTTTTAACACTTGGAGGTTGGAGACCGTAGAAACCACACCGTAAACTTTGTACACAGAGCCCGCGCCTGGACAGCGCCTCTGAACCCTCAGACAGTTCACACAAGCCTCAGCTCTCCACCACAAATGGTATCATTGAACCTGTTCTTGGGAAAAGTCTTCATTCTGCCTCTAAATCTCTCTTAATTCCTTTTGGAATTGGGATTACTACTGTCGGAAACAACTGTCACCGGAGAGAAACAAATTTGTTTAAGAAAAAAAAAAAAAAAAAACACTTGAATTTCTAAAACGCAAATGATTGAGCCAAAATCCATTAAATAATCAGTAACTTCAAAGTACATTGAACCAAAGTATGATACTTGACAATCTGATTAATTTGCCTTTCAGTTTGAAAACACTTCGGTAAACAAAAATAAATTTGTATTTTTCTCGTTTGTTAACTATGTATTCATCACTACATGATGCAACGATCTGCCAATGCATCTTTCCTACCACAAAATACTGACAAAATATCATTAAATATGGAAATAAAAATAACTTTAATTCCTATTCATAGCAAATAATTGCTACTAGTTAAGTGTGTCATTCTTTAAGTGAGGATTGGATTTTATACAGATGTTTCAGTAAATGTTTATACTCAGTATGGATCTTAGAACATTGTTAGCGTTTCCTGAGTGCCATTATATATTTTAAGAATACTGTACTTATGTTTAGATTTTTAATTCATGCTTACTAAATACTACATGCAAGTATTCACTGCTTAACATTTTTTGTGTTACTAATTACAATAATATATGTAGTTTTCATTGCAGCTAAATTTCCCATCAGTGCTGTAGGAATAAAGCTCAAATGAAATCCATTTTTTCCAGTGGGGGCAGATGAGGGTTGTTAGTTTAGCATCAACACAATTTCCTTTGAGTCTGAAAGCTAGAACGAGAGCCAGGGAAAATTACAATTATGAACAAAGAGAGATGTTGTTGCTTCACTTCTGTTGATGAAAGGGCTTAAAGTAAAAGTTATTGAAGTTATTTTATTTATGAGCAAATATTCAACTATAAGTCTATATTCAACTGGTGTTGTAAAGAATTTCTTAAGTCTACTATCTTGAAAATATGTAGCAGCAGAAGTAGAATTATTCATTCATAAACATATGCTTTATTCTAGACAGCAGGAAATACGAAGTTCAGGCTTGGAAGCTCTGTTGTACCATGCAGGGATGAAAAGTTTGAGATCAAGTGGCATGAATGAAAAGTCTCTAAATAAAATACATCAGGGGTAAAGTCTTTGTCTAGGATCTCTGATCTCTAAAAATGAATGTTGTACCTCAATTTTTCATTCTATGAGTTGCTTTTCTTAATTCAATCTAATTTATCAAAAAGAATATAAGCAATGTGAATTGTAAGAGAAAAGTAGTGGTGACTTTTTTATTCTAACAATGAAGGTAAAGGATGTGATATGTTTTTCCCCCATTTTAGCACAGATGTGTCTAAGGGATAACAGAACAAAACAGGAACATGGTCTGTAAGCCCAAACATGACTTGCAAAATTGGCCCTGGCTGGAGAAGATCTAAGTAGCTATTGTTAGGATTTTTGTAGTGGGTGAAGAAGTCTGCCATCGCGAAGACCTTTGGTGTGTCTGCTTTCCTGCACTTTGTGATGGTCAGGGGAAATTGTGTGTGTGTGTGTGTGTGTGTGTGGTGGTGGTGGTGGTGGTGGTGGTGTTATTATATCAGTAATTGTAGCAGCAGTCTCAGAGAAGGCTAACTCTTTTTTCAAGAAGATATTTAGTTGAAAGAAAATGTGGCAAAATACTGACACCTTTATTGTCTTGAAAATGAAACTTGATTTTCTAAGAAATAGAAATCATATCAGAAAAGCATTTCAGATTTCATAATGATTTTATTAACAGAGTAAAAAATTATTCTCCTACTGAAGTTTTGAGTCGACAATAAAACCTTTATGTCAAAAACTACCCTTATGCAAGGAGATTAAAGCATGCTGCAAGCCTTTCAGAAATACCATTTTCAGATTACCTTCTGATGATTATTGCTCTCTTTTTTATGTAAAGTTCTGTAGAGAATATATTTTAATTAGCTTACACTTGATACTACTTCATACACACTGCCCAACTTTGCCCCAATGTCTGATCATATAGAATACATTACAAAGGAACTGGTCATTTGAGTGTTTTAATATAGCTTTGTATTAATGTCAGACATCATTTAGACAAGGCATTAAAAGTGTTATTTTAATGACTGAAGTGTGTTGGGTAAAAGAGGCTTAATCTTTATAGGAAGAACAATTTCAATTAGCTCTAAAATATTAATTTGTTCGTACAACTATAGACCCTAATGTATTTGGCTACAAAACAGCTTATGAATAATACATGATAGAATCCACTTGTCTTATGATGTAACTAGTACTGCCTTTAACAAAAAAGCGTTGCTAATTTTATAACCTCCGTGAATCAGTTAAAATAATAATAATAATAATTTTTAAAAATTTGATCATGTTTTATGTTGAAGGCTTTTTCTAGACCCTCCTTCCCCCAAAGTAATTTGTTAGGCTATAAATAAAATATGCAATCTTCAGCTAGTCAGATATTGAATAGGTTTTAAACATGATATGGCTATCTGTCTTAAAATTTTAAGGGCATTCTTACTTATTTGTTTACATGGTGAGTGTAAGATATTCTCCCTGGAAACAATTTGCCTCACTGTGGAAAGTGTGAACACACGAGAACAAAAATAACTGCATACCTTAATCCTGCTATTGTGTTTCTGGGAACTAAAAACGCTGCTGTTCTGGCTTTTACTCTCCTTGAATATTTCCCTGTAGCTTTATCTTTCCATTGTGCTGGCTGTTTATTGCAACATCTTGGCATTGGTTTTCCTAGCTGCGCATGTGGCTGTACCTTAAGGTGAGTAAGGGTCACATAGGTGAAAAAAAACCCATAACCCTTTTAAAAATATGCTTTTTGTCCCTGCAGCTAAGCAGAAATCTGGGATTGCTTCATAGACTTCTCAGGGACTTCCTATGCAAGGCAAAATGCAGGTAGCTCTAAAGTACTTGAACGCTATTCGCCAGTGTAGAACACTTGTCCTGGCTTGGATGGCTTTAAAGTTCGTGTTACACAACACCAGAGCAGCTGGATAAAGAGTGAAAAACTCTGTTGGCCAGGGAAGTGTTTAATGCATCCTGGCAAATGCCCCCCAACAGCCTAACAAAGTAGGAACAATGGCTTTCATATAGGTAGGCCTAAAAAGCATACATCTTCTGTGACTCTCATTGTCATCAGTGGCATTGGTCACATTTAGCCTGATTAATTCTCACACATACGAAAACTAGATTTATTTTAATATGACTCTTGTGCAGTGTAACACTGGAGGGGGAAAAATACTGAGTTTCATAGCAAAGCAAAGCCACACAAATGCAGTTTTTCAACTAGGTAAAGGAGGCTTTTGTAGTAGATTTCATGCAGCAGTTGGCATTGGCAGTATTGCAAAAAGAGATGTATTCTGTTGTGCTCTGTTTGATCAAGTGCTAAACCCGTGTGATCAATAGAGAGACAGATGTCGGGTGCAGATGGCGATGCCGTGATACCTGGGGCAGCACGGGCCTGCCAGAATGACAGAATGGGAACAGGGAAGAGCAGCAATGCAACAGAATGTGACAAATGAAATTAGGGTTTATACTAGTCGATAATTTACAGCTAATACAAAGTGACAGAATTTTTCAGTACCCAGTATATTTTACTTCTAGTAATGCTATAGCCAATAAAGGCATATTTCATGCAACATAATAAAATGAAAGCAGTGGGGAAATATCGTCCAACCATTTTTTATTATGTTACAACTTTTAAAATTGATCCCTGAGAGAATACTAATAGCATGCGAGTCTTGTTAGAGTGACGTCTAAAGGCATTTTATCTCCAAATTTATAGCAGCCCCGTCACTTACTCTCATTGCATATTAGACTAGACTCAGACTTTAAAGACAGATAACTCTAGTGACCAAACTGCATATGCTGTGTTTTAAAAGATATATTATTGAATGCTCTTTAAGTCTGTTTATAAAATTATAAAAACAATGATCAGTTTCAACTGAGTAAATAAACATTTTAATTTCCTGTATTAATGGGAATGTTTAAGCAGTCACCTGTGTAATTGAAAATGAAAATCTAAGCACATATTAAAATTTTTCCTTCACCACAATCCAGGCCAACAGCCACAGTTAATATATTTGAAATATAGTTTATGACTCTATAATTCAAAATACATTGATAAATACTTTGAAGTGACAACTTTTGCAATAACGGTTAGGGAATCTATTGTGACTTTGCCCAGTTTCACATATTCTTGAACACACACATACGCATATGCTAAGTCCTGCTACCAGTCTGGGAATGGTATAGGATGGATAAGCAGAGCCATCCCTAGTCAAAACAATGCTGTGTGCGCTTTTCTTTTCATTCTACTTTTTCCTTCTTTGTTTCCCCTCCTTCTGGGCTTCTGGTGTTGTGAAGCTATGCCATGTCTGCAAAAAATACCTTCATAGAAGTCCTTATCTGCCTGGCACCTCTTTCCCCACCCACTCCCCCTTTTACTCAAGTATTCACTGAGTAATAGAATCCTAGTAGCCTTTCCCAGGGCTTTTGTAACCATATCCAAAGGAAACACTGAAGTTGGAATGTTCACTATCAGGGATTATCTGATGGCAGGCATGTCGGAAAGTATAGGAATCCCCTAACACCTCTACAGGTACAGTAAGGGACAGCAAGACCCAATACTGCCCGTGACATGGGCAAATGCTTATTCATAAGGATAGGAGATAATCCACACTTGTCACATTCTTTCCTAACTGCCTGCTTTGTGAATACAAATGAAGACCCAAGACATACTCTTCAGTGGCAATAATCACCAACATCTTTCATTGGCTCAGTTGGGAACATTTACAAATTATGGCTTCAGTCGAAGGGGGCAAGATCATAATGCTCAATGCAGTTCTGAGAATTTTGGAATTCTTGACTATCCAAGATAATGCTTGGCAACTGAAACTCTCTCTCTCTGTCTCTCTCTGTCTCTCTGTCTGTCTCTGTCTCTCTGTCTGTCTTTCTGTCTCTCTCTCTGTCTCTCTCTCTGTCTCTCTCTCTCTGTCTCTCTCTCTGTCTCTCTCTCTCTCTCTCTGTCTCTCTCTCCCCCACACACACACAAAATAATACCGTGTTTCCCCAAAAATAAGACTAAGTGGAAAATAAGCCCTTGCAGATTTTTCAGGATGACATCCCCGAACATAAGCCCTAATGCATCTTTTGGAGCACAACTTAATATAAGACCCAGTTTTATTTTTGGGGAAACATGGTAATAGTTATTTTATTTAACAGCTAGGCTAAATTATACCTATTATCCATAGTTGTGTCAGAATTCAAGCTAATCTTAACTTGAATATAGATAAACCCATGGCTCTAAAATTAATATTCATTATTATTCAAAGTAATATAGCAATAATGTTCTAGATATTTCAGCAGACATTATACTTTTGGGTTTGCTAATTTAGTTGCTCATTCCATTTTAACAAAAAAATCTTTAGTTTTTTAGGAACCTCATTGTGAAATTTTAGTAACGCATTGATCAAAAACCTTAACTAGATTTTTCATAAAGAGGACAAGTTTCAATGTGCATTCCTTAGTTATTCTAATCTGCCAAATATGAGAACTATTATAGAAAGTATTTTTAACAGAAGACTCCTACAGAGAGTATGCCTCGGGTAGTTGGCCTATTACAATACGAATGGATCATTCATTTCAGAAGACATCCACAGCTGGACCCAGAATCATTACAGGAAACTCATGCTTGAAAGTAAAGGCCTTCCTGGTATGTGTTAACAGGAATCTCTTTATTTGGATCACGGTATTCCCTCCCGAAGATATTTCTAACATGCCATTTGATAGGAACTAGTTAGAGATTAGCAAGTTTATAAGGTATTTAACTGGATTCTTAGCTTTATGTAGCTCCATTCCACACATATAATAATGAGTAAGTTTAGGCTCACAGGAACCATTCTATTTCATTTGCAGGCTCTAAAAACTCACCTGGAGTTGTCCCATGATGGCAGCATTTATTGGCATGGCACCATTACCTTAACCCATCTGTCAATTTCAGTCTTTGAACCAGTTGAAAGGAACCAAAGTACCAGCCTTTTAATTTTAAAGAGGAAGAAAGTGAGGCCCAGAAAATTTACATGGATTTTCCACATTCACTGTAGCACATGCTATAGCATAATCCAATTGTCTTGACTTTGCCATCATGGTCAAAGATAAACAGAACACAGCTGACCTGGTTCTTTTACTAAGGCAAGATTCCTCCTCATAGTATCAGCTTCATAAATTGTTCATGAATCAACTCAAATCCCGTCTCTTTTCTTACAGCTTCCCCAGCTACTGTTGGCATAATTTTCTACTCCCCTAAACTTCTGTAACAAGCAATGTCTATATGACCATACAATTCTCAGAACAATCCTAGGAAGTAGGAGCTATTACGTCATTTTACAGAAAAAAAAAATGAACTAAGGCTCAGAGAGAATAAACAATTATCCCAAATAACATAGCTAAAAAAATGACCAATTTATAATGGAATACACAACACAATTTGTCATCTTGACAACCTTTTAAAATGTAGTAAGTTATGCCATATTCTCTCAGTTTCACCTTTGTCTATGCCAGAGATCTTTTGAAGATGATCTAAGTCTTTGAAGACATCTTTCTATGGATGTCATGAACATCTTAGATGCAAGTATCCACTGGCATCTCAGTATATATGTTCAGTGGGATGTAAGACTCGCCTAAGAGCCCAGTGTCATGGGACAAGAGGGCAGAACATTCTTCTTTTATGAGTACAGACTGAGCACTTTTAGGGAACAGACTATGTACATATTCTTTCGCTCCCTGGGCCCCACCCTGCCTTAATCATGGTGTGTGTTCCATGAATAGAGGTTGAGTAAGTAGCTGAATAAATTAATGATGAAAATGATCTCTTACTTGCCACTTTATATTTTTTACTACCTAATCTGACCAGGTAATGCTGGCTTATAAATGACAAATTCTGGAATACCGTAAGTCAGACTGCTCTGAAAATTGTTTTTTTTTTTTCCATTTTTTTCTAAATTACTGATCTTTTTATTAGATACACTAACCATGCATTTAGCTAAAGAGGGGCTACAGAAAATTCCATGATGCTCCAGGAATGCATGGCTGGGCATTTCCATTTTGGCACTGACAATGCCTCTTTGGACTCAAGGTGACTTGACCCACTGGTTTGTATAAAAATATCTGTTCCTCTGAATTCCCTTATAAACCTTTGTGTATTAGTTCCTCTTTAAATAATATATTTAATTCAGCAAAGTACAGGGCAATGAAAGGCAAGATACTTTACAGATTTTTACAGTATGAACCTTTTGTAAAAAGTTACAGGGAGTCTGATTAAATAAAACAGTGATACCAAAAATATACATTTCATTATTTAATCCCCAGCAATAGAGTAGAAACTCAATTCATTAGTATAAGGACTGAAGCAAATAAATGCAATGAAATTGATGGATATGGTCTAGGAAAAACATTTTAGAAACCCTTTGAATGAAAATGTAAGTAGTGGATTCTTTGAGTGCTGCTCCTTTCCATAAAACATTTGTATTATATATGTTAATGCCTGGCCCTTTGAAAGGCCCTTTGAAAATCAATTATACTGCCATACGTGTTCATGACCTAGTCAAGAATATGTGTCTGATAATAGTAGTTCCAAGATGGTTGCATGGTCTTAGAATGAAATATTTAACGTTCCATACTGGGGTAAAATTTTCAGTACTCTAATTGAGTGACAGACAGCATACTGATTTGATTTGATTTTTTTTGGAATGGAGTTTTTGGTAACACTGGTTCCACAGACTTAACACAAATCCTCCTCTCCAATAAAGACAGCCACTCAGGGTCCTGATTACAGAAGGGGTCATAGCTCACTCCACTATCTATCCTCTCAAACCTTCATTTTGGTGTCACCTATATCATGTTAAACTGGCATAACTCCTTGTGAGTGGGCACAATGCCAACATAACAGATGGCTCTGAGCTGGGCATGGCAAGGGACCAGTATGTGCATCAAGTTTGACTATTAGAAATGGAGTTTCCATCCAGGACTGTAGTTCATATAAATATTTTTGTACATTTAGAGTTTTTATTTTTAAAGTTAATGCCCCAAACTATGTTACACACACACATACTCACACTCACACTCTCATGCTTGCTTTAGAATTTTTTAAGTTAAGTGCTTAACCGAATTTTGAATATAAATAAATCTAGACTCGGTTGTACCATACTGATGACACATGCTATAATCTTTAACCTTATGTCAGTGTTTCCAATCTAGCTACATTGTTCAAATTTAGAACTTTATTAGTATGAATAGTATTAATATTCATTTATTTATGTAACCGGACTTTTGAAAATTTCTATTCAGTGAATTATATGTGATAAATCATCATATTTATGGAAAATACATAGTAGAGAAAGAATAAATAGATCACATCAGCCCCAATGACTTTATTTCTCCTTTTTCTTAGTTTCACTTGCTCTAACCAGCTTTAAAAACTTAATCTGTGATCTGAGAAGCAAAACAAAACAAAATCCCAATAATTTAGGACTCCGGAATTACAAATGTATGTAAATCCCAAGAGTTTTGGTGTTTTGCATCCAATACCTGTTTTCTGAATTCCTAGCATACAGAATATAAGCAAGTGCATATTTGTTCCAAAAATACAGTGGACGGTAGAGGTCTGAAAGCTAAACAGAGCCAGTCCTCTCTGGGAATAACAGTCTGAAATCAACGATATAAATCACTCCCCGAAAGGCAACCAGGGCCAACAACAGAGTAACAAACGAAATGTGCTTTCTAGGCCAATGCCTTCTAGGAGAATACCTCAAGCCGGTGATATTTTACAATCTGCCCTACCTGAAGCTTCCAGGGACTACCCGTTGCCATTCCAAGTAAAATAATTATGAGAAGAGAGCAGAACAAACATTTTTGAAGCACTTATTCCCTGCTCATCCCTGTGCTTTGTCCTTCATATAAAGTGATATTATGTAACATTCACAACAATCATGGAAGAGTAGACAGGATCATCCCCATTTGCCAGATGAGGAAATTGTGTCTCGAAAGGATTAAGTTAAATTGCCCAAGGTCACCCAGATGCTAACTATTCAGAACTGAGTTTCTCACCCAGATTTTTCTGATTTTGCAAACGCCAGTTCTTGGTGCACTATCATGTTGATCCTGTTTGGTTACCGAGCAAATGGAATAAAACCAATAAGCAGACTTGGTGATTTCCTAAGGGTTTGGGATTGGGGGGGTCACAAACTTCATGGTCCTAAGAGCAAGTGCAGCCAACCTGCCCAGCAGCTGACAAGTTTCGATTAATGCCGAACCTGAACTGAACTGGACCCGAATAATACTAAGCTAATCACTTTCAGGGTCGGGAAATTGGGAGGATGCAACTGCTTGAGTAGGATATTTTATTGACCGTATTTTCATCCTGCTGTCTTCTTTTGAGTCCTTTTAAGATTAATTGGTAGGTATCTGGGACTTCCTTTAATCTTCTACAACTATAAGCCTGAGATGTTAAGGATAAAGAGAAGTACATTTCATTGCCTTCTGCTACGTGAGCCAAACTTCAAAATTCCAGGGTTTTGGTGATAAAGCGAGGCCACATATAAAATTGTTTCTCTTGAGGAAAGTGTAGATTTTGTGAAAATATCTAACAAGAGGAAGTGCAGTGTGTATGTATGTATATTCATTAGGAAATAATTAAAATCAAATTACAAGAAAAGTAAATTTTCAAAAACAATGTTTTGCAAAATGCATTCAGAATTTTGACAGATAATTTTCGCCTATTATAATTAGAAGATTAATGTTAAAATAAAAGAAAAGCCTGTAACTATTATATCAGCTGTATTTAGAGGAAAATAAGTGACACATTGTATGCTGACCACTTACTTGCTCCTGAAATCTGTAAGACTTTTGCTCTATAAACAAAAGAGCTTAGTACTGTTTAAAATTCTATTTTATTATCCTCAATTATTACTTTTTATTACTTTTTTCAGTGGTTCATTGAATTGATAGTTGGTTTTTTTTGTTTGTTTGTTTTTTGTTGTTGTTTTGTGTTTTTTTTTAATGCTGTGTTTCCTTTTTGGAGGAAAAAAAAACTCTCGGTTCCCCACAGATTCAAAGAGAGTTGTTGTAATAAGTGAGATTGTGTTCCAGAATGTGGAAGGGAATAACTGTTTCATTCCTTAGATCCTTGACTCTATTGTATTTCCCTTGCAAAATGAAATGTTTTTTTATGATTTTTTCCCCTTTAGTTTCATGGTACATTGCTATACTTGATGCGATTTCAAGGTAATTTTATACAATTTTGTAAATTACTTAAGTGATGTAATGTGCTGAAATACACAGTGAGGTGTTTTAAAATCTGTCATTTCCATTTGGAAGAAAAAACACCAAGTATTTTAAAAGAATTCAAATTCAGAACCCCTAGTGTGCAGAGAAGTTTGATTTACCTGTTTCCACCTCTCTCCCTTTCCTTCAGGCAAACACAGGCTCTAGCTTTTAGAATTCATAAAGATCTTTAATATTAAACAGTTAGTATTAAGTTCTCTGTTTCATTTAAGAGCAAGATTCTTACAGGTTTCAGGAGCAAGTAAGTAGTCAATATACAATGTGTCACTTATTTTCCTCTGAACACAGCTGATGAAATGGTTACAGGCTTCTGTTTTGTTTTGTTTTGTTTTGTTTTTTGTTGTGTTTTAACATAAACCATCCTTTCTAGGTCCCTGAAACACTGCATACAGACTTTGTTATAAAAATCACAAACCTATTATGTTTTGGTTCTATATTTCTCATTATTCTCATAGTTAACCAGCAGTGCCTTTAAGTTTACTAAAACAGCACCAAATGCTAAGCTTAATCTTGTACATAAAACAGGTTGTTTAGAATTAATATATCTTTTCATATTTTTTCAGATCATTCCAGCTACTGTCAATTTCCCCTTAATAAAGCTAATCTTCAGTTCTGCATTTAGCCACAGTATGCCAGTATGATTTACATTTTGATTCACCGTAAAATTCTAACTTTTCATATTATTTCATTCTAGAGTTCCAGTTGCTTTATTTAATAGATTGTCCTTTGATCTCATGGCGACAATTGCATTTTACTTCTCTAATGAAGCTTGTATTATTACAGCCAAGTGAATGTTGCACCAAATGGTAGAAGAAATCCCAAAGGGAACCATGCATGCCTTTCTCCATGGAGGTTGGAAAAAGCAGCGTGATTCATTTTTGAGTTATCAGACAGTTTGTCCCCAAATCCCTATTTCATGCCATGATTTTACTTCGCATTCCGAGATATTTTGTAACAATAGCATATTGTCAAGGTTCTCTGAGTTAGTTGTAACACCTAACCAGTTAACTGAGTTAGTGTGCTCTTCGGTCAGCAGACAGAATCCATAATAGGAGCAAAAGGCATGCAGTGGGGCCTCTTGTTTCTGATATTTTTGGCAAATACTTTTGTCCTCTTATTTACACTTTAATAATTTGTCCCTCGCATTTCTGGAAATTAATTTTCAAGGGGCCTCATGAAATTTATTCAACAATAATTAAAAACTTAGCCAACATCCTAGTTGTTGAACTGAATGTGAAAGAAATCAGTGGTTTCAAACTATTTTCTGTGTGTTGTACTTATCTTTAAGGCATTTATCTCCATAGTTTTATGTATTTTGGGTAAAAGAAGGGATTAGAGATAAAGTGTAGGACACGGAGGGGGAGAGAGGAAGTCTGTCTAATCCATAGATAGGAACTCGGAAAATTTGATCTGTAGTCATAACCGGCATTGATTTATGAACAGTCCTGTTTTCTGTTAACTTTCAATGTTAGAATTCAAAGTTATATAACCTCTCACTCATCTGTGTTTTCTCCCCAAATTTTACTTGTATATACAATTAGAAGTTGTCTGTTGAGATCAGCTTGATTCCTCCTAATCAAAAGTGATAGCCAGCTGAAGCTTTACTTCTAGAATGTCAGGATAAGTAGCCTGAGTTCCTTCCTGAAGGCAATGGAGAGCCATTCAAAGATCTAACTTGAGGGTGGCGGCAGCATCAGGGGTGTGTTTTAGCCACGCATCTTGCAAAAGTCAGGAAGACTGACTGGAAAAGTACACGACAGAAGGTAGGGGATGGATCAAAGCCATCGTGAGATACATTTGATGGGGTCTGAACTGAGTGAGCATCACAGGAAGGGAAAAGGCGAGGGAGATTTGAAAGATACCTCAGATACAGAGTTGGCAGGACTTCGTGATTGATTAGCTATGAAGAGTGGGGACAATAAGGAATCTAATATGACTCCAGGATTTGAAGAAGATAATCAGACTCACTCAGGAAAATCCCTTCCTCAAGACTATAATTCTGATCAGAAGATGAACACGAGGCCTTTATAGATTGGCAATATTGTCAGCCATCTTCTCAGACCAAATTCCTGGTTCATTGTTAAAGGTGTTGCTGAAGTCAGCCATCGTGTCAAGAGCTCAGAAACCCGCCTGAAAGAGCTTAGAAATAATGAATTTTCCTGATGGAGTGGTAGTTTAGGAAATAATCAAGCAATTACGAAATAATCAGTAGTCAAAATACTAATAAAAATAATTCACATCAGAGAAGCCTGTTCCACTACAAATGGAACTTGGCCTGTGTTGTTACAACATTGATTTGAAGAACAAGACACAGATACAGTGATCACAAACATAATGTATGTCTGTGGTTTTAAAGCAGTGGAGATGGGAGGGGGCAGTCTGGAAAACAAACAGGTGTAAAGATTTCAAACGATGTACGATGTACTTCTTCTGTTTATAGCACAATTTTATTTTACATGTCGTCCTGTATAGTGACTTTAAAACTATTAAATGAGAATCGTAGCTAGCAATGCATGTAAAATATTCATTCATTGTTGTAAACTACAAAAATATTGCTTTTATGCAAAGAGAATGCCATTGTAGAATTTTAAAAGGCATAGAAATAAAAGGCTCAGGATTGGAGCGATTTAAACAAACTCACTAGAATATAGTAGATGATTAAAATACAATCTATAATTACATTACACTGGTATCAGGTAAGGATAAAAGCCTATAAATACACTGGGGTCAGGGTAAGCATAAAAATGAAACAGTTATTTGAATAATCTGAGATCAAGTTGCAGTAATTAAAAACGAATGTATTATTCAAATGAAGGAATTAGGTTACAACACTCCTCGTATGAAAATATTATTGAGACAGACTGAAATAAGTTGGAAATGATTTTGATTAAAAAATGGGAAAAGGAATGTAATAACTTTCAATGGGGAAAAATAGGCAATCAGGGAATATAAAAAAAAAAATTTTGGCTGCCAGATGAGAAACTAAGAGTGGTTAGCTGTTCAAATGCTTTTTGATATCTTAAACTTGCAACAGTTAAGCTTCTGTTGCTATTTTATTAAATGATTTAATTTCCCAAATCATTCAAAGGTTCCAATTTCTTTCCAAAATTTTTTCAAAATCCCTTTCTCGTTGCATAAAAGCAATATTTTTGTAGTTTGCAATGATGAATGAATTATTTTGCATGCATCGCTGGCTATAGTTCTCACTTAATAATTTCAGAGTCACTATACAGGATGATATGTAAAATCAAATCATGCTTTGTAAACATAAGCACCTCTCTCTAGCTAGATAGATAAATAGATAGGTAGATATAGGTATGTCTATATCTATATATATCTCTATATATCTCTCTATATATCTATATCTATATATAATTTTTTTCCTGTAAAAATGTACACAGAACTGAGGATGTGGAGGAATGTTATTTATTACTTTAGCATTTCTTATGTTTAAAGCATGAAAAATTTTATTTACTTTATAGCAAGCATCTCCAGTGAAATATGCAATTTCATATGTCATTTTTTGAGGGAAAACTTACCTTAATGAGGGCACACACACGTTTCCTTTTTCTGTTTAAGGGTGGCATTCATTTGCTCTGTATTCAAATATTTATGCATTCATATGTAGAAACTGCACAGTTAAATCCATCTGTGTCATCCAAAAAGTAAAATGACCTCCTAAAAGTAACACCACCAATTATGACCAGGTCCTAAGAAATAGAAACATCAATTAAAGCAGAATTAACTTTTTAAAAAATAGTTATGAAGAAATGCTTTTCAATAGAAGATAGTGTACTGTTTTTCTTAGATATTTTTGTGAATACATGGGGGAGTTTGGTTACTAAGGCCAGAGAACATATTTTGATAACATGTTTTATGTAATCCACTCCCCTTAATTTCATAAAATTAACTAATTTTAAAAACCTACAAGAACAATAACGTATGACCACCTGCTAATCCCACTATACGTAATTAGTGGAAAAAGAAGACTCTTGTCAATTAGTTCTTTACTGCTTTAAACCTGGAAATATATAAATTTTTCTAGAACCATAGAAACATTTCTTTATTAATCCTCTACAACTACCTCACACCCTCCCTTACAGTATCATCAGTCACCTACAAGGTGTCGAGTCTGAGAGAGTGATGTTATATCCATGCTGCACATTGCACTTACACCCCCACCATCAAGTCTCCCTCCCAAAGGGATAAGGATCTTTGATCAAAGTTGACAATAATGAGAGTTTCTTGTGTTTGTTAGACAGATGACTTGATTGTGTTTTCTTCAACTAGTTGAAAGGCTGCATTAACAATAAGCTTTGGAGCCAACTTGGGTTCCAGACCCATAATTTAGAATCTCTATGAATGTGGACAATTAATCTCTTTAAGCCTTTATTCCAATGGATCTAATAACAACAAGAAGTTGTTAGGAAGAAAAAAAAGAGATTTCATAGTCAGGGTTTAACAACTACTAACCATTGTTATATATCAATCCCACAGCAGTCCTACACTGGGAGATGAGTTACTCGGGTGTGAAAACAAACAGACTATATATATATATATATATATATATATATACACATACATATATATACATATATATGTATATGTGTGTGTGTCTACACACACAACTGGCTGTGTGATCTTTGCCACACCACCTAACTCCTCAGAGCTCAATTTTTTTCATCTGTAACGGAATCTCAGAAGTCCTCATGGTTTCTACCAGCAATGAATATTTAGAATCTTACACATATGAATGGCATTTGATGGAGTAAGATGCATTTATGCCTTCTTGAGATGTCTTATTTCAATATCTTTATTTGGAAAAGGGGGAGAGGAAATGCTCAGGTTTCTTTTTCCAAGAATAGTTGCATGTTTTTGGTGGATTTTTATATCGTTTTACTTTATATCCTCAGGTTTAGCTACTCAAGCTAAAAATCTAAAGGATCTATCATGAGTTTATTTCAGCCATCCTTTTTTTTTTTTTTTTTTTAATTTACTCTCTGATCCCCCCAGGTCCTTTCTTAGCTTCACTGGCCCCTTCCTGGCCCAAGTGTAACTTCCTATTATGGGATACTTCTAAGATTTAGATGAATGTTCTCTAGAGTAAGAATTCTGCCTTTTTCTTCTCTCCCTGCCTTCCCTCCCCTCTTCTTTTTCTTTGGGGAGGTCAGAAGAGGGAGATCCATGTTTCTGACTTTATTATCTTTTTTTTTTTTATGTCAGAAGTTTGTTGGTTCTTGAAGACTAAAATCCTAAAATGAGCCTGGATCTTGAACTTTTATTTTTACGCTGTATCTCCTTTGCCTGTCTTTCCTCTTATCACTGCTTATAAAACATTACCACAATTTGTCCTTAGCCTGACCCTACCTCTGTTGAAATCCTTTCAAACCTTAATTATATCCTGTCTTGACTTTTTCAGTTCCTTCTTCAGCAATCTTCCACTCCCTAAAATTTTGGCTCTACTGAATACTTCAACTACATCATTCTGGTAGACCCTTTGTGTACAGAAAAAAAAAGAAAGTCATAACCTCAACAATTTATCTCCTTTTTTTACTCCATTTTAATAAAGATATAAAGAAAGATACCTTAAGCTGCTGTACCTTCCTTACTTCTATTGAGAAAAATTTATTGAAAAAAATGAGTTGATTCCCTTATTTTGCCCCCAAATTCCACCTTCATTCTCTGTTTCCCTTTTTTATTTATATTTTAATTTTTATCAGGCTATAGGTAGACTAGATAGCAGATTGATCATTTAACTATCCTTGATCTAGTTAACTCAGAGCTGAAAGACTGGTTCATGAAAATATTGGAAAGAATTACAACAGGGATTTACAAAATTCCAACAGATTTCTCTTAGCCATCCCCTAGAAGCCAGTAACAGTGCTTCCCTCAAAGTTCCCTAAAGCAGTTTTCCTTATGATATGGAGTTAACTACTCGGCACCATATTCTGTAGAACAGCCAGAGAAATGAACCATGCAGGTGATACAGTATTGCACTACCCAGAGAGGTCTTCAAACTTACAAATGCTTATGAGAGAGAGAGAGAGGGGAGGGGAGGGGAGGGGAGGGGGTAGGGGAGGGGAGGGGAGGAAGGAAGAAGGTACTGATCTCACAGAAAGTAGTTGAACACAAACTGAAGGTGTGATTTTCTGTTCAAAAATTTATTTCCAACTCCTACTAAAATAAAAGCTCATGTCCAAGGATCTCCCTATTATTGTGAGTAAAAATGATATCACATAGTTCCTGTTTATGAAATGTTGCACAATAAGCCATATTTTCACTTATGCTTTTAATTCATAACTAATCCTTAGAGGATAGCTTATTTTGTTACCTAAGTTGTAAATTCAGTCTTCCATTGTCCTGAATAACATCTGAATTTCTTGGCTACTCTAAACCATTAAACCTAAAAGCCCCATTTAAAATTTCAAGACCAAAATGCAATAGTAAAGTATTCTAGGCATCTGTTCACAAAAAAAAAAAAAATCGAAGAGCAAACAAAAATCCTCACCATCTGGGTGACTCTGATAGACAGGTAGGTAGCTGTGGTGAATTTAAGAGAATACCACCCAGCTCAGAAAGTCATAAAGAAATGCCCATCTCCATCTCCTGGGACCCCATTTCCAGATCACTCTTCTACTTCCTGCTTTGTTTACTCCCAGCCTCTTTCTAATGCAAATGCTATAATGAAGTGTATTTTTGACCTGAGCATTGAGAAGTATGTTGATGTAATAGTCTTGACCTAGTCCAAGTGCATTTTTCTGATGAACTTCTTGATGGACTGTACTCTTGAGTGTAATATTCTTCCCTGTGGCTCTCCCTGCACTAAACCACACCCTGATTCCAGGGCCTGACCTGTTGGGCTGTCCTTGAGGAGAGCTCCAAGAAGAGGATCCCCTCACTGTCTTCTCCTCCTTGCTCTCTTTCTTTTACTTGAAACTCATACCTGAACGTCACTGATGAAATGTGATATAAAACATGAGTATATTTTTCACCAAATCCTGTCACAACAGCATCCAACTCAGAAGGATCAATTAAACACTGAGAGGAATGTTCTCTCCTTTTTTGTTGTTGTTATTTTTCAATTACAGTTGATCTTTTATCTTAAAGGCAGTGATGAGTACATTTTTCTGTAGCTAAATGACACCAGTCTGAGGATGTTTGCACCCATTTTGGAATAAAAACAATATATTTTATTGTTAGTCTTACTGAAAACAATCGGTACGCTCTGGAATATAGCATAGAAACTTTTGTGCAAATTAATGCACAGTATAACTTAACCATTTCACACTGTACAATGAAATGGAACAGAAGGCCATACAAGTCTTAGAAAAATCATTTGGCTCTGGTTTTATCATCACACAAGCAAAATTTTGAGATTTTGCAGTTCATTCCCCTAAGATCACCCACTCATCTGCAACAGCCTTGGCAGGAGGCCACCCTGCCTTCCACACTGCCCTCCTAACTCAACTGTCAAGGGCCGACCTTGAAAATGGATTTTCAAAGCACTGGGCAGAGCCAAAACTCCCTTTCTGTTTGTGGAGTTATGATGACTTGGAGTCCCATTTCTTCCTTTGAAATTATACCATGGACTGCTGTGTCGACTGAGCACTTATTTTTAATTTCTCTTGTTTTATTAATGCTAATATAATTTGTGAGAAATGCTAAATGTCCTCAAGTGGTATTAAGATTTTATAATACCTATACTGTACATGTTCTAAAAATACATATGTTAAAGAGATCTTACAAATGATGATCGGATACAACATGATGCTTGTTGCACATAGTCCCAGTGAGATTTCCATACTCAGTTTCCACTAATTTTAGTGCGACTTTGCCTAGAAATTCAACAGTTAAAACCTTTACATTTTGAGACTCACTGTTAAGCAGCTATACAGTTGGAAATCTGACCCAGGACTCCAACTTAAGAATGACGTGGGCTGAGAATATAGTGTGACTTTGGGTTCCTTTGTCGTAGGCAAGGTCAAATTAAAATCAAGTGGGGGGAAAAATCCTCAGCCAACGACAGAATGATACAAAGATGTGGGAGAAGGTGAGTGTGGAGGGATTTATAAGGATGCTCAGGTAAAATCCCTTATACTCTTTGTCATTAGAGGGAATGAAATACTTCTAGTTATAGATATCTAATGGTGATTAGAAAATAACAAAGTTTTAAAGTTCAGAGCAAAGTATCTTCCAATTGGAGGAGGAGAAGGCAGGCAGGGGAAATAAAGAAAAACTGAAGAACACCACCTCGGACGAACTTAATACAGTGTTATTTAGTTTTACATGTATAATAACCTTTATGATTCAAAACTGTTTTTTTTCTACCTCAGCACAAACACATAACTCCCCATTACATTCAGAGGCAACATATGTATCTCAGTAATCATAAAATATTTACTCAAAGAGTTTTATTACAAGAAGACTTTAAAACATTCATAATGCACATTATAAACCCATTCAAAAATAAGGCCTTTCCAGTCTTCATTTAAGAAAGTGGAGAAAAAAAAAAGGCAAAGAAATGGCAACGGTCTTTTTTTAGACCGAAAATTGATTTTTTTGAGTTTATGTTATACTTCAGGAACTCAGGCTGCTGTTCTTTTGCTGTTTCGGGGGTGTGGGGGAAGGTTACATCTTTATGCTGTGTTATCTTCACAGGGGCACGTGAGTTGAATGCACTGCCATTTAGATGAGCATCGGAGGATTGTCTATAAATTACCACAAAGTTGTTTAGTCAATTAACAGAAATCTTAGGGGATTATAAAGCTTGATATAGCAACTTCACATTTAGGATAACATAGAATTAAATAAATAAAGCCCATATTTTTTCTTCCTGCTGGGCTCAAAGAATGCACCGAGCGCCATCTGCTGGTAATTAGTTTTTCAAAACTATTTTGTTACCCAAACTATTCAGTCAGTTGAAATCAAGATGAGGTATATATAGATAAATATAGAGAGAGATTTGTGAAGAAAATCAAAGCGTATCCACGTACTAGAACTATACCTCATTCACATGAAAGTGTTTTATTATAATCTATTATATAATAATTTTAAAATTTGCTTTAGGATAAAGATCCAGCAACATTTCAAATAAGAAATGAGTAGAGTTTCCATATTTTAGAATAGACCATCATGAAAGTTTTAGATATAGAAATAATAACGATTAAAATTTTCTGGTTTCACTTAAATCATAACATGAGAATGCCTAACTAGTGCAAAAAAATTTTAATTCAAAATAAATAAACCATTTCTGTGTGTGTTTTTGGAAGCAGTTAATGAACATGGAAGTTTAATCTTAATCAACTTTAATCATTAAAGAATAAGTTAAATTATGTTAAGGGGTTTTTTTGGGGGGTAATTTTGTAAACATTGTGAGTTAACATACTTAAACATGTTCCCTCTGACTCCATATTTTATTTTAAAAATCTATGAGCAAAGAATCTCAAAGACTTCATAAAAGTCTCAAACGTAGGATGAGAAGGAAATATAGTACTTCTAGAAATAATTTTATTTAACACAATTAGTGTCTTTGAAGATTTTTGTCTTATTTAAAATCTATGTCAATTCTTTCCCTAATATTTGATGTCTCTGAAATTCAAGGAACATAATAATATGTGATTTTTGCCTTCATTTCAGGTTCTCTGTAACCCATGCAGAAAATTAAACCCATTGTTCCCATTAACTTTGTTCTTCAGATCTGGCACGATATAGAAGCAGGTACATGAGCGTGTCCATTTCCACCCTGCCTACGGAAGGCAGTTATTTGCTCTGTTGTATTTAACAGTAGATTGTAAAGGAAAATGATTACCGATGTGAAAGCTCTTAGAAGAACAAAATAAAATTATAAACATTCAATTGTTATAATAAGAAAACCTGACACAAATTATCCCAGAATTTGAACCTTAGTAACAGGAGTTGGTCGTTGTTCATCCTAATACGTAGCCTATAGTCTCCTTCAGTAGAATTACTGAATCTTATAGAAGGATAATATGTTCCCTGGAAAAATGAATAACTTGAAAAAAAGGAACATCCTCTGGGATGTGTATATATATATATATATATATATATATATATATATATATATTATATCAGGGCAGTTTGTGTGTTTAATATCATTTTCTAATAAATAGTATATTTTGTGAACAGAAAATTAGAGTAAATATACTTAAAAGTTAATAAACTTTTAAAAAGCACAGAATGATGTTGGCTATTCAGACAGAAGTTTCCTGAAAAACACAATGTGAAGGAATTGAACCCTGTTTCCTTGTTTCTTTCTTCTGTGGATATATCTGGTCAGCACCTCCTAAGGGGCAGGATTTCTTCTAAGAACAAGGAGTTTCTGACCATTCGTACCTACTGTTGTTGAAACCCACCTTCTGGGAGGAGACTTTGGGCAGAGTACCTCTAAGTGCTTGGTGGGGGGGCACTAGAACGTGGAAGCCCTCTGTCTGTGGTGGCAGACAGAGGACAACAAATGCAGCGCCCTGCCAGCTACTTGGCACTGCTACCCCACTCATCTACCTGGCCCTGCAGGCGCCTGCCAGCCCTTCAACACCCCTTCATTGAAGCCCACACTTTTAAACTGACTCCCTGGAGAAGTTTAATGAGCCTCTTGGAATTGAAAGGGAGAAAAAAAAAATAAAAGAAGTGTAACAGAAATGAATATGCTGAAAAAGAAATAGAGAGGTTCATTTCCAGCCTGAGGCTTGCTGGGGGGGTGGGGGGGGGGGACTTTCATCAAGATACCTCAATGGACATTGCACAGAACAGTGGAAGGAAGAAAAAGAGAAATTAAAAACAGCCTCCTATGATGAACTTGTATAATTTATTCCTCTGCAGAGCACAATGTTTCATTTGCGTTCCCCTCCACCCTTCTTTTCTCCTCCACCTAATTTCTGCGCATTCCCAGGCTAGGCAAGAATGAAAATGAAGCATACCCAACACACGAGTCATAATGAAAGTGCGAATGCACTCAGATTATTCATAAGCTTTCCCGTTGTGTATTTTGGTGGAGATTTGCTCCCTTCTGCTCCTGATTGCTGGTGAAGAATGGTGTTTTAATAGGCAGATGGTAAAGACAATTACAGTTAGGGGCTCAGCTGGGAGTTACATCAGTTTATTGCAAATTATTAGTTGATAAATGCTTTTGTTTACAAGCAGTCTTAAGCAGCTTTGTAATCAGTTCATCAGCTGCCTGTGGAATTTTGACAGATCGCCTTTGGGGTGTAATGTCACCTCTTGGCTAGTCATTCAAAATCATGATGGCCAGGCAGCCAGCCAGTCAGATGGGCTACCTCATGACATCACTGCGAGCTCCTGCAAAGCCAGGACACAGCACCTCTTAGATCAGAGCCCAAACCCTAGGAACGCTGAAAAGGCTCCACCAGCAGACCTTTTCCTATTGAAATCCCAAAAGAGGATACTGCAGTTTCACGACTTCCAACACATGAGTTCAGAAGGTTTTCCAGGTAGTTTTGAACGTCTTCTTATTCATGGGACCAAACTTTCTGCACCTACATTTCCGCAGAAATCTGGAACTGACCATGACCCTGTTTACTTTTCTGAAAGGGGCTTCGTGTGCTTCTTAAAAGGGGAAGGAAATTATCTCAGTAGGAGCCATTTTCTTAAAGGAAAAAATAAATTCTGTGGAGAGAATACATGCTAAGAGCCTAAAGATCTAATGGGGATCTATTACAAGTTTGAACTGGGGAATGCCTCCTGTGATAGGAGGAGAGTTTAGGAAACATACGGGTTTAACCAGGCTGGCTTTGATTTTCTTGTCTACAGAATGGGAAGATAGTATTTCCTATTTGTGACACAGATAATTCCTTTAGATTAATGAGAGTGTTTATGTTTCTTTGTTTCTGAGTTCTGCTCAGACCAATATTATCTGTTGAAGTTATGCTAAATTATAAAGCATATAATGTTTGGAATAACAATTCATAAACGATATTGTTAAGCTCATTTCCAAAATACTAGCTAAAGAGGGTGCTGTCATTTAATATTTTTACATTATAACATTGCCAATATTTACTCCTTTTTTGCATTGCCATAAAGACATAGTTTATAAACCTGAGATGTCTTCTTGAAAGGATTCACTTGATAAACCCATAAAGAATTCATGTTTATTTACTTTTACATTTCACTCTAATAAAATAAGTTTTGTGGTCTTAATCAAAACAGAAATATTTAAATAAATAATCATGCATAGTAGCTCCTCTAATGGTTACTTTTATTTGTACTTACTGACTGTTAATTTATATGTTTTTATTTCCAGGTATTCAAGGAAAATTAATTATTGAACTAATAAGGAACTAAGTCCTGAAGTCAGAGCCAGGTTTCATAGCTGGAATTAGATATTCCGTATCCCCTAAAATATTGACATAATATAGGATGCACTTTGCAAATATGAATCCAGCTGTTTTATAATATGATCCAAATTTTAAATCATATGTAGCCTATGTGTAAAAGCAGAATTTTTCTTCTCTTATCTCAGAAATATGATTACGTATCTCTATTCATTTATCTCCCTGACCCCTGTTTTTTTCTAATTCTATTTCAGATTCTCAATTAAGATCCTAAAACCATCAGAGTGGGCTAAGCCTTATTTAAGCTAACCACATGGTTCAGTAAAGTTTGTGATTTTAATGTTGGGTTGACATCAGCTTACTCAAAAACATTTGGGAGAAATCTAGAGTTTAGTTTTTATCCTCACTTCAATATTCAGCACACAGCATTCCGTTCCCAATTTTCCAGTTCTTAAGCAATTAAATGTTCTATTTACATCAGAGCAAAGGCTGCCTACAGAAGAGTTTAAGAATGAAAGCCTTGATATCTTAAATTGTAAATTGTGTTTTAACATAAAGAGCATAAAAAGTTTTTGTTTGTTTGTTTTCTATAATCAAGTTAATGAAGGATAAATAGTGCATTTGGCAAGTAGTTCTGCTGTGTGTCTATCTCTCTTGATTAGAGAAGGCAAAGAATTAAAAAAAAAAAAAAAAAAAAGTCCTGTCCTCTCCTTTGGCCCAAATACCAAAGGCACACTCCAGAGTTGCTGATCAAGTCTGATATTTTTTTCTCCCTCTCCCAGGAACTGCTAGGATGTTCTATAAAAAGATGTCAGGAGCGCCAGCCTAGGAAAGTTGAATGCCCCAAATGCCCTGCACTGCCTATAAGTATAAATGAAAAATGTTAAAGATTATTTAAAAACAGGAAAGACCTTTTGCAAAATGCTTTTGATTTATTGCTGTGTATTGTACAGATCTTTATCAATTATTCTCACTCCATTTTATTCAAAAACTACTGTAAACTATGAGTTGGCATGTTGCTGCAGATGGAAAAAAGGCATTAATCAACTCTAAATAAACAAGTGCAAAGATCTATCTAACAACTATGCAGTAGTTAATACATTTTTAAGCAATTTTATTATAGAAAAGAGGTCTAAAGGAGTAGTGCTTAATTATCTGGACTCCTCTGTGCTGGGCTCCCTTTTGATTGTATTAATGAAGCAGCTGGCCCATTGTTTCCCTTTAATTCCTCTATTGTTTTAAGAATATGTCACAGCTCTTTATTCTTTTATCAGGTACTGTGCAGGAGGATCCACACAATACCTCATATTCCTACTGTATTTGCCAATGCACAAAGAAACCTCCACAGTGGTTTTCAAAGAAGGGGCACACATAATTTATAAGTTCTGTTCCTTGCACTTCTCCACTGTCAAGAATTTCAACAGTATTGGATTTGAATTCATTATAAAATTTGTATTCAACAATGTGGCTACATATAGATATACGTACTGTGTTAATGTCTAAACCCTGAGATCAGAGCAGGAACACACGCGATGTTGAAATGGGGCAATTATTTAGCTTTAGGAAATTATTCTGACCAATTGCTTCCAGGTTATAGAAAAATAATAATAATTTCACAAGTGGGCATCATTGGATTTTCAAATTATTTAGTAAAAATAAAAGAAGGTAATGACCAAACAGGTAAGTAGTCTCGTTTCCTCCACCTCCATAAATATAATATCCGTGTGTGTGTGTGTGCGTGTGTGTTAAACAGTCCATTTATCCCCCCAGAGAATGGCTTTAATTTACTTGAGTGTGCCTAAGAGGTATCATGATTTCCTCAATAGACTAATATGTAATTTTTATCAACTGAACTCTGATCATCAATTGATCATCATCTTCTGTCACACGTGTGCATGAAACAGACTTTTAGATAACACAGAAATATCACTGTACACCTTAAGAAATCAAAATGCCATAGCAATTTAGTATATAATATATTTTTATGCCAGGATTATTAAAAATGCTGGCTCATTTATACATAATTGCTATTCTCCAAGTATCCATGAAAACCACAAAAAAATCACTCGTGATAAAATAGTCTTGAAGATCTGATTCATATAGACTTTCTCTTTTTACGCACGTGGCTTTTTTTCTTTTTCTTTTTTTTTTTCCTTGTCAAATGTCTGTATTTGGGAAGCTGTTTTATTGATTTTTTTCCCCCTAGAGTTCCCAGTCTAATGAAGAGAAGTAAGACGTAATGACTTAATGCTATGTAGTAAAAGTTACTGACTTCAGCTTCTAGAAAAGCCCTTAGAATAAATGATCATTGTAAACCACCTATTTTCTTTTGTATTATTAGGTGAGTAGTGTGTGTGGGTTTTTATTTTTTTCTTTTTTATTTTTTTAGCTTAACATAAAGTTTCAAACTGGTATCCCTACCTATTTGCTTAAGGTTCCTTATCCTTCTATGTACTGAGGCAGAGTAATACAAAATCTAAATGTGATTTAATTGGTTCAATTTGCTGTGTATTTTTATGCTAAGCTTAGGTTTGTATCTTGATGAGTCCAGACATAGTTGTGCTTGAGGTTTACAGCTTCACATTGCTTGCATTTCCTTATTTTTACAAAGCAAGCGCCTATCAATCACACAGATAAATTAGAAAGGAACATGTATAGACGTAACACATGGAAAAGATTTTTCAGCGTGCTGTGTAATTATTAACCTGATTTTTACCATTGTAAGAAGCCGTGAATTGCAGATAGCATGGACGAAGTTAAATGCTTTTATACTGGATACATTTTGCTTATACAGAACTCTATAGGTATGGTCGAACAATATAATTGAAGCTTTGTCAGCTCTGTAACCTAGCAACAGATAATACTGTTAGGTTACTGAATTGCTCCTGGTTGACAAGTAGGGAGTATTTTTGTGTTTATCATGTTTGCTAATGATGGGATCCTTTCCAAAAGGCTTGTCTTAATCTTAATTAGAGTTTATCAGCAGAGGTCTGCATGACATTGTGCAGACACTGATTTCATAAATAATAAAAAGTGCAAGTGAAAAATTTGGCAGGATGGGGAGATATTTAAGGCCACTGCTTCTAGTCAGAGGAGTGTGAATTTCCAAAACATAATCGAGTTTGAACTGTGATTTTATTCTTTATTTTCGAAACTTGGAGTGCACTTCATTGTAGTTTTGACAGCAATTATGAGAAAAATTTATAAGCTTCCTGTTAGGAACCATATCTGTTTGTACAAGAACTTTGATCATAAACATTTCTTAGAACAACAAGTACGTGGTTTTTAAAGAACGTCAAGGTCTTAGTTATTACTTTCAGTGGAACCTTGAATGTATTTGTCCTTTATTTGTGAAGGGAGTGGTGTGTGGGTGGAGAGACGGGAGAGTGACTGTGTTTGCAGCATAAGAGGCAGACAAAGAGAGAATCCTAAAATAACCTTTACATTTGGTGAAAGCCAGGAAGGTATCAGATAGCTGCTCCAGTGCCCGATATCATTTGATAAAGACTTCATGCCCATGCATTAGGAATGTGATTTTTTTTGCTCTGGTTTGCACAATATGATCTTTTACAATTTTGGGGGATGCAGTATTATTGATCATTTCTAATAAGTTACATACCTTCAAAATAATAAAGAATTAAACATTGTAAAACTCAGTGTAATTCACACATTTATTAAGTTCTAACTTGCTTCTTTACCTGAAAGATCATGGATGCTAAGTCATTACATCCTTGTTCTTTCTGCCTTTCTTCTCATCGCTCAACTATTGGAGGGGGGGAAGGGGAAATTCAAAGCTATTTTCAAATGTCATTTTCTCAGTTTCAAAATGGACATCCCTCAGCTGAATTGTCTGAACACATCTCTGAAATATTTGATTATCAAGAGACTTTTTTTGTTCATAGGGTCTCACTCTTTCTATCTTATACAAATTGCAGATAGTTTACCCTTATGCAGGTGGTTCTTAACTCTACAGGCACAGGAAGCTCTTTGGGGAGCTTCTGAAAAATAATGAAGCCCAAACATCATTCCCAGAGATTTTGATTTGCCTAATCTGGGGTGGGACCCAGAAATCAGCATTCACTAAGGGCAGTCAGGATTGCCAACCAGTGCCCAATGGTTAAGTAGAATTTTTATGCCTTTTTAGTATCCCCCCTGAACTTGCAGTTTAAATACGGAATTGGGCAAATGTTACATTCATATTTGACATTATCAAATGAGTTTAATATGTATGAAATACTTAAAACAGTACTTGGCACATAGGAAGTGTGTTAGCTATTATAATTATTTAGTAGTCGTGTTGGAAGATAACCTGGAGTTCCTTCCACATCACAAGTATAGACATTATTCTCCAGATTGTAACTATGCATTTAAAACCTATATCTCATCACTGTGTCATCTTCTTGACACTGTTTCAGAAAGTGAACCATTTTATTTCTGATTCAGAAAGATAACTTGCTAATTACTCAACTGCATAATCAAGATAAGGTGCAGTGCAGTTAGTGGACATCAGATGGTGCTGTGACTTGGGACACCTGGGTTTTCATACAGAATTGAGAGCCAAACTGCCTCATTCAAATCCGATCTCCCATTTCTCCTTGTCTTCTTTCAGTTCCACTGTAGCTCTGTGACCTTGAAAATTTATGTGCACTTCCAGCCCCGTGATCTCACAGCCCATGGTAACCACTTAATAAATGTGTGATAATTACTATTATTAGCACATTGGTTATAGAAGCATTAAAAGTTGCTCACAACTTGATGATAATAATCTAGAGGGTATCCAGCCTAGAGCTGTCATTTTCTATGGTGTAGGTAAAGCAATTCTTCAAGGTCACACAGTAACTAATAATCAATTTAGGACAAGAACTAAAGTTTCTTACCCACCAGTCAAGTGCTCTTTCTAGTTCATCTCTGCACTAAGGACAAATACATATTCAGTGATTTTGGGTGCCAGCTATGCTTCATTATGAGCATGTAGTCCCTTAAACCAAGATCATTTGCTCTGGAATGGCCATGCAAAGAGTATTGTAAGAGTTTTATCAATTAAACATATATGACATTACTCTGTGTGCACCCAACATATTTACATAATTCTACTTGTGTTTGTATCAATATACCATTAGTATAGATTAGTACACTGAAAATGCTCTCGGTGTAAATCTAGGGCATTAAGCATACTCCTGCATATGAAAGCTACAGAAAACATTGTTTAGAGTCCTTAAATTTCACATCCATAGAGAGTTGACAGGAACACTGCACTGGCATTGAAAACACAGACAGAACCCCAAATCAATAGAGTAACCAGGAGCTATATCATGCACAATTTTCAGATCTACATCAATTTCCAAAATTCATTCAAACAACAATGGTTAATGTGGGCAAATAAAGTGAATTCCATCTCAGCAACAACTTCATTCCACTAGGGACTGATCTTTCAGGAAGTAGTTTGTTAAAGTAGCTTAACTGGAAGGGAGGAGACCTTACTCTTGTTTTGTTTATGAACGATCTCCTATGAAGAGCACTTTATAAAGTTATATTCCCATCTTTAGCTATGGCTAAAGACCTTGTACAAATATTCTCGGTTCACAGTGGATGTTTCCTAGTGAATAAATAGTACTTTCATTTTTTTCTAATTTATTTATTATGGGGATATATACATATATATAATACATATATTTATATAATATATGTATATATATAATATATATATATATACACATACATATATATGTATATATATCATAAAATTTACTATCTTAACCAATTTTAAGCATACAGTTCACTGGCATTAAGTACATTAACATTGTTGTGCAAACATTCCCACCACCCATCTCCAGAATTCTTTTCATCCTGTAAAACTGAAACTCTGTACCCATTAAGCAATAACGCTCCATTTCTCCCTGCCCCTAGCCACTGGCAACCAATAACCTTACTTTCTCTCTCTTTGATTTTGAATAGCCTACGTATAAGAGGAATTATATAGTATTTGCCTTTTTGTGACTGGCTTATTTCACTTAGCAAAATGTCCTCAAGGACCATCTATGTTGTAGCATGTGTCAGAATGTCCTTCCTTTTTAAGGCTGCATAATATTCCATTGTGTGTATATGCCACATTTTGCTTATCCATTCTTCTGTCAGTGGACACTTGGGTTGCTTCCATGTTTTAACTATTTTTAATAATGCTGCTCTTCTCTGAACATGCGTGTGCAAATATCTGACAGCCTGCTTACGATTCTTCTGGATCATAGGCAATTCTATTTATAACTTTTTGAGGAAATTCCGTTCTGTTTTCCACAATGACTGTACCATTTTACACTCTCATCAGCAGTGTACAAGGGTTCCAATTTCTTTACATTCTTGCCAATTCTTATTATTTTCTGTGTTTTGTTTTTTGTTTTGTTTTGTTTGATAATGACTGGTGCTCTCATTTTAAAGCCAAATATAATACCTTGTGATTTATGTCTCTTGAACATGAGGTCAATCAAGGAAGACGCCAAAATAGCTAAATATCAACATGATTTAGCATTTTCATGCCCTCAGATTGTTTCTTAATCAAAATGAATACTACTGCCTTTCATTCAATAGCAAATTAGAGTTGGCCATATTTACCCTACCTCTAAAAACAGTAGGGTAGGAAACTGGTTCTCCTGCCTTACTCAGCCCCAAGTTGATTGCTATAAACTATTTCTAATTCTAACTAGTCAAGATATAGTATGTAATTCACAAATGGATGTAGCCTTAATCGTTTTTTCTGAAATGATTTAGCTCTCACCAGTGAAGCATAGATACATTTGCTCATTGAATTCAGAGGTTTGTCTTTTCTTTCTGGTAAGATTTCTTTTCTTGGATTTAGCAGGGCATTGAGAAATGAGAATAATAGCCCCAATCAGACCAAAACAAAAGGATAACAGTGGTTAACAATTATGTAGCACTTAATATATGTCAGGTGCTGTTCTTAAGCTTTCACATATATTAGCTTATTTAATCCTCATAATAATACCATGAGTTCAGCACTATTATCATCGTCCCCATTTGAAGAAACTGATAGGCAAAATGCTTAGGTGACAATATCAAGGTCACATAGTAAGTGGCAGAGGCAAGATTTGCACTTCGACAATCTGGTTCCATTGTCCATACTTCCTCCAGATGGGATTATATCCTTCGCTAGCAATCCCACTTAGAACATTTCTTTTTAATCAGTAATTGAAATTATGCTAGAATACTTGGGAATGTCTCTCCCTGTAAATAACTCCATCAGTTAAACACTGAACATTCACCATCTAAAAAACTCAGCCAAACAGTTTCAAAGAGGCAACCCATGATTTTTGTGGTGCCATTCTCCTGGTTCCCCTCTAATTTTTTTCAAATATGTGTTGTCTATAGCTCTAAATGATCCCATCTCCTCTACCCACATTTTACATGTTGAGATTTCTCAAGTTTCCATCTTTGGTCCTTTTCTTTTTATACTGTACTCTTCCTGTGTTAACGACAATAATGCAAAGAGCACCAGAGTCATTTAGAATGTACAGATGGTTTCCAAAATCGTTTTTTCAGCGTTATGTCTCATTCAAGTTCCAAGTACCTCCTAGAGAACATTCACCTGAAAGCCTCTCACATACCTCAGATGTTACAATTCAGTAATTCCATGCATACACACACAAATGTGCAATACACATACACATGCATACTTGGGCTTTGGAGCTGGACACACAGAAGTCTAAATCATGATTCTGCCACAGACCACATGTGTGACTTCGGGCAAGTTAATTAACTTCTCCAAGCTCCAATTTTCTGAACTCTAAAATGAGGAATATATCACCTACTTCACAGAATAATTGACAGGATCAAAATAGATGAAGTACATCAAACACCTCGCTTTTCTGGCCCAAAGTGCTCCTAATTAGTACCAATTATCTCCTTGTTGTCTTAACTCCACTTGTTACTATACCAGCTTTACTCCCTCATTAATGGCAGTGCCATTAGCTGGTTTCCCAAACCAGCAACTTTTGTGTCATTTTCAACAGCTGCTTTTCTCCTTCTCATCTCACGAAATCACCCCAGGCCACTCTAAGCCCCATGTCTTGAGCCTGGCCCTTTTCTCCTTTACAAGTTACACTCCTCACAACTGAACTAGTACAACAGCGTCCAAATGGCTCTTCTTCAGTTCACTCTCCTTACTACACTGAGATCTTTATTCCAGGGGGTGTAAGGGGTGGGGTGGGGGAGCCCATGTCAAGATTTTTTTCATTTATTCACTTAAATAAATATATACTATCTCCCCACCATGAGCCAGACACAACTGTGTATTACATCAAAGCTTCTCATCCTACCCTAACCTCTTTTTGTGGGAGGAAGCCCTGATTTGCAATGTTTGCCGATTCCAGTGGCAAATGCTTTCACTCTTACCATGGCCAGTTTCAAGTTACCAGTGTGATATTAACCAACGTAAAATTCCTGACACTTGAACATTCTGCCCTTGACCCAGAATAGGCTGGGTCAAGCACACCAGTGCTCAGAGCCCACCATTTTCTCCCTCAGACCCCAAGCTCCAGGTTTGCTGGCTTCTGAATCGTTATCAGGACCAGTCGGGCTCTTCCAAAATCCTGCACTTACATGCATGCTCCTTTCTCTGCTGGTCATGGTGTACCTTCACGTCCCCCCTACACATACTTTTGCTATTTTACCTCTATTCTTCATAAGTCAATCAAAAAGTCACCTTGGATGGCTTGCCTGACTCTCCCAAGAAATGTCGGTTAGTCACTCATCTCACATTTTCTTTAGCATTAGGGGATGACACCACCATGTGCTATTGTCAGTTATCTGTTTATATGTGTGCATTCTAATTGTACAGCTATGTGTGAAGCCATAGGGCCCAGCCTGGCACACAGCAAAGAGTTCAAGGAATAGCTGATGAATGATTTGAAAAATTGAATCCTAAGAAGACTGACTGTTTCATCAAGTCTACACAGCACATTTTCAGACTAATATTATAAGTTCAGATTGAATTTTATAATTTAGACTAAATAAGACCTGGTCGTATTTTAATATAATATAAGACCAGGTATAATATAATGTAATGTAATATAATACCAGGTCTTATATTAATTTTTGTTCCAAGAGAGACATTAGAGCTGATGGTCCGGCTAGGTCTTATTTTCGGGGAAACATGGTAATATTTGTGAAGATTATTTTATTTATTTGTTTGTTTGTTTATTTATTTATTTTTGGAGCTTTTTGTTACCTTCTCTAAAATCTCGATTTCTCCTGGGTAACTGAGTCCAAAACTTTCCTTTTGTAAAAATCAATGATAGCTGGATTTACCAATAATACAAATTTACTAATAATGTTAAATTCTTACTAATAATGTAAGTCATTTGGTTCATCACTGAAATCCAGTGACTCAGAAAGACCAAACCTGAATGGTAATCTTTGCTCTGCCCTCCCCACCTCTCTATGACAGACTCACTTAATAAACTGTGTCCTAGAGGAAAGATAAGGTGCAAATGATTACCTTGTCTATACCCTTAGTAGTTTGAATCTGTATGCACATCAAAGAAGGTATTGCAGCCAATGGCAGACGCTTTCTTCAGAGAAGAAGCTCACCAGCAGAAATACCGCCACTGAGCACTTTTCAATGCTCCTCTGATTGATTCCTCAGTGATGCCTTTGAGTTTCCTTGTTTGTAAATAAATGTCAATCTGTTTTACAACTTGGGTAAATGTGTATGCTTTCAGATACGGAGAGTCAAAGCGAAAGCAAAAAGTTAAATTGTTTTCTAGTCTTAGTATTATATATTTGTGTTTTACTTTGAAACTTTCACACACACTCGAGGTCTGTAATCTTAGCTTTATTTTTTCTCAAACGTGTATTGTCATGGATGGTGTTTTGTTTGTTTTCCTTTAAAACTTAATCAGCTGGTTTAATTAATTGTTCAAGGAACCTCTAAAACAATGTCCCGATTCTTCTGTGCAACTGTGCCATGTCCTATGGTGTTGTTATCTTTTCCACCAGATTTTTACCACAAATTGTTTAAAAACTATGATCTCTTTGAGAGTGGAAAAATGAAGTGCAGTTGAAAAGACAGTAATGCTGACAGATAAACAGAGCAATATTACTTATCAGAATGGGTACAATTTTTGCTTGCTTAATGAGTACAACATATAGCCCTGAAATATATAAACAATGAAAAAAGCTTTATAACATATCAAGAATGCCACATTATTTCAGCCATAACTGTACAGGATACGTATCTAGGCCTGAGAGTGTAGATAACAAAATATAAGTGCTTTGCCTGTCTAAACATGTTAAATAAATGAGCATTCGCTATCGCATTCCAATACATTAGAAGATGTACTTGCATAGTTAATTTTCTTTTTAATGCACCACACGTGATCATTTGAAGCCCAGAGCCAGAGTATATCTTAGTGTTTGAAGAAAGAGTTCTTTTCATTTAAACAAATCTTTATTTAAATAAGCCTTTTGAAAAAGATCTTTGTTGTATCTTCTTTTCAGGAAGTTCAATCAGGGTAAATAGAGATAAAGAAGCCACATTATAAGGCACATTATATAAGTAAAGATCAGTCAGTCAAAAAACAATGTACATGTCAGCAGACATAAGGAGCATAAAACTAACCCAATTTTATTCTAAATTTCTAGATTTTAGGTGCTTTTGTTTACTTGTTTTGTAGTTTTAAGCATTTGGTATTGATACAATCAAAGTATTTTGGGAAGAGAGACTGTGAGGGCGGAAAAGAGGAAGAAAGGGAAATAACTTCTTACTTTCATAAGGAACAGAAAGTAACTTCAAAGGCTCACCTGAAATAAAATGTCTGCAGTTAGATCCTTACCTTATAATGCCTGCTTATTTGCAGGCATTATACCCCGTAATATAGTATGCTTAATGATTAAGCCAAGCTTGGAAGGCAAACAGTTGACAAAATTCTACAAATTATGTCTAACTTGGTTCTTAGTCTTCTTTTGGCCACTGAACAGTTCATTTAATGCTAAGGATACAATTTTGCACATTGGAGGGAAGAGGACTACAGCTGTTGTGTTGATCAAACACTCCACCCCAGGAGGAATGGAAGTGAAAGACAAGAGAAGGTGCTATTGACATCTATCTAATGTACAGCAGACTCAAGCATTCTATGTCAATGCTATCTTTCTCTTCTTCCTCTTAATAGGAGGTCAGCTTTGGTGCACGACTACGAAGGCCATCTCTGAGGGTGAAGAGCTAATTGCTTTCGTGGTGGATTTTGACTCAAGGCTACAAGCTGCCAGTCAGATGAGTCTTACAGAAGGGATGTACCCTGCACGCCTGCTGGACTCAATTCAGCTGCTTCCTCAGCAAGCTGCCATGGCTTCTATTTTGCCTACAGCTATTGTCAATAGTAAGTGCTGAGTGCAATAGCCCGGTACAAAAGCTTTGTAGTTGTGATGGGTACTCATGGGAGAGGGAAAAAAGTGTCTACTGACAGACAACTGGAGACAGACTTTTTTCTCTAGTGTTGTGATTTCAGTTTATCTTCTAACTGTGTGTGTGTGTGTGTGTGTGTGTGTGTGTGTGTGTGATTGCTTCTCAGTTAAATGCATTCATTTCAGGTTGGATTCCTGAACATCACACACAAAAACATCACACACAACATTCAAGGCTACTTAGCTATAAGAAGCCCAACAGCTTTCTTGATGCTCCTATAGTAGAATAGTTTCAGTATTCTTTAAGGGCTCTAGGGTTAAAAACTTAAAAAAAAGAATACAAATCAGTTTTTTGATTATACTAATGAAGAGGAAATTTAATCTGGATAAATCAAGACATCAGCTAATAGACACAAAAATGATAAGAAAAGGAATAAAAATACATGTAAGCTTAGAATACTTTATATGGAGACTTTTTAAATATGCCCTGGCAAATATACTTTTGTGACTATATTTTGTTAAAGTAACTATTGAACTTAATTAGTATTCCTTGAACACACAAAGTGGCACTTTACATGACAGAAAATCAGTGATCTAGGAGTCCCAAGATCTGAGTTCTACACTCAGCTCTGCTTTTATCTAGCTTTGTGAGAAAACATGAGTAGCAGTTACATCTTAAGAGGAGAATAAATTCTAAAGCTAGTACATAAATTAAATATTGCACTTAGTCAAAAACATCCTTGAAAATCTCTGAAACTCTGAATGATACAAAAGAGAAATATAAAGGCAACAATGATGTCTTGATATTAAAATACATACTCAACAATAATTATGTTCTTGTATTATAGTAAGAGCATCCTTTAGAGCAAAAAAAGTCTCAGGTATATCTGGAATTACTCTGCATCCAACCAGCAGATCCAGTGCACCCAACCCAAGCTAATATTTTTTTATTTCCTTAATGTACATGTAGTTATTTTCTTTCCTAGATCTTTATTTTGATTTGTATAGTAAGGAATGTGAAATAACATGAGCCCAACTCGAATTTGAGGCAAAAGGGGTCTGTTACCAGGGATACTAGGCATACTTTATATTATTGAGAAGCTCCAATGTGTGAATGTTAATTCTATTTGAGATTATACTCTGTTTGCTTTCTGTAGCAAGATGACTATTAATTCCAAATAAATCAGCATGGATGCATACAGCCTTCATTCTCATTCTGAACAATGTGGCCCTCTGAATAGTGTAAGTGTAACTAAGTAGGGTGGGAGAGACTAAATAATAAATGGTAGTAATTTCGCAATTAAATTTTATTGTGAAATTCTGTGTTGTAAGTGCTATCTTTACGTCTCATTCATTAGAATTTGGTCCTTAGTTTTCTCCTCACCTCCCTTAACACCACCTCCCTGAGCTATCCTCTTCACTATCATGGGTTCTACTACCAACTGCATCGATAATTCACAAATCACAAGTCCACCTGTTTCTGCCAAGTTTTAGACCTCTGTTGCCACCTTTCCCATGTTCCTCTGTATTTCTTACAGAAATTTCAAATCCTACATATTGAATGTGACCATATGCCCCAGTGTGCCTGGATTAGTCCCAATTTACAACATTACCCCTCAGATTCGTTCCCCCTTTCATCACAAAAGTGCCAGGATTGAACAATACATTGTCAGGTTTTGTCACCCTATATGAGTCTCAGCCTAAGTTCATCACCTCTTTGTCATCTATTCCCTGTAGAAATGAATGAAACTGTCACTTACACAGAAATACACGTACTAACAAACCTAGACACCAAGGAGAAAAAGGTTTTGTTTTAGCATCTAATTGCAAAGTAGTGGTCATCACTTCCCATCAGTTCTACTTTCTCAATGTAACTTTTCTTCCTCATTGTCCTCCTCGCTAAGTAGGTATTACGAAAGCGTGTTCACACGAGGGTCCTATAGCAGTTTACCGACTTATGTGATCATGGGCCAGTCAGTCAACTTCACTTTCCTCACCTATAAATGGATGGGGGGAAGGGGGTGAAATATACACAGAGACATTTTTCATGAGTGAATACATGAAAATACACATCACAGCATGACTTAATAAATACTACAAGACTTCAGCTACCGCACAAATTGTCATAGTTCACTTAGATTACGGCAGTTACCTCCTACCAGTCATTAGTCTTCCTTTCAAATTCACTGCCTTCAAAACTCTGCACTGATGATTCTAAAATATCTGATTCTGTCTGTCTCTTGCTTAAAATGACTCAGTGATTCTCCATAACCTTTGAGATAAAAATCTAAACTTATTAAGGGAGACTATAGGGTCTTTGATAGTTTATCCCTGACTTCTATAACTTCATCTCTCCCAGTTCCCATCATGGCCCTTGTCTGAACAGTATCAAACAGCCTCCCAGCCTCCCAGCCTTCATCCAGACCCACTCTCAGGCTACCATGACTTTCCATGAGCTGTTCCCTTGGTCAGGAAAGCCCAACCCTCTTCTCTACCTCACTAGCTTAATTTCATTCTTTACAACTCAGCTAAGGCATGCCATCATCTTCCCTCTAAATCATTTTCTGACCTCTTCCTCTCTCCACCAAGGAGATCTCCCACCAGTCTAGTGTCTGTTTTCCATGCCTAAAGCACCCCTCAGATACCTCCATCATAATAGTCATCACATTCTAATTTAATTATCTGACCATTTGTTCATGAACCCCAGAAACCTTAAGCTCCTAACAACATCTGTATGGTCTTTTATTTTTATACCCAACCCCGCATAACATCTGGCACATAGTAGACACAATATATTAAAGGAAAAAAATGATGTCAGGGTTGGTGACAACTTTAGTTCAGCCATGACTATAAACCAATTCATATTGCTATTTATAAATGCATATATTTCTAAACCATAAATTTCATTTCAACAATTTAAAATTAATCTCATGTGTTTTCATTGAATGTTGGCCTCTCAGCTATACACAGTGGCAGTATCGTAGCCAATGAGGTTTATCCGAGGCATGATTATTGCTAATTGAATGTTGTCCTCTCCTATAATACCACTTTCTAAAGAGTCTGTGAGAAGGTAAATTGCATTGAGTGTAACATTACTTTAAAAGCTTAGTCCTGTACTGTGGAACAACATCCACGACTGCACTCATCACTCATCGTCTGATTGCCTAATTCAGAACCTGAGAACAGCCTCTGAGAAAAACTGAACTAAATGCTGCTTTACCCTAAAATGGACAGCAGCTAATGTGTCCCTGTGTTTTTGGCTGCAGAAGATATATTCCCTTGCAAGTCCTGCGGCATCTGGTATCGGAGTGAGCGGAATCTGCAAGCCCATTTGATGTACTATTGCAGTGGGAGGCAAAGAGAAGCTGCTCCAGTGTCAGAAGAAAATGATGACAGTGCTGCTCAGATTTCCAGCCTGTGCCCCTTCCCACAATGCACCAAGAGCTTCTCAAATGCTCGAGCTCTAGAAATGCACCTGAATTCACACAGTGGTAAGTGCCTCCCATGTTTCTTCTTTTGCTCCAGGAGGTTCTATTCTTTCTCTACTTGCATACACAAGTACACACATATATACATACATCTATGTCTATTTAACTATATCTATCTATAAAAACAAAACCTAACTTGCTAGACAAGCTGGTTATCTATGTCATTTACAATCAGTATATTTTACTCAAAGGACTTGGGTCTGAATTCTTTTCTAACTACTGTGCTCAGATTGCAGGCCAAATCATCTATTTTTTTTTTTCAACTGAAGTAAAACAGCATCATTTTAGAAAGAAAGTCTCAATACTCTTTGTATATTGTCATTAATATTCATTGATTTAAGTGTCAAGTATCTTTGCAAACTGACCCTACTGTTTGTCACATGGCAGGGAATAAATAGTAAATACATAAAAATAAGTATTTTCTGAATTGAAACAAAGCTGTTATTTTGATAGATCCAAGTAAAATCACTTGAAAGAAATTAACTTTTAAATATGGTCTATAAAATGCTCTTAACTTCCAGAGTGTGTATAATAACAGCTTAATTTATTTTTATGACATAAAACCACTTTTTGTACTATGTTTTAATTTCTTAAGAAAAATTAGTCTGAAAAACATCTAAGTTGTTTGTTTTGTTTTTTTCCAAGCCCACTCTTAACAGAAAGGTGGCAACTATTCCCATTTATTTTGGAATTGTATGCCCAATTGTTGTTGGTACCATCACACACAATATTCTAATTCCCATATATTAACTTCAGATATTTCTAGGAACATTCTTGGATAGGGCAAACCAAGGTTTGGGAATTACAGGTTTCATTGGCACCTATAATACAAAACTTGTAGGATATTCCTGGGTGATTCCCTTCACTGTTTTTGCTTGGGTTGAATAAATAAAAAACTGAAATAGGTGTTGAGTTTCAAAAAACTAGCTTTAACCTCCAAAGTCCTAGTACAGTGCAAACTATTGTCTTCGAACCTATAAAAATAGGCAACTTCCTTTCTACTCATTCGCTTCCCTTTCCCTACAAATGAGCTGTCTTTACACAGGTGATAAAGAAGGGAAAGCGGAAACAAGTTGGTTGTTTCACATGGTGAGTAAAGTCATGCATACAACAAAAATAAAGAGAGAACGATCTTTTCAGCTGAATAGAAAAATAAGTAGTGGATTAGTTAAGGAGAAAAAAAACCACAAGAATAAGAAATCTATCGCTACAGTACTGGGTTTTCTCTGCCATATTTTCAGTTTATAAATATAAAAGGCAATTCTCATTTTAGTCTAGAGTACAGACAGGATGAACCAAGCCTGATTTAACCACATACCAACAAATGGGAATGAGAGTTGACCTTAGTGAGTAAAAGTGTCCAGATCCCGACTCCAGTTCATTGGAGGAAGGGGATCCCACACCCCCACCATCAAGAAATTATCAGGAAACCAACTGAGTGTCCTACGATTCAACTCAATTCTGACACTATCTGCCCTGAGATCTCATCAGATCCCACCGGTTAAGGGCTCAGTTCCACAAGACTGCCCACCCCAGTTTAGATGCCAATCGCAAGTCCAGATTGTTTCCTGTGCTTCTGACCAATGGGTGGTTATAAATCAAAGGTTTGCTAAGACCCACTCCTTGGGTTTGGTTAATTTGTTAGAGCAGCTCACAGAACTCAGGAAAACCATTTATTCACTAGATTAACAGCTTATTCTAATAGGATATAATGCTGGAACAGCCAGATGGAAACGATGCATAGGGCAAGGTATGGGGGAAGGGTGAGAAGCTTCCATGCCTTCTTAGAAGGCACCACTCTCCCCTCATCGCTACATGTTCACCAACCCTGAAGCTCTTGGAACCTTTTGGGTCCTTTTGGGTTTTTATGGAGACTTTGTCACATAGGCATGATGGATAAAGTCATTGGCAATTGGCAATTGAACTCATTCTCCAGCCCCTCTCTCCCTCCCAAGGGGTTAAGGGTGGGGGAAGGACTGAAAGTTTCAACATTCTAATCACAGGGTTGGTTCTCCTGGCAACCAGCCCCCTTCCATCTTTAGATTACATAGGGGGCTTCCAAAAATCACTTCATTAACATAACAAAAGATACCTTCATGACTCGTATCACTGGAAATTCCAATAATTTTAGGATCTATGAGCTAGGAACCTTGGACAAATGTAAGAAATATATTTTGGTTATCTAGATGACCAAAATATATTTCTTATGTATGTTTGGTCTATATATATTTGATCTATATTTATTTCTTATATATCACAGTATCACAGTGAGGTTTAACCACCAGTCATTGGTAATATTAAAAAATATTTAATAACTGACTAGAAACAGCCCGTGATCAATTAGCATGAATGTTGGTCAGAAATTACTATATTGGTGCACTGGTGTCTACCAATTGAGTATCATCAGCCCCTGGATAGAGATAAACCATGTTCAGCAAAACCAATGAATAGAATTCTAGATTTGTGCCAAAGATATATTAGGAGGCTGTTAATGACTTTACAAAATGGTTTCTACTTGGACTCTTTTGAATAAAAACCTAATCTAGTACACTGAGAGTTATTTGATTTACACACAGCTTATCAATTTCAATTCTAATGAACACCTACTTCTTCCTAATGTAGAACATAATGTAGTAAGAAGTTACTGGATTAGAAATGATAAAATCTGAGGTTTAGTTATGGTACTACCACTGAATAGCTTTATTATCATAATCAATTCCCTTAGCCACCTTGAGTCTGTTTCCTCACCTGTAATATGGAGACAGTGATTCCTATCCCACTGTGATGCAATAATTCGCAGGCAAAGTGCTTTGGAAACTATAAAGTGCTATTACTGTTATCACACGTGGTGGAAGATGTCACGAGAAACAAGCTAATACCACAAATGAGATTCTGAAATATTTCAATTCATTCCTGTTGTGTTGAAGACGCTAGATCATTAGTAAAGGTTCATATCATGATGAAATCAATGTGTGAGGGTCTCAGTATTCTCATTTTGTATGTCTCTCCAGGAGTGAAAATGGAAGAATTCCTCCCCCCTGGTGCTAGTCTAAAATGCACCGTCTGTAGCTACACTGCTGATTCTGTGATCAACTTTCACCAACACCTGTTTTCCCATCTCACTCAAGCTGCCTTCCGATGCAATCACTGCCACTTCGGCTTCCAGACTCAGAGGGAGTTATTACAGCACCAGGAGCTCCACGTCCCTGGAGGCAAACTTCCCAGAGAAAGTGACGTGGAACACTCTCCCACTGGAACTGAAGACAGCTTACAGCCAGCCACAGACTTGTTGACCAGAAGCGAACTCCCCCAGAGCCAAAAGGCCATGCAGACTAAAGATGCAAGCTCTGACACAGAGCTGGACAAGTGTGAGAAAAAGACTCAGATCTTTCTCACTAACCAGAGACCAGAGATACAGCCCACAATTAATAAGCAAAGCTTTTCTTACACGAAAATAAAATCTGAGCCCTCTAGTCCAAGACTCGCCTCTTCTCCAGTCCAGCCTAATATTGGGCCTTCTTTCCCTGTGGGCCCTTTTCTCTCTCAGTTTGCTTTTCCCCAAGATATCACAATGGTTCCTCAAGCTTCAGAGATCTTAGCCAAGATGTCTGAGCTGGTACATCGGCGACTGAGGCATGGAAGCAGTAGCTACCCTCCTGTGATTTACAGCCCTCTGATGCCCAAGGGGGCTACTTGTTTTGAGTGCAACATAACATTCAATAATTTGGATAACTATCTAGTGCACAAAAAACATTATTGCAGCAGCCGATGGCAGCAGATGGCCAAATCCCCAGAATTCCCCGGTGTTTCAGAAAAGATGCCTGAGGCTGTGAGTCCCAACACTGGCCAAACCTCCATAAACCTTCTTAACCCAGCCACTCATTCTGCTGATCCTGAGAATCCACTTCTTCAAACGTCCTGCATCAATTCTTCCACCGTTTTAGATTTAATTGGGCCAAATGGGAAGGGCCACGACAAGGACTTTTCCACTCAAGCTAAGAAGCTCTCCACCTCCAGTAGCAATGATGACAAAATTAATGGAAAACCTGTTGATGTGAAAAATCCCAGTGTCCCCTTAGTGGATGGGGAAAGTGACCCAAATAAGACTACCTGTGAAGCTTGCAACATTACCTTCAGCCGGCATGAAACGTACATGGTCCACAAACAGTATTACTGTGCTACACGCCACGACCCTCCGCTCAAGAGGTCTGCTTCCAACAAAGTGCCTGCCATGCAGAGAACCATGCGCACACGCAAGAGAAGGAAGATGTATGAGATGTGCCTCCCTGAACAGGAACAACGGCCTCCACTGGTCCAACAGCGATTCCTTGATGTAGCCAACCTCAGCAATCCTTGTACCTCCACTCAAGAACCCACTGAAGGGCTAGGAGAGTGCTACCACCCAAGATGTGATATCTTTCCAGGAATTGTCTCCAAGCACTTGGAAACTTCTCTGACGATCAACAAATGTGTTCCGGTTTCCAAATGTGACACTACTCATTCCAGTGTGTCCTGCCTCGAGCTGGACGTCCCCATCGATCTCAGCAAAAAGTGTTTATCCCAGTCTGAGCGGACGACCACCTCTCCCAAAAGGCTGCTGGACTACCACGAGTGCACTGTGTGCAAGATCAGTTTCAATAAGGTAGAAAACTACCTGGCCCACAAGCAGAATTTCTGCCCAGTCACTGCCCATCAGCGTAATGACCTGGGTCAACTCGACAGCAAAGTGTTTCCAAATCCAGAAAGCGAACGAAACAGCCCTGATATCAGCTATGAAAGAAGCATAATAAAATGTGAGAAAAATGGAAATCTGAAGCAGCCTTCCCCCAACGGAAACTTATTTTCATCCCACTTAGCCACCCTGCAAGGCCTGAAAGTCTTTAGTGAAGCTGCTCAGCTCATTGCTACAAAAGAAGAAAACAAACATTTATTTCTTCCCCAATGCCTTTACCCTGGAGCAATAAAGAAGGCAAAAGGAGCCGACCAGCTTTCTCCCTATTATGGAATAAAGACAAGTGATTATATTTCTGGTTCTCTTGTCATCCATAACGCTGACATAGAGCAAAGCACAAATGCGGAAAATGAATCTCCTAAAGGCCAGGCTTCCTCAAATGGGTGTGCTGCAACGAAGAAAGATTCCCTGCCTTTGTTGCCCAAAAACAGAGGCATGGTAATAGTTAATGGCGGACTGAAGCAAGATGAGAGATCTGCTGCCAACCCACAGCAAGAGAACATTTCCCAGAATCCTCAGCATGAAGAAGGCCACAAATCTCCCTCTTGGATCTCTGAGAACCCATTAACCACAAATGAGAACGTCTCACCAGGAATTCCCTCCGCAGAGGAACAGTTGTCTAGTATAGCAAAAGGTGTGAATGGCTCCACCCAGGCTCCAACAAGTGGGAAGTATTGCCGGCTGTGTGATATCCAGTTCAACAACCTCTCAAACTTTATAACTCACAAGAAGTTTTATTGCTCATCACATGCAGCGGAACATGTCAAATGAGATATCTAAATAAATACACATCAGTCACCTTTGGTACCAGTGTTTAGTATGTTGTTCTACCCAGTCCAGAAAAAAACAACAAAAACAAAAACAAAAGCTGTTTGAATTACATCTGGGCAATCAGGAGATAATTCATCATGGCTGAGTTGAAGACTTAAGGTGTAATTTCATTACAGTCCATTAGTAAAGTGTATTATTGGTGCCATTTTCAAAAAAAAATTAATTTATTTTACCAGCAGTATTCATAGCTGTGGTTATGTTATTTTTATTTAAAAACTTTATATTAAAGTCATTTGTAATGTTATTGTATAGTTATTGTGTAGCACATATGGTTTGCACTGTATAGTAGCTTTTAAAGAAAATAGTCACAAACAATACAGAAAAGCATTTTAGAAATAGCTTCAAAAGCACTTGTGTATCTTGATTTCTTCTTATATGCTGTTGCAGATATATGTATATGCTAAAATATAACTTGCAAAGATGTTCTAAATGTACGTGCTATAAGTTCGCCTTAAGATTTCAATTCTTGGATAATCAGGCTCCGTTTGCACTTTATATTTTAGCAGATACAGTCTCTTAGTCACTAGGCTTTGCATCTGTATGTAGCCGTATGTTTCTGTCCATTTTCTTAATCTTAAACATGTATGTTAAATGAAGATGGCAACTTTTTTCTTGTATAGTACTTCTTGTATTTTCTTTCGCTGATGCAGCTCTGTCTCAATTTTTAAACCTTTGCTGTTAAATGCAATACTTTATAAAGAATGAACAAAATTACTGGAAGCAGTATTGTAAGTAATGAGGTAGTATTAATCAGTTTTATCTTTTGAAAGGCACAGTCTAAATCAAAATCCTAAACTCAATGCTGCAAGTATGAATTTAATTCATATATAAGATCTATTTAAATATAAGAGTAGCAATACTGCACCTGGTGATCACAGAGATAACGTTCTACTTCTGATAGAAATAATTTCTCAACAAATGTTGTTACTATGCATGTATATGGATGGAATAAAATTCCAGATTGTTGGAGAAGGTTGGCATACTTTTTTCTTTAAAATACAAGGCAAATCACATCTACCAGTCTTTTGTGTGATGATAAGAGGTTCAAAACAGCACTGAATAGCGATAGTAACATGATGACAAACCAGTAAAGGGATTATTGTTTTTATATTTGCCGAATTAATATAACTTACTATATAAAATGAACTGGAGACTCCAGTAACTAGAAAAGTTCTTCATTATAACAATGTAATAAGCACCACCTTTCTTTTCTCTTGCCCCCACTACCACTGTAGAGCACAGAAAAAGAACAATTTCATGAGCGTCTAAAAGGCTTACAAAGCCTATGACCAAGAATTGGCACAAATGTTGATCAATTGCACCCAACTTTTAAATGGAGTTTACCAGAGAAAGGTTTGGATTTTGAAGAGCAGTATAAGACATGGTATATTGACTCTGATGAGTAAAAATGCACAGATTTCATGCTTGCATTTTGTAAAACACACTAGATTTCACACACACTATTTCTACATTCCAAAGGTTTGTGTATTGAGGGGGAGTGGGGAATAGACAATGTGGATTAGGTCATGGAAGACCTAATGGGCTATCCAGAGGTGTTGAGATGTGATTCAGTAGACAAGATGACACCTATTTCCAATCAAGACAGACTGTAGTTTACTGCAGTTTTAGAAACATCCTGACCTGGAAAGGCAATTACCTCACCTGTGGCTGAGACACACTATTTGCACATAGGTTGTATGCACTATTCGTCCATCTTGGATTTGGTACCATAATGAACATAAGGTACTAGCCCCAAACATAATATATAAATACTGTGACAAAACTTAAAAAAAAAAAAAAAAAAATACTGTCTTGTCAAGATTATTTCTCCAATTCTTTGTTGAGAACAACTATTTTCAAATGTAAAATCTTGACCTTAACTGATGTTTTTCATTTCAGGTGACTAAACACAGGTCACCAGAACTGATATGCTTAACAGAGTTTTGCAGGAATCTCTTAAAGTATCAGGTTCTTAGGGCTCCACAAGGTTGTTCATAAAGATCTGCGCAGTTCTCAGTTGGGAACTGGCAAGCCTGGGTATTCTTAACAGGACTTCCTTCCCCAATCTCTTCTTTTTCCTCTTCTCTCTGGAAGGAAGGAAGGAAGGGAGGGAGGGAGGGAGGGAGGGAGGGAGGGAGGGAGGGAGGGAAAGGAAGATCAGCCAGTCATCTTTACTTTATTGACCATCTAGGATTTTACCCACAATTTGGGGGATGAAGGCAAAGAAGTATAATACATGATTGCTTCCCTAACGGAGTTTATAGTCTGGCTCGCTTTAATACTTCTCAACACAGTTCCCTCATTAGAATCACTTGGGGGACATTTTTTAAATGCCAATAAATATGTATTTTTGGTACACTGGGCCTCACACTATATCAATTTTTTTTTAATTCCTGGGCTCTTGGAATCTATATCTTAAGATATGTCCAGGTGGTTCCCATATGTGACAGTATTAGAAACACTAAATGGTAGACGAGGACAAGGTATGAAGGATGAGTGAGACTAAACAGTACAAAGACAAAAAGAAAACCAATGTGGGATGAAAGAGTTGAGAAAGGCTATATGGATAGGGTATGGTCTTGAAAGGTGGGTACACTGGTAAAGAAAACTACCTGTTCTTTTGGGAGCCCTGAGATATATGTGCATTATATCCAAAAGAATATTTCAAGTATTGTTTGTATAACTGAAAATCAGTTCTAATAGCCAGTCACAGAAGGAAACAGATAGCATAGGCTGAAATAAGACATTTGGACCAGAACTAGACCAATTAAAATGGTTTTTCTACATGTGCGGATCATTATAAATGACAGATGAAAGTAGCATGTGAGGGTGAAGAGTGAGTAAAAAAAAAAATTCAAAAGAAGAGGGCTCAGGTTGGAAAGTAAAATAAAATAAGTGTATAAGTAAGGATCTAGTATAACAAGACCTTGAATTCCAGACTGAGGTTTATGGGCTTGCCTTGTACCTTACTTCTTTAATAGAATCATGGAATAAAAATTGTGTTTTGGAATGGTGATAGAGTGTGAAGCCAAATGCTAGAGAGAGAAAGATTAGTTACAAGTCTATAGTGATGGTCAAAATGGGTAGTGAGAGTCTAAACCAAGTGAATGGAGAAGGACAGGTTTGCGTACCAAGTTATATAATGACTTACATCAAAGAGGAAATCAAAGATCTTCAACCCTCACTGATAAACTCCCATGTTTAACAAGACAGCATTTAGGTCAGAATATGAATACCGGTTGAATGGTCTGGGAGAAGGATGGTAAAAAGAGCAATGCTTTACATTGGTTTTTCAGATTGTTCTGGGTATTTAAATCCCCTACAGAATACTAAAACCTACCGAATCAAAATATCTAGGGTACACCTGGATTTCTGGGGATTCTTGCAAAGCAACCCTATGGTATTCCATGTTGTCCTCCCTTGACCACAATTGAGAATCATTGAATTAAACATAGAGGGAATAGGAAGCAGTATTCTGTGGTCAATACCAAAATAAATTAAGCTGGCAGCAGAATTTACACACAATTGGTCTTCAAAGTGTTGCTATCTCCTAGGTAACAATTTTGAATTAAAACTATTAAATTTTAAAATAATTCAACATGTTTGTTTTAATATTGAAATTAAATTAAAAACTAAGTTGTTATGAAATTTGTGAACAATATTTGAAAATCTCTTAATCAGGTGGAACCCTCTCATTTTCAGGCAAAACTAAGTGCCAGAGACTTGAACTATCCAAAGTCATAAAGCAAGGGTTGAGTCTCATTCTCAAGGTTACCTCCGAGAGGTCATCTTCCTTTCTCCACTAAACCAAAATGAAACCACTAAGGCAAGCAGCTAAAATTCCAGCTACTTTTTCTCCCTCTGATATGTTTAAGCCTAGCTCCAACATTCTCTGGAGATAGGAAAAGGGAGCATATTAGTTTCTCATGACCTGTAACAAATTACCATAAACTTAGTCAATTAATACAATAGGAATTTACTGTTTCACAGATTTGGCAGCCAGAAGTCTGATATCAAGATGTCAGCAGGGCTATCCTCCCTACACAGCCTCTGGAGAATACCTTCCCTGCCTATTCCAAGTGCTGGTGCTATCCTTGGTGGCATTCCTTGTCGTGTGGCTACATTAATCTCTGCCTCCCTGGTCATGTTACCTCCTCTTCCCTGTATTTAATCTCCCTCTTCTCTTTTAAGAACACTCTTGATGGCATTTAAAACCCACCATTTAATCTCATGTCTGGTAGTATCGTTGCAAATATCTTTGCCACAAGCATTTTTGCCACAAGCATTTTTTGCCACAAGCATTTTTGCTGTAAACATTTTCACAACACAACTAATTGGCCATGAGGCAATTTCTCCGTATAAGATAAAATAACTGGTTTACAGTTTGATTTCATTTCTCCATTGAGGAAACAACTGCCTGGCCAACTTAATGTATTTAAGCTAGGTAGTGGTCAATTTGGTTTCATTTCTCCATTGACAGTTTTCTCAGTACTACCATTTTTATATTATATAAATCTTAGCCAGGTTGCATACTACACTAGAAAATGATAAATCCATATTTGCAAATCTTTCAGGAAGCACAGTCATCCAATCCCTCTCCTCCCCACCCCCCACCCCCGCCTCCGTCAAAACCAAAAGTTAACCAAGCTATGACAAATATAAAAGAGGTGGCTACTAATTCACAACAGTTTTCAATAATTATATTGTTTAATTGGAAACCGATACCTCTCTTAAGGAAAAAAGAAATTTAAGAGAAAAAGAAGAAAGTGTGATGCCGAATGAGGAGACGAAGCAACATGCAATATATATATATATATATATATATTCAAAGACTTCAAAGATGATGTATTTTCATTTTTCACAATAAAATCTTTCTAATTTTGTTATTGTTTTTTGTTTGTTTGTTTGTTTCATTATGTCCTTTTTAATGTCCCTGTTTTTCTTCGTTCTATCTTTTATGGCAAAATTGCCTTACGGCCAAGTCGTAATGCGCCCAAAATACGAGGGCAGAAATACTTCGGTCAAAGATGTTTACCAGGAGGATACCTACCTAGAACGGATCTGCTCACGTCAGGATCCTTAATCATATCTGCGAAGACGCTCTTTATCAGGTAACATTTTCACGTTTTAGCGATTAGGAGCTGCTATCTTTGAGGGCTGTTATTAAGTCTCCTGCAGTGAGGTCATGAAATACTCTGGCCGATATGGAGGTGGGGGAGAAGGGATAGAGGAAAAGGAGCAGTGGTTCCCAGCCAGGTGCTGCTAATGTGTTATTTAACACAACAGAAATTGTTATCCCCAAACTGGTGAACCCCTTGGAACTTGATTGAGACTTGAATGTTATTAACACGCATCAGTGACGTCCATAAAGAATACAGCATCTAAACTAGTAAGTCTCCACTCATCACTTAGGACTCAGTCACGAGGCAGAAACGAGTCTGATGACAATCCTGCACCAGGCAGTATATCTGTTTGGAACTTAGTAAACCTTATTAATTCAGAAAATCATGAAAAAGAGACACAGGCTAGGCAAAAGTTTGCGTTGGCACTATCTAGAAAAGAAAGAAGTTTGCTCAGGATGTTAATAGAATAAACAGGATTGAAAGAAAATAAACTGTTTCCAAGAATCTAAGCAACCCCATTTTGCATACAAATAATATATTAATTTCAAACAAGTTTTATTTTCATATTAAAGCTGAATATCAGAGCTTTTTTCTTGGCAACACTTCTTTGATTATTAATTCCATATCCTGCATATGACATAACCTGGTTGCAGATGGTATCAATGTAGCATATCCACTAAGTCCTGAACTTTTTTCCTGTTGGGGTTCAGTGACCCTCAAGAAAAAACAATCAAGTAAAATACAATGTTGTTGTATTTATGAAAAAATATGCAGTGACTGAATAGTCTTTTGAAATTCATGAGAATATAACACTTTATAAAAATTTCAAGAAATGAAAAAAATATACTCAATATCATAATTGGCTTAAAGTAAGAGAATGAAAGAAAATAGAAAGAGGAGGTGATTCAGATAAACAAAGAATGAAGGAGCTCAGCATCTTAAGAGGGAAACAGAAAATTTATGACAATGGAATTAAAGGAAGATATTCACACGAAGACACTGAGAGACACACCTGGGGATGGACATACCTGCTGCAATGGATGAATTGTCCCTGATCTTAGCCAAAGCCAATCCTTCCACTCAAGCTTCCAATTCTGTCTAGCCAATTGACGATTTAATTCCTTCAGTGATTGCCTTTCTTTCCTCGAATAAAAGCAACAGGTGTGTCTTTTTAGTTTATATTAAGACTTGGTCAAGAAGTATCAACATGTGCTCTGAATTGAAGTATGAACCAGAAATGAAAGGGTCCTTCTCACATGTCATGGATTGTATAATAATCCATCAATTACCTAATCCAGTAAAATGGAGGGAATTCCAATAATGCTCAGATAAAATTCCCTGCCCGTCTTGTAGAAGGAGGCTTGGAGCAGATTCAGTTTAATTTAGGGATCAAAGGAGTGTGATATTATAACACATATATAGTGTTGATCAGTAAGTATTTATTTACCACATCAATACTAAAATCACTGTTTTACCAATGAAAAACTGAGGCTTAGAGCAGTTGAGTGAGTTCCCCAAATGACAGAGCTAGTCGAGTCAGGTCTTGAACCCAGCTGTCTGTCTCTAATCCTTTGCTACCCTTTTCCATAAGGCCCTGATGTCACCCCTTCTATCTCAAGCCAGACCCCTTATAAACATGTTGCACGTTTGCCTGACACCGTTTTATTGTCCACTAAAGTTGCCTAAGTTAGGATAACCATGTGTCCCATTCTGCCTAGGACAGTCTGCCTGGTGTGGTTCAGAATTTATCTTAAACTTTTCATACTATTATTATCAAGAATTACATCAAAATAAAGTGATGTAGATTCCATAGACTTCCAGTTTGTATTTCCAGCTTCTAACATTGTTTCTGCTACTAGTAGGTAAGAGGCATGTCCAGTGAAAAGTTTTCTCTTTAACATGCAATTAAAACTAAAAGACAACCAGAGGTAATCTGTCTTGCACTGACCCTTTCCAGATGCAGTGTTGTTAACATTTTCTTTTAAAGGACAATACATAAGGTACTCTCCATGATAAAGCACATTTGAACAGAAGTATCTAGGGACAATTTAATCCTCCTGTTTTTCAGTGGTTGTGGGAAAAGATTTTGGAGCTGCTTCCTGTGCTCACTATGGCGTATAACTGTGCCCTGACTACCAAGATGCAAAAAGACCCACTAGGTGATAAGATCTATGAAAAGTATGAGGGATTACTGATAAGAGTGTGAAATATGCTGAAAATAGAAGGGTAGTTATCTCATTGTCAAAGTTACAGGTAGATAGTCTGCATGCTCTAGTTTCTCTGGTTGTATCATGTAGTATATGATCATATATGCTATAAATATACAGTAATAACCTATTTTGTTGTTTGGTGGCATATTATGTTGCAATACGTCATTTCAGCAGAAAAATTAAATATATTTAATTTTAAATATTAAGAAGTCAAGTTTATATTTCTCATGAAAACTAGATAATGAATACGTAACTATCACAATTTTTTTACATCTACCATTCATCACAGATGCTGTAGAGATATAATTAACCACACACAACCAAATCACATAAATCTGCTCAAAAATCTTTAGCACCTACTTAAAATTTAGTCATTATTTAGCTGACTGGGTATGAAGATTATGATTCAATATGTGTAGTTGCAGAGGGTGCATATGTATTTCTCTGGAAAGCATGACTTTTCATTTAGATCAAATGGCTGATCTATGTTACGTACACTATTGAAAATGGTATAGTGCACACATCATTTAGAATTTTTCAAAATATGCTACAACATTCTATGAATTAGATACATTTTTATTTTCTATTGCAAGTGAAATGACAAAGTGTATGATCTTCAATTATCTATATCCAAAAAATAACAAATTATTTGACAATTTTTCTTTAAAATATATTTGTCAAAAAAAAGGTAAGTTGAAACAAAAGTAGTCCCTCTAAGGACATATAGGCTGAAATATTTGCACATTCCAATTAAAAACTGAAAAATAGAAAAATGAAAGTATCATTGAGCAATTTCCTCTGAGATTATACTGTATATTTAGAATAAATATACTACTTACATTATGCACATATATTTGTATACATGCTCTTGTATCCTCTGAGTTTATTTGGTTTTTAAACTTTTTGTTCTGAAATAATTTAGATTTGCAAAAAAAGTACAGAGAGTCCCCGTGTACTTTCACCCAACATCCCTTAAGTTAACATTTTATGTGATCATGACACTTTTATCAGTGAACATTGGAACAATATTTTAACTAAACTGTATTCTAATTTCACCAGTTTTTACACTAATGTCCTTTTCCGATTTCAGGATTTAATCCAGGACACCATGTTGCATTTAGCCATAAAGTCTCCTTAGTCTCCTTCACTGTATGACAGCTCGTTTGTCCTTTAATTTTCTATGACCTTGACACATCTGCAGAATGCTCATCAGATATTTTGTGAGACATTCCTCAATTTGGGTTTGTGTATTTACTTATGATTGGTCTGGAGTTAGAGATTTGGAGTAAGAATAGTGGAGAGGTGAAATGCTTCTCACTGCATTTTATCAGGACATATATGATATTAACATAATTCATCACTGGTGATGTTAACCTTGATCACTTGACTAAGATTGTATATGCCAGGTTCTCCACTATAAAATTACCATTTTTCTTTTCCATACTCTGTTCATTAAAAGTGAGTCACTAAATCTGGTCAACATTCCGGGGGTGAGGAATTTTAAGCTCCACTTCCTAGAAAAAGGAGTATCAAAAAGTTTGTGGACCTGTGTTAAAACCACCACATGATTAATAAATATTTGTGAAGAGCTATTTTGAAGCTATTCAAATATACAAATTCTCTTAAAAGTTTCACCCACTGGTTTTAGGATTAGTGGATCTTGTGTGCAACAACTGTTATTGTGGCATAGATCTTTTATTATTTTATTCTCCCATTCTTTCTATATTTATTATTGAAGTTCTTCTTTGATGAAAACTTGTCCCTTCAATAATGTATTCAAATTATTGAATAAATTTATATATTTATTCAATCACTTATTTATATCAATATGGACTCATGATATTTGCTTTATTCTCTGTCTTATAAGCTCATACTGTCATTATTTGGTTGCTCAAATTGTTCTAACTTTGGCCATGAGGAACTCTCTCAGGTAGGCTTATTATAAGTTTGTTCTTACTATCCAGCACCGCAAGATACGATATTCCTCAGAATGCCTAATTTCACAACCCATTCCTGTTGAACTCATCTTGTATTTTTCTTGACCCACCTTTAGATTCAGTCTTTTTTCCAAAGGGTCCTGATTCGTCTTATTCGAGGGTGGTATTTAGAAGTCAAGATCTTGACACTAGATGTACTTGTCGTTACTAGATATCTCTGCTTCTAGACTATCGTAGCAGATAGAGCTAGAATGTATTTATGTATAGGCACCGATGTTTGCACACATTTCTATACTTATTTCTATACTACATATATTTTTAAATAAGCATGAGCTCACACTAATGCATCAGACTATCGAATTCACCATGTATGTTATATTTTAATGTTCAGGTCAATGTAAAGAAAAAAATGTAATACACATTGATATGTTTTGTTTTTTTTTTAATTTTATTTTTAAAGATGGTTTATGACTATTTTATAGATCCACTTATTTAAGAATTTATTTCTTAATAACTAAGTTTTTAAAAACATACAGTTATGATTATTTCAACACTCTCTTTTCACTCTCAAAAATGTTCCAATACAGAAGATAAACTCTAAAGTGACCCTATACTGAATTAGTCTGAGCTTGGTAAGCACTTTGAATGCTTTGATTTAGATCAAAGCCTCTCAAGCTTTCATGTCCATAGGAATCACCTGAGGATCTGTGAAACTGCAGACTGTGATTCAGTAGGACTGGGGAGGGGCCTGAGAGTCTGCATTGCTAACCAGCTCCCAGCTAGTGCCAGTGCCACAGGTGCCCAGACCACACTTTGAGTGGCAAGGCTGAAAACTACATAGTTGTCATTGCACGAGCCTTCTTCTATGCAATTGTCCCGGCATCCTCATCTACAACCCATTCCTACTGAACTCAGTAACCACTAGGATTCTGTTCAAGTTTGTAGCTCTTTTCTTTATTGCTCTCTACCTGTTTCAGTTTGGTGGCTTTGTCTATAATATAGACTTACACTGATTTTTATATTAGATTATCTATATACGACAGGTGAAAATGAGAGGGCATCTCTTTCACCCTCTTTTCATTCTTTAGCAGTTTGGAGACTAAAGAAGAGCTTTAAAATTCACTATTTGCCAGACTACATTCATGTTTTACTTACATACAACAGCTGCCTCACTGCGAACTTTCTAATTTTCAAGTTAATATTAATTTTGATGAGTTTTTTTAACCCAAGGAAAACATTTGTGGAGTCTATTACAAGATTGGTGGACTCACACTGTGATCAGAGACAGATGCTTAAGGGAATAGTGGAGTCATGTGTGATTCATGACCGTTCCTGGTGGGCGATGCGGTGAGAGTGGAGAGGGGTGGGGGTGGGAAGGAACAGAGTAAATATGTAGAGTATTGCAATCTCATGGCCATCTGTGCTAACTGCATGCCACAAATCTCAAACTGAAAGACTGTGAAAGCAAATGTTATTAGTTAGTTTCAATATTGTGTCCTTCAAATTATTCATTTCACTCCACTCATTCATTCATGCATAATTACATTCTAATTTTGAGTTCTGAACTCTGACACAAGTATTATGATGGGCACTGGAGACCAAATGTTAAGGGATAGTCCCTGCCTTCCATTAACTTTGGGTAGAGAAGTGTAGAATAAAAAGTACACAAGTGAATACAAAACATTGTAATTGCTACACTGATGCATGGCGTCCTAGGAAAACATAGGAAAGCACTTCATCCAATCTTGGGGGTCCTGGGGAAGTTTTTCAAAGGAAATGGTGTCTAATTTGAGATACAGTAGATGAATAGAAGTTAATCCAGTTAAGAAAAGCGGGACAAATGACAGAGAAGAGGGGGAAGGTAAGAAGAGATAGACGGAAAATAGATTAGTTCTAGAGCATTCTAAGAGAAATTAGCATGTGTAAAAACAAAATGTTGAGAAGTACAACTATGGTAACTACAACTTCCACAAATTTTAGCTTTTCTTGGGCTCCCCATCTTAGTGATTCAGCACCACGCACCTGGTTATCCTGACCACAAACTAGGAGTAATCCTGGTTTTCTCCTACTCTCTTATTAACTGCCTTCCGTTTTAGACCATCACCTAGTTCTGTCACTTCTTCCTTCTTATCTTAAATGCATTCTCTTGTCTCCATTCATGGGGTCACTAATTTATTGCACAATCATCTCTTACCTAGACTACTGCAAGAGCCTTCAAACTCATCTTTCTAATTTCAGTTTTAAACCTTTTCAGGTGGAAAAACTTATTTTGACTACAGTGATCTTTCCAAAGATAAAATCTGATTACTGTCATTCTCTTCTTAAATCCTTCAGTGGCTCTCCATTGCCCTCAGGATCAAGTCCAAATTCTTTAACATGATCAATTAGACTTTTATTGTTTGGGCTCCTTCTTACATCTCTACCTCGATGATCCAATATTGATTCATTTCATACATATTTGTTGATTACCTGTATGTAATAGTCACTATGCCAGACACTAAATAAAGTGATGAATAAGATAAATAGCCTTATATACATTATGCTTATATCCTATCAAAAGAAGCATTTAAACAAATAATTACACTATTAGCAATAATTTTGAGAACGCTGGCCCACCACCACTTTCATGATGTGAGTACCCTAGGTATTCTAACCATAGCATTTGGGATAATCTTGGGCTTGACCTATTCTGGAGTGAAATTTTTTCCACATCTTAATTTTTAAAAAAGGACATAATCACTTTATTAGTTACAGTAATACTAGATACTGTAATAGATAAACCATGACATTTCATTAGCTTAAAACAATGAAAATTTATTTCTAGGCCCAAAAATGTTTGATAGGCAGGAGGAACCAAGCAATCATTCAGATATTCAGGCTGATGAAGTTTTTTTCATTATTAACCCAGTGAGTCTAAGTTCCCTGAGGACTGACATCCTGCTGACAGTGAGGGCAAGACAGGAGGACTTGATGGGAGGGTATAATGGCCCAGACCCAGAAGCAACATCTATCCCTTCTGACCACATTTCATTGGCTATAATTCTTTCACATAGTCAGGCCCAAGTGAAAGGAGGCTGGGAAATACAGAATAGTTCTGGGCCCAGGAATGAAAAGAAAAGGGTTTGAAGAACTACTACGTAGCCAGTCTCTACCGCTCTAACCAAAACACACAAATGATGGGAAACTATCACCACCTGTATGTAACTACAGTGAGTTCCCTGCTGTTATCCTTGTTATCTGTACCATCTGTCCATGTTGGAGTGACAGACCACTGGTCACCCTTAGCCTAACAGATCACACCATCATTAGGCACCTCACACTCTACTGAAGCTTCAGTTATCATCAATTTTAAAACGGATTATCACTTTAAAATCTTTTTTAAAAATTCCACTTTTAGATACTTCTGCGGTTAGGACTCACAGAGTCATGTACTACATTTGTTTTCTCTCAATCATGAGTCTTCTGTGGAAACATTCCCTCCCATGCCCGTCCTCCCCCTTCCCTGTCTGTGTCCCTCTCAGTCTGTCATTTGCTAAATCTTAGTAGCCTTTTTGATCTTAGTTAAAAATCACCTTTAATGTTATGCTTTTGTAGAGCTCCTCAAATCTGGGTTAGGAGTTCCTTCCATGATTTCTAGAAGCACTTTGTAATCTTTAACTATGCATACTGTGAAAATGTGTGAATTAATGTCTACTTAATTTTTGTTCCCCTGGAACTTAGCACAATATCTGACACATAATGGGTAATATATACCTATTGACTGAATTGATCAATGTTTTTCACCATACCTGGGATATAGCACATAAAGTGAGAAAAATGTCAGAGTCATCCTGGATATAAACTAAGGCAGTGGCTCTCAAAGTGTGACCCGACCTAACAACAACACCTCCTGGGAACTTCTTAAAGATGCATAATCTCAGCCCTACCCCAAACATTCTAAAATAGAAACTATCCGGAGTGGGGTGGAGCGATCTATGGTTTAACAAGCCCTCCATGTGACTCTGATCCATGCTAAAGTTTGAGGAACGCTGACCTAAATGTTACTAAAAGGAGCCTAGAAAAATCTGAAACTAATTTCAAGAAAAAAGAAAATGGCAATATTGACAATCTAATAACAGCTATCATTCCTTAAGCATTTCTTGTGCCAAGTGCCAAAGAAATGACCTGTTTTGAAGTTGTGGCCCTAGAACAGTCTTGTGACACATAATCCAATTAGATGAGGTTTAAATGTAAACATGGTACTGACAGATGAAAAGAATGTGATAAGAATTCAGAAGAGAATGAAGCAGTAAATAGATTGATACAATCTAATCAAACATTATAACTACCTGAGAAGAAATTACTCATTCAAGTAATTTGAAAATTAGGTACTGTGTAACTTGAATCCTTTGGGCAAAGTCTGTGTGATACTTCTTTTGAAGGCTTTAACACAGCCTCTATGCAAAAATGTTGAGCCTATTAAGAGTTACATCCTGTCCCATACATCCCTGATTATTAAGAGATCTCCACATGCTAAAGAGTTGATTCTAAACAGTATTTAAAAAGTGACCCCTGTATTTTGGGGATGACATAATCGTTTAGAGTTAATATGTCATATGTATGATTGTGGTTTAAAATATGTAATTGACCCATTGGTTTAAGTTTCTGATTTTAAATTGAATTTATAGTATATTTGTAAACAGTGTCAAAATATAATACTTAGTATTTACTATATTGATAAGTTTAGTTGTTAGATTTACCAGACTCGTATAAATATTTTGGAATATTTATTTGTCAATGTGGAATTGAAAAACTTTTAAAATATATCAAACATATTGTTTGTTAATGAAATTTAAGTTTCTGAATGTTTGACTAAATTGTAAATGAGACCAATAGTTAAAAGTACGTATTAAATTTGTTATATTTATAAATAGAATAACAGACCCAAATTGAACTTAAAAGATTAAGGATAAGTAAATTTTTAAACTTATAGCTTTAAACCCAATGTAACTTTATAATAACCTTTTCTAAGTATAAAAATTGCCCTGAGGACATTTAAAAAGTAAAGACCTCACATTTAATATGAAGGCTTTTACCAGAATTGACTCATTTAATCCTTCCAGGAAACTTGTCCAATCGGCAATGTTTTTACCCTCCTTTTGTAATGAGCAATAGATTAAATAACATAAGCAAACACATAGCTATAGGTGGCAGAACTAGTATTCAAACCCAGCATGTCAGATTCCAGGGCCCAACTTCAAACTACTCTATTTGCCTCCCTGTCCCTACAGGCCTATTTGGAGCCAAAGAGACTGAAAATGAGGCTTGAGGGAGTTATTCAAGTGGTTGGTTTGGAGAGAATCCCACTGGGATCACTCAGAATGATACTATATATAGAGCTGAATTTTGCTTCCCTTCTCACCTCTCTCTCTTTCCAGAGCCTCTAGGAGGGAACTTAAAGAAAAGACTTTTGAGTTGAAATGGTGGAAAGATTCCCAACTAGGGATTTCTGCTGTGGAGACCAAGCACTGATCTCCTTACCTGACTACTTCTTGGTCCTAACCCTTTTCACACATTTGAGCCTCTACTTTCTGGCCATCACCACTCAGTCTGTCTCTTGCCACCAGTCTGTTATTTGTGGCTTCTTTTGCATTTTGCTCTTTTATCCAGTCATACATTTCTCAACAAATAAATTTTAAGTACATACTTTGTTTTAGGATCTGAGCAGGGAACATAGATTCCCAAGGGTAAGACAGAATATAAACAATTAACAATTTCAACTATAATGCGTGTAAGAGGACTTTCTCCTGGAGGAAAGAGTAAGTAGATTTTTGATTGACAAGAAAGGTGGGTAAGTGTGTTCTAGGAAAAAATAACACATATTAATAAGACTGGAACCATAGAGAGTTTGGTCCTTTAAAGGAACTGAAAGACGTAAGAAAGGTTGTTGCTTTTACAGCAAGAAAAGGGAACCTGCCCCCACTGAGGTTGCAGAGTCACTGTGTAAGCTTCCATATTATCACACAATCAGCATTGTTTAAGGGATCACGTTAGTCAAGTGAGTTGGCCAGAAAACACCAATATCATCAATTAGGAGACACAATCCAACAGACAGTGAGAAAATTCTTCTAAGACACTTGACAAGTAGAACTAAAACCCTGCTACTGGAAATGAGGCCAGGTGATTGTGCAGTTTAGCTCTGTTCCGTTCATCAAGTATTTACTGAACTTATTTATTGAATTTATTTGTATGTCATTTATAGTATTAGATATTGGGGCATGAGGATAAATAGGAAGTCCGGCCTTTGAAGACCTCTAGACACACACACACACACACACACACACACACAGTGCCAAGACAATGTATACACATTTTAAGAAAGGAAAAAGCTGTATTAAAAATATTTTTAAAAACTATTTTTAATACAGTTTTTCCTTTCTTAAAATGTGTATGTATTTACTTTTTTGGCATCCTCTATATACGTGTGTGTGTGTATATATTCGTTCAATGTGTATGGCAAATATATGAATATATATTTAATTTATGTTTCGTATATATGGCAAATACATATGATGTATTATGTGTGTGTATTTTTTCCCCAAAGGTGATGAATATATAGAAATCCTGAACCTTAAGGACCTCTAGTTTATTAATGTGTGTGTACATGTATTTAGAATATACATGACATACATAGTACACGTATCTAAACTGATACATATGTATATATCTCACATTCTGTAATAGCTTAGATGATGGGCCACTAATGATGTAGAGAGAATGAGAAACCAGTGATTTGCCTCCTAGTAAAAGGGGCCTTCCCCCAATGGTCCAGTCAAGAAGCGCAATGTCTCCATACTGTTAGTGAGTCACCTTCTGGAGCCTCAGGAGGGCTGGCCCTGGAAACCTGTTTCAGGTATAGGGTGAAGCTTCTGTGCTTAAGTAAATGTGGAAAGGCAGAGGATTGACCTGAGCAGGACAGTCTAGTCCTAAGAAGAAGAAAGCCTCAGCCAACTTGGCCAGCATTCTTAACAGGAGGACATCTACCAGGTACAGCCAGCTGAGACAAATGCCGGAAGTAAGAAGACTTACAACACCTTTATTACAAGAAAGACCTTATTGCACACAAAATTTGCACAACTATATTGGAAGAAAAGAGAGGCTTGTTTGGGAACATTACTGCCTTCTCAGCTCCTCTTTGGAAACTATTACCTGGGAGTAATGACAGAGTTGCAGCCACTTGAAAGCTGATTTGGAATGGAAGGGCTTACTTTATCTCAGGCCCCATGATTCATGGGAGAATCACTCAAATCTACCTCTCTTAATGTTTTCCAAAGAGACTTAACTGATCAAAGTTGTTTCCTTCCCAGAGGTGTGTTCCTTCCAGCACAGGGATGAGGCATATCTCTGGGACACCCAGAGGACATTTATAGTCACTTCCCAAGTGGCTCTTGTTCTCTGGATTAAAAACGGAAATTATCTCTTGGCTGTCAATGTAACATTTCCAGCAGCATGAAAATCTGTCAGACAGAAATTGAAGATGAATAAAATGAAGATACACACTCAGGATTATTCCCATTGTGAAGCAGCGGGGCTCTGCATTGACTCCTCTACACCCTAATAGTAGATTTAGGGAAATAGAGACATACTGGTTTTCTAAACACCCCTGTACACTTTGCCACAGGAAGTAGCAATGATTGAATAGATGGACAAACGCTGTGAGCATATGCAATGAGCCAACTATACAGCACTCCAGGGCAGGATTACAAATGGTTTGTGTGCATTTAGGGGGGTAATCAGTTATCATAATTCCATTTACAATGTGTGTTTGCATGAAAACGCAGCTTTTAACCATTGCTAGGATTTGAGGAGCAAGTGCAACCTGTTTTCATCTTGTCAAACTCCAGGGAATGGTAGCATGTCGGTTCAGTAATAACGCATATCTGAATTATTGGATGGCTCGTTTTGAAGAATACATAACTACTCTTCATAGGAACAGTATTTATAGAACATGTCTGGTGTGTGCAAAGCTGTTCATTACTCATTCTAAATAGACACACACCTAAATTCAGGACCAAGGAAAGAAAGGCAAATGAAGAGGAAGCCCAGAAACGCCCTTCCCTTTACATATGTTGGCAAGACGTGTGACAGACTTTATACAATATTAGATAGAGAAATTGTACGGAGTTCCAGCCAGAGAAATTGAACTTGAAAATGTCTCATGCTTGGAGTGGGAAGGAGGTGGTTAAGAAGATGAGAGCAAGAGAAGACATGGAGACAGAGATAACGTCATGTTTATTGATTGGTTAGATGTGAGAACGTATAAACTAAAATGGGAGATATGGGATAAAACGAAAGGTTCCAGATTTTGGAAATTCATTTCAAATAATTTTAAGAGCAGTGGTTCTTAAGCTTATATCAGTAACACTAAATTTTTCAGAGCTTGTGCTTCTGTGCATTTTTCCAGAAAAAAACAGACATAATTTTACTAGATTTGTAAAGAGATCTATACATAAAAGCTCAAGAACTACTGATATATTTGGATATTTAGGTAGTTTAAATTCACCTTTCTGTTAGGTAGGGGAGATGATATCCTCCTAGTCTCAGAATTTAAACTCTGTTTTTCAAATGCTTTTGACTATAACCTGTGGTAAGAAAAATATTTCACCCTGACACCCTGTACACAGGCTCTCTTCTCTCTCACAACTGAAAAACAAAAAAATGTTTCAAATGTCGTTGTGACCCTTATTGTTAAGTGCATTTTGGTATTTTTCTGTTCTATTCTATATTCTATTCTAAATAATTCTAGTCCATTTATAAAATGCTAGTCATAACCTACTAAGTTGATTTCATGACCCATTTATGGATTGAATGCTATAGTTTCTAAAACACAGTTTTAACTGACTAAAAGGTGACAGGCACAAAGGAAGATAAACGAGTCAATGCATGGTTTCAATAGACGAGGTGAGTTCTAATACAGACGTTAACAAAGGTTTGAGTGAAAATGAGGAACGGTTGACATTCAAAAAATTGATGTAGGGAAATTGGAGGGAGGAGGGTAAGAATGTCCTGGTAAGCTGGAGGCAAAGTTTAAAACTCTGTCGAGACTGAATGAAAGGACATGCCCTGTTATTTCAGAAAAAAAAAAAAAAAAAAAAGCTGTGAATTCATCAAACAAAATAAAAGGCAACTTTAGTAACTTTTCAGTACTTTGGTTTGTTGTACAACAGGTACAGCCCAAGTTGTGTAGCTTGTCTAAGTATTAAGAGAAATGCTACCATCTGTGGAAAGAAAAATGACGTAGAAGAAGAAAGGGATTTGGAGAAAATATTTATAACTTTATTTTGGGCCTTTCACAATAAATAATATTTCTATAACCAAACAAATGTGACTTTGGGAGTACCATTTTAATGAGAGATTTAGATTAGAGGGGAAACTGTCAAATTGGGTGGACAAATTTCTCATGTATTTTTCCTTCAAAATTAATAGGAGCAACTATAGGTCCAGACCAGCTTGTAGGGAGGGAAAATCCTGAAGATGGCATCAAGTGCCTTGGAAGAATTCAATTAGCTAATCACAGATGGCTGCCAGATATGCAGTCTAAACTTTCATTTCACTAACAAAAGTCACTGCTAAGAATTGGGGACGATTCCATCTGAAGGATAACTTCTGTTCACATCACAATTTCATAGGAAGCAGATAAGAAAGAGCAGTGTCACACACATGAGGGGAAACTTCGTAGCAATTAGAGTTGACCAACATGAGAGATCAGCACCATCTGAAAGGTGAGAGAGACTCTGGTTGCTGATAACCCTGGGGATTCCAATGTGGGGCACCCTGAACTTGAGGCAAGACTCAGGGCACTAAGAGCCAAAGGAGTGAACATTTAGAAATTAATAATCCAACAAATTAATTAAACTGAAGTGTATCGTCAAATTAATACAATCCATAAATAGACCCTACAGTTCTAGTGGCCTCATTCTTTTGTTAGAAAGTACATCCTGTTTTGTTTTTTCCTCCTCTGGGATTGCCATAGTGATTGATGGGAATGTTTATCATTGTGTCAGTGGTTGTAACTATTTTCAAATAACAGAAACCTTTGATAAACTGATAAAAGTTTCTTCAGAAAAGTGGACATATGGAGCATCAGTCTTTTTCAGTCAATTCAAGGTTTCAGAAATCCTGCAGTGTATTCATAGACAGATAGATGTAGGTTTTCACACACCTTGATGTATTTGATCTAGTACAAAAACCCAGCTTTTTTATTGTTTTGAAGGCATAAGTACTAATAATACACTTGAAGCTCTCATTTGGGTAGCAAGGGGAGACGGTTGAATCATTTATAATGTTCCCCGTAGTTGTTATTATATCCCACCCGTCCATATCTTTTCCTTTACACAGTTAAAAGCATGCATGTCAGATTTAGTCTGACTTCCCAGAAAACCCTGTGTATATTTCTGTTGTGTTTTTTTTTTAAACAAAAGTTCAAGTGAATTATTCTAACAACAACAAAAAAAAGTATTTCTTTAACAAAACCAAATCTTTTTTTTTTTATTAGCTCAAAGTAGTACTTGATAGGAGAATTTATGGATGGGTGAATGAATGATTTAGAGATCTCTATAATGAGGGATAAATGAAGTGACTGTTAATTATCTAGTGAATCATGCCCTAGAATCTCCATTAGGTTTGTTTGAAGTCTCCAGGATTTTGTCACAGAAGAAAGCAGAAGACAAAATCCAAGCTTCCCAGGGAACTTTAGGCTGAGTGGTTCCAAGGTAAAAATAGCCATCAGATGTGAAGATACATAACTACCCTCCTTTCTTCTACTAAGAGCAGAAAACCCATTCAGTACATCGTCTCATCCCACATTATAGAGGAGCTGTTGGGTTTGGTTAGCATCTGACAAAGGATAGCAGCTCTGTTTACCTTGGATCCCAGGGACAACGGATTTCCTCCCCCCAACCCCAACACTAAAATGGTTTTAGAGGCTAAATTAGACCCAATAAATACTAAAATTCCTTTTAGGCTTTTGAATACAGCTTTACAGTTATTCCAACTACAGAGAAGCAGCGGGGGTGAGAAAGAAGTGTGTAAACTCCCTTTTTTACTATCTGGACCTGTTAATAGTCAGCAATTGAGGAAGGTTGAGGCCCCCATATCCAAGAATATATATATATATATATATATATATATATATATATATATATGTATGTATATGTATATATATATATATATATATATATATATATATATATATATATATATATATATACACACACACACACACACACAATATTTACATATATAAAGATATATAAAGATATATTTAATTAAAATATTATATAACTTTTGTTTTTTCGTAGTGCATACCCAGTAGCACAAAGAGAAGTTGACCCAAAGCCCATTTCCATACTTTGTTTCACCAAAAATAAGCCCTAACTGGAAAATAAGCCCTAGCATGATTTTTCAGGATGATGTCTCCTGAGCATAAGCCCTAATGCATCTTTTGGAGCAAAAATTAATATAAGACCCAGTCTTATTTTGGAGGAAACATGGTGTTATAAATTCTTGACCTTTAAAGGGTATGTTGTATCTACAATAATCAAAATTAAAAGAGGATAAAATGTTTTCTTATTGTCATCTATTATTGAAAAAATATTTCAGTGGAAGAGTGACAAACAAGTAAATTTAAAAATAGCTACTTGCCATTCAATTATGACTGTTTCTGCTAACACACAAGTCAATGTTAAGAATCAAGAATGCCGAGCAGTATTAAGACTCAGGACTCCTTCTCAAAGTGAGATACAAAGCTGAGTTAGAAATATCTCCATTATGCAGTTAAAAGAATACAAATATCTCAGAATTATTTTTAAATTTTATTAAAAATACGGCTAACTACAATATTATATAGTTTCAGGGGTACAGCACAGTCATTCGAGGTTAATATACCTAAATAAGTGATCACTGTAAGTCCAGCAACCACCTGACACTGTACCATGCTGTCACAATATTATTGACTCTATTCCTTATGTTGTGTATGAAATTCCCATGACTTAACTTGTTTTATACCTGGAAATTTGGACCTCTTTTCCTTTTCACCTTTTCCATCCTTTTTATATTTTTCAGTTCTAGTTGACATGCAATATTATCTTATATCAATTTCAGGGGTACAGCATAGTTAGACATTTATATAATTCAAGAAGTGATCTTCCCTGATTAGTCTAGTACCCACCTGGCACTATGCATAGTTATTACCATATTATTGAGTATCTTCCCTGTGCTTTAGTTTACATCCCCATGACTATTTTGTAACTACCAACTTGTACTTCTTAATCCCTTCCCCTTTTTCACCCACCACCCAATCCTCCTCCCATCTTGCAACCTGCAACCATCAAAATGTTCTCTTTATCTATGAGTCTGTTTCCGTTTTGTTTGTTCATTTTGTTCTTTAGATTCCACATAAAAGTGAAATCATATTGCATCTGTCTTTCTTTGTCTGACACTTCATTCAACACAATACCCTCCAGGTCCATTCATTCTGCTGCAGATGACAAGAACCCATTCCCTTCCATGGCCAAGCAATATTTCATTTTATATATATGTACCGCCTCCTTTTTATCCATTCTTCCATTGATGGACATCATGGCTGCCTCCACATCTTTATCTTTATCCAAAGATAAAGACCCAGAAGTGGGATTTTCAGGTCCTTCTTTATCTCTTCTGATAGCCTTTGTTTTAAAGTCTATTTTGTCTGGTGTAAGTATTGCTACTCCAGATCTCTTTTTTCATTTCCGTGTTCATGAAGTATCTTTTTCCATCCGATTACTTTCAGTCTGTGTGTGTCTTTCAATTTGAAGTGAGTCTCTTGTAGGCAGCGTATGTAAGGGTTCTGTATTGTTAGCCATTCAGCCCTCCTCTGTCATTGCATCATTTAATCCATTTACATTGAATGTAATTGACAGTTATGTAGCTATTGCCATTTTATTCATAATTTTGATTTTTTTTTTCCATCTTAAAGAAGTCTCTTTAACATTCTGTGTAATACTGGCCTGGTGGTGATGAGCTTCTTTAGCATTTTCTTGTCTGGGAAGCTCTTTATTTTCCTTTGATTTTAAATGATAGCTTTGTTGAATAGAGTACTCTTGGTTGTAGGTCCTTGCTTTTTATCACTTTGAATACTTCATGCCAGTCCCTTCTGGCCTGCAAAGTGTCTGCTGAGAAATCAGCTGATAATCTTATGGGGGCTCCCTTATAAGTTACTAGTTGCCTTTCTCATGCTGCTTTTAGGATTCTCTCTTTGTCTTTAATCTTTGCCATTTTAATTATAATGTGTCTTGGTGTGGGCCTGTTTGGCTTCATCTTCTTTGGGACTGTATGTGTTCCTGGACATATATGTCTATTCCCTTGCTTTCTCTCTTCTCCTTCTGGTACCCCTATGATACAAATATTGTTACACTTGATGTAGTCCCAGAGGTCTCTTAAACTAACCTCATTTTTTTGGATTCTTTTTTTCTTTTTGCTGTACTGATTCGGTGTTTTCTGTTACCTTGTCTCCCAAATCACTGATTTGATCCTCTGCTTAATCTAGTCAGCTGGTGATTCCTTCTAGTGCATTCTTCATTTCAGATATTGTGTTCTTCACTTCTGAGTGGTTCTTTTTTTATGATTTATATTTCCTTTTTTTATGCTTGCTATCTCTCTGTTGAAATCCTCATTAAGTTCCTGGAGCATCCCTATACCATTGTTTTGAATTCTGTTTCTGGTAGGTTGCTTGCCTCCATTTTGTTTAGTTCCTTTTCTGGAGTTTTCTCCTGTTCTTTCATTTGGGATGTTTTTCTCTGTTTCCTCATTTTGGCTGCCTCTCTGTGTTTGTTTCTATATATTAGGTAGATATGCTATGTCTCCCAGTCTTGGTTGGGTGGCCATATGTAGTAGGTGGAGCCCTGGCACAGTCTCCCTGTTCACCTGCTCCAGGTGCTCCAGAAGTGTCCCTTGTGTTGTGTGTGCCTTCCTGTTATAGTTGAACCTTGATTCCTATTGGCACATCAGTGGGATTGGCTCTCAGGCTGTCTGTGGGGTTTGCGCACATCCACAGCTTACGGGCTGCTGTATGGAGGCTTACCTCACTGAGTGGGATTTGCCCCAGTGGGCTCTGGTGCCTTTTGAGACCACATTCTGTGTGTTCCTCTTGTGGAGCTTACTGGGCAGTGTTCTGTTGTGGTCTGAATCCAAGTATGTTGATTCTGGGGCCTCTTGGGAGGAGCTCCATTGCAGGCCCAGGTCACCCATTGCCTGTGACTGGCTGGCGACTACTTGGTAGGAGCTTCAAAGTGATTTGCAGTTGTTCACTGCCTGTGCCACACTGAGGACAGCTGCCACGAGTATTGGGCCTGGGGTAGCTGGGTAAAAAGCCAGGATGCCCCAAGGCCTGCTGTCACCTGCCAGCTCCCTTAAGGTTCAGCCTCTGATAAAGCCTTGTGTGGTATACAAGTTGAGTGAGGCAGGGTCTCAGGGAGTCACTAGAGCAGGAAGAATTGTAGTCACCAGGTAAATGTAGACTCTGGCCTGGTGCCTGTACTGAGCCTGGAGCTACTCAGCAAAAGTCTCAGAGCACATGGAGGCCAGTCACCACCCGTGGACTCTTAAAGAAAGAGTGCAATGTGAGTGGGGCTGGCTGCTTCAGAGAAAGTGCCTTCACCACTGGGGGAGTTGGGTGGGGCAGAGTCCCAGCAGAGCTCACCAGGCCAATCAGATTCAGATTTGGTCTGGTAGGGGAGGAAAGATGGTGCCCTTCCTCCAGCTGCATGGGAGAAGGACCCACCGCAGGGAAAATAGTGATTGTCCTCCAGCCCTCATCCTGAAGTCATACACCTCAGTCTGTCCCGCACCCCTCCCCCCCAACCCCGTATGCCTCCAATGCCTCCTGAGTCATCATCCTTCTGCCAGAGTCCAGGGTTCATACCTAGGAGTGAGAGAGTCTGTGCACAGGCCCTTTAAGAGAACACCTTTGTTTCCCACAGTCTTCTGCCCCACCCAGATAGTCAAGAGTCCCCACTGATTTTCACAGCCTGATGTTGTAGGGCTTCTCTTCCCACCATCAGTACTCCAGGCTGGGGGACCTTGTGTGGGGCTGGGGTCCCTCACTCCTCCAAAGGGAGCCTCTGCAGCTGAGCTAGCTCTCCTGATTCTCAACGACCACATGAAAGTTTGGGGCCAGTCCGTTTCACATCTCCAACCCTCCTATCAGTCTCCACGTGGCTTCTTCTTTATATCTTTAGTTGTAAAACTTCTGTTCAGCCAGACTTCAGATAGCCCTCCAGTTTGATTGTTGTGTAATTTAGTTGTAATTTTAATGTGTTCCTGAAAGGAAGCACACACAGTGTTTATCTTCTCCACCATCTTGGATCTCTCAGAAATTTTTGTCAGGCAAAAAAGCACAGGGAAATGTTTTCTTCTTTTTAACATTTTAAGAAGATAAGAAAAGAAGTTTGGGGATATCTTTAAGTACAATTTAGTGTCCTTCAAAAGACACACTGCTGAGCTTGGAGGGAACAGCAGAGTTGAAGCCCATTTTGAAGATGCTCCCAATTGTCAGATTCAGGAGAGATGTGACGTTGTCGCTGATAAAAATAACAGATTTCGTTCATTACCTACTGAAAGTATCTGTTGTAAGATGGAGTGTCTTCAAAACAACAGGGAAATTTCAACTTCCTTCAAAATCAGCAAGGTGGTGGTGAAATTAATACCTATTACCCACAGATACTAAGATACAATGTAACATAAAACCTTCTTCTAGGGGATTACCTAGTTTTTAAATAAATCATAAAAATTCAGGTCAGTCTTCTGAGAAATGCAGCTAGTATCACGAACACCCATTGAAATGAATCATGGAATCATTTCCTTCAGTAGCAACTTCTAAGAATGAGAAAAAGAAAATGACTTGATAACCTTTCAAAGTTTAGTCTTTTCCTGTCCTAAAATAATAAATATTTTAAATAAGCAACTTATTCCCAGAAATAACTTCATAAAATTCAGTATAGTAAGATTGTAAGATAGTTTCATAGAAATGTCTTCAGAGGATTTCAAAAATTGTCTGCTAAAAGCTCAAAATAGCAAATGAAAGTTCTAACTCACATTTTATATATCAACATATTAACGGGAATGATTCTGTTAAATTACTATTTCTGATAGAGTGACTCCAATTGTATCCCACCCATCTAATGGATTTATACACAGTGAAATAACCCCTTCTTTGATTAGATTCATTAAGCACAATTTACATTTTAAAATACCAGTTTTAGACATAAGATAGCCCTGGCTCTAAAAGATAACTGGTAGAGATTCTTTGAATAGTATGTGTCCATTATTTGGATGAGTGGAATTTCTTCTTCTTTTTAATAAACGACACACCACTGTAGTGTTTTCTAGAATGATAATATGACTGTTTTAAGGTTATAAAGCTTTCAAGTCACTCATTTCTTCATCAGCATTGTCATCCATAAAAACAAGGTTTGTTGTTAAATGCTGTCTAAAGTTTCATATAGCTAAACTGACCATAAAATTTACTATTCAAATTGGGATGCTTTTGACAGTAAAAGGGGGTGACATTAATAATTATTCTGGAAAAACAGCCATAAACTTGGGATTGTCCCAGGCAAAGCAGTACAACATGGTCACTCTACTTTTAACCCACCCATCGCTAGTTATTTTCAGCTTTTATAGCTGCTTTGTGTCAATTACAAGTCATTAGCATTAGCAAATAATATGTAAATTGTGTGCTTCTAAGGGGATTAAAAAAAAACAAGTTTTTGTCTTCTTCCAAGTTTAACTATTCTTTGAAATGTTTTCATCCTTAATTTGCTTAGCAAATGTACTTTTGCAATGATAAGCAAGGGAAAAATGTCAAGGCAGGTTCTTATGGGTTCTGAATTTCAAAATAATGTGGCCTATATTTCATTAAAGGGATTCCCACTTTCAAAATCCATATGAAATAAATGGACTTCAAGGTTTCCGAAATCTAAGGCTTAAGATTTTATTGTGACTTTTGGTTCTTCATTTCCTGGAATTTCGTCCTGTGTTTTCAAGTTATTTAGAAGTGGAGGGCAAGGGAAAGAGAATGAATTTTGGCTCATTAAATATTTGATTAAAAGTCATTTATTGAGAACCTAGATGATAGGTGATATGCTAGTGTGCACAATGTAAAAACTATTTTGAGTGTCTCTTGGAAAAGGGACAGAAGGGATGGGAATAATAGAAAAAACTGTAAACCAAAATTCAATATTGCCAAATACATACAGCAGTGGAGGTTTGATACCTCCTTCTTCCTTACCCCCAATGTCCTGTTAATTTTAATTCTCAAATATCTCACAGAATGCACCTTCTGTCCTTCTCAACTGCCATCACTATAGTCCAGGCTTTCCTGGCAATTGCAATAATGCCCCACTTCTCTTAGCACATTTGATTCAATATGCTAAACTCACCCCTAAACCTACCAATCCATTCTTTACTCTGTAGTCTACACTCCTTTTAAGATGGAAACCTGATCAAGATATTTCTACTTAAACTTTTTCAATGGCTTTCCCTTAATTTTTAGGATAAAGGCAAAAATCTTCCAAATGACCCTCTCTTGTTCCCCTTCTCCTTTACATCATGCCACTATATAATATTAAATATCTTTCAATTATCAGATTAATTTCTGTTCTCTTTGAATGAAAATCATTCTTTACATTTCAGCTTAAATGTCATTCATCTGAGAAATCTCCGATATACTAAACTAAAGTAAGTGCTCCTTGCATCCTATGTCATTACATGTTTCACATTTTAAGTTAAGAGTCTTCCCCATGAAGAGTACAGAATCTTTCTTTTGTTGCTGTCAAGGCTGGCTTCTTGGGCATGCAAACTGCAGAAATCCAGAACCCTACACTTAGAAGGGTCCTAAGTTTGGTTTAATGCTGTGCTGTCACTGTACTGAAATTCTTAATAGTTTTCAAACAGAGGGCCCCACACTTTCATTTTACATGGTAATGATTTAGCTGATTCTGCTTGTTGTGTTATCCACAGTTTTTAATACAGTGCCTAAAACATAATAGGCCTTTAATAAGCATGCGTAGTGTCCATGTAAGAACATCCAAACCTGTAGAGAATTTTTATAAGAGTTTATTTGAGCCAAACTGATGACTTTTGCTGGGGAGCAAGATCTCAAATGTTCCAGAGAGCAAAAGTTTTGTAGCTTTTTTTATGCATTTGAAATTAAGGAGGCCTATATTTCATTAAAGGGATTCCCACTTTCAAAATCCATATGAAATAAATGGACTTCAAGGTTTCCGAAATCTAAGGCTTAAGATTTTATTGTGACTTTTGGTTCTTCATTTCCTGGAATTTCGTCCTGTGTTTTCAAGTTATTTAGAAGTGGAGGGCAAGGGAAAGAGAATGAATTTTGGCTCATTAAATATTTGATTAAAAGTCATTTATTGAGAACCTAGAAGATAGTTTTTACATTGTGCACACTTATTTTGCTATAAGACTGGGTCTTATATAATATGTTATAATATAATATATAATATAATATAATATAATACCAAGTCTTATATTAATTTTTGCTCCAAAAGATGCATTAGAGCTGATTGTCCAGCTAGGTCTTATTTTTGGGGAAACACAGTAGATGCACAAAAACAATGAACAGGGCTTTCTTAGGCAAAGATAAACATTTTACTAAAAAGTTATAGGCCTAGGGCATGACTACCCACCATGACCTTCCCAGTTAGGAATTTATGATCAGATTACCCTATGAGGTTACTTTCCATAGAAATCTTTCTTTCATCCACAGTAGGTTGCACCAACAACTGAATGAACTATCCATTTTCAATCTCCACAACTGTGAGAAATAGTAAATGTCTGGGTTTTTTTATAAGCTACTCAGTCTGTGGTATTTTGTTACACCTGCCTGAACTGAGTCAATGGGCACACGGCCGCTTAAAAAGATGAAAAGACTGAGCGTTGTCACTTAAGATCTAGAGAGTCCAAAATTTTTTCTGGGGACTTGTTACTGATTCAAGGTAAGATAAGGAATTTGTGCTAGATGTAATTCAATAGTATCAATAAGCACATTGTTTATTTGAGCCAACTTTTCAAAGCAAGATTTTCTCAGCGAAGGAAGCATTTACATTATGGCAGAAAATCCTTATCATATCCTGCACCAGTACAAACCACTTAAAGACCTGCTACCTTTGACACTGACCTAGAAGCTCATCAACTTGGCTGGGCACCTTCTTTCTGAATTCTACTTGGGGTAACGTCACTATTGTTTGCCTCTGCAATTTTCTTTTGTCCATGTCTCCTCTATTGCTTACCAACCCACATTTATTATTGGCGTAGCTCTCTTTAGAATTGTTATATTGAATCAGATTGTAGCCTAAAAATCTTTTTATTTAATACTGTATTTTTTTCCAGTGCACTATATGTTGATTTTATAGTTTAGCTGTTTTAATGTAAACTTATTTATGGTCAAGTGTATAAATATGTCTGTAAGTATGTGTATGGTGAGGATATCAATATTCTGCGTACACAGGGTTGATTCAGCTATTTATTAAGCATATCTTAAATAATTATACGCATTTAGTGACTTTTTTCCAAAATAAAGGAATTGGGCAACAGGTGAATTATCTTACCCCGTTCTAAAAAAATTTTATCCAAAACTGTTTGACTGTTGAAAATCAAAGCTAGTAGTAAAAAGTTAAAGTAAAACAAAAGATACACTTTATGGTGTATTTCATTGTACTCATTTTGAGGGGGGGGGGAGACAGAAAAATCAGGACTTTTCAATAGATACGCAATAAATGTTTATTTCTATATAAGACATATAGCTCTGGTAAGTAAAACAAAGGAGAAAGAATCAAATTATATCTTGCTGAGTAAAAATTTATCTTAAAAGATTTTTCCATGCTCTCATTAAGAGGATTAACAATAATAACTTCTGTATCCCAGGGAATCAAAGTGGATTTAGACTTTGGGTCTGGCAGGTGGTCTATACAAAAGGCCTCGAGCATGTTTGACTGGAGTCCAGCTGATGTGGAGAAATAGAACTTGTTGTAAGGTCTCCACTTACTGTGAGATCATAAGCCATTAGGTCTAAAGCAAGCAAAATGAAGATTGCACAAGGTAGGATAAATTTGTTTTTGAAATTTTTTTCCTGATAATAAAAAGTGTGGGACTTACACCTTTTCTAAATTTTGATATAAGACAATTTTCTCCTAGAGATTGGTAAGATTGTCATTAATATTTATTCCCCATTTTTATGTATTTTTTCCAAGCCTTTAAATTTTTTTTTACTCCTAACTCTAAAATTTCTTCTCCTCTATTTCAGTCCCACACATACCTCTCTAAGCTACAGGTTCCTTATCTGTAATTCTGTAATAATGAGGGTATTTACAATGTCTTGTAAAGGGTTTTATTTTGTGTTTTTTTTTTTTTTAATAAGATAATCTGTATAAAGCATGTTGCCTGACATATGGTTAGGAATTCATTTAATCTTAGCTATTACTACTACTACAATTAAGCTCATATGTAGTATCCTTAGAACCGATAATATATTATTTAAAAATAGATTTGGCCTTAGTTCTCTCTTTTAGCAGAGTACTTTTAGGTTTGATGCCTAGGACAATTTAGGTTTGACTCCTTATAATTAGGCACTGTGGCAGAAGTAATTAGTATTCATAGATTCTCCATGTGTGCCTTGACATTTTCTTGAAATGTTTTCCACTGACATAAATTTTGAAAACACTGGCACTATATATCCCCTATCATTTATTTCCAATTTAGACAGTAGACAAGGATGTGAGCAGCAGCCAAACTCCCACTAAGATCAGTATAGAGAGTCCTACATAGCTCGGAGAAGCAAAGCTGTATTCCGCAGCTCAAATAGCAGATGTGCTAGATGAAGTAGGGTGACCTCCACTTATTCTCACCTTCAGAATAGTTAATATTCACTTCTTCATAAATGTTAGCAGTTTACATACAATTTTTCATTAGATCCTCATGATAGCCATGAGAAATAGATATCTCACTTTCATTATTTTATGAAGTAGATTGAGTTTTTAGGAGCTTAAATGACTTTCCCAAGTTTGGTATCTAAGTGGTTGGGCTCTGAAGTCCAGCTGACACATAAGATATGAGATTTGGGGCAATATTTATCTTTTGGAGGCTCAGTTTCTACATCTCAAAGAGTCATTCCATGGTTTGAATGGGATAATTTATCTTGAACATTAAATTCTAGGTATTGTTGTCACAAAACTAGTTAATGGTAGAATAGAATAGGATTCAAACCTAGGCTCCTCAGACTCCAAAATCTATTCTGAACCATTAAATACAACTTTTTCTCCCCATTTGAGCCTATAATATGATGCTCCATTATCCATGTATTATTTTAACCAGAAGGCTGGACTGCATGCCCAATAAATCTTAGAACACTTTACGTTGTGAGTTCTTCTTGTCAAGTTCTTGACACTGTTCTTCTTCCTTTTCTCTATTCAATAAGAAGAGTATGATGATGATAATCATTTATTCAATTAATAAACACATATTGAGGATGTATTGTGTGCTATGCAGTAGACTAAATGCTGAGACTACCAAGAACGTCTCACATTCTAGGAGATAAAATAGACGTAACACTAGCAAATGTCAGTCAGTATGATTAGCATTCTTCTAAAATATCATTATAAACAATTTGTGGGAGCTCTTTAGAACCTATTAAACAGGTAAACCAAACCTCAAAAGACCAGCAATAAAGACAATTGTCAGAAAAAATAAATATAAATGAGTAAAAATAGTCATTGGAAAGTAGACTGTACTTTTATTTGTTAATGTTTTGTTCCCACTAGAAAGATTATATCTCCCCCCCCAAACCTTTAAATAAGATTGGGCCATATGGCTTGCTTTAGCCAATGAAATGTGAGCATAAGTGCCCTCATTTCTGGTAAAAGCTTTAAGAACCTACCCAAATTTTGCTATACTCTCTTTCCCTTTGTCTGTAAATGACCAAATAGTAAATATTTTAGTTTGTAGGCACCATATAATCTCTGCTGTATATTCTCTTTATTTTTTTAACCCTAACCACTTAAAAATGTGAAAACATATTCTTAGCTCATTGGCCATATAAAAATAGATGGCAGGTCTGAGTTGGCCTACAAGTTTGCCAACCTCTTTTCTAGATAATGAGTTGTGGAGTGTGAACAATGATGACATGGAGCAGAGGTGACTCACGGTGGACATGTGTGTGATGATAAATGAAACTTTCTCATGATGACCCACTGAGATTTTAGTATTATTTGTTACCACAGCATAACCTAATCTATCCCAATTAACAACCAATCCTGAAACATTCCACCTGGAGAAATTAAAAAAGATATATGTAAAATGTTATATTTGAGATAAATCTTGAAGGATGCATAGAATCTTACCAAGAGAAGGAAAGGACCTAGGAATTTTAAGTACAGAATTCCGGTTGGGCAAAGGTTTGGATTCGTGTGTGTGTGTGTGTGTGTGTGTGTGTGTGTGTGTGTGTGTGTTAGGGGCAGTGGGCAGAAATAACCAGGTGAGAGTGCTTCCTGAGTGGGTGGCATTATTGTATTTTTTTCCTGGATTGTGCTCTATAAAAGCCTACGTGCTTGAAACATTACTTACATTTATTTGTAGTTTTGTCCAATCATTGAGGAAAAGTTGTAACAGAGAATAAGCAATGTTGCAGTACAGAGGGATAGATATCCGTGTCCATTTCACAGAGGCTAAATCTTATGCAGAGTCCTTCAAGATTATTTTTGTGATTTGACCAGTGCTTTCTAAAGGGACTAAAGATTTCAAGGTGGTTGGATGACAGCTGACTCTCCAATATCTCAGTCTTCAACAACTAAGGCTGAGACTTGGATTGCTTTAGTGAGCCTTAGGTTTAGGAACTCTGAAGATACACTTAATTTCTTGGGGTTGGTGGTGCCAAAAATCCAAGTGAAATAGAAACATACACACATTACCTTATAAATGTGATTTGGCATAGGGATTTTAATTCTTCAGTATATTTAGTGAAGAAAATATTTTTCCAAATATGTAATTTTTAAAGTATAATTTCCTAGGCTAAATAGTGGAGTTCTGAGGGTAGAGCTAACATTGAACTTGATCACCTTGCTATCGATCAGAAACTCATAGTTTATAAACTCATAGTTTATACATGTGGGTAATTTGCATGTAAACTCTCCCACTCCATCCAACTTATATTTTTTAAAAATTGTCTTAGGTGCATATTTATTCCAAATGAATATTTTGATTATTTATATACAGGTGTTTTTTTTTAGATTAATAACTTTTAAACGTTTAACGGGTTGATAAACTCAAATGTAAAACATCAGCATTTGTTATTTTGCAATGAACTGTCAGTAGTTGTTTTTCGACTAAGATAGAATATCTCTGTAGATGATCTCTGGCAATTTAATTATATATACACTTCAGCTGCTCTGGATAATAGTGCTTTTTCTTTCTTATGTAAATATTTTTCTTTATTATTTACATACATTGTTTCTTATTTAAGAAAATTTTCCATATCCCAAGGAGTTCCCAAGTTGTGCTTCTTATTTATTTATTTGTTTGTTTGTTTGTTTGTTTAAAAACAATTTTTTTTGGAGCAGTTCTAGGTTTACAGCAAAATTGAGAAGAAGATACAGAGATTTCCCACATACACCCTGTACCCACACATCCGTAACCTCACTATCATTATCCCCCACCACAGGGGTACATTTGTTACAACTGATAAACTTACATTGACATATCATTGTCACCCAAAGTCCATAGTTTACATTAGGGTTCACTCTTGGTGTTTTATGTTCTATAGGTTTAGCCAAATATAAATAACATACAGCCATCCTTATAATACCATACAGAGTATTTTCACTGCCCTAAATATCCTCTGTGCTATACCTATTCATCTCTCCCTGCCTTCCAAGTTGTATTTTTCACATTAAAGTCTTCAGTCCACCTGTAATCAATTATTTGTGTGAGCGATGATTTTGAGATCCTTCTTCCACTGCTCTGCTCTGCCACTTCTCTCACATATCAAGGTTCCATATGTGTGTGGAAGTTTTTTTTCCCATCAGTATATTTGCTTATCCTGTGCTAATACCTCATTTCTTAATCACTAAAGCTTTATTTCTTTCCTGTTTCATTTCTTTTTTTAAAAAATTTTTTGTTAAAAATATAGTTAACATATAACATTATATTAGTTTCAGGAGTACACCATAGTTGTTCAACATTTATATACCTAAAGAAGTGATCAACATGATCATAAGTCCAGTAACCATCTGACACTGTACTATGTTCTCACAATATTGACTATATTCCCCATGCTGTATATTACATCCCCATGACTTATTTGTTTTATATCTGGAAATTTGGACCTCTTATTCCCCCTCACCTTACCCCGTTTTAAATTTTTCAATTACAGTTGACATTCAATATTATTTTATATTAATTTCAAGTGTAGAACATAGTGGTTAGACATTTATATAATTTACGAAGTGATCCCCCTGACTATTCTAGTATCCATCCAGCACTATACATAGTTATTACCATATCATTAACTATCTTCTCCATGTTTTACTTTACATCCCATGACTATTTTGTAACTACCAATTGGTATTTCTTAATCCCTTCAAATTTTCACCCTGTCCCTCAACCCCTCCCCCATCTATCACCCCAACAAATCTAGTACCCGTTTGACACCATACATAGTTATTACAATATTATTAACTATATTCCTTATGCTACACCCTACATCTCCATAAATACTTTGTAACAACGCATTTGTATTTCTTAATCCCTTCTTTTTTAACCCAAATCCCCAACCCCCCTCCCATCTGGCAGCCATCAAAATGTCCTCTTTATCTATCTGAGTTTATTTCTGTTTTGTTTGTTAATTTTGTTCTTAGATTCTACATATAAGCAAAATCGCATTGTATATGTCTTTGTCTGATATACAAGGTCTGACAATTACGTTCGCAAACTCATCCTAGAAAAAGTGCTATTAGGTTGGTGCAAACGTAATTGCGGTTTAAGAGGTTAAAAATAATTGAAAAAACTACAATTACATTTGCACCAACCTAATGCATACCTCATCACTGAAGATCACTATGGTCACCTTTGAAGTACTCCCCTTGGGAAGCTATGCACTGACACCAGTGCCTAGTCTAGCCTTCAAAGCAATTTTGGAACTCTTTTTCTGGAATGGCCATCAGAGCTGTCGTCATATTATCCTTGATGTCCTGAATGTCATTAAAATGTCTTCCTTTCAATATTTCCTTTATCTTCTGGTAAAGAAAGAAGTCGAATTTAGTAGAATGAACAAATGCTACTATAACATGGACTGATGCTTAAAGTAATAACCTATGTTTCAAAAGACTGTGCATGAGAAACCCAGTAAAATGTTTTCTGAGGCCACTATTAACACAAATATTGCAACAACTAAAACTTCCCTGAAGGCTTGCACCTTCAAAAAAAAAAAGAAGTCATTAGGGGCCAGATCAGGTGAGTAGGGAGGGTGTTCCAATACAGTATTTGTTTACTGGCTAAATACTCCCTCACAGAAAGTGCTGTGTATTGTCTTGATGCAAGAACCATGAATTGTTGGCGGAAAGTTCAGGTCATCTAACTTTTTCATGCAGCCTTTTCAGCACTTCCAAATAGTAAACTTGGTTAACTGTCCAGTTGGTATAAATTCATAATGAATAATCTCTCTGATATCAAAAAGGTTAATTACATCATTGCAGCAAAGCTCCTGAACTTAATTGTCAGACATCATACTCCACTCGGCTCAACACCTTCCAGGTCCATCCATGCCACTGCAGATGGCAAGAACTCATCCCCTTCAATGGCAGAGTAATATTGATTGTATATATGTACTACCTCTTTTTCTTTGAGCATATATGTGTGTGTGTGTTTGTGTATATATATATATATATATATATATATATATATATATATATATATTAGTTTCAGGTGCACAAAACAATGTGATAGTTAGACATTTATCATTTATATCCCTCACACAGAGTCAACCCCCCTACCCCCATCCACTATCCCTCTGACATCGCACAGAGCCATTACATTTCCACTGTCTCTATTCCTAATGCTGTACTCCGCTTCTTGTAAGTGTGTGTGTGTGTGTATGTGTGTGTGTGTGTTTATATATATATATATATATATAAAATTGTAGTTGACAGTCAATATTGTTCAGCTTCAGCTTCAGGTGTACAGTGCAATGATCAGACATCTACATCTTCCCTGAGGTGGTCTCCCTAACGAGACAAGTGTCCATTGGATACCCTACAAAATCTTTACAACATTATTGATTACATTCCCCCAATTGACTTTCATACCCCCGTGGCAATCTTGTGGTAACCTACTGTGCTTTCTAATCCCCTCACCTTCCCCCTCATCCCCACCCCCCCATCTAGCAGCCCTCAGTTTTTCCTTTATGTCTCTGAGACTGTTTCTGATTAGTTCATTCATTTATTCTTTTCTTTAGATTCCATATATAAGTAAGATCATATGGTATTTGTCTTTCTCTGTCTGACTTATTTCATTTAATATAATGTTCTCTAGGTCCATCCATGTTGTTGCAAATGTTAAGATTTCTTTCTTCTTTATGGCTGCATAATACTCCATTGTATAAATGTACCTCAGTTTCTTAATCCAGTTGTCTACTGATGGGCATTTTGGTTGTTTCCATGTCTTGGCTATTGTGTATACTGCTGCAATAAACATAGGGGTGTATAAATTTTTTTGAATTAGAGTTTTGGATTTCTCTGGATAGATACCTAGGAGTGGAATTGCTGGATCAAAAGGTAGTTCCATTTTCAGATTTTTGAGATACCGCCATACTGTTTTCCATAGTGGCTGCACCAATCTGCAATCCCACCAACAATGCACAAGGGTTCCCTTTTCTCCACATCCTCGCCAGCACTCGTTGTTTGTTGATTTATTGATGATAGCCATTTTGACTGGGGTGAGGTGGTATCTCATTGTGGTTTTTTTTCCATTTCTCTAATGGTCAGTAAGGTTGAGCATTTTTTCATATGTCTGTTTGCCATCTGTATGTCCTTTTTAGAAAAGTGTCTCTTCATGCCCTCTGCCCATTTTTTAATTGGGTTGTTTGTTTTTTTGGAGTTGAGTTGAGTGAGTTTTTTATAAATTTGAGATGTTAACCCCTTATCAGATATATCATTTGCAAATATCTTTTCCCATTCAGTAGGATCCCTTTGTGTTTTATTGATGGTTTCCTTTGCTGTGAAAAAACTTTTTAGTTTTATGTAATCCCACATGTTTATTTTTCCTCTTACTTCCCTTGCCCGAGTGGATATATCAGTAAAAATCTTACTCTCGGTAATGTCTGTAAAGTTTCTTCCTATATTTTCTTCTAGGACTTTTATGGTTTCAGATCTTACATTTAAGTCTTTAAGCCATTTTGAATTTATTCTTGTATATGGTGTAAGGAGGTGGTCCAGCTTCATTTTTTTGCATGTATCTGTCCAGGTTTCCCAGCACCATTTATTGAATAAACTGTCTTTACCCCACAGTAAATTCTTGCTTCCATTGTCGTAGATTAAATGACCATATAGGCATAGATTTATTTCTGGGCTGTCTATTCTGTTCCATTGATCTATGTGCCTGTTTTTATGCCAGTACCGTACTGTTTTGATTACTGTAGCCTTGTAGTATAATTTGATGTCAGGTATTGTTATACCTCCCACTTTGTTCTTATTTCTCAAGATTGCCAAGGCTATCTGGGGTCTTTTATGGTTCCATATAAATTTTAGGATTATATATTCTATTTCTGGTAGTTTGATAGGAATTGTGTTGAATATGTATATTGCCTTAGGCAGTATGGACATTTTAACTATATTAATTCTTCCTATCTATGAACATGGTATGTGTTTCCATCTATTTGTATCTTCTATAATTTCTCTCTTCAGTGTCTTATAATTTTCTGAGTACAGATTTTTTACTTCTTTGGTTAAATTTATTCCCATGTATTTTGTAGTCTTTGAAGCAATTGTAAATGTGATTGTTTTCTTAATTTCTCCTTCTGGTATTTTATTATTGGTATATACAAATGCAACTGATTTCTGAATATTAATTTTGTATCCTGATACTTTACTAAATTCATTTATCAGCTCTAATAGTTTCTTGGTGGAGTCTTTAGGGTTATCTATATATAGAGATGTCTCTCTATATAGTATGTCGTCTGCATATAATGACAATTTTACTTCCTCCTTACCAATTTGGATGCGTTTTATTTCTTTTTCTTGTCTGATTGCTGTGGCTAGAACTTCCAGCACTATGTTCAGTGGAAGTGGAGAAAGTGGGCAACCTTGCCTTGTTCCTGATCTTAAGGGGAATGTTTTAGCTTTTCCCCATTGAGTGTGATGTTAGTTGTGGGTTTATGATATATGGCCTTTATTATGTTGAGATATGATCCCTCTATTCCCACTTTCACATTCCACAATTGGTATGATTTCAATTTTCTTAAATTTATCAAGACTTGTTTTGTGGCCTAACATGTGGTCTATCTTGGAAAATGTTCCATGTGCGCTTGAGAAGAACGTGTATTCTGCAGCATTGGGGTGAAATGATCTGAAAATATCGATTAAATCCAAGTGGTCCAATGTGTCACTTAAGGCCGTTGTTTCCATAGTGATTTTCTGTCTGGAAGACCTGTCCCTTGTTGTCAGAGTTGTGTTGAGGTCCCCTACTATGATAGTGTTACTGTTGATCTCTGTCTTTATGCCAGTCAATATCTGTTTTATATATTTAGGTGCTCCTATGTAGGGTGCATAGATGTTTACTAGGGTTATGTCCTCTTGTCAGATCGATCCCTTTATTATTATATAGTGCCCATCTTTGTCTTTTAATATATTTTTCATTTTAGACTCTATTTTGTCAGATATAAGTATTGCAACTCCAGCTTTTTTTCTCATTACCATTTGCATGAAATATCTTACTCCAACCCTTCACTTTCAGCCTGAGATGAGTCTCTTGTATACAGCATATACAAGGGTCTTGCTTTCTTATCCACTCAGCCACCCTATGTCTTTTCATTGGAGCATTTAGTCCATTTACATTTAAAGTGATTATTGATAGGTACATAGTTATTGCCATTTTTCAAATTTGTAGTTAGATTGTTTTCATCTTTCTTCTATTTACAGAAGTCCTTTTAGTATTTCTTGCAATGCTGGCTTGGTGGTAATAAATTCCTTTAGCTTATTCTTTTCTGAGAAGCGCTTTATCTCTCTATCAACTTTAAATGATAGTCTTGCTGGATAAAGCAATCTAGGTTGTAGGCCTTTGTTTTCCATCACTTTGAGTATCTCCTGCCACTCCTTCCTGGCCTTCAATGTTTCTGTAGAAAAGTCATTCGATAGTCTTATAGGAGTTCCCTTATATGTAACCCTCTGTCTTTCTCTTGCTGCTTTTAGGATTCTCTCTTTGTCTTTAACCTTTGCCATTTTAACTATAACGTGTCTTGGTGTGGGCCTGTTTGGGTTTATCCTGGTTGGAACTCTCTGCATTTCCTGGGCTTGTATGTCGGTTTCCTTCACCTGGTTAGGGAAGTTTTCGGACATTATTACTTCAAATATGTTCTCGATCCCTTGCTTCCTCTCTTCACCTTCTGGTATTCCTATGATGCGCATGTTGTTGCGCTTGATGTTATCCCATAGGTCTCTTAAACCATCTTCACTGTTTTTTATTCTTTTTTCTTTTTGTTGTTCCACTTGTGTGATCTGGGCTAACTTGTCTTCTAAGTCGCTGATTAGATCCTCTGCTTCATCTAACCTGCTGGTAATTCCTTCAAGTGAGCTCTTTATTTCAGTTATTGTGTTCTTTAGTTGCTTTTAGCTTGTGAGTAGGTGGGATTGACTCCTAGGCTGACTAGTTGTGAGACTTGGCTCTGCCACTGCAGGATGTTCTGCTGCATGAAGGTTGACCACTTAAATGAGGCTTGGCCTCTATGGGCTTTTGTGCCTGTAGAGAATTCCCTCTGGGTGTGTCACTTGTAGGTCAAACCCGGTAATACTCTGGTTTGTCTGGAGTTGGCCTCTGGGTGTGTTGAATTTTGTGCCTCTTGAGCTGGGCCCTGGTAGGGCAATTTCAGAACAAAGCAAATCACCAAGCACAACAACAACAACAACAAAGAAAAAAAAAATACATTCACATGTAAAAACAACTGCTAACCCACACTCAACACTGGCAAAAATATCAAAGATATAAAAACAAAACAAAACAAAAAACGCAGCACCAGTCTTGGCTTAAGCCCACCAAGTAATCTCCAGGTTGTCCTCTGCTGTACCAAAGAGTCCTCTGCATAATCTGCAGGCAGAGCCGGTCACCTGGTGTCCAGAGTGACCTTGGGACTGCAGATTTAGATGAATGGGGCTATGGGGTCTGGACGGTAGTTTCTACAAAGTCAGTGCAGGTTCTGCCCTTGCCTGCACATATGTGCATTGAGAGTAACATAACCAGCCCTGTGCCCAGGTCTTTTGAGTCTTAGGGCACTTCCTCCGTGTGTGTGTGTGTGTGTGTGTGTGTGTGTGTGTGTGTGTGTGTTTGTGGAGGACGGGAGATTTCTGATCTGCTGAAAGCCCAGAGCTGCTTCTGATGCCTACTGCTGATCCCTGGGAGTGTCTCCGCAATTGTAATTGCCCTGCCCTAGGCAGGCCAGAAAGGGTGGGGGCTGGGGATGGAGGAGTCTTCTCTCTCCCAGCCCAGCAGTGTCACACTCTTCCCAGCCACTTCCCTGGGTCAGAGCTGCACTCCAGGTCTTCCCAGATCCTGAGCACTAGTGCTCCTCTGTAATCTGACACTATTCCTCAGTTCAGGGGCCAGCTTCAAGTAATTCTCGTTGGAGTCTCTTAGCTATTCTTTGTGATTAGCAGAGAGTCCTTCGATGGGTTATAGATGTTCAATTTGTGGTAAGCTCTGGAGGAGCACTGAAGAATTTCGCCTCGCTGCATCCATTCCTGTGACGTCACCTATCTCTTCTTTCTCCATTGAGCCACTGATAGACACCCAGGCTGCCTCCACATGTTGGCTATTGTAAACAATGCTGCAATGAACATGTGGATGCACATATGCCTTCCAAGTAGTGTTTTGACTTTCTTCAGATAAATACGCTGAGGTGGGATTACTGGGTTCTTTATTGTCTCCTGTTATAAGGTTTGTAAAGTCTATCTTGTCTGGTATAAAGATTGCTAACCCAGCTTTTTGTTTGTTTCCATTTTTATGAAATATCTTTTTTAATGCCTTTACTTTCTGTCTGTCTGTGTCTTTCAATCTGAAGTGAGCCTCTTGTAGGAAGCATATGAATGGGTTTTGTTTTCTTGTACATTCAGCCACCATATGTCTTCTGATTGGAGCATTTCCATTTACATTGAAAGAGTAATTGTTGATAGATATGTAGCTGTTGTCAATTTGTTATTCATAATTTTGATTTTTTTTTTTTTTCCATCTTAAAGAAGTCCCTCTAACATTCTTTGTAATACTGGTTTGGTGGTGATGAACTCCTTTAGCTTTGTCTTGTCTGGGAAGTCTATTATTTGTCCTTCAATTTTAAAAGATAACTTTGCTGGGTAGAGTAGTCTTGGATTTAGGTCCTTCTTTTCATCATGTTGAATATTTCCTGCCAATCCCTTCTGGCCTGCAAAGTTTCTGTTGAGAAATCAACTAACAATCTTACGGGGACTCCCTTATAAGTTACTAGTTGCCTTTCTCTTGCTGCTTTTAGGATTCTCTCTTTGTCTTTAACCTTTGCCACTTTAATTACAGTGTGTCTTGGTGTGGGACTGTTTAGGTTCATCCTGTTTGGGACTTTATGATTTTTGGATTTGTATGTCTCTTTTGTTCACCAGGTTAGGAAAGTTTCAGGCATTATTTCTTCAGATAGGTTCTTAATCTTTTGCTTTCTCGCTTCTCCTACTGGTACCCCTGTGTTGCAAATGTTGTTACATTTGATGTAGTCCCAGAGGTCTCTTAAACTATCCTCATTTTTTTGGATTAACTTTTAGTTTTGCTTTTCTGATTGGGTGTTTTCTACTACCTTGTCTTCCAAATCTCTGATTCGGTCCTCTGCTTCATCTAGTATGCTATCGATTCCTTCTAGTGCATTCTTCATTTTAGTTATTGTATGTGTCACTTCTGACTGGTTCTTTTTTATGGTTTCTATGTCTTCTTTTATGCTTGCTGTCTCTCTGTTGAAATTCTCACTAAGTTCCTTGATCATCCTTATAACATTGTTTTGAACTCTGTCTCTGGTAGGTTTTGTACCTCCATTTTGTTTAGTTCTTTTTCTGGCGTTTTCTCCTGTTCTTTCATTGGGACACATTTCTTTGTTTCCTCATTTTGGCTGCCTTTCTGTGTCTGTCTCTATGTGTTAGGTAGATCTGTTATGTCTCCCAGTTTTGGCCTGGTGGCCTTATGTAGTAGCTGTCCTGTGGGGCCCTGGTATAGTCTCCCTGGTCACCTGCTCCAGATGCTCCAGAAGTGCCCCTTGTGTGTGTTATGTGTGTCCTCCTGTTATTGTTGAACCTTGATTGCTATTGGCACATCAGTGGGTGGGATTGACTCTTAGGCTAACTGGCTATGGGGTGTGGCCACATTCACAGCTTATGTGCTACTGTGCAGGGGGCTTATTTCACTCAATGGGATTTGTCAGCAGGCTCTGGTGCCCGTTGAGACAACCCTTTGTGTGTGCCACTTGTGGGGTTAATTGGGCAGTATCCTGCTGGGGTCTGAATCAAACATCCAATTATGTTCATTCTGTGGCTTCTTGGGAGGGTCAATTTTGCAGGCCCAAGTCACCTCCTGCCTGTGACTGGCCAGGGACACCTGGTAGGGCTGCAAAGCAATTTGCAATTGTTCACTGCCTGTGCTAAACCTGGAAGCACATGAGAGAGGACACACTGTAAACCAAGGATAGCCGCTTCCAGTACCGGTCTTGGTGTAGTGCCGCAAAAGGCAGGACACCCTGAGGTGTGCTGCCACCTGCCAGATCCCTTAAGGTTCAGCCTCTGATAGATCCTCCAAGTTGGGTGAGGCAGGGTCTTTAGTGTGAGAGTCACTAGAGTGGGAAGAGTTATAGTCAGCAGTTTAATGTAAATTCTGGTTTTGTGCCAGTAGTGAGTGTGGAGCTACTGAGCAAAATTCTCGGAGCACACCAAGGCCAGTTGCTGCCTGCTGGGGGTCTGCCAGACTCCAGTAGTTTTCCAATAAAGAAAGCAATGCAGACGAGGCTGGATGCTCAGGGAGAAATTGTCTCTGGCATTGGGGAAGTTGAGTGGAGTAGGTTCCCAGTGAGTCAACAGGGTGAAGCAGCAGAGCCAATCAAATTCAGATTTGGCTGTGGTGGGGGCAGGCTCAACACAGGAAAGGTGGCGCCTGCCTGCCGGCTTCATGGGAGGAGGACCTCACACAGGGAAAATGCCGACGGTCCTCCTGTCTTCCCCTCAAAGCCACACACCTCAATCTGCTCCCCCATATGTCTCTGACTCCTCCTAAGTCACCATCCCTTTGCCAGACCCCAAGGTGAGTGCCTGCAAGCAAGTGAGTCTGTGCGAGGGTCATTTAAGAAGACATGTGTGTTTCCCAGCCTTCTGTCCCACCCAGACAGTTGGAATCCCCACTGTTTTCACAGCCAGATGTTGTGGGGACTTTTCTTCCTGGTACTAGTACTCTGGGCTGGGGAGCCTAGTGTGGGGGTCTGGGGTCCTCGTTCCTCCAGGGGGAACCTTCATGACTGAGATATCCCTTCTGATTCTCAACTGCCATGTGGAGGTTTGGGGCCCATTCTGCATCTCTGCCCCTCCTGCCAGTCTCGATGTGCCTTCTTTATATTTTTTAGTCATAAGACTTATGTCTGTTTGGCAAGACTTCAGATGGTTCTCCAGGTTGATTGTTACATAATTTAGTTGTGATTTTACCGTGTTCACGGAAGGACACAAGCATAGTGTTTATCTACTCTGCCATCTTCCAGTGCATTTTCATTAACACATTTATGAGAATTTCAGGGTGAAATTAAAAGAATTTTGACAAATTGAGAAATTGACCCAGTAAACAAAAACTTTGGAATACTTCATTCTGTATAATATCTCACTTAAAATTATTCAACCCAATAAAAAATAGATAGGAGATAGAATAAAGGAAGGAAATTTTCTCTGAAAGAAGAGAGTGAACTAAGAACCTTAGAATTATTACATGAAAACTTCTCTAGTGATCAATTTTTTTGTCATTTCAACTGGGAGCCAATATGGTAATTTGCAATAAAATTTTAGCTGATAGTCTGCAAAATCTGCCTGTCCAGTAGGTGTCTAAAACTAACTCAGCACAGAGATGAATGAGGAACTTTCCAAAACTCAAAACATCTGTCTGGGACTAGCACAGCATTTGCGGGATCACAGGGTCCAAGTGCCTGTGTTTCTGGTTTATGTCACCTATACCCGGTCAGAAGATGCTCTCTGACTGTACAGTGTGTCAACAATGTGGTGGTAGATGGCAGAACACTTAAGGCATCTCTAGAGTCCCATTGAGAAACCTTCAAAAAAAAAAAAAAATCCATCCGGCGGGGGATGGAGTGTAGAGATAGGCATGTAAAAGGGAACATGAATTTCAATGAGGTGAATGCAAAATAAAAGTACCCATAGAGGCACATGTGGCAACATAGAGGGGATCCTGTAAGGGTGGGGATTCAAGAAAGTTTCTTGACATAGAAGACGCCTAGGTGAGTCTCCAGGGATATATAAGAGGAAGGCAGATGAAGGGGAAAGCAAACAGCTTGGGCATCCCAAATAAGGAAAACCCTTTTCTCGGACAACTCCTTTCTTATATACAAAATTATCCGGGAGCCTCATTCCTATACTGCAGTAAATGTAATGTCTTCGTTAATATTCTCAGGAAGTATCTTCAATACTTCTCAGGAAGTATTTTCATCAATATTCTCCTTGTTCCTTGGGGAAGAATAAGGAGAGCCAAACTGTTGGTAAAGAGGAGCCTTCACTTCTTCCCAGCCTCAATCTGAGGTATGGGTTCCAGAGAAAGTTTTAGCCAAAGATTGAGGTTTTTTTTGTTTGTTTGTTTTTTTTTTTTTTAAGATTTTATTGGAGAAGGAACAGGACTTTATTGGGGAACAGTGTGTACTTCCAGGACTTTTTTCCAAGTCAAATTGTTGTCCTTTCAATCTTAGTTGTGGAGAGTGCTGTTCAGCTTCAAGTTGTTGTCCTTTCAGTCTTAGTTGCAGGGGGCGCAGCCCACCATCCTTTGCGGGACTTGACTTGAACCGGCAACCTTGTGGTTGAGAGCCCACTGGCCCATGTGGGAATCGAACCGACAGCCTTTGGAGTTAGGAGCATGGAGCTCCAACTGCCTCAGCCACTGGGCCGGCCCCAAGATTGAGTCTTTATGTTTGACATCAAACTGTGTCAAGGTTTAGCTATTTGAATACTTTTGATACATGTAAAATAAGTGGAATAATAAAATAAGTTCATTTATATTATTAATGTGGACCAAATTATTAAGTGAGTAGTAAATTATTTCATCTTTTTAGTTTATGTAGATGGAAAATAATAGACACTGAAGAGAACGCAAGAGTTTCTCTTTGGCTTGGCATTTTCAAAATGTTACTATGAAACATTCAACTAAGAATTATGGAAACTTTATGAGAAATGGAGTAAAGTATAAAAGAATCCTAACTAATTAATAAGTGGGTGAACTACAGTAAATTAGCCTCTATGAAAAGGAATGGTGCCCACCTAATCTACTTCACAGAATCATGATACCTTGGGAGACGACAATTGGAACGCCAAAGCATTAACAGATGTCAACTGTTTTCATTCTTGAAGACTTTATTGTCTTTTCCATTCCCAATATGAAGAAAAGTCTCCTTTTCTTCATATTCTGTAGCACATAATTTCTGGTATAGTTATATAATTTATTGTCTTGTTTTTACTGCTTCTTATGTTTGTCTCTCCAAATTGGATCCAGAGTTGATGCCATGCTGTTTTTTGCTGTCTTCAATTCACCTAACACGCAGCTGAGCACACTGCATATGGTTTCCCTCCTTTAGTTAATCACTGTCCCTGCCTTCAAAAAGAGCCTTAAGTTTTCTGATTATGGTGAGTTGCACTAAATTGTTTTTTGTTTTTTTTTAATTTTATATAGCATTTGTTTCCCAGATGACAAAGGCAAAGAGATCGTACAGGTCATTGATGTTGGGTCTAAGTTAGAAATAACCAGCTGGATGTGAAGGTTTGTGACACTAGCAGATGCCAGACTCTTCCATGGGAACTAAGAGGACAAAAAGGTAAGCCAAAACAAAAGGAGGACTGGAAATTAATCAGCTGAGAATACATATACTGCCAGCCGTGACTTACCTAGTGCTGTGAGAAATCCAAGCTCATGGCGGTGGCCTCAGTTAGGCATGAATTTATACCTTCTAATGAGCAAGGCAAGAATATGCTCTTCTCTCACAACTATCTTACACAGTGCATTTCTAGTTTGTTATTTTTTTCCTCATGCATCCTTTTGTAACCAAGGGAAAATTCTGTTTAAAGATTTAGAAGATTGTCGCTTGCATCTTTCCCCCAACACAAAACAGATTTAACCTTTCCTCTGGGAGAAGGCAGAAAGGCATTCCTTTACCAGGACAAATATTTTTCAAGTCAGAAACTCCATCCACTGAGTAATAAAGTTCTCTGTTTAATTTTTGTTTAGTGGAACAATGGCATGGGACTTTTATTCTGTCGATGTATAATGTAAAGCTCTAAAGGAGTTAAGGAGACTAAAGGAGTAAAAACTCAAGACTGGAACATACTTTTGAAGATAGTTAAATATTTTCTCTGTCATGTGGACACTAATGGATGGCAATTTGTATTATTTTGAGAATTATATATACATTTCCTACCCATTTTATTGAGAATTTGAGGTCACTTTTATAAATACTTACAATAAAATAGAAATAATATGAATCATCAAATAATAAATATTTAAAATACAAAATTAAAGGGCAGCAAAGCTGATGAACATGTACAGAACTATTATAGCTGAACAGAAAATTAAACATTCAGCCACCTCATTCACCAAAGACAGAGGGGGAGGAGACACAGTCAGTTACATATGTAACCTTCTCCATGTAAAAAGTCTTTTTAAATTTTTTAGGGAGGGCACGTTTCAAATGAGGTCCTGAAAACAATTTCTCATGTGGGGTTTCAGATCCTGCTCTGTAATTTACTGGCTGTGTGACCTGGACAACTCACTTAACAGCCCTTGTTTTCATTTCTTCATCTGAAAATGGGAATAATAATTATAATAAACTCACAGAGTTATTAAGAGAAAGAAAGGAACAAATTAATGAAGGAATGATGAAAAGAAAAGTTAAAATCAACATGTTAGAAGATACTGAGTGCTTATATAATATTAATTTCTCTATTCTCACTTACTAAACAAACCTGGGAAGTAACCAAAAACAAACTCAGTTTAAAGCACTGATTAGTCAGTCATAGTAATCCTGTTTCTCTTCTTATATTGATTAAGGGTTGAGCATGAATACATCTTTGCCTAAGACATGTGAGAGAAAGTCTGTGATGGGCTTCAGGGAAAAGTTGCCTCAGTCTTGAAGAGACACCAGAAAAATTTTTGTCTTTGTCCTCTTGGACCTTCTTGTGTCCACACTTGACCTATAGACGTGCTATTAATACATTCATCCTTCAGTAATAGGGAAGCCAGCTTGAGGACAGTTCCAGGAGACTAGGTATATTCTAATAAAAAATGGAAGGAAGCTGGGTCCCTGAGGACATTGTCAAGTCATTAAATTAACCTCCCTGGAGTCACCCTAATTTATTATGTGAGATAACTCCCCTCATTGTAGAATCGAAGTGAGTTGAATTTTCTGTTACTTGCAGACCAAAATTTCCTACGTTTAACAAATGGTTCAGACCTTTTAATAAATGAGAAATTATTCATCCCTGACAATGCGTTCATCAGTTAATCCTCCACAAGTATCAACTTTTTTAGAAAAATGTTGGAAGAAACCCAAAATGGCAGAAATAGCAAGAATTTGAGATACTATAATTATTTGAGAAAGACTAAAATAAGATTATTTAAACTGATTATAAAGGCTAAAAAGAAAAAAAGATAAATCATAAAAAACTGGAAGGCACTCTGAAAAGGACACAAAACCCTCCTATAAGAGAGAAGTTGAAATACAGACATTTTAAGATATTGAGAGTCAGACCCCCTCACAGATTCTCACTGAAAGAATTACTAAATGACATACTTCATTAAGATGAAATTTAAACCAGAAAATGAAGAAGTGGGACGTAAAAAGCAAAAGTAATCAAAGAAATTGCTACATCTGTGGAAACATTTGCTCAAGGTCCTAGGAAGAAATAGATATTTATGTTGTGTTTGCCTCAGATTTGTAAGAGGTAACTTTGTTAGAGATTAGCTAAAATCTCTATGAAAGTGGCTTTATTTTGTATAGCTATAAGAGAGAACCAGTTACATGCTCTTTCTCATAAATAAATATCCACTTAGTATATAAACAATAAAGAAGTAGATTTCTTAACACAAAGCTGGAGATAGTTGTAGGTTGGTTGAATATGTTATTTCCCTCCAATACACATATTTTGATTTATAGGATAATAATTAACATTTATACAACCTGTAATAAACATTTTTTTTAAATTTTGTAAGCTTCACAAACATGGTTAAAGTTATATTTCTGAATGATAAAAGGAAATTTCATATTTAAACTGTGGAATGTCATGGAAAGCCTTTCATTTTTTCTTCTCAAACATAAGGAGAAAAATCAATAATTGTGGTAAAACTAATCAGATCATGAAGTTTTAAACTTAAACACACCCCATGCTCCAACTGGCTAATTTCTAATATGTAGTATTCTTTGTATATAGAACTCACGGTCACCGGAGTGAAATTTTTAACTTTTTCTTATCTTCCTAATTTCAACATGCACATGCACACTACCAACAACTAATATTGTCAAGCACTTCACTTTATTTTAATGGGTATATGCTCACTTTTTTATATACCTTTTTTTATGTCAATTTTTTAAAATATTTTTTTTTCCTTATTACTGGGTTCTTTATATATAGAGGGTGTCAAAAATGTATACACATTTAAGAAAGGAAAAGTGTTAAAATTGTAATAGTCAATATATACTGATAATAGAAGACGAATACAAGTCATGTTTGACTTCTGCAATTACAAGAGGTGTTCAAAGTGGGTACCATCAGCGTCCAGACACTTCTGATTATGGAGAACTACTGCTTAAGCAACGTTGACCAAAGTGTCCACTTGAATAAATTTTTTTGGCACCCACAGTATTCTAGATACAATCCTTTGTTACATATACATATTGTGAATATTTTCTCTTAGCGTGTGGCTTACCATTTCATATTTTAAGAAATGCTTTAGAAAAGCAGAAATTTTTAATTTTGATCATGTAGAGAGTTTATCAATTTGCAATGACCTGTGCTTCTTTGTTTCTTACTAAAATATCTTTGCCTACTCCAAATCATGAAGATGTCTTCCTATACCATCTTCAAAGAGTTTCATAGCTTTAGCTTTTATATTTAGAGCCATGATTCATTTTGAGTTAATTTATTTATGTGTGGTATGAGGAAGGTCAAGTTCTTTTCCGTGCTTTGTTTTTGTTTTGTTTTTTTCTTTTTTAAATGGATATATGGTTATTTCTGTACCACAGGTTGTGAAGACTATCCTTTCTCCATTTAATTACCTTGGCACCATTTCCAAAATCTACTGATCATATATTTGTGGATCTATTTCTGTGTTTTTTAAATTATATTCTATTGATCTATGTCCATCCTTACATCAACACTACATTGTCTTGGTTACTATGGTTTTGAAGTGAGTCTTGCAACAGGTACTATAAGGATTCCAACTTTGTTCTTTTTAAAGATTGATTTGGCTACTCTATGTCTTTTGAATTTCCTTATATATTTTATAAACATTTTGTTAATTTCTACAAATGTCTCCTGGGATTTTGATTAGAATTGCATTCTATACCACAGTTTGGGGAGAATTAACATCTTAATAATATTGAATATTTTAATTCATGAACATAACATATCCCTGTATTTATTTGGATATTCTTTTTTAGTTATATAGACATAGACTTTGTAACGTAAGCATGCCAAATAGAATAATGATCTGCTAGAGTGAGTGGGCCAATCCAGTATACACCACTAGGGCAAAAGAGACTTAGAGGAAGGATGGACTTCACCTGGAAATTGTGAATTATGGAATTCATAAACATTCAACGTCCTTCTCTGATCCTGCCCATGACAATACTGCATATTATTTTAAGACTTTTCAGATTTGTGGGAGTCTAAGAATGTAAAAGAAAAAAATAGTTATCAAGCTCAAAGTTCTTTAGAATTAGATGGAAGAGTTATTTCCATATTCTAACAACCAGAGAAATGCACAATCCAACAAAACGATACGAACTAGACAATGAGATGTCTCCTGTTAGATCACTTACATCTTGAAATTATGTCATCAGTGATATAGGGCTCAGTGAATCCCCAGGAGCCAGTAAGCCTTTTAGGCAAAATTTCTTGTCCTTAAGATGATAGCTTCAACTATTCTGATAAAGCAAACTCAAAACTACATGGGATGTTATCCTCCTAACTTGTGTGAAATTACATAATTTCTTAGTGGGTGAGCATGTTTTAAACCTGGAAAGATTTAGAATTAAGAATACAAATGTTTGAGAGAATTAAATCCATAGTATTGATTATGTTTTTGTAAGTCAGTCTGCTTATACTTGTGATTTATATAGCAGTAATATTTTAGAGATTTTGGCATATTAGAAAAACAGGTTAACCATATATTTCATATTGACGAATGCTTCTGATTTATATAGAGTTTTGAAGAACTTAGGAGAACACATGGCTCATCATGTATGTTCAAATGATCAGATATATGAAAGTTATTTAAGGACTTGGAAATAGTTTGTTTATTAATTCAGACAATCCAAGTATTTAGAAAGAAAGTATAAGTTTAATGAAATTGTAAATGAATCCAAATATTTTCCAAAGGCAATTAGGTGGTTGGTAAAATTTGCTGGAATTTTAAATAGAATTATATGAAATGTAACTCAAACAAAAGCTTCTTAAAAGAGATGATAGGTTCTTGTATTTGTGACTTTAATGAAATAAAAACTTTTAAAACAAAGTAAAACCATGAACTGACTTTTCTGCATACAAAATATCTTAGAAGTCACCCAAAAACTCTTATGCAATATGTAAATAGCAAAAGTAACCCAGTTTTTAAAAAAAGATTCCAGTTTTACCTAGTGTAATAAGTATTTAATATTTACTATATTATACCTTAAAGCATGTGTTGAGTCTTTTAAAGTTTCTGTGCATAGGCAGTGCTTGGTCTTTACTTGGAATTTCTGGGTGACGGTGATAAGCTTCCTGTACAAAAAGTAGAAAAAAAGACACCGCTCTTTGGCATGGCTGATTGGAGAATGCCACTAGTTACCTATAACGTATAGTACTGGTTCAGCATAAAAGTTACTGTACATTTCTCCCCCAAAACAGATATATATTTAGCCTCAAATTTAGATTACAGAATGGGATTCTGAAGTGCTGCCAAACTGTTGGACCCAAAGCCAGAGAACTCAATAAATTGCTATTCTAAGAGATTTTCCCCAAAGTGGGCTTACTCAAGGAACCAAAGCTGTACTGATGACATGCTGTAGGCTTCATGGGTACTCATCCAACAGACATATATTGCATACCCCTATGCGACAATCACTAGAAATGCAGAGATGATGAGGACATGGACGCCCCCTCCCACTAACCTTTTATTCTAGATAGAAGTTAAACAATTAGAGAAGCAACATACAGCACAACACCCACAGGGGTGAAAGAGCACATCGTCGGGATCCCTAATCTAGTCTGGAAAGATGTAGACAAGTTTCACCCGACATGAAACTTGAACAATAAGTAGGAGTTGTGTTTGTTTAATTTATAGAAAGGAAAAATTTATAAGTATGACTTTTCAGTGAATTCCAAGGTTGCTTTGCATACCGAAGAGCTCACGGAAAAAAATCCAGACATAAACTCCTTCTTTGGCGTCATGGTGAACATTTAATTCAATGTATTTGCATTATTTGACCAAAAAGCACACATTTTAGGTATAAAAGGGAAGGTAAATGAGTTGTAACTTCGCATACAGTATAACTGAGTAGGACAAATGTTGGGGAGGGTTGGGCATGGATGGAAAGAACCGGAGTACATAACCAGTGTCCCAGTTTTTAAGAAACTTGGATGCTCATTGTTAGGTTATGATCCAAATTGGACAACTGGGACAATGGGAAACTTTTCCCTGATGATACTGTATGCTCTGGTGGAACGCCACAAAAATGTCACAGTCATGACAGAGGCTGATACATCTGATCAGTTTTTTGGCACAAAACTAGGACGTATCAAAGCACACAAATCAAAGGGCTGAATTTAACATCGCCTGTGCTTATTGTCTCTGAAAACATAAAGAAAGAAACAACAGCCCAAAGACAGGAATAGCACTAAGAGCTAAACCACACATAATTAGAATTTATGTCTGGGCTTCAAACAATCAATGTTTTCTTTAACTTTTATTTGATGATTTTTAAATTTAAATTTAAAAAATTAGTTTTCATGTATATGTTGAATAATCAATATATACTGTTAAGGTCTTTTTTTTAAAAAAAAGAGGTATTTCTGTGTCAATGTTGGGGCCAGCATTTCTTTCCGCTTATAGAAATGTGATATGATTTATAACCCTCATAAAAGTTGATATGTTTGTTAATATCCTAATCAATGCCTCATTAAAGAGGCATAAATTGTTTCGTAAAATCCTTATGAGTTATTGAATGTTTACTTGCTTAGCCCAGTCCTCAGTGTATGTGAGGTACTCAGTTAAAGTTTAATTGTGTATATTGTATTATGTTGAATTCCATTGCCTTGCATTTAATTGGGTTGGACTAAATTGAGTTGAATTTCGAGTGAGTTGAGTTGACTTTGGATTGCAGGAGATTGAGCTGAACTGACTTGAGTTACAGTGAATGAAATTGGCTATGCTGAGAAAGCTAAGTCCTGCTCTGTATGGTGATGGACCTTATATTTTGGCTCATCCTTTTATCCCCAGGATATAGCACATTTCATAGTACAAAATATACACTAAGTGCATTTTTGAGAAATAAAAATAAAATTATAGAACGTCTTTATTACTAACAGTATTTACACATTCAATACTATTTTTTTTTATTATAATACTATTTAGGCACAGTGTTATGTCCTAGGGATGCAATGAGGAATAAGAAATAGCCTGTTCTCAAAGAGATTACAGTTTACTGATGAGCACCGAACAAGTAAATAAGAAATTAAACTATAGTATAAAACAGTATCACTGGTTTTGTAACTACTGGAGAGCAATTCACACTGTATGCTATGAGATCACACATCTTCAAACTGCATCGCAGGGGCCTTGGCAAATAATTGGAATAAATAGTAAATCCTATGCCAGGACACACCACATATGGTTGTGTCCTATACAAAGGTCACTGACTTTCAAGGGGGTATGTAGGAATCCTCTCTGGGTTCCACTAACCAAGCTGTCTGCCTTCTGTGATCTGTCTTCTGAAATTCCCAGAAAGGATTTTCCAACCCAGTTATATTATCATATAGGTCACAGGATCAAACCTTAGAGAGTATTTGTTGAAGTATTCTTTTAAGTGAGAGAACAGCTTGGTCACATTTTCGTTTTGAAATTACTGTGAAGAGTGGGAGGCTGGGAGACCATCTAAAGGGACACTATAATAAGCTTTTCTAAAGGAATGATACTGGGTGTTTTAAAATCAAGACATTTTTTCCCTTCCCATCTCTCTTGTTGCTAATTTCCATTTTTGTTTGCTGGATCTTTCTCCCCTACCCCCCTTATAAATGTTGGAATTCCTCAAGGACCCATCTGAAATCACCGCATATTCTCTTTCTACGCTTACACCTAAATAGTCTTCTTCATTCCCCTGGTTTTAAATACTATCTGGTGGTAGTCACGTCTTTGATCTAATCTCATCCCTATGTTCCACTCCCATTTTCTACCTACTACTTATCTGCATTTGAATGTCTCCTAAAAAGCTCAAGATTAAAATGTCCCAAATTGAAGTCTTGACTTAATGTCTTGAAATTTCTCCCTCCCTGTGTTCACCCAGTTTCACTAAATGCCATTACCGTGTATCTACTGTAATTCTTCAAGCCAGAAACCTGTGAAGTCGCTCTTGATTCTGCCCAGCTCCCAAACCTTCCTCCCTGCTTTCATTCCCCAAATAGAGCAGTTTTCTTAGTGGGATCTGAGTACTCTTGTGCTGGGGAGGTGGTGAGGTAGGCAGGTGCCAAGATCCGCCTCCCCAACACAGCCTACCTCTGCGCTTCTTAGGCAGGTCTCTATTTGTGGTGGCCAAGCCTCTACATTTCTTGCACATTCCCTGTTAATTCTTACACTAACGTACAATAACCACTGATACAGATTATACCTTCAAAACATTTTAAATCATTCCTTTCCATTTCCACAATCATGCGCTATCATCTCTTAACTGGAAGAATAAAATAGTCTCTTAAATGGTCTCCCCAACTTTAATCTCCAAACCAAAGGTTAGCAAACTAAGGGCCAGATAGCCAATATGTTAGGCTGTCTGGATCATATTGTCTCTTTTGCAACTATGCATCTCTCATTATAGCATGAAAGCAGCCATAGACAGTATGTAAACAAAGTGATGGGCTGTGTTAATAAAAGTCTGTTAACATAAAGAAGCAGACAGCTCATTTTCCACATACTAACTGCAAGAGTGGTCTTTTAAAATTGATAATTTCTTACTTCCTAATGTTCTGACTGTATTGAACAGAAAGAGTTCATCTACCCAGTGCTAGAAGAGCCAAACACTAAACACCAAGAATTGCAGTGGAGAAAGATTGGCTACTTCATTGTGAATGACACCACTCAGGAGACCGGGAAACTAATGCTCATAAGCCTGAACTCCCCGATGGCAGGTAGGTTACAGATTCTATAGGGCAAAATCACAAGACACTGAGTTAGGGGTTTGGTGTCATGCTGGGAGCTAATTGGCTGGAGGTGAGCTAAGGCTAATCAATCATTTCTCAGATCTTGAGGACAGCTCTTGGTTTCTTTTCCAGTGTCCTTCTGTTTGGTCTCATATGAGAGTAGTCAGGGGGTTGTTCCACCTTATGGCTCAGAAACTGAAACATAACTTGGGTCAACATGTGATGTTATCTTCAGCCTGCCAGAGGTCCAGACGGTGTGACCATTAGTCAGGTCCAGGATGTCTTTTGCTGCCTCAGGGGTTGCTGATTATCTTGGGGAGAGGCTAGGTCTATGAGGTGTGTGTGTGTGTGTGTGTGTGTGTGTGTGTGTGCGTGCACACAATTCTGGATATACATATATATATATATTCAAATATAGATAGATTATATATAAATATATAGATATAGATATATACAGAGTGTATATCCAAAAAATGTATACACATTTTAAGAAAGGAAAAAAACTATTAAAATTGTAATAATGTATACTGATAACAAAAGATGAATACAAGTCATGTATATATACTTTTTGGCACCCTCTGTAAATACATATATCTATATCTCTATATATGGATATATAGAGAGAGATGGGGGGGAGAGACATGATTTCTAGAGCTTGTATTTAAAGCTAAATTTAATCAAAGTCATAGGACCCTTGGTTTCAAGAGCAATATCCAAATTCCTCACCATAATCTTTTAAGCCTTGAATTATTTAGAAGATCCCAGATTTCTTTCTAGTCTCCCCTGCTTATGCACTTTCCCTAAGCTTATGTCACACTCTAACCACACTGTCCTCCATTTAGTTCCCAGATTCACCATCTTTTTCCCCAGATTAGGGTTTTTGCACATGCTATTCCCTTTCTGGAATGCCCTCCATCCTCCTTTTGATTGTAGGTTAACAGCAAGAACAAAAGAATTAGAGTCTTATTCTAATAGTAGCTCTACCACTTATTTACATTTCTGTGTGTGGGGACAGAGCCAGGAGTGCAGTTTCCAGGCTCTCGCCCTCACATGGAAGGTTGCTCCCTCGGGTAGTAAAAGGCCATCAACTGTGATTGGATGGCCATCAGCTGTGGCTAGTTGGCCGTCAGCTGTAACCAGTGAGCCATTGGCCACTAATATAACTGCCGTGGCTATGCTAGCAGCAAATGGGGGCTAGCAAGAAGATGGTGGCTGAGCTAGCAAGCGCAGATGGCGGAGTGCAGGTTGCGGATCATGTGGCTCCTGCTTCCTGTGTCTCCAGCCCAGCCGCTAGTGAGACTATAGCGGTATGACTCCCCTATCTATGGCTCCGTGGGTGTTCCTTTTTGGCCTCACCATGTCCTGCGGTCTTATGTGGGGAGCGGGACCCGAGACCCCGCATGAGTCCCTGCATGACATTGTGCCTCTGTTTCTTCATCACAAAAATGTGGAGAATAGTTTCTAGCTCATCAGGTTGTTATGAGGATTACACATACAACTCTTAAAACATAGAATAAGTTTAACAATATAAGACATTATTATGATCACATCTGTGGGTATAGCTTCATGAAGAAGCTATTTGAAAAATAGGTCCTTATTGCAAAATCAAAATTTCTTTCATGGTCTCTGCAGAAGTTCACGTTATCCTTCCTAATAACACAGTGAGGCTCTAAACAATGGCAAATAGTAAGAATAGGAACATCTGCCTATTTTAGAAAAATAACTAAATCCGCACAATTAGTCATTGTGTGGTGTGCTTGGGAAACCTCCCCCTTCTAGAAATGCATTTTTTTCATCATTTGACCCTGTGATATTGGTATTTATAATATGAAATACATATTTGGTCTTTGTCCCAGTTTCTGGCAGTTCCTAAAACCCTTGGAATTTCCTGATTAAAGCAGCAAAGGTGTCTCTTGTTATGTTAATGAGCAGACTTTTGTATCACACCTGACAATGGAGGCTGGTTGCCAGGACCTCAACCCTGTGATGAGAGGGTTGGAACTTTCATTCCCACCCTCTGACTGCCCAGGAGCGGTGAGGGGCTGCAGGTTGAATCAATTGACAGTGGCCAGTGATTTATTAATCATGACCACGTAAGGAAGCCTCCATAAAAGCCCAAAAGGACATGCGTTGGAGAGCATCCGGGTGATTTGCGGAGGGTGGCGTCCTGGAAGAGGGAATGGAAACTCCGTGCCCTTTCTTCATACCTTGTCCTATGCATCTCTTCCATCTGGCTGTTCCTGAGTTATGTTTTTAATATAACCAGTAAACCAGTAAGTATTTCTGACTTCTGTGAGCCACTCTAGCAAATTAATTGAACCCGAAGTGGGGGTCCTGGGAACCACTGATTTATAGCCAGCTGGTCAGAGCCCAGGCTTGTGACTGGCATCTGAAGTGGGGATGTGGGGGGGCAGTCTTGTGGGACTGAACTCATTACCTGTGGAACCTGAGGCTATCTCCTGGTAGATATTACCAGAAATGAGTCTATACCATCCAGCAGGGTGTCCAAGAAGCGCGTTTTGGATATGTGTGGAAAACCTCCACGTGTTGGAATTGGGTCCAGGCATCTAAAAGAGACCCAATGAGGATAATGAGAAGTTTCTGTCAGAGCTTTAAGTTGCAGCACAGTAACTAACATGTAGAGCCTTGGTTAAGTGCATAGCTCTCAAGCTTTACCAGGATAATGTTTTGTTTTCATGATGTGCCCTGTTCCTTGCCACTAAAAAAAAAAAAGAATGCTGGTTTGGTACATCCATACCCAAAAAGTAGATTCTCATTCCTCTAACCGAGGTTGTGGTCAATAGAATGTAAATGTTACGTTTCCTGACTACCAATTTAATTAACTAGTGGGACCTAAAATGTTGTGATTAACATTTAACATAAAAGTCCTGGAGACTATTTACTGGGATCTGAACTGTCAGCCCTGTTAATTATTCAAAGACTAATTAACAGTGACTTTGGTCTCCCTGCCCTTTATTGAAGTGCAGCATATTATTGATCAGACAGTGGGTCACAGCGTGTGGTTTAGGAGCAGTAAAAGGCCATTAAGGTTCTCTGTGGACTGTTTTCTTGTAGTATCACTGTGTATGAAATGGTTGTGTCTCTATATGTCATGTAATAATCATTGACTTGGGGACAAAAAATACTGTCCCGGGTAGGATGCTGCAATTACTGTACTGTTCACTGGTCAATATGTTTGTTCTTAGCCCGACGTGATACTGTTCTTATGCTCAGAGCTTTATGACCTATTACTATGTTGTTGAGACTTGTTATGTCTTGGTATCTGTTATGACAACCCTTCTTCCTTGATGATGTTTCTTCTCTCACATTTCATTAAGATATAGGTCGAATTTTATTGCTTCTTTTCATGTCTCATTATGAGTTTGATCAACTGCTAGGCACTGTGTGTAAAAGAACAGTAGAGAATGAAGTAAATAATTCACCTAAAGAAGGGAATGTTGCTTCTTCTGGAATGGTGTCTGAGCCCATGGAGACTGATTAAATACAAGCCCCTAGTGCAGGGGTGTCCAAACTGCCGCCCATGGGCCAACTGCAGCCCGCAGTCCATTTTTTATTGGCCTGCAGCAAATTCCAAAAATATATTTAGTTTACTTAAATAAACCAGTGAGGCAATACGTACTTCACCTCGAGTGAGTGGCCCGGCTGTTTTTGTATTTTACCGCATATGGCCCTTGGTAAAAAACGTTGAAAAAACTTTGGACACCCCTGCTCTAGGGCTTGCACCTGGTGGGGTGGGGGTGGTCTCTCTCAGTTCACCTGCCTTTCTCCTGAGTTTCAGTAAAGGCCTGTGGGAAGAGTAGAGGGGCAGCCACTCTCTCCTGTCTGGGGATCCCAGGGACTCCGAACCATCATGGCAGCTCACATTTGGGCTTTAAAATGTTAAAATTTCAACAAATTTCTCTTTACCTGTGTCTGTAGCAGATTCTTTCACCTCCTGCTGCACACCAAGGATGACAAAACTATAGGTCTCTTTTCTTCTCAGGTCTCATCACTTCCAGGATTTTTGTCATGAGGTTTCTTTGCATTCTCAGCTATCAGTAAGGTTTAAAAACAAACAAACAAACATGATTTTTTAGACGGTTCCCATAACTAGAATCAAAGTGCAGCGTTCTTGCACTTTTCTCGGTCCGAAGCTGAAGTCCTTTATTTGGTATTCATAACTGAGGTGGGCTCATAGTCTCCTTTTCTTTCCTTCTTTCTTTTCTCTTTTTTTTTTTTTTTTTTTGGTTCTAGATCATGAGAATCATGCGTATGCTAGGCTCAGTTTACTCTTTTTAAATTTCTGTAGCAACTTGTAAAAACACTAGGAATCCCCTGTTCCTTGAAATTTTGTTAGAACTCATCTTTACAACTATCTAGACATTGATATCTGAAGGATAAGATACCTAAATACCACTCCATGTTCTTTTTTTTCCGCAGTCACATAAATTTCATTATGGTATATTGTTATAATTGTTCTAGTATTCGTTAATATTGTTATTTTACTGTGTCAAAGTTATAAATTAAACTTTATCATAGGTATGTATGTTTAGGAAAAAACAGGATATATAGAATTCAGTACTATCCACAGTTTTAGGCATCCACTGGGGGTCTTGGAACATGTCCCCTATGGACGGTGGCAGGGGGGCTTAAGTTTGGGCACATAAATTGCCACTCCAGTTTCTTTAATGCCTATGTTAATTTGGTGTTTTTTTGTTTGTTTGTTTGTTTGTTTTTACATATTTTAAAATTTCACCTAATGTTTTAACTTATTGGTAGGCTTTTGTTAAGCCTTTGTTCTGGAAGATTGAAACACAGTGATAGACAAAACCAAGTCCCTGCCATCCAGGAGCTAACTGCCAGAGGGGGAGGCAGACATGTAACTATTTAGAAACTGTATGTAACTACACAGAAAGGCTGGTTGATAGGTTTCTCAGGTTACACAAAGAATCACATCCTTGGTAAATATATCTCAGTCTAAGGTCTTTACTTAATAAGTAAGAAATTTAATCTCAGTGAATCCAGGGAGACTGATCTTCCATTAAACAAAATCATAAGTGACTGGTATGTAGGCGTGGATAATAATTTCTTAATTTAGGGTGAGGGGTCTCCTTTCAAGTGACTAGATGGTTGTTGCCTGCTGTGTGGGTACACCCTTTCCTAGAGTTGAAGAACCAGAGGAAGATAAATTAGCCAGTAGTTTGACATGACACTATGCTAACAAACAAAATAAATTAGCTCTTAAAAAATTATCTTAAAAGTATTGTCTTTTAAAAATAGCTATACATTATCTTTAGTTATTTCCTCTTTTTAATATTTTCATATTGTTCAATTGCATCTTATTTATCAATCTTTTCACAAGCCTAGCTTTTTAAACTAAGAAACTAGTTTTTGTTTTTATTAATATTCTCTTTCTTTTTAGTTCTTTATTTATTTCATTTCTGCACTTATTTAGTGTTTCCTTTTCTTCTTTCTCTGAGTTTGTTCTGTTGATCGTTTTACCCAACTTCTTGTGTTGAATACTTGGCACATTTTTAAATTTAACTTTTTATTATAAAAATTTTAAACTTGAAAAGGTAGATTGAGTAACATAATGTGCTCCAACATGCTCAAACAACTTCAACAACTCAGAGTCTCTCTTCTTTCTTCTGTACCTACTATATCTATCCTCCCTTTATTGTTTTAAAAGAATTCCTAGATATTACACATTTCATTCATAAATGTTCCAGTGTCATTTCTAAAAGATACTGACTTTTAAAAAAAACTTAATCGAATACCATTATCACATTAAAAATTAAAATGGTATTTATACCCAATAAAATTTCCATGATTCGCTCCTGTTAGTCTGAGTCCATATACTAAAATTGGTGCTATGTCTTTAAAAATCTCTTTTAACCTACAGATTCTTCCATTTCTTTTTTTTGCTTGAAATTTATTTGTTGAAGAAAGAAGATTGTTTGTCCTGTAGCATTTCCCTAGTCTAGATTTTGCAGTCTGCATCCCTGTGCTGTCATTTAATATGTTCTTTCCTTACATGTATTTCTTGTTTTTGTAGTTGAATCCTAAGATCTAATCAGGTTTCAAGTTGACTTTATGGCAAGACTGTCTTATAGGTGGTACTGTATACTTCCATTGGGAGGCATATAATGAATAACTACCTTTCTTTTTGTGATATTACCCATCACTGATGATCATTGTCTAGATTCACTAGCTCCTTAGGGTTTTTAAAGTGATGATATTCTAACTTTATCATTTCTTCCTCATTCAGTAGCTTCAGTAACTTCCATGATTAGCTGTCAGGTTAGGGTGAGTACAATTAGATTTGCAAAGACAGGATATATGCTTGATTGTTTTTTTAACTTCCAGTTTTCAAGAATAATGAATTAAAGTAAAGGGATGGAAAAAGATATTTCATGAACATGAAAACAAAAAGCTAGGGTAGCAATACCTATACCAGACAAAATAGACTTTAAAACAAAAGCTATCACAAGAGACAAAGAACGACCTAATAATCCCACTTCTGGGTATTTATCCGAAGAAACCCAAAATGGTACTGTGAAGGGACATATGCATACATATAGTCATTGCAGCATTATTTACAGTAGCCAAGATATGGAAGCAAACTGGGTGTCCGTCATTGGAAGAATGGATAAAGAAGAGGAGGTACATATATACAATAGAATATTACTCAGCCATAAAAGAGAACAAAATCTTGCCATCGGCAACAACACTGATGGACCTAGAAGGCATTGTGCTGAGTGGTGTAAGTCAGACAAAGAAAGACAAATGTCATGATTTCACTTGAAAGTGGAATCTAGAGAAAAGGATAAACAAACAATCAAAACAGAAACAAGCTCATAGATATAGAGAGCATTTCGATGGTTGCTGAATTGGGGACGGGTAGGGGGACAGGTGATAGGGAGAGGGGATTAAGAGGTACAAATTGGTAGTCATGGGGATGCAGAGTATAGCATGGGGAATATAGTCCGTAGTAGTGTAATAACTATGGTGCCATCTGGGTACTGGATTTATCAGGGTGATCACTTCGTAAGTTATATAAATGTCTAATCAGTGTGTTGTACACTTAAAATTAATATAACATTGTATGTGAACTGTAATTGAAATTTTTTTTAAATATTTAAAAAAGAATTATGATTGGTTCACCACCATCCCCCCAAAGATGACTCATGAATTATTTGTGTCATTATGAACTCATGGATTTAAACAAATGATGTATTTAAATCTACATTGTAATTATCCTCATTGATGTTCAGATTGTCCCATCTGTGGTTAATGAGAACCTATTCAAGTTAGCTTCTGAGGACTTTTAGTATGGCCCTAGTAGTCTAGGGGTGAATTCTGAAGAATGACTTCAGGCTTCCTCTGTTTTCCTTATTCTTCAGCCTAGCAGGGCTTTTATGCTGTCCAGATATCACCAGTGGACACAGGCATCAGTGACCAGGGCCACCATTGTCACTGATATGTGCAGTGATGATTCTCCCAAGGCGATGGAGGAAGAAGCTTGCTTTCAACCAAGCCTCACCCTATTGCCTCTGGCTGCATTTGTCCTAGGATCCGGTTGCTCACCACCTGTACAAACACCACACACAAACATTACACACACATCTCACACACATACTGCACACCCCATAAACAACACCCTACACTACACACACCCGCACACACACACAGCAGTTCAAGATAGATTTCTATCTGGCCTGAAGTTCTACGTGGTTTATTTATTGGTTCTCCTTGACTTCTAAACATCCTCCAGGTTTGATTTTGACCTAGTAGCTTGCTTATGCTAGTTCACCATCATGGCAAGAAGCAGAATCTTCCTCATGTCAATTTTTAAACTAAGGTATTGGGTTAATGACATTTGACAATTAAGTCATGGACAGCAACTAAGACATTAATCTCTTATATGTTACATGAAATGGTATCAGAAACCACATCAATCTTAAGTCTCTCGGTTTGGGGAGTAAGATCTTCAGAACAACAGTACTTCCAGAAGTTTTTAAGAAGGAAAAAAGGAAGGTAGCAAAATGAGAGATAATGTGCCTTTGTGCTCATGCCAAGACATTATATTTAATGAGGAGTGGGGGGATGGGAGGGTGAAAGCAACAGGGGAGAGACAAATATGAATGTTGTTCTAATGTAAGTGTTAAGGAAGTCAGGATGATTTTCCCTCTATGCAGCTATTCATATACCAAGTATCTTGAGTTAATAGATAACATTTCTCTGACATTTGAGGATCAGCCATTTCAAGAAAACATAGGGATATATGTATAGAGAAGGGAATATTTTTAAATACCCCTTTTGAAAAGAAACAGTTATTTTTATGAGTATTTATTTTCTGATTATAAAAATGACAAATACCCTTTGAAAAAAACATAGAATATTATATAAAGAAAAAACGTAATTTCAACCACCATAGAAAATCATTATTATTCATTACCATAGCATTTTTCTCTAGTACCTTCCAACCTTTAAAAAATATGTATGAATATATATTTAAATGTGTGTGTGTGTTTAATAACTTTTAAAAATTGGCAACACATTCTTCATACAATTTTATGTTATGCAGCACAGTGGTCAGAATGTATGGATTTAATTTCCAGCTATACCATTCATTAACTGTGGGATCCTGAACAAATCACTTATCCTCTCCAATATTTTATTATAGTTTTATGTTTTCCACCTAGAATTTATTGTATATATTGCAAGTTAAAGATCTAGCTACATATTTATTACATATTTAGCTAAATTTTCTAATGTCATTTATTAAATAATGTATTCCTTTCTAATTACTCTGATTCTTCCTTTACCATATAGTAAGTTATGTCTCTATTAAAATTTGTTTTAGGCTAATCCTTTTAGTTGCCATTGAATCATTAGTAAATACCTTTGTTAAAACCAGTCATGAAATATATTTATCTTATATAGCAATTTCCTCCACTTTATTATTTTCAAAATATCATTAGTTTTTTTCTCATCCATTTATTATTCTAGAAAAAGAACATCAGAACATTCTGTCTTTAAACCTCTCAGTTAAATTAATTTATATCTTCATAGTATTAGTAGTAATTTCAGAATGGTTAACATTTTGCCTATCAGTTTTAGGCCAGAAGATGTTCCAGGTGCTTTCTGCACAATGTGTTTCTTTCTTTCAAAACCCAAATGAAACAGATGAAATTATAGGTGTTTTTTAAGTGAGAAAACTAAAGTTCAGAGAGAGAAGTAATTTGTTCAAGGTTACAACACTACTTAGTAGCAGAAATGGAATTCAAATCCAAATTTTTTTTTCCTTCAAAGATGTTAACAATCTTCTTTGCCCTGCTTCACATTATCTTTTTCCACTGTTAAAGTAATTGCTTTATTTCCTTATTTTGTAAGGTGTGTTTGGAAAAAGGAAAGAAAGTTGCACTAAAAAAAAAAAAAAAAAAAAAAAAGATGGCTGATGGAAGGACTGATTGGAAAAGAAATATCCAGGAATGGGGTCTTAGTTCATTGCCATGGACAAGCAAATGCTAGGCATCTCAAGGACAGCAAACATGCCCGTTAAGTGAATCCAGCTGTTGCCACACTCTGTTCCCTGCTCTTGTTGCTTGCTCACAAATTCCATTTATATATGCTTGGTTTGATTTGAAAACGCCATGCTAAATAAATGTGAATGATTGAAGAGTAAATAAAGATAATAAGAGCTATCATTTTGTCAGCCATACCATGTGTTAACTCTTCATCTGATTACTTCATCTAATCCTTATTCCTCTCAATTTACACAGGGAAAACTGAGCCTCAGGGAGATTAAGTAATTTGACCAAAAAAAAAAAAAAAATCCATAGTTACTAAATTGTGGAGACGAAATCCAAACCAGTGTTGGACTTTGTCCTTCTGCCTTAGCATGATAAACCTGGGGTAAACAATGGTGAGTTTATCAAATGCAAGTAAGGTTATAAAGGCATATATGACTCATCAGTTTATTTTGAGACACCTCCAGTCGCATGTAGTTAAAAAAAAAAAAAAAAAAAGAAAAAGAATAAGCTAAATGCTCAGTCTTCCAAAACTTTTTCCAGACAAAAACAGAGGCCAAATCCAAAGGTGTTTTTTGTTCAATAAATGGGAAAAAACAAAGGAAGGAGTCTGGAACCAGAGTGAGCAACTAGCTAATGGCTTATTTATCTACAAGTAGCACATGATCTTGCCTTACGCTCTCAAGAGGAGCTTACCTTTATTTGCCTTAGATCACTTCCCCATGCCCCATGTCACCTAAACTCTAGCAACACTAGATCTGGCCAACATAAGCTGTATTTGTAATTTCCTAAATAAGTACCAAAGTTACACAGGAGTCAGGGTGGCAAGAAAGACACCCATTTGAGCTGGTTACCAGAGTACATATTTTCTACAGTCCTAGTAATAATAGCTCAAGAGTCCTTTCCTGTTAGACTACAAGGTCTTCAAGAGTGGGGGTAATAATACTTAACAGTTTTTCAGTTGCTTTTCTTTGACTGTATTCTTCTCTCCTTAAAAGGCTTACAAATCATTTTTGAGTTTCGAGTAAATACATGCTGTGATTGAAGATTTTATGTGATAACAAGGAGTAGATAGATATTATACATAGTGAATACCTATTATGTTGATACATTGTTCCTTTAAAGCTGATTTCAGACTTTAAACTGAAAAGTTTAAATCTCAACCAAGCATTGACAGACACATCAGTAAAGAAAAAAATGTGTTAGTTGAAACCATAGACTGAATCTATCATGTACATTGAGAATACCTTCCCTGAAATACAAAGGTCTGTCGATTAAGTTCGTGAACTTGTTGCAACAATGTTGCTAACTTTATTTGCTATCAGAGGGATTATTCATTATGAATTTGTACCAACTGGACAAACAGTTAACCAAGTTTACTATTTGGAAGTGCTGAAAAGGCTGCATGAAAAAGTTAAGACGGCCTGAACTTTTCACCAGAAATTCATGGCTTATATCACAACAATGCACCAGCTCACATGGCACGGTCTGTGAGGGAGTTTATAGCCAGTAAACAAACAAGTGTATTGGAACACCCTCCCTACTCACCTGATCTGACTCCCAATAACTTCTTTCTTTATCTGAAGATACAGGAAATATTGAAATGAAGACATTTTGATGACATTCAGAACATCAAGAGTAGTATGATGACAGCTCTGATGGCCGTTCCAGAAAAATAGTTCCAAAATTGCTTTCAAAGGTGGACTAGGCACTGGCGTCAATGCGTAGCTTCCCAAGGGGAGTACTTCGAAGGTGACTGTAGTGATATTCAGCAATGAGGAATGTAGCACTTTTTCTAAGATGGTTCAGGAACTTAATTGTCAGACCTCGAATACATAGCTCTATGTGGCAGTTTCCCAGGGGTATCGTCAAATCTTCTATTCACCTGCATTCTTTTATTTCTGTTTTAAGCTCATATCTGGCATTGGCAATGGGATTTGGTGCATCAAAATGGAATGTGAAAGAAATTAGCAGTAGCTGTTGTCAGGTGTGCTGCACAAAGTTTGTGACTTGGGAGTTCACCTCATTTGAGGTTGGGTGGATACAATGAGACCCTAATACTCTCATATATGGAAAAAAAAAAGTCATGCATGCATAAAGTTCTTATTCATGTTGTCTCTTTTTAGAAAGTATACTCAGGTCCACTTGAGTGTGTCCTCTTGTTCTCATTTAAATCCCAGGCTTGAATAGCACTGTGCATTGAATGGGAATTACTCTTCTTTACTAAATTCCCAGGCTGTTCCTTGAGCTGTCCCCACCCTGACTGATGTTTCCAATGTCTCCAGCCCTGTGTGAGCTCTGGTAGTTGTTCTTTTCATAATAGATACTCTTTGTCTGGTTTCATGGAATCTTGCCCTAGGTATACAAAGCTTATATATTAGATGAAAACTCAAGGAGACATTTATACAGGCTTCTGGGGCTATTTCTCTGCAATCTCTCTTATTTCTGATTACCCTGTTTCACAAATTCCAGCTCCCCTAATAGTCTCTTCCTTTGATCTCTGTCTTCTAACCTCAGCAAAACCAGGCTGAGATTGTTGGAGCGCACCTTGGGCTCCCCGACTTGTGCAGCCATCTGAAATTGTCGCAAGGAGGATTTCAGGATCCTGGGGCCCGCCTGACTTGAGTTCATGCTCTGAGGAATTATAGACTGACACTGTCAGTTTTCCAACATCTAAAATAGTTATTTTGTATATTTTCTTCACTTATATAATTGTTTTTTTGGAAACGCTGGTCCATTACAAGATATTCCATCACAGCCAGAGGTAGGATTCTCTACAAATGTATTTTATGTTTGTTTATTGCCTTGGGAGTAACTGGAACATACAGATAGTATAAATTCAAATTCCAACCTGGAAATAATTTAATTTGCCTCCTACAGTCTCGACCAAAACCAGAATATCAATCTCGTCCTCCCCCTGTGTTGACTGGCATATTATTTCTAGACCACCCTTTGTCTGAATGTGTAACCCTTTCATCAAGGGAGGTCCCTTTTTACATTAGTTGATGAGGGTTAAAACCTAAATCTCTGCATTTTGGAGTCTGGATTTCTTTTTCGTGATAGTCACAATAACATCACATAGTTACTTGCTCTGATTATAAGTTTCCTCCTCACTTCTGATCCCTGATTGTAATTGAGTTGAGCTATACATTTAAAAGAATATTTATTACAAATCTGTTAGTCAGGATGTGGGGAAAGGGAGACTCATGAATTGCTGGTAGAAGTGTCAATTTTACAACACTATAGAGGAAAATTTTACAAAATCTTGTCAATCTTTTAAACCTACATACACTGTGACCCCAAATTTATTGCAGCATAATTTATACTAGCAAAAGTCTTCAAACACTTTAAAAGTCATTTATTAATAGCAGGGGACTGGCTAGGTAATCTCTTTTATAGCCATTCAATGTAGGTTAAAGAAAATATAGTGAAGCTTTTTTATGTTTAGATGTGAAACTCTAAAATATATTGTTGATTTTAAAAATAATGAATACAGCATGTGTATTATGTATTGTATTTATATAAAATAAAGTATATGAATATTTTTATTTTGTATGTATAGCCTGTCTCTAGAAAGATACATGATAAACTGGTGTTTTTTATGATTTTTATGCAAGGAAACTTGTTAGTAAGACATCAGGGTTTGGGGGGAGACTTTAATATAAATGCTTTTGTGCGTTTTATTGTTAAGCCATGTAAATATATTATGTCATGAAAAATGAAATGTTAAAAAGCAAAAAATAAGTTGTTATATTTTATCTACCATATTTATTGCTGTGCAAGAGTTTATGAGTTATTGAGTCCAATATATTCAAAACTAGAGGTCTGACTATGACCTTTATAACTGCAGATTTCCATATTAGCAAACTCCAGCTTTATTGAGAAATAATTGACATACAATATTATATAAATTTAAGGTGGGCAACATGATTTCACACATGTATATATTTCAAAGTAATTATCACAATAAAGTTAGCTTAACATATATATCACCTCACATATTATCAATTTGTTGCACGTGGTGACAACATTTAAGATCTGTACTTAGCAACTTTTAAGTATACGGTGTATATATATGGTATTGTTAACTATAGTTACCATGCTGCACATTAAATCCCCACAACTTACTTTTATAATAACTAGAAATTTGTAACCTTTTACCCACATCTTGCCGTTTCCCCCATCCCTTAACCCCTGGCAACCACCATTCTACTCTCTGTTTCTGTGAATTTGCTTTTTTAGACACCACATATAGTGAGATCATATGGTATTTGTCTTGCCTGGCTGATTAATTGAGCATGTCCTCAACTTTCATCCATGTTGTGAAAATGGCAGAATTTCCTTCCTTTTTATGTCTGAATAATATTTCACTGTATAGATGTGTGTGTGTGTGTGTGTGTGTGTGTGTGTGTGTGTGTGTGATATTTTCTTTATCCATTCAACCCTTGATGGACATTTAGGGTATTCCATGTCTTGGCTATTGTTAATGTTGCAGTGAACATGGGAGTGCAGATATCTGTTTGAGACGGTGATTTCATTTTCAGATACACACCCAGAAGTGGGATGGCTGGAACGTGGCATTTCTATTTTCATTATTTTTTTCAGCATTACTGAGGTATAACTGACAAATATAATTGGTAAGACATTTAAAGTGAACAACGTGATGACTTGATGTATGTATACACTGTAAAATAATTCCCCCTACTGAGTTAATTAACACATCCATCAATTCACATATTTACCTTTTCTTTTTAAATATGGTGAGAACAGCTTGCAAGCTACATAAATGTCTAACTGCTATGCTGTACACCTGAAACTAATATTGAATGTCAACTGTAATTGAATTTTTTTAAATTTCAAAAATAGAAAGAAACTCTTTGAGTTCTGTGATAATTTGAGATATAAAGAAACTATCTTATTTGGAGTGGAAGACAACATTGTGATTGTTTTTCTCAAAGAGGAAACAAAATGTTGAAACTATTGGATCTCAAAGGAAAAACAATTGGTGAAAACATTTAAATTCTGCTCTCTTAGCAAGTTTCAGTTGTACAATACAGTGTTACCAACTGTAGTCACTATGTTATACATTAAACCCTCAGGCCTTATACATCTTGTAACTGAATGTTTGTACCCTTTTACCAACTTCTCCCTGTTTCTCCTGATCCAGCCTGGCAATCACGTATTTACTCTCTGTTTCTATGAATTCAACTTATTTTTTTTAGATTCCACATATTAGTGATACTATGCGGTATTTGTCTTTCTCTGGTTTATTTCACTTAACATAATGCCCTCCAGGTTCTTCCATTTTGTTGCAAATGACAGGATTTCCATCTTTTTTTAAGACCGAATAATTTTCCATTGTGTGTGCATACATATATAAGCATATAAATAAATAAATAAATAAATAAATAAATAAATAAATAAATAAATAAATAAATAAATTATTTATTTATTTATTTATTTATTTATTTATTTATTTATTTATTTATTTATTTATTTATATAAAATATTTTCTTGCTCTATTCATCTGTCAAGGGACATTTAGGTTTTCATACCTTGGCTGTTGCGAATAACATTGCAAAGAACATGGGAGTGCAGATATATGTTCTAGATAATGCTGTCACTTTCTTTGGATATTTACCCAGAAGTGGGATTGCTGGGTCATATGGTAGTTCAATTTTTAATTTCTTGAGGAGCATCCATACTTTTTCCATAGTGGCTGTACCACTTTACATTCCCACCAACAGTGACGAGGGTTCCTTTTTCTCCACATCCTCACCAGCATTAGTTATCACTTGTCTTTTTGATAATAGCCATTCATAATGTAAATGATAACTCATTACAGTTTTGACTTACATTTCCCTGATGATTGGTGATGTTGAGCACTTTTCATGTCTCTGTTGGTCATTTGTATGTCTTCTTTGAAAAAATGTGTATTCAGGTCATTTGCCTGCTTTTTAATTGAGTTATTTTTATTTTTTTACTCTTGAGTTGTATGAGTTCCTTGCACTTTTTAGATAAAAATACTTATTGGATATGTGGTTTGCAGATATTTTTTCCTGTTTCTTTTTATTCATTGAGGTTGGCTTTTCATTTTTTGTTGATGGTTTCCATTGCTGAGCAGAGCTTTTAGTTTGGTATAGTCCCACTTGTTTAATTTTTCTTTTGTTTTCTTTGCTTTTGGTGTCAAATCCAAAAATATATTGCCAAGACTAATGTCAAAGAGTTTACCCTTTATGTTTTCCCCTAGAAGTTTTGTCGTTTTATGTCTTATGTTCAAGTCTTCCATCAATTTTGAGTTGATTTTTGTGTATGGTGTAAGATACGACCCAGTTTTACGCTTTTGCACATCGTTAGTTTTCCCAGCACCATTTATTGAAGAAACTATCCTTTCCCCATTGTATATTCTCAGGTCCTTTGCTATAAATTAGTTGGCCATATATCTGTGGGTTTATTTCTGGCCTCTCTGTTCTGTTCAGTTAATCTATGTGTCTGTTTTTGTGCCAGTAACATTCTGTTTTAATTACTACAACTTTTAAATGTAGTTTAAAATCAGAAAGGACTTGTCTTCTACTTCATAGATTCTTTTACTATTTGATCCAGTCAGCTGTTGGTGCTCTCTATTGTATTTTTCATTTCATTCATTGTATTCTTTAGCTCCAGATTTTTTTTAACGATTTTTCTCTGAAACCTCATTTTGTTCATGTATTATTTCCCTGATTTCATTGAATTATTTTTCCGTGTTTATGTATTTATTGGTTTAGTAGCTCACTGGGCTTCCTTAAAACAACTATTTTAATTCTTTATCAGGCAAATCATGAATCTCCATTTCTTTGGAGTTGATTACTAGAAAATTATTGTGTTACTTTGGTGGTGTCATGTTTCCCTTGAAGTCTTGTATTGCTGTCTTTGCATTTAAAGAAGCAGTCACCTTTTCCAGTCTTTACTGCTAGGTTTGGGAGAGAAATACCTTCTGTTAGCCTTGTTAGAAATTCTGAGGTTTTCTCAGAGTTTTTCTTTTTTTCTCTTTTTTTATTAGTTTCTGGTGTACAAAACAATGTAATAGTTAGACATTTATCATTTATACCCCTCACAAAGTGATAACCTCCCTCTGTTACCCCTCTGACATCACATACCGCCATTACATTTCCACTGTCTCTATTCCTAATGCTGTACTCCAATTCTTGTGAATATATATATATATATATATAAATGAATATATATATATATATATAATTGTAGTTGACATTCATTATTATTCAGCTTCAGCTTCAGGTGTACAGCTCAGTGATCAGGCATCTACACCATCCATGAAGTGAACTCCCTAAAAAGACAAGTGTCCATCGGATACCCTACAAAATCTTTACAACAGTATTGATTGTATTCCCCAAACTAACTTTTGTATCCCTGTGGCAATCTTGTGATTATCGATTGTGCTTTCTAATCCCCTCACCTTCTCCCTCATTCCCACCCACCCTCCCATCTAGCAACCCTCAGATTTTCCTCTATATCTCTGAAACTATTTCTGATTAGTTCATTCATTTATTCTTTGCTGGCAAGGATGTGGAGAAAAGGGATCCCTCGTGCACTGCTGGTGGGATTGCAGATTGGTGCAGCCACTATGGAAATCAGTATGGCGGTCTCTCAAAAAACTGGAAATGGAACTACCTTATGACCCAGCAATTTCACTCCTAGGTATCTATCCAGAGAAATTCAAAACACTAATTCAAAAAAATTTCTGCACCCCTATGTTTACTGCAGCACTGTAATCAATAGCTAAGACATGGAAACAAACAAAATGCCCATTAGTAGATGACTGGATTAAGAAACTGTGGTACAATTACACAATGGAGTATTACTCAGGCATAAAGAAAAATGAAATCTTACCATTTGCAATGATATGGATGGACCTAGAGAACATTATACTAAGTGAAATAAGTAAGACAGAGAAAGTCAGAGCTTTTCTTTGGATATGACTGCTTTACGTTTCTTGTTCCTTCTTGTGACAAAATTGTTAAGTGTGTGTACATTTTCTCAATCCTGCAAAGCTAGGCGAGAGCTGACAGTTTCCCTTTTACTTTCCCACTGTGATGCTGAATGCTCAAGTTTGTGTGGTTTCTTCCCAAACCCACAGCGTTGGGCCCACTTTCTGCATGGGCTTATTAGCCATCTGCAAAGGCTGCCATCAGGAGCACACAGGAGATGTGTGTGGGTAAGGTGCATGGAGCATTTTGGTGCCTGTCGGCCAGTTGGGGAATCTGCAGGCCAAGTGTCCCTGGTGGCTCATGGATGGCCTTCCCGATGGTGTCTGAGATGTGGTTGGTATGATCCACACCACTCTGATGCCCTCCAGGAACCCTAGTTGCTATTCTCTCAGCTGCCTCCTGCCCCTGAGTCACACAGTTTACTTCAGTATTCTGGATGGGGCAAGAGAGAAATGAGTCTCTTTGGCAGCTTCCTGCAGAGCTTAGAAAGCTGGGCACATGTTCTTACTTTCTTCCACGGGAGCAATCATGGGTCAAGAAGGTCTCTTGGTGCTGAGCTGTGCTGCCTTCCAGGAGAGGTGACATGGGTAAAATGAAGCTCTTCCTCTCACCTTCTGCAGTGTGTCCAATCATGGATTTTTTTTGTCCCCAATTGTAAGGTGGATCTTTCCCCTTGGACTGCTGAACTCCCACAAAGACTCTGTCATTCATCAGTGATTGTCTAAATTGATGTTCTTTTGGGGGAAAATGTGGTAGAAAATTCTGATTTTGCCATGATGATGGCATATCTTTCTTTAGAATTATTAACAGTAAAGAAACCATGAACAAAATGTAAGTACTGAATTTTCCACTACTTCAGACCCACTGAAGGGATTCTGTTTTTAGTAGCCTGTAGGAAAAACATACTAGGGTTTTGATTGGCAGTGATAACAATCCACATTGTTACAGAGTTGTCTAAATGTAAAATGCAAAGTTAGGCAGCCACTGTGTAAATACAGTGCCTATAATAAACTAGCAGTTGTATTTTACTGTATACTGATTAGACCACTCACAGAGTAATGTTTGTTTGATTGCTACTTATTAAGGGGAAGAAACACTGTCTTAATTCAAGTCCTCAAGAATCAGATTCTGAAATGAGGACTTACGTGAAGGGGGTTCATTAAGGAGGTGCTCTGAGGAAGGTTGATGAGGGAGACTGCCTTGAAGTAGGACAGGGAAGGGGGAGAAGCCAAGAAGGGGGCTTCTCTTACTTTAAGTCCCATCTCAACGTGATTCTACAGGGAAGTTATCAAATGAAAGAGATGACTTGGAGTTATCCAGAACTGAGACAAGGGGACGGGGCTTTCAAACTTCCCCACATGTGAGTCACTGGCAAAGGTCCTGAGCAAGGGCAGTTCCTTCCTAGACACACTGGTTCTCCACCTGCCCACAAAAGAGTCTCCAGCAGCCCACGGGATGTCCTCTGAGAAAGAGACCAGGCAAAGCACACCTAAAGCAAGGAGGGAGCATACCACAGCAGTAAAAGGGACACATAAACCATGGCAGAGGATTAACTGAGCTGTATAGTATTTGACCAAGATGCTACAATGTTCTCAAGGAGGAACAAATGTGGTCTTCAAACAGTGTCATGTAGAAAGGGGTTAACTGTGTTCTGTATGGCCTCCAGAATGAAACTAGGACTTCTGGATGGAAAGAACCCCAGGAAGGTTAGAGCTTCTCTGGACATTTTAACAGAGCTCCCTATAGATGTCACACCTATGTCAATGGGTAGAAGCATCTTTATCCTCTCATTCTTCAGTGTTTGGGCTCAACCCACCAACACAGTAGAGAGTTAAGATGTAGTTTTCAAAGCTCCCAAATTGTGAACAAAGTAGACAATCAAGTTGTCACACTTTATTCTCTGAATATGTTTGAAGAAGAGGGCAATATCCTACTAACTAAAAAATACTAAGCTTCCTTCCACAAAATTGCACACAAAAAGGCATTCTCTTACCATTTTTTTTTCTTTTCCCTACATCATTGTACATCATATGTTAAATCTTTTTAAAAGGTTTAGATCCAATATAATGTGGGGCTAGAGGAATGAAAAGAAAAGAAAAGGAAAAAGCAACTTTTGTCTCTTTTTGCTTTCTTTACATTGTTATAAAATAAGTAAACAGGATCAAATTAAATCTCAGAAGAAGGAGGCCAGGACCCAATCTGGGGACCTTCTGAGGAAGAACTTCCATTCTTTAACTGCTCTCTTTCCACTACTTAAAAAAAAAGAAGCTTTGTTACTTGTGAGGTTTAAACATAAACACTTTAGGTCTGGAGAATGGACCTATAAAGAAAACTTAAGGGATGTCAGCAAAATGTAAGGAAATAAAAATTCCCTCACTCTGATCAAAGACAGCAGGCACCACCACTCTGAGGAGACTTTACCTTTAAGAATTACACAAATGGGGCAGTCAGAAATTGAGAGAGAGACAACCATTTTCTGATTCTAATAGTCCGTGTCCAATCCTTCAAACTGAGGTTTTATAATTTTTTTTTTTTTCTAGAGAGCAGAAAATCCCCACTAGCCAGAGCTATTTAAAGGCTCTGGCCTTGCATTGAAACAGCAAATTTGGCAGTAGCAGGTTTCAGCTGGATTTTCTGGGCAGTAAGTAATGCAGCAGCAAATTTACTCTTTTTAATATAATGGCAACCGTCATTGGGAGGAATGGAATGACTTCAGGCAGTGCCAAATTTTAAATGAAAAATCTAACTATAGCTGTTCCTTTCGCTCTCTGGGAGAGCTCAGAATGATTGTGTGGGAAGCTGGGGTTAAGGGTGACCTCAGTGTGCCTGTTTTGGAGACTAACTCAAGGTATAGGTTAGGTCAGCTTGCCCCACACCTGACCCCTGGGGAGGATTTGTAGTCCTGTGACAATGGCAGCAGCATGGAGTTTTAAAAGCAACTTAGCTAGGCTGAACCAGTGTAGAGCTGGTATCAAGCAAGGAGGTTTACTCTTTGATCTCTGAGCCCTTAAGCTGCAGCATGAGAAATAATCACTGAGTTATAAAGTAAGCACCTAACTTACTGTGTAAGCCAGCCAGCGAGCTCACCTGGGCCTTTCTGGATTCCAAACCAGGCAGGGGTGATTTGCTGATGGAGCGAAGGAGACATGATACCATTCGTCATTATGTTAAGTGAGGGGAGACAGTCCTTACTTTCAATGATTTTTTTTTTCACTCTACAACCTTCAATCCCCTGACCTTACATCTTAAAAATGAATCTTGTACAAAAGCAGACTTCTTTATGTATATTAAGGTATGTCCCAGGTAATCTCTCCCAATCTGAAAGGAGATTTTTGGAGCAGAAGGTACAATCTTGAGCTAACCTGGTATTAAGGACAAGTCACAGAATGCCTAGAAAACTCATGGGAAAGGGTCACCAAAGGTCTATTTGTAAAAGTGAAGGAACTTTCTGGAAGATGCCACACCCTAAGTGAAGAGGAAGCCAGGAGGGCAAACTCAACCTTGTAATAAACCTGAAGTCTGTGCACAGCATATGGAGGCATATGCACTCCACCTTGGGACCCACATCAGAAAGTGGAAGGAAAAAGGGAAGAGAGGCTTTCACCCCTTGTGTTCACATATGGTCTTTTGGTTTCACCCCTGGAAGGTTCAGTGCATCAGTGATGAGCCCAATGGGAGCGGATTTGGTTGTCTTCAGTTTAGAGATGGGAAGCTGAGGTTTGGACAAGTTAAAAAGTGTCCAAAATCAAAAATCAATAGGTATCACACAGTGTGAGGGATATAAATGATAAACCTCTAAGTTTTGCTTTGTCTTGTGCACCTGAAACTAATTAAAAATAAATTAATTAATTAAAAAAAAAACAAAAAAAGCAAAAAAACACATAAATCAAATATTGCAGGGCATGATTTTATAAAGTTTATGAGTCAGAGGTGATCCTTCACTTTAGTGGTGTGTTTTTTCTTGTGATATGCCTTTCTTTCATGGAGAATGGATCAGCTGCAATAAAAAATATGATAAAAAAAAATAAAAAATAAAATCAATAGGTAGAAAGACCAGAATTCAAACCCAGTATGACTCTGCTACAGACTTGATTATGGGACCATTCAATATAGAATGATATGTCGACCATAAGTCAATGAGTATGGAATAAAAAAGTGAACATTGGAATGGTTAGAGAAGAGGAAGGAAAGAAAGAGCCTGCGTCTTTCGTGATGTGATTGATCCACAGATCCCTGGAACTACCTATCTCCAGACATCTTACTAAGGGAACTGGAATTGTTGACCTTTTTTTTTTTCTTTCTTTCCAAGTACAATTAAATGCACAGAAATTTCCTTTATGCCCCCTCCCAGTCAATCTCTACACATTCCTACCTACCAGGCAACCACTGCTTTGATATATTTTTTTTTAATATCGCTTGTTCTCGAATTTATATAAATAGAATCATTTAATATATATAGTCTTGGATAAGGTATGTTTCACTAAGCATGTAACAGGAGTAGTTCATTACTTTTTATTGTCGAGTATTCCATTATATAGTTTGTTTATCCATTTGCCTAATGAAGAAACTTCAGCTGTTTCTAGTTTAGGTTTATTATGGGAAGAAAAGTGGCAATAAGTATTCTTGCGCAATTTTTCTTGTGGACATATGTTTTCATTTCTACAGGGTAAATACGTAGAACCAGAATTACTGAGATAGGGAAGGAATGTGTTTACTTTTATAAGAAATGGCCCGATCAGTTTACAAAGTGGCTGTACATTTTACACAATCTCCAACAATCTATGAGTGTCTGATTGCTCCATGAGCTTGCCCACATTTGGTGTTCAGGTTTTTTTTCAATTTTAGCCATTTGTGTGAGTGTACAGTGGTGTCTATTTATGATTTGACTTTACATTTCCCTAGTGATTATTAATAAAGTTGAACCTTACTAGAAAGTTACTATAATCAAGACAGCAGGATATTAGTGAAAATATAGACACATCAATCAATGAAACAGAATAGAAGGCCTAGAAATAGGTGCATGCAAATATAGTCAACTGATTTTTAACAATAGTGCAAAGTCAATCAACGGAGAAAGGGTAATCTTTTCAACAAATGGTGCCAAACATCATGTGCAAAACAACAACAGCAAAATTCCTGTATCCAAAAAATAAAAATAAAAAATAGATTTTCATTCTAAAAATAAAGCCTAAAACTATAAGTTTTCTAGAACAAAGTGAAGGCAAAAATCTTTATTAGTTTGGTAAGGCAAAGCATTTTTGCTATGACACCAAGAGCATGATCCATGAAAGAAAGAAAAATTTGGACTTGATCAAAATTATAAATGTTTGTTGTATGAAACTTACTATTGAGAGAATGAAAAGACAAGCTACAAAGTGGAAGAAAGTATTCACAAATCATATTTCTGACAAAGGACTTCTATTCAAAATATGTTAAAATTTCCTAAAACAGCAATAAGGAAACAGTCAGATTACAAAATGGTCAAAAGATCTGAACAGACACTTCATCAAAGAAAATATACAGAGAGCAAATAGGTATATGAAAAGATACTAAACATCATTATTCATTAGGGAAATACAAATTAATACCACAATCAGATACTACTGCACATCTACTAGAATGGCTAAACAGTTAAATATCAAGGGCTGGCAAGAATGCAGAATGACTGAAGTCATTACATTGTTCGTTAGAGTAAAAAATGGTACAGCTATTGGGGAACACAGAATGACAGGGTTTTTGTTTGTTTGGTTGGTTGGTGGGATTTGCTGTGATGTTAAGCATACACTTAGGCTATTACCCAAAAAATTCTCCTTTTATATTTACAAATGAAATGAAAATCTCACTCAAAAATCTGTATGTAAATGTTTATATTAGATTATTCACACTCACCAAAATTTAGAATAACCTAGATGATGTTCATTTGGTGAACGCATAACCGAACTGGCACATCCATAAAAAGTAAACATGGATGACTCTTAATTGCACTTTGCTAAACATAAGAAACCAGACCCAAAAAGCTCCATATTATATAATACCATTTATATGCTATTCTACAAAAGGCAGAACTATTGGGAAGAAAAACAAACCGATGTTTAGCAGGGATGAGAGTGAAGAGACTGGTTGACTATAAAGGGAAGCATAAGGGAATTTTTAGAATAATGGACCTGTTTTGTAGCATGACTTTTGTGGTGGATACACAACTCTATGTATACGTCAAATCCCACTCTTTGTTCTCTGGACTATCCACCACAAAAAGCAAATTTTACTGCATATAGTTTTTTTAGAAATCAACAACAATGTGTGGGGACACCACAGTAAATACAACCTATAGTAAATGAATCTAATTGTATTAAAAATGAATAGCATTACCACACAAAATGGAAAATATTATTTTGACTGGATAGCATAAGCAAAAGACAAAGAACCATACACAAGTATTGTATATTAGTTAGGACATTTGTTTCTCATAGAACAATACAGCTTATCAATCCTGAAACTATACTAGATTTGAAAAATAAGTAAATATATTGTAGATATCGAAAGCCAGGTTTTTCACTGTTGGACAAAGAAGTTACAAATAATGCTGGGAGTTGGTGTGTGTATGTGTGTATGTTCATATACATAGATAAATACGGAAATAATTACAGATGTATGTGTATGCATGAGTTTGTATAAATACATATTTCCAAGCTCTTCTGTCTACTGAGAATGCCCAGAAACAACGAAACCGTAGTAATAATTAATTCATCTAGCATCCCTAGGATGGTTTCTAAATACCGTCTCAAAAAAAAAAAAGAAAAGAAAAGAAAAGAACCAAGGGACTAAGCTAATTTTAGACACCAAAGTTCAATGAAATGTATGATCCTGGAACAGAAAGAGCCACCTTGCAAAAGAGGTTGATTCCTGGTTTGAGGCAGAGAAAACATGAGATCAGCTTGGATCATCTTGTGGTGCCAAAAAAAAAAGGAAATGCTCCGGGAAGTATGGGGACATGTCAGAAGGGTGCAGGAACCAACCTAAAAGAGTTTTCAATGGCTAAAGCTGGAATTTTTGAGCAGTAAAATAATTAATGATAATAGCGTATTATAACCCATAGAATTAAATAAATATCCATGAGTTCATACTGATATAACGAAATGCAATATGATTTGAATCCTGGAACATTAAAAGGACATCAGTGGAATAGCTGGTGAAATCTGATTGCATTCTGTAGTTCAGATAATAGTATTCTATTAATATAAATTTCCTAGTCTGTATAATTATACTCTGGTTATATAAGATGCTAACACGAAGGAAAGCTGGGTGCAAATTATATGGGATATCTTTGGACTATTTCTGTAACTTGTCTGTACGTCTAAAATTATTTCAAAATTTGAAACAAAAAATCTAGTAGGAGCCAATATTAAAACTTAAATCTCTCATGCAATGTAAAACCTCTTGGCCCCCGTTTCACTCTGCAGCCTTTGGCTTCTCCAAAGTTGGAGCTGGGAGAGGGAGAAGAGGTAAGAATCAGAAAAGCACTTACTTGATTGGTATGGTTGTGATATGACTTTAATACCATCCGGTGATGACCAAAGACTATTTCCTTTTTTCTTCATCTTTTCCTTCACTTGCTTTTGTGCAAACATTCTCCATGATGGGGAATTCCAACTCGTTTTCTGGCGTGCATGGATGCTGGCAAGCTCCAGGTAACCACGGACGATCTCTCCTCAGCAGCGACATCTGACAGTTCATCTCTGGTCTCTTTCAGCTGATGGGTACTTGCTCCTGGCAGGAAACAAGCCCTAACCGTAAGCTTCCTTCCCAAGACGGTTCACTGGTCGCTCTCTTCTGTTCTCTAGGACATACTCATATGGCTGCTCTATTCCAAGGGGTCAACACCAGAATTTTGCTTAATGGCAGCAGGATTTTGCTTAATGGATCGGGCCTAAGTAATAAAAACTGCCTCTATTCTCTTATGCATCTTATCTCCGACAAAAGAAAACACAGTTAAAAGCTAGTAAGATGTAATAAATGGGTATTGATTGCAACAAACTTATGAAATATATATTGATAGGCTGCTAGTGTACAGTGCTATTTTCAAGGCCTTATTTTCGTAAACAAACAATATTTATGTTCACTCTTGGCCCTACTCCCTTTCAACCAAGTTCCTGTTTTTTTGGACATGGGAGTTCTCAGGGGCGACGCCTGTGGACTCGTGACCACAGGGCCAGCTGCCTCCTGTGTCTCTGCCCCTTGAAGCCTGACCACACACACACATCTCTGCTCAGAGGTGCTTCGCTCCTCGATGGAGGCACCACTGTCTGCTCTCATTTCTCACCCATCCACGCTCAGAGCTCACTCCTGGATGAGTTCCTTCAGGGGTTCCGCTGTGAATTTTTTTAGTCACCTTTCTAAAAATGTAAAACTAACACAAATCAATGTTAAAACATTTTTTAAAAGACAAAACCACACATATTTCCAAATTCAAGTATAAAAGTTTTCATTTTTATATATTCAATTTCAGGTTGTGTCCAGAAGTAATCATATTGTCATATGGTGGTAATCCTTGGTGTAGAATGAATGTTATAGTCTTTTTTTTCTTCTATTTAGCAAATCATAATCATTTCCCCAGATACTGTCTAGTCTTCGTAATTACAATTGTTAAGAGCTGCATAATACTCCCTTTAGTAAGTATAGCATAATATATTAAACCATATCCCCAGTGTTGGTCTTTCAGGTTGCTTTAATTATTTTTTATTATGAATAATGCTGCAATAGAATTAATTAGCCATTCGTGGACCACTTTTGTTCTTTTGGGTGATTTCCTCAAGATATATTTCATTCTTCGCACAAATCTCAACTTCCCAGGTTTCTGGGCCACTGACTCTTGGATAGACTGCTGCTTACTTTGTTATTCAATCCTTCATCCATCCAGCCGTTCATTCATTCAGCACTTATTGAATGCGTCCTATTTGGCTTGAATCTTGGAAATACTAAGATGAGTAAGACCCTCAAAGAACTTATAAGACAATGGGAGAGGCAGACTCTTAAGAGATTATATTTCAGTTGAATTTTATGATAGAAAGAAGCGTGATATATCTTGGAAAAGGACGGTAAAGTGAGGATGACCTAACCAGGAGTGAGTCTGTCAGGAATCTTCCCAAAGGACCAGAATATAGAAAGATGAAGAGGACGGAAAGGGGAAGAGGTAGAAGATGAGAAAGAATAAGAAAGGCTTTCTAGGCAGGAGGAACAGGATGAAGGAAGAAATGGAGGAGAGAAATAGCATATAAATTACCTTGAGTAAATCATGATGGCTGAAGCAGAAAGGGCGAAACAGAGTTGCAATAGTTGAGGTTTTAAAAAAACATCCTCAAGATCATAGGGCAAAGGAAATTGTACCCCTATAGAGCTGTGCTGCCTGATACAGTGCCTGCAGCCACATGTGCTTAATTAATAAATTTAAATTAATTAATATTAAATTAAGGTTTTAGGCTCTCAGGCACACTAGTCACATTTCAAGAACCTTTAGCCACACTGGCTGGTGTTTAGAGTATAGAATGTTTCCATCATCACATAAAGTTCTATTGGACAACATTGCTGTCTACAGTGGAAGTGTACATAGTTTGTTAAAAGTCATTTTGATTTTTCTTTTGCCTTGGAAGACGAAGAATGATTTTTTTAAATGTAAATATTTATTCGTAGTTGCCGATACCACTAGGAAAACAGTGCTACATTTCAGTTTTGCTAAACTTTGTTTTTCTAAAAAAGATGGATACCTGAGCCAATGAGAGAGATAAAGCCTCGTTTCACTGGCAGCACCCGTGGTGATATCAGTGCAGGGATGAGCAAGACCTGACAAGGGCCCGTGGTGAGAAGGAACTGAGGCTGAGGCATAGTCGAAGGTGGGTGAGCATCTGTGTATCCTGATTGTGGCTTTGAGACGTGGCCCTTTTCCTCTCACCGTGCTCAATACCTACTTCAGAAATGGACCGAAGTCACATGTGGTGTAAGAATGGTTCCTCCTATCACATCTAGCGCTGGGCTCTGAGAAGTCTGGGGCTCCGAGTGTCTCCAATTTTGAGATACAGATTGGAAGATGAGGCTGATGAGAGATAAGTGACACTACTTCTGTGTCTATTCACTAAAACCTGCATTAAGTGAGCTTCTGCTTTCTGCCACTGGGTTTTGGATGCTTAATTCAAGGTAAATGGGATAGTTAGGGAGAGGATAAGTTGTTTCCATTTTAGGGGTAGTTAATCCTTTCCATGGGCTTGGAAATACAGAACACAACTTAGTCATTGTCACAACACTTTGTGATATACCCACTTAATCAGCATCCAGATCAAGAAACAGAATATTGCCAGCATCCCCAAAGCCCCCTGTGTGTTTCCTTCTAGTTATAACCACTGCTCTGGTTTTGCCTATTTTAAAATTTTGTATAGAAAGTATACACTCTTTTACATCTGATTTCTTTCACACAATACCATGTTAACTAATGGTTTTTATTACACACATTTTAAAATTATTTAGCTGTGTCACATGCATATAGGAAAATACAAAATGCATATGTAAATTTAAAATGATAAAACTATGACTAAAATGATAAAAACTCATGTTTCCCCCACAAGTTTATGAAATGCATTTTTACCAGGATACTAGTGATTCTCTGTGAGCCCTTCTTTCACTGCCACCTTCCTTCTGCAAACAGAATGGCAACAAACCTAGCTGTGTAAGGCAGGGGTAATATTAGCATTGTAGATAAAGAGTCCCCAGAGAAGATTTGCTGAACAGAATGCCTCTGTCTTGCTTCACCTCACTTAAGGTTTACGAGAGCTCATTCCGGGGAGTCAGTGGAAAAGGATGCAGTGAATTCTGGGAAACCTAGGGTTTTCCAGTTAGGGCATGTGGCAGGGCTGTGCATGGGCTGGGAAGGAGCTGCCTGTCAGAAATGTATCCAAGTTGTGAGCTGGTCAGTGTTCAGAGTCTCTTTCACCAGGTCCTACCTCCCTTGATCAAGAGTAGGAAAGAACAGAATACATCTGTGGAGCAAAATGAGTGTCTTCAGTTGAAGGCAGCAAGGGAGGGAGGATCAAGTGGAAACTTCTTCAGTGCATGGTTAAGACAAGCCAAGTTCAGTTAATATTCTAAACTGGCCAACTCCAGTCTCTACTCCATCTCTGCAGATTGTTCTCCAGCTAAATATTCAGAGGGTCCCTGACTTAAAATAGTTCGACTTACGATTTTTTTTACTTCAAGATAATGCAAAAGCTATATGCATTCATTAGAAACCATACTTTGAATTTTGATCCTTCCTGGGGCTGGTGGTATTGAGGTGTAATACTGTCTCATGATGCTGGGTTGTGGCAGTGAGCAACAGATTCATCAGCCACCCCATCATGAGGATAATCAATCCATACTCTATAGTGGACTGTGTTGCCAGAGTTTTTTGGATATTGTGTCTAAGCATGTTTCAGGTAGTCTAGGCCAAGCCCTGATCAATAAGCTAGGTGTAGTAAGTGCATTTTCGGCTTCACGATATTTTCAACTTATGATGGATTTATCAGGGCCATCCCTGTTTATCAGGACAGAACCCCATCGTAAAGTGAGGAACACTTGTATAAGAATTGGCCGTGGGGGGTCTTGTAAGAACAGCCTTGAGCATGTTGAGTTGCAATGCCCCTCTCTCCCTGCTCTGTCTTGCTTTTTCTTCCAGGTAAGACTGTTAATGGCGTTGTAAATAAATCATAGATATTTCTTGAGGGAAGACAAGAAAGAGAGATAGGAAATGTTCACTGCTCACAGAAAACCACCTGAGTGAAGCCCCGTGTTCAGAAGCCCTGGTTCACATGGGGATGGCAGCACATCAAGGCCATGAGTGGGTGGGAATGCCAGGCTCGGTGGGCGAGTGACGCCCAGAACTAACCTGAGTTTACTGTGGACTCTGCTTGCTTCCTCTGCAGCTGAACAAATAAAGGTAGAATATAATGGATTTCTTTATTTCCCCTCCTTCTCAATAACAAAACTGATTTTTAAAGCCAAACTTGGGGTTTAAGGCCAAGGCAGAAGCATCCCTTTGTTTCCTTCTTGTTTGCCTTTAGTCCAAAATACCATTACCAATCCAGAGTAAGAGATGTGAACACAGAGCCCAAAGCTCTTAGAGAATTAGTTCTGTTCATATGGAGAACTCTGAAAAGCACCATTCATTTCTAGCAGCACAGCAGCAGAGTCAATGCGAGGAGGAAAAGCTTGGCTCCTCCACTTGGAATGTGTATCTAAGCTTGTTTTCCAATTCAGAGCCACAAATGTACTGGGGCCAAAGTGTTTCAGCAAGGTAAACACCTGTCCTGGGCCCTTGGAAAGGCTCCCGAACTCATCCCAGGCTAAAGCAGCAGCAGCCAAAGGAAGGAGGGTTTTTTGTTTGTTTGTTTGTTTGTTTTTGAAGTAGTTTGAAAGCAGTTTATTTCTCATATAACATTAGGAAAGTGTAAAATAAAATATACAAGTTTCTAGTTTTAGTTGGAGGGTGTTGGTTTACTGTGGCATTTGCAAAAATATGTTTTATGGAACTGGGGAAGGATGCTAAAAGGTAGAAGGGATTTTTGTAGTTAAATTTACTTACTAACAAGCTCACAATAAGTTAATCTCTAACTTTCTGTTTGCTGTGATATTGAATTAACTAGGACATTCCAATCCTCAGCTATGGTAGTTAGTTGTCTATTTATTGTTTTTCTTTGGTCAAATGTGAAAATAGGTCAAATTCAGTTTTCTCATTAATATCAAAGCATTATGTCTTGGATGCTAGTTTTATTTCCAGGGGAAAATATGCACTTTACACCACACGAGGGCAGCAGCATTACATTTTTAATCATGCCTCTTGTGAAGCTTAGTCCTGGGTCTAAAAGCATAAGTACAGCATAACAATTACATGTCTTTCTCCAAAAAACATTTATTGGTTCTGAAGGCGTTTTATGAGTAAAGTTATTTTTAAAGTACCTGTGATTATGGTTTGTTACAAATGAGACCATTTTTAAAGAAAAGTGCAATAATTTTAGTGAGTGAATTGGAAGTGAATTTTTCAAAAGTGTTTAAATTTCATTTTTAAAGATTACACCATTAAAATTCGACACATATACCTTTTCAATAATATTAAAGAGTATTAACGAAAACAAATATATTTGACAATGGATAAAACTTGTCATGGTTTAGGTGTCTGTGTTTTTTTAAACTAAATATACTTAAAATAAGAAAACCAGTAATTTACCATGAATAATTCCAATTTAATGTAAAATATAATTAATTTTTTTTTTGCTGATGAATCTACATTTTCTTCATTTTTAAGCTGCAATAAAATTTCAGTAATTCTTTTTAGCCACCAGGTGGTGCTGCCTATTTAAACAATGAAGTAGATACCGTGTTTCCCTGAAAATAAGACACAGCCGGACAATCAGCTCTAATGCATCTTTTGGAGCAAAAATTTAATATAAGACCCAGACTGGGTATAATAAACTATAATATAATATGATGTAATATAATACTGGGTCTTATATAAGACTGGGTCTTTAATATAATATACTATAACACCAGGTCTTATATTAATTTTTGCTCCAAAAAACACATTAGAGCTGATGGTCTGGCTAGGTCTTATTTTGGGGGAAACAGTAGAAAAGAGAAAATTGAAGATCTGAGAAAGATCTGAGAAATACCATAGATGTCCAACACATATTTATATAGTCACCAGTATAGACTGAGTTTAATTTTTGTGAGGGAGGCTATTGAGAAAATATGCTAGAAAACTCCAGTGGAGGAAAATGTACTGTCTGAAGCAGATACTTCACAGAACTACATGAAATTCATGAAATTGATTTAATGGTGAAACTTAAACATGGATGCTGACCTTTTCACAAAAATACAAGAATCTGTTCTAACGAAATCTCACCTCATGGAAGCTACTTATTTTTACCCATGAAATTGTTCCTTTTGTTTCTCAGGCAATGAAAAACAATTGCATTTCATTACCTTTCACATTAGTAAAAGCAAAAAGAAAAACGTTTCCTAATTTAGCAAAAAGTGGAAAAAGCAAATCACATTTAACCTGCATCATGTATAGATGCTGAAGTAATTATATGTGTAGAGAAGCCAAATTCCATCTATATTCACTCTTCACCAAAAATAGTTTCACTTAAATTTGGAAGATAAATAACGTGATTGTAGGTATCCTGCCATTGCATAAATGAATTTGAAATGTGTGACCATTTCCTTAAAAAAATGTATTTTACAATGATAACTTTTAATATAACTGATCAAATCATAGCAGCATGATGAAATTGGACAAGTATGAATACGGTTCTGTTTATCATGCATTGTAGTCAAGCTACACATAGGAAAAGGAACAACTAACACTTATCAAGTTCCATAGAGATTCTAGGGATTTTTCTGTTGTTTTTTTTTTCCCACTTAATTCTCAAAATATTGATTTGAGGTATTATTTCCATTCTCAGCTTTGCAAAGAGAACTAGTATTTGAATTCAGTTTTGACCTTAAAAACAATATTATTTCTTGCAATGTTGATAAAATCAAGGAGGAGACAGGAGTGCCACCTAAGCCCCCTCCCATGTCTTTATTTTACAAAATTATTTTTAAAAATGTTTTATGTTTCATTTATACTGGAGATACAATACCATATTAGTTTCAGGTGTACAGCATAGTGGTTAGACGTTTATTATGATTTATGAAGTTATTCCCCAGATAAGCCTAGTACCCACTTGGCACCATTTATAGTTATCATAATGTTATTAACTATATTCCCTATGCTGTACTTTACATCTCCATGACTATTTTATATCTGTAAATTTGTATTTCTTAATCCCTTCACCTTTTGCACCCAGCCCCTGCAACTTCGCTCTCATCTGGCAACCATCAAAATGTTCTCTGTATCTATGAGCTTGTTTCAGTTTTGTTTCTTTATTTTGTTCTTTAGATTCCATATATTAGTGAAATCATATTGCATCTGTCTTTCTCTGTCTGATACTTCATTCAGCACAATACTCTTTCATGCTTGCCATTGCAGATGGCAGGAAGCCATTCCCTTACATGGCCGAGCAACATTTCATTATATATATGTACCACCTCCTCTTTACCCAGTCTTCCGTCAACGGACACCCAGGCTGCCTCCACATCTTGGCCATTGTAAACAATGATGCAATGAACATACGGATGCACAGGTTCCCTCACAGTAGGATTTTGGGTTTCTTTGGATAAATACCCAGAAGAAGGATTACTGAGTCCTTTTTTGTCTCTTGCTATAGCCTTTGTTTTAAAGTCTATTTTGTTTGGTATACGCATTGCTACCCAAGCTTGCTTCTTTTTTTTTCCATTTTCATGAAATATCCTTTTCCATCCGATTACTTTCAGTCTGTGTGTATCTTTCAATCTGATGTGAGTCTCTCATAGGCAGCATATGTAAGGGTCTTGTTTTCTTATCCATTCAGCTACCCTGTCTTTTGATTAGAGCATTTAATCCATTTACATTGAATGTAATTGTTCATAGATATGCAGTTATTGCTATTTTATTATTCATATTTTTAATTTTTTTTTCATCTAAAGAAGTCCGTCTAATATTCCTTGTAATACTGGTTTGGTGGTGCGGAACTCCTTTAGCTTTTTCTTGTCTGGGAAGCTCTTCATCTGTCCTTCCGTTTTAAATGATAGCTTTGCCGAGTAGACTAATCGTGGTTGTAGGTCCTTGCTTTTATCACTTTGAATATTTCCTGCCACTCCCTTCTTGCCTGCAAAGTTTCTGTTGAGAAATCAGCTGATAATCTTATGGTAGCTCCCTTGTAGTTAACAAACTGTTTTTCTTTTGCTGCTTTTAAGATTCTCTCTTTGTCTTTAACCTTGGCCATTTTAATTATGATGTGTCTTGGTGTGATCTTGTTTGGATTCATCTTGTTTGGGACTCTCTGTGGTTCCTGTGCTTGTATTTCTATGTCCTTCACCAGGTTAGGGAATTTTTCTGTCATTATTTCTTCAAATAGGTTTTCAATTCCTTTCTCTCTTCTTCTGGTACCGCTGTGATGCAAATATTGGTACGCTTGATGTTGTCCCAGAGGCTCCTTAAACTCTTCTCATTTCTTTTGGATTCTCTTTTCTTTTTGCTGTTCTGATTGGGTGTTTTTTGCTACTTTGTTGTCTGAATTGCTGATTTGTCTCTCTGCTTCATCTAATCAACAATCGATTCCCTCTAATGCATTCTTCATTTCAGTTATTGTATTCTTTATTTCTGACTGATTCTTTTTTGTGTTTTCCATCTCCAATTTTATGTTTCCTATCTCTTTGTTGAAGTTCTCCCTGAGATCATTGAGCATCCTTATAACCAGTGTTTGGATCTCTGCATCTGGTAGATTGCTTGTCTCCATTTTGTTTAGTTCTTTTTCTGGAGCTTTGTTCTGTTCTTTTATTTGGGATGTTTCTTTGTCTCCCCATTTTGGCTTCCTTCCTATTTTTGTTTCTATGTATTATGTCGGGCTGCTATGCCTCCCGGTCTTAATAGGGTGACCTTATGTAGTAGGTTTCCTGTGGGACCCACTGGTGCAGTCTCCTTGGTTACCAGAGCTGAGTGCTCCAGGTGTGTCTCTTATATGAGTTGTGTTTTGCCTCCTGTTATAGTTGAGCCTTGGTTGCTGTTTATATGTCAATGGGAGGAATTGACCCTCAGGCTTATTTGTTGTGAGGACTGGCTATGACTATAGCGGGAGAGCTGTGGTTCAAGGCCTGACCCTACAGAGCAGGATTCACTATAGCAGGGCTCTGGTGCCTGCCCAGTCTGCCCTTTGGGTGTGTCATCCTTGGAGTTGGCCGGGTGATGCTCTAGCTTGTCTGAAGCTGGTCACCAGGCATGCCAGCCCTGGGCCCTCCTGGGAAGGGACTTGCTGCAAACCAAGTTTAGCTGCAGCCTGTGCCCTGCCTAGGGCTACCTAGTATAAGTCACAGAGCGATCCCCTGATGGACCACCACCCACATTGGGGTGGAGGTGCTTCAAGAGACCAATATGTGACCTGAGACTGACTGTCACTAGTGCTGGGCTTAGAGCTGCTCAGCCAGAGATACAGGAAATGCTGAAGCCAAATGCTGTTTGTTTTGGTTTTGCGAACCTTTGAGAGATTTTATGAAAGTCTGCAGCATGAGGTAAGACAGGTTGTTTGTACACAAAAGCCACTGGAAGTACCTGGGGTGTGCTGGGAAGTTGGGTGGGGCATGGTCAGGGAATCACTAGGGCAGAGTGGATGAAAGGTGATAGCCAGTTTGATGGAGATTCAGACATGGTGCCTGCCTGTGTCTACATGCAGGGAAGGGGAGGGTCAACAAAAAAACAATGGCTTGCACCAGCTCCTCCCTCCAGGAGAAGCTGCTCTTCCAGTCCTTGCCCTGCAGCTAGGCAATTCAGTTCTTCCCGTATGTCCCTGGTGCCTTTCTAACTTCTACCCCAATGTTGGAGCTCAGAGTGAGTGAGTCCATAAGCAGTAAGTCTGTGCACAGTCCCTTTAAGAGGAGTGCCTAGGATTGTAGCCATCCTCTAGCTCGCTGTGTCACACTCTCCACTGGTTTTCAAAGCCAAAAGTTATGGGGACGTCTCTCTTCAGCACTGGATCCCTGGGCTGGGGAGTTTGGTGTGTGTGTGGGGCTGGGACCCCTCACTCCTCTTGGGCGGATCTCTGCAGCTGAGCTATCCCTCCTGATTTTTAATGGTCACATGTGGGTGTGGAACCAGCCTGTTCCATATCTCCTCCCCTCTTACCAGACTTGAGGTGGCTTCTTCTGTATGTCCATAGTTGTAGGGCTTTGGTTCAGCTAGACTTTAGGTGATTCTCAATGATGGTGGTTCTGTAGTTCAGCTGTAATTTATGTGGTCAAGGGAGAAGGTGAGCACAGTGTTTACCTACTCTGCCATCTTTCTATGCCATGCTATTTTAATTATTTTGTTTCAAATGTAACATAAAAGTCCTTTTAATTGGCTTTAATATTTTAGAGGCTTTTTTCTTACATGGGATTCTAGAATTATTAACAAAATTTCTTCAAGTTTGGGCCGTTTTCTTTGTCATTGTTTACGTAATTGTTTCCCTCCATTAAAGAATTATAAACTGAGCTTTTCAAAAAGCATTCTGTGTACAGTTTTACTTATGATGCACCCCAATTTCTCATTTCTTCCTGAAATAGAACGTTCCTAATCAAGATATGGGTTTAAGTTAGATATATCTTTTTTACAATGTAGGATGTAACTTTGACCATAATTAGCCTTCTTCCACAGTTATTACAGAATACCGGGATGATAATTCTGCTACTAAATGCCACTAGGACACCAGCATTACTAGGTATAATTCATGCTAATCCTCATAATTAGCCAATCTGAATGGATCTAAAAATAGTGGAAAGGATGATTGCAGGGAAATAATGTTCATCTCATTAAAAAGGAATTTTAAACATTTTTCGAGATGGCAGGAGTTGTCACTACCTTCCACTAATTACACTACAAAATTTTCAAGGCCAACAAGGTGTTTTCTCCTGCCAGACCTCTCCCTGTATTAGCAAGCTGTAGATAGTGACACCGTGTTTCCCCAAAAATAAGACCTAGCCAGACCATCAGCTCTAATGCATCTTTTGGAGCAAAAATTAATATAAGACTCGGTCTTATTTTAATATAAGACCGGGTATTATATTATATTATATTATATTATATTATATTATATTATACCTGGTATTATTTTAATATAAGACGGGGTCTTATATTAATTTTTGCTCCAAAAGATGCTTTAGAGCTGATGGTCTGGCTAGGTCTTATTTTCGGGGAAACATGGTAATAAGTCATGAAATATGAAAATCTTTATTTAAAACAGAATCCTGACTTGAAAAACTGGAGGATAACCATAATGCACCTTTTTGGAAAACTACTGTCCTTAATTCCAGAAATATTTCCTCTAATGGAAAGTTACCATGATGTGCATATTCATTAAAATTGACAAATTCAACTGGTTTTGAGCCTTCACTCTGTGAAGGAAAGTATTCCTGTGTGGGTGGTAGTTTTAAGAAAGTCACAAACTGAAGCTACAATAAAGCGAAATTATACTTAGCAGTTTTAATGGAGACTCTTTTATGATTGCATCAAAACTGTGAATGTCCTAGCATAGCCTGTTTCCTTTTTTCCTTGCCCCACCGTTATTCTCTTTGCAATATAATAAATCTACTTGATGAATAAATCTTACAAACAGACAAGCTTAAAATGATAAGCTTATCTTGGTCATGTCTTATCTGCTTTCAAGTATTAGATTGTAATATGGATAGCACAAAAGAGAGAAAAAGACAATTCTAAAAGTTCAGATCCTAGATACAGGTGGTAGGGATCCAAGCAACTATAGTAACTGTTTTGTTTAAAAGAACCAAAAATAGTGAATATAGATAATTAATATAGAACAATCTAAATGTCCCAAGTTTTTAAGAAACATCCTTGTTTATTCACTAATTTATCTGCAGAGAATCCAGAAACATGATCACTCTCTGGCCTCTTTAAGTGCCTGCATATCTACTCAATGATTCTCTGGTTTAGGGAGAACATGACTAAATTTTGTTTCTAGACTTTCTCCAAGACAATTTTTGTCATACTACTCTTTCCTGTTTCACTTGCTTTTTGCTTTCAAACATAGCAACCAATGAATTAAAGGTGCTTCGTCTTCAATCCCAGGGCAGTCCCCACTGAGGAGGGAAGGAAGATTATATAAATTGAAAGAAAATGAGAAGCTGAGAGGTTGTATATGTGAGACATCAGGATACTGACTACATCTCTCGTTCTCATATCTTCTGTCATACTATTGATTTGGATCTTACAAATCGATACGAGAAAAAATGAACACTTCTAGAAAAACGGGCCATTCTTAAAAGGTATAAGAATGGGCAATGTATAAAGAGAAATTGCAAATAATCAATACAAAAAGATGTATCTCTTCTCCAATAAACAGCGTCATCTCTGGGATATCAGAGATGGATCACAATTCCTCCACTCCTAGTTTCTGAGAGCAGGCACTTTTATCAGCACTCCTGGTCCTTGTCTGTTCTTTTATTTCTCTCTCCCCTTTTTTTATTGACCTCTCCCCTAGGGACTTATTTGAGATGGTAACCTTAGCTTAGTTGTGCTTAACTAAGGCTTCAACCAACCTTTTTTTTCTTCTCCCCTTAGCTGCATTCCAACCATCTTCCTTCTGAGAGCTTGCCGCTTACAGAACCATTTCCCTGGGGAGAGCCGGAAAGGTTGGTGGGCAAGTCAGAGTTGCTATGACTGGTGAGTACATTTCCTTATTCCAACGTTTGCTTAACAGATGCATTTGGATCACCCTTAAATCCATCTCTCTATAGACTAGCCTCTCTGGTAGCACAGATGTTAGTTTCATCTTATATTTACTCTTTGTTTCATTTATCTGTATGTTTAGTTCCAATATATTTATTGGAACTGTCTTATAGATGATAACATATTGATCATAATCTACTTGAATACTCCATGAACAATCGATACATATAGAATTAAATGTAAAGTTATTGCTGAAAACTTGGACTTACAAAACTGAGTCTGCCAAAACAGGATATTAAAACCAGAACTAATAGCATCGTTAAGGGGAAATATGGGTTTTTGTCAGCTCTCAAGTCTTAAAGGCTTTATATTCACTTATATTTCCTCACTGAAGCATCCCACACAGTTTAAGTCTGAATTAAATCTCTTCTTCCCCAGTTCCTCTATTACATATTATAGCCCTAGAGTAGCACTTGCCAAAATCCGCCTAGTCTTCTGTGTGTTTGTGTATTGTTTCCATTGGAGATCAGAGGCCATGAGTTTTTGTAGTTATATGCTTCCAGTTCTGAGATATGTGTCCTGCATATGGTTATACTCAATACATGTTTATTGAACTAAATTAAATCAGGTTCCTTGGAAGCTAACAAAAAACCAATAGGGATTGTTTTGTTAATAACTTAGAACTACAAAGATAATAAAGGCATGTTTAGTCCACTTTATAAAGTAGCTTTAGTTAGACTAGATGACTCTCCAATATTTTTTTTTAACTCTGTGACAACCTATTTTTCTACTAAGTTTTGTGGAAATTAAATTTTAATAAATTAAATTAAAATTCATTTAATGATATTATTTAATGAAGCCTGCAGTGAATCGTTCAGTATAGGAAGAAATACTTGGTAATGGGAATGGATGCCTCCTGTATCACTTTTCTGATATTTATCTTCACAAATATTTGAAATAATATATTTTTCTTTTAAGGCCTTAACTTTAGTGTAGATATTTTTCTGAGTGGCAGGTAGTTGACACAATGTGACTATCTCAATTTGATGAAATTCTGTCCTTTAAAAACTGACAATCATAACTATCATAATATGTAAGAATCTCCATTTAGTCAAGTGCTTTACAAATAACACACGTAACAAATGATTATATAGAATTCTTTTTATTTGCATTTCAAAACTGGCTTTAAATACTCACCAGGGAGCCACGGGGATTGGATGGGGTGAGAGCTTGTTACATATGAGTGTGGGGCTAGGGTGCCCTGAGAGAAGGGGACCGGTCCATCAGGGCAGCTGGGGTGCTCCACCCCACCCTTGGAAAAGGGAGCAGAGAGTAGAGGCCCTCTCTGGAAGATCCCAGGACCGACAGAAGCCAGCCCTCCCTTCGAGGTAAACCTTCCGGAAGGAATCCAGGAGGAACTCCCACGATGGTGCTGGTCGGCGGTCACTTTCTTAGTGGTACGGCTGATAGCTGGGATAGCCTGGGGCCCGGGTACCCTCCTTATGGGGCAGCTGGCTGGGGTCCTCCAGGAAGGGAGGTGCGTTGCGGAACTGCTGGGCGGTGTGGCGAGTGAAGAGGATGCCAACACCCTCAATGAGGGCCAACAGGATGCCCCCCATCATTGCCGAGCCCACCATGGCCAGCGGGCCGCTGCGGGCAGCCAGCACAGCCCCGGTCAGCGCTCCGCTGGTGATGGAGTTCCAGGGATCTTCCTTGCCTCGCAGCTGCACCAGGCCGCAGTCAATGGTGGAGAACAGGCCGCCCCACATGGCGAAGCTACCTCCAATCTGGGGCGCTCGGATCCTCATAGCGTTGACACTACCCCTCAATCGGTGCTGAATTCCGAGAGGGGCGTTTCGGAAGCCCTTGATGGCCTGGAAGACTCCGCCACCGATGACACCCATAGTGAAGGCTCCGCCGCAGTCATCGCCGATTCGCCACGGGCAGGGCTCCCGGGCGTACTCCTCCATGGCGCCCCAGAATCCTCGATACCGATGAAAGAACAGAAGGCTTCGAATTACGCAGAGAACCTGACATATAGTTCTTGATCGGCCACTTACTGGTTGTAAATTTGAGCAACCGACTTACTGTGGATAGTGTTCATACATAACAATGGAATGATTATTGCACAGGGTAATCGAGAGGATCAAGTGAGATTATGTATATATGTAATATGCATTGTAAATTTAGAGCCTTCCATATTATAATTATTACATGTTATAGCAATAATATTGTTGTCATGACTTAACAAGGAACACATTTGTAGATGTCTCTCTCTGGTTTCATGATTACTACAAAGATGCTAATAAATTATCTTCCTCAATTTTTTAATTAATATTAACTCTGGTAGGTACCTTGATTTCTAGATGAAATACCACCTCACAGTGCCTATGTATAAGACATAGTGGAATAGAGATTAAAAGGTCTCAAGTGACTAAACTCAAAGTCGCAGCTTAAAGTTTTCGGGCACAACCCACAGCTAGTAATTAAAGGTCTTTATGACTCAATATGATTTATTTACATGGTAAGTGATTGCAGGTGATTTGCATAACCATGTGTCCCAGACTTCTAGCATAAAGGTCTTGCTTTTTTTTCTATTTTTTTATGTTACCACAGGCAACAATTTTGCTCAACTTTTCAATACTTTACAACAGGAATCTTCTTTTCTCCAATGTCCACTACTAGTGCTTTCTCCCTGGCTGCTGACCTTTATATCTGTCTACCCCAGATGTTTCAGCTTTCACTAACACTCTCAAGGACTTTTCAGCTCCCACCTAACTCAGTCTTAAAGTCAATGCCATGTTTTTGTCATAGAAACTCCCTACTTCCAGGTTCCAAGTTTCCCTACCACTTCCTATGAGGTAGCAACCACCCAAAGCTTACTCATCTAGTTGTCTTACTTGCTCAAAACAACTGCTTTATTATACTCACATATTCTGTGGGAAAGGAATTTCAGATTGGACAAAATAGGAATAGGGGGATGACTCTTCTCTGTTCCATGATGTCTTTGACTTCAGTTGGGAAGACTCAAAAATTGGGGCTTCTTAATGATTGAGTACTAGAATCATCTGGACGAATATTCATCCACATGTTGCGTGATTGCTGACTACTGGCTAAGTCCTCAACTGGAGACAAAGGGAAAGAACAGCTGGTCCCACAGTGCACATATGGCACATGATTCTCTTATCTAGTGAGTCCTACATGCTGAAGCAGCCCCTTCAGTGCAGAGGAGCATCTGTGAGTAGCTACACCCAGGAAAGTATCAGTAATAGGAGTACAGATAATGAAGAAGAGATTGATATTCACAGTTTATCAATAGAGTTTCTTTTAGTCCTGTTCTTACTAAAATTAGTCTAAAGCCAGTGGTATTTAAATACTATAAGGGAAAAGTATCTTATTTAACTTACATATTCCTTTTAAAAAAGTCATTACAAAATCTAAGATTTTATTAAGTCACGTAGATTTAAATGCTGTTGGCTGCAGGTTTATAATTTGTTTAATATTTGCTAATTAACACTTGTTTTATGTATACTAGTTCATTTATTTTTTTCAACTCTGTAAAAGGGATTTTCCCCCTTTTTAACTATCCTGTCTTCAAACAAAGAAATCGAATTTCAGAGAGATTAAAAAAACTTGCCTATAGTCTCATAGTAATTGGCCTACCCAGCATCTTCAACTAGGTCTCTTTTCATTACATTTCATATTCTTTCTATTACATTATGTGGGATATTTATTTTTATTAGATAATCAGTTTTTTCCATTTCAACTATAATAGTTATCCTTTGGTTTGTTACTTTTTATTAATATTAACAATTAAATAAAAAACTTAATTACCTGGGGAGAGAACATGTGCTGCTTTTCTTGATTGTTCATCAGTTTGGTGATGTAATGAAAGCCAGGTGAGGACTGACCCTCTTTCCTCAGATGTGGTTGTATCTGAACTGCATTTGCAAAAGGTGCACTGTTACAGATTTGGGGGTCCACAGTCTTTGAAAGGTAACATTAGTAAAGAAAATATTTGGGCAGGTGGGTATTTTGCTTATTGATCTTATAATGAAAATAATTTTCCTTTTATACCTATTGACATTCTCAGAATATTTTTGAAAATATTAAATATGCTTAAGGAAATTTAGACATGAAGGAATGGCTTTATTAGCATAGGATTTTGTAGACTTAATGGACTATAAGGTTTAATAGTCTGTAAGCAGGTATTTAACATACCTTTTCACGTGGTTAAAGGCCTAAAACATAGAGGAAAACTTACCTGTGTATAGATGTGTAATTCCGAAGGGGCAATATTAAGGATTTTGAACTTCCTAAGGACAATAGGCAGCTATTAAGGATTTTAAGCAGGATTAAGGCATCATTTTTTCATTAGTTTCAGGTGTACAAAACAACATAGTGATTAGACATTTATATACCTCACAAAGTGATTACCTCAATAGGTCTATTACCCATTCATCTTTTTTTTTTAAAGAGAACTCTGACTGTGGGCAGAGAATGAAGTGGATGGGGGATAGGGATAGATAGAATGGATAAAAAGGGGAAATCTAATATAGATCAATTACTGTGGTCCTGGTGAGCAATAATGGTGGCTTGGATACAGATGATGGCAAATGGTCTGGATCAAAGTGGACAAAAACTCTTTACAGAATCAGTGGCACTGGTGATTCATTAGGGAGGTAAGGTATCAGAGAAAGAAGTGTCAGGAACAACTCCAAGGTTTCTGGGTAAGAGGTGATGCCATTTACTGAAATAGAGATTGCAGCGAGAGCAGGTTTGGATGCTAGGAGTCAATATCATGAGTCCAATTTTAGATATATGGAACATTAGCTGTCTGTGAGATATGCATTTCTTTGGGGTTGAAAGTAAAGTTTGGTACAATCTGAATCATCTTCTGTTCTGTGTTGAGCATTTTATCTTCTTCTGTGCATCATACTGGTTCATAACCTACGTTGGTCCATACTTTGTTTTTCTTTGCTTTAGTAAGTCAAAAGCATGACAATATAAGTGTGTATTCTTATGAAAAGCAAAGTACTCAGCTTGGTACGGTAATATTGAGATAGTGATGCATGCTGGAATTTTTTCTGAGTCAGGCAATGATCCAAATTAACTTTCTTAAGATATGTAGATGAATCATAACAGATTAGCTGAAAAATTATGCCTATTAGCCTTCCAGGAAGCCTAACAAGGGGGAAAATGTTCAGGAAAAATGGGTGGGATGGGCTTCCAGCGTTAGGCAGGACTACAATAGCTAGGAGGATGGCAGTCTGAGATGCTCCTCTACTTACCAATAATAATACCTGAATACATTCCTGCATGTCAAAAACTATCATGGTGGCTTATAGCTTCCCTTCCCACATCCCTTCTTTTTCTCAATGCCATCTGATGATTTCCTTGCTCATCCAGCGGAAAATTCTTACCATGACCAGAGACCCCATTGTTAGGCCACTTTCGTGTCTCACCACCTCTTCTTTCATTCAGTTTACTTCATGAGTGTAAGCTCCCTGGATGTTGCTCACATCAGCCAAGCTTGCACATGTTTCAGGGCCTTTGTACTTGCCATTTTCTCTGCCTAGAACACTCTTCCCCTACTGCATGGCTCACCCTCACCCCTATACTTCCTCCTTGTCTCTGTTCATTGTCCCTCCTGAGAGAGGGTTTTCCCGGTCATCTATGTAAATTAGTGCCCCTCCTCATTACTCTATCCCCTTGTCTATCTTCATATCACTTATCACCCCCTGATGTATACTTACTTTGTTTTTCTTTCCCCTCCTCCCACCTACCCCATTCTGTAATGGAAATTCCTTTAGGGAAAGGAGTTGATTTTTTCACTATTGTGTTTCCAGTTTATAGAACAAATCCTAGCACATAGTAGGTGCTTGATAAATAAATGTTGAATAAGTATTGGATGAGTGGGTTACTGGAAACTTCTGTGTAGAGAGATAAAGAAGAGGTGGCATGTAACCTGAAAACCACTGCTTGCCCATTCTGATTATTAACGTGCTCTTTGTGTATTATGTTAATTATTGCCATCCGTAAGTTTGATTGTTTTACAGTTATTTTTTATTTCCCTTTAGGTCTTTGGGTCCTAAGCTTCATTGATTGATTTTTTTATGTCTGTGCAAGTCTGTGAGTCTGCGTTCTAAACCAACAGTCATGCCTTTTATTTCTACAGTACCCCATGATTCTCCCCACTGTCACTTTGTGTGTTTCCAGCATTCATGACCCATTACTGTGCAAATAAAAATCCACCAACTCATTTAAAGGAAACGGTCCCTTGGAAAGTCTTCAGCTATTGGTTTGTGTAATTCTACGCAATAACCAGCAGGTGTCGATGTTGCAACAACATCCTGATTCTTTGCTTGGCCTGAGAAGCACAAGAGCATTGTCAGACAAATGACAAAATTTTTCGAAAGTGAAATTTTCTGGGTTTTAGCCACTTCAGTGCCAAGCCAGATGAGGCAAGGGATATCTTTTGTGTTATTTCTTGTTCACAGTGACAGCTGCTTGACGTGTAAGTCTCACAGGAAGCATTTCCCCCAGAGCAAGTATCTCATTTTCTCAAATGTTGTGGAATTGACTACTCAAAGCCCATCATTTCTGAGCTTAGGGAAATACTAATTATAGTACCAGCTTCGGCCTCATTCACTGTTTATATTGATTTCATTATTCCTATCTGTTTGACTTTGGGAAAAATACTTAGCTTGTCTGTCCCTCAGTTTCCTCATTTACAAAAAGACAATAAGAAAACCCATTTTTTCAGAGTGGTTGCAAGTGGTAATACTCAAAGAGCTATTAGTACATTAGTTGTTGGTGTGTTTTTTTTGTTTGTTTTTGTTTTTGTATTTTCACAAATGCGTTATGCAGAGTACTGTGTGTTAACCCAGGAGCCCTAAGCTCACATTAGAACAACATTTGAGAAGTCAGTGTTTTGGAAATTTTGTGAGGGGTCAGATAGACCTAATTTGGAAAGGCGTAGAAGAGAGGAATTAGTGCTGATTTAAACAGAGGGATCTGGTCTATTAACAACAAAGGCCAGTGATGAAGGCCTTCTTGGCGTGACTATGGCAAACCTAAATTATCGTTGACCAATCTGGCAAACTGTCTAAATTGGCCAAGGACTCAAAAAAATGAGCAAAAGGACCAGAGAGACACCAAAAAATATCACAGACTTCATGCTCTTCCTTCCTAGGAATACCCATGACATTGTATATGCGAATCTAAGTACTAAGTGATGTGGTTATGAACTCCAACAACATGAAATGTAATAAATAAAGGACAAATGAACGCTTCTCGAGATAGATTCCTTAATTCATTAAAAAGTACTGCTTCCAGCCTGAGAGGGGAGAACTAAACAAAAGTAAAATCTAAAAATCTGTGCTAAGAAACTGTGACTCCTGACCTTCCATGGCTGTTTAAGTACTGCCAGTTTGATGAGTCCTGAGAACCTCATTGTATAACAGCACAAAACCACCACTGATGCTCAGAATGATGACTCCTAGTTTGAGTCATAGCTCATACAATTTTTTTATATAAATATAAAAAAATATTTAGAATTATAAGTGGTAAACTCCATTTATTAGATAATTCAGCTTAATGAAGCATCAATTTTCTGACAATTCTGAATTTTCACTGGTTTCTTATTTATAGAAATTACACTTTCAGAAAGATGCCATTGATTCTTAAATAATAGATTTAAACCTTCTGCTTCATTCATGTTTATATTAATCTAATGTTTACTGAATTTACTTAGTAAGTGAGACACTAGTCAGAATGTTTTGAGAGGTCTGATTTCCTACTGCTTTCAGCCACCCTTTTCCCTGTGAAGAAAAAAGATAGTGCAACTACAATTTATGCAGGACTCTTCAGTATTTTTGTATGTTTTGGGACAACTACTTAGAGCAAGCTGAAAGATCACAAATGAGCCAACAAATCCCATAATCCTTTACCTTCTCTTTAATAATCAATGCAACAAATGAGAAAATGTAAATGTAACATGTGGCAAATCTGTGGCTTATATGAAATACAAAAAGAAATGAGGGAACTATTTATCCTATTTAAAAAGTATATAAATATGCATCGTTTTCTAAGTGGATATATCAAAGGCAGGTGATAAATAACTTTTTAACAAAAGTGTACGAGAATGCTAATTCTTTTTAATGGATCCAAACTTACTGTTTCAAATATTTGTGATGCTGCACTGGAAATGAATGCATAATTACAATATCCAAAGCTAAATTTATTCCACTGAAAACAAGAGGAGTTCTATTTAGATGGCACATGAAAATATAAATCCAAATTCAGCCTAAGAGTTTTTTCCTCATTACTGTTTCTATTCTTAACGGTGACTCCTAAATTTGTGGAGAGTTCAAAATCAGACTCAAGCACACTTGCTCATCAGTGCTTAGCAACACATTCATCAGCGCTGGCCCCGCTCTTTGGTTGACTGTCACATTCCTCACAGGGCTTTTGTGGATGGAGCAGAGTTGAGTTCCTTAGAGCTCAAAATACATTTTTTTATAAAATGGTCAAAAACTGAAGGGGAATTGTGTCATCAAGCCAGTGAACATTTTATGAATATAGAATCTCTATCACTAAGAGAGAGTCAGATGTTTGAGAAAGCTATGGAAATGCTGCCCACTCAGTGAGCACTTTGTTTAGAGAGATTCCAAATCTCAAAATTGGACCCACTCAATGGTATTTGCACATAATCCCCAAAGCGGGGAGCTTGTCTTGAGATGTGTGTGAGAAGCTGATGGGCAATACATTCAGACTCCAATCCAATATTATGCAGGTGATTTATCGATTACATGCTATGTGCCAATTATTTTACATATACATATATTTAATTAATAGCCTCAACAATCTTCTGAGTAGGCATTATATTAATAGTCACCTTTTTATAAATGATTAAACTATCATTCAGACAACTTAAGTGTCTTTTGCAAAGTCACCTAGTTGGTAAATGGCAAAGGTACGATTTAAATTCTTTTGAGTGATTTCAAGGCCCATGCACTTTCCACAAGTACTATCTGATTGCTTATAATACCAAACTGCTTCTTAAATGGAACCTGAATATAACAAAATTCCATTATGTTTAAGATTACCTACTGTGTCCTGCATCAGGGAAAAGCTAAGTAGATAGTTCATCTTTCTGTATTTCTTTCCAATACAGCTTCAATCTTGCTGCACTCCCAGATTTCCATTTAGTTGCTCGTTACCTTATCTCCACTCACTGTTACTTCAAATTTTGATTGATGCCAATCAAAAATCAAAATTTCATATTTATTAATTTTTTTAAACAAATATTTCCAATATAATTTGGCTTCAGCATGAAAATAATCAGATTTTATAAGCTTAAAAATGAAGTGATTTATTTTATCCTGTCCTTCTAACTTTAGAATAACTTTAGAACATGACCTCATCAATTAAAAGACCTCATCAATGTTTAAATTTTTAAAACTCCCTGTACTTGGATATGTCAAAAATTTCCCATTTGTATTCAGTCTTACAACACCTCCAAATGTTAACCTTTTCTTGAAGACCTATGAAAATTCTTTAAAAGAATAATTAAAGCAATTTTTCTTTAATATGAAAAAGAGTAATGTATTCACACTTCTGTAGACTCCAATTTCAGAGGGCTATTAGGTTATGTACTTTGAGGTAACACAATTATGTTTCCCTTCTTTCCTTCCAAACTCCTGTTACATTTTAGACAAGTCTGCTTATTTTTTTAAGACTTTTTTTAGAGCAGTTTTAGGTTTACAACAAATTTGAGAAGGTACAGAGATTTGCCATATATCCCATACCCTACATGGACATAGTCTCCCCCATTATCAACATCCCCACCAGAGTGGTACATTTTTACCAAGGATAAATCTACATTGACACATCCTAAATCACCCAAAGTCCATAGTTTTCCTTAGGGATCACTCTTGCTGTTATATATTCTATGGGTTTGGACAAATGTGTAATGATATATAGTCATAATTATATCATACACATTATTTTCACTGCCCTAAAATTCCTTTGTGCTCTGCCTATTGATCCCTTCCCTGCTTCAACCCCTGGCAACCTCTCACATTTTATTGTCATCATAGTTTTGTCTTTTCAGGAGGTCATAGAGTTGTACTCATACAGTATGTAGCCTTTTCAAATTGGCTTCTTTCATTTAGTAATATGCAGTTAAGGTTCCTCCATGTCATTTCATGGCTTGGTATCTCCTTATTTTTTAATGTTTCAAAACTTTTTACATACTTTAAAAAATTGCTCGATTACTCCTCCAGAGGGCAGTGTATTCCTCAACACAGCCGGACTTTGCAGAAAATAGGACAGATGAAATGAAATGCTATTAAATAACAAGAGGGTGATGGCTGCATCTTTTTCTAATTTTGTTTCCTTTCCTATCATTCTCAAGGAAAAGGTCACACACAGAAGATACCATAAGAGGTTCATACAGAAGTGAGAAGAGGCATTGTGTTTGGATAGTAGTGAAGAAAAACTAAAAAATGGAAAACAAAGTGCACTGTTTTAAAAGAAATGCATTGTTCCGAATACCTTAAAAAATATATTCTTCCTCATGCCTCTGTTCTCCAGAAAACCTGCTCTTTCTGGAAGGTTCTCGTGTGAGATATCATTTCCCCAGGAAACCTGTCCTAACTAGCTCTGGATCACTGCCCTTATGCAAGTCCTCGAACATCCTGTACTGCTCCTACCCTCTTATTTCTCACATCTCATTGTTATTGTTTACTTATCTATCTCACACACTATACAGTAAGCTCTGTGAGACTCTCTATCTGCTTTATATGCATATAGCCTATGGAGATATTTGACACAGAGTGGTTTAATAAGTATTTTATGAAGGTAGGAGAGAGTTAACTAATACATGGATTTAATTATACACACTGTTACATTAATTAAACTAGGAGGCCATTATCCTGATGTGGCTGTAATGCTGTTGTGTTCTACATAAGCAAACCAAACTCTAAGCTGGTAAATGCCTCAAGTCTACAAAATCAAAAGGCTAAGGACAACCAATCACAAACAGTCAACTAGGCTTTAAACTATAGCCAATCAAATAACTGTTTTCTTCTGCACTTTCTCTCTATAAGTGTTTCCCCTAGTTGGAGGGCTTCGAACCACTTTGTGTTTGGCGTTGCTTTATTGAAATGAGATCTCAAATAACTCTTAAAACTTTTAATATTCCTCAGTTTATCTTTTAACAACACACACATGTTCTGGGCAATTAGAAGATAAGTGGGAAGAATTTCTAGTATCAAAAGCTAAAATTTCTGGATAAGATGCCTTAAAAATGTTTCCAAATGCATCACCAAGTTGGCAGAAAAAACAAAATAATGATTCCAGAAGTTCAGAAAGAATGCGAATGAACACAAATTCAGAGACAAACTGGGTGGTTATTCTCCTAGTAACACCTGTAGAGTCCTGGTTGTTCAGAGCTTGGATTTAATCAAACAAACCTTGCCCCAAAGAGAGAAAAGACAAGTCTTGTGCTTATTGTAACTTAGGAATTCAGATTGGAGGCTGTTGTATAAAACTAAGGTTTCCCCAGTGAAAACCAGTGGAAAAAACGCAAGACAGTGAAACTACTTGCTTGTTTTATTTTGGCTCTGGGTGGAAGAGAAATGTTTTTAAATGTCTGTACTGTGAAAGTTATCATGAGTTAGCAGTTTAAAGTTGATTCAAGGTTAGGTGACTGGCAAAAGATAATTCCTGGCATCGTAAGGGCATCGTAAGTGCAAGTATAAAAAGTAAAATAAAATATTAATAGTTGCAAGGAACATGATTTAAAAAGAGAATCAATCTCTCAAAAACTATAGGTATATAAATTTAAATTACCAATACAAAAAATAAAAGTAGAATTTTTTTTTTATCTTTTAAGAAATAAAATTGAAAAGTATGATACATAAATAAGAGACTGTCCAAACTAACCAGGAAGCTTTAATAATAAAATAATCTGAAAAGGGAAGAAAATTAGTGATTGCTGTTGGAGACTCAATGGATGAGTTGCCGAGCAAGTTAATCTGAGATGCAAAAAGAATTAGTGCACTAAAAATAAACCTAAAGGAAACTACTCAGAATTCAGGACAGTGAGATATGCAAATGAAAACACAAAGAGATAAAATTAGAAGAAATAATAAGGTCTAATATACATTTAATTATAGTTTCAGAAGGAGAGAAAAGGATTATGTCAAAGAAGAAACATTAGAAAAGTGGCTCAGAATTTTCCAGAATCAATGCAAAATCTCATTATTCAGATATAAGACAAGTTAACAAATGCCAAGCATAATAATAAAAGGAAATCCACACTAGAGGTCATTTTCTAGCTTTGAAACATCAAAGGCAAACAGAAGATCTGAAAAACAGCTGGGGTGAGAGTGAAGGTGTGCAGGTGATAAGAGGGTACTTTTCCTATGCAAGAATGATAATTTTCATGTGGCTGATTTCTCAACAGCAACAATAGAAGCCAGGAGATGGTGTATTAATAGCGTCAACATACTGAGAAAAAATAACCATCAACCTAAATTTTTATGAGCGGTGTAACTATCATTGAAAGAATAAGAATGAAATGAAGCTCTTTTCAGACCAAAGACAAAAGGTGATGTTGCAGGAGGGTCTTGCAGTACAGCCTGAAATGGTCCAGTAATTTCTCTGCTTGTTCCTTCCCCCTTATCAAATGAACTAGAGAAGGAAAATGAAGAAAATGGGAAGGACCCCGAGAATGACAGGTGGGGACAGGAGGTGGTTTTTAGCTAGTGTGTGTACAAGAGTAGACTTAACCTGGGATAAGTGATAGCCTTTCAAGGTTGTAAAAAATATTTTTAAAAGTTTTTTTTTGGTTGTTTTATTTTTGGTGTGGGGGGTGGTTTGTTTGTTTTAATACGAAGGAAAATGGACTGTTGGGAAGCTGACTTGCTTCTCTCAACTATTGCTTTCGGAAATAGTGCCTGACCCACACCTGCCTTGCTCAGACCTCTGATCCAGGTCCTTTGATGGATAAAATTAAGGAAACTCAGAAGTGCATGTGAGAAGCTGAGAAAATGGATAGAGAGGAGTGACTGGAGTTTTATGTTTTATAAAGCTCTTCATATGCGTTTCTATTGCTGCCTAACAGTAGTATCGCTGAGCCAAGCTGTTATTATCATTTCACAGTTTGTGTTCTGTAGGTCAGGAGGCTGAGCATGGTTTAGCTGGGTCCTCTGCAAGACCTTAAGCAAGGTGTTGGCTGTTGCTGAGGTCTCAGCTAAGGTTCAGCTGTATAGTATTCCGTTTGTCGTTTCACCATGATGTATTTCACCAGTTCAAGATTGAGAGATATTTAGTTTTTTTTCATTAACTTTTGCTATTACTAGCCATATAACAATGAATACCATTGTATGTAAGTCACTTTAAACATGTGTGCATATACTTGAGGGATAAATTTCTACATATGAAACCGTGAACTCAAGGAATGTGCATTTGTATTTCGATAGATATTACCAAGTTTTCTTTCTTATGGTTCACTTAGTAATGTATTAAAGTACCTATATCCCACAACCTTTTCATAGAAGTGCATCAGCAAACTTTTGAATTTTTGCCTGTCTAGTGGGTGGTAAATAGCACCATAATATAGTTTTCTGGTTTTTTTTTTTTTTTAGCATTGCTTTTTTAAATAAGTGAGTGAGCACTTTTTATAATTTATGTGCTCCCTTTCCTGTAAACTCTCTATTCATTTTCTTAGTCTCTTTTTCTATTGGTCTGTTAGTCTTCTATGAACAAATTTCCAAGTTCTTTTTATATGAGAGAAACTAGTTACTGTCCGGATATGAACTACAATTGTTTTTTTAACCTATTTGTCTCCTGACTTTTCTTTTATGTTTTGCCATGCAGAAATTTTTTGCTCTTGTATATCAAATCTATAAATCTTCTGTTTTATGACATCTAGACTTTGAGTCATATTTTGAAAGTCCTTTACCACCCCAAGGGTATAAATTGGTTAATTCATATTACATATATGGTTTCATTTTTTATATTTAAATGTTTATTTGGAATTTATGCTGGTGTACAGTGTGAAGTTCAAATTTTTTTAGAAGGCTATCCAGTTAAAGCAACATAATTTATTAGGTAATTCCTCTTTGATTTGGGATGCTATTTTTATCATATACTGAACTGCTGAATACATTTTGATTTTATAAATTATTGTTCTGTGCCTGTTTCACCTTTTGTTAAGTATAGAGGAGATATTATGTGTTTTAATATATGATATAATTAGTCTCATTGCCCTCTTTTCAAATTTTTCTTATCATCCACTTTTGTTTATTTTTTAAAATTTAGAATCAGTTTGACTAAAAAAAAGAACTCTTGGGAAATTTATTGAGATAACATTATATTTTTATTGGGATCCCATTTTATTATATTGAATGTATTTATCCAAATTTTCTTTTATATTATTTGGAAATTGTTTAAACCTATTCATACCTGTCTTTAGTGTTTTTTAAGCTTATTTCTGGGTATTTTATCCTTTCTGTTGTTACTGCATATAAGATTTTTTCCAAAAAAATTCTTTTCCAATTTTATTTTCTAACATTTTATACTAATGATGTTAATATATGACTTTAATCATATATTAAAATCATGTTGTCTTTGTATATTCTATATACCACCACCTTATAAAAGTACCTTATTTTATGTAGCAGCTTTTAAATTGTCTTTTGTGTTTGATTTAAGTATATACATTCTGCATATACTGACAGTTTTAATTTTTCATTTCTGATTTTCCTATCTGGAATGTTTTTCTCATGTCTAATTTTATTATCTAGTAAATCTCAAATAATGTATTGAGAGAGAATACTCTTGTTTTATTAATGACTTTAGTGGAGCTATCTCAGGTATTTGCGAGTAAGAATGCTGGCCTTTGGATTGAGATAGATACCATGTTAAGAAAGAGTCTGTATATTATTAGTGTATTAAGTGTTTTTATCAAGAATTTTTCCTGAACCTTATCAAATGAATTTCAGCATCTATTGAGATGGTTGAGAGATTGTTTTTCTTTTTTTACCTGTAATATGATTCATTTCATAGATTACTTAATAGTGACTCATTCTTGCATTTTTAGACTTAATCTTACTATTTCTAGATATTGTTTCCTAGTATTCCACTTACATTTTTTTTTTCATTGATAGACATAAGTAACATTGGCCTGTAGTCTCCTCTTGTTAACATGGTCACATTTTAGAATTAATTAACGTCATATTCACTTTACACAAAGAGTTTTGGAAGTTTTCCTTCTCTTCCTATGCTTTGAAGCAATCTAAATAACATTGCAATTTATTGGCTCTTTGAAGTTTTGGTAAAATTACTCTTTGAAGCCATCAGAAAGCCTTGTGATTTTGGTGGAGTTACACTCTACCAAATTGATCTGTGGAAATTGGTCTATTTAAATCTCCTGATTCCTTAAGAATCTCTTTTTGTAAATTCAACTTTTCCTGGAAAATTATATATTTATCCTTATTTTCAAATTTATTTTGCATAGAATTATGTAAAGTAGTTTCTTATGGTTCATTAAAATTTGAAATATTGTTATTAACTCTCTTTTTGCGGTCAGAAAACCAAAACTGATAACAATATTTAGTTCCCATTTGCACATTTAGGAGGGGATGGAGGCTACCTTTAAAACTAGGTCTTCCGACTCATTTTTTACATCCTTTCTTCTAAACCTCATTGCATATCCACCCAGTTTTCCAGCAGCCTGTCATGGTAGAGCACTGAAATATAAAGTGTTTTCAGAGGGTGATAGAGTCTCCTTAAAATAATGCTACTTTTGCTAAGACAGCGTTATAAGTTCTGTCAAATTTCCTCACTAAAGCTATATTCTGGCCATCCTTTAGTGAAATTAAACAGCCTGAATGTAACTAAGAGTGCACTAATCAAAATGACTTTCTGTCATATGTTGGGCTACATTCTTCTTTAAAGAAAAAAAAAAAAACATGTTAAATTAGACTCTGTTGCTTTGTTGCAACCTTTGTAAAATGACTATCTGCAAATAGAGAGTATAACTCAATACAACCAGTTCCAAATTTATTTAAGAAAAAGTATCCCACGAAATTATTTTCTACTTGTTTTTCCTCATCCAGAGTGGAGGGGTTTATTGCAATCAATGTGGGATTGAAAATAATAAGTGTAAGCAATATATAATTTAGAGGAGGTGTTCTTGGAAACAAAAAGTTTTATCACATGGAGTTTGACATATCAATTTATTTAAGTTTTTAGACTGACATACAAAAAATGATTCCAGGGGAAAAATAATTGAATCTCTCTTGTAAGTGTAATTAAATGATCAATTCTGCTCCACTTTTAGTGCCAGGCAATTTCTAATCCTACATCTAGGAGAATTGGGCACAGAGTAGAATGCTCTCTATCAGTCTTGTGAGTCTGAACTTGCCAAAAGCCCAGCGATCATTTGTCATGGACTTAATTCACAAAGCTGTGGATAGTCGTTCCATACAGACATTATCTGTCCCTCACTGACCTCTCCAGCTTTACTGCAGGCTATGCTCCTTCTTCACTAAGCTTCAGTCCCTTGGCTGGCTATTCAGTTCCATGAACATATTACATTTTACCTGCCACACAGGACTTTCATCTCTACTATACTTTTTCTCTGGCATAATTTTTTCAAACACCTTCATATCACTGGCCCTTTGTCATTATTCAGATCTCAATTCAAATGTCACGTTCTCGGATGTCTTCCCTGACCCCACCTATTATTGTCTTTAATAAATGTTAAGTGACAGTGGTCTATGATGGGCATTGTACTTCTAGAGAGTATTTAAATTCAAGCTAAATGGAGTTTTAAATATAAGGTAGAGGATATGAAAATTCCTGATTTTTGTAATATGTTTGGAATGAGAAAGATGTCCAATTGAGAAGAAACTATTTTATACTTTAAAAGAAGTACTGGGTTCTTCTATAAAAATCAATTATCATAAAAAATTGCTCTTTTAAAACATGAATTTAAAAGGTTTATATAAGAACAAAAATATGTTTTGAAAAAAATTATATTATCATTTTTTGAGAAATATTTCTAAGTTGATACTGCATTATATTGTTTGTATATTTTAAAGACTTACACTGAAGATGCACCTAGCTTATCCAGAGATTTTGATGGGAACTTCAAAGGGCATCTTATTCATCCAAATATGATCCAACCATGTAAAAGAGTGTATCACATCTGTATGTAGTATTAGCTATTCTACTAGAATATAAACTACATTATGAAGACCAGGCTTTCTTTTTGTCAGTAAGTAATTCTAGCACCACGATAATTATTATGAGGTGCCAGAGAAGTATAATAGGGTTATTATCCATAATATTAATATAGTCTTATAATAGAAATAAAGGAAAGAATTAGTGACTAAGATAGCCTCATGTACAGAAACAAATACTAAGTAATAAATACTAAATGCCATTATCATGTGAAAGGCTTCTAATTGTGTAAAGAATAAATTCCTGGAACTCAAGAGGCAGTAACATGGACTAGACTTCTCAGAGAATATGTCATAGGATGGTTGGGATTTACTTAGATATGTTGAAGGAAGATGAAATATTGATATGTTGAAAGAGTGGAAAGTTAACTTTTTAGACAGTTTAGGTTTGCATATCATATTTTATATGTGCATATATTAGCAAGGTTACATATTAATACATCCCAAAAACAGATTTAAATGTTATGTTTATGTTACATATGGCTTAAATATTATATATTGATTATATATTATGTGAATACAAATACACAAGAACTCATCTATGTATATATTTTTTCTAGCTGTTAGAAGCAATTCATTATTAATTTGGGAGGCAGCACAGGATTTAACTCATCGAAATTGTCATCTAATCACTTGTACAAGTCAATAGGCTGTAATATGACTTCTGATTTCTTATGGAGCAAGGTGCTTGTAGCAGCTTATTTCCTATAAACCAGGTGCTATTTTTATTTTTTAATATCTCTGTTTGGATCCATACTCATATCAGGCAGAAGCCTGATAGCTGGACAAAGAGGACTTTGTAGCAAAAGTAAAGTGTTAATTGTTAGAAATAAAATGCATAGATATTATCTTATAAATGTTGAGCTTAAATAATGCAGTTCAAGGATCACAATTTGTGAATAACTTTATAAAATCAAAGTTGAAGAGATTACTAAAATACCAATACAAACAAGAAGAATAGATTAAAGGACCTAAAACAGAAGAAACCAGATCTTTTCATAATGTTAATATTTTAATTCTGACATTTTTGTTATTTTTTCCTATTGATAATTCAACCAGAAAATTGATTTACTTTTTTATTCCATAATAGTTTTTTGTTCTGTACTTTAAGTCACCTGCTGATATTTAGGTGGACATTTTTGTTATTTCGGTAGTCCATAAACTAGATATTATATGTCTGTTTCCCCTTTGTCATTTCTCAAAGGATATGTTAACCTACACTGCATAATTTTTGGATTAAACTAAACACCATAAAAAAAGCTAAAGTGTAAGTATATTTTAAAAGCTAAACAGTGTTTTAAACAAGCTGCAGTTATTTAAAAAATCTTTTTCTTAATTGTACGAAAATGAGATTTAGATCTAAACTTGCATTGATATGTACATTCATTTATTACTATGTGACTTAAAATTTATTTAATTACACAAATGAAATTCCCAAACAAACAGGTATTTGTGGGATTCTTTTCTCTTAAAATGCAAACATCTTGGTAATATCTTCAGTAATTTGCAAGTATAACAGATTCTTACTCAATCACATTAAAAAATAAAGGTTTTTCCACTGTGCTTGGTGATAACTACATTATAGCATAAATACACAGTGGGTGCCATATATATATATATATATATATATATATATATATATATATATATATATCATTTTAAGAAAGGAAAAAACTATTAAAATTGTAATAATATATACCAAAAACAAAAGATGAATACAAGTCATGTGTATACATTTTTTGGCACCCCCAGCATATATCGGAAGCCAAATTCAATTGTATTGAACCTTATAAAGCTCCTGTTGTCAAAAATGTAACAGAGTGTTATGGCTGTTGTTATCCCTTTTTATTGATGCATAATCTTTATATCTATTTTATTGTTTAAATTAATATCATCTACTCTAAATGAAAAGTTTAATGCACAGAAATTCAATGTTAGTTTTTATCATTTAATAAGTTCAATTCAACTCATAGTTATTAAGCATATACCATATACCCTATACTGGGCAACTGTAAGAGATATAGTTGTAATAGATATGTTGTTCTTACACTCCAGTTGTTCACAGTCTAGTGGAGGAGAAGGCACTACAGTAAGCGTTGTGATAGAAGGTGCGCAGGGGAAGATGCTGCATGTAGGGACCCTTTTATCCAGAACGGAGACAAGGTTGCAAGGAGTAGAGATGGTCTGAATTGAGCTTTGAAGGATGACAAAGATTGTGACAATTAGTTCTGGGTTATGTGGTATGGGTGGGGAAGGCAACCGATACTCTGGAATGAGGGAGCAACCTGTGCAAACTCTGGAGTTAAGAAACTTTGCATGTGCCAAGAAATGTCGCAGTGCCATGTGACTAGAGCATCAGCATCATTTACAAGGTCCTTGAATTTTTGTTTCTAAGGTTGGAAGTCTACATAGCGATTAAATTTCAGAATCAGACAAATCTGGATTCAAATCATACTAATTGTCTGACACAATGGTTGTCTGATTAAGGGCAAGTTATACATCTTTGCTAAGCTCTCTTGACTCATCCATAAGTAGGGTTAATAATGCCTGATTCCTGGGGTGATTGTGAGGAATAAAAGAAATGTGTATTGATATCATCTTAGCAAAGTGCCTAGAACACAGCAGGTTCTCAAATAATAGCATCCTGACCTTATTTAAGTTAGTGTTTTATGATTGATGCCTGTGTATAGGAAGCGTATGTGTTTGTTGGAGGAGCCAGATAACAGGTCGTGATCACGGATTCTTACACAGTGTAAACCACGACATTTTTCTCTTTCATGGCTTTTGCTGATACCCCTAAGGCTGCTACCAGGGAAACATGATTTTAAACTTGAAGAAAACTCTGTAAACCTATAATTCTTACGAGAAAAGAATAGTACCATTATCTTACCTTTGCATTTTACTGTTTCAAAGCACTTGCACGTAAAACCTGTGAAAAAGGCACCACCAGGTTAACTTTTGAGTCTGGTGTCAGATAACAGTCTAGTTTCATTCTTTTGCATAATGGCTTTCTCATTTTGCCAATACCTGAAACTTACATAATGTTGTTAAGTGATGTAACCCAAATAAATAAATAAATAAATAAATAAATAAATAAATAAATAAATAAGAAAGATACCACCAAAGTGAATCGCTTTTGACACATCAGTAAATGAATCAAAATCTATATATTTTGCCTCTTAGTCTCACTTAATGTACATTAGTCATATAACTTTCCTGTATGAAAAAAACTTACTCTTTAGATTTATACTTCTTGTCTGCTAGTATTTCTGCTGCCAACGTAAGGTAACAGTTATGCAAAACCATCGTATTATGCATAACAGATCGCTGGTATTAGTGATCGCAAAGTAATCTCAAATGTAATGATACAAAAAATGTCTTCTGCAATTGTCTATTGATGGGCATTTTGGTTGTTTCCATGTCTTGGCTATTGTGAATAGTGCTGCAGTAAACAGAGGGGTGCATATATCTTTTCGGGTTAGTGTTTTGGATTTCTTTGGATAAATACCCAGGAGTGGAATTGCTGGGTCATAAGGTAGTTCTATTTTTAGTCTTTTGAGGAGCATACACCTGAAGCTGAAGTAGGATAATATTGAATGTCAAATATAATTAAATATATATGTATATACAAAAAATGTCTCCTATATATGTACGACACACCAACGCTAACAAACATAAGCAAAATCTCTAAAGATTGTGAAACCAATAAGTACTGTTTGTATTTGCTTTAAACCCACAGGATATCTCAAATTTTAACTACAAGAAACATTTATGGAGCTTCTGTTATGTGTGAGGCACTATGGTAAGCAGCAATAGGATATACAAATGTGATTGTCAGTCTTAAGCAGTAGAGAACTGTTAGGGATTTAGGTACAAAAACAAATAACTATAACATGTTATATGCAATTTTGGTTGTTTCCATATCTTGATTGTTATATAGCTTTCTAGCTATATAAAAATGTTGTAAAGCAAGAGCCATAGCGTGAAGGGAGGGATCTGGAGTTTCAAATGAAGAAAAGATCTTATTCAGTCTAGGCAATCAAGTAAATCTTCCTGGTACAGTTGATATTTAAGATAGCTCTTTAAAAACAGATAGTGTTGGGTGGCCAGATGGTTCATTTGGTTAGAGCGCAAGTTCTCAACAACAAAGTTGCTGGTTCAATTCCCGCGTAGGATGGTGGGCTGCGCCCCCTGCAACTAAAGATTGAAAATGGTGACTGGACTTGGAGCTGAGCTGCGCCCTCCACAACTAGATTGAAGAACAACGACTTGGAGCTGATGAGCCCTGGAAAAACAGACTGTTCCCCAAGAAAAAAATCGATTTTTAAATCCAAAAAACAGTATTTCTACATGTGGAACTGATAGAAAGGAAGAGCCCCTGGGCCGTAGAGACAGAAAAGAGACTCACTGGAGAAGACACTACCTAGATTGGCTAGAGCATAAAGTAGGAGAACCTTGGAAAGGGAAGCTGGACGTGAGTATTGAGAGAATATTAAGTAGGGTCTAAAGGTGAAGAAATTTTATTCAGTTCCTCATGTAATGGGGAGTCAGTACAAGTTTCTGAGAAGGGATGGGATGGTGTGGGGAAATGACTGAATCTGATCTCTTTGAAAATCACTCCACAGATCACTGAGGCTAGATGTGACGGAGCAAAGGGCTGCTATGAGGTGATTTCAAGAATGAGGACGTAAACCAGGGCAGTAAAAATGAGAATGAAAAGGATGGGGTTAAAGTCTGGGACTTTGGAGAAGTAAGTAGGAGCCATATGACTTCATAAATGACTGCATGAAGGGATGAGGAGGGGAAAAAGGAAGATGAACACAAGGCTACAAGCCTTGATGACTACAATATCTTCCCATGGATAACGAGGAAAAAGGCTGATGGGCGGTGAGAAGGAGCTGCCATCCTTCATTGCTCTGACCAATTTTGTTCATTCTGTGCATCTGACCAACCAGGCCAGGATCTCCCTTCTCCATCACCACTCTGTATCTCTCCCAAGTTTGAGCAGATTTAAAATGTGAACACTGTCCAAAACTGAAAAGGTGACTTCATGAGTCAACATTATGCGTAGCTGTGATCCCAGAATATGAGCTCCAAACAGGGAAGTCAGGAAGAAAAGTGGATTTAGGGGAGAGTTTGATGAATTAGGTTTTGGACATGGCAAGTTTATTTTATTTAATGATATTAGAACTAATACCTTTTCTGAAGATTAATGTTTGAATTTCATATTAAGTGTCAGTCAGGTGGCTCAATTGCCTCAACTTTTGAGAGTACGTGACCATCAATTGAGTAGGACTAGGTGCACCTGGAAGTGAGACTAGAGTCTTGTGTGACCCTGGAAGTGGCAGGAGGCCACGAGAACTGCATCCCTACTTCACCCCGCAAAGACGCTAAGTCTCCTTCATGGACAGGCTATTGAATAATCATTCATTTATTAGCCATATTGGGTTGGCATAGTCAAATTACCAATTGCAAAGTGAAATTTTGGATCACAGCCTGTTTTCACATGATGCCAAACCAACCACCCCACTGCATGATTTAACAGAAAATACTAGGGGATAATTTTATAATTCGTATAAAACCAAAAAGAATTATTGATAAGAAAAATATCTGAATTAGGTCTTTCCTATTATATGACACCAATAAATAAACTTAGTTCTCTGATCTAACTGTAAAATAGAAAGAATATGTAAATGTAGTTTCTGCTGTGTATCGGGTTTTTTCACATATAGTATCTCATTAAGCTTTACAACTCTATGCATTGAGTCTCCTTACTGTCCTTTTGCTTTTATAACCAGAGGGGGAAAAAAAACTTAGTTTCAGTTAGTAACACATCTGTTGATTTTCGAAGTTTAGATTCCAACCCAATGGTGTCTGATTCCAGAGTCCATGCTCTTCCCATTCCAACACATTACCCCCAATCTTGCACCAGTGACAACCTAGCAGTGCAATGGAAGTCAATGAATTTTAAAATTATAAAAGCACAATGCAAATGTGATAGGGAATATTATAAATATTATCTTCTAAATGGTTCAGACACCCTTGCTTTCTACAAACCTGTTGATTTCTCTCTAAATTACCAGGTTTATTTAATCCTGGGATTTCAAATTATGCTGAGACTTTCATCTCCTAGAGTTAGAGAAAAGTGGGTTAGAGTAAGGAAGTCACTGAGCATCTGCACTGAGCACACAATATCACACACGTGCATGGATCATGGGAAAACCAGAAATTTAGAAGAAACAGAGTTGCTTTTGAAGAAGAGAAGGCAAACAGATGAAACCTGACCACTGACAAGCAGAAAACTTTTGCTTTATGCAGCATATATCCACTAGCATGCATCAATTGACGCAAATGTAATATTGGAACAATTTCCCTGGGATAGTAGTAATTATTTTTTTTAAATGCACCAAATTATACACTCCATTAACAGTCCCACTGAGATTTGGCAGTCTAGCAGTAACTCAGCAAGCCACTTAGAAGCTAAAATTGTTTCAAGGTCGAATAATCAGAATTTTTGGGTGCTAAGGTTGTTTCAGGAAATAATTCTGGATCCAATTAACTTCAGGACATGAAGCACTCATGTGTATTTGTTATAAATTTGTAAGTAAAATTACTTCTAATTATGTTTGACTTTTATTCATTGGGTAAACTGGCTCCAGCCAGACCAGGAGATTGTGGTATAATTCCCACTTGGGCTATTTAATATCACAAAATATCAAAGAAGAAATTAATCTCAAACCCCAATTAGCCCATAGAGTTGCCTAATACACTTTGAGCCCTTATCCACCCCCGCAGCCCCAACAATATGTTTCCCCATGTCTGAATAAGTTCATTTAAAGTAATGCCCTGAAAGCACCAGCAAGATCATTGGTGGCAGCTAATGGCTTGAAATTCCATGGGAGGTATGGGCTCTTCGAATTTAGTACCCTTCCATGCTCGGGATCCAGCTGACCTACAAATACTTCTTGAACCCTTCAGTTTTTCCATAGACACTTGTTGAATTAGACACAACACACACGGGCAAATGTTGATTCTCAAAGATAGTAATTACTAAACAGGCTCTAATCTCACAGAGATGTAAAGAAACATTTTCCTAGCTGTCCCTTAGCTTACAAGGTGGCAGTTTTCACAATGGAGTTTGTACTCAAGAATGTGAAGCCACACTGTGTTCAGCCATCTTCCTTAATTATTTCCAACTTTGCCAAATGATGCCTGCGAGGCATTCAAAGCATCTTCCTACTGCTGAGTGATATACCTTTATGATATTTGCTTTCTTAGCTCCACATACACACAGTTGAAATACTGCGTTTTATACTCACAGGCATTGAATCAAACTCTTAATCAGGACCACCTTCCTTCCTGTCTCTGTCTTAGAGTGGTTTGGTTCATTCAGTTACTCCTTAGTTTTCTTTTTGTATTTGCCTTTATTTTTTTTTCTAACCTATGAAATTGTGACACATGTCCCAAACCACTTAGAGTCAATTCCACGATGTCTTAAAAAGTAACTGTCCACTAATCTTCACACTGCTGACTTACTGCTTGTATGTAAGTCTCTTACTCTCTTAAACAAACAACAAGTCTTTAAGGGCAAGAACTGAGATTTGTACTTTTAGTATCTCCTAGAGCAAAACTTTCCCTAAGAGTTGTCTGTGATAATGGAAATGTTCTATATCTGCATGTTCCAATACTACAGCCTCTAGCCAAATGTAACTATTGAATACTTGAAATGTGACTAGGGAATCTGAGGAACTGAATTTTAATTAAATTTAGCTCCATGTAGCTAGTAGCTAAGATATTGGACAACACAGCCCTAGAGCACCCAACTCAAATTGATTATATAGTAAATTCTCAATGAATATCAGATAATGTACACATAGAGCTTTATTAGGCAAAGTACTTCCATTTTCACGCACAGAATTTGTATGCCCTTTGGAATTTTACCGTGCTCGCTTTGGCAGCACATATACTAAAATTGGAATTTTACCCTTAAATAGGGGGAGAAAACCTTTTAAAGGAAGGAAGGAGGGTACAAAGGAAAGAAAAGAAAGAGAGAGAAGAAAAAACGGTATTTGAATGTAGTACTTTAGAGGGGCCTTTAACTGATGCCCTTGAAAATCGTTTCAGTAGTTACCCTCTCCACTTAGAGTTGGATCTAGTTGTATTATATCTGTGTTTCAGACTTCTTAGAGGAGCTCCAAATTTGAAGTGGTTCTCACACTGATGATCGTGAGCTGAATTATCAGTCATATGAGGACATACAGTTTTGTTCTAGATGGTTCAATCAAATTTAATCAGCTGGAGCCAAAGAACATTCATGGTTATTTTCACAAAATGTGAACCTGAATTAAGTTAGAATTTGTATTTTTCAAAAATATATCAATTGGAATTTTCTTTAATTTTTTAAATTTATCAGTTACGTTGACATACAATATGATATTGATATCAGGTGTACAACATAATGATTAGACATTTATATAAATTATAAAGTGATCACCCCAATACATCTAATACTCATCTGACACTATACATAGTTATTACAATGTTATTGACTATATTCCTTATGCTATAGTTTATATCCCCATGACTTTTGTAACTACTAACTTGTAATTCTTTTTTTTATTATTATTATTTTCAGGCGTACAAAACAATGTAATAGTTAGACATTTACAACCCCCACAACTGATAATCCTCCCAATCTACTACCACCCTGATATCGTATATACACATATGTGTTACAATACCATTGACTGTATTTCCTATTCTGTATTTTACATCCCATGAATGAATGAAAAAAAACATATATATGTATTTGAATATATATATTTGATATTCAGTACTATTCTGCTTCAGCCTCAGGTGTATAGTGCAGTGGTCAGGCATCCACACAGTTCATGAAATGATTCCCCCTGATAAGTCCAGTACTCGTCTGACATCCTACATAGTATTTACAACGTTATTGATTATATTCCCCATACTGTATTTCATATCCCTGTGACTATATTGTGACTACTAATTTGTGCTTTCTAATCCCTTCATCCTCTCCCCCATCCCAACCCCCCTCCCATCTAGCAACCATCAGTTTTGTTTTCTATATCTCTGAGTCTATTACTGTTTTGTTTGTTCATTTATTTTATTTAGATTCCACATATAAGTGAGATCATATGATATTTGCCTTTCTCAGTCTGACTTATTCACTTAGCCTAATATTCTCTAGGTTCATCCATGTTGTTGCAAACGGTCAGTTTTCGTTCTTTTCTATGGCCAAGTAATACTCCATTGTATAAATGTACCACAGTTTTTTTATCCAATTGTCTATCGATGGACATTTTGGTTATTTCCATATCTTGGCTATTATGAATAATGCTGCAATAAACAAAGGAGTGCATATATTTTTTGAATTAGTGTTTTGGATTCTTTGGGTAGATACTCAGGAGTGGAATTGTTGGGTCATAAGGCAGTTCCATTTTCAATTTTTTGAGGAATCTCCATGCTGTTTTCTATAGTGGCTGCACCAATCTGCATTCCCACCAATAGTGCACGAGGGTTCCCTTTTCTCCACATCCTCGCCAGCACTTTTGATTTATTGGTGATAGCCATTCTGACAGGAGTGAGGTGGTATCTCACTGTGGTTTTTATTTGCATTTCTCTAATGATTAGTGATGTTGAGCATCTTTTCATATGTCTGTTGGCCATCTGCATGTCCTGTTTAGAGAAACATCTCTTCATTTCCTCTGACCATTTTTCAGTTGAGTTTTTGGAGTTTTCACAGTGTTGAGTTGCATGAGATTTTTGTTTTTTTAATAAATTTTGAATATTAACCCCTTATCAGATGTGTCATTGGCAAATATCTTCTCCCATTCAGTAGGATGTCTTTTTGTTTTATTGACAGTTTCTTTTGCTGTGAAAAGGTGTTTTAGTTTGATGTAGTCCCACATGTTTATTTTTTCTTTTGTTTCCCTCTAACTTGTACTTCTTAATCCCTTTACCTTTCTCACCCATTCCCAATCCCTCTCCTGTCAGGCAAACATTAAAATGTTCTCTGTATCGATGAGTTTATTTCTGTATTGTTTGTTCATTTATTTTGTTCCTTAGCTACCACATATACGCATAAGTAAAATCATATGGCATTTATCTTTCTTTGTCTGACTTTCTCCACTCAGCACAATGCCTTCTAGGTCCATCAGTGTTGTTTGAGATGGTAAGATTTCATTCTTTTTTATGGCTGAGTAGTATTCTGTTGTATGTATGTATCCCCTCTTTATTCATTAATCCATTGATGGACACCTAAATTGCTACCATATCATGGCAATTGTAAATAATATTGCAATGAACACATGGATGAACATGTTTTGAAGTAGTGTTTTGTATATCTTCAGATAAATAGCCAGATGTGATTTTACTGGGTCCTTATTTGTCTCTTATTACAGCCTTTGTTTTAAAGTTTATTTTTTCTGGTATATGTATTGCTACCCCAGCTTTTTTGTTTGTTTGTTTGTTTTCATTTTCATAGAATATCTTTTGCTAACCCTTTACTTTCAGTCTCTGTGTGTGTTTTGATCTGAAATGAGTCTCTTGTAGACAGCCTATGCAAATGTCTTGCTTTCTTACCCACTCAGCCACCCTATGTCTTTTGATTGGAGCATTTAATCCATTTACATTTAAAGTACTTATTGAAAGATATGTAGTGATTGCCATTTTATTATTCGTATTTGTGGGGTGGGTTGTTTGTTTGTTTTTGTAAGTAAGTCCCTTGAACATTTCTTGTAATACTGGTTTGGTGGTGATGAGCTCCTTTAGCTTTTTCTTGTCTAGGAAGCTCTTTATCTGTCCTTCATTTCTAAGTGATAACTTTGCTGGGGAGAGTAATCTTGATTGTAGGTCCTTGCTACTTTGAATATTTTGTGCCAATCCCTTCTGGCCTACAAAGTTTCTGTTTAGAAATTAACTGTTGAGAAATAGTCTTTATGGGAGCTCCCTTGTAGGTAACAAACTGCTTTTCTCTTGATGCTTTTAAGATTCTCTCCTTGTCTTTAACGTTTGCTGTTTTAATTATGATGTGTCTTGGTGTGGTCCTCTTTGAGTTAATCTTGTTTAGGACTCTTTATTTTTTGGGCTTGTATGTCTATTTTCTTCACCAGGTTATGGAAGTTTTCCATCATTATTTCTTCAAATAGATTTTTAGTTCATTGCTCTCTCTTCGCGTCCTGGTACCCTAATGATGTGAATGCTGGTATGCTTGATGTTGTCTAAGAGGCCACTTAAATCGTCCTCATTTTTTGAATTTTTTTTCTTTTTGCTGTACTCATTGGGTGTTTCCTGCTACCTTATCTTCTAAATCACTGATTCGAGACTCTGCTTCATCTATTGATTCCCACTAATGTATTTTAAATTTCTGACTGGTTCTTTTTTAAATATTTTCTATCTCCATTTTTATGTTTCCAATCTCTTTTTTGAAGTTCTCACTGAGATTGATCACCAGTGTTTTGAATTCTGTATCTGGTAGATTGCCTGTCTCCATTTTGTTTTGTTCTCTTTCTGGAGCCTTGTTCTGTTCTTTCATTTGGGACATGGTTTTTTGTCTCTTTATTTGGTCTGTCTCCTTGTATTTGTTTCTATGTATTAAGTACACCTGCTATGTCTCTTGGTCTTAGTAGAGTGATTTTATGTAGGAGGTGTCCTTTGTGGCCCAGTGGCATAGTCTCCCTGCTCACTTGAGCTGGATGCTGCATGTATGTCCCTTATGTGGGTTCTGTTTGCCCTCCTATTGTAGATGAGCGTTGGTTGCTGTTTGCAGGTCAGTGTGAGGGATTTATCACTCAGCCTGATTTGTTGTGAGGATTGGCCATGACTATAGTGGAGGAACTGTTGTGTAGCAGCTGACTTATGAATCAGGATTTGCTTTAGCTGGTTTCTGGTCCTTGTCCAGTCTGCCCTTTGGGTATGTTGTTTGTAGAGGTGGCCTGGTAGTGCACTGGCAGTTTCCGAATCTGGTCACTGGGCGTTCTGGCCCAAGGGCCTCCTGGGAGGGGCACTCCTGAAGGCCAAGTTTAAACACTGCTAGTGCTTTGCCAACAGCCAAGTAGCATGGGCCGCAAAGTGATCAGCAGATATCTTCCACCTGTGCTGGACTTGGAGGTGCCTGGGAAAGGCTAAGCTGTAAACTGAGGCTGGCTGCTGCTAGTGCTGGGCTTGGGACTGTTTAGCAAGAGGTATGGGGCATACTGAGCCCAGATGCAACTTGTTTAGCGTTTGTTCATCTCTGAGAGATTTTAGGAAAGTTTGAACCATGAGCCAAGAAAGGCCATTTATATGAAAAAGTCATTGGAAGCAGCTTGGGTGGGTCTGCAAGTTGTGTGTAGGGTGATCTCAGGGAATCACCAGGGCAGGGTCAGGTTGATGTAGACTCCAATATGGTGGCTGCATGCATCTACATGCTGGGAGAGGGGAGGTCTCAACAAAGGAACAATGGCTTCTGTCAAAACTTGTGCCTTGGAGAAAGCTGCCCCTGCAGCTCTCGTCCTGCAGCCAGACAACTTATTCTCTCCCAGTATGTTTCTGGTGCCCTTCAAGCTGCTGAACCAGCCCTAGAGCTCAGAGTGAGTGCTTCAGTCAGTGAGTAAGTTTGTACATGAATCCTTAAAGAGGAATGCCTGGGACTCCTGTAGCCCTCTGTCTCATTTGGCTGGGCTGAATGAGAAGTTGTGGGGACTTCTCTTCCCAGCACTACAACCTTAGGCTAGGGGGGCCTGGTGTGGAGCTGGGACCCCTGGCTCCTCAGAGGGAATCCCTGCAGCCAAGATTTCCCTCCCTATTTTTAACCTCCAAACTGGGGTATGGTGATCAGCCCAATCTGTGTCTCTGTCCCTCCTACCATTCTCTAGGAGTCTTTTTCTATATGTCCTCAGTTATAGAACTTCTGTTCAGCTAGACTTCAGGTGATTCTCAATAATGGTTCTGTAGTTTAATTGCAATTTTGATGTGGTCATGAGAGGAGGTGAACACAGAATTTACCTACTTCAGCATATTAACCACAAAATTCAATTGACATTTTCTTTTTAAGAACTTCAGACTGTCAACTCATTTATTTGCTTCATAAAATATTGATGCAATTTTAGGTAAATTGAATAAATTTTATTGTAAGATTTATCATTACACTAAGGCATATGTAATGTTTTAGGATGTACATGAGCTAGCTAGAGTGACATAACTATTCTAATTGTGTATCTGTGATGCAGTACTAAATGTAGGAGGTTGAACATGATGTATAATTTTAATCTATGTTCTGAGGAATAATTGAAAATATTTAATTTAATGTTCACAAATACAAAGACTGAGTTATGCCTAAAACTGTTATCCATAATTTTCAATATCAAATGTTTTTATTGAAGCAGGCTCATTATCCTCATTGATTATGTATAAAAGTAAATGTTAACAATTTGAACTTATAAGTGAATGTATATTAAGGAAATATCACCTATATCTATTTTAGATAAGGTTCTGTGTAACATTTCATTTGAACATGTTTCACTGCTAAAATCTTTCGTGACTACTGGCCAGTAAAATTTATTAGGGTCATCAGAGCTCTGTGACATAGTTCCCTCTCCTGAGCTATTTCTTGGCCCATCCTGTGCTCCTTTCCAGAATTTTCTTTCCCATGATTCAGGAAGCATTGGGGTTAATATTCCAGCAAAAGTAAGAGCTAATTACATAGTTTCACATACATTTCAAAGACCACAGACCTTATAATGTTTTCAATTTGTATACAAGTTAAGGCTGAGCCCATAGCATACTCTCCAAAGAATACATACCAAGGCCTTAGTTATGTAGTTATGCTCGCTGATCCTATAATTTTAATTGCATTTCCCCAGGAGCCCAGCTTGACACCTAATTGAATTTGTACATAGAAGCTTCCCTAAGGCAAGTGATTCTAATGAATTTAAAAATCTATCTTCCCTGGTCAGTTGATAAAACTTTTTTTTCTTTTAACAAAGATAATTTTTTTTTTTAGTTTTCCAGAAAATGCCTTACTCAGCTTATATTTTCTTTCTTTAATATTTCATGTATTTTATGTATTTATTCTTAGGAATATCCATTATTTGTTCTCAGTGTTTATTTATAAATATATAGTTTGTCATTTCAATACTTTTATTTTTGTTTATTTTCCATATGCTCTCACATTTCTCTTTAAAAAACCAAGATATTTATGGACAAGAAATCAGTCACTATGTGAGAAGACAATTCAATGAAAACCACAATTGCCAAATGAAATTCAGTTCTTTCTAAAAGACTGGAGACAAGATCAAGTGTGAGGAGAAACCAAAGAGTTCTTTTTTTATAATTATATCTTCCACTTCTAATTTAGGATGATGCCACAAGTTGGGTTGTTTCTCTAGCCAGTGTACGTCATTTTCAACTAAAATCCTACTCTTCCTGTTTGGTGCTGTTTGCCAGGGTCACAGATGAAAATCAAGCATTCCTTTCATGTATATACTTCACCAGGTTTTACTGTTGTCAGTGTATGGGAACCTATAAACACCAAACAAGAAATTGCCTATGAATTTAAAGATAAACTCATGAATGAGGTTTTTTTTAAAAAAGTTAACCTTCAACGTGGAATCAACACTGGACTAACATAGTATTGAGATTAGTTCTCTACACTCACGCACACCTTCTTATTTAGTACTAACCGTGTGTCAAGCACTGTTCTAAGTTCTTTACATTTATTATATAATTCACGCACCTTTCTCACTTCCTCTTTGTTACATCAATGAATCTTTTTGTGTGTCTGTTTCCTCATCTATAAAGTGCTAATAGTAAGTACCTTATAGAGTTGCTCTGAAGATTAAATTAATTATAAACATGATGGTCTTAGATTAATCCCTAGCAGTTAGTCAGCACTCAGTAAGTATTAGTTGTTCTTACTGAATTCAGGAAAAAATAAATGATATTAGATTTCCACCAATCTGGAGGAAGGAGTTCTACTGATTTCTAATGATTTCTACTGACTATACAAAAGTGTACATAGGGTGATGAATGGCAATCGTGATCTCATAATTTAGTGATAATTTCTCTTAAGAACATTAACCTTGTTCAATTTTATGACCATCACACAATGTTTCAGAGTTGCTGTTTATGGTTAGTCTGCACAGTTCTAAGGCCGTCATTTGCATAGTAGTCTATATGAATGGAGTCCCTGCCACATTGCTATGTGACAGCCGTACTTCTCATGTACTCATTTGGAACTCACCCAAAGGCAGAATGAGAATTTCTGGGAATTTCATATTCATGAGTTTACTTTATGTGATTTAGTAGTGCAAATTCTTACCATCTCTAAAAGTATTAATGTGATCAAGTCCCTAAATTTGAACATCTGAGTAATTATTGATCCATAGTAACCCCACTTAAGAATATTAACACTGAAAAACAGACATCGAAACCTTCTCTACACAGTATCACAAGCAGTTACACAGGAAAAGGCTTCAAGAAAACATCAGAATGCTAGAATTAAGGGGAATTTTTATTTTCTTCTTTCGCCTTTTCTGTATTTTGCTAAATTATTTTTAGTGGCCATTCATTACTTTTAGAATCAGAAAATAAAACTCTCAAAGCTGTAACATATTTTTTTTTAATAGTCCACATTAAAACAAATGCAGAGAGGTTTAATTCCTAGATGTCACAGCCATCACTTTAATCTACATGATATATGCTGATACTCATCAGTTCTGCAGCCTGGCAGTGGCCAATGTAAGTCAATTTATAGAATCTGGCAATTTAATCAACTGCCTAGAGGGCGCAGGCATGTTTTTTAAGTGCCTACCATCCACCAACTCTCTAACATATGCTAAAACAAACAAACAAACAAACAACAACAACAACAACAAAAGAAGGAATAATAACACTCTGAGGCCCAGCTGAACATCAAACTGGCTTCTCTCTGTCACTTTTTATTGTTTCTGTTTTTGTGTAAAGTTACTAGCAACCTTCTGTTGAACACTACCTATGTACATGCACTGGTTTAGGTCAGATCTTGAGTTGATAGAAGTGAAGAAAGCAGACATGGAACTTACTATTTGAACAGTGTTATCATCTGAAGTTAAAACCATCTAGTAAACTTGTATATAAGTGGGACAGATAATTGTTATCCCTTTGGTGTTTCTTATGAGGGTGCTATGGAATTTTGATTGAGATGATTTTCCGTTGTACAGGAATGTCCCATATAAATGGGTGGGATCCCTGGCCATCAGGCCCCAAGGTCTGTTAGCAAGCTTCATTCATTCTGACAATCAACACAACCCTAATAATTTTCTAAATGTTCCATTCAGGGGAGAGGTACTATTTTTCTCTGATCCACCTTCTACCTTGCTGAGAACTGCTTGACTAGAAATTCATCTATACTGTGCAGTAACTTAATTCTAGGATGTACAGAGAAAACAGGGAAACTATGTTTTTTTCTTTGTATCTCCTCCTAAATGCTTTGATAATATGGATGGATCATAATGAGATTGTTCATTTGTTTTTTTCTATTAAATAAAGTGTTCTGTCATTATTTTGAACTTCCTTGATTAATGTAATGCTAAGACGTTTTCTCTGCATCCAGAATCTTTCATTTACACTCTGCTTAAATTTTACACAAAATCAATAAGTTTAATGTCAAATATGATGTGATAAAAATGTAAGTTATGGTGTTAGTTGGTATTTAAGCTCACTTAATTCTATTTCCAACAAATAATGGTTACTGATGGCATACTATTATTTCTTAATTTGTTATTTGCTTTCTAAGCAAAGATTACTTTTTTTCACTTTATTAACATAGGACTTTATACCAATGTTCTTCATTACCTATTGACCTTTCATTTTCTCATCCTATAACTTTCCTTCCTCTTCACTATATTTTCTTACTTTTTCTACTTCTTTTTTCAATTGTTTTTTTAATTATTTTTTTTAAAAATCCACAACTTTATTTAGATGTATGTGCCAAAGATAAAAACAAGCATGAGCAAAGAGGAATAATCAATATGAAATATCAAATATTTGGGTCCTTTCTTATTTATTTAGAACATTGAGTTGGTAACCCTGAGATAAAGCATGTAATCTTATTTTGTTTCAAGCGTCTCGTCTGCCAAATAGGGATAATAATATTTGTACTGTGATTTTTTTCATTGGGATAAAGGACTAATCGCAGTATTGTGCTTTTACCTTTGAATATACAAATTTTGTATATGATAATTTTACTCTTATAAAAATGAGTTTAAGAATTACCTTTAGCTTCTCATGCTAGATTGTTTGAACCAGATGTGTGGTTGTTGTGTCAGACAGAATCTAATGTACAAACTATGTTGTAAAGATACTCACACATAAACTCTACAACTGCCTCATGTCTTCCTTTGCTGGCTTTCTAATTACTTGGCTATTGCTGAATGAACAAATGGTCAAAGATGATTAATTTTCTTCTGCTATTTCTAATACTTTTGAAGAAAGCTTGTTTGTTTGTTTTTGTCTAAATGTTTCAAGTATTCGGAACTGTTGCTAAAGTTGGAATGATAATATAAATAGCTATGAAAATTATCCCAGTAACCAGATATCATTTGCCCTTAATAACATCCATCACAGATACTTTTGTTCCAACAGCTATGGAATGTCAGTGACCACACACTAAAGCATATTGTGCTCCTTTAATTTCTTGCATTCAAGTCCCAATACACTAAGGAAACAGCTCTAAGCTTTAATTTTAGGTTTCCATTGTCCTTAAGAGATGCGTTAACTTTGCAGCTAATTGCATGTAGTTTTAAATAACTCAAGTAAGCTATTCAGACTACAGTTAGCATATAGACTATCACATCTTACTAGATAACACTGTCTTAGTTATTTTTCAGCTTGAGATGGGCTGCAGCCATTTTAAAGTGCCTTGCTCTTCCCTGAATGGTATTGTTACATACGTCTATGTCTCATTTCCCACCATTCGTCAAAAGTTCATTCTCAGATTGGTTTCCGTACTTTCAGAATCTGTCCTGTGGTTTAGGATTTAAGAAATTAGCTCTCACTGAGTGTAACATAGGGATGTAGTAAAGAAAATTCACCTTTTAAGAAATGTGTAGATTTCAGAAAAATTATAGGGAAATCAAAGGTTTAGATGAGTAAAATTTCTGTTTTTCCTAAATACCAACATGATAACATTTAGAACTGTGTGGCTTTGATTGAAAATTTAGAGTTTTAAGAAATATTTTCAAGCATGCAGGTGAGCTTATTTCCATTCTCTTAAGTCCATCTGTGATTGTAAGTTGTTTAATAAACATCTGCTGAAAAAAGAACATAATTTAATGGTTGGTTAAGACATAGTTTCTGGATTTGTACAATGTTTCCATCACTTACTAGCTGTGGGACATGCAACCATTTATTTAACTTCCTGAAACCTGTTTCCTCATATGTGTAATACACAGAAAGAGTGCAGCTACTCCATAGGTTCGTTGAAAAGATTACATGACCTAATGCTCAGTGATGGACTTGCACAGCCCCTATACATTAGTGTTCCACACATATTAGAAAACAGATAACAATAACCATAATAATCAATACTCATAATACTCAATAGTTTCCTCAGAGGGTAGGTGGCAAGGTGGGAGTTCATGCTTTCTCTCCAGAGCTCTGACATTGACATGACACAATTCTAAACGATTTCAGTATGCAAGTCCCTTCACCCCATTTTCAGTGTTTCAGAAAGGGACTATAATCAGCCTAATTAGGGTCAACTATCTACCCCAGACTCAATCAGTATGGCCAAAAGGACGGAGCCATGTAATACTGTCACAAAAGTAGGTGTTCTGCTTTTATGTTTCAGGATCATTCCCATGAAATGCAGAAATGTTATCTAGTGCTGTTATTGTGTGAAGGTGTTGTTGATTTCAGGTAGTCTGATATTTTACTGAACAGAGTTGATTTATTTGAATATTAATCAAGGAAATATATTTTATTTGGTATTGGATTCATTCCTATTTAATATTCTACTTCCATTAATGAACTGAATAAGGTTACCTATTAACTTCTGCAGTTGGTGCCAGGTTGTGGGTTGGTATAAGGAGGGTTTCAGAATAAAGGAAATGGGAAAACAAGGTTAGAATAAATTTTACAGTAATGAGTTAAAGAATCATGGCAGAACAACTGATTATAAAACACAAAAGGGAAATAATATCATTAGGGAGAAAGAAGGTGGGTTAGACTGTTATGGAATGGAGCAAAAAGGTTTTATTTTCCATTTGGCTTTGCATATTTTATGCTTGTATTAAATATAATTCTTCATGGTATTCCAGGAAATTATTTCAAATAAAGTAGCAAAGCTAAATTATGAAAACAACTCTGAGAACTGGGAAGCAACTCAGTGATCCAAACTATTTTCTTGATTAATATTCAAATAAATCAACTCTGTTCAATTTCTCTTTTAAACATTTTATAGATCAAGGCATATGTCAAGGCATGTAATTGAATTTCAAAACATTCTTGCCAGAAAAGCAAATAAAAGTTATAATATGAACCAAAAACTATCATTTCGATCAATGGGGTATTACTTTTATGTCAACAAATAAGTTCTTAAAAGTGTAAAAATCTCAATAAAGATTAAAAATTATATTTTTCAAGGATAAACTTGAATTTAGCCAATTCAGATCAGAATGGTGTATCTCTGTATTATAGTTAGGCAATTGGCTATGATAGTTAATTGACCATAAGTATAGTTCAAATGGCTAGTTAATGAAAAGCAGAATATAAAACTAGGGACACATTTTTAAAGCATGAAGTAAGTGTAACAAGTTATTTTGCTTAATTTGTAAGGACTGAAATCAAACATTTTAAAATGAGATTAAACAGTCACTTTAGTAATGCATTAGTGGAGTTTCTATAAGCACTAACTGTAAATAATAATAAATACTGACTTAGCATTTCCTTTCTAAACACTGTGTTAATCTCGCTTAATTCTTTCACACAACCCTATACTCCCATTTTGCATCAGAGGAAAATGACACAAAGAGAAGTTTAAAAGCTTGCCTTAGATCACTTTAGAAGAGGAAAAGCTGCTATTAAAACCCAGGCGTTCTTTCTAAATAATCTGTGCTTTTAACCTAGTGTGATAGGAGTATTCAGAATATACTCAACTGAATTAAAATAACATGCATCCAAGTATTATGCCTGACAATCTTGGCAAAAAGATCTTGGGAGATTAGCATTTTTCTCAAAACTATAGTTGAATGCCTCAGTCTTTTCTTTTACTCCAAATTCAAAGACCATTTTGAAACCTTTGTGTTAAAGCATGCTAAATTTATCAAGAAAATTATCTAAGAACTGATTATTGCAATGTCCAGTTTTGTCTCAACCAAGGTATTTTGCTGAAAATAGTACAAACCTCAAACTGATGACTCACATCCAACATGATTACAACTCCATCTCATTCAGCTGCTACAGATCCTGAAAACTATGCCCAGATGCTCAGCTGCTATTCAGTCAGCGACTTGAATGGCCAAGTGGAAGGAGATAGATAAAGATCTACTATATTGCATAACATGTTTGAGCCAAAAGAATTCTTAGAAAGCTTTCAAACTTTTATTTTTAGCTACAAAAATATTTAATGAAGTTATGGACTATAGTTAGCAAGTTCTTTTTTTATTAGTTTCAGGTGTACAAAACAATGTAATAGTTAGACATTTATACCCCTTAAAGTGATAACTCCCCTCCCCCAATCTACTACCCCTCTGACTTCGTATATAGCTGTTACAGTTCCACTGACTCTATTCCCTGTGCTGTACTCCACATCCTGTGACTATATATATAGTCATATATATATGTAATTATATATATAGTAAACACATGTATACATATATATGTATTATACATATATGTAATTATATATATATATATATATATATATATATATATATATATATATATGTAATTATAGTTGACAAACAGTATTATTCAGCTTCAGGTGTACAGTGCAGTAGTCAAGCATCTACACCAGCCATGAAGTGGTCTCCAAGGTGAAGGGATTAGAAAGCACAAATTGGTAACCAAAAGATCGCCACAGGAATACGAAAGAGTTTGGAGACTATAATCAATAATGTTGTAAAGATTTTGTAGGGTATCAGATGGACACTTGTAGCAAGTTCTTGAAGATTCTTTTATTGCTCTCCTTCTAACCTCCAACCTCTTTCATGCCTCATCTATGGAAGAATAGTTATTAATGCATTTGGCCAGATTAATGCATGTTTGCTAATGAGCAGAATCATTAATGAGCACAACCCTGTGAGTTGCTCTCCCTTCTTTCTCTTCCCTATCCTATGTATCTGCTACTGGAGTAATAGGTCATTTGGCCACCTTGAGAGATTTGCTTCCTGTCATTTCCTGTCCTTCCTTTCTGGCATGTGGAAAGTGTTGGGTTTGGGCTTAAGGTGAGGCGAGATGCGTATTGCTCCAGCCTACTTTATCAGTGTTCTACATCATGTTTTAGGGGAAGAGCCCATTAAAAATTCAGTGATTTTGCTTTATTTTATGATTGTTCTTTGTGGGAATATGTGAGGAGACATCCTTTGATTTGAATCCTTGATTTCCTGAAGGCTCTGGCCAAGGTCCCGTTGACCAAGACAGCTTTAAAAAAAAATTTTTTTTTTAAATTTGTTAGGGTGACATTGGTTAATAAAATGATATGTTTCAAGTGTACAAATCTATAATATATCATCTATATATTGCATTGTATGTTTACCACCCAAAGTCATATCTCCTTCTGTCACCATATATTTGACATTTATCCAATTCTACCTCCCCATCCTACCCCTTTTCCTCTGGTAAGCAATAAACTGTTGTCTGCGTCTATGAGTTTTTGTTTGTTTACGTGTATTGTTTGTTTATTGCTTTCAATTTTATAGCCCACATATGAGTAAAATCATATGTTTCTCAACTTTTTCTGACTTACATTGCTTAGCATGATAATCTTAAGATCCCTCCATGCTTTTGCAAATGTCACTATTTCATCTTTTCTTATGGACAAGTAATATTCCATTGTGTATATATACCACCTATCATCTATTGGTTATTTTCATGTCTTGGCCACTGCAGTAAACATAGGAGTCCTAATATCTTTATGGATAAATGTTTTCAGATTTTGTTGGTAGATACCCAGAAGAGGAATTGCTGGCTCATATGGTAATTCTAATCTTAATTTTTTGAGGAGCCTCCATACAGTTTTCCATAGTATCTATACCAGTTTACGTTCTCACCAGCAGTGTATGAAGGTTAATTTTTTCTCCACAACCTCTCCAATACTTGTTATTACTTGTCTTGTTGATAATAGTCATTCTAATAGATGTGAAGTGATGTCTCATTGTGGTTTTGATTTGTATTTCCCTAATAGCTAGTGAAGTTGAGCATTTTTTCATGTATCTGTTGGCTGTTTGTATGTCTTCTTAGGAGAAGTGTCTGTTCAGGTCCTCTGCCCATTTTTTTAATTGGATTGTTTGCTTTTTTGTTGTTTGTTGTATGAGTTCTTTATATATTTTAGATATTAGCCCCTTATTGGAGGCCTTGTTTACAAATATCTTCTCCCATTTGGTTGGTTGCCTTTCTGTTTTGTTGATGGTTTCTTTTGCTGTGCAGAAACTTTTTAGTTTGATATAGTCTCATTCATTTAGTTTTGCTTTCATTTCCCTGGACTTGGAAGTCAAATTCATAAAATCCTTTCTAAGACCAATGTCCATAAGTTTAGTACCTATGCTTTCTTCTATGCCATTTATTGTTCAGGTCTTATGTTTAGGTCTTTGATCCATTTTGAGTTAATTTTGGTGTATGGTGACAGATAGCAGCCTAGTTTCTTTCTTTTGCATGTAGCTTTCCAATTTTCCCAGCACTATTTATTGAAGAGGCTTTCTTTTCTCCGTTGTATTATTTCGGCTCCTTTGACAAAAATTATTTGCCCACATATATGTGGGTTTATTTCTGTGCTCTCAATTGTATTGAATTGGTCTGTGTCTCTTTTTTTTGCCAAAACCATGTTATTTTGATTATTGTCACTTTGTAGGATACTTTGAAATCAGGGAGTGTGATATCTCTGGCCTTTTTTCCCCCAGAATTGCTTTGGCTATTCCAGGGTCTTTTGTGATTCCATGAAAATATGATGATTTCTTTTTGTTCTGTGTCTTTGAAAAATGTCATTGGGATTTTGTTGGGGATTGTATTAAATCTATATATTGCTTCTGCTTATGGCCATTTTAACTATGTTGATTTTTCCAATCCGTGTACACAAAATATCTTTCCATTTTGTGTGTGTGTGTCTTCTTCAATTTCTTTTAAAAATGTCTTATAGTTTTCAGTGTATAGGTCCTTCACATACTTTATTAAGTTTATTCCTAGGTATTTTATTCTTTTGTTGCAACTGAAAAAAGGAATTGTCTTTTTCATTTGTCTTCTTAAATTTTATTATTAGTATATAAGAATGCAAGGGACTTTTGTATATTTATTTTTTATCCTACAACTTTACTGTGTTTGTTTATTGTTTCTAATATTTTTTTGGTGGAATCAGAAAAGTAACCATTTGGCTTCTTCATTCCCAATGTGGATGCCTTTTATTTTGTTCTCTTGCCTGATCTCTCTGGCTAGAACTTGCAACACTATGTTGAATAATGGTGGTGAGAGGGGGCATCTTTATTTTGTTTCTGATCTTAAAGGAAAAACTTTCAGTTTTTCACCATTAAGTATGATATTAGCTGAGGGTTTGTCATATATGGTCTTTATTATTTGAGATACTTTCCTTCCATACACATTTCATTAAGTATTTTAATCATAAATGAATGTTGTGTCATGTCAATGCTTTTTCAGCATCTATTGATATGATCATAAAATTTTTATCCTTTATTTTGTTTATGTGATGTATCACATTGATTGATCTGCATATGGTTAACAATTCTTGTGTCCCTGAAATGAACCATATTTGATTGTGATGTATAATCTTTTTAATGTATGTTGTATTTGACTTAGTAGGATTTTGTTTAGGATTTTAGCATCTGTATTCATCAAAAATACTGGACAGTAGTTTTCTTTTTTTGTGTTGATATGACGGTAATGTTGGCCTCATAAGATGAGTTAAGAAGTATTTTCTCTTCAATTTTTTTGGAAGAGTTTGAGAAGGGCAGGTATTAAAGCATCTTTGACTGTTTGGTAGAATTCACTAATGAAGCCATCTGGTCCTGGACTTTTGCTTTTGGGTAGGTTTTGGATGATTGTTTCAATTTCCATGCTGTTGATCACTTTATACAGATTTTCCAGTTCTTCATAATTCAATCTAGGAAGGTTATATATTTATTTCTAAGAACTTGTCCATTTCTTTTTGGTTATTGAATTTGGTAACATATAGTCCTTCATAGTATCATTCTATGATCCTTTGTGTTTCTGTAGTATCCGTTGTAACTTCTTTCATCACTGATTATGTTTATTTGTGTCTTTTCTCTTTTTTTCCTTAGTGAGTCTAGCCAGGGGTTTGTCAATTTTATTACTGTTTTTAAAGAACCAGCTCCTTGTTATGTTAATTTTTATAGTGTCTTTTGTTTTGTATTTCATTTAATTCTGCTCTAGTTTTTATTATTTTCTTCCTTCTGCTGACTTTGAGCTTCTTTCATTTTAATATTATTTTTTCGCTCTAGTTTTTAAGATGTAATATTGTTTATTTGGGATTTTTCTTGTTTCTTGAGATAGGCCTGTAATGAGATAAACTTCCCTTATTATCACTTTGGCTGCATCCCTCAAATTTTGATACATTGTATTTTCATTCTCCTTTGTTTCTATGTATCTTTCGACCTTGTCTTTTATTCTTTGACCCAATTGTTCTTTAGTAGTATGTTGTTTAATCTCCACATATTTGTGGTTTTTCCCACTTTTCTTTTTGCATTTGGTCTCCAATTTCAAAGCATTGTGGTCAGAGAATATGCTTAATATGATTTCAGTCTTCTTGTCCCAACATATGGTTTATCCTTGAGAACGTTCTATGTACACTAGAGAAGAATGTATTATCTGGTATTCTGGAATGAAAGGCTCTATAAATTTTGATTATTTCCATTTGGTCTAATGTGTAATTTAGGGCCAATATTTCCTTATTAATTGTCTGTTTGGATGATCTATCCATGTTGTCAATGGGGATTTAAGTCCCTTACTATAATTATATTTTTGTCAGTTTCTTCTTTTACTTCTGACAGTAGTTGTTTATATATTTTTATGCTTCCTAATTGGGAGCATATATATTGATAAGTGTTATGTCTTTTTGATATATTGTCCCCTTTACCATTATGAAATGTCCATCTTTGTCTCTTGTTACCTTTTTATCTTGAAGTCTATTTTGTCAGCTAGCATGGCTACCCCAAGTTTCTCTGGATGTCATTTGTTTGGAGTATTGTTTTCCACCCTTTGACTTTGAGTCTACATTTTTCCTTGTAGCTGAGATGTGTCTCTTGAAGGCAGTGTATGGTTGGATTTTATTTTTTGATCCAGTCTGCTGCTCTATGCCTTTTTATTGGTGAGTTCAGTCCATTTACATTTGTGGTTATTATTGATGTATGAGTATTCCTGTAGCCATTTTTTGTTGTTGTTGTTTTCTGGGAGCTTTGTGTCTCCATTGTTTCTTTGCCTTTGTGTTTCTGTCTAATTATTTTATTTTGTGGTATTCTATAATTTTTTTTCCCTGTATTTTCTCATTTTTTATGTTGTGTGTCTCAGTTCTAGATTTTTCCCCCCAGTGGTTACCATTAATTTTATGTAAAAGAAAGTTATATATATATATATATAGTAGTAGTTTTTCTTAAGCATGCATCTTATCTCCATTCCCCTTTTCAAATTCATACTTTAACCTTATGTTCTTGTTATAAAAAATTTCCCCTATTTGCGCTGTGAGTTTATTTCAAAGTTGCAGTAGCAAATTGCCTTCTTCTTCTCCATTTCATGTTTTATCTCCTTTAAACTTTATGTTATATTTAAATGCATATTCCCCTATTCTGAATAGGTGTTGCCATTTCCTGCTTCTGTCTGTCTGTTAGTCATCTTACTCATGTTTTGTATCCTTTTGTCTTCTTGTTTCAGGTAGAATAACCCCCTTCAGTATTTCCTATAATGCAGGCAGGCCTTGTGGTGGAAAACTCCTTCAGCTTCTCTATAGTTGGAAAAGTCTTTTTCACTCCTTTATATCTAAAGAATAACTGCTGGATATATTATTCTTGGCTTGTAATTTCTCTCTTCCAATAGTTTGAATATTTGATTCCACTCCCTTCTAGCTTGTAGAATTTCTGATGAAAAATTTGATGATAATCTATGGGCTTTCCTTTATAGGTTACTGTCTTCTTTTCCTGGCTGCCTTGAAAATTCTTTCTTTGTCATTAATTTTTTACAGTTTCAATATAATGTGCCTTGGAGAAAGCCTTTTAGGATTGAGATAATTACCTGTTCTTGGTAATTCACTTCTTGGATTTGAGGATCTAGTTTTTTCCATAGGTTTGGGAAGTTCTTTTTCACTATTTATTTGAAAGTCTCTCTGTTCCCTCCTCTGTCTCTTATTCTTCTGGTATACCCACTATTCTTATATTTTTATTTCTGATGGAGTCAAATAGTTCTTGTGGAGTTCTTTCATTTCTTTTAACTCTCAAGTCTCTCTCTTCTATCTGCTTTATTTCCAGATTTCTGTTTTCAATATCATTTTCCTCTGTCTGGTCCACTCTATTTCCTATGCTCACTATTTCATTCTTCTCTTTTATTGAGTCTTCAGCTCCAGAATTTCAATTTGGTTCTTTTTAAGATTTTTTATTTCTTTGGTAAAGTATTCATTTTGTCATTGATTTTATTTCTGAATTCATTAAATAGCCTATCTGAGTTTTCTTGCATCTTGTTGAGTTTTTCAGAACTACAATGTTGAATTCTCTGTCATTTAGGTCACATATTTCCATGTCATTAAGTTTACTTTCTGGAGATTTTTCATTTTATTTCTGAGTTGCCTTGTTACCTTGGTGGTTCATGACATTTGATGGATTATTTCTCTTCCTAGGCATTTATGGAATGAATTCGCAGCAGGTTGATACAAAGAGGTCTTTTTTTTTTTCACCCCCAGTAGGTGGTGCTGGAGCATTTCATTTTCGCTTGCCCTGCTTTGACACAATTTCCTGGGGAGGTGGGTGTCTTCTCTGTGACCAAGTTGCCTAGGTCTCATGTCATCACCTCTGTGGGAGAATGTGGTGGGCCATAGGGCCCCTGAATTCTGTGTTGCCGTGCAGCCATAAGCATACTGTGCTGTCTGAGGCCTCCCAGGTAACCCTGCCTGGATTAGCTGAAAAGGATGAGAGGCACGGTGGGGTGGAAGAGGCTGCTGGTTTGTTTGTGGCTTTGTTATCCTCCAAGTAATAGTGATTACCAGACCTCAGCTGCCTGGCATCTGTATCTCCACTTTTGTCACTGGAATTAGCTTCAGTGTACATCTGCCACTCAGGAACCGTCTCTCCAGTTCTCAGGGCTGTAGATATTCTGCTCTTTAACCTAACACTTATTGCTACAGTTTCTTCTAGGGCCCACTGCTAGCTCTGAGAATGTGGGGTGAGGTAGTCAGGGTCCATGGCACTGTTTTCTACTTGACATCATTGCTGGACCACATCCGTCATGTTTCTGTATTCAGTTTTTGCCCTGAGATCTCTGCCCCAATACTGAGTTCAGCCGTATTGTATGCTTATCATGCAGACGGGAATACTTGGGGCTACAGAGAGTGCAGCTGCAGCCTGAATCCTCCCCTCTCCTGGGATCCACATTGAGCTCCAGGCTATATCTGTGCCCCCGTCTCTGCTTTTCTCCCTTCTCTCCTCCACATTCACCCTGATTTACCCATCTTCAGGGGTTTCGATGTGTGGATCTCTCAGACGTATTTGTGTGTTGCACAGGGGATCCTTTATTGAATTATAGCTGTTCAACTTGTAACTTCAAGGTGAGATGCTGCTCCTCACTCTGTCGTGTTTCTGACAACCACCCCAAGACAGATTTAATATTTTCTTCAGCTTGACTGAACTTTAGACAAGCTTCTTTCTAACTCTAGACCCTGACCTCTCTTAAAGCACTTACTTTAGGAAACCTGTCATTGTAAATTTTTTAGAAGCCTCTGGTCAGTTTTATAACCCAGGAATGTCTGTCTTAAAGACCTGGAAACCATCTCTTTGAAGTGTAGACATAAAAGGAGACAGTACCCCCATCTCCCATTCTTTCTGGCAGGATAGGAGCATAACTTTGAAGGTGCCAATTAGCAAACAGATGGCCAAATCACAAAGAAAAACATTCACAAACTCAGGAATAACTCAAGGTGCTCAACACATCCCGTTGAGCAACCTCCCTGATAATGGGTTGGGGGAGGGGAGTGGTTATTTTTCAGTACTTTTCCACTAGCTCATGCCAGCACTTAGAAACCCTTTTGCTTTTTGTTTTAGTGGAATTGAATTCAATCTCTCTCTTCTATTGCAATACTCTGAAGAAATTTATCTTTGGCTGTTTAACTTTGTCCAGTGCAACTTTTGTTTTAACACTATCTTGCAACATTCTATATCAGACAATATTTTATGCTGCTCTGGGTCCTGTGAGGATGGGGTAGCCTAGTTTAATCTCCATATTGTTCCTGAACGCAACCTAGAGGAAATTTCCTAATCCCTGGGACTATGCAGAATGTAATTTGAAAAGCCATTTTCTAGTTTGTTTTAAATGAGAAGGGCGAGTTTTATCAGAGTTCTCATGACATCCTCACCCAACATCCTAGTCTAATACTGATTCCACTACATGTTATCATTCTCATAAACCCTTACTCTCTGGATCTGGGGCCATTTCTTATAGGTGTCACATTCCTACTGCCTCTTCCTTACTTATTCTCTATTCTGATGTAATATGGAAGTCTCCAGAGAAGAGATGGTCACAGTTGAAATGGCAAAGTTGTCAAAGGTAGTAAAATAGTGTAGTGGGGATATTAGCTGAGCCTAAAGTAATATTTTGACTCTCTGAGTGAGTCTGTTGAGCAGGTTAAACCAGAGGCCCAGAGATGTCTATTAATATGAATTGATCTTTTGGGGAGAAAGGAGAAAAACAGGGATCACTGTTTCTGGAAAGTAGAGAACAGCATGGTATCTGTTCCCCAGACTGGTCCAGGATGTCTGCCTGAGTTCTACAGGGGAACTGGAGACAGAATCTCAAGGAAAAATGGAGCCACTTGGGATAAAATCTTCACTAATTGGGATAAAAAGTATGACAAAGTGGTGACACAAGTCCATGAAACTAGAGTTCTTATTCTTACTGTAATAATAAAAGGTTATACATTCATAAAAATACATTAAAATGGCTGAAATAAATTCCATTGTCATGGTAAGAAGCAGTATTTCACTGAGCAATTACAAAACCAAATTTTTTATAATGATACTTGATTTGTATTATTTGAAATTTAATAAAGTTATATAAATAATGTTTCTGTATGTCTTAAGGAATAACAAGGGGGAAGGAAAGGCAAGTGGAAATGAACAGAAATTCAAATGTATTTGTTGTACATGGGGCTTACTGTCTCCCCAGGTAGAATGTCTCAGATTTTTTTTTAACACCAATGTTTCATCAAAAATATTGGGACATAATGCATGCTGTATGCCTTTGCTTCATGGACATGTGAATATGCACAATGACATCTGAAGGAACTGTAGAGGACAGACTCTAAACTGTTCCCATGATTTCTGTCTCCTGGTGTTCGTACCATTGTGTCTCCTCTCATTGAGTGTGGATGGGACCTATAACTTTATTCTAACCTGTCGAATATGGCAAAGGTGATACCATGTCACTTAATGATGTTACATTAAGACTCCACCTTGCTGGCATCTAGAGTGAGTTTCTAGAGACTCCCCCTGCTGGCTTGAAGTAGTAAGTGGCCATGTTAGAAAAGCTACTTGGTGAGGAATTGCAGTAGCCTCTAGGAATTTCTGGTAGCCTCTAGAAGCTGAGGGAAGCCTCCAGCTGAGAGCCAGCAAGAATCCAGGCCCTCAGTCCTACAACTGTAGGAAATAAATTCTGCCAACAACCTGAGTGAGTTGTAAGTGGATTCAAGATGAGAATGCAAACCTGGCTAATATCTTGATAGTAGCCTTATGAGATCTGAATAAAGGAACCAGCTAGAATGTTGCCAGACTCCTGACTCACAAGAATTGTGAGATAATAAAGGGGTAGTATTATTTTAAGATTCTGAGTCTGTATGAATTTGTTATGCAGTGATGAAAAGTGAATACAGGAACCGAGTATTTCTGCAGTAGAGAAATCTATTAAACATTTCCAAAACTTACTTGCGAAAAGTTCCTTTTGGCTAAGAGTTTGGCTAAATGTATAGTGCTAGCAAAGAGTAAGAACTCCATAAATCTTAGCTGTCGTTATGATTGTTGATATCATCATCATCATTATACTGTTATCTTGCTAGATAAACATTCCTAAACATATACAAAATACTAGGAAAACTTCTATTTATTAGATTTCCCCAAAATTCTCTCATTGCTACCAATTAACATCTTTCTTCACTCTCAAAAAGTGACCTCATACTTGTTCTATTTCTTTAAATTTCTGCTTGTCCTTGATCCTGTCTCTGTCCTCCCTCATTCCTCTTCTCTTCCACTCCCTCTTTTCTGCTCCTTCTAAACTTAAATGCATTTAACCTTAAATTGTTTTTTTCAGGTGGACGTTACATACCTACTCTTTTTCTCTACACATGCTCTGAATTTTATATATGGAGCAGTTGGCACAAAAAGGCAACCTGTACTAAATGACTCTCTTTTTTTCTGAATATTCCTTAAAATTGATAATTTCCCAGTTTTCTGAAATCACATTTTTAATTGTATGATATGTCAGGAGTCACGAATTCACTGACTGCAGGTTTAGGAGGGCAAAGTAGTGAGCAAAGATGGTCAGATGCTTCCTTTCGCACATTAGGCAGCATATAGGCAGCTGCTGCTCATCTCCAACCAATTGTTTCCCAGAGGAAATGTGGGACCAGTTTTACCAGGTCATCTGATTTTTCAAGAGAAGGTGGAATTATGGAATGTTTTGGTGAAATCTATGAATGTTTAAATGTTATTAACTAACTTACAGATGTATAAAACAGTGTCCACAGCACTCAAAATATGTAAAATCTTGGCACATAGGTGTGACAAAGATGCTGAGATGTCCACGGAATGAATATATGTTGCCCATTCTATGGGGTAGAATTGTTGCTGGAAACTGCCCATCAGGGATCAAATTTCCCAGTATGCTTTGCAATTAGGTGAAGCCAAATGATGGTGTGTTAGGTACTTTTACATTTGTAGGTCCAGTTGTCATATGGGTAGCCTCTCCTAACTAATAAAATAAGTTTGGGTATCTTAAAAGGTGAGTTGAGACCAGCATTTCCATATTTCCACTAATAAAAAGCATAAAAGTTAACATGCAAAGACAAAGTTCTTTTAATGGCAGTGTTTTTCATGTGAAATGCATTACAGAACTGTCTGTATATTGTTGGGTAGTGATTATAGTGTTTTACTCATGTTACTTTGTAGTTTAAAAAGCATCAAAAAGAAAAAAAATCTGTCCAGTTATTCTGATTTGGATATAGTAAGCTGATTGATTGTTGACAGCAGAATGGCTCCTGTATGCTACTCACTTGCCTTATGTCCTTCAACTGGGATAGGCTAAATGTCTTATCTTCTGAAGTGGGGGTGAACAGAACGGGAAGAGTAAGATGAGTGGGAAACAGCAGCAGCAGATGAAAAGGTGTAAGTTGAGTCCCTCATTCCTACCGTTATCTGTTCTCAATATCCTCAACATAAGTGGCACAAATATCAACAACCATAGTACTGGAATCCCTGCTGCAGTCTTGGAGTTTTCAACCAGCCACAGAATCCAGAATTGTTCCCACCAATATTTAAGACAAAAGAGAACCACCACCAGGTGGCACTAAACCATAAACAGGAAATGGACCAATTGGGATGGAATTTCTTGGCGGCTAGCTGCTTCACCCCCGTCAGTTCATTAATCTTGAAAAAATACAATTCTTTATATTATACCATGAAATTCTGTTGTATCCTACATGTTGCCTTATGTCAGGAATGTAAGATACTTTCTAATATATGATCTCATTTCTTATAAATAACTCTAAGAAGTGGGGCAGGCTATTATACTATTGTCCCCTTGGAAGAGGAAATTGAGGCACAGAGATTAAATGTGACATTGAATAAAACAACAAATAGTAATATTGATTGTTGGTTTAAAAAAATAAAAAGTACCTTTTAAATAGACATATTTTAATGACTCTGCTATAAAATTCCTGAATAAAGTGTCTAAGTAAATGGTTTCCATGGTAACCACTACAATACAGTTCACATACGTTGTTCTCTTGCCATGTAACATCCAACAGACAAGGTTCCAAGGTCTAAGAACAGTGTTGCTAGTTAAATGCCCTTTACGCTTTTTTTTCTTAAATAGCAGCTGTCTTAATCGAGCTATTGGCACCGTGATAACACTACGTCATCAGCTTGGGGAGAGAGCTTGTTTTATTGTTAGCTAAATATAGCAGACAGACATGGATCCAATTTACCAAAAGGCCATTTCATATTTTAAAATATGTTTTAAAGAAGCAACATGCATACAGTATTCTAGTTTTTAAAGTAATTAGAATTGTATTTTACTAAATTCTACTACAATTAGATATAGTTTAAAGAAGCATTAATAACCTGGGATCTATACTATAATTTAAAACTTAAGCTCATAACTCAAAGCTTTGAATAAATTCAAAGCTGTCATGCTATGAATAAAATAACAATAAACCTTATATTGGCTTTTTACTGTTTTATCTCTTAAAGGGCTAATATTTAGCATTGATTGCAATGGAATAGATGGGCCTAAAATCTGTCTGTACCATAGTGAGATATCAGATTGCACTATTGAGTATGTAGTAGATAATGAAAACAACAAAGAATTTGGAAGAAATATTAAACTGCCTAAGAGTCCCATTCATTTGAGCAAGGTAATTACATTGGTTTTGAAGACTGATTAACAAGTTTGTTGAAGGGTTCTAAATTGCAGGGGGAAAATAGTCTAATAACAGATATTTTAAAAATAGGCAAATATATTCCCAATTTCTTCATTAATGTTTCACTCAGATGGCTGAACCCAGGAGATTGCAGACACTGAATAATGAACAGTCATATGTGATGAATCTGTAACTTGTTTATTTGCAGGGGAAACCTTTTCCCTATGAATGGAGTACTAAAGACATTTTAAACTTCAAAAGATAACTCATGGAAAAAGGAAACTTTTGGCAAAAGATAACCAAGATGTTGCAGTAGGTAAACTCTCTGTTTACCTTCTCTCACAACCCCATCAAAATTACAACTAGTCTACAAAACAATCATTATTGAGAATCACCTAAAATCAAGCTGAACTGAAGCCTTTCAACTAAAGACGTGCAGAAGAAGCCACCTCTAGACTGTAGGAAGGTCAGAGACATGCCACAGGCTGGTCCCACACCTGTGTGTGACCATTAAAGATCAGGAGGGCTATTTCAGCTCTGGGTGTCCCTCCCCATCCCCTAAAGGAGTGAGAGATACCCCCCACCCCAGCACAGGGTTCCAGTGCTGGGGAGAGAAGTCCCCATAATTTTTGCTTGTGAAAACCAGCGGAGTTTGTGACTGAGTGAGACTGAGCACAGCTGCACTCACAGGCTCTCCTCTTAAAGGACTGTGTGCAGACTTACCCACCAATGGAATCACTCACTCTGAGCTCCAGCGCTGAGGCAGGAGCTGGAAAGGGGGCAGGGACAAATAGTGAGGAATTGAGTTGTCTGGCTTGGGATGGGGGCTGGAGAGGAAGCTTTCTTCTGGGTGAAGGAGCTGGCAGAGGCCATTGTTTCTTTGTTGAGTCCTCCCCCTTCCTGGCATGGGAACACAAGTGGCTGCTATTTCTGAGTCCCTGCCATTTGTTTGCCATGTCCTGGCGATTCAAGACCCTGCCCTGCCCAACTCTCAGGCACACCCAGGCCGTTTCCAGTGGCTTTTTCGTGTAGATCACTTGTCTTGATTCAAGCTGCACTTTCCTAGGGTCTTTCAAAGGTTCGCAGAACCCAGAGAAGCAGCATCTGGCTTGAGCATGTCCTGTACCTCTGGCTGAGCAACCCTAAGCCAGCACTAGTGGCAGCCGGCCTTGCAAGGTTCATGTCTTGGCCTCTCAAAGGTGCTTCCAAGCACAGCACAGGTGACAGACATCTGTGGATTTCTTTCTGGCTCCCACTAGGTGGCGCCAGGTGGGGCATGGGCTGTGGCTGAAGTAGACCTACAGCAGATCCCCTCCAAGGAGGTCCTGGGGCTGGTGCCCCCAGTGGCCAGTTTCAAAATAAGCTGGAGCATCACCCAGCCACCTCCAAGTACCACACACTCAAGGGGCAGACTGGGCAGGCACCAGAGTTCTGCTGAGGCAGATCCTGCTCTGTAGGGTCAGCCCCTGCACAACAACCCTTACACTGTAGTAAACGCCAGTCCTCACAACCAATGAACCCTAGGGTCAGTCCCTCACACTGATGTGCAATTATCAACCAAGGCTCAACTACAAAAGGAGGGCACACACAACCCACACACCTGGAGCACGTGGCTCAGGTGACCAGAAAGACTGCGCCACTGAACCCCCAGCAGAATTACTATGTAAGGCCACTCTACTAAGACCAGAAGACATAGCAACCCTACCTAATATATAGAAACAAACACAGGGAGGCAGCCAAAATGAGGAGACAAATAAATATGTCCCAAATGAAAGAACAGAACAAAGCTCCAGAAAAAAGAACTAAGCAAAATGGAGATAAGCAATCTATCAAGTGCAGAGTTCCAAACACTCATTATAAGAATGCTCCAGGATATCATAAAAATGGAGATGGAAATCATGAAAAAGAACCAGTCAGAAATAAAGGATACAATAATGGAAATGGAGAATATATGTCATGCAGGGCGGCAGGCGAAGTCTCAGCTCCCGCTCCTCACATAAGAACGCAGGATATGGTGAGGCCAAAAAGGAACACCCATGGAGCCATAGGTAGGGGAGTCATACCACTATAGTCTCTCTGGCAGCTGGGTTGGAGACACAGGAAACAGGAGCCACACGATCTGCAACCCACCATCCATTTGTCTCTGCCAACCAATCTCACGTCCTAACTGCAATCCACTCTTGCCAGCTCAGCCACCATCTCCTTGCTAGCCCCCATTTTTCTGCTAGTGTAGCCACAGCAGTTATATTAGTGGCCAATGGCTCACTGGTTACAGCTGACGGCCAACTAGCCACAGCTGATGGCCATGCAATCACAGTTGATGGCCATTTACTACCTGAGCCAGCACCTTTCCATGTGAGGCCGAGAGCCTGGAAACTGCCCTCTGGGGCTCTGTCCCCATACTCCACCCCTACAGGGTCTCGTCTCACAATCTACGTGACAAGCGTCTTCCGTGAGGGGCCCTGTGCGAGGATCCTGGAGGTGAATGCAATATCCTGGACACAGCCAGGCTCTCTGGGCACAGCCAGGGTTTCTCAGGGCACCACCAGTGCTTCTGGGCACGGCCAGACTTCCTGGACTCAGCCAGGGCTCTCAGAGCACTGCCACTCTCTCTGGGCCCAGCCCGACTTCCTGGACACAGCCAGGGCCTCTCACATACTCTCGACAGCGGCCAGTCGAGACACAAAAGCAAACATCCGCCAGTTCCACTACGTGGTGGTACATTCCCAACCAAACAGTCAAGTAGTCCATTAAATTAGGGATGGAAGTCAATTCTCCATAGTCCATAGTCATTCGCCAGGGCTGTCCTGGGGGTGAGGGACTACCTTGACCTCACCCTCATCTTCCATGGAGGACTCAGCAAGCGTTTCCTCCTGGGACTACAAGTGCTGCATCCGGGCTGCCTCAGCAAGCACTTGCCAGCCCACAGGGCTGGAACGACTTTTGCTTTCTCCAGCCTATGCTGCCACATCTTCCCACCCCTCCACGGGGGTCCAGCTCTCTGCTAGCTGCTCCTCCTGGTCTTCCTGAGACTGAGCGTTCATAGGTACAAACTGCTCCACTGCCCTTTGGAGAGCTTTGGCCGGCACCGTACCCTGCTCGATGTGCCATTTGTCATGCAGGAGACTCTGCTCGCTGCGTCATGTGTAGTGCGGGGCGGCCTGCGGGGTCTCAGCTCCCGCTCCCCACATAAGAACGCAGGATATGGTGAGGCCAAAAAGGAACCCCCAAGTAGCCATAGATAGGGGAGTCATACCACTACAGTCTCGCTGGCAGTTGGGTTGGAGACACAGGAAGCAGAATCCACACGATCCGCAACCCACCGTCCATTTGTCTCTGCCAACCAACCTCACATCATAACTGCAATCCGCTCTTGCCAGGTCAGAACCTGCCCTCTGGGACTGTCCCCACAATATATTACAGGGATCAACAGATTAGATGAAGTAGAGGATCCAACCAGTGATGTAGAAGATAAGGTAGCAGAAAATACCCAACCAGAACAGCAAAAAGAAAAAAGGATAAAAAAGAAAAAACTTGAGGAGAGTTTAAGGGGCCTCTAGGACAATACCAAGCATACCAACATTCCCATTATAGGGGTACCAGAAGGAGAAGAGAGAGAGAGCAAGGAATTGAAAACCTTATATTAAAACCATTTTAAAATTCTCATTTACCAGTTCAGTTACTTGGAGGTAAAACTTTCCTTTAATGTTAATCTAAAATATTAATCTTAAGAATGGCTATTTGAAAAAGAAGATATCACTCAAAATAGAAAAAGAAAACGTTACATATACATTTCATTGCTTCTAAGATAAACTTTTTGTCATGTTTTAGTATTGCTGAAATTGGGGTAATTTTTCAAATCAATGATGTGTGATAGTGTAATTGGAAGCATTTTTCCTTTCTGGTGGTACAGAAAAATAATTGTTAATCTTAAAATTAATGATTTTTAGATTCAAAGAAATATGTAATCTGTCTCCTGCCCTTCTATTTAAACGGAATGGTTATTTCCCTGCTTCTTGTATTGCTTCTGCCTCTTTTTCCTATCTTTAAAAATGTATTTTTCACCTATTTTATCCAAATATTTTCATGACATTTGTTGAGTGTTGTGTGCAGATGTATACATGACTATTTTCTAATATACATATTATGTAAATATACAATTTTACAGTTAGAAATATTGTTATGGAATGTGCTGAAATTAAGGAATTTGAAATTATTTTACTAAGGGGAGGAGAAAATAGAGAGGAAATCCTTAGTATAAGGGGGAGGACACCCATACAGTATTTAGATAGTCATGTTTTGGTAATTGTCAACTGCTTGTAGCACAGTGAACTTGGAGACAGCCACCTCGACACTGATTGAAGCACAAACATGAAGGTTAGAAACTTTATTGGATGTCATTTTCCAAAGCCTTTCAATCATCTTATATTCCTTCTTAGCTATATCCAAGTGATGCCAATAATAGTAATGCCAATTTACCTAAATAAAACCTCTGAATAAATTGTTTTTATAATGCAGAATGATTATTTAAATTTTTCTGTACCATTGTGGTAAGCAATTTTTTCTCATAATGTCTATTATAGTTTGGTGACTCCATTTTTTGTGTCACTCATATTTCAAAATTAAATTGCCCATGGTACTAAAACAATCAGCCATATAGGGAATTATGCTATATTCTTCTGTAATTTATCATTGCTCCTAGTACAGTTCAAATAATTTTACTTAACTGGCTAATTGGCTTGGAGGATCTATATCTTCATCATGTTTGTAAATAATATAAAAATAATCAACCCATTTTTAGTAGTAGTCATACTGGTTATTTGATATTTTCTAGCTATTAATATTACTATTTCAACATTTACACTAATATTCAAATTATTTCAATTTTTGCCTTTCAACTGACTTTTTTACTATATCTGTACAAGTATTTACTTGATTCTACCTATATACCTCTCACGAAACTAACGTGGCTTCAAGCTTAAGAATATACAATTGATAAAAAATTTTAAGATAAAGAAGATAAATCAAAAACCACTTTGGCCACAATGAAGAGACATAAATGCAGAAAAAGGATCAGATGGTTGCCATAACTAAGTATTGACTTTAATCCTGTGGTTTCTGGAATTCAGGCTCAAAAAACAAAAAACAAACCCAAAAAACAAAGAGCATTAATATTCATGTTATCTGATAAATGTATGTCTATCAATTCCTTTAGAGATAAAGTGCTTTGACTCTGAAGTTCAAAATAGATTTATCAGTTAGCTTCTTAAATATATGTTAATTAGTAATATGAAGTTGAACACGTGAATAAAACAAAACTGGTATATATGTTACATTTCCTTATCTGGAGTAAATTAGGTGAAGTCTATAAAATTCATTCTTTACAACTATAATAGTTTGAAGTTCTTTCCTTTTGGGGGAGCTTTTGTTAACTTATTTTGTGGAAGAAACATAAATCTACTGAATATCATAACAGATATTCTATATACTTCTTTAAAATGTAGTGTTCTTATTCTCACAAGAATCATAGAATTTAAAAAAAAAAGCATTAATTGCTCAATGGCAGTCACAGAAATTGAACACATGTACATGTGTGTATGTGTACATATGTATACACATGCACATATTAAGGTCAGACACTTAAGTTCATGAACTCATCCTAAAAAAAAAATGTGACATACCTCATTGCTGAATATCACTATGGTCACTTTCAAAGTACTCCCCTTGGGAAGCTATGCACTGACACCAGCACCTCGTCAAGCCTTCAAAGCAATTTTGGAACTCTTTTTCCAAATTGCCATCAGAGCTGTCCTTGTATTACCCTTTATGTCCAGAATGTCATCAAAATGTCTTTCTTTCAATATTTCCTTTATCTTCAGATAAAGAAAGAAGTCATCAGGGGCCAGATCAGGTGAATAAGAGGGATGTTCCAATACAGTTATTTGTTTACTGGCTAAAAACTCCCTCACAGACAGTGCTGTGTGAACTGGTGCATTGTCGTGATGCAAGAGCCATGAATTGTTGATGAAAAGTTCAGGTCATCTAACTTTTTGATGCAGCCTTTTTAGCACTTCCAAATAGTAAACTTGGTTAACTATTTATCCAGTTGATACAAGTTCATAATGAATAATCCCTGTGATATCAAAAAAGGTTAGCAACATTGTTGTAATAAGTTTGTGAACTTAATTGTCAGACCTCGTATGTACATACAATTTCTATCGCATAAATTATACATACATATGTTCAATTTCTATGTATAGTCAATCAACACACATGCACACACACAGCAGTCATATTCATGTTACTTTCACCAAAATGTGCAAAGCATCAATTCACTCTTGTTGAAATCTTAATAACTGAAATGTGGCTTTTATATGTCTTTTCTTTTTTTTTTTTTTTGACATAGATATGCAATATAATTTGAGATCTCCTCTGTGAGATAACACTGAATTTTTAATGATGTATGGAAGAGATTGTGGGAATAATAAAATCATATCAGTCAATTACTTTTCTCAGAGAGATGAACTAGAGAGTCATATAGACTTAGCTTTATAAGAGTTTTTTAAATAATTATATTTAGGTTTATAGTCCTAAATATGAAAATATCATCACAGAATGTAATATTTGCAATATCCCAATCCAAAAACTTGCCAATTTTTCTTCAAATTCCTATAACTCAAGTTCATTTGGAGTGAACACTTCAGCTCTCCCAAGGCCAAGATATTCTGTTTTATTGCATGTGTAAGTTTACAACTTATTTTTGCTCCATTCTTGTATTTCAAATATGACTATGTTACTGTCAACATGATTTCTTTAGCAACAATCAAAACATAATCTAATTATATATGTAATTTTCTACATTAAAGAATACATCATAAAAATTTTTAAACATTTTTTTAAAGATTGACTTCAGATATTTTTTGCTCTTACCAACCAGAATTTGATCATCTTTAACCTTGTTCTCATTAAAAAAATACATGGATGTGAATTATATCTCAGTGCAGTAATGATGAAGAGAAAAGAGCTTGAGAGTTTTATATGTACGCTGAAAGGCAAATTCTGTTGTTGTTTTTGAAATAGTCAGGCTGCTGTGTCATTGCCATAGAAATTTGATGGCTCCAATTTTGTTTACAGTGCGATTGACGAATAACTTAAACAGAAAGAGAAGAAAGACAAGTCGTACTATTTCATGTGGGATAGCTATGATGAGAAGTCATCTTTCAAATATGGCATTCACTGTATTGGGAGAAAGTAGGGACTGTGACATTTGATAACTTTTCAGGGCTGTATCTGCGATCTAAAATTCAAATGTTTAAAGGTACCTTGGTCTAAGGAACAAATTGAGTTTTTTAAGAACTTGGCAGGACTTGAAGAACATATCATTCCTCTGCTTTCCAGAAGGCTAGATTTAAGAATGGAAATAGAGGAAACAAAACTGACCTTTGTTAGTCACTTGCTATGAAATAATAGTAGAAGACAAGGAGCTTCCAGGTTGGTGAACACGTGGAGTTGCTGGGAGAGTGGTCCACTTGGAGAAGGCAAGGAAGCTCCATGCTCCTTCCCCACATCTTGTCCTGTGCATCTCTTCATCTGGCTGTTCTTATATTTTAATATCCTTTGCTATAAGTTGATAACCTAGTGAGTAAAAAGAAATAATCATAATCATAATAGAAGACAAAACAAGATTTAATCTTGTGCTGATAGTGGTATCCTTGATTTGTCTTTATTGTCTAGTTAGACAAATTGTCAGTACAGTTACGCAGGAATCCCGACCTACTCATCTATGGAGGTTGAGGTGACATGATATCAAACAAATGAAAAACATGGTAGGACTATTTCTGCTGACAGCAACCAACTTGGTGAAATAAATGTTTTAGGCTACAAATTAGTTAATATAAGGATTACCTGGCAGTAAATGTGAAGGACATAGTCCATGAGGCAAACAAAAAACACTATTATTTGAGTAGTATTTTTACAAAAGAAAAGCCTATATGTGTGTCTTATGATATTTTCCCTCTGACTTACTGAAAGTTATTGCATCCAGTTATTTCAAACTAACATAAACTTATAGTTTTATCATGATGTTTTAAATGAGATTGTGTGTATATAATGTGTATCCCAGTCCTTGACTGGTAGTGAACATTCAATAAATAGCAGTTATAGCTAATATTTTATTAAAAATATAATTAATAAGTATCTTGAAAATATTTTTCACATGTTCTAATTGCTTAAAATGGTTTCTCTTTTTATTACTTTTCTATCAATTTTATTGAATATACTTTACATACAAACAATGCACATATTTTAAGTGAACAAATAGTTCAATGAAGAAAAAAGTAATTTGGACCCCCCCAAAAAAATAGTTCAGTGAACTTTGACAAATATCAGCGGTCCCAAAAAATACATACACTTGACTTGTATTCATCTTTTGTTATCGGTATATATTGAGTATTATAATTTTAATACAGGTTTTTCCTTTCTTAAAATGTGTATACATTTTTTTGGCACCCTCTGTATATGCACCATGTAACTATTACCCCACTCAAAATACAAACCATTTCCACCATACAGAAAGTTTCTTCATGCCCATTTTAGGGTGGAGTCAATCCGCCACCCCAAAACACTGATTTTATTTCTATTACCATTTTGAAGTTGTAGAATTTCAAGAATTGGAATAGTATTTCATTACATTTTTGTCTGACATTTCCCTTAGTATACTATTTAGAGATTTATTTATGTTGAGATTTCTTTTTATTGCCAGGGAACATTCCATTGTGTGAATATTTCACAGTTTTTTTACTTACTGGGGTGCCAAAACATAAGAGATGTTACCTATGTATTACTTTTCGAAGTTGAATTACAGTACCAATGTGTAGTATGACATTCACTCAAAAGATGGCATTAATCAAATGAATGTTAGTGTCACCATGCAACAGGCAAGACAGGCAAAGAAAATGGCAGAAGCACGGTTGTCATTCGAGGAGTTCAAAACCATTTTAAAGTGGTATTTGAAATTCAAGAACGTTGTGGAAGTCCAACGACAATGGAGGCATGAGTATGCACCGAACTTCCAACACACCTAACAACTGCACACATTCGTGATAAGTTTGAGACGCATGGTACTATGTGTGATGGGCTCAAGGGAACATCTAGGAGGCCTCACACAGCAACAAGTCCTGCTTCTTCTGCTGTGGTGTTGGGACAGTTTACCCTGATGGTAACTACTTGGAGCACTTCTTGTAATTGCAGAAGTCAAACGTGATTTGTATTCATCTTTTGTTATCAGTATATATTTGAGCATTACAATTTTAATACAGTTTTCATTTCTTAAAATGTGTATGCATTTTTTTTTGGCACCCTCTGTATTTACGTGTTGATGAACATTTGGGTGACTTTCCGATTGGAAAATAAATAACTGATAAACAAATTTTCTTGTGGACACATGTTTTTACTTCTCTTGGGTAAATACCTAAGAGTGGAAATTCTGAGTCATAAGATAGTTATATATTTAATTTTACCAAAAATTACCAGTGTTCCCAAGTGGTGGGACCATTTAACTCCCATCAGCAATGTATGAGAGTTCTGTTTGCTCTAAATCCTAGCCAGCATTTGGTCTTGTCAGTTTTTCTAATGGGCATCAAGTGGTATGACATTATTGTTTTGATTTGATTTTGCTGATGACTAACATTGAGTATCTTATGATGTACTTATTGGCCATTAACATATCTTCCTTTTGTGAAGTTTTTTTTTTTAATCTTCTGCCCATTTTTATTGGGTTGTTTTTCTTTATATAAATTGCAATGTATATTTGAATATGAGTTCTTTGCCATAAATGTTTGAAAATGATTTTCTCATTTTGTGGCTTGACTTCATTTTCTTAACAGTGTATTTTGAAGACTACAAGTTTTTAATTTTTCTTTTATCATTAGTGCTTTTTGTGTCCTATTTAAGAAATCTTTACCTACCCAAAGTTCCTTATTTTATCATCTTTTTTCTTTCTATGCTACAATTTTGAATTCGGTTCACTTGTACTCAAGTTCATTAATTTTCCTGATATTGTGTCAAATGTGCCTAGAATTTAAGTACCAAGTGTCTCAGACATTTCCAGCCCAGTCCTCAATTTATTGTGCTGCCAAAGGGGCAGATAGTTTTAAATATCATAAACTGAGTTGTATCAGAATTTAGTTACAACAGCTTCAAAAACATTTTGGAAATGAATTCAAGCTCTCCTTTCAGGAAGGCCCTGGAACTAAACATTAAAATACTGTTAGACTGCAAAACTGTGTGACTTTGGACCAGTCCGGTGGCTCAGGTGGTTGGAGCGTTATGCTCCTAACACCAAGGTCGCAGGTTTGATTCCCATATGGGCCAGTGAGCTACACTCTGTACAGCTAAGATTGTGAACAACGGCTCTCCCTGGAGCTGGACTGCTATGAGCTGTCGTGAGCTGTTGTGGGCTGCCATGGGCTACTGTGAGAGGCTGGCAGCCAGCGTGAGTGGCTGGCAGCCAGCGTGAGCTTCTGTGAGCTACCTTCTGGCTACCGAATGCCTCAACTGGGGATGGGGGCATGTGCAAGGCTCATAATACCAGCATGGGCCAGGGAGCTGTGTCCTACACAATAGACTAAGAAACAACGGCTTGAACCGGAGTGTGGGGGGAGGTGGAAGAAGGGGAGAAAAAACAAACAACTGTATGACCTTGAGCCTGTTAGATAGACCTTGAGTCTCTGAGACTTGGGAGACTGTGAGATCTCGAGATTCTTAGATGAAGTATTTTACAGACTATGAGATTTCCATACCACAGGCTGTAGGATTTCCAGACCATGAGGCTGTGAAACTATCAGGTATTGACACTATGAGATAGCAAGCAAGACAACAGACTGTGGAGTTGATGGACCGAGCTCTATGAGACTTAGTGACAGTGAGAAGATAAAACAAGAGACTCTGAGATCTCCAGATATCAAAATTATAATACTGTGAAATCAAAGAGATCTTTCTAGCTGTCCCTATCCTCTGATTATTCAGCAAAATATTGCTATAAATACATGACTTGGCAGAGAACATTATTTTGTAGTTTGAACTTTTTCCAGATTACAGCCTGACACACTAGCCTACAGCTTTGTCAGAACTTCGCCTGGTTTCTGCCTATCCAAAGCAAGATTTTCATTGTTCAGAAGGCTAGATCTCTGACTGTCCTTTCCACCCCTCCTCACCCCCCCCTCCACCCCGCTGCAACTTTGGCAATGGGTCTAAAGACTGAGTTTTCTTTGTGTCCTTGTTTCTTTGTGTCCTTTCCTTGTCACTGCAGGAGGGTTCATCTCTTTGAATTCAGTGCTTTTAAGTTTCAGAATTCTTTGTGCCCACACATCTGTAAAGAAAACATTTATATGCACATCTATCTGTCTATCTATCCATCCATCTATCTATCTAGATTTGTTTATGAAGTAATTTATTGTTGTTTCAGTGTAATTAAAATGTATTTTATATCCATCTGCGTCCTACCTGGTAGTGGAAATCTAGGTTTCCCAACTTTTCAGGTGTTTGGAGAATGTGTACATTTGCTTCCAATCTTTCACAGGGAGTCCTCCTGCCCATATAAGCAGACAGGTTTCATTAGAAAAATAACCATTATTGGTTATTTCAGCTGGGCTTTCCTAATCTGTGTGGTGAATGGTGACTGCTCAGTGTTTCCAGTCTTCATTTTAAGCATACAAATTTTAGCATTATATGGAAACAAAAAAATTTGGGTATCGGTATTTATATCAGACAAAATTGACTTTCAAGCAAAGGCTATAATAAGAGAAAAAGAGGGACATTACATAATGATAAAGGGATCAATCAAACGAGGATGTAACTCTTGTAAACATTTATGCAACCAACATAGGAGCACTTAAATACATAAAATAATATTGACTGATATAAAAGGAGAGATAGACCCACTGATACCAATGGATAGAACTACCAGAGATAAAATCAACAAGGAAACAGTGTCCTTAAATGACACACTAGAACAGAGTGAATTTAATTGATATTTTTAGAGCATTGTACCCCAAGGAAGCAGAATATACATTCTTTTCAAGTGCACCAGGAACATTTTCCAAGATAGACCACGTTAGGCCACAAAACAAGTCTCATTGAATTTAAGAAGATTGATATCATATCAAACATCTTCTCTGACTAGAAATCAATTACAAGACAAAAAAATTGAAAAACACTCCAACACATGGAAGCTCAATAACATGCTACTAAATAATTAATGGGTTGACAAGGAAATCAAAGAAGAAATCAGCAGATACCTTGAATGAAAATGAAAATACAATAACCCCAAATCTATGGGACACAGCAAAAGCAGTCCTAAGAGGGAAATTCATAGCAATACAGGTTTAACTCAAAAAAAAAAAAAAAAAAAAAAACCCGAGAAAAATAAATAATCTAACTTTACACTTAAAAGAACAAAAAAAAGAACAGCAAACAGCCCAATGTGAGTAGAAGGAAGGCAATAGTAAAGATCAGAGTGGAAATAAACTTAGAAATAGAGTCTAAGAAAACAATACAGAAGATTAATGAAACCAAGAGCTGATTCTTTGAAAATATTTGTTTTAAATGATAAACCTTTACCCAGACTCATCAAGAAAAATAAATAAACAATAACAAACAACAACAACATCATTTGCAGATGGTATGATACCATATACAGAGAAGCCAAAAGATTCCACCAAAAAGCTATTAGGAATGATAAATGAATTTAGCAAAGTAGCAGGAAACAAAATTAATATTCAGAAATCAGTTGCATTTTTATACACCAGTGAACTGTCAGAAAGAGAAATTAAGAAAACAACCCCATTTACAATTGTATAAAAAAAAAAAAAATACCTAGGGGTAAATTTAACCAAGGAGGTAAAAGATCTGTACTCCAAAAACTATAAGCCCCTGAAGAAAGAAATTGAAGATACAAATAAATGAAAGCATATACTGTGCTCATGGATATGAAGAATTTACATTGTTAAAATGTCCATACAGTCCAGAGCAATCTAAACATTCAATGCAATCTCTATCAAAATGCCAATGGCATTTTTCACAGAACTAGAACAAATAATCTTAAAATTTATATGGAACCACAAATGATTTTGAAGAGCCACAGCAATCTTAAGAAAAAAGAACAAAATTGGAGGCATCACACTACCTGATATCAAATTATACTACAAGGCTATGGTAATCAAAACAGCGTGGTACTGGCATTAAAACAGACACATAGATCAATGGAACAGAATAGAGAGCCCAGAAATAAACTCATACCTATATAGTCATTTAATCTATGACAAAAGAGGCAAGAATATACAGGGGGGTAAAGACAGTCTGTTCAATAAATGATGTTGGGAAAACCAGTATCTAAAAAACAGATACATACAAAGGAAAATGAAACTGCACCACCTTCTTACATCATAAACAAGAATAAACTCAAAATGGGTTAAAGACTTAAATATAAAATCCAAAACCATAAAACTCCTAGAAGAAAATATAGGCAGTAAGATCTCTGACATTGCTGTTAGTGATATTTTTTTCTGATATATCTTCTCCGGCAAGGGAAACAAAAGAAAAAAATAAACAAATGGGACTATGTCAAACTAAAAAGTTTTTGCACCTCAAAGGAAACCATCAACAAATGAAAAGGCAACATACCTCTATGGGAGAAGATATTTGCCAATGATACATCTGCTTAGGGGTTAATATCCAAAATTTACAAGGAACTCATACAACTCAACACAAACCTCCCCCCACAACAATCCAAAAAAGCAACAGCAACAACAAAAAACTGGGCAGAGGACCTGAATCGACATTTCTCCAAAGAGACATACACCTGGTCAATAGAAATATTAAAAGATACTCAGTGTCACTAATTATCAGAGAAATGCAAATTAAAACCACAATGAGGTATCACCTCACACCTGTCAGGATGGCTATCATCAGTCAATCAACAAACAACAAGTGTTGGAGAGGATGCAGAGAAAAGGGAACCCTCATACACTGTTGGTGGGATTGCAAATTGATGCATCCACTGTGGAAAATAGTTGGAAGTTCCTCAAAAAATTAAATAGAACTACCTTATTACCCATCAATTCTACTTCTGGGTATTTACCTGAAAAAACTAAAAACACTAATTCAAAAAGATATATGCACCCCTATGTTCAATAAAGCCCTATTTACAATAGCCACAATATGAAAGCAACCCAAGTGCCCATCAATAGATGATTGGATAAATAAGTGGTACATATATAAAATGGAATATTACTTGCCATTTTTTTTAAAAAATGAAATCTTACCATTTACAACAACATGAATGAACCTAGAGGGTATTGTGCTAAGTAAAATCAATCAGACTGAGAAAGACAAATGCCATATGATCGCACCTGTATGTGGAATCTGAAGAGCAAGAACAGAAAATGAACAAATAGAATAGAAATAGACTCATAGATGATGGTTGCCAGAGGGGAGGGGGGTTTGGGGAGCTGGGTGAAAAAGGTGAAGGGATCAAGAAATACAAATTGGTAGGTACAAAATAATCATGGAGATCTATAAAGAATATAGTCAATAAAATTTCAATAACTATAATATGTGTAGTGCCAGGTAGTTACTAGAATTATTGGGGAGATCGCTGCATAAATTATATAAATGTCTAACTTCTATGCTATACATCAGGAACTAAATAAATATATATTTTTTAATTTTAACATAGTTCTGTCAATGAAATTAATCTTTAATTTTAAATTGAAGCTAGTATTTTTTTTTTTTTTACTTCATTTATTTTGTCATTTCAACTGAGCAACGGAAAAAGAGGAATTTAAAATTTATGTGTAGAATATCACTTGGGAACAGAACTCTCCAGTCAGAGCCTTATTGCCTCTTAGTTTGTTTAGAATTATTATTTTATTTTTTATTTTCAATAGTATGTTGAAAAATGGAGCTATTTAACATACTTGCTGTTGTACTATCTTTTAACATTATGTCTGGTGTGAGTCATGAGTGGGTTACATGTTGAAAGCTGTGAGCATTGTGTCATGAAGAGAGGAGAAGGATTTAATTACTGCATGTGGATAGGGCTGTTAGAGTAATTACTAACAGAAGACTTCAGAAAAGAAATAAGATCAAAAGGAAGGTCATAGAGCTTTCTCATAAAGCATTTTTTCATTTCACAATGTAGAACATTTTTAGCACATCTATTTCAATGTGACAAAATGTTACAGGCAGATGTCCTCAAGACACTTTACTAAACAATTTTACTGCCTTTCTCTCACCACTTTCAATGTTCATAATAGTGACACCCAAGAAGAAAAATTGCAGGTTTATCTTGAGTTTGCTCTAAGTATTAGTTCCAGAAGCAATATGGCATATCAACTGTCCCAGATTTTGTTTTAGTGTGCTGGTTTGTGAATAGTCATCTCAGTTTCTAACTGACTAACATTTCTGAAGAAAAATTCAATTTTCAAATTGCCATCGAGGACAATATTTAATATAAAGGTGTTATAAACAAAGTCTAATATATTCATTAAAGTTCTTAACATTTGGGATTTATGTTCCCAAAGTTAAAGCATATGCTATACACTTTAGTTTGCAATTGGCTGTACAGTAGGTTAATACATAAAGAAACCCACCCTCCCCCCTCATGTTTAAAGAAATATACAAACATGTACAAATAATTTAGTCTTCTGGGTATAAATGCTTTTTTTCCTAGCATATGGAGTTTTTAGCATTCTACAGTTTGACTTTTTGATGAATAATGGGCATAAATAAAAGCTATTTGAATTATGAATTCCCATATGTAGATAATTATTGTAGTATACATTACCACAAGCTTCTATCCAAAGATATTGTCATCCTTTTATTTCATAAATGAATTTGAGAAAATTGGAAGATACTTCCTCCTTACATACATAGGTGACAGAATTTCATTGATAAATATTTGGTGAATCACATTTTACCGTGTTTCCCTAAAAATAAGACCTAGCTGGACAATAAGCTCTAATGCGTCTTTTGGAGCAAAAATTAATATAACACCTGGTTTTATATTATAGTAATAGACTATAATATATAGTCTATAATATAAGACCAGGTCTTACATTAATTTTTGCTCCAAAAGACGCATTAGAGCTGATTGTCTTGCTATGTCTTATTCTCAGGGAAACACGGTAGTCTGAAATATTTTGACATGTCAGACAACTGGGCTAACTGATGCTTTAGTTGGACGTACTATAATCTAAAGGAATATCTTACCTTACTTCATAAGATGAATGGATTAAGAAAGAAATCCAAGATCAAAAATACAAATTGGGACTGGATAGAATAACAAGATGGAGTAACAAGGACCAGATATAGCCTCCCATTAAATCAGTCAAAAGAAAAAACAAAGATGATATAAGAAGTAGTATTTTTTAAGACATTGGACCTCAGACAATGAAGGACAGTGATCATGAGAAATGGGAACCAAATGAGGTGAGCTCTACTATTGCTCCAGTTTACTGCCTTGAGTTCCAGTCCATGGCACAGAAAAGTGAACCCCAAGGGATTCATGCAGACACCCTTACCTGAGGAGATGAAATCAGGATCCCAGGAGACAGAGTTCTTAGAGTTTATAAGACAGAGTGACAGAAAGGAGAAAGTTGCACAGAGAGAGAGAGAGAGAGAGAGAGAAATCTGCAGAAGGTCCTTTTTTAGTGTTCTGTAGAATGCTGTCTGGCCCATGCATGTAAGGGGACTACCAAAGATTGGAAAAGAACTGTGAATGGATTAAAAGTAACAGGGCATAATGCTCACACAGGGTCAAGAATAAAAATCTGTTCCACATGAGCCCCAAAGAAAAAGAACAAAATTGATTTAAAGTTAATGGCATCCCAAAATACAGTTCAGAAATGTTTATCAGAATGAAAACATATGCACCACCCAACAAGATAAAATTTATAATTTCTGGTATCCAATCAAAGACTACCAGCCACATACAAAGAAACAGGAAAATATGATCCATGATAAAAAGAAAAATCAATTAATAAAAAATGACCCCCTACTGACATAGATGTTAGAAATGTCATACAAGGACATGAAAATAGTCACAAAACTCTGTTTCACATGTTCAAAAAGTTAGGTAAAAATATGGAAAATATTAAAAAGGCCTAAATAGAGCATCCAAATGAAAACTCTCAGTTGAAAAACACACTGATTGATATTAATGGTAGATTAGATATTGTATTAATAGAAAAAAAGATTAATGACCTTCAAAACAGCAATAGAAAGTGTCAAAAGTAAAAAAAAAAAAAAGATTAAATTAAAAGAGCGTTAGTTAGCTGAGGGATAGCACCAAGTAGCCTAATATATATGTCATTGACACACAGACAGGAGAGGAGAGGAGAGAGAGGGGACAGAAATATATTTAAAAGAGAAAATAGCCAAAACCTTATAAATTTGATGGAAACTATAAAACACAGACCCAAGAATCTAAGCACTAGAAAGATGAAAACCACACCAAGACACATTATAATCAAGATGCACAAAACCACTGAAAACAAGACAATCTTATAAAGAAACAAACAAAAAATGAAAATAAACAACAAAAAACTACATTACATATAGAGGTCCCAATATAAGTGTTGGATCCAATACAATTCAAAGGAGAAGACAATTGAACAAATACTTTAAAGTTTGAAAAAAAAAATCAATTTAGAATTATATGGCTAGCGGAGGTATCTTTCAAGAACTAACGTGAAATAAAGACCTTTTCAAACATACAACAGCTCAAAGAATTTATCACCAGCATACACAACACTACAAGAAATTATAAAGTAAAAATGTATAGAACTTCAAGGAAAAATTTAAAAAAATAAACAAAAATTTAGAGCTGATGATTTCAATGTTTCTCTGTCAATAATTGGTTTTAAAAAGTGTAGACAAATGATACAGATGTGAACAACAGTATCAAACAGCTTGACTTAATCGATATTTATAGAAAACTCCACCAAACAACAAAAATGTACACATTAATTCAAGCACAAATAAAATGTTTCCCAAGATAAACTATATACTGCACCAAAAATAGTATCAATAAATGTAAAAGGATTCAATTCAAACAAAATACATTTTCTGAGCCCAGTAAAACTAATTGGAAATTAATCACAGAAGGGTCACTGAAAAATCCCCAAATAAGTGGAATTAAATAATATTGCTATAAAAACCCAATAGGTCAAAGAAGAAATCAAGAGGAAAATAGAAAATATTTTGAGCTGAATGAAAATTGAAACACAACATATCAAAAGTGTGCTAAAGCAGTAATAGGAAGAAAATTTGGAGCACTGGATGCCCATATTAAAAAAAAAAAAAGAAAGATCTTAAATCAATGTCAGCTTCCACTTTAATAAACTAGGAAATAAAGAGCAAAGGAAAGCCAAAGTAAGCATAAAAAAAGGAAATCATAAAAATCACAGTGGAAATCAATGAAATAGAAAAAGAAAATCAACAGAGAAAATAAAAGAAGCTTAAAGCTGATTCTTTGAGAAAATCGATTAAATTGGTAAAACTTTAACCAGAATAAGAGAGAACAATAGAGAGAAAATGCAAGTTAGCAATATCAAGAATATGAAAAAATCATTAAAGATTCTAAAGATATTATCAGGATAATAAAGGAATATCATGGACAACTTTTTATCTATAAATTCAACAACTTGGATGAAATGGAAAATTCCTTGAAAGACACAAATTCCAAAACCGACTCAAGAAGAAATAGGTGAACTGAATAATCCTGTGTGTATTAAGTATATTGATTTGATAGTTAAACACTTTTTTTCAAAGAAGATGCTATGCCTAGCTGGCTACATTGGTGAAATCTACCAGGCATTTCAAAAAGAAATAACAATTCTGCACAACCTCTTCCAAAAAATTAAAGGGAATATTTTCAACTCATTTCAATAAGCCAGATAGCAAGACTAGACAATACTGCAAAGAAAAACTCAAAACTTTAGATTGATGACCCTTGTTACCATAGATGAAAATGCTCCTGGTAAGCATGAGATGTTTAAGCAGATCCTCTATGTATGAATTAGCCTGGTGTTTCAGATCGATCCTGCATATATATGAAAATGAATTGTTTTATGATATGAATTAATAACATTTTATAATCCTCACTGATGACTTCAGATCATAATTCTTTCCAAGTAGTCAACTCTATATAGTAATTTTACCTTCAGTTCCTAAATGAACTAGTGATTTATTTCACAGGAACTTTTCCAAACCTAAGTCACTTAATGAAAAAAACAAAAAGGCAACCATTCTCATGGTTATATTACTGTATGGGAATGCATTATCCCTGAATCTGAATACCTTTAATTCTGTCAGTGCAATATGACCTTGACTACTTTAATAATCTCTTCACTCTACTTTTTCAATTCACCTTCATACCTTCCATTATTTCTCTCTTCAAGCTGTTCTATGTGTTCTGACTCATTCCTCAACAGAAATGGCTTTATCAAGGTTAACAGTGAGCTATGTCCTATCAAAGCTAGTGGTCGATTATCTGTCTTCATTTTGGTAGACCTCTTAGCTGCTTTTGACGTGGTTTACCACTGGCTCCTCCTAGAAATATTTTTTTCCAGGAGGTGATGGTATGTTCTCATTTTTCTTCCCCTCTCTCCTTTTGTCTTCTTTCCTGACTTCTCCTCCCCATCTGACATCTAAATGTTGGAGTATTTCGTGACCCAGTCCTCTTATTTTCTCTCTCTCTTCTCTTGGACACAGTGATCTCATTTTATCTGTCCTATTGCTTCCAACAGCTTCTTGTGCTGATGACCCTCACATTTTTATTTTATAGAGTTCCATCATTTCTTTTCCCCTCCTCTAGGTAACCCTGCCTGTGGGAACTCCAAGTGGTTTCAGCCACTTTCAAAGTCCACATGAAGAGGCTTAACAAGTAAGAAACACTGCACTATACAGTTTACGTGCTAAGCATTTTCACATGCATTTTATTTTCAGACCTCGCTCTCTAAAATGCTGCTTTGCAGGCATTATAAACACTATCCTCATTTTACAGATTAAGAAACTAAGAACCAAAGTTTAAGACTCATTGAGAGCTACACAGTTAATCAACCAACAAGGTTTACAGAAGAGTCCATTTTTATACCACTAAGCTGTGAGCAATGTGAAAGCAGGAACTGTCCAATTTTCATCGTTATCCTTAGTTGCAGGAAACAGGAAAGATTTAATCATTGCATGAATGATTCAGTCTATTCTTTTTTTTTTAGTCTCATCAATCTACTTTTCTTCACCGTTTCTCGCACCCTGCCTTTTAATATGTATTTTTAAACACAGAACCAAACGTGAGGGAATCTTTCACTAACTCATTAAATAGATAGCTTTGAGAGTAATAATTTGTTAGATGGCGAAGGGATTTTCTAGGTGCTGAGACAGCAAAATGAGACCTACCTAGGTTAACCTGGGAGTAAAAATGGTATTAGTCTCTAACATTTGTTGCACTTACTATTTGCTGGGCACTATCCCAAGAAGGCAGATTATCTTATTTAAGTCTCACAACAATCATGGAAGGTAGATATTTATTTTACTAATTGGAAAACTGGGATGGATTAGCATGTCCAAGGTAACAAAGTTAGTGGTAAAATCTTACTTCCAACAACGAAGTCCGAAAGACTTGATGAGCTTTTACATATGGCATGAAAAATAGCTAAGAACATGAGTGTTAAAAAGTTTTACAAGTTCTGAGGGGACAACTTGTTAGCATAACATCATAAACTGTAGGTGCTTGAAGCGGCTTTTGAAAAAATGTAATCCACCTATTGCATTTTATAGATTAAAAACAAAACAAACAAACAAACAAAACTTTAGAGCCTGTAGATCCTTTGCCTTGGCCTACGTCTTGTACCTAATATGCAAAACTTAAGTCTCCTGCCACCCAAAACCAAGCCTTCTGTTGTGTTCTAGATTTCATCTCTTGCATCCTCAAAGTCCTCACTTCACTGCTTAGTCCTTTCTTGCCTGCACTGTCAGTCAGTTCTTCTGTGTTAGATATTTTCAACAGCAGGAAATATGTTCTAATAGTTCTCGTCTTTAAAAAGCCCTCCAGTTACGATTTCATTTATAGTTTTGTGACCCCCTACACCCAGAATTGCAAGCCGCTACCCTTAGTTTTTTAATTGCTAAACTGAAAACTAAAGAGTATATTCTCTTTGATTGCTCACCTGTTCATTGTCCTGCTAAACTCAAACCCACAGAATGCATTTTTTATAGGCTTGCTTATCCACCGGCCATCTAATTCTGAGAAGTGAAGCCAGAATAGTTGTGTTGCCTTATGTCACATTCTTCTGTCCTTATACCTTTGTACTTCAGACTAGTCTAAATGCCTACAACATATAACACCTTGCTAACTGTGAGAAGGCTGCAGATAAAGGCCTTTGCTTTGTTATTCCATTTTGATTTTTATTTTAAGACCCTTATACCTTCACAGGCACCCTTGTTGAAATGTATATACAAGGTGTTACAATTAAGTTCGTGAACTTGTTGCAATGGTGTTGCTTTTTTATATATATATATATATATAAGATGGATTATTTATTATGAATTTATACCACTGTAGAAACAGTTATCCAAGTTTACTGTTTGGAAGTGCTGAAAAGGTTGCATGAAAAAGTTAGACGACCTGAACTTTTCACCAACAATTCGTGGCTCTTGCAACACGACAATGCACCAGCTCACACAGCACTGTCTGTGAGGGAGTTTTTAGCCAGTAAACAAATAACTGTATTGGAACACTCTCCCTACTCACCTGATCTGGCCCCCAATGACTTCTTTCTTTACCTGAAGATAAAGGCAATATTGAAAGGAATCCATTTTGATGACATTCAGGACATCAAGGGTAATACTACGACAGTGCTGATGGCCATTCCAGAAAAAGAGTTCCAACATTGCTGTGAAGGATGGATTAGGCGCTGGTGTCAGTGCATAGCTTCCCAAGGGGAGTACTTCAAAGGTGACCGTAGTGATATTCAGCAATGAGGTATGTAGCACTTTTTCTAGGACGAGTTCACGAACTCAACTGTCCGACCTCATGCACTTGAGATTGCTGCCTCCCGAACCCTCAGTTCCTCTTCAACCCATAATCCAACCTGCACCAATCCTCTAACACTATTCTCATTACGATTTCTAATACCTCCATTTTACCAATTCTAATATGCATTTTTTAGCTAATATCCCAACAGCTTTTAATACATTAAGGCACTCTCTTTGAAAAACGGTCTTCTTTTGGTGTTCCTTACACAGGGAATTTTGAATTCTAGCTCTGCTACAATTCTCTGGTTCATTTCACAAATTATTTAACCTGCCTGAGACTTATTTCCCAACTTGTAAAAGAGATCTGAAAAATGCCCTTTATTTTATTCAGTTTCTCTAGAAAGATTGAGTGCATTTTACAGAAAAATATTTATTTCTCCATGTATGAATTAAATGCACCAGGCGTTACAGTTCAGCATTGACAATATGTATCTGCAAGGATCAGAAAAAATACTGTAAGGTTATTGTATATAATATGATTATCACTAGTTTCTTTATAACAACAGATTCAGGTTCTGCATAGTCCAATTTTGTTTATAGTATCAACAATAGCAGCATTTATATAAGAAAGGAAAGACACCCCCCTTTCAAAGCCTTGGGATGCTATTATAACATACATAGTATAAACTTTGTTTCTTCCAGTCCCAAGATAAAAGTATTATAATTATAATTTGTAAATGGCCATCTCAGTTGGTTTTGAATATTCATCTTGTAATTACATTCAGCACAAGGTTAATTGGAAAACTGTTTTCCTGATTCAACTTGAATGTTTATGTAATTATCCAGTTCTTATACATGTAATCAATATTAAGGAAGCAATTTCTTTGAATACAGTTCTTATTTTATAACTAAAAAATACTAAGATATTCTATGTAAATAATGTTATTTGGAGAAAAAAAAATCACCTTGGCTCAATTTACAAAGTATATAATTTATACAAGGGTGAAGATGTTTCTCTGGACCTCTTTAATGTACAAGTATATTTTTCAAGGGAAATATTGCCAAACTGTTAACCCAAACAGGTGTTTGTTGGAAATATAAATGCTTTAAGCATTATTTCGTGGTGTTTGTGGTTTAGAGACTTCCACACATGGAAAGCATGGTCTTAATTACCTCTCAAACAGGGACACATTGCCCTCTTGTAGTTTGTACCAGCTGAGCACACAGTCTGGCTTTTGCCCATCCCCTGCTATTGGGTATTCCATTGTCCCAGAGCTCCGGGGCCATTCTTAGATGGAACCATAATGAAAGTTACCACTCAGAGACCAGTACGAGCAGTAAGAGAGAGGATTTCATCACATCCGTGTGAGTACATGTCTTTGGCTAAATTTCTCCTGTGTTGTTTTGTTATAGTTCATGATGTTTTTTCAAAGCTGGAAATGGCTATATAAACCTATGTATAATCAAAGTACTATGAAAATGATTTAGTTACACTACTAGCACAAAACTGTAGCTGAACTGCCCATTCATTTAATAATTTATATGCAAATAGAAAGGTTAATCAGCAGTTATTTGTAATGTACTTACCATCTGTAACATACTAGGCCAATTGTTACAATAAACAGATGAATATTACTGTGAATAAAATTTACATCTAATTTAGTGTAATATACAGGTGGTGCAGAGTCACCTGAGCCTATGTATTTGGAAGCCATTGTCCTTATAATTATAGGGCATCATTTATAATCCAGGTAATACGAAAAATTAAAGATATTTGGTTATCTTCAAATTTCTGCTGTGCTTTAAAACAACCGAATCTGTCATGGTTCATTATTAACATTGCATTTTAACGGTTCACAAACTAAATAGCTGCTTGTTTTTAAATCTGTCAGCATTCAAAGAAAATACCTCTAGGTCATAAAGTAACTTGGATAAAATGATTTTCTTAGAAACTTAGAAAAATTATGAGACCTGACAATTAAGTTCACGAACTCATCCTAGAAAAAATGCTACACACCTCATTGCAGAATATCACTATGCTCACTTTCAAAGTACACCCCTTGGGAAGCTATGCACTGACGCCAGTGTGTAGACCACACTTCAAAGCAATTTTGGAACTCTTTTTCTGGAATGACCATCAGAGCTCTCGTCGTATTACCCTTGATGTCCTGAATGTCATCAAAATGTCTTCCTTTCAATATTTTCTTTATCTTCAGGTAAAGAAAGAAGTCACTGGGGGCCAAATCAGGTGAGTAGGGAGGGTGTTCCAATACAGTTATTTGTTTACTGACTAAAAATTCCCTCATAGACAGTGCCGTGTGAGCTGGTGCTTTGTTGTGATGCAAGAGTCATGAATTGTTGCCGAAAAGTTTAGGTTGTTTTCATCCAACTTTTTCACACAGCCTTTTCAACACTTTCAAATAGTAAACTTGGTTAACTGTTTGTCTAGTTGGTACAAATTCATAATGAATAATCCTTCTGATGTCAAAAAAGTTTAGCAACATCATTTTTATTCTGGATTTGGACTGACGGAACATTTTTTGTCATGGAGAATTGGCTGACTTCCATTGTGCACTTTGATGCTTTGTTTCAGGGTCATATTGGTACACCCATGTTTCATCACCAGTGATAACATGGCCCAAAACATGGTCTTGCCTCTTCAAAATGTCTTGGCAAACTTTGACTCTCCTTTTCCTTTGTTCATCATCAGTGAGCTCCTTCGGGACCATTTTTGCACACACCTTTCTCATGTCAAGATTTTCAGTTAAGAGTTTCCTGTTTCTCTATTGATGTTTACTTGGTCTGCTATGCTCTCACAGTCAGCCAATGATTTTGACACACACAGTTTGACAAATTTTTGCAATGTTTTTATCAGTTCTGCTCAATAGTGGCCACCCTGAACTCTTTTCATCAGTGATACATTTTCTCCCCTCAGAAAAATGTTGAATCCATTTGTACACTGCTGTTTTCTTCATGGCATTATCCCCATAAACTTGGACTAACACGTCCCTGACTTCGCTTCCACTCTTGCCAAGTTTAACAAGATATTTAATGTTTTTTCATTGCTCTAATTCAAGCTCAGACATTCTTGTGACAGCACACAAAAAATGCAACAATAATGAACACCACTCAGCAAGATACCACCACATGTCGACATGGACACAGCTGTGAGACACTGATGTACCAAGATTATGAAACCTTTCCTAGCTGTTTGTACAATGCTGCCAATGTAAGCACATGGTGACAAGTTTGTGAACTTGATTGTCATACCTCGTATTTATAAAAACATCATAAAATATTTTGAAGAGCTGATCACTTGTGTAGAGAGGAAATGAAAAGGCACACCTGAGGATCTTTGTCCAACAAAACATACTGGGAATTCTTATGACAAGCTAAGGGAATCAAGTATAGAAAAACCCAATGCTAGAAAAGGAGTAAAAGGTCCACGATTAAAGACTTCATGCTATATTGACCATCAACGCGTGAGTCCATTTTATAAGTCAGACACTATTCTAACTCACAGAATAGACCTTTAAGGTAGGCATTGTTCCCCTATTTTAAAGGTAAGAGAATGGACACCCCATTGATCTGTAGTTCAGTATCACAGAGAGAAAACATTAGGGCTTAGAACAAATTGTGTTTTATACCTAACCACACACCGTTTCTAAAATGCTAAGTTCCTATTTTTAAAGGTTCCCTGAAGCAAAGCTCAGTTTGTGGAAAGACCATGGTGTCCCTTGGATGTCACATTCTGTCTATAGGAGAGAACACAGACTCTAAAGGCGAAACACATGATGATTTCTCACTACTGTGTTTCTCCAAAAATAAGACCTAGTCGGACAATCAGCTCTAATGCGTCTTTTGGAGCAAAAATTAATATGAGACCCGGTCTTATACTATGTAAGACCGGGTATTATATTATATTATACCCTGTATTATATTATTTTGTGTCCCGCGAGACGAGAGTTGTGGGGAGTGAGGAGGGCAGCGCAGGGTTAAGAAAAGACAGCCACTAATAGAGTTTAAGTGCAGAGTCCAAGGGACCAGCAGCCTCAAGGTCTGGGCTGTGGCGCCTAATTGGGCCTGCACAAGAGCTTTTATTACTTAGGTGGGGAAGCAAAGGAGATAAACTTGTCAATCTCAAGATCTGTGAATCCTATACATCATAATAGGAAACCGATTCAAGTCAATCACCCTTGCCTGCAGACAGCTGGACTGTAAGTCTCAACTTCCGCAAGGGACAAAACCTATATGCATATGAATAGATGGAGAGCACCTCATTGAATCACTTCCCTTGCAGGTTTTGGGAAGGAATGCAGCCACAGAGGCAGAGGCTCTCCTTAACCTGAGGAAGGTGGGGGGCTGTGCCCACCTCCATGAACCCCGTGGGTTCTCCTGTTGTTCCCCACGACTGCGTCTGGCTTGAGTTGTTCCTTCCATGAGGAATCTTACTCATCATTGACTGTCCAGTCATCTTTCTGGGACCAAACAAGGAGGCATAAGGTGCAAACACAAAGGTTTAGCAAAGTCCCTGAAAGGATCCATCTTACATATTCTCCTTTCTTTGGGGGCAGGTACAAACGGTTAAGCTGTTGCGTGGCGACAATATTATACCCATTATTTTATATTATGATATGATATGATATGATATGATATGATATGATATGATATGATATGATATGATATGATAATATATAAGACCCGGTCTTATACTAAAATAATACCAAGAGTATAGCAAGAGAAATAAAAATCTATAATATTTGCTATGATTTCATCAGCCTCCCCTATCTCCCCTTTCCCATCTTGCAGAATTTGACAAAATTATTGAGAAAAAAATGTCCTCCATAATCCCACTGAAGCATACGAAGACACCCTCAGGGAAATATACACAATCAACTAGATTGACATCTGTGCATAAAGATGTGTTGCCTATATAGAAACTAGGGACAAACAAGGGAAAAATAAAACATCTCTGTTAGAACTCTGATTTCCCATTGCCTACCTTTTCACATCTGTGGCCCCTTGAAATACTTGTGCATACCTTGGCAAGTTGTTCAACAAATATGGAAACTAGCAGATAAGAAAGTGGAGTTTACAATTCAGCAGGATGCCCAGAGCATTGTCTGTACTTTTCTACTGTTAGAGTTACTTGTAATGAAGTAGACGTAAACAAACAAACAAAAAAACAAAAACCCATATTTTCAGGTCAGAATTGTCTTAGGTGTATTTCTCCAAGCTAAAATTTGTCAATCAAAGCAGATCTCAAACTTGCCAAAGTGTAAATGTTTACATACATATGCATACGAGTATAATCACACACATGTACATATACACAAGTATTACTTGCTTGAAATCGGCTGCGTAGAGAGAGCTACACATACATATTCCTTTTTAAGGACAGCGCAAAAAGGAACATTTTGTGACATTGTACTTATTACTAAGCCTAAAATTAAATCCCTTTTGGTTCCTTTGCTTATGCAACTCATTAATAAACACAAAATGTCTACTTGATGGAATGAGAGTAGTTGCAGCAAATGTCAGGTTCTCCTTTCCAAATCTTTTCAATCTATTCATCACCACTCATATCCAGGGTTTTATTATGTTAGTATTTCCCAAACATGGCATCACATTAGAGTCAAGTGTAAATATTTTCGAAAGTATTGACACCCTGGTCTCATAGCAGACTGTTGGAATCAGAATAGCTGGGATGAAGCCTACGGCAGAAAACCGCTGTACTATGAGATTCTGAAGCCAAGTTTAAATCACACTTCTAGGACCTTATTATCATTTAATATTGATAGGTATCATCATGGGATTTGGTGTCTTTGCTACAGTTGCCAAAGCTCATGTCACCCTTCACTTGTGCTTCCCTGGCTAAGATAGCTCCTCTAGCTGTTTTTTGCCCCCAGGACATTTAAAAGAGTATCTTATCTATGGCCCCCAGTAGTTTTCTCATTTCTGCTCACCTTGCCCCCAGTGGGATCTTATTCAAGTTTCAAATATATCATTTCTACAGAAAAAGGAACAGTTACCTCCTGAGGCTATGGACTTATTATGGTGAATCTAGAGAATAATTCTAACCTTTCTCTAAAATAATTACATATATATATATAATTTAATATAATTTAATATAATATAATTGTGTGTGTGTGTGTGTGTGTGTAAACTCACAGAGGCCGAAAGTCCTACATTTTTTCTGTGAATATATCACATGCTTCTTCAGATTCTATCACTTTGTCTGGCACCATATTTATTGGTATAAAAGCCTAGTATTAGGACTTCAATCAAGCTAAAACTAGCATGAGAATTTAGCACAACTTATTCTACTGCAGCTCTTACTCAATCTTCAACCTCCTCTCCCTCTCCCTATTGCCCTGGCCCACCCATTTCAATGAAATAAATTTTGCTGGTGTTTTGTCTCTCATAGAAACATTATAATAGAGGCAAAGGAGGGAGAAAACAACCACTCAAAAATCTGACATACATTAATAATTTTTGTACGGTCAGGAGCAGGTACATAATATCCTCCTTAGTGGCTTTGTTGAACTGAAATCTAAATTTAATCTTGTGTCTATCAGGAAACAAAAACAAAAAAGATTGCACGTTCTATGGAATGCTAGGAACTATCTAGCATACCTTTCAGGGTTACCTCAATCTAGAATTGTTCATGCATTTCATTTTTTTCATGAGTCATTTTATAACTTTACATGTTGTAGGAAACGGATTCTAATGCAAATTAGTTCTGTCCAAAGACAGGCAACTGAATATTTTCCAGTGGAGGTGTATTGATTCCCCCAACCTTTGATAAAGAAGCCAGTTTGCGTCTATTAAATCATGTCAGCATTGCTTTTTGCTTATAGATATGTCTTCTCTTTGGCTTCTCCTTCAAACAAGTTTTTAATGCCTTTTAATTTACATTATAATTAATAATTTATAATATTTTACACATGTTCATTTTGAATTTGAGTCAGAGTTGTGATTTTGCTGTACATTTAAAATATTATTTTATATCATACCTTTTTTTTAATCCAATGAATTATTGTTTCCTCTTGATAACATCTAAATTGAGTACAATGGTTATGGTGGGGTGGGGTTGTGTATGTTGGATAGTCAGTCAGTGTCAACTTGCTGTGGATCAATACTATAAATAACACTTCCCGAAAGGGTGAATTAAATGAATGGTTTCCACAAAGGAATGATATATTTAGTTTTTACTCTACATCAGTAATTACAGCTTGGATAAAGAGACAGAGTTCAATTATTTTGCCCTTTGTTTGCTTTTAAACATACAAGAGTATCTTTGTGAATGTATGTATTGTGCATATAATAAGATTGCTGTATGACGCAGAACTGATTCAATGAGAAAAAGTGCAATTTAGTGGTTGATTGGCTCTTGATAAAGTGTGTAATTTTGGATTAGATGTTAGCTACATTCACAAAGCTAATCCTCTTTTAAAATGCTGCTTTTATCATAGGACATTGGGTGCTTCACTTTCAATTTTATCTCAAGTGGAAGCTTGTTTCAGGTGTTTTTTTTTGTTTTTTGTTTTTTTTCCCCAAATTAAGGACAATGAGCTGAGATGATTCATTTGACTTTTTACCTTCTGTGAGTCATGCTGTGGTGCGTAAGCATCCTTCGTCATATGACACAGCCTCAGCTGCAGACTGTTGGAATCGAAACCTAAATACTATCTATTGAAGTGCTACTGAAAAAGATATCTTGATGTTTCTATATATGTAAGTTTAGGCTGCCATTTGCTAGTTCTAAAATGATGACCTTTTTAAATCCAGGTCATTAAGATATGCATATTGTTAACTGGTTTATGACTGATTTAATTGCATTATGTATTTAGTTATTTACTTAAAATGCTCAAGTTTCCTTTGTGAAATCTTCCACGTTTTAAGATAAAACTTTTTTTTTGACATGACTGTATCTTGTATTATAGATTAAGTAACCCATTGCATAGAATGGTAGTTGCATTTACATAATAATATAATCTGATTTTCTTTAGTGATACTTTGGGGGATGGGGAGTCATTTTCTTCTTAGCTCCATCTTCTTTTACTATATGCAAAGAGATCTCCACTTCTCCCCACAAGAGTGAAAATACTGAACAGAGTCCTTGTTTCTATTTCCATACCTGATTTACTGCTGAAAATTTTCTGGCCCTTTATAGAAGAGTTTGCAATTTAAGGTTGAAAGAACAACTAATCTAACTGGTTATGGTGCATAGTATCTATTAGGTCCTTTTAGCAGTCAGTAACATTACTGTGTTTGAAAAGTAAGAGCTAGCCCACTCTCTCTTGCACTGCCTGTCTCATGCATTGTTGTGACAAGCCAAGACTTCCTCTGCAGTTCTCCTTCTAGAAGCAAGCCTAGACATCCAATATATTCTCTTATATACCTTATTCTGAAAATGACTGGGTTCCTGTGGAACCTTGCAACAAGCGCTGGTTAGGTAAATATATATGTAGTTTTCTTTGAAAAGTCACCTCTTCCCATAAGTGGATGTCAAAGTACAGATTTTCTATACACAGTAGCAGGTCCTCACCTTGGTCTCAGATCCCAGACTTGCTCTCCAATCTAGATTTTTCAGAAAGCTGTGCACTTGAGATAATTAATGGACTGCTATTTACAAAATTCATACATTGAGCTTTATTTGGCATCTTGTATCTATATCTTCATAAAAGAACCTAGAGAAGAAGAAGGGCAATAATCGGTAGCCAAACAGAAATGTTTGAAAGATTTAAACACATTTCTAGAACCTTAAAATCAAATGGGAGTGTTGTAGGATGAATCAGTAAAGGAAGTAACGGCTTACAAAGATGTGGGGAGTAGGGAGCTGATCACTAGGGTAGAAACAGAGAGGCTCTAGATCAGGATTGACTGCAGTGACTCCTGGGCCAAATCTAGTCTGCTGTCTGTTTTTGTAAACAAAGTTTTATTAGAGCACAGCTATATCTATTCACTTAGGTATTTTCTTTGGGTGCTTTCATGTCATAATGGCAGTGGTAAATAGTTGCAACAAAGACTTTTGGCCTTCAAAATCTGAAATATTCCTTATCTGGCCCTTTATAGAAAGAGTTTGCTGACCCTCTGCTCTAGCCTCAGAAATATAATATTGTATAGATGACCCACGAGAGAAATGAGATTTAAATGATTAAACAGTAGGTACCTATGATGGTAGCTCCCTTCCTGGAGGAGGTCCTCTATCTAAATTCTTTTAGGCAGTTAGGGGGAAGGGGAATGTTTTTTTCCTGAGCCTTTTGTTTCATGAAAACACTCAGTTTAAAATAATCAATATCCCACAAGGCATATTTTGCTTCCCCTGACACTCAAGATCATATAGCAGTTGTAAAATTCTATAACAACACCTTCTTGGGCTGACTAATGCTGTCTTATGAATGATGCTCTTGACCCATTTTACAATTTTCATTTATTACTGGGGGTACTAGATGGCTAAATCTCACTCTCCTTATGACAGCCCCCAGCGCCTAGTTAATCACACTTATAATCCTGCCTCAGAAAAAGCAACCAATCCAGAACTGATTACTACCTCCCTTCGTTCCTCTTCAGAGTCCTTCAGTGAAAAAGCAAATCTTGCAAAAGATACTTCCCTCCTTCTTGCCCAGCAGAATTCCTCTGGAGTGCACTTCCTTGTTGAGAATCAATAAATCTTTTTTTATCAGACCATGGCTAATTAAGCTTTAATAGCTGTTAAAGTATAATATTCAAAAAGGTAAGAGCATGGCTCTCATACAAATATATATATTTACATGTCAAAGATATTTAACTCAATGAGGGAACTAATGAAGCTATAGAGAGGCAGCTTAATAAAAAAAAAAATATGGTAGGGTAGGAGTGCTAGGTTAGATACAAAGCTTGTTAATGTCCACCCAAGACATAAACCACAGTCTCTAGGATTATCTGTCCTACTGGAAAGAAATTATTTGCATCTTTACTAAATATGAATCTAAAAATTAATTGTAAAAATTAATTGTCCCCAATAATTGTAAAATAACACATACAATAATATATGAATCCCAGCAGTGCACTAAAAGAATATTTAACAGTATTTCTGCTTTTAAAAAGTTTCAGATAATTTCTTTTATAATGTAAATCGCAATGAGCATACATTATCTCCCTCTGCCAGACAAAATATCAGTAGTTTTTGTTGTTGTTGTTGTTGTTATTTTGTGTGTGTGTTTTTTTGTTTTGTTTTGTTTTAAGCTAGAAAAAATGTCTGGGGAGAATGATGGAAGCTCTTTTCCTACTAATATCCCAGAGTCAGCCCCACTCAGACATTCTGGTACTTGTGAGGCTTAATCCAAAATGGCTTGATCTTGCCTGCTAACCCTAAAACAAAGTTGACAGGTGATAAATGCCCATATATGCAAAGATTTCAGTCAGTATCCTTATGTGTTGTAAAGATAAATAAATTATCAGCTGTCACCAGATATTACAAAAACAGTCTTCAAAATAAAAGAGAAGTATAAATATATAGGATATCTCTATATAGGATATATATATATATATATATCATATACATATGATATATATCTATATCACGTATATATAATATATATCATACATATATATTTTTTCTTTTAACTGGGGGAAATATTATTAAACAAAATTCTTTGAGGCTGACATTTGTCCTGAAAGAAAGGATTTATTAAGCCATGTGCTAGCCAGAAAAAAGACCAGGTCCTGGGGCATAGAGCCTACACCGTCAGCAGCACGACTAGATGGAGAAGACAAACATGTCCACCATCCTGGGATTGATGAGGCTCTTTTATTACAGTGATTTTGGAGAGAAAAGATGTGAGTTGTTTTGAAAGAATTCACATTGGCTATGGATAATGGGGGCAGGAAAAGTTGAAGTGGGATTAGTTCTGGGATAAGTGTACAGTCCATAAGGAAGAGAAGTATTTGAAGCTTTTAGATCAGCTGTGGGAACAGTCCAGAAAGTTCATGCGGAAGCAGGATGACGTGCCATCTGGTGGTGGTCTCTTCTCTCTAGATAAGGGGTGAAATAGCCACCTGGAAGTTGATTCAAAATTTTAACGTACCTCCTGGAATGTGAGCGGGATTTTATTTTCGGCCCACAGCACTCTTAATTAACCTCCCTTGTCTCTCCCACTCGCCAGCCAGCTGTGATTAAGGAGATCTCAGAATTTGCTCTTGTCAGTATCTAACTTTAAGAAACAAAATATGTATCCTCAGGGAGATTCCAAAAGATTCTACACTGTAAAGTAAAAACTGGATAGTAAAAAAAAGGGCCATTAAAAAAAGAAAGAGTTCTTAGACATTTAAAATATATTGAGAATCTGACCGGAATGAGGTGATATTGTGGTTTTAATTTGCATTTCTCTAATGATTAGTGAGGTTGAGCATTTTTTCGTATGTCTGTTGGCTATCTTTGATGTGGAGTATAACATAAGGAATAGAGTCAATGAAATTGTAATAGCTACATACGATGTCAGAAGGGTAGTAGATTGTGGAAAGGGGGTTATCACTTTGTGAGGGGTGTAAATGTCTACTACATTGTTTTGTATACCTGAAACTAATATAAATAAATAAATAAATAAATAAATAAATAAATAAATAAATAAATAAATAAAATGTTGCCCAAACAAGGTACAACAGAAAGTTTGAAGAAAATGATAAATATCTAAGAATGTAGAACAAAATTTCGAAGAATAAATTGATTTAGTTTGCCAGCCCCTGTTGGCAGATGCCTGTTTTGTGAAAAACCTATGACAAACAATTCAACATCAATTGGTGATTTGTGGGTCATATCCTTGAAGTGTTTGCAAATAGATACATATTTTGTCGATTTCAATTCCTAGCACTGAATTGTATATTTGAAAATTGTTAAAAGAGTATATCTTAAAAGTTCTTATCACAAGAAAAAAAATGTAATTATAGAAAATACATACATACATACATCCACACATACCTAGCAAGTCAAAAGTAAGTATTGATTACTTACTCCTTGCATAAGTTTTGCCCAAGTCGCTCTGTGTGTGGGGGGATGGGGGTGGGGTGTCAACATAAAAAAATAAAATTATAAAGCATCGGAAACCTCTAGACACGGGCATAATTTGTGATCTATGTAACTAATCTCTATACAGAAATCTCTGTATTTAAACCAACAAAATGAATTTCAGAAAAAATTAAAACCAAAGTATTTCCTCCTCTTGCCTTAAGTTTCACTCTGACTAGTCTTCTAAACACTTGGAAGAACTCACAATGAGCATGAGACATTGACATTGATACCCTCTAGCCTTCAGGGTCCCTGACAATGATGAATGACAAATCTTTAAATAAATGAGCCTTGACATGTGTAGTGCAGGCAGTCTTATTTGTCATGCACATAGCTTCTTTTCCTCAAAAAGACGAAAAAGGCAGTTGATTTAAGATATTTTTCTCCAATTCCATTGATATTTCTAAAAAGTCTTACATGGACAGGGACATGGTTGTAAAATTGACATGAGAAGATAAAACCCAGTGAAATGTCATCATTGCCAGATGAGGTCAAGGGCTCACAAAACACAGCTGATAGGACCCAAGGCTCTTCTGCACTCTTACAACTCATACAGAGGGCACTTAATTAGCACGCCTGGCTTATAGATCTCTTAATCACCACGATTCACCAGTTAAGTTAAAATTAACAACACTATGCAATTGCTCATGAGTCAAAGAATGCAGCCTATAACCAACAAAACTGTAACCAACAAAAAGAAATAAAAACAGCAGAAGAACCGAAATGGGTGGCTTGAGGATTCTCGGCACATGTTTTTGTGTTTTCATTTTCCAGTCTCTAACACCCTTCTTGCTGCTTTTCTTTAGCGGTCTCATGGGTATTTTTCTTCCTATTCTTCTTAGTATGTTGCATCTGAAGATGTATGTTCCTTTTGGAGAACACCACAAAAGAAGGTTCTGGGAACATGCTAATCATTCTCCTTTCAGAGTAAACATTTACTGACCCTCGGCAGTTCTCTACCAAAATTAAGCCAAAGACAGGGCTCGCGCCAACTTTCATAATTTGTATTTCATTTCCTAAAAGTACAATATGTTTATTACATTAACTTAAAATATTACTAAACTTGGGAAGGAGATAAAAGACAAATGCAGACAAACCAGCCCTTGAGGACATAAATTTAAATAGAAATCTGGAGTCTAGTACATCAGTACGATAAATTTTGGATCATTAGAATTTGATGCCTAATACTTTTCGGTCAGATAATTCTATGAAAAACAACGAACTATTACTCCAAACAAACTCACTAGGGGAAATAATACCAAATTTGATTATATAAATAGATTTAGAAGATTTATGTGCCCACTAAAACCAATTTGTAGAACAGATAAGAATACTTGGTTTAAACAAAATATATTCTGTGACTAAAAGAACAGTCACAGATTCTTGAGTGTGATTGTACTAGTTAAGTGATACATATTCTTAGGGAAAAGAGCTGAATTCAAGGAAAATCATTTCTTGAAAATGAGTTTCAATTTTGTTTTCTATAATACAGTCTTCCAAGATAATTACTCAGGTTTTCGTTTTTTTTTGTTTGTTTGTTTGTTTTTTGTTTTTTTATGTTTTGTTTTACTATGTTTCCTGTTCTTCTGTTTACAACTTAGAGGGAAAAAAAAAGATCAATTCTTTTAACCAAATCTGTCATCACCCAGGTACTTTGCCATTTACAAGCATACCTTGGAGATATTGTGGGGTGGGTTCCAAACCACCTCAATAAAGCACACATCACAATAAAGTGAGTCGTAATTTTTTGCTGGTGGAGGGTATTGCTTTAAATTTATAAAAAAATTGCAACATTTGTGATGCACAGTAAAGCAAAGTGCAACAAAATGAGGATGCATGTATATAGTTTACAAAGTGCTCACAGTGCAGGGTGACAAGGTTTCCTTCACCGAAACCGATGCCTTCTCTTGTTTTTTAAGTATATTTTTAATTTTTCAATTACAGTTGACATATAATATTATATTAGTTTCAGCTGTACAACACAGTGATTAGATATTTATATAACTTGTGAAGGGATCATCCCTATAAATCCAGTACCCATCTGACATCATATGTAGTTATTACAATATTACTGATTATTTCTTATGCTCTACACTGCATCCCCATGACTATTTTGTAACTATCAATTTGTACTTCTTAATCCCTTCCTCTTTTTTCACTCATCCCCCCCCAAACACTCTCCCCTCTGGCAATCATCAAAATATTCTCTGTATCTATGAGTTTGTTTCTGTTGTATTTGTTTGTTTACTTTGTTCTTCAGATTCCACATGTAAGTGCGATCATATGGCATTTGTCTTTCTCTGTCTGATATACTCCACTCAGCACAGTAACCTCTAGGTCCATCCATGTAGCCACACATAGCAAGAGTTCATTCTTTTGTAGGGCTGAGTAATATTCTATTGTATTTATGTAACTCTTCTTCTGTATCCATTCATCCATTGATGGACATCTCAGTTGCCTCCTGTCTTGGCTATCCTAAGTAATGCTGCAATGAACATATGGATGCACATGTCCCTTTGAAGTAGCATTTTGGGGTCTTTAGATAAATACCCAGCAGGGGGAATACTTGGTCCTTCTTTGTCTCTTGTTATAGCGTTTGTTTTAAAATTTATTTTGTTTGTTATATAAGTATTGCAACCCCAGCTTTTGTTTATTTGTTTCCATTTCCATTTTTCCATTGCTTTCAGTCTTTGTGTGTCTTTCAATCTGAAGTGAGTCTCTTGTAGGCAGCATATGTAAGCGTCTTCTTTTTTTTAGAATGAGATATATTTAAAACTACATTGTCTAAAATGGCTTTTAGTTGCAATTTAGAACCCAAACTGGGGCCAAGGACAGGAGCTAGTATGAGTTGGTCTTGACAATTTAATTTAGGGCAAACTGCACAAATTTGATGCTTCTGCTTGAATTAGAGGGAAACTATAGACAATAAAGTATCTTCAGTTAATTTCAGAGATGGGAGTATTTTCTAATGCAGATTAAAGTTATTCTTCACATGGAGCTCCCCTCTGTTCGAAGAGGGGGCAGGCAGGATGCAAGATCCCCAGTGTTCAGTGTGAGGGGCTGGCAGCCCCCAGTGATGTTCCCTGGCCCTCTCACCATAGCTGAATAGAAGTGCTACCTGCTATTCTGAGAGAGCAGCAGTTGTCACCATCTGAGAGAAAGTCCAAGGCTCTCCTGGATTGGCATCAATAAACAGGTTCTGAGAAGCCACCAGCCCGTCTGTGATGCATCCCTAGGATGCTGGGACTCGGCTCACAGCTGCCTTTGCTGTAGCAGAGACACCCTCCCCCATGCTGTCCTGAGCATAAGCGTGTGGCTCTGGAAGCTGAATTGGGCCTGTGCGTAACTCTCCCCAGGGCCACCTGGCCACCCCCAGACTTGGGCAAGGCTCTGCGCTTGCTATAGAGCAGAGCCTTGTTTTCTTATCCATTATGCCACCCTATCTTTTGACTGGAACATTTAATCTATTTATATTTCAAATAATTGTTGATAGATATGTAGTTAATGCCATTTTATTATTCATATTTTTCTTCTTCCCCTTCCCCTTTCCCTTTGACTCCTTCTCTTTCTCCTTCTCCTTCTCCTTCTTCTTAAGGAAGTCCTTTCAACACTCCTTATAATATTGGTTTAATGGTGATGAACTCTTTTAGCTTTTTTTTTTTTTTTTTTGTCTGGGAAACTCTTTATCTGTCCTTCCATTCTAAATGGTAGATTGACTTATGGGAACTTCCTTGTGGGTAACAAACTGCTTTACTCTTGTGCTTTTAAGATTCTCAGGTAAAGTCCAAGGCTGGAGCCAAGACAGGCCTTTTATAGAAAAAGCCACTAGCTTGGTGGGTCCGAAAGTTGAGGGGAGTGGGATCTCAGGGAATCACCAGGGCAAGGTGAACAGTGTTAGCCAGGTGGATGGTGACTCAGATATGGTGGCTGCCTGCATCTGCATGCCAGGAGTGGGAGGGCTCAAAAAAGAAATAATAGATTTTGCCAGCACTTCTGTCTGGGAGAAAGCTGCCCCTCCAGCCCTCGCCCTGATACCAGACAATTCAGTTCCTCCCTGCATGTCCCTGGCACCTTTAGATATGCTGCCCCAATGCTGCAGCTCAGAGCGAGTGAGTCCATCAGTGAGTAAGTCCATGCCCAGGCCCTTGAAGAGGAGCGCCTGGGACTCCAGCAGCCCTCTGTCTCATTCAGTCACAATCTCTGCTGGTTTCCACAGCCAGAAGTTGTGGGAAAGTCTCTTCCCATCACTAGAAACCTGGGCTGGGAAGCCTGGTGTGGGGCTGGACACCTTGCTCTTCAGGAGGTACCTCCACAGCCAAGATATCCTTTCTGATTTTTTTACCCCCACATGAGGGTGTGAGACCAGCCTGTTATGCATCTCCACCCCTTCTACTAGTCTCAAGGTGGTTTCTTCTGTGTGTCCTTAGTTGTAAGACTTCTGGACAGCTAGACTTCAGACGATTCTCAATGATAGTTGTTCTGTAGTTAAATTGTAATTTTGATGTGGTTGTGGGAGTAGGAAAGCACAGTATTTATGTGCTCCATCATCTTGACCAGAACTCCCACCAATGCCTTTTCTTCCTTCCTAATTAACAGCAAGACTCATAGGCCTTAGAAATAAAATAATTAATTAGCACAGAAGGTATAATTTTACATTTTGCTCAGTTGTTACGTACCAAAACCAAAAACTCATTGAACTAAAGTGATCACAAAGCTTGTGTATCTATCACTCTGGTTGATTGGATATTACTTTGGCAGATAAGTCAGAGCTATCTTTGTTCCTGTTTTGTGAATTTCTTAGGTGAAAAATAGTATTAAACTATAAAAATTGAATCATATTTAGAATGCACATAATTTGCACATTTAGCAACAGATTTAATAAATTGCTTTACCATAAAAGAGTAATTGAAATCAGGGCTGGTTGAGAGAACCCCATATTTGTCCCTTATTATTAGAAGTCATATAAACTACTATTTCTCAACGAGGTTCCACTCTCAGAAATTCTGATGTAGTTAGTCTGCAGTGTAGTCTGGGCATCAAGATGTTAAAAGCTCTGTGGGTAAATATAATATGAAGCAAAAGTTAAGAACCACTGATACAAGTAAGTTATTTTTAAATGAGAGTATACTGGGGTTATCTTATAGTAGGTCTATCTGTAGCTGGAATTTTTCCTCATTATAATACAGTAATTTAAACCAATGTTTCCTGTCCTCCTGCTGTCATGGTATACTTAGAATATTGTGGCATTTTGTGTGGCTCCCTGGGGGTAAATAGAGAAGGCTATGTGTAGCAGAAGTAACCTGCCTGGAAATCTCAGCTGCTGATTAGAGCCAGCCTACTCCAGGGTCAAAGGGGATCAGAGGTCAATATCAAAGTACTCCAGTAACCGATTCTTTGCTACTGAAAGATTGATATACTCTGCCTAATTGCACTAATATTTAGAGTCAATGAATATCAAAAGTAAATAAAAAACTATAAATAAAAGCTATTTGCTTTTATTTTTCCCTGTTCTTAGATTCTAGTTGAGTTTAGAATTCATTTAGTACAGGATTTTTATGGATTGGAATTGGCCTGTGGTACTTAAGCAATCTCAGGGGACTTCTGGAGTCCCACTTGACACAAATTCATCCTTCATCCTGAATTCATGGGAGATGTAACACAAGTTTTTGCTCACATCCGGTGTCAGTCCAGGGCAAGTCCCACCAATATTATTCTGGGCCTTCTTACTCAAGCATAGACAAGGTTAGAAATTGTCATTACCTTTATCTTACCTGAGGCTTAACTATGAAAAAAAGAATGGAGAACTTAATAATCACTATCACCTGAACCTAATAATAATGGACTTAATAGCTAAAAAATCTTAGCAGTAAAGAAAGGAGCAAAAGTCATTTTTTTATTAAAATTATATCTTTTTACTGGGAAAATAGAACATAGCATATGGGATGGGAATATGAAATAAGACAGAAGAGGCTGAATTTAATTATGCTTAATTAAAAATTGTGCATGTGGGACTATGACAAAGTAAAGCATATTTGGCTTCAATTATTTTTGCTCAAAACAGGTAGGATGAAATGTAGCCTTTAGAATACAAAATTAAACCAGGAGAGAGGGGTTGTGCTGTGGTAAATGTCATATTTTAAAACTTTTGCATGTGGAAAAGAAATTTAAATTACAATAACAGCGTTCAAAGATTTTACTTAGGAAGTGACTTCAAAATCAAGAGTTCAAGACGAGTAATTCATGGATCTTTCTCCCCCAAATATTTATGAAGCATTATCCATAAGCAATGAGCACTTGTATCTACAATGAAAGCTTAATTCAAGACAAAGATATATTAACAGAAGGAGAGAGAGGAGAAAGAAAGGAGGAGAAAGAGGAGTAAGAAAAGAAAGCGTGTTGAAAATTATTTACTTGCCTGAAGTTAAATTATTTACTTCAAAGATATCATAATCATTGAAACCTTTATGCTATGGAGAAAGTACTAACTCTCTGAAGCTTTATTTACAATGTGTATATAAGAGTTCCAAACCAGTGGACTCATCAAAGAAAATGATATAATGGTATATTAGACACCTTAGACAATACTGGGCACATAGTAAGTATATGATTGAATACCCTCAACACCTTTTATCTCAGTGTTTAAAGTTGAATTCAGTTTTTACCCCTCCACTAAAACCTCCTCTTTTTAATCTCCTACTTCCATTCTACCTGTCTCATATTTCTCAGAAGTATAAATTTATTTTACTTCTCACCATCAGCTCATTAGCTAGGACTTTGGTACTTCACACTGTAGTTATTGTAATGTCTCCCTAACTGACTTTTTTTTTCCTTTCACATGACCTTATTTGAAAATGGAATAGTTGCAGATGTAATTAGTTAAGAAGAGGTCATGCTGGAGTAGTGTGGGCCCTTGATCCAATATGGATGGTGTTCTTACACGAAGAGGGAAATTTGAACACAGAGACAAAGACACACAAAGGAGAAGGCCATACGAAGACACAGACGCAGAGAGAAGGTGGAATGTAAAGATGCTGGAGGCAGAGATTGAGTGATGCTGCCACAAACCAAGGAGCACCTAGGGCAACCAGAAGCTGGAAGACACAAGGAAGTCCCACTAGAGGCCTCAGAGGGAGCAAGTCCCCATTAACTAACACTAAATTAACTAATTTCAGACTTCGAGCATCCAGAATTGCAAGAGAATAAACTTCCGTTGTTTTAAGCCACCCAGTTGGTGGTATTTTGTTTCTGCAGTCCTAGGAAACTAATACACCCTCTGACTGGAGTCCTTTTTGTAGAGATTGTAGCCAACTACATATTTTAAGGGCCTATGATAATGAGTGTATTCAAGCAAGGTAAGGAGTGAACCATGGAGGCTCTCACCCATCCTCTTGGCACATCTTTTTTTCCTCCTGGCTATTGCTGTGTCAACCAGCTCCACGTAGGTATATTCTTACAGCAACTTACCTGCACATTTTTTACTTTCTGTCCTGGGCTCTTTTGTTACTCAACATGGGGAACTGAAACTGCCCATTTAGCCAAGCTGTACATGGTGTTCTTGGAATTGCAACAGAGTCAATATCCCCTTGGGCCACCTTTGACCAATGGGAGTGAGGGGTCAATGGCTAAAACTCCTCACTGCTATTTCTAGGGCAGGTATTTATGAGGTGCTTCTGCACGTTCCTCAAGGGGCCCCAGCATAACCACCAGCTCAATAATTCATCCTTGAATTGCCTTTCTTTCTTTTCCTGTTTCAGTCCTCTCTGTTATCCCACTCTAGTTTCCTAGGATCTTTTCCCAAAGTTAACTACCAATAAGTAAGCAGGCTTTGTTGTCAGAAAGAACCTGCTGTAAGTGAACTATAGAGTTTTCTCCCAGAAATGTGTGCCTGATTTTCTTTACTACTGTAAAGCAAGCACCTAGCATAGTGCCTTGGACGCAGTAGGTGTTCAATAAATACCAGGGGTGCCAAAACAATGTATACACATGACTTGTATTCATCTTTTGTTATTAGTATATATTGCGTATTACAATTTTAATACAGTTTCTTCCTTTCTTAAAATGTGTACACTTTTTTGGCACCCTCTGTATGTATTTGTTGAATGAATGGATGCAAACTCACTTTGATCCACTAATTATTGCACATTATAGATGTTATAGTTGACTGTGTATTCCACAGTCAACTATAATATAATAATATCTTGGTAGTGATCTAGTCTATATTTCTTTGGCTTGCCTACATTAATATTGTAAGAAACATTGTTTAAAGAAATCAAGATAAACTATGTACCTGGAGAGTTGCTAATTTATAACTTTGAAAACATTATTAAAGACAAAATCAGGTTAGTAATCCTGATCTCAGGCAACCATGTAAATTCCAGGTACTCGAGTCTACAAATAGCCGTTTATTTGGGTCCATGTGTCTGTATCCAGTTTTTTTGCCCTTTGAGATCTAATATCTACGATTTCTCCGAGGTTACTAGGGATGACTCTATCAAATGATTATATCCATGAGGCTCTTTCAGGACCTGAGATTCATATCTCTGGCCCTGTCTACTTGAATTCAGTGAACAGTGGAACCTAATTGTGTATATATTCTAACTTAAATGCCAGCTTCTACAAGGATTCCATCCAATGAAGCCTTAACGTGTGGGATCTTAGTCTGGCTCTCTAACACGCTAGACAGATGGAATATCTGAAAAAGTATATCAGATGATAAATGCTATCGGTGGCCTTCCTGTCTCTGCCCTACTTGAACCCGTTAATTTATTCCATGCTACTCTAACTTTCTGTCCTGATGGTGATGAGCATTTGCAATCTCTTCATGTAGGACGTGAGAGGAAATTCTGTTTCTGGGCTGTCTAAGAAAGAAGCATCCTCATAGTACAGGAATAATTACCTAGTTTTCTGACTGATAGTAGCATTGCATTAATCAACCAAGAAGGAAAATAGAATCTTCATATATATTTTCAGGCTCATGTAGCACATGTGGGCTACAAATTTCATCAAATGGGCTGCATATCTGAGAAGGACATTCAGTGGTAAAACAGGGACAAAAACATAAAGCTACAACAACAAGCTTTTTTCCTCAATAATGACTAAAGAAAAATTATAAACCAACCGAAATTGTGAAAATATGCTAGAATACAAAAGGAAGGGCAAACAATGAGGAGCTATCTCTATTAAAGATTCTGATTGGATAATTTTATTCATAGGCTTACTTATCTTTCACAAATGAATATGGAGAAAAGCATCCTAAGGTATGCAACAGTGCAAAATGTGTACTTGTGGACATAAGATGGCCACATGAAAGAAAATACAATGAGACAGATTTGACAAACTGTTCTGTGGTCATAACAAACTGTCACAGCTACTAATTAATCATAGGATCCAGCAAACCATGCCATTATTCATGTCACAATGTGGGGAGCAAAGGGTACTGTTTCATAATTTGTTGGAATGACTTTTAAAGCAGAATTGTATTCCTTATTATGGAGAATATCCATGCCATTGGACCTAAGAAATTGCCTGTAGAGAATTTGCCTCATTTAAAGATGGCACATTCTCTTGCATCTTCCTGGTCAATATGTTTTCCTATTCTCTCAGATGGCAATTCAGATCTTCTCCACTTCTTTGAAATCTCTTCACTTCTCTTGGACTGGACAGATTATCTTGCTTCCTACTTTACTTAAAAATACAGGAGCCAATGGGATACATTCAAGGTTTGATACCAAATCTACTGACCTATATGCACCTGGATCAACACTTCTGCCATCTAGAGGTCTTTTCCTTCTCTACTCAAGGGAAGTCATTCTTGCCATTAAAGGAATATACCTATCTCCTACCTTGGTAATCTTTTACATTTCCTCTCTCTCCCCTTACCCACTATACTTACTGGAATGGGTTGACCTTGTTCTTTTTTGATGTCTGCAAACGTACTAAGCTCTTTCCTACCTCAGAGCCTTTATAATTATTTTTTCTGTGCCAAAAATATTCTTCTTCATGTTTCTTTCTCATTCAGAGCTCAGCTCAAATGTCAACAATTAAGAGAAGCCTTCTGTGGCAACTATTTCAGAGTACATCCCCTAAACCTCCACATCCAATTCATCTCACTGATTTTAGTTTCTAAATAACTCTCGGTTTTAGCTGTTTCTCTTTTTCTTTAATATCCTGACCCTAGCCAACGTGGGACAAGTTACTATTACCTCTTTCTTTAACTACTATGAAAATGTCCTTAATTGTCCCCCTGGGCAGGAGTTACATTAAAAATATGTACAGTCTCCCCTGAATAGGCATCAACTATTAAGAGCTGATGACGGCTGCACTGTTAGAATAGCATTCTGGAGACCCACCAGTGCACCAGGTGTTCACTCTTTGGTTGCTTCATTCTGACATGAGGTAGGACAGCCCAAATGCAGGAGGGCACTGAGGCACAGGGTATCAGCTACTTCTAACAAGAATCAAATTATGTCCATTTTTTAACAAGCTGTATGGTTGCACTGTTGAAAACTGACTGATGCATACTGGTGCATAATAGTCAATAATATATTTGCCCAATCATTCACACATTCACATCTATACAAAAGGGATCTTTAATGAACACACACACACACACACACACACACACACACACACACACTTTAAATTCTATTATGCCTGCTCAGTCCTTAAATTTGACCCACAGTTCCTGAGTAATCTGGCCCTTGCTACCTCTTTAATATCACCTTGCATCATGATTCCACTGGCTTTCCCCAGGAAAAACAACTAGGTAACTAAACTGTAGTATGTGTTCATACCCTGGAGTGTATGCAAGACCCCAACAGAAGGTAGTTTTCATTAAAGTCCAGCTCCAAGGGCAAAATAACAAAGCATATGAAAACTCCAGCGCCGTATGACATAGTCAGAAATGAGTGACTATATTCTATAACACTAAAAAGGCAACTTGGCAAAATATACTAAAAGTAAATAAAATACAAGTAACATTTGACAGCAATTTCAATCCTAGAAATTCATTTTAAAGAAAAAAAATACACAGTGTTTTGCACAAGGATGTTAATTACAGTATAATTTATAATAAAGGAATATCACAAAACTAACAATAGATGATTAGTAAAATACAGTATGTCTCAATTACACAAGATGCGGTAGGCAGCCATTAAAATTTTTTTGAAAAGTATATTTTAAAGCACGGCAAATGCTTAGTATAAATTCCCAAGTGGGAAAATCAAGTTATGCATTAGAATGTGCAATGTAATTCTATCTATATAGAGAGCCAGATCAACTGGTTAAGTGTTGAGATCACAAATAATTTTCTTCTTCTTCTTTATCATTTTCTGAATTTTGCAAATGTGTTTCAGAAGACTAGAAGTGCTTTTCTAATAGGAGGGAAAGCCAATACATTTAATTAAAAAAATAGCAGTATGTTATTTTTTAAAGAAGTGTACCAACATGCTTTATTGATATTGTGGTCTATTGCAGAAAGCAGACCTCTAAGTGTCTATAATACATGGAGGATAAAAGAGATTTTGCTGAATAGAGTCAATAGCACTTTCTGGGCTTCTGTTTTTTTCTGTGACTTTTTATGATGCTTTAAGATGATGCAGCAGACCTTTTTTCTAAGACCCAAAAGCAATTTTTCTTGAAGATGATTTTATGCAAATAACTTTTACAAACTAAAAGACTGAAATAGAATAGAAACTTATAAAAAACAGGCAAAATGAAGGGGAAAGAAAAGGTTCAAATAGTCCTGTTGTAATTTTCAAAAGAACACTGTGTTCCCTCATCGCTTGTCTCCATTAAAAAGACCTATGTACTTAGCTTCTCAGAGACATTTTGAATTTGGTATAAATTAAGAGGCATGAGATGACATCCAAGAATGATGTCAAGCTAAGAAAACTTGTATTATACACAGGCCAAAAACTTGTAAGTCCATTCCGTAAAAAAAAGCTGAAGTGTTCTGCGTCAAAGAAATTTTAATCCAAATACCTTGCCCATTTATTTTCTTTTCAATGTCAATTCACTACATGCTCATGCTAACTGATAAAACCCTCTGTAGTGAATGCATGAGGAATACCTATCAAAATTTAAGTCAACATACAATTTGGTTATTCAAATTGGGTAAATTTTCCTTTAAATTGATTTTGTATTACTGAAGTTTGTTCTCAAGCTTAACAAAAATTACAAGTTCAATTTGTAAAGTCTCTTAAAATTTCTCGGTCACTTATTCCAACATGATAAAACCATTTTGAAGTGAAAGGAATTACTGATAACCTTCAATATATGTTTGATTCCTTTTTCTTCACCTTCATTGCCATATTTTATGCATTGCTTCAATTACCTCATTATTTATCTTGTCACAGATAACATTTTGTCCTCCAATGTGTCATACTAGATGAGTCTTCTAGAACTCCAGTTTTATCATATCATCTTTCTTTCTTACATCTGCAATGACAAACTTATTGATCAGGAACTCACACAGATACAACTTAGTCTGGCATTAATGTAGCCCATGAGGCTACACTACCAGGGGTGCCAAAACAATGTATACACGTGACTTGTATTCATCTTTTATTATTGGTATATATTGAGTATTACAATTTTAATACAGTTTTTTCCTTTGTTCTTGCTTTTAGCACCCTCTGTATTCACCCAAATCCACCTAAACTACTTCCCAAACAGATGTTCTCTAATCTGTGCAGACTGTGCTCATTTTTGCTACATAACATGTTATTCTTTCCTTTTATGTCATTCCTCATGCTTGTGTCCCCAACTGAAATATTCTTTCTGGGCCTTTCCCCTCACCCTCTTCTTAACCAAATTAATATCCTATCTTAAATCTTTTAAATACTTTGACAATCACTTTTAGTTTCCTCACTACTTCACCTATATTACTTCTCATTATGTCATCCAGAATACGATTACTAGATTTAGAACTACTTTCTAAAGGCACAAATTTAGCCAATTACCCATAAATATGTGTGAAGGGGTGGCTTGGAAATGAGAAAAGATATTTGAGCTCATTCATTTCTTAAACAAATCTTCATTGCATACCTCTTCTTTATCATGTACTGGGTAGACATTGATAAATAAAATTCTTTGCCAAAAAGTTTATGGAAGTTACAATCAAATTGAAATAAAAGATACTATACAACATTTATCTGTAAAGATATACCATGTTTCCCCGAAAATAAGACCTAACCACATAATGAGCTCTAATGCATCTTTTGGAGCAAAAATTAATATAAGACCCGGTCTTATTTTACTATAAGACCAGGTTTTTATAATATAAATAATATAATGTAATGTAATGTAATATAATGTCATGTCATGTCATGTCATCATATCATATCATATCATATCACCATGTCTTATATTAATTTTTGCTCCAAAAGACACATTAGAGCTGATTGTCCAGGTAGGTCTTATTTTCAGAGAAACATGGTATTTACCCCGATATTCACTGAGTATTATTTATGGTGGCCAAGATGTGGAAACAACCAAAGTGTCCTTCAATAGATGATTAGATAAAGAAGATGTGGTATATATGCATAATGGAATACTACTCTGCCATAAGAAAAGATGAAATAGTACCATTTGTGAAATTCTGCCATGGATGGATCTTGACATTATTATGCTAAGCAAAATAAGCCAGATAGAAAAAATCGAAACCCATATGATTTCACTCATATGTGGGATATAAAACTGAAAGCAATAAATGGACAAGACAAACAAAAAACCAAAAACTAATAGACACAGACAACAGTTTAGTGGTTACCGGAGGGTAAGGGGAGGAGGGTGGTAGAAGAGGGGAAAAAGGGGCCAAATATGTGTATGGTGATGGAAGGAGAACTGACTCTGGGTGGTGAGCACACAATGTGATATATGGATGATGTATTATAGAATGTACACTTGAAAACTATGTAATTTTATTAACCATTGTCAACCCAATAAATTTAATAATAAAACAAGATACTACACAAGTTATCAGACATATGCATCTAATTTATAAGTTATTATAAGTGCTGTGGTATTAATAAGATGCAGTGATATAGAAACATAAGTGAAGGGAAGAAAAAGTAAAATTTAGATCAGCTAAGGGCGTGATCTTGCTAGAGAGGTGACATTTATACAGAAGAGAAGAGCCAGCTGTTTGAAGAGGAGTTGTGGGTCTTTTTAGGTTCTGGAAACAGTATATGAAAAGGATTTGAAGTGGGAACAAAAGCAAAAAAATGAGCTTTGAAGCATAAAAGAGAAGCCAGCAAGGTCAGAGAGCAGAGTAGCATGAGACAAGGATGGAGATGTTGTCATTCTAGAATCTAGAATCTAGATCATTCAGGACATCATTGGCCGTATAAAAAACTGTGGATCTTATTGAACTAAGATGTGTAATGACTTGTTCTTTAAGATCAGGTTTATGGCTATGTGGAAAATGGATTAGAGAATATCCAGTAGGAGAAAATGTTTATTTGATTGTTTGTTTTTACAAAAATTATGTCACTTATTGAACTTATCTCAGATAATGGAAAATCATAATATAAGCCTAGTTAGATATTTTTTAATTTTTACAATTGGTTATTAGACAATTTTAAGTTTTTTGTTTTGTTTTGTTTTTGAATGACAGTTGTTTCATTATTCCTAGAGGTCCCTGACATTTTATTTATGTTTCAGTGGTGATAAAAAGAAAAAAAATGCCTTTAGTTCAGCTTCACTAAACTTCTTTTTCTTTCATACTCTGTGGAAAGGTTTTCGTTCTTGGTCATCTATGTCCATGCAGGGTATTATGAGACATCTATACATGATATCTGGCTCACTCTGTATCTGGCTATACTCACCCCAAGACTGGAATTCTCTGATGAAAGTTATTTCTCAGTAATCTTTGATGTTGCCAAATTCAAAAGCATCTTTTGCCTCTGTTTAAGATTAAAACTAATTTGCATCACGTCATCCTTACATTTAATATAGTTAATGTCTTTCCTCATCTATTACTTTAGACTTAATTTGTCAGCTAATATTGTCCTAAGCATCTCAAGGAGTGGCTCAGAGGAAGTTAATTGTGTTTCTGTGGAGTTGGACCTTTGGGAGGAAAAAAAAGACTTGTATCTGTACCTCTTAATCTGTAATATCCTTTCCAATTCATGATACAAAATACCTAAATCAACCAAATTAGCAGAGACTATGTAGGAGTTTAGCTTACATGGCCCTTATGTGATTGCTGTTGTGAAATCATGAAATACATCCAATTTTAAACTAATCTGGAAGTGAGATGAGTAGATGTTAAATAATCCTCTATTTCCTCTCAACATGTTTTACTGAAAAATTCCATTTTAAACAGTTACATGATTACAAGCTCTGAAATTAAATTTCATGATGAATAACTAAGCACCACTCTTCAGAGTCCCTGGGAGAAATCACATTCTCTGCAGCACAAACATTTAGAATAATCGATTGGGAGTCAATTGGCAAAGTACTTCAGATTTAATTTGCAGCTCTGAAGGATCCTCCTTCACTCAGCTATTAGAAAATGTGCTGTAGCCCTTCCTCGTCCCATGTTGGTGAAGAGAAAAAGCAGGACTTCATCTTGCTTTGCTACTGTTTCACACTGTGATATATGATACCCCACTTGGTTTTAAAAGATATTTGTACCCCTTTTCCTTGACAAGAGCGTGGAGTACAACTTGACTACACGTATGGCGCACTTTCTGAATCAACATTAAGTCTTTCCGTTGCTTGAGTTTCTCTCAGTATAGGAGATATATAATGAGAAAGAATTATTACAAGGGAAATTGGATCTTAGTAATACCAACATGGTATGATGCTATGGATGTATACAAAAACTTTATTATGATGATATTCCTCATGTTTTGGGAGAAAAAAAGAACCACAGTTGCACAGCTGAAACAACTTCAGACAGAAACAGACCATTTTCGAAGTTGTTTGAATATCCAAAAACTACAAGGCAAATGCAGTCAACCAGGATGGTCAGATGCTATTAGACTGCCTCACAGACAAGCACAGTTTTAAGGAAAAATATTTAGGTACTTTGCAAAGTTCCGATATGGATGTAGGAATTACTCCGGAGCACCAGAATATCTTTAGTTCTTTAGAGTGTTGGTTCCAGCAACAGATAGAAATTCTTTGAGTTCACTCTGGGGAAAACTGGCTTCTGAAATTTTAACGCAGAATTGAGATGTAGCCATGAAAGACCTTACACGGATAAGAGACCATAGATAATAACTGTGAGTTCTCCACTTCAGTCTCTTCAGCTGTGAACATGGCTCATTCACTGGTCTCTGTTTTCTTCAACCACCACAAAGGGCACGATAATTGTTGATGTCTTCCTTTACCAGCCACTGTGTCTTAATGCAATTCAGACGATGTGTCAACATATTCTTCGCTGTTTGACTATAGTAGTCATAGCAAACAAAGATGTTCGCAAAGGCCAGAAGGTCAAAAGATCTGGTCAAAGTTATTCAACAGGTGTCTTCACATGTAAAGATCCAATTACAGAGTCTGTTGAATGCTTATGTTAACTTTGTCTTTGATGAGACTCAGAAAAACCCGAGGGCATGTGAATCTGTGCTTGTGAATGACTTCTTCTTGGGGGCTTGTCTTGAGGATTTTATTGAAAATGACCATCTCTTCATATTTGAGACTTTTTGTTGCATCCACCAGTGTATCTGCATTATGTTGGCAGATAAACTGAATGTGACTCCAGAAGAAGCTGAAAGGTGGGTTGTAAATTTGATTAGAAATGCACGACTAGATGAGAAGATTGATTCTAAATTATTAGGTTGTGTGGTTATGGGTAACAATGCAGTCTCACCCTGTCAGCAAGTGATTGAAATGATCAAAAACCTTTCATTTAGAAGCCAAATGTTGGCCATGAATATTGAGAAGAAACTTAATCAGAATAGTACCAGGTTTCCCCAAAAAATAAGACCTAGCCAGACCATAAACTCTAATGCATCCTTTGGAGCAAAAATTAATATAAGACCTGGTCTTATATAATATAAGACCTGGCCTTATATAATATAAGACCCGGTTTAACATAATATAATATAATACCATTTGGTTGGGATCTGGAGAAAACTGGTTAAATATCTGTATCTCTGTTGCTTTATCTATAAAATGGGTATAAAATGTTTCTTAACGTTGTTGCTAAGAATAAATGAGATTATAAATAAAAGAACTATCACACAATGCTTGACGAGAGTAGACAATTCTCCCTATGGATAAAGTCTGGATCATTCCTTGTTCACAGACTGACGAAGGTTACAAGAATGGTATTTGATATGATTTCCATTAAAAAGTTTTTTACCTGCCTTGACAACTTTGAAGCATTGAGTGAAACATTCATCTCCCTACAACAATGCTACTCCTCGGCCCAGCAGAGCCTGGCTGCACTATGTCACTAAGGATGAGGGTGTGTGGATACCGGCAGGGTGAAAAACAAGGGTCAGCACACTCTCTATAAGGACTTGTATCGTTAGCATTATAGTCTGTGTCCCGATTAAGTTCTGCTGTCCTTGGGAGAAAACAGCCATTGACAGTATATAAATAAACAAGCACACTGCTTCACAATAAAAATTTATTTACAGATACTGAAATTTGAATTTATATATTTTTTTTACTTTACACAAAACATATTTGTAATAACTTTTAGTATAAAAGCCATTCGTAGCTCACAGGTGGTACAAAAACAGATGGTTGGCTGAACTTGTTCAGTGAATGTGGAGAAGAGAACTGTGGGGACAGAGCCAGGAGTGCATTTTCCAGGTTCTCAGCCTCATGTGGAAAGGTGCTGGCTCAGGTAGTAAATGACCATCAACTGTGATTGGATGGCCATCAGCTGTGGCTAGTTGGCCGTCAGCTGTAACCAGTGAGCCGTTGACCACTAATATAACTGCTGTGATTACACTAGCAGAAAAATGGGGGCTAGCAAGAAGATGGTGGCTGGCAAGCGCAGATTGCAGTTAGGATGGCGGGTTGCAGACAGTGTGGCTCCTGCTTCATGTGTCTCCAACCCAGCCGCCAGCAAAACTATAGTAGTATGACTCCCCTATCTATGGCTTTGTCGGTGTTCCTTTGTGGCCTCACCATGTTCTGCGTTCTTATGTGGGGAGTGGGACCAGAAACCCCGCCTGACACCCTGCACGACAAGAACCTACGCTGAGAGTCTTACAACCTGGAATCTAGACTGACACCCAGATTCTTGTTATAAATAACTGTGCCACCCAAGACCAGTTACATGTTTCCTTTGGGCCTCAGTTTTATTGTCTGTAAATAGAAGGATGAATTTTTCACATTTAAGTTTTCTTCCACCTCTAAATTTTCGGTCTCTGATTTTCAGTGTAATTAATTGTCTGTAAGAAAGCAAAGGCAAAACCACCTGACCCTCTCCAGCCCTGGTCAGCTGCTTTTTCTGGGCCCAGGACTCCTAATGTTTACAAATAGACTTGTGCTCTAGTGAAAGAAGTAATACTGGTCTGTTCATTGAAAACTCTGAGGCTCTTCTAGGGGAACCTGAGAAGACTGATGGCAGAACTTTTTCTTCAATTGCTTACCTTTGGAGGCAATGGAATGCTCCTCCTCTGTTACTGAGGAAAAGGTGAGAGGATATAGGTACTTAGACAGCCATAGACTATCTGTAAACAAACAAGCACACCGTATTCCAATAAAACGTTATTTATAGACACTGAAGTTTAATTCTCCTATGTCTTCACTTTTCACAAAACATTACAGTTCTTTTGATTTTTTTCCAACCATTGAAAAATGTAAACATATTTTAAAAGGAGAAAGTTATGTGGCTTCACTGTTGTCAAAAAGGTAAGAGGCAAGGACTTCTGCACAAAAATAAGGAATGAAAGATCTGAGGGGAGGGAGGTAGACATTTGGGGATAAAATGGGAGTTTTAGTCAGACCGAACTGGATTTTAATTCTGTTTTTTCCTTTCATTGGCCCTGACTTTATATATAAGGTTGCTGAATCTCTCTCTCTTTCTCAATTTTCTCATTTGTAAAACAGTGATCAAAATACATACCTGATTGGGCTATAGTAAGGATTAAATGAATTACTCTAGATAATGAATGGTTCTTGTGTACAGCAGGTATTAAGTTGGTGCAAAAGTAATTGCGGTTTTTGCAATTACTTTAACCTTTTAAACCACAATTACTTTTGCACTAACCTAATACTTAATAAATGTTGTATGACTAATCTTTGTGTTACAGTGGTAGACTGAATACTGGCCTCCTGAAATTGCCCAGGATCTGATCATAGGAACCTGTGAATAGAAAGGTTATAAGACAAAGGGGAATTAAGGTTTGCAGATGGAATTAAGGTTGTTAATTAGCTGACCTTCAGATGAGGAAGATTGATCTGATTATCCAGGAGGGCCAGTGTAGTCACAAGGGTCCTTATCAGTGGAAGAGGGAGGCAGAGAGAGAACACCAGAGAGATGGCAGTAAGAGGAGGACGTGGCCCAACATTGCTGGCTTTAAAGATGGGAGGGAGCCAGAAACCAAGGAATGCAGACAGCCCCTAGAAGTTGAAAAAGGTGAGAAAACAGATTTTTTCCCCTACAACCACCAAAAAGAACTGCAGCCCTGCCGTCATCTTGGTTTTAGTTTGGTGAGATTAATTTAGGTCTCTGGCCTCCAGAACTGTAAGACAATAAATAAGCTACTAAGTTTGTGGTAATTTTTTAAAGCAACAACAGGAAACTAAATTATTTTATTATTATTTATGCAAAAAAGTTGTCTACAAAAATATGTGCCCCCCCCTTCATAGTACAGAGATTTTTGCAGGAAATTGCTGCTGTAAAGAATCCAGAAATAGCCAAATTAAAACCACTAAATCAATAAGAGTTTATTGTGCATATAAGAACAATTCTTAAATTGGGAGCTTTCAAATTCAAAGACTGATGATGCAAAGCTCAGGGGTTTGATGTTACAGGATGGCTTATAAAGTGAAAAAGAGGAAACTGTTAAGCTTTGCAATGATTGGTTATCATAATGGAGGTTTCCAGGTGGCAGAGAACTGGTTAAAAGTGATTATCTTATACTATTTGTACGAAGATGACTTGAGGTTTTTTATGATTATTGGATGCATTTACAAGAAATAACCTAAGTTTCATGTATGGTCATTGTGGGGACAGAGCCAGGAGAGCAGTTTCCAGGCTCTCAGCCTCACATGGAAAGGTGCTGGCTCAGGTAGTAAATGGCCATCAACTGTGATTGGATGGCCATCAGCTGTGGCTAGTTGGCCGTCAGCTGTAAGCAGTGAGCCATTGGCCACTAATATAACTGCCGTGGCTATGCGAGCAGAAAATGGGGGCTAGCAAAAAGACGGGGGCTAAGCTAGCAAGAGCGGATTGCAGTTAGCACAGCGGATTGCAGCTAGCAAGTGAGGTTGGTTGGCAGAGAAGTGGACGGCAGGTTGCGGATAGTGTGGCTCCTGTGTCTCCAACCCAGCTGCCAGTGAGACCATAGTGGTATGACTCCCCTAGCTATGGCTCCGTGGGTGTTGCTTTTTGGCCTCACCATGTCCTGCGTTCTTATGTGGGGAGTGGGACCAGAGACCCCACATGATACCCGGCATGACAGTCATGAAATAAGAGATTTAGTTTTGCTTAAGTGACTTAAGTGGTTTTGTCTACTCAGGGAATTCTCAAGTCCAGTCTCCATTTTGTATTTAATTTTAACAATGGCTCTCTTTTTGGTCGTTCTCTCAGCAAGCTGAGAATGTGACCAACTAGTATAGGGTTGCTCTCAGTTTCTGCTGTTGTCATAGCCAGGCTGAAAACTCACATGTTCGCTGTTTCCACGAGTTAAGTAAGAATAGAGGGTCATGTAGTCACTGTTACCAGTAGTTGCATTGTCATCATAGACGTGGGAAGTCAAATCCTTGAGCTCATCAAGTTGTCTAATCATGATTGATATCATTTGATGTGTGAGTGGCTTCAAAAGCCATTTAAAGCCCCTGAGAGGATACAATGCCCTAGAGAGGTTAATAAGATGACTATAAAGGAGAATAATAGCCAAGGTTGAAAAATGTCCCACAGCAGAGATTCCCAGGAGCCAAGATTTAATGAATTAAATAAATAAAACGGTTATAATGAAATTCAGGTTTTACTTTTGTAAATCAGTCTACATTTGGAGGGGCATAGTGTGTAACTGGTTTCATTGTTTTGAGTTATTTACATAGGTACTGTATGATGTATTAGGAATCACATGTCCTCATGATTACTAAACATAAGATGATATGAGGATGTTTTAGTTCAGGAGGCATTGCAGGTGAGCTTCCACCTAAATTAGGCCTTTATGATCTGAGCAATCAGGTAGCTTCCTGAAAGGGCATTTCTATGGAAACAAATGAAAAACCAAAGGTTAATTTTAAAGAAAGGTTAAAAGGTTAACAAAGGTTAAAGTTCAAGCAAATTACAAACTGCTTCTAAGTTTGGAATGCAGCCAGTTGAGAACATTTCTAGATTTGAGTTGGAAGCATCTTTAAATGGTGGAATGAGGATGGCAGTTTCAGTCTGATTTTCCTGGTTTGCAGTTGGACTGTCTTGGATGTTATTGGGTGTTCTGGTGAACTCTCTTAAGTGGCCCATATAACAACGGCATGAAGGTTGTCCATATGTGATCTTTCGTGGTCTACAAGTAAATAACAAATTTTCAAATACAGTTAGCAGGACTAGAATCTGATAATGAGTGCACTATAGTTTTCTATTGAGACATATTTTTAACAGCCATCCATTTTTATCAAAGATATTTATAGTGAAGCTAGTTTATAAGATAAATCTAGTCTTATTAAACTTGCTTTGATTATTGAGATAAATGTAGTAAGAATATTGATTCTATGAATTCTCAAATATATCCTCTTATTAAACATATGTAAGTATATATATTGTCATAAAAAATAAGAATATTTAATGAGTTTCTAAATTCTGGAAGGATCAGCTAGGGAACAAAAGACAAATGTTTCAGCTTTTATTTACAAAAGTATATTTTACAAAATTGCTGTAAATTATAGATCAGCGGTGCCCAAACTTTTTTCAACATTTTTTACCAAGGGCCATATGAGATAAAATACACAAACAGCCGGGCCACTCACTCGAGGTGAAGTACGTATTGCCTCACCTGGTTTATTTAAGTAAACTAAATATATTTTTGGAATTTGCTGCAGGCCAATTAAAAATGGATTGCGGGCCACAGTTGGCCCACGGGCCGCAGTTTGGAAACCCGTATTATAGATAGTTTAAAAGAAAGGAGAAAAAATGGGTCTGTTAAATGTGGAAAAACATTAAAAACCAACAGTGTTATAAATGAAGTCATGAATATAGTAATTGTCTTCATCAGCTTATTCAGTCTTCTGTAATTAATTCTTGTTTTGCTTCATCATGACTTAACAGCTTCACGAATCAACTGGTGTTCCATTAGAGTTTTAGAAATTCTTATCAGTTCAGTGTTATGATCTTAAAGTTATCAGAAACCTTTATTATAAGAGTACATGGCAGGGTTTTTTTCCCTATGAATTTCTTTGAAAATGAAGCATTTTTATCTGTTGTTGATTGCAAGTGCTTTCAGAGAAGAATTCAGAGTACAACAATGAAGAATTGAGAGTAAAATGACAAAAGGCTTCAAAATAGCCATGGTTAAAGATCTGGTGAGAGTTTACACACACCACACACACACACACACACACACACACACACACAATGATGCAATTGACAAGTATATTTTGTTGTTTTTGTGACATACAGTATTTTATAATAGCTGAAATTTTGACTGGTAACATTATACCAGGACATATTAGAATCTTAGAAATTTCATACAATTTCTGAGTTACATATAAACATAATATATGCCATGTAAATATAATCTGGGAAGGTTAAACATTACTTTGTATTTGATAATGTTTCCTATGCAATTTAACATATCAAATAAACCTAAATAAATCAACATTTTTCTTTTATAAGGAGAAAGAGCAAATATAATTTGTAGATCTTCTATAAAATCCCAAGTTAGTTTGAAATCAAAAAGACTTCATTCAGAATTTGATTTGGGGGAATTTGTCAAAAATGTCTAAAGATACCAGACATTTGATCAAATAGGAGCATAAGTCACTGTGAAACAATACTTATTCATTCAACTGAAGTGACAATGAAAAGATTTCATAGACAAATACAGAAAGTTATGTATTTGTAAAAAACAAACAAAAATCTTAGCTCATTTAATATTGAAAAGAGTTTCTAAGTAATCAAAGACTTAAAGACAACATGGAGCACAGAAAATATTGTCTAAGATACAGATTCTTTGTTTCCTAGGCAGATTACATGAAAGAAAAACCTTTCATAGACTTTTATTAAGAGTAGACCAATAGTCTCAGAAATTTAGCAGCTTTAACAAAGGGAAAATTAAACTCTTGTTTTGTATCAATACATTAGTGAGCTCATTTAAAAATCCCTTATAAATAAATCTATTCAATTTAGCCAGCCCTAACCTCACAACATAAAATTTATTTTCCACAAATGTTTTCCAACTTTATATCTATTTAGGTTTTGTCTTGCTCTTTTTCTTCTTGTATTCTAGAATAACCAGTAGTTTTATTTTAGACATTACTCTTTTGATTAACAAAACGACATCTTATAATACTCTTGACATAAAAATATACCACTTTCCTTCCCATACTTTGCATACAAAGTTGTTTCCTTTCACTCTTATTGTTTCTAGTAGTTCAATTTTTACATATTGATTATTAATTTTAACTGTTAGTAACCTTTACTTTCTAGTGAAAACCAGGAAGAAGAAAATAGTGAACTGCTTATCATATATTAACATCCTGAGTAGAATAGCAAATTTATACATAATTAAAAATTTACAATTTTTAGAACCATAGTGCAATTTTTTAATATGGCAAAAGAGATTTGTTATAGATCCAAATATATTTTGTCTCTATATAAAAATTAAGGAGCCCAAAGTAGATAAAGTTAAACATATTTAGCAATTAATGTCTCAATATTATCTTTTTGGAAATGATCTAGATATTCAATGAATATTATTTAGTTATTACTTAGTATAAAATTTTATCTTATTTACTTTATTTAAATTACTTGTCTTTATGCTTGGATTAGACATCAAATAACTAGCCATGATCTTGAGTTATGTTTCTTGTTGAAAGATTTTATAACATAGAAACTGTATGAGCTTATTTGACTAGTAAACCCAGATAGAAAAACTTATATGTTTGCATTATATTTAAAGTTGACAATTATGAATACATGTCTGCTTTTATTAAACCAAGAAACTTAAAGTAGCTTTTATTTATCAAAGATTATGCCAGATCATGTGAACTTAAAAAACATTTGGGTTAGTTTCCATATATCTGGGAGTTTTAGGAATACTTAATTTATATACATGCTTATTTTTCTTTAAGCCAATTAAATAAAACACTTAAAATATTACATATACATTATATACATACATACACACTCATACATAAACACATAGACAGATACAAACAGTTCTTACGGTTTTCATTTAAAAATTTTACATGTCTCGGTTATGATAATTCAAAGCTCTGAAAAATAGCAGATCCAAATTGTGTTTTTGTCAGATGGACTAAGTTAAGGTTACCCACACAGACAGCGATTTTTTTTTCCTAAAGATTTATTTGCATGTTATAAGGACCCTTTTTAGAGCTATTTTTTGGAGTCATTTTGACTTTTAGAAGGTTCTGCATACCAATTAATGCATTCCACTGTCTCTGAGAGGCATACGATCCTCTCTTTTCAAGAATGCCCCTTATAATGGCTTATGTTATCTAAGTTAAAGTTTTCCCAAAGTGACCATTACTATTCAAAATTATCTAGAAGTTTACCCATTCTACTGACACGGCTTAAACGGTTTTGTCTACTCAGGGATTCTCAAGTCAGGTCTCCATTTGGATTTAATTTTAACACTCCCTAAACTGAACCTTCATTTTCCAGCCCCTTGCATCTAGAGGAGCCATATGACCTATTTGTACCAATTACATAGTTTCTTGACCAAAGCATTTAAGTAGGAGGTGTCCCTTTTTTTTTCTGGGTCTAGATGCAAAGAACCCTAAACTACAAAACTGAAAAATTTTCATACCTGAATCACCATCTGGATAAACCAAAATTATCTGCTGACTAGGACTAGGTACACCTGCATTGGACTGTTAACTAAACAAGAAAAATGTGTTGCTGAGATGCTGACATTTTAGAATTTATTTGTTAAAACAGCGACTATTATTCTAGCAGAGGTATTATCTACCACTAAATTCCTATTCATTGTATTTCACTGGAAAACTGGCCAGAAGCATCCTTCTCTTTCGCAATCCTTTTATTTCTCTAGGAAATTGCAAGTGTTTCCTTAAATCTATTTGTGAAGTAACTCTGGTATAGTTATCCTTTAAATATCCTTTAATCTTCCTGTTGACGTAATCTCTAAAAACCCAATAACTCAGAGAACTCCGTTACTCAACTCTGAGGCTACTAGATATTTCAGATCTTTGCTTTGGGACATTGGCAAAGACAGTATTATAGAATCATAGAAGATTTGAGGAGGAAGTGACATTGTTCTCACTTCCTCTGTGTTCAGACGCACAAATTCCCAAGCCTGTAATTAATTGCATCAGGCCTGGCTTTCTGGTCTCATCTAACACCCAGAGCCACATCCTCTCACCATGCTGCTCACTCTTAGTCATCGGAAAGTTTTAGAAAGTGTGCGAATGTGAGCATTCATTAAGTGGCTAAATTGTGATTGGGAGACAACTGTGCAGGAGATTGTGATTGAAACATTCAGTTTAAAACAAAAAGTTTCTCAAAGCAAGCTGAGTCAGCTCATGAATCTTACAGCTAGAGTGGTCTGTAAATCTGTAGGACATCATACTCAACCTGCTCTCCTTTAGAGCCAGTGTGTGTACAGGATAAGGATGGGAGTTAGAGGAAGAAAGACGGGTTCTGTGCTCAACTAAGTTTGGGACATCCTGAGTTAAACAACTTAAATACATTTGTTTTCTTTGACATTGTTAGAACTTTTGTTATATAATTCACAGTAAGTACTATAGTATGCAAGTTTCCCAAATATATATCATCAACTTGCATATATGTACATATGAACATATATGCAGAATGCATGTACATATACGAAACTAGCATGCCCTAAAAGCGTTTTGTAAATTACTGTTCTTGAGGTGCTGATTTTTACGAGCTAAATTTCCTGCTGGATTATTATTCACCTTGCCTTTTCTCCTCCTTTACTGAATGGTTTCTACCTAACTGGTTATATATTCTCCAGGTATTGTAAGTGAAAAAGAAGGTAGACAAACTGAGAACTTTTCCTGGTTTATTGCTTTAGTTTGTCTAGGGTTCCAAAGAGTGTTCTGAATTTAAAGACAGTCATACCTGTGTTTTCTTGAGTTTGGTGTCTTTATTCAGAACTTAGGAAAAATCAGACGTCTGGCAGTAGGGAGGACCTTTTGGAGAGAAGAAAGGTGTCTAATGGGGAATTAAGTTTCTATGGTGTGATGTTAAAGATAATTTTTTTCCACTCTGTCCTTATTAAATCATAAATAAGAAATCTATTGTTCTCAATTTGTTATAGTTCAAGATGATATAACAAAAATATTATACACTGGGTGAATGACTTAAACAATAGAAATTTATTCCTCACAATTCTGAAGGCTGGCAAGTTCAACGTCAAGATGCTGGCCAATTGGGCTCCCAGTTTGAACATGGACATCTTTTTGCTGTATCCTCACATGGCAGAGAGAAAGACAGGAAATGACTGCTTTCATGTGCCATTATGAAGCCTCCACTCTCATAACATTAGGGATTAGAGTTTCAACATACGAATTTTGGGGAAACACAAACACTGAGCCCATAGCAAAAGTGGATTGTAAAGGTACATCTATTTTGGCTCTGTGATGGTGTGATGATTTATGACACAGGGTTAACAGAGACCACCCAGAAAGTCTCACATGGGTATCACAGCATAGATGGAGAGGGCATTAAAGTATAAGTCAGGGGCTGGGAGTTCTAGTTTATGTTCTATCAAATGGACATACTCAGTGGCTCTTCCATATCATGAGATCAGCTTTCTATGATTATGCAGGAGATTTCTGATCAAAGGCAAATGTTTGGAGGAAAACCTTTGAGATTAACATGAGTGTAAGACCCATGACATATGATATACCCAGTTCATTGGCAATCACAGCCTCATCACAAAGATGGCCTGTTCTACTGAAACTCTAAAAATCCTGAGTCATGCAGGTTGTACAGTTGCCAAAAGAACTCTTCAGAAAGAGTAGCCATGGAAACAGCACACCACATGTCTCAAAGGGTGTATAAAATCATCTGAAAACTAACTGTCAGAGGACTGCTTGGCAAACACTTGGAAAGGTAAGAGTCTGTGCTTACCTTGTGAATGGAACAAGTTTTTTGATGTTGCCTCTATGAAAGGTCTAAGCATAAAATCTAAAAGCAAAAATATGTACCTCAGATCAGTCCTTGTGGTGACAGACTTCACAGTTGACACCTGTGGTCTGCTCTGTGGGGATTCCGTAATGACTGAGACTCTTTAATCTAAGTTTATGTACAGTAACATCTCATACAGTCGTGGTGGTAGGAAATGCTCTGCTGCCATCAATTCTGATATTCAGTGGTAAATATCCTTATCCAATAAAACTCCAGGGAAAGAGTGCCTCTGCATAGGAAGGAAGAAACTGTCTGTAAGCACTGTTATTCACAAGAAACCACACTGCTCTCATCACTGCCCAGTTATTTTATTTTGTTTTATTACAAGACTAAATTATAATTAATCTTTATTTTTTTTAAGTTTTCTATTAAAATATTGCTAACATACAATAATATATTAGTTTCAGGTATACACCATAGTTATTCAACATTTATACATCTAAAGAAGTGATCACCATGGTAAGTCCAACAACCATCTGACACCATACTATGGTATCACAATATTATTGACTATATTCCCTCTGCTGTACATTACATCCCTATGACTTATTTGTTTTATACCTGGAAATTTGAATCTCTTATGCCCTGTATCTCTTGCTAAGCATTCCCAAGCCTACCAATGGCAGGAACCAGCTTCAGTTGGAGACAGCTTCTCCCAGGTACCTCCAAGCCCAGTGCAAGTGGAAGCCATTTGCAAATCACTGTGTAGCTCATGCTAGGGAGAGCACAGGCAGCAGCTGAAATTGTCCTGTGATGGGGCCCCTCCCAGGAGGACCTAGGGCCACCTACTGCTTGGTGGTTGGCTTTGGATCTTGCCAGACGGCCACCCAGCTGCCACTTCCACAGATGACACACCCAAAGGGCAGACTGGGCAGGCACCAGAGCTCTGCTAAAGTTAATCCTGCGCTGTAGTGTCAGCCCCTGCAAAACACCTCCCCTGTGGCCAATCCTCACAGCCAATGAGCCTAAGCATCTTTCCTTCCCACTGATGTGCAAAGAGCAACCAAGGCTCAACTACAACAGAAGAGCAAACACAACCCACAAACGTGACACACCTACAGCACTCAACTCAGTTATCCAGTGAGACTGTACCACTAGTCCCCAGAGGACACCTAGTATATAAGGCCACTCTACTAAGAACAGGAGACAAAGCAGCCCTATCTAATACATAGAAACACACATAGGGAGGCAGCCAAAATGGGAAGACAAAGCAACATTCCCAAATGAGAGAACAAAACTAACCTCTGTAACAGAACTAAAGAAAATAGAAACAATCTACCAGATACAAAGCTCAAAACACTGGTTATAAGAATACTCAATGATCTCAGTCAGAACTTCAACAAAGAGATAGGAAATATACAAATGGAGATAGAAAATAAAAAAGAACCAGTCACAAATGAAGAATACAATAATCAAAATAAAGAATGCATTAGAGGGAATCAATAGTCGATTGGATGAAAAAGAGGATTGAATCAGTGATTTAGAAGATACGGTAGTAGAAAACACCTGGACAGAGCAGCAAAAAGAAAAAAGAATCCCAAAAAGTGAAGGTAGTTTAAAGGGCCTCTGGGACAACATCAGGCATATCATCATTCACATCATAGGCGTGTCAGAAGGAGAACAAAGACAGCAAGAAATTGAAAACCTATCGAAGAAGTAATGATGGAAAACTTAACTAACCTGGTGAAGGAAACAGACATACAAGCCCAGGAAGCACAGTCCCAAACAGGCCACACCAAGACACATCTTCATTAAAATGCCAAAGGTTAAAGACAAAGAAAGAATCTTAAAAGCAGCAAGAAAAAAGCAGTTAGTTACCTACAAGAGAGCTCCCATAAGACTAAGCTGATTTCTCAGCAGAAACTTTGCAGGTCAGAAAGGATTGGCACAAAATATGCAAAGTGATTAAAAGCAAGGACATACAACCAAGATTACTCAGCAAAGCTATCTTTTATTTTTTTTAATTTATTGGAATGACATTGATTAGTAAAATTATATAGATTTCAAGTATACATTTCTTTAATATATCACCATATATTTGAACCCCTTTTCCCCTCTTCTACCATCCCCCCCTTTTACCTTCTGGTAACAACTAATCTATTGTCTCTTTGTGTGTTTTTGTTTCTTGCTTTGTTGGTCTTGTTCCTTTGTTGCTTTCAGTTTTATATCCCACATATGAGTGAAGTCATGTGATTCTTAAATTTTTCTGTCTCCCTTAGTTCACTTAGTACAATAATCTCAAGATCCATCCATGTTGTTACAAATGGCAATATTTCATCTTTTCTTATGGCCAAGTAGTATTCCATTGTGTATATGTACCACATCTTCTTTATCCAATCATTGATCCAAGGACACTTTGGTTGTTTACTTGTGTTGGCCACTGTGAATAATGCTGCATTGAACATTGGGGTATATATATTTTTAGGGGTAAATAGTTTCAGTTTTTTGGGGTAGATACCCAGGAGAGGGATTGCTGAATCGTATGGTAATTCTATTCTTAATTTTTTGAGGAACCTCCACACTGTTTTCCATAGTGGCTGCATCAATTTACATTTACACCAACAGTGTATGAAGGTTCCTTTTTCTCTACATCCTCTCCAACACTTGTTATTATTTGTCTTCTGATGACAGCCATTCTAACTGGTGTGAGGTGATATCTCATTGTGGTTTTGATTAGCATTTCCCTAAAAACTAGTGAAATTGAGCATTTTTTCATATATCTGTTGGCCATTTGTATGTCTTCTTAGGAGAAGAGTTTCTTCAGGTCTTCTGCCCATTTTTAAATTGGGTTGTTGTTTTGTTGTTGAGTTGTATGAACTCTTCATATATTTTGGATATTAGCCCCTTAAAGGAGGCATTGTTTACAAATATCTTCTCCCATTTAGTGATTGCTCTGTTTTGTTAATGGTTTGTTTTGCTGTGCAGAAGATTTTAATTTGATATTGTCCCAATCATTTATTTTTGCTGTTACTTCACTTGCCTTTGAGGTGAAATCATAAAGTCCTGTTTGAACTCAAGGTCCATAAGTTTAGTACCTATGCTTTCTTCTATGCAATTTATTGTTTCAGGTCTTATGTTTAGGTCTTTGCTCCATTTTGAGTTAATTTTGGTATATGGTGACAGCTCTCATTTAGAATCAAAAGACAGATAAAGAGCTTCACAGATAAGAAAAAGCCAAAGGAATTTGTCACCGTTAAACCAGTATTACAAGAAATATTAAAGAGACTACTTTAAGAAGAAGAAAGAAAAGATCAACGACATGAATAATAACATGACAATAACTACATATCTGTCAACAATTAACTATCAACTTTAAATGTAAATGGATTAAATGCTGCAATCAAAAGATAGGGTGGTTGAATGGATAAGGAAAGAAGACCTTTACATATGCTGCCTAGAAGAAACTCATTTCAGATTGAAAGATACACACAGACTGAAAGTAAAGGGATGAAAAATATATTTCATGAAAATAAAAACAAACAAAAAGTTGGGGCAGCAACACTTATACCAGACAAAATAGACTTTATAACAAAGGTTTTAGCAAGAGACAAAGAAGGACTCAGTAATCCCACTTCTCAGTGTTTATCTAAAGAAACCCAAAACACTTCTTCAAAGGAACATGTGCATACACATGTTCACTGCAGCATTATTTACCATAGCTAAGATATGGAGGCAACCTGAGTGTCCATCACCAGAGGCATGGATAGAGAGGAGGTGTTGCATATATACAATGGAATACTACACAACCCTACAAAACGATGAAATCTTGCCATCTGCAACAACATGGATGGACCTAGAGAGTATTGTGTTGAGTGGAATAAGTCAGACAGAAAAAGACAAACACCATATGATTTCACTTATATGTAGAATCTAAAGTAGAAAATAAATGAACAATTAAAACAGAAACAAACTCATAGATACAGAGAACATTTTAAAAAAAATTTTATTTAAGTGTGTTTTTCCAGGACCCAACAGCTCCAACTCAAATAGTCACTTCAATCTAGTTGTGGAGAATGCAGCTCACAGTGGCTCATGTGGGGATCAAACCGGTAACCTTGTTGTTAAGAGCACCACTCTCTAACCAACTGAGCTAACCAGCTGCCCCCAGAGAAAATTGTGATGGTTGCCAAATGGGAGGGAGTTTGGGTGGGATAAATGAAAAAGGGGAAAGAATGAAGTACAAATTGGTAGTTACAAAATAGTCATGGTAGTTACAACATAGTCCCTATGATGTAAAGTACAGCATAGGGAATATAGTCAATAATATTGTAATAAATAAGTATGGTATCAGATGTATTGGGGAGATCACTTTGTAAGTTATATAAATGTCTAATCACTATGCTGTACACTTGAAACTAATATAATATTGTATGTCAACTGTAATTTTAAAAAACTAAATTATTTTTTTAAAAGAATGAGTATATAAGTGTAGATTTTGTAGCTGCTGGGCCAGCTCCAGTTTCCTGCTCTTGTCCTATTTAGAAACTGAGGATTGTAGTTGTGCCCCATGAAACCTGGCAGAAATAACTTGGGGAAGTGAGATCATAGTCACTAAAACTGACTTCAAAAATTTCAATTCTTAAAAAATGTTTAGCCAAGGTTGTTAAAATGAAAAATGGAATTTGGGAGTATGTTAGTTTCATTTTTCACAGCGCTTCAGTTGAATTCAACAACAGTTAAAACTGTATACCTCGTAAATATTTGCATATTTCACAAGTATATATGCATCTCTGGATGGCATAAAGCAGACTTTCGAGATGCATTTATCTTCTCATAAAAGAAAGCAAATAAATAAAATTGTTACTGAGTTTCACTTATCATCAACCATACTTGTCCAATACAGTTTTTCCCAGATGATTAAATCCCTTCTCCCATAATGTCAATACAGTAAGAATAGTCTTAAAGTATGTTAATTATTTAAATTATTCAAATATGCTTCATCTCCTAAATAATAATTTGCCAAGTATTAGAGCATTTATTTCGGATTTTCTGCTACATATAAATTAATGCATGAATGATTTAATTCCAATTCATTTAACTTCAAGGTAATACTCGTAAAGAATGAGAAGTTTTAAGTGCAACATTTTTTAAAATTCTGATATAGAGAAGATGGGTGCATAACTAATAAAAGCACAATGCAGACTTAACATTGAACTAAAGGGAATTTGTGCCGTGGTGCTTGCTGATTTTTTGGTGCCTCAAAGAAATAGCCACATCATCATCCAAGATTCTCTTATTCTCAGCCCTCACATATTGGGTTACAGAGGCCAAACTGCCCTATGGCTCTTAATCCTCACCAGTGATATCTTCAGTCCCTACTAAAAAGCAGCGGAACAAAATAAAATAACAAAACAACCTGTGCATAGCTGGGTAGAATTTTTTTTTTGTTTCAGTTTCAGCCATAAGCCATCTGGCTGGAAGTCTAACCAGAATATAAACAAGAAACCTTTTAAACCAATCTTTTGTTAAATGCAAATGACCTCTGGTGTCCAGAGATTTCACTACAGATTCCCAAATCTGGGAAGTCATTACTTTCTCAAATTCCCCATCCCCAACAGCATGTAACCTCAATGGTAAAAGGTAAAGCAGTCTCTCTACTGTAATCCAGGAATCACCAAAGACCAGATTGATCTTTGAAAAATATAAATCTGATCCAATCCTATTCCTTCTTCCCTTAAAACCATACATGGTGTTTAGAGCAAAATATTACCCCTTAGCTGTATTGTAAGGCCCTCCACTAATCAGGTCTCTCCAGTTCCAGCCTCATCTCATTCCACTGTCTTCCTTGCACACCATATTACAGCTTCAATAGCCTCCTTCTCTTCTGTGGGGTCAAACTCTCTCCTCCCCAACGGTCGTTGATTTCACAGGGTCTATAATCCTCTAGCCTTACTCTGCTCAGGAGGGTATATCTTGGCCAGCTAATCTAACCTAGATCTCTCTCTCTCCTACCCAGTTAGTCTCCTTGTCACCATCCCATTTTCTTCTCCTGCCCAACCTGCAATTTATCACAAACTAATATTTTTGTTGTTTATGTGATTTGTGCATATTTTATTGTCCATCTCCCATTGAGGCTCTTTTTAGCACTTTATGTTTGGCATCTAATAAAACAGCTCCAGGCACAATGCAAGTGCTCAAAAGTTTTTATTGAATCAATTTAGTTAATGAAAAAATAGCTACAAATCAAGAGAGAGAAGGGAAAGAAGAATGAATGCCATCAATGAATGCCACAGTGAAAATTAGCATTATCCCAAATAGACTATAATATGGACATGGAAAACAAGTTCATTAGCAAATCAGAAAATAAATATACATGATCATAATAACACAGAGAAGAATTCATTTTATATTTATATTACTTTATGCACATTTTCCGAGTAATCTAAATATTGAGTAAAATGGAGATTCTCTATCATGTTTTTCTAATAAACAAATCACTGCATTATTTGGCCAATTAAAATCTTAAAATATAAATTGATTTATCTCTTTGTGTTTTCCTATTTTTCAACAGTACAATTTTTGTCCAGATACAAAAAAAATAAAATAAATGAATGTGCTATTTTAAGTCTAGGACCAAAATTGCATTTATTAGAAAAAACGTTTGAACACTTGCATTGTACAAACTCAGTCAGCCACCATATCTGAATCTCCACCAACCAGGCTAACACCATCTGTTCCCTCTACCCTGCTAATTCCCGGAGACCCTGCCCCACCCAACATATGGGCACACCCAAACCATTTCCAGTGGCTTTTCTATACAAACAGCCTATAGGAGATCATGCTGCAGACCTTCCTAAAAATCTCTCAAAGGTTCACAAAACCCAAACAAGCAGCTTCTGGTGTCAACACGTCCTGTACCTGTTTCTGAGAGCCCTAACCTAGACACTAGCAGAAGCCAGCCTCAGTTCAAGGGTTGGCCTCTCGAGACACCTCTGAGCCCAGTGTAGATGGCATCCATGTGTGCATTGCTTTGTGGCTTATGCCAGGTGGCTCTGGTCAGGGCACAGGCTGCAGCTTATTTGGCCTATGCTGGGGCCCCTCCCAGGAGGCCCCGGGGCAAGCATGCCTAGTGGGCAGCTTTGGACCCAGCCATACCATCACATAGGTGCCTCCAAGGATGACACACCCAAAGAGCAGGCACCAGACCGCTGCTAAAGCACTTCCTGCTCTGTGGAGTCAACCCCTACACAACAGCTCCTCCACTGTATTCACAACCAGTCCTCACAACAAATCAGCCTGAGGATCAATCCTGCCCATTCACCTGCAAATAGTAATCAAGACTCAACTACAACAGGAGGGCAAACACAACCACACAAGGGACACACCTGGAGGACCCAGCTCAGGTGACCAGTGAGATTGCACCACTGGGCCCAACAGAATACCTACTACATAACACCACTTTACTAATACTGGAGACATAGCAACCCTTCCTAATACATAGAAACAAACACAGGGAGGCAACCAAAATGGGAAGACAAATAAACATGTCCCAAGTAAAAGAACAGAGAAAGAACTAAACAAAATGGAAACAAGCAATCCACCAGATGCAGCAAAGCCATCATTTAGAATCGGAGGAGAGATGAAGAGCTCCCCAGACAAGAAAGAGCTAAAGGAGTTCATCACCGCTAAACCAGTATTACAAGAAATGTTAAAGGGACAGAAGAAGAAGAAGAAAAAAAGAAGGAGGAGGAGGAGGAGGAGGTCAAAAATATGAATAATAAAATGGTAATAACTACGTATCTATGAACAGTTACTTTAAATATAAATGGATTAAATGCTCCAATCAAAAGACGTAGGGTGGCTGAAAAGATAAGAAAACAAGACCATTGCATATGTTGCATACAAGAGACTCACTGCAGATCAAAAGACACACAGACTGAAAGTAAAGGGATAAAAAAGATATTTTATGAAAATAGAAACAAACAGCTGGGTAGCAGTACTTATATCAGACAAAATGAACTTTAAAACAAAGGCTATAATAAGGGACAAAGACCCAGTAATCCCATATCTGGGTATTTATTCAAAGAATCCACAAATGCTACCTCAAGGGGACTTGAAGTATATGTTCATTGCAGCATTGTTTATAATGGCTAAATGTGGAGGCAGCCTGGGTGTCCATCAATGGAAGAATGGATAAAGAGGAGGTGGTATATATATACAATGAAATATTGCTCAGCCCTGAAAGTGAATGGGTTCTTTCCATCTGCAGCGGCATGGATAGACCTGAAATGTACTGTGCTGAGTGGAGTATGTCAGGCAGAGTAAGACAGATGCAATGTGATTTTGATTATGTGGAATATAAAGAACAAAATAAATGAACAAACAAAACAGAAAGAAACTCATAGATACAGAGAACATTTTAATGGTTGCCACATGACAGGGGGTTAGGAAGTGGGTAAATAAATGGAAGGGTAAAAAGTGGGTAAAAAAGTGGGTAAAAAAAAGAAGTACAAATTGGTTGTTACAAAGTAGTCATGGGGATGTAGGGTATAGCATAGGGAATATAGTGAATAATGTGTAATAACTGTGTATAGAGCCAGGTGGGTATTAGACTAGTCAGGGGGATCACTTCTTAAATTATAGTAATGTCTAACCATTCTCCTGTACACCTGAAACTAAAACAAAATAATATTGAATGTCAACAGCATTTGAAAAATTTAAAAAGAGGAGAAAAGGTGCAAAGGAATAAGAGGTTCAAATTTCCAGGTGTAAAACAAATAAGTCATGTGGACGTAATGTACAGCATAGAGAATACAATCAATAACATTGTCATAGAGTGTTGCAGTGTCAGATGGTTGCTGGACTTATAATGGTGATCACTTCTTTCATTATAGAAATGTTGAATCACTATGGTTGCACCTGAAACTAATATAATATTGTATGTTAGCTATATTTTAATACAAATTTTTAAAAAGAAAATAATTATGAGAGATGACAATATTAACTAAACTTACTGTGATAATCATTTCACAATGCATACATATATCAAATCATTATGTTGTATACCTTAAAATTATGCAATATTATATGCTAATTATATGTCAATAAAACTGGGGTGGAGGAAAGACTATTTTAGGGGAGAGCGATTGAAAGTGAGAGAATTTTTAGACGCCAGGGTGAGTTAGTGGAAAAGTACTGGAAGGCACTGTGGGTGGGATCAATATGCTTAGGCAATGTGTGTTTGCTAAGTGGTGCTTTTATTTTTATTTTTATTTTTATTTTTTTTAAGTGGTGCTTTTAGAGTGAAGTTACACTCCTACCCTCCCGCAGAGCCTTTCCTTTTTTTTTCTGGATTTGGTAATATTTCTTTTTCATTGAGCTGATATTGGTTAATATCATTATGTAAGTGTCAGATGTAGATTATAATTTGAAATCTGTGTACACTGTAGTGTGCACACCAGCAAACTCTAGTTTTGTCAGTCACCATATATTTGACCCCCTTTACCCATTTCACCCTCCCCCCACTATCCTTCCCCTCTGGTAACCTCCAATCTGCTGTCTACGAGGTCATACAATTAAGTTTGCAAACCCATCCTAGAAAAAGTGCTACATCCCTCATTGCTGAATATCACTACAGTCACCTTCAAAGTACTCCCCTTGGGAAGCTATGCACCGACCCCAGCTCCTAGTCCACCCTTCAAAACAATTTTGGAACTCTTTTTCTGGAATGGCCATCAGAGCTGTCATTGTATTACCTTGATGTCCTGAATGTCATCAAAATGTCTTCCTTTCAGTATTTCCTTTATCTTCAGGTAAGGAAGGAAGTCATTGGGGGCCAGATCAGGTGAGTAGGGAGGGTGTTCCCATACAGTTTTTTTTTTTTTTTAGTGGGTAAAAACTCCCTCACAGACAGTGCCATGTGAATTGGTACATTGTTGTGATGCAAAAGCCATGAATTGTTGGTGAAAAGTTTACCTCGTCTAACTTTTTCACGCAGCCTTTTCAGCACTTCCAAATAGTAAATTTGGCTAAGTGTTTGTCCAGTTGGTACAATTTCGTAATGAATAATCCCTCTGATATCAAAAAAGGTTAGCAACTTCATTGTAACAAGTTCATGAACTTAATTGTCACACCTCGTATATCTATGAGTTTGTTTTTGTTTTGTTTGTTCATTTGTTTTTTTGCTTCATATTCCACATATTCTGTCTGACTTATTTCACTTAGCATAATAACCTCAAGATCTATGTTGATATATATATATATATATGAACATATATATATATATATATATATATATATATATATATATATATATATGTATAATCTTTATTCATATATCTATTGATGGACACTTAGCTTGTTTCCATATCTTGACTATTGGAAACAATGCTGCAATGAACACAGGGGTACAAATATTCAGAAGAGCAATTACAGGATCATATTGTAATTCCATTTTTTTTATTGGGGAATACTGGGGACCAGTGTGTCTTTCCAGGACCCATCAGCTCCAAGTCAAGTGATTGTTTTCAATCTAGTTGCGGAGAGCGCACCTTATTGGCCCATGTGGGAATCGAACTGAATGACCTTGGTGTTATGAGCACTGTACTCTAAGCAACTGAGCCACCAGCTGCCCTGTAATCCTATTCTTAATTTTGGGGGGAACCTCCATACTGTTCTCAACAACAGTGGCTACACCAGTTTACATTCTTACCAACAGTGCGTGAGGGTTACCTTTTCTCCAAATCCTGTCTAACACTTGTTATTTTTTGTCTTTTTGATAATAGCCATTCTAACAAGTGTGAGATGATATTGCATTTTGGTTTTGCATTTCCCTGATGATTAATGATGTTCAGTATCTTTTCATGCCCTGTTCGCCATCTGTATGTCTTAAGAGATGACTCCCCTCTCTTGAGAAAGATATTCCTGGGTTGTGAAACTGCCAAGAGGCTGGGAGAAAATTTACATTTCAAAGGCAGAGAAAGAATTTACGAGTGTTCCAAAGTAAATGATTCACTGTGTGTATCTTCTACCACTAGAAGCGCATATAATTTACTAAGACTAATAGTATGCTAGCCACCTCTTGTTTTTCTGTCTAATCAGCATGATGTCATTGATGTAATGGATTGATGTATAATGGATCTGAGGGACTCAGTCTGAATTTATTCAGACTATATTATGACAGTGGGCAGGTAACTTCACACAGCCCTGAAGCAAAAGCATAAATGAATGCGTTTATGCCAGTCACGTAAATGCAAACTATTTCTGATCCTCTTATCTGACCGGAATAGGAAGGAATATATTCACTAAATCAGTGACTTCATACCATAGGAGCTGGAGGCTTTATAAATCTGTTCTAGCACTGACACTTCATCTAGCACAGCAGTTGTGGAAAGGGTTACTTCTTGTTTGAGCTAGCAGTGGTCTATACTCTAGTCATTCTCCAGGATCCATCCATTTCGGCAGGAGCCAGGCTGGCAAATTAAACAGATAAGCTAGGGACCTCCACCCCAGCATCTTCTAGGTCTAGGTTTGTAATGGAGATATTAATCTCTGCCAGTCCCTATCTGAGTATTATATGATGAGGAAGAAAATGATTCATAGGAATTATAGGAAAAAGGAACAATAAATTGCTGACTCACTCATCAGGGAGGTAGTAGAATCTAGGGAAAAAGATACAGGTCAGAAATACCAAGATTTGAATGTTTTAGCCACATGGCCTGATTATTCTCTGCATAACCAACTATAAATTATTCTCTGAGTTCTGAGTTTCAATTTCTCTACCTGTTCATAGGCTTAATAATATTTACCTTCAATTTGTCTAGTGTGGAAAGTTATTAAATAAACAAATAAATATAGAATGTTTACTTAATAATGGTAGATATTTGATGCTGTAGATGTATATTGGGAAGGCTACCAAACACTCTGAACAAGAAACGTAAGCAATTCTATAGGAATGTATAGAGTTTACTGCTGATATTTTATCTGTTCATTTGTATGAGCTCCTGAAAGAAAGGTGTTCAAATCCCCAGTCATGTGATTTTGGATATTTCTTTTTCTCCTTATAATCTGTCAGTTGTTGCTTTATATATTTCGAGGCTATGTTATTAGATACATGTACACTTAACACTTTATCTTCATATTACATTGACATTTTATCATAATGAAATATCCCTCAAGCTTCTGTATAACTCTCTCTCTTGCTCTAAAGCCTACTTTAGTATCTGTATACCCACAAAGAAACAATCTTCTCGATAGATAGACAATAAATGTCCTCTCTCTTTCTATCTAGTAATATGTATTACCTTAAAGTCTACTTTGTCTGATATTATTTTACTAGCGGGTTTTTGTTTTGTTTTGGTTTGTTTTTTTTGGTTTGTGTCAGTTTGCTAATTACTGTGATAAGTGGAGAAAATTAATAATGTCTAAGGAGATAGAGAGTAATTAGGGGCAACTTTATATAGGATTTCAAGAAATACTTCTGTCTAAGGAAGCAAGAGCTAGATAAAGAGAAAGTACCAGCCAATCAAAGATCCCAGGAAAAAGCATTTCCTGTAGAGGGAAGAATAAATACAAAGAAATTCCTCGTGGTGGTAAAATACTAGCCCTAGTCCTGTAACAGGTATAAGGTATAAGGCCTGCTGGGGAAGAGGTGTAAGTACTAAGGTCAGAGTGGCTAGAGAAGTTCGGAGTCAGGTAGGAACTATAAACCAGGATCAGGAAATATTTTCTGTAAAGGCTCAGATAGTAAATATTATAAACTTCGCAGGCCAAATTATTTCTGTTGCAATGAGTCAATTTGCCATTTAGAGCAAAAGCAACCATAAATAATATGTAAGCAAGTAGGTATGACTCTGCTTCAATAGACTGTTACAAAAACAGGCAGTGTACTCAATGTGGCTGCAGGCTATAAACCATGTTTCCCCGAAAATAAGACCGGGTCTTATATTAAGGTTTGCTCCAAATGACGTGTTAGGGCTTATGCTCAGAGGATGTCATCCTGAAAAATCATGCTAGGGCTTATTTTCCGGTTAGGTCTTATTTTCGCGGAAACATGGTAATTCACCCACCCCTGGTATAATCCATGGCAATAATTTCGATTAGTCGGAATGCATTTGTGAATTCTTAAAGAGGTATTTTTCTTGCTGATATTTTTTTTGTTTGCTTGTTGGTGTTTAGCAAGAGAGTCTAGCATACATTTTCAATTGATCACTCTGGTGCTTTATGGAAATTGGGTAGCAGGGGGACAAGAGTAGAAGCAGAAAAAGCAGGGAATTATTACAGTGCTCACCTAAGATATAAGATCGCTTGAATAGAGGAGCTTAGAGCAGACCTAAAAATATTACATATAAATTGATGGAAGAAGGGAAAGGACTTGGTGACAGACTGCATTTTAGAGATGAGGAAAATGCATAAATCACAGATAACTCTTAGGTAGTGGCATTCAATGACATAGGGAAAACTTGGAATTAAGCAAGATGGATAGATACAAAAATTCCATTTTGGACATGTTTTATGTTTGAGATGCCTATTACACATCCAATGGAGATGTCAGGTAGACAGTTGGATATGGAGCTCATAGGAGAGGTTTAGGTTAGAAATATTAGGTTGAATCAAAAACCTGCTGATATTCACCTAATTTTCACTTACGGAGACATCAGTTCCACATGGTTCTATCCAAGGTATCTTTTATAATCAGGCAAGAAGAAAGTTTAGGTGAGAGAAAATAAGAATAACAAGTAGAGAGCCTGTCTGAGGCACACTGAACTTTAAGGTGAAAATAGAGGCAGCGACAGTCAAGGAGACTGAGAAGGACCAGCCAGTGAAGTCCAGACAAAACCTGGAGGGTGTCATGTAAACCCAGAGAAGAGAGTGCTTCAAGAGAAACTACTTTGGATGTTGCTGAAAGGTAGAGTAATATGAGTGAGGAAAGGCCAATGAAGTAGTTATCATAGAGATTACTGACAAGAGAACTGGAGGAAATAGCAACAGTTTGGAATAAATTAAAATATGAATGAGAGGTGAGGAAATTAGCACAACGTGTAGCAACACTTCTTTTTTTTTTTTTTTTTTGTATTTGATCATTTAGTATTTCTTGAATGCTGTTCTATACAAAAACCCCTGACTTGAACTTGTAGGATTAAACAGCAGGTCGTTTTTTGAGTGCCAACACAGGACAGTGCCGTGAAGCCCTTTTCCTTTTCTCTGTGTCCTAAAAACAACAATTCTTGTTGAGATGTTTTACTGTGATGTTCTGAGGCTAGAGGCTGATGAGGGTTTTATGTTTGATTATTTGTTTTAGGATCAAAGATACAAAAACATAGCTTAATGCCAGTAGAAATCACCTATTAAAGTAATGTGGGTGATGAAAGGGCAGCCAGGTAACTGACAGCAGGAAGAAGTTAAGCAGGTGAAAATGTGTGGACATAGAGCACCAGCTACCCTGTTTCCCTGAAAATAAGACCTAGCAGGACAATCAGCTCTCATGTGTCTTTTGGAGCAAAAATTAATATAAAACCCGGTATTATATTATATTGTATTATATTATACCCGGTATTATATTTGCTATATATTATATTACATTACATTACATTACATTACATTACATTACATTACATTACATTACATTATATTATATGTGGTATATTATAGTACATTAATATATTATCATTATTACATTATTATATTATATAAGACCCAGTCATATATTACAGTAAAATAAGACTGCGTCTTATATTAATTTTTGCTCCAAAGGACGCATTAGAGCTGATTGTCCAGCTAGGTCTTATTTTCGGGAAAACACAGCAAACAGAGCAGAAATCAGTACACCAGGGTTATCCATCCTCTGGAATCTGGATTTCAGTTCTTAACCTTCCAGCCCTAACTGATGACATTAGACAAGTCATCTATCAACCGAAGGATAAGGCACTATATTTCTAATACAGAAAGTAAAAGAAAATTATAATTCTGAGAGAGATTAAAATAAGACCAGAAGACATAGATTTTGAAATGTATTGTGAACTTTGTTCCTGTAAATATTGGCTCCAAGATGAAATAATCAAGAGTTCAATGTGTTCTGCTCAGTAAAACTAGACAGGGAAGAATTATTCCACTTCTTTGAGACAAGGATATGAATGGATTGTTACTAAACAAAATAATATTTCACTTGTGATAAAAGAGGGGAAGGAGAAGAATAAGAAGAGAATTTGGGGGGTTTAGAATCCCATCTAGACCACTAACATAAGATGCTTCCAAGAAAGAATCTTTAGCCAAGATACATTGGTAGGACCCTAAGTAAAAATGTAAATATTTAAATAACGTCATACAAAAAAAAATAAATAAATAAGTAATTTAAAAAATTAAAAATAAATAATGTCATACACATTGATAAACAGATCCTGCCTGAAATTTCTCTAGAGTTGTCCTACCTACACTGGCTCCTTCTATAATACTCTATACCTCCCCAGCAACTAAGGGTTAATGCCTAGGGCAGCAGGGGATCTCTGATCCTACCTATTTCTACTGTAATTTTTCTCTCTTTTATCCTTCCTCTCAACAAACCACTGCAAACTAAGCAGAATAGCACTAAGATAAAGAAAAATAGCTCTTCCTTCTGGATGTCTTCCAAACACCTCCCTCCAACTACAAAATTTCTCCAAAGGTCTACGTAATGCCTTGATTTAAATGTAGGCAGGCATATACCTCCCTCATAGAGAACCAATAGAGTTTGGCAAGCTCGGGGAGCAATGTCTGTGCACAGGAAAGGAATCTAATTTAGAATTGAAGGACTAGGAACATGTTTGGAGAAATGCAAAGTAGTCCAGTTTGACAGGAGCACGGATTATATAAAGCACCAAAAGATGATGGCCAGGGCAAGAGAAGGCAAAGAGAAATTGAGACTCTTTCATAGGGAATCTGGTGCTAAATCACCTGGTTTCGAATCCCAGCTTCTTTGTGAGAGCTTGGGCAAGTTATTCAACCTTCTGTGCCTCAGTTTACTCATCTGAAGAAAATGAAGTAGTGATATCTTCTCACTAGGGTTATATAGAGGATTAAATGAGTTAGTGGATGAAATGTGCTCAGAAAAGGGCCTGACCACAGTGAATATTTAGTAAAAGTTAGCTGCTATTGTTGGTGGACAGTATTTTATTTCGGTAAAAGGGAATGTTGTGGCTGGTTCTGTGGGCAAATGTTTGCATTTCAGTAACTAAATATAAATATTTCTGATGTCATCAAAGCATAAAGGGTGCATACTCCAAACTATTCCAAAATGGTCCATGTGTCTTTTACACAGGAGTGGGAGCGTTGACTGAGTCACAGGAAATACAACAAATTAAGCTCCTACAAAGGATGTTCATTAGCATCCAGTTGGCCCAGCATCTTTATAGGACAGTTTATGTAAGCTTTATGACTGTAGTTTGACATTGTTTGAAAAGCTCAGCCATAGGATTTCTTAATTTCCTATTGCAAATCCCCTGGAACAACTAGTTGAGATACAATTCAACCAATACTTAAATTTTGCCACTTAGGAAACATATTAAAAGTTCTTAGATAGTATAAGCAGTTTAATAGAAGTGAAATTTGACCAGTTGATACAGATTGATGAATGTTAGTCGAGAGAGGCAGGCATGATACACCCTTTGCAGTAGCACTTGGTTCTTTTAGCCCCCAAGATGATCCAGTGACAAGAATTTCATATTGAAATTTGTTCAATGTTAGAACTTGAATCAATGAACAGTGACCAAGGCTTTTTAGAAAATGGATATATATACAATACTTACAGATACCACATAAAATTTAATTCCATAGAAAATCCATAAGACAGAAATCAGATAGTCAATTTGTTTTTTGACACCAAATGAAACAAACAGAAATTGATGTAATATTTTTGTCACTTTAACCTAGATCTTGTTTTTTAAATTTATTGCAATAAGAAATTAGCTTTAAATTTTTTTCTAAATAACTTATCACAATAAACCACTCACTAAGTTTATGTATTTAAAATGTTAAACTAGCATACCTAAGCACTTATCTAGTAACAATCAAATAATGTCTCCAAAATCTTCTAGGAAGGAAGGGGAAAGATAAACAAATATTTGTATAGAAATTTCCCAGTCTCAATGGATTTTTATTGTTGTTGGGTGGGAGAACCCATTAATTTGCCATCAGGTCACATCAGCCTGGGCTGATGTCACATGATTTCTCTGCCATTGCAATCCCCCAACAGAATCTTACATAGAGGCTAATGAATAATTCCATGAAATATAAGAAAAAGGAAAATCGTTTACTACATCTCCATATTTGTTAGCTCTGAAACACATGGCTGTTTTTGTTTTTCTCAATGAAGGGTCATGCATGTTACCTCCATCTTGGAATATGAACTTATCAACATTGCTTACAAAAAACAGGGGATTCAGTATCCTATTTTACCATAAGCTTTTGCAAAAATGAACTGAGAACTTATGCACCATAGCCAGCATGATAAATATTTGTTGTGAATAAATAAATTCAGTGGCGGATCAGTAGCATCGTGACTATATATGAGAGGAGAGAACAAAAGAATGGAAATAGTCACTTAAATCATGTATTTACAAAAATGTAAGCAGGCAGCTGGAGTACATAGCTAGAAGAGCAGACTTGTTAAAATACAGCCTCCACAGATTACCAGATTTTTCAAAATTGTAAAAGCAATATTTTGACATTAAATAAATTTATAAAATAAAAAATAAAATAAATGAAAAACCTATAAATCTATCACTGCTTCAATTGACTGCATAACTTTCCTTTTTTGTCTTAATTGTTGTCAAGTCCTGTGTAGGTCTCGCACCATCTAAACCATTGATGCCTCTGACTCATGCCTTCCTTTGGCCCTTCCCTGAATCCCACAGGAACAAAGGAGAACAGCTATTACTGTGTTTCCCTGAAAATAAGGCTGGGTCTTATACTAATTTTTGCTCCAAAAGACACATTAGGGCTTATGTTCAGGGGATATCATCCTGAAAAATCATGCTACGGCTTATTTTCTGGTTAGGTCTTATTTTCGAGAAAACATGGTATAGGCTTTAAAGGGCCTGGGCAGTAGGATTTAGAGGATCTTCTACGCTCTATACTCGAGGATTCTGTAGCTCTTAGCATTCTATAATTTCCTTAATTCACACTTTCTGGAAATCACTCCAATCAAAGGGAGGCCCAACTTCCTATCTGGTCTGATCCCCATTACCATCAACTATCATCCATTTCTGGAATCTCTTACGTAGGTATCTAGGCTTTCACAGTGCTGCCCAGTCTTTAACACCAGAAGGAGCTGGGCTCACCATCTGAGCCAGCTGGCTAGACTTTGTTCTAATCTCCATCCAACCAGGAGTCAGGATCAGGTTTCAATCCCCCTTGACTTTTCTCTGGTTGATATTACAGGATAATCCTTCCTTCTGTCTCTGGCTCTCCCTCCATCTCCACTTCACACTTCTGAAGCCCAGCACTCTTTTCCATGTGTCAGTTCAAATGCCCTTCGAGCAGGAAGCCTATGCAGCATCAGATGGCTATGTTATTGCCACAGTCCCTGTCATTGCCTGTGAGAACTACTGTCCTCTTGCCAGTAGCGTTTGGTAGGTGGGTAGCTCCTCTTATTCCCTCTTTTCCTTACCTCAATCCTCTCTCAACCCCTGTGTGCACGTGGCTGACTCTGCACATTCACTTATATTAAGTCCCTCATGAGAGTCATAAACCAAATTATATTATTTTATCATTTAGCATAATCTTTTAAAGTCCACATTGCTTCAGACTCTCCATAATAGTTAATTTTTGTGGTTGTATAATATTATTTTCAATTACAATAAACATTTACATAACTATTTCCCTACTGCTAAGTCGTAGGTTATTCCCTCTACTTGTGAGGCTACATAATATAATGATAGAGTACAAAATCTACAGTCTGATGCTTGCTGTATGGTGGTAAATTACTTAAGCACTTTGTACTTTGGTTTCCTTATCTGTAAGATGAGAAGACAGCATGTGAGGATTAAATATGTATGTAAAGCATCTAAAATATGCCCAGCACAGGATAAGTACTATATAAATGTGGGCTGTTATGACTATTTTTTTCACTTTCAATACAGATAAAATGTTCAATGAACATCTCCATATATCTTCTGCTTTTAAAATATATATATTTTTAAATAATACATTCCACAAATTTCATTTGCTTGATCAATGGAAAACAAATTTTTTGACTTTTGAACTATAGCCAAATTGCTTTTCAAAAAGGCTATCCTAATATCCGATGTCATAAATTATATGAATATATACTTTTCAAACAATTATCAAAACTATTACCATTTTTACTCTGCTATTGATACATTTTTAAAAAATATATTATTAGCAAGTATCAGTTTAAGTTTGTTTGCTACATGATTATTTTTCTCTATTTAATCCTGTCTAAAGCCTTTTATAATATTTTGAACAATTGTATAAGCAATGGATCCCAATTTTTATAATACAGAAGTAAACGTACAATTCAAGAAATATGATGAGATTGGCAAACTCAGTAGATGTTTTTGGAGGGTCTCTAGCATAGAATTATAGGATGCATGTTTTCAAGGAGCCCACTAAACGTTCGCACATATATAACTGTGTATCTTCCTCTGATTCATTTAAACTCAAGCCAGTGGCTTGATACATCAATTAATTGCCTCTACAAAAGAAAACAGAATGATTAGGGAAAACCACAGTAAATTCTATTTATTATTCAAAATGAGAATTATTTATATTTTGTGCCCTGAATTTAAAATTTGTTTCAAACTTTAAGTTAATTTTCATAAAAATGACCCATGATGATTATTATGAGGGTGATGATGATAAAACACCATTAATTATCTAGCATTAAATATATACCAGACATTTCACCAGATATTTGACATTCATTATCCCTCATCCTCATGAATACTCCATGAACAATTTGCAGATGAGGGGATTGAGAATCTTAGAGTGTAAGTGACTTGCCCAACACTGAATAAATAGTAAATGTGTTTAGAATAGTTAATTCTGCAATAGGAGATGCCATTTTTTAAGATAACCTCCAGAAGTTCATTTCACATAAAATACAAAGTAATCTGAAATACTATCTTGCTACTGATAGCAAGATAGATGACTGTAGTCGATTTTCTGACTCTTTACATATGTCAGGGTATTTATACAAGACAAAATAGAGACATTTCTATTTTTCCCTGTATAGCAAAAATTTTCCTTCTTCTTTGGAATTTTGTTTATTTATTTTTAATTTTTACATTGAATAAGAGAACTAAAAGTAAATTTTCATCACTACCTTTGCTCTGTGTACCTTCAAAAATTTGCCAACTTAATACCAGCTTGGAGAGTTTATTTTCTCTCTTAGCTTCATCACTAGATTTGATGCATGGGGCATCCAAAAGTGTTGCTTTGGACATATTTGCTTTGGACAATTGATCCCTAAGAATTACTGACTAGTTTTCTTAGATAAACATCAAGATTCAGAAAATGAACATATTTTATCTGTAGAGACACATGGAATGAGAATCTCATAGGACCTTAGAGCTGGCCACACATCATTTTCTTCATTCATTCATTCATCCCTTAACAACATGTATTAAATACCCTCATGTGCAAGTACTGCACTGGGCTCTAAAAAGAAACAAGATAAACAAGAAATAGCCCCACTTTTGATAAGACAGAAGTAAACTTACAGTTCAAGAAATATGATAAAGATTGTGTTGTAGTGGAAGCCTTGAGGAAGGAAACTGAGCCCAGCCATGGTTAACACCATGATTTGTCTTCCATGGCTTAAGACCCAATCACAGAGAAAGCAGAGAGAACACTTCCGTGCTACACTAGGGACTTCTTCATTTATCCCCAAATAGTGAACATTGTGTTGTGAAATAAGAACACAAAGCTAAACAAGGGATAGACAGCCACTGCCTAGCAGTGCTTATTCTTGTGGGGAACACGTCAATACAAGTGTCTGCTGTACAGTGCAGTGAATCTAATGATAAAGGCATATCCCAGGCCTTCGTGATGCCATTGTTCCTCAGTGTTTAATGATTCACTTAGAAGAAATTCCTCTTTTGCCAAATGTCAATTCTTTATGAAGAGTACACCTTTATTTTCTCTTGTTGTCTGAATTTATGACAGAAAAGTTACCATCCCTCATTAACTTGAACACAACTCTATAACTATAAATAGGGAAACAAATAAAAACTTAGAATTTAAAATTCTGGGGATGGAAACTAACATCTACACATGGTGACTCTAATGGAAATGATCATTTCAGACTTGAAACATGAATATAACTTGGATCTCAGTGCAATACAATAATGATTTTGTATTCAAATTCTCTGTGCATTTCTAGAAAAATGAGTTAAGTGACCTATCAGAGGAGTTTTTGCCTTAGATTATTTACTTGGCTTCTCTACATTAAAACTTTCCCATTGAATCAGTGTGTTAACATCAACCAATTAATAATTCTTTTGAGCACCTGCAATGCTTACTTCATTCTTCTAAGTATTCTGAGAAAAAGGACTTTTCCAGGTTATAATCTAACTTGAAAGTTTACAAATATATAAATATTTTTATATATATTTGGAGTTAAGATGTGAAGGTACAAGTTGTTCATCCTCTGATACTCTGCGTGTATGATATATATGTACATATATACATATATAATATATAATATATGGAGAAAGAGAGGCTATATATGTGTATATATACATATATATATATATACACACATATATATACATATATACACACATATATACATATATATACACACATATATATTGCATATATAATATATGGAGAGAGAGAGATGATGTATCTCTTTTGTATTTTAAATAATTCTATTTACAGAATTTGATTTACACACAACTTTTTAGAAATATGTTATCTGTAATATTCTGTGTATTTCTATATATGCCTTTTATCTTCAACACCAATGCCTAAAAGAGCACCTGACATTGAATCGGTATTTATTCAACATTTTAGAATGGATTGATAAATATTTTTCTAACCAAATATAAGCTAAAAGTGACAGCAATAAACAAAATCCACCTATTCTATTTTTTTTTATATTCTTAGAAGTTGAAAACGTTCAGAGGAAAATATGGATGAATGTTTTTGCAGACTCCTAATGTGCAATTTTTTGAAATTGAGCATATAACCCCGACATCACAGAGTTGACAAGCATTTGATTGCTAAAGGAAATGTTAACTTGCCTACAATGGAGATGTGAAGTCTTCATTGCTTTACAAATGGTGCAAAATTTACAAAACTGAAAGACATATTGCTTATGTCACTGCCAAAGCCCAAAAGAGAATCTCTTCTCATAATTGACTAATTTTTCCTATTTCTCTGGGACTATCCAAGGAGGCTAATCTCACATTCCGCCCATTGGTACCATGTTTTAAATTTGCCCTTGAAATATTGGGAGATTTAAAACCAGCCAGGAAAAAACACAACAAAAAATAACAACTTTTTTCCAGAAGCATTTTAGTAGCTTATTCCTCGTTAAATATAGAAAACAAACCAAAAGAAAATCCATTGGAATCTATATTTTATAACCTCAAGACAGATTAAGACTTTTTTTTCTAAGCAGCTTCCTAACTGCTCCTGAAATATGCTTAGACCTAGTAGTGACAGTTCTGGCTTGTTATTGGAACTTACCATTTTGTTTGTTTTGTTGTTTTCAGATACTGAAGGAGGAAATAAGCCTCTGATGAGTTAGCATGTTTTCACAGGCAGCTGTAGTGCATCCTCGCACGTTGCCCATACTTAATCTCTGGGCAGAGAACCAATGTCTCATGCTGTTGAGCAGCAGCCTGTACGTCTGATTAAAGAAATGGTCTGACAGCTCCCATAGAGATTTCTATCCAATTTCTTTCAGCTTCCATGTTGGTGGATTTAGGTGAAAAAGCATGATGACAACGAAGGAGGCTGTTTTCAGGAACATGGGAAAACATTGTGGAATGATCGGAGGTCTGAGGGAAATACCACGAGGCATTCTTTTCCCAGCACAGAAAATAAATGTGAACCTTGATTTTCTGTAACAGGCAGTACGAGTTTTTGGAGTAGAAGAGGCTGTATTTACAAAAGAGAACCTAGACTGCTTGGTGATTATAAGGACTGAGAATTTAAATGAACTTTGTTACTATTGCCAATTTTCGGAGAGAAAGACATCCCTGGTGGAGCACAGATGGCATGTTTGAACGAGAGGCTGATTATGCCAAGAGGGTAGTACGCCTGAGAGCACTGCTTATTGATCTGTGAGTAGGACTGCAAGAGAACTAGCTATGAATATTGATCTGTTAGTAGGATTCAGGTGAGCTAGCTATGAAGATGAATGCCTGAATCGCTCTAAAACACCTGAGAGAATCGAAGCAGCTTGAAATACGCATACAATATTGGAATTATTTTAATTCCCCTGGTCTCTTCTGTGTTCAGTCTTAAAATAACTAGAAGGAATCCCATCTGTTGAAAATGCGGCACACAAAATTAAAAACATGGAACATTAGAAACCAGTGTTTAGTTAAGAAATATTTGCATGCAGAATTAAGGAAAAAAACATGCAGGAAGCACAGGAATAGCAAAGAAAGAAAATCGAAAAAAGTTAAGGCCAGATTTGCTTCAGGAGCAAAATTAAACTGTGGTATTGTAAGTATGGGCTTTCACACAGCTCACTTCTCTTAAATGACCTCTTGTTAGAAGTATTTGGCCAGTTTTCATGCTGTCTTCTTCAGTACCTGATGGAGACTCAATACAAAGGTTAAAAAGAATCTTCCCTGTAACTCTGTCACCTGTACCCAAATTTCTGATGTTCTCCATGAAACCATATAAGGCTCTCTTTCTATCAACACACCTAACTTGGAAGGCCATAAACTTTAATAATATAAAATACTTGGGTTTCTTGAAGCTGAGTTTCCCTAAAGGCCATAGACAGTTTTAGATCTGTTATCACCAGTAATTAACATTCATTGAGCAATTCTGGATATATTTTTATATAAAGTAAATTTAAATTGCAAGTTCTTAATCACATATATAGTAAAATCTAAGAAAAGCTAACCCAGAAAAATTTGAGAAATTTCATTCAAATCTACCTACAAGAAAAATTTTGCTTAACTTTAAAATGTAAGTTAGAATATGTGTATTTATATATCCTAAAATATTTTCAAATACCATTTTTCGTTCAAATTTCCCCATTTTTCCTAAACAGTTTCCCTTTTATTGACTCAAATGAAACATAAATGTCAAAACCATGGAGTTGTGATGAGATAAACTGTGGTTATCCAATGGAGAGAAGTGTGCTAAAATCTTTCACTATGATTGTGCTTTGTCAATTTCTTCATTTAGTTCTGCCAGGTTTTGTTTTATAAATTGTGAGACTACGTTATTGATTGCAAACACATTTTGAATTTTATGTCTATCTAGAGAATTGACCATTTTATTATGAAATATAATAGAATATAAAATAGACATTTATATTTCCAGTAATGCTTCTTGCCTTAGAAACCATTTTAAAATATATGTTATAGCTTAGCTACATGAGTTTCCTGTTGGTTAGTACTGGTAACCCCCATATAACATGGTTGTTAGATTCCTAAAAAATGCTGTCTTATGTGAATCCGTGTTATATGAAACAAAGAACTAGTACAAAAAAGGGGGTTAAGTTCCAAAAATTTTTTAAAAACATACTATTATATTTTTATAATTAAGAGAAATATCTTTATTAAAGCTATTTTCACCAAAAGTATAACACATTAATATGTATTAAATAATATTTTCTATGTCATCACTACCAAGGGCTTTTTTTTTTTTTAATTGGGGAAGGGGAACAGGACTTTATTGGGGAACAGTGTGTACTTCCTGGACTTTTTTCCAAATCAAGTTGTTGTCCTTTCAATCTTAGTTGTGTAGGGTGCCGTTCAGCTTTAAGTTGTTGCTGTTTTTTCAGTCTTAGTTGTGGAGGGCGCAGCTCAGCTCCAGGTCCAGTTGCCGTTGCTAGTTCAAGGGGTGCAGCCTACCATCCCTTGCGGGAGTCAAACCGGCAACCTTGTGGTTGAGAGGACGCAATCCAACCAACTGAGCCATCTGGGAGCTCAGCGGGAGCTCAGCTCAAGGTGCTGTGTTCAATCTTAGTTGGAGGGGGCGCATCCCTTGCGGGACTCGAGGAATTGAACTGGCAACCTTGTGGTTGAGAGCCCACTGGCCCATGTGGGAATCGAACCGGCAGCCTTCAGAGTTAGGAGCATGGAGCTCTAACTGCCTGAGCCACTGGGCCGGCCCAAGGGCATTTTCGTTTTGACAAGATATCTTCATCCTCTGAACTTAATACTCCATGGACAAAATGGATTTAAAATTCTAATAAATTTTAAAATTCTGCAGTCAAATCTGATATGACATCCATGCTCGAATGAAAATTTCAAATGAGATATCTTTTGCTCTTAAAAGCTTTTATTACGTTCTGTGTTATTCAGGGATTTCCCTAATTTCAAATGAGATATTTTTTGTTCTTAACAGCTCTTATTATGCTCCATGTTGTTCAGGGATTTCTCTAATTCTCAAACCATGTTAGAATGAAACCGTGTTCTAGGATGCCGTGTTGTGTGAGGGTTTTCCCCAATTCTTGAACCATGTTAGAGTGAAACCGTGTTGTAGAAGTGCTGTGTTATGCGGGGTTACCTGTAATTGCATAGTATATCTTTTTCATCTCTCTGCTTTTAACTTTTGTGTCCTTCTATTTGAGGTGTGTCTCTTGTAAATAGCATATCCTTGAGTTTTGCAGTTGTTTTGCTTTTTTTTTTAATTCAATTTCTGCCTTTTAATTTAATATTTAATCAATAGCTACAAACTAATGATTGGCACATTTGATTTTAGTTCTACCATCTTATTTACTTGCTTTCCGTTTGTCCAGTTGCTTTTGGTTCTTTTGTGTGTTTTTTTTGCCATCTTTTTTATTAATCAAGGTTTGCGTTTTATTACTTCATTTTAGCTTGATTCAATTATTGGTTATACATGGTTTTATTACCTTTCCATGGTTTCCCTAGATATCATCACAAATATCTCTGATTTTTTATAATCTCTTACAAATGAATACCATTACCATTTTTCAAAAAGGACCTTAGAATGTTTTTACTCAATTTACCCTTCCCATCATTTGGTGATATGTTTAAGTACCTTAATTCTTCATTTTTCAAACTTACAAGTCATTATTACTGTGGTTTTATGAAGTTAATCTTCATTTATATTTAATCACATGTTTATCATTTTAGGTGCTCTTCACATATTTAAATTTTCTGTCTGTAACGAGATTTTTATGACCCTATGCAAGTCTTGTTTGTCTTCTTCATAATATTACCTCTACCTGTCTCCTCAGTCTCATCTCTCACCAGTGCTCTGAACAACTGAGTTCCAGACATATCAAATACTTATTCCCAACTCCTGGCTCATCATATGTTATAACAGTCTAGCTATTATTTGGTATCTGCAGATGTTACTTTTTTTCCTTCCCCACCCCATCTCTGTCCATTAGTTTTCTAAGTCATACTCTGTCTTCAAGATTAGCTCAGATATCAATGCCTCAAAGACATGATGCTTCATGCCCTGATCAGATCTGGATTGCATGTCACTCACTCTCTGACATGAATTTGATTGGCTGTGTACTGATGAAAAGTTTACAGGACTGTCTCTCTACTAGACTTTGGAGTTCTTGGTGTCAGGACAACACTTTTCACCTCTGAATGTTCTGCCCTAAGATCTGTGCTGGCCTCATGTTTTAGTGTTTTAAGGCTACTGTAACAAAGTACCACAAACAAGGTGGTTTAAGCAACAATAGAAATTTATTGTCTGGAAGTTCTTGAGGTCAGAATTCTGAAATCACAGTGTTATCAGGGTGAGTTCATTCTGAGGGATGAGAGAAAGATCTGGTCCATGCCTTTCTCCTTGGCTTGTAGATGGCCATCTTTATGTTCACATGGCGTTCCTCTGTATATATCATTCTGTTTCCAAGTTTCCTGTTTATAAGGAAATCAGTAATATTGGATTAGAGTCCATAATTATGTCATTTTTAGCTTGATAAATACCTTATCCCCAAATAAGGTCTCCTTCTAAGGTACGAAAGACAAGACTTCAACACATGAATTTCAGAGGCATACAATTCAACCCATAACAGTATTAATAAGTATTTAATTACTGCATATGGAAAGATGGATTGATTTGAGGAATGGAGAATTTGTATCACTTATGGGGACATAGAGGTTATGATTGACTAATTTGCTATATTTATAGCAAAGGGGCCCACCTTTCAGTTTATATATAAAAATTCTAGACAATATATGAATTGACAAAAGGATTAGATAAATGATATAGATGTTAGATGCCTGTAATGATAGAAAAGATTTTTAAACTTTGTTGTATATATAAAACAAAAAGTTCCCTCAGCTTAAAACAGTTTTATTTGTAATATTTTAATTAAATTCATCATGCTGAGAAATGTTTAAAAATAATTTTTAATCCCCAAAATACTGTATTTTGTCATGTGTAATGTGTACTTTTTCGCCCAAATTTGTGAGGGAAAATAAGGATGTGCATTACACATGGGTAGTACTAATTCCATATCTATATAAATGTTTTCAATTCTTTTATTTATGCTTATGAGTTAAAAGTATAACTAGATAAATTAATAACAATACTGTCATGCAAAACAACCTGGAATACCATAATTGGTTTTGTTGAACTTAAATGAACTTGCAACGATGAAGAGTTCTTGGCCTTCTGTGATGCACAAATATCATAAATTTGTTACTGGTACATAAAGTTTCTTATGCCTTTTATCTGTTCTTGTGTTTTGTAATTATTGTTACATAACATTTCTTGTACCATAATACGTTTTTTTAAAATGCTAAAATTCCTTTATAATACAGAAAACAAGCACCTAAGTTTAAACAAATAAAAATATGAATTAAAAAATTAAAACAAAATATTTTTATCCTTGAAAGTTTGGGCAAGAAATGTAGGTGTGCATTATACATGGTGAAATATGGTATTAAGTTTTTATTAAATACATTTCTCTGAACATTCAGAAACAAATGATTTTTAAAATACAAAAGTTTGAATTTAGTCACCAGAGGGAGCCAGATAGCACTGTACATAGTAACTTAAAGAGCAGATGTCAATATTGGGAAAATTGTAAACATTGATAGAAAGTAAACTTACAAAATGAAGAAAATTAGGAATAGAGGTGCCATAAGAATAACTCAGATTTGAACAAATTCACTTCATTGATATTTATAGAACACTCTGCACAACAATAGCAGAATGTGCATTTACAAGTGCACATAGAACAATCATCAAGATAGACTATATTCTGGGTTATTAAATAAGTCTCAAAAAATTTAGAAGAATTCCAGAAGTACAAAGTCTGCTCTCTGACCACAACAAAACTGAATCAATATCAGAAGCATTCCTAAAAAATTCCCTAAATATCTGTAAACTAACAACCTGTAAATTTACAAAAAGAAAAAGAAAATTGCAAAGTATTTTAAGTGGATGAAAGTGAAAACACTACATATCAAAATCTATGCACTGCTAGTAAAGCAGTACATAGTAGAGAACGTATAGAACTAACTGCTTTTATTTAAAAAAAGAACAAATTTCTGAAATCTGTGACCTCAGCTCCCACCATAAAAACTAGAAAAATAGAAGAGCAAATTAAACCCAAAGTAAACAAAAAATAATGAAATTATATAAGCCAGACTGAAATCTAGGAAATAATAATAATAATAATAATAATAATAATAATAAAAACAATAGAGAAAATCAATGAAATTTTAAGCTTCTTCTTTGTGCAGATCAATAAACTTGATAAACCTCTAACTAGACTGATCATATGATCAGAAAAGAGGGAAGACACAAATGACCAAGATGGGAATGGGAGTGATGATACTACTACAGACTCTATACAACTGCCGTTAAGCTACAGCAAGGAATCCAGTTTTTCTAAACTATGGATTAAGAAAAGAGTATCTTTGGTAACTGGTCTTTCCCATCCTGATCTCTGTACACAGGTTTGAGTCTCTCTCTCTTTGGGGCCTCTATGGCAATTTTTTACTTGCCCCCATCGTATTCTAAATTATCTCTATATGTATCTGACTCCCCTATCCTAGACAAAGAGCTTCTGCAGACAGGTGCTGAAAAAATTCTTGAAAACAAGAAAGTTTAAAATACTCTAGATTGTATAAGGCATAACACAGGCAGAATAAGAAAAAACGTTAGCAGAGTCAGCAAGCACATTCTGGGAGTTCTCAGCGGCACAGCCTGGTAGCCCCTCTGAAAGAAAAGATCTGCCAGACCTGTCACTCTAATATAGTTTTTCCTGACTATTCATGAGATTGAGTATCTTTTAATATGTTTTGGCCACCTATGTTTCCTCTTTGAAGGGTGGGATGTCTTGTGTCCATTTTTATTATTTTTATTGGTTTTGCTTCAAAAATTCATAAAAATAATTGTATAATTGGGATTTTAAACTTTTGAATATAATATATGCATTGCAAATATTTTCCCAAGATAATATTTATATTTTACTATTTCTGATAGTATCTTTTATTGTTACATATTATTGTTTATATTTTAGATACTCACGTCATATGTTTCATTTTTCTGAGTTTTGCTCTTAATGAAGGAAAAGATGCCCAAATTTAAAAATATACAATCTACTAAATTTTCTTCTAACATTTTATTGTTTTGCACTGTAGGGCTAAATTTTTAATCCATCTGGAATATTTTGTTGTATATGATATGAGATAGAAGAATCTACCTTTATTTTTTTCCAGATTAAATGCCAGTTATGCCATCACCTTTATTTTAAATAAACCATCATATTTTCTGCAGAATTGAAATGCCAGCTTTGCTCTACACTGAATTTCCATGTATAAGAATATATTTTAAGACTCTATTCTTCGACCAATATTTTTGTTTATTCCAGTTCAAATACTGTTCTGTAAAGTTTATAGTGAATTAAGAAGTTCCTTGCCAATTTTTGAATTAATTTTATTGGTTATTTTAGATTTACTGGGTATATATCACCTACAAATAAAACTTGTGTTTCTTCTTTTCCAGTAATTAAAATTTTTTCTTATCTTATTGCATTTGCCAGAATCACTTTCAATATTCAAACAGATAATTTTTGGTATTCATTTCTTATTCCTGATTTTAAAGAAAATGGTTTTATCATTCACTATTTGGTATATTTGCTTTTGGTTTTAGCAAATAGTCTTTATTATATTTAAACATTGGCTTGTATTGTTTTTAGTTTGAATATATATATGCATTTATATGGCATGTATATGTATATATGTATTGAAATTCATAAAAATATGGAGAAAAGCACAATTATTGTAAATATACTAATCAATCAAAATTAATCATGGGTGATATTCTATTCTTATTATAGTCAGGGTTTTCATTTGGGCAGCTACTAAATTTTATTGAGGCCTTTTTATTATCAGCTTATATAAGCATGAAATCTCTATAATTTGTGGATATACTTAATTGTTAATAATGGTTATATATTTCTTAATGTTGACTTAAATGTATATTATTGGAATAAGCCCTATTTGCTCATATTGAATTAATCTCAACACAGAGCTGAATTTAATTTGTGAATATTCAATATTTTACATATTTATAAATGAATTTGAGCTATGTTTTCTTTTCCATAGTAATTTTAACATAATTGTATGAGGTCCATGCTTTATAACAACTTTATTTTCTTGTCTAAAATAATTTCAATGCAATAAGAAGTATATTCTCTTTAAAAATTAGGTCAAACTTCACTACAAAACCAGGCTTATGCCACCTTAAAATGGTGACTGTTCAATTACCTTTGCAAGCTCTTTTATGGTGATTGACCCATGTAAAGTATGCTGTGCCCCTCCTTGAGTCAATTTCTTATAAGATTTTCATTAGAAATCATTTTCTTTAGATGCTTCAATTCTTTGCCATATATTCTTTTCAAGTTACAGATATTTGCATAAAATAATCTCTCACAATTCTAAAATTTCTTCTATATGTTTATATGTGATTATATGTTTCCTCAATCTTAATGTTGAAAATTTTTGCTTTCTATTTCTTTACCAGATTGCATGATTTCATGTATTTTATTGAAACTTTCAGAGTCTAGTTTTTAGATTTATTTACCCTTCCTACTACTTTTTGTTTGTTTTGACTTGTAAACCTGGGCTTTAAAATAAGTCTTAAAATAATTACCTTATGTTTTTAACAAGGCTCTTAATGAAAGATTAGCTTTAGGCCTAAAATGTTAATGTGTCACTGTAAAAGAAAAGGCTAAAGTCTCACAGAGGATCAACTATTTATTAAATATCTTCTTTGTACATGGTACCTACCAGTGCTGTTCATTCCTAGCCACCCTAGAAAGCTGAAATAACCCCAAAGAGTGAGGTAAATAAGTCAAAGGAACATGTAGGCCTGTTGGCTATGTGAATATCCTATACCTTTTTTGTAGCTTCCCATGGTGTCATTAGATTGTTCCACTGAACTAAAGTTGAAATTGAAGAACATAGACAAAAGCAATCCCCAGCTATCCATGATGAAAAGAAACACATATGTGAAACCTTTAGGCATAGCCAAAGTGAAGTAAGAATCTCGTGGCTTTAAGAGAATCTTGCCTCTTGTCTCTTTTCACATACTTTGTTTTACTCTCAGTAATATTTTTAAAAAGTATGTATTCTAAACATGACTATTATGTACATTAAATTTATGGTAACCACTGTGGTAGTCTGGAAAAAAATGCCCCTCCCCCCCCCCCCGCCTCAATTATATGTTTACTTCCTAATCCCTGGAACCTGTGAATATTACCTTCTATGTCAAATGAGTAAGTAATACCTTATTTGGAAAGAGAGTCTTTACAGATGTGGTTAAAGATTTGAGATAAGGAGATCATCTTGGGCCCTAAATGCCATCACAAGAGTTTTTATGAGAGAGAGGCAAAGGGAGATCACACACACACACACACACACACACACACACACACACACACGAAAGGAAATAAAGGCAGAGACTGAAGTGATGCAAGCACAAACCAAGGAACACCAAAACACGAAGAAACACCTGCAGACAAGGAAGAGATTCTCCCCTTAGAGTGTAGACACCTTGATTTCAGACTCTGGCCTTCAGAGCTCTGAGAGAATAAATTTCTGTTGTTTTAAACCACCAAGTTTGCGGTAATTTGTTATGGGAAACTACTTAAACTAATTTATGTCTCAAATTCAAACTCTTTTTTAATATGTCCAGGAGAAACTTTTGGAGTCTATTATAGTCATATTTTATCATTTAGAGTAAGAACTGAAATTCTTGTTTAATTTACAAAGATTTGTTTTGAACAGCCATCTTTCAGCAAGACAAAGAATTACTGAAGGCAAATTATTAAAAATGATGTGACTCAAATCCTAAACCGTAGAGCAGGGGTGTCCAAACTGCGGCCCACGGGCCAACTGCGGCCCACAATCCAGTTTTAATTGGCCCGCAGAAAATTCCAAAAATATATTTGGTTTACTTAAATAAACCAGGTGAGGCAATACGTACTTCACCTCAAGTGAGTGGCCCGACTGTTTGTATATTTTACCACATATGGCCCTTGGTAAAAAACGTTGAAAAAAGTTTGGACACCCCTGCCCTAGAGTAATTCATGTTCAACTCCATATTGACTATCAACCAATAAGGTCAGTTTTCATTGAAATCCATTAACGGATGAACAGAAATTTGAGTCTCACTGACTTTAGTTGCATGGAATTCCTTTTAATTTATTTTATACATCCACAAGTTAAAGTTAAAGTGGTGGTTGATTAGAGAGAAATCACAATTAAACAAAATCCCACTAAATAAAATTTCATTTACCTACACATTCAATTTTTTTATTCATCCTGGAAATTGTATATATACATACACACACACAAAGAGACAGACATAAACACTTTATATAGACAAATCAGATTCCATCATAATAAATATCAAATAATTATTTCATTAATAATAATAGCTAATTTGAACAATTATCATGAGATTCTTTATAGATATCGTCTCCAATCCTTACAATGGTTTTGAAAAGTAGATTTTAGTATTTCCATTTTAGAAATGAGGAGAATGAAAATTAGAGTTTTAGTTACTTGCTGAAGGTTATAAAGCTACTAAGATATAAATGAAAGGTTCTCTGATTTCTTAGCCTGTGTTCTTTCTACTATCCTAATTTCCCCTTAGCTCTGATACTGGCTAGCATGTTACTTCCAGAAAAAACAGAATAGGGCTTGAGCTTTTTTGTTTTGTTTCCTTTTCCTTCTTCACATCCTCCTCTCTCCCTTCATTATCAAAAGGATCTTTGAATTGTGCTAGACACATAATCAAAATTATTATTTTGTTTCTATAACAAAACACACATGTATACTAAATTCCTATATCTGGGATCACATGATTAGTAATGAAATTGATAATAGCACCCAATTTTCTTGTACTTCATGTATTGTGCTCTGCTGCATTGCAAGTTATTTTGTTCTAAAACCCTCATAAATATCACATTTATTCCAAATATACACATAGAAATATAGTCAACTGATCTTTGGCAAAGAAGCAAAGGCAATACAATGGAGCAAAGACAGTGTTTTCAATAAGAGGTGCTGAAACAAGTGGACATTCACATGCAACAAAAATGAATCTAAAAACAGACCTTAAACCATTTACAAAATGGATCACAAACATAAATTCAAAACACAAAGCTATAAAAATCCCAGAAGATAGCACAGGAGAAAACCTAGATGACTTTGGGTATGGTTATGGCTTTACAGATACAACACCCAAGACATGATCCATGAAATAAATAATTGATAAGCTAGACTTCACTAAAACTTAAAACTTTTGCTCTGTGGAAGACAATACCAAGAGAATGAGAAGATGAGGCACTGACTGGGAGAAAATATTTGCAAATGACCCATCTGATAAAAGATTATTATCCAAAATATCTTAAAACTCAAAAGTAAGGAAACAGTCTGATTTTAAAATGGGCCAAAGACCGGACACCTCATCAAAGAAGATATACAGATGTCAAATTAGTATATAAATAGATTTTTCACATCACATGTCATCAGAGAAATATAAATTTAAAAAACAATGAAATACCACTATACACCTATTAGAATGGACAAAATTGGGACCACTGACAACACCAAATGCTGACAACAATGTGGAGCAACTTGAACTCTCATGCATTGCTGGCGGTAATGCAAAATGAAACAGAAACTTTGGAAGACAGTGTGGCTGTTTCTTATAAAACTAAACATTCTCAGCATAAGATCCAGCACTCGTGCTCATTGGTATTTACCCAAAAGAAATGAAAACTTATGCACACACAAAAACCTACGCACAGATGTTTACAGTAGCTTTATTTATAATTATCAAAACTTGGAAGCATCAAGATGTCCTTCAACAGGTGGATAGAGAAATAAACTGTGGTCCATCTAGACAATGAAATGTTATTCATCACTTTAAAAAAAAAAAGAGCCATCAAGCCGTGAAAAGACATGGAGGGATCTTTATTGTTTTGTTTTTATTAGTATCAGGTGTACAAATCAGCATAATGATTAGGCATTTACACCCCTCACAAAGGGATAACCTCACCAAGTGTACCACCCCTCTGACACCGTACACAGCTATTACAATACCATTGACTGTATTCCCTATGTTGTACACTACATCCCATGAATACATAAACATATATATAGTTAATTATATTTGACATTCAATGTTATTTTACATTAGTTTCAAGTATATAGCACAGTTGTTAGACACGTATATAATCTATGAAGTGATTCCCCCCGATAAGTCCAGTACCCATCTGGCACCCTACATAGTCTTTGCAACATTACTAACTATATTCCCCATACTGTATTTCACATCCCCGTGACTATCTCATGACTACCAATTTGTACTTTCTAATCCCTTCACCTTGTCCCCCAGCCCCCAACACCCCTCCCTTCTAGCAACCATCAGTTTTTCCTCCCTATCTGAGTCTATTTCTGTTTTGTATGCTCATTTATTCTGTTCTTTAGATTCTAAATATAAGTGAGATCATATGGTATTTGTCTTTCTCAGTCTGACTTATTCGCTTAGCATAATATCCCTTAGGTCCACCTATGTTTCCGCAAATGATAAGATTCCATTTTTTATGGCAGAGTAATAGTCCATTGTATAAATGTACCATAACTTCTTTATCCAATCATCTATGATGGGCATTTCAGTTGTTTCCATATTTTGGCTATTGTGAATAGCACTGCAGTAATCCTGGTCGTGCATATATATTTTTTTAATTAGTATTTTGGGTTTCTTTGGATAAATACCCAGGAGTAGAATTGCTGAGTCATCAAGTAGTTCTGTTTTTCAGTTTTTTGAGGAACCTCCATACTGTTTTCCATATGGCTGCACCAATTTTCAATTCCACCAACAGCACACAAGTGTTCCCTTTCCTCCACATCGTCACCAACACTTGTTTGTTGAGTTATTGATGATAGCCATTCTGACAGGAGTGAGGTGGTATCTCATTGTGGTTTTTATTTTTTGCATTTCTCTGATGATTAGTGATGTTGAGCATCTTTTCATATGTCAGTTGACCATCTGCATGTCCTCTATGGAGAAATGTCTCTTCATGTCCTCTGCCCATTTTTTAATTGGGTTATTTGTTTTTTCGGTGTTGAGTTGTGTAAGTTTTCTATAAATTTTGGATACTAACCCTTATCAGACATATCATTGTCAAATATCTTCTCCCATTCAGGAGGATGTCTTTTTGTCTTATTGATGGTCTCCTTTGCTGTGAAAAAACTTTTTATTTTGAGGTAGTCCCATTTGTTTATTTTTCTATTTTGTTTCCCTTGCCCAAGGAAATATATCAGTAAAAATATTACTACGGATAATATCTGAGAGTTTACTTCCTATATTTTCTTCTAGGAGTTTTATGGTTTTGGGTCTTACATTTAAGTCTTTAATACATGGAGGAATCTTAAATGCATATTATTAAGTGAAAGAAGCCAATATGAGAGTACTGTTAGGTTGGTGCAAAGGTAATTGCAGTTTTTGCAACTTTTAATCTCTTAAATCACAATTACTTTTTCAGCAACCTAATACATACTGTATGGTTTCAACTATAGGACATTCTGGAAAAAAGCAAAACTATGGAAATAGTGAAAAATTCAGTGGTTGCTAAGGCTTAAAAGAGAGAGAAGAATGAATAGACAGAGCACATTGGATTTTTAGGGCAATGAAAATACTTTGTGCCATATACTATAGTGATGGATATATGTCATTACATATGAGTCGAAACCCATGGAATGTATAACACCAAGAGTGAGTCCTAATGTACACTCTGGGCTATGGGTGATTATGATGTGTCATTGTATATTCATCAATTGTAATAAATGTACCACTCTGGTGGGCCATGTTGGTAATGAGAGAGGCTGTGCCTGTATGGGGGCAGCGAATATACGGGAAGTCTGTACCTTCCTCTTAATTTTGCTGTAAATCTAAAATTGCTCTAAAAAAGTCCCCCAAAACAAAAACTTAAAAATCACATTTACTTAGGGTATCTAATCCTATGATTTGCCCTTGTTTTTCATTCTCTTGTCTCAGAAAATATTATAAAATCTTTTCAATTGTCCAAGTTATTCTCTTTCTTTTATCACCTGATCTCCTTTCACACCACATACACCTGCTTGTCAAATTGCATCTTATCTAAAAACAACAGTTCTTCAATTTTGAGGGTTGGGGTCATAGACCAATTGAAAACGTAATAAAAACTCACACCCAAAGGCACTTCTATAATAAAAAGTGCATGCAGTTTCAGGGAGTTCACATGTTCAGATATCTCAGAACCCATCCTTTGACTCCTGACTCCAATCCATTCATTAACAAGATGCCAAGATAAACTTTCTTAAATCAGTGGTGCCAGGAGCCAGCTCATACTGGCTAGCAAGAGCATCTCTTCCTACCTTTGAGTTTGATGATTTCAGGTTTGTAGTGGGAGTATTTACAATTTGAAAACTGGTAAATGTGACAAATCAGCCTTTTTCTTTTAGAGAGTAGTTTTACTAGCATAATACTGCCTGTGTTTCCCATTGCCTTAAGTTCAAGCTCTTTAGCATATAATCTGGCTTCAAACTTCCTTTCTAGCTCCATATCCCACTACTCTCCATGGCCTTTGTATCATAATCCCCAGTCACACAAAGCTGCTCACAGCTCCTGGATTATACAAAATGATTTCCCACATCTGTATCCGGAATGTGCCAGTCTCAATACCAAGACAAGAATCCCTCTTCTCCAGAGCCAAATTCACTTTGTTCAAAGTCAAGTCTTCCATGAGACTCCCACTCAAAACCAATCCCTACTCTGCTCCAATGCCAGTCCTTTACCCCTCCCACGACAGTGAACAATAAACATTTAATAAACATTGTTTAACAAACATTTATTGAATGCCCTTTAGTCAATGGCAATATAGTTATATCTGTTCTAAATGTATTGTAAGTTCATTCTAGGCAAAGATTATATTATTTGTCTTCTTGATTCCCCAGATTGACCCCCATGATCAGTATAGAAATTTATCTATACTTGTAGATGTGATGTACAATAAAATTTTGTTGAATTTATTTAAAATATTTTATGGTTCCAGTACAATTCAACATCTCATTTAAGTTTTAATACAGTGCTAGGTAGTGAGTCTAGAATCAATGACATATATATTATATACGTATTATATATAAATTTCATATATATAAAACATATTTCATATATATATATTTTATATATTTCATATATATAAATTATATATACATATGTAAATTATATATGTGTGTGTGTATATATATATATATATATATATATATATATATATATATCATTCAGAAAATTTGAAAATGGATATCAAGGTACATAGAGTACTTTTGGGTAATAATTCCTTGTCCAGAAGGTTAGTTTGTAACTTGCCTTTATAGCATTATTTGACTATGTGCTGTGAACCCCTATTGAGGATGGTGAAACTACTCTTAGGGGCAGATTTGAGAATCTATGGTTTTGCCTAGCTTTGGTGGATATTAACTGAGCTAGATGTTACATCTTTCCTATGACTCATTCCTCACAGCAGTCAGGAAGAATGAATATTTCTATTCCTAAATTCCCAAAGAGGAAAGTAAGGCAAAAGAAGACTGTGTGGTTTGTTCACATTTAGCATGAAATGTGAATAGCATATGCACTGACACAAAGCAACCAGACAGCATTTTAATTGCTCATCTAACCTCCAGAAAGAATCACCATCTGTTGAAATTCTGAAGATTAAAAGATATAAAACCTGACAGAAAACTGAAAGCACATAATAAGCCGCAGCCGAGTCACAGATCTTGAAAAATATCCACAGCAAAATATAATCTATCTATAAATAAGAAAAGAATAACACCACCAATTAAAAGAGAGGGCCGAGAAGCATTTATAGGGGAATAGAACACAAAATGAAATAGTGTTTTAACCTCTGACAGACAGTCCATCATGAAAGCCTTGTTATTTGTGGTCAAGACGAGGCCTCTCCCATGTTCCCCCAAATCGAACCGTGTCCCTTAAAACCTGTATTTGTATCACTGAGATTAGTTTTAATCAAATTATCAAAGGCTAGGTGACATTTGTCCATTGTGACAGAGCCTAGCTATTTGTCTCTGGAAATGTCAAAGTTTTGCCACAGGTCAGTTGTTAATTTAATATATGTATGTATTTTTAAATCTAATTTTTAAAGTAAAAACTGTAAAATCTAAAACTGAACTTCAGTCCCTCATGTACTTCCAGGTGCATGGCGTAGCTCTCAAAATGTCCAATGTCTACTAGTTAAATAGATATTCATGTATCAACCTTATCTCAAAACATATTTCTGCTCCATGAAATCATGACTGATTATACAGTGATCAGATTTAGGTGAAGTTTCAAATGACCCCCTGCCTTAAGTGTAACTACCAGTCAATACATATGTGTTAATGATAATAATACCTAATACTCATTGTAGCAGTCTAAGAGTTTTACATTGGTAATTTCTTTAATCCTCATTATAGTCTTATGAGATCAGTGCCATTATCAGCCCCATTCTACATTTGAGGGAACTAAACCTTCAAAAGTGTGTTTTCTTCTTTATTTAATACGCTCAGTAAAACAGCCAGTGAGTACTAAAGCTGGAATTCCAACTGCGGCAGTCTGGTGCCACCACGCACACTCTTAACCACTATTTTAAACCTCAGGAAAAAAATTCTGATAAATTTTTAGTAATATATGACACTTATTAAAAACCCACATGCATTGGAACTTTCCAGCTACAATTTATTATTTTTTTATGGGTGACAGCATTCACAGTGTTCTTCAACAAGGCATATTAATTTTTAACTAAATATTATTAAATAATGAGTATGTACCCAGCGCCATGTGCTGGGAGGAATCTGAAAATTAATGACATGACCCTGCCCTCCAGAACTTTCGAGTTGGAGGAGGAAGGTTCATAAACAGCACAGCTATATGGTGTAGGGCTTGGGCAGGACTCCATATGAGGACAAAGGTACCATGTCACCCAGGCAGGGGAGACTAGGGAAGGAAACGAAGAGTAGGTAGTGCATTCTTGGGGACTGTGATAGGAAGAGTAATGTCCCCCAGTGATGTCAATTTCCTAATTCCTGGAACCTGTGAATACCACTGAGAATATCACCTTTGACTACCTTTCATGGCAAGTGGATGTGGCATATGTGATTAAATTGAGGATCTTTTTCATTTGTTTTAAATTAAAGTTTATTGGGGTGACAATTATTAGTAAAGTTACATAGATTTCAGATGTACAATTCTGTAATACATTATCTGTATCTCAAATTGTATGTTCACTACCCAGAGTCAGTTCTCTTTCCATCACCATATATTAGACCCCGTTTAAGCTCTTCTACAGCCCCCCTTCCCCTTACCTGCTGGTAACCCCTCAACTATTGTCTATGTCTAGGAGGTTTTGTTCTTTCATTTGTTTGTCTTGTTCTTTTGTTGTTTTCAGTTTTATATACCACATATCGGTGAAATAATATGGTTCTCTACTTTTGCTGTCTGACTTATTTCACTTAGCATTATAATCTCAAGATCCATCCATGTTGTCACAAATGTTCCTATATCATCTTTTCTTACCGGAGAATAGTATTCCATTGTGTATATACCACAACTTCTTTATCCGTTCATCTATCGAAGAACATTTTGTTTGTTTCCATGTCTTACCCACCGTAAATAAAACTGCGATGAACATTGGAACACACGTGTCTTTATGGATAAATGGTTTCATATTTTTTGAGTAGATACCCAGGAGAGGGATTGCTGGGTCATATGGCCATTTTAACTATGTTGATTCTTCCAAAACATGATCATGGAATGTCTTTCCATTTCTTTCTGTCTTCTTCAATTTCTTTTAAAAATGTCTTATAGTTTTCAGCATACAGGTCTTTCACATCCTTGGCTAAGTTTATTCCTAGTTATTTTATTCTTTTGTTGCAATTGCAAAAGGAATTGTTTTTTAAATTTCTTTTTCTGAGATTTCATTGTTAGTATATAGGAACGCAATGGACTTTTGTACTTGATTTTGTAGCCAGCAAATTTACTGTATTCGTTTACTGTTTTTAATAGCTTTTTTGATGGAATCTTTAGGGTTTTCATTATATAGCCTCATATCATGTGCAAAGAGTGACAATTTAACTTCTTCATTCCCAATTTGGTTGCCTTTTATTTCTTTCTCTTGCCTGATTGCTCTAGCAAGGACATCCAACACTATGTTGAAAAGCAGTGGTGATAGGGTACAGCCCTGCCATGTCCCTAAACATAGAGCAAAGGGCTTCAGTTTTTCACCTTTAATTATGATATTAGCTGAAGGTTTGTCATATGTGGCCTTTATTATGTTAAGGTATTTTCCTTCTATACCTATTTTATTAAATGTTTTAATCATAAATGGATGTTGTATCTTGTCAAACGCTTTTTCTGCATCAATTGATATAATCATATGATTTTTGTCCTTTATTTTGTTTATGTGATGTATCACATTGATGGATTTGCGTATGTTGAACCATCCTTGTGCCCCTGGGATGAACCTCACTTGGTCATGATAAATAATCTTTTTAATGTATTGTTGCATTCTATTAGCTAGAATTTTGTTTAGGATTTTTGTATCTGTACTCATCAGAGATATTGGTCTGTAGTTTTCTTTTTTTGTGTTGTCCTTACCAGGTTTTGGTATCAGGGTAATGCTGGCATTATAAAATGAGTTAGAAAGTATTGTCTCTTCTTCAAATTTTTGGAAGAGTTTGAGTAAGACAGGTATTAGATCCTCTTTTAAGGTTTGGTAGAATTCACTAGTGAAGCCATCTGGCCCTGTGCTTTTGCTTTGGGGAAGGTTTTGGATGACTGATTCAATTTCCTTACTGGTGACCAATCTATTTAGATTTTCCAATTCTTCCTGATTCAGCCTAGGAAGGCTTTATGTTTCTAAGAACATATCCATTTCTTCTAGGTTATTGAATTTGGTGGCACATAGTCCTTCATAGTATTCTTGGATTATCCTTTGTATTTCTGTGGCTCCGTGATAACTTCCCCTCTTTTATTTCTGATTTTGTTTATTAGTGTCTTTTCTCTTTTTATCTTAGTAAGTCTAGCCAAAGGTTTGTCAATTTTATTAATCTTTTCAAAGAACCAGCTCTTTGTCCCATTAATTTTTTCTATTGTCTTTTTGTTCTCTATTTCATTTAGTTCTGCTCTGATTTTTATTATTTCCTTTCTTCTGTTGACATTGGGTTTCATTTGTTCTTTTTTTTCCTAGCTCTTTAAGGTGTAACGTGAAGTTATTTATCTGAGATTTTTCTTGTTTCTTGAGATAGGCCTGTAATGATATAAATTTCCCTCTTAAAACTGCCTTCGCTGCATCCCAAAATTTTTGGTAGGATGTATTTTCATTCTCATTTGTTCCTATGTATCTTTTGATCTCCCGTCTTATTTCTTCTTTGATCCAGTTGTTCTGTGAAAGTATGTTGTTTAATCTCCACATATTTGTGTTTTTTCCTGGTTTCTTTTTGCAGTTAATATCCAATTTCAAAACCTTGTGATCAGAAAATATGCTTGGGATGATTTCAATCTTCATAAATTTGCTGAGGCTAGTTTTATTTCCAATATATGGTCTATCCTTGACAATGTTCCATGTGCGCTACAGAAAAAATGTATAGTCTGATATTCTAGGATGAAGTGCTCTATAAATGTCATTTATGTCCATTTCATCTAATATGTTATTTAGGGCTACTATTTATTTATTTTCTGTTTGGGTGATCTATCCATAGCTGTCAATGATGTATTTAGGTCCCCTACTATAATTGCGTTTTCCTCAATTTCTCCCTTTAGTTCTGTTAGTAGCTGCTTAGTATATTTTGGTGCTCCCTGATTGGGGGCATAAATATTGATGACTGTTATGTCTTCTTGTTGTATAGTCCTCTTTATCATTATGAAATGTCCATCTTTCTCTTGTTACCTGTTTTATCCTGAAGTCTGTTTCATCTGATATTAGTATGACTACACCTGCTTTTCTCTGGATACCATTTGCTTGGAGTGTCAATTTCTACCCTTTCACTTTGAGTCTGTGTTTGTCCCTGTAGCTGAGATGTGTCTCTTGGAGGCAGCATATGGTTGGGTTCAGTTTTTTGATCCAATCTGCTACTCTGTGCCTTTTTATTGGTGAGTTCAGTTCATTTGCATTTAGGGTGATTATTGATATGTGAGGATTTCCTATCATTTTATCTTTGTTTTTTTTGGTAAGATTGTTTCTCCATTGTTTCTTTGCCTTTTTGTTTTTGTCTATTATTTCTGTGTGGTGGTATTCTATGATGTTTCCCTCTGTTTCTTCGTTATTATGTTATATATTTCAGTTCTAAATTTTTTTTTTTTGAGTGGTTACCATTAAGTTTATGTAAAAGAAAGTTTCATATTTAGAGTATTCCATTTTCTTCAGCATGCTTACTTTCTCCATTCCCATATTCTGGTTTAGGTTTTTACTCTCCCCCCTTTTATATTTTGGTTGTCACAAATTATCCCTATTTATGCTGGTCAAGTAGCCTCTTTCAGTATTTCTTGTAGTGCAGGTCGTGTGTTAGGAAATTCCCTCAGCTTCTGTATGTCTGGAAAGGTCTTTATTCCTCCTTCATATCTAAAGGATATCTTTGCTGGATATATTAGTCTTGGTTCATAATTTCTCTCTTTTAATAGTTTGAGTATTTGATTCCACTCCCTCCTGGCTTATAGAGTTTCTGCTGAAAAATCTGATGATAATCTAATGGGCTTTCCTTTGTCTGTTGCCATCTTCTTTTCCCTGGCTTCCTTGAGAATTCTTTTTTTGTCCTTAATTTTTGATAGCTTCAATACAATGTGCCTTGGAGAAGGCCTGTTAGGGTTGAGGTAATTAGGTGTTCTATTTGCTTCTTGGATTCGAGAATCCAGTTCTTTCCACAAGTTTGGGAAGTTCTCATCAACTATTTGTTTGAATATACTCTCTGTTCCCTTCTCCTTTTCTTCTCCTTTTGGTATGTCCATTATTCTTATATTGCTCTTTCTGATGGAGTCAGAAAGTTCTTGTAGAGTTCTTTCATTTCTTTTAAGTCTCAAGTCTCTTTTTTTTCCATCTGTGTCATTTCCAGATATCTATCTTTGATGTTACTGATTCTTTCCTCCATCTGGTCAACTCTACTACCTCAGCTGGCTATTTCATTCTTCATTTCTTTTATTGAGTTCTTAATCTACAGAAATTCTATTTGGTTCTTTTTTAAAATTTCAATCTCTTTGGTAAAATGTTCATTTTGTTCTTTGATTGTGTTTCTGAGTTCATTAAACTTGCTGTCTATGTTTTCTTGCATCTCGTTGAGTTTTTTCAGAACTGCAATGTTGAATTTTCTGTCATTTAAGTTGCATATTTCCATATCTTTAAGCTCATTTTCTGGAGACTTTTCATTTTCTTTCTGAGCTGTCTTCTTACCTTGGTTATTCATGGTAATTAATTATGTATTATTTCTCCTCCTAGACATCTACAGGAGTGGGTTCTGAAACAGGTTGATAGAAAGAGGTCTTTCTTTTCCAGTAGGTGTTGGTAGAATGTTTTATTTTCTCTCTGACTGCAGCGTTTTATTCTCTCTCACACTGTAGTGTTATATTTTCTCTGTACTATTCCAGCTTCTCGCACATTGTGGGTATTCCCTGGAAGGTGGGTTTCTCCTCTGTGAACAGTCTGCCTGGGTCAAACGGCGCCAACTCTGTGGGGAGATGTGGAGAGGTTCTGAAGTTCCTAAGCTCTTCCTGCAGCAGATTCAGGGCCTGTGTGTTTCAGCAGCTGTGTTTATGCCTGCAGGGATCCACCCAGATAGGTGGGAACAGGGGCATTGTGGGCTGTGAAAGGTGGCCCAGAGCAATAGTGGCAACCAACACCACAGCTTGCTTCCATGGCTCCCTCCTCTTTTCCAGAACTAGTTGCGATGCCAGTCCCTATCTGTAGACCACAGTTCTCCGAACTGTGACTATTCTGTTCTTTTGATCTGACACTGCCACTGTTATGCTTCTAGCACTGGGCAGGTGAGGGCGGGGAAAACTCTGGGAGGGTCTGGAAGTAGTGGCTAGTCTCAGTGCCTAAGCTCCCATTCTCTGCTTGGCAGGGAAGGCTTAAACCACTATTTTCAGCCTTCTTCCCTCAGTCTTTGCTCCAAGGTTTCTGCCGTGAGTTGCAGGTTCAGTCGTGTTATATGCTGTCCCCTCAGCCCTGTGGGCCATAAGCGGAGCCCTAGCAGTCTGAGTTCTTCCCTCTCCCACATCTTCTGGAATAGGGCGAGATCGGAGCATCGAGCTGGGTCTGTGTCCTCTGCCCACACAGCCCCGTCTCCACACTTCTTCCTTCCCTTCTCCCCACTAGCACAATTTGTCCACATTTAGATGATTTCAGTAGTGTGCCTCTTAGTCTTGCCTGTCTGCTGTGCAGGGAGTCCTTTGTGAATTTATAGTTGTTCAATTTGTTGTAAATTCCAGGGGATATTTCAAGAGGCTCAGGCCGCCATTTTTATGATGTCTAAATTAAGGATCTTGACATGTGGAGATTATCCTGAATTATGCAGGTAGGCCCAATGTAATCACAAAGAAAATTTATGGGGGAAAATGGAGGCAGGCAACAGAAAAGGAGATGTGAAGATAGAAGCGGCAGTCAGAGTGATATGAGTGTTGGCTTTGAGGATGAAAGAGGCCCACATGTCAAAGAATGAGGGCAGCCTCTAGACATTGGAAAAGGCTAGGAACAGATTCTCCCCTAGATCTTCTAGAAGGAATGCAACAGTGTCACACATTGGTTTGAGACCCATAAAACTCATTTTGGATTTTTGACCTCCATAACTGTAGCATAAATCTGTGTTCATTTAAGCCACTAAATTTTTTGTAATTTGTTAGAGCAATAATGGGAAACTCAAACAGACACCCTTCAGGCTTCAAGTCTCATATTAAATGACAACTCTGCAGATCATCATTGGTCACTCATGTACAAAGATTTTCCCTCTTATTCTATTTTGTTTTATTTGTAGAATTTAACATCATTTTAATTACCAGGGGTGCCAAAAAAATGTACACAAGTGGACACTTTGGTCGACGTTGCTCAAGCAGTAGTTTGCCATAATCAGAAGTGTCTGGACACTGATGGCAACCACTTTGAGCACCTCTTGTAATTGCAGAAGTCAGTGACTTGTATTCATCTTTTGTTATTGGTATATATTGAGTATTACAATTTTAATGCAATTTTTTCCTTTCTTAAAACGTGTATACCATTTTTGGCCCACTCTGTATATAGTTGCTATTTTATATATTTAATGTCTCTTCTCCATTGAGCTGTAAACTCCATAAGGGCAAGCAATATGCTTTGCTAGTACAATACATAATACATGAGAAACACTCAATGAGTATTTGTTGATGAGGGAAAGAATATATGAATGAGCTGAGTCTTGAAATACATCAACTTTTAGGTGAAGATCTGGAGATGGATCCTTTCAGGCAGTAGGCAGTTGTTCAATGCATCTGGAGCCTGAGGCGAGGAAAGGATAAAAGGAAAATGAGGGGCCATGTCTGGCTGTCCCACTCCAGATGGAGACTGTTGCTCGTGGCGATGCTGCGCACAGGACAAGGAACATCCAAGATACCTGATTCCAGAGCTTTGCAAACTGTTCTACCATTTGGGCTGGGTCACTGGGACTGGAGGAGGCATTAGCTTGAAGCATGGAAATAGTTTGTGAATAGGAATGGCGGCAGCGGGGCGCACTTTTTGAGTTCTCCGTGGGATCTTATCAGAAACAGGAAGCTTATAACCCATCAAAGGACTCTCTGCTCATCACGCAGAACAACGAAGAGATTCGCGCAGGGTTACTTGCAGGGCCCAGCTTAAGAGGCACAAGATTCAATATACCCAGAGGCCAACTCCAGACCAAACCAGAATACTACTGGGTTTGACCTACAAGTGACACACCCAGAGGGGATTCTTTACAGGCACAAGAGCTCATAGAGGCCAAACCACATTTAAGCAGTCAACCCTCACGCAGCAGAACACCCTGCGGTGGGCAGAGCCAAGTCTCACAACTAGTCAGCCTAGGAGTTAACTCCACCTACTCACAAGCGAAAAGCAATTAAAGATCTTCTTTAACAGGACAATATACACAACACAAGAGTCACCTTTGGAGCACATGCAGAGGAGAAGAACGAAGTAGTGCAAGTGAAATATAAAGGACACATACTACATACTAACCCAGCAAGAACTGAGAACTCCAGGGCATCTACCTAATACATCGAAGCAAACACAGAGAGTCAGCCAGAATGAGAAAACAAAGAAACATATCCCAAATAAAAGAACAGAAGAAACCTCCAGAAATGGAACCAAATGAAGCAGAGGTAACCAACCTATCAGAGACAGAGTTCAGAACACTGATGATAAGAATAATACTGATGATAAGGAGCTTAGAGAGGACATCAAGAAGGATGTAGAAATCATAACGAGCAACCAGTTAGAATTAAAGAACACAATTACCGAAATAAAGAACTCACTTGAAGGAAAATGAGAAGGTAAGGGTGAGAAAGTTCAAGAAAAGTTGTGCTAAGGAGCTTGGAATTCATGACTTTATTCTGCAAGGAAAACAATGGCATTCCAAGATTTTTTAATAAGTTGGTGATTTAAGTTTTCAGATTTGTTTTACTTAAAAAATCATTCTGACAGTATTGAGAATAATTGGAAGGGACCAAGACTAGAAGCAGGAAAATGTAAGATTTTTGTGTTAGTCCAATAAGGAAATTAGTATGAGAGTCTGAACTGAAAGTGTTGAAGAGATGGAGAGGTAACTTATTTACACAATAAAAATGAAGTCTCTTTTTTCTTTCAAAAGGCATACTCTTGGCCAAAATAAAGAACAGATGTTTTTTTAACTAAACAATTTTGTTAGTCTTTCAGTTACTTTTTGGCTCAATAAATCTAAATAATTTAGATTTCTAGAGGAATTACAGTCTTCAGACGTCTAAGAACATTTTTAATTTTTAACATAAAATAGCATTTAACAACTACTCAAAAACCAAGATCATACATTTTTTGTGCCATAGATTTGTTAGCAGCATTATTGTATATGTAGTATTTCTGTTTAAAACAACATTAAATCAACAATTTGAAGAAATCAGCTTCATCCTAGGTAATATAAAGTCACAATTCAAAATGGCAGTTTTATTTTTCAAAAACATTAAAATTAATATTTACTAAAATGAGTGTTATCTGTTTACCATTTACGATCATTTAACCATGTCACCATTAATGTGCCATGGAGACATGGAGAATAGTTAACCTGTATAAATACGCCTCTTTCAAAATGAAATATAATGACTTTGCTAAAGAAAAAGGAAACTAAGAGTAAGAAAGCTTTGTTTCACCTTTCTTCTCCACTGTTGATTTGCTGTTAAACTTCTCAGTCAACTCTCTGAGTCTAACATATTCATGTGAGAAGTGATAGCAATAGCCAGTGTATCTAAAGGGTCATTTTCACTTCTACCGTTTTATGATTATGCCAGCTTCCAAACTTTGCTCTAAGTTCTTCCAGTAAAAATTGTTTTTCTAGCACCATAAAAGTGACAAAAATCATAAATTTCAGGGTTTTTTTTTTTGTTTTTTTGTTTTTTTTTGTTTTTTTTTAGTTATTAGATCAACTCTTGGCCAGTCCAAAAGAAGATGTTTTCTTAGAATACAATCTAAGTCTTCCACAACCTTCTGTCTTAGTTATATTTTCCAACAACCTTCTAAGAAGTTTTTGCTGTTGTTTTGTTTTGCTTTGCTTTGTTTTATTGTTCTATGTGTTTGGCTCTAACAAGAGGAAATACAACATGTCATCCAATTCAGTAAGGAATTTGTTTAGGTTCTAAAGGGTAGAATATAATATGGCAAAATGAATGTGAACCATCTTAAATTTGGGTAAGCTGAAATGTAAAACGTCTCATAGATAATATTTTTCAAAATATTCAATCAAGTCAGCACAGTACAAATTTAATTTCAAATATTTTAATCACTAGTTTTAGATTTGAAATTGTACATTTGAAGTAAAACAAGTGGAAGGTTGGCTTTACAATTCCTCCTTTCAGTCTAGCTTTATCCTGCTGGCTTTTCCTAAATGTCCACATGATGATTTAATTGAATCAAGTATCCCTTTACCAAAATACACATCCCATAACCAAGTAATGCATAATTCAGCAAAATTTCATTATTTCTGACTATAATATTTTGGGATATGTAGTAATTCAAACAGGTTGAGCTTCAATTTACTTTCATGGATAATATAATTTTTAAATTGCTAAGTGTTAATAAGGTAAATAAGGGAATTATTATTTAATCTGCTTAAAAGTTAAGGATATCCAACTACTTCAGGAATTAAAAAAGAAACTACGTGAAATGTAGTATGTACATAGCAGGAGTTAACTAATTACACTTTTTTCCAGCATTAATGCCAAATTACTACTTTATTTAGTTCTATATATAGGTGTTTAAATGTATCAGAATTATAAGTACTTAAATACTTATAACATTTAAAATACTTGTAATATTTAAATATATTTGAAATACTTATGGCTACGTGTGTGTGTGTGTGTGTGTGTGTGCGTGCATGCATGTGTGTGTGTGTGTATACAGTCATGAGCTGCTTAATTATGGGGCTGTGTTCTAAGAAATATGTTGTTAGGTGATTTTGACATTGTGCGAACTTCATAGAGTGCACTTACACAAACCTAAATGGCATACCCTATTACATATCTAGGCCATAAGGTATAGCCTATTGCTTTGTAGAGGAGGAAAAATAATTTTCTCTTTTCCTTCTGGGTTCCTGGCTGACATTTTTGTAATAAAACACAGATTAACAGGAAAAAAATTAAAAGTTTAATAACGTGTATACCTCCTGAACACCTGGGGGAAACCCAATAAAACTGAGGAACTCACCAAAATAGCTAAAGCCACACCTTAAATACCATCTTTAGCTGAAGACAAAAAAAGATATTTGGGATGTAGGAAAAAAAGATATTTGGGATGTAGATATTTGGGATACTGAGGAAGTCAGTATAGTTTATCAGGAAAAGCAACGTAAACAAGCGTAAGGTTGTTATGAAGATTTACACCTGTTGTCTTCTGAATAAATATGAGTTTCTAGAGATAAGGTCATCTTCCTCTTTCTGGTATAGCAAGAGAGACACCTTTACAAATAAAGATTTCCCTTACAAATGTGAATGTCTTTTGCAACGTGTACCCCTATTTTACCTTTAAGGTAAATAATTTTCTTCTCATCACCTTTACGGATATTGTTAATATAAGAAACGTCCAAACCCGAAAATAATTTTTGTAAGAGTTTATTTGAGCCAAAGCTGACCAAAATTGCCAGGAGGAAAGATCTAAAATGTTCCAGAGAATGACAGTTTTGCAACTTCTTTTATGCATTTGAAATTAAACTAGGAATTTAAGGAAGATTACATAAGGATGAGGAAAAGCAAGGCGGGGAATGAATTGCAAGATTATGTGCTCTCTTGAGTGTGGTCAGGCCTTTGAGTGATACTACTTCTGGCCTTTCCAAGGTCTGTTAACCTAGATGCAAAAGGACAATGGCCAAGGCTGGCTTAAAAACCTTTCACTAAAAGTTATAAAGTTATAACCTGGGGTGTGACTACCCAACACGATCTGCCCAGTTAAGAACTTATGATTTATCACAGCATCCCTTTTTCATTCACAATATATTCACATAGTCAGACATATCTTAAAAGTTTTGAAAGATTAAGGCTTTGGAAAATTTTTAAATATATTAATTTAAAAATTAATAAATACACTAATACTTTAATATGTATATATTATATATGGGTTATAAACACACATCTCATACTCACTAAATTTTCTCTTTTTCACATAATGAAAATATTCACTTTGTAGTTCATCATTCCTTCAAGTAAAACCCAGCCCTGTCTAAACTTTAGAAAAGGCCTATATAATGAAATTGACCTTTTCTGGTATTTAAGGTAGAACATTCTATCTTATCTACATACATCAGCTTATCTTAATCTTTTCACTTCTACATTAAGAATAAACTTATTATTTATGTAGACATATTTCAGAATTATGATTTATTAAACTCCCACTATCGCTAGTGTTTCTTTCACCACTTCTGAACTTTTTACCACTGAAGATTTTATGACAATCTAAACTTAACATTAATAATATTTTGGATTTGCTAGCTTTCCAGAATTTCAGCTGAGCAGATTAGAAATAAAAATGGCTTTTGAACTCTGAAGTTAATTAAAATCTTCATATACTTTTGGTAACTTGTTTGACATATTTAAAGGTTTGAAGAAAATAGTGATTTAAATAATTCATAATCTGAATACAGATGAAGGAATTTTTAAAGTAAAGATGATAAAATTAAGTTGGTTAATTTAGCCATTTGAATAAAGAGCAGAAAATATTCTATGATAATACAACTTTTATCCTTCTATTTATTTAAAAATCCCTGATTAGTACAGTAATTTGTAGTCACTGGAAATAACTTAGAAACTACAGAAAATTATGAGGAAGGAAATAACACATGATCACGCCAAACAGAAAATATCTATTTTTATTTTGGTATATTTCCACCTGAAGATTCACACATATGTTCTGAGTCATACACACACACACTTTTTTTTTCCTTTTATGTAACTAAGATCACAATATATACAAACGTTGCCTTTCAAATTTTATCATTATTATTTTTCTTGCCAATATAACATAACATGCTTGTAAATTTTTCCATTGAATCATTGATTATAGTTAAGTCTTTTCTTTCCAACATCATCTCTACCATCCTAGACCAATTCACCAGTGAATGGCTGAATCTTTTCAGGCTTCTAAGCCAAAAATTCCTCACCGCTTTTGTTCATTACAATCCAACTTGCAAATAGTAGCTAGAGTGGTCTTCTGAAAACATTAACATACTGGTGTTTTCTGCCTTACTTAAACTATTCAATGGCTGCTCATTGTTCGTGGGATAAAACCAAGGTTCTTATACTGAAAAATCTACCTGCCTGCCTACTCCTCCAATCTCATCATGAGCTGGATTGCTCATCTCTTATCAAGTTCCTAATGTTGTGGAATTCTTACTGTTCCCTCTTTGGTCCAATTTAAGATCTTTCCCAACATGAAACCTTCTCGTGTGCCATTCTCTCCATCTAGAACAGCTTTCTTCTCCTTCAAGCCAATTTTGTCATATACTTCATGTCTTATTCTAAATGTTAATTCTTTAGGAGAAATAAAAATAAATAAATAAATAAATAAATAAATAAATAAATAAATAAATAAAATGGAAAGACGTGTGTGTGTGTGTGTGTGTGTGTGTGTTTCCAGTCACCTGAAATTCTTCATAGCATTTATCATAAGGTTAAATGTTTAATATTTAGGATATTTTTTAATTTAATTAATTTTATTATTAGTTTCAGGTGGATGAAACAACATAATGACTAGATATTTACACCACTCACAAAGTGATAAGCCCACTAAGTCTACTATCCCTCTGACATCGTACGTAGCTATTACAATACTATTGACTGTATTCCCTATGTTGTACTTGACATCCCGTAACCATATATATATATATATATATATATTTATAGTTGACATTCAATATTATTTTATATTAGTTTCAGGTATACAGCACAGTGGGTAGGCATTTGTATAATCTATGAAGTGATTCCCCTGATCAGTACCCATCTGACATCCTACGTAGTATTTACAACATTGTTGATTATATTCCCCATACTGTATTTCACATCCATGTGACTATTTTGTGACTACCAATCTGTACTTTCTAATCCCTTCACCTTCTTACCCATCCCCAAACATCATCTCATCTAGCAACTATCAGTTTTTTCTCTGTATCTGTGAGTCTATTCCTGTTTTTTGTTTTTGTTTTTTAATTTTTTATTTAGTTTCAGGTATACTAAGCAACATAATGAGTAGACATTTTAGACATTTTGAATTGATTCAGGACATTGAGGCAGCCACTGCAGTGCAACTAAAGACAATCACAAAAGAGGAATTCCAGAGCTGCTTCAGGAAGTGGCAAGAACGATGGGATAAGTGTATTCAAAGCAAGGCGGAGTATTTTGGCAATGTGTTTTTTACTGTAATTTTTTTTAAATTTCAACATTCACCGTATATTTTCATCACACCTCATGACTATCAACAATTACTTTAAATGTAAATAGATTAAATGCTCCATCAAAAGATATAGGGTGGCTAAATGGATAAGAAAACAAAACCTTTGCATATGCTGCCTACAAGAGACTCACTTCAGATGAAAGGACACACACAGACTGAAAGTAAAGGGATGGAAAAAGATATTTCATGAAAATGGAAACAAACAAACAAACAAAAAGTTTGAATAGCAATACTTATACAAGACAAAATAGACTTTAAAATAAAGGCTGTAGCAAAAGATAAAGATGGACCCAGTAATCCCCCTTCTGGGTATTTATCCAAAGAAACACAAAACGCTACTTAGAAGGGACATGTGCATCCATATATTCATTGCAGCATTATTTACAATAGCCAAGATATATATATACAAACACACACACACGCATGCACATACACACACAGCAGGGACCAAAAAATGTATACACATTTTAAAAAAGGAAAAAAAAAACTATTAAAATTGTGATACTCAATATATACCAATAATAAAAGATGAATACAAGTCATGTTTGACTTCTGCAATTACAAGAGGTGCTCAAAGTGGTTACCATCGGTGTTAATTTTAATACAGTTTTTTCCTTTCTTAAAATGTGTATACGTTTTTTGGTGCTCTCTCGCTCTCTAATATATGTATATGTATATGTAATGTATATGTATATATGTGTGTATATATATATGTATGTATTATATACAAGGTCTGACAATTAAGTTTGCAAACTTATCCTAGAAAAAGTGCTACCATGTTTCCCCAAAAATAAGAACTAGCCAGACAATCAGCTGTAATGCATTTTTTGGAGCAAAAATTAATATGACTCAGTATGATATGATATGATATGATATGATATGATATGATATGATATGATATGATATGATATGATATGATATATTATACCTGGTCTTATATTATAATAAAATAAGACCGGGTCTTAATTTTTGCTCCAAAAGATGCATTAGAGCTGATTGTCCAGCTACATCTTATTTTCGGGGAAACACGGTACACACCTCATTGCCGAATATCACTACGATCACCTTCGAAGCACGCCTCTTGGGAAGCTATGCATTGATGCCAGCGCCTAGTCCACCCTTTAAAACAATTTTGGAACTTTTTTTCTGGAATGGCCATCAGCGCTATTGTAGTATTACCCTTGATGTCTTGAATAGCATCAAAATGTCTTCCTTTCAATATTTCCTTTGTCTTCAGGTAAAGAAAGAAGTTATTGGGGGCCAGATCAGGTGAGCAGGAAGGATGTACCAATACAGTTATTTGTTTACTGGCTGAAAACTCCCTCACAGACAGTGCTGTGTGAGCTGGTATATTGTCGTAATGCAAGAGCCATGAATTGTTGGTGAAAAGTTCAGGTCATCTAACTTTTTCACACGGCCTTTTCAGCTCTTCCAAATAGTAAACTTGGTTAACTGTTTGTACAGTTGGTACAAATTCATAATAAATAATCCCTCTGATATCAGAAAAGGTTAGCAACATCATTGCAACAAGTTTGCAAAACTAATTGTCCTACCTCGTATACTGCCTATTTCTTTTTTATTGTTTTTCTGTCAATTTGTAAAAGATTTTTGGTATATTATGGATTTTACATCTTTGTGTGCTATATGCAGTACAGTTGTTTTTTTTCCAAATCAAGCCTTTATGTATTGACATTGTGGCATTTTGTGCCTTACAAAAGTTACAAATTTTAAGTAGTCAAAAATATTTACCTTCTCTTATGTGTCTCTGCTTTCTCTGTCTTAACTGAAAAAACAACTACCTCTTGGCTTTACATGTAGTCTCTAGTGTTTCTTGCTAGATATATAATGTTTTCACATTTATCTTTTATATTTAATGTTAATCCATGTATAATCTCTTTGCATATGGTGTAAGATGTGGATTCACTTTTATTTCTTCCAAGCAGAATAACCAGTTGACTCAGCATAATTTAAATAATCCACTTTTCCCCCATTGGTTTAAACCATTATTTTTGGAATGTAATAAATTCTTATATTTAATAGGTCTATTCCTAAGTTTTCTGTTTTTTCTACTATTTGTTTATTCCTGTGTCAATATTATGTTGATATTATTTAAATAAATTATTTTAGTATTATGATATCTGATAAGGTGGGTCCTACACTCACATTATTCTTCTAATTCATATATTCTGGTATATTTTGACATTTAATCTATGTATATTTCAGGCGAGTTTTATCCAGTCTTCTCTACTTAAAAATAAACTTTTTGGGATTCTAAATGGAATTGTAATATTTATAAATTAGTTACTAGAAAAGGTATATTTTATAATATTGAGTCTTACCATTCAAGAACATTGTAGATTCCCCAAATCTTTTGTCTTCATGATAGCTTAGCTGGGTTTGCATTTCTGGTAGTTTTTTTTTTTTTTTCCTCATAATTTATAGATGTTATTTCACTGCCTTTCAGTTCAGTTTTGAATGAGATGTCCAGCATCAATCCGGTCTTTTATTCTTCTCTAGACTACTGATTTTTTTCTGCATGAAAGCTTGCAAGCTTGAGAGTTTTGTTAGAATTTGCCTAGGTGAGTGTATTTTCCCATTCATCCTGTCTGGAATTTATTAAGTCCTTTCAATTGACAATGCAGATCTTTCTTCAGCACTGAAAAAAATTTTCTGTTATTTATTTCCTGATTCCCTCTCCTACATTTGTTCCATTTTCCGTTTGCAAACCCTATTTTTCACTTTTTAATTTTCTTGTATCTATTTATTAACTCTCTTACATCTTCTATTTTATACCTTCAATCTGTACTTCCCTCTGTGCTTAGGGATAGTACATAAACTTGATCTTCAGAATAATAATTCAGGTTTCAACAGAAATCATATTCTTCTTCATTTAAATTCTGAATTGTATAGTTGTGAATTATTACGTTTTAACTCCAAAAACCTCCTGTGTTTCTCTTCATTTCATTGTTTGTCTCCTACAGAAGCTCTATTTCACTTGGGATGGATTCCATTTCTTGTGATTGATCTTTCTATTTCTGGCTTTTTATCCACTTTGAAAGGGTGGATTTTTTCTTGCTCTTTTCACGAGGGCTCTGCCAATATTAAAGTTCTTAAGTGGCAGCATTCTCATAGGTAGTGGAAGGTAATGTGTCCTACCCCTAAATGTGGATGGTAGATAAGCAGCCAGGCTGCCAGCTGGCTGCTGCAGGAAGACTCTAGTGATAATGAGGACTTTCTGCATGAGCATCTCCATTTCTCCAAAGGCCAAGCTCTCACCGGGATCTACTTCTCTCAGGTTTTACATTGAGACTCTCTCACACTATTCTCCAGCTGCTCTTCAAACCTGTAGAGAAGAAAGCCCTGTGCCAATTTTCTCCACTGGGATGCTGACAAAGCCTCGAACATTTTATATACCCATCTGCCTATAGAACCCTGTAACCATTTGTATCAGCAGAGACAAAGAGCTTGGATTTAGGTTATAGGAACAGGGGAATGGAGAGAGTTGGGTTTGAATCACCATGTCCCCAGAATACCTCCCCCAAATGTTTTTCAAAGTTTGTCCTTTCCTTCTAAATGTTCCTTGTGTTCCAGGAAGGACAAAACCATGTATGTTTTACTTACCACTGTATACTCAGAGCTTAGCACAATGCCTGCGACAAAAAATAAGGCCTAATTAAATGTTTACAGAATGAATGAATGTTTGTGATGTTAATCTTCAAGTAATATTTTTCAATGAAATGTTCAGAGCTATACCCATTTTCCTTCATTATTCTTTACACTGCATTTATACTTAGAAAAATATTTCCAAATCAGATATGTGCTAAACTTACGCATAGATTCATCAAGATTTTCCACTGTTATCAGATAGACCAGAGTTTTGCTCATCTTAATGACTCATTGACTCCCCTGGGTGTATCAAAGATGAGCTAGAGCTTCCTTGTTCAGCTGGCATATGCTCCCCTTACAAAAGGACATGTTTGCTTTTATCTCAGGCACAATCTCTGTTCAGTCTCTCAATAAAACTGAATAGCTCTCAAGAAGCCATGTAGTTAGAATTAGATGAGCAACATATGACTGTGTTTTTTTGTGTTTTTTTTTAAGATAATGAAAAATTACACTGGAGAATTTGTTTTTACTTTCTTTCTTTCTTTCTTTCTTTCTTTCTTTTTTTTTTTTTTTACTCAGTGAACTTGAAAACATTAACTGCTTTGCCAGTCAAGAACAGGTGCAAAGCCACTGATCAGGTGATACTGTTGTTATGACAGAGGATAACTATTCTTGCTCATAACAGATATATTCAAAGGTGAAATAACAATATGTTCTGGACTATGTTTACCAGCAAATTTTCACAAACATTAAAGAAGAAGATAATTTTTATGATAAAAGTTTCTTCCAACTCTACTGTGCTTCTCTCATGCCCATCTTATTCTGTCTTCTATGTCAGTGGTTCTCACATTTTAGGGAGCTTTAACAAACCCCACGGCCAAACCACACCCCATACTAATTAAAATCTCTGGAAGTGGAATCCAACCATCTGTTATTTCTTGGAGCTTCCCAAGTGATTCCAATATGCAGCCATGTTTGAGAACCAGGGCACTGTGTTCTTCCTACTCCAAGTCTTTTCTGAGGGCCAGCATCACTGACATGACCTGGGATCTTGTGAGACATTTCAGGCACCATCCCAAAACTACTATATGAGACTGCAATTTAAAAGGTGATTGTTATGAACATTCAAATTTTAAAAGTACAAAGCTAGACCATCTGGTTTCTCTTTCTCTTCCTGACCTCTGCAGACAGGCTGATTCCAGCAATTCATTCAGAAATTACTCATTGAGCGTTTATTCTGTGCCAAGTATCTTGTTCGAGTAGATATACATTTTTTGGAGTCACTGGTGCAATGTAGAGTAAAATACATTTTAAGATGCATCAGGTTAACTTTAGTTCCTGATGACCTAGCAAAATTAGCAAATAGAGTCGGCTGTTCTCTTCAGACAAGCCAACATAGTAATAGATCTTTATGCCTTCATCCTGGTTAAGGTTTCAAGTTTAAGAAGTCCCATTTCTGTAGCAATTACCGCTAATATATCACAAAATATTTGCGAGCTAAATTGTCCTTTAGTGTTCTGAGTGGCAAAGGTAGTTGTTGCCTAGGACAGCAGGAGTCTGGGCATGAAAACTGAGGTAGCTGGAGAGACTACTTGAAGTTTTCATTGTATCTGGCATGTAAGCCTTCTGGCTGATTTTTTTGGGCAACTCTTTCACCTGAGTTGATGGCATTTAGAGCTTTATGGAGTCTTAACCCATCATCTTCCATTCCAGGAAAGAAATGCCACTGTTCACCCTTCCTGTTGCCTAATAATCAGTGAAGAGCTCATTCCAGTTAACTACTACTCTCCTAAATTACTCAGTTGATCTCTAGGAATTTTTGGACAAATTATTCAGGCACTGTTCATTATGTAGGCCCAGAAGACTTTAAAACCCAGTCAGTCAGTTGAATGAGAATCACTTCTTAGGTTTTGACATTTGGGAAGTTCAAGATTCTTCAGATCTTGTGCTCACATCAAATATTTTGTACTCAGGATGTTTGAAGTGGAGTGGGCAAAAAGAGAGGAGTCCAACTGAAGAGTGGGAAGTTTATAGGATAAAATATATTCATACTATTTTGTATCTAATCCTTTTAAATTTCTAATTTTTAATATTTTAATGACAAAATATATCATTGATAAACTTTAAAAAATGCATATATTGGAGATGAGAGTTCAACATTTTATAGTGATAAAATACATTATCAAAAATTCTGTAAACTACTACCTAACATAGCATAGCATTGCATAGAGCTGACTTTCTCTTTGAAATAGAAGAAAAAAGCTATTATTGTTATCTTCTCTATATGTATCAGTGGTTCTCTTTTCTTTCTGTCTCTTTTTTAATATCTGACTCCATTTTCACTGATTTCCTAGCTGATCTAATCTTTTAACAAATCCAGAACTTAAAGATTCAAATCTAAAGTTTAATTCAGACTTACTTTTATGCTGCAAAGTCTGATCTGCCACCATACAAATGCATTCCCTTTCTTAAAGTTTGAGAATAGCAGAAAGAGAAGGGAAAGGAAATGAAGGGAAGGGAAGGGATGGCTGGGGAAGGGAGGAAGGAAGGGAGGGAGGGAGGGAGGGAGGGAGGGAAGAAGGAAGGAAGGAAGGAAGGAAGGAAGGAAGGAAGGAAGGAAGGAAGGAAGGAAGGAAAAGGAAGGAAGGAAGGGAAGAAGGAAGGAAGGATTGTGCTATTGATCCTCTGTTGCTGTTCAGAATTAGAGAAGATAAGTGCCTGTTAGCGTGGTGAGGCAGGCTGCCAAACAGGATCAGAAAAGTAATCAATGGCAAAACAAGTATAGCAAGATGAGTACTGGAAATTTCCACTCTCCCCTGCCCCACGCTTGCAAAGATGAAACCCAGCAACTCATCTGTTTCTTACTTGTCAGTAGCAAAGCCAATTGTAAGGATGGAGAACTGTAATGAGAAAAGAACACAGTGTTAAATGATAGGTTTCAAGATTTCTTGTCTCCTTTGATCGTATTTTATAAAAATTGATGAATATTGACTGACTCATTACCTTTAAGATGATAGGGGACTAATTACTAAGTGGTGCTTAAATAACATGTTGATGAAATACGTAACTTTTCGCCCTACCAAATATTTTCCATATGTTATAGATACAATCCAATTATTAAATATTGGTTTAATACTTAGTATTTAACTCTGAGTCAAAACTTTTTTAAAAAGTTTTTTAAAGGTAGAAAATACCAGAACACCCTCTAAATTATTAATCTATGGGAGCTAATATTTTTTTGTTCCTAACACCAAGTTAACTGCTGCGCTACCTGTATTAATTTCTCAGGCTGTTATTATATTAAATGAGTATATGTAGAACATATGTTTTCAGCTTAACAATAACATACACAAAGTTATCACTCCAGAGCCAGTATTCAATACCTCCCTCAGCAATTCAATACCTCCCTCACTGTCCAGCAGGATGTAGGCAACTATGCATCTATTCAAAACATTGGTGGACATACTTAAAATCCTGAGACCACACCCAGAGTAAAAGTGAAGATGGCATCAAAGAGGGTGTTAATCAATTTGTATTTAGACAGGGATGGTAAAGAACTCTTAATTCTGCTTTGAACATAGTGATAGTTTTCCTTTCTTTTTTTTTTTTTCTGGTCAAAGAAACCTCCTCACTCTATTTCGATCATCTGGTAGGTGGCCTCCTTGCTGATCACGCTTATGAATATACCCTTCCAGGGCACAGAAGAGCAGGTACTACTGTGGCCAAGATTCCTAGATGAGCTCAGATACAACCTCCAAATTTAGTTTAGCTCTTGAAGATCTAGAAAAAGATAGTTTTTGTTAGCTTTTTTTATAGCTACTAGGTGTGACAATGTGATTAAATTCTGGCAAAATTCTGTGTAGCAAACTTTGGAGGCTCTCCCTAATGTCTCTTGCCCACATTCTTCTCTATGCCCTCTTCTGTTGTACTGTTTGGAATGTAAAACTCTGCCAAATTAGATTATGAGCAAAGGGTGCAACTGAGCTGGATAGAGCCTGGGTCCCCAAGGATATCACAGAACAGAGCTGCCACACCAACCATGGTTTGCATATGTTTTTAGACTTTTGATTAGAAGAGAAATAGACTTATTTCCTCTTTAAGCCACTGTTTTTGTTGTTGTTTGTTTGTTTAGTCAATCACAGCTGAGGCAAAACCTATCTAATTTACTACACAAGATATAGCATGTATATTAGACCAGAACTCGTTCAGATTTTGACCAGTGCATTGATGATGCTCACAGCTCTAGTCCAAATGCCAGGACCGCCTGGGAATCCATTTCCTACACTGAGTGAAAGGCATGGACATTTTTAAGTGTTATGGCAAGACCTACTTTAAAAGATTTCCTTAACTAGAGTTTTTATTTATAAAAAAATAAATATAGTTCACTTAGATATATAACACTCTTCAGCAGTGACAATTGTAATCTAGGCTATTTGGAATAATATCATTTGACTTTGATCTGATCTACAGAGAATTGTCCTTTTAAAATGATGAATGGTGAGACTTGATTACTAGATGCATTGGCATTTGGAGAGGAAACTGTTTGCTGGCAGGCTGGCCTGGAGCTGCTCATGCTCCTGCCTGGACATTCACTCACCCAGGACTGCTAAGAAAACTCACTGATGAAACGCTAATTACCACTTAGAGAAAACAATCGGGTTGCAATGGCTATTGCATACTATATAGAAACTTGAATACTTTCCAAGTTTCCCAGGTGAGCAAAGGGCTATAACTCCATTTGAGGGTAAAATAAGTACACTGTTTTGTCTTTTTAAAATATATACTCTCTAAAGAGCTTCAAAGGATTTGAAAGATATGCCAGCAGCCTCCAAACTTTTCTAGAAACACAAAAGGAGATGATCTGAACTTATGTCTATGTACCTTGAAACCCTAAGCCACTACCAGAAACCTTCTCCTGGCAGATAATCAGAATACAGACTTTCCGGGAATGATTGAGACCATCTGATATGAATTCTCTTAACTCTCCTCTCTCCCTGTCAAGTATTTTTTGAGAAAGATTCATGCGCTCAAGAGTTCTGTTCCTTTGGGACATTTCAGTCCTCCTTGGCTTCCCCAGGACCTTGCTGCATCAGGTCTGTTCCATTTCCTTATAAATTCAACCTCTCTCTCTCCACTTCCTCCCTTCCCCAAAACTACAAAACACTTCAAGTCTACTTCAACTCGCCTTTCACCCCAAGCTAACTTGCTTCTTCATCTCACCACAAAACTTCTGGATAGAGCCTTGCTGTTTGTTGCCTCTACTTTCTCTCCTATTCTCTGTGTTGGTTCCGGTATCTGGGCACTGTCCCATCTTTAACCAATCTCCTTTGTTAAGGTTCAGTAATATTGGGCTAAATGAAATGGACTTTTCTTAGGTCTTATTCTGTCTGACCACGAATGTCTCTAACCATCATTGATTAATTGCCTTTTCTCAAGCCAAGCTCTTCCTTCAGCTTATACTGACTTGTGCAGGGTCCCTCATTACTGGTCATATTTCTCTTAAAATTCTTTCCTCTCTTAGCAGTCTTTCAATCTGCAGTGGCCTAATTCTCTTGCTCCTTCTGTGGTTTCTTCTGACTCTGCTTTTCTAGCATGTTTTTATCTTCCCAACAAATACACAAGAATTCCCCAAAGTTTACATTTCAGCACATTATGCTTCTCGGTATGATCTATGTGCTGTCCTATCAGAAATACTGTTTCCATAGTTCTCATGATTAATTCCATGCAAATCTCAAATGAAATGTCTCCAGCCCTGGAACCGCTTTCAAGCTTCAAACCAGATACCCTTTGTACATCCTACATGTTTTTTGTATAAAGCATAAAAAGCGAAGTACTTCAAACAGAACTCATCATCTGCATCTTAATCCTATCTCCTTCGGCTGTGTTTCTGGTCCCAATTAATGATCACTTCATCATTTTTTATTTTTAAGATCCCTAATACAAGTGTTATCCCCCTAATTCATGACTTATTCCCAACCTTGTAACCATTGATTTAACAACTAAAAATACGGAAGGAACTTTCTCACATTCTATGGCAGATGTAAAGATCAAGTATAAGCCTCCTGAAGATGCCTATAAGTGTATGCCAGCCTTAACAACCCTGCCCACACAATGACACTTGTGTTCATCCGCTTACTTTCATTCTCAGAGACTCCAAGCCTGCAGAAAGTCTTTCAGTGTCCATTGTTTTTGCCTCTCAAGAGGTCTCACTCCCTCCTCTCCTTCTCATATCTAAATGATCCTCTACATGGTTTCCATAGTTACCAGTTCTAAAAGAAATCCAACCCAGATATTTGCCTGGTTGAAAATGAGGGAAAAAAAGCCTTAAGTGCCTCTCCACTGCACCCAAAACAAAATCCATACTCCTGCCTAGAACTTACATCTCAACACAATTTATTTGTGTGTTTGACAAAGATTCTTGGGTACATGGGTACCTAGGCACAGTCTAATGCTGGAGATACCCTGTGCATGCCTGTATGAGATCTTAATTGAACATCACAGGGTCATCAATGATTATAAATACAAGATACACAAAAAGCCAGTACTCTTATGAAGTAATTGTTTTTAAGTCAAGCAGTTGACAGTAATTCAAAATAATTCGTCTTTACTGTTATTTTTGGCAACCATTACCAGAAATTCAATCTATAGCCTATAAAAAATATTTTCCTCTCCTTTCTACTAAAAATATCCTTTCTCTTCAAATGTTTTAGAGCCTATTATGTGTTAAATCCTTAAAAATTCTTCCCCTGTCTAGTCAGGTGTCTTTTCAGTTTTTTTAACCCTCTGGCTTCTACTTTATTGTTGTTGTTGATGCTCTTGTTGTTGTTGTTGTTGCTTTTAATCAAGTATTGGGATTCTTCCTCACAAAAGCAAACCCAAGAACTGACCCTTCCTGCAGCCATTTTGCTCCTTTCTTCCTCTGCCTTTTGTCACAATTATTCCAACAAAGAGCCCAGGAAAAAGGTTGGCAAAGAAAGAACCCTATTTGAATTGGATAAACGCTAGGAAACACACTTGAGAATGCTTGCATATTAAAATACGGTGAATTCAAATAAAAAATACAAAGGAATTTCCTTGCTAGAGTTATGTGGCTGGAAGGGTGAGGAAGGAGGGCAGTCAGAATTGGCTCCTCAGAGAAGAGAATGAGTTATTATGTGGAGAGCAAGTTCAAAAGAACATGACATTTGACACAGATGGGAGGATAGACAGGGAAATCAAACAATGGTGAGACCTTAGCAACAAGACAGAACTTGAAACAAATTCTGGGAGTAGAGTTGCAGACTAACATGAAAAATAGAAAGACACAGAGCTCCTGGTCTGAGCATGGATCTAGTTTTAAAAGGGATTTGAGAAATTAAGAAGGGTAGTAATAGAGAGGAATGAAGCAACCCTCATGGTGTGTGTGTGTGTGTGTGTGTGTGTGTTTGGAGGCAGCAGGAGTGACCTAAGGAATGGTGATAGTTGGTATCAGAGAAAACAAAAATGAAGAGAGGCACATACAGGCTACATATGTGTGCAGGTGAATCACTCTAGAAATGCTGGGGATTTCAGATGTGTCAGATAATTAAGGAGACCTGTGATTCTGACTAATCTCCTGAATCCTATGTATGGATGATTCATGGTACATAGAAGCCCTTCTAAATGGAGGGTTGGGATGCCAATGGCATTAAGGTATTTCCTGCTTTAAAAGGGATAGACCCAATAATTTAAATGAAGATTGAATCTGTTTCTTACTGCTTACAAATGAAGCTATCAGTGAGTTCCATGGACAGGAAGGAGCAGAGAAAACGATGGGTTGATATATCCTACCTTTCCAGCATTATTTCCCATTACCTATCTCTTAATATACAAAATTTTTTTTTTTTTTGGTGTGTCCCTCAGGGGAACAGAATTACCCAAAACAGAATCATAGTATTTTTTGTTCACAATATACCATTATTAGTTGTATAACACATTTCCTTTATCTTGCTTTATTTATTTGTTTATTATTTTGTGAATTTACTTTTCATTTTATAATATATAAATATCCATTAAACCACTAGCCAAATCAATAATAAAATGAAACTCATAATTTAGCTTTATTTATTTTTCTTCTTCCTAATTACCCCAAGTGGTAAATACTATCCTGAATGTTTCTCATTCTGTTGGTTTTTATTGCCTATATGTATATTTGAACAATATTTTGTGTGATGTTACCTGTTTTTCAATATTTTAAAAACAGTATAATATTGTGAAAAATCCTCAGTGGCTTGGTTTTTTCATTCTATATTAAGCTACAAAAATTAATCCATGTTGCTGTATTTATAGATCGTTTATTTTCATGGCTGTATACAAATTCACTGTGTACATGGATTATTCAAGTCTTCTGTCAATCCACTCTTGGAGCACACAAACACCCAGCCTTTTGGTTTTTACTGAAGCTATTTTCTGCCTTTTCTCGCAAATCATGACATGACAATCATGTTGAAGTTAGCAGACAAGAACATTTATAAAGCTATTCTAAATATGTTTTAAAATGTAAAGTAAAAGATAAACATAATGAATGAAAATATGGGAAATCAGAGAAAGTAATTCAATTGTGAAAAAAATGGAAATTGTAGAACTAAAAATGTAAATCTGAGATGAAAATTTCACTGGATGGATTTAAGAGCAGATTGGATATTCAGAAAGAATGGATCAGTGAACTTGAAGACAATTAAATAGGAGCTATTCAAACTGAACTACAAAGAGGAAAACGACTGAAAAAAAAGGAGGACCAAGCACTAGTGACCTGTGGAATAATAACAAATTCTATAATACATGTATATAATTGGAATCCCAGAACAGGAGGAAAGGGAGATGTGAGCAGGAATAAAGTAAAGAAACAATGGCCCGGATTTGACAAATAATAATAATAATAATAAACTCATAGACCCAAGAAACTTAACCCCAAGTAGGGTAAATCTAAAATGGGTAAGTGTTATTGGGAATAAACAGTTATTCTACAAATGGGCAGTACAAGGTAGTGTCTCAGAACATGGTCCTCAGAGAGAGATTTCTTGCATTTAAATCTCTCTATTTCATTTACATTTACTTAACTCCTCTGTGCCTTACTTTCCTCATATGTAAGGACAATAATAAAAACTATTAAGATTTTTTATGAGGATTACATGAGTTAATGCATAAAAAGCATTGAGAACATAGTCTTGTGCAAATTAAGTCCTCAAAATTTTAATTTTAAATTAAAAGAGGAAACTTTAAGAAAAGAGATGCAATACAGGAAGAAATAGGATAACATGCAAAATTTTAAATTATATATAAATGAAATAATTTTGCCCTTTAGAAATTGCTGTATTATTTAATATTTAACTATTCATGCCTATCTTTCCACATCCTAAAACTTAACACATCTAACAGGGTAGATATTACATTCAAATATAATGACAATTCTAAATTTTCAGAATGCCAATGTTATTGATATTAAATATGCTAGTCATAATAATACATTTTTACATAGCATATTTCTCCAAAAATGTGCAAAGAATTCATGACAAGAAAATTGGATCTTAATACTAGGAGTACTCTTTTTCTATCCAGATATCATAATAACCTCTGGAGGAAGATTTCTTTATATTTCCTTACATATTTCTCTCTCTCTCTCTCTCTCTCCATAAATATATTTATGAATTCAAGTAAGAGATCCTCTATAATTTAACAGACACAAAATATACCATATATACTTATAGCATGTTACTTCTTTAAAACAATCTCTATTATTATTCACCAGTGAATTATCTTCTCGCTATTCTAGTTTAATTTTAGGATAGTCCCTAACTCAAATTATTGATACACTTGCAGATATTATAAGCTGACTTTTGAAATTAGAGGGCCAGTTGCAATTTTTAAAAAATTATTGACCTAACTAGAAACTAGTTTAATTCTATGATAGACTCCAGTTACCTTTTCTTAGAATTATGATTCACTTAAGAGTTTTATTTGTCAAAATACTTAATAATATATTCTAGTACAGAGAGATATAAAGACGTTTATCCATTCAATCAATGAATATTTATGGAGGGCTTGCTATGTGTTTGGGCACATAATTGAACAAAATTCATAAAAAGAGTCTTTAATCTTTTAAATCTTACATCTGAATATTCTCAATTGATAGGTCACTTCTATTGTGTTCCTGGACAACATGCTAGGAAAAAAATACATACTGCAAAAGACTTCGTAGCATTTCATGACTAATTTCTAGGAAAAAAAAATTTCCTGCCTGCTTACAACTACCTTATGTACTACGCTTTCTTCTCCATACATAACTTAATTATAAATGTCCTCCAAAACTCTGGGGTCAGCATTCTGTTCCATATCTCTGAATTTGTTTTCCTTTTTTTTTTTATTCCCCTCTGACTCCCTTCTTTTATAGCTTGAGTAATCACTATTATTTTGATAATAGTTCCGTGGTATGATAGAAATATTGGACTAGTTGATGGTCAAAAATCTGAAAGTCAGTTCTAACTCTTATACTTAATTGCTCTGTTACTTTGGACAAGTCATTTAAGCTCTTGAGGCTCAATTTCATAATCTGTAAAATGAGAAGATTGTACCAGATGCTAAGATCCCTTCAATAATAAAATAATGTTATTTTCTGATTCTCAAATATAAATCTTCATTACCGATCTGTTACTCATGGTCTATTCCTACAATACTGACAGTCTTTAGGGTATTTTTATCTTGATGTCCCATAGCCTAAAATTTATTATGTAAAAACTCAAGTGAGTCTTAAATAATTTGTTCCTTGTCAAACTTTCTTTTCTTCCAAATTAATATCATTCAGTTGTACAACTTGAATCCATATGATGAATAAATAATAGGCAATACTCGGTTAGTAAGAGAGCACTAATTTAAAGTCATAAGAGAAGATCTGCTCCCAAAGAAATTAATTCCTCTTTGGTAAAAGCAACAAAATTTGGGGAAGTTTTAAAGGTGAGGAGTTTTAGAGGCAACCCTCAGCTTAAATATTTTTCTTTGTTTTCTTAAAGTCCACACAGTTTAATATAACCTTTTCCACTGTACAAATCACTTTCAGATAATAGTTTCAGGTATGTGAGAGTACCTAAAGAGATTTTCACAAGAAAATGGTAGCTCACGCTCCACAGTGCCTCAATAAGCAATTACTTTTTTAATCAGGCAAATTTGGGCAGTCATCTGCACACAGATGTCTTTGGTTATGCTGTTTCCCTAATCTGGAATGGTGTCACACTTCTTTCTGCTTCAAGAGAGGAAATGTAAAGCTGTAGCTTTTGGCACAGTAGTCCCAAAGGTCTGGATTTGTTCCACCTTTTGTTATCTGCATGACCTTGAGCAAGATACTTCACTCCCAAACTTAGCTTCCTCAACTGAAGATTAAGCATTGAGGCTGCACATGGTAACTGATATGTAAATCTAATTACTATCATTATCCAATTCTAACTCATTCATTGTATCCTTTTAATTATTTTTTACTAATTTAAGGTGTACAAAACAATGTAATAGTTAGACATTTACACTCCTCACAAAGTGATAACCCCCCTCCCCCTATCTACTACCCCTCTGACATCATATATCGCTGTTACAATTCCATTGACTCTATTCCCTATGCTGTACTCCACATCCCATGAATTTATCTATATCTATATCAAATATATATATATATATATATATATATATATATATATATATATATATATATATTTGACATTCAATATTATTCAGCTTCAGGTGTACAGCGAGTTGTCAGACATCTACACGGTCCATGAAGTGGTCTCCCTAATAAGATAACTGCCCATCTGACAACCTACAAAATCTTTACATTATTAATTATATTCCCCAAACTATCTTTCATATCCCTGTGGCAATATTGTGGCTACTAATTTGTACTTTCTAATCCCTTTAACTTCTCCCCCAGCCCTAACACCCTCCCATCAAATGAAATATTACCATTTGCAACGATATGGATGGACCTAGAGAACATTATACTAAGTGAAATAAGTCAGATGGAGAAAGGCAAATACCATATGATCTCACTTATATGTGGAATCTAAAGAACAGAATAAATGAGCAAACTAAGCAGAAATAGTCCCATTGTGTCCTTTTAAACCAATGAGAAATTGCCTTTCCCTCCTTCCCACTCTTAACCTGCTAATCAATTTGTTAGAAAAGATCACTCACCCATCTCTAAATCAACCCAAAACTTTGGTGATACACACACACACACACACACACACACACACGTATGTATGTATATGTATATATATAGTAAATATATATAAATATATTTACTATATATAGTAAATTTTTCATATATACATATATGAAAATTTACAATTTTTTTTCAGTGTCAGACTAAAGAAGGAAATGTTACCATAGGTCTATGCCAGGACTCAAATATTGATTTAGTTTCTGGATTGCTTTTAGGAGCGGATGAAGTGTAAACTCCATTTCCAGAAAGGGCTGTTTCCTTTATCCATCCTACTTCTTTCTCTCTTTGCCATTCTTGATACCATTGAAACTCATAGGAGTGAATGAGGAGGTAATGCAAGTAATTGTTATCAGAGGCCTTTTTCCCTGAGTCCAGTGTCTAGGAAGGCAGAGGCTGAAGTAGCAGGAGAGGGCTGGAGGAGAGTGAAAGCAAAGCAGAGAAGAGTGGGGTGCTTCCAGGGTTGGTCCCTCTTCTTACTTTGGTGCATTTATTTTCGGGGGGAAAAAAGAGATCTTAGAAAACCTGAGGACATTCACTTGAAACATTTTTAATGAAACAAAAGAGAAACCCAGATAACCCTTAACCTACTTGTAGATAGCTCTCCAAATTATGGTTTCCAATTTGGGCTAGATCAATAATAAAAATAGTTATGAGTGTAAAAATAGGTTAATCAAGCCACCCTAATAACAGAAATAAATATTTTCTATTATCTGGGATGGAGGACAAAACACATTGCTATTACTATATATTCCATGACACAATTTTCATCTAGAAATATTCTTTGACTGTTCACAGGTGCCTCCTACACAAACTTATGAAAAGAAGTACTTTTTTAAAAAGCCAGATATTTTTGTAACTCAAATCCTAAGCCTCATAAATACAGAATGCCCGGAAACAACTGAACAGCCGTGTCTGACATCTGTCTCATCTTCTTACAACATGTGGCAGCCCCTCACCATTGTTTTGTGAAGCAACACCACTTCTAAAGTAGGATTGCAGGTGGGGGTGGTCTCATCATGGGCAGGGTGCGCCAGACTTGAGGTAGGCAGGTAAATAAAAAGTTTTGCTGGAAGATGCCACAAGGAAGTAAGAGTGTTATACTTCTTGTCCCTAGAGGGCTACAACATTTTTCTTCTTTTCTGAAATAAACACTTTTATCCAGCCCAGCAGTGATGCAAACAAGATTAACCTAATACTTCACAAGTATTTAATAAATGAAAGCAATCAAACTTACCACTCATTATTTACATGCAGTTGCTTTTCCTGCGGTGGCAACGGGCTTCCATGAGAATATAAGCACATATTTTTGTCATTCTTCATCTGAGATGGTTAAGACATTGCCTAGGATGGAGGTATACTTTCTGCAGCATGGTCCCTTCATGCTGATGTTCTCATTTAATCAGGTAGGACATGACCAGTAAAACAAATTGCATTATACACTTCCACAAATACATACAAGATCCAATAAATAATACAAAAAGAATAGCTAACATGTACTAAATGATAATGATATGGCCAGCTTTGTGCATAAATTGATTACTCATTCAACAGCAATACATCTTTCAATAGAAGTGATGACAGTGAGCGTCCTTGCCTTGTTCTGAAGATTAGAAGAAGTTCAATATTTCACTATTATTATGTTAGTTGTAGGGTTTTGTAGATGCTCTTTATTAGGATGAACATCTTGCTTTCTAAGTTCCTGAGAGTTTTTATCATAAATGGATGTTTGATTTTGTCAATTGTTTTATCTCCATTTATTGATATGAACATATGATTTTTCTTCTTTATTCTATTAATAATGTGAATTAAATTGGTTGACTTTCTAATGTTGAACCAAATTTACATTCCTGAGTTCATTCACTTATTCTCGATCCATCTAGGTAGGAATTAACTGTGCTGATCTTTTCAAAATCCGTTTGTTTCCTATTTCACTGATTATCTACTCTTACCTTTATTATTTTTATAGATATTTACATTTATTCTAATTTTTATGCTAGCTTTTTAATATAGAACCTTAAGTTATAGATTTTAGACCTTTCTTCATTTCTAATGTAAGCATTTAAATCTGTAAATTTCCCTCTAAGCACTGCTTTAGCTGCACCCCACAAATCTTGATATGTTGTATTTTCATTATCATTCTGTTCTAAGTGTATTATAGTTACGTTTGTGATTTCTTCTTTCACAAAGGATTATTTACAAGTATGCTATTTAATTTCCAAATAAACCATAACCATGCCCTTTAATCCTCAGAAGTTTTAGAAAAATTTTTGAAAAATTAATATAGCAAGTGTTAGAATTTTCTCCATCTTAGGGATGAGGAAATATCTTATTGCTGTTGATGTATAATTTTCTTTCCCCAGAAAAATGTACCCAGAATTATTCAATCTTTTAAAATTTACTATGATTTGTTGTATGGGCCAGTATGTGTTCTGTCTTGATAAATGTACCATTTGCACACTTAAAAATGTATTTGGAAATTGTTGGGTATGGTGTCCTATAAATATCAATGAGGTCAAGGTGGTTGTTAGCATTATTTAGATCTGCGTTGTCTTTACCGATCTTTTACCTAATTGTTCTATTAGTTATTGAGAGAGTAATTTTTAAAAAATCTCCAAATCTGATTATAGAATTGTTATTTCCTTCCTTTAATTATATCAGATATGTTGAAGAACTTTAAAACTTTTACATACCATTTACCCCCTCCTGCCTACTGTATTATCATATGCATTTTTCGTTTTACATGTACTTTCTTTATTGTTGTGCAATTTTGTTGTACACAAGCTCTTTAATTACACAAATGTTTCAATTATTGTTTTATATAGTCAATATTAATTTGTATTTAAACACAAATATGCCCTTTCTGAATTTCTATTTTTCTAATATTATTTTCTTTCTGATTAAAAATTTCTCTTTGGAATATTGTTTTAATTTAGTGTTTTGTTTGAAATGTTGGCCTTCTGGTGACAAATTACCTTAATTTGGTTTGTCTACAATGAACATACTTATTTCACCCTTATTTTTGAGAAGTATTTTCTGGCTATAGAACCTCGATTGGTAGCTATTTTCTTTCAGTATTATTGAGGCTCCTGGCGTCCACCTGCCTAGAAGTACAGTTAATATTTTTAATAAATTGGAAAAACTCTCTGAAGAGATGAAATTTCTGTAGTTTCCTGAATACCACTGGTCTTGGAATATTTGGGAGAAGAGCATTCCAGAAAGAAGAAAAAGTAGATTTAGAGATTATGAGATAGAAACATTTTTCATATTCAAGAAACTCAAGTTTAAAAAAAAAAAAGGCTATCATAGCTAGAGTAGCATAGCTGAATAAACATTATAGGAGAGAAATTGGAAAACTATCTTTGGTCCAAATCATATAAAACCTTGCAAGCCAAGATAAAGTATCTGGATTTTAATCTAGTTATGACTGGAAGCCTTTGGAATATTTTGAGAAGTGATATAACTTGATCATTATTACTATTTTCAATCATTTATCTCATTTGTCTTCATAACCATGCCATTTAATCCTCAGAAGTTTTAGAAAAATTAATATAGCAAGTGTCAGAATTTTCTCCATCTTAGGGATGAGGAAACTGAGGCTCAGAGTAGTTAGATGACTTCTCCAAAGTTACACAATCAGTAAGTGACAGAGCTTGAATATTTACCTATCTCTCTCCACCTCTAAAACTGTGTATCATTGTATTTTCTATTGACTTCTACTTGAAACTTTCTCACAGACCCATAGTACTAACCATTGCATACAGTGTGTGAGAGTCTTTTTTTCTCAAATGGTGATTTTTGAGAACATTTCTACAACTGATGGATTGGAATATGGCTCCTTTTCTATTTGAATTTTTGCACATAGCTATTGTGCGCATAAAGAGATTTTTCAAAATAAATGGAATCCAGTCCTACTTTCTTTAGGAGGAAATCTAAAATAGCTTTAAGAAAAACTTCTGCATTATATCGCAATAATTTTGCCACCCGCTCTCCCATTTAAGCAGCCTTTTTACAGATTTATCCAAATAGTATCTAAAACAACTTGGAAGTACTGGATTAATTTAAAAATTTCCCCAGGATCTTGCTTTCCAAATCTGACTCCTTTTAATGTAGTTATTAAATTGGAAGGAAAAAAAGACAAAATCTGAAACTGTTTCATCCAACATTAAAATTATAATAATATTCCACTTACCTGGAATATGGCACAAGCAAAAAAACAGAAGGCGACACTATCACATCAGAATTATCAAGTTGGGTGCCCTGCATTTGGTTACAAAAGTTGCTTTTCAGAGGGATGAGGAAAAAAAAAAAAGCTAGGGCCACCCACTTCCCCTTCCCACTTCATTCCCAAATGAGAGGAAGGCCTCCTTCCCTGAATCCAGGAATAGAGACTGAACTATGTATATCTTAAATAATCCAGTTTCAGTTTGGAGAAAAGGAAAAGCAAGAAGCAGTTGAAAGCCATATAAAAATATATATATCTCTATCTTAAATATATGGAGTAAGAAAACAAATACACAGAGGTTGAGATGCAAAAAAAAAAAAAAAAAAAAAAATTAAAAAGAAAACAAGTGTCTCTATTCTCTAGTCGAGATCCAAATTAAGAATCATGTTTGTGTGTTATCCCCTTAGATCTTCCATATCATACCCAGTCTAGTTAACGTTTATCCAGTCTCCAATAAACAAATCAAATGAACCGTAATCAGCATATTTTTGATGAAATTATATGGATTTCTGTGAATACCATATTTATCCTCTTGATCTCAGAAAGTGTATACTCTTGATGCTGTAGCGTCTAAGCCTCAGATAATACAAAACATAGGAGGGATAGAAGTAGTGAAAGTGCATGGCCATTGGTTGCAGCAATAAGAAACTGAGCCTCCATTAAGAGCTATTTAAAGTGCTTCAGTGAATGTAAGCAAGGCTTCCATTCAACAATTAATCTGAACGAATTCATAGATATGAAAAGCAGCATTAGGAAAAGCACACCCAGAAGAAATTGCGAGGGCAGCAGGGAACCACCTATACCTTATATTTCACATTGAAATTTCCTGAGTTTTAAAATGGGTAGAAACTACAGGGCAAGAGATTTTGTCTCCATAGAAAAATCTTTCCCACACTGAAAGACCATTAGAGCTCATTGAAGAGTCCCTAGACATGACAGCAAAAACACAATTCTTAAAAAAAAATGAATGAAAACAAGAAAGACTATTGAAAGATGGAACAGGTTGCCTCAGAAAGTTCCTGAGTTCTCAGACATCGGAAGGATTCAAGCTCAAGCTGATCAAACGATCAAACGCTTGGTGATATTAACCAAGCATCAGATGGGTGGAAGGAATATATCTTAACCTAGACTCCTTCTCACTCTGAACTGCTATAATTCTATAATAATATATCAAATGGGAATACAGGGAGGATTTAAAACGTAGGTATAAAATAATTCTGTCTAGAGAACTGACCAAGAGAAAGGACAAGTGAGTAAAGCAAAGAGAATAGCATTGATGTTTCTTTTGTGGCAATTTTAAGACAGTAATTATATATCATTTATCAGCTATTAAATTATCAGAGATTAAAAACAATTATACTATCCAAAGTAGGCAAGCATGTGAGGAAACAGGCACTCTCATACCCTGGGATGAGAATGCAAATCTACATAATCTTTCGGGGGACAATTATCAAAATTTAAAATACTCAGTTCTTTTATCCCATAACTTCACATCTAAGAATTTGTTATATAGAAATATATATAGGAATATTAATGGATGTATGTACAAAAATGTTTGTTTCTGAAAAAAACAAAACAAAATAAAAAGATAAGAGAACATAAATGTTCATGGAGAAAGGATTAAATAAATTATGGTATTTATGTTACAGAATATTTTATAGTTACAAAAATGAATGAAATGCTTCGCTCTGTTCTAACAAGGAACAACTTCAAAGCCTATACATTGCTCAGGGATGAAATATATACATAGCCTGATTCTTAGTTTCAGTAACAACAAGAAGATATATATGACTTAAAAATACATACCACACTGTTAGCAAGGGAGGAGAGTTTAAGGATAAGATTTTCACTTCTTATTGTGGATACTTAAAAATTGTTTAAGTTACTTTTGAGAAACATTTACAACTCTGTAACTTTTTCAGAAATCCATCACCATTTTTAAACCTTATCATTTTTGTAGCCAGCATTTCCTGACTGATAATCCCTGAGGTCCTGCAAATTTTTAGATTGAGAAACTTTATGCATTCTTGAAAAAATGACATTCCCTGGGGCCAAAAAGCATCAATACAAAGACAAAACAAAACAAAACAACAAAAAACTTATTACAAGAAGATGTCTTAAATAAGGTGATTCATTTTATTCTATTTCTTTGTATTTTTGGCACATCATTGCTTTATACTCTTAATAAATGCACTTCCAAACAGAAAAATGAGGCAAATAGAGAAAAATGGGAGTTCAGCCTTATCTTAATTATTACTAACGTATATGATCAATATGATGTCAAGTGAGTCTTGCAAGGAGATCCTGGAGAAATCTCCCAGAGTAGTAAACATTAATGTGAGATTCCAGACACATTTCCATTACTTCCTTAGTGTCTTTTGTTGAACATCAAAAGCATGTAGGTCAATCATACCAGCTTCCCTTGGTGACTCACAAGAGATTATATAAGTTGTTGGTCATGCTGCAGAATTGTGTAAATGCCTGCTTAAAATAAAACTTATTTCAGGGAATAGAATTTTTTTTTTCCAACTTCTTCATAATTTGAATTTGGCTTTAAAATATATCATAAAAGGAAAAAGAAGCCAACATGTATTATTAAAGATTTAATGGCAGATCAGACTTTCCTAATTCTCTGTAGTTGCATCTTAAAGCATCAAGTATAACGTAGTATAAATGAGGTTTATTCTCCACAGCACTAATGGCATGTGGTTGCAATGATGTCAATCTCTCGTTGTTTTCTGTTCTATCTGAAGGATTCTCACTCTTAATAGTCCCTGCTAACAAATTTTTGGCCTAGGACCGCTATGGTCCTTCCACACTACAAATGTCAACAGTTCAAGCCTGAGATTAGTGTTAGTTCAACAATATAAATAAAATTAGATGCTTTCAAATAAAATCAAATCTCAGAAGGAGAAAATTCTGCTGAATGATTAGAATATGAATTATCTGAATTAATTATTTCTGATTCTTCTCTGTTCCAGCTCTAGAATCCCACCACGTTTCTGGACCAGTTTTCTGCACCTCTTTAGACCTTTTCACCATAGTAGAGTCAATAAAACCTCAGCATAAAAATCCCGGACTCCAGGCCATTTCTTTGTAATGAGAACTCTCACAGTGGGGACATGTGCAGACCAGAAGCTCACCAGTGGTTTCCAATGTAGACATTAGAACCCTTTGGTCTGTTCTGCTCCAACAGTACAGTCTGTTCTGATATCATTGCCTAAGGGCTTTGTCTTTTGAATCCTCTTTGGGGCACTACTCTGCCCTATTTTCAATTCCATTCCTGTGGCCCAATTTCTACTAATGTCATTCCTTTATACAAAAAAGTACCCCTTCTCCTAGAGTCTTTGTGATTTTCCTCATTTCTTTTCCCTTTTTATTATTTGAGGATATGATTAAATTACTCAGTGCATTGGCCTCATTTCCAGGGATGCATTGTTCAGACCTTTTTTTTTTTTTTTTTTTTTTTACATTAAGACAAGTTCTTAGCACAGACATTGCCCATGTTCACACTGTGGGCTGTGTATGAATTTGAGTATGAATTTGCTTGAATGGCTGTCCATCTTGTTTAAAATCAGAATGCCTCTTCCATCAATAGCCTCTTAACCCAATGTCAGATATGTAAGTGAGGCAGACAGTGTCATTTCCCTCCTTGAAACTGTTCATTGGAAACCTACAAACACCATTTAACCTACCAATGCCAGATGCATTCACATATGCTATCTCACTTAATCCTCCTACGAACTTTCTAAATTAATTACATTCTCTCTTGCTAACAGATAATGAAACTGGAGCCCAGAAAGATCACACAACTTACCAAGTTTACATATCTAGTACCTGGCAGAGCTGGGTTTCAAGCTCAGGGCCCCTAAATCTAAGTCCACTACTCACTTTTCTTACCATGCACTCCACATTCTGTCAAACATCAAAACATCCAAAGCAGAGAAAGGACGTAAACGTTCAGTTTCCTACCTGTCTCTTCAAGTTTTGTGGTTTTATGCAGCTTTTCCATCCAGAAAATTATTTGCCACCCCTGATGGAGATATTTTTTAAATTAGTGAAATTATGCTAAGTGATTAGCATGGAAATGAACTGTGGTGCTTTATCCTAAAAAGAGTCAGAATAAAAACAGTGAGCATTAATCAATAAATCCTAAGGAGAATCGAAGGCATGATATTTTTCACTGGGAGCCTCTGTGGACTCAGAATGAATTTACAGTAGGCAGGAAATTATATACAGCCTTAAAAATAAGATAATGTGATTAGTAGAAGCAAGTTGATCTGGTAGGTATGGATTCATTTCAAATATTTCAAAATAAATTGTATATTTATGATCTAATGATTATTACAGAGTATGTTGTTATTGACAGAAGGAGAGCTTTTTTAGGGAGGAAAGTATCTCATTCATGTCTTGATGACAACAGTAGGGGGAGGAGGCAATACAAGTAATAAAATCTTTGGTCAGAATGTAAATAAATAATATTATCATTTTTCTGACCCCTCCCATGGGGAACCCTGACAAACTTTGGAAAGGAAAGTGTGACAAAGAAGGAAACACAGTAGTGGTAGTTGGGCACGGAAATACACGAAAATACATCCTTGATATCTAGCTATGCAGTAGTTCAGCATATATTTATTTCTAAATGGTTGCTACTGGGTTTTTAGGTGCCCTAACATGAGCTTGCAGGATTAGGTGTGATCCTTTTAAAGGAGGACAGAAACAACTAGAGACCAAATATGTCACAAAATGGTTTACTTATCCAGGTGAATGGCACATTTACATACCTGGAAATTTCTGGCATTTGCTCTAGAGGTACATGGCATGTTATCCCTGTGCTCTCTGGAATGTTGGGCAACCAGGTATGTAACATTAATACACTGCAAAATTATTCAGCAGATTCTGTGAGCAACTTAGATGAATCGCTTCTCTATCATCTCATAGGAAATGTGCCCTGCCTTTTTTCTGTTGTACTGAAATGGGAAAAGGTAGGTGAAGCAAGGGGAATGATGAGGAAAGAATTTAAAATAATTATAATCTAAAAGATTTGCCATCATCCTAATTGAAATGTGACTGCCAGTCATATAATTGGATGCTTCGCTCACATATTTTCTATGAAGACAACATACTAAGTATATCGTCATTATGTGCGTTAAATATATACATTGAATGATTGGGCTATCCAGATGTCACATATGATGGCACTTGGACTTTGGGATTTGGTGCTTTAAGAAGTGGATCCATATGTTGGCTCTAAGACTTATTTATAGTTGGCTGCAAATGAGTTATTTACTTAACCTCTCACCTCTGAAAGGAAATAATTATACACACCTCACAGAGTTTGGGGATGTACCTGAGATCTCTGCACCTTGTAATATGTAAAGGCTTGCTAAGTCTTAATTACTATGGTCATTGATGGAATATAAAATAAGGAAATTTTTCAAAACAGCCTAATCAAAATTGGATGGTGATATAAAAATTAATGTGAAAAGTTTGATTATAAAGTCTATAAAAATCGCCCGTAACTTTTACATACTTCTGCACTGTGTTACTTTATAAACAGGCATGCCCTTCCTTGACATGAAGACTGGTCAACATTAATTTAGAGTTTGTATTGTACTTTAATCTCCCTACTGTTATTTCTTGTATATGTTACTTTATGTACTTTTAGTACCTAAAAAAAAAGCATGTCATATATCTAGTAATATTACCTTGCCTAGGGTTGTATTTTATAGAAATGTCTCCAGTAGATTTTAGCACATAGCTGCCATGTCTATGATACAAATAGTATCTCGAAATGAGCTTTTCAGACCCATGATTGTGCTTCACTGATTACAGCAAGTTTTTCTATTTTAGGAAAGGAATATTCATGCCTCAAAGCAAAAGAATCAAGGCCAGACACAGAAACAGGGGATACAAAGTTAAAACACTGAAGAGGGCCTCCTTTTTGCTCATTCCAAGGAATCTGATTTTTCAGAACAACAAAGGAGAAATCAACTTGAAAGGATGAAAAAAACCTATTTAAGCTTTCCCTTTGGGTTTCATGGCAGCTGTTCCCAAAATGTGCTGCAATACAAATTATTTCTCCAAGCTCTTCATGGGTGGGAAAAAAATAGTAGAGGGTTCTGTTTTCAAATAAGACCCCAAAACTCTAATTCTTCTCAGAGATTAACAACTATTAGCATGCTTAAGCCTCTGTAAAATCCTACAATAAAGAAAATCATTTAACTTTTATTCTGCCCAACATTTCTGAAGTGCATTTGACCACAGAATGGTTTTATTACTTAACATTTACCATGACCACATTTTGGGGATCTCTGCATTCCTGCAAAACCGTACATGAAATATGAAATAGAAAAAGAATGACCTCAGAAGTAAGCGTGTCAGAAGTGCAGAATTTGATAGGCAGAGCTGCAGGGATCTAAGATCAAAAAGGCTCAGATTTGAGATGTCCCAATTTCAGAGTTTTTCTAAACAAAATCACTCCAGATCTAAAATAAATAAATAAAAAATTCCATCAAGGGGAAAACACATGCATTCATGTACACACGTACATAAGCGATCTGGATTTGAAATCTCAGGCAAAATAATTTCTAATAACTGTTCCCTTGTTTACTGACAGATAAGACTGTGCCAGTAGGTATTCTATGAAGCCTTTTAAAAAGATGACACATTGGGTCCACTTCATGTTCAGTCACTGATGTCTCACTGACTTACATAGTGTAGGTGCAGAATAGCAATATTTATTTCAATCTCTTTGCCACTTTCCAGTTCAAGTAATTGAAAATACACATTAAGTATATGAGTGTATGTTTAGCTACCTACACAACTACTTTTCTATCCTCACTACTGAGACAGCTTGATACTCTCTTATAGCCTGAATCTGTTTCCTCACAAAGGAAGGATTAAAGAAGAACCTTTTCAGTACTAAGAGTACTCAGTATTGAGTAAAATATGCTGGTGACTCTGCCCAGACAGAAATGATATCCAGCTCTGCCAACTGGAATATCATCTTATTCCTTAAAATTTTAAAGAGAATTCCCACCTTATATCATAGTTATTTTTACTGGATATCTACTCTGTCCCTTCCTCCTGACTCTTGTTCCTGTGAGCAGATACAGGCTGCTATCTCTAGAACTTCAGCATTAGTGGGGGCTTACTCACGAGGACTGCAGTGAAAGCTTAGGTTCTAGAACTGGGGATTGTGTCAGAGCAGGCCCAACTACTACAAGGCTGATTTGATTCTTATCCACTGAAATACCGAGCTAGAGTTCCTTAAAACACAACACATAGAGTCGTAGTCTCAATCTTATTTGAGGCTAAGCCCATGGATGGGAATAATGGGGTATTTGTGGAAGTAGAGGGTTCAAAGGCAAGGGGCAGGTAAATCTCTACCTTTCTAATTCTCTATATGCTGCTAACCTGAAAACTTTTGCCCCTGCCTACAATTGTGAATCCAGGTATAAAGCAGCACAGTGGAATGGAAAAATAAGTCAATGAATCATATGATCCAAGTTGTTTAAACTACCAGATAATAATGGCTAGAAAATGGGGGAAATAAGATGTCAGGAGTTTGTCTTGAGTTGTCTGGGATTTCTGTTACGGATTCTCTCCCCCATCCCCAGGCCTCTTTTCAGATCAGTAATTCCTCTACTACTGCCATCTATTCATCAACAATCAGCATTAATTAGGAAATTGTAGCTTGTTGTACTAGCTCTGCATGAGGTCACTTCAAAGATATAATTCCTATCCAAGCGATTTACTGTAAGACCCCAAATCTCCAACAAAATAAAAGAAATTCTGTATGGTTATTTGGCATGCCGCCCTTGAATTGAGGCCTTGGTTTATGCGTCTGAGCTTATTTTTTGTGTCAGGATCAGTAAGGATTTACAATCCAATTTTTGTTACTATCTGTATTTCACATCAATCTATCAATAGTTTTGAATTACTTTATCATCTCATACTCATTACATTTTATAATATGTCTATAGAAGTTCCTTGTAATATTCTAATTTTGTCTTTGGAAGAATTTTATGGCAAAATTCTACTCTTAAAATTTCATACATTTATTTATAAGACAAGAAAGAATTTTTTAATTATTTAATATATCTGCTGAGGATCCTTGAGTATAAATTAGAGGAATAAAAGGAGACTAGAAACAATAGTGCTGGTCATCAATCTGCCACAGTTTGTATCTGTTCTTACTTACTGAATATTATATTATAAAGGTTACACCTTGGTTCCTTCCTGTGAACTGTTCTGTTGAAAGTGCTGCCCAAAAAAGATAATGTTCTAAAGGAGCCTAAAGTTTATGTGAAAATTTTAACCTACTAATAGTTTTAGTGGTTCAGTTAGTTTGTTCAGGAGCAATAACTTTATTATCTTTTCAGGAGTTAAATACCTATTTGGGTCACACAGTGCTTAGCCCTAGTTTGGTAAGCTAGAATTTCAATTCCTTTCTTCTCTGGTTATCACAGGGACTTCCATCGTTCTTTAGAAATAAGTCTTCACCTTGAACCCCCGACGAATGACTAGACAGCCAGACAGCCAGCTGATATCTGTTTGTGGCCTCTAGTCTGCCATCTGGTTCCAAACATTCTCAATATCATGTTCTACACACTGCCAAGCAAAATACTTTCAGACTCGCCTTCTTACCCATCACCAATATGCTATTGATGTTTGGTCTCTCAGGTGCAGACAGCATGATTTCCTCTTTCTCCTGGGGGTGGGGCTTAGTTTGTCACCTGATTGGGCCCTTATGGTCTGAATAGTCTCTAGGTTCTGGCCATGGTTCTTTTAACCCATCATTTGCTTTAAAAAAAAAGAATAAACCTTGGTTATGATAACAAATAAGTAGCAAAGACATACATATATTTGAGGTTGAAGAGACTTCTTGGACTTAGTAACTTTGGAAAAATATAAAAAGATTGAAATTACCCACTCTTCATTATTTTAGGCATCCAACATAGATGTACTAAATACTCATGTTACGCCAGTCAATATGGCAGGCACTAAAGATACGTTGGTGAATAAAACAGACAGACTCTCTACTTCATGGTGCTTCCAGACTAGTTTAAATTTGTGACATGCCTCCTATTCAATAAACCTGGGTCAACTTGGGTAAGTCGCTTAATTGCTTGAGTCCTCATTTCCTTATGATCTTGTAAAATAAAGAGGTTAAATTAAATTGTACCAAAGCTTTTCTTCAGCATAATGTTCTAAGAAAATTAACTCTCTAACAAGCCGAGTAAATTATCTAAGCTGTACATCTTTTCACATATATCTTGCCAGTTAGCTAAAAGCAGTCTTGGTTGGTTTTAATTAAACAATCAGTCCTTCCTCAAACATGGATGTAAAAGAAAAGTTTCTTCAATTGTAACAAGCAAATCACAGAACAAAGGAAAGAATATTCTTGAAATTTCACTTATATATGTATCTATCTAAGAATTTTAACAAGTTAAATAAGAACTTTATGTAAGCGCTTTAACAAGTTACCTTTATGTAAGTCATGAAGGTAAGAGCTAAACAGTTACTGATTCAAATTTCATGCAGTTTTTCTGTATTTTACCAGCTGAGAATCACATTTTGAAATCAGGTCCATTCTCCCCATCATTTCTCACATTGTATGACTGGGTTTTCGTCTGTATGGATGGTCCTGCACAATGCTGGGCCCTTCAAAATACATTTTTAAAAGCTACTTTCACAGAGACTCTTATGAGTACCTGTCCCTACTTGATACATAAGAGCTAAGCATTTTTTCCTACAATCTGGCCTACAAGAAGCTACTGCTAAATATCCACACAGCATTAAAAATAGAAACTTGACAATCAATATAATTGCTAACCTTACAAAAATAGATGATCTAGGGAACGCCTCTGGATACAGGAAAGATAAATTGAGGACAACTGCAAATGGCATAGCTTAGAGAAATTGAAGAGGGGGAGATTTAAAAAAAAAAAAAAAGATAATAAATACATAGAGCCCTGAGAGGAATAATCCACTGGGAACACCATTTATATTTTTGTTTTTGTTTTTGTTTTTTCCCCCCAATGCTCTCCCAACCTGTACGAGGATCTAGAAAACCAGTGATGTTTATATCAGAACAGAGTGAAGGAGGTTGACAGGTAATGAGTCGGTATAATATGATCTGATTAGAGCCTTGCATATTTCATAGACTCATCCTAGAAAAAGTGCTCCATACCTCATTGCTGAGTATCACTACGGTCACCTTCGAAGTACTCCCCTTGGGAAGCTATGCACCAATGCCAGTGCCTAGTCCACCCTTCAAAGCAATGTTGGAACTCTTTCTGAAATGGCCATCAGAGCTGTCGTCATACTCCCCTTGATGCCATAAATGTCATCAAAATGTCTTCCTTTCAATATTTCCTTTATCTTCGGGTAAAGAAAGAAATCACTGGGGGCCAGAGCAGGTGAGTAGGGAGGGTGTTCCAATACAGTTATTTGTTTTCTGGCTAAAAACTCCCTCACAGACAGTGCTGTGTGAGCTGGTGTATTGTGATGCAAGAGCCATGAATTGTTGGCAAAAAGTTCAGGTCATCTAACTTCTTCATGCAGCATTTTCAGCACTTCCAAACAGTGAACTTGGTTAACTGTTTGGTGTCCAGTTGGTACAAATTCACAATGAATAATCCCTCTGATGTCAAAAAAGATTAGCAACATCGTTGCAACACATTCGAGAACTTAATTGTCAGATCCCGTAAGTCACTTGACAACAAATTTTAAAATAGTTCCAAGCCCCAATTTACCCAGGCAAACTATTGTATACTGACTGTAGTCTCTCCTGGGAACATTTGGTTTTTGGATTTCATCCCTCTAGTGGTGGAAAGAAAACCTGTTTTGTTTCTTTTTCTGCTACATGCTTGTATACAATGGTCCTTTTAGGTAGTCTCCCTTTTCCTTTCCTGATCAATTTGGTTTAGGTGTAATAATATGATATCTACCTAATGGAAACTTTCCATGTATTTTTTGATATCTCAGGGTGTTTCTAATGCCCAGTATATATAAATAGTAAAAAAAATTGCAGCTACACAGATTTCTGTCTTTGCTTTCTCTAGCTACCTAATTGATTCTCTTGTACTTCTATATTTCTTGCTTCCTAGCAATTATATCGTACCCTCCAGGGTAGATTAAGGTTAGCTGTACATTAGCCCCATTGAGAGGTGAACTTTATTTCCCCTCTGTTTGAATCCAGCTGGCCCTGTAACTGCTGAACAACAGAATGATGGAAGTGAGACTGTGCCAGTTCTAAGCCTGTCCATTAAGACGGTGGCTGGTTCTGCTTCCTCCCTCTTGGAATGCTCACTCCCGAGACACTTCATCTCAGTATCCAGTTATTGTACTATGAGACACTCAACACACATGGAAGGCCATATGTAAATACTCCAGTTGAGAGACCCAGGTGAGCATCCCTTTAAGCAGTATTAACTTCTGGCCACATGAGTAAGAAATCTTGGACAATGTATTCAATAAACTCCTCAGATGACTATATTCCCAGTCAATCTCATGAAGAACAGAAGAACCATCCAGCTGAACCCAGGCAAGCCACAGAATTATAAGAAATAATAAAATTGTAGTTGTTATAAGTCACTAGTTTTGAGGTGGTATGCAGCAAAAGATAACTAAGATACTATTTCCAATGAAAAACTGTGTCTTTCTTTCTCTTCCTGTTTTTGTTGTAGCTTTGCAAATTTCCCCTCCATGGTTCTATTTCTAGCTCCATATACTGATTCTGTTTAACTCTAACCAAGCAGAGAGCTCCAGGTAAAAGGGTATCTGTAATTTTGGTCCACAATACTAAATTTCTAAGTGATTATTTCCAAAATAAATAATGTCAGTAAATAACCAAACTATTTCTTCTATATTTTTGAATCTATCAAGAATAAGGTTTAATAACACAATGGCTTGGGGTGTAGATGTAGTTAAAGGTGAATTATTAATTACTATACTTATGTGCATCCCCAGTGGTAAGAATCCTGCGTTGCAATTTAGCTGTTTCAAAGGCCAAAACCGGATTTTCAAAGGCCATTTTCTCAGTTTGTGTATCTCTTGGTCTTCCTGCAACATTTGACAGCTGCTTGATTCTTTTCTGGCTCCTCTTTCTCCTTTTAACACCTAAATTCAACCATCCCCTCAAGTTCCTATCTGAATACCTTTTGCTCTAAACATTCGTGAATTATCAATCAAATTGGATGTGTTATTGCTCATTGAATCAGTCAGGTCTTTAACTAATTTACATTCCGATTTATGCCCTTCTTTCTGTTAGAAACAGACGACTGACCTGTCCTCTGTCAACTTTTTTAAATAAACAAAGGTGATGTAAACCCACAGAGGGAGCCAATGAGTAGCCCTCCACATCTGTCCTTTATTTCTATCTAGAACTCCTTTAATCATCTTAGTCCTATACTCCTCAGTCACTTCTTCAATTCCTTTTTTTTATTTTTTTATTTTGTACAATGACCCTTATCTATCACCTGGCCCTTAGGTTGAAAAAACAGTTGGAATTTGCTGTCTCAAAACTCACACTGCATGTTGTTCAGCTGCTCCTGCTGCGTTTGCTCCTATCCCACCTTGTACTCCATGGAGCAGCATCAATATCCAGCAGACAGGCCCAGGCCTGGGCTGCGATGACTGCTCAGCTCCCCTTCAAAGCCCCACTCAAGTAGTTAATTTTCCGTGAAGACTTCTTTGTTACCAATATTAAATTTGAACTCCCTTTGTTTGAATTCCCAAAGCTCTGTGTTTGTATCTTGCAGAACTTATCAATATTTGCCTTGTATAAAAGGAGCTTATGAATATGACTCATTTCTTTACTAATTTCTAACCTGCTTAAAAGGCAGGCTCTGTGCCCTTGAGGACCTCATAATAAACACTCACATTTTCTTAGTCCTTATTATTTAGTCACATTACATGTATCATTTTTATTTACATTGTGATTATCACTAACCCATGTCTGTGAAAACACTGCACAGAAATAATAATTTAGGCATTATTCTCCAATCTTCTTCAGTAAGAAATTTGATTATAGGAACTTTTTATACTTAGAAATAACAGAAAATTATGTCTTTATATCATATTGCCATGAAAGATTTTATGAGATGAGCAAGTAGACTGATTCTCTGAAAGCTAATGGTGTGACCCAAGTCTTTCTGAATTCATTTTTTTGTCCACTTGAACTATCCTCTTAAGACATTTTTCCTTTTAATGCAGAGAAGTTATTGCTTTCTCTATCTTGTCTTCCTAATTTATGTCCCTTTAAAACTTTCATGAAAGCTTTCAAGTTCACTGCCAATCAGACCAATCATCTTGATAAAAATAACATTGCTTCATCATGTCATTTTATCTTTAAAGTCATTTACTTTATTTATTTGGCATAACCCCAATTCCTTACTTAAGCCATTTCTGTTGAAATGAGGGCAGAAGTGTTTTGTTTTGTTTTTATAAACCCACATTATTTAAAACATATACTCTTTTAAATAAGTGACCAAGAATGCAGAACTTTAGAAGGTGAAAAATCAAGGAGTAAGATGTTAAGGGAACTATAGCATATACACCATTTGATTACTCGAAGTACCTAGCCCCAAGATTTGTAGAATGAAGTCAACAAATGTTTTATATTTTTTTACATAAGAAGTGTCCAGTAGGGGGCAAAGATGAGGAGATCCATTTTGGTTGGAGATGAAGAATGTGAGAAGAAGCTGTGAGATTTTCAGGTACACATGTTGACATAGCAGTTGGTTTTTAAGGCTTATTAATGGGAAAGAAGTTTGGGCTATACATACCAACCTAAAAGTTATCAATGTAGAAATAAAATTTAAAGACTGGGAGTGGGTAAAATATCCAGGGAAAGTCTGTAGCATGAGAAAAGAAGTGATGGAGGAAATAATCTTATTTAGTACATGTCTGAATGCTTTAGTAGGGATAGAAAATGTAACTGTGTCTGGAAATGGAACAGAATATGATACACCCAGGACCAAAAAGGTAATGTGTACATAGAGAACAATTAGACGCTTGCCAGTATCTTCCTAACTTACAATATAAATAGTCCATGGTTTATCTACACAAACAAGAGCGAGCATAGCTGGAGGGGAAGGAGTAAGGGAGTGAGTTTGGGGCATTTGATGAATGATTGAATTAATGAGTGAGAAAATATTAATTTTGTTTCTGAAATCCAGAGGCCTACATGAGCAAGTCTGTTTGTCAAAATTTTCTTCCTTCTCCCTTGGCCACTTTTCCTGAAACAGCCTTTGGACCACTGAAGGGAGAATCAGTCCCCCCTTTTCTCTATGAGTTTTCTATCCTCTCCAGCTACTAACCAATGTGCCAAAGTTCTAAGAGATATAACAAGATCAATATTCCATTCAAATGCATCTACTCCGTTTGTTATCACACCCTCTGTTCTGAATCCCTGCCATGCTGAGCATGACGTTGTAATGAGAAGATCCTTTTACCCATCTTAACTTTTCTTTCTCTTCTCTGAGCCCAGCTCTGGGCCTTCCAATTCTAAAGAATAAAAGGTATTGCCAATGCTGAAACTTGCAACCCCCTAGCCTAAAATATGCCTTCCCCAGGTTTATACCCAATGTGCTGTTGTGACAAAGGTGAAAAGCATTTCAAAATCCCTTCAATCACTTCATTCCCACAGATAAAATATTTTAGACTCTACAGTTTTAAGATACTTAATGGGGAGCTGGAGGGATGTCTGGGGTAGGAATTTTGGAAAAGGAGAATGCCAATAAGTCTCTAATACGAATCTTTCTTCTATGTATTTATTTCTATAGTAGTTTTTTTTTAATTCCTGTGTCTTTGGGGCCAGATAAGGCCTGAAGCAGACACTGTTGGATGTCTAAGTAAATTTATCCCCCTGCCTCACCCTTCCTTAAAGGCAGACCCCTGTTCAGATGTTTGCTCTCCTACAAGACTGTGTCATACAAGCTGTCACATTCCCCAGCCTCTAGAGTGTGGCTCTTGGTTAATCCAAGCCAGTAGAATCATGGTAATTCTATTTCCCTTGCCAGTTATGGTCTTAGGACAAGTGATGGCCCCCAATTTTAGAGAATGAAACCAGAGGGGAAAGCTGGTAAATAAGCTATGCTTTTTGAAAATGCATTTTGCTCTTAAAGAGAAACACTAAAGAAGAAAAATTGTTTTCTGGATATTGTTTAGTGAAAATATGATTGTTGAAATTGTTACAACTCTGTAAAGACCACAAAAGGTGGTACAGAAAGGCAAAACTGAGCTGTTAAGGGTAAGAATGATTGAAGGTATATAACCTGCTCTATCTCAGACCTTCCTGTTCTATGAGATTATAAATTTGCTTTATTTTTGTGACTTTGAGTGAAAGTTTTTCTTATTTGCAGTCAAAAGCTCATCAACTGATACAGGGCCCTACTGAGTCAGCAGAAGCGAGGAAAAAAAGGTTAAGGGGCAAACTTTGACTTTCAGCTACCATGGGTGTGGGGGATGGATAGAAAGGACACCATTTCGGGGCTTCTGTCTGGGTAAAGGAACCTGAAGAAATAGGAATACATCAAAAGAAGGTGATTGGGACCCTATGTGGTCTGCTTTCTACTCAGTGTCACATTGAAAAAAAAGAATAGGAAAGAAAAAGGTATTTTGATGAAAAAAGAATACAAATAAAAGACATTCTCATATTTCCTTGGCTTCTCAAAAACATCCAAAGGTTTTGGGTGATATTACTATGTACATAATTTATATCAATGTATAAAATAAAGTAAAACCCATTGTCTATTTCTGTGACCTCAACATTACCCATAAACGTCAGCTACTCCCCTGAACCTCTTTCTCCCTCAATTTTATCTCCCAATCTGCAGCTGCTCACAGCCACACACAGCTCCTTCCAGTATGTGCTGCTGCTTCTCCCCTTCTTGTCTTTCATCTTCATCGTTCCTTCCTTACACCAGGGCCAGAATATTTCATCCATTTTGGGGACAAATTCATTCTCCAGGCTTTTCCCAAACCTATTGTTCTCTATTATTGCCCTGATTCTGTGGCACAAAACCCCAAGAACTGACATTGTAGTCAGACTTCTCTCAAAAGCCAAGAGCACAGGCTGTGAACACTCACACTTCATATATTACTATTTTTTGTTCTCAAATTTCATAGTTTCCGGCTGGGAAACTCTAAGGACAAATGACCTGGTTTCTTCAACAGATGAGTTGCAGGGTGGTGGCGGTAGGGGGTAGAGAAAGACAGAGATAAAGTGGGAACAAATAGATGGAGAAAAACTAAAGAAACATATCAACCAATCAAAATCACGGACCTTATCCAAATTTTGATTCCACCCCCTCCCAAAAAAATATGCTCCTATTTATGACATTTATGAGGTAATTGGAAATTATAATGGAACACTGGTAATAGTAAGGAAATGTTGTTAACTTTATTTGTAATAATCATATCGCAGTTATTTTTTTCAACAAGTTGTTAACTTTTAGAGATATTTACTAGAATATTTGCACATCCAATTATATAGTCAGTATTTGCTTCAAAATAATATGGAAAAGGTAGAAGTGGCCACAAATTGATCCTTAATGAAGCTGGGAAATGGGTACATAAAGCTTCATTATTTTCTTTCTGTGGTTAAATTTCTCTGTAATAAGTGATTGATGATGGCAATGATGGTGATAGACAGTAGATATTAGGTTGGTGCAAAAGTAACTGAGGTTTTTTAAATTATTTTTAACCTTTTTAAACCACAATTACTTTTACACCAGATAGATAGATAGATAGATAGATAGATAGATAGATAGATAGATAGATAATAGATACAAGTCGATAAATAGTAGATGAAAGAGAGCCAGAGGGAGAGATGAATGTCTTTTTTTTTAATTGCAGTTTATTGGGGTGACAATTGTCAGTAAAGTTACATAGATTTCAGGTGTACAATTCTGTAATACATCATCTATAAATCCCATTGTGTGTTCACCACCCAGAGTCAGTTCTCCTTCCATCACCATATATTGGATCCTCTTTACCCTCATCTACCACCTCCCTCCCCTCATACCCTCTGGTAACCACTAAACTACTGTCAGTTGATGAGTTTTTGTTTCTCATTTGTTTGTCTTGTTCTTTTGTTGTTTTCAGTTTTATATACCACATACCAGTAAAATCATATGGTTCTCTGCTTTTTCTGTCTGACTTACTTCGCTCAGCATATTGTTGCAAATGGTACTGTTTCATCTTTTCTTATGACAGAATAGTATTCCATTGTGTATATATACCACAATTTCTTTATCCATTCATCTATCAAAGGACACTTTGATTATGTCCATGTCTTGGCCACTGTAAATAAAGTTCCAATGAATATTGGAGCACATATATCTTTACAGATAAATGTTTTCAGATTTTTTTGGTAGATACCCAGAAGAGGGACAGCTGGGTCACATGGTAATTCTATTCTAAATTTTTTGAGGACCCTCCACACTGCCTTCCATAGTGGCTGAACAAATCTGCATTCCCACCAACAGTGTAAGAGGGTTCCTTTTTCTCCACAGCCTCTCCAACACTTGTTAGTATTTGTCTTGTTGATGATAGCCATTCTAACTGGTGTGAGGTGATATCTCATTGTGGCATTTATTTGCATTTCTCTGATGATTAGTGATGTTGAACATTTTTGCATGTGTCTATTGGCCATTTGTATATCTTCTTTGGAGAAATGTCTCTTCAGGTCTTCAGCCGATTTTTTAATGGGATTATTTGCTTTTTTTGTTGTTGTTGAGTTGTATGAGTTCTTTATATATTTTGGATATTAGCCCCTTATCGGAGGCATTGTTTGCAAAAATCTTCTCCTATTTTGTTGGTTGTCTCTTTACTTTGTGGATGGTTTCTTTTGCTGTGCAGAAGGTTTTTAGTTTGATATAGTTCCATTCATTTATTTTAGCTTTTACTTACCTTGCCTTTGGGGTCAAATTTATAAAATGCTCTTTGAACCCACGGTCCATGACTTTAGTACCTATGTTTCCTTCTTTGCAGTTTATTGTTTCAGGTCTGATGTTTAGGTCTTTGATCAATTTTGAGTTAATTTTGGTACAAGGTGATAGCAGTCTAGTTTCATTCTTTGCATGTGGCTTACCTATTCTCCCAGCACCATTTATTGAAGAGGGTGTCTTTTCTCTTTTGTATGTTTTTGGCTTCTTTGTCGAAAACTATCTGTTCATATTTATGTGGGTTTATTATTATATAGAGGGCATTTGTCTTTTTCTTCTTTTCTAATATCTGATCTCCCTTCTGTTTCAAAAATTCTCTGAACATGAGTGTTAGTAGGAAAAGAATTCATCTTTTACTGTAAGGTCAAAAATCTATTTCATTGCTGGCTTTGTGTATTTTTTAAAAGCTTTTACTAAAATATAGCTAACATACAATATTATATTTGTTTCAGATATACATCATAGATATTCAGCATTTATGTACTTAAAGAAGTGATCACTATGATAAGTTTAACAACCATCTGGCACTGTATCACGCTATCACAATATTATTGATATATTCCTTATGCTGTACATTACTTCCCCATGACAAATATTTGTTTTATACTTAAACATTTGAACCTATTATTTCCTTCACCCTTTCTCTACCCTTTTTTAATTTGTCAATTACAATTGACATTCAATATTATTTTATATTAATTTCAGGTACAGCATAGTGGTTACACATTTATATAATTTAAGAAGTAATCCCACTGACTAGCCTAGTATACATCTGACACTATACATAGTTATTACCATATTATTTCTCTCTCTGACATACTTACTCAGCACAATGCACTTCCAGGTACATCCATGCTGCTGCAGATGTCAAGAACCCATTCCCTTCCATGACTGAGCAATATTCCATTGTATATATGTATCACCTACTCTTTATCAATGGACACCTGGGCTGCCTCCACATTTTGGCCATTGTAAACAATGCTGCAATAAAAATATATATGCACATGTCCCCTCAATGTAGCATTTTGGGTTTCTTCAGATAAATACCCAAGTGGGATTACTGGGTCCTTCTTTGTCTCTTGCTATAGCCCTTGTTTTAAAGTCTATTATATCTGGTATACAAGGTCGAACAACTAAGTTCACAACCTTGTTGCAATGATGTTGCCAACCTTTTTTGATATCAGAGGGATTATTCATTATGAATTTGTACCACTGGACAAACAGTTAGCCAAACTTACTATTTGGAAGTGCTAAGAAGGCTACGTGAAAAAGTTAGACGAACTGAACTTTTTGCCAACAATTCATGGCTCTTGCATCATGAAAATGCACCAGTTCACACAGCACTGTCTGTGAGGGAGGTTTTATCCAGTTAAAAAACAAGAAAAAACTGTATTGGAACACCCACCCTACTCACCTGATCGGACCCCCAATGACTTCTTTCTTTACTCGAAGATAAAAGAAATATTGAAAGGAAGATATTTTGATGACATTCATGGCATCAAGGGTAATATGATGACAGCTCTGATGGCCATTCCAGAAAGGAGCTCCAAAATTGCTTTGAAGACTGAACTACACACTGGTGTCAGTACATAGCTTCCCGAGGAGAGTACTTTGAAGGTGAGTGTAGTGATATTCAACAATGAAGTATGTGGTACTTTTTCTAGGATGAGTTCGTGAACTTAATTGTTACACCTCGTATGTATTGCTACCCCAGATTTTTTTTTCCATTTCCATTTCATGAAATAACTTTCTCTATCCCTTTACTTTCAGTCTGTCTGTGTCTTTTAATCTGAAGTGAATCTTTTGTAGGCAGCATATGTAAGAGTTTTGCTTTGTTATCCATTGAGCCACCATATGTTTTTGATTAGAAAATGTATTCAATTTACATTTAAAGTAATTGTCGGTAGATATATAGTTATTGCCATTTTATTATTCATATTTTTATTATTATTATTTTTATCTTAAGTCCCTCTCACATTCCTTGTAATACTAGTTTGGTGGCAATGAACACCTTTAGCTTTTTCTTGTCTGGTAAACTCTTTATCTGTCATTCAATTTTAAATGATACCCTTGCTCTGGGTACAGTAGTCTTGGTTGTAGACTCTTGCTTTTCATCACTTTGAATATTTCCTGCAAATCCCTTCTGGCTTGCAAAGTTTCTACAGAGAAATCAGCTGACAATCTCATGGGAGCTCCCTTATAAGTTACTGGTTACTAGTTGCCTTTCTCTTGCAGCTTTTAGGATTCTTCCTTTGTCTTTAACCTTTGGCACTTTAATTATGATGTGTCTTGATGTGGGCCTCTTTGGGTTCATCTTGTTTGGGAGTCTCTGTGCTTCCTGGGCTTATATGTCTATTTCCTTCACCATGTAAGGAAAGTTTTCATTCATTATTTCTCCAAATAGGTTTTCAATTTTCGTTTTTTATTTTTGCTCTCTCTGTTCTCCATCTGGTATTCCTATGATGTAAATGTTGGTACTCTTGATGTTGTCCCAGAGGTCTCTTAAACTATCCTCATTTTTCTTTCTTTTTTTTTTTTTTTTTGTATTCTTTTTTCTTTTTGATGGTTTATGCTACCTTGTCTTCCAATTTGCTGATTCGATCCTCTGTTTCATCTAGTCTGCCAGTGATTTCTTCTATTGCATTCTTCATTTCAGTTATTATATTCTTTGCTTCTGACTGGTTCTTTTTTATGGCGCCTATGTCTTTTTTTGTGTGTGTGTGTGTGTGTGTGCTTGCTATCTTTTTGTTGAAGTTCTCACTAAGTTTCTTGAGCATCCTTATAAACAATGTTTGGAACTCTGTCTCTAGTAGGTCACTTGCCTCCATTTTGTGTAGTTCTTTTTTTGGAGTTTTTTCCTGTTCTTTTATTTGGGATATATTTCTTTGTTTCCTCATTTTGGCTGCCTCTCTTTGTTTGTTTCTATGTATTAGGTAGATCTGCTACATCTTCTGGTCTTGCCAGGTTGCCTTATGTAATAGGTGCCCTGTGGAGCCCAGGGGAACAGTCTCCCTGGTCAGCTGAGGCAGGTGCTCCAGGAGTGTCCCTTTTGTGGCTTATCTGTGCTTTCATATTATTGTTAAGCCTTGATTGCTATTGGCACATCAGGGATTGGCCTTCAGGCTGACTGTCTGTGGGATTTGGCCATGTCTACATCTTATGGGCTGCTGTGAGGGGGGCTTACCCCCAGAAGCAGGACTTACCCCAATGGACTCTGTTGCCTATTGAGGCCGCCTTTTGGATCTGCCACTTGTAAGGCCAATTGGGTGGTGCTCTGCTATGGTCTGAAGCCAACCTCCAAGTATGTTAGTTCTGAGGCCTCTTGGGAGGGTCTCTGGTGCAGGCCTAGGTCACCCACTGCCCAATACTGGCTGGGGAACATGTGATAGGAGCTACAAAGTGATCCATAGTTGATCACTGCCTGTGCTAACCTGAAGGCACATAGGAGAGACCACACTGCAAACTGCAAACGGCTGCCACCAGAACTGGGTTTGGGGTAGCTCCACAAAAATCAAGGAGGCTCCAAAGCCTGCTGCCAGCTACTGGCTCCTGTAAGGTTTAGCTGCTGATTAAGCCTCCTGCAGAACTGAGGTGGGTGTGGCAGGGGGCTCAGTGAGTCACTAGGCTGGAGTGAGCAGAGCTCCAGACTAATTCAGATTCAGATTTGGCCATTGTCATAGGGGGAGGGCTGAACCCAGGAAAGGTAGTGCTCACCTGCACCCAAGGAGGACCCTTCACAGGGAAAATGGTGACTGTCCTCTAGCCCTCAGCCTAAGCCACACACTTCAGTCTACCCCCAATATGCCTCCAACACCCCCAAGGCACTGTCCCTCCACCAGGGCCCAGAGTGAGTGCCTGCGAGTGAGTGAGTCTGTGCATGGGCCCTTTAAGGGGATGTCTGGGCTACCCACAGCTTTCTGTCTCACTGGGATGGTCAAAATTCCCACTGTTTTTCACAGCCAGATATTGTGGTGTTTCCTCTTCCCAGCACCAGTGCTCTGAGCTGGGGAACCTGGTTTGGGGCTCGGGATCCTCGCTCCTCTGGGGATAACATCTGTGGTTGCAATACCCCCCACCCCCCAATTTTCAACTGCCACAGAGAGGTTTGGGGCCAGTCTGTTTTGCATCTCCGCCCCTCCTACCAATCTTGACATGGCCTCTTCTTTGTATCCTTAGTTATAAGACTTCTATTCAGCTGGACTTTAGAGGGTTTTCCAGGCTGACTGTTTGATAATTTAGTTGTAATTTTGATGTGTTCATGGAATGATGCACGGACAATGTTTATCTACTCCACCATCTTGGATTTCCCTCTAGATATATTTTCCCTAATCATTCATTCTTGATTTTTTATAATTGTGTAGTTTTAGGGATACTTTTACTAGCTGCCCATTTATTTTGCTCCTAGGGACAACATGTTATATTAACCATTTATATAATTCTCTTAAAGTCAGGCCCCACCTACCAGCCTTTCCAAATTTGCCACTCAGTAAAATGTGTTTACCTGACTTCTAACAGTTAAGTGCTACCACTAAATTCCGTTGTTTCAAGGATGTTTGCCTCCTCACTGCAAATCTTGCTATTGGTCCTGTCCTACAGAAGATGGTCATTCCTGACCTTTTCAGTGATGCTTGATTTCTCTGCCCTTCTGCTGAAGATGAGAGCTTCTTTTATGCTACCAAGGAGGCCTCTGACTTCCAAACATAGCTTCCAATGACGATTAATCCTTCTCAGCTCTTTGTTGTATTTTTCCAAAGCATTAATCATGCTTAGCCAGAGTCACCAAACTCCATCTTCCCTGTAGTTACTACTTTCCCTGTACCTCTCAAACACTTCACACATCACACCAGATACTGCATTCCATTCTATCTGAATGCCACTCCTGCTTTCCACAGGTTAAGCTCTTAACAATGGCATTATCTTGTGCCAGGGGCTCTCTGTGTTCTACCTACCACCAGTCATGGTGTCCTCTTTGCCTGCCATGCTGCTGTGTGACCCTGCTCCAAATCCCATTCCTATGTGTGCTCTCTTGGATCACTCCCATCACCAGCTCTCACAGATATGGTTCCTTGATTGTGAGACACAGATTAGTATACAAGAGATTATTAGGAAGTGCTCTTTGGCACAGTACCAGTGGAAAGGAACGGGAGGAAAGAAAGCAGATTTGGACACAGGGAGAAGTACAGTAGCAGTACAGCAGCCCCAGCCATAGCCTCAGTTCACCCTATGGAGAGTCTTGAAGGTGGTACACCCCTTCACAGCTGTCCCAAGTTGGAGAAAGGAGACCAGTTCACTACAGAAAGCCAGCTTTGTCAGGCAGCTCTTCAGCCGAGGCCATATCCAAAGAAGGTTGATAGGTGGGGGCTGTCCAACAGTAAGACTAAGAGAAGGTGGGTAAGACCTACAGTACATGTCCTGTATACTACATCAAAGCATCCACCAGAAGGTGTCTGCTTTGTAGTGGGAACATGGAAGAGAAAATGGAGGCAGGTAATCTCGTGTGGGTACTTCTTGTACTACCATGACAATCAGAAAAAAATAATGAAAGACTAGAAGAACCATATATGACTAGACTATTTCAAAAGAGTCCAGCTATTTAACTAAGCTATATATCAGTACACCTGATGATTAAATTTATTCAGGTTACTGACAAAGTCTACTGTGCAAAAAGGGAAACACATACAGGAGGGGTAATTATCCTGGCCTTAGTGTAATCATGGAAGGCTTCACATTTAGGATTTAGATGGATTGGAAAAAAGATAGGAGAGCATTTTAGTTAAAGGTATAGCACTGGCAGAAGCCTGAGAAAGAAATATGGCATGTTCAGTGCATTGCGAGGCATTTGATACTAAAGAATTTTTGGCATCAGAAGTAAAGCCTTGGAAAGTAAAGACTATAGATGCTATGCCCTTTGCACCTTGAAAAATCGATCAGAAAATATTAAGTACCTACAGTTTTTAAATCACTGCATATTTCTGAACAATATAAAATAATGTGATCTCAGTGAAGGAATTCTCAATAGATCTTGGAATTATTCGTTGATATGTTTTCAACCATGAGTTCAAATAGTTCAAAATCACCTTTTCCTGTTTGTCCATTACTTTAGAATGATTAGCATCTAACCCCAAAAGATCTTGGTTAGGAAGAAAAAAATACTTTATTTTTTTGTGTGCCTGACCCTGATCATGGTTCAATGTAAGATATGGCTCTCATTGACCTATGCTGGTATTGACCTCAGGCCATTACTTCTTTCACTTTTCTATATTGTCTTTTTGAAATTGTGAGCAGGATGTTTAACTCTCCCCCACTAATCATCCTATCACTAGCTAATGTGTCTGCTCAGATTCACAGGAGTGTTCAAGCTGGTCACAGTGGTGACGCAATGGCTTTCTGTGAATAACTTCAGGCTCCCTGGGAAGACATTGCATGACCTTACATGCCATCTGCCGAGCCATCTGTGTCTCTTAAATAAAAGCAATAGTCCCTGCTAACTTATGTGTGCCATTCACTCAACAAACACTTATTGAGTGCCTACTATGTGAAAGGCAACTCTGCAAAGTGCTGTGGGTAAATAAGTGTCACAGAGAAGAGCAATATGAAAGCAACGCAGCACAAAACGTTTTCATAAGCAATACACAGAAGTGTGTGCAAATGATAAGGGAAGAACATACACATTAGAAAGAACGTGAATAAAGATTTTCTTTATGTGAAAATGTGTATATGCTAATAAGCATTTAATTTGTCCATATATAAAAACAGAATCAAGGTAATAATACAGCCTTTTAAATTGCCTTCAGTCAGGTAATTATATTGGTCATAAAATGAATGAAGGTGCACTGCTTTCAGCTTGTGAAGCATTGCCTATTACTCATCCTTAAATGAACAAACACCCAGGGAGAAAAAGATGGATGGGCTTGGTAGGGGAAAGTGAGGATCTTTAAGGATGCAATGTTCCTTGTTACACTTGTAGCCATTGATATTCTTTAATTTTCTTTCTACTTCTATGTGTTAGGTTATATTTATATTGGCAAAAGGCTCCTGTCGGTATGTAAATATCGAGGAATGCTCTTGGTGCACTCCTACTGTGCCAGTTATATTTTCAACTCTAATATTTATACAGTCTTACATTTATGAAACACTATGTGCCAGACACCAGGCTGCATTACTGAGGTAATTTAATCTCTCACAGGAACTCTTTGATGCAGCTATTAGTATTCCCAAGTACATGAGTAAACTGAGGCTCAGAGGATTTAATAATGTAGCAGTTGGGGACACACAGGAAACGACATATTGAAAAGGGATGATTCTCAATGGTGGAAATGAGTAAGGAAACCTATAAACGATGGTGAAGTGCAAGGAAGGACATACAACAATGGCGACAGGAATGTGTAACAGGCGGGAACCACTACACACCTGGACTCAAAGGGAAAGGGGAGATGTCACGAGAGCCACACGAGGGCGTGAGAGAAGAAGGGTCACTGTATAGGAGTTGCAATCGCAGACAAATGCAGCCACAGGCAGAACTACAGGGAACCGAGGTAGCCTACTGAGGGAACAAATACCTGGGACTCTCTACTCGCTCTCCTCCCACCCTCCAGGCTCCTGCGCAAGCCCTCCATCGACCACACCCACCCAGGAACAGGAGGAGAGCCAGGGGGAGACACTCTGAAAAGTTCAGCAGAGAGAGAGTAAGGAGGATGGTGGAGGAGGGAACAAACAACCAGCACAAATAACTTGCCCGAAGTCACATAGCTAATAAGAGGCAGTGCTGGAAGTTTCTGTAAACTGTTGTTCTTCCACTTGATGTGGTTTCTAACTGTGATATGTCCTATAAATCATATTTATAACAATTTCAGAGGTTACATGCTCAATAAAACTAAGATTTTTGGGGAAAAAAATGATATCCTTTATAAAATCAAAATATTTTGGCTTACAAACAAAAGAATTTCTGTCACGGCTATTGAAAGGTTACCTTGATAGGTACTGAGATCCCTTAATTAAGGCATTCAAGTCTAGTAGTCACTCAACAAATATTTTAGAAATTACTGTATGGTTGAATGACATTTATCAGGGATCTTAGAGAAGAAATTTCCTGTACTTGTGAACTTTTCTAGTATGATGAGCTCTGAAGTTTCCTTCTAACCCTAAGACTCTATGATTTCATAAACATCCAATATGTTCCTCAGACCTCTCAGTTATAAATGAGGATGGCTTTGAGGAATTACTTGTACAAGATGTTTAAGCAATCGTGTAATTGGAAATATTACATTCCCAGGGGGAAAGATCATAAAGGATCATGCTTCAGTCAGGAATGTTTTCAGCTGTTGGCAACAAAGAAAATTCTGAGCAGAAATGTTTAAACGAATAGGTGGAGGGTGTTTGTAAGGCCATTGTTTTCAGTGCTGATGTCTTTACAATTCTCCAGGGGCTTTTTCTCAAAGTTGTACATTAACTGCTGCAGTTCCATCACCAGGTTTCATGATTAAACTGCGAAGAAGGAGGAAGTGGCAATGCCTGTATCAGGAAACCAAAGACTTTCCCAGAAATCTCACCACAGGACTCTGCTTCATTTTCCTGACAACCCAGAAGGAGGTCAGGAGATAGAGTTGAAAATGAGAGGTGGGTCAGCCATCCAAAAGTGTCTGCCTGACAGCTTCCCTCACAGTATCAATTGTTAAAATCACCCGCCAAGAGTAGATGTTTGCTGATAAAGAAAGGAGATAAAGAAAGGAAAACAAAGGAGACTGATAAAAGAAAGGAGACAGCCAGACATGTCAGAGGTTCAGGTTCAAGCCTTTGTAGGTACAGTGTGTTTCTGAATAATTTTTCTAGGGATTAGAGCCCAGGGAATGTTAGCCTACAGCGATGTGTGTTACTGGTATTGCTGTGACTGGTAAGTGTGGAGAGTTTCTCTAAATGGGTTTTGTCAGGTGAGTGTAGCACTTAAAATCAGCCTTACTTCTCTAGTTGTGGGAAATGGAATTTACCTCTGATTTGGAGGGGGGATATTATGAACTTATTTTAACCTCCAATCTGATAGGATTTCTGACAGAGTTCTATTTAGCATCTGTTTTAATAGCTGTGGCAGCAGGGAACTTACTGCCTCATGGGGCTATATCACTACTCTGTTGGAACAACCTTTAAAAACGTTTTTATATTGAACTAAAGCTGGCAGCCTCTTAAATTCCAATTTTTGACTTTAGTATTGTGGTTTTTTCCTCTAGAACTAAATTTAGATTCATAGCTATTTCACATGACATCCCACAAATATTTGAATTTATCTTTTTATTTTCCTACTTTGGTCACTTCATTTTATTTTCAAGCTTGTTGTTATTTATTAATAGTATTGCTTATTCTCTTATACTTTAGTTTGACAGGGTCTTCTTTTAAATTTAAGAAATAAAAACCGCTGACGTCCACGACAAAGAACACAGTACAGATGTGAGAATATAGGCTGATTCTTTGTCTTTTTATTCCACTCTTTTTGAAGCCAAAGATTACATTAGATCTTTAAGTGCCTTGTTCAGTTAGCATAAGGTCAACTGCAGAGCCTGTGGCCTGATGCAAGGCACCTTCCTTAAAGCTGACTCAATCCCTTAATTATTTCATGCCTGCTGTGTTCACAGGATTTTTCCCCATTCTCAAACTCTACAACTTATATAATCACCTATCCCAATGCTCTATTTGCCCACACTTATACCATCAAACATGTTGTCATGTCTTGTTGAAATTATACTATATTAATATATTTCCCTTATCAACAGGTATTTTAAGTAAATGAGGGAACAAAGTATAGAAAATCTCTCCATAAAAATCATTTAATCTATAAAAATTCTAGAGGTTCTTCTAGATTGCTGATTAGAATCAGTGAGACCTATCAAAATGACTATATACTATTTTTAAAAAACTAACATCCTTAGCTGGAAATTTAAAGGAATTATTCTGGAAATGTTCCTTTTTTTTTTTTCATTATACTTTCAAAAACTATAATCTAGGCAAAGTAAAAAGAACGTTAGCATCTTAGAATGCAGCAGACGTGGCATAAATGAGAAGTGAAGACAAAAAGGACCTTTCAGGGGCTCTAATGTGAAAGCTGTGTCTTTAAAGCCAGAAACCAATTACTGGATAATCATGGTATACGGAGCATATTACAGGAAAAGAACAAATAGCAGAGAGAGAGTAAACAAATTATTTGTCAACATTTTTTAGGGAAAAAGTTGTTAAGAGTCTACTCACTCCCAAATTGCTTTTTGAAGTATATAGGTAGGGGGTGCTTGAGCAAACATTGGCAAATGTCCCGGCTATTCTGGAAATTATGAGCAAATTAAATGTAGTTAAATCCACGAAACCAGATGGTATCTACTTGAAAATTTTAAATTAACCCAAGGAGGAAAATGTTGAATTGTTAGCCAAAATGGGAAAAACCTTTCTTCATAAATACCTACAATGATGCTAGAGGAGGAGAGTTTGCCAGTGAGCACCTCAACATGAGAAGAGTGCCCCCAGGAACACTGGAAACTACAGCCAGAGCACCATTGCCAAAGGCCGGGCCACTGCACACATTAACACTTCTAACCTACAACTATTAATACCTTATTTCTCAAGAGGAAATCATGCTGCCCCAGTGAATACCTGGAGAGCATAAAGCAAACAAATCCATTCAGTCAGCAAACATTCACTGAGTCTTTGCTAGGTACGAGGAGCTGGGTTAGGTGCAAAGGGAAAAAGATATGTTTCAAAATACTCCCAAACGCAAGGACCTCAATTTTGTATCTGGAGAAAAAAACAAACTGACATAACTGAACTTGAATCTTCATGGATTTTCAGGATTTATGTTTGTATTCCCTGCCACAGCTATGCCTCAGAGAATGGTGGAATCAGGATACATCACTCTGTGTACTTGAATCTCACTTAATTATAGCCAAAGTCAAGCCTGTTGGAATTGAACAGGAAGTCATGTATCCTCAAGGACTAAAAGTAAAAAACATTAAGAAAAGTTGTAAGTAGAAGGCTTAGTGAGAAAAAAGATTCAGGAACAATGGCAGCCATCAGCTTCAGAGAGTTTTGTGATGGGGTGGATGAGGGAGTGATTTGCCCCTGTGCAGGAGGGAGAGCTAAGCTGATCTCCTCTAAGTTTCTATCCTCTCTGTGTCCACATAGGCTAGAGATGTTTCTGAGGTGGTAGGATGATTTATTTCCACAGAATGCCAACCTCAAAGTCATAGAGAAGATGTCTAAAGGGATCTCTGATACAAGTAAAACAAGCCAAGGATGTGAGAAACTAACTCCATTAACTGAATCTAATGAGGAAATTTATATTGAAAAATTGAAAATGCATTTGTCTCTGGGAACAAGGTTCTCATTGCACGCGTAAAGAGCAGCAATATTCAAATCGGACTGTTTTACCTGCACACTAAGCTGTGGACACACAAGCAGAGCTCAGACATGAATAACACATGACATGCACATGTGGTTTTGTGAACTAGCTTCTGTTCGAGGTGTACAAATAATGTTGGCTAAAGGACTCAATTGGCCGTGATAGGATTACCTCCTTCCAATTCCATTTGGTATAAATCTATGAGGATTTTTAAGTGGACAGATTTTTTCATCTTGTGCCTCTCTTGAAATAAGGGAAAGAAATTTTGGAGATGAGGGAGTTGCTTGATATTGCTCGGGTGTGTGAGGTGGGGAGGGAGGGAGAAGGAGAAGGAAGGAGAGAAAGAGAGACTATGAATAAACAGATAAAGAAAGGCATTTGACACAGTGATTTGGATATCATGGACATTCAGATACTGTTATTTTGTTGCTGCAATTCTGAAAGATTAAAAACCCCAACTCTTTAGCACCAACAAGAAACCGTATAAGGGTTTACAATTCCATTCATTATTTAACATGAAACTGTTTATACTTCTTATACAAAGTCTCATACTCATCCTAGCTGTCACTGGTCATTAGTATGATTGTTACCTTCTTTAGTCTCATAAGGGAAAGAATAAACTACCACCAGAATTAAATTAGATCTCCTTGTTATTCATTCACTCTCATGGCATGCTGTTCTTTCCCCTTTTAGTATTTATCACAATTGAATTTAATAATTATTCATGAAATATCTATGTGTCTTATATTAATTTTCAAGTTCTGGGCTGGTCTGGACTTTTTCACTGCTGGACTCTAGTATGTAGCATAGTGTCTGTCACATAATAAGTCCTTAAATATTTGAGAATGAATGAATGACAGGGTGTCGGAAACAGGCATATCAGTGATAAAGTGAAGGGAGGTGAGGAATGATATGCCACTCAGGAATAAGGTGAAATAAGAGCTAAGGTGAAGGTCAGGGGTGGGTCCAAGGATCAGAAGTGAAGTTCAATGACACGGTGAGGAGTATCTGTTATAAACATGACTTGAGAGCAGAAAATAAAACTGAACACTTACACATTTGTTTTTAAAATCAAAGTATATATTAAACCACACATTTTACATTTTCAGCCACAAATTCTTCAGTGTATGCTTTATATTTCTCTGTGTTGAAATGCTGATTGCATTTTCTGGTAGTGTTCACTTTGTTTTATTGTTGTTGCTGTTTGTTTGTTTTTAATTAAAGTTTATTGGGGTGACAATTGTTAGTAAAGTTATATAGATTTCCAGTGTACAATTCTGTAATACATCATCTATACACTTTGTAATAATTCATTGAGCTGTTCAATCTTAACATATGCACTTTGCCACATGTGTATTATATACTTCAATACAAATTTTACTTTAAAAGATGTTGATGATATTTAGTTCACCTCTATCCCTTTAGAGCAAATCCTTTGTGAAGCTATGACTTTTTATTCAAATTTAAGTCTCTAAAGAAAAACCATCCTTGAATTGCACAAGTTAGAAGGGTTCCAATAGTTTATTTCAATATAATGTTTATTTGGCCCAGTACCTAAGAAAACTTGAACTTTCACTTTAAAGATCCTTCTAGTTCCAATATCCTGAGTTATATTTCTTCTCAGCTGACATATGGCAATGGGCAAGGCTGACCATCCGTGGCACACAGTAAGCATCGTGCCTGGGGCCATAATTCCTTTTGGTGTTCCCAAAAATGTTTGAATTTTTGTTAATCAGAAGGGGAATAAAAAGAATGTTTATATTGAATAAAATATTTTAATATATAATATTAACATACTGTCTTTATACCAGTTCAAAAAATATTTTAAAATAATTTTATGGGGAGAGAGACCCACAAAGGCAGTGCCTAATGCCTATAAAAGTCATAATGTTGGGCCTGGGCATGAAATGAAGAGCTGGACCAGGCCTATTATCCAGAAGCAAGTTAGAGTCTTGGGTTTTCTCCTAATCAGGTCACATATCAACCTAGCCTGTACTAGCTGTATATATGTGTGTGTGTGTGTGTGTGTGTGTGTGTGTGTGTGTGTGTGTGTGTGTGTATATATATATGACTGTACATAAGTCTCCCTTTTGAATGGAAAATTTCAGCAAAGACTATGACTTTTACTTTGTTAAAATCTTCAAAAGCTTTTCAGAGCTAAAGACTGAACTGGCCCTGAGGTTGCATCAGTGAAGAACACTCAGAAAACGCATTAACCACGATTCTCTTTTTGATTTATTTCATCTGTTATTTTTCCTTTTCATCTGTTATTTTCCTATATGGCTCAACCATATTTTTTGTATTTGCAAAATATTTTATGCTTGAGTTTATATATGTATGTGAACTTCATGCATGTAGCAATTTCAGTAAATCCATTGTTTTGTAAATTTCAAGTGATTTATTTAATTATTTTTAATGAAAGTGTAGGTAACATACAATATTATATTAGTTTCAGGTGTACAAAACAGTGATTTGACATTTGTATATCTCACGACGTGATCACTACTGTAAGTCTAGTAACCATCTGTCACTGTGCCATGTTATCACACTATTATTGAGTAGATTCCCCTTCACCTTTTTCACCCATCCTCCCACCCCTGCCCCTCTGGCAACCATCAGTTTGTTCTTTGTTTCTATAAGTCTGTTTTTGTTTCGTTTTGTTTGCTCCTTTGTTTTGATGGTTTTTTTATTTTTTATTTCCACATATAAGTGAGATCAAGTGGTATTTATATTTCCTGTCTGACTTATTTCACTTAGCATAATACCCTCTAAGTCCCTCCATGTTGTCACAAATGGTACGATTCAATTCATTTTTATTGCATAGTAATATTCTGTCATACACACACACACACACACACACACACACTTACACCCACATCTCCCTTTATCCATTCATCTCGCAAATCCGTTTTTAAAGTTGTGGTTGCAATGACCCTCTCTCTCTCTTTCTCGCTCTCTTGTCTTGTCCTACCTCCACTGGATGAAAAGTATGATAACTCTCTGTTGTAATGGCCTAAACAAGAGTAGCAAATATAAACAAAAGACAGACACAGGGTCCATCCAGCAGGATGTCAAACAGAAGCCGTAAATCACAATCATAATCAAAAGATATTCCTCATCAGACAATCACTCAACCTTCATTCAAAAAATATTAATATTTTAATGCTTTCAGTATGACAGGAATGGTAATTAAGTCCATAGGAACAGAAACGTTTCCACATCAGGTTCATTTCCTTCACTAATAACCTGCTAAAAGTAAGGCCCCATCAAAAGTCCTAGGAGATTACACTCAGTTGAAGGTAGAGACAGTTATTTTGAGAAGATGCAGTGACTGGCAAATTAACAAGGGATGCCAAGCTGAGAAAGATTTACTCACTATAGACAATTCTGAGTAGCCTAAAATAATCATACACTGCTTTAAGCTAGTAGACAGTGCCTGAGAGCATTAGAGAATTGGATGTCTGACTGATTAACGTTGCCATAAAAAAATGGAAGGAAATAGGTGGAAAATCTAGGACATGGTGCTGTTATAAAATGGACTCCAATAACTGGCTGGTGCTGTTTAATATACAATTACTGCAGAAATGGTTCTTTTAAAGTTGAATTATAATTATAGAGTAAGTAACTTGTTTTCCATATAACGCAGATATGCCATTCCTGGTCTTAAATGTGAGATATCAATTTTTACCTTAACCTTAATTTGGGCCCCAACATTTACAACTGTGCGTATGCATTTTCAATATTTATAGATGATTTTTCCGTACTTGTCAATATCATCAAACTTAGAAGCCCAAAAGAGTCTATACTATAGTCATACCAGACCAAACATTGAAATTTACATTGATAGTTATATCGATTTTACAATAATTATTTACTTTCCTTAAGGCCATTTTGATGATCTTAAGCCTGTATTGGTTCTTGGAAATGCTGACTGGCCTCTCCAGGCTCCCAAAGCATCTTCTGAATTCAGTTGCATATTTTTGCCTAGTGGGACTAGTTTGAATTCTGTGAATCAAATTTTAATTAAAATAAATTAGCTTGACTGTAGGCTTTCTGGCATTCTTCGTTGCATAATTTTAATTATTCGTATTAAGTAAAGAGCTGAGTCAAGGAAAAGCTGGTAAAGAAGGTAAGTACTTTTCTTGAACAAAACAGAAACATAAGGATCAGAGAGAAGTCAAAGGTAGACAAAGCTAAAGATGTCTAGTTAATTTGACTCTCGATTAAACCTGCGTGCTTTTAAGCTAGGGCTAAACATTGGATGCCTTTTTCTCCTAAAAACGCAGTAGAGCAGAGTGAGGGTTTCCCCTTCCTTCAGTCTTAGCACCTACTAAAGAGAGCACAGAGTAGCATTTAGGAATGTAATCTAAAGCAGAGGCAGTAACAGACAGCTTCAGCATCATAGGAGATAGTCTTGAGGCCCAGTGTAGGAGGTTTGATTATTTCTATAGTCCCTTGGCAAGACTCAGTGATCCCTGCCCCACCTGCCTTCTTTACAAAAAATGGAACAGAATGGAACAAAATGACAGAAAACTACACCAGAGGCTGAGAGGAAATGTGGAAATCTGGGGAAGAGAAACAAAGTATTAACGGATGAAAGAGGGAGGGGGAAAAATTGTCCAAAGAGGTGGATTTCTTCCCTCGGAGTCAAAAGAGTTGGCCTTGTGAGGTATCCAGTACCTTTTCCGAAAGACCCTGGTCTTCCAGGGACCTGAGAATAATTTGAAAAAAAAACACACAAAAAAAAACAAAGGAGCCCCTTCCCCAGAATCTTTTCCCCACCTCACCCATGCCACGCAATTCCTATGTACCCGGTATTGAGCTAGAAATATGATTCTTGAGCCTGAATTAAATGTCTGCGTATTCCTCTAGACTTCACGTGTGTATAACTAGCAAACAGGAGAAGTGGTTTAATAATTGACCGTCCCAGCACCCCCTTGCGATTTTAAGGGAGAATGCTAAGGGAAACTAATTTCAGTTAATACTGTTTAGTCTCATAAAGCTAAAGGGAAGGGTAAGTCTCCCGATTTTCTTCTCTCCTTACACAGTATCAAGTTTTTCTGGAATGACATTAGTCCTATGCCAGAATCCAGGTACTTTGTGGAAAATACATAAGTACAATCATTCCAGGGGCTTTATGATACAGGGTCAGAGGAAGCACTAATTCCAAGATAATGAGAGGGACTCTTTGGACCAATGAAGGAGTTGGAGAAGCTAGGATTCAGGGTGTATGAGTTGTGATGTATTTTTCTGTTGGCTACACAGGATTAAAGCTATTCCCTGGGGTGGATTTCCTTCTCCTTCATTGTGTATTTATAGTAACACTGCAGAAAGGAGGAGCTTTGGCTTGGGTTTGTGGTGGATATGTAATGCAGATGCTGTGCAGGATGATCATGATGTTTTGTATCCAAAACAGAAACCTCTGGAGCTCCCCCACTGCACCACAATGATAAATAAGAAACTGTATCAGGACCCAGAAGGAGTGATTGAAACCACAACTGGGATTTGAGAGTTAGAGGAACTGGTAATTCATGCAACTAACTCTCCCTTTAAGTAGCCAATTTGGCCTAATATGGACATCGATATTTCTTGCAGATTAATTGTAGGTGTTGGAAGCTAAATGAGTTTATGCCAACTGCAGTTGTCCTGGGCTTGTTATTATGCCTTATAGTAGGATGATATTTTAAATCTTGATTGGATGAGATTGCTGATCAGGAAAATGCACTCTTTATTTTTTCCGACTGCATTTATTTTTTTGATTAGGTAATTTATTCAAAAATTTTAAAATTCATAACATGCAAGAGGACATATAATGAAAATTCTCCCTGCTATTTCTGTCCCTCAGTCACCCATTTCCTTTCCTGCCAGGATACTGGTGTTATCAGTTTCTCTCCTAGCCCGACAGAGATGTTTTATATTTATACAACCAAATATTTATTAGTCTCTCTCCTTTTTTGCATAAATGATTGTATACTACACACAGTTTGGCATCTTGCTTTAATAACAAATGTGTCTTGAAAATCTTTCCATTTCAATGCATAAAAAGCTTCCCATTATTTTTAAATGACTGCATGTTATTCTGTTGTATGAATGTACCATTCTATATTTCATTTCTCTCATATTGACTGACATTTAAGTTGCTTCATCTTTTGCTATGACAGCTATCATGCTTAAATGAATACTCTCCTACACACATTTTGCAGAGTGCAAGTACAGCTGTAAAATAAATTCCTAGACAGGGAAATGCTAGGTCATAGTATAAATGCATTTGTAATTTTAATAGCTGTTGCATAATAATACACTCCATAGAAGTTGCAACAATTTACCTTCCTTTCTTCATTAACATAATGTTATTAAATGTTTTGATATTGCTGGTCTTGTGTATGAAAAATAGCATCTCAGTTTGAATGTATTTTGCATTCTTTTTTATTATGTATGAGGTTGAGTAACTTTTCAAATGTATAACAATACTTGTATATCTATTGCTGAAACATTATTATGGCATCAGATAAAAAAATAAATTTGTGTATCATTCTCTTTCAGATTATGGGATAATATTTCTGGTTAATGCAGTTATCATTAGTAGTCATGTGCTGAACGTTGTTCAAATATATAGGATCCCTCTACCCCAAAATATCTGCTTAGGAAATAAATTTCACAGCTAGAATAGTCTTAAGAGTGGGTACATACTATGAATATAAAAATGAAACTTTACCTTGCTCTCACCTCCAAACAATGGATATAATGGAACTATGATATAGAAAAGTCCCAAATCAAAATCTTCAACACTGTGAAATGTTAGCAGGTTTGGGCCTATTAATAGAAGTGCCCTTTGAGGGTTGCTTTTCATGGACCCAGTTTTTATGGTGCTATCTCCCTAGTCACCCACCTTCTAGCACAAAAGAATAAGGGATAGAGAGAAATGAAGGAAATAAATTTGATCAATAAATCTGACCACCCTCCCATTCCTGGTATATTTTGTCATAGCCATCATGAAGGCAACACAAATAAAAGATTTGAACATTTTTTTTATTGAAGCCTAAGTAGAAGTGAAGTTTTCTTGTGTTCATGAAAATAGAAGCCAAAAATTTGGAAAATATAGTACAAACATATGAGATTTTCCACTTATTAAACCAGATCAAGAACTCATGGTTTTATGATTTACCACAAATATTAAGGAAAAACAAAAACTTCCTTTGTCCAAATAGGAGGCAAGTTATGGGGTAATTATGAATAAAGAAGGAATGTTTGAGAGCCAAAGAAAAACTATATGTGGAACTGAACAAGTGCAAGAAAATTTTAATTTTAAATCCCCAAATTAGTTGATATTAAGAATTTTTCACTTGATAAAAGCTTTACTTTTCCAGTCTGGGTCCCCAATCTTGTTCATTCTAATGGTAAGCTACTCTTGATCATGGCTGTCATGATTGTATTTACCCAAATTTTTTTGGTAACAAGTATTTATGGGACCTGGAAAGCAATGTCATCCCTCTTTAGCAGATTTGGGCCTGTTCATAGAAATTCCTTTTGGGGGCTGATTTTAATGGGCCCAGTTTTTATGGTGCTATCTCCCTAGTCACCCACCTTCTAGCACAAAAGAATAAGGGATAGAGAGAAATGAAGGAAATAAATTTGATCAATAAATCTGACCACCCTCCCATTCCTGGTATATTTTGTCATAGCCATCATGAAGGCAACACAAATAAAAGATTTGAACATTTTTTTTATTGAAGCCTAAGTAGAAGTGAAGTTTTCTTGTGTTCATGAAAATAGAAGCCAAAAATTTGGAAAATATAGTACAAACATATGAGATTTTCCACTTATTAAACCAGATCAAGAACTCATGATTTTATGATTTACCACAAATATTAAGGAAAAACAAAAACTTCCTTTGTCCAAATAGGAGGCAAGTTATGGGGTAATTATGAATAAAGAAGGAATGTTTGAGAGCCAAAGAAAAACTATATGTGGAACTGAACAAGTGCAAGAAAATTTTAATTTTAAATCCCCAAATTAGTTGATATTAAGAATTTTTCACTTGATAAAAGCTTTACTTTTCCAGTCTGGGTCCCCAATCTTGTTCATTCTAATGGTAAGCTACTCTTGATCATGGCTGTCATGATTGTATTTACCCAAATTTTTTTGGTAACAAGTATTTATGGGACCTGGAAAGCAATGTCATCCCTCTTTAGCAGATTTGGGCCTGTTCATAGAAATTCCTTTTGGGGGCTGATTTTAATGGGCCCAGCTTTTATGGTGGTATCTCCCTAGTCACCAACTAGGAAAGCAGACCTGGAAATCACTCATGAGGCTCTCTGTACAAACTAAGAAAGCCGAGTTCCCATACTAGAGACCACCTACAGACTTTAATATTAGTTACATTTAGTAACACACCAGGACAGCATCTGTAAATAGAGACAGCTTTAAGGAGGGGGTAAAACTGTCTCACCATAGCTACTGGTGAAGTGAATCTATGTCGAAAAATAAATGATAATAACAATTTGTGCATATAGAACCTAGTTCACCTTTGATATGCCTGGTATGAGGATTGAGTTACAAAGTAGGTAGATCTAATCTAACAGTGCCTAAGTATAAATCAAGTGCTTCTATTAACAGGCATAACATTCAATAAGCATTCCCTGGTATGGTGAGTAGTGGAGATCTTAACATAAATTTCATTTAAAAAAAAAGAAGAAGAAGAAAATCTCAAGTCAGGTAATGACTAAGTCTAATATAATTAAAATAACAAATGAAGTGCGTAGAAATTTTAAGAATCAGATTCTAAAAGGTATCCCTAGAAGATTAGACTGTTTTGAGACTCTACATGCAGCAAAATCATATTTGGATATAAAACTTGCCTGAATTTCACTAGGGTCACCCAAACTTTAAAAATTCTATGGAATAAAGAACTAGGTCAAACTGAAATAGATGATGCCAATGTCTGATTTACATAAGAATCAGTCAGCTTAGCTTTTGGGAGAAGGAAACTATAATATATACATGAATAAGCAGTGCTATAGCATGACTTGAAATGCCTGAGCCAGTCAACATTGAATTGTGGGTCAGACTTTGCCCATGTTCAAGAGACCGAGATGGTTAATTACTTAGAAATAGTTGGTAAAAGCACAAAATTTATTTAATGGACTTATAGAAGTAGAAGTATGTCAAAATCAATTTTTAAGACCACACAACTCAAGATTGTGCTTTTACTGTTGGTGAGATTGCAAACTGGTGCAGCCACTATGGAAAACATTATGGAGGTTCCTTGAAATATTAAAAATAGAACTACCTTATGATCCAGCAATTCCACTGCTGGGTATTTATCCAAAGAAATCCAAAACACTAACTTAAAGAGACAATATGCACCCCTATGTTTACTGCAGCACTATTCACAATAGCCAAGATATGGAAACAACAAAGGTGCCCATCAATAAATGACTGGATAAAGAAATTGTGGCACGGTTATGCAATGGAGGGTTACTCTGCCATAAAAAAGAATGAAATCTCACCATTTGCAACAGCATGGATGGACCTAGAGTGTATTATGCTAAGTGAAATAAGTCAGACTGAGAAAGACAAACACTATATGATCTCACTTATATGTGGCACCTAAAGAACAAAATAAATGAACAAACAAAACAGAAACAGACTCATAGACATAGAGAACCAACTGATGGTCACCAGAGAGGAGGGGGTAGGGGAACTGGCTGAAAAAAGTGAACGGATTAAGAGATACTATTGGTAGTTACAAAATGGTCTTGGGGGTATAATGTACAGTATAGAGAATATAGTCAATAATGTTGCAACAACTATGTATAGTGTCAGGTGGGTGTTAGACTAGTCAGGGGGATCACTGCCTAAATTATGCTGTACACCTGAAACTAATATAAAATGATATCGAATGTCAATTATAACTGAAACAAAGAAAGAATTTTTTAAAAAGAGAAAAATATGTAAAAGGTAAGAATTATTAAAACAATATAAAGTTTTGGGGAAAAGACCATGATTTTAGTTCTGGAGTATGATTTTTTCCTTTTTTATTGAAGTGTAACATGTTTACAGAAAAGTGCACACATTAGAAGTATACCGTTTAATGAGTTATCATGAATGGAACACATCTGTGTAACCACTGCTGAGATTAAGAAATAAAATATGATTGCCATCCCTGAAGGCTTCCTCATATCGCCACCCAATTTCTAGCCTCTGCTTCCTCTGCAAAGATAAGCTGACTTCTAATACTATAGATTACTTTCACCCGGATTTGTACTTTATGAATGAAATTATACACACGTATTCTTTTTTATCTGGCTTCTTTTGTTTAATATTATGTTTGTGAGTTTCCTCCATGTTGGTTCCTGTTCTTGTAGTTTGTTTACTTCATTTTAGGATGTAATTTTATCAATAGCATCTCAATTATGTATAAAGAAGTGAGCTCTGCTGAGAATGGTATGCTAGCCACTTGTGAGCCTCGGGAGTGCCAGTTCATTTTTTATTTCAATCGATAAACTGTCTCACCTCTCAGCACTATGCTTACACATACAGTGGTCTACAGTGACTTGTTTTACTCTTCTGGTTGGGAGTCTAAAACCGTGGTCACTGCAGCATAGATAGAAATATCTGGCTTTGTTCTAAGAGATTGCTATTGAATATTCAACTACTTTATCTATGGAAGAAGACTTAGCAATTCTATCAATTGCTCAAGTAATAAGTGACAGTTTAATTAAAGAATCTAACGTTAATGTCAGCAACCCTCAGAGGATCACACCTTCAAGGTTACAGTGAATAGTGTGACTTTTATAATAAGTAAAGGGAATATTGCTTTTCAAAATGAAGTTACAGTATTTGCCTAAAAACTTCTGAGAGTCAGGAGTATCACACTGGGACTCAATGGGCTGAGGGAAAAAAAACACAGGCCATATTTCAGTTTGTGAATCATCTTAATCTGTATTTTAGGTTAATGTAAAATGAAGAGGCCGTACAGGTGAACGTTAAATGAGCACAACAACAAACACATATATTTGACAAGTTAGTAGGCAATTTAAAACTTGTGAATGGAGGACCCTAACTGCTGAAGGAATTGTACTCTTGCCCAGCAACTCACAGCCTTGTGGAGACTGGGCTGGCTGCCTATTTTCAGTTGTCTTCTGTTTTGGAGTCAGATGAATGTCGGCTCCTTCTTTCACTTTGCTTTGAATCATGGCCAAATACCGGGATTGACTGTTTCTTAAATTGTATGGCTCCCACCTGTTCAATCAATAGGAAGACACTGAGAGGTGGAATATGCCATGGTCTCTTGGCCATTTTTGCCACATTCACTGAGAGAGGTGTAAGCTATTTGTCATGTGACTTACTGCCTTCTTTTTGAACATACGATATTGATAAAACACCATTAAGATGGTTTGGTATAGCAAGGCATAATGCAGGTTTCCTCCAGAAAATAATTCTATAATTCATAACAAGGGAAATAAAACAAAAACATGGGGTATTTTTTAGTGTTTCTGTCTTTCACAATATCCTGAGAATTTTTTCATGCAGCTATTTTGTTCTCTGTCTATTAGAGAACAGAAGAAGACTGCCTCTCAGTGCCCCAAGTGAGAGGGAAAAATGGTCACTGGCTATAGTATCATCAGCTTTCCCTAGATGATGCTAGGGTAATAGACAATCCCAAAATATCAGTGGCTTACAATAATGAAGTTAATTTGTTGTCCACATTACATGTTGCCTGGAGGTCAGCTATGGCTCTGCTCTATGTGTCTTCTTGTTCTAAGTTCTAAGATAAAGTCACAGCCCGTACCTGGAATACACCATTCTTGTGGCAGAGGGAACAATGACAGAACTTCAAAATGTTTTTAACATTTTCTGCTCAGACGTGGCATACATCACCTATGCTCACATTCCATTGGCTACAAGTCATGACAAGTTTGGCAGGAAGAATAGTGCTCTTACAGGAAGACTCACAAGGAGAAGCATGGTGGACAAGGGCCTGATAGAAAGAGTCACCAACATTTTGAAAAAAAACAAAACAACAACAACAATCTACTAGAGCTAAAACTCCTGTTAGTCATCTTGGGATGTAAAAGAAAAAGACAGTTTATCTCAAGAGGAAGATGCTGTGGTGGGAACCACCCATAGAATCTGACCATGAAAGATCCATTTTTGTTCACCTTCTCCCTCTGAAACAGGTGGTTGGTGAGAGAGTGAGGACATTTGAGCTAAATTCTGATTGAATCGTTTAAATAAGGAGAATGAGCTAACAAATAGAATCCTGAGAAGCCAGTGAGAGAAGAATTAAATTACAATAGTCTCTTCCCTTATCTACGAGTGATAATTTTCAAGATTTGCAGTAGATACCTGACACCACAGAGAGCACCAAACCCTATATATGCTGTTTCCCCGAGACACACATACCTATGATAAAGTTTAATTTATAAATTAGGCACAGGAAGAGATTAACATTAACTAATAATGAAATAGAGCAATTATAACAATATGCTACAATAAAAGTTATATGAGTGTGGTCTCTCTCCAAAGATCTGATTGTTCTGTATTCATGCTTCTTCTTGTGATGATGTGAGATGATACAATGTCTACTTGATGAAATGAAGTGAGGGGAGTGACGTAGGGATTGTGACATAGTGGTAGGCTACTATAAGGGATACTTGAACACAAGTACTGTGATACCACGACAGTCGATCTCATCACCAGCTACTAGGTGACTAATAGGCAGGGAGTGTACACAGTGCGGATGTGTCCCAGGTGGCATGGAGGTGGATGGCATTACTCAGAATGGTGCAAAATTTAAAACTTATGAATTGTTTATTTCTGGGATTTTCCACTTAATATTTTCGGACCTCAGTTGACCATGGGTAGCTGAAACTGGGGGGGAAAAAAATTTTCCATAATGGGGACTACTGTATTACATATTTTTACTTGAGAGGAAAATAAATGGACTTGGTTAGAAAACCCTTCTGACTGATGGCTCCCTTTTAGTATGCTGAACCTTTCACTTGCGTCCCTGTAGGAATGACTTAGAAATTAATTTAGATGCCTGCTCCTCCATTTTTTTTAAATGTCCCTTTAGATAACACTCTCCTTGACAGAATATTTGCACATCCACAATTTTGAACTGCAACTTCCAGGGAAGAAACTGATCTCATGCTCTTTTTTTAATCCCAAGTCCCTTGGAAAGGATTCATTCATGTAACTTGGCTCATGTGTCCACTTGTAAACCAATCAACCATGCCCAAGGGTGGGAAAGGGGTCAGAGTCATAGAACGTATGACTGACTGCCTTTGGATTCAGTGCTGGTAGCTGGCCTTCCAGCTTTCCTCTTGACTCTTTTAAAGGACTTTATCTCAGAGGCTCTTTTCTGTTTCCTCCTACACTGACTGCCTCAAGTGATGTAAACAGCTTCAGATGTGACTGCCAGAGATCTAGCAATTGCTTGATACCATTGGTATAATGACACACCCATTCCTTATGATGAATAATTTTTAAAAATACCTTAAAACATTTAATGTACTTAGAAAATAACAAAACTGGAGCAAATGGTCCTATTTATTTATTTATTCATTCATTCATTCATTCACTTATTCATTACTCATTTGTTTATTGCATTCATTCAGCAAGTATCCATTGAGCATTTTTAATATACCAGATACTGAGCAAGGTGTGTTATGATTCCTGTGAATACACAGAAAATGTAACCTCATTTTCATGGTCATTACCACAAGATCAATGTATCTCACTCATTTTGAAATTCTAAGTCCTAATTTTAGAGAAGTGGCTATGATCATAGTATAACAATTCAGTTATTCTTGTGAAATAGTCATTTGGAACAACTTTTTAATAAATTATGTTGGAAAAAATATATCCAGAGTCATAAAAATGTTTCCATAAATTGACCTAGTGATTTGTACTCAAGGATTTGTTCTAAGTTAAAAATGCTCAGAAGATGTTTATTGTACCATGAGATTTATTATAAAAACCTAGAAAAAAACTGACTGTATAAAAATAAGAGAATTGTTCAGAAAATTGTGGTATATCAATTAAATGAAATATTATGCACTTATTAAAATTATGTATATGAATATGGGTAATGTTTCTCTTAAGTGACAAAACTAGAATACAAACAGATCAAATTACTATGATAGATATTATTTAAAATTTGATGTATTATAACTGCAACTGAAAGGCAAAGAAAAATAGTCATTGTTACCATTAATATGTTCAATCATAATATGTTTAATCACATTGGCTCCTTAAGTGACATTTTATGAAACATAAAGTCAAATAATATATAAGTTTCAGGTATATTCATTTATTTTGATTTTGCACCTTTTTAAAAAATCACAACAAATTTTTCTTGATGGTGATAATACAATTAGCCACTATATTTTTAGAATGATGCAAGCTGCTATAACAAATTTCTCCCAAGCCTTTATTTTAGCTCAAGTACAAGAGAAGTTTATTTGTTGCTCATATAACAGCCAACTCAGTTGTTCTGGTTGGTGGGATGATCTCTGCACACTGTAATCTGGGGCTTAGGCTGATGCTTGAGCTGCCATTTGCAAGAGTTTCAAGATTGCTTTGGTGGTTGCCATCAGTTAGCCATAAAGAGACCACAAGGGAATCACATGGAGGGCGTTTCTATGAGGAAAGCCTCACTCATTAATTCTGCTCATATTCCACTGGCTAAAATTCAGACATTTTTCTATATCTGATGATGGCAAAGGAGATTGTCAAATGTAGAATTCCTGTGTACCTAGGAAGAAGAGAAAAATCACTTTATTGAAGATCTAGCCATCTCTGACCAAACCCAAAGATCATTTGGTTCCCGATAATGGTTCCCTTACAGAGTTTCTTGATACATATATGTGAAGTAATCAGTTGTGAGCTGAATTGCAATAAGAGACAGCACTTCAAGAGAACCTACTCTTTGCCAGTAGTATATGCCTTATATATTGAAAATGCATGTCCATTCAAACACCTGGGCACAAATGTTTATAAGAGTTTTACTCATAATTGCTAAAATGTAGAAGCAATTAAGATGTCTTTCAGTAGGTGAATGATAAACTGGGGTACATTCATAAATTGAATAATATTTAGCAATACAAAGAATTGAGCTATCAAGCCATGAAATGACATGGAGGAAACTTAAATATGTATTGCTAAGTGAAAGAATCTGAAAAGGATACCTGCTATAAAATGTCAACTACAAATGACATTTTGGAAAAATCAAAACTATGCGACAGTAAAATGATTACCAATTGCGAGGAGTTTGAGAGAAGGAGGGACAGGTAAACAGATGGAACACTATCTATTCCATCTATTTAGATGTTCCACTACTAGGAGATGTTTAGGGCAGTGAAACTATTCTATATGATACTGTCATTATACATTTGCCCAAAACCCATAGATTAAACACAAACTATGGACTTTAGTTAATAATATATAACGTAACAATACTGGCTCATCAACTGGAAGAAATATCTGACATTAATGTAAGATGTTAATAACAGGGGAACCTGTGTGTGAGAGGGAAGGGATGAGAGTATATGGGAATTAACTCTACTGCCTGCTCAATTTTTATTTAAATAGCTCTTAAAAATTGAATCTATTCGTTTCATTTTTAAATATGTAATGAAAATACGCTTACTCTTATAAGCTCTGAGTCTGTTCCTTAAAAAGTCAATTAAATGTTTCCCATAGTCCATTTTATATTTTCTTCAGTAGACAATATTTTCTCCCCTCATTTGAGTAAATTCTATAGGCAATGAGTAAAGGGGATGCTACTTTAGTCACCAGATCCTGGATAAGAAGATTCCCCTTGAAACTTGAAAAAGTAATCTCGGAAAAATTAAAGTGGAGTTATATACTTCTTTATGTGGAGCAAGCTTAAAATGTAAGTTAAAATTAAAATTTTGAGGTAACATAAATTTATGAGTTTACTATCTAGGAAATTAAGAGAAAATCCCTGTAGAATTTTGCACTAGTTGTACAGAACTGAAGCAAATCAAACCTGTTAAATAACGCGGCTATAAACAGAACACTAAGATTTGATGCAGTAGTATCATCGCTGTCCCCTTTAAAAAGAAGTTGTATTTTGGAAGACTCTGTCTTTATTAATGCTAAAATTGGGTCCAAAATAGATCTTCTCTTGTTTGCTGATGCTTGTAATTAAAGTGTGGGATTTCTGTTGAGTTAATTAATGAAATCTGGATGAATTTCTCCATTGTAGATTTTCTCACTTATGAAGAGTGTAGGAAGGAAAATCTGATCTCTCTGAATAATGTATTTGGCACCAATATTTTAATATCTTACAGTGCAATAACATCATGTCTATTTAGGGACATTCCAACTATATTGTTTGAAAGGGTTGCCCTCTCCTCAATTCTAAGCTCAAGTTTAACTGCCTGTATTAAGGAATTTCAGATCTTTTCCATTCTTGTAGGGAACCCCCTGTCTTCATTTCTGCAATATGCTCATCCCTCTTTTCATGTGCATTTTTAACTTCATACCTCCAAGGCTGTTTCTTATGTGCTTCTGTGGCTCAAGTATGTAACTCACAGTATGTGTTTTAAAAATATATGTTGTGATAATAACAGTATTCAATTTTTTTTCAAATTTCTGAATCCTAAGAAATATATCCTCAAAGTATTTTAAGTGTTATCACCATTTAAAGAAATGAATTTTTTGATTTACTGAGGAATCCTGGCATCTTTATGGCATTGAGACATCAGGACACCGGAATCTCTAAGAACTAGTGCCTTGAGGTTAAATTTTAACTAAGTCATAATGGGTCACGTTGATATGTGGAATTGAGAAGTTCAGGAATAGTAATCAGAATTCCAAGAAATTTCTCTTCGAGTTGAATTCTCATCTATAATCCATTTTCATGTTGATGATGATTTAAGAATGTCACCATTTATTTGCACTTGCTAAGAATGAGACAGTATGCTTCTGGATTATAATTATTGCATGCTATTTTGTTACAATCAGTATATAAAGGTAACTTTTAACTTTTAATGGCTTCCCCTTTTATTTAGAATAAAATCTAAACCCCTTGCCATGATCTCTTAGACCTGCATCGGTCTCATCACCCCACCCCCTCTACTGTTTCTATTTTAGAAACATCTTTTTAAACATCTTCAAACATTGTACTAAGTTCTTTGTTATTACAGAGACTTTGCACACACTGTTCCCTGAATTCTTTCCCCTACTCTTCATTAGCTAAGTTCTACTCATTCTTTGGGTTTCAGTTTACCAGTCACTCCTCCTGAGACCTTCCTGATCCCTTCCCCAATCTAAATTTGGGACCTCTTTTTATTCGCAGACAATACCCATTCTTATCCTCCATTATCACTCATTAACACTTGTAGTCATTTATTTAGTTACATATTTGTATTTAAATAACTATCCCCCTCACTAAACTATAGGCTCCAGGAGGTCACGGACCACTTCTAATTTATGAAAGACACTTATTAGTATTTACTGAGTGGATGAATCAATTAATCCATCAAAAAGGAATTAGAGTTATAGCATTGAAACATGGTACTTTCTCAATTATTATTAATTATTTCATTTTAAAATAAAGTTATCCAGAAAGTCATTATATGTCTAATTAGAATAGCCTTAGATAAACTTAGATAAACAATTTTTAAAATATTATTTTATTTTATGGTTATAGTGGTTATTATTTTCCAGTAGAATTAAAAGCTATCTTACCTCTGAAAAGCAATCCTTTGATTTTGTCACAAAGGAAATTGAAGAGATTTTTCAGAATATCAAACATAAGATACTTCAAAACATCAAGCTTGAAACAGGAAATGGAAATATTCCTGTGGGATCATCCTTTTGTAGATGTCTGGATTTCAGCTGGTTCCAAAAGGATCTTCCCCAAACATCCTCCACTAAGATCTACAGTTTAAAAAAAAAGAATTCGCATTACTTACAGCAGTCATTTTTGCAATTAAGCATATATAACTTGGGATTGATACATTGCAGTTTAATTTCTTATGTCCCCAAAGTAGATATAATGTTTCTAGAAAGTAGGGGTTGTTTGTTAAATGTCCTTATACTACCCTTAGCACATTTTAATAATGCATGTGGATTGCACAGTAAATACTTGCTAAATAAATTAATTCCTAATTTATTGCAATGAAGAGCCCGATGACCAGCAAATAGTTTTGACTCTGCTGCTTTTACTGGGAGTAAGAGATAATTATAGAAAAGTGTGTAGAGTTTGAACAGAAAGAAAGAATTTTCCACAGGGGCCTGATATTTATGGAATCTCTGTTGTATGCCAGGGTTTTAATACATATTTATTTCATTTGATACTTCCATCAACCTTATGAGACTGGTATTGCTATTATTATTATTCTGCCATTGTAGAAACCAAGTCTAAATTCATTTTTATGACCAATTAGCTAATCACAGTTGCAACCTGAATTCAAATCCAGATCTATTTGATTCCAAGACTGTTCTTTGCACTAACCCATCGTACCTTGAAAAATCAAAGAACAGGAATGACTATATAATGGTGGTGTGGATGATCAGAGAGGAAGGAACTAAAAAGAGATGAAATAAAACCTAGATTTAGAAGGTGAAATGGTCATCAAGAGAGAAAGGAGCTGTTACTTTTCCTATCACTTCTGCTGAAACTAAGACAGCATGATTAGCTGATACTACAGTAATTCAAGGAACTGAGCAATTGCTAAAAACCACGTCCCACTGATAGATCCACCTGTGTACATATAAATATACAGACCAGGAAGAGATTCCCACAGTAAGATCCCAGGGGAATTGAGGCAGTGAGGAGTGACATGTTGGTAGCATACAAAGGAACTGGTTGACAGGCTACATGGCTCAGGCAAAGTTCTCTCCCTCTCTGGCTTCTGAACCAAGGGAAGCTCTCACTGAAAGATTAGGGTATTCAGGATAAGAACAGTTTGGTTTTTAGATTGTTTGTTTTGTGTGTGTTTTTTGTCTTTCATATGCCATCAACTGACTTAAAGCCTTTAAAAAATATAATTTTATATTTATTTTAAAATTTTTCAAATCTACTCTAAGGGCACAAAAAGATTCTACGTGCCCGTTCTGTGGTTCAGATATTATCAGCTCATAGGAGGAAGAGGAAATTATGCTGGCACTAATTGACACAAATGACTATTTCTGAACTCACAGTAAGGTACACCAATAAAATTGCAATTCATATGTGTGTGTATGTATGTATATATGTATATATGTATATGCATATACATGTTTCTATATATGCATATATACACACATACATATACATATATGAATATACAAATATAAATAATGAATATATGAATAATTGAAATGTGAAATAAAATCCCCAGAAAGTACAACTATCTGACAGCAAGGTCTATTTTTGCAAAGATGGTAACCAAGATCATTCACAGAGAGAGTCTCTTTAAGGAAAAAAAAGTCTAACTCTGAAAATTACCTGGTAAATATTCTTTCTGCGTTTCATTGTGAAAATGCAGAATCTTTATATGCTTTATTTCAAAAATCATTAGAAGTTTAAAGTGTCAATGCACTCCCCCTACACACATTGTTAGTGGGAAAAGAAATTTAACTGCTGTCATTTCTGCTCTTTGCATAAGTCACTGCGGAATTCTTCAGAACATACTTTAGAGACTAGAGTGTTACTGCAGGTATCACTTTCATGCTTTCATATAAGTTACAAATAATTAAAGTACATTGTTTCTAAAATTTATAGGTCTTTTTGAAAATGCATTTCTTTCTCCTTAAAAATTCTTAGTTACTTCAAACTTTTAAAAATGTGTACAGTTCTACAAGACTTTTTCTGAATTCCTCTAAGCGATTAATTTGACAATTTGATAATGACTTTTTTATAGGGAACTTTGAGCTGGCAGTAAACAAGAAAATGGAATAGATGAATTTGGAGCTGCAGAATTTATCTCCTTAATGTAGAATCAAATGTGTCAACTAAAAGGAAATAAGCATGTTGCCTTTCCATCCACAATTCCTGATTCCCCCACTTCCCAAAGGCCTTACAAACAGTATTTTCTATCCATGGTTGGGCATCCACAGATGCGGAGGGTCCACTGTATGCATTCTTCTACACCATTTTATATAAGGGACTTGAGCATCTTTGGATTTTGGTATCTGCAGGTCCTGGTACCAATCCCCTGAGGATACTGAGGGGTGACTGTAACTAAGTTTTAGGGAGTCAAAACTTATACGTGGATTTTTGACTGTGCAAGCGTTAGCACCTCTAACCCCTGCATTCTTCAAGGGTCAACTGTACATATATAGATAGATAGATAGATAGATAGATAGATAGATAGATAGATAGATAGACAGACAGACAGACAGATAGATGATGGATAATGAGAGATTGGTTTATCATGAGAATGTGGATCACGTGATTATGAAGGTTGGGAAGTCTCATGATCTGCCATCTTCAAGTTGTTTACCCAGGACAGCCATTCAGTCAGAGTCCAAAGGCCTGAGAACCAGGGAAGCTTATGATGTAAATCCCAGTCTGAGGTCAGGACAAGAGGAGATGAAATGTCTCACGTCAACCAGTGAGGAAGGAAAAATGGGGCAAATCCTTCTTCCTTTGTCTTTTGTTCTTTTTAGGCCTTTGATGGATTGGACGATGCTCACCCACATTGGGGAGGGCGATCTGCCTTACCAAGTCCACAGATCTAAATAAATGCTAGTCTCACCTGGAAACTCTCTCCCAGGCACACCCAGAACAATGTCTAGTGTGAGAAGCCTCAAGTTGACACATAAAATTAACCATCCCAGGGTTTAACTTGAGGACTACCATGTGAACAACCAAAACAAACAAAAATAAAGGCAGTAAAGGGTTAAAACAACAATAATACAGACTTCATTTAAAACCCATTTATGTTTCAAATATTTGCATGATTTCAGGTACAAAAACCATTTATACTTTTTGGAAAGAAAACAATTTCCAAAATTGTGAAAGACTACAACCGCTACTCTAACTGGGCTTATCTTAACTCATTAAAAATGGAACTGTCAGCATTAAGCTATGCTATGAGTTTAACTGGTATCCCATGTATATTTTGACATAGACGTAAATGTGTTCTATACTCTGTGATTTTCGTAGATGCAAAGAGAGACTTATAGTGTAGAGGATCATTTTCTTTCCAGGTGTCAATTTTGCTAGATCCGATTTATTCTCATCAAGCTTTTGACAAATTTTCACACTAGTGGGAAGACAAACATCATAGCCAGTATAGCTGAAGGAATAAGAAAACACTCCAAGCTGCCCTAGCCCTTCATCATTACAAAGCAAGATGCATTTTGACCTGAGCTTTCACAGTCTGTTTCTCTCTCCTCTACCATGATGTCAGTCAGGCTCTGAACATACAAACAGATACAGAAATTGACATTTTTGCTGCCAACAGTGACTCTAATAAAAGAGAAAGCCAAGAGAAGTAAGATAGTCTACCTTTAAGACTATGGCTTTAAAGATTGCCTGTTGTGAAAGTATTTATTAAAAGATTGATAATCATTTTTATTTAAATTTAGGTAATTGGGCAATTAATCTAGTTGAAGGGAGGAAAGTTATACAGAAATGAGTGTCCATGATAAATGTTTTAATCAATGGTATTTGAAGATCTTTGTAAGTGAATAGACCAGATCTAACTGGGCATGAAACACATCACATTGACTGAACTCTACACATGAACCAAGTGACAGGGCAACATGGAACATAAGCACTGAAGCCAATGTTTTTCTTTGAATATTTGTTTGTTTTCAGTGGTTCACATTTTGACAATGCTCTTTTTTGAGGTAGCACTCAAATTAAATGATCCTATATCTTTGCACCAAAAGGTAATATTTTTAAAGATATAACTTTCCATTGGTTTTGTTGTTGTTCAATAAAGAGAAAATGAAGGAGAAAGAAAATGAGGAGGAGAAGAAAAAAGAGGGAAGAACAGGGAGTAGGAAGGGAGGGGAGGGGAAAGTTGTCTTTCTGGTGCCAAAGTCACAGTGACAAAGCTGAGTTTTAAAGTCCACATTGTCCTGAAAATAAACAGTGTTTCTTCTGGAGACTTATTGTTAAAACAGGGAAAATGTCTTTCCAGAAAATCCCAGAAAGCTTTTCCTCAAACCTTATTTTCCTCAGTAGGGCCTCACGCCTTATGGTGAGGACATTTATATCAGCTCCTTTGATGCTGGGGAAGCATTTGGCTTCCTTTGAAGTACTTGGACACTATTGGAGAGCTCCGAGTATTGGAACAAAAATCTGGGCATTACCAGGAAAGAAGGAAGCAGAAAAGGGATGTTGGCAACAAATATTCTCTCCTACACTGTGATTTTTCTTAAAGAAATCTTTATTTCGTAATACTGATATTTCTATTCCTTTGTGTGTTAAATTAATTAAACAAGGAGGCCATTAGACTGCAGTGGTTCTAATGCCATGGCAGCCTGCATAAGCAAACCCAATCCTAAGCCTGTAAATGCCTCAAGGTTATGAAATCAAAACCAAAGGACAACCAATCACAAACCGTCAAATAAGCTTTAAGCTACAGCCAATCAATAATTTCCTTTTTTTGTTTCAGTACCTTTTCTATATGTCTTTCCCATCACTGGTCTCCATAAAGTGCTCCTAACCACTTCTTTTTGATGCTGCCCAATTCAAATCAAGCTGTGTTCACATCAATTTAACATTTTTAATGTGCCTCGGTTTCTTTTACCAGTATTTGTTTCCTTTTGCTTCTTAGAGTTTTTTAAAGACCCAGTCAGCCTCAGCTATACTAAAGAGACCCAAGCGAAGTTTGTTTGCTTTTTTAAAAAAAAAATATACTTGAACCATACTGTTAAAGAAAGAACAGTGGAGTGCCAGAAAGGTGACGGCAGAGGTCAGGGAGGCAGTCGGGACTACTTAGTTAGCCACTCTTCCCTTATCACCTGGGGTTTCTCCTTGGTAATGGAATATTGTATGTTCTAGCTGTCCAACATCGCAGCCATCCTTCTGCTAGTGACATAAACCTGGCTGTTTCTGGTGAACTGTATTTCTCCATTCTCAGACTATGGGGTTACCCTGGGGCTGACCCTATTCTCAGTCTCTGTGGCCCCATTTTGAAAGTAATGCAGAATTCGTCAGTCAGAAAACCACCTTTCCCAGGCCACAGTGATTGGCTTAGGCACAGGCATGAAACCCAAGCATTGACAAATTAACCAAAACACCCTTTCCCATCGTAGTTGATTACCTCATTGTTGACAGCCTGGAACAACCAGCAGCCAATATGGCCATTGAGTAGAGCTTTCCTGAGTAAAAAGCTCATAACAGGTGAAAGCACAGCCATCTGGCTGAGGTAGAGTGCCTGGTGAGCCTGATGACATTGTTTGAGTACCTGGATCTAATTATGCATGAAATTGTCATCCGTTGACTTTACAGTCAGTTAGATGGCCCAGTTCATTGCCTTTCTTAAGCTACAGTGGAGCTTCTGACTCTCACCACAGACCTAACCAATTCACCTTTCTACTACTAAGCTTTGGAAGTAAATATTTTATTTCATTAAATGTTTCCTTATACGTACTTATCTTTTCGCCTTTCTTCATTTCTGTGTTAGCCTCCACTGATTTTTTTTCCTTTTCTTTTCCACAACAAAATGCCAATTAACAATGAAAGAAGATAAGGACAACTACCTCCTATAGGAAGGCTTTCTGGATTTTTCCAGCCTGATATAATCTCCCTTTCCTTTAAATTCTATGAGACTTTATTCCTCTAATGTTTCACTTTTCATTCGTTTTCTGGCACTTTGCTTTCTATTGAACATGTAATACTTCTTAATAAATAGTCTACATCTGATTCAAGTTTCTACCCATACAGTATTTAATCCATTTCCTTTATTAAATGCTTACTTAAAATTGGAGGAATACATAAACAAACAGAGGTAGTGAGCTACAAACACTATCTTAGATACCACTTTAAGGCTCTTTTGTTTCTTAAAATTCAAATAAACTTTATCTTTCCTTTTAGGACTGAAGAAGTTTCAAAAACTTGCTTTCTTTTAAGGAAAAATGCTAAGTGAATCCAACAAGTAAATAGATACTGAGTTATAAGTACTACCCTTTAACAATTGTTGTTCTACTAACACGTCTTCCCTTGGCTCTGACTCTAAAATTGCTGTTAAATTATGTCCCACATACCTTTGGAGAAAACAATTCTGAACTCTGCCAGATGTCACTGCCAGGGTAATTTCTAAGGCAAGAAAAGCAAAGCCAACTGTCTTGAGCAAGCACATGGAAAGTCAGCAGGAGAAAATAAAGGGTGGTAAAGGACAGCTGATAATTTCGAATTGAGGTGGAAAACACGAAAAGATATATCACATTTAGGTTATGAGCAGAAGTCAAAGTCAAGAAATGGTAGAAGCAGATCACATGTTTGGCAGAAGTACTTCATAGAACTATGCTAGCTTTAAAAGGCTCTCCCCAAAACTCTTCAGGTACTGCCTAGTGGTATCTGATATATATCCAAAGAGTGGGGAAATCTGTAGGCAAATCCCAAACCTCTAAATACAACTCATAAACTAGTCTCTCTTTTATTTTATATAAAAGAAAGTATTTAAAAATTCCAAATATGTGCTTTCTATTTTCCAGGCTCTGTGACTTTATTGGTGTATCTCTGTGTCCCTCACAACAAATCTAGGAACGTGTTTCTGTTCTTTTCCTCATCTTAACAATAAGGAAACTAAAATCCAAAGTAGCTGTCCCTTCTACAACATCACTTGTTCAGAAAGAAAGGTGTGGATTAGAATAAGTCTTTTGACATTAAAACTGTGATGTCCGAGAATGGAACTTTGTTCAAATCAGAACAACTCATAATACAGTATGCATTGAGTACGCACTATTCATGTGTTGTTGGGATCCTAAAAAGAAGAAATGTTAATAATCAATCTCTACTTCAAACCGATAACAGAGTTGTAAGAATGGAGAGCCTGGGGAATGTGGTTATTTCTGTGTTTTGTCCCAATCTTCTGATATTAGAGGACAGTGAATAGTTATATATTCCCTTATACTTTTTCTTCCTCTATACTTTTTCTCTCTAGTGGATTAAAAAGACAGACCGTGGGGTGACTAGGGAAACTAGACAGGATTATACTGTATTGGACAACTAGCTCATTTAGGGACATCTTTATTTTTATAATAAAGTAGGCGAGGCATATTTAGAGAAGAAAAAATTGCTCATAAAAAGCTTTATAAATTGACAAAATCAGAGGATGAAAGGAAAAAAGCCAGTCAGTTGTGTTGTGATATCACTTTGCTTTTTTAACAAAGTGGTGTGTCTTGAGAAGCCTTTGAAAGGGAAGATATTTTGTTGAAATAATTCAGAACTGTAATTTATAAGATTTATTTCTCCAAAACATAATAGAACTGAATTCTGTTGTTTTTCATATATATATAGTATATACATATATATATTTTAAATCATCCTCGACCTAAGAAGAACTTTTAACACATCTGTCTACCTGACATTTCAAATTTTTAATTTGCTTTGTGAGAAAAACAAAAACTGTTCTGACGTACCCGACTGAGTAAACTGTGTAGGAAGGATGAAATCTGTCTGCTTCCATTTGGGGAAAGGACTAAGGATACTGATCAAATCCATGAGGGAGAAAAAACAGATAAAGGAAAGGGAAGTAAAAAGATGCAGAAAAGATTTCAAGACATTGGGAAAAGATGACAATCAAAGTAACATCACCAATTTGTACTTAATGTTTATGCATTGGCTCTCTCTGGTTGATTATTTATTCATATGGGTGGCCTATCTTTCCAGTTGGGTTGTGAGTACCTTTCAACTCCAGCACCTAGCTAAAAGCTTTTCTCTGCACTGACTGCCAAAAATCCATGGCTGCCAAATCACCGTAAAGAACAAACTGTAGATCTTTTTTTTTTTTTTTTAATGCCCCAACCAAGACAAGATCTGTTTTTAGCTTTTGTGAAAGCCTTAACTAAAAAGGAAATTATCCCACAAGGGAAAGGGAAGAGAGGTAAATGTTTTGAGGGAGGTAACGGAAGTAGTAGAGAGATGATGCTTTGTTCTAGCTTAGAAAACAGAAGAGGTTCAGAAATTCTGTGAATAGTGGTATCTGTTGGCCTTCAAGTACCCAGGTCTCCCTGGACATTGGCCAGTTGAGCAATAACCAGTGTGGATCAATGAAAGGTGGGGCCTTCACATGTTGTGTTATTCGTACAACATTCAGGGCCTTGGCAGGACACTGTAGTGAGAGAGAGTTCCAGGAGTGTCTAAGGCTACGTTTCCCCTCAGCCTGGCAGGGTGAGGGCATTGATGAGAATAAGTTGACTCACCGGAAAAATCCCCTGCACAGATGCATTTTTGAGCTAAAATTTTTGGTGCTACATGTTTCAGGTGTGTTGAGCCTTTCACAACATCAAAGGAGAAGTTTAATTTTATAACAAAGTTTGTCTTATTGTTTTGAAAAATACAGAAAAGTATAGTGAAATGAATAAGATATCATTTTGCCATCTAGACATCACCACTTCTGAATTCTGGTTTATTATTCCTTCATTCCTTCCTTTATCTAACTAAAAGAACAAAAAATTTCTAAAAACTCTCTTTCATGGAAAGTGAAACATTTATATTATTGTAATAATCACTGTCATCTGTTTCTACTACATATGGTATCTTTCTAGTTAAAAAGAACTTTGTAAACATATGTAAAACAATTATGTAGAGTTAGCTCTATATGTCTAAATAGTTTAAATGCCAACATTTTTCCAACCAAAATTTCATCATTCTTGAGGGATTTTTTTTCTAGTTATCTTTCTTTTGTTCCATAACACATCTTCAAGTAGAATATTTAGGAAATAATGGAAAACAGTTAATTTTATAGGAAATAGCACAGTGTCACAGTTTTAAAAAAATGTGCATAGTCTTTGAGGTCATATGGCTTAGTCTTTGAATTCCAGCTCTACAATAAATGATCTAGCAACTTGAGGAAATTTATTTAACATATCTGAGATGTTAAAATAACCACCTCCTAAGGTAACTTTAAGAATGAGACAAAATAATCTCTGTTAACCACTGAACTGGACTGGAACCTCAGAAATTTGCAGTGAATAGTAGATGGTATTAATATTCCAGGATAAACTATTCCAACTATAGCCTCTGTTGAAGAGGCAGCTTTCATTGGCAAAATTTAATTCTCCAACTTTATCTATTTCTGGTTAGATTCTATGCTTAATGGAAGCTAATACATAAGCTGATACAAAATTGTATTTTAAACTATTTTACACAACAATGGCAAGTTGGATCAATCACATTGTCATCCTTGAGAATTAGACAGAGCTAATCTTGGGGAGAGAAATGCACTACAGGAATAGGTATACTTTAGGCTAAAGGAAAGTAATGCCAGATGGAAAGTTGTACCTATAGAAGATAAATTGCAAATACATAGGTAAATGTAAAAGGTTTTTTCTTCTCATTTTTTTAAAAAGACAACTGACTGTTTTGTTTAAAGCAAAACAGCAACAGGTATAAGGTGAGGTTTATAACATATAGAGAAGGAAAAGACATTAAATAATAACCATGAAGTACAGGACATTGACAAGAATATAAAATTCCATTGCTCTAAGATTATTATATTTGTGAAGTGGGAAATATCAGGTGGAAACTGAAAAGTTCGAAATGAAAAGTAGGAATATATCTGGTGTAATGTGAAATGGTACAATATTGATTCTCATTGGGTTTTGATAAGTGAAGGAAGCATTTTAGAGCAAGCAGCCTCTAAAAATACAATACATTAATAAAAGAGGTGTAGTGTGGTTCAGCAACCACTTAAAAATGAAGAGAGATAGAACTAAGACATCAAGAGAGAAAATCAATTTAATATGAAAAAGTATGTGATTAACCCCAAAAAAAGGCGAGAAAAGGAGCAACAGAGGAATAAAAACACGAAAATTACAAATGGAAAACAAATAGCAAGATGGTAGGCTTAAACCAAAACATACTAATAATTACATTGAATGAAAATAAAATTAACACTCAAAATCATAAAAAGTAAGACCCAACTACAACTTATCTATAAAATATGTATATTAAATACAAAGACACAAATAGAGTAGCAGTAAAAAAAACCGAGAAAGACATTGTGTAAACAGTAAAATAAGAAAGCTGGTTTTATATTAATATTTATATTAATAACAATGTTAATTGTTATTATGCCCCACAGATGCATAGATTTCTCCATTATCAACATTTCCCACCAGAGTGATACATATGTTACAATTGATAAACCTACATTGACACATCATAATTACCCAAAGTCCATAGATTTCCTTAGGGTTCACTATTGATGTCATACATTCTATGGGTTTAGACATATATAATGACATATATCCATCATTATAATATCAGAGGTGTATCTTCACTGCCCTACACATCCTTTGTGCTCTGCGTATTCATCCCTCCCCACTGTCCTCCACTCCCAGCAAACACTGATTTTTGTTTTCACTGTCTCCACAATATTGCCTTTTCCAGAACATCATGTGGTTGGAATCACACAGTATGTAATCTTCTCATATTGGCTTCTCTCGCCTAGCAAGATGCATTTAAGTCTCTTCCATGTCCTTTCATGACTTGATAGCTCATTTCTTTTTAGCGCAAATAATATCCTATTGTCTGGATGTACCACAGTTTATTTAAATCTATTTACCTACTACAGGACATCTTGATTGGTTGCAAGTGTTGTCAATTATGAGTAAAGCTGGCATAAACATTTGTGTTCAGGTTTTTGTGTGGACCCAATTTTTCATTTCCTTTTGGTAAACACCACGGAACATGATTGCAGGATCTTATGGTAAGAATATGCTTCGTTTTGTTAGAAACCACCAAACTGACTTCCAAAGTAGCTGTACCATTTGGCATTCCTATGAGCAATGTATGAGAGTTCCTGTTGCTATACATCCTTGCCAGGTTTTAATGCTGACAGGGTTCCAAATTTTGGCCATTCTAATAGGTATACAGGGGTATCCCATCATTGTTTTAATTTACATTTCCTTGGTGACATATGATGTGGGACATCTTTTCATATGCTTATTTAGCCATCTGTAGCTCTTCTTTGATGAGGAGTCTGTAATGGTCCTTGGCCCATTTTATAATTTCATTGTTTGCTTTCTTTTTAAGTTTTAAGTTCTCTGTATTATGTACATAACAGTTTTGTATCAGATAAGTCTTTTGCAAGTAATTTTTCCCAGTCTGTGGCATGTCTTCTCATTCTCTTGACATTACCTTTTGCAGAGCAGAAGTTCATTATTTTAATGAAGGTCAGGTTATCAATTATTTCTTTCATGGATCATACCTTTGATGCTGTATTTAAACAGGCACCACCATACCCAAGGTCATCTAGGTTTTCCCCTATGTTATCTTTGAAGAATTTTATAGTTTTGCATTTTACATTTAGGTATATGATCTATTTTGAGTTAATTTTTGTGATGAGTTAATTTTTCTGTTTTTTTTTTAAATTAATATTGTTAGGAAAATTAGAGCAATGTTAAGTAAAAGAAAATGCAATGTATAAACACTGGGAATGAAAGATGGAACATCATGACAAATTTTACAAGGATTAAATTTACAATTAGGGATTATAAGCACTTTTAAGTTAATATTCATAATTTAGAAAAATGGACAAATTCCTTTGAAAGTATAACTTTCAAAATTTAAGAAAAAAAATAGAATATCTGTATAGATTTATATCTATTAGTTGAATTTAATTAATAATCTAAAACCTTTACATAAGGAAAACTCTAAACCCAGATTGTTTTAGATGGTATCAATTTTACATAAATTCTTTGTAAATTAGATAAGGACAGAACAATTCCCAACTCTTTTTTTTTTTTTTTTTTTTTTTTTTTTGAGGATGTCCTGATCATTACAAGATAGGTAAATTACAGACAAATATCCCTGATGAGGATACATAAAAATCCTCAATAAAATATAAGTAAATTGAAACTAGTAACATAAATAAAAGAGTAATAATCAAGTGAAGGCTATTCCAAGAATAAAAGCTGCAATCAGCTTTCAAAATATCGATCAATATATTTCAATATGATTCATAGTAAATTTAAAAAATTAGCACCTATTTATTAGAAACACTATCAAAAAATGAGGAAGAGAAAAAAACTATCTTAATGTAATAAGGGGCATTGTGAAGAACTTAGAGTTCACATCATACTTAATGGTATACCTCTGACAATTATATTCGCGAATTCATCCTAGAAAAAGTGCTACATACCTCATTGCTGAGTATCACTACGGTCACCTTCGAAGCACTCCCTTTGGGAAGCTGTGCACCGATGCCAGTGCCTAGTCCGCCCTTCAAACCAGTTTTGGAACTATTTTTCTGGAATGGCCATCAGAGCTGTCGTCATATTATCCTTGAGGTCCTGAATGTCATCAAAATGTCTTCCTTTCAATATTTCCTTTATCTTCGGGTAAAGAAAGAAGTCACTGGGGGCCAGATCAGGTGAGTAGGGCGGGTGTTCCAATACAGTTATTTGTTTCCTGGCTCAAAACTGCCTCACAGGCAGTGCTGTGTGAGTTGGTGCATTGTCGTGATGCAAGAGCCATGAATTTTTGGCGAGAAATTTAGGTTGTTTTCGTCTAACTTTTTCACGCAGCCTTTTCAGCACTTCCAAACAGTCAAGTTGGTTAACTGCTTGTATATTTGGTACACATTCATAATGAATAATCCCTCTGATGTCAAAAAAGGTTAGCAACGTCCTTTTGACTCTTTATTTGGACAGATGGAATTTTTGGTGCTGGAGAATTTGCTGACTTCCATTGTGCACTTTCACACTTTGTTTCAGGGTCATATTGGTACATCCATGTTTCATCACCAGTGAGAACATGGCCCAAAACATCATCTTGCCTCTCCAAAACGTCTTGGCAAACTTTGACTCTCCTTTGCTTTTGTTCATCGGTGAGCTCCTTTGGGATCATTTTTGTACACACCTTTCTCATGCCAAGGTTTTCAGTTAAGATTTTCCTGTTTCTCTATTGATGTTTACTTGGTTTGCTATGCTTCTCACAGTGAGCCGATGATTTTGATGCACAATTTGATGAATTTTTGCAATGTTTTCATCAGTTCTGCTCATTACTGGCCGCCCTGATCTCTCTTCATAAGTGACACAAGTGACCTCCTCTCCTCTCAGAAAAACGTTTACTCCATTTGTACACTGCTGTTTTTTTCATGGCATTATCCCCATAAACTTGGACTAACATGTCCCTGATTTCACTTCCACTCTTGCCAAGTTTACCAAGAAATTTAATGTTTTTTCGTTGCTCTATTTCAAGCTCAGACATTCTCGCTACGGCACACAAAAACACACAACAATAATGAACGCCACTCAGCAAAACACCACCACATGTTGACAGGAACACAGCTGTGAGACACTGATATACCAAGGTTATGAAACCTTACTGAGCTGTTTGTACAGTGCTGCCAATGTAAGCGCATGGTGGCAAGTTCGTGAACCTAGCCACTGCAATAAGGAAAGAAAGATGTAAAACTATTTGTAGATAACAGAATATTCTATTTGAAAATACTAAGTAATCTGTTAAAAAACTATTGGAACTAATAAGTTAATTTCCAAGACACAAGGTCAATATACAAAAGAAACTATGTCTGTATACTAGCAACAGATAATTGAAAATGAAATTAAAATACGAATTCTATTAATAATAATATTAGAAAACAGGGCCTTAGAGCCAAACAAAACATTAAAAGTACTAATGATAAAGGGAAAAAAATTATAACAGCCTTTAGACTATGAGGAAGGAACTTGATTATTTCTATAGCTATAGCTATAGCAGGGAGTGCCTTTACAAGCCCTCTCGCTGCACTGATTCCTCTATTTACAAGAGTTATCACTATAGCATAATACTGGGCTTTCTACACGCTAAGTGGGTCAAAATGATGCTGATCCTCAGAAGAAAGTGCAAGTCCAGGTTGTGGGCCTTCAAACCCCACAGTCAATCCTCAATCCATCCTGGTTTCTCTGAATTAAAGAGTGATATCAGGAAGAGTCAGACCCTTCTCCCTCAAATCTAGGAAGATGCTCTGTAAATCGAGTGTTGTGTCATCTTTTGTGTCCTTGCTTATTCAACCCATATTTTTTGGAGGCTGCTTTGTGACTGGTCACTGTGTGAGTGTTGGGATATTATCTGAAATGAGATACAGCCCCTTCCCTCAATTTGGCTATCAGATAAAAAATAGGCAACTGTAATCATTAAGTATGTCAGAGGAAAGAGTAGAAATAACTTGAGAATACTTAGGGAGTGTATCCAGCCCAACTCTGAGCTCTAGGGCTTGGGTGTTAGTGAAGTAACATCTATGCTGATACCAGACAGATGATGGGAAGTAGGTAGGTGAAACAAATTCATCTGTCTTGTGCCAGCAAAATGTGGCACATAGGTTACCTATTCCTGGTTTCCTGTGTAGATTTTCTTTTAGGCACAATGTATTGGTTATTTGGGAGGGAGTCTCTGCTCATTCTATCTTATCCTAGAAGCTTTAGAACACGGTTTCATTTTTAGTAAAAAAAAAAAAAAAGCAAACAACAAAAAACCAATTTTTTTCTCATAGTATTAATATGAATAAGCAAAAAACATGACATATTTCTCACCTTAATGACTCCTTTTAGCAAAATCTGTTATGAAATAATGTCTTAGTGATGTTTCATTTTTGTTTACTATTTTCTTTTGTTTCCTTGACTTTCTGTCTTACTAAGTATACATCATATTGGTGTTTCATGAACTATTTGCTCAATATTAAAAATAAAAGCAAACGAAAAATATACAAAAGTATCATAATTGATCTATGTGACCAGTATCTTCCTATCATCTTTTAAAGTAAATGATTGTTCTGTCTTTTTCTCATTAATGGGAGTTCTTTCAAACACAAGTTACTGAGAATTAAGGGAATTTATAATGTTTATTACTCGTTCCAAACCATGGTCTTTCTTCCAAGTGATTTCACTTGTTGTTTTAGCAGAATTCAAAACCTTTCTGAATTATAATGGCTAGCAGTAAAAACTTCATCTCTACCTGAAGAAGACGGCTGTTATAAAACTTTCATCATTCTCAGGGAAAGGATATACAGTAAAAAACATACCTAGCTATTGTACAACAATGAATAAATCAGATAATAAGTACATATATCATACATAGGTACTTACATATATGAAATTTTTATCAGAATCTATCTCTCTGTGACCTATATGTCTTGGCAAGGCACCTAGTGTCCTTATTATCCTCTAGTCACCAGATTCTACCTACTAGGAGACTGTCATCAGTGTAGTCATTCAGCATAAAACCTGGGAAGTGATGACAATCAAGGAGCCTCTGGATTATATATTATGGCACAGAACAAGAGTTGATCTTCCCTTTCAATAAGGCAGTAAATTGCCCTGCTTTTCTATCAGTACAAGTGAAATCAAACACCTCCTGGGGTCCTGTGTTTATGGAGATAATGAAAAACACATCTGGCCAATAAATAGCTGCATACCAAGTAGCAGAGGCTGTTCTGAGTTGTTGCCGTAAAGAGGTCACCTTAGGAAAATTAGCTGCAATTGGTGTAATCACCTAATTAAGCTTTTGAGAATCTTCACTCTTTTTCCAGGATTCGTATAGCTTGTGCATAAATTAAATAGGTGAATGAAATGAAGGATGTAATTGCATTCACTACCCTTGCAACTTTCAAGTATTTGGTGGTAACACTTCTCTCTGACTCCCCTCGGGATATGGTATTGCTTTGGCTTACTACCTATTACTTTGCTAGGGAGGTTGAGGTCTACGATTTGGGGGCGTTATTTTGTTTTGTTTTGTTTTGTTTTGCGGGGGGGGGGGCTTTTCTTCTTTGAAAACATTCATGACAATGTCAGGGAGTTAATAACAGTTACTGAGTATCTATATTCCAACTCTTCACTCAGGGAGGAGGGAATTAAGCACAGAATGGGTCTGAGAAACCAAAGAGTTCCTTGTGATCAACTTAACATAGAATTTCTATTTAGCACCTGCCAGTGGATCACAGTGGCACTCTGGGTTAGAATTAGAATGCAGCAATCCCCAGAAAGATATGGGTACTTCCCTTTTCCAAGATAAAGTCACCTTGGTAAATAACTGCAGGTCTTTTGTGGGAAGACTAGGAGAAAGAATCAAGTATCTACGTGTGATTCAGGATCCCTCTCTGAGTGTATCCAGACTCCGGTGCTGCAGGTCAGGTCTGGAAATTAGGTGGGGAGCCATGATTCTCTATTGTGATGGTTTGAGTCAGGTCTATTTTCACCACCACAAAAGTTACCTTGGTTGTATAGGTTAAATAGGACCTTAGTGTGATACCCAGGTATTCTGGTACTAAGAAGCCCATGATCTTCTAGCCACTTCCAAGGGTCTCTGTGGATCACACTTTGTATAACCATTTTAGCCTTATCACCCATTATGATAATCACCCACCTTGACTCTGGTGGTTAAGTTGCTACCTGGCCTCTCCCACACTGATAATCTTTTATTTCTATTAAATCCTAGAAACCATTTCAATATCTGTCTCTCCCATCTTCATTCATGGCCAAAGATGATAGTCAGCACAGTAATTAGCATTTGATGTGAAAGACAGGTCTTCTGAATCTTCTCAGGGACCAATAGCTAGTGAGCAGTTGAGTCCATGATCTGTGATAATGCCACTCCAACATCCCTAGCTTCATAACTTCTCAGATCCCTTTTATATTATACATAGAAATGTGTATCTCATCTTCATTCAGTATAGTCCATCATGAAGACCAGGATTTAGTTAACCAAAGGAACAAACTATTAGAAACTTTCCCAACTGGTCAAGCTAGTACATCACATGCAGACTCTCTCATAAGTATCCCCACATTGATAAATTATTTCCCTCCTTCTTCCCTGGGTAGCAACCTCAGCATACACCCCCCCCACACACACACACACACCCTCCTGGTTTCTGCTGCTATAATTTTAAAATAGCCAGATATTGTATTCTTTAAGCAGGTTAAACTCCTATTTGGGTTGGCTTTATAATTTCCCCCACACCTCACCCCACTTCCTTGGCATGCTAGGATTTCACTCATGCTATAGGTTTAGACTATAGAAAGTTGGCAGAGTGGATGAAAGGAGAATATCATCTTTCAAGGCAACTCCCTTAGACTAGGTATCTGTAGGCATTTCTGCAGACACGTCAGGTTTTGTGGAATTTTGGGCTCAGGAAATAGGGAGGAACTCATCACTGATTTGTCATCATTTCACTTCTGGGATCGTACACTCTCCCAATCAATCCCATTATTTTCAGGCCATGAATTCACACTAAATTGTAACTCAATTAGGTTAGTTACAATGTAGTGTGAATTTTAACTAACAATTCAGGGGCTATAGATTAGGTTCCATATCTGATATTTTAACGTATAAGTCCGTCAGCTATATATAAGTGTTTCTGCTAGAACCATTATGGAAATTGTGTTTCTCTCAAGCTATGCCTTGAGCTAAGAATTTAAATTCCTAAACCTTTTGTTTTGTTTTATTATGCTCTTCAATACAGTTTTGCATAGTGAGTGCATCTCACTTTCTTTACATCTCCCATTCCCATCATACTATGTCATGGCAACAGCCATTTGGATCCCCAATGTTGCACTTCCATCAAGCACTTCATTTCAGTTAACCAGGGCACGTAATTTATGTAACCCCAGGGTTATAATGTGGGTAGTGCTTCAGCAGTGACCATTGTGAACTTTAGTATCTCACTCCATTCTAACCCAACCTGGTTAGCTAATAGATCCAAGATTTCTTTCCTTAATGGCTTTCAAGCACTTTTCGCATCAAATTCTGTATAATTCACCATTCAAAAGAAGATAGAAGACACCTCATTTATTATCTATGGAGAAGAAATTATACAAAGAACTAGTACTTACAAAAATGTTTAGAATAGTTACAAGAGCAGGCTATATATTGAGTTTCCAAGAAGGATTTTCAGAATAACTCCACAGAAAAGGCCGACCAGGAGAGCAGTTTCCTCTACTACAAGGCAGGTACAGTTTCATACCCTGTGGCAACTGCCAGCTCAGCATCACGCCACTGTAGCTGGCATCACGTTACTGTCAGAACACTAAGCTGTTATCCCAGGATCAGGAACACACTGCCATATCTGCCGCTGCTGTACCAGTAAGTCTCAAGTTCATCATATCTCTTCTATGTACTCAGTTCCAATTTCAGTCTAATAGGTGATTTTTGTGGGTGGAGCCTAAATCACAACTGGGACTCTATCTGCAAGGATGTGTGGGACAAGTAGATTTTAACCCTTCAACTTGTGCCTACAGTGAAACCTCTAGAAAGAGATCTGATCATATGATGCGCTGACCATTTGGAACAACATATGTGAGGTTGGGTAAAGCACCTAACATAGTGCCTGGCAGGCAGCACGTGCTCAATAAAGGTTCCTACTTGTGTTTTTAGTCTCAGTTTAAACACCATTTCCTTAGGCCATTTCTGTCTATCTAGACTAGGCTAAATTCTCTGGTCATATGCTCCCTGAGCTTCTACTATTGTCCAAGTCCTACCTCATTTGTTATTACACTATAACAGCTCCGTGAAAGCAGGAACCAAGCCTATGTTTTTGTAATACAGGACCACCGGGGCCTAACATGGTGCTTGGCTAATAACAGGCTCACAATAAATGATTATCAATTAAAAAATTGATTTGACATAAGCTCTGTCTCATTCTCTTATTTTTGTAATAGCCTATTTATTATTGTCTCTTAAAGGGATGAAACAAATTTCCATGTTTCCTGGTTTCCTAATATCTTATTAAACTAACTAGTACATAGTTAAGAAAATTTATTTTGTAAATCAATCTAGCCTCTTTCTAGCAATTTGAGCTGTAATATCAAAATGAGATCCCTACAATGCAGTGTTAAAACATTTCGTGTATATACATGTAAAATGGCCTAAGTCCTGGTTCATAACTGTTCTAATTTCCCAGAACCAGCTATACATAGCATCTTGGTGATAACTTTATCAGAATAACAAACTCTTAGGTCAGATTTGTCATGGTTTCAATTGCACTTCTGTTTTTGCAGTTTGGGTTGATGTCATCAGCACATGTGTTGCATGGTCGTATGGTCAATACGGAGGGGCCTGAAAGGAAGACAGTCAAATATTTATTTTGTTTTTTGGAGTCAAGATAACAGAATGATTAAGAGACTGAGTTTGCATCTGGGTCTCTTCATTTGCTATCTTCATAGACAAATTACCATATTTCATCAAATCTAAAACAACGATGTGATGAAGAAAGAAAGATGCATCCCAATATCATAAAGTTAAAATGTGGACTATTTAACCTTAGAATTGGTGAAATATAGTACTCAGTCCATTGACCTTTATCTTTATAGTCTCACCAACTAGATTTCTTCCTGGCTCACAGCTATCTGCTTCACCCATCTCCATCTGCCCCATTCTCTGGGAATGGCTGGACTAGAAAATGTGGGACCCAGGGGCCATTTTTCTGCTAGATGATCTTGCCTGATGCTCATAGGTAATTGGTCTAAGATGGGCAACTAATCCAAGCTGGTTGGATCATGGTTTTTCCCTGGGAATTTGTGTTTACTAAATTAGAATTTTTTTCCTGTATTTTAAAATGTATTTTTAAATTTTGGAGTCATTTTAGGGTTATGGGAAAGTGTAAAGGTAGTACAGAGATGGTCCTTTATATCGTTCACCTAGTATCCCCTATGTTTACTGTCTTATATTTGTCAAAACAAAGAAATTGAGATTGATTCATTATTATTAACTAAATTCTAGATTAAATTAATTATTTTATTAATTCTCTCTTTCTGTTCCAGGATCCAATCCAGGGTACAACACTGGATTTGGTTGTCATGTCTGTTTGGTCTCCTTTGGTCTGTGACAGATTCTTTTTCTTTCTTTGTTTTTTTTTGACTGTCAATTTTGAGGAGTACTGGTCAGGTATTTTATATAATACCCCTCAATTTAGATTTGTCTGATATTTTTCTCATGATTGGACTAGAATTGTAGTTTTCTTGGAAATACTTACATGGAGATAAGGTGCCCTTATCACACTTTATCAGGAGGTAAAAGATATGACATCATTCATGATGTTAACTTGCATCTCTTGGTTAATCTTGCTGTCTGCCAAGATTCCCCACAGTAAAGTTACAGTTTTCCCTTTTAAATACTTTATTCTTTAGAAGCAAGTAATGATTTCTTGGGAATTTGTTCTATTAGTTTCAGGTGTACAAAGTAACATAATGAGTAGACATTTACACCCCTCAGAAAGCAAGTCTACTACCCATCTGATACCATCATAGCTATTACAATATCACTGACTATATATTCCCTATGCTGTACTTTACATCCTGTGTCTCTGGGAATTTTTAAGCCAACGCATATGGAACAGATTCAGTCTTTATTTAATGAAGGGATGCTTGGACAATGCAGGTTGTAGAGGAAGCTTGCCTGCAAGGTGGGAAAATAAAGCTGACAGAGAAAGAGATTTTGATGAGAAATGAAAGAATCATGAGTGTTTCCAGGAGACTTAGAATAGACCCCTGCCTTTTGGAAGTTATATTTTGCACCATTATTATGCCAGAAAAATCTCCCTTTTCATTAAAATCAGCTTATGTTGGGTTTCTATATGGACTACCAAAAAGACATAAGTAACATATTACCTCACTGGATTTCTATGAGAATTAAATAATAAATGGTATGCAAAGTGAGTGCCTACCACAGAATGAGACACATAGAAGTACTGATAAATGTTGGATGTTATTATTATTATTGTTAATTGATGTTGACTAGTATTTTGAATTCATTATATTCAAATGTATTATGGAAATAAATTAATGGTCAGGAATTACTTGATCATACTTGAGTATCTGAGATCCTACATTAAAAGCATTTGTTATTATGGCATTGGATTCATTGAGAAGTGAAAAGGGTTGCAGCTATATCAAGACTTTGCTGCTTGTTCAATAACTAAGTCATGCTTGTGTTAGAGGGCGGAAAAGAGCAGCCTGATGTTTGAAGTACACAATTATCCACATTCTTCTTTCCCCAGGAAAGGGCCATCAGAGCTCAGTCTTTTAGTCAAGAAGCATGTTTGATTTGCAAATACTATAAGCATCCTTAATGTCCCATGACTATTACCTAGAGCAGTGTTAGCTTTCAAGTGCAGAGAGGGGGAAATGAACATTTATATCTTTAGTGCATATCATTAGTTGATCTCTTATGACATTTATCTATCATCATTTCATGAAAGAATAATTTAGGCATTAGTGACTTTGAATTACTCCCATTTAATTCTCCATATTTTTTTAATATTGAGAAAAATATCAGCTATCAAGAAGACAAGGGTTTAATAGCTCTTCAAAGAAACCATCTATACATTTGCTTTTCTCCTGAAGAACTTAACTATGAATTAATTTAGTGATGATTTTCTAAAATCAAATTCAGTATGAAAGAAGTGTAATGGAGAGGTAACCCAGTGCCCTAGTGTCTAAAATGGGCTGCCTCTAAGTAATAGAAGCAGAATATGCTCAGTGGTCAGTGCCAATATCTGAAAATAGTAGAGATGCTTGGCAGTTTGGTACAGATCCTACTGAAAGAATTCCAAGTTACGGAAGTTCGGTAAGAAAATGTAAAAGAGGGAAGAAGGGGCAATACAGAGCTCTCCTCAGACAAAGGGGTGAAATAGGTGAAGTCTTAATTCCATGCCATCCTACCCCCAGCAGTAGTGCCTTCCTGAAACCATGGGACTTAATGCTAGTCCCGTGAACCCTCTTCTTTCAAATATAAATATTCAGCTTCCCCTTATAACCCACAAGTGCTTCAGCAAACATCTATGGAACACTGAGGAAGATACAAATACACACGTATTTTAATTTTCCATAGTCCTAATCCTCCATGAATTTGCAGTTAGGGTGGGGAGTAGGGTATATATAAATCACTGAAACAAATGGAAAAGTGGTGTAAAAGAAGGACAAAACAAAAACAAAAACAAAAAACTGCAAAGGTGGGATAAAGGAGAAGAACTAGGAAAAATAAAAGAGGAAAAACCAGGTGTGTGGATTAAGGTGTGATGTGACAAACACTGAGTGAGGAATTCCTGGAAGACCATTTGCAAAGAAGTCCATGAGGAATAAAATTAAGGAAAACATCTTGGATTTGATCATTTTAATATAACTAAAAACACAGTTTAAGTGAAGTGATTCATGGATTGTATTTCTTCATAAGCAAATATTAAAAGAGTTAACAAGTAAATTGCTTGGAGTTGGGGATAAGTATAGAGAAAAGGAGTGATAATCATTTATTTAAATACCTCAAGCAGTGATCCATATGAAAGATATAATATATTTACTATAAGAAGAGCAGCATTTCCCCCTTATGTGTTCAGCATTGTAGACAAAAGAGGAAAAGCCCACTTTTATTATTATGAAATGGTTTACATAATGATCAGGTATGTGAAATCAAAAAAGAAAGAATGAGCTTTAAAAATATGGAAAATATCTTTTTCTTGTAGAGACAGATCGTGGGCTGGAGGCCTCAGCTAACTGGACCCTGGCTTATCAGAAGACTCTAATGAATGGTACCACTTTGGAAGTTACCAGGGCCCTGAAATAAAGATGAAAAGGCAACAGAGCCTAACTGCTACCCTTAGGCAGGCAAATCAAAGCATCTGAGCCTAAAAAGAGACAGGAAAAATCACTTCCTGTTATTTGCTCATTCCTAAATAACTCAGACCAACAGATATCCCACCAGGAGCTTCTGTCCTTTTTGACTATGGGGAAACAGGCCAGTACATGGCTGTGGTGGATATCTATTATTTCTACCTTGAAAGCATCTCATATCCCTTCTTCCGCTGACTGGATACTATCTCCTTTTAAGGTTTCTTCCCCCAGAGGATGCACAAGGTTATGTGTGTAACCCAGGACAGCCAACCAGAGTCCTTTTTCAAAGATGGATCTATTCATCAAAGCACGATGCTTGCTTTCTCTGTAAGATCAAAAACTTTGTCATCTGTGTAGTGCTGAAACTGCACTATGGACACAGTCTGATGGAGAATGAAACCAACACAGAAGGCAAATGAGAGAGAGAGAGAGAGAGAGAGAGAGAGAAAGAAACATACTGTCATGTTGTTAAGCTGTGGATTAGCCTTGCCACACCTTGTGTTTCTGAGTTGCTTGGCCCAATGCATTTTCTTTGTTTGACTAAGTTGGAGTTGAGCTTCTATCATTTGCTATTAAGAGTCCTGAATGGAATATTTATTCAAACTACATGTTTAGGTAGGAAATAAAAAAATCGGAACTTTGAAATCAAACTGCCTGTTTCATGATGATGCCTAGTGTACATGCTGTAGCATGATGTTCAGGCAGTCAAAAACAGTTTAAGATTAATTACTGAGAAAGGAATAAGGAAAACAACTGGGATGAAAGATAAAAGTATATTTTTCATCTTCTTTCACTACCTACAGAAAGGAATGGGTGATTTGTGTTGATACCCTAAGGAAATTCCATTTTGATCTTCCCAATGAATGGTTTATGGAAATTTACAATGATAGTGTTGTCGTTACAAAGTGGTTGTAGTCCTGGAGATGACAGCTATTGAAGACACACTAAAGAAAAAAAGAATCAAGGAGCTGGAGACTAGCAAGTAAAAGATCAAACATTAATTGATCACCTATTTGGGGCTGGATGTGGCACCAAATTGTAAGTGGGGAAGGACGGAGGCATCTTAGGAGGGAGAACAGCTTGACCCAAATAGACACATATCAGTACAGTTCTGTGAAAAAGCACACCTACGTTATTTAGTAGATTTAGCAAAACCTCACTAATTTGTAACAATGGTAAAATAAAGTAGCTTTAGCAAATAATCCGAACTGTGATATATTATAATCCAGGTGAATGCATCGCTCTTAGAAGATTCTCAGTCAATTCTCGCTGAATGAATGAATAAAAATGAAACAGTCACTTTCAAGAGAGTACACAATATCTAAGCCTGCCCAGAAAGAAAGTACGGGAAAGAATAATGAAGAATAATACTTGTAATTGGCATTTTTCAATTATTAGTACTCGACAGAGAATAATTCCTAAATTTCTCCAGCCCTTATTTCAGGTGAATTTATTGATTCAGGAGAATAGGTTGTGCGGAAACCATGTTAAGTTTCTAGTCTGGCAGACTTTGGGTTCGACACTATAGCATTGTTCCAGGCAAGAGATAAATGCTTCTGAACTTCAAGGTCCTCATCTGTCAAACGGAAATACTGATTCTCTTATGGCGTGGTGATGAAGAATGAATTAAATAAAATGGGAATTTCACCCAGGAAACATCTGTACACCTCAAGATGGAAATTTTCAAAAATAGATTATCAGGAATTAAGGTAGAATATACTGAAAATTAACGGGGGAATAATTTGCAGGTGCGGTGAGAGACCATGAGTCTGAAAGTGCTGGATGCTCAGGAGACCCAGGATACATCTGGGCCCCAATTTGGCAATAGGACACACCCCTTGTTCCGCAGGGCTACCAAACCGCCAAATTCCAGTTCAAAGGTCTCACAATCTACCCATCTCCAGTTTGTGCCTTTTTCTTGTTGCAATTTAAAGCCTGGTTGGAAGAGGAAGGGTGGAGGTCCGACGTGGGGGGGAAGGAAGTAACACTTCAGATAACAAAATCACCAAGGTCAGGGTGGGTGTCGGCGAACTAGGCAAAATCCTGCACAATGAGGAGTCATAAACGTCCAGAAAAGAATTCTACATTCTAGGAGCTCTTTCCAGAGTCCCCTACAGAGCGCCTCACATCGCCGCCCTTTGGCCTCCCTCTTTGGGCTGTTGAACATCGCCTTTTCCTCCCCTCTCTTCCAGCAAATCCAATCATCCCCAAAACTTTTATTTTTCTCCAGAAGTCTGAATTAATTTCGTTGTGGCGCAGCTTCTACATCGCATTAACCCAACTTTCCTCCGCTTTCCTCCGTTTCTTTGGCGAGAACCTGAAATCTGGGGTGCCCGAAAGAGGGAGCCCGGAATCCGGGCAGCCTCGGGCTCAGTTCCGGCGAAACCCGCGGGTGCCTGCGAGGGAGGCGCCGTTTCCCCCCGGTTTGGGTGCAGAGTGGGGGCACAGACCTAGCGGGACGCGCGTTCTGGTACCGGACCCCCGAGCAGGGGGCTGGGGGCTGGGGGTGTCGCTTTAAGTCCTAGCCTAGGCTTCCATAAGATCTATTTTTAGCGGCGCCCCCCTTCCCCAACCTCCAGCGTGGTAGACTCTGGCCAGCAGCAGCGGCTCGGCGGCTCCTTAGGGCCTCCCCCACCGATGCTGGCTCTTGGTATCGTCCACGCGGGCAGGCCGGGGAACTGAGCATGTCTGGAAGCGCTCGGCGGCCTCGGCGGCGGCGGGGGCAGAGCTGGGCTGCGTCAGCCTGAGCCCATTCACCGCGCGGCCGCAGGAGCGTAGCGCCAGCGCCGCGCCGCCCAGCCCCGCCGAGAGGGGCGCACTCGCCGTCGCGGGGCCCTCCGCCGCTCTCCGTAGCCCCCTCCTGGCGACCCGCAAGTAAGTTTGTGAGGCGGTGGGGCGAGGGCTTGGAGCCCCGGAGAACTCAGGTTAGCAGGCGGGAGGCGCGGCTAGCGCCCGGGAGAGCTGGCTGGCTGGCTGCTGTCCCCTGTGCCTGGCGCCTCGGCGAGCTTCTTGGCCAATTTGAAAGCGGTGGCCACCGGGATCTGGAGCAGAGGGGACCGGCAAAGCAGGACTGAAATGGCTTTGGCGGGGGTCGAGGGGGACGACTTGGAGAGAGTGAAGGATCGCGCGGCGAGAGAGGACTCGGCAGGCCGGGAGAGGGCTGGTGCGGGATGGGGAGACCGGGATGGGGATGCGGGCGCCCTGCCGCGAACAGCCGCAGAGGGAAGCGGGGTGTCTCCGCGGGGTAGGGTGGGAGCGGCGTGAGACCTCAGTATGGGGAGGGGGATACAGTAGAGCGTGACCATGTCCGGGCTGGAGTGGCAGGAGGGAAGATGGATGGAAAGTGGGGCGTGTGGAAAGCGGATTTGAACGGGAGCAAGGGACGCCGGTGGAAGGGACAGTGGGCTTCGGAAAACGAGTGGACTCGGATAATTTGGGGAATCAGTACGAGGTCAGGGAGATATAAGGATGGAGAGAGGCAGCCTTGAATCGAGGTCTTCGGAAGGAGCACACGAGGGCACATGTTGGTAACCGGCTGGAGAGAGGATGGGTGCAGAAAGTGGCCTGTAAGGGCCAGCTGGAAAATCGCTGAGGGATTTGGGAAGGAACGGAGCGGTGCGGAGACCGGGCAGGGGCACGGCTGCTGGTGGCGCCGAAAGGCTCAGAAAAGGGTTGGAGGCGACCTGCGGCCCCCTGAATAGTGACTTAGTAGCGGTTCTCTGAGATTCACTTGCACCCCAAGCTCCTCTTCCATCTCCTACCTGGCTTGGTCGCCGGGAGGTTCGCCCTAGGCAAGCTTGTGGGAGATTTGGAATGATAAGGCAGCGGGGAAGGTAGTTACTGGGCAGCTGCCGGGGCTTCAGTAAGTGGTTCCCGGCACACTCCGGGTGCAATGTAGGGTCTAAATGTGGGTGTTTTCAGCTGGGCAAGGGGAGTAGTGTCTGTTCTAGGCGACGAGTCCGTGGTCTCTCCCGGGAGGTGCGGTGTTTGGGGCTGGGAAGTCAGGCAGAAGTCTGCAGCGCGCAACTCGCGGCGGGGCGTGTGAGTGTGCGAGTGTGCGCGCGCGTGTGTGCGTATTGCCGGCCCGGGATCTGGTGTGTTGCTGCAGTCTGTCTCCATGACGAGGAGATCCAGGGCTGCACAGGAGGCACGGGGAGGGGATTAAGGGAAACGTGCTTTCCTACCTCTCTTCTACCTCCTTTTCCCAGGGTCACATTCTTCGCTCGTCCAATGATACTCCTTTCTAACCTCTCCCTGGCCCCCGCACACACCAAACCCAACGCCAGTCTTGTCCTTCCTCTGCCAGAGGAAATCCTAGGGGTCCCGGCAGTCTGACGGGCCCCGGAATCCACGGGTCCTTCTCTGGGGCGTCGCTCCGGGGGTCGGCAGTTCACTCTGCTGCCCCTGCAGGTTGACGCGGTGATGTTGCCCCACGGACTCGGGAAGCGCGATGGCTCCAAATGGCCAGTGGGGAGGGTACGCCTGGCAGAGTGACTAGCACGGATTCTCAGGAAGGGGGTCTCCCCCGAGTTCCCCCACACGTAAATGTAATTTAAAAAGGAAAAGACCAGATTAGTAGAATAAACAAGCAGCTAGGGCAACAAGCTTTATGCAGAAAGCGTCTCTGACTAGGAAAGATTTCACCCATCCACCGCCAGAAGGGAAGAAGCTTTTGCATACTGGATGGAAATCTGGAGGGCAGCGGGGAGGAGCGGGAGTTGTCACCAAGTCTCAGGCTTCTCAGACTCCATCCGGCTTACGATGTTGTCCTCGGTGCCATATTTTAAGCGAGACTTTACCAGATACAGGGAAATGAGGATGAAGGCAACTCTGGAAACCTGTGCCGTATATAGAAGAACTCAAAGAAGGGGTAGGAGAACTGTCCCTGCTCTCTGCAGATATCTAAGAGGGCTCTGAGATTGTGAGTGCGTAACCATCAGAAATAGTTGTGGACATCCAAAAGAGAGGACGGTGACTCAGATGAAGGGCAGTGAAAACTTTAAAAAGTGATGAGGACCATGGCAGGGGTTGTCTTGCAGGGTGATCACTGATCACCCAGGGCAGAGGGACGCAGCAGAAAGGACGGAAAACTTTTAATGGCCAGGACACGCCCTCTTATTCTATGTAACACTGGCTGGCCCAGCTTCTAGTATGGTAACTATTGAAATGTACCTTTGGAACATGGCCATGCTTCTGAACATCTGTAAGGTGGAAAGTTTGAATAAAAAGGCTTTCGTGTCATTTTCTGCTTCTATTAATGTGTTTTTCCCCATTGATTATTATTATTAGAATATGTGGTAAAGGTAAAATAAATTATTTTAGCCATTCTGTTCCCCCCAAAAGTGCTGTTTGAATAAAACAATCTTATATGTTTGCCTATTTCTTTTTTGGGGGGGGCGTGTCAAGGAGGAGGGATTGTTTGGGCAAATTGTTTAGGGTGTCAAATAAAGGTAGAGTTAGGCGCCTGAAGCTGTATGAGTGAGTGGAGGTAAAGGGTAATTATAGAATGCTAAACTTCATGTGAAATGAGAAAATCCTCCTCTCCCCACCCTTCGCCTCCTGCATTGGAAATACAAAGTATTATAGTCCTAGTCATCAGATGCCTAATTTGACAGTTTTCCTAGAGGATTATTCCTAAACCTAGGTATGCCTTAGGAAATAGTCAGTGGCCTCTCTTCTGCTCTAAAGTAAAGGCATTTAAAAAAAGTGGTGAAATGGCTTGATGAGGCAGAATAATGATGGATAGACATGTTAGTCAAAGTGGAGGAGACATCACTTTCTTACCTCCGGTATCTTACTGATAGTCTTAGTGGTTCTCAGTGGGGTGATTTTGACCCCCAGGGAACACTGGCAATGTCTGGAGAAGGTTTTGGGTTGTCACAACTTGGGGGAAGGGCTGCTCTGGCGTCCTTTAGGCAGAGGCCAGGGATGTTGCTAACATTTTACAAGGCACTGAATAGTCCCCCACAACCAAGGATTATCTGGCCCCAAATGGCAGGAGTGCTGAAGTTGAGAAATCCTGGCTTAGAACGAAGAAATGATTAGAATTAAAAGCAACTCCTGTTAGGACGCTTTCAAATATTCCTATTGGAAGACTATCTTGAAGATCAGGAGTAGTTAAGAGACTTTCTTTGCAAAATAGCCCTGTGTTCAAAAACACTTGTTTTAAGGAAATTAAAGATGTTTTAGCAGAATGTCTTTTCAGCCTTCCAAAAAACAAAACAAACCTGAAATATATTGGAAATGTCTAAAATGACAGATTTTATAGGACGCATGTGAACTGAGTAAACATTTTTGATGAAAAGTTAAAACTGTTCAGCTTCAGTATTTTTCACTGAACTACTTTGGTAATTGCTTTTTAAAATACATAGTTTTAAGTATAATTAGTTTTTAAATAATAATTAATTTTAAAAATTATACCTACCGTGGTTCCCCGAAAATAAGACCTAGCCGGACCATCAGCTCTAATGTGTCTTTTGGAGCAAAAATTAATATAAGACCTGGTATTATATATTATACCTGATATTATATTACATTATACCCAGTCTTATGTAATACCCGGTATTATGTTATGCTATGTTATGTTACATTATGTTATGTTATGTTATGTTATGTTATGTTATACCAGGTCTTATGTTAAAATAAGACCAGGTGTTATATTAATTTTTGCTCCAAAAGACGCATTAGAGCTGATGGTCCGGCTAGGTCTTATTTTCGGGAAAACACGGTAGTAAGTTCATTCTTCACATAGTGAGATATTAAACCGAATCAGAAAAAGAACTTTGATGAATATTTATTAGAAGCCTCATGAAATGTTCCAAAATGAAACCTTAGTATTTGTAGACATCTATGCAGGAAGGTAAGAATCCCGTATAATTTTCATGTATTTAGTTTCAATTTTAAATCAACAGCATGGCATGTATTGAGAAACAACCCTTTCTAGCCTGTAGTACAATACTCTGCCTGGAGAGGAGGTACACTAGCTTATATCCTTAAATGTAATACGATCAGGGAACTGTTCTAATATCAATTGTATGTAGCAATTGAAGCACTTACTAGGTAAAGCTTTGTCATCACACTGAGGCCTAGTTGAAACTAGAGATTTGGTCAGTGTTTCTGCCCTCTCAGCGTTTCCCCGTCTTGTTAGTTGGTTTCAGAATTCTTTCTTCAGGCATCATCATTAGGGCTGCTGACTTCCCTTCTTGTTCTAATAACCATTCCCTCTATCCTTGGCCATCACTGTCCCTCAGGAATTCTCATAGCAGGAGAGACTTCATACTGCTAAGTCCCTTAGGCACCCAGTAACCTCTCCTTTTCTCCTGTGTATACAGACAGCTTTCTCCTGCTTCCAAGTGGAACAAATTTGTGTCTCTCTTGGAAAAAGGCAGTAGGAAAGCCCTTGTTTTCCACAACGGCAACTTCAGTTTCTCTGCTTGCATCTTTGAATTGCTTTGTTCAATTGCCTATTCTTGCTGTCAGGAAGGCTTTGTCTTTCCCAAGGAATAGTGAAAGAACAGAAAAACAGAACTTCAGCTGGAGCAACACTGGTGTTGATAGAGCACCTATCATTGGACTGTGAAAGCTCAAGAATATGACTTGAACCAACGAGAATCATATTTTATAAGTTCAAGCATTTGCAAATTGAAAAGTAGCAATTTCTGGTAATTCTATGCTTAGTTTTTTGTGTGTTTTTTTTTGAGGAATCTCCATGCTGTTTTCCATAGTGGCTGTACCAATTTACATTCCCATTAGCAATCCCTCTTCTGGGTATCTACACCAAAACATCTTACAACATTTATCCATAAAGGTATAAGTAGCCCTATGTTCACTGCAGCATTATTCATGGTGGTCCAGACATGGAAACAACCGAAATGTGCTTTGATAGATGATATGATAAAGAAAGTGTGGAATACTTTGGAAGTGTGGAATACTATGGAATATTACTCATCCATTAGAAAAGATGAAATACTGCCATTTGTGACAGCATGGACGGATCTTGAAATTATCATGCTAAGTGAAAAAAGTCAGAAAAAGTCGAGAACCATATGATTTCACTACTTATGTGTGAGATATAAAACTGAAAGCAACAAAGGAACAAGACAAACAAAAACTTATAGATGCAAGAGCTTAGTGGTAACCAGACGGTAAAGGGGGCAGGGAGGTAGGGAAGGGTAAAGGGGGTCAATATATGGTGATGGAAGGAGAATTGACTTTGGGTGGCAAACACACAATGCAATATACAGATGATGTATTACAGAATTGTACACTTGAAACCTATATAATTTTATTAACTAATGTTACCCCAATAAATTTAATTTAAAAATAAAGTCATGAAAAACAAAAAAAATCCATGTAATATATATTTTAATACATGTCTATGTGCCGAAAAAATAGTAACAGTTTCTGTTCTAGGCACTGGGACTCTTGAATTTGCCAGGCCCGAGCTGTCTTGTGCATCACAACTAGTTTGCAAAACCAAATTCTCATTCAGAGAATATACATTTATTCCATGTCTGGCTCTAAAAGTCTATCTGTAAAAAGAGACACAAGACAGATAATTCATTTTCACGAAATTTGGAGCAGTTATATAGCCTGATTCCTGAAAAATACTTCCAAATACAACTGGTGAAATGCAGAAAGCAAAAGAAACCATTTGGGGGAATAGTTACGTGGATTTCTCTATTAACTAGACAAGGGGGGAGTGAGCAATTTGAGGTGAAAGGGGACAGTTCTTGTTTCTCTTTTCCTTTCTTTAGGAAATGGTTATTGATTTTGTTTGACATCTGAACAGGAGAGATGGTTTCCTTCCCTGCTGTTGTTACTTGTTGAATGGATGTGTTCCCTTCTCCACGTTGGATAGACATGGAGTGGAAGGCAGTGAGTGAGTCGGTTGGTACTGATGGTTAGAGAGAAGGAGAATTGCAAATCAGTTCTGTCCTAGTAATGTTTGCAACAGAGGCTTTGAACACATAGTTTTTAAGATTGATCATACCATGTCATTATTTTGAGTCTACTCAATCACAGAACTAATCAGTTTTGCTGTTCTGAGTACTAGGTAATACCTGTGTTTTAAAATATCAGAGTATCCTTCTTGGGGGGAAATGAAATAATATGTTGGCTCCTCTTACCTATAAATAAACTTGCTGGTTACTGTGGCATGTAAATTATTGTCCCTGCTGGAAGAAGAGTGCTGCTGAGGGGAGGGAATTTTATCAAACCCTGTATGTTGTCCTTGCTGAATTCAAGAACAAGAACAACAAAGGCAAAGTTTTGAAATGTATGCTGTAGCAAAGAGTTTCTGGTGTTTATTTCATTTGAGCTGATTATTGCTAAGGAAGAGCAATAGCAGTGCAGGGAAAAGGCAGTCTTGCCTGTGAAAAGTTTTACTTTTGTTTAAAAATGTTTATTCATCTTAAGAAACAAATAACCCAGAACATTTCCTGAGGCTTTCAGTATTCTTTAATACATAGTGCATCTCTTCTATCTTTGGAAGATTCATTATGCGATGTCATTTGGAATCTGAATACTGGGTTAGGTTGGCTGATGCAGTCTCTTCTGATTTTTTCGATTTAGAGCTGTCTCTGTCCTCTTAAAGAAGGTGGAAGAAATGGGAGCACCGTTTTGGGTGCTGACAGCAGCCCGTTTTACATGGATATGCGTGTTACTTGACATTAGTCTGGGGCCCTCAGTGAACAAAACATAGATCTCAGTCTTCTGGATTATGAAGCCTGATTTTAATGATGTCAACATAAAGTAGTGTTGTGATCAGGCTTAAAAATCAATCGATGTGTTGGGAAAATGGGGATTGATGAGCCAGAACACTAACCACCCATTACAAGGAAAGAGGTACAGCAGTTTAGGGAGGATCAAGAGCTTTGCAGTGAAATCTGGAACTCTTACTTAGTAGTTTTGTGACGTTAGATGAGGTTTTTTGTTTGTTGGTTTGTTTTTAACTTTATGAGGTCCAATTTCCTCTTCTTTAAAATAGAGATAATATTTTTTCCTATCTATTTCATTGTAGGATTAGAGGAAATGTTTTCAAAACAGAGATGGCTATTAAACACTGGTGGTGCTTATATGTTCTTCTAGTGCTAGAATTTAAATGGCTACTGTCCAAGAAGGGGGACTAGAAGAATGGAGTCAGAAGGGCCATTGGTTAGCAAATTGAGATGGAAAAGGGCCATAGAGGTGGATCATAGGTTAGGAAGGAATTTTGGAGGTTGATATAGTCTGATGTCCTCTTCTGACTGATAAAATCTTAGAGATTTAGGATTATGAACTGATTTGCCCAAGGTCACCAGTCACTCTGCTTTATTGAAGCTGAGTCTGCATTTTTTCAGTCTCCATCCAGACTTTTTCCACCTGAAGAGCACACTTATTTTCTTATTGTTTCTTCTATTTATTTAAAAATGCTTATTCACCTCAAGTTGTTGTATTCCAGGCCTTCTATAGGCAAAAACAAGTCATCAATGGAATTTGTATAGGAGTTCAACTTAGGTGTTCACTTGAATGATCAAAATGGTCAAGCGCAACTTAATTTTTTCATAATTGGGGTGAACATAAGTAGGGTTTTAGGTAAAGGTATCTAAAAAAAAAAATGCCACTATGACTAATGTCCTTTAACTGGGTTATATCTACTAATGATCAGAAAATTAGAGATTGGTCCTTGTTTGTAATTCTGTTGCTAAGTTAGTAGTTTTGTTTTAAATCAATTCAGTGCTATTGCCATTGTGGTTTTCTTGAAGAGTTGGAGAGTCCATAAAAGTGTAAAAACCTGTATATGTTAGTGGTACTTTGCGAATTATGAAGTATATTATATATGCTGTCTTATTTGTAACTTAGCTGCAGATATGTAATCAACTACAGTAATGAAGAGTTACAATTGGCAGCCAGGGAGATGGCACCTTTGAAAGAACATTCCCTTTAGAATCAGACCAACTTGAATTTAAATTTCCGTTTTTTAGTAAGCAGCTGTGAAAACTTGGGCAAATTACTTGACTTTGCAGCTTCTCTTACGAGTATCTTTTGAGAATCACACCCACCAGATTATGGGTGTGATTCTTGTGGTGATTAAGTGAGATGGTAAGTAAAGATTTAGCGTGATGCCTGGCACCCTTCTTTGTCCTTGCACACTTTTAATACTATCACACTTTAGCTGCACCATTGAAAGTGATCATTTATACTTGAATCAGTTCAGACTCTTTCACTGTCAACAATCAGAAAATCCGATTTCAAGTGGCATGAGTTAAAAAAAGAATAAAAGAGTCTTTATGACTGTGTAACTGAGTAGAGGAGGGAACTATAGCTCCAGGTAGGACCTGATTTAATGCTCAAACCGTGTGACCAGTGCCTTGTTTTCCCATTGCAGTTTCTTAGCTGCACTTCCTAAGTATTGGCTCCATTCTCGACAGGCTCTCTCCTCGGGATTCTAAGATGGCTGCCTGAAGCTTGCAGTTCTTCATAATCCCCAGGTTCAAATCTAATGAATGGAGAGTGTTTCCAAAGTTCTTGCTGAAGAAAGAGGAAGCTGCTCTTTTGAGAAATTCCAGCAAATGTCCCCCTCACATCCTTCGGGCTCTAATCAAGTAAACAGCCTATTCTTCCACTCACGGTGGCCTGAAGGACGATACATCCTGGTTGGGAAGTGTGTGTTCCTGGGGGAAGATGGAGGATTGTTTTGGGGAGAAAGGAGGGTTGTATGATAGGCAGATAAACGAAAAGGGGCCTCCGTAGCACTTGTGTTATTGTTTGTCCCCTCCAAAAAACGATGTTGGAGTCATGGGTAAAGTCTAGAGAATTCTTTCTTCTCCATTACTGAATGTATCTTTCTAGTGATTGATCGGAATCTTCATGATTAAATGAAACCAATGCGCGTTGTCTCTCTTCCTTCAGTATACATCATTAGACTGGCTGGGTAGACACTGGGATTCATGTTTTATTACAAATAAATGTTTGTTAAAAGAGCACATTAGTACATTTTCTTACATTGGACACTTGGTTGTTGGATCACTATTTTCTCAAAAATGTCAGGAATAGCTGTCATTATATAAGTTATTATTATTTAATGTCCAATGATTTATTCCTTGGCTCATAGATGACCTACCTGGCTTCTGGCCTCACATCCGCAGACCAAATTGTGATGGACTTCAAGGTTGCTAAGATTAATGCAACAAACAAGTCTTTGCAAACTGCTACGCGTGGGCAGCTAACAACATATTCTGGAAAGGTTAATTTGTTAAATCTTTATATTTATTTAAGAATTCTACAATCCTCATTGGGGTTGTTATACAGAAGTCTCCTAAAAGCAGTTGTTTTCTAAGATAAAATGTGGTCTTACATTGTGAATTAATGGACTAAGGATTCATTTGTTTTAAACTTTTTATATAGTTCGCATTGGCAAGGTGTCACAAGCACATATTACACATTTAGCAGAAAAATGTTAACAGCCATGATAAAGGGCTTTGAGCAAAAAATGTTTTCTTCTGTTTTCATTCATTTAAATCATTTAGTAATATAAATAAATATAAGTGCCTTATTTTAAAATGTTTCAGAATGAGAAAATAAAGTTAACATATCCTTGGATTTTTAAAACTAGCTTTCAGGCTACTGTAAAATCTACTTGTGATGAGTAAGGTGAGTATGTCAGGCTAGCAATTGGTTTTTCATAGTTTCCAAAATGAAGGAAAACAATATTGATCACAATGCAGTTAAAGAGTGTAAAACTATAGGAATCAGCAGGACATTCCTTACCTGTTAGATCTGTTTAGAGCTTAGATTCTTAAGAGGGCCGAGGAAGTTTAAAGGACCCCTTTTATACTACTGAGATCTTCACTGTTTACCAGCATGTTTTAAAATTTTCAAATGAGCAATCGCACTGGTGAGTGTACAACAGAGGAAGAGTAAGATACCATTTTTAATTATCTGAACTATACGATGAACGACCAAGAAGGAAAAATAACCATTCTGGCACTACGGACATATTCAGGAGTTGTAGGAAAATCTAGGGAGATTTCACTTTAACATAACCTTATAGACAGAGCTGCTGATTATGTTATTTATTAAGAGGCCTGTGTTTCATTGCCAGGCACACATCTGTCTGTCATGAAATAGTATGGGGAGATTTTTTTGGGGTGGTATTGCAGTTATCAAAGTTCCTTAACTGAATTAAATAGAAACTCATTCTGGTTAATTGAAGCAGAAAGGAAGTCATTGGGTGGTTAAGGAGGAGTTCATGGAATTGAAGGAAAGGCTGAAGAATAAGGCCTTGGAAAGGATAGCCCACTGGTGGGATGAATCAACTCTAGTGTTTTCCATCATTGTGTGACTGTGCTCAAGACTTAGAATTGAGAGAGAAGGAGAGGAGGGGGGGAGAAAGGAAGGAAGGGAGGGAGGAAGGAAGGAAAGAAGGAAGGAAAAAAGGAAAGGAGGAAGGAGTGTATTCTGAGGAAGAACAGTGTATCTTGATTGACAGCCCACCTACACTGTGTTTAAAGAGTCCAAGGAGTTACCCCAAGGCATAATCTATAATCTGCTGCTACTGGAAGAAGGGGAATAGATGATACTGTGCAGGCACACTCAACTAATGTCCACTACATAGATTTAGGATGGAGAAATTTGCTTCAGTGGTGATGAATCACTAGAAAGAAAGAAGAAAAAGAAAACCCTAATTGTATTGTCCAAACAGTATCTATACAGAAGGCAGAAACACTATTAGTTTCCTAAGGCTGCCCTAACAAATTACCACAAACTGGGTGGCTTAAGGCAACAAATTTATTCTCAATTCTGGAGGCTAGAAGTCTGAAATCAAGGTATTTGCAGGGCCATTCTGTCTTTGTAGACTCTAGGGGGAAGAATTTCTTCCATGCTTTTCTCGTAGCTTCTGGTGCTGCCATGAATCCTGGGTATTCCTTGGTTTATAGATGCATCACTCCAATCTCTGCCTCCATCATCACATGACATTCATTCTCCCCTGTGACTCTGACTTTGTGTCTTCTAAGGACACCAGTCATTTTGGATTCAGGGTCTACCTTATTTCACTAAGACCTCATCTTAATGTAAGCAATTACATCTATGATGACCCAATTTCCTAACAAGGTCACAATGCCGAGGTTCCAGGAAGGACATGAAATTTGGGGAGACATGGTCCAAGCCAGTGCAAGTGTGATGTGGATAAAACCAACAACAAGCACATAGCTAGCTCTAAAGAGTAGGGGAGGGTAATTTCCTGTTATTCTGTGTTATAAAACTATATCCGAAGTATCATGCCTGGTTTTAGGTGCCCCTTTCAGATGACCATGTGTCCACTAGAGAACTAGTGGAAAAACAATTTGCTCTTTAAGAACAGTTTAAAAAACAAAAAACAAAACTATGGACGATAAACTTGGCAAAGATGAGTATAAGATAAACACAGTATGAGCCTCCAAATGTCAAAGGGTATATAGTCTTTGTTGCTTATTTGGAAAGAACTAGAACCTAGGGCTGGAAGTTTCGGGGAAGTCGATTTTTTTCTCACTATAAGCAAGAACGTTCTTAATGTGATCCGGGACAAGAATGAGCTTCCTTGAGAATCAGTGAGAGCCCCATCTCTGGAAGAACTCGGCGGAAGCTAGATTGGTATTTATCATGCGTGGTGGAGAAGAGATTTCTGAATGTGAAGAGAGCTTAAATTAGATGACTGTATAAAGTTCCATGTTCAGGATTATGTTCTAGGAATACATAGGACACTAGTGACCCCCAAAACATCTATTGAGCATCCAGCACAGTATTATATGCTGGTAGAAATAGAAGAAAACCTGGCAGACATAGTCTCTAGCTATTGCATAGATAAATATTGCAGAAGTATATTATAATAGTGAAGAACAATCTAGGATTTGGCATCGTATCCGGCACAAAGCACAAAATCAATAACTATTTCTTGAATTTATTTTGAATTAGTGTCCTTTATAAATATATATTCACGTTGTTTACCTGGAGTACTTACCTGTTCATTGTCAGCCCTGTCATATTCATTCACCTGTTTCTTCATAGTCTGGTTATCTGGGATTACTTCGCTTAAATATCGTCCCTCTCTTTGTTTCATTTTTACCATCTTAAAAATAGGGTTGGAGGTGGGGGGTAATTTTTCTCCTTAATTTATTTTCTCCTCTAGGCTGTATTTGCCAGCAAGGTAGCCCCAAAACTCTGAAGTTCGTGTATTAATGTGAATGAGGGAACTTTGACTTAAGCAGTGTTTCTCCAAGTGTGAGACACTATGACTGATTTTATGCAAGGTGACTATGGGGGGTATATGGATATGCATTGAATTTAATTGAAAGGACTTTGAATCAGTTCTCTTTCAATGTTTCTTATTAAGGCAAAGAAAGTTTCAGTCTGGTCCTAGTTTTTAGCACTTCTTCAATATCCATATAGCTCCCTTTTTAATAAAGAGTAGGCTTCAGATAGAAAGCTTTCAGAAATCCAATAAAACTTTTGTTTTCATGGTATTCATTCTTACTTCATCTTCTATTCATGGTAAGCGCTAGTTTCTATATAAAGTAATGACACAAAGCTTCCTTTAAAATTCATGCAGTTACATTTTAAAAAATGCTATGTTAAGATCAGGAAGGGACTACCATGTTTCCCTGAAAATAAGACACAGCCTGACCATCAATTCTAATGCATCTTTTGGAGCAAAAATTAATACAAGACCCGGTATTATATTATATTATATTATATTATATTATATTATATTATATTATATTATATTCGGTCTTATATTAAAATATGAACCGGTATTATATTATATTATATTATATTATATTATATTCCCGGTCTTATATTAATTTTTGCTCCAAAAGATGCATTAGAGGTGATTGGCCGGCTAGGTCTTATTTTCGGGGAAACACGGTATGTATATATGACTGAGACGTGGCAATTTCTGTATCAAAGTTCTGATAGTTCATATGTGTGGACTTTCTTCCTTGCTGTTTGTGGCTCTCCTTGACATTATCCACACCTGGAAGCAGCTATTCTGTGTAGGAGTCTTTGCTTCTCTCATTGGTTCAGATGTTGAACCAAATGGCCTAAATAAAGGGAAAATCGTGCATGGATACAATAGAATATTATTCATCCTTAAAGAGGAAGGACATTCTGACACATGCTACAACATGGATGAACCCTGAAGACATTATGTTAAGTAAAATAAGCCACTCATGAAAAGATAGTGTATGATTCTACTTTGATGATGTATCTTAAATAGTCAAATTCATGGAGATAGTAAGTAGAATGGTGGTTGTTAGGAGTTGGGGAAAGGGGAAATAGGGAGCTAATAAGGTTCAGAGTTTCAGCTTTGCAAGATGAAGTGTCTTCTGGAGATGGATGGTGGTGATGGTTGTGCAACAATGTAAATGGACTTATTGCCTGCCACTGAACTGCACACTTAAAAATGGGTAAGACAGTACATTTTGTTTTATATATGTTTTACCATAACTAAAAATAATAATAAAAGGATTTCAAAGAGCTAAAAAGAAGAAATCATTTAAAATCTTTAATAAATTCTTAAAAGTCAAGTGAGGGTTACATGATAGTTGAGAATAACTGGGAGTGCAGACACAAGGGAATCTGAACGCACTCACAGATTCTTTCCCATGGGCCTCTGCTCAGTGCTTACCAGAATGTGTGGGGCCAGGGAAGTGGACCAGAGAGAACCTGTCGGTTCCGAAGGTGTGCAGATAGTGAGAGGCTGGCCCTGGGAATAGGCATAAAATCCCACCTACAGCCCCAGAGTCTTCTCTCATGCAAAAGCCTTGAGCCAATGGGGGAGGGGCAGAAACCCCATTGGGCCCTGAATCCTGCCCTGAAATAAATCCCAGATCTGCAGCAGTTCTAGAGCATAATTTGGTTGACACAGGAAGAGGAGGGGCAGAAAAGTTGAGGAAAAGCCTGCCCAAGGCCCAGCTTCAGAGGGCATAAGACTGAGGACAGACCTGGAGAACTTAAAACATTTATAGCAGCTGTATTCATAATTGCCCTAGATTGGAAATAACCCAGAAGTCCATCAGTTGGAGAATGGGTAACCCAATTGCAGTAGCATTCCCACATTCCTGTGCTGGAGTTCTATTTGACAATAAAAAGGAACGAAAGGAAAGTTGCTGACCTCACTGCTGAGCCATTGATCACTGAGAATAACCATCAGGGAGGGAGCCATGAATATTTCATGAAAAACATGGCACTTTAGAAAATGCGAAGGCTCAGAAGTAGATCAAGACAATTATGTAGCAAGCAGGAGTAGCTTAGAGGAACTGATTATAAAGACAGAAGAGGCCCACAGGCCCTGATTTGTAAGGAAAAAAAAAATCCTATGTGTTACCGGGTTTTTTGTTTTTTTTCCCATTTTTCCTGACACATAAAATGTTCCTGATTGATAAAGCATTTTATTTTTAAAACTCAGTCTATACATACACTTTTCCCTTACCCTAAACTCATGTCAAGTTTAATCATAGATTCTTCAAGATTAAAGGATTTTTAGGATTCATCTAATAGCCTTTAAAATAGGACTTTTTTAACCTGTAGTTCGCAGACATAGATAGAATTTAGTTAGCACACAAACTTGGATAGACAAAATGACATCTTTATTGTTACTTTCCTCATTCAAATTTAGCATCGTCCTTAATTATGGGTGTGGGTCACAAACCACAAGAGCATGAGCAGCACCTGTGGCTTTGTCACCAGTAAGTCACAGATAGTATCATATCACATTACAGTTGTTTGCAGATATTTAAAAAAAACATCATTTATGTTCATCCCTACTTTGAAAATATGGTGATTATTAGAACTGCTGACAATATTTTTATTTAATATATTAGCAAAGAAACACATACACCATGTCACAAATTCATCCATTTAAAATTTGATAACTGTGTTTTCATTGTATTTAGTTTCCTTTGTAATCCTATGTATCTCTCGTGTGGGAGGTCATACACTTTAACAGACTCCCAGAGGCAGTCATAGCACCACAAATGGCTAAGAACCTCAAATCTTTCTTGAACTCTCTGTAAGTTTCATTCAGTGCCCATGGCTTGGTCCACAAAGCCTGAGTTATTGAGTGTGTTGTAATTTACTGCACGTGTGGTTGATCTGCCGCATGCTAGCTGTGCCATTCCATAGGAAACATCGGTTCTAGCATCTTTCATGCCAATTGGTGAGAATAATGGGTATTTTTTTGAGAATCTGTCGATTCTCTGGCCTCTCTAAGAGGCCTCCCCTACAGTAGGGCCAATACATCCTTAGAAGTAAGGACCCCTGAGTCACACATTTTAACCTTTCCTATTCAGGGTGCCTAGGTTTTAGAGCAGCATCCCACATTCATGGCTCTGGGCCTCTGAACCCTTCGTGGGGAGATGGGCAACTTAAAAGAGGTCCTTCTGGTGGGTTTTACCTTACATGTTTGTGAGGATGTAAGAAGGACTGATGTCAAACTTCAGAGCTGTTGATCAGGGCGGTTCTTCTTTCAGTTTTGATTCTGTTCCCTGGTAGGCTAGGTGTGATTTAAATGAACACACCTCCCTTGCCATGATCTCTATATTCTTACTTTCATTGTCTTTTAAACTTTATTTATTCTAAATGCTATCATAACAGAGTGAAATGCCAGCAGTGGTTGTGGTCCACTGGAGATCCACCTGGACCCCTGAGAACGGGGAGGATTGCTTCCCCGTGGGTTATATTTTATAATTAGAAACCCATTCTGAAGATACATTTCCTAAATATCTCAGGATAGCTCATTTAATTTTTGACAGTCCTGATGAAGAGTTTTACCTGTTTTGGGGTAGAATTTGCTCTTGTATAACTTTTCAGTGACCTAGGTCTGGTCTGTAAAAACCTCATCATTAGGAATTTCTTAAAGTTACTAAAATGCTCTCTCTTACTGTGCTTTCCTGATGCATCTATGGAATGAGGATTGTAGTGAAATCTGCCAAATTAAGAGAGATTTTGGCAGGAACATACTTACTGAGAAACATTAGTCTTAGGATCTTTCTGGACAAGGGACCTTGGCTTCTGTAAGGGTTCCAGTGTTCAAGTTCTGGTTATGTCCTGGTCTTTTGGTTCCATGTGTGTGTGGGGGGGCGGGGGGGTAGGGTGGAGGTTGGGGAATGAGACTTTGGTTCTGGATGCAGCCGGAAGACAAAGTTCTCTCCTCTGCGTATGCTTCGGCTGTGTGACTTGTGGTTTGGGTCTGCCGTCTCTGAAAAGCAACTCAGTATCTCGTAAAACAGGCCAGGGCCACTTTGAGCTGCTTTTGCAGTGACAGTACCTGGAAGGTGCTCTACAGACCAGGCGACAGGGGTAGGAGGCTGTGCAGCAGAGGGACCTGAATTCCAGAAAGGAGGGGCTCCCTCAGTGGAGTGCTGCACGGGGCTGGAGTTGCAGGCAGGAGGAGAGGATGCTCCAGGCAGAGGAAGTAGCTTGGCACGTGTGAGGAAATGAAAGAGGGTCCCTGTGGCTGGGACAAGGGTGGGACCAAGTGGAGGTGGAAAGATAAGTCAGCATCAGGCCAGGCTGAGCGTTTTGGTCTTTGAAGCTGGGGTGGGGCAGGGACATGATCAACTATCCATTATTGCTACAGAGGTAACAGTATTAATTTTCCAAGAGAACAGATAACATTAAGTAAAATCAGGATGTGTGGCAACTTGAAAAAAAGTCTGCTATTTAAACACTGGACAAGAAACATGTACCACAATACATATATACATATATATATTATACATGCTATTACAAATATTCCTTCACCACTGGGTAGAAAGCTTTTGGGTTCGGTGCCAGGATTAAATTACTTGTTTCTTTGAGGTTCTGAGCTGAGGGAATTCTAAACCGCTTGCCTTTGCCATTTGCCTTTGAAGACTTCTCCATAAAGTTTCCATTATAAAAGCGATTAACATTATCTTCAATCTTTAAAAAGGGGCTTTAAAATCAGCCAGCTATCTGCTTTCTGTTTTAGTTGCCATTGTTTACCTGTTTACTTAGACCTAATTATAAAAGGCTAGCGATATTATTACTATAATTGAACTGACTTGCAAGAAAGCCCGTTTTTAGAGATGGTACTCACTGGTGCATTTAAATTTATAGAAAATAAATTCAAATTCTTCATTTGGTTATCAAATATGGGCCCTAGTAGTACTCAACACTGACGTCTATATGCCCCCTTCAGCCACTGCTCTAAATTCAAAATTCTTGCTGTCTTTATGTCATTTGAGTAAGAATGTAAAATACAGTTTTCCTTTCACGTATATACTTCTTGAAATGGCAATATCTTGTCTGCAAAGTAATCGAGCAGCCCTGCCTCATTTTCAGTGTTCGCTACCAATGGGAATGAATTGGTTCCCAGCTCATTGCATCATTCTCATGGTTATAGTCAGACTTTGTTTTCGGATACTCTGAGACATTGGACATGAACAAAGGGAGCATTCTTCCCTTTAAAGCTGTCAACCCAGGGGCTGTGTGTTCCCGTATGTGCAATTTCTGAAACCTTTCACGTGAAACTAAGGCAGTGTGTGCTGAAATGGCTAGCATCCACCTGTACCTAAGGGAATTGTTATTGGTACACAGGTTATTTTTACCTAGTGCACAGAAAATATCATAGGATATTTATTGAGTCTACATTGTAAAGGACTTTGAAAGGTCCTTGAGACAAGGATATTCAGAGGAGATGACTAGAGCAGTTGTAGAGGATGATTTTTCTGTGTTCAGCATCTTTCTACATAATGTCAACAAGAGCCTAAGAGCGTAACCTAGCTTCAAAGGGCTTTGATCTCTATTTCAGGTTCTTTTTTTTGAGCATCTACTTCCTTGAAAATATGTCTTCTGCTTGTGCAGCCTTCCTTTGTGGACGGTCCGCACCCCCAGTTTTCAGTCCTGTGGTTGATGTGGGACAGACTTGCCTCTTTTGCTCCTGTTCCCCGAGGGGTTAGCTAGTGAACCAGCAGGAGGACCGCTGCCTCTAGCCAGTGATTTGTTCAAGGATAGCTGGCAAGATGCTGAGGCTACTCCCTGGGATTTTTACAGAATGCCGAGAAGATGCTCTCTATCTCATGGGGCTTGCGAAGCAGTTAGGATTTGTATCTACCATGTTTCCCTGAAAATAAGACCTAACTGGAAAATAAGCCCTAGCATGAGTTTTCAGGATGGCAGACCCTAAACATAAGCCCTAATACATCTTTTGGAGCAAACCTTAATATAAGACCCGGTCTTATTTTGGGGGAAACACAGTAGAGCTGCTGGTGGCCATCTTTGTTATCAACCGGAGAAACTCTGCCTGAAAATGAAGCTATTCCAAAGAAAATAGAGACAGAACATTTCAGTCTAGGAACCCCACCACATTTGAAGTCAATAAAATTCCTTAATATTTCAGTTGTCTGATCCTATTATTTTCCATTTCTATTTAAGCTAATTTGGGTTAAGTTTCAATTAAAAGAGTTAAAACATGAGTCCCCCCTCTTGAGCCTTGCCTTATAAAAACACATGTACTTTTGGGGGGCAAGGATTTCAGGATGCGTAGTAGACAAATATAATATAGATATAGGTAGATATTGAAAAAAGTAGGTTGTTGTGTGCTGGGAGTATTTTTAGTATAGGCACAAGAAATGAGGATTAGAAGAACTTAAAATATACAGAGAAAATAATAAACCAAAAACTTATAGCTAATTATATTATTATTACAAAAAAAAGGAATTAAAACATGAATGCTGCCCATGAATTGTCCCAACACTGAGGTGGCAGCAGGAAGGGAGAGGTGTGATGATTTCATCTGGTATAGGTGCGAAAGATTTAAAAATCTCTGTTGCACTGAGACAGAAAGGGTGAGTAAGAGATACAAAAGAATGCTCTAACTTTTTCCTCCAGTTGCCATTTCCATTAAACAGCATTGCATCTTTTAAATTACATTTTGAGGTTGCAGATTACTAGTGTTCCATGTATACAGAAATGAGAAACTTAGTGTTGCTAGGTATTAACAGAAACAAACGTAAATGGTAGCCGGCTGATTCCTAGTTACAGCCTTGCCTTGTGAAATCCACAGCTACATTGATTTGTTATGCATTTGCTTTGAGGATGAGGCATTCTAGGGTCTATTGTTCAACCAATAAGACATTACAACCCTAGTAATGGTTTCTGACATGAATAACAAGATGAGAGGGACAAGCAGTAAAAATTATAAAGGACAAATTATCCTCTATTTCTAGTAACTCAGCAATGAAAGACATTTATGTTCTCATTTGAACGTTAAATAGCTAGAAAATATGAGCCAGTCATTTTGGATGCAGAATTCTGCCCCAGCTTCCTTCCATTTGGTATCCTAGGTATCACTTTAAGATGGAGATGTCCCAGTAAGACGGGGAAAAAAGATACACAGTGTGGTAATAGAAATGAGTGTTTCAAGCATCCCGTGACCTGAAAGTGGAAAGCAAAAGAACTATAATGACATTTCTGATACAAGTTTATGCTAGTGGCTTATTTTTTCATGATTTCTTTATGAAGAGATACATAAAACATCTATAAATTAAGATAGTTCATGGCTAAAAGGAAAGCTAAGGGAATCAGAGGCATTGTTAAGACTCCATTTATCTTGCATTGATGCTTGTCTCATGGATAATTTCTGCTAAGAAGGGTTATAAGATAAACCCTTTAGCTAAAAATAGAGCCTGGTTACTAAGCTATTAATTTGGTGCAAAAGTAATCGCGGTTTTAAAGGTTAAAAATAATTGCAAAAATCGCAATTACTTTTGCACCAACCTAGTATAGTACGAGATGCTTTGTGTGTTCTAAGTCAGTGAGCAGGAAACATTGTCTTCCAGGTATGGCCTGACTGGTCTCCAACTATGTTATGAAGCATCTTGGTTAGCTCACTTCAGAGGGGAAAATACGTTTCCCCAAGGTATGATAGACTATACTGTGGTATGTATTATCCTTTGTGCTTCATATAATAGGAAAAATAGGTTCCTCTTCCTCGGTAATTTAATGAAGAAAAACATCGCATTTTCAAAAGAAAAATGCTACACAGGAGGAAGTAGCATGAGGATAATGAAACTTTGCTGTGGTGTATTTAGTGAACTGATGGCTTCATAATCTATCACGTTGGTGACAAAAATAAACAAACAAATTAATTAATTAAGTAATTAAATAAATAAACAAACAAACAAAATAGTTCTTCTCATCTTTGTACCCATAGGAGATTGTTTAGATAAAAAAAAAAAGGCACTCACATTTAAATTTTGGGTTTGCCCCCAAGTGATTTGTTTTGTTATCAGTGATTTGTTCCTACAGGCATAAATAGCTAAGAGAACAAAGCTCTCTGCGCTGTTCCAGCCAGACGGGACGCTTCTAGTCTTGCGTGGAAAGTGGTAGGAATCCACACTTGTGTGCAGTGGAGTTTCCTGTGCATTTGGATCTGAGTCTGCACGATCTTCTACCAAAAAGCATAAGGTAGGAAGCACGTGCTGTTGCCATGGCCGTGCCCAGGCAGAATGCGGAGGCTGCTGGCTGGGGCCTGTAGCTGTACCACAGGGTCAGGCGGGCCATGCCAGCAGATGGGGTTTCTGGGCAAAGAAAGTACTGGAAGGTGTGGGAGCCTCCTAACATTTTCTGAAATTAAGAGAAGAGAGAGCTAGGCCTGCAGAAGTCCAAGTGGTGACTCTGAAGTTTTGAACCTTGCACGTGGTACAACTGCAGACAGGAAGCCTGACATTCCTGCTGTTTGAAGTACAGACCCCAACGCAAGGAAAGGATTGTTTCAGTGCAGAGCAGCACAAACCACAGAGGAGCAACATCTGGGTGACAAAAGTAGAGAGACGGTCCAGATGTTTCCTGTAGCCTGGTGTGAATGAGGGTCTGATCGGAGTTGATATTGGAACCCTCCCCCATATATATTTTTGTATAATGTACTTTAGTTAACTGTATAATAATCTGATTGTCATTTTCATTCAGTATTAATTTCAGGGATTTCCAACTCATTTGTTCATTCATCCTTTCATTCAGTAAGTAAATTGATTGCTCACTCTTAGTTAAACATTGAAAAGTAAAAGTGGCGAATAAATCCAAAGAAATCCCTGCTTTCACAGATACGACATTCTAGTTTGTGGGGGCAAACAATTAAGCACATACATAAAAGCTTTGAAGAAGGTTTTGACAATGTGTTACAGCATGGCAAGCCCGGGAGTTGAGGAACAGTCATATGTAGATAAGAAAAGAGGAGGTACCTGAAGCTTGACTGAGGCAAGGGTAGAGCTGCCCTTAGAAGACAGGAAGGCATGGGGCCTAAGGAGTGATGAGTGAGGTAGCAGGAGAACCAAGGAAGCGGTCCTCAGACATGTTGAGGTCGCTCATTAAGTCCAGGAGTGACCTGATCCCATTGATGCTTTTGGAAGTTTCAGCCTGGCTGCCAATGAGGCAGGACCGTCACAGGGCAAGGACAGAAGCAGAGAATCTGCTGTTGCAGTAATCAATGTGAGGAAGGAAGGGAGGGAGGGAGGGAGGGAGGGAGGGAGGAAGGAAGGAAGGAAGGAAAGATTGTTTGGACTGTCATTAGAATGCTAGAGGTGGACAAAGTAGCCACATTTGGCATGTACACAACATACAGTAAAAGGTACATTCAAAGAAATGGTAGTACGCATAGGATTTGCTAAAGTTGATACTGGATTTGAGGGCAAGATAATTGTCCTATATAGATGGTCTTCATTTAAATCAGTGCTACTCAAAGGACCAGTCTGCAAAATTTGCCACTGCTCTTTGGCAATATAAGGAGCTTGTGCCAAAATGCAATTTGGCTGACTTTTTCACAGCAAGATTTTCTTTATGAAGGAAGCAGTGCACTGATTTACATTGTAGCACAAACTCCTTATTTTAACAGAGACCAGAGAGAGTTTCCAGACCAGACTAGTCTGTGGCCCTCACTTTGAGGAGCATTGCTTTGTATGAAGTCATCAGTGAAAGCCGTTATTACCACGCTCTCAGGTTTATCATTCTTGAAGAGTTGTTGATTTTGTAGTTGTATAGTGTGTTGTAGTTGCCAAAGTTAATGGAAGTATCCACAGTTAGAGTTATAAAATGTAAAGTATAAAAAGGAAAATGACATTATGAATTCTAAGTTTTCATAAGTTTTGTTTGATTTTTTTTGTAGGCAAATGTAAAAGAATAAGCTAAGGAAAATTTTTTTTTTTTATAGCAAATTAACTCATGTTTATGAAGTAGGGTCAGAGGGCAACCCAAGCTAAACCTTACTTATTCTTCAAAACTTAGCTCTTGCACTGTCATTTGGGAAGCTTTAGATCTTCCAACCATTTCAATATGCGTCTCTCTTGTGTGTTTTCATAACATTGTACAGTTTACCTTTATCATAGCGCTATGAAAAATCAAGAGTGGTTGACTTACTTTTTCCTGACTCTCCCCAAGTAGAAAGAAGACTGTCTTATAACGCCCACACCCAGTAAAATGTCTGGGACATTGTGATATCCAATTGAACATTATAAGCTAAGTAGCATGACCATGATTTCAAAGAACAAGGGGATAACTGTGTATACTGCTGGGCATAATGGTTAGCGTTCAAGCTCAGGGTCACTACCAAAAGGAAGACTTCCATAGGCTAACCAAAATCTGAGGTAAATGACATCTGTTATAGCCTCAAATATTTTTAATAATGAGTTTTTAATATTTAAATGAGTATTACACATTGGAGTTCTCAGCCATACCTATTAGAAGAGAGCAATTGACTGAGTGATACCATCAGAAATAAAGGACACTGCTGGACATATCTTACAATAACCTCATTGTGGAAGGAATGACTCATTATACGACAAACAATGTTACCATAAGATTTGAGGTGGTGGGATCTAGCAGTTTCTCTTACTTTCTTCTTTAGCATCTGCTGGAATTCTGACATGGTATTTGGCAAAAGCCCATGAAAATCTTAAGATCTGATTATGTTTTACAAGCAGGCCAATTACCATCCAGTGATTCTAGGTTTCTTAACCAATCAGAATACTTGGGGCAAAATTATTTTTTGATTTTTTTTTTTTTTCACCCAGCAGTTATTGTTTGAACATCCACCATGTGAGAAGTACCAGGTGCCATTTAAGTACCAGGAGCTGGGGAGGAATAGAGTGATGAATCAGACATGGGTCTTATTATTAAGGAAGAGTAAAATGAAATGTCATCAGTCTCTTTGCTGCACACACCTCCAGATGTTATAGGATAATGAAACTGAAGCCTTTTCCCTGGAGAGTGAGTCATGCTTCCTGGGTAGACATCTCAGGGCCTGGAAGTCTAGCCTGACCCTGTCTGCTCTTCCCAGTGATTGCTCCCAGAGGTGGCTCTTTCCATCACTTCTCACAATTGTTGTTCCCTTAGGTGTTCTCATCAGTGAAGATCCCAGCCATGGTAGCAGTTTTTGAAGCCACTGTTATTCACAGTGTCCTAATGGTTTCTCCAGCCTGCAGTTTTTACAGGATCTTATGCGTTCATCAACCTGTATTGTACCCACCCCTTTTATTGCTTTGTTTTGCCTTAGTGCAATCAAAGGTTCTATCAACTCTTACTTGGCTATGAGTGAGCTCCCTAAGGGTGTCTTTCCTATTGCTAAAAGCTGGTGTTAAAAAGGACTTAGTGATTGCCCTAAGCTTTTTTAGATAAAGATGTTGATGATGATAATAATAAAGACATAACAAATGTGAGTATTTATTGAGGACTAAAAATAGGTGAGTGCTTGTCCTAGCTGGTTTGTAGATATGTTCTCATTTATTCATTATAATAACTGTGGAAAGAAGGTACCACTATTATGTCCATTTTATAGATGAGTGACCAAGGCGAAGAGAAATTAAGTAACTTGACCATCACCATCCTCACTTCCTACCACCAAAAAGGAGACACTCATAAAATGACTCCCATGTAAATAAACCTGCAATGAACATCGGCGCACCAAGACATGGAAACAACCAAAGTATCCTTCGGTAGATGATTGGGTAAAGAAGTTGTGGTATATATATACAATGGAATACTACTCTGCCATAAGAAAAGATGAAATAGTGCCATTTGTGACAACATGGATGGATCTTGAGACTATTATGCTAAGCAAAATAAGTCAGACAGAAAAAGCAGAGAACCATATGATTTCACTGATATGTGGGATATAAAACTGAAAGCAATAAAGGAACAAGATAGACAAATAAAAAAACAAAAACTCATAGACACAGACAATAGTTTAGTGGTTCCCAGAGGGTAAGGGGGAGGGAGGTGGTAGATTAGGGTAAACAGGGTCAAATATATGGTGATGGAAAAAGAACTGACCCTGGGTGGTGAACAAACAATGTGATATATAGATGACGTATTACAGAATTGTACACTTGAAATCTATGTAATTTGACTAACTATTGTCACCCCAATAAGTTTTAGTTAAAAAAAATGAGCCCCATGTAGGTCTCTGGTTCTTCCCATTAGCTTTCTCTGATTGGCTCATCTCTAGTGATGATCTGGGTTGTGTTGATGAGTAGTGATGAGGCCAGTATACTTATTTTGGACTAAATATAAACTCTGGCTGTCATTCTGTCCTTGGACAAGCAATGAATGTTTGCATTTATGGTCCCTGAGATTGGGTGAAAGGCCAAGGCAGGCTCAAGAAGGGAAAGCTATTGCTGGAACAAGAATAATCTCAGATCTTGACACCTGCTTCTTGGCCATGCTGGTACAAGTGTTCCTGAATTTTGGCCAATGATTTCCATTATTTATTTTGACCTGAACTGGTTACAGATGCTGTATTACCATTAATTTGCCGTGAATTACTGCTTTTCATTTACCAAGCGAGTCCAAGCACATCCTAAAGCTGTGATGATGGCTCCACTCAACATCATCACCACTAATATTTAGAGGCATTTACACCTGAAACTGCCACCTACTTTGTGTGCATTATCTTATTTAATACTCATACAGACCTCATAAGGTTGATCCCACACTGTATTATTAATGCAGAAAATGCATGGCTGATGACAGCATTACTCAATCCTTTACTATCAACATGAAGTGACTTGAGCCCTATGATTGGGAATATATTAGACCAGTGGACTGTAAGATTCTATTTTATTTTATATTGTTTTGGATTAGATATACTCTTTAGTCCTGGATTAGGTAATTTTCTTAAGGGGAGAGATACTACCGCTTATTAAATATCTGCTGTTTGCTGGGCACTATGCTGTTTGCATTTAGGTTCTTATTTTTACCAGTCTTATGATTCAGTATAAATATTCATTGAGAATGTTTTCTCCCAGATGCCTGAGAACATCTTTGCCTAAGAACACCTTGGGAAAAGAGTAGGGAAAAATCTACAAGATGAAGGAAATAAACAAGAACTGGTTGAGGGTACTTGATGAATACAGAGCAGATGCTTAACATGGAGAACAGATTTTTGAAGGCAGGCTATTGCCCTGGCAGATACATAAAATTTATCACTGTGGGAGGCAGTGATCCAGCAATGTACCAAGTATAAACCTTGCAAAGAAATATTACAAAAAAATATATGTTTCGTAGTCAACAAAATATATATGTTTTATTTGCTCCTCTGCCTTCTCTGTCAGATTTGCTGCTGCTCATTGATGCATATCAAGTAGGGATTAGGGGAAAATAAGTCCTTATAATTGGAATCAGTCATGATGAGTAGAGATAGCATCCCTGTCTTTATAATACCTATTTTTATACAGTATTTTATAAAGATGACGGGAATAGAATAGAATACAGTAGAATGGAATAGAAAATGATACAAATGTGAATAATTAGAATCAGAACTATACAAACATGGAATATGCACATAGCTGATTTGTTCTGGAGTATCAAATGATATGTATGTTCATAGTTTTATTGAAAAGGGGCCCCTCTGGGCAAGAAAGTAGAACAAAAACAATTTTGTTTATTGGCAGAATAATAAGAATCTGATTAATCTCTCCACACTGGCAAACCTTTCCTTCCTCTCCAGTCATCCTGAAACCCCTGAAAAAGAAAACTTGAGAAAGCCATGTTTATTCATATATATATATGTGTGTATATGTGAGTTGGTTTTATGTATGCAATGTAATCCCACACATATACACACGTAAAATGAGTTGCGATAAGCTAGGCTATGGTGTATTAACAATCGATCCCCAAATCTAAATGGTTTAGACCAAAAATGTTGATTTTTCACTCATGCTACATGTTCAGTATAAGTCAGCTGCAGCTCTGATTTATATCATTTTATTCTGGATCCAGGCTGACAGTGTACCCCACATATGGAATATTGCCTAGCTCTTAACAGACAGAAAAAAAATAACATCCTAGACCTCGTAATAGATCCAAGAGCTTCTGCCCATATGTGCCAGTGATACACAATACTAACACTGTATTTATTGGGTGAATATTGGTGTATAATGAATAAATTGTTATCGGAATGTAATTGTACCCACAGGAGCTTTTCCATCTTCTCCTAGGGGTTTTCTCCAGGTGGTTGAAGAGATAGTCATAGATAAGAACATTGCTTTGTGTATTTAACCCTATTTATTCTCATGCTCCCCCATTTCTGTCTCATAGTTCTATTCATTCTATTGATGACATTGGGTCACTATTTCTGCATTATAAAGTTTAGCCCTACTATTTTTCAACCAGATATCTCCTGAGAACCTACTCTGAGCCAGGCACCCTGTCATGTGCTTGATAACACCTGCATCTCATTCAGAAATACTGTTTCTTAGTGATTTAAGGGCTGGAGGAAACAGGGTTTATTTTATTAAAATATATATTGATTAAGCAGTATAGTGGTGAATGAAACTGAGCACAGTTTTATGGAAGAAGCAGATATATTGTAGGAAAGTTTATAAAGTGCTTCAGAACATGAGAAGAAAAAGGCAGATTCTTGGGGACTGGGATAGTTATATGGCATCATAGATGAAGTGTTGAGAAAGGTAAGCGGGATTTTGTTTAAAAGTCAAGGTAGAAGTGGGGGTGATAGCCTTCCCGACAAAGTAATTAGCATACAGAAAAGCAGAGACAGGAAAAAAAATATAAAACATGTTTGAAAATATAAGTAGTTATTCATAGTTGGAGTGTGGAATTTGGGGAAAGAGATAAGACAGGAATTATAGATTAAGACAAGTTTTGGAGTTATTTGATATAATTCTTCAGATTTATCTAGAAAGATCAGTCTTACTGAATCTGAGCATTCTTCCTTGCCCCTGAAATTAGAGCCTGACTGCTACTTTTTCTTCTTCTCCTTCTCCTCCTCCTCCTCCTCCTCCTCCTCCTCCTCCTCCTTCCTCCTCTTCCCCTTCCTCTCCTCCTTCTCCTCCTTCTAATTTTTTTAAAGATTTTATTAAAATTCTTATTCATTCAGCCCCCCCGTATTTTGATTGGAGCGCTTAGTCTATTTACATTTAAAGTGATTATTTATAGATATGTAGTTATTGCCATTTTATTCATATTTATTTATTTTTTCATCTTAAAGCAGTTCCCTAAGATTCCTTGTAATTCTGGTTTGGTGGTGATGAACTCCTTTAGCTTTTTCTTGGGAAGCTCTTCATCTGTCCTTTGGTTCTAAGTGATAGCTTCACTTGGTTGTAGGTCCTTGCTTTTCACCACTTTGAATATTTCACGTCATTCTCTGCTGGCCTGCAAAGTTTCTGTTGAGAAATTAGCTGGTGGTCTTCTGGGAGCTCCCTTGTAGGTAACTAACTTCTTTTCTCTTGCTGCTTTTAAGATTCTCTCTTAACTTTGATGTGTCTTGGTGTGGACCTGTTTGGGTTTATCTTGTTTGGGACTCTCCACTTTCTGAACTTGTATGTCTGTTTCCTTCACCATGTTAAGGAACTTTTCAGTCATTATTTCTTTGAATAGGTTTTCAATTCTTTGCACTCTCTCTTATCTTTCAGGTATAATGCAAATGTTGGTATGCTTGATGTTGTCCCAGAGGCCCCTTAAATTATCTAAATTTTTTTTTTTTAATTCTTTTTGCTGTGCTGAGTGGGTGTTTTCTGCTACCTTGTCTTCTAAATCACTAACTTGATTCTCTGCTTCATCTAACCTATGTTGATTCCCTCTAATGTATTCTTCATTTCAATTATTGTAGTCTTTATTTCTGACTAATTCTTTTTTGTGTTTTCTATCTCCATTTTCATGTTTCCTATCTCTTTGTTGAAGTTTTCACTGAGTTCATTGAGCATCCTTATAACCATTGTTTTGAACTCTGCATCTGGTAGATCGCTTGACTCCATTTTATTTAGTTATTTTTCTCAAGATTTGTTCTGTTCTTTTATTTGGGACATGTTTCTTTGTCTCCCCATTTTGGCTGCCTGCCTGTGTTTGTCTCTATGTATTAGGTAGGGCTGCTATGTCTCCCAGCCTTAGTAGAGTGTTCTTATGTAGTATTTGGCCTGTGCAGCCCAGTGGTACAGTCTCCTTGGTCACTTGACTTGGTGTTCCAGATGTGTCCCTTGTGTGAGTAGTGTGTGCCTTTATGTTGTAGTTGAGCCTTGGTTGCTGTTTGCACATCAGTGGGAGGGATTGACCCTCAGGCTGATTGGTTGTGAGGACTGGCCGTGACTAAAGTCAAGGAAATGCTGTGCAGGGGCTGACTCTACAGAGCAGGATTCACTTTAGCAGGGCTCTGATGCCTTCCCAGTCTGTTCTTTGGATGTGTTCTCCTTGGAAGCACCCAGGTGTTGCTCCAGCTTGGTCTGAAGCTGATCCCCGCACATGTCTACCCCAGGACCTCAGGCCAAGTTCAGTCACAATCTGTGCTCTGCTTGGGGCCACCTGCATGAGCCACAAAGCAATGGACAGATGGCTTCCACCTATGCTGGGCTTCGAGGTGACTCGAGAGGCCAAGCTGTGAACTGAGGCTGCTTGCCACTATTGCTGGGTTTAGGGCTGCTCAGCAAGAGGTACAGGGCATGCCGAAGCCACATTATGCTTGTTTGGGTTTTGTGAACCTTTGAGAGATTTTAGGAAAGTCTGCAGCATAAGCAAAGACAGGCTGTTTGTGTGGAAATGCCACTGAAAGTGGCTTGGTTTTGCCTGCAAGTTGGGTGGGGTGTGATCTTAGGGAATTACTGTGGCAGAGCCAACAAACATTGTTAGCCATGTGATGGAGACTCAGATATGGTGGCCACCTGCATCTAAATGGCAGGAGTTGGGAGGGCACAACAACAACAACAAAAAACAATGGATTCTACCAGCACTTCTGTCTGGGAGAAAGCAGTCCCTCCAGCCCTCGCCCTGAAACCTGACAATTTAGTTCCTTCCCATATGTCCCCGGTACCTTTCAAGCTGTTGCACCAGTGCTGGAGCACAGAGTGAGTGATTCCATCAGTGAGTAAGTCGGTGTGCGGGCCCTTTAGGAATGCCTGGGACTCCATCAGCCTTCCACATCACTCAGCCACAGTCTCCACTGGTTTTAACAGCCTGAAGTTATGGGGACTTCTCTCCCTGGCACTGGAACCCTGGACTGGGGAGCCAGATGCCAGGCTGGGACCCCTTGGTTGTCCAGATGGGGCCCCCATAGCCGATATTCCTCCTGATATTTAATAGTCACATGTGGGTATCGGATGCCTGTTCTGCGTATCTGCCCCTCCTACCAGTCTCGAGTTAGCTTCTTCTGTATGTCCTTAGAGGTAGGACTTCGGTTCAGCTAGACTTCAGGTGATTCTTAACTATGATTGTTCTGTAGTCTAGTGGCAATTTTGATGTGGCCATGAGAGGAGGCAAGCACTGTGTTTACTACTCTGCCATCTTGACTGGAAATTCTGTCCTCTTCTTTTTAATCACCCTTTCAACTGAATAGTGTTCCAGACTGAATCCCATGGTTTCCTTGCATTCATTACCTTTGATTATTTTAGGCCCCTGATCTTTCACCTCTTCTATGTCTAATATTTATATTTAAGCCTCTTTGTATCATGGCTTATTCCATTTCGATGGAGTGAGCTAGTTCCAGTGAGTGACCTAAAAGATCTTTCTCCTCTAAATTAATTTCATATGTGGATTTCCATATTTCTGTTCAACATACAATTTTCCCTGAAAAACATAAGTTCCTTAGTTAATGTGTTTAGAAAATGAACTAAAGAGTCATTTACAGCATGATATGCACCATGAATTATTGTTTTATGATGTTTTGCAAATATTTGATCCAAGGCATTCACTGACTCATATGTGTCATAAGGACTATACTGTACAGACATTTCAGAGACAGATCAAATTGTAACCTGCTAGGAAAACCATCATTGCTTCAGTTACTGTTTCATAAAACTCACTGGTACAGATATTGAAAAAGAACTCCTTCTGCATTATCTTTTTGAAGGTGCTCAATTGAATTGAGGTTGGGAACACTATGTATCAATGCTCTGCTTTCCACTAGGGAAAAAGAATATAGGTTCATATAGGTTCCTTCCAGGTTATTTCTGCAGAAACCTTGTTGGATAATTTCATTTTTTTTCTTCGCCCTTCTTTTTCTTCTTTATATCTGGGTTAGAGAATAGATAGGTTGGGTTTAGAATTGGTATATTTCAAAATGACTCAAACCCTTATGTTGTAAAATGTGACAATTTTAGGTGCAAAAATATGAAGTGGTAAAATCCAAGTTATATAAAAGCTGGGATATAAAGTCAGCATTCTTGACTTTCAATACAGTGTTTGTTTGGGCATCATGGTAAAATAGCCCCAAATTAGGAGTAATGAATATTACCTGGCACCCAACGATTTGAGGAATCAATGCTTGTTACTGATAAGGTGTTGTTTATAAATTTTGCAGTCACTGTATGTTTCAACTATACTTATGTGTTGATTGATTTCACTAAGTCATACACTTTGAGAATTGAGGTATCTTCCCTGTATACATGTAGAACATTGTAGCTATTTAAAATTTATTGTATTAATTTATTTTTTATATTTTGACAGATTAATTTCAGTAGTCAAGCAATATGAAAATAAAACTGTAGTCAGGCTTTGAAATTTACAAGAACTAAGACCTCAGTCAAGTTTTAAACTCCAGGTTTAGATGTGTCTAACAGTTGTAATGCAATTATGTAGAGGAGCATAGCGGGGGGGTTGAATTTATCAAATTAGGGTCCAAATCTCTGCCATAATGCTTTTGTTACTGAATTGCATCAAATTAAGACACTGTTGATTATAAATAGTATCCCAAATTCAGGAATGCATTAAAGTCAAACAAGGCCATCTTAGAATCTAAGAAATATAGTATCTCATGATTTGGGGTCAGTTCAGTAGTAATCCCTTTGAACTTTGATTTCTTTATTACTAAAATGTATTAAAAATTTGTGACTGAATAATAGTAATTTACTTAGAAATGTATTAAGATTTGAAGATATAATAGTTATATGAGAGAATATGTAAAAATGGTGAGCCTTATTTTAAGGATTCAGGAAATGCCTGTTTTTCAAGATAACTTTTTTACATTTCGAGGGGAAAATACGTCTTAAGAATTGCAAATAAAAATGTAGTTTGGTCCGTACTTTCTTTCTAAAAGTAAACAGAATTCTCTATCACATGAGAGAACTAAAAGCAGAGTAGGTGAAAATAATTGTTTTTTTAAAAATTACTGATAACTGGGATTAGAAATAATCAAAGAAGGACGTACCAACTTGTGACAAGATTGAAGTAATTATGGGAGTGTTGGCATCATAACTTTATAAAATATAGTTCATGACCACCTACTAATTTTCTCTAGTTTATTATCCGCCTTTTTTGAGTTCTAGAATCATTCTTTTTTGGTCAGAATTTCCTACTCCATTTGAATTTAGCACTTTGTTTTTCCATAATACTAAGTTCAATCAATTTCATAGTCAAAGGTGAGCCTATGCCTTAAAGAAACATTGAAAATCATTTAGAAACTATGACCTAAATATGGTAGTAGAGTATTACGAGGAAGAAAAAAGCTACAGATTGAGTATTTTGAAGGAAGGAAGAAAAAACGGAATGCATAAATGTCTTTTCTAAATTACAAATATGAAAAGGAAAGCCCTGAGTAAGTTAGCTTAATATCTTAATTTTTTACATTGGTTTGCTGAATTTGTCTTTAATTTAAAAATGTATACATTTCACATTCATAGGGAAAAGGAATAAACTTTATTGAATGGATACATTGCCATGAACTTGGACATTTGTATGTATTACTGCATTTAATCATTGAAGTAAACCTACTGAATAGATTAAAAAGCAGCATTCAAAATCACAGCTGGCATTTTCAGTACTTACAGTTCACATGCTCAAAAACACAAATATCTACTTAATGAAATATTTTATATATTTTGGGATAAAATGTATATAGTACATAAACTTATTTTAGTTAAAATTTGAACTAAATATTTTAAAACTGATGTGGCTTCTCTTTTAACACCGGTCAGATTAATACACTTAAGTATGTGGTTCACCTTCCAAAATTGTAATATCTACTAGTAATTTAACAAGTACATATTTTATTTGTTATATCTTTGTAAAAACAACTAAAATAAAATAGCGTTATTCGCCTCTCTGTTTTTAGCTGTGCAAATTATTAAAAGATTTATCTATAAATAGTAAAAATCACTACTTTAATATGCCTTATGTATTTCATTAAATAAAATTGTTTGTCTATATCAGTATATATTATTTTATTTACTTTTTCCAGGAAAACTCATTCAGTCAAGTCTTTTCTGCTACTGATTAAAATCCTGATTAAATTTGAGTTGTTTTAAATCAAATCCTCTCTAACTTAGTTATTGTGCCATAATTTAATCTCTTTCTAATTTCTAAATGGTAACTGAACTTCTTTGCTAACCCAAAATCTAAACTCATCACCTAAATATTTCCTAATACATTCCTAAATATTTCATGCATTTCTTTTTAAGAGGCAAACACATGATCTCTTTCTGTACCATTTTTCATTCTGTGTCTTTTGCTTGACGGTACATTTTCTTGGATAAATGTTTTTGTGATCTTTCCTGCCGCCTAAAGTCTAACCCTAGAATTATGCTTAATCAGTAAGTTGTGACAACCAACCTATTAGTCACAAAATACGTTGGATTTAATCATTGTTCATTTTAATTAGAAGAAAATCAAATGACTCTATAGCCTTTAGTACCTGTCAGAACCACAAAGTTTTTATTTTCTTTTAAATAGTCTAAACCAGAGCTCTCTAGTAGAAATGTAATATGAGCCATATATGTAATTTTATGTTTCTTAGTAGCAAGATTAAAAAAGGAGGAAGAGGTGAAATTGCTTTTAATAACATTGTATTTAGCTCAATGTCAAAAATATTATAATTTAAATTCGTAAGGAATAGAAAAAAGTATCAATGAGATAGTTAACAGTTTTTTTTAATACCACTGTTCAAAATCTGGTGTATATTTTGCACTAACAGCATATCTCACTTCAATTAAAAACATTCAGCTCCTCCTTTGTACTAACCTCTTTCTAACTGTTTAATTGCCACATGTGGCTAGTGGTTACCATAGTGGACAACTCAGGTCTAAATGGTTATTTGGAGGAAAATTTCTTGGCATGTTGTACCCTTTACTCAAAGGAACTTTAGTTTCAGTGTTAATTGGGGTCAGTTGTCTGATGTGATTGCAACATAATTCACAGTAGCTAGTAGTTCAGGTAATATATAGATAAAAACCCACATGCATAGTTTAAATTGTTTTTTCTTATTTAGGGCTGAGATAAAGGTGTAATAATCTCTACCAAAATTAATAATTTATTTTGCTACATGCCATTTTAAGTAATATAATATTTTATAAAGAATAGAATAAAACTAGGTTCAGAGATTTTTGTGTTTTTGCCTTCCAAAAAAGAAGAAGAAATTACTATTTAGGCTTAGGTGAAACTGTTGTATAGAAAAAAATTATATTCATTACAATTGAAAGTGTTGCAGTACTTTTTTTCTCATGCACTCACTCCATCAATCAATTAATTGTATTTTAATCATTTTTCTTCTATGTTTTATTCCGTTTTGTACTAGAATTTGTTATCTTAATTTTTTTCTTAATCTCCAAAGTATATTTTATAAAAATGTAACCAAAAGAGTTGATATTTATTTCCAGCTAAAAATTCAACATGTGTGAAAGTACATGCTTTAAATTGTTACTTGAGAGTGTCAGACAGCTCTGGCTAAAGAAAATATTCCAATTACATAACCTTAAATTAGTTTAGGAAATAGATTTAAATAATTCTTTTCATGACTTTGCTAATAGTTCTTTTTTGACTGTAATAAAATTATCTTTGATTTATTTACATTAATTTGAGACACATGAGATTAAAATAACATTTAATTATTTGGTTAGCTGTGTGGATAATTTCCAAAATCCATTTTTATCTTCAAACATCCCCAAAACACCCATCCATTATTTTCTGCTATGGCTGCTACTCTTTGAAAAAGTTTTTTTTCATGGAAGTATAGTTGACATACAATATTATATTAGTTTCAGGTGTATAACATAGTGATTTGACGTTTATATACCTTACGGTGTGATCACCACGATATGTCTAGTAACCGTCTGTCACTGTACAAAGTTATGATATTATTGACTATACTCCCTGTGCTGTACGTTATATCCCCATTGCTTATTTATAGCTTTTTAGTTTGATGTAGTATGTTTATCTTTGCTTTTGTTGCCCTTTGCCTGGGGAGACATGTCCCCAAAAATATTGCTAAGACCAATGTCTAAGTGTTTTTTACTGCCTGTGTTTTCTCATAGGAGTTTTATGGTTTCAGGATTATTTTTCTGTTGTTGATTTTTTTTTTTTTTAATCTGTCAGTGTTACCCTTATTGCTCTAGGCGCAAGCAGTGTCTGTGTCTAAGACTCATTCTCTGTTCTTTTTTTTTGCTCCATCACCATTTGTATAAATAACTATTTCAGTTGATCTTCCTTCTTTTCTCTTCCCACATATAATGGGGATAGAGAGGTTTTTATTGCTATTTTTAATTCAAAACCTCAGTTTGCATTCTATATCAAAGACTAGAGGACTCTTTGCTAATCTCTTTAAATACCTCAGGCAAGAATAAGAGATTCAGTAAAGAATAAGAGATTATTCAATGGGCTTAAATTTTTAGGAAGCAAAGTGGTTTATTTCCTACTTTTTAGGCTACCTTCATTGTTCATTTTTTGTCCATATCTTCCAAAGCTCTTTTTTTTCTTATCAAAATGTGGTATGAATCTGTTTCTCTAGATTTTGAAGAATTATTGATATGATTATATGCTCATAGTTTTTAAATTTTCCATGTACAGTGGTACCTCGGTTTTCTAACGTAATCCGTTCAAGTTCTGAAACGTTTGAAAACAGCCGAGAGCTATGGCCTCGGGATCTTCCACTCAGCAGAAGCCACATGACATGTTCGACTTCCAAGGTGTGTTCGAAAACCGAAGCATTTAATTCTGGGTTTACGGCGTTTGTAAACCGAAATGTTCATCAATGGAGACGTTCGAAAACAGAGGTATTACTTTACTAAGATGTTTCTCCTTTGGGGACATCAAAGGAGTGATTTTCTTCATGATTTGTAAATTGCGATATTACTAGACATAAAGGTTCAGATTTAATCTTCAAATGAGACCAAACAATTTTGGATTCACAAAGTATTGATATATAAATTCTTAAAGTTAATAATTTTATTTCATTCTTACTCTTGATTATTTGGGATTTAAAGCTGTTGGAATCCATTCTCACTTGGTCTCATTAAAGATGCATCTAAGCCTCTGACTAGTTCAAGATATTTATTCAAAACAACTGGAAACCTTTGTTTACAAAAATAGTTGTACATGTTCATAGTTTTTATGTTTTAATTGTAATAGCTAAAAACGAATGTTTACCAACAAGAGAATGGGTGAACAAATTGTGGTACATTCATACAGTAAAATACTACTTAGCAGTATAGAGAAAAAATGAGATACTGATATACACAAAAAAAATCCCTATGACTTGATGTTGAGTGAAAGAAAAGTACATATTGTATGATTTCATTTTTATGAATTTCTAGAATAAGCCGAACAAATCTGGGTGACAGCAAACTAGAAGAGGGGTTGCCTATGGGGGTTGAGAGTTGAGTACACTCCAAGGGGAAGTGAGAGAACTTTCTGGGATAATGGAGATGTTCAGTATCTTGATCGGGGTGTTGATCATAGGGATGTGTATAATTGTTAACACTTATCCAGTTGTACACTCAATGTCTGTGCTTTATATAAATTTTATAAAGTTTTTCAAAATAGAATGTAGATGTTAACACATGGGCAATAATCAGAGGAAAATGTTAGCCACCAAAGGGGAGAGATGTAAAAGGAATGCAAAGATGAAGGAAGGAGTAGAAGTTCTTATAACATAGCAGGGCAAGAGGATAGTGACTTTAAATTTATAAAAACAACACGATTATCAAAACTTGTGATAAAGAATAATGAACAGCATGAGTCATCAAGAAAACATCATTTTATTTGGAGTTGGGAGCCATCAAGTAACCCAAAAATGAGAAATAGGTAGAAGAGGTTGCTTCTTGGGAATGGTACTGTGGAAATTGATGTGGACATGCTCCAGTATTGTTTTTCAGGTCAAACTCATCCATCAATCAAATATGTGTACTGTGTACATGTAGCATGTTGATGGAAATAAATTTTTTTTTTAATAATTAAAATTTAAAACGTAATGATTTCCCCATTACAACCCTCAGGACAACATTCTAAAACCTGTGTCTTTTATGGTCTGGCACCTACCTGTCTCTCCAACCTCATCTCCCTCTCCTTTCCTTACACTCCTCAGCCATCCACAATCATCTGGCTTCCATAATGTATGTTATTCCATTTCATTCTGGGCTTTTGCACATGCTGTTCCTGAGATTCAAGCACTCTTTACACAACATTTGTGGCTCAGACTTCTTAGGTTTCATGTGTGCAGGCTTCAGGACTTGTTTCGTCCTGTTTTGTGTTCTCCAAGTTTTTACTTGAATGTATCTCCCACTAGAATGTAAGCTTCATAAGGACAAGAAGCATACATGTGTCCTTTTCAAGATTGAATCTTCAGCAGGTAACACAGAGACCTGGGGTATATAGTGGACTCCCAGGGATATATTTTAAATGAATGAACAGTGTAATTATTAAAATAGTGACATGAATTTAGGAAATGATTTAAGTACTGACTTCTAGATCTCTTCCTCTAGTATGTAGACAGCTCTCAAGATGCTAGGCCAATAGGTACAAATTCTTTGAGTAACGTTTTTGAGGATATGGAGTAAAAACAGTGATTGTCAGAGTCCACTTTCTGAAAATAAGGGCTGTCCACTAAAGGTCATTGACCCAATGCTGACCTGGTCAGACGTAGAAGGGTCCAAGAATTCCTGTATTAGCAGTTTTCTCCCTGCTAACTGCTTTCTAATTAAATCAAAATCCAAAGAAAGAAGCTATAGGTGATTATCTACATAGCAATAATCCTCTATTGATTAATGCCTAAAAGCTCCTATTTTTTTAAAATGATAGAGTGCACTAAGAAACTCTCTTGCATAAAATACAGTGTACTACTATAAGATCTACACAAAATAAAATTTAAAATCAGCTAAATGTGTACATTGACATTGGAAAATATTTAATATTTACCTGCTTATTACCTGTTATTTATAAAGAGTTGACAAAGAGGAACAGAAATTTATCTCAGTTTGATACAATAAATCATTTAATTGTACTTATCTGTAAAGCTTTAGAACTCCGACTATAGGAATTAAGTATTTACAAGACATGGTCTCAAATAAGAAAGGATTGCTTAAATCAATTACTAATATGCAATTTCTGTTTCTGTTATAAAATCTATTCTCAATCTATTTGTAAATAAAACTTTTGTAAATGTATTCACAAAATTCCTAATTTTTCTGTAATATATTCTTTCTTAAAACTTACTGGGTCTGTCATCAAGAAAGTCAATATACTCAATTAGGAAACAAATGATATGTGACCTCTGGAACTAAAAACTTCAAAATTTAGAATAAGTGTACTTTTCCAAAATCTACATATTCGTGGAAATATTTAGTTGTGTTCCTTATTCAAAACAATACTCATAAAATGATCTATCTATAATTTACAGAACTGTATAAGTCAAAATTCTTATATTGAGCATTTTTAGAAAATAAAATCAATTTGATGGCAATCATAGCAAAATTATCTTTCTGGATCCTACATCCACATTTTAAATAATTGTGTGTGTGTGTGTGTGTGTGTGTGTGTGTGTGTGTGTAGATGATTTATGTGGACAATAAAGTTGCAGGAACACACTCCAGATACATGAGATAATTATATCATTTCTTAATGGACCTGATACAAGTCTCATTTGTTTAGCTTTTATTTTCTCCCATTGTATTCATATGATGAAGTATTTTCTCATGTTTTATTAAATATAAGAATTTTAATACTCTTTGGGAAGTCAATTAGCTTTACTCTTTTAAATCTTTTTTTTAATCAAATTGATATATATGTCTATTTTAAAGTTAAATAGTTTTACAAGGTTTATAACAAAATGTAACAGTACTCTCTCCGTTTTCTTCTCACCTCCCTATCCTTATTTCATAAGGCAACCACTTTCAACATTTTTAGCTACTTTTTTCTTAGATTTACCTCTAAATACCTTCATTTCCTGTTTCTGTTTTGCATGTCTTCTGATTTCCTACTATGAAAAACAGGAATAATTTTTAAAATGTTTTTTCCTTTGTCTTTTCAATGGTTATACCAGTTTTTAAATTAATGCTTAGTGCTAAAATTATGACTAAGAAATTTTGATTACATTTCATTTCTTTAACAATTGTTTTTTTCCTGAAGTTAATAATTGATGCACTTTCCGTCCTTTTCTTCTACATTCATTCTAAACTATCGGAAATGTAAACCTCTCAATAACTTTACAAAAATCAGGTGATTTATCATATTTTTGGTACTATGTTTGTTTTCTTGGAGGCATTCCTCATATTGCTGTGTTATAATTGTCTAGCCACTTGTTCCGATAGGGATTAGTTGCTCTGTAATTCTGCTGTATATCATCACGCATAATTTCTCTTCACTGTCACCCTGGAAATTCTGTTTGCTAATCTCTTATCTTGGATTCCCTCCCCTTTGATCTCAAGTCTTCCACTTTGTTAGTTTCGTCTCTCACTGTAAACAGGCACATCATCTTGTAACTTACAGAGAAAGATAACGTTATTTAAGGTATATTTTAGACATTATGTGTTCTGAAAATGCTTTTATTCCACTTTCACATTTGGTTGACAGTTTGGGTATAGCAATATCCACCCCAAAACTTGAAGGTATATCTCTATTTTCTTTTAGCACCCAGTTGTTGAAAAATATGATGCTATTCTTCTAACTAATAAGTGTGTATGTTGGTTTTTGCCAACTTTTTATTGTTTTTGTTTTTCTAACACTTTATTTATTTTTACATTCAGTGTTATTTTATATTAATTTCAGGTGTAAGCATAGTGGTTAGACACTTATGTAATTTAAGAGGTGATCCCCTTGATTAGTCTAGTACCCACCTGGCACTCTGCATTGTTATTACCATATTATTCACTATATTCTCTATGTTTTACTTTACATCCCCATGACTATTTTGTAACTACCAATTTGTACTTCTTAAGCCCTTCACCTTTTCCACTCTGACTCCCAACCCCTCTCTCCTCTATCATCCCAATAAATCTAGTACCCATCTGAAACCTTACATAGTTATTACAATATTATTGACTATATTCCTTCTGCTATATTTTACATCCCATGACTACTTTGTAACAACCAATTTGTACTTCTTAATCCCTTCCCCATTTCCACTCACTCCACTCCACCCCCAATCTGGTAACCATCAAAATGTTCTCTATATCTATGGGTTTGTTTCTGTTTTGTTTGTTCATTTATTTTGCTCTTTAGATTCCACATATAAGTGAAATCACATTGCATCTGTCTTTCTCTGTCTGACATAACTCACTCAGCACAATGTGTTCCAGGTCCATCCATGCTGCCACAGATAGCAAGAACCTGTTCTCATCCATGACCCAGCAATATTCCATTATATATATATATATATCAGCTATCCTTTCTCTATTCATCCATCACTAGATACCTAGGCTTCCACCTCATCTTGGCCACAGTGCTGCAATGAACATATGGATGCATTCATCCCCTTGAAATAGCATTTTGAGTTTCTTCGGATAAATACCCAGAAATGGGATTACTGGGTCCTTCTTTGTCTCTTGTTATGGTCTTTATTTTAAAATCTATTTTGTCTGATATAAGTATTGCTATTCCAACCTTTTCTTTCCCTTTCCATTTTCATGAAATATCTTTTTCCATCCTGTTACTTTCAGTCTATGTGTCTTTTGATTTGAAGTGAGTCTCTTGTAGGCATATATGTAAGGGTCTTGCTTTATTATCAATTCAGCCACGCTATGTTTTGATTGGAGCATTTAATCCATTTACATTGAAAGTAATTGTTGGTAGGTATGTAGTTATTGCCATTTTATTATTCATATTTTTTATCTTTTTTTCTTTTCATCTTAAAGTAGTCCCTCTAAGATTTCTTGTAATACTGTTTTGATAATAATGAACTCCTTTAACTTTTTCTTCTGTGGGAAGCTGTTCATCTGTCCTTCATTTCTAAATGATAGCCTTGCTAGGTAGAGTAATCTTGATTGTAGGTTCTTATTTTTGTTTTATCACTTTGACTATTTCCTGCCAATCCCTTCTGGCCTGCAAAGTTCCTATTGAGAAATCATCTGAGAGTCTTATGGTTGTAGGTTCTTATTTTTGTTTTATCACTTTGACTATTTCCTGCCAATCCCTTCTGGCCTGCAAAGTTCCTATTGAGAAATCATCTGAGAGTCTTGTAGGTAACTCACTTCTTTTCTCTTGCTGCTTTTAAGATCCTCTCTTTGCCTTTAAGATTTGGCATTTTAGTTATGATGTGTCTTGTTGTGGGCCTCTTTGGTTTCATCTTTGAATGAGGTTTGGGACTCTCTGCGCTTCCTGGTTGTGTATATCTATTTCCTTTGCCAGGTTAGGGAAGTTTTCAGTCATTATTTCTTCAACTAAATCTTCAACTTCTTGCTCTCTCTCTTATCCTTCTGGTTATCCCTATGATGTGAATGTTGGTAGTCTTGATGTTGTCCCAAAGGCCCCTTAAATTATTCTCATTTTTTTGGATTCTTTTTTCTTTCTGCTATTTCGATTGGGTGTTTTCTGCTACTTTATCATCTGAATTGCTGAATCGCTGATTCGATACTCTGCTTCATGTAATCTACTGTTGATTCCCTCTAGTGCATTCTTCATTTCTGTTATTGTAGTCTTTATTTCTAGCTAGTTCTTTCTTAGTTGTTTTTCTTTCTCTCCATTTTTATGTTTCTTATCTCTTTGTTGAAGTTATCCCTGAGATCACTGAGCATCCTTATAATCGGTGTTTGGAATTCTGTGTCTGGTAGATTGCTTCTCTCCATTTTGTTTAGTTCTTTTTCTGGAGCTTTGTTCCATTCTTTTATTGGGACATGTTTCTTTGTCTCCCCATTTTTGGTTGTCTCCCTGTGTTTGTTTCTATGTATTAGGTAGGGCTGCTATATCTCCTGGTCTTAGTAGAGTGGCCTTATGTAGTAGGTGTCCTGTGGGATCCAGTGGTGTAGTCTACCACTGGATGCTCTGTAGCTGGGTGCTCTGGGTGTGTCCTTTGTATGTGTTGTGTGTGCCTCCTGTTGTAGTTGAGCCTTGGTTGCTGTTTGCACACCAGTAAGAGGGACTGACTCTCAGACTGAATGGCTGTAAGGACAGGCCATGACTACAGAGGAGGAGTTGTGGTGCAAGGGCTGACCCTACAGAGCAGGGATTGCTTTAGCAGGACTCTGGTGCCTGCCCAGTCTGTTCTTTGGATGTGTCACCTTAGAGGTGGCCAGATGATGCTCTAGCTTGTCCAAAGCTGACCACCAGCTGTGCCAGCCCAGGGCTGTCCTGGGAAGAGACCCGCTGCAGGCCAAGTTTATCCGCAGCCTGCAACCTGCCCAGTGCCACCTGGTATGAGCTACAAAGCCACCCACAGATGGCTGCCACCTGCACTGGACTTGGAGGTGACTTGAGAGGCCAATCTGTGAACTGAAGCCATCTGTATCTAGTTCCGGTCTTAGGCCTGCTTAGCCAGAGTTGCAGGACATATCAAAACCAGATGCTGCTTGTTTGGATTTTGTGAACCTTTGAGAGATTTTATGAAAGTCCACAGCATGAGCTAAGACAGGTTGTTTGTACAGAAATGCTACTGGAAGAGGCTGGAGTATGCCTGAAACTTGGGTGGGGTTTCAGGGAATCACTAGGGCAGGGCAGATAAAAGGTGATAGCCAGTTTGATGGAGACTCAGATGTGGCTCCTGCCTGCATCTGCACACAGGGATGGGGAGGGCTCAACAAAGAAACAACGGCTCCTGCCACCTATTCCCTCTGGGAGAAAGTTTCTCCTCTAGCCCTGTCCTGAAGCTAGTTAATTCATCTGTTCCCCATATGTTCTCTGTGCCTTTTGAACTGCTGCTCCTGAGCTGGAGCTCAAAGCAAGTGAGTCCATCATCGAGTAAGTCTGTGCACCTAGGACTGTAGCTGCCCTCCAGCTCATTTAGCCACAATCTTGGCTGGTTTTCACAGCCAGAAATTATGGGGACTTCTCTCCACGGCACTGGATTCCTGGGCTGGGGATCCTGGTGTGGGGCTCTGACTCCCTTGCTCCTGTGGAGGGGAACTCTACAGCTGAGATATCCTGCCTAATTTCCATAAGGGTGTGGGACCAGCCCATTCGGTGCCATGTCTCAGCCCCTCCTGCCAGTCTTGAGGTGGGTTGTCTATGTCCATAGTTGTAGGACTTAAGGCAATTGTCAATTATGATTGTTCTGTGGTTTACCTATAATTGATGTGGTCCTGAGAGGAGGTGAGCTCAGCTTTTATCTACTCTGTCATCTTGACTGGAAAAATGTATTGTTTTCTTTGAGTAAAGCTTTTAGGGATTTCTTTTTGTTCTCAGTGTTCTGAAATTTTATATTGATGTGCCTTAGGTTGATTTATTATATGAAATTTTTAGTAGATCCCTTCGATCTGGTGACTCATGTACTTCAGTTCTATTGTATTTTCTGATACCATTTTCTTTGATGAGTCTCTTGGTTTTCTGCTCTGCATTTCTGGAGGTGCTATAGTATGGATGTTAAACCAACTTTGTGGGTCCTCTCATTTTCTTATTCTTCTCTAATTTTCCTCTTTTTGTCATGCTTTTTCTACTTTACAAGTGCAATTTCTTCAGCTTTGCCTTTCATTTTCTTTATTGGATGTATTAATTCGGCTCTTACTTTTAATTTTCACAGTATTTTTATAATACCTTGTTCTTGTTTCATGCTTGCATATCTTCTTTTATTGATTATAGTTTTCTAAAGTTTTCTTCTGTTCTCTGCATTTTTTATTTTTTCTTGTTTTCTTATTCTCTGTCTTTATTGCACATTCATATTTGCAAATGAGGCATTTAAAAGCCAATTGTATACCTGGTATTCAAGGGTATAACTTGTTGGTTGGTAAGCTTCATGGTATTGTCATGTATTCATTTTTAATCATTTTATTTGGTATTTATACCAAACTATATATCTCTATCTCCTATCTTATTTCTATCTCTGTCTCTGTCATCTATTGTTTATACACCAAACTGAGAGTAACTAAGTATTTTATTTTGTGCTTGTTAATTTTCTCAGGGAGGAATATTCTGAACTCCTTTCTAGTAGGCTTCTGTCATTATTAGAACTAAGTAGGACAGGTTGGTTGGCATGTGGTGGGGAGGGGGATTACTTTTTAGTATATAGACATTCACTAGTTATTTACTTACTCCCTGCTTTTTTTTTTATGACACCCTAGCTCCCTGGGATCTTTTATACTTTGATTCATCTTTTTTGGAGAAAAAACAGTTGTTCTCCTGCCTCCGTGGAGGAGGTATAGTCATCTAGTTGCTCAGGATAGAGGATTGCATCTAAGGGCCTGTATGCTTCTTAGATGTTCAACCAATCATCCTTTCTATCTCCACCATTGCCACTACCTTCAGAAATACAAGACACCCTCTCTTCCTACCCTTTTCTGATTTCTATCAATTGACTTTGCTTATTTCTTTGCTGTTGCGCCTCCTTACACCTTCTTGGCATTGAACTGTCAGGTTCCTCTGCTCTGTTAAGTCAATTATCACTCATTGTTCTAATTTCTAGCATTCATAATTTGCACTCCATCTCTCCCTCTTCCATTCGATTCTCTGCCATTGTCTCTCTTCCTATTCTTATTGTTCTTCTGAATTTATGCCCTTTATTAACACTTGTGTGTAGTTACAGGAGGGAGCAGAGGCTACCTTATTTAACTGGGTGTTTAAAGATTTTGACGTTTAAAAGATTAGCGTTTTATAGCATTTCAATATATTCTTGAACACAGGCTATCTTGGTATATATACATCTCCTCTCTACCCTCGTTTTCCTCTTGTGCAGTAGTTCCCAGTCATACTGTTATAAAACTCTACCCTGAGTGCATTAGGATAAATAACTGAACTCAATCTCAGTTCAATCTAGGGCCACCTTCAATTTCAGTCAGGGAGTCATTTATAGTGAGATGTGTGGAACAGGCATAGAAGAAGATTTGGGGTAGTGGAGGATGTAGAGCAATTCTAAGTGGAGCTGTAGAGCAATTCTTTTTCCTAGCTAATGTTCTTTCCTATAATAATAGAAAGCATTCCAAAGCAAAGAGTATTTGTGTTTAAAGAGAGTTACATATGAGATGTCCTCCCAACTTTGCATACATTCATTCATGTAGTACTTATTAAGCACCTAATGAGATTCAGGAACTGTTCCAGGCATTGGAGATGCAGTCGAAAATAAAACTGACAAAATCCACGTCCTCATGGAACTTATACTTTTGTGTTACTGGTAACTCACCATGCAGTGAACACTTGACATTTGAGATAAATGCCCAACTTTGAAAGTCTGTAGTCACTTAATGCGTACCACTACAGTGTATACCTTACTTATAAAACAAATGCAACAGTCAAAACTACAAAACACTGTGGATTGGAGATGTTGGGTATATTCATCCATTACTGTGCAGCAAATTACCCCACAATTTAATGGCTTAAAGATACAATTCATATTTATCATTTCACACAATTTTTATGGGTCAAGGCTTTAGAAGTGGCTTAGTTGGATGCTCAGACTGAAAGCTTCTCACGAGATTGAGTCAATTTGCCAGACAGGACTGCAGTCATCTGAAGGCTTTATTTGGGTTGCTTCCAAGATGTGTTCATTCACCTGGTGATAGTTGTTGGCAAGAGGTGTTAGTTCTTTCCCCTCTGGGCCTCTCCATGCTTGAGTGTCCTCATGACATGGGGCCTGGCTTCTGCCAGAGTGAGCAAGCCAAGAAAATAAGACAGAAGCCACAATGTCATCTATGACCTAGCCTCAGATGCCACGCTCCTTCATCTCCACCACATTTTGTTAGATCAGCTAGCTCTATTCATTGTGGGAGAGGATGCACGGGGGATGAATTTTAAGAGGCAAGAATCACTGCAGGTCATACTGGACGTTGGCTACCACATTGGATATTTATCCAGGCTCCCTCACTTGTTGGGTTAGTCTGTCTTTATCTGCTATGACTGCTATAACAAAGTACCACAGACTGGGGTCTTATAAACAACAGACATTTATTTCTCACAGTTCTGGAGGCTGGGAAATCCAAGATCAAAGTGCCAGCAGGTTTGGTGTCTGCTGAGGAACTGCTAACTGCTTCATAGGTGGCCATCTTCTCACTGTGTCCTCACATGGCAGAAGGGGTAAGGGAGCTCTCTTGGATCTCTTATAAGAGCACTAATGGGGTCTCTTATAAAAGCCCTCATAGCCTAATCACCCCCAAAGACCCACCAAAAACACCATCACATTAAGAATCAAGTGTCAACATGAATTTTTGGGGTATGCAAATATTCAGTCTATAGTACTCTCAGTGACTTAGATAAATGCACTTAGATGAACTAAATCTCATGATGTTACTTGTGAAGAATCAAAATAAAAGATAGCTTCTTGAAAGCTATTTATAAAGCTTAGATTAACCCAACAACCTACCGTGTTTCCCCGAAAATAAGACCTAGCTGGACCATCAGCTCTAATGCGTCTTTTGGAACAAAAATTAATACAAGTCCTGGGTCTTATTTTAATATAATATAATACTGGGTCTTATATAATACAAGATTGAGTCTATATAATTAATATAATATAATATAACATAATATTAGAGTCTTGTAAAGACTCTATAAATGAGTTGAACTTAAAATTATCCCTTCAGATGTTAATAAAGGATATCTACATTGTGTATATGTTTGGTGTTTAATCTGGGTAGGCCAAATAATCAGATGACACCAAAACAGAGACTTCTGTTTCGAAGAGCCAATCCTTTAAACTGCATAGCATGTATTTTGGAGATATTTTCTTATTTAGAAATGTGGTCATTAGAATCATGTGATCATAAACAGCATCAGAGACCACTAAGCAAAGTGAAATTTGAAGAGGTATAGAGGATCTTGATTTTTTCCCCTCAGTATGCGTTTTTCATTCTAGCTCTCCAAATAGTCATAATGCTCTGTGAAATACTATTTCAGGGTGATGGAATGTTGGCTTCTTCCTTGTTGAGAAATAGTTGCTATTATCATGACTACCTTCAAGATTGGTGAATTTTTACTATAACTTTACATAATGCTGTTAGAGCTACAAGTTCATTCTTGGAACTTTTAAAATTCCCTAAGTGCATACTTTGTTTTTTTGTGTGTTGTTTTTTTTTTTGAGAAAGTTGTAATTTTAATTTTAAATCCACTGGAAACAAATATCATTAGAGTGCAGCATATTCTGTCTTGCAGTAGAATGTAGAAACATGCAAATGAGTCACACTATTTTCCATGGTCATTTGATTTTCATTTGGATGTTTTGAATTTAAAGCAATTTTCCTAAGTTGTTGTCCAGTAACCTGACACCATGTTTTACTGTGGAGACGTTTTTTCTATTACAAGCACAATTATCCATTGAAAAATACATATTGTTATTTTGTGATGAGAGAGAATCCCTAGTCCAGTGGAGTTTTTACTGCTTCTTGCTAGGACAAAATGAATTCTTCCAGCCATATCACAGCCTAAAAATATATTATTTCTATGGCAGGAATCCAGTGCCAAAAAAAAAAAATCAGATAGCTTTTTATGGAACTCAAACGTCTCATGTAGGTAGGAAGTGTAAGACTCACTGCCATATGCTCTTCTCATCCGGTAGCCCTCAACAGTAAACTAGTTACAATTTAACATGTACCTCCATGCCTCTGTAGCATCATTTTTCTGAAAACGTATGAGGAGATCCAGAATACCATTACTTTTACTAGAAGTTAAAGAGGAGATTTTTGGTGAACCTTCCAGTGGGGGTTTAAGAGAGGACTGTTAAATTCTGGACGATGTTTCCATAGTACTTTTTTGATAGGTGTCATGTGGAAAAAAAAAAAAATCTGTGAGCAAATTCAGGAAATTATAAGTCTGTAAACATAGCTCTACAGGTTTTCTTAGTGCTGGTGGTCACAGAGCACATGATGATGGTGCACCCACAGGGAATATTTTATACAAATCCAAAGTTGCAGGGAGCTCTTTTTCCTCTAGGAGTGTGTCAGGAAGTGAGTATGGGACAGATGCTGGAAAGCCCCTTTATAGGTACTTCTCATTGACTGCAAACTAAAGTTCACTTTTTTTCTTGATGTGTTGATCAAGGTGTGACCTCTACAAAAACTTGCATATTATGGACAACGGTGCATTTTTCACCAGGGCTTCTCCAATTTTAAAGGGAAAGCAATATTTGATATGTTAATTAGGGATGGACCTGAATATAATATGCCTGAATCTAATATTAGGTTTAATTACCTCTCCATTTAAGACACTGAGTGCACTTTGCTTACTGCCTAAGCTAAAGTTAAATGCATTGAAATTTTGAATTCCCTTTTATATGCCATATACCTCAGTAACATTTAAAATATTTATGGAATGAATCAGCTGGGCTTCCTTTGTGCCAGGCAGTGGGCTAAGAGCTTTACAAACCTGAACTCGTAAATGATGACATTAAAGAAACTCAGTAAGTGGTCCAGGGTTCCACCCCTGGTAACTGAAGCAAGGACTCAAACCCAGCTCTGCCTGGCTTCACACAACTGCCTTCTGGCTGCTAACTACCTCCTGGCAAGTATAGACAGGGATAGATGCTAGTAATTTGTTGTTAAATCTCATTAAAGAAAGAATATCCTGATTTATGTGAAAATAATGGCATCTTAACTGAATTATCTCTGCACATCACATTGGCTTTAGTATTAGTGATCAGAGAGTAAATATCCTTGAAATAAAATGAAAAATATATTTCTAAGAAAATTGTTTTAAGCAGATGAAAGTATATTTTAGCAGAGTGTTTGTTTTTTCTAAACTTGTCAAGTTGGCATTTCTTGAAGAGGCATTATAATGGAAAGGACCTTAGACTATTTGAAGCACTATTCTGCCACTTACTGGATGTCCTGTTTTGGTCAAATTTTTTTTTTTTTTTTATCTCTTTGAAGCCTGAGTTTCCTTCAACATAAATGGATAAAGTTGTATTCATAGGATTGTTATGAATCTTAAATGAAAGAACTTTCTATAAAACACATCGCACAGGACAAACAGCCAGTAGCAAATAAATGGTATTTTTCTTCCCCCATTCCCTACCTTAGTAATATTTTATTTATTTATTTATTTATTTATTATTAATTTCAGGTGTACAAAGCAACTTAATAGACGTTTACACCCCTCACAGTAATAACACCCCTCCCCAAGCTACGACCTCTCTGACATCTTATAGACACAATATAGTCACAGGGATATGAAATACAGGAGGGGGAATATAATCAACAATGTTGTAAAGATCATGTAAGGTGCCAGATGGGTACTGGACTTACCAGGGGGATCACGTCATAAACTGTGTAGATGCCTGACCAATGAGCTATACACCTGAAGAGCTGAAGTAGAATAATATTGTATGTCAACCTTAGTAATATTTTAAGTTTTAATTTGTCACAGAAATTAACTTATTTGATTTTCTTTTTAAAAAAAGTAAGATAAAATATCTGGAACCTTCTACAATTGGACATCCTCCTGACAAACTAATTTATAGTTGGAGATCTTTAAAGTCTAGCTGAAAATCGCCTTAAAAAACCTTTTTTCTTGATTCTCAGGCTCATGTTTTTGCTCATTTAACATTTCAGAAATGTTCAGAAAAGCTGTTATTAATTCACCAGCAAGACTTACAATCAATGGCACCTTAGAATCAAAGAAATGCAGTAGAAAATATAACGAGTAACATAGCAAAACGTTGTACTCTATCATATAAGCAACTCTTATTTTCTGCATTTCATTGAAAGAAAACTGAGGCTCAAAAAGCCTGCATGACAATGGGTACAGAAAGAACTTCTGATTCTCTTTGTCAGAGAAGGGCATCTCTACTTTTATTTAACACTATCCCTTAATTCCACAAAGAATAAATAAAAATGAGCCAAATTGAAAACAAGAACCATGTAGAGTATATGGAAAAACCTTTTTTTGGTATGTGTATTATTTTTAAACTTTGTTTCTCAAAGGCATTTAAAAATGGTATCTGTAGGATAGACCATTTAGAGAGGCAGTTGGTCCTGAATGGTTTGTGTGAATTTATAGTAATTTTTGTCAAATTAAAAGCTGTAGTAAATCCTAGGACATTTCTATCATTATAGTGGCCCAACATTGCAGACCAAATGTGTAAAGGAAAATCTGACCATTGGAGAAATAATAGGCACCCATAGTGGATGATTTTATCCTAGTGCCAACCTAGCTGTTGCTTCGGTTATATAAGGGTACACTTACGAAGCATGTGATTTAAAGCTTCTTTTTCTCTGTGTCAGGTATGGACAAACACAGGTTAATGAAAATAGCCAGGGAGGACTTTAGCCTCCTAGGATGGGATATCTGAAGAATAATGACATTCATTCTGCCTTGAAGGCTGTAATCAATCTTTATTGAAAGAATCTAGACTGAAGACATGCAGGGCATTTTGGACAATCCTACCTCATTACGTTTTGCATTTATCTGCCATCTTCTTACCTCTTTTGATCATTGAGGGTTATAACCATTTACTTACAGTACTTTTTTGTTTTTACAAAGGAAGATAAATGGACCTATAATGTTAAATCACATCTTTGGTTCTTTATTTTATTTGGATCCCTGTAAAGATTCAATGTTGAACTTCTCCCTTCAAAACTTAGGTAAAACAGGCTAGGTGATTTGATATGTTTATTTTCTCTTTGAAAAGACACAGTAACATTTTTAACTGCAATTTTATGACCAAGTTTGCAAGATACCCTCAATGATTTTTAACATTAAACTTTGTGTAATACGACTGATTTTATATTTATATTACATATTACATATGTGTGTGTGTAAAGAAATTTTTGTGCAAGTGACTAGTCTAAGATCTCATTTAAATTATTGATCATAGTAATGCATTTTGCATAAAGTATAAACTTAAGGTATATTTTCCTTGAGCTCATGCCCCCAGATGACTTTTTAGCTAGAACATCATTGGAGCAAGTCGGTCAAAAAAAAGGCGAGCTCCTCTCCCATTACACAACACAGTGCTTCTGGGTACTTCCTGTTTTGAGCAGCTGTAGGATTTAATTTACACAGCAGTATGCCTCAGAATATCTTTCAGGAGGAGAACTCTCATTCTTTCTCTACCCCCTCCTTGTTTTCTAAATCCCGCCAAAGGAATTAGAGAGTTTTTATTGTTTTTCTAAAAATTAAAACTTAGAAAAAACTTCTCTTTTTGCACTCAGCCACAATGAAGTACATCAAGATTCTAATCTTCCGCCCATAAAAGAGGACACAGAGGAAAGACTAACAAAGAAAATAAACCTGTTATGTAAAGAATAATATTAAATGTGAAGATAAGATTAATATATTCCAAACAGCTCTGACAAATAATTATGATTATATTATTAAACTCCAGTCCTTCTTATATAAACTTTATAAATATGCAGTATATGTGATGCTTATACACAAAGGCTTCTTAAACAGAAATCCAGCCTTGAGAATTATGGTAACAAAATTGATAAATTTTAAAAATATCAATTGCTTTGTTGCCTGAATGTAAACACAACACAAAACGAAAAGTTTAAAGTAATTTGTTAGGATTTCTCCTCTGTCCCACCCTAGAACTGATTAAAATATCACTAAATGAGAATGTTTTTAAAAAGCTATGTTATATAATATTTATTGCAATATCGTTTGTTCCAAGTTTAGTTTAAATGACAAAGTCATGGTAATCTTTCTGGCCAGTTGTTTTATTCGATGGTTCTTCCTTGATCAGAAATCTTTAACATCTCCTCAAAGCCTGAAAGAAAGCTTTAATTTTTGTGTGTGGTATTCAGGATTTACAAAAAACCTGTCTTGTTAGCATCTTCTCTTACCCTTTCTCCCTGCTTCCTATGCTCCTCAACCTGTCTGCCTTTTCTCAAAGTGTTTTAGACTTTCGCTGTCTTTGAAATACCTCTCTCGTCACTTTCTTGTCTAGCAAATTCTGATTATTCTCAAAGCTCAGCTCAAATTTCCCCTCAAGTGAAGGCTTTTGCATCCTTCTCTCTCCTATCTCCTGGCCAAATTATTTACTGCCTCATCTGCATTCCTTCACTCCTTCATTTACATCACAAGTATGGCATGTATTGCACTAATATTATAGGATACTTGCTTTTCTGCTATTTTCATTATTCTTTTGGAGAGCAGGAACAATATAGGTATTTATCTTTTTATCACTAGAGCCTGACATGGTGAAAGAGATAAATAATTGAACTGAATCATAGGTCTATCTACAGTTGTCAACAGCCATTTTAATACACGAGGAAGAAAATATCCAAAATATCTTCCCTTTTATATGAATATATTAATCTTAGTGTTTCAGGGGATGGACTATTTAAATAGTTAATATTTCTATTTCTGTATATTCCCAAGGTAATTTACATTGCTGCCATGTTCTAGCTTCGCCTTAAGATTCCTTACAAGACTAATTGCACTAGCTACAGTGTATCATACCCTTCTCTTTAAACTGAGTGCTTTACAGGCTCTGACTTCCATAAGATCTTCTAGCGGAAGTAATTTAGAGTTGGTTTCTATCCAGAAGCCTTCCATGTAGCTAGCTGGTGGCACTTAAGTGGAGCCAGAGAAAAAGATAAAAGAGCAGGCTAACTACCCCTTTGCCAAGGAGCCAGAAGGACACGCTGAAAAATGATGTTCCTTCGACTAAAGAAAATCGCATTCCACCAAAGGTAGCACATTTTCAGACTGGTGATTAGCCAACTTTATATCCAGAGGGAAAGCGATTCAATAGAAGAGGAGTAGGCTTTCAGAGAACTAAATTTTTGTCTCTGTTTGGGCTGAAGAAACAAGGCCTATCTTGCCCATCTTGAAGTAGGGCAATTAAAGCTCTTTTAGTCTGTGAGGAAAAATCACACTCCCAGGGAATTTTAAAAGGCCTTTTTCTTGTGAAATATGACAGTTTGAAGAAGCCTTTTCTTCTTCCATTTACTCCTCCAATGAGGAAACTTATCTTCCTGACAAAAATTACATTAAGAAACAGCTGCAGCCATTTCCCTTTAGGCAGCATTCTGGGGGAAAACGAGTATTTGAGAGAATAACTCCCTGAAGATAAATGGGTTTTTCAGTAGCTTTGGGCAGGAGGAATAAAGGTGATCCTTTATTTTTTTTATACTGTGGGCATTTAATAGGCTGGTGAGCCCAATTTGAAAATCAACAAAACTTTTTTTGATTAGGAATAATTGTTGATCAGCAGTATTTCTTGTCGTCTTTGAAGTTTAGATGGCGGGGATGGGAGGGCCTGTGATGGATTAAGGTTCTTTTCCCTATTTCTAAGTTCAAGGCAGTCTGAGAGGTGTTCTTTTGTGGTCTGGAATGAGGCTGAGACGCTGAGTGAAATTACACTCTGTAAGTCTGTACCTCTTTTCAGGGAATACCTCTTTTCAGTCTCTCCAGCTGCAGGTCATGGAGCAGTTCTAACTATTATTAAAACCCAATGATGCAGTCACATCACACATCACATAAAATCCTGTCTCTGAAGTTGTACTTACGTGTTCACATCTCTCTTCATAATGTTCTGGGACTTTCCATTTCACCGTATCCCACTTTCTTTCCCCCAATGTCCTCACAGACATTTTCTTTTCTCATTGCTCACTTCTGCCTTAAGGATCTCCTTGCCATAGATTTTGGTTTCTTTAAATATTTGTGTCTCTAATTTACCTCTGATTAGCCCACAAAGACAAGATAGCCAAAATCTTCTTTAGAAGGGGAGAAGTGGAATGATTAAGAAAACTTATATTTAACTTTACAGTTTGTCCCATAATTTCACTGCCTTGTTTACAATGATGCTAATTGAATATGTCCTTCCATTTAGGATTTAGGACAACATAGGTAGTATTTTATCAGCTAAGAATTTCTCGGTGTATACTTCTTTCTACAAGTAATCTCTTGGTCACAGGTATGAAATCACTCTATGTTTGTAATTTTCATTCTCCTTCTCTCTCTTTTGTCTTTTTCTTTCTCTGTCATTCTTGACAACAGTTACTACTTTTTTTACAGCTTTTGACAGCGGAACATGTTGCTTAACATGTATAAGACTTAGTAACATAAATGTATAGCACTTCATGTGATAAGCACAAACTTTCTTCAAATCTAAGATTCATTTTCCCTCTACAAATTATATGTTGAAAACAATCTTTTTTAGGCAAAATGGACTTTGGAATCACAATTTACCAAAACAGAGCTTTGGAAAACTTTTACTTATTGATCAAAGAACCAATGGCTTTAAATATATTTTTCCTATATTAAATGTTTTTTGTTGACAATTCATTTTTCAAAGAAAAATATAATGACTTTGATAGTTTGATTTTTTTTACAGCATATTCATATTCGCCTTTCTTCCTCCTGCCCAAAGCTACTGAGGAACCAAACCCATTTATCTTAAGGGAGTTACTCTCTCAAATACTCATATTCTTCCAGAATGCTGCCTAAGAGGAAATGGCTGCAGCTGTCTTTCTTTTCTTTTCTTTTCTTTTCTTTTCTTTTCTTTTCTTTTCTTTTCTTTTCTTTTCTTTTCTTTTCTTTTCTTTTCTTTTCTTTTCTTTTCTTTTCTTTTCTTTTCTTTTCCTTCCTTTTCCTTTCCTTCCTTTTCCTTTCCTTCCTTCCTTCCTTTCCTTCCCTTCCTTCCTTCCTTCCTTCCTTCCTTCCTTCCTTCCTTCCTTCCTTCCTTTCCTTTCCTTTCCTTTCCTTTCCTTTCCTTTTTTCTTCTTTTATTTTCTTTGTGTTAATCATTTCTTTGCTTTTTATTTCATTTTAAAAAATAAAATTGTATTCCTAAATAGTAGATAAATTGGTACTCTTGTTTTGGAGTTATTCGTTCTTCTCTGACTTGCTTCATTTTTCAACATTGTTTTTGAGATTCATCCGTATTGATTCATTTTAAAGTATACATCAACTTATATCCTCACCTCTTCAAACACCTTCAGTGGCTACCCACTGCACTTAGGAATTAAATCCAATCTCCTTTCTTTTCCCAGCAGGCCCTACATGATTTGCCCTTGCTTGTTTCTCTTGCTACAGTTAAAGAAATGGAGTCTTTATGGTGAGAAGCGTCCTCCAAGAGCAGTTGTGTGACTGGCAATAGTATATGGTTCAAGGTATAACAGGAACAGGTAAGAAGCAGAAGTTGGAGGTGCAGATTGAGGTTGGAGTGGGTGGGGGGTAAAAGGAACAGATCGACCAAGCAACCCTAGACGTTACTAAATAGAAAGATGAACCTTTACACCAATTTCTAGACGGCGTGAAGACTGTTTTGGAAGGATATTAGGTGAGCATTGAGAAGTAAGAGTGAGGTAGAAAGGAAAAAGTGTAGCTTTTCCTTCACATTCAGCCTTTCCAACCAACCAGAGTCACAGACCCCAGATTCTACTTCAAAGTTCATTTGAACTGATGTTAGAAGTTGCTTTTAGTTCTCTTGATAAAGGTCTATTTTCTAGAATGATGATTTATGCTATAGTTGTGAAATAAACACCTTTTTGATTGGGAACTACCAAATATCTACAGTATTTGATGTTGGAAAAACTTCATATTAACTTTTTGTTGAGAAGACTAGATTATTAATTGGAAAATATATTTGTTGTAACACCTCTTTGTACAACTTTTAGCTTCATTTCTCAACTAAGTAAAAACAACAATAACAAAACATTGCTATGCTAAAGAACAGTGTATGATGTAGAAGAAAGAATAAAGCACTTGCTTTGTAACTGTTATCCATTATCACGGCCGTTATTAATACAAATCAACTCTTGAGTCAACCTGAAGTTTGCCAGTCACATTTATTTTCCTTGATTGATATTTTTCACTTGAATCTGAATGTTTTAGGAAGATGTCCATATAAAGAAAACTTTAACATATGTTTTACATTTATATTTATATGCAAATATCCAGATTATTTGATTAAATGGTATTATATAATTATATCATTTTTATTGTTTGCTATAAGATAAAATTGTCTTTAAAGGTGAAAGCATTTGTATATGAAGGTCTGTAGAAGAGTACATTTAGATAATGTTATTGCTTCCAATTTATTTTTGTTGCTTATAAAATGAAATTATAAAGAGACATATATATATAGCCAGCAGTCATCATCAATGTGACTGATGTTTTAGACCCTGAGATACCAAATATATAGTTATTTGCTTTGGAATCTTTGGAACTGTAACAGGTTTGAATGAATATTTTGACTGTGATCGCTAATAATTATAATATTTGGTGGGAATGTACCATCTTTTGATCACATCTTCTGTAAAAAATTCAACTTACTTGCCGCATGTCTCCCTCCATTTCCCACCTGTCCAGGAAGCATTCCCAAGGTAAACCAGTTGTACCAATGGAAGAATGTCCCCTTAGTGTATTGATTGGAAAATGACAACCACTGTTGTGATTTCCATTTGGATGAGAAACTGGGGCACTTTCTAGGGAAAAGACATAACCCTGTTACTAACAGTTTGACCCAGGAGCAAAGCCTGGAGTAATTTTGCTGGAATGAATAGCCTGGTATCTTTACTCTTAGATCTTCTCATTAATTAATATTTGAGTTCCAGGGAGAAGAATGGCTCTATCTAAGACTGTTTGACGTAATAATACGTAAGAAATGGTGTCATATACTTTGGTTTTTCTCTATCACATAAATTCTTGCATTTGAGGGACTTAGTATATCTCGTCTACCTAAAGGGAGATTTCAGTGTCTGGCAAGTGATAACCATGGTGTCTGATATGAAACAGCAATACCCCCCAGAACTGGCAGAAGAACCCAGCAACAGTGGCTACATCCAGGGGTACCAGCAAGCCTAAGTCCAACTGAAAATGGCACCCAGTGAAAGTGCTGTGGGTGACTGCAAGTCATGTAGATATCTGGGGTCAGTATCCAGCATGTGCTAATATTGGACCAGGCATTACCCACTAGAGGGGGCTGTGGCAGAAAAGAAAAAGCAGAAGCCACATGGCAGCAACCAAGCGATGGGCACACTTTTTTATTTTTTATTTAAATATAGTTCATATGCAATATATAGTACTTATATTAGTTTCAGGTGTACAATAATGTGATTTGACATTTTTATACCTCACAATGTGATCATTGCACTAACTCTAGTAATCACCTGTCACCATGCAAATTTATCACAACATTGTTGACTATATTCCCCATCACCTTTATTACCCATCCTTCCATCCCTTCCTCTCTGATAATCATCCCTTTGGTCTCTGTTTCCCAGAAATATTTGGGGAGCATTTTACTACCAGAAGTATTTGGGAAGTACATTGTTGGCTGTTGGAATTACTTGTGCATTTTCCAGTAACTTTTTTTTTTAATATCAAAAAATAAAAAAGAATCAATTCTGCAATATGTTTGTGTAATTTCAAGATTTGTATATGATCCTCCAGAGTTGAAAAGTACAATATGCTACTGCAGTTAGAACATAGATGGAAAATGGGAGACCTTAGTTCTATTATCAGCTCCTTCGTTAAATTGTTGTATGTCTTTGACCAAATCGCTCAACTTTTCTGAGCTTCCATTTCCTCAGTGAGCTTGATTATCTTTATGATCCTTTTTAGTGAAAGCATATTCGTAATATTTTTATGATTTAAAAAGCACCTGAAATATATTTAAATGGATAGTAAATGATAAAATGAAAACATAGAGATTTGAGCGCCCTTTGCAAAGAACTGGTAGAATAGGGCTTGCTTCATATAAAGATATTTTTGGACTCTGAGTTGATCTCATTTTTACCAACTTACCATGAAACTTTATTAGTATATTCAAATAGTTCATTGCATGTGTGAACAATTAAGTAGAAGGGAGAGAAAAAAATATTCTGCTAATGACATGACCATAATGTATTATTCACTTACCAGTAGGGGTAGCTAGTTGGGGCTGGGGGTGGGGGGGGGCTATCATTGCTTTTGATACTTGATTTTCAGTGTAGCATAGAAACAAATATTTTCAGTGTAACCATCTTCTTTGAATTGCAAAGTCTGGAAGTATTTGATTAACGTTTTATTAAAGTTGCCAGTAATTTAATTTAATATAACCGATTTGTTATTGGATGTTTGAAATGGGCTTAGCATTGGATATACATTATTCACAAGAGTTCTGTAATTATCTGGTTGGGGCAGTAAGATTTTATTAAATGAAAAAAATCAATGAACCATAGGAAAGGATAAGACAATATGCAATTTAGTGGCAAAGAAGGGGTAAAGCAAAGAGGGGTGGATGAGGAAAAGCTTCCAAGTGAGTAAGACTTGACCATGGGCCTTAGAAACTGGGTGTTGGGGGTCTCCAAGACCACCCTCAGGCTCGATAATTCTCTACAAGGATTCACAAGATTCAGAAGTTGTTATACTTACAATTATGGACAATAAGAAATCAAGTAAAACTAAAGTCAAAGATTATGCAAGTGAACTTACTAGACCAGAAGTCCCCAGCCTTAGCTGTACATTAGAATCACCTGAGAAGCTGTTAAAACTCCTGATGCCTGGGCCAGTCCCCAGACCAATTAAATCATAATATCTGTGGGTATAACCAGAATCAGGTTTTTAAAACTTTCCAGATTACACCAATTTACAGCCAGGTTTGTGAACCACTGCTCTATAATGCAATTTCCATGAGGGCCAGGAGTTTATCTCCTTCACAGGTGTGTCCCCAGTACCTAGAGCAGAACCTGCCACATGGTATATGTATGACATAAACCTAGAAGCAACATTTAATTGAGGCTAGTTTTTAGAAACTCAAAGTGACGTGAAAATAGGTGGTTACTTGGCAATTTTAGACAAGATCATAATCAGTAAGTGTATGTTAGGCCAGAGAAGACACAAAGCACTAACAGAACTTTAGCCTTCTTTTTTTCAGGGGGGAGGGGGTTCTTCAGTGTCTAGCACAGAACCAGAACTACAGTAAGAACTCAATGAATTTATTTTCAAGTAAATCAATTAACGAACATGGCTAAAATGCAAAAATAAAACAATGACAAATAAAATAACAACAAAACGGGGGCTGGCCTGGTGGCTCAGGCGGTTAGAGCTCCATGCTCCTAACTCAGAAGGCTGCCGGTTCGATTTCCACATGGGCCAGTGGGCTCTCAACCACAAGATTGCCGGTTCAGCTCCTCGAGTCCCTCAAGGGATGGTGGGCAGCGCCCCCTGCAACTAGCAACGGCAACTGGATCTGGAGCTGAGTTGCGCCCTCCACAACTAAGACTGAAAGGACAACAACTTGAAGCTGAATGGCACCCTCCACAACTAAGATTGAAAGGACAACATCTTTACTTGGAAAAAAAAAAGTCCTGGAAGTACACACTGTTCCCCAATAAAGTCCTGTTCCCCTTACCCCCCCCCAAAAAAAACCCCAAACAAAAACAAAACAAAACAACAAAACAAAAAACTGAGTTATAGTATATATAGGCAAAATAGATGTAATTAGGCATAGTGATTCCATTCTTTTGACATTGTACCCACAAAGCAAATTGTTCTTTCAAGTTCATTATTTTTACTTTGCTTTAATGCCTTGTGATGTGATTGCGTAAGTCCCAGGTTAGTTTCCCGACTATTGTGTAATTGATCATGGGCATGGAACTTTTTAGAATCTGTGTTTCTGATCTGATTAAAGAGGGGATTGGATAATAAAATCCTTTGGAATTTTAAATCTGTGATTACAGATGGAGAATTCTATTAATTAATAGAGATTGCTTTTAAAAATTCTTAAGCAGTTTTGAAAATGGACTATTTATTAAAATTGTTGTTTTTTATTTTTTTTTATTATTATTAGCTTCAGGTGCACAAGACAAAGCAAAACTTAGACGTTTATCATTTATATCCCTCACACTGTGTGAACCCCCTCCCCCCATCCACTATCCCTCTGTACATTCCCCAAATTAATTTTAAAACCCCCATGACCATCTTGTGGTTACCGACTTAAAATTATTTTTAACACATGAAAAACCCAAATGATATTGTATCAGCTTGGTCTAGAGTATTATATAGGATGAGTGTTGGGATACTCTGGTTAGACACATTTTCTTGTGTTTACATGGATGTGAAAATGTCAGCATTGCCTGTAGCATAATTGGAATAAGACAAAAAGGGTAAGAAGGAAAATGTATTGAAAAAAAGTGGGTTTTGTTTTCTAACCTAAATTCTACCTCTTGAAAGACAAACATGTTCATTCTCTAGTCAATGAAGATAAAAAAAGAGTAAAGTTACCAGTGGATTTTTGCTTCTTATTAGAAAATTTTATTTTAACCTAAGCCAGAGATCTTTCAACTCTTCCCTACCCCACATATTCTCCACTTTAATCTTTTCTATAAGGGTCATCATTACTTCTAGGGTTTCTTCTGTGTAACACATTTCTACTATTTATGTTTCCATCTAAATACCCTCTTTTGAGATTAAAATTTTCTCTTTCTGAGCAAACAACTGTTTTATTTTTGGAAAATCTGAAACCAGAGTATTTTAAAAAGCATTTTTCCATCATCCTCTAGCCCCTTTTCTTTATTTCTCAACTTCAATATTTCTGAACTCTACAGTCAGTATAATTTGGTCTTTGTACCCTCAAGGGGACAAAGTGGGTTTTTTGTTTTTCATCAGAAAAACTATTTCCCTCCATACCAACCTTTCTTTCCCCTACTCAATTTAGAACTTTGAAGAGAAACAAGCTTTTTGTCCCTTCTGTAGAGTACAGAATTCTCCCACTGAGGGATAAAACACTGGAAATTCTGGCTTTTTTGAAGGTGCCTCTATTCCAGCTTCCTGCCACACCCCTTAGGCTATTATGGATGTAAATACCTGCCACTACATTTCTAGAGCCTATGCCTCTGCTTGTTTCCCATCTGCAGCTCTTGAGGCTACCATTCTGTCTGTTTTGTCTTCATTTTTGGATTTTCCTTTTTTCTTCCAAGCTCAATTTGTTGTAATATTTTATCCATCACTTCTGTGTGTTTGTAGTAGGAATTGGGAAATGCACATTAGCTCAATCTATCATATTATTGAAAATGTGAGTCTTGGAGTCATTGTCTAGGTTATTAGGTCACAGAAATGACCTCCATCCCTTCCTTTCTTCCTTTCCCCCCTCCTCTTTGACTTGCAGGTCCTATAAGAGAAAAGCAACTCCAAATAAATGGATGGGGGTGCATTTCTGACATCCTCTGGGCCGCGCTGTATTCTCTGGGCCCAAATTACTTATAGTTTTCCTCTTATACACAATTCTCAATGTTGCTAATTAAATTACATTTTGATGATTATAAGTTGGTATTAGAAACTAGTAGGCTCTATAGGGTATTTATATTCGTTCCAAATTTCGCATTCAACCATTCAATTAGTCCTTCAAGAAATATCTTTCGAATGTCTACAACCTCCTTCTCTAAGTGCTTGGGAAAAACAGACACAGATTCCTGCCCGTTTCTGTGGGAACAGAGACACAAAACATAATAAAAATGAAGGAGGAGAAGGAAGGAGAGGAGGAGATGGAGAATAGCCAAAAATACAACAAAAAGTAAATTATGTGGTCTGTTAAAAGGTGATAAAAAGAAAGCAAATGACAGAGGAGGGTGAGGGGAACTGAGAGATGCTGTAACGCAGTTTAGAATACAATGGTCAAGGGGGGCCTTCTTGAAAATTGCACTTGAACAAAATCTCAAAGGATGAGGTATGAGACATGTGAATATCAGGTGAAAGAACATTCCAGGCAGAGGGAACATCTGTGCAGGCGAGAGCATGCCTGGAACATTTGAGCAGCACTGAAGAGGCCAGCTTGCTGGAGCTGGGTGATCAGAGGAAAGCAATAGGGAGTCAAGTTCGAAAGGTAGTGGGCAAGTGTTGAGGGACATCATGAAAGCTTTGTTGAACTTTATAGGAGATGGTGCCTTTTTATTAATTTATCTGCTTAGTGCATATGTATACAATAGTGCATATTTTGTAAATGAAATTAACTTGTAATTGATATATCATTACTACTTCCTTTATGAGAGAAATCATTCTATCATTTTAACTTTTAGGAAAATTCACACACATACATATATAAACATTTTAGTTTCACATCTATGATGAAAATACTTGCCTGTAATTTCAATAAGAAGGTGTCCTATAAAAGTTTTCACCTGTCTCTAACCACCAGACTCTTTTATGTTCTAGATTCAGCTTGAATGCAGAGTCTACATTATTAACTCATTGCTCGCTATAATTTTATTTTATGTTTAGTTCATTCATATTTGAACGACTTTGTGGAGAATAAAAATATGAAGAACAATTTTATATCTTTTTAAAAATTACAGCTTGAACCAGAGAGAAGTTACTTCTTGCTCCTACTCTTTGATTTCATTTTAATTTCAAAACTAATGTCACACTTTTAAATGTTAAATTACTATAAGGGTTTGTTAGATTTCTGTCTTTAATTATAACATTATTTATTATCTACCACGCTAATTTCTTTTCGGATTAATTGGAAGTACAACAGACACCAGCACAAAAATAGCAGAGGTCAGAATGCTTACCAAATTAGGTTCTGATAAAATGCATAATTCATGAAGTATATTCACTCATGTTTTCCATTGTCCTCAATTGAAAATGTGCCTTGCTAAATACAGCTGTCCACATTGTTTTAAATGTTGTTGAAATCTTTAGGTTCCTATGATTGTATACTTTTGAGTAAGTCTCTTTTGATTTATCATTTATCAATCATTTTATCATTGGCTTTCTTTATAAATGTTTCTTCCAAAAAGAATACTTTTTTACTTTGTACGGCAGGATTCTCTAAAAGTTGGTCATTCAGTGCCAAAAGAATTATGAATAATTCATAATTCCAATTAATCTACTGATAAGCAAAACATAAACTTATTTCACTACATAATGTACCCTTTTTTAACCAGTATTCTATTATTTTGTGTTTTCAAAGAGAAGAAACTAACTTGTTGTTCTTCCATTGGTCTGCACCAGGACTCTCTCAGCTGCAGTGGCACAAATTCAGTTCAAATTAGCTTAATCAAAATGGGAACCGGAAGGCTTAAAGGGCATGGGTTGCTTCAAACACTGTGGATCAAGGGCTTCACATGATCAGTAATACATTCCCGTGTCTAATGCAGTTCCTTTTGATGCCAAGTGTCAGTCAGGGGGTGCCAATAGCAAGTCTCTCTACTAACAGTGCCTTAGGTTAGTTACTTACATTGTAAAAGTTCCTCAAAGCGACATTCTAAATCTCAGACCACATACAACTATTCTGAAAAAGTAGGCATGTGTTCTTCCCTCCAGTCGAGTGGCTATCTCCTCAGTTAATGATGCTGCCTATTCATAACTCCTAGAGAAATATAAACAAACCAAATCAAAGAAAAATTATATTGTGTTTGGTCTTCTAGCATTCTTTCAAGTGCTAAACAGTCAGGATGCAAGTTGTACTTCAAAGATGGTAGTCTGTTGTTGCTCTGCGAATCATAACACAGTGCCCTGAGATGAGTACTCTGGAGTCCTTTTGAATTTGGGAGGTGTAAGATGCACTGATGTTTGTAGATTAGTTTCATTTGTTTCATAACAATAAAGAGGAAGATTATGATAACATGTTTATTATTGTTTTTACTCCTATCCTGGAAAATTCTCTTTTAAATTAAAAAAAACAACAACCACTTTATAAATTAAAAATAAATTTAATAAGCAAAGGAGGGATACCTGTCCAGAAGGCCACGGTAGAACATAAGCACAACAGTTCTAGAAGCTATCTTTGGGGGTTGTTAAAGTTCAATGTCAGTCAGCCTGTTTTCTGAGATTCATCTATAGAAAGGGTGACAATTTTGTGTTAGAGCCAAGAATAAAAGATAGAAACTGAAGTAATAGGAAAAAAGAAGACCTCCCTGAGTAGGAATAGTACCCTAAGAGGATTCCGCATCACCTACCATTTTTTTAGACCAGGACATTTGATGTATGTATCTTAGGGATTATCAGAGCATATTTCTCATTCCATAGTCATGATGTAGAAATTAAAATATCTCTGTTTGAATTAATATTCAATAGAATCATTGACCCTTTTCATTTCTGCTGCCCAAATTCATGACCCCATCGTCTCCAACCTGGATTACTGCATTGGTCCTTAGTGATCTGCCTGTCTGCCATCTGTTCCCTCTATGCCACGCTCAATTTTGGGGTCAGGTTCATCATTCTTTGGGGTCAAGCTAATTGTGCTACTTGTCTGTGCAATACTCATCAATGATACCTTCTCATCTGCAAGGAAAATGCAAATGCTTGTATTTGTACATGTGACCCTTTATGATAGACTTAGGACCTGGAATCTGGAAGCTGCAATAAAAACAGTTCTTATCAGCTGGGTAGCATAGGTATTAGTTTATTTACCTTCTCGATCTAAGCATTCTCATTTGTACTAGGTCGTCAAAATAAGGATCTGCCGTAGAGACTCTTTTTAAGGACTAAATGTGAAAACAAAAATGTATGTGATACATTTACCACAGCAGCTGGCATATAGTTCATTCTTAATCGATGCTGGCTACACTCTGAATTCTATCTCCCTCCCTCGCTCCATCCTGGCCACTCTCTGGTATCTGCTCTATGATTTAGCTATAGCAGACTTCTTGGTTCCTGAACTGCCAACCTATTTTATACTTCTTGACCTTTATACATTCTGCTTCTTCTCTTTCCCCCACTAGACCGATCGGTTTAAGGTTAGTAATTATATCTTACTTGCATTTACAGTGCTCCCTTGCACTTAGTTGAAAACTTGTTAAAATGTAATGTTGAATGGAATAATTGTTCATTTCTCAAAATAGAATTGTCTTCCTCATGTGTTTGCTTTTGATTCAGCCTCATGAGGGGATGATGTAGAAGCCTCCCTGGAAGAAACTGCATCACCCTAGGGCCATGGGTGTCAAGTGTTGCATAATAGGTTATTCGGGTTAAGTGCTATGATTTTCATAGCCCTTCTCAGTTTACTCTGACCAACATGTCTGTTTCAACTAAAGCTTGATTTAATATTAGATAATTTAAAAAATCTGAAAACTTTTATCCCAAAAGATACATGTACCCCTGTGTTCATTGCGGCATTATTTATGGTGGCCAAGACATGAAAACAACAAAAGTGTCCTTTGATAGATGATTGGATAAAGAAGATATGGTACATATATACAATGGAATACTACTCTGCCATAAGAAAAGATGAAAATACTGCCATTTGTAGCAACATGGATGGAATTTGAGATTATCATGTTAAGCAAAATAAATTAGACAGAAAAAGTCAAGAACCATATGATTTTACTCATATGTGGGATATAAAACTAAAAGCAACAAATGTACAGACAAACAAAGAAACGCAAACTCATAGACACAGACAACAGTGTAGTGGTTACCAGAAGGTAAGGTGGGCAGGGGAGAAGTAGAAGAGGTAAAGGGGGTCAAATATATGGTGATGGAAGGAGAATTGACTTTGGGTGGTAAACACACAATGCAATATATAGATGATGTATCATAGAAATGCATACTTGAAACCTATATAATTTTACTAACCAATGTCACCCCAAGAAATTTAATACAAAAAGGAAAGCATGTTCATTTAGTGTATTCAGAGAAAAAAGAAAAATCATCTCATGGGTAGAAGTTTCTCTGGACCTATTTTCGTTTTCCTGATGGATGGGGTTTATGACTGCTGGGAGTTAAGAACTCTTCCTTGATTATGGCTTGTTCTCTCAAGACCCATCCTTTTCTGCATTGGAGAGCACCAGCATGATCCATTATGTGCAGGTCACTGCTATTGAGTTTATCGGGCTGTGTCATCAAGGTGTGAAAAGCTAGTGACCTCTCATTTTGATCAATTCAACCAAGGTCATTTGACCACAGTAAAATGCATTAGAAGCAGATCTTCTACAAAAATGGGTAGCTGCTTCTTGGTTACTTTTTCTAAGGACTCAGAAATAATAATTCTCTGATCTCTGTAAGCTAGTTTTGATAAAGGGTGACCAGCTGGGGTTTTTGAAAAGTTAAGAAAAGTATGAGGTGCTAAGAGGAACTAAGGTTCATTGTAAATATCTGTTAGACTTTGTAGTTACAGCAGTCCCTCCTTTACCATGTTTTTGCTTTCGCCAGTTACAATTACCCATGATCAACCACAGCCCGAAATTATTAAATGGAAAATTCCAGAAATAAACAATTCATAAGTTTTAAATGATGCACCATTCAGAGTAGCATGATAAAATCTCACACAGACATCCTGGTCTGTCTCACAGGGGACGTGAATCATCTCTTTGTCCAGTGTATTTATGCTACATACACTACCTTCCCATTAGTCATTTGGTAGCCATCTGTGTTATCAGATCAAATGCGTCAGTATTGCAGTGCTTGTGTTCAAGTTACCTTTGTTTTACTTAATAATATCCCCAAAGTGCAAGTAGTAGTGAACCTGGTAATTCGTATATGACAAAGAGAAACTGTAAAGTTCTTCCTATAAGTGAAAAGTAATGTATATATAGGAAAAAACAACACATATAGGATTCAGTATTATCCACGGTTTCAGGCACCCACTGGGAGTCTCAGAACACATCTCCAGCAGAGTAGGGGGAACTATTGTACTCTGCACATTGTATTGATTCAGTGTTGGTGCGTTGCCCAGAATCACTTCAGGACAATAAATACCTTGTCTCGTTCAAGACCTGCTTGTTACTTGTTTACAAGTTTATGAACTACTACTCAAGTACTATTTGCCCTACTTTATAATTATTTAACTTCACTTTATCTTGAGTCCTCAAGTAAACAAACATCTCATCTGGTGACAAAAAACAGTAATGTATTCTAATTGTCTAATATCAACAAAACATTTTAAAATTAACTTTATGCAGATATGATTGGATATTTCCCATTAGTTGATTGAAATAAAGTGTTTGAAAATTGCTTCAAATGTTTTCCACAATTACAAGTATGGTTACCATAGATGAATTTCTCATTGAAACACTCGTACAAATACATTCAATTCCTTTGCAAACTCATTGCAATTGCAATGTCTTAGAGGTGTCTTATGGATAAATTATAAAATTATTTAAAACAGTCTTTATATTAGCTTTTAAATTAAAAAAATGCAATAAAGAATGGCTTTGAAATTATTTGTGAACTACCGAAGGAAATACCATGAATCCCATTATGATGAACTTTTAATTTTTTTATAATTGGTAACGGGAAACACTATGTAAAATATCATTAACAGAATGCTTTTGGCAACAATTAATTATGTTTATTTCTTAGAAAGAAGAGGGTATATGTGTGTGTATCCATTTATCCTCCTTCCTCGCCACTCCTTGCACACTAGTTTTTTGTTTTATTTGTTTTTTTCACAAAATAAATGATAACATTTTTGGATTTGTGAGTTTATGAAATCAAGTCACGTTTAGGAATTTGGAGGCAAATATGAGGGGATCAAGGGCAAATTTAGGCTAAACTGATAAATTAACAGCTTCAAAATTGGGGCTGTTACTGTTTTAAGAATCTGTCTTTGCCATATTTCTCTGTTTAGTTGGATCTTCTTCAGGTTAGATCTTCACTTTTTAAAATATTATGGGAGGAAAGCTGACACTTAAGAACTTGTCATGTATATTTAAGAAACTCACAGTGCTTGTCATAACAAATTAGATTTTTACTGATGCCTAAGTAACTTGTTAGTAGGAAATGGAATGCATTTTTAGTATGAGGTCTGATCATAGGAAAAGCTAAGAAAAAATTGGGTTTTAGAGACTTGCACCTTATAATTGCGACTTAGGCCTAATATTAGGTCTGTAGAGTTTGCATTTCCTTTGCTGGCTGCTGGAGTTATGAGTACTTGTATAATTTTTCATAACATGTTTTCTGTATTCCAAGAAATAAGAAAGGAACAATTCTGAAATACATTTGTGACATTTCAAGAGGTTAAGATTTGTATATGAGCCTCCAAAAATGAGAAGTACAATATGCTACTACAGTGAGAACCTAGATGGAATTCGCAGATCTGGGTTCTGGCACCAGCTCCCTCATTAAATTGTTGTGTCTTTGACTCATTAAATTGTTTTTTAAAAATTGAGGTGCAATATTACACACAGACCATAAATTCACACTTACAGTGTACAAATCAGTGACTCTTAATATATTCAAAAACCTGTACAACCATCACTACTATCTAATTCCAAAATATTTGCATCACCTCCAAAATAACCTCCATCCCCATTAGCGGTCATTTCCCACTTCTCCCTCTCCTAGCCCCTGGCAACCATAATTTACTTTTAGTCTCTATGAATTTGCCTATTCTGGCCATTTTTGTAGACATGATCGTATACTATACGACCTTTTTTGTCTGTATTCTTTTAGTTAGCATAATGTTTTCTAGGTTCATCCATGTTGTAGCCTGTGTCAGTGCTTCATTCCTTCTTATGGCTGGATAGTGTTCCATTGCATGAATACACTACATTTTGTTTACCCGTTTATCAGTTGATGGACATTTGAGTTGCTTCCACTTTTTGGCTAGTATGAGACTGCTTCTGTGAACTTCCGTGTGTGAGTATTTGTGTGAATATATGTCTTCAGTACTCTGCTATACATGCCCAGAAATAGAATTGCTAGGTCACATAGTAACACTATGCCTGAATTTTGGAGTAACTGTCAAAACTGATTTCCACAGCAGCTTTGACATTCTCATCAGCAATGCATGAAAGCCCTAATTTCTAAACATACTAGCCAATGTTTTAATTTGGTAGTTGCCCACATTTTAATTGGGTTATTTTTCTTGTTGAGTTTTAAGAGTCCTCATATATTGTGAATACTAGATCCTTAAACAACTTGCAAATATTTTTTCCTATTCTGTAGATTGCATTTCACTTTCTTTGTAGTGTCCTTTGATACGCAAAAACGTTTAATTTTGAAGAATTCCAACTTATCTATGTGTCTTTGATTGCTTATATTTTAGGTGTCATATCTAAAAAAAAAAAGTTGCCTATTACCTGTCTTGAAACATACCTTAATTTCCTGTTTCATTTCATATCCTAGCTTAAACACAGACACACAGACATACCCTGATGCTTTAGCCATTCCTAACCATTTAAACCTGCCATACTCAGCTCTTAGGCCTTAGCATATGTTTCCTCCCTCATTCAAAATGTCTCAATTGGCAATTTTTAAAAACTCTGACATAACACACCCAGACCTGCCTTCCCTGCTCTACTCAGTGGCTTTGTATCCCCCACTTCCCTCTTCTAATCCCCAGGCATACAACAGTGAGGCAATATTTTCATTGTTCATTTACATCTCTCACCCACACTGCACCTTGAGCTCCGTGAAGTCAGATTCTTTCTTTGATTTCTGGATTTTTCCGAACGGAACCGTGGTATGTAGTTAATGCTCAAAAATATCTGAACGCATGCCTGCTAGTATCCTCACACAGCCTTTGTGATCCAGAATTAAAGGCCGCGTCTTCCGCAGACTGTTTTCCATGGGAGGATATGACAATTTGGACCTTTCGTTCTGTTCTCCCTCTTTCAGCCCATCATACCCGCTTGGTCACAATCACTTTGCACACTGTTCACTGATGGAAAATCAGAGACAATAATTTGAGCTAAATGATTCCTGGATTATTTGATTCCTAAATTGATTAAACACTAATCCTTTGGGTGAAGAATTAGAACTAGATTCAGGGTCTTTGATTTTTCTCTAAAAGAGTGGGTTTTTACCCAGATAATGCAGACTCACAAGATATGAATATAAAAGTTGACTTTAATACCAATCTCATTTTCCTTAGACCCATTGAGAACAAGGGAGAGGGGAGGAAGACTAGCCCAGAAAAAGCAGATTTACAAGATCACAGTTCCTCCAGGTTGGGCACAGTGCATACTGCATGTAGATGAGGAGTAAACATTGCATCCGGCCCATGGATTACCAAGGACACCCAGCTTTCACTGCGTGCTATAGGGAAGAGTAGCAGTTTTATTGCAGGCATTCAGTGGTTGCAGTGGCAGTCAGAGACGGGGTGGGTTCCATCCGGGCACCCAGGATGATGGCCTTATAAGTTACCCCCTTTGGGGTCAAGGGACCTGGCTCTTGCCATTAAGGAATTGAGTTTCCCAGGCATAACTGACCCACCAATCCCTTTGTAATGTGTTGTGTGCAACTCACTTTCACATTTCACATGCAAACTTGTGCCTAAATTCACACTAATGCATGGACTCAAATTGTGTCCACCAGCTGTAAGTAATTGAGAGCACAGTTTTCTGCACTCCCCGGCCCCCAGTCTCATTACTAACTGGCATTTGGAGAGGCACAAGGTAAGCCCCAGGACACTGATTGTAGCTTTCTCCTCTGAAAGTATTTTATCACTGGTGAACTCCTATAGCCATTCTTAGGAGATGAATACCAAATTGGAGAATTTTTGGCACCGTGGCAAGTAGACAAAACTTCCTGTTATTTCATACCATAGACACTGGACAAGAATGGCTCCTTAATGATCTGGAAATGTTGACCAATGGCTTATGCTCGCAAGAGTCATTTAGACACTGAGCTTAATTCAAATGTTGTTAGGCAAATGCCTATAACATGATGATAGAATATTAGAAACCCTTCATAAATAAAATTGTATTTGCATTTTGCAAATATGTTTAAATTTAACATCTAGCAGATATGCTTAGTGAATTTTCTAATTGGGAAATAGCTCTGTGTTATAAGCATGACTTAAAACATTTAGTTTTGTAATTAGCATAGAAGTACAAAGATGATTCATGAACAGTCTCATTTCCAGATGAGATTTTAATTGAGCTTTTTAAAGGCGAAAATATCTCCATCATATGGCATGTTAAAGGAATAAAAAGAGTTTGGAAGAAATCCTTATGAGAAAATAACTTTATAATCTAAACATGGTCTGTACATGATATGGATTTACTGACAAAATAAGCAAACTGAAAGTAAGAGCTATGTATAATGTGACACTAACATAAACTGAGAGATATAGAAGGAAGAAAACTCCATAAATTAAGAAAAGTTAAAATTTCTTTAAGTTGTTTAATGTATATTTTACTATATATGTCAACATTTATAGAAATTGGTTTATCATAAAACTCAGAAAATTTTCTAAATATAGACTGTCACTGAATCATAGGACATACCTAATAGAATATTATAGACCTGGGGGTGGGGGGAATATTTATGTACCGTGTGTGTGTGTGTGTGTGTGTGTGTGTGTGTGTGTGTGTGTGTAGGAGAGAGAGAGAGAGAGAGAAAGAGATACAGAGTAAACCATGTTATTATTAAATCATGATTTGTGACTAAGGCATTCTGAATAATTAAATATTGAATGAACATTGTTATATACCTAACTAGAATATAACAAAATACATTTAATGTTACTATTATATGGAATACAATTTCATATTTAGGGACTCAAAATTTACAAATTTCTTTAAAGAGCATTACAGCAAAATTCTGGAATCTTTTTTTCTCCCCAAATAACACACATTATGTTATTCCACTTAAATAAAACACAAAAACAGGCAACATCTTTCTGTGCTGTTAGAAGTCAGTTTAGTGGTTGTTATTGGGGGAGGGGGCATGTTAGGGGGCATGTAGAGGTTTAGCCTGTGTTTTGTAGTACTTGTCTTCAGAGTACTGGTTAACGTACCATCCTGCTTAAGATTTTCTGATAGAAATAAGATTTTTGTCCATAAAATACATACAAAACATATAAAGAAGCCTGAAACATACTTTGCCTAAATGTGTCAGCACACCATCAAATTTATGTTTGTTAGAAATGATAACTTCTTTCTTAGTCCTTAGTTATCACCTCTACATCGCCTGAGGCCCAATATGCTTTATGAGATTTGGCTGCATGACCCAAGCGTCTGGCAGCCTTTCTGCTGAACCAGCTGTCAATGAGTGAAAAACAAGGAAGCTCTCAATTGAATAATATGTATAAACGCATGCAGTTTTATCAAAGGAATACTTGATTTGATCTTCAGTGGTTTGGGTCTGGTGGCTGGCGGTGATTATCACTATGTCTGCTTTTTTTGTTTTGTTTTAAATTAAATTTCTTGGGGTAACATTGGAACATTGGAACATATAAGTTGGAACATTGGAACATTGGAACATATAAGTTCCGGTTGTACAAATTTATATTAGGTTTGTGCAAAAGTAATTGCGGTTTTTGCAATTATTTTTAACCCTTTCAACCACAATTACCTTTGCACCAACCTAATAAAACACCTGTATAATTATGTGCTCACCACCCAAGGTCTGGTCTCCCTCTGTCACCATGTATTTGAACTTCTTTACCCTCTTCATCCTCCCTCCACCCCCTTCCCCTCTGGTAACCACCATTCTGTTGTTTGCATCTATGAACTCTTCTGTTTATTTGTTGTTTTTGATTTTATATCTCACAAATGAGGAAAATTGTATGGTTCTTGTCCTTTTCTATCTGACTTATTTTTCTTAGCATGATGCTCTCAAGATCCATCCATGTTGTCACAAATGGTGATATTTCATCTTTTTTATGGCTCAGTAGTATTCCATTGTATATATGTACACATGTTCTTTATCCGGTTATCAGCTGAAGGTTGTTTCCATGTCTTGGCAATTGTGAATAATGCTGCAATGAACACAGAGGTACATATATCTTTACAAATAAGTGTTTTCAAATTTTTTGGGTAGATACCCAGAAGTAGAATTGCTGTGTCATAAAGTAGTTCTATTCTTAATTTTTGAGGAACCTCAATCTATTTTCCAAATTTGCTATTCCAATTTACATTAGAATCTTAAACCTTATAAAGACTATAGGTGACAATATTGATAAATAATAAATATTATTGGCATAGTGATTGACATCTTATGTATTATTTCATGGTGTCCCGGGCCGATGATTAGTTCAACTTCCTTGTTTTAAAGATAGACCGAGATTGCCATTGCTTAAATAACTAGCCCAGGATCACACAGGTTACTGACACCATCCTGGAGTAGAACTCAAATTTTTGAGTTTTGTAGTGTTGTACCCACAGGAAACTCTCATTATGGAACAACTTCTCAAATGCCTATTGATCTGGCTTTGAAAATTATCTAAGCATTATTAAACTATGTCACACAAAGTCCTAAATGCCTCAAATACCAAATATAAATGTTCTTGAAGTTATGTCTTTTTCTTCAAGTTATTGAGACAAAATAAAATATTCCTTCAAAGAAATGGGGTGGAAGTATAAAGTCTCAAGTGGCAATTTAATCACCTTTCTCTTATGTTATAAGTATAAACAGAACTCCATATTGTGTTTTGTTTTAAGTACTATGAGAAATATTTCTATTTCATTATTTAAAACTGTAGATAAGAAAGACATAAAATTATAATAGCTATCTCAGAAAGTTAATTTGGCTTTTACTAGATTTAGGAGAACAAATTCTGAACTCTGCAGTGGGAAATCTCAGAGTTTTCATTGTAAGTTATGTCTGAAATGATTTACAAGTATAATTCATGAACTGTCCTGGTATCTTAAACTACCCATGCTTTATAACATGTAATTCTCTGAAACATATATTGTGATTCTTCAAATGTGTACAAAAATTTACTATTCGGAAAGGAAATATGTACTTGCCTGGTATCACACTGCTCTCTTTTCTTCCCCACCCACCCCCTTTTAATTTACTATCTGGTTTTGATCTGAGTCCTTAGCAAATAGAGTTGTGAATATTCTGTTTTATCAAGTGCATCAAAGGGATTTCCGTATAACACCTAAATACACAACGGTGCTTTTGCTGCTGTTGTTGTTTTCTCCTAATTAAAGTTATTTCTCTTCTTAAAGGGAGACTCACATTTTGGATTTCATGTTTCTCTTTAAGAATGGACTTAACATTTTTTCCCTTTCTACATTGAGAAATTCATTTGAAATCTTGCTATTTGGGAGTTACACCCCCGTTGCATGTGTTCAGTTATAGGCACTGACAAATTTAACAAAAGCACAAATAAAACAGGTAACCGGTATTATTCTGGAGAATAGCACACACTGCCATTTGAGATACACATTTTTAATGACTCACTCTGGCCTTTTTGCTGTACCTAGAATAAGCCACACTCATTTCTGTCTCAGAGCCTCTATGCATTAGTCTCTTCTTTCCGCTGATTAAAAAACTATATACTTCCTTCTCTGCTAAATGTAACAAATGGCGCATCATAAATTTATTAATGAAACTGAACACGTTACTACTGATTTATCTGTTTTATAGACAGTAAAACTGAGGGAGGGAGTTTAGCTTTTGGAGGATTAATTGAGATAAAGTGGTTAGAAGAAAGTCTGAAATAAAGTAAGCAGTTAATAAACATTAGCTATGTGGCCTACTATGGAAACAACTTTGTTGTATTTGTATGTTCCTTTTCCCATAGTTGGTTTACAAAACAGAATTTTCTGAGCTGTTGAAAACTTTTATATGAGCCTATAACCAAAACCTCTTTAGTAGGCAAGCTTTAAAACCATCATTCAGAATATTTTGACTGTTTTCACTGAATCCTTTTAATTGTAGCTCTGATTTTTCGTATCATACTCAGAATCTGGAGCAGTCAATTGATAGACTGTGATTAAAAAGTTGTTAGTGAGGGAAAAGAAAGAAAGGTTTCTGATATAAATGGATCTTAATAGTGATCTGCCACCCCAAGTCACTAGAAAGCACTTAAATTACCTTTATTTTATTCCATTTAGAAAGCAAATATACTTTACAAGTTTCCACTGAGCTGCTGAATTTTTGGTAAAACTGTTATTTTTGATATAACGTCTTAAAATCCCTAAATGCTTTAGTAAGGATGTTAAATTATTTCCTTTTATATTTTCTTGCCAAATATCACCTCTTTAAATAGGCCTTCCCTGACTACCATATCTAAAATATTAGCCTCATCACCCACTGGTCCCTTACCTTGCTTCATTTTCTTTTCTTAGCATTTATGATTTCTTGATATTACATATATATTCCTTAATTATTTTGTTGTTGGTGTCTTCCTCCACTAGGATATCAATCAAATGAGGGCAGCAGCTTTTTCCTTTTTTTTTTTTTTTTTTTTTTTCTGTATCCATGGCACATAGAGCAGTGCTTCTCATATAATAGGCATTTAAATATGTATTGAATGAATGAATGAATGAATGAATGAATGAATGAAAAATATGAAGTCCCCAAGGAATAGAGCAGGAAGCAATGGCTGATATTTATACTACCGACTACAGTTTTAGGGATCTCAAACTTTTTCTGTTAAAGCCTCTGTTTGATTCAACATTTACTGATATTTGCAAAACATTTATAGCAAATCCTACTGTAGTCTCAAGGATACATGAGATAAACTTACATTCTTCAAAATGCAGAAATAAGCAAATATAAACACACTGAAAGGAGATATTAAGTGATAGATCCAAGCTAGACAGCTTGTCTGACCCAAGAGCATTGAAAATATTTCAACTGCTGCTACTAAAAGTTCTAGTCCACATAGCCTATAAAAACTGGGTAGAGGAATTAATTCTAGTACTTTTTGTGTTATCTATGTGTATATTATCTCTTTTATAACCACCACCTTCATTTAAAATTGTACCTTGGGACGAAGGTGACTATTCTCCAAATAAATGTGCTAATATGTCTATGACAACTACAAGTACCAAATATATGATATGTAAATGCAGATAAATAGATTTGAATAAGGATTGAGAAATAGTACATCCTTTTAGAAATACTGTATTTTGCCATATATAATGTGCACTTTTTTGCCCACATTTATTGGAGAAAAATAAGGATGTACATTATATATGGGTAGTACTAATTCTGTATCTATATAAATGTTTTTAATTCTTTTATCTATGCTTATGAGTTAAAAGTGTAACTCTGGAAATCAATAACGATATCCCTATGCAAAATAATACCCTGGAATGCAATAATCGGTTTTGTTGAACTTACAAGGAACTTACAATGAAGAAGAGTTCTTGGACTTCTGTGATGCGTAAACATTTGTTACCGGCACATACAATTTCTTGTATCTTGTATCTGTTCTTGTGTTTCGTAATTATTTGTTACATGAAGTTTCTTGTACTATACTGTGTTAAAAAATAAATGCTGAAATTCCGTTATAATATAAAAAACAAGTACCTAAATGTAAACAATTAAAAATTTGAATTAAAAAATTAAAATGAAAATTTTTTTCCCCCGAGAGTTTGGGCCAAAAATGAGAGTGCACATTATACACGGGAGCACATTATATGTGACAAAATATGGTACTTAGATATTTAGTTCCTTGTTTAGTCAATCAGCCAAGCAGGTATACCTATATACCTACCTACCCACAAATAATAATATTAAAAGAACTAAATGAATTAGGATACATGTAGAGAAACAAAAATGAAAAAGGAACTCTCACTTCTCTAGAGAGACTTCAGTTTAGTGGGGGAAGATAGAGAGGAAGATCAAGTGTGTGTGTGTGTGTGTGTGTGTGTGTGTGTGTGTGTACACGCACATACATGAATATATTTAGTACTTGCACCTGATCACCATTTGTTCCTATTCCCCACATAATCTCTTCTAGCCTCTGAAAGCCCAGTGCCACCTAATTACTAACCAAATAATCTTGCTTCCCACTTTTCAAAGGAATTGGAGACTATGAACTCTCTCTTAAGTACCACAAGTTCCACTTCTGTACTTAGAAATGTTTCTCTATTTACATCTAGCCTCAATCCTTTTGTCAAGTTTCGGAGGAGGTTTTCCTTTTTCCCTTTTTCTCTACCAGTTTCATCCTTCCACCTATTCTTGACCTGATCTCTTCTCTTCAAGAAATTTCTTCATTGCTTCTCTCTCAATTTTCTATATATTGTATTAACTTTTCCCTCTCTCCTGGCTCTCCATACCTTGTACCCACATCTGGATACAGGTATTTTGCATAGTTGATCTGCGTGCTGGATCCAGCTACACCAGTGTGGCTCCTGAGAGCCAATCCTGAGCATCTCTTCCCAACTCTGCTTTCAATAATGTCACATGAGTAGATTGAAATCGCCCTGCTACACTGGAGTCATTTACATGAAGGAAATTGTCAAATGGTTCAAATCAGATCTCCCCACCACACCTTAACACTAGTTTTTAAACATTTACAGGCAAACCACTGCTCACAAACTAAGTTCTTAAATGAGTAGTCCACTCTAAATCTATCAGCGTCCTCACTTCACATTAAATCTCTGAAATGACATAGCCACTCCTCCCTCTCCTGAAAGTGTTACAGCAAAAGGAAAAAGTGCTCCTTATTACTTGACCTCCAAGCCACAATTCATACTGTTGATATCTTGCTTTCTTGAAAACCTTCTCTTCTCACTCATTGATACACTGTTTCCCCAAAAATAAGACATAGCTGGACAATCAGCTCTAATGTGTCTTTTGGAGCAAAAATTAACATAAGACCAAGTCTTATATTATTATATTATATTATATTACACTACATTACATCATATTATATTATGTTATATTATTATATTAAAGATGCAGTCTTATAGTAAAATAAGATCAGGTCTTATATTAATTTTTGCTCCAAAAGACGCATTAGAGCTGATTGTCTGGCTAGGTCTTATTTTTGGGGAAACACGGTAGTATCTCATCTCCTCCCACTTTTCTGACTTTCTCTTACTGGATCCTCTTTCTTGGTGCCTAATTATTGAAGTCCCCGTAATTCTGGTCACAGTTCTCTTCTCCACTCTATGTTGGCTAACTCATCAATGCCCATAGCTTTAAACCACTCTGGTAATTACTGCCTAGTATAAAGTTCCAAACCAAACTTTTTGCCTGAGTGTCAGATCTACACATCTAATTGCCTTCTTAATATCTCTGCCTGGTTATGTCACAGGCACCTGAAATTCAATATGTGAAAAGCTTAATTCATTTTTTTCTCTTAATGTTACTCCATCCTGTATATTTTCTATCTAGATAAATGGGCTCACCACCCACCAAGTCAGCAAAGTGAAAAACCTGAGAGTCATCCTAGATGTCTCGATTTTTTTCGTTCTGCAGACCTAATCAGTCACTGAGTGTCTTTTAGTCTCTCTCCCATTACCATTCCGTCCGTATCCCAGCTACCTTCTTTTAGGTCCTCATCATTTCTTACTTAGATTGTTATACATTTCTCCTAATTTGTCGTCCTGCTCTCCGTCTGACTCCGCAGCCAGCTCTACCCAGTGCTGCTAGAATGAGATTTTTAAATGTATATCTGACTTAAAATTCATCCATTGCTCTCCACAGCCTCTAGTATAATTTCTTTATCAGATAATGCTCTTTCATGTACAAATTAAAGAAAACTTTACCTAAAGTGCTTAATCCAAATGGATCTAATGTCCACTGAAGATTTTAGGGGTAGATCTAGGTTGAATGATGTCAACAGGAATTGGTTTCTCTTCATATTTCAGTTCTGTCTTCCATGGTGTTGGTTCCAGACTCAGGTGAAATGTGATAGCAAGATGGTGGCTGCCATGCAGCTGTATAACTTCTCAACTTTAAGGTACAGCAAGAAAGAAAATGAGAAACTTTAAAGCTCCCCATCAAGGGAGTCCTAGTATCTCATTGTTATTGGGCCATGTACCTATCCGTGAACCAATCACCATCACTTGTAGATTGTAGCATGTTGATTGGCCTGCATCCAAACCACATGAGACGTAAGGAGCGTATATCCTAGGATGGAAATTTAAACTGTTTGTGGAAGAAGGAGCAATGAACACTGGGGAAGCTACTGCTCATAAGGAAAACATCTAATACTTATTGAGTACTTTACATGATTCAGGCACTGCTTTAGTGTTTTGTGTGGATTCACTTGTTTAATTGTTATGAAAACTTCACAAGGAAGTGAGGAAACTGATGCCAGAGAGGTTAGGTAGTTTGCCTACGCTGCCTGCAGCAACAGACCAATGTCAGTTGCAAAATACAAATTTCTTACTATAGGCTTTCCTTTTCTTCACCCAATAAATTCCTGAGAATGTTTGTAAGTCAAATGGATGATAGTTCAAAAATTAGCTTACATTTTATAAATTGAGTGTGTCCCATTTTAAAAGGGCTAAAAGTCTGGAGATTTCCCATATTCCCTGTCTGCACAGCACCAGGCAGTAGGCAACTTTAAGAGTGCATGGAAATGTCACTAGTATCTGGGTTTCGTGGTTATCAGGGGTTTGGTAACTTGAGGTTGGGGTGAAGATGAGATGCTCAGTGTACAATTGCCTGGAGCACACACCCTCTTCCCACAAGCTACTGCTCCTCTCCTAATCCCGCCACAGGGGTGAGGGTGCATGGTCAGCTAGTGCCCAATTTTTAAAATCTCTACTGGGATGGAAAGAGGATGCCATAGGATTCTGGCCTTTCTCCCAGTAGAAGGAGTGGACAGGAAGAATTTAGTCAGCTGGTGCATGAATGGTGAAATTCTGTATATGAGGTCTGACAATGAAGTTCATGAACTCATCCTAGAAAACGTGCTACATACCTCATTGATGAATATCACTATGGTCACCTTCAAAGTACTCCCGTTGGGAAGCTATGCACTGACACCAGTGCCTAGACCACCCTTCAAAGCAATTTTGGAACTCTTTTTCTGGAATGGCCATCAGAACTGTCATTGTATTACCCTTGATCTACTGAATGTCATAAAAATGTCTTCCTTTCAATATTTCTTTGATCTTCAGGTAAAGAAAGAAGTCATTGGGGGCCAGATCAGGTGAGTAGGGAGCGTGTTCCAATACAGCTATGTGTTTACTGGCTAAAAACTCCCTCACAGACAGTGCTGTGTGAGCAGGTGCAGTGTCGTGATGCAAGATCCATGAATTGTTGATGAAAAGTTCAGGTCATCTAAGTTTTTCATGCAGCCTTTTCAGCACCTCCAAATAGTAAATTAGTAAACTTGGTTAACTGTTTGTCCAGTGGTACAAATTCATAGTGAATAATCCCTCTGATATCAAAAAAAGTTAGCAGCATCATTACAGCAAGTTCTTGAACTTAGTTGTCAGAGTTCGTGTATGTTTATTTGATAAAAATCAAATTTCTGCACAATAAGAATTACCTGTATGACTTCAAGGTCCTCTGTGATCTGCTAGCCATTGTATCCCTTTCTGCTGTTACCTTTTATCATGAACTCATCTCCACTCCTGTGTGCTAAGAGCCAGTGATTCCCTTGTATACCATGTTCATTCTGCTCTTTCATACCCCCTTTGTATCTTGGTGAATGCTGCACCCTCTGCATCTTTCAGCAGTTGGGTCAAGGGACAACTCCTTAATGAACAGTTTGCTGAAATTACCTTCCTTGTGAGCAAACAGCTATGTCTATCTCTGCCCCAACTACTTACAAGAACATTTGCCTTAGTTCCTGTAACTCATTAGTGTATTTCTGTTTTTGTTTGTCTACTTCTACTGTGCTGCAAGATCCATAATAAAATGTGGGAACACGTTGTATTCTTATGGCCCTAGCATACTTCCTGACACACAGCAGCTGACACACACACACACACACACACACACACACACACACAAACAATATAAGAAGTATATAGAAACTATAACAGGGGCTCCTAATTGGCTGCAATTAATTCTGGCTAGAGCTGGGAGGAATGAGTTGGGAAATGTTTCTCACCCAAAGATTCTGAATTAGAAATAAATAAACACGTATATACATGTAGTACAGATAGCCCTCACTATTTGAACACTTGCTATCCAAATATTTGCTATAACATTGTACAGAAATTTTCACCAAAAATGTACTATTTAAACAGAAATTCTACCATAACAAATGTTACATAGTGCAACAATGGGAATTAGTTAAGTTGCAGGGGAGCCCTTGTATACAGATGTAAAGTATTCTTTCATCATAGCTCAGCAGTTCTCTTTCCAGGATCATGTCATTATTTTCTAAAGAAATGAAAAAGCTGGTAAATAAAATTTGTGAGAGTACAAGAGGTCTAGGGAATGCAGTACATTAAAAGGAACATTGGAGGTATAAAGTATATTGAGAGAGATAAACACATAAAAGAATAAGCCTGGTTTCGCATCTCTCTCTATAATGCCTAGGCTTTTTTCGACTTGTAAGACAAGTTTAATAAGATCATGTTGCGACTATTGATTTTGGAAGCTTCACTGTGTTACTCAAGCATAGTATGGGGTGTTAGAAAAACTAGAAAAGTACCCCATGCAGTCGATAGACGATCATAGGCTTTGAAACCACGCAGATGCTGCTGAAGACACTACACACGTTTGAAGATCTGAAGAACATGATGAAAGAGTTTGATCATTTGATTAAGAAGTCCAGTTTCAACTTCAAGTCTACAAGGGTACAGAAGATTCAAAACTAGGCGAGATAGTATTATTTGAAGATCACAGAGGAAGCGGCTTTTTTGGTAATGAGGTTACAGCAGTTTTTCCCAGTGAATTACAGAAAGCTATTATTAACAAAGGTAGCTAACAAATTTTCATTAATACCAATTTTCTTGATAAACTTTGGCTTTTGAAAGTGAATGCCATTTTCTCAGAGGATAAGAAAAAGAATCAGGGCATTAAACATCCAAAGATGTATTTACACACAACTTTTAAGTGAATGTCATAAAGGTGGTAAACTAAAACCTATGTATTTGTACAACTCTGGACACCCCAGGGTCTTGAAGTAAATGCTGAAGAGTAAATTGCCTGTTATATGATTCTCAAATCATGAAAGTTTGGTCAAAACAGGAGGTATTGCGTCATTATTCAAGGGGTTGTAATTTCTGACAGTTCATTTCTTAGGGGTGTGAAATCTCACAGGAACATCAAGAGTTGGGTTGAGAATTAATTTTTATTTCTTAAAATCAAGAGTGATGAAGAACTTGTTGAGTAGGCACTGCTGTAAAGAAAGTTTGGATGATAAGCTAAGAAAATCCTTTTTTGTTCCTGTCTTAGCATGGGTGTCTGAACTATTTTTCCACCCCTAATTCATTTTGCCAGTGGCAACATCAACCGTCTACAGAGAGGGCTGTGTCCCTTTATAGGTTGTGGCTTCATTGACTCTTCAGTAAAACTCTCTGATGTTTAGAGGCACTTTGTATTTATCTTCTAAAAGTGGAAATTCCCCAGTTTGAGTTGAGGATGTCTGTCCTTGCAAAATGAAAGTCAACGGCTTTTAGAGAAAAGTCTGTTTTTCTCCAGGCTCATTGAAAGGACTTGTTTAAGAGTTGATTGATTTTGGTCATATTGTGTATTTTTCAATAATGCCCAAAAGAAGAAAATACTTGCCTAAGCAAAGAGTTACATGCACATTGTTTTTTTCCTTGTAATCTATATCTGTGAAAACTGTCTCACTCCCTAAAACAGGGAAGTCTTACCACTTAAGATTTCTTCTCTTGGAAGTAGATTGTATTTTTCTTTATCTATTATTTGAATATCTCTTATGCAGATGCCTTCATTGTCAAAAAGAAGAAAAATCAATAATTTGTGTGACCATAATAATATAACAATTCAACTAAAATCAATTTAACAGATATTTGATTGTTTATTTTAGATAATAAAGTATACTAGGGAGTAGAGGGATGAAGAAAAAAATAAGATGTAATTATTGCTGGTGAAGAACTAGTAGAACCCAGATAAGTGAATAAATAACTTCGCGATTTCTTTTGCTTTTGTAGTTTTTCTAAGATATCTACAAATATATATATTTTAAATGAGTATTACTATCTCTTTTCTCTGGTTATGTATTTGTTACAACACAAGGGTTCTCCCCTATCCTCATGGCCAGAAATTTTAATTTCCATGTTTTTAAGTAAATAATTATCTCTTAAGTAGTTAAATAATATCATAATATATTATTAACATGAAATTCTCACCTTTACTGGATAGGTAAACCTTAACACTAGTAAAATATGATAAATATTGCAATATAAATATGTATATCATAAGAAGGGTACAATTATGAAGGGGACATAATTCTATGAAGTTTTAAATTATAGGAGTATTGATAGTTAAGCTGGACTTTGCATGACGAAGAGATTTTCCGGACAAGGAGGGGAGAGATACTGCTGGAAGTGAGAACACAATGATGAGTCGGTTCATTCTGAAACATATATGGGCATGAAAGTGTTTGGTACATTCAAGGAGGCACGAGGCACACATGGTGTCAGGCCTTGGGCAGCAGGAAGAGCGGGGGTAGCTCCAAATGAGGATCAAAGGCGGTTACCCAGGCTGAACTGTGCAGGGTCTTGAAGCGACGCCTGAGAAGTCTTTGAAGAAAGAAACAGCAGTGGCTCTAGATCACATTCCTAAGCTGCATTGTGATTACAAGCAGGTTTCCCCCACTTCTCCCGAGTTAATTCTGAATGTTAAAGTGCTCACGTTCTGACACTACAGCAAGACTCATTAAGGACGCCTAAGATATTTTTTCATTTGAAACAATTATTTAGGGGGAAATATCAATCTGCTGCTTTGTTTCTTTCTGTTTTTAATTAACTTGAGTTTTGGCAATTCTTTCCACTGGGTGACCCACGTGGGACTGAACCTTGAGGGGCTCATACAAATTTATTGTAAATTCTAAAAACGTTCGCCTGTGTAGATATAGAATACTTTTAAAAGGCTCATTTATTTAGTGCTACCCTTGAGCACAGCAATAGATGCCAGAAAAGCTTGAGTTTTGAACTGAGAATTCAATTTATTATTTTGACTAGTTCCAATATACAGAGTGATGGCCTAAGCTTTCAGTAGAGGGTGGAAACAAGTCCAGTTAACAATAGTAATCCAACATGAGTGTAGACAAACTTGAAAATATAGGACAGACCATATGGAACAGGATCCAAGTATCATATTTAGACATAATGACTTTGAGGTTTGTTTGTTTTTTAAATAAGGAATTTGCATAAGGAAGTGCTTTGCCTTAATGAAATTAATTTGTAATATGGATTGGGGGATCAGACATGTTTGAAGGCCAATGCAACATTTCCCGTCACTGATTTGCAAACTGTGTACCAGACAGCACTCACTAGTCCTCAGGGAGTGGGAGAGCTCACTTTCCAAATGATGACATCCTGCCCATCAAACACTGAAGATTTTAAACTGTCCAAAGAACCAATTTTAAAATTAGGATGTCGGTCCATTGTAAGATTTTAAAGGGTTTTAATTGATTAATTACTTAAATTTATTTTCAGATGCTCTAAAAATCGGGAAAAAAAAAGAAAGCTGGTCAAGACAAAAGACAGAAAGGGCTTGAACATGGGTGGTGGTGGTGGTAAGAATGAAAATGAGATGATGACTTAAAGAGATCTTATTGAGCAGTAAAAAAAACCAAAATAACGAAAACAAGATTTGGCAACTGTTTAATAAATAACTAGAAAAATGATTCTGGAAATCAAGGGGAAAAGATCACATCCAATAGGTGGAAACTTGTGTATTATCTACTAGGAAAGTCACTTTAGACAGAACTTTGAAGAACATCAGCATGAAGAAATGGGAGAACAATGATGGATCAATGAAGAACAGAGCCAGGTAGGAGGGCCTGGATATTTCAGCATCCTGGGTGTCCAATGAGAGTTCAGGATAAGTGGACAGAGAGAGTGGAGTCTGACAGAAGGCTCTGGGAGTCAGGAGCTAAATATTGGCCAATTGATTGGTGATAAGAATATTAGAGTGGAGTTCAAAAAGCAAAAGTGAGTGATGAAAAAGGGGATGTAGAGTAACACTTTGTGAAGTTTGTGAAGGGAAGATATAAGAGAGGAAGAGTTTGAAGTCGTATCTGAGCTGAGGACAGGTTGTATAGAATCGGACGCAGAGGAGAACAGGAAGAGGCAGAGAGGAAAGTTGTAGTAAACAGAGCAGCTTATGATTGCATTATGCTTCAAGAGAAAATGAGATCAAAGCCCAAAAGCCTAGGTGGAAAGATATCTTTGTAGTCCATATAAGAATAAAATGAATTTTTCTCTGAAAATTACAACAATATCTGGTACAATTATTCTTAAGGTGATCTTTGTTTAGTGTGATAATTTACTTAATAATTACTCTAAGGTCCATAACCCTTTCTTTCTCTGGCTATGGAAAATACTTCCTATAATTTGAAAATGGGAGATATTTCTGAAGTGGGTACTTATGATAATCACAAATATAGCCAAGTCCCTGTGATAAATGCTTTTAGACCAATTACTGACATGCTCAATTGAATACTAATACCTCCCATGAAATGGCTTTAATACAAGTAAAATGACAGCTGCATGGCAGTGAAAGGACACATAAAGCTTTGCAATAGCTTGTCTCCAAGGTTACCATCTGTCCTGATCTGAAGTTTTAATGCATGGGCTTTCTCAATGCTCTGCAAAGAGTATTTTCAGACTAGGTATCAATAGGGTAAAAAAACAAGTAGGAAGGTACTTTTGCTGTTTGGTCTACATCCATGCTCACCTTATTCATTCATTTGTTCTAGAGAGACACATATCTGATAATGACCGAAGTAGCTAGAATATCAGGATTGTTTGACCCCACTTTGCATATCCGAACAAAAAGATGTTACTTTACATATTTTACTACTAAACCATATTCTGGATAAAATGGAGAAGCAAAACAGATTTGAAAATGGGTTGACTTCTACCCAAAGTTTCCATAATTAATATTCCATAGTTAATATACAAGTTTCAAACAAATATAAAAAAAGTATTGTAAAAAGTCATGACATTTTAGTTGAGAACCTATAAATATGACCGAAAATAAAGAAATAATATTTTTATAGTTTCAAAGTAAAAGTGACACTGCTTTTAGTTCAGCATTCTTTAGAATTTTACATTTCTTGATTTCACACGTTCTTTTTTTTTTTTCCCCAACAAACATGTATAATACTTTCTCTGTCCCAGGCACTATGCTAGGTCTTGAGTTTCGTAGGTTATATTAAGACTAGCTGTCTGTCCTCAAGGAACTTATAGTCTGCAGGGAAATACAGACCAACACCAAAGACTCAAATCACTGTTTCTAAAAATTGTGGTGGATTAAGAGCAAAGTGTTATGAGAGAACATGGGGCGCCTAACTAATGAGGAATAGGAAAGTTTGGAAGAAATGCCGTCTGTGTTGAGGTGCAGTGAGTTAAAAGTTAGGCAATCAGAGAGGAAAAGGAAAGAGATGCAGAGAGGAAAAGGAAAGAGGAAAAGGCCTATAAAGAGATACAAATATATTCAGGAAAGTCAGTCTAGATGAAATACAGTGTGTGGGGGGTTGGGGAAGGGTGATGCAGGCTTCAGTGAGAGAGGAAGGTGAAAAGGAAAGCAGGTCTCTGATCACCTCGAGTCTTCTAAATGATATCAAGAAATTGGGGCTTTACGATGAGGGCAAAATAGAGCGATTAAAGGGCATTGGGACAGACACACATTGTCATCAGTGTCTTCTGCTCCTCAGCATTGCCATTATCAGTCTTTGAACTCTTCCTATGTGTCGGGTAATGAACTCCTTTCTCGCATTGATTTTTAAAAATTCTCACCGTGATCTTATAAGTACTATTAACATTCCTATTTTCAAAATAAAGAAACAAGCAAGGGAATGTGCTTAATTTTTCCGAGATGGTAGGTTATGAAGAAGCATATCTGGAAATCATGTTCTTCTGGCCTCATTGTCCCTGCCTCAGTATTCTATAGCTCTCATGTAAAAAAAAAAAAAAAAAAAAAAAAAAAAAAAATGACGGCATTCCAGAAGACCACTGAGCCCTCAGTGCTGCAGAAGAATGTTTTGGGCGACAGCTAAGCTAGCAATGGGGGCTAGTAATGAGGCCATTGTTGGTATTCAGGCCTCAGGAGATCGTGGACAGAGGTAGTGGCAATGGAGAAACGTGGGCATATTCCAAAGATACCTCAGAGGTAGAATGAACCAGGCTTCCTGATTGATTGGATGTATGCACAAGTATTTCTAGCTTGGAAAATGAATACACATCAGGAAGTGTATTTGTAAAATTTACCTGGTTTATTAGGACTCTAAGACGCAGTATGTCAGAATGATTATGCTTATACATTGCTAGTAGGACTGTAAATCAGTACAACTACTATCTTTTAGAGTTAAAAACATGTACAGATTTGACCCAGAAATTTTACTTCCTGATATTTATCCACAAACATACATCTACATTGTATCATATATACAAGGATATACACTGAAGCATTGTATGTAATTGTAAAATATCAGATGCAAACTAAATCTCCTTCAGTATGAGACAGGCCAGTAAGTTAGGGTAAATCCATTCAATGAAATGATTTATAGCCCATGAAGGTAATGAGGCACTTCTATATGTGTATTGATAGGGAAATATTGTATATAGAAATATGATTATGCATACATGTGAAAAAACAAGAAAGTGTATATCATAGCCTATCATTTTGTGAAAACCAAGAGATAGGTAGGTAGGTAGATACCGTGTTTCCCCCAAAATAAGACCCAGTCTTATATTAAGTTGTGCTCCAAAAGACGCATTAGGGCTGATGTTCAGGGAATGTCATCCTGAAAAATCATGCTAGGGCTTATTTTCTGGTTAGGTCTTATTTTTGGGGAAACACGGTAGATATGGAGTTTGAAATATTAGGTTGATGCAAAAGTAATTGTGGTTTAAAAGAAAAATAATTGCAAAAGCCACAATTATTTTGTGCCAACCTAATAGATAAACACCCAAATAATATCTTCTAAAGGATAAAGATACTGGTAATAATAGTAGTTGCTTCTGTGAAGGGGAACTGACTGGATGGCTGGGACAGAGGACAGAAAAGGGAGAGATATTTATCCTTTGTTGCATATCCTTTTGATTTTGTTTGTGTGCATACATTTCTTATTTTAAAAATTAATAACAAGATAATATCAATTATAAAAATTCAAAGCAGAACCTATTGTTTTCACATCTTAAGAACCAAAGATTCTTACTTTGGTTTCCTTGTTTATGAAAGGATTTATCTATATATGAAATAAGAGTTTTCACAAGAAAAATCATATCTTTCCCATGATTGACTTATATTCTGCCAAAGTTCTGGAGGTCCTGAAATTCATAATACCATATATCCCCCAAATAAGACCAGGTCTTATATTAATTTTTGCTCCAAAAGACACATTAGGGCACATTTTCAGGGGATGTCTTATTTTTTCGTGTACAACAATCTACATTTATTCAAATACAGTCATGTCCTCTTCTTCTGGAACATCATCATAACGTACTAAATGCGTCTGTCTGGCCAACAATCTTAACTGGGCCTTATTTTTGGGGTAGGTCTTATTTTTGGAGAAACATGGCACAAGTGTGAGAATATAATACGGAAAAAAGTTAATGTTTGAACTGATATTTTTCAGTCATTCATGCCCTGTTGCTACTAAGGTATTGCATTTTGTTCTTTAGTTTATAAACACCTGGAGAGTACCTGGTAGTTACACATGAAAGGTATATACACAGTTTAATGCTCAAGACATTTTAATTGTTAAATTGGATGTAGGTTAGTGGAGAAAAAGGGGAGATCAGAGAAACCTGAAACTATGAGGCAAGAATTCACAGAATCTGTGGGCCTTGTTTTGTTCTTGGATAATTTGGATATGTGCAAGGAGAGGGGAAAGAAAACATCAGGCCATAGAGGAGAATCAGAACTTGTAGTAGAGTCGGGGCTCAGGAATAAGCATTGTAAGTAGGCAAGTTCAACTGGAGTAGGGAATCTAGGTTAAAGAATATTGATATTAGTTTATGGGGAAAACAGAAAGCATGGAAAAGGCCTTTGATTTGATGTGATACTAAAAAGGAAGCCATTCTAGAAAACTTAAAATATTCTAATAATTCCTTGATAACATTTATTTTGCTAACATTTATTTTGAATCTCTAGCGTAAAAATGTTCTTTTCATACCTAATGCATTTTACTCTTCATTTTATGCCCATTAGCTCTTATAATGCCCTTGAAGGAATTAGAAGATATATGTACCTCGTCACCTGTACAATACATCACTTAAACAAAATCCAATGGACCATTGGTCTCAGCCAGTTTGAAATTATGCTGTAATGCTTAGTATCCCCTCTGGCTCCATGCTCTCCTTTCTCTAGGTAAAGCAATGTGATTCACCTATGTACACTCAATAGTGCTTATGGTCAACACATTTAATCATTTTCATTCTTCCTCCAAGTAATTTTCACAGGTTTACTGTCTTAAGTATGGAATATATAAAAGCATACATTTATTATATGGTAGATTACTTAAACTGATAATCATGGAATTTTAACATTTTAAAAATATAAAATCATCTGTGTATTCATGGGCATAAGCTATGAAAATGCTTCTTTTGCTTAAATAGAATCACTTTACAGAATTTCTTTTATGTGACTAAATGGCAAAATAATGACAATTAAATGAATATATTGGGATAGAGTATTCTTTTTGGCTGATTTTGAAGCCCAAATTTTTATTCATGAATAAAATGATTAAAGGAATTATTTTGGTAAAGTATAATCCCAATAATCCATTGTTGTGTTCTAGGGTTGTTCATATGTTTAATAAATATGCCAATGGGGGGTCTTGTATTAAATTCACATACTACTTTCCTTAACATCATGCTATAAGAGTGATGTTAAGAGAACATTTGTACTTATGCTTACAAACTTACAATCCTGGCTGGGCATTCAGGGAAAGTCAAATCACTCCATATATTTTTGAAAAGTCCTTCCTAACATTAAGAGGTACTCTTATTAACTGTGACAAAGAGGCAGATGGTGGCTCTTGGTCATGTGAGAATTTTGGCTGAAAGCTATGAATACATAACTGTGGAGACTGATGTTGGGTTTTGCATAAAGATTGTGAATTATCAAATGAACAGAAAATTTAAACTTGCCTGAAGATCCTAAAGATGTTTTCTCTGGAAAGGTTGCATTGATAAGCAAAGCATCATTTAAATATCATTTAATGGAATGACAAACATCTACAAGGCTTTTGAAAAACATCACGTCATACAAATGTAAACATAAGAAGATTTTTGTGTAATTCAACTCACTAAATTTTTTTGCATGCCTTGTGGGTGCATATATAAGAAATAAATCAGTTATAAGATGCAAATAAAATTAAAAGATGGTGTAGTACCAAAATGAATGTCAGACTGAGTTTTGTAATCACCATGAATGGTTACTATGAATTTTTTTTTGTTCAAATATGTTATTCTTATAAATGCCTAGGTTCAAAATCAGAAAAAAAAAATGCAGTTCTCTAGTATTTATTTTATTTTACAAATCTGCATTTAATATAAGATTATCAAAATCCAAATTAGTACTTATTACAAGTAAAAGACATTGAGAAAAGATTGTACTTTTTAACAACATTGCCATCATCTTAGGAAGTTTTCCTGAACTTTATGGACTCAAAAGCGATACCTTCTCAAAGAATAGTTGAACTGGACAAAGTACAGCAGGCAAGGAAAACTTAATTCAAGACTATTGCAATAGGGGAAGAGACTGAATTCAACTCAGCTGAAACAAAAGGTAGGAGTGTTTTTAGGTGCTGGGGGTGAGCTAGTAGAAAAGTACTGGAGGCTGTAGGGATAGGTTGGTCAATGTGATTAGGCCATCTAGACTTGTTTCCTAACTGGCACTTATAGAAGTTAGGCTTCTATCCTCCCACAGAGACTGGGCAATAGAGTGCTGCCTCCTTTGATGATGCCATTTCAAAGGGAAGGCTCCCAAGTTCTTGAGAAAGACATTCCTGGAATATAAAATTGGCTAGAAGAAGATTTACATCTCAAAGGGGCCTAGAAAGAATTTACAATTGCAAGTTTTCTAAAGTAAATGCTCTAAGAAAAGGGAGGTCCGTGGCTCAGAGTCAAGTAGAAGGCTGTCTCAAGTTTAGTCCAGCTAAGGGGAATAAGAGGCTTTCTTGATCAACTCTTCACTTATGTTAAGTTGTACCATATACATCGACAACATTTGAGCCTTTTTTTCTTTCCTTTTTTTAAATTAGTTTCAGTTGTACAAACAATGTAATAGTTAGACATTTACACCCCTCATAAAGTGCTAACCCCCCTTTCCGCAATGTACTACTCCTCTGACATCATATATAGCTGTTACAATTCCACTGACTCTGTTCCCTATGCTGTACTCCACATCCTGCGACTATATATATACAATTATATATATAGATAATTATAGTTGTCATTCAGTATTATTCAGCCTCAGGTGTACACTGCAGTGGTCTGGCACCTACACTGTCCATGAAGTGGTCTCCCTAATAAGACAAGTGTCCATTGGATACCCTACAAAATCTTTATAACATTATTGATTATATTCCCCAAATTGACTTTCCTATCCCTGTGGCAATCTTGTGGTTACTGATTGTGTTGTCTAATCCCCTCTCCTTCTCCCTCATCCCCAACCCTCCTCCCATCTAGCAACCCTCAGTTTTTTCTCTGTATCTCTGAGACTGTTTCTGATTAGTTTGCTCATTTAATCTACTCTTTAGATTCCACATATAAGTGAGATCATATGTTATTTGTCTTTCTCCATCTGATTTATTTCACTTAACATAATGTTCTCTAGGTCCATCCATATCATTGCAAATGGTAAGACATGGAAACAACTGAAATGCCCATTGGTAGATGACTGGATTAAGAAACTGTGGTACATTTATACAATGGAGTATTACTTGGCCATAAAGAAGAAGGAAATAGTTGATCATTTTGACCTACAAAAACAATAGTTTCATATGGTGATTGTTTTATTTTTTACCTGGTGGTGTCTATGTTAGACAGTGAATTATTTATGTATAAAGACTGTATTTTATTAATCTTTGTGTCCTTAGTACTTAGAACGTGGTAAATAGTAGGGCACACAAAGTATGTTGTTGGCTGTATGAATGATTTAAGAAAACTGAAGTTTAATATTTAAAATTACATATGAAATATTTAAATTTCCAACATACAATGGACTGATTGCACCTTCCCTTGCCCCATGTTTCCCACTTTGCTTTAGGTACAGAATCATAAAATATTGCGGGTAAAGTTCACAAAGTCTCAAACATGATGGCAGACAATGCTAGTTTTCTTCCAATAGCCACTTTACCCTCTTCCTTTCTAATAGACACCTTCGTTTGTAGTTGACCATATGGCTTCCTAGAATAATGGCTGCCTTTTCCAGTCTCCCTTAGAATAAGAGTGGTCAAGTGACTAAGCTCTGGCCAACGAAATGCAAGTGGAAATAGCATGTGTAAATTTTAGGAAGCCTCCTTCTTTCCTCCTTCCTTCTTTCTGCTGGCTGGAACACAGACACACTTGCTGGAGCTCAGCAGCCACTTGGGACATGAAGGGGGACCACATATTGAAAAGGGTGCAATGACAGGAAAAGATCCTCCATCACCAGTGTCCATAGAATTGCCATGTCTGCCTTGGACTTCTTGAGACTCAAGACTTATTTATATGAGAGGGAAATAAACTCTGTCTTGTCTAAGCCTCGTTGACTTCAGATTTTTTTGGAAATTTGCAGCCAAACCTAATGGTAGTAGTTTCGGGCATATCTTCTTTAGAAATCCTTTCCAAATCCATAAGACTGGTCTGGAAACCCCTCATCTATGCTCACATATACTCTGTGTAAACCTTTATTTGAACACTTACCCTATTTTATTACAATTATCTTTTTTTAACATAAGACATTCTTTGACTGCAGAACAATGTCTTATTCATGTATCATTCATCTTTATCCCTGAACTATACCTAGGATAGTGTCAGTGCACATAGTATATGCTCAGTAAATGTTTGTTTAATTAAACACTACTTAATTAATGACCTGAACTATTTAAATTTCCTAACCTAGTACCATTTACTTAATCGTACGCTTAGAAGATTTTGGTTCAAGAACATAGGACACTGTACACAGTAGGTGCTCAACAAATAGTGTGTGGATATGTTTGTTATGTACATACACACAACTTACTTCCTGCATGTTACTCAGTATAAAGTCTCATTCACTCAGATATAGTTGTGAATTATTTTTTTGTTAAACCTTTTGACGTGATAATATTTGTGCGAAGGAACTCTTTTTTTTAGTATCTGTTATGGGCTAATCAAGATCTTTGTTCTGATCCTTTTATCGCAAGTACATAAAACTTAGAGAGCGTAACTGATTGACTGTATGGCGAATAAATGTGCTGCCTCTAAAAACACATTCTGTTCTTTCCTTGAATGAGCAAGGAATTACATACTTCAGGAATAACATTACCTTAACCTTTCAGTTGACTTTAAAGGTTAAGTGTTCAGCTCATAAGTTGGTTTCATTTTATTTTTGGTTTATGACATGTCTTATATTTTAAGAAAAAAGTTCACTTTTTTTTTTTGGGGGGGGTGTCTTATACCATGATAACACTACTGACCTCATTGAAATAAATCCCAAAAGTCATACAGGCCAGGTACTACAGACATCACTTTCTTCTTTTTCTTTATAGGTCTTCTCAAACTGTGAGTGACTGAGTGGTTTCTGCATCATTCCAGTAGCAAAGCTAAAATTCTCAATTATCTTGTCCACTTGACCTACTCTTTCTATTCTGATATCAAGAGGAGACTCCTCGACAAGGCTCCTCCCTACGTTGCTGCAATGTCCGTGTCTAATTTATCATGGTAAGTGAATTATTTTCTAACCTTGAATGCAAATACATGTATATCATGAAGCAATGTTTTGAAGTTATAATGTCAGAACTGGAGCAGGGAGCGAACTTTAAAAATCTGGTTAATAGAGACTGTTGTCTTATGTTAGGCAAAGGAAAGCAACCTAGAGTTAAAAGGTTGATGCTTTCCACACTATGGTATTTGTGGACCCTAGAAACGGTTCAAGCCTCACACCGAATCTCAGTGACATCCAGTGCCTTTCTTCCCAACATGCCCTGGGGGAGAGAGGAGTAGGAATAACATAACCTTTCAGTGTTCCTACCTATTGTTTATTTCCAGGTACAGGACTAACAAGCTGTAAGAGTGGCCCTAAGGATGGGATAGACTTGTCTCATCAGTACTTTTCTCAGACTTCCAATTTCAACAAATCTATCCAAATCAAACTGAATAGTAATCAAATACGGAAGATAAAATTCCTTTATAAGGTTCCTATCTAAAGAGCTGGCATTCTGAATAATCTTTGACTTACAATTCATATTTAAAAGCTGTTTGTGATTTTTAAAAACAGAAGTATGAAGATTTTTTAACAACTTTGTATTGCAACAAACTCAATACCAACAACTTTGTATGACAATCAAGAGCAATATTAGCAGGGATGAATTTGAAGCCATTTTATTGAACTTTGGATTTTTTATATATATATAAAGAGTTGAATAAATGATGTCATACACATTCACAGTATTTAATATGTGAACATAAGCAAAACCTAGTAATCTTTTTCATTTTTGTAAGAGCCCATCTCATCCTTGTCTTTAATCTGTGCTGGAAATATAGATAGCATTAAATTAAAGAGTGGTTTCTGCAACTTAGCTCCATGAGTTTATTTTTGGTTACGGAAGCAATTTCTTTCGGGCAAAGGGTAGAATTATTTGTTTAGATTTAGAATAGTGTTTCTGAAGGGGCTAATTTTTATGGCCTCTCTAGAATATGTCTTTGGAGCCCTACTGGGTGCTAATGATTTCAGTTTTAAAAAATAAGGAATTAAAGAAGTTAAAATATATTCTGTAAAAATAAATGAAAAAGTATTTAAATTGTGAATTATTACAAGCTATGCATTTATATTATTATTAAAATAAAAAACTAAGCAATTTCTGTAGAACTTATACACTCCTTTGAACCCCTGGTAGATGTTAAGGACATATTTATTTAAAGGAATTATATCCCTGGCAAATGTGTGTGAGAAGTGAAGCCTCCAAAAGCAGGCTGCATGCCAAAGAAGGGAAAGAAAGAGAAGGACTGGGAGGGGACAGGAAGGAGGAGAAGCAGGGTAGGGGGAGAGAAGATGAAGAAGAAGGAGAGGGAGACAAAAACACAGATATGATCCTCATATGTCAACATAGGGTATTGTATGGCCTGGTTCATAGAGGCTACCCCTGGAGCCTGTCCAGTGTTAGCTGTCTTTACGTGATATAATGATTTGATTAAGGGCCATCCAAACTACTGTGAACTCCACAAAAGGGAAGATTGTGTGTTGTAGTTCCAGTCCAATTGCCCAGCACAGCACCTAGACATTTATAGAATATAGTACACATTCTATAAATTCATGCTGTGTAATGGAGTGAAAAAATGCAAAGCAGTAATTTAATGGTAAATTAATGTTTTTATTCTTTTTAAAAGAAAATTTTAAATTGTAGAAGTATCTTATAGAATCCACATATATGAAATTTGTTAGAATTCTTTCCATGTCAAAATTTCAAATTTTACAGAAATAATTCTTGAATATTTTCATTCAGCAGTATCCTTAATTCTGGTTACAACTAATGTTCCACATTAGATTTCCATACAGGGATCTCATAGTTTGTTTTATCAGTCATTCCATCATACAAGGGTGTGGGGTTTGGCATCTCCATTTTCCCTCTTAGTATTTGAGCTCCCCATGTGCTGGCAAGGAAGTTTAAGAAGGAAATCTAAGATATGCAAAACAACTCACTGATTTATTTCACTTACAGTTTAGAAATCATTAACCTTCTTTTTTCATATTAATCTTTGTAATTCTTCTATATTTCCTAACATTTCTAATCTATATGTTGAAAATCATTGTCCTATGCACATTTGAATAGATGTGTAGTGACTCATCAATTTTCGGTGGGAATTCCTCACCGAGCTTCATTAATTTAGCGAAATTGTTATAGCCTAGGGTCTGGCTCTCTGTTTTGAAATCCAGAAACTAAGGTATGAAAATACTAACTGGCGTTGTAAAATCAACTGGGTTGACAGATTATTAATTTAAAATGAGATACGTAATTTTAAGTGCACAGGGCGCTTGATTTGACCTGACCAGTGAAGTCTGTAGCTGAAGGTGGAAAAATATGGGAATCTAAATCAGAAGTCTGGCTGATATTGCATAATCAAAGCAAGGAGAGTCATATGCTTCCAATGCTCAGAGGAATCAGGATAGAGCACACCTGGTGGGATATGTCTGTCACTAAGGATGTATCTGCCAGATACCCCATCTGCTTCTCAGGACAGCTTCCTCATGGCTGGGAGTTAGAGTGACACTGCAGTGTTTGTGTCTATGATTCTTCTAAATTCCACTTCTGCCAAGCAGACTCTCTAATGTTGGCATTGAGTATATAGTCAAAACCTTCTTCAGTCCGTGAATAGTTTGGGTCTGCCTACCGTGATATTTTACGTATCTCACTGTATCCATGTAATGATTTTAACGTTTAACTCTAAGGCTTAATGGGAAAGCTGGTGCCTAATTGTCATTCCTATACAATGTAGGAATTTAGAAAATATAGGTTAAGATCCTTACATTCATATTTACAATTACCCAAGCAATACACTCAGCTCTTAAAGACCCTGTAAAAGAAAATTATCTTTTAACATATTGAAAACAACAAAAAAACTTTCTTTCTCTAGTAGTTATGTGTATGACCCTTGAAAAAAGTTTAAAATAATTGGTCTTCCTGCAAAACCTCAAAAAGAAATAAAATCTACGAAACTTTAGTGTTTCTAGGAAATTACATAGTTTCGATCCGGTACAGAGAGAGTGGTGGGAATGGATTTTAAGAGTCACATGGTGCATTGATGTTTCATGGATATTCCTGTTTAGTAACTAAATACCAGAGGGAGACAAGGATTGAGCTGATGCTGGTTGAGATAGAGACAAAAGGCTCTGCAGATTCAATCGCAGACATCCATGAACAGGTGACAAGTTACAAGCTAATATCAGATGAAAAGAATTGTTGCTGATAGTGGAGGTAAACATGAAGAGGCACAAAGAGCTGAGAAAGGCCCCTCTCTCTATAGCACAACGGGGGCAGTGGTGTGATGCCAAGGGGTGCTTGAAAGGACTTTCAGTTCTTCCTTCCCTGATAATAATCCTCAATCCCTCCTTTAAAACATATTTTTATAATATATATATCTTATAAAATATTTACCTACATGTTATATATAACACATATAACATTTTCAAAGATACCCTTTTTACAGCATGCAAACTAAGTAAATATGACAAAGAGTAAACATTTATACGGCATTTACCATGTACCAGGCACTTTTTTAGACACCAGCAGATATTAACCCACCTATTCCTTCCAATAACCTTATTAGGAATGTAGTGTTATTATTTTTGCATTTCCATGAATGGACAAGTTAGGCACAGAAAGTAAAATAATTTGCCCAATGAGACACAGCCTCTAATTAGTGGCGTTAGGAAATGAATGCAGGCAGCTAGGCGGTGCCCCTGACCACCAAGCTACTGGTGTAAACACAGAAACTATTTTTGTCAAAATGATACCCTTGCTATATGCATGTGGCTTCAAGACCAGTGCCCTACTTCACATTTCCAAGTAGGAGGTTTCCCGTGATTTCCTCCAATATAGGTATCCTGGAGCCTTTCATGGAAGGAAGTGAGTATCGCACCTGGGAACAAGCATTGGGATAGTATCGAGGATGGGTGTGGGTCAGGGGCGGTGCCCTCTAATCTCCTAGGGGAGGTAAGGAGGTTGTTGGTATCGGAAACATAGTTGAACTTCCAAAATTATATAACGTGAACGCCCTGTCAACTACAAAATATAAATCTTAGTTCTGCTTGTTAAATGCTACAGGCTAGACATGGTCAGTTTTTCATCATGCTGCAAAAGAAGCACAACAGAAAGATATCAGAACTTTGCTATTATTCCACTGAAATGGCTCTTCAATTGCCCATCTTATAGAGGGCCTCCACTAATACATCCAGTCCTTTCTATTCTCCCAGACACACTGCACCTTCAGTTTTCATTATTTTAGTGTTACTGTACGTATTTGGAGAGAGATCCTAGTAGTACCTCAACTGATTTTGCCAAATGTCGTCTTTTTAACCTCAAATTGTTTTTCATTGTGATGCCTGCACACACTTCAGTCTTTGTCCCCAGTATCTTAAAGACTGTGGCTCCTGGCAGCGAAGTTAACTAGAGCCAGGTACAGGCAAAAGAAGACATTAGATGAAAGCAAAAAGCCAAGTGGCCAGTCAGAATCTATTGATCGTCTATAAGGTGCCATGCCCTGCGCTAAATCCAGGGATGCAGTGCTCATGAAAAGTAACAGCTTCTCTCATAGGAGCTCATATTTCAGCCAGGAAGACTAAGTAATCAAATAACTGATTCAGTGTGGTTAAGGGCTCTAAAAGGTACGACTATGTTCAAGATGCTTTGGAGAACAAAATAGATATTTGTTTTTCCTGCTTGGGAAGGAATGGCTTATTTTTCAGGAATACAGATGCATCTTTTTTGTATTTAGTTCTAAAAATAAGTATGTTAATTTCAAATAGCCAAACACTACAGAATATTATAAAGCAGAAATAAAATGTGACCTAAATTGTACTATTCATAAAAACCACTGCTATAAATACTGAGGTATAATATATTTTTTCTACATATACTCACATAATTTTGCAAAAGTGGACCTTAACTATGCAGGGTATTTTGCCATCTTCTCTTTTCACTGAACAGTTTCTGTGACCATCTCTGTATTTAATGGGTATAGAGTGACATCATTACATGTAAAGGCTGAGTGACATTGTCCAACAGTAGTGTTATTTATTTCACCCATCTGGCCTGGATCTACATGTGTTTTCTAATTATCTTTTTTCCTATTGTAAATACTTTTTGTGAGGAAAATTATTTCAATATTGCTGGTCACAAGTTCTGTGCCATTCAGGGTACCTGGCGAGACCCCATCTTGTTGTAGCTCCCTGGATTGCAGAAACCAATGCTGTACAGAAAATATGTATTTATGAGAAAATGTCTCATCAACTCATCTCCTTTTTTATTTCCATCATGTATGCTAACTGTGGGGACAGAGCCCCAGAAAGCAGTTTCCAGGCTCTCGACCTCACATAGAAAGGTGCTGGCTCAGGTAGTAAATGGCCTTCAACTGTGATTGCATGGCCATCAGCTGTGGCTAGTTGGCCATCAGCTGTAACCAGTGAGCCATTGGGCACTAATATAACTGCCGTGGCTACGCTAGCAGGAAAAATGGGGGCTAGCAAGAAGATGGTGGCTGAGCTAGCAAGCGGTGGAGTGTGGATTGCAGATTGCAGAGAAGCGGATTGCTAGTAAATGAGATTGTTTGGCAGAGACAAGTCGATGGCGGGTTACGGATAGTGTGGCTCCTGCTTCCTGTGTCTCCAACCCAGCTGCCAGTGAGAATATAGTGGTATGACTCCCCTATCTATGGCTCCGTGGGTGTTCCTTTTTGGCCTCACCATATCCTGCGTTCTTATGTTGGGAGTGGTACAGGAGACCCCGCATGACGCCCTGCATGACACTAACTCTTTCACTAGACTTAGTCTTCATAAATATCGAAAATGTGCTGATAATTGTCAAAAAAATACAGTTGACTAATAGAATTTTATCAAATGTCAGCAAAATATTCCGTCGTGCATACCCATAGATTGGAAATATAACAAAGTATGAATTGTATAAGTTGTCATATTGACTAAATTTAGAAGTGAATAGTTTTTATTCGATATACTTATGATATAAAGTGCAATTATGAATATTGGGAAGTTTAACAATGCTCTACTCAGAGATGAAAACTAATTTGAATTATCTTCCTTATGCAAAAGCAATAGTGTGTTAGAATCTTAGAATTGAAAAAGATGCAAAATTAGAAGTGTAGATCCTTTGCTTTGTGAGATTATTCACATTATTTATAATGTTTTTAAAATCTTAATGGTTTAATGATTAAATGAAGAAGTGAATCATTCTTTATTATTCTTCGGCATCTGCATTTAGGAGGGGAAAAAAAATCTGGAGAAAGAGGAGCAGCCTATTTATTCTAAGAGGGGTGGGGAATTGAGATATTTCCTCAAAAGTTGCCTTAGCCACTATTCTGCAAACAACCTGTCCTATTTACATTGTTCAATGGCAGACTCTCAGGGACAGTATTTGCAATGGCAGAGGAAGTAGAGACTTGAATTGTCTTTATTTTTGGTGGAATAAGAACCCACAAAGGGGAAAATGTGAATAAAGCAGATATTGCAGGGAAGTTTTACAGCAAAAGGTGAAAGTCAGAATTGTCAGTAGCTTATTATTAGAGAAGAGGGAAAACAGGGAAAGGTTAGATATAAATATAGAGCTAATGTTTCTAACTGGAAAAAAAAAAAAAAGAAAGAAAAGATGAGACCTTCCGAGGGACAGGAAAATCTTAGTTGGCAAGATACTGTATTTCTCTGCATGGTAAGAGAATGTTGAATGAATGATTAATATATTTAGGTACTGGGAAGGGAGAGTGGGTTTGAGAGCCTAAAAGTTAAGAATTCTCATGTAAGTGGGGCTGTTCAGCTTGCAAAGGATAGATCCAGAGAGTAGAGGAAGAGTAAGTTGAGTTTAGAGGAGAACAAATAAGGAGCAAATAACCTAGGAGAGACAGAGAGGAGAGAATAATATAGCCAAAATGAAAACTCAAGAGAAATAAAAATGTGTCCCCAAATTACAAAACACTTGAAGTCACAGTGTGGTGATTTGGATGCAAGTCAATATACTGAATTCTGAAAAATCCCAATATGTATTTCTAGTCATAATATGCCTTTTCAAATAGAAATCGCTTCATTATTAACATGATTAATAGTATTTTGATTTGAGCGTGACACTTTAAGTGAACATGTATTTTTAGAGTCCCTGACCATTTTTGGCTTGGAGCTATGGGCCTTTAGGAATAGCTTGTTAAAAATTAAACATTTATAGGAAACCTCCTGGATATTTTTCTCCATATGTCTACTTCAAATTTTTTCTCCTTGAATAGTCAGATAATTAGTAAAATGGAAAATTTTATTTTTGTTCTTAAACACTAATGCCAACTAGACATGAATCACATTTTGAAGAAAATTGTTTGGTAAGTTTTGAGCTGCTTAGAGGAGTTTGCTTTCTTATGAAGTTAATGAGTATGAGGTTGCAGGTTGAGTTCCCACAGGGACCAATTTGTTTCACTCTTTCATAGTCAAAGCCTGTACCTGTAAGCTTGACCAGCCCTTCTTCCCAACCTCATCGTTGGTCATAAGTCATTAGAAACAGTCGATTGATCATCACCAATTCACAGTCAGTATTAGGAACAAATATAAACACTAAAATCAAATGTTTTCAGGGATTCATAATGGGTCACATGTATCGTCTTTCTTTCGACTATTGTCCAATCCTACAAATATGCTTTGAAATATGTCTTTTCATCATTCTCAGAGGAATCATAATTTATTCTCATCTGAAAGAACTACAGTGAATGATCCCAGCAATATTACCATGGAAGCTTTAACATAAAACTGGGCGGTCCATTCCAACCTAAGGCTAGAATTAATAAACACCAGCCTGTTTTGGACTTGAATAATTAAATAAAGACCAGTGAATGGTCGATGAAATAATTTCAGTAATTGAAATCGATATGTAGGCTAAGCTATGTTATTTTCAGCATGATCAAAGTTAAATTGTGAAATCTTAAACATTTTTTGCCATTAGTGTATGAAATTTTCAATGATTTGTGTTATCCTGGTATATACCAGGTCAGACAATTAAGTTCACGAACTCATCCTAGAAAAAATGCTACATACCTCATTGCTGAATATCACTACAGTCACCTTTGAAGTACTCCCCTTGGGAAGCTGTGCACTGATGCCAGCACCTAGTCCACCCTTCAAAGCAATTTTGAAACTCTTTTTTTGGAATGACCATCAGAGTTGTCATTGTATTACCCTCGATGTACTGAATGGCATCAAAATGTCTTCCTTTCAATATTTTCTTTATCGTCAGGTAAAGAAAGAAGTCTCTGGGGGCCAGATCAGGTGAGTAGGGAGGGTGTTCCTATACAGTTATTTGTTTACTGGCTAAAACCTCCTTCACAGACAGTGTCATGTGAGTTGGGCATTGTCATGATGCAAGAGCCATGAATTGGCGAAAAGTTTAGGTCGTCTAACGTTTTTACAAAACATTTTCAGCATTTCCAAATAGTAAACTTGGTTAAGTGTTTGTCCAGTGGGTACATATTCATAATGGATAATCCCTTTGATATCAAAAAAGGTTAGCAACATTGTTGCAACAAGTTCACGAACTTAATTGTCAGGTCTCTTATCTCCCATCCTCCTTTTGTGTTTGCTTGTTTAATTGGGTTTTAATTCTTTGTGTATTTGTTACTTGTTTTTAAGATTGTGAAGAGAGTTCACCTTTATTTTAAAGCTATTACAGTTTATTTGAGAAAACAAAAATCCACTTTTTAACCCAAGTGGATGATCATTAAGAGTTAGATTCATTCATTTAAAAAGGAACATAACATGAAATATAAAGAATAAGTTTGATGTTATGATTCTTCATAGGAATTTAAAAATAATTCCTGTGAAGATAGATTAATTAATATAGTTTAATTGTATGTAGACTAGCACTACATTATTTTTATGTAAATTACAAGATATTTTCTTACATTTGTATTTGACCATTTCTTCATGCAACAAGTATTTTTGAGTGCCTACAATGTGCAATTTTCAATGCTGTGGCTAGGACGATGAATGAAACAGAATTTCCTGCTCTTATTAAGCTTACATTCTAGTGTTGAAGACAGATATAAACAGACAAATGAATATATTTTATAATATTACTGATACATATTTTGAAGAATAATCAGAGTAAAGAGGGTGATGGGGTGTGAGGAATTGGTCAAGAAAAGCCTTTTGGACAAAGTGATATTTAAGCAGAGAGCTAATGAGTTTTACCACCTTAGAGGAAACCATTTCAGGCAGAGAAACCGAAGGACAAAGGACTTGAGACTAAAATGTACCTGGTGTGTTTGAGGAACCATGAAGGAAGTCAGTGTGGTGGCTCACTTATTAGATTGCTGACAAAAGTTCATGTAAAATATAAATGCAGTGAAATTCAGTGAGTATTGAGAGCAGAGTCTTGGTCTGGTTTCTATTTTCAAAAGGACCTCTCTGTCATCTTCAAATTTTATGAAAACAATTTATATTCTTAATATAAACACTCAGCAGATATGATTAATAAGATGTAATGAAAGAAAAAAAGGTGGTTAATGAAAAGCGTTTTTCAAAAATAAAGCTTGAGTCTCATTATCATCCATTTTAAAAGATTCAACAAATCTGATACATCTGAGTAATTAAGGACATAATATAAAAGGGATTTCATCTATTGAAGTATTTTATCTTACAGTAAGGAGTTTCACATTATACCCTGTTTCCCCGAAAACAAGACATAGCCAGACAATCAACTCTAATGCATCTTTTGGAGCGAAAATTAATATAAAATCCAATTTATATGATATATGATATGATATGATATCATATCATATATCATATTATATAAGACTCAGTCTTATAGTAAAGTAAGACTGGGTCTTATATTAATTTTTGCTCCAAAAGACGCATTAGAGCTGATTGTCTGGCTAGGTCTTATTTTCAGAAAACATGGTATGAATGAATGTTTTTATAAATTGTGGAAATTGAGATTATCAGTTATCCAATTTATATTTTACATTTATTTTTAAATCTCTCCCCCTAAACTTTAAGGCTGTTTTCAAGATATATATACAAGCATGCATTAAGCAATGAAGTATCTATTGTATACTGGTTGTTTAACGTGTATGTGGTTTTTGTGAGGACCTAATGTAATATAACATCCATTCAAGTGCTAACACGTGGTTTGGAGAGAATGTTGGCATAAAATTACTAGGTGTCTTTCCTTGGGGGAAAGAATTCACCTTTATTCTAAGGTTCTGACCTTTCTACTCTTTTGGTGGTAAAATATGGTTTCTTTTATGGTACTATTTATATAGATTGAAGGTAAGTTGTTTTTCCTTTCTTTTAATGTCTTGACAAAAATAAAAGTTGGAAACAGGATTGATCCCACTCCTCCTCCATCGTGTGTGTGTGTGTGTGTGTGTGTTTGTGTTTTAATTGAATTGGACCATAAAACAAAAATGCCTGGACGTTCTGCTGTATTGGGAATTATTTCAAACTGGCTCAAATCCAAAATAGTAATTGTCAATAGTATATTATGCAGATCACAGAAGAAATCATTCATGGATATCTGCTACCTTCATTTGGCACTGTGGGGCTATAGATTCGGTATATTGAAAATGCTTGAAAACGACTTTATTGTCTAGAATGGGGTAAAATGATCTTTCAAGCATATAATATCCAGTCTATTGGATTCTTCTTTTACTAGACCTATGCAAGCCACTGCCTACATAAGGAGGCATGGTTAATCCATCCTTCATCCCGGATGTACCTTTACCATTTGATATCCAGGGAGTATCTCTATAGGGTTACATTTACTTCTTTCCTGCTATTTCTTTTTACTCATATTTAACATTGATGCATTTTCCTTCTCTTTTTTAATAATTGCATTTTCTTTATCAGATAGTGTTAACGTTTTCCTACTATTATTCAGTAAACTCACTTTTCATTATGGACACAAATCAGTTCATTGTTCAATGTTACTTAACTTGTTAATGGTACTCCCAAGTAATAAGAAATGACTATATATTGTAATAACGAGGCTTTGAGCCTTTGAATGTGTTTGGATTCCACAGAATTTGGAAAGTTAAATGTTCTCACATTTACATTTACAGAGGTCACATAAATGGTATTTGGTGAGTTGAAACTATTAATTATAGATTCCAGTTGAACTCAAGTGAAATTTTTCCTTTGCTCTAGGTCTGCTTAGAGAAAATGGTGCATGATTTTATAATTTCAGTACTAAGTGTACAGAGCAGCCCAGCAACAACAACAGAGACAGAATAACTTCCACTGACGGAGTGGCTCCTAACAAGTCAAGTGCCCTAGATCTCCCTATTTCATTTGAGAGCTTGTGGTAGAAAGCTGAGGGTCTGAGACATCCACTATCTTTTCCAACTGATAAATTTCATGTAGGAGGGATATGATTGTTCCAGATGGTTTTTTTCAGCTTTATGCACACTAGCTTCATAGACTCCTGCTGTAGCTGAAAATTGGTTTTACTCCAACATTTGACAAAAAATTAGCGTAGGTTAAGTACTCTTTGGTTTTAGATTAGTGACACAAAGTGCTTTCGTGAATACGGCAGAAAAAAATTAAAATGCAAACTAATTGATGTCACTGGGAGCATTTTCATTTAGGCATTTTCCCTGAGATTTTTATAGTATCAGAAAATTACATTCAGATACAGAATTTGCACAGAATGAGTCTCATTGAAATTTTGATGATCTGTTAAATCCATAGTATTCTTTTTAATCTTTTTACAGAAAACTAGATATTTGAGATGGCTGTAAAGATGATGGCATGAAAAGATTTGAAAAGCATCTATTAATTCAGTTGTCTGGTGCAAACATGCCTTATATTTATTACCCTGGGTTCTTATGAACTGAGTAAGAGAAGGTAATTTTCTTGAAGTGATGATTTGCTTGATGTCCCTCCGTTTTGTTCCAAGTTCAGATTTTAAGCATTTAGAGAATAAAACACATATATAAAGTGCTTATTATATTCGGCAGGTTATAAATGTGATTGATTGTAATCAAGCATGAAGCTATAGCTGTTCCGAGAACATTTATGATGAGATAGATGAAACTGCAGCTTCCCGGTAAGAATGTACCTGGACAGCTGACCACTAGGACAGGGATGAGGTCATTCTACACATTGTTGGCACCTGGTACTCAGCAGTTGTTTTGAGCTCACAAATGGCTGAACGTTCAACAGAGCATTCAGTCTGAGTGCCTACCCCATATTGTAACAGACAGTGTATATATAGCATGGGTGGGCAGATTTTTGATTAAAAAAAAAAAGTCCAACATTGGAACAGGAGGTAAAGTGATTTGACTGTCATAAAGTTATTCTGTGTCTGATATATGCAGACATTTGTCACTGGACACCGAAGAGTTTTGTGGCTGTATTTTCAGCTCTTAATTAGAGCTCTGGCTTATTTGAGCTAACATGAAAAGTTTTTTGATATTTAAGAAAACAAAACAGCTCTGTTCCCATTCTGTGCTCTTTATTTTTAACCTGTACACTTTGGGGAAATTTCCTCAGATCGATGTTCTGTCATCTTTTGCCCTTTCTAACTGTCTTTTTCATCATCATAAATTATTGGCTGACACTGACAGGACATTTGCCTAAAATCATAGGCTATTTTCTGCAAGGAAGCTGTGAAGTCGTATAGGGCATTGGTCACAAAATAGGAGTTCATGGAAAAGGGCCAGTCAGTGACAAAGCATCTTTTTACAAAAGGAGAAAAATGAAAGTAATATTGGTCTAAGTTTGTTAAATTTATTTCTTTAATCTGAAATGATATTGTATGTGATTATTTGGTAATACAGTGGTCTTCCTTTTATGAAATTAAGGTAATAATATATGATAATTATGTCCCTACTTGATAAAAGCAGAAATGGTTAGTCCAAAAGTAAGCCTCCAATTCTAATTTTCAAATTTATAGTTCTATAAATCTAAGAGTCTGGGAATTACTGGTCTATTTTAGCTCATTACCCAAATCATGAGTCCCGTCAACAAACAAGTGGTAATCCAGTCTTTCCTCAAAATCCTTCCTATGACTTCTCAGCGTCATGGACTGCCCATATGACTATGGGCACTTCTGATTCTTTTTTTTTCTTTAAATAAAAGTTTATTGGGGCGACAATTGTTAGTAAAGTTACATAGATTTTAGGGGTACAATACTGTAATACATTATCTATATCTCACATTGTGTGTTCACCACCCAGAATCAGTTCTCTTTCCATCATCATATATTAAACTCTGTTTACCCTATTCTAGATTCCCGCTCCCCCCTCCCCACTTACCTTCTGGTAGCCCCTAAACTATTGTCTATATCTATGAGTTTTTGTTCTTTCAGTTGTTTGTCTTGTTCTTTTGTTGTTTTCGGTTTATATACCACATATCAGTGAAATCATATGGCTCTCTACTTTTTCTGTCCGACTTATTTCGCTTAGAATTATAATCTCAAGATCCATTCATGTTGTCACAATGGTCCTATTTCATCTTTTCTTACCGAATAGTTTCCATTGTGTATGTATACCACAACTTCTTTACCCATTTGTCTATCGAAGGACATTTTGATTGTTTCCATGTCTTGACCACCGTAAATAAAGCTGCAATGAACATTTGAGCACACTTGTCTTTATGTGTAAATGTTTTCAGATTTTTTGGATAAATACCCAGGAGAAGGATTGCTGGATCATGTGGTAATTCTATTCGTAATTTTTTGAGGAACCTCCACACTGCCTTCTATAGCGGCTGCACCAGTCTGCATTGCCACCAAGAGTGTGTGAAGGTTCCTTTTTCTCCACTACCTCTCCAACACTTGTTACTATTTGTCTTGTTGATGATAGCCATTCTAACTGGGGTGAGGTGATATTTCATTGGGGTTTTTATTTGCATTTCTCTGATTAGTGATGTTGAGCATTTTTTCATATGTCTATTTGCCATTTGTATGTCCTCTTCGGAGAAATGTCTCTTCAGGTCCTCTGCCCATTTTTCAATTGGGTTGTTTGTTTTTTCGTTGTTGACTTGTATGAGTTCCTTGTATATTTTGGATATTAGCCCCTTATCAGAGGCACTACTAATCTTTTGTTTGCAAAAATGTTCTCCCATTCAGTTGGTTGCTTCTTTATTTTGTCGATGGTTTCTTTTGCTGTGCAGAAGCTTTTAAGCAGAAGCTTTGATATAGCCCCGTTCATTTATTTTAGCTTTTACTTGCCTTGCCTTTGGAGTCAAATTCAGAAAATGCTCTTTGAACCCAAGGTCCATAAATTTAGTAGAAGCAAAAAACATACAATGGAGCAAAGACAGCCTCTTCAATAAATGGTGCTGGCAGAATTGGAAAGCCACGTGCAAAAGAATGAAACTGGACTGCTATCTGTCACCGTGTACCAAAATTAACTCAAAATGGATCAAAGACTTAAGCATAAGACCTGAAACAATAAACTGCATAGTGAAAACATAGGTACTAAACTTATGGGCACTTTTGATTATTACAAGTTTTCCCCTACATTGGCTCTAAGGCTCCTACTCTAATCACTACTTTTTAATTGTACCTAGAGCCATATATGGTGTATCTAATACAACATTTTCCCAAGTGTTTTCTAAAAACCACTAATTCCATGACATATGTTAATACATATCACAAGGAAGTGGGGAAACCCAGTCAAATTATTTGGGGAAACAATCATTCAAGCAGAAGATTATTTAATTTCAGTACTTCACAAATTTTTTATTGGGTCAATTCATTCAACAAATATTTATTGAGCAGTCATACTATACACGGCAGGCCGTGTTCTATATGCTAACCTATACTGTAGGTATTTAAAAGGAAGATATAATAATCTGGGTTTCCCAAATTTAGACTATGGAATCTTTTTCTTATAGTTGCTGTTATTTGGGACAGCACTAAAACCATTAGATAAAAGCTATTTTCTTCTCCTCCTCTCCGTTTCTTTAAAATTTCTCAAAGAAGACTTGTGGATTCCTTTAACCTGTACTCAGTTACATGATTTCTAGACCCTTCTACTCTTATCCTGAACGTGTCTTACTTTGTCTTTGCTTCTTTTGAAAACATGGTGATAGCTGAACACACAAATCAGGTTTGGATTGACCTAGTGCAATATGGGACTGCTGTCTTTTTCTGGTTGTGTATTCCTATAAGTACAACGAGCTCGTTTTCTTTTCGCTTTTTTGTTGTTGTTGTTTGTTTGTTTGTTTTCTCTGTTTTTGCCAGTTTTATCATGTGGTTATCAGATGTGCGCTACAAGTCCATAATAAGCATATAACCATATCAGATATCAGCTTATAGAGCTGGCTGATCAATCTGTCACAGTAAGATAGTTTTTGGAAATTTGTTCATTGGACTTTCAAGGGAAGCTACTTGCTTTGTCTTATGTAGGGACAGGTTAGTGTAGGAATAACTTTGAAATAATGAGGGTGGGAATGTCAGCCACACAGTCAAGCTCATTGTAGTACAGAAACAGCAACACAAGAAAGTGTTGGAAACATTGGGACAGCTGTACCATTGAGCTGCACAGAGCTGAGAATGTGAATTAAAGGCCAATAAGAATGCAGTGGTATCCTAGTGACTGTCCCCTGGTTGCTCCCAGGAGCAAAACTTTATTGATCTCTCTTCTACTTCTTTGGCATTAATCTGACTCACTGATTCCTGACTTTCTTTGTGACCTTCCAATTCTACACCTGCTCCCACAGCCTACGTTGTACCGTCTCCCTCAAGCTGAAGTGTTGGCCCATCCAGGACACCACTGTCTTACGCAATAGCTTTCTCTCAATCGAGCGATTCTTCTACTACAGTAGTTCTAACCTACTGTATGGTTCATGTAACAGCTTTGATTTTTGAATATAGCTATGTGTGAGCCAATCAGGTGAAATTATCTGTAAGACCACAAACAATGAAATAGCTCACTACGGAACAGTGAGGTTCCTGGGCTAGCAGAATCTGCATCATCAGGAAACTTAGAGGCTTTACCCCAACGCTATGGACTTGGAAATTCTGGGGGTGGGATCCAGCAATCTGTATTTTGTTGAGCCCTTCAGGTGACTCTGATGCATGCTCACATTTAAGAACAGATGGTATGATATCTCCTCTTTGGAGTATAGAGTTATAGTGTGACTGCCAAAAATAATGACTTTGGGTATAATTGATAAGCAGAAGACCTCTCTGGTAATATTTAACTAACAGTTTCAGCTGTTCTAAAGTTTTTTGACAGAAAGGGAACAATTTAAGCATATAAGATCATGCTTCTTTTCTGTTAGCTCTGACATCCAATTGGTGTAAACTCTGGACCAATGTTTTGGTATACAAGTTAAAAACAATTCCTTAATGTTTAAAACATTGAAGAAGAATATGTGCTGTTGGAAGCCACTCCTGCCCATTATGGTATTAAAAAAGTATATGACAGCTTTATTGAAATGAAATTCATATGTCATATAATTCACTTATTTAAAATATACAGTTCAGTACTTTGAGTATATTCAGAGTTCTGCAACCATCACCATAGTCAATAGAACATTTTTATCATCTCAACCCTCATACCCATTCATAGTCACTCCCCATTCCCTCCCGAACCTAACTCCCCTTTAGCCATAGGCAACTAGTGATCTACTTTCTGTCTTTATGAATTTGCCTGTTCTAGACATTTCATATAAATGTCATCCTACAATATATGGTCTTATGTTACTGCCTTCTTTTACTTAGCAAAATGTTTTCAAGGTTCATCCATGTTGTAGCATGTATCAGTACTTCCTTTCTTTTCATTATTCCAAATCATTCCAAATAATATTCCATTGAATAGATATACTGTATCCAAATATAGTATGAAATAGAAAGTCCCTCCCAGCTTTGTTATTTTTGAAGTCTTTACCTAAATTGGGAGCTACATTTTCTCTCTTTGTTTACGAATTTGTTTTTTAGCTATCCACTCTATATTTTTTAGCTATCCAGACTATGTTTTTATATATAAATAGCTATACGTTTTATGTGTCTATTCATCAGTTGATGGACACTTTGTTATTTCCATATTTTGACTAGCATAAATAATGTTGCTATTAACATTGATGTACATGTTTTTGTGTGGATATTTTTTACATTTATCTTGGGTATATAGTTAGGATGGCAGTTGCTAGGTCAGGTAGTAACTCTGAATTTAATTTCTTAAGGAACTGCCAGGCTATTTTGCAAAGTGGCTACAGTATTTAGCATTCTTACCAGCAGTGTATGAGTGTCCCAATTTTTGTATATCTTTGCCAGCACTTATTATTGAATAGAGCTGTCTTAGCGGATATGAGTAGTAGCTCATTGTGGTTTTGACTTGTACTTCCCTAGTGATTAATGATGTTTATGTTAAGCATCTTTTTATATGCTTATTGGCACTTCTTTGGAGAAGCGCTATTCATATCCTTTGCACATATTTTAATTGGATTATTTGACTTTGATTATTGAATTATAAAAGTTATTTATCCTCGATGCAGATCCTTATCAGATATATGATATTATGGTAGTTTTATTGATAAAGGCTTAAAGGACTAGATATGATTTCTGTATATGGAAGAGGTTAAGGAGAGAGTAAAGAATGTGAATTTCCTTTTCAATGAAACATGGAGTAGTAATGTTCACTTCTATCATAATTCAGCCTCAATTTCACCTGTTATTTATGCAGGATATTTGATTGAGGGAGTTTGCTTCAAATTTTGTGAGGAGAAAATCAATGCAGAGTTTTAAAGAAAGAGGTTTCCATAAGGAGTGGATAGCTAAACAACAAAGAGTTCAAACAGAATCAGAAGTAAATATAAATTATTAGTGTGACAATTAGGAAAGTAGTTGGCACAGGAGACAAATTTCTCTTGAATGATGGGGTAAGAACTATAATGTACTCTGCTTACGAGTAAAAGAGAGGGATGGAAATGGAGAGTATAGATTTGCCTTTATTAAACTGGAATGTGAGGAGTAAGAGAGAGGAGGTTGGCCGTGAGGTGAAATCAGGATCGTGGAAAAAGAATTTCTTTATTTTTTTATTTTTTTATTTTTTTAAATTTATTGGGGTGACAATTGTTAGTAAAATTACATAGATTTCAGGTGTACAGTTCTGTATTACATCATCTATAAATCCCATTGTGTGTTCACCACTCAGAGTCAATTCTCCTTCTATCACCATATATTTGATCCCCCTTACCCTCATCTCCCACCCCCCACCCCCCTTACCCTCTGGTATGTGGTATATAAACCAAAAACAACAAAAGAACAAGACAAACAAATGAGAAACAGAAACTCATAGACACAGAATAGTTTAGTGGTTACCAGAAGAATTTCTTTAGATTGGGAAGATTTGAGTATGTTTGAGACAATAGAGAGGGAGTGTGTGGAGAGTGAAGAGTTGATTGCACATAAGAGAGAGGGCGAGGGCAAAATCTCAATAAGGCAGCGCCAGCAGCATAGAAAACACAGGGAAGCCTTTCCGTAATGGCTGTGAAGCCACCTCTCCAAGCTCCTCAACCGTTCTCAGATGCGGGATCCAAAGTAAGAGGACGTGTCTTTCCTGTTCTCGTTAGGCCTGTCGGTCTGAATGAGATTTCTCTCTCATCACATCCCCTTTATAATATATTCATCTGAAGTGTCTACCAAATCATTAGAGTTGATTTGTTCATGAAAAAATCTTCCTTATTATAGAATATTCTGCATTATTGAATTTTTTACAGTGACTTTCTGTTTGAGGCAAACTTTTCATTAAAAAATTCACCTGATTTCAGTGGTCTAAATATACCTCTATCATGCGTCAACTCCAGGTGGCATATAGATGTGTGAAATGATTACTAATTTTAATCTCTTAACCAAATTAATAAATAATAGTCTAAACTAAACCTATCTTTCTAAATTATCAGATGATTTCCCTTTGTTTTGATAGTTTACATACTATGAAGTTTTCCTGCCAATGTGTTATCAATACCAGATTTTAAATGTCTGAAAATCAAACTTTCAATTCACCAAAAGTCAGGGGACCCATCTTTAAGTCCTGCCTCTGAAGTAACTAGCCCTGTGTCCTTGATCACGTCACATTTCCCCTGGAAGCTTTATTTCTTCATGGAACAATTATAAGACGGAAATGAAATGGACAGTCCCTCCCAGCTTTGTTATTTTTGAAGTCTTTACCTAAATTGGGAGCTACATTTTCTCTCTTTGTTTACTAATTTGTTTTAAACATACAATGTACCATAATGCCATATTTTCTCATTGCTTATTTCTTCAGTTGATTGTAAATCCTCCAAACAGAAGTCCTGAGAATGTTTCCTTCCTGTCCTGAATTCCTTCATGAATAACGCTAATGTTGCCCCAGAGGGGCTGCCAGGCTGGCCAATACTCAGCCTCCTGAACAGCATGGGCGTACTTTCTAGGACATGGGACTCCTCCCCGTGAACCATGATTGTGACGACAGCTCTTTCGCCCCACAGTCCAGCCCTGCCACAGGGTCCCAGCAATCTGGTATTGTTTTCTCTACTCCAAATTTTCCTCTCCAGGTCTGTGAACTATAGTGTGTGGGATTTTTTTTTGGGGGGGAGGGGGTGGTGTGTGAGGTTGGGGAGACTGTAGAAGTGCATTCCATACTAAGCTCTGTGCTAGGTGCAATGTAATAGAATCCCAATTAATGTTATACCTACCCTTGGAGTTGAGTAATCATTTATACATGAAGAAACTAAGGCTAATTCAGGTTAAATAACTTACCCAAGTAAGTGGAGGAAAATGGTCTAAACCTCTGACAGGTAACATCCAAAGTTTTCGCTCTTAGCTACTCTGTTTTTGTGCATCTAGAGTAACTCTGGGGAGGAAGAAAATTGAGCTTATGTGGAAAGAACTGTAATGCTCTTTTTTGCTTTTTTGCCCCCCTGGATATCTTGAAGTATTGGGAGCAGGGAGACCTAAAGAGTATGGGGAAAGAAATGCAATAACCATATCTCTGAAACACATGCTCATTTCATTTCAAGGTGTCTATTTTAATGGAAATCATGTTTTCCCATTATTAATAATAAATGATCATAAAAGCAGGTGTCATCTCCTGAGTTGCCTGTGTAATGAGTCAAGAACACTGATGATCAGTATTTTAATTAGGTTATAGCATGAAAGTTGTTTTAAAATTTCTCTCTATAAAACTTCCAAGCATTTTACATAGTTAACATCATTGGTTTCTGTATATCTAAATTTATTTTCGGTGTCTGTAATAAGCCATGCTGTATTAGTTTGGGAATGTATTATTGATGACATGTATTACATCCTCTAGGCAGCTACGAGACTGCATTAACATGAAGCATTGGTTGGTTGTAAACCAGATGTGTGCCTTGTCATTGCATCATTTGAAAGACTGCATTTTGAAGAAATTGATGTAATGTTCACAAATCTATCAGGATTATCTTGCACATGGCTGATAAAAACAAAGGGGGCAAACCATTAATTCACTGTATAGAGGTCAGCAGTTCAGCCTGTATCGAGTGCATGCTTTTGGCAAAAGATGAAAAATGATCAGACTGAAACTCAGGCTTCATGTAGCTAATAGTCCAGGGGAGGACACAAATAGATAATTGGACTTTCAGTTTCATGGGGATCATCTTTATTTGGTTCATTCTATTTTCCTAAAGGGTCTGAACCCATAAGTCACACAAGCCAAGACAAAGCACTCCCTAAGCAGAATTATTTCATCATGTATCACTAAGGATAAAAAAAATATATATCACCCATAAATCTATAGAATGAGAGGTACTTGGCATAATAGAAGCTCTTCATGAAAAGACCTAGGGATTTTATTTGTCCATGGAGTCAATATAAACCAGAGGTTTGATGAGCTCCCATACCTATTATAATCAGTGGCATTAGAAGTATGGAGCAAAAACAAACGGGCAAGGGGGACGACGTCATCTGTGCACTGTGATAGATCACGTGGATGGAGCTCACTTCCGTCACATTGTGGAAGAGACTGACAAAACGAAGCCTGCACATTAAAGGGAGATAAAAATACAACTGTATCTCATCAGGGTGCTTTCATTAAAAAGTGTTGGTTAACTCTAAGGACAATTTGCAGTCTGTGGTGACAGTGGTAGTCATATGTCATTGAGGATAACAAATACTTATTTCCTCACCTTAATCAATGGTCTCACCATCCAGTGAGGTAGGGATATTTATTATCTCCCACTTCACAGATAAGAAAATGGGCACAGAGAGGTCAGTGTGCCTCCCTGAGATCACAGACGGAGGAGAGGGAGTGTATGAGCCCATGTCCTAATGACTGTGCCAGGCTACATCGCATATGAACAGTTGCCAGTCTTTGACAGTGCTACCCCAGGACTGCGACACTGTGTGAAGAGAAAGCATGATTTCATAGAGTGCTGAGGTGAGGAACTAGCCAGTGGGGTAAGTCTGACTGACAGATTCCCAAGCGTTATGTGAAAGAATTTTCTAACAAGCAGAGGTGCTCAAGAAATGGCAGGAGGAGCTGTTCTAGGTACATGCAAAACCAAGGGAGGCTCTTTTCTTTGGTCGGGCCCTAATTTTGTTTCTTTTACTATAGAGATGGAGATTTCCAGTTGTCTAAGATGCTAAAAATTATTGAAAGCTTTTGTTGTCTTATTGTCCTTCAATTCTTGACTCAAAATAATATTAAGGAACATGTTATTTCTCAGACTAGTTCCAGTCTAGATCATGTGTGTGTGTGTATATATATATATATCCCCCCAGGGATGGAAGTAGAGTTTTGTTCAAAACTCAAAATTTAACATCCTGAGGCAAGACTGTGCAATTCCTTCAGTGGAGAAAGGTGTCTGAAAGTTTTCTTTACCTTGCCTAAGACAGCCATGATAGGCTGTGATAATTACCTAATTTGAGGCAGGTTAATCACAAATGTCTTTCATTCTTTAATAGCAACATTACAAAAGCAAGCTGGCAAAATGTCTAGGGAGACAATTTTCATGGGTACTTTGCAAAGATCGTATGTTCCATTTGTTGCAGTTCATATAAACTGTCTTCTGATAAAGATGCACACAGATCTTAGTTTAGCATATATAATTTTTTTTTAAAACCCACAATTTCTTGGAACTAATTATAACTAACATTTATTGATTACTTAGTATGTGACAAGCAGCGTTCCAAGCACTTTACATTTTAACATACTTAATCCTCAATACTACCCCGAGGAGTTAAGAGCTACAAATATTGCCTTAATAAAAAAAATAATAAATGCACAGATAATAAATGACTGTCCTGGATCTCAGAGACCAAGACTACCAGAGACCAAGTAGCCTCTGTGATGTGATTTGGACCTTAGCAGTTTCACTCCAGGGTCTACACTCCTAATTAAGTTTCGACATGGCCTTATTATCCAGTTTGTTCTTCATGACAGAAGCAAACTCATGCATTGTATGGAGAGTGTGTGGCGTAGACACTGCAGGTTGGCTCATTTGATACCCATTCGACTCCCATTCTAGCATATCTTCCTGTTCTAAGGAGGCTGGAAACTCAAAAAGCATCTTTTCAAGTCTTTCTTGTGGCTAGAGTTCTGCTCCTGCTCTATTCAGTTGTCTAAAACTTGGAGTGTGTGCAAGTAGGAAAGAAGCAAAGGCACTCGGTTCTTCCATGGTTGCTAGTCTTCCCTGGTCGGCATCATAGCTGCTGAGCAGGGCCGGTGTCAGCAACTGTGAGATTTCCTCTAGAACATTTTTGTGTTGTGCTTGGGAACTTCTATAACTACGTATTACCCTTTCTTTCTACTTAAGTAAGCTAGATTGCATTTCCTGTGAACAAGAACCCTGCTTAATGCAAAAGGCTTCCGGCCTATAAATAGATAATAGTCCAAGGGTCTCTCTGACTCTTAGTGTCCCTCCAGTCCTGGAAAATTCACAGGAGGCAATGTGTTCCTTCAGTATTAGAGATTTGGACTAGAAAGCCAATTTCAAGTTTTAAGTTCTCTGATTCTTTTTTTTTTTTTAATTGAAGTTTATTAGGGTGACATTTATTAGTCAAGTTACGTAGGTTTCAGGTGTTCAATTCTGTAATACATCATCTATGTATCACATTGTATGTTCACCACCCAGAGTCAGTTCTCCTTTCATCACCATATGTTGGATCCCCTTTACCCTCATCTACCACGCCCCTCCCTCCTTACCCTCTGGTAACTACTATTGTCTGTGTCTATGAGTTTTTGTTTCTTCATTTGTTTGCCTTGTCCTTCTGTTGTTTTCAGTTTTATGGATGATTCAATATACACAAATCAATCAATGTGATACACCACATAAACAAAATAAAGGGCAAAAATCATATGATTATATCAATAGATGCAGAAAAAACGTTTGACAAGATACAACATCCATTTATGATTAAAACACTTAATAAAATGGGTATAGAAAGAAAATACCTTAACATAATAAAAGCCATATATGACAAACCCTCAGCTAATATCATAATTAATGGTGAAAAACTAAAGCCCTTCGCTCTACATTCAGGAACATGATGGGCTGTCCCCTATCACCTCTGATTTTCAACATAGTATTGGAAGTTCTAGCCAGAGCAATCAGGCAAGAGAAAGAAATAAATTCTCTGATTTTTAAGATCAAGGATCAGAATGAGGCATAGAAGAAGGAGTTCCTTCATATATTTCCCTAACCCAGTTTTTCAGCAGAGGTTGTCTCTCTCTTCGCTGAGTTAGCCATTTCACAAAAAGCATTGCATTTCTGGGAGTTACTGCATCTCTTACAAAAAAATAATTGGACACTGTCTTGAGGAGTAATGAGCCTAAACAATTAAGAAGGGCTCCAGAAAGCATTGCTTGTTATGTTAATACCCTCAACTGTGGAGAAGCCGTATGGAGTTTTTTCTCATCTTTCTCTTGCCCTCAGTTTTTTTCTCCTATCCTCCCCCTAAGTCAAGGGGAAGTTGGAAATTGTATTCGGTCTTTTTTTTTTCTCTTTAAATATTTCTTTGGGGGAGGGGACACAACACTTCTACTCAATTAGGAGAAATGTTTCTAACAGCACTGAGGTCTTTTATTTTTTTAAACCTGTCATGCCATGAATTCATTGGGAATGGGTTCCAGCAGCTTGGGCTCCTTTCTATTGGTTCTCACAAAGCTTTTCTGGGTGGAGCTGGCTGGTACTTCAGTTGAATCCAGGTACTTTTCTCTTTGGCTTGCTTCTTCTTCTTCTTTTTTTTTTTTTTTTTTTTGATCATTTTCCTTCACACATTTCAGGAAGCTCTCTTGGCTGCTTCAGTAACCCATCAATGAGGAATAAGCACCTGAAATATAAAGCTCGAAATGAAAAGTTCAGGAGTTAGTAAAAGGATACTGGTTCAAGTAAGGAAATTGTGTTGGAAGCTGAGTTACAAACACAAAAAGAGCTTTAAAAAGATGAGCATGGTCATCAATGCCATGCCTCCAAGATATATACGAATCAATACATGTAGAACTACTGAATTTGGAGATTAGCCATCCTTGAAACATAATGTCACATACAATGTAAGGAGTCCATGGTAAATAGCATGCTGCACATAGGCAACCCATTCTTTCTAGTTTTTAGTGGAAGTTTGCACCTGAAGCATCCATAACCAGCCCTGACTACATGACAGCTGCTAGGAATTCCATAGCAACACTCTGTTTCCATCTAGACAGAATCACTCTGTGCTAGGCGGAGCCCCGTGCTACTGTTCTCATGAATCTGGGGAAAAAAGTCATTCTTTTGAGATTGTTGGGTGTTTCTCTGAGGTTATCATTCTTTTACTTCTGTTTTTATTTTACTTGTAAATTTTTTTCAAAGCAACGCTATGAAGGCATTGGAATATTTAGTAGATAATGGAAAACGCTTAGGGTCATAAGAAGAACTCAAAATAATTTTCTCTTTTCCTACGTGGAAAATTTTAAGAATAAAAAAAAGCATTTTAACTCTAGGATTGCATCTCTCCTAGAATTTAATTTCAATTAGATTATTGGAGGGCACATGCCATAGATGAGTCACACAAGTACATTCAATTTTTCCAAGTAATGAGATTGCTCATAAAATGTTCATTATGATCAAACACTTGAGTACAATGCATCAGATCAGTACTAAGCTCGTGACATCAGAGGCTCTAAAGCCATTTAAAATAACACCTTATCTATCTCAAGGTAATTTATTTTGCAATCTTAGCCACCTTAGAACACGTTAAGGCCTAGGAATCAAGTTTAAAATTCTCCTGCATTTTAACATAGATACAGCAATATCTATTGCCTATGTGCTTTTTATGGGTAAACCTCTCAGGCGTGTATTGCTTTTACTGTAAATTCAATATTAGAAAGCTTAAATTGTGGCTTCCCAGTCAATAACAAATTGGAAGCAACAAATTGCAAGGGGGAGGAAGAAGTAATAGTGACAAATGCAGTAAGTTCATCAAAAAGTAAAAGCTAGGAGTTTCACTGTAAGAGTGATAAAGATAAATATAATCCCTTTTCCCCAATCTCAGGAAAAACTTCTCAAAGGCTCAGATGCAAATAAAATACTTGGCTAACCCTGTAGCAAGTACTGGGACAATGACGTCCCCAACCCATGCCTGTGCATTTGGCTCAGTCCTTTAAAGACATACCCCTTGTTGTTGGCCTAATACTGCTGCTGTGTCATCTATTACCACTGAGGTTCACAGAACTTGAAAGATTTTTTTAAGTTGAACTTCAGCGGCACAACATCTAAGAAATTCTGTCATTTTACTTTCTTGCACCTTGATGTTCACAGGTTCCTATTGTTAAAAGGTAAACTGAAGCACGTGAAAATGTTCAAGAGTTAATTTGCGCCTACCTGGGTTGGACTGGGGCAGCGCCACACCAAAGGCGGCTAGGAGTGCTCCACTGACAAGAGCTACAGGCAAGGTTTTTCTAGAGAAGATGCTGAAGCAAAGCAATTGTTTGGTTGGCTGTAGCTTAAGCAGTCGCTTTGTTTGGGAGAACCTTGTTGGCTGTTTGTGATTGGTTGTTTTTAGGTCTCACTTTCTTGGATTGAAGTGCAGTGACTTCGGCTTAGGTTTTGGTTGCTTACATAGGCTACCAAGGCATTAGAGCCACCTCAGTCTAATGGCCTTCCTATTTAATTACTGTAACAGTATAATAGTTTAGACCAATGAGCTGGCTGGAAAGCTGATAGTGCAAAACTCTTTAGTGTTCCGTAGAAGTCCCCTTACCCAGTGAAACCCTTCTGCCCGCTCTCTCTTCAGCAGAGTTTTTGTCCTGGGATAGCCTCAAACCTCTAAGAAGTAGCTTCTGCAGTCAATACACAGCTCCTGGGAAATGGGAGTGATTATTGAATGACCTCAATCTAAAAGCAGAGCCCTGTGGCTCTGAAGTGAGTGTTCACTATAGACCTCCCCTTTACTCCCATCCTTTTAATAAGAAATGGAGAATCACAGCAGTCCGGAGCCTTTAGTAAGATAGCTTTACAAACCTTAGAACCTCCCGGGGTATTCCTGTATTACAACACAGAGCAATAATTAATTTTGGTAAAGATGACCCTGAGTCATTATGAAAAGGTTAAATTATCCAACATAAAATTTAATCAATGCCTGCTATGTGCAAAAAAAAAGCAAGGAAGAATTAACATCATTTTGGGAAAATGCCCATATAAATGTTTTAACACTATATAAGAGGGATAAGTTTGGGTTATTTGAAAAAATAAATTATGTGAAATATACTGCCAGTGCTAGGAAATGAAACATCTCCATATTTGGCTTTGTTTTCTCATAAGAAAGCAAGGTATTGATTAATAAACCTAATATTGTCTACCCACCAATCCTGGGATGTCCATGTTTATGGAGCCCACATAAGTTTTTAATTGACATTTTTAATTCTTGTTGAGTAACTCATTGATGATCTGTTTGGAAGGCTTGTAAGAGACTAATTATTCCCATTTCCCAGTTAGTTTCTAATATGTAGATCTGACATCAAAATTGAGCTTATCCCCTGAAAAAAAAGTAAAAGTTCAATCTCACTAAAGCTGGTTTCATATTTGATGATATGTGCCTTCAGATATTAACTGGGAGGACGAATCTCTGGGGCATCACTGCCTTTTGGATATGGATTAGCTTCATTTGCTCTTGACTTTTAAATTTAGCCATCATGAATATAAATAGCAATCATAGAATCTGCAATTTCTTCCTTCTTGATTTTTACTTAATTACAATTTATACATCGGCAGGATTGTTTAGCATGTTTATTCTTTAGTGCCATAATAAGTAATGCACAGTCATGTATAAAATTTTCTTTATAACTAAAGTTTTATATATTTGTTTAGTCAACAAATATTAATTGAGTGTTTGTTTTGTGCCAGTACTAGTCACTGAGGATACATTAATGAACAAAAAATACTGCCCTTTCTAAATTTGTATTCTGGGGGTGGGAAAGGCTAGGGGGGTGCAATGTCTTATACCAGGTGCTTTCATAAACATATTCATACAGTAATTCAGCAAATCTTTCACAACATCCTTAAGTGGTAGGAACTTTTATTATCCGCCATTTTATACATGAGAAAACTGTGATACAGAGAATTCACACAGCAAGTTAGTGGCAGAGCAGGGCTTCAAACCCCGGCAGTCTGGCTTTTGTTGTGACGTTTATAACCATTGCACATACTGTCTATTTATGTTTCTATTCTGCAGAATGTAAAAAATCATAACAATATCAGCAGAATAAGTAATTCAGCAGAAGAATTTAGCTATTGAAAAACAAAATAGTTAATTTGCTAATGGTAAGACTAATAAAATTATTTTTAATTTCTATTCCAGAAGACCTTTATTCTTCTATAAGTCAATACATACTGACTGCCCAAATAGAATCACACATAAGATTCTCTAATAAATTTGGTCTTAAGTGAATGAGTCACTAGAAATTTCAATGACTAACCTCTTCAAAGTTCAGCTTAGTAGCTCCACTTGAGAATGATTCATTCATATTCCTTTTGATTATTGTCTCCATGGTTGACCAAGAAAAATCAAGAGGAATGTGGACAAACTTATGAAGTCAGCAAAGGTGATTTTTGATATCTGACTTCCCTACTGGGTACCCTCTGCTCTTCTGTTTCCTCCTCTTTAGAGATCCCACGATAGCCCCTCCTGTCTCTGTCCCATTTTTGCTCTATCCCACTGAGGGTACTTATCATCTGTATAGCTCAAAAACTGATTGATTAATGGGCTGCCTCATACACTTTCCCTTCTAGGCAATCTGTGTGTAATTTGTCAAGAGAAATGTAGAGAGAATGCCTTAATTCTAGGAAATGCCTCTAGGTCACTGTAGGTAGAACTAATGGATCTATTTCTGTGGTCATACGATCTTTGGAGCCCCTAAAAATACTCTGTGTAGGAGAGTACCAACTTTGTTCCTATGACTACATATTGTATAAGAAGGGAAAATCAGTGTTATATTGAAGGTAACACTTGGTTACTCGTATATATGCCATTAATCTCTCGTTGAGTTTGTCCTTGAAAACAATGTAGAAATCAAAGTGTTATGAAGTCTGAGAGTTGCTTCAAAATAATTGGAGTAGAAGAAAGTCAGTGGAGGTATAGATAAAAGAAGATTGGCCATGAGTTGATAATTAGTGATAATGTGTGAGGAGTTGATAGTTAATGAATCATGTGGGTTCATTATATTATCCCCCAACTCTTATATATGTATATTTAACATTTTCCATAACTTAAAGTTTAAAAAAGATTCAGAGATTATATTTGATGAAAAAATAATTTAATATTTTACTCTCTATCTGATTCTGCTAGGATTAATATCCAAAGTGAAATTTGGAGCATGTGTTGTTAAGAAGTGTATGTAATAGGTTGGTGCAAAAGTAATTGCAGTTTTTGCAATTATTTTCAACCTTTTAAACTTTTGCACCAATAGATGGTGTTATGCATATGGTCACATAAATAAATATTAAACCATTTTCATTAAAATGATGCCAATGTTCCATGATCAAGACACACACACTCCTTGACTTGAGTGATGAGGGAAAAATGTGTTCCTTCTTTAAAATATTTTTTGAGAAATGAATACTGAGATGTAAGAAATGAAAACGTGTGCTCTATTTAAAATGAGATTTCAAGTCTGTGGTGCTTTAGTTTTTCACTTACCATAACAAATGTTCTTTACCATAGGTTAATTTCCAATGAAGTAAGGATACATTTGTACATAATTTTGAGAGCTGCTAACTCAGAATTAAAAAAAAAAAAAAGCATATATATATTTTATATCCTGGTTGTTTTCTTTCTTTTTCAGTGTTTTTCCAAACACTAATTTATTTTCCATGGTTAAAGCAATACATTTACAGAAAAGAAAAATTTTAAATATGCAAAATGTAAAAGAAGGAAAATGTCACATGCACATCTATAATCCAGAAATACCAATCAAACATGGAGGATAGAGACATTCTTATACTATTCCTTAGCACTGCCCCAGAGGTAGGGTGGTATCAGCAGGAATAGCTACATGGTACCACAAAGGATTCCCAGCTTCATCAAAGAGTTCCTTGCCCTAGACATGCAGAGATGCAGCAGAGATGCAGGACCTTGAAAAGAACCAGGGCAATGGGCACTAACCTGCCTGCATCACTACGGATGGCAGGTGGCCCTCAGGGTGCTCTGTTGCCAGGTGAGATCTCAATACTTTTGAATGACCAATGGGTGCCAACTCCAGTCATGAATGAGAGTGAATTTCCCCCACTGCGCAGAGGACTTCTCTCACATAGGAGATTCTAGCCCAACATATGTGTTTGCTTTATTGTAACAGATCAGAGGATAAGCCCATTAATTCTAGTAGAAGACAGTGGGATAAAATTGAATTAGGGAAATCGATTCATGAGCTTAGCTTTGAAAATGTTGAATTTGAGTTGCTTTTAACACATCTAAGTGAGGATGTCTAGTAAGCAGCTGAAGAACATAAAAGTTGAGCTGGGTTGGTGAAGAGAGGAGGGCTTTTCCAGGTAAGTCACAGCATAAGCAAGGTCACAGAGGAAGAGATATGAGGAAATATTACTAGATCTTAAGGATCTATCAATAGTTCACGTTGAAATGGAAGTAAAGTAGTAAGGTGGTGCCCAATATGTAAAACATATATCTTATTATAAGGAGTGATGGTGTTATTGATTTATCACTTTTAAAAATTTGGTAACAGAGACACTGCATATTTTTAAGGAGCTATAGAATGAGATTGTTTAAAATCTATTATAACTGAGCCATTACCCTAAACTAGATTAAGCGTTTTATAGAAGAGAGTGGCAAACAGGGGAGTAATTTCCTGGAAAGGTTAAATAAGGCTTGGTATTTCTTTACAGGATATGTTGATCACCCAGTAGATATGCCAATTGAAAGAACATTGAATCTAAACAGAAAGTGTTCTTGCTGGGGACAGCTGCCAAACAATTTGCCCAGGTCCCTTGAGAACCATAAAGCTCCCTCACAGGGGAGCTGGAGGGCCTGCCACTGTATCCTCTCCTTTCCTGCTTCTTCACTTAACTTGGACATTAGTTTTCTTTCTAAGTCATAGCTTCTGTATGATTTCTGTTTCTGTCCTCTTATATAGTGAGTTAATTACTAAATCTCTTCATTGCTACAGTCTGTATCTGTAAGTCTAGTTGATCTCACAAATATATTATGTTAAAGGGAAAATAGTACAAACAATATAGATGAACATTAGCTTATCTATTCTCACCACTGGATAAATAATTTAAAATAAGTTTTCTAATGATACAATGATAATGCCATCTTTGCATATGGTACGTACTTGAGAAAGTTGTTCATTATTTAGCTTGCTATAGCATACTTGGGGCTGGATAATCTCACAATACAGTTAAGAATCATAATCTAACTACTAATTCATAACAATGCTTTGAATTTATCATTCAAACCACTAATTTGTATAATGAGTAAAAGTGCAAATCACACATTGTAAAACCTATATTTAACAGCCTAATGCGCTAACCGATTGCGCCACAGAGATGGCACTTATAAAATCTATATTTAAACAGTCTGTATAAAACAGTAGATAGGAAAAACCATATTATATCTATATCTTTGGAAATCTCTAAAGACTTAAATGTTACCAAAATAATAATCTAGATACTTCTTTATTTCATGTTCCCTCTTCTTGAAGGTGTTCATGTGTAATGAAATATATAATATAAGGTGGATTAAAAATAGATATAGTTCAGATTTATAATCATAAAAAAGTATCTCATAGCTTAGGAATATAGGAACTTTGAAAATGTAACTTCTAGTAAATTTTATATACATATTCTATTATACAGAATTCTATAATTATGTTTATGTGTTTTTACTATCAAATTATATTAAGTACTTGATATAATTGTATAATATAGTTACCATTAGGATTTCATATTCCTATATGTTATGTACTTTCATAAACACAGTAAATTATTAGTCAAGGGAAAAGTAATACTTTCATATTCTTTAGATAATTGTAGCTATTTCAGTTTAAACTACATTTTAAGAAAATAGTTGAATGTATATTTTAGGAAAATAGTAGAAAACTTTTTTCTAAGGGAATCTTTACCTAAAAAGCAGACCATAATTATTCTAAGAATTTACTATCCATTAGATGATTAAATAACCAATGACAGGGCATTTTGAGATACACTATTTTATTTTAATAGTTGAAGGGGAAAGGAACATATTTCTAGCAGTTGACATACAGCCAACCACAAATCATGACAAATTGCTCGTTTTGAAAGATGAAATCTTTAAAATTAGAGAACATTTTAAAGGGATATGTTTATTGCCACACACCTTTGGAATGGTGAAAAATAAAAAAGGTGAAATAAAACAGTTTTTTATAAAATTAATCATACACTTGACCTATGACCCAGCAGCCCCACCCCTAGATAATTACTGAAGAGAAAGTAAAACCAATATTCAAACAAACACCTGTATGAGGATGTTTACAACACCTTTATTCATAACCACTGAAAATTGGAAACAACCTGGATATCCATCCTTTCACTTATCCATCCTGATGAACGGATAAGTCATTGTCATGTAGCCATACAATGGATTACGATTCAGCAATACAAAGGAAGAACTATTGAAATTAGCAATCTTATGCATGGATTGTAAGTATATGGTATTTTGTGAAGTGAAAGAAGCTAGACTGAAGAAGCTACACATTATGTGATGCCACTTGATTGACATTCTGGAAAAGGTATAGTGATGGAGAACAGATCAGTGATTGCTAGGGTTTGGGGGAGGGGTTAGTAAAAATAAAAGGGGGCACACAAGGGAATTCTTAGGGTGATGGAACTGTATATTACTTTGGATGGCAGATACTTCTGTATATTACTTTGGATGGCAGATATAAGACACTATGCCTTTATCAAACTCCATAAAATGTATATCACAAATGTGAACTTCCATGTATGCAAGTACATTTTTAAAAAGATCATCCAGGATATCAAGGGATCCCAGGATAGAACGCAGACTGACAAATAAATTTAACTTTTTTACACATGTATGACATAACCTTCCTGAAAGTAGTGAAGAAAAAGTAGTTTACCTAAATAAATTTAGAAAACACTGCTTTGACTGGAAACTATGATGCTGGACACAAAAAGAACTGTGTATGAACACCATATTCTAGAAGGAAAAATTCTCACAGAAGTATCCAGTAGCAATTCTGAAATTACTTTATATTTATATGTATATATGTAAATTGCAGATAATGGGAACCAGGTTTATCAATATCAGAGAAATAAGTTACAAATAAGCAGTAGGTTTATATGTCTCTTTAGCAACCTGTTTGCATTTCTTTTGGGTTGTTGATTGCTGGATAGTATGGTAGTTGTATTTCTAATTTTTTGAGGAACCTTCATACTCTTTTCCATAGTGGCTGAATCAGTTTCCATTCCCACCAGCAATGTACAAGGGTTCCCTTTTCTCCACACCCTCACCAACACTTGTTATCTCCTGTCTGCTTGATCGTTGCCATTTTTACAGGTGTGAAATGACATCTCATCATGGTTTTCATTTTCATTTCCCTGATGATTAGTGATGCTGAGCACCTTTCCATGTGCATGTTGTTTATTTGGATGTTGTTTATTTGGAATATGTCTTTCAGTATTTCTACCCATTTTTTAATTGGTTTGATGAGAGATTTTTGTTGTTGTTATTAAATTGTAATACAGAGGGTAAGCATAGCTTCTTTTCCCTGCTGATACATAACTGCTTTAGTGGTTCTTATTGTTTTTAAAAATATTCCTTGTACATGCACACAAAAATTCTTTTTTTCACATTTTTTCAAAAATTTCAGTTTAAATCCCCACTAAATAGTCGCATCCAAATTGGAATACCAAATCTTTTACTTTTGTCTCCATTGTCTTCATTTATTGGCACCTGCTATATGATTTTGGTGCTTCAAAAGCCACTTGAAAATACTAGTAAAATGTTGTAAAGTTTAAATGGAAGCAACTACCAGTTAGATATTAAGCCTCCTAAATACTCCTGAGTCAGTTTCCCATCTCTGACATGGATATAGTCATTCCATAATTATCCCAGGGACCTTCATTGTCTTTGTGGGAGAGTGAATGAGTAGAGAGAGTAGTGAAGAGGACGTGGCAAATATAAAATAATATCTCTATAATTTTTTTGTATTCAGTGAAACAGCTGTGACAATACCAATCCTAGCATTTCATTATCATTATTGCATCTGGCTCCCAGTTGTTTACCAAACGAGGGACAATTGAAATAAAAGTGAGTTGTTATAGCTCATCTTGGGCTTTATAACCTGATGATATCTACCTCTTCTATCTTTTTTTTTTAATTATAATTCAGAAAATGGTGCTACAGCGATAGATGGGAATAGTTAATAAACATTATTTAAAATAGAAGCTTGTCTGAAGTATGCAACACCAAGACTGATTAGAAGCCATATTTTTCTTCTTTTTCTAGTATTTCATTGGTTTCAGGTGATCACAAAAGAGGAAAATAAATCACTCCATTAAAATGGAACAAAAATGAAATTTATACCATTTCTTCCTAGCACTACAAATATGTGAAAAGTCTTACATAATGTAGCCATGTGTATATAGTGATATGAGTGGGTAACTGTCAAAATAATCCCCATGGCACAGAGGAACAGTAAAAAATTAATGAATCATGATCATTTTTATAATTCTTTCAATTAAGTATAATTTTCGATATCCTACGTAAGACAAACTGTTTTGATTATATGCGAGTACAGGGAAGTTTGAGTGTTACCTTACTGTGAAATATGAGGTAAATTGCAAGTACATTTCCTTTAACATTTATGAGTCACGACGTCAGAGTAGTTTTTTATCTTACATCGGTTCCAGTTTGTCCTAGCTTTTCCTTACTCCCTGTCTAGCAGTACTTCCCTACTAGTAATGCTGTTGACCAACCAGACCTGCCAGCAAGTTCTTGACTAAGATCCCACAGAGGTGAAAGGTACAGAGCCCACAGCTTCCCATAGACCTCCATGAGGTCCCCTTCATGTTGTCAATTCAATTATGGGACATACTTGGCTTCTCAAATTGATTGGCAGGTGACTTTCTTGAACTCCAGTTTCCAATTCTGGACCTTGATGTCCCCAGCTCCTCCCACAATTGTGAAAGATCTGATTCCTTTAAAACAAAACCCTTACACCACAATATTTACTGTGAATGATCTCCTGAACACATGTTGACTTACACTCTTTCTCATAGAGTTTTGTGGAGATTATGTGAGTTCATATTCGTAAAATGTTCAGAACAGGTTCTGGCATATAGTCAACACTACTAAGTGTTTGTGAAATAAAGTAATCTCTAAGCCAGCAAGTATTAGGCAAACGAGGAAGAAATAAAAAAATCTGTGAAGGAGAAGGATGACAAAATGCAATACTCTGTATGATATATACCATTTGAGGTAACTAGGGCACACACATGGTGATAGAGTGAGTGATAAACTAATGAAATAATCACAATAAAAACTTCTGACAGAATAATAATAAACTAACATCTATTGAGTGCTTTCTACATGCAGGTACTATGCCAAATCTTCCTGTTGTAAATAAAGAGAGTTTTATTTGAATGACTGGAAATCATGTTCATATTGAATAAAACCTTTTTCTACGTAGGTCTGACAAGCTATCAGTTTCAACTCCACTAGGTTTTATTCTGATTTCATGGCTACCCCTTAAAAATACCATCAAAGAGAATGAAATAGAATGAACATTGTGTACTGGAAGAATCCCAATATTTCTCCAACGTTAACAAAAATGTTCCTTTCAAATCAGTTTCTTTTTCCATGAGTATGAAAATACAATAATATTTTTAAACCTTTATTTTTAATTAACATAAATTGGTCTTAGGATATTATAGCCAGAGTTGGCAAGTTACTTTAGTGACTGAAATAGTGAGTTATAGCATCCAATTTAGATTAGGAAAACAAATAGGATTTAAATTTGCTGTGTTACCAAATTGAACGTCTGTAATAAAATATCTCCTTAACAAGCTTTCATTCTGGATATCGCTTAGAGACAAAATATCTGATTTTGATATGTAAATAAAGCATACTCGGTGGAATCATGATCCTGTTGAATGGATTTATGACAAGTAGATACAAGTTGGTATGTGTTTTGAAGGATTAAATTATCCTTTTTACTAGTTAATTTAATTTAATAGCTTAGTAGCTGCTGTTCAAAACTTACAGTGTGTTGGGGTGTGTTATGGTAAAAGTAAATTTAAGAAAATGAAAAGTTAAAGACAGATGGAAAACCAAACATTTAAAATTAGTGTTACTTGAAATTATTTAGCAATGAGAATTTTGGTGATCACCTCTGTTCTTGTCAAAAATATTGGAAAGAAATATTCATTATCATAAGAATAAAAGCTAACCTAAAGTAACTCCTTTGCTTTTTCTATGTACTCAGATATGACTTAAGAAATGACTTAAAGGTGAATTATTTCAGGGGGAAGGGCAGTTTATCTCATTTTGCACAAACTGGGTAATAATCTTGTTTCTCGTAGAGAGGTAACGTTTCTTTATAACAGACACTAATGATAATAAAGTAATAACCATGAAAAAAGTTTACTGGAGGCTATGTGCCAAACATTATGATAACCACTCATAATAACCTATAAGGTAGTTACCATTATTATTTTCATTTTATAAATAAAACAATTTAGAGAGGTTAGTGCTACTCAGCTAATGAATGGTAAAGCAGGGATTTGAGCTTTGGTGGCTGACTTCCAAAGCACAATGTTTAAACCACAATGTTGTCTTGCTAATCTAATCACCCAGGAGCAGAATGCAAACATGCCAATCACTTCTTTTTGTATCCATGCCCTGCACAAGGTGACTTCCCAGCTTCTCCCTTCCCTTGAATCTGGGTAGGCCTTGTGACTTGCTTCAGTCAACAGAATTCAGCAGAAGTGACACTGCTCAAGTTTAAAGTCTAGCCTACAAGAATCTCTGCATACTTCCACTCTCTTGCAACCTTACCCAGAAGCCATATGAACAATTGAATGTTAACCTGCTGAAGGATGAGAGAATATGGTCCAGAGCTGAATCAGCCCAGTTCTCCCAGCCAGTCACAGAGATGTGAGAGAGAGTACAAATAAGACCAGCAAAACCAACTTGCACCTGACCGTAGTAGATGAGGTAGCCCAAGTGAGACAGAAAGAACCACCCAGATGAATCCAGCCTAAATTGTTTATCCACAGAATCATTAGTTAAGTAAGTGATTGTTTAAAGTAACTACATGTTAGGGTGCTTTGTTATGCAGCAATAGCTAACTGATACACCAAAGAAGTTCTTAAATAGAACAGAGGACCAAATAATAAGCATTATATTCAAGAACTCTACCCTATATGTTCACATATTGTGAACTCTAAAAATATTCAAAGTATTCTGAAACCAATCTCCCGCTCTTAAGGAACTAGCAAGCATCTACAGTCTGCATGGCTCAAAGAACTTAGCAGGGGTCCTCCTTGCTAAATCTTACTCTGAGGGTTACTGATCTTGTCTGAGGGTTTGCTTGCCTTATTGTTTGCTTTTGCACATGTATGAGTACCTGGAAAACTGTCTTTACTTATTAACCCCAAGGATAGCTGTTACTTCTGGCTCTGTAAGATAACTGGAGTTTATTCAGGAACATGCAAATTAGATGTGTACTTAATAAAAGTTGACTTATTTTTGAGTCAAGAATATACCTGTGATACCCATCTCTCTCTTGCTCATTCATATACATAAAACTACATTTTAAAAAGTATCTGACTATATTCACACAAAAACCTTTACATGGATGTATGTAGCATCTTTATTCATAACTGCCAAAACCTGGAAGCAACCAAGATGTCCTTCAGTAGGTGAGTGGATAAATAAATGGTGGTATGTACAGACAATGACATTATTCAGTGCTAAAAAGAAAGCAATCAGGTATCAATAGCTGAAAGGAATCCATCTGAAAAGGCTACGTACTATACACTTCTAACTATGACGTTCTGGAAAAGACAAAACTATGGAGACAGTAAAAATTCACTGGTTGCTAGAGGTTAAGTGGGGAGGGAGCGATGAGTAGGCAGAGCAAAGAGGATTTTTAGGGCAGTGAAACTATTCTGTAAACTATTCTGTATGATACTATTAATGGTGGAGAGTTGTCATTATCCATTTGTCAAAAACCCTAGAATGTACAACATCAAGAATGAACCCTGATGTAAACTATGGACTTTGGGTAATAATGCCCTGTCAATGTCATCAGTTGTAACAAATGTACCACTCTGGTGGGGATGCTGATAGTGGGGGAGGCTCTGCATTTGTGGGGTCAGGGGTTTACAGAAACTCGCTGTACTTTCTGCTCAGTTTTGCTGTGAATCTGCAACTGCTCTAAAAAAATCAAGTCTGTTTTTAAAAAGCAGCTGAAGACTATTTACATATTGAGCTACACTCTTCCCTCTCTCTCTCTCTTTGTGGAAACATTTCAGTAGTTTTGAAGTGTATTGCTATGAAACACGTATACATTTTGAAGTATATCGATATGAAACATGTAGACATTACAACGTTGTAGCTCTTTGAAACTAAAGAAATCCTGAGCATTTTAATTTACTGTCAGTGCAATATTGCTGGGATTTGTCTAAAGAGTGAATGATTTTTCCTTTGAATCTGAGTAATTTTCCCGAGGGGTATGAAAACTGTGGCTGCATTGCTAATCAGTTTTCAGTACCCAACTTATGAGAACTGCTGTTTGATTAGTACCCACTGCAAATCAATATAACATGAAGGGTGTCCATTTTAATGAGCAGAGAGACTACTATAAGAAACAAGAAAGATTTATCAAAGAATTTCTTAATCTGAAGGGGCACCGGAGGTCATCGACTAATTGAACACCTTCATTTTATAAGCGTGGGTACTGAAACTCTTAACAGTTAGGCAACTCCCCAAGATCACATAGCTAGCTAGTGATTGAGTGACTAGCATTATTTATTACAATGAACTGTCTTTCAGTGTGTAAAGTGTCCAGAATGTGTTACGGTGGAGAAAGGAAAGCATGGTGGAACAACTGTACCTGTACAGTTTGGAGAACTGATTGTTCCCAGAATGGCTAGTACTGACCCTGAATGTTCTCAGCTTTGAGATCTCCACTTAAGTTTATTCCTTGGCAAAAGGTTATTTTGGCCTTCGGAACAAATTCTTGCTCACCCTTGAAAACTTAGCCAAGTATTACATTGTTTGGGAAGCCTTCCCAATGTCCCCAGGTACTGTTGATAATGTCCCCAGCATACGTTGTATTTTACATCAGCTACAGCCATGGTTCTTGACCAAAGGAGTGGTTTTACCTCTCAGGGAATCTATGGAAGATGTCTGGAAACATTTTTGATTGATACGACTTGAGGTTGCTACGTGTATGTTGTGGGTTGAGACCAGTAATGCTGCTAAACATCCTGACATACACAGCCAGGACAACCATTCCACAACAAAGGATTGCCTGGTCAAAATGTCAACAGTACTGCTACTGAGAAACCCTGGATTATAGCACTGTCTTAGTTGCTTGCCAAAACGAGACATGGTTCTTCTTTCTGAGATAGACTTGCATTTAGTTCTTTGAAAACAAGCAATAAGATGGACATTTCAGGACTTTGAGAGATACACATTAATTCATAGGTTTTTCCCACTACTTTTTTAATTTTTTAAATCCAGAACTGTATTCAACCATATCCAGATATGACTCATATTGGTATCGGTTCTTTGTTGGTGGCATTCTGAAAACAAAGGGTTTTACTCACTGCTTCAGGGGAGGGAGTAGGGGACAGTTCCTTTCCTTTTTCTTCTCTTTCCAAAGTAAAATATGGGGCTCTAATTGGAGCAAACTACTATTATCTCACTGGTGGCAAGTTCAGTGGGCAGGTTCCTCTCTGTTCTCTAATGGCAACTTTATGCCAGCAAATTAACTTATATAGTCTTCAATTTTTGCTACTCTTTGGACAAGGTGCACGCAGGTGTTAGTATGACTTAGTTGAGAAAAACAGATATCAGTTAAAATAGGATAATCCCATTTGCTTCCCAAAGGAAAGAAAAAAACAACAAAAAAAATTTACTCTATGGTGAGGTATTTCTGGAGGTTAGAGAGGGATCAGAAGGGGAAGTTGGCCTATCAAGAGGGATTTAACCAGAGGATCCTTCTGGAAAAGCTTCTATCACTGGAGAGGTGTTGATTGTACATAGATTTATTTTCTGCTCTGGACTGTGATCCTCTTGAGGTTTTCTCTCCTGTGTAGTATACTTCAGGCATACAATAGCGCTTATACTATAACCACACATCGAGGGAGAAGTGATCATATATGACTTTTCCCCATGATCATTAGGTTTTCCAGAATCACTTCTCAGAGTCAATTTTGCAAGAGCAGAGAAATTAGGAGCATCATTGGGCTTCTGTCAAATAAAACATTTATTTTTGTTTATTTATTTATTTTTGGTGCAGACATTTTTCCTATAACTGTCTAATTCTTAGAAAATGATTATACAATTTGTCCTGGAAATGAGAAAACATTTATTTATTTATTTATTTATTTATTTATTTATTTATTTATTTTAATTAAAGTTTATTGGGGTGACAGTGATTAGTAAAGTTACATAGATTTCAGGTATACAATTCTGTAATGTATCATCTATATATCACATTGTGTGTTCACCACCCAGAGTCAGTTCTCTTTCCATCACCATATATTTGACCCCACTTACCCTAATCGACCACCACCTTCCCCCTCCTAACCTCTGGTAACCACTAAACTATTGTCTATGTCCATGATTTTTTGTTTCTTCATTTGTTTATCTTGTTCTTTAGTTATTTTCAGTTTTATATACCATGTATCAGTGAAATCATAGACTTTTTCTGTCTGACTTATTTCGCTCAGCATAATATCTCAAGATCCATCCATGTTGTCGCAAATGGTACTATTTTATCTTTTCTTATGGCAGAATAGTATTCCATTGTGTATATATACATATATACCACAATTTCTTTATCCAATCATCTACTGAAGGACACTTTGGTTGTGTCCATGTCTTGGCCACCATAAATAAAGCTGCAATGAACTCCGGAGTACATATATCTTTACAGATAAATGTTTTCAGATTTTTGGGGTAGATAAAACCCAGGAGAGGGATTGCTGGGTCACATGGTAATTCTATTCTAAATTTTTTGAGGACCCTCCACACTGCCTTCCATAGCGGCTGCACCAATCTGCATTCCTAGCAATAGCGTATGAGGGTTCCTTTTTCTCCACAGCTTCTTCAATACTTGTTATTGTTTGTCTTGTTGATGATAGCCATTCTAACTGGTGGGAGGTGATATCTCATTGTAGTTTTTATATGCATTTCTCTGGTGACTAGTGATGTTGAACATTTTTTCACATGTCTGTTGGATATTTGCATGTCTCCTTTGGAGAAATGGCTATTCAGGTCCTCTGTCCGTTTTTTTTTTTTTTTTTTTTTTCTTAAGATTTTATTGGGGAAGGGAACAGGACTTTTTTTATTGGGGAACAGTGTGTACCTCCAGGACTTTTCCAAGTCAAGTTGTTGTCCCTTCAATCTCAGTTATGGAGGGCGCAGCTCAGCTTCAGGTCCAGACGCTATTGTTAGTTGCAGGGGGCACAACCCACCATCCCTTGCGGGAGTCTAACTGGTAACTTTGTCGTTGGGAGTCGAACCGGCAACCTTATGCTTGAGAGCCTGCGCTCCAACCAACTGAGCCATCCAGGAACCAATGGCAGCTCATTGACTTCATTCTATTTGTGGACGGTGCAACTCGCTGGCCCATGTGGGAATCAAACCAGCAGCCCCATTGCCCAGAGCTCATGCTCCAACCAACTGAGCCACCCGTCCGCCCTCCGCTGCCCATTTTTTAATTGGATTGTTTGATTTTTGTTGTTGTTGAATTGTATGAGTTCCTTATATTTTTTGGATATTAGCCCCTTATTGAAGGTGTTATTTGCAAAAATCTTCTCCCATTCGGTTGGTTGCCTCTTTATTTTGTCAATGGTTTCTTTTGCTGTGCAGAAGCTTTTAAGTTTGATATAGTCCCATTCATTTATTTTAGCTTTTACTTCCCTTGCCTTTGGAGTCAAATTCATAAACTGCTCTTTGAACCCAAGGTCCATAAGTTTATTACCTATGTTTTCTTCTATGTATTTTATTATTTCAAGTCTTTGAACCATTTTGAGTTAATTTTGGTACACGTGAAAGATAGTAGCAGTCTAGTTTCATCCTTTTGCACGTGGCTTTCCTATTCTCCCAGCACCATTTATTAAAGAGGCTGTCTTTTCTCCATTGTATGTTTTTGGCTTCCTTGTCGAAAATTATCTGTCCATAATTATGTGGGTCTATTTCTGTGTTCTCAATTCTATTCATTGGTCTCTGTGTTTGTTTTTCTGCCAATACCATGCTGTTTTGTTTTTTGTTGCCCTGTAGTATAAGCTGAAGTCAGGGAGTGTGATACCTCCAGCATTACTCTTTTTTCTTAGGATTGGTTTGGCTATTGAGGGTCTTCTGTGGTTTCATACAAATCTGATGATTTTTTTAGTTCTATTTCTTTAAAAAATGCGATTGGGATTTTGATGGGTATTGTATTAAATCTGTATATTGCTTTGGGTAGTATGGCCATTTTAACTATGTTGATTCTTCCAATCCATGAATACAGAATGTCTTTCCATTTCTTTGTGTCTTCAATTTATTTTAAAAATGTGTTATAGTTTTCAGCATATAAGTCTTTCACATCCTTGGTTAACTTTATTTCTAGGTATTTTATTATTTTTGTTGCAATTGCAAAAGGAATTGTTTCTTTATTTCTTTTTCTGAGATTTCATTGTTAGTATATAGGAATGCAATGGACTTTTGTACATTGATTTTGTAACCAGCAACTTTACTGTATTTGTTTATTGTTTCTAATAGCATTTTGTTAGAGTCTTTAGGGTTTTTATATATATATCATCATGTCATCTGCACAAAGTGACAATTTAACTTCTTTATTCCCAATTTGGATGCCTTTTATTTCTTTCTCTTACCTGATTGCGCTGGCTAGGACTTCCAATACTATGTTGAAAAACAGAGGTGATAGGGGACAGCCTTGTCATGTTCCTGAACTTAGAACAAAGGGCTTCAGTTTTTCACTGTTAATTGCCATATTAACTGAGGGTGTGTCATATATGGCCTTTATTATGTTGAGATGCTTTCCTTCTATACCCCTCTTATTGAGTGTTTTAATCATAGACAGATGTTGTATCTTGTCAAACACTTTTTCTGCATCTATTGATATAATCATATGATTTTTGTGCTTTATTCTGTTTATGTGGTGTATCACTTTGATGGATTTGTGGATTTTGAACCATCCTTGTGCCCCTGGGATGAAACCCACTTGGTTGTGATGTATAATCTTTTTAATGTATTGTTGTATTCGATTTGCTAGAATTTTGTTTAGGATTTTTGCATCTCTGTTCATCAGAAAGATTGGTCCATAATTTTCTTCTTTTGTGTCATCCTTTCCAGGTTTTGCTATCAGGGTAACGTTGGCTTCATAAAATGAGTTAGGCAGTATTGTCTCTTCAATTTTTTGGAAGAGTTTGAGTAGAAGAGGTATTAGATCATCTTAGCAGGTTTGGTAGAATTCACTAGTAAAGCCATCTGGTCCCGGACTTTTGCTTTTGGGAAGGTTTTGGATGACTGATTCAATTTCGTTACTGGTGATAGGTCTGTTTAGATTTTCCAGTTCTTCATGGTTCAGCCTAGGAAGGCTGTATGTTTCTAAGCACCTGTCCATTTCTTCTAGGTTATTGAATTTGGTGGCATATAGTACTTCATAGTATTCTTGGATGATTCTTTGTATTTCTGTGGTGTCCGTTATAACTTCCCCTCTTTCATTTCTCATTTTGTTTGTTTGTGTCTTTTCTCTTTTTATCTTAGTGAGTCTAGCCAGGGGTTTGTCAATTTTATTAATCTTTTCAAAGAACCAGCTCTTTGTCACATTAATTTTTTCTATTGTCTTTTTGTTCTCTATTTCATTTATTCCTGCTCTGATTTTTATTATTTCCTTCCTTCTGCTGACTTTGGGTTTCACTTGTTCTTCTTTTTCTAGTTCTTTAAGGTGTAACGTCAGGTTATTTATCAGGGATTTTTCTTCTTTCTTCAGCTAGGCCTGTGATGATATAAATTTCCCTCTTAAAACTGCTTTCACTTCATCCCCAAAATTTTGGTGGGATGTAGTTTCATTCTCATTTGTTTCTCCATATCTTTTGATCTTTCCTCTTATTTCTTCTTTGACCCAGTCATTCTTTAAAAGTATGTTGTTTAATCTCCACATATTTGTGGGTTTTCCTGCTTTTTTTTTTTTTTTTTTTTTTTTTGCAGCTGATACCTAATTTCAAAGCCTTGTGATCAGATAATATGCTTGGTATGATTTCAGTCTTCTTAAATTTGCTGAGGCTAGTTTTATATCCCAATATATGGTCTATCCTTAAGAATGTTCCATGTACACTAGAAAAGAATGTATAGTCTGATGTTCTAGTTGAAGTGCTCTATAAATGTCAATTATGTCCATTTCACGTAATGTGTTTTTTAGGGCTGCCATTCATTATTTATTTTCTGTTTGGATGATCTATCCATAGCTATCAATGATGTATTTAGGTCCCCTACTATAATTGTGTTTTCATCAATTTCTCCCTTTAATTCTGTAGGTAGTTGCTTGGTATATTTCAGTGATCCCTGATTGGGAGCATACATATTGATGACTGTTAAGTCTTTTTGTTGTATAATCCCCTTTATCACAATGAAATGTCCATCTTGCTTTCTTGTTGTCTTTTTTATCCTGAAGTCTGTTTCATTTGCTATCCGTATGAATATACCTGCTTTTCTCTGAGTACCATTTGCTTGAAGTGTCAGTTTGCACCCTTTCACTTTGAGTCTTTATTAGTCCTTGTAGCTGAGATGTGTCTCTTGAAGGCAGCATATGGTTGGGTTTAGTTTTTTGATCCAATCTGCTACTCTGTGCCTTTTTGTTGGTGAGTTCAGTCTATTTACATTTAGGGTGATGATTGATATATGAGAATTTTCTATTATTCTACCTCTGCTTTTCTGGTAGGATGGTGTCTCCATTATTTCTTTTACATTTAGGATGATTATTGATATATGAGGATTTCCTATCATTCTATATTGGGTTTTCTGGTAGGATGGTGTCTCCATTATTTCTTTGCCTTTGTTGCTGTCTGTTATTTCAGTGTCGTGGTATTCTATGATTTTTCCCTTTATTTATTCTTTTTTATGTTATGTATTTCAGTTCTGGAATTTTTTTTTTTGCGTGGTTACCATTGTTTTTATGTAAAAGAAATTTTCATATTTAGAGTATTCCATTTTCTTCAGTATGCTTATGTTCTCCATTCCCTTGTGCTATTTCAGACCTTTACTCTCACCTCTTTTATGTTTTTGTTGTCACAAATTATCCCTATTTATGCTGTGAGTTGATTTCTGTGCAGTTGTAGCAAGTTGTCTCTTTTGTCTTTTTTTAAGTGTGTGTTTTTTTTCCCCTTCTTTACCCTGTATTTTATGTTTAATTGTATAGTTTCCTATTTGGTGTAGGGGTTGCCATTTCATGCATTTGTCTATTTGTGTCATACTATTTATGGTTTTGTATTCTTCTGATTTTTTGTTTAAGGTCAAATAGCCTCCTCAATATTTTTTGTAGTGCAGGTTGTGTGTTAGAAAATTCCCTCAGCTTCTGTAAAAATCTGGAAAAATCTTTATTCCTCCTTCATATCTAAAGGATATCTTTGCTGGATATATTATTCTTGGCTCATAATTTCTCTCTTTCAATAGTTTGAATATTTAATTCCACTCCCTCCTGGCTTGTAGAGTTAATGCTAAAAAATCTGATGATAATCCAATGGACTTTCCTTTATAGGTTACTGTTTTCCTTTCCCTGGCCGCCTTGAGGATTCTTTCTTTGTCATTATTTTGACAGCTTCAATACAACGTGCCTTGGAGAAGGCCTGTTGGGATTGAGGTAATTAGGTGTTCTATTTGTTTCTTGGATTCGAGGATCCAGTTCTTTCCACAAGTTTGGGAAGTTTCCGTCGATTATTTGTTTGAATATACGCTCTGTTCCCTTCTCCCTTTCTTCTCCTTCTGGTATGCCCATTATTTTTATATTGCTGTATCTGATGTAGTCAGAAAGTTTTTGTAGAGTTCTTTCATTTCTTTTAACTCTCAAGTCTCTTTCTTCTTCTTTTAGTGTCATTTCCAGATTTCTATCTTTGTTGTCACTGTTATTTTTCCTCCATCTGATCATCTCTATTACCTAAGCTGGCTCTTTTACTCCTCATTTCCTTTATTGAGTTCTTCATCTCCAGAAATTCTATTATGTTCTTTTTAAAAATTTCAGTCTCTTTGGTAAAATGTTCATTTTGGTCTTTGATTGTGTTTCTGAGCTCATTAAACTGCCTGTCGTTTTCTTGAATCTCGTTGAGTTTTTTCAGAACTGCAATCTTGAATTATCTGTCATTTAAAGCACATATTTCCATGTTTTTAAATTCATTTTCTGAAGACTTTTCATTTTCTTTTTGAGCTGTCTTGTTACCTTGGTTATTCGTGGCAATTAATTAATTATCGTTTCTCTTCCTAGGCATCTACAGGAGTGGGTTCTGCAACAGGCTGATAGGAAGAGGTCTTTCTTTTGTTTTTGACTAGTTGTTGGTAGAATGTTTTATTTTCCATGTGACTGCAGCCTTTTATTTTCTGTCATGCAGTAGTATTATATTTTCTCTGCATTGTTCTGGCTTCTCACAACAATGGGGGGATCTCTGGAAGGTGGGCTTCTCCTGTGTGAACAGGTCACCTGCATCACATGGCACTGCCTCCATGGGGGGATGTGAAGAGCTTCAGAAGTTCCAAAGCTCCTGCTGCACCAGTTTCAGAGCCTGTGTATTTCAGTAGCTCTGTTTACTCCTGCAGGGATTCATCCAGATAGGTGAGGACAGGGGTAGGGCCGGGGTGGGTTGTGAGAAGTGGTGCGGAGCAATTGCGGTGACTATCAGCACAGCCAGTCCTGCACCCAAGGTTCTCTCCCCTTCACAGGAACTAGTTGGGCTGTGAGTCTATGGCTGTGGGCCCCAGTTCTGACAACTGCAAATATTCTGTTGTTTTGATCAGACACTGTTACTGTTCTCCTTCTAGCACTGAGAGGATGGGTGTGGGGCGAGGAAGGGGCAGATAGGTTCTGTGCCTAAGCCTTCTATCCACTCTGCTTGGCAGAGAGTTCTTAAACCACCATTTTAACCCTTCTTCCCTCATTCTTTCCTTTGAGGTCTCTGCCTTGAGCGTTGAGTTCAGCTGTGTTATATGCTGATCCCTCTGTTCGGACTGTGGCCCACAAGTGGAGTGCTAGTAGTCCATATTCTTCCCTCTCCCATGACTGCAGTACCTCCGGAATGCATGGAGCTCGGAGCTCCGGTCTGCGTCCTGTGCCCACACCGCCCGTGTCGCCGCACTTCCCACTTCCCTCCTCCCCGGCTCTCCCAATTTGCCCACCTTTAAATGATTTCAGTTTGTGCGCCTCTTAGTTTTGCCTGTCTCCTTCACAGGGAGTCCTTTGTGGAATTATACTTGTTCAATTTGTTGTAAATTCCAGGGGAGATTTCAAGGAGCTCACCTCACACTGCTATTTTTAGGATATCAAAAACGTTGCTTTCCAAAGAAGTTAAGTTTTATCATTTACAAGAAACATTTGATTTTTAAATATACTCAGTATACAAAGACAATGAAATTATGAAAGTAATGAACACAGAACTTGAAACACTTATAGTAACTTTAAGTAAAGATCAGTGGAATTACATGCATGGAAGTTAATTCACAACTACTAAAGAATATTTAAGAATATTTATGATGCACTCACTAGCTTCATATAGCAGTTGTTCTGTATGAAAAGCTTAGTTATAGTCCAACTTAATGATAGCAAAATAATTAGATTGGCACACACTAGACTATCCAATAAACCATTGGATGAAGAAGTGGTACTTATATACAATGGAATATTACTCAGCCAGTAAAAAGAATGGAACTTGAGTGTATTATGCTTAGTGAAATAAGTCAGACAGAGATAGACAAATACATATAGATTCTACATGTATATGTAGACTCTAAGGAACACAATAAAGGGACAAACAGAAAAAGACTCATCGATACAGAGAACAAACTGATGGTTGTCAGATGGGAGGAGGATTGGGGGGTTGGGTAAAAAAGGGGAAAGGATTAAAACGTACAAATTGATATTTACAAAATAGTCATGGGGATGTAAGTATAGCATAAGGAGTATAGTCAATAACATTGTAATACTTATTGTGTCAGGTGAGTACTATATTTTTCAGGGGATCACTTTGTAAATTATATAAATGTCTAACTACTGTGCTGTATGCATTAAACTAATATAAAATAATATTAGATGTCAAGTGTACATGAAAAATAAAAAAATAAAAACAAAAGAATTAAATAGGCTTTCTTTTCTGGGAATATATAAAATAACTAAGTATGGCCTTTAAAATGAAACTAGTGAATTATAATTTTTTTATTAAATTAATTGGGGTGACATTGGTTAATAAAATTATATAGGTTTAAAGTGTGAGATTCTGTAATACATCATCTCTATATTGAATTGTATGGTCACCACCAAAGTCAAATTTCCTTCTATCACCATATATTTGACCCCCTTTTTCCTCTTCTACCTCCCCCCTTTCCCTCTGGTAACCACTAAACTGTTGTCTGTGTCTATGAGATTTTGCTAGTTTGTTTGTCTTGTTTGTGGCTTTCAGTTTTATATCACACATATGAGTGAAATCATATGGTTCTTGACTTTTTCTGACTGACATATTTAGCTTAGCATGATAATTTCAAAATCTATCCTTGTTATTGCAAATGGCAGTATTTCATCCTTTCTTGCGACTGAGTAATAATATTCCATTGTATATATGTACCACATCTTTATTCAATCATCTATCAAAGGACACTGGTTGTTTCCATGGCTTGCCCACAATGAATAATGTTACTTTGAACATATGGGTACATATATTATTACAAATTAATGTTTTCAGATTTTTTGGTTATATAACTCAAAAGATAGATTGCTGAGTCATATGATAATTCTATTCCTAACTTTTTGAGGAAGCTCCATACTGTTTTCCTTAGTGGCTGTAACCAATTTACATTCCTCCCAGCAGTTTATGAGTGTTCTTTTTTCTCCAAAACCTTTCTAACACTTTTTATTACTTATCTTGTTGATAATAGCCATTCTAACAAGTATGAGGTGGTATCTCATTGTGGTTTTGATTTTCATTTCCCTACTAGCCAGTGAAGTTGGGCATCTTTTCATATGTCTGTTGGCCATTTGTATGTTTTCTTGGAAGAAGTGTCTGTTCAGGTCCTCTGCCCATTTTTTAAATTGGATTGTTTGTTTATTTATTACTGAGTTGTATGAGTTCTTTATATATTTTGGATATTAGCCCCTTATTAAATATGTTGTTTGCAATTATCTTTTCCCATTTGGTTGGTTGACTCTTTGTTTGTTGATGGTTTCTTTTGCTATGCAAAAGGTTTTTAGATTGATATAGTACCATTCATTTAGTTTTGCTTTAATTTCCCTTGCCTTTGAGGTCAAATTCATAAAATCCTCTCTAAAGTCAAGGTGCATAACTTTAGTACTTATGTTTTCTTCTATGCAACTGTTTCAGGTCTTATATTTAGGTCTTTGATTTTTTTTTTTTTTTTTTTAAGATTTTATTGGGGCAGGGGAACAGGACTTTATTGGGGAACAGTGTGTACTTCCAGGACTTTTTTTTTCCAAGTTGTTGTCCTTTCAATCTTAGTTGTGGAGGGTGCCATTCAGCTTCAAGTTGTTGTCCTTTCAGTCTTAGATGTGGAGGGTGCAGCTCAGCTCCAGGTCCAGTTGCCATTGCTAGTTGCAGGGTGCACAGCCCACCATCCCTTGCGGGAATTGAGCCGGCAACCTTGTGGTTGAGAGGATGCACTTCAACCAACTGAGTCATTCGGGAGCTCAGCGGCAGCTCAGCTCAAGGTGCCGAGTTCAAGTTTAGTTCCAGGGGGCAGAGCCCACCATCCCTTGCGGAACTCCAGGAAATGAACAGGCAACTTTGTGGTTGAGAGCCCACTGGCCCATGTGGGAATCGAACCGGAAGCCTTCAGAGTTAGGAGCATGGAGCTCTAACCACCTGAATTGCCGGGCCAGCCCAGGTCTTTGATTCTTTTTGAGTTAATTTTGGTGTATGGAGACAGATAGCAGTCTACTTTCATTCTTTTGCATTATTTCTAATATACCACGTAAACAAAATAAAAAATAAAAATCATGATCATCTCACTAGGTAAAGAAAAAGCATTTGACAAGATACAGCATCCATTTATGATTATAACAATAAAATGAGTATAGAAGGAAAGTACCTCAACATAATAAATGTCATATATGACAAACCCTCAGCTAATATACTTAATGGTGAAAAACTGGAAGCTTTTCCTCTAAGATCAGGAACAAGACCCAATGTCCTCTCTCATCGCTTTTGTTCAACATAGTATTTGATGTCCTACCCAGAGCAATCAGGAAAAAGAAAGAAATAAGAGGCATCCCAATTGGGAATGAAGAAGTCAAATTATTACTTTCACATGGCATGATTCTTTATATAGAGAACCCTAAAGACTCCACCAAAAACTATTAGAAACAGTAAGCAAATATAGTTTAGTTGCAGGATAGAAAATCAATGTACAAAAATCGACTGTGTTCCTATATATTGACAATGATATTTTCAGAAAATGGAATGAAAAAGATAATTTATTTTGCAATTGCAACAAAAAGAATAAAATACCTAGGATAACCTGAACAAATGATTTGAAGGACCTATACACGGAAAACTGCAAGACATTATTTAAAAAAAATGGAGGACACACGAAAATGCAAAGATATTCTGTGTTCATGGATTGGAAGAATCAATATAGTTAAAATAGCCATATAACACAGAACAATATACATATTTGACGCAATTCCCATCAAAATCTCAATGGTGTTGTTTAAAGAAATGGAACCAAAAAATCATCAGATTTGTATGGAATCACAAAAGACCCCGAATAGCCAAAGCAATCCTGAGGAAAAAGAAGTCCAGGGGTATCATTCTCCCTGACTTCAAATTATGCAACCAAGTAACACTAATAAAAGCAGCATCACATTGGCAGAAAAATAGACACAAAGAACAATGGGCAAGAATTGACAACCCAGAAATAAACCCACATACATATGGGCAGATAATTTTCGGCAGAGGAACGAAAAACATACAATGGAGAAAAGAAAACCTCTTCAATAAATGGTGCTGGGAAAATTAGATGATTTCTTAAATACTTTTTTGGGGGGGTGGAATGGAGTATTTTTCACTGCATTATTCTTTTACAATAAAGGTAAAAACATTTTAATATTACTGAATTCAAGCACATCTAGTAAGTAATATTTTGACAGTTATTATATCTGGAATATTTTTGTCCTTGATATAAAATCATGTTGTCTGCTGAATAGATTTTGAATACTTTTTAATCCTGCTTCTTCCTTAGAGAATCATCTTGCAAATGTTTTACCTTGGAGAGTATATGGCAAGATCTCGTGGTGCTAAATAGCAAAGTGAAGAATTTCTTCTTTGATTTATTGGGGTTTTTTAAAATGCCTACAGAAGATCACACACACGCACACACACAAATTCTTTAAAAACTACCAATAAAATGTCCAACAAGAAGCTGATGATGAATATATAAGTGCCTATTATTTCAACAGTAATCTAAGGTCTAGATGACTGAGAAAATCTTGAGTTTGTATTTGTACTTGGCCTCATTTGTTTCTGGGAGGAAAACGATTAATAAACAAAATAAAATATTTAGACTGAACTATAGTTTGATACTCTGTAATCATCTTTCTAGCTTTAATATTCCATTTGCCAGTGAAGTTGGTTTATTTTAGAAACTAAAGATCCTGTTACTTTCTTGAGTTTCTAATCAAATCCAATGATTACTAAGTACCTTTTGTATGTGGAGATATTGGCCATTTTGTAGTGACTTCCTTAGAAGGAAGAAAGATGTGATTCTTTCTTTATTCAACAAATCATTAGTACAGAATCATCCCAGAACCTTCCTTCAAAAAGAGCCCTGAACCTTCAGAAGAGATCTTGGTCTCTTAGAACATTGAATTAATTACAAGGTAATTTCCTGCAGATGGATGCTGAGCCAAGTGAGGATGCAAGTGTTTATAAATGCAGCAAAAAGGTAATCAAAGACCGATTTGAACACCTAAGACATGGCTAAGCTAATGCAAGATGTGGCTCAAAAAATAGCAAATGGATGGATGATTGATTGGTATGAGCAAAAGAAGAGTGATGGAATGTATGTAACAACCAACTTTAAAATGAGTATCTCAAAGAAAACAGCAATAATATCTAATAATATCTAATCTGTACTAAACTCTAAGCTTCTCAGGATTTATCTGTTTCTGTTGCATCTGTGATTTTACGTGTATCCTCCGAAAATGGTTCATTTGTTCAGAAATGTTTATTCTTTCACTTATTCACTTATTTATTTAATCGTTATTGAGCATCTATCAGATACTAGATACTATGCTAGGTGTTAAGATTATAGCAACACATTTAAGCCCTACAATGTTTTGACCCTTATATAATAAATACATAAGTAAGTGTTAATTATCTTTGAGGTGTTAGGAAGGAAACATCTTATGAGAATAATTTCTAGGGGAATTTGATCTAGGGTACAGGAGAGAGAAAATTTCTCCATGAAAGTGACAGTTAAGTTGAAACCTGCCTGTGGGCTGCCGTCTGGGTTGGGAAAGTGCTGATGTGTTCAAGGATGATGAGGAATGGGGGAGGAGAGTGGTGTGATATGAGGCGAGGCAAGGCCAGTTCATGCACAGTACTTAGGCCTGGTGAAACATTTTGGCTTTTGTCCACTGGGTACCCATTATGTACTACACTGTGCACTATGTAATGGGCACATAATAGATATGTGATGTTACATAATTGGCACCATGAAGGATACAAAAGTGAGAAAGACATGGTTGGTTCTTTCTATTAGTCCCCCAACATCATAAGGGAGACGTATGAATGATGCTTTTTCTCTCACATGAAGTTTATGCAAGAGAGGGTACCTTCCTCTTCATTTTATCCCTTGTCCCTAATGCATTACATTTGTGCTTCCTAGTAAATACATGTTGATTGTGTAATTTTTTTGTAAATATCCGTAATGCAGTGATAAGGCTTTGCTTATTCCAGGTCCCTGATTTCTGTACAATCTTTGAATCTTAGAACGTTGCCTTTTAGCATCTAGAGAGTGAGAGGCTTCAGTCTACTTTTGTGTTTGATCCGTTGTGATTAAACTGTCATCTTAAATACAGTATCACCCAAGAGCCCTGCTTTATATGCAGGACAGTAAAAAAATGGGCTGTAAGAGGCACTTGGTATGCAGTGTGTTACTCTTGCAGTAAGGATATGAACACTTCCGAGCCAAACTCCTTAGGATCTTGTCCTGACTCTGCTACTCGCCAGCACTGTGATGTCCTAATTTTCTTGTCTTCAGTTTCTCAGCAATAAAATGGAGAGGAAAGCAGAACCTGCTTCACAGGACTATTGTGAGGACTGAATATGAAAATGCCTATTAAAGTTCGTAGTATAACTCCCAATATACATTAACATGACACACTCAAAAAGGTTGTGTTTATTTTTGTTGGTGGTGTTATTAGGTCATTTTCACAATTTCTGTGAGAAACTAGTCATTCTAGCATTTGAACCTAGTTTTTTTTTGTTATTGTTGTTGTTGTTGTTTTCCTGGCAACTTTCATTCTGGACTGTATCAGCTTGTCCCAGGCTTTTTGCATCTCTTAGAAAATTTCCTCAGCTGTATCTAGTAGCATACAAATGAGTCCCTAGAATCCCAGTAGGCAATCTGTCCTTCAAATGCTAGGATGGGGAAAATGTGGCTCTGGGACCAAAAATGAGCTACGTCTCATCTCTCAAACTGAGCGGTAATTATGAAAGCTATTTAAGGCCCAACCTTGGAAACAATTGGCAGACCTCTTTAAAACTGTCAGCAAGCATAGCAGGGTACAGCGTACAGTATTAAAACCAAACGTATCTTTGGGCTGTGAGCAATTCCTACACAAGTGTTCTTATCAATTTCCGTAACCTAATTTATTTTGGCACTGAAATTTCCTGAACAAATATTATTATTCGTCAAGGTGAAGTACACAGGGAGTCAGGAGGCTTTAGACCTAAAACTCTGCCCTGAAATAGAATTATGGTAATGCTCAATTCAGGCAAAGGATGCAAGCCTCTATTTTTATTGGTTAACTGAGCAGACTGAATTTTAATTCTTATATGTATTTAGGGTGATTTTTCTTTTCTTTCGGTGTTTTTCTATTTTTCCTAAATGTTTTATAATAAATATGTATTATTTGCATAATTACATAAATCATTTTCTTTTTTAAAAGATGTATATTTAATAGTAAGATAGTGTATATATTTATCTCTCCTATAATCCTATTTATTTTTATTGTCCTGTACAAAGGGAATATTTCTGTTCAGCATGTTATAGGGATTCAGTGATAGGTGGTAACATGTATTATTCTGAAAGTTATTCTTGATAAATACCATATGAGTTTTCATTGCTTGCCAGGGAATCCATTTGGTTGTCTATGATTGACTTAGAACATTTTTTTGGCTAATAACCAAAGAAAAATTTGTTTTAGACAAGGCTCAGCTTTGCCTTCATTAAAAGTAGTTTTTAAAAAGATATGCCTTATAGTGGCGGCTGGATGGCTCAGTTGGTTAGAGTGGGAGCTCTTAACAACAGGGTTGCTGGTTCGATTCTGACATGGGCCAGTGAGCTGTGCCCTCCACAGCTAGATTGAAGGACAACGACTTGGAGCTGATAGTCTCTGGGAAAGCACACTGTTCCCCAATATTCCCCAATTAAAAAGAAAAAAGAACATATATATACATGTGTATATATATTTATATATATATATATATATATATATATATATATATATATACCTTATTTTTCTAGAATCATTTTGCATTCATTGTATATGAATCCTGTTGTTAGTAGCATTCATTCTATGATAATTTTTCGCTTTAGCTTTCACTTTCATCCAACATTGCTTTTGGTTACATGGTGATTTAATATTAGTCCAAAATAAGTGCAAATGGTGTACCTGACCCAAAGGATCCTACTGTACTCTTCTCAGAATTTAATATCCCTTCCAGTAGTCACTGTGGTTTATTAACGTATGCACTGATAATTTTTGAAAAACATCAATGTCTATCGAGCTTCTTGTTAAGGCTCTTAAATCTTTAAAATTTTATGGGCTCTTAGGCATAGTTAGTGATCATTAAACATTGTTCAATTGAATAAGAGCTAATCAAGACAAATTTTCAGTAACACTGAAAAGAGTTTTACCAGGTTCGGTAAGGGTCAGTATTTAGATTTTAGATTTTATTTTAGCTGCATGCTATCTAGAAAATATTTTTTTTTCTTCTTTTTAAGGATGGTGTAGCTCAAAGTGGCCCATACAGGGACGAACCAACCGAACTAACCGGCTGCCTTAGAAAATGTTTTTAATTAGATGTTTTCTAGTTTTCACAGCAGACCAAGTTCTCAAAAAACACAGTGGTTAGCATATTATAAATAACAAAATAGAATTAAAATGCAACTAATGCTACATCTACTTTTATTGATTATCTGATAATAATTTTATAGTACTGCACAGTGCCTTTTGTTTTCCTAACCAGTAATACTTTCTAGTCTAAATAAGGAGCTATGTTAAATTTCTGAACTTGATGCACTGACTTATGATATTTGGAGCTTTGTTTTTTGGCATTGATGGTTTTTATTTTGTAAATGTGCCATCAATTATTTATAACCAATGGAAGTGCAAGTATTTCCTATGTGATAAATACTAAGAAATCATGAAGAACTCCCGGGGACACAGTTTAAGTGTTTTCTGTCATCCTTGTATGTGCTTCAAAGAGAGAAGAAACCATGTTGAGTTGAAGAAATCAGGGAAAGGGAAGCGAGTGTATATTGCTTTTCTCCCATGTGCCAGTTAATGTGGGATCTCAACATGCTCAAGGTCATCAGCAATTAGAAAACAAATTAGAATTTAGACTCAAATCCATTCCATCCAAGCTTGATATATATATATATATATATATATATATATATATATATATATATATATATATATATATATATATCTTTCCCATTCATACCACTTAAATTCTTTAACAGACAGTGTGTTTTTGAGATACATCAGGAGTGCTTGCTAATCTTTGGACACTAAGAGGGATGGGTGGGAATGGAACATTAAAGATGGGAAGCAGAAAGAACCTTCTGGTTCAAAACCTCATGAGTAAAGGATAGAAATCAGAAAGGGTGTTTGAGAAACAAGGACTTCAGTTTGCCCAGCATAGGACAACCTCTGGAGGAGTGGTGAGAATACAGACTGGAAAGGAAGGTTAGCAACATATTGTAAAGGACTTTTAAATGCCAATACAAGGAGTATGGACTTAATTAGGAAGGCAGCAGGGAGCCACTGAAGGTTTTGTGCAGAGAAGCAATATGATTACTGCTGACAGCAGTCTTAATAAGGCTTAATAAATAGTACAGTTTATAACCTTAGGCCAACTGCTGAGCAGAAGCCAAAAGCTGTGCTGCAGAATTAGCAAACCAATTACCGTGAGGGATGATGGCCTGAATTGAAATGGAGTCATCCTTTTTACAATGGAGTAGAAACTCCTGGAAATGTAAACAGATATCCGAAGTGACAGGTGACATGTCTTCTTGGGCCTACTTCCTTTATTTGCCTCCACAGTGGCACATTGTTAAAATGTCTTAAATGCGCCATCATTTACTTTTCACCATTTTTAAATCTCTCTTCCTTGTACATATTCAGTATTTGTATGGCTTTTCAGCAGGCCTAAAATCTATTGCCATCTGTTTTGTTTCTTGTATTAATGCTTTGCTATCTTTACGGATATTAATATGCTTTGCCAAAAAGGAACACATCATTATATTATCTGCAATTTGAATTAACAGGCAATGTTGACTACAAGACAACACTTAAATTTCAGTTCTAGCAACCGGGATGATTTTATGTTTTAATTTGGAGAGTCGGCTACATGAGAATCTACTAGTTTTGTTTATCTTTTGATTATTGTAAGAGGCTTTTAATGTGTTGTGTGTGTGCATGCACGTGTGTGTACGTGCATGCACACATGGACAAGCAAAGGAGTGAGAGTCAGAGAGAATATGCATATGTATACGTAAAAAAGGGCTAGATGTTTATCACAGTGCTTCCTTCTGGGGAGCAGCTCTTGGCAAATAGAAAGTTACATAATTCAGCTTCTTATAAAACACATTCTCTTCAATACATTGTGGTGATTAATTCTACTCTCACCCTCACTTCTTTCACAGCCAGAAATTTTTGCTCCCTTGTCAGCATTCTAATATCGTTTTTTTAAAATTGAAGTTTATTGGGGTGACAATTGTTAGTAACTAATATCGTTTTAAAGTTATGTAATCATACTTATAATATTATGGTTAGTTTTTTGGCTTTTTCCCCCTAACTAGATTGTGCATCTCTGGAGAACATGTTTGGTATATAGTGTGGCACCTGGTTCATAGTATATCCTCAAATAGTTATTCTGTGGCATTGACGTTTTCCTTTCTTAGAACAATTTTGCATGGGCTTTTATTCACTCAACAGATTTTGAGAAACTCCTAAATATTTTGCAGGTAAATCGAATACAGACCCCTCTCTTAAAAAACTTGTAGACAAATGATCAGATAATTAATATAATCAGATAATTAATATAATCTATAAGTGTTGTGATTGGTGTAGGTATAGGGTAGAGGCAACCCTGGGTCACTTATTAGAGGGGATGACTTTTTATCTGAGTGGTAATACAAAGAAGAAAAGGAAAAGCATAAACATGGGAAAGCAGGAGAGATAGTTATAACAGAATGTACATGGGCCTGAGTGTAAGAGAGAATCCTGGGATCATATTGCTGCTAATTTAGTGTGACCATGGGAGAGTGAGAAGGCTGGAGCTAGATCCTGATGATATTTTGTTAACACGTGAAATCAGGTTGCACTAAGATTTCTATATTATAAATTAAAACTCTAATTTAAAATTAATTGAATGCTAAATTCTTGATAAGGAATCCAATTACTGTGGCTACCCATTGCCATTTCTTTAAAAGAAGCAAAGGTTTGTTTGGTTAATATGGCACAATTTTATTTTGTAATTTTACACTTTCTAGGCATGTTTAGAATACAGAACTAGCGTTCTTATACCTACTTAAGAAGGATAATAGTGCCTACTTTTAAGGTTGTTGTGAATTTTCATTGTGATAATGCAAACTGATTACATGGCAAATAGAAGAAATCGGTATGTATTACTGGTATGCATGATGGACTGTTCTGTCTTGTATTTGTGGGAAAGACCCAATGTGTTGTGAAGTACATTTGGGTTGGTGGGAATGCAAAAATCTGGCCAACATCCCATTGAAGACTAGTCCTTCTGGTCTACTATTTTTCAGGTAATGTTGACCACTGGGGCCAAAATGTGATTTATTTAGCCATTTCTTATCTCCAGGTTTAAACCCAAAGTAGCAGTTTTTAAAGATTGTATTTTATTGGGTGGCTTAGCCATTTGTGGCTGGTGAAACTTGGAAGAGGCCCTGACTTCGGGTTTATCAAGTTTTCTCTTAACTTAGAATGTTAATTAACATTACAAAGAAACACGGTTGATGCAAGAAAGGAAGAGTGATATAAAAAGACTTAGTAGGAATATTACATCAAACAGATTTCTACGTTCCTAATGAATCATTTTTAGTGTCTTACACTTAACGCAGTGTTTTGAACTGTCAAGTTTCACCTCTGCCTTATAATGCTGTGTGACCTCATCTGAAAAATAAAAGGCAATAATAAGACTTTTGGGGGATTATATAATAATTTATGTAATGTACCTAAAATGGTAGCTGACAGATATTAAACATTCCATTGGTGTTAGCTATTGGAATTCTACTATTATGTAAACATGACACGATAGTGCAAATGAGAGAATTTGTGCCAATAAGAATGTGCACTTCTTAAAATTATGGATTTATCATTCTGATCTGAGTAAGGTTTACTACAATATGTCATGCATAGTCCTTACTCTGAGGAACTAATTATTTCTCACTTCAGACTGTGAGCCTGAGGAAACTAATTTGTTTCAAGTATGATCAGAAATCACCTAATAGTTCAAGTAAATTTCATATGTGTCTTGGAAGCCAAGGAACTCATTTATCAAATTGTCTGTTACTAATAAAATATAGTTTCTATTTACAAAAACGATTATGTTCACAGAAAAATATTTTAAGTTTCCTAGTCTGCCAAATTTTACAGTGTAAACAGGAACCACTAATAGTTCCAACTTTTACCAAATCTCATTAATATTACTGTAGTGTCTTTATACCCATGAAATATGTATGGTTTCATCAGTGTTCCAACCAGAAACAGGTAACACACTCAAAATGGGTAATTGGAGGATAGTGTAATAAAGGGATGATTTACAATGGATTGACCAGAGTGTGAGAAGCCACAAGAGAGAGTACAGTAACCCCGAGGGACTAGGGGCAGCAATGGTGGTGAGTGGGGCTTTACCACCTCCATGCATTAAGTGGCCAGGGATGATGAGAGACAGGGCATTGTGTAAAGGGCTGCTTCATCCCAGCTGGGGCTTTCTCCAAGGGATGCAGCTGTCCACTCAATATCAAGTGGCCAGGTATTTTAAAGGAATGTCATAAATTTCAACTTGTGACCAAAATGGCAGCTTATAGAACTTGATTACTAGAAAGTAAAAAACAAACAAAAAAAGACATCACATCAACAGGGAGGACGGTCATTTGGAGCTGTGAATGAAGTCTGCAAATTTGGGATTTTGTCATCTTTAGTTTTTATTTTATCTTGTAAATGAACCACTGAATATATACCAGTATATGTTTGAAATAATATATACAAGATTCGTTTGAAAATATGCTAATATGTTCATCTCCTCATCTTGCTGTATATTTCCTGTCCTTCGTGATCTTATAAGTTCTCTGTCATTTTCTGGCCCTTTGTTCATAACAAACTGTCTGATCTTTTGAAATGGTGTTGAAGCTCCTTTCTGTTGTTTGTTGGTTTGTTTTCAGAATACTTTAAAGTAGGAATCAGTGATGGAAATTAGTAAAATAGTATATCCTTGCTATGGAGCACAATGGAGCAGCCATTGAAAATCATGCTGTTAATCTATTTATTTATGGAAGAGGATTAGATGTCCAAAACAACTGGAAAAAAAAGTAAGTTGCAAAATAGCACATACTCAGGTTGATAAATAGGTAGGTGCAATTTTGAGTGTGTATATGTATAGCGTGTGTATCCACAAAGATATTTAGAAGAGTCACCTAAATGTTGACAGTGGTTATCTCTGAGGGATGAGAGTCATAGTTATTTTACTTCATACTTCCATGTATAATTAATTTTTTTTTTCAGTGAACATGTATTAGTCCTTGGAACATAAATCTTTTTTAATTTGAGAAAATATTCCATTGCTATATTTATCACCAGTGACACCACTGACTGCGTTAACATGGCTGCATTTATGTATTCATGACACATTTGCATATGACATTTTGGGAAGTGGAAGCACAGGAAATGTGTGAGGAGTAGTGAGCTACTGCTTTAGTCACTCTGAGTTCTGTGGATGAGAAAATATATCGTATCCTGACCAAGCATCTTTATTCCCACAACTCATGTTGACTTTAAAGGATGTGCTCATTTAGTCTTCTAACACTGGTGAGGCAAGGACGTTTCAAGCTATTTCTCATCCTCTATTTGCAGAGAGAGAAATTGGAAGAGTGAGTGGTTGGTGTTGATTGGTTTGATCGAGGTCACATGGTGCGTTGGTTAAGACCTTCCGAGAACATCCCCGTCCTTGGAGTCTGGATCTAGTCAATACCCTAAAAAGCTAAATAGATGATAGATGAGGTTGTTGTGTGGCAAGAGGTACAGAGAGTAGAAATCATGATCCTGTGAAGAAACTTGTTCTCCTGCATCACGTCCCACTCCCTTTGTGTGGTTGCAGAGGGTTCCCCACCAGGGTAAACTGGAGCTTACTACATCCCTCAGTTCTGTTGGATTGCTGCATTGTTGGGACACAAACTCTTAGCCACCCTCTGGTTCTGTGTTTCTTACTTGGGCAACAATTCAATGGATTTCCTTAAAAACCTAGACTTTTGATTTGCCTGTCCAACTGCAATAGTTTGAACTGATAGATTTATTTCATTCTATGGAATTAGGTATAACTCAAAACAATAAGGAAATCAATATTCAAATTAGACTTTTCACTTAAGCCTTTTGTCGTTGTTGTTCAGAAAGAAACTGGGAAAACATATACACACTATTCCACTCTCTTTTAAAGGAGTAAAACTGAGCTCTCAGAAATCAGTAGCCCAGAATACTTAAACCTCTGGGCCAAAAAAGAAGGAACGCATTTTTATATGAAGGGAAAGAAAATCACTTGTGTTTTTAAAAAAATACCTTTAAATATGAACATGTATGAATTTGGCAGAATGGTCTAAGGGGGGAAGAAAAAATATATATCGTAGAATTATGAGAGGAATTTAATATATAAGAAAGCAATACCGAAGCAAAGTTGAAAGCTTTAAATTACTTGTCTTTTACAGATATAGCACATTGTAAAACTGGTTATACAATTGGGGTCATACATCTTTATTTGTTAATTTGCAGAATTTATGTTCTAACATTTATCTTTACTCTCTGAGGTCATGAAGAATATATCTCTCTCATAAATTTCCTTACCTCGGAGAAATAAATACATCATTTCTTACTAGCTTACACTAATGATAGATATATTTTAAGTTCAGTTCCATTAAAGAAATTATTTTGAAGTTTATAAAGTAAACTGGCTGTGTTTTAAAGTCATTATAAACCATTAATGTATGCAACCTCTTATAAAATCACAACCTCTGAGATCTTTATACTAATTAAATTAATACTGTGTACTGGTAAATATTTGGTATTAAATATATTTTATATCTAAAATACCTTAAAGTATTAATAAAATATCAGACTATAATTGGTATGGTCAGTTAAGGTATTAATACTTGAGGAATGTTCTCCTGTCAAAGAGACTGTGCTTTATTTCTCATGTGACTGTTCTAACACTGACCATGCATTAAAAAAAAAGCAGAAACCACTATACAGTTTACCTTCACTGAATAACGTTTAAAAATACTTGAAATCTTATCAGATTTAGAAGAATGACAGCTAGGCAGCGAATTAGTCTTCATTTAATTTCTGAAAAGATTACTCATCAGGAAAGCCCACACTTGAGGAGAACTATTATTAGAAAAGAAAATTACCAAATGTAAATGGAGTCAAGATCAGTGGCCTCTGAACTTTTTTTTAATAACTTCTTTTTTCAATTAGAGTTGATATACAATATTATATTAGTTTCAGGTGTACAACATATTGTGTTTCCCCCAAAATAAGACCTAGCTGGACCGTCAGCTCTAATGTGTGTTTTGGAGCAAAAATTAATATAAGACCCAATCTTATTTTAATATAAGACTGAGTATAATGTAATGTAATATAATATAATATAATATAATATAATATAATATAATATAATATAATTAATATAATATAATACTGGGTATAATATAATACTGGGTATAATATAATATAATATAATATAATATAATATAATATAATATACCGGGTCTTATATTAATTTTTGCTCCAAAAGATGCATTAGAGCTGTGGTCCAGCTAGGTCTTATTTTCGAGAAAACACAGTAGTGATTAGACATTTATATAACTTGCAAAGTGATCACCCCAATAAATCTAGTACCCATCTGACACCATACATAGTATTATAATATTATTGACTATATACCTTATGCTATATTTTACGTCCCCATAGATATTTTATAACTATCAGTTTAAACTTCTTAATCCCTTCACCTTTTTCACTCACCTCCCCAACCCTCCACCCTTCTGGCAACTATCAGATTGTTCTCTGTATCTATGAGTTTGTTTCTGTTTGTTCATTTCTTTTGTTCTTTAGACTTCACATATAAGTGATAGCATATAGTATTTGTCTTTCTCTGTCTGACTTACTTCATTCAGCACAATGCTGACTAGATCCATCCATGTTATTGCAGATGGCAAGATTTCACTCTTTTTTATAGCTGAGTAATATTTCATTGTGTGTGTGTTTGTGTGTATGTGTGTGTGTGACCTCTTCTTTATCCATTCACCTATTAATGGACACCTGGGATCCCTCCATATTTTAGCTACTGTAAATAATGCTGCAGTGAACATATGGATGCACATGTCCCTTTGAACTAGTGGTTTGGATTTCTTCAGATAAATACCCAGAAGTAGGATTACTGGGTCCTTCTTTGTCTATTATTATATAGCCTTTGCTTTATAGTTTGTTTTGTCTAGTCTAAGTATTGGTACCCGAGCTTTTTTGTTTGTCTCCATTTTCATGAAATATCTTTGTCCATCCCTTGACTTTCAGTCTATGTGTATATTTTGATCTGAAGTGAGTGTCTTGTAGGCAGCATATGTAAGTGCCTTGTTTTCTTATCTATTCAGCCACCCTATGTCTTTTGATTGGAGTATTTAATCCATTTACATTGAACGTAACTGTTGATAAATTTGTAATCATTGCCATTTTATTATTGTATTTTTTTTATCTGTTCTTCTTCTTAATAAGTCCCTTTAACATTTCTTATTTGGTGGTGATTAACTCTTTCAGGTTATTTTTGTGTTTTTTTTTTGTTTTTTTGTCTGAGGAGCTCTTTATCTGTCCTTCAATACTAAATGATAGCTTTTCTGGGTAGAGTTATCTTGGTTGTAGGTCCTTGCTAGTCATCACTCTGACCTGCAAAGTTTCTGTTGAGAAACCAGCTGATAGACATTCTTATGGGAGCTCCCTTGTGGGTAACTGTTTTTCTCTTGCTGCCTTTAAGAGTCCTTCTTTGTCTTTAATATTTGGCATTTTGATTACGATGTGTCAAGACCAAGGCCTCTTTGTGTTCATCTTGTTTGGGACTCTGTGTTCTTCCTGAGCTTGTATGTCTAGTTTCTTCACCAGGTTAGGGAAGTTTTCTGTCATTTTTTCTTCAAGTTCAGCCACCGCCTGTGCCCTGTCTGGGGCCACTTGGTATGAGCTACAAAGCAATATGCAGATGTCTTCCATCCACTCTGGGCTTGGAGGCGCCTGGGAGAGGCTAAGCTGTGATCTGAGGCTGGCTCTCATCAATGCTGGGCTTGGGGCTGCTCAGCAAGAGGTATTCGACATGCTGAGGACAGATGCTGCTTGTGTGGGGTTTGTTACCCTTTGAGAGATTTTGAGAAAATCCATAGCCTGAGCCAAAATATATAAGACAGTTTTATGGAAAAGCCACTGGAAATGGCTTGGATGGGTGTGCAAGTTGGGTGGGGCAGGGTTTCAGGGAATCACCAGGGTGTCTTGAGCAGTGTTAGCCAGGTTGATGAAGACTTAGATATGGTGCCTGTCTGAGTCTGCATGTTGGGTAGGGGGACTCAACAAAAGAACAATGGTACTTGCCAGCACCTCTGTTTGGGAGAAAGCTGCCCTTCCTGCTCTTGTCCTGATGCCAGACAGCTCAGTCCCTACCTATATGTTGCTGGCGCCTCCGCAGCTGCTGCTCCAGTGCTGGAGCTGAGAGTGAGTGAGTTCGTCAGTAAGTCTGTGCATGGGTTGTGTTCGTCAATAAGTCTTTGCATGGGTAAGAGTTTTACCTGGGATTCCAGCAGCCGTCAGTCTCACAGCCACAATCTCCACTGGTTTTCACAGCCAGAGTTGTGGGGACTTCTCTTCTCAGCTTTGGAACATTAGGCTGGGGAGCCTGGTGTGGGATTGGAACCCCTTGCTCCTCAGGGTGTTACTCTGCAGCTGAGATACCCCTCCTGTTTTTAACTACCGCACATGGTTGTGGGACCAGCCTGTTTTTCATCTCTGCCCCACCTATTAGTCTTGGTGTGGCTTCTTGTGTATGTCCTTAGTTATAGGACTTGTGTTCAGCTAGACTTTAGGCGATTCTCAATAATGGTTATTCTGTAGTTTATTTGTAATTTTGATGTGGTTGTGAAAGGATGAAAGTATAGTTTTATCTACTCTACCATTTTGATGGTAACTCTGGCTTCTGAACATTTTGAGGGTGCATAGTTATCAATAAAATATGCACCTCCAATACACATGCATATGTTTATTAATACATTATATATACGAGCAACTATAATAATGAATTCTATACATAAAACATATTCCCCAAATTGAGTTAACATATATAGAAATTTTAACATCTTTCATACCAGTTCCAAACAGATGATTTTGTGAAACACCTGGATGCATGCCCCCCCACACACACACACACACGCACACTCTTTGGAGAACATTAGTATAGAATTCTGCACTTTCCTAGACCTCTTGAAGTAATTCTGAATTGTATAATTGTAAGTTAAAATCAGAACTCAGATTTCTTTACTAATTTACAAGTATACCAACCAGTTATCTATTGCCAAAATAGTACCCTGTAACAACCTACCTCAAAACATAGTAGTGTAAAACAAGAAACATCTATCATTATTCACATGTCTATAGGTCACCTGGATAGTTCTTCTGGGCTCAGCTCAGCTCTCTCTGTCTGTGGTTAGTTCCAGATTGGGAAGGTAGTTTTGCTGATCTTGGCTGGGTTCTCTCATGTGGCCAGCTATGGACTGGTCTAGGATTGCCTCAGCAGTGACAACTGGTCTCCCTTGCACATACTTGTATATTATTATGTGTTACTTCAGAAGGTTAGACTGGTATGTTCTCACCATGATCTCAGAGAAGAAAGATTGGAAGCATAAATGACCAAATGCTTACTCAAGCCTCTGGTTCCATCAGTTTTGCTTCTATCTCATTGGCCAAAGCAAAGAAAGTCACTTGATGGGGTTTAGCATCAGATTGGGAGGGGAACCAAAAAATTAAAGAAGAAAAGTCATGGGTTTGAGAGGCCCGTAATTGGGGTCATTTACACAATCAATCTACATCACCAAGGAAGTCTCTTTTCCATTAAACATATGCAAATGACTGATAATTTCCAGATAGCTGTAAGAATAGCCAGTGCTAATTTTAGCCCAATGCTTGGATTATTTGAGTATTTAGGGTAGTTTTTTGTCCATAGAGGGTATAGATGTTTCATCTTTGTAATTTAGCTTCTTTGCAGTTTAAGGTAAATTTTAATACTGTATTTCCAAAGGGTCTGTCATCACTGGCTTGGGTAGTCTGGGCTCTAAGGAAGCAAGAAAAGTGTAATTGTCACTGTCATCGTTATGTATGAACTTGTTCCACATATGCATATTGCTGACTAATTCTAAAGGTCATTGTGCAGAAGAACATTAAGTCTCCTTTCATGGAGTGTTGGTCTAAAATTAAAGAGAAAATGTGATCATACTTATAATTTAAGTTAGAAATGGATAATTCCACAGTGAAAACACGGGAGTCTGTGTCCTATAGTATATATTACACTCATATATTACTTAAAGAACAAGTACCCCAAAGTAGAAAAAAAAGAGTATTTCTATTCAAAAATGGAAAAAAAAAAAAACAAAAAAACCTTAATTCTGAATGATAACCCTGTATCTATTTTTGAGGTAACTTATAAATGTCCCAGATTCTGTGTTATTGTCTTAGAAAAATATTTGCTCATTTAAAGCATTATAAAATAGTAAAAACCTTAGTAGTAATACTATCTTTGTTTCAAATCACGTTTAATAATTTTCCCTGTGTTTTGCATATGAATCATTTCAAAAGAAGAGCCTAATGTTTCCTTGGAGTACATAGTCACCCTTATAGCAATAACTACCATTTTTAGAGTATTCATGTTGTGCTGTTTTAGAGCATTTAGTTAGTGTTCACAACTCAATGAGGTAGCTATATTTATTACCTCAGTGTTATAGATTAACAAAAGACAGACAGAAAGGTTATGTAACTTGTCCAAAGTCACAATCAATTGTAGATGGAAAACTTGAATTCATTTCTCTGAGAGCAAACCCTGTGCTCTGTATTCTTAATCATTACACTGCACTGTACTGCACTTAATATTACATGGATTTTTAATATAGAGACCTGTTAAGAGGTAAATGCCCTGAAGTCTAAATTGCCGTTGATATTGGTCAGGAGAGAAGGTCCCCTGGCCGGGCAGCATAAATATCCAGCATTTCCCTGGGATTCTGGATGCCTCTGACTTCCAAAGCTTGAAAACATTGGTGCTATAGTTTACTGAGCCCTGATTGAGTTTTCACTGAGGCACCTTTTCACTAATCAATAAGTAGTTTGGCCCCATGGGAGTTTGATTTCTTATTATAGCTGATTAAATTAGCATCTAGTTAAACAAAAATTCACAAAGAAAAACATTTCAAGAGGGAGCACCGGGGCGCTCATCACTGTAGACTCAGTTTTCAAAACAATATATGTCACCCTCAAAGAGCTCTTTCGGAATACTCTCAGATTTCAGATCTATTCTAAAATGTATTTATCAACTATCTTTTGACCATCCTTACTTTATCAGTAAAGCAATCTCAGGTATTCAGTTTTGGAACTGTCATTCACATTATGTAACTGGACTTTATTTAAGGAGCTATTTCTGTATTTTTGGAACAACAAGTAGGATATAGTCTAGATGCAATTTGAGAGAACAAGTTGGTTAAATTCTGGCACGGAAAGTAGCTATTCCCAAGATGTTTCTAAATTACAATTATTTTCTAAGCCTCTGTTACTCTAATTTAGTGTGCCAGAACAGTTGTTTATTTAGCGCATTTATACCATTATTTAAACTTTTGGTAAGACAGAACTAGATTTCAAAAGTAGAGGAAAAGTTAGCTAGTTGGTCTATTCATGCGGGCAGCATTTTAAACCACAGAATATGAGGAAAAGCCCCACATCTCCAAAGACTTAGCTTTCTTTTCTCTGAGAGATGAATCCTAGCCTCTTTACCCTGATGAGCCTCTATCCAGAGAAAATTCATTCCATCATATTACCTTAGCAAACATTTAAGGAAAAGGTGAAATCCCTTAATCTCCTTTATCAAGCAGTTAAAAAAAATCATTTTTTTCTTAGTAAAAAAATCTACTCATGGTCCTTTGTAGAAAAATTAGAAAATACAGGTAAACGAAAGGGAGAATATCAGAATTATGTATCATTCAATCATTTTAAGTAAATCTTTAACTCTTTATATGTACTTTCTTAGGATTTTTCTTTATATTTAAATGAGTTCATATTATCATAATTTGTCATCTGCCTTTTCCTATTAAAATATATATCATGATTATTTCCCATGTTATTAAATATTGTTCAATAACATGTTTTTCCTTGCTCTACATTTCTATTATTTTTTAAATTATTTTTTTCAGTTACAGTTGAATTTCAGTATTATTATATATTAATTTCAGGTATATAGCATAGGGGTTAGAAATCTATATAATTTATGCAGTGATCTCTGATTAATCTAGTACTCACCTGGCACTATACATAGTTATTGCATCAATAATATTATTTTAAATGGCTACTTAGTAAGTAGGGGTAGCAATTCGATTGAATATTCCATTATGTAGTTAACCAGTTCTCTTTGTCACACTCAGATTGTTTCTTATTTTTTTGCTATTAGAATAACACTACAACAAGCATCCATCTAACAAGATCTTCCAACATCCAAAATTTTTCCTAGGTATGAATTCATATTAGTGGAAATGATGGGCCAAGGTGTTTGTAAAAATTAGAAGTCTCTACTGAATTTTTCCTCTTTCAAGGTCTTACCCCACCAGCAGTGTTATGAGATTCTAATTTCCTTGCACTGTATCATTAATTAGCATAATTTAATATTTTTCTCCATTTGGTGAATTTTAAAAGATGATACCTTATTTTTTTCACATTTCTTCTTTTACCTAGTAAGGATGATTTTTTTGCTTATGCATCTTAGTATTTACATTCTTCCTTTTGAAAATACAGGTATTTCTTTAAACCATCCCCAAGACTGAGTTACATGTTTAACCTAATTTGAACCAATATTTCCTTTATATTGATCAGAAAATTTGAAGAGTAATTTAGGATTAACCCCTGAAAACTTGGAGTACTGCAATTCACACAAATTGATAGGTATTTGGCATATTTAGCTCTTCATACTACTTTTTACTTTGATACAATCTTATAAAGAATATTATTACTTCTCTTCCCAATGTATTTTGTGAAAGTGTAATATTTCCCACTGAATAACACCAATAAAAATAATTAAAAATTAAGAAGAACTAAAAGGATGAATAAGTCCCCATCCTTATTGGTCTTATTTCCTTTATCCTCTAGGATGCTAAGTGGGACATACTTTCTATAGCAATATGTTTATGTGGACAGGTTTCTCTCTCTGAAATATGTTTTGTTTTCAAGAGTTAATCTTTTATCTTGGAACCTGTGGCTCCCACGCTTTAAAAAACAGACTGAACAAAGATTAATGGGGAAAGGAATGCAAATATGAAACACCTGTGCAGAAGTATCTTCTTGGTGGCAAACATCACTGCACCTACCTGAGGGAGTGGAGTTGACACAGGTCTATTTTTTTTAATCATTCATTAAATATGAGCTAGGTACTAGGATTGGGCACATGGGTTATTATTTTTAAAAAATCAGAGTAGTCCTTTCTGTAAAAGATAAAAGATAAATGTAGCTTCTTGAAGAGGGAGTATATGTAACGAACACAATGGGGCTGGAACAGAGAAACAAAGGGGAGAGGAATAGGAATTAAGGTAGAGAAGAGGTCAAGGGCCAGGCCTGGAAGGAAGACTATGGAACCAGATGCCTGGGACTGCCACTTACTATCTGTGCCTCAGTTGCTTCATCTATTATATGGAATAATAGTACCGCCCTCACTAGGATGTTGTGAGGATTAAATATGGTGATATATGTAAGGTACTTAGATCAGGGCCTGGCACATAAGAGTTCAGTAGTTGTTTTCTAGTATTTTTATTCTTAATTGCTACCCAGACTCTAAAGGCCTCTAATTTCTGGTATATCCATCCTACATTTCTTCTTTTGTATGTCTTCTGATATTCAGTCTTTTCAGTCTTTTTTTTTTTTTTTTTTTTTTTTAAGGAAGTTGCAGCTCACAGTGGCCCATATGGGGATCAAACCAGCAACTTTGGTGCCATCAGCACCACACTCCGATCAACTGAGCTAACCAGTCACCCCAAGAGATTCAGTCTTTTAATATACTTGATTGAAAGATCATGCCTGCATCTAAAGTAACTTTATGTCTTAGAAAATATTTATAATTGTTGTTTTCTGTCCTTCAAGAAGGGTTATAAGTGATGGAGGAAAGTTTCAATGTGGTCTTAAACTTCTTGAGTATCTCAGCACATGGATGACATTTCTGTAGGAACATAACTCAAAGACTATAGTGACTACGAGTGAAGACCCTGGAGACAGCTTGTGTGGGTCTGAATTTGAGCTTCACTGCTTACTCAATTGGGTGACATTGGACAAGTTTTTAAAACTCTTTTGTGCCTCAGCCTCTTTATCTATAAAATTAAGATGATAACAGTACTTATCTCTGAGTAAATTTGTGAGGATTAAATAAAAGTATACGAATATTTCTTGCAATGCTGCCTGGCTTCTAGTAAATAATGAGTGTTAGATACTGTTATTGTAATTGCTGTTTTAATGTGACTTATGAATACATGAGTAAACTGAAATTGAAATTATTATGTTAGGAAATTTGTCAGAAATATCTTTGAAATTTTCATCATTTCTCTCTCTGCCATAATGAAGTTAAAATTGTAAGAAAGTGCCTCATGAAATATTACTTCCCATTGATTTTAATTTTGTGATATGCCTCCTTGTTTGGTAGACTGATTCTGTGATTATATTCATTGCAGCTCAGAGATTGCAGGAAACTTTGAAGTCTTCCCAGAAGACTTCAAACAATGAGACTCCCAGCTGTGGCTGATGTGGGGCTCAAATTCAACTCTTGTTCTGGATTAATTTTTAAAACAATAAAAAAAAAGGCTGGTGTATTCTGACAGGGCTGAGAACCACCCCTGGAAGGGTCACTTCATATTGAATTCAATTGCTTTAACGTGGCAGCTGCTGTCATTGTGACATGATTGTGCCTGATTTTCCTTCATCCTAAAATATTAGCCTGGGAATATTAATTTTCATGATTCTGCCAATATCTCCAGGGAGATACTTGATTATTTGAAGCTATGGGAAGAAATGTTGACACACTAACCCAATCCTCTGAAAAAGTATGAGAAATATCTTGGGTGAAAAGCTAGTGATAAATCAATGTGTGATATCTCAAACAATCAGATACCTGGGGGCACATGGGCTTAGTTGGGGGAGAGGGCCGGAATGTTTCTGCCCTTAGCTTAGTGATGAAAATATTGGCATCTGTAGCATTCATTCATAGTAGTATATTTAGCTGCAAATAACAAAATTCTCTCCAGTTCTGTTTAAATAGAAATTTCTTTAATCATGGAAATGTTCTATTATTGCATGGTCCAATACTGAGGAACTTCACTGGCTATCTTATTTAATTTTAATTAATTTAAAATGTAAAGCCACATGGGGCCAGTGGCTACCATATTGGACAGCACAGCTATGAATGATGGCTTAAACAGGTACTAGGTATTTTTTTCCTCACATAAGAAGAAATCTGGAAATAGGAAGTACAAGGATACTGTGGGTGTTTAGAGATGTTAGTAAGGAAATGTGCTCCTTCAGTATTCTCTCTCAGCAGCCCTAAGATTTGACTTTCGTCCTCAGGGTCACAAGATGGCTGTGCCCCGAGGCATCTCATGTGGCTTCAACACAGGAAGAAGGAGGTTAGGTAAAAGATTAAGCCTTCACCTTAGCAGGTTCTTCTGTGTTACTCCCCCAAACCCTTTCACCTACTTCTCATTGGCCAGGACTTGTCACATGGCCACCCCTGCCTTCAGAAGAGACTGGAAGTTCTGTATGTCTCTTACCAGATTCTATTGCAGAGAAAGCAAAAGGAGGGAGAAGGTTGAAATAGATATGGAGTGTACTGCTGTACAGTTTTACCATAGCAGACATTTAGTTAATTATCCTATAGAATTCCACCGTCATGGGCCTGGAGTTGTCAATATCTCTTTTAAAGATCTAGGTGACAAATTGTAGATGACACTAGGCTTCAAGACTGTTTAGTACTATAAAATATAGGACTAGAACTGCAACGTACTAGAGCAATGATCAGTAGAGTATTAAACTTAAGGAAAACTGAGTAATGTAAGTGATCTTTGAAGTATTAAGAACAACGTAGCATGTTACTTAGGAAATAAAGATACTAAAGTTAGAAATTCAGCTCCAGAATCTTAATATACGTAGCATCTCATGGTTATGGGATATGTGAGAGGCATGGTCTGGTACTGCATGTGCCCATGGGTCACCCCGGAATACCCTGCCCGCAACATTAAAACTTAAAACTCAAAACTCTCAACCATGAGCAGAGACTTAAAACCTCCTTCTACAGATCAGGGACCTGAGGCTTAGAGCAGTTAAGGAAGGTACTTGTCTGAAACTTCGTAACCACTGTGTGGCAGAGTCAGAATTCAGATACCAAGTTATTTGAAGCAGGAAGAAGCTGAGGCTCTGTAGTCACTCAACCTGAGCTCAGTCTGGATTCTTCACTTACTGGGTGATATTTCTAAGATCCATATCTGCTCACATTTGTTCCCCAACTGGACATTCATTAACAGGGGCTGTTCTATTAGATAAAATCGGCTCGCAGTACCTCACTCTTCTCCCTCTGTCTCCTAGTGGGGGAGGAGAGGGTACCTGCCCAAGACAGTGAGCTCCTCAAGAGTTAAGAATTTCTTCTAATTATCTTTAGATCCCAGCAGAGCATCTGGCATAGAGTAGAGACTTAAGAAATACTTTATCAAATAATGTATGATAGAGATCAATAAATCTCCCTTTTTGGGGGAACAATTAGATTATATATGTATTTTTCTCTATCAGGAATGGTTGCATTTTTTTCAGACTGTTTTGGATTTCACAGTTTTGCTACGAAAATATTGTGAAATGTAAATAAATTTATGAATTTTTCTGGTATTTTATTCAGGATAATTAAGCTTATACATGCTCAGTGTAAGAATTTTCCTGTAATTTCTGTAATAATTTCTCACTTTGAATAGATGGTTATAGAGATTTATGTTCACTTAAAATGGAAACTAAGAATAGAAGGATTTCTATGGTCCGTTTTTTTTTGTGTCTCGGTAGAACTTTAGTGCTTTCATTTACGTAATAGTTTGGTATCATTTGTTCTCTTTAAGCATTTTTCCTGAAGTGATAATTCCTTATAAAATGACTATATTTTTCAAACATTCAAAGGCCCAGTTCAGAAAGTTCAAAGGAACTATATGTGTTATATAAAGCAGTAGACAAGTTAGTTTGCTTAGTCTTACAAGGGAACCAATGGGATTAAATTAGCTAGCATTTAAAAAATACAATTGTATATAGCACAGATGGGAAGGAAAGTTATATTTATCCCATGCTTTCTTCAAATGTATATTGGGCACTTTACCTATCTGACTTCATTTCAGAGCTAAGTGAAGGGACATTTAGTACTAGGTTCAAAATACCTTGGTTTTAACAGCTGCCTCAGGAAGAACACTTTATTGATTTTATAATTCTAAGGATAAAGACTTCACTTACCTAACTCTCTCCTCTTCTAAACACCTGCTGGGTGTAAAATGATACGTTGAAACAAAGCTGCTGCCTGTTTTATAGAAGTCATAAAACTTGGAGAACTAAGACAGATGCACAGAGTTTGGAGGCCTTAGATCTGGTGTTTCACTTTATCTTCTTGCCATGGTCTTTCAAGTTCTGGAAAAAATAATGGAGCTTTCTTATGAATGTCTGCAGTACTAGTGGACTTCAGGGATTACCTGGACACTCGTAATCTCAGGTGAATATGGTTTGGAAGTCTCTGTTAGTTCCCTATAAGTCTAAAGGGTCAAATCCATTTTCGAGGTCCCGTTAGGTACTAGACCGTTTATATACATTATTCACTATCCTTACAGATCATGAGGTAAATATTATTACTCCATTTTATAGACTAGATTAATGCATCTCTGAATAGTTAGGTAATTTGCTGTGGTAGAATAAATTTCTTGCTATTCCTCCCATTGAGAAGTAGTTTAATTCCCCTCCCCTTGAATCTGGGCTGGCCTCAGTTACATGTTTGACCAATAGTATGTGGCAGAAGTGATAGTCTAGGACTTCTGGGGCTAGGTCAGAAGAAACCTTGCAGCTTCTGCCCACAACTCCAGAGACACTTGTTATCGGAGCCCTGAGTGGACACAGAAGAATTCCAACTATTCTGAGGCCACCAGGCTGTAAGGAAGCCCAAGATATGCTAAGCCAGCCTGCAGTGGTTTCAGCCCCCAGCCTTTTGAGCCATCTTAGCTGAAATCCCAGTATCATGGAACAGAGATGAGCTGTCTCCACTCTACCCAGTCCACAAAACCATAAGATTTAAATAATAATAATAATAACAACGACAATAATAATAGGTGATGATGATAAATTGTTGTTGTAAGCCAGAACAGATAAACGGAACACCTGCCAACCTCTAACTCAGGGCTTCTGACTGCAGAGTCTGCTCCTAACCTCCATGTAACTGTTGGCTGCCGATGTTCCTGTGATGTTTTATTAAACCTATGATTTATAACCACAGGGATAAAATTGAATAAGCTAGATTTCTCTAATAAGAAAACAGAGTTAGAATCAATTTAAAATAACTCTGCCATCATGCTTCATTTTTCTTCATATCCCCAATCCAAAATGACATTATATTATATATCTGTTTATTCAACTACCTCCTCCCCCAGAATATAAACTCCATGAGAAGTTTTGCTCTTTGTAGTTTTAATAGCACCTACACCAGGATCTGGCATTAGTAGACACTCAGGGAATATTTGTTGAATAAATGAATGGATCAGTGATTCACAGTGAAAAGAAAGCATAGACACTACTTTTTCTGTATAGGATATAATTCTTCTGGAAAATATGATAACCAGAATATTATGAAAATAATAGAGCAAACATCCAAACACAGAATTAACAAATGTTAAGATTATACCATGTTAATACGACAATTTTTTTCTCTTAAAGAAAAAACACTGGAGAGAATGTTGAATCTGCCTATATTTTCCTATTCCCCTTTCTCTTGTCCTAGAGGCAACCCTATCTATATTTGACATGTATATTCTTATTTCACTAATGTTACAGTTGAATGACAATTATACCTCAATCAAGTTAAAGAAGAATTGGATTCAGAAAATAAAATTTATTCATTCAGCATTTATTAAGTGCCTACTAAGAATCAGATGCTATTCCAGATGACGGAGATACATTTATGGAGAAAATACTTGAGTCTTCCTCCCTTTAAGTTTACTATTAGTGGGGGAAACAGATGACAAACAAGTAAACTGAGACGTAAATGGGGATCGTGCGCCACAGTGAAGTGACTAGAGCTCTGAAGCCTGGAACACAAGGCAGTGGGATTGAAAGTGAGTGAGACAGAGACAAAACTGCCTTAGTTACGGTGGCCTGGGGGCACCTCTGAGGAGGTAACTGTTGAGCTAATAGCTGAATGAGGCATCAGCCATGCAGACATCTAGTAAAAGACTGCAAAGGAATAGCAAGTGAATGGTGCTGAGGCGAGAACAAGTTGGCTGTGTTTGAGGAATAGGAAGGTGGGTGTGGCTGAGGAAGTGAGGGAGAGAGTGGGAGAAGGTTTTGGGTAAGCTAAGGAGCCTTGGAGGCTTGGGAAGGACATGGATTTTATGCTAGGAATCCCAGGTATTCTAGAAAGGCACTGGAGAGGTTAATCAGGAGAGTAATATGAACAGATTGATACGTGTGTTATATTAGACATGTTTACATTTTATTGATAATAATTATTAATATACTAATTATATTATAATTATAACAATAGTGTAATGGAGGCAAAGTTTTACATCTACCCGGTTAGAGTTTTTCGGGTAGGCCTAAGAATTAAACTGACATGAAACAGATTAACAGGAGAAAAGCATGTAAGTTTTACGTGACACGGGAATCCTCATAAGGAAATGAGGACCCAAACGAATGGCAAAACCTAAATGCTTTTATTCTAGATTGAACAAAGAGAGGCAACTGTGGAAAAGTAACTAAAACATACTGGGAGGCTAGAAGAAAATAAGAATTATTTTAACAAGGTCTGTTGGCACAGGGGTCTCAGCTTTGACTCTGTGTTGAAGAATGTTTCTTTTCTCCTGGTACAGGGAAGACATCTTTCAGATGGGCATTTTATGTCCTGTTTTCAGGAAGAAAAGGGGAAGTTAGAATGCCCTTTCCAAAGTGCCTCCGGCCCCAAATAATCTCCATACCAACGTGGCACACCTCAGGGTGGCACACTCTGCCACCCTTCAATATAATTAATAATTTATATAATATATAACACAGATTTGATATATACAATGTATATATATCATATGATATATACTATACATTTATAAATTTTACGTTACCTATTTCTATATATATATATTTTTTTTTTATTAAATTTATTGGGGTGACAATTGTTAGTAAAATTACATAGATTTCAGGTGTACAATTCTGTATTACATCATCTATAAATCCCATTGTGTGTTCATCACCCAGAGTCAGTTCTCCTTCCATCACCATATATTCGATGCCCCTTACCCTCGTCTCCCACCCCCCACCCCCCACCCCCCTTACCCTCTGGCAACCACCAAACCATTGTCTGTGTATTTTAATGACATTTCTGGCTACTACATGGAGAATGGATGGTAAGGAGCCATTAGTGGGGGGAGGGTAACTACTGAAGAGAACTAGGGGCAGCATTGCCAATAGTCCAGAAGAAAAAAAATGTATTAGTGGATTAGATAAAGGCAGAATTTCTCAACACAGGTACTATTGACATTTTTGGCCAAACCATTGTTATTTTTTTTCTTTTTTGGGGAGGGTGGGGGTGTGTGTGCTGTGCATTGCAGGATATTTAGCAACATCTCTGGCCTCTTCTCAGTAGATATCAGTAGCATTGTCCACTTCCCTGTCCCAGTTGTAACCAAAAATATCTCCATACATTGCTAAAAGTCCTGGGAGAGGGAACAAAATCAGCCCGAAATTGAGAACTACTTATAAGGGGATAGATAGTATTGGAGATGGGGGGTGAAAGCCATATTTAATATACATTTGGTGATGGAGCATAAATGACTTGCTGACTGATTGGATTTTAGAAGGTCCAGGAAGGAAAAAGAAGACATTGGTTCTTGTTTGTGACCACCATTTGCATGTAAATAACAATAATCCCTTTGTAAATGATATTTATCTACAGTTTACCAATGCAGATCCTGAAGTGTTCTCCTTGGCAACACAGTCGTACTTACTTGTTTTATTGCTATTTATAGGGTCTACTTGAACATAGAAAACTACAAAATTACCTACTAATCTGGGCTTGTTATTCAGTCAGATCTTCTCCCTAATTACCCTTACTCATGAGGATTTGTGATGCAATAAAAGAAAAGCACCTGTTATTGATAAGTATCAGTAGATCTGCTTAATTATTTATAAAGGGCTGAATTATTCATGCATTTGTGTGTGACTTTATAAGCACGTTGGAGACTTGTGAGTATGACTATATCCCAGATAAAGAGCTAGTGCACTATCTATATGTAGGTTGCAGAGGAGGCAAGAGTGACTAAAACTATGGGAAGTGGGTATGTTTTGACCTCAAATAACAGGGATACTATCTCTCCATTTATTCACTTGCTGTCCGGTCTTCTGGAACCATCCCCTCTTCACTACTATCAAATCCCTTTTGTCTTCCCTGGGCTCAGCGCCACAGCTATAAAACCATTCCTCATGTGACACACTTCCTCACCCTTCAGTGCTCTGATCACTCACTGCTCTCTAGGATATGATTGGTCATATCTGCATAACCGACCACATCTTATGGACACCTACACCTAACATTAAGCTCCAAAAGTGGTCAGAGGGATGAAGAGAAAAGCAGGACTTTACTTTCTTTATTCTGGATGCTACATCCATTTTCACTATTGAAGATCACACTAGCATTTTTGAAATCCATATGACTTTATTTTTCTCCCCAAGAAAAACATAAAAATAATCATGACTTTTTGCTTAAAAACTAAAACAGACATTATTTCTAATGCTTTTGCCCTAAAAATATACTGCAATTAGTAATTACTGAAATTGGTAAACAATAGCTACCATTTCATGACTGCTGATAATGGGCCAGGCAGTTAGCTAGCTGGTCACGTACCTTCTTATGTTACTTCTAAATGGCTTGATGTTTCTATAAAATACATATTATTATTCCCAGCTTACAGATTTGAAAACCAGAATTGAGAGGTTATGTATGTAGTCTTACTCAAATTTGCACTGCTGGTAAGTAGCATATCCAGCTTCCAAACATAACCTGTCTGGCAGAGAGCCCAAATTCTTAACTACTTCACTCTCTGCCCCTTTTAAAATCAAATGAGCACTATTGACTGAACACATATTAATATATTCTAGGGACTTTATGAATATATTTTCAATTATGCCTCATGAAAGTCTAATGAAATGGTGTTTTATCATTGAAACATGCAAGGCTTAAGGGAAGTTTGATAATTTACACTTTCATCAGGACCTTACAATTTCAAGTGACAGAAAAACCTAGGTATTAATAATTCATATAAAGTCTCGTGGTAAAACTGGCTTCCATCGGCCTGAGCCCAAAGGATATAATCTCCCGCTCTCCATCTCTTGGCTGTGCTTTGCCCTCTATCAGCTATCTTCACACACAGCCTTCCCTGTTGAGGTAGCTGAATGGCTTCCAACAGCTGCTGGCTCATAATTTCTCTGCTCACCCATCCTTAGTGGGCTAACCATGCCTCCCTCCTTGCGGTTCCTACACAATACTGGAACTGAATATCATTTCTCTTGTTTGGCTGGGCCTGAATCACATGCTTTCCCTGGGGCAGGGAAGTGGGTCAACATAACTCAAACCCCATGGAGAGAAGGGGTACATTGTATCTTTCCCCAAAGGAAAGGGGATGACTGTCCTGTGAGCAAAACAAGATAACATTTGTCCATTATATGTATGTGTGATCCAGTGTCCTCTTACCCTTTACACTGACCTTCATCTCCAGATAATTGTCTTTAAAAATCCATTGTGAGATAATTTTTTAATCTCTTGTACTTCTATGAAAAAACATGCATAGAATGGATTTTCGCCTCATTTTTAAGGCTGTACTACCATTTTCTGTCTTTCCCACCAATACAAATAATCTTTATCAGCATTTCAACAACCTTTATTTCAATATCTTTGACCTCCTGATTTGAGGGAGAGTCTTCTCCCCTTGGGAGAAATTAAACAAAGAAATGTGTAACGCAGTGGAAACAGTACAGGATTAGGAATCAGGAAGCCAGGACTATCATCCCAACTTGATAATACCTCTCTGTGAAGGAGGGGTGACAAATGATGTTCTAACTTTCTGAGATGATCTTCTACACCTCTCACATAATCTCTTTAATGGCTGCATTTTCATACTCAGTGCAACAGAGCTTGTCCAATTAGCCAGTAAACCAGCATTCATTCACTCAGACCAAATGAATTGAGAGTCTATGGCAAGGTACTGTGGTAGATACGGTGAAAGCTCAAGACAGCTCCTCAAGGGAATCTGTTGTCATCCTCTAAAAATGCACCAATTGGCTACTATGTGTGTAACACTGTGCTAGAAGCTGGGGCTGTGAAGATGTATAGAAAAGCTCTAAAGGGCATCTAGTTTAGCTGGAGAGATGCAGGCAAAGAGAGAGGTAAGTTAAATACACAAAGCGGCATATACAGTGTGAATAAGATGAGCAAGTGCTTGGGGCATTTAATTGCAAATAAGCGATTCACACCTTGAGGGACTGTTCACACAGGCCTTGTAATATGGGTGAATCTAACTGCATCCATGAATATTGGCACAGAGGTAAATGGAGGTCTGGGTAGATACACAAGCATTAGATTGTTGACCAATGAAATCCAAATCCAGAGTGTATTAAATCAGGAAAGAAAAAGATCGGGAAACTCCTCACACCAGAGAAATGGTCGTATCTTCACACATTATAAACTAGTCCAGTATAGGAGTCACTAGTTCCTATCAACATGTGCTGTGAATAAAAATTAAAAAAAAATACCCTAAATTTCCCAGATTCAATATGAAAAAGAGTGATACATTGGGTGAAATAAAACATTATTAAAATGATTATTTTTTTCATGTGGTTTCTAGGAAATTTTAAATTACATATATGGGTTATATTACATGCCTATTAGACAGCAGTATTCTATTTGACCAGGTTAGGAACTGGGTGTGCTTTGTAAATCCCATTTTTCACCAGTTCTCAATTCCAACTTGTGAGGAAGCTCTAGATACCTTTATTTATAAAGCTTGTTCACTAATTTCAATATATAAAGCCTGTTCACTAATTTCAATATATATCACATTAGGTGAGAAAACAGATACTTAATAAACGCTTCCTCTTTTCTGGGCTGCCGTATGAAATGGGTTTTATTATCCTCAGTTCAAAGGAGGTTTGTTCCGATTAAGTAATTTGTCTTGGGTGCACAGAGAACAATTATCAAAATTTGACCTCAGGACCAACTCAACTTACTCCATAACAAGTGCTCATCTATACTTCTATGTTACACTGCATTTTCCTAAAGCACTGCTATTGAACTGGTACTGCCTAACTGCTAGATTGTTAGGAAGTCAACAATGTATTGACATACCCTCACATAGAAAAGAAGACAGTACAGGGACAAAGAACAAGGGCTTTGGAGTCACCAACTTGGTAACTGTTTTGTAGCTGGGCAAATTAATTAACTACTCTAAGATTCAGTTTTGTCATCTGTAAAATGGGGATGACAGGAATGCTGTCCTCACAGATTTGTTAAATCAAATGATACTTATTAAGTACTTAGTGCCCAGCTCACAGTCAGGATTCAATAAATGATGTGTGTTTAAATAAATGAGTATGTTTAAGATACAGGGCCTGAGGCAAGCTTGTTGGTAGAGGGCCCTATAGCTTGTCTCCTGGATCTGGAATTAGATTAGACTGCTTTGGTGCCTTTAATTTAGCAATCACGTGATACAGGGCCAGTTATTTAACTTCTCTGTGCCTCAGTCTTCAACTACATACAAATACATATGGTTTTAATATGAGTCCCATCTCCATTGTTGCTGGAATGATTAAATGAGAGAATACATGAAAGTTGCCTAGAACCCCACCTGGAGCAAAATAATGGAAAATGATAGTTGAGTTGTTGTTTTTTCTGTTGTCATTAATATTGTAGTTATATTTTTATTTTAAATTATTTTAGCTTTTTAACAGTTTTTGTTTTATTTAGTTTAATTTGCTTTTCTGATGTTTGTTTTTAAATTTAGGGGTTATAAACTGCAGTACTTTATGAATTCATTCTTTCTAGACTCTTCCCATGTAGCTAAGGCTAAGCACCCCATCTCGAGCACCTTTTTTTATAGTTATTTTTATTAATTTATTTTTTAATTACGGTTGACATACAATATTGTATTAGTTTCAGGTGTACAACATAGTGATTAGATATTTATATACCTTACAAAGTGCCTTTTTATTTGTGACCCAAACATTTGTGGATTTTATCTAGGAGAAGGAAAAAAAATCAACTTTTTAAAAAAATTTAACTGTTTGAATCCTCAACACCTAGCAAAATGCCACTCACATAGTAGGTGATCAATAAATGTGTTGAATGGATGAGAAACCAGATCCCATACTTATTGGATTCATAATGAAAATAAAGTCTTAGATACAGTTCTAATTAGGTTCTGCACATAGAACGCTCCAATAATAAAGTCTTAGAGAATTTGTGAATTTATAAATCATCGATTAGGTTCTGGAGAGTTGAAGTTGCTAGATAAGTGAGGTTTTACTGTGCCTGATTAATTGTAGGTGTGAATAAACTTTCACTTAATTGACCTTTTATTTCATTTTCACTAAAATGGAGAAAAATAGCTGTCACAGAGGGGATTAACAGAGGTACTCCTCATCTATGGGAGTGCTCTGGTAGTTTGCAAGGGGACTGCAGTTTAAGAAACACTAGGGTATTGTCTAGATTATTACAGATTTATAATTTATTGGTTTGTTCCTATACCCGCACCCACACCCTACCCCCCAAAAGCTATGGTAGATGATGCTGTGCTCTGAGGAAAGGAGTGTGACATTTCCTGGACAGCTGTGCTCAAAGATGCCATATGGACCACTGCACAATTTGTCCTTAGTACTAATAAATGTCACAGGGGAGTCAGCACAATCTCTAATGAAAATGTGATTTTTTTTTTCTTTACATGCTGAAAGCACTACTGATTTCAGTAAATGGACATGATCAGAGTTATCTGGTGTCTAGTTAAGAGTAAAAAGAGAATTTCATTCCTTTCTAGTTCTGGGTGACAGAATAAGTTCCAACTCAGTAAAATTGGATTGTTAAATTTCACTCTAGGCCTAGGCATGCATCTCAAGAATATCAGGCCACTAATGAATAGATTATGATCTATAGTTTCTACCTTCATTTGTTCCTTTTCAAGGAGGCATTGGATTTGGTGTGTAGTCATTATCTCTTTAGGTATAGGCAGTTTAAAAACAATGCTAAAACGAATATTCAGCAGTCGGAATTTTTAATAATAAAATCAAAGGTTATATTTCATCTTTGAAAAGCATAGTAAAATATAAAGTAGTGTCAAATTGAAATTAAAATACCAAAAATATCAGTACGGCATGTTAACCTAGATGATCAGTGTTTTCTTACCAATCGATATTTTCAGGTTAAATGTGTAAAAATAGTGCCTTCTCATTCATGACATTCTCCCAGTATAACTAGTAATCATTGTTTATTTTTATAGCTGAGCTTGGACTTATAAACATCTGTTAAATATATTCATTCTTTGTTTGAATTTTTTAAAAAGTTTCATCTGGTAAATTTAATTCTAAAATTCTTGTAGAAAATTTATGTATATACACACATGTGCATGCATTCACACATCTATGCATAGGATCAGATGTTAGAATTTAATATAAATCACAGTATTTAAGAACAAATATAAAATACTTTAGATGTGACCTTGGGCAATAGGCATTAAGAATTCAAGGAAGCGTTCTTTTCCTAATATTTCTAAATCATTTTTCTAATGAGTCGACCAACAGAGTCTTTTATTTATGGGGAATTAAATGGAAACTAGTAAAGCAGTCCTGATAATATCCACCTGCTTTCCTGTTATTAGAGAGCTTTGTATTACAGTGGAGAAAACAAATACGCTAATATCACCTGTTTTATTTCTAACATAACTTCATGGGCTAGTGACAAGTTTGTAGTCTTTTAGGAGGCTTATTTAGGCACTAAATACCCAAAAAGGTGAACCCTGAATCATTACCAGACAAACTAACAACAAAGAGGTAAAACGTACCATGAGGCCTAACTGCTTAAATTTTAAGTCTATCCAACCATCAGCATTTTCATAGTGCCAGGCAAATCCATCCACAGGATACTGAGGCTAGTAGCCTGGTACCCATACTTTGGAAACAGCTCATTATTAACTGGGTCACGTTTCAGGGCAGCACCCCCAGATGGTACCACGTTTAGCTTGTGCTAAAAAACCCACCAGCCTTATTGCCATACCTGGTTCCTACGTCCTCTCCCCACTTTTGCCAAAGTGTAGGACACCCGCCTTGATTTCCACCCACGTCCATCATCTGTTGCCTTTTTTGGACTTTCTTTACCTTTTATGTTTACTCTAGATATCCATTTCATTGGATTTTACCAAAATAAGAATCTTAGGGACAGACATAAAGGGACACTCATGCTAATTACTTCACAATTTAGCACTAATCGGATTGCAAAACCTTAGGAAGAATTTCTATGCGTGACACAAATCATATCTTCATATTTCCCTTAAAATGTAGTAAAAATGTTGCTTTTCCTAAGGGACAGTGGCAAAAATAGACTTTCTTGGGGGGCAGGAGGTGCAGGTTAAGTCCTACCTTACAAGCAAGTTGGTCTTAATTTCTCCTGTGGTAAGAGTGCTGGTGAACAGAAGCATTAACATGACCACGGTTTGGGTGTATTTTTCAAACTCTAATATTTGCAGAGGGAAGCCAATAGAGCCCGTTCTTACTAGGCTGTGAAATGGAGATTGGCTTCATGTGCGTTTTCTCCTCCAGTTCAAGCAGAAGGATAAGGGAGAACATGAGTGTGATGAGAGGTGGCTCGTCCCCCCTACACTGTTACCCTTTGGAAATCAGCAAGGTGGATATCTTGTGTTCAAAAGTGGCTTGTGGTGTGAGGAAACTGCTCTAACTCATTTCTATTAATACTTCTATTCACAAGTCAAGGTGTGGAAATGCCCTGGGGTTATCCTATTTCATGCCTTCTCTGAATCCGTAGGAAGCTTCAACACTTAGAAATTGAATTTTTACAATGATCTCTGGTAGAAGAAATCTAAAATTTTAATCCCACCACCAACAAACCCTTTAAATGGCATATGTTTTACTTTTTTTGCTACTTCTATTTGTTATGATGCTGGGTAAATTATACCTGAGGATTGCATTTCCATATTTTTAATATGATCATCTATATCTGGAGTTTGAAAACATATTAAAAGTTAAATATTTCTTTGAAGCATTTTTAGCTTTTCGAGGATATTAATTTGACAGTAACTGAGGTTTAGCTCTTGTAATATCTTGTAATAGTTCATATGAAATTACTAAACCTACCTTACCTAAGTACTTTTAATATTTAGGAAGACTATTCTGGTGGTATAAAGAGCTCTGAAAAATAATATAATGAGATGAGGGAAATGTGGTAAAGTGGTCAATAGTCTTTGGAGTTTCAAGGAGCAGAGTTCAAATCCTGTCTCTGCCATTTACTAACTATTTGACCTTGAGCAAGTTCTTCAACCTTGCTGATTTTCCGTTCTTTCTTCTGTTAAGTCAAACTATGAATAGCACCTACTCCACAGGCCACTGTGAGATTACCGTGTTTCCTGAAAAATAAGACCTAGCCGGATCATCAGCTCTAATGCGTCTTTTGGAGCAAAAATTAATATAAGACCCAGTATAATATTACATTATATTATATTGTTATTATATTACATTATATTATACCCAGTCCTATATTATATTAAAATAAGACTGGGTCTTATATTAATTTTTGCTCCAAAAGACACATTAGAGCTGATGGTCCAGCTAGGTCTTATTTTCTGGGAAACGAGGTAAGTAATGCATAAGGCACTTATCACATCGCCTAGCACATAATAAAAACACAATGAATTACAGTGAGAATGGTGTCGATGTCAATATTTTTTTGGTGGTTAAAAGTCTGATATGGGCACTATCTCTAAATCACTTCTGTGGGGTTTTTGTTTGTTTTTTGGTATGCTACAAGAAATTTCACCACAGCACTGCCTATCATTTACTAACACATCTTATTGTATGGTTTACATGATATGCTACAAAGAAAAATACACTTATAGAAGCATATTTCCCACCTAGATAACTGAATTGAAATTGCCTTTAACACCTGTCTTCATGGTACTCACTGACCAGCATTTTCTTTAGGGGAGAATAAGCTTGCTGTGTGGAGTTTGGGGTCTCCTTTTTCCTTGATTGCTTTCCAGCTTTCCAGCCCCTCCCCCAACAGCCGGGGCCCTGGTGCACCTGTGGGCGGAGCTTGAGAGACATTTAGTACCGGGCTCACAGGTAACAGAACGCTCATCAGATCCGACTGAGCTCCCACAGGACTATAAGGTTGCCCGCTAGCCTGCACAGACGTGACGAAGGACAGAAACAGCCCAGGGTAGGTGGGATCTACCAGTTCCCCCTGTTGTTACTTCCTCTGTTATTATGCAGCAAAGGTTTCCTAGTTCCTTGATCAAATAGATCTCTGATTTCTGAGCAAGTGGGAAATCAAATCTTTGTGTTTATGGGACCAAACAGATGGATTTCGATTGCCATTTGTTTTCTGGCAAAATGGGATCATGAACAAGGCAGGCTGCCAAAGGCATAGGTACTAAAGAAAGGGAAAACCCTACGACGTGCTTGGTTTGCCCGTATCCATTACATCTGATCCCTTTCAAAACCATAGCTTTGTAATTTTTAAATGATTTATTTTTTAAAATTTTGCCTCAGCATTACCTGTCATGTACTAAAACCTCTTATTGTATGGCTTAAATGATTTTAAATGGCATGGGAAGATGATCCTACTTTTTTATTCTTCATTAAAAGTATATTTAGCACTTACCTATTTTAGTATGTTTTATTTAACTTAATGCATTATTTACAATTATTTTAAAATACTTACTTTAAAAACAAGTCAGGACAAATTTTGTCTGTTTTTCTGAGAACACTGATTTTTCGAGCAATTTATATTTTAAACTAGCAACGGTGTGGGTCTCGCAACATAGAATATCTCTTGGATATTCTTACTTGTCAATTGTGTGTGGGTGCCCATGTGATCTTCTAGAACATCAGATAACAGCAGAGGTGCAAAAACTCATCTCTTACCCCCAAAAGTAAACTAAACTCCTTTTACTCACTAATTCTCCTTTTTTTTTCACTGTAAGATTGCATTTTCTTTTTCTGTATTTTAGTAAGATGTAAATAACAGCATTGATAGTTTTTAACATCTTTCAACTACCAAAATTATGTTACTGTAGTATTTTACATAATTAAAGATTTTTTTTTTTTCCCTTCTAATGTGGAGTTTACAGGTAGGCAGGTGGGGAAAAAATGTAGTTTTTGAAATTGAGTATTTAACCAGATTACTTAATTAGCATTTTGCTGCCTGACTTGATGTTTATAGTTGACCATGAATTTTCATCTTGGAAGCCAGGAAACCACAATTATCTGGAAACCAAACTAGAAATATATAGATTTTTGCCTGATGTAAGAGATACTTTAGGGGTTGAAATTGCCAAATTAAGAATTAACCTGCTTCAACAGGTGTTACCCCTTTGATCACTTTTGACCCTTTATTTAATAATGAGAAAAAGTTGCAGTTCTTGCATTCCTCCATTAATATTTAAGTGAGGAAAACCGTCCAAAGTTCTGAGCCAAAAGCGGGTAGCCAGCATAGAACATGCTTTAGTCACAAAACGAATAGTTATCCAGAAACCTGAGCAAATTAATTCTTTAAAAATAGCCCCAGATACACCACCACTTATACTAGAAGATGATGTTTATTATTTAATGTAGGCAACTATTCTATGTGCTTTACATATATTAACACGATTATCACAACCTCTCCTGTGAGACTGATATTGTTAATGTTCCTATTGTACTGATTACAATACTGAGGTATAAAAATGTAAATACATTTCCCAGAATCTCATGGCTAGTAAGTGATGGTAGTAGAGTCCATAGTAGCTTGGTACTTAATTTAAAAAATTAAAACAAATCCAACTGAAGATTAGGTATTGAAATTGCGCTTACAGTTTCTTCATCAGATAATCAAATTACAAAATATGTGCACATTGATGCAAATAAAACAATATAAAAATGTACAGAGGACAAATTCTGCCACATCTCCTTTCTAAAGCTACTCCCCTGGCAATAGAAAGTAACCTTTCACATTTTTCTTCATGCTTAAACAGCAAACACATGTATGCTCTCCCACATGTTTTGAAACAAAAATAAAAATATACTATAAACATTACTCTGAAATTTGGTATTTCACCAAATTACATGTCACAGTAGAGTGATGCTTACTCCAGGCCAGTAGAATTATAGCTCAGCTTTGCATGGGTGCATAATACTTCCTGTGATGAATGAAGCCTAATTTATTCATGTTATGACAGATGTTCAGATAAGTGAATGATCAACTGCCTAAGTGTTTGAAATAGACACCTGACAGAAAGAGTTAATGAGCCAGGTGCTTTAACCAAAGCCAAGGTCTGATTACGAAGATATTCTTCATAATAACTGAAGTTTCTTGATCAAAATTATGCATGGCTACATCCCAAGGGCACATTTCTTAAAATACTCCTAATCAGCTGAAAAACTATAACTGAGCTCATGTTTGCTTCCCTGTAGTGTCTTCAGTTTAGATTCTTTGAAATAAACCAGGACTTAGGAAATGTAAAAGTGGAAATGTCCATATAACGTTAAATTTTTGCTAATGAGAGGGAAAAAACACTAAATCGTTGTAGTCCTAAACTTTGGATTGGAAAGGAAAAACAAAAGCAATCGAAACAATAAATAAAGGACAGGCTGCTCTGAAATAAACCCATTGCCTGGGATATTCTCCGTAGGAATATGCTTTCCATGACTGACGTAACCACAGTTCTCTGTGTATAACAAACAGTTAAATCCCGCGTCTCCTGTGGTGCCAGTCAGTACTTCATGTAGAATAAAATCTTTAAGCTGCTTCGGTACCTCTTGAGCAGAGTTAGAATTATTCTGTAGCTGCTTTTATATTTTCATTTTATAGAGCCCTGAAGGAGATTGTGTTTCTTTTTTAAAAAGGTTGAAAACAATGCAATTATCCTGATCATTGCATTGTACACCTTGAAGCTGAAGCTGAACAATAATGAATGTCAACTACAAGCTTATATATGTATGTGTGTGTGTATATATATATATATATATATATATATATACACACATGATGTGTGTGTATGTATATATGTATATACTTACAAGAAGTGGAGTACAGCATTAGGAATAGAGACAGTGGAAATGTAATGGCTGTATGTGATGTCAGAGGGATAGTGGATGGGGGAGGGGGTTCACACAGTTGAGGGATATAAATGATAAATGTCTAAGTATTACTTTGTCTTGTGCACCTGAAACTAATAAAAAAAAAAAAAAAGGTTGAAAACAAAGAAAATCTATGGCTAGTATTTCCCCATTGTGCCTCAGAAAAGTAATTCCCTATTTTCTTCAATCTCAAGAACAAACAGCTCGTCAAGTCGTTTTCTTGACTTTTCCTGCTTCTAGAACTGGCAGTATTCTGTAAACAGCAAAGAGTGATATTCAGCCGTGTCCCTATCAAGAACTGGGGACCGAGAAAGAATGTAGCATTCTTTATGCTCTTGTGGAACCCATCACAACTAGACATGTGGAGCCTGACTCTATTTGCATCTTAAATGTCTGAAAGAAATTTTACACTGTGTTTATTCGCTCAGGGTTTAGTGAAAAAAAAAAAAATGCTCTTGGGGTAATGACAAGAATGCAATCATCTGAGAATGTGTTTTAATGTTGATAGTGTAAACATTCTATTCTGGATCACCTGGAACGTAGGGCTACATCTGAGTGATGATATCGGAAATCCTACAAGTATACATATACTGGGTCTAATATATATTTTGTTTACACAGATGAATTCTACTCACAAACATAAACTTGCCCAGAAAATACATCTTAGTAGTTGTTCTTTAAACATACACTATTCAGAATAAAGGATTTGTTCTTACAATTTTGACATTTTGAGAAATTTTGTATATATGTAATTATTCACTTCAAAGCCAGTTCAGTTTCAAAACAATTTCTATAATGATTGTTTTTAATTCAGAACAATAACATGGTAGGAGTTTTTTTCTTTCAAACGTTGGTTTTGATGATGCTGAAGTATGCTGGTTGTAACCTTAATTTAAAAATAACACAAAGAGACAAAGCTTTATATAGTATAAAATTTCAATTGTTTTCTACAAATGCTTGTTGTATCTGTTGAGACCAGCAATAAAAAAAAATTAAGTATTGTACACATATCTGTAATTTAGTTAAATATAGATTTTTTTCAGCGTTTATTATTTGTGAGGCATTTGACTTTTTGTCAAAAGATTCAAAAGTGAATAAAACATGATTTTTACTTTCCAGAGTTTTACAGGTTAGTGTGTGAAACTGAGAATTACATGTGTAAGTAATATTTATGGTATGACATCAGGAAGGCTGCTACATTTTCAAATAGTGGGGAGTTAAACATCCATGCGGATATGAGAAGATCTGGGGAAAGGGAGCATCCATGACAAAATGCCCGTTAACGCCTCAGTTCAGGGTCCCAGAGTCTGGCAAATATTTCAGAATAACATTCCATGTGTAAAACACACGGATCATGGTCGAGCTCCTGATTCCTTCTATATTTAATTGCTTTCTAGTAAGGTCATGTGTGTAATAAAAGACTTGGAACAAAGAAGTGGTTTATTCTTCAATGGTAGTTTAAAAATGATACAACATGGGTGCTGAACCCCACAAATATCCAAAGAGAAGCATGATATTAGCTGAATTTTTATTCCCTTGCAGTTTCTTAAATTTGTGAAATCTATGTAAATCTGAACTCAAAGACAGAACTGTGGGTTTTTTTTAATTTATTTTTTAAATTTATTGGGGTGACAATTGTTAGTAAAATTACAAAGATTTCAGGTGTACAATTCTGTATTACATCATCTATAAATCCCATTGTGTGTTCACCACCCAGAGTCAGTTCTCCTTCCATCACCATATATTTGATCCCCCTTACCCTCATCTCCTACCCCCCACCCCCCTTATCCTCTGGTAACCACTAAACTATTGTCTGTGTCTATGAGTTTCTGTTTCTCATTTGTTTGTCTTGTTCTAGCACTGTTGTTTTTTTTTTAATCTCTTCTGTAAACATGACAGCAAACCAAAATGTTGTTGGTAAATTATCATTTGTTTTATGTATTTTCATTAAATATACTATGCTAAGAAATATAAAAGAGAAACTTTTAGTAAATGAAGAATTTCCCATATTTTATCTTTACAAAAAAAGTGGTCTAACAATCCTTTAGACCACTCGGTATCTATAGACACCTTTTCTTTCTATTACATCAGAATGCATCATAGAATAATTCTGAAAACAGGGCCACCCTCTCTATTTGATAACTGGACTTGTAAAGAAACAAAACTTTCAATTGGTTACCAATTTACTGCTCCTAGCATTTCACTTTTTGAGAAGCATTTTTAAATTAATTGCATATTTTAATGGGGACATACGAGAAAACTCTTTCTTTGCTTTTTATTGTTTATTTTGAAACTTGATGTAACTCTTCAGGGTTGTTTTTATATACAATCCAATTTGAAGTGATAAAAATTTTTGAACACCTATTTAAATAACAAACTGAAATGTAGGTAATTCTTTAGTGGGACTATAGTACTTTAGGATTAAATTAAAACCCTTTAATGTGATGGTTTATATGCCCTCAGATCTCTCCCCACTGTCAATAGGCATATCCATATATTGAATATTACTCCAAATATGCTTTACTCTTTCTGAGCTGTCTGTCTTTACACAAGCTTACCACTGCCCAGAATGCCCTTCCAGAATGCCCTTCCTTGCATTGTCTACTTTGTGGCGTCTTTGTATTACTTCTTCAAGTGTCTGCTCAGCTAGGGCCTCCCCTTGGAGACTGTTCCCCTCTCCAGTCTGTGCTGTCCAATTTGAGCTCTCCCAGGGCCTGCCTTACCCCTCTGTTACTGCACATAGTCACATTGGTATAATCACATCACCTGTTGATGTCTCTCTTCCCTTCACCTGGGAAAACTCAATTGTTACTTGTATTCCCAGGGCTTAGCATGATGTCTCGCCTTCAATGTTGGGAGATTTAAGGCTAAAGTGTATGTACCACTTGAAAGTGAAAAACTCCATCTGATGACTGAATAGCTCTCAAATGCTGTGTATTTCCACCAATGTAAAGGCGGTTTAAGTTGTCTGCTGGTTTTCTTTGATCATGAACTATGAACAGTGGGAATCTTGTTGATTAAATCCTCTCCTTTCTTTCTCTGCCTGTGGCCGTACCTTCATTCAGCCCTCATTATATCTCACACAAACTATTTCAAGATCTCCCTAACTAGTCTCTCTACCACCAATCCCCTTTCCTACCTTTCAACCTGTATATCACTGGTGGATAGAGCTAAGTCCTCAAAATATATCTGATCACATCATTTCTGCTCTTAGAACCCCCTGGGTGTCCCTAGTAGAATACACAGTCCAGGCTTTTTAGCCCAGCAGTCAACACTGTAGCTGGGAAGCAGTGTGCAGTCTGGGACATACCATGCTTTGCCCTCATTATACCCCCAACACTAACACAATGCTTGGCATATCCTAGGCATGCAACATGCACATGTGTGAATAGCCTATTTCATTAAATCTAAGATGCCAATGATCACAAAACCACATTATTATATACATCATTAAGAAAAAATGTCTGCAAATTAAACTGTGGCACAATTCTTTCTTATATTACTTTGAATTTTCCCTCTTACTGAAAGACTTTTTAGACTTCTTCAGAAAAAAAGTTTTTATTATCTATCACACTTGTGCATACATAAAAAGCAAAAATAAATGGGTTAAGGTTATTTTTACAACTTCACAACGGAAGTTGTGAATCTCTTTCTACTTCAGAGTCAATGATATCAGTGTTTTGTTCCACACAGTATTGTTCTCTGTTTCATCAGGTGTATTAGTAGTGAAGCACTTCTTAAAATAGTCATTTTAAGCTCCTGACACCCACTTTGCACGTTTTTATGTGCATGCATGGATAGTGACAACATTATAACTGCTACCTATCCGACTGCATTCTGATTTCAGAGTGATAAAAGTTTAAAAAAATAAAGTATATCTCAGAATTGATTAAATAAGTGAACATGTGCATTGAATAAATGCATGCTACTCCTGATCTGCTCCCCCACCTACCCTGCTGGTCTCCTCTCTCCACCACTCAGTCTCACAGTTTCTCTTAACTATGAGATTTTGTGAATTGAGATACATTCTTTTGAACTCTGCTCTTGCATTCATCCCTACTCATTCTGCACGAAATAACCTTCATTTCTATTCTCAAACCAACACTAGCCCTTCATGATACAACTTAAATGCCGTCTCCATGACTTCCTTCATTCCTTTCCCAGATGAACTCAGTTTCTGCCTCGATGGTGCCCTCTGAACATTTTGTATACCATCATTTTAACACTTCACCCACCCTTCCCCTCTCTCTCTCTCTCTCTCTCTCTCTCTCTCTCTCTCTCTCTCTCTCTCTCCTTTCTTCTTTTGACTGCATGGTCAAGGATAAGGACCAATCTTGTGGTATTCTGTATCTTGCTGCTTGAGTGCAGTTATGTTTTTTTTCTTTTTTATTAAAATTTATTGGGGTGACAACGGTTAGTAAAATTACATAGGTTTCAGGTGTACAATTCTGTAATACATCATCTATGTACCAAACTGTGTGTTCACCACCCAGAGTCAGTTCTCTTTCCATCACCATATATATTTGATCCCCTTTATCCTCTTCTTCCATCCCCTCCCCCCCTTACCCTCTGGTAACCACTAAACTATTGTCTGTGTCTATGAGTTTTTGTTTCTGTATTTGTTTGTGTTGTTCCTTTCTTTTACTTTCAATTTTATATCCCGCATATCAGTGAAGTTATATGGTTCTCGACTTTTTCTGTCTGACTTATTTCAGTTAGCACAATAATCTCAAGACCCATCCATGTTCTCGCAAATGGCACTATTTCGTCTTTCTTCTGGCAGAGCAGTATTCCATTGTGTATATATACCACATCTTTATCCAATCATCTACTAAAGGACTCTGTTTGTTTCTATGTCTTGGCCACCGTAAATAAAGCTGCAATGAACATTGGAGCACATATATATTTATGGATAAATGTTTTCAGATTTTTGGGGTATATACCTAGGAGAGGGATTGCTGGGTCATATGGTAATTCTATTCTTAATTTTTTTGAGGAACTTCCATACTCCCTTCTGTAGCGGCTACACCAATCTGCAGTGTATGAGGGTTCCTTTTTCTCCACAGCCTCTCCTACACTATTATTTGTCTTGTTGATGATAGCCATTCTAACCAATGTGAGGTGATATCTCAGTGTCGTGTTTGTTTGCATTTCTCTGATGATTAGTGATGTTGAACATCTTTTCATATGTCTGTTGGCCATCTATAGGTCTTCTTTGGAGAAATGTCTATTCAGGGTTTCTGCCCATTTTTAAATAGGATTGTTTGTCTTTTTGTTGTTGTTGTTTGAGTTCTCTCAGATGTTTGACATTGGCCCCTTATTGGAGGCATTGTTTGCAAATATCTTTATTCAGTTGGTTGCCTCTTTGTTTTGTCAGTGGTGTCTTTTGCAGTACAGATGCTTTTTAGTTTGATATAGTCCCATTCATTTATTTTAGCTTTTACTTCCGTTGCCTTTGGAGTCAAATTCATAAAATGCTCTTTGAACCCAAAGTCCATAAATTTAGTACTTATGTTTTTTTTCTATGTAGTTCATTGTATCAGGTCATATGTTTAGGTCTTTGATCCATTTTGTGTTAATTTTGGTACATGGTAACAGCAGACTAGTTTCATTATTTTTCACGTGGCTTTCCAATTCTTTCATCACCATTTACTGAAGACCCCAAATAGCCAAAGCAATCTTAAGAAAAAGGAATAATGTTGGAGGTATCACACTCCCTGACTTTACTACAGGGCAACAATAATCAAAACAGCATGGTATTAGCAGAAAAACAGACACACGGACCAATGGAGTAGAATTAAAAACCCAGAAATAAGCACACTTAAATATGGACAGATAATTTTCGACAAAGAAGCCAGCAACATACAATGGAGAAAAGAAAGCCTCTTCAGTTATGTATTTTTTGATAAAACCTGGTATATCTCATTACTCTATTTGACTATGGAGTGGTATAAAAGGAAAGAACATTGTTCCAAAGTTGTTCTGGGAGGACTTCTGATTATATTGCTTTTATACCATGTTCCCCGAAAATAAGACCTAGCCGGACCATCAGCTCTAATGCAGCTTTTGGAGCAAAAATTAATATAAGACCTGGTATTATATTTATTATATTATATATATATTATATTACATTACATTACATTACATTATATTATATTATATTATATTACATTATATTATGCCAGGTCTTATATTAAAATAAGACTCAGTATTTTATATTGTATTGTATTGTATTATATTATATTATATTATATTATATTATATTATATTATATTATATTATATTATACTGGCTCTTATATTAAAATGAGACCTGGTCTTATATTAATCTTTGCTCCAAAAGATGCATTAGAGGTGCTTGTCCATCTAAGTCTTATTTTGGGGAAAACACAGTATGACTGGAGCCCTCGGTCAATCATCAGCTAACAAAGGATTTATTTTGCTTTAGTCAGAGTATCTAAGTTCTTCATTGGTCAAGGCCTACCTTTCACAAAACCAACAAAGATTCACAAACCCAGTATTTGTGTATATTTCATCAGGACTGTACAATCTATTTGATAAATAACCATTTGCATCTTCACAGTTTTGACACTAAAATTAACCGGAGATCAGAGCCTAAAAGTGACAACTGAAAGCAATTTTAGAATCTTTAGGAACAAATATAAAAGTTAGTTGGACTACTGTCCATTGATAAAAATATTAGCCATGGTCAAATGCCTGTCCTTTAAAAATGTCTTCTCATTTCATTAACAAGTGTCAAAAATGAAGAGTTTGTGTCCAAATCCCTAATGTTAACCATGAGCCATTCTATTTATAGATATTGGCATAACTCTCAAAGAGATACTGACAAAGGAACAGGTGATGACCCTGTGGAACAGTGTTGCTGAACATACTGTCTGATCCAGCAGAGTCAGTCACAGCTGGATAGAAATAGAGGTACTGGATAGAAATGCAGTATGGGAACACAGCTTCTGATTCCCCGGATTCTGGGTAATTTCTATTGATACAGAAATTTGAGAGTATGTATTTTTAGATTACGATCCACTGAATCTCATACCACAGAAGATATATTTATTGTTTTCTTGGTAGACCTAGACTAATTCCCAAATTCTGGGTTGTAAAACTCAGTGCTCTTAGGTCCCATAATTCAAAAACTTTGAAAAAATATTTTCTAGACTATTTTCATCATTAGTTTTACAGTATTAAATGCTATAAATGTAATGACATTTCACTTCAGTCTCTATATGTGGTGAGTTAATTAACTCCCACTTTGAATACAGATAGAGGAAAGAACTAAAAATGGTCATTTTGTATTGTATGTTTTCCAGAGGAAATGATCTATGGTATAGAATTAAACAGAAGACTTTTTATAACAATTGTGAGTCACTGCAAGCACTCGGAGAGCTGTGAGTCATCGTAGGTCACCCAGAGGATAGAGATGTAGCTTAGAATAGAAGGCAGATATTATCCTTGTATACCATACCCACTTCCTACTTCCTCTGATAATTCTTAAGTCTATTCATTGCGTCATATAATCATACTTATATGAAAGAGTGTGGCTGTTTCCTGAGCAGCTTTTCATTAAGGATTTTCTGGGCAGTTTCTGGTATACTCAGCTGAAGCACCATAAGCATCATTTACTAAAAAAACAGCATTGGGATATTTACACAACAAAAAAAACTTGAAAAAGTGATCAAAGAATTAAATTTGAATATGTCTGTCATCATGGTCTTTATTCCTATTGGTAAAATAATTATGTTGGAAATGATTTAATACCATCAATGTAGTTTAAAGGAAAGTGACAAATCGAACCCATCTCAATGAGCTATTGTGAGTTATTTTCTCCACACCACCCGTTCACCTGCACTTTTTCTTTGTAGCTTGTGTAGTAGCTTCCAGAACATCCATCCGTGATAAACTCCGTATAAATCAGGCAGCTATTTGATTACATCTGGAGCCTAGTTAATCCCTCTGCCCAGCCCCTCTTTCAGTTGGATTCTTACTAGAGTTCCATGTCAACCATGAAGAAAGATAAATGGAGATTCAGGAATCTAAGAGACCAAATACTTGCACGTGTGTAATTGCTGTGAGTTGCAATTATATTTATTGTACGCATTTTACATAAAAACTCATCATTAAACTGACCTCTAATTAAGTGGCTAAGATATCCGACTGCATCAATGTTATATTTTTTAGACAATTTTCCTCAAAAATTTTAGTCTTTCTCCACTTTTCAAGCTAGGATTTGCTATCTATTGATTGATTACAGACATTTACTAAATACCAGCAGCATGCCAATCACTGTTGTTGGCTCTGGGACTCAGGTGAGCAAGAGAATTACTTCCTTCCAACCACCTTGCTTTTCTGCTACTATTGCTTGGGCTTTTGGCACAGCATGTGAGGAGTAATCTTCTCTTTCTGTCCCCATCTGTCATAAGCTAACCATTTTCTGTCCTGTCCAGGAGCCTTTCACTAGGTAGAAGGTGGGCCAGTATCTTGAAAAACCCAGGTTATCTAGCATAGCAGCTGTTCATTTAGCTTAATATGTCTCTAATGACATGGCCTCATTAATACATGCCGGTTTTTCCTGTTGCATCAGTTGGACACAGTGTGTACTTCTTACTTCACTGAATATATATATATATATTTTTTAATTTAATAAAATATACTCCTTGTGATATAATGATGGCTGTCAGAAAAGTGACATCATGATGAGCCCTCATCGTTCACCAAGTGTCACAAGCCCACTGTGCTGCCTGTGCTAAAATCAAGGACTGGAGGAGGGAGCATTCTTAAGTGTCCAGTTGACTGTCAACTCGTCATAGTCATTCACTAATTTATTCCTTCACTTCCTTGAAAATGAAGTACCTACTGCATGCCTGCGTGCGGGAGGCACAGTAGTAGGTACAAGAGGTGCAGTGGTTGACAGGGCAGAGGTGGTCCTAGCCTCATGGATGCTGACTTCTCACTCGCAACTTACCTTAAATTTACTTTTGACATCAGTGTTCTCAATCAGGGCCTTCATAAGTTGGTAGAGACCCAGAAATAGATCACCCAGAATCTCTTTACAATTGTCAATATCTGCAGAGACTTTCAGTACACTATCGGAGGCTGCCCTGTCTTAAGGAGCTGCCACCTTTAGTTTCCAAGTACAGGATTAAGTGCTATCATCATCTTTTTATGTAAAAGAAATGTGACTCACAATCCCCCGTATCCTGCTTCCAGTTGTCTGGGGACGACATGAAGGATAGCATTCTGAATTCTGATAAGGCACACAGACATGGGTTGTGTCCTGCATCCATTGCCTGCCATTTTGAAAACATTTGTACCAGGTCAAGTGGTAGGGCCACCAACAGCTTCGGTTTCAGAAGCATTTCTGATGGTGGCTACTGGGTTTAAAAGCAGCCTGTAAAATCCCCGTGTCTGGACAAAATCATGTCCATTGGTGTTGAAACAATTTGTATAATTCTTATCATTTTATAAAAGTAACTTAATAAACATTCACTCTGCTGGGATGTTTTAAGGAGAACAGGGTTTTGTTAAGGAAAAGACTTTCTGTAAGGCAAAAGTTCCATACTTTTTTCCATATGTGCTAATCAAATTTGGGGTACATAGTAATCACTCCAGTATGTATTAACTTGGTAAAACTACCATTGAATAACATTCAATTTTACCTCCATAGGTTTTTATAAAATCTCACAGAGAAATATAGTACTTGGGACTTATGTATACAGATTAATATAAAAGAGATGTTTATATAGTTACATAAATATATGTAATTATGTATGTTTATATATTACATATTTATTACATACACGGTTATATAGTGAATTAATATGTAAAATGTAAAATTAATATAAAAAGTATATTAATTATATAATTTATATGTACTTAAGACATAAAGAAGGGTTGAAGAAGTGGAATATGTAGCATGAAGGAAAGAACATTAGAGGAACATAGCCAAGCACATATATTTGAGAATCTGTTTATCTAAGAATAGTTAAAGTTGTCCTGTGTGGCCTCAAAGTTAAATTATAGCCAGTGGTTTGAGATTATGTGAATGGATTTTAGCTCACTATATGGAAAAAAAAAAATTCTCAAATTCAGATCTGACCAGAGTAAGAATAATGTCTCTTGGGAGATGATGAATTCCCCTTTTGTATTTACATGTAAAATGGAATTTCAGAGTGGAGTCAAGGGTTGGGTATGTGGTTTAAATAGATGGCCTTCATAGTTATTTTAAGCCTGAAAATAGAATTCTTGCTGATTGTTACTTTATTTGTAAATTGACAGTAATAATACCTGCCTGTGCTCTCACATATTGTTGTACAGATCAGAATATATGCAAAGTGTCCCCAAAATATAAGGAATCCGTATTTGTATTGCACCAAAGGAAGTTACTCATTAATGAGTTTGAGTCAGATCTGGCTGATACCACAGTATTCATTAGCATTATGAGAAGCATCCAAATTAAAACACCTGAAGATATTACATGAGCTTGGATTTTTGAGGTTTATGTTTAGAGAAAAGGATACTGACTCATTTTAAAGGGACTTGGATACTGATGTATTTATTTCCTTTTCATATTTGTTTTTTAGTTGACAGTATTAATGTATTATTTTTCTAATACATAAAAGATCTTGGGAGATCTCACAACAGGTTTTTTGTTTGTTAGTTAGTTGGTATGTTGGTCTATTTTGTATGTCTCAAAACAGTTTTGGAAAAGGATAATAGTCTGTTCCAGAACGTTTTCTCTCTGAAAATAATTTAGCAGAATTAAAATTCTTTCAGATAAATGATGTTGGAATTTTCAGATTTACATATTCACATTCCTACAACAGAATATTTTTATTAACCATTAAAGGACAAACAGTCTCTCTGATTGTTATGCTTTAGGCAACCTGTGGAATCATAAATGAGATATTGTGTCTAGCTTCTTAATCACTATTTCTACGAATGTGTTAGTTCCCCCCTCCCCCGTTTCAATCCTTGCCCATTCATGTGCACTTCAGCTCCTGTCTTGAACTTTGAGAAAACACATTGCTTCTCTAAGTGAATAGCACACGCAACACAAGACTTTGGTTAAACAATTTAAAAGTCTACTGACATCCCATGAAAAATGAATCTCGGTCAGCAAAAACATTATCATGGTGACAACATTCCCTCGTTTTCTCAACATCATCATCTATTTTGTTGTTCCCAAGCCAATTAATATATTAGAAAAAATCAAAGAAATTTATCACTTTTAATTCTGTGCCAATAGTTAACGGAAAGATTCTCCGGAAAGAGCACTGCTTCAGGAGTTAGAAAACCTGGTTATAACACTTGCCAATTTGGTGATCTTGGGTAATACACTAAACTCTCTAAACTGTATTTTTTCCTATATGTTGAAGAGACCTAGAAATGACCATCCCACCTTATCTTGAGGCTAAAATGTAATACTACATAAAAGTATATTTCAATTATTACTGTATTTCAGTAGTAATAAGAACAACCACTTACATCCCTTCAGATAATAACAGTACCAAACATTTTTTTATATAAATCTTTATTTATGCTTTTCCTGTTCTTTATTACTTCCATTTTACAGGTGAGAGATCTGAACTCATAGGGTTTAAAATGAGCTATCAATACCTGTAAATGGTGGACCTAGAAGTCACCTCCACTCTTCTACCTCCAAATCTTGTGTTCTTTCTACTACACTCCACTGAGTACCTGTTCTCCTGAGCCCCTATTTTATCCCCTTTAAGGAAAAAGAAGAGCAAGTCAAGGAGACTGACAAGAAAAAAAATGCCTGGAGGGAGGCAAGTTGTCAGCCTTAATAAGGCCAGATCCTCTTAAATGATTCTTCTCTGTGACCTTCAACTACAGTCATCTCCTAAATGGTGATGAAAAGGGATTTAATGGAATGGGAGGTTTACTGAATCTATTCTCAATTTAATAGAGTAAACATTCACTTTTTCTCAGTTAACTTAGGTATTCATCTATGGCAGTGTTTTCAACACTTTTAATAATTACCTCTCCCTCCCATTAAGGAGGCTTATTAGATATTTTTCTCCTAATCTGTCTCTTTCCAATAGAATTTTAAAACCACAGTATATCTATTTGTGTTTTGTGGCCCTTTGGAGGTGCTGAAGCATTGTGCTAAGATTTTTGTTTTTGCCCTGAGAACTAATCTTATATGAGAAGGAGAATGCATGATGGCAGTCTGCCTCTGCTTAGAGACTGGCAGAGAGGTCGAGAGCACAGCAAGGCTGTCAGCCTGCCTTGGTTCAGATCCCAGTTCAGCCACTTCCAACCCATGTGACCTTGCTAAATTATGTAATTTATCTTTGCCTATCAGGGAAGTCGGGATTGTAAGAGCACCAGCATCATTGTGTCGCACATATAAAGTACCGAGGGCAATAGTAGCACATAGTAGGAGATCAATAAATGCTTTATTGTTGTATTTTAGAGTCCTGAATTAGAGTCAGGAAAATCTGAGCTCTAACCCAGATTAATTTGGGTAGCATATAGGCAGTTATTACTCATACCTCAGTTTCTTCATCGATGTGTCATTGATTTCCTTCAAAGCCACAGATGCTTCTGCATTGCAGAATGTAATTACAGGGCCTCATCTATTTATCTTCACACTTAAGGGGACTTATCTTTTGTTTTTCCCTGTTATTTATGTGCTTATTTCATTTTAACATAATAATTTCTAAAATTTTCTGATTACATATTTTATTTGTTTTTTCTGATTATAGCCTGTTGAGTTGAACCTAGACTCTTCGTAGAAAAGTACTGAAGTCCACAAATGTTTCCTTGGGATTAATAAGATTACTTCATACTTTATAAAACATTTTTAAGCCCACTATTGCACTGATACCCAAAATATCTTGTCATATAGATATTTTTATTCTTATTTGGTGATGAGAAAACTGATAACACAGTTAATGGAGTAAAATTAAGCTATGAGGAAAACACAATCTAAGTTGTTTATTTCTAAACCACACAGATTAATGGACTATACTTGTGAGAAGGCAGGAGGCTTCTACCCTGTGCAATTTTTTGCCTAAAAAAAGTGCAAAACTTTTAAATTGAAAAATAAAAGACAAAAAGAAGAAACCATGTGTTTCTTGACTTCTATTATGCATTTTTTCCTCTTCACAGAGTGGAGGAACTTTGGACGTGACAAATGTCAGCCTAGTACAGCCACCCCTAGGGGTCCCCAGGTCCTGATAGTAGCGCAGTGTAAGTGTCAGTGAGCGAAACTCTTGGTAGTGTATCCATTGGCCTTTTTTGTTGTTGACTTCATAGTTGTTTAATGGCAGCTAGAAGAAATTTTCTTATGTTTTTAAATTAACTTATTTATTCAACAAATGTTTGCTGTGCATCTAGTATGTCAGGCATGGATGTGCTTCTTTACACACTAACCATGGATTGGCATCTCTTGCCTGGTTTCTGTTTTGCCTCACTGAGCGTGGGAATCTCTGTTGTCATGATACCCACAGAGGGTGCCCAAAAAAATGTGTACACATTTTAAGAAAGGAAAGCTGTACTAAAAGTGTAGTACTCAATATATATTGATAACAAAAGATGAATACAAGTCACGTTTGACTTCTCCAATTACAAAGGTGCTCAAGATGGTTACCATCACGTCCAGATACTTCTGATTACGGCGAACTACTGGTTGAGCAACGTTCACCAAAGTGTCCACTTCTATATATTTTTTTGGCACCGTTGGTATATTTATTCATTCAGTGAGTGTTTATTGAGTAGCTGCTCTATGTTAGGCACTAGGGATAAAGTGGTGAAGAAAAAACATAAAGCCCTTGCCCTCATGGAACTCAGATTCAAGAGGAAGGGCTGGAAAGATAAACAAGACCTGAATAAAATACAAATCATGTTAAATATGTTTCAATATGAAGGAAAACAAATATAATAGAAAAGTGGGATAGGAAATGTTGGGTGGGGTGCAATTCCACATGATTTGGCCATAGAAAGCCTCACTGTGAAGGTGATTATTGGATCAGTTCTGGAAGGAAGTGAGGTACCCACTGTGGATGTCAAAACTAAATACAAGGCCTAAGGTGGGAGCCTGCCTGATGGGTTTGAAGAATATTGAAGGGGGGCATGTGGTTGACATGAAATCATCAAGGGGGGCAGATGGGGACAAGAGAGGGTAACAGGGATGAGGTCAGAAAGGCAGTAGGAGACCAAATCATTTATGTAGAGCTTTGTAGGACATTATGAGGACTTTGGCTTTAACTCTGAGAGAGACGGGAAGCCACTGGAGGGTACTGAGCAGATGAGTGACTTGATGAGACTTCATTTTAGCAGAATCACTTTGTTATGTTAAGAGCAGAACAGAGAGAACGGGTGAGAGATAATCTTGGCTTGGGCCAGAGTAGTGGTGGTAGAAAGATAGAAGTGGTAAATTATGGATATATTTTGAAAATATACCCTACGTAGATTGCTGATTGACCAGTTGTGAATGTGAGAGAAAGAGGAAGATCCAGGATGATAATCCATGGTTTTGACTTCAGCGCCTAGAAGACTAGAGCTCTCATTAACAATCTGAGAGACATCATTACCTGAGAGTATTCTCTCTCCCATAGATTAAGAATCTTTACCAACATGAATACAGTGACAGGATACTGTTATAGTACTTTATACAAAGTACAGTTTAGAGACTTGAATATTCTTGAGTGTTCTATGAACTAGCTATGTGATGTAGGATAAGCCACTTTAAGTCTCAAATTTATTTGTCCATAAATGAGAGTGACTCAGGTATTTTCTTCTCTAAGAAGTCTTCTCTAATATCATTGTCCAAAGAATATTAATCAGTTTCTCCAATGTGCTCCTTCTATATCCTGTATGAGTTTCTGCTGTTCCACTTATTTATATTTATATGTTGAGACATCTGTTGTCCTTACTAGGCCACGTGCTCCTCAGATGAAGGCAAGACCTTTATCTTATGAATTTTGTATCCTGTACTATAACACAGTTTAGACACATAACTGCTCAATTTACATGACTTCTGAATTTAATAAAAAGAGTAATTCATTATTTTTTTCGTGAAATTGAATCTTTATTGTATAAGCTTGGCATATATTTTAGGAATAGAAAGGGAGTATGAATATTATTGGTTTGAAAAATTGTACCACATTGAACCACATATTTGGGGGGTGAGGGTGACAAGGAAAAGAAACTTTCCTTTCAGTGACTATTCTTTTAACCCACATGATTTACATTCAGCCATAATGTAATTTGATCATGTTCTTAATATTTCTTTGGAAGTTAAAATTTTAACTAAGAAATTACATGATTATCTTTTGATTTTTGTCGTTTTCAATTCATTTTACTTTGGATTTGATTTATATTAATTGATTTTCCCCCAAAGGAAATACATCATTGTATTAAGTATAAAGGAATAAATGTAGATATAGCAATGAAGATGAGCTGAAGCCCTGTCTCTGAAGAAGCCTGGCTTCAAATAATTTAGTTAGACTTGAAGCGACAACACAGATTTCCTGGATCATATTCTGCATTACTCCCAATGCTGAAGTTTCTTCAAGGGCCTTACATAGATAAGGCAGACTACTAAGCTAGTGATTCTGATTTTAAAGTAACGAGAGATTTTTGGTTGTTTTTGAAATTTGCTCTAAAGGCAATTCTGAGGGATAAATTCCAAAAATACTTGAAACAATAACAGCATCATTTGAGGTATAGTCAAGCTACTTTGAAGAGGAAAGTATGCTTTTTTTTCTTTTTTTTTTTTTACCATTTTATTTTGAAATAATATTAGACATAGAGGAAAACTACAAAGATGGTGAGAGGGTTCCCATATGCCCTTCACCCAGCTTCCCCTAATGTTAATGTCTTATATTACCGTAGTTCAATTATTGAAACTTAGAAAGGGGCATATGTAGAATTCTATTAACTATCTATAGACCCTATTAGAATTACATCCGGTTTTCCACTACTGTCTTTTTTTATTTTTTGGTTCAGGATCCAATCTAGGATCCCATATTGTATTTCATTGTTATATCTCTGCTGTATCCCCCCATCTGTGTCAGTCTTTCCTTATCTTCCATGACCTTGCCCCTTTTGAAGAGTAATCGTTAGTTATTTTGTAGAATGTTTGAATGATGTTTCCTCATGATTGGCTTCAGGATATACAGGAAAATACTCTGTTGAATATATAAGCTAGGATACATTTGTTAAAAAAATAGTATGGCACTTATAAACGTAAATAATCTTAAAGACTATTTTTGAACAATATTGAGTTGGTATTTTTTCTCTAATTCAAATCTACTGAGAATTTCCTATTCATAGATAAAAGGGTGAGTTAGCACATCAAACAAAAAGTTTTTGAGAATATGCAATAAAAAATATACTGATAGATAGATGCCTTGGGAAATACAAAGACATGCAAGATGTAGTCCTTTACCTCAAATACAATCAGGCTAAGGTGGCAAGACATGGAGGGTTTGTTCACTATTTGACTGAATTTGTTCATTATTAAAATGCATGTGCACAAAAGATTAAATGAAAAGCATGTTAAAACAAGATAGTAAAAGAGGATTACTCTGTCATTTAATTTTTTTATTAGTTTCAGGTGTACAAAACAATGTAATAGACTTTACACCCCTCAGAAAGTGATAACCCCCTCCCAATCTACTACCCTCGGATATCATATATACCTGTTACAATCTATCATTTAATTTTAAATCATTGAATCAATTAAGGTTATTTTTTAATGACTTAAACAAAAGAGAAATTTATTGCTTATACAGGCTGACAAGCCCAAATATCAGGATCTTCCAGAGTCAGGACTTTAAAAATTTCATCAAGACTTGGCTCCTTTTTATCTCCTCTTCCTATCTCCTATTTTGTTGACTTTAGTCTCAGTCCTTCTATGTTAGCAAAATGGCATCATTAACTCCTGTCTTGCTCTTCTTGGGTTTTAGGGGCAATGGAAAAGAAGAATCACTTTGCCAGAAAAAATAGTAGATATCTTCCCATATCTCATTTGGTCAAAATCACATGCCCATTCCTGAGTAAGAGTTGTAGCCAAGAGAAAACCATGGCCAAGAGGATTGCCTTAGGCTTGGATCACATGGCCCACCTTGGGATTTGGATATACAGTCGGATTCACTGGAGGCCCCTGACTGAGAGGGGAGTTTTTCCTCAGAGGAAAATTGGGATGCAGCTTTGGGAAGGAGGGTAAACAAATGCTAATTGGTAAAAAGAACCAGATATTTATGATAATCCTCAAATAGGAATTAGTTTAGGGGGTGGCGGCCAGATGGCTCAGGTGGTTAGAGCATGAGCTCTTAACAAGTTTGCCAGTTCAGTTCCTGCATGGGATGGTGGGCTGTGCCCCCTGCAACTAAGATTGAAAACCGCAACTGAACTGGGAGCTGAGCTGCGCCCTCCACAACTAGATTGAAGGACAGTGACTTGGAGCTGATGGGCCCTGGAGAAACACACTGTTCCCGAATATTCCCCAATTAAAAAAAAAAAAAAATTAGAAAAAAGAATTAGTTTATATTTAGAGGGTAAGTGCTCTTCAAAATATGAGATGAATTTATTGCTCCAGTAAAGGATATACCTACACGGATACACACAACTCGCTATCCTGTGCTTAGGTCATGGAAGAGACTTATACAATTAAATTACATTAATCTATTACTCGTGTCACTCCATGGAGATGTATCTTGTTTTCTTCTAAAGTTAATATCCACATTTGTCTGAATCTGAATCAGTGTCCAGTGACTATATTTCTCAAGAATTTCTCCCTGTAGCCAGAGTAGTTAGTAATCTCACTCCATATGGTTTTCTGGTCAGGGCTGCAGGTGTCCAGATTTTTTAAACTGTTCTTAATTTTGTACTGTGAAGTTTCAGTTTGGTTAACTTGTTTGCTTGTTGTTCCTAACAATGAACCATGTTGCAAACTTCCTAAACAGGTCAGGCACTGTGGTTTTCCAGTCTTTTTTTGTTTTGTTTTGTTTTTTGTTTTTTTTTGTTTTCAGCATTACCCAAGTTATACGTCATTGACATGTCCTATAAACTCTGTTTTTCCATTACTCATTTTTGGTCAACTTTGCTATGAAATGATTGCCATGGAAGATTATAAAATTCTACTTATACCATTTATAAAAGGAGAGAAAACTCTTTCTGAATGGGTTAGTGTATTCTTGGTTGGATGCTCATGTTAGATAAAATGACCACTCAAGTTTTCTTCCAGTTCTAAAATAGGATGGAACTTAATGCCACAGCACAAAAGAGCTACTGCCACAACTGGGCACCTGGTAAATGCCTTTTGATGATGGTGATTAAATAAAGGTCAGAGCATATCACTGCATTCTAATGGTAGTCATCACACAACATCAGCCTTTCTCACGGTGCCTTTGAAAATACCACTTGAAAAGACTATTAAAAATGTGTGTTTTATTTAGGCAGCAAATGCTCTCATTAGGCATCTCAGAGTTTCCTCAGAAAAATAAAACAAATGTTAGGGTTCTGAGTACTAGATTGTAGGTTTAAAACAAATCTAAATGAAACCTTTTGTTATGTCAAATAATAAACTCCTGAAATAATCATACAGGCTTTCTTTTAACACAAAGTGTATGTCTATCTATTTTCTAGAGGGCTCTAAAATGAGCCACGTGATATGACCACAATATCACGGGGAGGGGGGATGGAGAACACTAATAAAATATAATTTAACTGTTTAATTTCTAGTGGAAAGTACAGAGATGTCTAAAGAGGATTATTTCCATTTTTCAGGAGATAAACTTGAGTAGTGTAAAATATCATTATAATACTTTTAAAACAATTGCCTATCAAATTGTTCCTGTACATTTAACTTCTGGGGTATCATCTGAGGGAGACGTTTCAGTCTTGCCTATTTAATACTCTGTTAAGATAGATCAGATGAGAAGGTCCCATGTACTTTTATATTTGGTGTGTGCCTTTCTTTGCCACTGATATGAGCCTTACAACAGGCAGAAAGGCTGTCTAATTTGAAAGCAGAAGTTTGATTACTTCCTTGTACTATGCTGTCATCAGTCCAGTGAGAAAAACATATATTTTAGAGTATTTCATCTGAATTTTAGATTAATGTTCCCTTAGGACTGATAACATTATGGACTACATAATCTAAAGAGCTTTTCTATTTACTTGTTAAATTGGCACCCCCATGTGATGGGGCCACTACTACTGTTGTGCTTGGAAGGTACAAACTTTTCAGCACCTGACTATGGACAGCAGCATATTAGATGTGTAGATTTCAGAGACTAGGAAAGCTTATGCTAATATAAAGAAGTGAATTTAAGAGAAGTGTCTGATAGTGGGGCAGAGTCGTAATGGCCATTTTAATGAGAAGATATCTTCAAACAGAAGAACAAAGCAGGCGAGTCTATGGAATATAACAGAACTTATTATGGGGTAATTTACTTAATGGGAAGATTGGGTTGGAGTAGAATACATGACCCAGAAATTCTACACAGGTTATTTCCCACTGCGGATCCCTGTCACTGTACTTTTTAAATAATGTAACTCGGGTACTAATGATTGACAAGACAAAGGAACAAGGAATGCATTAGTGCCAGGGGCCAAATCTCCTGGTGGTCTTGTGATAGATGATTGTTTATAACTGATACTGGCACCAGTTTGATATTTATCTGAGTTATCATGGCATTCTGTCCTAACAAAAATATTTATGGCAACAATTTAAGAAACACAGATAATTATCAACTAGAAGGCTTTGATATGCTTCCTAAGGACAGTGAGGTTGGTCAGAGGTCACAGCATGAAGCTTAAATGTGAAATAAAATTTGGAGTTGGTTTTGTTCACATCTACATCTGTACAATCAGCACTTCGTTAGATTACAGTGGTTTGGAATGTGAACTCTGAAATGTTCTACCTGGGATTAATATACCAGCTCCAACAATTGCAAGTTGTCAGGAGTAGACACACTATATCTAATCTTCCAAACCTGGCCCACTGCCTTTTGTGGTATGGCTTGTACCTTAGAACAGTTTGCATTGTTGAAGAGTTGAAAAAAAAAAAAAGAATTCTTGTTTAACACATGAAAATTATAGGAAGTTCAAATTTCTGTGTTCGTAAATAAAGTTTTATTAGAACACAGCCACACATTTCTTTATGTATTGTCTGTGGCTGCTTTTGTGCTACATCAGCAGAGTTGAGTAGTTGCAACAAAGACTCTGTTCTGCAGAGCCAAAAATATTCACTATCTGGCCTTTCACAGAAAAAGTTTGCCTTACTCTGAGCTAGGTGATCTTAGTTAAATTACTTAAATTCTCTGTGCCTCAGTTTCTTCATCTGTAAAATAGAGATCATAAATTAGTACCTGTGTCATAGAATTGTCGTGGGAGAAGAAAGAGGCAGCAACGTGTAATAGGTACAAGCATAGATTCTGGAGCCAAACGTCTGAGTTTAATCTTGGTCTGTTGTGTAATAGCTTTTGGCCTATACAGGTTATATAACCTCTCAGTGTTTCAGCTTCCTTCATCTGTAAAATGTGGAAAATATACTACTAATACCTATTTCACAGGGTTTCTATACAATTAAATTAGTTCACAAAGGTAAACAATATCAAGTAGTGTCTGGCATTACTGCTATAATTTTTTTTACTATTGGTGGTAATGTGATTATTTTTGCCTACCTAATAGGATTATTCTAAGAATTAAATGAGATGATCCAGGTGAAATTTGAAGCCTCTCACTCAATAAATGTTAGCTGTTACTGTTTTTGTTATTGATGATACAGTTTTGCTGTTAATTATACTGTTTGGTCATTAATTATTCAGCTATAATGAGCTGGTGCCTCTGATTCTCATGTTGACTGGGAATTGGAATGCTGTCAACAATAAAAGGTAGTAATAAGGAACCAATATGGAAAGGACTTCGATATAATTAATATAATATTTATTCCTATATTAAATTCATTGGTGATGCTAAGGTAACTGATTAGTACCGATGTCCTTAAGTGACCTTGTTATATAAATAGGTGAGAACAGTTTATTACCAGTGTGTGAATGTTAGTAACTGGCAATTCTACAAGAATTGAATGTGACCAAAGGAGCTCTATTTTTTTTGGTTTATATCATTTCACAAAGCACAATATCCTGAAAGTATTTTAAAAAATAAAATGGCAAACCCATAACCAAAGTGTCATTAATTCAAAATTACTGGAGTCCAAGTAGCTTACATTTTATAATATTGTATATCTTTAGGCCACCGCAGATCACCCAAAGTTGACATTTGGCTAGATTGTTTTAATTCACACTTGCAAAGCAGAATAAAAGGGCAATAAAACTATCTGATGGTTGAATTCTTTTGTCTGAACAGTAAGTAAGAAAGCACTTGGCAGAAAGAGCACCTATGAAAAAGAAGTGCAGGAATTGGTTGGAAGAGAAATTTTTGTTTAGCAGTAAACACTGGACTCAGTAAACCCAGAAAAAGAGAGTATTTTTAGGATATAGGTGGATGAATTAGCATGAGAAGTTTGTGGGAGGTATCTGATGCCTTTGAGGTACTTAATATTTAAATGTAATATAATCTATATGATTCATTCTAAAAAATAGTTTCATTATAGGAAAGAACAGTTACATAGTTTCTTCTACTGCTATTTTTCATTATAACCCATTATATTATGACTTTTAACAGTAAGAAACAGTTTTCCTGCAAGTGATAGTTAAAAGTTAAAATAGGTTTCTAAGAGAAATTTGGAGAATGTGTATGTGTGTATGTGAGTGTATGTTTCTATGTAAACTTCTAAAGTAGGAAATTAAATTCAACTACACTTAAGTAGTCTATGATAGTTTCAAGTTCTTACTCAATTCTTTTCCAGTCTTATACTTTTAACAATTTCTACATATTCTTTCCTAAACGCTGTAGCAATTCTCTTCAAAAAAGGAGAAAAGGGGTTACTTTTGTCTAGATTGATAGCTCCATCCTAACTTAGTATTACTCTATCTTTTTAAGAAAATATAGCATCAATAATTACCATTTTGGTCTAAATATTTCATATATACCCTGAATAGAACTGTGTCCATATATGTCCTACTCGTATATTGTCCATTTTTCAAGGCCTGTGCTTATTTAAATTATTTTTGCTAATTGATACAGACCATATGCTGTTGCTAATTATGCATGCTACCATGTGACTGTGCCTACATGGAACCATAAATCAAAATCTTTTATTAAGTTCCCATTGACATGCAATGTCTCATCTACCTAATGAGTCTTTATTGCCCTCTACAGTATCACGTTAGATTTGCTCATCACATTTTTTCCACTCCTAATAAGAACCAAATGTGTAAACTAAATTCACTTACAGGGCTGCCACATCCCATAATTCTGGGGTGCACCATTGCCCCCTGGGACTGTGCATTGCATACCTTGCCTGGCCATACACGGCAGCCTTCACTATACAAGCACAGAGGGATTCCATTTGGGGTATTTATGTTTACTATTTAGAGATGGCCAGTTAATTGACATAAACCAGCTTTTGCAAAAAGGTCCAGGATTTAGTTACACGACTCTGTTGCTGTAAATTTAATCAGTGTTCACACCCGTTTTATTCTATAGAAACTCAGTTGTTCCTGAACTGCAAGGGGCACCTGAGAATACAAAATTTTGGACTTTAGATTTTACTCACAAAGATTAAAATTTTAAACTTGATTTACAGAAAAACGTAAGAGCCATTACTGTGAATGTAAATAGTTTGGGCATATTTACAGTGCAATGTTTTCAGTTATGAAGTTGTAGGAGGTGTAATAGTCCGTACATTTCAAGCATTTTGCCACTTCTTGATTTCTCTACATTTTTTAATAACGGTAGTGGCAATGCCTTACATTTCTGAAATGCTCCATTCTCCCACGGTAGTTCCCAAATGACTATTTTTTTCATTAATTTTTAAGCTATATGTGATAAGCAATTGAGAAGTAATGGGAAGAAGATGAAAAAAAAAAGAGGAAAAACCACGAAAGATCATTTAGACTTTGTTTACATCGCACACCAATCAATGCACAGAGCCAGCTCATATCTTGTTTTTCTGCGTTGTAATATTCCTCAAATTATATTCTTAAATTCATACCTGTTATATTTCTCTTTCTGTATTTTCTCTCATTTCCTTTTAGTAAAAGCCTGATGTAAATAGGTTTTGCTTTTATAAGCCTTGTGGGAAAAAGTAACTGCTATGTGTATAATCATGCCTTTTTTTCTTAAAATGCTTTTTTTTTTGGTACTATTGATGTACTTCAGTGGTTCGACTGGATATTCTCTGATAACAATCTATAGAAATAGTTGAGCCCCAGAACTTTTCAGTGATAGTGTTGCTTAATTCCTTTCTATGTTTCTATCTTGTTTCCTGAACTAAATAGTGAGTGTTTTGCATGCATGTGTCGTACGTATCGTAAGCCCTTGCTAAACACTTGTGACGTAGCGCAGCAAAACATGCTCCAACATGGAGCATGTCTCTGGCTTTGAGAGTCCCCTCTGCCAGTCAATAGCTATGTAAACTTTCACAGTTCCTTATGCCTTCTGAGCCTTAGATTGCTAAGAGAAACACAAAATTTCTGACTTGTCTGTCTTACAAGAGGTTATGTGGATTACATTATGTAATGTACAAGAAGAAATTTAGACCAATAACATGCCATATGAATCTAAGAAAGAATGATTGACTACTTCTCACTAAATTCAGGTGACAGTTATGTTTAAAAGCTTCCTGGTTTCAGGTCACTGAGTGAAATAAATTGGTATCTCTGAATCTTACATAATCATCTCCAGTAGTGTTAACACAGTGTACCAAGTAAATGAAGAGAACCAGGCCATAACTAGAACGAGCAAGAATGATGAGGTAGATGATAGTAGCCGCTCTTTTCTTTCTAGGTCGGGCCAATAGTTTAATAAAACATATTTAGATTTCGGGATCTTAAACATTTGGGGCATGTGTGACATTAGGATGCTTAATATTAAAGACTGGATGCTGAATGGGTCTTGGCAGGCTGTTACATAACTTGGCAGTGCTGAAGTTATGTAACGGTTTTGTGCTACCTCTTTAACTTTATATGGTAGATTTAAACAAGGAAACTTTTAGAAATTTGCATTAAAGACTTCCCACAATAGAGAGAGGCTGGATACAGGAAACATAGTACTCATGTAACCAGATATAGAAAGTTTTTAATATTGATGCTTCTTTAAACATAAATAGAGTTTTTTAAGACAATATTGCCTAATTCCCCAATGAATTGTTTTGGTAGCACTAGTAAGAACATGTGACTGGTTCCTTTCAAAGCTTCCTCAATTTTAGGACTTGAAATTGAGGAAAAATATGAACCAGGACAGTAAATTCTTAAGATGAGCCATGTTGGGGTTGGGGGGTCACAGGGAGGGGACGAAAGGGGGGAAGTACACCCAAAAGACTTTTCAGGATAAAAATTATGTCATCCTCTATATGGAGCAACTTAATTTGCCATCTGTTTCTTTAATATTTTAACCTGTTTTATTTTGAAAAATACATCTAAAACATACCCTTGGAGGGTTCATAGCTTGATTTTGATTAAGTCAATATCTGTGTCTCAGAATTACAATTAATTATATCCGTTAATTAATTATATCCATTAATGCTTCTCTTATTCTGTGATATCTTACTCCTAATAGCCATGCATATGAATTCTGGGTAGGTTAAGTGATTAATTCTATTTTTCCTATATGCTTATGATGTTATTGGGCTTCCATGAGTAGGATATATAAGAAAAGAAATTTGAGGTATTGTTACCAGAAAACTTGGAAGAGAATAATGAGCATGTTAAAATAACACGTATATAACATTCATGGATGCTTTCATTCATTCATCAAACAAATATTTGCTGGCTATGACATCTGAGACAGGCTTCATGCTGACTTACCTTTAAGTACATCATGGCTCTTTAATGGGGAAAACATACAAAATTGCAAAAAAACAAACAAACAAGCAAACAAAAAAAAACCCACTTAGAGTAACATCAGAGCGGCCACATGGCTTCTCTCTACTACTGCATTTTGGTGGATGGTTATGGGGTCTCTGAAAGGCTATTCATGGGCATGCATGTTTTGAGCTCCCAAATTATGTGGAGGACAAGAGCAAAGAGCAGGAATTAAAGCCTCTTCTCAAGGGATTCAGCCAAGTAAATCCTTTAACAATGAATACATAAGATGTTGAGGCAGTCAGTATAGGCTATTGGGAAGTACAAGAGTTAGAAATCCGAGAAAATTGGGTCAAATCCCATCTGTATCCTCTGCAGACTCAGTAATATTGAGACAGTTATGTAAATTCCCTGAATAACTTTTTCTTTATTTTGCATTGGGGATTAAAATACCTACTTGTCAAGCGTGTTATATAGTCTCCTACATAGTTCCTGTCCTAACATAGTTTCATTAATACAATTTCCTTATTACTAGATTGACACATTAATATCAGTTGTGTAGTTTGATGGGCATTCAATGCATCAGATGTCCATAGACTTAAATCGCAGACAAAGTACTAAAATCTTCTTCCTCATGTCTCTTATAAACTAGAATTTGTTTTGTTCATTCCTTTTGATTTCACTTCAGTATGGAAGTTTTGTTCCAAGCTTCAAAGTTTCTATCAAATGAACAGTGGCTTTACATGTCATGATGTGAAGATATTTAGAGCAATTATTTTATTTTTTTCTGTTTTTTTATTTTAATTAAAAATTTTTTTCACTTAACATTGACATTCAATATTAGTTTCAGGGGTATAGCATAGTGATTTGACCTTTATATAACTTATGAAATGATTCCTCCCAATAATTCTAGTACCTACCTGGCACCATCACAGTTATTATAGTATTATAACTATATTCCATATGCTATACTTTACATCCCCCTGACTCTTTTGTAACTGCCAATTTGTACTTCTTAATGTCTTCACCTTACTTTTAGTAATGAGTACAATGTGTCTCACTGTTCCTTAGTGTTTAGCTGCTGGGGCCTTAAATTACTATGAAGATAAAATAAACTTCACAGATAAGAAAACTGAACATGTGAAAGTACTTTGAAAACTGTCTAGCAACATCATATTTCACTTGGTCATCTGACTCCTATAGGAAAACATGGCAGAAATAGCCAGTTCTAATTAGGAAATAGAGAAATAGGATTGCTTTATGACTGATAAGTTGTAAAGCAAATATGTATCACGGCAGTCACCTGAGAATACTTCATAGGGCAAGATTTGACTTGATGGTATTGGCCTGTCAATACAAAAAGAAGAGGTATTTGTCAGCCAATAGAATTTATAGTAATGGAAAGAAAAAATGGTGAATTGGTGAGGGAATGCCTGACTGAGCACTTCTAGGCACCATCCGGAAAAGACAGTGATATAACACCTGAACATGATTCCGTTAGAAAGTGTGTTTGTCCCAATAATGCCATGAGAGAAACCATGGCAACCAATATCATCTACTTATCACCATATCATCAAGAAGTTTCCAATTATAATTTGGTTGTGAATTATTAGCTTGTATGTAGGCCAATGGAATATGTGGTCTGCTTGACAACATTTCTGATTACAAATTAATGACTTGCCATTATTATTTTAATGTAATAGTCTCTTGGAAATCTGATTATCTATAGACTTTATCCCATGGATGAACAATGAGATTTCTAAGCCCACAGGCTGAGGGCCAGATTCTGGGAAATGGTGATGCCATCACAAGTTTAGAGGAGCAATCTATCTTGGGAGCCCACCAGCCTTCCACAGACATCCTTGCCAATAACCTTTTCATTCAAAATGAAGCTGTTCTATCCTGGACTCAAATACAATAACTGAATTTACATTTGATTTTCAGGGCATCAGACCAAGGGATTTGATTTGGTTTTAGCCTCTTATTCTACTTATTAAAAATACATAGCTTGAAAGTCTATATGACCATGAGTTTGGCGATGACTTTTTAGTTATGACACCAAAGGCACAACAATCTAAGAAAGAAAGAACCAATGAGCTAGACTTCATTAAAATTAAAATATTTCTTCTCTGCAAAAGACACTGTCAAGAGAATGAAAAGAAAAAGCCAAAGACTGGGAGAAAATGTTTGCAAAAGACTATCTGATAAAGGACTTTTATCCACAATAGGAAAATAAACAACTCAATTAAAGAAATGTGTCAAAGACCTTTATAGACAGATCACAAAGAAGATATATAGAAGGCAAATAATCACATGAAAAGATGCTCCACATCGTATGTCATCAGGGAAATACAAATTAAAACCAGAATGAGATACCTCTACATACTTATTAAAATGACAAAAATCCAGAACTGACAATACCAAATGCTGGTGAGGATGTGGAGCAACAGGAACTTTCATATAGTGAGAATGCAAAATGGTACAGCCAGTTTGGAAGACAGTCCGATGGTTTCTTACACAATTAAACATACGCTTACCATATGATCTAGCAATCACATTCCTTGGTATTTACCCAAAAGAGTTTAAAACTTATGTCCACACAAAAACCTGCACATAGATGTTTATAGCAGCTTTATTTCTAATTGCAAAAACTTAGAAGCAACCAAGATGCCCTTCAGTAGATGAATGGATAAATCAACTCTGGTTCATCCAGACAATGGAATATTCTTCAGTACTTAAAAGAGATAAGCTATCAAGCCATGGAAACATGGGGAGGAACCTTAAAGTTATATTACTAAGTGAAAGAAGCCAATCTGAAAGGCTCCGTACTGTGTGATTCAAACTATGTGACCTTCTGAATAAGGCAAAACTGAAAACAATGAAAAGATCAGTACTTTCCAGTGGTTGAGGAGAGGGAAGGATGAACAGACAGAGCACAGTGGATTTTTAGGGCAGATAAATTATTCTGTATGATACTATAATGGTGGATACATGTCATTATGCACTTGTGCAAACTCGTAGAATGCCCAACACCAAGAGTAAACCCTAATATAAACTATGGACTTTGGGTGATATGTCAGTGTAGGTTCATCATTTGTAACAAATATACCACTCTGGTGGGGGACATTGGTCTTAATAGGAGAGGTTGTGGTGGGGATGTGTAGGGGGTATAGGGAAAATTTCTGTTCTTTCCACTCAATTTTGCTGTTAACCTGAAACAGCTCAAAAAAATAAAGTCTATTTTTTTTTTTAAAAAAGTACGATTAATTTTTAATGCACAAGGAGATTTCAGCTGTTCAATCATTGATTACTTCATCATTGGGTTGTACTATTTTATTGATTTAAATGTCGCTTTATTTTACTTTTGCAAAGATTTGCCCTAATAACTGGATTTCCCTTGTATTGAAAGTTAACATTGTTTTAACAAGGAAAATACTTGATCTTGTTGGAAGAATACAAAGCACCTCCTGGCCTCATTAACTGAGTATTTTGGTAAAAAAAACAAAAAACAAAAACAAAAGAAACAAAAACCATTGCCTGAAAATTTGTACCCTTTGACCAACATGTGGATGAAAACCTCTTTTTTTGTATCCCTCGACCAACATATAGATAAAAACCCCATTTTTTTCATCCACATGTTGATCAAAGAGTACAGATTTTCAGTTATGTATGATGGACAAATTCTGAAGGTTTACTATATCGCATGGTGACTATAGTTAATACTGTGTTGTATACTTGAAGTTTGCAAAGGGTGAGATCTTAAGTGTTCTCACCACAAACACACACACAAAAAGTAACTAAGTGAGCTGATAGATACATTAATTAGCTTGCTTGTGATCATTTCACAGGGTATATGAAAATGTTAAGTTCTATACCTTAAATATATAGTTTTTATTTATCAATTATACCTCAATAAAGCTGAAAAAATACCTAGCAGCCATGTGCATGGCTGACTTGACTTGCAGGGTGATTTTGCTCTCTGTGTAAGTAGTTTCTTGCAGCATTTCTTTCTCCTGGCATCTATTATAGTAGAAAGCATGTCTTTTCCTAAGCACCATCTTCAGGTGCCTCAGTGATTAAAATGTACTTTTCAGAGTGTGGGGTGATGCACTGTGGTAAAGTGAGGCATCAATCCTTTGACAATTGAAAGATTTGAACAATTTTATTTACCACAGCCTTTCTTGCTGAAAGTGCAGATAAGAGAGTAACAGAGGCACTGCTTTCCGGGCATGGGGAGGGGATTAACCAGGCTTATCTGGGGCAAGCATCCCCGGGTCCTCTGACTTCCCTGGGCTGTTCTGATCAGCCAAAAATAACAAGAGGGAGGGCTGGGACAACTTTCAACAGCAAGGTGATACAACTGGATACAGAAGAGGACAAGAGCTTAGGGAGAGGATGGGAGGGCAAAGGAGGGGCCTCGGCCGTTTTCCAGAAGAAAGTGGAGAGAGAAGCAGGGTATAACAACTGCTGTCAGTATAGAGGACAATGAGAGGGGCATTGGGGGAGAAAAGACTTGCACTATGTTTGCTCAACACAAACTTTTCTCAAGACTTTGATTGGGTGCATCGTAGAAAGGTCCATCAGCCCAGCTTCTGGAACGTGAAACTTCAGAGGAGGGAACTGTGGAGGTTCAGAACCAGTCACCCGAAGATGTTCCTCTGTGGTCTGCAGGTTGTTCTGAGCTAACGGCAACTTTAGCCTGGGGCTCAAAAGAAACATCTGCCCCGCTCTTAAGTACCTAAAGAACTTTAATGTGAGGCCTTGCCCATAGGAAGAGATAATCAGGGATAACCTGTTTTGATCTTTGTATAATGCAGGACAAATTTCTATTTGCTAAGCACCTGCTCTTCTTATCTTCCTGCCATGACCCTTTGAAGCCCCCAGGGCACCTTACCTCATCCCTAGCTCAGGATGTCTTATATACCCATGTTCCCTTTCTGTCTCTGAACCTCTCCTGCATGTGGAGTCCCTGACTCTCTTGGATGTGGGATTCCCATACATACGTATGTGTTAAATTTGGTTATTTTCCCTTTGCTAAAAGAAAGCAAATCAAAAGTGTGGATTATCCCTTGTAATTTTCTCAACAGAGTGAAAGTGCAGTCTGAGGAACTCTAGATATGTAGAGCCAGCTGCCTGGCACTGGGTATAGACAACTAGCCTTATCACCTGCCCTTTTCTCCCCTCCACCCCAAGCTCTGCTTAAACTGCTCCTACTGTGGAACCTTCCTCCCATCTTTGGGAAATGGAGCCATTTAATTTCCCAAGCTGCTGTCATCATCTGTCACTGTTCTTACCTCTTCCCATCATGTCCAGTTGGTCTCTATCTTCTCATGCTCCTTGTTTCCATTTCCTACTGCCCTTGGCTATGATTCAAGCTCGTAACACTTTTATTCTGCCACACAATGTTGTATTAGTTTCAGGTGCACAACATAGTGATTCCACATTTATATACCTTTACAAGTAACAGCCTCCTTGTCGCTTGATTCTTGTCTTGCCCCTTGTATTAGATTTCTATTTCTGCTGTAACAAATGACCACACATACTTAGTGGATTGAGACAACACAATTGTATCTTACAGTTCCCGACACTCATCTCACTGGCTAAAATCAAGGTATGAGCAGGGCTGCATTCCTTTCCAGGGTCTCTAGGGGAGAATCCGTTTCCTTGCTTTTTCCAGTTTCTAGAGGTCATTTACAATCTTTGGCACGTGGTCTCCTTCCTCCCTGTTCAAAGCCAGCAATCTTTATTTTTTCTGTAGTCATAGACTACTGTCCTACTGTGGTCATATATCTCCCCAACTCCCCTCATCTGACTGCCTCTTCCACTTTTAAGGAGTCTTGTGATTACGTTGGGCCCACCTAGATCCACAAATATTTTTCCATCTGAAGATACTTAATCATATCTGCAAAGTCCCTTTTGCTGTGTTTGGTAATCTATTCACAGGTTCAAGAGATGAGGACATGGACATCTTTGGGGGCTGTATTCTGCTTACCACACTCCTCCAGTCGTTTTCCTTCCCTCCATAGCATGGTGGTTAAGAGCACTGGCTTTTCATTCTATATCATATTCTATCTGAGTGACATTATGTAAGTACTGAACCTCTCTGAATTTCAGTTTTCTCATCTGTAAATGAGTTGCTCTCTTGCTCAACATAGTACATAGACTATAGTGTGTATTCGACAACTTTTACCTGTTTCTGATAATAGCACTGTCATCATGATAATTGTCTGTTTCCTTACCTCCCCCTATATCTTTAAGCTTTTTAGCAGAAGAGCCATGGCTCATTCATATTATTTGTTTTTGCTGTGCCTGGGATAGGGCCCTAAGATAAGTGCTCAACTGAGTAAATGTTTTTCAGTTCATTCAATAGCTATTGAATGAATTAGTCAAGCAAAAGAAAACTGTTCCCCTGTTCAAAGAAATGTTACCTCCAACCCTCGAATTGCCTCTACTTTTGTGGTCTATGTTTAGCCAATGTCACCGAAGCTGTACTCTATGTTTCATATATTTTTCTTCTAGCAAATTGTGTGTGTGTGTGTGTATATTCTCTCGGATATGACCTTCTAGGTTTCTCAGCTAACTATGTCAAAAATTAAGACATATTAAGGAACTTGATCTTGGTAAAAATTCTGAAGTCCTGCCTCTCTTTTCTAAATTTGTTTAATCATACAGAATGTGTTAGAGAAAAATACTGATAGTTTGGTGATTTTTGTTTTAACAATGCTCTTCTTCCTTTTCTTTTTGTAGTATTTCAATTATACATGTAGTAAAATATTGTTTGTATATTAAGTAGCCTATAAGTATAGGAAATAAGCCTATTTTGTTTGTATTAAGAGTTTTTGAGATTTCTCACTGTCACATTTCATTGATATTCCTGTTTAACTTACAAGCATAAAATGAAACTTTTCAACTTAGTTGTTGGCATCCAGGAAGAAATGGAATTTGTAGATTTCTGGTATAGTACTGCAGTTAAATTCCTATGCATAATTTTTTATTGAAATGACCAGATAGATGTTATTATATTATATAGGTTAGAATTACTGTATGATAATATCAAATGTCAGGATAATTTTTAAACTGAAAATTTTTAGAGTTCAAGTAAAGAACAACTTTGGGTAATAGTGAGTAAATATCCCAAATACTATAAGGCCTTTCTGAATATTAATCCAGGTACGTATAATGCTATTGTATGGCTTGGCAGAGTCCGAATGAGGGGTGCAGAATCCCACCCCAGTGTAGCACCATCACTGGGGTGACTTTGGGAATTGCTGAAAAAAGCTCATCAGTGTAAATTTTCCCTGGAGATAGATTTTATGTAATAACTAAGGATATATGCAAAAAGAGTACACATATTATATTAGTGTATCTGACAAATTATTTTGTATGTTATATGTAATGCATATTAGGTTGCTTGATTTTAACTTTTTGAGAATGATGTAGATAACAAAATATTGAGATATGAGAATTGTTATGACAGGGTTATGAAGAAGAATAATTTTTAAGTGTTCTAACTATTAATGATAAAATGTGTTTCATAAACTGTTCTGTATTTATGATGTTTAGTTTTATGAAAAACACTTGCCTCTGTTGACTTATGCACTAAAGTTCTTCTATGTTCTATGATTTTGCATAACTACTTTAACCTTCCCTACGGCATATTTTTCTTACCTATCAAACCACTTTTCTTCCTATATCTAAGGTGATCATATAATTTGCATCCAAATTGAAACTCTTGAGACAGAATAAAGAGCACCTTTAATGATTATACCAGGACAACTGGATGAAACTTAGACTGTCCCATGCAGATGGGACATGTGATCATTCTGCCCAATCATAGCCCTGTTTTCATTAAATACGACAGATACTTACTACTATTATGCACAAGACATTATGCTTTGAACCAAAAATATATAAAAAGGAGTGCATTTCCCATTCATCAGCCTCCTCTGTCACCACCAACCATCAGTATTGTGCTTTGATGTATTTTGTGTTAATTTAAACAATGTATTACATGACATACAGTATTTCAATACTGCCAAAGGAGTAGATAGAGTAGGATAAATTCAGTGTCATGAGGGGCAGATGTAAAGTGTCATGAGGTGAGGTATTTAAAAAGTGTGTTCCTCTTTAGGATGAGCCTGGAGGGATGGTTAGAACTAAAGCTGGGAATGTAAGTGGGAAGTGCCCTGGGTCAGTCTCCTTGGCTGAGAGGAAGATTTATATTCTGTCACCTTGGCTTGAAGGAGGCATAGGGGAAGGATAAGTGGGATTTGGCGCGTTCATCCTATTTGTGGGGAAGCTGTAGGAACTAATTGCCATATGGAATTATGGAGGGCTCTGTATGCCCACCTGAGGAATGGCTACTTAATGTGATTTGTTTATTACTAAACAAATGACAGTCTCCAGTCCCTTCACCTGTCCTGGATGTTCTCGGCCTTTACACTATCTGGTATGTTTCAGTCAGGGTTATCACTCACTTTTTTCCGTTTCTTTCAGATCTGGGTTCTAATGCATGAGCTCAATATATGAGCAAGCTGATTTCTACTGAGTCTTAAGTGCGTTAGCAACAGACTTGCTCTTGGCTACATACTCATTGGAATGAGTTATCCCTTTGCCTAATGTTGCTTAAATAACTGGCCTTGCTTTCCTTCCTGTCTTTTACTTCCTACCCCCAATTTATCTTTACTATCTTTCAAGTTTTATTCCCCATTTCTTAGTTGGTATTTTATTTCAGTTAATAGAATTGAAATCAATGTGTATGTATAGACAAACACATTTATTTGCATACACACACATCAGTGTGAGTCCTGTTTTTGCCTTGACCTATAAACACATTTTTTTCCACATTTTAATCTAAGTAGAACACTTATTTTAACTAATGCATACAGTTAATGTGAAGATATATCTTTTCTTCCCACTCCCCACAGAAAGCTCCTATGACGTTCATGACATTTTAGAAGTGTGGAAATATTGGTAGAGTGAAATTTTCAGTTTTCAAGTCTGTGGAAGAGAGCTGAGACTGACTGAGTTACATGTCACACTGTTTTATATGTGCCCAGCCTGGAAGCAATAGCAGTGGTGATGAGAAGGGCCAGTTCCAGAGACACACTCACTGCTGGCTCCGAAAATGTGTGACCTTGGGCAAGTGAGTCACCCTCTTATGCAGACTCCTTACCTGTAAAATAAGGCTAAGGAGGGCAAACTTTCCAGGATTGATTAGAATAGTTTACTTAGCACATCCTAAGGTATCTGGTCACCCTTATTATGTTACCTCCAAATTTGTAATAACAATCAAGAAGAAGAAAAAAGTGAAAATGCAAAATGGTATGAAATACTATCTGGTTATATGTTATGAGACACACCAGAGGTTCTCAAATGTTCTCGGTTCACTCTTATCGCAGGTTTTTTTACATGGGGCCCTGAGGCTAAAATAAATATCGAATAGTTTGTCAATTAATTAGGTCCCAACAACTGAAAGGTAGCCATTTACATGGTGTCCATCAAATGTCCCTGTGTTTTTCTTGAATATTATACAAATCCTCCTCCCCCCCACTCCCTGGCTGTAGCTTCTGAGGTGCGTTGGGGCACAATTTGGAAATGATAAAGGCCCTCACTTGTTCACCTCTGACTACTGTTTAATAAACATCAGCAAGTGATGTGTGCCGCTAATTAATGACGTACCCCTCTCCAAACTTTTTCCTCTGTTTAGGTGGTGTTATCTCAGAAAAGCCCTCACAGGGCTTTTTAATGGAAAAATTGAAAAACAATGCTTCAGATAAACTGTTGTGTGTCTGAAAGCCTCAGAGAATCTAAAGTAAATTGGAAAAAAACAAGAGACTCGGTCCCCAGTTTGTTCACTGTATCAATTAGAGTTGCTCTTAAAACCTAGGGATACCTGCTTTTATGAAGCTTGGTGGAGCTCCTCTGCAGAGATGCCAAGCAGAAGCTACCTCAAGGTCAATTGCACAAGGATGTATAAAAAGGATGCCTCTGTTTACTGTTCCTCCCTCCTGGCTCTGGAAGCAGGCAACAACAATCAAACGATCCACTTCTCGTTTTCCAGATCTTTCAGTATGTTTTAAGTTGCTGCCCACAGGTATTTGGGTCAGTGTAAAAAGCTAATTAAGTCTTTAGAGAAAGGAAGCACTGCCTCACTAGACCTGTAAGCTCCCAGGCCAAGTAACCCCTCAAGTTGTATGTATTATATGCTATACACTAATGCTTACTAAATCGTGTTGTCAGTGCTCTAACAAACGTCACCGTCCAGAAGCCTAAACAGGCAGCATAGGTTTCTGAATTGCTGGAGGATAGATAGAGACAAGAGCTTTTACATATGAAGTGATATTAAAAATAATCTTTTTCTAAAATGGATCATAAATTTTCCTCTATTCTGGAAAGCTATAATCAAAGATGCAGAAGTTGCTGGAGTGGACCTTTGGGCTAAGTGACTTTTTACGTTGAACTATGTAGTATTAAAAAAATAAATCTTTCTACAATGCGTTCTAAATTGTTCAGCATCCTTAAATGCTGTAGCTATGGATACAGGTGTGGTTGGTGCGGACCTTTGGGGTTAAGCAGTGTTGCCACTACATTGCAATCTAGGGGAAAGCCACTGTCTTAGTTGACACACAGTACATAGCATGCTGTCTCCATCAGGTTCAAATATGCATTTGTCACATGCCAAGTTCCTGTATCCTTGGCACATGTTCCTCCCCTTAGAGTGCTCTGCTTCCATCTCCTGTCACTCTCTCCTCTCTTTCCATTTTGCATACTCTTTGTTGCCATCATATCCAAGTTCAAGGTCTGTGGTCCACCTGAACCAGACTTCCTCCCCCAGCAACCTGTATAAACTGCAGGCGCACAGAATCACAACCTGTGGGGAGACAGTCCAGGAATCAGCATTGTCAATTAACTTCCCAAGGTATTCTTATGTTAACTGAAATTGGGGAAAGGTCAGGCCATATTGGATTTCCCACTTTTTCTTAATTATTCCTTGCTTCTTACGGTGTCTGTACTCAAATGTGCTGTTCCGCCTTCCTAGGAGGTCAGTATCTTTCTGACTCGTGCTTAATTCTTCTGGGGGCTCAGGATGTGTGGGTTGCATACCAAGGCCTTTTTCCCTAACATTCTGTGTTAATGTTTACAGTTATTATATAAGGGAGATTGACAGAAATGGAGCTGGGAGTGAAGGTCAATTTAGTGTTGTTACCAAAACAGCTCCCTGTGGCCGTATAAGCTAAAGGTACAAACACACTCTGTGAAGCCTGCCCTCTGTATCTGCTTTCAAATTCCAGCTCTTCAGCAGAGTGATTAGAGGACCTTGGCTAAGATACTCAACCACTCTAAGCCTCAGTTTCTTATCCATAGAAAGAGGGTGATGATACCTACCTTGAATAGTCATTATGAGAATAATCAGAATATATTGAAAAAATTTAGATCTCTGAAAATAGTAAGCATTTATTGGTTATTCTTGTTCCCCTATTTTACCGATGAGGAAACTAAGGATAGAAGTAAGGGAACATGCTGCAGATCGTGGCTTTTAGACAGCAAAACAGAGGACACCTTCTACCCCTATCTGCCTTATTGTACAGCCTAACTTTTTCCTGCTAGACAGTCTGATGCCCTCTGGAAGCTGTTGGTTCTGAAGCATCAAGTTTTTGCAGTATTAGGATTTTATCTCTTGCCCTCTTCCTTCCATCTCTCTCTTTACCTCCGTAGATAGCACTTAATGAAATTTAAAGCTGAATGTGTTGTTTATGGTCTCACTAAAAGAAATGCCTTTCCCCTTTAAAAAGAATTATTGTTTGAGGACCTTTCACAACACACAGTAGGTGTGGAGTTAAAAGAGCCCTGAAAATGATCTAGGATCACTTAAAGCCTGAAGACAGGTATCTGTAAACCATAACCCTCTCCACTTGCATCAGTATCCTGATTTACCCACCTGAAACTACAGTGTGCGGTCAGTGAAGAGTCACTGACTAAATGCATGCAGTCACTTATACCAATGTTTCTCAAACATGAATATACAAACGAATCAGGTGGGATCTTATTAAAATATAAAGTCTGAGTTCAGTTGGTCCAGAATGGGACTTAAGCTCCCAGGTGACCCCATTGCTGGTCCATGGTGATGCTTATATACATCCAAGTTCAGGAAGCGCTATGGTTGCCATCCCTCTCTCTGAATTCTCTGACACTTTGTGGCATTTCTTGATTATCCCTTTGTTATTTTACTTATTACTTGCATCTGCCAGTAGAATGTTAAGTTGTGTGAGAGCACAGACCTTCCTACCTTGCTCATCACTGTGTTTCCGGCCCCTAGAAGAGTGCCTGCTACGTGGAGGTGAGCTGAAAGCTGATTTCCCTGTGCGGACATACCTAGTAATATCTGTCATTCAATAAACGAGTAAATGAATATAGGTAATATACTTAGATATGTAATATTTATATGTTGTTTATATAATCCTCATAACAATGTTTTGAGAAATATATTACCAACCTCAAGTGGAAAATATAAAGTAATGCATGTCAACTTAGCATTATGGGCAAATGCAATAAAACTGCTTGAAATAACTATTAACTGCTTGAGGTAACTATTAAAAATTTCAGAGAAAATGTACAACTTGCACTAGTCTTGAAAGAAGACAAACATTTTTATAAACAGAGAGAGGAGGAGAGGAAGGTGTTCCACATCAATGGAATGGGGCAGGATACTTTTTTGAGGTTTTTATCTTAAGTTTTGTTCCCTGGGAAGTCCCCCTCCCCATCTCCAAGCAATTATCCAGGTCCCTAATTGTCCTATCATAGGGAAGTTTGCAGTGCAAAAGGCAGAAGCTCCTGGAAGTCTGTTCTTTGCACCTTTTGTAAAATCCTAAAGTTGCTGAAGAAATTATGCTATGTATCCTGGCATAGGATAGAAGAGAGAAGAGTTCCTGTGAGCACAGCTAGAGGAAAAAAAATTTCCCAAGACGGGAAAGAATTCAGCCTAAGCCGAGAAGATGCTGCTGTGGCTGTTATTCGTTTTTTTTCTATGCTATGGTCCCCTTCTACTGAAGGGGGGAATTACAAAGCCTATTACATTGAAATTCATTGATCAAAATACTTTTTAACATTAAGATATGGTAATCAATGTGTTCATTTGTTAATGCATAAAGTAATAATATCTGGTCACGTAACTCATAATTACCTTAATTTTGATACGGTGATGAGCACAAATTTTTAGCTATAGTTATATAAAAATATCTCTTTTTTATTCATAATGGGTTTACAAGTCCTGCTAATTACTATTGTGGTTTATCGCCTACATAGAAGGAAATGCTAAATTTTCACTTAGAGGTTAATGAAAATAAAGCTGTGATCATGATCATTTTCCCATCTAAGTCCTTGGACTCCTTGGGTATGGACCCAGGTTCAGAAGACGGGGTCGTGTCTCTCTCCGGGGCCTTACATCTCCCAGTAGAATTTACGTTTGTATTAGTCAGGATAGTGTAGGTCTGTGCTTCTCAGTGTCTCATCCTTGAGCCTGTAGCATCAGTATCACTTGGGAACTTGTTAGGATTATAAATTCTGAGGTCCTATCCCAGTCCTACTGAATCAGAAACTCTGGGAACAGGGTCAAGCAATCTGTGTTTTAACGAGGTGATTCTGATGCATGTTCAAGTTTGAGAAGCAATAGGCTAAGTTATACTTTAGTAACAAGATAGCCCCAAATCTCAGAGTTGTGAAGCAACGTGGTATATTTTTCATTCAAGTGTCATGTCCATCATGGTTAGCATAAGCTCATTTTGCGCCACGTCTCCTCACTCTGGGATTCTGGTTGACAGAACAACTACCGTCTGCAACATTACTAGTACTGTAGCAGAGGAGATAGAGAAATGGAGGGCCTCACACTGCTGGTTAACAGACCACAAGTGACACACACCATTTCCACTAACAGCTAATTGGCCAGGAGTAGTCACATGGCTCTACCCAAATGGCTGGGGAGACAAGAAATGCCTGGAAGCCAGGGAGCTCCTGAAGACTAACACTATTGAGAGGCATCAAGATCTCAGAATAGATGATCCACTAATACTCCTCGGGAGACTACCACAGTCACACCAATGATTCCCATATTTGCAGCACTCATAGAAACAGCAGCATCACAGGCCATGAGGGATCCATTCAGTTTAGGATAGTGGGTGGACCAGTTTGGACCAATGTGTTCAATGCTGTCTGTGACAGAGGTAGACCAGTGTAGACCAATGACTGGGATGGGCCAAGGGAGGGACATTTCCTCCTTCCAAGGGAGGGACTTTGGTGATCTTAAAAGTCTGGGATTTTCACAGAATTCTAGTCAGGGGAGGAAAGTATAAAAGGGACTAAGATTGAATTTCCGGCTTCAGGATGCTCTGTGTTACATTTAAGTTGATTAAAGACAAATGTTAGCTCTGACAGTCCAGAGATTCTAGAGTAAGCTTCATATCCACTAGATCTGTTTTCTGCACTAGTTCAGCAGTTAATGCCGGACATTTTAGAGGGAGATTTCTTACATACTTTTGATGATGATAAAATAAACTTTTTAGGTACTTTACCACTGACTAAAATGACACATTGACTTAGAAAAGCCTCAGACCTAGAGTCTTTCTAAATTCATAATGGGACTCAATGGAGCGGTATGAGTCATTGGTACTTAATCATTTCTTTGTGGTTGTGACAGGTAATTCTTTTTCATCTATTTGAAAATGTTACTCATATTCAATTGGCATTTTTCTATAATACTCCCTGTGTGCCTTGCTTTTATGTCAAAATGAAGAGAAGGTATTAACTATGTAATGGTGAGAAAGTAGTCACAGTAAAAATTGAACTAATAAAGTTTTGTGAAAAAAAAACAACGAAAAAAAAACCCTGACTCATTTCATGAAGGTTTTATTACTTAACTCTTGGAAATATCTACTGGAGTCTTAGCCACTGTACCACCATAAATGTATATTTGATCACAATTGAAATTTGTAATTGAAATGCTACATTTGTATTTAATGGCCCTAATATATATTTTTCAGTTGCATTGTAATGTACCAGTAAGTGATTCCTCCCCCTTCCTTCCAGGAGAAAAAGTTTCTGTAGGAGAATTTATGTGGTCACAATATACACTTTTTACTTTTTGTTGCTGTTGTTGTCTTTACTGAATGTCAAAAAGTGAGGTAAGATATGTTGGTAGAGAATATTTCATCTTCTCACTATGAAATAATACATATTATGTCTGCTCACTTTATGAACCTGTTTTTCCACCATTCTTACTACATATGTGTATTGCCCAGGAAACTTATTTATAGGATTAGTGTATTTATTTTTTGTTGTTGTGACTTAAATTTTATTGATTTTTTTCTTTTTTTTTAAAGTGTGGTTGGTATACAATGTTATATTGGTTACGTTAGTGATTTGATATAGTGATTTGATGTTTTAATACCTTACAATGTGATGACCCCAATAATTCTAGTAATCATCTGTCACCGTGCAAACTTACCACAATATCATTGGCTATGTTCCTCTTCCCTTTTTCACCCATCTCTCCACCCCTTCCTTTCTGCTAACCATCCCTTTGGTCTCTGTTTCTATGAGTGGTTTTGGTTTTGCTTTGATCTTAGATTCCGCATATAAGTGAAACCACATGGCATTCTTTTAACTGAGTTCAAATGTCTTGGCTCATTTCTGAGTTTTGTACATATGACTTTTGTTTTCTCATTGTATTAATAATTCCCTGCTAAAAATTTGCTGATAATTGTCCTTAAGCAATAGCCACCAAAAGTTCTTATGCCGACTTCTAGAAATTGGCTCATATTGTTTGCTATGAATTCCATTTTGCAAAATTGCAGTAAAATATAATTTTTAAGAAAATGGTGCAATTTTATGAACACTTTACATTTCTTAAGAGCAAACATTTTTCTCAAATGAGTTTTTGAGGTTTACTTTCTATGTAATAAACCTACACGTTGATTATTCCTTTCACCATATCTCAACACACTCTGTCTTATAAATCAATCAATCTAGAGAGTAATTCATATATAATAAAAATATGGAAGGAATAATCTGTCTGCTGAAATAATAAAAATTTTGTTTACTAATGAACAAATTTTATGAGACAGTTTGTAGCCCACATGTTTTAGCTTCAATCAAACAAATTTTGTGTGAAATACAAAATCCTTGACATTAGAAACATGGCAGCGTGAGAGGTACCCCTTGATCTCACCCCTTGAAGTTACAAGTTGAACAGCTATAATTCAACAAAGGATTCCCTGTACAAAACACAAACACATCTGAGAGATCTGCACATTGAAACATCTGAAGGAGGGCGAATCGGGTGAATGGGAAGAACAGACAGGTGCTTGGATGCAGCCCGGAACTCACTGCAATCCTGGGAAGAGGAGAATTCAGTCTGCAAGTACACTCTTTGTGGCCCTGAGCCTGAGTGATCAGCATATAATATGGCTGAACCTGAATCAGGGCAGAGACTGAATACAAAGTGTGATGGCTGTGATCTAGCAGCCCTCACTGCCAGGCAGAAAACAAAGCCACAGCGGTTGGCTGCCTCTCGCCACCCTCCAAGAGCTCACCTCCTCGCACCCTCTCAGAGCTAGCAGCAGGACCCAGAAGAAATGGTAGCAGTGAGCGTCAGATTAAAGAGCAGAATATCTACAACTCTGAGAACTTTTCTGAGAGACACACACTGAAGCTAATCCCAGTGACAGGGTATTTTAGGGGTGAGCTAGCTATGGTGTGTCAGTCACCATTATTCCGAGGAGAACAAAGACACAAACACCAGAGGCCTCCCCAGCCCATCCTATACTCATCTTTCTCCACTGAGCCCAGCCGGGGCACCCAGGACTTAACAGTCAGCACAGCTCTGCATCTGGCTACAGGGGCAGCACTGGGATTTCAGGGGTTCAGAACCCATAGCCCACTACATTCTCCCATGGGGTTGGTGCCCTGAGACTGAGGTTGACCAGGTCACAGAGCAGATGCCCACCTCCCCAGGGAATCTTCCACTGCAAGAAGCTAGAACAGGACAAGGGAATAAAATAAAACACTCCAGTGATACCTACTAGGAAGCAAATGAAAGACCTCTTTGTGTCAGCCTGCTGCAGAGCTCATTCGCATAAATGCCTAGGAGGAGAAATGATCCATCAAATGCCACGAACAAATAAGGTAACAAGGCAGCACAGAAAGAAAATGAAAAATCTCCAGAAAATAAAGTTAGGGACATGGGAATATGTGACTTAAATGACAGAGAATTCAAGATTGTAGTTCGGAGAAAAACTCAATAAGATGCAAGAAAACTCAGATAGGCAGTTTAATGAGCTCAGAAATAAAATCAACAGACAAAATGAATACTTCACCAAAGAGATTGACATTTTCAAAAAGAACCAAATAAAACTTTTGCACCTGAAGAACTCAGTAAAAAAAGATGAGGAATGACATAGTTTAAGAAATAAAGCTGAACAAATGGAGGAAAGAATTAGTGATATTGGAGATAGAAATCTGGAAATGACACAGATTGTAGAAGACAGAGACCTGAGAGTTAAAAGAAATGAAAACGCTCTATAAGAACTATCTGGCTCCATCAGAAAGAACAATAAAAGAATAATGGGTATACCAGAAGGAGAAGAGAGGGAGAAGGGAACAGAGAGACTTTTTAAACAAGTAGTCAATGAGAACTTCCCAAACCTATAGAAAGAACTGGATCCGCAAATCCAAGAAGCAAACTGAACACCTAATTATCTCAATCCTAAAACACCTTCTCCAAGGCACATTATATTGAAACTGCCAAAAATTAATGACAAAGAAAGAATTCTCAAAGCAGCCAGGGAAAAGAAGATGGTAACCTATAATGGAAAGCCCATTAAATTTTCATCATGTTCTTCAGCAGAAATTTTCTTCTGCTGAATATTCAGCAGAATCAGGCCTGCATTACAGGAAATTCTGAAGGGTGTTATTCTACCTGAAACAAAAAGACAAAAGTATACAAAAGTATGAGTAAGATTACTAACAGACAGACAGAAGCAGAAAATGGCAACCCCTACTCAGAATAGGGCACTATACACTTAAATATAACATAAAGGGTAAGGAAGATATAAATATAACAAGAGAAAAAGAGAAGAAGACAATTTGCTACTACAACCCAGAAAAAGAACTCACAGCATAAATAGGGGTAAATTGTGACAACGGAAATATAAATGGGGAGGGAGTCAAGATCTGAATTTGCAAAGAGGAATGAAGATAAGATGCATGCTGAAGAAAAAAGACTACTGTATATGTGAAACTTCTTTTTTACATAAATGGTAACCACTCAAAAAAAAAAAAAAAATCCAGAACTGAGACACATAAGAAAAAGAGGAAACGGGAAAATCATGGAATATCCCCAAACTAAAATACCAGACAGAAACACAAAGGCAAAGAAACAATGGAAACACCAAGCTGCCAGAAAACAAAATATAAAAATGGCTATAAGAAATCCTCATATATTAATAATCACCGTAAATGTAAATGGACTTAACTCACCAATAAAAAGGCACAGAACAGAAGATTGGATCAAAAAACAAAACCCAACCATATGCTGCCTTCAAAAGACACATCTCAGCTACAAGGACAAATAGAGACTCAAAGTGAAAGGGTAGAAAATGATACTCCAAGCAAATGGCATCCAGAGAAACGTGGGTGTGGCCATGCTTATATCTGATGAAACAGACTTCAAAAAAAGTTAACGAGACAAAGATGGATATTTCATAATGATAAAGGGGACAATACAACAAGAAGACGTAACACATCAATATATATGCTCCCAATCAAGGAGCACCAAAATATATAAAGCAACTACTAACAAAACTAAAGGGAGAAACTGACAAAAACACAATTATAGTAGGGGACCTAAATACACCATTGACAGCTATAGATAGATCATCTGAACAGAAATTCAATAAGGAAATGTCGTGGCCCACGCGACCAGGAGGGCTCTGCCTGAGGTGGAAGAGTGAAGAGATTGAGAAATGACACAGAGACAGGAAAGTTGGGATCGGGAGGTCCACCGTCCACGGATGGCGGAGCAGTGGCACAGTCTTTGTTTCACACACAGTTTTCATACAGTCTTAGAATAGTTATCTATACAAACAAGTATTAGCAGAACAAGCAGGCTTCCCATGGGGATGACCTTGCAGCTGCAAGGCCCTTGTCAGCTTACAGCCCGCTCCCTACATAGAAGTTTGCTGAGGCAAGGCTTCCCATGGGAATGACCTTGCAGGTGCAAGGCCTTTGTCAGCTCACAGCCCGCTCCCCACAGGAAATATGAGCCTTAAATGGCACATTAGACCAAATGGACATAATCAACATTTACAGAGCCTTTCATCTCAGAACACCCAGCTGCATTCATTTCTAGTGCACAGAGAACGTTCTCAAGGATAGACCATATGTTGGGACACAAAACTAGCCTCAGGAAATTTATGACCATTAAAACCATACAAAGTGTATTCTCTGATGACAGTGCTTTGAAAGTGGAGATCAATTGCAAAAAAGAAGTGGGAAAAACCACAATGGAGATTAAACAACATGCTACTGAGGAACCACTGGGTCAAAGAAGAAATAAAAAGAGAAATCAAAAGATACACAGAAAGAGATGAAAATGAAAATGCAACATGTCAATATTATTGGAATGCTGTGCAAGCGATATTAAGAAGGAAATTTATATCATTACAGGTTTATATCAAGAAACGAGAAGAATCCCAAATAAACAAGCTAACATTACATCTTGAATTAGAAAAAGAGGAACAAATGAAACCCAAAGGCAGTGGAAGGAAGGAAATAATAAAAAATTAGAGCAGAATTAAATGAAATAGAGAACAAAAAGACACTTGATAAGATTAATGCAACAAAGCTAGTTCTTTAAAAAGATTAATAAAATGACAAACCCCTGTTTAGACTCACTAAAGAAAAAAGAAAAGGCACAAACAAAATCAGAAATGAAAGAGAAGTTATGGTGGATACCATGGAAATAGGATCATGCAAGAACACTGTGAAGGAATATATGCCACCAAATTCAAAGAACTAGAAGAAATGGACAAGTTTTCAGAAATATATAACCTTCCTAGACTGAATCACAAAGAACTAGAAAATCTAAATTGAATGATCAACAGTAAGGAAATTGAAACAATCATCCAAAAGCAAAAGTCTGGGACCAGATGACATCACTAGTGAGTTCTGCCAAACATTCAAAGATGATTTAATACCTGTTTTCCGCAAACTCTTCCAAAAAATTGTAGGAGAGACAATACTTCCTAACTCATTTTATGAGACCAACCAAATCTGATAAGGAAAACTACAGACCAATATCTCTGATGAATACAGATGGAAAAATCCTAAACAAAATACTAGCAAACTGAAAACAACAATATATTAAAAAGATTATATATCACAATCAAGTGGGGTTTACTCCAGGGACACAAGGATGGTTCACCATATGCAAATAGAACAATGTGATACACCACATAAACAAAATAAGGGGTAAAAATCATGTGATATCAATAGATGCAGAAAAAGCATTTGACAAGATGAAACATCCATTTGTGATTTAACTACTTAATAAAGTGGGTATAGAAGGAAAGTACCTCAACATAATAAATACCATATAGACAAACTCTTGGCTAATATACTGAAAAACTGAAAGCTTTTCTTCTAAGATCAGGAAGGAAATCAGGATGCCCCCTCTCACCTCTGTTATTCAACATAGTTTTGGAAGTCCTAGCCAGAGCAATTAGGGAAGAGAAAGAAATTAAAGGCCTCCAAATTGGTGATTAAAAAGTCCAATTGTCACTTTTTGCAGATTACATGATTTTTTACATAGAAAATACTAAAGATTCCACTAAAACAAAACTATTAGAAACAATAAATGGATACAGTAAAGTAGCAGGATACAACATCAATGTAAAAAAATCCACTGCATTCCCAGATACAAACAATAAAACTTCAGAAAAAGAAATTGAAAAAAGTTCCTTTTGCAATTGTAACAAAAATTATAAAATACCTAGTTATAAACTTAACAAAGGATTTGAAGGACCTATGCACTGAAAACTGTAAAACATTATGAAAAGGAATTGAAGAAGACACAAAGAAATGGAAAGATATTTTTTGTTCATGGATTGGAAGAATCAATATAGTTAAAATAGCTATAACCAAAGCAATATACAGGTTTGATGCAATCCCCATCAAACTCCCAATGGAATTTTTTAAAGAAATACAAGAAAATCATCAGATTTTTGTGGAATCACAAAAGACTCCTAATAGCTAAAGCAATCCTCAGAAAAAAGAATAAGGATGGAGATATCACACTCCCTGAACTCAATTTATACTACAAAGTGACAATAATCTAATCAGCATGGTATTGGCAGAAAACTAGACACACAGACCAATGGAACAGAATTGAGAACCCAGAAATAAATCCACATAAATATGGACACAATTTTTGGCAAAGCCAAGAACATACAGTGGAGAAAAGATAGTCTGCCTAGTAAATGGTGCTTGGAAAATTGGAAAGCCATGTGCAAAAGAATGAAACTAGACTATCTGTTGCTATATACCAAAATTAACTCAAAATAGATCAAAGACCTAAACATAAGACCTGAAACATTGAATTGCATAGAAGAAAACATAGGTATTAAGCTTATGCACCTTGGGTTCAAAGAGGATTTTATGAATTTGATCTCAAAGCAAGGGAAGTAAAAGCAAAAGTAAATGAGTAAACGAATGGGACTATATCAAACTGAAAAGCTTCTGAACAGCAAAAGAAACTGTCGACAAAACAAAGAGGCAACCAACTGAATGGAAGAGGATATTTGTAAATAACATCTCCGATAAGGGGCTCATATCCAAAATATATAAAGAACTCACACAACTCAACAACCAGAAAACAAGCAATGCCATTAAGAAATGGGCAGAGGACCTGAACAGAAACTTCTCCCAAGAAAACATACAAATAGCCACAAGTATATGAAAAGAAGCTCAACTTCACTAGCTGTTAGGGAAATAAAAATAAAAATAAAAACCACAATGGCTATTATCAGCAAGACAAGTAATAACAAGTATTGGAGAGGCTGTGGAGTAAAAGGAACCCTCATACACTGCTGGTGGAATGCTAGGAGTTGACCTTTTTCTAAGACAATTTCATTTGCCGTGAGTTCATTTCATCATTTTGTATGCCAAGGACCCCATTGATGCAGGTTTTACTTCTTTGTCAAAATACTAGACAGATATTTTAAAAGTGTATAGTGTCCTATTTTTTTTTTTTGACAACTAAATTTTGCCCAGGTGGTGATTACCATAATAACTGCTAATTAGTTACTATTTCTTTGGGCTAATATTTATTCTCATGAAAAATTTTGTGATTTCTGGTGGTCTTTATTGAAGACCAGTCAGTGAGGGTCATCCTAAGTCAGAAAGAAAAAGTGTACATGTTTAATTTTAAAAATATTAATTTTAATTTCTTCCCCTGCTATAGCCGAAACCTTTGTGTAGCATGGTTTTGCCTTTTTATTCTATGTTGTCAGCAGTGGAATAACAAAATAGATTCTACTTTGTTTGTCTAGAGGTTTTTTTGTTTTGTCTTCAAACTTATCTGATACTTCGTTCTTACTGCAAAGGAAAAATGAAAACACAAGGGACCTATCAGCGTCTCCAAAATTGCCCTTGATAAACTGAATGCATGATTAGAATTACAAACAATTTTCAGTTTTCTGCTTCATCCTTGATCCTTGAATAGCAAGGAGAATCTTATTTGTATTTCATGTTGGGGTAGAAAGGAAACATAGAAATATAATTAGTTTATGTCTGTAGTGAGATAAAGCAATACCCTTTGAGTTAAATAGACTATGTGGTAGAAAAATAATTGTTCTTCCCCTAAAACTCTTGACTTTCTTCTCACTATCTCGTCAGTGGCATTAGTTATAGCAATTTCAAATCATTGTCTGAATAGTAAAGCAGTGTTTTTATTGCCTGCAATGTTGAGAAATGAATGCTAAATATGTAGTCACTGAGCTTTCATTTGCTTAGTGTGAGAAAACACAATGACCCAGGAATTTGACGTGACTACTAATGTCTGGCTATTGACTATAGTGCTCTATGGATGAAGATTGTCATCATGTATAGACTACTTAACTAATCTCTTGAGAAATTACCAAAGAAATATTTTTAAAAAGTGCAGCCATCAAAAGGAAAAAAAATAAAGAAAAAACCAAACCAAAACAAAACAAAAAACAGCAGATACTATACATGTTTTTGAAATGCATATAATGTTTCTTTCTAGTTTAAAAGAAAAAAAACATCTGCAGGTAAATTGTCATTTTTAAATGGTAGAAAGCGTACGGTGTTTTTTTCTTAGTTCTTCTTAGTTAATGCAGAATGACGTATTTGAGTATGTAACAAAATTGCTGTACCATCTAAAATTTTGTTTTAACCACTGGTGAGCTGTCAGAAATCAAGGCAGGCAAATTTCCAGCTTTCATGTCATTAATTAAGGGGTTAAGTACCACAGACAATTTACAGGAAAATATATTAATGGTCTGAAGAAAATACAAATAACGTGTTGGTGGGGGGAGTTGATAACTTTAGCTTGGGTGATCCAGGACAGTTTTTCCATAAAGGGACTTTTTGAGTTGAGACCTGATGACAGTAAACCAGACATGTGAATTTCTAGGGAAGGTGCATTTCAAGCAGAGGGAACTTCTAGTACCAAAGCTTTGAGGCTAGTACAGTTTCTAGGAACAGAAACAAGTGAACAGAAGAAAGCGAGTGAGGCGGAGCATTAGCGATGAGGCCAGTGGAGCAGGAAGTGGCCAGGTCATGTAGGATCTCATAGAGTAGGGTAAGTGGTTTGAAGTCTACCCCCAGTGAAGAGAAGACTTGGAAAGGACTGCCTTGATCTGACTTGTGTGTTTAAAAGAGCATTTTGCTCTTTGTGTGGAAAATGGATTCAATGAGAGGAAAGAGTTGAAGCAGTAGGAGGAAGACACAGTGGCATCCAAAGAAGGGATACTCGTGGGCCAGCCTAGAGAGACAGCCAAAATGCTCTTCTCAAGACCCTCCGAGTTACTCTTGCTCTGAAATGCCCCCTGCTCCGCAAAGTCAAAATCCCATCCATTTACACACTTCCTGCTTCCATGGACTAAGGGAAGGATAGCATGCGTCCTCCACAGCTGTTTCCCATCGGAGCTTAGGACTCTCAGCATCCTTTCCTCCACATGGGGATTAGTTTGAACCATCCCGGTGGTTTTGATCAAGTAGTATGCTGTAAAATATTATTCTTAAGCTCTAACAATAGCCCTACAGACACAAAGATTCACTTAAACTAAGGAAAGTTCAACTGCCAGAAGGTTAAGACTGTTTGAATTTATACTCTATAGTACTTTTGGGTTGAGCCTCGATGTGCAAGACAGGATTTAGTGAACAATAACAGATTTTTCAAGCAGAGTATCATTCTAGAAATCTTTCCTTATACAAGATTTCTTTAGGTGCTAAAGAATCTTTTTTTTTTTAAGATGTGCATTGGGAAATCAATTTGGGGGCTTGTGTCAAGCAGTACAGGCAGGGCCAGCTTCCTGGGTGTGCAACCTGAGCTTAAAATGGCTTCACACTTGCTTTAATGCTATACTGTCACTGTGTTGAACTCTGTAATTTTTTAACAAGGAGCCTTGCATTTTCATTTTGCACTGGGTACCACAAATTCTGTAGATGGTCCTGAATACAGGGCTTGAGAAACCGTTTTAACATCTGTCCCTCTGCTGTAAGGTAGAGGCAGGAGTGGAGCAGGTTTGAATAAGGGGGGTTCTCAGCAAAGGCAATTCATTGCTGAGATAGATCCAGTGGTTCTCAAGTGCCTGTGTGCAGTCCATCCCTACCTGGTGTTTACCTCTCTGTGGCAAAATAAGAACATGAGTGATGATGCACTCAGTTTTTTGTAAAGCTAAATTTACTCCACTGAAAGCTCTGTTCTTTATTCTGAAATTAAATTCACATTGCCAGATTTGGTCTAACATACCTTCTGTTTTGTCACATTTTGGTAACACATAGAAGTTTTTTCTTTGTTTTTAAAGCATTTCTGTAAAATAAAACTTGACCACTTCATTTCATCCCAGTGTTTCTTGACAAAGAAAAACTAAGCAACAACAAAAAAAGCCGCACTTACATCCCACCCCTGCCTTCTGCTTTACTTTTACCTATTTTTTTCTAATCCCAACATCACTTTTCTTTTATTCTAATTATTCCCAGTAACAATGACTCACTGTTCACAGATACTTGAACCTAATTTCTTACAGTTAAGTAAAAGGTAATCAGAAATAAATCCACATGGATATTAGAACTTGTAGGCAAATTCAAAGTTGGGGAGGGATTACCCTCTTATAACCAGAGTGCTTTTCATTTTTTAAATAATTTTGTTTTATTAATCCATCCCTTTTATGTCCTGAAGGAGAGCAGCCATTTTCTTTTCATCTTTTTTTCTCCAGCACGTAGCATAGTGCATTGAACTCAGTAAGCCTTCAATGAATATATAGAAAGTGGCTGAAAAAAAATATGTAAATTATTTTTAACTACAAGCGTCCCTGACATGGAGGGATGTCATCATTCTAGCACCACTTTCTTTGGCAGCTCCAACCCTTTCTTAGAGAGCAACAAAGAAAGGTCAACAAAGGTGAAAGACATCTGTAACAGGAAGTTAAAATTAGACATTTTTGTCTCCTTTTTTTAATTCTTTTTTTTAATTTATTGGGGTGACAGTAAAATTACATAGATTTCAGGTGTACAATTCTGTATTACATCATCTATAAATCCCATTTTGTGTTCACAAAATTAGACATTTTTCTCTGCATCAGCGGGGACTGAGAAGGCACCAGTTGTTTCCACATTTCAAAATGAGGTGTGAGACCACCAAATCAAGATTGGAAAAGCTGATGTTCAGGAACTGATTTTGTGACCCTTAGCTGACAACCCATCTCCAGCCAATGTAGCAGTTTGGAGGTTACAACAGGAGAGTCAGAGAGAGAACGGCTGGTGTTCTGGGAGTCCTGTCCTATCCCAATCTCCCTAAAGGGGGTGAGGGATGCTTTTACCACACCTCAGCTATGTGTGAGACTTTACTTGGATACCCCAGAGAGCTTGGGTGAAGCAATGGGTCAGACTCAACCCTAAGAAATCAAGACGAGTAGGGACTATAGCTGCTGGAAAATCTGACAAGGGGATGTGAGAGCTGCTACATCATGGGTGTGCTGAAACCTACAGGGCAAAGAATTCTTGCTTCTTATTGGCAAAATGTGGCCATACCAAAGAGAGTCTTAGACTATGTCCAAGGGGACTGCCTGGGGTAGGGAGGTAACACCCGCAGAAAAAATAGGAAGGTATACATGGAGGCTAGGGATGGAGCTATTGGGGGGAAAAGTTGCATTCCCCATAAAAGAAGAAACTGAAGATAAGAGAGCTCCACTGAGGAGTAGGCTACAAAGAACCCATAAAAGTATCCACATGACAAGAGAAAGAATTGGCTTTAAACACCTAACAAAATGCTGAGTGCTGATGCCAGCAAGTAAGATCCCTGGAGTCTAGGATAGTATCCCCCTTTTTTGCGGTTTTGCTTTCCCTGCTTTTAGTTACCCATGGTCAACCGTGATCGGAAAGGATTAAGTGGGAAATTCCAGATAGAAACAATTTGTAAGTTTGAAATTGCACATAGTGCTGAGGAGGGTAATGAAATCTCACACCTGTGCTCCATCCCACCTGGGAAACGAATCATCCCTTTGGTCGGCATCTCCACACTGTACATGCCACCCACCCACTCTTCACTTAGTAGCCATCTCAGTGATCAGATTGACTGTCGTGGTAGCACCGTGCTTGTGTTCAAGTAAACTTTGTTTTACTTAATATTGGCCCCGCAGTGCAAGAGAAGTGGTGCTGGCAATTTGGATGTGCCAGAGAGAAGCCGGAAAGTGTATGTATATATAGGGAAAAACATAGTATATCTACGGTTTGGGATGATACGCAGTTCAGGCAGCCACTGGGGGTCTTGGAATGCATGGATAAGGGGGGGCTACAGTACAGTGCATTGAACGGAGGAGAGAATCATCAGATATTTGGTGAACACAAAGATGCAGCACCTTGTTAGGCCAATATGACAAGGATGGTTATCAGCATTGTGTACCGATGAGAATAATCCGGTCCAGATGAAGCGTCTTGCATCAAATTTAATTCCTAGTAATGACAGGATGTCATCCAGGACACTGTTCTGAAACGGAACCCGGCACTGCACTCTACTTCCATTGTCAGGCTTGTAATACAAAACTAGTAGGTGTTCAGAAGGCGTCCGGGCCGTCCTTCCTGTGGCTTTTGTAGCAGCTTCTTCACTTTCACCTTAGGTTAAGTCAACCCTTCAATGGTGGTTACTATGTGTCTGTCAGGATACAGGGCACTGATGTGATGGTTCAAATATGAATAAGACAATCCCAGACCTCAAATAGCTTATGGCGTACAGATTAAAGGCAATCATTTGTCTTTTACTTAACATGGAGCATGAGTTCAAGAAATATTATTAGTTCCATTCTTGTCATTGTAAAAATAAGTGGTTGAACTCCAGTTCCCTACAGATTTAAAAGGCCTCCAATCTACAATTAAATATAGATTGCTGTTTTTTTCCATCACCAGATTTTATTTCTTATTCTTTAATGACAATTGACAATACTGTTGTAAATAAAGAGTTGTGTAGGAATTTCTATCAGTCCTTAATTAGAACTGAACATATATAACTGCCCTTTTTGTACTGGCTTCGCTAATATGTAATATTTTGCTTCTCTACATTCAATCTCCGATTTTTCTCCTATTGTAATTTACCACCTGCAGAAGTATCAGGCCCAAAAAATGCAGGCGTAAAATGCCCATTAGCACAATGCCAGTTGTTTCCAAGGGTCTCCTAGCCTAAGCCTTTTTCTTAGAGCACATATTCAACCATAATTTTCAGCTTTCAAAGCTGGTTCAAGTCATAAACCAGGAGGCAGCTCTCTTTTCACATAACTGTTAGGAATATTGTTGTTTTCTAACCAAAGAGATATGACAGTAATTTCTTGAGAAAAGATCTGAGACATTGTGATTGAGCCAAACTCAGAATGAAAGAAGATGGGGAGAATAAATATAACTTCATGCCCTGTAAGACTTCTGACTAAACACATGTGTGAATTCTATGTGGAGGGATCATTCATTCATTCATTCATTTGTGTAGTAAATATTTTTGCTGTAAGCATAATGTGCAAGGCACTGTTAGGTGCTGGAAGGAAGTGTGCTTTCAGCCCCACTAGAGTGAGTAGTGACATGAGAGAGACGGAGCAGAGCAAAGTGAAGATGAACAAATGTAGCATTAGACCGTATGATAAATACCATGAGGCACAGGTAAGCATAGTGCTAAAGAATAGCCTGGGGTTGAATGGAGGATGGGGGAGCAGGAGATGAGAGACAACCTGCGTGGAATCATGGGCGATGGCTTCTCTGAGGAGACTTAAAAATGAGAAGCCACGAGTCACTCAAAGAGCATTCCAGTCAGAAGGAATAGCATGTGCTGAGGACATGGGGGTGGAAAGAGCTTGACACGTTTGAGAACCTTGAAGGATACCAAGGCGACCCGAGGATGAGCAAGCAGAAGAGGAACCCAAGATAAAGTAGGAGATGGAGACATGCAGGGTCTTACGGACCATGGAAATAAGTTTAGAAATTCATTCGACCACAGTAAGAAGCCATTCAATTCTTTGAAGCCAAAGAACAACATCGCTCCCTTATGCCTAAAAATGCTTGTTACAACCACAGTAATGAATGGTTTAGCAAGAAGAGTAGGTAGCAGGGGAGAACAGTCTAACTGGGGACATGAATCGGGAAGGCTTTGGTAATAATAATTCAAAGGAGTGACAACTACTGTAGGGAGATGGTATTGAAGATGGACAGAAGTGGAGACATTTAAGACATAATTTGAAAGCAGAACACAGAATGTATTGATGAATTAGAAGTGGAGAGAGTTACAAAGGAAGGGATCAAATATAACTTGCAAGTATCTGGCTTGAGTACCTGCATGGGTGGTGGTGTCGTTTACAAAGATAGAGAAAACAGGAAGGAAGGGTAGGGGTGAGTTTAGGAATCAAATATTTGTTGAGGGACATGTTAAGTTTAAGATGTGCCATAGGTAGTGGATAACCAAGTAGCTAGTTGTGTATTTAAGTTTGCCGTTCTGGGAAAATTGCGCTGGAGGTAAACATATGGGAGTTTTCAGTGTATAAATAGTTCATCCCAAAGGAATGGATGGGACCATCTCGGGAGACCATGAAAATAGAGCAGAGGGAGGCCCAGCTCCATTAGTCCCTGGATTTCCAAAATGTAGGGTTGAATGGGGGGAGGAAGAAAAGAACTCTGAGGAACAGTGAAAAAAGGAATAGTAAAAGAATTGTGCATTAAGGAATCTAAGGTAGAATGCTTCAAAATTAGGTCCTGTTAAAAAAAGAGTCAAGGACTTCTATGTACCAGAGTACATCATGCTGAGTAACATGTATGGATGATGTTATATTGTCCTTTTCATCAACCTTTAAGATAAATGCTGTTATTAAACCCATTTCACAATGAGGAAACTGTAGAGAGATTAAGTAATTTTCCCAAGATCCCATAATGAGGAGCCCAGTTTTGAACCCATGCATTCTAACCTCTGAGAAATGCACCTTCACAAATACACTCTGCAGCTAAAGGTTAAGAGAAATGAAAACCAAAAAGTGACGTTTAAATCTGACCACAGCAAAGTGATTGAAAACCTAAATGAGTTGTTTTGTGAAAGTTATGGATGCAAAGCAGTATTGGAGAGGGTGGTACAGTGATGGAAAGATGCAGCTGTGTGGTGTAAAAGAGAGAAGAGACATCAAGAAATGGGATGGTAGCCTTAGAAAGAAAAGGACTGGAAAGGATGGGAGAGGTTAACGCCCGGCTGAATGCTGGTGGGGATGGTGTAGCAAAGGAGAGATGAATGGCCAAGATGGGAAGTGATAACCTAGGAGTAAAGCCTTGAGAAAGTGATGTTGGGGGAACATTTTCTCCCTTTCCTTCATCCCTTCCTGTGCATGTAAAACAGAAATGTCCTTCCTTCTGAAATATTTAGAAGAGAGATTTGGCACTCTGTGCTTCTTCCTACCCTAAGCAGGAAGACTGATGTCTCGGATTGTGACAAGGACTGTAGATTATGTCCCAACCTCCTCTGCCTTCTCTGCTTGGAAGCTGATGCCAACAGGTGTTCTCTGAACTGCTGCCCATGGGGTAGCCTCAGCAGGACACTGCTTCTCCAAGCTACCAGCTTGTGATGGGGTCCCTGACTCCTGTATCTGTTCCTCAATTGATTCAAGACTTTTAGAGGGAAGAGAGTGGTTAGTACATTAAAACCCCATGTACAGAGAGAGGATGTAACTGGATCAGAGACCATGTGGAGAGTTTGGCTTTAACAAGAGGAGGAGGACCATATTCTCTTCTGTAATAGGAAAAAAAGTCTTAATAGTGAAAAATAAATGTGGGTTTATGGAATCGCCATTGCAAGAAGATAGTTATTTCTTTAATGTAATTTTAAATATTATATGTTTACATAAAGAAGGTCTAAATCCAACTTCATTGTACTGGGGGTACTACATAGCCTTCATGTGTTAAACCGTTATCATCTGAACAAAAGAAAACTATAACGGATTCCCCAATGATTCTCCAATTGGGGGAGAGGACCAGACTCTAAATAGGGCAGTTTGCAAAATAAACCTTTTCAATCAATAATACAATCAATAATGCAATCCAACATTTAAAAACCATTTTTTTATCCAACATTTGAAAACAGGATTACTCAAGGATTTTGTTTGTGTGTTCCCCAATAGGATGATTTAGTTTAAAAGACATAAGAAGCAATGGATTAACCAGTGATGTTTTCCATCAAGTTCCTGAATTAATACCTAAATAAGAGACCTGTATTTTTTTTTTTTTTTTTGCACCTTCTTTTCCTGTTTCTCGTGTCTTCATTTAGGGAAATTAAGATGCGAGATTACGTGCTATATTAGCATTTTAAACTATTAAACCATTGGGCTTTGGCCTAGATTATTATTACTTGCAGAAGCTATCTTGATTAAATTTGGAGTTGCCTTATGTTGTTCACAAGCAAAACTATATTTTAATCAGCTAATCCATATGCCTTATACAGACAGTTTCTAATGGGCCCTGTAAAAAATAGATTCCTTTAATCAGCAGTGTTGGATAGAAGCCTAAAGTCTTAAAATAGTCTTCTTTATTCTGATTCCTTCTTTCTAAAATGAATAAACAGAATGCAGTCCTTGTGGCAATAGCCTGTTACAAATCATTTCATCAAAAGTAATAAAATTAAATTTCATCTCTGAGATATTGCAGGAGACTGTTTTTAACATCTACAAGAATTTGACTTCCAAATCCTCCAAGCCCTAATCTTTGGATTTGCATAATGGGTTTCTACTTTCAGGATTTTCCAGTTGAAAGACTTTGAAGTTCCAAGGCAAAAACTGAAATAAATTGGAAATTTATGTGCTTTCAAAATTAATGATTGCAATATAGTGGTATAATTGGAAAGTACACGGAAGGGGAAACATAAGAACTTTACTAGTATTGACTTAGCATTTTGAAACTTTATAGTAGAAAGATAATATGCAAAATTCTTAATGAATGCTCAAAAAACATAAATCAGAACTTTCTAATCAATGAAATTGTTTCATCACTAGGTTGCTTAACCTGAACTTGAACCCAAATATTTGATTTTAGAGTCCTTGCTCTTTTTACTCCTCCATGACACCACTTATTTATTTTTTTTAATTTTTTGCTTCAGGGGAGATACTTAATCAATAAATTCACAAAACATCAACGTTGTAATAAAACTGTACAAATATTTAGCTAAATTGCAAAATTGTTGTCAATGTTCCCAGCATGCAAGTTGGCATTATAACAAATCACAGGAAAAAACATGTCTTTGTGAAATACCAAATGTGAAACGACTAAAACTATATACAAGGTTGTTTGCTAGCTCTAAAACAATTGTTTACTTGAATTTTTTATGAAGTCTGTTTAATTAAATATGATTGATATCTTGGGTTGCCTGTCATCTTTTATTTCTTAGTGCTGTGAATGTTTCATATTTGAGAGCTACATACAACATATTGTGAAAATAGAGCTTGGAAGATCATTTAACTATTTATGAATGATTATTTTTTTAATTTTTATTAAATTTATTGGGATGACATTGGTTAGTAAAATTATGTAAGTTTCAGGTATATATTTCTGTATTACATCATCTATGTATTGCATTGTGTGTTCACCCCGCAGACTCAATTCTCCTTCCATCACCATATATTTGATCCCCTTTTCCCTCTTCTACCACCCCTTGCCCCCTTGCTCTCTGGTTACCACTAAACTGTAGTCTGCGTCTATGAGTTTTTGTTTCCTTGTTTGTTTGTTACTTTCAGTTTTATTTCCCACATGTGAGTAAAGTCATAATGGTTCTCAACTTTTCTGTCTGACTTATTTCGCTTAGCATAATAATCTCAAGATCCATTCATGTTGTTGCAAACGGCAGTATTTCATCTTTTCTTACAGCCGAGTAATATCCCATTGTATATGTGTACCACATCTTCTTCATCCAATCTTCTATTATATCAAAGGACACTTCGGTTGTTTCCATGTCTTAGCCACCATGAATAATACTGCAATGAACATAGGGGTACATACCTCTTCATGGATAAATGTTTTCAGATTTTTTGGGTGGATAACCACAAGAGGGATTGCTGGGTTGTTTGGTAATTCTATTCTTAAGTTTTTGAGGAACCTCCATAGTGCTTTCCACAGTGGCTGTACCAATTTACATTCCCACCAGCAGTGTATGAGCGTTCCTTTTTCTCCACAGCTTCTCCAACATTATTACTTGTCTTGTTGATAATAGCCATTCTAACAAGTGTGAGGTGATACCTCATTGTGGTTTTGATTTGCATTTCCCTAATAGCTAGTGAAGTTGAGCTTCTTTTCGTGTATCTCTTGGCTGTTTGTATGTCTTCTTGGGAGAAGTGTCTGTTCAGGTCCTCTGTTCATTTTTTGTTGTTGAGTTGTATGAGATATATATATATATATATATATATATTTTTTTTTTTTTTTTTTTTTTTGGATAATATCCCCTTACTGGAAATATTTTGCATAAGGATGTCAATTTATCAAAGCTACAGATTGTTTCTTTAGAAATTAAAAAGCTAAATTTAGTGAATTAAGTGAAATATGTATTACAGTATTGGTCATGGAAATGAAACTATTTCCTTTGTCTATCCAAGCTCAGAAAATTCCCATATTGGGGTGGGACAAAGTCTATATTATATGAATATATTAAATTGATCATTATATTGGCTACCAAACTGTCCAAAGTCTTACTGTCTTAGTGTATTTTCATGGAATTTTATGTATGAATTTGGTTGTAATTTTATATTATTCTTGTGCCATTTTCCCATGATGAAACCATTTATTCATTCAGCAATCTATTTATTACATGCCTACTAAATGCCAAAAAACTGTAGTGAGTCCTAGCAATAAAATAGTGAGTAGACTGAACTTTTGTGAATTTAGGAATTAAATTGAGCTGGTGGTGAGAGCTCTTAACAGAAAATGCTTCTCTCCTACTTCTTCTCTAGGCTGGAATAGGCATAGGGATAAAAAGCAGCTGGCAAACTTCGAGAACTTGGATGTCCTTTTTCATGAAAGTCAGTAATAAATGTTAACCTTTTATGTTAGGGTTTATTAAACTCTGGAGAAGCAGACTGGTTTGGAATTTAATTTCTAGTATTTTTAGAAGAAAATTAGCTATAATAGCAATAAATTAGTGTATGCTTGCATATGGTTCATAGTATATGCACTGGCTTGCCCTTCACAGAGTTGAATTCAATTACATTTAACAAGAGAATTTCTAGCAAATGATTCCTACATGTCACTGCACCTGTGGCTTAATTCCTGAATTATCTGTTCTCTGAATTTCCAAGATAGGAAAACATGCATTTCTTAGAATGAATACAGGGCTAGAAACATGTCTTATTATAACAAGTTATCTAGTTTTGGTATCCCAAACTGGGACTACCAGTTTGTAATGCCAAAGGATACTGCTGTTGAAACATTTTGCATTGGTTTGTAATTAAAAAAAAAAAAAAAAAAAAAAAAAAAAGATTGTGTAATTGCTGCTTCCACATTAATGAGATCATCTGTCTCAATCCTTGTGTTTGGGGGCACAAAGAATAGTATGACCCAGCAAATATAGAGCCGACTATAAATGGCATATTCTATATCACAGTGGATTGCTTTCTTACTTTTAATGCATAGATTTCCAATCTGTCATTTCTTCTGGTTGGACTTCTGAATATGCTTGTTTTTTATGCTGATTTTGTGGTTTTTTTTAGCTTCTGATTTGTAGTCAGACTGTACAGGATGGGTAACAAAAGCCTTAATTTTTCAATGTGAAAATTTTTTAGGCATTTGCTCTCACGAGCTGTTTTTGAGTGACTTGAGATTTTTGCAGCAGCCACAGTATCCAACTTGGAATAGCTGCATTCTCAGCAGCTTTACTACTTTAAAAAATATCCTTACATTAGCTCTTTTAGGAAGCAAGAAGACAGCTTTGCCAATGGCAATGAGTTGTGCAAACCACAGATGGTCTTCTTGCTGGAAATTACTGGAAAGGACTGTAAGTGTTAGGTCTTTGGGGCATAGCCATTAATGTACCTCCATGTATATATGTGTACATGTACGTTTGTGGAAGTATATGACAAATGAATGGGCAAGGGGTGAATTTGTATAACTACTACTGGTACTGTAGATTTCTGTGGAATTTTATAAAGCGCTTTCGTACAAATTAATACATTTTGTGCTCACAATAATTCTCTTGGGTAATGTAGGCAGATAGCACAATTATGGGTAAAAAAAAATAGAGAACTAGACAATCCCTGTCCTTGTCCAAGGTCACATGGCTGGTAAGTGTCCGAGCTGAAATTTATCTCCTAATTCCAAAGTGTGGCATTCTGGTTAAATGTCCTGATTTGATACCAGCTTCCCTAATTTTCAACCCTATCACTTTATCTATACCTTAGTTGACCCCTCGACAATTAGGGTATATGATACCTACCTCATAGGTTTATTGTGATCAATAAATGAAATAATGTGTACATAGCACATGGTCTGTACCCTGTACCCTATAAAAGCTCAATGATTGTTCATTTTTGCTTGTGTTTTTGTTTAAAGCAAAAATTATTACATGCTAAGTATCCTACAGGCTTTTATAAATATTAATTTAATCCTCATGGCAATTTTAGACACAGGTATTCTTAATACCGCTACTTTATATATGAGAAAACAGGCAAGGAGAGGTTAAGAAAATTGCCCAAGGTTACACAGATAGTAAATACCAGATTAGGGATTCTGGCCCCCATGTCTATAGTTTTAATCACTTTGCTATTATTCTCAAGATACATAGTCAAATACATGAAAATTTGGCTTTTACATGCTAATGTTATACCACCTTAAATTACTATGACCTAGGGAATATTACCATTTTAGTACAACAGATTTTTCTCAGCTGTTGCTATTATTGCCGAGGTATCCTAAGATGATGCTAAATGGATAGTAGAAGGTTCATTTTTTTTCCAGAGAGCTACAGAACTCAGGAACATATTTAATTAGTTATAATGCAGCCGCAATTTCAATTCCACTTGATGGAAGAGGTAATTCCAGTTAAGACCTCAAACTCAATAAAAACATTCTTTTCTTATGCAATTAAGTCATATCAGGGATTAGTTTAGGTATAGGGTCGAGTTCTATCACGCGGTATTTAGACAAAATAGCAATGCTATTGAAAGATTCAGAGCCTGATAGAAAAAAAAAGATGAAAAGCATTTCTTGGTTATGACTTGAATGGAAGATGGTAAAAGGGTAGAGATAGAAGGTGAAAACCCCACAATGTGAAATGCAAAAGAAAGATAAGACCAAAATAGTATGACAGGTAATAAATAATAGTAATAAAGGGCTAAATGTTATGAAGTTTAGTGAAAGCATCTCCATGGTGAAAGCTATTGAAATAGGAAATTGACTCAGATCTTTGCGAGAAGTCCTGTGATGGGCAATGGAAAGCACATTCAGTCACTGTTGGTACAGGCCCTGGGCTTTGGAGCACAGGTTAAGTCATTTAAGCTAAAAGATTCATGTATGCTACTCAAACAATAATGTGAAAAATGAGTGGAAAATTTCTTATGTTTCCACTAAAGTAGTAATAAGTTATGCAAGAATAAGATTTAGCTTATTACTATGAGAGTAATTCTATTTAAATTGGTTGGATATTGGAAGTTTTCTGCCACTTCTCTTTTTGTAGTTTGTGACGTCACATTTCGTCATTGACCTACAGGGCTTCTCCTGATACTTGGAGAACTTTCTGAAATAAACAGGAGCCCTATTTTTCCAGAGTAAGAAAGTCAAAGACTCTGCTCACACTTCCTTTCAAATTCTTGTTCTTAGTTCTTCACAGTTCCTTGGTCTCTACTGCTGCCTTTGAGTTTGCTGTTTTAAGTCAACCCCACACCAATTTTAAAACATGTTTACACCCAAGTGGACTATCGATGAATTAGGTGTTTTCCTAAAGATTTGGGGATTCTCACAGGAGAAATATTACCTTGCACACACTTCAAAGGTCTCCCATTTAGTTTGTTCTCTTTTCTTCCCCTCCTTCCCTCAAATCTACACTCTAAAATAGGTGAAACCCCCTACAAAACACAGTGCGGTCCGTACAGGCTCAGTGTTTACCTGAAGCAGGGCAGCTAGGAAGTATTCTAAGAAGCTGATATAATTTCTTCAACATCCATGCAAGTTTGAAGAACAAAATCATATCCTCCCCGTACATCTTCTTATAAAGAGATTGGACTTGGATTTATTGAGAGAAGCCCATGCTGGTGCTACCCTGAGCACCTTCGCATAGGATGTTTTCTGAGTCCTTGGAACCTTTCTGGGAATGTTTTATCCCCATTTTATAGATAAGGAAACTGAGTCTCAGAAAAGAGTCCAACATTGTTCCCGTGTTGAAAGAAGGTGTTGGAATACATGTAGAGGAGAATAGGAATAGTTCTTTTCTGCTCAAAAATGAAGGAACGAGAAGAGGCAAAGGTTAGGAAACCCTAGACAGCCTGCGTATCAGAGTCATGCCAAGAGGGATGGTCCTTTCACTCATTTTTTTTCTCCACCCAAGATATCAACACTCATTTTCTGTTGGAAGTGCAAGCATGTTAAACAAAGATCATTTTGATGCCAGTGAGGAGATTATTCTAGTCTCTCTGTAATGTTTCACTTATTATCAATGGATATTTTGTCTTATGTACACCTACATATTCCATTATGCTATATTTGCATTAACACATTTAATTGAGACATTGTTTAAAATTTCAGAAAGACTTCCCCCTTCCTGAAATTTGGAAATTGAAGGTAGCACTTAGCGGGTTTCCTTGTCAACCATAGTAGTTATTTTAAAAATTTTTAAGGGAGTAATTCAGTTACCCACACAGTTCTGCTTTCTCAGAACGTGTAAATGGAAGTCTTTTCTTAAGCAAACCAGCAAACGTGCTAGTGATCTTCCAGACTTTAGCTACAACAATGGAAACATGATACCCTTCAAGTCTTGATTGGGGAATGGCAAGAAGAGGAGGGAAGGTACCCAAGGGCCATTTTCTGCCTGCCTTGGGCCTTTGGAGGCCAGACTATGCCCTTTGCTCATTCCAAAGAGGTCATGGAAAGAACTCGTGGGACACTCAGACATTTTGAAATGATGTAGAACTTCATTAATTATATTATCGAGTACTTTATTAGATATAAGCCATCATGCATTATAGTATATAGTATTCATATAAGCCGTCGTATAAATTATATGATCTAGTACTTTTATCAGGTGTAAGGCGTTCCATAGCCTGTAACTAACAAAGTCTCTGGTATTTGACTTTAGTCACGCTGATCAATTCTAAAGCAGGCCAATACAAACTACAAACAGTGTCTGGTGATACTATGATCTGCTATGTGAATTTGAGATAAAAAACATGTCACACTAACATTTTGAAAATAATCTTTGCCGAGAACTAGAGCAGTTCGCTTTCTGTCTGTAAAATTCAGTACCTTTCCTTTAAATTCCTGCTCCCCTCTCCCCCCAAAAAACCCTTCCTTTATATTGAAATTCAAATTTAATATTGAAATAAAATGTATAGGATGAAGTATAGAAGATTGACATTTTTGTAGGTGAAAAATGGTCAGATATTGGTGATTTCTTAGGGTTTATAAGGTTCAATATTATATTTTTAGTATAGCCTAAGTCTTTGTGTTGTCAAAGTGTGGTTTTCTGGAAAGTCCTGGGAGGACATGTTAACTTCATTGCCCAGGTGACCTGCAACTTATTTCTTAACTATTTCTTACTCATCTTAATGCTTTCTTTAGTTGCCTACAGTACTACTGTAACTTTTCACTCCAGTCTACAAACTCCAGATTGAGGCAAGGATAGTGTTATTGAGAAAGCATGAATAAAAAGTAAATAACCCAGTGCAAAGTAAATCCATGTTTCCTCAAGTGTGTGAGATCTACTGGGTGAGTTTTGGTGGCTACTTCTTGGAGGACGTTGCATGGAGTTTGCTTAACTTTGAGAAGCAGCCTTCTACCTCATTTCAACAAAGCAGCCAGGGTGATCCTTGTAAAATACAATAATCATGCAATGACTCCTTTGCTCTCCCTTGGACTCATTCTTTGATAACTTTGAAGTTCTTTATGATCTGCCCTCATTCCCCTGCCCCAGTACCATCTTTTGACTTTATCTCCTGCATCTCTCCCCCTCCCTGTCTCTGCACCAGCCACCTTGTCCCTGTAATACAAAAATCAAATTATGTGCTTGCTGAAACACTGCTTCCCCAGATACGCTCATGGATCCTTCCTTCAGGTCTCTTCTCAAATATGCGGTACCTGAGCCCTACCTTGGCTTTCCTCTCTATAATAGTATGAATGTACACCTGTATTCCATATCCCTTTTACTCTGCTTTGTTTTAATCCACAGCATTTATTACCACCTGATTTGTTCTTTATTGGTTTGTTTATTTACTTATTACTTGTCTCCTTCCATAAGAATGAGGGCTCCATGATGGCGGATGTTTTGCCTGTTTTGTTCACTGTGTATCCCTGGTATCCAGAGCAATACCTAGTGCAAAGTAGCTGTTGAAAGCAGTGGCCATATTGCTTCTTTTGCCCAGCAGTATTATTTTATGAAAACCATCCATGTTGTTGCAACTAGTTGTAGTTCATTTATTTCCATTGCTGTATAAAATTCCATTTTATAAGTATTATCACAATTCATTCACCCATTTCTACCATTAGTAGACATTTGGGTTGTTTTGTATTACAAATAGTGCTTCTGTGAATATTCTTGACTGTGTCTTTGGATGGACATTTTTATACTGGTATAGGATATATCCTAAAAATAGAATAGGTGAGTCAAAAGATGCATCCCTTCAGCCACGCAGACATTGCCAGACATTTGTCTAAAGTGGTCGTACCAGGTCTTGCTCCCACCAATAGTGTTGGAGAATTCCACTTTTTCCTCATCACTATAATTAATATCATGTCTTTTACATTTTAGCCATCCTGGTAGGTGTGTTATGAGTGCAGTGTAGTCTTAATTTGTATTTCTCATGACTAATGCTGATGAGCTCTTTTTAATGTGTTGGTTGGCAATTTGGATAAAGTGAGTCATTTTCATGAATATTAAGTAGGTGATATAGGTGCTATGAGGATATGGCAGAGATCATATAGGTGGTAGTGAGTCAACTAAAATTTAGTAAACACTACTTTCATAAATGAATCCTTTAGCATGGGCACATTCTATTCCTTTAACAAAGCTTTTGCTCTAGTAAATTTAATTTAATAGACATTGATTGAGAGTTAATTATAAATAAACCCCTCTGTGGAATGCTGGGAGGCTCCCGAGGTTCATGTCATAGGAAGGCTCCCAAAGGAGGCCACATGCGAAGTAAGCCAAGTCCAGAATCATGAGCAGGGTCTGACAGCGGAGCAGAAAATGGAAGCTGAAATGCTTTAGTTCCAGGAAATAGGAATAAAGCCTGGAGGTGTGAAGATGTGTGAAACTTTTAGAGAAATGTTTAGGTGTGATTACCATAATTGATAAAGAGAACTGCCAGCGTTTTCTATATAGGGACTGAAGACTTGAAAAAATGACACTTAATGTTAGCCTCCAGACGTACCAAGGGCAAAGAGTAAGTTGGGCTTAGAGTTCAGTTATGTTACAAATATCAAGTCATATAGCTTGAAATATTCGAATTTAGCTCGTATCATATACCAATGTTTTTTACATCAAGAGAAACATTCTCATGCATGAGTAGGGAAAATATTTTATGGATAACTTTTGCGTTCCATGTTAGGCCTGGTGTCAGCCGTTTAAAATGTAGAAGTGAGCAATACTTTTTGTCATTGAGAGTGTCTGGAGAAACCATGTGAACTATAATTTTTACAGCTAAAATGCTGTTAAAAATTAAACAGTGAAGCACTGGCAACCTTTAGTTATCCAGATAATCACTTCATTATTTTTTTCTGGGTTGCAATTATTTATTTCTAACTAGTGTTTGACTATAGCATTAAAAAAGACTACTTTCATAACCAAAAGCAATTCCCAAATGCATTATCTTTGACACCACATTTTAGCTTGTTATTAGAAAAATAGAAGTCCTTTATCACCTTACATTTTAATATGTTTTAGTGAAGCCTTTCAAAATGATTAGGCAGAAGATTTTTTTTTTTTCCCACTTTGAAAAATGTTTGAAGAATTTAAAATCCTGTAGGGAAGGTCTATAATTTCTGAATAAACCTTGTTCTGTTTCAGGGGCAACTTTAACTCAATTGTCGGAAAACAATTATGGTAGAGAGAAATGTGAAACAAGAATATCTCTTGAATCAGTAATCATAGCATGTGGTATTTTTTACTCGTATAGGTTGAAGAAAAAGTCCCAGTCGGTGGATATTACTGCTCCAGGGTTCAACCCTTTGGCCGGTGCAGGAAAGCAAATGCCACAAGCCAGTAAGCCCCCTGCCCCCAAGACGCCCATCATTGAAGAAGAACAGAACAACACAGAAAATACCCAGAAGCATCCTTCCCGAAGGAGTGACCTGAAGAGGTTCTACACCATTGGTAAGCACCAGACATTTTATGCAAATGAATAGATGAAGTCTATCTGAGCAGCACTGTGAATATGCATGTCCACAGTTAATGCTCTGTTATTTATAAAATGTGCCTATCTTTCTTATGGTTTATGTAGACAATTTCTTATATGGTCTGAACACCGAGATGGAAAAACACTGAAAACCTCCAGCAAAGTTAAAACAAGAGAGCAGGCTTGAGGATCTTCTGTATCCTGGCCTAAGGGGACTAAATTATATATTATCTCATTTTCCAATTTTTAAGCGTAGGTGCCACTATTATCATTTTCTCCATTCTTCAGCCAACACCAGTTTTGGTTTTCTGTTTTTGTTCTTCTCTTTTCCCCTCCAGGCTCTCAAGTCTCTGACCCTGTTCTGTCAGGTTGTTAAGACAGTGGTTGATGTCCACCTGTATAACTAACAAAGCCACTAAGAAAACAGAAAATTATTACATTCAGAGAGGACAAATTACATTGTAGGTCTGCTGTGGGCTTGCATGTTACTTCCCTTTGGAGAGTTTGAATCACATCCATACGAAAGAGTAGTTGTCTGTGGATGGAGGCTTGCAGGTTAATGTCCCCTTTTTTTCCAGGTAGAATACTATCCTATAGTTTGAACTTTAACATTTTAATTGAAGTGTTGTATGTAATCATTCTAAATGAGGGGAATTACCAACTTTTGTGTACCAATATTTGTCCATCATGTCTTTAGCCTTGCTTTTTAACTAACAAAAACAATTTTCAGTGTCTTAGGTCTATTTGAGACAAAAGTTGCTAAACATGTCATATATGGTAGAGGACGATGTATGGGAGAGATAAATCTACCCAAGAAGAGAATGGATGCTTTGGCCTTGCATAGTATTTCATTTTACAGAAATTTGGTTATATCCAAAAGCTTTAATAGTAGAGACTGTGGCTTATTGAGTTTACCAAAGTTACATCAAAGAGGTCATGCTTTATTTGGCATCTACCACCCCCACAACCCCAATGTGGGATGTCCGAAATTTTTTTCTCAGATATTTTAGTGTCCTTATCTAGAAACGATAATCAGGAGATCAGATTTCTTATTCTGATTCCTACACCAGTTTTCTATGCGAGTTTGTTAAATCATGTTCCTATGTCTTTGGTTTAAGTTACTTCCCTTCAAGCTTGAAGAGATGTCTCTATGTAGGTCTAGTAGTATTTCAGGATTTGGCTACTAAAACCACAATTTACCTTTCCACTCTTTTATGTATCCACTCTTTCTCTATTGACTCTCACTATTCCTCTTTTAGATTAAGAGGTCCAAGTCTTATTTTTCAACAGGCAAGAAACATGATGTCCTTAAGGATGTCAATAGCCAGCGAACAAGAATGGATATCAGACAGTCTAGACAGGTGCATAGTTCCATTTTTAAAACTTATGCTAGCAGAGTTCTGAAAATCACTCAATTAGGAAAGCCCATAAAGTTTATATAACTGCCTCTCCATTTTTCAGTGTCCTCTCCTCCCACCCTTCAACATGTCCACCACCTTCTATTACTTTTCTGATTTTTTTTCCTCTTCTTCCGCCCCTACCCCCACTCCCCACCAACCACCTGCTCCAACCACCTGAGCCATCGGGCCGGCCCCACTTTTCTGATTTATTAGCTGGCTAGGAAGACTCAGTATTTTGCTTTCAGAAAATCGTTTATCATACAAACTCAATATTCTCTAAATATGAGAAAATAAGGGAGAAAGACTGACCGGCTTGGCCGGTTTGGATTTCAGAAAGATGAACTATGAGTTATTTTAAATAGCTCTACCATTAGGGAACTTCTAATTATTGGATTTGAAACAATATGACTCATAATCAATGTCAATGGCATGTCTGTTACGTTAAAATTGACATCTGAATTGTGGACCTAACTGTGTTTATGTAACCCTTCTTCTAATTTCGACCTGGTAACACTATTTTCAAGGATGAAATATTTGTAGCCATGTAAATCACCTACACGGAAAGATCATTTCACAAAACAAATCTGCTTCAGTGTTGGTAATGAACAACAACAATTGAAATTGCCATCATTGGTAATTCTATATATGAGACACAAGTTAAGCTCCTTTCTTCTGTCTCAATTTATTCTCACAACAACAATGAGAGGAAGGTGTTGCACTCTCTAATTCTGCAGATAAGAGATAGAACCTTAGAGAAATGAAAGGAGCCATGAGCAAGAGATAGCAGACTCTGGAAATGAAATTAACTTTCTCTTGTGACATTATAGAGTCAGCCTTCTGTGTCACCCAGGATACCCCTCTGCACAGAGGGGAGCCAGAGGAGTTTCTATAAGTAATATAGTGGAGTGATATTTTTACTGCAATTCCCCGATAATTTCACTAAAGGAAACCTTGCCAACCCATCCATCAGCCAATAGGCCCTTTCATTTGAAAGGTATCTTTCAATGTTTCAATTTGTGATTCACACAACTGGAAAAACCTGGGAGCCCTCTTGTGGCCAATTGGAATATTACAATTAAATTTAACAATGAAGTGCTGTACTGTATTTAAGTAAAATACTGTATTTAAATTCAAGCCATGACTCTGGTTATTACAGTATTTTCAAATAAAAAATAAACAGCTAGAACATTTTGGAGTTAAGTGTCTATTAGTGGCTATGAGCGGCCACAGTAGCTTCTCTAGAATTGTTGTTTTCTAATCTCACAGCCATTATCTTTCATGAACCTATGTATAGGATCTACTCCCTGTGAGAGAACTCAAGGAAAGAGAAATTATAGCCTCCTTGTGTAGACAATGGATTCAGATTTTTAATTATTTTTATAACAGAAACATATTAAGCCTAATATAGCAGCAAAAAATGACACAGCATAAACTCATTACTTTTTTATAAGAGAATAGCCTATCTTACAAGAAATGTAATAAAATTTCATTGATTTAGAATAAGTAAGGAGGAAGCTATTCTCTACTGATGTGAAATATATGAATCTTTAGATAAATTAAAAGGAAAGTAATCACTATATCTGGACAGTGGCAAAGGAAAGCGCTTTTTCTATCCTGCCTCTGTCATTGACTGTATAATCTTGCAAGTTATTTACTCTCATTTGACCTTAAGTTTCTCATCTGTACAGTAAAATATTTAAAGACACAAAACAGTGCCTTTTTGAGTTTTTTTCTCTTCTTATTATCACAACTGACCATATGAAGTGTTGTATAAGTTTTTGATTGCTATGAAACAAATTACCACAAACTTAGCTGTTTATCAGCCCACATTTCTGTAGGTCAGGTTGTGCATGTCTTAAATTCTCTGCTCAGGGTATCACAAAGCTAAAATCAAAGCGTTAGCTGTGCTAAGTTTCTGTCTGGGAACTACAGAAAGTATGCTTGCAAGCTCTTTCTTCTTGTTGGCAGAATCCAGCTCTTTGCAGCTGTAGAACTGAAAGCTCCATGTCCTTGCTGGTTGTCAGCTGGCGCCCATTCTCAGTTTTTAGAGCCCACTCTCTTCCCTTGTCTTGTGGCCCCCTCCATCTCTAAGTCAGTTAACTGTGTGTCAGATCCTCCTCTTTTGAATCTCTGACTTGGGATTAGCCAGGAGAGCTTTCTGCTTTTCAAAGGCTCACATATGTGGGTCAGGCCCACCCGATGAGCTTCCTGTCTGAGAGTCAGCATAAGATAATCATGGGAGTAATGTACATTCATGTTCTTGTGGATTACACAGGTGTGGACGTCAGAGGGGTGAGAATCTTGGGGCCGTCTTAGAATTCTGCCCAACACATTTTACACCACTTACCCACTGTATACACACCCAACTACCAGCATAGCTCGAACAAAATTTCCTTAAAACATTCCCGTTACTATTTATTGTGATCATTTTTATTGTTCTCTAGTTCATTTTTAAAAGCAATCTCAGCTCCCTAAATTGATTGCATAATCCATGAATGAGTTATAACATGCAGTTTGAAAAAAAAATCACTGGATTAGATATTTGAAGTCCTTGAGATACGTAAAGTTCTATTATTTTTTTAAAATAAAAGTGTTAATTGAAACTAGAATAATATAACATTAAATTAGTGGACCAAGTCTAATGGGTCAATAGATACAAATAGAATAGAATTTTTCTCTACCCCAATTTTTGTCTGTGCTCAATAAAACTACTGGAGTTTGACAATAGATATAAGGGAACTATCTTTTAAGACCATAGTCCTGACATAAAGATAAAAAGTGAATCTAAATAGTGGACCCGGTTCTTTGTAGTCCTCTGTGTATTTGCTACCTTTAAGTCAGAGAACTACGTGTAAGGACTTCTGAAAGACTCGTAATTAGGCACAGAGGTAGTGAAGAAGACGATATGCAGGATCCAGAAATATCCCATGGCCCCCTCAGATAGACCTGTACAAGTCCATGTAATGTTTGTTCCTTGCTTCAGAAGCTAGAACTAGAGCTCGTATGTCTCTCTATAGCTTCTGTGACTCAATAAAAGGTGCTGATGTCTTTCCATTCTGAGGATTTTTCCCTTGACAATTAGAAAGTGGGACGACTCTTAAATGGATGTCCCCACAAGAAGTCATTCAGTGAAACACAAAATGCTGTTTAGTCCCTGATCAGACCCTGCAGTGTGAAGGCCTCATAGGAGATCCTGTTCAGAATAGAACAAAACATAACAGAGAACGCTACATTCAAGGTGGTCATTATGGGGGGTGGGGGTGGGGGTGGGGGGGAGTGCCTGATTCAAATGGGCACACCACTGAGCAGAATACAAAGCAGATGCCCTAAAGGCAGTGGTGAGGATGAGTGGGGAGCAGCCCAGGGCAGGGCAGGCTCATGCAAAGTGCTGTGGGATCCAAAGAGATAGAGAAATTGCATCAGAATATAAAGATGCTCGGAGGCTCTTTATTTGCCCCAAGGGCCCAGTCACCTTTCACCTCCCTCCACCTTCCTTGCTCATAAGCTTTTTTGGCATCTGGCACTTACCTGTCCCCTTATCTTCTTGGGTTGGCATGTCTATCTCCCATCTCAGTTCGTCTGTGTAGGGAATGATGCTGAGAATTTCATGAATCCCAGCACTTAGTACACTGGGAAGTGCACAGTAAGTGCTGCATAAATGTTGGGGATGAGGATGGGGAGGCGGAGAGGGGTCCTGGTGGAGATCGCCCTTCTTCCTGGAGGATGACAAGAGGAAATCTGCTAAGAGTTCAGTTTAAGGAAGAGCTTTGGAAGCTTCAGGGCTTCAGAGAGAAGATTTGGGACACCTGCTGTGGAGAACAGTGAGGAACAGAGTAGTACAACCTTCGTATGTGTAAAAAAACAAAGAAACTAAAGAACGGTTAGAGTTAGCAAAGCCCTGTTTTATTACTTACGCTGTTTAAATGCTCTATGCAAGTTCATGGAAAAGGCAGAAAAGGTTGGAACTTGGCCTTCCCAGGTTCCTGGCTCAGCAAGGCTTCCAAACAGGTCCAATAAGGGGGCTCCTTAGCTACCAGGTCACTAAATAACACTTCTGGAACTTTCCTTCAGTTGAGAGCTCCCTCTCAGGTCCTCACTTTGTCATGTGAACTGACAGTCTGCTCACCCCTTTTAGTCTCCTGTTTGCCCTCATGGATCTACCTTTTTATATTTTCAAATACACTTATATTTTTATATTTATATTAATCGCACTCTAACACATTCTCTTTGTAAGACGCTGTCTAGGATGAGTCAGGCAATGTTCTTTACACAGTAGCTTCCAGGTATATTCAGATGAATGAATTTGAGTTTATTTTGGGGATATGCACAACTCACACTTTTCTACATATGAAAACGTATTCATTTATGAATCTATTAATTAATTAATTCAATAAATATTTATTGAATGCCTACTCCATGCCAGGCCTTGCTCAAGTGCTGCTAATACAGGAGTAAATAAGGCTAAGGGTAAGCTCTTAGGTGCTCATATTCTGGTGGGGAAGACAGGTTATAAATAAACAATGAGATATTAACATATTGTCAAGGAAAAGAGTTTCTAAAGAAAAATAAAACAGGTTTGAGGGAGAAGGGAGATATAGACAAGTTACTTTGTATATGGGTTTAAATCTTATGTAATTTTTATAAACATTTCAGCAGCTGAATTATACAATTCGGAGAAATCAGGCTGGTTTCACTTACAGGACATCAGATATATTAATAATTTTTTTTCAAAGAGTTGTTTTTGTGGCATAGAATTACTTCATGAAAAGACTAACAGAATGGGCATTTGCAGCATGAAGAAGAAAAGGGTTGAGGGGCAACTTAATGGGCCTCAAGTTTCCCAGCATTGTTTTCAAGAGGAGGTACCAGATGGCATTCATTTCTACAAGAAAAGAATAAGGCCATGTGGATTGAGCTGGAGCAGAGAATACTGAAATTGAATACCAGGAAGAACGTAACACATTTTAATATGTGTTGGGGGTGGGGGGCAGTTCTGGTTTGCTTTGTTTTATTTTAAGTTCAACTTTTATCTCCTTAGAGTAGTTTAGGCATCAACTTGCCTAGAGGGAAAAGTCCTGAGATCTGCTGGCAAAGACCTAAATGATTTTGGAGCTTATGTGTTACAAGCCTCTTATCGTTTGATCCTTGTAGATCTGGTGAACTTATCCCCTGCTTGAAGCCCTGCAGTGGTGCCTCCTTCCCCACAAGAGAGGGTCATTGCTCTAGAGACCTTCCATGCCCTGTCTCTGCTTCCTCTCCAGCTTCCTCTCAGACAAGGCCCTACACTCCCACCTCACCAAACTCCTCTGTATGATCTATCAAGTTACACAAACTTTTCCTTCCGCCTTGAATAGTGTTAGGATTCAACCCAAACTTCCCTCATACCTGTGGAGAAGTCAGGGACAAAATCTAGGTAAATGATGACTAATGGTAAAGAGCTCATCCTCTCCATGGTTTCAGGTCAAGTTCTCTTCTCAATAACAAAAACAAAAACGAAATTAGGTTATTGACAGAGAGCTCAGTGAGTGAGTGGTTTCCCAAATGGTAGTTCATACCATGGATGGTAAAACATATCCTATAGAAAAAGAATAGTAGTTTGTCATGGAATTACATTTATTCAGTTAAAATAACTATCCCTTCCTTGTTTTCTCCTTTCCTTCCTCTTTCTTGTTTCTTCCTTCCTCTCTTCCTCTTTCCTTCTTTTCTTACATCTTTTCTTGTGTTAAAATGAATTGACTTTTGTGAAAAGTATGCATTGATTTGGTAGACTGTGTGTGTGTGTGTGTGTGTGTGTGTGTGTGTGTGAGTGTGTGTGTGTACAGATGTTTGTTTTTATTTTTAATTTTTTTACTTTTTTGTTATAGTTGACATACAATATTATATGAGGTACAACATAGTGGTTCTACATGTATATACCTTACAATGTGATCACTACAGATAGTAGACCTTTTAAATAAGATTTGTTCTTTTATAATATCCTGGCATATCAAAATTAAGGTGGGAAATGTCCCCAAAATATTACTTTGAAATTTTATCGATCTGTGTAATTATAAAATGTGAAATCCAATGATCTTGTCTTTGGCCCTGCCTTCTGAATAGAATGCCTTCAACATCCCAAGCTTAATCAAGCAAGTTAAATACAAATTTGTATCTTACAAACCCCAGGCTGCTTACATATTGAAAAGAAAGCCTACAGAATTAAGGGGACTCCTGGGAATTCTTCTGAGTAGTTGGCAAAATTAGAACAGTAATAACTAGTTTAGAAATTCTAAAAAGAGAAAAGCAAGATGCACATTTAACTGCTTTTAAGTTGCCATATACCAGGCATTTAAAAATACCATCACATAACTTGAGTACCTATCATTTTGAAGGCAGACTTTTTAATTATAAGAATAAAAAAGATCAACTCTAAAGTGAAAATACCATAACAGGAGAGAGGGAATAAAAGGAAAAGACTAATCTAGCTGGAGGCTACACATTCTACAGCATGAAACTAGGTCTCACTGAACCAGAACCTTCTCTTCAAGTAAGAGGATTCTTCACGTAAAGGCAGGAAGTCTCTGTGATTTAATCAGAAGAAGCATCTCGGCACACAGGTCACTGCCTGTAAGCACAGAAACTAAAATGGATGACTGCCCTGAGGGTTCAAATCAAATTATGTTCTTGAGAAAGATGACTTTGTTTTGAAGTTTGTTCTGACAGTTTGATGATTTCTTGTATTTTCTGGGTCATAAGAATGTTTAGGGGAAATTATTCTATTGCTAAGTTTCCCTGTTAATGAAATCTGGACCTAGGCTTTTCATAAATTTTGAAGACAGTTGCCGTGTGTAGAAATACCATTTCTTTCTTTCTTTTTTTTAAATGCACATTGCTTAAGAATGAGTAATTTTCATTAAGATAGGGAATTTGAAGATATTGAAAATTCAAGTTCAATTTTTTTGTTCATTTGTGGGATAAGCAAACCTTGGGATTCCATGAGTGTGTGTGTGTGTGTGTGTGTGTGTGTGTGTGTGTGTGTGTGTGTTTGATTGGGTTCTTATTATATCTTTTTTAATTAGCAATAATTCCATTTAAAACCCACTTTAAAACATGACGCCTAGGAAAACCCACAGGCAGAAACCCCTTTTCAACTTTAAAATAAATATGAAAGCTTTATGTCTTTCTAGAGAAATTAGGTATGTTTTACTAAACATTTATACAATTTTAAACTTTACTAAGCAGCAGTCGGTATACTCAGAAGGAAGAAAAATGTTCATCTGATACCCACATAGATTGGTAGTGCTTCTAATGTGCTAGATAAGCTTGACAACTCTAATTTTACAGGTTAGCACCATATTTTGTACATAAACCTTATTCTTTTTTTGCCCTAATAATGAGGTTGTTTTCTGTCAGACGTAATCCATCTGGAATCAAGAAACACAGCTTAATCATGGCCACGATAAATGCATTAAGAAATGGTAACCTTGAGGTTTCCCTGAGCAGCTTGTGTTGGTATAGTGCTTGAGTTGCACCATAATAGTTTTATAGCTTATTATAAACAAATTATACCTGTCAATTGACTTAATGATTTCCAAACTGCCTAATTAAACCTATACTGGTTAAAATTGTGGAATAATTAAAATGGACATTGTTTCATGGTTGAGAAATAATCACGATCCTGTTTGAAATGTGCTAAATCCTATTAAAATAAGTCCCTTAGCTCTGTTTGAGAGTAAAAGTTCCCTTTCCACCCATCAGCGCTTGTAAGAATGTTCCCTTTCACTGAACCATGGCTATAGCAAGAAAAGATTATTTTTGAAGGACCTACTTTATTTTAAACATTTAATGATAGAATTAATGACAGTTTGGACAGTGAGATAATATGTCCAAATTTCCCCAGTATTTCCATTTTTTAGAGTATGAATTTGAAGAGCTTCTAGTACCTTGAACACATTCAGTAATAAAACTATTGGTATCTCCTGATTATTGTTTTTTTTTAAGTTGGCTTTTCTTCCCAATTCATACTAAAGATATTTCTTCACACATACAAAAAACAAAAAACAAAACTATGGGATATGCTCCTCAAGGAAATGTAACCATGTTCACAACTTTGACCAAAAGAATATTACTGAGAAGAATATTACTGAAAATCGTTAAAAGTCACGAACAATGGGGCAGATGCTTCTGTTTCTGCCAGAGATTTTGAAACTACTTTGACTATAAGTTAATTACTTTGAGTAACCCGTTTATAAATACTTCAGTGACCATTCGTAATAATTCACTAGAAATCATGTGTACATCTATGAATACATGAAAGCAAGCTTCTGGTGAGCTATTTAAAAACTTTACTAGTTCAAACTTTGTGAGCCTCTGAACAAACTAGGAGATTAAAAAACCTTTGTGTTAGTGCAATCTGGGAATTAAAAAGCTATGTGGTTTTGTAATGGAAACATGACTTCAGGATACAAAAAAATGCTATGTTCCACAAATTAGCTAAACAAACAGCTTTTAGCAGGTAAAAAATACCTACTAAGAGAAATTAATAGACTGCATTTAGAGTAATGTTATCTATTAGTTAACCTACTTCAGGTTACCATGTATGTTTGAAAATACTAAAGTTAAATACCTTAAAAATTTTATGTGAATGTCTTCAGTAATTTAGATGGATGTTTCCTGGGGGAGGAAGCCCATATTGTCTGCATAATCATGGTCTACAAAACTTAGCATCCCTTTTCCTTCATTCTGTTTGGTCATGTGGGTAGTAAGCCTCTGTCATGAATTGGAATCTTAAATCTTCTGATACATTCTGTCTTCTGGAAAGAATTGCTGTCCATTAAATTTAAAAGAGCCCTGTTATAAATATTAAAAACATTACAATTAAATATATGGAAGATATCCCATTGTCAGAAAAATTAGTAAAATTTTAAGTAGTGCCTGCTGACCTGCTGCATTACAGTATTTTCTGTTTGCTGAGATTTACATTCAAACATGCTTGGACTTTATTTTCTTGCTTAAATTTTATACATTGATGGGAGGATATTGATTTCCTCTCAGAGTTCTCTGAGCCAAGGAGGCAAAAATTATCGTCAATATTGTATTTGGAGATAAAAACTCATAGGTGTCCACAGTGAGTTGAACTTTGTGACTCTGTTTATTTAGTGTCTCTTGGACCAATTCAAAAGAATTTCCTTTCCAAATAGTAGTTTCAGTGTCTTTGAGGTCTTTGTCAAGTACTATTTCAAGAGAGTCAAGATACAGCAAATGCCAACAGAATAATATTTACTCTAAGTGAAGAAACAGGGTATCTGGTATGCTATTTGGAGCTACAGAGTTTCATTTCCTGCTTTAAACAATTCTCTCAAATTACAGATTTTTGTGATATGAGAAATGTTCTTGTAAATAAACGTAGGGTGAGTAGGATGGGATGGAGATAGCCAAAAACATGCATTTAAATAAGAAAAGGAGGAGTATAAATAATAATTTCCTCTATATTCTCATTTTTTACCTCCACCTCTATAGAAGCCTCTCTAAACCAGAATTCAGTAGGCAGTTTTAAGAATGCTTATTCACTCATTTAATCAATGATTGACTGACTACCATTGACAACTGCCAATAGTTGTAGATGAAGCTTGAGACAAATAAAAGGACAGATAATAGCTGTCTTGCGTGCTATACTATGTAGTTTGGATGTAATCTTGACACCTTGGGAATTGCTAAGGGTTTTGCTTAGGAGAGTGCCTTGATAAGCTTGCTTTATTGAGAGATGTTTTGAGTATCATATGGAGAATGGGTTGGGGATATATGTACCTAAAGACAGCAAACTATTTTAGACATATACTGTAAGGACTAAGTAGATAGTAAGTTGTAGCTCTGGAATTACATAGGTCTGGGTTTAGATCCTAGCTCAGCTATTCTGAGTAGCTCTGTGACTTTGGATAAGTCACTTATCTCTCTGAACTTCTGATTTTTTTTTTTTTTTTGAAAATGAGAATATTATGCTGTACCACTCAGGGTTGTAACAAGGCTTATATGAGGTAATGTGTACAAATTGCTTACTCGTAGATACGTGTACAGAGTGAGCATGCAATAAATGTGAAATAAAAAACAAAATATCAAAATAAGTGAAGAATGACAAGATCCCAAACTAAGGCCATGGCAGTACAACAAGCGAGAACTGGAGAGAGATAATGGACATAAATCCAGAGGAACTGGTGACCAACTGAAAATGAAGACTAGAGAAGATTGGTGCTATAATTTCAGGTTCCAAATACTTGGAACAACAATAGCTAACATTTTTCAATTAAGAAGCTATATCTTCTTTTGTAAACAAAGAAAATAACTCTAGGGCCAGAAAAGGGATAAAAATACATAGCAACACATGAGAATTAAAGTCACGGGCCTTTTGAGCTCTGGTCCAGAGATAGGGGCAGCCAAGAGCTCGACTCCAGCAGGGTGAGTGGGTTTAAAAGGACACCATGAACTGTCACAGCCAAGTAGAGTCAATGAAGACATCACAGCTAAATGAAAGGGAGTCTCCTGGATAGAATCTTAAGATAAAAGGTCAATAAGTAAAAAGTAAGGAAATTTGGATGAATTATGGACTTTAGTTAATAGTAATGCACTGATATTAGATCATTAATTATAACAAATATAGCATCTAATATATTATATTAATAATAGGAGAAACTGGATGCGTGGTATATGAGAACTTTCTGTACTTTCTTAGCAATCTAAATCTAAAAATTGTCCTTGAATAGAGAAGTTTGTTTTAAAATTAAAAAAGAAAAGACACCATGCATGGTGGAAGAATAGAGCCCTACTCACTTCTTTGAACTTAGACTTTGAAAGGAAGGCCGGACAAAAATGCTGTGTTTACTGCCCATGCAGGGTTGTGGTTCATATTGAGTTTTCAGAGGCAGTGGAAACAGAAAGTCTTACAAGCTGGACCTAGGAGAAGCCATTCATTCATTCCTTGTCTGAATCTGTTTTCTCCCCACTAACAGCTTGTGATGTGAGCCACCAATATAAGACCTTATTCTGGAATGGATGTCTCAGGGGACAGGAAGAGCTAAGAGAAAAATGGGTAGAAGGAAAGAGAAGATGAGAGAGAGAAAGAGAGAGAACCTAAAAGCTCCCTCTCAAGAACAGCCTAAAACTAAAATTTAAGTACATGAGGAAAGCTAAACCTGAGAAAGTCAACAAAATAAAAAATTAGGTGAAGAATTGACTCTTGATAAAATGTTTAAAAAATGAATTTTAATGAATGACCTTATGTTTGTTTGAGGCTTCCAGGATAGCCATTGAGATTCTGATTTGAACTTCTGGGTGAATGGGGTTATATTTACAAAGATGGAAAATACTCCATGGATAGCTTTTTAAATGGAATATTGAGTTCAGTTGTGGGTCAGTTGAACTTGAGGTACTTATAGGGAGTTGGCTCTGCAGTTCCAGTGCTCAGGAGATAGAGATGGATTTAGAATGAAGATGTCAATCCAAATTAGTATGTAGATATACAGCAGTTTCTTAAGATGAGTGAGTAAAGTAAGAAGAAGTAAGTCCTACCCAAAATTTAAGGAGCAGGATAAAATCAGTAGGCTGCAGAGGAAACTGGGAAAAGATGCTCAGGGATATAGGCGGCCATCTTTGTTGTTTCCTCAAGCTCTATAATCCTATAAATATGTCCTGTCCTAGCCTCTGCTAGTTATTTAGGGAAGAAATGAAACTATGTCACTGATATAACCAAAAGTGCAAAAGATTGTCTTGTTTTTAGCTGTGGGTTTGTCATATATGACTCATGATGTTGACATATATTTCCTCTGTATCCATTTTGTTGAGTGTTTTATCATAAATTAATGTTGAATTTTGTCAAATTCTTTTTCTACATTTATTGAGATGATCACATGATTGCTATTCTTTGTTTTGTTGATGTGGTGTATCACACTGATTGATTTGTAGATATTGAACAATCCTTGAATCCCTGGAATAAATCCCATGTCATCATTGTGTATGATCCTTTTAATGCATTGTTGTAGTCTGTTTGCTAATATTTTGTTGAGGAGTTTTGCTTCTACATTCTTCGGGGATATTGGCATATAATTTTCTTTTTTGTAGTGTCTTTGTTTCATTTTGTAATACTGGCCTTATAGAATCAGTTTGGAAGCATTCCTTTCTCTTCAATTTTCTGGAGTAGCATTAGACAAATAGGTTTTATTCTTCTTTAAATGTTTAGTAGAACCCACCTGCAAAGCCATCTGGTCCTGAACTTTTGTTTGTTGGGAGTTGGATGGGGAATATTTTTTATCAAAGCAAAGGGAGCAGCAGCTTCTCTTTGGCCTCCTTCTTTGGTCATCACCTATGATTTAAGTAGAGTACAGTAATAAAGTCTGTCAGGAAAAATGGGATGGACATGGATTGATGTCTAAGTATCACATCAGAAAAAAATGTTGATGTTAAAAGCAGATGTTTTTTATATGATTCGAGAAAAACCAGTGTATCTTAAAACATCTTTTTCCTGGATTGAATCAGTATTCATGAGTCTCTTCTCTTAGGGTAATCACACTTATGATTCATTCTGTTTAAACACCCTATTTAATACAGAGTCATACTACATCACACGGTGTGAGAACCTTTTTCTACATTATTTTAGGACTTGTGGAGAACTTAAGGGTGATCAGCTGACAGCTCGTGACTCAGGGTCTAAAGGAAGTTCCACAATGAGCCATCTGAACACACAAAAGGCTTTGCTTTACTTTTCATCAGCTGGACTCACCAGGAAAGTTTTAATGCCTTCAAACTAGTCGAAAGAATTGCTTCCTAAATTTTCATGTGCATTGGAGAATCTTATAAAAGTACAGATGTTGCCTCGGTAGATTTGGGGTGGAGCTCACAATTTTGCTTTTGTAACATTTCAGCCTGATGCTGCTGGTTCCATGAATAGCATGGCTAGTCTGAAGAGTGTGGAGGCTTTCTTCATTTGACAACACAATTAACATATCTTTAAATATTAGGATCCAAGTTACCATCCTGGACCAAGAATGTATCGTAAAGACTTATGTTTCTTTCTTGAAAGAAACTGCACAACTCCTAGCCCTTGATACCTATGATACAAGAAATTTTCAGAATTAGAATAAAAATATGGATATTATTTCACACACACATATACATAGTTTTGATACTATGAAATATGCAAAACAGCATATGGTTTAATAGATGAAATTATTTTGTTAAGATTGGAGCATTTGAGATATAGCAGTTGCTGAATTTGATTAGTTAAGGGTGACAGCTGTGACAGTATAATGTCATTTAGTGCAGAGCAGTAGAAACAACAGGTTCTGACACAAGATAGACATGTTAGAATTTAGAAATATACTTGCTATTTTAGCTCTGCTGTTCTCCATTTGTGTTGGTAAAGTTTGTTGGTCATTTTTTTCTACTATTCAATGGGAATAAAAGCGCTTTCTTCATAGAGTTTTTGTGAGTTTTAAATAAGATTTTTAAAAAAGATTATTTACCTGGCTGGTAAATTCGTAACAAACATTTGCTATTTTATTCAAGAAGGAGAATGAAAATGAAGAGAAGTCAATGGGGAAATAACAGCTAATTAGTAATCAGTAGTCTTAGCTTGGGAAAAATACATTATTGATAAGTTTTTACCATTTATATTTCTTTTTGTCCTGAAAGCAAAAATGAGGTTTCTGGATCAGACGTATTCTTACCTGCAGCAATAATAGCCCTGATTCTCCTTTTCTCTGTTCCCTTGCAGCCATGCGCTAAAGGTAGATGTCAGCTCCACCTATCGGGGTCTGTACCCCTGAAATTATAAATCTGGACATTTATATAGGAGCTGGACAGCTGCCCTGCTCCCCTTTGTATAGAGGGAGAGAAACCTTTTTCCTTTATGTAAATGAATCTTCTCTGCGATAGCTCCCTGAGTTTTATAGTCCTTCGGAAACTAAACAAAGTAGCTCAGGGGTTTAGCCTCCATTGAAGTGTAAATACAAGAGTTCCAGAGCTTTCTATCTATCAAACATCCTTTAACCCAGATACCAGTTTTCTCTGTTAATGCTAAGGGCCCCAGAGGGCACCTCCACACCTCCTGCCTGTGACTCCTGAACTCTCAGCAGACCCTGTACAAATCATGAAATTCTGTCTGTGATTGGATGTCCTGCAGAAACTGATGAAAGGACAAAGTTGAATTGGGCAGAAATAGGGAGAATATACACAGGACACATAGGATAGAGATGCCCTCAGTTGATGTCAGGGTCAGACACATCATCGTTAATAGTGGAAAGAAAGGACTTGAAAAGAAGATGATTTTGAAAGAATTCCCACATTTCCTCCTAACCAAAGGTGTGGTCCTGGACCTGGGTCACCTGTCCTCCCAGGTTTCTAACTCCTACATCTGTTCAATTAGGAAATTAGACATGCTCATGATCATGAAGATTCCTTTGAGCCTTTAATTCTTGGATTTTGATGTTTTTAACTGAGGTGCATTTTATTAGTGTTCTCTTCAAATGAAACTATTCTAAGCATTGATTTTTGGCACAACAGTTCTCTAAATGCATTTCGAAATAACATCTGTTTCTAAAAACGTGTTCAGTTACTTGTACCATCTCCTTTCTGCCACTTTTAGTATTCTTTTATTAAATTTTGTTGTCCCCAAACTACGCTGGGCTCTTCTTCCCAAATCGACAAGTTTCAGGTTGTACCTGCTTGTTTCTGTTCGTAATTCCAATCATTCATCGTGATTTATTTGTTTTGCCATCTCCTAAACTTTTTATATAATGTAATCATATGGCCGCATTAAAATGAACAACCTTCATAATAATTATATCCCTTTATAGAAGGGAATCTTTCTCAGTGGCTATGACCTTTGTTTTGGTTTTATGACCCCAGATAGCTGTGACAAACTCAGCAATTGTGAATAGCACAAAAATAGGTGTTTTAAGTGTGGTAAAGCAAAGTTAAAGTTAAGCATGGAAAAATGCGTGTGGAGGTGGGTTCTTCAAAGTGGGGAAGTGAGAGGAGGAAAGGACCAAAAGTTATGAGCACATGTGCGTGCTGGATACTGTGCATTATCATTTCATTTCATCATCGTAAAAATCTTGTAATAGCTTTTATTATGTTACCCGTGAGGTCCAGCGATATCCATGGCTTGCACAAGGTCACCCGGATTATAAGGTGTAAAACAAGGGTTGAAATTCACATTTGACTCCAAAACCTATCTTCTTTCCGTTAAATTTCACTTTCTCCAAGGTGTGTGCCCTGCTCTTTTGTGGCAACTTAGTTATTTATCAAATGAGGTAATGACTGTATATGCTCTGTATAAAATGGGATACAACTGTGACTTATTGTTGCTGTAATTGATAAAACTACATGATGAGTCATTTAAAGATGCTAAGGAACCGTAACAGGTAACTGGTATGCACAATTATGCACTTAGTCTCGCTCATATAATTCTACTTCTCATGTGTGTATTGGAAATAGCATATTATAATTAATGCATTGTTTCCACTAAAGCACTAAACATGCCCTTTTCATATTTCTCAATAAAAGCAGAATATTGGCAGTGTTTGAAAATTCCTGTATAATTTGTCTCAGGGCTTGTTACAGGAAGGGAGGGAGGAGGGAGGAACAGAGAGAGGGAGGGAGGAGGAGAGAGAATTAGTAAAAACTAAACAGGGCTTCTATAATTAGCCTGTTTCATGCTCTAGTAAATTATGAACTGATAAAATTACAATAATTCTTTAGCAGAAACAAAACTAAGTTCACTAAACATTGCTGAAAAATGGTTAAGTTAATTTAAAAAGTCATGAAGTGGGATCAGCTATGAGTCCTTTCAGAATGACTCATGTCAAATAAACTACTTCCTTTTAAATGGAAGACTTAAGGATTAGGAAAAACATCATAGAGAAAATATATTGATTTCAGCAGAACAATCTGACAAATTTTACATGATGGTCAGTTAGAAAGAGAGAGAAATAAACATGACATGATTCTGTGGATACTCCGTGCTTTGAGGATGACTAATACCGAAGGGTCAGCTTGATGAATGGTTTCTAGGACTGGGCCACAAGGCCTGCATTTAGGACTGTGTCTCATTCATGTTTCAAAAGTGTCTTTGACCGAGACAGATAAGATACAAGTTGACACAATGCTAAGTGACATCAAAATATGACAAGATAAGTTCACCTTAAGTGATTGACTCAAATGGAAAACAACATTTATATAATTAACTCAAACTTAATGTAATTGACTCAAACAAAAAAAAAAATTAACAAGTTCAAGTGTTAATTTCTTTTCTTTGAAAAAGTCAACTGTACATATACAAATTTCAGAAAACCTGATTTAACAGCAATTTGGGGGAAAAAAATCCATGGGTTTCAATTTTAAAGGTGACTGTCAGCAGTGTAACATAGCAAGCCAAAAAGGAAATATAATCGTAAATGATCACAATTTCCGGGATACATTGTCGCTGTCGTCCACCCCAAGGAAGAAGGATCAACCATCATTTACACGGCTCCCAAGGGTATCTCTAAAACCAGTGGGCAGAAGTTCCAAGACGGGTTTTTAGCTTAATACAAAGGAGGACTGTATGAAAATAATAACTACCAAAAGAAGGGGGTCTAAGACAATCCTGTAGGCAGTTTATCTATTTTGTTCTTTTAAGATAATATAGTCATATTTCATTTTGGCACAAAACCATGGTAATATCTGTACCATTCCATTTTTAAGAATATTCAACATCACAATCAACTTCTTTTTGCCTTGTGATAGACTTGAAATAATTTCCTTGTTCTCCTAGTACTTTTGCACTACTGCCCTCAGTGAGGAGGGTCACTTAGTCAGAGGCAGTGGAGAAGAGACTGTAGAGCCAATATAGCCTGATCTCAATCTGGGTGATACCACTTATTATGTGATATTGGGAAGGTTATTTCATTTCTCTGAACCTCTGTTTCTACATCTGTTAAAAGAAGATGTTGTCTACATCACTGTGCTGGTCCAAGGATTAAATGTAGATAATATATATTTTTTAATTAGGTTGTCCTTTGAAATATGATACATGTTGAACAGATACCCATTAATAATTTATAAGAGTATGATAATTCACGCTTTTAAAACACTTAGAAACTGGTGGTGCATCTGATTGAGGAAAATTTATTCTCTCCCTTGCTCTGAGACCGGTTTTTCTTAATCTTCATAAAGCAACTCTAAATGTTTTAGAGGCAGAGCTCCCTAAACATAGTAAGTGGTAGATAAATAAAAGTAAATCACTATTATGTTAATATGAAACAAATTGGTATAATGATGCTCCTGGGATGAGACACAAATCATTTGTTTCCCCTCCTTGTATCTCTACCAACAAGCGTAAGTCTGGCTACATGCTCTCCTTAGTTTTCCTCAGGAAATACAAGTTCTTTCACCATCATTCTTTACATTAACCCCAACCAAGAGAGGTACTAATGGTGAAGAAGTGAAGAAAACGAGATTCACTCACTGTTGCCAGTACTCGCACACTGCATGATTTGAGGGGTTAAAGAAAGAAGTATCCACCCCAAAATAGTTTCTGTTTGGTTTGATCCCAGAGCCCTCCCTTGAAAAACACCCATAAATTGTAAAACAAAGACAGGACTGTTTTCCGGAGATCACGGACCCACCTGGGAAGAAGAAAAGTAATGCTCCTGATTCTTGCTTACCAGCGCTTCGGCAAGGCTTCATTTAGCAGATTGGCAGTTGATACCTTAGAAGCATGGATGAGTTCCCTGAAGTGTGATGAGCTATGAAAATAGTTCATTTCAATGAGACTTAGAGAAGAAAGCAAAAATTAGCACGGAGTGGTTGAAATACAGAGCAGTCCTAAAGGGTTCCCAGGGAGTGAATGGAGATCTCAAAGGTAGTAGAGAAGAACCATGTAATACGAGGTAGGAATAAGAAACCAACATTTTATCTAGGCCCAATGTTTATTGCTTGTATTTGCTTTTGGCTCTTACATGTCTCATTCTGGTTTATCTGAATATACCCTATCAGTTGTGCATTTTTGTCTTTCTTTTAACAAATGAGTGAATTAAGGCCCGAACAGGTTAAATAGCTTGTGTGAGCTTCCACGGGTAGTAACCGATAGACCAAGGATTTGCATCTGTCTTCTGCACTACACGGCCTTCAATAGATAGTGAACCTCCTCTTTTACAAACAGAACACAATTATTGCACTATCCTAATAGGTATGCAGGTGATTGTGCCAAGCCCTTTAGAGATAATTCCTTAGCTTTAGCAAGACTGTTTAGCAGCTTAGGTTGTACTTGGAGATACTGTGAATATTACCCAATCTGAAATCCTAAAACAAAATAAATTCACAAGAAAAGAAAAACAAGTGAACAGTAAGTGGCCTAAAACACGTGTTTATTAAACAGGTGGTGCATCTGATTGAGGAAGATACATTCTCCCCCTCGCTCCCTGAGACAGGTGTTTCTTAAATCTTCATAAAGCAACTCGAACATGTTTTAGAGGCAAAGCTTCCCAAACATGAAATTCTTATTAAGAATTCAAAAAACTCATAAAAATACTTATTTTTCTTTCTGTATTTCTGCCAAAGTTTATTGAGAAAATAATATATAGTCATATTCATGTAAATACAATTATAAAATTATTTTATCAGTAAATTTCCAGTGTAGATTAGGCTTTTTAAACTTATTTTTTAAATCCCATTCCCTTCAATAAAACTGTACTTGAATTACTGCATGTAAATAGATTCAGTGTAAATAAGTGTTTCAAATATATTATGCTGTTTGTTGGCAATAACCACAAAGTAATATCACTGCAAGAAACTAAATTTCACATTGGCTTGAGTTTTAGGGTCATAAGGAGAAAAAAAAAAAATAATGGAACTCTGTGTGGCTTAGTTCTGGCATCTCAGAAGATTCTTACATATATTTTTAGTGAACCATCACCAATCTCTGGTTTGTTCTCTTTTTTTCTAAGTGGGTGTGTCAGCAATCCCCTCAAAAGGGTTGAGGGTATGTTAAATTTCTTTTTGCCTATAATTGATTAGAGATGTGATTGATAAGTCTGTTAGCTTAAGAGTTGTGAGTTTCTATAGGCTCACATTTCTATGACTTTTTTTAATGGTAAATGGGCTAAACCTACAAAATTTGCAACTTCTTTCTGCACCATAAGCATAAGGAAGAGACTTCCTAGATATCAGCGCTTCTTGGTGACATCCTCAGGGTTGGCTCCAAATATGGGCATTGGATGGTTTTACAGCATAAGTAAGGAGAGGAGAAGGGAGCTACTGAGTGAACACGGTACTCTTCAGTCACAGAATTTCATGAAAAGGCTTATTTAGATCAAGTATGCTACTTTGAAATTAATTTAATTAGTTTAAGCTGTATGTGGTCATTCATTTGTTTTTATAGCCATTTTTTTAACCATCTCCTCCACCTGACATGCAATAAGTTTATTTTTGTTTTTCTTCCAGATCTTAGGTTGATGGATTATTTCCTTTTTGAGCACCTAAAGGTGGGGGTGAGAGGTTGATTAGTGATTCCTATGAGTGAAGATATTGAACATTATATACACATCAAACAAAAGAAAAGAAAAAAAAGCTGTGTTGAATTGTGTAATTGTTAGTCACAAGTGATTTCTTTAAAAACTATGAAAAGCAACTACCGTCCTTTGGTGAGTTGATTTCATCAGACATAAGTAGGTAAATTTCTCCCTGTGGATACTCACTGGTGAGCTAAGGTTTGCTTAGGAAAAACAGAAACCACTCTACGTATTTGAGCAAGATAGGACTTTATACAGGAATTATACGCTTACAAAGCTGTGGAAAAAGCTGGGCGTAAATAGTTCTCAGAGAGAACTATTATGGGTTTTCAAAAAACCCGGAAGTGTAAATATGGCAGGAAGCCGTATCAGTGCTCTCAGCTGCGTGCAACACTGAGGTGAATGATTTGCAGAGACAGGAGAGAAGCCTCTGAAAACCTCACATTGCCATCTGCCCATAAGTCTACTTTACCTCTTGTTGATGGAATCTAAATAGAAATCTTGCTAACAGGAAACTATAGATAAATCTAGTTTTCAGGCTTCCACCCCTTTGGATCATTGTACAGAAAAGGTCAGGGATGGGTCTGCATTGATATCCGTACAATAGAGAGCACACTGGTCAACTCCTCACATAAAAGTCTTGGGTGGAATTGTGTATTTTCCCCCAAAGCACTGGCTTGAGTAATGTTGAATGAGTTAGCTTTCTAAATGTTTATCTAGCCATTCTTATCCTGCCTCTTAATTGCAGAGAGGACAAGCTTTTTCTTCCATTTACAAGGTGGTGTTCTTGTCAAAACATAAAATCCAAAGGGAGACAGATATGTACAACACACAGGTAATAGGAAGTTACCTAGCAACCAACAGTACGTGAAACTTTCAGCTTTCCTTTGCCTTTTATGAGCATTTTTGTTTAGCAAATCTGCTCACATGAATAGGTGAAGCAGGCAGAAACATATTTCAATATTTTTGGCTTATCTTGTTTTAGAAGGTAAAAGTTTCAACTCCATTATGCAAATGTTCTTTAAGGTATATCTGATTTATCTTCAGCTGATGAGAATAATCAAGCATATACATATTACTAATGGAAGGGACCTCAGGGAAAAGAGCACTGCTCTTCTTGGGGTGTCAGAGTCTTTTTGACTGACATAAAACTATGTAAAAGTATTCCGTGTTCCCCTGAGAAATAAATATAATGGGAAAAAATTGCAATGGTGCATCTCATCTTCACAGGAGACAGTAGATGCTCTCTGAAAGTTTTATATGAAAGATTGATTCTATGGTTGTGCTGGGACAATTTGTAAATTTCGAAACAAGGTTGTTCTAGATTGGCTTTAAATTACCTCCTATTATTTAATTAATATTTTGTAACTTCTGTTATGGGATAAAAACCTTCAAGATGGCTAGTATACTTACATGTACTGTGTTATTTTGCCATCTAGATTTTTATTAGTTTCAGTTTATCACTGCAAAAGCGATAATCTGGAAACAAGTCAATATTGCCCCTCTTTTACCACTGTTATATTTTCTGGAGGTTTTAGATGAGGCTTTCTCAACCTTGGCACTAATGACATTTTGGGCTAAATAATCCTTTGTGTGGGAAGCTGTCCTGTTCGTTGTAGGATATTTAGCAGCACACCTGGCCTCCACCTACTAGATACTAGTATCATCACTCCCAATGTGACAACCAGAAATGTCCCCAGACATTGCCAAATATCCCCTGTGGGAAAAGTCACCTCTGATTGAGACGCCCTCTTCTAGACGATGCAATATAGTGCAAAATAGAAATTAGAAACAGAGCTACTGAAAGGGAGACAAAACTGTTGTTTTAGATAGTACGTTGTCTACCTGGTAAAACCATGACATTCAAATGAAAAGTTATTTGAACAAAAGACTTCAATAAAGTAGTAAACATAATAAATGTCTATTTACTTTGCTCTCTTTGCAAAATAGTGTACTCTTGAAGGAGACTTCTATCACTGCGTTTCCAGGTTCTACACAGTGGATTTGTTTCTTGTGAAATATACTTATAAAGGAGTCATTCATTTTTTAAATTGTGATAAAATGCACATAACATAAAATTTACCATTTTAACCATTTTAAACGTACAGCTCAGTGGCATTAAGTACATTGTATTGTGTCTAATTATTACCCTCATTCATCTCCAAAATGTTTCATCTTGCAAAATTGGAACTCTGTAACAGTTAAACAGTAACTCCCCATTCCCTCCTCCTCCCATTCCCTGAAAACCACCATTCTACTTTCTGTCTCTGAATCTGACTACTCTAGGTACCCTATGTAAGTGGTCTCATATAGTATTTGACCTTTTGTGATTGGCTTGTTTCATGTAGCATAATCGTCAAGGTTCAGCTATGTTACAGCATTTGTCAGAATGTCATTCCTTTTTAGGGCTAAATAATATTCTATTGTACATATGTACCACATTGTTTTATCCATTTATTCATTGATGGACAGACACTTGGGTTGCTTCTGCCTTTTGGTTATTATGAATAATGCTGCTATAAACATGTGTATACAAATATACATTTAAGTCCCTGCTTTACATTCCTTTAAGTATATGCACAGAAATGTAATGCCTAGATCATATAATAATTCTTTTTTTTATTTTTTGAGGAAACATCATAACTGTTTTTTATGGTGGCTACATAGTTTTACGTTCCACCAGCAATGCACAAGAATTCCAATGTCTCCACATCCTATGCCAACACTTGTTTTTGTCTATTTATTTATTTACAATAGTCATCCTAACGGGTATGAAGTGGTATGAATTATTCCTTTTTATATCTTAACAGTTACACAATCTGACTCACTCATTTTGCCATAGTGAAACCAGAGTTAGAGAAGCCATAGGACTGACTCAAGGTTAAATGTCTACTTAGCATGATTCCTGACTCCTGGTCCTGTGCTCCTTCCATCAAGCCATAATGTTTCTCTGGTTACATAAGTAGACACAGAGGGACAGACTGGAAACTTCCCTTTTAATTTCACTTTTGCCTCTCTCTTGCTTTATGGCTAAACATTTTCTAGTCTCTCATAAAAAAGAGAGCTTACGGGAAAATTATGAGACTACAGAGGCAACAACTATAAAAATGTGCCAGTAGATAACAATACTGTATTGTACACTTAAAATAGTGTATTGTACACTAACTGATGTCATGTTAAGTGTTCATACCACAATAAAATATGTTATATAAAAAGCTGAATAAAAAACATGAACAAATATCATTTTCTCCACAAACCAGTAAAGAAGGGTGAATTAAAAAGTAATTTACAGTCTGTCTCAACAATGAATGGATAACCACCTGAAATAGTTTTAATTTGTTAGTATACTGTGTGTTTGGGGCCCCAGTATATAGTTTTCAGGAAATAGCTGTGTGTAAGAGACAGCAAAAAGTGCGATGTGTATCGCCTATTGCTTTGTTATTTTCTATTAATATGAAGAAATTTGGATTTGATTTTTAGAGTTCTCAAAATATTTGTGGATTCAGAGGTAATGTAATCTATGGATATTATAAAATGTGCCATTTTCCGGCAGACTAAAACCAGCTGCAGAAAAAGAGCTACTTGGCTAAACATCCAATCCCAGAATTCTCCCCCCTCGCTAGAATTGATCACAACCCAAAAATATCCCCAGCACATTCATGAATATATTAAAGCAGCATAAAGCAGCAGTGCTACCTGCCTCAAAGTCATAATCACTGGAACAAAACAGCAGCAGTGATGTGAATCTGAGCTTTGGGCTTCCAACCTCCAGGGAACTGGGACAGTATACACAGAAACCCTGCTCCTATAAGCACAGGAAATGGGGATGTCACAAATCTGACTGTAGAACTCTCAGAGCACCCTGGATTTTGCCACCATAAACCTACAATCCTTTTTGAAGTAACTTGCATCTTTATCTAGACTATAATCTCCAGGAAGGCAGGAGTTATGGCTGCTTGGTTCATCGCTGTGTTCCCCGAGCCCTTGGCTCGGGGCTGAACACCTAGGATGGACGCAGTGAACATCTGTTGCCTTTGTGAGCAAACCTTGAATGTTAGCCAATGTATGTGGGCACAATTGGGAAAGTTCTAATTTCTTTAAACTCTGGAGTTCTATTTCTGCATACTACAGCAAAGGTTATTCCTTACCAATGTCCTAGCATATCTGTTTTTAAAAGGGTGTGATCACTTAGATGAAAAAAAATGACGGTATAAATGAAAAGGGTCACTATCATTATCCACCTGCGAGGTCCTCCTGTGTGTCCTGTTAGAAAAGTCAGTCCTCACGGCTATATCTCTTGCCTTCTGAAAAACAGAGTTTAGCATACATCAACCTGCATTAAAAAAAACTGGTATTTCTGTCTTCTTGCTATTTGACTGGCATTGTGGTAATAAACTTTTCCTAGATATCTAATTTAATCTTTACAACAATGCTATGAGGTAGATGTTGTCATCATTCCTATATCACCTATGAGAAAACAGTAGCTTAAATTACTTAAATAGCTACCCAAAGTCACAGTGCTGCTAAGGAGTGGAACTTAGAAACCTGTGCTGTTAGTCCTGGGTTCTACTGCTAATGTCATAGTCTCAAACTGTTTTTTCTCTCAACAGAGGATTCCAAGCACAGAAAGATGTTATAGTCACAGCTCTCAAAACACTCAGTATACACTGTCGGCAAGAGAAAGAACCGAAATCCCAGTATATGTCCACATAGCAGCATTCCATAGAACTCACTAGTAAGACTCCCAGAATGCATCTGGATTTCACCCACGGTGGAAACAAACCCACATGTCTAGAACACTTGATAAGGTAAACTAAGTGAAGATGAGCTAGCAGTGCAGAAAACAGCTATCACCACATTGAAGAACTCAATTGTTTCTCTATCCTAGAATGGCCCTCTCTTCTAACTGCCAGTTAATTAGTAGCCTATTAATGCTCTCGAACTGAATTCAAATATTACCCCTCCTGTGAAACCTTTTTCTATCCCCAGAATGAACCTTACCTTTCTCTATGCTCCCATTCTGATATACCTTTGTTTACTAAGGCATTTAATTAGAGTAATAGAATTCAAATCATTTACCATCAAGAGCTATTACATTTTAAAATACCGATGTAAATTATCCGGAAAATTCCCTCATCCTGGAGCACTATATTTATTTTAGGAGTCAATTAAACATAATATCTAACTAACAATAGGGTTCAATATTTGCTGTGATTAGGGAATACTATTAAAATGAGCAGAATTTAGTTGAAACATAATGATTGACAAAAGAAATGAGGCACAGAATAACCACTCTAAAGTTCTCTTTTTTGCAAAGACTTTGGATATTAGAACATAAATAACAACAACAACAACAACAACAAATTCTCTGTTCTTATTCCCAAAGTGTCTGCATAGAAGAGAACTTTAGAGTGGTTATTCTGTGGCTGATGTCTTCTGTCAATCATTATGTTTCAACTAAATTTTGCTCATTTCAATAAGAAATATTCCCTAATCACAGCAATTATTGAACCCTATGTAGCTGGTTGTTGGTTGGATACCAACACATAGAAACAACCAAAGTATCCTTCAATAGATGATTGGATAAAGAAGATATGGTGCGTATATACAATGGAGTATTACTCAGCCCTAAGAAAAAAATGAAATACTGCCATTTGCAACAACATGAGATTATTACGCTAAGCGAAATAAGTCAGACAGAAAAAGTTGAGAACCATATGACTTCACTCATATATGGGATATAAACTGAAAGCAACAAATAAACCATCAAAAATCATAGACACAGACAAAAGTTTAGTGGTTACCAGAGGGTAAGGGTGGAAGGGGAGCTGGTAGAAGAGGGTAAAGGGGGTTGAATATATGGTGATGGAAGGAGAACTGACTCTGGGTGGTAAACACGCAATGCAGTATATAGATGATGTATTATAGAATCGTACACTTGAAGCCTATATAATTTTACTAACCAATGTCACTCCAATAAATATAATAAAAATTAAAATACATATATATGTGTATATATATATATATATATATATATATATATATATATACACACATATATACTTGATATATATATATACTTTATATATATATTTTAATTAGTTATTTGCTTTAACATTTGTTCACTTTTTTGCCCACATAGGCTAAAATGAAATTCGCATCAGCTACTTGAATTCTGGTTTTCATTTCTGATAACGCTCGTTTTAGACTGCTAAGGTCCCATCTAAGTTCAGTGTCTTAGTGAGTGGGACTTCTTCATTATGTTCCTTTGTTAGTATGCTAGCTAAGCTTTTTTAAAGTAGATTTGATTTAAAAGGAAAGGTTCAATAAATAATTCTTTGTACCCGGAGAATCACTCATACTAGGAGGATAGTTGTATTCAGAGAACGGGGAGGATTTATACGCATAGATCCTACAGCTTTACTTCTGGTGGGAGGCCTGCTGCCTCTGAGCTTCCCTGGAAGCAAAGGCCATGGCTGAACTCCATGTTGCCAGAAAAGCTGCAGCTGAGATGAGAAACTGGATGGTGCTTTATGAACCTATCCTACAGATCCCACTTCTGTTTATCAAGCAAATACATTTGCTCATGTCTCCCAACTTCTATATGAATATTCCGTGTGGGCGGCTATGTTTTCTGTTTTTCAGGCAGTGTAAATCTATGGACTTCAGGCCTCAACTATTGTTACATTAAAAAATTCAAAGTTGAGTTCAGTATGATCAGTCCTAGAAATCCACAGGGGCTTCAGACACATTAAATATTAAGTCTCCCTGATAGACAACATGTTGCAAATTTAGCTGCTCATTGGCCAGATGTATTTGTGAAAAGCCACAGAGCAAAAGTGCGTTGTGATCCCACTTATTCTGTGTCTTCCTAAGAGAGGGTTCAGTGACTCTTGCATTTGCAAAAGATAAAATACATAGCTTTTCTGGTGGATGGAGGTGGCCAGAGACTATATTTATCCTTAGATTTTCAGATATAAAATTCATTTGAAATGCAATATGTTCATTAGCATGAATATTTCATTTCTCTTAATAGTAGTGACGTTGGTGGGTTCTCAGTTTTCTTAGTTCCACATGGTTTCTGTAAGTTTGAGTGTGGTCGTGGGAGTGGATCATTTTAACTTATCTCTCCAAATAAATAATAGTATCCTGGGTATGGAAGCCTCTTTTATTCTTCTCTTAAATACCCCCAGCCGTGATCAGAGTGCTGGGTATGCAGTTAGTGTTTCATAAGCACTTGCTGGCATCTCAGCAAAGAAAATTTTTCTAAGCCACAAGGAGAAAAAACAATTTTTAGACATATTTAGAAATACATTCTTATTCAAAGGAAATAACTCTATAAAATCTTGCATACTAGTATTAGAAAGCAAAACCCAAAATAAACTTTTAATACCATTTTATGATATAATTTCTATTCTTGTATTATATTTTTAAAAAACATTACTATACTAAAAGCAAAATGTATTCAATAGTTACCCCTCCCCGCCCATCTGCAGTTTTGCTTTCTGAGGTTTCATTTACGTGAGGTCAACCATAGTCCAAAAATATTAAAATTCAAGAAATAAAAAGTTCATACGTTAACTTTTATTTTTCCTTAAAGTTTCAACTCAAGTAGCGTTACTTTCAGGAAGCCATCATACTACCTAGTACTTGATATTTTATGCTAAAAATATTATCTTCCCCATTACTATAAGCTCCCTGAGTGCCAAATTTATGTTCTATATGTCTTTGTTTTCAAAAATATATAGATACTATGCCTGGAATGTAGTAAACATTCAATAAAAATTCTTAAGTCTGAATTCCAGTTATTAATGTTAACATTTATATTATTTATATCTGTATTTATATTTTTATCATCAGTTTTCAGTGTTACAGAATATTTTTTCTTGTTATCCTCTCTGTAATATCCAAATCCCCCAATCCATGACAGCCTATCCATTTGAATCACCTGGGAAGATTTTTAAAAATCCCATTGCTCAGTCCTTACCCCAGATTAAATACTAAATCAGAATATCTAGGGGTTTGGCCAAGGCATTGATATATTTAAATAGCTCTTCAGGTAATTCTGTGTAAGTTATATTTAGAAATGCCGCTGTAAGCTAAGATTCCTAAATGTACATGATCATACACTATCCTGGGATGTTCCATGATCGTAACAGTGGTCATGAGCATTTTAATGTAGAGGTCCCCACTCCAAACCTAGTGAGGAGAAGAGGACTTGTAACATTCATCCAATGTGATTTTTTTTTTTCAATGTGAATTTTATGACCGGAAATGTTTGGAAAATGTTACACGCCATCTAGCAATACTAAAGTTCATCTGGATTTTAGAAGTGGGGGTGAGGCCCTACTGAGAGACCTTTCCTTACGGCAGCAGTGGGAAAAGCAAAGGTATCAGCAGTGAACTTCAGAGGAAATCCATGGGTGAGAAATCCTCCAATGCCGTTGGCATATGAGTTTGGCCATTATTTATTCTAATGATTTACTAGAGATAGAGTAATGGATAGCCAAGGCCCAAGGCCCTGATCTCACAAAACTTTTATTCCAGTGGTAGAGGGACACAAACAAGTAACAGTATAAATGAACATGATAATTACAGATAAAGCACACCTAAAAATAACTTTAAAATTGCCCAATTGTACATCAGTGGGTGAATGGGTAAACAAATTATGATATTACGTACCATGGAATATTATTCAGCCATAAAAAGGAATGAAGTGCTGATACACACTACAATGTGGATGAACCTTGAAAACCTTATGTTAAGTGAAATAAGCCAGAAACAAAGAGGTCACATATTGTATGATTCTTTATATGAAGTGTGAAGAAAAGGTAGATCCATGGAGACTGATACAGATAGATGGTGCCCAGGTCTGAAGCAGCCAAAATGGTGAGCAACTGCTTAGCAGATATGACATTTCCCTTTGTGGTAATGAAAATATTTGGAAGTAGAGGTTGGTTGCACGACAGTGCAAATGCACTAAATGCCACTGAATAATTCACTTTGAAATTAAGTTATATTCACTTTGAAATTTTGTTATGTGAATTTCACCCCAATAAAAATAGTAATAATATTTAAAAATTCAATGTGGCAATATCAAAGAGAAGGATGGATGGTGGGTGGATACTTTAGATTGGGCCATCAGGGAAAGTATCTCCAAAGAAGTCATTTTAAAATTAAAACCTAAATATAAGAAGCCAGTCATGTAAACATCAAGGGGTAAAGAATCCCAAATGCAGTGAATAGCAAGTGCAAAGGCCCTGAGGTCGGGGTGAGCTACATGTAAGTAGGAAACGAAATAAGGCCAGCAGAGTGAAGGAGGAGGAAAGTAGATGAACTTATAGGGGAAGATTGGAGTGGGTCATATTGGAGCTCAGAGGCCATAGTAAGGAGTTTAAACAGCCATCATGTGAACCTAATTATGTATATATTTTAAGGTCAGTATGTGTGAAGAATGGATTATTGGAGACAAGGTTAGAAGCAGGAAGACCAGCTAGGATGCTATTTCAGTGTAGAAGGGAAGATAGTAACTTAGGTTAGAATAACAGTCACAGAGAGAGAAGTGAATGGATTTAATAGAATCTCTTTGAAGGGCTTGTTGATGGAGTAGGTGTAGAGATATGAAGGCAGGGAAGAGGAACAGACAGGATGTCAGAGATATCTAAATACAAGTTTTCCCATTTTAGACAGGGCTGAAGTTTCTCATAGGAGGGGGATTTTGAGGAAGAAGGCTTGTATTTAATACCTCTCAGGCTCTGAAGTATCTGGTGGCTATAGAGTGAGTATTCTGTGTTTTCTCTTGATGATCAGTGTCAAGAGTATCTTTGGAGCTCCCTTAATAAACGCTGCAGATGACCATCTATTTCAATTATTAGTCATGACTGGCTTTGTTCAAGGGGTGCAGTAGGTGTCTCATCGAATGTATATATTTTTTTCTTTTTGGCTTATCTGTGTCCCTGGAGCCATGTAGGAATTAGTAATCAAGATGAATATTTAATACAAAGATTCTTTGTGTGCTTTGAATTCTCCTGCACAAATGCATGGAGTTAGAGTAGAAATAAGTGACTGAGACAAACATCAATGATTTTCTGTAGACGTCACTTGGTCCACATGCACTGGGCGCCATCTCCCTGCCTCTCTGAGAGTGTCCAGTGTATGAGCACCTGCTTCCTCATTATGGGCTCACTGGATGGCACCCCTTCAGAGGCAGTGCTGACCCCTTCCTTGAAATGCAGCCCTTTCCTCACCCTCCCATCTCTGATCTTTAATGATTGATGGTCTACCATCCTTGGGGAGGAAAAGCCTAGTGGTTCCACATTTGAGCTGCCCTGGAAGAGAGAAGGCCACGTGGCTCCCCCTGTGTTTGTCTTTCCTGTACTTCTTCAACAGCAATGCTTTCAGTGAGGACGTGGTTTCAAACAGTTGTCCTTCTAGGAATGTCTCTTGCAAGTTAATCTTCTTATTAAAAGCGTTTGGTAAGAAGCACAGCTATCACTACACTTTTCTAAGTAGTTGTTTTGTAACAATGGCAGATCTGTTTACGGATCTTGACAAAGGATGAGCATGACTCCTCCATCCCTGTGAAGATATATTTGTTCTTGCCATTGATGTTTAAAACGAAAAATATGTGAAAGTAATTTTGGTTATCTTATTAGAGGGCATTCAAATTTTCCATATCCATTACAAATAAGTTTGCTGCCTCTCTTTGAAAAACAACCAGCACCATGCTGATAAATATGGAATAATAAGTATTCTTGTGAAAAAGTGGTCTAAACTGATATTTTTCTACTGCTTGTATAGAAAAAAATGAATTCTGCCTATACCAACTATGTGTTAAACTAATAGATGTCTAGATTCATTCCTCGATCAGTTAAACCAAAACAATTTGCCGGTATGTATTGTTTAATCTCCCCATGACTTGAGAAAGTTTTATATATATGAATGTATATATATGTATAATATATATATATATATACATATATGTATATATGTGTGTGTGTGTGTATATATACACACACACACACATGCATACACAGAGAGGTAGATAGAGATATATAGCTATATCCTTTCTTAACCTATTAAAGATGTGATCTGAGTTAAAAAATACTCTGAGAACCAGACATACTGAGTAAATTTCCTGTTCCAAAACAATCATCTATCATATAATGCTCTAGAACTAGATTTTTGCCACAGAGTAGCTGATGCCCTGAAAAAAATTGCCCTGATAAAAATGAGTTTTTTACTTCAAGAGTATATTTTACGTAAGCAGATTTTTGATGGGAGCAAATCTAACGTGGGTGCACTTCCTGCCATTGTGCAGAAAATGAATGTGCTGGTTCTAATTAATGATCTTAGGCTCGGTTTCCTCAAATAATGGTAAGGAGGTAAAGTATAATACAAACTAAAGACTTTCTAGCCTCTGTTTCTGATCAGCTTAATAAAACACCTTAGATCAAATTCTGATCTTAACTACATGCTCATGTTTTGAAATAAAGCTTTGCCACAGAGAGAGAGTTGACTATGGAAATACTGATAAAGTTGGGGATCTGTGGGACTGATGGTATGTACAGACTAATAATATATTTGAATGTTACATTTGCTCACCTAACAGGATACCGAATAGAGTCTTACATAGTATAATTTTCTCCTCTACTTAAGGCATTTCTAAATTATTATTTATTTTGGCCTAAGTTCTGTAAGTTCCTCATCTTACTAGTATGATTTATGTATCAATAAAACCTTTCCTTCTGTAAATATAATGATATGATATATGATAAGTACAATATAACATAAGTAACATAAGATAAATAATACAATATATAATATATAATATAATATAATATAAATTGATGTACTTGTCCAAAAACTGGATTATTATCCCATTGAGTGGAAAACATTTTTCTATGATTGGGGGACTCCCTCAGAGTAGGGTTTGAGCAATCTGCTGTGTTAGAAGAGTATATGAGCAGCATATTCTAGGAAGAAGAAATTGGCTATAGTGTAAAGCTGTCCATGCATCTATTATGAACCAAGACTTTGCCTCTGAGGAAAATTTGCAATGTCCATTTGGAAAGTAAGTTCTATTCAGTTGTAGCATTAACACAGAACAAAAACAGCAGTGGGAGTTCTCTTCTTTTGGCTGGAGATTGTTAGGAGAGAAAATGTTTGGGGAAATGTTAATAGATGCAGCAGCGGGAAATTCCCCAAAGATGCCAACTCTCTAAGCCTTGCAGCAAAATACATATTCTTGAAAGCACCAGCAGTATCTGAGAACTCTGCAAAACATAGCATTAGGCCTGACCCTTGACTAGGCCCACTGGAGCCATCGTGGAGTAGAATTGTAAAGCAGAGAGAAGAGGAAAAGTATGCTGTGGAGAAGCAGAAGAAGCAGATTGAACATTCAGCATCCAGGCCCTCGTTACTTGACTATGGGCACAATTTGAAAGTTTGGTGAGCAGTGAGGTGGCATCACAGACCTGTTCTGTGCTTTCATTTAAGACTGGATTTAGACAATTCCGGGAAGAAAGGTAAAGCGAGGCCTTGTCGTGGTGAAGATTACAAATTTTTATGTTTACCACCATGTTACTGTCTCTGCATCAGACCTGTGGGGCCTAGAGATGAGCAGAGGCGTTGCTACCATATGACAGAATCTGTGTTCACAGCCTGGCCCTGCCTTTATTGTCTGGGTGAGCTGGAAGAATACTGAGTATCTCTCCTCTAATTTACCTCAGCTGTAAAATGGGGTAATAAAAATACCTAGCTCCTAGATTCTGACAATTCAATATGACCATAAACAGCTGAGCATAGTAGGATGTGAAAAGTCCTTGAAAAATAGAACATACAAAAGGAATTGAAAACTGATCTCAGCAAAAGCTGCACAGAAACCCCTTATTATGCAAGATGACCGTCTAATGCCACACCTATTTTACATAATCTTTCCTCACTGATTATGTAATATCTCTTTCAGTGTTGCTTCACTGTCACTTTTCTGTGTAGATGCTACACTCCTAAGTGTTCTAACTCACAGTTTCCTAACAGCTAGTCTGAGCTTCCTTCCATAGCCTCAGGCCATGGTTTCTGGTTCTCTCATCTGAAACTAAGCAATTCCCTTCCCTCATTTATTTTGTAACCTTGAAGCTATTAAAGTATTAAACCTGCAGTTTCCTTTTTTCCTAAACTCGTATGTGAATTGAATTCTTTTCTTGTGCAAACAAGTAAACTTGAATGCCTTCTTTTTTCAGTGTTTGCTCTAATTGTAGTTAATGAAACATTTGCCACATTGAGCCCTTCCAATTAATTAATTAAGATGTGTGTTTTTTTTTCTCTTTCTAATAAAGGATATATAACCCATTACCTGAAAAACTGATCAGCAGGATTGAAAGAGATGTTCCCCTTTATGGCACTTAAAACGATTTTAATTTCTTGCTGTCTTTAATAAGGTAACTGAAGCATGGGAAATAATTCCATACATAGCTGTAAGTTAGTGCTCAGTTTAAAATGAAAATTTAATTATATGAAGCATACCATTAAAGCTTATGTTACCCACAGAGGCTATTATTCTGGCCTAGGTTTCTCCTATATGATGACAGTGACTGACAGCCAACTCTGGTGATTAACATTTCCTGGGCTTGTTTATCTGAGCCACAGAATTAGCAGAAAGCAATTCTCAGTAAAATTACTGATTTGTGGAATTCTACATACTTATTGAGAACATTATTGCAAGGCAGCCTCTAAGAAGAGAAAGAAGCAAATATTTCCTGTAGATTCTACTTATTGAATTATCACATAGGATCGATTGACACCAAAAAGGGGTATTGAGACTCAGCATTTATTCTCCATTGCTGTAGGCAACTAAGGATGAGCAAAGCTAAAATGCAATAAGAACAGACCTCATCATAAAGAAGAGCTACTGTCCTATGCAGTGGTCAGATGTCACTCACATTAGTGACAGAGTCCAAATGTCACTCACATTAGTGACAAAGATCCCTGAAGATCTTTGTTGTGACTTGTCTTATATATTGTGCATTTTTATTTTTAAGAGAAAAGGCTCCATCTTAATTTAAAAAAAGGAAAAATCAATAAGGAATAATTTTAAATATAACTAACTCAGAAGCGGAATTGAAAATTGTACACATATCAGCAAACTAAAGTATGTTTTGTGTTACTATAGAAGTTAACCTCAATGATTTGAAGTCAGATGTAACTGGCTTTGAATTCTGGTCTTACCACTGATTAGATTTTTAACTTTGAAGAAGTCATTTGACCTCTCTAAGTGTCTATTTCCTCATGTATAGAGTGAGAATAGCTATCACTTCCTAGAGTTACTGTGAGAATTACATGATTCTATGACATGTGCTTGAGAAAAGCTTCACTCTTGAACAGACTACTCTGGGAAGTAAACGCATGTAGCCCTTTTGTATCAGTTAGCTACTGCTGCACAGCAAACCAACTCAAAAGCCAGTAGCTTCAAACAACAGCCATTTATTGAACTCACAATTCTTTGAGTTGGCAATTTAGGTAATGCTTAGTTTGGTGATTCTTCAGGTCTCATCTGGGCTTCCTCATGTTTCTCCTGCTTCTATAGTTGGCTCAATCAAAATAATTGGTTTTTATGAATGTTTAAATATTTTACCTCTATTCAAGGGTGACGTTTAAAATATTGAGCAACCACTTTGGCAGAGGCTTGGACTAATCGAGTGCAGTTATATTGCTGGGTCACTAGCCTGGATGCCCCCTGCCAGGTGATTGGCAGTCCTTTAGTTTCTGGATCATCAGTTGGTCTGAGGGGCCAAATAGAAGAGCCTGGACAACAAGGGAGAGAGCCTTCTAGGCCGGTGCGGTGGCTATTTATCAGCCAATACAAAATTTTTCTAACTGGCTGAATGTTAGCTCTGTCCCATCCATATTATAATCTTCTTCCTTTCCTTGTTGCCCCAAGTCTCTTAATATCATTAATACACTTCACCCTGCAATTAGCACGGGTGCCCCTATGCTAATTGGCACCAAGGGTACCACTTAATCTGTGTGTCTCTCCATCCCATCTCTCCTAAATTCCAGTAAACTCACATCAAGAACAAACACAAGTTATATAAATTCTTCTTAGGAATAAAGCACCAGTACTTAATTGGGGAAAAGATGGTGGGAATGGATAGTTTGAAAAAAAACATATCAAGTATTTCAGTATTATAACAATCACATTTGTCAAGTGGAACCAAAAAAAGACACTTCTTTTTTTTCATAATAGAAGATAAAAGTAGTTGGTAGAGTTTCCCAAACACAATTCTCAAAGTGGGAGAGACATGTCCTATTTCAAAAGGAATCCTGGATTAAAAACATTGAGAAACATAAAACTCGAGGTAATGTGGAGAAATCTAGACTTCGAGAGCAGAGCCCAGGAGTCTGTATTTTAAACAAATAATTCTCATTGCCACTAAGTTTGGAAAACCACTGGCTACAGACTGTCCATTGCATTAAGGAAATACAGTTGTAAAAGGACACTAATATAATAAAGAGAGGGACTCTGGCTTGCTAAGTCAAATTTGAAATATCTCCGGGTTACAGAATTCTGCCGCAATAGATGGTTAGGGTTTCAGTCCGAGCCATTTCTTGCATAACGTAAACCTGTTCTGATGCTCCCAAATGTCTATTTTACTTCTCTAGTTGTATCAAGTTGGCCAGGATTGCTGACAGCAGGCATCCAGAGGTAGTTCCTGTACCTAACCTGGACAGATAACTGGTAGGCTCTTTCCTGAAGTCTTTGCTTGCCCTGGAAGTCCCTTCGGCTGAGCTGAGGTGTCGGCCTGAATGGCTTGGGCTCCAGATAGCATTAAAGTCACTGGCCACTCCAGTAACTACACAAGATGAGACTGAAGCAAATTGCAGGGTTGAAATGCAAGGAATTGCTTAAAAATGAGTAAATAAAAAGGATAGCGGCATTCCAAATGGAAACAGAAACTGATCTGAAAGAACCCTCAGTGGCCAAAGCTGGAACAATTTGAGTAACAAAATAAATAGGGAGGTTAACAAAACCAAGAAACAAACTCATAGACACAGACAGCAGTATGGTGGTTATCTCTGATATGGCGTTTCGGGGGGAGGATGAAAGGGGTAAAGGGGGGTCAAATATATGTTGATCAGAAGGAGGCTAGACTTTGGGTGATGAGTACGCAATAGAATATACAGATGATGTATTACAGAATCATACACCTGAAACTTATATTATGTGATCAACCGATGTTACTGCCATAAATTTAATTTTAAAAAAGGATGAAAAACCACAGTATAAAATAAATATACATGAGTCCATGCCAAAAAAAAAAAAGTCACTGGCTGTGACAAGTAAGACTATGACAAGTAGGTAACACAATCTGAGCAAACCACTCTACTTCAGCACATCTCTTTTTTTTTGTTCATTATGCTACAGCAAGCTTGACTTAAGAACTTGTATCTCTTACCTCTCATGTGATTATTTTGTTTTCACAACTCTCTGTCTCATTGGATGCAGGGAGGAGAGGCGAAAGGGAACTTTGTCTTTTATAAAGGTTTGCTATGCATATGGAAATATCTGGGATGTTGAATTTATTTAGATTCAAGACAGGTGGAGCAAACACTTCAGGTTCAGTTCCTCAGGTTTAAAAAGTCTGCTCATGGCTTCACCACATGTTCTGCAATTACATCAGCACCATATGCTTTTTTTTTTTTTTTAACAAAGAACCCTTTTTTTTTTTTTTTGGTAAGATTTTTATTGGGGAAGGGGAACAGGACTTTATTGGGGAACAGTGTATACTTCCAGGACTTTTTTTTCCAAGTCAAGTTGTTGTCCTTTCAATCTTAGTTGTGGAGGGTGCCGTTCAGCTTCTAGTTGTTGTCTTTTCAGTCTTAGTTGTGGAGGGTGAGGCTCAGCTCCAGGTCCAGTTGTGGTTGCTAGTTGCATGGGGCACAGCCCACCATCCCTTGCAGGACTCGAGGGATTCAACCGGCAACCTTGTAGTTCAGATCCCACTGGCCCATGTGGGAATCGAACTGGCAGCCTTCAGAGTTAGGAGCATGGAGCTCTAACCGCCTGAGCCACTGGGCCAGCCCCAGCACCATATGCTCTTTACACATGCTGCCTCAAAAAGGGAAGATACTGATTTGATGCCATATTATCTTTTGTGATTACCATAGTGAGCAATAGGTTCAGATACACTTTTTTCAGTCTCATCTGTGTACATTGTTTTCTGTGAGCAAAGTGCCAGGTGATTCCCCAAATAAGGAGTTACTTCTCTGGGGTTGGCCTGCCAAAATTCATTGTGATGCGAAATACAAATGCAGTTAAAAGGGGAACATTTGAAAGCTCATGCTGGTCTGTCAGACTAGTAAATATAAATATGCCACAGAATTTGAAAGCTGTGTCTATTATGGATCCCTTTGAAACACAAAGTATTCAGAAAGAGTTGATAAAGTTAATGAAAAAGAAATAATTTCTTAAAATAATTTCTGTGGTTCTCTATTCCAGTTTCTTGATAAATATAGAATATCTTCAATTAAAATATAAATACAATTCATTGCATGAAGCTATCTACCTGGACGATATGTGATCATTGAATAATTTGCTAACAGCCACTGAACAATGGCCCAAAGAAAATAGAATTATCACTTCATGATTCAAGTTATGATCATTTCTCTCTAATGCTGGTGGAATGTGTCCCCCAACAAGTTTCTTAGCATCCCAGAGTCATTGTAACCCCATCTATGATATGAGGGAATTAAAACATGATCTACAAGATCCTTTCCTGAACTAAAATTCTGTAACCTTTTAGGCCATTGACTTTATATCTTATTTTCGTCTGCCCTGCCAACCAAGTTAATGAAAGAAGGACTGACTTTGGACCCAGAATGAATTCAAATCTTGTTATCTCACTTCCTAACCGTGGGAACATGAACAAGGTACCTTTTCTGACATTCTGCATTTGTAACAAATGGAGAACACCTACCTTGTGGAATTAGGATCCATAAGGAAGTATTTGAAACTCCAAGTACAGACCCTTCATTCATAACTCGTCAGACCCTCATTAAATTCTATTTCTTTTCCCATCATGTATCATTTTAAAAATCTAAAATCTGTCTTTTCAATGAAATCTTGTGTCCTCTAGTCCCTGCAGAAAAAGACATAATCCTGGACACCACCCTAGAAGGATGTTAAAATACAGAACCACAGCAAATAAGACCTAAACAATCATTTTTTTTTTACTCCTGAGTTATCTTGGTGAAAAGAATGATGGCCTCTATTGAAAACAGTTGTCTTGCCTGACATTTCTTTTTCTTTTTGTCTTTGAGGTCTAACATTGGCTTTATTTTTTGTAAGTGGAATACAGAGGGTGCCAAAAAATGTATACACATTTTAAGAAAGGAAAACTGTATTAAATTTGGAATAATATATACTAATAACAAAAGATAAATACAAGTCATGTTTGACTTCTGCAATTCGAAGAGGTGCTCAAAGTTGTTACCATTAGTGTCCAGACATTTCTGAATATGGCGAACTACTGCTTGAGCAATGTTGACCAAAGTGTCCCCTTGTGTACATTTTTTTGGTACCTTTGGTATATCTGAATCATGAGAAAGTGGCATGCTTCCTGTCTGATAGGAAACCTTTTCTCATTACTACTTTTTACCATTTTTTTTTGTTATTGCTGACTTGTTTATCCCAAATTTTTAATTAAAAATAACATGACTATTTGTCCGTTACACAGAATTCTAGAGAATATAAACAAATAGAAGAAATGAAGCATAAACACACTCTCCAGAGAGAACTATGTTATATAATTTTCCAGATTTTCTAACTATATGTAAACTGTGTATGCATATTAACAAAATGGGTTGATACTGTATGGTTGTAAGGTAAGCACCAGAATATGTGCTCTGCAAGGGCTGGGGATGGGCTTTGATTTGTGCACTACTATTTCTCAGCATCTAGAACATGCTGATTACAGAGGACATGCTCGATATCTTTAACCTGCTATAGCGTATCATCTTTTTGGGCCAATAAATATGATTCTACAACATCAGTTTCAATGATTATATAGTATTCTATAGTGTAGCTATATCACAACTTACTCAGTTATTGGGTTTGTCATTTTTGGACTTTGTTCGTTTTTGCCTATAACAATATTTTAATCAATAGCCATACAATTAAATCTATAGCTTTCTTCTTCATTATGACTTTGTTAGGATAAATTCTTAAAAGTGGAATTGCCAAGTTCAAGTAGTCTTCTCACAATTTTGAGAATTATTACGTATTGCTAAATTGCTCTCCAAAAGATGATGTCAATTCACAACCCAGCCAACAGAGATTGATTATTTCCTTGCACTCTCATCGATATTCAGTGCTATGTTGCAAAATATATTTAAAAACCAGTTTTTAAATATATGCAGGTCATTGCATACTAAATGTTGAAAATATGCATTTCTGCATGCTATGTTACCAGCCTGGGACATCTTTCTAAACTCTTATTCTAATACAAAATCCTATAACCCCACAAGGATAAAGTCTTGCTAAAACAGTGTAAAGAGAATCCTGTCTTGCTTGTTTCACTAATTTGGTTAATTTCAGAGCAATGAAGCAAAGTGCCTATAAGTATTCCATTGACATTCATATCAATACCCTCACTTTGACATTCCACCATTCCTCATTAAAATCATTTCTAGTAAATCATATTTTATATTTGGATAGTTTGACAGTGCCCATTTAAATTAATCCCACACTGTTACGAAACCCAGAAACACTGTAAAACCTTGTGAAATATTAGTAGCCTGTTCACTGTTCTCCCCTTATGGTATTAAATGTGAAATGTCTGTGAGGGAGCTGTTTTTCCAAGGTAAATAGATTACTATTTATATCTCTAGGTGCAAAAGCTTTGAAATAAACAGAACACATTGCAGCTAAATGTGGCCTTACATAATTTTCACTGCGTTCTTTTTTATTATTATTAGTTTTAGGTGTACAAAGCTACATAACAGTTAGACATTTGCAACCCTCACAAAGTGATAACCACCCACCCAATCTACTACCCCCTGACATCATATATAACTGTTACAGTATCATTGACTCTATTCCCTATGCTATACTCTACATCCCGTGACCATTATATATATATATATATATATATATATATATATATATATATATATATATACATACATATATATTTAATTATAGTTGACATTCAATATTATTCTATTTCAGCTTCAGGTATATAGTGCAGTGGTCAGGCATCTACAATCAATGAAGTGATTCCCCCTGATAAGTCCAGTGCCCATCTTACACCTTACATGATTTTTACAACATTATTGATTATATTCCCCATACTGTATTTCATATCCCTGTGACTACTAATTTGTACTTTCTAATCCCTTCACTTTCTCCCCCACCCCCTAACCATCCTCACATCTAGCAACCATCAGTTTTTCTCTATATCTCTGAGGCTGTTTTTATTTTGTTTACTCGTTTATTCTGTTCTTTAGATTCCATATGTAAATGAGATCATATGGTACTTGTCTTTCTCAGTCTGACTTATTTCACTTAGCATAATATTCTCTAGGTCCATCCATGTTGTTGCAAATGGTAAGATTTCATTCTTTTTTATGGCCAAGTAATACTCCATTGTATAAATGTACCACAGTTTCTTTATTCAAAAATCTATTGATGGGTATTTTGGTTGTTTCCATATTTTGGCTATTGTGAACAGCACTGCAGTAAACATAGGGGTGCATATATATTTTTTCGAATCAGTGTTTTGATTTTCACTGCATTCTTGTCAGTGCATGTCATGGTGTGACTTAGATGGTTTGATCTGAATTTGACCCCCAGCCCTGATACTTGCTCACATTTTTATCATCCACTCTTATGTGAACAATACATCTGATGATATCTAGTTGTGCTTCCTTATGTTCTCTGACTGTGACATTTAGGAAAATCATTAATGCTGTTTCCACTGTGTTTGCCTCTCCAGCCTTGAAAATACCCTCCAATCTTGAAGATATTTCTAGAATATATAGTCCTGGAAGTCTAGAGCCAATGGCTTTGTACTTTCTATATTGCATAGAGTTCAATTTGATGTGATCAGTTAATGATTACCAAGAACTTTATACACGATTTTGCTTTTTAAGTACCTCGAAGAAGCACAGTTGTCAACATGAGCAATTAGCAAGGACGCTGGGTGCCAGTGTGGACATTTAGAGAAAAGAGGGGAGTGAGAATTTGAAAAGAAGAGTTATACAGGGTGTTGAGAGAATATATGGGAAATTTGAACTTGAGTGCATACTAGAAAGAGATGATATAAAACTAAACCAAGAAGCTGGTCTCCACCTATAGGGGAAGGAAGTTATTATGGAAAAGAAAGTTGCCAAAAAATCGAAGGATAAGTTACAATAGGAAAACAGAAGAATGGCCAAGAATCATGCTTTAACAGTAGAGATAGATGTGAACTCTGGGAATCTGGCTAGCTTAAAGAGATGGGGAAGAAATCTGAAAATAGCTGTTTGATAAAGGATCATTTGAAACATGCAATGCCTACTGAGGTTAAAGATGGGGGAAAACAGTTACTATTGTCAGACTGTTCAAATTAACACGTTCATGTTTTCCTCATTGTCTGTCCAATTTCAGAGACATTGAAGTTATTTCCAAATGCTCTGAAAATTTTCAATTTTTCCAAAGCAAAATTGTAATTCTTAAAATGTTATACAAATGTATAGAGACAGTATCTAGTGTTTCAAAAGCTCACAGATTAAATGATATCTCCATTGACCTTTTTTATTCGCTTGGAGTTTATTACTCATCTAAAGCAATCTAGTATAAAGGAAAGAGACTGAGCTTGGAGATTCAAGTGCCAACAGCTGGATTAACTGCTGTGTGACCTTAGAGATTTTATCTTCTCTGAACCTCATTTTCTGTATCTATTAGTGGAGACCTTATCTTCTTAGTTTTGAGAACTAAATAAGATAGTGTACATTAAATGGCTGACTCAAAGTAGACAGAGAATGAATGTAGATTTTTTTCCTACCACCTTTCCATGAAATATGAGAAGGGTCTGCAGAGGTTTATGAAAGCGAACATACTGTAAAATCCTATAAATAAGTTAATAAATGAAGGACAGTCATTAATTGAGGGGATTGGTGTTATCAGGATGGCAGATGAAGTTAGTGTTGGAGTTAGCTCTGAATTTGTCTCGATTCCTTGTTGTCAGGATGCTTTTGCTTACAAGCAACAGCAGACCTATCTCAAATAGAATTAAACAATAAAAGAAATTCATAGGCACATATGACTCTAAGCAGACTTGCAATCAGGCTTGATCTATCTACTTAATGATGTGGGGGGGGTCCATTTTCATGCTCACTCCATTTTTTGACTCTGCTTCTTTAGTTCTAAACTTAATTCTGTGCACTCTTCTTACCTCATGGTCCCTAGATGTCTACCTTGTTCACATTCAGATTTCTTTAGAATTAAGATGCCTGATCTAAAGTAACTACTGTGAATGTTTGAGAGCCTGAATTTCATACATGCGATCTCATTAATATTCAGCAAAGAAGAGTACATTTGTTTCATTCTCAAACAAAAATCCTGAACTTTGGTCTAAATAAATCTACTTACCCACCTTTGTCTTAATAAGTGTGGCTGGAGATACGGAGTTATGTCCGTTAAATTAGTTCTGAGCCATGTATTCTACTTTTAATTCAGAGGTCCAGCCAGTTACCCTTGAAGCAGCACATGGCCTGCACTGGTCAGGGGTGGAACCGGTGCAGAAATGGGGGTGCTGTTACCAAGAGTAAGAAAAATATATGCTGGTAGGCTAAAAGGGTGGATAGCCACCAAAGTAGCTACAACTAAATGAGAAATATTGGATTTTATAGATAAGTGTGTGTACATATATGTATATATTTGATTTAAAAAAAAGGAAGCTTGAAGTTTATCTTACATTTCCAGAAATTAAATTCGAGGAAGATTTTATTGAATTGGGTATTGTCTGAAAAAAGAAAGATACTGTTTAACAATGTATTTAGTAATACTTCTGCTCGACTAGGTCAGAAACACCAAATACTAACTTTTTAGATACATAATTTGTTTTCTGGTGTTTTAGTTTAATGGGAAACATGATTTGGAAAATCTAGAATAGATTCTTAATGTATCCATCAGTTTTTCAAATAGAGCCATTTTAAGTGTTTGAACAGTATTCTGTTTCTGTCAATTCATGATTTAGGTCTCTAAGAAGGGACTGTAGTACAGCATTCTAAGATTAGAAACAAGGCAAGGTGTTTTTATGCTTAAGTTGTGAAATCTGAAGTACCTGACATTCTGTTGTGAACAGTTGAAAACTTGACTCTCATGTGAGCCCTGGTGTGGAAAGTCACGTGGCCTGAAAATGCTCCCAACATTAACCTAATAAACACTTTGTATTTTCTCCAACGACTAAGTCTGGGTCACATGACATATAATGAGTGATTTTTAATTAAGAAAAAATAAAGACATTAATTCTTAGATGAAGCTGAGATGGCTTCTGGGACATTTGGTTTCAAGTAGCATGGCAGTCTGCCCCCTCGAATAGTTATATTGGCCTATAGATTGGGTTATTTAAGATTCATTATTTAAATGTTAGGGAATGACTACTAAGTATAGTGATTTTAGTTTTGGTGTAATTAATGATGAACTAATCTTCTAAAAGTTTTCAACTAAATCCAGCTGCTTCTGCCAGATCAAAGCAGCAGTATGTTAACAAATGAGTATGTTCGCGTACTAGTTTGGATGCTATCATAAAGGCCAAAAGATTTTATTTTTGTCCCATGCAGTAGTCCCAGGGTAAGTAGTCCTGGGCAGGACTTGCAGTGTCAAGGGTAGAGACTCCTAGTTCCTCTGGCATCACTGATACTCAACTCCCATCTCTTGGTTTAAAAAGCTGTCTCTAAAGTTAACTCCAACATCTGCATTTCAGCCAGTGAAAGAGGGGAAAAGGGAAAATAGGCACAGAACTTTCCTTGTTCTGTGACCCAAAAGTCACATTGCTTCTGTTCATTTCTCATTGGCCAAAAACTATTCTCATGGCCACGCCTAGAATCAAGAAAGGCTGGGGGATAACATCTTTTGATGGACAGCGTAGTGCCCGTTAAATTTTCTATCTCTATAGAAGGCAAGTACAGTCATTAAGGGAAGTAACAGGCTCTGGCCCTGAGCCTTTGAAGAAAGGAGGCTGCTTACCTTCCTATGCCACAAAGCTAAGGTGCATTTTTATAGTTCTCCCAACTAATGTACCAGGTTGTCCAAATGTAAACTGTCATGGACAGAATTTAAGATTCTTCTACATGGAATTAACATTTCTCCTGCAGTTACCATGTGTTATAGAATCCAGCATTGAAAATACTTACAACATGTACTATTTGTTTCTGATTTTTTAAAATGCATATTTTTGAAAGTTTGGAAAATACAGAAAAATATAAAGAAGTTAACAATCAACCGTAATTCCATTAGCGAGAGATAATAACATTGTTAAGAGTTTGGTGCATGTCTTTGATGGCTTTTCTCCATGAGACTTTTATATGTACATACTTGGACACAGTTTTGTGTTTTTTAACTTGATAATATACCTTTTTCTCACCTTATTGAAATGTGATTCTAAATATCATTTTTAATGTTTGCATTAACTTGTAGACGTACCAGAATTTTATTCAGCATCTGGCTAATATCAGATATTAGAGCTTACAGTCTTTGTTGGTATTAATAAGGCGACTATCAGCATCATTGTTCATAAATTTTTGTCTGCATTTTGAATTATTACATATAATCTTAAAGTGAAATTGAATCAAAGAGTAAGGACATTTTAAAACTCTAGATCTATATTGCAAAATTAGTTTCCACAGAGGATTGTGAAAATTTCTCTTACTAGTTCTTCTCGTCTCACTTGATTATGTGAAAAAGGATATTCTCAGGCCCTTGATGACTCATGAGCCTGAGTACATCTTGACATGCACCAGCAATGTTTTCATCCCTACCTTACATTCTGTTATTTTGATTATTTATTCGTCCCTTGTTTTTATGCAAATATGAACTGTCATATGCCCAACTGTGTTAAAAACTAAAGCAGGTACAAAGTGAATGCATATCTCATTTAATGGCATCTACATTGAATGACACCAACCAATTTGATTCAGCCAAGAATCTCCAAGAATTTTTGTTTTAAGAGTGGGTATTGAATTGCTAAAATAAATGCTGCCTCATTTACGTGACAAAGCTCATGCAATTTTCTAAGAAGGGCAACTTCAAATTCTCATTTCAAAGCACATTAACTCTGAATTTAGATAAAATCCTAACACATTTGATTATATAATTTCCACGTCCATGGCAGATTAAAATTAGAAAAGAGCAGTAGATGCATTAACAACAATAATGGTAGCTGAGAGATCAACAAAGAGGAGCGAAGGAGAGATTTGGTGTTGTTTATAACACACACGCACAAACAACAACCCGAAATTCTGTTTTTAAAAGTTGTGACATATTTTATAACAATAGTGTTTAATTAAATTATGGCTCACTTATTCAAAGAATATTAAGTCCTTACATATTATTTTCACAAGGAGTTTAATATCACAGAAAAATACCATTTATATTAAGAACAAAACTGGATATAACTTTGAACATAGAAATTGATCACAAACATGACTTCAAAAATTGAAAAGAGACGTCTTGGACAGAAATGCACTAAAATATCAACTATGATTTGTTTGGGGTGCTAAGATATTTTCTCTACTTTTTTTCTGTATTTTCTAGATTTTCTAAAATATATATATGCATTACTCTAATAAATGTTAAAATTATATTATTTTAAGTAATAGTGTGGAGATTTTAAGAATAGAAATTAGTATTTTTGACTATATTAGTAACATATGGAATTATGTAATAATTTGTGCTTATAATGGTAGCTAAGTTCATAGGAAAAGATCAAATTTGGTTCCACAGATTCTATTGCAGAAAACCTGGAAAAATTATAATCTGTTTTCAAAGATTTTTATCCATAGTAAAAATAAACATGCAGTCTTTGTAAAAATAAAATGGTAACCAGCAAAGATGCAAAACATGTAATTAGGAGTGATTTTTAAAAATCAATATTTAGGCAGTAATCTGTTGGGGATGTCTCTTGGGTGCTATTTAGATTATTTGTTGTATAAAGTAATGACCATAATGACTGACATTAGAAAGAAAATTCTTAGGTAAGTCAAACATAATTATGTATTTAGACAGAGTGATCATGCTCTATAAGTAATATTGTAGGTATTTTGAAAATTAAAATTGCATTTCAGGCAAGTAGAACTTCAACAATTTAAATCAAAACAGTAACATTTTTTCATATATACTAATCTTACATATAGGAGTGGAATGTTTATGTAAATTGTTTTTGTAGCATTTCTTCAGTGTAAGTTATTTTTCTTTGTATTTTGGGAGAGTAGCTTGTAACTATTAATACTTTTACTTAGAAGAATTCATAATATTTTCCAGAAAATTATTAAACGTATGAAATACGCCCTTACATGTTACCTTGAAATGAATCATCTGCAGATTTTCTATACTAATCACACGAATAACTCAAGTACATGATTTCCTTTATTAAATGGTTAATTACATTGAACATATTGCTACACGTGCCAGTGTGTAGGCTATTGTCTCTCAGATCCAAACCTACCCTTCTCAGCTCAGCTTTGTGATGCTGGGCCTGGCTCTATGGCAACCAAGTTTCTGCGTTGTTGCCAGGTGCTCCTTGGTCTCTGCCCCTGGCAGGCACTATAGGGAGACCGCAAGGCTGGAGCAGAGAGAAGGAACTCCTTCCTGTCCACTGCCATTCCTGTCACTATCATTCTAGTTCCCCTTCCTAGTTTTGTCAACCAGGGTTCATTCCAGTATTAACTCTTCTCTAAGTTCCTATCCCATTATAATTCCAACCATTTCCTTTTGCTCCCCAGCCCTGGAGTTAGTGTATGCTTTTTGCATTTGCTATTTTTGTGATAACTTAGTGTTATCAACTTTGTAACTAAACTATACTTTATAATTATGTTGTGTCTCCTGGCTCCACTGCCTGATACAACATAAATTCCTAAAGCAGAAATACCTATATTGGTAGAAATAATTTTCCTACTAGTTAATGTTAGCAGTTAATACAGATACATACATGTAGGTACCTCTGAGTTCCATCTGAACTTTGTTTACTCTGCAAAGAACTGAGTTCAAATGAGAACCACGTAGTTCTATGTGGTTTGGGGATACAGACCATAGTCAATTCTTCTCATGCACCCACATACCCACATGGCTTCCTTATCAACGTCTTAAGGAATTAAACATTTACTATATATACTCTGTGTGTGTGTGTGTGCATGTATATATAGTAGTAAAAATGTGATGAAGACAGGAAGAATGAACACATTTAATGTGCTTATAAGATAGATCAATTGTTAATTTGTAAAATAGACTAATTACATACTCTCATTTGCATCTGAGTTCTGGACTCTGAGTACTAAATTCATTAGTTAGCAAAATACTTAGAGCACCTAATTACATGTTCATCAGCTTAAAAGTCTTTACATGCTGTTCGCTTTGTTTTTATCAGCAGGTTTGTCCCAGGCTTCCCACTACCTGGTTCCTGCCATTGTCTGAACTAAACCACTGCAATAGTAGCACCTTTGACCTGAGTTACCACCTAGAGAATCTTCTCAACCTTTTTCTTGCATTGAAAGAAAGTATACCAAACCCTCTTGAAATAAATGCCATAAACTGGTGACTTAGACTGATCTCTCATAGCTCCTGAAATGTTTGACTCCCTCCTCCTTTGCCTGATTTTGATTCCAGAATTTTTGAGCTGGCTGGGTTCCTAGCTTGCCCCAGACCACATTCCTGGCTTACTGTTTGGTTTTTGTTGTAGTTCCCTATTTATGGCTGTGGTTAGTTATACAGTGATTGCTTGAAACCCATCCCTTCCTGTCTGACGTCCAATAATGGCAGTTCCTTGGCACATGAAACTCCTCAATCTTCTGGTTCGCCTGTGTGTCCTTTCATCTTACCTGAGGCCAGGGTTAGTTAGCCCTAGTCTTGCAGCTTCTCAGGCTGGCCAGCCTCTAGCTAAATACAATTGAGCAGGAAAATCTAAGCCAAAGTGGGAGAGGCAGGTGACTTATTTTTGCATTTCGAGTTATCTCTGAGTATTCAAGGAAGAATGTTGTAAAGCCTTGTGGTGCATTAGCTGACTCTGGAGTCAGATGGACTGTGACCCAGTCTTGGTTCAATTATTCACTAGTTGTGTGACTTTAGGCAACTTTTACCTCTCTGAACATCAGTTTTCTTAAGTCTAATATGAAAAGAACATATCTGCCTCAAAATTATTGTAAAGATTAAATTAAATAAAGGATGTAAATAGCTTAGAAGGGTCCAGCACAGAAAAGCCAGTCATATGTCAGCCACTGTTTTGATCTCTCTCAGTTATGATCCTTGATGACTTTGTTGATCATCTAAAACTAAATGTCAAGTCTAAATAACTATTTCCCTGACTTGTGAATCATTATGGGAGGATTGTTAAGTAGACATAGCTTCCCTTACACAACTGTCAAACCCTCCATCTTCATGTGGCATCTATTTCCGTCAATGAAAAAGGAAGAAACATCACTGTTAATAAAATCATTTAAAATCTTATTTCAGTCTGTATTTGAAAGGCCCCAAATTTTAGGAACCTGGAAGAGGGAATGACCAGAATGGAAATCGTGAAACAACCTGTTCCAAACCCAAGTTGCTGGATTAAGCAATTAAGAGTCTCGCTGAGTTTACAATTTGGGTCCATGTATGAGACAAAGATAATATTTTCACCCATGAAAGTGAACCTGCACATAATTGACTAACAATTGTTTGTCCTAGATAATGACTCTACAATAAACAGTTACTAATACTATACATCAGCTTATTATATATATATATATATATATATATATATATATATATATATATATATATAATTATATATGTGTATATATTCTTAATCTAATCAGACATTTTAATTATCAAATAACTCCAAAGAATTTATTACTTACATTTGCATAGTGTTAGGGTTTACAGAATTTTTTTTTCTAAGCATGATTACTATTGATCACGTTGAACTGACTTTCAAGGTTTTAATAGAAATTAATCTAATTTTCCATATGAGGAGACTGACCCAAAGATGTAAAGCTTCCATATGTGTCCAATGTAACATAGCTAATTGTCAATATCATACCATCCTTCATATCATTACTGAAAATTTAGTGTTCTCTCTATTACCCCAAGGTGATGCCAACATTCTGTTGCTACTTCACAAGATGTCATATAGTTTGAAAGTAACAGTGGTAAAAAATGAATACCATTAATATTTGAATGTTTAACATCTTACTTTGAAGAAGTCGAGTATTCTACAAAATCAAAGTAATTATAAAGCTGGATTTTAGAGACTCACTAAAACAGTTTGATTTATTTTCCCATTCAAAATACTGAGACGGAAATCTCTAGCTTCAAATATCTCTTCAAAAAGGAGAAAAAAAAGATATAACAGTACCCAAGATTTAAGTGTTTATTATGTGCCCAGCAATACAGTAAGCATTTATCTGATGTACTGCTCCACAAAGTAATTCCAATTTTTCACTATAAAGTTGAGAGAAAGAAAGCTTAAAGCCTGAGAGGTTAAGTAATTTGTCCAAAGTTACATAGTCTCTAAATAGGAAAGTCGGGATTCAAACTCAGATAAGCTGAGTTTTGAGTTTTGATAAGTATTCTTAATCATGGTGCTATATGTTATCTTTTTTAATTAAAAAAATTTTCAGTTATAGTTGACATACAGTATTATATTAGTTTCAGGTATACTCTATAGTGATTAGAAATTTATGTAACTCATGAAGTGATCACCCCAATAATGTGTGTTCTTGATTCATTATATTTTAGCGTTCTTGAACTGTTCATTTCTTCAATTCAGTGAAATTTGGGGTAGTAATGATTGGTTAGAATTCCCAAAAGTTTCACTAGTCTTGTGGCAGCAGCTCAGATGCTGTTATCACCCTGGGTTCACAGCAGTGTGTGCATTCTGACTGACCACAAACTTCCAGCCAGCTGTGTAAAGTCATTATTCATGATGTAGGTTGGAAAACTTATACTGATGACCAGCATTCTCTTCCTGTGTATGATTGACTGGCAGCTGTGACTTTAAATACACAGAACGATAGGCAGAGAATAATTTAAGATCCTTGCAAACATTATATCTTTTTTTTTTTACCTTCTTAATCATTTTTAAGTGTACAGGTAGTTAAAGTGTTTAGTATATTCACATTGTTGTGAAACATATATCCAGAACTTTTTCATCTTGCATATCTGAAACTCCCTTTTCTCCTACTCTCTAGCCCTTGGTAACCACCATTCTATTTTTCATTTCTATGAATTTGATTACTTTAGATAGTTTGAATAACTAGAATCATACAATATTTGTGTTTTTGTGATTGGCTTATTTCACTTAGCACAAAGTTCTCAGTGTCGTCCACATTGTAGCATATGACAAGATTTCCTTTTCAAGGCTGAATAATATTCCATTGTATGCATATACCCCATTTTGCTTATCCATTCATCCATTTATGGGCATTTGAGTTGTTTCCACCACTTGGTTAGTGTGAATAGTGCTGTTATGAATATGGGTGTATAAATACCTCTTCGAGACCCTGGTTTCAATTCTTTTGGATGTAGATCCAGAAGTAGTACTGCTGAATCCTGTGGTAGTTTTATTTTTAATTTCTTGAGAAACCTCCATGGTGTTTTTCATAGTGGTTGCAGCATTTGACAGTCCTACCAGCAGTGCACTAGGGTTCTAATTTCTCGACATCCTCACCAATACATGTAATTTGCTGTAAAATACCGTATTTTTCATTTTTTTGATGAAGTAATATATATTTGAGTTCAGAAAATGTAATATTACTGAAGCTAATACTTGTAAGGTACAATACGGGGCTAACATATTTAAATGTTGTCCAGGCCTCTAAAATGTTCAATTTCAGAAGCTAACTACTTCCCTGAACATTCCTTGAGTAAATGAATAACTTGCTCTTTTGAACCTAAAACACATGTTTGTTTCTTCATTCTTTTGTCTACCACTGTCTCATCCAGCTCTGAAAGCTGCTTAAAATTTGTCAGAGTGAGACAAGTGGGAAGGTGTAGACTTCTCACTTCAACAGTCTGCTAAAAATGGAGGAAAAAAATGGTGCTATTCAAAGACACTCTGTATTTAGAGATTTAGAATACAGGATGGAAATAAACCCACTGAAATAGGAAGGATGTTTGAAAGAGAACTCAGCAACCCACTGTTGCAGAAGGCTGAATTACAAGGAAATATGCCCAATATTCATGAAGCTGAGAAGTAAGTTTCTGAAATCATACCTTTCTATTTTTTTTTTTTTTTTTCTCATTTACTTGAAATGTCAATCATTAGTTGGGGAAAGCAGAGTCCTGCTACTGAAACATAGAAATTAACAAAATGATAGGGGATTTGGGTATTTGTATAGTGGCCCTGCTATGGAATAAGTACCAGAAATTGTCATCCTCTGACTTTAAGAGCTCTGGTTATGTTTGCTGTCTGTAATATTTTGCTTCTGTGGTATAAGTTTCAAAAAAAAAAAAAGACTTTAAAACATTTATCTTATTTCTGTTAATATTGTTTGATTTTTCTTGTTTTTATTTCTCATTACATTAGTAGAAACTTCTAGAAGCAATTTTTTCACTCTAAACGTGAGAACAAATGAAATTGTAACACATTTGATATTACATTTATTTACTATAAGACAACAATATTTAGATTTTCAAAACAATTGCTAGTATGGCAAAAAAATCAGAAAATTTGACATTTTCTAGGCAGTGACTGATGCTATCAGATAATTTATAAAAATTATCGATAAGATAGACAGAAAGACATAAAATGTATAGAAAAAACAAATACTGGTCAAAACTCAGGATAGCTCACTTGAGATAAATAAAATTAATAAAGACCTATTAGGTAAGACAAGATGATATGTAAGTATAAAAGTTGTTCTTGTATGTTTAGCTTAGTATTATAAGCAAAACACAAGGCATTTGCTCTGTGTGATAGCTAAAAATAGCAAACCTGGGGACAGTGAAATTGTCTTTCCTATATTTATTCGGTGTTATGATTATCTAGCATACAAAATCTATGGGCATATCTATCAAAACAGAAATGTTTCTGCCATTGTACAAATTACTATAATTTCTTTTTGGGGATGAATATTCGACAATGGAGAATACTTCTAGTTTTAAATAAAAATAGAGATCGCTTACATTTCAACTTACCCTTGCCTAATTTAATGAGCCAAAGTCATTATTGAGTTTATTAGTAAAGCTTAATAATAACAAAATTAGAGGGAAAACACCACATTTATGGAGAAAAAAAAATGTGTGAAGCAACAATAATGTTGTACTATTTCCTATTTTTAGAAAATAACTGCTAAAGCTGATTACATAACCAGCAGGCATATGTTATAAAGGAATCACTGTAATACAGTGAGACTTTGGATAAGTCTATGCACTTAGTCACAAACTGGCCATGAAACAAGTCGGATATTTCTTATAGATAATTGGGATAGAAGAGAAAAAAAATGGAGACCTTTGACTTTCCTACAGGCCTTTTAGTACTAGTTGAAGATGATAAGTAATGTCCAGTATTTTCTTTCTAGTCTAGAAAAGTATTTGACCAGTGAAATAACAAGGGTGCACCATATTCTGGTGGACACAAATAGGCAACAAGTTATTTGACTTATTTTGTTGCAATACTTATTTCAGAGAGTAGAAGTACTTCTGCTGTGGAGTTCTATAGAACATGCCAGAGGATGGCTAACTACTCCAAACCACCAGCCACTCAGATGTCTTCTAGGCTTACCTTTCACTCATTAGATGTTCCTTTTGCATGAGATTTTTCAAACTGTTCCAGGGAATTAGCTACCACGGCATCATAGGAGTTACCTACCAGGACATCTGGTTTCCAGAAGATAGACTGCCTTGCTGTGCCATTGTTTGAAGTGAAGCTCAAAACCTACACAGCCTCCTCTTCTTTTTGGCCAGCTGGCTGCAGCCAGATCCTCTAACTAGTCCTCTTGAAGACTCACTTGGCTTGAAATGAGCAGGAAGCTTTCCGTATCCTTCTCCCCAAACCATATGAGGATGGGGGTGGAAGCACAATAGACTGACCACTTTCTCCAAATAAATGTTCTCTTGGCATCTCCAATATCAACTGCTTTATACCTTTTATGGTAGTGGTGAATGCTGGCCAGTGTTACAGTTTCTTAGCATCACTTTTAGGATGTGGAGATATGTGACACCTACTCCACAGTTTGTAGCCATGGGATTCTCAGCCAAAAGTGAAACAAAGTTCCATGTCCATAGCTTCTATATGACATGATGTAGTTATGCTATTTTTTAAAAACTTATTCCCATCAGATTAAAAAACAAAGCACTCTATCAAGGAATGATTGACATACAAAAGCTGTATAAATTTAATGCATACAGTTTAATGAGTTTAGAGATAAGTATGTACCCATGAAATCATCACCACAATCTATGTCATAAACATGCATTACCTCCAAAAGTGTTCTCCCACCCTTTTACCTTATTTTTTTATAATAAGAACACACATAAGATCTATACTCTTATAATTTGTTTAGTATACAATACACTATTGTTAACTATAGGCATTATGTTGACCAATAGACCTCTAGGACTTACTCATTTTTGCATAACTGAAACTTAATACTCTTTGACAGATCCTTCTGTCTCCCCCACACCTCCCAGCCCCTGGAAACTACCATTCTCTTCTCTGATACTATGAGTTTGACTATTTTAGATTCCTCATATAAGTGGAATCATGTAGTATTTATTCTTTTGTATCTAGTTTCTTTCCCTTCGCACAATGTCCTCCAGGTCCATCAGTTAGGTTTTTATTTTTATTTTTTCATTTCATCATCAGTTAGGTTTTTAGTTGGGAGGAAAGGTTTCTTTTATGAAAAAGACTATTTAAAGTTATTTGTGTTTAAATATATAACTCTTATAAGCTGAATATTAATTAGAAAGCATAGTTTGCCTTAAGATTTAAGCATAATTCATAAGGCCAGATATTTTTGTATAAAAATGTTATAACTTGATTTCATTAAACTCATAAATGTAACAGATTAGGATCCTCTGAAATTTACTTTTATTTACAAACATAGTTAAATAAACTTCTTCAAATATTTCAAACTACACTTGCAAGTGATTTTTTTTTTTTTTTTTTTTTTTTTTTTTTTTTAAGTAGGGCACAGCTCACAGTGGCCCATGTAGGGATCGAACCAGCTACCTTGGTGTTATCAGCACCACACTCTAACCAACTGAGCTAAACGGCCACCTTGCAAGTGATTTTTAACAAATAGTGATTTTTATGTAATTTTTAACAAACACTGTAAATGTGTAATGGGGCAAACTTAAAAGGTAATAAGCCAACACTTTCTAAGCACTTAAACAACTCCTATAAAACTAATAAATCAATCTATAAATGTAGTAAATTCTTCTAAGCATTTAAAACATCTTAAAATCATGACTAGAAGCGAGATTTCCAGTTAAAGATGGCAGATTAAATATAACCATTAAGGTCTGTTCCTTTCTGATACTCAACTAACATGACAGTAAAGTGATTTTTGAAATGAAGGAGACGTAGGGCAAAAGGACAAAATACTTAGAGAGGAAATAACAGCAACACTATTTTGGAAGGTGGAGAGCAAATGGCTTACGGGACCCAAGGAAGTAAAAGCTAATAGTGGGAAAAGCAAAGAAGCACCAGATTTGCAGTCTAGATCTCCCAAAAGGCAGCTGGGGATATTGAGTATATCACAGAGTAGGATTAAAGGTAGAATTAAAAAGTCTGTTTGCAAAGTAGATTGACCCACAAGAAAAGACCTGAAGTTATTGACATTGAGAATTCTCCTAAGAATCAGCCCCACCAGAGAATCTTACAATAAAGATTGTAGCTGACAAGCTTCATTGCCTATCAGCTTTTATAGTGCCCCATTCTTAACTAGGAAAGCTATTGAGATATGTTCCTTAATTTAAGCACTTTTCAATTAAGAAAGCTTCTAATATGAGAATACTGATCACACCAAACACACAGAAAAATTTTGGAAGGAACAAGAAAATATATAGGAAAAAAAGAAAAACTTCTCATAACATTATGAATATTCTTAACAGGATAAAATACTTTGTATCCATGGCATCAGAATAGGGTGACACAAAAACAAATAAAATAAACAAGTAAAAGCTCGAAGAGAATAAAGGTATGTGGCATAAACAAAAAGCTCAGTAAAATCTTTGAAGGAAATTGTCCCAAAGGTATAACAATAGGATAAAGAGATGAAAATAAGAGGAAAGTAAATCGGGAAATTAGAGGGCCAGACGTGGAAGTCCATCGTCCAAACAGAAATTCCAGAAAGAGATGCGAGAGAATAATAGACGGGAGAAAAGTCGGAGAAATAACTCAAGAAGTTTTCCTAGAACTGATGGACATGAGTTTCCAGACTGAAAGATCACAATATCAAGGGCAATGAATAAAAATAGACCCACACCTAGACATAGTATCGTGAAACCTTAGAAACCTGGTGACAGAGAAAAGATCCTCAAATCTTCAGGAGGACATATTTATTGAATGGATCAAGGATGAGAATAGTATAGGACTTGTCTACTTCACACTAGAAGCTAGAAGACAGTGGGGTACACCTTCAAAATTCTAATGGAAAATTATTCCCTACCAAAGTTTTACTAAAGTGATAAATCCTGTGGAAGAGTAGAATAAAGCCATTTTGATACCTGCATATTTTTAAAATTTCCCTCCCATACCCTTTTTCTCACCCAAGAATATAAGACAGTAAACCAAGAAGGAAAACACTGTGGAATCTAGGAAGCAGGAGATATCCATAAGAGAGAGGTGAATGAGATCCCCTAAAGGGCGATTCCCTAAGATAACTATAGTCCAGTCTGGAGCAGGTCAGAATAGAAAGAGTTCACGACTGGCTCTGGGGAGTGAAAAAGAAAAGGATTGGACAAACTGCTTTATTTTATCAGAAGCCCAGGAAAAATAACTATTGGCTCCTTTAGTTCTTCTTTGATAAAAATTAAAACTAAGCTTGTAAAGAGACAAAAGGTTATCAAATCATCATGTTAATTAGAAAATTCGCATCCTCAATAAACCCAACTTGAGCAATATTCATTTCTTCATCACCTCTGTACTTTTTTATATACTTTTCTGGCATTAAAAGTTACTCATTCAGCCAATGAGACCACTATTATCATCTCCAGTCTACTACAGCTACTCTGTCACTGATCTGGGCTGTAGATGGTGATTCGTAGGCTTCTCAGTGCTACTTCTAGGAAGCTGTATGCAAATATGGGATAACAAGCCACTTCTCAGTGGCGCTTCTCAAGCCCACCCCTTTTCTCACCCCCTAGTGAATCACATGTTCCCTTATTCATTTTTTCCCCTATCCCCTCAGACAACTTTTGTCCAAACTAATTTACTAGGTCATGTACCCCTTATGCAGATTACAAGTTATCTTTCTCCCTGATTGAATTTACTACTTTTTAAAAAATAATTACGTTACCTCATTATCCATCATTCTATATATTATAGTAATTCAATTCCTCGTGGAGTTTATATATCAGTAGAGAAAGTCAAAAAAAATAAAGAATGGACATGGTAAATGAATAAATGGTTTAGGAAATTAAGTGAGAAGTGCTCATAAGTAAAGAAAATGTCCAGCCAGGTAAAGGAGATCAGGAGTGCCAGGGAAAGGGTGTGTTGCTGTTTTCTTTAATGGTAGTAAGAGTAAGCCTCATTGGGAAGGTGATGAAGATGAGGGAAGACTTTTAGGAGGTGAGGGCTTAGCAATGCAGATACCTGGGGAGATAGAATTCCAGGAAGGAGGAAAGAATGGCCCTGAGGCAGGAGCTTGCTTTATGTTTCAGGAACATCTGAATGTGATTGGAAAGAAGTGAACAAGGAGAGAGTAGATGGGGGATGAGTTTAGACAGGTAATGAATGGAAGCCAAATTATATGGCATTTAGAAGCTTTTATTCTGGATTATAGGACTATAGCTCTTGCTCAGAGTAAAGTGAGGAGTGATGAATGATTTTGAGCAAAATGTGACAAGATCTGACTTAAACATTTTGAAAGTCTCGTTCTAACTGGAATGTGGAGAATAGATTTTAGACCAGCAAGAATGGAAGTAGAGACCAGTTAGGTAGTTATTGCTGTGATTCTGGTGAGAATTGATGGTGGCTCAAACCAAGATGATAGTTAGGGAGATAGCGAGAAGTGGTTACATTCTGGATATATTTTATTAGGTTGGTGCAAAAATAATTGCAGTATAAAAGGTTAAAATAATTGCAAAAACCACAATTGCTTTGCACAAATCTAATAAATGTGGCGCAAACAGATTTTCCTGATTGATAGGATGTGGGATGTAAGAGAGTAAATAGAAAGTAAAAACAAACAAAATACGGTGTCAAGTCTGCCTCCAAGGCTTTTGGCCAAGGCAAATGAGCACACCCTTCCTCATGTAAAGTGGGAAAGATGAAGGTGGAACAGGTTTGCAAAGAATTTGGTTTATTTCCGGACATGTTGAGATGTTAACTAGATCTCCAAGAGGAAATAGAGAATAACCAAGTTGGCTCTACAGATCTGGAGTTTGGGGTGTAAAATCTGTGCTGGAAATGTTCATTTAGGAGTTTTCGACATATAGATGATAACAAAAACGATGGATGCTTACACAAAAAGAGCCAGCAGCCACAGATGACCAAGACTGAGGCCTGGAGTTTCCAGTGTTGAGGAGAAGATCTGACAAAAGAGACAAAAGGACACCAGTGGAGTAGAAGGAAAACCAGGAGATTGTGATCTCCTGGAAGCAGGTGAAGAAATGTATGGAGAGGAAGGTAAAGATGAATGTGTTGAATCAGAACTGGATGACCACTGGTTTTATCAAGGTGGAGGTAATTGGTGACTATAGCAAGAGCAGGGCAGTGGTCGGCCTACAAGCCCAGTTGGAGTGGATTTAAGAGAAAACATGAGAAGGGATGAATTAGGAACAGCAAATACAGAAAATTTCAAGGAGGTTTTCCTTATAGGGGAGCAGAAGAAGAAGAGCAATTTATGTAGCATAAATTGGGTCAAGAGAGGTTTTTTTTAAAGACGGGAGATACGAGTATAACAGCACATTTTTATGTGGATGAGAGTAATCCAGTAGAGAAGGGAAAATATGATGATATAGAGGACAGTGGAGAGTTTCAGGATTGTCTTTGAATACATGAGAGAGGAGGGGGGATGAATGAGCTTAAAACAGGAGCAGATGAGGAGGCTGAGTGGGTGGGTGGATGTGGTACTGAGAGTCTGTGGAAGTCCTCTGAATGCTTCTCTTTTTCACTACATTGGGTAGCAAGATCCACAGCTGAGAATATGGATGGAGGAAGAACTTATTAGGAGACAAAAAACAGTGTGAAATCATCTTCTAGGCGAGTGGGAGAGTGCATAATTAGGAAAATACAGTACAAAAGCCAGGCAGCACTGTAGATCCACTTGAAGTTCATGGTCATACATGTCTCTGGAAAGCTTGCTTATCGTAACTGTATAGTTATATTTGAAAATGCAAAGGAACTTTAATTACAGTTGTTCTTTTAAGATGGATTTTGAATAAAAAATGTTCTCAAATAATAGACTAAATTTCTCACAGAAGTTTAAATAGGTTGATATATATTCATCAGTGTGTTTCTCTTTGACAGTATGCACATATATGGGCCCCTGCTGTGCCTAGATAAACTATACAACCTGGCTTTTTCTTCTTCCTCGCTTCTTGAAACCTCTCTGTATGCCCTTTCCTCATGATTGCATGTTTGTCCTTTTTTATTGGCATGCATCTAGATTGAAATGCTAATATTTAAACCACTATTTTTGAGCTGGGGAAAAGGAAAAAAAAGAAGGTACTAGAACGCCTGAGAACAGAGAAAAGAAATATACAGATTTAGATAAGAAATTACTGAGAATGCTGGGCCCTTGAAGTTAAAGCCAGCTGAACCATGTTCTAAGTATAAACATAAAAAGAAAGCATGTTATGGAAATTCAGTATTTCAAAAGGACTCCCAAACTATCTTGAGTGACTTGGGCAGGGGGCGAGGAAGGGAAGTCTGCTAGATAAATGGGTTAACTGAATATGGAACCTCTTATTTAATGATCTAATTTTTCAAGCAAGGAGTATTTTCCTCCTTGGTTTTCATTTATTTGCAAGAAATTCATGTAATCCCTCACTTACTTTTAGAACAAGCAATTTGTTATAATAGACATAAGAGTTAAAAGCTTCCTATCTTGGCTTGTATATCTCATCTGCATGATCTTATTAGGCCAATTATTTAATGTCTCTGTTTGGTGGGTAGGCCTGAGAATTAAATAGTATTATTACAGGTAAATTACCTTTCACTACTTATTCCCAACAGTCCCAAGGTCATATAGCTAGGAAACAGTGGAACTGGAAATATCACTGCCATCACAGTCCTTAAATTCAGTTCTTGTGTGTCCCATGACTAACTGCTTCTCCTTGGAAATAAAATCAGAAGGCAAGAACGAGTTTTCCTTGATCCTTGAATTGAAAACACAATTTTTACAGAAATAAAAGAGTTTACCTATTATTTCTCTGAGGATATCAATTTTTTTTCCTTATCTCACAGGATGTAATGACTTGATGGAATATTTAAATTCAAGTTAGTCAGTTCAAGAGAAATGAGTCAACCCCTGAGCATTAGAGCTAGATGCATTTTTTACACACTGCTGCCCCCTGCTGCCTAATAAATACTTTTACTTTTTCACATGTTCTCTTCTAAAATTAAAACTCTGTAACTCATACTATAGAATTATTCTAAAGAGGTAACTGATGTTCCAAAAGTGATCAAGGAGACACAAATAGTGGAAGATTCAGGTTTAGACTACTGAAAAGTCACTTCTTCCTGCTTCTCCATTCTCTCTCCCCTATTCGATTTATTTTTGAGGTACCTACTATGGGCCTGGTACTGTTAGAAGCACTTAAGATGGAGAAATGAAAAAACAAGATCTCTACACTGATAAAACCCATATTTGTGTGTGATTAGACAGCCAATAAATAAAAATATCAACAAATAAAATAATTTAAGGTTATGATTGATACATTAAATAGTAACGATGATAACTAATACTTTGAGTCACTATGAGAACAGAAAGTTAAAGGCACTATTCCGAGTGCTTTCTGTACCTCATTTCATTCTCCAAGTGACTCACAAGTAGCAACTTTACTCTACAGATGAAGATACTGAGACAAAGCCAGAATGATCCTAAGAGGCAGAACCAAGATTTGAAACAAAACCACTTCTGACTCCAGGAGTGTATAACACAGGATTCTCTAGGGAAATGACTCTGAAGTGAAGAGAAAAAGCCAAGCTCCCAAGCTTTTAAAGATCTAGGGGCCAGCAAGCCACGCAGAAGGCACAACCCATGCAAAGGCGCAGAAGTGGGAGTGAATTTGGAATGTCAAGATACGAGGAAAAACAGACCTATCTGCCTGTATTGGAGGAGCGTTCAGGAAAAGTAACCAAGGCCAGCTCATGTGGAGGAGATTGGATTTTATTCTAAATCACAAGAGGAAGCCATTGGAGAATTTAATCAGAATTTTAACCTTATTCCTGATGTCAGGAGATGAGTCTGGATATTGAAAAGGAAATAGATTATAGGACAAGAGTTGGTAAAGGGCAACTAGTTAGGAAAACAGTAACTTCTATTCTACTGGGGCCTCTTCTGGAGGTCTGACCTTCCCAGAGCTCTAGCCCTTCTCCCTAGAGCCTTCAGCCTGGTTGCTCTCTGAAGTTCTCTGGTCCGTCACAGGGTGGCTCCCTGCACCGGGCAGGCTACTCGAAATCTCATCTAAACAATGAACCATAATCTCCCTTAATCACATGTCGTGCTGTCAAATGCACTGACAGTTCACTCCGCTTTTTTTCTCATGTGACACCGTTAGGGGTGGGTTTGGATTTGTGGCCAACTAAGGTGCCAGGTCTTTAGCTTGATCCTTACGAAATCTAGAATCCCACATCATGTAGTTAGCAATAGATTTCTTTTGACACTTCTTTTTAGAAAAACATGAACACCGTCTCTCACGTTTCTAAATAGAAAGCCCTTTTTTTTTCTCCCTGCATTTTCTTCCCAGCAATAAGGTAGGATGCTTGTACTTTTAAATGCTTCTGATTTGCCTTTAGTTGGAAATGTTCCTGCTTGCCCAAACTGAGTGAATTGTTCTAATGCTCCTTACCTACTTCATGTCAACTTTTTCTGGATTTGCACTTTATGACAGAACAAAACCCCTTTGTTCCGTGATGCAGCAGCAGAGCTAGAGTGGAATGATGGGGAATCCTCAGCCTTGTTTCTGTAAGTTGTGGGTGCCAATGAAAGCAATTAGGGCAATCAAAACTAAATGTTCCATTATTTCAGTGAAAATATATATGATATCTATATCAGGAAGGGAGTATGTTTAACAGGTGTAGACCCAATTACAGTATTTAGACAAATGAAGCCTTTATATCATGCAAAATGACCAGAGATAGAAACTCAGTTTCCACAATGTCGTTGGGCTCTGTCTTTCTCTCCTGCTGTCCTTAGCGCAGCTTCCATCTTTAACATGGCTGCTAGCATCCCACCATCCTGCCTCCTGAATATCTTCACTTGAATATCCCTTTGGCCCATCCAGCTCAACTGTCCCTGGAAATCCCTTTCTACCCTTTTCACACTTTTCTCTGTAGCATCGCCTTCTGCTGATCATGCCTCTTGAAAACCTTTGTTTTCAATGCTCTCTCCTGAGCAGCCCATTAATAAGTCTGAAATATTTTTCCTCAGAAACGTCTGTCAAATTAGCTTTCTCCATTCCATCTCCACTGCCACTTCAGGTCCTCATTACTTCTCACCTGAACAGTCCAATAGCCTTACTATCCTGGTTTCTCCATTTGCATTCATTTTAGACACCATTGTGAAAGTATGTCCCTGACTTAGAGACTTTGGAATCATAAAGAGGCTTGACTCCAGGTCTCCCATTTACTGACTTACTCAGCCATGGGGCCATTAACCTTTCTCAGCTCAGTTTTGTGATTTTGTAAAATGGAGAAAATAACAGTACCTATTTCGTAGGATTGTCATGAAAATTAAATGAGATAATTCATGCCAAGAGCTTAGCAAAATGCCTGGCATACAGTAACTTTCAACAATTGTTAGCTGTTCTCTTTATCATTAGCTCCTACTAAAGAACACTTGAGACAGTGGCTACTGAATTAAAAGCAGAATCCTCGGCTTGACCTTTGTGCCTTCCACATCCTGGACCCGATGTATTGCTAAAGTCTTACCACCCATTTCCACCATTTTTATAAACATTACTTAAACCCTAGCAGTGAATACCACATCCTATTTTCTAAATGGGCTCCCATGTCCCTCCCGCCCTCCCCATTCCTTTTCAAGTGTTTTCCTCTATTTTGAATCCCTCCCTTGAACGCTCTCCTCCTTTGTACTGCAACCTCTCTTTTAAGATTTCTTTTGTGAAGAAGCTTTTCCTGATCCCTCAACTGTATAATAACTCCATTCTTTGATCTCTGTAATATTTCAAGCATAGCTTTCCTGTGTGAGCCTCTATCCTGAGATATTCATTAACTACATGCCCCATTGCCTGTTAGATTCTAATATTGACATCAAAGATTAGGACTTGCAAGGCCACCATGGATGAGGGTGCATGCTGACCCCTTTACAAAAGCACCCCACCAAGCCTGTAATTTCTGGCGGAAATCCAACCTGAGCTCTACTCACCAAACCGAGCCCTTTGACATGGGCATGCACCCACCCAGAGGGCTTCTTTTTTGTCCATAAAAGTACCATATAGAATTGATTTCGCTCAATTTTGTATCCCAAATAGCACCTAGCACAGGAGCATAGACATAGTAGGTGTTTGATGGACCTGGTTTAAGTGATTCTGATTTAACCAAGTAAGTCAGGCTGTGGAAATTATGATCACGAACTGAAGAGTATGCTTTGGTCATTTGCCAAGGCTGTATGCAGGGTGGGAGGGTCCTACCACGCCCCACGGAACAGCCACCATATCTCAGTCTCAAACAGGGGAAGTAAAACTAAGCGTCTATTAAATTTGAGGATTTCGGGGTTTTTTCTGACAGTTTATGGGACATATGGCTCTGTATTTTGATGGCTGGTTTCTTCTTTTGTCCCCAAAAAGTGAATCCTTAACAGGGACATATCTTCACCTCATCATCTCCAATATCGCTGTGTCAGAGGAAATTTCATCATCTTTTAAATTAACACAAAATTAAATTAATTCATCATCTAGTTCATCTAGTCCTGAAACCAGCAAAGCTAGGTGTGGTCCTCTTTGTTACACACAAGAATAGAGGATGATGTTGTCCCCAGAGAAATCTTGGCAACCTCTTCTATATACCCACCCCTAAATTACTGCTTACTGGTCTGCTATTTCTTTTTAAGAACTTTATAATTTATTTGTGTTATGTCTTGTTTTAAAATTAAAGTTTATTGGGGTGACAATTGTTAGTAAAATTGCATAAGTTTCAGATGTACAATTTTGTATTACATCATCTATAAATCACATTGTGTGTTCACCACCCAGAGTCAGTTCTCCTTCCATCACCATATATTTGACCCCCTTTACCCTCATCTACCGCCCCACTCCCCTCTTACCCTCTGGTAACCACTAAATTATTGTCTGTGTCTATGGCTTTTTGTTTCTTCATTTGTTTGTCTTGTTCATTTGTTGTTTTCAGTTTTAATACCACATATCAGTGAAATCACATGGTTCTTGACTTTTTCCTATTTGACTTATTTCACTTAGCATAAAATCTCAAGATCCACCCATGTTGTTGCAAATGACACTATTTCATCTTTTCTTATGGCGGAGTAGTATTACCCTATGACCCAACAATCTCTTTCCTGGGTATCTACCCAAAAAATCTGAAAACATTATCCATAAAGATATACATGCTCCAATGTTCACTGCAGCTTTAGTACGGTGGCCAAGACATGGAAACAACCAAAGTGTCCTTCAGTAGATGATTGGATAAAGAAGATGTGGTATATATGAAGTCTGACAGTTAAGTTCGTGAATTCATCCTAGGAAAAGTATGACATAGCTCATTGCTGAATATCATTATGGTCAGTATTGAAGTACTCCCCTTGGGAAGCTGTGCACTGATGCCAGCGCCTAGTCCACCCTTCAGAGCAGTTTTGGAACTCTTTTTGGAATGGCCATCAGAGCTATTATCATATTACCCATGATGTCCTGAATGTCATCAAAATGTCTTCCTTTCAATATTTCCGTTATCTTCGGGTAAAGAAAGAAGTCATTGGGCGCCAGATCAGGTGAGGAGGGAGGGTGTTGCAATACAGTTATTTGTTTACTGGCTATAAACTCCCTCACAGACAGTGCTGAGAGCTGGTGCGTTGTCGTGATGCAAGAGCCATGAGTTGTTGGTGAAAAATTCAGGTCATTGTTATCTAACTTTTTCATGCAGCCTTTTCAGCACTTCCAAATAGTAAACTTAGTTAACTGTTTGCCCAGTTGGTACAAATTCATAATGAATAATCCCTCTGATGTCAAAAAAGGTTAGCAACATCATTGCAACAAGTTCTCAAATTTAATCGTCTGAACTTGTGTACAACATGCATTATATCTCTTGTCTGCAGACATTGTAAAGTCTTTCTGCCTTCAGTGTGAATGAGTTCAAAATCTCTTCTAAGAGCAAATGTAAATAAAAATAAAAATCATTTGCACCTAAAGTAGAAAAGGCTGCCACCCAGAGGTGATATGAGGCATGGAATTTAGAGCCCAAGGACTGGTAAAACGGATTGACTTATGTTGCTGCTAAGTCAGAACAGACCTACGAAACACAAATAGCAGAGTGGACACACATGAACCAAAACTGGTCTCTTTCCCACTAGGAGGTGCTCAGTCTTTACAAAGTCCCTGATGTCTGCAGGGGCAACTACTATGTGGGAGAGAAAGTGTCCAGCTGGACACTTTCTAGAAATGGAAAATACCTGCCTGTTCAAACAGGCAGCTACTGTCTGGCTCCAGTAAGCTGCTGCTCTGCAGAAATGCCCACCCACTGCTGCCAGAATTTTCAATGGAGGTTGGATTTTGGATTTTTATGCAAAACCTCCTGTTTTTTAAGTGTTGACAATTCAAAAAAAAGTTTATGAAACTTATAGACAAAACCACACTCTTCTGTGTGGGGGCCAGGTGTGGCCTGTGGGCCACCAATTTGCAATCCTTGCTTTAAAATTATCATAGATCCTGGACTCTGGAAAAGGAGCATGCACAGAACTCACTTTTTGCTTTATTAACAACCATTCACATCATTACATTTTCCAGTCACATACATTTTTCATTCACATCATTTACCCTTAAGAATGCCAGAAGTATGCCTCTTGGGGGGAAAAGGAAGAAAGACAGCATTTGTCTTGTTTTTGTGGTCACTTTTTACTAGCATGCAACAATGGTGGAAGGAGCCTTTTCCTCCGTGCTTGTGAACGAGCCCTCAGGCATAATAGGAATGAAGCATTTCCGATAAAGGTGGTAAATACAGCTCCAAGAGCAGTATTCAAAATCTCTGTAACTTGCTGCAATTAGATTCAGTACACATTTGAATATTTTGAAAATGGGGTCTGCAGCTTGTCTAACTATATATATAGGCTGTTAAGAGATCCAGGTCAGAGGAGACTACTTAGTAGGAACCCTGGTAGAGGAAAGTGTTGAATAAGGCTTTAGATTTTTAAAAATGGATTACAAATGTTTCTTCTTTAATCTTGCAATTTCAATTTACCACATATGATGTTTAAAATACAAACTTTCGCAAAAATTGCTACTGCACTTCCCTTTTATCTATTCATTCACTTAATAAATGTTTGTTGAGGACCTACTAGTGCCAAGCACCCATCTAAGTCCAAGGGATCCATCAGTTAACAAAATAGATGAAGATCCCTGCCCTCAAGGAGCTTACATACCAGAACTAATAAATAATAAATTTCCTGACATGCTAGAAGGAAATAAAGTTCAACGAAAAAAAGTGAAAGTAGAGCAGGCTAAAAGGGACCAGGCCAGCAGCGTACACATTGTATTTTTTAAATCAGCAAGTCAGGGTGGGTCTCACGTGACTTTTGCACAATGACTTGCGGAGTGGATGTCGGTGTGTTTAGTTGAGTTTCCCATTTTAATTCCCCCACCCCTTTTATCAAATCAGTATAAGCTAAGTGGTGAAGAACTGGTACATACTAGACATACTGATATAATACATATCTTTAAAGCCAAGAGAAGAAGACAAATGTAATACAAGCAGTTCAACAAAATTAGAAGAATGTCTGTTTTTAGTACTTCGTATTTTCCCAGGGAAGGAAAGGAATAATATTACAGCATATTCCTATAAAGCTTTATAGCTTACAAAGTTCTTCTCACACATTTTTATTTCATGTTCATTATAATTTACTGAGCCAAGTGGAATTATCTCTTTTTATATGATAAAATGAAGCCTAAAGATTTGCTTCAGTTTCTTACCCTTCAGTGTTTCCTCATTGCTCGCCTCTGATTCCCTAAACCTCTAATCAAAACTCCCAAGGCCCTTCGTGATCTGGCCTCTGCTTACCTCTCCACGTCATCTCTTGCCAATTTCCCTTTCACTGTCTACACTTGAGCCATACTGACCTACTTCCCTTTCCCCGTTTGCTAAGCTCTCTCCTGCCTCTGGACCTTCGCACATGCTGTTCTCTGTCCCCTCCTGTAGCCACCCTCAAAAGATTATTCTGGTCTCCACTGGGGCATCACTTCCTGTGGTGAGCTGCCTCGATTTCATCAAAGCTGAGATCAACGGCCCCAGGTCATGTTTCCCGAGCACCCTGTGTTAGCCCTATCATGGTACTAACTACTCCTCTGTAATTGCTCATTTCTTTGTCTCTGAGCTCCAGAAGAGCTCAGACTGTCTTCTCCATCACTGTATCCCCCGTGCTTAGCACAGTTTAGGGAACACTGTGGGTCTTTCAACTGATGAATAAAAGACTTCTTAGTCAGTTGTTCAAACTACACAGCACGTTGCAGTTCTAGAACCTCCCATGCAAAATCTTCTAAGTCCAGGGCCTTCCACAGCTTTCTCCTGGTCATTGTAATTTGTCTTAGCACTTCCCCTTCAGAGCCCGACATGATGATTCCCCAGCCCTCACCTAAACTTTTGTGACTTATTCCAGAGGAGTCCTGCAGCTTGGAAATGGGGAAATCCATAATCTGACTGGATCAGCCTTTCCCCACCTCTTTTTTATTTTTTTGACCTACAATGTTTATAGCTTTGTCGCTTTATACATGCCTCCTCTACAAGCTTAGTGCTTCATAAGGTATGGTCTTCCAGCTCACTGCTTCTGCTAACTTCAGTTTCCATCTGCCAGGTGCTTCCTGCCCTTGTCACAGCTCTGTCACTACAGAAAAGAAGGTAGCTCTCTTTCCCTGGGCCTCTTAGAACTCCTCCAGTTTTGATAATTACTTAACAATGTCTGGCACTTTCTCAGTCCTGTTCTCCCTGTCCTCTCTTCACTCCGTGGAAGCAAACTGGAGTTTGAGTCCTACTTTCAGAGTTTCCTGCTACTTCATCTTCTCTTGGCTAAGCAGAGATCTTCCACATGAGTGGGAAATGTCCACAGCTGTGACTCCCTCGAGCGGAACAAGTAGCAGTAAACATCATTAACCCAAAGGGACGTAGTAGAGATCACAGGCACCGTAGTCCAGTTTGTCTGCCATGAATGTTTGGCCCACGATGCACCAAAGTTGCTCATTTATTTTCATTTTTCACTCACAGTAGAGCTAGAACTTCGGGAACTTCTTATCCTTGCTCACCCCTTCCAGGTATAATAATGGCAGATTGTTGGCTCCAGTGGAGAAACAAAATACACTGGAGTATTTTAATTTGAAATTTTGATTGTTTATACATCTGGCTTCCTTAGGGCCTTCAAGTAGACAGAGACCTCGGACCTACACTCCCATTTGGTTCTCGCAACCCCAGGAGGTCTATTTTACAGATGAGACATAAGAGGCTTAGGAAAGTCAAATGATCTTCCAAGCTCAGGGCCACATGGAAGTACCAGAACCAGGACATCAGCCCAGGGGCTCCTTCCATTCATACCACCTCTCACTAGCTCTTGTTTATATACAGTCTCTGTATAAACAAGCCCTCGTAGAACTTGCCCTCTTTTTAATGCCCAGGACATTGCATGAGACCAGAGTCGGTCCAGTAGAGAGTTCCTCAATCTGTTCGTCCTGCTTCGTCTTTTGTTTCATGATGAGTTCCTGAAGAGTGATAAACATTCCAATTTTGGCAAAAATTACTTACATCCTCATATATAGACTTAGAAAAACTCTTAATTAACCAGAAGGTGCAGATCATGTTGCTTAACTAAATTTTCAAAACAACAAATGCAGTTCAATGAAGTATAATGGAAAGGCGCAATTTCCAACTACAGCTCTGTACCTCAGTTTCCTTATATAGAATTTTAACTACTTGAAATACAATGAAGGAAAGAATTAAAAGCATTTTTTTTTAAACAAAGCAACCACTAAAAGTGCCAAATTATGTAAGTATTTGATCTAATAATAAAATTTGGACCAAAGAAAAAGATTATCATAAATGATGGTGTTAGTGATTCACTGCTGTGTATGCTGTTTGAGTCCTTACTTACTATATGTGCTTTTCAATATCATAATTTTAGAGCACTTTCTAAAAATAATCAGATATCCAGGCAAGTCTGCTTTTCTGCAAGTCCATGATATTTAGAATTCATGTTCAAAAAGTTATTATTATTAATGTATGAAATCACATCCTTGGCAAAACACATGTATCCCATGAAACAAACAAAAAATTGTTTGTGAATATCACATTATATTTCGATTTACTTACATTTAATATTTTGTGTTAGGTAAACCAAAAGGTTGCAAAATTCAAAAGACAATTGTTTTTAAGCTACATATTATATAGCTGTATAGTAGATAAAACTAGTGTTTTTTTAATAGTTTTGGAACAGATAAAAATATCTATAAAAACAAAAGTCATAAGCAGAACTGTTGCTAATTTTGAAGTGCTTAATATTCATATTTATATAATTAGATGGAATACATTCAGGATGAAATTTCAGTATAAATTTTGCCCTTGAATATAGTCTTTAAAAATTTAATTTCACAACTGTGGGCTATCATGCCCTCAGAAAATTAATAGAAGGTACCTTATATTTTATGCAAATGTAACTGCCTTAAATTGAGCTGACTTTGTGAAGACTATATCATTGCCTACCAAATGCTGTAATACTTGGATTAAAATCAATTATGGATTATGGATCACTAATGGCTAATTGATTGGGATCATATTCAATCAAGCTTACAATATGACTTTTGAAGTTGACTCATCCTCCAAGATGACCACTAGTTTCAACAATTCCTCAAGACAATTTTTGCCTTCAGTCTCTGTTCTTACACAAAATATACCTGATCTCTATGTGGCTGAGGAAGGTGCAGGTATGAACATCTCTCTGCATAAGCACACACAGGTATAAAGGTAACCTTTCCTGTCTTGCAAGGAGCCGTGGGGATGAAACAACTCTGCAGAATCACAAGGCCTCTGGTACCGTATCCTTAGGTCTCCCACTTGACCCCATAATGGGGAAGAATCTAAGTATTATCAGAGGCAACTACAGGGTGTCCTCTTTATCCCACACCCGAGGCTTAGGTGAAGAAATAACAATAACTCATACTTAACTATAATTTAAGAAAGTGAGCAGTTTATTTCCACCATCAAAGGTTGTTAGTGGGAGGCCAAGTATTTCTGTATTTATTTAATTGGAAATAAGAAGCAACAGCAATACTGCAACTAAAGTTAAGAATTATCAATTCCTCACCAAAATGAAAACCTATATTCCACTAGACCACAGGAGAACTGGTGTGAAAGACTACCATTGCAAATACTTCCTGGTATGTTCAAATTGTGGTAAAATAAAGCCACTAGTAGGCAACTATTTCAAAATCTCACATTCCAACCTCCTGAAACAGTTGAAACACAACCTATGAAAAGAAAATCCCAATTTTCACCTTGATTACTTGCTCTGTAACCAAAATGTAGATGATGTGTTCTGTTGGCTCAAAGAAATTGACCAATACCACAAAAACTTAAGACATTCAAGCCTCTTACTCCATATTTAAATAACTGTTACTCCAGAAGAAACATGTGGGTCTAAATTTAATACTATTTAAAAGGTATTTAGGTAATTAAAAATTATAGTCAAGGTGGGCTTCAAGTACAAGTAATGACATACATTACCTTAATAATACCTTAAATTTTTGGTTAGCAAGCCAAATACGTGTTTTGTTTTGTTTTTCCCTTTCCCCTATTATAAGGTGATGGACTGTTTCTGTGATAACAAGAAGCTAAGTTGTTTGTTCTGTGACAGTTCCGTGGCCCCCGTACATTCTAATTGGCTAAATGGCACCAGGACCTCAAAAGAATTAACATAATTTCTTACTGATTAAGTTTTCAAGTAGTCATTGATCATTTGTAGACTCACATTGATGAAGCAAATGCCAAGCGCAGCTTTATTAATCTGAGAGTACAATTGCTATTTATTAATATTGTACTGTGTTAAATAAAAGGGGGGGTATTTTTACTCATGTTCTCAATTTTAAAAAGTACGTTTTTCCAGATTTTGATAAAGCTGGAAAATTTCCACAGAAATTGACTTTTGGAGAAAATTGTGAACAAATGAGAATGGAGACTGGGTAGGCAAGTTCACCTTATGTTACTTCAGGAGGCTTTCAGCTTAGAGAATAGTGTTACCTCCTTCTCATGCACAATGACCACATTTCTTTCTTCCCAGTTGCTCTTTATCACTGAAAGGAGAAAATATCAGCATCCCCTTTATCACATACTAATTCAGCATCTTAAACAGTAAAAATCGGGGGAATGACACAAACTCAGTCCACCACAGTAGTTTAAAATGTGCACTGATACAATATAATTGTAAGTCAGTACTCTGAAATCAAAGGAACATTGAGCCCGAATTCAATATTTACATGATTAGAGAGGTTTCTTACTTTATATATCTCCCTTCAAATGTCTGAACTGGGACATGTTTATTCTATAACCAGGAACAAAAGAGATCTTTACCTTTCTTTGGGTTCACAGATGTATTGGATTGTTATCAAGTTTCTTACTGGGAAAGGTTAAGTTAATATTTTTATTACAGATAAAATATTTAAAGTGAGCCACAAGCTTAAGTAATAAGAGTATGATTTTGTAGGCTAAAATGTCAAGGTCAAAGGGGAAAGAAGGGATTTGCAAGTCATATAGTAATGACTATTTTTAGTGTAAAGTATGTGTGCCTCTATCCCAAGCACTCCCTGAACTTATCACCTTGACCTTTATAGTCAGGTGTTAAAAGAAAACTTTAGAGAGTCTAAGAGTAACAAACCCATATGCTGCTTTGGAGCCAAGCAGTTACTATAAATGAGTATACCCATCATTTGCAAATAATACAAGTGGTGGCAATTTGAGAGTATATACCCCATCTGAAATATTCAAACCAGATGAAAGGTAAATATTATGTCTTCCATAGAAACCCATCCACAAAATAAATGTGGCCTGTGGATCGGCAGTTATCTACCCTTATGATTTAGCCCAACCTGAACAGCAATTTCTTCCAACCTCTCATTCAAGGCTCAGAGCCTTTCTGAAACATTCCCACAAGTGGCAGCTCACTTCTGTTGGAACAATTCCAGTAACAAGCACTCATCAACTTTTGAAGCTACCAAGTTTTTTTGTCAATCATATCAGCAATAGTAGTGATTGATGGTAGTCTCTTTTGTTTTAGGATAAAAATAACAACAACTTGTGAACTTTTAACAGTAGATTGGTCTGACCAACAAGAGTGTAATAGGCCTGTTTTTGTGATTATTACTTGAAAGTCTATCATTGTTGAGTGTTCTAAAATCTTTGCTTCATGGATGAATCAGTTCCTTGACTGCAAAAGGGTCCTCATGTTTGGCTCTATTATTCCAGATTTACTTATGTGGTTCGTGTCACATAGGCTGATGTTAGGAAGCCCAGTTACTATTGGAGTTTGTTCATCCCATCACGTATTTACTGAGCAATCTCTTGGTGCTAGGTGCTGGGATACAGTGGAGAAAAAGACATGATGGGCTCTGCTTTCCTTAGGCTTACATTCTAGTCAGGGAAATGGACAAAACACAAGATAATTAAAAAGTTCTCTGAAGGAAATAGAGGCTGGAGAAGCAGGCAAGAGCCAGATCATGCAGGGATTTCTAGGCTGCTAGGAGTTTGGAGATTTCTAAGAACATAGGGAAGGCACTGAAAGATTTTAAGCGGAAAGAATGACATGATCTCAGGTCCATTTGCAGAGGGAGAATGCTAACAGTAGGCAGTATAGAAAAGTCAGCAAATACAAAAGGTATTAAAAAGAAAACACGTAATGCAAGATCCCATTACCCAAAGACAAGTATGGGATGAGGTGGGAGACAGGTACACAGAAGTTTGTCTTGGTCGGTTTGGGCTGGTGTAACAATACCACAGACTGGGTGGCTTCAACAACATGTATGTCTCACAGTTGTGGAGGCTGGGAAGTCCAAGATCAAGGTGCTGGCAGATCTGGTGTCCTATGCAGACATTCTTCCTAGTTCGCAGAGGGCTTTTGGTTGTATCCTCACATGGCCAAGAGAGACAGAAATCTGGTTCCTCAATCTCCTTAAAATAAGAACACCGAACGCCTCATGGGAGCTCCACTGTCATGACCTAATCTAACTCTAATGACCTCTCAAAGGACCCACTACTTCCTAATGCCATCCCACTGGGGTTAAGCTTCAACATATGAATTCTGAGGGGACACAAACGTGCAGTCCATAACAGCTTCCTAGATTGTCATCCCCTAGTATACATTTCCTGTGTGATCTTTACTCATTGGGCATGTGCAGTAACGTGAATATGACTATGACGATAACTTCCTTGATTCATTTATGTTATATGGTAAAGGTGAAAGGATTTTGGAAATGGAATTAAGGTTCCTAATCAGTTGATGTTGTTATACCAGAAACATATCCTGGGTGGGCCTGACCTAATTGAGCGAGCACTTTAAAAGAGGGTTTAGAGATCCCAGACAGAAGTCAGAGAGATTCAGAGCAGCAGATATGCTCTCCTATCGGCTCTAAGAAGGAAACTGCTATGTGCAAACGTGGATGTTACAACAGGAAGGGATCTTCATAAGTTTAATTTAAAAGGCTTATCTAAGGTTTTTGCAACTGATTAGTTTTAAAGCGAAAATATTTGGACTCCTATTCTTGCTCTTTCCCTCCCAAATTTATCGTCTACCTATGAAGTTTGTTGTGTTCCACAGTCATGGACTGCCTAGTTATTTGAAAAACATAGGCTGTCCATAACCAAGAGATGCAGGACAGGAAAATATGGCTATATCAGAAGGCCATTACTACTGGTGGAGGGAGAGTGCAAAACTCATTCCCTGTGTTCATGCTTTAGTACCATAAACACAAAATGTGTAATTTGTTGGACAAATCTGCATATTTATGTGAATTTCACCAACAGCTCTTAGTTGCCACCATCTGTTCCCTTTCTGTCACGTGCAGTATTGCAGATATTCTTGACAACATTGGTTTTATAGCTTTCTGTAAAATTGTGTGGGTATTGCTCTTATGGAGACTTGCAGCACAAAAAAATCCGTTTTTGAGCTCATCCATTTCCCCCTCCCCGCTGTGGACAGATGCAGAAATATATGCAGTAACAAAACTCGGTTGCTTTACTAAAGTGTTGGGTGGCATGGTTTTAAACTTGGGATAAAAAGGAGACAGGAAGAGTTTTATTGAATAAAACTGTTTACTCACTTTCTAGTACACAGCTGATTAACAAATGGTTTTACAGCTGTTTGCAATAACATAGAAGATGGGCCTTTCTTTTGATATTTGTTATGTGTTTTTTGTGTGTGTGTTCTCAGAGTTGTTTCCAAAAAGTTTATGTAATATGCCTGAAGGTTACACCAACAGGGAAGCATTGCAGAAATGAGTTGAGCTGCTTATGTATGTGTACAAGTATGTGACTGGTGTGTCTGTGTGGTCTGTGCACGTGTGTATGCAAATGATTCACACATCTCTTTCCACGAAGGGTTTGAGATAGCACAGAATGTCATTCTGAGTAAAAAGCCACATCAGATTACAATCAGTTAATAGGTCAGACGCTACCTAATGCTGTCTTCAGCTTAGATTTCTTGAAATCGTACAAATTGAAGGAGGTGAGATCCTGGGACTTCTAATTTGCACTATGGCAGAATTATTCTTTTGTGCTGAGGGCGTGTGAAGAAAAATAGGAAGGAAGGAAGGACGACAGGAAGGAAGGAGGAAGGGAGAAAGAAAGAAAGGTGATGACTGGAGGCTCCTCTCTAGATATTCAGAAGAATTTGGAGGGGGAGAAAATAGTGGTTAATAGTATGGACTTTGGTATCAGACCAGGGTATGACTTCTCTAAGCCTCCATTTTTATTTTCTGTAAAATGGGGATAATAGGTCCTGACTCAGGTATGGTATGTATTTACCAGAGTATTTACTAGAGATGTATTAGTTTCCTGTTGCAGTTGTAACAAATTACCAAAAAGTGAGTGGCTTACAAAAACACAAATTTATGTTATAGTTCCGGTGGTCTGAAGTCCAAAATGCATCTCACTAGGCTAAAGTCAATATGCGGGTAGGGCTGTGGTCCTTTCTGGAGGCTCTAGGGGAGGATTATTTTTATTTTTACTCCTTTTTGCCTTTTCTAGCTTCTGGAGGTTTCTGGAGGTTTCCAGTTTCAACCCTTGGCTTGTGGCCCCCTGCTATCTTCAAAACCAGCAATGACGGGTCAAGTCTTTCCTCATAATGCCTCACTCAGACACTAACTGTCCTGTCTCCATCTTCCACTTAGGAGGACCCGTGTGATTACATTGGGCCCACCGAGATAATTTTCCAGTTCAAGGCCAAGTGATTCGCAACCTTCATTCCATCTGTCCCCGTAATTCCCCCTTTGCCACGTAAGGTGGCATGTTCATAGGTTCTGGGGGTTAGGACAAAGGCTTTTTTAGAGGCCATCATTCTGCCTAGTACACCAGAGTTCTTGACACTAAGTAAACACACAGTGAATGCTAGTTTTTGCTATTCTTATACCCTGCCCCTTGCAAAAAAAAAAAAAAAACGAAAAAAGAAAAAGAAACCCTCTCTGAATGGTTTTGTTGTTTAGGTAAGAAGATGCCAACTGACCAATGTCCCAGAAACCAGATGAGTGCAGAGCCCTCCCCACAATGTTTTTCAACACCTTTTACAAACAGTAACTTTGGCACTCTGCCTTTAAAGCTGAACAACAAAGAACAGGGTTGTTACGGCTGACCTAAATGCACAGGTGTTTAGCTTTCCTGTTCTCTCTCTACCCTTCTTCCTTTCTGGGGGATATTTTCTGCTATGGTATCAACTCACCTGCACATATCTGATGCCCCTAAAGTGGAACAGTACTCGGCTTTCTGTGCAGCTTAAAGCACCACGTGTCCAGCTTGAGCTAGGCAACTCCCCCCTAATAGTCTCTGTGTCTCTGAAAACATCTCCAGAATTCAAATGACCCTTTTTGACTAAAGTCATAGCTTCCTCCCTGATGGCCTCAAGGGCAGCACCACTCTTTGTCACATAGATGCGACTATCAGGAATCACCAGCACCCTTCTACTCCCAAACACTTTCACAACCCTCTCCAGTAGTCTTCCTCACTGGTGCTATCCAAGTTCAAGCTTGTTGGGCCCTTGTCTGGACTATAGGCAAAGCTTCTTAACTCTCTCCTGCTTTCCTTCCTTCACTGGTTTGTGCCATCACCCCAGGAAGTCTCAGGTCCCTCCATTCCATCCCTCTGTCTTAAATCAATCCGTCTGCCTTAAATCAGTCCTCCTGGTTTGTATCAAATTAGTCCTTGTCAGCATGCTAAAGGGCTCAGGGAATTGTTTTTAAGCACTTACCATATGGTAGACATTGTACTTAAGACAGTTTACATACTTATCCATTTAATCCTAATTCAATGCCCTGGCAGGTAGATGTCATTTCTTCCTTTTTACTAGTGAGGCAACTGGGGTATAGAAAGCTTTATTTAGTCAAAGCTACACAGTGAGTAGCACAGAGAGAATTCAGTAGCAGACACTCAGATGTGTCTGATTTCAAAGCCCCGAATTATACCACTACACTGGAGCCCCACCATTTGACGTTGTTTTTAAGGAATCTGTTTTATGAATGCTCACCTTGAGTTCCTGTATTTTAGGGGCAAATCTTCCAATAGCCTAATGAGAAATATGGTTTGGTCATCTTGGTGGTGGTTTCTGCGGGCAGCTACAGACTGCTGTGTGTACTATTTTTCATCAAAGATCTAGGATTTGTACAATCTCTCTGCCTTTGACGTGGCTTGCAGGTTAATCCAGGTGCATTTCTCATATCTAAAAAAAAAAAAAGAAGCTGGTGAGAGAAGGAAGTCATTTGCCCATGGGTGGGTGGCTTTGAGCCACATTAATTTAGGGCTTTCATGGAGGTAAATAATCCTGATAAAGCTGTTCCTTTTCCAGCAGAGATCAACTCTTAGCACCCAGTGACAAGCCAGGACATGCTTTTGTTCTTTGACCACAACACCCACAGAGGAAACAGAAACCAGTTTAGCAACTTTGTAAGTGGGTGTGAAAGGATTCCTATAAATAAAGCCTCCCATTGTGCAGTCTGATTATGTTAGGTTTGGAATTCTGATGGTTTATACCCTCCTACTCTGAAGTCTAACTGACAACCTAGTGAATTTAGCTCTAACTGATGCTTTCTAATGCATTGCATTTTTTTTTTTTAGATTCTAATTTTGATTCTTCTGAAAGGTGACCTTAATCATGAAATTTACTTTATACAATGGACTTTGTTCCCCACAACCCCTCATCATTTCGTAACAGGTTACTTTTTTGAGCAGAGGAAAAAAAAAAGCTCAAAACAGCTCAAATGAAGTGATCTTAATAATAGGAAGAATGCTCTCTAGGACCTTAAGAAGCTTTCTTGCTTGTAAAAAAAAAAAAAAAAAAACACCAAAGCAGACTGTACAGAGGAGGTCAGTTTGAGCAACTCTTCTTTATTCACATGGTGGCTCTGCCCTTATGTAGATAATGGAATCTGTAGAATTAAAAAAGAAAAAAGAAAAAAAAAAACTGTTACGAATGCACTTCAGTAATTTAAGGAAATACCCTTTCAAACTTATGACTTCTTATATAGGAGGAAAAAATGCAAACTACTAAATGTGGTTCTTAGATTTTTGTGTAATTGTGAAAAATAAACATAGCAGAAGAAATAGACCTTAACTTGAGAACTAAAACTGTTGTCTGGAGTCATTATTAGGTTAATAGTCAAAATTGGAATGCAGACAACAGATCATATAAAAGTATTATGCCAATGTGAAATTGACTGAAGTTGAAAACTGCATGGTGTCTATGTAAAAGAATATCCATATTCATAGGAAGTACGTATCTAGGGGCAAGGGCCGTGCTACATGTATGTACCCTCAAATGGCTCAGCAAATATGTACATTATGTGTGTTCATAAACATCAGAGAGAGAATAAATAAAGCAAATGGGATAAAATATTAACAAAGGTTGAATCTAGTAAAGAACACATGAGAATACGTTCATCCTAAGCAATATTAATTCACGTCTGTGAACAGAGTATGCTCAAATCTAAGTTTCCAGCCAAGAAGACTATCATAAACTCAAGACCCTAGACATATCCACTAGGGTATTCCACAGGTATTTCAACATTTTCCACATTTGATTTTATAATACCCCTTTAAACCTGAGTTTCCTTCGATATTCTCTGTCTCCCTATTGCCCTCACATTAAAATCCAAATCCTCAGTATGATTTATATGGCACAGAAAGGCTCTATTTTTTGTTTATTTTTCAAACCTCATATTGCTCCTCTCTTTCTATGTCGTAATTTATCTTATCCTGTCTCATACCACACTGCCGTCACAGTGGGCTTCTCAACCTTTCTCTGGCCCCAGGGCCTTTGCTTGTGTTAGTCTTTATGCCTTGAGCACTTTTCCTTTCCTGTTCCCAACTACTTTTTCAACAGATAATTCTATTTGCCTGACTTATTCTTCCTTTAAATCTTAACTTAGATGACATTCCACTAGGAAATGTGTACGATATCCCGAGTCTGATCAAATCAGTAATTAGAAGCAAATGTAAAATAAAATAACAAGAGGATTATTTTTGAATACATTACTGAATATAGCATGTACATATTCATTCAGTCAGTATATAATAGTTTTCCACAAATACTCATTGAACACCTGTTATATGCCCAGCAGCTTCTGATCGGGTCATTGAACAGCTGTTTATTGATCTCCTACAATGTTCCAGGTACTGATTTGGATGCAGAGACTATAGCAGTAAACCTTTTTAGAGCGTAAATTCTAGTAGAGTTGCATATTCACAAACATATAAATGTATAATACCAGTTAACGATAAGTGTCATGAAGAAAACAACATGGAAGGGGATGCTTCCTTAGATACTATTGTAAGACAAGATCTCTCCAAGGAAGAGAGGTACAGGAGCAGGAACCTAAATAAAATGCCAGAGCAAGTTCAGGCCAATGGCTGCAGAAGAGCATTCTAAGAAATGGGGAACTGCAAGTGCAATGGCCTTCGGTTTCAAAGAACATCAAGGAAGTCTGCGCGTGTTAAACTCAGGGAACAAGAAGGTGACGATGGAAATGAGTTTTTAGATCCTGTGATCCTGAGCAGTGGATCCACTCTGCCATGTCTAACTTAGTCTGTGTCTTGATTTCAGTTGTCCTCGTAATTTTGTACGTGGCCTGAGAACACAAACTGGACTGCATTTTGTGGGGAAGAACAGATATTGGGGACCAAGGACAGTGGGAGAAGAGCCTCTCTAGTTCAAAGATACTGCCCTGAGAATTACTGAGCCAGAATTGGATAGACCCTGGAGAACTGGGAAGGTGATGTCAGAGAGGTAGCAACAGATGGAGCAAAGACTCTGTCCCGCAGAAACTAGCGTCCTGAACATCCCAAATTTCTTCCCTCTGCCCTTTCCCATCCCCATTCTTTCCTGACTGTTCCAAAATTAACTTAGCCAAAATCTAGTTTCTTTTCCAGCCATTAGATGGTGATGGAGAGTACTTCTGTTTTTGAACTATAGCAGTGATTTTGTCAGGAAGTATATACATCATTTAAAAAGAAAGAAAGAATTCCAGTTTTCACATCGGTCTCCAGCCACATGGTCTAAATAGACGAAATGTTCTATAAATTTAATTTTTACACCTTTGTATGATAAAACATGTAAAAACAAAAAATAAAAGAGCATTCTGTTTTCAAAAGGATAGACCTATATGGCAATAAAATCTTGAATTATTTTCTAAAATGTTATCTATTCTGTTTTGTTTTCTTATTAATCAGAGTCTAATCATTTCATCATTTTTTCTCTTTCATTTGCTTCTACTTGATCTTTGTTGTTTCCCCTCCTTGATGTCCATCATCTTAAAGATTGTCTCCCTTTGTTGAAAAAGAAATATTTCTTTCTGATGAGCATACCCTTTCAGGTTTGTGTGAAATAAATATAAATAAGTAAGGATAAATGGAGAAACTGGAGAGGAAAATCATATGGAAAAGAAAACAGTATATGTAAGGCACATAATTCATATCTGAGGGAATTTTATAACTAATAATTATAATTTATAAAGTCAAAAGTTAAAAATATATACTGTTGGGAAATCTCCAAAGCACCATTGATTGATGTAAATATTTTAATCAAATATTAACATAATTCTTTTAGGGTGTAAAATTTTCATATGCTCTATAACTTATGTGATAACCATTCATTTTCTTCAATAGACTTTATTATAGGCACTTGAAATCAAGCTTAAAACTTATCATTATGATCTGAGTATTTTTTTCTTTATTTCCTTTATGCATCTCTTCTCTTATGACAATTTTGAATTTCCTAAATCAGACAGTTAAGAAAAACTTTGTTTTGAAGAGTTTACCCTAAAATTTATGTTATAAGGAATGTTGTATTAACATGGCTTATCTTCTTTTTAATAATTTTTTTAAATTTTCGTTTACAATTGACATACAATATTATATTAATTTTAGGTGTACAAAATAGTAATTAGACATTTATATAACTTATGAAGTGATCACCCTGATAAATCCAGTATCAATCTGACACCATATATAGTTATTACAATACTACTGACTGCTGGGGGTGCCAGAAAAATGTATACAAGTGGACACTTTGTCAACGCTGTTCAAGCAGTAGTTCGCAGTAATCAGAAGTGTCTAGACGCTGATGGTAACCGCTTTGAGCACCTCTTGTAATTGCAGAAGTCACATGTGACTTGTATTCATCATTTGTTATCGGTATACATTATTACAATTTTAATACAGTTTTCCTCTCTCAAAATGTGTATACATTTTTTTGGCACCCCCTGTATATTCTCCATATTATACTTTATATCCCCATGACTACTTTGTAACTACCAATTTGTACCTCTTAATCCCCTTCCGCCTTCACCCATCTCCCCAACCACCCCCATCCAGGAACCATCAAAATGCTGTCTGTATATATGAGTCTATTTCTGTATTGTTTGTTTATTTTGTTCTTTAAATTCCATATGTAACTGAAATCATATAGCATTTGTCTTTCTCTGTCTGACTTACTCCACTCAGTTCAATACCTTCTAGGTCCATCCATGTTGTCGCAGATGGCAAGATTTTGTTCTTTTCTATGGCTGAGTAATAGCCTATTGTATATATGTACAACCTCCAATTTACCCATTCATTCATTGATGGACTCCCAAGTTGCCTCCATATCTTGGCTATTGTAAATAATGCTGCAGTGAACATATGGATGCACACGTCCCTTCGAAGTAGTATTTTGTGTATCTTCAGATAAATACCCAAAAGTGGGATTACTGGATCTTTCTTTGTCTCTTGTTGTAGTCTTTGTTTTAAAGTCTATTGTGTCTGGTATAAGGATTGCTAACCAAGCTTTTTTTTTTTTTTTTTTAATTTCCATTTACATGAAATATTTTTTTCCCATCCCTTTACTTTCAGTCTGTGTATCTTTTGATCTGAAGTGAGTCTCTTGTAGGCAGCATCTGTAAGCGTTTTGTTTTCTATTCATTCAACTACTTTATATCTTTTGTTTGGAGCATTTAATCCATTTACAATGAAAGTAAATATTGATAGATATACAGTTATTGCCATTTTATTTTTTGTCTTCTTTTTCTTCTTCTTAAAGAAGTCCCCTTAACATTTCTTACAATATTGGTTTTGTGGTTATGAACTCCGTTAGCTTTTTCTTATCTGGGAAGCTCTTTATCTCTCTTCTAATTTTAAATGATAGCTTTTCTGGGTAGAGTAATCTTGATTATAAGTCCTTACTTTTCATCACTTTGAATATTTCATGCCCATGCCTCTGGCTTGCAAAGTTTCTGTTGAGAAATCAGCTGCCAGTATTATGGGAGTACGCTATAGGTAATTAACTACCTTTCTCTTGCTGCTTTTAAGAGTCTCTCTTTGTATTTAGCCTTTGGCATTTTAATTATGATGTCTCTTGGTGTGGACCCCTTTGTGTTAATCTTATTTGGGACTACACTTTATGGGCTTGTATGTCTATTTCTTTCACCATTTAGGGAAGTTTTTTATCATTATTTTATCAGATAGGTTTTGAATTCCTTTCTGTCTCTCTTCTTTTGGTACCCCCAGTGATGCGATTGTTGTTATGCTTGATGTTGTCCCAGAGGTCTCTCAAACTATCCTCATCTTTTTGGATTGTTTTTTTCTTTTTGCTGTTCTGATTGCATATTTTCTGCTTATCTTCTAAATTGCTGATTCCCACCTCTGCTTCATCTAATATACTATTTTATTCACTCCAATGTACTCTTTATTTTAGTTATTGTATTCTTAATTTCTGACTATTCTTTTTTATGTTTTCTATCTCCATTTCTATGTTTCCTATCTCTTTGAAGTTCTCACTTAGATCATTGAGCATCCTTATAAACATTGTTTTGACCTCTTCCTCTGGTAGATTACTTATCTCCATTTTATTTGGTTCTTTTTCTGGAGCTTTGTTCTGTGCTTTCATTGGGGACATGTTTCTTTGTTTCCCCATTTTGGCAGCCTCTCTATGTTTGTTACTGTAGGTAGAGCTGCTATGTCTTCCAGTATTAGTAGAGTGGCCTTATATAGTAGGTGTGCTGTGGGGCCCAGTAGCACGGTCTCCCTGGTCACGTGAGCTGGGTGCTGCAAGTGTGTCCCTGTGTGGGCTGTGTGTGCCCTCTTGTAGTTAAGCCTTTGTTGCTGTTTGCATGTTCATTGGAGGGATTCACCTTCAGGCTGGTTGGTTGTGAGGGCTGGCTATGACTACAGCATAGGAACTGTGGTGCAAGGGCTGACCATACAGAGCAGGGATTGCTTTACCAGCAATCCCAGTCTGCCATTTGGGTATATCATCAGTGGAGGTGTCCTGGTATTGCTTCAGCATGGTCTGAGGCAGGCCACTGGGTGTATCGGTCCTGTGGCCTCCAGGTAGGGGCCCTGCCTCAGGCCAAGTTCAGCCTCCACCTGTGCCCTGCCCAGGGCCACTTGGTATGAGCCACAAAGCGATTTGCAGATATATTCCTCCCGTGCTGGTCTTGGTGGTCCCTTTGGAAGGCTAGGCTGTGCACTGAGGCGGCTGCTGCTACTGTTGGCCTTGGGACTGCTTGGCAAGAGGTTCAGAGCATGTTGCTTGTTTGAGGTTTGTGAACCATTGAGAGATTTGAGGAAAGTCTGCACCATGAACCAAGACAAGCTGTTTGTATGGAAAAGCCACTGGAATTCTCTTGGGTGGACCCAGAAGTTGTGTGGGGCAAGGTCTCAGGGAATCACCATAGTGAGGCAAATGGTGTTAGCCAGGTTGAGGGAGACTCAGATATGGTGGCTGCCTGTGTCTACACGCTCAGAGAACAGAGGGCTCAACAAAAAGCAATGGCTTCTTCCAGCTCTTCTATCTGGGAGAAAGCCACTCTTTCTGCCCTTGCCCTGAATCCAGACAATTTAGCTCTTCCCTGTATGTCTCTGGTGTCTTTCAAGCAGCTGCCCCAGCACTAGAGCTCAGAGCAAATAAATCCATTAGCAAATAAGTCCTTTAAGAGGAATGCTGAGACTCTAGTCACCCTCTATCTCATTCAGCTACAGTCTCCGCTGGTTTTCACAGCCAGAAGCTGTGGGGACTTCTCTTTCTAGTATTGGAACCCTGGACTGGGGATCCTGGTACCGTATTTTGCCATGTATAATGCGCACCCACATTCTTGGCCCAAACTTTCAGGGGAAAAAATGTTTCATTTTAATTTTTTAATTCAAATTTTTATTTGTTTACATTTAGATAGTTGTTTTTTGAATTATAAATGAATTTTAGCATTTATTTGGTTATTGCACTTTAATTCATAAGCATAAATAAAAGAATTGAAAACATTTATATAGATACGGAATTAGTACTACCGATGTATCATGCGCATCCTTATTTTTCCCTCACAAATTTGGGCAAAAAAATGCACATTACACACACCAAAATACAGCATATGCCTGGGACCCCTTCCTCCTCAGGAGGGGCCTCTGTAGGTGAGATATTCCTCCCAATTTTTAACTGCCACATGTGGGAACCAGCTAGTTTCTCATCTCTGCCCCTCCTACCAGTCTCAAGGTGGGTTCTTCTTGATGTCGTTAGTTATAGGACTTTGGTTCAGCTAGACTTCAGGCAATTCTCAGTGATGGTTTTCTGTAGTTTAGTTGTAATTTTAATGTGGTCATGAGAGGATGCAGTGTTTACCTGCTCTGCCATCTTGACCAGAAATCTAACATGGCTTATCTTGACATGGCAGACACTATGTGAAATATCTACACATACTTTTATAGCTCTCTCTTCATAATGATAATTTAACTAGCTGGCATTTATTGTGTACTTATTACATGTCATGTACTATTCCAAGTACCTGTAATCATTTAATCCTCATAGCAGCCCTATGAGACAGGAAGTATTAAAATCCTATTTTCATAGATGAGAATACTGAAAGGCAGAGAGTTCAATAATTCACCCCAACCCTCATGACTGTGAAGTGGAAGAATGGAAATTTTAACTGTTCATCACTCTACAATGCTTTAATTAGCTGACATAGCCCAGAGAAAGCAGGAAGCAGCTGATTACTTATTGCATATTGCTGAGAAATATAACAAGAGGGAAGCGTAGACTGGAAAATGTGCACCCTACTCAGCAGGAGACATTTTTCCCAAGGGAAAAACACAGAACTTTAAGGGACTTTTTTCCTTTAGTCAGAAAGTATGTTCACCAGGAGAAAGAGAGAAGGAAATAATAAAGGCTGTGTATACCAGATGGCTGACTCACCACTGTAACCCCAGTGCTTAGACAGGCCTACCACAGACACCTGGTTGCTCAGTAAAAATCATAATTTTTTGTTACATGCTGTCCGATCTGATTTAAGGACAGCTCTTTTATGCAAGCTAAACTTACAGGAATTTTATGAGGTATTTATTTTCCATGAAGCCTAACTGACTTGAAATACCTTATGAATATCAATAATAATTGCTACTATAAGCAGTTCAAAATATCTTTTAAAAATGTCTTAAAATACCCTCTCTCTTCAAAAAGAAAATTAGTTAAATATTTAGTAAGTAACCTCATAGAGAACCTAGAAGTTTTCTCTGGACAGGGAAGATTACCTCTCCTTGAGTCCATCCCCTGGAAAACCTTGTTTTAAAACTGACACAATTCATTACTCAGCATCTGGACCACATATGTTTCCCATTTGGCATTTCACCAATGAGGGTGGGAAAGTGTTCTTTTTGGTCCTCTGCAGAGTGCATTTTGATACGGTGGTACACTACAAATCAAATTCACATCTAAAGTTAAAACTATATTCTTGACATTGTAATGTGACATTAAGAAAAGTGGTACCTGCCAACAATCAACATCTATAAAAAGGAAGATCCCATGATTCCAAAATTACCCATCTTGGAAAAACTTCTTTTTATCATAAATTTTCCTTTAGCAAATAGTCTTATCCATCCCATCTACAAAAAAATGTTGAGTTTGAATAAGCTCTAATTATGTAATCAAGCAGATGTATCCATCTCTTAAACACCCAACCAACAAATTTAATCATTTGATCAAAATCAACATGATCATAGTCAACGATAATGGGCGGCACACTTATAAATTTTTAAGAGGGTGGATCTCATGTTAAGTGTTTTTACCACAATAAAATTGAAAAAAATATATATTTTAGAAAAGTAAAATAAGACACATTATCATAAATTAGTCAATCAACATGATGTGATAACAGATATAAGGAAAATAAATCAGGAAGTAAATTAGGAAAATAAATTAAAAAATAAACTAGAACGAGAATCTAGAATAAATGCTAGAGGAGATGTGGAAGCAGTGGCCTTTCTGACTGCAGCATTAAAAATGTTTTTAAATCAGAGCTTCGTAGCAGGCTAGATCCCAAAGGTAATGAACCGCTAAGAGGAAGCAACACCCAAGAGCCAGTATTATTCATTGTAACTGTGTTCATCAGATGAGTGATGGGCAGCAATAAGCACAATTAAAAAATTGACTTGGTTTTACATGAATTTGAAAGAACTACATTTAGCCGACAAGTGATTCAAGTCTAGTTCCTATTAGATTCCTAATGAGAGCAGTAAGAAGGAGCAAATGACAAAATATTGGGAAATACAAGTATGCAAATTGTGTAGATATGGCACATATATGGATATAGATATTTGCTTCTGTAGTTGCTTGTCACATGACCAATTCATAAGTGTGTTTGATGAGTGTGTGTATACTCATATGTGTGTTTTTATGGCTCTTATTCATATTCAAATACAATGCAAATATAGCATGACCACCTATGTGAGATGTAAATGTGTAAAAACTTCCTTTTGTATTTTCTGTAGAGGCTGTGTTTTGTCTAGGGGTTTTTTTGTGTATGTGTGAGTTTCTTCTTCTAATATGAAGTCTTGCTTTTAAACAAGAGCCAATTCATTCCTGCCTTCTTCCTGCTGTTGTTGTTTCCTGGGAGTCTGAAGCAATGTTTAATTATTTGAAGATGAACATCAGAGCATCCCCCAAAACACTTCTAATCCTCTCCTTTTGCTCACCACATATAGCTGCAAAGAAACGTTCTGTCATTAATTTTCTATACATAGCTAAAGCAGCAAAACTTCGGGAAAAGCAACATCACCCAGGGTGGTTGTGTACATAACATGAAAATATCAGTTGAAATATCACTTTGTAAATGATAAAGCATTACACATATAGAAGGGACTGTTACCATTAGCATTACTTTAATGTAGTAGAATGGTTATCTGGGACTGGAAAAAGCCAGTCGTGTCATTAAGGAAAGGAATGGAAATTAATAGCTATTAAACACCTAATTATTGCAGAGTGCCAGGCACTTAACTAGAAGGTCTACTAGGCTGTGTCATTTATTTAATAGCATTCAGAGGGAATACTGCTGAACTTTTAAAGGAGCCAAATAAAGGGTTTGGAGTGGATACAAACGTAGCTCCACAGAGAAGATTAGATATCATACATTTTCATTTGATAATGAATCATATTGCCAATTTATAGCATTTCCCTCTAGAAATATGTCGGTTTGGTCAGGTGTTTTACTAGTCAATGAGTAACTTATTATGGAGTTGTCAGAACTTGGCAAAAGTGATAAATTCTGTATTGCATGCAAAATATTATTACTGTTACACAGAGTGTCATTGTTATTAACTGTTGATCATGTGAACTCAATTTTCTTTATAACCATTGTCCGTTCTTGTAGTACAGTATACTAACTTTGCACAGTTTTCAACGACTTGTACTATTTTTTTAACTTGCCCCTGAAGCCTGCCTGTTTTGGCACCCAGTGGACCTTGGACTTGCCATGATCTTTAACAAGTTGCCATTTTCCCTACCAGATGATTGGAAGCCCTGCCTCCTCAGTAAAAGACAGTATTATAAGATGTGTACATCTCAGTGAGCTGCCCTTAAAGGAGTTCATAAAAATATGATGAGGGGGAGACCAAAAAGGAAACATCCACCAAAATCTTCTCCAGGTCTCTGAAGTTTAAGGACATGAACAGGGAGTTAGATAGACCCAGGCTAGAGGCGATGCCGTTTGCTTTCAGAGGGCTCACATGGGATGTGGACTGAGAGCAGGGCCAAGTAGGAAGGACAGAGTTATTATGGCTCTTGCATTCCTTCCATTATGAAGTGTTTAACATTATAAATCTCCTTGGCCTAATAGGAGGAAAACACAGGAAGAAATAAGTATAATGCAAAGCAGTGTATACTGTATCATGGTTATGCCGTTGGAGGTTCTGGGGTGGTGGGGATCAAACTTATGTTTGGACGGTGAGCTAACAGCATTGAACTATCTGTAAAGGTACAAAACACCAACCAGGTACAAAATATCCAGCCTTATCAAATCTAGTGCCTGTCAGTGGTATTAGAACTACTTAACAGAGGTTTGATAAAGGCGGCCATACCATTGATGTACTTTACGATAAGAAATGGTACAGAGTTAGATACTGAGTTCTGTTATCTTACTGCATAGTAAACTTTATAGGGTCAACTTAGTAACACATTATTAGAGCATGCTGGCACTGTTTCCAAAATGTTCAGTGAGCCAAGAGCAAGTCTAGAGAGTCATAAGACAGATGCAGTGGGTTTCCTGTGGGCAGAAACACAAACCTTGGAGGCTCACTCACTGCCACCAGGGGTCAGGGCCTGGCGGGAAGAGAGGACACTCTACCAGAAAGGAAGTGTTGTATTACTTGGGGAAGCACAGGAACCCAAATCCCTGTCTTCTCTTCCTGAGAGCAGCATATTGCTGTCTCAGTAGTTGGAAGGGAGGACCTCAGAAATGTTCTGCCCACGGAAAGGTATGTAGCAATGCTCTCAGCTTTAAACAAGTCATTTTGCAAAGTCAGGTAAGGCTGACTTTATGTTTTATTTTCAAAATCCAGATGAGCTTTATGGATCTGTGATTGAGAGGGAGTAAAATGTTGAAATACGAATAAAAAGACTTTTTGTGCATGTATATTATTTGTCTATGATTTGCTGTAGGTGTGGCTGCTGTGATTCTATAGAAAGGCACTCCCCAAAACAGATTCAGACATATATAGAGATTTAGAGTCTGTTTTCATGTCCAGTGGCCACTTATAACAAGCCAGTAGTGCCTTTTTTCATTCATTCACAGGAAATCATTTTTCAGTAGGATTTCCATATTGAATTATCTTGCCCTTAACTGAAAAATTGTGTACAACTAGTGTATTGATAGTGATTAAGTCACATGCTCATGCTTTTATCACCACTGTGCCTGGGTTTCAAAGGCTGGTAATACATTTCATTAGGCTTTCCTAACCACCCTCTTTAAAGTTTACTTAAATGCCTTTGTTTTCCATTAGCATTTTATTCCTTTAAGTTCTCCAGGCTCCAGAGAAATGAGGAGACAAATAGATAGGAGGTTTCTTATTTTATTTATTTTTTTTAGTTTGGTCAAACAAGTCAAAATAACATTATTATTGATGGATCAATCTGTACTTTTAAAATGGGAGGAATAAAGATATAAAAAGATCTGAGGCATGTAAGTAACCTCTTTGATTTTTAATGGCATGCAGCAGATGGAATTCATTATTGACTTTTAAAAATGAAATTGCTCTATGTTATTATTTATTTATAGTTTTGCCTTTCAAAAGAAGTAATTACCATTACTAGGTCAGTTTTTCCTCAATCACCAGCAATTATGTGACAATATCAGAATGTATAATATGGTTTATCACTTAGTCATGAAGTTTAATGATATTGCAGGATATTATCCCTTTCAAATTAGTAATAAATTTATGAGCATAATGCACAGCTAAAAGGTTGAGTATCTTTTCTTTTTATTTGAGTAATTTCAACAGCAATTATTTCATGTTTTAGAGCAATTTCTTTATGAAATTCTCATTGCAGAAACAGAAATGTTTTAAATTCTGTGCTGATGATCATAACATATGAAAAATGTTAAGTAAAATATTTAGATGATTGTTTTCAGCCCAAACCACTTTTTATTTTTTATCACAAAAATCTAGAACTTTTAAGTCATCAAGGAGATTGATAACCTATCATAACAAAATTTAATTTCCAAGTAATGACCAATATTTAATCAATTACAAGTAGTTCAAATTTGAGAGGTATTAAAACTGTCTAGTTTTCAATTTTCATGTTTTCAACAATACTCAGGAATGGAAACATCTTGAGTATTAGACATGAAGTTACAGATGTTCCAAAAATGTATTAAGCCCCTTTTGCAAAGCTGATGTTTTAAACTAACATTTCATGTACAGAATAAGCAGTTATATTTTATATGATCAAGAGATCTGGTGTAGATTAGATTCAGACCACTCTTAAATTTCAGTGATGCTGCTGGTTAAATTAGATACCTCCTTCCGCTTTTACTACCTCTCCTCTAAGCCATCCCCCCATCCCCCAGGTGTTTCCTCCTCTTGTCTCCTCTCCTCTTCCCTCCTATATACCTTATACCCTCCTAGCACTTGCAAACTCAGACGTCTTTTGCACAAGTGGATCTGTTTTCTTCAACAGTGGTCATCTTTGTGAAACTGAAGGATAACAATTAATATTTCATATGTAGCACTTAAGCCTCCTTACCTAGATTATGCATTTTGCTGCTTTGTACCCATCCATAGGCACTTAATAAATGCTTATTGATTGTCTAGTAAGGTTGGATTATGACTGATTTTGAGAATTTTCCTACCCTTTGCAGTTACCAGTACTATCTTTCTTTAATTCTAACATGCACCTCTTTTCACCTTTTAACTTTTTTAAAGTCTGAAAGTATCTTATGATCAATGGCATATCATTAATTGGCAAAGTTTTCTGTTTTCTCTCTTGGCAGTGTGTCTTATAATCAGTGCTATCTTAGGTTTGATGACACATGGCAGTAAAAAAAAATAGATAAATCTATTACTTGTATAGTATGCTAAAGGCTATGCATTTAACATTTAAACTTTGTAAGAGTATTCTTTTTTTTTTCGTTTTGTGGCTTGTTCACAGCCAATTTTGGTCTCTCCTCACTACCTTCCTCCATCCTGGTTCCTTTGCACTATGGTTCTACCTGTCCTTGCTTGGACCATCTGTCTTGACTGAACACTTCTGGAAAATACTCACTGAATGTTGTTAGTAATTTAGTTACCAATATTTAACTCTAATAAAATAGAAGAATACAGGTCTTTAAAACTAAAGACCTAGGGTCATATAATGATTCTGCTCTTATGTGTAGCTTGTGATTCAATAATTATTCTCAGAGCTTCAAATTATACATCTAAAGAATAAAAATAACATGAATAACTCCTTTATCGTAGGACTATTAGGATAATTTATTAAAAAAATATTGAACCAGTAAAAATATTGAATATGAAATATATATGAGAGCATTTTGTAAACCACAGAATTCTGTTCAATTATGAATTCTAAGCCAACATTAAACAAAACATTATTAGACAGGCTTATTATGTGTGAGTGGAAAGTTGGGGAAAGGAAAGAAGGAGAAATACTAGAATTTATCCCAAACTAAAGGAATAAGTTCTGCATTTTAATTATCATTGGAAATGCTGTGACCTATTACCTCACTGTCTGAATTATGAAGAGAACTGTGAAATCTCTCTTCAGAGAATATCCGACTATTAGAGTCCTAGCTATTTTGAATCCCAGTACTGAATACATACCGGTCTCTGAGAGCTTGTATCCTTTATTCAATTAGCAGAACCACAGCCACAGCAGCTCCGTGGCATTAAAACTAAAAGAGGTCACTTAGATTCATTCCTTTCCTACCTTTGTTCCTTCCATTTAAGAGATAGATCAATCTGTAAATTACAGTAAGGCTTTGGCTTTAGAAAAATAACATGCGTTTTTAACAGTAAATTTTGGAATTATTGTATGACAGAGTTTTTGTCTAAATCCTCACTTTCAGAGGAAAAACATGTTGTGTGTGTGTGTGTGGGGGGGGGGGTTGCCATAATTGTGTTTTTTCTGTGTTCCTTTTAGTTGCTTGGTCTGGTTGAAGCAACCAAACCTTATTGTCTACTTGTTGAGTCCCCAGTGTTATTTATTTACCAGGCCCTGTTATACGTAAAGACTTAAACTGAAATAGTATTTGCACATGAACATACATTGTCATAGAGAATTACCTGCCACAGAAAGAATTACAGGTATAAGTGAATGCCCACTAGAAAAAAGTGCGGTAAGTTATAATAGTAATTATGTAAAGGTCCCACTCTCTGGTCTCAGATATCCATGAAGGAAAAATGATATAAAATTAACGGAATCAAATGGGATCAGTCACATAGTTATTTCCATAGCCAGGGTCCTTTTGCTGCCATAAGGGAGATTTCTAGTATTTTCAACTTAAAATTTCATCTTAACAATTCGCCAATTAAAAATGAATTCTGTAAAAGAACATAGGTACCATTGCATAAAAACCGAAAGTTCTTAAAAAACAAAACTGGTTATGGCATTTGTAGGTATTTGAGCATTCTCTAATACTTATCTTTTGTTGTATTGTCTTTCACAGTTTCAAGAACATATAATAATAGTAACAAATAAATGTCGTTGCTCTTTCTTCAAAACACAGAGTACTTCAGTGGTACTTAACATAGTACTGTCGAATGTAAATCCCATTGCATAGTAAGTGTAAAACACACATTGTTTTTTTAAAAGTAAAATGTTTTGTATGACTGTTGTTTTCAGGATAGGGATACTTTCAAGAGGCAGGAGGAAAGAAAAGGAAGAGGTGCTGTATAAAGGCATGTGCAGGTGAAAAGGGGAATGGAAGGAGAAGGAATTTTGGTCATTACTTGAAAATCACATTTCTTTCCTATACTCTGTCTGCCAGTGGAGAGTTTCTTTCAATATCTCATTTCAGTCACTGTATTTCCAAAGACCAAAAGTTGTAACTCTAACATGAACTATTTTCCCATTTAATAATATATCAGGGTTTAAATTATTTTCCCATTTCAGTTTATTAGTAGTGATAGCAAACACCTTCAAATAACTGACTTGGTAGAAAGTACTATACGAAGTGCTTTACATATATTAATTCATGAACATTTTAACACATTTTAGCATAAAATTAACCATACATTAAGCTATATTAGCATTTCAGTTCATGGAAACACCATTCTAATTGTTCAGGCTAAGGACATTGGTGTAATTCTAGATTCCATTTTTACCCTCTCCCATTCTGTATCTCATCAGCCCAGAAATCCTATTGTCCCAATTCTTAAAATAAACCCAGAATCTGCCCAGTTCTTGACTGCTGGCACTGCTTCCTTCTAGGTCCAAACACTATTGTCTGTCTTTTTTTTTTTTTTTTTTAATTTTATTTATTTATTTTTTTAATTAGTTTCAGGTGCACAAGACAAAGCAAAACTTAGACACTTATCATTCTATTGTCTTTCTACTGCATTGTGGTAATAGCCTCCTAACTGGTTTCCTTGCCTCTGCTCTTGTTTTCCCTCACCAACTCCCAACCAGTCAGCTTTCAGTAAGACAGGTGGAGGAATATAATTAAAACATGAATCTCATTGGGTCACCCTGTGCCCAAATCCCTTCAAGGGCTCCCCTCTCTCTCAGAGTAAAAGCCAAGCTGAAGTCCTCCTCCTGGGGCACAGTGCCCTACCTGATCAACACACACACACGTACACACACACATACACACACCCCTTATGTCTCACTGTTTCCTCTTGTTCACTCCACTCCAACTAGTCTGACCTTATTGCTGTCCCTTGAACCTACCAGACATGCTTCTTTCTCAAGGCTTTCGCAATTACTGTTCTCTCCGCCTTGGTGGTTCCGCCCATAGAGAGTGACACGGCCAGCTCGCTCACTTTCTCAGTCATTATTCAGAAGTTGGCTTTTCAGTGTGACCTTCTCTAGACACTCTATTTAAAACTTCAAATTTCCCCAGCCCCTTAATAGTTCATATCCCTCTTTTCTGCCTTTTTGTTTCTCCTTAGCATTTATCACTAACAAATATGTATGTGTTTATATTCATGTTGCTAACTGTAATCAAAACTCTGTGAAGAAGAAATTTATGCCTTTTTTTTTTTTTTTTTGTATTCTATCCTTCATACCAAGAGCAGAGCCTGGTACATAATATGTCCTCAGTAAATATTTGTTGAATATACCTCAGATCAACCCTATTCATTAGGTACAGTTATTACCTACATTTTACAAACGAGAAAGTTAAGACATAGAAAGATTAAACAAACCAAGGAAATGTCAGAGCCAGGATTGAAACCCAAGATCAAACAAGCTAAGGAAGTGTCAGAGCCAGGATTGAAACCCAAGACCCTGGCTCCAGAGTCTGTGTTCAAACCAATCTACAGCCCTTTTTTAAGTGACCAAGTAAATTAACTGGAAAAATAGAAATATATACATATATATTCCTCTAATTTCTGTGATTCTCTTCAATATGCTTTCCTTCCAGTTAAATGGGAAATTGAGAGTTGCCTGGCTTTAGACAGCACAATCAGACACAGCAAAGACTTTCCTTCCTCACTCTTTGACTTATTTTTTTCTAAAACAGAAGATATGAGTTCAAAGACAAATAGTAATAAAATGAAATATGGGCAATGGTTAAAAATAGTTAACACTACAGAAATACATCAAATGAAAACATTTACTGAGTGACTGTTATGTTCTGTAGTAAGTAAGCACTGGGACTGTGTATTTGGCAATACAAGTAGAATCTTATGAGAGACACAGACGGTTGGAATTCTGTATTTCATTATGTGTTGCAGTGGAGTTATGTATAATTCTAAATTGGGAAATTAGAAGAAGAAACCCCAAATAGAGATCTGCTGACAGCTGAAAGCAGCAGCTGAAAGAAGGGCCTTGGAGAATGAGGTGTGGGGCAGGTATGTAAATAGTGAGTGGAATAGGATTAAATGTCTCAAGTGTGAAGAAACACTTTTTGAAAGAGGAGGTTAGGGAATGCCAGTAATAAATGTGACATATTAAAATTTTACTTTATACTCTGGGCAAAAATGGCGGAGCACGGTTACAGCTTTTCGCTGCCTACACTCAGCCCGTCTGGTAAACTTGTCTAGATTGAATATGCTTTGGCTGCTGTAGCTGGAGGAGCCCATTCAGTGGGAATTAAAGCTTCAAAAGGTGTGCTGTCAGCAACAGAGAAGAAACCGAAATCCATTCTGTATGATGAGGAAAGTGTACACAAGGTGGAACCAGTTACCAAACATATAGGCTTTGTGTATAGTGGCACGGGCCCAGACTGCAGAGTGCTTATGCACAGATCTCGAAAACTGGCTCAGCAATACTATCTTGTTTACCAAGAACCCATTCCCACAGCTCACCTGGTACAGAGAGTAGCTTCTGTGATGCAAGAATATACCCAGTCAGGTGGTGTTCATCCATTTGGAGTTTCTTTACTAATTTGTGGTTGGAATGAGTGACACCCATATTTACTTCAGTCAGATCCATCTGGAGCTTACTTTGCCTGGAAAGCCACAGCAATGAGAAAGAACCATGTAAATGGGGAAACTTTCCTTGATAAAAGATACAACGAAGATCTAGAACTTGAAGATGCCATTCATACAGCCATATTAACACTGAAGGAAAGCTTCGAAGGGCAAATGACAGAAGATAACATAGAAGTTGGAATCTGCAATGAAGCTGGATTTAGGAGGCTAACTCCAACTGAAGTTAAGAATGACTTGGCTGCCATCGCATAATAATGAAGAGACTGGAAAATCTGGAATTTCAGATAATATGTATACCAAAACATGTTTATGAAAACAGATATATGAAAAACTGCTTAACTTCACTAGCTATTAAGAAAATTCAAAAGAAACCCACAATGAGAAACCAGCTCACATCTGTTAGAATAGCTATTATCAACAAGACAAGAAATCACAAATGTTGGAGAGGTGTGAAGAAAAAGGAACCCTTATACATTGTTGGTGGGAATGTAAATTAGTGCAGCCACTGTGGAAAACAGTATGGAAGTTCCTCAAAAAATAAGCAATAGAGGTACTATATGACCCAGCAATCCCTCTTCTAGGCATCTACCCCTAATTTTTGAAAACATTTAGTCATAAAGGTGTATGTACCCCTATGTCCTTTGCAGCATTATTTCCAATGGCTAAAACATGTAAACAACCCAAGTGTCTGTTGACCAATTATTGGATAAAGAAGATGTGGTACGTATATAAAATGGACTACTACTCAGCCATGATAAAGATGAAATAGTGCCATTTGCGACAACATAGATGGATCTTGAGAGTGTCACACAAAGTGAAATAAGTCAGACAAAAACCATATGATTTCACTCATATGTGTATTATAAAACAAACAAAAAAAACAACAACTATATTCTGGTTACTAAAAGGGAAGGGAAGGGGAAGGAGAGTGAGGGGAGAATGAAGAGTGTAAAGGGGGTCAAATATATGAGGTGAGATCAGAGAATACGGTGAATGTTGAAATAAAAAAAAATATTACAGTAAAAGACACATTGCCATTAATCCCCTTCAAAATGCTACCCCTTGCTTTGAACATACTTATCCCATCCTTCTTGCCACTTTCTAAAACAGTTCTGGAAGTCCTCTTTCATGTCTTTATTTGTGCTGCTGTGGCTGCCTCGATGTCCTGAATCAATTCAAAATGTTTACCTTTCGTGGTCATTTTGACTTTGGGGAAGAGCCAGAAATCACATGGTGCCAGATCCAGGGAATAAGGTGGATGAGGACACACTGTAATGTTTTTATTTGACAGAAATTGCCGTAACAAAAGCAATATGTCACATGGAGTTGTCACAATGGAGGATGATTTATAGCACATTTTAAAACACACCTTTTCTCAACCTTCTCTCAACACCTTCTGTCACTCCTGACTCACTGAACACACTGTTACTAAGATTCAATGCACTGCTTCCTGTATTGAAGATCCCTGCCTTTCTGTTGGATGGCACTGGACAGCAGCATTCACCATAGTTTTTGATCACAACATAGTTTTGATAATAGTTTTTGATCCATGTCACACATCACTTCTGATACAGCAATTTCTGTCAACTGAAAACATTACGGTGTGTCCTCATCCACCTTATTCACCAGATTTGGCACTGTGCAACTTCTGGCTCTTCCCCAAAGTCAAAGTGATTCAGGACATGGAGGCAGCCATGACAGCGCAACTAAAGACACTCACGAAAGAGGACTTCTAGAACTGCTTCAGAAAGTGGCAAGAACAATAGGAGGAAGTATTTGAGGGGGATTAATGCCAATATGTCTGCTGCTGTAATATACTTTTTTTTATTTAAACATTCACTGTATTGTTTGATCACACCTTGTATGATGACAGAAGGAAACTAGACTTTGGGTGGTGAGCACACAGTGGAATACACAGAAGATATATTATACAATTATACACCTGAAACTTATATAATGTTATTAGCCAATGTTACCCCAATAAATTTAATTAAAAATAATTCAGGGTGGCAGAAAGTCAATATATCAAATGCCATTAAAGGTTTAAAACAAACAAACCAAAACTAATACATTTTAAACAATAAAATTTGCTTTAGATGATGAGACTAAATGAGTGAAAGTGTTTTAAAATAAACATTTCATATGCTATGAGATAGAAATTATAGACAAATCAATTATCTGAAGGATGTGTAAATATTTACTGAATTTATTTTCTTGAAGGCTATATCATTGCCTATCCAAATGCATCATATGGACGATTTTCAATTTCATGTCTCCCAGGATACCTCAATTTATTTTTTCATAGGCTTCAGGTTGCATGGTACTGACAAACAACCAAAAAAAAAGAAATTCTAGTTTTCAAACTGCTTTTTTCTTTTTTCTCTAACATATTAGGCCGATTCCAACACTTAATGGCAAAGCAAAAAAAGAAAAGGCCATCTATCCCTAGTCTGTTATGTGTTTTTCATCCTCCCATGTGTTTCCTTAACTACTTCATTCCGTTGGGAAAATCAGGTTTCCAGCTGATCATTTCTCTGACTTGACAAAGTCACTATAAACTTCCTGACTGTCATCCAAAGTGTTGGCAGTCCAATATAGATTAGTGACAGACTGCTTGGTCACTCCTTTGTAAGGAGGACGCTGTGCCCTTACATGGTGGTAATTCCATCCATAAACAAGTATAAAAGAATAAGATATTTAGATAATAAATGGTAAGAAGGAAACAATAGAATAGTAATGTGATCACATGACACTGGAGTGAGGTGGGTGGGCATTGGTGCAATTAGCTTGGATAATGATGGGGGGCATCTCTGAGAAGGTATCGTGGAGATGAAACCCAAGTGATGAGAAGCCATACAAGGATCCAGGGTAGCAAACCAGGTAGGGAGACAGTAAGTGTCAAGGTCAGGAGGTGAAAACGAATTTGGTTTGTTCACGGAACAGAAAGAATTCCACTATGACTGGACAGAGAGGTAATAGTACCAGATGAGGTCTCAGCAGTAGCTAGTGACTTGATGTACACTTACAGATAACATTCGTTTATACCTACGAGCACTGGATTTGTTATTCTTTATATCTCAGTTGTAAATCTACTATTTCTAATAGAGAATAACTTGAATGTGCTCTGCACTGTATAATTTACAAAATCTTTAACATACATTTTTATTTTATTTAAAGTTCCATAAAATCCCTATTACATAAGCAGAACTAACATTTCCATTTTACAGATAAGAAAATGTTGGTATATAAATGTTACATAACTTGCTTAAAGAGGCCTACAAAGCACCCACCCCCGACACACACACACACACACACACACACACACACACACACACACACACGTTCTGATTTCCCATGCTTTATCAAAATTGTCAAAAAGTCAAAACTATCTTTTAGCTCGGGTTTGAAATAAACTTGTGCATTCAGTGTAACTAAGGACTTACCATTGCTCAAAAAAGGAAAACAGAGTTGCTACAATCAATTAAAAAAAAGGTAACCTCGGTTTGCTCTAACAGCACGTGAGTGTAGACCAAGGGTCTATACACTGTTCTGCCACGTCAATACTGACTAGATGGCTAGTTCATGCATCATATAATGTTCCCTGTCAGATGTGTTTGAAGTAATTCACTCTGGAACATGAACTTGAGGAGAAAAGGACAGGTTAGTCCAGTGACAGATGCTAACTAACAACTTGAGCCAGGGCATCTAAGTCTCCTGGCCTGAACTACCTAAGTCACCAAGGTATTTCTACACTATACAATAATACTGTTTCCCTAACATGGAAATGATGTCACATGTGGCACTTAAAAATTCAAAACATTGAACCATATTCTTCTATTTCTCATGTGCTTCTTTTATCATAAAATTGATTATTTGTAACAGTTTTTTATTGGAATTTGAGTCATATATAATGCATACCTTTTTCTCTTCTATATGCTTAAAATTTGCTCTTTTAATTTCATATCTTTTCAAATAGTAATCTATAACTTTCAGGGGAAAAAATTATTTTCTATCGAGAAATACTATGTTGCTCAGTTCCAGGTTTTATTTGTGTGTGTGTGTGTGTGTGTGTGTGTGTGTGTGTGTGTGTGTTAGCATAAATTCTTACAAGGAAAAAAAGGAAATAATTGTTAAAATTGAGAAAACAATCTGTTCATATTCGAAATATTTCAGGGTTGAAGTCAGCAAGCCCACTTATTAGAGGCAAGTAAGGATTATGCAGTTAACCAGATAATCTTCCTTTTTTCATTTTAAAAATTAGATTATTATGAATAGCCATGATATTTACTGTCTTGGCCTATTAACTAAGAAAACACTTTTTACCTTTTGTACATGATAAAATTAAGGTCTTTTTGGAAATCATTAAAGAAAACTTTGTCTTTCCTTTTTCTTGCTTATTATTTTTATATTTTGAGTTGTATTTCTATAAATGTCATTCTCTGTTCAACATGTCATCTTGGCTGAAGTTTGGTGGCTTTTCCTTTTAATTCAGTCCATTTTCATATTTTTAAAATCAACTTACTTATTTTTGCTTTGGTCTTAGGGTTTCTTAACACCTTCTCTTTCTGGATGATTAAATTTTGGTTATAATTTGTTTTTGTTTTTTACTTTAAAAGTATCTGATTTTCTTAGTTTTTAAAAATCTCTTCCACATTTATTAAACTTGAGATAAGTTTTTAATCTAAAAATGTCTTTTTTCCTGCACTTTTTCTTCCAAGTATCAAAGCTGATTTCCTGATTTAACATTGTAGATCCTGTAAAAGTCAAAAAACAACCACCACCACCAAGTCTCAAACTTGAGGAAAATATCTCATGGTTATTACTCACTCGCATTGTGATACTTTTCTCAGTTTCAGACACATTAAATAAATTTAATACTTCATAATTCCAAAAATTCTTCAGGACATTTATCTTCTACTTTTCATCACATAAATATTTAAACCATTTTCTTCAACATCTATGACAGTTAACATATTTTAGATGCATCTTGATTTTAATGTGCTCAATAACATTTTTAAAGGGCTAGCAAACATTGTTTTCTTTCATCATTTTAAAATGGCAAATTCCCCAAAATATAAAGCACTTAGACCCCTTTTCTTCTCGTCCTGAGTCTTTTCTCCAGATAGTTCCCTCTCGTGTCTGCAACAACATGTATCTGAAAGTACATATACATGTTATGCAAACAACTGAATCAAAGCAACTCTGATAAAGCATGTCTTGTTAAGCAAAATTGGATCAGAGCACATGCAGAAAGGGAAGAATTCAGGAGACAAAAGGTGCTGTTTCAATTGAAAACTTTGCTTCTCATAGATTTCTCAAAGTATATATATATATATATATATATATATATATATATATATATATATATATATACAGTTGCTGTTACAAAAGCAAATCCTTCCAAATTATCTAGCTTCTGGTATTTTGAGAGAAGAGTAGCCTTCAGTATGTTTTGAAATTCCCTTGCATTCCTTTTAAACTACGCATGGTGCTATTGAGAATATCTAGCAAAAATAATGGAAAAGAACTACTGTTTTATAGTGGAAACATTAATGCTGGAATAATGAAAATTGCCTTTTTGAGTTAGAAAAAGATGAAATACTAGGTGTGTGGTAGTAAATCAGTGGTAAAATGAGATATTTTATATTTGTGTTTTATATCAACTCTACTATTATGTATGAATTACTACTCTTGAATTAATGTAGTAGATTAATGATGATGACATCATCAACATAGGAAGATGACAAAAAAAAAAAAAGTCAAACTAGCCAAATACTTTCAGAGCATCTGTTTTCTACTTCTCCCCTGCAGCCAGGAAGCAATCACTGATAGATATTTAGTTCTTCCAGTTCCAGCAGGGAGCTTACTTGCTGCCACTTCAGAGATGATTAAAATCTCTTGCCACTTAATAACAAAACCAAACTGAAAAGAGCACCAAAGCTGGTGCAATTTGTAGCTGAAAGCATTAGCATTTGCCATGATGAGACATATGAAGCAGTGGAGGCTGGAGGCACAGGGGATCTGCCTGCCATCCCTTCTGAAGATCTGTAGTACTGCAGCTAAGATTTCCCATACAATACTGCTCAGAGTGATTTACTACAAGGGATTCCTAACTGGACTCCTAACCTTCCTTCTTTTTTCTTGCCCTTCCAACCCATTATCCACACTTAATGATCTTTCCAAAACATAGAACTCACTGGTTTGCCCTCTTAAAAATCCTTAAAGATTTTTCAGTGTCTGCTATATATATATATATCCCAAGCTTTTTATGTGGCACACATAAAAAAAACCTATCTTCCTAGCATCTCCTCTGCTCTTCACATAGACCTGATCTTAGGAATGCCTGTCCATTGGATTGTTGCAAGGGTTCAAAGAGAAAACGTATATAGAGTACTTAATAATAATCAGGAGTTACTGAACACTTACCATCTTACCAGGTGCCAAGGACTGAGGTAGGTGATTATGTGTGCTCTCTGGTTTAATCTTCATTCAACCTGTGAGGTGTAGGTACTTTTATAATCTCCATTCTCTAAATCAGAAACAGATTTTGAGAGGTCAGGCAATTTGCCCAAGGTCATACCTATAGACAGAAACAGAGTTGTAATTTTATCTAACTCCAAAACTGATGCTTTTATAGATTTTACTGCTGCCTGGCATATTGCCTGGTGTACAATTCAGTTTGATTAAATATTCATTTTTAAAGCCCATTACTATAAAACGTACAATATGTGTAAAATGATATTTTCTTCTTGCTTCCCTTGGCCACCAAGGTTAAGTGATAAACCACTTCTTTGACTCTTTCTAGATGCCCAGTCTCCTCTATGCTGTCCTCTTTCATCTTCACACTCACCATACTGTAGTGTAATAATTTGTTTAAATATCTAATACCTCTGATCTGTTGGCAGTTCCTGGGGTGCAGGCACCATATCTTTATTGTTTGGGTATCCTCAGAGCTACACAGCATGTGCAGCATTCAGCAACTGTTGAACAAATGAAGGAGTGAAGCAAGCTCGGAAGAGAATTTTGAAATATATGGGGCTCTCCCCTTTCTCAAAAATGAGGAATTCCTCCTTCCATTTACTGTGCAATTGCACTAACCCGCCAAATAACTCTCCACCAGATCGTTATGAAAGAGCATCATCAGACTTAACAGAAGTAGGAGAGGGTGAAGAGAAGACAAAATCACCCTCTTTTCCTTCCTTCCTCTTTTCCCTCTGTAAAATTGAGGGATTTTTTTTTTCTCTACCAAATGTTTCTCAAACGAAGTTGAAGGAGCGAAGATAACATTTAGAAATAGTGAAATTAAAGTTAAATTCTCTTTAAAAAATACTAAGTATGCCTCATGCTAAGTTGTCTAAGACTCAAATCTTGGACTTTTTTACGCACACACCCCCGATCCTTTTTACATTTACAAAAACAGTCATACCAACATTCACAGCGTTAGTGAATTAGGAGGCACTCCTAAATTCTAACATGTGAAAACTTAAAGGAGATCAACTAACAGGCATGTGGTCACGGAGTGAGTCAGTGCCAAATACCAGAAATAGAGCTTGAATCTTCTGACTGCCAGTCCAGGGTCCTGTTCGTCTAACTACTGTCATGTCCCCTGAAGAATTTGGTAAAAATAGAGGATGGTACATTTGGCAAAGTAAATCATGGTCATTGCCAGTGCTCAGATTCTATTTTTCCTTGTGTAATAGAATAACAATTTTACACTCAGATGCATATGTTCTATTAGTTAATATGTAATATTATGTCAAAAATACCAATACAGAAATAATTTTAGAATTTACATTATCCGCCCAAATATAGAAAGGCCACATATATCAGTACAAAAGCATTTTGTAAATTATAAAATAAATCATAAATATTCATTGACCATCGTTATTACATATGAAGAAGTGGGCATACATTATTTTTAATAAACTGTTTTCTCTTTTTTCAACTTATATGGCAGGATCCCCCATTCCCCGGTGACATTCAACAACTATAAGGTATAAAGCAGATTTTCTACCATTTGAAAATAATAATGCTGTGAAACAAAACAACAGTCAATGTGGTCTAAATAAAGTATATCTGTAAATTACAGTCCCATGTCTTAAGTGAGTGAAACCCCTGCCTCTAGCTATGAATTTGTAGGTGAGCCTTAAAAAACCTCACCCATTTGACCTCCTTTGTCCTCTCTTTGTGTAGGGAAACAGTGGCTTAGCCTTCTCTGCAGTGATAAAAGTCAGCTAATACCTACCTGGCTTTAGGTCCCTGCACTGCTGTCTGCTAGGTGTGTAGCAGTAGACAAGACAGTGAACCTTCTTTACCTCTTGTTTATTCTTCATCAGAACTCTCGTTCCCCATAAGGTTGTTGCAAAGATTAATCACGTGTAAACAAGGGCTTAAACCATAGAATCCTGGAACGGAACAGGACCTTCCCAAGGGGAATCTACCTCACCTTTTTTCAGCTGAGAAAACTGACACACAAGTATGGTAAATGCTGTGTGCAAGACCGTTAAGCCAGCGAGTCACACATCTGAGGCTAGAAGCCAAGTCTTCTGCTTGAGTGTGCTTTGTTTTATTTTTTTTTAAAAAGTTTCCCTTGATAGGCACAACAGAACTGATAAGCACATGGAAGGAACATAAAGACTATGATAGAATGATCTGAAAGAGGAAGTAGACTTTTTACACCAAGTAACATGACAGCAGATGAGAAAAGAGGAAGATACGAGGAAGAATGTTTACTAGAGGGCTTAATAGCATGCCAAACATACACTAAAATATGAAAAACTTTTAATTACCTGATTTGTATCTACTAAGGGTATTTTTTAAATGTATAGAATTATCAAAAACATTCCTTGCCTTCTGTTTCTAGCATTCTTCGAATTCCAGGACTTATCACTCTTAACAGTGAGAGCCAGATCCCTGCTTTATGCTGTGTTCCCCCCTGTGCTGGGTGGGGGTGGAGAGAGCAGTGAGGACCTTTAAGGGGCTGAGTTCAAGAGGAGTAGCAGTGAAACCCCTCACTCAGTGCTTTCCAGTCTTAGAGGTTCAAATGGATGTACAGGTCCCTCTTATCAAATGTAAATACTCTCTTAAAATGATATTTACATCCCCACAAATTACTAAAATGACAGTAATTCTACATTTCTCCTCTCATCACATCAGTGTTGATTGGTGGTAGCGAGGTAGAAGAGAGTGTAAGTGAGAGCTTAAAGCCCTTAGGAAAAGACAGGCCTAGATAGGACTCCTTAGTACATGCCAAAGGGTATTGAGTGCCAGGAGACAAAAGAAGCTCATTAAACAAGAACAACAACAACAAAAGATTAGTGAGAAATGCCAAAACCAGTCTTCGGTTATTTATTTATTTATTTATTTATTTATTTATTTATTTATTTATTTATGCTTAGGGCTATTGAAGTAACTGATTAAAATCCAAGATGTGGGAGCATTTGAGATCTTGCTCCCTGGCATATGTCCTCAATGTGGCTCAAATAAACTCTTATAAAAATCCAATAAAATAAAATCCAAGATGTGACACTACCCTTGTTTTCATGCTTGGACTTGATGTTGAGTGCTCCATGTCATGGGTGCTAGGAATAAGAACAAGTCAAATTTATAGTCTAGGAATTAGCAGACATCACAATCTGAAACAGACTAGAAAGATGACAGAGCTGGAAACCGAGAACCTAAATTCAAGTTCCAACTCTAAGGGTGAAGAATTGCATTGGCCTGGGAGTAAAAACCCTCCGATTACAGTCACCTAAACACATAAAGCTTTATTTTTCTCTTGTTGCAAGAAGTCCGGAAGTAGGCAATCATTGGTACAGGTTCAGGGTGTCAAGCCTGGGTTCTCTTTAGAATTTTCTTAGCCTTTTCCTTGTGGGTCTAAGAGGGTTACTGTAACTGTTTCCATCACATCCATCTTCCATCTGGAGGAAGTGTAGGCAGAAAGGACTACCTGTATCAGTGAAGCAAAAACTTTCCCAGAAACCTTTACAGACTTCAGCTCATGTCTCAGTGTCCAGAACTGTGTCACCCAGCTACCTAGAAAAAGAAAGTGAAAAATTAGCTTTTTTTCCCCTATTTTTTCCTAAATACATTGTAATTCCAAATAGAATCAGGAAGGAGGAAGAGAAGAATGGATGTTAGGTACTTAGCAGTCTCTTCCTGCAATCACAAACTGACTGTTGCTCTGCCTGTATCACATTTTCTTATCTTTAATATGGTGATCGTGAATATCTCCTGGTCCCCCTCACTCCCAGTATTGATTAGGGGAATATAAATGAGGGTTTTAGTGAATTGAAAAAGCTAAAGGTAGTATATAAACATAAAGTAGTTAATTTTATTAAAAGGGTAATAGAAAGGAAAAGGTCGTATTTATAGAAGAAGGAGACTAATGCATACCTTTCCACTTCTTTGGTCATCAGTGAGAGTAAAATAAGCATAAATTATCTAAAAGTCCATGTTGGGCATTTAAGAACCATACCAATAGGTAATAAAAACTTAGCCTTAGAATATACCACCTACAAATCACCTTTACAATCCTCAACTGTATGAACTCTTGCCATTTGACCAGTCATCGTGCAGCCCAGGTGTGGTCTCAGAGCCTCTGAAAATTGGGTCAGATTTGTCTGTTATAGCACAAGACAGTGAAAATACTTCTTTTTGGAAATCTGTAATGTGTATAGCTAGTTAGGAAAAAAATTTTTTTCAAACCAAGATGTAGGAGTGGGGGAGTAAATTTTGAAAGTAAACCAAATGGTGTAACACTGATCTTTTTTTTTTTTTTTTTGTATTCAAGATTACAAGAACTTCTGACTTTTCTAATGAAAAAAACATTTATCCTTTGTGAGGCGGACAGTGTTCTATGTTGAAATGTATTTTCCAATAGATGAATGTGTTAAAGTATTTTCTTTCAAGACTGTTTTTGTGCAATCAAAATTAGAATTAAAGTTAAAAAATCAGAGATCAGGTAGCTAATATCTCAAAGGTATCCATATAATGATCTTCTTATATAGATCCAGATGCAGAAAGAGCCAAATAATCTATCAATTAAAGGTATCAGGAACAGCGGAACTCTCTAGCAACACTACTAACTAATTCAAACAGCCTGTCTCTTAAGAGCTAGGTAGACATACAATTAGTAAGGTATTGATTTCGTTCAAAGATTAGAGATCACTACCCAAAGGTGTTGCTTTATTTTTAGTCTGCTGTACTGTTTTCCATCATTCAGTAGCTATCATATGACCATGGGACACAGCCGATAGGGGTAGAGAGCAATAGACCTCTGGCGTGTACATGGGTCACAGCTGCACCAATATTCAGTCAACAGACAGGACAGTTAAATTGAAATTACTGGAAATAATCTGTAGCATTATGCTAAAGAAAATGTCATGCCGGTTCCCTTTGGAGGATTCTGGCTGTTTGCTATATGAAGAGAGGGCTGATCACATGGATGAAGCCTGGGACAATACAAGGGGTCAACAGAGCAAAGAAGATGCTTCCCAATCAAGGGAAATGGTTATCAGGCATGGAAGTCATTGGAGGAGGAGAAAATTCTGATTAAATATCTCCAATACTTATACAATAATGACAGCTAGGAAAGATGCATGTATGAGTGGTAAGAGATGAGGGGTAGAAAAGAGAACTGGGAGACTGTGGAAGTGTTTGAAGTTTTTGAGATTAGAGTCTATACAGACAATTACAACCTGAAGTTTTCTAAAATCTCAACTATTGTGTAGTGTTTCTTAATAACATTATGTGAGGATGTTTACCAACTGGTTTGCATTCATATGGATGGAACATGAAATTAAAAGGGCAAATTGTTTTCAGAAATATCCCCCCTTGAATTGTTTATGCATTTCATTTTACATTTTGCTATTAGTCTTTTTTGGGCACCCCCACACAAAAATCTATCAAAATATCTTTGTGGCTTTAATTTTTAAGTAGTTATAAATTGAATTGTAAAAGGTAGAATATTTTATTAATGTGAGTCTAGATTGAGAGCACTTAGTGAACATGTAATAGGTTTTCATTGTGTTCTGTTAATATTTATTCATTCAACAAATAATTTTTGTTGTGTGTGACATCTATGGAGTGCCAGTAATGAGCTAAGTGCTGTCATAAAAGATCGTAATCAGTCTACTACTAAGAAAGATTTGATTTTAATAAGAACATATAATTAAGTATTCAATGATTTTCAACACAAATTTACTTGGGAACATATTACTGATACACAGTGATTTCATCGCCAACTGAAAAATCCCTTCAGTAAAGCTTTCGTCGTCTGTTTTGAGGAAATTGCTATGTCTAATATTTATTATAACACTTTATGTACTTCTATACCCCTCATCAGGGTACAGTGCAAAAAATATGTGCTAAATACTTGCAATTTGAAAACTGAAATAAAATTAGAGGTACTGGGAATATTTTAGTTTATAGCCTAGACAAAAAGAAGATATCTCACTGAGAAAATATTATTGATATGTTCCCTACATCTAAATATGGATTGCGAAGGCAGGTTCCCTAGATTTAGATCTTGCAAATATTAAGAATGAAGAACGACATAACATGATCCTAATAGACCTACCCTTCAGATCTTAAAAAGTTGGGGAGAAAAACAATGTTCTTTATGCTTAACGTGAATACAGATACTCCTGCCCAGTGGTATCATGTAAGAGCGTACCTAGCTTTGCAGTCTCATCCATTTTTGGAGTGGCTGATTACCTAATACATTTTCTGTGCCTTTTATCTTTATATGGATGAATTTTAGAAAACTGTTATGATTTACAATCTGAATATGTTTATAAAATGCTACTTTATTTCTGGGTAGTCTTATTCCATCTAATTCCTTTTTATGGTTGGCTTTTAATCGGTCATTTCAAACTAAATGCAATCAAATGTCTGGAAATACTAAAATTATGGTAATATCACTACTCTCTGTTACCATATGGCTGTCTTGCAAATCACTCTTCAAAAGTAATTGACTTTCAAAATATTCCCTTCCATTATTTTGCTTTGGTCCTAGTATTCTGCCAATTCCACCTTCTTATCTTACTCTCTATCTCATTAAACTAAGAGAATACATGTTTGAAACAAATATATTTATAGTCTCAAAGGAAAGACATCTGAGAAAATCAAGCTCAAAAGAGGAAGGAAAAAGAGCTAAGTGTAAAACATGTTGGGCTCATTGCCTAATACATTTTTGGCCCCGTTCATCTGGGCCAGCACTTGCTTGTTATGAAAGATGAGTCTAAGTTACTCTGTGCTGATGGAATTTATTACAAGGAAAGGAATAATTTACAAGTTATGGCTCCACCTTATAATTTCAGACTTCATGTCCATATAAATCATGTGCTATGTTCATATATTCAGTCATGAAAAATTCAAAATGTGCTATGCTGTTTTGGATTATCGTAGGCTTCCTTGCCTAGATTCTTAGGTTTCCCAACGTATCAAGTTTAATTTGAGGATTCTTGCCAAACTTCAGAAGCCCATTTAAAACAGATAAGAAAATATTAAAGTGTCCCATCAGCTCAACTTCATTAATCTCTTGAAGATTTACTGACTAAATCCCAGTCTTCATATCAAAACATGTCTTAATGACTGATAACACAAACAATGTGGTATCATTTCTATAGGATTTACGTGAATGAATGCCAAGCTCCTTAGTTTGTGATACCACTAAGATGGTTGATTTGGAACCATTTCATATCATGCAATTTTATTACCTAAATTTCTGTAATGAATTATCAAGAACTAATAGTCCTTGAAAGACTTACTTGGATGAGTTGATATAAGATTAAAAAACAGTCTTATTTGTACATTTTATAAACCATGATAATCTGAAAGATAAATTAAAACATGAAAAGGAAATCCTCCAAAAACTCATACTATGCACTCTTTTAGGGTCCAGTCTAGATCTGTGGTCTGCACTGTACGAAAGAAGAGGAAAGCTATAGCTGACTTATAAGAGAGCCTAAAATGAACAAAGAGCTGAAAAGTTAGTTTTAGGACTTAAAGGAAAAGTCCCAGAAACTGAGATATTTTAACTTAGAAAAAAAAGATTACAAAATCAATAGCAATAGTAGCTTGCATTTATTTTTATTTTTTAATTAATTAATAAATTTATTTATTTATTTTGAGGAGAGCAAGGAAGTTTATTCAGCAAGACAGACACCAGCATGGAATTTGCCAGGGCAGACAACTGCCACTTGCATTTATTGAACACTTGCCATGTACCATTCTTCACAGTTACTTTATTAGATATTATTATTATTATCATCATTATACCCATTTTACAGATGAGAAAACCGAGGTTCGGGGGACATTAACTTGTCCTAAGTCATATAAGTAATAAGTGATGGAGGCAAAGTTGAATCATAGAAATCTGACTCTAGAGCCAGCTCTTTAACATTACAGTCTCCGTAAAGCAAATGATAGTCATACAGATTGAATAGTTATCTGAATCACAGAACGGCTCCGTAAAATATTCTTACCAAAAAAAGTGAGCTTAAATCTAGTCCAGTTTTTAGAGCTAACATTATTTACAAAAAGTATGGGTGATAGAAGGGAAACAAGTTAAGTAATATCTCACAGAAACAAACATGGAAATCCATACCATGGAACACAGCCCAGGATCACTGACCTATTTCTGCAACAAGCCGATTGTATGCAAAAAACAAACAAATAAGCAAAAGAAAACAGCAGGGCCTTTGCTAGGATCTGACTGCTGCAGGTGTAGTCCACTTTGAATCCAGCAACATTGGCACCATCTGGGAGACTGTTGGACATGAATATCTCAGGTCCTCCCCGAGACCCTGCTGAATCTTAAGATCCCTAAGTGATTTATTTGCACACTGGAGTTGGAGAATCACTGGTCTAGATGCCTCGAGACTTACACAATTGTAATATGGAGATCTTGTTTGGATCATGATTCAACAAGCCAACTGCAAAAAGGCATTTCTACCTATTGGGGAGACTGGGCATGGACTCGGTCTTGGATTATACAAAGAATGAGTGCTAATTTCATGAGGTGTGCTAATGGCACCCAGTGGTTAATGATGGATGTCCAAATCTTTTCACATTTAGACGTGTATACTGAAGCACATAGGGGTAAAATAGTACGTCTGGAATTTGCTTTAAAATGTTTTGGCAAAAAAAAAAAAAATAGCAATAAGTGATATAAATATAGCAAAATATTGAAAATTGTTGAATCTGTATGATGGGTTATTTTGTTCTTCTCTCTACTTTTGAATATGTTAGAATTTTTCATATTTTTTAAAAGACCAACAGAAATGGGCTTATACCCTAGAAATTTTAGAAATAACTAAAAGAAAGGAGTTTCTGATAGTTAAAAAAAAAAAAAAAGTTAATTATTTAACAGAATGCCAGAGAATCTTTCCTCAAAGAGTTTTAAAAATAGGACAAATTCATTGGTGGGGGCAATTTTAGATATAGTTCTCCTAAAAGCCAGAGGACTTAAACAATCTGTCCAGCTCCCTTTCTCAAAAATGATTCTGTGGTAGATGTTACAATTTGTGAATGCTTGGGACCATTGATCTGATATTTAATGGCTTAATTGTGTTTTAAAAAAAGAAAAAGCAGTTGATGGTAATTCTCTTCACACCCCATATTACCCCTTCTCGTGGCGTTCTTCACCGGCGTTCACTCTAATGGCAGATTGACGGAATGCCAAGGAACCTACTCATGAGATCAAGCATTTAATAGAGAGTCCTGTGCCAATCTCATTTAGTTGAGAGTCTATGCTCGTAAGTGCAGACTAAGGCTTTTTGATGTTATGTGATCAATAGGAACCCCTTTCAGCTGGCATGTATTTGTCATATAGAAAGGCATTCCTTTCAACATCATATAAACCCTTAATGTACTTACTCATGGCAAAGCATATCAATTTTTGTTTCGGGAAAAGGGAGCAAAGGAGATTCCACAAACTATTAAAAAGTAAAACCAAGCACTTTTGTAGCTTATTAAGTGGCAGTGTATGTGGTAATATGTTTTATATTTTCTGGTTCCTTCCTATAGAAGCCTCAGAATGGTTCTCCAGGACTAACTAATAAACTCAGCCAGCATCCCCAGAAGTAGACATTATACTGTTCCCAGATGAACAACCGATGCCTGACTGGTTCAGTCAGTGCCTTGTGTTTACAGAGTGAGTCAGTGGATGAGCAAGAATATGCTTCCAAAAACCTTCCCATTTTAACCACAAGTAGCTTTTCCCGTATGGTACCATATTTCGGTCTATTGGTTTGGAGTTTATGGAATAATCCAGAGCGTCTAACTTTTTCCTTTAGACAAATAAGGATTAGGAGAAATAAATGAGTAAGAGGATAGCAGATGGAATTTTGCTTCTGACTCTGAATCAGAGAGTTGCTGACACTCAGGTTCTGCTCTTGCTTGTACTTCTCTAATTTAAGGTTATGCCACTAAGAGGCTCCTTATTTATAAGACGCTGCATTGTTAGGTGTGTGTGAATTTTCAATTTTGTAGGCACCCAAGTTGTTTTCTCTCCCTCTTCCTAGTACATGCCCAGTCATTTGGTCTCTCTTTGCCCTCCACAGGAACAGCCTCTGCATAAAATTCTCTGTATGTTTCATTACCCCTCAGTCAGTACAAACAAAACCTGGTAGTTAGTCAAATCGTGGTCTTGTGGCATTCCACAAACATATTCCACACATCCCTCTACCCCTCAGCTTGTCCTGCTGCAGCACAATATTATAATCTTTGACTAGAACCTGTAATTAGACTAATTTGCTGTTTGCTACTGTTAAAATTATTATTATAAAATATAACAACATTGCAAAACATCTAAAATGCCTTTATCACTGTAGATGGATTTGAGAGGAAGCATGATGAAAAGTTTCATGGTCCAAAGGATTAATAAATTTTTCTTCCTCTTACTATTTTAAAAGAATATCATTGTAGCAATAGAAAGACCTGTAGTGTGTGTGTGTGTGTGTGTGTGTGTGTGTGTGTGTGTGTGTACCCGAATGAGTTCTCTCAGAGAAATAAGACAATAAGATGGTACTGTTTAAGTATAACTTCCTCCCCCAAAAAAGGTAAAATCAAGATATATATATATATATATATATATATATATATATATATATATGAATGCATTCAATATTTTAACTTATTTATAAAGGAACCAGTAAGATGTTACAACCAGTTCAAAGGAGAATCCAAACAGACATGTTTGTAGATCAGGGTTACTGAAATAACTGTGCAGATAGAGGTACATTCTTCCACTATTGGTAAATAAAGTCAATTCAAAACTGTGGGACAGAGTTTGCACAGACAAGGATGTCTTTGTTTATAGACAAGAATTATTTTAATTGCTATCAGCTTTTACAATTTATTAAGTTATCAATTAGCTTCCATAGAATCAAAAACAGATAATCCAGAAGAATGCACTCTAGATATAGTTTTCCATTTAAAGCACAGATTTTTTTTTTCCCCTGACAATGCTGTACCCCTAAGTGCTTCACACTATCAGTGATCCCCTACTATCAACAGAAAGAAGACGAAATTCCTTAGGCAGACATTCACAATTTAGCTTCAACCTCTTTTCCAACGTTTTCGGTTACCCAGCCCAGCATCCTTTAATCCTACTTTATTCAACCAAAGTTAACTACATATTCTCCAATTTTATTAATCCTTTCAGTCCCTGATAAATTGTCACTTCCTCCAAGCAGGGTTGTATTTTATCTATTTTAAATAGGAATTACTGTACCTCCCCTTGATACTCATCATATATTTTTTTCTGTACTTTTATTGTATATGAACTATCTGCTGTGATATATAAGTACCGTAGCTCTCAAACTTGAGAGTGCCTCAGAATCTCTTGGAGGACTGGTTAAAACTCAGATCACTGGGTTCCACCCAGCCTCTGATTCAGTGGAGCTGAGGTTGAGCCTAAGAATTTGTACTTCTTACAAGATGCAAAATGATACTGATGTCTCTGGCCTGAAGACAACACTTTGAGGACCTCTTGCCCAGCGGAACCATGTGAAAACTGCAGATTAGATCACGAGATACAGACCCAGCGCTTTAGGAATCCACAAGCTAATGGAAATGTCAAAAGTTGCCTCTCCAAAATATCACTGAAACTTTTAGGTAAGATAAAAATGAGTTTATTGAGGTAGAAGAACACCTCACCAGAGCCTTAGCAGTGCCTTGGGGGAAGAGGGGGTGGTAGTAATAGTTGGGATATTTGAGATTTTCAAGGTTGATTTAAGGCAGATCTTTTACTATAATATGATAGTTTAGAATTCATAGAATGAGATGAGGATTTTGAGGCCAAGCAAAGAGTTCTGGTGTGTAAACTGTTGGCTGATGCTTTCTTTGGAAGAATTGATCAGTCATTCAGGATGTTTGACACATTCTGAAGAATATGTCAAAAGACATGTTCAGAAAACAGTAGAGTAGTGAAGTCAGTGTAGACAGTCAGCTGTACTAATGGTTTCAGAGACAGACACATAAACAAATAATTAGCATAACAGGTAGTCACAGAACCTGCTGGCAGCAAGTATACAAAATCTTATAACCTCCCTGCCATCTGCCACTGCCAGGAATTACAAGATCGTGAATGTCCTACTTAGGCTTCTCTTTGATATATCAAGGAAAAACTCATGGTGTGTATGAAGGCCTTCCTCCTTGTTTCTTTTTCTTTCTCTCTTTATACTATTAACATACCCAGGCCAGATGTGCATATTCCACATGTATATCTAATAAACAATGTCAAACTTTGAAGGAGTAGAAAGAATTCATATTTTTCAAGGACCTATTGTATAGCACATACAATGCAAGTGTGTGTATATATATTTTTTAATTAACTGTATATTAGATTTTTGTGATAATTATCATTATCTCCTTGTTAATGTAGACAATCCTTATTAGGACTTTAAGGATAAATGGACCTCCAGATAGAACTCTTTATATTATCCAAATTCATAGTCTCTTCTTTTTTGGGAGAGATAAGTAGTGAACATGATGTTCTTAAAGCACAGCAATCCTCTATTTTAAAATCATAGAAGTGTGTGTGTGTGTGTGTGTGTGTGTGTGTGTGCGCATGTGTGTGTGTTCTTAAAAGCTTGCATAGCAAATGATCTTTACTTTGGGAAGTAACTCAAGCTCTAACCTTTGGTGATGTAATTAACATGTTACCTTGCAAACAATTTTAAGAAACACCCTAAAGTGAGTGTCTTAAAGTTACATCTGAGAAAGACAAATTAAATCTTTTGAAATGCAAATTATGGTGCATGATTCAAGGTTTAAGCTCAAATTCTTGAATAAATAGTTAAAACTCTTTGTACCAAGTACCCCCTATGTTTGATCATACTACTTGAAAAAATGACTAGCATGCTTTTTATAGGTTCCAAAATCAAACTGGAAAATATTCATATTATAAGTAAATTTACTTAGGTTTATTCGTGACAAGCTAATATGCATGTTCTATAAAATAACCGAGGCAAAACTAATTTCAATACATCTTTTACTAAAGTTTTCAGGAAACATCGGCAAGGTAGTAGAACTTCAGAAGTTATCAAATACTTGCCATCATGCTAATGGCATTCATAACACAGATTTGCTAAAGAAGCATCATACTATTAGCGATAAACGATTTTGCATGCAGCTATCTTATATTTGCCATATGGGCTTTTATCACATCTTTCTTTCAGTCCCAGATTTCTCTGTGCTAATTGCAGCTAAGTCAAATTGGTGCAAAGAGGACTTCAGAGGAGGGTGTTTTAATTGGGACCTCATAGATTCTGAAGCTGTAAGTAAAAATGTGGGGCTGCAAGAGACAGCACAGGAAGATATGTCAGGAAGTGGCATGAAAATAAGGCTTTCTGAAGATGGTGAAATAAGACAGACTATAAAAGTTGCCAGGGGCATAATCTGGTCACAGGAGTACTTAATCTTTCCCAGCATCTACTAGATCTGGGTTTCTCAACCTGGGCACTACTGACAGTCCTTTGTTGTAGTAACTTAAGCAGAATCCTTGGTCTCAAACTACTAGATGCCAAGTAGCACACCCTCAGTGTGATAACGATAATATCTCTAAATATTACCTGGTAGGTTTGCCAGATTTAGCAAGTGAAAATAGAGGACATGTAGGTGAATTTGAATTTCTGATAAGCAACAAATAACTTTTGGGTAGAAATATGTCCCATGCAACATTTGGCACAGACCTGTTCTAAAAATGTTATTTCTTGTTTATCTGAAATTCAAATTACCTGGAAGTCCTACATTTTTGCTAGTAAACATGTTGGAGGCAGAATTGCCCAGGATTGAAAACCGCTGTGCTGTTGATCTCAGTAAGTTAAGAGCAAACATCCAAGATATTCTTGACTGACCTGACACTGTTGCTTTTCTTAACCTCTCTGACCCCAGTAACCTTGTGTGCAGAGGGCTCGTTAACCTCCCTCACAGGATGGACATGAGGTCTAAAGGAAATAATGTATGAAAAACCCTTAGTATGATGCCAGGCATAGTAAACAATTGGTATATGAGGTCGGAAAACTAAGTTCACAAACGTGTTGCAACGATGTGGCTAGCAATTTTTTTTTGCTATTAGAGGGATTATTCACTATGAATTTGTACCAACTGGACAGTTAACCAAATTTACTATTTGGAAGTGCTGAAAAGGCTGCATGAAAGTTAGACGACCTGAACTTTTTGCCAACAATTCATGGCTCTTGCATCACGACACTGCACCAGCTCACATAGCACTGCCTGTGAGGGAGTTTTAAGCCAGTAAAGAAATAACTGTATTGGAACACCCTCCCTACTCATCTGATCTGGCCCCCAGTGACTTCTTTCTTTACCGAAAGATAATGGAAATACTGAAAGGAAGACATTTTGATGACATTCAGGACATCAAGGGTAATACAACGACAGCTCTGACAGCCATTCCAGAAAAAGAGTTCCAAAATTGCTTTGAAGGGTGGACTAGGCGCTGGTATTGATGCATAGCTTCCTAAGGGGAGTGCTTCGAAGGTGACCATAGTGATACTCAGCAATGAGGTATGTAGCACTTTTTCTAAGGTAAGTTCGCGAACTTAATTGTCCGGCCTCGTATGTTTGTCATTACTATCTAGTGATTCCTCATGAGATGCTGTCATAATAGTTACTGGTCTCTGCACTTGTCACTAACAAGGAAGGCTATACTAAGGAAACAACAGGAGCCAAGCAGCAATTCTCGGTCTTGGCTGCACCCCAAAATCACCTGGGGAGTGTCCTCCCTAATGCCTGTATCCTACACCTCTGAGAGATTTCGATTTTAGTGATCTGGAGTATGGCCTGAGCATTGGGATTTTCAAAAGCTCCACAGAAGTCCTAAAATGTGTAGCCAAAGCTGAGAACCACTCTTTGAGAGAAAAGTATTAGGGAATTGGTATTCCTTGATGATGAAGAGAGGAAATAAGCCCAACTTAATTATGCCCAGTTCTTGGGTTGTACAAAAGTGGGTTGGAATCAAATTTAGAGAAAAGATGGACATGATTTCATTTAGTCAGTCATTCAACAAATATAATATCTGAGCACCTACTATGTGCCAGGCCATGTTCTCAGCAGTTTAGAGAGTCCCTGTCCTTGTTGAATGGTAGTAGAGTGAGACAGACAAAACAAAGACATTTTAATCTAATTTTAAAGACTAGAACAAAGTCATGAATAGTCTTAATGAGAAAGCAAAATGGGGAGAAACGAGCCTGACTTGACAAGATGTTCTCCTCTCTGATCTTCACTCTTAAAAGAGATAGAAGTAGGTAGGTCATATTCCAACGACAAGTACAAGGATAACATAAAACTATAAAAAGAGTATCAGAAAGGCCAAAACACAGAGTAAGATTTTAGAAACACTGAAAAACTAGCTAACTACGGTAGGAACATTTTGTGAAAAGGGAAGTCCTAGAATAAAGAACAAGAAGGAAGTGTGAGGCTCTTGTTTTTGAGGAAGATGTGCATTGTTCAACAGATTGTTAAAAGGAAGAACACCCATTTTGCTTTATTTTTCCCACGAGGAATGGGCTACTAGAAAATACAAAAACTGTGAAGTGAAAATTTGTAGGCTAAAATAGGTGAGGATATAGTGAAATATCATTCATATCCACTTAACATGAATTATTAACCTCTTGCTACAGAAAACTGCGTTATCAGTACATTTTCATGTGGTCACAGAACCTTTGGTAGTAATATTATAGGAATGACAATGTATGTGTGAAAATTATCTTCCCTTTTATAACAAACAAACCTGAAAATATTTATAATGGCTTAAATACAATAGAAGTTTATTTCTTGTTTAAGTCTGAAATTGGTATTCCTGATTGGTAGGTGGCTGTCCTCTAAGGGTGGATTCAAGGACCCAGGTTCCTTCTATCTTGTGACTCTGCGATCTTACTAAATGGCTTCTTGGGTCTCCATGCTTATCTGCGTCCAGGCTGTGGAAAGGAAAAGACCATGGAGGGTCACCATTGGGATGTTCTTGTGGGCTAGGCCTGGAAATTGCACACTAGAATCCTTCCATTGGCTAAAAGTCACGTGGGCACCCCTATCGAAAAGAAAGCTGAGAAATGTAGTTTTCCCAGGAAGAATAATAATCAGGTTTGGTGACAATTAACCAGTGTCTACCCAGATAATAGGAGATCTGCCAGAAAACTGTAGTTAGATGAATAATTCAAATTTCAGAAATGGGCTTGAAATGGAGTTGAAGGGTATAGAAACAACATAGGCTTGAAACCACTTGGGAAGCGAAGCACAGTGATCACCTAGAGTCTGTACCTCATCTTCTCCTGCATATTAGAAAGGCATTTAACAAATACATGATATTGTTGATAAATGAGAACAGGGTGATGGTGTCATTGAGTGGATTCATACTTCAGATAACTGTCCAATGAGTGGTAATCACTGTCAACCACAAAGGCAGTCTCATGTGCCGTGCCCTGTGACTCTCCTCGCCCATTCTCATTAAGTATTTTTGTGTAAATCTACTAGAAATAAATTTGTGGCTGACTCAGTGAAAGAAATATTGGATGATACAGCCCATGAAAGAATCAAGAGTGGTTTCAAAATGATCTCAGCCATCTAGAACACAGGTCAGCAGAATTTTTCTGAACACAGCAAGGGAGTAAATATTTTAGGATTTGGGGTCATCAGGCTGTGTCACAACTAGACCTCTCTTTTGTTTTAACCCCAAAGCAGCCATAGACAGTACATAAATGAACTGGTGTGGCTGTGTTCCAACAAAACCAAATTTACAAAAATAGGTGCCAGGCCAGATGTGACCCATGGGCTACATACACTTCACTGAATGCTGATCTAGAAGTATAGGCTGAAATCTGAAGACAGTAAATCTAAGTTTGTTCATTTAAGGCCAAAGAACAGCAGGCATAACAGGTTACATATAGCATATTTTATCCTTTCTAATCATAGTAGAACTACAATAGGCATTATTTGCTCATATTTTATGGATAAGAAAGTGAAATCTCAAAAATAGTTTGACCTGTCTTTCATATCTGGATAACATTTTATGGGACATCATGCCATTTTAAAATCGGTGAATTGAGAGTCACAATTAATTGCTCAAGTCAAAGATGGAGTAGTTCATGTAGAAGCACTCCCTGTAAGATGGCCCTGGGCTCTCTGTCTCTGTTCTGATCCAGGTGTGTGACCTTGAAAGATTTGCTTGACTTCTCTAGGCTTTGGCTAACAAAGCAATAAAAATAAGAGGCTCAACTAGATAAATACCACGGCTTCCTTCTCAGGTTCAATAGGGTTACTGTTAATATATTAAGGGAATCATGTGAAAGAGAATTGAGACGTACTCTTTGTAACTCAAAAAGCAATTATTTTTAAACTTTTCTAATGTAGTTTTGTATAAAACCAACATATAAAACATAAAAATCACATTTTATGAGCATACATGTGTTTTACAAGTTCAAATTTACAAGTTGTGATAAAAAATACAGTAAATGTTTAAATTTAAAAAAAATTATTACAGTAAAAGACACATTGCCATTAATCTCCCTCAAAACACACCCCTTCCCTTCAAACACAATTACCTCATCATTCTTGCCATTTTCTAAAGAAGTTCTGGAAGTCCTTTTTTGTGTCTTTAGTTGCACTGTCATGGCTGCCTTGATATCCTGAGTTGATTCAAAATGTTTACCTTTCATGGTCATTTTGACTTTGGGGAAGAGCCTGGAGTCACACAGTGCCAGATCCGGTGAATAAGGTGGACGAGGACACACCATAATGTTTTGATTTAACAGAAATTGGCATATGAGAAGCGATGTAGATACTCATGAAAGAGGACTTCCAGAACTGCTTCAGAAAGTGGCAAGAATGATGGGATAAGTGTCTTCCAAATGAGGGAGAGTACTTTGAGGGGGATTAATGGCAATGTGTCTTTTACTGTAATAACTTTTTAATTTAAACATTCACTGTGTTTTTTAATCACAACTCATATAATATTTTCTGAGTATAAAGACACGTGTCATTTAGACAAGAGACTTTGAGTCTGAGAGACTTAGGCTGATAGGCATGAAACTGAAGTTTTACACTGGGAGTGACAGATGATTGATGGATTAGTTTTAGCATCAGCGCCTCCGAGTTCTACTCATTATGTTTTGCTTTTTTGTCAGCTCACTGGCTTTGGTTGTGTAATGTCAAGAAAATCCTTATTCATACACACAGTAGTAAAAAAAAATAATAGTTTTGCAATCTACGAAACTGAAAATCTGAACAGACCAATTACTACCATGAAATTGAATCAGTAATCAACAAGCTCGCAACAAACAAAAGCACCCCTATGTTTACTGCAGTGCTATTCACAATAGCCAAGATATGGAAACAACCAAAATGTCCATTAATTGATGATTAGATAAAGAAATTGTAAAATTATACAATCGAGTATTACTCTGCCATAAAAAGAATGAAATCTTACCATTTGTAACAACATGGATGGACCTAAAGAATATTATGCTAAATGAAATAAGTCAGACTGAGAAAGACAAATAGAATACCATATGATCTCATTTATATGTGGAACCCAACGAACAGAATAAACAAGCTAACAAAACAGAAATAGACTCAGAGATACAGAGAAAAAACTGATGGTTGCTAGATGGGAGGGTGATTGGGAGAAGGTGAAGGGATTCAAAAGTACAAATTGGTAGTCACAAAATAAACATGGGGATGTGAAATATGGTATGGGGAATATAATCAATGTTGTATAGATTTTGTAGGGTGCCAGATGGGTACAGGACTTATCAGGGGGAATCACTTCAGATTGTGTAACTGCCTGACCACTGTGCTGTACACCTGAAGCCGAAGCTGAATACTACTAAATGTCAACTATAATTAAATATATATATATATACACACACACACACACACACACACACACATGGTCACAGTATGTTAAGTACAGCATAGGGAATATATCAATGGTACAGTAACAGCTACATACAATGTCAGAGGGGTAGTAGACTGGGAGAGGGGTTATCGCTTTGTGAGGGATATAAATGTCTAATTATGTTGTTTTACACACCTGAAACTAATTTTTTTTAAAAAGTGAAAACTCATCAGAATACAGAAATGGCAAGAGAGGCCTAAAAAACAAAATGCATTACTTTGACAATATAAATCAGGTAGTCTTCAGTAAGTGTATCAATTGGGCATAGATGATAAAAAATAAACGTTAATTAAACATTTGCAAAAATCTCGTATCAGTCAAGGCAGGCTAAGTTTATACTATGGTGTTAAATGAACCACCAAACCTCAGTGGCTTGCTGTAATAAGTGTTTATTTCTTGTTCATATTACATGTCAAGTTCAGTCTTGAGTTTGGAGGAGGGGCTCTGATCCACATAGCTTCTCAGGGATCCAGGTGGTTGGTGATGATGGCGCCACCATCTCAGAGCTATACCATCTGGAGCAGATAGCATCCTTAGTTGCTGATGCAGGCAGAGGCACCTGGAGTACAAAACTGAGGCTATTCTTTACACGTGAGTGTAAAAGCACATGCGTCACTTCTGCTCAGTGTGGCCCCAGTCTCATGGCTCTATATCAGAAGTTAATGTGTGATTCATATGAACTAAGTATGCAAAAGCACTTGGAAGAACTTTTAAGGAGCAGGTATCAAACATGTTTTAAAATTGAAAAATGCAGGTTCCCGAGCCCCCATCCTACAACCCTGGAATCAGGATCTCTGGGGTATAGCTGGGAAATTTGCCTTTTAGAAAGTGTTGCACAGCTGGTTCTCATTACCAACAGGAAGCTACTGTGAACCAGGAGTGTTTTTGAAGTAGAGGAAAGGCAACGATTAGCTCTGCGGATTTAAGGTTACCCTGGCTGCAATGTTGGAGATGGATTAAAGAGGGAAGAAACTAGAAGCTAGGAGATTTCATGTCACACAACATATATGGTTTTAATGAGAAACATAAATGCATGTGCTTATGTATCATGCAATGTGTTAGCAGGACCAGCTCAAGAGAGCCTAATAATGCTGTTGTAAATGTCTCTGTATATTTTAAGAATCTTCTCTCCCCACTTCTTCTTTCCTCGACTCCAAACCAGTACTGTAGGCACAAAGGAGCTGCCAACCAGTCCTGTTCATTTCATTCACTAAATGTTCTGCGTGTCAAGGACACCCATGGTGTTGGTCATAGAGTCCCTGGATAGGGCGTAGAGAATGAGGTAGGTGGGCGTGGCCTGCTTCTCTGGAGAGATTGCTGGGAGAGTCGCTGGAGGTGGTCAAGCTTTTCTTCTGGCCTGATTGGGCAGCACAGAATCTGGTTATATTGCTGTGTCTTCTGCCTTCTGGGAAGACCCATAGTTAAGAGTAGAGCTGCACTGGGAAAAAAATGACCGGTTTCTGATTCTTTTGAAAAATAAACCTGTCTGTTCAGTGCTGGATCATTTAAGGATTGACTATCCAGGTCTTGATTTCTCCTCCTACATCTGCCTATATTTTGGCTGATTCACCTGGTAAGCCCCCTGCTAACATTATACCTCTTAGAATGACCATTATCAAAAAGCCAACAGATAACAAATGTTGGCCTGGATGTGGAGAAAAGCAAAACCTGGGCACCACTGGTGGGAATATAAGCTGGTACAGCCACTGTGGAAAACAGTATGGAGGGTCCTTAAAATATTAAAACTAGAACCATTTCATTTATATGAAATGTCTGTTAAAGGCAAATCCATAGAGACAGAAAGTAGATTAGTGGTTGCCTACACCTGGGGGTAGGGATGGGGAATAACTGCAAATGGGTAAGAGGTTTCTTTCTGGGGTGATATAGATGTTCAGAAATTAGATTTTGGTGATGGTTTAACAATTGTGTAGATATACTAACAATCATTAAATTTGTATACTTTTTAAAGGTGAATTATATGGTAAATTATATGTCAATGAAAATATTTTTTAAATGAGACAGAGAGTTGCTGGAGGAGGCAGGTATGGAATATAAGGAAACTTTTTTTTAAAGGTGGAAGAGATTTATGTGGGTAATATAGGCAGGGTGAGGGGGAAGGAATCATAGTGGAGAGAAAAAAATAATAGAACAGAGAGGAGTAATAATGCTGGCGAGTCATACATAACATACACCAGACTAAGATCAAGCATTAATTTGCAGGAGAAGCACTTGCAGGAGTAAGGACTTCCTTCCTTCTGTTGCAAAATATGGAGATGAACTTGGAGACTGAAGAAAGGGAAGAAAAGTGAGAGTGTTCATATCTGATGGCCTATGATTTTCTGGGTCATGTAGAAGGAGAAGTAAAGTAACATGTTAGAGTGATGAATTTGGTAACTTAAGGAGAATTATGACAGTTCAGACAACAAATGTGAATATTAAAAAAATAAAACTGATTATATCAGCAAAAGGATTTTGAAGCCATTAGGGCATAAGCTGCGTTTAAATGAAAAATTGAAAAGCACTTAATCATGAAGGTTATATACATTTTTTTTCTTCAGCAGCTTTAGCTTTCCATGAAATAGAAACAGAAAATATTGATGGATTAACTGACTGTAAAACTGTATTTGAACTAGTAGAGTACAGGTTCCTGCTAAGGTTGGATGAAAAAGTGCCGATTTAATCAGGTATAAACCATTCAAACACTTATGGATATGATTATCACAAGCTAAATGACAAATTTCAAGGTGTAAAACATCTCAGAAAATCTGGAGCAGTGCTTTCCCATGCAGCACATCTGAACACATAGATGATTGAGGTTATGCATATTCCTGGGTCCTCTCTCACAAACATGTGAATTATACTCTCGGGTACAGCCCAGACATTCTATATTTTAACCAGGTATAAAGGCGAGGCTGATGTTAGAATGGTGACATTTGTCCAACCTGGTAAGAATTTAAACTGAAATAGTGATAGTGGGAAAAAGATCAAACATTTTTTTTTTTTAAAAGGGGGTATAATCTTTAATGGTTCGGTATAAATCTTAAGTTCCTGAAAGATTTTCTGTACTCCATTATTTGGTATGATTAGCTCTTCAACTTCCTAAGTAATTCAAACCTTTTTTTCCCCAAATACATTAATAAATTGGTCATTCCAAGTAAGAAGGTTTATTTACATAATGCGAGGGAAAACCTACCAGAGCTAAGTACAGATGTGAAAGGAAGAGAAACAAAATCGGGTAGTATAATAAATGTCTGTCTAAAGCCTTTGTCTGACGAAAGGAGGGTAAGGGTGACACTAGAGCCTTTAATTACCTTGCCTTACAGGACCCGATTCATGGACTGTCAAACTCTAATATCAGTTCACCATGCCACAACGAACTTTAAACGTGACGATTAATGCTTTCTTTTACGAAGCTGATCTCCTAATGCTTCCTCGGAAGCATTTTATCTGGATTGGTTTTAACTATGACTGCGGTTTTACCGTAAAAACTAACCTTCCCCTCTCCCTCCTCCCCACTCCGCCCCTCACAATTACAAGCTGCGAAAGTTTCACGTGCACCGTGCGCCTCCCACATACGCACACATACACCGCCACACAGAAACTTTGGACACATACAAACTTTTTCACGCCGCCCTCCTAGGCCCCCAAACTCTCCGGCAAAATAACTCTCCTGGTTATTTTCAGTCCCTGCGTAGCCTTCCGGCCCCAAAATGCGGCCTCCTCACCCTTCCCAAGCAGTTCTGAAAGTCCGGTCGGGTCCGGCGGGGCGGGGCGGGGCAGGCGGGGCGGGCCTGCTCCATCGGAGCCGGACGGGTGGGGGTGGAGTGCCCAGGACCGGTCCGGCTTGCTTACCAGCTGCCAGCTTTTCTATCTGCATCGATTCTACGAAGAATGTACCTACTTTCAAAGCTCAGTGTCGCCTGGCTTGGCCTTTGGAAGCAACAAGAAAAACTTTTTAAAACTTTTGTCCAGCTTCTGCTCCCCCGGCGCGTAGTTTCCTGATGGTTCGCTCCGGGGCCACGCTAGGGACGCCGTGTCCCCCTCCCCGCCTCCAGTTCTGCGCGCGGAGCCCCCGCCCCGGGTCGGGTTGGACTAGTGGGCGGGTGCGCACGGAGTGGGCGCTGTCCGGGAAACCGTCGGCCTCCTCGGCCCCTGCCCGGCGGCAGCATGGACTACCTGACCACGTTCACGGGGAAGAGCGGGCGCCTTCTACGGGGCACGGCCAACCGCCTGTGGGGGTTCGCGGGTGGCGGCGAAGTCCGACAGGTGTGCTTCCAGGATTACCTGAGGGAGCCCGCCCAGGGGGACCCCGGGTGCGGGTCCCCGCCCCACCGGCCCCCGGCGCCGTCCAACCCAGAGGGACCTGGTGAGCTCAGCCTTCCTTGGCCTCCCGCGCGGTCGACCCCGGCTGAGGGCTGCGGGGAGGCGGCGGTCTGGGCGCCGGATCGGGGTGCGTTGCCGGGGCAGGAGCCTGGGGGAACTGGGGGGACAGGGATGGCTGGTGGCCAGACGGGGGTGAAGAGGGTAGGGCTCATTCTGTAGGGACGGGAAAGTTTCTGCTGTTTGTGTCGTCGGTCTTCCTGCTCTGCTCTTCCTGCTTTCTTCACCTCGGCTCGACTTTCTGTACCCCGCCAAGTATTTCAAGGGTACATAGGATCCATTCTGTGTTCCCTTCCCCTGGGGGGTGACTGTGACGCCAGTCTTGTTCGTCTTGGAGATCATTAAGAACACCGTGCCTGCTTTGGTTTGGGTTTGGGTCAGTGTTTTTGATGTTTGCCAACTGTTAGCGTTCACGTCGGCACGTAATAATACTTTGGAAAAGAAACAACTTAAACTGGAATTTGGTTGATTTTTGTATCATGCATTTTGAAAGGCTGCATGTTATCTTGAGGTGGCAGAAGCTAGAAACTTTTTTCTCAGTTGCATTTATACTGATTGCTATCTTAGTTTTCTTTCATCATAGTGGCTTTGTACCATTCTTAACAACAACAAAAACTCAGTCGTAATGGTATGATATTGGTATCCTACAGAGTTTTTAAAAGCGCTTGCTGAAGAGGTATTAGCATAATGCATATGGTAACTTCTCCAGTGTCATTGGTGTCCTCTAAGTTAGTAAGTGGCGTTTATATTTTGTTTTGTTCCTTGTTTTAATATGCATTTTTGGTATTACGAGTAATTATATGAGCATTAGAGAGTCTAGAAAATAGAGAAAAGCACAGAAAATATAAAATCTCTCCATAACCCCACATCCTGCCATTCATTTTTAAGCAGTGAAACAGTGACGACATCTATTGATCTGTGTGTGTCTAGGTGTGTAACATAAGCTTTGAAGAAACTTGAATATTAAAATCTAATTTTAGCAGGATCCCCTTTTGATAATTTTCCTCACCTTACATAAAATATAATGTCTTTAGAATTCCTGTTTATAGAATTAGAAAATGAAAAAGGGGGATACTTTGTTTCTGCTTTGAAGGACATTAACCAGATATGGAATCCTCTTTAAAGTTGAGACCAGGGTTGAGGGCTGGAACTTTAAAGTATTTGAATAAAGGAATTAAAGTATTTGAATAAAGGATATTTTTAATGCATTATTAGTTGTCTATTGAAAACAATTAATGTGTGACCAGCCTCTAGATAGATGGAGAATTTAGAAATATGTGGTATAACCAGATAGGAATGTGATCAGTATTTTAATAAATAATGCCCAAACATACGAGTATACACATGATTCATTCATTCAAAAAACACTCGTTGAGCACACTGCCATTTCTGACACTCTTCCTTCAGAGTTGCAGCTTCAAAGTAACGTACCAATTCCTCTTCTATTGAAGCTGCACACATGAAGTCATGGCACATTATTTTTTTTTATTAAATTTATTGTGTTAGCATTGGTTAATAACATTGTATATAAAATTTCAAGTGTACAACTTTATATTGCATTTGTCTGTTGTTGCATTGTGTGCTCACCACCCAAAGTCTAGTCTCCTTCCGCCACCAGATATTTGACCCCCTTTAATATTAATGGTGTCCTCAAATCTCTGACACCAGTTAGAGAGGCCTTGTGATGTCACAGTTATAACCACAGTCTGGTGGGCAGGCACATCCTAGTGTTAACTTGCTAAAAGAATTTGTACAAGTTAATCACTTTTGGCCTATATTTTCTTGTTTGTATATGAGGCTGATTAGATCTCAAAGGTTCTCAATTCTAGAGCTCTTTGTCATTTGGAACAGGACTAGTGAAAATGATGGGTGGTAAAGCTAGAAAATAGCATTTAGGGCTAAAAATGTTGTAGGTCTATGAAGTTATACCCAGAGTTCTGAAGGCAGTTTAATAAGTGCCCCAGCAATAATTTGATCACCTGCTGCCATTCTTAAAGTAAAGCTTCCTAAATTGACTCCTTTGAGAGGCAACATGTATATTATATATATGTAAAAAAATAAATGGTTATTGATTTTTAGTCAGCCTTTGCTTAAAATGAGAACTCTGTTCTATTCTTTGCAAATGCCTACCAGATGGGTTTTGGTTTAGGGTTTTTCTTTATATTTGTGTTCTTCAGAAGGATTATCTGTCAGTCTGTTTAAAGGATTTTTTCTGCCCTTTCTTCTGTGAGTACCCTCATTTCAGATTTTTATAACAGTTGCTTAACTTTCCTGTTGTCTGTTACCTTTCCTTCAAGTCTTTAAAGTCCTGTCTATTGTATCAGATACTTTACCACACTTGCAGATTAGCTGCACCCCAGTACCCCATTTGTTGTTGTAACTGATTTTGCCCCTCACCACTTCATGTTCAGTAATGAGGCTGATAAAATAGTTTTACCATTGACAGATTGAGCATGGACCAGATAAAACTTTGGTCAAATGTTTCTGATGTCACTTTATAAACAGCCTATTTACTGGACTGTTAGTGTTACTCATGCCTCTTTACGCCTCTCCAAGGTGGCTGCTTTTCCTCTTAACAGCTTTTAGTGTTTGCTGACTCCAACATTATAGTCCCCTCAGGAAAAACATAATTGGGACTTAGACATGCTAAGGAGCTCATCACGCCATTGCTCTAGTTAATAACAATTACAAAAAAAAGAAAAAGAAAATCTATGATACAATTTTTGTTCCTGCTTAAAGAGTAAGTTATGGTTTGATTCAAAAACTTGCTTTGGACCTCGAGTATGGCTGTTGTTTGGGGACATGACCAGAAGTCTACATATGTAGTCTTTAAAATTATTCACTAGATCATATGGTAATAAATAAGTGCAAATAAATAGATTTAACAAGTTTAGTCTCAACTTACTGTCATACAGTTTTTATCATAAACTGCCATTTTATGTCAACTTTCTTTTCTCACTTGGTGACAGTATACTTTAAATACATCTCAGTCCTATTTAAATTTTCTTTTTATTTACTTTTAGCAATTAAAACAGTATCTTTCAGGGGAGAATGGCAACAGGAATAAAAGCTGCTAAGAACATTTTCTATGCTGCAGGCACTAGCAAAAATTTTTATTTAATCCTAATAACAACTCTGTATGATAGGTATTATTATGTCATTCTCCTGATAAAGAAACTGAGCCAGACAAAGAAATAAGGGATACAGAATTAAGTTGGATGTTATCTTATTTCTAAGAGTTATGGCTCTGTCAGACAGGGAAAAATTATGCGAGAAGAAAGCAAAATTCTGTCATGTATGATGTTAAAGTTAAAACAATTTAGGTAAAGGATCCGATGGCTTGTCACTGAAATTTCTTTAGAGTTAGAAAGATAGTAAAATGATTTGAGCTGAAAATGCAAAATCCATGGAAGCTGGTAAAACAGATAGTGTATATTAGGTTGGAAACTGCAGATGCACATTATCTGAAAGAGGTAGATAATAGTTTATCCGGAACCCAGGAAAGACCAAGTGCCTCTAAAGGATTTGGAGTACCAGTTATTACACAGTTATAAACACAGTTTAAGCACTGCAAAACAGTATTTTGGTCAATGGCAGACCACATAGATGATGGTGGTCCCGTACGATGATAGAGCTGAAAAATTCCTCTGCCACATGTTTATGGTGATACTGCTATAGGCAAAACCTCCTACGCTGTCACTTGTGTATAAGTATAGTGTACAGTTATGTAAAGTACGTAACACTTGACGATTATAAACAACTATGAGTATGCTACTGGTGTTTGTATTTACTATACTATACTTTTTATTGGTAGGGTGTACTTTCTACTTAAAAAAATTAAAAAAGGTTTGTTTTAAAACAGCAGCAACCTCATAAATCTTGTGTTTACCACATCTCTTGATTGCATTATTTTCTCTTGTGCTTGAATTAATCTCCTGTTATTTAGATATGTTTAGATACACAACTACTTACCATTGTTACAGTTGCTTACAGTATTCAGTACAGTAACATGCTGTACAGGTTTGCAGCCTAGGAGCAATCGGCCATACCATGTAGCCCAGGTGTGTAATAGGCTATACTATCTAGGTTTGTAAGTGCACTCTATGATGTTCCCACAATGACACAATCGCCTAACAAGGCATTTCTCAGAATGCATCCTCTCCTTAAACGACACATGACTATTTAAAACACAACTCAGTGTTGCTCAGTGATGGAGGATGATAACTCTAGATGTCTGTCTGCAGTCTTAGTCTCATTTCCCAAAGTGGGTGATGAAAGGTGGGGAGAAGAGTCTCTTCTCAATAAATAGCCTCAGTCTGCTCTAATGGTAACTCCAACTAAATTTGAGTTCATAATATTGTTTCCTTAGTCTAGTGCTTCTCAATAGGCAATACTCATAGGCAATACTCATTTGCCTATTTTAGTATTGCCACTCATCTCACAGGATAGCTGTGAAGTCTTTTGTATTATCTGTGTTTTAGGACAAAACTGTCTCTAAATAGTTGAGGCTACAATAAAGCAATGATTTTCAAACTTTAGGGTGCCTCAGAATTACCTGAAAGGCTTGTTAAAAAAAAAAAAGGTCAGACCCTTCCGCCAGAGTTTCTGATTCAGTACTAGTGGGTTGGGCCCCATAATTTGTATTCTATTAGGTTGGTGCAAAAGTAATTGCAGTTTAAAAGGTTAAAAATAATTGCAAAAACTGCAATTACTTTTGCACCAACCTAATAATTTTTCAAGTAATGTTGATGCTACTGGTCTTGGGACCACCCTTTCACTCCACTTTCCTTAGTGGGTAAGTCTTTTACCATGGTGAGGTTAGAAGTAAATATAGAAATGATGAAATTTATTGAATTCCTATTAGTGTTAATATTTTTTATTGAGGTTACCAATCAGTGTATTTGCTCTTTAACATATTTGTTATATTTCAGAGAATTAGGCCTATGAGAGGGTGTACAAATTAGTCTTGTAAATCTAATTTAAAATGAATACTTGTGTAACTGTTTTTGGATTTGTGATTTTAAGTCAAAATGCAGAAATATCTGTCTAAATTTAGAAACTTAGAAATTTAAGTGAACTTAGCATTCCCTATATTTAAAACTTTTTTACAATGTAGTTAATAGAGTTAAGTTCTTAGAAAGGTTTATTTGTTAGAAGTAAAGTGCTTAAAATAGAATATAGTAAATTTATAAATGCAGTTGAGTATATGAGAGAATTTAGTTACCTTAGTTTATAAATAGGATTATTTAGGGTTACTTAGTTTGTTTTCTCTTTGAGTTGATCAGCTGTCAAAAGCATCTTAGAAAGTGTACTAAAATTGACTAAATTTATAAATAGAATGTGCATTATAGTTGAAGACTTAGGGAAAGCTAGGTTTTTATATATGTGCTCCATTAAATCAAACATTAATTTAAAAGCAAAGTAACTGCAAATAATTTTTTCTGTGGATAAAGGCGTCCTCCATGGCCACCAGCAAACTTGCGTTGACTCGATACATTTTGTTGAATGGATAAATGATATTACTACGAAAAAGAGGGCCTGTTTTAAAGTCACATTCATGTATTAGGGAAAGGCCAAAAACCTGCCTTTGTTTTTTTAGCAATCAGTGAAAAAAGGGAAATGTGATCAGACACAGATCACAGTATCCCTAAGATAAAGATATACCTGTTGCTTAGGCAGGAGAAATGCTACTGTTCCTGTTAGTGAAAAAAAAGATAAAAATTCTCATTGAACTCTTACTACAGCAGGAAGTATCCTCACTATCTTTATAGTAAATACAGATTCTAATTTCAAAATGCTATTTTTTTACACTGTCCTTGAAAGTAATGGTGTACCAACAAAATGCAAATTAATAAAAGCAGTTATGTACAAGGCCAGAGCAATCCAACACATCTGATGATGTGTCTTAACTGAGGGGTAGGTGCTAGATTATAAACTCTAGATTTTAGATGATAGAGTTAAGATTTTACATTTTAGAATGCTTCTCAATAGAATTTTCTGCAATGATAGAAATGTTCTATACTTGTGTTGTCAGTATGGTCGCCGCTAGTCAAATATGGCTGTTGAGCACTTGAGATGTGACTAGTGAGGAACTGAATTGAGGAATCTGGATTCTAGATTCTGTATCTCATTGCCCAGTATGGTAGCAACTAAGCACATGTGGCTATTTTAGTTTAAAATAACTAAAGTGAAATTAAAAATTCAGTTTTCAGTTTCTCTAAGTCACATTTCAGGTACTGAAAACCCACCAGGCTAGTGGCTACCATATTAGACAGTGCGGGTAGGAAACAGTTCTGTTATTGCAGAAGGTTTCACTGGACAGCAGCATTGTAGAGCAGTGGGTCTCAACTCTGATGTGAAGCCTCACCTCTAGCATCAGATCTAGAAGGTCTGACAGTAATAAAAAAATATATCTAAATCAAAATCTTTAAATGTAGGACTTCAACCAGTTTTAAGTTTCTCAGGTGATTCAAATGTGTAGGGAGGATTAAAAACCACTGACTATTTTATTTTCCTTTATTGTTTCTCCCAGTTATTCAAATTACTGAGTCTCGATGAGTTCAGCAGGTCTTATTTTGTTTTGTCTTGATTTTTCCTTCGCAAGTATTTTGGGCATGCACCTGTTTTATGATTCAGTTTAAGAAAAGAGGTACGTGTTTAAATTATATGTCAACTTCTGGATAGGATTGAGACCTTACGAAAATTGAGGTGACAGTGAAAAGCTCCTGAAAGGAAAGCCTTGTTGATCTGCTTGAGAGAGACATGGTGAAGAAAATATCTTGATGTATTTGCTTTTAGTTTTTAAATAAGAAATATATGTGTGTGTGTGTGTGTGTGTGTGTGTGTGTATATATATATATATATATATATATATATATATATATAAGCATATGCAATTTTTTGGTAAAACTGATGTATGCTAACAATAAAGAAGTCATACATTTTAGAGATTAAAGTTTAAAAGCCACCTCCAGCCCAACCATCCAGAGATGTTATTAATATTAGGGTAGGCAATACTGCCAAGATTTATTCTATGTATATACACATATGGAATAATGGACAGATCATTGGAAGGAAGGAGTGACTGAAAGATATTCATTTGCCATTACAAAGTATTTCCTAAAACGTGTCTAAGGTTATGCAGATTCTGAAAAAAATATTAAGAAGTTGGTATTATTGTAACATTCTTGCTTCAGTTTTAGGTTGGATATATTTCACTCTCTGAGATGTTAGATTTCTTCTCCCCATCTCCTGATATTTACTCATATTATGTTTACATTTTTCATATTTGTAACATTCAGATAGTTTTCAACTACATTTTTATAAGTTCTTATTGTTCAGTGCTCCCCTCTGTCCTTTTGTCATGTCTTCTTCATTCCTAAAGTTTTTTATTTTGATACAGTAGGCACAGTTTCAGCTTTGTGACATTTAATAATGGTTTAGTAAAGAAGTTTTAAGAAAGCAAGACTGTTTATTCTTTCCCCTAGTATGACTTACTTTTTATTCATGAGTACTTAAAGAACTCTTCCTTTATTTTCCAGGCACTAGAATTTAACCAGGAGCGGAAAAGAGAATGACCAGATTTGTGTGCATGTGTGTGTGTATGTGTAATACTCTTTTAGGAATCACATGTCTTTTCTAGGATCCATGTCCTTGGATAAACCACTATACTACATGGAACAGCCCTAGTCTTGAGCTAGAGGGAAAAAAGAACTAGGACGTATAACGTTGGGTTTTAACAGTTCTACCTGGAAGCCTCATCATTTCTGTTCATGTTTCATTGGGAAAGCACGTCACATGGACATGTCTGACATTAATCGGATGGTGCTGTATATTTTATGTTCTTCCTCAGGGAGGAATACAGGATATTTGTAACAGTAATGTAGTCTATCACAATGACTACTATAGAAAGCAGTTATGTTAGTTTGGCCGGTTTGAAAATCACTAGTGTTACTGTCGCAAGTAGGGAATAGTATAGAGAAGTCCATTTCTTTTGTCAGTCTTTCAGTCTGCAAGTTTGATCCTTTCAAAAGCTCTATTAATGGTGCTTTTCAGATTTTTTGTGCATGCAAATCAATCGTGACTCAGTAGTTCTGGAGTGAAGCCTGAGAGTCTGCATTCACAAGAAGCTGCCAAGTGCTGCCAATGCTGCTGGTCCTTGGAACACAGCTTTATGTGCAAGGCTCTATGGCACTTTATATCATGGGCCTTTCCACTGAGAAGCAAGCACACAAATAAATAAAATCCTTGGCTATAGAGGAAAGGGGCACTAAAGGGGAACAACTAATGGATAGGCGATCAATAGGTTTATGAGATATTACCAAATACAAGGAAAGATGAGCATTGAGAAGGAATTAATTGGATGCTTCACCAAGATCAAATAAAACAAAATTGATAAAGCCACTTAGCTTATTCTCCTCTGCCAAAGTATATTTAGTGAACTAGGAAGAGAGAAACCAGCGCAGTGCATTATGGGATCAATAGGAGGTGATGGGGTCAAAACAGTGAAAGTAGACTCTTATTTCCAAAAGTTCAAAAAAATAAGCAGAGAAGGATGTTTACAAAGTTGAAGAAAAATGGAGTGTTTTTTCATGTTTGTTTTGCTTATGGATAAGGAGTCAATAGCAAGTGAAAGGTTGAAATTACAGGCTTTTTTTTCTACGCTACCTCACTGAAGGGGAGCCAGTTAATTAGAAAAGCTGTAATCAGTGTATCTTTTTTAGTTTAGAAGATACTTTTAAAGTTTTAAAATCTATATTGTGTTTGAAAATATTGACTCCCAGATCAGTATTTTTTTTGTCAGCTGCTACCAAAACTATCCTAGTCAATTATAACGTGGATCTTTTAGTATATTAAAACTGGATTTCACAGTTTTCATTCTTGGTTTCCAGGCTTTCTTTCTACAGTTTGCCTTTCCTATTATATTACCAAAAGTGATCTTTACTGTAAATTTTTGATACTGCTTTATCAATTCTCTGCTTAAAAATATTTTGGAGCTACGGTGTCTGGTAATAGCAAGCTAGATCATTCAGATTGTTCTACTGAGAACAATTTAAAAAGGTGGGCCAAAACAAAACATTTTTATTGAGGGTTTCAGAAAGCTAGTTGATATGACTAGATTTGGATCTGAATGAGAACAGAGAATAAGGAAGGAATGGCTCCAGTGTAGAATTGTTCTTTCCCTGGGAGAGATGTTGATTTCAGAAGCAGCAACTGAGAGATAAAAGGGTGCTTTTAACAACTATGGATATAAGAGGACAGGGACAGAGTTCAAGACTTAAGACAGGAGAGGGGTGAACTCTTCTTAAGTAGGACTCCAAAATCCTATACCCTAGGGTTCAGAAAAACTGAAGTAGTTAGGCTCTTGTAGAATGGTAGCTCAGCCTCAAGTTTTCATTCCTGTAACTTCATTAACAAGATCTGGTATTGGTAGTGTCCTTGGGTATTTGGCAGAAGCAAGCGTTAATATTTTCTGGATAAACATTACTTTCTATGTGGCAAATTCTGTCTACACATATAGTATCCGTTACACAAAATATAATTAGACATATGACAAGACATCAGAAACAACAGAGATTACAAACAGACCCACAGGAACTCTGGGTATATAGTTATCAGATTTAAAGTAGCTGTGTTGAGAATTTTGAGTTAATTTTGTACGAATATACAAATTATATAAAAGAAAAATGGATATTCTAGTACTGAAATATGTAATCCTCCAAATTAGGACCTTTGTGGATGAATTTAACTGCAAATTAGCCACCACAGAAGAGAGAATTAGTGAATTGAAACATAAGTCGGAAGGAAATATCCAGAATAAAGAGAGACAAAAGAATGGAAAATATAAGAAAGGGTAAGCTTAGTACAAGATACAATGAGAAATTCTAAGGTATGTATACTTGAGCCCCCAAAGGAGACGAGAGGGAGAATGGGCCAGAAGCATTGTTTAATGATAGAATGACTGAAAACTTCAAAGCTTTAATTCACAGATCCAAGCATCATTATAAACCCCTAGTGGAATCAATACAAATCCCACCGAAGATGAAAAATCTTAAAGGCAATCAGAATAAATAATGAATGGGGTAGCAATAACACTGACAGTTGATTTCCCAACTGAAACACTGGGCAGTAAAATTCAGGGGAAAATACCTACCAGTCTAGAATTCTGCCCTATGAAATTACCCAAAGATGCCATAGAAATGATAAATATGGGGACAAAACTAAATAAATGTTCACTGTCTATAAAAATAATGTCTTATAGTGTTTTATACACATACATGTAATTATGTAATAATAGTTGCATGTAGATCTTGGCAAAGACACACAGTTTTCTGTTTTTTAATTTAATTGATTAATTAATTAGATTCAGGTGTACAAAACAACATAATGATTAGATATTTACAGCCCTCAAAAGTGAACCCCCCCAAGTCTTCTACCCGTCTGACTTCGTACATAGCTATTACAATACATAGCTATTACACAGTCTCCCCCATCCCTTAACCCCCTTCCATCTAGCCAGTATATTCCCTATGTTGTACTTTACATCCCATGAATATATATACAAGGAGTGCCAAAAAAATGTATACACATTGTAATACCCAATATATGCTGATAACAAAAGATGAATGCAAGTCACGTTTGACTTCTGCAATTACAATCTTTTAAGTGAACATCATAGTACACATTGCTACCGTAATTCAATTCAACTTCCAAAAGTAATGCATAGATAACATCTCTTAAAATGCGTATAGATTTTTTTGGCACCCCGGTATATATATTTAATTATAGTTGACATTTAATATTATTCTATACCAGCTTCAGTTGCACAGCATAGTGGTCAGGCATCTACAGTCTATGCAGTGGTCCCCATAAGTTCAGTACCTATCTGGCACCCTACATAATCTTTACAACATTATTGATTATATTCCCCACACTCTATTACATGTACCCATGACTATTTTGTGACTAACAATTTGTACTTTCTAATCCCTTCACGGTCTCCCCCATCCCTTACCCCCCTTCCATCTAGCCACTCTCAGTTTTTTTCTCTATCTTTGAGTCTCTTTCGGTTTAAAGCACAATTTTCAGTATCTTTGTATTATTGTCCAGGGAAAGGATAAAAGTACTACTTAATATTAGACTGAGATGAGTCAGTAATTCAAGCTGTAATCTCTGGGATGACCACAACAGAATTGATAAAGAATGTGTAACTTCCAAATACATGAGAGGAAAGCAGGAAATTAATAAATAATATTCAATTCAAGAGAAAACAAGAAAGGAGAGTAACAGCAGGCAGATGAATAGAAAATAGAATAGATTAAAAAGGTCTTGCTTTAGAGACACATTAAAGAAGAAGGATTAAAAAAAGGTTGAAAGTAAAAAGGAAAAGCAAACACTAATGGAAAGAAAGTTGGTATAATTATGTTAATATGTGACAGAGCAGACTTTAAGACATAAAGTATTCTGAGGAGATGTTCAATTTACCAGGAAGATACAACAATTCTTAATTTGTATGAACTTAGTATCATGGTCTCAAAATACAGAAAGCAGAGAGACACTTAGAAGGAACCAAAAAACTCACAATCGTAGTGGGGGATTTTAATAACCTCTATCAGAGATTTGAAGAATAACAATACAACCAATATGGATATGAAAGATTTGAACAACACAATCAGCAAACTTGACCTCATGCATATAGAGGTAAATAAATATGTGTGCGTCTATGCATACACATACTAGCACATAAACACATATGACACTACGCTACAGTATAGAATATATGTTCTTTTCAAGCACATATGGAACATTTACTAAATTTACATGTGATCATAAATTAAGTTTCAACAAATTTCAAAGGTTTCAACTATTTCATTTTCTTTCAACACAGTGCAATTAAGCTAGAAATCAATAACCGAAAGATAAATTTTAAAAGTTGTCATATGTGGCAAATTAAGCAATATTCTCTAAATAGCAAAATAAGAAATTAGAGAAGTCATAAAATATTTTTGACCAAATTATTAAAACACGGACTATCAAGACTTGTAGGAATCCATTTAGGTGGAAATTTATTGCTTTAGATGACACATACTAAGTTTCTGATTCTGATGATGATGGAGTAAATTCTAACTCCCCTTGCTCTTTCCCCTATACCAAAATAATTGTATCTCAGGGAAAGTCTTACACATTCATTCGTTTATCTGCCAAATATTTATTGAATATCTACTGTCTGCCAGGCATGTCAAGTGCTAGGTATACACCTAGCAGGGTTCCCCAACTTGACAGGATTGACATTTTGGGTCAGATAATTCTTTGTTGTTGGGGGACTTTGATTGCATTGTTTAGTACATGATGTTTACCAGCATCCATGGTCTGTACTCACTAGATGCCAGTAGTACTCCCCCAATTATGATAAACAAAAATGTGCCTCAGTTTCATCAGTTGTAAAATGGGGCTAATAATACTTGTTTTATAGGTTTGATGAATTAGATAATAAATGTGTGAAGTACTTAGAACAGTATCTGGCATATACTAGGCACTTGATAAAGTTGAACTATTACTTTGATCATTAAATAAATCGCCAATATGTATTTCTAAACTGTAATAAATTTTCTGAGGAAGAAGAATAGGACTTCTCTCTGTACTCCCAGTTTAGATTCATATTTGTTGACAACTGTCTTTAAAAATGCATTATATTACTACAAAGTTACCCAATAATAGTTTGCAATAGGTAACAACTGTGGTCACTTTTATTTAACTCTGAAATATTGTGAGTACATGATTGTATTTTCGTATTGATAGAAGCGAATGATCAGTTTATTTCATTGTGCTCTGGTACTTGTATTTATGAATAAGTGTTTTAATATTGCTTATTAAAGTTTAGAACTATAATAGATAAAAATTATTACAAAATGCTTTATAATTTTAAATTATTAAAGTGAATAGTTTTAATTCATTTCAAGTTTTAAACTGTGGAAAGCTGGTATATTAGTTTTTTCCCTCTGAACTGCACTCCATGGTGAACTCTTGAAAATGATAGAGCAATTGAAAACTTCATTGTGATTGAATGTTTAATGAACTCTTGGGATATTATGAAACACAGATTTTCATGAAAAACTAATTGGCAAAGTAGGTGTAGACTAATGGTTACTCCTAAAGCCAATTAAGGAGGCATATGTATTATTAGTTAAAAATAATCTGTAATTGTATTTTGTATTGCTTAAGTTTAAATTTTAAAGTAGGATGTTTTTGACTCCCTACGCTGTTTATGAAATTGAAATAAATTACTATTTAAAACTTTATTTTAAAATAGTTCTACTATTTTTTCATAAGAAAATCAGATTTAAATATATGCTTACCATTTTGTATTCCCACCATTAATGTAGAAGAACGCCTCTTTTTCTACAGCCAAAAAGTATATAGTCAAGCTTTTGAGTTTTTACCAGCCTGTTAGGTGAAAAATGGTATCTCAGTGTAGTTTAAATTTGCATTTCTCTAATTATGAGTTAGATTGAACATATTTTTATATGCTAAGGTCCATTTTTACATCCTCTTGTGACATCTGAGTTTTCATCTTTTTCCCTCCCTCAGTTTTCAAGAGTTCTTTAAATATTTCAGATATAAAAATTGGATCTATATCCCCATATACAGAAGGTGCCAAAAAATGTATACACATTTCAGGAAAGGAAAACATTGTATTAAAATTGTAATACTAAATATATACTGATAACAAAAGATGGAATACAAGTTATGTGTATACATTTTTTTGGTACCCCCCTGTATATATATCTTCTCCTAGAGTTGTAATGGATAAACCATAATTCTTTGTCCACTTTATGGAAAATTAATGACAATTTATAAGAATCGTGGTAGTTCTGGATATAGTTCAAGCTGTTGCTTTACACATAGTTCATTCAAACTGAATGCTTGTCATGTGTCAGGCCTTTTGTTAGGCTTCCAGAAGGCACTGTGGAACAAAGCCAGCAGTGATGTTTTGGAGGTTACAGTTTAGTGGAAGAGATTTAAAAAGAAACTTAAATTGTGCCACCTGCTATAAAGGAGATACAAAGATGCTATGTGGTTAATAACAGACTTGCGCTAGTTAGCCTGGGTGATCAGGAAGGTTTTAGGATAAGTTTTTTGAGCATTACACAGCTAACTGACTTTTGGGATTCAAACTTGATTATTAATATTATATTTATTGTCATTGCTTCATTAGAACCATTCACCTAAATAAGCTAATTAGGTACATATAAACAAACTCTAGTGTGGTCAAAATGTCAAGATTGGATAGAGGGAGACCAATGCAATATGTATTTTTTCGATTATTTGGGTTTAGGTAGAACTTTTTTTTCTTTTATAAACTATTGTTTTAATCTTATAAAATGTTGAGAATAAATATAGCATTTTGCTATGTTTGCTGTCTTAACTTAGTTTTGAGTTTTTAAATTAGTTCTGTAGAGATTGATTTTAATCATTTTAAATTGTTTAGATAGTGGTACAGTTGTTGTTTAGTGCAGTTGTTGTTACATGAAGTATAGATGAGAAAGTCAACACTAATGCAAAATTAAACTGAAACAGATACCATAATCTTCATAATAACAATATATTCAAGTAAGATGTCTTCATAAGTGAAAAATAGTTGACACTTTATCTGAAATCACATGAACAAAAGTGTGTTTATATATGAAAGCATACTTAATTTAATTCACGGTTTGTAAATAGGAATTTAATAATTTAAAATAATCCCATAGAGAAAACTTCATCTTTAATTCTGATTGTACAAATAGAGACATTTTCTCCTGTGAGGACCAATATTACATTTTTTATAACTTGGTTTGGTTAATAATAATAAATATATATGTATCTTCAGATATAACTTATACTTGGGTTAGATGTGTTGAAAGAAATGACCCATAATTTAGTGTTTTTTTAACTTCCTTTTTATTAGGCTATTTACTTTTTTAGAAATAAGATCTTTATTTTATTGCCAGCAGTGCTAGTGATGACAGTTATATTTTGAATTGACTTCCAATTATTAGTGTTTGATGGTGGTCAGTTTCTACAGCAAGCAGGGAGGATGTTCATTTCCTTTTTTTGAGAGTTGGTTGTATTTTATTTAGAGCAAAGAATCCCTGGTAACAAGCTGTATTACTAGTGAATCTAGTAGATACCAGCCCACTGAGCTCTGTTTAGCAATCTTTGACATTACCCTTAAAGGAAAATGAATTTAATAGGGGTTTTGCCTAATTTTTTTTTTTTTTTTTTCAGACACTGGCCAAAAGAAGACCCTAGACAAGAAAGATGGGAGACGAATGTCTTTTCAGAAACCTAAAGGGACTATTGAGTATACTGTAAGTTGCTTGCTTTTGTAAAAGCTGATTTATCTTTGCAGTAGTCTTTATGTAAGACATTCTTTATTTATACTATAAATGAGACAGGGGTTGTTAATTGCCTTGTATTAGAAATCTATACTACACTTTGATAACTGTTGTATTAATAATAATACTTAACTTTTTAATTGTATTTTAGGATTTTTATTCCTTAAAGAGAAATTAAGTGTGATACAAAGATAGTTATTCCAAAAAATTTAATTTGATATTCATGCTAATTTATTAGGTGTCAAAGTTCCTGTGCTATAATAATTTTTATTCGACTATTTACTTTTTTAGAGATAAGATCTTCATTTTAGTCCCAACAGTGCTAATGATAATGAAAATGGCAGATAGAATATTTGAAAGATAAATTGAAATTAATCTTCCAGAATAACCTCTCACATTAGATTATTTGTACTGATTTATAGCTGATTCTTTAGCTCTGAAAATGGAGCTTCTTTCTGTCTTCTTGAAATGAGCCTCATACCTCCCTGAAGTAAGCTTTTCACATTTTTGGTTACTGTGGAAAAGTGAAGTGAGAAATCATCTTCAGTCTGGTGTGCTGCTTATCTGATTAAATGTAAATATCGTTTATTTAGATAATGTTAACCTGTTATAAAACAGTTATTTTAACAGCATAACTTGGCGTTATTTTGTGTTTTTCTAATATAATATATAACTGTATTAAGAAAATAAAAATTTTAAACAATTTATGCATTTGTCATCATGAAACCGTCCAGTCTTAGTTTGAATCTTGATTATTTTCCATGAATCTTTCAAATTGAACAAGTTATCAAAACCTTGAGTTACTCTTTAGTTTTACATATTGTATGATTGACAATTTGAGATTTTAAGTATTTTTAAAAAGTTAGGAACCAGATCATTTACAGTAGAATTATATTTACTATCCAAAGAGTCTCTTCTTAAAGCATATTATAAACTTAAATTGAGTGTGCTTGTGCTTTCTCTGTGTGATTGAGAAATTGAGAAAATAAGTTCAAATGGTAAAGTACTAGGTAATGTAATTTGATGTATTCATTAGTGTTTATTAAGGCACAAGATTATAGACATGAAGCGTAAGATGTTATCTATACATATAATCATGTGATTGTGCAAAATTGTTAGTTTTGAATTCAGGAGTTTACCATTATTTTTTTGTAATTCTATAAAACTTGTGTTATCTGTAGCAAAATTAAATTCAAATTAATAACCATTATTTTTTGGGGAAAGTTAATGGAAGCTTTAATTATTTTTTTTCCTTAATATTATAAATGACCTTTGGAATATAATCACATATTGACCAGAAAAGTTATAAAACATCCTGTAGCAGGTCTTTGTTTAGTGTTTTTTAAAATTCATTTCTTAATCCTTTGTTTATTCCCTATGTCAAATCCTAAAAGAAATAAACAAATATAATTGTAAAACTAAGATATTACTGTCTTATATTCTATTCTTACAATTTTTACAATCTTCATAAAACATCTTTATATAAAATATGTATACAACATGATTTTTGTATTTAGGAAAAAAATAGATATCCCTATATTTCTTTTAAAATAAAACTTTTAATATTTCAGTGTACTCTCAAAATTGGTTTACTCTAAAATAGTTATGACCTAGCTTAAATGTATTTCCAGACCACCTAAATGTAGTATAAATTAATCTTGTACTTTAGATAGCTTTAAAGTTAAAATTGTATGTATGTACACTTATATATACATATATGCATACACATACTGTTTTTAATTGTAAAATCACTTTCAGTAGGAATCAAAAGTAGACCTTGAAAATGCTATACATTATCATCTTCTTCCTTATTAATTTAATATTCCTGTACCTTTCACCTGAAAGAGCCTTCTTTCAGTGAGGATCTGTGAATGGATAATCAGGCAGTGTCTGAAAAGTCGTATTGCACACTCATTCCTGGTGGTTGAGCTATCGATAAATTATTAGGTTGACTGCTATTTTCTGTCAGCACTTTGAATAGTAATCCATTGTCTTATGTCCCTCTGTTGCCTTTTTATTTTTGTTCATTTCTAGATAGTCTTTATTTCTGTTTTTTGTTTTTCTTTTGTTTTGTTTTGTTTGTTTTTGAACTTTCCTTGTCGTTACAGTTCTGCGGTGCCACTATGATAAGTCTAGTTTCAGACAAATTTTTATTTATCTTGCTTTTTTGTGTGTCTTCGGTCTAAGGAATTAGGTCATTCATAAATTCTGGAACATTGTCAGCCATTATTTCTTTGATTATATCCTCTCCTCCTTTACTCTGTTTATTCTTGAAACTAATTGTGCTACCTTTTGCTATCATTCTGCTTCATTACCCTGTTGTTCTTAGCTATCATTTTGACTATCTTCCATCTTTTTTGCTGGCGATTTTACTCTTCTTAATTCCAAATGTGAGTGATCCCTTGTTTCTTTTCACTTTTCCATTTACATTCTGTTACTTGGAGAGCTTAAGAACTTTATACTCATAAACTATGTGGAGTGAGACCCACTGTTTTTTCTATTCCTACCTTGCTAGATTTCCTGCTATCACTTCGTATTTAACAAGTTATAGCAAAACTTACTAATTCTTTCTCCATGCTTGCCCCATGCTTGATTTTCTTATTTCCATTCCCTTTAGTCTTTTCTTCAGGTTGGAATTTTAGGACTGAGCATCAGTTGCTCATTAACTTTGTTCCCCTGACCTACTACTCCTAGCCACCATCATCACAACACCATTCAATCCGTGAGTTGTCTTCTCTTTTGTCTTACTGAAAATCTTATACTTTAATCGCTTTTTTTTTTACTTTTTTATTACCTTAAACTTGATCTACTGCAGTAGTATTACACTGACTTTGATGCATCCATTCTCCTGTTTATTAATCCTAGACCTGTTACCACTAATCTAAGATGCTACTGGGACCATAGAACTTCCTTGTTTTATAACTATTAGTGTTTTTTATTACCTTTATCACCTCTTTTAATGGGATCATTGTGAGGATGAAATGTGTGATAATTAATATGAAAGTTCTTTGTAAACTTAGATGTTACTGCAAAATAGAATTTGTTTACAGAAACCTTTTACATATAATTATCTCAGTAAGGTAGGTGATATATCATCTCATTGTATAAATAGGGAGGTTTGCACAGAGGAAAAAGTGGAACTAGATTATTAACCCATGTATTTGGCTTAGATTTGATTTTCCAATTTTATATATATATATATATATGTCAACTTTTCCTGACTTTCAGTCTTCTGTAGCCTAATTCTAAATGCCTGTTTATTCTCATTCTTTTTTGAGATGTAACTCTAATTACTCACCTTCCTAAAATCCTAAATTCATGAGTGTACTATGGATGATTTAGGAGGAAGAGACAGTACCCCACAAATGTGTTTTGTACTTTTCTGTCTCCGAATGTGTCATTTCTAAACTCTTCTTCACTTTGAATGTTCTCTCCCTTCTATCTGCTTCTCAAATTCTTGAAATCCATTCTTCCATATCTTGTTTTAAAGCATGTCTATAAAGTTTTTCCCGAATAATTTAAAGCAAATATAGTGCTGTATTTATACTCAACTTCTATTATATTCATTGTTTCATTTATATAATGTTTCTTGTCTTATTTTTGCAATTAGATTGTAAATCTCTTATGCGCTAAAACCACTTCGTTGCACTTAATTTTGTTTGTTACAGAGCTCTTATAATGCATTATGTGTAGAGGACTCAAAGGAATATATTGACTGATAAAATGACTTTTTCTTTCAGGATAATTGGCAAAATCCTCTGATTTAAGATGTCTATAAATATGATCATTAAAATATACTAATGATTCAGAAAGGTGTTGTTCAACTTTGGTTCAAATGTTTTCTAATTTATCCATTTAAATGGCAGAATCTACATAAAGATCATTAGGAATAGCAATTTAAGTTTAAAACTGGCAGGCATGTACTTTGCTAAAATAAATTTAGTATTTTTCTAGAACTTACGTGTTTTAGGAACTATTTAAATGAATAAATATTTCGTTGTTTTAAAATCTTTGTAAAATAAAAATCGCTTGTTTATGTTTTGTAAATTATATTTTATATTTTGAAATTGCTAGAACCCATAGAGGCTCACATGTAATTGTGATGTGTTATGATATGGCATGTACTCTATAGCATAATAGGTTGAGACCACTTGCTAACAAATCACAAAATTTGTCAAGTTATCCTATCTCCAAAGATGGAAATACTACTTCTTAATCAAATGTAAGATTGGTTTGTAAACATGTTAATGATAATTAAACCTTAATAATTCAGTTTTTCTGTTTGAATAGATTAAAATAATTTATTTTTTCTTTTAAACAGGTTGAATCAAGGGATTCGTTGAATAGTATAGCCCTGAAATTTGATACAACGCCAAATGAACTTGTTCAACTAAATAAGTTATTCTCCCGAGCAGTTGTTACTGGACAGGTATCTTTTTTTAATGCCTTTGTATAGAAGTATTAAGTAGCAAGACAGAAAGTATTCATTTCAGCATAGCTAATGATACAGGAAATTTAAGAATACTTTTATTCATGCTTTGAACAAATCATATTTGCTCCAGAAGAGAAAATTAACTGTCATTTACATCCATATGATTTTTTCTTAATACACATTGCAAATAATTGTGAATTGTCTTTTCAAATATAGTTTTAAAGCACTTTTTAAAATATTCAAAGCAGTACACGTACATGATAAAAAATTCAGACATCTTTAAAGGTAAGTTATCCTATCTCAGACTTCTAGTTTCATTTTCCACAAGCAATCACAGTTACCAATTTATGTCCCCTTTCAGAAACATTTTAGCCTTTTCTTTAAGTTTAACTTTGATTTTGGAAAATGTTTTAGATAAGCACAGCTCAGTTTCAGCCTTTTTCGTATGTGTAGCGTTGCACTGTATTGATATATTTCAGTTTATCTAGGCACAGTAAGCTTTAGACTGTCTCTACTCTTTTGCTATTGTAAACATTGCTGTAGGGAACACTTTTGTACGTATCTCGTTTCCTTTATACACAAATACATCTATAAAGTCCTAAAAGTAACATTACTGCATTAAAGGATATCTACATTTTAAATTTTGCTAGCTATTGCCAAATTGTCCTTTAAGAACTCCCACATTATATAAGAATTATTGTTTCCCCATCCTATTCCTCACAGTACATATTATCAAACCTTTCTAAATTGAATTGAAATGGGTTTTTAACATATTGTGGTAATAAATGTTCTTTTAATCTGAAGATTTTTCTTTTTTCTTTTTATTGCTGAAGGTCATTGTTAATGGCACTTGCTGATATAAGCACCATCTGATTCTTAATAGTTCAGTTTGTGTGAATGTTTACTTCCAGGTTTTATATGTTCCGGATCCTGAATATGTCTCCAGTGTTGAGAGCTCTCCATCTCTAAGCCCCATAAGTCCCCTGTCACCAACATCATCTGAGGCTGAATTTGATAAGAACGCTGTAAGTGTCCCTACTTTTCAAAGATAGCTGTGAAGAAATCTCATTGTATATGTACGAGGTGTGATCAAATAATATGGTGAATGTTTAAATAAAAAAAATTGTTGTAGTAAAAGACACATTGCCACTAATCCCCCTCACTCTGAACACAACTTATCCCATCAGACCACTTTCTGAAGGAGTTCTGTAAGTCCTCTTTCGTGAGTGTCTTTAGTTGCGCTGTTGTGGCTGCCTTGATGTCCCAAATCATTTTGACTTTGGGGAAGAGCCAGAAGTCGCACGGTGCCAGATCTGGTGAATAGAGTGGATAAGGACACATCGTAATGCTTTTATTTGACAGAAATTGCCATACCAGAAGTGATGTGTGACACAGATTATTATCATGATGTAGGATGATTTACATTAAAACACACCTTCTTCTCCACTGTAGCTCACAACCACCGATTGCAACGAACAGGTAGAAAGTTGTCACACACTGTTACTAAGGTTCAACACGCCGCTTCCCCTATTAAAGATCCCTTCCTTTCCGTTGGATGGCACTCGGCCGCAGCATTTACCCTATTGTTTGATCACACCTCGTTATATCTCATCATGCTTTTGTATCCTACTCAGACTATTGTTAGAACAAAATTTTACCTTTTTATTTTGTTACTTAACTGTGTAAATCCCAGTTTCTAATGTGAAACATTCTTATTAAACAAGATAACTTAAATTGATTTATTAGTGGTGGTGGTGTTGGTCCAAAGTTTCAGCAACTCTCTCTTATAAATACCATATAATTAACTACAGAAGAAGTTTTACCTAACAAATATAATAGTATCGTAAGTCCATGTTCAATTTGATTTTTATTTCAGGTTCTATGAATATTTATATAGTGCTTAGAACTCTTGAGTTCATTTTTAACACATTGCCTTTTAAAAAATAATTTATCATCTTAGTCTCTCTTCTAAGTATTAACTCCAAGTAATAAATAGTGGATTAATTTAGCATTTTTAAGGAATGCATGTTCTATGTAAGTTACATTTTAAAAAAGAATTTCAAGAAACCAAACGTTATTTAATAATCTTGAATAAAATCTCTTCTGAAAAGAATTATATTTTTGTGCCTAAATTAATGCTAATCAGAATTGTCCATTTTCATATTGGCCTAATGATTATATTTACCTGTGAAAGACTATTCCTCCATTAAATGGCTTGACTCCTGTGGGAGATCCTTCTGTGTCACTCTGCTGACTTTAGGAGACATCTTTTTCTTTTCTGCCCCAATTTGCACTGAAAATGTAGTATACCAAATGGCACACTAGTAATAAATCATTTGTGTGTGTGTGTGTGTGTGTGTGTGTTTGTGTGTGTGTGTGTATGTGAAAGACAGAGACAGACAGAGAGACAGAGAGGGAGGAAAGTGGTGTCTTTTTCAAGTGATTATTAGTTGGATATCTTATTTGTGTAAAAATGACTATACATTGTACTTTAGAATGTAGGCACATGAAAGGAATATATTACACTTATCCTCTTTGATGAAAATGAAAATGAGATTCTAATGATAGGTGTTGCTGCACCAAATGATGCAAGAATACCTTCGTGAATATGGCCTTGCCATTTTCCCATGTGACTTCAAAAGCGATGTACTCATAAGGGGCAGTTCCAAAGGAGAGCCTTGTAGCCTTAGGTTAATTTAGCTTGTGTTTCAAACCCTAACACAGAATTTTGAGAAGCCTAGATTATAGCATCTTGCCTAACTGAAATCTGTGGGGCCCTTTTCTGTCCCTCAGCTTTACCCCAAATCTGCCTACCAACTGGCTTTATTGAAAACATGTGATCAAAGAGAAGAGAGTGCTAAAGCTCAAGAGAGCAACAAGACCAGGCCTCCTCCTACTTTAAAATGCTCTTTTCCTCACTTTTGTCATGTTGGTGAAAGAGGGGAAGAGAATAATAAAGCCATATGAATGACTTTTTAACCTGCTATTGAAGATGGGCCCAAAAGTATCCTCTAATATGACCAGTCATGAATAAATTGTTTCTCCCTGAGATCGTTCCAGAAAAAGGGTAAGAAATTTAAGAATTCTTGAAGTTCTCTTTACCTAGATGATAGCCCTCACCTGCTATCTGATTGTGGGCAATAGTTAGAAATAATTCTTGTGAACAAATACAAACTTGAGTTGTTTTTTTACATACAGAAACAGTCATTACTAGATCCCAAGATAATATTCCTATATAACATATAGAAATGCTTATATCTCAATATTGTAATAATTGGGTTTATGTCTCCCATTCTATTTATAAGTCCCTTAGAAGCAAAGATCTTATGTTTTATTAGATATAATTCATATTTGTATTAATTAATGTTTACTAGTATAATTATTATATGTTTCCCCAGAAATTGTTTATATTTCTAATAATCACCGATAGGTTTCCTTTGAATGTTCAACTTTGTTTTGGCTTACTTATGAGGCTATAATATTATGTTCCTATCTTTGGTAGCATAAAGGATCTCAGCAGCCTTTTGAATAACTTATTTTCACATAAAAATAATATCTTTGAGAATTTCAGGGTAAAACACATACTGACAAAGAAACATAGAAGGACATAGAACCAAAGTGAGAGTAAATAAAAAAATAGCTAAAATTTACTATGTGTCTTATACAACTCTAAGCTCTTTAAAAGCATTATCATTTATTCCTAACCTCAAACTTAAGAAATAAGCACGGGGCCTAGCTATCTTTGCTATCCCCTCTAGACCCATTCTTCACCCTTTTGTTTCCTCCTTTGGGCAGTAGATTACATCATTGGGTTCCCCTGACCTTGTGCTTCTTTGGTTTTGGTCTTTTGAGAGCATTGGTGGAAGAGGATAGGAGGGTGAGGGGGTGGGGGATATGTTTATTCTCCTAGCTCCCTCCCTACCCCTCCTTACAAGGTCACCCCAGAGTGACAACATTCTTCAGCATCTCATCTCTTCTCAGACAGAGGGCTTTCCACAGAGCCCTCTGTCTCTAGCTTTAGGCATCTTTCTCTCCCCCTATCTCTTTAAGTCTACAGGTGATAATTAAGCCTCTGTTGTTGTTCACCTGGATTTTCATTTTACACTGTATACCTTTGTAAATAGTTCCATTATTAAACTCTTAAAATCACTGTTTGTTGTGCCATCTGTTTCTTTCAGTACCTGACCAATACGGTATTTATTTTATAGATGAGGAAACTAAGGGAGAAAGGATAAATAACGTGTGTCTAAGGCCACTCAATTAACTAATAGCCAAGTTAGGATTCCACCCTGGTGGTCTGGGTCCAGAGCCCATGTTCTTCATTACCAATTTATAGCTGGAAATTAATACCTCAGAAACTATTGCTCAATAAATAATTGGACTCAAAGAAATAAGTAATATTTAATCCTTGTGAGTGTAGCAATAGTTGTCACTTTGCATTATCTTTTTATAATCTTTAAATCTAACATCCTTTTATAGCTAGGAACCTTTGTTTGTCTACCTCCTTTGGTTTCTCCTCTTTGCACCTTAAATTTACTCATTTTGCTAATGCAGTTGTAGGCTAAAACTACCTGTGTGACATAATTAGGATGAAATTCAGAGGAAAAATGTTTAAAGGTGAAAAATGAAATAATTTAAATAGTTTTTATTTATGTTTATATTAATATACTTCACTGAATGATAGTATATTCAGATAGTTATCTCTTTAATATAAAACAGTCTTTAATATACTCTAATAAATCTGAAAGATTATAAGAAAATCAGAGAACTTGTAGCAATTGGATTGGATACACAGTAGTACGCAAATATAGTTTTGAAAAAAATTAATTTTAAGAGATCCTATGGAAAGCCTAGCCGGTCTTACAGGAAGAAAATATGTAAAGTAGGAATAGAGCTTAGGAGTACGAAAAGCTTCTTAAACATTGGCTATGATTATACTGCTGCAGTTACTATAATACTTAAAAAGTGTTTACTAGGCACTTATTAATGGGGGGGGCTAAGGCATAGAGAGTAAAATGAATGATTTACACAAGGTCACATAGTTAATGAGTGGTTAGAGCTGGATTTAAACCCTGGCATTTATGTCTAGTTTGCGTTAGGTTCTTAACCCCTTTTTTGACCTGATGGATGAAATGGTGAAGACTAGCAGTACAGATTTTCTGTGACTGAGACATACGATCTAAAACTAAAATACCATAAATCGTAGAAACTAGAAAGTTTGTAATAAAGAACTATCTGGAAGTAATACATAGGAAGTTTCTGCTTGACCAAAGCGAAAAATGAAAGTACAGCAGATAATTCAGAAGTATTGTTTAAAATGATTAAAAGGTGAGCAAAAAGCATTGCTTTCCCTTTTCCTCCTCTACTTTCAATATTTAGGATTCTCTGGACTTTTTAATATATTATTATTCTTCTGTTTACACAACTTAAACAATTATTAGTTCCCTGTATTAGTTTCCTAGGGCTGCCATAACAAAGGGTCACAAAATGGCTGTGTTTAAACCAGAAGTTTATGTCACGTTTCTGCAGGCTAGAAGCCAGGAATACAGCTATTGGCAAGTGCCATGCTCCTTGTTGGAGAGAATCCGTCCTGCCTCTTTTAGAGTTGGGTGTTCGCCAGCAATCCTTGGTGTTCCTTGGCTTGTCGGATTACTCCAGTTTCTGCCTGTGTAGTCGTATGGCTGTCTTCTCCCTGTGGATTTGTATCTTCATATAGTGGGCTCCTTTTCAAATGAGGAAACTGGTTATATTGGATTAAGAGTCTGCCCTGCTCCCGTCTATGACCTCAGCTTAACGAATTTCATCAGTAAAAACCTTATTTTCAAATAAGGTCACATTATGAGGTACTGCGGATTAGGACATCAGTATGTCTTCGTGGGTGACCCAATCAACCCATACATTGCCTGTTAAAAATTACAAGAGAATTACAGAATTTAACCTCCCTTATTTTCTAAGAAAAAGGGAACATTAAGTTTTCTAACTCTCATCAATTAAGTTTTTTTTTTAAAAGACATTCAATGAATATATTTTTTTTACTTATCGATGAGAAGATATATAGAAGAGTGAGGTTAATTTCCTACAGAGGTTAGGGGAAGCTTGAGAATTTTTGTGACATCTAGTAAAATAAACCTCCCTCTATTTTAATCATAATAATCACATAATTCATTGACATATTGAAGTTGTATGCCTGTATACCTGAAAACAGATATTAATTGCAAATAATAGCAGACGTGTAAGACATTTTAAAAATTTTGTTAAAAATATCACGATAGTTTGAAGAGGTTAAATAATTGCATATGCTTTAAGAATTGTTCTCATGTATGCCATCCTTAAACTAGTCACAAATATGACTCCCCACTCTCTTTCCCTTCTCCCTCCTTTTCTTCCTTTCTCTCTATATGTATATACTATAAGTTTAAAAATACTAAAAATAAGTTTAAAATCACTAAAATATATAATATGTAAAATATAGCTTATCTGTTCTATATAATAAATAGATAAACTATAATTTTAACTTTCATGCTTTTAAACCTAAATTTTAATATATAAATATATGTGTGCTTTATTATAATAAATAGGGCTATAGTGCTTTATTATAATAAACATGCTTATATATTACATATAGTAAAGTTAAATAACTATAAATATCATATATAAATAATACATAGATTATATATTTTATATAATATAATTTAGCTTTGGTGCTTTTAAACTTAAATATCAACTATTTATAAGGGAATTATTATTTTTTAATATGTATATTAATTTTTTAATATACTTTTTAAGTGATGATGCTATCTGTAATCGTACCTTGATCTTATATTCTCAGAACAAAATGTTATGGTTAGCATGTGATAAAAATAGAACTTAAAATGGGACTTTGTATTTATATAAATTTTAGGAAAGCAATTCTATATGTAGAAGAAATCCCCGTATTTGTAACATTACATATAAGACATGGTTAAATTACTGGGTGAGAGTTTTCTTCCTAGATTCTGAATGAGAGCATCATTTCCACAATTAGGATTTAAAAATGGATCCTGCTTTGCTTTTTAACCTGGTTGCTAAAAAGCTCTGAGCCAGATCCAAAGTCCCTAATATAACATTTACAAGTACAATTGCATTTTATTTTTTCTTCACTCTCATGTCTTTATTTTTTATTTGTGTCTTATTTTATTCTGTGTGTTGGTTTGAAAAGCCTCAAATTCTTGGTCTTAAGTATAATATAAATGAATTCTGATGGAGGTGGTTAAACATAATAATTTACAAGTGGTAATTGGCACCCATCGTATCTATGGCATCGAATGCAGCAGCATAACATTTACTTTAAAAGTAAATATTTTCTTGTAAAATATACAATGCATATGTTGTATGAAATAAATATAAATGTTAATATTTATTGGCCTGTATGCTTATCCTCCTCAAACTTCGTGTGTCTTACCTATATATGTTGCCAGATAGCATTTCTACATATTTTCAGTCTCACAGGGGCAAAACCACAATAAAGCCAAGGCAAAATGGGAAATGGAGAGTTTGGAGTTGCTATTAGTTTATGGTAATGACTTATAATACTATACAAATCATATTGTATAATATTTAATTATATTATACAATAAAAGAGGACCATAAGTCAACCTTTTTGGATCACTTGTCCTGGTGATGCTTTGCTTTTGCACACTTGAATATTTGGGGCAATAATTGAGGCTTGATAAGTAGATGTTTATACTTCTGTATTTTTAAGGGACCTTTTCATCCCTAATAGCTAAAACAAAATTGCACAAAGACGCTTCAGAAAGCATTCAAACGAGCTTTGAAATCACAGCATTAAGAATCAGAATCTATAAACAGCAGTCAAAACCAGCTGCCTGGAGATACTGATACTTTATTTAATGTACATGTACCATGTTTCCCCAAAAATAAGACCTAGCCTGACAATCAGCTCTAATGAGTCTTTTGGAAAAAAATTAAGATATGGTATGATATGGTATGGTATGGTAATGGTAATGGTAATGGTAATGGTAATGGTATGGTATACCTAGTCTTATATTATAGTAAAATAAGACCGGGGCTTATATTAATTTTTGCTCCAAAAGACGCATTAGAGCTGATTGCCCTGCTAGGTCTCACTTTCGAGGAAACATGGTATGTAAGCTGTAATGAGGTCTGATGGGGCTTTCCCTGAACAACTTTGATCTCTTTTAAAGGAAATGTACTCTTTTGTGCTATACTTCAAGCATTTGCTAAGCTGCATATTCTTTCTAACAGGATTATATTGATAAATTGGGATTCCTATAGATACTGAGTTGTACGTATAGTTTGAGACTTTGAGGGAACCTCAGAGATCATGTTGTTCCCCGAGGTATATATTCATTTAAGGAAGGCATTTGACAATGTACTGTGATAATAGTTTTGATGAATCATAAGGTCACATAGTAGATAATGCTGTCAGCTGGATTTGGTGGTAACTGAAGAGTCATAAACACAATTTCTTGATAGCTTTGTACCTACTATCAGGGCGGCCTTTCTATGGCTCTGCATTGGCTTTTCTTTTCCCTTCACAGAAATAAATGTGTATAAATTATTCAAAAGAATACTTGAAAGGGAAGGTGTATAGTCAAGCTTACTAGTTCATTTGTTGGCAACATGGTTTTGCATCTCAGCTTCATCTTGCCCACTGGGTGAGTTAGAGAAATTGGCTAAGCATAAGTTTCCTTAAAAATTGAGGTAATAGTATATATACTTAATATGAGTAATTTTTAAATTAAATGAAATAGTCCATATAATACACTTAAATATAATAAGTATTCATAAATATTCATTAATATTGTTAGTATATCTTATTTAATTATCTGTGCTAAATGTATTTATATGTGATACAAAACTCTTAGATATAGTAACTACCAGAGACAGCAGGATGAGTGTAAAATTATTATGATTTGCATCATAAAATAAAAGATTAGGAACTTCGTTAATAGATATTAATGATTAAACATTGTTTTTCAACTGTTAAAACATAATTACATTTTAGGTTTTTAAAAAATATAAATCATAGTATATTAAATAAAGTTGTTTAACAGTATTCTACAGTGGTCTGTTCCTCTTCCAAAAATATATGTTGAATATCTGCCCAAGTGCTAGGGATTCAGCCCTACATTTTAGGGAGGGATATGTGAAGTTTAGAAAATAAGTGTAAAAATCCTGTCCTTGTATACGTTTAAGGAATTAGATCCATTTATTAGAGTAGAAAATGTTATGTTAAAATTTGATAGCTATTTTCAGTATCTCAAAGGCTATGAAATTGAAGAGGAGGCAGGCTTGCTTATTATTTCAAAAGACCAAATCAGAGCTATTAGGCATTAATAACAAAGTGGCTACTTTTAGCTCAAAAGTCTGAAGAACCTTACTATTATGAAAACTATTCTACAGGGCATTGTGCAGTTACTCATAATTTGTGAAATGCCTCTGTGGAGGTATTTAAAGCAAAGATTAAAAGACATCTGCCTAGTCTTCCTACATTGTACAGAATATTGAACTTTGGAGTGGGGAGAACTATAAGTTCTAAAGGGTCTGTGAATTTTGATAGAAAACATTCTAAGTGAAATCTAACTGTCTTTTTTCAATTAACACTACAAGCAGCAAACTATAGAGTAGCACCAGGCAGACTTGTGACTTTGTCCCCAGTAGAATTCACAGATATTTTCAGGTCACTTTAGCGTTGTTGTAGATGTCACAAAATGTTGTTTTATAGTCATCTACTTGAAAATTATAATTACCAGAGTCACCAGTAGGTCTTGTTATTTAATGTATTAATAAGAAAGCATATATTACTATACGTCTCTAATTCAAAAAACTATATTTTTTAATGTGTTTCAATGTAACTTTTTTTCTTTGTAAACCTATATTTTAAGTGTTCAAAAAAACATTTTGAGAAGGCTTCACTGAGACAATGGTCGTCCATGACACCAAAAAAGTTAAGAACCTGTGATCTAATTAATTAATACTTTATAAAATGATGTTGATACATTCTTGAGGTTTTAAAAGGCTCTCCCAATGAATGGATTCTGCTAAATTCCTAGGTATCACAGATAAGAACTCCCCTTTTTTTCTGTTCCCAAAACCTGAGGGATATATTAAATGGTCTTATTAGGGCCAGTGGTTTACTTAAGGAGCAACTGAATGTTTGTCTGCGTGTGTGTGTATGTGTGCGTATGTGTATGTGTGGTGTTTGGGATACAAGAAATGTAGTTTTCAACATTTTCCAAATATGACATATGAGTCATATATATATCCCCTATTAAAAAAATAATAATTGAGAATATAAGTGTAAGCTATGTTAAAGATCTTTACTGAATGTGAAAATAGTGCCATTCTTACCTATATTTTTTACATAAGATATTTTGGGCTGACCTCCAGCATGTGATGAGAAGAAAGAACACTTATTGAGGAAAGCTACTCATTTGGCTTTAATAATGTGCTTATTTTTCTTTAGTTTTCTAAAGTTCCATTATTTATTTTTTTAAAGAATCCTGATGTAGTCCACCCAAAAGAAGCAACTCCCTCATCTACTTTTACTGGTATTCGACCTGCACGAATTGTATCTTCAACTTCTGAGGAGGAAGAAGCATTTACTGAGAAATTTCTAAAAATTAATTGCAAATATATTACCAGTGACAAGGTAATATTACCTTAGAAAAAAACTTCTAATCATGCTTTTTTTATTACTAAAATATGACAGTTTTGCATTTACATTTTGAGTCACCAACATCAGCACATGCTCGAATATTTTTTTTAAATATTGGTGGAATTACTAGTTTGGGTTAGCCTGCATTTTGCTTATAGCTAACAATCTGGTGATCTGTTGGAAATTGTTAAAAGCAATAGGAGATAAATAAATTTACTATAATACAATGAGGTACAGTTAATTTGCTGTTGATAGAATATTTCAAAAAGCACTTCTGGGCACTCTTTGGAGTTCTAAGTCTTGGAAATTTAGTATAACGCACAAATAAGAAGATAACTGCTATTCATTGAGTAACCACTATTAGGTTGGTGCAAAAGTAATTGCGGTTTTTGCAATTATTTTTAACCTTTTAAACCACAATTACTTTTGCACGAATCTAATATATGCCAGAAACTGTTTTTGGTGTTTTAATTATTTTAACAATTCAAAAACTTCCTGTGCAATGGGTGGTCCTATTCCCTCTTTACAGGAAAAGAAAAAAAAGCAAACAAAATAACTATCAGGCAAGGTTAATAAATCCAAGGTTTCTTTATCATGGCCCAAATTCAAACCCAATTTGAATCTGTTTTATGTACAACACCTCGCTGTGCTAAGCAAAGCATTTCTGGTCTGAAAAGGGAATATAGTCAGGTAATACAGAGTTAGAATATAAACTCCAGGTATTACTTAGAAAGTAACTAAAGCATGATTCCAACTTACAGAATTATGACTATACTCAAAACTCATAATTTATGAATATTTGAAATACAGGTGTTTTAGTGCTATAAATTTCCCCCTACATATTGTTTTAACTGCATCCACAATCTTGATATATTGTATTTTTATTTTAACTCATAATACTTTCTCTTTATTTCTTCTTTGACCCATGGACTATTTAGGAGTGTTTTAGTTTTCTAAATATTTGGGGATTTTTCTAAGTGTCTTTTGTTACTGATTTCTAATGTTATTCCATGTGGTTGAAGAACATGCTACTTTTTGAAGGCTTAATTTAAGACTTGTGGTCCAGAATGTGGTATATCTTGATATAATGTTACATGTGCACTTGAAAATGATGTGTATTCTGCTGCTGTGGGAGGACTATTCTATAAGTGTCAGTTAATTCAAGTTGAGGGATAGTGTTGTTCTTCTGTATCCCTACTGATTTTCTATTTGTTCTATCAATTATTGACAGAAGGATGTTGAAATATCTCACTATAATTGTGTATTTGCCTATTTCTTCTTTCATTTCTATTAGTTTTTGTTTTGTGTATTTTGAGACTCTGCTATTAGGTATAAAAATGTTTAAGATTCTTACATTGTCTTGATGAATTGACTTGTTTCATTATGAAAGACCTTCTATTCACGGTAATATTCTTTGCGATGAAATCTACTTTGATGGATACTTATAGTCACTTCAGATTCTTTTTGATCATTGTTAACATGGTTTATCTTTTTCATTGTTTTACTTTTGGCCTGTCTTTATATTTAAAATGGGTTTCCATACTTTACGTTAGAATTCACCCTTTATATTGTACATTCTGTGGGCTTTGACAAATGTATAATGACATGTATCTACCATTATAGTATCATATCGAATAGTTTCACTGCCCTAAAAATCCTCTGTGCTCTGCCTCTTCATCCATTCCTCCTGTTGAACCCCTGGAAACTACTGATTTTTTCACTGTCTCGATATTTTGCTTTTTTTCAGTGTGTCATATAGTTAGAATCTTACGGTATGATTGTATGATTTCAAATTGGCTTCCTTCACGTAGCAATACTCATTTAAGAGTCCTCCACGTCTTTCGTGGCTTGACAGCTCATTTCTTTTTATTACTGAGTACTAATTCACTGTAGATGAACCATAGTGTATGCATTCACCAACTGAAGGTCATCTGGGTTGCTTTCAAGTTTGGGCATGTAAGAATACAGCTGCTATGAACATTCATGTACAGGTCTTTGTGTAAACGTAAGTTTTTATCTCATTCGGGCAAATACTAAGGAGTGCAGCAGCTGGATCTGGATGGCATGGTAAGACTATCTCTAGCTTTGTGTAAGAAACTGCCAAACTGTCTTCCAAAGCGGCTGTGTCATTTTGCATTCCTACGAGCAGTCAGTGAGAGTTGCTGTTGCTCCACATGGTCACCAGCATTCATTATTGTCAGCTGTAGATGTCAGCCATGCTAACTGGTCTTTAGTAGTAACTCATTGTTTTAATTGGCATTGCCCTAATGACTTATGATATTGAGCATATTTCCATAAGCTTATTTGCTATCCTATACCTTTGGCATTTTCTTTGTATTTGAAAGATCTTTTCATTGAGCATAGAATTTTAGGTTGACAGGGCTTTCTTTTCCTTCAGGATTTTAAAGAGATTTCTTTCAGAACTTCACTGTTTTCTGGCTTTCACTGTTTCTGAGGACACGTCATCTATTATTTTTTTTATTTAGTGCTCTGTACAAAATATATTTTTTCTTTGGTTCATTTAAAATGGTCTCTTTATCACTCTTTTTGAGTAATTTGATTACACGTATGATATACTTTGGTGTGTTTTTCTTTCTGTTTTTTTTTTTCCTCTTACTTGAGGTTCATTTACTTTCTTGGATCTGTGGGTGTATAGTTTTCATCAAATTTATAAACTTTTTGGCCATATTTCTTCAAATTTCTTTTTCTCTTCCGTCCTCTTTGGGAACTCTAATTATCCATGCTTTGGACTGCTTGACGTGTGTCTCATAGGTACTTTGTGGGTTTTTTTGTTGTTGTTTTTTTCCCTCTCTTTTCGTTTGGACAATTACTAATCGTTACATCTTTGTCTTCACTGATGTTTTTCTGCCATGTTTAATCTGCTGTATTTTTCAGCTCTATAAGTTCAAACTGGGTTTCTTATATCTTCATGAACCCTGCTTAACCATGCACAGTGTTTCTTCTACATTCTTGAATATGTGGAATATACATTAAGGCTTTTTTTTACATTGTATATACTCTACTGTTGATTCTTTTTTGGATTATCCCTGGCAATGTAAATGTTCCTACAGCATACTTTACCATTGCTCATTGGCTTGAGTTGGCATGTGATCCAGGAAGACAAACTGATGTATTTGAATCTATTTAAAATATTGATCAAAAGATGATTAGGCTATGGTTTATATTGAAGTTACTCCTTATTTAGGTGGTTCATGCTCTGCCTAACTGAAAGAAGTGCTATTCTGAATTTCAGATTGATTCCCTTTATCCACCAAAATGCATGCGCACATACATTTTTCTCTCCGATATTGCATGCAGTTACTGTAAAAGATAAGCGTGTTTTATTATCTTGAACATCTGTGATAGCTTTTTTTCCAATTGTGATTGGTGACCATTTCAGTAGGATTTTCTTTTCTTTTTTTACTTGATTATTTTTACAGGTAGTTGTCTGTCATAAATTAAGTTTCATGTTCTTAAAGTTAAACCAGGTGAATTCACGAAGTTGAATGTGGACTTGGAAGGAGGGTGTGATACCAAATAAAACAGGATTTAAGTTTTTCTTAATAGCTTCAGAAAAAAGACAAGACAACTCTGAAGTTACTATTTGGTTTATTTTCAAAGTTCGGTCTGGCTTTTCATTGTTACACTTACAGAACATAGTGGAATGAAAGTTAAAAAGTGAGTTAAGGACTACTTGGCACTTGAGTTGGAGTGATTATATAGTTTGTTACTTGAATGTGGAGGAATTATAGTTAAAAGCACAGATTGCCTGGAGTTTTAATCTTGGTTCTACCACTTATTAGTTAGCTATGTTATTTATTATTTAGGACAAGTTGCCCAGTCTTTCTCATCCTTAATTACCTCATCTGTATACTCATTTCAGAGCTGATTGTGAAGATCAAATGAATAATAATGTATATGAAGCATGATGCATAACAAAGCATTCAATAAATCAGCCAATATTTGCAGGATCAGCTTCCTATGGACTTTAGTTTGCTCATTTGTAAAATGAGAGGGATAGGATAGCCTCTGCATATTTGTATCACTATTTGTGTAAATCTATTTCAACTTTTATGTTTTTTTCATGATTAAATTAAAAATGATTACTGTGTTACCTTAGAGATCACCTAATCTAATTTTATAGATTAAAAACTGGGGCCTAGAGGCTTTGCTTGCTCAAATTCATATAGCTAGGTAGTAGCAGAGCCAAGTGAAACAGATTTTTTTTTAAGTTATTTTAAAGAGATTATGCTATTTTCCTTTATAATGGATTGAATTGTCAACATTATTTATTACAAACCTGGTTTGTGTACATGAAACTACATTTAGTACCTGTAGTGAGGGAACACCACAGGAAGCAGTATGCAAATTAATGTAAAACATGGCTCATGCTTTGCAGGACCTTGCAATCCCTTCTTACATTACGGAAGTTACCTGGCTGATACAACTCAGTATTTTACTGAGGCTGCAAATTTAAATACCTGATTGTTTGAGGGTAAATATAATATTCTTTGTATTTTGGCTCTCCTAAAGAGAATTTACTGGGAAAATTTGGGTTTTATTAAAAATGTTTTCATGAGAATGTCTTAGTGTTTGAATATGTAGTATATGGCCTAAGACCAGAAGAGTATTAGTAAAAAACATAGCTGGAATACTTTCTGAAAATTAAAACTTTGAAGATTAAACATTATTTTCTTTTTATATTTTAGGGCACAGTCAGTGGTGTGCTGCTAGTTACACCAAATAATATAATGTTTGATCCACATAAAACTGACCCCTTGGTTCAAGAGAATGGCTGTGAGGAATATGGCATCATGTGTCCAATGGAAGAGGTGATGTCAGCTGCAATGTACAGGGAAATTTTGGATAGCAAAATAAAGGAATCCTTACCCATGTAAGAGTGGTATTTATATTCCTTTGCATTTTTAATTAGTTTTATTTAGTTTTAATTTACTTTTATTTAGTTTTATTATAGCTGCTTTTCATTTGCTCCATAATGAAACAAAAATATATGTAATATTGAAAAGATTATTCTTAATGCACCTAGAGCAGCTAGGAGTTGTTTTAGGTTTGTAATTGTATATTTGGTCAGAGAACTGAATATTTCAAAGTGACCTATAGTACTCGTTTAATACAGCTCTTTTTATTCAGATATAGTATTTGGAATTCTAAATTATTTATATGAGTAATTTAAGGTACTATAAATAATCAAGGGTACCTTTCAAATTTTCCTTAGAAGAGCCTGAAGTATCAGGAGTGGGTTTTGGGGAGGCCACATGAGCAAATGACTGTAGCCACAGCAGGTTTGCTTTGTATTGATTGATTGATTCTATGTTTGCATCCTTCTTTCTTAGAAAAGTGTAAAATATAGGGGAGAATACCCAAACTTGCATAAATGTAAAGCGTTACCTTTGGAATATGCTGGTCAGGGGATGTGTAGTTATCTGATTATGATTCAGATAACATAGGTGTGAGACTACGGTCAGCACAGACTTTGAAAGTAATGTGCTTGATCCAAGGAATGACCACAGAGAGAAAAGGGAGGAATGAGAAATAAAAGGAGAAAATAAAAGGTAGGTAGACAGAGAATTTGGAAGGAGAAGGAAGAAAGAAGAAAATGGATAGATAACAGAAAAGAATTCCTCCAGTCCTCCGTACCTGACTGTCAACAGTTTATAAATTGGCTTCACTTTCACTGATACTGAGGTTTATATCTCTGTATTAGCCCACAGGGATGATGAAGGCTGTTTTAAAATTAACCCTTGTGGGGTAGAACTACTTACAAAGGAGAAGGAGAACAAATTATTTTTGTTTCTCAGGCAGACTACATCAATTGTTCGGATACCTGTGGTGAATAAAATTCCTTATTCAAAAAGTCTTCATTATACCTCCCAGTCAATAGATACTATTTTGGCTTGGTAAATTCGTCTGTAGAGGTGCAGGTAATTCCTAGGATTTCCTCTAGTGTCAGTTATTTTTATAGATATCATTCAAAGTCTGTTTCAGCAAATACGGATTATTGAAGTGGGTGGAGGGATGAGACAGGCCGAGTGAAAGTTAGATCAAATGAGAAACAAGATCATATATATGTGTGTATATATTGTCAGTCATTGATGAGATTAACTTTCTGTTGCTCTGCTTTTCCATCTGTGTTATGATAGTTTGGGGTTCTCTTCTGCTGAATCATCTGTAACTGTTCTATAAAGATGTTGTCGGGCTCCTCTCAAATCAGTTTTGTCATTCACAACGTCACCTGGAAAGACCATACATTTGAATCAGACGTTTACAAAAATTCCTTCAAAAAGAAATATATTTCAGTCTTCTCATATGAATTGATTTTAAAATATTTGCAACAAATCATAAAACAAGTGTTTTTTTTTCCGAGTAATGTCATGTATGGCAAAAATGAGGTATAAGATTTGATTGTTTTTTTCTGGCTTAAATTGCTTGAGAAATTGATTTTAAATGTATTGTTCTGGAATGATATTGAGCAATAGCAGCATCATTGGCATAAATAAATATTTAGTCTTTCAGCATATTAACTCTGAAGATTACAGCATTTATCTAAATGTATATCCTGTTAGGTTTGCCAACTTTATTTCTTACCTAAGGGTCTTACCGTGTTTCCCCGAAAATGAGACAACTGGAAAATAAGCCCTAGCATAATTTTTCAGGATGACATCCCCTGAACATAAGCCCTAATGCGTCTTTTGGAGCAAAACTTAATATAAGATCCGCTCATATTTTCCGGGAAACACGGTATTAAATGTACAGGATACAGTTTCTTAAAATTTTTGCCATGTTCCAAGATCCTATTTATGCAGTTAGAGGGGATGACCAGTAGATGGCACTATTACATATTTAATAGAACAAGTTAGATGCTCGTGTTTCTTAAGGTGAATTGGATGCAACAGAGGCAGAGATACGAATTGGACTTCAGATAACAATACTTTTTTAAAAATAAAATTTACCTATCCTATTTGTAAAAATTATGCATATCAATTATAGAAATTTGGAAAAACACCAAAAGGCAGAATAACAGGAGTTACTCAGTTTCACTATCCAGAGACAGCTATTATTTTTGCCTTGACTTTTCAGTCTTTTTTATTTTCAAAATTGCATAACTGTTAATAGTTTTTTGCTAAGAACTCATGCAATTTCCATTTGTCACAAACTACTTTTAATCATCATTTTAAATTGCTGATTTATATTTCATGTTATAAATGTTTGCACTACCACCTTCCAGAACTTAAACTATCTAACTTTTGAACATTACTGTTTATATATACAAATACCATTAAACATGGAAATCTATAGGTAATTACAAACCATTCAGCAATCTGATATCTAAACCCTTTAGCTGAACAAGTTTTCTTAGAAATGTTGTTAAGAGCTGTTGCTGGTAGCCTGAAGAATTTCTGTTAAGTACTTTTGTGTCAATTCTATTCAGGTTGGTTTTTGGCTTTGCATTTTAGCCATATATATTTAGTTCATCTCTATTTAAATTTAAATAATCACCATATGTGTATGCACAACTATGTAATATCAATGTAGTGCTTTATTAAGACATTTAAATTTTAATCAAAAATTATCTAAGTTTATTTTTTATCAATTAATAAATTTCAGTTTAGAATTATAGTGTTACATCATCATCTTCTCTACAGGTGGATTAATTCAGGAAATCACACATTGATGTTTGCCAGATAATAAGTAATTGATGCAAAAGCTTAACTATTGGTCTATATGAATAAATCAAAATTTTGATATGCTGTTAAAAGATATATGCTACATCCTTTTAGAAAAGCCTTTTTAGTATTAATTTAGTGTTAAGCATGTGGAAAATAAAGAACTATAATTTTAAAAGTCTAATAACTTTTGTTTACTGACAGAGAGCTAGATCACTTATCAGGAAGGGACTTCTGCCATTTAAAGAAAATTACAAGAAGTAACACTGATGACATAGACTCCAGAATCCGGGATGCAGGTAATGATAGTGCCAGCACTGCTCCTAGGAGCACTGAGGAGTCTCTTTCTGAAGATGTGTTCACAGAATCAGAACTCTCTCCTATACGAGAGGAGCTTGTCTCTTCAGATGAGCTGCGACGAGATAAATCGTCTGGTGCGTCATCAGAATCTGTGCAAACTGTCATTCAGAGTGGACTAGAAGGTTTGACAGTCGTATCGGAGTCCGCTAGTTCTTCTGATCTGTTAAAATCTGATTCTGGACATCCTACACATGAAGTTGAGGCTCTTTCTCTTAAAACTGATTTAAATAATCTTGAAATGGCCACTAAGGAAGGAGATCAGGCTACAGATAATTTTCAAGAAATATCAGGCCCTAAAGAGGAAAGCGTAAGTATAAAAGGTAATGAAGACCAGAATTTTCTTCTTAGTGAGAATTCACTACACCAAGAACAGGATGAAAAAGAAAGTATGCCTTGTGGGGAAGCAACAGAATTTAAACAGCAGCAAACTGTCAACAAAGGAAAAAAAGGAAAGGAACATAATCAGGTCTCAGAGACAGAGGTAGAAGAGCTACGGAAACTCTGGAAAACGCACACTATGCAACAAACTAAACAGCAGAGGGAAAATATTCAACAGGTGTCACAAAAAGAAATTAAGCATAAAATAGCAACTGTCGATATAGAAGGTAAGTGTTAAAAGAGTATACGAAATTCATCTTACTGCATCTTGTCTCCCTCTTCCCTCACTGACTCAAAAGTGTCTTAGGCACTGAAGGATAATCTAGTGGCCCTGGACTTATGTTTCTCTGGGGACAAGTATGTAGTCTCTGGTTTCTAGTCTTGTGTTGTCCTATCCCATGGTGAATTATAACATAATGAGCATCTTTTCCACCATGTTTAAACATTCCTGACTCACCACAGTCTATCTTTCAACAATTTATTTCTTGAAAATGCATACAAACTCTGTAATACCTTTGATTTCTGCATTTTCTCTTTTAGTTCTTGGTATGTTACCTCATTAAAACGTCTTCTTATCATTGAGTATATAATATCCTAATTGCAATGTATAATTGCTAAAGTTGTAATCCCATCTTTTTTTATAATTATACATAAAAATCTATTTTTTAAATTTAAAGTATCCAGACGTTCCATCATTGTCTGAGTAAATGTTTTCCTTTAAAAAGCAGCACTGAAGATAAATTAAAACAGCCTTTTCTCTTTCAGTTTTGTTTTTTTGTAGACTGTTTACTTATAAAAATTAAAGTAATAGTCTTATGGTTTATTTCTAATGTATAGTGCTCCTGCTTATTCATATATTATGTTTTAAATGGTGCGTAGCTCAGGTATCTTAGCTAACATTTCTTACATTTTGTTGGAATATTGATTCTAGATTAGTCCAATTTATATCGTCTGAGCTTTTCTTTCATTTTTTTAACTTCAAAATTTTTTATGTACGTATATAAAATAAACTTTACCATTTTGACCATTTTTAAATGTAAAATTCAGTGGCATTAACTATATACACATTGTTGTGCAACTAGCACCACCATCCATTTCCAGAACTTTTTCATCTTCCCAAACTGAAACTCTGTACTATTAAACAAAGCCCCCATTCTCCCCTCCCCGGCCCCTGGCAACCACCATTTTACTTTTAGTCTGTATGAGTATGAGTTTTGTCTCTAGATACCTCGTGTAGGTGTACTCGTATAATATGTACCCTTTCGTGTGTGTCTTATTTCCCTTAGCATAATGCCTTCAAGTTTCATGTATGTTGTAGCAGGTGTCAGAATTTCCTTCCTTTTTAAAGCTTAATAATATTTCACTATATATACCACATTTTCTTTAGCTTTTAATTCATTGATGGACATATAAATTGTTTCAACGTTTTGTCTATTGTGAGTAATGCTGCTGTGAATATTGGAGTGCAAATATCTAAGTCCCTCCTTACAATTTTTTTTGAATATATACCCAGAGGTGAATTTGCTAGATTCTGTGGTAATCCTATGTTTAAGTTTTTGAGGAACTGGCCGAACTGTTTTTCCCACTGTGGCTGCACCCTTTTACATTTCCACCGGCAATGCACAAGGGTTTAGTCTAGTTTTTAAAACACTGAATTTTCTTTCCATCATATTGTTTAGGTACTCCGAAGACCTAAGGATTATATTTAGTAGATGTTAAGGAATTAATTTACTCAAAGCAAGTGCTGTAAAAGACTGAGTGCTTCTTCTTTTGTAATTTTTTTCTTTATTAGAACTAATGAATGTTCATTAATAATCATTTGACAAAAAATATAGTAGGATTTTAGAAAATTTACAAAAATTACCTGGAATTCATCTCCTAGAGATGATCATTGTTAACATTTGGTATATATTTATCTTTGATCTTTGGTATATATGTGTATATGTATGTTCATATGTATATATATGTATGTTCACATACACATATATACAATTTTGATACTTATATGTATACATATGTATTTTTATATAAAATCAGGATTATACTGGGTATAGTGTTGTAATTTCCTTTTTTCATATAATATTTTATGTCATTAAACGTTTTCCCATGTCATTATAGTTCTTTGAAAACATGGTTTTTAATGGCCTGTAATTAAACCAAGTTCATGTTGTTAAGATATTCAGTTGTTATTAACAATTCATATCGTTAAGATATTTTCTGTATTTGAAGTTGTAAAGAATGCTGACATGCATATCTTTATTTGATATCTTTGTGTCTGATGGTTGCCTTATATTTAGAATCTTGGAAAAAGATAAAATAAGGGGTTCTGTTTAACCTAATAATGCGATAGACTACTTTGATTGTAGTGGGTTTATTGTGGTGCAGGGTTTGATGGGAGGAGACTCTATTGTGACAAAATACTGAAAAGAGAAGAGTTGGCAGATACGTTTAGATTAGATATCCCAGGATTACCATTTGGTTTTTGTTTTTGTTGTTTCAGTTTGTTTTTTTGTTTTTTTAAGAAGGGTGTGGGAGTAACCAGTCAAGTTACTAATTTTAAGTAACTTGAGATTCTATAATAGGGCAGTATTCAAAAGTCAGTATTATGATATCAGTATTTAGTGACTTTATAATAAAACTGTTTAATATAAAACTGGAACATAACTGTGGGAAGAATTGTAAAAGTTCACTTTTTAACCAGATGCAAATATTTGGGCTCAGATAGATTATGTACCTTCCACTTCCACAATATTATGTCGTAAAAAGCCACGGCTAGTTCCCAGATCTCCTAAGTATGACTAAGTGCTTTTTCCTCCATACTATGCTGCCTTTGTAAGCTAATTAATGTCCTGATTCCTGAATTCAACCTTATTATCAGACCCTTAGTGTACCTTATGTCAGTATCTCTGGTTGGAAGAGTTAGCAATAATTCATGCTTAATAAACTGTCGAAACAGATGGCCTAATCTAGCATATTATTGATTCTTTCATCATATCTTTATTTGTATGTAAAAGCTTTAGAAGCTTTTTTATTAAATTTCTGTCCATAACAACATTAAAGTAAACCTTCAAAAAAAGCTATAGACTTAGTTGTTATTCTAGAAGGCTGATAGAGAATGTTATTCTAGAATGTTGATTGTTTTATCACACCTTTGTATATATGTAAAAGCTTCAGAACTTTCTATTAAATGTTGGTGTATAGCAGTCATATTAAAGTAAACCTTTAGAAATACTACAAACTTATTCAGTTGTTATCCTAGAAGACAGAAAATTATACATGTATATGGAATTACTTTAGGATGGTTATTACAAACAAAAATTTAACAAAAGAGTTTCTGAAGCTTTCCCATTTTTCCCTGATACCCTTAGACATAATTTCAGCTCATAAAGTGGCTGTTAGTTCATTAGTCTTGCTGTACCTATACCTTTGATGGAAAAAAATATAAGTTACTTAAGAGAATTCACCAAAGTAAGTATTAGTAAATTGAAGTTTTATTCTGTAATTATTTGTCAGAAGTTTGGAAGTAAACATTATTTAATCTAAATTATTTAAGCATGATGTATAAGAATTGAATAAACACTATTTGCATCTCAATTCTAGGTTCTGCACTTTTGAAAGAAAAGAGAAGGCACCGATTACATAAGTTTTTATGTCTTAGAGTTGGAAAACCAATGAGGAAAACATTTGTGTCTCAAGCAAGTGCAACAATGCAGCAGTATGCACAAAGAGATAAGAAACATGAATATTGGTTTGCTGTGCCACAAGAAAGGTAAAGAAACAAACAATAACAAAAACTAAAAACATTATTGAGATTCTCAGAATTAAAATTATTTTGTATATCACTTAACACCAATGACAGAGTACTTTTGAAAGAAATAGTTTATGAATAAAAGCTGACATTAGGGCCGGCCCGGTGGCTCAGGCGGTTAGAGCTCCGTGCTCCTAACTCCGAAGGCTGCCGGTTCGATTCCCACATGGGCCAGTGGGCTCTCAACCACAAGGTTGCCAGTTCAATTCCTCGAGTCCCGCAAGGGATGGTGGGCTCTGCCCCCTGCAACTAAGATTGAACACGGCACCTTGAGCTGAGCTGCCTCCCAGATGGCTCAGTTGTTGGTTGGAGCGTGGGCTCTCAACCACAAGGTTGCCAGTTCAATTCCTCGACTCCCGCAAGGGATGGTGGGCAGCGCCCCCTGCAACTAAGATTGAACACGGCACCTTGAGCTGAGCTGCCGCTGAGCTCCCGGATGGCTCAGTTGGTTGGAGCACGTCCTCTGAACCACAAGGTTGCCGGTTCGACTCCCGCAAGGGATGGTGGGCTGTGCCCCCTGCAACTAGCAACGGCAACTGGACCTGGAGCTGAGCTGTGCCCTCCACAACTAAGACTGAAAGAACAACAACTTGAAGCCGAACAGAACCCTCCACAACTAAGATTGAAAGGACAACAATTTGACCATTGTTCCCCAATAAAGTCCTGTTCCCCTTCCCCAATAAAATCTTTAAAAAAAAAAAAAAAAAAAAAAGCTGACATTAAATCTATTTAAAATAATTTAGCTCCTATTTTATACTCTTTAATTTACCCCATTTTTAATATTATTCCCCTTTGTGGTTTAATATAAAAATGTGAATATAGACCTAGCTTTAGTAGTAAGGAAACTTGCTTAAAATGTCTTAGAGCAAGAAAGCTCATCAAAATACTAACTGGAATGGGCCCTACTTCAAGGCAGCTAATGATATATAATCCCTTTTAAAAATCTCCTCAAATACTTACTGAATGCCTGCTATATACATAGTGCTAAATTTGCTCCTAAAAGGATGTGGTCTTCAAACTACTTTTTGTATCACCTACACAATAAAATTTTCATCATAAGTTTAAACAATTGTAAAGGATGTCTGTCATCACTGTATTGTAAATACTGGCATCTTAAGTTAAACTGTTACCCATTTAAGAAACTATTTCTGCTCTTCTTTAACAGAATTTGCATGATTACCTTTTGTCGTTGAGCTTGTATTTCCATTAGACCACCTCATAGAATCTTATTAAAAAGTAGTATATTTTTATTTCCTATTGTATTTCTTTGTAAATTACATACACTTATACATTTGTGTGTGTGTGTATGTACATACTGAAATTACATTTATTTTAAAATTTTCTGTGACTGTTATCAAAATAGTAAAGGGCCTAAGGTTTACCTTACTTGCAAGCTAGCAAGTTGGTCTGTCTCCGTTTAATGCACGCTGGCAGAAAATGCAAGAGTCACAATTGTAGTAGTCAGAGTACCAGCATTTGTATGAGTTCTTTGAGCCTTACTTTCCACAGTGTGATGTGAAGAAGGCCAGGTGACAGATGCATATGCCATGGGTGATGATACAGAAGAGGAACCATAAGTTTAGGGAACCTAAACCTTTTATAATTGTATGGGAAGCATAATTACCCTTGGCTCTAGAGTTGAGAAACTTTTTACCTTCTAAGACTATGCTATGCTGTCTCCTATGCTGATATGCTTGAAAAGATAAGGCTGGACAAAGGTACTCAATACCTCTACTCACTAGACATGCAGAAATCCAAGAAAAAATTATCTATAAACAACTACTTCATTCCAAATGTTAAGTAAATTCAGAAGAAAATTTAATTTTATTGTTATTAACACATAATTATGACAACATAAATTATAAATTTTCATAACAACGGGCTTTCCAATAGTAAACAAAATTGAAAAGGGAAATGAGATTTAAAAGATTAGATAATCTACCCCTGAACCAATAATAAACTGTGTGTTCCTGGTATTAATATCATTTATAGTTAAACACAAAACACATTAAATTTCTATGAACTTAGAAAAATTCTGCATACTATTCATGTTTCAAAATAGGGACTTAGTAAATTGTTTGCTTATATTTTAGATAATTAGATTATGTAAATGATGTCGAAATTATGGGTTCAGTTTCCCTTTCCATTACTAGTTGCTTTAAAGAGAAAAAACATTACCATGGACAGCATCTGAGCTAGTCAAAAACATGCCAAGGAAAATCTTAATATACTCAGAACTACTTGATAGAACACAGCCAAAAAATTTTTTAAGTTAATGTTTTCCTTATAGTGGGCTTTGTTATCTTTTTAAATAAAGCATAGTATATTTTGTGTATATTTTAAGTCCTCAAGTTTTGTCAAGATATTTAACCAACATAATTTTGGAATTCTATCTAATAGCACGGAACACTAGATCTGTTATTAATAGTCACTTGTTCTAACAGGACAGACCACTTGTATGCCTTCTTCATTCAGTGGAGTCCAGAAATATATGCAGAAGATACTGGTGAATATACCAGAGAACCTGGATTTATAGTTGTAAAAAAGATAGAAGAATCTGAAACGAATGAGGATTCTACTAATGAAGCAGCAGCCAGAGAATGGGAGGTAAGGAAAAAAACTGAAGATTTCATTCATCTTTTTCCTTTGTGTGAATTTTTATAGCTTCATGGTAGTACAGGAAAGTACAAGTGATCTTTGTACAAAAGAAAAAATTTTTAAAGGCTTCCTGTCCATGTGTTTTATTGAATGAATCTGATTAGTATCTTTGGATTACTACTACTTGTCATTTTCCTTTTGCTTTAAAATACTAGAGATGCAACATATCAGCAATCAGATGACTCACTGAGTGCATTTTAGAATAATGTGAATTACTGTTATACTAAATTTCCTAACTTTTTTTTTTAGATCTGATTCATTTTAGTATTGTCTCCTGCATGGAGCTGGTACAGCAGTCATTTAACACATTTATGCAAATTAGCACTCTTTTCTGAGTCCATACCCAAGCATTATCTTGACATGAATGTAATAATAACACTAGGGAAAGAAACTGATGCTAATTTTACGAAATCGTAAAAGTGTTATGTGTTCAAGTTTAATGAACTCATCTATATGGCCAAATTAACACTAATCAACTTTTTGTAACCCCTTCTAGGGATACATCTTTTAATGATGCACAGCATGTTTTACATGCTTTGTCTTATGGGATTGATAGGGTGACAGTTATTGTTTTTTCTGTTGTGATTGCCTGGATTAATCTCTTCTTGACACATTAGAAAATATAGAGCAGATGCTAAAATGTGATAATAAATGGGTCAAATTTTGTTATCCATTTGTTAATGTTTGTGGTTGTTTATGTGATATAAATTTATTGTGCATGTACTTAACATGTATAATGATTGAAGATATACATGGCATGTCTTGTGTAAAACGTGGACCTGATTTTGAATGTGTTAATTAAGTCCATTCTGTGTACTATATACAACATCAGTTTCTATGGTTCCTTTAGTATAATGGAGGGAAAGAGGTAATACATATACTGAGCGTTTATTTTGGGTTCTTTTAATACTTAAACCAACATTATTAATCTTCACACCAACTTTATTCACAAATAGCCCCAACCTGGAAACAACATGAATGCCTGTCAGGAGAATGTATAAATATTCATAAAATTCTAAATCATATAGCAAAGAAAAGATCTGGTGCAGACCAACAACATAGATGAGCCTCACAGATAATATGTTTAGTAAAAGAAGCCAAGCCACATACAAAGAGTATACTGTATAAATCAATTTACATAAACTCAGAAGGGCAAAACTAGTCAAAAGTCCATCAGATTATGTTTCTGGGGGTTATTGGGTGGCTAGGAGCAGGAGGGAACTTTATAGAGTCCTAGAGATGTTCTGTATTTTATTCTGGATGATGGTTACTTGGGTGTTGCCATATGGAGAATCATCCCTTTGTATTTAAAATTAGCTTTAGGAGGCTTGTAAAATAGCCCAGGTGATCCAAGAAGTGTACCTGTATGCGGCAGCAACAGTTGAAGGTGGCGTAGGATGGGATGAAATAAACTTTTCAAAAAAGGTATTAATAACTAATTAAGACTGGATTTAGTAACAACCAGGTAATGGTGAAGTTTTTTACTTGGGTGCAAGGTCGATGGCAATATTTTCAATCAAGTAAGGGAGTTGGGAGTTTTCTCTCCACTGGGGTTGAAGCACTTACCTTTGGAAATAATAGACCGTAGTATCTTGAGTTTGTTAATTTTGAATTCTTCTGCTTTGGGGATTTTAGTAACCATACTTTGCCACTGAAAAGGAACTGTTTATTACAGAAACTTTTCCTCTGGTTTCTGCCAGTATCCAATAACAGGAAGACAGTAGAGCATGTGTAGTGAGAATAATGTTATATGTGGGACTTTACAGTGTTGTGAAAAATGTTACTTAGTTTTTTATTTTGTGATGGGGATTGTTTTTATGGATTTTTACTGGAAAGGGAAGTGTCTAATGTCATTTCAACAGTGTCAGGAAGATCCTGAGGTAAAGGTGGGGAAAGATACCTGTTGATACCTACCGTTTCCTGATGATAGTGCTTTGATTTGATAAATATACAGAAATAGATATTAATAGTATAATGAATTTGCATATACCAATCACTCAGCTTTATCAACTTAATTTCATCTGTAATCCCTCCTTTTCCCCAGTTGTTCACATTTCTTCAAATATCATAAAAATGTTTAAAATGTATGTAATATGAATGTATTTTAGTTTGTTATTTGAATCAAGATCCAACTAAAATCCAAATGTTTCAGTTAGTTAAAATGTCTCTTAAGTCTCTGTAAATGTAGGTTCTTTCTCCATTTGTTTGCTATTCTTGTTTTCCTTGTAATTTTAATTTTTAAGAAACCAGATTTTTCCTGTAGAATGTCCCACAGTTTGGATTTTGCTGATGGCACCCCACGGTTTTATTAGCATATTCTTCCACCTTGAATTCCCTATAAATTGATAATGAACATATAGAGTGCCCCATTTAACCATAGACTGTCATCTTTATTATACAGATCATTTCTCTAATCTTGTTTCTTATTTGGCTAAAATCCTCATAGTTGTAAATCTCAGTAGGTAATCTGTAATTCAGAGCCTGTACTCTTTTTAGCACACCAAGTTGGCAACCTTGGCAGAACCTTGAATCATCTGGGGGAACTTCCAAAAATCTTATTGCCCAAGGTCACCACAAACCAGTTAAATCAGAATCATGCTGTGTGGGACCTAGTTGTCAGTATTCTTTAAAGCTCCTCAGATGATTGCATTGTATAGTACAGATGGAAAACCACCATCGTATAACACATGCCACCACTTAAGGTGTAGTGTTAAACTTACACAATATTAAGACTGGAAGTTTCTTTCACACGGTGTTGATCATAATATAGTCATGCAAGTTATATTGTATAAAATATTTTTCAAAATACTACTCTTTTTTGATGTTGCATCTGCACACCAAAAGCATAAATTTGGTTCGCTATGGAGAAACATTTCTTTAATCATTTGTGCCTTGATTTCTAAAAACGTTTTTCTTATCAGTAGTAGCCATGCTGATGCAATTACTCCAGGCATAGCTCCCTTACATACCAAAAGACTCCTATCACGTGTCTTGATTTCCCTCTTCTAATAATGCCTTTGAGTATACATACCAGGCTATCGTTAATTGATCTGCGCTTCTTTAATTTGTCCATCAAGTACTCTTTAAAGTCTGGTGGACTTGACAAGTACCCAAATTCTAGTGGTGTTGACAAAAGCAGTGGCTACCACAATAACCCTGAAGTATCTTTGAAGCCTGTTTTATCTTTAAGTTTCATGTGAATTTTACATTCTTAAATTTACCTGATGTAATATAAAAAGAATTTTTAAAGTTCCTTACCATTAAAAAATGATGCTACAGTAATATAGGTCATTTGTACCCTGTCACCAGGTGTCATGGCACTTACTGCACCCTCGGGCTATATCATCCTCAATCCCAAGTACCAACTTCAAGAGGCTCTCTAGTAGAATCCTCTGAAAGTTTTAGGTTTCAAAGTATCACGTGTTGGGTATGCCCAGTCAGACTGCTTGATGACACAGGCCTTAAAAGTGGATCGTTTTAAGCTAAAATTGCTTGTTATCCCATTGCCTTTGGGTTGAATTTCACCCCTTTTGGGATATTAGCTGGCAGAAACACTTTTCCATTCTTTTCATCTCTAAAGTTAATATTATACCACTTATAGTTCAGTATCTTTCATACGCCATACCTACTAATTAAAGCATTCAGTTTTCCTAGGATGATAGAAACAAGTAGGAAATTGACTTTATTAACTATAATTGATTTATTTTGAAGTTTACCTCCCAGGTTTATCTTATTGATTAAATTAAAAAATACAAGTTTACTAAGATTATATGCCAATAGATTATACAACATATTAGTGTGTTTCATTTTCAAAAGTAATGATTGGTATTAGAAGAAAATTGTTCTGGTTTACCCCACTTCTCCCTCATGCCAAAGTATTGATAAAAATATGTTCCATTTGATTTTTGGTTTCTGAGATGACTTGTTGATTTTGAGGTGCTTGACATTACTCACATTTTTTCAGACAATCGAAGCTTAGTTCATTCATGTAAGTGTAAGTGTAAATATGTTGACTACTTGTTACATAAATCTGTGCAAAGGTTTTGTAATTACTCATGATATTTTAGAATCTGCTTTCTAGTTTAGGTAGTTCTTAAATATCATTTATAGACTCTTCATATTTTTATATTAATTTTTAGTGTTCTCCATTTAAATTATATGAATATAAAATATTTAACCTAAACTTGGCATATTAGGCCATAGAATTTCTCATATTATGTCCTTATTGGGTTTGTTTTTTTTATTAGTATTTGATGATTGCCATGTGGAGTCAGTTCTTTTTTCTTAATTGTCATTAATTAAGTAAAGTGATTGACATGGTTGTTTGCTAGGTTACCCAGAGAAGACTGTTGCCAACGGTTTGGAATTGCTGCAACTTCTAAGAAGCACCAGTATCAGGAAGCTTGAATTGTCTGGCTAACATTTTATTTCCTAAGCTTTCAGATAAAGGGCATTCTGGTGTTCGTTTTATTAAACACGTGGGTTTGGTTTTTTTAATTAAACACAAGTAATGCCAAAATTAAAATTGAGTCAACATATAAAACAAAACAAAACATTCCTGATCTCTTCTCAGCCTAGCCAGCGGAATCCATACAGAATTGATTTTGTTCGCCGTGAAAGTAGTGTCTGTGTCTAAGTCACTAAGTATAGTGAGGTCACATTTCTCCTAAAGGCAGCTGAAGAATATATGTAATTTTACATTGATTAGATCACATAGTGTTGTAAATCATAACTCCAGAAGAAACTGAATAAATGTGAAAAAGGTAGAGATCAAAAGCATTAAAAACAATTAGAATTTATGAGTTAATTCAGATTGCCTTGTATAATATTTTTGTATTGAGTATTTTTAAAGCCACTTTATTGAGGTATGCTTGACATACAGAAAACATATTTAATATATATAACTTGATGAGATTGGAGTCAAGTAAAAAATCATCGCAACAGTCTATGCCATAAACATATCCATCAACTCAAAATCTTTTTCACACCCTCTTTATTGTTGTTGTTTTGTAATAAGAACACTTAATATAAGATCTATCCTCTTAGCAAATCTTCAGCTATACCATACAGTGTTATTACAGGCACTGTGTTGTAGAGTAGATCTCTAGTTCTAGACTGTTCATGTATTTTCTGTTGTTAGCATTTGGCACCCAGGAATTATGCCTAATGTGGTCTTTTTTGACTATTAGTAATGTTAAATGAGGCTGTTATCTATCTCAGGAAAGTTTTGAACCAATGCTTTGCTTTCCCTGTTAATATTCTTCCTCAGTTACTAGCCAAAAGTTATGGGCTATAAAATTTCCATTAAAAATCCAAAGTGTTGTTTAATATGGATTGTGAGAAGAGACAAGATGGTTAAATGACAGACTAGTTTATGATTTGAAATATTAAAATTATAAAATATTACTTTAAATACTGAGTGGGGTAGAAAATGTATTATTGCTTCTAGTAGACCTCTCCCGACTAAGGAAATCATAAAAGGTAATTTAATAATTTCAGCCCCGATAAAGAAAGTAGAGGAAAAAAGATGATTATGTTGAATATCTGAATTATAGGAACAGATTATGTTCAGTCTTAAAGCTAGGTATGTTTTTAAAAGTGCTTCATTTTGAAGTCTGTCATTTTGCACTAATGATAAATTGACATCTGCTTCAAGCTCTGGAATGTCTGGGCAAATGTAAGTGTCCTAACATTATGTTTTCTAAACACTATGAAAAAAGAAAAGACAAGAAAGAGATTTACTGAGCTCATTTTATGTCTGCTAGATATTATGTTTATTAATTAGGAAGCATTTCACTTCATGAAACAGAAAAACACACTCAAAAAATAGCTTAAACCAGTTTTTTTTATTGAGTTACAATTGCATATAGCATTGTTTCAGGTGTACAATAAAATGATTCGATATTTGTATATAGTACAAAATGATCACTGCAATAAGTTTAGTTAGCATTCGTCACCATATATAGTTAAGGGAAAATTTTTTTCTTATAATAAGGACTTTTAGGATCTACTCTCTTAGCAATTTTCAAATATGCACTACAGAATTGCTAACTATATTTACCACACTGTATATTACATCCTCATGACTTATTTTATAACTGGAAGCTTGTACCTTTTGGCAACCTCCAATCTGTAATCTTTAGCTATAAACTTGTTTGTGCTTTGTTTTCGTTTTTGTTTTTTTTTTTGGTTGTTATTTTAAATTACACATGTAAGTGAGATCATCAGGTATTTGTCTCTGACTTAATTTCACTTAGCATAAGGTCCTTAAGGTCTACAATGTCCCTAATGTCCATGTTGTCACAAATGGCAAGATTTCATTCTTTTTTTATGGCTAAGTAGTGTTCCATTGTACATCTTGGCTATTATAAATAATGCTGCAATGGACATGGAGGTGCAGATATCTTTTAGAATTCGTGTTTTCATTTTCTTTGAATAAATTTAGTGAGAAGTGGAATTGCTGCATCATAAGGTAATTCTATTTTAAATTTTTAAGGAAACTCTCTGCTGTTTCCCGTCGTGGCTACACCAGTTTTCATTCCCACCAACATATTACACAAGGCTTCCCTTTGCTTCACATCCTCGCCAACACTTGTCATTTCTTTAACTTTTTGATAATAGCCATTCTGACAAATGTGAGATGATATTTCATTGTGTTTGTTGTTTTTTCAAAGTGTGGTCCCAAAACTATGAGCATCAGCAGCATCTAGGAATTTATTAAAAATTCAGGTTCTCAGACCCCATTCCATCTGCTTAACCAGAAACTGGTTTTGGAGCCCAGCATTCTGTGTTTTACACAAATGATCCAGATGACTGTGATGCAGGCTAAACTTTCAGAGCCACTTGTATAGATCTGTGAGGACACATCCTGTCCTGGCATGAAGGCGGCCTTCTCAGAAACAACATGACTGAAAAGACGATCTGAGCAAAATCAAAGCTGTATTAGAAGCTTTGGTGATGTATGTTGAGTAGACAGCCAACAAAATAGGCTATCCTGGTGCGCACGCGTGTGTGTGTGTGTGTGTTTAACAGTCTCATTTAAATACATTTTGGTACACATACAATATTTTTAATTATTAGGAAATCTGACTGTAAGTAATGAATAGGTTTCCAAAATGGCACCCCCACCACCACCAAATCCTGTAAGTGTCATTGGTGTGGCCAGGGGGAATCCAGTGACGGGGGTGGTGTGGATGTATGATGGGACTCTGTATGTAGCAAGGCCCGTGTGGAGATGGTTATAATGTGCCTATGAGAGCTTGTGGGAAAGAGATCTTAGGGTAAGTGGGGTGGGGCTGGTTGGGGGATGTTCAGTGTGGGCTGTGCTCTGTACTGTGCATGTACATGCTGGAAAGTGGAGGAAGGAAGTGTGCGGGTGTGGTGCAGTGTTGTGTGTGGTAGAGAGGTGGTGTGTGTGTGTGTGAAGGGTGTCATTGTGTGTACAGTTCTTTGTGTACCCACAACAAGGTAAAGGCAGGAGCAGGTTTGGTCTAAAATGGAAGAAATCTTCAGATGTACTATATTATGACATTGATAGTCTAGTTAAAATTGAGCTCTGGATAATTTTAGTTTATAGACATAATAATATTCTTAAAATTTCACTTATTTGGTTATATTCAGCATGCTACTGGTTAGTGAAGTATATGTAGGCATAAGTAAATATAAGTACTTTTTCAAGAAATTAAATGTTAGAAAATTCAGTTTAAAAATAGACTGTGTAACAGTCAAAGGAATTTTCAGGTCATTTTGAGTATTTGTGTAGGATTTATTTGTAGTAGATTGGCTTTGTTTTTACATAGTCATTCCATGAAATATGAGGGTTGAAGAGCCCTCAAAGAACATTTTATTGCTTAGAAATGCACACACAAAAGATGAAATTTTATAGGACTCTTAAATCTAAATAAAAAGCAGAATTTTATGATTATATGAGCAAACAACACAATGTTAATTGAAATAATTTGTGTACTTTGGGAGGGACTCGGGCAACTGTGCTTATTACTTTTTTATGACTAAGATATTTTTAGTGTATGTCTTGGTGTACTGGTTTTAGAAATACATGCTCTGTGTCTTTAAACTTTTGAGCCCTTTCTTTGCACATTTGGGCACAGCGCAACCAAACTTAAACATGGGAAACCCTCTCTTCCCTCCCCAGCTTTACAGTCTCCACTCAGGACTCTGTTTGCAATGGACACTACTTAGTGATTAGCTCTTTGTATTGTCAATCAAATCTTTGTCTCTAGCAAACTGTTTTGTCACTGTAGTAGGAAGGGCTCTTGTGCTGGAAATTTATCTTTGACAGAGGAAGAATGCTTTTTAAAACAGTTTTTACAAGATCTGATGTAACTTAATTTGCCCTGGAAAGGAAATGTCTCGTCTCTGGTATGGGAAAAAAGGGAGAAGACATCAGCCAATTAATCATAAATATACTCTGGTAAATCTTAGTCAATAATTTTAATTTCTGTATTTACTAGTATTTTTATGGTGACATTATGCAAAATTATACAATTTCTGAAAGTTTAATCTTAAGAGAATATTTATATAATACAAAATTGTATGATTAAAGTACTTTTAAGTTATTTCTGCTAATCCTAAATATCTTCAAAAAAGGAAATGAATAGGGACTGTAACTTGGTTTTGTAGAAGTGTTTTGACTTTCTATTCTACATAAGCAATAGCTACCAAATCTTTATTGCTGCCTAAATTTTTTATTTAAGCTTAACTTTCACAGGAAAGTTGTAGGAAAATATTCAGAATCTTTTTTTGCTTAAAAATAAGTTGAGTAGGACAATCAGAGTGAGTTAACTCTAATTTTTTTTAGTGGATTCCAAACTAGATACATTTATAATATTGTGTAGTAAGAGTATTATTTTAGGAATCTGAGAAAGGCTTTTTGAAACTATCCAAACTGTTTCAAACAGTGCTATTTAATATAAAACTTTAAAAGGTATTCTAATAAAAATTTCAGTCAATGTTACTATTTAAGAATCTTAGTTATTTTTTTAATATAAATGTGTGTGCATTATTTGTTAGAAAATATATTGCCAATTATTCTTTCTGTAGCAATTCAGGATTATATCTTGCCTTAGTAATTTTATTTTGTTTTTACTGTAGTTGTGGGTGATAAACAAGGCTAGATATATGCTTAGAATCAGGAGTGACTTTGGAAGATGGCCCCAAAGCACCTTGCCCACCCTTAAATTTCAAGCATGTAAAAATATTACTGGTATTTGTAATTAGTCTAGAGAGTACTTTGTTATGTTTTTAGTTTTAAATTGAATGATTTCAAGTTTTTGTTTATATGATGAATCAGTACAGAGGAATTTAGAAATCTAAAATGATGGAATTAGTTAAAATTGTGATCAGATTTATCAGAACAGTCAATTAACACAGATTTTTTTTTTAACCAAACACACTGAAGCTATTCATGTATTTTTATATGTGCAGTTAGAGTAAATATCATTATTTTTGCCAAGCCTTTAATACAATGTAATTTATTACAGACACAGGCAAAATAAATTTTGGATGTTTTGAATTTTATAGATCTTCATAATATGCATCATACGCTTATTGCACCCACTCCTGTTCATCCTTACAGGAAGCTGTTACATGATTTTTGTCAGATATGAGAGCATGCTTCTCACTGGTCTTCACCTCAGCTACACGGACAGTTTTCATATGTTATTTCATTGAACCTTCACAATAATGGCAGTCAGTAGTATTACTCCCTGTTTTAAAGGTGGCTCAACAGGTACCGAGTGGTTGCTGAACTAAGCTGTCATGGTGCACAGTTTGACCCTGGCACATTCTTGAACCCCCTGGGATACCATTTTGAGTTTTCTAAAGTGGCGCAATACAGTACAATGGGTTTCGATATGTAGACAAGTTCAGGTCCTAGGTTTCTAGCTGTTTTCTTTGCTTTAGATGAGATATTCCAGGAGCTGTAGGGCAAGAGAAAGGCTTAAGAAATAAGGATTAAAAGGTTATCAGTTCTTTTACTTGTCTTGTAGATTGAGATTTCCTGTAAGGTTTTACCTGCAAAGAGGCTCTTCTGCTTTAAAACTGAAAATAGAAAATGGTTCTTCTAGGAGAGGAACAAGTATTTTAGAACAAATAAGATGTCTCATTTTTGGACTTTGTATTTTGCAGTGTTTTATAGTTCTTCATATCTGTACTCACCTGATTAGCAGAATGGTACACACCTAAGTGACGAACTGGTTAGTACTCCATGCAGTATTTATGGAAACCGTGACAGTTTTTTAATTCTGATGTATGTGGTATCATATTTAACCTTACCAGTAACCCTATGTGTTAATCAGATTATTTTCATTTTATAAATAAGTTCATTTAAGGCTCAAAGATATTCATAGCTAGTAAGTGGAATTTGCCCCCAAAATACATGGAAAGAAGTTAAACCTTTGCCAATTAGCTTTTCAGTGAAAATCATGCTGATCAAGCATGCTTAATCACTTCCTTATCTTTATTGTTTTAAGGCTGTTTTAGAGTATATTCTGACACAACACCTAAACTTGAATCTTCTAGTCATTTATTTGAAGCTGTGTATATATTTGATATACCCACATATTATATCCTACCTTTTTATTGTCTTGTCGCTAAATTGTCTTTTGCTTGAAAGTTACATGCCTATTTATAAGGATTTATGCTTAATGAGACTAAAGTCACTAATCATTAAATAGTGACATTTATCTCTATCAATAGCAATACTTCACTAATTTAATCATCATTGTTTTTTGTATTAGACCCTTACATATGACAAAACAGATTTTATTTTTTGTATTTTAGGCTTTTATATATATGAAAACACAGTAGAAACACTCCTATGCTGAATTGTCAACATCTGTGTAAGAATTACCTCACAGGTAGAATTTTAAGAAGAGCTCATTTAAATGTAAAAATTTTTCTAGTGACCTCAACTCAATAAATATTTCTTATAGTAATGATAAAATAATTATTTCTACTAACACTATACTTATAATAATACTATATATTATTATAAACACATTATAATAATACTATATATTATTATAAACACATAACACAAGTTATTTAATCTTTGTGAAATACTGCTACTATCATCTCCATTTTATGAAACAGAGGCATAGTAGTCAAAAACCAGTCTAGACATTCTGACTCTAGCCTGTGCCATTAAGTTTTTGTTTGTTTTGTTTGTTTTGTTTTGTTTTGTTTTGTTTTGTTTTGTTAGTTTTGGGTGTACAAAACAATGTAATAGTTAGACATTTACACCCCTCACAAAGTGATAAGTCCACCTCCCAATCTACTACCCCTCTGACATCATATATCGTTGTTACAGTTCCACTGACTTTATTCCCTATGCTGGACTCCACAATCCGTGACTATGTATACAGAGGGTGCCAAAAAAAAAGCATACACATTTTAAAAAAGGGAAAAACTGTATTAAAATTATACCGATAACAAAAGATGAATACAGGTCACGTTTGACTTCTGCAGTTGCAAGAGGTGCTCAAAGTGGTTACCATCAGCATCTAGACCCTTCTGATTACGGCGAACTACTTCTTGAGCATAGATAACATCTCTTAAAATGTGTATACATTTTTGGAGGCAGCCCCAGTATATGTATTTAATTATAGTTGACATTCACTACTGTTCTTCTTCAGCTTTAGGTGTACAGCACAGTGGTCAGAAATTCGCACCATCCATTAAGTGATCCCCTGATAAGTCTAGTACCCATCTGGCACCCTGCATAATCTTTACATTATTGATTATATTCCCCATACTGTATTTCATATCCCTGTGACTACTAACCTGTACTTTCTAATCCCTTCACCTTCTCCCCTATTCCCACCCCCCTCCCATCTAGCAACCATCAGTTTGTTTTTCTCCTATAGCTCTGAGTCTATTTCTGTTTTGTTTGTTCATTTATTCTGTGCTTTAGATTCCAGATGTAAGTGAGATCATATGGTATTTGTCTTTCTCAGTCTGACTTATTTTGCTTAGCATGTGCCATTAAATTTTTTGCTATACTTGCTCTCAAAATTTTCCGAATGTAACTAGAAGTGAATTAACATTTATTTTGTACATTTAATTATCAGTGTCTACTTTATATATGTGTTATATATATCATTTATTCCTCATAAAGTGCTTAAATTATGATTATTATTTCCATTCAAAAGAGCAGAAATGGAGAGATTAAATATTGTTGCTCAAGTTCACAAAATTAATAAAAAGCAGAAACAGAGTTAAGGCAGAGATCTATACCCAAACCCAGTATTCTTTCTGTTATATTATGTTGCCTACCTATAGTACATATTCACAGGAAATTTATTAACTAATATTTGTATATGCCTTAATTGTATGTAAAACATCCTCTGCTTTCTAGTTACATATATTCATGAAGGAGGACATACATGCATATATTCAATGTAGAATTTTTTCTTTATTTGGATTAGTAGTTGAGCGCATATTTATAACATATGCAAGTTATAAGACATAATAATAAAATGAGTATCTGTGATCCCAATACCCAACTTAAGAACTAAACTATCACCAATGCAATTGCATCAGCCTATGCGTTCTTTCTTTCTCGACCTCATGTCTCTTCCAAATTGGTAACCATCTCCCGGAATTTTGTGATTATCATTTCCCTGCTTTTCTTTTAATGGAATTTATTTTTTAGAATAGTTTTAGGCTTACAGAAAAATAGAAAGTACAGAATTCTCATATGCCTCCTTTCTCCCCAAACACAATATCCCTATTATTCACGTCTTGTATTAGTAAGGTTCATTTTTTACAATTTATGAACTAATATTATACATTATTATCACTCAAAGTTCATTGTTTATGTTAAGGTTTATTCTTTGTGTTGTGCATTCTATGGAATGACATGTATCTACCATTAAAGGCTGATATGTAATTTCACTGCCCTAAAAATTCCCTGTGCTCCATACATTCCTCCTTTCCTCCACCTTAACTGACCTTTTTACTGTTTCTATAGTTTTGCTTTTTCCAGAGTATCACATAGTTGGAATCATACAGTATGTAGCCTTTTCAGATTGGCTTCTTTCACTTATGCATTTATGGTTCCTCCCTGTCTTTTCATGGCTTATATGCTCTTTTTTTTTTTTTTTAGTATTCCATTTTCTGGATGTACCGTAGTTTATTTATTGAAGGGTATCTTGGTCAATATAATAAAAAGCTATTTTAAACTTTCACATGCAGACTTTGTGTGGATACAAGTTTTCAACTCATTTGGGTAAATATCAAGGAATACAATTGATTAATTGTATAAGAATATGTTTAATTTTGTAGGAAACTTACAAACTGTTTTCCAAAGTGGCTGTACCGTTTTGCGCTGTACTAAAACTGAAGGCGAGTTCCTGTTACTCCACATCCTCACCAGCATTTGATGTTGTCAGTGCTTTGGATTTGAGCCATTCTCAATAGTTTGTGGTGGTATCCCATTGTTATTTTAACTTATATTTATCTGATAACATATGATAATGAGCATCTTTTCATATTCTTATTTGCCATCTGTATATCTTCTTTGTTGAGTTATCTGTTCAGATTTTTATTTAGTTCATTTTTTAATTAGATTGTTTTCTTGTTGCGTTGTAAGAGTTTTTTTATATTTTGGGTAACATTTATCAGATAAGTATTTTGCAAAGATTTTCTCTCAGTCTGTGGCTTTTTTTTTTCATTGTCTTGCATACCAGTCACAAAGCAGACATTTTTAATTTTAATGAAATCTAAATAACTGTAATTTTTTCTTTCATGTATCATGTATGGTACTTTTGTTGTTCTACCTAAAAAAATGCACCCTCAAACCCAATGTCACCGAGATCTTTTTCTTGTGTTATCTTCTTGGAGTTTTACAGTTTTGTGTTTTCTGTTGTTTTCCATTTTGAGTTAATTTTTGTGAAAATAATAAGGACATAGTGTAGATAAACTGTTTTGCATGTGAATGTCCAGTTGTTTCAGCACTATTTGGGGAACAACATCCATGTTCCTTTGAATTATTTTTATTTCTTTGTCAAAAATCAATTGTCTGTATTTGTGTGAATCTATTTCTGGATGATCTGTTCCATTCCACTGGTCTATTTGTCTGTTCCCTTACCAGTATCACACTGTCTTGATTACTTGACCTTTATAAGTTTTGAAGTTGAGTAGTGTCCATTTCACTATTGAAATTGACTTAAAAAGTCTAAATTTGTCCTTTTCCTTTATCGTTGTGTTCCATTGAGATCTTCCATATAAACTTTAGATAATCAGTTTACCTATATCCGCAGAACAACTTGGCAGGATTTTCATTGGAATTGTGTTGAATCTGTAGGCCAAGCTAGAAAGAACTGTTATCTTGACAATATTGAGTCTTCCTATCTGTATCTGTGAACATGAATATTGCTCCATTTATTTACATATTCTTGTATTTATTTTTTTAGAATTTTGAACTTCTCAAAATTAACAAACTTATATATGTTTTGTTAGATTTACACCTAGGTATTTCAATTTTTTTGGTAGTAATATAAATAGTATTATTTTACATTTCAAATTCTAATTTTTCATAGCTGATATGTAGGAAAGCAGTTGACTTTTATATATTAGCCTTATATCCTGTAAACCTATAATTGCTATTGATTGCAATAGTTTAGGGTTGATTCTTCAGAATTTTCTACATGGGCAATCATGTCATCTACTAACAGTTTTATTTCATCCTTCCCAGTCAATACCTTTCATTTCCTTTTCTTGTCGTACTGCATCAGCCAGGACTTCTACTACAGTGTTGAGTAGGAGTGGTGAGAAGGGACATCTTTGGCTTGCTTCTTAGTGGGACATTGTTTCCTTCCTCACCATAATATATAATAATGTTACTGAACAGAAAAGTTGTCCGTTTGATGTTAGCAGAGCCAAACACTAAACACCAAGAATTGTAGTAGAGAAAGATTGGTTATTTTGTCATGAATGGAGCCACCCAGGAAGCTAATGCTCAGAAGCCCAGCCTCCCCAGTGGCATGTAGGTTACAGAGTCCATAGGGCAAAATCATAAGACCCTGTGGGTTAGGGGCTCGGGGTCATGCTGGAAGCTGATTGGGTGGAAGTGAGGTAAGGGTAATAAATCATCTCTTCAGGTCTTGAGGACAATTCTGAGGTCTGCTCTGGTGTCCCTCTGTCTGGTTTCATGGGAAAGTAGCCAGGGGGTCGTTCCACCTTAGGGCTCAGGAGCTGAAACATAACTTAGGGCAAGATGCTATCATTAGCCTGCCAGAGGTCCTGACCTTGGGACCAGCTTGCTGGTCCTGACTACTGTCTTTTGCTGCCTCGAGGGTGCTTATTATCTGTGGGAAAGGCTAGGTCTCTGAGGGATACATATATATATATATATATATATATATAGAGAGAGAGAGAGAGAGAGAGAGAGAGAGAGAGAGAGAGGCAGGCAGAGGCTATCAATCTAGAACTAGGATTTAAAGCTAAATTTAATTAAAGTCATAAGGAGCCTCATTTTCAGTCACTAGGAATTTTTGGTAGATGTTCTATATCAAGTTGAAGAAGTTCCCCTCTATTCCTAGGTTGCTGGGAGTTTTAATCATGAATAACTATTGGATTTTGAATAGTGCTTTTTGTACATCTATTGATATAATCGTATGGTTTTTCTTATTTAGTCTATTGATGTGATGGATTACATCAGTTGATTTTCAAATTTTGAAGTACCTTGCAAATGCCTTGCATACCTGGAATAAATCCCACTTGGTCATTGTCTATAATTCTTTTTATACATTGTTGGATTCAGTTTGCTAATATTTTGTTGAGACTTTTTGCTTGTATGTTCATGAGAGATACTGGTTTCTATATTTCCTTTTTTATAATGTCTTTGTTTGTTTGTTTACTTATTTATTTATTTATTTAATTGTTGGTCTCATGGAATGAGTTGGGAAGTATTTCCTCTGCTTCTATTTTCTGGAAGAGATTGTAGAGGATTAGTATAATTTCTTCTTTAAATGTTTGATAGAATTCACCAGTGAATCTATCTGGGTTCATTCCAAAGGTAGAGACCATAACCTCTTTGGGTTTCTTTGTTAGTATAGAGTCAGCTATTGTATTGCATGTATTGTTGCTTTACAAAAGTCAACATAATAATAATGGCTAGAATGGAAATCTATCCGATTTCTTCTTTTTGCTACTCTTATGTCTTTCATAGCTTTCACAAAGTTTTCATAGCTGTTTATAAAGTTACTTTGATGTTTACTGGTAGCTAATTTGTTTTAGTTGTCTAGAACTGGGCCTAGTACCTTCTGTTTTGGAAGGTTATTAATTATTAACTCAACTTCTTTAATATAAGCCTATTCAGATTATCTGTTTCTTCTAGTGTGCGTTTTGGTGGTTTGTGTCTTTCAAGAAATTTCAAGGTCCATTTCATCTAGATTATCAAATTTGTGGGTAGATTTGTTTATAATATTCTTTTATTCTTTTAATGTCCGTGGGATCAATAGTGACGGCCCTCTTTATTTCAGATATAATTCATTTGTGTCTTCTTTCCTTAATTTACTTAGCTTGGTAGAGGTTTATCAATTTTATTGAACTTTTCAAAGAACTGTCTTTTGGTTTCGTTGATTTTTTTCCTCCATTGCTTTTCTGTTTTCAACTTCGTTGATTTCTTCTCTATTTTTTTATTATTATTTATTTTCTTCTAGTTACTTCAGATTTAATTTGCTCTTCTTTTTCTAGGTTCCTAAGATGGAAGTTTAGATTACTGATTTTCTTATATATGCATTCGATGCTATAAATTTCCATATAATCCTTGCTTTCGTTGCATCCCAAAATAAGTTGTATTTTTATTTTCATGTAGTTCAAAATATTTTAAAATTTTTTCAGGATTTTTTTTGACCATGCATTAATTAGAAGTATGTTACTAAAAAGTATTTTGGTATTTTCCCACTATTTCTGTTACTGATTTCTAGTTTAATTTCAATGTAGTCTCAGAGCATACTTTTATGACTTCTGTTTCTTAAGGTGTGTTTTATGGCCCAGAATGTTGGTCTGACTTAGTAAATAAATGTTCCATGTAAGTTTGAGAAGAATGTATTTTGCTGTTGTTGGATGAAGTATTTTATACATGTCAGTTAGATCCAATTATTTGAGGGCGATGTTCAGTTCAGCAATGTCCTGAATGATTTTCTGCCTACAAGATTTGTGAATCACTCACTGATAGAGGAGTTTGAAGTCTCCAACTATAATAGTGAATTTACATATTTCAGGATTATGTAATGAATATTCTTTTCCCTGGATATGCTGTGGAGAAACAACACTGTTCCTTTTTTATGAGATTCACTTCTTGTATTTATTGTTCCAGGAAGCTCATACTGTATATACATATTGTAATTGAATGGTTTTGAGTAGGAAACAGCTTTCTTTTTGACTAAATATACCTGCATTCTCATAAAAATATATGAGTCACCTGCAAATGTACTTCATAGGAATTATTTTAAATGCGGAAGATGTATTCAAATCAAAACTGACAATGTGTTCTATTTTGAATTCCTTCTGGGTTTAAGTCTTTTTTCCTGTCTAACAATCCTATTTTCCACTTATCTAGTTCATTCTCTATTTTCTTCTTTTATCCCTCATTTATTATAGTTCCATGAAGTGTTATTTTGAAAGCAACAGTTTTAATTTAAAGCAAAAAGGAACAAAGTTTGAACACAATCCATGTTTTATTTTGTAATATGACTTTGTTGTATATGATGAACTATTGAACAGAAAGTTATGTGACTTGAAGGATTCTGTTGTATGCCCTTTTTGTTAGCTGCAATAGCTCAGATTTACATTTCCCCCTTGATTAACACATTTTTGGATACCAGAGTAAGTATAAATGTCATTGATTGGGTTAAATTTTTTTCTACCCCATCTCCCTTTACTAAGGAATAAAAGTAAGGACTAAGTAAGGAATAAAAATGCACATTCACAGATATTTACTAGAATTTTGTTACTCTGTAAGGCAGTTGGGGGAAGGGAGGTTATTAGTTTTGGGGGTAATTTCAGGGGGAAATATGGAACATTCTGAAAGGAGGACTATTAAACAAAGTGTTGGTCTTTATGTCTAGGAGAAGAACACGTTTCTATTCATGGGATTGACAGCAACTTATAAATACAGAATTATATTCATTATACAACTATAAGTTTTCTCTTATTTTCAGCTTTTGTTCTATTCTTGTTGTTGTTAGTCCCTTTGTAATAGAGATGGGTGGATTTAATCCCTACTTTTATGTTTGTAATTCTGTGAAAATAAATGCTTAGGAAAACACTTCTTTGTGTGAGAGTCCTTTGTCTAAGAATGAAAAGACTAGGGAGTAAGCAGTTAATCCTGCAGAGGGCGGGTCCTGTTGCATTGTAGTTCCTGTACATGGGATCTAGAAGTATATGCAAACCACTCTATTCCTCAAGAAACGACTTTTTAGCCAGACAGTGAATACACTTTTAATTGGAAGGTCTTGGTTTCCTCAACTGTGTTCCCTTAATAATTAAAAAATGTAGGACATTTTGTGGAAATGTGTCTATTTTCTACTTAAGTTTAATCTTTTTGGTAAAGTAATAAATTCTGAACATGGGGTATGATTTACCAAGGGATAAAAATTAAGACTAACTCCACTTCTATCATACGTACTAGGAATCCAAATCTCTTTTGTTGTGATAGGAGGAAATATATTTCTGTACTCATTTGATTTCAGATCCCTTTTCTTTGTTCATTCACAGACTCTTTTGACAGTTTTCTGTGTGTTCATTCATCACAGCATGAGTAAATATTTAGGGTTCAGAAAGTGGTGAGTTTGTAAGTCCCAGAAAAAAAATAACATTTTTTAAAAAGTATAATGAAGGAAGGTATTAGTGACATAAAAGAAATTATGACTTGACCATATGTTTACAATGGCAGTTCGTGGGTCCCTCACTGATCACTCCTGCTCTCAGTGATGTGGATGAAATTAGATTATCACTGATCCATTTTGTGAGCATAATGCAATTTCACTTCCATCAAGGAAGTGTGCTTAATTTAGTAAAAGAAGGAGCCTGAAGAAATAAGTGTAAGATCAGTGTTAACCAGAAGGACAGAAGGAATGCAGAGGAGTAGCTAAGTCATATAATTTGAAAATACTTGGCTATGAGACTCTTGATTAGACTGAATACCATGGGAAGAAGAAAGAAAAATATAACTGGCCATTGAATATTTTGTAGAGAGTTCAGCCATAGAAAAGCAAGGCCGTGAACTTTTTCTTATATTTATCACCTAATTTTTTTCATCTTTATTGAAAATTCTGTATTTAATTGAAAGGTCTTTAATATTTTTATCTAACACTGAAATTTAAAATAATTTCAGAAATGTCATTCTTCGTATACAAGATAGTTGAGCTCTCAAAACTGAAATATTTTAATATCAGAAATAAAAACCAAAAATAAATAAGGAGGCTCTTAAGACATTATCCTTTAGCACTTAGGGTAATAAATAAAAAATGATCAAGTTAAAGTAGTATTAATAATAGTAGCTCTCATGGTAGGCACTATACTCCATCCTTTATATGCATTTTATTTCCTCATCTGATTTATATAAAAACCCTATTTGGTATGTACTCTTATTATTTCCATTATTTTATGAAGAAATAGAAAAAGAAGGGGCCCAACCCAGGTCCATCTGATCCCCCAGAGCTGGAGATCATAACCACTTAGGGTTTCTTTGTTAGCTGTTGTATTGCATGCATTGTGGCTTTGCAAAAGTCAGTATAATAATAATGCCCAGAATTGAAATCTGCCCAGTTGCTTTTCCTTTTTTCTATTTCATGTCTTTCATAGCTTTTAACAGGTTTACATAGCTCTTTATAGAGTTGCCTTTTTTCTTTTCTTTTCTTTTTTTTACTGCTGGCTAGTTCATTTTAGTTGGCTAGAACAAGGGACTTTTAAAACCTAGGTTGGAAGTCTAAACTCTGTGGGCTGATTGGTTTGGTTTAATTGCATTTTGTGGCCAGAACCTCTACATATTTGATCACAAGAGCAATTTGTCCATAGCTCAGGAGAATCGGCACACGTTTATGGCACCATCAGAGTTCACTATATTATGATTACTGTTTGGGGAATTATGTCACAATCTGAAAAAGCTGTGGCTGTCAACTTAAGGAAAGTTGTCTGTTTTTGTGAGTTTTTTAATAAGAATGTTGTATCTGTCATATATGGCTGTCAAATTCAGTACTATGAGAGACTGGTCTAGGCAATTACAGAAGATACAGAATTTTCCTTAGGAATTTAAAATGTAGGAAAGCCATTAAGTTTTATTCACAAATAACTGCGACAGTACCAAACATAAAGAAGTAATATAGAGGAGAGGCCAAAACTAAAGTAGGTGACAGGCCTTAGAAGGTACTATTGATTAGATGTGCTTTTGAAAACCTAATTTTCTATTTTCTAGAGCTTGTTTTTCTTATTGCCTTAGTTTTTAAAATGTACTTCATATCTTTTTCTTGCTCCCTTCTCTCCTTTTTACCTGATGCAGATCATATGGCATGAGTGTGTTTGTCACCTTTGCCTGGAAGAAATTTTTCCAGCATTGCCATCAGGATATGTACAGTGTTTGAAACTAAACTGATTTGGAGGGAAGGGTTGAAACTATCATTTTCTTTGTAAACTACAAAACATTAGATTTTTAGATGTCATCTTTGATGTTCGCAAAGCATGTTTCCTTTTATAAACAACTGTAATTCTATTTACTCAAAAAATTGTCTATATGAAACAAGCCATAAAATAAACCTGATATTGTGAACTAGTTGGAATGTAGTGATTAAACTCATTCATATGTATTTCACTGGAGTTTGATACATAAATCTCTTGGATTTTCAGCATGGAGTTGGGGAAAGAAATCCTGATTATAGCTCTTTTTCCCCACTTAAATTTCTCCATATTTTGGTTTTATTTTGGCTATTTCCTCAACTGTCAGTGGAATTATTGTCTTCCTGTTTCCATATTCAGGTAGTGTCAGTGGCTGAGTATCACCGCAGGATCGATGCTCTAAATACTGAAGAACTGCGCACACTCTGCAGACGTCTCCAGGTGCCCCCTTCAGTAGTTTAAACCCCTCCAGACATTGACTGCTCCCTGCTTTTAATGTCTGTGGTCGGGACAAATCTCGTGTTTGAAAGATTTGTTTTGACTACAGCACTAAAATCACCCACCAGAAAATTCCTTTTTGTACTCAGAGTACAGTAATGCCTTGAAGAGCTGCAGGATTGTCTTTTCTCTCATCTTTTCATTTGAAAAAGTTTCAGAGGAATTTTCTGTCACTTCAGAACTGTTCTTAGCACTGTGTGTTTCTTTGACTGATGAGGAGTTTGTTTTCTCTTAATTTTAACATGGAAAGAATGTCTTTGGGTTTAAGATTGAAATTTTACTAAACACAATCTGAAAGATGTGGTACTATGGGAAAATTTTAATGGGTAGTAAGATTTTAAATATTTTCTCTCCTTTAAGGCTATTTCAGTTGTATCGACCCCTCATCAAATATCTTAATGAAATAAATTGTTTTGTTCTTGAGGTATTCCTGGTTGGTATTAGAAATACCTTAGAATAATGTAGGTTAAGCACCAGAACTCGATAAATTATTGAAAATTCCAGAAATAAACTTTGTGATTTTTTTTTTTTTTTTTTTTAGAAAAAAGAAACCGATACAATTGAACTCATTTTCTAGTTATGTGTATTACTGTGTGTTTTCCTCTTCTTAGCAAGATACGCTTTCATGGCTTTGCTAGAACTACTAAATTGTTTTCTTTTAGTGCTTCTCATTCTGCCTTGGGTTTTTTGTGTGTTTTTTTAACCTTTCACATCATCAAAATAAGGGTAAAGCATGATGATATGAAAGAATTAATAAAATGTAGCTTCTCATCACAAAACAATACAGTTCTAGAACATGTATTGGTTGAAAATATATGCTGTTTAGGATTGTTAAGAAGTATGTTAAAGGAACAGAATAGTTTAGCAACATTTCATTCCTGTATGGAGTCATAGTCACCAAGCATTGCTGCATTTTAGTTATCTGCTCCAATATAGTTCTATTTTCCAATTTAAAAGTTTCATCAGTAATAGTTATGTTTCATATATTTTATTTTCTAATGTTAATTGTGTTTATATGTTAAAATAAAATTAATATGGAAAAGTAAGTGCCAATAGCATAGATTGTATAGTTTGTTGTGACTTAATCAACATTTTTATCATTTTAAGAATATCAGTGAGATCATTTCCACCAAGCAAAACGTATTTGTTGTTTTTAATGCATCTAATTAATCTAATTTACAACATAGATTTGTGAACAAATTAACTTTTAAATTTGTTGTTTGGTCCAACTAGATAAAAATTCAGCATTTAGAACATAAAAATATTGAGGGCATTTTTTAAAATAATGGTAACTTTTTTGGTGAAGCAAATACACACACACACACACACACACATACACAGACTAATGCAGTTAGACTTTTTATTGTACTATTCTTTAAATTAAAATTTTGGCACCAAGGATGTTTTCTTATTGATTTTTGGCAATTTTTATGTTTGCCATGGAAAAAATAACCCCACGCATTTTAAACAGCACACATGAAAAGCATGCTAGTTGGGTTACTTTTGCCCTTCATCAGCAAAATTAAAGTTTGCATGCAATGGTCTCCTTCTGCATAGAAATATGGGCGTATCATTCATTACCTGTCCTTCTTCATGTACTGAATGAGAAAAATGTCTTAGAGTTAAAAAAATATTTTTCTACATTGGATATGCCGTTGTTATTGGATGGAGCATCATTTTCCTTCTAAAAATACTAAATTAAAACTTCAGTCAACTTTTCTAAGGTATAAAGTTTGATTTCTCTAAAAAGGCTGAAATTTTTAAAGCCTGTTGCAATTTCATATTAATATGCTGCTGCTGTTTATTTTTTTTAGATTACTACACGGGAAGACATAAATTCAAAGCTAGTGGCTCCAGTGAAAGCAGACCTGGAGTCTGAATCTTTTCGACCAAACCTAAGTGATCCCAGTGAACTCTTACTGCCAGATCAAATTGAAAAGGTATGACATACCCATATATGTGCATTTCTGAGTATGTACCCATAAAAGTAAAACAGCCTCTTTTCAGTTGTTTTGAAAAGTTAAGAAGCGTGGTTACTGCTACTAGTCTTCCTTTCCAATGAAGAAAACGTAAACACAATATAGTTACTAGTGTAATAGAAGGTATTAGGAGATTTGGATAAGCACACATTAAACGTAACAAAAGCAATTTAGGTGAGATACTACAGTAGCCAGTATTTAATTTCTTACTATATGCTAGTTACTTGTTCATATGGATTCTCTCATGTAGTTGTTACAATACTTGTAGGAGTTGGATACTCTTATCGTATGCATTTTATGAATGAAGAAACTTGGACATAGAAAGATTAAGTAATTTGTCAAAGTCACACAGATGTAATTTATTGAAGCTTGATTTCTAACTCTGATAATCTGCCTCTAAAGCCCATTATTTGAGAGGTTATTATTAATCAAGCTAACAGTCCCATCAATGTTTTTGTTAATTCAATACTGAGGGCACTATTAAGAATTCAGGTTTCTTGTCTCTGTTCTAATTTGGGCCTTGTTCAGCATGATTCTTTTCTTTTCCTACTGGACAATATTTCATACTGAGGGATGTGCATTTACTCTTCAGGCATCTCAGTATCTTTGACAATGATAAATAATTTCTACTGTCATTTTTGTAGCCTACATTTTATAAAGTACCATTAAATCCTAACTGGCATTAGTGTCCTGTAATTGACAATAAGCTGTGCTGTAAATGTTAACATTTTATTTTTCGAAGCTTACCAAGCATCTTCCACCAAGAACGATTGGCTATCCATGGACTCTTGTTTATGGTACCGGGAAGCATGGCACCAGCCTGAAGACCCTTTATCGAACAATGACAGGTTTAGACACCCCGGTGCTGATGGTGATTAAAGACAGTGATGGGCAGGTATGAAAATAACTACGTAGACACCTTACCCTGTAAGAGATTACAGTAACAGTAAACTTTTAGCATATTCTTTTGATAAAAATTATTTTCATTGGTACATTTTATTAAGTATAACTGATAATTATTGAGTGCGTTTAATATTCAAGACAATGCTGAGTGCTACAGAGGTTAGATAAGAGAACAAATATCTTTTAAAGAGCCCCTGCCTTCAAACAGATCATAGTCTGGTAGGAAAGAACATTTAAGCATATAAATATCTCATGCCAAGTAAAATATGCCAAGTAGTAAAAACCTAGAAAAAATAAAAGAGGTGTTTAGAGTAAGGGTTGTGCATATCTGATAGGGAGAGATAAAAGTGAGGTTGACAGAAAGGGTGGAGATTGACAGATTGGAAAGTTAAAGATAATAGTGTGAGAGTGATGCCAAGTACAAAACCATAGATAAGCAAGAGAAACATTGATGTGTTCCTGAAACAGCAAGTTCAGGTAAATTACCAGCATCGGAGAGTAATAAGAGGGTGAAATAGCAATATTAATTTAGGAAAAAAACAACAAAAAACAAAGCACCACTACTACTAACACCTTTAATGTGCTTATGCATGCTTGTCTGATCATTTTATATTATCTTAATTAATCATCAAAGCCCTGTGAGATTGTACTTACATCATCCCTGTTTTGGAGATGAGTTCATTTTAAATGGAAAAAATAAAGATGAGTTAACTATGACTTAAAGTGTTTTATCAATTTTCCCAAGGTTTTACACCCAATAAACGGTATTTGCCAGAATGACAATGAATGAACTGCTGCTACATACATGCTGTGGCATAGATAAGTGCCACAAACATAATATTGAGTTAAACATCAGAAGAGTCACTGTCTTACGGTTCTATTTATAGAAAGTTCAAAACAAATCTCTGTTATTGTCTGGCTCGTGGCTTCCTTTGGGGGGGTGGGGGTGCAGGGGAGGCACAGGAAAGCTTCTGGTGTACAGTTGTGTGCCTGGTCTGAATGAAGGTTAAATGGGACTTGGCTTTGTGATAATTCCAAATTGAGCTGTACATTTATATCTTGTGTATATACATACCAGGGGTGCCAAAAAAATATATACAAGTGGACACTTTGGTCAACGTTGCTCAAGCAGTAGTTCGCCACAATCAGAAGTGTCTGGACGCTGATGGTAACCACTTTGAGCACCTCTTGTAATTGCAGAAATCAAACAGGACTTGTATTCATCTTTTGTTATCGGTATATGTTGAGTATTACAATTTTAGTAGTTTTCCTTTCTTAAAATGTGTATACATTTTTTTGGCACCCTCTGTATATAATATATGTACCCTTTCAGTAATAAAGTCTGTTTTAAAAATTAAGACTATAAAAATAAACTGTCAGGAGAGTCAGTGACTGTAGAGATCACTTACCAAATTCTCTGCATTCCCATTTATGATAGAAACTTAGAGCCAGAGCATTGAAATGACTTTTCCAGGTCTCTTACTCATTCATTCTTTTTTTAGGGTATCTACTGTGTGTCTTGTACTACCGTGTTTCCCCAAAAATAAGACCTAGCCGGACCACCAGCTTTAATGCGTCTTTTGGAGCAAAAATTAATATGAAACCTGGTATTGTATTATATTATATTATATTGCATTACATTATATTATGTAATACCTGGTCTTACATTATTATATAGGATCCAGTCTTATCGTAAAATAAGACCGAGTCTTATATTAATGTTTGCTCCAAAAGACAAATTAGAGCTGATGGTCCGACTAGGTCTTATTTTTGGGGAAACACAGTATGTAAGGGCATGGTGTTAGCAGAGCCAAGCATTGCAGAGCCTAGGCCCATCCAATGAAGAAAAAAATAGCACACCTTTTTAGTAGTAGATGTTTACCTGTACTGAAGAGTTTTTGCTTCCCTAAGTGCTACAGTCCCACAGCAGCATGTTGTCCTTACTGTACATACATGGTGCATGTAAGTCCTCCTGAAATGTGTGAAGCACTTTTTAAGATTTTCTGTTTAATTGTTGTAATAAGAATCTTTTTAGATTTTAAGACTAGGAAAAATCAGTTCTCCCCCCCCCCCCATTGAGAAACTGACATGATTTGTAATTGACAGTAATACGAATATATAGCAACTGATTATGTTTCCCTTTTTAAGTATAAGTACATAAAACTATACTAGATTTCTATTCTTTTTGTATTTTACTTAAACATATGTACTGGGATAATGCTTAATGAAACAAATTAACAGTCGTGTTATCAAATATGCCTTTTTTTTATCCTTAGGTTTTTGGTGCATTAGCATCTGAGCCATTTAAAGTGAGTGATGGCTTTTATGGTACTGGAGAGACCTTTGTTTTTACATTCTGTCCAGAGTTTGAGGTAAGGACAGTTATTCCTATATTCAGTTTATAAAGAATTGGCATAATGAGGGAACATGCACTTGGAGTCATGTACACTTGCATTTGACCCTCATCTGGGCCTTTTACTGACTGAAAACTTAGCACTTTTTTGATCATCTTGAGCTTCAACTTTTCTGTGGATAGAATGGGGACCATAAAATGTAACAGTTGTTTAAAAATTAAGTGAGAATCATATGTACAGCGCTTGGCGTGGTGCCAGAAACATCATGGGCTCAGGAAGGGGTATGCATTGTTATCACTGTCCTGTTTACGAATTCTCATTGTGAAATTCCTAGACACTCTAAATTACTAAATAAGTTTAATGATGTAAGTCTTGAAAACCTAAAAAATTATTTCGGTTTAAATCAAAAGTGATTACCCAATTCTTTTTTCTTTACATGTGACTTGACTAACTTAAAACAAATATATTCTAATGTTAATAAGATCTAAAATGTAAAGGTATACATGAATTTTAGTGAATGTGTGACTATTTAAAACACAGTACAATCCCAGCATCTCGTGGACATTAAGGGATTCAAAGCTTTCCTAAGAGAGGAAATTATAATCTTGAAAATAGGAATCAGCACAGTTGGTTTTAAAAAAAAAAAGGTGGTGTGGTCTTTAGCAACTGTTTCTATAATGAACAAAATAGAAAGAATTGGATAACACAATAGAAGCTCTCTTAAACATGAGCTTAACTGGCTCAACAGAATAACTGGTGCTTTCCATTCCCTCCTAAAACATGTGATCTGACGCTGACAGCTAACTGGAAGCATGTAGCTGTCACAAAATTCTTAAGCTCCAGTTGTGCTTATTCGCAAACCTTTAGTGCTATTTCTACCTGATATCTGTAATAATGTAGTAAATCAAATGTTTTCTAACTATGAAAAAGTGAGTGTTAAAGCTTATTTTATTGAAAACTATAATGCATATTTTGGAAAAACTTGATAGTGGTAAGGTACTAGAAATTCCTGTTTGTATTAGGTTTAGGTAAAACTCCCATGAAAGGTTAGAGAAAAAAATTTAAGAATATTAACATCTGAAAGTTTTCATTGCTCTTTAAAGAAATTGAAACTGGAAATCATAAACATGCGCCACGGGCTTATATAAGAATGATGATAGACAAAGATATACCCAAAGCAGCAGCCTTGGCCCTATATCAAAATACTAAAATGTTACCAAATTAACGTACATATATGTTTAATCTTAAAATAAAAGTTAATGGCATCCATATCAGTTTTTTAACTTTCTACTTTCTTCAACTATTTTCATTAACTCTTCAATTCTTAATACCCATATAGTCAGAAATGGGAAATACACATGAAGAGATAATAAGATTTGAAGAATTGGAATTGAAGATTAGTTTCAGTAAACATGTGCTTTCAAATTTAGTCATACAAACACTGAAACCTAAAGCTCCACTGCCCACCCTTTTTCTGTTATTGTTATTATTCCTCTTACTATCATCAAGGCTTTGTTAGCTCTTTGGGGTTTAGGAGAACTAACTGTTTAGTAACCATTTTCATGTACATATTTAAAGCTTTTTTTCATTTCTGTAGGTCTTTAAGTGGACAGGAGATAATATGTTTTTTATCAAAGGAGACATGGATTCCCTAGCTTTTGGTGGTGGTGGGTAAGTCTCTTGAACAGTTTACCATGAGATATTTAAGAAACTTGAAAATTTTATTTGTGTTATTTACAAAAATCACTTATTTATAAAATCAGTTATCTTTGGAAAGTTCTGACTTTATAGTTCTAAAATGTGTATCATGACTGAGAAAGTGTTAATTTATTTGCAAGAAGGTACTTATGTGCACTGTTTGAAATCATTGGTAGAATATTTGTTTATTCATTTCAAAATGCTGTTTAGTTGATTCTCTTTTGATTAAAACCCATCCTGTTGCTGGAATACAGTGACTCCTTAGTATTTGAAAAAGAAATATACTAATACCTTGGAACTTCTCAAATTTGCAAACCATGGTGGTTTATTATTTCTCGTCATGTATATAACAGGTCCAGTGGTTTTCATGTTATTCTACCCTGGAGACTATTTGGATTGATATTTTATACAGTAATAGAAATTATTTAGTGACACCCCCCACCCCACCCCAAGTTTTCAGGGTTTGTTTTCTTGTTTGTTTTGTTTATAACAGTATGAGTCTGTCAGTAATTTGATTTGATTCTTTTGGCATAGCCAGCACTATGAGAAATTTTGTTTTCTTACCCTGGTATCCCAACTTTGTTTAGTCTTTAGGGTGTTTGGAGGTAGCTTGCTCTACTGCCTCCCAGCCTAGACTTCTCAAATAGTGCTTAGCAAATTTCATCAACTCCTTCCTTTGGTATTTCTCTGTATCCTTCAAGGTCAGACATATAGTCAGCTAAGTAATTCCCAGACGTATAAAAGTGATATTTATTTGTTTCCCACAGTTGAGAATATATAATCATTCAGACCACTGAATCTTATTAGCGTGAGTGATTCTAGCAAATTCTCTAACAACTTCTCTGTAGATAGGTGTTTGGAAGACATAATTTCAGTGATTAAAAAATAACCATGGGTAGCATAGCCTTCTCTGAAGTATATAACCAGGTAACTAAAAACTGTGTTATCTTTAATTGTTGTTGGAATCAGCATATAATGTTTATATGTTTCAATACCTTTTTTTGGTGGGGTGGGGCCAGTCATTAAGCGCACCCCAAATGGTAGTCTTATATGTGATTTTGTTAGCTCTCTAGGAAGGCATCATAAGTAAGTCGCTTATAATTTCAAGCTGTTAAGTGTTCCTTGAGTCTTTGAAAATAACATGCACAAGGTCAATAGACGTCTGCCCGACCTTGATTTTGATTATACAACATGATTCCAGCAAAGTAAACTAACCTCTGGCAAATTTGATAGCAAATTAAGACAAATTTACAGTCTTTGAAGAAGGAGAGTACAGTCTCAGAAAATGGGAACTGTAGGGACTTAATATTCCAGAATTCCAAACAGGAACCCCAAAGAAATCAAAATCATGATGGTGACAGACTGAATGGAGGCTTTGGAGTCAGACCTGATTCAGATTCCAGCTTCAATATACATTACAGGGGACGTTGAGCAAACTCAAGTCTAAAGTTTCCTCAACTGTGAACTGGAGATTGAACCTTTAACATTAACCCCACATTTTATTTTACACAATGTGGAATTTTCACATCTTTGAGAAACTAATGTTAAATATATTAAAATCATAGAGCAGAGAGAAATCCATAATACCAGGAAAAGAATAAAAAACAGAGCAAAAGCTAATGCTAATGAAGTTATTTTAATGTCTCAAAAGCTAATGCTAATGAAACTATAATAATATTAGAGGTTTCATTTTATTCTTTAATCTGTATATTAAGTGATTTTAAAATGTGATATGAACAAAACAAAATTGCCTTGTGCCAATGTGGAAGAGTAGGGAAGGGTTTGGAAAAATTAATGATTTTAGAATTGTTGAATATTGAAATGTCTCATTTAAATTATTGTTTTGCAACCTCTGCAATTATTACTTTACAACTTAGGGCATAAGTACTGAGAGATTATTGTTAAAACTGTTTTGTGTATTACAGGGGAGAATTTGCCCTTTGGCTTGATGGGGATCTCTACCATGGAAGAAGCCATTCTTGTAAAACGTTTGGGAATCATACACTTTCTAAAAAGGAAGATTTCTTTATCCAAGATATTGAAATCTGGGCTTTTGAATAAATGTAATGCTCTCTGTCTCAGCAGGATAATGGCCCAAACCTGACATGGACATGCATTGTTTGGAAAGTTCAAGAAGCAATACAATGTAACATCTTACTCGTGCTTTAAAATTAGTCCGTATCACCATTCATTACAGTTATAATTTTGGAATTTATTTTTAAACTCATGTTTCTGTCCCAGAGTTCTTTAGGTTTAGACCATGGTGTTGGTCCATGCAACATAAGAGCTTGTGTTGTGTCAGAATTTTGGCAGCATTTTGATCATAGTGACCGCCTCATCTGCAATCCGTGTTATCTCAGTCTCCTGAAAGGATGGTGCTCTTTTGTTGAACCTATTTTGGTTTATTATTTTTAAAACTATATTGATCATTTTACTACATCAGTCTAATTGGGACACTGAGGGAATGAAAACTAGGTACTGCTGTGTCTGTGAGGCTGGCACCAGTGAATTTTGAACACACTCAACTTAGTCATTCTTATGAAGGAAAAAACACATGCCAACATAGTGCGTACTTCATGGACCACTGAGTTCTAGTTTTAATTCACACTACAACATTCTCTTTATTAATTTTGCAGGTACTCAATTTTCATTTTAATAAAAAATGAAATTTGAGAATTCTGGTTGTCATAGACTGCAGTGCACATGATCTGCAGGTTTGGGCATACACTTTCATCATTGAATTAACTGATAGTTATAAAATGACAAAGGAGAATGAGAACTTGATGATTCTACTGGATTTAATATATCAAGCAAGAAAATATACTACTTACATATTTGTAGCTTAGCAGGGCATTATCATAAGTACAAAAACTGAAACCAATGCATATTTCTTCAACATTTGTGTCAGGTATACTGTTTTATAGTTCTGTTGTTTTAGCCTTATTGCACACCAACTCCCAAAATACAGGTTCCTGTTCAAAAGGAAAAAAAAAACTTGTGATTTATTTTTGAGTGGCATATGTTATTAGTTATCATTAGCATTTGCTGTTATAAAAGGGCAATGAATATAGTAGACAATATTGTAACTCAGTAGACTTGTTGAATATGCAAACTTACTGTCAAGTGACCTCAAAAAAAAAAAAAAGAAAAGATAGAATATACTAGTAGTTCTTACTCTCTTTTGTAGGAAACCAACAATAAGCCATTGTGGCAATAATTCATCAGTTAATTTCAGAGCTTCATGTTATGCAAAAAAAAATCCTGCTGTTATACATGTGACAGTGACCTTGTGCTGAAATTTCAGCTGTTCCAGATAAACAGTGTATATTATCTTGTAAATTAATGTGTAAAGGTAGTTTCGTTCTTATAGAAAGTGTTGATTGCCAGGTTGCTTATAGCACTTTAAATTATTCTGAATATGAAATTATAAGCCAAATATGTTGGCTTATGTAGTTTTAGTTGTATAGCACTTGAATATATTTAGATATTTTGAAAATTTAGATAATTATCTAAAGAAAACATAATGCTAATGGAAAAAAAATCTGATGTTCTATTTAATATGCTATTGCTGAATATGAATAGAAATGCAGGGCATCATTTTCTTGTCTATGTAAAGCTCTCTCAGTATAAGTTAGTAACAGTATATAGATTAAATGTTTACAGTATAGGGAATTGTAAATAAATATATTGTTCCCTCCCCCTTCTCCCCCTGGGGTCTTCCACAGCAGTATTATTGTCTTTGTGGAGTTGACTAATTAAAAAAAACAATCCTGTATTGGATTTCAATTACAATAAGGTCATAGTGGTGTATACCAAATAAAATTAAATACATAAATACAAATTTGAATTTGGATTTATTGAATAATCAATTTATTTCGTATCCAAGAAGTCTTTGAGTAAGCATGCTACTACTATCTTTTATATGTAAAAAATGCTTCTGTGAGCCTTGGTGACGGTGTGTAGTAATGGTGATAGGAGAATGCATTCAAGTAGAGGGAATACCACAGTTTTAAAAATGGGGAAATAAGAGCACTTCACATGTGGACAATTATAAGTCATTTGATATTTCTAAATTATGTTGTTTTCTTTTTGAATGGGGAGTACATAGCAAGATAAGACTAATGTCATAAAGAGTTTTGTTGTGTGCAGTGCCAAGAATTTATTTTTTTAATCAAAGGAATAATTAAGAAAATTTCAGTGGAGAAATGGCACGATCAAATTTGCACTTTATGAAGATCTCTGTGAGAAATAGATTGGTAGAAAGAGAAAATAGAACAAAAGTTTGTGGTGAAGTCCAGAGGAAAAATGATGAAGCCCAAATAAGAATAGTAGCAATGGTAATAAGGAGGGAGGCATGGATTTGAAAGAGATTTAGGAATTAGGATTAACAGGATTTAGTTATTGGATGTTAGAAAGAGTCAAGGATAGCTCTCAGGGTTTTTTTGTTTTTTTACTTAGGAACTCAGTATACGCGTAGTATTCATTGAGATGGTTGATGTACAAAGAGGCGAAACAACAGGTGGGGAAATTCAGTTAGTTATGTACCTTATACTGTGATGTGAGAAACTGGAGAACAGATTGGGGGGGGCTTTAATATTCTCTTCTGACAGATGAAAAGATTTTTAAATCAACAACATACAGGTAAATGTTGAAGTCATAATCTATGGATGCAAGCCTTTGAAGATTATAGACTAAGTTAAAAGAGAGAAATCTTGAGATAGATTTTTGGGGTGTAGTAATAGAATTACTATACTATACTAATATAACATTATATAGTAATAATAACTGAAAGGAAGAAGAAAAGGCTTTAAGCTTCCATCTCAAGATAGAACAACAAATTAAACCTAATGAAAATAGAAGGTAAGACTAAATAAATATATGAGCAGAAATCAATAAAATTTAAACAAGTATACAAAAGAAAAAAATCTAAGAATAATAAAATTGTAAACCTCTAGCAAGATCAAGAAAAATAGATTACCATTGTTAAGAACTTAAAAAGAAACATCACTACAGCGCCACTTAGACCTTAAAGAGATAGGGAGATAGGGTATTGTGAACAACTTTGCATCAATAAACTTCACAATCTAGGTGAAGTGGAAAAACGTTTTGGAAAACAATTACTAAAACTGACCCAAGAGGAAATATATTTTTTTATATTACAGAAATTGAATCTGTTAAAAGAGAAAAAAAAAAAAAAAAAAAAGCCTTCCCACAAAAAACCTAGACCCATATGGATCTGCTGGGTAATTCTTTTAAGCACTTAAGCAAAAAAAAAGAAGTATCAGTCTTAGTTGAACTCTTCCAGAGTACTGAGGAAAGGGAAAACTTGTGATAATTGCTTTTGAGGCGAGCACGACTTGATACCAAAACCTTAGAATCCTTACCAAAAAACACAATTACAAAACAGTCTTGTCTGAACATAGATAACAGAATCCTATTTAAAACAATCACAAATAAAAGTCAATATATAAAATAATAATATAACCAACTTGGGTTTATTCCACGGAAAGCAAGAGTAGTTAACATTTTTAAATTGGTGCCATTTACCATATTTATAGAGAAAAAATTCTATGATCATTTCTATAGAGGCAAAAGAAGCATTTGATTAATTTCAGTGCCTGTTTATGATTAAAAACTTGTAGCAAACTAGGAAAGAAGGAATCTGTCTTAATGTGATAAAATATTTATTCTTGATAAATGCACAGGAAACATCTCCTTAACGGTGAATTTTTGAAAATTTCCTCCCAGAGATAGGAAATCTAATAATGATAACTGGTATAACCACTTCTATTCAACATTGTTCTGGAAGTTACAACCAGTACAATAAAACAAGAAAAAAGGCGTAAGGATTGGGAATGAAGAATTTTAGAAGTAATTTTGTATATAATGATTGTGGACATAAAATCCAAAAGATCAAACTTGGAATTAATTGATTTATCAAGGTCACTAAATATATGGTAACAAGTTCAATATAAAACTAAAAATCTTTGACATTTTATGTACAACCAACAGTTAGAAAATGAAGCTTAAAATATTGCTAATTATACCATTGAAAATGTATACAACAAAAAGAAAAGATCTAAGATGGATAAGCCATATTCATGATTGGAAGACAATATTGAAAGATGTAAGTTCTCCAAAACCAATTCTCAGTCATGTTTATTTTTGTAGAAATTAAGCTGCTTTTATAATTTATATGCAAATATAAAGGCAAAGAATAGCTAAAACAACGTTGAAGAACCAGGCTGTGGTCTTCAGTACTAGATATGATCCATTAAAAAGCTGAAGAAATAAGACAATGTGGTATTGCAAAGGACATACAAAGAAATTGGTCAAAATCAAGAGTCTAGAAATGAACTGATTTTTTTTTTTTTTTTTAAAGATGACTGTTGCTTAGTGAAAAGGATATGTTTTTTTAAATAAGTGGTGCTGGATTCATTGGATGTCTGTATGGAACAAAAAAATCTTGACCCATCTCACACCACATACAAAAATTAATTACAGATGGTAGATCTAAATGTGAGAGGTAAAACAAAGCTGTTACTTTTAAAACTACAAGAGAGTATCTTCAACCTTCGGATGCACATACATTTTTTAAATGGAATACAGAAGCACTATAAAGGAAAAAGGTGATATGCTACGTTACAATTTTAAGAGATTTCATCAAAAGATCATTAGAGGTGAAAAGGCATTCAACAAAGTGGAAGGTCTTTGTAAACAGATCTGATGAAGATCTCATACACAATATATAAATGACTACAAATCAAAACAGTTCAACAGAAGAAAAGGCAGAAGACTGGAAATAGGATCCTAAGAGTATTAAAATAGCCAATGAACGTTATTTTAAAAGGAAATGTGAAGTGAAACAACTTGGGAAAACTGTTGGAAGTATCTACTGAAGCTCAGCCTTTGACCAGCAAATGTAGTTCTTTGGTATGTACACCCAGCGATAATGTGTATATTTGTTTACCAAGAGGTGTACTAGAATCTGTGGGTAAACAAATTTTACAGAACTCTGCTCTTTTGCTGCTCTCCACACCGTCTCCCACATCCTTCCACACACAGTCACGCACGCACGCACTTGCTATTTTGCTGAATCTAGCTACTCTTTACATACAAATATTTGTATCTCTTAAGAACAAAAATATCCTTTTATATAATAACCACGGTACAATGATCAAATTCAGGAAATTTAACAATACAATGATACACAATCCATTTTTGAATTTCACCAATGGTCCTAATAATGTCCTTTAAAGCATTATTCTTTTCTTATCCGTGATTCAATCCAGGATCCTTTATTGCATTTAGTTGTTCTATCTTTTTGATCTTTAACCTGGAAGAGTCCATTAGTCATGTTTTAAGTTTTACGACAGTTATACATTTAAAGAGTTGAGGACTGTAGAATGTCCTTCAATGTGGATTTGACTGAATTTGTCCTGTATTTAAATGTAGGTAATGCATTTTTGGCAGAAGTGATTCTGTGTCCCTTGCATCATATTAGGATGCACATAATGTATGTTTTATCCCCTTATTGGTGATAGCTGTGTTTGAAGTGTCCACTGTGTTTCCCCAGTGCTATCGTTTTCCTTTTGTAATTAATAAGGAATGTGTAGGGAGGTACTTTGATACCACAGATATTCTATTCACCGTGTTTACACAATGTTTGTGGTATATCCATTGAAGATTCTTGCCCAAGTTATTAAAATAGTTGCAAAACGAGTTTTCTTTCATTCCCAACACATTTTATTATTTTGCATTTACTATAAAGAAGACTTTTCCTTTCTCCATCTTTTAAGAGTATCTATTAGTATGGGCTGATGACTTTCAAAGTGTTATAGAATCATTTCACCTGGATTTAACCAGTGGAAACCCCGTCAAACTGACTTCTGTGCATTCCTCCATTTCTTTGAGCACTTGCTTCTGGTGCAACAAGATGTTCCAAACTTACCTGTACTTTCTGTAACCCAATCCTAGAATTAGCTGTTTCTCCAAGAAGACATGTTTCATTTTAATAAGAATGGCATTTGCAAATCTGGAAGTTAGCTTGTTGCTACTGGGGGCCTTTCAGGAGACAGAGGAAGTAAGTGCACATCTCACAAATGCACACCGATAGCTTTAATTCCAATTTAGCATTACGGAATTCTTCCTTGTCTTCCCTCATTCCGTATTTGTAGCTCTTTCCTCCCACAGTGAGGCTATCAGTATATTTACTCATTTGTTTAATCTAACAATGCACACTTTATAGTTTCAGAATTTTACACCCATACCCTCATAAAAACGACTTTGAGTTTAATACTCCTTTGCAGTTCTTGTCTTTAGATTGAATGTATTTAATCAAAGTATTGTATTCAAAAGTTATGTTTTACACCATATTTTGCCATGTATAAAGTGCTCCCATGTATAATGCACACCCACATTTTTGGCCCAAACTTGCAGGGGGAAAAAAAATCTTTCATTTTAATTTTGTAATTCAAATTTTTATTTGGTTACATTTTGGTACTTGTTTTTTGTATTATAAAGGAATTTTAGCATTTATTTTTTAGCATATAGTACAGGAAATTTTACGTAACAAATAATTGCAAAACACAAAAAGATACAAGGTACAAGAAATTTTATGTACCAATAACAAATGTATGATATTTACGCATCATAGAAGGCCAAGAATGCTTCTTCGTTGCAAATTCGCCTTAAGTTCAACAAAACCAATTATCATATTCCAGGGTATTATTTTGCATACAAATATCGTTATTGACTTCTAGAGTTACACTTCTAACTCAGAAGCATGAATAAAAATTAAAAACATTTATATAGATAGGGAATTAGTACTACCCATGTATAATGCACATCCTTATATTTCCCGCGCAAATTTGGGCAAAATGCACATTATACATGGCAAAATATGGTACATTTCTTTTTTCTCCTGTGTGCTTAATCATTTGAAATAGAATTGTTTGTTCCTTTTGTATTCAAATTTAGTTTTTTTCGTGCCCATTGATTTTACTTTTTATATGTGTAAAATTTAAAAGGTTCTAAGTCAGAACTCTCTTGTCTCTTTCAATCCATTTCCACCCATTCCTACAAGAAGTCAATTCCATTATTCTTATCCTCTATTTTCGAAATATAGATTCTATATATAAACACATATAATCCAATGTGTGTATATGTGTGTGTACATAATCCAGTGTATGTATACACATATATCCACGGTGAAAATAACTCCATTTCAGTTCTTACTTTTTTTTTAGAGCTGCATCCATTGTGTGGATGTACCATACTTTATTCAACCATTTTCCTATATGTATTAGGTTCTTTGCAGTAAGTCACAATGAAAAATAATACACTGTGCGTTATGGATATATATTTGCATATTGTTTGACTTGTATCATCAAGGGAAATTTTAGGAGTGGAATTTCTTGGTGAAAAAGCAGTACAATTTTGTTAGATACTGATATACTCCCAAAATCTGGGGAAGCAGTGTCATCAGATAAACCTTGTTGGGATGATAGTGAACCACAGCATTCTGAAAACGTTTCGGTTAAGAGGTGAGGTCATACAACACATTTCTAAATTAAATAATTCAGCAAACATTAACTGTCCTTACTGTGCACTAAAATCTCCTAGGTAATGAGAGTGAAAGTTAATATTCTAGGAATCCTAAAGAGGCATATGCATTAAGAGGCCACTTTTGCATGGACCAGGTGGTCTCCTGCACCTTGTATAATCCCTGAACATAGTTAATTAATAAAGTACAGCAATAGTTACCCAAGCATGAGTTCCCATCGACACAAAATTCCAGTTTACCCAGAATTATTCCCATATCATGTAAGAAACAGCACCTCATCTACCTGTTAGTAGTATTAAGGAAGGAATTTTGAGTTTGGGAAGGGAAAGGAAGAAGCAGAAGCCAACTAAGAATATAGGTGCAGCCTCATTTTGCGACAGTGTAGGAAGGAATCCCGAGCACAGGACTTCCCTCCAGTTGGCGTAAGTGAGCAAAGTGATCTTGGGAATCAAGAAGCTGTAAAACTTCAAGTTACAACAGTTGAAAGCCATCAAACATTTAGAGGTCTAAAAAGGAGTAAGAAAAGTACTTGTCAATGCCCCCAAACTCGATCTTACTGAAAGTTAGGAAAAGGAAAATTCTGAAGATTTGGAAAGCAATTGTATAGTACCCATTATTGGGAATTTAGAATTACCAATGGTAAAATGTTACTGATACTATATTTCATGTAGAAGTATTTTGTAGATTATTTTAGTGATTATAAAAATAGAACTTTCATTAGGTTGTTTGCCACCTGAGTTCTACCTTTTTTTTTTTTTTTCTTTTTTTTTTCCCTCCCTATAAAAGCCCTAACTTTTCAGCTATGGATTTTCCTGTCATGGAGTTTTTAGGATAAAAACCTGTCACATAACAGGCATTTTCCTCTAAGGAAATTAGCTTTCTGAATGTAAGCTCCCTGAGAAGATGACTTTTTAACTCTGTTTTCAAATTCAAACAAATTGAATTTTGAATAATCTGTGTGTCAGTGCCTACCTAAATTATTATTGTCCAGAGTTGAGTAAGAAAACTTTTTGAAGCCTTGGTCTAAATATTCTACTAGAAGTAACACAAATTCCACTCTATAATTGTGTTGTATTTCAAACACACACACAAAAAAAGTGTCATTGTGGAATAGAACCTAAAAATAATAGTCTAAAAACAACAGGAAGTACAAGAAAGTATATTTTATTCTTGTGCCATGTTTTTATATTTTGACATAGATTCATGGTTGTGAAAGAAGTGTACATCTTATGAAATTCTACTTAGAAATATTAGTCATTAATTTGTAATTTAATAAACCTATTATGGAAACAAAATATACAAACCTTCTGTAAGAAGTTATTGCAACTTTCATTTTGAAAGAATCATACATGAAAATAAAAATTCCTATAGTAGTTTAATCCATACTTTATACTAAACCTAACACCTAACAATTATGAGTATCATTTTAAGGTATCATAATTTGACATTAATTTCTATATTTAACACCAAAGTGCTATAATTTAATAATTTTCATTGAATTTAGTCAGAATTGTAATCTCACATTTTATTCAATTTGTTTTCAGAATTATATAAGGCACATTAAATCTGAGGAAAAACAGATTAGTGTCAAATTTCTCTTTGGAATCATATTACACTACACTTTTTTTCACTTCGACATAACTAATAGTGCTGTTTTATGATTTTTAGGTATTTTATAGTTTGTTAGAGCATGAAGAAAATTAAAATGTCCCAACAATGTTTCTAATTTCCCAATGAATCTATCAGATTCTACATGAACATTCCAGTTCATTGTAGAACTTTCTGTGTTTCTATTTCATTGTATATTGACATAAGCTGCATGACTCAGTACAGTTTTAAGAAAAATTGAACTTCTCCAAGAAGTCCCGTAAATCTGATCTCTCACCTCTGCTTTCACAGCAAACGTGAACATAACCACCTTCTCTTGGTTCTGATACCACCAGTGATTTCTGCTTTTATGTGATTTGTGCAAATGACACAGAAGCATGGCTAACTTTGGAAACCTATTAAATTACAAGCCCACAGAGAAATTTGAGCAATTTCATCATCCTATAGACTTGAAAACTTAATTTTTTATTTGTGTGCCTATTTTGTAAGTGATGCAATGATAAAAATAATAGTACAAAGTCAAGCTTCTTAGAAATTTTAAGTTTAGCTTGGCCAAACTTAATGGAATTATTTTTTTTCCTGAAAAAAATCACCTCATAATATGGTCTGCCTATATGAACCTAAAGTCAGCATTCTTCTTAGATGTATAATTATTTAATTAAAGATCTATAATTTCTGCAATGAATAGCCACATGGTTTTGCCTAAAAGGTAGGTGGAATTTCAAATATTTCGATGTGTGCGCTTTCTCAAAATCTTCAAACTTCCTCAGAAACACAGTGCCAAAAAAGTCCTTCATGTAAAAATCATTTAATATTTACACAGCAGTTTGGATTTTAATTTTACTAAGTCAGCAAGTAGCATTAAGACGAGTGGGTCAAGTTTGGCTTTTGTAGTTGAAGGGTCACTCGAGTAGAGTAATTACAACATGGTCATCACGGCCTTGCCATAACATCTCTCCTTCGAAGTCCACCAGTCCATGTTTCCTGGCGCGCATGAGAATGCCCACTACTTTATCTGAAATACGAACGTATCTGTCAAAGAGATCACCAAAAGTAACCTGGATCTTGCCGTCTCGCCTGTGGCGAGCCATCGTGCGGATAACGAAGCACAGGTCCCTAATTTCTCTGTAGATGTGCTCCTCAGCGCGTTTGGCCCTTTCGGCAGTTTTGGTCCCCTCCTTGGGACGGCCGTAGCCTTCATCACCTTTGTGCAGGCGGGTGGCCATGGCCAGCTCATAATCAAATTCTTCACTGAAAGGGTTGAGCTTCTGGGATTGTATGTGTTCATCAGCCCACTGCTGCCATCTCCCTTTCAGGTTGTCCACTTGGCTGTATTTCCTTTGAGCCTTGCAGCTGAGTTTCTCTGTGAATCTATTTGCCCTAAAGGAGAAAGAGGGTGAAGAATCAAGATACTGATATTTTGACACAGAAGTGTTTCTTCTTGGACTTCCTGCACCTATGTATCTTAATGGAAGGCTCTAATTTTTTTCATTATACAAGAAATATAAACACAAAGAAATAAGAAATGAAAGAAGGAAACTCATAACACAGTCCCACCATGGTTTTTCACTTAGTGTATGTCCTTCTAGATTATTTTCTCTGGGAATACAGTAATCTTCTAAGCACCATAAAATAATGATATTAAACTCTATTTCAAGGGGAAAAAAACCTTCCTTACACAAATGAAATGCAAGTTGTGTATATTAAATTGCAAGTTAATAACATTTTAGAACTGGTCTCACCAGTGTATTTAAGGGAATCCACATATATGGGATTTCCGAAATCAATCATTTCCCCAAAATAAGGCTTACCAGCACACATACAACGTGCTATTCACTCGTGTAGATTTTCATATATGAATTTTTAATGAGAGCATATCTATAACGAGTACCAGTGATGTACTACAAATTTTGAAATACCAAGTTGTATATATAAAAGATACTGGCTAGCAATAGTGACATTTCTTCAATAATATGGGCTGGCCTTCTCTTAAACACATTTTACTAATATTCCCACAATCATTCTGTGGTACGGATACTACTTTGCTCATTTCACAGTTGAGGAAGCTGAGGCCAGAGGGATTAAGTAACTTGCTTGAAGTCACAAAACTGTGAAGTAGGAGAGCCAGGATGTGAAGCAAAGCTAAGCTGGCTCCAGAGCCTACATATGACTACTCCGCAATCCTGCCCTAAACCAATGGCAGGGGCAGGATTCAAACACTTTATCTGAAGCTAAAGTCAGTGCTTTCTACTGTGCCATGGGGCCACCCTGCATGTGGGTACACTGCCTAGTGGGTGAGTTGTGTTTCAAATGTGTGTCTGTCCTGCAGCTGGGAATGTATTTTCAAATTAAAAAAAAAAAAAAAGCATTGGAAACTGTAGATCAATAGTGTCATGAAGATGCAGGCCCTTTTAAAATGGGCAACATTTGTCTTTAAATAGACTTTCCTGTCATTTCTGCACCTCTAATTTCCTGGACTTTTTTCCTAGGTCTCTTTGCCTTCACGAGTAAAACATGATCTCTTGGACTATCTAAAAGTCAGAGCTTGGTATTTCCTCCTCCTAAGTGACCCACCCTTCCTTTTCCCTGTCACAAAGGAGCCTCATATCTGGAAGCCCTGGGACTGGAGATGGAGAACAATGCTGAAATGCTTATGTGAATGGGATCCTGAATTAAGGAGTCCCTCCCACCCGTACTCTCACAGTTCGATGTTCAAAACCCAAGCACAGGTCAGAGGTGGGTATTCCTCACTATCAGATGAGGCCAGAGAGGTAACAGGTATTTGCATTAGCATTGTTTTCAAAAGAGGACTGACATCATCCACTAGATGGCGAACTTTCATTAATTCCCATCCTTTGAGTTTCCTCAAGTCCTACACTTGGCAGCATTCAGTTTCACTTTACAATAGAATTCACACTAGGAATGCACTGTACATATAACACTACTATTCTTTGTAGCCACATGGACAAAAGTATATGACAAAGTTGACTGGGAAAAAGCAGCATCCAAAAACTGTACGCACAATGATTATAACTTGAAATCATGTAAGTATGGAAAAGGGCTAGGAATTACACCACCCTGAAGTGGAATGGATTTCTCCACCCTGCTCATCCTCACCATCACCGCCACCTCCATAGACTGTCCCTGTCCAGCTACCCAGAGCATGAACTGCTAAATCTCATTGTCAAAGGAGAGCAAACACCTTATCCCCTTGGAACCCTCGCCATCCGTGACAGCTAGAGCCGCCAATAACAAGCCCAAGGCCATCCTGACAGAACCCAAAGCTCATACCAGATTTGAGGCTGGGACATCCTGATGGATAAGAGACTTGAAACATCTCAGAAGAAAGTATAAAGACTAGCGTGACTCCTTAACTCATACTATTTGTCTCCTGAGCACCAACTCTTGTCTGTACTATAGTATAAAAAACATACTATGCACACCTCCTGCCTTTAAGGAGCTTCTGGGCACTTGGACATTTTTTTTTTTTCCATTCTTAAAGTATATATGATACTGTGTGCCAAATGAAAAAAAATGCAGTGACTGACCACTAGGAGTCATGGAAATAAAGTAATACAAATTTGACTATATGGTACAATTCCAACTATGTAAGATGTGTATGCACCAGGTTGAAGAAATCAATAGTATATGCAGAACTGAAAATAATTAGGTGGGTTACCAGATGAAGGTGGATTTTTTTCATTTTTTAAAAATGTTTTATCTTGGTGTTATATCAATTTTATTATTTAAAGAAAGCAGAAAATAGGGAAATATTCAAATTAGCATTCACAGGTCATTTGTTTCATCTGTATGTTAGACATGTCTCTGATTCTTTGATGCAGTTTTCTTTTCCTTCTAATTTAATTAGGAATTTAGATTCCCTGAGTGTTGAAACTATATGTCATTTGGGATAACGGTTGGGGTTGGTGAGGTAATAACTCTATGCGGAAGAGAAACATTTATCTTCTAAAAGAAGTACCTTCTAAATCTTAATGTCCATTTGTTATATTGTAAAATGGTGATTTCCAATTATAGAAGAGAAGGACAGCAAAGGAATTGGTCTTATCAGTAAGGATTAGAAAATAGGGTTATAAAAAAATCACTAGGAGGATATACCTTAATGAGTATTCAATTTTTTCTGTCTTGTAAGTGTTCTGTGTTGTTTTTGTATTTCCAGTTTTTAAAATGTCTTAAAGTATGGTTTAAATTAGGATTAGAAAACCTTATATTTTGATATTCTTGGTTAATGAATATAAAGATCAATATACAGGTTATCCTGTTTTTGTTTTTATTTTCAAATAAAAATGTGCATAATCATTTATATTGAGCTTTAGGAAGACGATCTAGTATAAATTTATAGAAATCAAAGCAATATTCAAAGACTGATATCACACCCATACTTGAGGATAGTAATATTTAATCCAGACTCACCTGTTCATTAGTTTGGTGCAAAAGTAATAGCAGTTTTTGCAATTGTTTTTAACCTTTTAAACCGCAATTACTTTTGCACCAACCTAATAGTTTCTTCAATATCAATAAACAAATTTTCTTATCATCAGTCAATAAATATTTCCCCTGTCCTGTTATATGCAAGGTAACTAATTCCACTGGACATTACAAGCATTCGCCGTTGGAAAGTTTAGGTTCATTCACTGAAATAAACGCTGATCAACTTTAAAAATGACATCAGTTTGAGTGTTAACTTTCTTATGTGAATGGGGCTCTTTAGCAATATGATGAGAATATGAGAACCGATGTGTCATAATTTTATCATTTTGGAGTAATAATTATGTGGGAAATTATTAAATACAAACAAAAAACAACAACAAAAACCACAGTGAATAAAAGTTCTAAAATGTGTATTTCAAACCTCACCAACTTCACTGGCACCGGAAACATTCTGTCTCAAAAATGGCCTTCATCTGGATCACCAACTTCAAAATATGTGGCCCAGAGGTGAACTTTTCTGGTCTAAGTCTTGGATCAGGATGAAGGGGAGACCTGCTCTCATTGCCCCACCTAGAGAGTCTCCTGTAGAGGAGGCATTTCCTTTTATTGCCCAGAAACATTTCTCTGTCAGTAAAGCTAAGAACTTCTGCCACCTTTTCCAACTTCTCAGGGAAATGCTGGGGAGAATTTGTTTCTCTGTGAATTCATTTGCTTGCTCTTTTCCACAGGAAATGTAGCCAATTTGATGTCATGGGAGCATGACATCTATAAGGTCACGTTTATCAGAAGCAAGGTGACTGCATTCAAAAGGCAGGGTCGACATTTCTGATCAACAATTGTGGTCTCTGTTCCGTTATCAGCCAGGCCTGTGATTCTCCTTGCAGGTTGGTAACTGTCCTCACAGTCCATGGAAAGTGTTCTGGGCTCTAAAATTGAGAGCACGTAGTAGAAAGCCATATTGCTGCCTTCATTTCTAGCAAAGTACTTCAATATCGTTGTACTAAAACCCTACACGTTAGGAGTTGTTGGGATTCCATTAATTAAGCTGACACTTTGATCTCCGCTTTATTCCTTGAGTTAATCTCTACTGATCAGTCTACCATAGTGGTTAAGAAGAGCATATGCTTTCTCATCAACCTTCCAACATCATCACTGACTAGCTCTATGATTTAGATAATGTTTCTTAATGTCTATGTGTCCATTCCTTTCTCTATAAAATGGCACCTTCATGCTCAACTACAATTGTTTTTACTGAATAGAAGTTGCAGGACAAGATGAATGAGTGAATGGCTTGGTAATATTTCACTATTTCTGTGTGGGAGAGGGATCCAATTTCCTTTGTCTAAAGGATCTGGACTGAACAAGTCATCAAAGATATACAGTCAAAAGACCAACTATTTAAAAAAAATAAAGTATAAAATATAAACCATCTTTAGAGTAAAACCCCAGGTAGCAAAACCACTGTTAGTAAAGAATATCTCTATTTTTATCAACCCTGACTTGTTTGTTTCTGTCCTCTTAACTACCAAGAAAAGTCTCTTTCTTTCTACTGATATATTAATGATACATAGTTTTCTCCTTATTGGTGGATACAGGGAAAGAATGGTGTTTAATTAAACATAAGTGAAAATTCCTTTCCAATAGGCTTAACTCAATAATGTCACGTTCATTTTTCAAGCTGTATTTGAGAGTCCCCTCAGGCAGAAGTTCCCATCAGGCCTACTCCGTTCTGGTTCCCTACGTACTATAAGATTGAGGGAAAGGACCCAAAGAAGGAAAGAAGATATTTAATTCCCACTGCCCCTCCCTCCAGGCCAAACCTGAGAACCAAGCTACTGGCATATTGAATGGTTGGGATCATCAGGGCTGACCCCTGCATTGTAATCAGCACAACTTAAGTCATTCTCCCGGGTCCACTGCTTTCCATAATATCAAAATAACTCTATCATATCCACTTTTCAGGTGAGAACAAAGAGACTTAGGATTTGCCAAGATGACCATGACTCCATCATAATAAGAAGGTGTCGGGGTACGTGCCTGATTTCAGGAACCCTGAACAAGGTCCTGAGTGCAAGTCCCCACTTCCAGCTGAGAGAGGTTAGAGTCGTGGCCAAGAGTGGGGCTCTAGAGCCAGAATGCCTGGGTTCAAATCCCATGGGCTCTACAATCTTATACACGTTCCCTAATATTTATTCATCTCATGTTCCCATCTAACCTACCCCATAAGAATGTTGTGAGGATTAAATGAATAAACATGAAAAGTGCTGAGACAAGTGCCAAATAAGAGAACATGCATTGGAGATTGGTGCCAGCTGTCATCTCCCTACCTCTGGGCAGTTCGAATGTGCTGACAGGAAGTTTTTCATTGTGCCATTCTGTCTTTATTCTGTTGGGTTCTTTCATTTCATTTCTAGCATGCGTGTGTACACACATGCGTACACACACACACACACACACAGCCAGAATTTAGATTGTGGCTCTGGATGTTCTGGTAGAAGTTATTTCTGACTGTGAATTCCTATATTACTTTAAGTAGAGCCCAAATCCAGATCTCTGAACACAGCCTCAAGGCACTGCCTGAGAGTTAGCACCAAGTCTAGTTTCAAAACATTGCACCTGAGACAGGCACATCTCAGCTTTGTCACTACCTTGCTAGGTAAACTTCTGCTCTGAGCTTCACTGCTCTCATTCCTAAAATGGGCTGAAACTTACTTCATAAGATTATAAGAGTTAAAAGGACAGAGCATGTAAAATACCCATAGCGCACACCAAATGCATAAGGGACTGTTATGATTATCTAAGTTTGCCATTTCATTTTTATTGAAAACTTACAGTATAATAGTTCTAATTCTTTTTAAACAGCTTTAAAGTCACAAACTGTAAGACAGCTCTTCGTCAAATTAAGTCACTACTTCTTTTCTTTACTTCTCATTGTTTCAGAAAACATGAGAAACACACGTACACATCTAGTGGTACCCAGACGGCATCAGTTTATAAGCATTCATCACATCAGAGACTTTTCCCATATTTTGATGTCCTGTGGAGCGAGACATCCTGACATTATGCAGAGGTGGACTTACTGTCTTGAAATAAAGCATGTGTTTCTTGTCTGAATAAATGTGTTAGTTTCGTCAGTGGTGTGTGTGTGTGTGTGTGTGTGTGTTTGTGTGTGTGTGTGTGTAGAACATTTAAGATCTACTTTCATCAACTTCCAAGTATACACTACAGTACTGTTAACTATAGCCAGGGGAGAGCTGGCATTTGAATTTGGGTCTGACTTCAAAAACTACTTTCAGGTGAGATAGCAGCCTCCAACCTGTTTGCACAGTCATACAGATCTACTTGTGTTCCATGGGCTTATCAGGGTAGATGTTACTCCTGATAAAATTTAGACCGATACAAGACAAAGGGAAGGTTTCTCCAATCATTCTACCAGCGAGCACTTTTCTCTGCCGAGAAATAAGCCAATCTGCTACTCATTATAGAATTGATTTTTAAAAACGTAACCAAAACACTCATTCCTCTCTGGTGGTTTCATTTTTGTGGAGACTAAAATTTGAGTGTTCAGTTCAAACAGAAAGGGGAAACAAAAGAACACGGGCCTTCTACCCAAAGGCCCCCTTTTGGTCCTGGCACTGCCCTGTGGCCCCTGGATATGCCTTCCCCGCAAGACCCCACTGCCTGCGCCATCTTTGAGATTCTCACTCTAACTTTGGTCGTACTTCCCTGAGTTCTGGGTCCCCAGAGCTGGCTGGGGCTCCACAGCAGTGTAAGGAGAAGGATGCATTCACTTACTGGGAGGGCAAGGGCCGTTTGATTCTGGTAGCAGCCACCTCCTCTCCAGCCTGCTCGGGCCTCTCCTCGGTCTCCCCTCCATAGCCGCTGTCCTCTGTGTCTATGCTGTCGCTTCTCCACTTGGAGTCATCCTGCCCCATCTGTTTCCAGCCTTTGGTCAGCTCAGATACCAGGTTGGCACATTTTCTCCTCCGCGTCGGGGAGCCGTGGCTGTAGAGGATTCTGTCAACGTCATTCTCTGGCTGCCCGGGCTCAGGTGTGTCACCATCCTTCTCGTATCTGTGGCTGAGGTGGCTCACGTCCCCTCCTCTCTCATAAGCCTTGCTGACCACGGTTTTGGTCACCTCTTTCCTTTTGATATGAGAGACCTCAGTGGCATCCTCTGAGCTTTGTCCATCTCCATGTCTTTCTGGCTTTTGGGAAGGACACTTTGGGGCACTCTGAGCTTTCTGGTGGGGAGTGGGGTGTATCCCTGGTTTAGGATCTTGGGGTGGATCCTGGGTCCCTCCCGGTAGCCAGCCTGAGGGCTCCTGGGCCTGCTTGGTGCTATTCTCATTTGCCCACTGCTGCCAACCTCGGGCCAAATTGATCACCAAGGTGGCTGTGCGTATCTTCCGGAGGGCACTCTTGGCTGGCCCCTCCTCTCTTTCCTTTTCTCCTGGAGCCATGCTGCCCTTCTCTTCTCTGCTGATAGCTTGGGCACCAGCTAAAAGGAGTGCTGAGGATTTATATAGAAGCAGGGTGTGGGGTGACACGGAAACTATGTTAAGCATTTCTTGCCAAGATGTGGTGCCTTCCCCCTGACGGTGTTCTTTTTTTAAACCCTGATGGCTCCTGTTTCATCACAGCACCGGGACATCGCTGCTGGTAAAGGACAGGGATATGCTCACTCCCGTTCTTCTCCAAGTGCCAGAGTGGAAATTACTAGATCTGATCATGTGCTGAGCCTTATGTTTTTCTTGACCTTAAAATATGGTCCTCCCATTTATAGAAGCATAAAATATGTGCACAAATTGTGCTAGGAACATGACAAGCATGTTCTCATTTAAACCTCAGCAGCCCTCAAATGTAGGTCTTAATGAGTCCCATTTTGCAGCTGAGTACAGTGAAATCTAACTTCCTGTAGCTAAGATCTGAGCTTCAAACCCAGGTCCATCTGACTCAAAGCATGTGCCTCTTTTCCTCCTACTTATCAAAGATCCTTAAGTTGCCTTTTTCTTTTGTCTTCAACTCTGTTCAAAACAGACCTCAGAAGTCACCTCATCTGACCTTCATTTTCCTGATGAGAAAATTGAGGCCCAGATAAGGAAGGTGACAAAGGCCAGGTTTTCTAGTCCCAGGTTGGAAATACTGTATAATCAAGTCATATTAACATAACAAGACAATGGTCAAAATTTTGGTCCAATTATTTTTTTAAATCTTCAAATTAAGACCTACACATACATTGAATTTCATAGATTATTATTACAACAAATCTTTTCAAATATTTGGTTTAAAAAGACCATTTAAAGACAAAATAAATGAATGCGACCAGAAGCAACCTGCCCTCCCCCCACTGCCCGACCTTTTGTTTTTAATAATACAACCTTCCTTAACAGCCTTTGGGTACATGCAGAAAAAGCCACTTTCAATTCTCAGAACAAAGACTTAATTTTTTTTTTTTTTTCCAGAAAGGACTGAATAGATAGGTCATTTGGACAGAAAAAGTACCATCTATGAACTATACTAAACCAGACAAAAATGCTCAGAGCTCAGCATTGAATAATTTCTTAAAGTAAGACAAATAGAATTATTTTTCACACAGCAGTTCTGTAGATTTGAATATCGTATCCTTTTCTCCAGTGTTGACATGCAGTTAATCATACTGATTGAAAACTGCTAAGAGCACAAAAATCTGTATGTAAGTTAATTACTTCTGATGGTGAGACCAATTTATTTTGGAAAAAAAAAAAAATGTTGATGTCAGTTTTTCACCATGTAGGTCATTTACCTCCTAGGATTAAAACAATTGGGGAGGTGATTTATACTCTATCTAGAAATCTGTCAGAGGTGTTTTCAGAGTTCAACATTATCTGATAATGTTAACTGAGGTCCAACATTTTGCAGAGAAAAATCCCTCTTGATTAATTAAGAGGAAATTGGATCACAAGGAAAGAAAACTATTGCAAACAAAGATTTAAATCTGTGTCTGAAATTTCTGGCATTCTTTCTTGGAATGTAGATACACTGCAGGCTGTTTGGTTCCTGTTAAGATTCCCTTCATCCAGCCTGGAACGCCCTTGGGAAGGAATGGTGTTCCTCAGAGACGCCAATGAGCTTAGCCCAGGATCAGGCTAATTGACAATTTTCAAAGGGATGTTTCTGCTTCCTTGCCCACACCTGCTCCACATTGAATTCTGACAGAGGGAGAACAAATGGAGAGAGCAAAATGTTATTAATCTTTCACATATTAACCAGCATTGCAGCCAGCTGCCTGGGGCCTGGAGCTGTCAGCAGATAGGCTTGGCAAAAAAATAGGGGCAGCGCCTAAAAGAATCTGGTTATTTCTTCTGAGATTTCGCCTCCATGGCAACTGTGGTCTTTCATTCATACTTCTCCAGAAAATAGTGAGTATTCCTTCCCTAAAGCAAGGTCTGTAAGCTACCTACTGTGCATTGTTCTTTTTTATTATTATTATTAGTTTCAGGTGTACAAAGCAATATAATAGTTAGACATTTATACCTCTCACAAAGTGATCCACCCCCGTGCGTCTTCTGATTGCTATAGAAATATTATATTTCTTTCTTAACCTAGATCTAGATTCTTAGGAGTGTAGTATTCTTCTACTTTAATAGAAGGTATAAAAGATAAAAATAAAATCTCAAAAACAAAGATATAGTGAAATAAGAAGTCATTTACAATGTGAGTTTTCTATAAAATCATAGAGTAGAAACTGTAGGTGAAGATGTAAACCTGATTAACGAAGTCATTACAACGTAAGAAATTTCTCATCAGTGTGACAGTGTTTCGAAACAATATTAATTATTATATACGATATGGACAATATCAGGGAGGGGAGGAAGTTGTCTTTATATACTTCCGTGCATGACCCACTTAGAAGTCAGGGAGAGCCAACCCTCATAACCAGCTGTTTAATCTTACCTTAGAAACCTACATTTGCTCAAAACTCATGTGAAACAACAATTTCTTTGATCCTTTCTACATAATTAACAAGTCCTTTACTTTTTTAGTGTCAGAAAAGTGGGAATGAAAAGACTTCAATGGAGCGCAAAAGGAGCTTCTGATTTCAACGGAATTTACTCTTTCCTTGTGGAATGTATACAGTGGGTGAGGCAAGATGACAGACAAGGTGGGAGAGGCCATAAAGCTGAAAAACACAGACCCTACTTTCAAGGTTTCCCCCATCTAGCCAGGAGAAGGCATACTCATACATACAACTGCCTGTAATAGCGTGGAGAGAGCTGCATTAGGAATAAAAATAAAGCTTTATTGGATCATTGAGCAAAAGGGGGATAATTTTATTGGAAGGACTTCACAGAAATGGTGATCCTTTCTCTGGTCTTTAAAAGCGAAGGAGATCTTTGCCAGGTGGAGAAAGGGTGCTCTACTCTGAAGAAGCAGGACGGAAGTTGCAAAGGCGTGAAGACACGTGGTACACTTAGAGACCTTCTCAGAGCCTAGACTAGGGACCATGAACTCAAACGCCTATAGGGTCATGCAGGTCACTTACTGTGAGAGGTGAGTTGGGGTGAGGGCATAGCACGGGGTGGTGGAGTAATCTTTCAAGAGAAGTTAGAGAGATCTGGATTTTTTAAAATGAACTCTCCCAATTCTTTAGATGGCAACAGTTCACACACACAATAGTACTGCATGAACCAACATAGTGTCACATGTGGGCCAAATTATTTTGTGGAACCCCCGTTTATGGCCTTTGGAGAAGAGCATCCAGTGTTTATGAGGGAAGGACAAGGTGCCAGACAGCAGATTGAGAAACCATGTTGTATCATATGTGACTCATTTCATCACCGAAGGATTTTAAGCCTCAACGTGATACCAGATTTGTGTTACCAAGCGATCAAATCTAGAACCAGCAAAGTGGGGTTTGAATTTGAAAAAGATAAGACTAGGATCAGGAGACTGTTTACAGGGGTTACTAAAATCGTATTGGGAAGAACCAAATGAGGATCTGAAAGAAGAGAGAACGATCTGAGAGCCATCGAGGGTCCCCTCAGAAGGTCATAGGGCCAACTAGTCGCCCTGGATTATGGGTTTCAGGGACGCTCTAGCGGCTTCAATTGCAGTGATAGGTGTGAGGAGGTGCCATCGGCGAGGGGAGGACAGAAGAAGGAGAGGATTTGTGGTAAAGAGGACGCATTCCCCTCTTGTACTGAGGAAGCTTGGGGCACGCATGTGGAGATGTCAAGTAGTGAAAGGAACCAGGCGCATGGCTGCTGTGGTCAGGCAGAACCGAGTGAAAATCCAGGCTCTGCTGGTTGGCGGCGCGACCCAGGGTCTGCTACTGAATTTCTCTAAGATTCCATTTCTTTATCTTTAAAATGAGGACTATCAGAGCCTTTACCTCGTGGGTCAATGTGAGGATTAAATGAGTTAACGCCAGTAGAGCACCGAACACCGTGCCTGGCCCGTGCAAGCTCTCCTAAGTGCTGATGGTTACTAATATTTTCATGTTAAGTCATGGAGTTAGACAATTAGAGCTCCTTAAGTCATTCTCTTTGACCAGGGACAGGATTGATACCAGGGCCGACGCTGGGATAAGTCTTCAAGTGGGAGGGTCAAGTGAAGTTCCTTGTAGGGACTCAAGGCTGCAAAGGGAAGCTTATTTATAGCATTTTATTTTAAGATAATTTATAGTGAGGCTTTTAAGGCAGTGTCTTAAAGGTTTCCCTCCGCCTGGTGAGGGTCAGATGAGGTCTCAGTTACTTGGTGGTGATAACCAAAGAGTTCAGCAGAGACTCTTTCCTGGAACCTCCTGGAACATAGAGCTCAGTGGTTTACAATCAGCGAGGAGCATATTAGGATCTTAAATCACATTCCAATCACCTGTGTGGACTTTTATAAACTACAGATGGTGAAGTGCTGTCTCTGGAGACAGGTCTTGGGTGAGGTCCTAGAACCACTTGAATCTAACATTCCTTCAGGGTTGAGAACCATGGCTCTAGTTTCTAGAGTGCTGGGGGTGGGGGGTGTCCAGCAGACACAGAACACACAAGTTTTAAGAGTGTGGTGATGAGTAGCCCAGGTGTAGGTTCAGGCAGATTGGTTTTACATTTGGGGTCTCTTTTCAGGGTATATGTACCCTTGGAGGAATTAGTTAAGTTCTCTCAGACGGCCTTGTCTGAAACGGTGATAATATTATTTTCCTTGTGTTATTATCATGTCTCTATGAAATGATGTCTGTGATGCATCATTTGACACATCAGAACACACACACGCTCCTTCATATGCTTTCGTCACTTGTCTTCTGGAACAAAGCACTCTCTTGGCCTTGCTCCTACATCACCCACTACTTCCTCCGTCTCCTCTGCTGGTACCTGCTCTCCTCCCCAGCTCCTTAACACTGTCGCAAGCAAGGCTCAGCCTCTTCACTGCTCAACTTACACTAACTTCCTTGGTGATGGCAAGGCTTTAAATGCCATCTCTGTGGTGACAATTCCGAAACATGTGTCTCCAGCCTGCCCTATAGCTTGTACTCCAGGCTTGTATTTCAACAACCTAGTAAGCGTCTCTATGGGATCACTGTCTAACAGCTGGCTTAATCTTAATGTGCACACAACTGAGCTCGGTCTTTCCAACTTGAGCTTTTCACAGTGTTTCCCTTTTCAGTTCAAAGTCAACTTTGTTCTTCAACCAGTTGCTCAGGCTAAAAACCTTGAGGTAATCTTTGGGTCCCTTTCTTTTCTCATATCCCACATTCAGTCCACCAGTGTAGTCTGTTGCATGTACCTTGAAATGTATCCAGAACCTGACAACTTCTCACCATCTTTTACTGCCATTAATCTCCCCATCTCTGCCCACCTAGACCATCTGCAGCTCAAACCATCAATTCTTGTGGGGATTATTGCATAGTTTCCTTAAGTGAGCTCCCTCGGCTCACTCTTGTCCAGTCTCCTCTCAACATTAGCCAGACCCTTAAAAACAGAACTTGGATCATATCACTTTGCTTAAAATCTTTCTATAGTTTTTGCCTCAGAGTAAAAGTCAAAAGCCTCACCATGGTCTGCAAAGTCTTACAACCGTCTCCGCTTGTTTGCTCCCCGACTGCTTCTCCTGTGACGCTCCTCACCCCATTATTCACCGTGTGTCACTCACACTGCTCTCCCAGCTCACACCTGCGTCTTCTGCACCAGCTCCCTTCATCTTAACCTTTTTATTCCCCACCGAGCTTCGTGCCATTGCCTCTGCATAGCCAAGAGACATGATAATCAAGTCTTTCTCTAAACAAAAGAGGTCCTCCTCTGAAGAGCAATGCTGCTTTCTCTGTAGAGTAGAGGGGCTAGAATCTTCTTTTATTTCATCGTTCTGCAATGGAGATGGATGAGGCGCCTCAGTAAGTTTTGAGGCTAGAGAGGTAGATAGGTAGGACCAGATTGTGGAGGAAATTTAAAGGCCTGATGAGAAATGCATGTTTTATCCAAACATTGTAAAGTTTTAACTTGAGGAATGGCTTGATCATAATTGCATTTTAATAAATGCACTTTGTTGGTGGTTTGAAGGATAGATTCAAGGATGGTATGTGGGCAAGAGTAGAGGATAATATATTTTTTTTTCTATCAAGAGATTCCCCCCCACACCCCACCAAGGGCAGGATGTTTGAAGGTCTCTGTAGGCCCTCTGGTCTCTTTTCCACCCACTTTAGATATATGAATTTGGAGAAATCTGTAGGACATCCAGGGTAAGTTCTTCAGTAGACAGGATTGGAGTTCAGGGGAAAGGTCTGGGCTCTTCTATGGATTAGGACGTCACTTTGGATCATGGGGACTAAGTCATGCCCAGTCACACAGACAACAAGAGTTACAAGGGGATCAAAGCCTGTCTGACTCCAAAGGCAGGGCTGTTAATGACTCTGCTCTAACTCAAATTCCTTTTCTCCTACTTGTGCTCCACCCCCACCTTGAAGGACAGAAGTTCACAGCTGTGACAACCCTGTCTAAACAAACTCCTTAACAAGATCTAAATATAGAGTTTCTTAGCTCTGACTTTCTGTCTAATCCTGAAAAACTTTCCTTAATAGCCACGCATCTTATGTGACCATCAGGAGGGGCTAACTCTACTGTGGTAATAATTTTGCAACATATAAGTATATCAAACCAACACATTATACACCATTAAACTTATACAATGTTATATGTCAGGTATATCTCAATAAATCTGGGGGGCAGGGGGGAAGTGTCCTTAGAAGTAGCCTACACTCCGTAATTTATGACCTCCTATTCATTTCTCAACTCATGCAACTCACAATTTTGCTTTCTGCCCAGAAACAGTTTAGTCAAGGTCACAGATGACTTCGTCATCGCCACATCTCAACCTCTATCTTCAGTTAAACAGGACACAGATCATCTGCAGACTCTGACATGTGTGTCATGACTACTAAAACGAGCTGAAATTGGTTAGAATCCATCTACTGTGTTTCCCCGAAAAGAAGACCTAACCAGAAAATAAGTCCTAGGATGACTTTTCAGGATGAAGTCCCATGAACATAGGCCCTAATGCATCTTTTGGAACAAAAATTAATATAAGACCTGGTCCTGTTTTCGGGGAAACCCGGTAGCAGGAAGTCAAGAAGGATGCTGAGAAGGCCTGGCAGTGGTGGGTTTCAGAAGGATTTTTGCAAAAAAAACAACAAAACACACTTTATGAAAGGAAGCGGTTCATCCTCTAGTAAACAAGCTGCAAGGCTTATTTGCTATGGTGAGTGCAGAAATCGGGTGCCAGTGCTGGCAGTAAAAATCCTTCTAAACTTGGACTTTGAAAAGCAGTGGCTTTAAAGAAATAGAGGCAATAAGACTACACAAAGAATTACATGGATGCACTTTTTTTTTTTTTTTTTTTTTTTTTGCAGTAAACAGTCTCCGTGGTACCAATAGAAGGTTCTTGGGATTGTATCACACATGTGGAAGTTATTCTGGTGACCTCATCCCTCCTCACAGGAACTTCCTGACATGCCTAGTCCAGAAAAATTCAACTCATTTAATGATGTAAAAACATTTTAAAGGGTTAATATCAACCCAAACACAGTTTAAGAACAACATGAAGAAGTTCAGTAACATACCAACAAAGAACACTCACCAGAAAAATATTGTTACAGAACTGGTGAAAAAGATGAACCTTTAGCCACAAATTTAAAGACAAAGCAACATCACCTCTGTGAAGAAGGAGGAAGAACACAAAGAAGATGCAATAATTCATGGGTTAGGTGGCAAGGCAGTTAAACATATTATGGTACAGTCATACAAATAATGACATTTTAGCCAATCGTACAAAAATAAATAAGGAAACTTTCAGGTAAAGAAAGTTACCTGACAAAAAGCTCCAGGTATATTAAATTAAAAAGCAGGATGCAATATAGTATGCTGCCTTTTTTTTATTAAAGAAAAAATAAAAATATATGTTCAAATTGCCTGCCATATCTATGAAGAAACTGTAGAAGGATTCAGGAAAATTTAATAGTAGGGTGGTAGGGGGAAGATAGTATGAGCTTGGCTAACTTCCATCACTTAGAGTCTTTGCTCAAAGTCTCCCTTTTCAAAGAGGCTCACTTTGATTGCTCAGCCCAGTGGAAGGTGAGGGCCTTTGGCCTGTTTTATTTACTGATGTGCCCCCAGCACTGAGAATAGTACACATACCATAGCAGGCACTCAACAAATCTTTGGTCAACGAAGGGATGGGTAGTGGGAGAGGGAGACTTCACTGGGTACATTGGTATAGTTTAATAATGAATATATTTAAAAGTAAATTAAAAATGAAACAACACTCAGATTTATTCCTATTTTGTCCATTTCCACATGTGTAGGGATCAGTTTCCATTTCCATGACTATGCTTTGATTAGACTAAGGCTGAAAACAGTTTGTTGCTCTCAATTTCCCAGGCCACCTCTATAGTCCCCTAAATGAGGTCAGGGCTCCTGGGCCTGCTTCTCAGTCCTGAAAAAGAGCCTCATGGACGATGTCAGCCTGGTCTGGACCCTGTGAAAAGGACTGACTTGCCATAGCCTCCTCTGCATGCTCTCAGATGGTTCCAGGCTTGCTGTTCCTACGGTCTGCACTCACCAGACTCTCAGCTGTTTCCATGGTCCAGTTCAAGGAGCGTTCACTGAGCTACACATAAGGACCATGTGTGTTAGAGGTCAGAAGATGAATGAGGCAATGTCTGTGCCCTCTCAGGGCTGATGCTCTCATCAGAGATTCAGGCATACTTGGTAATTACAGGGGACTCCACAGGTTGTTAACCTAAGGATTGTGTTTTCTAGGTCTGTATTATTTGGCTCTGGCTGCTGTAACAAATTGTCACAAACATGGTGATGTAAAATAGAAATGTATTCTCTCTCAGTTCTGGAGGACGTGTCAGAAATCAAGGTGGTGGCCTGGCCAAGCTCCGGGACTTCTTCCAGCTCCTGGTGGCTCAAGGCTTCCTTGGCTTGTGGCAGCACCACTCTAGTGTCTGCCTCTGTCTTTACATGGTCATCAAGTCTGGCTGTGTATTTCCTCTTCTGCCTGTGTCAAACCTCCCTCTGCCTTCCTCTTACATAAGGACACTTGTCATTGGATTTAGGACCCATCCCGATAATCCAGGATGATCTCATCTGGAGAATCTCAAATTAGTTATATCTGCAAAGACCCTTTCCCCAAATGAGTTCATATTCACAGATTCCAGGGGTTAAGATGGGGACGTATCTTTTGGGGGACTACCATTCAACCCACTAACAGTCTTATCTTTAGCACCCTATTGTGCTTTTAATCTGCTCTGTTTATATCATGTAGGCTGACTTGGATCAATTTAAGCCTAGTCATGGGCTAACTGTATGACCTTTGGATGTGTTACTTAACTCCCCTCTGCCTGAGTTCACCATCCAAGTGGGAATTATAAATATGCATTTGCAGGATTCTTGTGAAGATCAAATGGGGCATGGAATGTTCACCGTGGCTATCGTCTATGACAGGAGAGACTGGGAGCCTTCGTTCCTCGGTGTGTAGTTGTACAAGGAGTCACTTAACTTGGTCCTTCTGCCTTCATTTTCCCAGTGCCAAGGTAAGCGCTGGAGGCTTGCTCCAGTCTTGAAACACTGGCTTTGCTGTGAAGGCCTTTGTGACTAGCTGCTAGGCATTTGGAAAATTTACCATTTTAAGTGTTAGGACAGTGGCAGGAGGTCTGAGTTATGTTAATTTCAGAACCCTCTGACAGGCTTATCTTTAGGTTTCTTCTTCTTCTTTTTTTTTTAAATAGAGATTGGAGCCTACTCAAAGAGTCAAAGGAAGCTGAGTGGGGAGGTATCTTGTTTAAAATCTGCCTGTCATTTAACACTACTTGTGCCCCATAGGGAGAAAGGAGAAGCTGCCTGAGAGCTAAATGCAAGCTGGAAGGGCCTAAGCAGCGTTTTTTAAAGAGAAGGTAGATAACAGCTTCCTGTCTGGGAGAGATTACTGAAAGAGAATCTTTCATTCAACGTTTCTTTACTCTTTTTGTGAAAAAGATTCCCCCCTACAAAGTCCAGGGCGAGTTATTTGTAGTTAAGTAAGATGTTTTAAATCCTTGTCTTTTCTTCAAAGTATGTATTATCTTTAAAAAAAAGGGGGGGGGGTAATATTTAAAACCTGTACTTCCTTTCCTTTTCTTTTAAAATGATTTCTCTAGTAAAAAACCACTTTGGGCAAATAAAAATATCCCTGGAGGGCCAATTTATAAAGTAAGAAAAGAACTTCTCTCCTGTAGGGACGGGAGGTGATGGTAGAGAAGGTAAATCACTACCCCTTAGCAGGAGACAGATGGAACCCTGGAGCGGGAGTGTGCTGTGCTGGGAGATTTGAAAAGTTGGAAGCCTTTAAGAGCACGGGGCCAGGAGCTCAAACTGCTGCTTCCGAAGCCAGCTGTATGGGGTCTTGGTGGTCTCCACAGCGGCCAGGAGTGTCAGCATCACCTGGGAGCTTGTTGGAAATGCAGACTCTCAGGATCCACCCCAGACCTACTGAATCTCAGTCTGCACTTCACAAGATCTCCAGATGGTTTGTGTGTATATTAACGCTGGAGAAGCACTGACCTAGTGTGGCAGACAGATCCTAGGGTGACCCCCCAAAATACCACCTCCTGTTGTTTGTGCCTTTGTGTAAGCACTCCCCCCAACCTTGAGTGTGACTGGGACTCATAACTTACTTCTCACCATTTGGATACGGCAAATGGGAAGAGATTTTGTAGATATAATCGATGTCTCAGATTAGTTGAATTTGAGTTAAAAGGGAGAGTACCTTGGGTGGGCCAGACTTTGTCAGGTGAACAGGCCTTAAAAGAGGGACTGAACTTTCCCTGAGACGAGAGACTCTCCTTCTGGGCTTGATGCTATAAGCAGCCATGTTGGAGAAGCCACGTGGCAAGGAACGCAGTTGGCCTCTAGCACCCAAGGTCAGCTTCCAGCCAAAAGGCAGCAAAAAGCGAGGCGCTCCATCATGTATCTGCAAGGAGATGATTTCTACAAATTACCTGAATGACATTGGAAGCAGCTTCTTCCCCAGCTGAGCCTTGGGATGAAAATATGGTCCATCTGACACCTTAATTGGAGCCTTGTTAAGACCTGGAGCAAAAAACCATTAAGATGTGCCTGGGCTCTTGACCAACAGAAAGCGTAAGTTAATAAATGTGTGTTGTTTTAAACTGTTAAGTTTGTGGTAACTGAGTATATCCATAGAAAACCAGTACATGTAGGGCAATATATTTATCCACTCTGTCTTAGTTTGCCCAGTGTAAAAAGGGTGCAGAAATAGTGTTAACCATGGGGTTATTGTGCAGATTCGAGTACTATGTGTAAAATGCTTAAAACGGTGCTTGGTAAAACATGGTAAGTGCTAAAGATGTTGTATTATTCTTGTATATAACTGATCCAGAGAATTACACGATTATAATTCCCTGCCTTTTGAAAACTGCTTTTAAATGAGGCTTAAGCAGCATAGACACGTGAATGCTGCTGGGCAGGGAATTATGTTGCATCTTGTGTGTATGAGCTTCCAGGACATCCCAAACGTGGCTTTTGAATTTGTTTCAGTGAAAATGTACACGCTGCTGGAGCCTCTGTGTCTTGTTGTGTTAGATTTATTTATTAAAGAGACTCTATCCACGCATATTCTTGTTACAACTCAAAGTGCGGAAATGTGTGTTATCTTCATATTACACACAGTAAGTTGAGCTGTGGTGGCTATTATGTCGCCATGTTGTAGAAGAAATACAGGGTATAAATTGAATTGAAACCTGGCAGCTTGATTCAAGTCCAGGTTCTCAACACACCATAGGCTATTTGCTACGTGGCACAAGACAGGTTCAGGTAGAAGATGGACTGTATTAAATAGACATTTCTCAATGCACATTTCAACACTTGCTTTTTCTTCTGCGTCTGCCCCTCTTAACCTGCCAGTCAATAAACCATTCTTTGTTTTCCCCCTTTGACAGAAACTTTGTTTTGGGACTTGCCAAATGTTACTTCTGATTATATACCATCCCTTGCAGGTACAAACAATGCAGGAGCCATAGCAGGTCTGAGCCTGTGAGTGGCAGCATGACTACTGTCATGACAATAAAATGAGAATGAGATGAATTCTACCCTTTCTTCTGACACTTTTTTTTTTCTTTTTCAGCCCCTACTTGAATCTTCATGCACAAAGCAATTCCAACCACTTACTTTCTGAGTATTCCTGCCATTCTTTGTCAATGCCTGTGTTACCTTTTTATTGGAATGACCTTGTGTGTTGTATTTAAAACACTGTTTAGATATTTTCAGTTATAATAACCTTTCAGGAGACTTGTATCTGGCAGTGGCCTGTTACATCGCTCTGTGTAATGTAAGCACTCCTGAAGCTCAATATGCATTCAGGAGTGCTTTTTGTTCCACTCTACCCTGGACACTCACATTTGATTCCTGGCAAATACAACAGATGAGGTCACTCTATAATTGAACTTTCATAAATCATCCTCTGCTACATGCAACCAAATTCCCACAATCCTTTTTCCCTCAGAAGCCTTTTCTAAGCCACTAAAGGGTGAGATAAGGAAACATGTTTATCTCCCTCAGTCCATGTTTTACTTTTCATTCCTTTATCAACTAAGGGTTTAGGTTTTGTTGCTAATGCAAATGTGCTATTCTCACCTCAGCCTGCTGAGTAAGTGGCTGAGTTGTGAAAACTGTGTATGACCTCAGATACTCATGATAATATGATATATATATATATAGATATATATATAGATATATATATAGATATAGATATAGATATATAGATATATATATATATATTTCTTATTCATTAATTTAATATGCCAGTCTTGATGTTCACAAGTCACATCTTAATTAAAATACAGGTGTCTGCATGCATATATATTATATATATATCCTTGTATTAGAAGTCCTTGGAATTCTAATAAACTCTAACCCTAAGATGCCAACATCAGAGACTAAATTTATTTTTATTGTGTTAAAAAATAGAGGAGAGAATATTTTTAACATATTTAAAAATACTTGACACAGGGAAAGTGAAAAAGAATGAGCATAAACTTTCCTTTAGAACATTATTAGGGGCTGAAGATATCAAAATAGCACCAACATAATACAGTAATGACGACGATGATGATGATGATTGATGATAGTTATACTGTCTTTTAAGTCTGAATCCAGCTATGTTAGTATATATGCATTTTTAATGACTGATTAGAAAAGTTACATTCTTTTTTAATGACTGGTTAGAAAAGAGAGATTCTTTAAGAATCTTTCAAAGACAAACAATACTAGAGAGTAATAAACACATTATTAAATGACAGATTTTCCTTCAGAAAGTTCTCACAGTCACAGTGTTTTTATGATATCTTGACTGAGGGTGGGAAAAATTATTTTACACAAAGAAAATTTAAGACAATGAGATTAATTACACAGTTGCCTAAGAAATATGGCAAAGATACAAAACCTAGATCATGTCATATTTGTTTTCTGCTGTGCCTTGGAATGAACAAGTTGGAGAGCAGCATAGGCTGTGAACGAGAATAATACGAGGCAGTGTACACAGACAGCTAGTACAGACGCTTGAATGTTGAAATATTCGTGTAAACAGTCATAAACACCTCACCTCTGTGCCAGGGACCTGTAGACCATCCTAACCCAGCAACTGAAGGATTCACACCTGGCACATAGTGGGACCTTCAAGACCCAGCTTGAATCCAGTGCTCAGGCTGTCCCGGTGTTTCAGTATTTTGAATGCTACCCATGGATACAGTTGTTTAATAAGCAATTGTGATACCCGTGAAGTTTCAGTAATTCAAGTGACCTGTGGTTGCCTTTAAAAAGATCGTGATGTGTCTTCTTTCTATTGCAGTGTGTTTTATTACATTTTCATCTTAAACGCTAAAAAATGTCAATGAATCAGCTTCTGCTCTGTCAAGTTCCAACCTGGAAAGCTATTTCACAGGATCTGACATTTGAAAATCGGAATACCTTCATGAGGCTGCGAAAATAGTCTCACTGAGACAGGAATGGAAGCTAGCAAAGGAGTAGTGTCTCTACATGTGCTTTAAGGTGGTAATCTGAGGAGACCAGACATAGTTATCAGAACAACTGCTTAGAGGGTGCCAGGATTTGGCTACAGTGCTGCAAATCTTGCTGGTTATCATAAGCTGGCCTCAAACACACAAGAAGAGTTTGTGATCTCCACTGGAAGATAAAGGCAGTCTGTGAATTGAGTTAGATAACCCTCATGAGCTGTTTTTCTTTAAACGAGGGAGGACTCGTAACTGAAGTTTGAAATATCTGCAAATGAACCACTCTTGTCTTTCTGTTGCAATGATATAACATGGTTAAAGCAGTATTTCATGTAGTAAAGATCCACCATAAATTATCTAAACGTCTTTAATATCAAGACTCGTTCTTGGGGAAGGAAGCTGAAGACTAAAACTTCAGATGTTATTATCTGTCTCAAAGGCTGTTCAGACATTTTGTCTTAGGACAGGTTAATTTCAACTTTTATTCTCTGTGGAGTCAGGCATTACTTCCCCTTTATGACCTTAACACATTTGCATCGCTATTCCCCATTTTCCAAGTAAAACTTTCTCCTACTTAGTAATGGCCAGCCACATCAACAAGATGAGTGTGTTGCTGATTCATGACCAAGATAATTTTGCTCTTTCCCAGGTCCATGCGTACTCTGATTCAGCGTGAAATGCATGCCCCCATTACCTTTCCCGTCTCACTCAGGTGGCTTTCCAGGTCCCATTACTGAATACTGTTGGTGAAATGTTGTGTTTTCTGATACAGTGACAGACCCGAAGACCATAGCCTGATTTTTCAATCAGTGGTTGCACCATATGATCTCATTTTTCCTTCTTGTTATATTCTCCCCCTGGGCTTGGCTTTCAGAAACAACTCAGTTGCATTTCAATCTAAATGTACAGCTGATTTGCTTGACCTTTCTTTTCTGCACAGTCTCTCGGGGCAAATCGGGCTCTCAGCTACCCTCTTCCACATTTCATAGCAACAGGCAGAACATGCTCTTATTCACTGCTTTTCCAGCCACCAACTGTTTTTCTCAGCAGGCAGCACTGTTATGGTTGAGAAGTAGCCTTCTAACTGACCTAATATTTATTTAACCAAAAGCAACCTCTGGGGCTAACCTACGATCATAGTGAGAATTAATCAAACATTTTCTGTACACCCAGTGTGTATTAAGCATGTCAAGAACTTGTGATTAGAAACTTCATAGGGTGGGATTTATACTCACTCAGGCTCCTTGAATACCTTTGGGGCTATCAGCTTATACTTGGGACAGTCATGAAATATGGAAAGGAAACAGCAGTGCAGTGAATGTTGTAGTATAACTCAAGTTACAAGCCAAGATTTGTGTTAGAGGCAAGTCCCTTTGGTTAAATTAACATTTTTGAGTGCATTTAAGTGAAAGTATCCTTTTATTTTAAAGCAACTACTCATAGACTTAAAATAAGTGGGAAAAGATGTAAAGAAAATCAAATAAAAATTTTTGTTTTTTTAAAAAAGATAAATCATGAAACTGCTATGTTTTAGTCTTTTATAAGGTCTAAAGTGTAAAAATATTTGGGCAGATTTTAAAAATCGCATTCCAGGTTCTCAGTTTTTCTTCCCCAGAAGTCAACTCTTCTTATCCAGCTCTTCGTATCCTCAAAATTATCCTAGATAATCCAAGTATCAATCCAGTGTAATCCATCACTCTCCCACTTTCCTAGTGCCTGGCTCCACCAAAGCTAGCAGTCTCCCAGTCACCACTCCCCTATCTGTATAACTTGTCCCTACACCTGTCCCTCTGCCCCTTATTCAATCCTCATTCCGTACTCTTTGTTCTCTCCTCTGTCTCTCTATTCTTACTCATTGAAGGAAATATGTTCCTAGAGAGCAGAAGCCATGTAGCAAGTGCCATGACCACGTTGATCATCTCTAGGACGTAAGTGTTGGTGGTTTCAACCAATTTCCTGTTTGCTTAGTTTGAAGGCAAAAGCAAAGGACTTAACTCTTGGAATACTCATTCTTGGGATGCCCTCTGGGAACACAACCACCATGCTGGGGGAAGCCCAAGCCAAGGGGATTGGCCACACATAGACTTTTTAATTAATAACTGTTGGCTGAGCTTCCAGTCAACAGCCAGTTTCAGTGAGGTCTCTTAGGTCTCCAGCTTACTCGAGTGACTAGACACTTCCAGCCCAGCAGTCATGTCACCTACAGGAGAACCTAAAAGAGAACATCCCAGATGACTGGTCAACCCACAGAACCCTTTTCTAGATGGCAAAAGTATCTCACTTTTTAACAGGGTAAAAATCATCTGGAGCTTGTAGTTTTGTAAAGACTCCTTATGGACCCTTTCAAGTAGATAAGAAGTCTTCTAAGCATCTTACAGACAGTATCTCACTTATGGTTGTCAGATAAAAGGCAGAATACAATATTGGGCAATATTTATACTAAAAACTTATTCACTGTTTATCTGAAAATCAAGGTTAACTGGATCTCTATTTTACTTGGTATACTTGGCAACATAGCATGCCCTGAATCTCTACCCAATAAAGAAAGGAGCTACTCTCAAAGAGACTCCTTACCTTCGCTATCCATACATACTTCATTCCTTGGCTCCTTATTACATCAATAAAGAAAGAAGATTCCCTAGATCAATCGAATCCAGTTATTACAAAGCTATAAATCTCTCTCCAAGATCCTCCAAACAAAGATTCCATCCCGAACATTCCCAAACTTTTATAAATATGTAACTCAATCTCACAAAACAAATCTAAAAGCAAACTAGAACTTGGGCTTCAGAAAAATCAAATGCAAACAAAAATAAGCTTTGAATAAAACAAAGCATTACTTGTTTTGCTTTGTCTCTGAAGGATACAGTAAAGGAAAAAGAAACCAAAGAGTCTGGATGATTGTCAGCAATAACAACAACAACAACAAAGAAAGACTTTAAAGTTCATGGAAAAACAATACCAATAGCATTTAACTTTTGGATATTGCTTCATAGTTTACAAAAGATTCTCATATTATCTAATCTGAGTTTCACAAGAACCTACATGAAGTAGAAAACGGATAGACCATCTTTTAATACTATGGGCCTTAACAATGACGGGCATTCATTCAATACCTGTTAAGTTGAATACTTATTTCTAATTCTCTATGAGGAAACTGAGGTTCTGAGAAATTATATTAGTTGCCCCCTGCCAGAATTAAATAATGTGTGAGAAAGCCAGGACTTGTCCCGATTAAGTGGATTTTCCCATTATACCATGCAACCTCTCTGAAAATACCGGGCATTATAGGTGAGAAAAATACTGATTCCCCTAATATTATTGAGAAACTATTATGCTATGTATCAAGCACTAAGCTAAGTAGTTTTGCACTCATTTTCTCACTTCACAGGATCTCTCAGTAATTGTTTATGCAGAATTCACATATCTAAACCTACAAAGCCAAGAATATGAAAATAAGTTGAAAAGTTTCAGAGCAGTCAAAATAAAGGCCAAAGTGTAAGTTCATTTAGTCATTCAACACATACTTATTGAGTGCTGACTATGTATCAGCCATTCCTGTAGGTTCTAAGAATGCAGCTATGGCCCTGCTGTCTTAGGTTTTTGAGTGCAGTGGTTGATGAATATAGAAACACAGCCAGGCACTGACACTGTTATGCCTTATTCATTGCGGAGCTCCTTAAAAGATCACACAGAATCTATGTACAATTTCTAATTTTAGACAAATTCTAACAAGCTCAATTATCTGTTATCCCTTCTACACAGGTTGGAAACTGCAGCAAGGAGGATATACTTAGAAGCCATAAGTGACCATCTGATAGTGGAAGAGGACATGGCAGACACAACTCCAGCTGAATGTGAGGTTGAAATCATCTAATATTTTGGCTAAAGATCCATAGACACCCCAGTCAGTTATAAACCCTGAGACTACCATTGATTTTTGACATATTAATTTAATTGGTGTTTTTATCTATGACCCAGATATATAGGCTAACAAAGCTACTAAATAAAATAATTCCCTTTAAAGACTATATCAAGGTAATACATAATTAAAGTAATTCTCTGGAAAAATTTTCTACATCAAATATCTTATTCTTGACAATGTTAAACAAGATAGTGTTATGTTAAAACATTAAATACATTATACATTTATGTTATGGTAAAACATTTATACATTTTACAAAAATAAAGCAATGAAATTCATTCATTTCTACCCTCATTTTAAGGCATAGATCTTTCTGCACATAATATTGTTAATATCAATAACATCCGTGGCAATTTCTGCATTATACATTAGTATAGGTTGAAACTCTAAGGGAAAAAAAAGTCCAAAATAAACCTACATAGCATAAACTAAGCAGCCAGAAAAATCTTCAGTGGGCTACAGCTTTCTTCTGCAGAGGTGGGCCACCTGAGGTCTTGGAGCAGCTCTCAAACTTTTATTGCTTTCACAAGCATGATGGATGGCGCTTACGGAAAATCTGGCTATAAATTTAAGCAAAGTTTACCGTAATGGCATTAGAGTCGATATGGACAGGGATGTACTACTAACTCTTTCTGCCTTTTCCCTCGCTCTCGTCCTTATTCAAAAGGTGTCTGTCAATATAATAAGAAAACAAGTTGTTAGGATTTATGAAATTGTAATCTACAAATAACCACCATGAGGTGGTTGCTGGTGTTGTCATGCAAGAGAATAAAACCCAGGATAGGTTTGTCTGCTAGTCGCAGTTGGTAAATGCTTTTGCTAAAACTCCACCCTGTTGTATGGAGTTGACTACTTTGGGTTTTGTCTGCTGGGCTTTCTTTCCTTTTTTTTTTTTTTTCTTTTTTCTGGAAACACCTTAACTTTTCTCTTGGAAATCATTTTACACTGCCTATGTAGTTGAGTAGGACTGAAAACCTACCACCCGCCCAATTTCTCCCCTCCTAGTAAGTGATTAAGTTAACAAATCAGCATATTTTATCCCCCTGGAGGCAGGAATGGATAAGGGACCCCACTGATACAGTGAGACTTAATCCCAGAGCTTTTTTAGAATTATTGGACAGGAAAAGTTTTCTTCCTATTAGTGTTGCTAAGTTATAAGGTAAGCTGTTTTGCTGCTTCATGGGGAGCACCTCTGAGAAAAGGAAATCAACGTAAGGAAAGCAAAACCAGAAAATGGAAAGAGTTAGAGTCCACATAATTCTGATGTAGAACATTGGTCAAGCCATACCTGAAGAAGTTACTCCCCTAAGACTCTTCAGTTATGTTAAATAATAAATCCTTTTTCGTTTGTTTTGTCTAAGCCAGCCTGCATTGGAATTTCATTTAAAATCAATCAAAATTTAGAATTAAAATATGTCAGTGAGAGTGACATTATATAAAGAACCATGATTCTGCTTTCATTTCGGAAGGAAATGCATAAACTTGGACTCTTTATTTGCAATTAGGTATCTCACATGTGTGCTGCTCACCCCGTAGCACTGTGAGGTGACTGAGAGATGGAGCATGAGTCCAGGCCATCATTTGTCCTTTCCACATGTTTAGTTAAATGAGGGACTTTACTACTCCTAAGAATGTCTTATCGCCTAGCAGCATAAAAAAGCAATTGGTCATTTCCATTTGTGAGAAATCCCAGCTCAAAGCACAACCAAACACTGAGTCTGATACGAGGCATTTTTTTTTTTTTTATGTTCAATTTCCTTTAATGCCCCCCATCTCCCTGAAGGGTCGGTGTAGGCAACTAGGCGATGGCAAGAGATATTCACCTGAAGGTCTTGCCCTGATTGAAGGCTTTGCCCACGGGCTGGGAGGCCCCCTCCCACCAGTGTCTGGGTCTTCTCGCCGCCAGGATCCAGTCTCCGCCATGTGTCTGACTCTAGTCCGCCTGCCAATCTGGACTCAGTGGAAAGGCAAGCGCCTGGGCTCGGAAGATTCAGACTCCAGAAATGGAGCTGCTATTGTTGGTTCCAAAGAGGATGACACTGGCAAAGGCATTCTTCCTCAGCTTGTCCGATCGCTGGAACATTCTGGTGATGAGATTGTAACTCATAGAAGTCTGGATGAGCTCTTCTGGGAAGTAGTACTGGGCGTACCACAGGGAGCAGCCACCCTTATCAATCTGCTCCCCCAAACTACGGCAACTCCACAGAGAATGTGTCCTCGTCAGAGTACTTGCGCCTCAACTCATCCAACACAGAGGTAGGTACTCTTGGGCAGGTGAACAAAGGGGTCCTTGGCCTTTGGCTGAGCAGCCAGCACCTGGTCACATTTGTCCATCTCCTCCTTGGGAACAGGGGCAGCTGCCTTTCTCTCTTCTTTCCGCTCAGCCTGGGGATTCTGCTTCTCCGCCCCAGAATCTTTCTCCTTCCATGGGGTGTCTTTTTTAGGCTGGCTTGCTGCAAACTCTTTAGCATCCAACTGAGCCATCTTCTCACAGAGTTTCACCTCCCCCAAGACATCCTGGGGCTGGGACTGGTTAATGCAGGTGAGGAACTAGCAGTTGGTACCGGGGAAGCCTGCGGGGAAAGAAGGCTCCAGGACCTGTGTATAGAGCCACAGTGCAGTACAGATAACCGTGATGTCAGCCAATGTCACACATTTGCCCACTAGAAAAGTCGTGTCTTCAAGTGAGCACCCAGCAGCCCCAGAATTCGCCTCTCCTCCTCCTTTGCATTCTCTGTGGCCTGAGTGTTGTGGTGCATGAGGCCCAAGGTGGGGAACACCCATGATGGCTGGGGGCACTATGTCACTACCAGCAAAGCTCACCCCTGTGCCACCTGCGCTGCTGCCTCTGGAATACTTTCCTGAAACTCCTCAGGGCTCACGTAGTATGTGACGGCATTACTCTTGAACACACAGAATCCATTGTCACCTTCAAATGCTGGAAGCTTGCCAGCCAGAAATTAACAGAGAAATCCAGGGATGGGGTTGTTTAGGCCAAAGTGGAAGTGGGGTGGTGCGAGGAGCACGCTGATCTGAGCTGTGCTGTACTGAGTGGCCATGAGGACCTCGAAGCTCTCCAGTTTTCAGGGTACGTGCATGGGGTCTCAGCCGCCGTGGTGATTGCACAGAGAAAGGGGGTGGGGCTCTCAGTGCTGTCTAGGTGGCATCTTCACGAAACCCATAATATGATACCCAAAAGCAAAGAGTTCTTGAATTGGGTTTAATGTAGCCTACCCATGTGAGCCAGATGCCTCATTTTTACTTTCAAATGTTTCTGGTAACCTAGTACAAAAAGCAATGGTATGGAGAAGCTGCCATTTAATGAATGGCTCTATTGGGCCAACCACTGTGGTACATCTTTGCATGGAGGGTATTATTAGTTACAAGATTGTTGTTCTGATGGTACTAGGGAGGTAGATATTTACACCTTTCAAAAGGGAGGATTGGTTTTACTTTTCCTGCCAAATAATGTGTCCTTCGGGGTTAACAGGGACATTGTAACTGAGTCCACTTAATAATTATACACTAAATCTTGGTGATCACATGTGAGGCTGGTGACACAGATCTAATGAGTTTGAGCTTCCAGGGGAAAGATTAGCCTTTCCTCTTATTCCAAAGAAAGACCACTTCTGAAAGGAATTTCTCCTTTCCTTCCTCTTTGTCAAGTCATGTACCATCTTGCCCATGAAGCTGCAGGTCTAGATTTACTTTCTTCCTCGATAGGATATAGTTTCTTTGGCACATTAACAAGTCAACTTTGCCTTAGATTGGGCTCTCTTCTTCTGAATTCTAATCAAAAATTATTTTTCATTATCACAGGCATCCTTTTCAGAGATGCTTTTCTCTTGGTCTCTAACTTTGAACCCACCAAAATGAATGCATGTGCGCGAGCGTGCGTGTGTGTGCATGTGTGTGTGCGTGTGTGTGCGTGTGTGTGCGCGTGTGTGTTGTATGCGTGTGTGTGAGTGTGTGCACGTGTGTGTGTGTGAGAAGCAAGCGGCTACTTTTAAATGTATGCATAACTCGTTGCCATATCCCAGACTGAAGCCCTGATGAGCTTCTAGAGGGAAAGGAATTTCACAGCACTAAAGGTTAACTGCAGTGAGGGATAAAGGATGGAGCCGGATGACTTACTGATGAATCAACAAATGGGTATGTGTTTGCAATGCCAGAGCAAACATAGTATGTGACATAGTTTATTAGTCTCTTTTGTGTTTAATAAAATGGACTTGTGTGGCAAAAGATGTGGATTCTGTAGTCAGAAAGATCTGGTTTTAAATCCATTCTTAGAGATTTAACTAGTTGTATGACGTCAGGTGAATTTCTGACCCTCTCTGTGCCTTGGTTTTCTTATGTGCAAAATGGGAAGATAATGGGAGTGCTGAAACGTTTATATTCAATAATGTTGGCGAAGTGCTGAACACCCAGTGGGCACCAAGGGTTCATTGTTAGACTCTGATCCTACCTGAAAGTGGCCGGGGCACTTGTTCAAGAGGTCAGTATCAGCATCTTGGTTCAGTTCCTGAGTGGCAGTTGAAATTTGACATGCAAACTTTGACACAGTTTTTATTGAACTCAATACTAAGAATTTGGATGGTGACAGACATCTAAATTCTAAGTTGGAATGAAATAACCAGCTCACTGCGTTTTCCCCCTTTCTCTTGCATTTTGAGAGCAAGCTCACTGTGAAGGCTAGGATCCACTTCCTGCGTTTCCCACATCTCTGCACCATGGATTCCCAACCCCTTTGATCAGAGGGATATGAAACCTGAGTATTTCCCACCCTTTTGATAAGAAAACACGTCCATGTTTTAGACCAAATGTCATCAATGGAGTAGAAAAAATGATATGAGAGGTTTCATATTAGCATCATTCACACAGAAACCAAACTGGGAGCCTTGGAGGTTACTGGGAACTATACCTCTGCCCTCCGGCAGAACTGGATTCAAAACTTTTCATAAAATGAATAAACTTCGTTTTTTTGTTCAATCTTGATTATCTGGTAAATCTAATCGTATTGTTGACAAGAAAGAATGTATGCTACGTAAGACCTCACTACTGAGTTTTCCTTCTTTGCAGGTGACTTCTTTGCTAATTTTAATTTTCTCAGCCTAAGTTTTCACTTACCTGTAATTCACAGCAGAAGGTCTTCCAAACGTAATCTTTGGTTTGCTGAATTCAACATGTGATGTAGACACTTTGTTCTGGTTTTATTCATCTAGTGAAATGCTATTGATTAAAGCCTTTTTAAAGAATTTTAGTTATCTTAAACTTTCCCTGTAGTTTATATATTTACTAAGGATACTCTTTAAAACTCCATAGTAAGGAAATTTTGAAACACAGACAAAAGTAGAGAGTATAGCATAGCAACTTCTCTGTACCCTGAGCCACCATCACCCAAGTTCAACAATCGTAAGCTGAAGGTCAAGCCTGTGTCACCTACATATGCTCCCAGCCTCCTTCCATGGTCAGATTAGGCTGAAGTAAACCCTAGACAGCATATCACTTTATTAAGTATTTCAGCCTGGCCTATCTTTCTAAAAGATAAGTTCTCCCTCATTTTCAATATATCTGTAGTACCATGATACACCTAAAAAATAAAGAACCATTTTTTAACATTGTGACCAGCCAGTTAGGGTTCAAAATCTACCAAACGAATTGTACTTTTCTTAGTATAAAACTGCAGCTTCTTTCCCCAGGTGTGGTTTCCAGAGCTCATCATCAATATCTGTGGCACCACCGGATGGCCACCCTGTGCCTACCAAGAACTTCTGGCTACCAAGTTGATCCAGTTTAACTCAGAACTCAGGATATTCTCTGGGCGCACTGTGTGCCAAGGCCCAGGACAGCTGCCTGCTCTGAGATACAGGCAAGGGTGGGCCCTGAAAATCCACACACATCCATGAGACACTGGTCCAGTGGTAATGGCTGACAGTGGGAATCAGCGAAGCTTTCTCCTCACCCATTAGTAAGCTGGGTGATACACAGTTGTGGGCAGGGGCCCTAATTATAGATGAGGGCGACTCCGTTGCATACAGCTGCCTCCCCACCCTCCCACAGGATGCAACCTAGTGGTGGAGGGTGGAGGAGTGAGGCAGAAGTTGGTATCTGTCGTTCCAGAATGTCCTTTCCAGTCTACCCCAGGGGAGACAGCAAGGATAAAAACCTTCCAGTATAAAAGGGACATGCTATCTAACTAACACTCCCCTCTCTGAGCTCCCTCTCCAGGTGAGCTTGTTCCCTGAGAGCAAGTCTGACAGATGAGCATATCCCACAGAGGTCCGGTCTCAAATCTGTCTATTGGGAATGTTCTAGAAGGATAATGCCTGAATCGGGTGGCTGGTTGTGGATCTGGAGACTGCAGTATACAGTGTACCTCATCTCCCTCTGGGAGAGGGTGGCAGCTTCCTAGCAAGCTTTGGTGGGAACTACAGAGAAATGGGGCAAAATCTGGTACTGACTCTACCATCAGTGTAGCTTCTAGGCTGTGTGGAGGAAAAGTGTCCAGAGCAGATTAGCACCTGGGGTTTTTTTGGGGGATAGGGCTTTGCTCAAGGAAGAGACGCACACTGATATTGGGATAGGAGGTGTTATATTGCCTGGGGACAGTGCTTTTCTTGTTTCCACCATAATGGATTTAATGTGGCTACACCACTACAGTTACCGAGGAGGACCTGGACCCACCTCTCCAGCCTCATCTGGTCCTCTATCATCCAGCCACGGGCAGCCTCTACCACCTCTTCAAGAGCACATTGCTCTGTTGACTTCTGGCATTCATGCTTCTTCTTCCACTTGGAATGCTCATTCTTTTCCATGTTCCATTTCTAAGGGCAGAGAAGAGTAGACAAAGGACCATTCTTCACCCTAACAGCTCATCTATGCTGTTGACAGAGCGTGTTGTGCTCAGTGACAACCAGTGGCTCCAACACAGAAAATAGGACAAACCTCCCATCACTGATGCTGGGGGGCGGGGGGGGGCTATGTCAGGTCGCTCTAGGGCTTGGGGGAGTCATCCGACTTCTTATAACTCAGGCCCTAAGAGCCCCAGATGACAGCCACCTCTGAGCGTGGTTACCATAGTGTAGACCCCCAACAGTGTGAATGGCCATGCTAGGGCTGCTAGTCTAGCCTTCCATTTAAATCCCATTTTAAATAAATGATGGTGCAGCCCCTGCTGGAAGAGCTGATTCACAATCGAGCTCAGTTTGTGGTTGAGCAATTCTCGTTCAAACAACACATGGTTTTCGGTATTTTGTTCTCCAAACTGAGTTTCTAAAACTTCTATCCACGGGCCCTAGTTCTGGAGAAACACACAGGGATTTAATCACCCTCCAGTGCAACAGACCTTGAAATATTTGGAGAGCGATGTAAGTTGTGGCCGTGTGTGATGCAATTGAGACATTACCTTGAATTAATCTAGAAGGACAATGAGAATTATTAATTATTTTGAATGAGAAATGGAGATTTTTTTTTTCTAATTGTATAGTGATTATTCATTGCAGGGACTGTATTTATAAAACCATCTAAAATAGAACCCTGCTAAAAATAACTCATTTATCTATCACTCTTAAGTGACATTCCATTCCCCCCAATACTACTTCCATAGACTATCACTATGTCTGGCAAGTGGACACTATAGATGTACTTTAAAGAAAAGTCTCATTTAAAAAGTCTCTGTCCTGCCAAAGATACCCAGCCAACTTTATTGATGGTCTGAAAGAAATGTCATCCAATTCTTTGTGATTTTACTATAGACTAGAACCCTGGATCATTTGCTTCATTAATTTATTAACTTGGGTTAGTATGATCGTGATGATGGATGACTTTTTTCTCTAGGCTGAATTTTTCATTTTCAAATCGTTATAAACTGAATTCATGCTCTGACTTATTCAGAGGTTACAAACAACTAACTCAGTTGCTTTGTTTAGTTCCTAAATCACTTCCCTATTTTTAGATCATTACCATATTTGAGACGATTAGATAACCTTTGATTTCTTGTGCGTATGGCAGTCTGAGGTGCCAGCACTTAGGCTAACGTAGCTAAATCTCGTTCATGGATTGAAATAAGGGACTGGTTGTATGTGTGACATCTAATTGAATGGAGTTGTTTGCTGAGACTAGATCCATCTAATAACTTCAGCCTAAGTTAAGTTAGCTGTGTTTGAAGCTCCTGCCCTTCTTAGCAAGTAACTCAATGGTGGCATTCTCCCTCCTACCAACTGGCATGCGCTCTGTAACTCTAAGCCACCTACAGTTGGTTGTGTTGCTGTGTGATCTCCAAAGAAGTCATGCCATGCCCTTACAAGTAAAGCCACAGTGACTAGCTCTGTTTAATGCCCTTCCAAGTAAGTTTGCCAGGAAAAATGATTGACTCATGGAAAGAGAACCTGTATTAAAAGTGGAGAGTACAGAGAATTTATGTAAGAAGGTCCTGATACCTAACTCACTTTGAAATAGATGTTTGTATCCCTGACTCTATGTTTCATGTATTGAAAATGTAAAGGCCCATGGGATTGATACATATCCTACTAGTGGATACTTCTCAACTGAACCTTTTCATATCCTAAAACACCAAAGTTCTCTTTATAGGACAGCTTCTTTTGCCCCACCTCCACCCCCAGAGATCATTGGGATAGAACAGTGGCTCTTAACCAGGGATAATTTTGTCCCCCAGGGGATATTTGGCAATGTCTGGAGACATTTTTGGTTATCACAGATGAAGGGTTACTACTGGCATCTAGTAGGTAGAGAAGAGGGATGCTGTTAAAAATCCTACGGTGCACAGGACAGGCTATAACAAAGAATTCCCTGGCCCAAAATGTCTATAATACCAAGGTTGAGAAACCCTGGGCTGGAGAATTTATTTCTAATTGATTTACATTTCTTCCCTAGTGACTTTAATTTTATTTACTATTTTAGATCACTTTCTGGAGTCCCAGAATGAGTAAGGTTAGTACAGAACTGCTGCTTATAGAAAGTCTCTAAACCACACCCAAGATGTGTCAACCACACCCATTACAAGTGTAACAAGATAATCTTGGGTGAGATTGTTTCTCTGTGTTTTTTGTACCGTTAATGAGGAGAGACTGAGAAAAGAATAGCATTAGTTTTGCTGCCATAAAAAAATCACCACAAGTTTTGAAGCTTAAAATAACACACATTTATTGTCTTTCAGTCTGTAGGTCGGAGGCCTGACATGGGTCCCACTGGGCTAAAATCTGTTGGCAGAGCTGCAGTCCTTCTTGAGTCGCCAGGGGAGTATTCATTTCCCACCTTTCCCAATTTATATAGGCTGCCCACATTCCTTTGCTTGTGGCCCTTATCCTCTGCAAAATCAGTAATGTTGCATCTCTCTGACCATTATTCTATAGTCATATTTACCTTTGATCACCCAAGGAAATGTTCTCTGTTTCTAAGGACCTTTGTGATTGCATTGGGCCCACCCATATAATCCAGGATAATTTCAAGTTTTATCTTAATCACATCTGCAAAGTCCGCTTTGCCATGTAAGGTAACATACGTAATATTCACAGGTTCCAGGGAGTAGGGTGTAGACATCATTGGGAGCCATTGTTCTGCCCATCACAGAATAATATAGAATAATACTGATTTTGGCATCACCTAACTTCCATTGGACTACTGACGTCCTACAAACTAAGGACAAGCTAAAGAACACGGGCTTTGGGATATATATGGTCAGTTGTCATAGCATTGTCCTGTGAGCAATTCAACCACAATTTTGTAGATAGGAGTGGATTTGCCTCTGAAGAAAATGGACATTTCAATTGTCAGTTTTTTCTGAAAAGAAGTCATTCCTGAGTGAGTAAGTCTTAGAACAGGGTCAAGGACACACTTCCTTCTTGCTATGAGACCTGGGCTCCCTTTGGTCTACACTTGGAGATGGGGGGTGAGGAGGTACTTGGAGCAAGACAACTTTTGGCTGTAGGATAAAACCTTGTGTCTGAGAAAGTGGCCTGGGATAGAGGACATGACATGAAACATGAACCTGCTTTGTAAAGGACCTAGAAGGGGCCAGATACTGTATATTATCTTTGAATTCCTTTTAGAATTGGATTTTATTTTATTTTATTTTATTTATTTATTTTTTTAGTATCATGTTTCTACAGTGCTGTAAGAAGTGAAGTGGAAGGGGTTCTGCTCCACTTGGGCATGGCTCTCATGAGTTAAGAAGAAACAGCTTACAGAGTCCAGAATCTGATGACTGGTCACGTGAAGATTTAGGGAACACACAAGATACTGAGATATTCAGAAACTGGTACAAGAGAAAAGACTGTGCTATAGACTGAATTTTGTGTCCCCTCTTAGTTCACATCTTTAAACTTAATCCTCCACGTGATGTTATTTGCAGGTGGGGCCTTTGGGAGGTGATTAGGTTTGAATGGGATTAGTGCCCTTATAAAATTGGGAGAGCCCTCGCCACCTTATGTCGTATGTCACAGCAAAAAGATGGCCGTCAAAGAACCAGGCAGCAGGTCCAAATCTGCCAGCACCATGATCTTGAAGTTCCAGACTCCAGAACTATGGGAAATAAATTTCTGTTGTTTATAAGCTAACCAGTCTATGGTATTCTGTTATAGCAACCTGAACCTGAATGGACTAAGATAACCTGGAAAAGATTGCATGTTAAAAGCATGAGGATGTTGTGATTTGTATGTTAAAGGGAAATGTGTCCTCCTGGGTTCCAAAGTCTGGGATATTTGGGTTATATACCAAAATCTGTTTTATAGTAATCAGTGCAAGTGCAAAATGGGAGAGCATTTTGGGAATAAATATGACAGGTTTAATTCACATAAAACTCCCTTATTATCACAAGAGTTTACAATGGAATGCTGCCGAGATTACATTAAGTTTTTCTTTTGAAGGTACTGACTGGGGTAGGCTTTGTGGAAGGAGCCTTGTGCTGTTCCTGAGGAGACTGTTTTGTGCTTCCTGCTTTCCCTCCCACATTGTATCTGATCGAGCTCATCGCCTCCTGAATTCATCCACCATCACACACATATGATTCTTGCTATGATTCTTCAGCCTTGACCTGCCTGTGGGAAACCTAGCCCTGCCCTCAAAAAACTCAGAGTGTAGTTTGTTTACTTCTCCTTAGTACCCACAGGTTTGCCTGGAAAAATAACTAATGACATATTTTTTTTTTTGCTAAATAACTACTTCAGAGTGACTATTCTCACTCACCAGCTCACTGACCTTGATGAACTCACTTTATTGAGCCTCAGTTTCCTCAGCCAAAATAAGGGGTATGGAAATTTCAATTCTAAGGTAATTTCTGGCCCTAATAGTTCATACTCTTTTCAGTGTATAAAGTATTGCTTCAACCCAATAATAGTTTTACCTACTCATTTTTTATTTGCTAAGGTAGAAAAGGCACCTAATTGTCTTCCAGTAAAATGTTAAATGTTGGATGTTTCAATTGACAGGTAATCAAGATGGGTAGGGTGACTCTTGATACACACACACACACACACACACACACACACACACACACGGTTCCTTCAGTTCCCATCAGTTCATGCTATGTCTATACAACATAAAGTGCATTGGAAATTAATTCCATCCCCTTGCCTTGTCAGGCATAACCAAAGGAAGCAGTGTCTGGGCGCTGTATCAGACAAAGTTTTGGGCAAAATGAGGAATAGGACAAGCCCTGATCTTTTATCGTTCCCTTCTACTTTGCAATCTCCTCAAGCTTCTTAGTCAGATTCATGTGTTTAGTTCTAGAGAGTCTATTCCTCTGGCCTGAACCCCACCCTTAGCTCTCCAACTCTCCCTCTTATTCTGCAAAGAAAGTGCTGAGGTTGTTGCTAAAAGATTTCTTAATTGTATTTTTCCCCAGAGAAAATGGCAGCTGCCTTTCTTCCAATACACATGTAGCTTTCTTTTGAGGTTTGGCATGTGGGTGACGACAGAAATATACCAGCTTACAAATGCCAACACCCAAGGCCACCACGGGTGCAGAATCCACCTGCCAGAACATTTGACACTTGCATCAGGAAAAGGCCACAGCTGAGAAAAGCCCTGTGAGAAATACTTTCTCACATATGAGGGAAAGGCCGTCCAGAATTGTAAATCAATAGGATGTCTATTTCTTCTAGTTAATTCTTCCATGGGTGGAGGAAACGGAGATTTGTTTAGCTCATTTGGTGTTTCGATGGGACATGTCAGCACACCAATGATGTGGGAGTCATTTTTCACCACGGGAAAAGGCCTTTGGTTCCTCGTCCTGAGAAGTGTGGCTAAGACTGGGAGACCAATTGCTCTTAGCTGTAGATTTTTGTGTGCGATCCCCTCTTTATATTTAATAGTAAAGAGCATAAGCTTTGAGCATGTCCAGAGAGATCAGCTCTTTCATCCAGACCTTTCATGACAATGGTATTCGGATGTCCTTCTCTTAGCTCGGTGTCCTTGAAACTCTTAGAGAACATCTTCTGTCATTCCTTATGGTGTCCAACCTCCTTCAGATGCTACGAGGAAGGAAGTCCCAAATGTTGCTGATGAACAAGCCTTTTGGTTTTAAACTTAGTAGTAATGAGCTAAAGGAAGGTAGGAGGGCAGACCCATTTGCCCAGGATGTAGTTACTCAGAGGTGGTAGGTAACATGCAGAGAGAATGCAGGTATCAGTGTGTCATTGGGAAGAATGTTCTCTCCTCAGGAAGTTACTACAATTAATCCTAGAGACCTGCCTCAGAGTGACCCTGAGCCGGCCTGAAATTCTAGATGTGACTACTTTGAACTCAAAAACTCATGCAGCCCCGTGTAAGTGATAGTTTATCATTCAAAATACAAAATCTAGACCCTCCCCCAAAGAATCTAGAATAAAAACTCATATATTTCACTTGTGCTATTTTGAGAATATTAATGAGGGGAATCAAATAGCACTACTTGTTAAAATATCTCTTCTTCTCTTCAATGATCTACCTTCTTCAGTTTCTCCCAAGGGTCTCACTTCCCAGTCTAGAATAGGCTATGTCCTTGGTAATAATCATACTCCTCTAGGCACAAAGGAGTGAATGACTTTTTTACTATTAATAGAAGATGGATTCTAGTCTACACTCACTATAAGACTTCTGCCAAGAAATGTAAGGGGTAAGTAGTAAATTTGGCCTAGTCTTTGCTCTCATTTCTTCAGTTTTAGGAACCTGCTGCACCATTGTTGCTCTGATTGTTACCACAGGAATGTATATAAATGACAATTTAGAAGCTTATTTGCTTACTTCATGCAAATTAATGGTTAAGCCAATGGTTCTCAAATTTGTTCAGGACATAGAGTGCCTATATTTTTCTGACCAAAAAAAAGTACCATTTTTCATAGTACTTTTCAGAACACCATGAAAAAAATGGACTTAGTTATTTTTATTACATGACCTCAGAACATACTTTCAGTTTATAACGTAGAATTACAATCTTGAGCATAACTACCCTACCCATGAAATAAGTCACCAAATCAACATGGTTAGTTTCTTCCTAGGTTTTCTCCTTTCATATTAATTACTTGCTGTTTTATTTCTTTTTAAAGCCTCTATTGCTTAACAGCAGAAACATGGAATGGACAGGTGCCAAAAGTGTAATACTAAAATATGAGAGACAAAGATGCAGTTGAGAACACATCATCCTATAAAGTATTTTTTTCCTGAAAACTGGGAAAATCAGTATTTTTTTCTAATGATACACTGTCTTTTGTCCAACTTAAAACATATCTGACTTGCACGGGGAAACACTTTGATAATCTTTGTGCTGGGTTTGTGGAGGGATATAAAGGAAGCTTCCATCCAAAAGATGGGCAATGAAAGTCTTTTCTTATTTCTCTAGGTTTATTTTTTTCTAGGTTATTTCTTCTCTACAACTTTGGTCTCCATTTTTAATTTTATTATTTTCTAATCCTTTTTATTAAATGGGTACCTTTCAGTCTTTAAATGACATATGTACTTTGTAGCTTTTCTCATCTTTGGTAACACCCTTCTTGAAACTCTCTGCTATGGTCTGAATGTTTGTGTCCCCCTAATATGCATATGTTAAAATCCTAACCCCCTAAAGTGATGGTGTTAGGAGGTGGGGCCTATGTAAGGTGATTGAGGGAGAAGTGCTCGTAAATTGGATTAGTGCCATAATAAAATAAGCCTCAGAGAGCTCCCTCTCCCGGGGTCCTGCCATGTGAGGAGACAGTGAAGAGACAGCCATCTAAGAACTAGGAAGTGGGCCCTTACCAATCACCAAATCTGCCAGTGCCTTGATCTTGAACTTCTAGCCTCCAGAAATATGAAAAATAAGTTTCTGTTATTGATGAGCCACTTAATTTATGGTATTTTTTGGTATAGCAGCCTGAATGGACTGACAGATTTCTCTTGACTTCTGGTACATTACTCTTCACAGTACTCAGCCCACATCTTTGATTATGTCTTGGTGGCTCCTTGCCCTTTACCTGCCCCTTAAAGGTCAGTTTCTCCAAAGCTGGCCACGTTCCATATAGTCTTCCCGGTCAGTGTCATACATTTTTACATTTCCTCTAACATCTCTATAGTAATATTCCTAATTCTCTATCCAAGTTTGAACTTTTTTTTAACTGTCCGTTCTCTGTTTCTACTGTCTCTACTTGCCTTCCTCATACACAGTGTAATTATTTCATTCATGTAACATATATTTGTTGAGTACTGACAACATGACAATAAATAACACAGTTTTCTGTGCCCTCAAGTGTTCATGGTTTCATGTGAGAGGCAATATTCTTGACTGATCTCCCTAGAAGGTGAAATTCTTGTGAATAGAAATTGTCTTTGTGTGTGTGTGTGACCAGATTCTACCAACAATTGGCATGTTAAAATGCTTAAAATATGTTCACTGATTTAACCCATGAATCGTAGACAGTTGACAGTAAAAGGAATCTTACATTCAGTGACTGTTCCAATTAGATATTTGATTCTCCTCTGAAATGGATCAATAGTTGGTCACTCAGTTTCTGCCAGCACTGGAGAGTTATTGTTTGTCATTGGTGTTTACAGACTCCAGTCAAAACGGCTTTCCTAGGTTTCTTCCTTCATAATGAGAAAGAAAGAAATACCGAACCAAGCGAAATCTGGGGGTGGGTGTGAGTCCTAGGATATGTGAACGAAGGTAGAAATAAATGAACATTATGCAGTGAGGAAGTCATATAAACAGGTTAGAAAAAGAGACTGAACTATTCACCTCACGTAACACCCATTTAAAACAGAGGGTCAACAGCTACAGCTGTTTCAGTTTTGCCAGTTTTGCCCTCCAAATTAGACACGTGCCTTCCATTTACTTTAATAGGAGCCATATGTGTGCTGTTGATGGCGGTACTTATCGCTGAGGAAGCAAAGTGCTGAGTTCCTGCCACCCACCCACATCTGTGGCTTTATAAGCCACAAGCAAATGAAAAACAAACATGCTGCTGGCATATTAGGAAGCCACGGAGGCTTGACAAAACCAACCAGGAAGCAAAAGCGAATGGGAGTGTGGAGACTATGCTGGTGGGCTGTTTGAACATCACAAAAGGTCAGGTCTTAAATTTACCATTCATGGGCAACTTCGCTTGTCATCATTGGGGTTGCTGGTTGAAGCATTGGGGAGCATATTCCCAAGACTCTCAGATCTGGGAATGAAGCACGAAACTCATGGTTAATCAATACAGAGGGTGCCAAAAAAATGTATACACATTTTAAGAAAGGTGTCACTTTGGTTAACGTTGTCAAGCAGTAGTTTGCCATCATCAGAAGTGTCTGCACACGGAGGGTAACCACTTTGAGCGCCTCTTGTAATTGCAGAAGTTAAACGTGACTTGTGTTCATCTTTTATTATCGGTATATATTGAGTATTACAATTTTAATACAGTTTTTTCCTTTCTTAAATTATGTATACATTTGTTTTGGAACCCTCCGCATAGCCATCAATTCATTGATTGAACAAATGATATGTTTGAGTTCACAGAAGTTTTCAGCTAGGATACGGTAACCCTTCGCAGCAAACCAGGTTGAAGTTTTAAGAAAAAAACAAACGTATTTTCATAAATACAGTTGAGGATCTGTAATGTAGCATTCATTATGCTATCTCCAAATTGGAAAGCAGTCAGTGATCAGCGGTGGTCTTGATAAATTGTAAAGCCTTTATGCAATGAAATACCATTTGTGGAAAAGTTGTAGAGGGTTAAGCCTGTAGACACTGGTAGGAACTTCTCAAGACATCTTACTAACAGAAAAAAGAAAATCTGAAGAACAATATATATGCAGACCTTGGTTCTGCAGACTGGGGATTCTCCAAAAACACAATTCCCTTGAAAGCTTAGTAGGTTTGGGCTCTATGTGCTACCAGTCAATTTTGGTAAAGACGAAGCTAATTATCTTGTTAAGTCAGGGCCCCAGAATTTAGATTCTGGCCAGGGGGCCATAGGGAGAGCTCTGTACTTCTGACCAGTGATTAGCTTAATACTCTCCAGTTTGGCCTCTGTCTCAAGATAGTTCAAAAGTCCCCTCTCACCTTTCCCTGGTTCACAATCTGTAGTCCAATAATTGGCTCCTTTGCTTGGGGTAGATTGTCTCCTGTTTAGATTGGGAGTTTACAGGTTGAGCTGTTTAAAAGAAGCCTGAGGGACAAAGCTGTTGCTTCCTCCTGCTATCTTATCTCCTGCTCCACTTTTAGCCTCAATTCCAACTTTATCCTGAGGCAGAGAATTTTGTCTCTCTAACCCTGCAAGTAAAAAGAGGAACAGAATTTAAAACGTCTTCAATTACTTGTATGTTGAAAGGGTCTTTCTTAGCAAGGTGTTATTTTCTTCCTTCTGCTTCCACATGGGCTAGCGTGCATTGAGGTTCTTTGTAAAAGAAATTTGTTTCTTGCCAGAGCTTCATGAAGGCTGCAAGGAGTAATCAATACATTCCTACATTCTAGAGTTTTATGCAAAATGTCCTAATATCCCAGCCTTATTAGGTATTTATCTATATCACCAGTATAATAGGTTACAACCACCTTGTAACAAACATTTCCAATTTCTTGGCTGAGTAAGGTAGAGGTATCCTTACTGCTATCGACCATATCACAGCTCACCTGATTCCACCTTTTATTGATTCTTATGTATAATACTGTATTTCCAAGTACTCGTTTCTGTATGAGATATAACTCAGTTTCAAGTAACAGAAACCTAACTCAATATACTTTAAAATTGTTTGTCTTCTATTTGTGAAACCAGGTAGTTTTTTCTGAAGCACAGCTGGACCCCATCAAAAGCTTAGTAGGTTTGGGATTAACCTCCTTGAGTGACAGTTGTCACACCCACGTGAAATTTCTACCCCTAAATTCTAGTTCCTTCTTCTAGGCTTCATTCTCTGATTTCTTATACTCACTTTTGGCAATGATAGACATATATATTTCTAAGGTGGGTATCCTCAGAAGAAAGGGAACGGCTCTTGTCTAATAGCAGAAGCAAACTTGGACTTATTCCATTGCCTCTAATTGGCCTGGCTGAGACATGTGCTCGTGCTAAACAGACCACTGTGGGTTGTCGGTGACTGGCCAGGTCTCACGCTCCCTCCTGAAGGCAGGTTTGAGCAGCTACACCTGAAACACTTTCAGGGAGAAGGGGGTGATTTCCCAGGGATGCGTGCTTTTTTTGCTAGAATTAAGAAATGATAGATTCTGGGCATGGAAAATAAAAGCTATCAATGACCGATAAAATATTAAAGAGATAGAAATCTATTTATAGGAGGAAGACACGGATTGGAAAAGGAAGCTAGGGAGAAATGGAAGATCCGGAGTAGGATGAATTTTTGAGAGATGGTGTTTTTCAAAGAGCAGGAGGAGATATTAGAGACGTTTGCTATACTACAATGTAGGATTTGGGGGAGACAGTATTTGAAAGCACACGTTATTGTATTTTATGCTATATGATTTTCTCTCACTTTTCAACAACTATGAGTAAAGACTTACATCTTTTGTCAAGGTCTTTTGGAAATATATTTGGGCTGTCTTGTAGATTTAATACTATGCTAATTCTGGGAACCATGAGGATTTATTGTACATGAAAATAGTATAAAGCAGAAATTCACCTAGCTTCACATTAGAATCATGACCGAGCTTTGAAAAATACCAATGCCCAGGCCCTTCCCCTACTAATGACTATAATTGGCCTGGGGCAGCCTTGGCATAGATATTTTCTAAAACCACTCTAGGTGATTCTACTACGCTGCCTGAATGGAGAAGCCCTCCTGCAGAGGTTATGCTGTCCAGCATGCAGATTAAGGCCCAGTCAAATGAATGGCATTTGTTGAGAATGCATGTGTACATTTTATCCAATAATGTTAAGGAGTTTAACATAACATGGGACCACCCAACCGTAATGCTTCAGTTAAATAGTAACAATAGTGTCAAGTAAGCTATCCAGTTGGTTATGAGGACCCCGATAGCTGACCTGCAGAGTAATTGTGAACCCAACAAAGTACTGCATGACTGCATTTCTTATAGTTGATTTTACAGTGCATTTGCAATAAATGGCAGACCTGGCCCCAAATTAAAGGTGAATATGTAAATGTCAAAAAACCTGCAGCAAAGGCTTCTGAGACCTACAGGGCAAATCAAATTTTCAGGCAGTGATCTTAGAGCAAAGCTGTTTTGACTTTGTACTTGTAGAAAGGAGGACCCGGGTTACTTAGTTCATATTTGGCATTGTGTGGTAACACTAGTTCCTGTGCAGGGAGCTGCCACCGCGTAGGGGGCTATAGTTGATTTTACTTTGAGTTACAAGTTCAGGTATTTCACTTCGTGTGGGGACAGAGCCCCAGAAAGTAGTTTACAGGCTCTCGGCCTCACGTGGAGGAGTGCTGGCTCGGGTAGTAGATGGCCGTCAGCTGTGGCTGATTGGCCATCGGCTGTAGCCAGTTAGCCAATTAGCCGCTAATATAACTGCTGTGGCTACGCTAGCTGGAGGAGAGAGAAGAGAAAAGATGGGGGCTAGCAAGAAGATGGCGGCTGGGCTGGCAAGCGTGGATGGCGGTTTGCGGACAGTGTGGATCCAGCCTCCAGTGAGAGTATAGTGCCGCCAGAGAGAATATAGTGGTATGACTCCCCTACCTATGGCTCCGTGGGTGTTCCTTTTTGGCCTCACCACATCCTGCGTTCTTGTATGGGGAGCGGGACCAGAGACCCCGAATGACACCCTGCACGACACTTCGTCCACCCTGTCTATCCCTCCCAGTCCCTTTTACTGGCTGCCATCCACTCCCAGTTGCATTCCCACTTTGATTACAGTGTCCTGGGGGTGTGGGGGGGTGTCCTCATTGGCAGATGCTGTGCTTGATGTTCCCGAGGCTGCCTCCATACCTGCACATGTAGCGTCCTGTACATTAGATCTGGGGAGCAAATGCGTTATTGATAATTGCCTGCCCTTGGAGTCTTTAATAAATAAAACACTTCTTGGTGATGAAGAGGAGCCGCCCATGAGCGTTTGCACACACCGCTTTAAAAAAACAACAAAAGAGGCTCCTGAGATTTTTTATTAGTGCTGTATTGAAAAATAACCCTTTTGATGCTGTCATTTATAGAATAACATTTCCTCAGTCATTTAGTAGTTTTCTCCCTCAAATTAGCCATTTTGAAGGTGAGGACCATTAGAATGTCCATCCTGAAGGATTAGAAAGAGGTGAGTTTCACTTGTTTTGTAATGAAGAAGGTTTGAAAGAGCTGAGCTTTTGCGTAACAAAAATGCTGTCAAAGGCCTGCATATAAAGCAGGGAGAAGAAGCCAGAAGAATGAAATCACTGACTTTCCAAGTCACCAAAACCCAGGTATCAGTAAAATACACTGGAGGCTTTGTAGACCAATACTGCTTTTTAATCCCCTTTTCTGGTTAGTTGAAGTTGAAGGAGCTTAAGATCTGTTTCAGGTTATCTGTTACTGTGTAGCAAACTACCCTCAAATAGTGGTTTTACACAAACAATCATTGTATCTCCGGTAGTGCTGAGAGTCGGCTGGGCTCAGCCAGGTGTTGCTCATTAGAATCTCTCACTGCACTGCAGACCCTCAGTGGCAGCGCTGGGACATCTCCACCTCCACACTCACCTGTCTGCTCCCTGGGGTGAGGGACATCACAGCTGAGGCTCCTCGAGCATCTTTCTCTGCGTCTATGTGGCATTTCCAAATGCTCTCACCAGCATCGTGGCTTCAGGGCAGTAAAACTTCTTACATGGTCACCCACTTGCTTTTATGGGAACTTTAGAGCTCTGTATTGATTATCTCATTTTTCTACAGAACAGAAAATTGCCAAAGGACATTATTTTATCTCCATCCAATAAGTCGGTGGTATACACATATCAACACATATACATAAACACATGTACCTTAGATGTACATTTTTATGCACACTGGGCTGCCATACAAGATCAGACTATTAAGTTTGTGAACTCATCATAGAAAAAGTGCTACATACCTCGTTGCTGAATATCATTATGGTCACCTTTGAGTACTTCCCTTGGGAAGCTAAGCACTGATGCCAGCACCTAGTCCACCCTTCAAAGCAATTTTGGAATTCTTTTTCTGGAATGGCCATCAGAGCTGTCGTCGTATTACCCTTGATGTCCTGAATGGCATCAAAATGTCTTCCTTTCAATATTTCCTTTATCTTTGGGTAAAGAAAGAAGTCACTGGAGGCCAGATCAGGTGCGTAGGGAGGGTGTTCCAATACAGTTATTTACTCGCTGAAAATTCCCTGAACAGACAGTGCAGTGTGAGCTAGTGCATTGTCGTGAGACAAGAGCCATGAATTGTTGGTGGAAGTTCAGGTCATTTAACTTTTTCACACAGCCGTTTCAGCACTTCCAAATAGTAAACTTGGTTAACTGTTTGTCTAGTTGGTACAAATTCATAATGAAAAATCCCTCTGATATCAAAAAAGGTTAGCAACATCATTGCAACAAGTTCACGAACTTAATTGTCTGACCTTAGATATATTTCATGTAAGAAGGGCTTCCCTTTTCTAGTAAAATAAATTAATTAGTGTGTATTGGTCTGCCACATTCAGATGTTATTTAGGTCCCAGCATAAGTATGCTACAACCTTATAAAAACTTCTTGTTTTCTGACAAGTTATTTATTAGGCTATTTTGCTGTTTATAGTGTTTATTTTTGCCTATTCACTTCTCACCTTTTTAAAGTCAACTTGCTTAGTATCTGGGAGTTCTTAAAATAATTTACTAGCTAATTTTACTGCCCAATAACTGGGCTATGATTTAGAATTCGCCCTAAGAGTATATATATTAATGTCTGAAAGTAATTCTTATGCCACTTGAGTCTCTGTATAAGTGTATTTATTTTACATATCTAGTACCCAAATGATCTGTTTTATTCTTTATGTAGAAATGTGCTAATAATTCAGTTAAAGCTTAAGTCAAATCAGAAAAAGTGTCTTGTCCAGGATTTATTTTCGGTAACAAAAGGTAAAAAGGTGAGTAAAGACATTTTAGGTAATTTTTCTAGTTACTTCTCACCTGCTGTAATATTACTCAGAACTACCATCATTGGGGAGAGGGGGCTTTCCCCCTAGTTCCAACAGAATTCACTCTTGGTCCCTCTTGCCCCCTCACTTACTCTGTTTCCCCGAAAATAAGACCTAGCCAGACCATCAGCTCTAATGCGTCTTTTGGAGCAAAAATTAATATAAGACACGGTATTATATTATATTATTATATTATATTACAGTGGTACGTTGGTTTTCGAACGTCTCCATTGATGAACATTTCGATTTATGAATGCCGCAAATTTTATGGATGTATGGTGTCATTAGATAGTAAAATTCATGCTAAATTTGCAGTTTTAGGGGTTGATTTTAAAGGTCTGGAACCGATTAATCCATTTTGTATTACTTTCTATGGGGAAACCGTGCCTCGGTTTTTGAACATTTCAAAGTCGATCAGACTTCTGGAACGGATTACGTTAGAAAACCGAGGTACCACTGTATATTATATTAGACCTGGTTTTATATTATAGTAAAATAAGACCAGGTCTTATATTAATTTTTGCTCCAAAAGACGCATTAGAGCTGATTGTCCGGCTAGGTCTTATTTTCGGGGAAACGCGGTACACCTCTCTACAGAGGAGTGACTTATCCATTGGGAAAGGGTGAGGAAGTGAGTTTGGGTGAGGAAGTGAGCATGTATGGCTCTCTCCCTTTCTCTTTCTTCACTCAGAAAAGCCTAAGATCTGGGGTTGCTCTTGGTTACGTGGTAAGCTTAGATCTAAGTGCCCTGCCCTGTTGGGGATGCCTGAGTGTGGGCAGTGCTGCCAAAGACTCGATGGGTATAGCAAATGCTATGGCTGCTCACCTCTCTCCTCCCAACCTTTACGTCTATAGCCAGAAGGTTGCTTATTAAAAATACCCTCTAGGTATTTTTCCTGGCCACAAGCGCATGCTTGGCCCATGCACAAGACAAGCTGGAAGAGCCCTAGAATTGATATCCCAAAGTCAGTTCTCAAACAAGGATGGAGTGGGAGTTGATGAATAAATGTGCTAGCTTTAGGGACACTAAGTTGAGATAACTCTGAGGTGTGTTCTCTGCTTTCTCCCAGAGTCCTCAGCTGGACTGAGTGCAGGCTGTCTGCAGTGCTAACTGGCTTTTGAATGTAATCTTTGCCAGTTTTTCTCCTTTCCCTGTCTCGTTTCCTACTCTTCTGCTCAGATTAATTTCCGAAAAAGAATTAGTTGCCGTCAAATCCTTGTCTTGGGTCCTGCTTCTGGGTGAATCTGTACAGGGTCCTTTGTTAGGAACCACTACCACCTCCCACGTATGTCACTTTTCTCCAATAGCTCATGAGTCATAAAGCTGGCATTTCCAGCCCTAGCTTCCTGACCTCTGTTTATATCAGTTAGTTCAGAACTCAGGAGAGTATAAATGATCTATATCATTGGGGCTCCTACTCAAAAGCCCATAAATTTTACTTTTACACTTCTCCTAGTTTTCTTACAATAAAATTAAAAAATATGAAATTAAGCCTCATAGACCATCATTAAGTAAATATGGCTCATAACCCTCTCTGTTTCTGCTAATGACATGGAGGAAAAAACATTATATATATATATATATATATATATATATATATATATATATATATATGATACATTTTTTTGTTTTGTTCACAGTGAGTGGTATAGTCTCATGATAAGTTTAATCTCATTAGCTAGCATTTGACAAAAATTGCGTCAGTTGACAGTATTAAATGTTTTTCGTTTTTCAGTTTTTCATGTTGGATAACCACATTTACATCTGTCTCTTTATTCTACCTTTGTATATGTGGTTTTCTCAGAAAACAGAAAATATTTATAATAGTGCGTTGCTCTTTATTTTCATTTGCTCTTGGAACTGAGTCAGGAAAATTTACAAATGGAAAGTTGATGCTAAGAAGTTAACCTGATATGCAAACTTGGGTTAATTTTTTAGCGTCAATCTCATCTATAAAATGGGCGTGAAATTATTTTACCTATATCACAGGATTGCTGTTAATATCAAATGTGAATGAAAATGTCTCTTAAGCATAAAGTAGTATAAAAATGGTAGTTTTGATTTCCTCAGGGATAATTTCGTTTTGCAGGCCAAGAGGGATACCTAATTCTCAAGAATAGGGCTAAGTTGAAAGTACAGGTGAGGCTACCACAAGAGCACCTTGACCTCGGAAGTAGAAAGATTAAATTTTCTGGGGGCAGATGTGTGTGTGTGTGTGTGTGTGTGTGTGTGCGCGCGCGCGCCAATCTATTCTAAGCATGATAAATTTAAGTGCCATACAGGTGAAAGGGAGTTGATTGTTTTGCTTGATTCTTTGCAGCAGAGACAATTACCCAAATAGAACCTTCTCTAAAATTGCTAGTAAGAAACTGAAGTAAGATTATTTACATTGGGAGTGTGGAAAAGCCAGCTACAATTCCTTGGAATTGATCAATAGCTGTGAGCCTCAAGTAGCTGTCCATCTCACCTGGTGCTTATGCTCCCAGGTGGGAATGCACCTGACAGTCAAGTTTATTAAGGTAATTTTGCTGTTTGCTGCATATCTGACCCCTAAGAACCATTGTTTCTTCCACCCAAACGTGACATTCGTTCAATAAAATAGACATTCTCTGATATCATGAAAAAAATTGGGAGTTCATTTATCATAGTGTTCATTAATGAACTTTTTTGATGTTTGTGAGTTTCTATATTTGATATCCTATTATTATTATTATTATTATTACATCTCAAGCATCTCCAGAATATTATGTCCTAGTGTAAATTTAGGCAAACTATTAAAAATAAATACAGTGTTTTTATTTTCTAGCTTTCACTGACACCTGGTGGCCTGTCATGCCATGTGGGGAAAGAAAGCCATGCTAGGTTGTGCTTTGGCTGGACAGCAGCTTGGCATCTTCTGACTGTATAATGTACCTGGATCTCAGAGAATCTTCAATTTCTAATTCAAGTTGTATGTATCCCATCTAGAGCCCCTTGCCATGACCATCCAGTTTCCGTGTCATATTTTCAATGATGGGTTTCACTTCTTTGCTAAGGATTTTCAGTATTAGGATTTTTATTTTTGCTGAGGTTAAATTTACTTTCTACTTTATACAGCTATTAACATTCTCTCCTCCCATATTCCTTCTGGATATTCCTTGTATAGATTCTCATTGTTGTTATTTGGGACAGAAATGGAAGCCAAATGGCTCATAAGATGTGTTGGATGGTCTAGACTGAGATCTGCCTTCTCAACTGCAGATTGTGTGTGTGTGTGTGTGTGTGTGTGTGTGTGTGTGTGTGTGCGCGCGCGCGCTTGTGTGTGTGTGCATGTGTGTGTGTGTGTTTGTGTGTATGTGTTTAGGGAGAGGAGGAGTTAGAAATATAGAGTTCAGTCTTCATTCTGACTTTATTTACCTTTGCCCATAGTGTCACACAGAAACTGTCTTAGAAAGTGAAATTGAGTCAGTATAGAAATGGCCTGTTCTAAGCCTGTTGGCATTCTAGAATATTAACTAATCACCCATCCTCTTCTCTGAGAACAAATAGGTACAAAACTGATTCAGGGTAAACAAATAAAATTAAATGATTAGTTTTTAAATCAAGAACTAATGATTGCCAAAGCCTAGGGCTCCCTGGTTGGCAACAAAGGCAAAATCACAGGCCTCCTACTACCTGCATCTAAATCTAGACCTTGATGTGGCCTTAGAGAGAGTTGAGTCAGCAGAGCAGACAGTGACTTGACTCTGCCAGGGATTGGAGGATCTGAGGCTGTCACACAGCCTGGTGGGAGTGCAGGGAGAAGGGAAATGTTCCCATGTTAGTGCACTCGAGTAGATAAACTGTAATAGCCTTGGAATAGTGAGGTCTAAAACCAATGCAGGCCAAAACGAAAACTCAGTCATGGTTGAGAGGCACCACACAATGCTTTTTGGCTCTGTATGAAGTTCACAGTTGTTACCATGTCTGTTTCTATTCCATTCCAGCAGTAAAGAGGATCTGACACATTGGGTAAAAATAGCCAATAGACAAGAAGCTGAATGCCTTAGTAACTCATTCGAATACATTGGTTTGCAAACTGGGGACAGATTGAGGAAAATGCAGAAAATAATTATGTAGAAATCCTACACGTAAATAAGAGGACCTAGTAGGCACTGACAAAAGAAGTGCTATTTGGAAATTCAAGGAGAATGGGAATAATGTGGGGGGAATATATATGTATATTTCCTACAGAAGCTCACACTTAGGGCTACAATTAGTGTCACATCACAAACTCTCCATGTGCCCAGCACCATGCTGGGTGTTTGCTATGGGAGGTCTTCAGTTCTTCAGTCAGTGTCCCCTCTAAAGTGTGTGTTGGGGTTCTCCAGAGAAGCGGAAGCAATAGGATAGATAGATATAGATATAGAAAGAGATTTATTATAAGAAAGAGAATATTTTAAGAAATTATATAGAGGCTGAGAAGTCCCAGGATTTGCCGTTTGCAAGCTGGAGAACCAGGAAAGGCAATGGTAGGATTCAGTCCAAGTCCAGGGGAGTGAGAATTAGGGGAGCTCCCAGTATGGTGTAACTTCCAGCATGAAGCCTATGGCCTGAGAACTGGGAAGGGTGATGGGGGGAGGGGGGTACCGATGTAAGTCCCGGAGTCCAAAGGCCCAAGAATCAGGAGCTCCAATGTCTGAAAGCAGGAGAAAATGGATGTCTCAGCTCAGGGAGAGAGAGAGAGAGGATTCTGCCTTCCTCTGCCTTTTAGTTCTATTCAGACCCTGGATGAATTGGGTGATTTCCACTCACAATGGTGAGGGCAGATGTGTTTTTTTCCTCAGTCCACTTATTTAAATGGTAATTTCTTCTGGAAACACCCTCACAGACACACCTAGAAATAATGTTTTCCCAGCTATCTGGGCATCCCTACCCCAGTCAAGGTAAAATATTAAATGAACCATCACAAAGGGCCTCAAAAATTCCTGACATTTAATACATAATTATTTTTTTGCTCTTTTCATAGGCAACAAATAGGATTAACAAACTGTGCTTATTGTTTATTGTTCTTAAGTCATTGCAAAAAAATCTACATTTTATAAAAGGGGAGAAAGTATGTGGATTTCAGAAAATTTCTGGGATTAAACTCTTATTTGTCCCCCAATTTTTCATGCTGTTTAATGGTTCCATAACAGAGAGAGATCTGCCCATTCTTGACTCAAAGGAAGGAAGAGTTGTGATTAGACAGCACAGTTTGAAGCCCAGGAGATACTAGGAGTACATAGCTTCTCCTCACCTTTGGAAGCTGGTCAAGGCATGAGGTTTGTCTGTAGATTGTATGCAAGCCTTAGGAGTCCTGGACAGCTCAGGTGGGAAGACAGACACCATGCTCAGAGCACGGGCACAGCTCGTATTATTTGGGTACTACCTGGCCCACATGTTGTTAGGTCAGGCAAAGGCTTTTTGGCTGGTCTCTCTAATTGTCCTAAATTTCCATCTCATTGTGATTAGACAATACAGAGTAAAGTCCTGCCTAGAATGGGGAGGTATCTCTGATTTTGTAAAGCTCCTGAGATACTTGGCACAGAGTTTTGGCTGACACCAAAACAGTACTGGAGAAAAACACTTGAAAAATACCTTATTCCTACAACTGTCAAAAGTCTGTCCTTCTCTGGGGCTAGTATGATACCTTAAAGACAGGAGTCATGTCTTATCTATCTTGGTATCCTTAGCAACTGACACATCAGGAGGTACAAAATAAATTAGATAAATGGACAGAAGTTAAGGCTATCAAGGGGAACCGTAGGAGGTGAGACTAGCCGGATAGAATGACTATAGGCAACTCATGAGGTGTCTTGAATGAAGTCTGGCTAACGTGTCATTGATTTGAAAAGTAAAACATATTATTTAGTTGACTATTTGAGTCTGAAACTATAATATTAGCTTAAAGTCCAGGAAAGTCATACAAATGAGAAACTATGGTGACAAGGCCTCTGTATGTGATTTGTGAACTCACCTAACTCAAATAGGATAGTGCTTCACTGTCTAGAAGAGGAGAGAGTTAAAAATGGATCTTACCAAGTCTCTCGGCATCAGGTGTTCATGGGCGCTTTTGGCCGGGGTTGAATCGTAGAGAATTCCTGCCTGCATTCTTGGAGTGCCCCAAGTGCCAATTGTCTGTGGTTTTGATTAAAGATAGATCTATGTGCCTTGCATGCCAGACTTGCAGGCGGCAGAGTTGACTTTCTGCCATGAAATGTTAGCAGCCCTGGCTTTTGTGCTTACGCACAAAGGATCATCCTACAGCTGGAAGAGGGCTTCAGGGCTGCCTGGAAGTCGGGGGAATATTTGTGTTAAAAAGATTTCCTTTTAAAATAGCCTAGGCCTTCAATCCACTGACTGTTTAGGGAGGCACTCATCTCCTTTCATAAAATTTATCCTAAGAGAGGTATTAAAATGTTGTTAGGGATGGCCACCAGTCTGGCTTGCAGTTTAAGAGGGAGATCGAAACAATGATATACTTAGGAAAGGACTTTTGAGCCTCTTCTTCCTGGGAAAGAGGACGAGACAGTTCAATCAAGTTTATGAACGAAACTGTCAACAAAAGTTTCGGATAGCTGTTTAGATCTCAGATTGGGCCTCCCTTCAAAAGAGTGTTACAGAAAATTTAGAACTGTCAGATCATTTTATCCTGTTGCTTACAACTCTTCAGTGATTCTTTATTGTTTCTTGAGTAATGTACAAACTCTTTAATATGACGTTCATAGCTCTTCAAAATACAGTTCCGAAGTTCCTTTTCAGTGTCTTCATGCAATTCCTTCCATCTGCTTGTTTTTCATCCCACAGACACCTGGTATAACCTCACACACCTCTCTAGCTCCTTCTACTATGTTCTCTGAAACAACCCTGCATATTTTGCTTGGGGTGAAATACATACAACATAAAATAGCATTTTCACCATTTTAAAGTATAAGATTCAGTGCCTTAATTGCATTCATAATACTGTGCAACCATCCTTACCTAATTCCAGAACTGTTTCATCACTGCAAAAAGAAACCTGTACCCATTAAGTAGTCACTGCCAATTTCCCGCTCTCCCACCAGCCCTCGGAAACTGCTGACCTGCTTTCTGTCTTTATGGATTTACCTATTTTGGGTATTCTATGTAAATGGAATCACATTATATGTGCCCTATGTGTCTGGCCTCTTTCACTTAGCATTATGTTATCAAGGTCCATCCATGTTGTAGCATGAATCAGTACCTCATTCCTTTTGGTAGCCGAATAGTATTCCATTATATGGATTTAGCACATTTTGTTTATCCATTCATCCATTATGGATATTTGGGTTATTTCCACCTTTTGGCTATTGTGAATAGAGCAGCTATGAGCATTTGTTTACAAAGTTCCTTTTAGGTACACGCGCACACACACATGCGCGCGCACACACACACACACACACACACACACACCCTTAGAAGCAGAATTGCTGGGTCATATTGTAATTTTAGGTTTAATTTATCAAAGAACCACCAAGCTATTTCCTACAGTGGCTGTGCCATTTTACATTTCCTTCAACAATGTGTGAGGATTCCAGTTTCTCTACATGCTCACCAACACGTCTTATTTTTCATGTTTTTCCTATGGCCATCCTAGTGGGTGTAAAGTGGTATCTTGTTGTTTTAATTTGCATTTCTCTAGTGATTAATGATGTTGAGCATTTTCTCATGTGCATGTTGACCATTTGTATATCTTCTTTGAAGAAATGTCCATTTAAGTTCTTTGGCCATTTTAAATTATCTTTTTTGTTGCATTGTAAGAGTTCTTTTATATTCTAGATATTAGACCCTTATTGGATATGTGATTTGCAAATATTTTCTCCCGTTCTGTGGATTGACTTTTTACTTTTTTGATGTTTCCTTTGATGCATAAAAGTTTTCAAAGTTGCTGAAGTACAATTTATCTATTTTTTCTTGTGTTGCTGTGCTTTTGGTGTAATATTTTAAAAAGCATTGCCAAATCCAAGGTCATGAAAATTTTCCTCCATGTTTTTTCCTAAGAGCTTTATAATTTTAGTTATTTAAAAACTTTTTTCATTAGTTTCATGTGTACAAAGCAACATAATAGTTAGAGATTTAAATGTCTCATAAAGTGATAACCCACCCTGCAAGCTACTACCCCTCTGACATCTTGTATAGCTGTTATAATACAATTGACTATCTTCCCTATGTTGTACTCCACATCCCATGACTGTATATACATATATATTTAGTTATAGTTGACATTCAATATTATTCTACTTCAGCTTCAGGTGTATAGCACATTGGTCAGGCATCTACACAGTCTATGACGTGACCCTCTCCGATAAGTCCAGTGCCCATCTGGCACTTTACATGACCTTTACAACATTGTTGATTATATTCCCCAAGTTGTACTAACTACAAATTTGTATTTCTTAATACTTTCACCTTTTTCACCCTGACCCCAACCCCATTCCCATCTATCACCCTGATAGATCTGGTACTTATGTGGCACAATACTTACTTATTACGATATTATTGAGTATATTCCTTACACTATACCCTATGTCCCCATGACTGCTGTGTAACAACCAATTTGTACTTTTTAATACCTTTGCCTTTCACCCATCCTTAACCCTCCTCCCATCTTAAAGAAGTTCCTCTAAGATTCCTTATGATATTGGTTTGGTCGTGATGAACTCCTTCAGCTTTTTCTAGTCTGGGAAGCTCCTTATCTGTCCTTCAATTCTAAATGACAGTCTTACTGGGTATAGCAATCCTGGTTGTATGTTGTTGCTTGGAATATTTCCTGCTACTCCCTTCTTGCCTGCGAAGTTTCTGATGAGAAATCAGCTGCCAGTCTTATGGGGGCTCCCTTGTAGGTAACTAACTGCTTTTCTCTTGCTTCTTTTAAGATTTTCTCTTTGTGTTTAACCTTTGGCATTTTAATTAAGATGTGTCTTGGTGTTGGCCTCTTTGGGTTTATCTTGTTTTGGACTCTGTGCTTCCTGGGCTTGCATGTCTATTTCCTTCACCAGGTTAGTGAAGTTTTCTGTCATTATTTCTTCAAGTAGGTTTTCAATTCCTTTCTCTCTCTCTTTTCCTTCTGGTACTGCTATCATGTGAATATTGGTACACTTGATATTGTCCCTGAGGCCCCTTAAACTTTCCTCAGTTTTTTGGATTCTTTTTTCTTTTTGCTGTTCTGGTTGGGTGTTTCCTGCTACCTTATCTTCTACATCGCTGGTTGGACCCTCTGCTTCATCTAATCTACTATTGATTCCCTGTAATATGTTCTTCATTTCCATTATTGTGTCCTTTATTTCTGACTGGTTCTTTTTCATGGTTTCCATTTCCATTTGTGTGCTTCCTATCTATATCTCTGTTGAAGTTCTCCCTGACATCACTGAACATCCTTATAACCAGTGTTTGGAACTCTGCATCTGATAGATTGCTTATCTCCATTTCATTTAGTTCTATTTGTGGAGCTTTGTTCTGTTCTTTTATTTGGGACATGTTTCTTTGTCTCCCTACTTCGGCTGCCTACCTGTTTTTTTTTTTCTATGTATTAGGTAGGGCTTCTGTGTCTTCCAGTCTTAGTATAGTGGCCTTATGTAGTAGGTGTGCTGTGGGGTTCAGTGGTGCAGTCTTTCTGGTCACCTGCGTCACACACTGCAAGTGTGTGGGCTGTGTGTGCCCTCCTCTTGTGGTTGAGACTTGGTTGATAATTGCACATCAGTAAGAAGGACTGACCCTTGGGCTCACTGGTTGTGAGGACTGGCCTTGACAACAGTGGAAGAATTGTGCAGGGGTTGATCTTACAGAGCAGGATCTGCCTCAGCAGGACTCGGGTGCCTGCACAATCTGCCCCTTGGGTTTGTTGCACTTGGAGGTGACTGGGTGATGCTCCAGCTTGTTCTGAAGCTGGTCACTGGAGGAGCCAGCCCAGGACTTCCTTGGAGGGGATCCACTGTAGGTCAAGTTCAGCCATAGCCCATGCCCCACCTGAGACCACCCGGCAAGAGCCACAAAGAAATCTGTGGATGGCTGTCACCCATGCTGTGCTTGGAAGTGCCTTGAGAGGCCAAGCCACAAACAAAGACCAGCTGCCACTAGTGCCACCTTAGGGCTGCTTGGCCAGAGGTACAGGACTTGCTCAAGCCAGATGCTGCTTGTCTGGGTTCTGAGAACCTTTGAGAGACCCTAGGAAAGTCTGTAGCATGAGCTAAGGCAGCCAGTTTGTATGAAAAGGCCACTGGAAGTGGTTTGGGTATGTCTGTAAGTTGGGTGGGGTGGGGTCTCAAATCACCAGTGTGTGGTGAACAAATGTAGGAGACTCAGATATGGTGGCTGCCTGCGTCTGTATACCAGGAAGGGGGAGGGCTCAACAAAGAAACAATGGCCTCTGCCAGCTCCTCTGTCCAGGAGAAAGCCACCTCTCCAGCCCCTGTCCCAAGCCAGACAACTCAGTTCCCCAGCATATGTTGCTGTCGCCTCTCCAGCTGCTGCCCCACCCTGAAGCTCTGAGCAAGTGATTCTGTTGGTGGTTAAGTCCACATGTGGTCCCTTTAAGAGGAGAGCCTGTGAGTGCAGCTGCACTGTCTCACTCAGTCACAATCTCCACTGTTTTTCACAATCAGAAACTATGGGGACTTCTCTTCCCGGCACTGGCACCCTGGGCTGTTGTGGGGCTGGGACCTCTGACTCCTCTGGGGGTTGGGGGGACCCCCACAGCTGAAATATACCTCCCAATCTTTAATGGTCACACAGGTGGGTGTGGGACCAGCCCATTCCTCATCTCTGCCCCTCATTCTGGTCTGGAGGTGGCTTTTTCTGTGCATCCTTAGTTGAAGGGCTTTAGATCAGCAAGATTTTAGGTGATTCTCAATAATGGTTGTTGTGTAGATTAGTTGTAATTTTGATGTGGTTGTGAGAGAAGGTAAGCACAGCATTTACCTACTACGTCATCTTAGTATCTCTATAATTTTAGTTCTTATATTTAGGTCTTTGGTTCACTTTGAGTTGATTTTATATGTGGTGTAAATTGTGGATATCCAGTCTTTCCAACACCTTCTCCTGACAAGACAACCCTGCAGTTCTGACATTTCCCTATTCCTTTTCTTTAAGTGAAGCCTGGTTTTCCCTGATGATACCACTTTTCTGGCAACCTTCTCCAATAGAGGCCTTTTCCCCTACCTTCTCCTTCTCATTTATCCTGCAAAGGTCAGTGCACATTAAGCTTCCATTGTCTGCTTTGATCTCCCTGCTCCCCCACTAACCCTTGTTGGTGCCTTTCTTTGGACTCCCAACATTATCCACTTGTGCCACCTTAAACTTGGAGAATTCTTTGTCTATAACTGAACCATTCTTGTCATCTTTGTAGGTTTCAAACATTGTGTTGATGACTGGCCTCTTCATTCATTAACTTTCACAATATCAGAATCTTGATCTTTCCTTTTCACAGCCATCATTAGTGAGGCCATGATTTGGATTGTGTCATCCTCTGAATCAGCTTCCTTTATGAGGTTTAAAACTCTGCAGTTCCTTCCTCTCAGCTCACCTGACTTCTGTCTCTTGCTCTTTTACTCTTTTACTCTGGCTGAATTTGATATTAACTTCTGGTATTATTTACGACTTCATTGCCAGCTCTGATTTTTCTAAAACAACATAAACCGTTTGTAACTTTTAATTTTAATAAAATTTCAGTCTTACAGAAAAGTTGTAAAAATAGTACAAAGAACTGTACTCCATATTCAGATTCACCACTTATTTACATTCTTCCTTTTTAGCTTTATCATTCTTTTTTTATTCCTGAATCTGAATACATTGCAAAAATAAATTGCAAAGCACCCCTTTACCTCTCAGTATTCCAAGATGCATTTCCCAGAACAAAGATAATCACTTACATAGAGTAAAATAATGTAAATCAGGAAATGTACTATTGAATATTATCTCTCATCTAATTCATATTCTATAATCAAATTTCATCAATTTCCCAATGTCTTTTTTCTCCTTCAGCTCAGGATTCAATCCAGTATTATTCACTCCTTTTTGTTTCCCTGTATTTTAGTGTCTTAACCTGGAATGCTTTCTCTGTATTTTTTGTTTTTCTAGACCATGACTTTTTTTTTAAAGAGGATCGGTAAAATTTCTAGAATGTCCTTTCATTTGGGTTTATCTGTGGTTTCCTTATGATTACATTCATGCATTTTCATCAGGAATACTACAGGAATAATATGTCCTCAGTGTATTATATCAAGAAGCATATAATAAGACATTGTCCTGTTGTAGATTATATTAACTGTGATTGCTATTTTAGTGTCAACCAGCTCTCTTCACTGTCAAGTTATTACATTTCTCATTGTCATTAATGATAACCCATGGGGAGATACTTAGAGATTATATAAATACCTGATCCTCATCAAACACTCAGCCACTAGTTGATCACTCATACCTAAGTCATCTTTTACAAAGATGGTAGCCAAATGCTGATTTCCCTCCCGTAACACTGTCATTGCTTTAAATTTATTAGTTGTCATTCACTATAAGGTAAAACTTTACTTTCTCTTATTAATTTATTTATATTAGTATTGACTTATGGGTTTTTTTATTCAAAGAGTTATTATTTATTAATGTCAATTATTTTGGTGCTCAAATTTCCCAAGATTTAGTCAGTGAGAGTCTCTTCATGCTAGTTCTTGTGTCCTTTTGACATGTCCCCATTATTTTTTAAATGATTCCTTACTTTCTGGCACAGGAAGATGTTCCAGCCTTACCTTACTACTATGCTCTGTTGTTTCTTAAGCACCTTGATTCCTTTTTGTGAAGACTGGTATTTTAAAATGAGGATCTATATTCTAAGAGTGTTCATTGCTCCTGGAGTGTTAATGTTTCTAAGTCTTCTCAGCAGAAAAAGCTGTGTGTGTGTGTGTGTGTGTGTGTGTGTGTGTGTGTGTGTGTGTACTAGAAATATCTGTATCAAACATCATGAGTTAATACGAATGAAACCAGAGGCCACTGAGTCTGTGCTCGTGCTGCCTGCGCCATTCAGCCAATAGACTGACACAGGAGTTGGGTCGTAGAATAAGTGTTTATTATCAGAGTATCAGTGGTCTGGGAAGGCAGCCGGTTAACACCTTCAAAAACTGCTTTAACATTCCCAGACCAGCTTCCGGTATTTAAGGGAAAATCTAGGCAATCCAGAGGCTAGGTGACAGTTCCAGGGGTCTGCATGGAGGCTTCCCTCTGGCAATATGGCTCTCCAACATGGTCATCAACCCACGAGCAGTGATGGAAGTAACCTGGAAGGAATGCTAGGCCATAAAGATTGTGATCAGTAAGCATGAGGATTTTAATCATAAGTTTCATGGTAATTTTCTAAAGCAGGGAACTAGGACAGGGGGCATTGTGAGCTCAAGCTGCAGGAGGGTGATCCATTGTTAAGCTATAGGGCAGGGAGAGGCAAGCCAGGGACACTGAATGGGGTCTCAACTGGGCCCTGTTTCAATCCCCCACTGTCAAAAGGCAAAGTCCGAATCTATGAGACTAGCTTGAGGTGAAATTGGTCTCTGTGACATTGACGAAAGCCTGGAGCTTCCGGTGTCCATCGGGCCTTCGGCAGGCAGCTGGCAGCAGACCTGTAAGTGGGGGTACAATGAATACAGCAGCAAGTCATAAGCCCTACAATTACAAACAAAAGGAAAATGAAAAATGTTTCCCTTAAACCAGCAAGGTTGGGGAGCCAGGAGATGAGTCGGGAGAGATTAAGACCAAAGGACTCTTCTTTCTGTTTAATATTAGATATGAGATCGTGAATTTGTTTAACCTTCCCCTCAATTAGGTGGGAATTATCGGTAAGGTTAAAGCAGCAAAGTCCTTTGAATTCCTCACACCCATGGTTATATCTTAGCAACAAATAATCTATAGCAGCCCGATTTTCAAGGACGGCCTCTCTGACTTGTCCCAGCTCTTCCCCGAGAGCATGGATGGCCTGAGAGGTAGCATTCAGGGCTTTTACCATAGAGCAGGCCATGCTGCTGATTTCTATATTCAGGGCAATAGTCATGGCTGGCATCACAACGAGAGATAAGGCTGTGTATTCAGCTGGACTAAACAAGTGCTGCTCACTATTGCAGTCGGAACTTAAAACAATTTCTGTGTGATGTTCGGTTGGGTGGGGTCTCTGTGGCAGAAAAACAGTCAGTCTTCCAAGGGAGCAAGGCCCTCCTGTACTGTTGGCTGGTACATAAGAATAGACAGTTCTTCCACAGATAAGGAACCAGCCGGCGGGTAATTTAACATGTCCGTTGGCATAACTCACTGAGGTGGTAGAACTACAGTTCAGGTCTGCGTCAGCTGTAAGGACGAAACAAGAGTGGGTACAACCAGTAAACATCACACAGTCCTCCACTGGGGTCACCGCCGAGACCTTGAGGGAAAACATAGCTCTGTCCTCCCTGGTGACGACAGGACCCCAGTGATAGATGTCAGAGTATGATATACGCTTGTCAATAGATTGGAACATTGTGTGATTCCTGATAGTCTCTAGTGGGGTACAAACTCCTATTAAGCAGGAGGTGAAGGTCTGTTCTACATACGTCCCTCCTGAAAGGCAAAAATCAGAGATATTAAGTACATGTTTAGCCAGATAAACCCAGATATTTTCATCCCTTTCAAATGGTATTGGTCCCTCCGAGGAACATCCCAGGAGGACTGCCGTGAGAACAAGTATTTGAGGTCCCCTAATGGCGTGGGTCTCCATGTGGCAGTATCTTCTCTCCTGTCTTCTAGTTCTGTCTTCTTTATTCTGGTGTGGTGAATCCAAGGCCAGATTCCCTCACGTTTGACGGCCGAGTGTGTGGTCAGGAGCACCGTCCACGATCTGGTCCACTGTTCGTTTAGCTGGTCAACGGGTCCTTGGTGTTTCTAAGTTTGGAGCAGTACTCTGTTTCCGGTCTTGAAAGGATGGTAGGGTCTCTCTGATGGGGCCAGCTCCCTGTTAAGGGCAAATTTATGTATGGTCTCTACTACCTGGGTAAGTTCCCTAAGAGAATTTCTAACATGCACATCGTGGTTAAACTCAGATGGAGCTATGTCCACTAGGGCCTGGAATGGTCTCCCATAAACAATTTCAAATGGGCTTAATTTAAGCCTGCTTCGGGGAGCCAGCCGGACTCTCAGCAGGGCAAGTGGTAGTGCTTGAGTCCGTGAGAGCTGAGTTTCCTGGCAGAGTTTTGCTATGGTCTTTTTAAGTGTATGATTCATTTTTTCTATTTTGCCCCAGGATTGGGGCCTCCATGGCGTGTGAAATCTCCAGGTAATATTAAGGTGTGTATTCACGCTCTGAGTGGTGGCCGAGATAAAGGATGGTCCATTGTCGCTTGCAGACTTTGGGGGAGTCTGTCCCTGGGGATGGTCTCCCAGAGCAGTGCTTTGACTATCTCAGCTGCCTTTTCTGTTCAAGTAGGAAATGCTTCTACCCACCCGGAGAAAGTACCTATGTATGCAGGCAGGTACCAGTAATATCCCCATGCCCTGGTCATTTGAGTGAAGTCAATCTGCCAGTCATCAAAGGGCAGCTGGCTTCTATATTGACGACCTTGGCCTCTAGCATCTGTGTACGTTTTTGGAATATTTTTTCTGGCAAATTGAGCAGTTATTGATAATATCTTGAGCTATTTGTGTCAAGTGAATTCCAGTGGTCCAGGGAGCTACATAATCAAGTAAAACATCTCTCCCAAAGTGCGTGGCCTGGTGTACTTCTTGGAGAATCATGTCAGAAGAGAGGAGGAGATGAAGACTTTCCCTTCAGAGTTGACCTTCCATCCCCCTGTTGAGCCATTCTGTGTGCAGCCCCTCTTGGATGCCTCTTCTAGGTCTGCTTCTGAATAGGCAGGCGGATGCTTCTGGACATCTATTATGGGAACCAGGGCCATGACTGTATCTAAGTGGGCTGCCTCCTTGGATGCAAAGTCTGCCTGTCTGTTTCCTGTTGGCAATTGATCTCCACCTTTCTGATGCATTATGGCCACTTGGGTGGGTTCTTGGACAGCCTTAGGTAGCTGTAAAATTTCTGAGGCCTGTTTTAGTTCTTTCTTCCCAGCCGTAAGGAGGCCATGTTCTTTCCAAATAGCCCTATGTGCATGTAACACCAGGAAAGCATATTTAGAGTCAGTGTAAATGTTGACTCATTTTCCCTTGGCTAGTTCAGGTGTATGGGTTAGTGCAATGAGTTCAGCCTTCTGGGCAGACGTACCTGCCAATAAAGGTTGGGCCTTTATTGTTTGGTCCAGAATAACCACTGTATACCCTGCTTTTCCGTCTCCTGTTGTTGATGAAGCTACTTCATCCACAAAAAGACTCCAACCTGGGTTCTGGATGGGTTGATCATATAGATCTGGCCAACTGGAATAGGCTAAGCCCACAGTTTCTATACAATCATGTATTAACAGTTCGTGGGGGAGGGGTAGCAGTGTTGCTGGATTTGGGACAGAGACGGTTTGGAGTTGGAGATTTGGATTATGTAGCAGGATGGCTTGGTATTTGCCCAGCCATCCAGCTATCAACCATAATCTGCCCTTTTGTTCCAGTAATGTCAATACCTGGTGTGACACTAGTCCGGTCATGTGCTACCCAAGAGAAAACATTTCTGCCTCTTGCATCAGTTCACAGGTGGCAGCTACAGCCCGTAGGAAGCTAGGCCATCCCTGCACTGCATTATCCAAGCTCTTAGGGAGGTAAGCAACTGGCTGTTGAGTTGTACCACTCATCTGGGTTAGCATCCTCAGGGCAAAACCTTGTTTCTCATGAATGTATAGGCGGAATGGCTTAGACACATTGAGCAGCCCAAAAGCAGGGGGAGAGCTTAAGAGCTCCTTTAATTTTTGGAAGGTGGTTTGACATTTAGGAGTCCAATCAAGGGCAATCTTTCCTTTTAGGGCCTCATAGAAGGGTGTGTTGATGAGACAAAATTAGGAATCCAAATCCTACAAAATCCAGGTATTCCTAAAAATCCCCGTAACTGCCTACTAGCTGTAGGAGTTTCAAGACCTTTTATTAAATCCTTCCAGTTATTGAGGAGGTTTCTCTTCCTGGGCTCAAGGGAACCCTAGAAAGGTGACCCAGTTTTTACAGGTCTGGGCCTTTTTCCCAGAGACCTTGTACCCACGTTCTGCCAGGTGATTTAAAGTTTCCGTAGTATTGTTTAAGCAATCTTGCCTGGAGTCACCGGTGATTAACAAATCATCTAGATATTGCAGAAGCACTCCTCTTTCTAGCTGCAGGGTCTGCAAGCCGTGGGTCAATGTTCCCCCCACAAGAGGGTAGGAGAGTTTTTAAAGCCTTGTGGCAACAGTCTAGCAGTCCTGGGTTCTCAGTAGCGAGTCCGGGTTTTGCGACTCAGAGGCAAACAACTCTTGTGACTGCGGGTCCAAGGGCATGCAGGAAAGAGCATCCTTCGAATCCAGCACATTATATAGTACTGGGAAGTACCGAGAATTCCACTTTACAAGGTGTATGTATGGTTTAGGCACCATCGGATGACTGTCCTCTGTTATTTCATTAATTGTCCATAGATCCAGGACAAAATGACATTCCTGAGATTTGGGCTTTTGAACTGGTAGGATGGGGCTCTTATATGGTGACAGACAAGGCTGAATAAGGCCTAGGTCCTTGAATTTTTGAATTAAGGGTTGGATGTCTTTCAAAGCTTCCTTCTTGAGAGGGTACTGTCTTTTCCAGGGAGTTGAGGCCCCCTCCTTCAGTCTTATTTTTATCAGTTCACTGCTCTTGGCCCTCCCAGGGTTCCCATCTGCCCAGACGGAGGGACTGACCAGAAATAAGACAGTAGAGTTCTCTGACCTGTCTTCCAGCACTGTGGTTGGATCCTCTTCCAGGATCATCTGGAATCTATACGCATTTTCAATTGGTACCTGCAGGTGGAGCTGGTTCACTTCAGGAGCAAAAGTTATTTGAGCACGAAATTTGGAGAGTCAGTCCTCAGCCAGCAGAGGTATTGGACAATCAGGCATATACAGAAACTTACGTTGCAAATGTGTATCTCCCACTACATACTGTAATGGCTGTAGAAAATGTTGATATTCTGGCTTGCTGGTCACCCCAGTAATCTGAACAGTTAGGAAAGTCCAGTGATTTTTCTCATTCAGAACAGAGTATGCAGTGCCACTATCAAGAAGGAAGCCTACTTTCCTGTTTCCCACTGTCAATTGTACCTGAGGCTCCTTAGGGGTGATGGCTAAGGTCTATTTGGGGAACAGAGGAGACCCCGGGCCCCATCATTCTTCCTCAGAACCGGCCATCCTTTCAGCCATCAGGGCTACTGGTGCTTTCTGGCCCTCTGGTTTGCCTTGGTTAAGGCATTCTTTCTTCCAGTGTCCTTGCTCTTTGCAGTAGGCACAATAGTCTTGCCCTAGTGAGGGGTCTGAGTGCTGCCTATTCACACTTTGTCACTCATACTCCTTTATCTGATTCAGAGAAACGGTGGCGTCCTTAGCCTTTGGGTACTCACAGCTATTGTACACCTCGTATGCGATATCTACCAGCTGGGTGTGTGGCATGCTCATGACTCCACCTAACTTTTGGAGTTCATTCTGGATGTCCAGGGTACTCTCTGGACTGGTCATATGAGAATTTTCAGCCGCTGGGGGATCAATATCAGAATATTGGCTATAGGCTTGGTAAATTCTCTCCAAAAACTCTGAGCGATCCTCATTTGGTTTTTGTCGGACTGCCTGTAAGCTCTGTTGTTTTGGCACCGCTTTACATGGCCCCTCTCAAAGACATGGCTGGGAATGTTCTAATTTGTACTGATCAATCCTATCACTGGGGTCCCAGTCTGGCTCAACAAGAGGGATTGCCCCGTCTAGTGCTAGGGTCCCACAAGGGCCCTCTTGGTGCATCCTTTCAGCTTCTTCTTTGGTCTTGCCTATCACCAGCCTTCTCTCATCTGCAGTCAGCAGCATATGGAGCAGGGCTTGTACATCTGCCCAGGTGGGCCGGTGGGTGGCAAACACTGAGGAGATTAGATCAGTCATCTTTTGGGGGTTCTCAATAAGACAGGTTAAGATTTTTCCAGTTCATTAAATCCAAGGTGGAAAAAGGAGTATGTGCCCAATAGTATCTGGCAGGCTGTCCCCCAGGACCAGTTCCAATAGCCAGCCACTTCAAAGGGTATTGCCCTGCCGTGGCCCCTTGGCTCCCTAACCCTACTCCGAATTGTGTACCTTGTCTGGTATGAGAGGGGGAGACCATTCCATTAATCCTGTCTACATTAGGCACCCGGGTGGTGGGGGATCGGTTGGAGGTCATGGGTATTGATTTCCATCCGCCAGGACATTGAGTTTTTCCTCATCCTTTAATTTTCCTGGTCTAGAATCAGGGATTGGGATGGCTGCTGGTTCCAGCACTGAGACAGTCTGCCTCTGAATGATTAGTTTCCTTCTTTGCTAGCTTCCAAATTATGCAAACTAATAAACATCTGTACATAAGGTATTTCATCCCATTTTCCAGACCTCTGACAGGACAATTCCAGTTGCAAAACAGTATAATAATGAACCATTTAGCGGTCAGTGCTTTTCATAATCTAATGTATACATTGGCCAAGCAGTGTTGCAATGGAACACTAATTTCTTTTTGGTCAACGGCTTATAGCCATAGTCTTACCAATGACCTGATATTTTGCCCAACGGGCTCCCATCCGGGATTGAATCCTTAGATCTCATTGCTGAGCTAGAACAAATATGGCTACACTTAACATACACTTACACACACACAGACAGATCCAAGTATTCCTTGGATCAAATAGACAAAACCAGAAAAACCAAATTTGCATCTGAATACCAAAAACCAAACCTGACCAGGCACCAAATTAGGATGTGATGTCGTCTTACTCCTATACATGGTCCGTTGACCGTCAGACAATTGACCAGTGGGCTAAAACCGAAAACCAAATGTAGCCCCAAAGGCTGAAACCACAAACGCGCTTCCAAGACCAAAGCAAGCCTGCAACCAAAGCCCCTTACTGGTGGAGGTATTATGCCTCCCTGGACGTTGCAGTCTCACCTATTGGCGCCAATGGGTGAGTATGACCTCCAAATAGCCCTCAAAGAGGAGCCCCAGATGGTGAGTGCAAGATCCTCTGGTTGCACACGCTGGGGCCACCCCGCTTTCTGATCCAGTAATTAGAGGCAGGAAGCAGAGCAAATGCTTATTCTATCCCAATTGAGCAAAAGGATGTCCATGACAGGTGGGCCCTAGCGCAACCCCCACCTCAGGGAGAAAAATCACTCGGCAGCTGCTTCCAGAGGTTGGTCTTGCGCCAAAGAATCTGCCCAGTCCCAGGGAGCCCCTGAAACCCTCCGCAAGCCGAAAGACTTACCGGAGGAACCCGGAGGCTGTCCCGCTGAAGAGTCGCCAGAAACTGAAACCAGAGGCCAACTGAATCCTGGCTTGTGTTGCCTGTACCCCTCAGCCAATAGACCGATTCAGGAGTTGGGTGGTAAAATAAGCATTTATTATCAGAGCATCAGTGGTCTGGGAAGACAGCCCGTTAACACTTCAAAAACTGCTTTAACATTCCCAGACCAGCTTCCGGTATTTAAGGGAAAATCTAGGCAATCCAGAGGCTAGGTGACAGTTCCCCGGGGTCTGCATGGAGGCTTCCCTCTGGCAACATGACTCTCCCACGTGGTCATCAACCCAGGAGCAGTGATGGAAGTAACCTGAAAGGAATGCTAGGCCATAAAGATTGTGATCAGTAAGCATGAGGGTTTCAGGGTAATTTTCTAAAGCAGGGAACTGGGACAAGGGACATTGTGAGCTCAAGCTGCAGGAGGCAGCTCCATTGTTAAGCTATAGGGCAGGGAAATGAGAGACCAGGGACACTGAATGGGGTCTCAACTGGGCCCTGTTTCACTAATACTTTTAAATGCAGTCTAGACTTCTCCATTTCTGTTTGTGATTTCTTCTCCCTCAGTGAGGATACCTGGCTCCCACTATTCTCAATATACGGACCTACTTGCTCAATCCTGGAATATTACACACAATAGTTTCAGTATTACTAATGCATCACTGTGGGAAAAAATCTATTAATTAAAGTTCAATATTTATTTGCTTTTTTTTTTCTCTTTGGACTGAAGGGGGATTTTGAGTTCTCTTCAGGGCAACTAAATTTGAGATATTAATACATATCTGAATAGAGACGTAGAGCAGGCTTTCTGGATCTCAGTGGAGACATCATGAGAGAGAACGGTTCAGGAATCATCAGATTAAAATGATATTTAAAAAAATTTAAAGCCAGAGCATTGAATAAGTTTATAAAAGAAAGTGAAGAGAGAGAAGAGAGCTGAGGAGGAGGATCCAGCAAAGGAGACTGAGAAAGAGGGGCCACTGAGAATATAATATTCTGGATGCCACCTGAATGTTTCAAGAAGGAGAGAATCAGCTGTGCCAAATGCTGCCTAAAGGCCTCAGAAGATGAGGTCTGACAACTGACCACCAGATTTGTCCATTGGTAATCTTGACAAGTGAGGTTTTCATGAGGTGATTAGGATAAATGCTTAGGAGGAGTTAAAACACAGGCAATCCCTCACTAAGAATGGGAAGTGAAGTAATGGAGACAGTGAGCACAGACCAAATCTTGAGAACTTTTGTTGTAAATGGGAGCAAAATAAAGGGTTGGAGGGAGTTGTGTTGACTTTTTAAAGATGTCAGATATTACAGCATGTAAGTATGTTGATAAGAATAACTCCATGGAGACAATAAAAGGATGATGTAGGAGAGAGAGGGGAGCTAATCAGGAGTAAAGTCTTCAAAGAGCTGGGAATATAAAGCTCCATTGTGCAAATGGGTTGGTTCAACTTAGACGAGAACAGAAAGTTCATCGGGGACAACAAATAAAGAGAACAGAGGATTCTGAACTGGGGCTTTCTGACTCTGAGTCACCATACACTAGTATAGCACAAAAAGTTCACTATTTTATGTAACTATATGTTGGCTTTCAGGACTAATTCCCTGTTATTCTCTGTCTCCCAAAACACTTCGTCCTCAAATCACGATTCCATGTATTTGTTTTGCATTCCTCCCTCCTGAAAATGCTTTAAAAACTAAGAATCACAAAGAAAACATTTCACTGTTTAATCTCCTACTTCCTTCTTCCAGCCAAAGAGACATGTTCCCACTAGCTCTCACCCATGGGCTGTTTATAACTAGCGATGGGACTCTCTTTAGAATAAAAGGTCAAAGATTCCCGGATATCATGTTTTGTATTGTTTGTGAACCAACCCCTCACACACCCAAAACACCAAGGGAGAGGTGGCTAAGACAGGCCAGTTTAAAAATAAAGGACCTCAAAGTCATACCTTTTGTGCAAAAGTAAGGCTCCTCCCTATCAGATATAAAGAACTACGTGTGGAAATAAAACAAGTTAAGGATTTGAGGATAGGAGAGAGAGTGATCTGGAACCTACTCCCTGTTTGATATCTTAGAGAGTAGCAGTATGTCTATTCCCCCGTACCACCGAGCTCATGGTGGTGGTGGGAGCTGAAAATGGACACATAATGTATTTGTGCATCCAAAGGACACAGACTGCCCTGTCCTTCATCCCTCTGAGTATCTCAGTGGTCCAGAGAAGTAATTGGAAGGGTGTTGAGCTTCCCTTGGGCCTGAGCGGGGTGAAGAATTGGCAAGAGGAAGTATTCCCAGGCCTGCCACCAGGTGGCCATGACTAGAAGTAGGAGGAAAGTGTGAGGGTAAATAGTTAATATCCAATATCATTGGTTGGAATTTCAATAGATGCTAAAAGCTAAGGAGGAGAGAAGAAGTAGTCAGTTACACAGAATGCTAAGGTCGTTGTTCATGGGAGGAGAATGCATCACTCATGCCCCAGGACAAAATGGGACAAATAGTATCTCCCTGGTATTAGGACTACAAAGTCAAACAAGGAATGGAGAGAAGGAGAAAAACCCAGAAGTATGTGAGGGAATTTTGAGCTATAACAAGACTGCCGCATAGGCCTGAACTAATTGAGCTTAGACTGAGAACTGATCCAGAATTGACCTGTTTTCTACCATCAGCAAAGATGGGGCTATAGAGCTAATCAATTCCAGTTAGAGAGAAAAGACTATATAGTTATGCACTCAAGTATACATTGAAAATGTGCACAGATTTCACCGAGATTACAATAACTTACATATTTATTATATTTAAAATTAGAACTATGTAAGTATCTAAAGATGAGACTTGATCACCATCTCTATGCTGTTGAAATTGGTAAAATATGAAAACTTTCTAAAAAAACAACACTAAATCTAGCGCATAATGATTTATTTTATATAAAATCTAGTAGAATATTTAACTGACCAATTTGCATGTGAATAGAATATTCAAATGACCAAATCTCTGCTCATTTAGTTAAGTATTATTTTTTTGGCAAATTTCTGAATGTGTATGAATTTGTGTTTTGGTGAAATTTACTTTATACTTTCTAAGTTAGAGGTTGGCAACCTGGTAGCAAAATTTGGCCTGTTATATGGTTTTGAAAATAAAGTTTTATTGGAAAACAGCCACTCCCATTTGTTTATATATTGTTTATGGTCACTGTTGCAACAAAGACCATTTGGCTTGCAAAGCCTAAAAACTTTACTATCTGACTCTTTATACAAGAAGTTTGCCAAACTTTAGCCTAAGGCTTAATCAAAGCAAAATGTATTTGCGGTCTGATCTTTTACAATACTAAGTAGATCCTATGTTATTTCACTTAGAGCATAATAAGGTCCTATTTCATTAAGTCATGGAGCTTTCCAAAGAAGAGCTTGGAACATCGCAAAGAAAGACTCTTTAAAGATCTTGTTCTCTATAAAATGGAACATCAAGTAGAATATTAATCCTAGGACTCAAGCTGACATTAATAGAAGTATAAAAGCAATGTTCTTTAGCTTGTCATAAAAACTCAAGTACTTGCTAGAGTAGCTGGAAAAGAGCTGCTGTTCTGTGAGAAAAGAATCAAATGAAGAATTCTCCTGCCTCAATGAACTTTCACTTTTCCTTCCATATACTGACTACCACTCTCACGTTGCAATATGGACCTTCTGCCCTTCAGAATTAATTTCCCAGAGAGTGTTAAAGTTAGAACAAGTAGACATTATGATGTACTGACAGAAAACATCATAATGCCTTCCTATGAAATGACTCATTACTTTGCAAAGACCGAATCCATATTGCAAATCCTAAACATAAGACTTGACCTCCTATTGATTTCCCTTTATCTGTCTAATCTTATAATATATTATTGTTTTAAAATTTAGTTTTCAATTGCAGTTGACATACAATATTATATTAAGTTCAATGTATGACATAGCGATTACACATTTATATACCTGATGATGTGATCACCCTGATGAGTATAGTACCCACCTGACACTATACATAGTTATTAAAATATTATTGATTATATTCACAATGCTGTATTTTACATCCCAGTGACTATTTTTATAACTGGCAATTTGGACTTCTTAATCCTTTTCACCTTTTCACCTATCCCCTGAATCCCCTTCCTTCTGGCAACCATCAATTTGTTCTCTGTATCTATTAGCTTATTTTTGTTTTGTTTGTGTATTTTGTTTTTTGATTCTACATATAAATGAAATCTTATGATGTAATATATTCTTGAAAATCACTTTCTATTCCAGTTGGATCAATTTCTTCTAGCTTTATATGCTATTTCTATTTCCCACTCCAACTTTAGGCTATACAATATAGGGCTCAAAATACTCTTGTAAGAAATTGTGTGAGCTGAATACCAGAGGTTCATCTCTGAATATAGGCTCTGGAAGTCATAGTATCTCAGATTGGGTAGGATTTAAATAATCATCAGTGTCTCTAAAATAAAAATCTGTATTTGTTTTAGAAAAAAAGATAATGTTTAAAATAATAGAAAAGTGAAAAAAATGAAGTTAATCCATAATGCTTCCTCACTTTCTAGTTACTGATTTTACAATTTTTGTGTATATCTTTCCAAAAATTTTTCTATGGACACACATTTAGAAAAACACCATAAAAATTAGTGCCACATGCATTATAATGTAATCTTATTAAGAATATCTTTCCATATTGATAAATAACAACTAGCAACCTTTGGTGGATATGATATACCTGCCACAAAACTCACTTAAAGCATTACCCTGCCATTTGACCCTTGGTTGTTTCCAGGTTTTTATTATCGTTATTATTTATGGTGTCATGAGAAATGTATGTACCTAAGTACCTAATCAAATACTTTCTTAGGCAAAATTTTGAATGGCAGAATTACAAGATTAAAAGATCTGAATAACTTTTTTGATGCTTTTGGTACCTACTGCTAAATTGACCTCTAAAGTGGTTGTATAATTTCACATTCTCTTTCAAAGGATACAAGGGGGCCTCCCTCTACCCTCCATCACATTATCACCAGGGTATCTAATCTAGTGACTTTCAAAAATTTTTTGAATACGACTCAAGAGTAAGGAAAACATTTCATATTGTGACTGGGAACACATACACATTCGTACATACATGGTAAATACATAGGCACAAATAAACAGTGGTGAAGTTTTGGGGTAAAACAAATATAATGTGAAAGGCACTTTTTTTTTTTTTTTTTTTTGAGGAGGGCTCAGCTCACAGTGGCCCATGCAGGGATTGAACTGGCAACCTTGGTGTCATTAGCACCAAGCTCTAACCAATTGAGCTAACCGGCCACTCATGAAAGGCATCTTATCAGCCAGAGCAAAGCCTGTTAAAAAAAACATTTAGCATGGATATTGTGAGGCCCCTCAACTAGGATAAACACCACCATCAACACCATTACCACCTGAATCCATGCTTTCTATCCATATGACTTTCATCTTGCCCTCACTTGCTAACAAACCTTTTGAACTTTCTAAGATGTTCCTTAATGGTTTTAGCATTTGACCTACTGTCAAATGTGCTTTATTCCCTTCAATACACGGTGGTTTTTAAAAATCTATATTGATGACGACCCTTTCAGAAATCTAGCATTATTCCTAAAACTTCTCGCTTTTAGGTGGTCATCTTCAAATTTACTTTGGTTACCCTTCTTTGTCCTTACAATTATCTGGGGCCATTTTCATTAAACTGTCATTGTTTTGTCAAATTGTCATTGTCAAACTGCCTCTGACGGTAGCCATTCATCTTTCTACCCTTCCCCTTCCCTATATGTACGAATAACCTTCATAGAATCTTCTCTGCTTGACTCCTTCTTTCCTTAGAATGAGGCAATCCTCAAACCCTAAATCAAATGACTTGTGTTTGCTTGGGAATCTCTGAATTCTAGGAAAAGACATCCCTTTCGCTAGCACTATCATTCCCATGAAGGTCTTCTGGGAAATGGACTTCACTGGCTAATTCCGGCAGAGTTATCAAAACATGACCTCCCTTGGTCCTCAGAACACACACACACACACATATGTCACCTTTTGAGTTCAGGAATACTGCCCATCTGTTCTACTCAATAACAGTCATTGATTTCAAACTATGACCTGGAAGTGTAGTCTCATAGACACATTTATGGACTCCACCAGGGGATTGGAAACAGAGATGAGTGACAGAGTGCTCCAACGCCCTTTCAATATTAAATTATTATATGTCTGGCTCCCATGAAAAAATTCACTTTTCTAACTCTCTACAAGTAATTTCCTTAATATTTTCAATTCTAAAAGACAATGCTAAAAAAGTAAGAAAATTACCAAAAAAAAAAAAAATAATAAAAAAATTAAATACTTTAAAAAATCTACCAGGCAGTATTAAAAAGACATGAAGTCCCATTAGGACATGTGTACTGCTCAATTAACTCTCCCATGAGTGAGTGAGTGAATAGGGCAGTCTCAAAATGATACGACAGGACTTAACACTGTAGGTCTTTATGGCCTTATAATTGTTTTGAATTTTAAGTGAGAAAGGTAGAGAGAATCCAGATATTTCCTTTTTGGTAGCTTCCATTTCCAATGATAAACTAAGTAGAGTGAAATTAGCTTTGAAACTTGTACTTGGTTCTTTTATCTTGTGCTATTTATCTGCTAAGCAAACAAAAATCCACTGCACCTTCTCTAAACAGGCCATTCCAACTTTGTACTGGCATCTTCCATTGGAGTTGGGTTGTTTTCAGCTTTGATGACTGTGATGGTCCTGCAGAAATAGCGCCAAGCCCCTAGGCATGAAATCCTATCCCTGATGGCTTCCCAGAAGCTGGGTAACATGAAGGTTATGCGTGCAGCTCTGAATGAAGAATGTCTGGATTCCAATCCCAGCACTGCTGCTTGCTAGATGAGGGTCCTTGGGCAAGAGAGGAGATTTTTCTGTGCTTCACTTGCCTCATCTGTAAAAGAATGTTGATAAGCATAGTACTTGGCATATAGGGGTATTATGAGGGTTACATATATGTGAAGCACTTAGAAAAGTGCATGGAGCATAGTAACTTCTCAAGAAAAGTTTATGATTCCCACATAAATGAATCCACGCTGATCTACGTTAAGATAGAGATTTTGCTGTAAGAGAAAGCTACAGGTCTGTATTGCTATATAAAAGTAGAAAACGTGAAAAAATATACACATTCACAAATAATGTAGAAATAATATTTTTTTATTCATTTATTAATACATGTGAATATATGATGAGAGTAAAAGGAATCAATTTGGTGTACTGTCTGCCTTTCTAAATCATGATACCCACTCCACAAAGGCATTTTTGAGTCTGACGTATTCTAAGTACATCAAACATTCTAACGAGCAAAATCTTTTTTCTTTAATGAAATAAATGGCTTTTTGCTTCCACCGATTTCCTCTACCTTGTCACCGGTTTCCTTCTTCCTCTGCTGTCATTGCTAATGGCTTTTTAATGGAGTCTGCCACAAAGTGCTTCACATTTAGGAATAAAAAGCACAGAAACATGTTGAGCTGGAAGGAAAAATCGAGATCATCTAGTCCCAGCAGCCCCATTTACTAGGAATTCTGCTTTCTCCTAGAAAGGAGAGGAGTTAGTACAAGGTAATTCTACTCTTAATGGTCCAGGAAACTGGTGATGTCCTGTGACAGAGATTGAAAAATATATTTTGGTCCTGATTCTCACCTGGTAGGTAGGTGTTCAATGATGCTGTTGAGTAGATGGGATACTGATAAGATCACTTTTGTATCATCAGCTGACCCATGGACTGGTCCATGTCCTGCATAAATCATGCCATTCTTTTTTCTTTCTGGAACCAGAGGTGACATGTTACTGCCATAGTTCAGATTATTGTTTTCAACAACTCCGTATGGCTGGATATTTCTGTTCCTATTTATCATGATAAAGTGTGTGCATGTATTAAATCCTGATATTTGGCTAGTCTTGATGCATGCACTTCATGACACCACCTCTCTGGATAGCACTGTAACATTGGAAGAGGTTGTGGAGACTTCTGTTGTATTTGGCAACAAGAGAAAACCTTGCCGGCTGAGTGCTACGTCAGACTTGGCTTCATCACTAAAAATCATTATTTTTTGTTTGCATCATCAAATGACACCATCCTACCTGCTCCCACTCGCTGTAGCTGTGGTTAAAACTTTCTACTTGCTTGATCAGCAAGGATGTTTCTGTTTTTAATTGTTTTCTTTCTGCTATACATATTGGTTACACACACAGAGACTGAAAATACAAGAAAGGGGGAAAAGGATATGAGAGAGAGAGAGAGAGAGAGAGAGAGAGAGAGAGAGAGAGAGAGAGAGAGAGAGAGAATGAGAGAATAGTTTATAGATTTTGTTTTAGTTGGGATTATTTTGGTTGTAAACAGAAACCACCAAAAATGAATTTCAGCAAGACACTTCATTATAAGGACACTCAGTGTATCATCAAACCCAAGGACAGGGATGCTTTGGGCCTTGGACAAAGCCGGATTCACGGATCTGAACCCCTGTCAAGACTCTGGCTCCTCTCTCTACTCTTCACGCTACAGGTTTGTTTTTTCTTCTTACTATAGACCAGCTTCCTTTGTGCCTCCATCTACCTGGTGGAACATGGTCACCCACCAACAACACCCTGGCTTTATGTATTGTGTAGGTACATAAGAAAGACTGACTCAAATCTATTGCTTCAGGTCCAAATTCCCAAGGAAGGAAACTCATTGACCAGCAGGCAGGGGACGGGTTGTAACCTGACAGCCCCTTCAACAACCACCCAAGCTGTGGGGGATTCCTTAGAGAAGGAATGCTGGGCAGGCACAGCGGTGATCGCTTTGGATATTTTAACCCGTTCTTTTCCTCAAACCAGTTTTGAATTTCCAATTGTTATCATCTCCTAAGTTAGCCAGCTGAAAGAAGCAATACTTTCATGTGTCCTAACTCCACCACACTCAGGTTTTTAAGGGTATTTTAGCATGCTAGAATTTGCTGACTGAGTCTGTTAATCCACGTTAGTGACCATTTTATTTGTTTTTCTGTTCGCCTTCCTGCCTCACCTTGATACACCTACATGTCCCAAAGCTTTTAGCCTTTTCTTTCCTCTGATCATTTTAGTTGCCTTTCTCTGCACATTTTCCACATCATACACTTGGTGTTTTTGAAATGAGAAATGATTTCCAGTGAAATCGTTGTGTTACTTATTATGAAATTTTAGTTGGCTAGTCAACTTCATTTTTAAGACCATAAATTTCACTTCTATCATATCTATGTCCCCTGATACTGGGATGCATTTCATTACAGATAGACTGTGTTGTAGTCAAGAAAATAACCTAATCTGTTCTTTTTTTTTCTTTTCAATTTTTAAAAAAGTCAAGAGGAGGCCAAATTATTCTTGACTAGTAAAAGGATAAATACGTAACTTCTTGGAATTTCAGTCACCTTCTGAGAAAGCTGTTAAATTCTTTCTCCATAAATTTCATTACTGGGCCATCTATTGATAATTAACGGTTATAGCTTAAGCATGAATAGAATTGGATCAGCTTATATCAGGATCCTAACTTGTTTTTGGAGAATCAGTTTTTGGATGAGCAGGATGTATTTCCTTTTTCTATTTCCTTACCTTATTTTTCTTCTCTTCTCCACCTCTTCCACAACTTTTTGTTTTTTGTTCCTGTGCTTTTTTTCTTTTCTCAGATTCCTCTCCACCCACTATCTATAAATCAGGAACAAGTCTAAAAGTAAACAATGACAGAGAGGATTTCCACTACCACACCAGACTGGATATTTCATCCATTCAATTGTTCTTTGCTTCTGGCACTATCCTTCTTGTTTCTCTGACCGCTCCCGTTTTGCTTCTTACAACACCATTTCTCTTTTCCTCTTTCACCCATTTTAATCACTTTGATGTGATTTTTAATTCTTTCCATTAAAAACAAGAATGGCAGGTACATTTTAATAATTTTTGGTAAAGGTGTTTTGTGATATAACTTGTTATTAATACTTAATAGCTCTCTGTAAAGCTGTGAACGACTTAGGCAGGGTTTGTGTCACCAGTATTTAGAACATTACCTGGTATACGGTGGGTGCTCAGTAGTGCTTGTTGAATGGATTCAGTACTAATTTTTAACAACTTTTTATTTTGGGATGATTTTAGATTTACAGAAAACTTGCAAATATGGGGCATTCCTGTATACCTTCACCCAGCTCTCTTGATCTGATATTAATATGTCTCATAACCTTGGTTCATTTGTCAAAACCAAGAAGTTAACACTGATATTATGAGAGTAACTAAATTACAATCTTTATTCAGATATCACCATTTTTTCCACTAATGCACTTTTTATGTTTCAGGATTGAATCCATGATACCATTTGGCGTTTTATATTCCTGCTATTTTAGTCTTCTCTAACGTTGGATACTAATTTTTAAATTTACCTTTTATGACTTTACTTTTAATAATTACTATGTAATGTTACTGATATGGAACACTAAGACAATGCATATATGAATATGTAAAAAAACTATATTATATATTATTTTTTAGCAATTCCAATTTTGTTTAAATTGAGATTGCCTAGTATCAGTATGCTACTGATTTTGTCAGATTTAAATTTCAAAATCTGGAAAGGGAACATTCCCTTTATTTTAAAATATAGCTCTATATATTGAATATTGTAATATTGTGAAGGTTTATTTCTTAGCATTGATAACTCAAACTCTACTCAATTGGCAAGGTTAACAGTCTCTCAAAAGTATGCATTTGGCAATTATTATAAGCAAATTAAATTCCAAAGGAAATACTTTTAGAAACAAAAAGGCTGGGATCTTTGAGTCAAACTTTAGAATTTTTGTAGTCATCCTGGTAGGATTTTTTAAAAAAAATTGCCAGATAAACCAAGTCTTTTATCTTGATTATTGCTTTAGGTGCTACTTTTCTTCCACACTTCTTAGTTGTAGCTTCTTTTGCAATTACAACTAATGTACAGTTACATTAGTGTGCTGTTCAAAAGTTCTTGCCTTTTCTCGAAACAAAGTTCCCAGTGTTTTTTGTTTCCTAAACTATATGGTAAATAAAGGTAATTTAAAAAAATTGAATGGTATTGCCCAACAAAATCTAGTATAATCCTTGGCACATAATACACATCCAGAAAAGATTTATTGAAAAGTCAAACTCATAGAAGCAGAGAATAGAATGGTGGTTGCCAGGAACTGGGGGGTGGTGGTGGGGGAAATGAAGATATGTTCAAAAGGGTATTGATTTTCAATTATAAAATGAGTGAATTTGGGGAATGTAATATACAGCATGGTGACTATAGTTAGTGATACTATATTGTATACTTGAAATTTCCTAAGAGGGTAGATCTAAATGTTCTCACCCCAAAACAAAGGTAACTATATGAGGTGATGAAAGGGTTAATTAGCTTCGTGGTGGTAACCATTTCACAACACATATCAAATCATCCTGTTGTTCACCTTAAATATATACAGTGTTAAGTGTTTTAATTATACTTCGATAGAGTTGGGGGGGGAAAGAAAAACGGGGGGTGTGTGGCCAGTTAGCTCAGTTGGTTAGAGCGTGGTGCTAGTAATATCAAGGTTGCCAGTTGGATCCCCACGTGGGACACTGTGAGCTGTGCCCTTCTAAAGAAAGAAAAGAAAAACGATTTGTTGATGGGTTCAACAAAAGGAGATGAGAGAGAGAGAGAGAGAGAGAGAGAGAGAGAGAGAGAGAGAGAAAGCTGTAGTCTCCATTAGAGTCCTCTCAGTCTAAATCCCCACCTGCCATCTTGAGGATACAGTGAGAATTGCAAAGGATTCTATCTAAACCATGCCTCGTTGTGGTAACAGCAAGGCCAGTTATTGAATCCCAGCAGTTTTTAAAAGGGACATGAATGGAGACAATTATTTAGATGACTAAGATGAAAAGGAGTTTTCATCTGAAATGTGCCAATTATTGAAGCACTTTTACATAAAATTACCAGAAAACTCTGTTTGCCCTATACTTGATCTGGTTAGAATGGAGGGGCCTACAGAATCTGTGATGTTTTCTTAATGTCTTCAGTAAGCACGGCTCAACTCCTATTTTATTCAAGTAGTTTGTCTGGTTTTCTTAAAAATCTATGATGCTTAACTTGGAAACAAAAAAGAAGGCTACTGATAATAAGGGAACAGTGAGGGAAGACCATTAGGCAAAGAAACAAAAGGCTGCTTTGCGTATGGTCATCGTGCTTGTATAACCATATAACATGAGCATAATGGGGTGGGCCATGTTTGTGGCCAAATAAATCTAAGTATGATGCTTTTTGTCTCACTTCCTTCTTTGCCATCCTGCTCACCACAAATGTGTACCACTCTCTTAATTTTATTCCTTACAGAATCTTTTTTATACGCACAGGGGCATAGCCCCGGTCTCTACATTCACCATTGATTATATCTGAGGGTGCTTTGAGCCTCCCAAGTGTCTGCCACACAAAAGGCACTCTCTGTGTGAGGGGTGAGTGAGGCAGCACCCACACCCTGTGCTTTATCGTCCTCTGTGGGACGATTGCCTCCTTAGCGTTTTTATCCTCTTGCAACCCGTTTTCTCTTTATTGTGTCTTTTTAAAACATCACAGGTATTTTTCTCTGTAATAATCATTTGAAGTCTTTTCTGTTGTTCAGCTCACAGCCCTTCATTCATCTCTCCATCTCCCATCTCATTTGCCTCTTCAGCGCACTGCTTTATTTTTCCAGATGTCTCAAATTCCAAAAACACAGTCGTCTTTTCCTCATTGCTGTGCATTGCCGGCCAGATAATGAGAATGCATGTATCATTATGGACATATTTTCCACATGAGGATTTTCATGGGCATGAATATACATTCTGAGATTCACAAAATCATTAAAATGTGGTGTCAAATCCAGAGAGGAATTGGTTCTGTGCAGGCAGTTTCCTCAGTATCAAGTGGACTATCAACAATTATGGGGATTTTCCGCTCATGAGACAATTGCCTTTATTTTTCTATTGTTCTGGTTGTTTCAGTTTCTATTTGATAGTGCATAGGTCTGTGCAAATGCTGAGCTTGCATATCTCTACACAATCCCTTTGCAAACTAATGTTTCTTAAAAGTTGCAAACATGCTATATAACAGTAACTATGTGCCAAGCATTGTGTAAGTGATTTATGTATACCATGTTTCCCCCAAAATAAGACCTAGCTGGACAATCAGTTCTAATGCATCTTTTGGAGCAAAAATTAATATAAGACCCAGTCTTATTTTACTATAAAACTAGGATATAATATAATATAATATAATATAATATAATATAATATAATATAATACTGGGTCTTGTATAAATTTTTGCTCCAAAAGATGCATTAGAGCTGATTGTCCTGTTAGGTCTTATTTTCAGGGAAACACGGTAGTAACTCATTTTATTCTTACAACCCCTATGAGGGAAAAATGATCATCATCTTCACTTTAGAGAGCAGAAAGTTGAAGCTTATAAAATTCTTCTCCCACCATAGCCTCAGCGATCATTCTCCAAAGCAGGACCTAGATAAGAAAACTCCTAAACTGTGGAGCCAGGATTTGAAACTAAGCAATGGGGCTCGAGAATCTGGACTCTGAAACAATACACTCTGGATAATCAAGACGCCTCCTGCTGGTGGACACCTGCTGGGGCTAGGGTGAGAGGAGTATTTTACAGGCTTCACTGGCTTTGGAATGAGTCAACATGCTCCAGCAGCCTATAGTTAATTCAGAACGTTAATGCTGAAAGAATGAATGTTAGACCTCAGGGATTGTAGAGGCTGTGTATCTCAACTAGAGCACCAAGTCCAGGAGCTCAAGGAGAATGTTCTCACGCTGTCTTTGTGGAAAACCCTCCACCTGAAAAGAGCTTTCCTCAAGGAAAGATAAGAAATCAGGTAAAAGGAACATGGGGCCTATGAAAAGATTCTACAGAATGAGAACATCTTTCTCAAGTTGTAAAGAAAAATAAGACTCCAAAAAATTGTTTAAAACACAAAAGTAAATTTTATAAATCATCTGCTTTGGGTTTTCAATAAAATACAGGGACATTTTTCTATGAAAAAGATGTTCAAAGCACAAAACAAAGTAAATTTTATAAATCATCTGTTTTTGGTTTTCGATAAAATACAGGAAAATTATTCTATAAAGAGATGACTAATTTACACACATATATATAAACACACATACTTATAAACATATGTATATATGACAAGAAATGAAAAAAAAGGAGTGACATTTACGCAAGTAAAAATAAGAAAAACCTGGTACAAAACCCAAAGATGTTGTAGCATGATTTACAGCTTTAATAGAAACAGTGACAGGCATAACCAATACTCAGAATTTGGAAAAAAAAAAGTTTCTGATCAGAAAAAAATGAAAAGTAATAAGAATCAAATATATGAGAACATATATGAGGCTTTACTGGCTTAAGAAAGAGCAGCTGTAAATAAAATAGGATCACCAAATAGCAAGCAAAATTGATGAAAAGACAGAAATACCTGATGAATTGTCTGTAAATTTCAGAGATGACACTCTATTTAGGTGTCCAGATAGAAAAAAGAAAACAAAACAGAAGCACACCAGTAACAAATGAATTGAAATGAAACTGGTTTTACACTTCGTTGCAACATTAGTGTTAGACTCTAAGGGCACAACACACACTCTTGGGAAAAAATTGTGACCCATTTAAATTTTTTTAAATTGAAATGTATTTGACATTGTTTAAATTTAAGGTGTACAAAATGTTAATTTGGTGCATTTATATATTGTAATATGATTGCTATTGTAGTAAAAGTTAACACCTCTATCACATTATGTAATTATCATTTCTTTTTACTGGTTGGAGTAATTGCGTTCTAGCCTCTTGGCCAGTTTGATTATAATACAATATTGTTGTCGACATTACTATATTGTGCATTTCTCTAGGACTTATTTACTACCTATTGCAAATTTGTAAGCTTAAACAACATCTGTCCTATCCCCTCCCCATCATAACCCTGGTAACCACCAACTTACTCTCTGTTTTTTACATTTGGCTTTTCTTCTTCAAGATTCCATTTATGAGAGATATCATATAGTACTTTTCGTTCTCTGTCTGACTTTTCTCATTTAGCATAATGTGCTGAAGGTCCATAATGTACTCAAGGTCAAATGGCAGGATGTCCTTCTTTCTCATGGATGAATAGTATTCATATATATATATGAATATATAGCTAACATCTTCTTTATCCCTTCATGTGTTGATGGGCACTTGCTTCCATATCTTGTGAATTCTGAACTCCCATATGTAGTAAACGTGGGAGTACATATATCTCTTCAATATCCTGTTTTACTTTCCTTTGGGTATATACCCAGTAGGAAAATTTCTGGATCACGTTAGATCTATTTTTAATGTTTTGAGGAACCTCCAAATTATTTTTGATAGTGGCAGAACCAATTTAACTTCCCATGAACAATGTACAAGGGTTCCCTTTTCTCTACATCCTGGCCAACATTTATCTCGTCTTCTTGCTGATAGCCATTCTGATAAGTGTGAGATGATAATCTCATTGTGGTTTTGATTTATATTTCCCTGATGATTAGCAATGTTGAGCATCTTTCCATGTACCTCTTTCCTGACCTGTTTCTGCTGAGAAATATGCTGATTGCCTAATGGGGTTTTCTTTTCTTTCCTTTCCTTTCCTTTCCTTTCCTTTCCTTTCCTTTCCTTTCCTTTCCTTTCCTTTCCTTTCCTTTCCTCTTCTTTTCTTTTTTTCTTGATGCTCTTTGAATTCTCTCTTTTCCTTTAATTTTTGACAGTTTAATGTAGCTTGGATAAGGTCATTTTTTAATTGAGATAATGGGGTGAACTATTAGCTTTGTTGACTTGTACGTCCAAATCCTTCTCCAAATTTGGGACGTTCTCAAGTATTATTTACTTAAGCACACTCTGGCCCCCTTCTCCCTTTCTTCTCCTTCTGGTACACCAATTCTTATATTTGCCTTTCTGATAAAATCCAATAGCTCTTGTAGGGTTTTTTCAGTCTTTAAAAATCTTAGTGATCTCTCCTCTTCTATAATTATTTCTAAATTTCTATCCTCCAAGTCACTTATTCTTTCTTTCATTGGGCCTGCCCTTTTGCCAGCGCTCTCCACGGCATTCTTCATCTTATTTGTTGAATTCGTCAGCTCCATAATTTCTCTTTGATTTTTCATAATTTCAATCTCCTTGGTAAAGAACTCCTTCTGTTCATTAGTTTTATTCCTGAGGTCTCTGAATTCTTTCTGAATTGTCTTGTAGTTCATTAAATTTCTTCATAACAACTATTTTGAATTCTTTATCAGTTAGGTTGCAATATTCCATGCCTTTCAGTTCAGTTGCAGAATAATTGTAATTTTCTGTTTGTGGTACTATATTGCTTTGATTTTTTTTTTTTCATAGTGTTTGAAGGTATGCATGTCTGCTTTTGCATTTGAAGTACCAGACCCATCCTTAATTAAAGTCGTATGTCTCCTTTGGTTCTTGTGATTCAGCAGAGGCTGGCTATTGGCAACCTTTCTTTTGTATTCCAGAAGGTGGCGCTATAGCTCAAGTTGTGGTTTCTCCTACTGGGGCTGGCTTTCTCACGCTCAGGAGTGTGCACAAGTCAGCAGCAGAGTGGCGGAGAGGTGTGGGTTTAGCATTTGGGGCTTTGAAGGTGCCCATGGGCCAGGTGAGGGGATCCTTAAGTGTGCTCCATCCAGAGGTGGACCTCCTGCTTAAGTCCCAAAACAAACAGCAGGAAATGCATTCCTTTAATGCCTTTTGATGTTCTTATCTACCTCCTTCCCTTTCCTCTCAGGTGGCCCAGTCAGGAGAAAGTCCCTCCTCAGAAATCCAGGCATTGCTGGAGAGAAATGGGTCTTGCCAGCCAAAACCGCACAACTGAGACAGTCACTCCCCACTTTTGTTTTTCACCTCCTCCGTGGGAAAGGTTGCTGCTTTCAGCCTCCACTGCGGGAGAGGTCACTACAGCTGCCACCAAAACCCAATCCCTTGCAGTGTTGCCCTGAGGAGGAAAGGCTGCCTTGGCAAGTTCCTCCCCCTACTCTGAATCCTAACTCATCTTTAAGCCACTCTGCTGGTTTGCCAGATTCTTCCTTTAGGCAAGCTGACCTCCCACCAATTCTTTCTCACGTGTGGGTCTGGGCCTAGTTTTGCATTCTCCATGTTCCCTTTTTCCTTATTGAGGCAGTTAAGGTCCAAGCCCCTCCCGAGGTCTTATCTGCCCACATTGGGATGCACAGGTTGGTAGACACCTCCTGGGTGTACTGGTGCCATATGTAGAGGCACTTTTGTTTGGTTATAGGTGTCTAATTAGTTGTTAATCAAAGGGGAGAGAAAAGAGGAATGACTCACGCCACCATACTGCTGACCATACTCCAGCTTCCCTTTCTTTTTACAAGGTATGTAGGAAATACAAAAATGAGTATCTGAAATGTGAAAATAAAGCAAAGAAATTCATAAAGTCAGATTCCAAAGTTATATCATTTATTTATCTTTAAAGATTTAAATTAAATATACATTGGATTAGGACATACATTACTAACAAACTCCAAAAAAGGACAAATTAGGCCATTAGAGGATTGATGTTAAACAATGATACCAGTGACACATGGATACAAATCTAAATTCTTGCTGTAAATATAAATACAAAATATAATGCAAATGCAAAAATATACCCAAAGAAAATATAGGAAACAAAAATAATCAATGCCTAAAGAAGATGTATTTTATAAATAAAAAGGGAAGCAAAAACATGCTGAGTTTCTTGTTTACGTAGGAGAGTCAAGAGATTCTCTTGGATTATTGATATTGATAGTTGGAGAAAGTGATTTCAAGCACATTTTGAGTTTTGGGAACATTTTAGATAATTCCAATTGATAAAAGCAGAAATTCCATACCAACAGTCCACAAGGAAAAAGACAGAAGCAAAGTAAGTTATAGGGAAAATTATAAACAAGGAGTGTATTAAAATACATACACATGAATAACAAATTTGTAAATTAAAAATATAAATAGATTATATTTTTCATATTAAAAAATGGAAGAAAAAAACCCAAATTCAAATTATGCTGCTTTCCAAGGGACAAAACTAAAATAACAAAAAGTAGTAAGAGAAAAAGGAATGGCAAGGAAAGATCACGCACAGAGAAATTAAAAGCAGTGGTGGCAACATCAACATTCTGCAAAAGAAGGTTTACGGGAAAATTGTTAAATGAATAGATTATTATTTTGATGAGGGAAATTATCCAAATGAATGGTGAAATTATCATATATTATGCAAAGGATAGCTTACATCAACATATGCAAAGTGAAAGCATCAATACATGGAGAAATTATAGATGTCTCTTGCGTAGTATAGCAAATACATCTGACAGACTTTGATCAAATATGTAAAAAATAAATACAGGTAATTGAAATAGTTATCAAAGTTTTTCACCCATTGAGATTATAATGTACATTCAAGTATTCATGGAACATTTTTGAAATTTTGTGATTCGCAATTAGCCCGGTAGTCTTAAGTGAGATAGTGGGGTATATACCCAAACAATATTGGGGTAAAGAAGGAAATTTTAGAACTTGTATTTATTTTTATTTCCTTTAAGATACATCTGTGTATATATTAATATTATGTAACTATATTTCTATAAATTAAATTTTCAAACATACAAAATATATTTGTAGAAAATAAAATTATATGAATATGATCATATATTTGTAAATGTACATTTTTGGGAGTACAGGCTCAAAATCTTCACTGATAGAGTTGTATGATCCACAAGTTTGGATACCACTGCATTCATTTGCAATAACTTTTTTAAAGCAAAAATTGTACAGAATATATTCTGAGACTACAAAATAAAGTAGCACCCCCCACCCCCCATCTTGTTAGCATGGTGAATATGACCCAGCATGATCTGGCCTCTTCCAACATGTTTAGTCTCATTGCTTGTCACTTCTGTCCTGCCTCTAATAGCACTGAGTTACTTGCAGTTCCCTGACTCCATCAAGTTTTCTTGACTTTGAGTCACTACATATACTGCTAACCTTATCTAAAATACCTCTTTTCTATTCTTCCCCTTCCTTGTCATTCCTTCAGGTTTCTTTTTCCTCAAGTTTGGGTCAGGTGTCATTTCTGTGAGATTCCTTATTATCGTATCCTGGGCTTAGCAATGGTATTGATTACAGTATCTCAAAACTGCCTGTTTGTGTGTTTTCCTACTATGATGTAATTTCCTCTTAAATGGTCAATATGTACCAAACCCAGTGTATACCATCTGAGGTGGTTAGTAATATTTATTGAATGAATGAAATTATTTCTAGAAGGCTGATCATCTTCTTTATACCAACTGATCTTTTTATCACAGAAATATTCTTGGGGCTCATTTCTGTCCCATTCTGCTTTCTAGGAGTACCTTCTAGGAATAATGGAAGAATGATGAAGAAAGAAGTCAGAGGAGGGAAGGTGATGATGTTTGACCAAAAGAGAATAAAAGAGTAAATAAGCTACCTTCACAAAGTAGACTGAGCCCATTCCAAGACTACCTATTTGGAAAAGGAGCCAGACCAGAGGTATGTATGCAGTTGTCCAAGTATGATGTCTTACGCGGGCGAAAAGGGAGAAAGTGTTGAAACAAAATGCTGGAAGACCTGTTTTGAGCATGTATTTAAAGTTCAAGATCTAGTTTGCCTTAGATCATGCATTCTAAAGTAAACTTCCAACTTTGTTTGGTCTTGTGCTTTATTTTACTCTCATAGGGTGGCACTTTGTCTGCTTTCAGCATATCATTTATTCTCAGTGGTATTCACTCGGGGCAGTCCCACTGCTTTGCAGTGTTTTGGAAATCTGTGAGGTGTGTTTTGTGATTGTCCCAATGATTGAAAAGCCCTACAGGCATTTACTGAGTGGGGACTCAGGAGGCTGGATATCTAACAATGTTCAGAAGGGTCATGCTTAACAAATTGTCCTTGTATTGCTGACTTTTAGAAGTCTCACCAGACATTCATATATGTAAAGAACTTAATTATCATTATCTGAAAGAACAACCAAATTATTTTTTTGTGTATAAGCACATGGTATTTTCACATCAACTGAATTTGCTAGAATACGACCACTGTATACGCAGAGAAAGGTTTTACTTTGTTTCATTGGGAACTTTACCAAGAGTTGTTCACTATTGTGAATCTCATCACTGATGATAATGCTGCTTGTCATATTTGAGTAAAAAATGCAACACACTTGTCTACAATTTTGGTTGTTTAGCTCATTATTTCTTCTAGTGTATTTGTGTATTGAATTATTTTATTATAAATTTCTTGTTTTTATTTCTCCTTTATAGAACAACTAGAGAGTTCTATGATTTTATTTTGTTCTAATTGTATCTGTAGGAAGATTATATTTTCTATGAATTTGATTTTAGGATGGTGAATAGTAGTTACACCACATTTATTTTAAAAAGTGGGTATTCAAGTTGATAGGATTGAAAACCATTGAGCTATGATTTAAAAGCAAGGACTTTGGAGCCAATCCACGGATTGAATCCCATCTCCACTACTTGTTTGCTGTGAGAACTTTGGGAAGTTTTTCTCATTATGTTTGATTTCGTTTCCTCATCTACAAAATAGTTAACCTGTAGGGTTGTTGTGTTGATTACATAAAGTTGTACAGCAGAAGGTCCTTAAATCTAGAGCTGGTACATAGAAAGTATTTGGTAAATATTAGGTATAATTATTATAAGCCTTGACTATTCAAATACTCATTTCTATTTGTTTTTGTAGTCATATCTGAAAGCATCTGTTTCATTTTTTGTTCTTTTCTGTTATTTATTATTAGACTATTAGACTTTCCAAAGTATTTTGATCTTTAATATGAAATATAACTTGTCAAACTCTGTTAATATTCCGTACTTTAAAGTATAAAAATCAATCATTAAAAATATTTCTGAAACATGTATAGGATGGAAAGAGTCTATAATTATTACAGGAAATTATTTTGATAGAAATAAATAGTTACAGATTGGAGTTTGTAGATTTACTTGGATGATAAATGAATTTATGATTTGTGTTTGAGTCTTTTTTTTTTGAATGGTGACAAATGTGAAGATTAAGTGATGGAGAAAAGACCAGAATGCAAGGTATGATGTTGAGATGGCCTTGATTACTTGATGAACTCGTCTTAGTTCCTGTTCTGATGGCAGAAGACAGCCTGTAGATATCCTACAATGTTGTTGTGCTAATGTTTAAAGCTCAGCTTTTCTGAAAGCAGTTATCACTTTTATAAACTACTAGCAGCTCCAGATAAAGGGTGCAGGAGAGAGAAAGCAAGCCAGAGGGTGATGTGTCAGGGGAAAGGTGGAGGAGGCTCAGTCATAGGGAGGAGTGTCCCAGAACACAATCATGGCTGACAAGGAAATGAAAAAGGAAGCCTGTATGTCCAAGGAGGATCATCTATTATGCGTAAGATAGCCAAGAAATAGAGTTGTTTGGCTTATGTGATGCTAAAATGAAGTTTTTATTTTAATTGGTAAGTTTGAGGTTTAGCTTCTTACAAAACTTACAAACAAAAGATTTAAAGTATATAATTTCGTTGACACATTAAGTTCAAGATCAGTTTGCCTTAGATTATGCATTCTAAAGTAAACTTCTAAGTTTAAGTCATTTAGAATAAGCATTAACACATATGTAACTAATCATTACATTCTTGGGAAAGAAAATGTTTAAATTATTTAAATATAGTTGTGGTCAAAGTATTTTTGAGATTGACATGCCCTTGAAACATCTTACTTCCAGAGAAAATGATATAATTTAAACGATTTTTAGTACCTAAAACCCCTTACCTTTGCAAAGTACATTAACTAGCTATAAATAGGAAGTGTAGCATAGCCTCAGAAATAAGAATTTAATCATTCAAATTTATTAATCTGTGAAAGGCCCCTGGGTATATAATGATGTGTTTTACTCACAGGAAAATGAATAAATAGCATTTGTTTACCTCACTGAAATGTTCAAGTGAGTTAGGTTTCCCAGAATTTGATCCTGTAAGACAGATGTGATATCTTGGACTTCTACCATGTTTCCCAGAAAATAAGACCTAGCCAGACAGTCAACTCTAATGTGTCTTTTGGAGCAAAAGTTAATATAAGACCTGGTATTATATTACATTAAATTACATTGCATTACATTGCATTACATTACATTACATTACATTACATTACATTACATTACATTATATTAAAGACCCGGTCTTATAGTAAAATAAGACTGGTTCTTATATTAATTTTTGCTCCATTAGAGCTGATTGTTCAGCTAGGTCTTATTTTCGGGGAAACATGGTAGCAAAAATCCAGCTGAAATGAAAGGACCTAAGTGGGAGGAACAGTTATTCTGACATGCTCATGGAGAAAGGTAAATATGCATCAGCTATTATTTTTATGGTGAGAGCATTGCTGTATATGTTCTAGATGTAGAATAAATGAGCAGAAGAATTTATAGAATTTTAGAGTTCAGGAAAACAACCCAAGAGGTAGGATGGACTACGTTATTTATCAACCAAACAAGGACATGTTTCAGCATGAAAGGAGATGCTATAAGGCCTCTGGGGCAACAGGTGTGAACTGGACTGTCCTGGGATGTTTGGTCACTTACCAGAGGCCAACTAGTCAAACCTTTCTCACAGCAAATGTTAGGAAAAGAAACCACAAACGTAGCAATTTAATGCAGTCACAAATTCCATCAGGGACCCAAGTAGCTCTAAAACCCAGTAAAATGGTGTATGTCTGTCTCTCCTACACAAATAACTTTCATTTCTAGCTACCTCTTTTACACATTTCTATGCTTCCTTTGCAAGAAAGACTGAACCTTGATCTTTGCAAATATAGAGGGAAATGTGAAACAGTGGTGAAATTCTTACCCTTCAGCTTGTTTTTAGAAGTTGGCTTTTTTGCCCTTCTCTTTGCACATATGTGGAAGGAATAGGGATAGGAATAGGAAAGAAAGGACCTTTAGAAGTGCGTTAGTTAGTGAGCCGTTCATTAGCTAAACCTCAGTTTCAAAGATTGTTACCCAATCTGCCTCAGTCTTATTGTTCTCTGAGGCCTGATTTCAGGATGTGTGTTCTGTTTATTGTTCTTTTCTGCTCTTTCTTTCCCAATGTTGGCAACCTGGTGACGACATTGACCCTGATGTAGTGCTTTTCAACATTACGTGTCTTTTGTATTTACCCTTGTGTGTTTTACATAACTACTATTTAAGTGCTAATGTCCAGACACTACTTAATTCTGTGCCTCTTTCTTTGTAACTTGTTCTACCACGTGAACCCTGAAACAGATCAGATCGCCTGGGAAATCTGCAGCACATACTATTTGCATTTATACTCACAGTGCTGAATTTTGGGGGCTCCTGAGGGGTCCATCAGTGGACCAAGCCAAATCTGAGGGCTGTGTGTTTGAGGACTTTTTCAAGGCACCAAAAACACTGAGTTCTGATTCTATACTTCAGGTTTTTTAAGCCCTTCAGCCTGTGGGCATGACTGTGGGTGTCACTGTACCAGATGCCAGGACATCCATAGTTCCTAACAAATGGGAAAACATGTGGTACACATTTGATTTTACTTGTCAGCACTTCATGAAAACCAAAAGCGATCTGACCTTAATAGGTTTTGTGTTTTTTTTAAAAAAAAACAAATTTACTTCACTATAATGAACTTTATAAAAATTCCTCAGTGTGTAATGATTCTTTGGTGCATTTAAAATAAGAATGATGTTATTTTGAATTTAACTAAAGAAAATAAGTTTTATCCAAAAACTACAACTAAGCACAGAGAACTGAAACAATGAGGTTGTAGGAGCGCCCATTAACTGAACCCTTACCACACAGTAAGCATGGCATGATGTGATTTAGAGGTCTTAAAAAAATTAATCCTCGTAACAGCACAATAAAATACACATTATTATGATCACCCTCTAGATAAGGAAGCTGAGGCTCACAAAGTTTGACTTTATTGCCCAAGACCACACAGCTAGTAGGTGGTGAAACCCTGGGTGAATTTGGGTTTTACTCAAACCAAGGCACATGCTATGTTCCCTCACGTAAATAGTAGGCAAAAGTAGTGCAGTTCAAGCAACGTCAAATAGTTTAAGCAGAGATTCATATCAGCTGTAGATTGGACTTTCCCTATCATATAAAAACTGGCTAGTTTTCACTAAGGAGAATCACAACCAGTGTTAAAATCCATTCTTGTGCTCTTCCCTCCGAGGCCCACACATACACAGAGCGCACGGCGAGAAGCAGCAGCTTGAGCCCATCACAGCAATCTGAAGCATCTATCCTGGGGTCTTTCTGTTTGGAGATCAGATTTGAAACAAGTTTTCTTCATCAGTGGTGTCTTATGTATTTAGCAAATCTCTTCCAATTGGCAGCCATAGTGGGCTTTCTCTGCTCCTCAGTTTCAGCTGTTCACACATTTGGAGTAGAACCCATAATAAAAATTGAACATCGTAAATGTGACATACAGATGTGATGACAGTATACGCATCCTTATTCATGTACTGTAGCAGTAGACAAATATATACATAGACTGGAACTTTAATAGATTTTTTTTTTTTTAACACTTGTCCCTGTGTCTTTTCCACTGAAGAATAAATGTGGCTACTTGGTACTACTTGGTACAGAATATATAATCTACATAATAATTGGCCTTCCCCTGTGGTAGACATTACTAGTCCTCACTGACTCCCTCCTTTTCCTTCCCGGGCATGCAGGAGACCTTGCTCCCCAGCCCACACAGCTGTGTGAGGTCTGTGACTAGGGCCTGCCAATGAAATATGAGTGGAAGGGAAGTATGTACTTTTAGGTTTTCCTGCTAATATAGCCTATCCTGACTCCTGTTGCCCTCGGGATATGTACCAAACTCTGAATATGGTTTAAAAAGCTTTTCATGATCTATCTGCCTTATCTTTCCATTCCTTCTCTCACTGTTTCCTGCCTTGCTGTGTCAGCCATCCTGAGTCTTCCAGAAAGCACTAAGCTCTTTCTCACCATTTGATCTTCATTCACGTGACGATCACTTCCTCCAAGCAGTCCACTCTGACTTCCAAAGAATGGTTTAGGTGTCCTTTCTATGTACTTCTGCAGTGCTATACATGCTCAGAATTGTAGCACTTACCACCTTTTTGTTGGCAGTCCTTCTTTCTTGTCTATTTTTCCCCATTGAGTTATATGCCTTTTGAGACCAGAAAGTAATGTATCTTCATGTATTCATGTATTTAATATTTGTTTCAAACAGTATTTATTTAGTATTTATTACTGATCCTCCCCCTAGAAACGTTCCTCCTATTCTTACTCATAAGTCCCCATTGCCCCCTTTGTTTAGAGAAATTACTACAAGCTATCTTTGAATCCTCTGTTTTGTTCTCCTCCCCTCCCATATCTCATCCAATAACAAGTCTTACTGGTTGTATCTCCCAAATGATGCATCTGTCCATTTCACTCCTTTTCTACTGCTACTGCCTTAGTCCAGTTTCTTGTTACATCATGAAAATACCATTCAAATTGGTCTATGTACTTCCTGTCTTATTTCCTATTTATGAAGTCAGATATATATTACATTTCTTCTCTACTTAAAACCTGCCAATAACTTCCTATTTTATTGAGAAATTACTACAACTTTTATTATGACCTATAGGCCTGTGTAAACTGGCCATTACCTGCTCCTCTGACTTCCTCTCACACATGCTCAGTACTTTCCAAGCACTCTGGCCTTCTGTTGTTCCTTGAACAAAATAAGCTAGTATGATCTAGATGTGTTTGTGTGTCCAATGTGTTGTGTGAGTATCCCAGTGTGACACTGCAGAGTGTTTGGCGGTAGGGATAAAGGAGCAAATGCAGTGACATGCCATGTTTACTACCTGTTTTCTTTTGCACATCAGTAAACAGCTTATAATTAATTTTGTAGCTGTAGAATTTTTGTCAGCTAAAGAGAAGTAGGCTAAATCATTACATAATGACTTATGGGATAAAGGGTGTCATTGTAGCCAGAAAAAATTCCTGTTCACCTGAAGTGGAAACTTTCTCATTTGACAGAGAACTGATGAGGAAGTAAGTGTACAGAGACAATTAGGTGAAAACTAAGCTGCTTACTGACTATTTCATTTTCCAAGGCTCTCCCCTATTTTATGTTTTAACAACATAGCTGGCACTGAAAATCTAGTTACAATCAGAAAGTAACCAGGATGGGACCTCTCAAAATAGTGTAAGAAAAATCTGGACAGAAATATGATAAAGAATTGAAAATTGGTTCAAATGGGGAATATTTTACCATGAAGCAGGTAAAAATTAGGATAAAAAGTATTTACAAAGTTAGCTTAATAGTGGCTACCAAAAATAAATGCTCAAAGTAGAGATAAGACAATAGAAGGTGACAAAAACATTAGCTTGACAGAACTCAGGAAACAAATGTGAGAAATAAAACTACATCAGAAATGGAAAATATAGAAGGAAAAGAAAACTCAAGATTGGATACTGTTGGTAATGGAATTGGGGATATGAAAGACAACTCTGAGGAAATAGAACAAATGAATGAGACCACAGAATTAAAGAGAATATTCTAGAAAGTCAAAGGAGACAGCAGACATATTATTGACATTTCTTAAAAACAGAATGGAAATAATGGAACAAGAAAGTGTTTAAAAATGTAAGGCTACAGTTTCCTGCAGCATTTTCAAAATTTCATGGGGCTTCATGTATGGGAGACAAAATCTAGGACCTCCTCAAAGTGAAGAATCTAATAGAAGATTCTGCTAAAGCTAGAACCTCAAAGACCCATGCTGCGATGCTATGGAAAATGAGTAACACAGAAGAAACACAGAAGAGGACATAACTTTGGCATAGGTCGGAAGAGGAAAATATCTCCTTTAAATATTTGTATCACAACTTAATCCTCACTCAGATTTGCTAACTGGATTTATGTAATCTATTTGTTCCAAAAATATGTCAAGCATAACCACTTTAAATTTAGTGAGAAATCTATAAGAGAAGAACATAATTGAATTTGGGGGACCATGTACACAAAAACATAGAAAATGTACCTGAGAGGGTAAGACAAAATAAATGATAGATACAATCTAGCATATATCTAATTAGAATTCCAAAGGAGGAAATCAGAGAGATTGGGAAAGAAACAATATTTGAGGGGATATAGGCTAAGAATTTTCCAGAAATTTTGGAAAAACACCAACCCTTCAATGGAAGGACTGCAAAGATAAGACACAAAATTAAGCAGGATAAATAAGAAAAAAATCAACTAATTTATGTGAATCAGAGTGAACTGTAGAATACTAGAGGAAAGAATAAGATGTTAAACGCAAACAGAAAAAAATGATTGCTACAAAGAAATGGCAATTTGAGGGACAGCTGACTTCTTAATAGCAGTAGCCAGAAGACAAGTAAATACCTTCAAAGTGCTGAAGAAAATAACTGTCAACCTAAAACTATATATCTGGTGAAAATATCTTTCAAACATATTGGTAAAATATTCATTTTCAGACAACTGAGAATAATTTATACCACTAAATCCATACTAGAGAATATTCTAAAGAATATATCTAAGGTAGAAGAAAAATTATATTAGAGAGCTCTAAGAGGTGAGAAGTAATAAACCAAGATGTCACTAATTATGCAAGAAAGATTTGAACAAACATTTGTTGTGAAAAACAATCTATAAAAGTATAATTGTAGTTTTTTTTTGTATTGCACAGACAAAGAGGAAATGTAAAACTCTGACAGATTAAGAGAAACGGAAGATAGTGAGATATTGTCTAACGTATAAAATGTGAATGAAATACAGCCTAATATACATCACTTAATGTATAATGGTGCAATTAATGTAACAATATAGAACTGAAACAACAGCATATGAATTACTAGGAGCTATCTGAATTAAAGTGTTCTAAGGTTCTTAAATTTGTGGGAGGAAGAGTAAATATCTTGAATAATATTAGACTTGTTCTAGATTTAATTATGCATGAAACTCATTAAAAAAGTAAACATAAAAGTACAATTTACAAGAGAGAGCTAAATGGATTGAGAAAAGAAAAATAACTTATGCTAATGAATCAAAAGAAGGCAGGATATGAGACAAAAAGAAACAGAAAAATTAGGACAATGAGAAAGTACAAATAAGATGGTAGGCATAAATCAAAATTGATCAGTAATGAAAATAAATATAATATACTCTCTCCAGTTCCAATATATTAACTGTAAGACCAAAATTATGAAGTCCAACTTTGCAATATTTATAGAATTGTTTAAAACAAATGCATATTAAAATTTGAAAGAAAAAAAGAAATTGAAAGACAGGATTATGAACTAACTAGAAGAAAGTGAAGGTAGCTGCATTATCAGGCTTTAAGGTAAAAAAGACTTTAAAGGTAACTTTAAAAAAGGTAAGATGACTTTATTATTTTATGGAGTCATTCCATAAAGAAATAATGTTTAATTCACTCAGAAGAAATAATTCTAAATTAAAATTATTCCTTCAAAAATATATAAAACAAAAACTGAAATGCAATGTGAAATGGAAAAATCCATCGGCATATAGGGAGATTGGTAAAAGAAACAGTTAAAAAACTAAGCTAAGTACACAGTAAATTCAAACAGTAATGAAGAAACTAGACCTACTAACAAAAATAAAATGTTGCATTGAACAGTTGACTATATCTAGTGTCAGCCTGGGAGCAAAATATTTAAGAGCTAGCCCACAAAGTTATTCCTATTAGTTACTAACGAGAAAGGGTTAAAATTCTTAAATTCTTTGAGATCTAAATCCCAAGCCCTAGACAACAGTTTATTCCTCAGTCTTTACCTTTGTGTTTTTCTATTTCCTTAAGAAACTTCAAATCTTCATACATAATGAAGTTGGCTGTATTTGAATTAAAATCCTGCTAAGAATGAGTTTCCGTTTCTCAATCTGTGGATAATTGGATTTCCTTTTTCTTTCATGGGGTGGTCAAATCAAGTCAAGCTTGTCTACAAGTAAAGCAGATTGTAAATTCCCACCTAGATTTGTGATCAGACAGGCTTTAACAAGAGTGTTTATCATTTTATTTGGGGGCAAGGGGAATATTCATACATAAAGTATATCTTGAGAATGTTCACAGATTTAGTTTCCACTAATATGCTACTAACTTACTATGTATTTTTTCTTGTAACTTTTTTTCCCCTGTCATACCTATTTTCATGTTGAGGCTTGTGAAAGTGGCCATATGACCATTGTACATAGGTATTTTCGAAAAAAATAATAACTTGTTTATCTTTTGATGCATACTGTGTTGATATCTGGTTCATGAAAATGGAGAGTTGTTGGTTTGTGTTTTTCTCTCTTCCTCCTCCTATCTAAAGAAATGACGGATGATCATATAACATAGGTAGCAGATTTCATCTTTCATATCAAATCCCAAGAAAAACAATTTCCATTAGACTGAGGAAACTTCTACCCTGAAGGGATAGTCTTCCTACCAAAGTACAATACAACCACTGTAATTCATGTGATTGGCTGGAAAATAATTCTTAGAACAGGTTCCTGTTTAAGAAAGAAATGTGATATGGCTAAGGGTTAAAAATTCTAACTTCTTTTTTTTCTGAATTTCGAAATCCCCTATCTGTTCTTTTCCTGAACAAGTTCTTTTTTTTTTCCCCCCAAAATTGATACTCACAAGTCAGCTCATTTTCTGGTGACTTTCTCCAATTAAACTTAGAAAGAATTCTGATCTTTTATTATTAATATTTTCAGCATTTTTGAGGTATAATTGACAAAAATTATATATACAAAGGGTGCCAAAAAGTGTATACACATTTTAAGAAAGGAAAACTGTATTAAAATTGTTATACTTAATACATACTGATAACAAAATATGAATACAAGTCACATTTGACGTCTGCAATTACCAGAGGTGCTCAAAGTGGTTACCATCAGCATCCAGACTCTTCTGATTATGAACTACTGCTTGAGTAACGTTGACCAAAGTGTCCACTTGTATACATTTTTTTGGCACCCCCGGTATTTCAGCTATATGACTTGATGTTTTGATACATGTATACATTGTGAAATGATCACCACAACCAAGCAATTAACATACCCATCATCTCACACCATTATTACCCCCCTTCCTCTCTCCTTCCCTCTTTGCCTCTTTTCCTTCCTTCCTGCTTTTCTTCCTTCCTTCCTCCCTCCTCCTTCCCTCCCTCCTTTCTTTCTTTCCTTCCTTCCTTCTTTCCTTCTTGTGATAAGAACACTCAAGATCTACCCTCTTAGCAAATTTCAAGTACATAGTTCAGTATCGTTATCTACCATCGCCAGGCTGTACATTAGATCACCAGAACGTATTTATCTAGCATAACTGAAACTTTGTATGCTTTGACCAACATCTCCCCGTTGCCCCTTTCTCCCAGCCCCTGAAAACTACCATTCTACTCTCTGCTTTTAAAGAAGCTTTACTTATTTTAGATTTAAGTGAGATCATATAATATTTATCCTTCTGTGTCTTTTCTAGTTTACTTCACTTAGTATAATGTCATCCAGAGTCATCCATATTATTGCTAATGGCGGGATTTCCTTTTTAAAGGCTGAATATTTCATTGTGTATGTTTATATACTTATTTTCTTGTGTATTTGTCTGGCACGTGTATGTGTTGGGCTTTTCCTTGGACAACTGAATGTAAGACAGTTGAATATAAGCTGCCCTATCTACTGAGATGTCAGTGTGTGGGTGCAGGACTCTCCAAGCTGGTTCAGAACAGGAATTGCTCCTGTGAGTTGACTACTAGCCAGGTAATTGAATCCCTACCACGTTGCCACGTTGCAGCATGTGTTTGCAGATAACTCAGCATTTCACAGGTGCTCACTGCCTCAGAAAAATCTGTGCGAGAGGAAAGTTCAGTGTAAATTTATTTTGTGTGTGTATACGAATCTGTATCAAAGGACTTGATATTAAAGGAATCCTGCAATTACTACTGTAGTAATAACAGTGCTGATGCACAGAGAAGAGTTTCTAAAACTCGAATGTGCATACATACCACCTGGGGGATCTCGTTACATAAAGAATTGGATTCAGTATATTTCAGGTGGAGCCTGAGCTTCTGAATTTTATCAAGTGCTGATGCTGCTGTCTGTGGGCCACACTTAGAGGAGCAATGGCGTAAAGCTTTGCACATTTACATGGGATTTTCCAATAACTGTGCAGAGTAGGTGTTAATGCCTTATACAGATGAGGAAATAGGGGCTAAGAGAATTTATCAGTTATTGTCATGTAGCCATAAGTCTTTTGATTGGATTCCTCTCATAAATAATTATCTTCTTGTTTAAGCTCTTGAATTACTATCTTAGTATACATATTTGGTGTTCATGTAGTAGCAACTCCTGCCCTTCCTTTAGGAATTTTGAATCTTCTTTGTAAGTTCTTTTCAAAATGATAATATTCAAATGAACCATGACACATATTAACACTAGGTTTTAAAAATCTTCTGGGCTTGTAATTGGTCCCGTCCCTCAGATAGGACAACAGCACACTGTGTTTTGTATAACTGATCAATAGTTTCATAGGACTTGGAATGTTCTACAAACATAAGACCAGGGAACTGATCTTCTGCTAAAGCCAAGTTTGGAATCTCTCATCAATTTTGTAGAAGAAGTTCTTTTGGAGTATTTTAACTCAGGCTGCCAATAAGAGCATTTAAATTCTACTCTCATTGGGTGGACCTCCAGAGTCGGACCACTTGTTATGGAGTTGGGCATGGCATTATCTGGTTAGGTTCACCAGGTGATTCCAATATATAATATTATGAAATATACTATGAAACATAACATAGATATTATATATTCAAATATATAATATTATGAAATAATATATATGAAATGGGGGCTGACAACTACTGTTTTGTAAGAACTGATACTTAAGCACTCACCTTCCCAGAACAATTTCTGGGTAGAACCAAAACATCGGTATTTTTCAAAAGCTGCTAGGTGATTTTAATGTGGAACATGTTTGAAAATCACTGCCCCAACTCATCTTCCCAGTGAGTTTGTCAACTTTGAAGTATATAGCTTTCTCCCAAGAAGATTAATGAGAATTATCACAAGAAGATAGGGGGGTTAGCTTTGGTTAAAATGATAAGAGTTCTGAAAACTAAAGCAAGAAGGAAAGGCATCAGTAAAATGAGGTCAGTCTATGCATGTTTTAAATCAGTGGCTTCTAAATGAGAATGTGGAAATTATTTGTCAAATAACTGTCAGGTAATCCAATTTGTACTAATCTTAATGTATGTTTGTGTTATGTATCTTTCCCATTAGAAGTGATAAAATAAGAATAATTCTAGGATGTAAAGGTAAAGAAATTTTGAGATCTTGTATTAGGTAAATTGTTAAAAGTTAATATCTGGTGAATTCTATCTTCAGCTTTTTCTCCTGCGGTGATTTTTTTCTTTATGTAAGGTCATGCTGCTTTGTCATGTGAACTATTTTAGCCACGTAGATCTTGGTTTCTGATCAGGTTTAATGCCACGTCCCTTAATATAAAAACAGCAATTATAACAAACTCATGATGTATTTTTCCTGGATAAAAATGGATTATGACTAAAATTCATGACTTTACCTAGGTCATATTACAGAAAAACTAGGTGGCTATTTTCTATGGAGCAGCAAAATATTTTCACATTTCCATATGGAAAGCAGCCTCAGCTGGAGAAGCCTGTCCACCACTTCCTTCGGGAGACGCACTGGCACTGAGCTTTGTGTTTGTCTCTTCATATTTTATTTAGGGAGGAACCCTGTTCCTGCACAAGCTGAAGGCAAAACCAAAATATTGAGGTGAGACTTCAGGTAGTCAGTTGCTTAGCTTAGAATATTCTAGATAGTTTAAATCAGTAGTTTGCATGATGTCAAATCTAACAGCATATTTCTTGATGTTGTACCCTCATGAGGGTGACTAGTTATTGATAGGTATGCACTAAGCATCTGTGCCTTTTCAATCTCTGGCCCGTTACCATGATCCTTTATTTGGAAACAAGCTTAACTTCATGTACTCTCAAAGAATGGAGGCTGGGAGAGGGCAAAGGCGTTCTTCCAAATGATTTATTATTATTATTATTATTATTATTATTATTATTATAAATTACCACCTAAATTCAGATCTCACAGCGACATTGTCTTAAAACCAATGAGTGACATACACACACACAAAATTAAAGAACTGTTAAAACATGTGATGGGCCTTTTTTGGTGAACCATGAGATGCTAAGGTCCCTGATAAGTTTGTGCTCTATTGACAGATGTTTTTCTTCAATTCTTGCCACCTCTTCCACTTTGTCTCTTATAGAACTTCTCTCTATCTGGCCTGTAGTTAAACTATACTCAATTTTTCCAGTTCTAGCAAAGACATAATATCCTTTCTGGCCTCTGAACTTTTCTGCACATGTTGCTCCGTTTGCCTAGATCAGCGGTTCTCAAGATCCCCTAGCACACTTAAAGTTTATTGAAGACACTAAAGAGCTTTTGTTGACATTGGTTATATTGTTTCTACCACATTCGAAATTGAAGCTGAGAAAATTTGAAATTATTAATTAATTTTCTAATATAATGACATAAGCCCATTATATTATTACAAATAACATTTTCATAAAATGTAAACTATATCTTTCAAAACAAAAAATTAGTGAAAGGAATGGCATTGTTTTATGTTTTTTTTAAATTTCTTTTAATGTCTGCCTTAATCGAAGATGGATGGATTCTTGTACGTGCTTGTGCATTCGATCTTTTGCAATATATTGTTTTGGTTGAAATGTGTGAGCAAAATGCAGCCTCAGACAGAGATGTGGGTGGAAAAGGAAAATGTATCTTAGTGTTTTCAGATAATTGTAAATTTTCTTCTTAGCTACTACATCAAAATTCAATAGCAATGTCTTACGGCTAAATTGTGCTGTGGTTGCAAGACAAGTTCATAATGTCTGACCAGAGGAAAATGCAAGAATAATGTCCAGACCACAAACATAACCAAATCAAACTTCATCATTTTCTGGCTAATACGAGTGACTACTACCTCTTTACTAATTATCATTTTAGTCCTGATTTGTTCTTTCTGCCTCATAGATAAAAATGGTTAAGGTAACTGATCGTAGATTTACTTCCACTTACTGAAGAGAACAAAGAAAGCCATGCATCTGTGAACCTTTCCCCAGATCACCTAACACAAGCCAAAATCCTCTTTGAATTATTTTATAAACCCCCTTCTGGAGACCTCCCCATGGTTCTCCATAGTGTGTGATGTCCCTTGTTGCAATAAGTAAATCGATAATGCCAACTTTGTTTGACTACAGGGGTATATCTGGTAGTTTTGGGCTGGAAAAAATTTTAAAAAATGTTTTGTTTTTTTTTTAAATTTTATGGCCTCCAATGAGTGGGAATTTGTAGAGTATATTTCTGCAGGTATGGAAAACAACTTATTGATCCATTTTTAAAAGATTGCTATAAAGATGGAGCAACAACAGGCTTACTTTCGGAGTTGGTGTTAGTTTGATAATACAACTGCCTTAAGTCCTTTGCCTTCTTCTTAGAAGGCTCTGATACCAAGTAATCAATGCCAAAAATATTGTTGAAGTATAATATTTGCATCTGAGCTTTGTGCATATGTATTCTTGAGCCAGACTCGCTGGGTTCAAATCTCAGTTCCACTACTTACTTAATTGGGTGATTGAGTGAAATTTATTTATACTCTCTGTGTTTCAGCCTCCTCATCTGTAAAATGGGGATAATTATAGTAGTCACCTCATAAGTTATGGGGATGCAAAGACTTAATACTTGTGTTCATTTTGAATAGTGTCATTGGGCACATTATGTATGTGTATTTGTTAAATAAATAAATAGTTTCTTAACAACAGAAACTGAATTCTGCATATCCCATTCGACCTTAGCCTAACTGCACAGATTTAATTAGAGAGAAGCAATGAAAGTAGAAACTGATGAGACTTTGCCCACAATTCTCCTTTAAAATTGTCTGATCATCACAATGAAATAGTGATGTGATTAGTAGAAAGATACCTACTTATGCAATTAAAGATTGTGAAGTTTTTTTTTTTTAGTGCCAAATAAGGAAAGTTAAAAGCATGAATGAATAAAGTAGGAGATCATAAAGCATGCTCCCAAAGAGTTCTAAAAGCATGCATATTTAACCCATGTGACGATCTGAATTTTTGCACTACAATTAGCTAAACTCATCTGTTAACAATATCCTAAACTTTACCTGGATTCATGTGGCAGGCTATATAAATGTAATGTGAATATAGGATTTACAATAGAAATGTATTATAATCTAAATGTACTTGTTTTTTATTAGTGTAATGTTGGACAATTACAGTAGAAGCTTAGGAAATACAATACAAATTATAGGAATCCACAAAAATGATTTTACATAAAATTTTGTGCCAAAGCCCACCTTTACAGATATGTCAATGGAATGTTCTAATAAATTTGGAAACCTTGTCTACATAATGGATTCTTTATAGTACTAGGATTTTAATACTGAAATTATTGAAATTCTAAATTTGAAATATAGTTGTTCTTAAACCCTATATACAATATGCACATTTTATTCTATTTGTAAATAAATAGAAACAATCACCTATTTACTTGTTGATTTATGTTCAACTCATAAATTTAACACATGAAATTCCTTTGTATAAATAATCTCATTTACAATATTTAAAATATTTCAAAAACTTCTCAATGATTCAGGCTTACACATAAGTATTCAAACTTACACATTTAACAAGCAGAATATTCCTAAACATTTCAATGCTACTAAATAATTTTTTTCTAAACTTATAAATTTAATAAATCAGATTTAATATTAAAAATACTGTCTACAAATTGATCATTGTTTTTTATAACTTTCAAGATAAAATCACGCCTCTAATATCAATTTTAAAAATTTAAGTAAAATTAAATGTCTAATAAATCAATAGAGGGTCCTCACAGGATAGTGGATAACAGTATGAACTTTGGAATTTGACTATCTTAGCTTTAAATCCCGGCTTTGTCATTTCCTACTTGTATAACCTTGAGTAAATTACTTAACTTTCTGAGCCTCATTTTCTTTAAAATGCACTGATAATAGATGCCTTATAGGGCAGTTGTGAATATTAAATGGGTTAATATTTCTAAAGTACTCAAAAGAGTGCCTATTACATAGAATTATACCATTTATTAAAATAAATACATAAGATTTTTCTAAAATATCAAATTATCTTATGTTTAAAAACCTAAAATAACATTTGATTATTGCAAAACTTATTTCTAAACTTAACCTCAAATTATTAATAATATTGGTTTGACTTACTTATTATTGTTACTCTTGTTTTCGCAACCTCTTATAGTTTTCAACTCAGCCATCTACACAGGGGAGAAATGTATTAGCTGATACAAGTAGAGGTTACTTGTTGAATGTTCGTAACTCTGAGTGTGATACAGTAGTGCATTTGAGTCATTGGTCAAATATATGAGGAGCAGGACCTCGGATCTGTTCTGAGTTTGTACCTTCCAAAATGACTTTTCTAAAATGTAATATATATCAGCTGGTATTATTTTTAACAGTAGGGCTCTGCTTGCTTTGTCAGTGGAGAGCTGAACACTTATAATTACAGCTGAGATTTAATTTATTAATCCAGTAAATTTGGCTGTAACCCAATTTTCAACTTCAATCTCTTTTAAAATTTTGTCTCCGAATTTTAATTGTCTGAATGGAAAAGATTGGATTTTTTTCATCACATAGACCTTAATTTATTTACTATTTGGATTAAATGAATCTCTTCATTGCCTGATAGAGTTCTCATTTTTCATTTTTTCTTATCTTGTACTATACTATGCAAAAGTTCTCTCATCATTTTATTGACAGCTTCTTCAATTCCTCTGCTTCCCCCTCTGCCCCCGCCCCTTTTAAAAATCTATTCTCAGCCAAAGCACAAAGGAAACAAATTACACAAGTACAACCTCTGACCAAAGTCTGGCAATCTCAGATTAATGGAGCTCTTTTAGCAAAGCTTTATAATTCTCCGGCTGTCCCCCTTAAACTGAAATACCCCTTTAAACGTGTGCATTTCTCTCTTGCAACATTTTATCAAAATCTGAAAGAAGTAGCTGATATACTCCACCATCCAGACATTTTCTGTCCAGCAGTCTTGAATTCCTGTCTTTAATCATGTGATATGGGTCTCAAAACACAACAGAAGGTAGCTTAATCAAACAACTTTTCTATTTAGAGTAGCAAGAATTGAAAATTTCCCAGCCCTTAATATAAGATAACCTCACTGTTTTTCATTCAATCTCCACTCAGTTATTTTCACATTTTAGCATTTGGCATTTGTGATACTTCACTTCCAAGGACCAATTTCTTTATTACTTTGGAGTCTTGGTTGCAAGCAACAGAGGATTACTCTGGTTAATGTAAGTTTAAAAGAGGAGTTATTGGAGAAACACTGTGATAACCTGTAGAATCAAAGGAAGAGTAGAACAATTTAGCCTTGGGGAAGTGGAGAAACAGGTGAACTTTATGGATCTTTTCTTTAGTGTCTCACATTTTGATGGCTTAGGTTGAAAAAAATTGAATTAATTACCTAAGCCCAACTACCTGCAAAATACCATTTAGAACTCTAACATGCTTCGTAAAAACTCAATGGTTCTACCTTGTTTGAAAACCGCCTTCATTTTACAGATGAGAAAACTGATCCAGAGAGGTTAAATGATTCAATTATAGTAAATATAATACAGTTCTTTTGGTACTTAAGTAAATAAATCTCTTTGAATGGTCCTAAAAGTAAATTAACTTCTAAAGCATTCCTAAGCGTAAATGTGATTAAAGTGATATTTTACTAAGACGTATTGTGTTAGTTCCTGTGTTGTATCACTGAATACGGCACCATCATCTTTATATTTATGTCATTCTTTATACTTTTCTCAGCCCTTCTCTTGTATCTGCAACAATAGCAAGATTATATATATGTGTTAGTTATGTCAAGTCAATCAGTAGCACTGAAAACACATTTGAGACAGATTGCTTGGATGTGACAACATAGAAAAATATGATCTTCCTAGAGGTATCCCAATTCCTTTTGTCTAGTGGCTTGTTAAAATTAGATTACTCTGAAAAGATTAGCTGTTTGGAATTTCATTCATTTATCCAACAAAGATTTATTGACCATTTACTGCTTGTAAGGCAGTAATTTGGGATGCATTAGTGAACAAAACTTAAAAACAAAGATAAAATATCTGTGGCTTCATGGAATTTATATTTTAGTGGGAGAAAAAATGATAAACATACAATATAAGTAAATTATATAGTATATTAGGTGATACTACGCAATATAGGAAACAGAGGGAATCAGACATTGGAAAGAAGGATTGAAATTTCAATTAGAGAGCTTAGAAAAGTCCCCACTGAGAAGAATGACATTTGACATTTGAACAAAATCTGAAAGAAAGTGAAGGACTCTTCATGTGGGTATTTGGGGGAAGAACATTAGCCCTTTTGCCGTGATGGTCAGATATAAATGAATGAATGTATCCGAAATTTTTATATGTAAAAATAATATCATTTATATACAAAGCAGCTCAAATTATTATTATTAAATGCATAACATAGTAAAAATATTAATTTTTTTGTGGATTTCTGACACAGCTCTAAGTCCAGTTGCCATTTTCAATCTTTAGTTTCAAGGGGTACAGTTCACCATCCCATGTGGGAATTGAACCGGCAGCCTTGTTGTTGAGAGCTCTGCTCTAACCAACTGAGCCGTCCGGTTGCCCCTTCAGAAGATCAGCAGCAGCTCATTATCTTCAATCTAGTTGTGGAGGGCACAGCTCACTGGCTCATGTGGGAATCAAACCAGCAACCCTGTTGTTCAGAGCTCGTGCTCTAACCAACTGTGTCACCTGGCAATCCCTTGTTCGGCATAATTTTTTTGTGTGATTCATCTTTGTTGTGTATCTCAGCAATTCATTCTTTTTTCATTACTATATAATATTTCATTGCATGAATATCTCATAGTTTTATTCACTTATTGATGGATATTTAGGTTGTTTACAGTTTTTACCTACTGCCTATAAAGCTGCTATAGATGTTCAAGCCAAGACTGTGTGTGGACATGTATTTCCATTTCTCTTAGCTATCTAGGACGAGAGACCTTGCTTTATCATAATATATAAACGTACGTTTATAAGAAACTTGCAAACTGTTTCCAAGGTGTTGGCACCATTTTATATTCCTACCATCAATGTATGACATTTCCAATAGCTCCATATCCTTGTTAACATTAGGCAATGTAAATCTTTTAAAACTTTAGCCTTTCAAGTATGTGTGTAGTGACATCTCATCGCGGTTTTCATTTGCATTTTCTCGATGACTGAGAATGTTGGTCATTTGTGATCTTCTTTTGTGAAGGGTTTGTTCAAATATTTTGCTTATTTTTTAAATCAATTGTCTGTCTTAATATTATTGAGTTGTAGGATGTTTTATGTATTCTGAATACACATCCTTTGATACTTATATATATTGTGACTATTTTCTCCCATCCATAGTTTGATGTTTTATTTTCTTAACAGGTAATATACTCTAGATAACTGAGGTTCCCCAATTTCAGGAGGACATGAAATAATTTGCTAAGTGCAGATATGAAATGAGTGAATTTTGTACGGCAGTGATAATTTTGTCCGGTCCAAGGATATTTTTTACATTAAATTCTTTTCTTTACCATCCAGCACTTGCTTATATTATTTCATGTAATTTTGCCTTGGCATTTCATGTATGCAAGTCTTCTTTTCTTAGCTAATGTTTCTCTTTCTTTAGATTAAGTCTTCTTTCCTTTATGAGACTATAAGTTTTGTGTTTTTCTTCTGTGTCCACCACTGCAGCTTTGGGTTCACTAGATATTTGAGAATTGATTGAATCATTTGGGTTAAACTTGAATTCCACAGTCTAAGGTTTGTGTTTGGTGGTTTTATTATTATTATTTTGGTGGTTTTCCTCGTGTGTATTAGTCAGGGTCTTGGCAAACTGGAGACCTTGGAGAGCCAATAGTGTAGTTCCAGTCTGTGTGCAAAGGCCTGAGAACCAGGAGAGCTCATGGTATAAACTGCATTCCCCAAACTGGCAGGTTCAACACCCAAGGAAAGTTGAAAACACTTTGGGTATTCAGCACCCCAAAACACTCAGATTTCTAAGGCAGGAAAAGACAGATGTCCTCGCTATAAGGCAATCTGTCAGTACAAGTTCCTTCCTACTCTAGGAAGGGTTAGCCTTTTTGTTCTATTCAGGACTTTAACTGATTCAATGAGTGACACATCTGGGAGGACAATTTTCCTTACTCAGTTTATCAATTCAAATGTTAATCTTATCCCTAAACACCCCACAGACACACCCAGAAGAATGTCTGACCAAATAGCTAGACACTGTGGGCCCAGTCAACACATAAAATTAACCGTCACACCGTGGTGGAAAGGAAACTAACTACAATGGAAAAATTCTTCTTAATTTACATTAGGACATGGCAAACTTGAATAGGCAAATTTTAATTAATGAGAAGGAGAAATGTAGCTATATAAACATATTTTGCACCTACTTATACAGATATGTTTTTAATTACTATATACTTGATGTGACTAAGTACCCACTTATAAACAATTGTCCACTGATGCTGTTACTACTTATTATAAAATGTGTTTGAGAACTACATTGTTTAATATATTTTCTAATTAGCTTGAAATATGCAGATGCCAGTTCCTAACCACCTGCAACTAGGAAAAGTTATTTTCCTCAAGCAGTCACAGGATTCCTAACGTTCCCTAAGTTTTATAGGACATAAAACAGCAGATATTTAGAGAAAATAGGGCTATTTCCATTTTCCATGAGGTGCCGTGCTGCGGTCACACCGAAGCTTTAGGTGGGGATCTATAAAAGCCCTGTCTTCTTCTTGAACAACTAGAGACCAGGCATGAACCTGAGGTTGGGTCAGAGCACTCCTTGCTTGGCTTTTCAAGCAATCAAAACGATGGGCTAAAACCAGCTTAGTGGTGGGAAGGATGCCTGAGTAAGATGTCCCTCTCTAAACCTACCATACACATCAGACATTGGCCCATGTTAGCAGGATAGCCTAATGGGATGGATGCATATGGAAGAAACAAGAGCTAATAAATTTGTAGGTGGCATTTGTAAATAACATTGCCTACACTTTTGTTGATAGCTTCAACAAGCAGCTTGTTGGAATAGCTTCAGGTGGCCAAACAAGGAATGGTTAGGTGTAAATGAGGACTAGAAGTCTAGGCAGTATGTGGTTTCATCCTATAGAATTTCCAGCTTTTTGGCACCAGCTTTACTTCTGTGAGGAGGAGTCCACATAGTTCATCACATCACAGCTTTCTTTTAACTTGACAGAGCTTCTATTGTACTAGGCAGATAAAATCCGAGAGGGATTCATTTGGATTTAGGGTTTGGGTGGGAACTGGGTTAAATTGTGTTCCCAGCTCATGTTGTACATATCACATTCTTAAGCCAAATGAAAAACACCCATCCCTTCAAGGTTGACATACAACTGGGTTTTACTTTACATGGTGAGACTGGATTTTTGAACAAGGAACATGTCCCTAGGGGCCAGTTAATGGCTGAACTTTCACTCTTTTCAAGTTGTAGAAGAAATCTCAGTCAGCAGTGTAAGAATGTTCAGTGAGACCAGCAGTACTTTTATCAGAATTCCGGTCCTGTTTGAGTTTTTTTGTAGAATGGGTACTTGTTCCTTAGGATTTTTCTCTTTGGAGATTATAAAATTGAATGATATTCTTCCATTAATAAAATACTTTCAGCAGGAGGATTTTTATTCCTTAAGCCAGGTGGATTCCAGTGATATTTACCCCTAACACTCACTGGCATCAGATGTTCACATTCATTCCATTTACTTACAGTTTTAGCTTTATTCTAAAAGAGGAATTTCTTCTGAGAAGATTTTTGCGTGATGTAGAATCTTCTCACTTCGCATATCATTTTTTACACAATCTAAATTTAAATATAATTTTTGTATATTTTCATATTTATAATCACTTTATTATATTTATAAATTATTTTGTTGACAAGTCGATTTGACACTTGGGGTGATCTCTTTTTGTGAAGAGTTTCATATCACTAAGATTTCCACATCACTAAGGTAGAAATTAATTCGCTTTTCTGGTCTCATTCAATGTAGTGTTCAAAACAACGCTGTGTTCAACTTTCACTTGATAATATCTTATAAAAATATAACATTTTTACCATCATGTCAACATCCATTATGCTGCCATTTCCATCTTCATACATTCTTCCTGTCATGAAAGACAAGTATAGAAAATCTAAGTAGCATTTTTTTTTTCACTCAAAGTGTGCACCTAGGACTGACTTGTGGTGATACTCCAGGAATTTTCACAGCATGTTTTCTTTCTGGAAATTATGAAGTTAGTTTTGGGATCTGGACAAGTTACCAAGAATTCTGAGAATCTGAATTCTAAAAGTAGTCGTATCAGTTCAGAGGTTAGGTGGTTTGGCCAGTGAAAGGGCAATGTTGGGGCAAGTGCTCATCCATCATGCTGTCATACAACTGCTTCCTGGAGTTCTGCAGTGTGGAAATGGCTTCTTTTCAACCACATAGCCCCATTCTGACTCCTCAGTAAACCTCTGCTGTAGGGGCCGTTAGCCCCTGTTTGGGCTAAGGAGTTACTAAAAATTGGTAAGACTGTTTGCTACTCATCTCTCTTGGCTGCTGGCAAAACGAGCTACGTTCATTTAGAAGATGATTTCAGTTTTTTTTTTTTTTCTTTTGGGGGTGGGTGAGGGGAGATGAAGGTGCCTCATCAAAAGCCAGTGTTGTCCTCAGCCATTCTTGAGTTGTGGTTATGGTAATCTTATTCAAACTAGGACACTTTTGAGAGTGAAAGAGATGCTGTTAATAATTATGCGGGGGGACAGGTGTAAAATAAGACTGTTCTGGGCAAACTAAGGTGAAAGTTCATTCTAGCAGTAACAGTATAGAGGTGGTTTCACCCCTTGCGTCTATGGCAAGTGATTGACAAGGAGAGAAATGTGCTCTGTCGTAAGGTGAGCTAGGTGATGGATCAACGCCATGCGCATGCAAAGACCTTAGAAATCATAGGCCTTCAGGACCAATGCAAAAGGAAAACACTAGATCATGGCTATCACTCACCCAAGCTTGGTTTAAGTAAACCAGGATTTGTTCACCTTTGTGTCACAGATATTTTTTGAAATATAATGAAAGCTAACAAAATTGCTCTCTGGAAGACTACACATGCATGTCAAATTTTGCATGTGTGAATATTTCCACAGAAGTCTCAGTTTATATGAAGCCACCTAGGAAAATATAAACCCTAGATCAGTGCTTTAAGGCATAAACTACAAAGTAGACATGTATTACTTTTATCAAAGGTGTTACAATAACTTTAGGAGCATATAACTTGTAGAATCTGTTGAAACACATTACCAAAAACCATTGTGCATCAGGTAATAAACAAAATGTACATGAATATAATTTATGAGTGGTTCAATTTTGTGAATGTGCATCACTGATTGACTTTTTTACCAATTGCGGACCATTAAAAGAATTCATACAATCAGAATTTAGCATGCCCTGATCCCGGGAAGATTACTCCGTCAGAGGTGTTAGTTTATGAGAGTAACCACAACTTGCTTATATTCTACAATTGTAGTTGATGTAGTATTTTATAAGGAATATAGACCAGTTTTTTAAAAAGCTGGCATTTACTGAGGACTTTCTGTAGACCAGGCATGCCTCTATGGACTTTACATGCAATTGCTTTACATTTAACCATTGAAGAAGTATTTTATTTTAAATTTTCTTTCCATTTTACAGATGAGGAAATTAAAACTTAAAGAGGCAAAGTAACTTCACAGAGTATTATTTCCTCCGAAGTTGTCTGATTATAAAACTTAGGCTCTCCCCGCTTCTAAAATGTAGGCCGTGATTCACAAATACCATGCTTTCCTCTGCTAATGTTATAGGATTGTACTGTGTGTACAAGCAAGAGAAAGCATGAGGGTAAGGAAAAAATATTTTCTGTCATAGGATGCAATTTGCCTCTCATGTCATTTTAGAACTGCCTCAGGAGAAAAGAGATGAGGATTTAAAAAAAAATTGTCTTAGGGTAGTTGTGATAAAGAGAAAGAAAATGAAGTCTGACAGAAAATAGGTAAAATGGTCCTCTGGCTGAACCTCAGGAGACATGGTCCCGGTGAGCTTTCTCATGCTTTTTCCCATTCTTGCTTCTTTCCTTCTGTAGTGCCATATTTAATGGCTTTCCACACCACCCAGACTTTCTCTCTTTCCCTGTGTATTTAAAGAAATTATAAATTGTTTTGGGCATCCCTGAATCCTCTAACCACCTCCTTAAGGAAAATGGAATCACCCTAAATGCAAGGAATCAACAGGAAAATGGATAAACTATAGCATGTGCATACAATGGAAATCTATGCAGCAGTAAAGAGAAATGAATTCGAATTTGTTATTAATGTGAGTTGCTCTTACTATAAACAATTGAGCAAATAAAGCAAGAAGAATATATGGTATGATATGATTCAATATTGTGTATCATTAGGGACACATTCATATGTAGTGAAAGGATAAAGAAATACAAAATACCTAATCCAAGTTAGTAGTTATCTTTGGAGCTAAGAATTGAGAGAAGTGACCATGAAAATGTTGCAGGGGAATTCAATTCTTAATATCTTCAGCTAAAGTTGTTCAGGGAAATGTCCCAAAGAGAGGAGTCATCTGAGAACTCTCAGTTGCCAACCCTTCCAGCAGCTGGGGGAATGGGTATTTCTGTCTTCCCGTGGGGATCTGGGTGGGCACCACAGCATCCACTGAATCATTGGTTCTCAAACTTGCCTGCACATTAGAGTCACCTGGGGAGATTTGCAAACTCCCAGAGCTAAGTCTGTGCACCAAACCAAATTAAACATATTTTTTGGGAAGGGGGCATTCTTTTAGTTATTTTTTAAAAAAATTTTCTCTAATAATATTAAATTACAGTTGACATACAATATTATATCAGTTTCAGGTTTACAACATAGTGATTAGATATTTATAAAACTTACAAAGCGATCATTCTGATAAATCTAGTATCCATACATCATACATAGCTATTACAATATTATTGACTATATTCCCTATACTTTACATCCCCATGACTATTTTGCAACTACCAATTTTTACTTCTCAATGCCTTCCTCCTTTGTAACCATCCCCCCAACCTCCTCCCATCTGGCAACCATCAATATGTTTTCTGTATCTATGAGTTTATTTCTGATTTCTTTGTTTATTTTGTTATTTAGATTCCACATATAAGTGAAATCATATTGTATCTGTCTTTTTCTGTCTGACTTACTTTACCTAGCATAATTCCCTCTAGGCCCATCATGTTGTAACAGAAGGCAAGATTTCATTCTTTATTTATGGCTGAGTAATATTCCATTGTATATATGTATGACTTTTATACCCATTCATCTATTGATGGACACTTAGGTTGCTTTGATATCTTGGCTATTGTAAAAATGCTGCAATGAACATATGGATGCATATACATGTCTTGTCAAATTAAGTGTTTTGGGTTTCTTCAGATAAATACCCAGAAGTGTCATTGCTGGGTCTTTCTTTGTATCTTGTTTTAAAGTCTATTGTTTTAAAGCCTTTGTTTTAAAGTCTATTTTGTCTGGTATAAGTATTGCTGCCACAGTTTTTTGTTTGTTTATTTTTAATTTCCATTTTCATGAAATATCTCTTTCCATCCCTTTACTTTCAGCCTTGTGTATGGGTTTTGATCTGAAGTGAGTCTCTTGTAGGCAGCATATGTAAGGGTCTTGTTTTCTTATCCATTAAGCCTCTTTATGTTTTGATTGGAGCATTTAATCCATTTACATTGAAAGTAATTGTTGACAGATATGTAGTTATTGCCATTTTCTTATTCACATTTTTTATTCTGTCATCTTAAAGAGGTCCCTCTAAGATTCCTTGTAATACTGGTTTGGTAGTGATGAACTCTTTTAGCTTTTTCTTGTCTGGGAAGCTCTCTATCTGTCTTTCAATTCTAAATGATAGCTTTGCTGGGTAGAGTAATATTGCCTGTAGGTTTTTTGAATATTTTGTGCCAGTCCCTTCTGGCCTGCAAAGTTTCTGTTAGAAATCAGCTGACAGTCTTATGGGAACTCCCGTGTAGGTAACTGACTTTAAGATTATCTCCTTGTCTTGAACCTTTGCCATTTTAATTATGATGTGTCTTGGTGTGGGCTTCTTTTGGTTCATCTTGTTTGGTATTCTCTGCTTTTCCTGGGCTTGAATATCTATTTCCTTCGCCAGGTTAGGGAAGTTTTCAGACATTAGTTCTTCAGATATGTTTTCAATTCCTTGCTCTCTCTCTCTTCTCCTTCTAGTACTCCCATGATGTGAATGTTGGTATTGTTAATATTGTCCCAGAGGCCTCTTAAAATGTTACTGTTTTTGGATTCTTTTTGCTTTTTGCTTTTCTGATTGGGTGTTTTCTGCTACCTTATCTTCCAAATTGTTGATTCAAACATCTGCTTTATCTAATTTACTGTTGCCTCCCTCTAATGTAGTCTTTATTTCAGGTTTTGTATTTTTAAATTTCTGACTGATTTGTTTGTTTGTTTGCTTTCTATCTCCATTTTTATGTTTCCAACTTTTTGTTGAAGTTCTCACTGAGATCATTGAGCATCCTTATAATCAGTGTTTTGAACTCTGCATCTCGTATATTGTTTGTCTCCATTTTGTTTAATTCTTTTTCTGTAGCTCTGTTCTGTTGTTTCATTTGGAACATGTTTATTTGTCTCCCCATTTTGGCTTCCTCCCTGTGTTTGTTTCTATATATTAGATATGGCTGCTATATCTTCTGGTCTTAGTAGAATGGCCTTATGTAGTAGATGTCCTGTGGGGCCCAGTGGCGCAATTTCCCTGGTCACCTGAGCTGGGTGTGTCCCTTGTGTGGGTTGTGTGTGCCCTCCTGTTGTAGCTGAGCCTTGGCTGCAGTTTGCACATCAGTAGGAGGGATTGACCCTCAGGCTGATTGGTTGTGAGGACTGTCGGTGACTATAGTGGAGGAGCTGTGGTGCAGGGGCTGACCCTACAGAGCAGGATCAGCTTTAACAGGGTTCTGGTGCCTGCCTAGTCTGCTTTGGGTGCCTCATATGTGGAGGTGGTCTGGTGGGGCTTTGGCATGGTCTAAGGTTGGCCACTGGATGTGATGGCCCTGTTGCAGGTCAAGTTCAGCCACAGCCTGCACCCTGCCCAGGGCTACCTGACAAGAGTCACAAAATGATCTGCAGATGTCTTTCACCTGGGCTGGACTTGGAGGTGCCTGGGAGAGGCTAAGCTTTCAACTGAGGCCAGTTGCCACTAGTTTTTGGCTTGGGATGGCTTAGCAAGAGATACGAGGAATGCTGAGGCCAGATGCTGCTTGTTTGGGGTTTGTGAACCTTTGAACAATTTGAGGAAAGTCTGCAGCATGAGCCAAGACAGGCCATTTATATGAAAAAACCGCTCCATGAAGCTCTTTTATTTTTCTCCATGATGCTCTTTTGTTAAATTATTTATATCAATTGTTTTCTTTTGATTATTTAAAATGCTGTTTTGAAAATTTCTTTTTCTATTTGTTGCTAATGTGTAGATATAAGACTCAATAAAAAAATTGCCTTACGTTCTTCAATCTTGACATATTTCTTATTAATTTTTAACATTGCCTATGTTTTCTTTTCTGGTATCTATGAAAATAATCATGTAGTATGTGAGTAAATGTTGTTTAATTTCTTTCTTTTTCATCTTTATTTTTTTAAACTTTATTTTTTCTGTCTTATTGTGATGTATTGGACCTTCAGGGCAATGTGGATTAAAAACGACAATGGCAGGAACTATCTATTCTTGAGTTTCAAGAGAATGCCTTTAAATTTCACTATTAAGTGTGATATTTGTTGTAGGTTTTCTGTGTATCCTCTTTAATGGGTAATGATATATATCTCCTCTTGATTTTATAAAAGTTTTATCATTAATTGGCATAGAATTTTACTAAATCATCTGGCTCTTTGATTATCTGAATATTCTTTAATCTGCTAATGTGGTGAATACATTTTTTTATTGTTAATTTTTTTCTTGCATTCATGGAACAAATCCAATACATATTGCCCCTTTTTGTTTCAATTATGATCAGAAGTGATTTTAGCCTAAAGTTTCCTTTTTATACAATTACATTGGTATTAAGGTTATAATATACTCAAAAACTTAAGTTATAGCATGCTTCTTCTTTTCCTTCTTTCTTTGGTAGAGTTTGTGAAGTTTGTAATAAACCTTTCCTTTATCATTCAGTAGAGTTCATCTGCAATACAATCTGATATTCTTTGGATAGCCTGGGCAAGTTTTCAATCGCTAATATAATTTCATTAATAGTTTAATGACTATTTATGTTTTCTATTTATTCTTGAGGGAGTTACACTAAATTTATATTCATAAGAAGTTCATTTTATTTATAAATATTTAGTAAATATATTGGCATAATATTAATAAGATATTATTTTTATACAATAACCATTTGCTGAACTATGGCTCCATAGTTGCTGCTAATATAATTTATTCATCCCTTTTCTGTTTCCTTCTTGGTCTTTTCTGGGGAAATATATAAATTAGTTTCTTCTCATATTAAGGGCCATAAGTGTATTCATATTCAAATACTTAATCCAAAGAAAACATTTAAATTTGACTGGTGCTCTTAAAACAAACCCAAAGTGATTCTAATGACAGACGCATCAGGCAAATTTTGGAAGAGGTGAAAGTTAAACTTAAGACTTATTAGAAGCTGCCCGTTCTGCTTATGAATAGGACAGCTTTGCTCTCTGCCAGTGTTTTCTTCCTTTTTTTTTTTTTTTGTTAATCAATTAAAAATTAAAAAGCATATGCAAAATAAAGAAATAAGTTCAAAGTGCACAGCCAAGAAATAAACTAATTGATTAATTCATTCATTGATTCAACAAATATTTATTAAACGCATATTATGTGCCAGGCATAATCTTAGGCTTACCACGTTACTCAGCACTGACCTTCTCCTGGCTCAGAATGCACAATGCCCTTGTAATTTGAAATGTGCTATTTCTAGAAATCCTAAGAAAAACAGTAGAGTGTTCATAAGGGCCAAAATCAGCAATAGGATGAAAACACTGCATCAAACAGTTGATAGAAACTAAAATATTGGGCTCTCTTTGCCTCCTGTCAACCTAAGTCCTTGTGACAGGAGTATATTTAGGTATGTTTCTCTCCTGGTGCTATTGTTTATGTCAGATTAATGTCACCCAGTGAGGGGATCATTTGCTTCATACCATTTAAATTGCTGGTGGAATCTGAGCATACATATATATTTTTTTAACTGAGTTATTTTTTTATTTCATCACTGCCATTTCTAATATAATCTAAGAGAGATTTGGTTATGTAATTATATCCACTCATATAAAGCAAGACATTTTGGTTTTGAGAATACTTAGTCTACAACGGCATTGCCAAAATCTGGGAGTCAATTGGCTAGTTAGATGATGCATAGTTATAATTTTCAATTTTAACCTGTTGCAAATTACTTTTCTAAGGAACAATATTTCGCATTGCTGTTCTTTTGTGGAGTATGACATTAATTCTCATTCTTCATTATTGATATAAATATAATTGTCTAAATATGCTTTGAAGACAGTTCCTATTTCAGTGCCTATTTAAATTTGCCTTTAATACTTTTTTATGGGCCTTTAGAAGAAGACTTCAGGCATTTTAAAATTAAGTGGTTTTCAATCTAATGTCCAATCCAACACAAATGAGTAACTCAAATGCTTTCATCAGTAAGCTACCTCATCTCAGTGATATGAAGTTTATAAAAATCTCTAAAGAAGTTTATTCACAAAGAGAGACTATCATAAATATTTGTTGAGTGTCTGATGGATGTTAAACGCAATCGTAGCCACTGACAGTACAGCATCGAGCAGCATAGTTATTGCCTTCTTGGGATGACATTATATTGGTGACTTTTATTTCCAGAGCAAAAATATGAAAGTTATGATAGGTTTAATGTAGGTGCTTATAGAGCATGGAGGAGACTTGTAGATTAGAGATAGCTTCCTGGAATAAATTATCTCTGTGCAGAGACCTTCATAACAAACTTAGCTAGGTGAAGAGCTGTCAAGTTTGTAGGCTGGGGTTGGAAGTTCTGAACAGCAAACAAACAAACAAATAAACAAAAACACCATATGGAATGGATTGGAATTATAGAGTAGGGCAAGTTTAATGAATTCAACATTCACAAGTTGAATTGTAATGTGTACTAGATGAACTGAAACAGTTTTCGGACATGGGTTTGTCCCTTTTTGTTTTGCATCATTTCCTTCTTATATACTCTAATGCTTTAAGGGCACAACACTTTACAGATTTTTACTACTTAGGACCAAAGAGTAAATGCATAAAAATGGCTAAAAGGAGTAGTTGAAGAACAGTGATGGTTATTAGCAATCTGTCTAGTACAAAGGGCACCAAATTTAGTATAAGAAAACTCCATTTTAGACTCTTTTTGCTCCAAGTTATAAGGTACACTAGCTTCAGCCAAAACAGAACTTATTATAAAGATACTGGTGTCCCCCATGGAGCCCAAAGACAGGAATGTGAAGAACCTGGATCTTATGAATAAATGGGGCTCTATTTTGTCTTCACTTCTATTTTTGTATTTTTTTTTTTTTTTTTCTGGCTCAAAAATAACAGTCCCCATTCTATAGAGGTCATAGATGCCAACAGCTCCAGAGGAAAACATATGAAAGCTCGGTCATCAGAGAGAAACTTCCTTGGCTGAAGTCGACAGAATCTTGGGAAGGGACTCTGGCTCAGACTGAGTTAGATGTCCACCCTTGGACCAATCAGTTGTGGCCACTGTGAATGCGGGCTGCGGTTATTGGCTCCACTTGAGTCTTATTCCCACTCTTGGGCCAATGCACTGTAGCCAGAAGTATGGATTTATGTAAGACTTGCAATTTCTCACAGGAACTCTATAAATGAAAAGGGCAGGACATTTTCCAGGATAAAGAAAAATTCTAGGCCATCAAAATACATCTATTACACTAAATATTATTATTAAAAAGGCACTTAATTTCTCTGAGTCTCAATTGTCTGTATTCTAAAAGTGTATGAATTAGCTATTGCTATGAATTTGTGTCTAATAAGGTATTTAAAAAAGTGTTTTAAATGATAAGGTCTATATATTAGGTTGGTGCAAAAGTAATTGTGGTTTAAAAGGTTAAAGCTAATTGCAAAATCTGCTATTACTTTTGCACCAACCTAATAATTATAAAATATTGCTTTGGTTATTGTAATGACTTTCCCAAAATGTGTACTAGATCTAGCTCTCAATATTTTTCATTTGTGAAAGTAGAATGTTTTCCCCCTATTTCCTATGGTCATGGACCATAAAAACAAAAAGAGTGTCTTCCATTTATTGATGATAGGTATATTACAAGGTTAGGCAATTCAGTTCATGAACTCATCCTAGAAAAAATGCTACGTACCTCATTGCTGAGTATCACTACAGTTACCTTCGAAGTGCTCCCCTTGGGAAGCTGTGCACCGATGCCAGCGCCTACTCCACCCTTCAAAGCAATTTTGGAACTCTTTTTCTGGAATGGCCATCCAAGCTGCCATCATATTACGCTTAATGTCCTGAATGTCATCAAAATGTCTTCCTTTCAATATTTCCTTTATCTTCAGGTAAAGGAAGAAGTCATCGGGGGCCGGATCAGGTGAGTAGGGAGGGTGTTCCAATACAGTTATTTGTTTACTGGCTAAAAACTCCCTAGCGGACAGTGCGATGGGAGCTGGTGCATTGTCATGATGCAAGAGCCATGAATTGTTGGCACAAAGTTCAGATCATCTAACTTTTTCGCAGAACCTTTTCAACACTTCAATAGTAAACTTGGTTAATGGTTTGTCCAGCTGGTACAAATTCATAATAAATAATCCCTCTGATATCAAAAAAGGTTAGTAACAGCGTTGCAACAAGTTCACATACTTAATTGTCAGACCTCGTATGTATCCAGTATTATGGTAGGAGCTCTGCGCATATTCTTTATTCTTCACCACTGTCATTTAAAGTAGATAACCTTACCAATTGCACTATAAGTTGAAAAGGGTAAGTAGATTAATTTCCTACAATGAATAAAAATCAGAGAGATTTACATCCAGTCTAAGTGATTACAAAGATAAGGAATGGAAAGTGGGGATTTTAAGGAGTCATTTGAACTTATTATATAAATGTATTATAATTGTCTGTATTGTTAATCTTTATAATTCAATTATTATAATTGTGTTATTTAACTAGTATTTGTAAAAATTTTTAAATAATATTTTGCTGTTCCATTTCTATTTGGTGATCTGGTGATTGTACTTCTGATCCTATGTGTTTTAAAGACGTAGGATTTCATACTGTGGATTTGCAAAGAGATGTTCTATTTATTTTAAGAAACTAAAATTTTAATTTTGAATGGAATGTTTAATATTTGTAAACAACTGTATGAAGAGACAGATACATTTGAGAGATAACAGAAAAAGTCTGATAGCCTCCAGGGTGGTTTCCAGAAAGTTCTGAACAGCAGGTCAACATTTTTGGTCTCAATAGTGGAAAGTACAAGTAATGAGCAGTTATAAGAATTTCTGGATTCTGACCCAGCTGAACAGAACATACATCTTTTCTTTTTAAATTTGTATCAAAAAGGAGTTACCTGGCCCATTAGAGCATGTATAATTAGTTTAGTAGAATAGTGTTCTAAACATGAATATTAGAGTCTTCTAATCATCTTTGTAAGGCAAAGATTTTCAGATAGCCAATACATTAAAAAAGTCTTCTACTTTTACATTTGTTAATACCAGGGGTGCCAAAAAAATGTATACAAGTGGACACTTTGGTCAACGTTGCTCAAGCAGTAGTTTACTGTAATCAGAAGTGTCTGGATGCTGATGGTAACCACTTTGAGCACCTCTTGTAATTGCAGAAGTCAAACATGACATGTATTCATCTTTTGTTATTGGTATATATTGAATATTACAATTTTAATAGTTTTCCTTTCTTAAAATGTGTGTACATTTTTTTTGGCACCCTCTGTATATTGAAGTGTTATAAATCTCAAATTCCATCCAAAGAGATATGTGATACTTCTTATCACTGGGATATTTTATGATATTTCAGGTATTTCTGAAAACACATGGGAGAGAATCCACTGTTCATGAAGTAACATGTGGCAGTCCTCTTCAAGTGTCTCAGTGTTTGTCACTGTTCACCTCTAGACTTACAAATAGTTTCTGTGCAATGCCTTTCTTTTTTGGTTTGACTTTAGGTCTCCTCTCTGTTAGTCTCATGCGTATACTTAATGGTTCTGTTTCAAAGAGTATATTTCTTTTCAATTTTAAGCTCCTGTGGAAGTTTACTCAAACTTGTGGCTTTACATAGAAGGCTAGGAATAGTATTACTTATGTGTCTGGGAGAACAATTCCATCCATGATACATTATCACATCATTTACTCAGAATGTATTTAGATTTCTTCAGACATGACTTCTTGAGAGTGGGCTATCCTTTTCATGTACCAGAAAAGTCTGAAGTACATATAGCTTTCTTATTTGAAAGTATTTTCAAAGACGTTATCTTGCAAAGTTTGAAGAAGATGTTATTTCCACTTTGCAGATGGTAGAACTAAAGTTTTGAGGAATTAAACGTCTTATTATACGATGTTGCATGGCAGATTGGAAAGTGACATTCAGTTCTGGTTCCGAGTCCAGAGTACTTCCTGTGACCACTTTCCACATCACTTTCATCTCTATTATATCATTTTGTTCTTAAAATAATATGGCATTCGGACAGGAACAAATTTGGTCCTCCACCAATTTACAGATGAAAATATTGAACCTTAGAGGTATTTTTGCCCAAAACTACACAATGAGAATCTTTCGCTTCCAAGTTCAAGTTCATTTCTATTACAATTTGCTGACTTTCCAACTTTAGTAAGTCCTATATGGCTTATTTAAAAATTCTACAATCTCTTGGTTTTGAAAAAAAAATCCCTTTAGATTTTTCTTGATTTCTTATATTTATAATACTTAAAAATATGTATTTTATTACACTAATAAAGCAATACTTTATGTAGAGTTCCAGCTTGAACTTTATGGAATCTGACCTGCTGCTCTTGAAGTACTAACAACTGCAGCAAATAGCCTTTTTCTAAAAAAAAATATGGCTGACATATAATATTATATTAGTTTCAGGTATACAACATAGTAATTCGATATTTATTTATCTTATGAAGTGATCGTCTCAATAAGTCTAGTAACCGTCTGTCACCTTACATAATAATTACAATATTAATGACTATATTCCCTATGTTGTATATCACATCCCCAAGACTTATTTTATAATTAGACGTTTGTATTTCTTAATCCCCTTCTCCTTTTCTGCCTATCCCCCTACCATTCTCCCCTCTGGCAACCATCAGTTTGTTCTCTGTATCTGTGAGTTTGTTTCTGTTTCCTTTTATTTATTTGTTTTGTTTTTTAGATTATGTATATAACTGAAGTCATATGGTATTTGTTTTTCTCTGTGTGACTTATTTCACTTAGCATAATACTCTCTAGGTCCATCCATGCTGCTGCAAATGGCAAGATTTTATTATTTTTTAATGTCTGAGTAATACTCCATTATGTATAGGTACCACATCTTCTTTATCCATTCACCTATGAATGGACACCTAGGTTGCTTCCATATCTTGGCTGTTGTAAATAATGCTGCACTGTATATAGGGTTGTATATATTGTTTTCAAATGAATGTTTTCATTTTCTTCAGATAAATTCCCAGAAGTAGAATTTCTGGGTGGTATGCTAGTTCTATTTTTAATTTTTCTAGGAAGATCCATACTGTTTTCCATAGTGGTTGCACTAGTTTACAATCCCACCAACAGTGCACAAGGGTTCTTTTGTCTCCACAGGCCCGCCAGTACTTGTTATTTGTTGTCTATTTGATAATGGCCATTCTGACAGGTGTGAGGTGATATTTCATTGTGGCTTTGATTTGTATTTCCCTGATCTACATCTGTTCTGTTGCCAATAAAACGAATATTTCTTAAGTGATATGTATGAAACAAAATTTTAAAAAACACGACAATTGTTTTTATCTCTCCAAGTGAATGTAATAAGGTTTATTCTTTTCCTTGAAAACAAATTGACATTCATTTAATACCACTGTTATTTTCTGTTATCCTTCAGAATACCTGCTAATTTATTAATGTTCATTAGGAAGCATTTCACTATTTATTACCAGGAAAATATAGGTATGTTCCAGTTTCACTAAGAACAAATCAATAGAAAATGGAATCAAACAGTGTTCTTATCCCAATGTTATTGCTAAAAGTTGTGTGACTTTGACAAAGTTGTTTCTCTATCCACTAAGGCCCTACATTACTTTCTATTGTTGTCATTACAAATGACAAACATAGTGGTTTAAACATACATTATTATCTTTTATTTCTCCAGGTCATAAGTGTAACTCAGGTCTCATTGGGTTCAAATTAAAGTATCAACAAGGCTGTGTTTCTTTATGGAGGCTACAGGCAAGAATCTTGTTTCCTTGCTCATTCAACTTGTTGGGAGAACTCATTTCCTTGCAGTTGCAGAACTGAGATCCCCATTTCTTTACTGGTTGTCCTCTGGTGGTCCTTTTCAGCTTTCAGATCTCAACTGCATTCATTGGCTTGTAGGCCCTTTTGTCTTCAAAGCCAGCAGTGGCAGGTAGTCTCTTTCCTGATTTTTCTCTCCTGCCTCTTTATCTGTCATCGCATCTCTGTGACCACAGCTGAGAGAAGTTGTCTAATTTTAAGAGTTTGTGTGATTAGATTAGTCTAATCTTGATAATCCAGCATAATCTCCTTATCGCAAAATCTATAACCTTACTCAAATCTGCAAAACTTCTTTTGGTATCTAAAGTAACATTCACAGGTTTTGAAAATCATGGCATAGACATTTTGAGGGTTCATTATTCTGCCTACCACAGGTCCCTTATGAGATTCTGTGATTCTTTGATTCAAGTTTATATCTGCAGAATAACTGCTTTTGACTTCAGAGAAATAAGGAATATTGAGAGCATTGTACCTCCTGTTTTGGGGATAAAATCTTTCAGTTTAATTGCATTAAAAATAATTTTCTGGAAAAATGGACTCTCTGTCCTAATAAATGCCAAGTATACCAAATAAAAGGTTGCTTTTTGTTAATTCAGACAGTCAATCAATGCAATGAAAACAACTGTACTCTAGTATCAAAATGACTAAAAGTCTCACTTTCAAGATGTGAAGCAATGCCTTGCACACATAACCACAATAAATATAAATGAACTAAAACCTTACATTAAAAGACAATGTTAAATTAAAAAGAAACATAATATAATAATAATAAAAAAAACCACATCAATATTTAGTCTTTGTGCCTGGTTTCTGGCACAGTTTCTAAATCCCTTAGAATCATCAGAGTGGTAAGAGTGTCTTTTGTATGCTAATGAGATGTCTGGTGGAGGAGGGGGGCTAGGCTAGATAGATTCAGGATTGGGATGAGTCACCAGAAAGACCAAATTACGATTAGCGGGTTGGACTTTTCAACCCTGTCCCCTGACCTCTGTTTCACTGAACCTATTATCCTTTCTCTAATTTATTTATTGACATTCATTAAGTCTTTTAATTTTAATGTATATCATTTCAATTGTGTGTTTGTTATTTCTGTAAATTACGATATTTTCAGTTATATCTGCTTATTTCATTTTTACGATATTCTTACCTTTGTAATTGCATATATCTTTTACACATTTCACACGTAGCTATTGTCTATTATGTCAAACAATATCAATATCTTCAATTCTTTCAGGTTAAATCTTTGTTTCTTGTTTGCTGATTCTCACACATCATGGCTTGTTTTTCTGTGTTTGTTGATCTTTATTTGTGAGCTCATTCTTGATTTCAATCTGTGGGAGACCTGTAGGCCTATTTTAGGGTGGTGGGGTCTCCTGGACACTTCTGACTCTCTAATCCCACTTATGGCTCAGAAGAGGGATCTCAGACTCAACTTTCCCTCCTGGTGCTATCTCTATAAGATTGTTGCCTTGGGGCTATGCCTTTCAATGGCATCTGTTGATTTAACTCATCTCCCTACCCCTCTGGCTGCACACTACTCTAACTCTCTACTTTTTTTAACCTAGACTCTCCTCTTTTGTGGGCCTGACTCCAGGACATTTTCATCCAATCATTCAAGAACTCCTGCTCTGTCTTCTGCCTTACCCAGTCCCTGTCCCCTGGAAGTTCTGAGATCAGCTCTCCTTTGTTGGTGGTCTTTTTTTTTTTTTTTTGGAGGGGGAAGGAGGAATATGACTCTAGGAACTGTGTCCTACCTTTAGTGACATGAGTGGTGTCTCCAAGAATGTTCAGTATATGGTTCCAGTTGTAAACATAATGATTAATTGTACCTCTTAGATACAAGCCATGGCTCCTTGGCACTGGGATGTATATGTAGGAATCCAAATAATGCAGGAGATATATTTGGGGAGTTATATTTTGCGAAGTGAGTGTTGTCAGTGAATATCTCACTTATATTTGTGGCCAACTGATAAAAATTAGCAGCCAGAAATTGAACAAAATTGCAAAGGATAGAAATACAAATTTATGTGTTTGCTCTGTGGAAAGAAAGGGATGAGTTTCTATGCTGGTAAGGATATTCTAATTATTAAGGTGTTAATTAGTTTTAAATATAAACTAGTTTCTGTTCTTTCTAAAAAGCATACAAAGCTGAGTTATATATGAATGATCTAGATGAGGAGAATTCATTTTCTGTATAAGTCTGTATGTATATGTATAAAGTTGGAGAAGTTGTGTCACATTGTCCAACCTATATAGATAACATATGAAAAGCTTCTGAGAATTACATAATTTTATAATCATAAAGGGTCATCATTATTCAGCCCCGGCAGGAAACTAAGTCCAAAAAAGGGAAATGTCCTGTTTAAACTAAAAAAACCAGTGAAAGACACACAGCCAGTTCAGGACAAGTGTTTGATGTCCAGACCAGTGCTCTTTTCATTGTAACCTGCTGCCAATCTAGGGATAGGTGACTAGGGCCTTTGGGGGCCAACTGAATAGAGGACAAGAGTCTTTGAATATATAACAACAAAAAACAGAATCTAAAACTGTGGTTGGTTTTATTTTAAGTCTTTAACAAAAAAGTACTAATTTGTGAAGAGACATTAGCAATAATGAATCTTTTCTGAATTATCATTGATTAAAATGTCACGGTGTTTGTTGATTAAAATAGTGTGTGCAAGGAAAGGGAAACGTGTAGCTTCATTTCTTCCTAATAAGATAGGATTTGGCATTCATCTAAAAAATTAAAAACATGTTTTAATTTTCATAGTGCCCATTTCTATCGTTTTATTCTATTGGATAGCTGGTAAGGAAAAATATAGGGCATGATAAGAATTTTTTCAAGAATAATAAGTGCTTTATAATGCTCACACTGTGCCAGTATGGCTGTAAGTGGTGTGTGAATTTTAACCCATGTAATTCTCATAACAACTCCCTGATGTTGGCCCTACTATCTGTATTTGAAAGATGAGGAAACAGAAGCACAAGGAGATTAACCAAGTTGTTCTGGGTTAAACAAACAATTAAAAATATGAACACACAATGTAATATGTAGATGATGTATAATAGCACAGAATATTACTTAATATTTATAATATTAATTTTACTATATAATTTTACTAACCAATGTCACCCCAATATATTTAATACAAAATAAAATGAAAAAAGATTATGAACAACATGTTTCAATATTAAATTTCCAAAATGAACTATTTTGCAAATCCTTATGTGTTTAAAAATGAATAGCAGGGCCAAGAGGACTCTACAAATCTAAATGACAATTCTTCATGTAGGCATCTTCAACAAGGCATAGTTTTACGATGAAAATCGTTGACATTTATGAAGGAAGATAAGCAGGGCCAGAAAACTCTGTAGAGAAGTGCCAATGGCAATATTATTATATAGTTTCTGTATGAATACAAATAGAGAACATCTGTAATGAGTTATACTTATTGTATAGTTTTACATGATTGTCCCCAAAAGTGAGGTGCCCAGTCATTGATGGCAGTGATAAAAAGAAGAAGAATGGCTTCAGCAAAATCAAAAATTTTTTTTCTTTTTTTTGAAAATTAAAAGTTTTAACTGTGGAATTAGAGATGACAATATAAAAGAATGTTGACGGCAAGTGATGTAGAGATTATTGGATTGAATAGGAAAACATGATCTCGAATTGAATAAAAGAAAATGATCTTGCTTATTCAAAATTCTTTTGCAGATATACCAGAATGTTTTTCCAAAGTCTAAGCCTAAATAAATTGCAGCGCACACAACACAGAGTTATCTACAACAATGATCAACATTTTAATCTTTATTTTTATACTTGGTTCAGAAATGCCACATGGAATATTATACATAAAGAACCTGATATAGCCTGAATGGCTACATAAGTTTAGTGTTAGAATAAGTAAATAAGTGGAAGAATTTATCATCTTGGATTGGATATTTCCTCAAGTTATGAGGATGAAATTCCAGTCTTAACAGAATGCAGAGTAGGAAATCTCCTGTATTTTTGCTGTGTTTGTAGGGATATTGATAAGGACATTGCTAAGAAGGCTAGCTCACATTTTCTTTTTTATGTTGACCCATAGTCTGACAGATTTTCATAACATGAAAAGTTGTGCTTTTCTTGAGTCACTGCTTTTGAAAATTCTTGGGAAATTATGTATCTGCTAAGCAATTATTTTTCTCTCTTTGTTTTGTGTCCTAGGAATCTCAAAGCTGAATTTACAAAGCACTTTGGTATTCATATGTAAGTGCCTGTTGGATTTAATTTTATGTACCAAATCCATCTAACAGGCCTTCCTTTATTTTCCTTTGTGTTCATTTCCCAACTTGTTTTTGGCTTTGTTGTGATTCCTATATTTCTGTAGGCAACTCCAAATCATTTTGAAAGCATATAGGGTATAATTATCTGAACAAATGCTCTATTTTTTCTTATCAAAACTTGTAAGTATTATAAACCGTGATAAGGAATGAATTATCAGCTATGCCAAAGTGACATACCAGAAAAATCAATGCCATTATTTTCTGTGTATGGGACTTCAATGTATGAAGAAGACCAGAAGTAGAGTTATTTAATGTTATATTAATCCAACAATGGCAAGGGAGAAAGAAGTAGAAAAACAATTCAAATATTGAACAAATACTGTATAAATGTTATTGGAAATAATTAAGGCACCAAAGTCACTTATAGTTTGACATTTAAAACATGGCTAAGTATTGAAAAAACTTGCAATGTATGAGTTTGTAATCTATTTTGCTCAATGCAAACCAGTTATAAATCATCCTACTTGTTTTTCTATATTAGCCAGTGAGAGTATTCAAGGTACAAAATTTAATTTGTTGTATAGTCACTTTGGCTCATTCAAAGGTCAAATTTTTGTAACTGAATTTCAATAGCACAAAGAACAGTGGTGGAATTGTGATTTGAGACCAGGCAGTTTAACTTGCCATCACCATTCTTTTATATTATCATTCCTAATTCATTTTCTTAACCACTGTGTTTTGTTGTTTGTATTTGTTGGGGTAGACACAGTTGATGTGCAGTAACAGATGACCTCCCGAACTTAAGAGCTTCAAACCATAAAGTTAATTTCTCATTTATATTTCCATGTTTACAATGTGCTGGCTAGAGCTTTGCCATCTGTCGTCTTCAGTCTTGGACCTAGGCTGACGGAGAAGCTCCTATCAGGGGCATTGCTGGGCTCACTGTAGATGGAAAATAGAAACATGGTGATTCATGTGCTGGATTTGAAAGCTTCTCCTGAGAAATGACATGTGCCACCTTCTGCTTTGGACATTTTATTGTCCAAAGCGAGTCATGTGGCTAAACCTGTTAGCAGCAGAATAAGGATATATAATTTTCCTACAGAGAAACAGTGGAATTTTGAATAATAATACCTTACATACTATTACTACAAGTAGTTGTACCACATGTGTTTTTTGTTTTGCTTGATTGAGTCTGTTACAGTATTTAGTACCTAAGTATATGACTATTTAGTGGACACACTACCAGACTATTTGATCTTGACCCTAAAACAAATAGATGGCTGTTTCTTTGTCCTGTATTGTCTAAGATCATTACTCTGAGATGATGAAACCTGAAACAAAAGCCTCTCAGTATGGCCTCTTCCTTACAATCTCTTTTGAACTACTCTGTAAAGGACAAATAGAAAGTATATCTGTGACCTTGGAAAAGGTTTGAAGTATGTTATATGTTTACCTCATAGAGTTGTTCTGAGGAGTCAGTCACTTCACTCAACATTTTTCTGTAGTTTAGCTGACCTTATTGGTCAACATCAAGAAGTTTACTTAAATCAAGTTCAAATGGAATCAAACTCTCCTGAATTAAAATTTTCATTAAAGCACACATGGTTTTACAGTTGAAGAGCCAAAATGTTCCACAAAATATGTTTTGAATTTAATGAACCCAAGACTGTTAGCAATAATTGGAATCTCAATGAAATCAACATGTGTGGCAAAGATTTGTCTACTCTGGTAACCACCAATACATTTGTGCCCCAATTCTGACTTTAACTTTTATAGAACTGTAACAAAAGGGAATACTTCAGCTTAGTTCTTTAAATAATTTTATGATTTATGAATAAAATGGAGAACACTTTGTAGGAAAATAAATGAATGATATCACTGAATACATAAAGTTGCGTTGAGTTTTCTCCAAAATAACTATATATTCTCATGTTAGTACTGTGCTTGCATTTTCTTTGTCTCTTCTTCTAAAAGAAATATTTTCTTTATGGTGGAAATCCAGTGAATTTTTTTTGTTTGTTTTTTTGTTATAATTGACATTTTTTGTTTGTCTGAGGCCAAAGCAGAGCACATAAGATATAAATGGAGGGGGTTGAGAAAGAAATATTTTGGAGGAAAAAGAATAGTATGGGAGCTCTTTCCTTGTGTGTATGGGGCACAGGCATGGATGCTTGTGCTAGAGTCGTGTTACATTGCTAGAAACAAACATTATCATTGAAGCACTGTGTGAATTAATTTTGGAAAAGGATAATTTCTTCCCATTGATTGATAACTATAGAGAAATTTGATTTCTATTTCTGATCAGTTTTTAACAATGTGACACAATTTTCCAGCCCTGAAATTATCTATCTTGTATGTGTACATCTGACTTGAAAGGTAAAAGAATACTACCATGTGTTTCCCCAAAAATAAGACCTAGCTGGACCATCAGCTCTTATGCATCTTTTGGAGCAAAAATTAATATAAGACCCGATCTTACATTATGTTATGTTAAGACCGGGTCTTATATTAATTTTTGCTCCAAAAGACACATTAGAGCTGATGGTCCAGCTAGGTCTTATTTTGGGGGAAACATGGTAAGCACTTTATATTACCTTGAGATGTGAGCGATTTTGTAAAATGAAATATACTATTTTAATGGTAGTGATAACCCTCAATTTGTCACTTTTCCAAGTTGGTCTTTTAATATTTTGTCATATGCTATATTTTTTGGAAGTGAATGTATAATGAAGAATCTATTTGTAATGTGAATGATTATTTGGTAATTTTTCTCCTTTGGAGGTATAGACCAATTACATGTTAAGTTTCCTGGGATTCAGGATAGACCAAAACATCTCTGGGATTAGATGGTCTGAGTCTGAGGAATTTTGCCAAAAGCACATTCCCCTTCATGTTAGTGGGGGCATTGGGCTCCACAAAAGTCCCACCCACCTTGTGTAAGGGAGGGCTTTCACCTTTTCATGCCCTGGTTCCCATGGTAACATCGTACATTATTAGTCTTTGGCATTAATAGTGGCATAGCGGCATATCATGTTAAATCAGAAGCAGGGGACTCAGCCAGAAATGCTTTTGCTTCCTGATTTATGAGAGATAGCATGATTGAGAGAAAAGAATTTGTAAGTAGCAATTAGAGGAGCAGAGGTAAAGAGTTGCACTGAGATTTATTTTTTTCTGTGAAGGCCAGTTAATGGTGCATGTAAATGGAAAGGACTTTCTATTCTTCAGCTAGCTGGTATGAGCCCTGATTTAATCAAATGAGACTGAAGTGTGCCTTTTACTTTCTATACAGTCTGACAAAGGTAATTTAGGATGGAGCTTTTAGATGAGTGTCGGCCGCTGCTGCCAGGACTTACGTCTTTATGAAGGAAATACAATTGCAGATGTCTTCTCAAGCTGATGGATAGGCAATAAGAAAGTGAAACAAGAGCTCAATCTCCAAGAAATGAGAAAAAGTTGTGTTTGTTAAATGGGGCAGAAAGATATCTGCTATACTCTTGTGATTTGGGGGTTTAATTTAGTGGCCATGCCGATCTGTACTACAGCACACGAAACCAGATACACATTACCAATGTAACATGCTTCATTTGAGTTGAAACATTTTCACTGAACTGTGTATTCCTTAATGCTCCAGAGCCAGCTTAAAATTTTTGGTTGATTAGGATTATCCACATTTAAGGTGAATGTTACGTGCTGTTGAGTCAAACCCAACTCCTGGCCACCCTATGAATGAGCGATGTCCACAGTGTCCTGTCCTCAGCGGCCCTGCTCAGCACTGGTAGACTCCAGGAAATAGCACATCTAGCATGAGAAGGATTAGTTTAAGAACGGGCAAAGACCTAGTTACATTTAATTGCACATGATGAGAATTTGGTGGAGGTGTCTAGAGAAAAAAGTCTCCTGAAAGATACTCTCATTCTGAGAGGTGTGGAGTGTTACTGTGAAGCTCGGAACTTGTTAAAAACACACTCACACACACACAAACTCAGCCGAGTAAATTTGAAGATCTATTTGGCTTTATTAAGCAATTCATGAATAAGGCAGCACCCCATCTAGCAACTAGAAGAGCAATCTGAGAGATTGTATAAAATGGGAGTTTTTATAGGAAGAAGGGTGGGCAGGGAAGTTATTGACAAAAGAAAATAAAGGAGCATTTTTGGGCAGGGACATCTTTCCTTTGTGGGGAAGAAAAGGGGAAGGGTTTTTATCATGCAAATTTTCTCTTTGTTTGGGGGATGGAGAGGGCACAAGTGACAGACTACTTTACCAGTACTTGACTAGAAAATTCCATACTGGTTGATCAAGATTATGTTTCTGGGAGAGGTTGAAACTGCAGTTAGATCAGGTATTAAATCTAGGTTTGGTATCATGGGCTTTTAACACAAGTGACATCATTTTGAGCCTGTAGTTTTTCTTTTTAACAAACTATCACAGCATAGGATGAAACTGACCCCAGAGAAGCAGAATAGAAGGAAAGAAACCAGGTCCTTGATTCAGTTGCACAAACAAATCAGCTCTGAAACCTGACTTAACTGAAATTTTTGTTACCAAAATAAAAGGCGGTTCATTTGCCTGCACTCATCAAAGCCAAACAGATACGAACAGGGGTTTGTAAAAAAGAAAGTAAAGGTTTATTTAAGAAGATGATGCCAAGTCCGGAGACACAGGTGTGCTAGCGCTCAAAGACCTGGTTCCCAGATGGCATCCAGGGGATAGGTTATATAGGAGCAAATTCATTAGCCTGGTAGCTAAGGGAGGTGGGGTCGTTGACTGTACTGATTGCTCAGGGCTCGGGTAGGAGGCGGTTGATCACTGGATCTGGCCCTGAAGTCAGTCACGACATCATTCTGTCTGGTTTTGAGGGGATATGGTCAGTGGGGTCGTTCCGCCTTCACAGGTCTGGAGCTGAAACACAACTGAGATCAAGATGTTATCTTTATTTTGACTGAAACTCTGTTTCTGTGGTCAACAGACCCGAGGCTTTTTTCCTAAGACTGTTTGGTGCTGACCAGAACCTGATGTCCTAAGGGCTTAATGATTAGGGGACTGGTGGTGCAACATGTACAAAGGTGGAAGATAAGGAAAGAAAAGAAGCACATGAGTACAAGGCCAGTTTGAATCAAGGAGAAAGAAAAGAGAAAAGGTCATTTTAAAGAAGTAAAGATTTGGCATGGTTACATTTTCAGTTATTTTAATTTATAAATTGTTATAATTTGGGCCAATTTTAGTTGAATTTTTATTTGTTTACAATGGAAATCATCTCAACTGATATTGTAGCATTATCACAATCAAGAACAAATTGAACAAAGTGCCAAATACCACAGATTACTGAGGTAAGCATAAATTTGGCAATTACGGTTCATTCCTGATCTTTGATGGAACGGCCATGAAGGGAGGAAGCAGATTTCAGTGGGTAGAAGGATGGATGGTAGATGAGAAAATGAAAACAGCAAATTCTATAAGGAAAAGCATTTTTCTCTTTTTAAAATGCATTACTGTATCCTCCAACACCTAAAAGAGGCGTGACACACAGTATGCACCCAACACATACTGGAGCATGAATGAATGTGCAAACATTCATCGCATATTTCTCATTTGAGAAAATATGAGGAGAGAATAGAGAGAGTTGGTAACATGCTGAAACAGGGCAGGATTAAGTAATAAATCATTTAAAATTGAAAAATTTTTAGTTTGGCAAAGTCTTAGCTGAGTAATTAGAAGAAATTCAGGAAAATGTAAAAAACATTTTAAAAAGGCTAAAAAATGTGAAGAATATGCCTACAATTTTTTTGAGAAGGTAGAAGATGCAAAGAGAGAATCTTGTAAGTTTCCAGATTGAAATAAAAAAATGGACTACTTACTAGAGAAGAAAAATGATACTAGAACTCTAGAAGCAAAAATATAGTGGACTATCTGCTATAGACGGGAGGAAAGGGCTGCAAGCTGAAAATGTTGATATAATTCATCAACTAAGGGAAAAAGAAGATTTGTGGATATATGAGGATTTAGAGAATGTGTCAAGCACACACCTGAATGATAAAGATTCTTGTAAAAAAAAAAACCTTATGTCCGAAGAAATCTCAATATAAGTGAAGATATAGAGAAGGAAAAATGGCAAGCAATAAACTTTAAAATATTCATAAGAATGTAAATATATGCAAATAGTATTAAATATATGTAAATAAATAGTGTTAATGTAACAAAGAATGTGTAATTTAAGTGCAAAATACAAACTGTTAGAACAGAAGGGACATACAGAAAGGAAAAACTGCAGTTACTATATGTTTGCCTAAAAACTTAGAATGTAAGTATTTGTGGAGTTGGGTACAGTAAAGAATAGAGAGGCATTCTACAAAATTCATCCCCCAGAAGTAGAGCAGAAAAAGCCTTTTAGTAGCCTTGTTGGGAAGGGAAAGAAAACAAAGTAGAGAAATAGCTCATCTCAGTTGGGAGAAATAGTTGTTGTTTTGGCGTATAAAAAGAGATAAATAAGTGTTTGATTATGAGTGTTGGAAAAGAGAAAGTATATATTGGTAAAACAGAAAAGTATAGAATTTCGAATTAAATACAGGGGAAAGAGGCAATAACTAGGAAAAGAGTAAAAGAAAGAAAAAAGAATGAGTAAGCAATAACAAAGTAAGAATAAATGAGTCAACAGAGTAAGATATAAGGAATAAAATAAAGTAGATGTAAAGTGTTACATTAAATATGACTTGGCCAAATTCTCCTATTTAAACACAGAAACTGAGAGATTGGGTTTTTTTAAAAAAGAAACCAGATGCAAGAAGTTTAATGAAAACACCCTTAAAGTGGTTAACATTTGGAAATAGAAAACAAGAGAGACCAAAGGCAAACAAAAGAGAAGTGGCAATATTATTAGACGAGGAAGAATTTAAGATTGAAGCGTTACCAGAGAGCAGACACTTCTCGGCAGTGTCCTGATTCTTGGTGGCTCGAGCAAATAATTGAACGAGATGCAGAAATAGAGTGGTGAAAGGACAGTTTATTAGAAGCGAAAGTACAACACTCCAAAGAGATAGGTGTGGGCCCAAGCGCAAGGAAGCGGCTCAAGGGCCCTCAGCTAGTGAGCACTTGGGGTTTTATCTTTTCTCTAGAATGGGCTACTTCTCTTTGGGAGTGGGACCACTTGATTGGCACCTGTGATTGACAAGAGGCTATTACCTCATCTTTTTAGACTGCACATGTTCCTTCCCAGAATTCAGTCTGTTATGATATTAATGAACTTCCGGGCATATGTATGATATTATAATGATGGTATAATGAGGCCCAGATGAAAAGAAGGTCATTGTAGCCTTTACTGCTCAGGTGTGAGTGACCGGTCTAATCTAGTTAGGTATTTTGTATCCTTTGGCTTCCTCATAATGGTTGATGGCTATAGTGGATAAGGGAAAGATTTGGGTATGGAGGGGAGGTCTTCTGGGCTGTCGCTTTCCATACGTTGTGTCAAATGTGCAGGAATGTTTGGAGACCGCATTCCTATCTCTAACTGCCTGCCTCGTTTTCCCTTGAGAGGAGAGATCCCCATAAAATCTCTATAGAAAGTTGAGGGGCAGGGGGTCTTTTCTTCGGTGTCTGCTTCCTGCTGAATGTGACCGTTGTCCCTACCTATCAGGAATTCCTGGGACCCTCGCCCTATCTGATCTTAGATGAGGAGAAGGAGTCTTGGGATCTACCTGGAAGGCCATGTTGACCTCTTTGGATGGGATGTACTGGATGTCTTGATGGAACATCATTTGTATCCCATTGGTACCTAGATGAGGAGAGATCGATTTTGGTTAAACAAAATTAAAAGCGTTGGCCCAAGAAGCAGGACCCAAAGCCATTGACGAATCTAGTCATTCAGGTCGCGTTGTTCACTCAGGAGCTGGACCACAATGATTACAATCAATAACCACAAATCACAGGTTCCGGGGTAATTATCTGAAGCAGGGGGTGGGAGACTACCTATAATTCAGGCTAGAAACAATCTTCTGTTCAAGATTCGAAAGCTGATTTAAAAGGTGATTAAGATCAGGAACTAGGGAGGTAACAAATTAGGGAAAAGGAGACTTAAAATTCTTATAGTGGGTGCTCTCACATATCAAAAGCATCAAATATGTGTGTGTGACCAGAGAATGAGTTAGAGCTATGTCAACTTTCTGGGTGAGATTTCCATGCATAAATATGAAGTGGTAGATGTAGAGACTATAATATGATAATCATTTGTGTAAAATAGTCCCCCAAACCTAGGGGTTTGTGTGTCTGTGTGTGTGTGTGTGTATGTTTCTATGATCATGAATTTACGAATACAGGAAGATGAGTTCATTTACGGAGGGCTGGATTGATTATAAGGTTGATCCTGGTGAACACGTTTATAACTTGTGTGTGAATTTAACTTCTGATAAACTTTTTTTATAATTTAAATGAATGAGTATGATTTCCTATAACAAATGTTTCATAAGGTTTGTGGTCATCAAAAGCTTTACTGTTAATAGTTACATTTCTTTGTGATTAGACCAAAGGCTAGTTAAGCAGTTGAATACTAAAGTGAAGAGCTTTAATCATGCTAATAAGAAACAGAATTTGTATAGATTTAAACTTAAGTAAGGCAATTGCTCCTCTGGCTAATCCTGTGTTTCCCCAAAAATAAGACCTAGCTGGACCAGCAGTTCTAATGCGTCTTTTGGAGCAAAAATTAATATAAGACCTGGTCTTCTTTTAATATAATATAAGACCCGGTATAATATAATGTAATATAATGTAATGTAATATAATATAATATAATATAATATAATATAATATAATATAATATAATATATAATACATAATACATATAATATAATATAATATAATATAATATAATATAATAATATAATACTGGGTTTTATATTAATTTTTGCTCCAAAAGACGCATTAGAACTGATGGTCCTGCTAGGTCTTATTTTCGGGGAAACCTGGTCTCTGTATCACAGGCTATCTTTGCTTTCTGTCTCCCATTTGGGTTCCACCAGGGAGAGGCAGAGGCAGGGTATTAGAAGTTGGGTAGAGAGTAGGTTGAGGTATTTATTTTCCTAGCTCCCTCCCTGTCCTATTGCTACAGGTTGGCTGTGTTTGTCTCTGGAAGTCAAGGCTGTCTTAGCACAACTGTCTCTGGGTTCCAGTAACCACCCTTTCCTCTTCGACCTTCAGGCCTGGGTGTGGTAATGGGTCCCACTGTTATTGAGCACGCCTCGATTCCTGGGATGACTGTACCAAGTGTTTTTTGTGAAGCTATTGGTTGGTAACCTTTTTGGGAACTTTCTGAGTATAATCCAAAACCAGCCCCCATGCAGAGGGCAATGAGAGAAAGGAAGGAAGAGGAAGACGACTCTAGATTGCTAGGTGGCAGGTTTATTAAGCAAGGGCACTTGCTGTGAGGCTCGTCTTGGGTGACTGCAGCATGAGTAGTTTTCTGCACCCACCTGCCAACTCTTAAAAGTTTACATGGGGCTCTTAACTGGATTTAGGCATGTTGGATCCACATAGTCTCACCCCTGCATTACTGTCAGGACTGTAACCTTGGGGCAGCTTCCAGAAGTGGGGAAGGCAAGTGAATGCACATTCCAAAGTGCATTCCAAAGCAAGTGGGGAGACTCTAGCTGCTCAGGTCCAGCTTGTAGGTCAAACCAGAGGTCAAGTCTTCTTATGACCTTCCCCAATACAGGGCCCTTACCTTGCACTCTACCCTTCTCTTCTGCATCTATTCAGAAGTACAGATTCAACACAAGATTTCTTTGCTTATGTCAGCAAGATAGTTCTCAAAATAATTCTCATCAAATACATGCATACCTTACATTTTCACAATCAAGGCCAGCCAAAGAAATAAAAGGTTACTAGTGCCAATTTTCATAGTCACATCCTGTTTTATAAGTTGCAAATCAGTGGACATCCAGTTACGTTATGATCTATGCATTTCATTATTCTATATGTTCCCAGGTTTACTCCTGTATCTCTTTAGATTGTAGAATTAACATGTTGACATTTACTGGCAGTGATGTGTCTTTAAGAGAATCCTGAGCAGATCTAAGTGATAGTGACTTATCCTTTTGTCCTTGTTTGTGAGATTGACAGACTCAGCAGTGCCTCTCAGGGTACAGAAGAGGGTGTGTGTGTGTGTGTGTGTGTGTGTGTGTATGTAAATCTCTCTGGAGAGGGATATCCAAGCTTGTGTGCTGTGGGTGGTGGTGGAGAGTGACTGTTCACCCATTCCTTCATCCAATGAAGAATTCTTGAACATGTGCAAATTTGAATCCCTGGACAGTGAACTCTAGAGACTTTTTCCTGCTCCAGATACTTCAACCTAGCTGATGACAGCGAGGTATTTCTCAAACTGAGAAAATCCTGAAGAGCTTGATGGAAGATAACCAACTAGTAAAGATGAGCAACTTGGCAGCCCAACAGGCAAAACTGCTGAAGAGTTTTTATGCATCTTAATCCTCAGATTGGGCTTACACTGAGGAAAAAGTGCTGTCAATACAATACACCGTCTGAACTGTGATTGTGATGCAGCCTCTTCCTGAAACGAAACAGACATGGAAAGGTATCTGGATAGGAGTTTGAACAACCTGCTGAGTGCTGTACTTTTCAGTGCTGACATCTTTTTTTAGGGGCCCTGCCCAGAGACCTGAGAAGTAAGGAAGGAGACAGAGATTTCCCAGCCCAAGGCCTGGCTCTATTCAGAGGCATCCTATGAAGGTGATGGTGCAATAAACAGGAGAAATTTAGAGCCCCAAGACAATTTCCCTGTGGATAAATAAATAAATAAATACAACAAAATAAGGGTCACTTTGGAAGACAGTTTAGTGGTTTCTTCCAAAACTTAACATACTCTTACCATATGATCCAGCAGTCCTACCCCTTGGTATTGCTCAAGTGAGTTGAAAACGTCTGTCTACACAAAAACCTATGCAAAAATATTTATAACAGCTTTACTCATAATTTCCAAAACTCGGAAGCTACCAAGAGTCCGTCAGTAAGTGAATAGATAAATAAACTCTGGTATATCCAGACAATGGGATATTACTCAGCACTGAAGAAATGAGCTATTAAGCTAGGAAAAGACACAGAAGAACCTTGTACACATATTACTAAGTTAGAAAAGCCAATCTGAAAACACTTACATATAGCATGATTCCAACTCTGTAACATTCTTTTTTTTTTTTTTAAGTTTATTGGGGTGACAATTTTTAGTAAAGTTACATAGGTTGCAAGTGTACAATTCTGTAATACATCATCTGTATATCATGTGGTGTGTTCATATTCTGCCATAAGAAAAGATGAAATAGTGCCATTTGCAACAACATGGATGGTTCTTGAGATTATTCTACTAAGCAAAATAAGTCAAACACAAAAAGTCGAGAACCGTATGATTTCAGTGATATGCGGTATATAACATTCTTGAAAAGGAAAAAAAAACTATGCAGACAGTAAAAAGATTAGTATTTGCCAGGGTTGGGGGTGGGTTAGGGGTAAAGAGGGTTGAAAAAATGGAGCACAGATGAATTTTAGGGCAGTGAAAGTATTCTGTGTGGTACTATAAGTGGTAGATACATGTCATTATATATCTGTTAGAACCCATAGGATGTACGACACCGAGATTGCATGATAATGTATCTATGGACTTTGGGCGATAATGATTTGTCAATATAGCCTTGTTGATCATCACACGTACCACTCTGGTGCAGGGTGTTGATAGTGGCGGAGGCTGTGCATGTGTGGTGCAGGGGGTATATGAGAAAGCTCTATGCTTTCTGTTCATTGTTTCCTCTGAACCTAAAACTGCTTTTAAAAATAAGGTCTATTAAAAAAAAAGAAATGAGGCCAGACTTAAATGTGAATTGAGTGAGGCAGTGTGTGTCTTGTGGAGTCTCTGGCTCCCCGGTCACATGTAAAGTGTTTTCAAACAACCTCTGTTTAAGCCCTAGGATTCTTCCACACTGTATGTCATGCTAATAGAGCACAGTGTCAGAAATGTGGAAGAGGAAAGGTCGTTCAGTCATCATGGAGTATCCCCCGTCTTCAGCGTATTCTCCTGAAGCCTTCTGTGGTCATGGGCATCAAAGTTTACTGATGGTGGGATGTTTAATAAACACCCTCAATCTATTAAAAAGTTTATTTGCTATTGGTAGCATTGGCCTTTTTTTAATTTCTAAAAACACTCACTAAATTACTGCTTGTGGCCTGGAAGCACTTGGGGCTTTCTTATTTCTAAAAATAGAGAATCTACTCTACACAAGATTCTTTACGAGAAGAAGAGAGAGAATTTGCATTCACATCAAAGACCCAAATGAAATATTTTGGGCAGTGACTGCACAGTTTTGGAACACGGAGGCCTTTAGACAGTGTTTTCTGAAGCTCAATCTTTCAGTAGCTGCCAACTGACCAATAAAGAGGGTACATTTCTATATATTGTTATTCATAAAGGTTTTGAATATTTTCCCCAGAGAAATTGACGATCCTTTGGTAAATAGTATGAGGTCTGACAATTAAGTTCGCAAACTCATCCTAGAAAAAGTGCTACATACCTCATTGCTGAATATCACTACCGTCACCTTTGAAGTACTCCCCTTGGGAAGCTACGTACCAACGCTAGTGCCTAGTCCACCCTTCAAAGCAATTTTGGAACTCTTTCTGGGATGGCCATCAGAGCTGTCATCGTATTACCCTTGATGTCCTGAATGTCATCAAAATATCTTCCTTTCAATATTTCCTTTATGTTCAGGTAAAGAAAGCAGTCATTGGGGGCCAGATCAGGTGAGTAGGGAGGGTGTTCCAATACAGTTATTTGTTTACTGTCTAAAAACTCCCTCACAGACAGTGCCCTGTGAGCTGGTGCGTTGTCATGATGCAAGAGCCATGAAGTGTTGGCGAAAAGTTCAGGTCAGTTAACTTTTTCACACAGCCATTTCAGCACTTCCAAATAGTAAACTTGATTAACTGTTTGTTCAGTTGGTACAAATTCATAATGAATAATTCCTCTGATATCAAAAAAGGTTAGTATCATTGCAACAAGTTTGCGAATTTAATTGTCAGAACTCGTAGATAATTAATCCATCATCATATCCTTGTTGAATATAAAATGGGTTTTCTGATTTAACAGATGGATAAAATGTGATCACTGGTGAAGGAGAGACTGGTCAAGGTCAGGGCCTGAGGGGAAGAATCAGAGACCTTGTTTCATGGTCAAGTTGAATAGCTTGGACTATTGCGTACTTATGGCTTGTCAAGACAAGATTGGCTTGTCTTGACATCCTCATTTCAGAAGTAAATGAATATATAGGGCGGCATAAATTTGGGACAGAACTGTTCCAACGTTTCTCATGCTGTGCATTGTTTTATCTCCTCTGGGAATTCAGCACATGCATTTATCCCATTAGTTGTAGGAGAAAATGTCCTAATTACCTTCCAATTCATATGCTGCATATTAGTTGTTTGGAGCAGTGTTGGTGATGCATTCTTCTCTGCTTAGGCTGTACATGTATTTAAGCATTCTTGAAATCTGAAAACGACTGCACAATAAGCAGCTGAGCCCCTGTTCTAGCTACTGCTCAGATGTGGAATTCTAATGTAAACAAATATCTTAATCTAAGCTGCAGAATTCTCAAGAAAGAGATTATGGCAAATTCTACTTCGAATTTCAGTTCTTTGTGGTGATTTGCCTTGATTTTACAAATTTAAATTTGGTTAAAAAAGAAAAACACATCCGTATAACAAACACAAGCATACGGACATAATAACAACATCAACAAACTTACCTAGTCTGAGCTTTAGAACTTTTTGTCCCAGAGTTCTGTGGAACTGCTGGTAAGATAGTGTGAGAAACGTGGAGAAATATCAGCATCCTGCTGGCAGGGTAGCACTGGGGTAATTTTTCATGTAGAGTCTGTTTCCCTACTGCAGAACAACATTGGGGAAATAGTTGGACAGGCTCTTGACTTAATGTCCTTTGTCTCCTGTCTTAGGTCTATGCCAACTATATTTGGATAAATGGTTGAGCTGTACCCTCTGTTGAATTATTTCTGACTCTAATGGTGTTACTATGGACTGAATGTTGTGTCCCTCCCCCAATTCATATTTTGACACCAGTCCCCAACATGATGACATTTAGACGGGGAGCCTTTGGGAGGTGATTAGGTCGTGAAGATAAAGCCTTCATGATAGGATTAGTGCTCTTATAAGAGACCCCAGAGAGATCTCTTACCTTCCCCCATGTGAGGACACAGCTAGGAGACAGCTGTCTGTGAAACAGGAAGTGGATCCTCACTGGATACTCAATCTGCCTACACTTTGATCTTAGACTTCCTAGCTTCCAGAACTATGAGAAATAAATTTCTATTTTTCTATAAGCTTCACACCCCCAGTCTATAGTCATCTTTTCTGGCAGCCTGAACTAAGACAAGTCCCAAACAGTAGATTGTGTTTACGGCAATAGTAGCAACAGGCAGAGACACCGAAAAAGCAGTATAGGGTAGGGACTGGGAATGGTTGTGGAGTTTGGAGGCCCATGACTTGAATCCCAACTTTGACTTTTAGTTGTTGCATGATCTTAGGCAAACCTTAATTTTTTCACCTGTTAAATGGCCTATAATGAACGTTCAATGTCGATTGCAATGATAATGATAATAATTAAAACTGCCAATAGATTAACTTGATTTTTTAATCAGAATCCTGTAATTATTTCCAGATTCTTCTACAGAGTTACAGGATCTGAATAGCTGAGATGAGGGCCTGGACATCTGCATTTTAGAAAGCTCCACAGATAATTGTGTAGGGACTGGATAGAAAATTACCCTCTTTGAGGTTGGGACAGTCTCTGACCTCTCTCAGCTTAGTCTCTGAATATCTGACTCAGTTAACATTTTGTGTAGCTAACCTCAGCATTTCCCTGTTACTATACAATTTATGCATTGCCACAACCATTTCTCTGCCCCATCCTAGAACAACACAATTCAGGGAGCAGTGAGAGGCTCCTAAGAAGATGGTACTTAAAAGAGAATGATAGACTGCAGTAGGACGGGTCTTTTGTGTGAAAGACACAGTCTATGAAAATATGCTAAATCTAGGAGTGGTAGGACCATATAATGCATGATGAAGTTGCATAAGCCAAATCACAAAACGGACTTTTCTGGTTCACTTATATTATTACTGAAACAATTTTATCTAAAATCCCTACTTTCCTTGTGTCAGGTGTGCAAGAGAGTGATACACTGAAATTCTCAGCTTGGAAATTGGTGTGTTAACTCTAATAGTTGTTTAGGGAACAGTGGACATTCAAGTATCCTGTTCACCTGTGGGTTTAGAAAACTGCACACTCCTGTTCACCTGTGAGCAGCACCAGGTTCATAGATGGAGCAGGACTGGGATTAAGCACAGATGAGTACACATGGCTATTCACAGAGCATTCAAAAAGCGAATGGAAACATCCGAGTGAATGAGCATTGTGAAAAAGTAGACAATCTCAGAGACTGGGGAATGTAGTCAAGGAATTGGAGTCCTTGGTGAGATTTCTAGAAGTGGAAGATGGGGTTACACATCCAATCCTATGAAATCTGGGTAGATTTCTACGATGTAGTCTCGGGTGCACAGGCAAAGTGCCCCAGAATTAAATAAACGGACACCAAACAATCGTGAACAAACAAGTTGCAAATCAGAAGAAATTAGCCAGGAGGTGCCACCTTTTAAAGTTAGGGACTAAATGCTATAACTTATCTCTCAGGATAGGGTTTAAGTACTTTCTGTTTCAAGGACTCCTTTTGAAGTCTAGGAGATCAGTAGGTGTAACTGTGGGGAAGGTGGAAAGAATGAAACCAAAGACAATGAGGAGAGGACTAACTCCACTAGAGCATTTCCAACTGTGAATTTCCCTAAATGTAGTTTGCAAATTATTGTTGCATGTGAATATCACCACCACCTCCCATTTGTTAAGCACTTACTATGTGCCAGGAACTGTGCCAAGTATTTTTCATGTATCATCTTTTGATTCTTCCCAGCATCTCTCTAGATAGATTTCTTTTATCACCGAGAAAACTAAGTTCTAGAGAAGTAATGGCTAAGATCACAAAGTTATCAGTGGAGGGCTAGAAGTCAAACTCAGATGTGCTTACTGTATACCTTCAAATTTTAGCTATAATGTGTTCCTCTGTGCTTAATCACAATAGTCCTTACTGAAGTAGTTTTCTTTATTCCTCTTCATTTGAAACTCCAGCTTACCTAGAAGGAAATGAAGAGACATGAAAAGTTGTAAGAATTCTCTCTCTCTCTCTCTCTCTCTCTCTCTCTCTCTCTCTCTCTCTCTGTCTCTCTCTGTCTGTCTCTCTCACACACACATACACACACACATCTATCTTTATATTTATATAGTGCTAAAGCAGCATCAGTTGCTAAATTATACAAATACCAAATTCCTCTTCAGTCTTAAACACTTAGTAAGACAGTATGAGAGATTCAGGCATGTTGGAAACATTCTCCCTGGGCTCAAGGAATCTATAATCCAGTTGGCACGATAAGATAAATGGCACAATAATGTAGTAATGAAAGTCATACATATCACTTGCTATGCAGTCAGGCAAATACAATGCTATTGGAGTGCAAACGAGGGAAAGGTCCCTTCATCACTGGGGATGATTTCATGGCATGGTGGCAGTTCAGTTAGGGCTTCATAGTATTTTGTAAAAATCAGCTGACTCACGTTTGGGCTTTCTGTCTGTACCAGGATTATTGAGCCCAGTGTCTAAGATATAGTACAAGTCAATAAATATATTTAAAAGAATGAGCCAATGAGTGATATCTTTTGACCAATTAGCTTCTCTACTTATTCCAACAGATTTGTGGCTACACACACATTATTCTTTTTGTACAACTGTTCTATTATATATATTATGTAAAAGATAATTATATTTATTGTCAAGCCTTTGAATCTAATCACCTTTCAATATTTCTGTATTGTAGGGAGCTCTCAAGAAAGTTGCAAATGAAAAACAAAAAAAAAAACACCTTGACTTGGAAAAAGAACTCAAAGTGCTTTGAATTAGACTCATTAAATTGTTCATATCTGTATTTTTCCACAAATAGCAGCTTGTAAAATCTAGTAGACAAGCAATCCTTATCCTATCGAAAGACTCAAAATAAAAATGTCTTTTGTCTTCAGGAAACTCATGTTAGTATGTTATTTTCCACAAATTACAGAGACCTTAAATCTTCTAGTCTTTCTCTCCCAAGGCTGTTGCATTAGTTATCTGTTTCTATGTAACAAATTACCCCAAAACTTCCAGCTGAAAACAACAAACATTTATTACTTCAGTTTCCGTGTGTTGGGAATTTGAGAGCAGCTCAGCTGGGTGGTTCTATGTCAGTCTTTCTCATAACTTTGCAGTCAGGATGTGACTTGGGCTGCAGTCATCTGAAAGCTTGTCTGGAGCCGGAAGATTTACTTCCAAGCTCTATAACGTGTTGATGGAAGCCTCAGTTTCTCACTGCTTGTTGGTTGGAGATCTGTTTCTTGCCACATGAACCTCTCTGTGGGGCCACTCACAACATGGCAGCTGGCTTCCTTCAGAAAGGAAAAGAGAGAACAAAACAAAAGCCCCTCTTTTTATTACCACGTCCCTGAAATCTCACACCATCACTTTCACTGTATTCTATTTATTAGAAATAAATTACTAAGTCCATCCTCTCCTCAAGGAGAAGGGAATCAAAGAAAGGAAGAGAAGCAAAGAATTTGTGGAGATTTGTTTAAAACCACAACAGCCACATATTTTATTTGTCTCTGTATGTTGTCATCCTGCTTTACAATATGAGAAATAATTTTTTAAAGAGTGATGTGTATTTTGATATCTATCGCTCTCTGGGCTACAAGTAGATTGACATGATGGCATTGGATTATTTTGAAGGGCATATTAGGAAACAGACCTGTGTGAAACTAATTGTTCTGTCGACTCTATGAAAGTTTATCAGGCTAAGTAAAGAATAGTTTTGCTTTATTTGAACAGCTAAATTTTACTTTTTGAGCCCTTGATAATCTTTAAAATTACCAGGTTTCCTCTTTTGCTACCTGCAAAGAAAATTTAAAGTAAAATTTCCAGACCCAGATTTAGTGAAATTAAAAATATTTTGTTTGTATTTTGAGAATTAATCTGAGTCCTGACTTCCTCTTCTTACCATAATTTGCCTTTATCCCAATTTTTTCACTTTCATTTTTCAGTTTTTGTAAATTTATATTACTGTTAAGCATGCAGTTTTAAAAATGTCTTCTTAGCCTTTCTGGGGACAAGACAGGCTATAAATGAGAGAGAGAGAGAGAGAGAGAGAGAGAGAGAGAGAGAGACATTCTAAAATAACAGCTATCATTTATTAAGTGCTTATTTATGGATATTATTTAATTTAATGTTCACAAAGATCTTTTGATATAGGGAAGATCATCCCTATTTACAGATGATGAAGCAAGCTTAAAAACAGCTTTTAACTGGCAGGAGCAGGATTCAAACCCAAGTCTGTCTGACTCCAAAGCCCCCCGCACAACTCAGAGCACTCTTAAGTAAGTGGCCAAGATGCGTGCCCCTCTCTCTCCAACTCTCGCAGTGCAGCTACCTTGACAGTTACTGCTCAGTTCTGCTTGCTCAGGAGAAGACATTAAATTGCTGTCTTTAAGTCACACGCTTGAACCAAAATCTTCCTTTTTGTGGTACAAGGGGTGTACTTCCTAACTATTTTCTACTTTGTACATTCCTCCCCACCCCCACAACAATATAAAACAAAACAGTAAGATAGCACTAGTGGAATATGGACTAAGACTTCTATTTTGGGAAGTCCCAGATGGCTTGTTGGACTTAGAATATGTGACCATTATCTCTGAGGGCTCAGTTGGACTCTATAAAGTTTCTTTTCACATTTATGTATTTGGACTTTGGGATTGAGATTAGTATTTCACTTGATAGTCAGTCCTACTGCCCAAATGAAACTATGGCCTTCTTCCTGTTTTTAAAACAAATTTATTTTCAAAACAAATTACTAAGCCATGCAGAATTTCTACCCACATAAATAAACGGATGACCTAAAATCAGAGAGAGAGGAGGCATGGTGTGTCCTTCACGTGATCCGTTGACTGACGAAGGCATGGATTCACGTTTATAAGATGCAAATGCCCATTTTGGTCTTAATCTACCTTTTTAAGGTCTAGAGAAATATTGTTTTCACTATCAAATTTTCGGCATGAGTAGATTTTGGAGTAATCTATTCAATCCATTCTGTGACAGGGTGACAGAGACGGAAGCCCTTGACAGGCGTAACCTCTCTGAGCCACACGTGGTCTGTAATAATCATCTACTGACTTGACCCAGGGGAACCAAATTTATTCAGAATCAGGGTATGAGTGTTGGGGGATTGTAGCTCCTGCCTCATTTGCTTCATGTACATGGTGTTCCACTGCAGACCCAGGAGTGTAAGTGCATATTTGGGACTATTATACAAATAGTTTATTTGTTTTTTTATGTCTTTGGGATTAAATTCTTTTAGAAGGTAAATTTAGTAGAATGCTAAAGTATCCTAGAATTTGAATACAGCAGTAGAAAATGAATCTCAGGGATAAAAGTAGTATAAGTATTAGACTTTATCTAAAATAAAACCATCACTTTGTCCTCAGATATCTAAAAGTAGAAAAGAAATTGTCTTCTGAGCAAATGGCTAGAAAACTCTAAAAACTTCTTTGGGGATATTTGGGACAGGCTTTGGCTGGGGTGTTGGTTTTTCCTCATTTTTTTCTGTCCCTAACCCTCTGTTTAAATTTGTAGTTTCTGAAGAAATGAGCCCAAAAGGATTTTATCTGATGTAGCCAAACAATTGAAGCCAAATTAGGATCTTTAATTAAATTATTCAACAATTTCCTTAAATTCCTCTTGTCACTTAAACTAACACTGAGAAAAAAGAAAAAAAACCCCATAAGTATGTATTGGGAATGATGTAGAGTTTCTGGGATATAAAAAACATATGATGTCCAAGGTTTTGGATATTCATTCATTTATTTATTCATTCATTCAAAAATTTTCTGAGTACAAGGCAGTGTTCTAGATACTGGTGATTCAGCAGTGGGGGGAAAAAAGTAAAGGGTAAAAAAATATCAGTTCCCTTGGAGCTTACATTTTAAATAGGGAATAACACAATATATGACATAAATACAACATATAGTTTGTAAGTGGTAAGTGCTAACGAGAAAAGAGCAGGGAGGGGGTGGAGAAAGTGTTAGGGGAAGGAAAGATTGAAAGTTTACAGCCTGTGGCCAGAAAAGTCTTCATTGAAGAGATGGCATTTAAGTAGAGACATGCTAGGAGGGGAGGAATAAATCATGTTGAGATATGTGGGAAAGGGTTTCCAGGCCTGGGAACAGCAGCACAAAGGCTTTGGGGTGGAGGCAGGGAGGCCAGTGTGGCTCGAGTAGAATAAGGCAGGGGAGAATTATAAGAGATGAGTTAGAGAGGTAGAAGTGGGGGCAAGAGGCAGAGCCTGTAGAGGTTTGGAGGTGGTAGCAAGGACCGTGGCTGTTACTCTGTTAGGGTTTCTCGACCTGAACACTATTGACAGTTTGTTGCAAAGTTGTCCAGTGCATTGTCCCCTGTTTAGTAGGATCTCTGGCCTCTGTTCATTAGATTATAGTAGAACTGTCCCAGAGTGAAAATATAAAATGACTCCAGGCATTGCCAAATATTTCCTGGGGGACAGAATCACTGCTTTAAGTAATGTGAGATGCCACTGGAAGGTTTAGAAGAGCAGGGTGCTTGATCTCACTCAAAATTTAGTAAGATCACTCTGGCTGCTATTTTGAGTATAAGTGTGAGAGAACAGAGAGAGCATACAATATTTTGTAATTCAATAGATCCTAAATTTTGGCACTGGATGTTGCCCATGAGAATTCTGTTGCTATGTTCCAGGACATGTCTTCTTGTGTAATACCTGATTGACTCAATAGTTAAAGGAAATTTGTAGCAATCATAGGAAATCCAAATATGGCATCCCCCCTCTCCATCATAAAATAAAAACTTAAAAATTTTCTAATTATAGGAAAGAAATCTTGCTCAGATTACCAATGCATTAGTAAACGAACATTAGAAGACTTTGAAATTAATATAAAAATATGAAGCTTTTCTTTTATAAAACTGCTATAAATATAGTAAAATAAGGTGATTGACAAGCATTATTCTGTATATATTTTAACACATAAGATTTTTATTTATATTTTTATATACAGATTTATATGTATTTGAATATATTATTTATGTTTAATATATAATATATAAAGGATTAATATCATTAATAAACAAATCTCTTCAAAATTAATAAGGAAAAGAGAAATACTTCAGTACTAAGAAGAACTCATGGGATCAATAGAAAGCACACAAAAGAAAAAAGCATAGATGAATGATATAGAAAAATAATTAGGGGACTTGTTTAACACTACTAAGAATCCAATACATTTAAATCAAATAATGAGACACTATGTTTCACCTATCAGACTGTAAGAGAGCATCTTATTTAATATTTACAAGAAACACATACTCAATTACATTTCTGTGTAAAGAGCAAAAATCATAAATCACAAGTATTCTGCTTCTAGGAATTTTTCCTATGGAAATAAGTGGAGAAGTACCCAATGATGTATGTATGTGTTTTGTGGTTGCCATGCCAGGACAGGATCAAACCCTCACCCAAAATAGATTCAGATATTGATCCTGATGAAACCACCCATGCCCAGATATGGGGCAAAAGGGGAAAGGGGATGGATGGGGCTTGAAAGCTATCAGTGATCAAACATCAACAATGGAGTCAGACTCCTTATTACAATTTGCTCCTGATATCTGATTGTTGATGGAAATGGGCCATGTCTTGTTTTACTGATTTGAACTTGCTTAAGTAAGTCATTATGACATTCTATGAGGCCTACACCCTAACTGGTAAGGAAGGTGAAAGTTCCATTAAATGTCTTGTTTGAGCCCAGTATTGTGTATTCTGAGAAGTAAAATTAATGCTTGGGTCACTATTAATAATGTTTGAAACTCTGAACAGGGTTAGGAGTGTCTTGGTGATGCATTGGCTTTAGTACGTGTAGAGATGTGTGACTTTGATTTATATTGTGGGTATCTATGAGGCAAGAAATCCCCTTAGTTTTTATCCCAATGGGAGCATCCTTGGATAAGGAATTGTTGTTGCCATTGATTGGAACAGATAGCCAGACCAGAGTCTATAAAAATGCGCAGAAAGGGCTTGTTATTGTCCAGGTTATCCTTCAGTGCCAAGACAATTGTCTCAAGTTGGTCAGTGATGCTGAACCTTGGATGTTGTCTTTGATCAGAGATGTCGCACTTGGAGCATGGACAGTCGCAGCTCTCTAGAGAGTCCTATCACGTGTGCCTTCTCTAAGGTATATGAACCCCCTTTCTCATCACTCAGTTGATTCCTATGGGCTTCCCATGTGGCCAGTAGTTCTGAAGAGCAATGACTTCCTCTGGTGCCATTCCATTTGGCAAGGGAATGAGAACAGTGGAAGATACTTCCTCTTATAGGTGAAATAAACCAGAGGTCCAGGTCTGGCTCTATCTGTAAGTACTATTTCCATGTTAATAAGGAGACCTGTGTGGTCATACCAAGTCCTCGGAGTTCTGCAGTCATGACCCAAAGCATAACAGTCAGCTGGGCATGCGGAGTCAGAGGCTCAAGGCGTGGGAGAACCTCCATCTCCACAAGGGTTCAGTATGTGGCCAAACGTTGCCCTTCTAAATGGAGTGTAGCATGGGGCTGAGAGGTCAGTTTCTTGTACCAAAAGCCTATGGGCAACTATGGTTATCGTGGATGATCCAGCAACTCAAGGCACTATGAGAGGAGATTGCTAAAGCCTTGACCGTGACAGAGTCTCTGGGGATACCAATGAGCGTGCTTGTTGTATAGCAGTTTGAATAGATTCTAGAGCGTTTTTTTGGTAGAGGACACAATTCAGAGTGGGCCAATTTGTACGTCACAGCAAGATTGGACCTTCCTTCAATTACAGATTATGCTGGAATTGAGACACTTGTCACAAGCCTAGGTCTTGGCCAAAACACCCAACCCAGGCCCACTGTATGGGGAGATGGGGAGACTGCTGTTTCCTAATGCCATTTATGGAAACTTGTGACTCCGGTAGGTTAAATGTATAACAGAGGCTTAGCAGGACTCTACAAATGCAACAGAGTGGAGGGTAGCTCAAAATGCAAACTCACTCGCAGGCAGCAACACAATACAAAGCGCACCTCATTGGCAGACAGCACCTCAATGTACATGCTGCTGCAGGTAGATGATCAGTTAGGAAGCCAATGCAAGCGAACAGACTCCTGGGTGGTGGTGGTCATCACCTGGAGCATCCTGCCCGCAACACCATCTGTAGTGTGGTGGCCCCGTGGCAGAGGGATCGACCCCTCACTCACTTTATGAGAACTCTAATGTCATCCGTGCACCAAGAAGATAGGAAAAGGTCTATTACTGAGGTAATGAAACCGTCCAGAACGATTTGAGCAAAAAGAGAGACAAGTGGCTTTGGTTTTTATTGTGATTGGGGTTTGGGGCTGGGATGAGGGTACCATGGGATTTGTAGGGTTTGAACTTCCCCTCTGGCAGCAGAGCCTTTTTTATGGGCTTGCCCAGATATAGAGCAAGGGGGAGAGGAGGAGGCATGGGGTTTGAAAGTAGTCAGGGGTCAAACATCAAAAATGAAGTTAGACTCTTCATTATAGTATGTTCATTATAATTCCATTTGTATTGAAAGCATTAGAACTACCCTGGATACCCATGGAGAGGACTGGGTAAATGTTTTGTGGATCCATGCAATGGAATATTGTGAGGCCCAAAATATTGTCAGGTGATAAAACTAAGTTATGCAGCGTAATTCTAGTTTTGCATATATTGACACATACATCTATATACATATACAATTTGAAGGAAATACACCAAAATGTTAATCGTGTTTACTTATATGACAGGATTCCAATGGTTTTCATTCTGATTTTATTTTCCTTTAATGTGTGTTATGTGTGTAATTGTTTTCTTAAAAAGGATTGTGTGTGTGAGTGTGTGTGTGTGTGTAAATAGTTCTTTCTTTAAAGCTTTGGTTTAATGTCATTTCTAGCCATGGGGCCACACATAGAACTGAGGTGACAGTTGGCTTTGCTGCATGTGTCTTCGGTCCTTCTGTTTGTGTGTTTCATCCTTAAGTTGGTCTAGTTTAACGATGATCCAGATGGCCCAAATTTCTATGCTGTGTATGCAGCTTTGCTGCATGGTCTGCTTAATTCTGATTTACCATGGTTCAGAACATCTTGAATTACTTTTGTATTTATTTTGTAATTTTATAAAACACCCAAATTTTGTAAGTAAAAAGATTTTTCAGAGTTACGATGGTAAATTACCTCCCCCTCTACTTTTTCAGTACCTTGCTTAGAAAATGATAACATCTTTATAATACTATGATTGAATTCTGATGATCAAATAGGGTGAGTATTTGGTCCATTATAATGATTACTTCACTAGTAAAGCAAATAATTTGTAGAAGACCCCAACATTTCTTAGCACAAATTAAGGATGATAATTGAGCCAATTAAAAACTACTTGCATGCTGGAAAACAGCATTGCTTACAACTGAAAATTAAATACTATTTTTTTAAAATGAAAGACCATTAAACATTTATGCTAATGCTTTTTGGAGTGTTAATACTAATAAGTTCTGAAAAAAGTATGTTTCAAAGTTTTTTAGCAAGTGATCTGAAATAAAGAAGTCTTTATTATAGGACATTTACTTTCATTATTAGAATATTCATTAAAGATATAGCAAAAAATGTCTAATGAGTAATACTGTCGAGCCTTCTTAATTTGAAAAAAAGGTTCATTGAATTTAAACTCTTTGGCAATTGTTGCATGTGTTACATTCTAATTATTTTTAAATTGATAATTTATATAATGTATACTTACATTTAAACATACCAATCCATAAACCAGAAAATTTATTCTTTAATTGCCAAATATAAATGACTTACATAATATAGTTTCCAGAGAGGTGAGCGTCATAAAACTGGGAGAAGAAAATACATTCATCATTTGCCTATCACATCCCACACAGCATATGTCTTTGCTTACATTGTTCATCTATTCCTTGCTTTTTTAAAAATTCATTGCTCTGACAACTTTTATTGAGAACACATTATGTGCCAGCCTTGAATTAGGGGTCACAGTCTCTTCTTTGATAGAATTTATACCTGTCTATATAATTTCAGCCTTATTACAAGTCTTCAAAAGAAGTGTTTGCAGTTGAGCACTGGGCAGCAGCTTCCCCTTCATTGTCTCAGCCTCCCTCATAGCTGAGATGTGGACACATTGACCCCAGACTTTGACTAGGAAGAGGGTGTCTTGATGAAGCAGAGGCAACTAAAAAGGAAAATATCTATACTTGATCCTGGTTCTCTGGTCTTCCCTGAGATCCTGGGAACCACCCATTATCCTTTATTATTATTATTATTATTATTATTAATAATAATTAAAATTCACTGGGGTGACCATGGTTAGTAAAATTACATAGGTTTCAAGGGTACAATTCTGTAATACTCATACATCATCTATATATCACATTGTGTGTTCTTGAGAGTTAAAAGAAATGAAAGAACTCTACAAGAACTTTCTGACTCTATCAGAAAGAGCAACATAATAATGGATATATAAGAAGGAGAAGAAAGGGAGCACATTCACCCATTATCCTTTAATGTCCTTTTTTCCTCCTAAAATCAGCTAGTGTCAGTGTCCCTTGCTTGCATCTAAGAATCTAAATCATTTAATTTTATTTATCTTATTTCACCAAGGCGGGAACAAAATCAGAAAAATGTAAGATCGGTTTGTCTGCAAAGTCAGTGCTTTTTAAAAATATGTCATGCTGCAGAGACAGCTTCTCTTGCCAGCAAAGCTGCCTCTGTGTCCTGTTTTACCACCTGCTAGAAAATCACTGGCCACTTATTATAGCCTGTATGGCCTTATGCAGTGACATCTCTAATGAGGTCAGGAACAAGCTTTATCATCTTTACTCAAGTTTTGTCTATGGTGCCAAAAAAATCTACAATTCATTCAATTTGGTGAGAAAAAACGGTACAAAAAGTGGCTGTATACGTAAAGCTCCGTATTGTGGAAGTGGCTAGTGGACTTATTGCATATTTTAGTTTTCAGGTCATCATTTTGCTATGAAGTATAAAATAACAGTTTTAAACTAAAACCTGGTCATCTTCTATTAGAGAAGGCAAGGCGGTTTGAAGTGTTCCAGAGCTGGCAGTGGGGTTGTGGTAACATGGCTCATTCCACATGCTCCTGCTGTTATGTAGAACATGCTCTTAAGATTAATGTTTGTTTTGAAGTTAATTAGCCCAATGTTAACCTTATGTGCTTTTGATTAATTGGTTTCACACTGGCGGACTCTGATATGCTTGCATGATCTAATGTCGACACAGAAGTGGGATGGCATGGGCTAGTGACATGGGAGGGCTGGCGCCCGATGAGGGAGTGGGTGGGAGGTCTTTCCATAAGGTGGCAATCCGTGCTCTTCATTCTCAATTGTATCCAAAGAAAAACCTGAGTACATTTTGTAGTCTCAGAGAAAAAATTTGTGTTTTACAACCCACATTGTGATTTTATGATCTATCACATTTCATGTTTGAACTCATTTCTGACAGTTACAATATGTGTGTTTTTTTAACCTTCTCAGCATATATTTTGTGAAATTCTGATGGCTGATACATTTCTTCTGTACCAGAGCCCTTTATGAGTAAATGCATGGTTTTTCAGATTCTGCCCTTCTCCCTTTTCCTTCCCAAATTGACTGCTTGGCCTTTGGGGGCAGTTAGAGGTATGAATGTATGTGGGGGGTAGGGGGCATGGTAGGGAAGGCTATAGATCTTTATGAAAGCCCAAGAGTTGTTTTTGAGGTCCTTGTTGGGCTCTGTATCATGGTGAATTTTGTCCATGAGGTCACTGCTTGACCTGTTGGCCCTACTGCTAAAGTCTGTGGCTAGAGAGTGTATTAAAAGAAATCATCACTACTTCTCCCTTTTCTTCCCTCCCCTGCTCTCCCCTTCTCTCACCTCCTCTCTTCTGCTCTGCCTGCCCTCTCCTCCCCTGCCCATCCTTCTCATGTTTTTCCCTATTAGTCCTGCTTTCCAGAATTAAGCATTCAAGACCTATCCTCCCTCTACAGGGTACATGAAAACCTTTGGACACCCTCTGCATAATATTAGGGCAATGGCAGAAGTTCTAGAAATATAAACTCAGGCTCTCCTCCATTGCACCATTCCATTGTGTTTACTGTGTGGTGGCCACTCCATGTGGGTCTCTTTCCACAGGACAAAATGGGAAACCAAGCAAAAGCCCTCCCATGTGGTTTTCCCCTCAACTTATCAAATATGCCCCCTGCCCCAACCTAAGATTTTAGCTTAAAGTGGAGAGGAGATCTTGACTATTCATCACCACTAAATCTTTTTCTACAATCTTCTATGCTTATGAGAAACTTCTTTCTCCTTCCCAAGATGACATCTCTCCCATCATCATCTCTGGATTATAATTGGTGGTGAAATTGCAATAAAAGAAATTGGCTTATTTTAAGAGAAGTTCCAAACAGTTTATACTCTCTCAGTGTTTGTGTGTGCATTTAGTTCTATTAAAATTTTTCTGAACCTTGTATTTGTAACTTGACATATATTGCACACCATTCTCTTGGGAAAGTATGTATACATAAATGCTTCAAAGAATTTTTAAAAAGGAGGCAGGTATCCATACGTGAAATCTAGCTACCTGCCCTTTTCTTCCCTAAGCCCCTCCTATTTTTCAGAGGGAACCATCTTTATGTTTTTATATAATTTCTGTTTACATTTTTCTGATAATTACCTCTATATCACTAGATAGTACAGTATTATTGTGAGGAGGGAAACTGTCAGCCTATATGGAACTTTTCATTCCACCTCCAGATGAACTTAGAGGTGAGTCCAGGGGTCCTGAGATGATGCATTAGTTGCATCTGCTACACTGTCTCTATGCAGATTTATAACCATCTATTTCTTATCAAGAACTCATTATAGACTAACTGTATGGGTATGATTAAATTTACTATAGCATTTAAATTAAGCATGCACAATTATTTGCAGATGTCTTAAAATGTGAAAGCTACAACATTTATAATCAAGATTACATACCTGTATTAGGTATGTGTAACTGATAAATTAAATGCATGACTCATGGGACGTGATCAAAGCTCTGTCTCCCAATGCCCCTTTCAACTTTATTCAGTGAGAAAAGACTTTTCTCAGCTACTCAATAGAGTTATTGAAGTAATAGACCATCCTGGAGTCAGTTTATGTCACAAAACAGTCACAGTTCAAAAAAGTAAAAGCATCTGGTCCAAGCTATTAATTAACACTTCAATCTTTATTCAAAGATGTCTTCAAACCTTCTCCCAGCTAGGGCTTGAGGTGCAGTGATCACCTACACTCGTTCTTATTCTGTCCTCCAGTCATTCTCTACTCCATCAGCGATGAGGTGTGGGGAGAGAGAAGAGGTAACAGGATACAGCGTTAGCTGGATAGCTTTATGCTCTCTGAGATTGGCGTGGTTAAAGCCCACTCTTTCTATTGTGGTTCTTTACATTGGCTCTTTTGAGAATCCCAAATGGGGGACCTCTTACTTGATGTTCCCTTGACCCAGGAGGTTGCTTATCTGTCCACTCTGACTAGTAGAGACTTGAGCCTTCTTCTAGATTCTTGCTGTAGGATCTCTGCTCCTTCTAGAACAGAGCCTTAGGTGACCCCCCCCACTCCCTCCCACTTTATTGAGGCTAGAGGAGCTTACCAAATATTTATTTGATGAACTCATAGATGAAAGATTACATATCAAATAGATCTTGAGAATGTATGTTCTTGAAAGTTGATGTGATTTCTAAAGGAGCAGAACATGAATCAGAGAAAGAGAGAGAGAGAGAGAGAGAGAGAAAGCTAATTTTAGAGGGAATATTCTTATTACCAAAGGAAGGAGACATTGGTTGTGTGGTGATGAGGCAAAATGGTGTCTTAGAAGTGAATGAAAAATGATAATCTGGTATTATGTTTTTCCCCCAAAGCTAGTCAATGAAAAAACCAAGAAAAGTATTAATAATTTTAGCTATGAATAAAATCTGAAGCTGAAACAAATTGATAATAATGTATATTTATATGGTCAGTAAAAATAAAAACAATGGCTGTCATTTATTGGAAAGTTAGTATGTTACAGGCATTGTGTAAATGCCTCATGTATGTAATTATAATAATTATCCTGCCAACCTAGGTATTATCATTATTCTCCGTTGTAACCAGGAGACTGAGAATTAGCAAGATTATGTGACTTTTCCAAAGTCACACCAGTAGTAGGCAGAGTAACCTGGATTTAAATCTATGTGGTTCAATTATACTCTACAGCCTCCCCGTTATATATTATACACTTCAAAATCCCCTTTAATTCCCCTTCTCCCCACTTTATTCTCCCAACAATCATACAGATGAAGACACCAAAGCATGAAGAGATCCAGAGAATTTGATGGCCACCTAATTTTTGACAGAGCCAGAACTAAAGTCCAGATCCTGTGATACTCAGTCCAAGGATGATACGTCTTAGGCATTAATGGGGGGAGGGGAAAGAAAGAAAAATGAAGAGGTAAAAAAAAAATGAACTGAAGTAGAAAAATGGGAAAAAGCTAAGAAAGGGAAAAAAAGTAATTACCGTTGAATAAAACTTGAAAGGTATTCATTGTAGATGCTGCTGTGTTTCCCTGCTACCTAACTAAGGTAGAGTACTTGCATTGTATTCAGCTGAGCAAATTATTCCTGAGCTCCCAGAATTGTCTGTCCTTCCCCAGTGGCCTGAAATCTAAGCTCTATTCTTTTTACCTGCTCATGAGCCATTGATGATGACCAAGTTGTATCGTTAGGCAGGGGGGTCATTTAATATCAGATTATTAGGGGCTGCCCCGTGGCTCAGGTGGTTGGAGCGCCATGCTCCTAATGCCAAGGTCTCCGGTTCGATTCCCACATGGGCCAGGGTGCTGCACCCTCTACAACTAAGATTGTGAACAACAGTTCTCCCTGGAGCTGGGCTGTCGTGAGCAGCCGGAGGTTGGCGAGAGCTGCCATGAGCTGCTGTGAGTGGCTGACCAACAACCAGTGACCGACTGCCTCAGCCGGGGCGAGTGCAAGGCTCACAATACCAGCATGGGCCAGTAAGCTGTTTCCTACACCACTAGACTGAGAAACAAAGGTTTGAGCGGGCGGGGAGGGGGACAGAAGAAGGGGGGAAAAAAAGATCTCATTATTAAGGGCACACTCAAAAGGATTGTCCCCTATGGAAACAAATTGGCATTACCTGGCCCTTGGTTGAGGGCAATTATATGGACATAATTTGGACACTTTTTTTATTAGATGGCATGCAATAGTCACACTGATTACAAGGGCAGCTCTAACCTCATCTTTGCTTCAAAGCCACACTTCTCTGCCTCTGGGGTCACCTTTGGTGTGAAAGAATGAATCCTCAATTCCTGAGCAACTTACTGCTTCAGAAAAAGGAGAATCTGGCTCATCTGCAAGGCTGAAGACATGGTGACTCCAAGAGTGGGGAGTTAAAGGAGGAGTAACTTTTTACAATTTATATATGGGTAGGTAGCCCCAAACTGCTTCTTAGAACTGTTCCAGGAAGTGGCATAGAGTGAAACTTGGCAAAACGTTGGCAAAAATATTGATAGGAAGACCTATATTTAATAAACCTCTGAAATCAGGGTGTAGACTAAGGAGAAACAAACCAGCATCTCTTCCAGATGACCTCTCTTTCTGTCAAGCTAGTAGTGATTCCCCAACAGGTCTCATAGGAAACCTCTGCAGGCAGTTGGCATTAGAGAATAAATATTTCTCTTGCCAGCAAGACCAGATAGGATGGTGATCTCAACTCTTGTTCAATTCTGTTATAAATGAACGCGATGCCAGGAATCTGGGTCCCATTCCAGGAGCACAGTCTACAGTATGTCTAGCCATGACTAATTCTAGCACACATCTGCACTGGTGGTGGCAGTGGGACAGTACAAGCTTAGTCCTATGACTTCTGAGATTTTACGGAGTATGCCCTGGTACCTTATCTGATGATGATGATCTTGCGATATTTCAGAGTCTTTATCTGGAAAGTGAGGAATAGGCCATTGTTAGATTTGGATCCTACAATTCTATCTGGAGTCCATTTGAAATTCTCCCCATTTAGCTCCTCTCTATGCAGATCTATCTTTCTAAAATCCCAAGTCTTTATGTGGTATAGCTAGGTGGAGGCCAAGGTAGTGCAGTCAAGGAAGATGGATTTTCACTCATGACACATGCTCCTAAATCCATCTTAGAAGTTCCCATGTGAAAACATAAGGGCTTAATCTGGTCCTTTTTAATCGACATATGATTAATTCTTTTAATCTAAATTTTCATTCATTCAAGAATGAGAATATATCATACATAAATCTAGATATCTATTTGTGTGGTTTTGTTTTCTTTAAAAAACCCCGGATAGCAATAATTAATTGGAGCTAAGTAAAGCTTCCGTCGCATTACCCTTGATAGCCTGAATGTCATCAAAATGTCTTCCTTTCAATATTTCCCTTATAATCTAGTAAACAAAGAAGTCATTGGGGCCCAGATCAGGTGGGTAAGGAGGGTGTTCCAATACAGTTATTTGTTTACTGGCTATAAACTCCCTCACAGACAGTGCCCTGTGAGCTGGTGCATGGTCGTGATGCAAGAGCCATGAATTGTTGGCTAAAAGTTCAGGTCATTTTCACCTTTTTCACGCAGCTTTTTCAGCACTTCCAAATAGTAAACTTGGTTAACTATTTGTCTGGTTGGTACAAATGCATACTGAATAATCCCTCTGATATAAAAAAGTTAGCAACATCATTGCAATGAGTTCACGAACTTAATTGTCGTACGTGTGTGTGTGTGTGTGTGTGTGTGTGTGTGTGTGTACACACTTTGAAAGTGCACGAGATAGTCATTTATAAAAAACAGTGAGGCCGTGATTTTAGTTGTAAATTGCCACAATGAAAACCAATAATTATTGCTACGTAAAAAGTTTTTGGATTTTTTTCACTTGAGAGGAACAAACGTCTGACCACATGTGAGAAATGCCTGAAACCCTATTTCTGAGGTACAGCTGTGGGTCATTTCTTCATCTCCTTCAGCTCTGCTCAACTATGATCTTACTAGTGAAGCCTTCTCTGACCGCCTTATTCAAAATTACAACACTGTTTACTCCTTGGCAGTCTCTTTTCCCTGTTTTTCTTTAGTTTATTTTTTTCAGTGCATTCATCACCTTTTAAAATACCATATTTTAAAAATATATGTTTATTATTTTCCCCCATCCCACTTGAACTAGAATGTAATTTCTATGAGGGCAGAAATTTACATTTGTTTGGTTCATTCCCATCACCTAGTGTAACAGTGCCTTAAATTTAGTAAGTGTTTAATCATTCTATTTTGAATGGATAGCTGCTTAATGAAGTTTCAGCATTTATTAAATGGATAAAGAATATGTGCATCCATTTTAACTGATAATCTAAACAAATATTTCCCAAAGTAGACTTTCCTAAGATTTGAAAGTTTTAAATTATTTAACAACAAACTAAATCAGTTATTTGCTTCGTTTTTTTTTTTTTTTTTACTATAGTACTTGCATTGTTTAAGATGAAACAGAGATTATCTCAAGGGGGATTATAGAAAATTTTAGTGTTCCTGTTATATTTTTTGATGCAGAATTTTTCCAGAAGAGCATGAATATTCCTTTAACAATCAGAAAAAAAAACAACATAAATATCTATGTAGTAAATTATTTTTTTTTGTTTGGAATTTGTAATATCTGGACTAAAGGACAAATCCTGACGGCTGTTAACAAACAAAGCATCAGTTATGACTAACACAGAGTCATTTGGAATCTCAATATTTCTCATTAATTTCATGTTTCTTTGCTATGTATTTACCAGGGCTAAAGACTAAAATTGCTAAATTCAGAAAGCATCTGCACCCTAGGAGGATTCTGTATATATCCTAAGAGATTATTATAAGCAAAAGTAAACTAGTCAGAATGAAAAGGGAAATGGCACATTTAAACATTATTCCTTTTTACTTAACTCAGAACTTTTGTTGTTTTTCTATCTAACTTGATTTTTGGCATACATTTATTTTGTTTTTATCTGTACTTCATATTATTGAGAACATTGCTTAAGGTTTGTTCTGGTTTTTATGACTTCCCTTTACTATATTTATTTTATTAAAGCAAGAGAATGTTTAAGATAACACATATAAGAATTGATATGAAACCTCTTTAGAAGGAATTCTTTAGGTGGTTTATAAAAACTGTCTTATGAGAAAACAGTTTTATGAGATAGTTGTGGAGCAAAGAGTTCATTTGTTGTAGTTGATGCATTCAAGTTGAATGCATCTCCATTCACCATATGGTGTATTTTAGCCCCTTCATATGTATTTTCTATGACCCACATCCCATTGAAGTAACTGGGATTGTATTTTAGCTCCTTCATATGTATTTTCTATGATCCACATCCCGTTGAAGTAGCTGGGATAATTTACAGAATATGCTAATTTAAGCATAGAATCTTCACAAAGAGATGGCAGGAAGCAGAATAGAAAAGAGCTTGAATTTCAGTTATTGGATGAATGTGTTTAGGCCTGAGTGCAGTAGTGAAAGCTTGAGGAAGATTCTGTGGTACTTACGGCTTTTGTATTATGAATATACTTATAGAGCAACAAAGGACTCCGGCTCTGAAGTCAAAAGTTTCCATTAGAACACTCAGTCACAATTTCATATCATTATAATCGTGGGCTTAATTTCTCTAAGCCTCAGTTTCCTCACCTGTAAAATGGCTGCCATTTGACATATATAACATAGACGTATATTATACCTACTTGTTTGTCTGTACATAAGGTCTATAGATTAGATATTTATTCTTTCCAAACCATATTGATTAGGCACTAACTTTGACTTTATGGTATTGATCAGAGAGGTTTAGTGAACTAAGACCTCATAATTAGTAAGTGGCAGAGTTTAGTGAAGCCTGGTATAGCTTCCAATACTGCATTCTTCCCTTTATGTCCCATGGGAATCAGCCTGCCTTATAGGACCTGTGGCATCTAAGAGATGGAGAAATAGAGTTGGAATTAAGAGATGAAGGGACAACGAAAATAAGAGGAAGAGCAAATGAGAGAGAAGTGGTAGGTCAGGGTCTAAAGATATTTTATTTAAATTATTTATATTGAGATATATTTGACATATAACATCATACCAGTTTCAGGTGTACAACATAATTATTTCATATTTGTATATATTGTGAAATGATCACCACAATGAGTCTACTTAATATCTTTCATTATACATAGTTACAGTTATTTTTCTTGTGATGAGAACTTTTAAGATCTACTTTCTTAGTAATTTTCAAATATATACTACACTTTTATTAACTAGTCACCATGCTATACATTACATCCCCATGACATATTTATTTTATAACTGAAAGTATGTGTCTTTTGACCATCTTCTCCCATTTCACCCACTCCCCCCAATCCTCTACCTGTGGCAACCACCAATCTGTTCTCTGTATCTATGAACTCCATTTTGTTTGTTTTTACGATTCTACATGTGAGATCTGTCTGACTTATTTCACATATGATAATGCCCTCAAGTTCCATTCATGTTGTCTCAAATCTCAGGATTTCCTTCTTTTTTATGGCTGAATCATATTCCATTGCATATACATACAAAAACTTATTTGTCCATTCATCCATTGATGGATACTTAGGTTGCTTCCATGTCTTGGCTATTGTAAATAATGCTGCAATGAAGAAGTTACAATGAAGCTATTGTAAATAATGCTGCAACTTTTCAAGTTAGTGTTTTCATTTCTTTTAGATAAATACCCAGAAGTGGGATCGACAGATCACAAGATAGTTCCATTTTTAATTTTTTGAGGAAACTCCATACTGTTTTCCATAGTGGCTGCACCAATTCACATTCCCACCAGCAGTGCATAAGGATTCCCTTTTCTCCACATCCTTGCCAACACTAGTTATTTCTTCTCTTTTTGATAAAAGCCATTCTAACAGGTTTGAGGTGATATCTCATTGTAGTCTTATTTATATTTCCCTGATAATTAGTGATGTTGAACACCTGTTCATTCACATTTTAGCCATCTGTATGTCTTCCTTAGAAAAAATGTCTATTTAGATCCTCTGCCCATATTTTAATTGGATTTTTTTTATTTCTTTGTTTTTGGTATTGAGTTGTATAAGTTCTTTATCTGGGATATTAACCCCTTATCAGATACATGATTTGCAAATATTTTCTCCCATTTGGTTTACATTGTCTGTTCATTTTGTTGATATTTTTCTTTCTGTGCAGAGACTTTTTAGCTTTTTGTAGTCCCATTTTTGCTTCTGTTGCCTTTGCTTTTGGTTTCTAAAGATATTTTGAGTAAAAGTATAGTGAATCTTAATCATGAAATTGGAACTGTCATACTCACATTTTACCTATCTAAATTCAACCATATGTGTTCAATATAAAAATATCATCTATCATTTATTACAGGATAGACTTTCTAGATTAGCTAATTACTTTATTTGGTGCCCACCAAAAAACAAAAACAAAAATAGCAATTTAATCCCATGTTGGACAGAAAGCATGCACAAAATCACACAATGTAGTTCATGATGATTTAATGGTTATTGAGGATCATTTGACAACATGCAGTTTTCCCCTTATGTACTTATTTTAGAACATAACCCGTATGTTAGAGATGATTTCATTGTGGTGTTAATTTAAATGTTTTTTAATAAGTCAGATTAATTATACATAATCTAATTCATAAATTTGTGCCAATGCTTTACATTCAGCAAAAAGTTGTAACTAGTACAGACTGCATGTTTTTTAGGGTGATATGCTTATAAGTCTGTTATTTCATAGTTTGTTCATATCTATGTAGTTTGCAACTTATTCACATATTATATTCATGTGCATGTAGAGACATTATTATAACTGGTGGTTACAGTTCCCCCAACCCCAGGAAATGCAATGTACCTGAAATATACACTTAACATTGATAATGAAAACAATACAATACCAACTTGAAAGTGAATTGCCCTGGATGACTCATAAAGCAGAAAAACTTATCCACAGAAATGCTTTCAAAGCCTTGGAAGAAATGTGCCATCAAAATGCAAATGTGTTTTCACTTAAAAAGAAAAAAAAAATCTCTCTAGAAACTGGTTTATATAGGATTTAAAGTTAACATTCCAGTTTTTCAACTGATTGAAACCATTGGCTGTTTTATTTACCAATGTTCTTTGGATTTAATACCATCTGCTGTTCATTCTTAAAGTGTGTAAAATTCCTGGGATTGTATACCCTCCAGCAGACTTTTTTGTTATGGTCCATTTTTGTAGGCTGTTGGTTCAACTTTTGTTGGTAGCTCCAGTATTCTTTTTTCTAAATTCTGTGTTTTGGTGTAGTTCTTTCATGACCTGAACTACAAATTCCAATTTCAAGAGAAAAAACAAAGCATATGTAAATTATACTAACAATATTAATCACATTTTACCTTTTTGCTTTCAGTACTTAAATTTGGTGATTTTTTTCCCTTCTAATTTGTATTTATTTCTCAAACTAAAATCATTTAACTTTGTTTTACTTAAGGTATTGTTAAGCAGTACTTCACTAGCCCATTAAAGCTCTCTTTGATATGTCACTTACTATAATAGGTTGTGTCCCCACCCGCCCCACCCCAACCCAAACATAAATAATGCTACAATTACCAAGAGTTTGGAGATATATATTTGTGTTAGCGTTTTTGTTACTTTCAGATAAATATACCCAGAAGTAAAATTGCTGGATAATGTGGTGATTCTATTTAAAAATTTTTGAGGAAACTCCATAGTGTTTTGTATAGTAGTTGCACCAATTAACATTTCCACCAATAGTTGACAATGGTTCAATTTTCTCCACATCTTTCCCAGCACTTTTTATTTCTTGTCTTTTTGATGATAGTCAATCTAACAGGTATGAGGTGATATCTCAGTGTGGTTTTGATTTGTGTTTTCCTAATAATTAGTCATATTGAGAACATTTTCATGTACCTATTGGTCATCTGTATGTATTCTTTGGGAAAATGTTTACTCAGAGCCTATGCACATTTTTTAAATGCATTTTTTTCTTTTTTACAATATGCATAGAGTTGAATTAGTTTTCATATATAAACATACATTTATATGTTTTGGATATTTATATATTTTGGATATTAACCCCTTATCAGACATGTTTTGCAAATATTTTCTCCCTTTTGGTAGGTTGCCTCATTTTGTTGATGGTTTCCTTTACTGGACAAAAGATTTTTAGTTTGTTGCAGCCCCACTTGTTTATTTTTACCTTTAATTTTGGTATCAAATACAAAAAAATACCACGAAGACCTAAGTCAAGAGCTTACTGCCTGTTTTCTTCAGGAGTTTTATGTTTTCAATGCTTATGTTTTAACTCTAATTCTTTCTGAGTTATTTTTGTGTGTGTTTTAAGGCCCAGTTTTATTTTTTTGCATGTGACTCTCCAGTTTTCCCAACATCTTTTATTGAGGAGACGTTCCTTTCTATATCTTCTTGGCTCCTTTGTTGTAGATTAATTAACAATATATTTGTGGGTTTATTTCTGAACTTCCTATTCTGTTCCATTGATCTAAGTGTCTGTTTTTATGCTAATACCATACTATTTTGATCCGTATAGTTTTATAATATAGTTTGAAATCGGGAAGTGTGGTGCTCCAGATTTGCTCTATTTCTCAAGAGCATATTAGCTATTTTGGGGTCTTTGGTGATTCCATACAAATTTTAGGATTATTTGTTCTACTTCTGTGGAAAATGCCATTGGAATTTTGGTAGAGATTGCATTAAATCTGTAGATTGGTATGAGTAGTATGGACATTTTAACAATATAATTTTTTTTGAATCCATGAACACAAAATATCTTTCCACTTATTTGTGCCTTTTTCAATTTTATAAACGTCTTATTGTTTTCCGTATACAGGTCTCTCACCAACTTGGTCAAATTTCTGTCTAGGTATTTTATTCTTTTTGATGAAACTGTAAATGGGATTGTATTCTTAATTCTATTTCTCATAGTTTATTATTAATACATAGAAATGCAACATATTTTTGTACATTAACTTTGTATCTTGCAACTCTACTGAATTGTTTATTAGTTCTAACAGTTTTTTGGTAGTCTTCAGGGTTTTCTATATATAATGTTATGTCACCTGCAAATACTGGTAGTTACTTCTTCCTTTCCGATTTGGATGATTTTTATTTCTTTTTTCTTGCCTCGTTGATCGAGTAAAGACTTCGAATACTATGCTGAATAAAAATCATGATAATTGCTATTTTTGTTTTGTTCCTGATCTTAGAGGAAAAGCTTTCAGCTTTTCACCATTGAGTATGATGTTAACTGTGGGTTTGTCGTATATGGCCTTTATTGTGTTGAAATCTGCTCCCTCAATACTAATTTTATTGAGAGTTTTTATCATAAATGGATATTGGATTTTGTCGAATGCTTTTTCTGCCTTTTAAAATAATCACATGATATATTATTCTTCCTTTTTGTTAATGTGGTACAATGATTGGTATGAGGATATTGAATTATCCTTGTATCCCTGGGATAAATCCCACTTAACCACAGTATATGATACTTTAAATGTATGGTTAAATTTGGTCTGCTAATATTTTGTTGAGGATGTTTTACATCTACGTTCATCAGAGATATTGGCCTATAATTTTTTTTGTGTTTGTGTGGTGTCCTTGTTTGGATTTGCTATCAGGATACACCTGGCCTTATAAAATGAGTTTGGAAATGTTTTTCGTCTTCTCCTTCTTCTCCTTCTCCTCCTCCTCCTCCTCCACCTCCACCTCCTCTTCCTCCTACTCCTTCTTTTTCTTCTTCTCCTCCTCCCCCATTCTTCTCCCCCTTCTCCTCCCCCTTCTCCTCCCCCCTCCCCCTCCCTCCTTTTCCTTCCCCCTTCTCCTCCTTCCTTCTCCTTCTTTCTTCGAGTTTGAGAAAGATCTGTATTAATTCTTCTTTATATGTTTGGTAGAATTCACCAGTGAAGCCATCTAGTCCTGGACTTTTGTTTACTGAGAAGTTCTTATTACTAATTTAATCTCCTTACTAGTAATAAATGTGTTCAATTTTCTTTTGTACATGATTCAGTCATGGTAGGTTGTATGTTTCTAGGAAATTATCAGTTTTTTTCTTGGTTGTTCAATTTGATGGTGCATAATTGTACATAGCAGTCTCTTATGATCCTTTGTGTTTTTGTGGTATCACTTGTAATGTCTCCTCTTTCACTTCTGATTTTATTTATTAGACTCACCTCTTTTCTTCTTGGTCAGTCTAGCTAAAGTTTTGTCAATTTTGTTTATCTTTTTAAAAATCTAACTCTTAGTATCCTTGATCTTTTCTTTTATTTTTTAGTCTATTTCTTCTCTGATCTGTATTTCCTTCTTTTTACTAACTTTGGGACGCATTTGTTCTTTTTAGTTCTTTGGAGTGTAAAGTTGGGTTGTTCATTTGAGATTTTTCTTGTTTTATGATGTAGGCAATTATTGCTATGAATTTCCCTCTTAGTATTGATATCCATTTCTTCCTTTAGGTATGTTAATATTTGCATTATATATTTGAGTGTTCATATGTTGGGTGTATACATAGTTATACATGTTATATCCTCTGGTTGGATTGACTCCTTTATCATTATGTACTGACCTTATATCTTATTACAGTCTTTGCCTTAAAGTGTATTTCGTCTAAGTATTGTCCCAGCTTTCTTTTGGTTTTCATTTGCATGACATATCTTTTTCCATCCCTTCTCTTCCAGTCTGTGTGTTTCCCTATATCTAAAGTATGTCTGTTATAGGCAGCATATAGATGGGTCTTGTTTTTTTTGTTTGTTTTTTTATCCATTCAGCCACTCTTTGATTAGAGGATTCAGTCTCTTTACATTTAGTACTTATTGGTAGGTATGTAATAATACTTACTGCCATTTTGTCAATTGATTTCTGGCTGTGGTATGCTTAGATTCTTTTCTCTTTATTTTTTGTGCATCTCCTATAGGTTTTGCCTTGTGGTTATCATGAGGCTTACATAGAACAGCTTATATTTACAATGGTGTATTTTAAGGGGATAACAACATAAGTTTGAATGCATTCTAAAGCTCTACATATTTACCACCACTCCCCACACACACATCATGTTTTATGCTTTTGATGCTACAATCTTTTTATCTGATATATCCATTAACAAAGTAGTATAGTTATATTTACTACTTTTGTCTTTTAACTTTCATACTAGCTTTATAAGTGATTCATTCACCACCTTTACAGCATTAGATTGTTCTGAATTTTACTATACAGACGGTGCCAAAAACAATGTATACACATTTTAAGCAAGGAAAAAACTGTATTAAAATTGTAATACAATGAATGATGCTAGCATTCATTTGATCAACGCCATCTTTTGATTGACTGTCATACTTGGACTACATATTGCCAATGTAATTCAACTTCAAAAAGTGATACATAGGTAACATCTCTTAAAATGTATACATTTTTGCCACCCCCCAGTCTATTTACCTTTACCAGTGATATTTATACTTCCATATTTTTCTTGGTACTAATTAGTACCCTTTTGTTTGAGCTTAAAGAAGTCCTTTTGAACTTTCTTTTAAGGCTGGTTTAGTGGTGATGAATTCCTTTAGCTGTTGTTTGTCTGGAAAAATCTCTCTCCTTCAATTCTTAATGAAAACTTTTATTTGTAAAGTACTAGGTATAAATCTTTTCTGTTCCATTTCTTTTATTTAGTTAATGAAATTTGGGGTACAAATTATTTATTATATACCTGTGTCATTTTATACCATTTGATATGCAGTATCACTTTTAGTATTCCTTAAATTGCCTCCAGCCATGGTTTTAGATTTTTCTCTTTGTTCTTATAGGTAGAAAATTGATTTTTAGATTCTGTGGTTGGGATATGTTTTGTTTCTTTTATTTTGTGTTTTAATATTTGAACTTGTGACCTTATGGGGAATTATAAATTTTGTGTGTTTTCTTTAAATTTGAGGAACTGATCAATATTAGTAAATGTTCCTTGACAAAATATGAAAGTGTTTCTTTCTTTTCTAGAATAGGAAATTAGTTATATCTCTTTAATTTTATTTATATAAGTAAAAAATCAATCAAACAAACAAACAAAAACGCTTGTTTCTTCCTCTTCTCTGTTTGCGTACTTCATCTGTGAAAGATTGTAAGTAGTCTGTTAAAATCTCCCAGTATAATGTTTTGAGTAATTTTTGTTTGTGTATTTTGCGTGTGTATCTGTCTGAACATCAGAAGCAAAGGACAATAAATCACACACGTCACTACACAGTGCAGAACCATTGATGGTCCTTCAAGTTCCTTCTTTTATGTATACATTCCTTTTATTTGTCATTCTGTACCCCACCTGCCCCACTCTTTAAACAATCTTTATAACTGCTTTGACAGATGTCCTTCTGTTTGTACATATGCTTGTGAAATATGTATTGTTTATTGTTTCATTTTTAAATTTTCATAAATGGTATACTATATCTTCACGTTTCTCACTTTTTTCACAAATTATTTGCCTATGTGGCTAATGACTATCAATTTTGCTGTGTATATTGTTTTTAAAATCTGCTTGGTGCCATATACATATATATATATATATATATATATATATATATATGTGCACATTTTAAGAGATGTTATTTATGTATTACTTTTCGAAGTTGAATTATGGTAGCAACTTTTGACATTTGAATTATGGTAGCAACTTTTTTTTTGACATTTGCTCAAAAGATGATGTTAATCGAATGCTAGCGTCATTCATTGTATTACAATTTTAATACAGTTTTTTCCTTTCTTAAAATATGTATACTTTTTTTGGCATATATATATCTATTTATCCATTTACTCTCTCAATAATGGGCACCCAGAATACATTCAACTACTTGCAGCAAATCTGACTAAATTTCCTTACATATTTCCCCTTATGACTTACTTCTTGGGGATGTAAAGGCAACAGAAGGATCTCCAGATGGAAGGATATTAATAGTCTTAATTTAACTAGGTGGTGTCAGATTTATCAGAAGGGTTGCACAGTCTGTACTGCCACCAACAAGGCATGATGATCACCATATCTCTAATCCCAACCAACATTTGGCATTATCTAACTTTGTAATTTTTGATAGTCTGATGGGTGTGAAACATCTCATTTGAATTTGCATTTCTAATTATTAATTAGTCTGAGCATGAATTCAAAGGTTGAGACCTTTTAACTTTCATTTTCTGAATTTTGCTTGCTTTTAAGCCTTTGCCTACTCTTCCTTTGTCTTATTTGTTTGCAAAGTTTCTTTTGTAGTCTAGACCCAGAGTCAGCACATTTAGGTCTGTGGGCCAAATCTTACTTGTTGCCTATTTTCATATCGCCAATGAACTATGAATGGTGTTTACATTTTTAAATGATGGTGAAAAAATAAAGAGAAGAATAATATTTTGTGACACATGAATATTATATAAAATCAAATTTTAGTGTCCATAAATAAATTTGTATTAAATATAGCCAGCTCATTTATTTGTGTATTGTGTATTGCTGGCTTTATGCTACAATGGCAGAGTGAAATAGTTCCAACAGTGATCATATGACCCACAAAGCCTAAAATATTTACTAGCTATCCCTTTATAGAAAAGTTTTGCTCATATCTGGTTTGAGAGACAATTCCTGATTGATTTCAACATTGTAAATTCCTTCTCTGAATCCATAGTCTGTTAATTTTGCCATTATGGTCTCCAATCAATATCCTTTATTTTGATATAATTAAATTAATCAATTTTAAAATTATTATTTATCTGATATTTTGTTCTTTTAAGATGATGTTTTAAAAGTTGATTTTAACTCCTTTGTGGAAAATACACAAAGGTATTTTCTCATATCATCTACAATTAATTTTATAATTTAACTTTTACATTTAGGTATTTTAAAAACCATGAGTTGCCAGTTATATTAATAAGAGCTAATTTTCATTTTTCTCTGTATAGAGAGCCAATTTTCCTCAAATATCTAATAGACAATCTGTTCTTTCCCTTTAATACAGTAATATATGATGCCATCTTTATCATATAAGTTACTATATGGTCATGGGTCTGTCTCCAATCTTTCTCTTCTGATCCATCTTCTATTTACTGGTTATGTAATAACTTAAAAGCAAGCATTCACCTTTGCTTTTTAAAATATAGCTCAATTTCGTTATTTGTACACTTTTACTTGTTAGTGTAAATTTTAGAATATTTTTGGGTTTTTTTTTTAACAATCCAAGTGTAAATTTTTTTGATTCAGTTGAGTTTATAGATTAAATTAGAGAGAACTGATATCTTTATATTAGGTGGACTCATCCATAGCACAGAATATACTCCATTTATATTCAGATAATTATCTGTATACTTTAGTAAATTTTAGCATTTAAAAAATGAAGCTTTATGTATTTCTCATACTTCCCAGGTAACTTAAATATTTGATGCTATTCTAAAGATATCTTAATTTGTCGTATGTTCTAGTTGATTTTGGTAGAGGATTTTTGTATATTGATTTTGGCTCTCACAACCTGGGTGAACTCTTATTAATTCTATTGTTTGCTAATTTCATTAGTTTATCTATGTAGATGATCATATTATCTGCAAACAATTTTGTATCTTCCCTTTCAAGCCTTACACCTTATTTTATTCCTCCTCTTCTTCTTCACCTTCTTTTCTTCTCCTCCTCCTCCTTCTACTTCATTATTGTTGTAATTATCATTGTTTACAGTATTGACCAGGAGTTCTGATACTATGTTAAATGACACTGTTGTCGTTGGACACCTTTTTTCTTTAAAATGGAGTAACTCTTAAATTTCCCATTAAGTGTACTATTTATGCTAGTTGGGGTTTTGTGTGTGTGTGTGTGTGAATATAAACTTTAACAAGTTAAGAAGGTTTCCTTCCGTTCTAGTTTGTGATTGAGTTTTTCTAATAAATAAATCTGGAAATTTTTCATTTTTTTTTTGTCTCCATTAAAGCAATTACATTATTTCCCCCCTCTTCATGACAAATTACATTGTCAATTTTTCCTAAGATGTAATTCATACACCATAAAATTCACCAAGTGTACAGCTGGGAGGTTTTTAGTATATCCATGAAGCTGTGACACTTCTAGTTTAAAAATATTTGAATCACCCCAAAGGAAACCCTGTGCCCATTAAGCAGTTAGTCTTCAGTGCCCTGTGCCCCAGCCCTTGGCAACCACCAAGCTGCTTTCTGTCTCTATGGATTTGCCTCTTCTGGACATTTCATATAAGTGGAATTAGACAACAATATGTTGTCTTTTATGTATGGCTTCTTTTACTTAGCATAACGTCAAAGATTCATTCATGTCATAGCATGTATCAGTACTTCATTCTTTTTATAGCTAAATAATATTCCATTGTATGGGTATCTTACATTTTATTTATTTATTCAGGTTGTTTCTACTTTTTGGCTATAATGAATAATGCCACTATCAGTATTTGGATACAAGTTTTTGTAAGGATATATGCTTTCAATTCTCTTAGGTATATACCTAGAAGTACAATTGCAGAGTTATAAGATAACTCTATGTTAAACTTTTTGAATAATTGTCAAACTGTTTTCAAAAGCAGCTCTATCATTTTTATTTCCACCAGCAATACATGAGGGTTTTACATATCTTTGCCTACACATATTTTTGTCTTTTTTATTACAGCCATCCAAATAGGTGGGAATTGGTATCTCATTGTGATTTTGACTTGCTTTTTTCTAATAATTATTAGCCATTTGTACATTTTCTTTGGAGAAATGTCTAGCCAATTTTTGCAATCTGATTATCTGTCTATTGTTGAATTGTAAGATTCCTTGCCAATCCGATTCCTTTATTTTTTCTTCTTTCCTGTTTGCTCTGGTTATAGCCACCAATACAGTGTCGAACAGAAGTGACAAGAGCAGACATCTTTGTTTTGTTCCTAATTTTAGAAGAAAATCTTAGGAGGAAAGCTTTCAGTCTTTCGCCTTTAAGTCTGATATTAGCTGTAGATTTTTTCATAGATGCCCTTTATCTGGTTGAGGAAGTCCCTCTATTCCTTATTTGTTGAGTGTTTTTATAATAAAGAGTTGGATTTTGTCAAATGCCTTTTCTGCATCTATTGAGACGATCACGTGTTTTTTATTCTTTATTCTAATATGGTGTGTTACATTGATTTTTCACATATTGAACCAACCTTATATTTCTGGAATGAATCCCACTTGGTCATGAGGTATAATATGTTTTATATGTTTCTGGGTATGGTTTTCTAGTATTTATTGAGGATATTGGCTGTCAATATTCATAAAGGATATTGATCTGTAGTTTTATTTTCTTGTAATGTCTGTCTCATTTTGAAATCAGGCTAATATTGGTCTCACAGAATCAGTTAGGAAGTATTCCTTTCTCTTCTATTTTTTTGGAAGAGTTGGAGAAGTTTTGGTGTTAACTTTTCTTTTAATATTTGGTCAAATTCATGATTCAGGCCATTTATTCTGGATTTTTCTTTGTGGGAATTTTTCGATTATTTAATTTCTTTATTTGATATAAGTCTATTGCAACTTTCTGTTTCTCTTTGATTCAGTTTTGATAGTTTGTATCTTTCTAGGAATTTGGCCATTTCATCTATGTTACATAATTTGTTGGCAAAAAATTGCTAATGGTATTGCCTTATAATCCTTTTTAATTTTATACAGTCACTAGTTACTTCTCCTCTTTCATTTCTGACTTTAGTAATTTGATTCTTCTGTCTCTTTCTTCTTGGTGAATCTTGATAAAGGTTTGTCAATTATGTTGAGCTTTTCTAAGAACCAATTTTGATTTTGTTGATTTTCTCCATTGTTTTTCTATTCTCTATTTCTTTTTTTTTTCCACTTTAATCAGTATTGTTTTCTTTCTTCTGCTTAGTTTGAAGTTTGGTTTTCTCTTCTTGGTTTACTTTCTTAAGATAGAAAGTTCAATTATTGGTTTTTGAGGTTTTAAAGCATTTTTTAATATAGAAAAATTTCCCCACAAGCACTGCTTTAGCTGCTTACCATAAATTCTGGTATATTTTTTTCTTTTCATTCATCTTGAGGTATTTTTTAATTTCTCTGTGATATCGCCTTTGACCTATTACTTATTTAGTAATGTTTAATTTCCACAGATTGGTGAATTTTCCAAATTTCCTTCTGTTATTGATTTCTACTTTTATGCCATTGTGGAATATTTTGTATGATTTGAATCCTTTTAAATTTATTGAGACTTATTTTATGGCCTATCATAGAGATATGTTCTGTGTGCACTCACAAAAATGTACATTTGGGTGTTGTTCAGTGTAATGTTCTGTAAATGTCTGTAAGTCTGGGTGGTTTATGTTGTTATTCAAGTCTTCCATTTTCTTGTTGATGTGGGTAGCTGTTCTACCCATTATTGAAAGTCTGTATTGAAATCGTAAATAATTATTGTTGACCTATTTCTCTCTTCAATTCTGTCAGTATTTGAAGCTATGCTGTTGCATGAATTTACACTTATCATTGTTATATCTTTATCAACAATATGCAAAACTTTATTCCCATATATCTCCATTCTCTGCCCCATTCTTTGTGGTGTCACTGTCATAAAAATTACATACTTCTATATACCCATCAACACAGACTTATATTTTTAAAATTGCATTAATTAAATATAGTGGGGTGACATTGTAATAAATTACAAAGATTTCAAGTGTACGTTTCTATAATACATCATGTATATATTGCATTGTGTTCATCACCCAAAGTCAAATCTCCTTCTGTCACCATCCCCTCTTACCCTCTAGGAACCACTAAACTGTTGTCTTTATGAGTTTTTATTTGTTTGCCTTGTTTGTTGCTTTCAGTTTTATGTTCCACATAAGAAAGCAATCTTATGGTTCTCTTCTTTTTTGGTCTGAGTTATTTTGCATAGCATGACAATCTGAAGCGCCATCCATGTTGTTACAAATGGCAGTATTTCATCTTTCTTATGGCTGAGTAATATTCCATTGTGTGTATATATATATATATATATATATATATATATATATATATATATATAACATCTTCTTTATAAAATGATCTATCAAAGAACACTTTGGTTTTTTCCATTTCTTGGCCGCTGCAAATAATGCTGCAATGAACATAAGGGTACATAAATCTTTACATAGAAATGTTTTCAGATATTTTGGGTAGATATACAGAATAGGGATTGCTGGGTCATGTTGTAATTCTATTCTTAATTTTTTGAGGAACCTTCACACTGCCTTCCATAGCAGCTGCACCAGTCTGCATTCCCACCAACAGTGTATGAGGGTTCCTTTTTCTCCACAGCCTCTCCAACACTTATTATTACTTGTCTTGTTAATAATAGCCATGCTAACAGGTGTGAGGCAGTATCTCATTGTGGTTTTGATTTGCATTTACCTAATAGCTAGTGAAGTTGGTCATCTTTTCATATATCTGTGGGCCATTTGTTTATCTTCTTGAGAGAGGTGTTTGTTGTTGTTGGATATTAGCCCCTTATCAGAGGTGGTTTTCCCATTCAGTTACTTGCCTCTGTTTTGTTAACAGTTTCTTTTGCTATGCAGAGCTGTTTAGTTTTACATAGTCCCATTCGTTTATTTTTGCTTTTACTTTCCTTGCCTTTGAGGTCAAATTCTTAAAATCCTCTCTACGACCAAAGTCCGTAAGTTTAGTACCTGTTTTCTTCTATGCAATTTATTGTTTCAGGTCTTATATTCAGGTTTTCAACCCATTTTGAGTTCATTTTGGTGTATGGTGACAGATAGCAGTCTAGTTTTTATCTTTTGAAAGTGGCTTTCCAATTTTTCCAGCACCATTTACCGAAGAGGCTTATTTTTTCTCCATTGTATGCATTTGGCTATTCTGTTGAAAATTATTTGCCTATATACATGTGGGTTTATTTCTGTGTTCTCAGTTCTGTTTTATTAGTCTGTGTATCTTTTTTTCTGCCAATACCAAGCTGTTTTGATTATTGTCACTTTGTAGTATAATTTGAAGTCAGGGAGTATGATACTTCTGGCCTTGTATTTTTTCCTCAGGATTGCTCTGGCTATTCAGGGTCTTTGTGATTCCATACAAATCTGCTGGTTTTTTTCATCTCTTTCTTCTAAAAAATGTCATTGGGATTTCGATGGGGATTGTATTAAATTTGTATGTTGCTTTGGGTAATATGGCCATTTTAATTACGTTGATTCTTCTAATCCATGAACATGGACTATCTTTCCATTTCTTTGTGTCTTCTTCTAGTTCTTTAAATAATATTTTGTAGTTTTCAGTGTATTGGTCTTCACATCCTTTGTGAAATTTATTCCTAGATTTTAAAATTCTTTTTGTTGCAATTACAAAAGGAATTTTTTTTTTCATTTATTTTTTTTGAAATTTCATTGTTAGTATATAGGAATGCAATAGATTTTTGTACTTTGATTTTGTATTCTGCAACTTTACTGTATTTATTTACCACTCCTGATAGGGTTTTTTGTTTTGTTTTGTTTTGTTTTGTTTTGTTTGTGTGTGTGTGTATGTGTGTGAAATCTTTGGAGTTTTCTATATAAAGAATCATGTCATCTGCAAAAAGTAACAATTTGACTTCTTCATTCCCAATTTGGATGCTTTTTATTTCTTTCTCTTGCCTGATTGCTCTGGCTAGGACTTCCAACACTGTTTTGAATAACAGTGGTGAGAGGAGGCATCCCTGTCCTGTTCCTGACTATAGAGGGAAAACTTTCAGGTTTTGATCACTGAGTATATTAGCTGAGGATTTGTCATATATGGCTTTTATTATGTTGAGGTACTTTCTTTCTCTACCCACTTTATTAAGTGTTTTAATCATAAATGGATGTTGTATCTTGTCAAATACTTTTTCTGCATCTATAGATAAAATCATGATTCTCATCCTTTATTTTGTTTATGTGGTTGATCAATTTGCATATATTGCAATTAATCATCCTGATGCAATTGTAGCATCCCTGAAATAAACCCCACTTGATGTATTATCTTTTAAATATATTGTATTTGATTTACTAGTATTTTGCTTAGGATTTTTGCGTCTCTATTCATCATAGATATTGGTCTCGTAGTGTTCTTTTTTTTGTATTATCCTTATCAGGTTTTGGTATCAAGGTAAAGCTAGCGTCATAAAATGAGTTAGGAAGTATTGCTTCTTCAATTTTTTGGAAGAGTTTGAGAAGGCAGGTATTAAATCATCTTTGAATGTCTGGTAGAATTCACTAGTGCAGACATCAGGTCCTAGGCTTCGGCTTTTTGGGAGGTTTTTTTGATGATTGTTTCAATTTACTTACTGTAGATAAGCTTATTGAGATTTTCCAGTTCTTTGTGATTCAGTATAGGAAGGTTATATATTTCTAAGAACTTGTTCATTTCTTCTAGGTTATTGAATTTAGTGGCATATAGTCTTTCGCAATATTCTTATATGATTCTCTCTACTTGTGTGGTATCTATTGTGACTTCTTTCATTTCTGATTTGTGCCTTTTTTTCCTCTTAGTAAGTCTAGCTAGGGGTTTATCAATTTTATTAATTTTCTTTTAAAGAACCAGCTTTTTGTTGCATTTTTTTCTATTGTCTTTTGTTCTCTATTTCTATGGCTTTCTTTTAAATAAGAAGGGAGAAAAAAAGAGTTACAAAAATACATTTATGCTGTCCCTGTCCTTAAAATTTACCTATGAATTTACTTTTGCCTGTGCTCTTTATTTCTTACTGGGGATTTGTTACTGTCTAGTGTTCTTTTATTTCTGTTTGAAGAAATCCCTTTTTAGTATCTCTTCTAGGAAAGGTTTACTAGAGACAGATTTTCTGTTTTTGTTTATTTGGAAATGTCTTAATTTTTCTTCATTTTTGAAGGATAGTTTTGCTCAGTATAGAATTCTTCATTGAAAGTCTATTTTTTATTTTTTTTTAGCACTTTGAATATGTTATTCCACTCCATTCTAGCCTTCATAGTCTCAGAGACAAATATGCTGTTAATTTTATTGAGGCTCCCTTGTACATGATGGAATCCTTCCCCTCTTGCTGCTTTCAAGATTCTTTGATTATATAGTGGTAAGAACACTGACAATGAGATCTACCCTCATAACATATTTTTACGCGTACAATATAGTATTGTTATCTACAGGCATAATGTTGTACAGCAGATCTCTAGAACTTATTAATCTTGCAGAACTGAAATTTTATACCTGTTAATTAGCAACTCCCATTTCTTCCTCTTCCTAGAACCTGGCAAACACAGTTTTACTCTTTATTTCCATGAGTTTGACTATTTTAGATACTTGATATAAGTGGAATCATGTTAGTCCTTCTGTAACTGACTTATTTCACTTAGCATAATGTGCTATTGGTTTACCTTTGTTGTTGCATATTGCAGGATTTTCTTTCTTTTATAAGGCTAAATAATATTACGTGATATTTATATAACCACTTTTTTTTTAACCTATTCATCAGTCAATGGACACTTAGGTTGTTTCTACATCTTGGCCATTGTTAATAGTGCTGCAATGAACTTGGAATTATTGTCTCTTCAAGATTATGATTTAAATTCTATTGACAAAATACCCAGAAATGGAACTAATGGATCATAGGGCCATTCTGTTTTAATTGTTTGTAGTACTTCCATACTGATTTCTATAGTGGCTGCACCATTTTGCATCCCCGCCCCCCCACAGTGTAGAATGTTTCCAATTTCTCCACAGCCTCTCCAAGACGTATTGTCTTTTGATTTTTTTTTTTTTTTGCATGATATCTTTTATTTGAAAATCAAAAGCAGGCAAAACTAATCTATAGTGACAGAGGTGAAAATTGGGTTTACCTTCTTTGGGGGACCTTGAATGGGAGTAGGCATGAGGCATCCTCTGGGGTACTGACAATAAAATACATCTTAATCTAGTGGTGGTCACACAGGCATTTATATACAGAAGGTGCCAAAACATATTATACACATTTTAAGAAATGAAAAACAATGTATTAGAATTGTAATACTAAATATATACTGATAACAAAAGATGAATACAAGTCATGTGTGTACATTTTTTTGGCACCCCCAGTATATAAAAACTCACTGAGCTAAACCATTTACTGTATGTAAGTTATATTTCAATGGAAAAAGTTTGGAAATACTTTAGAAAGATTAGTGGGAAAATAGATGCTAAAAACATGTCTTAGCCAGGAAGAGCTGCCAGTGCCTGAGTTCTTCAATCAATAAATAGTTACTGAATCTTGACACAACTTACATGTCAAGGACTTTTGTTTTTTAATTTAATTAGTTTATTGGGGGTGACAATTGTTACATAGATTTCAGGTGTACATTTCTGTAATACATCATCTATATATCACATTGTGTGTTCAACACCCAGAGTCAGTTCTCTTTCCATCACCATATATTTAATCCCCTTACCCTCATTTATCACCCCCCTCCTCCCCTTACACTCTGGTAACCACTAAACTATTGTCTGTGTCTATGAGTTTTTGTTTCTTCATTTGTTTGTCTTGTTCTTTTGCTGTTTTCAGTTTTATATACTACATATCAGTGAAATCGTATGGTTTTCTACTTTTTCTGTCTGACTTGTTTTGCTTAGCATTATAAAATCAACATCCATCCATGTTGTCACAAATGGTACTATTTACTCTTTTCTTATGGCAGAATAGTATTCCAAAGAACTTCTGTTAAACTAACTCATTTAGAAAAAAGAATGATGGTGGATAGTTTTAATTTTTCTCTATGTGCTTTGTTCTGTGAGATATTTCTTATTAATTTTATATATTTATCATTTGGTGATTCTGTCAAATAGCTTCTCTCGATCAGGGCATAATGACTGTTCTTTCTTTGATGCCTTCTTGACATTCATTCTATGTTTTTCCTGATTGATGAGCGCTTTCTTCAAGCACCTGACAGATTCTATCACTAGGTGGTAGCAAAATCCGAGACAGTTGTTCTCATTATGCTGTGCATAAAATAATCTGAGGCATTTGTTCAAAATGTTGATTCCTACCCACCTCTCCTCCAAGATTCTGACCCTATAGCTATAAGAGGAAACTCAGGAATGCACTTTTTCTACAAGTACTCCCATCATATTTTTAAAATTTATTTTTATTTTTTAAATTAGTTTAATTAGGTAGTCTTTAGATTTTTTGATAATAGCAATCCTAACATGTATGAGGTGATATCTCACTGTGGTTTTAATTTGCATTTCCCTGATGATTAGTTATGTATGTTCATGTCACACTTTTCTTACTGTAGTAGATTTTCTACAAGGATAACCACCTGTACATGCAGGCCACCCTTTCCATCAAGAGGGATAGTCATTTTCCCTCTACCTGAATCTGAGCTGGCCTATAATTTGCTTTGACCAATAGAATACAGAAAAAATGTTATAACAATTCAGGCCTAACCTTTATGACTCTTGGCAGCTTCTGCACTCAATGATCTTAGAGCCTAAGATACCAGCTAAGTCTAACCTTCCAGCTAGAGAGAGAGAGAGAGGTCCAGATCCCATGAGGTACCAAATGTGTGAATAAGGTCAACTTGGAAATTAGCCCCAAATAACTGATCCCAGAAAATATCAACTGGAACAGAACAACCACCCAGCCGATCAAAGCCAACACACAGAATCATGAGAGAATAACTACCAAACCCCACTTTTTAACATATCAAAGTTAAAGACTTGTTTATATCTGAGTACACCCCAAATTCCTTTCAAGATATGTACTGTGAGCAAGGGTGGAAGGTTTCTTTGCACTCACATTTAGAAAATAAACTGTCTTGATGCTCATCAGGGCTAGAGAAGGTGAATCTTATAAAAAGTTAGCAAAATTCTGAGAGGCTATTTGAAAAGAGGATTCTAATAAAATACATTTGAAAGAAGGTCAAATACACATTTGAAAAAAAGAGGATATTTGTCCATACAAACAAAGGGCAGTATAATATTATAGATTTATAAAGGGATCATGATGTTTATTCACGTAATACACTAAGAATCATTTTTGTTCAATTTTAAATATGTCATGAGGGATTTTTGTTTTGCTTATAGATAGGCTGATTTCCTCATCTTTATAGTTTATCATTTTTGTATTGACAATTTCAGGTGATAGGAACAAACTATAAATATAAGCTGTAATTTTTTTCTCATTCTATCTGGCTCCTTTCTCAGTATCCATTTTGTCATGTGCACTTTCAAGTTCATGTATCACGGTCAATAAGGGGGAAGTATTGTTTAGAATACTGAGATTTATTTGCTCCCTAGGACAGGCATGCTGTGAAGACATCTACACCTGAATCTTGGCACTATGACCAAAACTGATCTGGGGAGGAATCATTTATTACAGAGAATAAAAAGATTTTGCAATTAGCATTGTTCTATTTGAGCTGATTGTGCTTATTTTCAAGGTCAAATGGGAAAAAGTCAATCAGTATTTGTAGGGTTTTCAAAGCCAGACATGGTGAGACACAGAATTTTCCAGTTTAACACATCTATTGTAATTTGACACTTAAATTTACTGCCTTTTGTAGAATATTTGAACTTTCAATGTTTCAGACTTTTACCCTCAATTCAAAGCATAATTGTCAGTTTTACCAACAATTGCTCCATATCAAGAATCCTTTTTCACCTTTGGTTTTTAACAGTTTAATCATGATGTATCTAGGTGTGAATGTTTTTTAGTCTTTCCTACTTGAATTTTGAGCTTCTTGGATGTATTAATTAATGTTTCTCAACAAATCAGGAGGTGTTCAGGTGTTATTTCTTCAATATCCTTTCTGCCCTTTCTCTCCTTTTGTTATGTGTTGGAACATTTGATGGCATCCCACAGGTCTCTGAGGCTGTGTTCAATTTTTCTTTATTTCTTTTTCTCTCTGTTCCTCAGTTCTGTTCCTTAAGATATCTTCAAGTTCACTAATTCTTTCTTCTTCCAGCTCAAATTCCTTTTGGGTCCCTTTGGTGAAATTTCCATTACACATGTAATTTTTTTTAAAAAAAAATTTTTATTTTATTAGTTTCAGGTGTACAAAACAATGTAATAGTTAGACATTTATCATTTATATCCCTCACAAAGTGATAACCCACTCCCCCAATCTACTACCCATCTGACATTGCATACAGCCATCACATTTCCACTTTCTCTATTCCTAATGCTATACTCCACTTCCTGTAAATATATATATATATATATATTTTTAATTATAGTTGACATTCATTATTGTTCAGCTTCAGCTTCAGGTGTACAGTGCAGTGATCAGGCATCTACTCCATCCCTGAAGTGGTCTTCCTAATAAGACAAGTGTCCATCAGATACCCTACAAAATCTTTATGACGTTATTGATTATATTCCCCAAACTGACTTCTGTGTCCCCATGGCAATTGTGTGGTTACCGATTGTACTTTCTAATTCCCTTACCTTCCTGCTTATCCCCATGGCCCCTCCCATCTAGCAATCCTCAATTTTTCCTCTATGTCTCCAAAACTGTTTCTGATTAGTTTGTTCATTTATTCTTTTCTTTAGATTCCACACATAAGTGAGAGCATATGGTATTTGTCTTTCTCTGACTTATTTCACTTAGCATAATATTCTATAGGTCCATCCATATTGTTGAAAATTGTAAGATTTCATTTTTCTTTATGGCTGAGTAATACTCCATGTATAAATGTACCACAGTTTCTTAATCCAGTCATCTACTGATGGACATTTCGGTTGTTTCCATTTTGTCTATTGTGTATAGTGCTGCAATAAACATAGGGGCACACATGTACTTTTCAACTGTAGAATTTCCTTTTAGTTCTTCTTTTTTTAAATAATATGTCTCTAGTGATAATCTCTACTTGGTGAGATATTGTTCTCATACTTTTCTTTAATTCTTCAGACATTATGTCCTTTATTTTTTGAACATATTTAAAACAGCTGATTCAGTCTCATCTAGTAAGTACATCTGTGTTTCTTCATGAATGGTTTCTATTGACTGCCTAGTTTTCTGTGTATGAATCAGCCTTCCTTGTTTGTTTGCATGTTTTGTAATTTTTTTGTTTTTGAAAACTGGAGATTTTGAATAATATAATATGGCAACTTTGAAACTCCAATCTCCCTCTTCCCCAGAGTTTGTTGTTGTTACTATATGTTGTTGTCAACATTACTGTTTGTTTAATGATGTTCCTGAACTAATTCTGTAAAGTCTATGTTCTTTGTTGTGTGAAGCCACTGAAGTCTCCATTCATTTAGTTTAGTGATTTTAGTCATTTGACAGTGATTTCCTTAAATGGCTGGAACCAATAAGTCTCCCAGTCTTTGCCAACAAACTGTGTGTGTATGTTGGTGCAAACTTTCCACTTTCAGCCAGGAAGTTTACAACTCTGCCTTAGCCTTCACTTCTGTCAAGTCAAGGTCAGTCAGAGGTGACAGCTGAGGGCACTTCATCTGGTTTTTCCTGAGCGTATGCACAACCCTCTACATCCATGTGGCCTTCTAGATTTCCAGGAATATGCTAGAACTTTTAAAAACCTCATATGATAATCTAATTCAATTTTTCTTTGTAAGTTTTTTGGTCAGGTTCCTGTGTGCCCTAACCATAATTGCTATTTCAAACACCTGAGATATTACACAGTTGCTGCTGAATGTCTTTGAAAAACCCCTCCAGGAAAAGACTATTTGCATTGGGCAAACTTGAATCAGGGTAAATAAAGACAAACCATGTGAGTGAGGCTTTCAAGGGAACTGCCAAACAAGATAAATAATGACAGTTCTCTGGGTCTTTGGAGAAATTCTAACCCTATTCTGCCTCCTTCAGGGGCTGTTAGGCTGCTGGTCTTCCTGTGATTATGGAAATTTTGGTTTTCAACACTACCATACATTTGGAGAGAGGGGTGTGGAAATAGGCCAAGTTCAAATGCTGCAAAGATCATCGTTCTTACTGAGATTTAGACATTTCTCTTGAAAAAGTGCACCCAACATTGTTTTTGACTAAACCTTTAATTTCCAGGGTTCTGAAAAATTAATTTCCAGGGTTCTGAAATTAAACCTTTAATTTCCAGGGTTCTGAAAAAGTTCATTTGCAAATTTTTTGCCAGTGTTCTTGATGCCATCAAGGAGGACAGGATTTTAGGTACTCTTTAGTTCACAAGTACCATTGACATCACTCATTCATTGAATAATTTTTCATGAAGAATTATCCTTGGATAACACTATAATGCATAATTTAAAAATATACTGTTGGAATTTTTAAAGTTAAATTTTATTTGGGATTTTGCATCCAGATACATAGGTAAAATTATATTATGCCTTTTTAAAATTCTTTTGTCATCTGAATTTGGAATCCTAAATTACACTTGTCCTGAGTGATATTTAAACTAAGGTATCATTCAAGATGACAATAAATGTTCACTGATTAATCATAATGGGGAATTGGCCAATCAAAATGTACCCAACTGATACAATTGTATAGGTGAGAATTGGCTGAATATTACCGCTCCATATAAATTAGGCTGGACAGCATTTGCTATTTTCTTGAAGGTTGGCAGAACTCATCTGTAAAGCCTAGGTCTATTGGCTGGGATGTGAGGGAGTTGTTGACTGTAAGTTTCTTTAATGCTTCTTATTCTAGTCAATATTTCTATTCACTTTTATTGAATTTTGACATGATATATTTGAACTCCTATAAAACTAGGAGTTCACACATATCATTTAAGTTTTAATACATATTAATATGAAGTTGTTTATAATACTCTCTTGCTTTTGCCTTTGCATCAGTCAGTACCTTTATAGTACTTTTCTCTCTTCGCCCAGGATCTAATTCACAATCACGCATTACACTTAGTTTTTATGTTTCTTTAGCCTCTTTTAATCTGGAATAGTTCATTAACAATTTCTTTGTCACTTATGACTTTGGAATTCAGGTCAATTATTTTGTAGAATATGTGTCAATTTCATTTTGTTTGATGTTTCTTTATGATGAGATTCAGGTTACGTATTTTTGGGAGAAATGCTACTAATATTATGTCCTTCTAGAAGACATAATAATTTTCTTTTAACACAAGTGTTTAAAATATGTCGTGGTTTCCCAAAATACAGGATTATAAAGTAATTATTTTAGTACAAATTTCCAATTTATTACATAATGATCAGAGGATACAGTAGTTATATGGATTCTTTGAAATGTATTGAAGTGTTTTTTTTGTACTTTATTTTTGTAAATGTTTCATGTGTACTTAAAAAGAATATATATTACAGTGAATAATAAATTATCTCAATTTCATTTACATTATATTCCTTCCCCTTTCCCACTGGAAAGCTTAATATAGGAGAAGGAGCTATGATTTATTTCACTGTTTCCTTTTTGGCTCCTTTATCCATTTGTAGTCAATCTCCCTCTGTATCCTCTCATCTTGGATTTGATGGTGGGGCAAAAGCAGTGGAGGAAGACAGAAAAAGCTTTTATTTGCCTGCTTTTATCCACACCTCTAGTGATGCTTAGTGGATATCCCAGCTAGATTCTCCAGCTAGAAACACTTGACTATCACTTCCTGATGCAGGCAGTGACTCTGGCTGACTGCTTGTTGCTTTTCCCCCATACCAGGCTTCTGTCTCTAGTGATAAACATGCCCTTCTTTCTACTAGTAGCGTTGCTGTTTGAATTCCAGAAGACCAGCTCTCCAGTCATTTCTTAAAGTGCCTCATTAGACAGAAAGCCAAATCTGTTTCTTTTATCTATGGGGAAGGGGAAAGAAAATGCTATAATCCTCTAAAATGTTTTACCACGGAAGTTTTCTCTCCTCACACCTCTTTAACCTGCACATATTTGTCCTTGATGTGGTTAGCGATCTGAGTGCCACCGGCTACTTAGTAACTGCTTGAGAGATATTTAGTCCATCATTTTGGTATAGGTATACCATTTTGCTTTTGCCTCAGGGATTCTGTCAAAATAGATACAAAGAGATCCATTTTAATATTCTATCATAGACTCAATAGGATATTAATTATGTTCTCTAACAACAAAGCAATGAAATTAGAAATTGAAAAAAATTATAGTAAAAGGATTTTTTAAGTCAATGAAAATGTACTGCACAGACATAGTAGTTAAGATAATGTAGTATTGCAACAAAATTAGACAAATAGAATAGAGAGCCCAGAAACAAGGCCATACATATATGGGAACACAGACTATGCCAAAAGTGTTAGTATAAATTAAAGAACAAAGAACTGAAAATTATAAATGGTTCTTGGAAAATTGCTTATCCAAATGTAAAAAAAAAAATACATTAAAATTTTCCTCATTTTATATAAAAAATTCAAATCCATGTATATTAAAGAACAAATTGTCAAGATCAAAACTTTAAATTGTTAGAAGAGTTTATAGAAGATTTTAAGACCTCAGGATAGGAAACATTTTTTTTTTTCTTTCCCTACTTTTATTATTTCTTTCCCATAGATTAGTTTTACCTATTCTAAAGCTTGATTGAAATGAGATAAAAAAAAGAATGTACTATTTTGTGTCTAGTTTTTCTTGCTTAGAACAATGATTTTGAGGTTCACTCATGTTATTTGTATTTATAGAATGCTCCTATTTATTACTAATATTCCAATATATGAATAAATCACAATATTTTAATCCATGTTCCTGTTGATAGTTTTGTTGTTTCCAGTATTTTGTTATTATGAATAAAGCAGCTGTGAATACTCAAGTATGTTTTTCATAGACAAAAAATTTCATATCTCTTGTGGAATATCAAAAGGTAAAATTGCTGGTTCACAGGATAGGTGTATTCTGAACTCCTATTAGAAATTGTCAAACCAATTTCTGGTGTTATTGTATCACTTTATACTTCAATATTCAGATTGCTCTGTGTAATTGTCAATATTTGGTATAGTTAGTCTTTCTTATTTTAATCACTCTAATAGGTGGATAATGGTACCTCATTGTGACTTTGGTTGTAATTTCCTTGGTGAGTAATGATAATGAGTGTTCATAAAACTTAGCCATTTGTGTATTTCCCTATGTGAAATGACTATTATTATTTTCCCCATTTTAATTGTGTAATTTATCTCCTTAATATCAATTTTTAAGAGTTGTCTATATAATTTGGACAAAACTTCATCAGGTATATGTATTATGAATAGTTCCTCCCTTTCAGTGCTTGTGTATTTATTTTACTAAAAGTCTATTTTTATATATACATATATATATATATATATATATATATATATATATATATGTATTTTTTTTATTAGTTTCAGGTGCACAAGACAAAGTAATACTTAGACATTGATCATTTATATCTCTCAAACTGTGTGAACCCCCTCCCCCCATTCACTATCCCTCTGACATCGCACACAGCCATTACATTTCCACTGTCTCTATTCCTAATGTTGTACTCCACTTCTTGTAAATATATATATATATATATATATATATATATATATGCACACACACACACACACATATATATAGGCTTGTAGTTGACATTCATTATTGTTCAGCTTCAGCTTTAGGTGTACAGAGCAGTGATCAGGCATCTACATTATCCCTAACGAGACAAGTGTCCATCGGATACCCTACAAAATCTTTACAACATTATTGATTACATTCCCCAAATTAATTTTCAAAACCCCATCTTATGGCCATCTTGTGGTTACTGACTATTTTCTAATCCCCTCACCTTCCCCCTTGTCCCCACCCCCCCTCCCATCTAGCAACCCTCAGTTTTTCCTCTATGTCTCCAAAACTGTTTCTGATTAGTTCATTCACTTATTATTTTCTTTAGGAAACATTTTTAATCATGACACCAAGAGCCTATTTCATAAAGAAAAATATTCCTAAATAATTAGAAATATTTATGTAAAAAAATAATCAAAATTGGAGGTATGTCAGCTAAAGAGTGGGCAAAGAAGATTAAAAAGATAATTCTCTGAAAAGGGAACCCAAATTAGTAATATGTATGCTTAGTATTATTAGTGAAAGACAATAAAAATTAAAATAAAATATTCTGTTTTATATTAATCAGATTGGCAAACATTTAAAAAGTCAGGTAATACCAAGTGTATTAATTTGCTAGAGTTGGTGTAATAAGTGCACAAACTGAGTGGTTCGAACAACAGAAATTTATTGTTTCACAATTCTGCAGCCTAGAAATCTGAGATTAAGTTTTTGGTTCCTTCTGGGAGATGTGAAGGGGAATCTGGAATCTATCTGTTCCAAGCTCTCTCCTACCTTCTGATGGTTTGCTGGCAACTTTTGGTGTTCCTTGACCTCCAAGCTCTATCTGCCTTTATCCTCACATGATGTTCACCCTGTATGTATGTTTTTATATCCAAATTTTCCCTTTTTATAAGGATACTAGTCATTGGATTAGGGGCACACCTCACTCCAGTATGACCTCATGTTAATTAATTTCATCCACAATGACCCTATTTTCATACAAAGTCATATTCGAAGTATTGATGGTTAAGACTTCAACATGAATTTTCAACATGACTTTTAAAATGAATTTTGGAGTACTGTTATTTTAAAAAGCAACTTGACGATATCTCTTAAAGTGATGATACATAATTATAATCCAGAAATTTTACTTCTAGATGTCTGTCCTAGAGACACTATTATACATAAACATTAGAACACTACATAAGGATGCTCGCACTAGCATTTTTCGAAAGTAGGAGACTGGATAAATGAACAAGTGAAAATGGAAGAATTAGCACTTCATGTTTCAACAAGGATAAGTGTCAGGAGCAAGAATTAAATAAAAAAAACAAGTTCTAGGATGATTCATACTCTATGATAACATATTTAAAGTTTATATATAGTTTATAGCTATCTGTATATGCAGCATTAGGTCTATAAATCTGGGATGAGAATGATACATAACACCTTCAGGATAGTGGTTTGACTGAGGAGAGAGGGGAGTGGTTGGGATTTCAGAGTCATCAGTTGGTCTGCAACTATATTTAACATTTGACTTTCTTAAAAAAAATAACCTAAAGAAAACATGGTATAATGTTAATATTTGTTGTATTTGGATTTGGGCACATGAGTTTTCATTATGTTAGTTTTTCCATGTTTGAAATATTTTTAAAAATCTCAGCAGGGTGAAACAATTTTGCTGACAATAACAAAATAAAATACAGGAGAAATGGATAAAAAATTCTAACCGTGAATTAAATAGAAATCCCACTAATTGGATATATACACAGTAGGGGGCTCATAGGGTAAAAGGAGAATTTGTTTAAATATCTATGATTTGACTTGACTACAGTTTCATGTATCAATACCACTAAGGCCTGCCAACAAACCTAATTTTTCATAAAGCTTAACAGTATGAGTGAAATGTCTAAAACAGAAAAATGATAGTCATCGTATTAGACTTTGCTTCAGTCAAAACTTATGTTGCTCAATTTTATAGAAACTGGAAGCGGTTTAGAGGACAATGACTAGAATTATGAGTTGCGTCATGTGCAGCATCAGCAAATGCTTCACTTAGAGAAGATAACGTTCAGGATGAGCATGGTAACCATCACTGCTTCTTCTGTCCTATAGAAGTGGGATTTGGCTCTTTTGCTATAGCCTGAAGGGTAAAACAAGAGCCAAGAGTCAAGACGTTGCAAGGAGATGATTATAAACATTATGTTTCACCCCAACATAAAGAACTTTCCAGTAGGACTGGCCAACTATGACATGGTCTTCCTCAGAAAATGGTGGATTCCTCACCACTAGATTTGCTTAAGCAAAGACCCTGACTCTTTGGTGTTGAAGTGTTGGTTGTTGACTAGACTAGAACAGTGATCCCAATATTGGGTTTCATGGACCAGTAAAACTTCAGATGAATAATTGGAGAACTAACAAAGAGTTTCTAACATACTAATTTGCTAAGGAAGATTATTACACATGAAAAACATACACAGACACGTACTTCCACCATTACTTTAACACCAGAATTAATGAAGCACATCATCCCAGAATTTTTCTTTTCAAGTAAAAAACGTTGGCTCTTTGCAGTAATATATATATATATATATATATATATATATATATATATATATATATATATATATATATATATATATATATATATATTTAAAGTGTCTGTTTATATATGTTCAAACAGTGGAAAATTTTAACACATTTTGATTTTTTCTTATATGACATGTGACTGCTTTCTTGATAAAATATATCAATTCAGGAGTTCATACATATAACTGTTTACTATGAAGCACAAATGAAGATCAGGAAGGGGATGAGGGTAGGCTGTTTTCTGAGCTGTCTTCTACCCATTGAATCAGAGATCTTTCTTCTTTTGGACATGGATAAAAATATCTGGGAACAAGTTTCATCTGCACTCAAGTGTAGGGAAACTGGTGAACCTTTAAATACCTTAGCTGCCCCCTTTGCATTAATCAGTCTTGATGAAGGCTGTGGCCCTTTTATCACACAGTTGTTGTTTTTTTTCTTTTTTAAAAACTACCTCAAAGTATTTGGAAAACATTTTTAAACTTTTGTAGTCTGACCATTACATTTCCATCATCCTCCGAAAGCCATTAAAAAGTTAACTTCATTATTTGGGAAAAATCCCCACTCATGTAGGCAGCTTTCTCTCAAACACATTACATATGGCTTCTCTTATTCTAGGTTTGGCTTTCTGCCTAGATCAAAAGTAGGAAATGATATGTATTTGCCTTTGAGAAAGGGATTTGTGACCTGACTTTTGTTTTCCAGTGCTGTTTTATAGAAATCTTGAACCACATACTACCCAGATGTAAATTGCCATTTTGTTCCTCCTAATGGAAAATTATACTTTATATGGAGGGACTGAAAATTTATGTCTGCACGGCGTTATTGGGAGTTGTGAAAACAGCAAAAGGAATGAAGTACTATACCAATTAAATGAATATTTTCAGGGATTTGTCTAATTCTGCTGTATAAGGCAAAGAATAAAGAACACAGATATTGGAGCAAAGCATTGTTTGCATGAAGATATTATTTGGTGTTAGAAAAAGTAGATCCTACAAATACTTTTCATAAAGGCTAAAAAATACATTTCAGTTTCTTGATAGAGCTGTTTTTGGTATTTGGGTTTTTGACTCTTTCTTGTCCTCAGAACCCCAGTTATTCTAACAGGAAAAAGAAATCCAAGGCACAAGTTATGGTAGATGTATGTTCACTGGTCTGCTATGTGGAGAGGTAACTCAAAGAAGGCAGATGTAGTAGTCCAATAGTTCTAGAATCCCTAATCCCATGGGTTGGAAATCATTAACTGCTTAGAAAACTAGTATAATGAAACAGAGTCAGAGGGGTGTGTTTTGTTTTGTTTGTGAACGGGGCAAGACTTCTTGTTTCAGATACAGATATTTCCACAGACAAAAGCAGAAATAAACAAACAATTGAAAACAACCTTTAAAACACTTAAAATCTCCCCTGTGGTCTGATTACCTGGTTCTTTTACCCTTTGGGGTACTTTAGAATGAGCAATGCCCTTTCAGGAAGGTCAATGTCACCACCTGGGTTGTGAGTTGACAGAGCTCTACTATGTTTCTCTCACACACTTTTCCTAGGAAATGATTATCATCTCATTGTTTTTTGCTTACACTTTTCCATCAATAATTATCTGAATACATATTTGTCTCATTTTATTGTTTTACTCTCAGTTGTAGGAAATTTCCTAAATATGACTTGTGTAAAGGTCTTTGACTTATTTTTTTTATTCCTTTCTTTTTTTCCTGGTTCTCTTCAGATGTTGAGAATGAATATGACCACTGTCTTTTTAAAAAAGATTTTTATTAAGACATAGTGAACACAATATTTGTTTCAGGTGTACACAATAGTTATTCAACATTTATATATATAAGAAGTGATCACCATGATAAGTCCAGCAACCATCTGACACCATACTATGCTGATTGTATTCCCTACGCTGTACATTACATCCTCATGACTTATTTGCTTAATACCTGGAAATTTGACCGTCTTGTTCCCCTTTACCTTCCCTTTCCTTTTTAATTACAGTTGACATTCGATATCAATTTATATTAATTTCAGTTGTACAGCATAGTGGTTAGACACCTGTATAATTTAAGAAATGATCTCCCTGCCTAGTCTAGTACCCACCTGGCACTATGCACAGTTACAACACTATTATTGACTATATTCCCTATGCTTTACTTTACATCCCCATGACTGTTTAGTAACTACCAATTTGTACTTCTTAATCCCTTTATCTTTTTCAGCCTGTCCCCCGAACCCCCTTCCATATTACTATTGTCTTTATGTTTTTTCATATCCGTATTTCAGATGAATGCCCTTCTACAGGAATTTACTATTGGTTTCAGGAAGGTTCTTTGTGTGACATATAAGCTGCCTTTTTGCTAAATATGAGGGCTTATAATATTCATATAAGTATCCTATACATAAATTTTGTTTTCATAGTAACCATACTGCTATAATTTTATTTTTCTTTTAGGTTCTTCTTATATGAGGTTAGAAACCTTTTCTGCTCTCAAACTGGCCATGTGCCCCTTTGGAGCAAATATTACTTCAGGATAAATAGTTATTAGTAAACCCACCCAGCATCAACGACAGTAGCCCCAGGACTGTTTGACCAGCCAAGAACTCAGTGGGAACATGGCAATAAGAGAAAGAGTGAGACCCAGAGAGAAAGCAAGATAGGCAGATAAGGGGGCGGGGGGAACTATGATCACGATGTTTGTAAAAGTAAGGTGGGAGGAAATGAATTCTCTCTCTGATGACACTGCAGGTGTTGAGAAGGGGGTTAAGGGAATGAGTATAAATGGGAAAAACCACACAACCAAACCGATCAGGGATTATCAGCACTTGATAAAGTTATAATAAAGACTTCTCTACAGAGTCTGCACCTTGTATGAGGTGTGATCACAAAATATGGTGAATGTTTAAAAAAAATATTACAGTAAAGGACACATTGCCATGAATCCCCTACAAAATACTCCCCCTCACTTTGCACATACTTATCCCATCATTCTTGCCACTTTCTGAAGCAGTTCTGAAAGTCCTATTTCATGAGTGTCTTTACTTTACCCTCCATCATGACAACGCTCCTTGTCACACATGCTTCTGATATGGCAATTTCTATCAAATAAAAATATGGAGTGTCCTCATCCACTTTATTCATTGGATCTGGCTCCATGCGACTTATGGCTCTTCCCCAAAGTCAAAATGACCATGAAAGGTAAATCTTTGAATTGATTCAGGACCTCAAGGCAGCCACGACAGCGCAACTAAAGATACTCATGAAAGAGGACTTCCAGAACTGTTTCAGAAAGTGGCAAGAATGATGGGATAAGTGTGTTCAAAGCAACGGGGAGTATTTTCAATGTGTCTTTTACTGTAATACAGTCTTTTTTATTTAAACATTCACCGTATTTTTCAATTACATCTTGTACACTAATTGACCCAACCTCACACAATGAGAGATTTCATAGATTTCCAAAAGAGCAGATTGCTAGCTTAACAAATAGTTAATATCTTAATATTAGTTTGATGTAATATGTCCTTGTCTGTGTCTCATGCATTCCCAGGAGTGTTGGAAGAACAGCCTGTGGCAAGTTAGCAACTGTCTATGAAACAATTTCCATAGAAATTCATCTAAGAGGGCACTGTCATAGGTCTTACACCAAGAATTGTGGCTCCTTGATGGTTGGCCATTTCAGGCTCCTGTGTAACCTCTTCTACTGATACGTTGCAACACCTGAACACAGTGCCTGCTTTCTTCACCACTATTATCTCTAGTGCCCTGCATACTACTTAACACATAGTAGGCCTACAATAAATATTGTTGGAAGAGACTGATCTTCAGAGATCTTAAGTATCTCATTCAAGATTATACAGCTCAAGCTAGCAACTGTCAAAAGAAAAATTCCAATCCAGATCTATTTGGCTCCAAATTCATGCTTTTCTTTTTCTCCTGTTTACTCATGCATAATGTGATTTATTTAAAGGATCCTTCTTACCATTTTCAGCAAAGTAAATCGTAGGGTACATTAAACACTACACAAAAGCTCTGATTAAAATGTTATGTAATATTCAATACATATAAATAATTGATGAGACTTTATGAAGCGTAATAACACCAACACTGGTGAACCCACTGTTTAGATTAAAAACTGTGAGTTCATTGAGCTATGTGTGTATTCCTCCAAAATTCCATTCCTTTACTTCTCCCTTCTAGAAGTAACTGATTTATTATTCCCTTTCCTTCTAAAACAAAAATTCCATGTATGTAGCAATCCCTAAATAAAATAAAAAGTTGTAAAATTTATAGCATGTAATGTAGGTAGTTATGTAATTATATATGTACATATAATTACATAATTACATAATAATATCTAATTTTCTTCAACTATTTTCACTGAACATTGTTTCTATAATTTATTTTATTGCCAGTAGCTATAGTTCATTCATTTTCACAGTTATATATTCTGTGACTATGCCATATTAACTTGTCTATTTTCCTGTCAATAGAATTTTGTTACCCGATTTGTTTCTGTTATTTCATGATTTGTTTCTATTCTTTCATTATTTGTTTCTATTATTCCATTATTTCAATTATTGTTTTCAATTATACAATTTTTTATACATAGCTTCTGGGACTCATGCAAGTTTCTCTAGGTTTTGTTTCTAGGAGTAAAGTTCCCAGGTTATAGGTAAGTTTATGTTCTGATTTACAATATAATTGTTTTCCAAATTAGGTGTTTCAAATTATAAACCTCCTAGAATAGGTGCTTCAAATTATAAACCCCTAGAACTGTACATATTTTTCATCCCTCTACTTCCTTGCCAACAATAGATATTATCAAAATTTTAATTTTTAAATATAACAAAATTATATCTCATTGTGATCTTAATTTGCATTTTGCTGATTACTAAAGAGATAAGCCATTATTATTTTCTTTCATTTGAAATACCTGATTAGTCCTTTATTTGTGTGTGTGTGTGTGTGTGTGTGTGTGTGTGTGTATGTGTGTAGGGCAAGCTGTATGTCTTTTTCTTGTTAATTCGTAAGAGTAATTATACTTAATGTTTATTAATCCTTTGCTGAATCTATACGTTGCAAATATGTGTTGTACTTCCATTTTCTTAGTGGTATCTTTTGATAAACAGAAGATATTCCTATTCATATATTTAAGTTTGGAAAGTTTTTCATTTAAGATTAATATTTTCCCTATTCTGAGATCATAAAAATTATCTTCTATATTTTCTTCTAAAAGCTAAAGAAGTTTCCCTTTGGATTTAAAATTCTAATCTACCTGGAATTTATATATGTATCATATAAACAAAAATTAAATTTTGTTCTTTCACATAATTAGCTTAGAATCTTTATCCAGTAACCAGTACGATCAGTAATATCACCTTTATCGTTATCAAGTTCTATTTTGCACAGTTCTGTTTCCAGGTTCTCTATTCTATTGAGTATTCTATTCCAATGACCAATTGGTCTCTTTCTGAGTTAAGTCACATTATATTCTTGACACAGCTTTGTAAGAAAACTTGGTTTGTAGTAGCACAAGTTTGCCCACCATGTCTTTCTTTTTCAGTTATGCATTAATCATTATTGGGCTTTTGCTTTTACAAATAAGTTTTAGAATTAACTTGTCAAGTTCCTCAAAAATCTTGTTAAATTTTGATTAACTCTGTAGAGAAATTTAAAGAGAACTAACATTTTAATGATATTGAGTTACCCCATTCATGAATGTGGTACATTTCTCTTTTTATATTTATATGTTTTAAAAATAGCTTTTAATAAAGTTTTAAGCATATCATCTTTTAAAATATCTATTTAATTGTACTCATATATTTTGATATTATAAATACTATTACGTTTTCTAAATTTGTAACTGGTGTGTGTATGTCATGTTTATTTTTGAATATTGTTATTATATTCCATCACCTTGACAAACACTAATTCTAATATTTTGTTGGTAGATTCTTTGGGTTTCTATCATTTGTTAATAGTGATATTTTAGTTTCTTTCCATATTTATAGTAACTCTTGTCTTACAAACTAGATAGGACCACCAGTATATGTGGCTATTGAACATCAGAAATGTAGCTAGTGTGGGCAACTGAATTATAAACTTAATTTTATTTAAGTTTAAATAGCAACGTGTGGCTAATAGATACTGTATTGGATAGTATAGATCTAGTATTTTTCTTCTGTCTTTTCTTTATTAACACAGAAGTTAGTCATCATTTTATTGTTATTTACACTATTTTATTTTAGATTTGTCTACATGGTTAACAATTCCTTTGATCAACATTTTTTTGCATTTCATAAGTTATTTCTAGAATCATTCCTTCTTTAATATGTCTTTTAGAATGTGCATTATTAGTAAAGGTCTGTTGTTGAAAAACTGTTTTTCTTTTTTGTAAATGTGTTTATTTTGATTACGATCTTGAAAAATAATTTTTATAACAATACAACTTTAGGTTGATAGTTACTTCTTTCAACATTTTAAAGATGTTATGGTTAGGACTTTTGATTTCCATTGAAGCTGCTGAAAATCAATCTTCCTGATAGGTATGCTGATTTTTTCTTCGTCTGCCTTTTAGATACTTCCTTTATCTTTGGTATTCTGAAGTTTTACTATACTATGTTTTACAGGTAGATTTTTCTTCAATTATTCTATTTGGTATATGTGTATCTTATACCCTTAGTTTCTGTTCTTATACCCTTAAGTGCTCTGCAATTCTTGGCCTAATTCTCAACCTTTCATTATTGTCTCTTTTGTGTTCTTTCTGTATAATTTGTAAAGAACTACAATTAGAGGCATGTTTGACCTTCTTGTGTTTATTTTATCTTCAATAGTTCTTAACCTTTTATATTGTCATGTTCTTATCTCTCAGTACTGTAAATTTTCAGTCCTTGCTCCTAATTCATTGTCTCTTTAGCTGTGTCTAATACGTTATTTCAAATAACCACTGAGCTTTTAATTTTAATGAATCTATTTTTTTTTATGAAATTTCTACTTGGTCTGTTTACAATCTGCTTGGTCATTTTTAATAATTCTTGCTCCATGCTGATCTTTACTGTGTTTTTAAATTGCTTTAGACATTTTATAACATGATCATTTTACAGTAGTTAATTCTAATATTTCCAGGTTTTGGCAGTTTCAATTAGTTTATTTTGTTGTTGTTTCTGATGCCTCTCTTTCATGGTGGTCTATTTCATTTATTGTTAGCTGATTTAAAAAAAAAATTGTGAGTTGATTTTAATTACACAGCTTTTGAGTACTCTGAAGGTCTCATGTAGGGTGGCTTTCTGCCACATAGGATTTGACTTGCCTCACGGGAGCCAAAGGCACATATATCTACAGCCACTTTAGCTCCCATGGAGCGTCCTGCCTTAATAGTCATCATCCTCACCTGGCAGAATGGCCGAGCTGTCTCCTGAGCCCAGGACTGCTATTAGAATGAACTTGCACTTTTGTATTGTTTACTGGCACTGTTCAGGGTTTTGCTCAGTGTTTTTATTCTTCCTCCATTTTCTCCTCCACATATTTTTTCTCTTCTTTATCTTCATCGTTGGAGATTTCCTAGGCTTTATGTTGAGCCCTACTCTGCTTTGAAACACAAGTATGTTGTAATTCTGCAGGCTCTCCTTGCATTGCCATAGGAGGACCCTTTAGAACATGCATCCTACAATTCTGCTACTTCAGCACTCAGTCATGACTTTCATTTGATAGTACATAGGCTTTTTCTAGAGCCCTGCAGCATTTCTGGAACACAAAGTGCTTAAGGCTCCACCACTGGGATTGGACCTATTCACTTTATTTTCCTTGCATGCCAGACTTCGAGCTTTATGAAAATCCTATTATGTTATCGATCAGATAATTAAAGTGATTATTTTAACAAAATATGGATGAAACAAAATAATAACATATCTGAAAAGAAGACATAGGTTTTATAGTTATGGTCTTCCGCAGGAAAATAGTTTCCAAGATGGTTGTACATATATTTTAATTGGGATAAATTTTCCCAAATGTATCCTTCTGGCCCATGCTGTGCAAGATTATAAAGAAAAACAGCACAGAGAAAGAGTACCAAATTTGGGGTAAGAAAAATGACTAATCTCAGCTTAGACACTAAGCATTTATTTTTCAAAAATGTAATTGAGTCTGTATATTCTTATTTAGATAATGGATATAATTGCTATTTCACCCAGTTATAGAAATTAAATCAATTAAATAAGATAGTACATGTGGAATTACCCAAGATGGTGTCCAAATAAAGGAAAGTAAACTATGCCACCCCCAGTGTGCCTCTTTGGCATAGGGTCATCCTGAACTGATTATTTATAAAAGACAGGAGAAGCTCTGAAAACCAAGTAGAAGTTGTTCCTTCTGTAAAAGGCATTTACATTTATAAAGGAAATCTCCATTCATAAGGGTGTCTCCATCTCTGTACCAGAAGAGAGGGATGAGTAACTTTCTAGAAACTCTTATCAATGGAGAAAGCAACAACTTAAATCTGCGTTAACAACCATACCCTTGTTTACTCTACTTTGCCTGATAACCTCACATAACTGCCCCTGCCTCTCCACCTCCCCCATCTTCTTTTGTCTTTAGCTGGAGATGCTATTTAAGGTGATAGGTGATTGGTTGGGTTGTTTTGGGAGTTACTCAGTTTTCCTGGTATCTCCAATGTATGCAGGAGGTATACATGCTATTAAACTATTTGTTTTCCTCCTGTTAATCTGTAGTTTATGACGGGGGGGTATTCACCAAGAACCTAGAAGGGGAGAGGGAAAATTATTTTCCTCTCCTACATCAGCACATAGTAAACACTTGGACAGTTTCAATTTTTTTGTTCCTTCTTATGGGATCTTTGAACTAATGTGATTATATGTGTAATTTCTAAAATATATCTTGAACTTTTATTAATATTCATTCACGTCTAAGACGAATAGATCAGCCTATATCTTTATTGAGAGTTAATTTTTAAAAATAGTGCAGTGAACGCCTACCTATACAAAGTAAGTTACTCTCAAGCTATGGGAAGTTAGGTCTGATTGTAGATAAAAATGTGAACAATGCTTATGTAGCTTTAGTTAGGCAACATCTGGAACTGATCTCCAGAACTTTGATGAACAGAACCAGCCTGATGAATCCCAGATGTTGAAACACGGCTGTGTTTCTTAGACTCACTGGATTATGAGTGTGAATACATGGAAGGAAGGAAAACATTTACAAGAACTAGGTGTCAAAGTGGCTGAGGGGGTATTTGGGTGTTAGCTTAGATGGGGGATAGGGAGAGATTTTTTTAAATGAACAACCCCTTTAAAGTTTTATGCACATTATTAAGAAAAAGGTCCAATCTTTGATAACCTCAATAATATGTCCTAATGACTTCACTCCTATTTGTTCCTGCAGAAATATATTTTGAGCATCTACTATATCTATAGTCCTGTGGTTAGAAAGACAAATAATAAACATTCCCTGCCTTTGAGTCACTTAGTTTAGTGAAGGGGGCAGGCATGTGAACAGTAATTATAATTAATTATAACTGCTGTATTAAAGGGCTTAGTATATAGAAAGTAACCAGGTCTGCCAGGGAAGATAGGACAGTTTCAGAGAGAAGGAGACATGGGGCTCGGGATTTCTATATGCTACTTCTACAAGCTGCATTTAGCTATCCTAATATATGTGGGGAAGGAACAAACTTTTCTCTACCATCAAGGTTCTTTTGGCTGGTCTAATAATCAAATAGACATGAGACAGATTAGCAAGAGAAAATAACCAAATATAATACATACAAATGTGTGGGAACTCTGCATGCATGAGAGAGTCATAGAGCCTATACACACTTGAGGTTCAGAGAGAGAAAGGGAACATGGGAATATAAAACATCCTGAGCTAGGGATGAGGTAAGGTACCTTGAGGGCTTCAAATGGTCAGTGCAGGGGGATAAGAAGAGCAGATGCTTAGTAAATAGAAGTTTGTCCTGCCCTATAGATAGGTCAAAAGAGGTTATCTCTGATAATCTGCCATTATGGGCAAGGCCCCTACTTAAAGTTCTTCCAGGTAGTCAAGGGAGGGGCAGAAGTTTCTCCTGAGCCCTCAGCTAAAGTTACCCTTAGTCAAAACAATCTGCATACCACAGAAGCACATCTGGGGTGATTAGCTCTGAACCCCCACAAATCAAACGTTCATATACGTGTATGTTCTATAGACCATGGGACCATTTGTCATATCATAAAATATATTTAAAACAGCAATTTCTGAAATTATAAAACTAAAGTATTTTGATAATGCAATCTAGTGTCACAATGGTAAAAACATGATTAATAACCATAAGACTTCCCATAATTTGGTAAAGGGTCTACAACAACCATGAATCGTTTAGCTTTTCTTTCCCACAAATTGTGCATTTAAGTGAAGGAATGCCTTTGCCTTTTGCATCCTTTGTGTTGCTCTGCTGCATGCCCAATATTGTGGACAGGAAAGGAAAATCAGAAAAATTCTGACTTCAAAATTACTATAGAAGCCATGGAGGGGAAAGGCATAACTGTTCTGTGCCATACTTTAGTGAAACTGAGTGAAAAGAAACAAAATGTGTCTCCTCAGGAGAGAAACCCAAGTGCCCTATTGACTGCAATTTTGAAAATAATTAAATTCATAGTTAATAGCATGCTTTCAGCGGTAGAAGAGCAGGGTTAAGCATTAAATAATAATCTGATGACAAGACTAAAAAAGCTAACTAATTCCTACACAAAGTTTTCAGTGAAAACTGATGGACCATCACGCTGCGCTCAAATGTACTTCAACTCCTTTCTTTATCCAGACATGATTAACAATTTCTTTTGTTTTGTATTTAATGTCTTAATACTGCCTTCATTCTCGCTCATCGAACATAAACTGCCCATTTACTACTGTGAATTTTTTCTCTGAAGTAACAAATATGGCTGTCCCCACCCTCAGAGAACTTACACCGACACACCTAGGATGCTCCTTCTTCATAGTTTCCTGAGCCTCAACCCTTCACCCAGCCAATACCTACTTGTCTTTTAAAGCAGGGGTGTCCAAACTGCGGCCCGCGGGCCAACTGCAGCCCGCAATCCATTGTTAATTGGCCCGCAGCAAATTCCAAAAATATATTTAGTTTACTTAAATAAACCAGGTGAGGCAATACATGCTTCACCTCGAGTGTGTGGCCCGGCTGTTTGTGTATTTTACCGCATATGGCCCTTGGTAAAAAAACGTTGAAAAGAGTTTGGACACCCCTGTTTTAAAGCCTGGTTTAAATATCAGTCTCTGACAGGATGCGTGAGCCCAGGGGCTCAGCTGTGTTCTCTGTTAAGGGCACTGCCAGGTATGTTGGGATGATGCCTCTTTAAAACCATTCTTTCTTCACTTCGTTGGCACAGTCAGTTCCCCAGGACACTGAAGCCCAGAAGTCCATATTAATAAATTCTGTTTATTGCTTCTAGGCTTTTTGACTAAGATCAAGTGTAGTACATTTCTGGTTATTTGTGTGTTTTGTTTTATTATTTTTTATTAATCTGTCTTTGGCCAGTCTAATTTACAAAGCCGCAAGCTGGAGAATCTAAGATGGGTAGAGGAAATTATATTTTTCCTCCCCTACAGTGCCACAAAATTCGAAATGTATAAATAACATATGGCATGAGTTCATAGGTAGGAGAAATCACATTTACTTGTGGGAATCAGGACAATATGAAGAAAATGACCTTGGAAGTCTACCTTGAGAGCAGGACAAAACTTGAACATGAGGAAAGGTGGCAGAGACCTCCAGGTGAACGTAATAACAGATGTAAAGGCACAGCAAGGAGAAAGCATGGGACAGGATTGTGGAAGAGAACTGGAAAGTGCTAGAGACAGATCGTGGACATTCTTAACTGACAAACTAAAGAGATTCGACTACGGTTGGGGAAAGGATTTTAAGGAGGGCTGTGGTATGTTTATAGAAATGATGGGTTCAGGAGCATGTTTGGAAACTGAAAATAGTCCAGGAAAGAAGTTAATGAGAGCTTGATTTAGAATAGAAGCAGTGGGAAAGAGGAGAAACATGGACTGGATTTAAAGACGCAGTGATGGATGGTGCTAGATGTGAGGAGAGAGCAGAACTCTGAGCTCTGCTCAAAGCTCTGAGCTCCTGATGGAAAGACCAGCAGGCAGCATAGTGCAGCTCACCCCAGAGATGCAGATTCCTGTTCTGCCCCAGGCAATACTCATTGTTAACATCTTTTCCTAAAAACGTCTTGAATTTTCTTTCATAGTTAGAATATAACTTTTACAAAACCACTTTACCTGCTCAGAGGACTTCTATGAACTTGCCATTTAAAAGATGCAATGATTTTTTGCCAACAAGAATTTCCTTTGAGGCATCTATCCTCAAGAATCATATTTTTTCCTTTCTTTTATCAATTAGGGAAATAGCTTTGAACCTGTACTAGATATTAAAAGAGGCTAACATTTTATAAGTGTATTTCATATAATTGTTTTCATTTTATCCTGATCATACACCACGAGAAATGCTTTGCTGCTTGTGTAGGTAAGAAGCAGTGCACTTTGTTTAGCTGTCATCAAAATTAACTGTGAAATCTGAAAATAGCAATAAAAAGCCACCTATGAGCTGCCGCAGCAAACCCAGTAATGTGAATCCCCGTGGGCACACATGGGCACCTATAGTTTTAAAGAATGTGAGATAAGAACCACCACTGTTCTGTGTCAGAGCCCGAGTCAGGGTGTGTAGTCAGATCTGGGAATAAGCACCTTTTTAGGCCATTATCAGCTGCATGATTGTGGGGAAGTTACTTAGCTTCTCTGAACTTTAGTTTCCTCATCTATGTATAGATGGCTATAGTGATCAATTTTCGTAAATGAAAAAAGCAATACTAGTATCAGTAACAACTCATGCTGCATATCTGATTTAGTAAGTGCCAGACGTTCACTAAGAGTTTTACATGCAATATCTCAGATGGTTCTCAAAATAGCCCAGGGGTAGTTACTAGCAGTACTTCCATTTTATAGATAGAAAATTGAAGGCCTTTGAATATTAATTTGCCTAAATTACAAAACTAGTAAAGTGCCCAAACTGAGATTTAATGTATATTGGCTAATATTAAATTGGTGCTTTTAACCATTATTCTATACCATGTTTGTAAACTACTTAATATGGCAGCCAGAATACAGTAAGTGCCAATATATAATATTATTGGTATTATTATTTTCTTTAGTCTCAAATCAAATTACAACTTCAATGGTATTTATACCATAGGAAGAAAGAATAAGGCTGCAGGGAGAGCTTTTGTATTCTCCTCTGGTCTTTTTAGGACTGTTTTAAAAGAAATCAATTTAGGGAACCCCAGTTATATAATATAAGCTTTGTAATCTGAGAAGAAATCATATATAGTAACTCAAAGACTTCATTTTTAACTTTCTATTGTAAAAATAATAATATAGAGAGTTTAACAGGAAAAAAAAAAAAAAAGGTATAGCTACCAAACCAGCCAGAACTAGATTTTGGTGGCAAAGAACAGATCTAGGACACTATCTTGCCACTTACAGTGAACTTTAACTAATCATAATAGATCATAATGTTATTAGCATTGCGGCAGGGAAAAATCTCCACCCCATGTCACCATGACAGTTCTAACAAGGGCCAAATAAAGACAAGGAAATCCCACCTCCCAATGGGAAGGAGTGGTCAGTGAGGACCCGCCTAGGAATGCCTAGAATGTCACCCCTAAATCTTGAATATTTTATGCCTTCATTCTAATAAAATCCTAAGCCTCTTTGTTCTTCAGGGCAGCTGCTCTTCTCCTGGCCTACCCGCTCCTACTATTTTGGGAGTATACCATTTCTTTTTTTCTCTATAAATCCACTGCTTCTTGGCTTTGCTTGCTGGGTGTATTCAGTGCATCCTTGAATTCTTTCCTGAGGCGTAAACCAAGGACCCATTTTTTGGCAACAGTATTAATGTTTAACAGACCTAAAGTTTAAAAATGTCAAGTGGGGAAGAATAAGATGAAAGCAACAGATTTTAGAGCATTAATATAGCATTAAGATGCAAAATTGACTTTAGAATGGATCGGAAAATTAAAAGAGAAAAGTGACAAGGATCCCTGAAAAGACAGTGGATGGAGTGGGGGAAGGACCATCATCATGGTAGCATTTCTGCCATCTGCCCCAATGAATTGGGAAAGCAATGGTTGCAATAGACCCAGCTGCAGACATAGGAGTCTATACTACAGACAGTGAATGATGGCACCACCACACAATGGTCTGTAGGCCAACCATCTTATCGTGTAGACTAAGGGGATAATGTGAATTGTATGTAAGATCTGGCCACCAATACCCTGGGAGGAGGCCAGGGTAGAAGTCTTGGGAAGAAGCCTTGGGTAGAGATTCTTACTTAAAATGGTGATACCAGATTCTGTGGGATTGCTATTGAAGTGCTCCCTGCCACAGTGGTCTATGAAGCAGGCAGTGGCTTAAGGGAAATCGTGGACTGGAGATGCCAGCATGCTGGAGAGAAGCTTTAGCTTGTGAAAGGGAGAGAGGTTTGTTTTGTCTACTAGGGAGACGTAGAAGTCATTGGTCAGAAGTTCCTCTGAGGGCTTCTAAGCAGCACAGGGTTCTACATGGTGTTGGCCTCCATGAGTGGAGTAGATTTCACAGCATATCCCTGTTGTCTCAGCAGAGTCACTGATCTGAAGTCCCAGTAAACAGGTACTTAATGTTATCATGGTTCAATATTAGTGCCCTATTTCCTGATCCCTAATCTATTCAATTATCTGCATGAAACTACATTCTGAATTAAGCTGAACCTCAAAGTTGTACCCGTGTCCCATGCATCACTGGTTGATGTCTCCTGAAGTGTCGAGCTCATGGCTTCCCCAGGAAGCATCACACTTCTGAATCAAGCTCAAGACAGTTATACTTTTCAGACCTACCTCTGCCTAAGGTAAACTTTCTTAAAGAAAAATGGTACCACATGGAGATTGAACTTTATGGAACATGGGTAGAACATTCCTAAAAGTATATAGTTGAATCCACATATAAAAAGTTTATAATAATGTAAAAGTTTACATACACCATGCTATTTTGGCATGGTTTTTAAAATGATGAAAATTAAATTAACTAAGGGATTGTAGATCTGTCTATACCTGAACAAGTTTGTTTTGCACATCAAAACGATTGTTGAGCTTTTGTTTCACTGAACTGACCAGTAGTTTGATTGATTAAACTGAATGGACCATTTATTTTTGTGCTGTCTTGGCTTTAGAAACCAGGTACATAGGCCGTGGACACAGTTAGTGTACATTAAGCCACGTGAGCACAAAGAAGCAGAGAATATGGTTGCTACCTCATGAAGTTCACATGTGTTTTAGTCAATAATGACCATATTTAGAACATAAACAGGAACATGAAGTCCCTTGTTGTAAATCTTTCACATTCTGAATCTCAATAGGAAAATGCAGCTGCTTCTTACATGATCTGTATGAACAATCTAACATGGTGCACTTTATAAAGGGGCATCTTATCATTTTGTGTCTCTTCTCCCACCTCCTTGCATTCTAATAAGAAGCATGTCTTTACTTTCTTCCAATGCTACTTCAAATAATCAATGTAAACCATAAAAAAAAAAAAAAAATACTGGAGCGTTTCACCTCAGAAGAAAAGTTTTGGCAAGTTTTGAGTGAAAACAGAATTATAATAGAAACCACTATGCATACCTCTACTGCTGAGAGCAGCCCGGGTGTTTTTATAGTCACCCAGGGCTAAGGCAGCAGGAGGGCCCCGTCCTAGATTCTTTGTGGCTCCAGACTACTTTATTTCCTTTCTTATCACCATAGGAGAATGTTTCCTTTTTCTGTGTCTCGGGGCCTGTGAGACAACATTAGCCCTTCTGGCTCTATATCTTGCTATTTATCATTTTTTGCTATCTTCTGTTTCAATTCTCATATTTTAGTCTTTCTGATTCTGTGTGAACAAGGCTTAATTCACTATTAAAAGCTGAGGGGGTAATAGTTTATTACCATTTTTGAACACCTGTTATATGTCAGGCTCTATAGGTGCTTTACATCCTTTATATCTAATAAAACTCTATGAGCAAGGTGTTAATATCCACATTTTATAGCTCTGGAAACTGAGGCTCAGAGATGAAGGAAAATGCTGAAGGTTATACAGCCAGTAAGTCTATGAGTCTATTCACCCTTCTCGCTTAGCATGGGTTTCTATCCCAGGCATAGGACACTAATTTTCCAGTGATAACTATGGGACTTTTATCTTTATCTAAGGATCGTGTTTCTTCTTTGATTTCCCTACCTTTATTTTGCCAGTGTGTCTGGAAACTATCTATAGCATTAACTAGGAACCCACTAGACTGCATTCCTGCCTAATTTCTAAATGTTCTGCTCTTTGCATCCTGCCACACTTCCTATCAGCATGATTGATCCATTATCACCCATCCACCAAGTGCTGGAGGCTACAACAAAGTTTGAACTTTAGTAGCTGAGATTCTTAGAAATGCTTTCAAACCTATAATTGAAAAAATTTTGATTTACCTTTGGTCCACCTCAGCTGCTCTTTTCTAAACTGTCCTTCCTGAGGCAGTATCAGTTAGAATACAGTGAGAAGAAACAAAAACCTAGCTATTTGAAACAGAAAAATGATTCAAAACAAAGAAGAAATAGTCTCTAGGCAGGTCCTCTAGGAATGTCCCTCAGATCAACAATGAGGGACTTGCCAGTCAGGAGAACTGCTCCTTCCGCTGTGAGCAAGGGATAAGAATCAGACGGCCACCAAGTGCCTTGGCAAATGCTGCTGGCCATCCCCATGCTGCTTTACATGCTGGGCTGTAAAGCAGCTTTTCAGAAAGACCCAACATGGGATTGCTCACAGAAAACAGAGTGAAGTAGATCATTGGCCTCCAACCCACTTCCATCTTCTGGACATAGTATGAGTGGATGTCACTGGCAAGCCCTGCCTGATATGTAGAATCCTAGCTGCAAAGGTGTTTGAAATAAAACTTTTACTTTTCCAATCTTTGCCACACAGAAACATTATACAGTTGCAGTACATGGAATAGAGGACCAGTAAGCCAGGTCTTATTCAACAAAGGGGTATTTGGTAAACACTGATTTTATTTGTTTCTTTTGTATTAAAGAGAGAATTTTTGGCAAATAGTTATAATAATGCAAACAACTGTATCACGCGAGTCTCTCAATTATTTGGATGATTGGTGTCCTGCCCTACTGGATATGTATAAATATTTATGCTTCTTTGATGATAGTATTTGATAGAGGTTTTTTCTTTCTTAAATGTATAAATGACCTCTTATGGGAGAGTATCTGTCTTAAATATTCTGTGACTCCATGTAGAGAGGGGCTCAATGTGTTAAAATAAGGTCTACAAGCCTTATGGTATAGAGAGACTGGAAGAAAAAGAAAGGATATCATGTTGTCAAATGCTAGACCTGTATTATATTTCAGATTAAATTAAAATGCTATGAGTATTACAGGGAACCTAAAACTAATTCAAAGTGAGCTAATCAAATGTAGAGAAGTCAATTAATAGTGGGATCACCAATCAACAACAAAAACAAAAGGCTAAGGTTTATTATTTATCTAAAAAAGAGAAAATCTTTTCTAGAGAATTCAAAAAATAGTAATATTCATGACCTAATTCAAACTGACAACAGCATGAAAATTAACATAAAATTTTCATGACTTTAAATGAAGTTGGACACTGTGTCCCTTAATTTATTGATGGAAACAAGTTATTATTGGAATAATAAAAGCTATTTACCCCCAAATGAGATTTTTTTCCTATTAATTATTATTAATTGGGCTGTAAACTAGTCATCTCAAAAAACTTTATCAAAAAATATACTTATATATATAACACAGTGCAGAAAACAGATCACTAATCTCCAAAGAAAGGGGTACATTTTAACAAGTGATACCTAAATATAATACCAACTTTTAAAATCTGGAAAACTTAAAATTCTATTTTGCTTCCTTTAAATCAATCCTTGTTTTCCTTGCCTACTCTTTCTGCTGGGCAATAGGGGGAGAAGGGAAGGTTGCTAAAGCTAACTATTCTGCCACATTTTTCAAATGTACTTTTAAATAGGTTTTCATCAATAAATACAAAATTTTAATCTTATTTCCTATTAGGTTAGCTGGTTCAAGAACTTGAGTCCTGAAAATTCTGGTTCAAGATGGCAACATAGGAGGATACTGAACTAGTGTCCTCCCATGAAGACATCAAATCTATAACTACATACAGAACAATTTCCTCTGTAAAGAAAACAGAATCTAGCTGAGCAACTCCTACAAATCAGGTGAATGTGGAAGAACCTACATAAAAGCAGGTAGGAGAGGCTGAGACAAAATCTAGCCTATTAGCCTCACCCCAGAACAGTGATCCACAACTGGGAGGGGACTTAAACCCCGAGGAATGAAGGGTTTGAATCCCACATCAGACACCCCAGCTTTTAAGTTCTGCCCCTGAGAGATGAGCCCACAAATCATCTAGCTTTGAAAGCCGATGAGGCTTGTGTCCAGGAGACCCACAGGCTATAGTGAACTGAGAAATAATTCTTAAAGTGCTCATGTACACAAACTCACCTGCCCCAGAGCCCATCAATTGAAAAAAGCCCAGACTTTCTGTGAAAGAGGCTTACTTACTTATCTTAAAGCATCAGCCAAAGGGACAGTCATCTAATTTAATATACCTCCAGGGGCCTACTAAAATACTCTCCAAAGACAGAGAGAGGCCAGTGACATCATTTTTATGCTCTTCCTCTCTCTTGCTTCACGTTGCTTGTGTCTCCTAGAAAGGAACTTACACACTCATCTGCTGCCTTGAATTTAGTGTCTGCCTCCCAGGAGACACCTCTACATCACCTGGTTCTGGTGGCCAGGGAGGTTTAAGCAGAGGGGTCCCACAGAGCAACAGAGAAAGAATTCTTAACTGGCCACCACCCCCATGGTATAGCAGAGAAGCAACAGACTGAGGTGCTCAGTATTTCTCTGAAAGCTTATCTTCATAACTGTGGCCTCATGGGTAGTCTTCTGTAGAGGAAAGACTGTTCCATGACTTGACTGCTGCTGGACATGCAAGCTAGATCCAGGCAAGAAGAGAGACCGCATATCATCAATCCTCTGAGAGACTATCTGATTGACCCCTTCCCTATGCCACATGGCATGCTGTTATCCTGCCCTGGGCAAGCAGGTAAGGCATTTTCCTTATCTTAGGACAAGGCCAGTACCCCTATCCATCCTGTCCTATACATATAATCCTTGTTACCACCCAAGATGTCTCATAAGTAAATTTCCCTTAATAAACTCTGTTGTCAGATTGGAGTGGCCTGCCTCTTTCTTTGTGCTTTTCCAGTCCTCCACTTATGAAGGTAGATTTTAGTCTCAGGGCTTTCCTCTGGGTCTGCTTCTAATTAAACACACATCTACAGGCCAACTATACTCTTCTCTAGACACTGGGGAGGACAGCAGGGACCATCTTCACACTCTCCCTCTATCCCACTCCAAGTCATTGCTATCTCTGATAAAGGAGCTTGTGATTAATTCTGGCACGCTGGACTTTGTATCTGCTGCCCAGGGGACACAACCCTTGAAAATCTGGCTTGGCTTGTCAGCAAGGCATGGATTTATAGAATCAATGCAAGAGCAGCAAAGTAAGAAACAGTTTTTAACTAACTATTACCCAGGGTTCAGTGTAGAAGGAGCAGACAGAAATTCCCATCTCCCAGTCTTCCCCTGAAAGAAGTATATTCACATACATTAAAAGACACTGCCTTCCAGTAAGTCTGAATCTAGGAGCTGACTTAAAACCTGCCCTTTGGGACACTGACAGGCTGTGTTATACCCTCAACTATTGGGAATCACTACAAATAAAATAGCGTGCTTGGACAATAACAAAGGTTTGAGATACTACCAAGAGCTAGGACAGGGTTGAACCAACAAGTTTATCTTTGCTGGGGACCACTCTATGAAGACTGGGAGAGGTAGGTGTTTTATATAATGTATAGAAAACAATACAGAGTCATGGAAAATTAGGAAACAAAGGAATATATTCCAAATGAGAAAGCAAGACAAAATCTCAGTAAAAGACCTTAATGAAATGGAGATAAGTAATTCACATGATAAAGAGTTGAAAATGATGGTCATAATCATGCTCACTGAGCACAGGAGAGGATTGGAAGAACAGAGTAAAATGTTAATAAAGAGATAGAAAATATAAAAGAGTACTAAGTAGAAGTCATAGAGCTGAAGAATGCAATAATTGAACTGAAAAATACAATAGAGGGGGTCAATAGTACACTAGATAAAGAAGAAGAAAGGGTCTGTGAACTCAAAGACAGGGCAGTGGAACTCAACCCTCAGAGAAACAAAAAGAGAAAATAATTTTAAATAGTAAAGATTGCTTAAGAAATATATAGAGGGATGTCAAGCGGGCCATTTGCATTATAGGGTTCCCAGAAGAAAAGAGAAAGGGCCAGAAAAATTATTTGAAGATATAATGGCTGAAAACTTCTCTAACCTAAGGAAGGAAACAGACATTGAGGTCTAGGAAACCCAGAGGGTCCCAAATAAGATGAACCCAAACAGACCCACACCAAGAGACATTATAATTAAAATGTCAAAACTTAAGGAGGGAATTGTAAAAGCAGAGAAAAATAACTTGTTATGTACAAGGGAACCCCAATTAGACAATTAGCATATTTTCCAGCAGCAATTTTTTAGGCCAGAAGGGAGTGGCATGATATATTCAAAATGCTAAAAGGGGGTAAAAATGCCAACTAAGAATATTCTAGCAAATCTGACTTCTGGAATTGAAGGAGAGAGAAAAAGTATTTCAGATAAGAAAAAGCTAAAGGACTTAATCACCACTAGACAGTGCCTGCAAGAAATGTTAAAGGGAATTCTTAAACTGAAATTTAAAAGAACTAATTAGTAACAGGAAAACATAAAAATACAGATTTCACAGGTAAAGGTAAATATATAGTAAAATTCAGAATAATCTACTGTTGAAAAGATTATGGGTTAATCACTTTGAAGCTAGTATGAAGGTTAAAAGACAAATTAATAAAAGTATGACTATAATAATTTGTTAATGGACAGGCAAGCTAAAAAGATATAAATTGTGAAATCAAAAACATAAAAGTAAATATTGGGGACGAGTAAATATGTAGAGCTTTAGAATACATTCAAACTTACATTGTTATCAACTCAAAATACATTCTTTTAGATATAAGTTGTTTTATGTAAGCTTCATGGTAACCACAATGCAAAAACCTATAGCAGACACATAAAAGATACAGAGAAAGGAATTTATAGAAAATCATCAAATCATAAAGGACAAGAGCAAGAAAAGAAAGCAGCAAGAAAATTATAAAACAGAGAGAAATCAATTAACAAAATGGCAATTACTACATACTAATCAACATTTACATTAAATGTAAATTGACTAAATTCTCCAAGCATAATACATAGAGTAACTGAATGGATTATAAAACAAAGACCCATCTATATGCTGCCTACAAGAGACTTATTTCAGATGAAAGGACACACACAGACTGAAAGTGAAGGGATGGAAAAAGAATATCCATGCAAGTGGAAACAAACAAAAAAAAATTGCAGTAGCTATGCTTATATGAGGCAAAATAAACTTTAAGACAAAAACTGTGGAAGAAAAAAAATAAGATCATTATATAATGATAGGTCAATCCAACAAATGACTATAACATTTGTACATATGCATGTATCTAGCATATGAGCACCAAAATACATAAAGCAAATACTAACAGACCTAAAGAGACAGATAGAACAATATAAAAATAGTAGGAGACATTGATACACAACTTTCATCAAGAGACAGGTTATTGAGACAGAAAATCAGCCAGGAAACACTGGCCTTAAAGATGTCAGACCAGATTGACTTAACAGCTATAATGGGAACATTCTATCTAAAAGCAATAGAATACACATTCTTCTCAAGTGCCCATGGAACATTCTCAGGATAGACAATATGTTAGGCCACAAGTGTTACTAAATTTAAGAAGATTGAAATCATATCAAGCATCTTTTCTGACAACAATAATATAAAACAAAAAATAAAGTACAAGAAAAAAACTGGAAAATTCACAAATATGTGAAGATAAAACAACACGCTACTGAACAACCAATCTGTCAAAGAAGAACTCAAGAGAAAAAGAAAAAAAAAATACTTTGAGCCAAATGGAAATGAAAAGACAACATACCAAAATTTATAGAATGCAGCAAAGATCTCCCTTAAGAGGAAAGTTCATATTGATAAATGTCTACATCAAGAAATGAGAGAGATCAAACAAACAACCTAACTTTCCACCTCACTAGAAAAAGAACAACAAAATCCTATTTAGCAGAAGAAAGGAAATAGCAAAGACCAGAGTGGAAATAAATGAAATTGAAACCAAAAATCAATAGAAAATATCAATGAAACTAAGAGCTATTTTTTAAAAGATAAACAATATTTACAAACTTTTAGCTAGAGAGAAGACTCAAATAAATAAAATCAGACACAAAAGAGGAGACTTTGTAACTGACATCACAGAAATACAAGGGCTCATAAGAGACTACTACAAATAATTATATGCTAATTAATGAGAATACCTAGAAGAAATAGATACATTCCTCAAAGAAGACTGAATCATGAAAAAAGGTAACTGAACCGTTCAGATTTTCTTAGTAAGGAGATTGAATCAAGTATCAAATACCACCCAACAAACAAAAGTTCAAGACCAGATGGCTTCATGAGTCAACTGTACCAAACATTTAAAGAAGAATTAAAATCAATCATTCTCAAATTTTTCAAAAAAAATAGAAGAGGAGGAAACACTTCCAAACTCACTTTATAAGGTCAGCATTACCCTGATGCCAAACCAAAGGGGGATGCCAGAAGAAAAGAAAAATACAGGCCAATATTCCTAGTGAGTATATATGCAAAAATCCTCAACAAAATATTAACAAACTGTGCTCGCTTCGGCAGCACATATACTAAAATATTAGCAAACCAAATTTGAGAAAACATTAAGTGGATCATACACAACGATCAAATGAGTATTATTCCAGAGATGCAAGTAGTGTTCAACATCTGCAAATAAACCAATGTGATTTACCACATTAACAAAATGAAGGATAAAAATCATCTGATCATCTCAACAGATGCAGAAAAAGCATCAACAAAATTCGATATCCACTTATGACAAATCTCAACAAAGTGGACATGAAGGGAAAATACCTCAACATAATAAAGTCCATATATGACAAACCCACAGCTAATACTATACTCCATTGTGAAAAGCTGAAAGCTCTTCTCTAATATTAGCAAGAAGACAAGTATTCCCACATTTACCACTTTTAAATTAACATAATATTGGAAGTTCCAGCTAGAGCAGTTAGATAAGAAAAAAGAAAACAGCATCCAAATTGGAAAGAAACAAGTAAAACTGTCACTACTTGCAGATGACATGAAAAATCCTAGATTCCACCAAAACACTGTTAGAAGTAATAAATTCAGTAAATTTGCAGGATATGAAAATCAATAACAAATATCTCTTGCATTCTACACACTAATAATGAACTATCAGAAAGCGAAATTAAGAAAACCATCTCATTTATAATTGTATCAAAAAGAATAAAATAGATAGGAATAAATTTAATCAAGTAGGTGAAAGACCTATACACTGAAAATAATGAGACATTGACAAAAGAAATTAAGGAAGACACAAATTAAAGAGTGTCTTCTCTGTACTCACAGACTGGAATAATTGATATTGTTAAATGTCCACTTACCAAAGCAATTTAGATTCAGTCTAAACCTTATCAAAAATTCCTTGGCATTATTCACAGAAATAAAACAAACAATTCTAAAATTTGTGTGGAACCAAAAAAACTCCAAATAGCCAAAGCAATTTATTTTTTGAGAAAGAAAAAACTGGGAGGTATCATACTTCCTGATTTCAAACTATATTACAAAATTATACTCGTAGTCATGAAAAAAAATATGGTATTAGCATAAAAGAAGACACAGATCAATGGAACACAAATGGAAAGTTCAGAAATAAACCTACACATATATGGTCAATTAATTTATAACAAAGGAGGCAAGAATATGCAATGAGGAAAGGTCAGTCTCTTCAATAAATGGTGTTGGGAAAACTGGATAGCCAAATGCAAACGAATTAAAGTGGACCACTATGTTACAACATACACAAAAATTTAACTTTAAACGGATTAAAGACTTTCATGTAAGACCTCAAACCATTAAACTCCTTGAAGAAAATAAAGGCTGCAAGCTCCTTTACATATGTTTTGCCTATGAGTTTTTTAATTTCATACCGAAAGCAAAGACAACAAAAGCAAAAATAAACAAGTGAGACTAAACTGGACTAAAATCTCCTGCACAGGAAAGGAAACAATCAACAAAATAAAAAGGTAACCTACTGAATGAAAGACAATATTTACAGACCATTAATTTGATAAGGGGTTAATATCCAAAAAATATATATAAATGCATACAAAACAACAACAACAACGACAAAACCTGATTGAAAAATGGGCAGAGGAGAGGTAAAGACATTTTTCCAAAGACAAACAAATGGCCAACAGGTAGATGAAAAGGTGTCAACATCGCTAATCATGAAATGCAAATCAAAACCACAATGAGATATCACCTCACACTTGTTAGGATGGTTATTATCAAAGAGACAGGAAATAACAAATGTTTAGGAGGACACAGAGAAAAATGAATCCTTGTGCACTTCAGTGAGAATGGAAATTGGTACAGCCACTATAAAAAATTATTGAGGTTCTACAAAAAATTAAAAATAGAACTATCTTATGATTCAGCATTCCACTTCTAGCTATTTATCCAAAGGAAACAAAAACACTAACTGGAAAACTTGTCTGCATACCCATGTCTATTGCAGCATTATTTATAATAGCTAACACATGGAAGCAACCTAAGTATCTATCAATGGATAAATTGAAAAACAATGTACTATATATAATCAGTGAATTATTATTCAGCCACATAAAGAAGGAAAATGCCATTTGCACTAACATTGATGGACTTTGTGTACATTATGCTAAGTGAAATAAGCCAGACAGAGAAAGACAAATACTGTACATATGATGTTACTTATAGCTAACCACCAAACTTATAGAAACAGAAAACAGATTTGTGGTTGCCAGAGGAAGGGGTCAGGGATGGGCAAAATGGGTGAGGGGGTTCAAAAGGTATAAACTTACATTTATAAAATAAATAGGTCATGAGGATGTACCACAGTGTATGGTGGCTATAGTTAACAATACTGTATTGTACATTTGAAAGTTGCTAAGAGAGTAGATCTTAAAAGTTCTCATCAGAAAAAAAATTGTAACTATGTGTGGTGAAGGATGTTAACTAGAGTTTTTGTGGTCATCATATAATATATACAAATATCAAATCATTAGCTATATACCTGAAACTAATATAATGTTATATACCAATTATATCTAAAAAAACAGTTTTGAGTTCTAGAAATTTGATTTTTTTAAAAATATATGATTTATATAAATATAATTGCAAAGCCTGTTAGAGCTGATTTCATTGAATTTCACCACAAACTCATACACATCATTTCAGCAGATGAATTAAGTGGTTATAGATCTCCGTTTGAGTGACACCATGTCTGAAATCAAAATAGAATCTGAATTCTGCGTTTAAAACATAAATGCAAAGTTATTACTCTCAGAAGTAGCTGGCAGAATTACTCATTAACATTAGCATTATAGAGGGAGCTTAGTTTTTTATTTAACAGGTTTGAGGTCATGTTCCTTAGATGCAGAGCCGGAGAGAACTTAGATGCAGATTTTTTGAGGTAATGTTCTTCAGATAAAATCTGTAAGAGAGGCAGTAAATCAGGATAAGGAAGGTGAACAAGAGCAGGAAGGGTGGTAATAACCTGTGGGGTGAGACAACTGCTGTCAGCTGGGGTCACTTCCCAGGAGAAGGGGAACAGCTATATGTTATTAATAGCCACTGAGCATTCCCACTGAGTATTGTAAAAATTGAAATATAACATGAGAAAAAGTATTAATCAGATCAGTTCAAGGTCAGGACTTAATTGAATGCTCTAAAAATCACAGGAGTTGGGGGATGGGTGCTCTGGCTGGTAAAAGGTATGGGGGCTGGACACCACGCACCTATTGCAATGGGGAAGATAAAGGAGCATAATGCACAAGAATCCCAGTAGTTGCTTCCCTCTGGTCCAATCTGAGGACAACAAAGCTGACAGTAATGTCTGTGAAAGGGGTGAGTCTGCATGATCATGTTTTCACCATGAGATCAACAAACAATAGATGAACGGAGGACCAGGGCTACGCCTCAAACAAAGGGCAGTCAGAGCCATACGGTGGCTACTGAGACCAGATTTAAAAAATGACCTGAAGCAATCAGCTTTCTTAGCTTGAACATTTGATATAGGCAGTACGGGGAGCAGAATTTGAAAAGTCAGAGAGGCCACGATGGTACAACGCATAAGCTGAAGTTGTGAGGAAAGCAGAAGCTATGAGTAAGTGACAACCATGAGGCAGAGAAACGGCACACAGAGTATAGAGTGAGGAAACCATTTGTTGGAGAAATGCAGGATGTGAGACACAGTAGAAACATAAAGCGCAGCTGAATCGTGTTGGTTGGGCTCCAGAGCAGAAAACTGAAGATCCTGCTGTTACTTTTATTCTAGCAGGTTGGGCTCGGTTTTACAAAACACGATCAGGAGACACTAGACTTAATAAAGTGCCCTCTGGAGAGGGTGGATACTGTTATTTGCATGACCTTTCTCTGTCAAACACTGAGATGCATCCGGTATGCCTGAAAGTGGAATTATTCTGCCTAAGAGAGCTAGAGAAATCTGGAGGCCCGGGTGCCACCAGAAGGAGAATGGTAAAGGTGACTTTAGAATATAGATTACTAAAGAGATTTTTAAATTTGTTAATGGTGGATTGTGTGATGTAAACCGATTTATACAGTGATTTTTTTTTTTTCCCAAAAGAAGTATGATTCAACTCCAGGGATGTGGAAACAGTTGACATCTAGACTACTCAATATTATTTGGTAAATATCCTGAAAAAGGGATAGAGGTGTGCGAAGAATTCCAACTGAACTCACAGGAAGAACACTCGCCAACCATGAAGATTTCTAGAAGAGCAGAAGTCAAGAGCCTCAAAGGATCGACTGCCATTAGCCTAGGGAAGACGAGAGTAGTTGGTCATTGTTCCAGACAGTAGTAAGAGATGTTGGACTTCATTATTTCTACATATGATAGCTCTAGATAACTTTGAGTCAGACACTCTGTATAGTGTTCTTTTTGAATATAAAATCTTGGGCATTCTGATCTCCAGGTGGAGAAAGAAGCTTGGGTGGCCTGGGCCAGAATGTAGTAAGGAGAGTGATTTCTACTATACTATAAGGTTTCTGAAACAGTGATAAGGTAAAGAGGCTGGAATCTGGTTAGGTTATCACAATTCATCCTCTCTCTCCAATGAGAATATTCTGTAAGAGGTATTAAATATTAAATATACAAATTTTTAACTCAAACAGAATGGAAAACTCCCCAGGAATTGTTAGACCTTCCTTAGCATTTGAATTATGAACTATTTGATCCAAGAAAACAGTGTGTGTGTGTGTGTGTGTGTGTGTGTGTGTGTGTAAACATACCCATAGATCCATTTTTATGAAGTTTAGAGAAACTTAGACATACTTTGTGGTTTCTGCATTTGCCATTTGTACTTAAGGTTTGGTCAATTGATTTCCTGAACATGCCATTAAAACAGATCTCACAATATAATAAAGCTACAAAATATACAATAAAATGAAATAATAAAACAACAACAAAAAGATGGGGTGTGTAAATTGAGAACAAGTTCAGGGCATAATGAGCCCTCACTGTGTGTGGTGATGGTGTTTGTGTGCAAGTGTGAGTATATTTGTGATTGTCTGATTCTATGCTAAGAGAACATTTAACATCAATTCTGCAGAAACATTTCAATAATCAGTGATCTACACAGCTGTGAAATTCCTGCGTTCCTTTTGGAAACACTGTATAAAGCTACTACAGATCTTCCCACCCCTTACTTTCTGGAGAATATCTAAGAGATAATTTTACAACTTTTGGTGCTTACAATGCTAATTTTATACACTTAGAGCCTCTAATTTTAAATGGAATATTTTCTCTGTTCCCATTGAGTGTTGTAAAAAATGAAAGATAACCACTACAAGAAAAAGTATTAATCAGATCAGTTCAAGGTCAGAACTTAATTGAATGCTCTAAAAATCAAAACTGCGTGCCCCTAATGTGATAATATGTACTCATATACAGGGCTTTGTGGTTGAGCCATCAAATACTTTGCAAAATCTTGCAATAATATTGCCATAAAAATTGGAGAGTTGATTAGTGGGTTACTTGAAACTGTAATCTTAGCTTTTAGAGGATTTATTTAAATCTAATTTAAAAAGAGTTCTTTAATATTTGTTTTAACAGAAGTTTACTTAGAAATTTAAGATTAGAAAATAGTTTCAAATAGTGCTGCTGAAACTAAAAGGAGTTGGAAATGTGCCTTTTTTCCAAGGTGGTCGCATTTCCCTTAAGGCCAATTTGTCATTGATGAAACATCTGTCCAAAACCATTTGTGTGTTCTGAGAACCTACAATCAATCATACTCTCTGGATAGGCAACTATTGTGTTCTGTGTAAAGATGAATGATGACAGGTGGACAGAATATTTTTAGTTTTAAATGTAATGATGTCTACTTTTCTGAAATTGAAAAAAATATCAGGATTTTGTGCTTTTGCCTTATCTCTCAATTAAATTCTTATTGGAAACTCAGAAAAGGAATCAAAGGGTATTTAAAAGTCTTATGAGATTTTTTTATTTTCTGCTAATGGAAATTTCATATGAAACTGTTTGAATAGACTGCCAATGATGGAACTGGATGTTTACAAAAATAAATTGCTGATGCTTTTTCCATTTTGAAACACTTTTTCTTTCTTTTTGTGAGGCACCAAAACCATTGATTCCAGTCTATTATTTGAGGATTTACATGTTCAACTTTCTACCTCCCAGCTCTTCCCTTTCCTAGTCTAGCCACAGACACAGGTGAGGTATATTGTGCTGGGGCACTACAATGGTTATTATTAAATATTGTTGCATAAGTTGTAGGCAATTAAAAAGGATAAATTTTAATAGTGAATATAGGAAAGTAAGAATATATATATATATTCTTACATATGAGTCTGGAGACTGGGGTTATAGCTACACATTGAGGAATCATCAGGTCACGAAAGATTTTAAAATATATATATATATTCTTACTTTCCTATATTCACTATTAAAATTTATATACATATATGGTTGTTTGTTTGTTTGTTGTTGTTTTTTTTTTGGTAACTGACATGTTTGGCTACCCGAAAGAGTCAAAAGACTGAACTAAAATTTAAATACATTTGTTTAAGTGGTCAGATGCATGATACACATAAGAGCAATGGCCTTTAAAAAAAATCATTCAATAACTATTATGTGAAGTGACTGTTCTAATCCTAGAGATACAAGAGAGACAAAAATCCTGCTTTCACCAAACTTACATTCTTAAGAGAGGAGACAAACAATGATATCTATTCTAGGAATGAGGGCATAGATAGTGCTTATGGCCGACGCTCATTTTTCTAAGTGCCTCTCTTTCTATCACACACACACACACACACACACACACACACACACACACTTACTTAAACAACATGATTTAACAGCCCTATGAGGTAGATTCTATTATATTCCCATTGTACAGATATGGAAAATGAATCATAAAAAGGTAAGGAAGTTGTCCAGGGTCACAACAGTGTGTGGTAGAGAAAAATTTTGAATCTAAACAGTTCAAGTTCTCCTATGTCAGGTTTGATTAGTGATATAAAGAAAAAGTAAATCAGAATAGAGGACAAAAAGTGGCAGGGGTCCTATTTTATTCTTTTTGTTTTCTTTCTTTTTTTAAAGTTTGTTGGGGTGACAATTGTTAGTAAAATTACATAGGTTTCAGGTGTACAATTCTATAATACATCATCTATTAACTCAAAATAGATCAAAGACCTAAACATAAGACCTGAACAATAAACTGCATAGAAGAAAACATAGGTACTAAACTTATGGACCTTGGGTTCAAAGAGGATTTTATGAATTTGACTTCAGACAAGGGAAGTAAAAGCTAAAAGAAACGAATGGGACTATATCAAACTTAAAAGCTTCTGCACAGCAAAAGAAACCATTGACAAAATAAAGAGGCAATCAATTGAATGGGAGAAGATTTTTGCAAACAATGCCTCCAATAAGGGGCTAATATCCAAAATATTTAAGTAACTCATACAAATCAACAACAAAAAAAACAAACAATCCAATTAAAAAATAGGCAGAGGAACCAAATAGACATTTCTCCAAAGAGGACATACAAATGTCCAATAGACATATGAAAAACTGCTCATCACTAATCATCAGATAAATGCAAATAAAAACCACAATGAGATATTATCTCACACCAGTCAGAATAGCTATCATCAACATGACAAATAATAACAAGTGTTGGAGAGGCTGTGGAGAAAAAGGAACCCTCATGCACTGTTGGTGGAAAGATAGTCTGATGTTTAGAAGTTGAGACAATGAGCATGGTCCAGAAAAAGAAAAAATGGCCAATGAAGTAGAAAGAGACTTAAGTGTCTTGAGTCCCAAAAGTCGAGAAGAAAGTTTTTCAGCAGAGGTTGTCATCAACATTGTGAAATGCTTCCAGTGGATTAAATAAGATGATAATTTGGTTTATTGAGGAGGAAGTTGCTGATGACCTTGTCAAAAGAAGTTTTGGTACAGTGGTGACAATAGAAGCCCTTTTTAAATGGGTCCAAGAGAGAAAGGGAAAAGAAGAGATGGAGAGAGTAGGTATAGTGAACTCCTGAATTTTGCTCTAAAGACAATAGCTTATGGGAACATCTAAGATTAAGAAAACGGTTTTATCAACATCAGAGATATTATAACGTGTGCATATTCATGAGAAGGATTTAGTAGAGAGGAAAAATGTTTAATGCCAGAGAAATAGGACCGTTTGCTGGAGTGAAGTTCTTCAGTGAACAAGAAAACATCCAGGCCAATGCACAAGTAGAGCATTTGATTTCATAAGAAATCATATATATATGTATATATATGCCATTGTAACAGGAGAGAAGCATAAAATATAAATTAAAATGTGGAGGGTTGAGATTAAGATTTGGAGGTAGGATGATATAGAAGTACTCTCTTGATTGATTGCATTTCTACATGAAAGAAGGAGCAGAATCATTTACTGAGAATGAAGAAGGCAGATACTATAGATTAATTGTGTTCCCTCATCCAATTCATTTGTTAAAGCCCTAACCTCCAATGTGATAGAATTTTTCAGATGATAACTTTGGAAGAAAATAAGGTTTAGATGAGGTCATGAGGATGGTGCCTTCATAATGGGGTTAGTGCCCTTATAAGAAGAAACACCAGGAGAGTGGGTTATAAAAGAAAGTGAAGAAAGATCTTGAACTTGCTATATAACTCATATAGAGCAACTCTCTCTGAAAAGAACCCGAAGACTAGCAGAAAAGCTATTCCACAACTAAAGATTAAGAGACAAAACACATTGAAATAGGTAGGAGAGTAAAAACATGGTCTTGTCAGGACTCTAGCCAGTAACCCACGAGTGGGAGGGACATCACAAATGTACAGCTCCTCTCTGAGAAGCAAGTGTTTCGAGCCCTTTATCAGGCACCCTGGCCCTGGTCACCTGTACCAGGATGATGAGCCCCATAACATCTGTCTTAAAAACAGTGGGGCTTATGTCTAGGAGAACCAGAGGGCTATAGAAAACTGGGACTCCAGTCTGAAAGATCTCATGCACAGATTCACTCACTCCAAGTCCCACTGTAGAGGCAGCAGTTTGAAAAGTGCCTAGTCCATATGTGAAGGATGCTTATTAACTTATCTTGGGGCATGTGTCAGAGGAGCAGAGGTCTGTTGGGATAATCTCCAGAGTTGGAGGAGTTGGTGGGCACCATTTGAGGCACTGTAATCTACCTTTCTAACACCACTTGTCCTACACCAGTGTTCCCCTGCAGCCTGGCCCAGCGCTCCTCCAGAAACCGAGGGTATACACATTCCACACAAGATATATCTCTTGAATGCCTGGTGCTGGTGGCCAGGGTGGCTTGCATTTCTGATCCACACAGGACTTATACAAGGAGAGAGACAGTTTTTGACAGGCTACCACCCCCAGGGCACTACACAGATAACAGACTGAAACACACCCCCAGTATTCCAGTGACCACTCTTTTCAAAATGTTTTGCCTAACACATAGAAACAAACACAGAGGGTCAAGCAAAATGAGGAAACAAAGTAATATATTATAAACAAAAAAACAAACAAACAAAAGTAAAACCCCAAGGTGGAAAATCCCTAATGAAAAAGAAGTAAGTAATCTACCTGATAAAGAATTCAAAGTGATGGTTATTAAGATGCTCACCATTCTCAGGAGAAGAATGAATAAACACACAGAGGATTTCAACAAAGAGATAGAAAATATAAGAAAATTCCAAACAGAAGTCATAAAGCTGAAAAATACAATAATTGATCTGAAAAATACAATAGAGGGTTTCAACCCTCTAGATTAAACAGAAGAACAGATCAGCGAGCTGAAAGACAAAGCATTGGAACTCACATAAACAGGCAGTAAAAAAAAAAAAAAAAATAGAAGTGAAGATGGCTTAGGGGACGTATGGGAGAATATCAAGTGAAATAACATCATTATAGGGGTTTCAGAAGGAGAGAGAAAGAGGCAGAAAAAATTATTTGAAGAAATAGTGGCTGAAAACTTCCCTAACCAGGAAAAGGAAACATATTCAGGCAGCAAGAAAGTTCCAAATAAGATGAACCCAAAGAGGTCCATACCAAGACACAGTATAATTAAAACGTCAAAAGTTAATAATAAAAAGCAGCAAGAGGACAAAACAAAATGTTTACTTTTATTTTTTGTAATAATGTAGAGCTTTGGATTGTGTACAAATGTAAGTTGCTATCAACGTAGAATAAACAGTTATATAACATAGGATGTCATATATGAATCTCCTGGTAACCAGAAAGCAAAAATTATAGCAGATATATACACACAAAAAAGAGAAATGAATATAAACATAACACTAAAGAAATTCATTAAACCACAAGTGAAGAAAGAAGGAGAAGAAAGAAAGAAACTGAAAGGACCTACAAAAACATTATCTAGAAAACAAAAATATGGTAGAATATACATATGTATCAATAACAACTTTAAACATAAATGGACTAAATTTAATACCTATCCTTTTCAAACTCTTCCACAGTTGTGAAAGCTTCCACACTCATTTTACAAGACCAACATTACTCTGATACCAGAACAAGACAAGGATACGCACCCAAAAGAAAATTAGAGGCCAATATCCTTGATAAAAAATCCTTAACAAAATATTAGCAGACCAAATTCAACAATTAAAAGTATCATACACCACGGTCAAGTGGGATTGGTCCCAGAGATACAAGTATGGTTCAATATTTTCAAATCAATAAACGTGATACACCACATTAACAAAATGAAGGATAAAATATGATGTGATTATCTTACTAGATGCAGAAAAAACATTTGACAAAATCTAATACCCATTTATGATAAAAACTCTCAACAAAGTTTGTGTAGTAGGAACATGTCTCAACACAATAAAGGCCACATATGACAAACCCCCAGGTAACATCATACTCAATGGTGAAAAAGTGAAAGATTTTGGAGAGCTCTAAGATCAGGACCAAGACAAGCATGCTCACTCCTGCTTGTCTTATTCAACTTAGTGTCGGAAGACCTAGCTAGAGCAACGAGGAAGATAACAGAATAAATGGCATCCAAATCAGAAAGGAAGAAGTAAGTCTGTTGCTATTTGCAGATGACATGATACTATGTACAGAAATAATAAAGCCTCCACCAAAAAGTCCAAGAACTAATAAACGAATCCAGTAACGTTACAGGATACAAAACCAATATGCAAAATTCTGTTGTGTTTCTATACACTAGCAGCAAACTACATGAAAGAGAAATTAAGATAACAATCCCATTTACAATTGCATCAAGAATAATAAAATACCAGGAATAAATTTAACCAATAAAGTGAAAGACCTTTACAATGAAAACTAAAAGACATTGGTAAAAGCAATTGAAGAACACACATAAGTGGAAAGATATTTTATAGTCATGGATTGGAATAATATTTTTTAAATATCCATACTATTCAAAGCAATCTATAGATTCAATGCAATCCCTATCAAAATACCAATGGCATTTTTCACAGAACTAGAACAAAAATCTCTCTCTCTCTCTCTCTCCCTACCCTCCCCCCCCCCCCCGTGAGAACACAGTGAGAAGGTAGCCATCTGCAAGCCAGGAAGAAAGACTTTGCTTAAGAACCAAATTGGCCAGCACCTAGAGCTTAGACTTCCCAGACTCTAGAACTGTAATTTCTGTTATTTGAGTTACCCATCTGTGATATTTTGTGCAAGCTAATACAGGAGAGGAGGTGCTAGATATTTGAGAAGAAGTTATATAATAGTAATACAGGAGAATAGTAGAGTGAATTGACCAGGAAGTGTAATAGTAAGTTTGACAGGCAGCAATGAGGACTTAGGTAGGATTTTTATTCATAAATTCAAAGTTGGACTGTTCAGCATGGCTTTGAGTTTTATTCTACCTGTATTCAACTACTTAAGTGCAGAGAGAGTGGTGTTGGATAAATGGATCTGAGATATTGTAATATACACCAAAGGGAAAGAGGGAAAGGGAATTAGAGTGTTCCCAACCATATATTAAACATATTGCATAGAGATCACATCAACAGTTGTGATACAATTTATGGTAATTATGATGTGAAACATAGAATTCATTAAGTTCTACTAAGAGATATGGTGGGTTTGTAATTTGTCACTTTGGCTAGGCTGAACTATATTTCCCAGAATTCCCTCTTAATGCTTGGTGTGGGGCAGTAGCTGGGTCTGTGGTTTAACCACCTTCCACTTCTCCTACTGGCAGACGAATGTTTAGCTCCATGAGGAAGGATACCAGCTTTCTATGCAGAACATCCACGTCATCTAGGTCATAGCCGTCAAGGATTGACACGAGTTTTGTTCTTTCTTTGTGGGTTCCAGCTCCTTCTTGTGAATTCCAGCTTGTCTTTGCTCTTCCCTCACTACATCTATCTTTTCTTTCTAACTTCCTGCACTGCAGACTCCAAGTTCCAGCATTAGTTGAAGGATAGAAGCCTTACAGACACTGCTTAGCCAGTTCTTATTATTGCATAAGACCCAACCCTGGTAACAAATACCTTATATATAGTGGTTCTGCTTCTTGGATTGAATTCTGATATAGGAAATTATGAAAGAAGTAGGGAACATATATTGTAAGCTGGGAAGATTGACTATTGTATAGGTGTTAATTCTCTCCGAATTCATTTATGACTTTAATAGCCCTGATAAAAATCCAGCGGGATATATCTTAGACCTTAAAATGTCAGTAAACATAATCTAACAGTAAGTATGTGACAGAGCACAGAAAGCCACTCCACTGAATCCCTGAAGAGGCCTGGCATGAGAGTAAGAATAGAACACAGAAGTAGCCAGGTTCTGTACAATGCTTGGAAACATTATATAGTTAAATTGTGTGAACTATTTACAGCAAGAAATCATAAACTGGGAACCAAAATTTTCATTTCAGGTGGTAGGAATTAAGTGGAATAAAATTATAGTTTATTGCTTGCAGACATATGGCGCTTTATGTGTAAAACACTCATTTTCTAAGTGTCACACACATACCAGCTCATTTAATCATTACAATAGTCCTATGAGGTAGGTATTATTATTCCTAATTTACGCACAAGAGAATTGAATCACAGAGAGATTAAGGACCTTTCTGAGGGTCATACCAGAAAGTGACAAGGCCACACCACAGATTAATAGAGGTCAGAAATTTCATTCCACCCCAGGCTCTTGAATTTTCTCATTGTGATGTGAGCTCTACTATCTGAAAACATCCCCCGGGAAGATTGAGGTAGGTGACAGAATGGACCAATATTTGCAAGGTTCCCTGGAGAGGAAGGCAGCAGTAATTCATCTTGTAATGAACTGAATGCACCTGGATTATTCAAGATGGAGAAAATCAGCTCCACAGCAGAGCTAAGGAAGAACAACCTTTCATTATGTTTATGATTTGCTGGGTGGCTGGGCTGACAGAGTGGCCCAGAGATAATCTACTGAGTGAAGCATGTTATGGGGCAAGCATCAAGACAAAAGTTGTTTCACATTCTGACCTTATGAGTGGGGCATTTTAGTGCACACCAACATAAGGACACTCCTTCAGCTCATTGTCATGTCAAGGTGGATTGCCTCACCCGATAGCTCAGCAATCAGAACAGAGGGATGTCAAGTTGCTCCAGCCCCATAAACTTGTGGTCTCACAGCCAAAAGACAAGACAGCAACAATGGCTCGAGCATGTTCTGCCTCTGGAAAGTAGGAAATGGTTGATGTGTATTGGGGAGAGAGAAGGATTTGAAGGGTTACTATTTTTCATAAAAGGCCTTGTAAGGTTTTTAAGTCTTGTACTTAAAAACTATCTATGGTGATGGATGGTAACCAGACTTAGAGTTGTTAACATTATGTACTGTATACAAATATTGAATTATGATATTGTATACCTGAAATATGTATAATTTTACACACAAATTTAATCTATGAGTTTTAATGTACATATACAGAGGGTGCCAAAAGTGTATACACATTTTAAGAAAGGAAAAAAATACTATTAAAATTGTAATAATATATACTGATAACAAAAGATAAATACAAGTTGTTTATAGAATTTGTTGGCACCCCCAGTATGTCTCTGATAGAATAAAAATGCACTAAAAACTATAATGAGATTCAATTCTTCACAGTAATCCCACCCCTGAGAATCAACCATAATAAAATAATCCCAAATATGGAAAAGAGCTTTGCAGTCACAGGAGTTCATAGGACCATCATCAATAATTGTGAAAAAATGAAACAAATATCCAATCATGAGGAAAGATTGAAATAAACCATGGTACATTAACTCATTAAAATATTATGTACCACTAAAAGTAATTATGAAGATGATCTAAGAACATGGAAAATGGTGATGGAATAATGTTCACTGAGACCAGTAGGGTAGAAAACCATACGTGTGATGATATTTACTTTTTTAAGGACACATATTTGTGTCAAAGGTGTGGCAGACAAAAGACTGAAACTATTACAAAAAAAATAGTTGAAGGTAGTTGGCAGGAAAACTGATAATTTACCCTTTTTGTTCCTACTTGCCTGAATTTTCAAATGTCTGTTCATGAATATGTTTTTGAATGAAAAATAAGATGCATGGACTAACAATCGTGTAAATAACAATAATGTAAATTTAATCTTCAGAAAGAAAGAGGATCTGTCATAAACAAGCCAGAGCCTCTTAAACCCATCATCGCAGCACTTTGAAAATTTAATTCAGTGTTCCTATTATAGCTGCTACAGGAATAACTTTCAAAGTGAGGCTCGTAATAGAACCTAAAATAAATGTTCTAGATATGTGGCAGAGCTTGGTTTATTTTGAATCAGCTGACTGGAAAGCTTAGTGGTGATTAACCTGTATGGGCAAGTTGGAATTTAACATGAATTTTTGGTTATATTGTGTCCATCTTGCTTATTCCACTAAAAAATATAAAACTAATATTGTATTGGGAAAGTATAGGAGCGGGAAGTGAGGAGAAATTATGGACAAATGTGTTTTAGATTAGAGACTATTCTAGACTATGGCTCCAAGGTGAAATTAGTCATTGGCATGAATGCTCCTTTTCAAAACTGTTTACAGTGCAGTAAATGGTGTGTGTGCGTGCCAGGTTTTTTCAGGTTCTCTCCCGTTTCTGTATAATCATGTGAACTGACTTAGGAGATGGCAGTCAGGGCTTCTAATTTGTGGGCCACTAACATAATTTTTTTTTTCTTTTTAAATTTCTTTTGAACGACTGGCTGGTTGCTATTAGTGCATAGCTTCTCAGAAATGTTTAAAAGCAGAATAAATAGCATTTCTTGGTTATTGCTCTAAAACTTGGGTTTTAGTATATTTTAAAGAAAAATAAATCCTGCCATTGCAACAACATGGATGGATCTTGAGGGCATTATGCTACTCATAGATACAGAGAACAGGTTGGTGATTGCCAGAGGTAGGGATTGAGGGTAGGCGAAATGAGGGAAGGTGCTCAAAAGGTACAAAGGTACAAGCTTCCAGTTATAAAATACATGTCCTGGGGTTGTAATTTGCAGCATGGAGACTATCATTAACAATACTGTATTGTATATTTGAAAGTTGCTGAGAAAGTAGATCTCAAAAGTTCTTACTAAATGAAAAAAACTGTAACTAGGTGAGGTGATAGATGTTAACTAAACTTACGGTGGTGATCATTTCACAATATATATACATATATGAAGTCATTATGTTGCACACCTAAAACTAATACAATATTATGTGTCTACTACATCTCAATAAAAAAGATAAAAAATTTGAAAAAAACAAAACAAAGTTAGTAATGCTTTTGGATATGTAAATCTGAATTCCACTGATAAACTCATAGATACTACTATATATAATTTGACTATTTTTAAAAAGTACCACTTGCCCTTCTTTTCTAAATGCGGCATTAGTTATTATTTATTATAAAAGTTAGTAGCAAAGAAAATGCAATAAGATAGGTCCTTCTATATATTTTGGTCATTTGCAGATTTTAGAAGATAGAGACATGCAATAGATCACGTCTACATTTTTGCTCTACTCTTTTTTTTTTTTTTTTTTGCATTCCCAGTGAGATAATTATATTACAGGAATTTGTACATTCTGTGTGACACTATCTACTATTCTTACTTTCACACTCGACTGCTGCCTTCAGCATTGTGCAATGGTTGGCTAACATCATGGTTTGGCTGTGTCAGGAGTTTCTTGAGTTATACATTATTGTAATAGATTTAATTATTGAGCCCAGATATGTTTATATGACTTACTTGTTCTCAGTTTCTGGAGGTTAATCTATGTAGCAGTGCTCCTTTTTTTGTGTGCAGAAAGGAATCTAGGAATCCTGAGAGTTAGATAAAACTGGTGGATAAAAAAAAAAAATGGGGGAAAAAATAACCGAATGAAGTCTTTGGAGAGAAAACTGTTAACTGACTCAAAGGAAAACCTTCCTAGGTCTGAAAAATCTCAGACAAATTAGAAGAAGTATTTTGATGTAGAGTCTCTTCACATTCTTGCTGAGTATCACAAGGAAAAAAAAGCGCTCAATGAGAGATTTACTTAAATATATATAATTATGTATAGTTTTCTTAAATTGAAACGAGCTCTATCTCTGGCCAGCAAAAGAAGAGCAGCAGGGCCAAGTGGCCAGTACAGTAGCTGGTAGCATTTTTCTTGGAAAATCACTGTGATGGCAGGTAGACACAGATGGACTTACTTGGAAAGCCATTCCAGCCAACCTAATTTTCATAGAAAGGGCTCCATTTTGATCTCTGTCCCAATATAACCAATATATGAATACAAACAGATCAGTGGATATAATCTAAACAGTTTCATTTTCATCTCCTATTGCTCCTTTAAATTTTTAGTCGGGGAAAGTTTTTCTCTGTCCAGGAGATAAAAACTTCGCACATCCCAAAATGTTTACGCTCACTTTTGCAGTATGTCGTTTCTTTCAGAGATAAGACACAGTCTCTAGGCAAACATTTAAAAAATTATCTAGTATAAAATATTAATTAGCATTTTAATTTGTAATCCAGAGTAAGAAGCCCAGGCCTGTAGATGGCAGGTTGGGGCATTTGAGGGGAAGACAGACAAGCTTATCAGTAACTTTCCCCGAACTTGGACTCATCAAGCTGCAGTTGAGACCATGCCATGGTTGAAGAGGGAGAAGTAAAGAAAGGGAAACAGAAAAGGGAAGTTGTCTTCTGACTGTGTCTTCATAAGCTGGCTTCTCACTCTGGTCCTGGTGGCTGTTTGTAGCTGATGCTTTCTCCTGGGGGGACTTTGAAGACCCCCGAGTGATCCTTTTCAGCAGCAACTCTCAGAGCATGGGTAATGTCTGTTCTTCTGCCCACAGCCCTGGTTTGAGATAGCCTCCACCCTGATGCTCCATGCAAGTCCTTTTGTCTTCCAGATCAGCTCTCCTCCAAAAGCCCACATTTGGTCCATGGGAATCAATATTCCTTGACTTTTACTAGTGGAAGTATCGTTACTTAGCAAACATAGCCCTGTCCTCACTACATTGTCCTCAAACAGGCCACTTTAACTTTCTCAGTCTATGGCATCCCCGAGCTAACAGAGACCTGGCCTTCAACTGCTCCAGCTAAAGCCCTTACGTGCATGGAGATGAAGGGTGACAATTGCCTCTCCTTTCCCTTGGGGAGTGGAGAGGGGGCCCAAACTCAGCTTTTTCCACAAAATCATTCCCTACAGTATCCTCTTTCATTCTCTGCATGCTCTGACCCCTTTTTATATTTGTGATCTAACTGATGGGCCCAGTTTTTATACATTTTATTTGTGAATTCTGTATTTTGTCTGGTCCCTAGCTTAGGCACTCCGCACCTTTTGTATTTTGTTGCCGGGACCAAAACTTTTGTTAACATACTATTATACTGATATGAACTCCAATGGCAGTCATGTTACATTGATCTTAGCCTAAGGTTGCCAGATAAAATACAGGATGATCATTTAAATTCAAATTTCGGATAAACAATGAATACTTTTCTTTAGTATGTATACGTCCCATGCATTGTTGGAGGCACTTGTAACTACTCATAAACTGAAAAAAAAAGTATTCATTATGTATCTGAAATTCAAATTTAACTGAGGATCCTATATTTTATTTCCTAAATTCGACAATCTTCTCCTCACCAAAACTCTTTAAATACAAATGAAATTACTTTTATTAACATTTTATTATCTGCAGGACTCTATGTATGTATTTATGTATCTCATGTCCAGTTTGGATAATTGGGTATAACCTGTACTAGAGGCATAAAATAACTGTTAAGCAAATTTGTTTTTCATGGCAATCTGTATGGTTCTGCTTCTGGGTATGTAGGGCTTGCCATCCTCATGGCTACTAATTTGTTTCCTACTTACAAATGTATAATGAATCTTGAGAGTGGAATAAAGACAGATTTCCCTTAGCCATGTCGAGGCTTGGTTTTAGATTGTTGTTATACGAGATGTGATTACAAAATAGGGTGAATGCTTAAATTTAAAAATTTATTACAGTAAAAGACACATTGCCATTAATCCTGCAAAGTTCTCCCCTTCACTTTGAACACACTTATACCATCATTCTTGTCACTTTCTGAAACAGTTCTGGAAGTCTCTTTTGTGTTTTTATTTCATCCTCCATCATGACAACGCTCTGTGTCACATATAACTTCTGGTACGGCAATTTATGTCAAATAAAAACATGACAGTGCATCCTCACCCACTTTATTCACTGGACCTGGCATGGTGCAATTTCTGGCTCTTCCCCAAAGTCAAAATGACCATGAAAGGAAAACATTTTGAATCGATTCAGGGCATTGAGGCAGCCACGACAGCGTAACTAAACACACTCATAAAAGAAGACTTCCAGAACAGCTTCAGAAAGTGGCAAGAACGATGGGATAAGTGTGTTCGAAGTGAAGGGGAGTATTTTGAGGGGGATTCATGGCATTGTGTCTTTTATTGTAATACATTTGTTAATTTAAACATTTACCATATTTTTTTTATTACACCTCGTTTGATGAAAAGCATGTTGGTACAGGGAATACAATGTTTGTTTGGCTATTAAACACTTCTTAACTGCTTGCATTGATCTATTTACTCGTTAACTCATAAACACTTGGTATTTATAATGTGACTTGTAAGTAGTACAAAATGCATTACAAATGCCTTCTATTAAGGCTATCTGATTCCACTGTTGATATTGTTAGGTATCACGCCATGGTCATGTTTTTAATAATAAACAACTAGGTTGAGCAATCACATTACAAAAATCAGAGCAAGAAACCAAATCAAGGTTTCTACTCCAGATTTTCAGTTCACATCATGAGATTCATTTAATGACAATCTTTGTGAGAGTCACTTTGTAGTCCTATGTGTTGAGATCCTGGTTGGTGGTAGATGGAGAGACAGAAGATTTCCACAATAAGATGGCTAAGGTATATTTAGAGTGTAGAGTGCTTAGGAAGTTAACATGGTGGAAAAAGAGAATTTATGGGAATCAGCTTTTAAATATGTAACAAGTATTTCTGATTATATATGGTAAATTTATTAGTTTTCTTCTATAGCCTGAAAACTAATAGCATCACCACTGTAATCACTATTTTATTTCTAAACTTGAGAGGATAGGGTCCCAATGTAATTATCTTATATTCGTGAGAGACTCATAGGAGGGAATAGGGGAGAACTACCTTGGAAAAAGCTAATGTGGGGGGAAAAGAAAATGTATATCATTAAAAACAAACCGGTCATTTTATAACACCACAAACTCAACATGAACTCATGATGAAACGGCACTAGATAAAGTGTTTGTTAATGTAGTTTTGGTGAGCAATAATGGAAGTATACTGGTGTGAGCACCTCTGTGTTCACTTCTGGGTGTAACAGAAGATACGTAAGGATTCACGGTGTTTATGTGAAGAGGAGAAGACTTAAGTGGGACATTCTAGCTTTCTTCAAATATTCAGAATGCTCCTTTATGAGGAAGATGGATGGACTTAGTGCAGTTGCAGAGTATAACCACAGAGTCAATGAATAAAATGTGCCAGGAGACACATTTCAGCCTATCACTGACTAACGAGCAGAATGATCTACAAATGAAACTGGCTGCTCCATTTGGTAGCAAATGGCCTATTGAGAAGAGCTTACCTAAAGCTCAGATGATCACTTTTCAAAAATGTAGAGCAGATTGTTAAAGTTCTTTCCAGCTCTATGATGCTATGATATTCTCACAGAACGTGAGAAGAGTTAAAATGTACGGAGTACATGTTATCTTCAGGCACTGTCCTAAGGGCATGCATTCATTCATTCATTCATTCATTCAGAAAATATTAACTAACTACCAGGTACCAGGCATTGTTAAAGGCCCAAGGGTTGTATCAAATTCTTGCCTTCACAGAATATTCTAAATAGCATCAGTAAATAACTTATATAGCAAGTGAGAAAATGATACACAGCACAGTAAAGAGAAAATAGAGCCAGGAAATGGGATGGGGAATCCTAAAGGGATCTGTCGTTTTCAATAGGGCAGGTATTGTTGAGATTATATTTAAGTGAAGGTTTGAAGGGGGCAAACATATGAATATGTAGGGGGCGGAATAATCCAGGCAGAAGGAACAGCAAGTGCAAAGACCATAAAGCAACACTTCCCTCTTGTTCTGGATGAAAAGCAAGGAGAACTGTGTGGCTGGAGACAAGTGGCACAGGGGAGAGGAAGAGTAGTAAGAGTCAAGGTTAGAGATTTTATGAGGGACCAGCTTTTTAGGGCCTTCCAGGTCTTGGGTGAGAATCTGCTTTTTCCTCTGAGCAAGAAGGGCAGCACAGTGAAGGACTCGGGCAGAGAACTGACATGATATGGTTTACGGTGTGATTTGCGGAGACTAAATCGTAAGGAACAAGGGAGAGAGTTAGGAGGCTAATGCAGTGATCCAGAGAGAGATGACGGCAGCTGGCACCAAGTTGGTGGCAGCGGAGGTGGGGAGAAATGATGAGAGCCTGCATTTATTTTGAAGGCAGGGACAGCAGAATTTGCTGACAAGTTGGATGTAGGGGGGGAGAAGGAGGGATTTGGATGCCTTCAAGGACTTGGGCCTGAGCAGACAGAAGGACTGAATTGGCAGGAAATGAGACGGGGAACAGTGTGAGGTTTGGGGTGGAATGGGCTGGATATCAGCAGCTTTACAAGAACTACCCCTTTAATTATCTTAAACCCTTTGAGGTTGTAATCTGCATTCTATAGATGAGGAAACCAAGATAGAGAGAAGTTAAGAAACTGGGCTGAAGGCAAGATTTGAACAGAGGCACCTGACTCAACAACTATGTTGTGGTCTCATAATAAACCTGGTTAAAATACGGCCTTGACTGTTCCTCAGCAGAGATCAGATGACACGGGTTTCAATAACACAAACAAACACTGAGTGGTAGGAATTGGTAGGAGGAAACATAAGTTACAGAAAAGGGATAAAATTGAAACTCCAATTCTGAGCATAGACAATGATTCCTGTCTCTCATTGGGAGAAAAAAACACATAAACATTTGAATAAAGAGACATTTCTCTTTAGTTAATTGGTGAATTTTTTAAAAAAGAAAAACAACAAAAAACGCTTCTTTTTCTAATCTGGAGTTGACTCTGTCTCATTATTCTAAACTGAGCACAGAGGTACACTTCTCCCCCGCTCCCCGAATTAAATGGTTTCACTTTTATTTTTTATTATTTTGGCTATCAATTTTCATCATAATAAAGAACTTTTAACTTCTGTATTATATACTTAGCCATCTTTCATTTTTATGAATAGTAAAGATAATTTGAAAAGACCAGCAAAGTATTAAGAACATAATTAAGGTCATACTAAGAGATAAGTATGAATAATCTTTTAGTACAGTTCCTTTGAATAAATTTCCTTTGAGTATATGTAGTATTCATATGTATAGATGTTACATGTGGTGGATATTACACTATATATACAGTTTTGTACTATGCTTTTCTACTGCCATGATAATCAGGATCTTCCCCATGTTATTAAATTCTTTGTAAGCACTATAATTTTCACTCGTCATTCTTTTAAGCGTTCTCCTGTTGTTCAATTGACCAATAACTATGTAATGTCTTTTAAAAAAGACTTTTTGGCACATTACTGATATTTTCTAAATATAAGTGTTTGGGATTGGAATGGAAACTTATTATGGAGATTGTGCAGACTTTGAAGTGCCAGTGTTGCTGTAATGTTCTCTCAGATTGGTGAGAGCGAAAGCTTGCCAGCGGATAAAGGCACTTAACTAGATATCTACGCTTCCTGCTCTTTGACAATTTGGTATTGTTCATGCTCTTTTTCATGTCAATAAATTTTATCACCAACATCTCTTTTAAGACAAGTGGTATTCCCCATGCCAATATTTGTATTTCTGTTATAGTCTCTTTAGAACTTTTATAGGAAGCAATGAATACAAGCCTCTCCAAATAACAATGTGAACTTCAATTTCATTTAAATGATTTTTTTTTCCCCACTAAGTGGTACTTCAGTGTTTAATGTCTTTCAAGGATTAAAAACTAAGCTATTGCTGCAGTCTATGATGAGCCATTGGGATATAGCTGTACATTTCAAATTTGAGGTATTAAATTTGCTTTGTGCTCTGGAAATAGTCTCTGTGTTTTCATAGATCTAATGAATATATTCTAATATTGATCTCTGCTTCTACTTAAACAGATTCTTGATTTGAATGTAAAATAACTTTGATAACAATGACCAACCTATGATGATGTTATGTGCCTACTTTATTTTTAAATATATATGTATATATATATAAATTTTCATGAAGTATTTGTAGTAGCTCATGCTTAGGTCAACTCTATAATATCTAAAAAAAAAAATTAGCTTGTTTAACCTGATTGAATAAAGAGATAATTAGTTAATAGCATATTATATTTAAGAGAAACTCCTAAATAAGAAGCAGAAGGCCAATTTTAAAAGTTAAATGTGAAAAAAATATACCTAGCATTAAGATTATGCTAAATCAAATTTAATCTTTGATAATTTGTACACTTATTTTTTGAATTATAAAAGATTTAAATTATACACATGAACTACATTTGTATTGTATAAATTTTGAAGTTTACTAATCAAAACCCAAGAATATTAGAGTTGGAAGGGCCTATAAACTTAATCTAGTAAAAACTTATTAGAGGACTATAGTCAAATAAGTTTTTAAAAACGTAAAGCCAGAAATAATCTCCAGGTTGTTTAACTTCTCATCCATGGATTTATTCCACAATCAATCACTCTTCCTTATGAGTCAGAGGCTTATACAAATGACTTAACATTATTAGTTTAATAAGCTTCTTGTCCTAAGATACTAAAAGAGTAACATTACTAAGATGGTGACATAGATTGTTCCTGATTTCACTCCCCCTTGCAGGAAGAAATTAACAACTATTCAAGAACAACTCACCTCAGAGAGAATCCTAGAACACAATGGTGAGGCTGAAACACCCCCTTGTACCACAGAACCAAGACAGACTGCATGAGAACTGTGAGAGAAGAGCTAACCACACTGACCCTCCCGCAGGCCAATGCAGCAGAACACCAAAAGGTCTCTCCTGAGCCTATGGTTTCTCCAGTGGGTGGGTGGGTGAGTGGGTGGTGGGTGGGGTTAAAAAAAAAAAATCCCAGGGCAGACATCTAGCTTCCCTAGCATTGTAGGTTACTTCTTGGGAGCCTCCACTTCAGTCTCACTTTACAGGATTGCAGGGGAATTTTCAAGGCCTGATCACTGGGAATCTAATTGTGACAGACAAGTGAGGAGGGACTTGCAACAACTAGTGTTCAGCTCTTGGTAGATTGAGTTCCTACCTGCAGTGCCCAAGTAGTAGTCCAAACAAGTGTCTTCCCTCTTTGACAGAGACAAGATGGTGGTGCAGTCTGACCAGTGAACTTGGCAGGGAATATAGACACCTGATTCAAGTCCTCAAACAAGAGCCTTGCAAGCTCTGGAACTTGGTCAAGACCACAAACAAAGAGCCTTTCTGGCCTTGGAGCTGATTCTCCAGCTTTGCCTGGGTGGGGAAACTAATTTGTAACACTGCCCTTTGCTGAATACAGCCTTCAGCCCACCCAATCAGGGAACTTAACCAGAGCACATGGGAAGCTGCACGGCCCACCCAAAAGCCCTTTGTACTGTGGCACTTGAACAGAGAGTAGAGTCTGTCACTTTCCCTGTTTGCAGAGGAAAACCAGTGACCCTGTCTGGCCAGGGAATTCAGCACACAGTCTTTCCTGATTTGGTTCCCCAAACAAGGAGCTGTGTCACCTCTATTACCTGTATTGCTCCCCTGTCAGTGCAGGAAAACTAATTCATAGTGCCACCAATTGCTGAGAATTGACTCGACTCCCAGAAGCCTGAATAGAGAACCCAGGCAACTGCAGAGCTCACCCTACAACTTCGCTTTGGCAAGGAACCAAGACATTGGACCTAACCAACAGTTCTCTGCCGGTGGTATAAACCCTCCCCTCCCCTGACACACATACAACTCAGAGCTTGGACAGGAGCCTTGCCCAATATAGTCTCTAGTGGGAAGCCCCACCTGACCAAAGACTTATCAACCAACCAAGTTGGCCAGAAACCCAAACTGAATAAGCTGGTGAATTGTTTCAGCCAAAGTAAACCTGTAAAGTCTGGGAAAGGAGATTGTTTACTCAAATGCACAGATACCAATGTAAGGAATCAAGGATCATGAAAAATCAAATAAACATGATACCACCAAAGAAAACTAATAAAGCTGCAATAACTGTTTCTAAAGAAATGTAGATCTGTGAACTGCCAAAGATTTCTGAATAATTCTCTTGAAGTTTAGTGAACTACAAGAAGACACAATTAAAAATAGAAAAACAGAGCATAAATAAAAGAAAAAAAGGGTCAACGTAGAAATAGACACCATCAAAAAAAATCCTAGAGATGAAAAATACAATGACTAAACTGAATCACTCAATACAGACCTGCAAAAGCTGACTTGATTATGCAGAAGACAGAATGGGTGATCTAGAAGAAAGGACATTTGAAATTATTTAGTCAGAGGTATAAAAAGAAACAAAAAGAAACAAAAGAATGAAAAAGAGTGAAGAAAGCCCATGCGACTTATGAGACGCAACCAAAAGAAAGAATATCTGCATTATGGGAATTTGAGAAAAAGAAAACAGAAAGGGACAGAAAGTATATTGTAAAGCAATGATGGCTAAAAACTTCCCAAACTGAGGAGAGAAGTAAACATCTAGATACATGAGGCCCATGGGACCCCAAATAGGTTGAACCTGAATAGGGATACACCAAGAAATATTATAATTAAATTGTTAAAAGTCAAAGACAAAGAAGGAAAATGAAAGCAGAAAGAGAGAAGAGACAAGTTACATATGAGGGAACCCCCATAAAACTGTCAGTGGATTTCTCAACAGAAACATTTCAGACCAGGACAAAATGAGATGACATATTCAAAATATAGAAAGAAAAAAAAATGGACAACCAAGAATGCTATACTCAGAAGCACTGTCCTTTAGAAATGAAGAAGCAATAAAGACTTTCCCAAACGAACGAAAGTTGATGGAGTCATCACCATTACACCTGCCTTACAAAAAATGCTAACGGGAGTTCTTCAAGTGAAAGTAAAAGGACACTAATTAACAATCATAAACATAAGAAGGTAATGTGAAACTCACTGGTAATGGTAAATATATAGTAAAAGAGTTTGTAATGGTAATGACGGTGTGTAATTTACTTACAACTCTAGTTTATAAGTTAAAAAATAAATGTATTAAAAATAACCACAACTACAAAAATCTGTTATTGGATACCTGAAGTAAAAATTTGTAAACTGTAACATTAATAATTAAAATATGAGAATGAAAATTGTAAAGTTTAAGAATGCTATCAAAGTTAAGTTACTATCCATTTAAAATAGGGTGCTATCAGAAATAGAACATATAATCCTAAAATTTATATGGAACCATGAAAGAACCTGGTTAGCCCCAGCAATCTTGAGAAATAAGAACAAAGTGGGAAGTATAATGATATCTGACATCAAATTATACTACAAGGCTACAGTAATCAAAACAGAATGGTACTGGCATAAAAACAGACACATAGATCAATGGAACAGAATAGAGAGCCCAGAAATAAATCCATGCCTATATGGTCATTTAATCTATGACAATGGAAGCAAGAATTTATGATGGGGTTAAGACAGTCTATTCAATAAATGGTGCTGGGAAACCTGGGCAGACACATGCAAAAAAATGAAGCTGGACCACCTTCTTACACCATATACAAGACTAAATTCAAAATGGATTAAAGACTTAAATGTAAGATCTGAAACCATAAAACTCCTAGAAGAAAATATAGGAAGAAACTTTACAGACATTACCTGGAGTAAGATTTTTACTGATATATCCCTTTGGGCAAGGGAAGTAAGAGAAAAAATAAAGATGTGGGATTACATCAAACTAAAAAGTTTTTTTCACAGCAAAGGAAACCATCAATAAAACAAAAAGGGATTCTACTGAATGGGAGAACATATTTGCCAATTATGAATCCGATAAGGGGTTAATATCCAAAATTTATAAAAAACTCACCCAACTCAACTCCAAAATAACAAACAACCCAATTGAAAAATGGGCAGAGGGCATGAAGAGACATTTTTCTAAAGAGAACATACAGATGGCAAACAGACATATGAAAAAATGCTCAACCTCACTAATCATTAGAGAAATGCAAATAAAAACCACAGTGAGATACCACCTCACTCCAATCAAAATGGCTATCATTAATAAATCAACAAACAAGTGCTGGCGAGGATGTGGAGAAAAGGGAACGCTTGTGCACTATTGGTGGGACTGCAGATTGATGCAGCTACTATGGAAAACAGTATGGAAGTATCTCAAAAATCTGAAAATGGAACTACCTTATGACCCAGCAATTCCACTCCTAGATATCTATCTGAAGAAATCCAAAACTCTAACTCAAAAACATTTATGCATCCCAATGTTTACTGCAGCACTATACACAATAGCCAAGATATGGAAACAACCAAAATACCCACCAGTAGACGACTGGATTAAGAAACTGTAGTACATTTATACACTGAAGTATTATGCAGCCATAAAGACGAATGAAGTCTTACCATTTGCAACAATATGGGTGGACCTAGAGAACATTATGCTAAGTGAAATAAGTCAGACAGAGAAAGACAAATACCATATGCTCTCACTTATATGTGGAATCTAAAGAAAAGAATAATTGAATGAACTAATCAGAAACAGTCTCAGAGATATAGAGGAAAAACTGAGGGTTGCTAGATGGGAGGGAGGGTGAGGATAAGGGGGAAAGTGAGGGGATTAGAAAGCACAATCAATAACCACAAGATTGCCATGGGTATATGAAAGTCAATTTGGGGAATGTAGTCAATAATGTTGTAAAGATTTTGTAGCATATCTGATGGACACTTGTCCCATTAGGGAGAACACCTCAGGGATGATGTACATGTCTGATCACTGCACTGTACACCTGAAGCTGAAGCTGAACAATAATGAACGTCAACTACAATTTTATATATATATATATAAACACGAGAAGTTGAGTTCAGCATTAGGAATAGAGACAGTGGAAATGTAATGGCTGTGTGTGATGTCAGAGGGGTAGTAGATGGGGGAGGGGGTTATCACTCTGTGAGTGATATAAATGATAAATGTCTATTACATTGTTTTGTAGACCTGAAACTAATTAAAAAAATAGCAGAATAAACATTATTCTAAAATGTACATGGGACATTTTCTAGGGTAGACCATATGTTAGGCCACAAAACAAGTCTTAGCAAATTCAAGAAGACAGAAATCATACCAAGTATCTTCTCTGACCACAATTGTTTGAAAATAGAAATCAATATCAGGAGGAATACATGGAAATTAAACAACAGTCTCCTGAACAATTAATGGACCAAAGAAGAAATTAAAAGGAAAACAAGAGTATCTTGAAACAAAAATGGGAACAAAACATGCAAAAACGTATGGGATACAGCAAAAGCATTTGTAAGTGGAAAGTTCACAGCAATAAATGCCTATATTAAGAAACAAAAAAGATCTCAATTAAACAGCCTCACTCTAAATCTCAAGGAACTAGAAAAAGAAGAAACTGAGTCCAGTTTTAGCGGGAGAAAGGAAATAAAGATTAGAGCAGAAATAAAGGAAATGGAGAAAACAATAGAAAAGATTAACAAAAATAAACGTTGGTTCTTTGACAAGATGAGCAAAATTGATAAACCTTTAGCTAGACTAACAAAAGAAAAAAGAATCCAAATGAACAAAATTACGAATGAAAGAGAAGACATTACAATTGATATCACAGAAATACAAAGGATCACACAAATCTACTAGGAACAACTATATGTCAACAAACTGGAAAATCTAGAAGAAATTTTAAAATTCTTAGAAACATACAACATACAGTCTTGTTGTATAAAGACTGAATCAGGAGAAAACAGAAAATCTGAACAGAAAAATTATTTGTAAGGTGACTGAATCAGTAATCAAAAATCTCCCAATGATGAAAAGTCCAGAACCAAATGGCTTCATTGGTGAATTTTACCAATCATTTAAAAAAATTAGTGCCATTTCTTCTAAATAATTAAAGAGGAGGAAGCACTCTAAAACTCATTTTATAAGGCCAGCATTACCCTGAAACTAAAGCCATAAAAGGATACTACAAGAAACTAAAGCTATAGGGTTATATCCATGATGAATATAGATGCAAAAATTCTCAATAAAATACAAGCAAAACAAATTCAGCAGCATATTTAAAAGTTCATTCACTATGATCAAGTGGGATTTACCTGGGGATGCAAGGATGGTTCAACATATGCAAATCAATTTGTGTAATATATCATATTAATAGAATGAAAGAAAAAAACATATGATCTCAATAAATAAAGAAAAAGCATTTGACAAATTTCAACATCTGTTCATGATGAAATTTCTATACAAATTAGCTACAGAATGAACATAAGTCAACATAATAAAGACTATATATGACAAGCCCATAGTTAACATCATACACAATGGTGAAAAGTGAAAAGCTTTTCATCCAAGATCAGGAGCAAAACAAGAGTGCCCATTCTCATCACTGTTATTCAGCATAGTACTGAAAATCCTAACTAGAACAATCAGGCAAGAAAAAGAAAAGATATTAGTATTGGAAAGAAAGCAGTAATTTGCAGACATGATTTTATGTACAGAAAATCCTAAAGACTTCTTCCAAACACTGCTGGTATAATAAACAAATTCAGTAACATTGCAGTATACAAAATTAACAACAGCAACAAAAAATCAGTAGTGTTTCTATACTCTAACACAAACTGTCTGAAAAAAGAAAAAAAGAAAATGATCCCATTCACAATATCAGTAATAATAATAATAATAACAATAAAATACTTAGGAATAACTTAACCCAGGAGGTAAAAGAGCTATATACTGAAAACTATAAGACATTGACAAAAAATATTGAAGACGACACAAATAAATGAAAAGGTATCTTTGTTCATAGATTGGAAGAATTAATATCATTAAAATGTCCATATTACCCAAAGCCATCTACATATTCAATGCAATCCCTATCAAAATTCTAATGGCATTTTTTTATAGTAGATAAAACAATCCTGAAAAATATGAAACTACAAAATATCCCTAATAGGCAAAGCAATCTTGAGAAAGAACAAGCATGAGGTGTCACACTTCCTGATTTCAAGCTATATTGTAAAGTTATAGTAATAAAAACAGTCACATTGCCTAATGGAACAGAACTGAGAGCCAAGAAATAAACCGATTTATATATAGTCAATTAATATTTGACAGGGGAGCCTAGAGTACTCAGTGGAGAAAACAAAGTGTCTTCAATAACTGGTACTGGGAAAACTGGATATTCAAATGTAAAAGAATGAAAATAGACCTCTATCTTATACCACTCACTAAAAAATGAACTGGGAATGGATTAATGACTTAAATGTGAAACTAAAACCCATAGAACTCCTTGAAAAAAACATATGAGAAAAGCTCTTTGACATGGGTCTTTGCAATGATTTTTTGGATGTGACATCTAAAGCACAAGCAACAAAATGAAAAATAAATAAGTGGGGCTATATCAAACTAAAACGTTTCTGCACAACAAAATAAATAATCAACAAAATGCAAAGACAGCCTTCTGAATGGGAAAATATATTTGCAAACCATACACATAAGGGGATAATAAACAAAACATAAATTATTCATACAACTCAATAGAAAAAAACAACCCAATTAGAAAAATGAGCAAAGTCCTTGAATATAATACCTAGAATATTTTTCCAAAGAAAATATCTGAATGACCAATTGGTACATGAAAAAGTGCTCAACATCACTAATTATGAGGGAAATGAAAATCAAAATCACAATGAGATATCTACTACCTTGCACCTGTTAGAATGGCTACTATCAAAAAGAAGGGATAACAAATGGTGGAAAAAATGTAGAGAAAAGGAAATCCTTGTGTGCTGTTGGTGGGATAGTAAATTGATACAGCCCCTATGGAAAACTGTGTGGAGGTTTCCTTAAAAATTAAAAATAGAACAACCATGTGATCCAGCAATTCCATATCTGAATGTTTATCCAAAAGAAATGATAACACTATGTTGAAGAGACATCTACACCCCCATGTTCACAGCAGCATTATTTACAATAGCCAAGATGTGGGAACATTGTAAATGTTCATTAATACACGAATGGATAAAGAAGTTGTGATACACACACACACACACACACACACACACACACAGAAATATATGTACACAAACACACATATATGCATATACATACATAATGGAATATTATTCAGCCATAAAAAAGCAGGAAATCTTGCCATTTGTAACAACATGGGTGGACCTTGAGGGAATTATGCTAAATGAAATAAGTCGTACAGAGAAAGACAGATACTATATGATCTCAATTATAAATGAAATAATAAATAAATAAATGTCAGAAAAAGATCAAATTTGTGGTTTTTAATGCAGGGGTAGGGAGGGGGGATTTGGATGAAAGTGGTCAAAAGGTACTAACTTCCAATTATAAGATAAATTAGTACTAGCAATGTAATGTACAACATAATGACTATAGTTAACCCTGCTTTATGGTATGTTTGAAAGTTAAGAGAGTAAATTCTAGTATTTCTCATTACAAGAAAAAAATGTCTTTCTTTTTGCACCTATATGATGTGCTAGATGTTAACTAAACTTATTATGGTAATCTTTTTACAATATTAAGTCAAATCATTATGCTCTACACCTTGAACTGACACAGTGCTGTATGTTAAGTATGTCTCAATAAAACTGAGGGAAAGTGATCCTGAGAGAAATTTAGGGCTATAGTTTTGATATTATCGAACTACTGGCGTATTCCCCCAGTTTTAAGATACCATGTTTGATACAATTGGTCTATCTGATAACATTTATGTGGTGATGGGAAAAAAAAAAAAATCACCACATAAATGTTACAACATTACTGATTTCCAAAAATAGCAAATGTATGTCTTAGATTCAAAGATGCAATTACATGTATTTTGGGGGGTTAGTTGTTGGCTTTTATACATTTAGGTTCTGTTCAAACACAATTTAAACTCACCATTTGTTAACTTAATCTAATAGGATTGCTCTCCATTATGGTGTCATTTCTGTAAGTCAGTCAGTGATCCATTAACTGTAGTTTCATGTGGGGCCATCTCATTTACATTCCCTTCCTTAACAATGTCTAAACAGGTTCTTTTACTTGACGCTTTATAAGATCAGAAAAAAAAAATTATTTGAAACAAACTCCACTCTTTAAAATATTCAATTTACAGTGAACAGAGTCTTAAAGACAGAATTTAGAATTGCTTGCAGCATTTCTCTAAGCTTTGGATTGCAAATCCATGGCACAAGTTCTACTTCTTATGGATCTTCTACCTGTGTACAGCCATTGAGTTAAAATGTGGAGCTTATACAGCATGAAATTCACGAAACAGAACCCTAGCAACTGCTACCCCATGATCTGAACTGGCTCTTTATCTGAACTGTTTATCAACCCTTTCATGCTACTGGTGAAGCCCCTAGCTGGGCACGCTTAGAACCATGTATAAGTATCTGTCAGTGTCTTGGTCTGTTCTAAATCTTTTTTCTTAGTTCTGTTTCTGCCTCCAAACCATGTGGTTTGTTTCTGTATCCTACATCTGAGGCTCTTTGAAACTAGCAAATGTTTGCCTGCAATTGTTCAAAGCTCAGCTTGTAAAGGACTGACGCTTTCTGTCTGAACTCTGTGGATTCTATCAATTGTAATTCTACTGCTTCTTCTAGCTACTATTGCTCAGATCGATACAAAAGGGGAGTTGCGGGAAGTACAGTTCTCTTGTGTGACTCCTTCCAAATGCTCTCAAGTAATAAGCACTACTGAAATACTTTTTGAGTGCGTTTTGGCAGGAAATATAATATTGCCTCTACCAAAAGCTGCTGGGAGACATTCTCTCATGATGAAAATCCTTTCTAAATCCTATTTCCTTCTAGTTGTTGGCTGTCTTTCACTTAAAATGAATACAAGTAAAAATAAACATGCAAAAATAAAATGTTGCTCTGTGGCCCTGTATCTGCAAAAGGCTAGATTAGAGTTGTGCTTATAATAAAATGTGAAATACATTAGGGTCCCAAAATCTCTTTCTTTGCTTCAAGCTCTCTATAGCCCATTTAGAGAAGAGACTGGTCATAGGAAAGAATTGCTTCCAAATCTTTGAAAGGATGGAACAAGAGTAAGTTCATATAGTTGTATCAGATGGTTCCATGGTAGTTCTCAAACTGTGATCCCATGAAACACGTTTCTTGAGCAGAATAGATTCCAATAGAAAAGTAATAAAACAAGAAACAATTAACAGCAGCTTTTTCCAGATTCTAGGGGGAAAAAAATCCACAGACACTATTTTCCCAAGTTCAAGTTACTTCCTTTTTTTTTTTTTTTTTTTAAATCTTTGGTGTTTGCTACTGGTAGAGTACAGTACTGCAAATGAGAGACAATGAATGAAGAAATCACAAATGAACGTGAGTGGGATAAAATTGATCATACCTATTTTGGTCATTTGCTTTCCATGGGTTTGTGTATCCATGACTACTAGCCTTTTATGTATTTATGAAGAGAGAAAAGAAAGAGGTGGGAGGACAAAGAAAGAGAAAGGGAAAGAGATCTTTCTCATAAACATGATTCTAGTTTATATAGATGTGTTCAAAATAGGATATTTTTAATAGTTGAATTCCATCAAATAAAAAGTTATATCACTATGTAAGAATTTCATAACTTCCAGTTACTTTGACACCTGAACAAGCTTAAGAAAATCTACTCTCTCACTCACAGTTTTCTTTGCCTCATCAGATCTGTTACCACCATAGTTTTAAGTCCTACTTTAGTTCCACAAGGGTTTCTGGAGAAGCCCAATTAAAAAATTTGTAATAATTTACTTTTTCCCCATTAGGCAGAGTTGCCCCTCAGCATGTATCTGAAAAGACATTCTCTTTCAAATAGCTTGATAAACTGTTGAGATGATATTGTGTCATGTCACATTAGCTGGTATGTTTCCTCACTCAGAACTCCATTACATATTTTCTTTTATTCTAGCAGCTGAGTCATGTTGGGCTTACTATCTTCATGGTAGAGATATTATCACAGAAACGCAGTTGTTAACCATGAAAAGGAATAAATGTCTAGCTTATGCATTTTGAAATAGATTTTTGAGCTTTAAGACAAAGGTAATAATATTGAATTGCAGGAGCTGGGTTTTTATATTTTTCAGAAGCAGAAACTGAAGAATTCAGAGTGTAAAGTTCATACCTCTCAAAATGGTACGTTTTTTTGAATCTTGACAAGGATTCTTCAAGTTGGGCTTAGGGAGATAATAGTCAGGAAAAAAAGTACATCAGAGTGAATCTTGGGTGCAAGTAACTGAGATACGAGTGGGTTGTGCTACGTTCTCTCTCTGGTTAGTTCCAAGTGGACGCAGATGACGGAACCTCTTACACCTCTCCTTTAAGTGTGTCATTTAGAGAGAAGGTGGAGCCAAAAGAAGCTGGCAAAATTTGAGAATGCTCCTGTACCACATCAGCTTGGTTCCATAACAGTGGAATAGAGGTGGTGGTATGATGTGAGTAGGCAGATCAGACCTGGACAATAGGGACATTGTTCTGCAGACGTTTCCCTATTGCCCCAAAAAGGTTTGAGAAAAGTATAGAGATATTCCATGGCCCCAAGAGTGGAACAGAAGTAGATGAGGAGGGATAGTAGATTGGAAAGGCCCTCTCTGCATGGAGATGGGAACATAAACTTTGTGCAATGATGACTCTAACCAATCGGATAGTGGATCTCAGTGAAGGCCAGCATTCGAAGATAAAATGCTAGGGACTGGGGAGAGTGAAGATGTCAGCAGGTCACCAGATTCAGACCAATAACCAATCTACTGCAGTTGCCGCGACCACTGCCACTCATTAATCCCCACAAATTTAGGTAAGAACCCAGGAACCTGGGATAGGAGTAAAGGGAATGGGATCTCTTGGATGACTAGCTTAAATTTGAAATGACTAATTGTAATTACAATGAACTAAAATCAGGTAGGATGGGGGTTTGTGTTGATTTATAGAGCACTATGGAGGCATATTAATTTTGCATATCTGAATGTCAAGACCTGATAATTTATACTTGCTACATATAATTGATTTCCTCCTATTTCTGTTATAGGCTCTTAATTGGAAGTGATCCTATCATGAGGGTATAGTAGAATCAATTCTTAAACCAGGGTGCAAAGCAAAATTGTTTGTAATTAAAAATCACTTATGAAATCCCTTAGACCAAGTGCACAGTACAGCACACAGGTATATTTGTTTTGTATCTTAAGACCTTAGGTTGCAAGATGCTCTCAACATGAGAAGCTCATGGGCTTGGACATCAAATGAGGGCAGATTCACTCCTCTGCCTTTCTGAGGCATTGGCTCATTCAGTGGAAGTAAGTCAGCTTTCCCCACATTGTTTAATTCTCTCTCCCACACACATGTTCTCTCTCTCACCTAACTCTTATGTATTTGAGTAAATTGAATACAGGTAATTGAACTCTTGTGCTCACTCATGAAGTTTTGATTTAGAAGTTATGGCTCTGGGCAGATGGCCTCTGTAAACATCCTACCTGGCTTGACAATTTGTGGTTGGATCCAATATCATTTAACCTCAGCCTCTTCCTTCCCTCCCAACGCTGGGTCTGTTCTCCAACTCATAAGGTTAAAACAACATGGGCTTCTTTCTTCACCCAATACACTAAGGTTTTGACAGTATGTAAAACATTTTCAAAACTACACCCGACTTAATAAAACAGCTGCCTATTTAGCAAAAACAAACTTGAAAGAATCCCTGGCTTGTAATTTCTCATTGGCATTGAGTCATCGTCCTGAAAATGCAAACCATTGTTCATGATAGATATTTCGGTTTAGGGAGCTCTCTAAGAAAAAGGATAGATACAAGATTACAAAGACAAAACTAGGTATTAAAGTAAAACTAATTTTAATAAGACATCAAAACAAAATTTTAAATTTAAGTTGACATGCACCACAAAAATCACATATTGCTAGGGCTTGTCCCAGAATCTTAGAAGGGGTCCCAAACAAATGAAGTGACCAGAAACATGTATTTTATTTGCTTCATTGTCAGTCCCACTCTGGGTGCAATTTATTGGGCATTTGGTATATGATATTGAATTAGACACTTTATATTTGTAATCTCATACCTGTTATATCTTATTTCATATCATCATCCTATTTAGAGTTTAGGAAGATGCAGCTCAGAGAGGGTAAGAAATTTGCCTGAGGTCACAGAACTAATAACTGAGAGCAAAAATTCTAATACAGTCAAATCTGATTCATTCCAAATCCCTTATTTTTTTTTATAACACTTATTTAAATTTGATTAATGCATAATTTGAAATATTACTTTATGTTGTATCAGTTACATTTAGACATGAAGAGGCAGAATTATTTCCTTCCTTCTTCATCCATCCTTTGAACTCACATTACACGTAAATGAAATCTTGACTTTGGATATGTGCTTTAATAGCCAATACTTTGACAAACATTCAATTTGTACCTAAACTCTGGGAACAGTTATATGTCTTGTACTAGGTCCTGGATAAAAATCAGGCTAGGCAAAGCACTTATAAAACCCCAGTAGTGCTATAAAACTCAGTGACTACATTCTACTTAATGATTTGTTGAAAGCTGAATTCTCTTAGCATGTTTATTATATTCATCCTGGAATTATATGTTTTGGGGCAAAGAATCTGTGGAAATATTGACTTTGACTTGGGTCTGTTATTCAACTGACTCTTATAGAGACACAGAACACAATTTTTTCTGCACTTTGATTAGTGTCTGTTCAGGTTATTGATTTTTGTGTTTCTCTTCCAGCCTCAAGTTTGATGTTTATTCTGCTTGGCTGTATGACTGCAGAAATTTTCAGGTTCCAAGCACAGGGTAGCTTTTGTTTGGTGGATTAATAGCTTTTCAGGCTTCTGGGTGCGTTAAACTCAGAGGTGAAAAGAAAAAGGAAAATCATCTTCCATAACATACATATATGTACACGCACACAGACACATATACATATACATACATATATATGTATGTATAGAGTATTTATATATTGGTAGAGGTTATTTGCACTCAGATGTGGTTTTTCTTGCCATGGTGACTACCCTCAGATGCTCTGCAGTGGAGATATCATTCTGCTTCAAGAACATATCTTGGTTTATTTGCTGCTTTGGGTTCTTTGACTGTGTGATCCTTTTGTTGGTTTCATGGTTAGGTCTTTCAAACTGTTCCATACTTAGTTTACATCATCTTGACTTTAATGTGTCACAGATTAAATATCTAATTATATGCTTTCTTGCTTCCTGTGATCTCACACTTCTGGTCTCCTGTCAACACTAGTTTTTTAATTGAATTCCTTTGGCAGCTGTGCTCCTGAAACTTGTGTGTGTGTGTGTGTGGTGTGCGTGTGTGTGTGTGTGTGTGTGTGTGTGTGTTCGCAGGTGGGCGCACGCACACGTGTGTAATTTGCCCTGGAGTTTGGCCATGGATTTTTCAATATCTGGGTTTTAATCAAGATTTCAATTTTGTTTTCCTAGTAACTTCCAATGGTAAATTTACTTCTGTCTCTGGGCAGCACTTTGCAAAGAGAGACATAACAATAATTTTCTATTTCTCAGTAATGGAAATATTATCAATGTAATGTATGAGTAGTATAGATATTTTTGCCTCTTAGAAAGAATAAAATGGTGACTGCTCTTTAGATAAGTGGGGAAATCACACATTTACAGAAAAAGTATTTTTTTCTTTATTTAATGCTTAAGAATAAATTTTACTCAGAGTCAGGACATAAAGCAAGCACTGTTGAAAGAAAATTAAAGTTCTAGTACATTACATTCATATCTTGTTTTTAAATTTATTTTGTTATATTGTTCCAGAAAATGGTATTGTTGGGATTGATTGGAATCTAAGTAGTAATTAAAAACATTCCTTATAAAATGGTATATTTTTTAAACCTTTTCCAGAAAATTGCTTGCATTTTGCTAAGAGTGTTTAAACCTAGTCATTGCTGATATTATGTGATAAGACTTGTCATTTAGAAAATAAATTGTAAGATAATTCAAATTTAGTTCAGTTCAATCAATGATTCTTGGATTCTATGGTGTGGCAGAAAATGTTCTCACTTCTGAGAATATGAAAATGACTAATGCATGCCCCTGCCAATAGCTCACTACCTATTAATGATGAAATAGAACATTAACAGAAAAGGAGATAGACTATTTGTTAAAGAAAGGAGACATGATGGCATAATGATTTTGTGTCAGAGAAATTGCAGTAAAGATTATCTTCAGGAAATTAATATTTGATTATCTCTGTTCAATTAAATTGTGTGACAGAAACCAGAATAATGCATCTCTGGTCTCTACAAATGTATTATTTCAAAGGAAATAGTAGGGAGGGATTAAAATCTCATAACTTGATGTCAGGCACACCTCTGCGTGAATGTAGACTCCTTGGGGCTAAATCACTTTGTTTTTATATCTGTGAAAAGAAGATAATATTACATATCGGTAGATTTTATTATATTATAATGAGATTATCTACCACATAATGGTTTGATAAAAGAAGCCTTCAAAAATATTGTTTATTAATGTGATCATTTTTAGTAGTAACAAATGGCGTAGAGACCTAAGACTGCTAATCAGTGTAGCCACTATAGAATCATGATATAGGGCTGTTTACTCTTCTTTAAAAACCCATACAAAATGAAAAATGTAACTAATTGGATGGTCTTAGAAAAACTTTCAAAATATACACAAAGCAGAGTAATTCTGTAGAGGAGTGGTCCTCAAAGTGTGGTCCTTGGAACAACAGCCTCAGTACCACCTGAGAACTTGATCAAAATGCAGATTCTAGGGTCTCATCCCAGACATTAAATCAGAAATTCTGTGAGTGGGGCTCCACTGATCTGTGTTGTAATGGCCTTCAGATGCTTCTGATGCTTGCTAACCTTTGACAACCACTGTGGTAAAGAATACTGACATCAATCTCGTATGTCTCATTAGACAAGTCATTTGTGATCAATGTTTTACAAAAGACTTATTACTGAGTCTGTATTTAGGAGTATATCCCAATTTACACGGACACTTTAAAAGCCATTATTTGTAAGAAAGTTTTCCTTTTCATTTCATGTATTTAAAAAATTGCTTTAGTCACTGGGGAAGAGGAGGAAAGAGAGGAAAGAAAAGTTAGAATGAAGTTGAGCTGGTGAAATTTAGTACAGATTGGGACACATAAAGCAAAAGAATGTTCTGAAAACGTATTTGTCTTGGTAATAGCTTGAAGATAAGAATAGTTTTTGGTTTCTCCTGCTCGTGATGTTCTTGTTATTATTTGAGTTATGCAATGCATCATGGTGTCTTGGTCACCCACAGACTGACTATATGACAGTGGTCCCCTAAGATTTAAATGGAGCTGAGAAGCTCCTTTTGCCAAGTGGCACCATAGCCATTCAAATGTCATAGGCAGCACACTACTCCCATGTTTGTGGTAATGTTGATGTAAGCATATCTACTGTGCTGCCAATTATATAAAAATATAGCACATACAATTATGTAAAGTGTATATAACTTGATAATGACAATAAGTGAATATGTTGCTGGTTTATTTTTATTGTTATTTTAGAGTGTATTCTTTTTACTTACAAAAAGTTTGCTGTAAAACGGTATGTTGTTTTATGCTGGCAGCAGCCTCATAGATCTCATGTTTACAGTTTCTCTTTATTGTATCATTTCCTCTTGTGCTTGATATAACCTTGTGTTGTTTTATATAGTAACAGGCTTGTAGCCTAGAAGCAACAGGCCATACCATAAGTAGTCGAGGGGTGTAATAGGCTATACCATCTAGGCTTGTGTTAGTACTCTCTATGATGTTTGCACAATGATGAAATCACCTGATGATGTATTTCTCAGAACATATCCTTGTCATTAAATGGTGCATAATTTGTATATTTTCCATAAGATAATTTTTCTTTTTAACATCTTTTGGGAGGTAACTGTGTTCTGCTTTCTTTTTTTAATGTGGTAGGAAAGATAAGAAATGCCCATAAGCATATTAGAATGGAGGTTGCTTCAGGATTTGAACCTTGTTTAATACAATTTTGCAACCATGGTATCTACCAATGTGCCTGGTACATGCAAGTGTTTTATAAATATTAAAATGTATTTAAATTATTACAACAGTACAAAGCCAAAGTGGCAATGCCATGGATAAAATAAAGACAGAATAACCTAAGATTTCATAAAAATGACCAATTACTTCCAGCTGAAAGACTAGAAAATATTTCACAATAAATCTGGAATTTGAACTAATCCCTTGAAGAATGAGTAAAATCTAGACATACTTGGATGGAGGAGTTGGCGGGCACAGGGAATTCTAGGCAGAGTGAGTAACATCTTGCAATATACAGAGACGGGAAGTATGGGATATGTATGTGGAACATCACATGGCTGCATGTTACAGAACGATTATGGAAAATAGCACACAATTTTTCTTTCTTTCTTTCTCTCTCTTTTTTTTTTTCTTTTTTCTTTTTTAAAGCTAGGCCGCTGAAGAATAACAGCTTCGGGCCTAAACACTATTCTATGAGTAGGATACCGTAGAACCAGTTTACATTTTTTAACAGCAACTGAATGTTCACAGCTGTGCTTGAAGAAGATTAATCTGCCAAGTGCAAATAGATTGAAGAAGAAGCTAGAGAACTTGAGAAGAGGAAGGCAAACTGGTTTTGAGAGAATTAGGGAAGCTCAATGGACAACTCTGAGAGTTTGAGGTGTGAACACCAAAGAACGACAGAGAAGTGGCATTTAGACTTAAAATCTGGCTGATTAAGAGAATAGTGATTCAAAGAAGAGTGCCAGAGGACAGAAGCTAAGGAGGTTTAAAATTTTGGCTGCTTCTAAACTAAACAGCATTACAATCTGCTAGCTATACAATAAATAAGTCATGGGGAACATAATGTACAGTATGATGACTATAGTTAATAATACTGCATTGCATATTTGAAAGTTGCTAAGGCAGTAGATTTTAAAGGCCCTCATTACAAACAAAAGAATTCTTCCATGAGCAGGAACAAGAAGCACGGAGCAAATATCCACACAAAGTAGGAGAAAACCCCAGATATAAGCAAGACCAATGAAAATGATCTCCACACTGAAAGCAACTGGTAAAAATTGGAGAAGGAAATTACTACTTGAAATGCATAAACAGCAAACAAAACTCCAAGGAGCATTAAGAATCGAGAAAACATGACACCACCAAAAGATCATAATAATCTTCCTGTAATAGAACCGAAAAGACATAGAATTCTGTGATTTATCCAAGAAAGATTTCAAAATACCTCTTTTGAGAAACCCAATGAGCTATAAGACAACATAGACAATTCAACAAATTCAGGTAAATGAGAAGACAATGAGAAATTTAACAAAAAGATAGAAACCATAAAAACAACCAACCTGAAATTTTGGAGCTGAAGAATTCAATGAATGAAGTGCAAAATACAATGGAGAGCACCAAAAGCAGAATAATCCAAGTAGAAGATAGAATCAATGAGTTATAAAAGATTAACTTTGAAATAACTTAGAACAACAATAACAGAAGGAACATAAAAACAGTGAAGAAAGCCTATGTGATCTATGGGGTAATATAAAAAAACAAAATACCACAATCATTGGAGATCCAGAAGGAGAAGAGAAAAAAGGGGGGGATTTATTTAAAGATAATAACATCTGAGAACTTCCCGAAACTGAGAGACTCGGACACCCAAGTTCATGCAGCTAATAGTTTACCCATGACTTCAATTCAAAATGACCTTCTCTAAGATATATAAAACTGTCAAAAATCAAAGAAAAAGAAAGAATTCAAAAATCACCACGATATAAAATAACTGTAACCTACTAAGGAACCCCACTGGGCTATCAGATGATTTTTCTGCAGAAACCTTACAGACCATGAGAGAATGGAGCAATATATTCAAAGTGTTGAAAGTAAAGAATTGCCAGCCAAAATTACTCTATCTGGCAAAGTTATCCTTCCGAAATAAAGAATAAAACTTTCCCAGACAAATGAAAGCCAACAGAGTTTATCACCAGTAGACCATCCTCACAAGAAATGCTGTCTTGTAGTTGTCAGTGTATAAGTCCTTCATATCTGTTGTTAAATTTATTCCTGGGTATTTTATTCTTTTCATTGCAATTGCAAAAGGAACTATTTTTTTTGTTTGTTTCATTTTCTGAAATTTCATTGTTAGTATATAGGAGCACAATGGGTTTTTGAACATTGATTTTGTATCCTACAAATTTACTGTTATTTATTGTTTCTAATAGTTTTTTGGTGGAGTTTAGGATTTTCTATATAAAAATCATGTCATCTGAAAAACTATTAAAATAAATTGAAGAAGACATAAAGAAATGGAAAGATATACCATGTTCATAGATTGAAATAATCATATTACTCAAAGCAACATATAGATTTAATGCAATCCCCACCAAAATCTCAATGGCATTTAAAAAAAAAGAAATATAACAAAAACTCATCAGATTTGTACGGAATCACAAAAGACCCAAAATAGCCAAAGCAATCCTGAGAGAAAGGAACAAGACAGGAGGTAACACATTCCCTGACTTCAATTTACACTACAAAACAACAATAATCAAAACAGCATGCTGTTGGCAGAAAAGTACACACACACCAATGAAAGAGATTGAAAACCAATACATAAATCCACATGCATATGGGCAGAAAAAGGAGCCATGTTTTTGACAACAGACCCAAAAACATACAATGGAGAAAAGAAAGCCTCTTCAATAAATGGTGCTAGGAAATTTGGAAAGCCACGTGCAAAAGAAACTAGACTATCATCTGTCACCATATACCAATATTAACTCCAAATGGATCAAAGACCTAAATATAAGACCTGAAACAATAAATTTCATAGAAGAAAGCATTGGTACTAAACTTATGGACCTTGGGTCTAGAGAGGATTTTATGAATTTGATCTCATAGGCAAGGGAAGTAAAAGCAAAAACAAATGAATGGGACTATGTCAAACTAAAAAGCTTCTGCACAGCAAAAGAAACTGTCAACAAAACAAAGAGGCAATCAACTAAATGGGAGAAGATATTTGCAAAAAACACTTCTGATAAAGGGTGAATATCCAAAATATATAAAGAACTCATACAACTCAACAACAACAACAACAAAAACAACTATTTAAAAATGGTCAGAGGACCTGAACAGACACTTTTCCCAAGAAGACGTACAAACAGTGAACAGATATATTAAAAAAAAAAAAAACGCTCAACTTCACTAGCTCTTAGGAAAACGCAAATTAAAACCACAATGAGATACCACCTCACACCTGTTAGAATGGCTATTATCAACAAGACCAGTAATAACACGTGTTGGAGAGGTTGTAGAAAAAAAGGAGCCCACTTACACTGCTGGTTGGAAGGTAAATTGGTATAGCCACTATGGAAAACAGTATGGAGGCTGTACAAAAAATTAAGAATTGAATTACTATATGACACAGCAATCCCTCAAAAACCTGAAAACATTTATACATAAAGTTATATGTACCCCTATGTTCATTGCAGCATTATTCATGGTGGCCAAGACATGGAAATAACCAAAGTGTCCTTTGATAGATGATTGGATAAAGAAGATGTGGTATATAGATCCAATGGAATATTATTTGGCCATAAGAAAAATCCATTATTGCCTTTTGCAATAACATGGATGGATCTTGAGATTATCATACTAAGTGAAATAAGCCAGACAGAAAAAGTCAAGAACCATAAAACTTCACTCTTATGTGGCATATCCACATAAGATAACTGGTGATCGCCAGTTAACTGAAAGCAAAAAATGAACGACACAAAGAAAAACTTATAGGCATAGACAAGAGTTTAGTGGTTACCAGAGGGTAAGGTGGGAGGGAGGTGGCAGAAGAGGATAAAGGGGTCAAATACATGGATGGAAGGAGAACTGACTCTGGGTGGTGAACACACTATGCAATGTATTGGTGATGTATTACAGAATTGTACTCTTGAAACTTACATAATTTTATTAACCAATGATACCCCACCAGATTTTAATTAAAAAAAGAATGCAGAAAGAAGTTCTTCAAGCTGAAAAGAAAGATGCTAGTTAGTAACATGAAAACATATGAAGATATGGAAAACACTGGTAAAGATAAATATACAGTCAGATTTGAAAACTCTAATTTTGGGATATGTCATCAAAATGGAGGTGTGAGGTGAGCCTCTGGAAATCTCCCCTGGAATTTACAACAAATCGAACAACTATAACTCCACAAAGGACTCCCTGCACAGCAGACAGGCAAGACAAAGAGTCTCACTAATGAATTCACCTAATGGTGGGCAAATTGCGTGAGCAGGGGAGGAGGGAAGGGAGAAGTGTGGAGACGGAGCCATGTGGGTTCAGGACGCATCCTGGAACTACCGCAGCTGTGGGAGAGGGAAGAACTTGGACTGCTAGGGCTCCGTTTATGGCCCACAGGGCTAAAGGGACAGCATATAACATGGCTGAACACACCACTCACGGCAGAGACCTCGGAGAAAATAATGAGGGAAGAAGGCTGAAAACAGCGGTTTAAGCCCTCACTGTCACAGAGAAAAGAAGCCTTAGGCACTGAGCCTAGCTGTCCCCTTCCAACCCTCCCAGAGCTCGCCTGCCCCACCTGCCCAGTGGTAGAACCGGAACAGTAGCAGTGTCAGATCAAAAGAACAGAATATTTGCAGTTCTGAGAACTGTGGACCACAGACACAGATTCGCAGCCCGACTAGTTCCTGCAAAGGGGAGGGAGCTGTGGAAGCAGGACTGGCTGTGGTGGTGATCGCCAGCATTGCTCTGGGCCACCTCTCACAACTCACCCCACCCCGTCCCCACATATTTGGGCAGATCCCTGCAGGAATAAACAGAACTGTTGAAACACATGGGCTCTGAAATCTGGTGCAGGAAGAGCTTTGGAACTTCAGAAGCTCTCTACATCCCCACAGGGACGCAGTGCCCTATGACACAGGTGAACTGTTAACAGAGGAGAAGCCCGCCTTCCAGGGAATTCCCCCATTGTGTGAGAAGCTGGAATAGTGCAGAGAAAACATAACACTACAGTGTGAGAGAAAAAAAGGCTGCAGTCGGAGAGAAAATAAAACATTCTACAAACACGTACTGGAAAACAAAAGAAAGACCTTTTCCTATCAACCTGTTGCAGAACCTACTCCTGTAGATGTCTAGGAAGAGAAATAATAAATCATTAATTGCCATGAATAACCAAGGCAACAAGACAACTCAGAAAGAAAGTGAAAAGTCTCCAGAGAATGAACTTAAAGATATGGAAATATATGACTCAAATGACAGAGAATTCAAGACTGCAGTTCTGAAAAAACTAAACGAGATGCAAGAAAACACAGAAAGGCAGTTTAATGAACTCAGAAACATAATCAAAGAACAACACGAACATTTTACCAAAGAGATTGAAATTTTAAAAAAAGAACCAAATAGAATTTCTGGGGGTTAAGAACTCAATACAAGAAATTAAGAATGAAATAGTCAGCTTATGTAGTAGAGTTGACCAGATGGAGGAAAGAATCAGTGACATAGAAGATAGAAACCTGGAAATGACACGGATAGAAGAAGAAAGAGATTTGAGACTTAAGAGAAATGAAAGAACTCTACAAGAACTTTCTGACTCCATCAGAAAGAGCAATACAAGAATAATGGGCTTACCAGGAGGAGAAGAAACGGAGAAGGGAACAGAGAGTATATTCAAACAAATAGTCGATGAGAACTTCCCAAACTTGTGGAAAGAAATGGATCCTCGAATCCAAGAAGCAAATAGAATACCTAATTACCTCAACCCCAACAGGCCTTCTCCAAGGCACATTGTATTGAAGCTGTCAAAAATCAATGACAAAGAAAGAATCCTCAAGGCAGCCAGGGAAAAGAAGATGGTAACCTACAAAGGAAAGCCCATTAGATTATCATCAGATTTCTCAGCAGAAACTCTACAAGCCAGGAGGGAATGGAACCAAATATTCAAACTATTGAAAGAGAGAAATTATGAGCCAAGAATAATATACCCAGCAAAGCTATCCTTTAGATATGAAGGAGGAATAAAGACCTTTCCAGACATACAGAAGCTGAGGGAATTTTCCAATGCACAACCTGCACTACGAGAAATACTAAAGGAGGTTATTCGACCACAATCAACAGGGACAATTTGTGGCAACCAAAACATAAAAAGGGAGGGAGTAAAGGACTGAACTGGAATATGGGAATGGAGAAAGTAGGCATGCTGAAGAAAATGGAATACTCTAAATATCAAACTGTCTTTTACAAAACTTAATGGTAAACACTAAAAAAAAATCCAGAACTTAAATACATACCGTAATAAAAGAACAAAGGGAAACATCACAGAATACCACCACACAGAAATAATAGACAACAACAAAAAGGCAAAGAAACAATGGAGATACAGTCTTACCAGAAAACTAAAGATAGAATGATAGGAAATCCTCACATATCAATAATCAAGCTAAATGTAAATGGACTGAACTCACCCATAAAAAGTTACAGAGTAGCAGATTGGATCAAAATATTATCTTGAAGAGACGCTTCTCAGTTACAAGGACAAGCATAGACTCAAAGTGAAAGGGTGGAAATTGACACTCCAAGCAAATGGTGTCCAGAGAAAATCAGGTGTAGCTATACTGATATCAGATGAAACAGACTTAAGTGTGAAAAAGGTAACAAGAGACAAAGATGGACATTTCATAATGATAAAGGGGACTACACACAAGAAGACATAACAGTCATTAATATTTATGCCCCTAATCAGGGAGCACAAAAATATACCAAGCAACTACTAACAGAACTAAAGGGAGAAATTGAACAAAACACAATTATACTAGGGGACCTAAATACATCATTGACAGCTATGGATAGATCATCCAAACAGAAAATAAATAATGAAATAGCAGCCCTAAATGACACATTAGATAGATGAAATGGACATAATTGACATTTATAGAGCACTTCATCCTAAAACATCAGACTATACATTCTTTTCTAGTGTACATGGAACATTCTCAAGGATAGACCATATATTGGGACATAAAACTAACATCAGAAAATTTAAGAAGATTGAAATCATACCAAGCATATTCTCTGATCACAAGGCTTTGAAATTGGATATCAACTGCAAAAGGAAAGCAGGAAAAACCACAAATACATGGAGATTAAACAACATACTTTTAAAGAACGACCAGGTCAAAGAAGAAATTAAATGAGAGATCAAAAGATACATAGAAACAAATGACAATGAAAATACATCCTACCAAAATTTTTGGGATGCAGCGAAAGCAGTTTTAAGAGGGAAATTTATCTCATTACAGGCCTATCTCAAGAAACAAGAAAACTCCCAAATAAATAACCTCATGTTACACCTTAAAGAAATAGAAAAAGAAGAACAAATGAAACCCAAGGTCGGCAGAAGAAAGGAAATAATAAAAATCAGAGCAGAACTAAATGAAATAGAGAACAAAAGACGATAGAAAAAATTAATGTGACAAAGAGCTGGTTCTTTGAAAAGATTAACAAAATTGACAAACCCTTGGCTAGGTTCACTAAGACAAAAAGAGAGAAGACACTAATAAAGAAAATCAGAAATAAAAAAGGGGAAGCTATTACGGATGCCACAGAAATACAAAGGATCATCTAAGAATACTATGAAGGACTATATGCCACAAAATTCAACAACCTAGAAGAAATGGACAACTTCTTAGAAACATACAACCTTCCTACGCTGAACCATGAAGAACTGGAAAATCTAAACAGACCGATCACCAGTAAAGAAATTGAATCAGTCATCCAAAACCATCCCAAAAGCAAAAGTCCAGGACCAGATGGCTTCACTAGTGAATTCTAGCAAAACCTTCAAAGAAGATCTAATACCAATCCTGCTCAAACTCTTCCAAAAAATTGAAGAAGAGACAGTACTCCCTAACTCATTTTATGAGGCCAACATTACCCTGATACCAAAACCTGGTAAGGACAACACAAAAAAAGAAAACTACAGACCAATATCTCTGATGAATACAGATGCAAAAATCCTAAACAAAATTCTAGCAAATCGAATGCAACAATGCATTAAAAAGATTATTCATCACGACCAAGTGGGGTTCATCCCAGGGGCACAAGGATGGTTCAACATACACAAATCCATCAATGTGATACATCACATAAACAAAATAAAGGACAAAAATCATATGATTATATCAATTGATGCAGAAAAAGCATTTGACAAGATACAACATCCATTTATGATTAAAACACTTAATAAAATAGGTATAGAAGGAAAATACCTTAACATAATAAAGGCCATATATGACAAACCCTCAGCTAATCTCATAATTAACGGTGAAAAACTGAAGCCCTTTGCTCTACGTTCAGGAACACAACAGGGCTGTCCCCTATCACCTCTGCTTTTCAACATAGTGTTGGAAGGCCTAGGCAGAGCAATTAGGCAAGAGAAAGAAAAAAAGGCATCCAAATTGGGAATGAAGAAGTTAAATTGTCACTCTTTGCACATGACATGATGCTATATATAGAAAACCCTAAAGACTCCACCAAAAAGCTATTAAAAACAATCAACGAGTACAGTAAAGTTGCTGGCTACAAAATCAACATACAAAAGTCCGTTGCATTCCTATAGACTGACAATGAAATCTCAGGGGAAAAACAAACAAACAAACAAACAAAAAACAATTCCTTTTGCAATTGCAGCGAAAGAATAAAATACCTAGGAATACACTTAACCAAGGATGTGAAAGATCTATATGCTGAAAACTACAAGACATTTTAAAAAGAAATTGAAGAAGACACAAAGAAATGGAAAGACATTGCATGTTCATGTATTGGAAGAATCAACATAGTTAAAACAGCCATATTACCCAAATCAATATACAGATTTAATGCAATCCCCATCAAAATCCCAATGGCATTTTTTAAAGAAATAGAACCAAAGATCATCAGATTTATTTGGAACCACAAAAGACCCTGAATAGCCAAAGCAATCTTAAGAAAAAAGAACAATGCTGGAGGTATCACACTCCCTGACTTTAGCTTGTACTACAGAGCAACAATAATCAAAACAGCATGGTATTGGCAGAAAAACAGACATGTAGACCAAAAGAATACAATTGAGAACTCAGAAATAAAACCACATAAATATGGACAGATAATTTTTGACAAAGAAGCAAAAAACATACAATGGAGAAAAGACAGCCTCTTCAATAAAAGGTTCTGGGAGAATTGGAAAGTCACATGCAAAAGTATGAAACTGGACTGCTATCTGTCACCGTGTACCAAAATTAATTCAAAATGGATCAAAGACTTAAGCATAAGACCTGAAACAATAAACTGCATAGAAGAAAACATAGGTACTAAACTTATGGACCTTGGGTTCAAAGAGCATTTTATGAATTTGACTGCAAAGGCAAGGGAAGTAAAATCTAAAATAAATGAATGGGAGTATATCAAACTTAAAAGCTTCTGCACAGCAAAAGAAACCATCGACAAAATAAAGAGGTAACCAAGGGAATGGGAGAAGATTTTGGCAAACAGTGTCTCTGATAAGGGGCTAATATCCAAAATATACAAGGAACCCATGCAACTCAACAACAAAAAACCAAACAACCCAATTGAAAAATGGGCAGAGGACCTTAAGAGACATTTCTCCAAAGAGGACATACGAAAGGCAAATAGACATATGAAAAAATGCTCATCACTAATCATCAGAGAAAGGCAAATAAAAACCACAATGAGATATCACCTCACCCCAGTTAGAATGGCTATCATCAACAAGACAAATAGTAACAAGTGTTTGAGAGGCTGTGGAGAAAAAGGAACCCTCATACACTGTTGGTGGGAATGCAGACTGGTGCAGCTGCTATGGAAGGCAGTATGGAGGTTCCTCAAAAAATTACGAATAGAATTACTGTATGACCCAGCAATTCCTCTCCTGGGTATCTACCCCAAAAAATCTGAAAACATTTGTCCATAAAGACATGTGTGCTGCAATGTTCATTGCAGCTTTATTTACAGTGGCCAAGACATGGAAACAACCAAAATGTCCTTCAATAGATAAATGGATAAAGAAGTTGTGGTATATATACTCAATAGAATACTATTCTGCGGTAAGAAAAGATGAAATAGGACCATTTGTGACAACATGGATGGATCTTGAGATTATAATTCTAAGCGAAATAAGTCAGACAGGAAAAGCAGAGAACCGTATGATTTCACTGATATGTTGTATATAAACCAAAAACAACAAAAGAACAAGACAAACAAATGAGAAACAAAAACTCATAGACACAGACAATAGTTTAGTGGTTACCAGAGGGTAAGGGGGGAGGGGGTGGTAATGAGGGTAAAGGGGATCAAATATATGGTGATGGAAGGAGAACTGACTCTGGATGGTGAACACACAATGGGATTTATAGATGATGTAATACAGAATTGTACACCTGAAATCTATGTAACTTTACTAACAATTGTCACCCCAATAAACTTTAATTAAAAAAGAAAGAAAAGAAAACTCTAATTTTGCAGTAAGGTGGTGTGTTAACCACTTAACTATAGTATAAAGGTTAAAGGAAAAAGGTATTTAAAAGAGCTATAGTTACTGTAAGTTAATGAACACACAATATCAAGAGGTGAATTGTGACATCAAATACATAAAAGGAGAGATAAAAGGTTAGAACTTTTGTATGTGATAGAATTTAAGTAGCTGGACAGTTTTATCTATGAAGTATTTTATATAAGCTTTATGGTAACCACAAAGCAAAAATCTATAGATTAGTAAACAATAAGGAGAAAGGAGACAGAGCATATCACCACAGAAAATCATCATTCACAAAGGTAGGCAAAAAGAGAGGAAACAAAGGAATAATAGAATTACAAAACAGAAAAAAATAGATGGTGTTAGTACGTTTTTGTATATCAGTAATTACTCTAAATTTAAATGGACTGAATCCACCAACAAAAAGGCATAGAGTGCATCTATCCAGTGGGTGGATGAATAGAGAAAAAAAAAAAAGGTACAACTATATGCTGCCTACAAAAGTCCACCTCCAGTTTTCAGAACACACATAGGATCCAAATGAAGGGATGGAAAACGATATTCCATGAAAATGGAAACCTAAAGAGATTTGGGATAGCTATACTTCTATCAGACAAACTATTTGACTTTAGACTAAAAACAGTAATAAAAGACAACGAATTTCATTATATCATGATAAAGGGGTCAACTCATCACGTAGATATAACAATCATAAATATATGCACACCCAACATTGGAACACCTAAATATATTAAGCAAATACTAACGGATCTGAAGGGAGAAATAGACAACAATACAATAACAGTAGGTGACTTCAATACCCCATTTCAAGCAATGGATAGAACATCCAGACCACAAATCAATAAGGAAACATTGGACATGAACCATACTCTCGATCAAATTGATCTGACATTTATAGAACATGCTATCTAACAAAAGCAGAATAGACATTCTTCTCACATGCACACGGAACATTTTCCAGGAAGACCATACAATAGGCCACAAAATAAGTCTTAGCAAATTTAAGAAGACTGAAATTATACCAAGTGTCTTTCCCAACCACAATGGTACTAAACTAGATATCAACATGAAGGATGCTGGAAATGTTATGAATGTGGAATCTAATCAGTACATTCCTGAACAACCAATTGTTCAAAGAAGAAATCAAAGGGAATTTTTTTTTAAAAAAAATCTTAAAACAAATGAAAATGGAAATACAATACATCAAAACCTATGGTATTCTGCAAAAACAGTTTTTAGAGGGAAGTATGTATCTGTGTGTGTGTATGTGTGAGATTATATATATATATTTAATAAAAGTTATAATATATATGATATTATAATACATATAATACTATATATATATATATATATATATATATATATATATATATATATATATATATATAAAATAAAGCTTTCAAATAAGCTAAATTTGTACTGTAAGGGGGCAGAAAAAGCAGAACAAACTAAACTCAAAGTTAGCAAAAGGAAGAAAATAGCAAAGATCAGAGTAGAAGTAAATAAAATAGAGACCAGAAAAACAATAATGAAATCAATGAAGTTAAGAACTGTTTTTTTTTAAAGACTATCAAAAGTGACTAATCTTTAGCTAGACTAAGAAAAAAGAGAGAAGACTGATAAATAAAATTAAAAATGAAAGAGGATACATTACAACTGATAAATATAAGACATTACAACTGATAAATATAAGACTACTATCAATAAATTATATGCTGACAAATTGGATAACTGAGAAAAAATGAATAAATTTGTAGAAACATACAACCTACCAAGACTGAATCATGAAGAAATAGAAAATCTGAACAGATCAAGAGTGAGGATATTTGAATCAGTAATCAAAAGTCTTTCAACGAAGAGAAGTCCAGGAACAGATCATTTCACAGATGAATTCTATCAACATTTAAAGAATTAAATTGTTCTTTCGCAAATGCTTAAAAAAAACAAAACAAAAAAACTGAATAGGAGGGAACACTCCCAAATTCATTTTATGAGAAAACTCATTTTTTCTGTGATAATCCTTTCTGATATTAAAGATGTTAGTCTAAGTATAAGCACATTGTTACATACCTGTAATGATTTAATTTTGTCTTTCATTTCAACAATTACAATACTAGAATTTTAGAATTGCAAAAGCCTTTGGATATAATCTATTACTACTCATTCTGTACAGTATCATATATCGCTGGTAAACAAGTTAAATTTTATCTGTAAATGTCCCGGATTCAGCTACTACCAGAAAAGAACACAGATAGAAATGTTGCATTTGATTTAGAACTCTTAGCTCTTGAGAGAACATATGCCTAATCCTTATAAATAATCCATGTAAGTTATGTCAACACTCTTAGGAAGGCAGAGGGGATCCTGTTTAACGTAACAATCTAACTAAAAAAAGGCAGAGGACCTGAATAGACATTTTTCCAAAAAAAGACATACAGATGGCCAACAGACACATAAAAAGATGCTCAACATCACTAATCATCAGGAAAATGCAAATCAGAAAGACAATGAGATGGTCTCTCACAACTGTCCAAATGGCTATTATCAAAAAGACAACTAATAACAAATGTTGGTGAGGATGTGGAGAAAAGGAAACTCATGTGCACTGTTGGTGGGACTGTAAATGAGTACAGATGCTATGGAAAACAGTATGAAGGTTGCTGAAAAATTTTAAAATAGAACTACCATAACCTAGCAATTCCACTTCTGGTTATTTATCCAAAGAGAATGAAAACAACAACACAAAAGAACATATGCACTCCTATGTTCATCGCAGTGTTGTTTACAATAGCCAAGATATGGAAGCAACCTCGGTGTCCATGAATAGATGAATGGATAAAGAAGATATAGTACATACACACAATGGAATATTACTCAGCCATAAAAAAGAATGAAATCTTGCCATTTGTGACAATATGGTTGGACCTAGAAAGTACTACGTTAAGTCAGACAGAGAAAGACAAATCCTGTGTGATTTCACTTATATGTGAAATGTAAAAAACAAGTGAACATAGAAAACAGAAACTCATAGCTACAGAAAACAAATTGATGGTTGCCAGAATGAAGGGGAAAGGAGAGGGGTGGAAAAGTGGATTAAAAAAATACAAACTTCCAGTTATAAAATAACTCATGGGTATTTAACTGCATAGGGAACAGAGTGGATAACACCATAATGTTATTACAATGTTGCATAGTAAAAATAACTATGTACAATGACTAGACTTATTGTAGTATCACTTTATAAGGTACATGAGGTCTGACAATTAAGTTCACAAATTCATCCTAGAAAAAGTGCTGCATACCTCATTGCTGAATATCACTATGGTCACCTTTGAAATACTCCCGTTGGGAAGCTATGCATTGATGCCAGTGTCCTTCAAAGCAATTTTGGAACCCTTTTACTGGAATGACCACCAGAGCTGTCGTCATACTACACTTGATGTCCTCAATATCATCAAAATGTCTTCCTTTCAATATTTCCTTTATCTTCAGGTGAAGAAGGAAGTCATTGGGTCCTTGGAGGCCAGATCAGGTGAGTAGGGAGGGTGTTCCAGTACAGTTGTTTTTTTATTGGCTAAAAACTCCCTCACAGACAGTGCCTTGTGAGCTGGTGCATTGTCATGATGCAAGAGCTCCTTCAGGACCATTTTTGCACACACCTTTCTCATGTCAAGATTTTCAGTTAATATTTTCCTAACTGTTTCTCTATCGATGTTTACTTGGTCTGCTATGTTTCTCATAGTCAGCCAACAATTTTGATGCACAATATGACAAATTTTTGCAATGTTTTCGTCAGTTCTTCTTGTTACTGGCTGCCCTGACCTCTCTTCATCAGTGATGCATTCTCTCCCTCAGAAAAATGTTTAATCCGTTCGTATACTGCTGTTTTCTTCATGGTATTATCCCCATAAACTTAGACTAACATGCCCCTGATTTCATTTGCATGCTTGCCAAGTTTAACAAGAAATTTAATGCTTGTTCGTTGCTCCAATTCAAGCTCAGACATTCTTGCGATGGCACACAAAAACACACAACAATAATGACCACTCAGCAAGACACCACCACACGTCGACACGAATACAGCTGTGAGACACTGACATACCAAGGTTATGAAACCTTACCGAGCTGTTTGTACAGTGCTGCCAATGTAAGCGCATGGTGGCAGGTTTGTGAACTTGTCATACCTCGTATAAATGTTGAATCACTGTTTTACACCTGAAACTAATGTCACTAAACTGTCAACTATAATTAAAATATATACTAATATTTGAATATTCAAAATATATATACATATATATGTACATATATGAATACATAATTAGGGAGTGGTGGAGTTTGAAAATCATTTTTTAAATGCCGTTGTAGTTTGGTTCAGGCAATAACTATCAATAATTATGAATAGATGATAAATCTTTGGGGGAGGGGCTGGGTTGTCTGATGCGGAACTGGATATTTAAGTGTCTCCCCACAAGACAAGTGTGAAATACAAGGCACAAGATGAAATATAGAAATCACATAATAACAAAAACAGATCATCTCAAACAATATTAGGAATTAGGGACTATTGGATGTCATGTGTCACTAGATGTAATACCAAGAGAAGGCAGCAGCATCATGTTTGTATTTTTCAGGCTGGAGAGGCATAATCTAAATCTAATCACATGAAACTATCTGACAAATTCAAACAGTATCATTTATACAAAATGACTGTTTTGTATTATTAAAAAGTATCAGTGTTATGAAAGATAAACACTAAGGAATTTTTAAATAAAAGGAGACTTAAAGAGATTGGCACCTAACTGCAATATATGATTCTAAACTGGTGTGTAGTTTTGAAAGGAGGAAAACAATTACAAAGGACATTGCTGAGATCACTCACAAAATTGGAATGTACATTGTAGAGGACTGTATCAATATTACATTTTCTGAATTGGGTTAGGATGGTTACATGAAGAATATCCTTGTTCTTAGGAAATTCTCACTGAAGCATTAAGGGTTTAAGTAGCATGATATATACAGCATGTTCTTATGATTCAAAAAATATAAATAATTATAATGTGTGTGCTTGCATGTATGTGTGTAGATAGATACAAAGACAACGAGAAATAATAATGAAGTGGCAGGAATGTTAAAAATAGGTAAATCTGGGTAGAGGGGCTTCCTTATTCTCCCAAATTGTTTAATTTTGAAATTATTTCACAATAAATTATAAAAATATTAAACATTTTATTCAACAGTTTTACATTCTTTGCTTACTCCTTCAATTAGATTTTTAAACAACACTTCTTTATCTCCTTCATTTATGACTAAATGGTTTTTCACTTGTGAAATTCTTTATTTAAAGAATTTTAATTTTCTCCTGGGTCTCTTGACCATGACAAAAATCACATTGCCCATGTAGTCTCAGTAAAATGCATGTAACCCTGCTGAGATTTTAAATTTGATATAATCTGAATAAAGGAGCATCAACTGGAGATACAAACAAATTATCAATATAACACTTCATAGTGCAGGATTCCAGTCTCCAAAGAATACTCACCACAGCACAAAACAAGCTATGTAATTAGTGTTATTTAACAGAGTATATAAATACAGACAACAACCAGCCTGTCAGACAGCCTAATGAACATCACGGGAGTACAGGTAGAATAACGTATAGCATGATCTCAGAATTCTAATAGATTTAGTGATAAAAAGTCAAATGCAGTGAGAAAAATAAACGCTAACATCAGAGGTAAAATTCTTAATAACCTCCAGGTCTTACCTTAGGATATGTTCACGCTGCCCAGTTACTCATATTTCATATTAATACTTACAGAAAGCCTTAGAAGTTACAAAGCATATCTATCTATCTATCATCTATCTATGTATCTATCTATCTATATCACCATTTTAATTTTGAACTAGTATTTAAAATTAGATAGATCAGAAATTACCACCCACTTGATAGTTTAGCAAACCAGGACGTAAGTGATTAAGTGTTTTGGTCGGTGGCTATTAAATTAGAGGAACAGGCAGCTATTGAACTCAGTTCTTATTCTAAGTTTACTGCCTAGCACTCCCTCCTTAAGAAACTGGAGGTGCCTTAAGATCTTTTGTCTATATTTATGGACAGGAGTGAACAAAGGAGTGAACAGGAGTGAACAAAGACAATTTAGAATGTTCGCAACAATTCAAGTGGAAAGCAAAAAGGACTAATTCTGCTAGCAAACATACAATAACAGCACACCCAGTTATGCAGAGTACTTGGGATATTCTGATGGAATACAATTCTACTTCATCCAGATCATAGACTGTGAGAACCCTCTTTACATCTCGGTGATATCTAATACTATTCTAGTAATTGCAGCTATTTAAAGTTGAGGAATTGAGACATAGTTTACACGAACTTACTCAAAATACAGAAACAAGCCAGGCATCTTTACATGATCAGTATGTTAAAGAATGTTTCTGACTGAAGATTATGATTGAACCAATCATCTGCATTTGCTCTTTTGGGAGGTATATTTGGTGTGATGGATACTTGGACCACTCCACTGATTGAATTGTTGGATAAAGGATAGTGGATTTCCTGTGCATTTTGGAGCTTAAATACCTATCTTTTCTCCAACCTTCAAAATACAGTCTCCTGCCTCCCTCAAATATTAGTACATATTAATCTTGTGAAAGGACAATATACCCACTAAGCAGTTTCAGATTCCTTCATTTATAAGCTTACATACATTTTGAGAAGATAAACAACTCTAAACGAAGCAGATTTAGCTGCATAAGAGATTAACAACACTTACCTACTCATATTTCAGTTGAGCTGATGGTAAGGATTAACTCATGGACGCCAATTCCAAGTGGTGCCTGGTATTCTGCCAAATCCACTAAAATTTAAAGGTTGTGAGTATGAGTAGTAGAGCCAGATTTCTGGATTTGAGTCCCGATCCCATGCTTATTAGCTGGGTACCAAGGACAAGTTAATGAACTGCTCTGAAACTCAATTTCCTCATCTGTAAATTGGGGATAATGACAGAATCAATTTCATAGGGTCGTTTTGAAGATTGTATGGTCAATATATGTAAGGAAGCCAATATATAAAACAGTGCCCAAGATATTATAAACAAGTGAAAAAGTGTTATCTGCCTGGCAGTGCCAATGCAGAGATTCATGATCCATACTGCTATCTTACATCCCCAGGGAGTAAGCAAACACTGAAAACTGGATCAAGGACCTCTGGGAATGTGCAATTCTGACAACAAGCACATTCACGTGCTATTACTTGAATGCATGAAACCAGGGCCACCACAAGTGGAGACAGGGGCACACAAGAGAGCCATTAAGAGAGCAAAGCTGGGGGTGCATAACTGCAACCTGAGCCAAGGCATAAACACGCTGAAACAGAGATCATGGACGCTAGCCCCTGAGTGAACAGGGGTGAGAAGGTTTTCATTGAAGGCAACTGGCTGGCAAAGCAGTGCCTTTTTGCTGTCTAAGCATCACGTTTGCAGAACCGGTTTACTTCTTTCACTTGGTAGACTCTGAGAGCCTCCAAGACAATTATTATTCTTTTACTTAAAAAATATCATTACACTTGGCATGTTAACAGATGCGTAATGGAGTGAGCATATGATATGACTCAGTTTGCTTGGGAAAAGCCTAATTTGTACCTATTGTCTCAACACAATTATTAATAGCATTTCAATATCACTTTCAAAAGTATATCGACTTGGATAATCAATTTCATATTTCTCCTGTTAATATGGGAGCTGAATGAACAAATTCTCCCTATCTGTATTATCTGTCTTCTACATCTAATTTATGTTTCCTATCTTCCAGGATTTCCCCCTACAAATAATAAACAAAGTATTATATTCAAGCAGGAATAAACCTTTAATGTATTTTTATTTTAGTTTGTTTTTTCTTTGTATAGAACTGAGACAGAATAGTGAATGCTATTTAACAGAAGACAGCATATATTTAAATCTATTTAACATTCATGAACATTAAAAATATTAAAGAAAAAGCTGTTTCAGAAAAGTTGTATGGAGAGGCAATTTTACAGTCTATGTAAATTATAAAATTATCAAAATTGAGAAAAAATACTTAGTTTTCTTGATCACAGCTACACATATTTGAACTATCTGGGGGCAGTAATTTTGAATGATTTTATTAATGCAATAACACTTTGAAGAATGTACTATTAGCAGCAGCAAATTGATTTCACTGTAATAGGAGGTTTCTAAAATTCTTGTTTTTAAAAGGAATGCAATTAAATTCGCTCCAAGTTGGAAATAGCCATAATTTCATGGAAGCAACTCAGAAACACTATCTATAAAAATTATTTGTTGCTAGTATAGTAAAACATTGTTACAATCATGTTTCCTCATCTATTCATTTTTACCAGATATAATTTGGTAATTTTACCAGTTAAAAAATTCTTCAGGTATTTTATCCTCTATTACATAATTCATCTCAATTGAAGTCTAACCAACCAGAACATCATCTTTCTTTGTTGTAATGATGCAAACAGTTACTAGTTATTAAAGACATTATTTAGACTAATTTCATCTTATAGCTTACGCATGTTGGAACTTTGTGCCATTGGGAGGGAATTTAGAATCCATCCTAGGGCTTGTTTTCTCTTTAAATATATAACAACAAAACATCATCAAAATAACATATTGGTGGAGGTAAGGTATGGTCTCTCCTTCACCAATTCTCTTCCCATCCTTTAGCTTGGTTTATTCTATATACTGTGTTTCCTCGAAAATAAGACCTAACTGGAAAACAAGCCCTAGCATGGTTTTTCAGGATAACAGCCCCTGAACATAAGCCCTAATGCATCTTTTGGAACAAAAATTAATATAAAACACAGTCTTATTTTCGGGGAAACATGGTAGTACTTCTTATCACATTTGTGCTCATTTCAAACAAATTTACATGAATTTTTGTGGGATTAAGACCACAAATATTAGTCTGAATATGTTCCTTCACTTTCTATTTCTTTAGTCTTACCCCCACCCCTAAAATGTAAACAGCAGCTCTATTGTTTACCTAATTGGTAGGTAAGTCATGGGGTTGAATGTTATAAATCTGTCTTATATTTTAAATTCTTAGGGGAACATAAATGCACAATTATTAATGTTAAAACATCCATATATTTCAGCCATCAAGTACTTATTGTTTAATTGCTACATTTCAAATGGACAAGAATATTTTTACATGGCAAGTCTAATTTAAATTTTGAAATTATTACTAAGGATAAAATTTGGTATAAAAATTTTATTAATATTTAAGACATGTTTGCTACATCAAAAATAGTGTTGTGCTTTGTTAAAAAAAAAGAAAGAGGCCCAAGGTGGAGTCACTTGTGCGCAGGACAGCAAACCAAGATTTAACTGCAGTTTTAGCCCCTCCCAGGAATGTAACCTTAAACCAATCAGTCTGGAATTTCCTGATCAACACTAATGAGGTCATCTTTCTTATAAGACTCCTGTTGCCCTTTCCCCAGATGAAGGCAACCTTGACTGAAACAATCCTTTCATTCTTTTGCTAATGACGTTTTGTCCTGCCCAGTTTCTGCCTGTAAAAACCTTCAATTTTGTACAACTTTTTGGAGCCCCCTTCTAGTTGCTAGATGGGATAATGCCCAATTCCTGAAATGGTTAATAAAGCCAATAAGATCTTGAAATTTCCTCAGTTGAATTTTGCTTTTTCTTAACAGCTCTGCTGCTTTAAATTCCTATTTTAAAATCCTTTGCTTCATTGATGTCTGAAAAGTCTATAGTTTTAAACAATATATTTTCTTACATCGTATAATATATTTATTCCAGGATGTTTAAAAGATAGTATGTCATACCACTGACTTTATAAACTATTCTTGACCACATATTTAGGATGCACTAAAGTGATTGAACACACTTTACTGGAAACTGGTGAATAGGTTATGATTAAATTATAGATATAGAGTAGTGTGATTCAGAGAACCTGGTTTATCAGTGGCTGATTTTCTCTATGTTGCAAAGCCTTACTTCCTTAAATTTAAATCTTTTCTGAAGACAAAGAAACAGGCAATAAATGCTTTTAAAAGCCTGACTACTGAGACACAAAAGGAATAATTTCTCTACTATGTTTATTTTGATCATGCAAATTAGGTTAGAACTAGTAAGTTTAGTTGGGCTCAGGGGTGTTTCAATGGTTATAGCAATCATTTGATAACACACACTTTTTTTTTTGTTGTCACCATGATACTTCTTTGCCAGACTGAAAGTTATTTTCTAGCCAAGTAGTAGATTCTGCAAACAGCTGGGTGACCTGTTTGTTACTCACATAGGCGTAACCTGTGATCGCCTAAATTTTATTGACAGAAAAATCATGGAGCATAGCAGAAGTTATTATCTGAGACCCAGTCCATTGACTAATATTACGAGGAATTTTATGTAATTATGCATGTAAACATCTTTGTGGGGGTGTTTTCTGAGCTTTTATACAACCCTCAAAGGAGTCAAGATCCCAAAATTCTTGAGAAGAAATACATCACCACTTTATCCTTGATGTACTCTCCATTCAATTGCATGTGTAACTCCACTATCTGCCCAAGGGTTATTTGATTGATTGATTTATTCACCCTATGTAATTTGAGCATCTACAATGTGCCAGACCACACGGGAAAATAATGCTTAAGTATGTATGGACTGTGTACTTTAATAGCTTATAATCTCTTAAGAGAGACAGAACAGTAATTATCATAGAATGTGATAAAACCTATGCTAGAGGTATCTTCGAATTACTGAGGAATCATTCAAATAAGACCACAGTTGATGATATGGAGGAGTGAAGGCTTCACAGAGAACACGACGTTGGCCTATATCTTGATAGGTAAGAATGGAGACAGATGATTCCTAGCTTTGGGGACAGAAGAGGAAAAGAATAATGGTAAGTAAAATTTGAGGAAGAGAAAAGTGGCTGGAGTACTAGTGTGTATAAGGGGTTGGGTAGATCATTAGGCCAGAGGTAGGAAGGGACATGATGTAAAAGGATTTACATGGCAGGTTAAGTAGTTTCACATTTATTTAGTAAGATAGTGGTTTTCAATTTGGGGGCTCATACATCCTTTCGAGTGGGCTGGGAAGGAGTCTAAGTACTATTGTTAGTATTTCAAAAGCCTTAAAAGTAGATATTTTTCCAAAATAAAAATTGTTATTCTTGTGATGAGATTTTATTTAAAAGGCTCTGATTATTAATTAATGCATTTTAGAAATCAAAATATTTCAAAATATGTGGTTCATTAAGGAAAAATTTTAAAGAAATCTTTTGCAAAATCTGCAAGCTGGCTTTTGTGTCATTGGATGGAATGAATTCTAGATTTAAGAATTTCTGTCTACTTGGATGTGGAGATGAAAGGAGAGTGGATAAATGACATCAACCCCCATCTTTCTAATATATGCATAGATTGATAGACAGATGATAGATAGATAGACAGACAGATAGATAGATAGATAAACAGATATTCCATTCACTTAGATTGGAAATAAAAGAGACAGTCAATGCCCACTCCTGAGATTAAGGCCCGGTATGAATTTAGTAGGTTATTGGAAGACTATAAAATAAAAAGAGAAAATCCCTAGTGGATGCCAATATTTGAGAGATGAATGGACATGACAGCTAAATGCAATATGTGATCCTTGATAGATTCTAGATTGGAGGCAGGAGGCACAAAGGATGGCAATTGGGCAAATTTAAATATGGATTATATATGAGATAATAAAATTACACAATGTTACATTTTCCGAGTGTAATAATTGTTTTCAGGACACACATTCTGAAATACTTAATGGGAAATGTCAAGATATTTGCATTTAACTCTCAAATGATTAGAAAACCATAAATGTGTATGTTTGGGCAGGGGACTGGAATTAGGCAAACATGGCAAATTATTAACAATTACTAGATCTAGGCAGAAGGTGTTTGAGTGTTCATCATACTATTTCTCCAACTTGTCTGAAGGTTTAAAATTTTCAAAGTAAAGGAAAAAGAGGTCAATAAAAAATTAATTGGTGAAAGAGGCAAAATTTGGAGTGAAAAGCAAAATTGATGTGCACCGGATTCAAGTATTGGTAATAGAGTCGGCGGCCACTGATGCTCTTGGAAAGAAATTTCTCTGAAAGGAAAGAGAAACAGCATAAAGGAAAGGAACCAACTGCAGGAAACTAGTTGAAGACTGATGTGATACAGTAAAGGAAGAGGGGATTGGAAAGGAGACCAGCTATAAAATTTTAGCTACAAAGCCCAGAGGAAGATTCAACTAGTGCTTAAAAGTAGATGAATATTTTGAAGGATGGTACAAAAACTGGCTCTGAAAACTATGCTGCTTTTGATGGGTTTGTTGAAGGCAAAAATCCTTTGATAATTTTCCTTACTACTTTTTATTTTGATAATTTTGAGACTGTTTCAGAGTTTATTAGTTAATATTTGATACAACTCTTTCAGAAGAAGCCATTTCTCTCAGAGAAGATTTCAACTTTTTAGTGGTAATAGTAAAATTAATATAAAATAATAATTAGCAACTTTTGCATACTTACTATCTTTTAGGTACTGGGAAAAGAGCTTTGGCTACATAATTAGATTAAATTCTTGCAAAAATTCTATTTGCAGATATTAATTTTATTGATATTCCAATTTTACCATTTTATAAGACTAGGGAGATTTAATTACATGTCTAAGGTCATACAGCTTGGAGGCTGCAGAGCCAGGACTCAATCTGAAACTATCTCACTGGAAAGCCTGTGCTCTGTAACACAGAACATTTATTTTGTTTGAGAAATATTAAAATCCTAAAAAGTATTACCTCATTAATAGGATATTATAATTTCAATGGTTTATTTCAGAATTACTATGAACTTAAATCTCAATGTAATAAGTTAACAAGCTGCCCTCCCACTTTTTTTCCTAATTTAAAACATTTTGAAAATTAGATTTTCTATTTGTTCATCCATTCCTGCATTCATTCATTCATTCATTCATTCATTCATTCGGGTGCATTTATTTGGGAAATTGCTTTGCTTGTAAACTCACAACTGACACAGCACATCATTGCAAAATTGTGGGGAAAAAGAGAATGAGAGAAATTTAAGGGTCGTGTTAAGAGGCAAAGGATACATCTTGGAATGGGGTGGAACCTTTTGTTTCTCCTTCCCTTCCCTACTCCAAAATAAAGAGCCACCAATTTCAAAGTCCAGTTGGCCTCCTCCTCATCCCTACTCTTGTTTAGCAAGGCTACTTTTAAAGAAACACATTTTTTAAAAACAAGTCTTTGTAATGAAAGGATCATACCATCCAAAAAAGCAGTGCTTGAAAATTCTCTCTTCCTACTGAATATGAGTATGCCCAAGAATTCGTATGGAACAAGAGGCTAGATTAAAACCTTGTCAAGATTCTCCAAGTCAAATGAAAAACCCAGCAGATGATACCTAATGGCAACAGTTATGGCAAGAAACGATGCGTTGTTCCAGTAAGGTACAGGATCCCAGAGCTCTGCTCGTTTAGAGATACCTAACTCTGATCATGGAAAATCGTAATTGAAACCTGAATATAAGAACTTACTCACATGGGATCATAGATAATATTTTTTAAATGGAAAACAGATACCTTGATTAGTATTCTAATGGTATAATGCTTTCCATAAACCCAGGAGAAATACATCAAGAGGTTAAAGATGATTACCAGTGAAAAATCAGGGCCAAACATTGTCTTTTGGTTGAGTAAACTCACCTTGTTTTCACCAAGGCTTACATAAACACTTTACCTGCTGAATTAGGCCTTATTCCAGGCTTTCAGAAATGGTCAGTTATTGATAGACATTGAGTGAAATGATGATTCAGCCACAGCTGACAGATGGGCCAGAGTAAATAGGATGGAGAAGTAAGGAGGGTGGAAATGCTTTAGAAGTCCACCCCTAGAGACACCCAGAGGACTGTCACTTGTATTGATTTGTCAATGAATAACTGATCAAAAGGTAAATATTTTGGTTGAATTTGTATTTGCACAGCCCAAATAAAACTTACCATTTGAATACATTCACTATTTAAAAAACTAACTTACATTGTTCAACCACCTTGGAAAATAATCTTGCAGTTCCTCAAAAGCTTAAACCTAGAGTTACCAGATAACCAGCGATTGTACTCTTAGATATGAAATGAAAGAGAAATGAAAATATATGCCCATGCAGAAATTTATACACAGACATTTATAGCAGCATTATTCATAACAGCGCAAACATAGAAACAACCCAAATGTCCATCACACGATGGACAGATAAAATATGGTATACCATACAATGAAATAAAAAGAAATGGGTTATCAATACATTCTACAACATGGATGAAACTTGAACACATGCTAAATGAAAGGAGCATGTCACAAAAGACCAGTTATGTCACGATTCAATTTACATGAAGTGTACAGAACAGGCAAATCTATAGAGAAAGACTATGGTTGCCTCAAGCTAGGAGATTGCAGTTGGAGGGTGACACCCAAAGAGTATGGGTTTCTTTTGGGGGTAATGAAATGTTCTAAAATTAATTGTGGTGATGGTTGCACACCTCTGAATTACTGAAAAAATCATTGGATTGTACACCTTATATGGGTGAATTATGTAATCTGTAAATTATCTCTCAATAAAGCTGTTACAACAAACCTCCTAATTTAGCTAACAGAAGCCAAGAAGTACGAGTACATTTTTAAAAAAAACACAACAATTTCTCTTGTCTCCTACTTTCCTGCTACTGGGGACTCTTTGTGAGGATACAGGCTTCAGACACATTATTTTTGAGCCACGTTGATCTTACATTAATAGAGAGTGGAAAAATAAAAGTTCTAGATGCATAGTTGACATCATCTATGACTAGGAAACAGCAAGGAATCATACAGAAAATACAGGACTTGCAATCAGGAACCTGGAGGTGAGACTTGACCCTGCCATTAACTATCCGGTTGACCTTGAAAAGGGAAACTAATCTCTGTGAGCCTCAGTTTTACTGGTTTGTGCAATTTGATTGACTAACAACAGCAACGAGAACCTTACATAATTGCAGATCAAAAATGATAATAGGTGCATTCATTCAAAGCAATGCTCGTGGCTACCTTGGGGGCTCACAGATACCTGGGGATGCTTATGGAAGTCCATTCTCGATGCTTTGAGAGCAGATGGAGAAGTCACCTGCTCCAGATTAGGAAATTTAAAAAATAACCTCTCCGGAGAGGTAATGCCTCAGCTGATTCTCGAATGGGGAGGATTTAGGCAGGCAGGAAGGCATGCTGATGGGGTTAGTGTTTAAAGGAGAGGCTAGACAAAGGCTCAGAAGTGCACCTACCTAAGTGGGGTGTTCAAGAAATTTCACATAGCCAGCTATGATTAGAGCAGTGGTTCTCAAACTGTGATTCCCAGACCATCAACATCACATGGGAACTTGTTGGGGATGCAAATTCTTAGTTTACACCACAGACCTACTGAATTAGACTCTGGGATGGGGCTCAGCAATCTGTCTTCTGATACGCTGTCTACAGGACTGTGATTGGTCAAGCTTGAGAACCACTGGACTAGAGTCTTGGGACCAGAAGTAAGAAATGTGTCCCTGCTAGGTGAATATTTATACAGTTTACCAAAGCAGTGTAATAAGTAGATTTATGTAAATTATCACAGCTTACCAAAGCAGTGTTATAAGTAGATTTATAAACTACATAAATTCCCACTTTAGGCTATTTATTAGAAAATACAGAAAGGTTAAAAAATGTAATTTTATGTAGATATACATATTGTTAATATTTGGTAAATTATATAAATGTATCTTTTTTGGCAACCGTGGACCATAATGTACATTCTTTTTGTATTCTGTGTTTATTAACTTAATATTTTATGAGTATTTTCCCATGGATTTTGAATTCTGTCAATCAGTCCTAAAAACTCAATGGAAAATATTTTTAATGACTACAAAGTATTTCATCATGTGGATAGGCCATAATTTAATGAACCATTTATTACTGTTGGATATTCACATTGTTTTAATAACTTTTATAAATAATACAGTGATGGAAAACACTTTACATGTTTTGGTTTTTTTTCTGAATTTCTAGTTTGCTATAATAGAGTCTTAGAAGTAGGGTTATTATGTTGAGTACCTATTCTATTTATCTGTGTCTCTTTTTCTTCTCGTAATAGACCCATATTCTCTGGCTAGAGGACTGGCATTCCTAGACTGGGCCAATTATGTTGCCCATTCCTGTGACCACATAGATTCATTCAGGGCGTCAGGGACAGTCAGGGACAGTGATGTGACTCAGGATGTGCCAATCAGCTTAATGATGGTGTTTTGCAGGGAACCATGCCCCTCAACCTCCAGAGAGTAGGAAGAAACCAGTCAGCTGTAGGAAGTCATGAAATTAATTTATAGAGAGCAGAGATGAGGGAGAAAGCATGCAAATTTTCAATAGATTCTAGCTTCTGTACTTTTTTAAGACAAAATCACTTTAAGAAAAAAAACCAAGTTCAAGATGGATTTGTTAGTCCTGACTGATACATGGGACCTCGAAGGGTAGGAGTAAGTGTGAGAATAGCTTTCCTATTTGGAAGCATATTATGTTTCTGATTATTTGGATTTTCTTCTGTAATTTACAGTACAATTTTTAAATTTTCGTCATTTAGGAGCAATATATTCCTTATAAAGTATATTCTTACACAAGGTATTTTGGGTTGCTTTTGTTATAATAAGCGTTAGCCCTCTGTTAAATCTCTATTGCTGCTGTAAATGATTAGCACAAACTTAACTTAATGGCTTAGAACAACATAAATGTATTATCTTACTGTTCTGGAGATCAGAAGTCTGAAAGGTGTCTAAAGATGGCAGCAGGGCTGTGCTCCTTCTGGGGTTTCTAGGGAAGAATCTATTTCCTTGCCTGTCCAGCTCCCACCGGCCAGCAAAGGCCAGTTTGTCTTTCTCACAACACTTCTCCCTGCTTCTGATTCTTTTTCCTCCTGCTTCCCCATTTAAGGATTTTTACATTAACAATTGGGCCCACCTGTATAATCTCCTTACTGTAAAGTCAGCTGATTAGCAACCTTATTCCACCTGCAACCTTAATTCCCTCTTGTCATGTAACTTAACATATTCACAGATTCTGAGGGATTAGAATGTTGTCGTGCAGGGTGTCAGGTGGGGTCTCAGCTACTGCTCCCCACATAAGAACGCAGGACATGATGAGGCCAAAGAGGAACACCCACGGAGCCATAGATACGGGAGTAATGCCACTATATTCTCGCTGGCGGCACTATAGTCTCACTGGAGGCTGGATCCACACTGTCTGCAACCTGCCATCCTAACTGCAATCCACGCTTGCCAGCTCAGCCACCATCTTCTTGCTAGTCCCCCATTTTTTGCTAGCGTAGCCACAGCAGTTATACTAGTGGCCAGTGGCTCACTGGTTATAGCTGACGGCCAACTAGCCATAGCTGATGTTCATCCAATCACAGTTGATGGCCATTTACTACCTGAGCCAGCACCTTTCCGCGTGAGGCCGAGAGCCTGGAAACTGCACTCCTGGCTCTGTCCCCTCTCTCTATATATGCAGTTTTCCTGCTTTCACAGCAAAAGTCCCCAAACAATGTGTCTGTACATTTGCTTTTGACATTATCTCTTGAATGCATTGCAATCACGCTTTTATTCTCACATTCCACTGGAAACTCATTTCAGGGTTATCAATTACCTACACTGTCATTCCAAGGATTAATCTGTGGTTCTCAACAGGGGAGGTGTGGGGACAGAGTCCCAGAGAGCAGTTTCCAGGCTCTCGGCCTCACGTGGGGGGGTGCTGACTCGGGTAGTAGATGGCCGTGGGCTGTGGCTAGTTGGCCGTCATCTGTAGCCAGTTAAACAATTGGCCCCTGATAAGCTGCTGCGGCTGTGCTGGTTGGTGAGTCGAGGGGAGTCCGTCGGTTGGCAGAAAGGCAGACAGCAGGTCGCACGTCGTGTGAATCCAGCCTCCAGTGAGACTATAGTGGTTTGACTCCCCTACCTATGGCTCCGTGGGTGTTCCTTTTTGGCCTCACCATATCCTGCATTCTTGTATGGGGAGCGGGAGCTGAGACCCCACCTGATACCCCGCGTGACAGGACGCTTACTGATAGTCATGAAATCTCAATGTCTTGGCACAAGGAAAGTTTATTTCTTGCTTATGCTGTAGTCAAATGAAGGTTGGAATAGGGGATGACCAGTTTTCACACTGTCATGGGGTTGCCTGAGTCCTTCCCAAATACTGGTTCCAGCAGCCCTTACAGCCTCGGAGTCCTCTCCTGAATACCCTGCATACATCTGACAGAAAAGAGAAGAAAAGCATGCAAAATTTACTTTTTTTCAAAGGAGCTAGTGTTGTAAATGATGTACAACACACCTTCCACACCCCATTAGGCATAATTCAGTCTCTTTGTCTCCACTTCTCTGCTGGTCATCATGGAAACTGGATCTAGTTTGTATGGTCAGGAGGAAAGGAAAATGGAGTTTAGGAACATATGGCGTTGTATCTGCTGTATAACCTGTGATGTGCATTTGATGCAGTGGTTACTCCCTTGTGGGCCTTCACTCTTCCCTGACACCAACCCAGGTCATGCCTGGAAAGCTCAGCGAGTTCCAGTACCAATGTGATCTGCACCAAATTTAGGACATGTGTGATGATTGAATTCTGTACTTATTTTCTCTCCCCAAACTTTTCTTTTATCCCATTTTCAATTTGTCTTTATTAGTGCTCTGTTTTTCCTTACCAGTGAATTTTTTACTCCTCTCCTGACTGGGACAATATTTTGCCATTTTCTACGTGCTTTTTTGGAATCCATAGTCCATTGGGACCAATTCCCCCAAACTCCCACACTCATTAGTCCCTTCAAATAATTTTCTCTTTATTTTGATAAAAGAACTTAAATATGGACATTTCTCTGTGAACTTCTCTAGTAGACAATAAGCACTTCCATTAGTTCACATCAAAGGGCCAGAAGGGGGAGTAGGCATTCTCCTTAACAAAAATTATGCTTGATTTTTAAAGGCCAAGTGCTCAGTACTTTTGTTGTAAACTTTTGCTACATAGAATTTAATATCACATTACTATTCATAACACCAATAAATATATATATATAGCATTTGTTGATGTATTTGCCAAGCACTAGACTAAAGATTTATATGTGTTCATTTAATCCACAAAACAAAAAATTATTTTCCCCTAATTTCAAAGAAAAAGCTATCTTTCTTCCTTTAATAGGTCAAATTTCATTTTGCTCATAATTCAACCTCATAATTATTATCTGAAGGTCTTTTCTGATAATTTTTCTTTAGTATTTTCAATATGTGATTTTATCGAAAACCCTTTTCATAATGACAAGAGCTAACGCACATCATGTGCTAATTATGGCCCAAAATGTTAAGTGCCTGATGAGAACTGTCATATTTAATACTTCAAGATATTAGTACTCTTTACCCCATTTTTACAGAGCAGGAAATTGAGGCATAGAAATATTTAAGAACTTGCTTATGATTATGTGGTTTTACAAGTGGAAGAGCAAGAGCCCTGATGGAAACCCAGGTAGATTCCAGCCCTGGTGGATATATTCACAGTTTCCCAGTCAATGGTGCATTTCTCATTTGGCCCTTAACTCTCTTACATGCTGATTGCTCTGTCTAGGCCCTGTTCCTCCTCTTCATAGCTATGATTCCATCTAGATTATGTCCTACACTGTCTCTTTTCACCTATTTTATAAAAAGATAATTTATTCAAGGGGGGTGGGAGATGAGGGTAAGGGAGATCGAATATATGGTGATGGAAGGAGAACTGACTCTGGGTGATGAACACACAATGGGATTTATAGATGATGTAATACAGAATTGTACACCTGAAATCTATGTAATTTCACTAACAATTGTCACCCCAATAAATTTAATAAAAAAAAAACAAAACAAAACAAAAAAAAAAGAAATGAGGTGGGGATTTTTTTTCTATGTATTATTTAAAATATAGTTGTGTCCATATATTTTCTTTGTCACTTCTCAATTTGCAGAATTCCTCTAGTAAAACTAGAATTAGGGGTGACTTTCATGAGGTCATCAATTAGCTATATTTAAATTCTTGCAGTTGTATTCATTTAGTAAAATTTTGCTAAATAAGGTAAAATTCTAGCACTTAAGAATCAGCCTACTTCAGTTCTATAGATGTTTACATACAGTGGGAAGCAATGAGGATAACTCCTGAGAAAGATTTTAAATTTGAAGTTCAACAATAATAACGATAAGCATGATAAATAAAAAGGGAATTAAAAACCAATGTGTGTATGCCTGTATCTGGACAAGTTCACTAATCCATGAATTTATAGCGTGTGTTCTAGCATGCAATAAGCACAAAAATTATCTCATCTCCTTCTTGACTAATCAAATGCTTATAGTAAACTCTATAGTAATGAGATTATACACAAGACATTGTAAATCAAGTGGAATAAAATATGCTGTGAGGTAACTTGATCCAGAAAAATCTCCTGGCTTTTCTCTGAACCACATTCAATAAATTCTGATAATGCTAATTTAGCCAATTTATGTGCCCAGATGAAACTCAATAAAGATGTCTTTTCCAGCATAATTGTTGGAGAAAAAGTTCCCATGTTTATTAGTAGCTGAAGATAATTCAAAAGTTAGAGGGTATGTTGAAATTTCCATTAATAAAATATTCTAAAAATGTTTGCTAGGCTTTAGTTATAAGGAATGTAGATTATATTCTTATTTGAATACCAGTGTTGACCTCAATCCAATGACACTTGTCAACTATAAAAGTGAAGAGTGTAAAACTGCCTGGATTTTCATGGTAATTTAACTTTGCTGACCCTTTTCATCAGTTCATATTTTTAAGGATTTGAAGTTCAAAGAAAAGGCCACAGTTTAGCCCATTACAAAGTGGCATATGCTCAAATCCATGTGAATTGCTCCAAACGTTAACCTAGTTTTAGTGGGTTTCTTTGGTTTCCTGAAAAAAAACTGCAGCTACTTAACAAATGTTTTCTAAATTTGTATTTGATTTTTCTTCTAGTTCCCCTGAGGTATGATTACATATTCAAATGCTATTTAAAATATTTTCAACAGAAGCTGTAAGAATATGTGCAAAATCAGTGGTAGAATAAAGTCAATTGTCCAAATAACACAAATAAACATAATCTCATCTTTGATCCTACTACCTGTTAATAAATCATAAAAGTTTGCTCTTCTTTTTCTCAGAGTATGTTTTAATCAAATTAATGCGTTGGTCACCAGAGTGTGTTATTGTAACACTATCATCAGCAGCATATAAAATTCTATGATTTTTAGTCTAGTCTTCCGACCTCTAGATATTTTACGTTTGCATAAATTTATATTAGGTCACAGAATATTTGCATAAATTTTTAAAATGTAACTTTAAATCACCAGTGATTGAAAAAATATCGTGAGATCTTATGCTTTACTAATTGTTACATTTAAATCTGTGCTGCTGACCATAACAGCAGCAATGTAATGAAGATATTTTCTAGTATCAGTAATGCATGGAGGTTTTGAATTAGAAGGGAGGTGGCTCATTTGGGCACCATACTTCCCTTGGGTCTGATGCTGGTTAATTTAAAGCTTATAGCTAACGGGTTTTATCACCTCCTATGACATAGACTTGGCCAGAGGCCCAGACCAAGAGCATTTAATTGGATGAATGATTATTAATTCTGGAGATTATATAAATAAAAGGATTTAAAGAATGGGGTTGTTATGTTCCTCACAACTGGCATCTTCGGCAAATTTAATAGCTCCCATCCTCCCAGCACTGGCAGACCATCCCAAGCTAATGTTGGGGAGGATTTCAATATGAGAAAATGTTTAGGCGAATGTGATCAAGTTCTGTGCCTCAGACTCCAGGCAAGGTTGATGTAACATTATCTGGGAGCCACCAGATGTCGTACATACATTGTTCATTATTTGATTCTCCAAGTATATGCAGTAAGCACTAGAAAGAGAAAAAAAAAAAATTCTGCAGCTGTTAAAAGGTTCAAAGGATTCTGTCCAGAGCAGTGCTGAGTTCACTGATAAAATTTACTTCCTCTGCCTTTGTACATGTAGTTTATAAAGGAACTTCTACCTCATTCACGGGAAGAATTTTAAGTTCACATGAAACATAATCATTATTTTTATGATGATTTGATTTTCCTGAACATATTTAAAACTTTTTGTTTTCTTTCAAGCTGACGTGTCGCTTATTTTTAATTCAACGTACAACTCCTGATTGAGGGGTTTCTCTTTAATCATCACTTGCTAGCTGCTGGGGGTATAGAGCTAAATAAGATTTTCCCTGTCATCAAAAACCTTACAGTCCAGTCAGGGAGTTAGATAGAGAAGTAAACTAATAGAACATAGCTATGGTGTGGTCTCAGATTAGGTTTTCTGGAAGCAGGTCTGAGATGAAGTTTGGGGTACAAGGTGTTTCTGAGGGATGAACACCTGTGAAAGGGTGGGGAGGAAACTGGATTGGACAGAGGAAAAAGTCAAACTGATGCACGTCTGCCCCGCACACTGGGACATTGGGGAACAATTGCCCATCAGAGCTGTTCCACGTCCGGATAGGTCTTTAAATCTCTTACTTTGCTCAGTGGTCAGAAGACAGCTGCCTAAGGAAGGGCATGACCTTCAGTGAGGTGGTTCTCTGCAGCTAAGGCAGACTCTAAAGCTGTCAGCTGAAGGCTGTCTGATGGCCACACTCCCTGTAAGCTGGGAAGCAAGTTCCTTTTTGTAGGGGATTTAGATAGTGCATCTCTGTGTGGTCAGTATACAGAATGCTATGGGACCCCAGGAGAAAGTCAGCTCAGCCTTGGGGGGTAGGTCATAGATGGTTTAAAGTGAGGCCAAGATGAATCATAGCAATAATAGTAATAATAATAACTAAGATTTATTGAGTAACTAATGGATGTCTTGCATGGATTATCTCATTTAACATTCACCACACACCTAGGAAATAGATGTGTAATGATCATTTTCAGGTTATAAATGCAATTTTAGCAGATGAATGATTAAGTAACTTTCCCAGCGCTAAGGAATTGGATTCAATCCCAGGTTGTGTGACTTTAAGACCCATTGGTAATAAGCGTATATACTCAGGAGTGTGGGCTGGGCTGTTACTTTGGGGAAATAGTGCGTAAAGACATGAACTGCCTATCAAAGTTCCTAACCTTGAATATAAATTTAATAAGTATTTGTTGAAAGAGTTAGAAAGGGAGGGATGAGGGAATGAAAGAAGGAATGGACAAACAGACAAAGTCATATTTAAAGAACTATAATAAGATGCATATGGTCAAAGAACTGAGTCTCAAGCCCTGTCAAGAAGCTCCAAATTTTTCCTAAAAAGAACTGAATGAGTATTAGGCATGTTGTTCTCTGTGTTCTCCTGAGATTATTTTCTCCAAATCACCATTTTTTAAAGCTCTACATGTGACTGATAGTCCTTTCTCCAGTGCATATCAGAGTTACTTCATTCTGGTGGGATTTTACACTTTACTGAAGTCTTTACACTTTACCGGACTACCTGGGGCCTTGGGGACCATGTTCTCGCCTCAAGAGTCTCACCATCCTTAGAGTACTACAACAGATTGCCTACTGGATTTGACATCTAAGAACTTGGTGGTCAGGATATTTCCACTTCTATTTTTGTGTCTCTTTCCCAGATTTCTCCCCTGCTACACATTTTGTGTTCAGCCCATTTCATCTGCCATCCAGCAGTACTTGTGTTTCTTGCTCAGTTATCAAGCCCAATGGGAATGTGTTTCCACAAGACACAAGCCTGATTTCAGTAAAATTAAAATAGCTGCTTTCTGGTCAATCCTGTCCACCTTAGGCATATAATGTTCTTAAGGGTTATTAAAAAAAACTACATATGATGCTACTTATGATAACTGTGTAGGCCTATTATTATGACACTTTGTTTTTTAATCTTATATAAGGGTTTGAAGATCATGTTGATGAGATTTTTCTAATTCCTGGCTATATTATAGTTTATGTGCCCCTATATTAAAGCCCATGTGTTACGGTTTCTGGAGTTGAGAAGAGTACCACGTACAGATATCGCCTTATATTTAAGATACTATAACGAAAAATAATGATGAAATAAAAGAGGTGGGCAACGATATATTTGTTTATTACATGAGATTGGAAGAGGTGGCAGGTCAGAAAAATCAATTTTTTAAACTATTTATTTATTATTTATTCATTCATTTATTTTTATACTTTATTTATTCATTTAGACATTCAGTATTAGTTCACATAAATTTTAAGTGTATGAAGTTGAACAATTAAGTTTGCGAACTCATCCTAGAGAAAGTGCTACATACCTCATTGCTGAATATCACTACAGTCACCTTCAAAGTATTCCCCTTAATAAAAGGGGCTTCTGTGATAAGTTAATGCCATAGTTCCAATCAAGGCCCTGTAGATGTCTGATTTTCTACTGAATACTGGTAATCTGGACGGCACCAGTGTGACAGAGCAGGAGTTTTACCTGGAATGAAAGTTAGGAAGCAAGACTGGAAAAGTGAGTGCTGGAGGAAATGTGTGCTTAGCATCAAATCCAAGTTTAAATGAAGACTAGTAGACACGAAATGATGCAATCAAGTACAGATTTGAAACTAGTGCTGAACAGGGCAAGGGGAGGAGATGGGCTGAAAAGTCCAGGACGCAGGTATTTATAAAGGCAGGGTTTGGGAGCGTCTTCTATCTGGTCCAGGGAAGGGTTAGGTTCCCTACACAGAAGGTTGACAGGGACTCTGGAGGTTGGTGATGTTGACGTGGGGAGAAGGAAAAAGAAGGGAGGTACGTGATCTCAGAAAGTACATGCTACTTTATTTTCTGTTTCTATGTGATATGCTTACATATGTAACAGTGATTTTCAAAGTACTTTCGTTTTACTAGAGGACAGAATCCTACATGGAGCTTCAGTACAGAGAAGAAATAGAAGCAGAGCTGCAGTGGTTGAAATGGGTGACAGTTGGGACAATGCGTTCCTCTTCTCTTCAGGGGGCCCTAAGAAGAGCTGTTAGTTCCTACAGGGTTTAATGGTATTTGAGAGGAAGTATGGAATTAAAGAAAAATTTTTAGTTCAAAGTGAATTAAAATTTTAGAATATTTTTGTGTAGATAGTCTGTATGTGCTAGTAATAGGATATAGTTATTTTAAGTCTTTTAATTAAATTGGATTAAATTGAATTTTGGGTATTATTAGGTCATTTACAGCATAATATGTAGGTTGAGAGTAACTCTAAATCCAGACTGCCTGGGATTTTGTGCCAGTTTTACCACTTACCTTAGACAGATGCCTTATTCTTTCTGTGCGTCAGTTTCCTCAGTGGTAAAATTATATCTACCTCATAGGTACTATTATGAGGACTAAATGAATTAATATATATAAGCCACTTAAAATGGCCCTTGGCATATGGTGTGTATTATATTAATATTTCTGTTGTTTTTGTTATTATCAATAATATTTTCTGTACCTCGTATTTGCAAGCAGATTGCAAGCTTCCCGAAGTCAGAAGCACTATTTATGTTTCTTTCTATCTTGAATGACTAGAATAAAGTTTTGTATGTAATAGATGTTCAGGAAAGTAATTAATAAATTGACCAACTATTAATTGGGCACCTGCTATGATACCAAGGCACTCTTAGGGTTTGCAAATATAAAGGTGAATAAAATAGGGCTCTTGAGAAACCTGCAGTATAATGACCCTAAATTAAGTAAAATATAGCGTAATTAAATATAGTTAGGAGTCCGCCCCGACTCTGGGGGAAGGGCCCCCGGTGGAGTAGCCTGGTCGCCTGCCACCTCCGGAGCCAGCAGCCACCAGGCCAGGGGTTACTATGGAGCGATGGGTGACAATGGCTCTATGGAATACAACGTTCGTGAGACCTGGAAAGAAGTGACCAATGTTTACTTAGTAGTGATACTCATTAGCTTTGGCCTCTTCACATAAACCGAGAAGAATAAAAGGAAAATCAGGTGGATATTCAGTGTCCTACCTACAGAAGAAACTTTGTCAGAGCCCAACTTTCATGACACAATAAGCAAAATTCGTTTAAGGCAGCAACTGGAAATGTATTCCATTTCAAGGAAGTATGACCGTCAGTAGCCACAAAGCAAGGCTGACAGTGTGCATCTCTCAGAATGAAATCTCAGAAAATGAGCAACATATGTAATTGTTAAACAGCATGGTAGCAAGCTCCTAATTCCACGAAATCATGAACAGCATTTTTTAAAACTTCTGTCACCATAAAATCATTCTACTTGTGACTTTTTCCCAATTATTTTGTGTGTTTTGTTTTGCTTTCTAAAATTGCATCTGAGTCTTTTTTTACACAAATAAAAAGTGGCTCAAGAGAACTGAAAACAGAGTCTGCACGTACCTAGGAAGACAGACTATAACTAGAGATGGTGACTTTCCCTTGTGAAGATCTTTGATCAGTCAGAAATGAAAACCCATCTATAGGAGCAAGAATCTGGGCCTTATGCCTCTTTGATTTGAACATTTTGGCAAAATTTAGAAAATGAAAATCCAGTCATTCGGATAATTTGTTCTCAGAAGGCATTCTGTGATAAATGTAATATGGATAATGGACTAATTTGTGTTCTTATTGCAGTTGTTACCACCTTTTAATGGAATTAACGATTCGCCGTTTTCAGAACTTGCACAGCAGACGGTCTTTCCTGCATCATGAAGCATACCCACCTGCTTATTGTGGAAGCTTTCTGCCACTGGAATATTTTCCCCTTAACTGTGTTCCTAGGAGTTCGTTTGTTTATTTGTTTACATTCCACAGTTTTATTTCTACCACAAGAGTCTTCTTTAGGCCAGACAGTGGCCATGCTGCTGAATAAATGGGCACCTCTGTGCTGGTGTTAGCAACTTCCTTTTTAGTCATATGACTATCAATGGTTAATGCAATTAGCTGGTTTCTTATGCTTTTTTAGCATAATAAGCTTCCCTGAAGACTCATGTCTTGTACAATTGCATACCGTACATTGAAATATTTTAACATAACTTTTCATATGTATTTCAATAAAAGCTGGTTGGAAGTAGTGGCCGTGGTCATTGTCCATGTAACTGGCCAAGAATTAGTGTTTGAAGCAAAGCTAGTCTTAATTTTAAGAGTTAGAGTTAATATTTCAGCATTATTTTCTTTTCCCTTTGTAATTGTAAAGGAAAAGAATATAAATTCTGAATGAAAAGACTTAGACCAGATGTAATCATTCAGGGAAATTGAATTTACTTTTAAAATTTAATTTCATCGCTCAAAATTGTATGTAGTATACCAGGTGAATTGTTGACCAAATGCAATACTTCTTTCTTAACTCACAAATGGATGATTGTACCACCTAGCCAAAGCATGAAAAGCGATGTATAACTAAAAGGATTGGAAGCAGTTACAATTACAGGCTGGGGTAGCAGAGCGGCAAGGAGACAATCTTCCTGAACTTCGGTTTGCTCTCAGGAGAACCACTGTGTATTTCCATGAGCAGAGAATGTAATCAGAGGCAGGAGCAGTTTACTTGCTGCCACTGACATGGGGCACAGTCTGGACAAATTACAAAAACTGGCTATCTCAAATGGTTTGTAAAAATAGTGTACGGAAGGAAGGAAGGGAAGAAAGAAGAAAGGAAGGAAAGAAGGCAAGGAGGGAGGGAGGGAGGAAAGAAGGATCAAACTAAGGGAAGTCACAAAAGTAGTGTACATGAATAAATACAAACCACAATGATAAAAATACGTAATTAAATTTAATGTAAATTATTGTAATAAAGGAGCTATAATAGAGGTATGTAAAAAATATTTAAAAAACACTTTGGGAGTACAGATACATGGGTGAATTTTTTCTGTTGGTAACAGTACCGTGAATTTTGTTTGAGTTAAATCTTGAAGAGTGTATGCGTATTAGTTCGCTAGGTCTAAAAGTGTGAAAAAGACTTTTGCTGAAAAGAGTAAGTTTGAGGCAAAAAGCAGCATGACAGTGGCAAGGCCTTTAGATGCTGAAAGAGAGAGGAGTTGTTACCTGAGTAAGATGTAAAGGTAAGCAGGAACATGAACATAGATGGCACAAGTGTGCCATTGGGACTTATGCAGGACTCAGTCCTGTAGGAATTGCATGACTGCAGGTTTCACTGCATAAATATTTGTGGATACTGAAAATTTCTATTCCATATTGAGCAAGTCCATCAAGTTCCCTTTGGGGCTTTTGGATCTTTATATATAGATACTTTTCTTTTTTTTTAATGGAAAACTAAAAATGAATGACTTTGGTCTTTAGTGGCTCTGATGAAGTGACATTAAAGGTTTACAAGTAACTGAGAGAGTGTATGTTTTGAACTATTCACTCTTCCAGGTTTAATTTTGAAACCGTGTTTTTCTGTACAGAAATTAGATTTTTCTTTTTATATAATGAAATGTCAGGAACATAGTCATGGGAAGTTTTCACTTGGACAGAAACCACAAGTTCAAAGTCTACTGTAATTTTGTAGGCGGAAGAACAAGAGTTGTACTTGGCCATAACACATTTCGTCCTCTAGATTTAGGAGGATGAGAGCCATCAAAATTCCCGAGGTGGCCTGTGTGAGATTTTGTTGATTTAGCTGAATTTTGCTCTTTTCTTGTGTACTTTCCTTTATTTAGCCTCATCACTGGTTTATACAGTTACTGTTTCATTAGGTATTTTAAACCCTTAGGTTTCTTTACTATGCTTAGCCCATAGTGAAAATTCAATAAATAGCTGTTATGTAAGTGAGTAATACAGTTTGACTTTCCACACCAATTTACTAATATAAAATTCATGACAAATGATAAATTTGTCAATTACATATAGAAATGAAAAACTCCCCCCAAATCTCCATCCTTAAAATATTATGATAGTAGTAGAAAAGGAAACCTTCTATCCTAAGGACACCACCAAACGCCCTTCCCACCTTTCTCGCTGCTTTCGATGCTGATGACCTCCTGGCCTTCCTTGAACCCAGGCGCCTACATCCTGGGAATGGATCACTGTTTCAAAGTTGACCTCTAACAGGTAACACATTTTTTTGTTTCTTAGAGGAAAGGAAGACGGAAAGTAAAACAAAATGAAAACCTCTGCTTACTTTGTCAGGGCACCAACCTTTTCCAAGTATTAGAAACTTGGTTTTCAGTACATTGCCATGTGTTGAAAAGCACGTGGTTTTCAGAATTGGATCTGGGATCAAAATTAGGCTCTGATTCTTGTGTGTCCAAGCTTGTGACCAAGGTCGATTTACTTTCTCCACCATAAAATAAGGAATAATAACATCTACCTCCCAGGGTTGTTTCAAAGACTGAAAAGGAGACAAGTGTGGTCACATGTAGCACAGAGGGCATTGCCTGTTACACAGAGAAGGTATCCAGTACGCCCTGGGTGCCTGTCTCCCTGCCAAGTCACGCCTCCTGTCTTCTGCAGGCCACTCTCATTCTAGAGCTCTGAATCATAAAACTTACTTAGAGATAGTTATTGTAAATGAGAATTGACTGAATTCTTTCTGATTGTGTACATTGAGTCGTATGTAAGTATAAGAAGCACAGTTTCCTATAGTCCTGGGTTTGAGAAAACCTGCTCACTCCATTCATCTATCACAGGGATGGTCATGATGGTTATGAAGCCCCGTCAGTGTATTTCTTTCTTTAGCCAAAGAGACTGATAAAACATTGGGCACGTAGCATGTGATGTCAGTCAGGACAATTCTTCCCTAGCTTTTCACCATAAATGTTAGTAAAACTATCTCTTATCGCTGGACTTGATAAGTGGGCAGAATATGAGACTGAGGGTGGCATCAGCTCTCTAGTATACCACATGAAGAAGAATTGCCTGAAGGGAGAGAGAGAGAGAGAGAGAGAGAGAGAGAGAGAGAGAGAGACAGAGAGAGAGACAGACAGAGAGACAGAGAGACAGAGAGAGACAGAGAGAATCTTACGGTATTAGTTGAATCCCTGAATATAGACAGTCCAGAAGCCATCTTTATCCCTAGACTTCCTCCATTTATGCATAAACTACATATATAAAAAATATCAATTAGCCCTTTCAACACATCAATAATTTTCTAAAGATAATTTTATTTTGGAAAGGATATATACAAAATTATTTCATATTTTTCTATTTTTGTAGGTCCCTAGTATTAATAGATAAACTAATTATGTTTATAAAGTAGAATCAGCCTTGCTTGCATTAAGGGAAGTGTATTAATATTGACGCTTGGGGACTAATTCTCATACTCAAGTGAACCTCAGAAGCCACTTGGTTTAAAAATCCCAAGAAAAGTCAATAGCAGCACCAAAAACAAAACCATAGACATGCTGAGAATACTTGGAGGTGTTAATCGGGGCAAGTGCTTGACTAAGCTGCTGGATACAAGCCCCTGACAGCTTCTGTAGAATCTCAGAAGTATCTGCAGTGTGGTACTCTACGCCTCACCACTCTCAGGTGACAGGGGATTTTGTACAATTAAAGTGAAGATATTAAACAGAGTATTTTTTTAAAAAAATAATCAAGAAAAATGGCAGATTACAATGATATAACAAGACTAAACATTTATTTCCCCAAAGTCATAAAACCCAGGAACTCAGTCTTCTTAGAGACTATCACCCACAGCATGGTATTAATAATAAATCAGCCAGTGTTCATTTATTCCTCTATTCAATGGACTTTTATTTATTGAGTTCCCGTTAAGTGCTAGTTACTGTTCTAAACACTGGGGATGCAGCATTGTACAAAACAGAAAGGAGTCCCTGCCCTCATGGGGATTATATTCCAGGGGGCAGAAATTTTTAAATAAAAATCAGTAAAATATGTAATGTGTTGGATGGTGCTGATGCTCTGGAGGAAACGAAACTCCATGGCCTGGGTGGAGGGGGTGGAGCTGGAGTTGTACTTTGAAAAGGGTGAATGGAAAAGACCTCACACAGAAGAGGTAAGGGGGCAAGCCATTGAGATATCCGGGGAAAGAGTATTCAAGGAAATGGGATGAGCAAGTGTAAAAACAAGACAAAACAAAACAAAACAAAACAAAACAAAATATCAAGGAAGTCAACGTGGCTGGAGAGGAGAGAAGGTAGAAAAGCTAATGAGATGAGGTCTAAAAAGGAGTCAGGGCCAGATCTTGTAGAAATCTTGGAGACAATCTAAGGAATGGGTTTTCATTCCACACAGAAGGAAAGCCATTTAAGGATTTTGAGCAAAGGGGGGCTCATTATCTGAATTAAATTTTGGAAGGATCCCTCTGGCTGCTGTGTTAAAAGGACACATGGGGTGCTGGGAGGTGCAGAACCACTGAAGACAGTTAAGACAATAAGTCAGTAATACTGGTGCCAGATGATGGTGGCTCCATCTTGGTAGAGGTGGAGGTGGGAGACATGTTTAGATTCTGGATTTGTTTGGAGGGTAGACTCAACAGATTATCAGCTGAATACTTTTTAAGATCCTTAATGGTGATAATATTGTCAAGGTAATATACACACATGTACATATGTATACATATATATACTATTAAAAAAAAGATTAAAGGATATATAAGTCTGCAGTTTTCATCAGTATCAAATATGTAATAAAGAATGTTTTATCATATGCAAGAACTACATTAAGTAGAACTTGAAAGAGGAAACCATTCCAAGCTAAATAATCATCTGAGAGAGAATCTGAGGTGTTAACCCCCATCCCTCACTCTGACTTTAAGGGTTTGTGCACAGGACTTCTAGACTTCTCCCCTTCCCTTCCTCTGTCTTGCTGAAAATAAGACCTGGTCTTATATTAAGTTTTGCTCCAAAAGATGCATTAGGGCTTATGTTCAGGGGATGTCATCCTGAAAAAATCATCCTAGGGCTTATTTTCCAGTTAGGTCTTATTTTGGGGGTAACATGGTGTGTGTGTGTGTGTGTGTGTGTGTGTGTGTGTGTGTGTGTGTGTCTATATATATATATATATATATATATATATATTTATATATATATATAATTTTTGAAAATGTCATTTATTATTGTTCTAATTAAAAAATATTACATTTTTCATTATTAGAGTTAAATTTACCATTCATCTTTGCATTGTGCAATGCCAGTTTTAACTGCAAATATAACAGCATTTTATTCATATATAAAATCACTGAAATTACACAATTTGTATTATGTAACTTTTACATGTACATATTTAATTATTACTAGAACAGGGAAAACTTATTGAACTGTTTTTACTTCAATTCTTGATAATGTGCACCTTCTACTAACACTCCTGTGCCTTAGGCTTACTGATCAGTGAGGAAGAACTGAAAGGAGAAAGAATTATGCATTGTCTTACCTTTTCCTTTCCTTCAATGTCAACGTTTTGAGCATAATTGGTGGGCTAACACAGAGACGCAATGCAAATAAGAAGATATATGGTAGGATTTATGGATCATTCGTGTTTCTTAGGATACCATTGCCTCCTTTCTGCATTTGAGGCAAGTTCTGTTTGAATTGAAAGTGAAGTTTCTAGGGCTGTCATGGCCCCACTTATTCAGTAGTATCAACATGCTGAAATCCCACTCACAGTAGGTCCATGGGATCTCTGTGCTCACAGGACACTGAGACCACTATGCAAATGAAGTGTCAAGAAATGACACATGCATATTGCACACATCTCCTCTGCTCACAACATGCCCCAATGTCCCATTGGCTCTCACTTACAAAATAGACCTTCAATCGTTATTAAGAATTTCCAGACAGCAACATCAGAACATTAAATGAAGTATGGGGTGACCACAGAAGTTGCACCCCCGTGAACCCAGCCCTGCCTCTACCTGACATTTCATTAAGCCCCTCCCCACATTCCTTTTAAAATTTGAGATGAAAATTCCTGCATTCTCATGTATTAGAGCACTAAGCTCAAAGTGTTTACTGAACAGTTTTTCCCTACTTTTTAAATCTTTTCTCCCTCTTTCATTTCCACTTCCTTTAGTCTTGGATTTGCCCTGGAAACTCCCAAATCTTTTCAGCTTTTCCTTAAATTGCATAGTGCGCTCCCCATTCCCACATGCCAACCCAAACTTTCCCCAGCCAAAACTCAAGCACAGGAGCAAAGAGTAGCTTTCTCACCACACCATTCCTCAAATATACCTGCAATAGATTTCCCTATTAACATAATTACTTAAGAGGGATTTGGCTGTTATTTGTTAAGTTATTTTTCCTCACCTCATTATCTCATGACTTCTATACAAACATAATTTGTTTTCACTTTTAAACATTTTTGAAAAAGTGATACAATTTCAAATCAATGTGCACATTGAATGTAACTGTTTCTGGTATGTTCAAATTTGAGCTAGGAAATGTGTAACCTCAGATCTATTTGAAAACATTCTGTGGCCACTAATTAAAAGGGAACATTACACATGGCATCCACCCCCTGTTCCTGAGTTGGAGTTCACACATACTTTTATGACAATAGTCATCATTCAGAATTATAAGTATTTACATTATGTCTCTCTTCTATACTGGAACACTCTATAATTGGGAGGGAACAGACTGTAAAATATTTAGAGGTATACCCCCATCACTACCTGCAAAATTAACTTTAGGCCCTTAATAGAAAGTATTCAGCACTTGTATCCTCAAAGAATGAAGGACTGTTTCTTATTTCGGAGGTTATAATTTAGGTTGAGCTTTCAAAAATACATTTTAATATTTATAAGGCATTCTTTATAAACTGCTCTACTAATTTTGGTTGGTTTCTGTGGAAAACCATACCTAGAAATCTATATGGTTTAAGAATACACAGGCACCCTATCTTAAGAATTTTATTTTGTTTTAGTCCCTCGAATCTCTGAAGATAATTTTTTCCAACACTAACCTTAGGTAAGAGGTTGATGGCTTGTGTAGCAAAACTATGCTCACCATGCTAGCCTATTCTTTCTAGGCACGGCTCAGTGGAAATGTGTTCCCATTTGCAGGTATATTTTCTTCTGACTTTCAAGGTCACTGCCAGGAAACCAGGACAAAACAACTAAGTGGACACAGAAGAGGACTGTATAATTCTGTCACTACCCACTATTCATATTTATTTTATAGAACCCTTTGAATTGGGAGCAAACTTGAAAATCATTTCATTTGACTTCTTTCTTAATTCAGTGATCTAGTGTATATCACCTCTGATAAGTTTATAAAAATTCATCTCTGAGATCCAGGCTCTGAATCAAGATTCAAAAGTGTGTCCCTGGAGTATGAAGGAATGTGTTCCTGTTTCATACTTAGATGCCTGTTTAAGGTGGCCTTTCTCAGACATCACCATAAGCTACATGCCTTTTGATCTCATAAGACCTCAGCTTTCAGAATATATTACTTTTTAAACCATTCTTTTCTTTTAGGAATTTGGAGAACTTGCTTTCTTTGGAATTTATTTGACTATAAATGGCAAAAGCTACAACTCTGAATATAACTACTATTTTTTATTTATTTATAAATATGCACCTATACCTAAGGGGAAAATATGTGAGATGAAAACCCCCATTCGTTGATTATTTAACAAGTATTTGAGGACTTACTAACACTTTTTGTAGTCCCTGAAGATAAAGTGATGGTCTCAAAATCATGGCTTCTGCCTTCAGAAAGCTTATAGTTTTGAGGGTAGATAGGTAATTAAACAAGTAATCCTGACAGACTCTGAGGACTTTTCCTATGTGAGGAAAGATGTGGGAATATATGTTAGAAGCACCTACCTGGTTTAAAATATTCAGAGTTTTCTTGGACAAGAATGTTTAAGCTGATAATTTGGAGAAGTAGACATTGTCAAGATGAAGAGAGCCAGGGAACCACATATTTGATGGCCCAGTGACCAGAGGGATTATGATAAATTAAAGGAACTGAAAAAAAAAAAAATCAGTATGGCTGGTGTGTGATTAAAGAGGCATCAAATGAGATTGGAGAGGAGGGCATGAGCCAGATCGTTGATGGCCTTGTAAATTCAGTGAGAGCTGTAGCATTTAGTACTCAGGGAAATGGGAACTATTGAAGAGTTTTAAGCAAGGCAATTCCAGATGACAGGCTGCATGGGACAATGCATGGCGTCTGTCGTCTGCCGTGGGCTTGAGCCAGCACAAGGGAGCCAACTGTTAAATATTCAGGAATTTTGCCAACTAGTTGTTAAACTGTCAGTAGCTTAAAATAGGCCATGGTGGGAAAATTTACATATTGGAAACTGGCAAACACCACAAATAAGGGTTTTGTCATGGTTGTTGTTGGAAGGCTGGTTTACCAGCACACCACTGGATAGATGTAAGGAAGATGGGGGACGAGGAGAAACATGATGGCCTGGACCAGGATGGTAGCAACAGGAATGGAAACACGTGGTTACCTTTGAGAAATACTCGGGTATTATGTGTGTTTGTGGAAGTGGACACAGAGATAGAAAAATAGGCCTAGCTGGTCCCAGGCTCCTCTCCAACCCATCACTGAACTTTCAACTTGACACACTTCAAGTAGCTCCAGTTTGAAAGCAAAGGTCAAACTCTTTGGATATTCCATTCCACATTTAGTCATACCATTTGTTTTTTAAGAACATGAGTATTAAATATCTTACTATAAGTTCTTGTGAACAAATTAATAACTCTATACTTCAATTTTGATAATACTATCAGTAACATATAGCCAGAGCCTTTTTCTATTCAGAGACTCTTTTGACTTACCTGTCATGTATTGCTGATGTTTTCCAAGCTCTCTCAATGACAACAGGAATGCCAAATGGGGAAGGCAATTGGGATATTAAACTATCTTCTCATGTGATTCTGCAAAGATGACACTGAAGCAGATGCTATGATTCTGTAAAAGTTTTATTTGTAATTTTATGAGATTAGGACACACACTCACATCCATATGGTATGTTCACTTTGGTTTTCAGCAAGGATTATACATCAGATAGAGAGGTAGGAAGCAGAAGAGAATATATTATTTATTTTGGCCAATTCAGTTGCTAAGCAGACTCATTATTTGTGTCCTGGCACAAAGGTAGCACATTCTGACTGTGGATCCAAATATTTATTTTTTTCTTGTTTGTGTCAGATACAGGGGTTGTATGCTTCACCAATCCTTACCCTTTCTGTGATTGAAAGGCCATATCCTGTCATTTTTACACTCCAAAGATGATTTTGTTTAGATAGAGGAAAGTGTCAGGAATGACGCCTTCTGACAGCAGGGTGAAACTCTCACATTTAAAGAATTCTCACCAGAGGTGTTTGTAATCTCCCTCCAATTTTCCCTTCCTCCGAAAACCTGTTTGAAGATAAAGCAGAGTGTAACCTGTGCCCTGTCAACTTCCTGCAGTGTTAACTCAAAAACCTCCATCAGTCACAGAGTACATCATTTAACAAGTTCCTGGTGATTGGGAATGAGTTCCAGATCACTTTCCATAGGACTCTATTGCCCCAGGCCATCGTAGCTCTTCATTAAATTTTCGGAAGGTGGTATCTAGCTTCATGATTAAAGAATCTTGAAACAAGACCCTGTGTGATTCCGTGTCAATAAATTCATCTCACTTCCCTAAAACTAGGAAGAGGAGAAATGGCTTATGAGAATCTGATACTTTTAAAAAATAACATCCTGAGTTTGTTGCTATGGTCATTATTTTATTTTTAATGTAAGGATAAGTCCAATTCATTAAATCTTTTTTTTTCTTTCAGTTCAATTAAAAAATAAAACAAAACCTCCTCTCATCATGCATTATACCTGCATTTTGATGCTATTGTGGTGAACAAAACAAATAAATCCATTGCTCTAATGGAGCTTGCATTCTAGAAATACATGATTGACTAAATGAAAGAACGAGGTCAGGGGTTGAACCAATTTTCACTTACGATTCCTTTCAGCACTTTAAAAACTTTTTACTTTGAAATAATTTTAGTCTAAAGAACAGTAGGAAAGACAGTACAGAGGGTTGCCTTATCCCTTAGGGTTAACATCTTATATCTTGCCTGGTAAGATGATCAAAACTAAGAAATTAGCATCGGTACAATACTATTTACCAAAATATGGATTTTATTCATATTTCCTCAGTTTTGCTCTGATGTCTTTTTGCTGTTCCAGTGTCTAAGCCTGAATATCATATTGCAGCTATTTTTCATGTGTCTTTAATCTTCTGCCTGTGACAGTCCCTCAGTCTTTTCTTATCTTTCATGACCTTGACACTTCTGAAGAGATTTGGTTAAATATTTTGTCGTATGTCCCTCAAATTGGGTTTGTCTGATGTTTTCTCAGGATTAGGCTGTGGTTATGAATTTTGGGGAAGGATACATAGGCCTGTATACTCTTCAACTTAGAGGGTTCATAATATCAGTGTTTTATTGTAAGTGATAGTAACCTTGATTACTTGGTTAAGGTTGTACCTGCCAGGTTTTTCTACTGTAAAGTTACCATTTTTCCCTTTCCAAACTCTGTTCTTGGGAACTGAATACTAAGTCCAACACATACTGAACGAGAGGTGGATTTTGGTTCATTTTCTAGAGAGGAGTATCAAAGAATCTGTGGATGTACTTATATGTTAAAACTATCACAGTAACGGATAATTATGACGAGGAAGGGTACTTGGAGGCTATGCAGCTTTCCTATTTCTCTGTAATTTAGCATCCATTCATGGATCTTGCTTGCAGTAATTACTGTAGTGTTCTAATACTGATTTCTTCTTTCTCTCATTAATTCAATATTTATTAATTAGATTTTGTGCTGTCCCTCTTCCACAGTATGTTTGTTTATTTCATCATTTATTTGTATCAGTAAGAACTCACGAATATTTAGTTTCATTCTTTGGGTCATAACACAACCCCATTGTTATTTATTTTGTTGTTCATATTGTTCAAGCTTTAGCTAATTCATTTTTGGTTTGACTGCTCTGCTGTTTGCAACTGAGAGCTGGTGCTGTTATTTTTGTCTCTGTATGACACAGTAGTATTTTTCTCCATGAGAGGCAACTTTGGATGGAGGTCTATGTAATTTGTGAGCTTTAGACAGAAAACTGAAGGAAATTGTCCTCATTAACTTTGAGAATTATTCAAACATATATTTCAAACAATCAATGGCACTTCGGTGAGTAGAGGTAATAGCCGTGGAAGGGAAGAATAATGAAAACATATCTTGGGTTTGTTTATGTATTACTAAGAACTATCACACATTTCCTTAAGTCAGATACCATACCTTGATTATAGTTGTCAATCCTTGAAAGTTTTGTCTGAGTCTAGTAAAGTCAGTAGGCAAACCTAACTAATTATTACTTAGTGAGCTTTATCTTTATATTCTACAGTCTTCCTTTTGATACAGGGAAAAATAGAAATAAACATGTTTGTTGGCTGAATAAAGACATAACACCTGCACTGAAGAACTGTAATGGTTACTGGTGAGAAAAGATTAAAAAAAAATAATAAAACAATCAATTCAGAGCACACTATTATACATAGGTAAATTTACATTTTATGGAACAGATAGTAATGGATGCTCCTAATTAGAGACATTACTATTGCATTTCCTTGTTGTGATTAAGCTTTAGAGAATTTAATTGTAGGTTATATTAAAAATTGGAATAGTTATGAGATGTAGTCTGATTCATTTGTGTATTATAAGAAGGCAGAAAATATATTGAATATCAAAATCATTTATTTGTGTCACCTGGACCCTGATTTAAAATAGCTCCGAAAGATATTTCTAGCTTCAATATTATAGTGTATTTAAGAAATGCCTGAATTATTTCTCAGTTTAACAATTTTAATGGTAACATTAAATGAAGATGAAAGTTTCATTTATTTTGTTTTTTAGATTCAACATAAAAGTGAAATGAGATTGCATTTATCTTTCTGTATGAAAGATAAATTTAGCATAATTCCCTCTAGACCCATCCATGTTGACACAAATGATGAGATTTCATTCCTTTTTATGACTGAGTAATATTCCATTATATATGTGTACCACTTCAAAGGTGAAGAGATTAAGAAGTACAAATTGGCAGTTATAAAACAGTCACAAGAAAGTAAAGTGACTGCATAGGGAACATAATCAATAATATTGTAATAACTACCATCTTTCCCCAAAAATAAGACCTAACTGGAAAATAAGCCCTAGCATGATTTTTCAGGATGATATCCCCTGCACATAAGCTCTAATACGTCTTTTGGAGCAAAAATTAATATAAGAGCCAGTCTTATTTTCGGGGAAACATGGTATATATATAGTGTCAGGTAGGTACTAGACTTACTGGGGTGATCACTTTGTAAGTTATATAAGTTTTCTGTACACCTGAAACTAATATAATATTGTATGTCAACTATAATTGAAAAATTTTAAAAATATATCAAAGAGTTTTGAAGGAGTACTGTGAAGATTCTGTAGTGTATTTCCTTACTCTAACTTGGCCTTATCCATCACAACATGTAGAATAGACTATATTATTCCATACGGACCTTCTCCAGTATCCAGACTCAGAAATAACCCACTTCAATGTGCAAACACAAAGCCTCATGCAGATGTGTGTGCTTACAGAAGCTAGGGTCACTCACTCACTCACTCGTACTCACTCAATCACTCTGCATAACAAGCTTATATCCCTCATAACAGGTTCAGGAGTCAGCCACGTTATAAAGACACAGATACCATGTGTCTGTGGGATCATTAAGGAATACTCAAAATGGCAAATTTAAATTTGAGAATACCAAAAGTGTAGTGTTCCTTCAAGTATTTGGAAAAAGGATATTTTTCAATGTCAAATCTAATTTTGTCATCAGATCACCAGGCGTTTATGATCTTTAGATTTTGGTATCTTGAGATGCAATGGTTGGGGTTCTGTTTTTTTAAGAGCATTCGGTCTTTAATGAAAGTTTACAAGCCCCTTCTTAGTCTGAGAGTAAGATCTCTTCTGAGATGTAGGAACTCAGTTTGGGCAGAACTGACGTTTAAAAACAAAGACTAAGGCAGCTGTCTCTACATCCATGATTTGATGGAATCAAGCTTGTGGAGAAGAAAGAATAATGTATGGGAGTTTCCCTACCAGAGCCTTTGAGAACATACTTCCCCCATATCTAACAATATATATTAGAGTGTAATACAATATGGTATAATAAATCTCATTTTATCAACTATCATGGCTGGGACAGCAATGATTGTATTTTAGAACAGAGCATCATAAAGATAAACGTCAGAATTGAAGAAATTGTAGGTAAGATTAGAAAAAAAAATATATCATGAAGAAACTGTTTTCTAGAGCATGTTGGAAGAGAGGGATTAAAAATAAAAATCATATGCTTATTTTTTCTTTTCTTTTTTTTTTTTTGGTGAAAGGTGAGTGATTTTCTATTGCTTTATACATTCCCCAGTCAAATGTAATACTCCAGCATTGCTGTTGGTGGATTATTTTACCATATCCCCATCTCTTTACCTCCCTGACAACACTTACCTTTTTTATTTATGCAATTCCAACATCAAAAATATATATTCATATATACTCATATGTACATATACATTTAAGTTTACTCATTAGACTGTCATCATCATTGTTTTATTAGCAGCTGTTCTTATCTAGAATAATAATGGGTAGGAAAAAATGACTTTCTTTTTTGTAACTCCTACACTTATATACTTAGATGATAACTATTTTGGATAAGAGGGACTAGATCATGATTCTCATTTCTCAACTTTTAAAATCGCTTTTATCTCCATTACAAAATGAGAAATATTTTCTGGCCCTGGTGATCATAAAAAAAATCTCTTTAAAATGAAAAACCAAAACAAACATAAACAGAAAAATTCTACCACCAACAACAATGAGGGAATTACTATTAACAGGCTTTTTTTCTTTCTTATAAATTCTGGTTTGGGAAGTCTGGCATCTAAGGAGCCTGCTTATCTAATGAAGTAGCTCTACATAAATTGAGACTTAACATTACACAGAAATTTGGCTAAGTTTCATTACTGACATACATATTATTACTCTTAGATGAAATTTCAAGGAAGCAGACATTTGCCTGTTTTTGATCACGTAGCCTCAACTCTGCACAGTCACATTTAGATTAGAGAAGTTTAAATTACAAATCTTATTTAAAGTGTGAGTGCCACTGTGATAAGAAGCTCATAAATAAGAGCATGAAACACATTTTAAAAGAAAGATTACAAGCCTTACAAAATATATCCAGGAATAGCATCTCTTTACAGTCAGTTATATTCATATATGGGAAGGTTCTCTTGATGAGAATCGTTACTACTTTCAAAAAATCAGTATTATTTCTCTTGTGGCAGTAAAATAAATGTTAGCCCACAATTTAACATTGTGAGTCAAAGAAACCACTTATTATTCCACCCCCAAATCCTTATGTAACATTATTTAACTGGCATTATAGAAGTTTTAAAATAGGATATTTTAGAAAATTAAATGTCTGTGACAACAAAAAAATAAGAATAATGCGTGCACTAAGTTTTTATTTTTAAAGTCTGATGATGCATACTTTTTTGTCAAATTTGATATCAATGCATGGCTTTTATTCTAATGTCTTCCCTCTAAAAAAAATAGTAAAAAACAATTTGTCCCTTTCAAGAATAGCTAAAAGTTTGTAAAAAATTAAATTGTAATAAAGCCTTAAAAATAGGTTTAGTCTACAATTACCTCATGGTTAGCATAATGAATTGTGGTGTTGTATATTATAAAATAACCTATTAATATATGTGAAGCAGTCAATTAAAAAATAAAACAGATTAACAAAAATTCTTACATTAACTATACATCCTTAAGCATAGACCGTGTATCATTATAAAATTTAAGATTCTTATCTAAAACATTTCATGTGTTTCTTGACTTCATTTTACTATCTGCCACTACCATTCTATCCAGACACAATTATACATAACGTGTTTCCCCGAAAATAAGACCTAACCGGAAAATAAGCCCTAGCATGATTTTTCAGGATGATGTCCCCTGAACATAAGCCCGAATGCGTCTTTTGTAGCAAACCTTAATATACGACCCGGTCTTATTTTCGAGGAAACACCGTAGTATTACCCAACTTCCTAACTGCTCTCTATTTTTCCAGTTTTCTTGCCTTTCCATTATACCTTCTACACCTACTCCAGACTAATTTCAATCTTGTTCTCATGTCATTTTCTTACTCACAGATCTTTAATGATTCCTTATTTTCTACTGCAAAGTGTCCAAGTTACTATTAGCTCTTAAAGCTTTACATAATTAAGTGCAATATGACCTTTGAAATTGAATCTGGCATTGTTCTTTTTCACATTTTTCCTCAACTAGTACAGATTGTTCGCTGTCCCTTAAAGGAGACCTACTTATTGTTGCTTCTATAAAACTTCTCTTCATTATCCCTTTATTAGAATTTTTGTCCCTCTTCTCAATTTGTATTACCTTTAATTCCAGTTACCTTTCCAATTACCTTGATTTCCAGGTCCCATTCTACTCCCACCTCCTTTCTGATAATTTCAAACTGCACTAACCTTTCTTCTCAAGAATTTATCACATTATATGCTTTTTGGCATATCTTATGCTTTTTTTCAGTGTGCTATAGTTAAGTTCTTGGACTGTCATTTAATTATTTCTATTTTTAGAATCCTTGAGGGCAAACACTGCATATTTTACCCTTTTGGATATTGTGCATAGAACAATGCATTGATTTTAGAAGAGACAGTCCTAAGATTTGACTCTTGACTCCACCATCAGTAGCAGTGCCAAGGTCGTGATTTAACCTCTCTCAGCCTCAGTTTGCTCATCTCTGAGAATGGAAGAGACAAACTAAGTCACAGGATTATAGTGAGTATGTTGGTGGTTGAATAAAGCACTCAGTGCTCAACAAATGTTCATTCTCCCCTGGTACCCTACACAATAGAATTGCTCAGTAATTATTTATCAAATGCATTGAAGAAGCCTTCACTCATGGTTGGCTGACTCTTCATTTAATTAGTAATTGAAGGATTCAATTAAATCAAATTCCAAGCCCAGAAGATTTGAGAGCTGTATGGCTCTCTGTGGAAAATTCTTTGCAGATAGTTGCTCTCCGAAGCATTTCACCAGCATCAGCTATATTCTGGGCTCAGTTTCATATAAATAGGATGAGGTTACCAAAAACGAAATCCTGGAACAAGCCAGTCAGCAGGATGTTAATAAAGCTGCCTCAAACCCAGCTCTGTTGAGGTGGAAACGTGTGGAAGACAACGTGATTACCAGGTGATAACTCCTATATTTCCACATGAAGTGGGCTACACAGCAAACTCTAAGAAACATTGTATTAGCATCTAGGAAAAAAAGTTCAAACAGAGCACCATCGGTCAGATACTGAAAGTCAGAGCAATGGGGATGGGAAATTTTGTATTGAGCTGTTTGGGCCTGTCCAGCCCATGAAGCAATGAGGAGGAGCCCAAACCACAATAGATTAACAACAACAAAAACTGCATGAACATGATCATAATTACTACTATCGAAATTTATATAGAAAATGGGAGGACTTGCACTGATCTTTAAAATCACACTTAGATGAGAAAGTACTATAATAAATGTATCAGATTTGGGACTACATATGTGTAAAAGTGTGTAACTTAAAAAAAGCTGAAGTTATGAACCAGTAATAATTGCCATGTAAATAAATTTGTGCTCAATACTTAATCTGTCCAGCAAATGACTAAAGGATGTGAGAATTCAGTATGGATACACACACTGAATAATATTCAAAAATTTGTTTTGGCTGCAGAGATTTTATGTCAGAGAATGTAATCTACCACTTGAAAAAAAAAAAGAAACAAAGAAAAGGTATGAATTGCCAGGGTGCTTATGTCAAAGTGTTATCTCTTTTCTTTAGAAAGTACTGATTTGTTCCCAACATGTTTTCAAAATATTTGCATATGAGTAGTGACTATTCTGCAGATTGCTTGGGAAACACATCAAAAGGTGTTAGTCATTATTGTTGATAGATGTCATTATATTACTATTGGTAAATAATTTACCTAATGTATTTACAATTGCAATTCTTTTAAAGGATTAAGAAAGAAAGATGACCTTCTTGATTCCAAAGGTTTTTTGATGAAGTGAAATGCTTAGTGTTCAACATTCTGATAAAATTTTTGTCATTTTATTTTTTTTTTCCAACTCACTTTGCTGTCCTGGTACCTAACAACATTCAGCAGTGTGCACATGATCAGGCAGCTATTTCTACTCCACAACCTAAGCAAGGATAATTGGCATGGACATTTGTTTCCCCTTTTCCCCTAATAAGTTTAAATAATGATTTTCACACTGCACTTTAGATCCAGAAGCCCATGGTAAACCAATTAAATGGATTAGCCAATTCTCCGAATAAGAATCAGTTAAATCAGTTTTACATAGTGCTGAAAAAATAAAAAAAACGATTGACAACTGAGTGATTCTTCTTTTCAACTGGCTGTGTAGACCTTACTGGAGATGCAAAAATAGAGATGTGCACAGGAGTGCCGTGTTGGCTTCCATCATTTGTGATTGCAGTGGTGTGGCAGGAGCCTAGCTGTGGCTCAGTTGCACGGGCTCATAATACAAGAGGCAATGATGTTCAGACATTTTATATAGTTTTAATTTAGCCCTGCCTACTCTTATCCCTGGGCTGGTCTAGATAGACGTCCCATCAGTTCTCTCCAGAAAGAATTCTTGTAGGTGGGTGGGATTTATTTATTTATTTTTTCCTTTATTTGTAACAGCAACTCAGAGGACTTAAATCATAATGTCAATCCAATTTTTTAAAACTTTGTCATAGTGAATGGAAAGTGGACAAGAAGAAGGAAAGGTCAAACCTTCTGTTTAGTTATGCCTTTGCCTAAAGGAAGTTTGTTGCATAGGAAGTTTTATTTAAGTTGACAGGTAACTGGGGTCAGTCTAGACTGAGGTCTATTGCTGTCAGCATGCTATTTTAGTTGCTTATGGTTTCTTGTTTTACCTTAAGAAAAAATACTACTTTATAATGTGTCTGAGACATTTGATCACATGTAAGAGCTAATAAATTCCCAAATACAGAAATATTTTTAACTAAGGGAGTTTATAAACCAGGATAGCAATGAGAGAGCTGGCAAATCTCCACAGAGACCCAAGGTATTCAAGGGAAAGCAATGGATTCTTAAATTTCACATTTCTGAAAAATTTTTATCCTAAAAATAGATATATGTATAATTACACGTAGATACACATACACATATATGTGTATATTTATGCATACATATACCAACACACTTCATTAGAAAACATGGTCAGTTTCTACCTGTACCTTTAAAATATTCAAATACACTTTCTCTATTTTATTAAAGTAATGCCTTAGTTATTCAACCCTCTTGTTCCTGGATCTTTAAACCTTTCAGAAAATCTATGAATCAAGATTGCACAAGCCAAAGACACCAGTGAAGTGTAAAAGAAATTCTTAAGAGCTGAGTGAAAGGTGTAAGATGCAGTAAGAGCTTAGCCGACAGTCCAGAAGAAAGGATCCACATGTGGTCAAAGACAAATCTCACTGGTGTTAAGTCAAACATGTTTGGAAAAAGCATTTAAAAAGCAAAGGAAGCAGCTGCTTTGGGAGCGTGTTGGGCAGCAGAAGCAGTGAGTAGCAGATGATCTGATGGTGAGTATAGAAGTCACATGGGTTGTGGAAAGCTGAGAAAAATAACATTAGTGAACAGATCTGTAGTCAAATGCCTTACCTTCTTTGAATCTCAATTTCTTCATTAGTAAAATTGGGATAATAACAGTATCTATCTAATACAATTATTATTTATTTGAAAAGATATTCATGTAACAGATAAAAAGTGTGTCTGGATCCTATTTACCGAGTTCTACACTTAACTCTCTAACAAGAAGTTTTCAAAAATCAGTGTCTCTCCTGATATCTCATGCCTGTCTCCCTCTCTATGCTTTATGCTGATTATATTACTTATTGGTGCATTGTATTGTGTGTTATTACCTTCCTACCATATGTGGCGTGCCATTTTTCCAGTTCATAACCAGTGTTGTGATGGTCTACAGTGTTATGGATGAATTAATGGCCATGGAAGCTAAGATTTTTTTTTTTTTTTAGTAATGACATATTCCCAGTTGAGAACTATAATGAAGTTTAATATAACACAAGTATCAACTAATCAGACCAGATATTGATTCAATTTGAAAAGACATCGGTTATACATAGCTGGAACAGATATACCGCTGCGTACCAAGAGAGCATCAGTCCTGCCTATATGAGTCCAAGTTCAGCTAATCTGTTGTGCAGAAGTTCCAGGGAGAGGATTTCTGTGGATGGAGGAGCCTCTGATTTCCATCTGGTATTTTGGCCTTTAAAGCAGGAGTCAACCTAGTGATTCTGGCTTCCTGGTAGAGAGGAAGGAAGGGAGGGAGGGAGGGAGGGAGGGAGGGGAAGGAAGGAAGGAAGGAAAGAAAGAAGGAAGGAACGGAAGGAGGTAAGGAGGGAGGGAGAGAGAGAGGGGGAAAACAAGGACAAAACCAAAGAAAGACACAAAAAATTGAATTCTTCACCTAATACCTGTTTGTTGATTTAATCTTCTAATAATTAGCTAGCTTAAAATTGAAGACCCTTGTGAATGTTTAAAGATTTATGAAAGCAATACAAAACAAGTAATATAAAATAATTAAAATTAGGACAAATCCTCTTTCTTGATTTGGATAATGTATTATTTAACTTCCCAAAGGTTAAAGAAAAAGAAAGTATACGCATCCAAGGGGACAAAACAATGCTTTCATTTTTGAAATCCTATAAATATTATAAATATTAATGAAAAAGAATTAAGTTGGATGTAAATGTAAACAAATTTTTTTTTTTTTAAATCTTGACAAGGCTGTGTGAAAAATGACGAAAAGAATGATAAAAGACACCCAAGAAGATGTAGAAATACTTAGAAAACCATTGAATTTTAGGAGATTTGGTCATTTGGGTATACTTCTCATTAAACTATTTCTAAGGGAAGGGTCTTTAGGCAAACTAGATTGAAATAAATTAACCAAGATCTACTTGATCCAACAAAATTGTTATGGCACACCAAAGGAGAGTGATTTTCCAGGTTTGTCAGACCTGCTCCAAACCTGAATCACTGAATGTCTGAATTGTGAATGTGGCATGACGTAGGCGGACTTAACGATCCTCTAAGAACATGCATTGTCATATCTGGGACCAATTTCTTATAAATTTAGTTCTTGGGTCTTTTTAAAAGAAGCTATTCCCTACTGTTTCTATTGGGGGTCCTTTTTGAAGCAGTTCATTAATGGATCATAAAAGTCAGAGAAATGAAACTTAGAATATCTAGAGTTTTGCTGAAACCACAGAAACTCTGGCAATCTTAGGCAGGCTGCCTGATGTTGATGAATGAATGGGACAAATTATGTCCAGGAACTCTGCTGCTTGGATGGAAACATGTAGTGTTAGCTTAAAAATGGTGATGACTGAGCTTTATAAAGATTGAAAATTTCGGCAAGAAAGTCTGAATGGTATATTGGAATATCATCCAAATATATTACACACTAACTTTAATCTCCCCCAGGGCACAGATTCATGCAGTAAACTGTTTATTAACTAATGAGACACAGCATTACACATGGCTTCTAGGCATCATAAAGTTTGAACCGGCTTAGATACATACCCGGAGGAGTTTGTAGGTTACATACCCTAGAGAACCAGCTTTCTGTAGACACAGGATTCTCTAATACAGGTAAACCAACTACACTGAATCCATGGAAGACTTATTGGGCCAGAGCTGCCTGTTCTTCTATCTTTGACAGTAAGTCAATTGCAAAATAGCATTTGTAGTGTGAGTCCCAATATTTAGCTTCCTAATTGTAAGTCTCCTTGCTGTATCGTATGTTTGGGGAACATCTAGAGTAAGGGATAAAGTGGAGCTGCAATCCCAATCAGCTAAAAGTAAATGCTTCAGAAGTATTCTGTCAGAAAGCACAGTTAAGCGCAGGCCTTCCTCATTTTGCATGGCATTGTGTTAAATGACACTTGTGCATATCAAAAATAGTTTCATTGTTTTGTATGGTTCTGCTGTACAGAGCCAGAAAACCGTTCTGACGTGCATAACTTTCCATTAACATAACACAATGCAAAGTGAGGACTACCTATAGTTACTCCAGGACATAATAGGTCACAAGTAGGTGACAATATAATCTTTTATTCAAATTGGAATGGGTCTGAGAGTGAAAGTGGACTCTATTAATTATCACAGTGGGACAATAGGCATAACTCTGGATTGTTCCAGGTAAAAATATGGTCACTGCAATCTTAGGTTTATAAACCAGACCAAGAACAAACGGCTAAGAAGAGGTGATAACAAAACCAGTGACAGAGCCAAGGGCTCTGTCCAGACACAGGGTATGGTCTTGAGATGATGACTTAGCCAGTGTCAAACTGCCATTTCCTTGACTTATATCATATTGTGCCTCCAAAGACAGGGCGCGACCTGCCCTGTATTATATTGGCAGGTCAACGCTGTCAGTACTGGGAAGAGATTTGGGGTTAGTGCAGGTAAAGCCTGAGCTTGACCACTTTCCCCAATACTGGTAGTATGTAGTATTGTTAATTAATTACTATTATTATTATTTTACCAGTGACAGCTAGGTGTGAGGCAAAATTGATTTGCTTTTCTAGTAGCATATGGTTACAATAATTCAGTACGCTTGGTGTATAATAGACACTCAATAAATATGCAAAAAAATAAAACACAAGATGCTGTCATACAACTTCCTTGATATATGGTCATCTGAACTCTGCTAGAACTCAATGGAACATCATCTGTGACAGAAAACGCACAGCTTCATAAGGAGTCGATTTCGTTGTTAGCCAACTCTAGTTGTTAAATGTTCTTTCTCAGATTATGTTGATTTCGAGTCTGTCTTTTTATACTTCCTACCCTTTTCTGTCTTCTGAATTAATAAAGTTTCTTTCATTTCTTGGCACCCTTAGACAATTACTTTACTTCAGGGGGAAAAGAATCCCCATTGCTTCAACCAGTTATTATGTGATTTGTTTCTAGCTACTTAGGAGAAAAGTATATGAGAAATATCCTGGGAAGACGCATGAAATTATCTTGCTTTGTGTCAGAATTAACAGATAAGTCATACTATTTGTTTTCTATATGATACAGAGCATTAACATCTTGATTCATGAGCTGTACTTATTGCTCATGATAAATTTTAGTGCCTTGTTCTGTTAGCTATTATCTTTGCTTTTTCTCATTTATCACTTTTTAATCTACTTTGTGAACAGTCAGATCTATCACTAGAATTTCAAGAAACAATTAAATGAAACTGTTTTCTAAGAAAATATACTGTCTGTCACTGTATTAAAAGGTTTTGGTTTTAAAAGGTTTACTATGTCCCTGTACCATTCTCCTGCCCCTAATTTACCATTGCTTCGACATTGTTAAAAACTAAGCTTCAGTTGATATACAGATTCTTTTAATCACTCATTATTTACAACAGATTTTTTTTTTTTTTTGAGTACACCCTATACATGCATACTTGGTATAAACGTTGCTACGTTTCTGGGAGGGAAATAAAGTTGTTTACGTCTGGATAACTTACAACAATCAGTGTGTGTATGTAAACCACCAAATTCTCACATGGTGATTAAGGAGCTAATGAATAACTTAGTTTTGCTAGACAATAGTAGAGGGGATAGTACATTTATAAAGTGGCTCAAGGGTTAAAAAAACATTTTTGTTAACTTTATCTTATGTGGTCTTAACAAAAATGTGGAGGTTTTAAAAGAAAGGAAACTCTCAGGGTTACTTGCACTATGAAGATGCTTTCCAGAATACATTCCTAATTTTTGAAATGCAAAGTGATGTGACAAATGAAAGGAGAATACCAGCTCCGTGGCCTGGGTAGGCTTTGGAAGCTCTATTCAACACACACATAGGGAGGTCCCCACTTCTGCCTAAGGGCCATTCTTTGAACTTAGCCACTCTGTGATTTCTGGTCTTTATAGCTCATTCCCTTCTTCCAGGTTTGAATCAACAAATTTTCTATAAGCATTATTTAGGTATTCACAACAGGATTCTTAGCAGGTATTTCAGAAGCAGGGTGTAAAAAGAGTCATTGCTTATAGATTTAGGTTGTTTGAGGATTGGATCTTTGTTAAGTTGGGGATTTGAGAATCAAATCATAGGAAAATGTATTATTCCAGAGGCTGGATTTCTTGAGTATTTTTCCCCAAACACTTTAACTATAAACCTATCAATTTTTAAATTACTCTGGTTTTCAAGATACACATATTTAACTCTAAGACAGTCAAGAACTTGAATTTGCCCCTAGGTCAGCAGTTGTACTCTAATTGCTGACATTAGGTGAATACCAACCAGCTAAATCACAGTGGCTCCAGACCCATTTAAAGCGCCATGTCTGCACAGTATATGGCCTCATGTGCAAAATAGAAGATTGCTTATACAAACAGAAGAGCACACGTGCAAATTCCTTTTTGTGTTGAGAGCTGCTTATTTTGTACAGATAATTACCAGGCCGCATTCCCCCTAAACATATTCTGCTGCCTTAAATTGGGGTCTTAATGGTGAAAATTGATCCTTTGAAGACATGAAACCCTTTGAAGTTTTCTATCCTGACTGCAAAATTTTATGGGTTTTGTCTATAAATTGAGTTGTGCAGGATGACGAGGCTGATGGATTCTCTAGATTGAGGTCCAGTGGTGTCACATTACCCATTTTCTACCAGAATACCGTCTCTGGCACAAGGGTCCATGGGCCATGGATTGATGGTGACATTAACTCTCCAGGAAGTCAGGTCTCTGCTTTTTGGACATTCTCCCCATTTGGATAGTCTCTCATTGTTGGCAGCAAAGAAATTGGAAAACGTGGTTTCTGTCTCTCAGGATAAGCTATGATAGGCAGCCGTCCTAATTGTTGTATAGAGATGAAGGAGTATTTAACATTAAAAAGTGATCATATTTGTTACCTATCAAACACCTTTTTATATTTGAAAATGCTTTGAGCACTAGGAAGAAATGGCTCTATAATGCCTCAGGCGGATGCTGTTCTTACATGTCATTTTCGAGGGAGAAAATGGTCGACAAGACCAATATGAGGTCGCCAGATCTTTCCATGATGAGGGATTAAAGTTTATTTGAAACGTAGATGCAGAGACCATCTACATAGACACAGGCATCATTTGCAGAGTTACCTTTTAGAATCTTGGTTCAGCCTTCATTTGGAGGGCTTCTATGTGTATTTTCACGTATTTCCTTCTTTGCTTTGCTGGTGCTGTCCTATAAGATTAATCATAATCCTAAACATGATAGGACTAACCTGGCAGGGAAAATTTAAAAGAAAAAAAAAAAAAAAGAGCATGTGACTGTGTGACAAGGATGCCAGGTAGACATGAATACCTGTTCGTGGTTTGCAATGTAAATCAGGGTTGCTGCATTAGATACTCTGTAAGTTTCCCTCAAATATTTCCATGATGAGACTCATTGCCATATACCAAGCTGGCCCTTCAATCTGTGGTATGGCCCGGAAGCCCATATCTGTGCCATGTTGTGAAGGTGGGTCACACTGTTGTACACTATTATCATCATTAACTCTGAATGTTTTTATTTTCTTTTTTGTGCCTTTTCATGTTTTCCAAAAAAACCTAATAATGATCATATAATAATAATGTATAATTAGGTAAACAATAGTTGTTTTATTCCACCCCTCCCCACTGCCCCGTATAGAATTTCTAAGGGCAGCAGTGTTTTGTAGAGAAGTCTTAGGAATAGAGAAGAAATGAGTAGGCCTTCAATTAAACAAATCCTTTATTACTGCAAAAGCAGTCTAGCTCATATATCTCTTATCCTGACTTCTCCCTGTGTGCAATAAAAATAGCTGCAGTTTGATTCTGAAATCATTGTCCATTCCATTCCAAACATTACCAAACTGTAATACTACAACCTGAAACCCCTGTTCCCTGATGCAGAGCTTGAAATAAACATACCTCTACACCCACAGCAAACTTCATCCTTCAACCAGTGAAGGGGTATGCTTTTATGAAGCTGTTTCTATGACACTAGGAGTTGAGGAAGTCCTGAAGAAATATTAAAGATGTGGAAAAGAGATTGATGTGGTGCCTGAAATGGTATGAGACAAGTTCGACATGCAGGTTGCTGGTTTGGGCAGCTGGTTGTGGTGCCATTATCCAAAAGAGGGGAAAGGAAGAGGAACAGGGTGAGTGAAGGAAAAAATGGATTCTGAATATATGTGGTATGAATAAAATAGCAATGCCACTTGCAAATACATGTTGCAGGGTTGTGACTATTGCAGATGGACACTAAAACAGTTTACTTGAGAAGTTTTTCTGGTAAAAGTACTATGAACAAAACAAAACAAAAAGAATCCTTGATCATAGCCTCTTGCCACTTCCATTGGAATGAAGGTTCCTTTGCATTTTATACTCCAAATATCACTGAGCTGCAACACCCATCCCTTCACTGATGCATCCACTGGTTAGCATGCAGGGTGTAGGGAGATAGAGATGGATAAGGCACTTCTCTCCACCCAGGGGGACTCTCAGGGCACAAGGTGAGAAACAGATATTATAATGCAGTGTGGTTAGTATAGTAATTGACGTATGTCCTATATACTGCCAGCCCAGAAGAAGGAATAACTACTCTCTGGGCATTGAAGCTCTATTTTAGCTTCAAAATCAGAGTGATGCTTGATTTGGATTGTGAAGATTGAGTAGCCATGGAAATTATGAGTTCTTGAAAATCATGAGTACTTACAAATTATGAGTGGTGACATGTGGCAACGTCGTCCCATCATTTAAGGTTTTCTTAAGCCAATGCAAAGGTCAAATTTGGTTCAGTCAAGTGAGCCATTGGAAAATGTCATTTTGAATTACACATGTAGAGCCTTCTCCCAACATACCATGGGAAAACACCAAAAATTTCACAGCTGTGAGAAATGACACAACTCTTCACCATCAAAGCAGCTGGCAGAACCCACACAGGCAGCAGATTCTGTTTGTAAAGGATGAACTTCAGAACAAGAACTGATAGATGTTGGAGATATGAACTTTCAATAATTTTACCAATTCATCATAAGTCTCAGTTTAGTGTTTCTCAACCTTATTTTTATTATCACTCCCCTGCCAACGAGCATTTTTAGACTTTTTTCCTAATCGCCTCTCTGTCTCCCCATGAAATTTAAATACCACAGGTATATGTGATCTGTTTATACCCAACCACAAACGATTGTAACATCTAACATTTTTTTTCACCCTGTACGAGCCAGTTTTGCCCCACTGGGTGTCATATTGCCCCATTTATTGCTTATGTGTGAGTTAGATGAAGACGTTAACACAAAAGTTTGTCTCCTAGATTTTTTGGAGCCCAACATTATTTTAAAAGGGTCTATACTTTGGTTTGTTGTTTTTATGCCTCAAGCATATAAATCACAAGCATACATTGACTAATATCAAACCCTTTATGTGACCCCAAGCTCCCATTCAAAGCAGAAGTTTTGCTGAGATTCCCATGAAACCATTCTCAATTTCTGAAGTGTCTGTCGTTCACCAAGGAAGATATTGACTGCCTCTTATTTCTCAGATTTTCTGAAAACATCTCATTTTGTTTTTACAATATCATGGGTAATAATTAAAATTCTACAGAGAACAAAAAAATCTTCATATGGACCGTCCTCCTTTTTTCGCCGTCAAGTTCCTCTGGCTAACCTCAACTGCACAAAATCACAGAAACAACCAGTTAGAGCAATTTCAAAGAACATACACACACACTCAGCAAACTAAAAAAGAGACTTAATTTGACTTGGCAAACACAGGCTGTGGCAAAAATTGTTACATAAAGTATAATGCTTCAGAAAATAGCAAACCCACAACTATGTAACATGGAGGCTCCTTCTGGGGGGAAAAAAAAAAGTAGAGACTGGCTGGAGGAGGAAGCAGCCTCCACAGGAAGATAAAAGAGAAAACTTCCAGGCTTGGAAAAGTTAAAGTGGATATGAGATGTGTTGAGAACATCAAGTGAATGGAAAAATGTCCCCTCTTCCGTGGATATGTTTCAAATCTGAGGAGCAAAGGTGCTTTAGGTCCTTTCCTATGTAATCAGTAAACTGGTACAATTCAGGGGCCACAACCAAATGCAGATAGAGCCCATGAATTCCAAAAAATGACTGTCCTGTGGACTAAAGCATGGACATCAGAACAGCATGGAGGAAACCAGAGAAAGACTTCCCCAGATTCCACCATCATAATCTAGTTCACATGCACCAGAATTTTGCAGCATCAGGCAAAAGATTTTGCCAGTTCCATACACTAACCACTGAAATAACACATTATTAAAACCATTAATTAAAAACTATTTTAGATATTTTCCCCAGGAGCAATAGAAATTGGCATGAAAGGTTGGGGAGGGATGGATCTACGAGGTGTGATCAAAACATATGGTCAATGTTTAAATGCAAAAAAAATTACAGTAAAAGACACGTTGTCATTAATCCCCTTCAAAATACTTCCCCTCACTTCAAACACACTTATCCCATCATTCTTGCCACTTTCTGAAGCAGTTCTGGAAATCCTCTTTCATGAGTGTCTCTAGTTGCATTGTTATAGCTGCTTCAATGTCCTGAATAATTTCAACTTTGGGGAACAGCCAGAAGTCTCATGGTGCCAGACCTGGTGAATAAGGTGGATGAGGACACACTGTAATGTTTTTATTTGACAAAAATTGCCATATACCAGAAGCGATGTGTGACATGGAGCATTGTCATGATGGAGGATGAACTAAAGACACTCATAAAAAAGGACTTCCAGAACTGCTTCAGAAAGTGGCAAGAACAATGGGAAAAGTGTGTTTGAATTGAGGGGGAGTATTTTGATGGGGATTAATGGCAATGTGTCTTTTACTGCTATATATATAAATATATATATATAGCAGTAAAAGACAATATCTATATATATATAGATATTGAATATATATATATATATATTCAATATCTATATATATATTCAATATATATATTCAATATCTATCTATCTATCTATATTAATTTAAACAGTCACTATATTTTTTGATCACACCTCATATGTCATCTTGTCATCTATGGAGTGTTTAAATGAAAAAAAAATTCAGGTAGGAATGACCTGAGATGGGGTCCATAAGGAAAATGTGACTCAGTGCTCTTCCCTCCATCTTGGGTTCCCCTTTACCTGTGTTCTCTACCACCCACCTCCAGGTATCCCTTTTAGCCCTTAGTCACCTGCCTTCTTTGCTCCTGGGTGAGAGAAGAGCTACCATCTCAGATACACAGAGGTTGCTGATTAATAAACTTTCTGTTGGTCTAGGCCAGGGGTGTCCAAAGTTTTTTCAACGTTTTTTATCAAGGGCCATATGCGGTAAAATACACAAACAGCCGGGCCACTCAATCGAGGTGAAGTACGTATTGCCTCACCTGGTTTATTTAAGTAAACTAAATATATTTTTGGAATTTGCTGAGGGCCAATTAACAATGTATTGCGGACCGCAGTTGGCCCGCAGGCTGCAGTTTTGACACCCCCAGTCTAGGCCATAAAGTTCACTACCTGCTTCCCAAAAGGATGATAGAGGTACATGAATAAAATACTCCATAGGAGTGTAATGTTGGAAAATCTAGGATGAATGAATTTAAACAAGCTTACCAACATGCTAACAAGCACTTGATTCTTCAAGAGGGGCATATAGTATATGTGATTTCCTAACGTATATGGGAAGATAGTCTGAGAAATGCTAAAAGGCAATTCTATTTTACTTTCACACTGATGAACAGAAACTAATATTTGTCAGCGTAAATTTTATTTTCAGTTTGGGGGTAGGAACAACTCTTGGTGAGCAAAAGTAATTCTGTAGTTAGTTGAATTAATATTCAATTTATTTAATATGAAAAATTAAAACAAAACTTAGCTTTCTTTTAGCCTTTCAATTCAGTCTATCGATCTTGACCTTCTATCAGTATATCTACTATTCAAAATATGAAAATGAAATCATTTTACAGGCATCAAAATTGCAATTTAGCTCAGTTTGAACAAATTATGCATAAAATACCTTAAACAAGCAATCAAATTTAAAATTTAGTTAAATTAAAAAATACATCTGATGTACACTTGTGAATTGAATAATTTCATTTTCTTAAGTGATTCAAATGTATGACAGGATACAGCTATAACCTTCACTTAGAAAAACTTTTGAAACTCTTACAGCTAACATTTGCATGGTGCTTACTCTATGCCAGACACTATTCTAAGTTTTTTGCATGTATTAATTTATTTAATCCTCACTTCAATCCCACAAGGCAGCTAACTATTTTGATTTATATTTTACTGCTGAAGAAACAGGGTTCTTATTAATACATTTAACTTAGTATAATAAAATCAAATTCTCTTAGGTATCCAATACTCTAGACTAACTAAATTGTCTAATAACTTTCACTTAAAATTACAAAACTGATATGTGAGATTCTCTGAAACTTATAAATACCTTAAATAACAAACAGATTATTTGGAATTTAACATGATCTTTCAATACTAAGGATTGAGTTTGATTTTATTTCTAAGTCTTCCTAGAGTTTAAAAGACCCAGATAAAAGGGAGTCGCCATCTCAGACACACTGAGGCTATCGATCCATAAGCTCACGGCCACCATATATAGTTACTTCTCAGTCAGAAACCAGAACCTAGAACATGGGGCCAGAAAACAAAAAGCTTCCAGATGATTCTCCTAGAACCACAGTTGGAACGTTGTGACTTTGATTTTAGTACTGCCCATGGGGCATCAAGTCTATTGTGTTCAACTAAAATTGTAACTTACATCTGAAATTAGAACCTCCTTCTTCTGGTGTGTGTGTGTGTGTGTGTGTGTGTGTGTGTGTGTGTGTGTAAGAACTGTTTGATTGGATTTATGTGCTTTTTTTTTTTTTTTTTTTACTGTGTAATTGAATTCTGTACTCTTTTCATGTTTTCCATTTAGCAACAACTGTAGTCCTCCTAATGATAAATTATCGGCCATTTGCAAATAAGGAAGCTGAGGATCTGAGAATTAATTAACTTGCCTTAAGTCCAGTAATGGATGATGCAGCTGAGATACAAGCCGTCTTCTACATCCCAATCCATTACTTGTTCACTGCTTAATAATTGGTTCCTAGAATTGTTCAGGTTGAACTTTCTATATGACGTACAACAGCTCTGTATCTCATGTTGAAATTATACATTCTCTCAACTTCTTTCCTCCATCAGTCCCTTTGAAAATACTGTGTTTCCCTGAAAATAAGACCAGGTCTTATATTAATTTCTGCTCTAAGAGACGCATTAGGGCTTATGTTCAGGGGATGTCAGCTTGAAAAATCATGCTAGGGCTTATTTTCCAGTTAGGTCTTATTTTTGAGGAAACACAGTCTTCAGAGTTACAATTAGGTCATTCATTCTTTCATCAGCCAGTCACAGATTATTTACTGAGTTTCTGTCATATGCTGGGGGCACTGCTCTTGGCACTTGGAAGGTTATGAGTATAAAATATTAATTTATACTAAGAGAAGGGTTAGACTTATGTTTAAACAGACCCCTCACTCTATTTATCATTCCACACCCCCCAACCCGAGTAACAGAAATCCAACTTAAATTAAATTTAAAGCAAATGGATTGTTTTGTGTAACTGAAAACTTGATGAGTAGGGAGCCAAGCCTTCATGGCTGGATCCAGGGCCTGTGGGATGTCGTAAAGCCAACCTCTCTTGCTCCTACAAACTGTTTCCACACATTCTCTGTCTCCATGTCTCAATTTGCCACATTATGAATTTTGGTCTGATTTTTTTCCTGCCGCTGAATACTTCTTCCATGTGGCAAATGCAAATGACTGCAAATGTCTTCATTTCTATTTTCCTTTCACTTTGTGATTTAAGAGGAAACAAGAGCATCTCTTCTAAAAGCTCTTGGAGCAGAAATCTTGGAGAAAATATTGGTTAACTCACTTTGAACCACATGCCCATCTCTGAATGAATCATGGTGACCAGGGGTCCGGAGAGGCTTGGGCCACTCCCACCTAAGCCACCTGGAATGCTGAGGGGTGGTTATTTAAAGAAAGGATGGTAGGCAGACAAACCTCCTCAGCCACATGTGTATTTTCTCTCTCTCCCTTACTTATTTTTAGTAGTTATTGTGAGCCTACTATGTGCTCGTTATCGCAAACTGAATCAGAAGAAGACATACGTAACCTTGGTTCTATGAAGCTTAGTATATTAGCAAGGCAGACAGACATCAAATAACTGGTTAATTATTCAGCTTATTAATTTCAATTGGGATGTATGTTAAGAAGCAGACGTACTGGATGTTAACACAGCGTATAGTAAGAACATAGCCTGGCCTGGAGGGTCAGGGAAGGTTTGCTGAAGAAAAATGTGATGGAGATATTTATTGAGCTCCAAATGACAAATAATAATTAACTAGAAAAAGAAGAGAATGAAGAGTAGACCAGGGAGAGGGAAGAGTGGCTGTGAAGACTCTGAGGTGGGCAGAAACATGGTGATTAGATGAACTAAGAAGATGGGGTGACTGGGGTGAACTGGGCATGAGGGAGAGAAACAAGAGATGGAGCCAGGGGTGGGTGGGGGAGACAAGGGGCCAGATCACGCAGGGTTTTGACAAGTCATGGCAAGTCTCTGCAGCTTTTTTTTTTTTTTAAAGATATGCACTTTTTTTATTTTAATTTTTTATTGGGGAATGTTGGGGAACAGTGTGTTTTTCCAGGACCCGTTAGCTCCAAGTCAAGTCGTTGTCCTTCAATCTAGTTGTGGAGGGCGCAGCTCAGCACTAAGTCCAGTCACTGTTCTCAATCCATAGTTGCAGGGGACGCAGCCCACCATCCCATGGGGGAATTAAACCGGCAACCTTGTTGTTAAGAGCTCGCTCTCTAACCAACTGAGCCATCTGGCTGCTCCCCCAGAAGCTCAGCTGTAGCTCATTGTCTTCAATCTAGTTGTGGAGTGTGTAGCTCACTGGCCCATGTGGAAATCAAACCAGCAACCCTGTTTTGTTCAGAGCTCACGCTGTAACCAACTGAGCCATCCGGCTGCCCCTCTGTAGCTTTATAGACATGGTTCACTATATTTATTGAGGTTATGTAGTCCAAAAGAATGAAATTAATGGTAGGAATTTCTGGCCATTAGACATATCACCTGGGAAGATAACATGTCACGATATTTGAGGGCACCTGGGTCTTACAAAGTTTCACAGATCATTCCATATAGCTGTCAGCTGACTCTGCCCGGGGGTGTGGTTGGACCAGAAGCAGTCACTTTTAGGGATCCTGCCACCAGTCTTTCTCAGCCTAGAGAACATTCAATTCAGTTCATAAGGGTGAGTATATTTTAAAACTCTCCAGAAACATAAAGTATGTCCTGCTTTGGAGTTTGGAGAAATTGGAAAATGTCCAGAACTGTCTTCATGCCTACCTTTATCTTCAATCCATTGTGACACAAACTCCTATTTTTCCTTGGGTAGACGCTCAACCATCACTTCCTTTGGAAGCCTTCCCTGATATCCAGTCTGCCACATATTCTTTACTGTAGTTCTCTTTCATAGCTCTTATTACACATCTGCGTGATGCCATATGAAGTTGTAATAATAACTCATCCCACTAGACTGGAAGTTCCATATATGTAATGCCTATACCCCCCAGTGTGTGGCCACTGCTAACCATGTAGCAGGTAATCAGTGACTATTTATGAATAAAGGAGTAATTTATTCTCGATTGGTCTGACTTATATTTAATTATTTTTCAGATTTATAGTTAAATCTGGTGATAGTCTCAGATTGTATTTGGTCTCCAGTTGAAAACTTGCTCAAAATAAGCTCTCAATAGTATTTGTTGAAAGGAATTAAATGAAGAAAAATAAATCCAGGCTGTTTTTAGAATGCCTGAGCCATGTAACTTTTCACATATAATTTGATTAAGAGATCAAAAGCATAGAAGAACTATCCAAGTAATCTCTTTTTGAATTCCTCTCTTTATAGAGTCACATATTCATGACCTTTGTTACTGTCTCTGAATCTATCAGAAAGATGCCTGCTGCTGTGACTCTGAAGGGGGGTGAGACACAAGGAAGAGGGAACAGAATGTCTGGGCCAAATAATAACCTCATCTTCCCTGGCAAATACCATAAGAGTCTATAGCTTGGGTCTTGTCTGTCAAGGTCTTCTTAGACATTGTTATTTATTACCTTTTCATTGTTTAAATGCTTCTCAACGGAGGAGTATCAAACACACACAAGTATATAATTCTCATTTGCTGAAGATAATCTCTCCTGTTTAGTTTCTGTGCCAACCATAACTCTTACAATTTTACATTACCCTTTAACCTTCAGTTTCCTCTTAAATAAACAACATGTCCAGGCCTCCAGCACTAGCTGGTTAGAACTGCTCTGTGGCCACTAGGAAATGAGATTTCAGTGATACTAAAATATTCATGGCATTTGGACTTGTAACTGCTGTACTGTTCTAGAAGGAGAATCTTGAAGATGAGTTGACATAGTCCCTTCAGCAAACACCCCACCGGATGTTTTCTTAAGCATTCTGAACAAAGTTCAACTGCCCTTTGGGAGAGAACACACATTTCTTCCTAATTTATAATTTTTGGAATGATACCAAGCAAAAAATCTAAAGAGTTTATTAGAGGAAAAAATGTCCAAATATAACAATACTTGTCCATTATTCTGTAGAGCCATGTTAAGCATCTCAGCAATCAATTATTATCGTTTCTTGAGGAAGACAGGACATAGAAGCCTCATTTTACAGCCGTGTAGAAGGAACAGAAAGGCTTTACTCTTCTGAGATAAAAAGGCTTCCTGGAAGAAGGTTAGCTTCTTTGGGAGTGTGTTAAGAATTTCAGATCACGCTTAAGAAGCAAGATAATGCATTACTAATTTTAGCTCTGCATAAGAACAGAAGAATTGAAAGTGATCTATATAGACTTTAATTTTTCAAACACAGGTTGTCATGTGGAGTTTGCTTTAAAACATGAAGGACCTAGTAATTTAGAAAACCTGTAATAGTCATGTAACTCAATGTGGAAAATATTTATGCTGGATTTAATTACATTTGCACATTTATGTTAACATTTCTTCAGGCCACGGCAGCTGGTGGAGCACTGCAGACCAGAAACACAATTAAATAATAATTTCTGACCATAGCTCTTTCCAGCAATATCACTGAAACCTGAGTGGTCTGAAATATTTTCCTCCAGTTTAAGCAGTGTTTGTTTTTTTCCCATATATTTAGGCGCCACGAAGGGATTCATATATTTCAATTTTGTGTTATTCATCCTTGTACCCTCATTTGTTTAAATGTTTACTGATTAGGTTCTCTATTCCTGAACCAATACTATTAAAAAAATTGTACATGCTTCTCTTGCTGCTGTGCTACTATCTTCTCCAGCAAGAACCCTGATGACATACAGCCACTCTGCTTCAATGTCACCATGCTGAGCACAGAGAATACGGCAGACGATTGGGCCATTTAAAAAGAAAATCATAAACTATACCATACATTGAATAGATGTACTTCAATTAAAAATAAAATATGCATATAAAAGTGAATATGTCTGTCTGAATAATAATAATAATAATAATAATAATAAGCATTCATGAACCCACCAGTCACCTTAGGAAATAGAACCTTACTAACATGTTTAAATTCCTGTGTGCCCCATTTCATCTCCTCCTCCCCAATAAAGGTAATATCCACCAGCCTGAATTTTCCATTACTTATTCCCTTGCCTTTCTTATTATTCTCTCATATATATATATATGTATCACAAAAGAATATGTTATTTAGTTTTGCATGGTTTCAAAGCTTATATACATGAAATTACAATGTATTTGCTCTTCTCTGACTTGCTTATTTTGCCCCTCATATATATATATATATATATATATATATATATATATATATATATATATATATATGAAGGCTACTTTTTAAGAGCTGTTTTAGGTTCACAGCAAAATTTAGGAGAAGGTACAGAAATTTTCCATAGACTACCTGCCCCCACACACGCACAGCCTCTCCCATTATCAACATCTCCACCAGAGGGTACGTTTGTTACAACTGATGAGCCTACATTGACACATCATTATCACCTAGAATCATAGTTTATCTGAGGGTTCACTTTTGGTGTTGGACAGTCTATGTGTTTGGACAAATGTGTAATAACATATATCCGTGATTATAGTATGCAGAATATTTTCACTGCCCTAAAATCATCTGGGCTCCCTTATTCATCCTTCCTACCACCACAGACCCCTGACAACTATTGATCTTTTTATTGTCTCCATATTTTTGCCTTTTCCAGAATGTCATATAGTAGGAATCATACAGTATGTAGCTTTTTCAGATTGGTTTCTTTTGCTTAGTAATATCTATTTAAGTTTCCTCCATGTCTTTTCATGGCTTGATAGCTCATTTCTCTAGTGCTGAATAATATTTCATTGTTTTGATGTACCACAGTTTATCCATTCACCTACTGAAGTACATCTTGGTTGATTAATTCACATTCGTGTGAATAGCTGAGGCTCATTCATTTTCATGGCTGTATAATATTTTATTGTGTGGATTGCCACTTCAAACATCATTTCTCCTCTTGCTGGACTTTTGGGTTGTCAGTAGTGTTTTTAATAATATCAGCATGGGCTGCTGTAAACATTCATGTTCTGTGTAAAATGTACGAGTGCTTCTCTAGAGTCTTATGAGTGAAATAGCTGTTATAGAGTTCATACAATTTCATTTCAACATTATTAGGTGAGGCCCAATTGTCTTCCAAAGATGTTGACCCTATTAATATATCCACCAAGAGTGAATGAAAATTCCTTTTGCTTTATAATCGCATCAACCTTTGGTCTAGTATTTAAAATTTTTGCAGGTTGGGTTAGTGTGAACTGTTATTTCATTATTAGCAATGCTGAGTAATTTTTCACATTTTTATTGGTCACAGTGTTTCCAGTGAAATAACTGTCTATGCCTGTGCTCATTTTTCTTTTGAGTTGTCTTTTTCTCATAGACCTGTAGAAGTATTTTATAGTTGTCATGTTTAGAGTCTTATTTAAAAAATTCTTCCCCAACTACAGCCTATTAAATTATCTTACATATTTTTCTAAAAGTTTTAATGTCTTTCACATAAAGTCCTGATCTAATCCACTTGAAATTGTTTTGTATATCTTGTGAGGTAGAGATTCATTTCGATTTTTTCCCATATAGATATTTAGCTCTTGGTACTATTTATTGAATAGTAATCCTTCCTTTTCCCATTTATCTGCATTGCATCTCTGCCCGGTATCTATTTCCATGGATTTCCTGTCATTTCTGAGCCCTCTATTGGATTTCACTGGAATATTTATATAATTCTCTTTGACTATCACATAGTCTTGTTTACTACAGCTTTAAAAAGTTTTGATGTCTAATAAGCCATTGCTCTCTAATTTTTCAAAAATGTTTTCGCTCTTCTTGGCCCTTTGATCTTTCATATAAATTTAACACTCATCAAAAAAAATCCTATTGAAATTTAATTAAATTTTACACGAATTTATAGCTTAATTTAAATAGAATTCAAATTGATGTCTTTAAGCTATTGTGTCCTGTTCCATAGCCATGCTATATCTCCATTTTTATAGGCCTTCTTTAAAATCTTTTTAAAAAGTTTGATAAATTGCTCCAAAAGAATCTTCTACATCTTTTACTTGATTTATTTCTAGGTTCTTTATATTTTCACTTGCTATTACAAAATTTTTATCTAACATTTTTTCTCTCTGGTATAAAGAAATATAGTAAATTGTTGTGTATTAATTATAGATCAATCTTACTAAAATCTCCAATTAATTCTCATAATAATTTGTCCACTTAGAGTTTTGGGTTTTCTGTGTATACAATCACAGAATCTGAAAAAAAAAAAAAAAGAGAATATTATTTATTCCCTTTTAACTCATATACATTTATTTTTTATGTTCTTGTGTAGCCCAGGAGATACTTGTTCTCTGATAACAAGAAATACATGAATTTTGGGTTTTGTTTGGTAGTAATGTGAATCAAAATATCAAGGCTATGAAATGGTATTTGAGAGAAATATTTAAACCATTGATTAAAATTATTAAATTGCAGGGTTAGTCAGTGTTCTATTTATTTTTATGACAATTTTGGTACTTTTTAAATCTAGGAATTTGTTTATTTCAGCAAAATTTTCAATATTTTGCCTAAAAGTTGTTTATAATATAATCTTATCTTTTATGTCTTTGTTTCATCTCTAATTATGTCAGCTTTATTATTACAAAATGACTGATTTTGAGTATTTTTTAAACTTTCGGTACTATTTCTTGACACATATATTCAAATTTTTATATCTATACATAAAGATGTTAAAACATTTTTTGTGATGCTACATGGATTTGTACATTATGTATCTGCTTGCGTATCAGTACTGAGAGAGAAGGTGATGCATCAGTCATGTCAATTTCTTATGTACCTATATCAATACTTTATATTTTGAAAGTTTCGTTATAAGTGCATTAAAGTTTAGAATTTTTACGTCATTATTACTAATTAAAGATTTATTCTATAATGACCTTCTATAATTTACCACAAATTCTATAATTTACCATTAACATTGCTTTTTGCCTAAAATATCATTTTCTGTTATTAATGTATCTAAATGAGCCTTGTTTTAATTTATATTTACATAGCATATGTTTCCTCATTTTAAAATTTAAACTTTGTTTTTTGTAACTAATATAAAATGATATTTATTATTTAGTCTAACAATCTTTGATTTTCAAGAAATCATTTTGTTTACATATATTATAATTACTGATATATCTTCTACCATCTTATATTCTACTTTCTATTTGCCCACTTCTACCTCTATTCTATTTTTTTCTTGCATTTTTTAGATTGATATTTTCTTCTTCCACCATTTTATATTTTCTCTCATAGTTAGGGAGATAGAAACTTTTTCTAGAGTTTTAATGGTTACATTAAACATTTAAAAATACTAAAGTAACCTAATAAATTTTAAAACTAATAATTATCTTTATTCTTCTCCTAAATAATACAAGCATCTTAAAAGTGACTTAACTCTAATCACCCACCTCAGGTAGTGATATATGCTTCACTCAGCTCAATCTTCAAGTTTTAATCCCACAAATGATTCGTTATTGTTAAAATTTCATAAATTTCTATTAAATTATATATTTCCATACATTTACAATTTTCTTTGCTCACCATATCTCAGATATATTCATCATATTTCTTAGATCTTTGTCTTTAAAGACATCCTTTAGAAGTTACTTTCATGTGAATCTTTGTATAATAAAATCTCTCAGTTTTTGTTTACCTGAAGTTGTCTTTATTTTGAACTTCTTCTTAAAAGATGGTTTTATTTGATATAGTAACTGGCAAATATTCTAAATGCCAGTTACTTTTTCTCTGCACCTTGAATGTGTACTTGCATATTGTATGCCTTCTATAATTTTAAATCATATCCTCAGTTCAATAGATTATTCTAGTCTCAAACCAAGGCAGTGTTACAATTTGTTGATAAGCAGTTTTTCTCTGGCTATCATCACACCAACAAACTACATGGAAATTCAGCTTCTCTTTCAGAGTCTTTATAACATTTCTGGAAGTTCCCTGGGGATATCTCATGTAGGCCCACAAACAAGTCACCTCTGCTCTCACTTGGTGGGTGCCATTTCCTTTGCCAGGTTCTCTCCCTTTGCCTATAAACCCTCATGAGAGGATGTACCACTGCTCAGTGCTGATATTCATGCCATGCTAGGGTTTCCCGATTGCGAGACTCTTGCTGGTCCTCGTTTTATGCCAGTTGACACTCTGTGTTTTCCGTAGATCTTTGATGTGTTATCCATGAAAGGGAAAAATATCTCTCTCTCTCTCTCTCTCTCTCTCTCTCTCTCTCTCTCTTTCTCTCTCTCTCACAGGAATAGGGATTTAACATCTTTTTATTCTTGTTTTGTTTGTTGATTGTCTTTTGCTTTTCCTAGGTTTCAGACATACGTGGACATGCATGGAGCGGAAGGGGCAGAGGGCAGGGAGGTGTGGAGGGTGAGCCTCAGCTTCAGGGCATTTGTGGGAGAACTCAAAATATGGCAGATGCTGACTAAGTGACACCTTACTCTTTTCAGAGAGGCTTGCCCCTCAGATGATGAATGTTTTGTTACTGGCTTATCTCAAATGCCTGTCCTTTTCTTCTTTTAGATGAGCTCGTTCCCAGGTAGCTCTTTCTCCCTTCAGGTGAGTAGCCTCCTAGTGGATCTACCCTATAAGCCTTCCCTTCTTACTCATGCACACCTGAATCCCAGGCTGTGGATCTGGGTGTAAATTTAAGCTGGAGCCTCCTAAACAGCATAAACTGGGTGTTTTATATGTACATTTGTACCCTTATTGTAATATAACCCTGTATCTGATTCTTTGCTGCATCACTCGTAATTTTCTTTCCATTGAAATACAAAGACTTGTATTATTATTCTAAAAATCTCTCCACTGAGGCACATTCCATTTATTTAGCTGGCCAAAATCTCCATTACTCTACTTAATATAATTAAGCTCCTCTTTTCTTCCATTCGTTGGTGGTTTCTTCTCACATTTTAAAAACTATTCTTCCTATTTCCTTAATTTTCTGGGTTCTATCTGTATATTTTCTAGCTGATTGTGTTGTCAGGTTTTGAAAATTGAATTTCTTGAGGCCTGCTTCTTTTTGTTTCCTTTGTTTCCTCCACTGGAGATTTTGTGTGTGTGTGCTTATTTGCCTTTCTATTCTTTTTCCAATGTTGTGATGACTATGTTTGATGATTTACTCCTGGTCCCTTTCAAAAACTTAAAAAATAATTGAATATTTTGCATAAGAAATGTAGTCTGTATTATTTTGGATGTATTTTTATTTCAACCTTCACTTAACCTTGATGTGAAGCTTTAAAATGTTGTTTAATCTATTCTGCATTATCAAATGAAAATAAGGAGCATGGTCACTGTATTGAAGCCGGGTAAAATGATACTCAACTCGTGGCTCAAGAAATGTTGGCGACTACTCAGGTGAGACCATCACTGGCCCCAGAAAAAAGAAAATAAGTCTAATATATAAAAGAAATTTGGCTTGAACTTGCAGAAATACCAATATTTTGTTCTTTATTCTCATTTTAATATCAGAGTTCAATAGTAAAACTCCCTGTTTTAAATGATCACATTTTCTTACAGACTCAAAACACCATCAGAACAAATATGATTTTGGCATAACGAAGGTCTGTCTCTTGTAGGACGGATGTGTGTCATTTCAATAAAAAGAGCTTCTGTCTCCTATCTTGCTCTCAAGTGCAGTAAAAAGTCTGTCTCCCTTTTGTATCCAGGATTTTTGAGTGCAAGTTTCAGAAGGATGATGGGTTTGTTTTATGTTCCAGTGTGCAGATAAATAAGAAGGAGAGAACAACCTCTTACCTTCTACAGTTGTTGGAATTGAATTTGAAACACATCAACAAGCCTATCACAGATGGTGTTGGGCAAACCATATGTGGAACTGTAACATTCCTTGGTATGTTTTGATTTGAAATTCATTGGGTTAAAATAAAGTTGGGGAAGTAGATCTAGATGGGCAGCAGAAAGAGGAGTGTCAGGTCCAGCCGATGACATTTTCCAACCCTTCCTTGAGCAAGTCATGCATGTGTGTGGTTAGTGAGGAGCTTGTGGCTTTTGAAAGAAAACTGCATGTGGGGCCGACATCCAGCTGGTTGAGCAAATAATAGTTCACTCTACACCTCCTCAGCTTAATGGACTTTTTCAATGCTTTCTGCTCTTCGCTGTGCTCTGGAGTTATGAACCTGGACGTGAAGATTTGATTTTTGATGTGTGTGGTCATTTGAAATATTCCTGGATTGTCTCATCTGTTTTTGGCAGAGCTCACATAGAAAGCTAAGCTCAACATTCATAAGAGAAAGTAATGCAAATGCCAGCTTTAAATGTTCTTTGGAGATTATTTTTTTAAAAGACATTTATATGGAATTTTCTGTGTTGGTAAAGTACACATTTCAAAAGTAAATAGGGACATAGCTAAAATCATCACCATTTATTGGGATTTTAGCCTATTTTTATGTGAACTTTAGAACATGCCCGGGGCCAGTATCACATTCTCCTAATGATGTATTTGACTGTCATTATCTAATTTAAGGGATGCTTAAAAAATAAAAGCTAGAACAATATTCTTCAGGGCACAATGAGTAATTTCTTTATCAAAATGAATATACACTATTCTTTAGAGTCTAATATCACAGAAATGTCTATGCAGATAATCTTTATAATAAATACCTTAAATTCTCCCCCTGAAAAACATCATAGGAAAAGTAACATATATATATATATATGTTACTTTTCCTATGATGTTTTTATATATAAAAAACCGAGAGAGAGAGAGAGAGAGAGAGAGAGAGAGAGAGAGAGAGAGGTATATATATCTCCCTAAAATGATTGGGGTTAATGGCCTCAAATATCATTGTTGCCATGTCGCATTTGAGCCTCATTCAATGCTCATTAAAGTATATGCTTAGACATTTAGACTTGAGTCCTCAAACTACAAATGACCTAAACAATATAAAACAGTATTTTTTTTTGAAATGTGAGCTATACAATGATAATATCTAGGCATATTCATACATGTTAATCACTTACAAATAGTTCAGTTTTTAAATACATTTGGGAATTCTGGATTAAGCAAATTTAAACAGGATTCTTTATTGAAACACTGTAATATGCTAAGATGCCTCATGACTGTAGATAGCATTCGATCAATAAATATCCAGTCCTACTGTGTGCAGGCACAACACCATTACTGGTTCAAGGAAACATCCACAAACCAGATATGGTTTCTGTTCTCCCTGGGATTCCAAAGCAATGGGAAGCGAGTTAAACAAATACAGACATAAATATTTAGATAGCAGTATATTGTCCTGTGCTATGAAGAGAAAGAACAAAATGCCTTGAGAATGAACAAAAAGAGTTACCAGTTTAATTGGAAGATGGATTTAGGAACAGTCTCCGAGAAGAAATGAGATTTAAACTGAAGCAAAAAGAATGAGCCAGAAAAAGAAGAGCATTCCAGCCCAGTGAACAGAAATGAAAGCCTTGAGGCAGGACAAAGTTTGCTATGTAGGAAGAAAGACAAGGCTGATGTCCAAAATGAAGAAAGATAAGCCCAAATTGAAGCAGGAGAAATAATGGAGGGTAAGTTTATGCAGAATCTTATAGGCCACACAAAAAAATGATTTTTATTTTAAGTGCAAAGGGTTGTAATGAAGGAACTGGTGTGTACAATGCCATTTTCCTGAAGAAAAATCTAGGATTACATTTAGCAGTCCCAAATGAATTTGACCACAGAAACATTTGATGAGAAATTTCCTAGGAGCAGTATCTTTGGAAAACGCACTGCCCATCCTTTAGTAAATCCTACTCTAACCAAAGATTGTGTCTCAGTTAGGACTCCCCAGATTGTAAGTGACAGAAAACAGTCAAAGAGACTTTACCAGTTCAAATGCACTTATCAGTATCAGAAACATTCAGAAGCAGGGCCACCAACATAGATGGGTCTGGGGCTCAAACGTTATTAGGACCCAGGTTCTCTTTATCTATCAGCCCTTCCTGTCCTTGTTTTGGTTTTATTTGCCTCAAAAATATGACTCCCCCAGAAGCTCCAGGATTTTCCACTGTGGTGGCAAAGTGGCTGAATCATCTCCTTATATGCTCCCTGACTGTGTGCCCGTGGGAAGGAAAGAGAAGTCTCTTTTACAACATTCCCAGAAAAATGCCCTTGCCTCTTGCTACCTCTTATTGAGGTGTCCCAACCATTCAAATCAAAGTAACAGGCTATGTGGATCAGTTCAGGCCTAGGTAACCTGCAGCCTTGATTAATTGGATTCCCAAACATAAATCTAGAATGAATGCTACAAGAAGGAACAATGCTGGAGAGGCAGAGAGCAAAACTCTAGTATGGATTTTTAAAACAAAATTAGTGTTTTAAATTGTGTGGCTATATTTGGGGTAATCATGTTGTATGTATTTCCAGTTGAAGTATAAAAGGGAAGTGCAGTAACATTTCTAAAAAAGCACAAGAACACTGTGATTTCTGTTGTTTCTGGGTGGTTACAGAAAAATTACAGAACAATGAAATAGAATACTTCTACTACTACTACTACTAACAACTCACCCCCATCTATGACCTTGTTGTTGATGTTCCTTTCCATCTACATAAAAATTATTCTACAGAAACTAGTGAATCACTAAGTAAATGTCATGTGCTTCATGTGAATGACTGCAGTCCTTCCATTGCATGTTTCAAATACTATACCTTTCACTACATACACATACATATATTAAAATCATTTCATTTATCACCAGAATATTATGCATTGGATTTTGTATGATTCAGGAAATAATTGCAGAAGTTATATTAATAAAATAATTCTAATAAAATTTTTAAAGATACTCTTCATAGAACCGTGTCACAATTAGTTGCTTAGTAATCCTTTTTTGTTTGTTTTTACAAAGAATAAAGGTACAGGTATTTAGGAACACACATAAATTTGGACTTTTATAAGAGTACATCAACCCAAAATAAATGTCACAGAACTGATAGATATAAGTTATATACTAAGTGTTTCAATCAAGGATTGCTAAGCAAAGACGTATATTTGTACAATATTTATGCTTAAACCCACTTGCTTTCAAACTTTTGTATCTATGTACACAGTTCAAAAGGATTTTTTAAAAAATCTATTAAAAAAGACCATACTTGCCTTTCTCTTTACTTCTAAAGGCAAATCTAGTTCTGTTTTTTACTCGGATAAGACGAGAATTTGTAGGGACACAAATATCCAGAATGAAATCAGAAAACAGAAATCTAATCTCGGTGGTCCACCATTCTGGAAAGCCTTCAGGCCATTCTGGAGATTTGAGAGAAACAGGACCTGTTTTGGAGGTGGGAACAGTAAGATTCCATTTGCCAAGCTGGCTCCCACCTCCTCGTTTGACTTCCTAGTAGGATTCTCTACCAGGCACTTCCAGCACCTCCTTTAAGAAAATTCCCCAAAGTCTCATTTCATAAAAAAGCCCTCCCTAACAATCTTGCCCTGCTAAGGCCCAGACTATTTTTAGATGGCAATCATGAAATGAAGAACAAAGTATAAATGACCAGAAGTAGTAAGCACCACTTGTAAGACTGAAAATATGCTGCTAGTTGATACTGTAAAGGTCATAGGTTTTCCTTGACCTATAGTTTTCATGCAGGTGCTGCGGTTTATCTATTTTGATCACTTAGACCTTACTGTATTCTCATAAAAGGGCATACCCCCCCTTTTATACCTATAAAATTTATTTTGCATGCTCAGAAGTTTGATGCGTTGCCTCTTATAAATTCCAATGTTTATTACTATCTTAAAAGTACTCTAGAGAACATTTTGATTGAAGAATCTAACCATAAAATCATTTTTATAATCCTCGAGATTTATTTTTGTAAAGACATATATATATACACACACACATATATGTATGTATATGTGTGTGTGTGTATATATGTATGTGTTCTTTACAAAAATAAATTCTCGTCTTATCCGAGTAAAAAACAGAACTAGATTTGCCTTTAGAAGTAAAGAGAAAGGCAAGTATGGTCTTTTTTAATAGATTTTTAAAAAAATCCTTTTGAACTGTGTACATAGATACAAAAGTTTGAAAGCAAGTGGGTTTAAGCATAAATATTGTACAAATATACTTCTTTGCTTAGCAATCATTGATTGGAACACTTAGTATATAACTTATATCTATCAGTTCTGTGACATTTATTTTGGGTTGATGTACTCTTATAAAAGTCCAAATTTATGTGTGTTCCTAAATACCTGTACCTTTATTCTTTGTAAAAACAAACAAAAAAGGATTACTAAGCAACTAATTGTGACACGGTTCTATGAAGAGTATCTTTAAAAATTTTATTAGAATTATTTTATTAATGTAACTTCTGCAATTACTTCCTGAATCATACAAAATCCAATGCATAATATTCTGGTGATCAATGAAATGATTTTAATTTATCAGCATACATTAACTTAAGCCATACATATAAATGAATAATAGCCTATTTTCTGAATAATTACTGAAAATTAAGTATTCTTTGTTTCAAACGATAGGTTCTTCTACTTTATATATCAGTATTTATATATGTTTAGTTAATTAAATTATGCTAAGGTTATGCATTAACGTAAAAATATTTTTAACGGATGCCAGCATATTAAAGCTTTGGCGATACCATATAATATTAATTATCAGATATTATTAAAAACTATCATTAATAAATTTTTCAAGGAGGATTTTCCCATGATAGTAATAACCATGATTCCAGTTGTTTAGAAACATGGCATCTTTTTTTTTTTTTAGATTTACTGAAGTATAATTGATAAATAGAAATTGTACATATTTAAGGTATACAAGTTGATGTTTTGATATATGTATGTATTGTGAACTTATCACCACAACCAAGCTAACTACCATATCTATCAGTTCAACAGTTATCATTTTCATTCTTTCTCTTTTGTGTGTGCGTGTGATGAGAACACGTAAGATGTACTTTCTTAGCAAATTTCAAGTGTATAATACAGTATCGCTAACAATACAGTATAGTTACCATGTGGTATCTTATAAGAAGAGGACACCTGAAATGTGATACATTTTGCATTGAACACGTAGTTGAGAATTTTAATCTGTTATATTATTTTATTTTTGGTTTTCTTTTTTGTTTTAGATTCCACATATAAGTGAGATCATACAATATTTTTATTTCTCTGTCTGACTTTTTCACTTAGCTTAATGCCCTCGAGATCCATCCATGTTGTCTCAAGTGCACGTTATTTTTTAAAACAAACAAACAAACAAAGAAGGAGGGAATTATGAAAAAAGTTGACTGATATAAAGGTTAAATTCACATGATGTAGAACTCAAGAATTCTGATGTTCTTTCTCTTAATTTATATAATAATGTGGGTGACCTCTTAAAAACATAGGCTGTACATTAGAACATAATTTTTAGCTAATCTTCCTTGGCCTCATCAAATGGGCAAAACAGAAAAGGTGATTCCTTTCCCAGTTTAGCTCTCCTGAATTGTAAGATTCTACAAGGCAGGTTCCATTCAGTTCCCTTCACGATTTCTATGATCTCCTACCATCCCAGCCTGGGCCTTGTGTTCTTATCTCTATAGGCCAAGATGTAATGAATTCCTTCTACTCTCATTAAACTACCTTCTCCACACACATGACATGCAAATGGACTTATCTACCTATGCTCTATTTCCCAGAGTTTTCAAACTAACTGTGTTGGTGCCAAATCAAAGGAAACTCGGCAAAGATAGAACAGTGAATTTTTTTTTCATAATTGCTGCCCCACCCCTGCCCCAATCTCCAAATGCACAGAGTCATACTATGTATCACCAGAAGCACAAAAACCTGAGGGTAAATAACATTATTATCATCAAATGCTGACGTTTTCCTCTCCAACATCTACACTGTGTATTCCTTCCTCTCCACCTTCAAGTATGATTATCTCCCATCTTGATTACTGTAGTTCATTTTTCAAAAATTCAAATCCTTATGTCAACCCATTATTATTAATTATTGGTCTTTCTCTTCATTTTGTAAAACATGACATCTCCACTTTGGAATCTTGCACTGTTTCCAACTACACTTTTCAATGAATTCCAGTTTTCTAAAAGTAGGATAGATACAGCAGAGAGTGTGTATATGAGACATATATTTGTAAAATAAGTTTTCACATAGAATCGGTATGGATTCTTGCCACTGCAAGTACAGATAAAAATAATTAAAATTGTCTTAAATTAAAAAAAAATAACTTAATGCATGGCTGGATCTAGGGGCTCAAACAATATCAACTGAACTTCTCCTTACTCTATCCTTCTTTGGCTCACACACATGTCAGTTTGCCTTTCTTCTGTGTTGGCTCTCAGAAAGACGCTCTCTTCTGGCTGTTGCTACCAAATTCATGTGACAATTTATCTTTTCAGTATTCTAGCCAATGATTCTGATAAATGTCTTAAAATGGAGTCTCATTGGCTCTGATTGGGTCACATGCTTATTCCTGAGCCTGTCACCATGGGCAGGTGATTTCAGATCTCTAATTGGCTATGTCTTGGTTATATGCTACCCCTTGGCTCTAAGGGGGGAGCTATCTTTTATAGAACCACATGGACTAGAGTTGAGAAGGGGTGACTCCTAAAAGATGAAAGTACTAATTCAAAAACCATAGATGTTAACTATATATGAGAGGAGGAAAATATTCGTATATCAATAGGGAATATACATAAAATATAAACAAATGATGATGGAGCTCAGTATATCATGACATAGTCTTGGAAATATTTGACATTAGGCAGCAATTATAGAGTAATCCTTATTTTTTCTAGATACATAATACTTAGGCTTATATGGAGAACCATCAAGAGGTAGATAAAAGAATTCTCCATGAGGCCATCTCTACAAGTGTTCATTATTTCCCCCCTCAAGAATCAGTGATCCCTTTCCCTCTAGAAATGGGCAAAAAAGGACAGATTACTTCAAAGGCAAAGGCACATTTATAATAAGTCTCAGGATATCGTCCAAACTCCACTATTATACATTTCTTTTTTATCTTTTGCTGTCCTTACCTGTAAATATCTTTCAAAACTGTCATTAATGGAATATTTAATTTCTTAATATATGTACTAATAACAAGGAACTTAGGAAAGAAAAATGGATAACAGGTAATGATGAGAATCTGTAATGTAAATCCCTTTCAGGTGTTGCCCTAAGGGAAAAGGAATGAAGTTCACAGTCACGTGCAGCAGCGGCTTTTTCTGAAGTTGGATATGATCAGCGAAGCTATACTTAGGGTAGGCTGAAAAAGGCCGCCACTCCTATTGAAACATGGTGCTCTAGACCCAGAATAACTGCATCATGCGGACAAAGAATTGGATCCTGGGTGTTGACTGGCGACCGAGAAATATCTAACTTAATATAAAAAGAAGACTAGTCTACAAAGTCCAGACACCTACCTGGCTTCTGGTCCTGATTTATTAATTTGCTGTGTGATAATAGCCAAGGACTTCAACGATCTGGGCTTCAGTTTTCTCATCTATAAAGTGTGTGTGTGTGTGTGTGTGTGTGTGTGTGTGTGTGTGATTTCCGTTTTCTACATTCACTTCTAAGTGCTGAGATTCTATAATCCATTGGGGTGAGGAGACAAAAAGCACATGGATCAGATAAGCACTTCTGAGAACCCATGGGATTTGTATCAATGTCAGTTGCTGTGCAGAAGGAGCCCATGCCTGGTGCTACAATGGCATCACCATGGCAGCCAGGATCACCAAGAAATGACTCTGTGAAGGGAGCACCCCCTCCCAAGTACACATGTCCTGACATAAGAAGAGAGCTGGAGATACAGAAGGCTGGCAATTTTCATGGCCACCTATAAAACTCTTCCTAGAAACTAAGTTGTTCTCCCTGCCATGAACCCCTTCCATCAACATGATGGTAACAAGGAACAACCTGGCCTTAGCTATTGGGTCAACAGTGGGCTCATGAACCAAAGTGGACTATTGAAGCTTGTCCTCAGAGATTTGAATATGACATATAAAGAGATAAGGATTTTTCCCTCTTGAAAGGCTGACCTTTTAACCCTTGGGAGCGCTTAATGGTCCTGACTTTCACTGAATGATACAGATAAGGGGAACAAACTAGAGAGGAAGAAAGAAGGATCAGGGCTTATTCAGAAATGTGAATAGATGAGAGACAGAGGGAAGTTTGCTGGTTGTGAAATTCTCCTTTCAGTTCTTCCTGAGACCCAGTGGGCATTCCTCTCCTGGGGTTCTATGATACATCTCATTATTATTTTGAGTAATTAAGAATTTTTTTCCTTAAGTTAATTTGAATTAGTTCTAATTCTTACCAGTTTGTGGGAGCAGGAGCCACATATGTGTTTGATTTTAAGTCAAGCTTTTCTGTACCTACTGGGTTTTTTTGTTGATGAATTATTAGATACTAAGCATTAAACATAGACTATTTTCTTTAATGCACCTATATTCCATGAAGTAGGCAATATTATCCCCTTTGTACAGATGAATAAACCAAGGTTTAGAAAATATTTCTAACTCACTCAGAGTTAGACAACTAAGTAGCGAGACTATTTTCTAATAGACTTCCAGTAACTGGATTCCATCTCCCATCAGCTTAACCTCAGGCCCAAGCTTTTACCCACAATTCCGTAACCACTATTAGATAAAATATGAGGTGTTAGTGGGAAATAGGAGGTACAGAAAGTGTACAAAGTACTGATTTTCCTAATAATTTCCAATTTTCCAAAAAAAGAAATCAATATGGTTCTGAATCAAGAGTGGAGATATGAGGAGAGAATGATCAGTGTTTACAGGAGCCTGGTAACAAAACGTATCTTGTTATTCCAGATTCTGTAATTCTGAAAGTTGGAGACTTCATGGAGTTGTTAAGGAAAGGAAATTATGTAAGGATTAGTCATTTAGAAGTAAAGTCTGTGCATCATTTGGCTGGTATTTACCAGTGCCAGAGGTCAAAAGCTACCACTTCAAGCATTAGTGGATTCTCCCTCAATGAATTTCCCAGGCTGCAGGAACTTATAATTCTTTTCAAGTCTAGCAGTGTTGCCTACACAAGTATTTTTAATCACAAACAGTCAGTAGGCCACAAACACATTCCTGTACAATTCCTTCATCAGTGTCTTCTTAAGAATGAACTGAACTGTTAACTTACTTTTAAACAAAACGGAATAGTTGAAATGTCTGACTGCTTCCTATCAGTGTAAAAAATATGAATTTGTACAACAGCTGCAACTTGTTTCGGCCGGATTAAGTTTTACCCAAAGAAGGACAAAAAAAAAGTGGTCTGTAATAGGGGAAGACTAATGTTCTCAATGGAACAAAATGAATATACCCACAGCTTTTCAATGTTGGTTAACATAAAAATGGCTTTGAAGATTAAATGAAAAACATCCTTTCCATTATGATTCATCTTATTTCCAGATGATTAGTAGTGTCAGACCATAAAGATTATAATTTTTTTTAAAGAAAACGGGGGAGTAGGATTTGAAATACCCTACAAAAATTCAACAGCAGTAACTATAAAACGGTTGAACAAACTTTATAAAATGTCACGGCTGCTTCATAAAGAATGGTAAAAATAAGCCTTTGAGGTTTTTCCTCATTGAAAGCCCTTGCAATCTTTGCCCATGAATGAACTAATTGGTATCTTTTCAACTTACCAAAGTTATACAACAATAGTAAATAGATGTAAAATATTTTATAAGCACTCATAACCCACCACTGCAAATTAGCAACACTCCCAAGCATAAACCATGCTGTAGCTGTGAAAGGGAAGCTCCTGCAGCCACTAGTTAGACCGCTTAGAGCTAATGTCTGAGTGAGTCACAGATTCCATGATCAATCCTTGCTCTTTAAATTCAGAACTGTGCATTCTTAGTCCACCTAGAGATGATCAGGTTTTTAGTAGCCAACTTGTTTATCGCATCATTCAATAAGTCATTCAGAAAGCTTGGCACAGAGGATGGGAAAAATGAGTCAAGAGCCAGCTGACAGATGTGAATCTTACTTAGCTCTCCCACTTGTGCATGTGGCTTAACCAATGTGTGGCTCAGCTTCACAGTCAAATGGACATAATACAAATTCCAACCTCACAGGATTATTAGGAGAATTAAAAGTGTTAATAATATAAAAAATCTTTCAGACAGTGCCTGGCATGATAGTCAGCATTACGTAATTGCTGAAGATAAAAGTGAAATTCATTGATTTGTTCCTGCAGTATTTATTATGTACTTACCAATGGTCAGGCACCGTTGCTAAGTTTGCTAAGGTAGCTGTCCTCATGGAGCTTACATTCTGGTTGGAGACGGGAGACCATAAAAAAGTAAAATATTAAAAGGACAAGATTATTTCAGAAGCTGACAATTTTCCTAAAGAAAATAAACTCAAGGATGAAATGAGAAGGTTTGAGATGGAGAGGTGGGGAGCAGGTATTGGTCAGAGAAGTTCTCTTTATTGAGCCAGGGCCTGAGGATGAGAAGGAGCCAGCCGTGTGAGGCACAGAGAGGAGGGCTACAAGCGTGAGGGAGGATAACCTGTGTGAGCAGAGCTTTGTTAGAGAGGCAGGGTATAGTAAGAGGTTTGAGAGTTGGGCAAGGAGCCGATAATATAGGACCTGGTAGGTCATGCTAAGGAGTTTAGATTTTATTTTTTACCTTAAAGAGAATTTATTTCTATATGGCTCTTTTGGTTACAGGTGAATACATTTTACTTAAACAATAGGGAAAAAATAAATAAAATATTGTATATAATAAAACCATATTCAAGGGATAAGTGTGATCCAAGCAGAGCTGGATTCAGACCTTCCATAATAACTTCAGGAAAGTTTTTGTTTCTCCATCTCTTTCCTTTCTCTATTTTGGTTCCACCTCTGGCAAGTTTTCACCTTAACATGGTAAAGATGGCCACTATCATCTCCACACCAACACTTGTTTTCCAACAATTACAATGAGAATATTTCAAGATAACTCGTTGTTCTGATTGTCATTAACTCATTTTGGAACCAATCACTGACTCTGACCCTTTGTGCTTGTGTGACTTGCCCACCGCTTGACCAGAGGGTCAGGTCAGTTTCATAGGAGCAACATGAAGAGAATGGAAATGGAGGGCTTTCCAAAAGGAAAATTAAAGTACTTGTAACAGAATGAGAAGTGATGGATTCTGGGCAGGTAAACACAAAAAATTTCTATCAGATAGTGAAGGGTTTTAACCAAGTAATTGATACTCTTGGTTACATTTATTAGGTTTAATATTTTTGATCCATAATTTGTACATCCAAAAATATAGTTTTTCTATAATTTAAAATAGATTCTCTCTTAAGCTGCCATTCTTCAATGGCAGAAAATGTAATCTTATCAATGCGAAGTAACTGCAATCAAGTTAACAATTTTCTCCTGTACCTCATTCTTCTCTTTTCAGCTGAAATGATTTGCATGGCAGTGTTATTATATAACATCATGGCTTTATGAATTTGGCTTTGGGGGGGATCAAGCATATGGGCCCAGTTCCTCATGTGTCCACTCTGACATCCACTAAAATGTATTTCATTTGCATTCTTCTTTATGTTTTGGCATCTGTCTCCATTGGCACCTGTGGAGAAGGCAAGTTTCCATCTGATATGCAAGCTCTGGTTGACACACACTGCAGCCTCTTAGCCCCTCAGAGGAATCAACCTTCTCTGGGGGCACTTTTGCATCCTTCTAAGGACCAGAAAAACTCTGAATCTCTCCAATTCTATCAAAACTTGGGGTGGGGTGTACAACCAGCCCTTCCGCCTAGAAACTGTGGTACTGTGTCTGCTGCTCCGATATGAACCACCCCGGGTGTGAGAGTCACAGAGGCTTCCTGCCCCCTTAGGCTCACTCAGAGGCTGGACATATAACCGGCTCCCTGATCCCACCACACCGCCTTTGGAATGGGGACAATATGGAGAAGATGGCATTAGAGGCTCCTTCAGAGAACGACCCAAACAACCTCTGTCCCTATAGTTCTGCCTTCCCAGGCTCTTCTTCTCCTGCCTCAGCTCAGCTCTGAATTTTTCTTTCTTTTTTTTTTTAAAGCAACTTCAGGGTAGAAAAACTGCCTCTTTCCTTATATGCATTCTTCTCAACGCTATATGTTACACACAATAATTTGAATTTTAAGAACCAAAAGCAAGGTTTTAGGAACTCAAAAATCCTTTGTCACATCCTATGTTCTTTGCTTAGCATTTTAAAAAAAATCATTCTGTGGGGGAGGGGGAAAATGACTCTTTTTCCCTCTGTTTGGTGTGACTTCCTTTTCCCAGAGCCCAAGCCCAGGCCACCCCAGCTGATGTTGGAACACCCCTCTATTGATAAAACCACAGTGTGTTCCAGATCTATTGTCAATCTTTCTGGGAGAGCGATGGTATACGTGGACAGAGTTAGGTTTTCTGAACCCTATTTTCCAGGTGGCCAGGTGACTTGCTTGTATATTTCCCTAAGATAGAATTTCCAAAAGCTCTTTCAATGAGCGATTGTGAAATTCAGTTTTTGACTGTAAGCCGCAAAAATCTATTATGGCTATTTTAAGCAAAAAGGGCTTACATCGTTCACAACTGGGGCTCAGAAATGGAATGACATACAGCAGAAAATGAGGTAGCTTGTCACCACTGCAGTGGTAAAGAATAACCTATGAGCATGACTCACATCCTTGCATCATTTACTGACGTCCAGGGAGAGGGCATCTCATTAGCCTGGCCTAGGTTACATTCTACCCTCTGCGGGCACTAGGACATGGAGAAGTGTTATCTGATCCCCGTGACTTTGTAACAGGAAGCAGAAGCTACTTTCCACCAAGATACATACAATGGGAAAAGGAAAACTCCTTGAACAGAAATCAAGATGGTATTAGGAAGGGGAAGAACTCCTGGGCAGGTAAAATTACCAAGTCCATTACCATACTCCTATGATTTTATATTTTATATATAATATTGCCTAGGGCTAGAGATCACTAAAGTGCTATTGCGAATGTATTACTATAGCTTCTTTCAAAGGATTAGACACAGAAAAATCATCTCCATTCACCAAGAAAAAACTTTCTAGACAATTTACTTCATTCTTCCTTTTACACTAAGCTTTAGTTGTGGCATATTATATGCATAGTGGAGAGAGCACAACATTGATATTCAGATTCTCTGCTGACTTGGACAGATCGTTCTTTTTTATCAACAGATAGAAAACAAATGAAAGGTTAGAGGCAACATGAGAATCCTAGTGTGGGGAAGAGTCAGGAGATACAGAAAGAGTAGGGTAAGAGAAGAGGAATGTGAAAAAGTCTGGCATGTGTGAAAGAAAGGAAAATGATTCCATTTACAATGATGTTTTAAAACAGCTTTGAATGGAATACACCAAATGAATCATTAATATGAACTGTAGGGATCTCTCTCTCTCTCTGTCATCCTCCTTCCGTGCCTCCTTCCCTCCCTCTTCTCTCTTCCCCTCTCCAATTTTATTTTGACACGAATCCCCATTCCCTGGTATTCGCTGTTGGCAAAAGACTTGTGAGGTAACTTTTGCAATCTCAGCTATGCTCCTCACCCAAATGATCACCACAAAATGACAATTCAACAAAAAATAAAAGAATTACACAAATATTCATGGAATTTTTTTCTCTTTCCCTTAAAACTTCTGGAATCACCTTTAATTGGTTCATTGGAGTCAATTTGTAAGCACTTCTCATACAAAGCTGACGTGCAGCTTTGGCTTTTTGTCATGGTAATGTGGTAAATAATTGTAACGTGTTTTGAAAATGTATAGTTTTGTGTAAATCTAAACTCCAGTTCTATGCAAGGTTGCCCACAAATGTGTTTCCACTAAATCTGGACAGCCTACACTGAATGGTGAGAAACATGCAGAATTCCGATTCCTAGCTTTAATAATTTCTTTAACAGAAGAGCCCTTTAAATCTGAGCTGGATACAGACCAACAAATTTATTCACCCATCTCATTAACTGTCTGATAGGTATGTCATTGGATTGGCTGCATGTTTTTGTTTTTTGTAGGATTCAAGTTATATGGCTTTTTAATAAAAATAATCACCATTATTACCTTCAATAATTAGTGAATATTATCTTCCAGGAACTGTGCTCAGCCCTTTAAATGGAGCATTTCATTCAATCCTGATAACCACCTTATGAGATTACACATTACGTTATGTATTGAGATATATACTGTCATTGTTAGTATCATGCCCATTTTACAGGTCTCATGAACAGCTAATAGTATGGGCCCAGATTCCAAATCAATGTATGCTATTTAAGAGCCCATTAGGCATTATGTAATCCTGAAAGTGATGGGCCACAGTGCGCATTTGGACATGGGATGCTTTATGAAATTTAGCTTTGTAACCAGTACTTAAACTCATGAGACTAATGATAGCACTGTCATATATACTGAGTTCATTTGTTGGAAGAGGACTTTTGCTAAGCTCACCAAAGACACTCAGTATATCACTAGGTTTTACTTTCCTCACTGGACTTCTCCAATTTGAATGTGAGTTGAAGACAGCAAGGACTTGGCCTATTCTTATACTGTTTGCAGGGCATCTTAAGAGATTGAATGGCCCAAGGCAAGTGCTCAACGAATATTCATTGAATGTTGAAATTGCATATTGAATCTCAGCCATAAAAATAAGCATTACATCAGATATCCAGATGAAATGAAAATCAGGCATGGTCCCATGGATACTGTAACCTGGTTTCCCTGCTCTTTCTTTTTTGCATTCATTTGTGTGTGTGTGTGTGTGTGTGTGTGCATTTGTGTACTGATGGAGGTTTCATGAACTTCTACGTCTGCGGGAGAACACTCACAGTATTTTCTCCAGCTTTAGTAGCATGGAGTCTGAAAATGCGCTGCAGACAAATATTTAAAGCCTCTTCCTGGAGGACTAAAAATTGATCTTAAAGTCCCCATTATAATTCGTCTTTTATACACGTCTTTAAAATTTTATAACATGTCATACATGTTCTTTTACTTTGTTCTTTTCCTTCCTAATTACTCATGTAGTCAACAGGCTTAGGTTTGATGAGTGTCTATGTTGAGCCTAATGAATCCCATCTTTATCTCAAGTTTATTAAGTTCATGAGATCTTTGCTTGTGATCACTAACGTCAGCGCTTTGGGGAGGGGGGGCAATATTTCTGTTTGTAAAATAATGAAAGTAAAATGCAATAAAACATGTACTTTTAAAAAATTTCTGCGCTAAAATGCTAACATACTTATAAATTATACCGCAAGCACTACCACCAAAAAGGTAACTTATTAGATGAGGTACAAACATGTAAAATAAGAACATAAAAGGCAATTTTAGAGCTTTCAAACATAATGTCTAAAAGTGATCATTGTTTGAAAATATTAAAATGGTCAAGGGCTCTATTTACAAAAACTTTTGTTGTTTCTTATTTTCCTTAAAAATAAATCTAAACATTAGAGCATGTCATTCAGCCTCATCTGCAACAGCACCTTACTGTTTAAGCTAGAGGCCTCACTATTCTCACATTTCTGTTACCCACGTACCACTCACCATTCCCTAATATGCTTGATTTGCATGCCTGTTTCTATACTCATGACTTGCCGTCAGTCTGGCTTTACCATCTCATCTTTTCTTCTTTCGAAGTTACTCTAATTTTTCCAAGTCTTTTGGAAACACTAACTCCAACATGAATCTTTTTCCTTCCTCCTTAAGTATCCTCAGAACAAATTAATTTTTCTCCTATGTTTCCAGAATACTTTATTTTTTTTTGGAAACTGTATCTTTTGATTGGCGATAACTATACCAGTTTGGGATACAGTATAAATCAAATCTCCTTTTACTGTTTCAATTAAATAGTTTGAGTCATCATTTAACCTCTTCCAAATATTTCCTCTTGTTCCCAGGGTCCATATTCTAGAACAATTCTGAGACTAATAAAAGTTAAATAACTGTGGACACTTGTGTAGTGCTTACAATGTGTGTTTTGCACACAGAAACCCTATGTGTAGATGTTATTATACCTTTTTAATTTAGCAGGATACTGAAGTACAGAAAGGTTAAGTACCTTGCTCAAGGTCACACAGCTGGCCTCTATGGCCTAGTTGCATCACTCTGAGACTTACAGTGAGAGAAGCTGCAGGCAAAAGGTGAAGAAACTGGTTTTGTTCGTGACGGAAAACCAGGGTGATACAAGCAGGTTTTGGGTTCAGCAGACATAATGTGACACAGCATAAGAGAAACTCTCTTCTCACTTCTGCATGGCTCTCATTCTGGCTTCAGTGCAGTGAGGACTCCGGGGAGTCAGTGACTCAAATACCTTTGAGTGTTCCATTTGGGGAGCACTGCAGGCTGACAATCTTAGCACATCTACGGGCCATCTCATGAACTGCATAAGGAGCATTGACTCAGGAAAGGCTTCAGACTTGGAAGATATGGATGAGGAAAGCACTGGGCTGTTCAAAATTTTTGGGGAGATCTCTCTGGGGATGTTAAGAAGTAACTGAGTGAGACTTAGATAAACTGTAAATCCTCCATTATGAGTGACTGGGCAAAAGCCACTGATATCTGTCCTGTGACGAGTGATGAGACTCCAAAGTGTGTATGGTTTTGTGAAGTCTAGAACCTTTTTAGAAACACAGGTGATCGTATCTATTATCCACAATTAGCTTTCAAAATATGCATCATTCTGTCTATCTTAGGTGTTTAAGGAAGTGAAACTCAGAAAAATGACTTACTCAAGACCAAGATTCTTATAGCTAGCCGAGCTGGAATGCAAACACAGCTATTGCTGACTCTAAAGTTCTCATTCTCTCCACTGTGCATACTGTCTTCCTGTAATAGACAAAAGAAAGGAAGAAAGAAAGAAAAAAGATTGTGTCTTTTGTTTGACACATACATACAGGCAAAGCATTCCTTTCCCATACTTGGCATTTCTCATGACCTAGAAATTAGAATTCATTGATAATTTCATAAAATGAAGTCCCCAGCGAAGAGTTTTGTCCTCACCCAAGTTAGATAAACCTCAGTACGCTGCTGCAATCTGATGATTCTCAATGTGGTTTTCTTTAGAAAATGTGAGTTCAGTTATAGCTATCACTTTTAATGTGTGAATAAATGCATACGTATCCCGCAGTTGTTCGCTATCAGCTCATATGGCACACAGATGAGAGTAAGACCTTCTAGTTCCCACAGTACGCAGTCCAGCCTCATACAAGTATTTTCGTTAATGTTTACAACAAAATGTGTTTCCCAAGACATTATACTCTTCGTAAATCTGGACATTATCCTAGTTAAGAAATTCTCTGAACCTCTCCCTTTATTAAAAAAAAAAAGAAAGAAAAATGGAATTGTGTCTCAACAGTAGAAAGGAGAGAAGGTGTTATATCATCAATAGAAATATAACTGAATCAGGGGATTCTGGCTTGAGTTCCAATCAGTTCTGATGAAATTATAAATTCGATTGTTGTCATAGGAAATGTGATCATGCATTAGGTTTAATTCTGAATAATTTATGATACAACAATGGGGGGGGGCAAGAAAAGGGAACATTGCTTGTGGCCAAAGTTAACAGTTTCACTGAGAACCTGAGTTCAATTGCCTGCCGATTACACATGGCTTGGGGAAGCATATCTGATTCATTTGGACACCTCAGCTGAGGGTGTGAAAGCCCCCAGGGTGGGCTACTTTAATCTGTACCTGCTTCCGTTTCTCTCTGAGTCTGTCTGAATTAATTGGGTAAAGATGGTGAAGTGATGCCATTCTCCCTTCCTTATTCTTATTTTTGACTGACTAAAAATTAGCAAAGTTTCAGAAAATAAAGGCCCTTTGATGAAGTTAAGAATTTAAATCTCCATGTTACACAATTAGGCTTTTTATTGGAATGCACAAATATAACAGATTTATATTTATATAAATGTATAATTTTATAAAATATATGTATTAGCAGGAGGGGAGGAATAAAGAAAAAAACAACAACTATATCTGGGAGTCACTCCCTTATAGTTGTGCAAGTTTCCAAACTAACTTTCTGAAGGACAATCAAGAATATCTGGTCAAGAACATTTCCCTCTAGTATTTTAATGCCAATAAATTGTCTCAGAAATGAATCCATTCTTTTGTAACATCTTTAATTTGTTGATGCTCATGATTTTCTCCATATTAATTTTGAATCAAAGTGTGAAACGGAATACTAATTCCAAAAAGATGCTCTTTCAGTTTTATACTTGTTTAGAATCTAAATAGGTTGTTTTAAATATTTGAGGTTTTTCTTCCTCTTTTAACAATCATGAATAAACTACTGTTCTTGCCAATGCGGATGACTAAATGATAAAGCTTGGAAGCAAGTTAAATAATGGAATAACAATAAAAACTCAGGGGCATTGTACCAACGCTAGGCCACCGTATTTCATTGAAATGGTTGATGCTTCTTAAAAAATAATGTGTCACTGCTTTTGAGGCTGGTGTGTGGGAGGCCGACTGCTTAAAATTTAACAAACTGTTAGAATATCTTTAGAGATAAAATTTGTTGAAACAAATATTCAAGTCAGCACTGGAAGCTACAAAATGTTACAAAATGAATGCCTGTGCTGTTCTCTTAGCTGGGAATGCATTATCCCACTATTCTTCCACCACTCCAGGCCACCCCATTTCCAGATGGTCAAACACTTTATATTTTTAAATCCAGTTCAAATACCACCTTCTCCATAAATGCCCTCCATATTCTTCTCACTCCTTTAAAGTCAGATCTCCTCTTTAAATGCCCATGTCATTACCTGTATCTTTCTTGAGGCAGATTTACTCCTCTTCATTATGGTCATTTGAACCCCGGTCTTACTTCCCTTACTTGATTCTAAAAGCTCTTATGGTTTAGGTTTATTATCTGATTCATCGTTGAATTCTTCACAGGGCTTAGAGAGCACTCTACACAGGGCAGGGAGAATAAGACAGCTTCCATTTATAGAGTTTGTCTGCCAATCAGCCTGAGAGGTGCCATTTAATCCTTCAGAACCCAAACAAGGTAGGAACTATTATTATTTCTAGTTTGCAAGTATGAGACCTGAGACTTCAAGATAATAAATAGTCAATATTCAAACATGGAACTCAAAGCCATGAAGTGTGACTTCAGAACTTATAAAAAAAAAAAATAAATAAATAAATAAGCACTAAATGAGAAAAAATGAATTTACCAAGTAACGGACAAAATCAGTACAAAACAGAGGTTAAGATTATGTTTTCCAAACTTCTATTACAAGAGCATTCAAATAAATACTCAAATCCCCAACGTTTCATGCTTTAAATCGTTACAAAAACAGCACTCCACAGTTTCTTTCTAGCCATAGTTTTTAAGTCAGTTTTATTCTAATCTTGCAGAGCCAGGATTTAAATCCAGGAATACTGAAGTCCAAAGCCATGTGTTATCAACCCCTGCACAGGCTCTCTAATCCCTTTACACTTTATCCTCAGCTTCTGTTGTGGTCATTAGAACTCATTACCACTGTGTTCTCTGTTGCCCTTTTGACCAAGTCCTAGAACATCTCCCATTAAAGTCTGTCCTACATATTCTTAGGCTTCTAATTTCTCCCTTAGCTTCCTGTTTCCAAGGTCAAACAAGTCACCTTTTTCATTCTTTCCTGAAGGTCAAATTTTCAGGCCTTGCAACATTCTTGCGACTCCTCTCTGTGTCCTCTTCAAGTCATGCACACATGATATTAATATTAAATGGCTGCTTGGAATTATTCAATTGTTGATGTAATAATTGTTATGTGCATTTTTCTGAAAACAATAATTGCAAGATTGCACAGGCTGATTCAGTAACTCTGCTGTCATGTGCATGAATATAAAATAAACACAAGGGAGCAGATGAGAGTAAGGGAAAGTAACTGCCAGCTGGAACGTTGGAAAAGAATGATGTTCTGTAACCTCAGGAGCCATAGAGTACAATTGAACCACGTCTATTTTTGGCAATATAATAAGGACCATATAATATTGTGGCTTCCCTCCTCTGCCCCCCCATGCTTTTGGGGTATATGGAACTGATGTAGTGCATAATAGTAAGAGCCTAGTAATCTTTGTTGCATGGTACTTTGAACTTTGAGTTAGAGTGTAGCTAAGAAGTATTTTTGGCATTTTCTTTCTATCAAAATTCATAATGATACAGCAATCCTGGACTTACATCTTTTCTATGTTGCAATATTCTGTGCTTGCTCTACAGAAATGACTCAACGTGATTTTTCTTGTACGCAGGGCATACAGATTATGTGAAGTTATTATACAGAGCTTTAGTGTTACTCTTAGTTCTTTTTTGTTGATTTTGTTTGTTTGCTTGTTTTTTAATAAGCCTCTGTTAAAATACCTGGGAGTAAGAAGAATTTCGACATTTTCTTGCACACACCACCAGATACAATGCCATTTCCCCTCTGTACTCTTCAGGCCTTTTCCTTTAACTTGAATTTCTCCAACAGAAAAACTATATAAAAGCAAGCACTGAGTAATTGTAAAACACAAGTCTTAGTTATTGTCATAACTACTACTATTATTATAATAGTTATTTTCATAATTAGGCAAAGAAACAGTGCTCCTCAGCATTGTCTTATTACTGTTTGGAATGTGAGGATTTAACTTGCTTATTCTGGTGATGAGTTTCCATAAGAAGCCTCACCTAATGATGTTCTCAAGTCCATCCTGAATAGGTCCTTATTCTTGATCCGTGTATAATTGAACTATGTCCCTGTGTTGCCTTCTTTTGGTTTTGATTCTAATTTGCTCTCTTACCATTGTGTGTGCCTCAGCCCCAATGTTGCTCTACTTTGGGACTCCTCTTCTAGAACTTTAATGTGAATAGAAATCACCTGGAAATCGCATTACTAACCCCGTTCTTAGTAGTTCTGGGTTGAGGCCAGAGATTCTGCATTTCTAACAAGTTCTCAGGTGATCCTGTGGCTGCTGGTTCTGTGGACAACACTTTGAATAGTGGCCAAAATAAATAAATAAATAAATAAACAAATAAATAAATAAATAAATAAATAAATATATTAAGTTCTCAATTAAACCAATGTAAGAGGTATCCTTGATTCTTCTCTTTTCCTAAATGCAAAACTCATCAGTCATTAATGCAGTCACCATTTTCAGTTACGACCACCCAAGTTCATGCTACTACCTCCCTTCTGAACTTTTGTAATAGCTGCTAAACGCATCTCTCCACATAACATCCTTGCTTCCTTCTTCAATTCACTTTTTAATAGGAAAAAAAATGGATTCTGAAAAATGAATTTCTAATCATAGCATTGCAGTATATCAAATGCTTCAAAAGCTATCCATGGAGTTTTTAGATAAAATCCCAAGTTTTTAACATAAAAAGATCAGCAAGCTAATGCTTACATTAACATCTTCGTCTTCCATCACTCTCCTGGCTTTTGATGTTCCAGACACTTTGGCCTTCTTTCGTTTACTATATTTTCTAAGCTTCTTCCCATCCCAAGTCTTCTGCACATGCTGTTCCTTTGCCTGAAATGCTCTTCCTTTCCTACTTTACCTAATACTATTCATCCTTCATAACTCAGATTAATGTCACTGCATTGGAGAACTCTCATTTGACCTTTCCGATTAAGTCAGGTTATCCTGGTGCAAGTTCTTTTAGTGCCACTTATTTCTTATTGGGGCCCGTTTCATAGACATAATTGCAATATTAAATATGCAAATTATCCTGCTTCCTCTGATAACCAGTTGCATGAGGGAATGAATCTTGTCTTTTTCTTCCTTACTTTTATACACCTAGTCCCTAGCACTATATGCCTGGCATATAGTAGATATCAACAAATATTTAATAAAGATTTAAAAAAAAATAGAAAGAGGTTGGAACATTCTGGTCTATCTGTATCCCTCTGTGAAAAACAGAAGTAGATTGCCAATTTCCAATAACCAGTCTATAACAGAATACACCTCATTAAAATTATATCCAGTCTCTTAGATGTATTCATAAGGTGTTTCTGTATCTTTCAGTGCTCCCATGTCATTAACATGGTATCCATTTTCTTCTAAAGTTCATGAGATGACTAACAGTAACTTAAATTTCTTGCATGTGAAAAAGAACCCCAGCTGTTTATGTATTTGAGAAGTATTTAATATACCACCACACACTACCTCCTACGGCTTCAGGAATGGTTTATGATGACACATAGTCTTTGTAGATGGTGAATTATTGTGTGTTTAAGAATCCTTTGTCAAAGAGGAAGATGAATCCCTCAGAGTTACCTCCCAGAAAAGTTGTGTAATTACATTATTTGGGTATTCTAAGAAGCTGTGGCCTCATCTTTTCTCTGGTTGATGAATTTTATTTGCAAAAATATGTGTTGAACCTATTTCTGAAGTTCCACCGTCACCTTGGGACATAAAGGGAAAAACGTGGAGGCTTTTCTGATAATTGTCTTGAGCCATGTATGCCCTATATATTAAGGAGTGCAAATACACTGTCCTAGGAGATCTCTATATCTCTTCAATATACATTATTTTAGGAATATTTTTCAAGGTCTGGAAAGTCATCCTTAACTTTCTGAAATCAGTGGAGAAGCAAAAAAAAAAAAAATTAATAATTTTGGAAAACTCATCTACCCACCTTCTGCCTAGTAAACATGAAAATATTTGAAATTGGTAAACTGAACTAATACAGTTTCTGGCTTGGTTAACATACCTTCTGAAGACAGTGATCTCAGCCTTCCCCAGGCTGACACAATCTGTATCTCCAAAGTGGTGATTCAGCTTTATTTTAAGCCCTGGATGAAGTGGGGAACATTATTCTCCTCAGGTTCACAGTGGGCTCCAGGCCAGCGGCAGCTGTCAGCTCAGCGGGTTTCAGTTTTCTGCTCAATGCAGACTGACTTAGAGCCCTTGGCAGAGATGAAGGAGAGCCCTGTGTTTATGGGAAAATGCTTAAGTTGTCTAGTCTCTTTTTGTTGCTGTGTTTTACAGTCCAAGTTCCACTTAATAGACATCAAGAAAAAGCTGCTCCATCCTCAGTAGCTGTGGAAACATCCATTCTCATGGCACATTGCATCAACACAGCTCAACTGAATGTCACTTGAACTCCTGAACCAACCAACAGGGTGATGCCGTGTAAGTGACAGGATCTGACTATAAGAAAGGTTATTCTCAGCCACATTCTGGCTCCAACTCCCACCTTCTCACATGTGCATCTCTACACTCACCCCATTCCCAAAGGTTTAATAATATGGATATAATAAGCAGTCTTTCACTGACTTTTTCTTTCTTCTAACAAATCTTGTTCCAAACTCGTCTTCCATTTTCATTAATCATTTGAGTCAACACACCTAAAATGTTTATGCTTTAATATTCTAGCTGAATTTCCCAATTTATAAACAGGTTGGTGACTAAGGTAACCACTCTATGAGTCAGTCGAGAGGCCTCAGTTAGTGCCTGAAGATGATTGTTTTTGTAGTGTTTTAGATATTCCCCTCTGACTTTCCTGTCCTTCCTGAAGTCAAACCCCATGGTTATATCCCTAAAGGACCCTGTGACATGCTAACATACACCTTCATCTTTCTCACTTAGGTTTTGGGAGGCAGGAAGATAACGGGTTTGAAAATGATGCACAGGAAATAAACAACCTCTTGTCTTAATTCTCTCTGTTCTCCTTCACTCGGCACATGCATTTCTGTCCTCCTTCCATCTTCCCATTTCATGATAAAACCTTTTTCATTCCTCTCTTCATTCACGTGTTTAACAGCATTATGCTGAGGACTACCATACTGCAGAATCTGTATCAGGCACCAGGGATGCAATAACAAGACAGGACTTTCCCTGGCCCAGTTTACATTCCAGTGAGGAAAGCCAACAGTAAACAAGTAAACAAAGTCATCATCAGGAGAATAATAGATTGCTTTTATAGATACGAACAGTGACTGGTCCCTTTCTACTTAAAGTAGAAACACTCTACCTATAGTTACCGTATTTCCCCGAAAATAAGACCTAACCGGGAAATAAACCCTAGCACGATTTCTCTGGATGACATTCCCTGAACATAAGCTCTAACGTGTCTTTTGGAGCAAACCTTAATATAACACCGGGTCTTATTTTCGGGGAAATATGAGAGTGTTCAGGAGACTCTTCTCTGAAGAATTACATTTAACCTGAGATTTGAAGAATAAGACCAACTGGAACGTGCAAAGAATGTGGGGAAAAACATTTCAGGTAGAGGGAACATCAGGGAGCAAGAATGAGCTTGTAGTTCAGAGACAGATAGAAATCCAGTGTGGCTGTACGGGAACTCAGTGTCCCCAGTGGAGCTTGGTAAGTGAGGCTGGGGCAAGATCACATGAGAGCCCTACAGATCACAGCAAACTCTTCAAGAACAATGTTAGGTTCTTTGTGAGAGATAACCTTGCGAGAGCTCTGGTGATTGCCTGGTAAAATCAGGCGATAGTTCAAAGTAATCACCTGCTTGGTAGATTACATATAGGCATGTTCAGATTGGACCTGGGATGAATGTCAGGGGAGAAACATTCTCAGGACTGTTGTCCACAGAGAAGTATCCAGAAGAACCAGCTTTATCATTTTCAAGAGTACATTGTGTAATATATGTAGAGTGTTAGATATTCCAGCACTTGGAATGTGTCCCCTATATTATTTCTAGCCCATACCTCCACCCACTGGGCTGACCATTTATCCTTCCATTTAAGACCTGTTTACCAGGCATCCAGGGCAGGCTACATTTGCCTAGGAATTCATCCTAGGCAAATTTGGCTAAGTTCAGCCTACTTGAATATGGACTAAAACAATCTCAGAAAACTCCTTTTAGCTTTTCATTCCCATGATACTTTTCTTTGTGGATGGCTATTGGGTTTGTGCTTTGCACAAATATTCCACATCTGCTAGTATTTGACTTTTTTTTTTTCATTCTTAATATGCTCTCATCACCCTCCCTGGTTACATGTTAAAATGTGATCATTTGATTCCTAAATCTTCCCCTTCTACTTGGCTTTTGTCGGAGGATTACCATCAAGCTGTAAACTCCTAATACTTTGACAATAGTTTCAGAAATTTAAAATACAAATGCACGTTCTGCATTATTTTCCAACAAAGCATTTTTTTTCAATCCTACTTCAAATGAACAGTTTAATTGACTTCCTTAGGCTCTTTGAATAATAGGTTGAGCCAAAGGTGAAATAATGTCTTATTATTTGCATTACTGTATTTCAGAGCATGTGACTAACTCTAGAGAACTAGGAAAGTTACATATAAAGGACCCAGATGGTGAACTACCACATGGTCTATGTTTTAGAATGAGAAACAGCTCAAGCAAGTAAACTATTCCCAGACGTTTATTACATAGCCCAGGTCTGGAATAATTATTGTACTTCTGGCAAGAGACAAAGGTGGAAAATGGACATTTAAGTAAAGTTAACATTAAAGGAATTATTGCATTCTTTTCTGAGCACAATTACCTGTAACTAGAAAAGTAATGGTTCCACATGTCATGTTCTTTATTGATTTCTGTTAGATATTTGTACTTGTTTAACCCGAGTATAGGTGAAGAATGTTGCAAACCTAGACATTCTTGAGAACTTAACAAAACCAAGAGGTTATTGATAATAGGGCAGTATGGTTAAAGAACAGAGAAGCTAATATTTCCAAAAATATAAATAGCACTGTCATGCAGGCTCTCTGATCCTGCAACCCGCACAACAACACAGGATATGGTGAGGCCAAAAAGGGACACCAACGGAGCCATAGATGGGGGTTCATAGCACTATATTCTCGATGGTGGCTGGTGGAGACACAAAAGCAAACATCCTCCAGTACCCCAATGAGGGGTCTTCCTGCACCCCAGTCTCACTGGCGGCTGGGCGAGACACAGGAAGTAGGATCAACATGATCTGCAATCCACAACCCGCTTGCTAACCACACTTGTTAGTCGCAATCTGCCATTCACTTCTCTGCCAACCAACAACTAACCAACCAACCCCCTAGCCACGGCAGTTATATTAGTGGCTAATGGCTGACTGGTTACAGCTGATGGCCAACTAGTCACAGCTGATGGCCATCCAATCACAGCTGATGGCCATCTACTACCTGAGCCAGCACCTGTCTATGTGAGGCTGAGAGCCTGGAAACTGCTCTCTGGGACTCTGTCCCCACAAGCATGCTTTTGTTAAGGTACCTAAAAAACATGTCCCTCCTCTGTTATCTACATAATTTTCAAACAAATTGACATACATACTGCCCACTTAGTGCAAATTGTACATATATATTACTTTGTACATATACTTCTGAATGTGTATGGCAAGCCTCTTTGTGATGGCATTTCTTAACATCAAGTTGCTGTTTTTGAGTTGGCATATCAGTATCTCACCAATCTCGTTATTTCCTCATTAGTAAATACATAATTTCTCTTATTGAGGCCACCTAGATTATTTGAATATGTTTTTTATGACCCAGAATGAAGATTATACAGCATGAGAGTCTTCTGACTAACAAAGCTATTAGCTTTTTTTTTTTAATTCAGAAATTAATTAAAGGACCAGGGCTGGTTCCAGCAAATACCTTATTTCAGCTGAATACCATTCAAACAGTACACCCTGCTTTCTTTAGCATAAAAACACAGTTTCATAGAAGAGACAGCTACTCAGAACTCCAAAGACAAATCATAAATGAATAGTCCATACGTAAATCACAGCTCTCTTGGCTTTAATAATACAATGTGTAATAATGGGAAAGAATCAAATATTTATCCTATGTTTCCTGTATGAATTTTACCTTGAGGTATTCAAATACCTTGTGAAGGAAAGTTTTTTATTTATAGCATAACATAAGCTAATCAACTCAAGAAACGGATTTTAGAAAATCACCTAAAAATGTCCTTGAAAAAATAAAATGTGTAACTCAGGCCAAAGTGTCAAGATTTATATACCCAGTTAATAATTTAAAAACTATCTTGTATTCCAGAATTTCAAACACTATTCCACATCTTTTTTTTTTTTTTCAGGATGGAAATTCAGATGCAGAGAAGTAAAGGGACCTGGCCCATGTCACGTAGGAATCCAGTGGCTTATTCATAATAGAATCACAAGCTAAGTCTCTTGAATTCTGGTCTTTCGTCCTTTTAAGGTAACAAAATGTTTGTTATTTGGGTGTTTTTTCTATAATATTAAAAGAAGCATGACCCTGAGGATTCTAGTGGGTAACAAGGGCAATGTGTTATAAAATGTCTGTCGTTTTTATTTTAATTTTGCTGGGAGGAGCCAGAAAATGAAATGAAGTGAGTGAACACACTGAGGCCTCTCTCCCCAGACTCCTTTTAGAATGAGGTTTACAGAAGCCCATGTCTGCAGTATGTCCAGTGGTCAGAATCATGACTGCCCAGTCAGTTTAAGCAAAAACTCTGGTTCTTCATAATTAGTGGGTCTGCGGAAAAAGACAGTCTCTAATACATTCTTCCCAGGCTTTCCCATAACTCTCCATGGCTTACGACTCAGAGAGGAGGAAAAGTATGAAGAAAACAGAGACAGACCTTCTTTATGCATTGGCTCCTGGCCGGCCAAATCAACCGGCTGGATGCAGAGGCAATTTCCTTAGTGTTTGCGGCCTTACACTGACTTCTGCACAGAGAAGTTGGGCAATATTTATTGTTGAATGGAGCCCCACGGGATTATTCTTGGAAGGAAAAACCTCTGTGAACCTTTGCGTGTTGACTGAAAATCTCTTATACCCAGAGTTCCACAAACTAGATGTGATGCCTCCTTCCAACACAAAAATAACTGGGAAACAGAAAAATTCTTAAAGTTTGGAAAGCCAGACACGGTTTCTTCTTACTCAAGGTGATTTATATCTCTGGAGCACCAAGTTAGGGAAGTGTGGAAATAAATGGATAACTTTAAGATACTGTAAACTACTCTCTAGGATGTTGTGAACAACTGAGAGTTAAAAATATCTATTTACCCATTACTTATTTACAGAGGATTTTGTTTTAAACTCCCTTTATAGGCAGAGTCACAGGTCAGGTGCTAGAATAGATCCAAAGATGAATAAAGCCTAATTATTGACATTAAGGTACTCGCACTATTCACCCCCCCAAAAAAAACCAAACAATAAAAATAATAAACCATCTTGTATCAATATTAGTCTGAATTAAGTAGTCCATTTAAGCGTCATAAAAGTTATTCAAATGCCTCCTCTGGTCACTTTCTCCCTTAAGTTACCGTCCTATCTGAGCATATGGAGCAAGGGGTGCCCAGCACATAACCTTAAGTGAATGGACAGAAGGGTCAGATCTCAGGCTCCATGCGGTCTGTCACACTGGGCTCTAGAACAATGTCTCTCGTCCAGCTGGTGCTGCTCATTTTTGTTCTTTGCAGCTGAACTGTGCAGCTGGCAAGATCCATAAACTGGTCTTTCTCCGCATGGTCAGGGCTGAGCCGTCTCCCTGGCAAACGAGAGCCACATCGGCTTCTGATTGTGCACAGACCTTACAGGGTGAGGTCTTGCAAGCTGCTCAGTAACCCTGGCTACATAGTCATGCTGTCTGTATGCAAGCTCCCCGGCCAGTCTCACTTGCTTTGAAACCCAGGGTGATTTCGAAAAGTGAACCTTTGAGATCTTCCTCTGCCCGAACACCTTACGTTGCCAGATTGCTGTGGCCCCTTCCCAGCTTGGTGACTGGAGGATATTTCAGAGGCAGTTTCTTCCTAGAAACCTGAAGGTTTAGAGAGCGGCGACCTCTTCTGCCTTCAATGTTTCCCTCAGCTCTCTGGAATGTTCTCTCCTTTTCACCACAGAGAAGATATCAGAAGATACCTACGTATGTGACTAACGCTCACATTTTTCTCTTCTCTTCTTTTTCCCACACATTTCCTAGGCTCAAAAGGGTTGGGCATTTCCTCTATTTCCTCCGAATCATACCTTCTCTTTACAGTCACTTGACTCAGATGGAACACAATCTCTGCACCACAGTGAGTCCCTGAGGATACTTTTTATAACCCAAGGGGGGAGTAAAGGTTCTGTGGAACCTGCACATTCTACTGTCATAACAACGGTCTATTTTGAGCTCAGAGGCCAGGTACTACTTTCTTCTTTCTCTTCATAATATCCAAATATCTCCTGAGGCTAATGAGTGCTTTGGGTAAACAGGGTGAAGACCTTATACTCAGAAAGGCAAGAGGACAAGCATATTGATACTGTTTAATGTATCAACTTGTTTATGATTCTTACACTTATCCTTTAGACTTATCTTACCCCCACCACCCCAGAGCGCCAAAGGATTCATGACTTAATCCTTATATGAAGAACTTTACAGAAATGATGAGTAAAACCTAGGTTATTTTTCAGTGTCATCTGTATGACACGGTGAGATCAAAAACTTTTAACAAGTCCTTGCGATGAAGAAAAATGATGCCAGAAGCTTCTATAATGACAAAACCCACTCCTAGGTGCTGTCAGTAATGCACTTGATATAAGACATAAGAAATTAATTACCTCAAGACAGATATTGCAGGCTGGCAATGCCTTCCTTTGGTGCCCGTAAGCCTCTGGCCAACCCCAGCAGGAGTGAAGGTGAGGACATAGAATAGCTGCTTCTTCGGGGTTCATCAGCCAGGAGAAAATGGAAGAGACTGAGAATCTTTGTTCATGGAGCACACGTGAGATAGCCCGAATGGAATTTCCAGCATTGTTCTGGAAGAAGGTGAGATGGTCCAAGTTCCTCACGCATCAATGGCAGGTTGGAGAAGTTGAGGGGAAGACAACTGAGAACTTTACTGAGAGTTCTCATCTTTGTCTCATCTCCTTTCCCTCTGTTGAGACTTGGGGAAAATGATAGAAACAAGTTAGATCGCAATGGAAATTACTATAACCATATAATTACTATACTAGGTAAGGTATTGTGATTTCTCATTTTATATTGCTGATTTAGGCTCATTCTTTAAGAATTTAAGTGTTGAGATTTACTTCTTAATTAGTAACTATTAAATCATTTATAGGTAAATTTGTTCTGAAGCCCATCTGGTTTCAGGATAACAGAGACAGACCTTGATACTGCTTCTCAGATTTATTGTCCCAGAGATGCTAAAATAGAAGCCTTGTTGTCCCCTCTGCCTAGAAACCTCTTTTCTCCTATTCTTTTGCTTATTCTACTTCCCCACTTCTCAACCCCACCACCATACTTAAATCAAATCCCCATTATATTCTGTCATTGCATCCTCTTCTTTTCTCACTTAGCACATATTTTGATTTAGAATTCTATATTTATTTGTGTTGTTTATTATTTTTTAATGTTTGAAACAATAGTTCATTCTTCAGAGAGCCAATGAGGAGAAAGATAAAGAGATCCTCATCAAGGTGGCAGGTGGTGGCTGGGAACCTGAGAAGAACACAAAGGGAACCACTCACCTCTGGCCATTTCAGAGCACTTGCCTCTTGGGGTTTATACCAGATGGGCCCCAGGTTCCCCAGCACCTACCTCCTCTGACTTGCTGAAAGCCCATATTCATGATCATTACTCTCCCATCTAACTCCCAATTTATTCTTCATCAATTTCCTTTGCTCCCACCACATCATCCTCTGCCTAAACCTAACCCCAGAGAATTAGACTGGGGGGATAACTCCAGCTGGTTAGGAAGGGACAGATTATGGAGAGGTACTGGAAAGGATGCTATAAACCACTGAAGAGCTACAGTATAGAAAGTGTGCTTCTGGAATCCCATGTTGGACCACCAGATGTATACTTTTCTCCAAACACATGGTCATGGGGATCTAAAGTCATCATAGAAAAATGAGAGTCAGTTTGTTTATAAACATGCCTGGTATGTGTCAGATTGGGAATCAAACCCTGGCCAATCTGAATCTAGGATTCATGAGCTTCCAGTTACAGCCAGCTGCTTGGTGCTCACAGCTCAGCACCAAGAGTGACCTAAATGCAGTATTATCTCTAATACTGAGCTCAGGAACTGCACTGACCGAGCCCATATTTCAGTGATTTTCAGCATTTCGCCTTTTTTCATTTGTCCCAACATACCTGTGCAATAAGAGGTTTTCCTATCAGTGCCTCGCTTAGTACAATAGAGCAGAGGCTGGATGGGGGTTGAATGTTTGTGTGATTTGAAAATGGTTCATCCTTACTCCAAGCAAATTCTGATATGGATCGACTAGGGAGAAGTGTTCCCATACCATTTTTGAAAATCCTTTTAAGGTCCTTTGATTTCACAGGCAAGGTGACTTGCATTTTACTCCTTGCTTTATGAGCCTCCCATGATCCCAGTTTCTCCAGAACCATGCCTTTCGAAGTATCAGAGATTTATTCCTGAACATACCTCCCTGGTACATGCTGTAGCTGTTCTTCTTATGCTTCTGTGTGTCGCTTGTGGCTCATTCCTTTCCACCACCATCCCTGTGCACAGCCCAGCCTCTTATAGCTCCAAAACACCCCGGCATCAAGCTTTCCTCACTTAGTGAAATGTTTGCCAACTATTCACCATGAATCTTTGGTGCATCTGTGTAGATCTCCTCTTTATTTCTACTCAAATAAGCCCCCAGAGGACATCTTTGTGGTCTGTCTGTTTGCTGGGTCTCCATGATTTTAATCTCACCACCATTTGTCTGGGCCTTCCCACCACAGACATCCACATAATTATCCCTTGTTCTTTATTGTTAACTTGAACCTTCTTTTAATAGCTTCATCATGGATGAATGAGCTTTAAAAAAGAAATGTGTCTTCCTTACATACATTTTTATAGGAATTCTTGTTTTACAGTCCCTGAATGGGTTGATTAGGAAAACACAATATAGCACAGATGTTTGGGCCAAGTGTGCTTGCAAAATGGTATTCTCTATAGAATGCTTTTAGGCATGAGTATTCACAGCAAACAATGGACATGTTTTCTTTTTTGGAGGTTGTTTTTTTCTTTTTCCTCAATCTTGTCAAAACTTGGATTTATAAACAAAATCTGTGGAACATTTATCTTAAATTATCACCAGAAAAATGTATGATTCTGTATATTAAAGTTTATGAAACCATTTTCATAAATACATTAAACATTTTAAAGGTTGGTATCATCAAATATTCTATACTAGGTTAGGACCTATTGGTTCATATCCTTGCTCCAAGGAATTCCTATTGTTTTGTTGTTTTGTTTTGTTTTGTTTTTGTTTTTGTCTTCTCTGAGCCATTGAGAATGTCTCTGGTAAGAATGTGTTGGCATAGAATGGTGTGTTGTGGTGGTAGTAAGTGGGACCTTTGTCAAATACCTCTTCTATGGAATTCACTGAAAAAAAACCAGTTTTTATTTTCAGTTTGCTTATGAAGAATTTATATTTTTCCTGGTAACTGTAGCCATAGCAATTACCGGAAACAAAATTGGTAATTGAGTTCCTTCTCTCTACTCAAAGCAGATAATAGGCTAATAGTATACTCTGGGGAATTTAACCTTAATTTTTATGTTTTTTTTATATTTTAATCTTCCAGTGATTTTACTTATGAAGGGAAGGCCCACAGAAACTGATAATAACATTTTAAATTAGTAACAACCATCATTCATGTTTTCATGTGCATAGGCTTTGAATACCTGAAGCTTTGGATTATAATTTCCCTGATATCACATGAGATACATCTATACCGATGTCTATGTCTATGTCTATATCTATACATATACATATGCATCTACATATGATATAGATCTAGCTATAGACACAGATAGATAGCTTTAAATTTCTGTAAACTGATATGGACAAATACAGTCAGTTGATTGTGCTATTTCAGAGAAGTTCAGGATAAGGCCACATCTGAAAAGTGAGCCCTGTCTGCATTCTGGAGAAAATGCCAGTTTGAAATTCTCATACTTAAGACACCCCCACCCCTACCAATAAAATATAGGTTACATGATTCTAAAGTTTTCAGTTAGAAAGTTTTGCTTTCATGGCACAAGAAAACTGCAAGTTATTATAGCCCATGATGTGTATTTAGGGATAATGGAGGAAAACACATAATTTCAACTTATTTCTGGACTAAATTAATATGATTATATATTATTTCAAACCACAAGAGTAAAATTATTCTCTCGCAGAAGTTGATTCCTCTCCCAAATGAACTGGATTGTTAATTTGATCAATATTTTCTATTAAAACCACTACTAGACAGATATTTTAAGGAAAGAATAAAATCACATTTGTCACAAAGCCCTATCTTAAATTAATAGTAAGAAGTAGGTAGCTGGTAGGGACGTGCCCACATTTCTATTTGTCTGGTAGTTTGAAATTGTGCAGGAGTGGGGGTGGTGGTTATCAGTGGTTATCTGTCTACACAGTTGACCTGGAAGTGTATAGTCATTAGAACACTTTGGGTTCAGCTGTATAGACAGGTAACTATTAAGGACTAATTAAATATGGCTACCCTCTTGAAGGTAAGAAATAGAGGCATGTATGGGAGGCATTTGAATAAGTGACGATGCTGTCTAAGCAAGACTTAAGAACTAAGATTCTAAATTAATGGTGAAGTATGTGTTTTAGAGGGCACTTACAGGTTCCCTTCTACTAAGACATATCCAGCAGATTAGTCACCATAAAGTTATTCAAGATAAATTGAGGTGCTCTCATTCAACTAGGTAAATGAAAGAAAGAATCAGAATTGAAAAATGCACTTTTGCTTATATTATCTGGCTAGTTTTTTCCAGCTAACCCATCAAGTGAGTTGAAAGATGTTTCTCTTAGATGAAGGAAGACGGAAGTCTATAATATAGAATAGTGTAGCTCCTAACATGTAGAGAACTGATCTTCTGCTTAGTTCACTGGAACTGGAATCTTGAACATAGCTCTTTAAGAGAGAATTTACCAGAAATAGTAAACTGATAAGATACTCATCAATGGATTATGCCAGACCCATGAGGAGAGGCATGTCATGCAGAGGAGGCAAGGATCCTTCAGTCATTGAGGCGAGCCATTCTCCAGGAAGTGCCCCATGAACCAAAAGTGACTGACAGTACTTTTCAGAATCGTGACCTTTAGAATAAGTCCTTCTGTTCCTCTTTTTTCTCATCTCAAAAATCAAACAGATGCTTTGCTTAGTAAATTTGACTGCATGTAAATGTTTAGATAATTAAAAATGTGTTTGGCTAAAATAAAACAGTAAAAATAAGTTGAGTAAAGGTACTTATAGCAAATATCGATAGGTCTTTTCCATATTATGTTAAAGGGCTCATAAAAATAGTAAGAAAAGCCTCAAGAGTCTCAATAGACACATGTATAAAATGTATAAATAACTAATCTATATTGAGAGCATGAAAACATTTTGAATATCAGTAATAAAATAATATAAGTAAAAACGATCACATCATGCTATTTCTGGTGAAAAATGAAAGGAATGTTCTCACCCCATTAATTGAAGCATAGAAAAATTATTACAGCAGACCCCCTTTTATCTGGGGGGAATATATTCGACCCCCAGTGGATGCCCCCACAACCCCCAGTGGATGCCTGAAATCGTAGAGAGTACTGGACACTATATATACTATGTTTTTTCTTATACATACATCCCTATGATTAATTTATAAGTTATGGACAGTAAGAGATTAACAACTAATAATAAAACAGAACAATTGTAACAATATAATATAATAAAAGTTACATGAGTGTGGTCTCTCTCTCAAAAATACTATACTTCTTTTTGTGATGATGTGAGATGATACAATGCTCACGTGATGAGGTGGAGGTGAGGGACATAGGCATTTGGATGTAGTGTTACTTGAACACAAGCGTTGCGACACTGCAACAGTTGATCTGATCACCAAAATGGCTAAGTGACTAACAGGTGGGTAACGTATACAGTGTGGACACACTAGACAAAGGATTGATTCACATCCTGGGCAGTACAGAGTGAAACAGTGTGAGATTTCATCACACTACTCGGAATGGTGTGCAACTTAAAACTTATGAATTGTTTATTTCTGGACTTTTCCATTTAATATTTTCTGACCACAGTTGAAAACAGGTAACTGAAACTGTGGAAAGTAAAACTGTGGATAAGGGTATAATGTTTTTTTTTTTTGGATATGTCTCCTCAGGCAAGGGCAACAAAAGAAAAAATAAACAAATAGGACTATATCAAACTAAAGAGTTTTTGCACAGTGAAGGAAACCATCAACAAAATGAAAAGGCAACCTACTGAATGGGAGACAGGGGACCTGAATAGACATTTCTCCAAAGACGACATACACATGGTCAATAGATATACGAAAAGATGCTCAACGTCACTAATCATCAGAGAAATGTAAAATAAAATGACAAGAAGATGTCACCTTATACCTGTCAGAATGGCTATCATCAATAAATCAACAAACAACAAGTGTTGGTGAGGATGTGAAGAAAAGGGAGCCCTTCTGCACAGCAGCCACTATGGAAAACAATATGGAGTTTCCTCAAAAAAATTAAAAATAGAACTACCTTATGACCTAGCAATTCCACTTCTAGGTATTTATTCAAAGAAAACAAAAACATTAATTCAAAAAGATATATGCACCCCTCTGTCTACTGAAGCATTATTTATAACAGCCAGGATATGGAAAGCAACCTGCCATCTATAGGTGTCCATCAATAGATGGATAAATAAAATGTATATATATATTATATATATATATATATATATATATATATATAGAGAGAGAGAGAGAGAGAGACTATATATATGGATATAGAATATGCACGCACAAACACACACACACACACACAAACACATATATAATGGATTATTACTTAGCCATAAAAGAGAATGAAATCTTGCCATTTGTAACAATGTGGAGGGAGCTAGAGGGTATTATGCTAAGTGAAATCAGTCAGAAAAAGACAAGTACCATATGATTCACCTATATATGGAATCTTAAAAAACAAAGCATACAAAACGGAAACAGACTTATAGATACAGAGAACAAACTGATGGTTTTCAGAATGGAGGGGGGTGAAGGTATGCATGAAAATGGTGAAGGGGAATAAGAGGCACACACTTCCAGTTATAAAATAAGTAAGTCACAAGGATGTAATGTACAGAATTGGAAATTTTGTCAATAGTATCATAATAACTCTGTATGGTGACAGATGGTTACTAGACTTATTGTGGTGATTACATATAAATGTCATATTATTATGTTGTACAACTGAAACTAACATAACATTGTATGTCAACTATATTTCAACAAAAAATATATTTAAGAAAATCTAAGTCTCAGAAGCGATGTTATCAGTCCAAAGTCCGTGTGCTGGAAGGACAATTTGAAAGGCCAAAATTTAAACATCAGAGTTTGGAGTAAGGAAAGGTTTACCAATGGAGAAAGCACCAACCCAGACGATGGGATCCCTAATCCTCAAATCCTAAGAAAGCACAGAGTTCAGGCTTCTTCCATGTCAATAAAAGGGAACATGGGATGACCTGTTTTTGTAAAAATTCAAGCCCCAAGCAGAATTCCTGTAATGATTAGCTTGTCTAAAGCAGGAGCTATTAGACTGAAAGCCATGGGAAAAATGCAGACTTAAAAAAAATGGAGTCAGAGAGACAGAACGTTTCACTCTGTTACAGTGACAGTCTGTTATAGTGACAGTCTGTGGTTCTTGAGCATGACATGCTCCCTCCTTCCTCTGCCCCAAGCTCAATGTGATCTAAGCTCAACTAGGGTCAGTGCAGACAAGAAAACAAGATTCCTGCTCTCCCTTTCCCCACCTACCAGCTCTCAATAGAGGGCTACGGTACCTCATGAAAGTAGGTAGAACACATTGAGTGCCTCTCATCCCCCTCAGCTTTATGTTACAGAGGCTGTATTCTAGGTGATTGAGGTTGAAGGGAGTAAGCTTTCTTCACACAGTTTTCTCTTATAGGGAAGAGACTCTATTCTAGGAGTCTCTACTCCTTGGCCCCATACCAAGAATCAGGGACCCAATCTACCTCACCCCAGTTTACTTGTATGGTAGAGGTTTTACTCTGGGAGAATTAACTAGTTAAGAAGTTGAGAACTCTAGATGCTACTGTCCTGCTGAGTGACCTGCTCATAAAGCCAGACTGTAACTCCAGTTCTGGAGTAGGAGCTAAGAGATTTTGCCCAGGGGTGGGACAAGGGGAGTAGAGTTAGATCATAATAACAAAGAGCCCCAAAGCTCTCCCTGAGAAACTGACTTTACATAGAATAGAAAGTGGGGATGTTCAGCTTAATAGCACTCTTGAAAACCATGGAGATTCTGGTGGAAAAGATATAAAGCTGGTGACCCCATAAGAGAAACAAACTAAATCCTAAGCCAGCTAGTTCACCAAAGAGAACTAGAAAAAGAGACAATTAAGAGCAGCATTAAAAAAATCCTCAAAGTCTGTTCTAAAAACATACCCTTTCAAAGACATCTGAATTTGATTGGACCAGACTTTGGAGAAGTTTGTGACCCAGAATATTGTTGAAAACAATAGAGCAATCAGATAGCAAAGTGTGGAAGCTAACAGTTGGGTGTGATACCAAAAGAGAGAGCTTGCTTAACACAGATCAGGGAAGAAGGTAGTCAAAGAGAAACATTGCTAAAACTACTGTCATGTGCACAGGCCCAAAACTGCGCCCTCTGAAAAGCAACATCAAAGACTTCATGCTGTGATGGATAGAGACATCACCAAAATAGTCCAGCCAATCACTAAACAAATACACAATCAAACAACAATAATGAGCCTGGGAGAATGGGGGGTGGGGGGAGAGGGGACAGTATCCAGAGCCATTAAAATGTGTAATCTAAAATGTCCACTTTTCAAACACAAATGATGACAAATGTAAAGAAACAGGAAAGTGTGGCTCATACACAAGAAAATAAAAGGCAACAGAAACTACCCATATATCAGACTTAATAGACAAAAATTCCAAAGCAACTGTTCTAAACATGTTCAAAAACTAAAAAAGTAAAGAAAAATATCAGAATAATGTCTCATCAAATAGAGACCATCAATAAAGATAGAAATTATAAAAAGAACCAATAAAAATTTTGAAGTTGAAAAGTACAATAGCCAAAATAAAAAAAATGTATGTGAGGCGGCCAGTTAACTCAGTTGGTTAGAGCGTGGTGCTCTTACAACAAGGTTGCTGGTTCGATCCCCACATGGGCCACTGTGAGCTGCGCCCTCCACCACTAGATTGAAACAACTACTTGACTTGGAGCTGAATGATCCTGCAAAAGCACACTTAAAATAAATAAAAGTTTAAAAAGAAATTATGTGAGTGGCTCAATAGCAGATTTGAACTAGTAGAAGAAAGAATGAGTGAGCGTCAGGATAATTTGATAGAGATAATGCAATATGAAAAACAGAGAAAAATGATGAAAAAAATGAACACAGACTCAGAGAAATGTGGAACACCACTAAGCTCACCAACATGCATGTAGCAAGTATGCCAAGATGAGAGGAAAGAGAGAAAGGTTAGAAAAAATAATCTAAGAAAATGACCCAAATTTGATGAAAACTATTAATGTACACCTCCAAGAAAGTAAAAAAATTCCCGAAAAGATAAACAGAAAGATATTCACATCTAGACATATCATATAGGAAATAACAAAAGACAAAGATAAATTATAAAACCTTCAAAGGTAAGAGAAAAACAACTCATCACATACAAGATACCAATATTAACAATTGACTTCTCATTAGACTAATAGATGCCAGCAGCAGTAAAATGACGTATTAAAACTGCTGAAAGAAAGGAAAAAAAACTACAATAATTTTATGCCCAGCAAAACTATCTTTTAAAAGTGAGGGCAATATAAAGACATTCCAAAATAAAAAAACCTCGAAAATTATTGCTAGTAAACCTGCCTTGAAATAAATACTCAAGGAATTTCTTTATGCTAAAAGCAAGTGACTCCAGACAGTAAGTAGCAATCCATTTATGGTAACAAAAATAGAGCTCCAATAAGGTAATTATGTAGATAGCTCTTCAGGACAGTAAAAGTTACATATTTCCTCTGTTTCCTTCTTTTACCTCAGCTGAAAAGCAAAATATATATAATCATACATATAATCATGTTATTGGAGTACAATATGTAGAAATGTAATATAGTTGACAATAACATCACAAAGAAGGTGGATAGGAACAAAGCTATATTCGAGTAAGAAAATAACCCCACTTGGTAACTGGAATCCACAGAAAGAAATGAAGAGATCAAGAAATAGTAAATAAGAAAATTAACATAACAATATATACTAGTTCATCTTTTTTCTCTCAACCTCTTTAGAATACATAATATAACAAGGTAATAAATATAAGGATGTATTGTTGTGTTGCAACATATGTAGATGTAAGATATATGATAACAATTGCACAACAGGAGGAATAAAGAGTTATATAGAAGTAATCATTTTATATCTAATTTGAATAAGGTTAGTATAGATCTGAAGCCGATTTTGATATATTTAGGTACATATGGTTAGTCTTAAAGCAACCACTAAGAAGTAACCTAAAAATAGTGAAAATATTATTAAAGGAATTAAATATGAATAAATTTTTGTTATTTGGGTTAGGCAAAACCTTCTTAGATACGACACCAAAATTATAGGCAACAACAACAAAAAAATAGATACATTGGACTTCATCAAAATTAAAACCTTTTGTTTTTTAAAAAGTACCATCAAGTATATGAAGACAACCCATATAAAGCAAGAAAATATTGCATTAATAAGTGACTTGTATTTAGAATATATAAAGAACTCTTACAAATAAAAATAAAAAACAGTCAAAAATGGGCAAAGGAATTGAATAGACATTTCTCCAAAGAAAATATGCAAACAGCCACTAACCACATTTTAAAAAAATGCTCAAGATCATTAGCCATCAGGAAAATGCAGGATATAGCCAAAACCACAATGAGATGCCATCTTATATCCACCAGGATGGATATAGTTTTTAAAAAGTCAAATAATAATCGATGATGACATGGATGTGCCGAAATTAGCATACTCATCCATTTCTGGTGGGAACGTAAAATGATGGAAAATAGTCTGATAGTTCCTTGAAAGGTTAAACACAGAGTTACCATATTACCCAGCAATTTTACTCCTAGGGATATGCCTAAGAGAAATGAAAACTTATGTCCTCCCCAAAACTTCTACATAAATATCCATAATAGCCTCAAAGTAGTAACAGGTCGGTCCCTCATCTAGTGAACAAGAAACAGAATGAGACATCTGTCTCTCTATCTATCTATCTGTCTGTCTGTCTGTCTGTCTGTCTATCTATCTATCTATCTATCCATCCATCCTCTATGTGTGTTCATGTATGTGTCTATATGTATATGTATATATGTCTAATATGATATATGATTCCATTTACATGATATGTCCAGAACAGGCAAATCTAATTGAGACCAAAAATACATTAATGGTTGCCTGGGGTGAAATGTGGGGCAAATGGGGGAGTGACTGTTAATGCCTATAGGGTTTCCTTTTAGGGTGATAAAAATGTTGTAAAATTTATTGTGGTGATGGTTTCACAGCCCTGTGAGTATACTAAAACTACTGGATTGTACACTTTAAATGGGTGAATTGTATGGCATGTGAATTATGCATATATATCATAAAGCAGTTATATTTAAATAAATGGATAAATAAAATGTATAGCAAACTGTGCACAAATGTACAAACACATAATACAATATTCTCTAAAGAGATAAACTATTTCATGAAGTTCTACTAATGTTAAATACTCACAATTCCATGAGAAAATTCAAATTGAATGTAATTCAGTAGCAAAGTATAAAGAGACATGGTGATGTATGTCATTTATTTCTCACTAAAACTGGGGAAAAAATGAGAAAAAATTGGCAAGATTTAGATTTCCCCTAGTTTGTTCTCAAGAAGATAAAGCTTGATAGAATTTTTAATGGACAGGGTTAAGTAACAACTCCCTCATGAATAAACACGTTTTGTTAAAAAGGCTCTGCTCTCTTAAGCAGCTGCTATTTTGTCAGGCACTTTTCAATGTGTTTTACATACATTATCATTAGTTCCCACAAAACAAATTTTACAAATGAGAATATTAAAGCTTTTTAAAAAGGTAACTGCCAATTTTCACACAACTAGTATGTGGTAAAGACTAGAATTCAGGAATGGTCATTGCCCCATTCTATGTTGATTATAGTAATTTAAAACTTTGTGTGATCCACCAAACAAATTTTTTAAAATATCTTTTGCACATCATTTGACATGTAGGAGAGAATTGATAATTCATGGCCAAGTCATTAATTTATGGTTCCCCAAATTCCCACCCAAATTCCTAAATTCTGTATTAATATAAATTAATAAAAAATTCTTAAATATTAAGACTTAAAAAAGTAATACCTTTGATTATGTTAGCAAATTTTCCAAGTGAAAGTTATGCATTGTTTTTTAGTTCTTTCTGGATAGATATCATCATAGATTTTTATTTCTCATTTAATTCTTTAAAAAATGATTGCATGAGGCTGATCAATTCAGAAATATTGGTCACATTTATAAAAAAATCTTAAGAGATTGCTTTTTTCTCAGACTGGAACATGTAACATACCAAGTAGTTTCTCAACCCAGTATAGTATAGCAATATCCCCTACATAAATGATATCTTGATGTAAATAATATATAATATACCCAAACATTGCACTCACCCTTAGATATTAAATGAAGAAAAATTTCATGTTTATGAGGATTTTAAAAATTATTTGAATATTTGCTGTTATTTTACAGGAAATGTAAAATTGTACAATTGCAAAAATGGGTTTACATACAGAAAAATGATTGTTTTCCCCCCCCAATGGAGAAGTAAACCAGCAATAAAATTTTGACAAGAAGATTGGTGTGATTCCAGTTATGATTTAGGTCAAAAAGAACAATAAATGTATTGGTCATAATTTCCTGTTTGTGGGAGCCCCTTAGCATTCCTTCCTATGGAATCCCTGATGAGGTCATACCTTTGCAAACATCATTTCACCGGTATTTGCTATAGGATACCTTGGGTTTGATTTAGGTAGGTTGAATCAGACAGGACTATGCTGATTAGAGGGGAGAGAAAGGGTGTGCTCTAATTAGAGCCCTAACGTAAACACACTAGAACTTTAAGGATTGATTAATTTAATATGTTACAAATTTATCGACTTGGATCCATTTACTTCAATGGGACCCCAAACAATTCTCAGACAGACAAAATGCCCAACATGGCTCTAAGAACAGACATGTACATTACATGACAGCTGTTTATGTCTTGTACTATAAGGGGGAGATCTTTTTGCCTTGAGTTTGGCAAAGACATATTCCCTTTGGCCAGCAGAGCAGAGATATTGTGAAATAAGATGAGAGGTAGAAAGAGCCAAAGGTAGATCATCGGAAGCAATCACAGAACAATGATAAAACAGAGCAGGAAATGCTTATTTAGATAAATGAGGTATATTAAAGGCTAAACCATTATTCATGGGATCCCCATCCACAAAGGATTTTAAACTAAAATAGACTGAGATAAAAGAACACATGGCTTTAAAAAAAAAAAAAAAAAAAAAATGCATGGTGACACAAGTACAGTCCAAAACCTCTAATTTTTAAAAATAGTATGTAAGAAAGATGACATTAATTAAAATCCTGCCCCACATCAATACCAACACAAAAGCTATAGAAAAGCCTAACACTGAAGAAAGATATCCTTGAGTTTCAATTTCCTTATCTATAAAAATCACATTAAAAATACTTGATAGTTTGAACTTGTGACTTCTGAGATTCTTTCCAAATTAGTTTTTATGATTCTAGGTAAGATATACTTATTTTACATTCAAGGTATCACATTACCAGGAGTACATGAATTTGATTAAGTAATGAAGAGGCTTCGATACCCAATGGGATGAATCTCTAAGGAGGAACCATCATGCAATCTGACAGGCTTGTGATTGGTGTATATGTGTGTGGTGGGGGAAGCTGTCCCCACAACCCTTAAACCATACAGCCATTTTCCAAAGCAAATTCTAGTAATTAATTCTCAAGCTTAGCTACACATTAGAATCAGAGGACTTTAAAAACCCTTATGTCCAAGCCACATCACAGACCAATCAAATCAGGATCCCTGGGGATGGGACCTGCACATCAGTATTCTTTTACAGCTCTGGAGGGGATTCTATTGTGAGCCAATGAGTGACGAGCATCACTAACTCATGGCTTCATGTCGGAAAGGAGAAACCCGAGACCCTCATAAGCTAAGTGACTGAGTTTAGCTCAAGGAGTTGGTGATGAAGCCAGGACAAGAGTCCCGGTCTCCCAATGCTCCATCCTATTCTTTTCATCACACCCGTGTCTTTCTGTCTCTCCTTATTTCATATGCGCCTCTAAATCAGCCTGCTTGTGGTTTCAGCTTCAGTTATTCCATTCTGCAACCACACACGCCGCATAACAAACCAATCATGTTTCCCCAAAAATAATACCTACCCCGGAAATAAGCCCCAGTTAAGATCGTCAGCCAGATGGACGCATTTAGTACGTTATGATGATGTTCCAGAAGAAGATGACATGACTGTATTTGAATAAATGTAGATTGGTGTACATGAAAACATAAGACATCCCTTGAAAATATGCCCTACTGCATCTTTTGGAGCAAAAATTAATGTAAGACCCGGTCTTATTTTTGGGGAAACACCATATGAGCAGACTCTCCCAGCACAGTTTTTGCATATTACATTCCTTTTTAGAAATATTGCTTTCTTAGGCCTGCCAAGTTAGAGGTGACCCAAATTCTTTCATCTTAGTGTGAAAATTGAGCATCAGAGAAGTGACTTGCCTATGGTCACTTAATCCAGCAAAGAGAGAAAAATCCAGAACTGAAATTGCTTAACATGTTATCCAAGTTCTTTCTACTCTTGTAAGTCTCCAACTTCGATGATGGGAATGTCCCACAGGAGACACCAGCATCCTTCATCACGAAGCCAACACACATTTGTCCCAAGAGTAGACAAGCTGAACGAGGGTCAGGCAGGGGCGGCATTTGCAGCGCCCATCTTTTTGTGCTTGGAGGTCAGAGAAGAGGCCAGTATACCACTGCAGCTCACGCACATTATTGCCTATATACTGGTTCCACTGGTCAGGGGCAGCAACGCAGCCCACAGTTTCTTCTGCAGGAACCTCCATCACGGAACTTGGAAGCTTGGGAGCCATGAGAAACCACTGAAGGGGTTCATTCTCCCTTGTGGGTTCTGGTCCAACCTTACAGGCTCCAGTTTTGCCTTGCTTTCCCCTCATATCTGTTCTCTCTTCTTAACCACTTATTTTCTGAATTTCAGATTTCCACAGCAGACACAGAAACAACAAACAGCAGCTTCAGATAGACTATGTAACTAGCTCTGATAATTGCATACAGTCAAATCCCTACAATAAATCATATATCTATATCTCTTCAGGATTCTGCCTTTGTGACCGTGACTTTGACTTGAACACAGGGCTAGGGCTGTGTAAACAGAATCAACTGGCATCACTGTCTCGGCCATGACTCCCCTCTGTCTATAGGCAAACAACTGGAACTGCAAAACTTCCAATCTGACACCACCAGTTTTTCACTGACCTTTTAACAACAACCTGCTGGGTAGAGCTGTGACTGTCCCCTCTTCATTTTGCGATTGTCTCCGTCCGGTCTATTACGTCTTTATAGTGGCCTAGTTTGTACATTTACCTGGCCCTGTGGGTATTTGAATTTGCATCCTCTGGTCTCCTCGAATCCAACCAACATTACTCAGCTTTTCTAATAACCTTTTTGACCATTGCTCTGGTTTTCTCATGCCTCTGATTTCCATGACTTTCTCATCTCCTCAAGCATATTTAAGTTATTACTAATATTCTCATTTGTGCTGCTCTTTACTCTTTGATAAGATTTTACTTCTTGAGTTTAGAATGTTACAATGATTATACCTCTTTGCATCTATATGATTAACACGGAGTTAGGAAAGTAGTAAAGGCTCACTAAATAACTGTTGAACTTCATAGATTTTTATTGAAGTTCTGCTGTTTATATAATATGTTAGTTCAGTTGGAAGGGGGCTGGTAACTTGCCTCCATGCATATGCTTTAAACAGAGCAACAGCATTAACCTGCAGTGACTTCTGTGCATGTCCCTTCAGAACAACTTAACAACCTCAGGCCTGGCTGATAATTTTGTTAATTAGTTGTAGAAAGATAATTACCACTGATCCACTCATCCACTCCGCAGACTTTTACAGCCATAGTATTTTGAAAAGGAAAAAGAAATACTTTATACCCAATGACACAATATTAGAGAATAGTTTGATTTGAATAATTTATTTTAGTTTTCTATTTTCAGGGTGATATCAGTAATGTTTTCCAAAAAGCATATGATAATACAGTGTATGACTTTTGAAGTCTGAGGTGATGGATTTGTTATTAAAAGTTGCAACTGCAAATTATTGGCTCTTTATACTTTTAATTTATGTTCACAGATGCTTACATAATTGTTCTGTGTATTTTAAAAGAGAGAAATTATTTGTTATAAATCTGCTCTATTATAAAAAAGAAGTGTGAAAAATGCAAAAACTTGACACTTGCAAAAACAAAATAACCTCCCCTTTAGAGATACAAAATTTTTCATTTCAGTATAAATGTATTCATGATTAGATAGATTCATTCCATATGTGAAGTTTTGTAGTCTGCTCAATTTTTACTTAAAAGTATGAGAATTTTACATGAAAACATGATTTTTAATGCCCCAATATTTTATTCCATGATTATAACTGGTTTACTTAATCTCTTACTGTAGGACATTTGATTATAAGGAATGGTTCAAGAAAACTTCCTTACTCATCATTCTCATTGCCCATGCTTTTAATAATAATCTCAGAATAAAAATTTTAAGGCAAAGTTGCTTAAAATATATGTGCATTTAAAAATTGTTGATACACGTCTTCTGCTTTTTCTTAGAAAGAGTATGCCAATTATACTTGAATCAATAATTTGTCCTTTTTGCTTTGCCAAGTTGTTAAGCCCACATTATATACAATTGTTATTTTAATTTGCATTTCCTCAAATCTACAGTTCCAATAAATATTTCTATGAGATAACTTGTGGTTTGATATGGTCAAAGATGCATTTTTATTAAAGTTTCAATTTATTAGCTTTCTTTTGAATACAATAGACTGATAATGATAGCAAAGATTATTTTTAGAAGAGGGAAAAAAAGCATGATTTAGAAATGAGAGTACTAGAACACAAGGAAGTAGGAACAGTGCAGAACGATAATTCTTCCCCCATCCGAAACCCATGATGGACAGGGAGGAGTGCGAATTGCCTGAAGTGGGGATTAAGTTGCTCTGGATATCAAATGGAGAGTAAGACTGTGCTAACAGCTTTGACTGGAGCTCTGCAAATGTTAGCTGTTATAATTGACAAGGCACCATGCCAAACGTGATACATCAAGGCTGATAAAGGAAGTTAGAATAGAAACTGGAGAAGTGTCAGTCGATATTTCCACAACTTTGTTGAGCTCAAAATGAGATCCCTGAAGACAAAGACGATTAACATAACTCCATTATGACAAAAAAGGGGGGAAGGGCTGGAGAATTACTCAGAAATCATACATCAACCCATTCTAATCTTATTTGGGAGAGAAATTATACAAGCCTTGTGAGCGATCCAACAGAGCTACCCTTAGCACGCCCATGGTTTGATGGAGACCAGTCCTATGCTCTCATTCCTTGGCTCATCAGAATTCCTTGAGGATTTCATTCCTGCAAAGGTGTTAAGCTCTTTTCCAAAAAGAGGAAGTATGGAGCATGTGATCTTACTGCTTTGAATGGAACTCAGCTTGTTTGTGTGGGTTTGGAGCTGACCTGGCTACTGAGAGGAGACTTCATTTGTAATCATATACAAGCTGTGAAGAACTTGGGTCCTTCTGAAGTGGTTTGTACTCTTTTTAGAAATTCTTTTTGAGTCTCCAGAATTCTGATGAGAAAAATCTTCCTCCAGCCAAAAGAACTGCCCTTCTATAAAGAAGACCTGAGGACATGGCAATTTTGATGGGTGGGCTCGTGTGGCAAATGTGTGAGGTGTCTTGTAGGCAGCCTAAACCTATAGCTTCTCCAGTATCTCTGGGGACCTCTAGGAGGCAGGACAGCCTGAAGGCTTTAATTTTGCCCAAAGTTCAAAGAAGGGGGAAAAAACGAGAGGGGAGGATTTAAATTGCAGAAGAGAGATAACATATAACCAGTAACTCGTGTAGGAAGGCTTTTAAGGACAGCAGTCTCCTACCCACTTTTCACTCTCAGTTTGAGTCTTATGTCAAAGGTCCTGTGGGCCCACAAAACTGGGAGAAAATTTCTAAGCCAATTAGTTGCTTGGCATTTCTTTTCTGATATGCAAAGAAATAGTCAGAGAGCAATGCATCCTTTCCTGCTTTAGACTTAGCTGGGGAAAAAAAAAGAGCACAACATGTAATTAACTCTCAGGTACACATGTCAACAGAGTAAAGATATTATGTAAAATAATACAAATGCCCCTAATCTGCCTGAGATGGACCTAGACTTGACCAGTTTAACAGCTCTTTAGTAAGTGAGCAAACAAAACAAAATCTTCTTTAAAGACTTACCCAGGAATCTATCTGCATTGCTTCTATTGTAGATTTTCTGTCCTAGTTTAGATATCATTTCCTGTAACCCAGACCTTGTGGTTGTGAAATTGAATAACCACAGAACATTTACAAGTCCCTTGTATAATCCATCCTGCCTGGGAAACAGTTTCCTGCCAGTGGCTACATCTCTGAAGCATAGATCAGGGCATCCTTGGACTGGATGTGCTGCCCTGGGGCACAGGTGGCCACAAAGTGGCCAAGACTTTCCGTTACACCTGTATGTACAGATGGCACCCACAATTTATATTTATTTTCAGCAGCAAGGGACAATGTGACTCCGTTTTATTAAGCCACAGTGCTAGTTGAGGGAGATCACTGAGATCAAATGTATTTGCCTAGAACAAGCTTTGGCAAGCCTCAGGGAAGAACATGTCTTTTCTGTTCTAGTTCAATGTGTTTCCAAGACACATCCTTAGTTCACATTGGGGTCATCCAACCATAACTTCTTATGGTAGTTTCTTCTATTGAGCAAACCTTACCTCTTACCTGGATATGCCCAGCTCTGTATGAGTTCCTGCAGTAGGTTAAATATTTTATAACGGAAAAAAATAAAAATTAAAAATTATGGTCAGTGTTCTAAACAGATTGTTACATAAATCACTCTTTGTGAGTGGGTCATGTCAGTCTAGAGGTGACATGGTAGGTAAGTAAGGGGAAAGATATCTCAGGATTTCTTATGCTCCCCATTAAATCAAAACAGAAGATTTGAGGGTCAATTCCAAAACAGAAAAGCATTGTTCAACCAGTAGAAATGTTTCTACAATTAGGCAAAGCAAGCAACTGTGCGGGTTGAATTACCATAAATTTTCTTCACCACCTCAGCATGGAGAATTGGTTTTCCAATCTTTGTACTTTTGCAAGACATCTCTTTCAATCTTAAACTAAACATGTTATTATGACACCACAGAATTACTATAGGCAATTTGAGGGCAAGTACAAGTTATCATAGAAACGACAGCAGTGCTCTGCAAATAGTAAACTTTAATTGAAATGCTTTTTGCTATCTTACTTGCATGATTTTATCAGTATCAAGTGGCTCATCTTACTGTGGCACACATTTAAATATTTTCTATCTTAAAACACGAGTCATGCCACTTGACTTCCCAAGAATTTAATTACAGAATGTGTTCTAACTCTTCTTGATCTTTCTAACTGGTAACTTTGATGCAGGCACGTATCCTTTGCTTAAAACCCAATTCCACTTGGCCTTGTTTAAGTCCAGAGTAATTACACTTGGACCCAGGATCACTCATTTGCATAGTGAGCTTAAATAGTGAGTAGATGAACCTTTCTTTGAAAGGCTTCACCACTTGAACTATCATGGTGCTCCTTTTTGGTGTTTAATGGGGGGAAACATTAATTTCCATAAAACCCAGGAAGACAAACTATTAGTGATAGTACTTATGGTCTACATCTTCCTATTTCACATAGATATTCAGTGTTGGAAAAAGAAAATAGAAAATTTCACAAAAAAAAAAAGTACTTTTAGTGCTCAAGGGAAATACCGGGATTGAAATAGAGGAAGAGACCTGTTTCTAATTGAGAAAGTCCTGCCCTGCTCAACAGCCCTGCTGTCTATGAATCTGAGTCCTTTGAAAGTTTTGGTGAAATCCATTCCCTGGTTTCTCACCTCGTTATGAAGTCTTTGAATGTTTTCCACTCCTCTCTGGCTCTTTCAAGAATAATTAGTACCCTCATCAATTTTCCTACCCTTGCTCTTTGGACAAACAAGGGCCAGTTGAGGGAAATGCTTGTGTTCTGTACTGGGCAGAATTTAGGGGCAGTTTCTTATTCTATAGATTTCACAGCAGTGATGCTCCCAAGGGAGTTGTAAGTGAATGACTCTCAAGCAGTTTTTGACGACTAACAGTGTTGTGTTACTTCTTTGAATTAGCCTTTCATTTCAGTGATAAACAGGTGTGATACAGGAAGCCTGTGGTTTCAGCTCCATATAATTCAACAACCTGCTTCTGCTTTGCTACCAGCACTAAGAAACAATAATATCAGTCTTCTAGAAGAGTAACTAGACTTCTCCATACAGAGGGTGCCAAAACAATGTATACACAAAAAATGTATATACATTTTAAGAAAGGAAAAAAAACTGTATTAAAATTGTAATACTCAATATATACTGATGAATATAAGTTATGTGCACATTTTTCTTTTTGGCACCCCTGGTATTTAGGTTATTTCAGAAATGACTTAGCTAGAAAAATCTAACACATAGCACCAAGCAGGAACAATTTCCCAACTGTTTCTTTTTACAATTTTATAAATAGAGTAACTGATTTCTAGCTGTGTCTAAATTAATAATCTCTTTTTATATCAGAACTGCATAATAAATTATGATTGTTCATCAATAAGACAGATCCTGAGTCAGCAACCTGAGGATGAGCCATTTTCCTGAATGTCTCCCTTTTTTTTTTCTCCCCAAGTGCCTGGACTTGAGCAATATAATTCCAGATAGTTCTTACTGCAAATGGTGATCAGAAAGGAGAGTGGAGGATTTAGTAACAATAATTCATGTTTGGAGGGTTACCAAAGAGAAAGAGTTTGTGAGGGGACAAGACAACTCCACTGAGAGGTTTCCCCAAATTGCACTGATGTCTCTTCATGCATCAAACATGTACAAACATCTGCTGAATACTGAGTATTGCTGTTGGCTCTGGATGAAATATCATGGAAAAACCACACTGTTTCTGCCTTTTTGAGGATGAGAGACAGGGCAGTGACACATGAAATAAAGAGTAACACAAATAGCTAAAAGGGTCAGTAAATTTTAAGTAAAGTGAGTGGCACCCTGGAGCTGAGATTGTCAGAAAAGGTTTTTGACTTTCAGGAAAGTGAGAGGAAAGGCATTGAAGGCAGAGGGCACGGCAGCCAGAAGAATCAAGTAATGGACCAGAAGTGTAAAGCTGAGTCAGCTGCACGTGCTGAGAAGCAGGACATCATTGGAGTGGTGATGGAATCTCGGGGTAGGAATAATGGCATTTGTAGTGAGAGAGAAACTCTAGCTTCTTAATCAGAGAATTAGCACAGAGAAAGATTTTGTGTATTTTCTTACTGCAATTTGGTTTGGCTTCAATGTTCAGTGTCAGTTAAGGCTCACTTATAAAAAACTCATTTGAGGCAAAGAATCAAGCATTAATCATAACATGAATAATCCAGGAAATTAGTGCTCCCAATCAGCTAACTGTGGTTGGTTATTCTGAGATTGATATTAATTAAAATAGCTTTAAATTCACGAATTTGCTCGAGTTCCAAGTAACTTTAAATAATATCTCAGAGTGACTGTAGCCATCCATATTGCCAAATGATTCACCTTAAATAATTATGAGGCAACATTATTACCCGAGCTGTGATCAGTTCCAGACATCTAAGACAGGAAACCTATAAAACAGGTTATTGACATATTCCATTCCTTATCATGACACTTAAAACCCTGGAAAAATAAGGGCTCCTTAGTCACAGGTTTATGGAATTCATTGGGACCAAGGATGACCTTGTAATCCCTGCAGGCAGTCTTCAGAGAGATCTTGCCAACAACATAACTGTTTGAAAGCAGAGTTGTCATCATAAGATCTGGACATAAAGTCAGGATTTATGATCAGAACAATATTCATGATATGCATTACAGTGTGAATTAGGCTTTGATATAGTTTGACATTCACTAGAGGATATTTTAAAGGCAAAACTTGGCTTTCGTTGTAGTCAATGGTTTCTTCATTATCTAAAACAGAAAAAAGCATTTATCAATGCATCAATCAAAGTTTCAGATGTCTCAGAATGTAAAATTATTTAAGGGGGACTCCAGGGAGCCATTGCAAACTGTCTACCTAAAATGGCTTCCATGTTAGTTTTATTTTTAATGTGAATACTAAATTTATCTGATTATAGCAACTTTGTGTTACACTGACTCAAAATAGATTCATGACCCTGCTTTCAAGGTGAGTTTAAACCTGAGAGAGATTCGAAAGTATAAATAAAACATTGTAATCAATACCACCCTTTTGACAAGACTGTGGGAAATAAATGAGAAATTCCATCCCTCTAAAATGAAACATAAATTAACAAGATTTTAAAATGTAGATTGCATGCTGTATTTTGGCTGAATCCACAAGGTAGTTTTCAAAACACAGAAGTTAGACGGAGAACACTGCACACTTCAGAACCAGTAGGAACAACTCCATGTGGTACTACTTTTTATGCATTATTTTCATGTTAACTAATTCATTCTGCAAATATTTATTTAGTACTTAACATGCATCAAAGACCATGATAGATGCTAGGAGACAAAAAGAAATGGGAGGAAAAAACAATTTTGCCACTACCCATTCTCCCATTATCTCCAGGTATTCCTTCCAAGGTTTTAGACTGAGTCTTTTCTTTTCCCCACAGAATCTAAAAAGAGGTTCAGCTGAATGTGTGCATTGTTAATCTAGGTTGATTATTAATGACAAGTTGGAAATAATTAATATGCCTCCTGATCCTTTTAAGATTGGTGTTGTAAGGGGGCTGCTTTAGTTAATTCTTGATCTTTGAAAGACAGAGTCCTAAAATAGTTTCTAACTCAAGAAAAAGATTGTTCCAGATTTTAGGATATCATTTAAAAAAGTATAGAGATAATGAAAGAGAATGAAAGGGCTGAAAATGAGCCAATGTCTACCTCGATTCCAGGAGTCAGAAGGAAGACAGCGTACAAATAAGGACACACATGCGGCCAGGCCAACTTTAAAGCCACTTATCTTTTAAGAGTTTATAATATTCTATAGAGAAATGGTGTGTGTGTGTGTGTGTGTGTGTGTGTGTGTGTGTGTGTGAATTAGTCATAGACTCTTTGACAACCACATTTGGTGCAAACAGAAAAAACAATCCAAATGAAATGGACCAAAGAGAAGGGAAACCAGTGTTAAACCATAATTGCTCTGTGTGATTAGCAAGGCATGGATTTCACCTTTTATGGTGTGGGGACAGAGTCTCAGAGAGCAGTTTCCAGGCTCTCGGCCTCACGTGGAAAGGCGCTGGCTCGGGTAGTAGATGGCCATCAACTGTGATTGGATGGCCATCAGCTGTGGCTAATTGGCCGTCAGCTGTAACCAGTGAGCCATTGGCCACTGATATAACTGCCTCGGCTGCGTTGGTTGGTGAGTCGAGTCGAGAGTTGAGTTGGTTGGTTGGCAGGCAGAGAAGTGGTCAGCAGGTTGCAGGTTATGTGACTCCAGCCTCCAGTGAGCCTATAGTGGTATGACTCCCCTACCTATGGCTCCATGGGTGTTCCTTTTTGGTCTCACCATATCCTGCGTTCTTATCTAGGGAGCGGGACTAGAGATCCCGCAGGCCACCCCGCAGGACACATGGCAAAGCAAGCAGAGTCTCCCACACGATATATGGTAAATGTGAATAGGTTGTGAATATTACGGACAAAGTAGAGAAGACAAAAAAGAACCAAGAGAAAGATTTACAATGATCTCCACACTAGCTGCCTGTGCGAACAGTAGAGATATGAAGCTCTTTCTACAAATGAAGCAAGACAGGAGCCTGGCCTTGGAAGAAGTAGCAAGTGTTATGTGTTGTCTATATGATGATAGATTTGCAGGCTGTGATAATCGGGGGCAAAAACATCTGCAGGCTTAAAGTGCAGGTCTGGACAGGAGGAGTAGGAAGGTTGGCTTAGAAAGGTAGATCTGGGAATGAGCTGCAAATGACGCTGCTGTAGCTGAGAGAGTGTAGGGGTCTGCCCGGGGGAGGGAAGTCTGGGTGCCACGTAGTCCAGGAGCCAAGCTAAGCTGGAGCTGGTTCCAGACGCAGGGAGAGGAAAGCTGAGGTGGGAGGGCAGAAGGTACGTTCCTGGACTCTGGAGTTTCAAGATTCTGTATCTATACTATGGTTCTCCCTATGGCTGGGGGCTTTGCAATCCAGAAGCTTGAAACTAGCAAAAGTAAAAGGGGAGGCAGTATATCTAAAAGCAAAGAGGAGACAAGTACCTTCAAAAATGGGGACAAACAGAAAATGGCGATGTTGTCATAGACCAAGCACGGTGAGGATGGGAAAATGGAAACGTCCATCAGGTATGTTTAGGTCACTTTACTTTTGAATTGTAGGTAGTTTGCTACAACATGTGACTGTGCTGCTAATAGCTTATGTTTGATGCAGGTGTGATCCATGCTTGCTTCCATGGCAGTATGGATTGATATTATAGACCAGCATGTGAGCATCTAATTTCCGTATTCTGCACAGAGCACCTTGCTAATTTCCTGGGTAGCACAGAAGAGGACTTCACAGAGTCAGTGATCTCGCGGAGCAACTAAGACCAACGAAGAAACACTGAGCAGAGTCAGCAACATGCATAGTTAAAGAGTGAATTGTGAGTTACACATCAATGGCAGCTACAGAATTTCACAATTTGCAGGATCAGTGTAGGCTAGAAAAATACAGTCAGGGTGAAGGAAGAGGATTCTGAGCTGGGCTTTGAAGGCTGGGTAGGATTTGTCTTGACAGGGAAGGAGAAAGGTATTACTGGTATATGAGAAATGACATGAAGCTGGGACTAAAATGGCTTACTTGAGGTCTGGTAAAGTAACCAAGCTCTCAAGAATAAACGGTGTATGTTTAAAGTTGTGGGAACTAAAGTTATACAGATAAAGCAGAACTTGGAAAGCTGGGATGAAGAGTTTGAACTTTAAGCTATGTCTAAGAGACTGGCTTTTATATTTGGAAGGTGAGGCCCAATTGAGGCTTCTACTGTTCCTGATGTAGAGGACCGATGGCGTCCATAAGAGGTGAAGGCAAATGTGTGTCCCTTCCCATACCACAGCTAATGAAGAGCCAACTGTGCCCAAACTCCATGCATTCACATGGAAATGTTCCACTGTACCAGCAGCCAATAAGCTGGTCCCTGCACCGAACATCAACCTCACCTCACAAGGCTATTGGCTGCAGTTCTAACATTCAGTCAAATCCAAGCCTTATGCTTGAGACTTGGCATTGGATAGTTTAAGTATGTTAAAGGAAAGCTAGACTATTTAGCTCACAATGCTGCACATGGTAAATGGCAATCCATGGACCATGGGGCCTCTTACTTCTCTGCACCCAGCGTACCCTGATTTCTGCATCCCACCTTGGATTTTCATTCCACAGTTTAAATGGTAAAACATTCTTCATTTTTTAAAACTGCTTCTAGCTCTCTATCAAGGGCAGCAGTGGTTTGCAAATGTGATCCCTGACCAGCAGCGTATGCATTATCTGGGAGCCTGTTAGAAATGCACATTTGTTCTTTTGTCCCAGCCCAGACCTGCTTAATCAGAAACTCTGTAGGTGGGGCCCAACAGTCTGTTTTCAAGAGCCATCCAGGTGGTTCTCCTGCGTGCTAAAGTAGAGAGCTGCTCACCTACAGCAGGCAGTGACGACTCCTTAGAACACCATCTAAGGCTCTTTATGGTCTATTCCTAACTTCTCCACCGCATCCAGCCTCTGCTCCGGTCTGCAACCCAATCCTGACACTGAGCACATATGTATTACAGACACACGCACAGCTTGCAGCCCCCTGACCACGCCAAACTCTTTACTACAACCTTGCGTTTGTGTTATCATTCCTACGATCTTGTCTAGCTTACACTTCGCTCACTCTGGTAAACACCTATTTTTCAAGTCCACCCTCCACATCCCTTGGCAGTAGCCAGCAGTTACTCTCTCCTATAGTCCCGAAGCCGTTTGTTTATCCTGCTATAAATGAAGCACCACAATGAATTGAATGCTCTCTTTATATGTCTGTCTAGGTGAGGGACAGGAGTTGGTTGCACGCAGCTCTGAGTACTTACCCACCACAGAGAATCAGGACACCCGGATTCCACTCCCAGCTCTGCGCACCGGCCGGTACCGCCAGCACATGGCTCCGCCCACTGCCTCCCCTGCCCCCACTTCTGCGTCTGTAAAATAAGGGGGTGGATTAGATAATACTCAGAGTTCAACAATAGGGATCTACGTTTCTAGCAAGCAGTTAGGTGATTCTTACTCTGAAGTTGAGAACCACTGCTTATAGCCTCTCTATCTATAAAACATCAAAAAGCTTCCAGCTATGTACTTAGGAAGATTTCATATTCTTTGGTTCTTGCCACTTCAAATAATTCAAACTCCTAAATTCCTGCCATACAGGCAAACCACGTGTAAACCAGCCCAGGTTCCCTCCCTACCATCAGCTGAGCTTCACCTGCAGATACTTTCTCCTTTCAAAACTCTGTGGAGGCCCAGCAAGGAGCTTAACTGGACGCTCCTTAAAATTATCGGTAACTTGGAGAAGCAGCTGAAGTAAGGCCTGCGAAGGAAGTGAGAAATAAAATAAAAAATAAAAAAAATTAAAAAAAAGTGTTGGACACAGTTCTGTTTGTTTCACCAAACAAATGAAAGAAATTATTTAACAAATCAATAAGCATACATTCAAACAATCAAATTACTTCCCAGTTAAAAATAAAATGGCATAGCTTCTCTGGCCCTAATGTCTCGTGAGCTGTTTGCTACGGCTTTCGTCAAGTGGTAAACATCTAGGAATGTGTATACATAACTCTAAGTGTATTCTTGTTCTTATCAGCAATGGCTGATCCAGAGGCAAACGCAGGCCACCCACGGTACCGTGAAGCCACAGTTTGTTACCAGCAATGATTTGGTTAACCTTTGATTAAACATAGGAATTTAAAGCATGAAAAGGTCTGGAACCTGACACAACCCTTTGACACCAAGATGTCTGTCATTAATGATAACCCAGCGCTAGATGTTCAGCTTTGAAAATGAAATTAGACGACTTCAGTCTTCAACCCTAACCCTGCTGTACTGTAAACTGAACCCTGCTGTGTGTGCAGACTTCCTGATTTACTGCTTTGCCTTTTAACTATTTTCAGGCAAACGGGAGTTGGGGGCTGGGTAAGGAGTCCAGGATCAAGTGAGTACAAACAAGGCATCTCAACTACTATCAAGGGAAGGGACTTGCTGCTTAGATAAGTCACCAGGTCAAAAGAGCTTTATTCCCATCGTTGATTTAATCTTCCTTCTTTTTTTTTTCTTCTTCAAGTTAGGTGTAAGAATTTCCTTGCTGGGACATCATGCAAGAAATATCTGGTATCCTTTTTCACTTCCTTTTAAAAACAACAGCAATAATGTTAGAGATCCCTAAGGTCCCTCCTAAGTCTCAAAGGTTCTTTTCTCTTTTAACAATATATCAGTGGGTCTGAGGGCTCCACATCTTATTTCATACATCGTGTGGTGGTCAGAGCAGGTGACAATATATGTCTAAATGCTTGTTGAATGAACAAATGACTGAATATGCCTCCTAGTTCAATAGCTGTGGTTTGCACATAAAAGCACGTTTTAGACAACAATAAAATTACAAGCAGTTGACCCAGACTTCTTCCTCTTATCCGTTTACTTGTTATTCTTAGGTTCACTTTTTTTGCTTTTAAGTCCATGGCTTTTAAGTCCCTCTCAACTCCCACCCCATAGCTTTTTGGCTAATTGGACTTGGGACAGTCTCTCAGCCCTTAGCTAGGTTGACTCCTGGGATTTCAATGTCCAGAGATTCCTCCACGGGTCTCCACCTGGAGGAAGACCCTGAATAAGACTACAATTCCACTTCCCTATTCCCCGAGAGGAGAGAGATTTGAGCATCATATTCCATTGGGTGAGAAGGACTAGAGTAAACTGAGTTTTCTTTGGCTCCGTCTCAGATATAGAGGTGGTTTCACATAATGGAATCATTTTATTCTGTTTACCTACATGACTACATTGTATGACCACCATACTGTGTTGTTTTAAACTGTAATAACCTCCATGAAATTTCTGCCTGAAGTAAAGGGACATGACATCACCATAGTAGTTACTATGTCAGCCTTACTTTGGGAATCTGGAGAGCATTCCAGATTAAATCAGCCAACCACAATACTGGGAAATTTTCTTTTCTTTTACAAACATATGTAACATTTGCCACAAAATAAACACCATTTTATGTGCTTTATAAGTATTAATTCATTTAATTTTCAAAACAACCTATGAACACCGAGTCAGGATTTCTGAGGGTGGGAACCAGCAATCCATATATTAAAAATCCCTTGAGGATAGTCTCATGCTAGCTCAAGTTTGAACACCACTACAGTAGCATAATCTAGTGTATCCTGTCTAATACGTGGTGATGGGTTTTTTTAACTTGTTGGATAATTAAATATAGTCTCTGCATAGAAAATGGAAACAGGAAAACTGTAACTGCTGATGTTTAATCATGATCTTTTCTACCATTCCTACGATTGCCACCTTAGGTAGGGGGGTACTGAGTTTAGCTGCAGTAAAGGATACGTGAAGAGGAGTAACGGAAAAGATTGTGAATGAAGGTTTGGGCCATAGCAAGCATGCTGGATGCACACTTATTGCTCAATAAGTGATGATTATCTTCCTCTGCCCTTCAGCTCCTTGCTACTGCTTGATTGGACCAATGCAGAAACCCCTTAACTCGCTCTCTGTGTTTCGATTTTGTTCACTCTAGTCCCCCCTACATTATGTTTGCATTAACCTTTCAGAAGTTCAGATTTGATGACATCATTATTTTTTTAACAGCTTCATTGTGATGTAATTCACATCTGGGAACCTCTACCATTACTAGAGCTGATAAGAATAGCTCACTGTGTCTAAAGGATTTGCACGAAGAATGTGGTTCACGTTGAACTCCTGCTTTCCTTTTGGGATTCTGGAAATGTGGTACATGCTAGGCAGAGTGTCTAGGTGACCGGCCTCCAATAAAAACCAGAGTCTCTAATGAGCTTCGCTGCTAGACAATTTTACACATGTGTTATGTGAACATGTGGCTGGAGGAATTATAGATCCTGCGTGACTCCACTGGGAGGGGACGCGGAATCTGGCACCTGGTTTCCTCACCTCATTCACCTTTTGTCTTTGCTGATTTTACTTTGTCACCTTTCACTGCAGTAAATCATAGCCCTGAGTATAATAGTATGCCCGGTCCTCTGAGTTGTCCTAGTGAATTATGGAACTGACTGATGGCTCCATTGTTTTTGACAATGCCCTCAGGCATAAACTGTGCCACGGTTTCATCTAATTACTGTCCAGCCCCTTGGAGGGGTAGGGTATTGCCAGCCTTTCAGACTTGCTCCTCTTAGCTAACTTTCCCTGTTTCTTTCTGTTTAACTTTCAGCTGGTCGATCATTTTGCTTATTACTGCTAGTATCATAGAGTTACCAGTTTTCCCTCAACTACTCACCACCAACGTCACCAATGTTTGTGACAGCACCTTCAGGCATGAACTGCCCCATACTCTGTTCCAAGTGAAGTCTATTTCCTTAGAGAAACAGAGAACTTCAGAGCTCTCCGACCTTGTGGCCACTTAACCCACACCCCTTGGGCAGAACTTCTATTCCACTGCACTGGAGCTGGGGCAGGGGACATAGGCCTGCTTCTTTCCACAGAGACAATGGCTTGTCCAGTGGAGAGTACTGGGTGGGGTGGAAGCCCTTGATTCTTTCAGCTTGCCCCTCTTGGCATGGATCCTCTACCCTATGAGTGAACTGGGGTGGGAGCAATTGAGGTCTAGTCTTCTTGTTCTACTTCATCTGGGGTAGAGTTCCTGCCCTAGGAATGGAGGTCATGTGGGGGAAGCAAACCCCAGTCCTCTTAGCCATGCCTGCCTGGAAGAGCTTGTGCAGCACAGGATGGGGAATGAGAGATGGCAGCAGCCCTTAGTCCAGATTAGGAACGGAGGGAAGAGGGAGTCCTGTCGTCTTGGTCACAGCTGCCTGGAGTAGAGCTTCTGTTACACTGATCAAGGGAAAGGGGTGGGAGTAGATTGTAGCTAAGATGCCACAGAATCTCACTGTTCTTATTAAGAGTCAGTAGGTTTCCTTGAATAAATGCTCCCCATTTAAAATTTCGGGAGACAAGTGGTTGCTTGTCCTTTAAGATTTTGTTAATACTTTTCGTTAGTTAAATGGTTACTTCACTGTGGAAAGTGTTCCTTGAGCTCCTCCCAGCACCATTCTGGAAGTCCTACTTCTGATATCATTATTATATCCAATATTATCATTATATAATATCATTATTATACTGCAAATTGTCAAAGACTCTCTATTTTCTGTTAAAATAAAACCTATACTTTTTAGCTTCATTTTTCAATGCCCTGTATAATTTGGCTTCACATGGTATCACCATAACCGTGACAGAATAAGTCTGATGTTCCTGAAACATGTCGCTCTGTCAAATCTTTCATCTTCTTTCATTTCATAACACATATTCATATTTTCCGTTACTTAAATATAAATACTTCTTTCTGTATCCTTTACTAATGTTTCAGCTCACAGTTGTCTCTCCCTATAAAATGTGGTAGGATTTAAAGACGCACTTTCTCTTTTTCTAATTTTGGGCAAGTAGTAGTAGATGCTGTCATTCACTGAAGTTAGCGTAACACCTGACACCAAGTAGACACTCTAGAAATATTTCTTGTTCCATGAGCAAACGGCTGAATGAGAACAAGTTACAGCAGAAGGAGGGTCAAACGTAAGTGCTGTACCATTTATAGAGGACTTCCTCACACATGCATTCCATCTGCTTGTCCCAGCAACAATGTCAATCAATGTCAAAAGCCCCATGAGGAAATTGGGGCTTTTAAGTTCATACAGATCCTGAATAACCATCGCATATCTGAGTTTAAAGTCTGTGCTCTTTTAAGAACCACACTCTTTCTATACTGAAAGGGATCAGGAAAGAAAGTGACTTCCACCACTGAGGTCTGTTCATTTCTCAATTAGAAAGGGATACGGCTAACGTCAAAAAATAAGGACAAAGTAGATAAAGGAACCCCTTTCTGAAATTTTTGCTTGGAGATCTAAAATGTAAACTTAAAGTTTTGGAAATGAATGTTGGTTATAGAATAGATAGGAACAAAGTAGGTCTATTCTTCACAAAAATGCTCTGTGCTAACCTAACCCCACAGCCATTTTATTACAGAGACTATGTTGTTTTGAAAAATAACTCATTCCGCTGGAGATGAAAGATAAGTGGCTGCAGTATGTGGAGCAAAGAGGGGAACTTTTGTTGTATGTCTGAGCGAGGCTGGGTTGGGTGAGAGTGGCTGAAGGAAGGGATTTGGGGAGGAAGTAACTTCTGGGTGCCGGCACATGCTATTTGGAAATGATATTTCACTCCTTTGTTCTAGTTACTGAATCACCTTTATAGTCATTCACTGAGGGTTACTATACCCCAAAATGTTCTGTTAGTTAACACTCAGATTTTTTAAAAAATATATGACTTATAGATTCCATTTTTTTACATTAAATTTATTGAGGTGACAATGGTTAGTAAAATCACATAGGTTTCAAGGTACATTTCTATAATACATCATCTATACAGCACATTGTGTGTTTACCACCCAGAGTCAGTTCTCCTTCCATCACCATATATTTGACCCCCTTTACCCTCTTCTACCACCCTCCCCTCCCGCCCCACAACCCTCTGGTAACCACTAAACTGTTGTCTGTGTCTAATGAGCTTTTGTGTTTTTGTTTTTTTTTGTTGGTTAGGTTTTGTTCACAACCACATTTGGCACTGTGTTTGATTTCTCCATTTAGAAAGTTATCAAAAAAGGAATCTTTCTTACAGGTGCTGGTTAAGAGATTGAAAACTGTATCTCTATCTGGCTTGTTGGAGAGACAGACCCAATATTATTACAACTGTACCCTGAACCCTGAACCTTGAGCACCACTTTTCCCAACTGTAAAATGGGCATATTATTTATATCCATGTCCTGCCCTAAAGATTAAAAATATGCAAATATTTCTAGCAAAATTCTTGGCACGATATTTGCTCAGGAAGGTTCTACTCACCTGCCTTGCCTTTCCATCATTGCTGCACTCTACATATGGTCTCGGATCCCCTTACTGGTGTTACCAAAATGGATAAAAACATATAAATAAACAAGAATGCTGATGTTGTAATACTTTAAGAAGGTTTGAATTTCTCCGTCATTCACTTATTTTAATCATGCCTTTATAGTGGTGGTGGGGAGTGAGTGAGTAATGGAGCAAACATGCGAAAGGTTTATTTATAGGAGATCATAAAAATGATAGATGATTTACCCTGTGTGCTTTCCAGATGGAAAATATTTTTCATGTACATAATTTCACTTGATTTGCCCCAGCATGATGACATAGATGTACTTATCATTTTACAAATGAAGAGACTGAAGTTCAGAGAGGATCAATGATACACCAAAAGTGTTAGAATGAAAACATTCGTGTGGGTGACTGAGTTTTCTATGGAGAGAAAAGAAGTGTTATCTTATACTACTTTGTAGAAAGAAAGTATGCAATAGATAGGTAATTGTAGATTAGGAATGAGGTGTCATAGATATATTTATGCTTGGGGATGATGAACAAAATTTATTTGGGGACAGTACTTGCAATTATGTAACTTCTCACCTCTGGTATCAGATATCTTTTTGCAAAGAATTTTCATTCTCCTTTTCTTGTTGTTCCTATAGAATTTCTGATGAATACGCATCTGGTTTCATAGTGAAAACATATATACTTTCACCTTTTATGTATTCATTCATACAAAAAGCATTTATTGGGTAACGATAAGGAGTTTTGGACAGTATAAAAGAATTGTATTATCTTCACTTTTTGGACCATTTCCTCACTTTAATTCACTTCCAATGAATGGGTTGAAATGCCATATTTTCTCAATATATTTGTATTCTCTTTCTTTTAACTTTAAGTGTCTCTGAATATCCTTACTTCCTGATACATTATTTTCTAAATCCTCAGGCCTTTCATCACTTTCTCAATCTATTATTTGATAAGGACCAATTTTTATGCAGTTTGTTCCCAGTTACAAGAGGTGGATGACAGTAAATATTTGTAGTATTCACTTTCATAAATATGGAAAGATTTCATTAAGAAAATACTAAAGAACCAAAGTAGATGAAGTTCAAGATAAAAAAAAAATTGAAAGTAACAGGGAAACCTGAGTTTTAGGCAAATAAAATGAAATAATGTGAATATATTTGGTTTATGGTCTTCTAGGGTAATAATTGAATTCTTTGGAAAAACTATTTTCTTCATATTATTATTACTATTATCATTATTTAATGAACATAAAAATACATAAGTTTAGAATTCATGGCTATAGACAAGGAAATTTAGCATACGTGTAGAGTGGTACTGCTCCCTGGGAATATATATTAAATTATATTCTAGGTTAACTTTAGAAATAATTTAAATCTTGATTTATTTTGAGTCTGATTATTTTCTAAAAGATTGAACCCCTGTTTTTGAAATTGTTGTCTCTGATAACATTGCCCAGAACACTTGCTGAAGAAAAACACAATGGAATCAACACAGTAATTTGATATTTCCTCAAGGAATACCAAGCTTGTCCCTCATGGGACACAAAATCTACAATCAAATGTCAGGGTTGTGAAGGTCCTTTTTACACACTAGATCGATCTGATAATCCATACCATGTTTGGACATATTTTATGTATTACAATTTATAATCTTTTGCTTCTATGGCAACTGATGGCTTTGTAAACTTTTGAATCACTAGGGAAAAAAACACATTGGCAGAATGCTTAGGTTTCCATTTTTCCTTAAGATAGAAAAAACAAGATACTCGACAGCTAACTGTGATGATGTGATAACAGATTATTTAATTGTTCTTGACATGCTCCTATGTAGCGAAGAAGTAATCGTAATTTGTTAAAGGCGTGCTTTGATTTGAAAATGAACTTAAAATACAAAAACTTATTTTTCTTATTTCAATAAAATAATAGAGTTTTCAGCACAACAGCACACACGTGCAGCATATGTACTGTTTTGGTGCAACCGTGCAAATGAAACATTGCAATTTTGAGTATCTAAAGGTATTTTAGCTTTCAGTCATTGTGTTGTAATGGTACCAAATTGGAGTTTTAAAAATCTCAAGTTTTTTAAGTCTATTTCTACATGAGAAAATTTTCTTAAATATTTACTTTTTTTTTTTTTGTGTCAAATTTTTCAGTTCTATTAACTGACTAATGAATTCTATTATGATAGGTCGGGGGTTAAACTATATCCTATGAGGCAAATCTAGCCAGTTGACATACTTGTACATCTTGTGAGCTAATAATAATATTTACATTATTAAATAGTTAAAAAAAGAATATTTCATAACACATGAAAACTATCTGAAATTTAGATTTCAGTGTTCATAAATAAAGTTCTTTTGGAACATAGCCATGCCCATTTGCAGTGTACTAACAGAACTGAGCAGTTAGGAAAGAGACCATACGGCCAACAAAGCTGAAAATATTTATTAACTTGCCCATTACAGGTAAAGCTTGCTAGCGTCTGAGAATTATTTCTAAATCGCAGATGGCTACTAAAATGCACACAGAGACACATACACAATACATTTTGGGTGTGTGTTCTGCAAAAATGTTTTCATTTCAAACACTTTGATTCATGAAATATCATGAAATATCATTTTATATTTGAATATTCTTTTTAAGTTTTAAAACTATTAGGAAAACAATGTCTTTACCACCAATATCATTACAGTTAAAAAACAAATACACTAGACAACATATTGTGTAAAAATAAATCCCATGGATTAAATATACTTAAATCTCATCATAAATATGTTAGACTGATATGTGAAGCATCCATATTCTTGTTCCTTTTTCCCCACTATTGGACTGAAACATTGATGTAGTTATTATGGATACATAGTTGATGCTATTATTCAGAGTGGCATGTTAGATCATTACTGAAAAATGATGAAATCTAGAATGAGCTCAATTGTAATAATTTGTATTGTCTTGACTGGAAATTCAATTATATGTTACTTAACAGTTTGATGCCTAATTGACAGCTTATCTCTATGATATAAGGTGCATCTAACATTTCACACACTGATCTGTATTTTCCAGAGAAAAAGAGCATTTTTCCAGAGAAAAATAGCTTTCAAACTGATAGTGCAGGTCTTATCTGAGGATTTTTTAATAGTTCTACTGTTTGTCGTTAAATGCAATGGTTTGTACTGTGTCAGCATAGCCTAACAAGAACTACCTTTTCTAGCCTCCCCTTCCCTGTGTGATTCCAAATTAGAGCTGGCTGCAAGAGGAGTAAGTTTGCATTAGATTTGGTAGGCACGTGGAAAAGTATCATTATGCACTGAAGTTCAGTGTAGGTGTCAGCTCACACACTTTGTCCCTGACCTACCGGATCACCTTGTTTGCATGAGACAGCAACTGGTCCCTCAGCTCCTCCATCATTTCCATGTCCTCAGTGAGTCACCACGCAACCCCAGTATGATGAAGGTGGTAGCTTCTTCGGCAGCTCACCCATAATCATTTCAGTTGGAGGTGGTAAGGAGCAGGGGAAAATTCCAGGTTGACTTCATGGTTTTTTGTTGTCCTTGAGAATTTCAGTTTGTTCGTGCTGTCTCCCTGCTTCATGCTCAGCATTGCTTTCCAGATCTTGATTCTGCTGACCTACAGCAACTTCAAGCCCACTACCAGGCATACATGCAACAACCTTCCATAGTCATCTTCAGAGCTCACACCTCTGTATATGGTGTGATAAGGAAAATAAGTCCCTTATTTCAAATCATTCAAAGAGGTTCTGCCTATCCTGTGGAGCTACAACAGGTACACTGAAAGTGTTTCAAAGCTACTCATCATTCATACACAGTTTCATTAATGAGAAAATTGCAATCCAGACAAAATAGCAGCAATAGTAGTCATGGTAGTTATAAGAATAGTAGGTAGTAATAGTGAACATTTTCCTAGTGCTTACTCAGTAAAAATTTTCACCTGTAAAATCACCTATTCCTCATTACAACCCTATGAATTAGTGTTACTATCTTTTCCATTTAAAAGGTCAGGAAAACTAAAGCAGAGAGAATGTAAACTTCAGTTTTTTAAATGGTGAAGTTAGAATTTGAATCAAAGCAGTTTGACTCACTCCAAGCTCTTAATCATAGTTTATTTTTGATGGTAAAGTTTTGTTGAGATGTAATGAAAAAAGAAAAAAAAATCCCAGCTCTCTATTTCCCAGGCAATTGTTTGAACAATTCACAAATATTTACTAAGTACCTTCTACAGGGTCTGTTCTTGACAAGCAAGACAAATATGGTTCCCCCCCAGATGGAGTCAGCATATATTTTGCTATTCCTGCATTTGTGAAATGAGCATTGTGTTCCTGTTTGAGGCTACATCTATAGTTGTCTCTCTCACTCTCTATCTCTCTATGTACCTATACTTCATTGCGTTCAAAACATAAATATATTAGAAGAAAGCACAGGCATTTAGACCAAATGTGCATAATGGCAGGGAGTAAGACAAATATTGTAGTTTTCAAAATATTCAAACTGGCATTTATACTTTTAAAAGTGTAATCATGTTTCATGAAAATTATTGCACACAAAATTTGGGAAGGAAATTATATAGGTACATTTCCAAAATTCACAAACGAATAGACAGGTCAAATATGTACTTGACCCTGTGTTATCATGAATAAGCCACAGTAGGAGAAACTCTTTAGACACTTACACCTTTTGCAGAACACTGGTACTTCTCACTCTGAAGGGTCTTGATAACATGTGTAACTGACCATAAATTAGAGTCTATATTAACCCTGGCTCTAGTGTGGAATTTCTGTTATCCAAGAATCATCTCTTCAGAAAGCTCAAGCTTCTGTAACAAGTTCTAGCCTTTAAGTAGTCTACTAAAACGTGCCTTTCTTTGCTTGAGAAGAAGAACATGCCCTAGATGGCAGAGAAAATCTGTGGTAGCCTACCAATAATCAGGTTGCCAGGCAGAAAGTAGCTTTCTGTTGGCTGCAGCTGTCAGTCAATGTTATTCTGCATTCGTTAATTAGAAGCCTTCTGAGATGAAGGTAAGAGGGTTCAAATATATGGTGATGGAAGGAGAACTGACTCTGGATGGTGAACACACAATGGGATTTATAGATGATGTAATACAGAATTGTACACCTGAAATCTATGTAATTTTACTAACAATTGTCACCCCAATAAATTTAAAAAATAAATTAAAAAAAAAAAAAGAAGAAGCCTTCTGAGATGAGTAACAAGAGATGAATGAAGCAAGAGGAAGAAAAGAGAGGTTCAGAAAAGGTAAGAAAGCATTAGAGTGAGATCCCATAGAGAGGTGAATGCAATTAGAAGTGGCGATAGGAGGTGAGTGGACCACCTTGACTCAGGAAGAATCACAGATAGGAGGTAGGACTATGGGGGAGAAGACTGAGTACTTGTACTTACATGTAACTAACCCTTAAAGGCATGGAACATCATGTCTCGACTCTGTGATGTTGGATAAAGGTACCTCCTTCCCCCTGTTGTTTCCTTTTGTGTAGCATCCCATCCTTCCTTTGCTGCCTGACTCTCTTTTCCCTTTGCCAGGTGTGGTGACTTATCTATAGAATTTTCAAGAAGGATTGGTTCTCTACAACACCTCTTTTCTCCCTTTTCTCTCTGGGAATATCCTAGCTGTGGAGAGCATGTGTACAGGTTGACTGACAGCAATGGGATGGGTTTAGAGGATAGAGTTCTGCCCCTCTTTGGGGGGAGTTCTGAGGTTGTCCAACATTGTCTATGACTGGGGTGGGGAGTAAACTTGATTCTGAAGTTCACCATTACAGAGCCCATTGTTCCTTGATCAGGTGCCAACCATCATGTCAGGCTGTTCTAGAATTTGGATGAAAGTATACTCTGTTCTCTTACTGATGGGCCAAGGCATATGCGGGAGCAATGAAGAGGATGGGATTATGTGGTGTATCTAAGTACTGATCCCCTTGTTCCTCCTGGCAGGTACAGGCTGCCCCTGAAACATCCCCTGTCAGACGTCACACGTTCACATCTAAGGGATCCCATCAGTGCCACAGATTTCCAGTGGTATCATCATGTTAATGAAGGCATCTCCACTCTTCTTCTATCTACCCTTTATAATGCCTATGACAGGAAATAAGGCACAAAGAGACATTTAGACAGCTTACTTCTAGTCGTTAGACAAACATGCTCATTTTTTGGGGGTTCATTTTTTCCATATCTCTTACCATTTACGATGATGGGACTATAAGAACTGAGCTTGGATCTGAAACAACGTCTGCTTAGGCAAGCCTTAGGGGACAGTGTCAAAAAGGATACCATATGTCTTTCATAGTAGTCAGCCTAGTTCATGGCACAGAAGACCAAAGAAGGACGTGGGGCCAAGGCCTATCAACTAACAGAGTGTTTTTGCCCTGAGTATCAAGTGAGCACCCTTCTTGGGACCGGTGTTGGCGAAAGTCATGTGGTCAAGGACGGGGCTTTTCTGGTTTCTGGCTATGTGTCCTTCTTTGTCTCAGAGATGGTTCTGATAAGACTGGTGCCTTAGTCTCACAAATAAATTAGCAGAATTTAATTCATTTTAACAGACTGGTCAAAAGTGTGTTAACCTTTTGAATTCCGCTAAACTTTTTTTTTTTTTTTTTTTTTTGTGACTGGTGATGGTCTCAACTCACAAAATATCAGCATCTAGATTAACATATTGTAACTTCTCTCTTTGGGACGCTTTATTTTCAGGCCTCATACTTGCAGAAAGTCCTCCAGTCTTCCTCAATTTGTTTGTTCAGACTGCTACCTTGAAGAGGTTCTGCAAAATGTTGGATCATGCCAGTTAATCCTAGACATGGCACTTGTCCATTCATATGGTTCTGTAGCTCTCTAAGCCCTGAATGCTCCGTTCTTTTCTTTGCTGGATTTACACAGGTGCTCTGTTGACATCGGTGATGGTTACATTCTCCTCCCTTAGCTGGGAAGGGCTTCTCACTTCCTTGTCAGGGTCAGTATTGAAAACTAGATGCCCCATTGCATAGCATTGTGCATAGATTTCTGTGCAACAGCCAGGTCAGGGGCACTGCTGCTAAGTGACTGCATACACATTATCATGTGGGACTTGAGATTTGAGACCTTAGTTATCTGTATTTCACTCCTGTGGCTGGTGAAGGCATTAGTAGAAACAATAGGATAAGACAAAACATGGTTTATAGTACATTGATAAGCATCATAATATTGGTTGTGCTATATTGGTAGATGTCATATTCTACAGCATATGGTATTTTCTTCAATGCACTCTAGGGAGCATGAGTTTTAAGACTTTTGGATAATAGTTAAATGAGATAAGAGTTTTGATACTGGGAAATGCTACATATTATAACTACCTCATGGGAAATTACAACTATACTACCATATTAAAAGCAACTAATTCCGCAATAAATATATCTATCTAATTTTTTATCCAGTATTTCTGGAATTTATTTGAACATAGTCTTTTCTTTGTTCTCATCAGATCCTTTTTTTCATTAAGTATAAAATTATTGATATTGAATGGAAAGTGTAGAACCATGTTATTGGTTGTGCTTAAATCAAGAAAGAAAATGGACATCTGTTTGTATCCAAAAGTATAAGGAATTTCGGTGACAGGAACTGAAATAATATAATACAGATTCATGTATCCTGTTTAGTATGAGGATTAAGAAAAGGCAGTTATTGAATGTCCTTGTAGATCTCAAAGACTCACAGTCTACTTGAGTGGAAAGGATATGATTAAACACCTCACTGAGTGATGTTTTAAAACTGTGCTCTGAGGATCCCTTCAGGCCACCTTGATAAGCGTGGTGGACATTGCTGGGTGTCATCAATAATTGCTTCTCCTATCCTGACAGACACATGGAAGACTGCACTTCTTCCCAGTCCTCTCATTATTGCCAGGACAATGTGACCAGTACTGGCCAGTGAAATGCGAGCAGAGTGACACACTTCCCTTCCTGGACAAAGTCATTAAAGACTCTGTAATTATCCAATTTCTCCTTCCCTGGCTTCATAACCAAGAAGTCCGTGAGCTTCTGAAAGTAAAGCAATGAGATGGAAGAGCCTCCTTCAACTTGGATCCCTAAGTGACTATGTGGAGCTGAATACACCTTTCCACACTCCATCATATCCACTTACCTATCTTAGACATACAGCATGGGCAAGAAACTCTTGTTGACCAAAATGACTAAAAATTTGAGGTTGCTTCTTACTTCATCATCACTAAGCCTCTCGTGTGTGTGTGTGTGTGTGTGTGTGTGTGTGTATGCGTGTGTTGTGGAGAGATGGTAGGCCTCTCTCCTCTGTGTCCCCTCATTAAACACTCCTCTATTATAATCAAAGAAGATACATGTTGGTTTGTTTACCAGATTGGACTCCTAAAATAAATTCTCTTAAAGAATTCCACTGTTAAAAATATTACAAGTCATTGTTAAATATCATCCCTCTTTTGTATTTAAGAATACTGAAGAACGACTCAAGTGAACAATTCAGTAAAGTTACTTCTGACAGTCATGAAATCAGAAATGAAACTTAGATTCTTGTGGTTTTTCTTATTTTAAGTTTATTTTATTTTATTATACTATAAAGTTGGAAGTTAATAATAAAAATCTGAAAAATACTACAGAGTGGAAAAATAAAAAAAATAGTTTCCATAGGCCCACCACATAAAATAAACATTCTGATTTTCTCATTAGTTCTTCCTGATATTTTTAATTAATAATAATAGAAATAATCATCTGTACTTAATGAGTCCTCCCAGATGCCAGACACCCAAGCACTTACAAAGAAGGCTTTCGGAGTGGGACGGCCTGGTAAGCATCCACACTGCTACACTTATCAGTTGAAGGGCCTTGTTTAACTCATCTGTACATCAGATTCCTCATCTTTAAAATGAGGATTTTACTATAGTTTTGTGAAGACTAAATACATTTATAACATATGTAAAATATTAGCCTTTGGAAGACTACCTGCATTATTGTAAGCACTCAAAAAATGTTAACAACATTACTTTTCCCTAGTTAACACTCTCATCAAACCTATGCAATAGTTATTACCACGCATTTTTATTACAGATAATGTAAGAAGGCATTAGGGAAGTTGGTAATTTCCCACAGTCACGCAGCCAACAGGCAGACAAGATATATTCCAGAATCTGTTTTCTTAATTATTATAATATAAATAATGCCATTTTTTTGTGAATCATGAATTAATTAATGCACAAATGACACGCATTTCTGTTTCCGATTTTTTACTATTATAAATAATATCTTGAATACAGTGAATGTTACTTTGATTTAAATATTCTTTTAAAAATATTTTTGAATAATTTTATAATTGTTCCTTAGTATAGGTTACCAGAAATTATATTAATTAGTAAAATAGTGTTGTTTTAAAAAATTATTCACTCATACTCTTAAGATTCTACCTAAGATTGTTTTACCATGCCCACCAGTTATAAATAAGGATGTGCTATCAGGAAAAAAATAAAAATATTCGCTTTTCAGATTTAAAAGGAGAGGTGGTGGTGATTAATCATATAGGTTAAAAAAGGGGGATCTCATTTTAATTTGCAGCATTTCACTGTGCATTCTTCAACCAATAACATTTTATTTATTGGGATATTTTATATGATCTGGTGCTCACAGTGAAATTATTAAATGGCCCTGAGCCATTCTCTGATTGAACCAGAAATGTAAAGCTATGTTTCTGGATGGCTTTGTCCTCTGCCATCTTTTCTCCTCACTGCACACTCCAGGGGAGAGCGTTCTCACCTATCATCACTATCCTGCTGGTGTCCAAATGCCCATATCTCCCAGTCTCTCACCCAGATCCTTCTTCTGAGCATCACCCCAGAGATCCAACATGCTCTAAAAAGGCCATCTGTTGTTCTTTATACACCTTGAACTCAAACTGTCCAATGCCTCACTCATCTTCTTTATCTCCAGACGAGGTCTTTTGTTCTGCATATGGTGACTTGGTGATTGGAAAAAAAAAATCATTTATCAGGTTGCCCAAACCTTAAATGCGTTTTATGTCTTGACTTTTTCTGTTTCTCTCACACTCCCAGGCACATGGGTTCTGATCTCCTAAATATTCATCAAATTCATCTGTTCTCTGCACCCCCTACTGCAGCATGTATCATCCTTTGACCAGAATTGATAAACTCGGTCTCCCTGCCTCTATCTAGTTCCCACTCAATTCAGTGTTCACACAACCTCCAAAATGACAGATGTCCATCCTACCATACCACTTCCCATTTAAAAGTTCCTGAAGGGTTCTCTACTTTGCTTATATGATGAGACCTAACTTTCATGACCTGATAGGGGGCTGTCCACCTCCAGCATCACCGTCTGCTACTTCTGCACCCCTTCCCTCTTCCCCACATGCACTGTGATAGAGAAATAGTTCTGAAGTCTAACTGTGCTTTAGAATTATCTCGGGGCTTTTAACAAAGACCAGTGCCAGGACGCCGTGCCCAGAACCAACCATTTAATTAAAAATACTATCAGTAAAAATACTAATTTAATTAGTATTTTTTTCAAACCCATCAAGGGATTCTAGTGTGCTGCCAGAATGAGACCCAGTTCACAGCCAATTAACTATTTGAATTCCCCTATGTTTCTTTTCCTATCCTGCCTTTCTGTCTGGGCTGCCCTTGCTCATCATTTCAACCTCTATTCATCTTTAAGTACTCAGCTAGAAGTATTAATTTGGTGCAAAAGTAATTGTGGTTTAAAAGGTTAAAAAAGAAAGCAAAAACCACAATTACTTTTGCACCAACCTATGGTTGTGGCACTGACAGGGGAGAGAGACTTGGAGGGACTTTGGCACCCCTCTCATAATATCTGTCAGCTGCCCTGTGCATTTTCTCTCTTGTGAACAACTGACATTCTCTCAATCTTCTATAACGTGCTATGCACACACGTCTCCAAGCTAGCCACCTGTGATCACGTTGCTGCCCCTAAGACTCTCCTAGACTGTTATTCCAAAGCCACTGGTCCAAGTGTTACAGCCTCAGCCAAGTTTTTTTCTGTCCCTTGGGGAGACTGAAGTGCTCTCTCATGTAGGTGTACATGGCACCTTGCAGTTTGATAGCTATTTGATCATTCTTGTCATCACGCTGTATAGTAACTCCTCATGTGAATGATTTAGGGTCACTGGATGGGACAGAATTCAAAGGCGGCTGCCACAGAAGCGTCTTAATCATCTTTGTGTCCCGACAGTCCGACACAGCATCTGACTATGTACTGGAGCCTCAATAAATGTTTCTCCATTGAATGTCTTTGATAACCAACCCACTTTTGCCAGTAGACTACTAGGAACCCTGCCCATCCCGAAGGGACTTAATGTAGGTGAGGAATCGAGTCATAAGGAAATAACTCTGATCTCGTGAATCTTGCCTTATCTACCAAGTTCACCTGAGGGTTGTGCTGCATTTATATTATTAATCTTTATTTTCAAATCTTTGCAGCACATATCTGGAAAATATCCTTTCCATGTGTTAGAGTTTAAGTGAAATAGTTTCAAGCCTTAAAACATCGATGTCTGCTTCTGGGGTATGGACTATTACTCTATTCTTTCTGCAGTTCAGGAGTTTGGGAGTTCTAATAAGTTCAGGATGTGCATCTCTCCTGCTTCTTTACATCTAAATAAATCACATTAATGAAAAGCCATTACTTACCGTTTTTTAATAAGGCTTACAGTCTTTAAAGTGGGATAGTTAGAAAAGTCCAATTTATTTCTGCTTTTCTTAAGGGGAAATGTGATCCTTAATCTTAATTACCTTGTAGGAATGTGTTTCTTTATTCTATAATTTTAACATGACTAAAACTATCCGAGTTTGTTAGTTGACAATTCTTACACTTGACCCCATGCACTCGCCTAGGGTCCCATTAAGCAATAATCTTCCCCTTGGATTGAGGGTTAATAAAAATAATAGCACTAGTACAAGTATTACTACTATACTGATCGCTTACTTTGAACCAGACAATGAGTGAAGTATACATAATGCATTATCTTATTTAATACTATTAATACTACTGAAATTCAAAGAGCTGAAGTTATTTCTCAGTGTCACCTACCTACTAATCCATGGAGCTGGCATTGCCTGAATGACCTAAACGCAAAGCGGGGCTCCCTGAAAGGCCGCTAGATATACGACTAGTGCATAGAAACGTCACACTGTACTACTCTAACCTGTGTGTGTAAGCTACTGAGTATACCCAAGAAGGGGTTCTGGAGAGTTCTCAGGGCCTCTCCACTAACCATGAGTCACCCAATGTGAAAAGGTATTTGAGCTTTTTAAACCAAATTATTTTCTTATGTTTTTATTTTGATTATTTACAAAGAATGTAAGAGATAAAGAGGTATTGAAGACACAATATGAATTATTGTATCTGCTAAACATGACCTTCGTATTCTTGCATTCTGAGAAGGGTTATCTTTCAGCTAAGAAGCATGTATACAGGGCTTGTGATTAAATAAGGAATATTTGTTGAATGCTCGCCCCTTAAAGGCATACCTTTTCAAGGAAATCTGAAAGAAAATTTTAGATTCAGAGCTGTTTGCCCTATAATAAATTATACTTTTAAAATATATTAGTGAATTTATTAGTTTATTAGTTAAAATAGACTTAATGTGTATTGTCTTAACTTTACATAGATGCCTTTTCTGTCATGTCTTGTCATCCTCTATTTTCGGATGTTAGAAAAATCATTATTGACTAACTTTTCAAAAAAAATTAAGTTTCAGAGTGTTAGTGATTCTGCAAAATAAGGACTTTCTCTGTGATGGTGTCCTACAGGGTCTCAGCTCCTGCTCCCCGCACAAGAACACAGGATATGGTGAGGCCAAAAAGGAACACTCACGGAGCCATAGGTAGGGGAGTCATACCACTATATTCTCGTCGGCCACTGGGTTGGAGACACAGGAAGCAGGAGCCACACCATCCACAAACTGCCGTCCATTTCTCTGCCAACCGACCCCACTTGCTAACTGCAATCCGCGCTTGCTAGCGCAGCCATGGCAGTTGTATCAGTGGCTAATGGCTAACTGGTAACAGCTGATTCCCAACTAGTTACAGCTGATGGCCATCTACTATCCGAGCCAGCACCTTTCCATGTGAGGCCGAGAGCCTGGAAACTGCTCTCTGGGATGCTGTCCCCACAGGTTGTTATACCGGGGGTGCCAAAAAATGTATACACATTTTAGGAGATGTTAACACTTTGGTCAATGTTGCTCAGGCAGTAGTTTGCCATAATCAGAAGTGCCTGGATGCTGATGGTAACCACTTTGAGCACCTCTTGTTTTTGCAGAAGTCAATCGTGACTTGTGTTCATCTTTTGTTATCAGTATATATTAATACAGTTTTCTCCTTTCTTAAAATGTTGTGGGGACAGAGCCAGGAGTGCAGTTTCTAGGCTCTCGGCCTCATGTGGAAAGGTGCTGGCTCAGGTAGTAAATGGTCATCAACTGTGATTGGATGGCCATCAGCTATGGCTAATTGGCCGTCAGCTGTAACCAGTGAGCCATTGGGCACTAATATAACTGCCATAGCTATGCTAGCAGCAAATGGGGGCTAGCAAGAAGCTGGTGGCTGAGACTGCAAGTAGCGCAGTGAGGGTTGCGAACAGTGTGGCTCCTGCTTCCTGTGTTTCCAACCCAGCAGCCAGTGAGAATATAGTGGTGTGACTCCCCTACCTATGGCTCCGTGGGTGTTCCTTTTCGGCCTCACCATGTCCTGTGTTCTTATGTGGGGAGCGGGACCAGAGACCCCGCAGGCCACCCCGCATGACAAATGTGTATACATATGTTTGGCACCGTCAGTATATTTGATGATTTTTACTTGCTTTAGCAAATAAAATTTCATATATTGTAAATGATTAGTGAATTTTTGATGATGGGGGTGAGCGGGACACTGTATGGACTCATAGCTTTTATTTTAATTAAAAGTAGACTCATTCTCCCAAGGGAAACAATTTTCTAGCACTCTCTATACAAGGAGATGAAATTGCCTTTCATTTATCAAAACGTTTTCCCCTAAGACAGCTTGATTTCTGTAACCAGTGTAATAATTATTCTTTTGTTTAAATTTCACACTACCAAAGAAACTGAACTACATTTCCCAAGGATGACTAATTGTTTGATAAAGATGTTAGTGAAGGATTTTTCTCTCTCCCCCGCTTTATCTCCCTCCTGCCCTCTCTCTGTCCTTTTTTTTTTTTTTTTCTGGTCTAGTTTCTGAAATTCTTATTGAGTGAATATAGTCTCTGAATCATCTGTGAATGTCCGTGAGCTCAAAGTGCACCTAAAATCATGCTTGCTGTGTTCCATTCCAAACCTATAATTTGAAAGGAAATTCAAATTCAGGCCATACCAACAACAATAAGAGAAACAAAAAGAAGAAATAATTGAATTTTGGAAATACAGTATCAGTATATCCTTTATCTCTATTATTAAACCACTTCTAATCAGTCCGTGTCTCGTGGTACTCCCTCTCTCTAAAATTAAACGCACATGAAAGACACCTGGTTTTGAATTCTGAAATGAAATGCAAACCAGCTGGATTTTGTTGAAAATGTGGTCCTCGGCTCTTATGCTGAAATGGGAAGTTGATTTTTTTAAAGTGACATCTACAAATACACACTGAAAAGGCAGCTTTTGTTGGTCATATGTTAAGGCTTTTGGGGTCTTGGCCTGTCCCAAAAAAGTCATCTTATAGAGTATTTGGCCTCTTACATTGGAAGATAAAAAATAAAATATAGCTTCTGTTGAGACACAGTATAGAAAAGTACCAAAAAATTACCTGTTTTCCAAATTTTGAAATAGCATCATTGCTTTAGCATAGTCATAAAGTGGCAGGAAAATTAAGGGGATATTTTAATCTTAACATTTTTTTCAAATTAATGATTTAGTTAAATTGTTGTAAATTATAATATTAACTTATTTTGTAGAGCCTATTTTGTGCCAAGCCCTGGGTATATAATGGTAAACAACCAGATTTGGTTCTTATACTCATGCAACTTACTCTTGTGGAACTATTTTGTTCATTGCTTAAAAATAAAACAACAAATCAGGAATCAACTTGTTGAAGAGAAAATTAACATATACTAAATACTAACCCTGTACCAGGACTGAGTTAGGAATTTTTCCCTCTTATTTAAACTTCCCATTAACCCTGCAAGGCAGTTACGGTTATCTTTATTTGATAGAAAGGAAAACTGAGGCTCAGAGAGGTGATGTAACTTCCTTAAGGTCACACAGCTAGTAAATTAGTAAATAGGGAGTGAGCACTTGAAATCCAGGTCTGATTCCAGAGTTTGATAGCAATCTGAATTTAGTGCATCTCTGCTATATAGAATTTTGATTCAGTAGGACAAATTGCCCTTTTCTCTACCGCACTAAATGGTTTCACTTTATCAAAAGAAATAATACTCTGTAGATCACAAAATACCAGCTGAAAATATGGAAATCTGCACTCCCAATATTGTCATTGGCCATTAGAGCTTTGATTTTATTTTTCTTTGACTCTCCTCATTGGACTAAAGAAGTTAAGTGAGTAAATCCACCTAACAGATTTGAAAACTAAAAATTCATATAAATAGGAGGATTTTTTTTTCTTTTAAGTTTAGAAAAGAGGCCAATATTTAACAATTGCGTTTTGATTGTTTTGGTTATTTGATGGTGTTACGAGGCTGAGGTCTTTGCTTGGTAAGATGGGATTTTGTGAAAGCTGATTTCCACTTACGTCTATTATTTTTTTCAAGACAGATACCCCCCATGGATGCTCAAATCCTTCCAGGCCAACTAACAAAACTTAAAGTTTTTTGTTTTTTTTCATATACTTTCTGAATTCCCTTTATAGCCTATTTTCCAACTGTCTTCTAGTTTTTCTTTGGAATATCTACAATGATAGAAATATCACTATCTTTTGAAAGAGCTCATTCCATCTTTGCTTAGTTCTAATAATCAGTTCTTTTTTTTCTTCAAAATATGACAAAGCACATATTTAATTCCTATTCTGGGTGACAAGCATTCAAATCTAGCCCATTTAGGACATATGTAACCTGTCTTTTCTGGGGGAACTACTCAAATAGATAACTATTTAAAAATAACTGTCATAATCTCTATCTGTTACTTTTGTTAATTATCCCCAATTCCTTCTTCTGCTCCTGAAATAACAGAACTTTGAGTTTCTTCACTTGAAATAAAGATGGTACCTAGAAACAAGCCCATATTCCTAATGTAATTTTACAAGTAAATAGTACATCAATTCTAAACCCTCTCTCCTTTTGCTAATAGTTTTATACGTAAGGTGTACATTCATGTTAGTTTATTTTAGAAGTCACTTCTTAGTTTTTGCTAAAACTGGGTTTACATCCAACTAACCCTGCCCCCCCCCTTTTTTTTTTTTTAACATACTCTGAGTTTCAGTTCTCAGCATTACCTTCAATATTGCTTTTGGGATTTTTTTCAGTCTAATTTTCCTTCCTTTGATATTACATGTCTTTTTTCTCTACTTGCTTTTAAAATGTCTTATTTTTAGTGCTCTGTAGTTTAATTATGATATCCCTAGTTGGTTTGTTTTTTCCTGAATGTAAGAATTTATACCTTTCCTTGGTTCTGTAACTTTCTCAGCCATTTTCTTTTCAAATTTTTCCTCTCCAATATTCTCTGAATTTTCTGTTTCTGACTCTCCAATACAACATACTAGACTATTTTATTATGTACTCTGTGTCTCCTTACCACTATGTTATGCTTGTCTTATGTTGTATTCTGAGTATTTTATTCAAATCTGTATTTGTTCCATTGAGATTTTTTTTTTTTAGCTGAGTTTGAATTTAGATATTTTTAGGGATTTTCTAATAGGTTACATACAAGTATATTTTCAGTCTTTGGTCCAATAATTCTACTTTTGAAAGTTCACATAAGTGCATAAAGATCTGTGTATAAGGATGTTTATCTCAATATTACATATTAGCAACCTGAATTTCAATCTATAGGAAATTAGTTCAATAAATACTGCTTAATAATATAGATTGTTATGCAACTGTTAAGAATTAACTGTATGTATATATATATATATATATATATATATATATATATATATATAATACAAAACAATGCATCTATATATGTATACTTATATTCACATAGAAAATGTCTAAAAGGATAGTAAGAAACATTGAAAAGTGATTATATTTAAGGAGTGAGTAGGAGTCTGGAAGGATGGGAAAGAATCTTATAAATTTTATTCTATAGCCTTCAGTCCTGTTTGATATTTTTCTAAAACTGGCTTTTATAATGAGCATGGCTTCTATATTTAAAATATAATTTTAAAATATCATATTAAATTCATCTCATCACTTCATTTATCTTTTTTTTTTTTGAGGGCGGCATGCATCTGGCAGATGGTCAATAGGTTAGATAGCCTCCTCTACTTCATGTCACCTGCAAGTTGGTTAAACATGAATTCTATAACATCATCAGTCATTGGTAAAAGTTTGGAATGCTTTTCAGAAACCTCCTTCCAGGGAGGTCTTATCAACTAGTAACCCTGGCACAAATGAAAATTATCTGAATCCATATTTCTTTCTTCTCACTACTCTTTCTCTCTTTCTTTATTTCTTTTCTCTCTTTTATACATGTATATATATGTACATATGTGTATATATGTTATACACACACGTGAGGTCTGACAATTAAGTTTGTGAAGTTGTTGCAATAATGTTGCTAACTTCATTTGATATCAGAGGGATTATTCATTATGAATTTGTACCGCTGGACAAACAGTTAACCAAGTTTACTATTTAGAAGTGCTGAAAAAGCTGCATGAAAAAGTTAGATGATCTGAACTTTTCGTCAACAATTCATGGCTCTTGCATCACGACAATGCACCAGCTCACACGGCATTGTCTGTGCGGGAGTGTTTAGCCAGGAAACAAATAACTGTATTGGAACACTCTACCTACTCACCTGATCTGGCCCTCAATGACTTCTTTCTTTACCTGAAGATCAAGGAAATATTGAAACGGAGACATTTTGATGACATTCAGGACATCAAGGGTAATACAACAACCGCTCTGATGGCCATTCCAGAAAAATAATTCCAAAATTGCTTTGAAGGGTGGACTAGGTGCCAGCATTGGTGCAAGGTGAGTACCTCAAAGGTGACCATAGTGATATTCAGCAATGAGGTATATAGCACTTTTTCTAGGATGAGTTCATGAACTTAATTGTCTGACCTCGTGTGTGTGTGTGTGTGTGTGTGTGTGTGTGTGTACATGAAAGAGCTTTCTACCAAACATATTTCTTTTAGACAAATTTAAAATATGAAAATATCGACATATTTATTTGTTGTGTGTGAGAAAAGTCTACCATCATCTTTTCTGTACTATTAAAATCACTTGGGATTACTGAATTGTAAAATCCATATCTTGATCATTTTCCAAATCTCTTAAGAATCTCCTTTTATTATATCAAGCTACAAAAGCTTTCTTAACCAACATTTCCTTCTTGATACTCGTAAACTTCAAGATACAAGTCTAAGAGAGGAGACCATCTTGAATTAAGAAGACTTGTGACTACAGGCCACAATAAGGTCTTTTGAGTCTTTCTTTCTATGTGACCCTTGTTCAATGTATCATCAAGTTAAGAGTTCAAATTAAAGATGAAATCTAAACTGAATTTTGCAAAACCTGAAGAAAGAAATGAAATCGCTTGCTAGGAAATAGTTTTCTGTAGTGATTAAATTGGATTTTCCCTTGAGTGATGCTGCATCTGAACATATTCTTGTGAGTCGAGAAGATGAAAAGTACTTCTTTAGTTACTGTACATTTTCATCTCTGTAGTATCTTTTCCAAAGCTCTCCAAGCCTTATGGGATACTACTGAAGATCACTGGAAGACCATCCAGAAACTTCATACCCCTCAGCTTTTTTATTCAATTTCTGAAACAAAATGAGACTTTTTTTTTTTTTGCAGTAATTATTTTGATTCTGTCCATTCCTAGGTAGTATGTAAGATGTGAGTTTGAAATTACACATTTTGTATTATTATAACTTGTTACCTTTGGGAACACTTCTGCTCCTCCTCCACTTTTCATGAAGATTCCATTTCACTTATCTCAATTGGCTTCAACTGTTTCGGAAAGTCTGGTATAAGGATATTGTATTTTGGAGTCCCATGGATGGCTTTCAGAGAACTGTGAGCATATTATTTCAGGTTACTTGTCCCTAGGAAATCCAGAGAGCTTGACTCTTTTTAGAAGTGTGGTTTTATTTGCTTCATGACTTTTAATGTATATCAATTCCTTAAGACATGGGAACTCTTTGCAAATCAAAATAACTTTTTAGATGGGTTAAACCAACCTGAATACATAGGAATAATAAGGGGATTAAATAAAAATTGTTATTATTTTTCTTATAGTTGGTGCACCCAGGTTTCCTGATTAATATTGAATTAGGATTCAGAAATCAATGAAAAGTTGTGTGATTTCATAATCAAGTCTACCTGAAGTAACATTTATAGACAAAACTGGTCAGCCATTTGACTGATTTGAGTGCTGAAATTAAATCCACATACCTTCTGCAAATTAAAATTAATCAATTTTTGCCAGAAGGGACTAGATTAGTTTTTAGGTAAACTATCTTGTGACATAATTAAAATTATTGATTTGCTTGTATATCTGACCCAATGTATGCATAAAGTCAGCTTTTTTTTCCTTCTGAACTGCAAAGCTGTAAAACTTAATATAATTATGTCTATTATGATTAAACACTTTACAAGATTTATTGTATTTTATCCTTGCTGTAACTGTAAGTTAGAAGACTTAATATTGTTAACTCTATAAGCAGGTGAGAAAATGAGGTTTGAAATGGTTAGCTAATAGTCCCAAGGTCACCCAGCTAATGAATGAGAAACTTGTTATTAAAATGGAGATCTAGGGGTGGCCGTATGGCTCATTTGGTTAGAGCACGAGCTCTGAACAACAGGGTTGCTGGTTTGATTCCCACATGGGCCAGTGAGCTACGCCCTCCACAACTAGATTGAAGACATTGAGCTGCCGCTGAGCTTCCAGAGGGGTGGCTGGATGGGTCAATTGGTTAGAGCGCGAGCTCTCAACAAGGTTGCCGGTTCAATTCCCACATGGGATGGTGGGCTGTGCCCCCTGCAACTAGGGATTGAGAACGGCGACTGGACTTGGAGCTGAGCTGTACCGTCCACAACTAGATTAAAGGACAACGACTTGGAGCTGATGGGCCCTGGAGAAACACACTGTTCCCCAATATTCCCCAATAAAATTTAAAAAAAAAAGAAAAAAAAAGTCTAGATCAGTGCTAGAGTCCAAACTTAGAGCCATTATACCAGATAAATTTACTATTTTTACCTTTCATATATCAGGTGACTATGATATTTACAGTTCTGGAAATTCCATACTAAGGAACAATTAAGTTTTCAATTCAATCCTAATCTATCTGATATAGGATGCTTTTCTTTTTTTAAAAAAAGGCAAGTGTCTGCTTAATAGTGGCCCACAGTAGAAATCATAGGGTGTTACAGGTCAACAGTTACTGAGGAGAATTTCAGAGATGCTTGTACTAGGTCTGGTTTTAATTAGTAGTTCATTGTGAAGAACACTAAACACAGAAAGGCACTCAAGTCTAAATGAAAAAAGAAAAGGACATTTTATCCAGTGGAAACCTTTTAAAAATTGTCCTGAATAAATTGTTGCATACCTATCAATTTTCTCCTGGTTTTTATTACAGGATGTTGCCAAAGTTTGCCTATTTGGTGCATAGCCAAAGGTTTTGCAATTTCCCTCTGATCTGAAAACATTCTTGTCAGATTTTCTTTTGAGTCATCAACTTTTCCAGACATCACACAGTTGAGTCAATTAAAATAAAGTTAATTGGTACTTTTGTCCTTTGTCAAATTAAATCATTCCATATGGAGGAGTTTGCAGATTGTTGGGGACGTCTTTTGGGAAGGTGAGAGTTCAGAGGTGAAGGCCAAGAAACTGTTTTACTCCTTTGGAATAAAATAAGTGATCTCTTTCTAAAAATAAGAAATGTCATTTTAAAATAATCTAGATGCCAACCCTTGGAAAAATAATCTCTTGAGTTTCCTAGGGTTTTACTTAAGTGTGTTCACAGAGGAATGTCAGTAAAAGTGATCATCATAGAGAAATCATCCTGAAAGATTGTTCTCTTCTATAAATGTTTAATCACATTATTTTATTCATTACTTTACATTCTTTGCTTAACTCTTAAAATACACATTTGGAAGTTGAGCTATTTTGTGGTGAATTCGTGTAAATTTTTGTTAAAAGTATTCACACACGTTCAAATAACTTCTTGACCTTTCTTATAAGCCATCTCATGTGGTTCTCCGCATTTCTTTAGGAGTTTTAAGGACCAGTTCACTATGTTCTTTTTAAAAAAATAAAAATACTAGGTTTCACTGGTAATTATTATTTCGACAGCTTATTAATAATGAAAAACTATCATTTATATATTACTGAAACGTGAAATCAGTTTATATGTTTTCTTTTTCCCTTTAACCCTTATAATAGCCTTATGAGGTAGAAATTGGTCCCGTTATGAAACTGAGGTCCAGACAGGTTAGATAATTTGCTCAAGGTCACACAGCTTCAAGTGGCAGTGATTCAACCCTTTTCCTGCATGTGAAAAAGTTGCTTCCCAAAATTTGTCTATTTATCCTGAATATAGTTCTTGACTGTGTAGGCATAGAAATGATCAAAAGATTATATTTTTTGGTAGTGAGAACTGACTAGAAGTTTTGACAATATAGAGACAGCCAAATGATTGACCTGAAGGAAAATAAAAGAATACAGAATGGGAGTTTTTAAATACACAACTGTGCCTGTTCTGATGGCAGACGAGAAGTGTCCTGGCTGAAATAGGAAATGTAAAATAGGAAACGTGCAATAGGAAAAGTGCCAAAAAGATGGCGACAGTTGCTGAGAGAACACTGAGGAGCAGGTCCTGAGCAGGAAGCATCCATCACTTGCCAGAATTCTATTCCAATGAATTGTTTTGATTCTGATAATCATGTAGAAATTTTTGGCACCAATTTTCTTTCTTTTTTCTTCTTCTTCTTTTTTTTTTTAATAGAGAGAAGTGTACTCCATTGTTACTAGATTCTGCAACCAACAGAACTTTACTATATTTGGGAACATTTTATGCCCAGAATTATTTTGTCCATGGAATTCATCTTTTAAAATTGTTTTTATTCATTACCTTCCTAAAATTTCCCTCAAAAAGAATATCATATCCTCGAAAGAATGTAAACCTCTGACTGGTAGATATTTCTGGAATAATACTTAGGATAATGCTGGTGCCATTGTGATATCAGTGGTAAGAAATGGATGTAGCTTATCACAGATCCAGCTGTAGCTCTCATCACAAAGCAAAAACGATGAGATAATATTTAAGAATTAAATCAGATCACACTGTTCACTGTCCAAAACCCTCCACTGCTTCCCACAGCCCCTGGAACAAAACCTAAGTCCATATGATACATTATAGAGACTTCCAGGCCATCGGTGCTGCTACTTCTTTGACCTCTGGGATCACTCCTAGCACTTGACTCCCTCCATGCTGACCTTCTCTCTCTCTCTCCCTAGCACACCAAGCACATGCCTGCCTCTGGGGCTTTTTATTTGCTGTTCCCTCTTCTAGAACATTCTGTCCCCAGAGCTTTTGCCTAGTTTGCTTCTTCATATTAAAGTTCCCTTAAAGTCCTCTTCTCACTGTTGTCTGACCACTTCCCTAAAATGAGCCCTTCATCTCCTGCCCCTTTATTCTCACATCCTACCTTGCTTTATTTTCTTAATAGCAATATTATCTGAAACTAAGTTAAATTATTAAATAATAGTTAAATTTTTATGCGCTAAGTTTCAGTGATGTAGGAACTATGTCAGTCTTGTTCCCAGACTAGGACTGTGCATAACATTTACACATTGTATTCATTAATAAACAAAGAAACAAACAAATGTTGCAGGAAGTCGCTCTAACTCCCTTCCCACACTCCCAGTAGAGCTCTGTGTCTCCATGTTTTAGAGTTAAGGCCTAAGAGAAAGAGAAAGATTTGCCTCTTATCAACCTAATATTTGCCTTCTCAATCACTACTTCCTCTCCAGGGTTTTTGATGCGAGAATGTCCTTTGCCTTCATGAGAAACACCATCCCCAATAATCCATTATTTATTATCCATGACAATTCCCAAAACTGTTTTTCTATCTTGTTGCTGGGCTCTCCCAACCTCCTCCCCCACCCTACCCTGTATTGGGCTTTGTTATTGTTCTGCCTTGTTTACGATCAAATTTTCAAAACTACTTTTGGGTGGTTTTCCATTTGCTTCAACACCACTAAAATGTTCACATGATTCCCTCCTTCCCCCAGGCCACAGATCAAAGTTCCTTCAAGCGGCTTCCACACACCTACCCAGGGACGTACCCACCTTCAAGGCCTTCCTATAACACTAGTGCAATCATTGATTCTGTTGTTGGCACACATTTAATTAGTGCTTGTCCCCTGGCAATCTTGTCTTGTTAGACTACACCTTCCATTAATCCTGGCAATCTTGTTAGTGATATGTGCTGCTCAGGGATGCACATTAACCTCTAGTCAGAGATGACCCTTTCCCTTATCGTTGCTTATTCCCTTACTTTGGGGGCGCCCTTCACAAATTTTTGGAAGAGCTTTCCTTTGACTATCCTTGCTTGAGAATTTTAGTCTGCTCTTTGGGAACCCAGCCCTAATTACCATTCACTGCTTTATGGAGGGGAACGAAGAGCCTTCATGCAAATAGAACCTGGGGCACTTGCCTCAGGATCCCAACAACCTGGGGTGGAAATGACGAAGAAATTCTGTCTGATGTTCCATATGTTGCAATCAGCATTCAGGGTGTGGCAGAATCGTGGACAAGACCTTAGTATTGAAGAAACACAAAAATACTTGAGTTCACTTATTAATGTTCCATTCAGTTTCACAGCAGCTCAACTAGCGTGATATTGAGGGTTTGACACAGTGGCATCCTAATGAATTGTCCATTCCTTGTAATAAATGCTTACTTGGTTTTTAGCTATCCATGGTGCCACTACAGCATTTTCTACCCAGTGGGTGCTCCATAAATATTGACTGGTTAAAATTGGCAATTTCAAGTGTTATAACTTAGGGGGTTATTGGCTCCTTCTAATTTCATCTCTGAACTACAAATGTTGCTAAAATTGAATCTCTATCTTGAAACATTTCCATTTGGCTTCTGGTCCAAGTTCCAAGTGACACAGCTAGCCCTTAAGGTAGAAATTATCTTTTTTTTTTTTTTTTTTTTAATAGCTCCAAGTCTATTATTTAAGGCCAATAAATAGTGGTTAATTATGGAGAAATTATTAAATTTTAGGCATGTTTCAAGAGACTAAACCCAATAATATTATCAAGTGGAGGCAAAGAAGTATTTGTTTTGGTCGTAGTTATTAAATATCCCAGGGAAGCACACATATTATACTCTGGCTTTGTATAATGGTTTGCCTCTTGCTTCCTTAAATGGAGGAAGTAGTGCTGAGAATGGTATAAAAGGGTGTTGTTGTTGTTTTTTATTGTTTATGGTTCTAGTCCACTTTTTAAATAACAGATATTTGTAACATTCTAAATTCTAAATCAGATTACAGATACTTGAGTATAGCCTGTTTTTAAGAACTATGATAAAATACAGCTCTTCTTAATGAAACTGGTGTTATTGTTAAATACCTGTATATCTATCTATAAGCATCATCATCAAAGGGTGAGTGAGATGAACCTTAGATAATAAACTAAGTACAGTGAACGAGATAAATTTCCTCCTCTGAAAGAATAAGAATATATATAACTTAATCAAGAGAACATATTTCAATTCTTTTTAGCTCTATAACCAGTTATTTAGCGTGTGCTATATACTGAGCTTGGATCTAGGTTTAAAAAAATGAATAAAACCTAGTCCTTACCTAGGAGGTGCTTATAAGAGAGAGGAGTGGTTTCAGAGTGGGGTGTCTCCTCCAAGGGGTCTGCAGGACAAGCCTTTGATTACAGGAAGAAATATTAAAACTTCTCTGTTTGTAAGAGAAAATTTAAAATAATAAAGAATAAATCTGTAAGATATAAAATCCAAAGTTATTCAATGCAAATAAATTAAGACTTACTAGTCACCCATATGGGTCCTGGTGCCTTGACTCTCACATTTAGCTTGAGGAATTTTGAGGGAAGTGGTCAGAACATAAAAACAAACATCTATACCTTAGTGTAATGTTTAAAATCATAGGACACTCAACCAGACTTTACAAAATTTTGCTAAATAAAACAATTAATGTTTAAAAAACTTTTTGAGGTTTGTTACTTAATGATGAAAAACAGAAAGCCAAATACTTTTAGGGACATGCTTGCTCTTCCTGCCACAATAAAAGTAGCTAAAGTAATACACAGAAAATAATATAAAAATATAGTTAAATATTTCAATGTCTGCCTTTGTCAAAAAATCATTGAAAACTACACAAGAGTGATACAGAGGAATAGACATGAGTATTAGAAAGAAGCCACCCAACTTGGAAGTTTTGCAATGTAGTTGGAAAAAGGCACAAATGTTACTAATATGTCTCAGCTGATTGCATTTTCTCGATTCTATTTCAATAATGAAATACAAAAAGAACTCGTTATTTTATAAACCACCAAAGGGAAGATCTAGCAGAAATGATGCATTCTCAGCAGAAAGTTATTTTGTTAATAAAAACAATGTTTTGAGGAAATAACTGTGAAGTGTAACCACTGATGAAGCAGCTGCTTTTTACGGGAATATTTCAAAAAGATTCCAAGAAAATATTGAGCACAGAACATAATTTCCTGAATCCTTCATAGGTAAGCTATTCGGGCAAAAGGACGCATAAATCTAGAAATGCTTAGAGTATATAAACTCTTAAAGAATGTCCTGTATATAAAAGTAAGGCAGCTAAGATATAGTAGAATTTTACAAAGTACTTTGTATTGAGATAGGGAGTGGTCATGAAAATCTTTCATATAAATGTTTCATGATTGGAGAGACAAAATACTTTAAAGGAACATTTAAAAGAGTGTTATTGGACTTAAAGCTAATCTACTCACTTATTCTTCTGGATATAAGAGTATTCCAAATTTGTTTATGATAAATAATTACCACTAGCATCATAACTAATGGATAAATTTTTAAAAATTGCATACTTATTTTAAACAAAATTGATATTCAGAGAAATATTTGTTATGGAAAAATCATTTTGAAAAACAAAGTTAAGAGATTTTTACACATTAAATGATTTTGTTTCTGAAAATGTGTTTACTTTGAAATATTAATCTATGCATATGTAAAAATATCAGAAACTCATTTGTTAAAAATCTTACAATAGAGTTCTTGTGGATTTTGAATCCATTTATGAAAATCTTGTGGATTTTGAATCCGTTGATTAGTGTGCAAGAAAATCTGATCATATCAAGGAAGATGAAAAGTTACTAGCAAATTTGAACAAAAATATTTGCATAATTTATGAATGAGTTTGAAAACTAATTTATCTAATAAGTACACTCTCTGATGCCCTTGTACCATTTGGGCCTGCCCATCTTTTGAAGATTTCTCTTTCAAATTTCCCTGATTGTCTTACAAATATATGTTATAGTTTATTCATTTAAATAGAGATCCTATAAGCTGGTAGTTAGAGCTGGAGGTTGGATCAAGGATTTAGGTTTGGTTTGGGCAAGAATGCTTCATAAACCAAAGTAGTGTGATTCAATCGGGAGTCACATGACATTTAGTTCTTTATTTTTATTGATGTTAATGGTCATTGCTTAGATCCACTAGTTCATTAGGGCCTGCAAAATGGTGATACTGTAATTGTATCATTCTGTAAAGAGAATGTATCGGTTATCCCGAGATACATTTTGTGTAGGATAGGCAGGATAAATACCTGACTCTTTCTCTTCATTTACTAATTTTCAACAAGATGATTTTGCTCCAATATCGTATACAATTATCGTATAGTCTTGCTTCCAATATCGTATACATACAATAGCAATAAGATGAACTGAAAGTTTAATAGAACTGGGATACAGAGTGTAAGAGAGAAAGAACAAATGGTGATATTCTTTCAACAAATATCTATTTTCATGTACTGGGTGCTATAAGATTGAGTTTTATCCTAAATTTAAGAAATACAACAATTAACAGAGTTCCTTCTCTTAGGGAGCTCGTGATCTAGTGAGGAAGAGAGATAATCAAAAGCAAGTAACTATAATACCTCATATTAGGCACTGGTATAGATTTAAAAATATTATGAATTCACAGGCATGGGAACAAGGCTACTGTGGATCAAGAGAGATGACATGGAAGAAGCAATGTTTGAGTAAAGCCTTCAAGAATGATTTGGACACTTTCAGTAGTCCTGGACACAGGGTAGCAAATGGAAGGCATTCCAGACAGTGGGACTTGAATTCACAAAGATGTAAGACTTGGACAGGAGGAGAGTTCTGTGTTTGAGAAATCACATTTAGAAGAGTATGGCTAGGATAGATTTCTCATCCATCTCTCAGTCCCACAGCATCTCAGGGCCTAATGAAGACTATTGGGATAAGGACAATGAGTACCTGAGGCGTCAACAACCTGGAGCATGACTGGAGATGTGTTCCTCATGACCATCTCTGTAAGCCTTCGGGCTTCTACACTGTGATGGGGTAGGGGAGCCCTTCAAATAACTGAGGTGAATTCCATGTTGACTTGATGGGGTTTGAAGATAAAATTAAGTTGATTTAAAAATACAATGGATTATATTATATATGTCATTATATTATCATAATATAAAGTATTGTGATCGTCCTTGCTTATCTGGGCTTGTGACATTGAGATTTATACATACAGTGGATACTTACATTATCTCATTTGATCTGACAATAATACTAGAAAAGGAAAAAGAAAAATAAAGGTTATTATTATTAACCATGTTTATACCTGAGGAAACCATGTCAGGGACAGCAAGATAATTTTCCAGGATAAATATCAGTGCTAGGTCACTGGCCAAGATCTTCTGAATATATATACCAGGGATGCCAAAAAAATGTATACAAGTGGACACTTTGGTCAACGGTGCTCAAGCAGTAGTTCGCTGTAATCAGAAGTGTCTGGACGCTGATGGTAACCACTTTGAGCAGCTCTTGTTATTGCAGAAGTCAAATGTGACTTGTATTCATTTTTTGCTATTGGTATATATTATTATAATTTTAATAGTTTTTTTTCCTTTCTTAAAATATGTATACATTTTTTTGGCACTGTGTGTGTGTGTGTGTATATATATATATATATATATATATATATATATATATATATTCAGCTGAAGTGTTTATCTAGAGATATTTATCATCTGTTGAAGATTGTTTCTTGAGGCATTAACTATGTATATTACAATGCTTCACTGTACAGCCTCCATTTCTAAAATCTTATATCCTTTTCCTAACAAGCAGAGTATTATTATACTGTTGGTTAATCATTTATTGTAGGCAGGATCATCTTTTGTTGGCACCCAAGATTCCCTACTCCCTGTCGTACTTGCCCTACATAATTCCCTGGATTGTGAATGTGATGGATTTCACTCCTGTCGCCGACCTCTCTACCCAGATTTAAAGGGCTTGTGTGATTAGGTCAAGTCCATATGAACAATTTGTCCTGAGAGCAGCCAGGAGCTGAGTGTGGTCCTCAGCTCACACTGAGCAAGAAAATGGCACTTCGGTCCTACAACCTCAAGAACTTAATTCTGCCAACATGGGCTTGGAAAAGGATCCTGAGCTCCAAATGAGAATGCAGCCTGCAAAAGCCTGATTTCGGCCGAGTAAGATAATAAGCAGAGAGCTCAGTGCAATAACTCAAAAGGATATGACCGTTTGAAATGAATATGTTGATAAAATATTTTTTTGGCACAAACAAATAAGACTTTAATGTAGAAAACCAATAAAACACTGAAAGATTTTAAGCCAAATGCATGTGTCCCACTGACATAATAATGCTGGAAAACAGCCTGAGTTTGCATTTAATCAATTTTGAGAACATGAAAGACTGAGTTATGTGGTTTACAGGACTAGGAACATTGTGGCTCCATAGTGCTTGGAGGCAACGAGGTTGGAGAAGTAGAAAGGTAGCAGGGAAAGGGGGATGTAGCAGCGAGAGGCACGCCGAAATGGAGGAGTGGAGGAATAGTGTAGAAGTAAACCACTGGCTTGGGTCTGGACAAATACAACCACTACATATGGAGCACAATTAAGTTGGGGGCACTCTAAAGAAATGTGATGACTCCTTAATCTGAAATAGTCCAAGGTTGCAGTGGTGCACACATCCTTTCATGAGGAAGAGCAGTATGACTTGGCAACTCTAATTCATTTCACTTTACACCCCCACTCCCCCCACCCAGAGCTTCCCAGCCCCTATGGCCATCCTCCAAAATTGCCTCAGGGGTGATTATTTTGAACTCTTTTACTCCAAAACACAGTGGGCACACATCCTTCTCTCAATTATCCATAGCGTATTCGATTCTAGCCTGGCACTTTTTCTTTTTCTTTTTTTTAAATTAAAATTTATTAGGGTGACAATGGTCAACAAAACTACATAGGTTTCAAGTTTACAATTCTATAATATGTCATCTATATATCGCATTGTGTGTTCACCATCCAGAGACAATTCCCCTTCTATCACCATATATTTGACCCCCTTTATCCTCTTCTACCCCCCCCCACCCCATTTACCCTCTGGTAACCACTGGCCTGGCACATTTAACAAAACTTCGTAAAGGGAGGCACAATGTTAACTAAAATATAATTCCCAGCATTTAGGTGATTTCTTTGAGAGACCACCAGTTCCACCTGTCCTCACAGAGGCTCCTCTGTGACTGTTCTTATTCAGCTGGCTTTTATCTTACTGGAGGCATCTCTGTTTCTCAAGAATGTACCTCAACACAAGTAGACTTCTCTTGATTTGGGTTCTACCGGAAGTAGAGCATGCGAAAAGGATTTAAAGGCAAGCAGTGTATTTGGGAGGGTTTTCCAAGAAACACTGGTAAAGGGTTGGCGATAAGACGTGAGAGACAGAAAGACAACAAATAGTATGCTATCAAGCTTGCTACCAATGTGAGCGACTGGAGCTCATTTCCGCTGGGAAATCTGAAAGACAGTGTAGGATACACCCCAGAGTTACCTCAATGAAGGGGAAAAGAAGCTGAGGTATGTGTCTATATCTGTTATCTGTTAAAGACCATTTTCTGAGACACCAACGATCCAGCATTTTTAGCTCACCTCATGCAAGTGCTGGGCATGCTCTCCTGGCCAGAAACAGTCCAACAAACTCCTCTTGCTAAAGCATCACAGGTTTTCCCAGTCAACAGACTCTCCTATGTAGAGATAACTGCCAAGGGGTGCCAACAGCGTCTGCTATGAGACGTCTTGGCATCTTGCGGCTCAGAGACAGTCAAGCAACAAACTTTTACTGATTCCTGTCTATACATCAGGCACCCTTTTTAAGTGGCTCATTCCCACTTTTAACCTACAGTAGCCCCAAAGCAACAATATCAGAACCTAATAGTGCAAGAGAGACTACAGTGGAGGCTATTGTCTTTTTGTACAATAATGGAAATTCCTATGTCTCCCTTTCCTTGCTGCATGGCCCCAAGAAATGCTGTCATCCTGCCCTTTGGGTCTCCCCTCCTGGGCTGGGTTCAAGTCAGTAATGCTGTTCTCTGAGCACTAGACTCACTGTGTTAATCATATTAATATTTGGACATAGCTCAAATATTATCAAATAGTTTTGTTATGCTAGGGTCTAGTGCTTGTTTCTAGTTTTTCCTTATACTTTAAACAAAAAAATCTTTAATTTTAAAGAAATGTAACCCACATGTTTCTCATTAGTATATAAATAATCTGATGTTCTTTTTACATGAGCTCTTTGATGTTTAAAAAAAAAATGGGTCTCTATAATCTTTTTGTTAAAAGCAGGAAGGCATTTTTCTTAAAATGTAAACTCTCAGGGGGAAAAATGATTTGGTAGATCATTTTGAGTTCCTCCTGTTTTCATTCAAGTGTCCTGTACCCATCCATCCAACTGCCCACCTAACCAACCAGACTTTACTTACCACCTAAGCTAAGCTGTCATAGTACTATGCCGGGTCTTGGAAATACAAAGTAAAACAAGACACAGAATAAGAACTCAAGGAGTTTATAGTCTGGGACAGAAAAAGACAGAACAAATCACCTGACACTTAATTGAGATTCAAGAATGTTACAGGCATGATATTAGGTTCAGTAACACAAAACTAATTAAATGTGATTCCTGCCCCAAATGCTCATTATCTGGAGAGGGGACAAGTATGTTAACAGTTGACGAGAATGCAAGTCATACTGTGAGAATCCTGTAATGTAAGTAAAAGTGAAATGCTCCGAGGGCACAGAAGAAGGTTGATTAATGGAGTTTAGGAGAATTCGGATGGACTTCAAAGAGGTGGCAATTCTTTTCTGGTGAGGACATTCACAGACACAAATGTTGCACACAGAAGTAGGCACTAGATGTTGTAAAGTGACCCAGGTGTGACAGAGTGAAGCTGCTAAATGATACTGACCATTATTTTCACACATATGAAAATCACTGGAAAACGTGGGTTAGTCTTGTTCACAGTCATGATTTCCAACCTTAATTAAATGTTTAATAGCACTTGGTAAAGTTGGAACTCCTCTGGTCAATGTAGTTCTCCCTTTACCTTCCATGGCTACTCAGAATCTATTTTTAAACACTGTTTAATTAAACTGCCTACAGTCTCATAAAGTCTCCTTCCCTTCCATTTCCTCTATAAAAGAGGCCATTAGGTGGCTGTTCCTCCTATGGCATTTCATTCCCTCCCAGTCTCTTTTCTTAGAGGAATAGATGTTTCTCCTATTCAAACGAAGCCTCCTCCTCACTCCCTCCGCTCTAATCCCATGTCCTCAGCTGCCTCAAAATACTTGCTTCATCAATGACCTTTCTGTTCCTCCTTTCAACCTCAGATCTTCTAAAGGCTCATTTCCCTTAGTCTGCACACACATCCACACACCTCCTATCCTGAAAACCATCCTACCCTTGGCCCTATCCCGCTAGTCCCCTCCTGATCTCCTTCCATTCTCAGTCATATTCTTGAAAGTATAATCTTAAACCAAAGCTTCTCAACTTTAAGGTCCATAAGAGTCACTTGACGATCTTGTTAAAAATGAAGATTCTAATTCAATATTCTGCAGCAAGCACTGAGATTCTGCATTTCTAACCAGTTCCCAGACTATGACATTGTTCAAGAAGTCATTCTAAATAATAAAGGTCTCATTCTCTCCATGTCCTTACCTCCCATTTATTCAGAACTCTCTTATCTGGATTCTAACCTCTACACCTCTAAAGCTGCCTCATAAAAATCACCAAGTCATCCTTAAGTGCCACTTTGCAATCCTAATGCCTCCCGCCCTTTGTGGTGAGTTCCGGGGTCCCTAACTCTTGATGCAATCTACTATGACGCAATTCCCACTTTGATTTTTCATCTCCTTTTCGAATTCTCCTTGTTTACCTGCTCCTTAAAACGTTTATGTTTCATCAAGTTTTTCACAGAGATCTATGGCACTATATATTGTCTTGAAATAATCTCATCCAGTAATTTTAAGGTCTGCCTAGATATAGTAGACTCCAAAATCTTTCACTTCAGTCTTGCTGTAGCTCAGACTTGTATATCCAATTACTAAACTTGAATCACTAGCCTCTCAGACTCAACAAGTAAAACCTAACTCATTAGCCACTTCTTGAAACCTGTGTTCCCTATTTTGGACATTTGCACCACCTCTTAGCTAATTAACTGAGACAAAAGCAGGGAAATATCTTGATCTCATCCCCACCTCCCACCCAATCATTTAGAGCTTTAGATTCTGTTTCCTTAATAGTTCTCAAAATCCGACTTCTCCAGTCCATTGCTACTGTCACTGCTGCACAGATCAGGCTCTCATCCTAGTGGGCTTATTAATTGCATCCTCACTGCTCCTAACTTCTCCAGCCTTACCCTCTTCCAAGGCATCTACTAACTGCAGCAAGTATAGTCTTTCTAAGGTGTGCACCATCCTTTATTATCTCCCGTTGACAAGAAAATGAAGCCTAAGGTTTAAGAACATGACTTAAAGGCCTTCGTATCTCCAGCCTCATCTCCTGCTGCCCCTCCCTCAAATAAACTTTACGGTCCATTCATAGTGAACGACGTGGGGGTCCCCATAACTCCATTCCCTCTGACATTTTTATACCTTTGCAGTTCCTCCTCTGTCTCTCTGTAAACTACCAATAAACTTGAAAAAGAATGCTCAGATACCATCTTCTATGAAATGAATGGTGTAAATTGAGGGAGACCTATATGTTTCTTTGAATTTTAAAAATGTGTACATATAAAATTTACTATGCATTGAGTATTATTCCTCACTTTTTACACACATTATTATTATTATTATTATTATTATTTACAACTGTATACAACCTAACCTTTAGTGGATTTAATCACTCTTGTCTCAGTATTCTTGCTGCACCTTAAATATAATAACTCTATTAATTAAAACTTTTTTGAGCTGCTCATTAATGTCTACTTATTTGTTTTCTCCCTAACTGAATTTCTTTATACCTTAATCATCTGTATCCCTAGGACCTTCCTAATGTTTCATCTGGATGCCAGTAATTATTCAGTACATTTGTTAAATATAACTCACATTCTGTCATTAAATTAAAGCTATAAAATAATTTCTCAAAGGAAGAGCTTGTGTAACTACCATCCAGCATCTCATTAGGACTATTATGATTGTATCTTTCTTCCAATAGAAATATTCAAGTTAGTTTAGAACCTTAAGGATTGCCTTCTCTAACCTTTTATTTCACTGTGTTGGTGTTCAGACATTGTATTAAAGTGCACACAAATAAATATTCCTTGTTTATAATATTTTATTTTAAATCCATTTTTAACTTACTGTGGTGTAGTACTTTTTTTTTTTTTAGTGGATTTTGGTTCCTTACAGTATACCTAGGAAGCTGATGAATATTAAAAAACAATAATTTATATAGGAGAAGCTTAGGTAGTCCCAGGTCTATGGCAGAGCCAGCTAATAGTGGTACCCTCCTAGCTCCAACAACCATAGCATGAACATCAGCTCCCCCTGAGAGCCAGGATGGAGTGGATGAATGGGCAGGAGGTAGACTGGTCTTTTGAGTGGAGGGAGTAGGCGATCGCCTGGAAAGGATGATATCAGAAGTCATTCTCCTCTCCTCCAAAACAAAATAAAATATCCTTTCCCATTTTGATGAGTCAATATATCCAAAGATTGAGACTGTTTTTCCTGGGAGTTAGTAAACCTTAACCATTACCTGTCATTTGGGATGAGTCTATTGCTTTCTTTCTTAAAAGAATGCAAGAGATGTAATGACTTGTTTAATATCAATATTTCCTAGGAATCCTCTTACTTTGTTCACTATCTTAACCTCAATGGCTTATAAAAGTAAGCAATCAATGAAGTAATGATCAGAGAATACATGAGAAATTGTTGACCTTGAGTTAAAAAAAAGTACTTTTATTAAAAGAGCAAAATCAACTAAAAGACGGCTTCAACTGAACCTTAAATCCTAAAACTGGAAATGAGGTACCTAAGTGTATATATATGTATATATATGTACATATATGTATATATGTGTATATAGATGCAAAATCATTGTATTATATTAAAAATAACAATAAATGTGTAATAAAATGACTAAGTACTATTCAATAGCACATTTCACATATTGACATTATTTTAAAAATGAAAGAAGCATTAACCTCCCTCAATCTACTCAATATGTATGTTCCAGAAAAGTTGGTAAAGAAGTAGATTTCTGAGATGACTAAAGTTGTAAATTTGTACATCCTTTTTTTTTCTGGAGGAGACTGGGCTAATTTTAAAGTCTAAAAATAAATGCTTTAAGATAGTGGTCAAATCTATGAATACTGGAATATATATATATATGGGATTCCTCAATCTTTCAGAGCAATTCAATTCCATTCGACAAATAAAAAGGATCTACTAGGTACTTTGGAGTATTAAAAGATGAATAAGAAATACCCTCTCACAAAACAGTAGAGAATATAAGACAAAGCTCAAAGAAAATGTGTTAAGAGCATATGAATGGAAGGTGACAATTCATAGAGGACACCAGAACCATTGTCATGAAGCAGGTAGTATTTTGATGCCCTACAGAGAATTGTTAGAACCTTGGCCATTCTGAAGGAGATGAGCCTCCTTTTGAGGAGTGGTTCTGAAACCCTAGGATGCATACGAATCTTGTGTGTGGGAGGGAGGGGCGGTATCATTCTGTATCAGCTATTAAATTTAGCTATTACTAAAATAATGATGTTTGACAAAACACCCCCAAATATAGTAGCTTAAAATAACAGCCCCTATTGTTTCTCATGATTATGCATATTAGCTGGGCAGTACTATTGACCTAAGCCAGGCTCAGTTGATCTCAGCTGAGATCACTCAGGTATCTGGGGTCATCCGCTGGGTCAACTGGGGGTTAGCTGGACTGGGGTGGTCTAAGCTGGTAAACTCTGTCTTGCTTCCTATGGTCTCTAATCCTCCATTAGGCTACTTTGGGCTTTTTCTCCTGGCACTTCTCCTAGGGTGGAGCTGAATGGCTCTTGAAACCTAGGCTCAGAAGTGACACATAGGCACTTTTCTGCATTCTGTTGGCAAGAGCAAGTCTCAAGCCAGCCCCTCAGGGGCTGGGGAAATAGGCTCCAGCCCTTTAAGGGGTGAGTTGCAGTCACACTGCAAGGGTATACACAGAGAGAGGGAACGATGGGGTGGTTTTTGAAAGCAGTCTAGCACAGAAGCTTCTTTATTTTGATTGATATACTGAGTAGGTGCAATGGAACTACATGGCAATACAGAATGGGGTTAGCCTGACATGTTTATTTCAAACTGAGGCGGTAGTGAGGAAGCACTGAAGGGTTTTTGAGCAGGGAGAAACATCTTCAGAAGTCTGGCTTTAAGAATAAGCTAGTGTGGATGTGGGCGAATAGGAGCAGAGAGTAACAGGAGAAAGAGAATTTTTCCCAGTCATGCAGGTGGAAGTTAATGAAGGTTCAAATCAATGTGTTGGAAATGGGAGGAAATTTAAGGAGAAAGGTAAGAAACATCCTTGGAAGGACAGAACTAGAAAGACTGCTAATAGGATGGGAGACATGACAGGTGAGTAGCATCTTCTTTAAGCTCTTTACCTTTGATACCAAACTCAGGTGTACAACACACACCCTATTATTCCACATACAGAGTTCCTAGACTTTATTGTCAATTATCATATGATAACACAGCATCCAACAATTGGCAGGAGATAGCAATCATACAGCAGAGATGTGGGACTCAGACCCATTGCTTGATCAACAATTCTATGTAATGGAGCTAAGTTTTCTTATCACATCCCAGACTGAAAGTTTTTCAAAGATTGAGGCTTTAGTGCATTTAGGTTTTTTTTTTTTTGTTTTTTTTTTCAGTGATTCCATACTTCCATAGATCTTTAATTGTAAAACACGCATTTAAAATGATATAAGGTTGCAAAAATACATTTTCAATTTTATAAATCAAATAAAGCTGTGATCGATGTGAAGAAATTTGCATAGAAACCACATGAATTTTATTGAAATAAAAATTTAAAGACAAAATCCTAATACCTAATTACCTTATCTTGAAATAATTAAATGCAAAAGATATACATGTTAAATGGCCACAAACATGTAGGCATTACACAATGCACATAATGGAGTCATAAAACATTTTATACTGCTTTATTATAAATAATTGGAAACAATATTTCATTTTTCAAACCCAGATAACAAAACAGTAAATATCATGCTATTTTTTTTATTATTTCATTTTATTTTTCTAATAGGAGTTAGGAAATAATATTTTTATCAAAAGACTGGTAAAAAAAAATCTGTAGAAAACGAACAAAACACTCACTTTCATTCACTTAAATGAAAACAATCAAGGTTTTTAGAGGGAGAGGCTAAACAGTACAATCAAGGAGTCACCAAGAATAGAAACACTGTGTAATGCCTGCAGATATCACATGTAAGGCAAAATGAGGTTGTATATAGATGCAAAATATAAAGACTTGATGGTAAACTTTAAAAAATATTTTCTTAAAAATGTGAATAGCTCTAGTCTCTCACATGGAGGAAGGCAATGAAGGCGTAATAGATCAAGTCACCAGGTCTGAAATTGGTATTGTTGCCTTGAAAAAAACTTTTATTTTTCTAAGAGGATGACACACAATATGTATTTCAATTTTCTTCTGTCATAATAACTCATGTTTTGATAAAAAAAAAAAACGTTCACTATTGTAACCTTGAATATTCAGAATCAGAAAGCATTTCTTGATAAAATATTGTAGTAACTTCAAATTGCCACAAAAATGTACGTTCCTCAAATTCACCTAAAATAGATTATCCCACAGGCAAATTTTCATTAAGAGATTAACAGCATCTAGCAGTCAGAATTTTCTTATTCAGGTGACTATAATTAATTTTGTGTATGTGTGTTTCACTTATGTATAATACAGAGTTTTGCCAATTTTCCTAACTGACATAATTTTTAAAAATCAGAAACTGGTTAAGAAAACAGAGTCTGAGGGAGAAAAATATGAAAAAGTAATGTATTTCATGAAGTAGTATAGATTTCTTGGGAAAATGGGTTTATGTGCATCAATTAAAGACGATGTTGCATATTCCAGATTAAACAGCTATTAGGTTTACCGTGGATATAAACATGCTATGTACAATGATATTTATAATTCTTCTGTTAATTCTCATAGACTTCAAAGTGTATCTTTTATAGAAACTGGAACAGGGTAAATCTGAAAGGCATGTTTCAGTTAATTAGCAAAAATTAAATTAGCATGAAATAATAGGGTGAAGAATTGAAGATCATTTTTAAAATAATGAAGCTACAGTTACGTGTACACATGCAAAAAAAATACTGTAAAATAAACTTTTCCAGTTTATTTGGTTTTACTTCAACTTAATACACTCTAAAAAACTGCTTTCATGTGTAATATCAAAGGAAATATTAAATGCATGTATATTATTTTAAGAGCTTGATGATATATTTCACATTCTTTGAACTTTACTTAGGCTATAAATATATTTATATATCAGTCAGTCAGTTTTTAAAGTAAATGAAAACTGTAGCAGGGAGGGATAATTTTTCACCTTATATGTTCATACGTGATTATGTCCACTTTTTCTCAGAACTGTATCAAAATATCAAAGACTGATAGAGCATGTTTGTACCTCACACTGTTATCCTTTGTGCACTACAATTCATTATGGTTTAACAAAATGGAATTTACTTTTGAAGATGGGTTACCTGAAATCAACTAGGTAGGCATGATTTAGGAGTTAGGTTTCTGAAATCCATTAACATTTAACCAACTCAAAGGGCAATGCTGTTCTTCCTGAACTTTTATTAAAATTGTGCAACAGTATAAACTTATTATTAGTAGGTTTGCATAGAAATAACACCATTTCACTGGCGTGATACATCTCTTTGAAAGGATTATGGCAGGCCTGTTTCTATTCTTCGTGTATATTCTTTTTGTTGTTGTTCATTTTCTTCCTCTTCTTCTGTTTTACATAAAATAAACCATATTTATCATCTGGCTACCATAGTTCCAAAATAAGATCCAGTAGTAGTTTGAAGCGCAGCCAACTGAGCAGTTTCTTCCCTTTTTAAAGCCTGATAGTAAGTGGCGGCCTCTATAGTCAAGCCGCATGAGTATGGTAACCCCAAGCAGAGACTTTTGTGAACTCAAAAGGCTCCAAATCCACAGTCCAGAACCTTGGTGATTTCACGTAACTGCCACTTTTTGCTGGAAGGGAGAAAATATTGTTTTGCTTCAGAAGTTTTCAAGCAGTTTCTCATCTGGTAGCATCTCCAGATTTCTTTTTTGTTTTTACAATTGCTTCTGACACTGTACCTTCAAAATTCCAAAGGTCGAATCATCATAGTTGTGGAATGTAAGGAGTAACTGGGCCCTTTAAAGTAATGCCACTTTATCCCATTCAGTTTTCCGAGGTTTTGCCCCGCTGTATAGAACATTCCGTTTAGATTGGATGGACCACAAGCATCAAACCACCAGCCTGAAGAATTAGTTAATAATGAAAGAAAGAAGAAACAATTACAAATAAATTGAACATTTGGAAATCAATGGCATTAACTGAGAGAAAATTTATTCATACGTGTTATGTTCATTTGCAAATAGGAGACATTCAATCGTTATCTTCTTGGTAGTGGAATTCTTTTAAACAACATCTGATTTAGGCCTTACAAGAACAATTAGGGAGAGGAATGCTCTCATTGAAATCAAGTTTCAGTGTCACTCCATTCAGGACATGTTTCCCCCTGTAAGGAGAGGAAGCTTCTAGGCTTCAAGATATGATTTAAGTCAGGCCTGGATTTCTGTGTAGGACAAGTGAATGCAGAAACCCTTCGGAGGCATTCCACCTTAAGCCTACTATTGGGACTAGAACAATTAATTATTACTGAAGAAATTCAGAAGTGGAGACACCGACATCTAAACAGAGAGAAAGAGATGCTTTTCTATTTACTTCATAATTTTGCCAAGAACTGACCCTCAGCTGCTTCTGAAATTAATTGGATACTGGACAATGATTGTGATGCTCAAATTGAACTTGAATTACTATGCCCTCTCTTTAGGAGCAACATTAAAAGTGTTTATCAATAGTAGTCATTTAGTTCCTATGTAGCAGTGCTTTTCTTCTGTGATTATTCAAGTTCTTTCAAGTCTTAGTGAGAAGAAAAACGAACCACTTGATTAGTAACATGGGGATCCCATGCTTGCACAGCTCTCTATAAGGATAACTCAGTACTTTACTTTTTTTACACGAATTAAGATCTTAGATTTTTAGATAAAACATAGTTTTTTCTCTTCCTCTCCTAAGTAACACTACTGAAATCTTCAGGGAGAAATTTATACCAGAGACGTTCTGGCATATTTTTATTTGGATACAGTTGACCTCCCTTTGATTGCAGAGTTATACCTAAGGGACTAATAGCTAAAGAAAGAGAAAGCTGTACAGCTGATGTTTAACTGTAACACGAGCGTCATCCTGCAGAAACTTTAGAAAAAATTAAATGGAGAAAAGCTAGTTCTCATTTTTCAACTTCGGAAGATGAATACAGCTGGGTTGTGTTTATAAAGTCATACTAGAGACATAACAATCTGTATTAATTACTAATTCATACTGGGGAACAGGAAGGTTATGTCCATGAATTTGGGAAGAGGCTGTATTTGATGCTGTTTTACCAACTGTATGCAAACAACACAGATGTTAATGGAGTCAAAACACAAGGGACAACAAGGTTCTTGTTTGGCGAGGAGGGTGGAATTGTAAAAGTACACCTTTTTCTCTTAAAATTAATTCCCTTGAATTTTTTGTTAAGTACCACTAATAAAAATGTTATTTATATTACAAAAGACATTCTAATATTAGGGAATTTATTTACCCTGAAGACTCTCAAAGGAGAAAATGAAACCCAACTTGATTGCTTCAGTGCTTTCACTTTCTCCTCCTTTACTATATGGCTTTCTTCACATTCTTCCATCACGTTAATGAGCCTTTCACAGTTTTCCACACATCCACCATGGTCTCTGAAGCAAATTCAGTTACTCTATCGTTGAGAACTAATAAAAATCAAAGAATGACCCTTCAACTTACATCAGGGTACTTAGGGCAGAAGTGTGTGCTTTTATTTGGTTTATAGAACATCATGAGAGTTCCAGAAGATTGTGGAAAGGCAGAGAGGTCTGTTGCAACAGTAGCCTGGCAATAAAGGGCACGTGCTGAAGAATACATTGATTGGGAAACTCTGAGCTTAAGAAACAGTAGGGGCACATGAGAGAATCCCATAAATTGACCCTGTGTATCTTTTCTAATTAGTAAAGTGGGGTAATGTTTGTGGTAGGAGAATGGCATTTTGGAGACATTGAAAGCAGACCTGATGGCTGGGTCAGAGTTTTCAAGAAAAATACGTAGTGGGCTGAAGCTGAGAAGGTCTAAAGACCAAATCACAGAGTCTTCTGTTCATTGTCCTACGAGCAATGGAAAGGCATGGTATATACTGGCTGGCCAGTCCCATGTCCCGTACTTCGTGCTGCACCTAACAGTTTGCTGACAAATGACTGGCGTGTGAGTACAGGCTTCTTGAGAGATCGACTGACTTTGACTGTTTCTCCTCATAAAGGCTCTATGGTCTGAAGTAGTCTCGTTTACTAAAATGGTATATTTGATAAACACTCCAATATATAACATCCATACTTATTGCATTCATTTCTTTTCGTTATTTATTCATTCAACATGTAATGTGAAGCACTATTACAGAAGACAGGTGTGGTCCCTGCTCTCATGGAACTTACTTCTAACATGAGAAACAGACAAAAAGTAAGCAAAGAAATAAAATACAAGTCATGAACAAAAAGAAAAAAAAAGAATTAGGGAGCTATGACAGAGTTTTCAGTCATGGAAGAAGTTGATATTTCATGAGACCTGAAGGATGAGAGGGAGGCAACCTTGTGAAGACCGGGAAAGGCTCTTCTAAGCAGAGTCTTCCTCCAACACCAAGAGGAAGAAAGAGAGCTTGGAGGATTTAGGGATTAAGTACCTCAATGTAGCTGTTATAGTGAAAAAGGGGGAGACTTGCAGGAATGAAGGTGGAGAAGTAGGCAGTTGTGGTAGAAAGCTGAATAATGTTTATGGAAAAATGTATAGTTTATTCAGTCTACTTATCCATCATCAGGTGAACAAGTAAAACATTGTCTAGGAATGGAACCAACATTTAACAAGGGTAACTAGATCTGTCAGGTTGAATGTTTAATAAAATATGATTTAGAGCCCTCATTCTATAAGTATGATCTGCCAAAGCCATCCTGAGCATATGTGGCAGCATGATAAAGAAGGGCAATTCATCCATAATCAATTAAACAAATATTAACCAATGGGCCGATATAGGGGTCAGAGTTGAGTAAAAAAAACTCCTGACTTTAAGTATAGTTTGTGTAGGAAACAGATAACAAATTTTTAGAAATGAGAGGAAAGCCATTAAACAGAGGTGGAAAAAAATCTTAGAAGCAGAAAGTCCTGTTTGTGGGTTTGTAAGGTCCACTTGTTTACCAACTGAGCTGGGTCCTGAAGCACGGTATATCTTTGGACAGAAAGAGATTCTAAAGATAGTATATACTCTGGGAGAGCAGGAAAGAGTGTCTGCTAAAATCTTGGGTTGGCTACAGTGCCAGTGGGTAAGGAGCTGGAAACTGTAAAGCTAGGAAAATAAACAGTAGTGACAACATGAAGGTTTTTATTATAATTTTAGAAATTTTCTTGCAGGCAATGGGGAGTCTGAGAGCACCAGATCAGATATTAGAAGACCCAGACTTTGATGCAGATTTCATCAACTAATATCCAAGAGATTTTAGGCAATAATATAAATAATATTTGATAGTCTTGAATAGTTAATATGTGTTGGGAATTCTGGTAAAATATTTATATGCATTTTCTTATTTTATTTCCCAAACAGCCTTATGTGGTGTGGCAAATACCATAACAAAGACACCAATGCTCAGATAGCCAAGGTCACACAGCCACTTAGCTCTTCATTCATAAGGTGTGAATTATAAATGTCTGATCGACACATTTCAGAGCACAGTTGCAGGTATAAGATAATGCATTATTAGGGCCTGTGAAATCCCATTGCAGTGCTTCATGTAAATTATCTAGGAAGTGGGACAGAAGGTGGAACAGAAATGAAAGGGATTAAATCTTGTGGGGCATCAAAATGATTTAATAATGAAGAGCAGGTCATCAGGCCCAACATATTTCCTTATTTGCTACATAGGGTTCATTAGTGAAATAGGAAAATAATTTATACCCTAATGAATCTAGTTGTACAATGTTTGCATTGTAAAGATATGGCATTTAAGTATCTAACACAGGTTTTGTTTTCAATTATTTGTTTTGATTTCATGAGGAAATCAAACAGCTTAAGGTGTTCGATTATCTCTTTATGTTAAGACCAGTGGGCCATGCACACTATCCAGAGAGCAATTGATGATAACAAAGATGATGGATTAAGATGGCAGAAAATGAAATGAAAGGGCAATTGTTTCTACAACTTTCAGTTGTCGTGTCCTTTTTCTAAAATACCCCGAACTTCATGGTAGCAAAAATAGTTACTTCTGTGTAAAGCAAGTATTCTGTCTCCTCCGACATACGTACTATAAACGAGCAAGAAATTTATTGGTATCAAATATTTCAGTTTTCCCACTTTCTACCTCTCTTTGAGAAAATGAAGCATGACCAGGTCTTTTCAACAAATCTTGAAAGCTGTAGTTTTAAAGCATATTTATAGAAAACAGGCAAAAAAGAATAGCAGACTCCTGGTCACTCATATGTACTCCCTGGCATTTGTAGATAATCATGTGTACTCAATACTCAGTACACACGTAAATCTGCATGGAATAAAGGTGTTCTTTGTGAACATTGGAGAGGCGGATGCCTGGGTTTGCAGTTCCTTTCTGATAAGATACCAAACAGCTGAGTTATATATCCTCTGCAATCCTGGGGAAATGTTCACTTTATCCTTTGTTTTATATGTGCCCAGGAATAACAAATAAGCAATATGCTAAACAAGTGAATCTAGGAAAGGCACTTCAAGTTTAAAAGAACTCAGTGATGCAAGCAAAGGCTTCCATGTGCTGTTGGGACAACTGATAAAATGTCTCAGATGTTTAAAGATTGGCAACTGCTGAGATGTACTTTGCCAAGAATTTTTCTTCATAACCTGTAACCTTATGTATGTTTTAATAAGAAATCTGAGATGCATGTTTCTAATTCATTTACACTTAACTCATTAAAATTTAGTTTTGTAATCGCTATCCTGGGCTTCCCAGGCCTTTAAAAATCATTTAAGTCTTTTATCTTTGAAGCAGAAAATTCACATTTTATCACCAATAAATGAAACTTTGCCCAGAAAATAGGAATTTGATTCTAAACTTTGTACTCAGGAAGTTCACATTTATTTAAAAGTCAGGAAACCTAACTCTCAAATTCTTCTGGACCTAAACAAAATGTCTCTCAACACTTCTTTTCGAAGGTAAAAAGTACAGCAAAATAAAAAGATATATCTGTTTTTATAGATTTCTTTCATTCATTTTGAATGCATGCATTCTAATCAGCAATATGCAAAAGAACTCGCACAGAAAATAAGATTTTCCTCTTTTATTGCTAAGGATGAAGCTGAACCAAACCGATCGGTGCCATGGTTATCAATGGAACGGATCATCATGAAAAACCACTTGCTGAGTTCACATATACAAAGTTGGCCCTGTCTATAACCAGCCCCGAGGAGCAGCTGCGTGCGTTTCGTGTGCGGGAGCAGAGGACCTTCCTCAAGGTCTGCATTCCTTCTGTCATCTCCTACTACATCCCCTTCAGGCCGAGGACTTGGCTTTTTTCCCTTTCTCTTCTTTTGTTCCAAAGATGAAAAGTTGTTTACCCTGGTCAGTAATCTTGAATTCATTTAAATTTCTAGGTATTCTCTTACTGTCTCTTCCCTCTCTTGGAATTCATTTCACGTTTAACCATATTTAAGTGAGGAAATCCTCATTAAAGTGTGCTGCACACAGTAAAATAGAGCTAGACTCTTGTGTTTCAATGCGATTCCTTTCAACAGAGACACTAGAAAGAGCGGATGAGATGATGGCTTATCTGGAGGTTGAGTTCAAATCCTACCTCTGATATTAATTCCGTGACTTTTGGCCAATTATTTAACTTTTCTGTATCTTGATTCTTGCCAAAAGCATTATTGTGGTCCCTAGTTCAAAGGGCTTTTAGAAGCGTCATATAAGTTATTAAATATAAATCATTTAGGATGATGCAAAAATACCTATTAGACATTACAAGTGAAATATTTGCTACATTATTATTGGAGTAAAATACAAACAAAATTAAGTGTTTGATTATTTCTCATCCACTGTCAACTATTAACCTTTTGGTAACAGGTTCTATGACCTATCTGTTCTGGTTCAGCTTTTACAAACTTATCTTTTGAGAGACATTTCCTGATATTCTTTGCTATTTTTCTAGTAAGTGATAATTTCCACCAGAAAATAGGAATATAAATCCTAAATTTTGCACTTGAAATGTTCAAATTTATTTGAAAGTCAGGAACCTAATAGTCAATTTTTTTCCAATACTGGAGTTTAGTCTTCTGGGGTTTAGTTATTCTTAAAATTTAGTCCCAATCTTTAATATTCATCCCCTTGTTCCATGTGTGTGCATGCAAATACATACTGGGGGTGCCAAAAAATGTATACACATTTTAAGTAATGTTATCTATGCTCAAGTAATAATTCACTGTAGTCAGAAGTGTCTGGAGGCTGATGGTAACCACTTTGAGCACCTCTTGTAATTGCAGAAGTCAAATGTGACTTGTATTTATCTTTTGTTATTGTTATATATTGAATATTACAATTTTAATACAGTTTCTTAAACTGTGTATACGTTTGTTGGCACCCACTGTGTGTGTGTGTGTCTATATGTATGCATTTTAAATGTAACTTCACACAAAAGTCACATTCATACTCATGTTGACTTATTTTTATGTCTTCTCACCAGGATCATTTGTGATTTTGCAGTATCTGTTCAGATTCGTTGATAACATATTCATTCATTTAACCAATACTTATTGAGCACATACTATGTGCCTTGCACTATGCTAGGCACAGAGGATACAGTAGTAGAGAGCATGAAGTTCCTGCCTTCAAAAAACGTACATTTTTGTGGAATAGGCATACAGATTATGTACTAAATAAGAAATTGCTTTGAAATAAACTCATGCAATGTAGATTTCTGTGGTCAATCTTAAATTTTCCATATGGATCTTTTCTTTCAACATTTTTGCCTTAAAACCTAGGGAATGCCAGTTATCTGACAATGCTTAGCACATCCTTCCTGGCTTATTAAAAACTCTAAGATGATTATATTTTCTCAAAGATCTTGTCGCTTCAACCAGAAGCTACTGATTTCTTTCATTTTCTTTGTCTTTTTCAAGATTATGTAGCAGTCAAGACAAGCATTTATCAACTCTCTGCTGCTAGCATCTGGTAAATTCTAGGGTGTACTAAGAAATTTATGTGTATGGCTTTATCCCCTCTTTTAAGACTGAACCAAGAGATATCCTTTGTTAGCTTTAGCAAAGTCTTGTCTGTCAGCTGACATAGTTTATGCGTGGGAAAAGAGATTGAAGTTTCTACCACAACAGATTCTTTCTGCAGAAGGTTAGGTCACATTTTGACATAGCTTTTATATTGTATACTAAATATGGAAATTGTGTTGAAAGAAAAGTAAGGTAAGGGAAAGAATTTAAAACAATACCATGTTTTGTTTTTGTTGGCAACCTTTAGTAATTGTAGTTTCTAACAGACTTCTAGAAATTCTTATTTTGAAGAATGCTAATTTAGTACCAAAAACCATGTTTTCTTTGAATGCAAGTTTGCTATGCATATGACAATCTGGTTATAAAAGATTTTCATTTTCAAAATTTTGGAGTCAGAGGTTATTTTGCTTTTTTTTTTTATATACAATAAATCCATATAAAAAGGCATGGGTTGAATGAGATTACATTTTCATTTTCTTAACGTTAAATAGTAGATAAAACATTATATTTATAATGAAACAGATTCCTTTCTTTGGGCTCAGGAGGGCACAATAGGAGCTCTCCTGAGAGACTAAGAAAATATTTTTTACAATAATCTCTTAAATGTACCCCCTCCTACAACTGAAATATGCAGATCTGTCATAACATGCTATATACAGGGAGAAATCTAACAGGAGAAAACTTACAAATTTTCCTGACATTAATGGAATCACAGAGCACAGATATTTCTGGCTTATAGATCTGTGCTGACAAATCATCTCTATTTAATGATTAATTAAGGGGTCAGTTCCATAGAAAATATGTGTGGCAACTTTGACCTTGAAATATATGGTCTGATCCTGTAAGAAATGTGTAATGAAACATAAAAAAAAAATATTCAATATTTAAATTGGATGGAAAAATTGCTGGCTTTCTGGTAAGGTGAAAATAAGTACATAGACTTTGGGGGAAAAAAAGCATAAAATATTGTGGTATCTATTTCTATTGACGCAAATGTGCTTTCTCAGCCCACTACACCTCCTTTCCACTCAACAATGTACTGTGAATTACAACCCATACATTGAAAATAATATTACTTGTTTTTCCCGACTGCAACCACAATGAGTGCATGGAATAACAGAATCACAGAATCAGAAGAGAATGTAAGAGACAATTTTATCTAGAGCCACAACTACAGGAACAAGCATAAGCAAACTTAGATAAATAGCTGTATATTCTCTTTGTGAAATGTCTATAACTAGTAATGCACAATCCCTGGGCACTCCATCCAAAGTCGCTTCCCCCTTCCTCCCATAACTCTATCACATGTTATATTTTGTCCCTAAAACTTGTTATGGTTTAAATTGTGTTAGTTAATGTGTATTTTTCTGTGGATGGTCTCCCTCTGCAGAAGTGAGCTCTATGCTGTCTTGCGCATTTCTCTAATAGTAGTTGGCCCTTAGTAGTTACTCATTAAAATCTTAAATTGATAGAAAATTAAGAAGTTAGAATGTTAGAAAAGAAGAAAGATCAAAATGTTCTACCATATGTCTAGCTGAAATAGCTTTTGCTTTCAATTCAGCCCATCTCCTGTTTGTTCAGTCTTTGGCTAATAAGGGCAAACAATGATACCACGTTCTCCAACTAAACTCCCTCCATGGACTTGAAGAAAACTATTGAGGATAGTTAGTGGGCAATAAATCTTATTTTACCCTTAATTCCTTTTAGAAGAAATGATGGAAAAATATATAAATAAACAAAATAGAAAAGCTTTCATTGATGATGACATAGAACTATAAACTATTAGTTTAAAGAGTATGACATCTCACTGCATAAAAGAGACTATTTTAAATAAGCAACAAGTTCAAATACAAATTTAAAAAAAGAAAAAAGGGAAAAATCATTAGATGAAGAAAATGGTTCTAAGGGAGAAAAGGACAGAGGATGTATGGTGGTGAGGAGTAGTTAAGGAGGACATAAGTTCCAGGCAATGCTCAATTGACCTGGACTGTCAGTGACATTCACCCTTATGTTCTCCAGTTCTTAGGGATCTAAATTCTACATATTGGCTTTGTAGAGTGAATAACTTTGCAAGACCTGGATTCTTTCAGAAGGATATTTTATAGGGTAATGATGCTTACTACAAAAACACATTTACTTCAACTATTCTAAACCAAACAATAAATGGAAAATTTCTCTCCTCAACGTATGCGTTTATTGGTAAGAAGTTAGGTCCAAGAATGATTATGGATGAAAGAACATGACACAGTGCATTCATTAGGAGGAGAAATAAAATCATGAATCTGGGCAATGAAGTTTTCTCCTTGACAACTAGGAGATGCTTTCTTCTCTTTCCTTTGCTCTATTTTTTCATTATGACGGGAGTATGGACAGATTGGATGCTTTTTTAAGAAAACATTTAAAAGATTTTACTGTTGGTCTTACATATATTGTATTTATTTGTTAAGAAAAAAATCTGTAAAACTAGACATGGAGAAAATAAAATGTATTTCAGTATTAAAGTGGGCAGGGAAGTGGACAATTAAAGTTCTTTTGTCTTTGTATAAAGTTGCTGACAATTCCATTTACAGGATCAGGAGGGAAATGAAAAGAAAAATTTTCTTTCTGGGAAAAAGTTGAAAATCTAACCTGTGGGTAACCTTTTAAAAAAAAATTCTAAATTTGCAACAACTGTTTTGGGAGAGAGGTTATAAGATTACATATAGAGGACTTTTAATTATTTGATGAGATTGAATGTGATGCTAAATTGCACATTTCAAGCTTAAGGGGAAGGATTTGCTAGAGAAAGACTCATAACAGGTTGGTATTAATAATACTAGGACTGGTCTCATTTTAAAAAGATGTTAATATAAGTGGAGTGGATGGGGGTCAATGGAATGTGATTCGGTGGTGGTAGTAATGGAAGGACTGAGTGGAAAGATTTCTCCAGAAACTTCCCTTCATACTCTTCTACTCTCTGTTAATTGATGAGAAAAATGTCAACCTAATGATTCATTTCATTGGCTTCAAAACTTGAAAGTGATTTCAAGGGTTACAAGATAGTTACTCATTCATGCACCCTGTTTATTGTTGAGTTTCTATGTGCAACAATCTATTGTGCTGGAAGCGAAGGATAAAATGGTGAACATTAACTCACTTTTGTTTACCTAGGTACAAAGTGGAAAGTTGAGTTTCTCTTCCTCCTTGTCTTAATATGCTATCTCACAGAGTTGGTTGGAGTTCAGGGGAGGAAATACAACAAATAAAATAATATGTAATAATAATGGTAGCAATGTCATGTTTGGGGAAGGAAACAGATTTAAAGTTTTTGTTTTTTCCTTACTAGCATGAAAATATGTTATATTTGTAAAATAACAAAGAGAGAGATCAGAAAAGTTGAAGGTGGCGTGATAGCTGTTCCATTAAGACAAGGAAACCACACTAAAATTGTGAGGAGAAACACTGGAAAAAATGTTTCCTTTACAATTTTGTTTGGTTTTGTTTGGTGCCAACTCTTACTTTGCCAGAGCTCGTAACATTCTTGAGCTACATCATTTGCCATTGGGGTTTAGCTTAGTGCTTCTCAAACTTCAGTCATGTATCAACTCTGCAGTTTTTGCCATATCCATTTATAACTTTTATTAATATTTAACTAATATCTTCTTTACATCAATGATTTGTTAAATATCAAATATTATGAATACATTTAAAAACACAAAGTTTATATCATTCCTTTAAAGAGATCATCAGTAGCACTTGCTATAATAAAAGGTAGATATAAAACTCAATATAACTAAAAGAAAATCACTCTATTTAATTCTAGGTAGGTGCCTTTGCCTAACCAAGGCCTTCAGCCTATGAATGAAGGTTTCGCTCTTTCTTTACTAAGAAGGGTCATTTTTGAGTAAATGTATGTTACAGATTAGCTAGCACCACATTAGGAATTTCCCTTTTACAAAAGCAGAATGCTGGAGAAATATTGAAAAGGTGCAAAAAGGATTTACTTTCTCACTCAGTGATACAATATTACATAATGGTATCTTTTATAGCAGCTCAATGTCTCACAGAGATCAATAGCATAGAATGCAAAACCCTGGTATAGCTGGGCTGAACTGTATGACTTTAGATCTAACTACACCTCTTTCTTCTTATTCCATTTCAATAGAACTGTCAATGTACTCTACTACACAGTTCCAAAATATTTTGTATCATTTTTTCCCCTGTATCCTGAATTCTCAAATTTTTGTTCATTCCACCATGGGCATCATTATGAGTATTTAGAAAGGGAGAGCAACTGGGACTTTAAGAAGCTAAAGAGTTTGTTCAGGACCAAGCGTAGCACACCGCCTCATAGATGCTGGGAGAGGAAGCAAACATCTAAATATGCTAGCAATGTCTTGCAGAAGAACACGTGGTAAATGAGTAAACGAAACAAGTGGTCTCCAGGGACTCTCTCTGCAGTTTCTTAACCAGAAGATCATAGTCCTTTGTCATAGATAAGAAACCTCAAGCCCCAAACCAATGAAACACAACTTAGAGAACGGTCCCATGGGACTTACCTCCTGTTAGCATGAGGGCGCATTTGCACATACAGTTGTCATTATCAGCATCTTTAGTGCTGAAATCAGCACCATGTAAGATCAGGCTGCTCTGTTTCCCTGCTGTCCCAGTGTGACCCTTCAAATACAACCTGAAGTTAAAAAAAAAAAAAAAAAAGAAAGATAAGCCATTCAACAGAATAAGAAAACCCAGAGCACTGGTTACGTGTTTGCCTTTTTCATTATTTTCTCCCTTCTTTGAACTCAGCCCTTCCAACAAACTGCTACAAAACCTAAGCTCTCTGAAACCAAGAGGAAGGAAGGAAATGGGGAGGAGAGGGATGGAAAGAGGAAGGAAGGAAGTAAATGGAGGGAGGAAATGAGGGAGGGAGGACAGACTCCAAATTACACAAAGACTCCAACGGCTTGTGTGATTGCTGTTCATTTCACTGTACATTTTCAAACTCATATGGTTCTCGAATAATGCAGGATCGAAAAAAGGAAAATGGGTTTATTTTATTATTACATGCATTAATATCTAAACAAAAAATGCCTTAAAGGGTGTCATTATACATATCACTGTATTAATTTTGAATACTTGCATATGCTAAACATCATTAATAGCATTAAGAATAACAATTCTCATTGACTACAAGGACTTGCTCTGTCCCAAGCACTCTGCTAATTGCTTTGCAACTGTTGCTAATTTAATGTTTACATTAAATCTGTGATACAGGCATCAACATTCCCATTTTGCATAGCAAGGCTCGGAGAGGCTAAGTAAGCTGAAATTTGGCTGTGTTGATCAAATCCAAACTCTTAATCATTATGCATTCCTTGGACAAATGTTTATTGAGCACATACTACATTCCAGAAATTGTTCTAAGCCCTTAAGATATAGCAGCAAACAGACACAAAAACCATGCCCCGAGGGGCTTGCATTCTAGCAGTAACCCTACAATTAAGTTCAAATCCCAATTGTTTAGCCTCAACTATGGCATTCTTCAACTAACTTACCTTACTGTCTAGAAACATTTCTTATATAAAATCTACATTAACCCAAATCAGGGGCTCTCCAAGAGTTGTATATATAGCAAATCATTTGTGAAAAAGGCCTTTTCACTAGGGCTAGGAACTTGTGTTTTCAAGCAACATCTCAGATTACTCTTTGCAGACTGTCCCAGGAGAACAGTTTGAAGAATATTAGTCTAGATTTCAAAAACTATTGTGCAAATCACCGTAGTTACCTAATGTAGTACCCTGTCTCACGTCTGCTCAATTCCTGTTGATACTACACACTGCTTTCATATCCAGGTGGGCAGTTTGAACAAATGCAAACTTGCTCAGGTCCTTCAGTGGCTCCTCGAGACCCACAGTAACTGAGCATGGGCTGCCAGTGGTGCCAATTTAATACCCAAGGTCGTCTCTTATTGAGACTTTACCTCTCTCCCTAAGTCTACCTAACACTGCTCCTCTAACCTTATCAAAATCATCCAGCAATATTCTCTGCAAATCCACGTATGTGACCACTTCTGTGCCTGCGTCATATTTATGAATCCTACCCACCCACAGTATGGTTCATGAGTAATCAATGTCTCTGCATGAGTGAGACACTGTGAGGACCTAGGCCAGCTTTGGAAATTTTTTCCCGTTGTTATTACACAGAAAACATAAAGACCGATTAATATTTGAATATCCGTGTGTGTGTATCTATATATGTATATAGATAGGTATATATACACACATGTATATATACACACACATATATAAAACTGACTTATGTTTGTTCCTAAGTAGTATATGTCCCATTATTATTTTGTGACATTTGATATTATTTTTAGCAAATAATATAAGCACTATTGTACGTTTGTGCCAAAGCATTTAAAAAACGTTCTGCAGGGATTTTTTGAATGAGAGCAAAATATGCAATAATTAAACCCTAGCCAAATTTTCTTGGTTTCAATGATTATTAGAACTTGTAGTTTAGTTAATAATACGCTGACGGAAGCTTCAAATGCTGAATTATTACATACATTCTTATATTTTAGAACTTTGAGCGGCAGGTTAAAATTCACTGAGGATGCAAAATTATGGGATTTTTTTTAAGTGCAGACTCACATTTTAGACTGTAGGGAGCTTAAGTGGAGGTAGGTTTCACCAGAGCACAGTAGAGTGACGGGTCACGAATGTGAGTGCGGCCATGCTACTGGGGTGAATTCACCACCTTCCAGATCTCGTCTGAAGTTTTAATTTCATCCCTTTCTCAGTCTCTCAGAGACAGACACATACTGAAAACTAAGAGAGGCATTGGCCAGGTCTCCGTTTGTAGTCAAAATAAGAGCATGTGGGGGCCCAGTCTCCTGGTCTCCTCAGAGAGAATTTCATACAGAAAGCCAAATTATAGTTAGAAAGTTGCTACCCGGTGAACAAAGAATCAGTCAGAGGAAGATGAATGATTCCAAAGTTAAGTAGCTGTGACTGTTAGCCTGAAATCTCCTGCACCCCTGGGACTCGGTGCGTTTAGTCCTCAGGTACTAAATGAGCAATGTTAATTCCAACTCTGCTCCTTCGCTTCTTTATGGGTTTTGATGACTTTCCTTCTTCAAGGTAAGTCATTTCCCCTGCAGTAGCCTTTGGCTCACTAATAGGGACAGACTTTTCAAGACACAATGATTTTCTACAGTGTCTTTTGCAGGTAATCCACACAAGTGTTCAATTAATATTACGAAGTGACTGCTATGTGCTGGGGATAGTTTATATTGTTATCCTTTCATATAAGGTTTATAGTTTAAGCCTCATAATTTACAATGTTTCCTGTCTGTGACCAAGGCAATAGAAATGCATAATTATAAATTGGGGAAGTAGAGAAAAACAAAAAGCAGAAAACAAAAATTAACCCAAATCTAATCTCCTCTCTGAATGTAACTACTCTTGACATTAAGGTTCATATACATTTAGTCTTTTCCTTGTCTTTCCCCCTTCCAAATAGAAAATATTATTTATTTATGTAATATCAGAACATATTCTTACAAACATTTCAAACAATGTGTGTTAAGTGTTTGCCCACAGCTCCATCTCTCTAGAGGTAACCACTCATGCTAGTTCACTTCACATCAGTTTCTCCTCACGTATAAATACAAATGAAAATGAAATCATACCTGTGTTTTTTTAGAACATGCTTTTCATTTATAATTTTATGACCATTTTCCCATGCCATTATATATTCTTTTCCAGCATCATTTAAAAGCTATCGTATGACTATATCATCAATTGTCATAAGTTGAAGCGTGCTTTTATGTATCTCTAAATAAGTATGCAAGTATACATGTTAGGGTTAGAATAGTCTACAATGTTGTGTGTGTGTGTGTGTGTGTGTGTGTGTGTGTGTGTGTTTTTCCTGACCTTCACCTCTATGGACCTCATCAATGATATACGTTAGGGTCTGTGAATAAAAAGACGTATTTTTCTAGATCAATTTAATCAAGACTTGAAGGTCTGCTAGTCTTGGCCGTTCTTCTCCGTATTATTGTAGAATTCTTACAACTGATCTCATCTCCTTGAGTCTTACTCCTTCTCTTTCTGTCTAAAATCCATGCTCCATGTAGCTCCTGCAAAAACATGCATTTCAACATTCCTCTACTCTGGTTAAAATCCCTCAATGTTCTTCCAACAGATGAAGGATAAAGTTCTAATATTCTTATTGTTGTATACAAAGATTTTGAAGACCAATTCCTCCTCTACCTTCTTGCACATACGCCCACCTGCCCCCACAGAAACATACCTCCTATGTCCTGTTATTTCCTGCATGCGTACACCATGTTCCAGACTTAATACTCACTTGTTCCCTCAAAGCAACACACTCTCTCATTTCTCTGTACACCTGTCCATTGACACATGCTGTCCCCTCTTCTTGGAAGGCCCTTTCTAGCTTTGAATAGCTGCTGAAATCTTATTCATCCTTTAAGATTAATTTCAAGTAAACCTAAAAGAACGGTAGATAAATACCTTCATAATAACACTTATTATGTGTATTTTAGTTGTGGTTTTACTTGTCTTCTCCATAATTACCTGTGAGCTTCTTGAGGCATAAACTGTGTCTTACTCATCTTTGAATCAGCAGAATCTAGAGCAATGTCTGATACAGAGGATGGGCTCAATGTTTACTGAATAAATGAATGATAAGTGTGCTAAGTAATTAATGTAATTAATTGAAGATAGCAACTAAAGGCAAACTCAAATATTGATAACCCTTCATAATCAAAATACAACTGGCCCATATTTTCAGAGGGATAGCTTTTGCATCTCATTTAGCTAAGTAAAGATCCCACTTCCTTGCCATCCTACTCAAACACACACACACACACACTTCTACATCCTTCTTGATCTTCTTTCCCATTCATTTTTCTGTTCTCATTTTCTTGGATATTCTAGAATATGAAAACATGTTTGATGTATTATACAAATAGAATAAAGGAAGAAAGGATATGTCTTAATTTCTATTAGTTCTTGTGTTTTGTTGAATGATTTATTTGTATTGTGTGCAAAGCCAAGTGATATCAGAGAACAAATTCAAAATAAAAAGATGGTTAAGGTAAACATTTCCACTAAAATTAATTTTAAAAAGAAGAAAAAAGGTCCTGCCCAAATTAGGGATCTTTGAAACAAGAAGCAGAAGTGAAGAAGAGTCATAAAATAGTACAATGTAAACATTGGGACATATTGGTTGCTTTGATTTAAAAGTAGAAATGACCAATATTTTGAAGAAGAAATTTTCACTGTCCAAGACTGAGTAGAACTTCTAATTTACAGTGTACAATAGAATCCCCCTATTCTGCAGGTCTATATCTTGAGCATGGCACAGGGGAGTTGCTTATGCTCTTTTAAGGAACAAACACCCCGTCGGACAGTTATTCTCTTGCACAGGGAAATAGAGATGGTGCATCATAAAAAATATTTTTCTCAATATATTTTAAGTTTACAAATGAGGACACCCGTGCTTCTGTGGAATCCCACAAGGATTCTGGGAGCCACTGTGCTGTCAAGGAGAGGCCCTCTGCACAAGTAAGGGACTCATTCTTCCTGAGCAGCTATTTAGCTAGCACAGAATAGCACTTAGGACCCAAAGCCAACAATCATATCTAGGGATCTGATACAGGCAAAGTAGGGGCCGGCCTTTCATTAATGTCAGGTATTTTTTTGTAATTAGATAAAAAGCTTATTTAAATGGAGGCTCAAACAGAATACTTAGGTGGTTCCTTATAAGTGTGGTGCTGGCTAATTTCTAAAGTTCTTATGTTTATTTAACTATCCATAGCTTTCTCTATTTTACTAATAGTTATTCCAAATGAACCTTGCCTTCACAAAAGAAAAGTCAATATATACAAGAGCCAAAGTTAGCTTTGCATCGGACTGTAGTGAAAGGGAACTTGAAGTGTGAATCATTAGAGAGGTGGCAGGAGATAAAAACCAAATATTATTCCAGAAGAAAATATTTGACTTAGGTACAGAAATATGGAAGATGTCAAAAATAAAATAACAACAAAAACAAAACTCCAAAGAATATGATTAGATGTGACCAAAAAGGCAGCCACAAAGTAAAATCATGATTCGTTCTTTTAAATCCTTTTTTTTTTGGAATTAAAGGAAATAAATTTATGAGTACCATTTGATCAATGACTGTAAAAAATGTCAGCATTTTTATTTTTTTCAATTAGCATCTTAAGGGAAAATTAAACAGATAAATGCACATTGAAAGTGGTCATTATTATCTAGCCATCCTCGATGAAAATGTAGTTACTCCTTTTCTCTCATTTATAGAAATTCAATGAATATGGGGATGCATATATCTTTTTAAGTTACTGTTTTCATTTTCTTCAGATAAATACCCAGAAGTGAAATTGCTGAGCCACACGGTAGTTCTTTTTTTTAAATTGTTTGAGGAACCTCCATACTGTCGTCCATAGTGGCTGCACCAGTTTACAATCCCACCAATAGTGCACAGGGGTTCCCTTTTCTCCATATCCCCATGTTCACTGCAGCACTATTTGAAATAGCCAGGATATGGAAACAACCTAAGTGTCCATTGATGGATGAATGGACAAAGAAGATGTGGGACATATGTACAATTAAATATTATTCAGCCATAAAAAAGAATAACGTCTTGCCATTTATGACAATGTGAATGGGCCTCGAGGGTATTATGCTAAGTGAAATAAGTCAGACAGAGAAAGACAAATAATATATGATCTTTCTTACATGTGAAATCTTAAAACAAAACAAAGCAAAATCAAGCTCATAGATACAGAGAACAGATTGGTGGTTGCCAGAGGTGCAGGTGGGAGGTGGGCCAAATGGGTGAAGGGGGTCAAAGGTTAAAATAATTAAAATAAAAAATAAATTTTAATAAATGAAAAGATTACCTCATATTTAGTAATGAATGTGGAACAATAGTAAGTTCTACTGTGGAAGAACAGGCTTCAAAGTACACCTATGTATCATACAAGTAATTCTATAACTTTCATTTCTTTAAAATAGGCAGCCCAATCTCATGCATCCAGTTTCTCACTGATTTTGTCTACTTAAGAGATTGCCATACTTCTCATATTTTTACATCTTCACTGTATTCAGCGGGGCAAGAATCTCTTTCATTATCCAAGGCAGTGGGAGTTGTATGTATGACAAATTGAAGTTTGGCCTCAGCTCTTTAAAACAGTAGACAGACTCTCATATATCTGAACTTTAAGGTCTTACATACTGACAAGCTGAGCAGATTTTATTTTGGCTCTGCGCTCTCTCTCTCCCTGCCACCATATGGAACTAGTTTGTCTTTCTCACAATCACTTGAGGAAAACGCAAAATGACCCCCCTGGTTCTCTTTCAGAGCCTGGTAGCAATGACTCAATCTCACAGTTTCCCAACACAGCTGTCTCCTGGTTGCTGCTCCACGCTGTCTCTGTTTTAACCATCCACCCTCACCCTGCCTCCTGTGCTAGTGAAAGGGCTGGGCACCATCCACAAAGAGGGATAGCAGAGCATGTCTTTATGTCCTGAGTTTAAATGATACAGGTAGCATCTTCTGATGAAAATAAAGACAACATTTCTCTTGTCAATCTGTACATAAAGAAAACAGTGTTTGCCTTACTGTAGACTTCTAGCAAGATTAGCATGTTTGCCATTATGAAGACATCACTGGGAGGTGTACAAATAATTAGTATTGTAGGAAAAAGGGTATGGGAAAAATTTGGGAGATGCTAAACTGCTTAAAAAGTTTAGTGGAAGAGATTAGCTTTGGTACTGTGGAGGGCATGGACTTTGGGAGAGGAATGAGGAGGATATCTTCAACATAAAGATTGTCAAATTCACAATCCCACAATTAAGTTGTGGGGTTATCTACCATCAAAAAAGATAAGAAAGGGTATTCCATCAGTTATTTGAATGTGTTGGGAGCGTCAAGTGAAAAAGTAGACAATAAATTTATTAAATGCTAAACATTTAAGATAGATATGTATTCCTTTTTTTACCCTATTAGTATTTGAAGCTGTAATTCTTTATGTTTTCATAAGATGCGTTTTTTGTTCAGTATTCAGAATTCTACAGTGGAAATTACTAGGACTGGAAGCCTTGAGAAAAAGGAAAGAATATAAATGTATCTTAGCACTAGGGGAGACTTGAGGCCTATCTTAGACTTTGCTAATACAGTAAAATTATGTCTAAGTAATATTTTTTAATTTTTTTCAGAATAATATCTTCGAAGTGAACATTTTGTTCTCTTTAGTTCAGGACTGTCCAAGTGCATCCTGTATCTTATAAATGACAAAAGCTTTACTGAACTGATCCCTTCCTCTCTATCTTCACAAGTCCAAAATCAACCACCTTTCAAGACAAGTTCAACTATTTTACAGGAAGTCTTCTCTCTTATCTTCTAAAGTGTCATTGCACGAAAAAATCGTTTCTTCTGTTGCATATCTCCTTTTGTCTACTGTAGTGTTATTTATATATGTATATATATGACTTTTCTTCCTCACCAGACTTAACCTAATAAGAAGTATTCAGCTCTTAGCCACCTTTGTGAACTCCATATACTATATGCATAACAGACATTCGATAAATGTTTATTGAGTCGATTATGAGCTGAGTTCAAATTGTTTAGAATTTAACTTTTATTCATCTCAAGAGATGGTTCATATGTAGTTACATTTTAATTGTAATAATGCAATTACATTTTACAATTCAAGTCCCATGGGCATTTTTTTCTCCCGATTTGAAATGTGTCCAATATTAATGACCTAATGGTCTTCTCAAATCATGTTGCGGCACAGCTATAATGAGGATGAAATTAATTTGTGGCTGCCAAGGGATACCTGAAGGAATAGCTCATAGAATAACCCATTAAAATAAATATAAATAGAGAGTCCATATGAGAAGCGAGACCATCAAGCTTTACAAAGGGACCTATATCTATACATGTGTCCATTCTATTGTCTAATTCCCTCTGGTACCTGGGCATTCATTTAAAAAATCTGTTTCAAAAGCTTTATCTTCCTTATTAGAGGAGACAGAGTTTGTTTTCCAATGTGGAATCTTAGGACTGTGTTCCCTGTTGGAGGAGGCGCTGTTAAGTCTGTGTCATTATGTGCAACACTGTTTTTCATATGCTGGAGATAAATTCTATTACTTCATTGTCCATAAGTAAATAGGATTATTTGTTTATTTATTTGTTTGTTTGTTTGTTTGTTTGTAAGAGCCTGTCAATGAGCATGTGAGAAAACAATAGGAAAACATATGAAGCAAAGTCGGTGAATCTATGAAAAAGTGGGTGAGTAAACACCTATGACAGACTGTTATTTGACGACGATCTATATTCATAGATATGAATCTACAAGTACAAGAAAAAGTTCAAAAGAAGTTTCAAAAGAAAAGAGGGTGTGAGTAAGAAGATTAAAAGATTTAATAACGTACAATTTGATTAATCAATAATTCAGGATATAATAGAGATTTGTAGATAACCTAAAAAGACATAGGTGGATTGGTACAAAGTACGAATGAAGGAAATAACTGACAACAAAGTTATTACCTAAAGTTCTTCCTTTTTTCCTTCCTCTCTCCAGTCCCACAAAAAATTAATCAATAGAGCATTTGCTTTTGAAGAGTAACATTGTGTCATGCACACTTGTGTCTCGAGAGATAGCATGACAGAACAGAGTTTGGAGCTTAATTGTCTGGGTTTGCATCCTAGCTCTTATCCTTTCTGATCCTTAGTTGCTTCTTCTGTAAAATGGCTCTAAGACTAGTAATGTACTTCTAACATAATGAAGATTAAATGAGGTAACACACATAAAAGCCTTAAAAAGACTGTCACATGTAGATAAGTATTTGATGAGTATTAATGAAAAATAAGCAAGGAAATCAAATTTCCCTAACCAATAACCATAAAAAACACAGTAGCTCAGTAAACACGAGTTATATGGATGAGTAAGTCTAAATTAAACAAGTATCAATGTGAGACAGTGACAGACACGTATCAGCTACTGAGAGTGATGAAAATAATGATAGAGACGTAACTAATTAAGACATGCATGTAAGCAATAAACTGGAGAAATTAAATATGAAAAAGACCAATTTTCTCAAATCCATGATGCCCCATTTCCTTTGGCAGCCCCCCCACCCCCATTTTATATAGAGAAAGCAAATACCAAGTTCAAAGAACAAGAAACCAAAGAGTGCTGCGTGGCTGACTACGTGGTTTAAGGTCTACTTTATTTTGAACCCAGATGCCTGAATAACAACCCTTTAATTCAAATGTTTATTCTTTAATAAATTAAAATTCCAATCTTTTGAGAATCCTACGTTTTTCTTGCCATATAATGAGGTACTTTATTGGCTGAATCCAGCATGTGTCATTTTTCCTTTCTTTACCCATAATTGATACTGGGGAAAAAAAATCCTTGAAAAGGTCACCCATGTCAGACTACTGTTAAGTCTCATCTCTATTTCCTGAAAGTTTCCTTTACCATGTTCCATTTTCCTTATTTGGTATCATTTGTTCTCACATGGGATTGGATCACTGGGGAATCATGAGAATTTCTGTATATTAACCTAACCATTATGCTGTCTTATTTGCTTCTTAAGCCTCAGATGCCTTGAGGCAGATATGTTATATATTTTTAAACATGTTCAGTGGAAGGTGTGCAAGTGTGAAAAAATGCTCGCATAGCGAGGGTCACGGAAATCTGTTCTGCGATTAAGATAAACTTCCGGAGTAACAGAAAACCTCAGCCCAAATAATGAAAAACTTCAGAGAATCCAGTTCCATTTACCCTCTAATTCTGTTATGGCTGTTGTATATATTAGCTTTTGTTATACATGCATGAACTGTACACTAATTTTTTACCTATTTACATTTTGAAGGTATACATTTTAATGTTTCTCCCTTGACTTATAAATATTAATATCATGTGGAACTTTGATAAGAATGAGTTTATCAACCACCCAGGTCTTCTCAAACTCTTGACACAAGGAACATTGTTACCAGTGACTGCAGTTTCAAAACCCCAGTAAAATATCGTTCTCAGTGTTTCTCAATGGCATGAAGGTTTTATATGTTTAAAACTCATGACAAATTCTCCCTCCAACGAAATTAGAGAACTCACATACTGTTACCTCTGTGTGCCTTTGCATAGTGCTGAGAGAGTACACTCTTGTCTGTAAATTTAAAGCAGAAAAAAACTATTTTCATGAAATTAGTGACAATGAAACCATACTTCCCAAAGCTCAGAAATGCACATTGTAATGATTTTGTCTTTAGTCCTAAATAAAATAAAGTTCTTCCAATATCCCTCTCTTTTTCTAAGAATACATTAAAATTTTAGTTCCAAAATGAATTGCATGGCATTAAGACCCCTGTAAAAAATACAAACAGTCCCTTAAACATATTTCAATTCCCTTGGCATCATGCGTGGCTGACAGTCATCTCCGAGTAAGCAGCTCACTGACCAGACCCTCCTCTGGTGCCTAAAAGACCAGGCCAATGGCCATCTCAGAGACTTTATGGGTTTGCTTTTTTATGAAAAATTAAGTCAAGACCTTGTAAAACTTGTGATCAAAATTGGTGATTCTTTCTCTTTTTTTTTTTTTTTAGTATAAACAAGTTCAAGGGAGGTAAGTTTGTTCTCATTTTTATTTCTGTTTAAAGAGTAGCAAGAAACTTTCCAGCATCCCTTAGGGGAAGACAGAGAGAGAGGAAAGGGTGAGCAGAATGTTGAAAACCATTGAGAGGCATTGTCTGAGGTTTTTATGCAAAGAGGAAATACTTTCTCTTATTATAGTTGGACAATGTGTTGCTATAAGTTTGACAAATAAGGCTCTAGCATGCATAAGCAGATTCTTCTGCTGACCAAAATCATTATTCTGCTTATTTCTTTCCACAATTAGTATAAGATGGAGTCCAAACTCCTTATCATGGAGTATGACCCTCTGTTTTCTATGGAGACCTACATAACGAGATACATACTATTTTCCAACTAAGACAAGCTCTCTCCCTCTTCTGGGTCTTTGCTTACACGGTTCCTTTTGGCTGGAATATCAAGACTTTCCTCCTTTTGTCACCATCCTCCATACCTGCCTCACAGACACTTATTCACATTTCACAAATCCTAAGGATTTCCTCTAGGAGACCTTTCCTGGGCCCCTCAATCTCTTCTGCTGTGCCCCATCCATCCTCAACCCCAGTCAACTGACCACTTTTGTTTAGTGTCCTGCTGTAGCCTCATTTTAAGGGTTCTTACCCAGGGGCTGTGAGTGTGGAACTGACTCACAGATAAATGTAAGCAAAATTTTGTGTTTGTTCATTTATTCTGGGGAGAATAGATCCATACATCCACCAAATTTTGTAAAAGGTCCATGATTCCGTCATCAAAAACCAAGACCAAAAAAAAAACACAAAAAAACAAAACAAAACAAAAAACAAACAAACAAACAAACAAAAAAAACCACCAAGCAGACATGCTAAAATATGTTGCAGCTAACGCTTTGTTTCAGGGCAATTATCCCATATTTTCTTCCTTCTCCTTAATGATTAGCTCAACAAGACCAGCAAACACGGTCTCCTTTTAGGGCCATTTAAGTAGTATTTTTGAATCGGCATTGCCTGGGTGTACTTGGTACTAGGATTGAGATGTCTAGGTCCTATCCCAGGGTCAGGATCTCTGGATGCGGGATTCATAAATCTAACTTCAAACCAATAACCTACTTGACTATGTGAACACTCAAGTTTGGAAATGACTGAATAATACCAGAGAAATAGCAGCAACGTGATGAAAGTTTGGTGGCTGGCTGGCTGGCTGGATAATGAATGAATGCAGTTTCTGATTTCAAAAGAATTATAACAACTTTTAAGAAAGTAATTTTAGTGAAATTATGTAGATTAATTAAAGCAAAACTATATCCAGTTAAGAGAGAAATAAAATTATTATTGATATTGTACAACTACATATTTAGTAATTACTGTTTATTAACAAGCCAAGGAAATATCGGTTTAGTGTCTCTAATTATCAGCATATCTTCTAGGTCAGGGGATGTTAAGGAAGCATACAATATTCAGACGTTCTGCTAAGAACACTGTGTACTTTAAAACTCAGGTTATAAACAGGTATAAACTACTTATTTGACCTTTAATCATATCTATGATTTTAAAGCATTGTCCATTAAAATAATTATTTTATAACAATTACGTGCCCTTCCATTGTTTGTATAACTACTTCTGATTTTCAGATCTGGAAAATTTTCTCTGGAATTGATCATGAAGGTGTGTGAGGAAAAGGAAGTTGTTTTTCATTTGCAGCCGAAAAATGAGTAAGACTAAAATTATTCTTTATCCAACTGTTTATTTGAGCTTCTAACTGAGGCAGATAATAAAATAGTACTTTTAATTATTTTAGTAGAGAATGAGCAGACCAGCATAAATATTGGCATTTGTGATGTTAGTCCCAAAAGAGACATATCTAAGCACTGCAAATAACTTGGAATGGAGTAAATAATTAATGTCATGTTGATACTATCAGTACAAGGTTTGCCATTGATGCATTTAATGTTGATACTTATTAATACTTGGCATAATTATTTAAAATGATTTTATGATGTTTATGATTGAAATGAGGAAAAGCTCTTGTAAAAGAAATGAGTCATCTAGAGAGAAAAAAATATTGTATAAGTTATAGGAGAATTACTATTTTATATTATTACCTTCATAATTTTGAAATTTTTACTCAAGAATATAATGAACTATTAGGTTGGTGCAAAAGTAATTGCGTTTTTTGCAATTATTTTTAACCTTTTAAATCTCAATTACTTTTTCACCAACCTAATAAATCATGTACTTGTTGAAAAGCTCTCAGTTGTTCGCCCATGAGTTGTATAAAATCAAAGTTTACTGTCTCCTAGTGGCAGCTATCAAAATTGCAGGCCTAGATCTTGTAACACACAGACTAGTTATCAGTGATAGTAACATAGCATCTTTTTCCAAAATCAGTTGGCCTAGGGAATGAGGTATGTTGTGTGTCAATCTTGTTAACATTTTATTTCATTTGTTTGGTATCATGCAAAATAGAAATTGTTGCATATATTTTTCAGGTAAATAAAAGAAACTGAAGAGTCAGCAGTTGAACAGATCAGGGAAATGAGTCTCATTCAAGCAACAATCTAAGAAACTAAAGAACATGACACTTTATTGAAAATCTTACATGAATACTATAATGAGCTGCCATTCTATACCTCTGGGTACAGAAATTTTGACTTGTTGGTCTCTGAATTTCTGGCATCTACATCAAAATTTGTTGTGTTTGTTGAGGCATAAAAAATATCTTTGTTGATGTGTCTTTCACATATTTATTAGAAAGGGCTTCTGCAGACATATGCCAAACATTTTGCAGAGATCCCTGCCCTCCTAGTGGCAGTCTAATAACAGGGAATAGCCAATTACAGCCCAGTGTGGTAAGTAAGGGCCTCAGAAAAATATACGCAGAGAGCCGAGGGGGAGCATATAGAAAGCAAAGATTCTTACCCAATCTAAAAACCAGAGCTCTACAGACCAAGCTAAGACTTAAAAGATATAGAAAATCAAATCAGACAAAGAGGTTAAGCTCTTGAATCATTGAGTTGAGTTCTGTGGGGTTTTGTTTCAACTACAATGTGTTGCACAATGTTGTTGCTCGTATTTAACCAACAGAGGAATCAAAACATTGAGTGAAAAAAATTGTCTCGGATGTTGATGATAGACTATGTTAGATGGGCTGCCTTCAGAGTCTATCACTAGTTTCCAGTCCAAAATCTTCCAGATATTACCAGTTGTCTGGCTCTCCTTGGCTCTTAGTATCATGCCGTCGTTACCCCTTTATACTCTATGCCTAAGCAGCACCTAACTACTTGCAGTTTGCCTAACAAGATATGCTGGGCTCACTCAGAAGCCTTCACATACTCTATTCCCATGTCTATCTCCAACTCTGAACCATTTCTCCAGCTAATTCCTATTTGCCGTTTTTATGTCAACTTAGACCACCCTTGGAATCCCTCCCAACTTCCCTAAATTGGTTAGATCCCCCTATTCATGCCATACTTGTCTTGATTAATAAGCTTTGTTCATGGCATTGTAACTGCTTATCTGCCTGTGTACTATCCACCCATTCTCCTATCCCATTACACATGTGTATGCAGATGCACGAGCACACACATACATCACTATTCTGATATCTCTGTGGACATCTTATTTTAGGATAGCACATAAAAAATAACAACTATTTCACTCATTGGAGATATAGCCTTCATCTTTTCAGTGGTGAACTGCACTAAGAGGACCCAGAGCAGTGGATCACATGACATCTCCCTAGATTATTTCCTAGAGGCAATGTTAGCTGGCTCTAACAATCTTTGTCAACTTGGAAGTTTCTAGGCCAGCAGTTGTCTGAGTTCTACCCAGCATTATTCATTCTGGAGCAGGAATCCTCTGGGAATCCTTAGACCTAACAGCACTGGGGCATTTGTTTTTGTCAGCTTGGAAAAATACAAGACTCTAGAGACTGACATTAATCTGCATTAAAGTCAAGAGATTTTCCTGACCCTTAGAAGACCTGAAGAAGGTACAAAGTGACTCTGTACGACCATGTCTTTTCCTCTTGAATATATCATCTCAGTCCAGGAGTATAAAATACAAATGTTGTTGAATAAAACAATTCCTTCTCTGTTTTAGGAAGTAACCATAACAAAAATCATAGTCTCAATAATACTAATACACTTCCTAAATTGGAGAAATTACTTGAAAATACAAAAAGACTACTTAAAACTTTGTTTCATATCTAGACTAAAAATTCAACAGGGTAGAAACTGCCAGGAGATTCCTTATATATTTTTTTCTACCTTGATCAGGCCAGGAATGCTATAAAAAATAACTTTCCTCTTAGCATTTCAACACATCTGCTACTGGTTCCAGCCAGGACCATGCAGCCCAGAGGACCAGAGAAATGAAAAACATTTCACTGAAAATAGTGAAACAAGTTTTGCAATACATAAAAAATACATGGTTTAAATTTACATGGGAGGCTCTAGAGAATTCTTTTCAATCCACACTAATTTGTTTTGTCCTTGAAATACATACACAACATGAGAGTACTTTAATGATTTAAAAAAAAAAAGGATTCTGGAATTGGAAAGAATTCATTCTTACCTCCTCATTTTCCTTCTGAGGACATGAGACTTGGAAAAGCAACTTGTCCAAGTTCGTTCAAAAAAGTAACTATAGATACAAGCCTAGAGTTTGTGTCTCTTGGTTTCCAATACAATGCTTTACTCACTACACCAAACTTCTTCCCAATAAAGATCTTGGCCAAAAATAAACTTGTACAGAAAGATATTTAATGGCCAAATTATTTTCAATTTTTTTTTTTTTTTGGCAATTTTGCTTCAAGCAATCATCTTGCTTCAAAAAAATTCATCTTTACATGTGACTCTCTTCCAGAACAAGGCTTTCACAGAGCCACAGTCAGTGCTAACCTGAAAGTATTCCCAACAAGTAGTATAGAGATAAAATATGAAGAATATTCCAAAATTGTATATTGTAAACATTATAATAAGATCATAATTGTAATATAAAATTTTCATTGTAAATGTTTAAACATTATCATTCAAGTTTTACTAATACAAATTTTCTATTGTTTCAAAGGAGGGGCTATCTTTAAGTTTGTCATTGTACTATCTGTGACAAAGTATTTACTGATCAAGTTAATACTATAAAAATAAAAAGAAATCAACTTTAGAGAACAAACTGTAACCAAGATCTGAAAAAAATTAACATACAAAATTACTTTAATGATATACATTCACTAAAACTGTGCCCTTCTAATGAATCTAGAAATTTTTAAATGTGATTTCTTTTCTTTTTATATTTGAAAGTAGTACACCTAAATTTATTTCCAATTGATAAATCTTTACTTTTTAGTTATAATAGTAACATGATACAATGGTTTTTAAACTGTGCTCTACAAATATCTGAGGCATTACCAAGGGGAGGGGCAAAGAAATACTGTACTAGGCCCCACAACCACTTCAACCAAAATAGATCACCTTGATACATTATATTTTGTAAGAATTTTATTTAAATGACTACATATTTCATTGCAGAAACAAAAGCAAAAAAGCAAAACCTTAACAAGTGAATGAAACATGTAATGGGACCCAACCAATAATGGGACAAATTGACCGTTTGTGCCTTTGGATTTGATAAAATGGGAAGTACCCAATATTGGTTATATAGCATTCTTATTAAAATTATCTAATTTGAATCTTATCACAAAGAAATAATCAGATAAATCCAGACAGAAATATTTCTGAGGAAAACGGACATGATTTCTTCAAAAATTGTTAATGGTAGGTGTACAGTAGATTATTCTAGGTAAAAGGTGACTACAGAGACCACTGATGCAATGCGGGAAGGTGGACTAGGTCTTGAACCAAATAAATAAACATATCAGTAAAATTTATCTTGGGGTGGCTTTCAATATAGATACCTAATTAAAATTTCTCGGGTATGATAACTATAAAAATTGTATTACAAATATCTAAATATCTTTCACAGTTGCATGGAATTTGAGTTTGTTCAATACAAAGTATGTTTGCATACTCTTTCTAATTGGGTCCCTATAACAGAATGGTCCCGATGATAAGAAAGAGAATATTATTTCCACTTAAAGATAAACAATCTGAGGTATAAAAATAGTAGGTGATTTGCCCAAGTAGAGCTAGATTGTGCTACTGTTCCCTTAGTTAGCCTGAGAACTACATTTCCCAGAATCCCCTTCCTTTTATGGTTCCAAATTAGAGTTGGCCAAAAGAGGACTTTGTGTGAGATTTGGAAGGCGGAAATGAAGGAGTGGCCTGACTCTCAGAATCATCATCAGTTACAGGGCTGTTCAGGGGCTGAGGTGCCTGGCAGCTTCCAGCTTGTCTGCCTTTAGTTTGCCTCCCCGCTGCTGGCAGTGGCTCCCGATCTACTACCAGGTACTCAATTCACATCCCCAGGTGACAGAGCTACACTGAAGCCACAGCTCTCCTTAGACCTCCCCCTTTGTGGTCCTACTTTGGTGGCTGGATGTGTTTGATTTCTGGGATTTCCCTATAAGCTCTTGGTTCTTACCACGACGCTGGGTCTTAACTATATGTGCTAGTGACTCTCTGATTTTCTACATTTATCTTCCAAACATTCCCTCTGTAGCTCATCTCACATTTGTGTAAAATTAAATTTGTATAACAAATCCCTTATTTCCATAACACTCATCATGGCTCTGTCTCCCTGACTAAACATTGATACAATCAAGTTGGTTTAATGGATAGTGAAACCAGACGTCACTATTTAATAGTTTCCACATCTTCTGATTCCTATTCCAGAGCTCTTTCCAGTAGGTCATAGTATCTCTCCAATCCCACAAATAATCTGTTATTATTTTAAGCATTTGTTTGGGTAGTAGTGGTTATCTATTTGTTTTTTAACTCTAAGTATTGGGACCAGCAAGTTTTCATGAGAAGTAAAAGGTCACTGTAAGCCATAAACTGATGGAAACTCTTATTGAAGTATTTATTAGAGAGATCAAAATGTAGTCATTTATCAAAGAATTGAAGGGTCATAAAATAAGAAATGTATACATAAAGGTAATTCTATTCTAGAAAGTTCTGAGCTACAAGGAGCTTTACAAATACTTTGATTTGTAGGACAGAAAATTGAGAACCAGGGAAATGAGATAATGTGTTCATGAACATTCAGATTATTAAAGACAGAAATGGGATTAGAGGAAACGTTTTACCTCTTAGAATACACACTTTGAGTGTATTTAATTATAGAAATTAACTGTTGACTTCTCTTTATTATAGGATGACCATATAGTGGGCAGCTATGAGATCAAAGCTAAACCTTGACTTCTACACATAATAGGTCCTCTGACTTTGTACAAAGTACAAGGCCTCAGTTTTCTCATGTGAAAACAGTATCTGGTGCATAGCACGTATTTGTTAAATATTAGCTATTAACTTTTAGTTAATTATTTGACTAATTTAGGTGTATACCTTGAATTTTGATGAAAATGGTTTCTAACTTCTAGAAGCTTAGACACAGTGGGAAGACACATACACACACACACACACACAGTTATTTAAAAAAAACCACTCATTAATGACTTTAGGATGGAATGTGGATACTGAGCAGTTAGCCAGAGTGTTATGGGTGGATATGTGGTAGCACAGAGCATCCAAATTAGCCTGAGAGTGAGTGATGCATTTCTCTGGGAAATCAGTGTAGGGAGACTTATAGGGCAGTGCTCTTAGGATCAATCCGCATGGCAGAGTGAAGAAAGCAGTGCCAAGCAGCGGGAGAAGTGGGGCTTGTACACAGTCACAGTGAGACCTCAGCTAATCTCAAATGGAATTCTGGACCTTGGGAGGGCCTTCAAATTTGCCCCGCATTGGGGCAAGGGATCTTTATAAACTACTATATTGACCAGTCATTGGATGCAATCTGCCTGCAGGAAGGAGCAGTGACTTTGGGTGGTGTGACTTTCTCCAGCCACAGGCAATGCTCAGGCAGGGGACCTTGGCTATATGCTGATAGCCAGCAACATTCCCAGGAGGTAGACGAAGGAATGTTTCAGTTCTGAAGGGGAGTAATGGATTAGTGCATCACCTTGTCTACCATAATTATAGTATCTACCATAATAGGGATCAGGGAAGACTTCCTGGAATAAGGGAGACTTGTAAAGCTTTAGAAGATGTATCCAAAGCTGGGTTTATGTGTATAGGGTAAGGATATCGCATAAACAAAGGCATGGAAGGTATAGGGAAATTGCGAGTCATTTCTGGAACATAATTATAATGAGGAAGAATCTGGTTGGGTGAGGTTGTGGGGAGAGTATGATTGCCATAGCTGAATAAGTAGGTTATGGCCAGGTCATGAAAACTTTTCAGTGACAGACTTTAACCTGCAGATAGTAGAACATTGTGGAAATATATAGAGGAGGGCACAGACCAAGTCAAATTGTCTGTTAGAAAAACCAGCCCACAACAGTGAGGAAGATGTATTTGAGAGCATAAAGACTGGAGGCAGACAGGCTCTGTAATAGTCTGGGTGTTAGATGATGAGAAGCCCAATAATACTACCTCTCTAGAGGAAGTATTTAATCATTTCACATCGACTGCATGTTATTTCACATGATGTGTTCATCATGATACTCTTACATTATTATTTTTTCTTATTTATATTCTCCTGGGTTCTATAGATTTTATTTTCTACCTGAGAAAATCATATGGAATTTCCTTGGAGGAAATGAAAATATGTTTATTACATGTACATTTGTAAGCTTATCTATCCATTCACAATGCTTACTTTTAATCAGTGTGTGTCTAGAACATGAGAAAGACTTTTTTTTTTTTTTTAAATTAGGTTTATACATATAGCCACAGCTATTACAAGAGTTTTAAAAATACAATTTTTGGTAAGAAAGAATATTAAAAAATAAACCTCTCAAACAACTTCTAAATTTAACTTGAAAGAGAAAAAAGTATAAAACAAAAATCAAGCATGGGGCGGCTGGATAGCTCTGTTGGTTACAGAGGGAGCTCTCAACAACAAGGTTGCCAGTTCAATTCCCACATGGGATGGTGGGCTGCGCCCCCTGCAACTAAAGATTGAAATCGGCAACTGGACTTGGAGCTGAGCTGCGCCCTCCACAACTAGATTGAAGGACAACGACTTGGAGCTGATGGGCCCTAGAGAAACACACTGTTCCCCAATATTCCTCAATAAAAATTAAAAAAAAAAAAAAGATCAAGCATGAATTCTATAGTTTTGAGTTTAGTTGAAATTTAGTTGAATTTGAGCAGGTCAGTTGACTAAAGCCTCAGTTTCTTCATCTTTAAAATGTTTCTAATAACAACTTAAGAGTCATTGTCAGGATTAAATGATTAAAGTGTCAAAAACTATTTCATAAATTATAAAATACTAATTTAATACTATTTGAAAGTATTAATACAAATGTCAGCATTAATACTTTTAATAATGTATCACCATAGGGCATCCTAATTGGGAGAGAAGAGCAATGAGAGGAGGGGACGCACAGAAGGCAAAGCAGGACATCTGAGCTGTTAACTGGGGCCCATGTGGCATTACTGAACCTGGAGAATCGGCACTAGGCATGAGTGAGTGATGATACAGAGGGACAAGGAAGTCAGAGCGGCGCAGCTTCCCTTTCCAAGCTTCTGTTTGCTTTTCTTTGAAAGAGTGAATAACACCATTTCATACTGTGATTATTTTAACTAAACTTTCATCGAACAGGTGTTATGTTTTAATGAATACTATTTCCCATTTGATGCTAACGTAAATCTTAAAACTTAATTGCATGAGAATGTGATGATTACAGACTTACTTTCTGCTGGGTCTTGTCAGGAAAGAGGGCCAGAGCTACCAACTTTATTACACAGCATTCTCGCCTGGAGACCACACTGAACTAGGTAGGAGCCAAACGTCCCATATTTAAGTCTTTCTCCCTCATTGGGAAAATTACTGCATATGTCTGGACCTCAGCTTTCTTTTCATTAAAACCAGAGATTTAGAATTAAACTATTAAGTTCTTTCTGGATTCACAGTTCTGATTCTCAAGGTTCACAGTACTCTCAAGAAAGAAGAATGGGGACTGCAGAGTGTATGCCTCACTCTAGCTGGGAAGACATACTTTTCACACTTGATCTTAGCCAAAAGGCCGAGAAGCAATGAGATTTACTTTTTGATGACAGATCTGCATCTAATGGGTAAAGATCTGAATGACACATATGTTGAAGGAATAGGAAATGCACAATGAGAGCAGTGGGCCACTCTACGAGGAGGTAAGTGCTATTCCCAAGGAAGATGCCAGGATGACATTCATGTCCTGCGCTTGAAGCCTACTTTGGATGCCCACAATTCTCCTAAAGCTGCGCAAACACGCTTTGTCCCCTTAATGCCAACCTCACCTTGCAAACACATGTGTGCATGCGCACACACACACACACACACACACACACACACAGAAACACTTTGGAAAGGAACCAAAGAAAATTCTTCAGGAGCCTAGAAAAAGACTAGACTAATTACTCGCTAGTCCTATTGTCAGGCTGTCTGACATTAGCCAAGTTTCATATAGTTTCAAGTTTCAGGTCAAAACATTTACATAAGAGTACCCCTGATGTTTTACAGTGGTTTTTCTTGTTATAAACCTCTCAAAATATTGACCTACTTCGAAACATTTCTTCTTACACTCCATTGCATTTTATAAATGTCTCTTCTCTGGTTTCTTGAGTTGCCATTATGGACAACCTCGCTCCCCACCGCCCCCCATGGGATATGAACTCTTTAGAACTATTTCTCATCCTCTGTTGTGGTGACATCATCACTGTTGGTTAAGAAAATGACTATTATGTCTCCAAGGATCCAATCCCATATACAATCCATTAAAATAAAATGAGATGTGTTCCTGAAAAAGTTGTAGATCCGAAGTCCTCAAGAATGGTATGTCTCAAAAAGACAAATCAGCAGCCAAAACAGTTGAACTACAAGGAAATGGCCACACAGGTTGGAAGAAAAGCAGAAGGCGTTGTTTGCCATCATTGCATTTTGCTTGTCACAATATGCCAGCCCTTTGATGCACACAATTGCATTTCCATTACAGATGTAGAATTGCCACACTATTCAGAGTTTAAAATCATTGCAATTCTAATTTACTGATCACAAAACTGGGGCACACACAATTACTGAAGACCTGCTATGTGCCAGGTATTGCATTAATGAGGAGTGATATAAAAGTAACTAAAATATATTCCCTGTTTTCACGGAATGCCAAGCAGATATTTAGCGACCCAGTTAGTAACAAAACTGGACTGTGAGGTCTGGGAGACTAAAGATGTCATCTGCTAGTGCATGGAGTTCCTGGAACATAGAGGTAACACAGTGTTTGTGAAATGAATTTACCACACTGCATAACTTTTTTTAATGTTTTTTTTTTTTTTTTTTTTCCCTAGTGTATAAGCTGCTCATGGAAAAAAAATCAGAGATTAAGTATATAGATTGTCTATTTTTACATCTGTAATAATATGCTGTGTATATTGATGCCATTATTTGTATTTATTTTTGTCTTTTATATTATTTACCAAAAAATTCTAAATTATGCCTTGATTTATCTTTTATGTCAATCATTCAAAAATATAAAAATGTACTCCTCTTTTATCACCTTCAAGATAATGTGAAAAAATAAAAATTTAAGACAGGTTAGAAAAGAAAGTATAAGTAGGAAATTTTGTGATAGAAGGGAGTATTTATTTCAAGCCACTGAGTTTGAGTCAATTCTCTGTCATCAGTTTATATGTATGCATCCACTACAACTTCATCATAATAACAACGATAAAAATACAACAATAACAACAATAATATTGTGCTTGACTTAATTCCCTATCTTCTGGATTTTGAGCCAACATCAATACAATCAGTCTGTGAAAACTGAAATTTAAAGCTTTTAAGAAGTTTTTATAGGGTTTTTAATATCTCCTTGTAATAGGCCTAGAAAAACAAACTGATTTGCAATTTGAAAGATGACTTTTATCTGGTCTTTCTTTCAAACGTTTCCACTGAAACTATTAAGTGGGTAGGCCCAAGGTAGCTGAGTACTACACAGAAGGAAGACCTACCTGTAGTTTTGTTTTTCATTTCCTATGTGGAATCTGTCGTACTGTGAATAGGCTCGGTTTCCTTCCCAGTCCATTAGCTCGATTTTTAGTGTGTACTGCCTCTGACTGGTTATAGCAAAAATAAACTCATTCCCCAGCCAATATTCACCAGAGGGATTTCCAAAACCCTGAGAAAGAAGATAGAGTTGCAGTTGTTACTTCAGAAAGAAACACTTTTCATGTTCAATATTTAACTATGTTGCAAATAATAATAATACAACATTTTTTAAAAGTAAAGATATTTCTTGCACATTTTACACACTTTTTATTCCAATTATTTACCCAGTATTTTTCTGCTGTGTCTCCCCCCATCTAATTTGTATTGCATTAAAACCTGATATTCACATCTGGGTAGATGCGATGTATTTGGATAACATGAATCTGACTAATAGGATTAACCAGTAAACACTTCTCTATCACAGATAGCTTTTGAAAATGTTTATAAATTTCTAGGTGATAAAATATTTTGAACATAATTTAAACATTTTCCAATAAACATCAGGATAGTATCAGACAAATTATTTAACAATATTGTTATTTTTTGTGTTTTCATTATTATTCAGGAGTCAAATTATGCTCAGATAACAATTTAAAAAGGGTATTAGACTCTTGACTTTTCCAGCTTTAACATTCTCATTTTTAAAAAATTTCTTTTCAGTTACAATTGACATACATTATTAATTTCAGGTGTACAACATAGTAATTAGACATTTATATACCTTATGAAGTGATCACCCCTGTAAGTCTAGTATCCATCTGACACCATACATAGTTATTACAATATTATTGAATATATACCCTATGCTGTACTTTACATCCTCATGACTATTTTTATAACTGGCAATTTGTACTTCTTAATCCCTTTCACCTTTTTCACCCAGTCCCCCAACCCTCTCTCCCATCTGGTGACCTCCAATTTTCTCTGTATCTCTGAGCTTGTTTCTGTTTTGCTTGTTTATCTTATTTTTTTAGATTTCACATATAAGCAAAATCATATGGTATTTGTCTGTCTCTTTCTGACTAATTTTAGAAGATATTTGTCAATGGTATAGCTGATGGAGGTTAATATCAAAAAAATATAAGGCACTGTTATAAATTAACAAGAAAAAATCCAATTAAAAATGGGCAGAAGACCTGAATAGACATTTATAGACGTATGAAAAGATGCTCAACATCACTGATCATCAAGGAAATGCAAATAAAAACCACAATGAGATATTACCTCACACTGGTTAGAATGGCTATCATCAATAAATCAACAAACAAATGTTGGCAAGGATGTGGAGAAAAGGGGACCCTTGTGTACTGTTGGTGGGATTGTAAATTGGTGCAGCCACTATGGAAAACAATATGGAGATTTCTCAAAAAGTTAAAAGTAGAACTAATATATGACCCAGCAATTCTACTTCCGGGTACTTATCCAAAGAAATCCAAAACTCTAATTCAAAAAGATATATACACCCCTACGTTCATAACATTCTCACTTTTAAATATCAATTGGCAGCTCTGTAAATCCAGAACTATAATCCTTTAAATGCTTCACCAGCATGGATTTGAATTTTGAGGCAGACAGCTGCCCGTGAGAGCTAGTGAGTGAATCTAGTTGGCTGCTCTGCACCTGAATCTCAACATGGCCTTATTATTCTCTTTAGGGCAATCCAGTCATGGCTGTTAGGTGTTCAAAATAGTTTCTTTGTGGGACAAAAAAAAAAAAAAAAAAAAAAAAAGTTGACTCCAAAAGAAAGCCAACTTTTAATGTTGGAGATGTTAGTGATAGGAAAATAAAGAACCCTAAGAAACTGCTGGCATTCTACATTTTGTGTATTCACAACTGCCTCAGAAAAATATTCCTTGGTAATGCTTGAAGTTCAGTGTAATTCTCAATCTACACGTTTGTATTACTGACCAGACTACGAGCTCCTGGAGGACAGAGTTGTGCTGTATTGGTGAATCCCCAAAGACTAGCAAAATACTGGCATAAACTGGGTATTCCATATATTTTATTGAAGTTCAAAGAAAAAGGAAGGAAGGATGGGAGGAAGGTAGAAAGGACTATAGTAATTTGTGATGACATTCAGAGAAGTAACCTTAAAACATAATTCTTGTTGTAGGTACTTTGGTTGAGTTTCAGACAAGTATTTCTTAAAGTGTTCAACCAAATTATAATCACCAAATGAATGCATGTTTTGATATTTCACTGTAGCTCTAGTTGAAAAAAAAATGTGTAGCTCTACACAGAGTTAAAATATCTTCCAGCCAGTCCCATGAATCTTTACTTGAGCAAGCTCCCAATTTATCTGGTGCACATTAATATTTGGAAGACATACCTCCAGTAACAACAGGATATACTCTGATGTTTCAGAAAGAAACAGATTCTGGTGAACTGAGGTTTTCATTAATAAAGGTTTTGTCTATATTAAGAAGAATTGTGAGGGAAGTAGTAAATAATCACAGCAATCTTTATTTTCTCAACACAGATGATAGAATTTGGAAGACCTTTATTTCCTTTCAAATTTAATGTATGTTAACTAGGTAGAATTATAACTGCAGAAGTGTTAGTCACTGTTTTTTCCTTTAACTAACTTAACACATGAATCAGTGTTCTCCATTTCTTCCGTAAAATATGTTGATGCCCAAAATATACTCAAAGCATTAAATATATTTGTGTACTACTGTTCCTGCCAATTGAGTTACTTACCAAAGCCTCAGGTGTGTTTGGTCTGAAATCTGTTTATACCAGTCTGCTATTGTAATAAGATTTATAATGTTATATAAATAAGTTAAATATTAGTGAGGAAAGAATTTTGTGGGGTTTTTTTTTTTTTTTTTTTTTCATAAGATCTAATTTAAGTATTTAGGTTTGCTCAATAAAAGCAAATCATTAAAAATTGTTTTTGAATTATGTGTTGTTACAACTGTAAAAGACTGGGAAAAATAATAAAGCATTAGAGAATTTTTAACTTGCTTTGCACACATCTTAACTTTCTCTAGTTAAAAAAACAAAAAAAAACACCAAAAAAAAAAAAAAACGGAAGCTAGAAATTTGATGCATTTCATTATGGGAAAGTTTTATGAAAGAACCACTGACCAAGAATTTCAGGGTTTGGCCTGACAGTTAAAAAAAAAAAAATGAATGCATATTTTGATATTTAAAGTTAACAGAAAATGTATTAGTATATGTAGGCACACTTTAAAAGTTATTCTCCAATGTAACTTAGTTTTTAATTAACTGAACACTCTTTGTCCAGACTGTCCTAGGTATATGTCCCCTGAAGACCATCTATCTGTAGCTCAGAGCAAAGAGGTAGGACCCACTGGGGACAGAATGCCAGTGGCTCCTTTCTTCTCTGTTCCTAAGATGCTCAGATCACACTTTGTGAAAGTTCTACAGTGAGAGGAAATATTAGAGCCATTTAGGATATGCTAAGAATTTTACACATTCTTATGGCAGTTGGTGCTACATAGCAGGGAGAAGAGCAAAGCTTACCTCCTCCAATGATAAGCAAAACAGAAAGTTACAGAGAACTGAAGTCAAAGAATTAGCACATTCTCAGTTGCCGCAGCCATTGGGAAGAAAAAGAAGACCACTGGGATTTTCCTTGCGTTTCTTCTCAGCTCAGACATGTCAAAACTCTCCCTCTAGCCACTTGATAATTCCCTCTTCTGTGTAGTCAGAAGGGATTCGGCAATTATACTAAATGTGAATAAGGAGGCTGGGAATGATGAAGTGTTAAGTTTTAGGTCACATATTTCCATGTTGTTGAAAGCGTTGCATGGATAAAACTCTCCAGCTTCCCCAGGGAAAAGTGCAGAGCTTTCCAGCGCGTCTCAGAAAACGGACGAGCATGAGTGTCATTCCTCCAAGCCTCCATCCCCATTTTGGCATGCAGGCTTGTGCCTCTAAGTGAGATTAACATCCCTTCCTAAACAGTTTTCTTTTTCTGACTGAGAATAGAGGAAGAAGCAACTGAAAAGACAGCAACAAAATTTGCTCTGAGAAACCAAATTTCTATTTCATGCACTTTTCTGAAAAACTGTCTGCATATGCTCTATTATGGGAGCGAAATATTGGGCTACAATGAATCAAAATGGCTGTTAGAGAGATAGTGGAGGGAGGAAAGCTTCTAATAGCTACAAGTCAGTGATGCAGAAACAACTCTTTCATCATAAAGATGAAAAATAAATGAAAGAAGGGAAAATGGGTTCCCACATTTGTAAACTGTCTATTGGATAGTTTATCAGGCAGACCACGAATCCGATGCCTAGCAACAAATGCTTGGCTTTGATTAAATAACTTCTACTCCCTGTCTCTGTTCCAATTTGAAGCCTTTTTGCCACATATTTCCTGTGGACCCTCCAAGATTATTTCTGAGCCTCAGTTTCCTTCTGCAAAACATAGTTAAAAAAAAAAAAAAATGTTTCCTTATAGAGCGTTGTGAGAAAGAATGAGACAACGTACCTAATGCGTTTAGCGCAGTGTTGATACATGAGAAGCACTTAAAAAAATCTAGTTGTTGTCATTACAGTTAGAAGATATTTCACAACATACACTAATTTTCTGTTGACTCTCTCCCATGAGACTGTGAGCTATTTGAGGGTTAGCAGGTTCCTGTCTACTCTGTATGAGAACGGGAACAAAAATCATCCGGGGCCTTGTCTTTGCCTGAAAATTAATAAGGGGAGGCTGAAATAATTATGTAAAAGGCTTTCAGATGCTAGGAACTAATGTGTTTCTAACGACAAGTTGAGTGTTGGTTTATACAAATGAGGACTGTAATTTTAATCCAAGGAGTTAATTACTGAGTAAGAAATGAAAACCAATTGGTTGCAACTGGAGCTAAACTGTGACATAAACCAAAACGTAGACTACTTTCTATGCTTCGGCTTCCGAATGCTGAAGAGAAGCTGTCCCCTTCAACTTGCCCTTGGTCCTATTTTTTAAAATCCCTTTCTCTTTATGTCTGAGAAGTTTCAGGATCTATCTACAAAAGACGTAATTTTTGAGATCTTAAACCTGTGCTAAAAAATTGATAGTTCTGACAGTTGATTTCAACTGGGAGTGCATATCAAAAACAGCTGTGGAGATTTAAAAAAAAAATAGATGACTTAGAAGTTATGATCAGTTTGTCTGGAGTACGTTGAGAGATCTGTAGACTTACAAGGTTCCTCTGGGTTCCACTGGTGAGTCTGCTCTATACCTAATGTGAGGAATCATATAATCATGATGTGAAATAGCTATCCTGAGGGCACATTAGAAGGAATATGTTAACCAGATGAGATTATCTGAGTAGTACACAGAGAAGAGACAGGCATAAAATCTCATCTTCATATTCAGCTTCATATTAGGAGGCAAGTTTTGATTATGTATTATGGGACTGTCTTTGATAAAAATCATATTCATGCCTGAAATACAAAGATGGCCAATGCACATTAAAAAATAGGTTTGCACATTATTGCATACATAACGGCTTACCATAAGTCTATATTTTACTCCAAATAGTCTGTAATATCCACAAAAATAAAAATAAAAGCTTATACAAAATTCAGTGCTGATACTGAAAAGGCAGCAAGTCCTTATTGAATTAATAAACAATAGTAATAAAAATAGAAATTCTCCTTTTTCATAAATGAAACCTAAGGATGTTATACCATATTATTTTATGAAAACTACTATGATTAGTTACTTTAATCACAATCAGTTGAAAAATTTTAAACCTTATTTCAGATAGATTATTGATAAATTTTATTTTTCCTTCAGCTCTTTAATAAAAGGCAACAAAAGACACTGGAATTTTTCGTAAATGAATGCTGACTTAGAATTGGTCTTAAAACCACATTTTGCTAAAAAAATGAAAACAGAGGAAAAACCAATATTCGTTAGTTTTTGCCAAAACCTGAAGAAATGTCTAGTTGTGGTTTGTATTTTTCCAAGTTAATAAAATAATTGTCTCTGATATTTTATTTATTTTGCCTGATAATGCTCACAGGAAGTGTTGACTTTTTATAGCTGAACACAATTGAAACCAGACACAGTCCATGTATCCTATGGGTTTCATCTCTTCTCATACAAATTAAAGAAAGCAGATAAGAAGTCAAAGTTACTGAGCTGTGACTTCCAAAGGTGCTTTAATTCACAATCAGTCATGCATCTCCTCTAACTGCTGAGACACTCAAGCCCAAGAAAGATCAAAAGAATGATTTCTTTCCACATTTTAAATTTCTCATATGTATATATATATTTCTCTTTTCAATGTGAAGATGTTAGAATGCCATTGAAAATGTGCTCTTAATTTCTTTCCAGAAACAAAGAACTCCCAGAAGTTCTGGTGCTCAGACTGAAATATTTGTATCAATAGGAAGTTCTGTTTATGAGGGTAATTGTTTTCAATACAAAGCCAGGTTGTCTCCAGGGCATTAGTTACCACCTTCCATAAAGTTAGGATACTAGGGTACTCTTGGAACTTCTACTGTGTTTCCCAGAAAATAAGACCTACCAAGACAATCAGCTCTAATACATCTTTTGAAACAAAAATTAGTATAGGACCAGGTCTTATTTTACTATAAGACCAGGTATAATATAATATAGTATAGTATAGTATAATATAATATAATATAATATAATATAATATAATATAATAAATATAATACAATACAATACAATTCAATAGACTATAATACCAGCTCTTACATTAATTTTTGCTCCAAAAGATGCATTAGAGCTGATTGTCCAGCTAGGTCTTATTTTCGGGGAAACACAGTAGCTTGATCTGGTTGTATGTACAAACATACTTCTGATAGTGTTATTGCTGGAGCCTTCTAACTAGCATGCTCATGGCTTGAAGGAGTTAATATAGTTCCCTAAGTGCCTCATTAAAAAGGCCCACTCCAGACTTCCCTCTCCACAAACATCTTTACAAATCCATAAACCAGATTTTGCTGAATCTCCTTTAAGGAAGGTTAAGTAAAAAACAAAGCTCAGGTAGGCTTTTGTAGGCTTAAAGCCAATGTTAAGAAACAAATAAGTACCAAATGGTCTATGTTGAGACGTTTAAAAATAGTAATTATAATACATTATACATATTTGTGATTTCATGTGTTAATAATTTTAACTCATTTTTTCTGGAAACCTTATGAGGCAAGAGGCAGACCTTAGGTATCAATCAGTACAAAGGGCAAGAGAGAGGAAAGATAGAAAAAAAGGTGGGATGAAACTCAGTGCCCTAGAAAGAAGTGAAGCGTCTTAGGTTGTTGCATTCTAGCCGCAGTGGAGACTGCGGATGAAGTGGTGTATGCCAAGAAGTTCTTGTTTTCCCAAAGGGTGTGCCCCCTAGCGGCCGGTTCCTCTGATGCAGAGAGCAGAAGTGGGTGTGACTGATGAGAACTGGCGTAGGGAGTCTACTTCCATTCTTTGTGGAGTCATGTTATTTTGTCCTTAGGTGAAAGGAAAGCTCTGGAGGAAACGACTGAAACACTTTCCACCATGTGTTTTGGTGAAAGTTAACCAACTTGTAACATGTGATGAATTCTTTTAATTAAAACAAAAAGGTCGTCCGACTCATTTTTGCCAAAATGTTTCAGAAGTTTGGAGCCTACCTCATTTTTTGAATATGCAGAATTGACACTCAGCTGATAAATTGCTCTCGTTTGAATAAAACATGATAGTCTTTCTATTTTAAAAAGGGGGAGGGAAAACGTCATAAAAGCTACGATTAAAGAATAATTTTGTCCCATTCCAATAATAAAAAAATGCATAATAAAATATATATATATATGGCAAATACTTAAAAGACTTAAATCGATGCCATACTTCATATGTCAGTCTCTTTTATTTAATGTGCCTAGTTTGTGAAGGCAGCAGATGCTTACAACTAATAATTCACTATTTTGGAAAGTCACCATGATGGCAAATTCATATTCATTTTTCCATTATAATTAATATTAATAATAATGGATTACAGATTTGCCTAAATCTATATCTATAGTCTGATTCTCAGATGATTTCTTCAGATCCCATTTTAATGGTGAAAATAATCATGAGTTAAGGTGGTTCGCAAAATATTTTTGGCAGAGTTAAGTAAAAATTTTGGAGTCTTTGATGTTTTAATCTTGGGTAAAAATAATAACTACTGTTCATTGAAAATTCAGTGTGCCAAGTGCTTTACTTGTATCTAATCCTCATAACATCCCTGCAAGGCAGGTAAGGTATTATTATTAACGTTTTCTTTTAACAAGTGAGAAAGTTCAGATATGGGTTAAATGATTTGCCAAACATCACTTCATTTGTAAATGGCAGAGAGAAGATTCAAACTGTTAATTTAGGCACAATGCAAGGTCCTCTTTTAGAACGTAGGTTCTCTTTTTTCCCTTATATGTTCTTAGAGTCGTATGAGCAGAAAGAGACCTTAGAATCAACCCAACATGCCAGTTCTGCATAACAATCCTGAACCCTGGTGATTTACCTTCCACTGGGGTGTTTCTATTGAAGAGGGGTCGTCGCCACTTAACATGCATCCATTCATGCTGGTAAGAATCATTAGAGAGTTGTGTTCCTACTCAGTCAAATTGTGCTTCCCTGGAATATTCCTCCATTCATTATGGAGATTCCTTCTCTACAGCACTGTTAAAAGGGAGATTCTAATTCAGGAGGTCTGAGGTGGAGCTTGAAATTCTGCATTTCTAATAGTGGAACTCCCAGACAATGCTGCTGCTGCTGGTCCGTGGACCACACTGTGAGTAGCAGATTCCAATACCACATTCTTCCAGCCAGTCAATTCAAATAGCTATCACACAGGTTTATACGTAATTCTTTTTTCTCCAGGTTAGACACCCAACTATTCACCTGCTCTAGGTGTGGTTCCAGATTCCTCCCATCCTGTTCGTGTCCCCTAAATTCACTTATTGTAAAACCTCCAGAATTTGAAGTAGATTCTTCACGTAATCAGACCGTGGCAGAAACCAATGAGCTCTGCATTTTTTTTTTTTTTTTTTTTTTTGCAACCAAAAACTACTATTCATGTAGACGGTGTATATAAGTGTGTTTGTTTTTTTGTAGTCAACAATTAATAATAATGAGCTTATAGCCAAGTAAATCTCTCCATCTTTAAAATCCTAGATTCTTAAGCTAATCAGTCACTTTTATTCCATATTCTCATGGTTGATTTTGCATATTTTTGGTCCAGGTAAGACTTTACATTTATCTCTGTAGAATTTTGTTTTGTTGGCTTCAGCCTACCTTTCTATCTTGAGTTTATCATTTATTGAAGACATCAAGGTTCCAACTTTGTGTAACACCAAATTCTATTAACCTACTTTCATAGTGTTCCACTGAGTTATCTGATAAAAATGTTGTAGACACAGAATCACCAGCAGAGACCTCCCTTTATTAAATCCCTTTGTTTACTGTCATTCAACCAACTATAAACCTACTAATGGGTGAACTGTGACGTCAACCAACAACAGTTTTTACACATTGTTTACAAGAACATCAAGACAGAACTTAGGCTAGTAGAGCATTTCTCTTCACCTTTTTCTTTACCTTCTAAGAGGGAATTTGTCAAAAAATTGTCCAGAGAAGAATTATCCAGAAGACTTAGATGTTAAAAAAAAAAAAAAAAGAGAGAGAATTAGCCCATAAATGGAAACCCTCTTCCATTACTGTGCCTTGACATTCTGTCAACAGATTTTAATATTAATACTTAATATTGTAGGCATTGGCTATGTGATTATTGGATTATAAATTATTTCAATCATCTACTATATTATCTTGGAAAAGTTCATCTCCCAACTTGTTCATTTTCCTCTTAAAATGGAGACAGTATTAGCTATAATTAGCTATAGGTTTGATGTAAAATACTAGATAAGAATTTATGTATAGGGCTGGCACGTGTTAAGCATTGAGAAGGTTGGCGGGGAACATGGTGATGATGATAACGATATTCTGGAGACCCCAACGAACCCTGCCTCACAGTTCACACCCTGGTGTGCTCCTTTCACCTTGAATCTCAACTCGCCCTGTCATCAACTTTAACAATAACAACAACAACAACAACAAAATGCAGTGAAAACGAAGCCATGCTATTTCTGGGTCTAATAAACCTTAAAAAGGCCTGGAAATTTCTATTTTTGTGCCTGAGGCATGCCAACTCCCACATAAGAAGTCTGATGACCCTCGATCACTGTGTTAGGAGAAGCCACATGGAGGAGCACTCAGTAAACAGCCAGCAAGAACTTGCCAGCCTTGTGAGGCCATTGGTAGTAGGTGTCCTGCTCCACAACCCAGAGCCCTGCCCATCTCCCTGTCCTGGCTCAAGTCCCCAGCCTGGGTCTGAGTTCTAGCTTCCCCCATCCTCATTCAACCAGGAACAAATACAGGGAATCCCTAATAGTGCACCAAAGAATTTCAGTGATACATTTTTCTTTCTAACACACACATGGGAATAATTTACTGAAAATGATTTATGAGTGTTTTGTGTTTAATGAAAATAATTTCACTAATTTATCATTTTATTTTTAAAATAAATGAAAAACACCTAATAAGGGTTTGTCACACAGTGTGGTGAAGATAACCTCATGATAAAACATCAAAAATTACTAAGTACTTCCTTCTTACCATTTTATATTCTTTCCAACCTCTTTGGAAATCCACGCTTCCATCTTCACGATGTTGTATTACAGTCCAACCTCCCCCATTAAGATCCATATTGCAAAATACCTGACAAAAAAAGGGAAAATAAAGTCAAGTGAAAATTATATCTGTTGTAAAGAAGCATACATCAGATATGTTTTAAAATAGAAATCTATAGAACTGTCAGGCCTATAGATAAAAATAAAAATTACTATGCTAAAAATGTTAATTTAGACATTTTATTGGCTACTTTTCTTATATTTGAGTTGTTTTTTATTAAATTCCATCAAAGATGCATAAATTACTTATAAACACTTAAATGAGTTAAATATTATCTCAGTTCAGACTATAAGTTTTTTTAAAATTGTTGTTTTCAGTGATAATAGGCATTTGTTTTTGTTCAATTTTTAAATATATTACTAAAGTTCCAAAACTACAGACCATTTTATCACCAAAACATAAGACTTAGAATTTTTAAATCTTTAATTAACTGAAATGGCAATATAATAAAGGCTTTGGAAAAAATGTTTTTAAAAAATCATTTATATTTAGCTATTACACATTTCATTGCATATTAACTTCTATACACTTACATACTACAATAATTATTCTTGATGGTTCAGTGTTACGTTAGAGGCAAAGTTTGGCCTTTGGCATAAGGAGAACAGATTATTTGCATGAATTTTCATTATGAACAATAAGAGGAGAACATGACATACTGTATTCCTTCTGACTGCAACAAGCATTTCTTTCCCATGTGGAAAAGTTATCCAAATCTTTCAAAGACTTATACTTATTTCAATTATTCTAAATACAATAGTATTTATTTAGAAATTGATTCATTTCCCCCAGAGTCCATCCCCATATCTGTAATGGGATTATATTTGGAGAGCAATCACTGTAATTGATGTAGCTTGAATGTGGCAGTTTGATTATTTGAGGGCCCAGCTATGGGGAACACCACCATTCTCCTGGCAATTGACTACTAAACCATCTTGGAGGCTGGCTGAAAGTGTAGATACAATGCGACAACAGCAGGCAGGCTGTGTGGACATAGGGCTAAACTTTGATTAAAGAAAAAAACTTGAAGTATTTTCCCTGAGGCATTAAATTTGGAGCACAGATAGCTACTGGGTAGGAAAACAATGCCAAGGACGTCATTCAAAGGATAAATTACCCATGTACTTCCTCAGAGCAAAAGGATAAAAGATACATGCCTATTTCTGAGCATAAATAAGTAAGGGACTCTCCAGAGGGCTGGTTCTCCCGGTTTTGACGACACCCATCAGTATGTCTTTATAATCCCTAGGAATTTACTGACCTTCAAGATGTGAAATTCCCCTCCCTGTCTCAAGGTTCCCCCCTCAACTAATCCCTTAACCTTCAATACCTGCTCATTGTCCTCAACATAACCTCTAGCTAGTCTTTTGTCCTCCTTCGTTTAAATTCATTAATTCACTTATTTTTCACTCAGCAGCATTTGGGGGAGGGGGGCACTGATTTTGTATTACAACTGGCGATATTACAATGAATAAAGTATGGATCATATCCTGAAAATGCCTAGAAGTTTAAGTAGCGACTGCTCCTGTGGGATTAAGGAGATGTGGGTGTCCACAATTTTCAACTCCAGTGACCTGAGAATGACCTAAGGAAGAGCTAACATATGAGTAAAGAAAATGATCATGGTTTGGGACAGGTAGAGTTTGAGGACAGTCATCCAAAAGGGGAATTTTATAGATCTGTTAGAGATGATCTACTGGAGATAGACCCAGGATAAGAATATGGACAAGAGAATACGGAAATAAGAAAGGAATAGCCATTAACAATAACATGCTTGTTAAGTGCCAGATAATTTAAACACTTTACATGCATTTTCTAACTTCTCTCACAACAATCTTATGGTGTAGACATGATTACTATCCCCATTTTACAGATTGAAAAAAACTGAGGCTTAGAGTATTTCAATAATTTACCAATAGTTATTATTAATAGCAAGTACTGGATCCAAGATTTGAACACCACATTTACCTAATTCAAAATGGTTTTGGGAGTAATATGCTTGAAAGTAGTAGTCGATAGCTTGAAGACGTACTATTTAATGAAGTAAATAGTGGAAAGGGATGTATGTGTGCGGGGGACGGAGGAGGACCCAAGAATGGGCTTTGGTAAACAACTGATGGAGATAAAGTACGTTAATACCTTTAAGTAAGCAGGAATTTTCTTTTACTCGCTACTGTCCCCAGTGCCTAGAGCAGTACCTAGCCTATAGTGGGTACTAAATGAATATTTGTTAGTAAATAGAGATGCAAGAAAAGACGAAATATTATAGAAAAACTTAATTAATGGAATGCAATAAAACATGGAGGTGGATTTTGAGTTGGGGAAATGATCAACTTAATCAAATATTCCAGAGAAGTCAAGACAAATAAAGATTAAGAAAATACATACTTTAATTTAAAATGAAGGAGCCGTTAGTGACCTTGAGGAGACAGAGTACAGGATTCTTATGAAATAAAATCCAGATGGCACAGTTTAAAGAGGGCATAGGACAAGTGGCCAAGCTGGAACTTTACTGGTGAAATTTAAATTAAGAGTAAGTGAAAATGTCAAGGAAACATTTTGCTAAGGGAAACTGATGTCACCGTTTCTTTATTAAATTTTACCCTACCTTGACTGGTTAATCAGAATTTTTTTTCCAAATTTTTCTATCCTCATGGACATTGATTGCCTGAAATTTTGCTAAACTGTGTTTGTAAATCCATAAATGTCACTTATGTAATTGGGAAAAGAAATAACTACATTTATAAATATGGAGTATGAAGACAAAACTATTCTTTACATTTTTACTACTATTATCTATGTGATTAAAATTTGTGCAAAGTTTTAAAATCACTCACAAAGTTTAGGAAAAGACAACTTTCCTTTCAAGCACAGGTATCCAGTGACTTGAAACCGTTAAATGAGCTGAGAGTCCTTAGATAAAGAGTTAGAGACAGTCAGAGCTACACAGAAGGTAGAAGTTTCCCAAGCAGATTTCTGTGTTGGGAGCTGAGGGGCAGACAAGTTAAGAGGTTGGACATATATTCTACAATTCTTATTAGGACTCAATAACAGCAATGATTATAGGGGCTATTTGTGAAATATGGGCACAACAGAATTGAATGGCATGGACGTGGGAGCTAGATTTCCTACGTTTAGTCCCACCGCTTAGATCTTTCGCAAGGATTAAATGAGTCAATGCATACAGAGTTTTTTAGAATAGGTTTGGCACTTGATAGGCTTTGTCATTACTCTTATCTCTTAGATGTGTGTTACATATGAGATAATATGTATTTAAAATGCTGTGCATTATATAGTCTATGTATACATCTTATATATAATAAGATATAATACATACATATTATAGTTTACTATTACATATAACTGCATATAATTTATTATTTATTATAAATAATATGGAATGTACAAAGCTATAATATGTAGAAGTTCAATAAATTGTGCTTATGATTATAATTATCAGCTTGTTGTTAATAGTACTGGCATTACTAATCTTTGGATATGTTACTTTTTGTTATATATAACAAGAAGTAACATCTGCAAAGATGATAAATATTTAAGAACTGACTCTGGGTGGAGAGCACACAATGGGATATATAGATGATGTATTATAGAAACACATTTGAAACCTACATAATTTTAATAACCATTGTCACCCTATTCAATTTAATAATAATAAAAAAGAAGATGGATTTACTCTAGAAAAAAAAAGGCCATGTATTTCTAGTCAGAAGAAAAATAAAAAGCCTATGCATATTAATAGATGAAGGACAGTCAAGAAAATAGGTAGTTGGTTTCAAAAGATCTGAGAGATGAAAGGACTTGAACAGTTCCTTTGCCAGTGCTGTGTGGTCTGTGCTATTTGGCAGCACCCTTCCTGCAGACAAGGCCCCGCTGCAGTTGCTATGCCGCTTGCATTTATTGATCATATGACTTAGGCTTAACTCCGTCCAAGAAAAGGTTGAACTGGCTCTTATCCCAGGCAAGGTCGAAGCTTTCAAGCATTAAATACCTTTTAACATAATATGGAGATTTAAAACCAAACAAAAAAGGGAAATTTGATTCACATAGTTCTTATGTTTTTATGCTCCATACAAGTTGGAATGATTAGGCTTGAGGATATTAATTACTTTTCTATAACCTTGAATAAAAAGGACTCAACACATTTGTTATAGTCCTTTTCTAAGGATTAGGGGAATTATAAATTCAGAAACAAATTTTTAATATTTTACAATAAGCTGAGCTATGATTTAACGGTTTATGTTTTTGGATGAAACTAGGCTAGCTTTAAGGCATTTGGTTTTAGAAACTTAGGGAATGAAAGGAAAAATTTCCTACTACTGTGCACTGAAGGGAATTCAGAGAGGAAAATAACCACATGCTACTAATAACATAAAAGTACAAGATAAATATAGAAATAATATAATTCTCGTTTTCTATCTACTTGAAAAATTAAATAGCCCTAGAAAACCACCTTTGTCTTCCACGTTACGTTTGAAAAGATAACACTTTTCTAACATTTGCAGACATTCTTTCTTCACCAGAAACCATATTGGTCAAAACAGTAACTGCATAAATATACTGCATAAGTATACTTGCAACTCTCGCTCTGTCTAAAAGATAATTCTTGTTAATAGTTTTCATCAATTACCTAAATAGCCCAATTTTATTGATTGGCCTATATCCCATATCATACCCACACTCGTACATATTTTGTTTTCTTTTGTTTTTAAGTAGGCTTGCCTTGAGTTTCTGATCTTGCTAGAACTTCTGCAGCAAGCATTACAGTGAGCAAAGCTTTTGCTAAGTATATCCAAAAGTAGCACCAAAGTTTACATTGACAAACGTAATTTACTTGGAAGGGCGAAGGCCCTAAAATGCATTTTCCAAGCACTTTTTATAGGATTAAGAGAATATCAATGATTTATATCAAAATAGGAGAAGAAAATGAGATTATATAGTGAAAGGGAGCCAGGTGGCTTATAATCATAGCATGAATCAGTTTTACATAATTTTCTGATAATAAACTCTTTCCTGTGTCACTCACACAGCTTCATATTCAAAAATTATGGATGGTGCAACTTCAGTCATCACTAATATAAATAATTATCCTTCTTAGCCCCTTTTAAGATGCTATAGTCTGGAGTTGATTCCTTTGTGGCAAAGCCTGTGTTCAATATTTACTATGTGATTTGGGCAAGTTACTTTTCTAAAATAGGAATATTGGGAGCACCTATCTCACAGAGAATATGAAGAGTACACAAGCGAATATATATCTAAAGTGCTTAGAACAGGACTTGGCAAACTGTAAATGCTCGATACATTTGAACTATTGTATGAATCAGCTTCTAAATTACTTTGGGGGAATTCACACAATATTTATTCTTACTACTGCCAAGTTATGTGACTATAATAAGCAATTTAAAACAAAATATGCTACCTATGAAAAAGCACAGGTATTACCAGTCTAAAATCTCCGTCTCCATAATAAAACAGTATTACTACTTGTGAGAGGATCTATGATCATAAAAGGGAACCGATAAAACAAGGGAATGAACACCTACGTCAGGAAGAAGGCCAAAGTCTTTCTCCCTTCTGCTCAGTTATCTCCCCCTCTCACCATGCTCTGCTATTATTTCCAATAAAACGAAATCTAATGATAGCCTTGAGCAGATGCCGCCATTTCCACAGTGACTAAATTTGCCTGTTACAGGCCTGTACTAATATAACTGTGAATCTGCTCAGGCGACTAGTTTTTCTTAAGCCCAAATCTTAGAGGTTTTAAAATTTAGCAGATATTTCACATTTGCAGGTTTAATATTTCAGATTTTGTTTAACATGACCAAGCCTGGTACTCCATAATATGTAAAATTCAACTGTGCAGAGTGTAAGTTTAAATCATGCTATCCTGGTGAAACCAGCAAAGGAGCCAGGCCCCAAAGTCGTGAACTGGGTCCTCCAACCCACTCCTTTATGTAAACATGAAAAGCAAATTTATTCAAGTTCATGAATTATTATTTAAGTTTATGAGTCATTCAAGAGAATGACTTGAGATAGGATATTTTTCTTCTACCCTAATAGGAACAGTGGTTCTGAAAATAGGCTGTACATCATTTGTATCTCAAAACATTTTGAACTAGAATAGAGTTGTGGTTATACATGAATTAAAATTCATGGAATGACAGAACTATATTTGTGGTTCCCCCACCAAGGCTACTTGGTGGTACTGATGATGGAGTGAAAACAATTCTAAAAGTATGAATGTTAATTTGAAAACTTTAAAAGCCATTTTATTTTTATATTTATATGAATCATAGAATCATGAGAAGTCTAAAAGGAGGGTCACTTAATATTTTTAGTTAACTTTGTTTTTATACTCAAGGTATGTTACAGTGGAACTGACAATAATTTAGGGGTTCTTTCAGGTAAATTACAGAGAATAAGGATATTTATGTTAGTTCTACTTCTCTCCCTGAGGACAGTTTCTAACCACTTTAGATATATATGTGTATGCTGTGTGAGTGTGTGCGGTGTTTACATACCTGTGTGTGTATGAGTTGAATTTAAGCATAAGTATTAGGTTGGTGCAAAAGCAATTGCGGCTTTTACAATTATTTTTAACCTGTTAAACCACAGTCACTTTTGCAACAACCTAATACGATTTTAGGATATGAGCAAGCAGAGTAGGAGGGCTTCATATCACACGATCCAAAGGATTCAAAGACCTTCTCCTTAACACTAAGTTACTCTCTTCTCCTTACTCCTAGACTCGCCATTATAACCTCACAGCTTTTTCTGTTTGTTTGATTTTAAAGCCATGGAGCACTTGAATCAGTGAAATCTTGCACAAAAGCCCCAAAGTGAAAAGCAGGTGGAACCAAACTTCTCTGACCCAGGTAGCAATGCGCAAAACTGTGCCTGCCATCACTTCTCTTGCGTGCTTTCCCGACCCCTCCCTACTCTTATAGAATTGCTTGCAAGGCCTCTTTTTAGGGTAAAATGTCATCCCAGCAAAGGGGAAAAACAACAACAACAAAAATAAACAGGTAACCTAAACCACAAATCTTTATTGAAATCAGGAGAGGGAAGATACTGGTAGTGTCTAGACTCTCCCTCTTGACAACTGTTTGACACCTAACAAAGTGGTCTCCAATACACATTTCCCTCACCAATCAAAGGAATCTAACAACCAGGAAGATGAAAGAAGTTAGGCTCACTTATTATATACTACACAGAGTGTTAATATTATCATCAGCAGGCTGTTTATTCATTCATTCAGCACATATTTCCTGAGGACCTTCAATGTGCCAGAAACTATCCTGGGTTCCAGGAAATCAAAGATAAAAAGGTACATACAATGGAATACTACTTGGCCATAAAAAGGAGGAAATCTTGCCATTTGCAACAACATGGACCTTGAGGGTATTATGTGCAGTGAAATAAGTCAGACAGAGAAAGAAATATCTTATAATTTCACTTATTTGTAGAATCTAAAATAAAAAAAATAAAAAAAGAACAAATAAAATGCATAGATATAGAGAACAGATTCATGGCTATCACAGTGAAAGGGGGTTGAGGGTGAGCAAAATGGGTGAAGAGGGTCATTTGCTGATGGATGGTAACTAGATATTGTGGGGAGAACTTTATAACGTATATAAATATTGAATTATTATGTTATACACCTGAAACTAATATAATGTCATATACCAATTTTACCTCAATAAAAAAAATAAAAATTAAGAAAAAAAACTTAAAAAGGTACAATTCCTGATCTTGCAGAACTTTGGTAGTGAGAAAGCCAAGCAAATTTGCTTGAGAGAATCAGGGAAGGCTTTCCAAGAGCATGTGCACAGTATCCAGAGGAACTAGGGACATGGTACTGGTAATTTAGGGGGGCAAAAGGAGGAGAAAGTTGGGGATGAATCACTCCAAAGGCAGGCAGTCTTCTTGGGATCTTGGGCATCTAGCTAAAGCTGTAACATGATGAAGAGCACGGCTCTCCTCAGTCTCTCCATAAACCCTGCTTCAAACAGACCGTCTTCTGTATCACTACACTTCTATAGTATATTGTAATTATCTGTGTAATTGTCTGTCTTCATTCCTACACTGGGAACTGTTTTTCTGTATTATAACCCTTGTCAGTGACTGACAAATGAATGACATATACTTAATATGTAGGGAATGGAGGAATGGATGGGGGATTCAATGAATAAATAGGGAGAAAGAATATATAAAAGTGATGTGACAGCAGGAAGATAGTTTTTTCTTACTTTGAAGTTTACTTTGGATCCCATTCAATATACTGATGAATCCTATCCTCCAACCCACTCTTTTAACTAAATTTGAAAAGCAAATCCTTTCAAGACAGAATGTTTCTCTCATCCTAATAGGAATAGTAATTCTGGAAATATGCCCCTAGCTCCTTCTCTACAGTATTTGTACTGTAGATGGTGTGTGCCATCTGGATTCTTGGGACTTTGGACGATAGCTCCTAACTCTTCCCTATGCACTTGAAGTACATGTGACTTTGACATGTAATCTTCATAAGACAAGCATTTATAAGCAATGGGACACCCCAGGAATAAGCAGAGAATAAACAGAAAACTTTCTGTGGAAGAGAAATGGGAGATGAGGGAGATGGGGGAGGTCTGTACAATAGGTTTTCATCTTTTATGGACCTAAGAAACAGTATTTTTGAAAGAAAAGAGGTCATGCATATATACTTTCAGTTTAACAAGCACAAATCAATCAGGTTTTTCGGCAATTCAACTAGGATCTGCTTTACATCTCATAAACAAACACTTCTGGTTTTACCTTTTTGGGCTCTGGCATATTATTAATATAAATAGTGTAGATTCCACTTTTATTAAATCCAGCTTGATATACATCTGCACAATCTCTAAATGGTTTCTCTTCCTCCTTTTTTCCTCCCTTTAGTAAAACTGCAAAAAAAAAAAAAAAAGATTGAAATATGTGAATAAGCATATTAGTACCACTATTACCCAAATAGACTTCAAGTATAACTAAGCAAGTCTTCATTTCCGCCAACCAAATTTCAATATTAGTTACTGAAAAGTCTATCATAAAGATAATACTAGATTTTGAGGTGACTCATAAAATTACAAAGCTTAAGGAAAAATCTGTAGAACATTTTTTGACTGAATTGAATACTTTTTTATTTTCCTTAATTTCATAAATCTTGTTTTTCTCTGAAGGTTTTCCAGAACATCAACTCAAGGGATAAACGACGTGATCATGTGATACCTCCAATTGGTAACAATCGTGTCAATATTCCTGCAAGATTTCTAAAAAGTTCTCACCTACATTTCACAGGAAAGTTTTAAAAAATGTTAAAGCATTTTTGGAGGAGGAAGAGATGAAGATAAATTCAAACAGCATGGAGATTTAAAACACTAAAAGTAGGCAGTAGTGTTTTTTCATGGCTTTAAATTGAAAAGTCCAGAAATTTTTATATAAAAAACAAAACAAAACAAAAAACCCTCTGAAAGTAATTAGATTTAGAAAGTAGAAAAGAATCTCTGACCCAATTTAACTACCCAGAAAGATAAGGCAACTGAACTTTTTTTTTTAATTTAATGCCCTAAAGCTATACAATTAGGTAGATGATACACAAATACAAAATATAATAAAAAGTGAATAAGCATTGAAATTAAGTTATATAGGGAAAAAGCTCAGAAAAGGCTGAATGTCAAGTGGAAAATAAATTTAATTAGAGCTAGTCTTTTCTGAGAACTTAATTTTATTTCCTAAGCTTCATCCATTATTAAATTATTATTAATGAGATCAAAATACAAAAGTGACTCATATTTAGTAGTCTTTAGCTAATGATATGAGTGGCATATTTATAAAATATATATGACTTTGTATTTCCTAATAAATATATATTATTTTAGTAATTGGTTTTATTAATCTTTTTCTATAAGTAAAGATTAATAATATGTTATCATCTTGCCCTTAAAGTCTCATGTTATTTAAAAAATACCTGCTTTCAATCACTTTGAGTCACAATGGTCTTTTATAACAAGAACACCAAAGGTAAACTGCGAATCAGTGCTTTTAAATTAATTTTAAATTCTCTATCAATCTAAAATACTAACCTGCATGCATGATGTTACTAATTGATAGGCAATTAAAAATAAACAGTCTAACTTTGGTAGAGAGAAGTACTATCTCAAAATAAATATTTTAAATTTCCAAAAATACTTATGTTTCAAGAAAATGAAATATCCATGTCAGATATGTTGCCATAACAGAAATATAGAAGTATATCATTTAATAGTATCATGTTTTTCTCTATAGCTCATGTCTGCATTAGTGGTTTTGCCTACTTGTATTAATAATTACATTTAAACATCACTATTACACTACATATCAACACAGGATAAGTAATCAGAGGATTACGGGTTCATACGATAGTGAAGAAGTATTGCATAGAACGTATGCCATAACAATTTAAAAATGAATGTATAAATGTTTACTCAAAAGCCATCTTTAATTGCATTGGGAATGTCAGTGGATTACATAAAGGTTTTACTTTCAAACACATCAGTGCAGTTCACTTGTGCTTATTTTAAGCTAATGGACTGTTATTTTCTAAAGCAAAATCTTTCTAAGTTCTAAATGCTTGATCTGTTGAAAAGTTTGAAATAACCAAATTAGATGTAAAAAAAGGATGTAAAGAAATACCAACTAAAATTTATGATCTTTTTTTTCTTTTTCTTTTTTAATTAAAGTTTATTGGGGTGACAATTGTTAGTAAAGTTACATAGATTTCAGGTGTACAATTCTATATTACATCATCTATAAATCCCTTTGTGTGTTCACCTCCCAGAATCAGTTCTCCTTCCATCACCATATATTTGATCCCCTTTACCCTCATCTAGCACCCCCCCCCCCTTTACCCTCTGGTAACCACTAAACTATCGTCTATGTCTATGAGTTTTTGTTTCTCATTTGTTTGTCTTGTTCTTTTGTTGTTTTTGGTTCATATACCACATATCAGTGAAATCATATGGTTCTCTGCTTTTTCTGTCTGACTTATTTTGCTTAGCATTATATTCTCAAGATCCATCCTTGTTGTCACAAATGGTCCTATTTTATCTTTTCTCACCGCCAAATAGTATTCTATTGTGTATATATACCACAACTTCTTTATCCATTCATCTATCGAAGGACAGTTCGGTTGTTTCCATGTCTTGGTATGATCTTTTAAGAGGATGAACAACACAGGAAGATATGTTCAACAGGAATTCAATGGTAAACCCATTTTTCCTTTTTTGGGTGAAAGATACAGAAAGTCACTTATCTAAGCAGAAAATGCTTCTCCTGTTGCATATACCACTTCCTGCCTCCCGTTATTTAGTTATGTAAGGAGAATACATTCCCTTCCCACTTCTCTGCCATCTCCCTTCCCCTTTTCTTTTCCTCTCCAGGAAGATGTGGGTGAAGAGGCTGTTGTGTGGAAGGAAGAAAACTATTTCACATACATCTTAAATAATAGAGGAAAAAATGGGTATTATATTGTTTATCTGCAAACTAAATGTATAAAAATGATGTCCAAACCATGAATTTAAGTCTTTTAATTGGAAAAATGGTTTGACAAGTCTACCATAAAAGGTATAACTAATACTAGGTTATATGATGGGTTTGTTGTTATGGCAACATATCTAATATAGATATTTCATTTTCATGAAATAGTTTGGTATTTTTGAAAAATTGAAACACATTCTTCCCAGGAGCAGTAGTCTTTGTTTCTAAAAAAAAAAAAAGAGAGATCCGATTGCTTGTTTTTAATTAGTCATTAAATAGTAAACATTATGTTTGAAAGTTTGATCCAGGCTACATTTTAGAGTATTAGAGAATTTAAAATCAATGTAAAAGCTGCATTCACAGCTTACTTTTGACATTTGTATTATAGACTATGATTTGAAGAAGACTCTTTCTATAAGGGTAGGTTGACCTTCAGAGTGTTTTTTCCTTCTTTAATCTACAAAGTGGGACAGTTACACATATATTTGAGGAAAGTGTGTGAATTATGTAACAGAGCCAAATGACTTACAATAAGTACTCAAGAAATTGTAGTTATTATTATTGTTGCTGTGGTAATATAAAAATATTATTAATAGCAACATTATATTATTACTATTAGTGTTCTATAGAAGGACACTAGCAGGCTAAGAAAAGCCAGCCAGTCAATGGAATGTTGGAAGCTCTTGTCTTCTACTGTCAAATCCAAACAGTGTAGAGTGTAGGTGCTTAAATGGAGGCCACTTATACTTCACTTGTTACATGTAGGTTTATATTGAACTGGCCTCTCCTTGTGAAAGTTCACTAATTGGCTTATTTTATTCATTGACTACATCAGGTCATACCATCATTATTTAAGTCTAAAAAAAACCCAGGTAATCTAATCTTGCTGTATTGTGAGTTTTATCTGAACAGTTAAGATTTAAGGATTATTTCAGATGAAATGATATATGATGTATATACCAACATGTTAATTGTAGAGGTTTTAGTCTCATAACTTAAATTGGCAAGACTAATTATTTTATTTGTTAAGTACCAGAGAGTTCTAGGAAGTTCAGTGTTATGACTAGATATTGTAAAACTGGACACATAATAAACATTCTGAAACATAGAAAGACAATAACAAAGTTGAATTTACTGAAGACTACAAGTGTCAGAATTAAGGATAAAGTTTTGTAGCTCTTGAGATTCAATACGATAGAAGATGTAAAAAATAATATAAACAGAGCTGCTTTAAAATGGAGCCAGAGCTGCTATCCCAGAGGACCTGCCTTACTCCTCAAAACTTTGGACTGGGCCGAAACCAACACTACGTCCCAAACAACTGTTTATAAAGACGACAAGAAATCAGATAGTATGACTACCAGACTGATGGCTACCAGACCGAAAATTAAAAAAACAAAGCAAAACACTGTTTAGAATTAGAGTCACTATGTTAGCTTACATGCACCAACAGATATGCCTTCCTTCTATTATTGTAATTGTTTCCCTTCCCTTTTTCCTAAATACTCTTTGCCTTTGTCTCCAATCAAAGCACTGTTTGGGTTTCTGCCCGAATCAGTGCTTCCCAAATAGCTGTTCTTTTTTTATCTCAAATAAATACTCATTGCTTTCACTTTGGATTTTCATTTTCAGGTTAACAAAGATTATGCCTGGATGAATGTATGGTAAGTGACAAAAGGCAGATATGAAAAACCTGATGGAATAGGATAAAAGAAGTATCAACTGGACAGAATTGGGGAGAGTGATCTGGAGACCTGACAGAGGTGTTTATCTATCTGTCAAAGTAAATTGCTTGTGATTATGGATGACTTTGTTCTTGTGTTTTTGTTTCCTATAATATGCACATGTTAACTTTTAAAAACAAATATTATTTTAAAACCTAAAAAAAAAAAAAATGATAATAATAATAAACTGGTTTAAAACTGTGAATTTAAAAAAAAATCTTTACATTTAAAAGTTCCTTCTTTGACCACATACTCTTACCTTTTTCTCTCCCATTCTTTACTTCTTAATGAGTTTGTCTTTTCTCTAACTGGGATTGTAGATCCCCTCCATTACAACCAGCCCCTTCCTAGCTTCCATTTTCTTTCTTCCTAACTTCGATCTCAGAGCAAAGCTTTAAAGAATAGCTCTGGTGGAGTTCATGGTGCTCTCCATTCACTGTCCTCTCACCCACTAACCCTTGCATGGGTAAATCCTGACACAAGGAAGGGTGTTTATTCAATTTCTAAATTGAAAACACTGATGTGAGGCTATTTAATGCCATCAAAATGTGTGTTGTCTAAAATCAGCTTTGTTCTCCATGCTGCTCAGTCCAACCCTTGGTCACTTCTAAGAGACTTTCTATTACATTTCCTGAATAGTGTATTTCAAATCTTTCCATTTTTTTCAAGACTAAATCTCACTCCTATCTTTTCTCATTCTTTATATCTGGCCTTGTTTTATGGTTTATTATGAAGAGCAAAGCCATTTGATCCATAGATCCAACTTTTTACTACAGAAGTTGTCTTGCATTTTGACTATGTGTTTGCTTTTCTCTTGGTCTGCGGATTCATATTTCTACTTCTCTGTTGGGTAGTTCCTACTGCTACCCCAACTTTCATTTGTTTAATATTACCTAATCTTTTCTTCCAAACCCTATATTCCCTCTTTCTCTTACTGGTCTCACTATCCTCCCTCAGTTGTCATCAATTAAATTTTAATGAAAGCCTAAATGTAAGATAAATAGACTAAGGCTTTTTTCATTGGTCTCTCAATTAAAAGCATGTCCTCTGTTTCAGTTCACTCCATCCTATATTAGTTAATTCAACAAATATTGATTGAACATCTATTTGCGTGACTTATCCTAGGCAACAGAGATACACATGTACAAAAACCACAACCTGACCTTAATGTGATCATAGTCTGATGGGAGAAAGACCTACTATGTTAGTAGGTCTCCATGATAGCTCATAATAGCTATATCCATGATAGGAGAAAACTCAACTCAAGCTGGGTTAAGCAAAAATATAATTTATTGAAAAAGGTAATTAATCTAGGATAGAGGTTTAGGTAAAGCATGATCAGGTTTCAAACAACATCTTTTCTTGACTCAGTTGTTGCCACTCTACCTGGTCACAAGATGGTTAGCAACAGCTTCTAAAGCTATAATGTTACCTGTTGAAACATAGCACCAAAAAGAGATAACGTCCACAGTTGTTATCTTGGAGGTATGCATCAACTGCATTGGGAGTATGCAGAAAGAACACACTATATCTGCCAGATACACATGGGGAAGGCTGTCCAGGCAAGGTAACACCTGAATGAATAAAACATGTAAAAGAGCTTATCTGCACTAAATTTTAAGAGGCTGGTATGCCAGTTCAGACTTTACCTACACCAATATCAGCAAATAAATCTAGAAAGTGTTAGGAAAGAATCATTATTCATTCTTTTCATTTAGCCTTATCTGTACAACCAAATCTTCATGATCTAAAAGGAAAGACATACAGACAAGCAGGTGTATGTCTGTCTTTCACCAGCCAACATTCAGTCAATGAGAAACCTGAAACCCTCACTCTAGCAGCTATTGACTTTGTCAGGCCCTTCCTTTTATTTGCCCAACCAATTTCAATCCAGATGGTATATCTGCCACCAGGCTGATTTCAGGGAAGAACCATGAAAGTTGAGGCACAGGGTCACTTCAGTTCAGATGAACCCTAAAGAGAAAACTTCCTGGAATGCAGAATTGGTAACTCTGAGTCTCAGCAGACCTAGTAGAAAACACAGGTGGCAATTAGTCTTGCTACCAGAGACACTGAAAAAAGCCAAAGTCCTTGATCTTATTCATTTCCTAATAGTTGCTATAAAAGAACTGATTCTTCAAACTTTCTTTTTCTACCTTAGATGTAGCTCATGGTTCATATCTCTCCAGCATTTAGCAAACATCACAAGGTGTGTGGATCAAGTTATTGATTTAAAGGTAATCCTTGTGGTACATTTTGGGCCATCATCATCAGAGAGCTCACAAGCCTAGGAATTGACCCTATATCTGTAATTTTCAACACAACAGGTTACTGGTGTTAACTGAGCACATGGACGAAAATAAAAGGCATATCTGACAAGGTGAAAACAAGCAAACAATTGATTAGCTTCTATACTCTTGACACAGGTGTGTGGGCATTTCATGCAAAGGCCATTTGAAGACAACTCCTAGAACCCTAATTTATTTGAAACAACTTTTAGAAGTTGAAGAAGGTGATACTTTGCATTTCAAAGGTGCGGCAAAATTAAAAGATTTGCAGGCAATATTCAGCGTTTCAGTATTTTGTGGATGGGTGTGAGGGAAAGGGAGACTTACCAGTGATTTTATACATATATATTACATATACACAACCACATAAATACATAAAATCTTTATGCTTCTAAATTGAGAATGTCACAGTTGGCATTTTATCTCATATAAAACATAAGCATGTGAACCTAAATATCTCATCATTTGATATCTCAGCATGATAGTTTTTAACCTACAAAAAATGGCAACTGAACATGGTTTAATCTAACATATATTTGTGTATATATATATATATATATATATATATATATATACACACACACACACATATATGTGTGTATATATATATATGTATATATATATATATATATATATATATATATATCTATATATATATATATCACTATGTCACAGTATAACAAACACATAATATATTGTATTTGTAAATATTTCAAATCTGAAGTCATTGGTAAAGTAGCTGAAAGCTTCCCTTTTTAAAAATCTACTATTCTTTTCCCCCACAATCCTCCAACCCTTGTATGAGGGAACACTTTAACATTGTTTACTTGCAGCATTACTATTTTAATGACTTTTTTTGTAAAAAGGACTGTTTTACCCTTATTTAAGTTCTTTATGTGTTATTGCTTTGTAGATACTCTGTAAAATTTTAACTATCCATCATCTTCCTGGTGGAACTATAATAATCATGATCAGGAAACTAGCTCAGTGTGCTCTCTAACTTCAACAAAACTTACAAGTAATGGAACTCTAACTATAAGGCTGAGACTCTTAACTACTTCTTACTGGTTTCTGCAGTAAAGTCAAATTCAAACAGAACTCAAGTGAATCATGTGTCACAGAGTCGCAGCAATAGTTAGCTGACAAAGTCACAGCCAGGGTCTTGAGTGCATCAGGACAAACCTCAATTCTGAATGGGTACAGGCTCTTGGCATGGACACAGGAAGTATGCAAGGAGTGACAGGAGGCAGACATGACCAAAAAGAAAAATATTGAGATGAGGCTAGAAGAGAAACACAGGTAGCAGAATTGTCTGTGAGAGGGGAACTCTCAGCAGAAATATAAAACAGAACTTCAAAAGCTAACAGAGGATTAGGGAGTAAGAGGCCCCTGAGAAACCATATTGGATTGCATAATGTCCATACCTTATACGTTATGCTGACCAGGATTTACCGCATTAGTAGTAGATACTGTTTGACAAGCCTAATGACTTGGTGTCCCAGCCTCTGGACTATTTACTAGCAGCTACAAATTTAGAGGAAGGGCTAGTGAGGGAGGTGAGAGTAGGCATATGTGTGTGTGTTTGTGAGTGTGTTTGTGTTCAATGCTAGAATCTGGCATGAAAAACAGCAAAATTGATAATTAAAAGCTTTTTTGTATGTATGAGGAAAATACAGTAAAATTTTACAAGCAAGCAAAAAGAAGAAATGATAATCGTGGGGGCAGCATATAAGGGACATATTATATTATATAATTTTCTAAAAGCACCATGGTATTATTGTGATACATATTAATTCATGCTGATGATAGTAAAGTAAATTTTGAGAAAAGCTTTCATTTTATACAATCTTCTCTACTTAGAGGAAAAAGAGAGGAGAGGATTAAAAACAATTCACCATCACAATATTTTTTAACTTTCTTAAAATTTTGCTACTTAAGGAGATACATTTTAATTATCTAAAGAATATATTAACCATTACATATAATTTTAGATTATATATACATGTGTATATAAATATATATACATATAAATATATACATATATACATTTTTAATATTGAGATATATGCATAAGGTAAACTTAAATCTATGTGGACATGCAAAGCACTCTATGGCATTCATAGGTGGATTACTAATTTTAGGGTACATTTTTTAAGTACAGAATAATGAACCATCTACATACTTCTATTTTAGTTTGATTAGTATATTTAAATAAATTTTCTAATGCTCCTTTAATGTGAAACGACTCACATATATAACTGAATGTATATTCAAAGCACATTACACTTTAAGCAACTATGAATGAAAAAAAATTACTGAAAGTTGAAAATGGATTTACACATAACTTCAGTTTAATCAAGTGATTATTCATTTTTCATAAAATTTATTTCTCTTTTCCCTTTGGGCACCCTGATGGGCAGTTATGAGTGCTCCATGACCTTTGCCATTTGTTTGGAAGGTCATTTCATTAACAAAGATATTTCAGGTGTTTCATGTGTGGTAATTTTCCATGTAATGTTTTTGGCATGACTGGAATATATTGATTTTGAACAAAAGATTTCCTATGCATGTGGGAAAGCTTAAAGGGCATCTTTTGTGTCCTAGTATAAGTAGACAAATTAAATTCAGCAAAAGCCATTAAAAACAGAATGAAAGTCTTCAGGCAATGCTCTAAAGGGTAGAAAGTAGTTGCCAAATGGTTTTGAAAACTGACACACAGGCAAAACTTCACTTTGAAGTTTTAAATAAATAAAGGCTGACTGCCACCATAGGTGTGTCACTTTGTTTCTTACTCTTGTGGTGAAATATACTTGAAGAGCAGTACTTGGCTACCAGCTGGGATTCTACCTGGGGTTTTACTCTGAACTTAGGGCTTCCTCAGTCAAGAGTGATAGAAAAAAAAAAGAGAAGATATGATATTATTGATAAGGGTTATAAAATGTGTGGGTTGTACAGACCAACAAGCAAAATCAAAGGTGTGTGGTACTTGTATGTTAAGCGATCTGGCAGCAGTACTAGAACTAGAAGTCGGATGTCCTGAGTCCTGTTCCTTCAAGACCATCATGCACTGCCCTCTAGATGGCATGTATCATAGCTGCTCTAAGATGCTGGCGCCGTGACCATTTCAAACTAAATCCTTGTTCTAGGGACATGGGCTGGGTTGATTATGGTTGAGATTCAGTTTATTTGTGCATTTGTAAGTGTGTACACAAAGCAGAAACAACTGGAAAAACCTTCCATTAAAACCAAATCTCCACTTAAAATTAAAACCAAAGTTCAAATTCACTGTTCTCAATTCACACTGGTTGTGAAAGCAGAATGTTCACACCTAAAGGTAATTATGAGTACATGAAAGGACATAATAAAATTAGAAGAGATATGACTTAATTGGTATTACATTTAATAATTTAACTTCATCATAAATTCATTATTAAAAAAGGTAGGTTATTCTTGGTAGGTCGTATATGAATGTGCTTTGTTACTAAAGTTGGTCCCATTCAGAATGTGAACACCCAAGCCAGTAGTAAGAAGAGAGTCCAGTGTTATGATATTGGTGTTATTTAGTTGATAATAAATGATGAGCATCCACAGGAAACTAAAAAAAAACAAAATTAATTGATAGTTTTCAAGGTTCTTTGCAATTGCCTTTTAGAAAAATCTTATGCTAAAAATCAATATTTTGTTTATATGTAGTTAAACATAACTGTACAGTTGCAACATTTCTCAGGTTTTATTTCTTTTTTTTCTTTCTCTTCTTAAAGCATAAAACACTTCATGACGATTTCAGTCCATGGCTGATGTGATGCTTACGTACTGAATGATGTTAATAAAATGTGTTTTTCTTCTTTTTCTCTGAGTAATTACAGGTTTCATCCGGTTCAGTGTAGAGTACCATAGCTTACCTGTAACTGATGTCCAATGTCCCATTACATCCCTGAACTTAGAAAATATCTGTTGAATTTGACTTGAATGTGGATGAGCCCAGGAAATGACTTTGTTGAAATTCTATTCAAAATATTTTGTGCTTCTTGGCTTTAGTCAACCAGACCATGAAGGCATAAGAGAAGAAGGAATTGAGTTTACTCACAGTAATGTTGGAATATCAAGGCAACAATTTGTGTGTGTGTGTGTGTGTGTGTGTGTGTGTGTGTGTGTGTGTAGCCTTTCACCTTGGTAACTTCTAGGCCCAGCTGGAACCAAGAGATATCCCTTCTCAGATAGTCTAGTTTCTGAAGTTAAAACTCTAATTCCAAAAGACAATTAACCACAAAATTTCAAATCACCCCCAAAAGATGTGGTTTAGAGGCATATAGTCCTTCATAGTATTCTTGTATGATCCTATGTATTTCTGTAGTATCTGCCATAACTTCTCCTCTTTTATTTCTAATTTTGTTTATTTGAAGGACTATATGCCACCAAACTCAAAAACCTAGAAGAAATGGATAAGTTCTTAGAAAAGCATAACCTTCCTAGACTGGATCATGAAGAACTGGAAAATCTAAACAGAACAATAGTAAAGAAGTTGAATCAGTCATCCAAAACCTCCCCAAAAACTAAATTCCAGGACTCGATGGTTTCACTAGTGAATTCTACCAAACATTCAAAGATGATTTAATATCTGTCCTCCTTAAACTCTTCCAAAATATTGAAGAGGCAATACTTTCTAACTCATTTTATGAGGCCAACATTACCCTAATACCAAAACCTGGTAAGGATAACACACACAAAAAGAAAACTACAGACCAATATCTCTGATGAATACAAATGCAATAATCCTAAACAAAATACTAGCAATTTGAATACAACAATGCATTAAAAAGATTATACATCACGATCAAGTGGGGTTCATTCCAGGGGCACAAGGATGGTTCAACATATGCAATAAAATCAATGTGATTCACCGCATTAACAAAATAAAGAACAAAAATCATATGATCATATCAATAGATGCAGAAAAATCATTTGACAAGACACACAGCCATCTATGATTAAAACACTTAATAAAATGGGTGTAAAATAAAAGTACCTCATATACATAATCAAAGCTACACACAACAAATCCTCAGCTAATATCATACTTAATAGTAAAAAATTGAAAGCTTTTCCTCTAAGACCAGGAACAAGACAAGGATGCCTCCTCTCACCATTGTAATTCAACATAGTGTTGGAAGACCTAGCCAGAGCAATCAGGCAAGAGAGAGAAATATAAGGCATCCAAATCGGGGATGAAGAAGTTAAATTGTTACTTTTTGCTGATGACATGACTCTTTATATATAAAACCCTAAAGACTCTACCACAAAACTGTTAGAGACAATAAACGAATACCGTAAAGTTGCAGGATACAAAATCAATGTACAAAAATCCATTGCATTCCTATACACTAACAATAAAATTTCAGAAAAAGAAATTAAAAAACAATTTCTTTTGCAATTTCAACAAAAAGAAAAAAATACCTAGGAATAAACTTAACAAAGGATTTGAGGGACCGATACACTGAAAATCATGAGACATTATTAAAAGAAACTTGAAGACACAAAGAAATGGGAAGATATTCCATGTTCATGGTTTGGAAGAATCAATGTAGTTAAAATGGCCATGTTACCAAAAGCAATATACAGATTTAATACAATCCCCATCAAAATCCCAATGGCATTTTTAAAAGGAACTAGAACAACAACAACAAAATCATTAGATTTGTATGGAATCACAAAAGACCTCAAATAGCCATAGCAATCCTAAGAAAAAAGAACAAGGCCAGAGGTAACAAACTTCCTGACTTTATTTTATACTACAAAGCAACAATAATCAAGACAGCATGATACTGGCAGAAAAACAGATACACAGACCAATGGAATAGAATTGAGAACCCAGAAAAAAAACCCACATAAATATAGACAGATGATTTTTGACAAAGGAGCCAAAAACATACAATGGAAAAAAGAAAGACTCTTGAATAAATGGTACTGGGAACATTGGAAAGCCACATGCAAAAGAATGAAACTAGACTGCTATCTGTCACCATACACCAAAATTAACTCTAAATGGATCAAAGACCTAAACATAAGACCTGAAACAATAAACTGCATGGAAGAAAGGATAGGTACTAAATGAATGCACCTTGGATTCAGAGAAGAGGATCTTATAAATTTGATTTCAAAGGCAAGAGAATTAAAACCAAAATAAATGAATGGAACTATAAGTAACTAAAAAAGGAGGCAACGAACAGAATGGGAGAACATATTTGCAAACAACACCTCTGATAAGGGGATAATATCCAAAATGTATAAAGAACTCATATAACCCAACAATAACAAAACAATCCAAATACGAAATGGGCAGAGGACCTAAACAGAACTTCTCTCAAGAAGACATACTAATGGCCAGCAGATACATGAAAAAATTCTCAATTTCACTAGCTATTAGGGAAATGCAGATCAACACTGAAACAGTGAAATACCACCTCACATCTGTTAGAAAGTCTATTATCAATAAGACAGTAATAACAAGTGTTGAAGAGGTTGTGGAGAAAAAGGAACCCTCATATACTGCCGGTGGGTATGTAAATTGGTACATCCACTGTGGAAAATAACATGGAGATTCCTCAAAATATTAAGAATAGAATTACCATACAATCCAGCAATCCCTCCTCTGGGTATCTACCCAAAAAATCTGAATACATTTAACCATAAAGATATATGTACCCTATGTTAATTGCAGCATGATTCATGGTGGCCAAGACATTCAAACAACCAAAGCATCCTCTGATAGGTGACTGGATAAAGAAGATGTGGTATATATACACAATAGAATACTACTCTGCCATAAGAAAGATGAAATACTGCCATTTGCAACAATGTGGATTGATCTTCAGATTATCATTGTAAGCAAAATAAGTCAAACAGAAAAAGTCGAGTACCATATGACTTCACTCATGTGGGCTATAAAACTGAAAGCAATAAACAAACAAGAAAATAAACAAAAACTCATAGACACAGACAACAATTTAGTGGTTACCAGAGGTTAAGAGGGAAGTGGGAATGATAGTAGAGGGAAAAGGGGGTCAAATACATGGTGATGGAAGGAGAACTGACCCTGGGTGATGAACACACAATGCAATATATAGATGATGTATTATAGAAATGTACACTTGAAACCTATATGATTTTACTAACCAATGTCACCCCAATAAATTTAATAAAAATTTTAAAAGATGTGCTTTAGAAATAACTTATGGAAGAGATCAAGGACTGTATTATTTTTATATTATTATCATTAGCTTGGCTAACTGCTATTCATACAACTTTTTCACAGAAATTATAACTTTTTGAAAAGCAGATAACATGCTCCATCACAAAGGAGAAATATATCATTTCCAAAAATAAACAGTCACTTTCCCCTTAAGCCACTGGGTTTTATGAAAGGAAGTGCTAGAAAGTGTGGTTCATTTTAAGGAAATTGTGAATGTTTGACATAATTTTCTGTCAAGATAAAGCATTTCCCTCATTAAATGGGAACAAGTGCTCACTGTTGTGTTCAGCAGATGACTTCCCGTATTTTTTCTTTCTCTTTCTCCCTAATGTCAAATGGTGCATTACACGTAGTCAATGAAAAACCAAATATTTCACTCAGTCAATGAAAATGAGAGTTTCTATTTTTATCAATGTTTATATGAGTGACATTCAAAAGTTTTAATTTCCTCCCATCACTTGTGATGTTTTTAAAGTCATTCTTAACTCAAGGGACTTGCAGGAGTTCAAACTATCTTCTCTGTTGACTGAATGATTTACTTCACGAACTCAATAGACACTGCACAGGAGGTAAATTCCTTTCAGATGGTAGAATTATTCTGAGAACAGAGTCAAATGTCTCCTCAGCACTGGAAAGGAAGCAAATGCCTCATTTCCCCTTTTCAGAATGCCAGAGCACTGAAAATAATGATCAAATGTTCCATACCATTGCCATCAGCCTCTGGGAAAGACACTTTAAACCAAATAATTTAGAACACTTAAAAATTTGTCATTATGTCTTTCAGATGATGTGAAAGAAGTTTTCAAAACGAATTTCATCAGAAACTCCTTATGATTTGAAGTTTGAATTTCAGAATCAGGAACGAAGTATATATATACGGTCATGTCTCAGTATTTATTTTTAAGTTTCTTTGAATCCTCTCTACCCTGTGTGCCTCCCTACCTGAAACTGTTATCTCTCCTTCCACATTCAAGTCTCTTAAATGTGGGCAGACAACATTTTTTTTTTTTTTTTTTTGCTTTTACTTCCTCTTACTCATTCTAATCGTCACCTACACAATTGAGCCGTCTACGTCACCGGAACTCTCCCTACAGAAGATCATCTCCGAGTTTCAAAATTCACTTTTCAGTCTGTTTCTTTTTTTTACTTAACCTTTCTGCTGATTTGCCACTAAAATAAGACTTTTCATGACAATCTGTTCTCCCTGCGTAATACCGATCACTAATATTTCTTCCCCTAATTCTGTTTTCTTTTTGGTCTCCTTTTATCGGTCCCTTAAAGAACTCCCAATTTCCTGCCTTTGATTTTACATTCTTATTATTTTAAAAACGGTTCATAATCGTGCTATGTAAATTCTCTGAAAATTGTACATAAACTTGTGCCTGGGTATTTGCACTAAGTGGGAGAGAAAAGTAGGCAAGTTTCTGTCAGATTCTCAGATGGATCTATAAAGCCCCCAAATAGTTGAGTCATTGCTTTATACACACTTTCAATGATTTCATTTGCTGCATGGATTTACCACTTGTCTCCTGCGAGGACACACCAATCTATACAGTCATCCAGATTTCGCTCCTGAATTCCAGATTCCTATTCCTCTGCCTTACAGATTTCAGTTGTCCCACAGTCACCTCAGTCAATATGCCCCCAACTAAACTCATTATCTTTCCCCCATTAAACCTGTTTCTCTTCACATGTTGCTGATTTTAGGGAATGTCATCAACATCCTCTCAGTTACTCAACCCCCAAAATCGTAAGTTATATTTGACTCTATTTCTAGTAAGTCATTATTTCTTTGATTCCAATTCTTCTTTGTTCACAAATTTCCCCTCCACCTGCCTTTCCATTTGCCCATTTGCTCCTGACCTCATTATTTCTCTCCTAGGAGATCCTTTTGAGAATCTGATGAAAAACACCATTAACTCTACCTTTCCTCCCCATCATAGTACAGTGGATAATGTACAGACTCTAAAATCAGTTTCTCTGGGTTCAAATTTCAGCTTGTACTTTTGCTAGAATTAAATGAGTTAATATATACAAATGGCTCAGAAGATTGGCTTGTACAGTCTAAGTATCTGTTAATATTTTAATAATGGCAAAGATACCCATTTTGTCTCTCTGCTTCTAGCTTGTCAACTTTCCAATACATTCTTCCTACATTGGGACCAGAATATAACTGTTTACCTGTCTTTCTCTCCACCAAACTAGTTTCCTTGAAGCCAAAGACTGAATTGCATCTTTTCTTCCCAGAGTTCTGAACAGTACCTGGCATATTATAGCAATTCATAAAATACTTGTGAAATAAAAATGGATGAGTATCCTTATTCTCAGAAGGGAATCTAAACCAGAACAGTTGTACAACAATGTTTTGAATGAATGGATAAATTTATGAATCGTATCTTGGTGTAACAGGAGTATGCTCCAAGCTGATTGGGACAGCAAGGAAATCAGCTCACATAATTTTATGATGGAGTCTAAATACCATTTTCTTTTTAAATTTTTTCTTCCTTTTTTTATGCTTAGCTAGTAATTAAATTCATGATCACATAATGTGCTGTTTGCCTTCTGTATGTTCAACGTAAGTGATGATGGTTTAATCATCTCTGAACACAGATGACTGGTGAATATTTGATAATCATTATTCTTCCCAGAAGTCCAAACCTTGTTTCTGTGTTATTATCAACATAAACTATTTAATTCCTGCATTAACTGTGAATTGCCAAAATCATGAAGCAATCAGCTAAGCTTTGACACTATGGTAACATTGAGGGCAATATTTCCTTAGTGGGTAATGTTTCTAAGAATAAATGTGACCAAATATTTGCAGTCAAAGGTTAGACAAAAATAAATGTGTTACCCAAAGTCTCACAAAGCGGATGCAACTCAGTCTGAAATGACTATTAGCTTAAGATGCCACTATTGTCTGTTTGGAACAAGAGAGGAAGGTTTAGTAAATTATTTCAGAAAAGTATATCTTAATTGTGCTTAGGTTAAATGTATCTCATGATACAGATGTTTTAATAAGAAAAATCCTGTGAAACTAAACAAAAATACTCCCTATATGCAAAAATATATTTATGGTTTCTGGACTGAACACGTTTGATAAAAAGGATGTTTCTAGCCGACACGTCCTAGGAATACTTTTATCACATAACTTTAGTGGGTTATAAGCACTTCAGCAAGCATAAAAATAAAAAAAATACTACAGTCTTTTGAGCATTTACAGTGATTTCTTCGCTTAATGATGGAGATAACATTGTGAGGAATGTGTCCTGAGGAGATTCCATCATTGTGCAGACATCATAGCATGTACTTACACAAACCTAGATGGTATAGCCTACTACACACCTAGGCTAGATGGTATAACCTATTGCTCCTAGGCAAAACCCTGTACAGCATGCTACTGTACTGAACACTGTAAGCAACTGTAACACAATGGTAAATATTCATCTATCTAAACATATCTAAACAGAGAAAAATATAGTAAAAATATGGTATCAAGATTTAAAATGGCACACCTGCATAGGGCACGTACTACAAATGGAGCTTGCAGGATTGGACGTTGTTCTGGGTGAGTGAGGGAGTGAGTGAGTGGTGAGTGAACGTGAAGGCTAGGACGTTACTCTGTGCTAAGATAGACTGTATAAACTCTGTACACTTAGGCTACACTAAATTTATAAAAAAAATAGTGTTCCTTCTTCAATAACAAATTAACCTTAGCTTTTTTACTTTATAAGCTTTTACATTTTCCTTAATTTCTCAACACTTTTCTAACACTTAGATGAAAACACAAGCGCATTGTACAGCTATACAAAATCTTTTTTTCTTTATATTCTTATTTTGTAAGTTTTTTTATTTTTAATTTTTTTTTGTTTTGTTTTGTTTTGCTTTTTACTTTTTACACTTTTTTGTTAAGAACTAAGACAGGAGCACCCCTAGGCCTATACAGGGTGAGGATCTTCATTATCACTGCCTCCCACCTCTACACTTTGTCTCACGGGAAAAATCTTTAGGTTCAGTAACAGGCATGGAGCCATCATCTCCTGTGACAACAATGCCTTTTCCTGGAATATGGCCTGGAGGACCTGCCTGAGGCTCTTCTTGAGGAGGTATTACTCGTTTCAGAACTATGTCCATGGTAGTTTGCTTGGTTTCTTTTCTTTTTTTTTTTATCATAGATTTGCTTGTAAGCAGATAATGCACCATGAACATTCCTCTCTATGACTAAAAACCTTTCAGGGTTGGGGTCTATTTTTTAAAACTTTTTATGAAGCTTGTTGAGGTTGGCAAAAGCATCTGCTAAATTATTCACTGGGAATTTTCTTGAGGGTTCTTCTCTTTCTTCTTTTCTCTTGCCTTTTTCCAGCTATGCGTTTCCGTTCCTGTTCCTCAGAGGCCCCTTGGAGAGGCTTGATGTCACCCTCACCCACATAAGGTTACTGTGTTTGTCGTCTCAACCACAGCCTTGCGGATTTTTGCAGCCTCTGCCTCCGTGGCAAATCCTTTGAAATTATGGGTAAATCTTTTGAGTGTCTTCTTCCAGATGCCATTCATACAGTCCTTGGTGCCACCACCTCAGGCCCAAGTGAGGCTTTTGATGCTGTCACAGATGTCGTAATCCTCCCAGAATTGTATCAGCCATCTTCTCAGTTGCAGCAATAGCCTGAGCAAAGGATCTCCTCAGCTGATAGACTTTAAAAGCTGCTGTAACTCCTTAATCCATTCACCGCATCAAAAAGGTGGTGTTTGGAGGGAGAAAAACCACTTTGATATTGGGATGAAGATGACCGATAAAAGGAGAATGTCTGGAAGCATTATCAACAATAAGCACAATTTTGAAAAGTATGTTGTTCTCCAAATAGTACTTTTCCATTTTGCTGGCATTACAATCCAGGAGGGCATTTTGGAAGAGGATCTGGGTCATCCGTGACTTCTTATTGCTTCTGCAGTAAACTGGCAGTGTGTGCCTATTGATATGCTTGAAGATTCTGGGGTTCTCACTGTGCCCAATCACAAAGGGGGTCAATCTGTAGCCTGCGACATTACCCCCAAACAAGACTGTTAGCCTGTCCTTAAAAGCCTTAAGACCTGGCATTGACTCGGCCTCCTTATGGATCAAAGTCCTTTCAGACATCCATTTCCAGAATAAGGATGTTTCATCCTATTGAATATTTGCTCTGGCAAGTAATTTTCTACCACAATCAGCTTATCTGGAGTTTCCAAACATTCTTCAGCTGCCTCCACATCAGCACTCATAGACTCACCACTTACTTTCACATTATGTAATGAGTAACGGTTCTTGAATCGTTTAAACCATCCAGAGCTGGCAATAAATTCAACATCATGGTCAGGTCCAGTGTTTTCTTTCAACAGACTTTTTGCTTTGGCCATAATCATCATGGTGCTTAAAGAGATAGGCTTCTGTGCCTGGTCTTCAATCCAGGTCATTAGAAGATTCTCCATGTGTGATACAGGCCTTTCTTGAATTTTTGTGAGTCTCATTGGCTTCACTGGGGCAGATCCTTTGATAGCTTCCATCACTTTGTTCTTGTTCTTCAAGATCGTGCTATGGTGAAATGGTACATGCCTGGCTGGTGAGCAGTAACCATCTCTGATTTTCTACCTTTGTGTCCCTTATCCAATTTTAATTTCATTTCTGTCAGTCACTCAAGGTCGCCTCTTACTAGCAACATTAGTAGTGGATTTTGAATGCTTAGAGGCTATAATGAACAAAACAACATGAGATTAAATCAAGCACAAGAGAAAATGATGTAATCAAAAGACTCCGTAAACATGAGATGTGTGAGGTTGCTGCCGGCATAATAGGGATACTGTTTTACAACAGCAAACCTTTTTTTCTTAAAAAAGTCGAAAGGATACACTCTCAAATAATGATAAAACATATAGTATAGTAAATATATAAACCAGTAACATTGTCATTTATTATCATTATCAATTATTGTGTACTGTACATAATTGTATGTGCAGTACTTTATATGACTGGCGGCACAGTAGGTTTGTGTACACCAACATCACCACAAACAGGTAATATTGTTGCTCTATGACATTGCGATGGTTATGATGTCATTAGGCAATAGGAATTTTACAGATCTATTCTAATCTTATGGGACCACCTTCACATATGTGGTCCACTGTTGACTGAAATGTCGTAAGGCGGTGTATAACTGTACTTTAGACAGGTGTTATTTTTGGACAGGCAGTGTTTATACACACCTCTTTTAGTTACTACAAACTCATCAGTTATGCATCATGATCCCATTTTAGAGACAGAAAACTGAGGCTGTAAGAAGGTGTTTGAATGACACTAATCAGATCCTCTAGAGCACAGAGTGAGATATTTTCCATGAAAGAAATTTTACTTATACATTGCACTTAATAAACTTGTGTCTAATTAAATCTTGTTACTTGGAGGGGAAGGAAGGAACTAAAGTTTAATAAGTCAGCTATGTCATGTGCTCTTTGCTTTTATAAGCAGTATCTAATTTAGTCATTTCCCTATCACTGTAAAGTAGAGCAATTATCCTGACTTTATAAATGATGAAACACCTTCAAAAAGGTTAAATTAGTTGTCAGGACAGAGAAAACTTAAAAAAAAAAAAAAAAATCTCATCTTGTATTACATTCAAGCTGTCTCCATAAATAACTGAGTCAAGTTGGAACTAGAGGACCCTTAAGGTCAATTAAAATTTTGGGCTTTTTGGATTATAACACAGTTCATGATGTTTTTGGAAAAATGTTAGGAAGACTACTCTTTGAGTTTTTTAAACATACATTTTCGAAAATTGGCGCATTTATTCCTATAGGCATAGTTACATATATTTAAATTTAAAAGTAGAATATTTACATATAATCTTTGATAAATAATAAATCTATTTGATAAGTGAATTTTTGGTCATCAAAGTAGGGGATGGTTTTCCATATGTGCTTTAGAATTAAAATGAAATAAAAGTTAATTTTAGCAACTGATATTTAGCCAGTATTATGCTGTTAGTCATTTAAAAAATTTAAATTCACCATAACTAAAGGCAATGGTGCCAGTGAAAATGAAGATGTACAGAGAATTAAAATCTTGATGGAAACCTTAGTGAGAGGTACTTTCCATTTTTGTGTCTCTTTTGAGTCCTTAAGTGACCAAATATTTAGTTAGAATATTTAATTCTGGGGTTAAAGAAAAAAAAAAGATTAATGAAAAGCAAATAAGGTCTATGGTAATAAGGGCACAGAAGGTATTGGAAAATAAGGCAGTAGGCTTACATTAGCATCACAAGTCCTGTCATTAAATCAGGATTTGTTTTAGAATTGTATCATTACAAAGAAAATAAGTATCTAGAGGCCTGAGGTATTAGGCAATTTCTATCTCTAGTACTATTGTTATTTTTAATATGTTATGTAATAGAATATATACAGTTATTTTTCTCATACCCTCTAGGCAGCATGTATCAGAAGTGCCATTGTTATTGTTCAATAAACATTTCTTGAATTGAACAGATGTTTGGTTCCCTGATGCTGCATCCAAACTCCAAACCTAGCCAGGAATTTTAATTTTGAAGTCATCCCCCAGCTTCTAAAAGCTTAAAGATACATTTATTAGACAAATACTTAGAAAAGAAGTGAAATTATGATAAGTAGGCAGACATATGAGCTCTGTGAGAATCACCAGGGTTTGATATTTCTAACATCATGAAAAAAACAGAACTACTTAACTCCATGTGCTTTAAGTCTCAAGATGATAAGAAAAATATGTTTTCAATCTTTGCCCAAATGCATTCAGTTCAATATGAGAATAGATATGTCTCATATTCATACTTAATTTCTAAATACTCATGAGCGCTATTAAAATTCTCTGGCAAAATCCTACCATGCTTTTCTTCCAGTGGACTCTAACTCAAGGCTTTGGCAGGCTCTGACTGATTAGCAGGTTTTTTCCTTCCCAATCACATTTCTGAGCACACCCAAATGGAGCTCTGGGAACTCACTGTTTAAAAGATATTCTTTACAAAGAATATGAAAGGCTTGTTTAGACTATCTAAAGGAGATATAACTCAAGGTAATGGAGTGTAATAGAGAAATGGGAAATGTCTTTAAAACAAGATCACTTCATATAGATTTATCCTCTGTATTCATATCTATACATAGAACTATGGAAGTGAGCTAGTTTGTCATATAGCTCAGTCCCTTCTGAAATTAAAGGAGCCTCCACCTTATATAGATTGCATATATATATACTGAACTATTTCATGAATGGTCACATAAGTCACAGCTCGATGACAATCATAACTTGCAGACAGAAGTGGTGCTCTCTTTCACTCATCACCGTTTACCATGCCATCTTCACTCAGAGAAAGGCTGATTAGCAAGCAGAACTACAGAAGATGACCTTTAGCTCCAAACTTTGAAGAGCTCTCCTGAGGCTGAGGAGAGGTTCTGCTTGAAGTAGGAAAGTACACATGGAGTCACTCATTCAATAATCGTTGGGGAGATGGATGGACAGATGGATGGATGTCTTCCAAAGAGACACAGGCCTGTGGTTAAATAGCTCCAGATACTCTAATGATATTAAAAACTTATATTTCCACTGTCACAAGGACACCCCAGAATAAATACGCCTAGATGCCTTGGTTAGGTTTTCTCCACACAGAACTAAGCATAAGTGATAAAGACTTTATAAAGTCTTAATAAATACTTAATAACAAAAATGGTTTCTCCCTCAAAATATTTATTGGGAACTTCGATATCTCCTTTTCTCTGCAGACAAATCTTCCCTCTCCCCTCTTGAAACTCTGTCACTCTGAACAAATCTTTAACATGGGCTAATTTCTGTCCCATATAATTAAATGCCTAACATCACAAAAGCAAATATTTGTCTATGACAGTATTGTAGATTTTATCTAAGGCTAAAAAGACCAAGAAAGAAAGAAGGAAGTGGAAGGTTCTTTTAGAAATATATTGTGAATTCACAAATTCAAGCTTATGAATACATGCTCTGAAGTTAGAAATGTGAGAAAATTGTCAGTGCAAAATTCATGAGATGCTTCTAAAAATAAAGTTATTTTACTGCTTTTACACAGCAATCAATGCAACACAGAAAGCTATGCTGAATATTTACTTGCTCCATATTAAATACAATATTTACTATCCCAAAGTGGAAGAAAGTCTTACCACCTTCTTTAGTGCAGAGGTTGACGAGGTTGTGTACTGTGTCCATCAGCTCCAGCTGTTGCTTCTGAAGGACACTGTTGTTGGTGGTCGCTCTGTTCAGTTGTTTCTCTAGTTCCTGGATTATATATGTTTGACGAGTAACCAAGCCTTGAAGATTCTCTTTCTCTTCCTTTAAGGCATCCAACTCTTCCTTGTGCCTTCCCTCCATTTCCAAGATTTTATGTTCTAATAAACTACAAGAAAAGGAAGACAAGATTTAGTGTTTAAAATGCTATACAAAAAGATTGTGATTCAACCAGTGCCTGAATTTATTTAAAGTTAGAAACTTTAGTTAGATATTTCACCATGGAAATATTTTGTGAGAGACTCAGATTTTACACACACACACACACAGAGACATACATATATAACATGTGAAATGAATAATTAGTAGACCAGTTGTTGTCAGAGAAATGTTTGTTTCCTAAACATAATTTATATCCTGGGGAGTATCTTATATCCAGGGTAGCTGACTTGGATCCAGTTATAGTCTGGAGAAGTTATGGTATAACATTCATTAAGGAAATAGGTCCAATAAGAATAAGATTCGTTCAGAAAAAAGTTTGAACAAAACGTAGACACTACTTCTTATTTACTTTGCTTCATTCATTTGGGATTCTCAAAACTTTAACACTGATTAAATTTCACAAGAGTTCTACAGAGACAGGGACTAATATATCAATGCAGAAACCACAGGACCAGAAAGGGAGCTATGTAAAATCACAATTAATTAGATTTCTTGGGATTTTTTATATCTGCTCCAATATCATAACCACTAACATATTTATGTCTAAGCTAAGAGAGAGAAAGCTTCAGAATGAGGCCTCACCAATTCCTAAATCACTCCCTAAATTGTTCCAGAAAAGAAGGTTGCAGGCTGGTGGCAAGATGTCATAAAAGGACCTGGGATGTTTTCTTCAGGGTGATGCAGTCTTCAACTGAGAATGTTCCTTCTCTCAGAACTCTTCAGAGGATATCCCCCATATTGCACGCTAACAATGATAACGAGTGCAGAAGCACTCCTGGATCCTAGCAACTGACTGGAAATAAAAAGCATTTACATTTTATAGAGTGTATAATGTACTAGTATTCCTCAGAGGACAGCTGTACTCAGTTTTCTCAGTTCCATTTTCAAAAGGTTCAACCAGTCCTTAGTTTACAAGGTGTTATTCAAATGTAACATACCAGACTGGGCACTTCATTTACCTTGGAGAGAGGCAGTCACTGAATCAATTCTATAAGTTTTCATAAAGGAGACACTAGGGATTATTTTCAATTTAATACTTAAATCATAAAATAGAGAATGTTTGAAGAGCCAGATTTTCCAACTCCACATACTGGGAGACGAGCTAGAATATCTGATTGTCTTTGACACAGATTAACAAGTGTGGAAAGGATTGCTCATGGGCCTTCCAGATCTTTGCCAACGAACCTGTCCTCTAAGAGAATGTGACCGACCCAGAACGTGGCAAGAAAGGTGCCTGCTGAACCACGCAGAAACACTGGGATGTTTCTGTGTATGAGATCCTATCATTTACAATACCTTTGGTAGCATGCTCACAGTCACATATGAAAATTTCACTTTAAGATCTGTTAGGGGCAGCTCTGTGATTTCTGCAAGATAAGAAAAGCCATGTCTCTATTCTGAGTTTTATTCTGCGGGATACCAACAATGAAAGGAGTCCTGCCCTGACTGACCCTTAAGCAAACTCAATTTGGAAAGATCTTGGGTATAGTGATTTGGGGGAAGTAATTTAATATTTTTTAAATGTTTTTTGGAAATGAAAAATTTAGGCCAGGAAGTCAGAGCAAGATGAAAGACAATATCTCTAAGGAATAGATACGATTCATAACCTTTTAGAATTTTCTTCTGTGTCAATAACTTGCTGTTAGAGAACTTGACTGTTAAAAACCAAACAAAAGAAAATAAACAAAATATTTTCTGTTGGTTAAAGTGTTCATCCCACCCACTGCTTAAGTGATTAGTGTACTTCTGTAGATGTCAGGGGAGGTTTTCTTTGTGCCTATTAATTTTTGGCCTTCAGATATGAGAATTAACCACAGCTGATGTCTTAGCTCATTCTCAGTTTACTTTTCAATTATTTTTGTTTCTCCTAGGGTAATGATCAGATGCAAGATCCCTAGAACATAGTCAGTGAATTTATAAGACAATTGTCTTTTAAATCCACAAGAGTTATAGTATACTGCCAAGAAATCTTACAATTAACTACTAAAATGACAATAATGTAAAGATCAAAATCTGGATGCTATAGTCATATAATACTAGACAAAATTCTGAATTACCATTTTGTTCCTGAAAGAAGCTGAGTAATCAGTAGGTGACATTCTGGTTCAGAAAATATCATGCTATAGTTATAACTTGTATTTATTACTTGCTAAGTGCCAATAGTGTTCTCAGCACCATGTAAAGTATAAAATGACACTACTCCTACTCTAAGGATTTATTTTTAGAGAAAACCTCAAATAAAACACCACCAGCTATAAGTAACATCTGTTTCAGACATAACACTTTAAAACATTTTTTACATCAATGTTTTCCCACTTTCTACTTCTGATGCATTTCTTCTTCAAGAAGACATATATACTCTAAGATGGACACTACCTGAGATGGCAATAAAGGAGTTTTGTTTGCTTGTTTTGTTTTGTTTTTCAGGATAATTTGGAAAGAGCTTAAATGGAAAGTTGATCACAGAGAAGTCCTGGTGCCTAAGAAAACAATTCTGGACACTGGCTTGTGGAAGAAAAGGCCTGCATTTCCTATGTAGAAGGAATATATACTTGGTGTGTTGGAAAGTACATTCCTTGTGATAATTCACTATGCATCTCTTAATACACTATGACTACCAGGTATAAAAGACATCAATATAGCTTGTCATCTTAAAATAGATGTTCATGTAAAGAAGGGGCTGCTCATGGAAGCAAGAAACCTGCTCTGTATAATAGACGCCTCACAGGATTTGGAATAAAATATACAAATAAAAAATAATACACATGAAAACTGCGAGCATATCGGAAACCTGTCGCATTGTTTCCCAAATGGCAGGTTTTACCAGTTATCTCTTCTAGTCCTTTTCTCATCGCATTTCTTCACTTGGAATTCTTTTAATAACTTCTGTACTCCAATAATTCTTTACTTTTATTTATTAGGTATATTCTTTATATTATAAAAAGCTTTTTAGACTTCTTCAGGCAAGAATGATCTGTTCTTGACCCTTCCATTTTCATTGACTGCTCACCCTCCCCTCCCACCCCCCTCCAGTTTCATCTTTCTTCCTACTTGGCTTCCAAAAAACTATTCCTTTTCTTTGATACTTTTCATCTATTGGTTATTATCTACTTGGGAAGTCAGCCCTTCCTCCTCACTATTGCCAAACTGGTTTAAATCCAAAACTTTCTTGCCAGAAAAATTCATATGCTAGCTCACGTTATAATATATGATTATAGTTGTATACATTTTAAAACTCTTATCTCCTTTGATTCTTAAAGCAATATAGTGGTATAGACTGAGTACATAGTATAAACCTCAGTTTATAGGTAAGAATCTAAATATCTTGTCCAAAATTGTGCACATATTATGTCTAACTCACCAGACTAGAAATCTGCCCATAGCATCCCCGTGCTGTGGAAACTACGTATCATTAGAGTCTCATCACTTTGATTTAGTATAATGTAATCTCTACCTATTTCCACCCATTTATTTTTATCAGGAATCAGGCATTACTTTAACATCTCTTTAGTATTTGCTGCTCTACATCTGTTTAATCTGGGAGCTTGTCTTTCACAATATTTCAACCTATTCATCTTTTACATGTATAAAAAACAAATTTCTTTGCCAAGTCAGGTTTTCTATTTAATCTGAACTGGTATTTTCCTAAGCATCACTCTGCCTTAACCGCTCTGCCATCAAATTTCATTTTTTTATTCAATATATTGATCATATCCCATTTTGCCCTATTGGTTCTCTTACATTTTCCCTATTCAGGTCAAGTAGGAGAGGCCACTGGAGATAGGCATCAATATCTTTGTATATAAAGGTTGATCTGAAGACAAAATTACAGCTCTAGTGCCCTAAAATTAGATAGGCCAAGTAGTCCTATTTTCCCTGATGATGACCTTCATCAACAAGTTTAGTTTAGGTTTAAATGCATAATCCAAAATCTGGATTCTGATTCCGACCTCCAATGCACTGCTTTCTAGAGTGCATTCAGTATTTTTATTAGTTAAGAGTTCCATTATCAAGTTTTTGAGAAGCCTAAATTAAATAAACAGTTTTTACTAGGATGCATCTTTTAGAATTAATGTTCCATGGAACAACAATTTATGAAACTGCACTTAAATCTTAATATACAAAGACAAAGTTTCTCACAGGATTCTCAGTACTTCCTGTTTCCCATCTTTCTGGAAACACTTTGAGAAGAGACATACATAGCATTTTGGCACTTAACTTCTAGTTTGAGGTAGAGGTGCACTTTAATGAAGAGTAAAATAAACACAATAACTAGGCCTTGAACTTTAGTAAAAGGTTCTAGTTGAGCATATACAAAACCTTATTTGAAGTTTTTGGTTAACTTTTTTCCCCTCATTTCCACAGTCTGCCTTCTCCAACATATCTTATTGGAAATATTTGAAATCATTGAACACATCTTGAAACTTTCACAGCAAAAGTTCTCCCTTTCAAATTGTTTCCCACAATAGAGTTCTTAACATATCAGTCAATGAATTCACAGCAGTGACAGTTGCCTGAGCTCTGTGTGTGTAAAGACAGCCCTGAAACAGATGAAGATGTTCAAACGATGAAATCTTCTCTTTGTTTGTCCGAATCTACCTGCAGATGTTTCCATTTTTTAATTTTATTTTTCATATGTAAGGTGTCAACTTGTGTTGCAAATATGGTCTTTAAAGAGTGATGCATACATATTTCTTTTTCCCATTAAAACAAGGGTATAGTAAATTCAGGTTAAATTTATACTGTAAGTTTATACTTGTACAGAGTATATTTTCCCTCAAAATATGAAGTTAAATATGTTTGTAATTAAAATGAGGACAGACGTATAGATTACTACAAGTAAACATTGGCAAACAAATGCTTTAAAGTGTGGGATAAACGAGAATAAGCTAAATATGTTGTAGAAGCCAAAAAGCAAGAAGGAAAAAAAATGATTCATTTCATGACATAAAAATGTAGTTTCTATACAAATAGATTGAAAAATAAATGACAGATTTATTTTTGCAACGTACATGAAAAACTTTTAATATTCATTAAGGAGATTACATGAGTTAATAAAGCAAGCATAAACAATCTAATAGAAAAATAAAAAGCATACATGAATAGGGTAGTCACAGAAGAAGAAATGTCAATGGCCAATAAATGTGAAAAGATGTCTACCTGAAAGGTAGACAAGATTAATAAAATGGCCAGCAAGGTCTGGGGAAATTAGAAGCTCAGGCACACATTGGTTGGGGGCGGGGGGAGGGGGTAAGGGGATATAAAATCCTGAGATATTTTGTCAATATCCATGAAATTTTAAATCACATTAAAAATTTGAGCAATTTATAGTACATCTATAACAATGAATGAGGTACAGCTGTATAATTACATGTGTAATATATCCATGATAAATTATTATGAAGTAGAAATAAACCCAGCACTTTAAAAATAGTTACAATGTATTCCCCTACATCATATAAATATGTACTTGTGTATGTGTGCGATTGTATATGGGTGTGTGCCTGTGAAAACACATACATAAATATACACACTCCACATATACATGTATGCCTTAGTATATTAATAGAAAAAGTCTGAAAGAATAAGCACCGAACTGTTAATCTGTTGGTGATTCTCTACAGAGGGAGGTGTTGGTGGATGTTATAGAATTAGGGGGACTTTGACTTTCAAATGTTACACTTCTATATAATTTAATGTTTAGGTCAAATTTGTGTTACTTTTTTTTTATTAATCAGAGAGATGTAAACAATCATGAGTCTAGAATAGTCTGAGAGGATGTTGTCTAGAGATTTAAAAATTGGGCTGAATTAGTGACTTCAGAATGTGGTAACCTTCTGTGAACCTTAGACTGAGAACCCTGGGTGCCATGCGAAGGGTTTTGGGGGATGCAGAATAGCAGTTAAAACCCCATCTCTATTTTACTTATGTTAAGAACAATATAACATATAATGTAAACTATGTGATTTGTGTTTTCCATTAGTAATATTTTTCAGTCATGTGAGAGTGTGTGTGTGTGTGTGTACATAGAAAATGACATTTGTTGGGATAGAGCTACTGGGACATTTACCCGTTCATCATTCATTCAACATTCAAAGAGCATTTAATACTATATATACTATGTGTAGAGAACTGTTCCTAGGAGTATGAAGACAAAGGTAAATAAAACACAGTCTCTGTGTTCCAGAAGATCACAGCCTAATAGTAGACAGATAAACACACACGTGCGTGTGCACACACACACACACACACACACACACACTACAACAGATGTGATGGGATAGGTGAAATAATGGTTAGGGGGACAAGGTATAGTGTTATCACGTAAGTTATAATCACCAGGTCTATTTGGTAGTCAGAGAAGGGGTCTTGGGTGGAGTAATACCTGCACTGAGTTTTAAAGTGTGAGCAGGAGTTTGTGAGTTGAATCAAGAACTGAAGGCATTGCAGACAAGTCAAACATTAAACATATCTGAAATAAGATTAAGTCTTCGGTGCGATACTAACAACTAGCATAATTAAACACTTACTGTGTGTGCCTGGCACTGTTAGTGCTTTATACGCATTAACTCAATCTCACATCAAAGCCATGCGCTACTGTTTTCATCACCCCTGAGTTACAAATTAGGAAACTAAAGCACAGAGAGCTTAAGTAACTTGCTCAAAGTGACATAAATAATATGTGGCAGAGTTGGTTATAATAGGATCAAGGAAAAGTGAAACTCAGGTAATCTGGTCTTAGTGCTCATTCTCTTAGCTATAGACCATACTTTATAAAATTTAAGAAGACTTGTGGAAGTAAGGCCACCAAATTAGGATTATAATGACCATGGACTGTGTTTGATGCTAAAAGACTTGAGCTTTCTTCAGTCAGTTACAGAGAATCATTAGGGGGTTGGGCAGATGCTGTCCAGAGATTTAAAAGTTGGGCTGAATTAGTGTGCGGAGGTACCTCAACAAAAGGAGAAAGTAATCTGACTTGCTTTTTAGGAAGAAGACGGTGGCAGAGCTCTGGCTGATAGGTTTGAGAGACAGTAAGGCTTAAGGCACAGAGGACAGTGCAAAGGCTGAGACAAGAATTAATTGGAGTTTGACCTAAGACCCAGTCAGTGGAAACAGAAAGAACAGGATAGATTGGAAAAAATATTTAAGAGATGGAATTGACAGCATCAATAGTCATTAGTGTGTTGTAAGGAATCAGGAAAAATAATTAACATGGCCCTTGTATTTCCAGTTTGATTCAGAATTCTGTTCCACTCTAATATCCTGAGGTTAATAAAATTTAAATGAAAAAAAAAGTTGTACGCATTAAATTCATTTTTTTTAAAAGCATGAAAGAAAAATACTCTATTCAATCATTGTCTGTAGCTGTTCCATTTACAATATAGAATAGAAAAGTATAAATTCAAATGCTTTTCCTTGATCCCTTCTATATACAACTAACATAATTTAACCTAATTCAATGCTAGAAGTTAGCAAGATTTTACTGTAGTATTTTGTAAAGAATTTATCAAATGGAGGATAGCTTTAATTAAAAAGACTGATTTAACTTTTCATTTCTTTGGTCATATTAAGTATTAAAAATCAATACTTTATTATGCCACTATAGAACTTTGTTTGTAATGTATAATTAATATCTTGAAATTACACACATTTCAATCACTTAAAATTAATTAACGTAATAACTTTCCATAAACTCCAGCTAGAAGACAGATGAGGCTTGTCAAAGAAGTTCAGTGAATTCCCAAGGTAAAATAAATAGTTTATATTTCCTACTCCACTATTAGGAGGAATAAATAATGGTCTTTTTTGGAATAGGCCAAAAACAACTGGCCTACCCTTTTCCTCAAATTCATACTTGTTTATGTTAAGAAAATAACGTGACAACCCCATCAGTTAATCTCAAGGCTGCATCACACTGGAAAAATGTTTTTGTAATAATTAAAAGAGAGAATCATCATGCACTTGAACCCTAATTTAGCCATACACTAGCTGTTTGGTCATAGGAAAGTTACTTCACCTCTGTAAACTTCAGTTTCGTTATATATAAAATGGAAATAATAGGTACTTTTCAGAATTTGTTGAAGGATTAACCAGTATTGTATGTGAAACACCTGGCACACATGTTCACCTGATATTAGATACCTAGGCAGCAGATAGTTTTGCTAAAAGTACGTCAGAATAACCATCATGTGTAGTTTCACTTCACTCTGGATGGTCTTATTAATTTCCCTAACCTTAACTCTGCATATTCAACACAGGCATTAAGAAAACCCATGTGCTCCATCTTTGTATGCATGGAATGTTGATTTCCCTTCCTGCATACCACAGTGAGGCACAAAAATTTCTTCTAGAATAGTTTTTTTCATCTGGCTGTGCTCCCACATTGGAAAGAGTTGGGGTTAAGTCAGCAATGGGCAGGTGCCTTGAAACCTGGTCAGTTAACCAAATCTTTAGACCAAAAGATCATTTACATATTTCTTTCAGCTGAAGGAATTTGTATTATGACATCTTTCCCTGTTCACCTCTTTCCTACTGTTTTGAGCACAAGTGACAGGAAACATACTGGGGGAATCCGATAGAAGTTGATAATTACATGTCACATTTTGTGGTCTTATCAACCCACTATGTGCAAGGTAAATACTAGTGCTTCTCATTTCCTGGGTTCTTGGTTGTGTAATTTCAATTATATGGGCCAGTTACTGACCCCTCACTTCCAAGTGCTGTTTCCTTGAGGTAAGAAACAAAATCAAGTTTTGAGATGAGGATAGCATCAAACAAAAGAAAAAAAAAAATCCTAAAGAAAACAAACTGAAAGCTTCTGGAGTCACCCACCCCCCACCCTCCCCCCACCCCCTGCCACACACACTAGTTTGTTAGGAAAACAAATGGTAGAGCAAATGTTGTTAATCCTATGCCTGCTTTGTGCCTTTTGCCATTTAGGGGATAAAGATGTAAATCCAATGAGGCCTACAAATCCATTTTCGACCCTACAAGTGATGCATTTAATTTGTCAGGATGTAAATCAGCAGGGCCTCTCAGCATGATTGTGGAGTATTATCCTGTTCATAAAATATCACCGCTTGTTCTGCCAAAGAAGTGGTGGACCTTCTTAAGGGCCACCTCACGCAACGGAACTGGCAGCTGAAGCCCCGTCACACTCAAAGCTGGTAAGTCATACACCCAGACACAACCCCTGACATTCCTTGGGGAGGAAGCAAACTTAATTTAGATAATCCCCTTTGCAAAGTGTATTAGCTGATCCAAACCAGACCTAGTTGACTAAAGGCATGTTGTTCCTACATTTCAGAGATGCCACAATGTAGAAATAGCTTCCTTGTCATTTGGGGGATTACGATTCATTTAAGGAATCCGTAGGGGTGATCAATAAGCTATTTTAAAACATATAGAACAGCTTCATGTTTGCCTTTGACCTATACACCACAAAATCCATATGGTGGGTTTTGAACTTAATGGGTTGGGGGTCCCACATTTCTTTGTTGCTCTAGAAGGTGCTTGGCAGAGTTCCTCTAATTCCATTTTGCATATAAAAATAAACAATAACAATAAACAGAATAGGGAAAATATGCTGTGTATCACCCACCAATAGGTACTTTGGGTTTGCATAAAGAAAAATGCTTTTTTTTAAAAGTGGTTCATGGAAGAGTTTCCCTGGTTTAAGAATAGATGTTCCACCAACACTCCGTTACATACATTGGACCCTTCAACAAGGAGACACAGGTAACTACAGAGCTATGGCAATGCCAGGAGATACAGTACACTGATAGAAAAATAACCCCAGGAATCACATGTGAAGTAATGGCATAATTAGTGGTCAAAAAAGAAAGGGGTGCAGAGTAGGAGTAAAAGATACATTCTTGTCAGCATTGCACAGAAATGAATTTCAAATTAAAACAGAAATCTCTGGATTTATTGTGAAATACCTATGTTGCTGGAAAATGGAATTGTTATAATCCTGAAAAGATATTATTAGCAATAAATGGTAGGATTTATATATCTAAGAAAACCTGAATTTTCCTTAGAAATTAGAATTCAATGAGGGCAAAACTCATCAGCAGAGCACACGTATGTGTTTGGGATCAGGAGTCAGATTCCTCTGAGAAGCTGCGATGCATGGAGAAGCCTCTTCTACCTGACCTGCATGAAGCTCTTCTGAGAGCTCGAACCTTGACTTAGCTTTACTGATGGAACAGAGAGAACACATTTTAAGCAGTTTCCCTTAAAAAATGTACAGTCATGGTGAGACTTTCACAGCAGGAAATGATACCAGGTGCCATATCAAGAATCATGATGGAAAGACAAAAGGTCCAAAATGATCTAGAATTAGGGAAGAAAGGGATACATTTTTTTAAAAAAAAGAAGAAGGAGGAGGAGAAGAAGGAGAAGGAAAAGAAACAAAAGAAAGTATGAATATGAGAAGGAGGGAAGGAAAGAGATAGAGAGACAGATTCACAGAGAAATGGAGAAAGTTAAATACAATGACACTTAAGGACCGCATTGGTTATGGTAGTTAAGCGTGAGGCCGTTGAGGCCTCCCAGTATTTTTATGGCATCCTGACAGCTAAAGCATTAGATGTAGACCAAGAGATAAGACAGATATCAGAAGAAGAATTGAAGAATGTAAATTCATGCTGACAATTTTTTAAAAGATAAATCATATGTAGTAACATACTTAGTGAGAGATGAATTAAAACCACCTCAGGTAACATCTATAAAATGAAACACCATGCAGAATGATATTAGAGGACTATTTATTGATTAGAAAAGATTTCTATATCCCAAGAAAGCAGGCTACAAAACAGTGTGTATATCATGACACAACTTTTTGTGAAAACTATTTTTATATATAACATATAGCAACATAGGCAGCCCTCACAATGTGACGGGATTGTGGCTTTTAATTTTGTTTTGTGTACTTTCTCTTTTTTCTACAATAAATGTGTTATGTATATAATTTTTAAAAAGCCTTAAAATGGTAAAATTGTCATTGTTTTACTTATTCATTCCTATAGCATCTTGAAACATATCACTATAAATGGGGTTCACTTTTTAGTGACAAAGTTAAAGCATGGTGGGATCCTAAATCAAGGGATAGTCAAAGTAAAGTATACCTTTTATATGTATGTGTCTGGTTACTGCGAAACTGCAATAGGATAAATGGCACTTTCCAACAGGATTTTCAATTCCAGAACATTTCATCATGTAACCAGTTCAGGGTTAAGTCCTGTCAAGTTTATTTATAGTTATAGTTTACCCCATGACACAGTACTAAGATAAATAAATGTAAAACAAGTCATAGAGCATGAGTGACCCCTTTCAGACTCTAAACCAACAGCCAAGTTTATCTTCTTCATGGAAAAGTTTAATTATAATTGTTGTCATTAAGGTCTACTTTTAGCATGAAGTTGGGAAATCATCCTAGGTTGCAGATAGCATCCAGAGACCACATATTACAGTGGAAAGAGCAGGACTAGGAACAAAGAAACCTGAGTTATATTCCTAGTTGTGCCATTAGTAAACTGTGTGACCTTGGACAGATCACTCACTTCTAATCAGTGTATTCCTTCATCTGTAAAGTAAGAAAACTAGCAGGCCTCTTAGGTACTTTCTTGGTTTGGAATATGGTGCAAACTCTAGCTCCATCAACACAATGGCATTTAATGAGTTTCTAGCAAAACAATGGTCTTTAACTCAATATAATGCACACGAACTGAAATGTCTTCACGTCATCCAAATATCCAGAAGAAATGCAGTTAAATATACAATATACTTTCCTACAGAGGTCAGTGCTTTGATTGAAATGTCCATCCTGAATGCCAATGACTTCAAAATCATATAATCTATGTTTCATTTCAGCTCTCGAGATGTCTAAGATCCATTTCACTTACCTGAAATGATTCATAGTTTATAAAAACACATCTAAAAGCTAGCCAGGTATTAGATCCAAGGAAAATGGCTTTAAATGGGGGGGTGGGGTGGGGGGGGGGAAACAAACAAACTATTGAATCAACTTTACAAGCAAATAACTTTCTGGAAGCAAAATAAATTTTGCCTCTTTCTAGAGTAAGATCTAAAATTCAACAATCTTGTAGCTCTGTACAAGCTTAAGAACAGGCAGAGTGATAATTGAAATTAGAGTTTTAAAGGCTCTATTCTTTTCTCTATTGCTATAGATTCTGATTCTGCTGCAAATTGTCAATATTTTGTGTTACTGAATTTAGTCATAGAATCAATTAATTTTGTGGATATGGTGGGTTTTGAACAACTGAACATTAGATAAATTAGTGTTCAAAATTATGAAAAGCAAATATTTCAAAAGTGTAAACAGTATTAATCTTATTGTTCACATACTTGCTACATTCACCTTAAGCTCTCCTTTGTTTGTATATTCAAAATTATTTAGCTCTATATTTCTTTCTATTTTTTTTTTGCAAACCACTTCAATCTTTTTTTTTTTTTAAAGAGTTGGCAAAGAGGTGGAGGATATAAATAAGTCATGTGTAAATATTTTTGGAATACAACAATACTCACCTATTTTTCTCACGAATCTTTACGATTTCATTTGTCTGTTGATCAAGTTGCTTCTCCAGCTTGTATGTTGATAATGAATTCTCCAGCAGTTGTATTTCAAGTCGAGAAGTTTGATTTAGCACCTGAAGATAAAGGATACAAACATTTCAAACTTCCGTCACAAAGAGTAAAAACAATCATTTTGGGGTTTTTATTGAGCTGTGTTTTGTTTTAAATTAGTATTTCTTCCAGAATATTTAATTAAATGATCTAGATTCTATTAATTAATGCTTTACATGTTTCTTAAAATTATGTTTGAGATTGAGGTTTCAGTTCAATGAGAAAATTGAGTTGTTAAATCCATTTTTCATATTTATATTTTTGTGTCCTGTATCCCTAGGCTATTTCCCCATGCTAGTTGCTTTATATATTATCATCAATATTTACAAATGAATGTAGAATGAGTATTAGTACAAGGTCTTAGATATTATGTATAATTAAGAATAACTAATAGGTATGTAAAATATGCCTGTCTTGGTCTATCACCTTACATAAACCAATTAGAAATGTGAAACAACTTTTGACTTAGTTTAGGCAGATTCATGAGCACACATTTATTGAACACCTATACTGATGGGTCATGTCAGCCCTTCCAAATGTCATATCATTACATAGACGTGGGCACCTGTTGAAGGAGGAATTATCATCACTTTACAAATGAGGAAACAGGTTCAGCAAGTGACTAAAATTGACACAGGAAAGAAGGGAAGAACTGAGTTTCAAACCCAGATAGTGGGACTCTAATTCTGTTGCTCTATATAGAAAACTAAGAAGAGGGAGAGTCAACCTATCCTATCCTGGGTCTTAATCTGAAATGAAGTGACCAGGAATCTATATCACAATGAAGATAAATTGTAGTTGTACTTTCAATTGCGTTACACTAGGTCCTCTAGAAACTGTAAATGTTCCGCTCAACTTGAATCATGAAGACTCATGTTGCTAGTTAAGCTTTAATATAACATGAGTATGCGAGCTGTGAACCCAAACACACTCATCCTCTGAGCAAACATCACATACTCCAGTCCTAGAAGATGCCTTCAAACTGTGGCAGTGTCCTTTTCCCTCCCTGTCTCTGTCCTTCACCTGACCCCCTCCTTCCTTAAGGGAGGTAAAAAGGGCAAGGGAGAGGTATAATTAGTTTTAAAAGCTCCCCATGTCATTTGAAAACTTTTATAACTATCATGTCATTGTTAGTACTTATTAAAAGGGACCTGATGAAACTTCTGGAGGGTCAATATCAATCTAAAGTTTCTTCCTCTAAAAATGACACCACGGGAGCTTTCCTCCTTTTCTGTAGCAGGTCTAAACCTATATCATACACACATAGAAAACCTTTTCACATATACACTGACATGGCCAGGGCTGGGCTTGGGCTATAGAAAGTTGTGGGGGAAGGAGACAAGGGACTAGGGTGATGAAAGAGGAGATTGCCTCAATCGCAAGATTTAAGGAGGTGCCAAAATACTCAGTAGTCAAGATAAATAATATTTTAACACATTTTGAAAGATCAAAATTAAAGCAAGAAATACATGTTGAACAATATCATTTTAAAATAAATTCAGGATCTGCTCCTGCACCTGTGTAATGCAGTTTTCCATGACTTTATCTCACTCCCTTCACTATAGTCCCAGCCCTGCTGGGGGTGGGGGTGGGGGATGGAGGTTGGGTGGGTGGAAAATAGTGAGATGGAGCATTTGCGTTTAAAAAAAATTTAAGAGGGGATCCAAGATGGCAGAGTAGATTAACACTGTGCTTTCTTCCTCTTGTGACCACATTAAAATTACTACTAAATTATAGAATAATCAACCTGGAGAACCATCAAAAGTCTAGCTGATCAGAAGTTTTATACTAAGGATATAAAGAAGCAATGTTGAGACTTGCTTCTTCTCAACAAAGGGGTAGAGATGTGGGAGAGGCTAGCCCCACACCTGCATGTGATGGTAGAGAATTGGGAGGGATATCTTGGCCATGGAGGTCTCCCCACCCCAGATGAGCGAGGGACCCCAACCTCATACCAGGTTCCCCAGCCAAAAGCACCAGTGCCGGGAAGAGGACTCCCCACAACGTCTGGCTGTGAAAAACACTGGGGATTCTGAGTGAGACAGAAGGCTGCAGGGAAACCCAGACATCCTCTTAAAGGGCCTGTGCACAGTCACTCACTCACTCACACGCACTCACTCTGAGCACTGGCAGAGGGATGGTGATTCAGGCATCAGAAACATACAGGGAGAGACTGAATTATGTGGCTTTAGTGTAAGGACAAAAGGGACAATTGTCATTTTTCCTGTGTAGAATCCTTTTCCCATGCAGCTGGAAGGCAGGTACCATATTTCTTGTTGAGCCCCCCTCCCCTGCAAATCTGAACCTGCATTGGGCCAGTGCACACCGCTTGCTCCACCCTGGTGACTCCCACCCAACTCGTGCAATGGCAGAGGTAATTTCATGGCCAGCAGACCACTCCTCCCACATTTCCCTCTTTCTTGGACAACTCTCAAGGATCCATGGGCCCCAAGTAGGCAGCAGATGGCCTCTGTGTGCTCAGAGACTTTTGCTGAGTAGCTCCAGGCTCAGCACTGGCACCAAACCAGAATCTACTTTAACAAGTGGTGAACACCACTCGTCCCACTGTGGGGACTCCCTGAGACCTCGCCTCATGCAACTCACATACTGCATGAAGCTCTATCAGTGGCTGAGCCTTGCCAGAGCTGGCAGGTGGCAACAGGCCTCAGGGTGACCTAGGCTTTTTGAAGAGCTACCCCAGGCATGGTACTGATGACAGCCACCTTGGGTGGCCTTTCCCACATGTCTCCAGGTTCAGCACAGGCAGCAACCAACCATGGATTGCTTTGTAACTCCTACCAGGTAGTCCCCAGCCAACCTCACAAGCAGTGTCTGACCTAGGCCTGCACCACATCCCCTCTCAAGAGGCCCCCAAACCAATATACTTGGAGGTTGGCTTCAGACAAAGTGGCAAAGTACTACTCAATTAGTCCCACGAGTGGCATACCCATAGGGTTATCACAGCAAGCAACAGAGCCTGCTAGGGTGAATCCTGCTCCATGGAGCAAGTTCCCCTCCCCCCAGCAGTTCATAAGCTGTGGACATGGCCAAACCCCACAGCCAGTCAACCTGAGGGTCAATCCCACCCATAGATGTGCCATTAGTAATAAAGGCTCAACTATAACAGAAATGCACACACAATCAACACAAAGGACACTCCTGGTGTACCCGGCACAGGTGACAAGGGAGACTGTGCTACCAGGACCCACAGGGCACCTAGTATATAAGGCCACCCGGCCAAGACTGGAAGACATAGCAGTCCTACCTAATACATAGAAATGAATACAGAGAGGCAGCCAAGATGAGGAAACAAAGAAATATGTCCCCAAAAAAGAATAGGAGAAAACTCCAGGAAAAGAACTAAAGAAAATGAGGACAAGCCACCTACCAGATACAGAGTTCAAAACAATTATTATAAGGATGTTCAAGGAACTTAGTGGGAACTTCAACAAAGACATAGCAAGCAAAAAAAAAAAAAAGAAAAAGAAAACAGAAAAACAAAAGGACATAGAAACCACACACACACACACACACACACACACACACACACACACACACACACAAGTCAGAAGTGAAGAATGCAACAACCAAAATGAAAAATGCACTGGAAGGAATCACTGGAAGCCTATATGAATCAGAGGATTGTTCAGTGATTTGGAAGACAAGGTAGCAGAAACATTCAATTGGAACAGCAAAAAGGAAAAAAGGAATTTAAAAAAATTAAAGATCGTTTAAGAGATCTCTGAGACAACATCAAGCGTAACAACATTCACATCATAGGGATACCCAAAGGAGAATAGAGAAAGGAAAGAATTGAGAACCTATTTGAGAAATAAAGACTGAAAACTTTCCTAACTCGACAAAGGAAATAGACAGACAAGTACAGAAAGCACAGAGTCCCAAACGAGATGAACCCATAGAGGCCCACACAAAGACACATTATAATTAAAATGGCAAAAGTTAGAGACAAAGAGAGGAGGCTAAAAGCATCATGTGAAAGGCAACTAGTTAATTATAAGGGGCCTCCCATAAGATTGTCAGCTGATTTCTCAACAGAAACTTGCAGGCCAGAAGGGATTGGCAGGAAATATTCAAAGTGATGAAAATCAAGGACCTACAACCCAAATCACTTTACTCAGCAAAGCTATCATTTAAAATTAAAGGTGGGATAAATTGCTTCCCAGACAAGAAGAAGCTAAAGGAGTTCATCTCCACCAAACTAGTATTACAAGAAATTGTAATACTTCTTCTTTAATAAGAAGAAGAAGGGGGGGGGGGAGAAAAGAACATAAATATGAATAATAAAATGGCAATAACTATGTACTATCAATAATCACTGTAAATGTAAATGGATTAAATGTTCCAATCCAAAAACATAGGATAGCTGAACGGATAAGAAAACAAGACCTAAACATATGCTGCCTACAAGAGAACCACATTAGATCAAAAGACACACATAGATTGAAAGTAAAAGGATGAAATAAGATATTTCATGCAAATGGAAATGAAAAAACAAAACAGTCTGGGCAGCAAAAAAAGCTGGGGTAGCAGACAAAATAGACTTTAAAACACAGTCTATAATAGACAAAGAGGGACACAACATAATGATAAAAGGATCAATCGAATAAGAGGTTATAACTCTTGTAAACCTTTATGCGCCCAACATAGGAGCACCTAAATATATAAAACAAATATTAACCAACATAAAGGGAGAGATTGACAGTAATATAATCATAGCAGGGTACTTTAACAACCCATTGACAGCAATGGGTTCAGATCTTCCAGACAGAAAATCAACAAGGAAACAGTGGCCTTAACTGACACAGTAAGCCAGATGGATTTAATTGATATTTTTAAAGCATTTCACCTCAAAGCAGCAGAATATACATTCTTTTCAAGTGCACATGGAACATTTTCCAAGATAGACCACAAGTTAGGCCACAAAACAAATCTCAATAAACTTAAAAAGACTGAAATCGTATGAAGCATCTTCTCTGGCCACACTGATATGAAACTAGACATCAATTACAAGAAATAAACTGAAAACCACACAAACACATGGAGGCTAAATAACATGCTACTAATAATCAATAGGTCAAAAATGACATCAGAGAATAAATCAAAAGATACCTTGAGACAAAGAAAATGAAAACATTAAAAACCTAAAATCCCTGGGACACAACAACAGCAGTCCTAAGAGGGGAAATTCATAGCAATAGACCTGACCTACCTCAAGAGGCAAGAAAAAAATTTCAAATAAAAAAAATCTAATCTTCTACTTAAGGAACTAGAGAAAGAACAGCAAACAAACCCCAATGTGAGTAGAAGGGAGGGAATAATAAAGATCAGAAAGGAATGAACAAAATAGAGTCTAAAAAAAAAAAAAAATACAAAAGATCAATGAAACCAAGAGCTGGATCTTTGAAAAGATAAACAAAATTGATAAACCTTTAACCAGACTTATCGAGAAAAAAAGAAAAGAACCCAAAATAAATAAAATCAGAAGTGAAAAAGAAGTGACAACTGACACCACAGAAACATAAAGAATTATGAGAAAATATTATGAACAATTATATGTCAATGAATTTGACAATCTGGAAGAAATGGGTAAATTCCTAGAAACAACGGGTAAATGGGTAAATCTTCTAAAACTGAATCAAGAAGAAACAGAAAATCTGAAATGACCAATTACTACTAATGAAATCAAATCAATAATTAAAAAACTCCCAACAAGCAAAAGTCCTGGACCAGACGACTTCACAGGTGATTTTTACAAAACATCCAAAGAAGAATTAACACCTATCCTTTTCAAATTATTTCAAAAAATTCAAGAGGAGGGAAATCTCCCAAGCTCATTTTTTGAGGTACCGTTACCCTGATTTCAAAACCAGACAAAGACATTACAAAAAAAGAAAGTTATAGACTGATGAACATAAATGCAAAAATCCTCAACCAAATATTAGCAAATCAAATTCAGCCAAACATTAAAAAGATCGTACACCACGGTCAAATGGGTTTTATTCCTGGGATGCAAGGCGGGTTCAATACCCACATATCAATCAATGTGATACACCACATAAACAAAATGAAAGATTAAAATCATATGATCATATTAATAGATGCAGAAAAAGCTTTTGAAAAAGTCCAGCATCCATTTATGATAAAAACTCTCAGCAAAGTGGAAATAATGGAAACATACTCCAGCATAATAAAGGCCATATATGACAAACCCACAGCTCATATCATGCTCAATGGGAAAACACTAAAAGTGTTCTTCAAAGATCAGAAAAAAGAAAAGGATGCTCCGTTTCACCACTTTTATTCAACATAGTATTGGAAGTCCTAGTGACAGGTATCAGACAAGGAAAACAAATAAAAGGCATCCAAATTGGAAAGGAAGAAGTAAAACCATAATTATTTTCAGGTGTCATGATACTATATATAATGAACCCTAAAGATTCCACCAACGAACCATTAAAAGTGATAAATGAATTCAGCAAATTAGTGAGATACAAAATGAATATTCAGAAAGCAGTTGCATTTTTATACATCAATAATGAACTGTCAGAAAGAGAAGTTAAGAAAACTATCCCATTTAAAATTGCATAAAAAAAAAAACCCTAGTAATAAATTTAACCAAGGAGGTAAAAGGCCTGTACTCAGAAGACTGTAAGACACTGAAGAAAGAAATTGAAGAAGATACAAATAAATGGAAGCCTATACTGTGCTCATGGATAGGAAGAATTGACATTAAAATGTCCATACTACCCAAAGCAATGTATAAATTCAATGCAGTCTCTATCAAAATACCAATGGTATTTTTCACAGAACTAGAAAAAATAATCTTAAAATATATATGGAACCAGAAAAGACCCTGAATAGCTACAGCAATCTTGAGAAAGAAGGACAAAATTGGAGGCATCACGCTAGCGTATATCAAAGTATACTGAGGCTGTGGTAATCGAAACAGAATGGTACTGGCATAAAAACAGACACACAGATCAATGGACCAGAATATGGAGCTCAGAAATAAACCTACATGTATATGGTATTTAATCTGTGACAAAGGAAGCAAAAATATACAGTGGGGTAAAGACAGTCTCTTCATTCAATGGTGTTGGGATAACTGGACAAATACATGCAAAAAAATGAAACTGGACCACCTTCTTACACCACATATAAGAATAAACTCAAAATGGATTAAAAACATAAATGTAAGACCTAAAACCATAAAACGCCTAGAAGAAAACATAGGCAGTAAACTCCCTGACACTGCTCTTAGTGATATTTTTTCTGATCTATCTCCTTGGGCATGGGAAACAAAAGAAAAATTAAACAAATGCAACTACATGAAACTAAAAATTTTTGCACAGCAAAGAAAACCATCAGCAAAACAAAAAATGAAAAGATAGGAGTGACATCATAGGAATGGCGGCAGCGGGGCTCACTTTTTGAGTTCTCCTCCAGATCTTATCACAAACGGCACATGTATAACCCATCAAAGGACTCTCTGCTCATCAAGCAGAACAGCTAAGACACTCGTGCAAGGATTATTTGAAGGTGGGCAGATTGGGCGAGCAGGGGAAGAGGGAAGGGAGCGGAGTGGAGATGTAGCCCGCACCTGTGGCTGTGGGTAGGCGGCCAGCATTGGCAGCTGCAGAGACGCAGGGGATCCCAGGACAGAACAGAGAACACAAAAGCCAGGAAGTGGGCTCTTTCCCTGCATCCCACAGCTGATTTCTCCCACTGAGGGTGCAGCATATCCAGCATTTGAGGCAATAACCTCAGCTGAGACCTCCAGTTGGGCCCTAGGTCGGACAAAAGACACAAACTCCATACCTGAGCCCCTCCCCCCACTCTTCCAATCCTACCCCCACCTTTCAAGAGACTTAAACTGGCCCCTGAACTGAGGAGTAGTGTCAGATTACAGAGGAGCCTTAGTACTCAGGCTCTGGGAAGACTGGTGTGCAGCTCTGAACTAGGGAAGAGCCTGGGACAGTGTGATTTTTGCTGGGCTAGGAGAGAAGAGACCCCTCAACCCCCAGCCACCACCTTTTCTGGCCTATGGGAAGAGTGTGACACAGCTGGGCTGGGAGAGAGAAGACCCCTCCATCCCCAGCCCCCACCCTTTCTGGCCTGCCTAGGGCAGGGAAATTACAACTGCAGAGGCACTCCCAGGGATCAGCAGTAAACGGCAGATGCAGCTCTGGGCTTTTAGCAGCTCAGAAATCTCCCGCCCCCCCCCCCCCCCCCCCACACACACACACAAACACACACATGGAATAAGTGCCCTAAGACTCAGGAGAACTGGGCACAGGGCTGGTGGTGCTATTCTCAGTGTGCGTATGTGCAAGCAAGGGCAGAAGCTGCGCTGACTTTGCAGAAATTACCATCCAGACCCATCATCCCCACGCATCTAAATCTGCAGTCCCAATGTCACTCTGGGTACCAGGTGACCGGCTCTGCCTGCACAATACACAGACGACTCTTTGGTATAGCAGAGGACAACCTGGAGATTACTTGGTGGACTTAAGCCAAGACTGGCACTACTTTTTTTGTTTTGTTTTGTTTTTATATCTTTGATATCTTTGCCTGTGTTGAGTGTGGTTTGTCGGTTGTTTTCACATGTGAATGTGTTTCATTTTTTCTTTGTTGTTGTTGTTGTGCTTGGTGATTTGTTTTGTTCTGAAATTGCCCTACCAGGGCCCAGCTCAAGAGGCACAAGATTCAACACACCCAGAGGCCAACTCCAGACCAACCCAGAGTACTACTGTGTTTGACACACCCAGAGGGAATTCTCTACAGGCACAAGAGCCCATAGAGGCCAAACCACATTTAAGTGGTCAACCCTCACGCAGCAGAACATGCTGCTGTGGGCAGAGCCAAGTCTCACAACTACTCAGCCTAGGAGTTAACCCCACCTACTCACAAGCGAAAAGCAATTAAAGATCTTCTTTAACAGGACAATATACACAACACAAGAGTCACCTTTGGAGCACATGCATAGAAGAACGAAGTAGTGCAAGTCAAATATAAAGGACACATACTATATAAGATAACCCAGCAAGAACTAAGAACTTTAGGGGATCTACCTAATACATTGAAGCAAACACAGAGAGTCAGCCAGAATGGGGAAACAAAGAAAGATGTCCCAAATAAAAGAACAGAAGACACCTCCAGAAATTGAACCAAATGAAACAGAGGTAACCAACCTATCAGAGACAGAGTTCAGAACACTGATGATTTGAATGTTTAAGGAGCTTAGGGACAACATAAAGAAGGATAGAGAAATCATAATGAACAACCAGTTAGAACTAAAGAACACAATTACTGAAATAAAGAACTCATTTGGAGGAATTAAGAGCAGGTTAGATGAAGCAGAGGATTGAATCAGCGACTTAGAAAACAAGTTAGCAGAGATCACCCAAACAGAACAACAGAAAGAAAAAAGAATAAAAAACAATGAAGATGGTTTAAGAGACCTCTGGGATAACATCAAGTGCAACAACATGCACATGATAGGAATACCAGAAGGTGAAGAGAGGAAGCAAGGGATTGAGAACATATTTGAAGTAATAATGTCCGAAAACTTCCCTAACCTGCTGAAGGAAACCAACATACAAGCCCAGGAAGTGCAGAGAGTTCCAACCAGGATAAACCCAAACAGGTCCACACCAAGACACATTATAGTTCAAATGGCAAAGGTTAAAGACAAAGAGAGAATCCTAAAAGCAGCAAGAGAAAGACAAAGGGTTACTTACAAGGGAACTACCATAATACTATCAAATGACTTTTCTACAGAAATATTGAAGGCCAGGAGGGAGTGGCAGGAGATACTCAAAGTGATGGAAAACAAAGGCCTACAACCTAGATTGCTTTATCCAGCAAGGCTATCATTTAAAGTTGATGGAGAGATAAAGAGCTTCCCAGAAAAGAATAAGCTAAAGGAATTTATTACCACCAAGCCAGCATTGCAAGAAATACTAAAAGGACTTCTGTAAATAGAAGAAAGATGAAAACAATCTAACTACAAATTTAAAAATGGCAATAACTATGTACCTATCAATAATCACTTTAAATGTAAACGGATTAAATGCTCCAATCAAGAGACATAGGGTTGCTGAGTGGATAAGAAAGCAAGACCCTTGTATATGCTGTATACAAGAGACTCACCTCAGATCAAAAGATACACACAGGCTGAAAGTGAAGGGTTGGAGTAAGATATTTCATGCAAATGGAAATGAGAAAAAGCTGGAGTTGCAATACTTATTTCTGACAAAATAGACTTTAAAATGAAGAACATACTAAAAGACATAGACAGGCACTATATAATAAAGGGGTCGATCGACAAGAGGACATAACCCTAGTAAACATCTGTGCACCCAACATAGGAGCACCTAAATATATAAAACAGATATTGACTGACATAAAGACTGAGATCAACAGTAACACTATCATAGTAGGGGACTTCAACACACCTCTGACAACAAGGGACAGGTCTTCCAGACAGAAAATCAATACGGAAACAACAGCCTTAAATGATACATTGGACCACTTGGATTTAATCGATATTTTCAGAGCATTTCACCCCAAAGCTGCAGAATACACGTTCTTCTCAAGCACACATGGAACATTTTCCAAGATAGACCATATGTTAGGCCACAAAACAAGTCTTGATAAATTTAAGAAAATTGAAATCATACCAATTGTCTTCTCTGACCACAGTGCTATGAAATTAGAAATGAACTACAGGAAAAAAACTGGAAGACACACCAATTCATGGAGGCTGAATAACATGTTACTAAATAATGAATGGGTCAACCAGGAGATCAAGGAAGAAATCAAAAGATATCTCGAGACAAACAAAAATGAAAACACAATGACCCAAAATCTATGGGATGCTGCGAAAGCAGTCCTAGGAGGGAAATACATAGCATTGCAGGCCTACCTAAAGAAAGAAGAAAAATCACTAATCAACAGTTTATCTTCACACTTAAGGGATCTGGAAAAAGAACAGCAAAATAAGCCCAAAGGGAGTACAAGGAAGGAGATAATAAAGATCAGAGCGGAAATAAATGAAATAGAAACCAGAAAAACAATACAAAAGATCAATGAATCCAAGAGTTGGTTCTTAGAGAAGATAAACAAAATTGACAAACCTTTAGCCAGACTCATTAAAAAAGAGAGAGAGAGAGGACCCAAATTAATAAAATCAGAAATGAAAGAGGAGAAGTGACAACAGACACCACAGAAATACAAAAAAATTTAAGAAATTACTATGAGCAACTATATACCAACAAATTTGACAATCTGGAAGAAATGGACAATTTTCTAGAGGTGTACAACCTTCCAAGGCTAACTCAAGAAGAAACAGAAAACCTGAATAGACTGATTACCACCAGGGAAATTGAATCAGTAATCAACAATCTCCCAACAAACAAAAGCCCTGGACCAGATGGCTTTACAGATGAATTTTATAAAACATTCAAAAAAGAATTATCACCTATTCTCCTCAAGATCTTCTGAAAAATCCAGACAGAGGGAAGTCTCCCAAACACTTTTTATGAAGCCACTATCACCCTGATCCCAAAATCAGACAAAGATACCACAAAAAATAAAACTACAGGCCGATATCTCTAATAAACATAGATGCAAAAATCCTCAACAAAATATTAGCGAAGAGAATTCAGCAATACATTAAAAAGATCATACACCATGATCAAGTGGGATTCAGCCCTGGTATGCAAGGTGGTTCAACATCTGCAAATCAATTAATGTGATACATCACATTAACAAAATGAAAAATAAAAATCACATGATCATATCAATAGATGCAGAAAAAGCATTTGATAAAATCCAGGAGCCATTTATGACAAAAACCCTTAAGAAAGTGGGAACAGAGGAATCATATCTCAACATAATAAAGGCCATATGTGATAAACTCACAGTTAACATCATACTCAATGGGAAAAAGCTAAAATCATTCCCCTTAAGATCAGGAACAAGGCAAGGTTGCCCACTTTCTCCACTTCTATTCAACATAGTGCTGGAAGTTCTAGCCACAGCAATCAGACAAGAAAAAGAAATAAAAGGCATCCAAATCGATAAGGAGGAAGCAAAATTGTCGTTATATGCAGATGACATGATACTATATATATAGAACCCTAAAGACTTCACCAAGAAACTATTAGCGCTGATGAATTTAGTAAAGTATCAGGATACAAAATTAATATTCAGAAATCAGTTGCATTTGTATATACCAATAATAAAATATCAGAAGGAGAATTAAAAAAAAAAAAATCCCATTTACAATTGCTTCAAAGACTATAAAATACCCGGGGAAAAATTTAACCAAAGAAGTAAAAGATCTGTACTCAGAAAATTATAAGACACTGAAGAAAGAAATGAATGAAGATACAAATAGATGGAAACATATACCATGTTCATGGATAGGAAGAATTTATATAGTTAAAATGTCCATACTGCCTAAGGCAATATACGTATTCAACGCAATTCCTATCAAACTACCAATGACGTTTTTCACAGAAATAGAACATATAATCCTAAAATTTATATGGGATAACAAAAGACCCCGGATATCCTCAACAATCTTGAGAAATAAGAACAAAGTGGGAGGTATAACAATACCTGACATCAAATTATACTACAAGGCTACAGTAATCAAAACAGCATGGTAGTGACATAAAAACAGACAAATAAATCAATGGAACAGAATAGAGAGTCCAGAAATAAATCCATGCTTATATGGCCATTTAATCTACGACAATGGAAGCAAGAATGTACGGTGGGGTAAAGACAATCTATTCAATAAATGGTGCTGGGAAACCTGGACAGACACATGCAAAAAAATGAGGCTGGACCACCTCCTTACACGATATACAAAAATAAATTCAAAATGGCTTAAAGACTTAAATGTAAGATCTGAAACCATAAAATTCCTAGAATAAAATATAGGAAGAAACTTCACAGACATTACCTGGAGTAAAATTTTTACTGATATATCCCCTCGTGCGAGGGAAGTAAGAGAAAAAATAAACATGTGGGATTACATCAAACTAAAATTTTTTTTCACAGCAAAGGAAACCATCAATAAAACAAAAAGGGATCCTACTGAATGGGAAAAGATATTTGCAATGATATATCTGATAAGGGGTTAATGTCACAAATTTATAAAAAACTCACTCAATTCAACTCCAAAAAAAACCAAACAACCCAATTAAAAAATGGGCAAAGGACATGAAGAGACATTTTTCTAAAAAGGACATACAGATGGCAAACAGACATATGAAAAAATGCTCAACGTCACTAACCATCAGAGAAATGTAAATAAAAACCACGAGATACCACCTCACCCCAGTCAAAATGGCTATCATCAATAAATCAACAAGCAACAAGTGCTGGCACCCATGTGGAGAAAAGGGAATGCTTGTGCACTGTTGGTGGGATTGCAGATTGGTGCAGCCACTATGGAAAACAGTATGGAGGTATCTCAAAAATCTGAAAATGGAACTACCTCATGATCCAGCAGTTCCACTCCTAGGTATCTATCCAGAGAAATCCAAAACTCTAATTAAAAAGAATTTATGCACTCCTATGTTTATTGCAGCACTATGCACAATAGCCAAGACATGGAAACAACCAAAATGCCCATCGGTAGATGACTGGATTAAGAAACTGTGGTACATTTATACAATGGAGTATTATGCAGCCATAAAGAAGAACGCAATCTTACCATTTGTAACAACATGGATGGACCTAGAGAACATTATGTTAAGTGAAATAAGTCAGACAGAGAAAGACAAATACCATATGATCTCTTATATGTGGAATCTAAAGAAAATAATAAGTGAATGAACTAATCAGAAACAGTTTTGGAGACACAGAGGAAAAACTGAGGGTTGCTAGATGGGAGGGGGGGTGGGGATAAGGGGGAAGGTGAGGGGATTAGAAAACAGTCAGTAACCACAAGATGGCCATGGGGTTTTGAAAATTAATTTGGGGAATGTAATCAATAATGTTGTAAAGATTTTGTAGGGTATCCGATGGACACTTGTCCCATTTGGGAGACCACCTCAGGGATAATGTAGATGCCTGATCACTGCACTGTACACCTGAAGCTGAACGATAATGAATGCCAACTATAATTAAATGTATATATATATATATATATATATGTATGTGTGTATATATGTATATGTATATACTTACAAGAAGCGGAGTACAGCATTAGGAATAGAGACAGTGGAAATGTAATGGCTGTATGTGATGTCAGAGGGATAGTGGATGGGGGGAGGGGAGTTCACACAGTGTGAGGGATATAAATGATAAACGTCTAAGTATGACTTTGTCTTGTGCACCTAAAACTAATAAAAAAAGTAAAAAAAAAAAAAATGAAAAGATAGCATATTGAATGGGAGAAGATATTTTCCAATGATACATCTGATAAGAGGTTAATATCCAAAATTTATAGAGAACTCATACATCTCAACAACAACAAAGATCCAATTAAAAAGTGGGCAGAGGACCTAAATAGACATTTCTCCAAAGAGGACATGCACATGGCCAATAGACAGAAGAAAAGATGCTCAATGTCACTAATCAGAGAAATGCAAATTAAAAACCACAATGAGCTATTACTTCACACCTGTCAGAATGGCCATCATCAATAAATCAACAAACACTAATTGCTCACAGTGATGTGGAGCAAAGGGAACCCTCGTGCACTGCTGGTGGGATTACAAATTGGAGCAGCCGCTATGGCAAATGGTTTGGAGATTACTCAAAAAAATTAAAAATAGACTACCTTATGACCAAGTGATTCCACTTCTGGATATTTATCCAAAGAAATCCAAAGCACTAGTTCGAAATATATATGCATCCCTATGTTCACTGCAGCACTATTTACAACAGCTCAGATATAGAAGCAACCTACACGTCCCTTAGTAGACGACTGGACAAAGATGTGGTGCATATATACAATAGAATATTACTCTGCCATCCATAAAAAAGAATGAAATCTTACCATTTGCGACAACATGGATGGACCTAGAGGGTATTACGCTAAGTGAAATAAGTCAGACTGAGAAAGACAAATAACATGTGATCTCACTTATATGTGGAATCTAAAGAACAAAATAAATGAACAAATAAAACAGAAACAGACTCATAGACACAGAGAACAAGCTGATGGTTACCAAAAGGGAGGAGGGTTGGGGAGATGGGTGAAAAAGGTGATGGTATTAAGAAGTACAAATTGGTAGTTACAAAATAGTCACAGGGATGGAAAGCACAGCATAGAGAATATAGTCAATAATGTTGCAAGAACTATGTATAGTGCCAGGTGGGGACTAGACTAATCGGGGGGGATCACTGTATAAATTATATAAATGTCTAACCACTATGCTGTAGAAGTGAAACTAATATAAGATAATATTGAATGTGAACTGTAATTGAAAAGAAGTTAAATAAAAGAATTTTAAGGGCTAAAAGTTATTGATACAATTGTCATGAAAGCCAGTCTAACACTTACTAGTATGTATCAAAACTTATATTTGTGGAGTGTCTTAGAGTTTTTAAAAATACTTTCCTATTCCGAGTTGTTTGATTTGAGGACAAACAGGAGCAAGAGGACCTGGGATTTGAAAATAGAGTTGGGAGAAGTGCAGAGGAAAAAACAGTAGAGAATGTAAAGATTACGGACATACAAAATATAACTTTCAACTTTTAAATATATTTTTGTACAGAAAAGGTTTTTTTGTTTATTAATTAGAATGACAATTTATAAAAATTGGAGGATGAGACACCTGTATCTTTTGGTGACACTTAGAATAGTGCTTGGCACAGAGAAGATACTCAGTATTTATTGAATAAACAAAAGGTACATGTCTCACTGAATCAAATATATCATACGTCATTAAATAAAATATTTTCTTATTCATCATACACTCTGATCATATGTTCTTGATACCAAATTTTCTCAAATGCAAATCTTTTATTTTTATTTTACAAAGGACAGAAATTGTTCTTCATGCCTGAGAAGAACATGAAAGAACACTGAGAAAAGAATGGAATCATCCAAAGTTAAAAATGAAGTTGCCTATATCTAAGTCTGGAGACTAGTACTGCTTCTAATTTTTCTCTACTTTGTCTTACCTCTAGTCTATTTGCTACATAGCAAGCAGAGTGATCTTTGTAAAAATATAAATCAGATCATTCCATCTCCTATGTTAAATCTGCCAATGGCTTCCCTTTAAAATTAGAATAAATTCCAAAGTTCTTTGCCTGGCCTACAACTTTGTATATGACCTAGACCCGGCTTACTTCTCAAATCTCACTTCCTGCCACTCTCCTCCTTGTTCCTTATGGTCCAAACATAGGCTTTCTCTCTGCCCCCTCAAATGCCAAAGTAATTTCCATCTCAGCGTTTCCGTACTTGTAGTTTTCCCTGCCTGGAATGCCTACCCTTTCCCAGATCCATGGCTACTTTCTTCTCATCCATTCAAGTCTTGCTCACAGAAGCCATTCCTGGCCACTCTCTGGAAAGTAACTTCCCCATCATCCTCCATCAGGTCACCCTGTTTTGTTTTCTTTATGGGATGATCGCTGTTGGCAATCATCCTGTCAGTTCCCTCATTTGGTGTCTTTCTGCCCCATGTGGATACCAGCAGGAGTAATCTGTCTGGAGTACCTCAAACCTCCAGAGCCCAGTGTGGGGCCTGACACACTGGGGCACTCTGAGCTATTTGTTGGATGACATAACAGACAATGAACTGTGAGCTGTTTTTCAAGTTGGGTAATGGTCAGAGAGAGGGTAATGGGCTACATGAATATCAAGCTGGACTTCCATGATAACAGCCTAAATCAAAAGCAGCATCTGAATGTGAGAGAAGAAGCAGCAATGAATCTCAGAATTCCAGGCTAAGTGTGTGTTCATCTCAGGCCAATTCTGAGCACAAATGCCAATCCCTTCTCTTCTTTCCCCACCACTTTGACCCAATAACTGCTTTATTTCAACTCTCTCTATTGCTGCATTAAAATGGTCTTGAAGTTCAAAAGCAGGAGACTGAGAGAATTGTACAGGAAACGGTGATAAATTGACCACTGTCTTGCCATGTGTCTATGGAACTTGCTGCTTAGCAATAATATAAGTGTTCCATTAAAATGACAAAATTTCCTTCTTTAGCAGAAACACATTCCAAAAGGACATCTCCACAAGAGGGAAAAAGGAAGGAAAGGAAAGGAAAGGAAAGGAAAGGAAAGGAAAGGAAAGGAAAGGAAAGGAAAGGAAAGGAAAGGAAAGGAAAGGAAAGGAAAGGAAAGGAAAGGAAGGAAGAAAGGAAAGAAAGAAAGAAAGGAAAGAAAGGAAAGAAAGAAAGAAAGAAAGAAAGAAAGAAAGAAAGAAAGAAAGAAAGAAAGAAGAAGAAAGAAAGAAAGAAAGAAAGAAAGAAAGAAAGAAAGGACAGTGAAGAGTACGTGAAACAAGCGCCCCCCCAAAAAAAAAATTTCAAAGCTTAAATTTTCCAGAATACACCACAGAGTAAGGAAGACATAAGACTTGAAACTGAGGATTTATGAACTACCAAATTTGAGTTCTTTCTTTAAAAAATAAATAAAAATTAAAAAATTAAAATTTCTAATTTCTCAAAGAAAGTGAACCAGAGAATTTCAGCCAGCTTACCATTAATACTTTTAAAAGTACCTCTCATCTCCCTTAGAAGGAAAATCTCCCATAACAGAAAATTTATTTCACCCCATATTATTATAACTTTGAGATTAGCATTGTTTGTCGGTTTGTGTTTCTTTTTACGTTAATTTTGTCTTTCAAGTGAAAAATATAACACAAGGTCTGATGTCTTGGCACTTAGATTTTTACAGAGGAATAAAGGCTAATAGATGTACAAGGAATGAGAGTTAGAAGATCACCATTGTACAAAGTTGATGAAATCATTTATTTGGTCAGTAATGAGCAATGTGACAAAGTATCACACTACAGATTACTTGTTAATTTCCAAGGGGAAAGTAGGTGACTGAGATGAAGAGATATGGAGACTTCCACTCTAACCAAGTTAAAATAGCATCACTGAGAGTGTGGCGAGCTGGCATTTGTCCCTGCGGGTGAGATGTAACAGCAAGTGACCAGCAATTCTACAGAGCACTCCCAACACAATGTTCAACTCAATCTAATTGAGCTTAAGACTTAATTTCCAGCTGAAAGAAACCACAAGGGGTGGAGGAGTAAATTGAAAAACATCGTAAAAAGATATTCAGACAAATTCAGAATATGTGACAGTGTAAATAACAATTGACCCAGTTTCTTAAAAATCTCAAGAAAAATAAAAGGATGATTGCTCCAAAATACAAGGGACTATTAAATCTTGAAAAATAAAATTTTGGATAGAACTGAGGAAATTTGAATATGAAAATTATTAATAGATAATCTTAGTAGAAGAAACTTGCCCAACAGAGCTAAAACAGAGAAGATTCAGAATGGAACCCAGGTAATCTGTGTCCTAAATCTGAGCTCTTTTCCACAGGCTCAGGTAGGTATGTTGTGGGGACAGAGCCAGAAGTGCAGCTTGCAGGCTCTCGACCTCATGTGGAAAGGTGCTGGCTCAGGCAGTAAATGGCCATCAACTGTGATTGGATGGCCATCAGCTGTGGCTAGTTGGCCGTCAGCTGTAACCAGTGAGCCAGTAATATAACTTCTGTGCCTACGCTAGCAGAAAATGGGGGCTAGCAAGAAGATGGTAGCTGAGCTAGCAAGAGCAGATTGCAGTTAGCACATGAGGTTGGTTGGCAGAGAAGCGGCCGGCAGGTTGCGGATAGTGTGGCTCCTGCTTCCTGTGTCTCCACCCCAGCCACCAGCGAGAATATGCTATCTATGGCTCCGTCGGTGTTCCTATTTGGCCTCACCATATCCTGCATTCTTATGTGGGGAGCGGGAGCTGAGACCCCGCATGACACCCTGCATGACAGTGGCCAAATTTATCTTCTCAAGCTCCTCAGAGTACAAAGAAAATACATTCATCCAATGTTCTTAGTCGGTCAGAACATCTCTGCAGTAGACTGCTTCTGTTCAAAGTCCTACACTGACCTATCTGTGAGCAGTATGTTTATCGTCAACACACAGCTTTTGGGACATTGCCTTTAGGCTTGGCAGCACTGGGCTAAAATCTACCGAAATTAAGGGGCTAATATTAGTTAACCCAATCATTCAACAAGTATTTATCGAGAGCCTACTCTGTACCAAGTACAGGTTTAAAGCCGAAGAATAGAACAGTGAAAGAACCAGACAAAATCCATGCTCTCTAGGAGTCTGCATCCTACTGCAGAGGTTGGCAAGCTTTTCTGTAAAGGGCCAGATAGTAAATACCTTAGTTTTGAAGGGCCAGATGGTCTCTGTCATGCAGGGTCTCTGGTCCCGCTCCCCGCACCAGAACGCAGGACATGGTGAAGCCAAAAAGAAACACCAACGGAGCCATGGATAGGGGAGTCATACCACTATATTCTCAATGGCGGGTGGGTTGGAGACACAGGAAGCAGGAGCCGCAATCCGCCGACCGCTTCTCTGCCAACCAACCAACAACCAACACCCTAGACTAGCCCTGGAAGTTATATTAGTGGCTAATGGCTAACCGGTAACAGCTGATGGCCACCCAGCCACAGCTGATGGTCATCTAATAACTGAGCCAGCACCTTTCCATGGGAGGCCAAGAGCCTGGAAGCTACTCTGTGGGACTCTGTTCCCATAGTATCTGTTGCAACTGTTCAAGTCTGCAGTTGTATTGGGAAAGCAGCCATACATAACATATTAATAAATGAGTGTAGCTGTGCTTAATAAAACTATTTACCAAAAGAGATGGCCATTCGAATTTGACCTGTGGGTCATAGTTCACTGAGCCCTCTCTTAATGGGGTTATCAAACACTTATTCCACACCTTGTAAGAAAATTAATTACCAGGGTATTTTCCTTGGATGATCCATCAGCAAATCTGTTTTACTGCCATTTCAATTAGGCCAAGGTTAAATGTTTACTCAGCTATTCTCTCATCAAGTTAAAGAGATCCAGTGGCTCAATTCTGAAAGTTACCCTTTGAAACATATTTCCACCTAGAGATTCAAGCTCACTGATTCAACTGTTCCTGAACTACCTTCAATTTGTAGTTGTATAACTGAAATCCAAATAACAGGTGTGATAGTTTGTGACTTCTGAGAGCAAATGAGAAACATAGATTAAACATGCAGAAAACTTATTAGGGGAAATTCCTGTGAGGGAAAACTGGGAAGCCAGAGTTGGCTAAGAGTGCCTTCTGACTGGGAGGCAGATCTAACCACAGTGAAGAAAAGAGGGAAGGAAGGGAGACTGACTGGAAATATTAGCCTTCAGGGCAGTTGTGAGAAAGTTCGGTACAGCTGCTGGAGAGTCCTTAGCCAAAGTCATGTGTCAGTGGAATCCTGTAGATTCCAGGGGCAGGCCTGACTACTGCTGCCACAAAGTATCATTGGCTGCAAGTGGCGACTGGAAATTGTGGTCTCTGTATCAACACCGTGATGGGTTTCAGAGCACAGCACCTGGGGCCATTGTAATTACACTTCCCATAGTAGGAGATTGAAAAGATACATTTTTATGACAGGAAGGAAAGTCTCCATAGCTAACTACTTTGATGGAAAGCTAAGAAAAAGACAGTTTGGAAAAGGTTGCCATAGTAACACAATTGAACTCAATGAGGATAAAAACTACTTTGCTTACTGTTGCATTTTACATAGTACCTATTAAAACATCTTGCACCACGGAGTGTTCAAAATATATCTTAGTAAATTTGATTAAATTCCATTTCTAACATTATGGTTCCCATATAAATCATTCAAAATGGGAGGAAACAGGTTCAGTGTGTAAGGAACTTCCCCATGATTACACAACCAGCAAGGACAACATGGGGTCCTGGTATTACATGAGATGATGTGTAGTCACGTGATAAAATGGCAATAATTGGTGGTGCCATCAGCAGCAGCAGCATCTTCCATCATTCATAGAAAACATTCCGCTGCTACTGTTGCTCTATCTGATTTCCATATTACCCTCTGCTCAAACCCATTTAGTGTCCATAACCTTAGAGGGAGAAAGGAATCACAAGAGAGAGGCAGCGGCATAGATAGCTGTTAAAGCTTGTAGACTCTGATGCCCGACTGCCTGGGTTCACATCTTTGCTCTAACATTTACTAGTTCTTTCATCTGGGGCAAGTTGCTTCACCTCTCTGGGTTACAGTTTCCATGTCTTTAAACAAGAAATGATAACAGTACCCACCTCATAGAATTAAATATGTATTTTCAATAGCTAATATATGTAAAATTGCTTAGAACACTGCTGAATGCAGATTATTAGAGGTGAATTTTAATGTAGTTTAATAAGTGTGTTTCTAATCACAACCGTCCTGAGGATAAAGTCAGAAATCGAGTCTCACTACAGGAAGGGACGTGAATTATGTTTGAAACTAAACCCTTCATATTGCATACTTGGAAAGGGGAACTGGAAGGCAAGGAGCTATCGGTACTAATGGATAAACGAGTGAGAAACACACTGTAAGCTAGACTAAGGAGGAAGAATCAGGCATGGTGTTGGTTCCTGCTTCTCAACACCATGGCCGGTGGGGTTATTTAAATATGCTCATTATCTGTCTCTATTCTGATCATGATGCTTAGTGAGCACTCACGTGTTTTTGAGTGGCATTGCAGTAAAACCATGGCTCTAACAACTTGTGTCAAGTTCGAGCCTAGACGATCAGCAGAGGACTGGAAAACAATAAGTTACTTGTCTTTAAAATAAAGTCATGTGAAACCTAGGGCACTCAAATATATTGCAAAACCATTGGCATTAGTTCCTAAAATAACTGAGGACCTGAAGTCAGTTTAGGGAAAACAGCGCTTACCAAGCGTGAAAGAAAGTAAGATGAACATGGGAGCAAAAATCTGGGAGCACACTTGGATAGCACAAACGGACTGACGGGTTTATAAATGCTTATTAGAAAATAATTGTGAGATTAAGGAGGAATTCAGGATTTGTTTTGTGTACTTGGCCTGCATCAGGGCTTGAGTGTATGTGAATAATTAGGCCGAAGAAGAACGTGTCCTGTTGCAAAGGTTCAAGTTAGCACCATGCGGGGATACAGTCACATGAAAAAAGTTCGAAGCCTTCCTCTCCTTGCAAGTTCTGATGGCTTTGTGATTTTTGAGATGTTTTTGAGGTTCCAGCTATCTTAAAATTCTTGTTGGTGCAACTAATAAACTTCCATTGGCCTTTACTGATGATTTAGTTTTAGCTGCTCTATATAGGGAATAGGTTTTTTTCCTGTGAATTTTCTGTACAATTTTCCACAAAGTACTTATGTCTTAGCCTTAAGGATGTGAACAAGTTATCTCTTAAAATCTGACACAGGATGTATCTTAACAGTGGTTATTATGCTGACAATGAGAATTCCCCCCCACAACTCCAACTCCTGGGTGGAAAGAGAACAAAAGCAACTCAAGAAGTTTTCTTGGATGAAAATATAAAAACAGAACTAAGCCATGTATGTCTTTAAACTTACTATAACAGAAATGCATACAAATTTCAAATGTTCTATTAAGTAGGGTAATATTAATTGTGTATTTCAGTTTTTAATATGTAGAATTCTTTGTGGGAGATAGGGAGCATTCTGTTCTAAAAAAAAATAGAGAAAATACACTCATAATATTTATACCACAAGAAGCCAATGTTCATAGATCACCAAGCTTGCTTACTGTGATGATAAATGATCACGTAAAGCCTCATAATTTTAGTTATAATATGTAGTTTCGCTTCCCCATCCTCCATGGTTATCTGACGACAGTGCGCTATCATCAAAATATCAAAAAATATTTTCCAAAGCCTATTTGATTCATTGCTCCAATGTAATCCACATTTACATTCTCATTCAATTAGTTAATTATTAGTATTACTAATCAAAGGGGACAGAAAGGGAAAGAAATGAGTATGCCTCAATTTGAGCCCCAGATCTGCTTCACTAGCTCTATCAATGTGAGAAAATCGCTCAAACTTTCTGACCTCCTGCAACTCTAAATGGTTTTCCTAAAAATCATTTATACATGAGAAAGTGGTTTGTGTAACATAAAATGCTCTATCCACATACATTATTATTGTTATTTCTCTTTAAATAGCAACATGATCTGTAATGGCATTAATACAAATAAAATAAAATAGAAATAAGGGTGCATCTTGTTTTAAAATTTGTATGTTAGAGAAAGCCATTAGACTGAGGTGGCTCTACTGCCTTGGTAGCCTACGTAAGGAAACCAAAACCTAAGCCAGAGTTAACGTACTTAAATCCAAGAAAATAAAACTTAAGGAAAACCAGTCATAAGCAGCCAACAAGGCTTTCCCAAATAAGGCAAACATTTAAGCTATAGCCAATCAAATAATTGCTTTGCTTTCTTCCTGCATCTTTTCTATTCAATCCTTTCCCTTATCTCCTGCAGTGGAGTTCAAACCATGTTCAGTTAGTTCAAACCATGTTCAAACCTGATTCTAACTGATGTTTATGCAAACAAACTCTTGAAAATTTTAATGTGCCTCAGTTTATCTTTTGATAGTATTATTTCAGCTTTGATTCCACAAACCACCTGATTCCACAAACCAGATGGTAACTGAAATAATGATTTTCATAGTTCAAAGCATACTAAGAGATCATCTTCTAGTCATTGAAAATGATATTTTCACTAAAAAGTGATGGTAGGTTTCTGACAGTGATAAGTAAAGGGCATTTTGCTAATTTGTATATAAATATGATTGTACATAAATGTTGTCCATAAGGATATATATATATATATATATATATATATATATATATATATATATATATATGCACGTGTGTGTATGCAGAAAGAGTATTAATTGACTTCTCATAAAATCATGGGGACAAAAAACTATGCATTTCTGATTAGTTCCTTTGGGGTTTCCCTTCCTATCCACTGAATGTACAAAACCTCTGCAGGTGCCATTATGGCTAAAGTATACTACCAGAAACAAAACAGGACAGGTCAAAAATGTACATCAAAGGCACCAAATTGGTCCAAATGGTTATTTTGTTTGACACACATCATATCATAGCTGGTAGCTGCAGTGTTTATTTGAATTGAAACGGTGATTAAGTCCTTTGCCAGTCCTGTTTTTACAAACACATACAAAGCTAAATATACCAACCCTCATTTAATTAAAAAACAAAAAAAACAAAAGCAACAAAAAAAACAAACCACGCATAGCAGGTCAGGTAGTTGTTGTTATTACCAATAAACAGAAATGTATATATTTCCCCAATCCCAGTGCTGAAATATGCTCTGTGTTTATGGAGTAAGCTAAAGGAAAAATACGAAAACGTCCCCAGTTAAGAATGTCTCGACTCTGGCCTGGGGGCCTACCTGAGTCTCCACATCTGTCAGCTTTCTGGTCTGCTCTGCGGTCTGAGAGAGGAGGCTGGTTCCTATCTCGAGCATGGTGGCCGTGTGGTTCTGAACTGCATTCTGCTGTATCTGGGCCATCTCCGACTTCATATTTTCCACAATGTAATTCTCAATCTGCAAGAGATAAAGGACAAAGCATACTGCATTATAAGCAAAGCCTCTCAGTTGGAGCATGTAATACATATTTACAATGACAAAACGAGACCCAGCTGGCCAATCAGCCATCTGGCAGGGATCCTCTCTGCCTCTCGGGACTTAGGAAAATGGGCGCCGAGCACACAGGAATCCAGTTGCTAACAAACTGCTAATACACTGATACATGTATGCACTCATCACAGTCATAATGACAGTTTGTACTTGGATAGTGCTTTCTTGCTTTTGACATCATCTCTTTTAATCCTCACGGCAAAGATGTGTGAGTCAGGCAGAGATGGCCTCACTGTTCTTTTTATTTTAGAGCTGAGGAAACAGAATCAGAGAAGGTCAATGATGAGCCCAAGGTCACCCAACAAGAACGCAGCAGAGTAAGTGTGATAATTTAAGTCTAAATCTCGGTTCTCTGGTCTTTCCATTACACCATAGCAACCACTCATCTCAGAAAAATTCAGCCTCCTGCTTCCATTTCTGTAATGAAAACTAAAGACCATGCTGATTTAGGGGAATGGGACAGGGAGGAGGGGGGGAGGGCAGATGCCTAAAACACAGGCTTTTAAGGGAATATTAAAGTATAGGCAACAATGTAGGAAAAGAGCTGCAGAGCTTCAGAGCTAGCTAAAACTGTTCTCATTGCTCTTTCGTACACTCAAAAACAGACACTGGAAGAATTGCCCATAAAGCGGCATTTGCCCTTCTTGCCTTGGGTAGCATTTAGTCTTATTTAAAGTGCCATTTTAGAGAATACTATGGTTACAAAATAAATGGTATGCCACAGGGGCCAAGAAGAATTACTAAGTGACTTACTATGAGGGAGTGTGTTAGGCATCTGAAAAAATAAAGCCAAGCACATGCACTGCCTGAAAAATGCCGGAGAAGCCTACACTTCTCTGTCAGTGCCTGAATCTTCCCCCACTACTGCATGGTGACTACATTTGATTATCCAATTACACATATGGGGAAACTGCATCCCAGAGAAGTCAGGTCCAAGGCCACACACCACAGAAACAGCCAGACTTGGATTTGAGTGTTGAAGTCCTTAACTTTCATACCAACCCTCTTAACCACTTGATAGCTCTGCCAAGTCGTGCTTCACAAGCTGAGTTTCAAATCATTAACAGCTATGTAATTCCTACTATTTTAGTGAACCATAGTACATCCATTATTTTATAATCCATGGTAACATTATTGTCCTGTAACAAATATAGTCTAAAACTAAATTCCCCTTGGTGAAATTTTGGCCGTTGACCTTCTAACGCCATTTCTTGCTTATTTCTATATATCAAACATGAGTCTGACCCAAGCTAAAGAAAATGAACCAAACTCATACTGTTATTAATACATTCTGACTTTGTTCTTGGTCACTATAAGGTAAGTCTTCATCCTTTATTCCCAAATAAGATGTAGGGGAAATAGTTCAACCTATAAATATTTGTTATAAAACCAATACAAAGTAGATTCGAATAAATATCTGCAAATTATCTTAAAATGTAAGGTCTCCAAACCAAATGTTGGCTTTATTTATTTATTTATTTGTTTATTTATTTATTGAACGAACACATTTAAACAACAGAAGGGTAAAGGAGGGTGGGTCAGAGTATCAAACACCTGTTATTTTGGATTCTGCATCATATGTTCCCCCTTTTCCTAATAACATCCCTTAACTTTCTTTGGGGAGATTATCTTTTCCCCTTCAGAACAAATGGTTCAAGTGAAGTTGTCTGACCCTCGATTCAGAAGTGGGTACATGTTTGAGCCTGGAAACCAGGATGCTCTGCTCTTACTTAGAGAGAGTGAATAGTTCAAGAAGAGAAAGATATTGTAAGCAAGGCCACTAAGTCTCAGTTCTGGATTTTGTCAAAGTATTTCACAAAAGAACTTCATTTTCTGTGGTTAGTAGGCTGGTAGCATATATGCCTGACACTGCATCACAATACCAGAGCCAGCCCAAGAATGAGGCCAACTCATAAAGATAGATAGATGATAGATAGATGGAGGTTGAGCAAGGAAAGCCTCAGAGGCAAACATTAGCAGTACGTATGTTTTGCTTGTCCAGGGAATTAGGGGCTGTGTATGAATGTGCATATTCTCAAAAATGGCAGGTAAATCTCCATCATGGAGATGATAACTGTCGTTTATAGCTGACATCTGTCAATTGTCTACTATGTGGCAGGCACTGAGTTAAGTGTTGTTGTTTTTTTAATATAGTAGCACTTAAACCTCACAATTTTATGTGGTATGCCTTATAGCTGCTTTCTAGGTAAGACTACTGAAGCTTGAAAAATTCACAACTTGCTCATGAAGAAACAAGAACTTAAACTGCAGTGCCAACCCATGTTCTTAACAACCTCTAACCTACTTAGCTTACACTGCTTAACTACTTCATGCATTTCATTATGTAGCTCCTAAACCTTGTATGTTCATTAAAAAACTACATGGGGAACATTTTAAAAAGGCCGATGGAGGTGCAACACATGAGAACTCTGAATCAGAATTTTCAAGGGTGTCTCACTAGGAAACTACATATATTTTCAAAAGCCTCTCACTGGAATTCTGATTCAGGCAAAGACCAGTGCTTCTCAAGGTGTGGTCCATAGGATAACTGCCTGTATGAGAAATGTTTGTGAACAGTCTGCCATGAGATAAATGGCAGAATACAAACTAGTGTTGCTAAGCACACTGTTTAGTGAACTTATACAACATATCTACATATACATATGCATATACATATACATATACATATCATAGCAAGACTTTCTCAATGAAGATAGTGATGCTTTAACAATTTAATTTACACTCTGGTGAAAGCTTCTTATGTTGTTCACAAAATGACAATTTCCTTGAGTACCAGTAATTTAGTCCATCAAATTTATTCTGCTATGTCAGATTCCCTGCTTACCAAAAAATTTCAAATAACAACTTTATTTCCTATGTAAATTTCTATCCTGTGAAAGAATTCACTAATCAGTGAGCTCTGATACAATCCGTTTGATGTTTATACATCAATTTCTTGTGCAGTGGGTTAGTAGGAGTTAGTTCCCAGGGCTCGACTTGCTTTGGGTGTAATAATAATCATGTGTCTCAGTCTCCACAGAGGAAGACACTTCTGCATAGGGTGATTACGACAAAGTTCAGCTGCTGTGTGATTCTATCTATCTCTCTATCTATCTATCTATCTATCTATCTATCTATCTATCATCCATCCATCCATCCATCCATCCATCCATCCATCCATCCATCCATCCTGTACTATTGGGCTTTTTTTAACTGTAAAAGTCAACACCAGCAAAACAAAATAACTGCTTTATGCCGGCATTCGTCACAAAGAGCCTCCCAATTCTGCTGACCTTGCTGTAGAAATAAAATAGGTCTCCAACCTACACTAAAATTCTTATTTGGGCTGCCATGATGAGTAACATAAATACAACTCTAATTATTTTTTAATCAAATGGGGCTGTGTTCTTTAGGCGTAACTGCTTTTTAATGCAAAAGGTAATGGCACACTTAAGTAGCAAAAACCAGATGTACTTGATTTAAAGGCTGAGGAGGGAGGCAGAAGTCAAATATACAATGTGTGATTAATAAGCAGGACTACTTTCATCTTATCTCTACACATTCCTCTGTAGATGTATAACTATGAAATCCATCTTGCTGTGCCCTATCAGCCAAGTCCAGGAAAGTTTTGCAACAAATTTAAATGTCTTTACATATTCCCTACTGGTTTTAAAAATATGTTTACAGACAATGATGGCTATTTCAAAGTTCAATATTTTATAAACATCAAAGATGCAAATTAAGTTTAGAAGTTGCTGAGCTCAAGAGCTGATGGGTTATAAAGGAGGAGATTCCCAAAGTGAATAATACAATTATTTGACTGAACTGTCACTCTCAGTGTCTCACTCCAGGGTTTTATTAGTATTAGCCAAAATACTATAAAGAGGATATAGGACGTGATTTGAAATGAGATAATGAACAATAAATGATGATTTTTAAGCAAGGAAATAATGTTACATTTTTAACTGATTTAGTGTTTACAAAGAGCTTTCATACACATTGATTTGAATCTTACACCAACCTATAAGGGGAATACTGACTCCATTTTATGGTTTAAGAAATGGATGGTCAGAGACCTTAGATGACTTGACAGGACTCAAATCTATCTTCTGACGTTTCTTCCACTAGCCTCAGAGTTGTGGGAACTACTCTGTTGTTGGATTGGTTGGCTGGTGGATGGACTGATGAATTGACTGGTTCATTTCATATTTAGCTAGCTCACTGAGAATTCATGTACTTTTTCCTTTGAGAAAAACATGCATCATTAGAGAGTGATTATTTCACTCTGCTTCACTGTGTTGGAGGCTAAGATGATTTGAGGTGAGGTGAGAAGCTCTAGGGCCCAGTACGTGGAAAGTTTACTTTGCCAGCACTTTTAATACAATGGGTCATTAAAAAATCCTGTCATCAGTTCCTACCCTTTTTTCTTCGTATGTAATTTATAACATTTTCATTTACTTCTGCCTATTCTATTTCTATAAACTATTGTAAAATATAACAAATGGAATAACAACAGCAACAACAACAACACACTAACACTCTACTAAGGCTAGGTACATACCAGTTTTACAAATATGTAGCTCATGGACTCCTTCTAACAATCTATCCTCTTTCCCCAAAAACAAGACCTAGCCAGACCATCAGCTCTAATGCGTCCTTTGGAGCAAAAATGAATTGTAATACCTTATATTATATTAGATTAGACTCAGTCTTATAATAAAATAAGACCCGGTATTATATTATATTATATCATATCATATCATATCATATCATATCATATCATATCATATCATCATATCATATCATACCTGGTCTTATAGTAAAATAAAACTGGGTCTTATGTTAATTGTTGCTCCAAAAACTGCACTAGAGCTGATTGTCCTGCTATGTCTTATTTTCGGGGAAACACAGTAGGCACTGTGTTAATTTTCTTCATTTCACTGCTAAGGAAACTGGCTCACGGAAGTTCAGTAAATTGTCTGTGATCGCAGAGTAAGTCAGCGGAAGAGTTGGTATGTTGCATGGAAAGTATCTAGATGGCCTCACAGGTAAGTACTCCACTGTAAAGGGCAGTCACCCATCAAGTATACAATAATACTACCACCAATCTCACAGATAGGTTCTGGTAACACAGAGCATGCATGCAGGGAATATATTAAATGATGGCTACAGAACTGATGATGTAACACTTGTTCAAAGATATATAATTTCTCAGCTTTTTATTTATCATTTTCATGCTGATTGATGGCTATTATATCCTGGGAAATGCTATAGGTGATGAGAAAGCCAATATATTGTCAACTGTATTACAAATAGGATTAATATATTACAAATAGAAAAAATATATATTTTTAAGAAGTCAAGAATATCAGTCTTTTGTAGTTCACTTATAAATTACTTGCCCATGTCTTTTGACCAATGACTGATAAAGTAATGCTATCACTTTCTATTATGAGAGAGAATTTTGGGATAGCTCTCTTACTGAGCCCTCAAAACTTCTGCTGCTTCATGTTCATGAGAACCAAAATCTGTGTGAGATTATCACATGTCTTGCATGTGAAATGAATACTCTATCATTTCAGTTCAAGAGATCACTTCAAGGGATCTCTTAAATGACAGCATATCTTAAAGCACACACACACAAAAATAAAATAGAATTTCTCCATGTATTTCTTAAGAAAATAGCATTGTAAGCCCTATAAAAATTGACAAAGGCATTGTTCTCTTAAAATATGTTGTAGATTAAGTGGACGCTAGTTGAATGTTGGTGCATATGGTATTACTCAGTTATGGCAAAACAGCCATGAAATAAAGTAAAAGGATAAATATGGAAAAGCAATAAAAGGTAAAACAATGCAAAAAATGCCTTAAACATTGATGGTTTTATCTAATGTCATTGTTTCATAAATCAGTGGCAATATTGAAAAACTAGGTTTATGGTTTTATAAAAAAAGAAAAAGGCTAAGGCCAAATATGTTATTTTCAGGAATTTCTATTATTAGGTTCCCCCAACATGCTGCTTCTTTTACCAACTGGAGAAGTATAATTGTCTCTTTAGACAACAGATCTATTTAGCTGACAATTAAAATAGTTTCTGTACTGATACATGTGACATGCATCCCATTTCTCATGTTGGTGTCTGAAGGAACACTGACTATTTATAGAAGAAAGAAAACCATTAGAATGAGCGAGCTAGAGGAGACATAAAATATTATGAGCTCCAAGGATCTCGTTTTATAGACATAGTGACTGAGGTTCAGAGAGGTTATAGAAAGCAAGGTGAAAAAACTAATTGATGTCAGATGCCGGGTGATGGCCGCTCAGTGTGTGGGAACTCAGGATACCATCAGCCAGCTGAGCCCACAACATGATGGCGAGTGCATTGGGCCCACCCCACATTTCTTTCCCAATTCCTTGCTTCTTGGTACTTGCTTTACTTCTGATGGCTCCTCTTGCACAACACCAGTTCATCACCATCAGTTTTGGAGGGTGGGCCCTGGTTCCCTTGCTTGTCAGCACTGATGCCCACCAACTGCTCCTCAGTCACCGAGCCTCAACATCCCTGATTTTATTCTTCCCACACATCACCCCACAAAGTAGCCACAAACCAAGACCGGACTCTAAAATTTTAGTTCAGCTTATTAACCCTGTATCAGTTCAATCCACTCCTAGCAAATATGTAATAAATGCATCCTAAGCCTGGTGCTAGATATTCCATGTACAAAGAGTTGTCTTATAGAAAACAGACAACATATAAGTGGGTCATTTCAATAGACTTGGTGAATGAATACTTTAATGGAATTTATTTCTGACTACATTTCTTCCTGTTAATATTCTTATCTCTGTTTGATAGGGAGAAGCTCTCAGCTACTGACAGTAATAATGAGAGGGGACGTTTGTTACATCGCCTCCAATGGAGAAGTAGCAACACCACCTCTGAGGCAGATGGACAAGCTAAGCTACCAAGGGCACACCAGAAAAATCCCATATGAACAAATTCTTCTGCGGTCATTTTTCTTGGTTACAATTCCTTCAAGACCACGTATCTGTGGCTTCTGAAAGTTGCCATATAGTGTCCCAGATGTGGGCCAGGACCCAAGAAAGACAGACTCTCTTCAAAAGAAATGCCTCCTGTGCCAAAGCACATTTTATTACCTTGGCACCTCTCTTTTACACCCACCTTCTCTCACCCAGATAAAGTGAGTCATGGAAGTTTAAAAATACTTCTAAGTGTCTGCTTAATTTTTCCCTTTGCGTTTTTTAAAGGCAGATGGTATATAAAAAGCACACTTTGCCAGGAGTCAGGTTATCTGGATTCTAATCTAGGTAATACTGTTGATTTACTCCATGAACTTGGGCAAGCCACTTAAACAATTTAGGTTTCTGATCTTCATCTATGAAGTAAAAGGCTGGATTAGGCTATTTATAATGTCTCGCCCGAAGCTCTCAAATTACTTGACTGAAAACTTCCTTTATAAAATAAAGTACAAGAGTCTGCAAGATTTTCATTTTTATTTATGATAGAAAAGTAAAATATGGATGTATATATCTATGTCTATAAAATACATAACACATATCCTTAATGGCAGTTAGGAAACAATGATATACGAACCCAGTAGAAAAGCCCTGAATCGAGTCTCTAGAGCAGGCACATCTGTTTTAAGATAAAGAGCTAGAATTTCTGATTCCCTTAATCCCCAGGCACCATTCTGTCCAAAACATATTCCTTGTCTTTCATCAACACAACCTGGCTTTCTTCCTACGTGTCTTGTATCAATAAATGGCACCACCGCCACCTACCCATTCATCCAAGCCACAGGAGTCGTCTTGACTATTCCTTGCCTTCATTTTTTACGTTTAGTCAGACTGTGTTGCTTCTGTCTCTTGAATGGTGCCTAGACCCATCCCTCGCCCCACTTCCCTTGCTCCCTACCACATCTCTTTATCCTCACTGGCACTGACTTAGGTCAGACTCTCATCATTTTTCTTCTGGATTTGTTAATGGCCCTATAACTGGTCTCCTGACTCCAGACTTGCTTCCTCCAATCCATCATCCATGGCATAACCAGAGGGATCTATTTAAAACACAAATTTGGCCTTGTCATGCCACTGCTTAAACTCTTTCAGTGGCTTCCACTACCTGCAGACAAAGTCACAACTCCTTAATCAGTACAGAAGGATTTTTATGAGTTGGACGCAGCTTCCCTCTGCCTACATGTACCCTAGGCTGCAGTCACACCAAATTATGTGCAGTTTTCCAAACATGCATTATTTTCTTTCCCTTCCATGCCTTTGCACAGGGCTTTGCTCTGATTGATATGGTCCTTTTCTACCTCATTCTCTCTTTTCCTGGGCAAAGTCCAGCTTTTCAATACTCAGTTCAAGCTTTTCCTCCTCAACAAAACTTTTCATGACTGTCCTCTCTGTAATACCCTTCCTTTGTATTTCTAGAGCACCCTGTGCCTTTTTTTTTTTTCATGTTAGCATTTCCCACCACTCCAGTACACCATTAGCTCCTTGAAGGCAAGTGCTGCCTTGCTCAGCTTGGCATCACTTAATGCCTTGTACATGAGAGTCCTCAATAATATTTAGATAAAGAAATTAATGCATGAATGAATGAACTTGTGTATGGAAATACTAAAAGCCTCCAACTGTGAGCATAGCCTAGCTACCTTTGCTCCTAAAAGTACAAAATATCATATTGCCAATTATTAATGATACGTTTTGGTGAATGGGGCCAAGGTAAATGATGCAAAAGTAGATTGTTCTGAAGACAAATATCCTAACTTACTGGAGCACATAACCCCATCTTGTCTGACTATCTTCCCTACTTTTCTTTTGTCACTCATCTCTATTATGGCCAATTATTTGAATTAAGTAAAATCCAGTAAACACACTGAAAACTAACTATGTTTTAATCACTGTGCTATACAGTTACAGTAAAAGAACGACTAAAACTGAATTCTGATATCAAGACTGCTTATAATGCAAGTGTGTTACAAGTGCTGCAGAAATGGGACAAATGTCCTGCCTGCCTGCCTTCCTGACCTGGCAGGAGGAAGGAAAGAATGAATTCTCCAAATAAATGAAGGAAAAAAGTCTTCCAGTGGAAGTCCCAAATGAATTTAGCATGGAGGGCGTTTCTTGTGTCTGCCTAAATACCCAAAAATGTGGCCTGGAAAACCTGGAGGATGAGTGGATATACAAGGAAGCCAGAAGGGCCATGACAACATGCAAGGAGCTGTGCTTGCTTAGGCAAGATGACTTTCCCGACCACTTCCTGAAATGTGCTGTTCAGGAAATCAACAGAAAAATCACTCAGAAGCAAGGGCACACCATCGCAGCCGCATACAAGAGTACAGGCATGCTACTGAATCTTTAATGTGAGGTTTATCTAGAAGATTTAGGTAGATAATTTACTTGCACTTTATCGTATTTTCAAATACACTAAGCATAAAGTTCATCCCTTTAATAACACATAACTGCATATATGTGTATGTGTGCGTGTGTGCGTATTTACTTGTACATACGCGTATATGTTCTCACACACATATATTTACAAACTCCCAACCTACGTGTTTCAGGTTCTCCATTCTAACCTTGTGGTTTTGTTCATTTCATTGTAGTTTATTTCATACAAGGCCCATTTAAAATAACCAGTGCATCACTTTCCTTTGGATGAGTTACATTTTATGTCAAATTTAATCGCTATAGAAAATGCCTATTAAACAGCGTTCTGCCTAACAACCGAGAAACCTTTTTGCCAAATTATGAATTTATATTTTGATGACAGAAAAAAATGAAAGAACCACAAAGCAACTTTGTACACATTGTTTTTAAATAAAGAAGATACTGTTTCAAATAGGATATTAGAAACATATCTTCTTTTAATTTAATGCTTTTTAGTTTCTTGTTTTTCTAGAATGAAATTTAACCCCATGAATGCTGCATATAAATATATTCCGGTTCAGTTTAAAAAAGAAAGCTTTGACATCTGAACTAGAGACCACCCCAGCAGACAGTAGGCTCTGGGGGATTGAAGGGCTAAGAGACTCGCCACAGGATAATTCTCAGAAACATCTTCAGCAAACTACATTTTTTTCTCATATGAAAAATGCAAATGAGTAGCTTATGATGTTCATCTTATAAAGAAAGCCTTCTACATTAAATGAAACACTGCAGGACAAATCATGCAATTTAAATACTCAGCAAGTGACATAAGGTATTCAGTAACAGAAATTCAAAAGCCTTGATAATTAAGGGATTTATAGATTTTTCAGAAATATCATTACTAGATAGAAAATTGCCATCATTTTACTCTGGTATTTCATATGAAATTGCAAGGTATTAGCACTTAAAATCTGACCTAATTCCAATAAAAGTCCTCTGTTCAACGTTCTGACTTTTTAGGCTATTACTTTTCTATATATGTTGCTTTTTTTCTTCAAACAAAATTGCTCTATTTGTCTTCCTCTCTTCTGTAGTATCTCTTAAGTTTATGTGTTGTTGTTTTTTTAATTAACTTTCATTTGTTTGAACAGGGCAAAATTAATAGTAAGAGAGAGCGAGAGAGAGTGTTTTCTCTACAATACGGGATTACTCAATGGAATGTACAATAAGTTTGTACAGGCATAAAACTGTCAACGTCATTGTATAATAAACATTCCAAAGCATTATGTGTGAGGTCTGACTAATTTTTCCTGAATAATATTTGTTGAGTAGTACTTATTTAAATTACCCTTGGTCCAAGTACTGGAAAGATTATTAGGATGGAAATAGTCATTCAAAGCAAAAGAAAGGGACAATGACTGCTGACATCTTATAAATGAAATAAAATCCCTATTATTCCTCATTTTGATCAAAGTCCTACAGACACTGAGCATTGTTTCTTCCTTCACAAAGACCATTTTTGTGCCTTTGTGATGCTTGTTACATCTCAAGTGCTATTGGAATGGAGCCCAAATTAACATTACAATGAATTAGTCTTTTGGAATTAACCACACACCAGAAGACAGAATTAAACTAGTAAGCATGAGTAACTGCTATAATGCTTGCTCCCATTACCACATATATTGCCAGAGGAATTTTATAAAAGTCCATTTTAAAGACTCACTAGTCTATTAAGTTTTAGGAGCTGTAGATCACTTCACAGTGTTCCTTCTGATTTCATCCCTGTCCCCAAATACCAATGACCACTCAAAACCTCCTATTTTTCACTAACTGAAAGAAGGCTGGTCTAATTGATTGAAAAGTCTAAATCTTGGAATCTTAGAAGTATTTTTAATCATGAAATATTGATAATAGACACCATGATACTACCATGAAGATTTAGCAGATGTCATTTGTGACACATTTACTTTGAACTTGAAATAAAATGTTGCATAGATAATCAAAGCACCTCCATACACACACTATAATTATCCTGAAGTTGATGTAGACTTATGCTACATAGGTATATACCCAAAATAATAAACTGTATCATTTAGTATGTTTTCAAGATTTACACAACATTACTTTATTGTATTGCTCCTTCAACTCTTTTAAGTTTTTCATCAATATTATATTTTTGAGACTTAAAAACATTAGCAATATAGTTTTGTTACAAATTAAGGGATAGAGTTAGGTTTAGTAAACTTAACTGTTAATAAAATAGTTTTGTACCCCAAGGCCTGACTTAATCTGAAGAGAACAATACAAATGCTAGTTAGACCCATTACCCTGAGTTCTAGCTATGTCACAAGAAGGAACAAATTACTCTTCAGCTTCTCACAAAACTCATAGGAATCCTTCTCTAAGGGACAGAAGGGAAACTGTGTGATGAATCTTCCCCCATTTACGGACTGTATCTCCAGAATCCATATGAATAATTTTTATCTTTGGCAAATACTTAACTCCCAGAGAGAGCAATTAGGGGGTTGAGAAGGAAAGGGAAACAAGGAACAGTTAACAGAACTAAAAATGGATTCTATAGTCCTTCTCATAAATTACTACATTAAGATTTTTAAATAACCATGACAACAATTATAAAGACAGACCTCTCGACTTCCTAGGCATTCTTCCATTGAATAGATTGTGTAGTCTAGATTTTAAGGTACAAATTGACTAAAATGTACCAGCTTTACATGGCTTAAAAAAACAAAAAAACACTTTCTGCTCAACATAATTAGTATACAGACTGATATATTTAGCACATTGTCAATTATGGTAAGTGCATTCAGACACGTTTGTATGCATTGGAAAAAGAAAAAAAAAACTGAGTTGTGAACAGTGCCTATTTCTGGCTGATGGGAATACAAGTGATTTTTTTTCTGCAATGGTTGGAAATTTTCCACTTTCTTTAAGAAAAATGATAATTCAGTTTTATATTCAGGGGGAAAAAAAACATAAAGAATGAGAGAAAGACAGAAATGTGCTTAGAATGCATTCACTCAATGGGAAACTTATAAACGTCTGGCAGTTTTGTGGCAGCCTGGTCAGAGCAAACTTGGGAAACACCACTGTAATCCACAGATGTGCCCCACAGGTTCTGTTTGCTTGTTGTTGTTTTTTTCTCATCCACTGCTATCCTGTTCTGTAGAAAGCCTATGGCAATAGCATTGTTTGTTGAGCATTTCCTATGTATCAGCCAATGAGCTAAGGTTTTTATATACTTCCTTAAATCTTTCCTCACAGCAGCCCTCTGGAAGTGATAATGTTACCTTCTCATACCAAGGAGTAGGTAGAAGTTCTGAGAAATTGAGAAACCTGACCAGGATCACTGTGCCCAAATACTGCAGCTGGTATTCAAACTGAAGTCTGCATGATGCCCAGCTCGATTCTCTTTCCACTTCAGTCAGCATCAGCTGCTTGGTTAGTGCACAAACAGGCTGTTTCCTGCCCAAATCTGTCCAGCTGAAGTGTTCTGTTTGACTAGCATGTTATTTTTAAGTAGCGTCAAGCCTTTAGCCAGGATGTGAAGTCTCCAATTAGCCACTGCTCCGAACTCTCTTGGACGTGAGACTCCTGGCCCTTTTGGCTGGTAAGGTAAGCCACCCTGGCAAAAGACATTTGAGTTGCCACCTGTTTAGGTGGGGTTGAGGGTGGGTGGGTCGGGCAACAGGGAAATAAATGCACCTAACATTTGACTATTACCTTCCAGTGTTAAAAAAACAAATAAAACAAAAAACCCTCTTCATTCACTTGTTTCCCCCTAAAATGAAAATTCCCCTTCACCACTATCATGTTTAGGAATATTGAAAGAATAATTGGGTCAATATGTAATGGCCCCTTTGAGGCCTTCCTAAACTGAGCATAAAGTAATTATTTTATATGACAAAGTGACTTATTCTTTCCTCAACTCCATGATGATGTGCTATTTATGGCCTCATTAATTATCCTTGCTGAAAAGTATTAGTATTTTCTTTCATTTAGAGATACCATCTTCATATAGCATATGGGTTAGTTAGTATCATGCTTGGGATTCTGTTCATTACAACATCACACCTTCAAATAAATACAAATTTCAGGTAAATACTTATTTGAATGTTCATATACACACATTGAAAACTTTTTCTCATAGAGTGTACTCTAATATTATGATTTTAAAAAAACTTACCAACGAAATGTCATCAATAATATTGAAACAATCCTTTCTTTTGGAAACAAATGTTTTCTGAGTTACTAAATTAAAACGTGCTGAACTGTATCAAAACTGAAACTGCTGAGCCCAATAATTTCTGCTCAGAAAAATTTAACTGTTAAAAGTAAAGTTGTACTTACAGCTAAATATATGTACATAAATTTTGCAGATTCATATATCCATGTAGAATATTTCATTAGAGTACATATATATGATTAAGTAGTAGACTACAACTGTTTCCCCTTGGAAATGCTATGGATTATAAGTAGGTGTAAGTTTACAGAACAGTAGATTAGATATTGACAAAGACATACAGGCACGCACACAGATGTGGGTATGTAATTATGCTTGTTTATATAATATATACATTCATATACTTTTTTATATGAGATAAACACAGTTCAATAAACAGTTACCAAGTCACTTTCATATGTTTTCTATGTTAACAGGCATTGTGCCATGGAACTATAAAGATGCAAATGATAGTTCTTGCCTCGTCCCTGTCTAGTGAGAAAGACAAGTATATAAATAGACAACATCATTATAATGTGCTAACTGTTAGAATAAAAATAGCCTGTACAAGATTGTGAAATATATACCTCAAGTTTGTGAAATCCATGACAATTTTATTCCATATACTCATAGAGAAGAAAGAATTGGGTAGATCTTCTCAGTTAACTCAATGTGACTGAGCACAAACATAATTAGAGCACATGATTTATCAGCCTCTTTTCTGTCCTGAGGTGCAGTCCTACCCAGGACTCGTTGCTCTCAGAATTCAGTTTCATCATGACCTTTTTAATATTAAAATTATATCAACATTATTATTTCCAGGAAACCATGATGCTGAAACATTATATGTACTAGAATGTTATACTCTTGACTTCTTAAAACCAATGATTCTCATGCCATAACATGAGACATGTTATATTAAAAAGTTAAGTGAGTTTGCTGCAAAAGCATCATCATATCAGGAAATCACATTTATTTTCTCACAATTTTTTCATCTGTAAGAAATGGAGAGTCAGAGAAAACAGGTGATTTCCCCAAAGACACACAGTTAAATAGGGCTCACAGCAGAATCAGAATCCTCACCCACCTTGTCTAAATCCAGAGTCTATGACTGTACAAATACACACTATGTCTATCAACCCAGGGGTAAGGGTCTCTCATATCAAAAGTTAAGATTCCTTATGGTCTACTTGAGTTCTTCCAAAGTGGGAGAAAGGTCTTGTTGAACTCGAATTGGCAGGTGGAATCCTTAGGCAGGAGGAATCCTTAGAAATGATGGGCTATCTTTAGTGTAGCACTGTGGAGAGCTCCAAGAATGTATCCTCAGGAGACTTGAGTGATTTTTTTTCAATTAGCAGCCATGTGAACTTCACAGTCTTTTACTTCTCTGAGATACATACTTCTCATCAGTAAAACCATCCTGCTAACTGTACCTGTTCCAGTTATTTCATAAGTTTGTTGTAATGATCAAATGAAACGTAAGTGAAAACACTTGGTCAGCTATAACATGCTATGCAAACAATGGATACTTATACTTTGGTCTGGAGCCAAGCTGAGAGAAGCCGTTCAAAAATCTTGGGCCGGCCCGGTGGCTCAGGTGGTTAGAGCTCCATGCTCCTAACTCTGAAGGCTGCTGGTTTGATTCCCACATGGGCCAGTGGGCTCTCAACCACAAGGTTGCCAGTTCAATTCCTTGACTCCCACAAGGGATGGTGGGCAGCGTCCCCTGCAACTAACAATGGCAACTGGACCTGGAGCTGAGCTGTGCCCTCCACAACTAAGATTGAAAGGACAACAACTTCACTTGGAAAAAAGTCCTGGAAGTACACACTGTTCCCCAATAAAATCCTGTTCCCCTTCCCCAATTAAAAAAAAAATCTATTAGAAGTGTAAATTATCTGATGTAACTATAGATATGTATATATAACTATATATAGAGAGAGAGTGGGAAAGCAACTTATTCAGTCACACAGCTAATTAGTTGCCAGTCTAAACCTGTCAAAGTCTAATGCTTTCTCGTGTTTCATACACTGCTTCTTCTTATATGCTGCGTCTCATGTGGCTGTAAATTTGAATTTGGTAAAAGAAATAATACAATGGCTAATTTTAACTGTTAATTGACTTCTCATTTTATATATATATATATATATATATATATATATATATATATATAGTTATATATATTTATATATAGTTATATAGAGAGATATTATAGTTATATATGTTATATATGTAGTTATATATATGTAGTTTTGTAGTTATATAGGTATACAGCAGGTGTCAAATAATGCATACTCATTTTAAGAAAAGAAAAAACTATTAAAATTGTAATACTCAATATATACTGATAACAAAAGATGATTATAAGTCATGTTTGACTTCTGCAATTGCAAGAGGTGCTCAAAGTGGTTACCATCAGCGCCCAGACACTTCTGATTACGGCGAACTACTGCTTGAGCAACGTTGACCAAAGCAGCCACTTGTATACATTTTTTTGGCACCGATATATGTAATTATATTATATATAACTACATATAACTATATATATATAAATAACTATACAGATGTATATATATATATATATATATATGTATGTATGTATGTATGTGTGTATATATATATATATATATATATATATATATATATATATATATAAAATGAGAAGTCAATTAACAGTTAAAATTAGGCATTGTATTATTTCTTTCACCAAATTGAAATTTACAGCCACATGAGAAGTAACATATAAGAAGAAGCAGTGTATGAAACAGAAGAGGAAGCAGTGGGGACTCTGACAGCTTTAGACTGGCAACTAATCATCTGTGTGACTGAATAAGTTGCTTTCCCACTCTATTCCAACTTCTGCAACTAGAAAATGGCAATAATAATGTTCCCACATCATATGATCGCTTGAAGATTAAAAAAGAAACATCATGAACATAGCTACATTGAAAAATAAAATAACAAGCTTCTAATGGAAAGGAATAAGGTTTGAAGCTATAAGAGATTGTTGGGAGAGTAAAAAATACATTAATGCGGGATTTGTTCTTAGAGGCCTAGCTTTCTAACACTTACTAGCATTGTGACTATGAAGAAGTCACTTAACTATGTTGAGCCTTGGTTTCCTCATCTGTAAAATAAATGTAATAATACTTATGTCAAAGCACTTTTGTAAAGTTAAAATGAAAATATTTTGTAAACTAAACCATAGCCATACAAAGATAAAGGATTTATTACATCATAGTATCCATCCCTGATACTAATGCCTGCCTAATGCTAAAGAGTTTTGCAAATCTTCATTCTTAAAGAATTGTAAGTATCTTTCCTGTTTATACTAACTCAGAAATCTATGTACTATAGGATGGCCAAAATGTCTGGGAACAGGTAATAATATTTTATTGTATTTTAATGTAGTGTCAGAAGCCATTTATTATATATATTCACTAATTCTTCCAGACTTTAGGACCACAGGGTGTAAATCTCTTGTACAACATGTGCTAGTTGATTCAAACCTTCAGAGGGAAAGTTCTCCTTGAGCAATTTTAACACAGAACTATCTATAATTATGATTTTGATGATGACTTGACTCTGAATTGCTAGCCCTGCAATGGATAATGTGAAAGATTGCAGTGCATAAAGTTTCCAGATGTCCTTGATAAAAACACTATGGGTCGGGGGAGGGGAGTACATGATTGGAAGAAGACTGTAGAAGCGGGGGGGAGTCTTTTTTTTTTGACAGTTTAAATATTAGAGTTAATACAAGTCACTGAACCTATGATTTAAAAGGTGATAAATTAACATATAAAATTATTCATTATAAAATAATTAATCAGTTTACTTAAGATAACAGGAACCCGGAAATGAACAATATTGTAAGTGTTCAAGTTTTATATTATTTTCTGATAAAATGAATGATAAATTGAAGATGAAGCATTTCAAGCCATTGATAATAACTATCAATAAAAATTTAAGACAAATCAAATCTAACATTAAAACAATAAAAAGAGAATTTTCTTGTATGGCTCACGACTGGACATTTGGCAAACTTGGCAAAGGAAGTCCTCAAATGGTTCTTTCTTCCATGACAAGCAGTGCCTCTTTTAAGACAGATTGATGTTTAGAATTCCATAAAACTCAGGGGCTTAAGACTTCTTTATTTAGTCACACAACTAAAATAGCCCTTATGGATGCTTGCTATATAAAAGATTCCAAACAAGTAAGTCCATTGAGATTCCCAAGCTTCCTCTGATGCTCACCATTAGTGTATTTGCAACCTAACTACTGGGCAGGAAGCAATGAGCCCTGTCCTCGCCTGCGCATGTCTAATGGTGTAACGAAAAGGTCATGGCACTACGCACACTGGGATTTCATTTTTAAATACGATTCTCATCAGGAAGAGGCTCTCCAACAAAGTGGTATTAAAATACTCCCACTTCCAAAACATTGAGGGAGACACAATCACTAGAATAGAATAAGGTTTGTTCTCCCCAGGAGAAAACACAAATGTAACAAATTTAGGTCAGAGTGGTGGTTCTCTCTCTCTCTCTCTCTCTCTCTCTCTCTCTCTCTCTCTCTCTCTCTCACACACACACACACACACACACCAGCTTGTGTGTACACACAAATAAGAAAAGTCTCATGAAACATTTACTCCAATGACACAGTAAATAAAACCCAGGTCTCTGACCTTCTGAAACTTTGATATTTTATTTCCCTTGTATGAGAATATTTGACTCAACCCAATTTTTAGTTTCACAGCCTAATAGTCATTATGTTCAGTTTAAGAACACTGGATTGGAAGCTAAATTGGGTTCCCAGACCCAATTCCACTGTGGGGGTGGGGGGCTCCCCTATACCAACAAGCAATTCTTAGACACCAACAGTGTGTCCAGGAAGTCAGCTCAATTCTGATACTATCTACCTGGAGATAGCATTAGATTCCACAGCTTAAGGGTTCAGTCCTATAAGACTGCCCGCCCCCAAACACACACACTTCATATGCCGGTTGCAAGCCCAGCCTTTTTGTGCTTCTGACCAACTAGCTACAGATTGGAGGTTCCAACGACACCCCTCCAATGCACACTGTTACCTACACTCTGACCAAGTAGCTACAAATCAGTGTTGACATAGGAAATGTCCAAACCTGTCGAGAATTTTTATGAGTTTACTTGAGCCAAACTGACCGACAATTGCCAGGAAGCAAAATCTCAGTGGATTGAGAAAATGCTCTGGAGAATGGCAGTTTTGCAGCTTATTTTATACATTATAAATAAAAGGAGGAGAAGTAAGAAAGGTTACATGAAATCCACTGGTGGTAGATTAAGGGGGCAGGAGAAAGCAAAGCAGGGTAATCTCTGGGATCAGATAAAAAGGCAAAGTAGATACATACTTTGTTTACGTTGGTGGGTACAGGATAGTTACTAACATTTAGAGCATATAAAGGTGCTATGCAGACAACAAGATAATGAAGGGTTCTGTGGTCTTGTGCTCTGGTGCCTGCAGTTGTGCTTTGAGGGGTCTGGAACAGAAGATTACTCTGACATTTCAAAAGCATGTTATCTTAGATGAAAAAAGACAGAAACAGTCACACTTAAGGTAAAGATTGACCTTTGTCAAGGAAGCTACAGGCCTAGGACCTGACTACCTGCCAAGACCCACTTTTAGTTTGGACTTTTTATGTTCAGACCATCCTATGTGGTTACATTGGGTCTCTGAGTTTGTAAGGCCCGCCATGCTGGCCTCCCCTGAGCTTGTCAGGTTTAGTATGTGGCCCCTTTTTCATCCATAAGAGGTTCCCACAACCCTCTCTTTGGATTCAATTAATTAGTTAGAACTGCTCACAGAACTCAGAGATGCATCTTAATTACTAGATCACTGGTTTATTGTAAAAGAATATACGTCAGGAATAGCCTGATGGAAAAGATGTGGGAAAGGGTGCGTATCCCTGGCAGAACAGATGACATGTCACTTTAGATAAAAGACACCAGCTCTCAGAGTTCACCGCTGTCCCAAAATCTCCATGTATTCACCAACATTGAAGCTCTGTGAACCCCATCCTCTTGGGTTCTTATGGAGGCTTCATTACATAGTCACAATTGATTAAGTCATTAGCATTTGGGGACTGATTCAATCTCCAGACCCTCTCCCCTCCCTAGAGAGGGGAGGTGGTGGGGCTGAAACTTTTGGCTACTAGTCCACATCCTAGGTGATTTCAAGCCACTTCATTCACATAACAAAAGACTTATTTTTCTTTTTTAAATTAAATTTATTGCAGGCCCATGGAGAGATCCATGTGGTGGGGAATTGAAGCCTCTGGCCACCAGACAAGTGAATGAGCTTCGAATGAGTCCTCCAGCCCCACTCAGGTCTTCAGAGACTGTAGCCCCAGCCAATAGCTTGACTGTACCCTCACAAAGAATGGCGAGTCAGAACCACCCAGCTAAGTTGGCCCCTCATCCCTGATTCTCAGAAACTACATGAGATGACACGTGTTTGCTATTTGAAGCTAGTAAATTTTGGCATAATTTGCTGGGCAACAATAAAACATTAATACAAATATTTACAACTTAAACTTTGCAGTATGCTAACTCAATAAGATTTTGTCTTTATGTGCTACCTAGCACCTTTAATAGCAAAAATGCAGACCAAAGGTAACAGAATAATCAGGTTGGAGAAATTGAGAGAAGAAAGAAAACGAAATCATGAATGGTGTAGGAAATCTGATGCTTTATCATGAAGCTTTCAAGTCAAACTGCACAGTTTAACCTAGCAGCTAGTGATGCAATTTATATATCATCGAGACTCCTAATCCCAAACAGTTAATCTAACAATTTGACAACCAATCTGTTAATTAATCAGCAGCTTTTACTTGAACCCAATCATTGGCTATTTTAAAAATGACTGGCACATCCTACTTGAAGTTGAATTAGAAAAGAGAAGGGAATTGAAAAATCACATAAGTGAGTTCCGCTACTCTTTGTAGCTTAATGTGGGGCTAGTCTTTAAAATTTGAAAAGTAGGCCAAACTAGGCACCATCGTTCTTCTGGAATGTACGTCTCCTGGTGCTGAGGAGTCTCCTGCTATCTTCCAGCTCCCTCACCCTTTCTACCAGGGCATTCAATACTCAGGTGTGCCATTCCCCACAATGACTTCTCATTGCACTAATTCACTCAAAGACATAAATGAGGAATTTCCAATTTACAGCTCTTCTGGCTATTTTAATTTTCTAAAAGACACTTGTTTACTCAATTAAGTTCTGACTTTTCAGAATTCAGTGAGCATTATAAACCGAAATAAAGATTTCACAACTGAAAATAAATGTATTATACCAGTGCAGTATGGACCAAAACTGAAATTTCTCAGAAAAAAAAAAAGTTTAACTTGTTTGATGATGCTAGGATTATCATTCAATTATTTGTAAGTATAAATAGGGTTTCTCAACTGCACTATTGTGATTTAGGGCAGGCAAATGTTTCATTTTGTTTTGTGTGAGTATGTGGGAGGGCATCCTGTGGATTATTGGATGTTTAGCCGCATCACTGGCCTCCACCCACCAGATGTCAGTAGCACCCCCAGCTGTGACAACCAAAAATGTCTCCAGCCATTGCCAAATGTCCACTGGGACTCAAGATCATGTCCAGTTGAGAACCACTAATATAAATAATTGCTACATTGTTGAGCAAGTATGTGTATATATTTATTAAGAGGATATAAGTAAATAATTTCAGGAAATGTTGTGGGTTTTTTTAGGAGGTGACCACTCTCCTGGTATTCCAAAATTACAATCATATCATAGACTGTTTGTCTAATTCTTATCCAACATTCTAATAAAAGGCAGAGATTGAAACTGCTAATTTTATTTTAACTCTATTATTTAACTTAGCAGATAACTGAAATTTGGCCATATTTACAAAACAAACATTTACACAATGTGAAAGGGCTGCAAAAGATTATGGTGGCTGTCTCCTGAAATTCCCTCTCCTTAAAGACCATGGCCCAGAAAAAAGAAGGTCTCACAGAGATTCAGTAATGCAGTAAGGACTGGAATTCAAGTTTCTGACCCTCATCTGCTCTCAAATAAGGTGGAAACAACAAAAGATACTTTCCTCTTGGTTAGTGGCTCAGCAACACTATATAATATTTTCCTCTGGATTTGTTATACATGCTTTTCACTTAACTTGGGGTACCAAGGAAAAACTTGACTGTGGATGCTGCCAGGTATTTGCATGACCTAAGGGTAACGTTCAATTCCTCAGTCTCAGTTTCCTCATCTTTAACATGGGGATAACACCAAGTTACTGTGAAGGCTTTGTAAACTATCACTTGTGATTAAAATGTGAATTAGCTTATTGTCATGCTAAGATATTTATACAAAAGGTGAACATATACTAAAGTTTACCTCAGACAGAAAAAGGGGTAATCCTAATGCTATCAAAACTAAGTTTACAAAGAGTTTTGTTGTTTTTATGATAAGGTACTGTATTAAAAATGGCCCCTTGAACAAAGTGTAAATCCTTTTCCATTTCCTAACTGTTCTTTTCAATATCTCAGTTCCACACTCTCTTAAGAGGGGAATTAACTTCAACACTATTTTCAGTCAAGTACAAAATAGATTTCCTTCGTGAAAAGGAGAATACACTTGAAAAGATCTGAAGAAAATATGTAAATTTTGAAAGAACATGTCTTTTGCCAGTGTGTTTGTAAGTCACAACGTCATATTTAAAAATCAGAGGTTGAATTTTGAAATACGTTGGAAGATGAAAAATAGAAAATTGACCACTCTGGGAACTGGACAGCAGATGCAGTAATGGTGTGTCTGAGTATGATTATGCTTGCCATGTTGAAAGATGAAATAAGAGGTAGATTTAAGGTATAAAATGATGTCCATGATAGATCCTTCATAGAAGCATTTCCTCCCCAAAAGATACTATTTACCACTTGAACCTGAAAAAAAAAAAATGTTTGATATGTTCTACCCTAAAAAAAGTTTTTTGTTTGTTTGTTTTTTTGGGGTTTTTTTTTTTCCAAGAGACTCTCTTAAAAATCTTCTTTAGTTGATCATTAATTTCTGATGGGCTGAAAGATTTGCTAAATTTCTCCAAATGCTTCACTTTCCCCTAGGGAACAACCTAAGCTTTCAGGAAATATCTGATTTACTGTATCTTATAACGGACTAGAAGGATCTAATTAAGAATAAAGAATTAAATAGATGAATACAATGATCTTTTTTTAGGGTCTGTCATTATTCTCTTAAGAGATGACCTAGTTAAAGAGAAATGAAGTCAGCACCAGTGCTTTGCACCTAACTCTTGAAATGCCTTTTTCTCTAGTGAAAGTCAGCTGTCTGGTTCCCTTTCCAAAGAATTTCTGAACTTAGCACCACTTCAGTTGGCTGCTTTAAGAATGCTGACCTTAATTCCCATTTAAGAGAGTGAAGGGTTAGGATTAATGTTTCGTTTTTACATATGCTGCCTTAGAAAACCCTTCTTTCCATTTATTCATAAAAGAAGTTTACTAACCTGTATTTTTTTTTTTATTATTGAAAGGATTAAGACCAGATTATTTCCATCTTAAAGGTGTGATCAAAGATACTTGTGGTAAGCAAAGAGGAGACCAGGAGAGCCAAGTGCAATAGACTGTAATATAATGCTACAGACTAGTTTATGAGGTCTATTTATCAGGAAATTATTGTAAGATTACGAAGTATAATATTTAGATTTCATTATAATTTTCACAATGTCAGTTATCAAGAGGAAATATACTTTAAAAAAGATAAATGACACCAACATGTCCACATGCACTGTATGTCCTGGCCCAAGGTCACCACAGTAGTTGTGCAGGTTCTGTCCTGCCCAAGGGCACACAGCCATGAATGTAAGGACAGTGGGGGCTGAACCCAGTCCACGTTTCGCTCTCTAAGCCTTGGTGCTTGGAGCCAGACTGGGGCTTTTTCTAATTCTCGCAAAGCGTTATACGGGTTAGTAGTGATCACTTCTGGACTATTTGAGGTCTCAAATTGCCTTTCATCTAATGGTACAGATGCAGTCTCTTTTAACAACGCTCTATCAGAGAAAAGGGGGGCACATAGCTATAGGCCATGGCTTGCATTTCCCTACCTGATATGGTCCCACACTTAGTCCCCAAAAGAGACATGAGAAATCTAGTCTTTACTGTCAGAAATTTGGGTGGAATTTGGGGTGGTACCATATGGTATGTAGCCAGAGGAATAAAAAAATGCTTAAATCCTTCTTTTGTCCAGGCAAAACCCTGTCTCCTTGAGGAACCCCAGGAAAATACAACCCAAGAGACAGTGATGTAAAGAAAGCTAAGTTATACATTATTAATAGTTGGGCTTTTGTGTCAAATTCCAGCACAGAGCTCTTAGAGAAACTACTGGAGCACAAAACCTAGCAATGAAGCATAGGAAGGTGAGCCCATCCTCCACTGAAACTAAAACTCACGTGTTATAGTCCCTCTTACCTGAACAGGTGGAGCACAGCATCACCATTCGCCCTTCCTTCCACATCTAACATTCTGTGCACATGTCTCTACATACAACCAGGCTGTGCACAGTAAAGAAAATGAAATTCATACTTCTTATCCCAAGTTGTACACCATGTGGTTGTAATGATAGGATCTACGGCCGTGGTAAAATTTGGCAAAAGTTTAAGAAATAATTTCAATATACATTATGTGAATCCTATGAGTTTATTGCAGGAGAGAATGCTGTAATTTAGCGAGGAGAGACAATTTTTCATGAGAAAGGTAGAAGCTAAACTCAAAGCTGATAAATGTCTAGGGAAGAATGTAGAGGGAACTGTTATTAGAAAGAACAGCTCTTACAAAGGCATAGACACCATTAAAATAATTGATTTTAATGCAGGCGGGAGGAAGCAATGCATATTCTACTCCAGCCATAACGGAGGCTTTATAAAGGAAAGTAGTAAGAAACAAAGGGAAGCCCAGACAAATTGGGCTGGGTATTTAATGTTACACTGAAGGGAATTTGGAAAATCCCATTGGAAAAGGAGAAAAATCTGAGGATATAGGCCTTCAAGTCTGACTTTGGGTTCTCACTGAATTTCAAATTAAAAAAAAAAAAAATCTGTTATAACAACTGGAAGCTTCATTCCCAAGTTATCAACATGCAATTTGTGGGTCAGCACATCGGAGAAATATAGTATTTTTAAGATTTTTGAAGTTGAAGTTTAGGAAATTTCCAATTGTGAAGCAAATATTCTCTGATGTTACAAAAGATCAAGTACAATTTTCTTTTTTCTTTTTTTTCGTCTAATGCTTAATCTGCAGCCCTCCATTTCAAGGCACAGTTCATCACTGATTATACAAATACTTAGACGCAGGCTCATTTTTACTAGGTAATGAAGTGTAAGGATGAAGCTTAAATGATGCAATATACCCAATGACTAGCCTTACATAAATAAATAAAGGACCATTTGTTTCATTTCACTTCAGTACACACTTTTGCAAGGGAATATTCTATTTCTTTTGGCACACATGGAAAATTCTAAGTATACATCAACATCTTTTTAATGTTGAAATATAGCTTTTGTTTGTCCTTTATTCAAAAATAACTATATCATAAACATACTGGAAATTTTCTGGTGCCTTGTTCAAAAACGAGCAAGCTGAATTTCCTCCCCAGATGCCTCCTGACATTGGGATAACATAGCAAGCAATTTACAGACTCCAAGTCATAATCCCATGTGGATGAATCTGCTATGTGTGCCAGCCAGGCCAGACCTCACCTGCAGATACTGAAATTCAATCCATCTTCAAACCTTATCTAGGGACTTCCTACAGATAGCAACCCATTGGAGAAGTTTAAAGGTTGTTATTCCATGGAACTATTTTAAGATACTACAGCCGGTCCTCTGTATCTGCAGGTTTCTGCCTGCATGGATTGAATAACTGCAAATTGAAAACAATATTTTTGACTCACAGTTGGAAATTTAAGGATGCTGAGTGCCAATTGTATGCATTGTTCTATGCCATTTTACTTAAGGGACTTCAGCATCTGTAGATTTTGGTATTTGAAAGGAGTAGGGGTTGGTCCTGAAACAAATCTTCTCACAGACATCGAGGGATGATTATATTTTGTTCTTTGAAGAAGTGGAAGAAGTAGGAAGATTGGAAGGAAGAAACTAATAGTTTGGGGCACTGGTCATATAAGCAAGGACAAAGCTAGGATTTACCAATTTAATCCACTTACTCTTCAGAGCACACCTTGTGATGTAACTATTATTTCACCAATTTCCATGGTAGGAAACTGGAGCTCACATATATGAAAGCCAGAGTTACCTAATGTGGTAGATGTGAGATCAAACCTGAAAAACACTGACTCAAAGTTCAAAGATTTCAATGACACAGTCTTGCCAAGCGTATAAAAACACAGAGGTGGATTTCACAGAAGAACAAATAATCCAAGGATTAATACTGGTAAACCCAAACTAGTATTTTTGTTAGGTTTACTTAATCATTAGAGGGTACATCCATCCAACAATAAACTTTGATATTGTCATTAAAAAAAAAATCATATCAGTTGCCAAAATTGACTTCATTACATTGGTATATACTGCTACTTAAGATATCTCAATGGACAAACATCTTGGCGAAGTAGATAATTGAAAAATTATCCACTGGATCTCTAACTCTAACTAGTCAATCTTGATAATTTGCACCATAAAATATGACTTTTTCTTATGAAGCTTGAAGCTGAATTGAGATAGATTCACCAATCAATTAAATCAGCTTTTATAGGGCTTAAACACCCTTGAATTTTTTAGTTTAAAAAATGATGGAAGAAAATGCTCCTTTACTCCATTTTTTCCATTATTATTATCATTATTTTAGGAACCATATGTTTTAATGTGCAACTTCTCTGAAAATGTCTATTTATACGTCTCGAAAATAAATTATTATACGTATATACTCATTCAAGACTATCTGTAATCCTAGAACCTATTCATATTTTTGCTAAATTTTCAAGAGTTTTACAAGTCCTGTAACTTTATTTTTATTTTAATTACAAAAGCAATGTTACAAATATTGAGAGCAATGGGTATTTAGGGAGGAGGGATGAGAGTGATCTGTCCTGAGGGGAATAATATTTTACCACTGACATTGTTTAGAATTGCTACTGCCTGCCGATTATAAAATACAGACCAACCTTTAGTTGGTTTTGTTATTAATTTTAAATTATCTACTAAAAGACACCTGAAGTGGACAACTTCCAGTGACCTTGCCTTGGTATGCCATTGACTGAGGCACCTTCGAGATGAAAATCACCATGTTTAAATGTCGTTTCCTTATCTTTAAAGCGGAAAGTGTTGACTCCATAAGACTGCCATGAAAATTAAACAAATTACAATTAGGAAAGTGCTTAGAAGAATGCCTGGCATAGAGTAAGCATTACAGCACCATTCCTTTAAATAAAATAATAATAATAATAATGATAATGATAATAATAATAATATTTATGAAAAGCCCGAGGAATGAGCCTATCCATATTATAAATTAGGAAACTGTCTCAGAGTGGGTTAAAAAAAAAAAAATCTCAAATGTCAAAGTAATGAAATCAGGGTTTGAATTCAAGTTTAGCCACATTAAACCTGTACCTACTCTACCTCTTCCACATGGCACAGGTGTTTTATGCTACCCATGTTCCTACCACCAGATTGTTTCTTTAGTTTTATTAATTATTCCAAATATTTCCATATTAACTTCCAAAATTACTTATTTGCATACATATTTTTAACCTAAAGTTTCTCTTTTTCTTTTTTTTTCAGAACAAGTGAATTGGAGTATGATAAGGTAAAAACTGATATTTATAAAGGAAAAGTTAATTTTATTTAACATTTTAAGCTCCTAAAAGCATGCAAATTAGGTTGTTATTGTTATTTTAAGAATGAGAACATTTTGTATTGAAAAAGTATGCCTTTCCAAGAAACCACTAACCAGATGTTGGGGTCTTGAGATATCCCAAAGGGATACTGGTAAAAGAAAAATGATGAAAGAACTCCTTCCACACAAAATCCAAGAAACTACACACATATTTTATAACTGTGAATATTGCTGGCAAAAATTAACAAATATGCTTTATCATCAGATACCAGAGCCCTGGAACATCCTAGTTTTGAAAAGTGGTTTAAGAGAAAAGGAAAGCACAAATAGCTAAGAATAATTACTAGGAAAATGTTAATTCAATAATTAAATGGAATATAGAGTGGAAATGCCTAATATCTAAAGTTTATTATACATATGGTCCAGGAACTTAAAATCTGTGTGTGGTAATGAACTGTTCAGTCTTTGGTTCTATTTACAAAGGCAGCATTTTAAGCCTCCATGATATACTCATCAGCCAGTTATTTGCCATCAAATGTTTATTGTTTATTATGTGCAGAGCACTTTGCTATATACATACATACATAGATGTACGAAGTTCGGGCAATTAAGTTCGCGAACTCATCCTAGAAAAAGTGCTACACACCTCATTGCTGAATATCAGTACAGTCACCTTCGAAGTACTCCCCTTGGGAAGTTATGCACTGACTCCAGTGCCTAGTTCACCCTTCAAAGCAATTTTGGAACTCTTTTTCTGGAATGGCCATCAGAGCTGTCATCATATTACCCTTGATGTCCTGAATGTCATCAACATGTCTTCTTTTCAATATTTCCTTTATCTTCAGGTAAAGAAAGCAGTCATTGGGGGCCAGATAAGGTGAGTAGGGAGGGTGTTCCAATACACCCTCTTTGTTGACTGGCTAAAAACTCCCTCACAGACAGTGCCGTGTGAGCCAGTGCATTGTCGTGATGCAAGAGCCATGAATTGTTGGCGAAAATTTCAGGTCGTCTAAGTTTTTCACACAGCCTTTTCAGCACTTCCAAATAGTAAACTTGGTTAACTATTTGTCCAGTTGGTACAAATTCATAATGAACAATCCCTCTGATGTCAAAAAAGGTGAGCAACATCGTTGCAACAAGTTCGTGAACTTAATTGTCAGACCTTGTATGTATGTACGTATGTATGTATAGTATGTATGTATATACTTATGTATGTATGTATCTATAGAGAGAGACACACACACAAAACTGGATTCTATTTTTACTGTCCTGATTATTTTTAACTAAATTTACTTTTTGTTTTTTATTTCATTTCTTAAAGTGATTGTTTTTGTTTGTTTGTTTGTTTGGTTTGGTTTGGTTGGCTGTACCCTAGATGTCTAGAACTGATTTGGTGACTGGGTGTTGTTGTTTTTTTAAAAGATGATACAGTTCTAGCCAGTGTGAGTTCACCCCCTGAACTGTAGCTCCCTTTATTCAGGTTATTTTTTAACCAATTCATCTGGTGGTACGTCAGTCCTTTCTCATTTTATCAAAAAGGAAATGTATCTCAAAAATGGACATAATGTTCTGAAAGAGAAATCTTTTCTACCCTATATTATACCCATCATATCTATATATCTCCTCTACTAATGTGGGCAGGGCCACAGTGCAAAAAAAAACTGAGTTTCACTCAACTTGGTGATCACTGTGTGGGGCAGAGTGCCTACAGGACCCCGCCATTTCCTCACTTGTGTCTGTTTATGGGTGTTTTGTTTGTGTGTATGTTTAATACTTTGTCACTGGTGAACTAAAAGCAAGTTCCTTTCTGCTGGGGAATGTAATGAGTACTCTTCCAGAAGGATTACACTATTGCTTGGGATGGCCTGAAGTTTAGATAAGTGGAGACTGTAGAAAAGTTGGATTCTTCCTATTCCTTGTTTCCGTTGTGTTTTAATTTCATCTCCTAGTGGGCAACGTTTTGTTTTATGTCACTGGGCAGATGGCCATTGGCTCTCTTTCTGGTTTTATTGGAAGTTTCTTCAAATGGCTGTGGTAAATTTCAATGATTTTTTTTTATTTTTTATCATGCTCATTTCATTTAATTTGGTAGCTGGGGGATTCCAAGTCAAACAGAAATTTCAGGCAAAATGCTAAAAGGGAAAAACTTGAATCCAAAACAGCAGGACTTAAAAGCAACATTGTGTGTGCCGGGAACTTGCCCACAGATCAACGCTGTTGGAAAATGATAGGCAGCTGTGACATTACCTGTCAATGTTTGCTTCTCCAGAGGTTCCCAAGAACCACTTCATGCTTATTGAAGCCCTACTTCATAACTTGGAGCCTGAGTAATTGGATATCTTTGAAAGAGAAGACGAGGTGCCCTCATGAAGGCACCTTGCTGGGTCTTGGCAGAAGTGTGAGGGCAGCCTGAAGAGAAATTACATTCACAAAGTCCCTTGAATCCTCTCTTTGTGAAACCCTGTCCTCTTTGTTGCTTGCTTCTGGCAAACTGAGAGCATCCTGAGAATGGGTCAGGATCTTTCAAAGGAATCCCTGCCAGCAAGATTGAATCACATTTCCAAAAGCAAACTGGAACATTTTTTCATGTCTGACTGGGACGTTATGACAACTGGTACTAAGACAGTGGGTGTGACAGGAATGGGAGAAAGAAAGATATTTTTCCAAAAGGCAAAGTAGGTCCCACAGGGTATTTATCTTTAAAACTTGATAAAGTTACTTGGTTGATTAGACTAATGCTGCTTCTCTGCCTGTTCTACCACTATTTTCTGCCCTTTGCCTATTTTTCTTCTACATCTGGGTGGTTAAAAAAGCTTTTTTTTCCCTTTAAGACACAAAGGATAGATATTTAAGAGTCCTGGTAAGAGAGCCAGACTTGATTTATGTCAGCAATTGTTACTCTAAATTATTGACTCCATTACTTATTGCTGTCTCTATATTCTGAATTGGCCCAAATAGTAGGTCAGTTTATTATTTCAGACACACAAAAGGAACTTAATTTTTAAATTGTATAAAATGGAAAAAAATATATCAATAGGTCATAAATGTGAAAAAATGAAAAGGAATTTGGGCATATGTTTATAAAACCTTCACTTCCCTATTGCATTTTTATTTATTTTTTTCAAAAAAAGTAAATTATAAGAACATAGAATAGTTTTGATAGACCACGTATGATAATTAGGAAAGGACAGCCAAGTCAAGCTGAAGCATGTGTGAATCTCATACTTGTCACAAGACCTAATGTGGTTTTCTGTGAGCTGGGCACTATAGTGATACCTCGGTTATTACATACATACTCCATAGCACATGGCCATCGTAGATTTGTAACAGTGTTGTGCTGTTAAGTTGTCTCTTCCAAAAAGTATGCCCCTATTTGTAGTGTTTACCATTTTCTGTGCTGTAAATGATTCCATCATGGCAGAGTTCAAGCTAACAACTGATGTCACTAAAGAGTTGGGAAAAGATGTGCATAATTCACTCTTGTGAACCTGTAACAGCCAGCTTCAGCACATTATGTATAGACATACTTGGAGCTAGGAGGCAACTTACCCCAAACCCCTTAATTTTTAAAAGGAGGAAATGAGGCTTGGAGGTGGAGTGATTTATGTCAAGCCAAGCAAAGTGGCTAAGTTGGGAACAGATACCTTACATTAGTCCTAGTTCAGGGTCTTTTCTACGACATTAAAATATAATGAATGAATCTGTCTATGCATCTTTATATTTGAATCTGAACAATAATAAAAGAGACAATGAGCGGCCATATTTTTAAAAAATAGAGATAATAACAGAAGCTAATATATCAGTGAGTCAGTCACTGGTGGCCTTACTTCTTCCCATTGTAGGCCACTCCCCACATCTTCCGTCCATATCATTTGGAAATTTCTGGGTTCAAATCCATACAATACAAGAATTGATTGCTGCTCAGGAGAACTGAACTCCAGCCCCCTCCCTGCCTAAGCGGAGTGTACCATCAAGACTTCTGATATGGCTTATGTCATATCGGTGTTGGGCATCTCTATCTTAGTGACAACAGAGATGTGGCCCCCTAAGACCTGATCTAGGTCAGTGAATCTCAAAACGTAGTCTGCAGGTCTCTGAGAATTCCTAGTAACATTTTCAGGGTGTCTACAAGGTCAAAACTATAGGTTTAATAATATTAAGATGCTATTGACCTTTTTTTAAAAAATTTTGTTGAAATTCAACTTGGTACAAAAACAATGTGGATCAAACTGCTGGTGACTTACAGCAAATCAAGGCAATCTTACCCATCAATATCAGTCAGCATTCTTCACCAGCACAGACTTGTATTAAAAAAAAAAAAAAAAGCCAATTTCCCTTCAATGCATTCAGTGAAGCAGTAAAGATGATCAGTTTTATTAAATCTTAACTCTTAAATACATGTTTTTAATATTCTGTGTGAACACATGGAAATATGCATAAAGTACTTATGCTGCATACTTAAGTACAGTGGTTGTCCCAGGAAAATTATGTGGTTTTCAGGCTGAATCTGCCTCCCTGTTCATGGAGCACCAAATTCATTAGAGTGAATGACCTACAGACAAGCTGCAGTTCTTCAGACTAGAAAATTTAGCAGCCATTTTCTCAAACAAATGGAGTCTATCAGTTAAAGGACAGCAACTGACAATATGTGTTATGAAAGTTGGTATTCAAGCTTTCAAAAGAAAATGAGCATATTGAAAACCTGTGTTCACCAAGGTAAGAAAGTCAGACTTCTTTTTAATATTTAAAGACTCTTTGGATGCAATAGGCATTATTAACAAAGGTGATATTTTAATATTGTATAAGGAAATATATCACATTTGAATGATCTGTTTAATTCAGTGATCTAATATCTTCCAAATGACCAGTGCCTAATGTTATAAAATCACACACTGATGAAAGAGCTATTCAAAGTGAAAGAGAAAACAATGGATTTTCATATAACAGTATACAAATTTGACATAGACTCAGATTCCACATGTGAATGAACATTAAAGAAACTTCCACAAGTTTTGGGATGATATCAAAGAAGAATATTCATAATTATCTAAAGAGGTTATTAAAATACTCTTTTTTCCAACATAACTCTGTAAGTCTGTATTTTCTTTATATACTTCAATGAAAATAACACATTGCAGAAGGAGATATGAGAAGCCTGCTGTCTTCAATTAAAAAGATTTGCAAAAACATAAAACAATGCCATTCTTCTCGGTATAAGTTTTTGTTTTAGAAAATGTACTTGTTTTCACTGAAATATGTTATTTATGTTAGCAAGTAGGTTTATCATTGTTATTTTTAAATATAAAAATAAATAAATATTTTTAAAATGTCTCCATTTTAATTTCTACTGTATAAATATCAATAGATAGAACCCACACAGACAAAAAGGGACTCGATGTTTTTTAAAGACAGTGAAGGGGTTATAATATCACAAAGTTGCAGAACTGCTAGTCTAGAGCTACCATTCCAAAAAGATATAACTTTGGGATTAAAGTGGGAATATGGCGAATGTGTGACATTCACTGATGCTTTCCATTAATCCCTTCACTCCCTTTAAGTGCTTGCTGCTCCTAACTAACATCAAGAGGTGGACTCTGTTCCCCTTCTTCTTTAATCTGGGATGGGCTTTGGCCCTGGCTTCACTGATACAACACAGCAGAAGTGACATTCTGGGATTCAGGATTACAGTTTCCACCTGGGTATCTATCTTGGTGTCATGTGGGGTCTCTAGTCACGCTCCCCACATAAGAATGCAGGATATGGTGAAGGCAAAAAGGAACACCTACGCAGCCATAGATAGGGGAGTCATACCACTATAGTCTCGCTGGCGGCTGGATTGGAGACACAAAAAGCAGGATCCACATGATCTGCAACCTGCCGTCCACTTCTCTGCCAACCAACCTCACTTGCTAGCTGCAATCCACCCTGCTAACTGCAACCAGCGTTTGCCAGCTCAGCCACCATCTTCTTGCTAGGCCCCATTTGCTGCTAGCGTAGCCACGGCGGTTAAATTAGTGGTCAATGGCTCACTGGTTACAGCTGACAGCCAACTAGCCACAGCGGATGGCCATCCAATGACAGTTGATAGTCACTTACTACCTGAGCCAGCACCTTTCCACGTGAGGCCGAGAGCATGAAAACTGCACTCCTGGCTCTGTCCCTATACTTGGAATGGTCCTTCTTGGAACACTAAGAAATCAGCCACATGGCGAAGCCATAGGTAGTTTCTCTGGTCATTAGAGGTAGGTGAATCTCTAGCCAATAACCAATATCAACTTCCAGTTATTTGAGGAGGCTCTCTTGGATGTCTGGCCCATTTGATAACTCCAGCTCCATGTGCCATCTGATTACAATTGCATGTGAGAAACCCAGCAAGAACTTCTAAGCTGAGCCTGGTTGACCTCCACGAACAATAAGTTATAATAATAACTTATTTTAAGCCACCGCGTTTTGAGCTGGTTTGTTATACAACTGTAGATAACGAGAACAGGGAGGGAAACTATAAGACTATTACCTAGAAAGTGTAGCTATACAGGTGGCTATGATTTCAGGTGGTCATGTGCTTATCTACTTTAGATGAAGATCCTAACCAGCCCAGAGGAGACGCTCAGAGAGTATGTCGGCTTGAGAGGGACTCAGTGAATGTTAGGCTGGTTGTGGAGGTCCAGCAAAGAAGAAAGTGATTGAAGGCAGACATCCAAGAAAGGAGTGAGTGTGCAGCTGAGATTGCAAGATATGGGGAAAACTGGCATGCTAATCACAGCCAAAGCTGAAATCCAGCTTCAGGAACTGAACAAACACAGATGTGTCAGAGAACAGCTTCAGCTGAGCTTACGGATGGGTATCCAGGACTCACACGTGTCAGACCCGATTCCAGGTCTACCACAGCTGTAGCATTAGCAGCAGCGAGTCTTACTTCAGGGCCCACTGGTTGCTGAGTGTGAGGGTGCTATTATGCTGCCTGCCACCGTCAGAATTGTTCAGAATTACTTCAGAGGTGGGCATTTAGTACCTCACAACACCTTTAAAACCCACAGACATCCTGAATATTTTTCAGCCTGAAGAGATACCTAAGAGAGATAATCCAATATCAAAAGTTTGATAGAAAATGTTAGACCATGAAGAGAAACGCCAGAGGTTCATAAGTGAGGGGTTAGAGGGCTATAGACATCAGGAAAGGAGGGCCAGAATTCTCTTTAAGGGACATTTGCCCAGCAAGCATACTGATTAACAATAGGCTGCTCAGTTGGGAAGCTTTCTTTGCAGGAGCTGATGGAAATTTCTGTGTGTGTGTGTGTGTGTGTGTGTGTGTGTGTGTGTGTGTGATCCCACAAACCTCCCCATGGCATTTCATCTTTCTATAATCTAAATAAGATTTTCAGAAGTTTAGGCCATCAGTAATTGCTATTGTTCACCCAAGAATGAACAAAGGATCTTCCACTGCACATGTGGCAACATAATTAAGGGTATTGGTAATCCTTAGAAAAAGACACCCAAAGCAGTTTGTGTCAGGGGAGGTGACATGGCCTACCACAGCTTGTGCAGTCAGAAGTCCAGGACTTAAGGTTCAGCTTGTGAGTCATGGGTGATTCATTTAACCCAGTAGTTCTCAGAATCACTGCATGTTAGAATCACCTGGGGAGTGATTACACAATGCTGATGTCCTGGTCCTACCCAGACATTCTAAATTAATTTGTCTTGGGTGGGCTCCCAGGTGTCAGCATGTTTTATTATTGTTGTTTATTTTAAGTTACCCAGCTGATTCTAATATGCGTCTAGCGTTAATGACCTCTAGTTAACTTCTCTGAATCTCAGTGACCTCTGTTAAATAGGACAAGTTAAATAGGAAAAGTAATATCTAACTCCCAGGAATATAGGGAAGAGCTTCACAGATACTGCATACGACAGCTTTTCATAATCAGGGAGGATATTATATAAATACATTTTAGTTATCTGTGTTAACTGTAAAGAATAAAAAATAAGAAATGATGTAATTTTATTTTGCTTACATTATAATATTATAATAGTGAAATGTCTTGATCAGTATCTACATAGTTCCATTCTATAGATATATTTTTTTTCCCTTTAGCAGTGGCAAGTTTCAATGTTTTGTTGTATTTTGCTGTGAATTATGACAGGGAGATGGGTAACAAGAAATACTGCCTTGACATTTAAAGTCATTCATAAGCTGCTGTTTTGCACTAGGTGGAGTGTCCAGTAGGCAACGTTTCAGTAGTGTATTTGTTAGAAATCAGCTTGGCCCAATGGTTAAGAACACTGACTCTGAAGACAGCTTGCCTGGCATTGAATCTACTGAAACACATAACTTTAGGTGAGGTATTCATGGTGTTAATAATTATATCTTAGAATTTGGGAGAAAATCAATGCATGTAAAGTGTTGTTAATAGTACTTGGCATACAGTAAATTCTCAGCAAATGTTAGCTATTATTATACACTAGCAGAGTCTTACAAGTCATTAACTGGTTAATATGCATGTGCAAAATGCCTTTTTCTGGTGGACTACTTTTGGAATTAATATAGAGTAGAAACTGAGTAACCTAAGGGCTACATGATATTATTACATTGTTTTTAGATGGGAATTCATTCATTTTTAAATCACAGACACTAACTGTGGGGACAGAGCCAGGAGTGCAGTTTCCAGGCTCTCAACCTCACGTGAAAAGGTGCTGGCTCAGGTAGTAAATGGCCATCAATTGTGATTGGATGGCCATTAGCTGTGGCTAGTTGGCCGTCAGCTGTAATCAGTGAGCCATTGTCCACTAGTTTAACTGCTGTGGCTATGCTAGCAGAAAAACACGGGGGCTAGCAAGAAGATGGTGGCTGAGCTAACAAGCGCGGATTGCAGTTAGTAAGTTGTGTTGGTGGGGTTGGCAGAGAAGTGGAAGGCAGGTTGCAGATCATGTGGATCCTGCTTTTTGTGTCTCCAACCCAGCCGCCAGCGAGACTATATTGGTATGACTCCCTTATCTATGGCTCCGTGGGTGTTCCTTTTTGGCCTCACCATGTCCTGTGTTCTTATGTAGGGAGCGGTACCAGAGACCCCGCCTGAGACCCCACATTACACCAACCGTGTGCCAAGTACTATGCTAAATGCTAGGTTACAAAAATGAATGAGATTCCTTTAAAAATTCATAATTTAGTAGACTAGATAAATATGTGAACTATAAGGACTCATAATTGAAATGTGTACACAGCTGTTTGGAAACAGAAGAGGTAAGACGCCATGACTTGTTGGTAAAATCTCTATAAAGAGGGTGATTTTTGAGTTAAGCCTTGAACAAGATTGTAGAAGACAGAGTAAGGAGTACATTAGGGATCAAAGGTGCCGAATATCAGCAACATGGATGCAATGACCTAAAGATTGTCTCCACGTTCAGATTCCTTTGTTAATACTGAACTCTGCTTTATTGAGATGGCTTGGGAGTTGCTAATATTTTACTATAAATGACCAGATAGAGCATTTCAAAGGTCACTATAGACTGGCACATAGGAAACTGCAATATTCTGTTGTTTAATTTGAGAGGTACATTGTCTAGATGGCAGCTCACACATTGGTAATACATTCATTCACAGAATTAAGATCATCTCTGGGATTCAGGTAGCCCAAATGGACCTAATATTTAAATCCTATGTAGTCTATAATCATGGTGATCCAGTGTTAATATGACTTTCTAGAACAAAAATGTAGTGACATGAAAATGAAGAACTATTGAGCTTGGAAACCTGGATTCAAATCGTGACTTCGCTACTACCTCGTACTTTGAATTTGGGGCCTTTAAGTTTTCTCATGTATAAAATGGTAAAAACAGATCTTCTACCCATGGGTTTGTTCTGATCATGGGCAATATATGCTGTGTTTGAATGCCCAGCATCCATTCCTTGGTTTTCTATGGAAATCTCTAAGTCTACCATGCATAACATACTGGAGTTCAGTTATCCCACATCAGGTTAGCCTGGGAATTGAAAAGATGGATAATTCTGCAGAGGTCTGGGGGAGGTAAATTTGATATGTAAAGCAATTACATTTCATAATAATGTATGTAGCAGAACCCTGACAGGATAGCAAACTAAAGAGGATCCTCAGTCTCTGTTAGTTCCATTTCAAATCCTCTCCTGGGGACTCTTCTATTTCCAGATTTGAGAACTGGCTTAATTTTTCTGGACATCTTTTGTCTGTTTTAGCTAACAGTAAGGCCAAACAGAGGATAACATACAATAAAAACACGTACATACTGCCAAAATAAACCTCTGTGCAAAAGAGAGGGCTTTTTAGAAACATTTAAAATATAATTAGGCATACACACACACACACACACACACACACACGCAGTAAATGCAAACAGGGCTGTAAAAAATGGTTGTGGCTACTTGCTCCATCTAAAAATAGCTTTGACCCAGGCGATGTGGTAAGGGTGCTGTAATATCCTTTTGCACATTCTTACATGCCAGAAATATTGAAACATAGGCTTTTTCCTAAAAAAAAAAAAAAAATCATGTTGCAGGAAGAAACACTTTGAGAGTATAAAATCAGCATCTCATGGTTCCTACATACTTTCTGAAATGTGTGGTAACTCACAAATTTCACAGGCTTTAAACCTAAACTCAGTTAGTGCATTCCCTTTAAGGCTAAGAGGCCAAATACACCATAAGGTAAAGCACCCATAATAACGTTTACCACATCATTTACTCTTCAATGATTTCAAGAGTTCCTTATTTTAAATCTCATGCTCAGAAGAATGATTTCCATAATCAACCTACCCCTTTGAGATATATATATATATATATATATATATATATATATATATATATATATATATATATGTATGTATTGGAGAGACACCTGCATGTATATGCTTGAGTTTTATGAAACTGAGCACCTTGGATCCGAATGCTGACCCTACAGTAAACAAGAATATACACTTGTTTATGATCGGAAAGCAGGACCTAAGTCATTGTGCCCGAGGGTATGATTTTTCCATTCAGATTGCTTCTTTACATTGAACCAAGTACTCTGAAGCTTGTCCTGTGCTTAGTACAGAACTATTTACATTAGTGATACTAGTTCCTTAACCCCACAAAGCTCACAAAATGTCTTATCATATTGTCGCTGTCTAAAGGGAGTAACCAAAATCGTGATGCGGGATTTAATCATCAGAGAATCTATAGTTTGAAGATCCTGAGAAGATCCAGAATAAACCTCCAAAGAATTGCTTAGAAATGGTACAGAATTGTCAAAAAATAAAAGGAGGTCTTTCCTATTCAATTATTTAATAAACACATGCACAACACTTCCTGTTTGGCATGACTTCAAATGTTTTACAGATAATAACTCATGTAATTCTTAAAACAGGCACAATTATTATTCCCGTCTTGCAGATGGAGGAATTGAGGCACAGAGAGGTTCAGTAATTAGCCCAAGATCACTGATCTAAAAGAGACCTAGCTAGGTAATGAATCCAGGAATTCCTGCTCCAGAATGCATGCTCTGATGTCTCTGCTATTTATTCCCTCCACTATTAAAATAGATGGGCATAACCAAAAGCCCCTTTGACTCACGTCTAATATTTACTATCATTAAAATTTTTTTTAAAGGTTGCATTTCAAATTGGGATATCAATTACTGGGTACCATTGCAATAAAACTTTTTTTTAATTAAAAAAAACTACCAATCAAAAATTACTTTAACTCACAAATATAGTCCAAGGTCCAGCCCAGATTTCTGTCTGTGACTGCGGCCTCAGCAGACAGGTGTCTTCACACCTTAAGCTCCCATCATAACGTGGGCTTGGTCTCCTGAGCACAGGGGAACAGGTGTATGTGACAGTTTATTTATTGTCTCTGGCTCCAGTTCACCTGGAAGCCTGACTCCGTCTTTTTATTTTCCCATTTATTTTTATTAATTTCAAAATTTATGTGTGTTCATTATAACTGGTGCAATAATCTAAAGATATATTTTCTAAAAATAATCGTCTCTTCTGACACTCTTGGGGATAACAGCCTGACATTTGGTGTACATAATGTCACAACTTTCTATATTCATACACATAAAAATATGCATATGTATTTATTTTAAAACATACACATACTGGTTTAGAAAAGTAGGCTCACACTATACAAATTACTGTGCAATGTGGTTTCTAAGAAGAAAATATTCATTCACCTGAGTCAACCAATAAATATAATTTATTTATTTTAATAGCTACATTATATTTCAAAATGTGGATGGGTCATAGCTTATTCAGTTATTTTTGAAAGAACTTCAGCTTGTCTCTTGCCCCTTGTAAAATAACGCAATAAAAATCCTTGAAAATAGTGTATATAATTGTATGAGTATGAACTTTTATTTCAATAAGATACCGTATTTCCCTGAAAATAAGACAGGATCTTATATTAATTTTTGCTGCGAAAGGCGCATTAGGGCTTATTTTCAGGGGATGTTTTATTTTTTCCTATACAACAATCTACATTTACTCATTTATTCATGTACAAAAATCTACATTTATTCAAATGCATTCATGTCATCGTCCTCTGGAACATCGTCATAACTCTCCAAACCCTGAATTTCAGCTTGAATTTCTTGCAACTCCATTTCCTGTAGAACCATTGGCCCCAGTCTCTCATGTCCAGCAATAGAGCTCTCCTTAATGAGCACTTCTTGTCCATGTAGCCTGCTCGTAGTGCATTGGCAACACAGCTGTCAGTGATTTTATCCCAGGAATTCTTCACCCAAGTCACAACCTCTTACAGGCTAGGCTTTACAAAGTTTCCACACTGATTTCTCTCCATTCTATTTTCAATGTAGTCATTGATTTCCATGTGTAAATGGTCCTTGACTGGCTTGTTTATTGCAATATCAAGAGTCTGGAGATAGGCAGTCATTCCTGTGGGAATCATTATTTGATCTATTCTCTCCACAAAGAAGTTCTTCATGTCTTTAGCGTAGTGAGTTCTAGCTGAATCCCACACTAGCAGACGTCTTTGGCCACCTCGGAAAACAAGTGACAGCATTAAATCGACCCACTTTCTTATAACTGCTTCTGTGCACTAGGCTTTTTCGGTTTCAAGAACATAAATGCCTGAAACATGTTCAACCTTACCTTTCCTGCCCTTAGTGATGACTAGAGGTGGGGCTTTCTTTCCATCCAGACAAATTGCCAAAATACAGGTAACACGTACACTTTCGTAACCAGTGGAGGGAATGTAGATTGACGAGGCACCCCTCTGATCAATTGTTTCAGATCATTGGCCCATAAACACTGTAGTTTCATCCATAGCAATCATGTTGAAGAGTTGGTATTTAGAAAAGTTGATGCCATCAACAAAAGATTTGCAGCAAATGCAAGTGCACGTTTAATAACTTCAGTATCTTCCAGCTTGAACGGTATTGTTGATCTTAGAGATAGTTCGTATCCCTGAAGGAAGCCATCCAGCCAGTGTTGCGATGCTTTGAATTCTTCTGGGGATATTTCTAACTGAGGTGGCATTGCAAGGACAAATGCTTGAATATCAGCCCTGCGCACAGCCAAAGCCTTTGCTCTCCTGTCAGCAATCCATTCACAGATGATGTCTTCCAGCTCAGGAAATAATGGTTGCTGACCTGATCCACACTTGTGCTTCTTAGCATTTCCCTCGTCCACCTATTGACTGAGGTTATCATACTCTGGTTGCCATTTTCGGACCATTCCGAGATCCAACTTCATCTCTTTGCAGAAAGCCATAAGATTCTTGCCCCAAGAGTCCTCCACGATTCCTTTCTTGTACTCAATGGAATAGCTCTTTTTACACTCATCTTGTATGGGGCTCAAAATATTGTTCCTTTTAAATCTACCATTAAATCAAGTGTTAATTGAAGATTTACGAGACAGGAGTGACAACAAAAATGATGACAGTTAAGAATGTTGGTCCACACAAAAGTGACGAAAAATTGCAGGCACCAAAATTCAGAAAATGTTTTTTTTATTTCACACGAGTGCATTAAGTATGTCTGTTATAAGACACGATGTATTGAATTATGAAGATTCGTATTAGACACAACCATGTCCATTCGTTATCAAGTGCACACATTTTACATAGGCGTTCACCTCTCGTTTTAAGTATTAATGTCAATAATATTATTTATATTTAATTATATATTATTATTTTATAATTCAATACATCCGTCATGTGTTGCAACAGATGTACTAAATGTGTCTGTCTGGCTGATTATCTTAACTGGGGCTTATTTTTGGTGTAGGGCTTATATTACGAGCATCCTGAAAAATCATGCTTGGGCTTATTTTCCAGTTAGGTCTTATTTTCGGGGAAATACGGTAGATACCATAACAGAATGTAAAATTCCATTCTTAAGATTTCTTTTCAGAATGATGGAAGTAATTTGCACCCATCCAAATATATTAGGCTATCTGTTTCCCCACATCCTTGAAAAACAGTGGGTATTACTCCACCTTAAAATTTTGCCACTCTTGTGGAAGGCAAAAATATTTTACTGTCAGTTTAATTTTTATTTTGACTCAGAAATGAGGAACACCTTTTTATTTATCAACCATCAGGGTTACAATTTTACTGAGATATTGCTATTCTTTCGATTATTTTTAGCAGTTTTCAGGGAATTTTTGTATATGAAGATATTAACTCTTTGATATAAATCAATCTGTATTTTTTTATGTAGTTTATATCATCTTTTGCCATGTAAATATGTCTATGTTTGATGTGTGGCTTTTCCTTTTCTCCTAGAAATATCTCCTATTCTCCTAAATTATTTTCTAATATTTTAATAGCATTATTTTCTTTAAATTTTTCAATCTATTTGGAATGAATTTCAGATGTGGTGTGAGGTCATTTTATTCTCCTCCAGAAGGACAGCTGGTTTTGCCAAACTGTCTACTAAATAAATGACCATTTTCTCTTGAATTGAAATGCCACCTTTGCTATATATTAAGTTCCCATATATGCATGGATCTATTTCTGGCCTCTTTTCCATTCCATTGATCTCTGTGTCTATTCCTAAGCCAAACTGTATTGTTTTGATTATGGTGGCAGCTTCATTCTTATTGTTCATTGAGTAGGGCCTAATACTGGGTAATAGCAAATGTATGAACAAAATGTGTACAGGGTAGAAGAAAACGAGTTAGTGTTCAAATCAGCAACTATAAACTGATATTTTCACACCAATCACATGTTACTTTTTTATTTCTTCCATCAGCTCTTGCTGATATCTTAACTGTTTACCTATAAGTATTTACTATTAGTATCTTTTTTTAATCTTTTGAGTGTGAACATTCTGTAAAAAGCAAAACTATAGGGACTAAAAACAGATCAGTGGATGCCCATGGTTTGAGGTGCGAAGAAGGGATTTACAAGTGGTCACAAAAGTACTTCTTAGGGCCATGAAATGTTTACATCTTGTAATGGTGGTGGTTAAATGATCATATACATTCGTTGCAGCACATCAAACAGTACACTTCAAAAACATGAATTTAACTGTATACTAATCATTTCTCAATAAATTTGAATTAAAATGTGTAAGTGTGAAATATGTCATTTTTTTACATTTTCAGGATACATCCTAATCTACTGCCGGCAATAGACAGACCTGGAGTCCAATCTTGACTTTGTTTTAACCCCTTGTAACAAAACAAGAGCAGAATTTTAAGTGAAATTCTGTGGGGACTTCTACTACTAATGCATTTTGACTTTCTGTCTTTTGAAGAAATCTACTTATGAGCTATTTTAACTCAACAATTCATCCTGGGGAAATGATTCACTCTCTTACACAGGTTCATAAATTTTATTACAGTTTCCAAGCATTGTATGAACTGTGAAAGATACTGATATTTTCCTAAAGCTAGAGGTTACAGCTGGAGGTCTGGTCCTCAGTAGCATCTAAGCAGTAATTTTCCACTTAAGAAACTAAGTTTGTATGAAGTTAAGATTGGCAGAGCCACAGAGCTACCGTGTTCTCATTCCCACTTTCTCTACTTTTGTCAGTGCGTTTTAAGGAAAACGATTCCCCTGGCTGACTCTTACTAGAACAGATGAGTACAGGCAGGAAACTAGACCATCTCTCAGAAACCAGAGGCCCAAGGCAAGGGAAGATTGATGAGCGTTTCTGCAGAGAGCCAGCCCTAGTCTCAGTCCCAGACAGAAGGCCAGGAGGTTCAGCATGGTAATCTACTGAAACAGCCCTGATGTAGCTCCAGATCTAATGTTATCAGGGTTTATCCTACAGAAGTTAGTTTTCAGAGTCAGCACAATGAGGAGGGGAGTGGAGGAGGCTATGTTTAAGAGATATCATGACAATGTGCCTGCTTTTTCTCACTTGTGAAAATGAAGGCTATCTGGAAGTAAACTGGTAGGAGCCATTCTGAATTAACAGATTATCACTAATACCTTTTAGCCACTTATACTAGACTGCGGAATAAATTTATGTGATTTTTATTCCTAATGCCATTCTATATTCAGATGATTTTGCTAAGCTTTCCCTTCTATATTTGTATTTACATTATATTACAATTTATTATATATTTACTATGTATTTTTATTATTATTTAGTGTATTATTTTATTATATTTAAATATATTTAATATATGAATGTATTTATTATAATATTAATATATTATTTTATTGTCTATTTACATTATATGATTTTGTATTCATTGTTTGGACAGAGTAATTCAGCATATTAAAACAATATAAAATATGAATAACCCATTGCAAATAAGATGGCTCTTCCTAGAGCTTCCTTCTAGATTTTTTTCCCCTTAAAATGCCCAAGGGTGATAAATTTTGCCATAGTAGTCCTGGTATTTCTTTCAAGTGGGATATCTCTTTTATAGATTAGGGGCTATCAATATGATATTAATGATAATAAATAATAAAGTTATAAATGCCATAAGAGCACTTTACATGTTGGAACTGTTCAAAATAAAGTGGGATGCCTTCAGAAAGGAATTCCTAGAAATGTCTAAGCTAAATCTGGATGCTTTTTTTCTTTTGTTCATTCACCATATCTTTACAGAGCATCTGAAGACTCTTGCCCAGGACAGGCATGTGGATAAAAGATTTCTTGCTGGAGGATGGGACTAGACACAATGACCTTTAAGATTTCTTCCATTTCTATGATTTTTTATTCCATGTTTCTACGTTTTTATTAAGAATTTCCAGTAGAAGGCATGCAGCCATGTATAATTCACTGGTTTCATAATTTCATCTTTGACCACTGAATAATTTTTCATCATATCTTTGCCAATTAATGATGATGACAAACACCTTTACAAATTTGCATTGATTTATGGAAACCATAACAAAAATGTTAAATGTAAATACCTATTATAATATTTCCTTTTGACCTGACCTATAAAATCAGGATATTTTATAATACTACAACAAAAATGTCATATCAATACATAAAGTCATATTTATAACTTTATTATTTATTATTATTAATATCATATTGATAGTCCCTAATCTATAAAATAAGTTAGGAAATAAGTTCAAATATATAATTATTTATGTATGTATTTATTTCATATAGAATTAGCTTTGTATCAGTGTATACCATTAAAAGCACGTCGAATCAATAGTTTCCAGTAGCAAGAAAACTGTTAGATTTGCCAAGAAAAAGTAAGGATGTACTCCTTAATCATTGCGTGCCCAAAGCTAGAAACTGGGGATAAAATAATTTAACTCAATTATGTGATCAGAGAATGACCAAAATCACACTTGTAAATTCAGGACAGGCACGCAGTATGGTCACATATCCTATCTAATTAGCTGAGTTATTTTTCATTTATTTCTGCCTTTTGCCCCTTTGTAGTTATTGCCTTAATCACCAATAGACATTGAAGTCCAGATTTTCAACCACAAAATAATAATAAAAAGCAGCCACCATTGTCTTTAGAAATGGAAGATAATGAAGACGTAAGAAAATTAAATTCAAACATAACTAAACACAGTTCCTTTTAGTTAGATTTGTTTTTCAAACACCGACTAAACACAATCAGTGCTCACAGTTTTATTTCCTTCTGAATATTTTATGAGATGAACTAAAATGAGGCTGAAGACGTTGATTGGCTGGTCAACAACTCTCCATTTTATTCTCTAATGAGGACTGTCAGTAAGGGAGGTGGACAGATGCTGAAAATAGAAAGAATGAAGGAAGAAGCGGTGGACAAGGGACTACAGACCTGTCCTTGGAACTACTACAGTGTTGCTGTACTTTAAAAGGGTATTTAAAAGCTCGATTAGGTAATTTCCATCACTTGCATTCCACTTCTTCGAAAATGACGTGAGGAAGGTTACTTGCAGGAAGAACATGTGATGTGTGTATATATATATATATATATATATATATATATATACATATACATATACTTATACATACATATATATATATACACACACACAGTTTTTAATTTAGAAGTAGAGTACTACAAAAGCATCTTTCCTAAAAGAAATGCACATGTATTTATTTGTTTCTCACCTCCTTCTCCTCCTGGAAGGAAATGCCCATAAGAACAACAGGCCAGGGACATCTGAAAGGCCTATGGCAAGTAATATAAAAATGATGCCAGCTGGAAAATTTTAGGTTCAAAAAAATGAAGCCATATGCTTCTGACAACGTACAAACATTTCCTTTTTCCTATGGTGACATGAGGGCCCTCCCCCTTTAAAAAAAACAGTCTCTTTATTTCCCTGTTTATACGAATCACAAGTCTGTGATAACTCCCCAAAGTACCAGGTGTTTCATGAACATAACTTTGTCGTTAAAATGGTTCCCAAAGACCACTTCTTTTACAGCTTCCAGATCCTGCAAGCTGTGCTACAGTCATTCAGCACTGCTTTCTTCCGACCTAAAGTCATGTCTGGAAATACTGAGGAAGGTGATCAAAAGAACTAGTCAGGTCTCAGAACCAACCATTCACCTCAGGAGCCTTTTTTCATTTGCCTTTATTTTCCTTACGCCATTCCAGTCCCATAATCTTGCTTTGGGTGCTGTTAAGGTCATATAATCAGTGCTCAATGGCCATATGGAAACACAGTTAACAGAGTTATATGTTCACACTCAAAACATTTCATTCTATTCAACAAACCCAACCAAATGCCCTAAAAGACCAACTTGCTCATGCAAGGAAGGGCTTTGGCTCCCTATGATTCTCATACCAAAGTTGGAATGAAACTAAATCAAATTATTATCAGATTATCAGGGTTTGGCTGACTCTTTGCCCTTCATGAGGCAGATGAATTCTCCTGAACTGGCTTGCTCCCAAGTGCTCACAATACCTCTGAGGGTATTAGGGGAGGGATCGAAATGTCAAGTATCCCTAGAGGATTTGGATGTATTTTAAACATGCAGGTACCTGCATACTCACAGCCTTATTAATATGCCCAAAGGAATCGAAATAGTTTTCATAAATTTCGTTCCTATTTTATGTCAAGGTTTTGTAAACACATAGAACATAAAAACACCACCTAACATACTAATAATTTGTGACAACTTTAACAATCCATTTCATTTGCTCATGAGCTGCCTGAATTTGAGATAGTAATGGAAAATTTTTACTTTGTTCAAATAAAAAATTTTAGATGGTCTATTCGTCGTGTTTCAAAGTGTCACTTAGTTCATTTTACTAGTTGTTAAAACTGTGCAATCGGTACATGAAGATTCATTATGCTATGAGTTCTACTTTTGTGTGTGTTTGAAAATTCCATCAAGTAAATTATAAAAATATGATTTAAATTTTTTAAAAATTGCTGTTAAGCCCAATTATTTCAAAGGAAGCATCAGGATTTTACACAAAGGTTTTCTTGATTGCAAAGACAAATCATTCATAACCTTTAAATTTCTACCAAGTTTTAAATTTTCTACCAAGTGTGAAAATGCCCTGTGAGTCAAAGAGCCAAAGATTTTGTATTTTTCGTAGTACTCCACAAGCTTGAAAGGTCTGTTGATGGTTCATATAATCCATTTTCTAGCCTCAAAGCAGACTTAAATTAAAACTATTCTGAACAGAAAGGCACCTAGCTTTTAATTTTTTTAATCTCCAGAGAAAGCTAAATATAATTCATGTATTATTATAAAAACCCATGTTTCTTATACTCTTTTGCAAGACTGCTTCTACAAGGGTGGGATGGGAAAAGATGAAAGGAAAGAAGACTACCATCAGGAGGAAGAGTAATCATTATTCCACTAGGAAACAGCCTGAGAAGACACTGGGACATTTTCAGTATTCCATAATTCTAGCTATTCTGGGAAAATCGTGAGAAAGATTCTTTCAGAGTTATTTTAGTGGCTGTAGTACTTAACCAAATTAGGAAGTAACAAGATCAGATAAAATGTGAAAGAAATTAGAACATGTATTTAAAACACACAAATTAAAAGCCCATGCTTTTCAAAGCCTCCATTGATGTTCTAAAATATCCAGATCAATTTTAGTTTGAATTAAATTATTTTTTTGACAAATATATGAGTGATGTTACATTCTGTGGCTATAACAAGGGACCAACATTTGCACAAAACAGTAATTACTGGAGAGAAAGTGGGACAACTTCATGGGTGAAGCTCTCATTCCAGCTTCTATTCTAGAATATTCTCTGTGTTCTCTGACTTTTTCTCTGACCTATACCTTTTCCATCACCAACATCAGCCTTTCCCAAGGTTAGTGAGGGTAGGTCAACGACTATGATAGACTTTAGGGGAAAGAGTTAAAAAGAGGGAGAAAGCTGGCATAGTTTTGGTTTTCCCTGAAAACAGAATTCGATTCTGAGTGTTATAAAGTGTTAAGCAAATAAGATATCAAAGCAAGTGCTTGCAATTTTTATTATACTATGAAAAACCATTTCCTGCTTTAATATTAATCAGCATGAATAAATAGGTACTTCTCTTCCAAAACTGTTTGTGTATATCAGGCTCTTAATTTTATACCGTTAAGAAATGTACCATTTTAAATATAGATGTTTCATTGATTCATCAGGATGAAAGAGTAAAGGCCTTTCAAGATCCTTTGCAGGCAAAGAGGGTCTGGTGAGTCTGAGAGCCTGTCACAGGTCAGTGACTGATCCAGGCTCCAGCCTCACAGCCCCTCTCCCAGGATGCCCAGGGGTTCCAGTTCCAAACCCTTCCCACTCTGCCACCACAAGAACACAACCCTGATAATTCACATGGCAAAGTGACATGATTTGTCAGACCCACCAGCAAACACCACCATTGCTTTGAGATGCAATCTCACTGATAATTTAAGGAGTCAGGTGCCACACTTGTGAAGTAGAAAGGGCTTAGAAAATGTTGGGGTAGCTAAGATGCTGCCACACCCATTCTGGCCCTCATCAGAGAAGAGTCCTGCGTAAGACCTAGGAATCAGATAGGAGATCTTCTCTCTCTTTCTAGACTCCAACTTTGCCAGAAACAGAGTAGAACCACCTGCACAACATTAGAAGGAGGATGGGAGCTTTCTCTAAAACATGTCAACATTTATTAAACACATGCCAACTACTGTTCATTTACTACTTTAATAGTTTATCTACCAGGTCTGACAATTAAGTTCGTGAACTTGTTGCAACGATGTTGCTAACCTCTTTTTGATACAGAGGGATCATTCATTATGAATTTGTACCAACTGGGCAAACAGTTAACCATGTTTACTATTTGGAAATGCTGAAAAGGCTGCGTGAAAAAGTTAGACAACGTGAACTTTTTGCCAACAATTCATGTCTCTTGCATCACGACAATGCACCAGCTCACAGGGCACTGTCTGTAAGGGAGTTTTTAGCCAGTAAACAAATAACTGTATTGGAACACCCTCCATACTAACCTGATCTGGCCCCCAATAACTTCTTTCTTTACCTGAAGATAAAGGAAATATTGAAAGGAAGACATGTTGATGACATTCATGACATCAAGGGTAATACGATGACAGCTCTGATGGCCATTCCAGAAAAAGAGTCCAAAATTGCTTTGAAGGGTGGACTAGGCACTGGAGCCAGTGCATAGCTTCCCAAGGGGAGTACTTCAAAGGTGACTGTAGTGATATTCAGCAATAAGGTATCTAGCACTTTTTCTAGGGTGAGTTCGCGAACTTAATTGTCAGACCTTGTATACTTTATTCTAAGCCCTTTTCTGATGTAGGACATTGATTTTCTAACTCCCACTTGTGGGAAAGAAGGGAGTTAGTTCTTTTCAAATTATTTATGCAAATATATTTCATAATGTAATCCCCATTCCAAAAAGCATGCTGCATGAGTATTACTGAACACATCCTGATTTCTCAGCCAAATTGATGAATTCAATAGTACTTTTTTTGGAAATTGCTCCATGAGAGCAAGATATTTGTCTGATTTGTTCCCTGTTAAATTCCAAATGCCTAGAACAGGGTCTAGTACATAGTAGGTCCTCGATAAACAGTTGATGAATAAATTAATTAAAGTTTTTTATAGCAGTAGACATCAAGCATCACAGCCATCTGGAAAACAGTAATTGTCAACTGAAAAATACAGTAAGACAAAGGGTCAAATCAGAGCTTTCTTTTTTTTCTTTTTTACTCTTTTTTTTTTAAGTAGGGGGAGCAGCTCACAGTGGACCATTTGGGAATTGAACAGGCAACCTTGGTGTTATCTGCACCATACTCTCTAACCAACTGAACTAACCAACCACCCAAATCAGAGTTTTCTAAGCAGGAAATAGTATTAGTATGCTCTTGTCACTTGAAATTAAAACTATACTGATTTACACTAGATCCTGCTAAAAAATGGCTGATGTTTAAAAAAAAAAAAAAAAGATGAATACACAGGCCTTACCACCACCAACACACCAATGATTGATTTTTAACAAAAAATGCCAGTTTCTAACTTTTAATCCTGTTGTAATTGTTACTCTTTGAAATGCATTTCTGGTGGTCCTACAAATTCTTTTGTAACTTGCTGATTGACACAGTTTTTGAGTCCATAAACTGCTTTTGGGGAGCCATGACTTAGATAACATATAAAAAAATCTCTATTTTAAGCCCCTGCATTTCATGGGCAACTTTTCTACTATTCAGAAATTCATTCTGGGTAATCCATTAATATTACCTGATCATCTGTCACTAGAGTAAATATGGAATATGCATTTCTTTTCATTAATTATATTTTAATAAGCTTAATATTCAGATAAAACTTGTTTTCTTCCCTTTTTCATTTCCTTTTCCAAATGAAAAGTACGTTCACAAGCCACTAAAATGCAAGAGTTATCAAAGAACCACTGTAACAATCTTGGCTGTTTCTACAGGTTGGAAGTCATTTCATTTTGGTAGCCTTATGCACTGGTGAGTAGATTAGAGAGATGAGATAATGGACTAAAGATCTGAAATGACCTGTTTTTAAATCCTCAAAAGGATAATACATAACTGAGGGCAATGAGTGGGTTGATTGATAGTCATTAGTCAAAGGGTAAGATAGTTGGATTTCACATAAAACTTCCATTAAGTTCAACAGTCCTTTGATGCAAGATTATTCTATTTGCACTGAATAATATAGTGAAATTAATTGTAGAATTCAGATTTGTATGTACATTTACATTGTAACACATATACGTATAGAAAATAATGTCATGTATTTTGTATTCTTGTTCATTTTAGTATATGTGCTGCCGAAGCGAGCACTGTTCTCATTCATTTTATGCATTCTATTTCTCTGAAAAACAATTAGTGTGGAAAGATTTTTTAAAAAGCATTCTACAATTAATTATTAAAACTACAATATCTAGGGAATGTGACGTCTTTTTTTGCTTTAGTGTTTATATTGGATAAAACAACATTCTGTCAATGATATCCTAAATTTGCTTCTCCTTCATCCACCTCCAGGATTTTAAAATAATAGTGGAAAGATTAATCATACATAGAGTGATTATCTATCTATCTGTAATGCTATGGAGTGAATTGCTTCATTGGCGAAAAGATAGGACTACATAAACTATCAAAACCTTTTCATTTAAAAATGCAATGTTTCCTCACTATGTTGATTTTCAAAGAGCAAGTAGATATTTGGGAGGAGTAAACTCATTTCTTTTTTTTGTAACACAGTATGCCCATCGTAAGGATGTTTCATATTTGAGCATCTTCTGTATTAAAAATCTGTACTGACTCCTAACCGTAATATTATAATCAAACTCAGTTTATAGTCTCAGCAAAACAAACAAACAACAAACAAACAAATAACAGAGGCAAAAGCAAACAGAGTGGATTCTAGAAACCTTCAGATATAAGAAGACAGTCCAGATAATAATCTCAGACTTATTATCCTTTCCTGCATTTATTTGATAGATATTTAATAAGTAACTTATATGTAACAATTACTGGGATAGGATGTTAGGCTACACAGAGGAATGAAGAACACTTCTAACAGTTTAATGGGTACTAATTTATTGAATCCTCACAAAAACCATATGAAGTAAGGTCTTTTTTATTCCCATGTTACAGATGAGCAAACTAAGGAAGAAACATGTTAAGTAACATGCCAAAACCCGACGACGTAGTAAGAAATGCGGGCAGGAACCTGATCAGTGCCATGTGTCTCCTTAGTTCATGATCTTACTCTCTAAATCAAACCACTGCCACATCAGGAAATACAAGAAGTAGGAAGACAGTACTAAATTATGGCTAAAACCCTCTTAAATTATTGTAAATTTATATTTAAAGTGAGCCTAACCCTTGAGCCAAAAATTCCACAACTAAGAATTTATCTCAGAAATACACTTGAACAGAATTATAAAGTTGCACATTTAAACAATGAACATTTCAACTTTGTTTTAGATAGTGAAAAATTGGAAACAGTCCTACATCTGTTGGCTTGTGTTTGGCTGCAAGTAATGAAATATTTGACTAAGGTGGATTAAACAATAGTAGTTTATTAGCCCATAAAAATTCCTGAAAAGAAGTTTCTAGCATTAGTTCAGTAGCTCAGGAACGTCACCAAAGATTTAGACGGTTAATCTTCATAGTCTGTTTTCCTTGGCATAGATTTGGTCTTAGGCGTCATTCCTCGTAAACACAAGAAAGCACCTACCGCTCCAGGCATCACATCTTACACAATAACATCCAAAGTCAGAAAGAGGGCAGTTTCTCCAAGTATGTCTACTTTTTATGTAGGAGGAAAACCTATTCCAGAAACGTATTTGGTTTCATTGACCAGGTTTGGGGTCATGCTCTATGCCTTAGCTGCAAGGGAGACTGAGAAAGTGAAGGCTGGTATTTCCAGCCTCTATTATGGGAGGTAGGATTTGCCAACAGGAAGAAGAGGCTGTTGCTTTGACAACCAGTTAGGCCTGCCAGAAACCTCAATGTCTGAAAATAGAATACCCCCATAGAGTATAATCCCATACATGCTGCTTTTATAAAAGATAATTTGGGTAAGGAATAGATTACATGAGGTACAATAAATTTGACATACACAAAGGATATACATCAAAATGCTAACAATGGTTATCTTTTTGTGATAGGATAAGAGGGGCATTTTTACTTTCTTTGTATTTTTATATATTATCTAATATTTCAAAATTAATATAAATTACTTTCATAATAAAAAAGACTATTTTCAGTTTTGAAAAACAATATAATTCAAAGAGAAAAAAATTTCCTACCAAAATATTAATGTTCTTTGGCTCAACTTGGAAGCAGAGAGTTGAGCAGTCAAAAAATGAACAAGACACTTTTATTAAAATTTGTTTTGCATTACTGTCATGAAGAAATGAAAGAAAGACAAAAGAGAAATCAAGCAAAATGGTCACTGGAGGATTTTAAAACTGGAAAAATAAAAATGTTTTCTTAAGAGATGATGATACAACCAAAATCCTTAAAGAAAGGGCTGTTGCAACTTAATATATTGGAAGCATTACTCTATGGATTTCTCCTCTGGTGAGACTGCCTTTCACTCTTGCCAAAATCAGCTTTATGCTGGCCACAAAAATTAAAATAGTTTAAGGGAAGAAGGAAAATACTCTTATTTTGGGGAAAGTAATTCACAGTTTTAACAGCATGATGATATCAACCAATATATGAGTGTTTGTTTAAAACAAATGGCTAGCACTGTGATTGGTTCATTTAACATTTTAAATCATTTTAATTACATAAGTTACACATGAATACTTCTCATTGCAAACACCAGCAAAGAATAAAAGCACAAAATGAAATTTCTGTTTCATTGCCTCGAACAACCCTTGGCTCATTTCCCTCCAAAGAGATAACCACTGTTAAATTTAGGATTTATGTCTTCACATTTTTTCTATATATTTAGATTTTTTAAAACCTCAGTTAAATTATACTATACACATTGCTGTGCCATATGCTTTTTTAAACATAATAATATGTATTGTATACCTCTCTATGTCATTACATACAGATCTCTCAAAATTTTTAGCAGTTACCAAATCTATTTAAACACTTCTTTTGATGGACATTTAGGTTGTCCCTAATACTTTGCTTTTATAAAATAAAAATAAAAAATGCTGTAATGAACATTTTGTACTTCCAATTTTGTTCACTTGGGTGGGTACTTTAGTAGTGTAAATTCCTAGAAATGAAATTGCTAACTTTAAATGTATATACATTTTAAATTTTGATAGATAGTGACAGACTGCCCTCCAAAAAGGTTGTACTGATTTCACACTCCAGCCAGCAAAATTTGCAAATGCCTATTCTTTCCATCTTCAGCAGCACTGAATATCAACAGATGTAAGGGAAATCACTGTACTTGTTTTAATTCATATTTCTGTGAGTAACAGTGAGGTTGAACTTCTTTCATGTGTGTACTCAAACATTTATACCAACAGCAGTTCTGGATTTATATTGGGCTATTATTTCCTGAGGATACTATGAGTTGATCTCTTATTATTTTAGCCATATTCATCTTTATTTTTATAAAGATATGCTTTCTCAGGTATTTTAATTTTTTAATTATAAAAGATATATATATATATATATATATATATATATATATACATATATACATACAGAGGGTGACAAAAAATGTATATACATTTTAAGAACGGAAAAAACTGTATTAAAATTGTAATACTCAATATACTGTGTACCGATAATAAAAGATGAAACAAGTTATGTGTACACATTTTTTTGGCACCCCCAGTATATACACACATATATGCTAATTACAGTAAATTTTTAGATACAGAAAAATATAAAAAATACAGCAAACATCACCTATAATTCTACCATGTTTACATAATCAATATTAATATTTTCATATTCCATTATGTATAATTATATATGTATATATTATGTATATTAATATATAATATAGCTATATTATACATATACCTATATAGAAGACATTTATTTTAAAATTTGAGATCATACTGTATATATTAATTTCATATGTTTTGTCTCTTAACAGTATGTTGTAAACACTATATTGTTTTTAAGTTAATTGTGTTCAAATGGCTATTAATTGTGTTTAAATGGTTGTCAGATGGCTATATCATAAATTTGTTAGCTAGGTCTTTACGTTGTGCTGAACTTATAAATTATTTAATATTTTAAAGTTAAAATAAGATTTGCTAAGTATCTTTATAGGTAAAATTTATATTCCTCTCTATTTCCTTTATATAAATTACTATAAGTTAAACTATTGGCTCAAAGTGTATAGATATTTTTAAGTCTTGGGATTTAAACCTATATTTTTAAACTATGTGTATGTGTGCACATTTTTTAATAATTTATACTCCCACAAATTGTTGCAGTGTTCCTATTTCTATACCCTTGAAACAGTAGATATGACTCACAGTTTTTAATTTTTTATACACAAATAGATTAAAATGTTATCATACTGTTTGTCATTCCTATAATTACAATTTATAAAAAACATTTTATCATGTGTTTGAGTTTAATCATTTGTATTCATTCTTCATTGAATTTCCTAGACATACTCTCTGTTTTTCAATTCAGTTGTCTACATTTTCATATTGATTCACAATAACTCTTTATATAGTAAATACATTAATGTACGTCTCTAGTTTCTTTTATATTTTAACATTTACTTTAATAAACCTACCACACATGTGATATACAGATTTAAGTTAAGCAAAACTATGTGACAGTATAAATAGAAAACAAAGATTGAAAAAATGGCCTAGGTTTAAAAACCTTGGAATATACATGGGCAATGTTCATACTTCAAATATACATTCTACTGTGACATTTTCAAGTTATTAGAAATGACCTTCAATAGCTAAAATTACACGAAATTCCTTTTTGAGTGTCCCAGAATCAAACTACATCAGTATCAGTAGGTTCTTTAAGAAAGTTTTCGGTATATTAATGAAATATTCAAGTATATATTCTTTCAAGCCTAATGTTTCAGTTTGGGGGAAAGATAAAGTCAATTCAAATCCTGATGCTCTGAGAACTTCAGTGAGATACTTAACTTCTCTGTGTTTCCTTTCCCTCATTTATAATAACACAGATGAGTAATAATCCTAGCTCTCTTATAGGGCTTTTAAAATAAATTAATGTGATTTATGTAAAGAACTTAGCAATTGTTTTAAGTTGGAACAAAATTGTTACTCCATAGCTCATATGATGATTTTAGAATTATTTTTATTACTACAAAGAAATTCCCTCTACCATTAAATTCTGCAGCAAACAAAAAAGCAGTTTTACATAAAGTCTATCTCCTTTGGGAAACTCCTTTAAGTCAGTGTATGTCTGATAAAAGCCTGCAGTGTACTGGTCTTTAGAGAAAGAGTGAGCATCTTTGATGTGTTCTTGACTCAGATTGATGTGTTCCTTCCTCTTTGGTGCTCATTCTTAGCCCTTGGACAATTGAAACAGAAACGACATGGCCGGAGGGCATTCTTTTCACAATGGCGCTTCCACATATTTGACCCAGGCCATGCAGGCAGCTCCCAGTAGGCGGATTTTATTTAAATGAATGAGATTGTCCAATGTTTAATTCATGACACAAGAATTTAAAAGCACGCTGGTAGAGTAGATCAAAACATAACTCAACAGGGATCATATTTTTATAAACTGCAGGCTGCCCCTTATAAAGTTAGTATACAAAATACCAAACTGCATAATTCAAGAAGTATCCTCCTATTTAGAGCTGTGTGTAAATACCAAAGATTGATGAACTGCTTTTGAATTTCCATCACTACTTGTGACTTTCATTTCTGTTCATCACTGACAAGGCTTCATGCACAATTTAAAAGCCTGTTTTCAGAACAAAGAAGATGGAAACATTGTGCTCGAGCATCTCGAGAATCTGGCAGCCTACCTGGACCTCATTCAAGTGCTCTGCTCCCTTGCATGGAAAAAGGTGGTTAGCTCTAAGAGAGGAAAGAAAACACAACATGAAAGTCTTCTCAAAAAAAAAAAAAAAAAAAAATCTGACAAAGCTCAAATGAGTGAATAAGAAAACAGCCAACAGTCAGCCGCTTGGGGTTGATCACTTGGCTTGTTTTTCTTTCCTCTCCCTCCTACTGCCTGCCTTTTGGTTACTTCGCTGCTCCTTGGTACCTCTAGGAGAGAGGATGTGTGTGGAGGGTCAGACAGGGGAAGGGAGAAGATCATCAGTCAATTCTACATCTTGCTAGTCATTCTACAGAAAGGTTGGGTTGAAACAGAAGAAAACAATGAGGATTAGGGGTTATCTGTGACTTTCAAAGACCATTGTTCTTCCATTATTATGAAAACTCAGCAGTGGGCTGCAGGCTCACTCTGATTTATTCATAACGGAGAAAGTGAATTCACTAAGCATTTCCATATAGTCCAGAACTCACAGCTCTGAAAGTAAGAGTAATGTACAGAAATACCAATGTCTTAAAAAAAAAAAAAAGGAATTTGGGTCAGACACAATTAGAGAAAGTCGAAGTCCAGCTGTTTTCAGGATTCATCCAATATTAGTAACATTGTGGTTTTGCTATAACAATATAAAATGTGCTTTCAGAGGTGTTTTTCCATTTAATTCACTAAATTCTAAGTGTTTGCTATTTTATCCATATGTTTCGAGTTTGTGTACATTGAATACTTTCTAAAATGTCATTTTGCAAAAGTTATTTGATGTTCAAGAAGGCTTTTCTGTTATTGTTAGAAAGCAGAAATCATGATTTGTAGAGGGAAATTTTACAAGTTTGAAAAGATTGCTTTTGAGGTTTTACTTCATTTCATTTCCCTTGATGTCTTTTAGAGAGAAAAATGTATTTCTCTGTCTGATACTAGACACAGTCTTCCTGCTGAAAATAGAAAAACAGAGCAGGAGGTAGGGTTGGGAGGTGAGAGCTCTGGTGTCTTTATGAACTGCTACTGTTCAAAATCAACCCATCTAACTCCTTGAAAGTACAGCTTTAGCAATGAAAGATGTTTAAATAGTGATAATGGATTGCAAATAAAGGGCCTCTTATCTTTGGAATTTCGAAGTAGACACCAGGAAGCAGTGCAAATTTAGTTTAAGGCTTACCCCCAAAGCTGAACTTTCATCTTTTATATGTCAGTCTGTGATTAGATGCTTCAGGAATGCATAATGGAGCTTTAGAAGCCTAGCTAATCACATATAAAAAATAAAACTTAGAGCACTTTATATAAAAACCAGGAATTTGAGGTAAGATTATATCTATACTTGTTTTTAATTTGCACAAGAGCACATTATCAGGTGAATGAGGGAAAGATACCAGAATAGCACGTAAATGTGTCATGGACAGCAGAATAATAACTCTTTGTCATTCATTCCTTCATCCACTCACCACTCATTCATTTATTCACTCATTCAGTTATTATTCTACTATTGGTAGTTGCTCCTCAAATTTGAAAATATAAAGTAAATAAGCTCATTGGTATTGTAATGCATGCAATTCCTCGTTGTGATTAATCCAAAGGCAGCTGATAAATAGAAAATCAAATGACTTCAGACGTGGCAAGAAAGATTCTAACCTGGAGCAAATGAATTGTTCCTTTAAAATAGCCCCAAGTTTTCCTTTTGTCTGTTGCTAAACCAATAGCCCCAAAGTTCTCACTATCCATTAACAAAAGCACTGTCTCACGTAGTTCTCACCATCTTTTAGTTAGATTATGTTCCTGCAGCCTGTCTACCGTGTTTCTCTGAAAATAAGACCAGGTCTTATATTAAATTTTGCTCCAAAAGACGCATTAGGGCTTATGTTCAGGGGATGTCATCCTGAAAAATCATGCTAGGGCTTATTTTCTGGTTAGGGCTTATTTTCGGGGAAACACGGTATTCAGCCTGGATTCTTGGGATGCATCATCCCATCGGGTTTCCCAATGGTGCCGGAAACTCCCCTCCAGGCTCCTTGGTGCCCTGGCCCAGGCTCCAGCCCAGAAGCTCTGCCCTGGTCTGCGCAGGCGCTTCCAGTCCCCGTTTTCACTCAGCCTGTGCTGCATGGACAGCAGTCTGGGCACTCAGTTTGTCTTTCCCTTAAATGGTTTCCCTCCATCAAATGTTCCTGATTCTCTTAGTGCTCTACTTTCACTCTTTCATGGGCGAATTCTCTAAGCACATACCCAGGGCCAATGAGATTATAGTATTTCTTTCTGTCAATATGTTTGCATTTTAACCGGAATCATTTTTCGTATCAGAAATGCCTTCACTGGAAGAATTTTGTAATGCGCATTCCCCTTAGCACCCTACATATTTCCTTCTAAACTTGCAGAACCCCCACTTGTAATTGTATGTATTTACCTTCTGTTCTATCTAACTTGATTTGGGAACTCATAAAAAAGGGAAATGTATTGATTGTACATTTTTGAATCCTCTGCATTTTGCATAGTACCTGGCATGCGATATATAAACTAAATATATATACTAAATATATATGTGAATAAATTCATCCATCCATCCATTTATACAAGATTTACTGAGCCAGATGGTGAGCTAGGTAATGAGTAAGTTGTGGCAAACTCAGGGGAAAATACTTAGGGCCAAGTGGGTCTCTAGATGCACTTCAAATCACAGCCCACTGGCAGCTGCTTGCATCACTTGTGCAGGCCAGCCCTGGACAAAGGTTAGAGGGGTGAAGCACAGCAAGGACAGATCTCACAAATCACTGGCTCCTGACACTTGCAACAACTTTGAAAGCATTTAAAACTGTTACCTTCAACTTCAAGGCTCTAGTACTCACCCTGCTAAGAAGCCTTTTGACACTCTAACCCCATAACTTCCTCCCCCACCACTGATTCACAGCAATTGGCAGATCTCGGGATTGATGGTCTAGTAACTGGGGAGAGAGTCCCTAGGTCAGGGTCCTAAGGCTTTGGAATTCCCTCCCTCTCAAGCTTGGCTTTCTTGTACATAAGGTAATGTGCCAAAAGAGCCCATTTTACTCCTGCAGTCCACAAGGGACATATGAATATCAAAAACTTCACTGTTTTCTGAAACTCTCGTTCCCTCATTCTGCAACTGGGCCTGAATTGTTTGGATAACTGAAACAGTCCTGTTTTTAAAAGCTAGGTGCTTATTTGAAACTCAGAACTAGCTAGAAAAATAAGATTAATTAAAATCTTCTCATGCTGTGTTTATTATACACAACAGTAACTTTCAGATTATGCCTAAAGTACAATATCAAGTGACTTGTCACCGTGAACAAATAGAAAAGGTGGTAGTTTCCCCTTCTAGTGTAAATATACAGTCAGCATAAACCAAATTTAACCATTACATATTAATCAAAGTGATACCTTAGTTGTATTTTTTAATGAAGCTTTCATAATTTTTGGTTGTACTTCTCAAAAACTTTGCCCAGTTATCATTTATCTCTTATAAAGTATTATTAAGCTTTTCAGCTTCATAAAATGTTATATATTAATAGTTGCTTATGCTGATTAATTCTCATTTTAATTTTTTGTATGCCTCTACAACCATTCTCATTTTAGAGATATAATGAGAGAAGCAAAACTGTTTCAATGGATTTGAACAAAATTACAGAATATAAAATTATTCAAAATCCTGAAGTCTTGATTCAACTATTTGGCAAATATATAAAGATCAATTTTAATAATATATTTAAGAAATGTAAGAAAACTCACATAATTCTACTCATTATTTTTTGCCAAAGGAGAGAATGGCTAGCCAAGCCAGTGATGAAAAAGAACAAAGGCTAATCTATAGTTTCACTCTCTTAAAAACAATGGCTTATAGATGAAGTTTTATGTCCTATGTTGTCTCCAACTTATTTCAAGGGCTTTTGTACAATTTTCAAAAAACAACAAAATATAAAGAATATTAATATTGATAATTAATACCATTATTTGATAATAATTAATACCATTATTTGGTACACATTTATTCTTAATCCAGGAAATATCTCTGTCGTTCCTTACTGTGAACTAGGGTTGCCAGGTGGGAATTCCCGCCCATTCTCAGGAATTTTTTTCGCTTTCCTGTTCTAGAATCCCGAGATATAAACTATTTTCTGTTCTCCACAATGAATTGTTTCCACAAAGTGATGCCAATACTACTAACCACCGGGGTTCAAGGAGTCGATTTTCCCGATTTCCCGACCAACTTTTCTCAGGATTTGGGATTCGGGAAAGGAAAAGCAAAAAACATTCCCAAGAATAGGTGGGAATTCCTGCCCAGAAATCCTAGCCATAAATAGGAAAAATGTCTAAATACTACTACATTGTGAGTAGTATGTTTATTTCCCATTGTGGGTATTACTGGGCTCAAGGAGCTGATTTTCTCGATTTCCCAATAAACTTTTCTTGGGATTCGGGAATGGGAAAGCAGAAAAAAAATCCTGAGAATGGGTGGGAATTCCCGCCTAGAAACCCTACTGTGAACTATCATTCAATAAAATCCATATTATTTAATAAAATTGATAAAGAGACTTTCAAATATATGTATGACACATATTCAGTGCAAAATATATAAATCAAACTAAAATAAAGGGCTGTGTAGAAAATATGAATGCTGATATACAGATGCAAAAAAATATATATAGTTATTAGGATTGAAACAATCTTTTGGTTGAAAGCTAAAGCAAAATGGAAACAGAAACTGGATTCCTATTGTTTAAAAAAATATGTCCCAGTTTACACAGGTTGGGATGCTTTTAATGGCTATTAAAAAATAATCCAGCTCAAATTCACATAAGCAACTAGGAAGTGCATTGGCTCAGAAAACTAAAGTCCAAACCCAAGGCCAATTTCAAGACTAGTTGCTACAATACTTGGAGATATAATCAAGAGTCCATGATCTTTCTCATTCTTCTTTCTAACAACTATAGTATTGAGGGTCATCCTAAAGCTAGTTTCCCTGTGGTTGCCATCAGAGAGAGCTACATGCTTCCTTGTTTCTGTTAGATCAGGATTTCACCACCTCTGATTTTCTATTTTGCAATTTTTGTAGATTATATAAATAAATACATAAATGAGCACAAATTTAAGTTGGTGTGTAATGTGATATACATAGTATCTAAATATGTACATAATTAATAAGTATATTGAGAGATAATCTTGACCATGGCTTCTTTAAATTCTCATAATAATTAGGAAGCTGTGAATAATGACTTGGTTTTCTGCTCTATACTTCTAGGGATATAAACTTTAAAATTGCTTGCTTTTGATTCTATTCACCATGATTATATGGTAAAGTATATGTGGACATTTCCTACAGAAGGGGCTATGTCTATGTGGAAGGGTTTTCGCATAGAGTAAAACTTTAGAGTAAGACTGTTCATTCTGAATGATCTGGAATAAAAGAACCCAATAACTTCTAACTTTATCTAGGTTTGTGTTTAGAGTCAATTAAGATTTCTTTTAGTGACATTCTAGCCTAAGTGAAAACCACTGACAATTTTATAAAATGAACCTGAAAGCTTTCAAAGGCCTCTTTAAATATTTTAGTTGGTCTTATTAACATTTTGTGATGAGCCATAGATATTAATTAACCATATATATTAGTTTATGAATTTAGCTAAGTGGCTTCGCTTGTTTGAAAACAAGACTAAATTAGTGAACCACAGAGATGAATTCACAGATGAACTGCTTCTTTGAAAAGTCATTGTTTTGCTTGGATTTCTTGTATCTGCATTAAAGGCAATTTTCCAAGAGAACCATTGGACTCTTTGAACAATTTTCATTTCTGTGTCAAAATGTTTCTCAGATTGTTTTTTCTACCTCAAGATTTTTCAGGCTATGAACAACAAACAATATGTGAGTCAATGAGAACTAATTCTTACTGATTCAAAAGCAATTTCCTACCAGAAATATGTAAGTATATATTGGGAGATAGGAACCTTTAGGAGTGGAAAGTTTTCAACTCATAAATTGATAAAACTAAGATGAAGTATTGGTCATCACAGGATTTTAGTAAACTTTTGAACTTGAAAAATGTATCACACTTGTGTAAAATTTACAGAAAAATATTAGCATTTAGGGAAACATTCAGCTCAAGCATCAACACTCTCTTCAAAAGGAGAATATACTAGAAACATCATTTTGTAAACAGCAAAGTGAAAATCCAAATCCACACTGTCTTCGATATTCTGGCCAGTGAAATAAGATGTGAAATAGAAATAAGAAGTAGAACTCTTGAACAGGGAGAGACAAAATTGCTATTTGTAGACTGTTCAGAAATTTATTCATTCAATATCTTTATACTGATTGTTGCAAGCATTGTTCTAGGTCTAGGAAGGCATTGATAAACCAGACAGACAAGGTCTAAGATCCTTTCCATCTTTAAATTTCTCTGTTCTGTGATTCATTATTAGTTCACTTAGTGCTATACTGCTCTATGGAACACCAGTATGACTAAAGATAAGAGAGACCAAAAATAACAAGGGCATAAACAACACTGAAGATTATTTTTCTTACACATAAATGTCTAGACACACTGCTTATATCTGTGAAGGAAACACTGCTCAACAAAGTTCTAAGAACCTAGATTGTTTCCAGTTTTCAGCCTGATCATCTTTTCTTTGGGAATATCCTCTTTTCCCATGGTTCTGACTAGAACTCTAGTTATCACATATAAAATCCAGTGAGTAAGATGGAAGAAGGGAAGAAGAAACAGAAAGCACAAGTCTTCAGTCTTTTAAGGCAATTTGCCGAAGGTGCTATTATCCATTCATCAGAATTTAGCTAAGTGGCTTCGCTTGTTTGAAAACAAGACTAAAAGTGTAAGTTTTTTGTTTTGTATTTTCTTATGAGGAAGCCATAGTCCCAGCAATAACAACAACAAAATGAGGGAACGAGGGTTGTAATTCAGAGAAGGTAGGTAGGTATTGGGGTAGGAAACTAGCAGCCTCATCCAAACTGGGCAACCCTGAGATCATTTTAACATCAATCTCTGCAATCTACTGGAACGCTTCCCATCTCCAAATGCCTGTCTGAGCACTAAATTCCAAATGAAGCATAATAAAGTTATACATATGAACTTAAATCTTTAAAGTTTTTGGATATCCCATTTGTCTGCTAAAGGAAATCTATGAATAACCACTGGGTATGAAAGGAAGTTTGAAGACAGGAAAGGTTATGATCGTCACCTTCCACAGAGCTGTCACTCTTTAAATTTTGTTAAACTGGTTACACTATTAGTATTATAAACTGTGTTATTAGTATTATAAGCTGCTAAGCAGATAGTCATAGAATGGAGGCCTAAAATACACTCCTTGCTGTAACTTTAATCCCGAGTGGTTGCTAAACTAGATACTTGTCAAATCCAGTTTTCACTGCCCTGAGAAGGAATGTGGGTTGCATCATTCTAAACCAACATGATTTAAAGATATCTTGTATAAAGGCAGGGGTGCTAAAATTAGCTGCCTGCTTTTGATTCTGTTCACCATGATTATACGGTAAAGTGTACGTGGACATTTCCTACAGTAGGGGGTACGTCTAAGTGGGAGGGTTTTCTCATAGCGTAAAACTTTAGAGTGAGACTATTCATTTTGAATGATCTGGAATAAAAGAACCCAATAACTCTTAACATTATCTAGGCTTGTGTTTAGAGTCAACTAAGATTTCTTTTAGTGACATTCTAGCCTAAGTGAAAACCACTGATAATTTTATAAAATGAACCTGAAACCTTTCAAAGACCATACTCAAGTTTCCCATCATAGAGCTTTGTATGTCAGACAGAGTATGTGAGTTTATTAAGGTATTCCCCATTGCCAGGAAAGGTTTACTTTACCCATTAAGACCTCACTCAAATGGATATCAAGTATCTCTTGTGTTCTGTTACGTGATGTAATTTAAGTCTGAAAATGTCCATGCTTTGCTTTAACCAGAAAGTTAAAATCTTTCTCAATGGAAGCAATAGAGTATATCACTGATAAGGTGAAGGTGATCCAGTAAAGGGTCATGACTTAGCCCGTTTTGGACAAACAATGAAAAGAAACTCATCTGCTCCCATGTTATGTGGCATCAATAATGCAGTCTATTTTAACACATCAAATCCCTTCCATGCTTTGGTGCCAACCCTTCCATATACACAGACTAGGTGGCCACAGAGGGCTCCCCTTACAATGTAATCATGATAGAGCTATTGAACAATTATGTGCAACCATGTGCTAACCACTGAGCAAGACAAATTCATAAAATATAATCCCTATTTTTAAAGAGCTAACAGTTCAGGAGGAGAAGGAATTTGACTAGAAAATACAGGAATTCTGATTCAAGATCCTTATGACCAATGTCATGAGAGAAATAAAAAGACAAAGAAAAAAAAACATCACATTGGTCAGAAGGAATAAGAAAACTGGTAAGGTAAAAAGCAATTTCCATTTGGGGGGCGGTCAAACTGTTTCCTTTCAGAAGTCAAATTTGCCTTTCAATAAATTCTATCCATTGATCCTAGTTCCAGCCTCCAGAATCAGAACTACTATTAATAAAATTAATTTTCCTTTTATTCTAAATATTAAACTCAAGAAATGTAAAACTTTAAAAAATTTAAAAAAAAACCTTAAGGTGAAAGTGTAATTTTAAAAACGTCTTTAACAGTAGGTAGACACAAAAAGGAGGGCTTTGGAGAAGGGATGTGAGATGGGGAACTGAGGGCTATGCATATGTTTAAGATATAACAGTTAATTGCTTGGCACATGCATTAAGAGCAGAAGCAAAATGAAGAAAGGATGGACAGATCAATGCTTACTGTCCTGTGGGTACCATAGACACCGAGAAGGGAGTGAGGGACATTGCTTAATTTATAAGCATGTACGTAGCCATTATACATTTTTGCCAAGAGGAAGTCATGATAGAGCTGTGCTTTTGGGAGAATGATCTGACATCAGGGTATTAGACAGAATGGATAAAAAGGCCAGTTAGAGGCCATTGCCATTGTTATGACATGCTTCAACACCAGGAACACCTTGGTTATTTATGTAGAACTCTGAAACAAGTGAGAAAAGGGTAGTGTTAGCATTTGCCAAATCTCTTCTCTTGGGAAGAATGGCTTCCAAGCTTGGCATTTTAATTCATGTTTTCTTCAATCAAGAAACCTCTCTAGATCAATCCTTTCTATCCTACATTATTTTCACACCTGGGAAGAGAATTTTGCATCTATTCACCTTTAAATGTTATATTTTCTTCAAATAGATTGTGAACATTCTGGAAGCAGCTACGATAAAGGGTAGCTGCTGGCAGCAAAAGTGCATCGTATCTCATTAAACGAAGCTGCAAATTCATCCAGCAGTCAAATCTGGTCAGGAAAAATCTGAAGGGCATGTTATTCTCTCTCTTCAACAAAAAGAATAAGTTAGAAGACGGGGCAGACATGTTCTGTGACTGTGAGTTTGGTCAGTTTGTTCCAATCCCAAATTACTTAAACACAAGCTATTTAAATAACAGCAGCAATTTTAAATTATGTAATTCTCCAGTGGGAAAGGAGGGCCTCAGGGGACAAAGTTTTCCCTAGAATCTTTCAAAAATGATGAATACATCAAGTAAGGCAAATAGAATTGTTCTGTCTCTGCAAATTGGCATGTACATGTTTACTTTCTGTAATGTTATGACCTCAGATCATTTACTAGAAATGACAACTTCACAGCATCTTCAAGAGACAGACGGGACACAGCATACTTTCCCTTTTTATGTGAAGTAGATATTCTTCTTATACAAAGCAGTTATTTGTTTTTGATATAAGAAGGAAGGTTTAGACTTTTTTTTTAAGTCAGAGAACATAAGAAAATATGCTACAAAGATTATTGAATCAACTCTGATGGAAAAGAGTGATTGACTTTATCTACTCTAGACAACCCCCCTCCACATTTTATCACTTTCTATGACAATTACATCAACAAAATCTGACGAAAAATTTTAGTAAAAATGGGCACATGAGTTGTCTGTATTATCCTTTGTGATGATATCAAATGGCTTAGTAATTTCATGACATTCAACTGAATTTGGTATTGGCCTGTGATGAACCAACAGATTTGATACAACAATGAGCTAAAATGGGTTGGCAATTTCCATGATTCTCTATTTTATTTGAAGAAAATCATAAGAATGCAGTGTAATATTTGCTGATATATGCCCAAAACTACTTGAAAAAATAAGAAAGATAGTGAAATTAAAAAAAAACTAATGCTTTTGAAGGTATAAGTAAAGTAGCAGTTTGTATGTATATGAATGACAGGAAAGAAAAAGGTGAAACAACATCTGGCTCATGTAAAATAGGAATTTTGGATCCAATCTAGAAGTTTGCATTTTGCTCACATAATGAGAGCCAGCTGAGGCCAGGCAGGGATAAAATATTGAACTCTATCACCAGCCATAAAGTGCTCAAGCTCTTCCTTCAAAGTTTCTGAATTAAGAGGAGTTTGTTTCTATTCAGACAAAGTTGTAAAACTGCCTGAAGATAGCAGTGTTCTCATAATGAACAGAAAAGAATCCTGCCTCTGGAATTACGTGATGTGTTCAGTTCTTTGTACAAAAGGTACATGTATATCTTTTACTACTCTTCTGATATACAAAGTCAAATACGTATCCTAAGCCAAGAACTAATTCATTAATTTATCAAATATATATTATCTTGGTATATATATTTGATAAATTAATGAATTAGTTATATTCCGTCATAAAAAAAAAAGAAATAGTGCCATTTGTGATGACATGGATGGATCTTGAGACTATTATGCTAAGCGAAATAAGTCAGACAGCAAAAGTCGAGAACCGTATGATTTCACTGACATGTGGTATATAAAACTGAAAACAACAAAGGAATAAGTTAAACAAATGAAGACAAAAACTTGTAAACACAGAAAATAGTTTAGTGGTTACCAGAGGGGAAGGGGAGACGGGGTGGTAAATGTGGGTAAAAGGGATCAAATATATGGTAATGGAAGGAGAACTGACTTTGGGTGGTGAACACACAATGTGATTTATAGATGATGTATTACAGAATTGCACACCTGAAACCTATGTAACTTTGTTAACAATTGTCACGCCAATAAATTTAATTAAATAAATATATATATATATATATATATATATATATATATATATATATATTTCTCTGTCTAAATTCATTCATGACCTACTCCCCCACACTGTCATGTACACAGTGAAGAGATAAAGAGAGAATAAAAACATACAAATTAACCCAGTAAGATAAACTTTAACCCAGCCAAAGCTCCTGGTTATTTCAAAGCTTTTCTTCTTAGTGGACAAGATCAGATATCTAGGTTTAACTAATTTCACAGGATTTCACAGGATAACACTTCTTAGCTTCCATTATAAATACCGTGTTTCCCCAAAAATAAGACCTAACTGGAAAATAAGCCCTAGCATGATTTTTCAGGATGACATCCCCTGAACATCAGCCCTAATGCATCTTTTGGAACACAACTTAATATAAGACCTGGTCTTATTTTCAGGGAAACACGGTATGCCATCTATTGTTCTCCTATACTATGCCAATTACTTTACATTCATAACTTCAATTTAATTGCTACATTAACCTTCTGAGTTAATATGTACCCATTTTATAGATTTTAGATTAGAGATGTTTGATTAGATTTTAGATTAGATTAGACTGGTTTGTTTGACCCAAGACTCCAAAGGCCATCAACCAGGAAGCTTTCGCAGAATGGATACCATCATTGGTTTTGTGCATTGATAGCTGCTCATGGTTCCTAGTATTTATTTGATAAACAATTAATTATTTATCTCACTTGCCATATGAAATTATTTGTGTCTATAATTATTTACAGGTGAACAAAAAAGGACCTGCTGGTGTGATTCTAACATTAGGCATAATGCCTCTGATCAGCAGTAAAACACCTGGGCTTTGCTCAGTCCTCGTCCAAATGTAAAAAAATTGTTTAATCCCTGGCCATATTAATCATGAACTATAAAAGACAGAGAACCCTGAGTTCTTAAAAAAACACAAAAGGCTGCCATTGTTTCGTTCCAAATAGGAATCAGCAAGATTTACTACTATGATTGCTTGTATCCAAGCAAACATCGCAGGTTCACTGTTATTAGTGTCTCCTCCATTTACTTGACTTTTCCATTCATAAACTTGGTGGAGTACATTATTACAGCCATATATATATATATAGTCCCATATATATGGTGGAGAAGAATAGTCTCAGGTTTCACACCCTCTCAGACGTACAATCCTCTTCTTATCATACCTGAAGAAATTATTAATAGGAATTAGCCCAAAACTTCTATTATCAAAATGTGACTCAGATCATCATTCATATATAGTCCATGGAGAATGAATCACTAAATATTTGGTTTAGGAATATACTTTCATTACATGAGAACACACAAATAGTTCAAAAAGTTAAAAGTTTTTACTGTACTAATGCTTTTTAGCTCTGAAAATATGCCATCAATGTAACTACATATAGATATGTACCAAGTCTCCCTAGTACCGGTATTAAAAGAACTGATCTCATATGGAAATTATTTATTCATTAATATTCCTTTTAACATTTATCTTTGATGATTAATACATAAATTAGAACATATGTGAAAAAGTGATCCTTGAGAATGTTTAATTCTTTACATTCCACCAGAATATTTCTTCCATTTGGAATTTTCCTAAAGATAGTCATAAATTCTGACACTTTGATCTCATTAGTTCTTGTAGAAATAGCAAGACAAAAATTTATTTTATTTTGACAGGGACAATACAATATTACATATTACTGGATACAATTTTTAAAAGTTTTCTATTATGTAGCAAGGATCTTGGAAATTCATGGAAAGGTAAAGAGTATATCCTTTATTTATCTAGTAGCTGCTGGCGTTTCTCATTGTGAGTGAAAAATTGTCTTTTCGTCTCTTGTCAAATAACAATGAAAGCAGTATTAGTCACAGTTTTCATGGAAATCTGCCAATAAACGGAAGTTAAGTAACATTTCTCTTCAAGCCTAATAAATATGTCCCATGGCCTTTTGTGAGGATATAAAGTATGACTCAAGATACCAGCCAAAACAAAGTAAAATCGGAGGAAGGGACAGTAAAGTCTTACTTTTTCTACACCACTTACAAGTATCCTAAACCATGTTGAAAAATAAGAGAAATGAAACTTCAGTGTCTCAGTCAGTCCTCTCCTGAACTACAGAAAGAAAAGAAAACCTCCTTCCTCATCAGAAGTGTACAAAAGAGGAGTCTTGCTGGTAAGGTTAGCATCTGTCAATATCAGGCCTGGTACAAAAGCAAAGCTGCTCTTTGAATTGTTTGTTTAATGAGATCTCCCAGTGAATGGAGTATATCTGAAGCTTGGGGTTTCACAAGGAATCAAAATTGCATGTGGATTATTTTATATAGGAAGGTTAGTTTTAGTAACGCAAGTGACAGAGCGTAGCTTGTCATTGCATTATAATTTAAGTGTTTGTGCTGAAAACTATTAAGATGGTTTTCCTATACATTTTCCATAAGCATAATAACTCATATATGTTATCCCAGCCATCTGATTTTTCTCTGTGAAATTCTTATTTGTACTGGCCTCCATTCATTGTTTGTGTTCCATCTGTGGACCTCTGCTATAGAATTTTAATGAGTTCTATGTTAAATACCTATAGAATTCATTCTTTAGTCATTCTCTAGGAAGCCAGCCCATACATACTTCTTGAGTTTACTAATATCTTCTACTACAAATAAAAATAATGTATTCCAATTTTTAACGGTATTTCCAAGAAACATAAAACAATCACTTTGGTCTACTGAAAACTCCATATTCAGTTACGAATGCTCAGCTTCTGAAATTAATTACATCTGCTATAATTTATTATGCACTTGTATGGCAGGCATTCTGACGCTCCATTTAAACTTGTCAACAACCTGCAAGAGACGTAATACTTTCCCTTATACAGATGAGAAAACTGGGGGTCTCAGAATTTGAGCGTTTGCCCACAGACATGCAGTTATAATTCCAACCTAAATCTCTCATTCTATATAACTCAGGCTCTCTCATTTTATATATATATATATATACTACATTGCAGTTGCTCCACTACATTTATAAAATAACTTTAGTTTTATTTTTCTTTAAAGTCTTTTAATGAGCAGTTTTAGATTCACAGCAAAATTACAAGGAAGGAACAGAGATTTCCTGTATATCCCCCACCCCCAAATGTGTAGCCTCCCCCATTATCAACATCCCGCCCAGAGTGGGACATTTGTTACAGTTGATGAACCTACACTGACACATCATTATCACCCAAAGTCCATAGTTTACATTAGGGTTCACTCTCGGTATTGTACATTCTATGGGTTTGAACAAATGTATAAAGACATGTATCTACCATTACAGTATCACAGAGTTTTTTCATTGCCCTAAAAACCCACGTTGGCTTTTTAAAATAACTTTGTACAAAAGAATAAACATGTTCCTAAGACGCATTAAACTTACTATGGCTAAATTCAGAGTGCAGCGGATTCTGATCTTATTTTCTTGGCTAAGCCTTAAAAGTCTTGGTTCACTCCTCCAGAGAGTCTTCCAGTAGCTTCTTATAAAAGTTTTTAAGTAATCACCTGCATTTGTTCATTTGCTTTTAGTCTCAAACATCTAAATATCATACTTGGAACACAAAAAGGCCTGGACTTTATTACATAAATTTTACATCTCGAGTTTCCTTAGAATTCAGTCTAATTTAAACCTTTGTTTTTTTAAATGGATCTTGCCATATGTGTTATATATATATATATATATATATATATATATATATATATATATATATATATATAAATTTAATTGGGGAATATTAGGGAACAGTGTGTTTTTCCAGGGCCCATCAGTTCCGTCTAATTGTGGAGGGTTGTCGTGCATGGTGCCAGGCGGGGTCTCTGTTCCCGCTCCCCACAAGAGAACGCAGGATATGGTGAGGCCAAAAAGGAATACCCACGGAGCCATAAGTAGGGGAGTCATATCACTATATTCTCTCTGGCGGCATCCGCCTCTCTGCAATCCGCTCTTGATAGCTCAGCCACCATCTTCTTGCTAGCCCCCCATTTTTCTGCTAGCATAGCCACAACAGTTATATTAGTGGCCAATGGCTCACTGTTTACAGCTGACCAGCTAGTCACAACTGATGGTCATCTAATCACAGTTGATGGCCGTTTACTACCTGAGCTAGCACCTGTCTATGTGAGGCCGAGAGCCTGGAAACTACTTTTGGGGCCTCTGTCACCACAAGGGTGCAGCTCGGCTTCAAGTCCAGTCGCCATTCTCAATCCCTAGTTGCAGGGGGCGCAGCCCACCATCCCATGTGGAAATTGAACCGGCAACCTTGTTGTTGAGAGCTCGTGCTCCATCCAACTGAGCCATCCAGCTTCCCCCCTAAGCTTTTTAGTTAAACTAAAGAAACCACTACATTAACTCACCAAATCAGTATTTAGATATTACTTTGAAAATGTTTAAAAGCATAATTTTACTCAAATTCACGTAGATATACTTAAGAAACTGAATATGTGCAGGCAGGTATGAATGTCACTGTGAAAAATGCTACAGTAAGTACTTTTGCAGGGAAGTTAACAGTTGTACATATAGACGAGTTGAGCGATGTATTTCTTATATTTCTCCTATCTCACTAGTGGAAACACTATTTTTACCAAAGGCTTAATGATGATTCAAGTAGATGTTCTGGAGTCTGCTCGTGCTTCTGAGAGCGGACCGTGCACACCTAAACTTTGTGTTCACTAGCAAGTTGCTAACTTGAAATTGGAGTATTCACACCATGGAAATTGACCAAGAATACAAATCATGCCTGCCTCTGCCTGCCCCCTATCCAAGCCAGTTGGTAAACATTTATTAGCAACACCTGATGAAGTGAGACAGCATAGTATAGTGGATATGAAGTGTGACTTCTTTCCTCCAGGTGCCTGGAGCATTGCTGCTGATGGTTCTTAGCTGCCCCCCTCTGCCCTTCGCTGAAGGGTGTTGTCCTGCCCAACGCTATGCCCCTTTCCCTTTGGACAGCCTAGTTGTGGGGTCTAAAGACCTGGCCATTCCAGCTCAAGTTTCTTGTGGGGTCAGCTATCTGTGTCAATTGCATCAGTTTAACTTCTCCCTTCACCCAGTCCTACTTCTCTAATTTACAGGTGTTGCTCCTGAGAGCAGGCCCCATGAAGCTTCACCAAAATGTCAGTGTCTTTTTCCTAGGGAAACTGACCTAAGACATACATGTCACATTACCTGGCACATAGTAAGCACTTGAGTTGTTGTTAATAATATATTTGTGGGCCGGCCCGGTGGCTCAGGTGGTTAGAGCTCTATGCTCCTAACTCTGAAGGTTGACGGTTCGATTCCCACATGGGCCAGTGGGCTCTCAACCACAAGGTTGCCGGTTCAATTCCTCGAGTCCGCAAGGGATGGTGGGCAGCGCCCCCTGCAACTAAGATTGAACACGGCACCTTGAGCTGAGCTGCCGCTGAGCTTCCAGATGGCTCAGCTTGTTGGAGCGTGTCCTCTCAACCACAAGGTGGCCGGTTCAAAAGGACAACAACTTGAAGCTGAAAGGCACCCTCCACAACTAAGATTGAAAGGACAACAACTTGACTTGGAAAAAAGTCCTGGAAGTACACACTGTTCACCAAAGAAGTCCTGTTCCCCTTCCCCAATAAAATCTTTAAAAATAATAATAATAATATATTTGTGACCATTCTTTCATTGTATCCTAGTTTCTAATCTAGTTGTTAGAGGGAAATGATTTTAAGTATCATTGGGTAAAAACACCAAAATAATGGTTATCTGTAAACCTTAGTTAATGCCTCAAAATGCTGGACCTGAATGAAGTAGGTTTTTGGGCCAAGTAAACACCTGCGAATTGAATAGATTTTTTGGGGATTTTATATAGTAAAATAAAATTAAAAAACTTCAAAAGTCTGAAAAAAAGTGCTACAATTTGACTAAGGTAATAAAAGAATTTTAAGAATTTGTCAAATTTTGATTGCTGAACCTTAAAGCAATTGGAATTTCTAAGACACTGCACTCAGGACTCTTTAATTATAATATGAATGCAAATCTGATATCACCATAGCTCTGAGAAAGGTGACTAAGAGAATATTTCCTCAGTAATCTGACTAGTTGATAAAAACCTTCTTTCGTCAATTAAAAGAAACCCGAAATATGATGGCCACATTATTCCCTTCCTGAGACTACACAGGACCTAAGCATAATGCATTCCAACAGAGGACTAGACCCAGACCACAGCTAAAAAAACATTAGGCAGCCATTTACAGCCATCCTGTACAATAACATTCTGGGTACATTCTTGGTTATGCATGACTATCATGATGACTACTAAGGGATTAATGATTTTATTTGCAATCATAATATTTCTTAGAACCCTGTGAGGAACTTAAGAAAATTGAGTCATAATAATTCACATATTGAAGAAAAGTAAAAGTCATATATTAAAATAAGTAAAATATCTCTGAAACATTAGAAAGGCCATTTTAAAATTTTGCATGCATTGGAAAATCACATTAAGAGAATATTGTTTGGTATCTGATTTCTAGTGTGGAATCCAGGCTGTTAACAAGAGAATGGCTATATGCTATTACAGGAGAATGCTACCTTGATTTTTTCCTATTCCTACTTGCTGATTTATTAGTTTATTCAGACTATAGACAAGACATAGAAGGCACTGAGAATAATGAGAGAAATGAGACGGGTTATCTCTGTTATAGAACCCACAATTTTATGGAAGAGCCACACATGAAAAGAAATAAATTCATTCCCAATTAGAAGGAATTTAGTAGATATCTTCCCAGCACATTTTACTTGCTTTTGTAGATAACATCACACTGCCCCTCCACACCCTTTATCTCCATTATCCTTCCCATGTGGCTCTGTTGGGGTCTACCAGTCAGAGAAACTAAATCCCAGGACACATCTGTCTCAAGCTGAATCCATCAGCAGCTTATCCTGAGAAGTGTCCCGACCAAGGTTTCTTGCCTTTTGTACGTGGAAGGATGCAATGTGAATGGGAGGCTGCAAGCACTTACTTTCCGACCACAAAAAGAATAAAGCTAAGGCAACGAGATGAAATGGCTCCCAAGCTCTCTTCTGTAAAACACCAAGCGTTGGTCTCTATCATTGAGCCTGGAAGCAATCTAAGCATCCTTCCAGAACAAGCGTGGGTCCAGGTTCTCTAACACTCAACAAAAAGTGCTCACTATGCAGGTACTAGAAGTGGTTCCCGGTTTTGTGGGGCCTGAAGCTTATACCATGTGGGAGTCCTCTAGAAAAAGAACATACAAAGCTATAAAGGTTGTAACCAGATAAATATGTGATTATTGGAAAGAGAAAGTAAAATACAAGTTACGGAACCCTTGGAGGGTTACTTCCTTGCTAATTTACCAGACTTTTCTTATATAGGATTGCTTCCTTGTTGCAAACTGGCCTCCCTTCCCCCACAGAATTCTGAATAACAGCCAGCAACCCCTAGGACACAAACAGGGAAGTGCAAATGAGGGGCCCTGAAGCTCAGGCTTCACCAGCTTCAAGGTAAATCTGCCTCCAACGACTCACATGTCTCAAGTACAGTGAGACAATAAAGAGAGGAAAGGTATGCTGGGTACTGGGAAAGCTTTCCCGGAAGGGTGAGCGCTCTTACTCTTCGGGATAATGAATCAGCTTCTAAAGTAAAGGAAGTGGGTGAGGCCCAAGGTTGTTCTTTACACTAGACAAGGCTTATCTTAACTGTGAAGAAAAGGTGATTTCAAGGTGGCAAGTTAGAGAAGCTGTCTCCCTCTAATCCTAAAACATGCCTGTTAAAGATGTGGTTTTCCTCCACCTCTCTGTCTTCCTCCTTCTTTTCACTTTCTTGGCCTTTGAGGGAAGCTACTTCAAAGCCCCGCTTCCAGGATTTTTATTAATAGAAAGCATCACATGCTTTCTATTTTCGAGATATTTCACCAAATCCCAATATTTTGTCCTTGTCCTTAAACACAACTCTCAAAAAAGGAAAGGGAAAAAAAGGAGCAGAACAGTAACAAATGACAAGGCTTTTCTCTTTTACACCAAGATCCTAACACATTAAGAAGCTTAACAAGAATAACAAACGCTAACCTTTTTCACATAGAAACTACATCACCAAAAGTTCACCAAGGTGGGGCTGAATGAAGTGGGTGGAAAACTAGAGGAAATTGAATTTTTTTATTATTATTTTTTAAATATGGGGTGTCGTTTTTGTCTACTTACAAAAATTTCCTCTGGTTTTCCACCCACTCCATTCAGCCCTTTACCTTATGATCCAGCAATTCCATTCCTAGGTATCTATCTGGAGAAATACAAAACACTAATTTTAAAAAAATTATGCACCCTTATGTTTATTGCAGCACTATACACAATAGCCAAGACATGGAAACAACCAAAATGCCCATCGGTAGATGACTGGATTAAGAAACTGTGGTACATTTATACAATGGAGTATTATGCAGCCATAAAGAAGAAATAAATCTTACCATTTGCAACAACATGGATGGACCTAGAGAACATTATGTTAAGTGAAATAAGTCAGACAGAGAAAGACAAATACCATATGATATGATCTTACTTATATGTGGAATCTAAAGAAAAGAATAAATGAATGAACTAATCAGAAACAGTCTCAGAGACATAGAGGAAAAACTTAGGATTGCTAGATGGGAGGGGCCGTGGGGATAAGCAAGAAGGTGAGGGAATTAGAAAACACAGTCGGTAACCACAAGATTGCCATGGGGATACAAAAGTCAATTTGGGGAATGTAATCAACAATGTTGTAAAGATTTTGTAGGGTATCCGATTGTCTCATTAGGGAGACCACCTCAGGGATGATGTAGATGCCTGTCCACTGCACTGATACCTGAAGCTGAAGCTGAACAATAATGAATGTCAACTACAAGTTTATATATATATATATATATAAACAAGAAGCAGAGTACAGCATTAGGAATAGAGACAGTGGAAATGTAATGGCTGTTTGCAATGTCAGAGGGCTAGTGGATGGGGGAGGGGGTTGTCACTGTGTGAGGGATATAAATGATAAATGTCTAACTATTACATTGTTTTGTGCACCTGATACTAATAAAAAAATGTTGAAAAATAATTCAAATTTTCACAGAATTTACATAAGAATTCTAATATGGAAAAAGAATGGGGGTTGGAACTCTACTAACCATACACTCCTTTTTCTTGATTGAGATTAAAAACCCTGGATATGGTGAGTTTGGCGACTCTTGCTAACTGTAGGCAGGATCAGCTGCTTTACTCAATAATAGAGTCAAAATAGAAAAGAAAAGGTTGGTCCTTATTTCCAAGGGTACGTGTGTGAGTGTGTGTTCTGGAGGCATGGGGGTTTGGGGAGGCATCTGTGTAAGGACTCAACTTTGTTTCGAAATTTCTATAGCAGGAGGATTTAGAATCCTGTAAGGATTCCTGCATCATCCCATCAGTAGACTATAAGTACCTTCCCAGGTGTCCTGGCCAAACTGTGATCCCAACTCAAGCATCAGAAAGCCAGCTCTGAGCTATTTGTGATGCAGATGCTGATGTTTGCAGAACTGCCTCATCTATTCCGCCCTGCACCCCTGGCTATTTATTGAGGCACTTCTTCCTCCCTCTGCTTGTAGACACCATTCTGAAGATGCTCTTGTCTACTCAGGACATATGGTCACACTTGGGCCTGTCCTTCAGGGCCATGTCCAGCGTTCGATACCTTTCCTGATCCCCCCATCCATAACATTCCTCTGTTTGATTCTCTTTGGCCAGGCAATAGTTTCCAAATTTTATCATCATTAAAGGAAGATCTCTCTGCTATTGTATTTTTGAAACTGTATGAATGTTTACTTATTTTAGACTGTCTTCTGGTATGGTACCCAGGTGTGGCCTATGATAAGGGCAAATTCCTATGGGTTGGGGTCAGCATCTTCTCCCAGCAGGAGGGAAAGGGAAAATGAGTTAGTATTCCCAGGATCATTTGTGGGGAAGAATGCAGCTCCCACGATAGGACACTGAAACTGGGAAGGAACAAAGCAAGGCATTGCAGGGCTTGGAGGAGGCTAGGCTGCCTGACGGGATCTAGCCAGCAAGTAGATCAAAGCAGAGGGCTCCCTATATTAGAGACTGAAGAAGCCATATTTTGAAAGCCAACATGTCCAGGATGTGAATTATCAACCACGAAGCACCTGGACTTGATGTCTAAGGAACAGGAATGTTTTCTTGCAAGCTACAACGAAATATGGTATACAGGTTTCCTTCCCAAATGATGTTCATCTTTTATATGGCCATCTTTTAACTGCATCTCAGAATCCATGAATTCCTTTAGTGTATGTGGAATGTCTGCTATGTGTCTAGCCCAAGCTAAGACACCTTGAGAGATTACAAAGGATATAGAAGGTCCAGGGCCTGTCCTGTGGGAAACAGGGTTAACTCCCCTGAGTCTTTTCAATGCAACCACAGTATCTGCAAAGTGTAATGTCCTATAATAAAAGGCCAATCACAACAAAAACAAACAGATTGGTGCTATTACCATGTGTGTCAGAGAAAACGCTGGTTTTCCCAAAGTTCCATTTTCAGCCCCTCTTTGATCACCCCACACACTCTTTTTTAATGATGCCATCGTTTCTAGTTCAGGTATCTCTTGGTCCTCTCGTAGTAATATTGGCAGTCATTTCATTTTGCTTTTCCTAGTGCTGAGATTGAACAAGAACAATCACAGACACTTATCAGGTGTTTTGTTTTGTTTTGTGTTTTCCTGCAAGGGCGCACATTTTGACAGTAATTAGCAATAGCCATGACACCAGTAGTAACTACGTAAGACTACACCTGTTATTTTGACCTCTTACCTCATTCTCTAACCAAGTTGGCAAAATGTCCAGCCCACATAGAGGCATTTTTAAAGGCATTCCTCATATTATTGCCTTCCCTTAAACCTTCAGGTAAAGTGAAGGGAAAGCTCTTCATTCAATATTGCCTTTCGTGTACTTTGAAAATTTGAGTCCATTTCTAATATACTTTAACAAAATTCTGATAGAATCGAATTTTAAACCATAAGTATCACATCATGTTACATGGTCTAAGAGTTATTGAACAACAAAAACAAACAAAAGGCAAAAAAATGGTGGTTAATTAAATCTGTTTAAGGGAATGGATAACGAGGATACTTAAGGATAACTGGTTATGTATCACTCTAATTAATAGATGCTTATATGTTACAACTTCAAGCTGTGGAATGATATGGTATCCCTTGCAGGGCCATGAGAGAAACAGGGGAAGAATCATTTAAAGCATGAAGGAGCAGAGTGAGCCACACAGAAGGCATGTCTCAATTACTGTGGTGAGTGAAACCAGGACTTCACAGGGAGGCTCTCTAATCAGCATCTCATCACTTAACAGCTCAGTTAACAAATTTGGACAAAAAAGGCAACTGAAAACTTCATCTCTAATTATCAACCCCCCTTGAAGCTTAAGTCCCCAAAGGCTTTTCTAAGAGAATGGGTGTCACTAATCAGTAATGACACTGAGTAAGACACTCCCAAGAAGCTCTCTTAGAGATGTTTGTTAACCCAGCAGGAAGAATCTGCAGTGAAATGCGTCTTACTTCAGGGTTAATTATTTGTTTTTTTCTCTCCAAAGCCAATGGGAGCTTGAAGAAAGTGTGAAAGCCTGTTGCTGAATTCTAGGAGGACAAAAAAAAAAAAAAAAAAAAAAATCAACTCTGCAGGATTCCCAGCAACTAGTTGGTTTTTGGATTGCTTTTGTCTTGATGAGGGAGAAATTCCTGGAGCTTAGTCAAAGGATAGTCATTGTTTTATAGGTAAAGGTGTTTTCTATAGACTAATATTTTATTAGAAATACACACCTTTACAAATCTTTTGTTTTAGGACACTCTGACGATATGGTGGTTTGTTATAATTTACATAAAAGTAAAAGCAATAAAGAGGTAACTAAAACACACACACACACACCTGGGTCAATAACTGGGTTACATTTGATGACAGAAAAAAATCCATTGTCAAGTGGGGTATTTTTCATTTCAAGTAACAGGCTCGGTAGTCTCATGTACATACCGATTAACTAATGGTTAAAATCTTACTTCTGGAATGTACTGAATTTGTTTTTGTTTTTGTTTTTTCCCTGTTGTTTGGTTTTTTTGTTTGTTTTTTAGAATTAAAAACTTTAACTTCAGTATACAGAAAACAAACAAACAAACAAAAAAACACCTTGAAAGCATTTTGACTCTTAAGGTGATATTTAATGTTTATGAAATGTCACAAAAATCATGAACATAATAAGTTAAAATTAAGCTTAGTATTTTCTTAATGGAAAATTAATTTGGTACAACAGCCTCTATGGGATGGGTTCTAATACTATTTCAAATGCAGGAGAATGTTATGTGGCTCTCTCTGTAACATCCTCAGGCTAATTGTTAAGTACTCAACTGTTCACCTTGTAACATCATGCCCCACTTTGTTGTCATTTTTGGTTAATATATCTGAGTCTCCACAGATTTTGAGTTCTTTGAAGGCAGAGTTCATGCCTATTCATTCGTCCTTACTTAGAACATAAACAGTTATTTTTCCTATGTTGCTTCGGTCTTTATATGGCAATCTAAATGGCCTCCACAAAGATGTCTACATCCTAAACCTCAGGACCTATGAATATGTTATGTTACATACTAAAATGGACTTAGCAAATATGATTAAATTAAGGACCTTGGGATGGAGTGGTTATCCTGTATTATCCACATCCCCACCAATTGTTGAGGAAAATTGCTTTGCCTTTTTTTTTATCTCCATGTATCATATTAGGCCCTGAGAATATAATTCAAGACATTCAAACACTAGATTATCTGATAAATTGGTCTTTAAGGGTGATCTAGTGGTTTAAGTTACTTTAAACACATATACCCCTCCACAAATATATATAGTTATCTCATAATAAATGCACATCTTAGAAAAGCTTTCTTTCCCCCAATATTTTAGTCTAGAAGAGTAATTGTACTGGTGTGTATTTCAGCAAACTCTGGCAAATCAATTGAGCACAGATGTTGGCATGAGAAAAATTCTTGCTATCACTTAAATAACACAATGAATTATAGTAACAGAATAAAATTGAAAACTTTTTTACTGCATGATAGAGGTGAAGATGTTTAAGGGTCTTGTTTTTTGTTTTTTTTTTGTAAATACTTAAAACGAGGTTATGCAATTAAAATCATAACTGAACTACAAAATCATTTAAAAATAGAAATCAATGTCTCTTTCTTCCAGGGACATGATAGTAAAATGTAAATAAACCTTATTCTAAATAAAAATGATGTTATAATTGAAGTCAGGTGAGACAACCAGAATTATTTTCCTGCTAAATTTTCTGAAATATAGCTTTCTAAGGAAAGCAAGGGCTATCTGCATGAGTGTTTCACTCACATTTCAGACTTTAAAGTGTTTAATATGTATTGGACATATCATAATGCTGTTAATAGCAGCTATTTATTAAAGGGAAACATATATTTTATAACTTGTTTCATTTGAAGAAATAATTGAGGTCATCAGGACGATAGAAGAGAATTGCTATCTCATTGTCTATGGGCTTTATAGAATTCCTGCTTTAATTGTACTTTTTTACTTAAGCATTTATTTCTGTAAGCATTCCTTCCAACTTGCAATTTATAATTCTTGGCCTTACAAAAAAAGGTCTTATGAAAACAATAATGTCTTGATTTGTTTAAAGAAACCTCAGTTTAAAAAACATTTATATTTTACATTCATGTGGAATAGTTCTTTTTTCCCTCTCCATTTTTTTCTTAAAATATTTTTTATGCATTGAACTTCCTTAAATAGTGGTTGAGATTATTGTGCATTTGGTGGGTAAAATTAAGGTATTCTTTTTTTTTTTTGAGTCCCAAAATATAGAGTTGATACATATAGGGAGAAAAGTAGCCAGAAGTAAATTTCAGACCTTTCATTTGGTGCCACATAATTTTGTTTTTCCATTAAATACAAAGGCTACCAAGTGGCAAATAAATGTTGGGGAAGGAACATTCTATTGCAAGTATGTTGGAGTGGTGAGCTCTTCCCCAGAAAACCAGACCTGCTTTATGAAATAGTTCTGTGGCTTTCAAACTCATGTGCAGAGAAAGGGCATTTCCAGGCAAAGCATTTAATTAGGTTATTAAAAAGGAGATATTGAGCAAAGGATTAAAAACAAAACCCAAACCCCTGCCATGCAAGATGAAAAAGAAAATGGTGCAAATAAAGATACTGCCATATTTTCCTCATCTGGAAAATTTGTGGACTGAAAACTTTATCTTTCAATTTCTTTCAGCTATTAGACTCTCTGATTTTAAATGGATGAAACAGGATATTAACTTCCATCATGAACCTGGCCTGGCTTCCTGGACCAATTCTACAAAAATCTCTTGTTAATACTTTCTCTTATCTCAAACAGGAAGTTTAAAAGTTTCAATAGATACCTTTGTACAAAAGGGACATACAAACAAAAAAAGTATAAAGTACTCTCAACTAGAGAGTTGGAAATGTATGTCTCATCCAGATGTCAGAGCTATTCCACGTCCAACAATCTTCAAAGGCAGGATTTCAAAGAGTCCCTCATCCATTCATAAATTTATAAATTCTTTATTAAGCTCCTACAATATTCCAGATACTGTCAAAGGTGGTGAGAACACATAATGAACTGGCACAGTCCTCATCCTTCTATACAATAAATTTGAGCTAAAAATACAATATTAAGTGAGTGCAAATGAAAAGAGGCAATTCTGATTGAGCAAAGGGGTGAGTGTGGGAGAAGCGGTTATAGAAGCATTTGCTGTTGTCTACATAATAAGATTTCAATGTCTAAGAAGGGAGAAAAACAGCATTCCACAGGGAGGGAACAGCCTTAGCAAAGATAGGGAGAATATATAATGTACTTGGCAAGTTTTGAGAACAGTGAAAAGTGTGCCATGTCTAATAGGCCAGGTGGGGATGTGAGAGTGGCAAGCAATGGAGCAGGAAACATAGGCTGGACTAAATGTGTGATAGGAAGTCAAGACATTATATGGTCAATTTGAAATCCTGGAAGGTTTCAGAGCAGAGGATTTGAAACACGTCCTGGGATTGGGAGGAGAGAGAGTGCAGGGGATAAGTCCAGAGTGAGGGGTCAATGAGATCAGTTATTGGCCTACGCTTAAAGTCCAGGAGAAAGATCTTAAGAACCTGAATTCAGGAGAGGAGTCCAAGAAGTAGAGAGATTTCTCTGGAAGAAAGTCAGCCTCAGCAAACACACACTTCTAAAGAAATACAAAACTTCAAATAGCAACCTAACTAAGTTAAAGGTTGTGGTCTACCACTGGCCCTGATTAGACAGCTATGATTTGTAATTTGCACATTAAAGGAAAATAGGAAACTCTTCTGGCTTCTGCTTTTGTTAGACTGATGATGTTTGCTTGTAAATGTGTGCCCCGTAAGTTTAGAAAATAAACTATTTGAAAACGTTTTGTTTCCTGAAAGTGGTAAACATCCCTCTTGAGTCACACTGGAACTCTTAGTTGTTTAGCAAATCCACTTAGACGTGGCTAATGCCAAGTTAAACCACAGAGAAACTCATGCAAAAATCACTTTTCTTTACTGCAGTGTGAGCATAAGAGATACATTTGTTCGCCCTTTAGCTATTCTCTATCTAAAATGGCGAATGGCGGGTAGGTATTAAAATAACATTACAGTGGTTGGCGTTGGGGTTAGAAATGGGGAATGACTGCAGATTGGGCACAAGGGATCTTTTTGGAGTGACGGAAATGTTCTGAAATTGGATTGTGGTGCTAGTTCCCCAAGTCTGTAAATTTACTAAAAGTCACTGGCTTGCACACTTTAAATGGGTGAATTTTATGGTATGTAAATTATGCTTCATTAAAGCTGTCAAAAACATTGATGTACATGTATTGTACATCATCTGCTAACTGTGATAAATAACTTGGAGTCATTTATCCAATAATAGTTTATAGAGAAACATACTCGGGACAGGTATGTCCAGTACGTTCTTAATAGAGTTTAAGAATTTAAAACTGAAGTAAGAATTTAAGTTTAAATTATTAAATTCTATTAAAAATTTAATGTGTTTAAGTATTATCAGTGGGTAGTAAATGCTGATTCCACTTCAGTAAGTCTTGGTCTGGGTCCATACTTCTACATTTTAACAAACTTCCAGGTGATGCTATGACATGAGTCATACCCCAAATTAGAAGGTTAGAATGATTAGTTTCTTAACAGATCAACTAAAGTGACAACCACATTTATTTAAAAAAAAAAAAATCACATTTGAATGTCAAGGTTCTAGGCGTAGCGAATACAGCAGGAAACAAGAAGGTAATTTTCTTGCTCCCGTGGAGCTGGCTTTCTAGGAAGGGAGGCAGGTAACAATCAAGTAAATAAATAAAAGCTCAAGATAGTTTTTTATGTACATTATATAACCTTCAAAACAACATTATAATTTGACATTCTTTCAAAATATTCATATTCACTCGCTACCATGTGTCAGGCATCATGGCAGGCAATGGAGATATAACTGAGCAAACCCCAGTTTCTGATCTCATGGAATTTGCAATCTAGCTCTAGACTCACTTCACCCTCCAAACAACTCTATGAAGTATGTAATATAATTCTCTTTATTTTACAGAAGCAGATGTCCACACAGCTCATATCAGTGCTGGGTCTCAAACACAAGACTTTCCTCTCCACACTATGCTAGACTCTGAGGTCTGACAATTAAGTTCGCCGCCTTGTTGCAATGATGTTGCTAATGTTTTTTTGACGTCAGAGCGCTCATTCATTATGGATTGGTACCAACTGGACAAACAGTTAACCAAGTTTACTATTTGGAAGTGCTGAAAAGAATGCGTGAAAAAGTTAGATGACCTGAAATTTTTGCCAACAATTTATGGCTCTTGCATCACAACAATGCACCAGCTCACAGGGCACTGTCTGTGAGGGAGTTCTTAGCCAGTAAACAAATAACTGTATTGAAACACCCTCCCTACTCACCTGTTCTGGCCCCCAATGACTTCTTTCTTTACCTGAAGATAAAGGAAATATTAAAAGGAAGACATGTTGATGACATTCAGGACATCAACGGTGATATGATCACAGCTCTGATGGCCATTCCAGAAAAAAAGTTCCAAAATTGCTTTGAAGGGTGGACTAGGCGCTGGCGTCAGTGCATAGCTTCCCAAAGGGAGTACTTGGAAAGTGGCCATAGTAATATTCAGCAATGAGGTATGCAGTACTTGTCTATGATGAGTTCGTGAACTTAATTGTCAGACCTCATATACTTTCCTCAATTTCACTGTTACATTTTAAAAAATGAGAAGTTAAGAAAAGATGATATAGGAACATTTGTGACAGCATGGATGGATCTTGAGAGTGTAATGCTGAGCGAAATAAGTCAGACAGAAAAAGCAGAGAACCATGTGATTTCACTGATATGTGGTATATAAACCAAAAACAACAAAAGAACAAGAAAAACAAATGAGAAACAGAAACTTATAGACACAGACAATAGTTTAGTGATTACCAGAAGGTAAGGGGGTGGGTGGGAGATGAGGGGAAGGGGGATCAAATATATGGTGATGGAAGTAGAACTGACTCTGGGTGGTGAACACACAATGGGATTTATAGATGATGTAATACAGAATTGTACACCTGAAATGCATGTAATTTTACTAACAATTGTCACCCCATTAAATTTAAAAACTAAATTTAAAAAAAATGAGAAGTTTAGATTACATTTATCATCACAGAATATTATGTTCTTTTGGGCTTTGATGCCCTTAGCAAATTATACTGTTTAATTGTATTATATTAGCTTGGCTCTTTCTGGGTCTCATGTTATTAAAGCACTCTTGTGCTTTTATGGAAGATTGTTATTTAGGTCCATATTTCTTTCTCTTTGCTACAAATTTCAGCAAACTTCTGAGGATCTATTTATACATTCTCCTCTCCTAGGAATTTGCAGTTCATCTTCATTTATCATCTGCAGATGTACTTCTCATGCCACTTACTTCCTTTTTTCAGTTCTCTAATGATGCAGTTAAAACAACATAAACTCAACACTGATCCATGAGGACAGCTCCTTAGATTCTGTGCTCATTTTATGTCAGTCATCCATTGCTTCAACAGAATGTCTTAGCTTAAAGTACTCATACTGGAACAAGAACAAACCACTGTAGTTTACATAAGCATATAAATTCCTAGATACATGTGGGAGAAATACTTGAAAATCAACAACTTATTTGCATGAATATGAACAATGATGGAAATATAAAATTGGAAATTATGTCCTAGTATATTTGCACAATAACTGACATTTATTGAACATGAATATGCCAAACACTTAATTATATTAGTACCTCTAATTTTAAAAGTCATCTTTCAATAATATAGTTATATTTTCTGTCAGCACCACTATTTTGCAGGGTAGAAACTGAGAGTCAATATTACATATCACTATTATATATTGTTTAAATTAATACTTATATTTTTTGGTTGTCATTTTAATTGACCTGTTAATAAACTAACCATGTTGCCCTTCTAATTTTGGATACGACACTTGTCATTACTCTCCCAAAGAATATTTAATTTGGAGAATTTGAATAAAAGTATGTTTCCCCAATGAACAGTTGACTATAAGAACCAATACAATATGGTCTGGCTTGTTATAGAGAGAGTGGTCACCAGTCATCTTAAAATAAGTTTTGTGAAACCAATTCCGTTTTTTACAAAGCTGAAGGAGAATAGAGAATAAAAAAGATTCAAGTATGTAAATGGTCTACAGTATGGTTTCAAGACAATTACATTAAGTACACAAATCTGGTTTTAATGGCATGCTTAGAAGATGGGCAGAGCGCTAAATGTGTAAGTAATTATGAACTTGGCACAGTAGCTCTGTTTATTTTAAACTCTCTTTTGCTGCTTTGGATGAGAATGTTTACTTAACCATACTCTATTAAACATGCTAAAAATATCGCAGATTTTGTCTCTGTGAGGACTTTGAATTGACAAGCTACAGAAGTGATAAATCATCAGGCATAGTAGATGATGGCAGATGGGCTAGAGCAGACACAAGTGGACAGGCAGGTATCTTTTCACCTTGGACTAAAAAAATATTCAGTTGAATTAAGTGTTTCTGAAAATCAAAGGACTGGTAGTATTGGAGACTGAAGTCCATTTTCCAGACATCAGGCTCTGTGCAGGGAACTGCTGGAGAGAGATCCTCTCTACCATGTTTTGACCTGCGGGAATTGGATGATTAGCCTCTTCTGCATCTGGAAAATCCCATGCTAGTAATGACTTCATGGGATTCAGCCTCTCCAACCATACTTAGTGCAGTTAATCTAAGAGCTTGATAGGTGCGTAACACTTTAACCACCCTCAATGCTATCTAAACCTAGGAAAGAAGGGGACTCTTAGGTGTGTTTCACAATGCAGGAGAAATCACAGAAACTTCTTTCAATAATGATTCAGGTAAACACCCAGCTTTTAGCTTTATTATTATTATTTTTGCTCCCCACTCCTTCTCTTCTTCTTCAACCTTCTTCTTTATTTTCTTTCCTTTGTCATCATCTTCATCTTCTTTGTTGTTTCTATCTTTATTCAATTTTATTTGGGTGGAGCGGGTTCTTTCATTTTAAATAATTTCAATATGTCTGATAATGCTTGGTTAGCCACATACAAACATATTTCAAATACTTATTGAAAATAATTTGATCATTTCTATATAAAAATTTAAAATACCAAGTTCTCACAAAATAAGTTCACACAGAGTGGCAGTGATTTTATTCTAATTCAGGAAACTGAAGAATTTTTGCCATACACTGCAATTATTTATAAAGTAATGTTGAAAGGCAGTGAATTGTCAGGCAGGAAAAAAAAAAAAGCTTATGTTTATCTTTACAATTTACATAAATCTCAACCTCATAGAGATTTTAGGCCATGGCTATCACAGAAATGATCTGTTAGGTTGTTTTGAAATTTATTGACAGAACCCATTCCATTCACAAATTCATTTTATGTGGTGTGTGGTTTTGGAGGAACAAAAAAATATTAGTCTTATTTAGTTGAAAAGGGCATCCGAAAAGAGCCCTACCAAGGTTTATAGAAGGACAGGATTAATAAATAAAATAATTAACATGAGATAATGCTTATACACTACATATTTTTAAAAAAGTATCATGTGATATTTAATTAAAATGTACATTTTTAAATTAATTCAAAAATGAAATGAATTTTTTTGAGATCCAAATACAATATATCATTATTGTATAATGTTTACATGGATAGAATCTCTTGTGTACTAGGGAATACTGCTTACAATAGTGTTTATGATCCAAATAATAAACTTTTTATGTCAGTAACCACAGCACCACTTATTTATGAGAAAAAAGAAAGTCTAGGTGCCTATTAATCACTTGAACTTATAGAAAACCACTTAGAAAACTGCTAAGCTGTTATAATACTGGAATTAATGTCTTTAATTTTGGAACCAATAAATTGCAGTACAGGCCAATAGAACTAAGAAATAGACCTTCAGAGTCAGACAAACCTTGAGCAAGCTATTTAACCTCTTCTAACCCTGTCGTCTTCATGTGTTAAATGGGGATAATAACTTCATTTATACAATGTTTCAACAAGACTATAGTTAATAATATTATATGGTATATTTGAAAGTTGCTAAGAGAGATCTTACGTTATCACCACAAAAAAAAACAAAAAAAAAAACAACAACTTGTAATTATATGAGGTGATGGATGTGTTAATTAACCTTATATGTTGTTATCATTTTACATTATATCTATATATCAAATCATTATGGTGTACATCTTAAACTTACACAATGTTATATGTCAAAAAATATCACAATAAAGCTAGAAAAAAGTTCTCAAGAAGACTTAAATGAGATAACTTATGTCATGACCGAAAAATTTTTTAGTTTCCTTTATTTTAGGAAGTGGGAGTACTCTTCCTAAGGGTAAAAACTACGCGTCCCATCTATATTTGTAGCTGTCAGAGGGCTTGATTGAGCATCTTATACAAGTAGATATTCAATAAAATCTGCAGACAGAAAGAAGAAGAGAGGGAGTAACCTGGTTCCAATCTGAAACCCACTCCTGATCTAGTATGAGACACAGGATTTGTATAAGTTAACATTTATGTCTCAAATTTACATATAAAAATAAATACTACCCTAAAGGCACATACCAGCTGCTAAGTTATTAGAGTCAGGAAAGGAGTTTGTCTTGTTCCTCTAAAGGCATATGACTAAAAAGGATTCTATGGCTCTTCATAGTGTTCATGAAAATAAGTAAAGAATACAGGCAGGAAGGCTCACCAGTAGACCCTTAAAATAGTCTAGGTGTATAGGACATGGGCTTGGCTGAGACTGGAAATGCAGAAATATAGGAATTAAAAACACTGAGTAAGTATCAGCAGAATTTGGGACCAGCTTGGGATGCTGAGTGAATGGGAATGGACAGGGAAAGCCCAGAGTCTCTGCCTGGCAATGTGGATGAAGAATAAATAGTCTAAGGGGAGACCATCAATTCTGTCCCCCCCTCCCATGTTTAGATATAGATGGTGGCAAAACATCTAAGTAAAGATGTTCCATAAACAGAAAGAAATCTGTGAGTGAAGAGAATATAAAAGGTCAGGGCAGAAGAGGAAGGTCTGCAAATTGTCTGCATAGAGGTGGGTGTTAAATAAAATTGGCAGCTCAAACTTCCTGACTTGCTCAGAGGACATGAGTTGCAAACCACAGATTATAGAAAACACTTCCTATTTTAATTACATTCATTTGTTAAATATTTTTGGATTCTTTCTGGGGGTTAATATATTGCTTAATTTTACGTACTTATCTATTTGACCTAGAGGACAACTTGGGAAGTTTCTGATCCAATTCTTTCCTTTTATAGACAGGCAGTCAACCAGAAGTGTAAAGTGACACACTCAAGGTTATTGAGCAAATAAGTTTCCATATGCTCACTCACTCAATAGGTACAAATATGCAGATATAGATGAGTACAAATGTGGGATGATTTAAAATTCTATACTGACGTGCATTTCTATTTACAAATCGTCAATCCTTTTGTGACTGTAATTTGGTCATACTTGTGCTGAGTCAAAGTATACATACTTTAACTGATTGACCCAAAGCCATATATGATACCATTAATTGGGAAACTAAAGGTTTTCTACAAATATTAATGTGTCCTTTAAAAAACAATAGGCTGATGGTATCGAAACATACCTACTCACATTTAGATACACTTTCTCTTTTTAGTTGGAATAGAGTAACCTATAAGTAATGTAGGATGTTTTCTAAACCTCAGTTTGAGGACACATGAGATTCTTATTTTTCAAAGTTGATCCCAGCCATGTTATATGTTTACCTTGAAATGTATAATATGGACACTGGAAACTAGAGAAAAGAAGTACATTTTCCAAGTCACCTTCTATATACTTGCGTAAAACCAAAGGAAAAAAATAAATAAATCTAGCAGAAACGCAGCATAATGTAGGCTGTCAGCTTTTAGTTGTTTATTTGGAAAAATCACTCAATCACTATCTTGGTACTTATCCTAACTGCACAGTTTACTTAACTGATGGTAGCTACAATTTTTTAAAACAAATTCATTATATTACAAATTTTACATTTGATTGTTTTTTGTGTTTTTTTTTTTTTTTTTTTTTTTTTTTTTTGTAATAGACTATCAAATGGTTACACAGCCTATCATTGAATTTAAATGGCAGAAAACTTATTAGGCTTGAAGCAAGTGTAGTTTATCTCTTTGGAAAATTCTTTCACATAATGATATTTCCCTGAAACTTACACATGCATATTGTTTCATGTCCTACCCCTAGGGATCCTGCAAAGGAATCCTAATAGCTCCTATGGCCTGGTGATCCTTTCAATATTTAAGGAAAGCTACCAGGCTCCCTTTGAGTTTCTTTGTAACCTGCTCATTCCTCCTATGGATCATCCTAAGTGCCTTGCTCTACTGGTTTGTCTCCATACAATGTGCTCCAGTTCATTTCAGACTTTCTGGAATGTGGTATAGCACAGTAGACAGAAGTCAACTCAAGAGTTGAACTGATCTTTATTTGAATCTCTAACACTCTGATGTTACACAACGTGTTTAACTTCCCTAAATCTCAGTTTCCTTACCTGTCAAATGTGAAATAAGAATAACGGCCTCAGAGGCCTGTTGTAATAACCAAATGAGGTTATATATAGCCCAGTACTGTTCCAGCTCTCATCCAACCCACCCCCCTAATAGGAGTCAGATCTTTGCTGGTAAAAAGAGGAGTCCCATCACCACTTAGACCCGAATATCATGTATTACCTAGCAACTAAGGAGAACCGAACAGTTTACTTAAACATTTGCATGTTTCACATGTGCGTATAGGCACACACACATCCTCCATAGAGAGCTCTTGATTGCAATTTCACAAAAGGTATTCACACTGAATATCCTTGGCAATGTAAATGCAAAAGGCAAAAGAAAAAGGATACCTTCTGGCAGAAAGTAGTATAGACCAATGAAAACAGACTGGTGTTGGTCATGTAGCATTCTTAAATATTTTTAAGTTACCATCTAACCTACTTTCAGCAGTACTACTTGTGTACTTTTATTCTAATCTAGATTTATTTTAAAGGTTTTACAAAAGTCATTGTGCATCTCATTACCAGGTAACATATTTGTCAAGAAAAAAAAAAAAAAGTAAGAATAAGACAACCAAACTCCTTAAAATATTGTCAAACAGTGTGAGCAAGCTCTTCTGGAAGGCTTTCCTTCTGTAAGACAATATTTGTCCTTGAGTGAACTTTGTTACTTATGTGATTACCTTCACACCATATCTTCTAGCTTCTTTAGTTCCCCTATTCCCACATATACTTGTTTCAGCCTATTGCTTTGAAAGATGGCAATGATTACATGTCAACACACACACACACACACACACACACACACACACACACACACACACACAATTGTGCAGTAGAGAAGTACTGCTGAAACTGTGCCTAAATTTCACTATGTCCCACGAGTCTTAGTAACTGAGCCTGTTAAGCATCTGCCAGTAAGAAGGTGCCACATTTTTTCTGCACAGGACAAATGAGAAAACATTCTTTCAGCTACACTCATATTTCTGGTAACATCTGCACAATATCTTCATGTCAGAGATCAGAATCAAACATGCTTCCCCTAATGTGAAAAGCTCAGTCTTTCTTTCAGTATCCTCAAGACTCATTCTCTAGTTAGCACGTTTCAATCATCTACCAGCATAATAGATAATTTCTTTTTTGTGCTCCCACTTTCTACTTTATATTCTTCTATCAGTCTCCATAGAATTTAAAAGTTCTAATCTGATTGGTTAGCTGTCTCTATAGAATTGAAAGGCTCTAATCTGATTCTTTAGACCATAAGCTTTTTGAGGGTGGAGGAAACGTCCAAATCATCCCAAAGGACTGGAACTGTGCCTAGCTCAATGTATTTTTCCCCTCTCTAGTGAATCTCACTCGTTCAATTATTAAGGCAAAATTATGTAGTGGAACGACTGGGGTTGGCTTTAGGAGGTCTGGGTTTCAGTCCTAGTTTTAACTCTCAGTTATTACTTACTGTCTTCAGGAAAGTTAATTAACTTCTAGGGGAACCCAAAATAAGGATGTTCAGCTAAATCATTTTAGCCCTCTTCCTTGGACTGAAAATTCTGATTCTCAGCACTTAAGTATCTATGATATACTTTATAATGTAGTGGGAGTAATGAAAGGGTTTTAAAAGTATATTAATAAACCCTTCTAACTGAAAAACATAAAATGAGACTGGGTCCTCAGGATCATTGAACATGAAGTGACCATGCATATGAACACCAAATGCGCTCTGGTTAAAGTCTTTTCCCAAATTTGAAGTATAGATTCAGACTATTTGGGTATGATTTACTATATTTGATGACAGGGACAGCAGAAGTGCCTAAGAAGAGTCAATGTGCTTCCAGAATTGTCTAAATTACTCTCAGAACATCCCTGGGAGGAGGGACTCTGGCTCAACACGTCCGTGGGTTATGTGTGGGTGTCCCATGTCTGAATCACCGGCCCAGTGCCTAATGCCAAACATAAAACCCCTAAACCTCAAAGTAGTAAGTGCTGAACAAGATATTTAGCAACACTGGGAGTTCTGAAAGTACATCTGATTTTGGCTTAGGATACCTGGGGGAAAAGACAAGTTTTGAGGATTAAATTGAACCTTAAGCATCATTATCCTTCACATGGAAGCCAGACACAGTAAATGAGAAAAAAGCAAATCACTTTCCAAAGATGCATTCATATGTCACAGTAAGAGGCCAACCTTCTTCTGTTTCTGTCAGTTGATCTAAATATTTGTGGAACAATATTACTGAGTACCCAAAGGAGGAAAACATTCTAGCACTAGGTCTTACCCCTTGTTTTCAGTGAAATGAAGTAGTTCTGTAAACTTATAAAGAGATTTTGCATATAGAGGTACAATTTTATGACGCCTGTCATTAATAATGTCTAGAAGAATCCTAAAAATTTGGTTAAGACAAGCTGATATGGAATAGAAAAAGACATACAGACCGACAGATTATGCTTATAAGGGTGTCCTAAATATTTATGAGTTGTAGCAGGGACTCCCTTTATCTCAGGTTTCAGGCATCAATTTTATTATTTTCCAACAATTATGAAAGTGAAAAATCATTTAGCCCAAACAAGCACATAGGACAATGATTTGTAGATCAGGTAATGGCTCTTATTTTATCCTGGAAGATAAATTGTGCCTCTACTGCTTTTGTTTGAAGGGTAGAGCATTCCTGAGGCCAAATACAAACACAAACCCTGTTGAGAGAACCACAAAGGGGGAAATTCAGCACTTCAAAGAGAGATTTACATCAAATTAACATATCTTAAGATGTTATTCTTCTTCCCTGCATGGGTAGCTCTGTCTAGACACCTAGGACTAGTCATTAGAATCACAGCACTTCACCCTGAACAGGACTGACAATACATACTAATTGGCACCCTCTAACTCTGCTTTTTCTACAGCAGTGTTCTCCCTGTAGGTACTCCCTTAGTGAGTTGCGTCATCTCCCCTAGCATGTCGAATCCTGTTTCTCAGAGACAGAGCTTCAGGAAGCATTTTACTGCCTTCTCTATTAGATTATCCATTTTGACATATGCTGTTCTCATTACATCTCATCAGAGGATACTTTTTATTTTAATTGTATTTCCAAAATCATATGGGGTATTTGGACACAATGGGCAGAGAGAAAGAATGAAGGGGAGGAAAAGAAACTTATACTCTTACCCTTATTATTATTATTATTATTATTATTTATTTTATTGGGGAATATTGGGCAACAGCATGTTTCTCCAGGGCCCATCAGCTCCAAGTCATTGTCCTTCAATCTAGCTGTAGAGGGCGCAGCTCAGCTCCAAGTTCAGTCACCATTTTCAATCTTTAGTTGCAGAGGGCGCAGCCCACCATCCCATGTGGGAATTGAACCGGCAATCTTGTTGTTGGGAGCTCGAACTCTAACCAACTGAACCATCCGACCGCCTCTACCCTTATTTTTATCCCTTGGAAATGTTCCTGGGTCCCTAGGATTCCTTCAAAATTTATACATTTTAGTTTACATAAAGTTATGTATTATTATATTTTACTTTCACAATCATTTAGGAAAAATAATTGAGCATGAGTCATTAAAATCAAGGTAGTGTAAAAATAATTCACTTACAAATTTGAAGTCAGAAACTAGAATCCAAATGTCTTTGTAAAAATTAAATTGAAGAATTTAGCTACAATGATATGTGTCACTATTAATCTTTACTATAAACAATACAATATTTTAATTTGATCTTGAATGCACTACTTTCAGAAAACGGGTTGAAATGATACAAATATGTGATTAGCTAAAAATTTTGGTTGTCTTTGACAAAGTAATTGGATTTCTTAAATATATACTATGGACCTCCTACACTTGATTTTTTTTTCCAATTCTGTTTATGTTTATATTACAGGCAATCTGTCCACAGACCAGTGTCTGAGGACAAGCATCAATCTGAAATCAATAAACTTTCAATTCACTTTTATTGAGCATCTCGTCAAAATCCTAGTGGGTCATGGAAAGAGGAATCGAACATAATTCTGTGTTCAAAACCTCAGAATCTTTCAGAAAAATGGATATGATGTGACTACCTGATACGTAATCACACAACAGTCTGCATGTTCTAAGGCAGCACAGTCCAATAAAAATTAATGGCAAGCCACACGTGAGAAGCTACATATGTAATTTTAAAGCTCTAGCAGGCCACATTTTAAAAGTAAAAATAAAAAAGATGAAATTAATTTTAATAGTATATTTTATTTAACCTAATATATCAAAGATATTACCATTTCATAAATATGCAAAATTATTCATGGTGTATTGAATGTATTTTTGTACTAAGTCTTTGAATGAGATGTGGATTTTACATTTGCAGCACATCTCAATTTGGACTAGCTACATTCCAAGTGTACAATAGCTACCATATTGGACAATGCATGAAGGAGCGTACAACAAGTTCTGAGAGGATATGGAGGGAAAGAAGATGAATTCTCCCGTGGCCATCAGGAAAATTAAACAAAAGACTTGACATCTGAGTTTGGTCTATAAAGATGAATAGGATTTTATCAGGTAAAGTGAGAATAGATTGTGGCTAGATTGTAAAGTGCTATATTCTTTGGATTTTCTCTTTTAAGCTATGGCTAGATTTTTAAGGCAGAGAGTAATAATAGGATCAGAGTTTTGCTTTCAAAACATAGTATTGGGAGACTGGAAGATGCCTTGGAAAATAAGAAACATAGAACCAATTTCCAAACTACTGGAAAGACTATGGTATGTATTTAAATATCATCTGTATGCTTACGGCTCCCAAATTTAACACTTCTTCCCATTTCAACGGGTGCCCCACTTTCCTTCTAGTTCAGCTGCTTACATTGAAAACCTTGAAGTTATCTTTCATTCCTCTTTTTCTCTTCATCTCCTATTTCCATTCCCTCAGGAAATTCTGTTGACTCTATCCTGAAAATATATCCACAATCTGACCACTTCTCTTGACTTCCACTGCCTCCATCCTGGTCTGAGCCACCACCATCCAATGAATTGTTGAGATAGCCCCTACCTGGTCGCCTTTCTCTTACCCTCGCCCTCTAGAATGTATTTTCAGCATAGAGACCAGAATGGTACTTTGAAATTTAAACCAGATTATCTCCTGAAAACCTGCAAGTGTTCCCCATTTTACTCAGAGGCAAAGTTCTTATGTGGCAGATTAGACTGCTCCCAACTTATCATTTCCTCTTTGCAATAGTATTATGCATTCATGTTCTTTGCCATGTGAAGTTTTAGTATGTCTCACAAGAGTAGACAAAGTGTCCCTGTCCCACTGACTTTGGTCTTGGGCAAATGACTGTCTTTGGCCAATGAAATAGGCAGAAGAGATGGTGTTTCAGTTCTGAGTCAAGGCTTCGAGAGACACCCTGTGTTTTCACTTACCCGTTTTGCACTATGCCATCTTCTAAGAGAAAACTATGGCGCACATAGCTACTAGACCCAGAATTGGAAGACATATGAGACAGATTTGATTGATCACAACTTGCAACCCGGCCCCACACCCAGCCAATCCAAGCCAAGCTTAGCAGATTCACAAATGACCTGCTGACACCTGAGTGAGAAATAAATGCTATTGTTGAAGATACTGAGTTTCGGGGTTGTTTGTTATGCATCATTGTTACAGCCGTAACTGCCTAATTATCCTACAATGATCTGCATAAATCCCTCCATCTCTCTTCCCTCTTTCCTTACTATACTCTTTTTTCATTTACTTCACTTCCATTGCTAGATAGCCTCCTTGTTGTTCCTCAACTATATCAAGCATGATCCTCACTTAGGGTCTTTGCACAGGCTAATTCCATCTCCTGTAGTGTATAGCTCATTCCCTATTTCCTCCAAGTTAAATGTTACCTTTTCAATGAGACCTATCCTGGAAGCCCATTTAAAATTGCATGTCTACCTCCCACCCCAAACACAGATGGAGAAGGGGCATGAGGAAACTTTCTGGGGTTATGCAAATGTTCCTTACAAGGATATGTGTTATAGGAGTATATACATGTGACAAAATTCATCAATTTGTGCATTTAAGATGTGTGTACATCACTATATAAATTTATTATAAAAAGGAAAACTGTAAACAAGTATTGAAAATATTGAACTCTAGATAGTAGGTTTGCTTTTTATAATAGTAGTATCAGTTATCAATTTTGAAGGTATCTTTTTTATATTTGAGTCACTAAGCAAATGAGTAAATATGTCACAGATAATAACCAAGTTTCTTCTGTTAGATAAGACAGTGACATACAGGAAAAAGGAAGAGTAGACAGAAAGTACCCTCAGTGCAGTAAAGAATTGGGAATAGAAATTTGTAACATGCAATTCAAGAAACGAAGCAAATGCAAATCCAATGCCATTGACATAAACACTTCAAAAATGTCAAGATCAAGAAACACAATTAAAACTAGTAACACTTGACAACAAAAATCAATACATGATCCTGGATGGAATTGTGGACCAGGAAAAAAAAAAAAAAAGCTATAAATGACATTATTGGGACAACTGATGAGTTTGAATAGGGTTCTAGATTATAATACTGTATCAATATTAAATACCCTGATTTTGATAACTATAATACAATTATGTTTAAAATGTCCTTATTTAGAAGTTAAGGGGCACAATATCTTCAACTTTCAAAAGTTCAGGAAAAAAATCTGTGTATCCATATATGTTTTTAGACAAGAAAGAAAGAAAAGAAAGAGAGAGAGAGAGAGAGAGAGAGAGAAAGGAGAGAGATTTCATTGTTAGTATATAGGAATGCAATAGACTTTTTTTTTTATTATGCAATTATTATCTTTAATTTGGAAAACAATTTAAAATAATTATAATTTACATCGATATGCATTATATTGTATGCGCATACATTGTATTTGTATACATTGAATACATGACTGAATAGAGACAGAATTCATGAACAAGACTTACTGCCCTTTTCAACATCAAAGGTCCAATAGACTTTTGTATGTTGATTTTGTAGCCGGAAGCTTTACTGTATTCATTGATTGTTTCTAATAGCTTTTTGGTGGAGTCTTTAGGGTTTTCTATGTGGAGCATCATGTCATATGCAAAGAGTGACAATTTAACTTCTTCAGTCCCAGTTTGGATGCCTTTTATTTCTTTCTCTTGCCTGATTGCTCTGGTGAGGACTTCGGACACTATGTTGAAAAGCAGAGGTGATAGGGGACAGCCCTGTTGTATTCCTGAATGTAGAGCAAAGGGCTTCAGATTTTCACTGTTAACTATGAGATTAGCTGATGGTTTATCATATATGGCCTTTATTATGTTAAGGTATTTTCCTTCTATACCTATTTTACTAAGTGTTTTAATCATAAATGGATGTTGTATCTCATCAAATGCTTTTTCTGCATCAATTGATATAATCATATGATTTTTGTCCTTTATTTTGTTTATGTGATGTATCACATCTAACCCTAACCCTCATATACTGTTGGTGGGAATGCAGACTGGTGTAGCCGCCATGGAAGGCAGTGTGGAGGTTCCTCAAAAAATTACGAATAGAATTATCATACGACCCAGCAATCCGTCTCCTGGGTATCTACCCAAAAAATCTGAAAACATTTATCCATAAAGACATGTGTGCTCCAATGTGCATTGCAGCTTTATTTACAGTGGCCAAGACGTGAAAACAATCAAAATGTCCTTTGATAGATGAATGGATAAAGAATTTGTGGTATATATACACAATGGAATACTATTCGGCAGTAAGAAAAGATGAAATAGGACCATTTGTGACAACATGGATGGATCTTGAGATTATAATGCTAAGCGAAATAAGTCAGACAGAAAAAGCAGAGAACCATATGATTTCACTGATATGTGGTATATAAATCAAAAACAACAAAAGAACAAGACAAATGAGAAACAAAAACTCATAGACACAGACAGTAGTTTAGTGGTTACCAGAGGGTAAGAGGGGAGGGGGGTGGTAGATGAGGGTAAAGGGGATCAAATATATGGTGATGGAAGGAGAACTGACTATGGGTAGTGAACACACAATGGGATTTATAGATGATGTAATACAGAATTGTACACCTGAAATCTATGTAACTTTACTAACAATTGTCATCCCAATAAACTTTAATTAAAAAAAAAGAAAAAAGAAAGGAGATAGAAAGAAAGAAAGCAAATGGAGCAAAATGTAATTGGTGTATCTTGGTAAAAGGTATGTGGGAGTTCTTTGTACTATTCTTGCAAATCTTCTATAACTCTGAAATAATATCAATTTTTAAATGCCTCCCACTTCTCATAACCTGCTAAACTTAACCTACTCTACTTTTTTTCTCTTTCCATAGCACTTACTATCCTTTAACATACTGTATGTATATTATTTATTGTTTATCTCATCTACCTAGAACAACAAAAATACAAATCCAGGAGTGCAAAATCGTTTTTTGTTTGTTGTTGTTTTTTGGTTCACTGATATATTCTAAGCTCCTAGAAAGTGCTTGGCAAGAAGTAGGGGCTCACTAAATCTTTTTGCATGAAAAGAGAGGGAAATGATCAACGAGTGAACAAGGAAAGTGGTGAGGGTAATAGAGAAGAGGTTACTGAGTCAATGATAGCTAAGATCATAATAACACATGATTACTGAGCATATACTATGTACCCAGTGTAATTCTATGTGCTTCATACATATTACTTATTTAATCTGCCAAATTTTCTGAGACAGATACTATCATTATCTTCACTTTTCCAATGGGAAACCTGAAGCACAGAGAGTAAGTATAGCTTTCCCTGATCACCCAGCTAAGTAAGTGGTGGGGACAAAATGAGAAACCCAGATATCCTGGCTCCTACAGTCCACTTTTCTGCCTTTTGAGGCCAAGGGAGAGGCAGTGTGGAATAAACCATAAGGATCAGACCATCAGAATCAGACACATGTAGGGGGAGTCCTGTGTCTGTCACATGTTAGTAATACCACTTTGAGACAATAACTTACTCTGTCACCAAGTTTCCTAATTTCGAAGATGCCAATGATATTTATTACATAGGAAGGCAAGGCTTAAGCGAGATAAAGAAGATGAAGTACCTAAAAGTACCTGGAAAATCATGATCATTATTGGTTTTATACTTCTTCGACTGACTAATTTTTATTGTTCTTTTTTTTTTTTTTTTAGGTTGACCTACTAGCCAGTGATGTGTTGAATAATCACAGTCAATTCCCATTTCAGGAATCATCCACTGTTGGTCCTTAGCATTAATAGACACACTTTATCTCCCCATCATTTGACCCAGTGTTCTAGGTACATCATCCCTTCATGTGCAGGCAAATAAACTATCTGAGGATGGTCTACACTAGAACCAAAACATCCAGGTGCAGTACAAATTGAATTTGAAGAGGAATGTTCCTGGTCTGTCCTTGAAATGAGGATGATCTGGGGACTTCTAGAGGGAATAAAAACAAAAGAGTATTTCTTCCCTGATGAGTTGTGAATAGAGAAGAGTGGGAGGAGTAGACATATCTAAACGCTATATGAATATATAATCCTTTGTACTGCTAAGATTTCATGAAATAGTCTCACTTAATGTTAGCGGTGCTCAGTATGCCAATGACACTGTCAATGATAATTATTGTTCTACTTATTATGTCACCACAGACTCCCTCCTTGGTTACGCTTTTGGTCTATTATTTGCATGTATGACATAAAGTAGTTATCCATTTAGTGAACTATGTATTTCAATCTAGAGTGTAGCTAGAATTTTTTGCTGTCATTATGCGTCCTTTATTAATAAGGCAAAAGAAAATAACACTTTTGATATTCTTAAGGAAAAATGTATTGGAAGAATAAGACTCCCCAAATCAAGAGTTTAACTTGAGATTCTGGGGCCCCAAGAGGACAGAACAGGTAAGTAGCAGTGTTTGGATACTGGTGCCTGAACAACATTTACTCATAAGGAAATATACTTTACCTGTTACATAATATAAATGAGTCCTATTTCTCTACCCCTGTGTCAGATCATGTAACTAAATGGAATTTAGCATGGAATCAACATGTTTTCAACTCTTGAATGATTTCTTGCATTACGCGAAAAATATTTTTAATTTAGGCCATGTTGTAATATTTATTGATTTCTTAGTTTGTACAAAGCATTTTTCCTAATTCTTTATATGCATTAGCTCATATAAGTCAAGTAACATTAGGTGTATCTTTGCATGTTTACCCTAGATGATTAGCTATATGAAAAATTAGGTATGTATGAAATAATTTTCTTTGGGTTGGGATTCCCTTGTTTCAGTTTGTTATAATGTGGATACACTTACAAAGCTTAGAAGAGGCTAAAAATCTAATTTTAAAATTCGGGCTTTAAGAGTGATTCCAAAAATCAGTATTGCTAAAATACTTAAATTATGAAAATGCATTAGATTAATTAGCATTTTGATTAAAAGCACATGATTATAATGTGGCGAAAGTGTCCTATCTGAATCAAAGTTAAATTGACATAGAACTAAACATGACTTGAGTTCTTAGAGGAACCGTATGTGATATTAGATATTGTTAAAAAGGTTTCAATTTTTAAAAAGTGATTTTAAAGCCATTGAACTAGATATACTACCATGTTTCCCTGAAAACCAGACCTAGCCGGACAATCAGCTCTAATGCATCTTTTGGGGCAAAAATTAATATAAGACCTGGTCTTATTTTACTATGATATAAGACTTGGTCTATAATATAATATAATATAATATAATATAATATAATATAATATAATATAATATAATATAATATAATATAATATAATATAATATAATATAATAATACCAGGTCTTATTTTAATTTTTGTTCCAAAAGACGCATTAGAGCTGATTGTCTGGCTAGTCTTATTTTGGGGGAAACACAGTATCTGTGTTACTTCTTTTTAGTATCCACATTTCATGGTTTCTATAGCTAGTTACACATTCTAAGCATCTGCTAAAGCTCAAATTCAGCTCAAGCTTCCTGTAGAGGAGTTAAGGATTATTTGCTTTTATATGGTTCATTTATGTCTGTGGTATGTGATAAAGGTGGTGATTTCTTGACACAGCAATATAGATGGGTTTTCACCATTAAAAGCTCTATGGGGGGGAACCCTTATAAATCACTGTGTGGTCTTGTAAATCGTGCAGTGTTGTAGGATATTTTCCTCCCAGGTTTGGATCAGGATAACAAGCACACATGAATTTGCCAAGAGCATCCAAAAAGAAAGTAAAATCACTCAAAACAAACAAAACAAAGTTTAGTATTATTTTAAGAAAAAAATGGTGAAAAATTGCTTGACTGAAATGAAATATTTCCAAGGGTGTTGCCAAGAATATGAAAATGGGAAGAGATATATATGCATATGTACTCCTATTTTAAATCAAGAAATTATAGAAAGATATGAAAGCTTTAGCAATGCCAGTAACAGTAGAATAAATCATATTTATTGAGCACTAACTCTGCTTGACACTCTGCTAATTGCTTTCCCTTGATTTACTTTGTTTAATCCCCACAATCGCAGCACGCAGTTAGTATCATGTTGCCGATGAGAAAATTTATGACTGCCTTCTGCATATTTACTAGAATATTCTGTAAATGCACCACGATACTTTCATTTTAAGTAACATCTCATTTAGGGAAAAGTCATTTGACAAGATGTAATCTCCTTCCTCACTTTTTATGGTCATACCTCTAATAAGTGCCAGAGAAGGTAAATATCTTCATATGTACATTTCTTAAATAAAAAATACTTAACACTTCTAGGATTTGCATTAATTCTCTCCTACTCTCTATTTCCTAAATAATGATTACCAACAGTAGACATCGATTGAACACTGACTGTTCATGAAGTCCAGGTACAGGAAAGAGAATAAAAGTGAGAGAAACTGCTCTCTCACAACTTACACACACACACACACACACACACACACACACACACACACACAATTTTTTTTTTTAACTTTCTGATACTAGGTGTGATATCTTCCAAAGAATACCCTGTCCCTAAAGGAGTAAAGCTTTAATGGATATTGAGCTTTGTTTATAATGAAGGAAGAGCTTTTATCAATAGAAGATTCTGGCTCATTGTTAACGACCTTGTAAATACCTCAGTATCATAAAAACAGAGCTGTATTTATATGGTGACATTTATTCATTTCACATTTTCTCAGAATGATTGAAATGGGTGACTCCTTTAAACACGGAACTTGTTATTTTATAAATCATTTGAACAGTGATTTGTGAGAGGTTGTAACTAGGGCATTTTAACGGGAAAATAGACAAGAAAATCTCATTATAACAGGGATAATATTGTGGAAGTCATCCTACGCCTATGGTGATCCTTTGCTGAGCAACAAGGGGGATCTTTCTATTTAGATCACTCACCTGAGAGTATCAGGGAAAACATGTTTCTCCTGAATTCCTAAGTTCTTATACCTGATGTGTTTACCTTTTTCCCTTTATTGCCAGAAAATTTAGTCTAATTTTTAATAGACCATTAGCAATTTTAAAGAACTATATAGTGTGCATTTCACTGTGCTGATCCTATTTTCCTATCTTTATTTTCTGTTTCCCTAATTCCCAAATGTCTATTTTATATATATATATATATATATATATATATATATATATACACACACACACACACATCTCTGTGTATATATGTAAATACACAAATTATATTATATATAATATATATAATATAATTTGTGTTATATATATACAAATATATATAATTTGTATATGTATATATAATTTGTGTATTTACATATATACACAGAGATGTGTATACCCTAGCTATATCAAGTTCTTTATAGAATGTATAGGACAGGACATTAACATTTAGAAAAATAAAATCAACAAGCATTCTAACACTTACTATAACACAGTATATTTTGTATAATATATATTCTACTATTTTCCATGGGTAGAGATGTGTGCCAGATTTTCTTACCTCTAAGTAAAAACCGAAATTAAAGACAAGTAAGCAATGAAACTTGCTCTGTCCTTCACAATGAAGGTCTTGTAGATAGACCACGGATCATCAAGCCAAACAGACCCACAGTCCATCCTAGCTTGGGTTAATTGGGAGAACGTGCATAAACTGCCCAACCTTCAAGAGGTTTAGCTTCCTCTTCTCAAAATGAGGAGTATTTTTTTTTATTTGCCAGATGTTTGTAATAATGAACTGATATTAAATAAATATGACATATAGTATAGGCTCACTAAATGCTGGTTCTGTTCTTAGTCATCATCCTCACAGAAATCTCCACTCAGTAGACCTTCACTAAACACACAATAGACATTCTGAGATGTTTAGTAAATGAATCACGATGAAGAATTTATAGGGACCTATTTTCCCTTAGTGGAATTGGCTGCATAGGAAGAAATTTACTATAACTTCACATCCAAAAAGAACAACTGATTAATAATTTTTTTAAATGATGGTGCCCAGCGCTTGTAAAAATGTATGTGTGGTATTTACGCTTGCTGAGGAACGATCACTCTCACATAATGCTGATATGAGTATACATTAATTTGCCACGGATTGTCCGAAGAGGTCTTTGGACCTCTCTGCATTACCTTTGATCAGAAATTCCACTTCCAACCACTTTGGTGAAAAATAATTAATGATAGGTACCGAAATTTATTTACAAAGATGTTCACTGCAATACTATTTATCATATAAAAATTGGTTAGAAATGTATGTTCAAGAGTAGAAGATTGGGTAAAGTGGAATACTTTTAAATAACTGAATTTTAACTGGCCATTATGAGAGGGCAAAGCATATTTCTTGACATAAAAAATGTACATAGTATATTGTTGTGATAAAAAACAGAATTTGAAATATCATATATAGAATTACCCTATTTTTGGAGTTAATTCATACTTCCATAAAGGAAAAAAAATGTTGGCAGAGTACATAAAAAAGATGTGAAGAATGACTATACATGTCTCTTCAAATGGCAGGTGATTTGTGTTTCTTTTGGCCTATCCATATATTCTAAATTTTCTGTAATGAAGACCTGCTACTTATGGAATAAGAGTCATTAATTGAAAAACAAAGAACAACTGTGTCAAGTCCAACTCCTCATCATTTCCCTTCTGGTGTTTTCTTCACTGGTGGTGCATTCCAAGGCAAATGGTTTAGAAAAGAACTGAGCATAGCATGTTACTTTTACAATGTGGTCTACAATCCTGTCTTTCTTTCTTTCTTTCTTTTTTTTCTTTTTAATAGATGTACTTGAACGACCTTAAACAGCCTAAATATACAATGGTTGTGAAGGGGTGTTGTGGGGAGGGTGACTAGGCTTCTGAGATGTTACTAGTAGCATTTAGATTCTATTTCAAGACATGCTGCTAGGTGTCAAGACTGATATTCTATTTGTTTGTTACATTAGAAATCAATTCCCAGACAAGTCACTTATTGCAAGTTTTGAGCCCGTTTGCTGTCACTTTTGAGTATCTGGTAGTGTTATAGGCACCTTGATATAAACCTTCAATTGTGTATTATTTTTAGTTATTGGAGTAAACTGATATCCAGACACGTCTTCCTGCATGTATAGAAATACACTATAGAAGTACACTCTAAGTAGGAAACAGTACATTTTTTACTCTAAAGAAGTATTACATATTTTGTTAGCCAATCTAAACAACACACTAGTAGATTGAGATATAATATACAATTCTGAGTATCTAACTTATACTCTGAAAGGATTTGAATTTGAGATGGGGATGTCAGGATTGTCTGACAAATCTCACGTGCCTAATGTTGTTTCTGGCTCTTTAATTCCATATAATGTTCATTTTCCTGTCTTTTAGAAAAATAAATACATCTGCACTAGGGCTAAAGTGGCCTGTAAAATACACATCTGTATGTTCTTGTCGAGAAGGCAAAAAACATACAATAGGAGGACCATCTAAGAGGTGTAAATGGCTAGGGTGTACTTTCCCAAAACCTTGCCTGTGCTTGTAAAATGAAGTGGTTTGCAAATAGGTCCCACCCTCTTCCACTGACCTTTGGCTCCCATACATCTTCTTCTCTACCCACCTTCTCAAAATACTCCCTCAGAAGCCTTTTACTCAACCTAAAAATAGCTCCCAGATGTCTTGCTACCTCACTGTGTAGCCCCTCTCCCCTTCACTGAGATTGTATGATTAGTTAAGATAGCAGGAGGGGTTTAGCAACTGGACTTCTTTGGTTCAAAATAAGTTCATTGTCTGTGTCTATGAGTTTTTGTTGTGATGTAGAGATGATGTATTACAGAATTGTTCATCTGAAACCTATGTAACTTTACTAACAATTATCACCCCAATAAACTTTAATTTTTTAAAAAATGAGTTCATTGCATAGCAGGCCCTTTCTTTATCTTTTTATGAATACTTCAAAAATGTAGAAAATGGTTTTCTGTAACGTTACTTATTAATAATGTCTGGAAGTTGTAGCACACTCCTTTGGCGTCCAGTTTAAACTTACATGTCAGTATTTATCTAATTTTAGGGGGAGCTGTCTCATATATTAAACTAACAAGTGACTTATACTCTAACCATCAAGTCATTTGCTAAATATCTTAATTGAATTCTCCACTTACATTTCCAGCAAGTGTCTCCTGTTTTCCCACATCCTATGATTAATAACTGTCACTGAATTCCCTGGCAACTTGGTGGGTAAGCGGTTTAACCCTAACCTTCCATTCTAGGAATAAGGGTCAAGTAAATACAAAAGCCTTTGCATCGTGGACCTTGGTGAACTAACTTAAGCGTTGAATGGGGCACAGTGTTTCAAAGGAGAGTTTATTAATAAGAAAATGGACATTTATGGTAATTCCTGCCCTCTCCACATGAGTCATTGTGGGTAAAGTCTGCATATTTGCTGTGGTTGTTGTAAAACATCCCTCACCTGTGGCCAAACCTACAATAAAATAGCTCCAATAAGAGAGGTAGTGAGTGGGCCTGACTAAATTCTTGTTCATCTTCAAGCAATAATCTGGTTGGAGAACCTCCCTCCTCGTTAGTCTCTTTGGTCAACATTTTCAAGCATGGAAACCGACTTAGATCTAAAGTACATGACTTTGGGATTGGCATGAAACTGTAAAAAGCATGTTTTTATAAGAACAAGAAGCCGAAAGATGATCTTCATTGGTTTTCTGTCCGTCATGCGGAATGTACCCGAGACCTGGTGTATGCATCAGAACACCAGCTGATGGGGGGGGGGGGGGGCAGACAGTCCTGTTAACAAGATGGCTCAACGTGCCCTTCTTTCAAATGAATTAAGTTTTTAAAAAAAATCTTACAGGTTCAAAAATGTTCTTTGTGCTATTACAATTAGATCAACTAATCGTTATTTGGTCAACATTAAAACAGAAAGCTGGGTAGCAGCTGAAGTCACAAATAGTTTTCTGTGAACTTGGATGTCTTGAATAAAGCTGAGATGTTTGCATAATCTTTTCTGTAGCAACAACATTCCACATGCATATTTCTCTTTAAAAAGAAACTCCATGCTCAGTGGTATTTTGGGTTCAAGACCTGAATAAAAAGCATCTCAAGTCAAAAGTCCTGTTCTAAAAATTGAGATGTGGAGAAGGTCATAAGTTTTTTTACTTCTCTTTTAAATAATTTATGGATGACTAAAAATCCCATTGATTCAAAGTACAAGTTTTCTTAAATCTTTGAATTTGAACTCTTTAGCTATCTAGCCCAATTTCTTCCCCCAAACCTTCCCAAGTGTTTGAGCATTCTACAAACAAGATAAAGCACCCTACACAACACTGAGCAGAAGAGAAGGTGAAATACACAATAAACTTGCTTGCATAATTTTTCTCAAGACCTTGGGATAAGAATGTTAAATGTGGCCTACCACTTTCGTGGCATTTTCCCAAAACACAAGTCTCCAAGTGTATATGATATAACATTTATTTTTTTAAAAAATGGGAATATGAAACCTAGAGATCCAAACCTAAAAAATAAAATGCAAATCTATGAATTATACTTATTTTGAACATCTTATTTTTCCAGGAGTTTGATCAAGAGAGCATTTAATAAAGAATATTTTTTATGATGAAAATTACTTTGCTTTCTTCATTGAGCCAATGGGAGAGGTGCCCAAAATTGTAATGTTTCCTCAATAGAGTAGAGTTGTGTCATATGTTCTTTTACTTTGTGAATCCAACTATGTGATTAGTATAACTTTACCAGTATGATGAATAACAAAAAATTCTAGACAATATTTATCACACATATTCTTTATTATAGATTGTACATTCATGAGATTATTATACATTAATACATACATATCACAGCATAGAGTTGTGTACACAAGTGTGAAACTCCTGCATAAGATGCTCCCAATAATCTAATGTAGAGATGGCAAAAGAAAGTAATTATCACATGCTGATGTGTCCTACAATTTTTGGAAATAATGATAATCACCATAATAATGATTATGCTATAACAGTCATAGCCAACAAAGTTATGCTTAGGGGCAAGGCTGCCAACCAACTAACCAAGGTGCCATTTTTTAGGGGAATTAAACATCAGTGAAATAAACAGTAATATGATTATCAGGTTAATTCAGATTTGCAGTTGAGACTTTTTGTGGTTGTTGAGGTGAAAAGCTATCCTAATCGCTCCAAATTAGTGCCAGTAAGCAAAAATTAAAATAAATAAATCTTTGCTGACCCCAGCCTCTCTTTTCTGAGAGGTAAGTAGCAAAGTACAACTGCCAGCTCTACCACTAAACCTGAAACCAGCTAGCTGAGTGTTTATATCTCAGTCTCAGTCAACTGAAACTATTAATTTGTGGATAAGGCTCTTTACCAGAATCAAGTAATCTATTTCATTGTCTGAAGTTTGAACCACTCACTATGTCTCCCAAGAAGTTTAGTTATTTAGGAAATCACACACACACAACACACATGCACACAACACACACACACACACACACACACACACACACACACGAAAGAGGGAGAAAAAAGGAAAGGGAATTTCTTTAGGGCAATGACTCTGGATGGAAGTCAACTAGTAAGTAAATCTATTTCAGTTCCTTCTTTATCCAAAAAAAGCTATTCTTTGCTGAAAATTTTATTCATACTGAATGTGAAACCAAAAATAAAATGGAAGAACATCTGATTTCTGTCCAGTCCAATAATTACTTTCAAGTTTCTGTAACTAAAGGCCAAGTTGGGATTAGAACAGTTCTTGTCCATGTGTCGTTGAAATTCCAGTATGTACTGATAAACAGGATTTGACTGATGTTTCTGACATTAATTACAATGGTCTGCTTACTGGCCTTTTGGATATAATTGAGTATTTTATGACCATAATGTAACATGCAGGATATATACAAGAATAAACAATGGCTTTATTTATCTTTGAGATTCTAATAACTGCCATTTCTCTATTTGAATGTATTACAGAAAAACTACTAATGGAAAACATGACTTGTGAACTTGTCTTGTGACATTAATAAACTTAAGCTCATCATAAGTTCTTAGGATTGTCCTTGTCAAAAGGAAGTTTGAGTTCTTTGGCCCAATTATAGGTTGGCAATGCTTCCAATCAAAAAGTAGAAGTATCATAAAGTATAAAGTATTTCCTAAACTGAAAGAAAGAAAAAATAACTTTACAACCCGTTGAACAAGACTTTGGAACCATATCTAGTAGATAATCTCTCTATTCTAGTGAATGAAAATGACTAATTGTATCTAAGGAGTGAGAAAGTATTAAAGGAAAAATCCAAATGCATCAAAATGTTATACTATGCTTGGTGCAAAAATATAGCCTCATTGCAAATATAAAGAAAGAAGGCAATTTTTTTATAAAAGTTTATCTCGCTAAATAAATACAGAACATACTGAACATGGGTCTAAGAGGTCTAATATCATGTTAGTTGTCATGAATATATGATTATTTAATCTTCCCGATAACCCTATCAAATAAATTCTATTATCCTCACTTTCTATACGACAGATGATAAAATTAAGGACCAAAAGGGTTAAGTAACTAGCAGAAAACCAGATAGTTATCAGGTTTAAACCCAGGATAGTCCAACTTCCTGGGAAGATTATAGCTAGTGCTTGTAACTCCATCTAAGATAATCTGAGCTCTGTTCAGCAAGTACCTACATTCTAGAATCCTCAGTTTATTCTAAGAGCTCTAGATATGTGGACTTCCACATCCCAGTTTATCACTGTCTTTCTCTTTTCTAATCTCCCATGGAGTAATCTTTGGCTTCATTTTATATTCAAGGAGCAAACTTGCACATGTGCCCAGAAACTACATGGGATACAGTATGAAACACCTTAATTAAGTAAAACATTTTCAATCATTAAAACAAAATGAGAAGTTGATTAGAATTCAATCCATAGTTCCCATAGTATATGGGAACTGGGCATGAATAAGAAAACCCATTCTGCCCAATTACCAATGTTGATAACAATTTCAGTTTTCATAACTGAAAAATAACCACTTTCCCTTTACATTAAACAATACAAGTTTTAGTCTACTTGGTTGCATGGTGAAACCAGTTGCATAAAATAATTTCTTGCATGTATATAATCTTAGACCTTTCAAAACATGCTTGATTGCTTTTCCAGAATGTCACTGTAGTAGGGAAAAAAAAGAGCAGGCTCCAAAGGCACATCAAATAAACAATAATGGGGAATTGCATTAAAATGTAAATTTACTCTAAAACTCATTTTCAACATTCTGCCCCTCATTTTAGAAATTAATGAAAAGACAACAAAGGAATGTTTGATAACTACGTGTTAAAAACTTCTGTCATAAATTTCATGGACTCCAGGTGATTTTCAGCAGATTTGACTTACCCTATGAAAACATGCAGAAAGCGTCAATATCATTTCACTACTTTGTTTTGGACTATCATAGCTCAGTGTTATGCTTCCATTCAAGGAATATGGACACATTTCAATCTCTCACAGTGCAAATCTGGTGAAACACTATAGAAATCTTTCAAGTAAAATTGTTCAACCAATGCCAAAATATGATGAAGTATAAAGTGCTTATTTTTAATTTTATATCTATAAGAAAATCTATAGCAGCATGTAGAAATTCCCAATCCTTTTTTTTTTTTTTCGGTGGGGGTAAGGTTGAGGAGTGGAGATGAGGGTAGAAGTGGGATCAGGGGTGGGAAGGTCAAAGCAGGATATGTATATACAGACCATGTCTTTGGATACATACCAAAGCGCTACTGATTGCCTATTTGGATGATGTGAATAAAACGAAAGATGAAATAGAATTAATATAGCAAAAAAATAAATTAAACCAGTGAATTATAACTGAAACATTTGTGCATGCATGAGTGAGCACCTCTCTGTTGTTGGACAAATGAACAACTGAAGATCTTAATGTAACTCTGCCTCTGTTTTTACCTAGGGTCCGTGTAAATCCTTGCTAGGAAATGAAAGGCTTTCTAAAGAAATATTTCTGCAACACATACACAGCAAAGATAAGCAGAGAATCGTCAACTTGCTGCCTGATTAATGCATGTGCGGGTAGGGAGGAAAACTAACACTCAATTCAATTATAGGAGATTTTTATGACCAAGCAAGTCCATTCCAGTTTTCTCTCATCTAGATATAATTTTCAGTTAAATCCTAATAGACATAACTCTTTATAAGACGATCTTGCCTGGATGGAATCCAAGGCAGAAAATTCATATTAATGCTCTTTCATGAGACTAAACAATTTACTTTTGGCCTTTGTCAGATTTTTTGGAGTAATCCAAAAATCACGAAGATCCTTTGCTAAGTCTATATATTGCCTCTGGTTGTCTGAGGCTCCTAGGGTACTTGAACCTCAGAGGCATACTGCAGTATGCCTAGGACACACAAAGCCACGGGAAAAATACATATTTTTGAAAGTTAATTTTATTAAAAAATGTATAAAAGCATTATTTTATATTAAAATAAATTCATAATTTCTCGTATTTCTTACTATCAGATGAATATTTATAAATTTTGTGTTGGGCTAAATCATTTCAGGCTATACTTGCAAACTGTTGAGTTTTATTCTCTCTCTACTAATGAGCATTTCAAGGGGCAAGTTTTAGAAACTCAGACGATTAATCACACTAGGACAAATCTGGATTAGATTTTAGTGAAAGGCACTGTACTATTAAAAACCCTAAGCAGCAAGACAGACGTCAGTATTCACAATATACACTTAAAGCAACGCAGGGTTTCTTCATCTCTGCATTATTGCTATCGATCAGATTCAATGATATAGCATTTTCACTTCCCCAAGTCAGGATACATCTTAATCAAAGTGATAACAAGTTCTAGTATCATAGTTGACGTGGCAGTACTTTTATTTTTATATTTTTACCTAAAATAATGAAGCTGCTGACAATCACCAGTGTCTGGAAGTCAACACGATCAATGCATTAAAAAAAAAAAATAATTGCACAACCCCACTATATTATGGGCTAATGTGACCAAGCCTATCCTCTAGAATCCAGTGATATTTTACCTATAATCAAATGGGGTACCTGTTGTGGCTAAATATAATGTAAACAGTCAATAAATTTTGGATGGTAATTATATTTTGCTTTATTGATGGTTGTTCTATTTTCATAAATAAATGAATGAATAAATATATAAGTAGATGTGTACTGGTGATATATGGGGCTTTTTCTACACATTGAAACATACAAAATGTTTTTGATATCATCCTGCATTTAAAACAGTCAATAGCTGTATTATTTACATTCATTTTTTGAAGTGAAGAACACGGCAAACAAGTCCAGGAAGTGCCAGTTTAATAAATAAACCACTAGTTAAGAACAATTATGTGTCAAAGTTTAATCCATTAACTGTACAATCACCATATGACAACTCTACCTTGGATTATAAAACTTCAGGAGGATATATGGGGCAGGTTCTGTCTAGTTCCATTTTCGTGGAGATTAAGCAAGCTATCTGCACTTTATTGCTTAACTTGCGAAATAAGTGCATGCTTTTAGATGATATTGACAATGACAATGACCTTGGTAATGGTAATGTGTAGAGAGAGAGAGGAAACATACAAAGACTGAAGGCCAAAGATAAAATTGGTCCTATTAGAACTTCTCAGTACCATCTCCGCCCAGACTGGCCATAGATAGCATGGGCATGACACAAGCCTCCCATGGAAGAGACATCATGGACTAGATCATATGGTCTGGCCGTACAAAAAATACTGAGTCATCGTGTTATTATGGAAAGTATTTCTTACTATCAGATGAATATTTATAAATTTTGTGTTGGGATGGAGTCTTCAGAGCAGATAGCAAAGCAGACTTTGAAAATGAGGGGTTAAATGCATAACATCTTTACAGTTGACGTTACTGACACACGTCTCATCCCACAGGTGCTCATAAGGCTTTCACAGTTGTGGCTACACAGATAAAGGAATAAAATGGGATTCTTTGGTTTGGAGGGTCATTTAGTAGTAAAAGGATTATGAATCACAAATAGAACACACAAAAATAATTTGTTGAATTATATATTCAATATAAAACCCCAATAAAAAGTTAATACTTTTTTTTCAATTACTGTTGACATTCAATATTATTTTATATTAGTTTCAGGTGAACAGCATAGTGGTTAGACAGTTATATAATTTATGAAGTGCTCCACCCTGACTAGTGTAGTACCCACCTGGCACTACACATAGTTATTACAATATTATTGACTATATTCCCTATACTGTACTTTACATCCCTGTGACTATTCTGTAACTGACAATTTGTACTTCTTAACCCCTTTACCTTTTTTTCACCCAATCTCCAACCCTCCTCTCATCTGGCAACCATCCATTTGTTCTCTGTATCTATAACTCTGTTACTGTTTGTTCACTTATTTTATTCTTTAGATTCGACATATAAGTGAGATCCTATGGTATTTGTCTTTCTCTGACTTATTTCACTTAGCCTAATACCCACTACATCCACCCATGTTGTTGCAAATGATAAGATTTCATTATTTTTTACGACCAAGAAATATTCCATTGTATATAAGTAAAAAAGGTTAAAACTTTTAAAGGAGGTTTTATTTCTCACAACCTGTAAACTAATAGCAAGCATAAAAAAACCAACTAACCAATTAATTAATCCTCCTCAAAAAAAAAAGTCTAATAAAGAGGTAGGAAATCATAAATTACTGAAAAATAAAAATTTAAATTAAGCTATATTTTCCTCTCAGTCCCTTATATTCATAAAGGAGTTTCTATTTCTGCCCCTGGGGTAGGCAGGCTTCTAAAATGGCACTCAATCATCTCCGTATCCTAAAATTTACATACCTGTGTAATTTCTCCTAGATCATGGCTGGATTGAGTGACTTGTATCTAATTAATCAACTATGGTGACATTGATGAAATGTCACTTGTGTGACTTCCAGTTTCCTAATAGATTCTGTATTGCTTTTCAGCATACTTGCTTTAATGAAGTAAGTTGCATGTTGGGGAGGCCTATGTGGCAAGAACTGTGGCCCTCAGTTCAACCACCCACAGAAACTGAATCCAAGTGAGCATTGAGCTTTGAATCCATTCAAACACTCATATGAGACTGCAACCCTGGACAATATCTTGATTACAGCCTCCTGAGGAATTATGAAGCAGAGGAATCATCGAAGCTGTGCCCAGATTCTGAACCACAAAAATTGTCAGAAAATAAATGTGTGGTGTTATAAGCTACTAAATTCTGAACAATATATTATGCAGCATAAAAAAAACTAATACAGTCCCCAAATATCCTCCTGAGAGTTAGAATGTATTCCGGTTCATCTATGAACAAAAAGAACTCTATTAACAACATATTTTCAATAGTAACACAACTATCTACAAATAGATCAAAGGTGGCAACTTTGTCATTATGCCATTTATCCTTTATTTTTAATGGAAACCAATGTCTAGAGAGCAAATTTCCTAAATGCATTTTGAATAAGCCAATCTTTAAAGATTTTACACACACACACACACACACACACACACACACAGACTTCAACTCATACATATAGCTGCTGAGAATTTTAGGGAACTCAAACATAACCTTTTGAAAAATGAAAGTTCTCTAGGATAAATTAAAGGATTGCTTTAAAAGCTGCATAAGGATTTATGTCAGTAACATTTCTAGACATGCAGAATATATTCTAGAGATTAAGAGACTTTAAAAGCTCAAATGAAATAAAATGTAATAAATGCATTATAAAAATTAGACAATGTAAAAACTGAGGTAAAAGTAAAGTAAGTGTATTTTTTGAAATATATGGACAGGATAAGAAAATACTCTGGGTATTAGCATTTACTTGGGGCTCTATCTGGCGGTTATTAGATATGTGACAGCCAATTTAGTGTGGTGGGTAAGAACATGAATTCTAAAGCCAGTCAACCTGAGTCCTTTTCCTTCCTCTCCCACTTAACAAGTTTGAGACTGTGGGCAATTTCTTTATGCCTCATTTCTAAAATGAAGATAAAAATATCCACTCAGTTGAGAATTAGATGGATGTGAATCATTTGGAATAGTTTCTGGTATATTTTATAAGATAAAAAGAAAAAAGAAGAGAAAGTTAAATTAATTAAATTACAAAAATGATCTTATGCATATGACTTATCTCTATGCTTTATGGTTTTTCCAGGTACAAAACAAGAGCTTCAATAAGCAAGTTTTTAAAGTGCTTTACATTCTTAAAATTCTTGATGAATTTTGTCTTCTATCACTCAAAATACTTAAAATATGTAGGAAATAGATAATCATTCATTTATTCATTCATTCAATACTTACTTATCAAGTTCCTACTGTGTTCTAGGTAGTACACCAGATGTGGGCAATACCAAGATAAAAGCCTGTTCTTGAATTCTAGGATCTGATCTAGAGAAGCAATATAGTGTAATGGTTAAGAACCAAGCTCTGGAATCAGACTCTCTGGGACTTAGCATTTTAGGATTTTGAACACTTTATCTCTCAGTGCCCCAGCTTCCTCTGGTTTGAAATGCAATGATAACTGTTTCACTCGCACAAATTTGTTGTGAGCGTTAACTGAGATAATACAGGTAAACCTCCTAGAAATAATTTGGAAAATAACAGTAAGTATTCAGCAAATACTAGTATTGTCAGGAGGAAAGTCAGACAGGAAAACAAACACAGTGTGGTAAGTATGATCATTCTTGAGGGGTGGGGGTGTGGAGACAGTACACAGGAAGCTACAGCAGTAGATCAAATAGGGTGTAAAACAGTATGGAGGGCTCAAGAAAGTTTTTCAGAAGAGTCAATATTTGATCTCAAATTAAAGAATTAAGAGAAGTGGTTGAAGATGACACAGTATGGTTAAATATTTCAATGTGAAATATTTTTAAAGTATAACAGAATTTCAACAAATGATAAGCAGTAACTAAAGATTTACTCCACTACATGCTAACTGATGAGTCTAAGTTTACACTCTGTCTATTCACTATACATCTCCATTTCCAAATAAATGTAATACAGCATCCACTGAGGTTGCCAATGCCAGTCATATTCAAGGAAAAACAATTCAGATAACCATATTGTTCTCCTAGGGAGATTTGATCCTAAACATAAATGTGCCTCTGACTGGTACATTTCAAGCACAGTTTTGGACAAAGGTCCATTGTGGTACTCCTATCATCATCATTCACCCGACTCTCTCCACGTGGCAACTGTCTTCAAATAGTTGAGAAGCTGCAAAGCAGACACTGATTTAATTTATATATTACTAGGATGTGCATTACCAGGAACAAGTTTCAGGAAGGACCCCTATCTAGGTGGACTGTTTAATGCTTAGAGCTGTTAAACCCTCTGGCAGCCCTTCCACTACCCCTCCAGACAGTGTCATCGCTGGCCCTGAAAGCAGGCTAAAAAAACATCTACTCAGGGGTGTTATAACATGTATTGTGCGAGGTTGCACAAAATGAGAAATTTTTCATATGGAGGGAAAAGGTAGACACGATGAATTCTAAATTTCTTCTCAATCCTAAAGTGCAATTTTATTGCTTAAATATTCATTTCACTGAGTATAAAATATGAGGCAGGAATATCAGGATTTCCTTTACAATCCTGTTTATGCCTATTGTCTTGGTGAAATTATTAATGGAGAATGCTTTGAATGTCAAAACTGTCCATTATCACTAGAGAATATTAATTCCTTTTTAAAGTGGCATGCCTTCTGGAGTCTGTCATCCAACCCCATGGAGATCTACAAGCTGGATTCAATGGCTGGAAAGAATAATATCTTTGGTTTACCTGGTAAAGTGAAGTTGTACTCTACTAAAGGCTAGTGTCATCTACTTCTCCTCTCAGTTCAAATCCTCCACTTGCCATGTCTGATATGTCCTATATATCCTTTGTAGGTGTGCATCAGAAAACAATTTAAAAAAGAAAATTATTTATAATACCAAAGAAAACTGAAAAATTTAAGCATTTACCTGAGCACTGGTTGTCAAAAATTATAATTGAAGAAACATATCCAAACTCAATCCCTTACCCTCCAGCCCCACTGTTACCACCTTAATTTAGGACTGCATTTCCTCTTGCTGGATTTTAAGTAAAATGTTTAAACGATAATCCTTATCTATGCTTTAGTCAACATTATGGCTTGATTGAAGATTTAGAACACACACTCGTCAAATGTTCAGATGACTGAAAGTTATGATTAAAACATACTTTTTTTGTAAAGATGCTATAAATTCTTAAAGTTCTTAATGGGCTGAAACAATAAGCCCACCCAAAGAAAAATACAATTTAATATAAATAAATTGAAAACCCTACCATTAACTTAAAACAGTACAGCAACAACAAAAAAGACAGACAAGAAAGACAGGGGTAAGAGATTCCCAGTCAAGAGGGCAGAGTAAGTAAATGCTGTGCTCACCTCCTCTTAGGACCACATCTATTATAGGTAAACTACAGGACAACCATCATTGAGAATCACCTGAAGCCTAGCTGAACCAAAGCCCTATAACTATGGACATATAGAAGAAGCCACCTGGACACTGGTATGAGGAGCAGAGACACAGAATGGGCTGGTCCCACACCTGTGTGTGACCATTAAAAATTGGAAGGGATATCTCAGCTGTGGAGGTCACCCCCAGAGGAGCGAGGGGTCCCAGCCCCATACCAGGGTCTCCAGCCCCGGCTTCCAGTGTCAGAGAGAGAAGTCCTCATAATTTCTGGCTATAAAAACCAGCAGAAATTGTGGCTGACTGAGTGGGAGGGCAGCTGAAGTCCTAGATGCTCCAATTAAAGAGCCCCTTTATAGACTTACTCGCTGAAGGACTCACTCGTTTGAAGCTCCAGTGCTGGTACAGCAGCTTGAAAGGCACCAGGGACATATGGGGAGAAACTGAATTGACTGACTTCAAACTGAGGCTGGAGGGACGACTTTCTCCTGAATGGAGGAGCTGGTGAAAGCCATTATATTGTTTCTTTGTTGAGCCGGCAGACGCCTATCTGAGTTTCCGTCAACGTAGCTGTCACCTTTTGCTAGCTATCACCTGCCCCACCCTGGTGACTCCCTGAGACCCTACCCTACCCAAATTTCGAACACATCCAAGGTGCTTCCAATGGTTTTTCCTTGCAAACTACCTATCTTAGCTCATGCTGCAGACTTTCACAAAATCTCTTAAAGGTTCACAAAACCCAAATAAGCAGCATCTGTCTTCAGCATGTCCCATACCTTTGGCTAAGCAGCCCTAAGACTATTGGCCTCACGAGGAATCTTCAAGCACAGTGCAGGTGACTGCAGTCTATGGATTACTTTGTGGCTCATACCAGGTGGCCCTGGGCAGGGCACATGCTGCTGCTAAAATTGGCCTGCAGTGAGGCCCTTCCCAGGAGGCTCCAGGGCTGGCATGCCCAGTGGCCAGCTTTTGACCAAACAGGAGCATCAGCCGGCCACCTCCAAGGATGATACACCTAAAGGGCAGACTGGGCAAGCAACAGAGCCCTGCTAACGTGAACTCTACTCTGTAGGCTCAGCGTTTACACCACAGCTCCTCTACTGTAGTCACAGACAGTCCCCACAACCAATCCACCTGAGGGTCAATCCTTCCCATGGACATACAGAAAGCAACCAAGGCTCAACTGCAACAGGAGGGCACACACCCACACAAGGGACACACCTGGAGCACCTGACTCTGGTGACCAGGGAGGCTGCACTACTGGGTCCCACAGGACACCTACTATGTCAGTCCACTCTACTAAAATAGGGAGGCATAGCAGCCCTACATAGAAATAAACACAAGGAGGCAGCCAAACTGGGGAGACAAAGAAACAGACCCTAAGTAAAAGAACAGAATAAAGTTCCAGAAACACAACTAAAGAAAATGGACACAAGCAATCTACCAGATGCAGAGTTCAACACTGGTTATAAGGATGCTCAATGATTTCAGGGAAAATTTCAACAAAGAGATAGGAAACAAAACAATAGAGATAGAAAACATAAAAAAAAGAACCAGTCAGAAATGAAGAATAAAATAACTGAGATGAAGAATATATTAAGGGGAATCAATAGCAGATTAGATGAGCAGGAGACTGAATCAGCAATTAAAAAAATAAAGTAGCAGAAAACACCCAATCTGATCCGCAAAAAGAAAAAAAAGAGAATCCAAAAAATTGAGGAGAGTTTAAGGGGCCTCTGGAATAACATCAAGCATACCATCATCTGCATCATAGTGGTGGTACCAGAAGGAGAAGAGAGAGAGCAAAGAATTGAAAACCTATTTGAAGAAATAAAGATGGAAAACTTCCATAACCTGGTGAAGGAAAAAGATATACAAGCCCAGGAAGCCCATAGAGTTTCAAACAAGATGAACCCAAAGAGGCCCACACCAAGACACATAATTAAAATGTCAAAGATGAAAAAAGAATATTAAAGCAGCAAGAGAAAAGCAGTTAGTCATCTGTAAGGGAGCTCCCATAAGACTGTCGGATATTCTCAACGGAAACTTTGCAGGTCAAAGGGATTGAGAGGAAATATTCAAAGTGATAAAAAGCAAGAACCTACAACTAAGATTACTCTACCCAGAAAAGTTACCATTTGGAATCGAAGGACAGATAAAGAGCTCCCAGAGAAGAAAAAGCTAAAGTTGTTCCTCAACACCAGAGAAGAAAAAGCTAAAGTTGTTCCTCAACACCAACCAGTATTACAAGAAATGTTAAAGGGATTTCTTTAAGAAGAAGAAAAAACAAGATCAAATACATGAATAATAAAATGGTAATAACTACATGTCTATAAATAATTACTTTAAATGTAAATGGATTAGATGTTCCAATCAAAAGAGAGGGTGGCTGAATGGATTCAAAAACAAGACCTTATAAATACTGCCTACAAGAGACTCACTTCAAATTAAAAGGCACACACAGGTGGTGGAAAGTAAAGGGATGGGAAAAAGATATTTCATGAAAATGGAAAGAAACAAACAAAAAAAGCTGAGGTAGCAATACTTACAACAGACAAAACAGACTTTAAAGCAAAGGCTATATAGCAAGAGACAAAGAAAAACCCAGTAATCCCACTTCTGGGTATTTATCTGAAGAAACCCAACATGCTACTTTAAGGTGACCTGTGCATCCATATGTTTATTACAGCATTGTTTACAATGGCCCAGATGTGAAGACAGCATGGATGTCCATCGATGTAAGAATGGAAAAATAGGCAGTGGTACATATATACAATGAACTATTGCTTGGCCATGAAGGGAATGGGTTCTTGCCATCTGTGGTGGCATGTGCGGACCTGGAGGGTACTGTGTTGAATGGAGTATGTCAGACAAAGACAGAGGCAAGGTGATTTCACTTATATGTGGAATCTAAAAAACAAGTAAAACAGAAACAAACTCATAGATACAGAGAACATTTTGATGGTGGCCAGATGGAAGGAGGGTTAGAAGTGAATGAAAAATGGGAAGGAATTAAGAAGTACAAATTGGATGTTAACAAAATAGTCATGGGGAAAAAAATAGTCATGGGGATATAAGGTATAGCATAAGGAATGTAGTCAATAATATTGTAATAACTATGTATAGTGTCAGAAGCATACTAGATTTATCAATGTGATAGATGAGTGGGATTGTGGGTCAGGGTGAAAAAGATGAAGGGATTAAGAAGTACAAATTGGTGGTTACAAAATAGTCAAGAGGATATAGCACAAAGAATATAGCCAATAATATGGTAACAACTATGCATAGTGCCAGATGTGTACAGACTAGGCAGGGGGATCACTTAAATTATATAAATGTCTAACCACTAAGCTGTGCACCTGAAATTCATATAAAATAATACTGACTGTCAAAATAAGTTAAGTGTAAATACATACATCCATACATCCATACATACATACATACATCAGCTCAGGCATTTTTACAAAAAGAAGTTGGCTAGACTGGGCTCTTATCTGGAAGTTCTGGGGAAGATTCCACTTCCAAACTTATTCAGGTTGTTGGCTGAATTCAGTTCCTTGTCACTATAGGACTAAGGTCCTTATTTAATCAACATGTGGCTCCCTTATCTTCAAATAAAAAATGGCATATTAAAAAACAAAAAAAAAGGACAGGTGTAAAATTCACATAAAGGAACCTGGGGGCTTATTAGGGATAGTGTGATCTAATGGTGTGATGAAGCTACTAAGAGTGGGAAATGTCTAGGTTGAGATAAAAGAAGCAGAATATGCAGACCAGTGAACAAAACAGTCCTACAGTTTCTTTGTTTGGACCACATATGGGTATTGTGTTCAGCTCTATAATTTAAGATAAAATTGACCAGTCTATTAAGAACAGATGAAGAAGCATAGCATGCATAGCTACGTAAAAAAAAAAAAAAAAATTGAGGGAGGGAGGTAAAAATAACCATACAACACAGCAACACTATAATAACTGCAACATGGATAAAGTACTGCTAAGTGCTGGAGTCTACTGGAGACACTTTAAATAAGTTGTCTGCTTTGATTCCTGCATAACTCCTAGGAGGTAATAGTATTAGTATTAGTTCCCTTTTTTCAGATGAGGAATCTGATGCTCAGAAAAAGCAATTTGTCTAAAATTACTTTCATAATAAATATTTGAAGGCATTTGCATAGTAGAGGGAAAGACATTATTCAGAGGGAAATAAGTAGAAGCTACAACTGATACAAAAGAAAAATGCCTAGTATTCACAACTGCATCAGAGTGGAATTGTCCGTCTGCTTAGTAGCGAGTTTTCCTTTGCTGCATGTCATCAAGCTGAGTTGAACTGTCAGGGAGAAAATCCAGAGAAGAAAAAGCATTTCTGTGCTGGTTGTGAGGTGGGGTTAGGTAACATTCAGGTTTTCTTCTAACATTAAAGTCCATCTTCTGATTCTGGGTACTGTTGTTGCCTTGGTATCATATACTATTTAGGTCAAATCAAAACAAATCAATTTTTTAAAAAAAAGTCATTCAAACCAGTTGTTATGCTGAACTGGCAGGTCTCTTCTTCAAAATGGTTGCTCTAATTAATCTGGGTAGACATACGACTATTCTTTAATGTTATTTCTGTAATTGGTCCTATTTCATTTGGATTTGCTATTTTTTAAAAGCAATTTTATGAATATCACCTGTACATCCTACTGTAGCAAGAGTAACAAACAGCAAGGTCTTTATCCATAACATTACTGAATACAGTTACTTCAGAATCCCTAACTGTCCCCACTGGACACATGAAAAAGCTGGACGCTGCTCAACAGGGTGAGCCTCCAACAAGCTACTTCTAAATACGTATTAATGTCATAGCTGACAGAAAATTTCAGCCAATGTTTGGCAATGGCAAATAAGAGTCCTTTACCATTTCTTGAACTCTGAAATGTAAACTCCTCAAATATATGAAACCTGTTGTAAGTGGAGGGAAACCCGCCAGCTGAGATCAAATAACAAGGTATTCATTAGAACATTTTACCTATTGAGTTGGCACACGTGGGCTATGTGTACACAACCAGTTTCCTCTGCCTCCACCCAGTTTTGTCAGTTTGAAAGCCAAATTCAAGTGGTTAAAAAAATAACAATAACTATAGATTATGTGTATGAAGCAACTATAGAGAAACTGGAAGAGCCCCGAGCAAATATTTGTTACTTGGGGGACTAGAACCATAAAACTCTAGGGTTTCCCTAATATAAACAGAGAGACGTACAATATAGACAAATTGGGTTCATTCATTTAGTCCTTCCTTCCTCCCTACCCCCCCCCCTTGCTCTTTTTCTCCCTCCCTTCCTTCATCTCCCTTCCTTTCTTTCGGGCATTTTCTTTTCTCTTCTTTGTGTTTTTGGAAAATTTTTGTAGTCTCTGTAGCATATCAGTAGCTCAATAGTTCAAATCCTGACCAAATCCAATACTTTATTTTATATGCTCACTGTCCCATGTATCCACTTCCTCTTCTTTATTGTGTTAACTTAAAATTATTTCTGTGACCATTTGATTAATATATATTCCCTCACTAAGCTATACACCCTATGAGGGTAGGGATAAATGTCTCTTTTTGTTTACCTTTGTACCCAGTGTTTCAGTATAATGCTTGTCATGCATGGTACCAGTCAATAAATATTCAATGAATGAACAAATTACTGAACGCAACCTTGAAGAACCAATTTTGATTAATCGCAGGCTTTTAAACCATTTGCACAAGCTCCGGGATAGCTTTAATCATATACAAAGCCTATCTTTACAGGAAAGTTTGAGTCAAAACCGTCTCACACTGTTGGAGAAAACTACCATTAATTGTGTCATCTCTGAAAACTAAAAAGGGCAATAACACAGCCCACATATCAACACTAAATTGGTCAACGTCTAGAATGTTTTTCCATCCCGAATTTATGCAATTTTATCACTGCAATCGACCCATCATTTTTTTGTTTTGTTTTGTTTTGGAAAGTCAAGCCAGATTTCTGACTTTTCAAATTGTACTTTATAAGCTCCTAGCTAACACACAACAGGTCTGTTATAAGTTACCAAGCAATGAGATTTGACATCAGGCAATATGGATAACACCATACTACATCTTAAAAATACCTTTTCATGAGGCATACAAAAGGATAACTTGATGCAGATTTTGTTGGTTGGCTTGAGTGGTGCCTTTCACCACTTTCTGTAAACTAAATGAGCAGAGAATATTTCACAATTGATCTCTGTACAATTTGTGTAACGCTCATTATATCTGTTACAGAATAGAGGTCAAAATCATATCCTTTTCAAAAACTAGAACACTCTTCAGATCTGATGTAATATAATAAAAGTTTGAGGATATTTTGTTTTATAGTATATATTTCAATTAAATGATAGAGTTTTGATCTTATGTTCTATTACAACTTGTAGGACTTTTAATGATAGGCAAAGGAAATTAATATACTTTTCGGAAGAAAAATTATATTATGAGCTTTCTTACTCAAGTTATATAAATCTGAAGCCTCAAGGGTCTGGATGAAAGACATTTATAGAGATTGTAATGTTATGTTAAGTACCTGCTATTAGCAAATTTACCAATTTTTTTTTTATTTGCATTATTGTAGGAGGGTAGTAAAATACATTAGGTTGTACTTAATGCAGTCTCAGTGACCTGGCAAATCCATTTTTATATGTTCATTTAGGACTTTGTTTTTCATAAGTCTAATCTCTTCTGCATATAACTATCCCATCACCCATAAACATTAGGGAATGTTCCACGTTTTTAAGTCAGATGGAAAAAGCCGTATCTCTCTTATTTCAGGAAGCTTTTAAAGGATTCTTCAGCTCTGAACAGTTGATATCTATTCTTTTGCAGGTCTTTCCTTTTCAAATAACTCTCTGTAAGGAGCAAGTACTGCCCAGCTGAGCTGTTTCTCAGATTCTCATTGGCAGAATTATTCATTTGACACCAGAATTAGCTGATATGTCTTCATCACATCTAGAGAAATTCATTCATAATGTAATCACTCATGTCTATCAAATCCAAGGCAGTACACATTTTTACCAGGATTTTTTTGTGTGTGTTTGCTTACACAATTTATTAATTAATGTTCTTACTTTGTTCAGGTTTCCTTAGTTTCACCTAATGTTCTGTTTTTGGTCCAGGCTCCCATCCAGGATACCGCATGACATTTACTCATCATCTCTCCTTAAGCTTCTCTTGCTTTTTTTTTTTTATTGACTTTGACATTTTTGAGAGGTGTTTATCAGATATTTGATAGAATATCCATCAAATGAGATTTTTCTGATGTTTTTGTCATGATTAGACTGGGATTATAGGCTTTGAGGAAACCACGGAAGAAGGTCCCATTCTGCGCTATTCTCATAACACTGATGAGAAGACATACTATCAACATGACTTAACACTGTTGATACCGACTTTCATCACCTGGCTGAGCATAGTGTGTCTGGTTTCTACACTGTAAAGTTGCTCTCTTTTCCCCCCATTCAATATTGTACGCTTCAGAAAGAAGACACTAGGCCCAGCCCACACTAAAGGAGTGGGGAGTTGTCTTCCACATCCTTGAGGATGGAACATCTATATAAATTATTTTCAATTCTTCTGCAGAAGAGACTTGTTCACTGGGATTTGAACAAGGGGATCTTGAAGTAATCCTTATCTGATTACTAACAAGCCATGTAGCCCTAATAAATTCACTTAGCCTTGTTGGGCACCGTTTGTAAAGAATGTTATTTGTTAAACATATGCTAAGTGCCAGTCTTTGTTATGAGGCACTTAGTGAATCTTATCTCATATAATCACTATAACAACCTTATGAGAACAGAATTATTTCATTTCATAGATGCAGAAATTTGAAGCTCAGGGGGATAAAGTAGCCTGCCCAGTTCATACCTACAGTCCATTACATGATGAAAGTGAAACTATATACATGTACACACACACACACACACACACACACACACACACACACATTATGTATCATAAAATAACACCTTCCTATATATAAAAAAGGCAGGAAGCACGTCAAAGATTCTCGTTTGTCTTTTTTTTTTTTTTTTTTAATTTAAAGAAGAGAACACTTGGATAGTTGGAGACTTCTAATTTTGCCCTATTCATTTGCCATCGTAAAGAATATAAATAGCTCCTCCACCCTCACTCCTACTAGAACAAGTCATCGCCTGGTTTGGGATGTCTAATACTTTATGGGTTGCTGTTATTTAAGTGAATAAAACTCCATGATATAAAGTCATGAGCATGTAATAGGAGTGTGTGTTTTAAAGAAGATGTGACTTTCCCAATGAGCGTATTTTATTTCTAGGCATAAATATGCATTTGCTTAAATATCCACATGTTCCACGTTACAAGACCATTATTCTTGCCCAGCAAACATGGAATTGCTATGCTTTTACAGAACCAGATTTCTTCTCAAACATTTTATCTGAAACTTGCAGGACTACCAGTGCATGCATGTTTCTCATATTAGCCAGGAATCTCTCTGTGCTATACAAAGTCATGAAATGCCTCCCAAGGAATGATCTACTTGATAAACGCTAAAGTGCATCTCACATACCATTATTAGAAAATGCACATGCTTACAAATGTATAATTACCCAATTAAAAACACAAGGTTGAACTCTGGTCGTTTAAAAGAAATAAAAAATGTCACAGGAGACCTATAGGCCAGCAAATATCACTTACTATACCTTAATGCCTCTCTGAGCAGAGAGGGCTGTTGGTACTTAACCAGTTCTTCACTAAAATGGTTAATGCCTTTATTTTCACAATAGAAACATGGAGCATTAGTTTTTCAGTGGGATTCACTTAATTTGGAAGGATGAAACAGACTTAAAAAACTCAAATCATTCCTTTATATAAGCGTGCATATAACGCAAATAGAGTAGAGCAGTATATACCATGCCTGGTAGTATAAATGTGTATTTTTCAGTCGTTGGAAGCTTCGATGTAAGGTTTATTAGACTTAAAAACTAATCTGACTCAATTCTCTAACACATTCTGTACTATATTCTGTAAATGTGTGAGTACACAAAAGAATGGATGATAGAAAAAAGCTTTTTATTTCTATTTGAATTAAGAAATCTTAAAGCTCCTTAGGATTGTCCTTTCCTCCTCTCATTTCAAAAGATGGGAGTGGGGTCAAACTTACATAATATTGGGAATTATTCTTAAACTAATTTCAAGTTGACCGCACCATATGACAAATACAGTAACATTTCCAGTCATAATTTTACATTTTTTCACAGTACTTATTACCTGAGTAAAGCACTCTTGTAATGTCCCTGGCTCTAAAATATCACTGTTATCTTTGATGAAGACTTCTGTTTTATTTTTATCTACCTCAGTGCTATTATGATTTTCCCCTTAGAATTTCACCTGTTGTCTAATTCTCTAGCTGCTTTCCCCATCCTTTTTACCTTATTACTCTATTCTTTAGGTCAGGGGTGTCCAAACTGCGGCCCACGGGCCAACTACGGCCCGCGATCCATTTTTTATTGGCCCGCAGCCAATTCCAAAAATATATTTAGTTTACTTAAATAAACCCGCTGAGGCAATACGTACTTTACCTCAAGTGAGTGGCCCAGCTGTTTGTGTATTTTACCGCATACGGCCCTTGGTGAAAAATGTAAAAAGTTTGGACACCCCTGCTTTAGGTGAATGTTACAGCGGTGCAGGCCACTCACTACTAGCCCAGTGTCTTGTCATTCATCATCTCATAATGAATTGCGGGATCCAAAACCATTTTCTCACCATTTTATTACTGTTTATGTCTATGTCCTTTAAAAATCTGACAGTAAGTTTCTATCATCTTGTTAGTCACCTTCTCTGTCAAATCCATTGCCTCCGAGTGAGTTGCAGAACATGTATCTCATCTACTTATTAACGTATCTCTCCAAATCATCCATTTACTATCCATCCATTTATTTAATGATATATGGAGAATGAGGCAGGAGAGATGCAAGGAATTTGCTGCAGCATAGAATGCATAAACTTAGGGAAGCAGAATAAAATATCATATTGTAATAGAACTACTAGGATTTAGATATGGCTGGAACATGAACCACAAAGAAAATTGTGAGAGATGAGACTGGAGAGGTGAGCAAAGGGCCAGCTTAAGATACAGAGTTTGAACTTCATTCTGAGGGTCCTCAGGGCCATTGATGCATTTTAACTAGGAGAATGTCAAGATTAGGTTTTGACTTTTGAAAAAGCTCTGGTTGCCCAATGTAGTTTGTACTGTAATAATTATTAAGAACTTGCAAAGTAATTTCATATATATTGTGCCATGTAATAACTTCCTTAATCTCTCTCCCATATGCTTTCCTGCTCTCTTAGCCGCATCAGATTGTGGAGCATTTAATCTGGTTTTATAATCTTTCTGTAAGCCTGAAATAAAATTCTTTAAATGTATTTCTTCCTTTGAATTAAAAGAATAAAATCAGCTGAGGATTGTGGACTACACCAACCCAATTTGTGTCTGTAATTCACCATTTTCAGAGATTTCCACATCAACTTATCCATAAAAGTAGAGAAAAAGAAATAAAAATTGGTATGAAATGAATAAATGGCCACCACATGACAAGAGTGGATTTAGAACCGGTCTTAAAAGAATGTAGCTGCTTGGGTGGTAAAACGTAAAGTTACCAAAGGAAAAACCTTGGTCTGAAATATGTCTTTTAAGTTTCCTTTATCTACAGATTCTGTTACTATGTCCGAAGGCCCCTCCATATTTACCTTGCCCTGAGAACAATTATTTTGAAAACTGATGGGAATTTTAACATGGCCAAGATCCCATCATGTCCACTTCAACTTTGTTAATTTTTATTTGGCTAGGTCTGGATATACCTCTTTTTTCTTTAAAAGAATAGTTTACACTACTTTGATTATAAAAGATGCACATGCTCATATTATACAATAAATACAATGGGCATAAAAGAGAAAATGCAAAAAAAATATTCTTCAGTTCCACCATTAGAGTGAACCCTGTGAAGTTTTGGGTGTTACTTCCTGTCAATGGTTTTATGCATGTACTTACAAATACACACTCATCCCTCTACCACCCACTATCCCCACACAAAGTCAGGGCTGTAATATATGTAGAGCTTTTCTAGAATGAAGAGAATGAGAATATTTATGTACAAAGTTGTGAGGATCAGCTGAAATACCACCTTAAAAATTGTCTGTCCCAGACTTGGTACAGACTACATGCTCAAAACACTAGGTATTATTTTTTATTGCTATAATTATTCAGGTATATAAATGTGTTCACTCAATACCTTGTGGGAATTTCTCTTGTCAAAATATGATTTTTAACAGCTGCAGTCATGGTGTCACTGAAGACATGGCCTTTCATCAGACAGTCCTGGGTTGGAGTGTCTGCCGGTTCGGCCCTTTACTGATGGTGGGAGTTCGTGCATGGTTTCCTCATTCAAAGCCATGGATAATGTTGTTTACCTTTCAGAATTTTTTTTAGGGTTAGAGATCATTTATGCAAGGGATCATAGTAAATATCAAATAAATAATATCTATTGTTTTCAATGCTTCTGCTACGATAGCTATAATGAACATGTTCATGTATATTGCTTTTTCCTCCTTTTGAATTATTTCCTTGAGAATGAGTCCCAGAAGTCAGATTGCTGAGTTAAGGGGTATAAAAAATAGTTATGTGCTTTATATTTTCTGTTACGATGTTTTCCAATAAGTTTCAACCAATATATAATATAATAGGCAAAGCACCTCATATATTTAAACAATGTTCCTATACCTGCTTCATTGAAATCCAAATCCTATGCTCATCAGTTAAGAAGGGGAGAATCTGGGGTGGATTTTATTGCAGGAATTCCAAACTGTTGGGAATTGAACAGATGCTGCTAACTCATTTTACATTTGGGAGACCACCAGTCAGCCATGCTCAAGAATAGCTTTCAGCGACATCTGGATTTCAACTTACAGCCTAAACATGGCAGGTTAAGTAGTATATAGTTGTAAAATAGCTTCGTGCCTTGCCTTAATTTGCAAAAATCTAAATTCACTGAGATTTTTACAATTTTTAAATGATTGAAAAAATTGCAAACAATGTAAGTATTAAGACTCACATAAACTACAGTATATCACTTCGGTATTATGGACTTCTGGTTGAGATGGAGTTTAGGAATACTCAGAGGATTTTTACAAATACTATTTTGAAGGTAGAAAAATCCTTACTAATAACTAGTCTACTCCAAGGAGCACAAAGATATATGCAGTCTTCAAGTTACATTTATTGAATCTTAATATATGTGAAACTGAAATAGTTAACTTACAAGAGCAGAGAAAGATAGTAAATGTTTTGGCTTAAAAATGAGCCCTTATAACATTCTACCTGTTCATGAGGCTTATTGGAATGCTAGCTCCTGGCAGGCTGAGCTCATGTCTAATGCGTTGCTCTTTAATGATGACCATAGTGGTAGGTTACCACAGTAAGCCGTGCACCTATGCTTCAGTACATCGTGACTGTTCCAGTCACTGTTGTTTCATTAACATACTACCCCAAAATTTAGTGGCTTGCAACAACCATTCAATTGTGCTTATTAGGCTCAGAGACTTTATGAATCAGGATTTTAGACAATGTCAGTTCTCTACTCCATGATGTCTGGGACTTTATATCTGGAGATAATGAAGTAAGCAGGGTCTGGAGTGATCTGAAGGTTTATTCACTCTCATGTCTAAAGCCTGGGCTAGAATGACTCACAAATGGGGCTCACTAACCAGAGCACCTACACATGGCCTCTCCATGTGGCGTGAGTTCCTAACAACATAGTGGCCTCAAGGTAGATGGATTTCTAACGTGGCAGAGCAGGACTCCAAGCATGAGTATTGCCATGAATAAGGTGGAAACTGAATTGCCTTTTAAGATCCAAACAGATTCAAAGGGAAGGGAACTTTTCATGTCATGATGGTATGCAAGGCATAATACTATTTATGACATTTTACACACGCACGCACGCGCGCGCGGCGCACACACACATACTATTATAACCATCTTTGGAAAACACAATCAACAAATTACCATCTAGTCTTGTTTTCTATCTATTAGGTTGGTGCAAAAGTAATTGTGGGTTTTGCAATTATTTTTAAACTTTTAACTGAAATTACTTTTGCACCAACCTAATATTCAACTTATATTCTTTCCATCTGGTTAAATTTAAAAATTATATTTTCTTTGCACAGTCTTAGTACTCAAACATGGTGGGGATTTTTTTTTTATTCTAAATTTAAAAACTCTATGTAATTTTTCAAATTACACCTTCCTCAAATATTCTGATACACACCCACTGAGTAGAGAGGTAAAACTGGTATGTCTTCCTGATAGAATATCACCACCTTGCCATTAATTTCTCAATTTTCCAACAATCAGAGAAGCACCAAGCACATATTAATCTCATTTTCCATAGGGGATATTTTGTATTTGAACAGAAAAGAAAGTCTCAAAATATTTGATAAATTATTTGAAACATTAACATTTTAAAATATGCTTATAGAGTTTATTTGAATTTTTTAGTTGCCTATGATATATTTTCGGCCATGACTTTCAAAATTAGATCCAGTGAGAGATGTTTCAATATAGTAGAATAATATATATGTTTACTTTATGCTCAGGATAATTCATTTCCATAGTGACCTTTCCCCCTGAAAACTGCACAAATTTGATTTGTGAACACAAAGTATGTAAGCTTTAGTCCCATATGAAACATAATGGTCAGAAAATAAAGAATTTCTCTTTCACTATGACATCGGGACTTCTTAGCTGCTATTCTCAGTTAAGAGTTTGTTGAAGGCTGAGTGTGGGATTTCCACTTCTATGGTTAATTTTAATCATTTATTTGAACCAAAGTCTCTACTTCATTAGTTTATCTTGACTATCAGTAAGAGATAATGACAGCTTCACTTTCACAACTGCATATTGATTTTTCTGCTCTTTGTTCTAAGCATAAACCTAGGATCAGTGATTACTTTTATACACTGAAAAACTAAAATAAAATAAAGTAAAAATATATATGGCATATAGCCATTTTCCCATAGATACTACAAACAGGATCATACTATAACAGGATCCAAATTCATTAATGTCAAAATATTTAACAATCTACTGACTATATTTTATTGCTATCTGGTCTTTGACAGAAATACAAGCTAGCACTGCAACGTAGGGTTCATAAGCAAAAATGTATGTAAACTAGTTTAAAATATTATCTTCATTTGTATACTCGTATCAAGGTAACCTCAACTGAGGCAGTTAGTGTAAGCAAATAACTGATTTGGGAAAAACAGCAATTAATTATTTGCTTGCAACGTATTTTTAATTTTAAATAAAAATGTATACCCAGTCAGGAATGATGCTAGAAAGTAGCTGTCCTAAGAACAGTATCCTTCCTACAGCAATTTGTATACATGGACAGCAAATTATTCTGATTCCCAAAGGTTATTCATTCTGGATATATTCTCCAAAATCTTAGAGGAAGGCATCATTCATTTGAACCTCGTCCCCACTCTCCATCAATCAAAATGTGCTTTCATTTGTGAAAGAGGCATGAACAATGAAGGCTTTAGATTTAACCACTCAGAATGCCTGGGTTCAAATTCTATATCTGTCTCAGAGTAAATACGTAATCTTTCAAAAAAATCATTGGATTTCATTGGTCCTTAGTTTTTACCTATACAATGGATATAATACATACTCTTTATAAAAATGTAAGTACTTATCTGTTTGGATGATGATTCCATTTAAGGTAGACTTATTAATAACCTCTTTGTTACTAAACACCTTCCTTAAAATAGAATGTCTTTTTCATACTTGCTTTGGGTGACAGAACATCTGATATTTATTTCCATCTTTGCAGATAAATGCACTTATATCATGCACATGGCGATAGCAATTTCATTGTCAGGAAATGTGATTATATTATATAGATGAGATGAACCACACCATAATCATGTGTACACATAAAGTACAAACTAGATAACTAAACACGGAAGGTCACTTCTCAGATTCTGTTAATATGCATTTGCTATTTTGACAGGTAACACTTGAGAAAAAATGCAAAGTATCAGACACAATAGATGAAAGATGAACAATATGTAGGGGTTGAAGAAAGAAACCCTTAAAATTGAGAAAGGTATATTCCTTAACATTAGTTTTTTGTAAATTGGGAAAAGGTCTTTGTTATTCGGCATTAGCACTAGAATCCTTCAGACGGCTTCACTAACCAAAAAGGTGCCCCCAAACAGTGTGAACAGCATAGCATGTATATATCCTACCACTATCCATGGGCCACGCACAACACCGACAGGCCAGACACTGAGCTCAGCATTCAATGGAGAACTCAGGTCAAGCAAGTGGATGCACATTGGGTTGCTGTTGTTGTTTTCCTTAATGTGTTTTAATCTGTCCCACTATGCAAAGTTGGATAAAAGCATGACTGAATTCTATTTTATCCACACCCTGTTTTGTCCACCGTCCTCTTTGGGACTCCATGAAAAATGCAGAGAGGGAAGTTCGGGGAGCCTGGACTATTTCCACCTCATACGACTGATACTTAGCTATGAAGGCAGCAACCCTCAAAACCTAGGCTGAGTGATCAGGCCTTTGCAATCAGGAAATAAGAGAGGAAGAGCCATCACAACTGCCTGCAAATAGCAGTGTTTTGGCCTTGGACCAAAATACCAGAAATATTTTAATTAATAGGGACAATGATAAATAAAATAGGAAGTGAGATAAGAAGTCATTGCCTGAGAAAACAAGGCTTTTCTTCTCATTTTTACAACTCTCTGAATGACCCACCAAAGAAAATACATGCAAATAATATTTTAAGTTCCAGGATGTGCTTTTGCTTTTCCAAGAAGGATTGCCCATAGATAAATCCAAGAGGGAGGTCATTAAATTGAACGGAAGATATTTAGAATAGGCTGCTTAACCCCATGTAAAGCAATTGTAAGTCTTTCTTTGTGTTTTTAGAAGTTTTCAGATAAATAGTCAGATTCAATTAAGCTCTGTAACTTCAAGAGATGGCGCTTCTAAGAAGATAGGAGGGGGGAACTGCAGACGTGGGATTCTTCTATCTGTTACCAGACCTGTGGGAGGGCAGAGAGAATTGGGCTATTGTGCTTCAATCAGCAACATAACCTACGTGTCACAGTCAATTTAACCACGGAGCTTTAGAGTTGGGATGGGGACAAATAGCTGTCTGAAACAGAACTTGAGAAAGGGGCAACTCATTTAGTATGAAAGAGTTAAGGGTTTAGATGCAAAGACTACTACAGAAAAAAGTTTTTAAGTAGACTTGAGGTTTGAAGTTTGACAAGAGGAGACATAGTAAAAGTTGCTGTAGCTAATCCCATACTTGGTTAAGAGCATAGATCACGGAGCCAGACTGACAGGGCTTGGGTGCTGCTGGGCAAGTTACTTTCCCTCTCTGTGCCTCAGCTTCCTCATTTGTCATGTGGAAAAATTATACTACTATCTATCTCTTATTGGCTCCTGAGAGTATTTAATAAATGAATACATGTAAAGTTCTTCCAAAGGGCCTGAAAGTTGGTAAAAGTGCTCAACATTTAACTGTTACTACAACCCAGAACTGTTCCCCAAGGAATAACTAACATTTACTTAATATTTACTATGTGATAGAACTTAGGCAAAGTAATTTATGTGAATTACGCTTACTCATGACCATTACCCTATGGTGTAAGTACTATTACTACCTCAATTTTACTGTTAATGAAAGTGAAACACGAGCAGTTAAGGAACTTGGCCAAGGTCTCACAGCAAGGAAGTGGTACTGTTAAGATTCAAATCATGGCAGTCTGGCTCTAGGTACAAAACACTTTGTCACTGCTCGGTGCTATCATTAGACTTCATATAGGAAATGGTGGACACACACAATGCATTTGCTTTCACGTCAGTCTGCTTCAGTGGGTTTAGATTTCTCAACAACAGAAGCTGTAAGTGGATTCATTGCCGCCTGTCAGTACCTAGCAGACCACCTTGTGTGCAGTACATATTTGATAAGTGGCCCACTGGCTGCCTGTCCTCTGTTAATGGCAGGTGTTTAGCTCTATGACTTGTGCCTGTATCCCAAAATACCAGGACAGAACTCACTGCCATCTCTCATGGAGCAGCCCTCCTAATATTGCTATAGTCCCGTGGCCCCCACTGTGCCCCCCAGCCTCTAATAAAGGGACAGTTACTGGTTTCCCTATTCATTTGCCCTCCCTCTTGCCCATCCTCTTTCTAGCACTTCCACCCCATGGTCTGTGTAAGGAAGATCACATAGGACTTGACTGCAAACAATACCAGAGGAGAGAAGAGGAATGAAAAGGAGAGACAGGCCCCAAAATAGATTCCTTTGAGTCCTTTTGTCTTTCCAGCTCTGAGGACTGCTTCACTGTCTCTCCTTTCTAGTGTTCGAGTCTCACAAGTCTCCAAAGCGCAGAATGGGCAAACTGGCATTTGGAAAAAAAAAAAAAAAAAAAAAAATGGGGGCGGGGTGCTATTGGGAAGCCAGAAAAAAAAATTAGAACTTTCATTTCTAAAATAATAAGAAAATTAAGAACACGTTCATAGGAGGCCTGACTTTGGAGCCTTTACTCAATTGGTATCAAATAATCATGCATTATTCATTTCCAAAGAAACAAAAATAATTCCAGAGAGCTACTGGAACTGAAGGCATTGCCCTCACGTGATGGTGCTCTTTCAACATACTGGGCTATGTCGCGGCTTATGTGTGTTTGGGAAAGTAGATTCAAGGATTTTATCTAGTCTTAATTAACCTTCACAGTCTGGACTAGTATCTTAAAAACTAAATAAGCAGCACATATGAACGAGAAAATAGCAATTCTGAGATTCCTACTACTGGTAAGTGTTACATACTAGAAGTGAAAACAGAGATTAGTTCAGTAGATCTAACAAGAATCTTTGAAATTTTTGAAAACAAAATTTTCAGCCAGAAAATTTTGAAAATATCAAAATGCCTACTTAAAACTGAGATTTTTCTTCACTATCCATAACAATGAATTTTGTTCTAAGTAAATACTGTAGCTTGAGGTATCAATGTAATTCATGTTCCTGAATTTAAAATGGAGAAGTATACACTGTCACTCACTTGGGTAATTTAAGAAATAGAATAAGTTGTACAACTTGCCACCAACTATCCAAGAATTGTCTATTATCTTAACGTATTAGGATCATAATAAATATAGATGGGCCTCAACATATTGAAGAGATTAGAACAACCTGTCTTTTTGTAATTTACACATTAATATTCTTAAACTGCTTTGTATAAGGCAGACTTGAACATACTTACATTGGCTTGCCAATAAATATTCAAACCATCCAGTATTATGTTTCTTCCCACCTGCCAGTAGATTGGTTTGGGCAGCTTTACCTACCCTAATATTTGATTATTTGAACGTTTTATTGTAGCCACTCTGAAATTGTGTTCCTTTGAACATGTACGGTCCCTTGAGGATACTTCCGGGAGAGGGGCTGAGGGAGAAGGTCATGGCAGGGTCTCCTTCGGGTTCCCCTCTAGTCCCTCCATCGGCATCTAGATTACACATTAAGCTTTTGCCTAATAATTTACTTACAGAGTTCCATTGCTAAGAAATATTTTGAATTCATTAGTTCATTTGTTCAAATATATTAAGCCTGTTTTATTAAATTTTTATTAAATTTAAATTTGTTTTAGGTAATCAACATAATTCATGTTCCTAAATTTAAAAGAGAGAAATATAAACTATCACTCAACTGGATAATTTAAGAAATGGATAAGTTATACAATTTCCCACTAATTAACCAAGAATAGTCTATTATCTTAACATACTTGGATAGTAGTAAATACGGATGGGACCCCCCCAAAAAAACAAAAAAACAATTTTTAAACTGTTTCATTAAATTTTAAAATTAATTATTCAGTGTATTCAATAAAGTATTCATTTATTCAATAAATATTAAAACTATTGCTTATCGTAGCTCTGTTGTTCCTATTTAAAACTGAGTAAAATTGAAAAATAAAGAAAAGACTGGTGACTTTACTAATGAGGATACAATTCTTACCTCTTGTATCTGTGCTATTGAGATACGGTGGATGCAAAGTCTGCTGGGTGCAGCAAATCTTTAGCTGCAATAAATACCTAGTGGACTTTAGTCATCTGTACATGAATAGTGAAGACAAGAACAGTGTTAAAATGTTTCATAAAATCTTAGGACTATTTTTAAAGGTTTAGAAATGAAATATAATTTGGGATTTTAAAATATTTATTTATTCTCTTGAAATAGAAACCCTCCAATAATCTTTAGTGTCTAGTATTGTAATTCAACTCAGTTGGATTTCATAAACAAAATAGAGACTATTTATAAAGTGTACAACTTCCTAATGAGCTAAAGTACACATGTCACTAAACATTAAAATTATCATCAGCTATTCCACAGAAAGGTACAGTAAGTTTACCTATTTGATGCCAGTGAGTTTGGTGGTTTAAAAGTATATGTTATTAATGATTCAAAATATTCCTATTTCCCTTGCATTTTATTACTATTTCAATTACCGATTAACTTTAGATAAACTTCTGATGCTTGTGCTAATTTCTATGTTCTTGCAATAGTTCAACACAAACTTAGGAAATACATACCAATGTAGACCTAGAATAAAAATTGACCTATATAGTCATGAAGTATATATAAACAAGTAACATTTACTACATTTATTTTACCCTGCATTTTCCAATACTTACTGCCAAGAAAAAAAAAAAAAAGATCTACACATGCCCAAATATATTATTGATGAAATTATTAGCTACCAGTAGGGTTGAATCTGGCTTTATATAATTTACATCACTTTCTCTGTTAAATGTTACTTTTTCATTTGTTTGAAGGAAGAAATCAGATCATCTGAATAGGCAACTGAGACCAAACAAGCTTGAAAACCTCTCACTTCTAATATTTCTATGTAAGAATTAAGAGTATTTAGGTAGACAGCCTCCAAATATAAAGAAAAGATAATCCACGGACTGTTTCATTCTTTAAAAACCTCTTTGATAAGGGGGGGGGGCTATCTTTTGTACATTTTGTAAAGAGATTTAAACACTAAGAGGCCCTCTCTCCCTAGACCAAGGGGCCAGGACCAAAGGGGTTTGAAACTTCTCAACTTCACAGCAAACGATAATCGTGTATTGGAACAAAAGGCAAGGATGACTCAGAATGTAATTAGGGTTGTGCATCTAAGCAAATGACACAATATAACTGTGGTATTTCAAAAAAGAAAAGAAGAACCAGGCTCAGGAAAAGGCTGCTAATGTTTCCACACAGAGGCAAGGCCAAAAACAAAATCTCCTTCATTAGCACATTATAGCACAGGAGCTGATATTTTGTAGCCGGGCAACCCACTTGTTGCTTCGCCCCTCTCCTCATCTACACGAGTGGGAATACTGGTAATGTTTATATTTAACACAAATGACAGAGGGAGAACAAGATTTCTAAATAGGCCACATGTAAGAGGCTGAGCGAAAGTTTCATTTTTATGAAAACAGAATGCCTCCGATGTTTTGTCCACAATCTTGCTGATGCCACTACCAACAGGATGAAACAGACACATACAGCAGAGAACCTTCCTGCCCATCCTTGTTTATCCAGAGACTGCTCATCTGCCCTGTTACTCAGGTGCTTTTCCTTTTTACCATAGATCTGCTTTTGGAATATTTCTGTGTTCACATGATGATGGGCAGGGAAAAGAAAGGACATGAAATTTCCCTGCCTGTACTACTCTAAAATGTCACCTCACAGCATGTCTCGATACCAAGCCAAGAAATGGTTTAGCCAGGCTCTCTGCCAACTGGCGTGGACCTGAAAATCATTTGGCCTCCTGGAGGGCAATGTTTTTTCCCACACAACAAACTTCACAATTTATCTTGCAATGGTCCCAATATTAATACCATGTACCCTTTACGCTATAGAACAGGGGTCAACAAACTTTCCGTGAAGGGCTGAATATTAAATTTTAGGCTGTGTGGGTCATTTGGTCTCTGTTGCAACTCCTCAACTCTGCCTCTGTAGTAAGAAAGCAGCCATAGACAATAGACAATGTATATCAAATGGGTGTGGCTCTGTTTCAATAAACCTTTATGCATAGACAATATATTAAGAAGTGGGTGTGTTTATATTCCAATAAAAAATTATTTACAAATACAGGTGGCTGGCAGGATTTAGCCCATCAGCTATAGTTTGCTGGCCTTTGATATGGAAGATGAAAACTCAGAAGATAAATTAAAATTTCTTCTGGACTTTCAGTCAAGATGGCTGAGTAGGTAAACGTGGTACTCTCCTCCTCCCACAACCACATCAAAATTACAACTAAACTATAGGAAACCCATCATTGAGAACCACTTGAAGTCTAACTGAACAAAAGTCCTATAACTAAGGATATACTGAAGAAGCCACGTCAAGACTACATAATGTCTTGCCACTGCCACTTACTATTATTTTGTATGATACTTCTTCCCAATAAAGATATTTTACTTAAAAATACAAAAATAGTAAAATAAAATGTCTCCTATTACACAGTTAGCAGGGTACTGTATGGAATATAATTGTCTCATGCTCATACATATATTTAATTATAGTCCAAATTTGCCCATGGAGTTCATTTATTTCTCTATTCATTAAAACAAAAACAAAAACACACATACAAAAAACTATTTTCAACTATGATCCAGGCATTGTGCTAGAAAAGTAGATCTGATATCAAAAATAATAAAGTAGTAAATAAAACTGGTGAACAAGACAGGCACAGTCTCTAATACCTCATAGATTGTAGGGTCTGGGAGAAAATTTTTTGTAACTATGTATTGAGGTCCTACTGTCTGCCATGTACTCTTCCAGGAGTGAGGTATACTGCCAGGAACAAAGTACACAAGGAACTCTTGCAGCATTTACAATCTTTGTAGAGGGAGACAGAATAAATAATATGACAAACAATATATTGTCACACAGTGGTAAACGCCACGAACAGTATAATATAACAGAATGTCACTTAGCAGAGCAGGGGAAGGTAGTAGGTAACAGTGCTTAGAGAAGACTTTCTAAGAAGACTTCTGAGCAAAGACCTGAATAAAGAGAAGGAGCCATCATGTCAAGATCTGGGGGAATAATTGTCCAAGCTACATGAACAGCATGTAAACTCCCTGTGCTATGAATGAACTAGTCTGTCTTTAGAGTGTCTGGAATGAGGGAAAAGTGGTAAATGATGAATCCAGAGAGAAGTATGGGAGCAGATTATATAGGGCCTTGTGGTAAAAAAATTTGGATTTTATTCTTACATAATGAAAAACTGTAGGGGGATTTTAAGGAAAGAATGACACATTCTTCTTCATTTTAAGTGAAATTGAACTCATAATTACATATGAGATAAATACTACTAAAATACAGCTCAATGTGAACTGGCTCAGTCCTGGGGTAGGGAAGGGCTTCAATCACCCATAGAAAAGGACCTACTTGATATGGTCCTAAAATTGAACACGCATCAATGGAGACAGATTGGGAAGAGGCTTGCTCCTTCCTACAGAAAAATCCAAAGGCTGTTGTAGCTCCAATTGCCCAATGTCTGGGACCCAGAAAACTTTTTTATGCCTTCTTGGATCTTTTGATTCTAATATGTAACAAGTAAATAATAAAACCTAACTATTCATTGAGAACTTAATAAAGGGCTCCTACTGGGCTTGAAAATTGGGGGTTATTCTTTCAATGAAGTTAGTTGGGTACATTTCTACCACTGGATTTAAAAGACAATTATTCCTACTAACCTTTCTTGGCAACTACCATTTTTTTCCCATCTCTATGCATAAATCATATATGTAATTTTCTTCAAGTTTAGTGACACATTTCTAAAAATGCATCAGCTGTCTTCTCATTTAACACATTCAGGAAGTTCCCCCACATGTGCAAATAAAACATAGAGCATCCTTTCTGGCTCAGTATTGCAGTCAGTGGCCATCAAAACAATGCACAGTTGAGAAGTCAGTCTGAGTTACTTAGATTCATATGTGCACATATTATATGTAAATATATGCCATTATTGTACGCAATAAATGGTCACCTACGGTCTACAAGCACAAAACTCTTTTTCCTTCCAAAGGAAGATCTAGCTGAGCTTCAAGTAACCTAGCATCAAGGATTAAAGCAACTTTAGCACCTGAAAGTAGTTGCAAGGTCCCTTAACTTGCATTATTTTATACCCAGCACCACACGCTTGAGCTCTTGATGTTTTTATTTTATTTTATTTTTTTTATTTTTAGATTATAATAGTAATAGAGATACTGTTAAGTCAATTAATAAACATCTTTGGAGATAAAAAGACAAATAAAGAGACATTTACTACACTCAAGGAACTATTGTCTAAGTAGGAAAACAGGCCTTAAAACAAATACTGAAAACGACAACAACCACATAACATGGAAGTGCAGTGCTCGCATGATACCTGCAAGGTACTATAACATTGGAGAACTCAGCCTGGGAGAGGAAGTGGAGTGTGGGTGCCTTTCCTGGAGAAACTGGCAACAAAGCTGATTCTTGAAGAATAATTAAGAGGACAAAATTGAAAGACTGTATAAGTTTTTGAGACCCTAGATCAATGGGTGAATATAATTTGAACAATAACCACCTACTCTAAACCCAATTATCACTTTAATTAATATTGGGACAAAAATATTATAGGTTGTAGTCCTTGCCTAAATGACAACTTTCAATCTATATAGGGAGGTAGGTGTAGATCCAAACAAAAATGTTACTAGTACACAGAAAAGTATAGACTGCAATACACAGACAATGCATGAATTTGTTCATTCAACAAGTATTTATTGTCTATCTACTATGTATCATATACTGCTCTAGAACTGGGGATACAACAGTGGACAAACACACAAGATCACAGACCTCATGGAGGTCACATTCTAGTATGGGTTAATACAAGGTCTGACAATGAAGTTCCTGAACTTGCCACTGTGTGTTTACATTGGGAGCACTGCACAAACAGCTAGGAAAGGTTTCATAATCCTGGTATATCAGTGTCTCACAGCTGTGTTCGTGTCGACATGTGGTGGTATCTTGCTGAGTGGTGTTCATTATTGTCATTGTGTGTTATTGTGTGCTGTCATAAGAACGTCTGAGCTTGAATTAGAGCAATGAACAAACGTGAAATTTCTTGTTAACCTTGGCAAGAGTGAAAGTGAAATCAGGGACATGTTAGTCCAAGTTTATGAGGATAATGCCATGAAGAAAACGGCAGTGTACAAATGGATTAAACGTTTTTCTGAGGGGGGAGAATGTGTCACTGATGAAGAGAGGTCACGGTGGACAGTAACGAGCAGAACTGACTAAAACATTGCAAAAATTCTTCAAATTGTGCATCAAAATCATCGGCTGACTGTGAGAAGCATAGCAGACTAAGTAAACGTTGATAGAAAAACAGTTAGAAAAATCTTAACTGAAAATCTTGGCATGAGAAAGGTGTGCCCAAAAATGGTTCCGAAGTAGCTCACCGATGAACAAAAGCAACGAAGAGTCAAAGTTTGTCAAGACCTTTTGGAGAGGCAAGACAATATTTTGGGCCATGTTATCACTGGGTAAAACATGGGTGCACCAATACGACCCTGAAATAAAATGTCAAAGTGTACAATGAAAGTCAGCCAATTTTCCACAACCAAAAACGTTCCGTCAGTCCAAATCAAGAGTTGAAATGATATTATTAAACTTTTTTGATATCAGAGAATATCATTGGATATTCATTATGAATTTGTACCAATTGCACAAACAGTTAACCAAGTTTCCTATTTGAAAGTGCTGAAAAGGCTGCATGAAAAAGTTAGACCAAAACAACCTGAATTTTTTGCCAACAACTCATGGCTCTTGCATTACGATAATGCACCAGATCACTCAGCACTGTCTGTCAGGGAGTTTTTAGCCAGTAAACAAATAACTGTATTGGAACATCCTCCCTACTCACCTGATCTGGCCCCCAATGACTTCTTTCTTTATCTGAAGATAAAGGAAATATTGAAAGGAAGACATTTTGATGACATTCAGGACATGAAGGGTAATACGACGACAGCTCTGATGGCCATTCCAGAAAAAGAGTTCGAAAATTGCTTTGAAAGGTGGACTAGGTGCTGGCATCGGTGCATAGCTTCCCAAGGGGAGTACTTCGAAGGTGACCATAGTTATATTCAGCAATGAGGTATGTAGTACTTTTTCTAGGATGAATTTGTTAACTTAATTGTCAGACCTTGTATATGGTTTTAAAAGGATCATCACGATCATTAATATATTTCAAGCAATAGCATGCTAAATCCTAATTCTCTGAAGCAAAAGATATAGGTATAGGATGTTAAGTCAAAAAAATGCTGTCAAATAGAAAAATTCAATCAAACATTGCAGTGAAAGCTTTTTATTCATTAAAATTTTCTGGATAGCAATTCATAACTACATTTTCTACAAATAATCTCAATTCATCAATTTTAGTGAGTATGAAATATTTATAGTAAATAGACCCTTGTTCTGTTACAAGTCATTTTTTGAGTCAATTTATTTATACTTTCGACCAAAAAAAAAAAAAAAAAAGATATCCTTTGGAAAAGGCAAAACAGACTTTCTAAACATTCCCCCAAATTCTAGAACATGTCATTTTAAATCTGAATATTTTAAATATACATATTTGTGAACTTTTGAGATATGGGAGGGAGAAAATAATAGTTCAAAAAGAACAAAATGTGGAATAGATATTAAACATTAGACATTTCTCTGTCATAGAAAGGTTGAAAGGAATCAGAAGAAAGTGGCAAAAACACAAAGGCCATTTATACTTATTGAAATCTGGTCACTCTAAGGTATTGGATATGATTTCTAATAATTCTGAAAAGAGCTATATAATAGAAGAGAGTCAAACCTAGACGTACATACAGCCCAGGTGTTTCATCCAATAAAACTGTAATTTTTGAGCGTATTATTTTTATTGTTCTTCCTCGTCTGACAAGTGAGGATAATACTATCAACCTATAATCAACAAGTTATCATGGAGAATTGATTTCCTCGAATTAAATCCATGACACCAAGAGACCAGTGCCATGACAGTTCCAGCACTTATGGTGACCAAAACATCTTTTGCCCCCTTGCATACCTTGCATCTCATCTTGTTCAGTTAGAAGACCACAAAAGTTGAGGGATGAGATTTGAGAGTGTATTGTAAGGTGACTTTGTGACAGCCAGTGTCTTGTGAAGAAATATTTAAAAGAACCCAGTCTATCAAACTTCAAGGAAGGTAGTAGATTAACATACATTATCATCTGGCTGCCTCTAGCACTGATAATACATTCTGCCAAAACTTTCCTGATAGTGATTCCATGAGCTGCATAATAATCACTGTGCTTTGATTAATTATTTTGTTGAATAAAAGGTTGAGTTAATTGCACTTACACTGATAGCCTCAGTTTCTGCAGTGCATTGCTTCTTATGCTAACACAACTACTTGGACTCAAAATAGGAGTACAAATTCCAGTATTAAACATACCAAATGGTTACAGTAAAAAGATTTCCATTTCAATTATCAAAATAAATACATGAAATTTAGAACCTGAAGTGAAGAAAGCCTCTAATTAAGGGAAACTTAGGAGAGCCTTTAGCAAGTTCTTTGCTGAGTGCAATTATTTGGTGTCTGGATCCCCAGACCAACTGCATTAACAGTGACAAAAGATATGCAAATTTAAATAGACAATAGTCAAGCCAAATTGCTCTGACTCATACCAACAGGGACATTTTCAGCATATATTCAGCTTGATTCATGCTAGCAAGGGTCAATGTAACAGTTATGTTTGGCTATAATCTGAAGACTATACCATAATCACTGACCAAGAACAATGTAAACAAAAATCAAATTTATTTCCACAATAAACTAATATATATGAAACATGTGAATGATTTAAGCCCAGTAGAATCATGTATTTACCCTGTCACTGATGAATAAATGCGTAAAAAAATATATGTATTAACGTGTTTTAATTACCATTTTAACTATATATTTTAAGCAAACAAAATATTACATCCTTTGGTAGAACAGCTCATTCAAGACAATTTGGGACAAAATTTCCCTCCCCATCCTCCTCAAAGAATCCAGACTAATTTAAAATGACTGAAGTCTCATTAAAAACTATACTGACAGTATATTGAGAACAGTAATAAGCAAATCAACCAAATTCATTTGTTTACTATGGAAATAAGTTTTGCCAAAAAAAACCAACAAAAACCAGATATACTATTTATTATAAATGGCTGCTGAAATTTGTGTCTGAAATTTAAGTTACAGTTACCAAAAGACTGCAGAATTCCATTTGCTTTCTATTTTTGTGCCGATCTATCGCTTTTTTTCACCTGTAGTCCACAACAGAAAGATTAACTACAATTCCAGATTTGGAAACTCTGAAACTACTGAGTTTCAGTTAACTTGTCCAATAAAATAACAGTGATCTTAGTTCAGTCCCTAGTGGACAAGAGTAGAATAACTACTACTCGGCATGATTCAGCAGGCAGTGAGTGATCTTAAGATAGCATGACCACACAGGAACAAAAAAAGAGTCTGTCCTTTCCCTATCTATCTTTTATCTTCTTAAAAGGTTTGTTCTGTTAACTGCCTAACTTAAGGGAGACCGGACTGGTTGCATTCCTACCTGTATGCACCAAGTGGATTTTTCAGCAAAGACCCCCAGGGTTGATGGGAGTGAAGGAACAGGCTTTTCACAAATTGGGACATTTGCCCCACCTCTGGTGACATAGTTGAATACACTTGTTATCTGTTGCTTACCTGTTAGCCAGTTATACAGAGAGCAAAGAAAAAATGAACTGCGGAAACGTTTCATATTTTTATATTCATATTTTCAACAAAAACTTAAATGGTTTATAGGGAAATAACTGAATGAAATGTTCAATTTGGTTTCTAGAAAGTGGGATTAAATGCATACTCAACATTAACATTCACCTGGATACCTAGACGCCCACATGGCACTGACTGTACCTGCAGTGCCCTGAGAAGAGAGCACAGGAGAAATGGAGGAAGCATACCCGCCGTGCTCTGCCCCAATCTGCAGGTGCACATCTTTGGGAATGGCCACCGCCAGCTTGATTTCTCCTTTCCATAGTGGGCAAACCACCTCTTCCTGATGAGTTCACATTCAAATTTGTCTTCCTGATTTTTTTTTTCTCAAGGACAGATGAAATGTGGCAGAAATTAATTCTGTACTAGTCTGCTACTTGCTAAAATTTAGTTTCCTTTACAAACTTATACAGATTCTCCTACCAAATACCACACTTTACATTTACTCTTATTTTGTGCTAACTTTACTAGAGGTTGAAAAATAAGTATTTGGTGATGATTCCCCATCCTGGCTGCACAAAATTTCCTGGTGTAGAATCTATTTGATCCTAAATTAGTATTGTCATTATTTTCTTTCTTTTCTTTTTTTTTCCTACTTGCTCAAGATGTACTTGCTTTTTTTTTTTTAAGTTGGGTTTTGACAGTCAGAAGGCTCAAGCAAAAATGTACATAAGGGGAAACCAGAAATGTCATAAAATGTGCCATTGCTCGGCACACAAATAGGGTGCCACCATACTTTTGTGTAAGCTAGCACAAACCTAAAAACCTCGCCTCACTGGTGAACTCAGGGGGAGAGAGCCCTCTCGCATTTGCAAACACTGACCCCCTGGAGCAAAAGGTAAACACACAAAAGCTCCCCTAAGGATCTCTAGCTACAGTGCAAGAACAAAAAGCTCCGTGCAATTAGAAACCGAAAGCAATCACTTACTTTTTGCAGCCACTGAGTATAATTTTCCAGCACATGCTCCAGATGTTGAAGTTTCTGGGAAGAGAAATCCGGTTCCACGTGCGGAGCATCTCTCTGCAGAGCGTTTGTGTTGTACTGGTCTGTCGTACTCTCACGACAGTTCCCGTCGTGTTCTGGAAGAATGAAAGTGTAGGCACACTGCCCGTACTGAATCCGGTTATATCTTCTCCCACTGTTTTCTGGACTTCGGCGCTGGTTGCTGCACCCTACGTGAGTCAGAATGGCAGCGAGGAAAGCTAAGGAAAGGAAAACTGTCATTGTACTGCCAGCACTTTCTCTCCGTGCCTCTCGCAAAACTTGCTCCTTTCTTCTGACCTTTAAACTAGTTCTTTATTTCAGGTAAAACTGCTTGTTTCTTTGACTTTTTCTCGTTCAAAGAAAGCTTTTGAAGAAGAATCACAGAAAACTAGCCATTTGTTAGCTTTGTTCTAAAATGTATTTTTTTATTTCACTGTAATGATAGCTTCCTTAGTTAAAACTTGAGATATTTATTGCATAGTAGCTGAGATTTATTGTTTCCTCTCTGTGTAACTGTTCAGCGTGGAGCCTGCCTGAGTCAGCTGCGTGTACATATTCTAGACCCTTTCCTCTACCCTATCTGCTGCAGATCTGCTATTTTCTCCCAGACCTCAGTGAGTTTTATTAAGGTTGCACATCCAAGCCAAGCTGGAAGCAGGCAGCCTTTCACAAGATGACTTGACAGGAATGCATGAGGGTGCCCCTATGCTAAGGATTGCTGATGGCTTGGAGCAGCGGGATCGTCTTACAAATTGGCTAGATGCGCATGACCTGGATCATGTATGGCCCTCCCGACCCTTCCGCAGACAATTGTCTGGAGCCTTTAGCAGATTCATGGCCAATCAATAAATAGAGCAGTCCACCTTAATACACTCTTAGTGTGCATGCTGACCTACTAAAACCTAGCAAAGTAGCAGTACGTTTTGAAAGTTACTATTTAATTGTTGAACCCTAAGAAGAAAACTGGCATAGCGTCCAGTGAAATTGTTTTTAAGAGTGAATGACAAATCTATATAATTATTAATTTAAAAACAATTTACTTTTGACTCTGGGGGAAAAGATACTAAAAAGCATTTTTAGAGATGGTATTCTTTCATTGTACTCCCTTAGATGTTTAGGAGGTGGAGAAAATTGTCAGAGTGTGTCAAATTAGCAAAAATATTTCATAACTTGGCACTTAAAGGACTATAGCATGTGCATAATTAAGTAGAATAATCTGAGTACTTTCTGAAATATGGAATTTAAATGGAACCAGTCCCTGATTAGAATGCAGCCCTGTGTATTCTGTGTATATAAATTGAGCAACTTCCTTACAAAAACAGTGTGGTTACAATTTAAGACAGTGGCCTGAGAATTATTAATTCCTGTGGTATATCCTAATCATATATTTCACAAGGACCTCTTTGGTGTTGCTATGACTATCTTTACTGGTATGGAACTTCCACATAAATTCTCCTGTGGCTGCATAGAAAAACTATCTGAGAAAAAAAAAACATGTGTCAGGTGTGCCAGTGGCATAGAAAGGGCTATATGGAAGAAATCTCTGATTTCTAATAAGTAAGAAACAAAAATTATCAGAAGGTGATTTTCCAAATCTGGGGTGTAAACATTTGCACAAAGGGATCTGTAAAACGTTTAAAAAAAAACAAAAAAAAAAACAGGTGATAATTAGATAATTAAGTTTACAGCACTGAGATCTTTACTAAGTGTGTGCAGAAAACATGAATTATGAGCAGGGGCTTTCATCAAGAACTGGGAGGGATTTTAGGGAATGGAGCTTCTCAACTGCAGTCAGAGTGTGAAAACAGAAGCCACAGATGTTGACTCTCATGTCCAGGAATGGGGGGGTGGGAGGTGCAGGGCAGTGGGTGAAAGGCAATAGAGGTTAGAAACTGACATGTAGGGAGAAGTTAGAGGAGAGGGCAAAACAAATTCCTGAAAGAATATGATATACTTGGGGAAAATAAATTGTGCTGAGATTTATGAGTCCTTTCCACACCCCAAAACAAATTCCTGATCTGACATATATGGAAACAAGTAATATCAAACATAGCAATAAACTTTTTGACCCACATTTGCAGTCTCCTCCTGACATTGCATGTCTCCCTGTTGGCTAGGTCACTCGTGTGTAATAATAATGACATTTATTAAGATCTTACTATTGTCCAGGCCTGTGCCAAGTACTCCTTACACACAGTCTCTTTTAATTATCCCAACAAACCTAACACATGGATATTATGTTTAATCCCATTTTATCGTTGGGAAAACTGAGTCACAGAAGGGCTAACTGGTCACAACTCACATAGCTGGTGAGTGATGGTGCCAGTATGTAAACACTGGCCAACTGATTGCTAGTCTAAGCTTCCAACTGCCAAGCCAGCCAAGACTTCCAAAAGAGCTCCAGCTGTACTGATTCACAGTCCTAACACAGGTTAACTGATGGTACTTAGAAGAAATAGAACTGATTAAAAGCCTGTTTACGCTGCCAAAGTGATTTCATCCTTTCTCTGTACCCAAAAGCCAAACAAAAGAAAGTGACAGGTAACCCACACAATCCAGTTTTTAAGGGCCCACCGGGATGAAGTGGACTGGCATAGCACAGGTTGTCTAAGAACACTTTCCAATATTGCTTGCTTTGAAAATTATTCCTGGAAAGAAGAAATTCCAAACCCAACACCTGTGAGTGCTTCATTAAACACTAAATAGAGCCGAAAATCAACAGAAGACAAGGATGAGTAGTGAGGGAGGGCTCTGTTAAAATGCTCCTATGATTTTTAACAGCCAAGATTGTTAAAAATCTGTCCGTGTGTGTGTGTGTGTGTGTGTGTGTGTGTGTGTGTGCTTTTTCGTGTATACGTTTTGTCATGCAGGGACTCTAGTCCTGCTGTTGGCACAAGAACGCAGGATATGGTGAGGCCAAAAAGGAACACCAATGGAGCCATGGATGGGGGGTTCATACCACTATAGTCTCGCTGGCGGCTGGGTTGGAGACACAGGAAGCAGGAGCCACATGATCCGCAATCCACCGTCCACGCTTCTCTGCCAACCAACCAACCAATCCCCTAATGTAGCCACGGCAGTTATGTTAGTGGCTAATGGCTAACCAGTAACAGCGGATGGCCATCTGATCACAGCTGATGGCCATCTAATAACTGAGCCAGCACCTTTCCACGTGAGGCCAAGAGCCTGGAAACTCCTCTCTGGGACTCTGTCCCTACAACTCATGTGTTTTGGGACTCCAGCTGAGGAGACACTGGGCACGTTTGAGGATCCTAACGACGTGCTCAAGACCATATGCTTTCAGGGACCTGAACCGAACCAATAGCAATACTGTTGTTGTTGGTAGGGAGTATTCAGAAATGTTGCTGTTTTAGGAGACTTTAAAATTTAGGAAGTGGGATGAAGTAGAGGCCATATTGAAAAAAAAAAAAAAAAAAGATCCTCTACTACACTTCCAAATAACAATGTTCTGAAGAGAATTCTATTAATTGTATACTGAGGGAGCTTGATCTTGAAAGCTTTGTATCTTCGCATTTTGCCTGCATTATCAGAGCTCTGGAATAAGGAGGTATATACTTTAAGATTCTCATCGCATATTTACAATAGCCCTATAAACATTAAGTTCATCCAGAAATTCACAGTAGGACAGGGAACAGCATTTCTATGGGAACTTAATGGCTCTAAATCTTCCTAAGACCCAGTCTTTGTTAGTTCTTTTTCATTTCTTCCTCTTCTCCTCCTCCTCCTCCTCCTCCTCCTCCTCTTCCTCCTCCTCCTCCTCCTCCTTCTCTTTCCTCCTCTTCTTCTTTAGATTCAGATGTATAAAACAACATAATGACTAGACATTTACACCCCTTACAAAGTGACTACCCATCTGACACCGTACATAGCTATTACAATACCATTGACTATATTACCTATGTTGTACTTTTATGAAGCTTTATCCAGGCCCAATAACTGGCTCTCTCTGGTGCATTTCAATAACCTTCCCTTCATATCTCCGTAGTGGCATTTCTCACACTGCTTTCTAATTATATTTTGGTCTTCCCCTTTAGCTGTGAGTTCATCAAGTGATCTCTCTTTAATCATCAGTTCCCCAGCACTTACTATGCACTTTGGTTGAAGGAATGAAAGAATGAATGAGTGAATGAGCTTCTTACTGTGCTATCTGACTACGACATGACTGACCACATCTGCTGCAATATTGGGGTGAGTTTGCCTAGAATTGGGATGAAGCCAAACTTATTCTGAAGAATGAGTCTGACACAAGAACATGGTACAGTGATAATGCAAAACATTTTAAAACACTTAACAAATTAATTTCCTCATTTTTATAGCACCCCCATAATTATGCATTATTAATCCCATTTTGCAGATAAGAAAATTAAATGCACATAGAAGTTAATTGCCCAGTATCTATGATCTCTTATGTGGCACAGCAAGAATTTGACCCTCAATCCATTTAATTCTGGGGCTCATATTCATACCCCACTGAGCTATAATGCCTCCAACAATATCTCAGTATTAGGAAACAGGAAGAAAACATTTCTTAAACTTAGAGGACAGGCACAACATGACATGAATAAGATTGGTCTCCTCCTCCTACCATGGCCTTCAGGGATTCATGTATGACCTTCCAAAACAGAGCTAATATCAAGCTAGAATGCACCAGTATGGTTGTCCCATCTGCTAACCAACATCCAATCTGATTGTTTGGTTATATTTTGGGTCCATTCTGAATGGTTAGTCCTGTGCCATATCACCTGTTTTATATCTTGATTATGACACATGATCTAAAATAAAATTAGACAATATAAAATAAAATAGAATTTACTTCTCAAAAACACCATCAGGCACTCCCCTGGTATTTGTATGATACCCTATGCTGGCAAAAGGGGTAGGAAAGCATTCTCCTCCTTGAATACTGAACACAATGCCATTCATATTCTATGAATAGGTTCTTAGAATATGTCCTATATTCTAAGGACACCATATTCGATGACTCTGCTCTGGAACTTTTAGGGGTCATGCATATCAGCAGGGCTATGGTCATGGCAGCTATATATAAAAGGAGGGCACTTGGCTGTGATCGCTGGAGGCAGAGTCAAGACCCCTTCACTCAACCATGTAGGCAGCAAAGGTATCCACAACAGATGGAAATACCACAGAGGGCTAAAAGAAAAAAACGGGAAGATGGAGGCTATCACCTGGTGACTGACAACATTTCATCAGTACATGTGAAATATCCATCGAGAACTCCCAAATCAATTGGGGAGACTTTCAAAGAGCTGGAGATGCTGCAGCAAGTGGGGGTGAGGAAGACATTGCAGTGTGTGGAGACATCTAGGTAGTCGAGGAAAATAAATATTATATAAACATTTCCCCACCTTCTGATGAGAGAAATCCCTGGTAATTTGGTGGGCGTCTTGCTTGCTGAGTCAATTTTTAATTATAGCTGTGCAAATGGGAAAGAGATGAGACAGAATTAACTTGTTCTACCTAAGAAAGAAACAGAGGGACTCAAAAAAAGATCTGGAAATGGAGGGCTAGAGCTACAGATGTTTAGAGAAGAGACAAGAGACAGGAAACTGGTGGCTGTGGGGCTATCAGAAACTTGGGAAGATACATCAAGTATGGAGGTCAGGAATGAAATGGTGTTTCCTGTGAGATAAAATCCCCCCCCTTTTTTTAAATAAAATATATGCTTTGAGGCAAGTGACTTCTTTAGGGTGAATGAGAAGAATTGTTGGTCCTTGCTCCAAACATGGGAACAGCTAACATCTGGGTTACATAGACTGCTAATATGACTGCAATTAAAGTCATTGATTTCATGTTGGTCTTTCATACTAGATTAGAGCCTCTCTAGGACTGGGACTGTGTATGTCTTATTGATCACTCTATCTCTTTTCCTGGTACATAAGGAGTAACTGAGAAATAATATTTGTGATCCAGCTGACTGATTTATTCCCTTTCATTCTTGATGATGAGATCTGAAGATGTCAAAACATCACCACCCTCCCTGGGAGATTTTCATGTGCTGACACTGCCTGGACCCCCAAACATTCTAGAGAGTAGCATAAGAGACTAAGAGTTCATAGATTACAAAGCAAATCCTAGGAGTGGCAGTGGTATGGTATCTAACACGCGCAGCCACCCATGTTCATTGCCATGGTGAAGAACCATTCAAGAAACATCGCAGAAATACCTTCCAATGTGAGGTTACTTGTTAATTCTACAACATACATAACTTCTTTCAAGTACCCAAGTCAGAAAAGAAAACAAACAGCTGGAGACTGTACCAAGTAGAAATACAGATGCCAACATTCCCCTCATACCAGAATGCAGAAAGGTTTCCACTGGAAGCCCAGTGACAAGATTTTATTACGGGAAAAGGCATATAAACCACTTTGTATTTACTGTCTCCTCCTTTCTTCTCTTTTTACCTACAGAAGTCTTAATTCCTAGATGAGAGAAAAATGCAAAAGTCTCAGTCTCAACTTTTCCTACTTCAGGAAGAACACGCATTTGAAAGGAATGGCTGGAATCACGAGTTCATGAATCAAGTACCCCGTGGCACTTGGATGGTGGCTAATCGTTGCAGCTAAAGTTGATAACTGCCCTTGATTATGCAGTGACTCAAAGATAGAGGACTTTCTGTGATTTTGGGTGTGTGATTAAAGAGTTGTGACAACCTCTGTTCATCAGAGATGAGAAAAAAAAAGATCACTCATAAGTAGTGCAAACTTAGATGACAATATGGAAATAAGATCCCTGAATTTTTATAAACTCTATCATTCTTTCTTTCTTAGCCTTATTTTCATACTCTGTGTTAATCTAATACTACTTTCTCTCCTTGCCAGATTGGATGAACTGTTTCATAGTGGTTAAGGTTGGAGAGAGATTGCTTTATTTTTGTTTTCATTTCTTGTTTATACTATTAAACAAGATTAGGTTACACTGGACAAAACATTTAATTATTCTAAGTCAGTTTCCTCATCCATAAAATAAGGATGATGATACAGTGCCACTTTTATAAGGGGGAGGTAAAGATTAAAGAAGATAATGGATGTAAAGTACTGAGCAGAGCATCTAGATCATATCAAATGCTTTAAATGACAGTTCTTAGTTCTAAATGTGAGTTCTCTTTCTTGTACTCAAAATGGTTCTACTTTTAAAGTTGTTAATTAAATTTTTGTGACTGTTTAACTCTATTCCTTATCATTTTTCCTCTTAATTGTTCAAAAGCACTTCTGAATTTCTTTAAAAGCATAATATTTAGGAAGCACATTTTAATATGGAGGGGTGACCATGTTCTCATTGCTGCATCCCTGGCACCTAGAAGAGTGAGTGCTTGACACATAATAGGTGCTCAATAAATAATACACTGAATGAATGCTACAAATAGGAAACAATTTAGTAAGAATATACTACTCCACAGAGACATTTAGTAGGGCAGACAGACATATAAACCAATCACATTTGGTAGTGTGATGAGAATTTTATTCCCTGGAAACCATGGGAGTCATATGGAAGACATTTATGTTTTGTCACCATGACTTGTTATCTGACTCATTTCCAGCCAATTCAAGTAGATGACCCTAATTTTAAGCGCTTCTATTATGACTAGACTTGTGGCATATATCACCCCTTTCTGTTTCCTGGGATGGGGAGACACAGTACCAAGTGTTTGCCTCTGATAAAATGAAAAAAGAATTGGAGCAATCTGCTATTAACCTTATAAGAAATATACAACTTGACATGAATTGTGCATAAGCAAGGGAAACCTTATTTTGTCTAATTTTTTCCCAAATTAATTTTGTTTTTCCTCAGGCTTTAATCAGATTAGGAATTTGGCAATTAACTTAGAAAATAAATTTTACTGGTATATAAAACGTGAAAATATAATGGCTTTCACCAGGCTTTTAGTTCATAAACTGACAGGCAAAGACCAGTCCTTTTAATCTTAAATAAAGTATTTAATCTTAAATTAAGTCTGAAAAGTTTACACTCCCCCCGCCCCCACTGAATATGTATTTTGGTTCTTTCCTCTTTGTCTTGTAATTAGTAAAAATCTTTAAAGGGGAAAATAGTGATAAGTAAAGAAAGGCTAGGATAGAAGGCAACCATAATGACTAAAAAAATTGGAAAATATTGTCATAACCATTTCATTCTCTATAGTTAAATGTTCCTTTTACTTGTGATATATACAGATGGGTCATTTTTAGGTCCAGAGGCACCAAAAAACCTACATGTTTTGCAAATGTTTCCCAAATTTGTGTCATGTTCACCTTCACTGTATTTACCAAAACTATATACATGCTTCTTGTACTACCATATACCCAATAGTTTCCTTAACTCAAATTTTAAACTTTCTACATATCTCAGATTTACCTTAAACCAATGCATCTGGGAAACCAAGCACTTGGGCTTTTTCCTGAAGTACATTAAAATAAACACAGAATAGCAAGATACTGTGTTTCCCTGAAAATAAAACCGGGTCTTATATTAATTTTTGCTCCAAAAGACACATTAGGGCTTATGTTCAGGGGATGTCATCATAAAAATCATGCTAGGGGTTATTTTCCGGTTAGGTCTTATTTTCGGGGAAACACGGTAATATTTGTCCACATGGAACCCACCACATATTTCATGTCCCCAGTGCAATGTGTACCACACTTCGGGAAAATGACTTGGTGCTATCAACAGTACAGTCATCCATCTTACAAAATGAATGAAACAATACCTCCTGTCAGCATATCTGTGGAAAAGACTGTTGTAGCTGCAGTCCCTCAAGATCAGTTTGCATCTTGTCCAGAGTGTTTGGGGATTGTTTCCATTCTGTAGTCAAATCAGAAGTACAACAAAAGAAAAAGAGAGAAAAAAAAAAAAAAGCTTTTGAATCAGAGGCTTTCACTGCCAGAGAGCACTTGAAGGATTTCCCTACATCCCAACTGGGGAAGTCATGGTGGGGGATTGGCAGCAGCCAGCCCTATTTGTAATGTTGTCCACTGACAGAAATGCCCAACTGAAGGTCTGAAATTGAAACTAATGATTGACCAGGAATTTCAACAGCTCTTCTCTTGATTCTGGCAATGGAAAGGCTAGTGAAGTGATTTGGTGTCTGAAGAGTAAATCTTCACTCCTTTTCAGTCTTACATTTGGAAGAATGTTAGGGAAATAGTAAACAAATGTCTTCTCAAGAGTTGCATTCCCCTTGGAGAATTTACATTCCTTTCTGACATCACTCAAAGAACCATAAAAACATATCAGTTCAAAAAAGGGAAAGGAGAGTTAATATTTAAAGGAAAAGTTAGGAATCAATTACACTCAGTTTAATAATCATTAACATTTATTGAGTATCTATGATACGTTCAGGACTAGGCTATTCACTGTACCTGCATTATCTGTTCTGTTGCAATCACAATAACCCAATATCTAGGAAATTTTATTGCCACCATTTTATAGAGGAAAAAAGAATCAGCAAAGGAACCTGAAGAGAATTAGAAAGAAAGGAACAAAACAGGAAGGTGTCCTGGAAAACATGTGAAGTATATGTCTCAAGGAGAAGGGTGATCAATTATGACAAATGTAGCTTTTAGATCAAGTACCGTGTTTCCCCGAAAATAAGATTGGGTCTTATATTAATTTTTGCTCCAAAATACTCATTGGGGCTTATGTTCAGGGGATGTCATCCTGAAAAATCATGCTAGGGCTTATTTTCTAGTTAGGTCTTATTTTTCGGGGAAACACGGTAATATCAGGACTGGGCTTCCAGTCTCGATGGTGGAGTAGGTAAATATTGTGCTTGCCTCCTTCCACAACCACGTTAAAATTACATGTAAATTATAGAACAACTACCCTTGAGAGCCACCTGAAGACTAGGTGAAGAGAACTCCTACTGTGTTTCCCCAAAAATAAGACCTAGCCAGACAATCAGCTCTAATGTGTCTTTTGGAGCAAAAATTAATATAAGACCTGGTCTTATTTTATTATAATATAAGACCAGGTTAATATAATATAATATAATATAATATAATATAATATAATATAATGTAATGTAATATAATACCAGGTCTTATATTAATTTTTGCTCCAAAAGACACATTAGAGCTGATTGTCCTGCTAGGTCTTATTTTTGGGGAAACATGGTATAACTAAGGATATATATATATATATATATATATATATATATATATATATATATATACATAAAGTCATGTCAAGACTAGTAGGAAAGGCAGAGATGTGAAACGAGCTGGTCCCACACCCACATGTGGCTGTTAAGAATGGGAAGGATATCTTGGCTGCAGAGGTCCCTACTGAGGAGCGAGGGGTCCCAGTTCCACACTGGGATCCCCAGCTCAAAGCACCAGTACAGGAAGAGAAGTCCCCACAATAGCTGGCTGTGAAAATCAACAGGGACTTAGTCCGGATGAGACAGAGTGCTGCTGTAGACTGTGGCATCCTCTTTAAGGGCCCAAGCACAGACACACTCTCTCACAAACACTCACCCTAAGTCCAGAGAAGGGGCAGAAACTCCAAAAGCCCCAGGGACATATGAGCAAGAACTGAATTATCTGGCTTCAGGGCAAGGGCTAAAGGGGCAGCTCTCTCTGGAACTAAAGGGCTGGCAGGCACCATTATTCCCTTGTTGAGCCCTCTTCCCAGATGTAGGGGGGCACCAAGTCTGAGTCTCCATCAACCTGGCTAACACTGCTCTCACCCCACTTTGATGATTCTTTGAGACCCCACCACACCCAATTCACATGCCCAGCCTGAACCTCTTTCAGAGGCTAATCCATAAAAGTGGCAGGCCTGGGTCCATACTATGGACTTTCTTAAAACCTCTCAAAGGTCCACAAACTACAAACAAACAGCAGCTGGCCTCAGTGCTCCCTGTACCTCTTGCTAAGCAGCCCAAAGTCCGGCATTAGTCGTAGCTAGTCTCAGTTCACAACATAACCACTCACAAGTACCTCTAAGCCTAGCACAGGCAGCTACCAATCACAGATCACTGTGTAGCTCCTACAACGTGGCTCCAGGCTGGACACAAGCAGTGGTTGACCTGGGCCTACACCAGAGCCTCTTCCAAAAGGCACAGAACCAACACACCTGGTGGCTGGCTTCACCAAACTACACCAGAACACTACTCAAATAGCACCACAAATGACACACACAAAGGGTGAACTCAGCAGACATCAGACCCCCACTAAAGCAAATCCCATTCTGTGGGGTCTGCCACCACACAACAGCTTGTCCGCTGGCATTATGTCTGGTCCTCACAGTCAGCTTGAGGGTCAATCCCACCCACTGATGTCCCAACAGCAATCAAAGCTCAACTACAACAGGAGGGTACACACAACCCACACAAGGGACACCCCTGGAGCACCTGGCTTAGGTGAACAGAGAGTCTGTGACAGGGCCCCACAGGGCACCTATTGCATAAGGCCACTCTGCCAAGACTGAGAGATGTAGCAGATCTACCTAATACATAGAAACAAACATAGGGAGGCAGCCAAAATGGGGAGAGAAAAAAAAAAAAAAAAAAAAAAGTTCCAAATGAAAGAACAGAACAAAACTCCAGAAAAGTTTAGCACAAAATATTCAAGTGATGGAATGCAAGGACCTACAATCAAGATTACTCTACGCAACAAGGCTACTGTTTAGAATCAAAGGACAGATAAAGAGCTTCCCATATAAGAAAAAGCTGGAGTTCATCACCATCAAAACAGTATTACAAGAAATGTTAAAGGGACTTCTTTAAAGAAAAGTAAAAAAATAAAAATATGAATAAGAAAACATCTCAAAGAAAAGATTCTCACTGACAAAGGCAAACACATAATAAAAGCAGTGGATCAACCAACACTAAAGTTAGTACAAAGGATAAAAGGCAAAAGTAAGAAGATCATGTGTAATAACAATAGTAAATTAAGGGATAAACACAAACACACACACACACAAAAGAAGTAAAAAAATTAATGACAAAAATATAAATATGGAGGGGGTGAGTAAAAATGGTAACGCTTTTAGAATGTCTTTGAACTTAAGTGACTATCAACTTAAAATAGACTACTATAAACATATCTTGGTACCTATGAAGCACATGGTAACCACAAACCAAAAATCTACAAGAGATATACAAGAAACAAAAAGGAAAAAAAAATCCAAATATAACATGAAAATTATCAACATGTGAGAGAACAAAGGATTAAGAAAGGAACAGAGAAGAACTACAAAGGCAATCAGAAAGCGATTAATAAAATGGCAATGAACATATCAATAATTACTTTCAATGAAAATGGATTAAATGCTCCAATCTAAGTATGAATGGCTAAAGAAGATGTGGTACATATATACAATGGAATATTACTTGGCCATAAAAAAGAATGAAATCTTACCATTTGTGAAAACATGGATGGATCTAGAGGATATTATGCTAAGTGAACTAAGTCATACAGAGAATGACAATCATATATATATATATATGATTTCACTTATATGTGTAATCCAAAAAAAATTTTAAAATAAAGGAACAAACAAACTCATAGATACAGAAAACATTTTGATGTTTACCACATGGGAGGGAGATTGGGGCTCTGGCTGAAAAAGATGAAGGGATTAAGAAGTACAAATTAGCAATTACAAAATAGTCACAGGGATGTAAATTACAGCATAGGAAATATAGTCAACAATATTATAATAACTATGTATGGTGGGTGTCCTATATGGGTATTAGACTTATTGGGGTGATCATTTCATAAGGTATATAAATGTGTAATCACTAGGTTGTATACCTGAAACTAATATATTTACAATCAACTATAATTGAAAATAAAAAAATAAAAAAAAAGTAAAATGAGGACTGAGAATTGACGAATGGTTCAGACCATGTGGAGGTGGTAGATGCTTTGAAAAGAACACTCTCATAAAATAGTGTAAGGATATTGGCCTGCTAATGCTGATCAGAGTTGATTTACAAAAGACTAGAAGGTTACAAACTGGCATCAGCAAATAATGATGACCTTCTTAAGATTTGATGTAAATAGCAACATCAGTCTCAAAGAAGGAGGCATCCATAAAAGCATATGAAAATGTTTTGCACTGCATTTTCTGCTAACATTATGGGAAAATGAGGACACAAGATTTAAACCCCCAGTCCCAGTGTAAAATATGCTGACTTGGAAATATTGACCTTACAGGTATTGGCTTTGGCCTTACTTTTATACCTTGTTATGCCAGTAGAGTGACTGAAACACCATCTTTGAACTTGTCTATAAACTATCCTAAAATCTCTTACACAAATAAGCAAGCTTCACTCTAACAAGTATCATTGCCAGAAAAAAAGTCTAACTACAGACATACAATTGCAATATAACTTGACTTGATAAGGTTTTTGAAGTGAATTACTTTTCTTTTTTATGGGAAAAAACCTTATAGTTTCCTATTAAAGGGGGCAGTGACTTGCTGCAGATTAATGCTTTTAAAGGTATATATGTTCTTCAATTCATTTTATATCCCCTTAAGTATTGTGGGCTTCCCCCCACTCCCGCTTTTGACCACCTGTAGGAGAAGACGTCATGAGTGGTATGAAATGATTTGACAAAAACTTTAGAAATAAAAGGAAAATCCATTGTTTTCAGATTTTCTAGCAATAACATCTGGAGAATTATTTTTCTTCTGAGCTTATACATGGTTTTCCCTAAAATTATTCGCTTTATATGGGAAATAACCACATCTTCCCAATTTTTTCATTCAAATGTGTCATACAAAGCTATTGATGAGTAAGTCAAAGATTTTTTACCTGGAGAAGGATGATAAAAGGAAAACATAATTGGACTTGGCATTTTAGAAAATCTGGTTTTAAAAAGATATTTCTAAATACCTAGACAAATTTAGTATATGACCAAAGTAACATCTCAAATCAGTGGACAAACGATTGTTTTAAATAAATGGTGTTAAAACAACTGGGTGTCCATCTGGAAAAAGATAAAGTTGGCTTCATATTTCACATTGTGCACAAAGATAAACTCCATGTCAAGTTAAGTTTTACATTAAAAAGATAAATTACTAGATTAAAACATATAAGGTCTTTTGAACTTAAAATTTGAAATTCATTTAAATTTTTTTTTAAATTTTGACTACTAAAAAATATAAAAAGTCAGAATACCCAATTAAAAAGAAACATAACGAGCAAAACCAAAAAAACAAATGACAGAGAAAAATTTAATTGTAATTCATAGCATAAAAGAAAAATGCAAATTAAAACTGCACCAAGCAATCAGTCTAAACCAGGGGTGTCCAAACTTTTTCCAACCGTTTTTCAACAAGGGTCATATGTGGTAAAATAAACAGCCGGGCCACTCACTCGAGGTGAAGTACATATTGCCTCACCTGGTTTATTTAAGTAAACTAAATATATTTTTGGCATTTGCTGCGGGCCAATTAACAATGGATTTGGGACCGTAGTTGGCCCGTGGGCCGCAGTTTTGACACCCCTGGTCTAAACAACCATATTGGCAAAAATTCAGAAATTAAACAATACCAATTTGCTGGCAAGTTTATGGGGAAACTTACAGTCTTATACATTACAGATGAAAAGTAGTATAACTCCTATGAAGAGAAATTTGGTCATTTTTATTTAATTATAAATGTATTTATCCTTTGAGCCAGGATTTTACTTGGAGAATTATCCTTCAGAAGCATAAACATGAAATGATTTACGTTCAACTATTTACTAAAACCTTGTTTGCAATAGCAAAAAAAAAAAAGTGTCCTCGATCTCAAACTTGTAATATATATTGTGGAATACACAGCTGAGAGAGTACTATACAGCTATAAAAAACAAGGACTAAGCTAAGTATGGACAGAAAAGAGCTCCAGGTTATATTACTGAGGTGTTTTTTTTTGTTTGTTTTTTTTTAAGTAATAAAATAGGATACATGGTATGCTAGAGCTTGCTTATAAAAGGGGATGACTAGAGTAGACAGGGACAGGGGTTGGCAAGGGAGTTCCTAACGTTCTTACAGTTGGATTTTTGAATCCTATGACTGTAAAAACCATCCAAATCAAAAAGAAATTTAATAAAATAAAAAAAAACAAAGAAGAACTGGCGTCAAATCCTGATTCACGTATAGACTATGTAACCTTGAACGGTAACTGAACCATCCTGAGCTAGCTTTCTTAGTCTATGAAATTGAAAACAAAACAAAACTTGCCTATCTCATATTTTTTCTTTATAATAGTAAAAGTGCTTTGGAACCATGAGATGGCATAAAAGGAAGAGATATCTTTTATTTTTAGTTTTCTTAAAATGACTTGTTGGCAAACATACAAAGTAAGGAACAAATCGAATCAAGTAAGTATATGAACAGAGAAGCCTCTACTATTCAGTGTAAGTTCTTCATTCAGTCTTCTCATTCTTCATTCATTCTTCATTCACTCTTCTCAAATTCTGTTTTACTCCAGGCCTGATTATAATTAGAGAACAGAGTATGGGGACAAAAGAGCTGTATCATTGGAATGATAGCCCCTCCAAATTCTTCCCTCTGGGGTGTCCCTCAGCTGCCACCCTTCTCCTGGCGGCCAGGTGGTATGGGGTTACCTCTGGCTTCCTGTTGTGCTGTTACCCAGAGAATCCACTGCCACCCACTGTAGCACCATTCTTATTTCTGACTACAACTTTTGCCATCTCCGCTGGCCCCCCCTTCACCAAATCTGCTACTTCTGGGCTCCATCTCTGGGGAAGGCAGTTAGGTACAGAGGCCAAGAATGAGTCATGAAAACAGCTCCTTGGATTTGCCTCCCACACACTGCAGCTTCTCAAGCTTCCACTGGGCCCTCTTGTGTAGAGCAGGAACTGCTCCTAAAAAGCTAGTGGCAGGACCCAGGTACCCCTATGATTAAGTGTTGCCATAACCTGAATAGTGTGATTTTTATTTTATTTTTTCATGTCTCCTGTACTTGTTTCCATAAGGGAACTGCACTTGCCATAAGGAAGCAATTTCTGCCATCCCTCCCTCCCCTATCTTTGGTTAGCAGTGAGGGGGCTTGGCATCCCATCTCATCATCCTCCCCAACCCCACTCTCTCCTTATCCTTCCACTTGTGGGCAGTCAGATTTCCCAGAAGACGGACTCATGCCTCCCCTGTTCTTCTCCCCCAAGTTTTGCCACCCAATGGGGTTTTCTCTACAAACCCACCTCTCAATTCTGGCCAGTTCTTCACTTTAAAAGAATGATTCTGGAGCAGTTACAAACACTGAGGACCTTTCCTGAGGTCACTGCTGAGCAAAATTACAATTCCAGAACAGTAATTCCAAGCCTTGGTTGATGAGTGTCAGATTTCTCAAAAGACAACATCCCCAATTTACCAAAATTCCCTCTCAAAATATTTTTGAAAGTTAATTCATGGTAAGTATGATTGTTATATGACACTCTGAGACTGACTGTAAGTGAAGTGGCAATGCCCCTCAAAGCCCAGCACATATGCTATTATGCAACCCGCCCAATTATGGAGTCAATCAGAAGGGAGCAAAAATGTTCAAAAATTTTTTTAAAAAAATCAAACCAAGAAAGTAAAGTTTATAACTTCAAAATTATTTGAGTCAATCTCTAAAGGGAAAGATAATAAAAAGCATAAGATAAACACATTTCTAAACAGAATTTAAAGAAATATGTACGCTATTTTGGTGAGTCCTATATAAAAAAGAGGAAACACACACACACACACACACACACACGCACGCACATACATATATGTAACTTACTGGACTGCACAGGCTATGGAAAGATAAAGCATGCATTTCTAACACCAACGGAATGTGCTGTATAAGGGTACCATGTTCAGTAATTCTCGAGAATTCAGACATGCACCCCCATCTGCTGAATTAATTTTTGCTCATCTGGAGTTCAATTTGGTAGAAATGTTGCCTGTTTCTCATGCATACCCAAAGTCCCCACTAAGAACTGAGGCCATAGAATTACTGTGGTTTCATTACAAAGTCTCAATGGCTTCCACAGAACTTTTCTAGATTACACTGGAAATTGTTTGTTATAAACACTTCCTTATGCCTGTGTCTTCCACTCAGCTGAAAAGATCTCTTTTCTTTCTGATCTTTAGCCACTGCTGAAGTGTTACCTATCTGTGTGCTTCCTGGATGCCATGTCCTGTAACCTTGTGCTGTGACCTCAGCATGACAGCTGTTCTGATGATTTTGGCTGAGGCTGTTACATTTCCTCACCAAAGGCTCCTTCTGCTAACTGTATGCCCGCTGCTGCTGGCTGCTGGCCTCCTGACAGGTTGATCTGTCAGTGTTACTAGGTAAAAGGTCCTGAGGGAGGCTTGTTTTATATAGATGGGCTGCATAATGTTACTGACATCTCCTCTGCCAGAGAGCAAATACGTATTATTGCCCTAACCTCCACACTTCATGCTTACGACCCTTGAATGGGTCCACTTTCCACAAATAACCATGACACAGTGAGGACAATTAAATTCATGCCATTGCAGGCAAATTAGAAACACAAACTACAGGTTAGGGCCCCTTGTACAATTAGTCTAGGATTCAGATAGTTTTTAAATAAAAAAATAATATTCTGAAATAGTATTTAGAATATTACTTATTAGAGTAATTTTGGAGGCTCAAAAAACACATGATTAATTTTATTTTTTTAATGAATGTAAAGAGAAATTTTATTATCATCATTGCCTTCAGTAAATACTTAGTGCTTCCCTGTTTTCATGCTATGCTTCCAAAACTGACAAGATTTAAATTAACATCAAACCAAACACTTCAGTAAATTCAGTGGAAGCTATACAACGCGGAGATTTAAATTGAGTTATTTAAGAATTTAATACCCTTAAAGTTTATTTATTTTTTTATTAAATTTATTGGGGTGACATTGGTTAGTGGGTTTCAAGTGTACCATTCTATAATACATCATCTATGTATCACATTGTGTGTTTACCATGCAGTCAGTTCTCTTTCCATCACCATACATTTGACTCCCGTTTCCCTGTTCTATCTCCCCCCAACCCCTTACACTCTGATAACCACTAAACTGTTGTCTGTGTCTGTGAGTTTTTGTTTCTTTGTCGGATTCATTTGTTGCTTTCAGTTTCTTAAACAAGGAAATGTCTAAAGATCCTAAAATTTGGACGCTGAATGATTTAAATGAACTCTTTTATTTTGCAGGTAAGAACACTATAACTTAAAGACTTGCCCCAGGTTACAGTGGCTTTCAACTAGAGGCTGGTTGACACATTCCCATTATATTTTCATCGTACTTTCATAATTTGTATCCTGAAAGACAAGCTCCAAATTAGGATTTCGGTATCCAACCACCAACAGCAAATTTAACATCACTTTTAATCTTTACCTTTCAAGTCTACTCAGTAGAAACTTTTCTCACCTTTCTTCCCATTCTTACCTGATTTTCATAAAAAGCACCTTCCAATCCTATGGAAGGGTCATTTGACACATGTAAAGGAGTTGGAGATCTTCAGGATAAATTCTTCCATGGCAAACCAAATAAAACCTGACTATAAATAATCAAGGCCATAGCTTACTTGTTCATGACCTAAGAGGAATGAGACTAGTAAAAAGAAATTAGGCACAAGATTGGTATGGTGCTAGGCAAGGGAGAATGACAGCATGACCTGTTATTCTATTCATGGCCCTCTATATCTGGGGGGTGGGGATGAGCGGGGGGGTAGTCTGTGATGGAGAAGAGGGTGACTCTATTTTCAGCCACCAGTACTGATTGTAATTTCTCACCTGAATGATTTGATGCCTGTTAAAGGACATGAAGAATCCATGAACTCTGCCTGTGGTCCCAGAGACCTAGGTTCAAATCCCTGCTCTGACACTTAGCTGCTGTGTGCTATGGGGAAGGTTCTTAATTGCTTCAGACTTGTGTTTCTTCCTTGGTGACAGAGAAGTAACCATGTCTCCCTCCCAGGGATCGTGGTGAGGTTGAAATGAGATAGCACAAGCAGAACGCTTGGTATTCACAGAGGACCAATTAGTGCAGTTTCCATTTGTTTTTATAAAGTAAGACTGCATTAATAAATAGGAAGGAAAATGCAAACAATACAGAACAAATCAGATTGTTGGTTTTATTTCTTTGCAGACCAGTGATGTTTAAAAACCCTTTCCAAGAATACTATGAATTCCACCAAATTCCGAGTGGAATTCTTCCTAATGCCATTTGAAAGTTCACTGGATTTGAGAAACTCTATATGGAGATGCCATGTGTGATACAAGAGACTGGCAAAACATTTTTTGGCCTGGTTCACTTTTGACCCCCTGAGATTTAGTTTTTTTTCTCCTGTCCCTCTTCCCTTCTCTCTCTCTGTTTTTCTTCTTTTTGGCACTATCCATGATAACTCCCTGAGCAAGTATCCAGTTTTTCTTTTTACCACTGTGTGCCCTCCTGCAATGGGTTTAGTGAGAACTGAAGGGGATGAGGAGAGAACATAACCCACACACACTCCCACTCCTCCTGATCCCAAAGAGTGCCCTTCAATAACCTCTGTCATGACCCTCCTTTCCTTTCTGGTTCAGTTTGTTCATCTGTTCAGGGCAAGAGTGAAAGGTCACTGGGCAGAGCCACACTAATTGCACTAGGAAATCTCCCAGTAATGCAAGGACAATGAGGAAAACCAAGAAAAAAAATAGAATCACGAAGGAGAAACTGCTGCCAAAAATTGCTATTGAGTCCCTTTGGATTTATTTACAACATATTGCTCTGAATATAAATATGAAACTAAACAAATCTCTAAGCCAGCCTGTTTAGACCAATTTGACATTTCACTGGAAACTAAAGCTGTGCCTCTTTGATGCCAAAATATCTGGATGAAAAGTGAAAAAAATGTGTCAATAAACAAATATCTGTTAAGCCTGTTACTCAAGTCCAGTGCAGTGCTCAGGCACTGATGAGAGGATAACAGAAGTAAAGCAACAGGACCCTTCCCTTTAAGGAGCTTGCAATATGGCAGCAGACACTAATAACATCCTGGTTAAAATATCAGCCCACTACACATATACTGAGCACTCTCCTATTATTTTATTTATCTCCTATAATTAATTTATCTCCTATTATTTTTCTTTAAAGGCTTTATCAACTATGTAGCTATCTACTCTATCTTTCCATCTGTCTGTGTGTCAGTCTATCTATCTATCATCTATCTATCTATCTATCTATCTATCTATCTATCTATCTATCTAGAAAAAGATTACTTTCCTAGTCAATTTCTCCTTGTAGAATGGTAAGCTCCATGAGAAAGAGTGCCTGGTTTTATTTACTGCCAAAGTCCTGGTTAAAGAATTGAGTCTGACACATAGTTGACACTCAATATTTTTTGAATGAACTAAGGATATAGAGCAATGAGATCTTAGGAAGAAAAGTCAGGAAAATCTCCATGGAGAAAAGACATTTTCAGTTGAACCATGATGGACAGATAGAGTTTGGACAGATACGAGGAAGAGAGAATTCCAGCTGTGGACACAGGGAAACAGCATGACCTAAGATACCAGGATTGGAACAGCATAGCGTATTAAATGTGGGGGAAATATTCTCACCCTCTCTGAAAGAATGTTTAGGATACAGATGTCTGGTTGCCTGAATTTAGATAGATAAAATATTAGATTTACAGTATTTCTTTAGTTCACAGATATTAATATCATTCAATCATGGTTTCCAAGTATTTGTCTTATCTTTGTAGGCATTTGCAATACAGGATCTTCATTCCAGGAATGGATCCTTACTGTTTACCAGGATAACTGAAACTCATACTTTAGGGAGTTTGGCAAAGGAATAGCTACTGCTCATGCAGAGCTTATCCTCTGATTTCGTTCTTGTTTGGTCTCTGATCTCTTCGTTCTTCCTGCTTTATGGCCACTTGCAATAGTACTCAATATACACTCCTTTCCCCCCTTTTCACTAAAACCAATATAATGTTTGCTTGTATGTGACAACGTGACTGAACCAATAATGAGAACATTATTGCTTAGTAAAATAAGCTGGTCATGGAAGGACAAGTACTGCATGATTCCATTTATATGAAGTATCTAAAACAGCCTGACTCATAAAATCAAAAACTAGAGTGGTGGTTGCCAGGGGCTGCATGGAGCGGGGGAAATGGTGTGTTTCTAAATAGGGGGCATGAAGACTCAATTATGCAAGGTGGATAACTTCTAGAGATTTGCTGTACATCGTCCCTATAATTAACAACACTGTATTGTATACTTAAAAATTTGTTCTGAAGGTAAGTCTCATGGTAAGTGTTCTTCCAACAATAAAATAACATTAAAAATGAAAATAAAGGTCATTAAGTAAACAAACCTGAAGCTAGGAACCCCATCTTTTGCTTGTTCTACTAGCCACACAGCCCCATACACACATAAGGCCACACACACTCATTCCTCCATGATGACCCGAGATCCTAGGCACTGGTCTTGGCCCAGCAGAAGCTATCCGAGAGAGAGTTAATTGCGAAGATAACTGATCACTGCCAACAAAATTCATGAATGTATTGAAGAGTCCAACATTAGAATCCAAGAACCACAGTCATTTCTTATTTAAGCAAGAGATCTCAAAAATAAAAGTTGTATTATCTCCGCGTTTAAACATGTTGGTAGCTATTCATTCACTGTGTGTAATGTGTCCAGCTATGTATGGCCATCACTATTGTAGGCAGTACGGTCTAGGTTTAGTTGGAGCTATGTTAAAAATACATAATTGCAATGAGCAATATGAGTAACAGTGGGCGGCTGATAGAAATAAAGAAGTTCAGTTAATCCTGACCTTAGACCATTTAAGCACATTATGGAATGAACACATCTTCCCAGCTAGCTTGCAACTTAAATAGTTTGGTGTTAATTCTTCTCTCCAGGCAGTCATTTTTACGTAAATACATGTTTGGCAATATAAATGATCATACTGGTAAAAATATGGTTGTGTTCTCTAGGCCTTCATTTCTTTTTTGTAAACTCCTTTTTCTGCTCTCTCTTAATTCAGGTTTGTCTTTGTCCAGAATGCCTCTCGTGTTATACAATTTTCCTGGTGGCTCTAGGTCAGTTGCCTATAGACACTTTGCCAATTTCTAATTAGCCAAAAGGCAATTTCCTAAGTGACTAATTCACTGAAAGCAATTCCTTGAAAGGGATGGCTTTTTGCAAATTGCTTTTTGGTAAAATGGTCCATGTTCCTCCCTGGATGAGTGACCTTATTTATCTACTCACAGGGATTGAAATGCCACTGTATACTCATGTCTCCCACATCCATATCCCTTAACTATTCAGCTTGTATTTTCCTTTGATGTGTTACAATCTGTATGTCTAAAAGTGCCCTTCTCAGTTCCCTTAGTTCCAAATTGCTCCTCCAGTATTTCAGATTTTAGCAAAAAGCACCACTTGTTACCTACTTTCCCAAGTCAGGAACTGAAATCATTATAGATTCATTCATCCTCACCTTACCCCCCCTCCCCCCGATGTAATTAATTGCCTACTCCTGCTGATTTTAACCTCCTAATTAAATAGGAGAATGAAATAGTCAGATCTGGTTTTCCATAGATTCCTAAGTGCTTCTCAATCAATGGCTTTCTCTTCATCACTGTTGCCTACTGATGGAGGTTGGGTCTGCCCATCTCTCTCTAGGCCACTCCAGGGCTATTACAATGAGATCATAATTAATCTGCCTCCATCTAATTTTTCCCCTTTCACACTCCTTCTTTACTTTGCTACTAGAATAATTACACTCACATTTTAAAATTATTTACAAACTCCCTGTTGTCTATAGCAGTGATTCCCACAAGAGTGTTCTATGAAATACAAATCCTGTAAGATGGTCTGTGTTCAAAAAAGTTTAGGAAGTGCTGCAAATCCTGCAAGATGAAACACCAACACCGCAAGATAAAGTGTCTTCAAATACATTTAGAAAATGCTGCATACTATGTCCTCTTGCAAAATCACAAAGGCCATTAACATAATACAGATCCTGAAGAGACTTGAAATAAAGAAATACAGAACAGTATCTAACCCAGCACTCCCCACAGGCATTTGACTCACAATCTCTTCTTTTCCACGCACAGCTATTAACAAGCAGTGGAACACACTGTGGAAATGCTAGCATGTTGTGATGTGATCACACTAAGCAAGTGAAGTAAATGGCTTGACTCTGCCTTGTTTCATTTCCTCTCCACCCCACAGTTAACATTTTGGGAATCCTGTGTGACTTGCAGTTTTTCATGAGCAGCATGTTCTTTCCCAGGTCTTTGGCACGTTGCTTCTGTTACCTGGAACACCCTATTCTAAACCCGCTGCCCACTTCCACCTTCTGATTAACTCCTACTCATCTTTCAAAACAGGTAGCAAGTTTCATCTGTAGAAACTTTTACTGACCTTTCTGACCTACCTTTGGTTTCTCACATAATGTCTTCCTACTCATCATAGCACTCACCATTTTTTAACTAAAGCTAGCTTTATTTCCCCATTTGTGCAATCTCCTCATGGGCCAAATCAGTAGTATACAGTAAGACTCAAGAGATAGCTGTTGAACTGAACTACACCAGCCCACGATGAAGATAACAGACGATAATATAGTAAGTTTTTAAGACTGTATAGAACACTATAATCACGCAATATTTCAAAAATATATTTAAAACTCTTTTCATTTTAGAAAAGCAGTTTATAGTATGTAACTTATTTCTTTAATTAATGTCATTCCATTTATTAATATTGTTAGTGATTTGTAATGAACTTTTCCTTCTCTCTCGCATTTCCATGTTTCAATCATTTACATCAGATATTTGATTTTTTTTTCTTTACCAAGAATGAGGAAGAAAAAGAAACTGCTGAAAATATTCATTACTTTCTACTGTAGAAATTGGCAACACTGCCTTGGATCTTGAAATAGAACACTACCTAAAATCAATGGAAGGACACGGAATCCATGTCTTTGCTCGACCTTATTTAAACAACAGCTGTTCTTCATTTTATTTGCCTCAAACCTACCAAACCTGTTTGGCCCATGAAGCAGGTCTGAGCCAAGCCTCCCATGTTTAGCTGTACATAAAAGATGACAGCTTTTCTTCTGGGTAAAATTACCTCATGCCACATTTACCCCTAAACGTTAACTCCCTTGTGTTCCAGATCTGGGTTTTCAAGGGTGAGCAGAGACCATGGATCAAGTTTGACATCCTTATCAACTTATTTATAAATACACCTTGTGCCCATAGGAATAATGTATAATTGATATTTGAACTGAATATTCACTGATCCTAATTGACCTACTTCATATTATAGAAGACATGCCCTTCACTTATTCATTCTCTCATTTGATAAATATATGCTGAGCCCCTATGCTGTCACAAAAACCGTGGCGGGATGATGATGATGATGATCATGATGATAATAATAATAATAATATGATGTTATAAATAAAAACTGCATGCACTGAGTACATACAATGTGTACAGTGCCATGCTAAGTTGTATATGTGTATTATCTCATTTAATCTTTATTACAAGCTTGTGAGGTCAGTGTCCTGCTATCCCTTTGGATACATTAGGGCACTGAGACTCAGAGACGTTGGCACAGCACAGAGATCACAGTGCTAGCAAACAGCAGAGCCACATTTGAATCCAGACAGCCTGTCTCCTGAGAAGCCCCTGTGCTTAGTTACCAGGCAAAACAGCCCATCAGTGGTCACACAATACCACTCTACCATCCAACTTTCCACAGACATGTTCTTTGCCCGACCACTGTCACGCTGCATCTTAAAAAGCACTGAGCAAGAACCGTGGCATGGGGTTTTTAAAATGACAAAGGCTCAGGAAATCAAATTAAAATGTTTATTTTTTAATCTAACAACTTTGGAGCATATGGTGTTGGCAAGTGTTCGATGAATATTAACTGATTATAGTTAATGTTAAACTGTAGTTAATGTGGTTGTACTGTGTGACCTTTGAGGTACCTTTCAAACTGGAGATTCTGTGATTAAAGAGGTGGCTCAGTCTAGTTGTTTCTCGATTCCCTCTCCAGGCTGTCTTTTGAAAATCGCATGTAAGTCAGACTATTTTCAAAGGAATGGACTGGACTAAAGCAAGACACTTGCCTTTATTTATGCCAAATGGAAGAAGTCTCCTGCAGAGGAGGGGCCAGTTAGGCACCTATTTTGTCTCCCCTATATTCTGTGAGAAAATGGGACTCCAGATAAAAAACACAACTAATGTGTTATATGTCATCGTGGAAGGACAGTCAGGAAGAAATGCTAATTTATCCAAAAGTGTAACAAGTGACTTTGCTAAGCAAGTAGGCTGTTCTAAAATAGTGATAAATGTTTCCTATAGATCCAATATGCTAGAAGTTGTTTACAGGAATTTGATCAGTGCAATAAATTCTGGTGGATCCCAAATGCACAAAGAATATCATTCCTCAACGTTCATCATGTAAATTTCCTGCCTTACCCCACCTCCTGGCTCACTTGGTCATATAGTCTCCCGACAGGCCAAAAAAAGATTGTTTGAACAGTGTACTTCCTGACTAATTTATTAAGATGGTTTCTTGGGTTATACAATATTCCCAACCCAAAGGCCACTCACTGGCAAGAGAAAATAATCCCCTTTTTAATTAACAAGGAAAAAGTACTGCACTGAATTCCAAGCTATTTGGCCATTTTGACCTGGTCTCAGACCTTATTCACATTTCCATGTGCTCAGAGGTGAACCCCAAATCCCACTTTAGGTTTAAGTTTTGTTTAAAGTACTGTTCAAGGGAAAGCAGTCATTTTTCTAGCTGTCTTGGAATTTGAATGTCAGTAAGGTGATAACCAGGTGCCAAGGTGATAGGCTGCTATAAAATAACATGATCCAAAGACCCCTTATGCCCAGAAGCTTTGGGCTTTCTGGCAAGAACTGAAATGTTCTGCACCAATTCCTATGTCCTAAATGTATTTTTTCCCCATGAGAAGCAACATTTGCACAGGAATTTTGGAGCTGGGTCAACCAGTGAACTAAAATTACATTTATGTCCAGGGTCCCTAGGTTACTTAAGGAGGCATTTACAGCAAACCAAATAAAATACCTTACGTAAGCCGGTAAAACTTGTAGCAACAATATGATCATGCTATAATCATTGCCATTTATAAAAATAAAGTTTGTGTGAATAGAACAAGAGAGAACACCAACAATTTAGCTTGTAATGGAAACACTCCAACTTTAATCTGCTTTAAGGCAGCATATCCTAGTCATTAAAAGCACCATCCCTGAACAACATAGATCTTGTTTCAAATCCTGCCTCTCTCACTCAATGGGTGACCTTGAGTATGTAACAGCAGTCTTAGTTTCCACAAATGTACCTCATAGAATTATTACGTGATTTGAATGTGATAATGTGGTTAGAGTTCTTATTATACTGTTTGACAGAGAAAGTATTCAATAAATATTGGCTTCCAGGTTTTATGCATTGAACCAACAACTATGGAAGGTCTACAGTTATCAGAAACTAAACTACGGGGTAAAAAAGAACAAAAAAACAGGATGAGAACATGGTTACAATGCTGCTTTTAGGTTTTGTTTTGTGTTTTAAATTTTTGTCTTCTTGGGTGCTTTTCCTTTGGCCCTGTTTCTTCCAGTGGCTTGTAAGTTCCTCTAAAACTGTATGTCATAGCTGCAATTTCTTTTGAATGGTTTCTAGTATACCATGATTACTTGGTCGTTGGCTAAATTTCTCTGCCAGAGGCGTATTCTGAAAATTTACCATGTATCTACTCAACCACTAACACAGTAAAAGCTCAGTCACACTTTCTTATATGAGTCCTATCACTGCTGAGATCATATATCATGGACATCTGAAGAGATTGACAAAATTAGAAGACCTTTATGAAAACAGGACCTCTAGAAACTAACCTGTCTTCCCTCTGAGATGCCTTCACCCTAACAGAGATTTGACTTTTTCAGTACCATCAAGATATCAAGAGTCGGAATCTCATCAGGATTTAGCCACTGGCCTGTCCTATCTTACTAACTTTGCTGCTGTGACTCTAAGTAGGTGGCAAAAGTGTCATGGATTGCTCTAAAAACTATGTGTGTACACATACGTGTGTGCATGTGTGTGTTTTGAAAAGTACCTGTAGAAATAGTCCATCTGCAAATGACAGAAGGGAACCACACACACAAAAAAATTCCATGTAGAGAATTGTTATACCAGTAATTAAAATGCACAATGCACATATATTGCTAAAATTAGTCGTCTAGTATATTAAACTAATGACAATCACATTGTGTTCTGAACTTGATATTTTAGTACTCATTATATGGTTCCATTTCTTATGTTACCCAAATAAAAACTCTAAAGATTTTGTCTTTGGCTCATTAGTTTGATCTCAAAATAATTTTTAAACTAAATTTATCAAATTTTTATTTGTAAATCAATTTTCATTTTAAATTTGGATAAAATTTACCTTAATTTTAGTTTTCATGCCTTGAGTACAATCCAGCATTAGCCTCATGAAAATGATTTTAAGTTGCTAAAGTCAACATCAGGTTATGACCCAGGTTATTACTGGAGGATTAGATCTGCTTCTAACACAATTCATTTTTAATTATTTTTGAAAAAGGGTAGGAAAATGCTGCTTTCCTGGATTAGAGTGGTAGTTCTGTGTTGTCACTAACTAGTGATGGGAAACCGACCAAGTCACGATTTCTCTGGGTCTCAGTTTTCCCACTAGTTAATCAAGAATCCGACTGAATGAGTACCAAAGCCCATTCCAGTTTTTAAATTCTATGATTCTTTGTTTCAATTAATAATGTTTAGATTATCTGACAAATGGAAAACAAACTATGATTTTACTTAAAAATTAATATAAGCACATATATACCTCAAGAAACTTAACTGTGAATGAATATTTGAGTTGAGGAGTAGAAAGATTCATTAAAAATATTTCTTACTGTGAGCTAATCCAAATAACTACTTGAGAAATTATTATTATTATTATTATTTTTTTTTGCTTGAAGAAATAATTATGTAAGTAGAGACAGGATGACAATGAAGATTTTAAAACAGAAAGATATAGATTCAAATCCTGGTATCATCTTGGGTAAATTATGCAATCTCCTGGGCCTCAATTTCTTCAGCTATAAAATGGGGATAATATGTTTTTTCTAGGATTCTACAAAGATTAAACAAGACATTTAAGACATTCAGCATGGTGACTATTTCATGGTAAACACTCAAATATTGTCCACTTTTCCTTTTCCTCTCTAGAAGTCTTTGAACTAAGGGCAAGAAATTCTTGTTTCAGTAGAAGCAAGAGTGAAATCGATAGACTGTGACCTCTTGAGTTTAGGAAGGCAGTATTTCATAGTGGTTACCAGTGTGTACTTTAGGATCTTACAGACTTGCATTCAAATTCAAGCTCTGTCGCTTATCACCTTTAGGACCACAGGCAATTTATTTTAGTTCTTTGAGATGTGGTTTTTCATCTGTAAATTGATTTATTATAAGACTTAGATGAGAGAATGTAGCCGAGCATCTATATCACATCATTGGAACTCAATAAATGGTACCTATTTTTTTTTATGCTATGTTCTCCAAACATGGAAATCAATGAATATTTCTGAAGGAATGATTGAGTAAATGATTATTCCTTGGTTGATGAACAACACCCAGAATCTCTGTGCCTTCTGGGAGCAAGTCAGGCCCTGGAATCCCACAGCTTCCTATGGAAGGCATGTCATTTTCAAAGACATCTTTCTTGACATGAAAAGAATGCCCTATGAACCACTTGTGTTCTTTTTATGGAACCAGCGAGGGATTCCTCATTTTTTTTTATCCTCAGTTAGAAAACTGTTCCACGACATTTTTCATGGGTGTGATCTGGTTGTCTGTTGCCAAACATTTTTTCTTTTTTTTTTTTTTTGGTGTGTGTGTGGGTGGATGGAAGAGTGGATATGGCTAAAAACTTTGGGAAATCTGAAATAAAAATTAGATGAGCCCCACTGGGAATTCTTGAATTGGTTGCACAAATAGATACACTGTTTACTTAAATATATAAGTTAAGAAATATTGTCACTTTATTAGATTTAAATATCAACAACAAAATATCATTAAAGTATTTATACTCTATCTGGGTAGATAGCTCTAGAATCCAAAAATATCAAGAATTCTTTTAGTAGAACATTTAAAATAAAATTATATCATCATTTTAGACTGACATTTAAAAAGCAACAATAATGTATGGGCTCCCTCTGCTGGATCTTCAGACTGTGAATGCCAGAAAGAGTTTTAGTACCTTTCACTTACCTAATCAATTGGATTAGTCATAGTGATGAAATTAACACCAACAATGTCTGCTTGCAATGAGCCATTTCAAAAATCACAGTAAAACAGCTTGCCAAATAAAGAAGCTAGAATCGGTTGGGAATATTTATTTTCTGTTAGTGTTAAAAAGCAGGGATTTTATTTTAAGTAGAAGACAGACTTGTTTGTTTGTTTTGTTTTATGTTTTAAAAAGAAGGCATACACTTTCTTTGGAGAGGGGTCACATGTGGTCCATGGTGCCCGTTGCCGGGGTAACCGTGTCCTCTGTCTATACATGTCAAGGCCAGTTGCTTCATTTGGAGACAATCAGATTACCAGGTCAAAGGAAACTGAAAATGCAAATTATGATGCTCATGCTGCTTCAGAAAAACTATGATGTGATTATCCTGCAACCCAACTCAAAGAAATTTTCACTTTAATAATGTATTTATTTTAATATTACTACTGTTACTGTTTTCTTAAAATAATTATAATCTGGTAAATACAGAGGCACTTCATGACTTTGCGTTGGGGGATTTCTCTGTTTATTAAACTCAGAAGGAGATGTGAAGACAAAATGTTCTGTAATGAAAGTAGAACATTTCTCTTCCGAGACTCATAAAACATTTATTCAAAACTCTATAAAAATATTACCCCTTTTATCTTATGGAGCATATCTCTTAATAAGGAGCGTATCTCCTTTTTTTTTTTTTCCACTTTTTTGTTAATGGCTAATGATCATGAATTTAGATGTTGTGTTTAAAAATTATTTGCTGAAAAAAATGCTATAATAAGTATAAGGAATACTGAGTTCCACTTTAGGAATGGTAAGTTATTAGTTGTTTTCGTTTGTTTATATGAAGATGAAAAATAAAACTTGTTGCATAACACTGGAGTTGTATCTGTTCTTTAGTTTGGTGTAGATATTTATAGTAAGATGCATAAAATTTAAATATATAAGTAAGTGCTCACATATTCATGAAAAAGCACAATTTATTTTGTCGAGTTTCACAGACTTTACAGTCTTATTATTTACTTTTTATTATAAAATGTCCAAACCCATAAAATATTTTCTAAAATCCTTACTTCATAGTGATCCCCACATAAAACAGTCACAAATTCATCAATGTATCTAAAATTACCTCTCTCATAATATCTCTGGAAAGGTAACCAAAATGATGCCTTAAGTTGAAAAGTCTCAGTAAGTTAGTAGCTTCAGGAATGATACAGTTTCTTATTTTGCTCAAAAAGGTTAAGCACATATTTCTTCCAAGTTTTCATTTTCAATTTTCCCTCTTATGTTATACTATGTTACTAAAAATTTCAAAAGATCTTCACTCGAAAGGAGAGCATAGCTATTACTTCCTTTTATGCAGGGTTTCCCCTTGGACCGATTTCCCAAGGGAGCTAGAAAAACTAAGATAATGTATGTGGAGAAATATATGAGTACACAATGAACTATTGCTAAAGTGTCTTATAGATAGAGTGGCCTTATGTTCCAATGTACTAGGAACAACCTTGGTTAATGCCTGTTTTTCTAGCATAATTATAAACAGTGCCATTTCATTCTCAAAAATGTCTGCTTGCAATGATAAATTATATAAACCTTCCTATTTACAGTATAATCTCTTCTGACTGCATTAGTATTTGTTTTCTAGAACATCATTTCCAAATGTGCATTTACCTGAACTGTAATCCCTCCATATATCAGGAGTTCCATAGTTAACTAAGTTAGAGAAGTGTTGTATATTATATGCAGTAATCTTCTTGGAAAGTCTAAGATATATTCACATATTTAAGGCTGTTCAACTTTGCTTACTCCAAAAACTCCACAATTTTTGGACTACGGCCCCCCTTTTTGCATGATACTTAATATAATGTAATATAGAGCTATAACTATCCACAGTTACATAAGTGGCCAATTCCAATTAGCACAGGATCCATACCCCAGTCCTATACTTATGTCACTGCACCCCATCTAAAGAATGAAAATTGTGTGGAGACAGAGGTACCCATTAGAATGCAGCCCCCAAAACTCAGCTAATGAATCAAGGTGGCTCCAGTTTAAAATAAAAAGTGTTCATAAAGCTCACGTATAAACTGTTCAGTGAAATTAGATATAATTTCTCCACACATTCCCATTGAATTCAGTTGCTCTTTATTTATATTGTATATAGTGTATATTATGTTTGAAGTACTAGTAATGCACCATTGGAGGATGCATAAGACAAACTGTTGTGTCCAGAGCCTTACAGGGGGTATCAGACTTTCTCTCCACTCCTGAACTTACTTACTTGGTTCTATTTTTTTCCCCCACAACACTTACAGACTTCTACCACATTATATAATTTTCTAATTTATTATATTTCTCTTCATTTTCTGTCTTCCCAAGGAAAATGTTTTATCTGTTTTCTTCAGTATTTATCTCAAGCATCTAAAAAGTAGTTAGCACAAAGTCTAGGCTTAATCATTTTTTTGAATGAATAAATTAATGAATAAATGAACTGCTTAAGAAAAGTTTTAGTCATGGGGCCTAGCTCAGAGTAGGCTTGTTTTTTGAAGAATAAAGACATAAATGCATGAGACTACAGGTATGTAGCTAGAATTCAGAGTAGAACATAAGACTAGAAAGGTATATTAGGATTAGATCATGGAGAACCTTGAATGTCATGTTAATGGCCTAGTTATCAATTATTCTGCAATTACTATGGGTCATCCACAGTGTGAGGAATAATAACAACATCCTCCTATAACAAACCCAAAAGGTAAGTATTACTGCTCCCTGCTTTAGATGAAAAACAGAACTTCATGAAGGTTAAGTAACTTGTCTCAAATCACATGCATGTTAGCAGTAAAGCTAGGATTGAAATCTAATTTTTGTGACTCCAAGATTTATGGCCATCATGCTGCCTTTCATTAGGTAGTAGAGAGCCATAAGACATATGGGAAATACGGGAATATCTTTTCATTGTGTTTTTACCGATAATTACCACCACTATGAGTGACAGATTGTACAAGTAAGAGGTTGAATGTGAGATCCTAGTAGGAGTTGGAATTCTAGCTCTTGAACTCAGAATTCAGGATAGATTCATGGATTCCAGCTGTTTAAGACAGTGGTTACTAGCCTGAGATGACTGAGTGCTTGAAATGAGAGCAGTCCAATGATTTGTGCTCTAAGTGTAAATTACACACTGGATATTGAAGACAGGGTACAAAAAAAGAATGTAAAAATATTTAATTCTAGGAAAAGAGGGCACAGGGAACGCGAAATTAGTAAAGGAAGCCAAATATGTGGAAATGGAAAGAAAGCAGACTTTGGGTGGGGAGCATGCAATTGAGTACGCAGATGTCAAATTATAATTTTACGCCTGAAAATTATATAATGTTAACCAATGTTACTCCGATAAATTTAATAAAAAGATTTCATTAATAATTTTAATTGAGTATATGTTAAAATGATAATATTGTAAATATATTGAGTCAAAGTATATTAAAATTAATCTGTTTTACTTTTTATAAGGTGGCTACTAGGAAAATTAAAATTGCATATGTGGCTTACATGTATCTCTATTGGAGAGGGCTGTTTTAGTTTCTCAAAAAGCAGCTCTTTGAATTCTTAAGAGACCACGGAAGGAACAGCTTAGAGTAAGTAGGCCAAGGAAAGAATCTTCAGAGAAGCCTACATTTAGGAGCTGGGTAAAGATGCAGGAGAGAGCAAAGGAGACTGGGGAGTGATCCAAAAGGACAACGTCAAGACGTAAACTTGGCCATATGATGCAGAAGGGCCAGGGAGGGTGACAGCAGAGAAGAGGCTGCTAGATTTGCTGATTAGGAGGTTAGTTGCTTTTAGGACTTTTCACAGAGTTTGTGGTAGAAGTTGGTTCAAAAAAGGGGGTGGGGGTGGGGCTGAAGATACATCCATTTTTAAGGAAATGGATGTTGTGAACGGGTTTATACGTTTAGTGGAGAGGAAGAGATTAAAGATTCAACACAAAGAAGAGATCACTGATATAGCAAGGTCCTATCACCAGTTCTAGGAAAATAACCCACCCAGGGAAGGATTCAGGAAACTTTCCTTGTGAGGCTACAGGGAAGAAAAGGGAATTCAGAGATTTCCCCATGATTTTATTTCCTATATTCTGTGAGGTGGAAAAGACAAGGTTATAGTCTGAAAGAAGGTGGAGGCTGCATTTGAGGGCTTGAGAAGTGTGAGAAAGGCTTTGAAAAGACATAGTAGCATGTCATCACTATGGAATAATAAAAGATTGGGACGTGCACAGTCAAGAGCCAGTGGAGTTCAGATAGCATACATATTCAGGAGCATCTGCTGAGACAATGACGTTGCTTTCTCCAGCACAGCTAAGCTGTCTGAGGCTTACCCAAGATTAGAATTTGACCAAGTAAGTGTGATTGAAGGGCAAAGGGCCTATTCTGTTGCTTGTGAAGATTAATAAAATTGTAGTACACAATGCCCAGATTGGACAAACAGGCTTTCAAAGCTAGTAGGGAAGAGTCTGGAAGATGGAACAGAGGCAGCAGACGTTTTGTAGCACATACACTTGCTGGTCTACCAACGGACCTCACTGTCATGAAGCAGTAGCTGGGTCAGGTGTGTGTGTTTGGCTCTGTGAGGAACAGCCTCAGATTCTGCAGGTTCCCCGCGTCACCTGATCAGAGGCAGCAAGAACACACGCAAATTGCAATCCATCCTTATGAGGGTCCAGTTCATCCGTGTGGGGTTCCAGCTGCTGGTGATGTTCTCTTCCTACCTGCCTGCCCTGTGAACTTCTGACCAGCACCACACACAGACAAGACTGTATCCAGCTCTTACAAGTCAATTTCCTGTAATTAATCCATCTCTCTCTCTCTCTCTCTCTCTCTCTCTCTCTCTCTCTCTCTCTCTCTGTGTATATATATACATATATGTGTATATATACATACATATATGTGTATATGTATACATATATGTATGTATATATATATATCACATATCTATCTATATATACATATATACATATACATATATACATCACATATATATGTATACACATATTCCTACTGTTTCTACTTCTTTAATTGAATCCTGACTGATATAGATTTAAAGCGCTAGGAAAAGGATGGCAAACCCTGGAATTCAGAAAACAGAGATTTCATTTATTTTTTATCAGTTTATTCTAGGTGCCAACATCATACATCATACAAGATATAGATCTTGACAAGTTTTCATTAAAACAAGTGACATAAAATTGTCTGCATGAAGTTCAGAGGGGTTCAAAGCAGGGATGGTCATTCTGCCTGGTTTGGATTTTAAAGGAAGATTGAATTGAGATTGTGGTCTACTGTCTAGAAGGTACATTGGAGAACAAGAGCAGAACCAATCTCTCCTTTGGGTTCAAAGATATTGAACAAGTGAAAAGAGATGGATGCTTGGAAGAGATTTTCAGGAAGTGATGTAGGCTTCTCAGTTTTAAAACTGTGATTGATATTCACAAGAAGCGGAGTACAGCACTAGGAATAGAGACAGTGGAAATGTAATGGCTGTGTGCGATGTCAGAGGGGTAGTAGATTGGGGGAGGGAGTTATCACTTTTGAGGGTTATAAATGATAAATGTCTAACTATTACAGTGTTTTGTACACCTGAAACTAATAAAAAAAAATTTTAAAAATTTATCTCCAAAAAAAAGAAAACTGATTGCACTTCAAACATCACTAATTTATTATCCATCACTCCAAATCAGCTCATTCTCTCCTATTCCACGGCAATAATTTCCCAAGCTCCTCGAATACTGATGTCTGAAGTATCCACTACTCTTTTTTTCATTCAGCACCATTGCCTGTCCTGCCCTCTGCCATTGCCTCCCCAATTGGCCCTCAAATCCTGTTATTCCTACTTCAGCGCTGTCTCTCTTATGAACATCCTATCTTGCAACTCTACTGCCACTGCATAAATAAGACCATCCATGTCTCTCACGTGGGCATTTTCACAAGCCTTCGCAACTGAATATTTCTGCCCTCAGAGTTCCTACAACACAAATCAGATCCAGTCACTCTCCTGCATAAACATCACCGCATCTCTCTAGAAACATTTCAAACTCTTTATCATAGGCCCACTTCAGTCAGGGCTCTGACAACCACTTTGGATGCAGCCTCATGAGAGACACTGAAGGAAGATTCAACTATGCAATACCTGGATTCTTGACCCACTGAAACCATAAATAATAATAATAATTAATAATAATAATAATGATAAATAGAAACGCATGATTTTAAGCCAGTAAGTTTGTGGTAGTATTGTTACACAGCAATAGATAACTGATACAGCAAGTAACATCTATTGAAGGAGACTGAAGCCTGAGCTAAATATTAAGGAATAATACAGGTGGTATAAGGAAGTGAAAAGCATTCTAGGCAAATGGGACAGGATAACTAAAAGTACATATAATCAGGAAGCAGTGGCGTTTGATAACTGTATTGCATGCATTTCTCCACTACTGAGACCAGAAGTGCGAAGCATTGAGTGGTGGGAAATAAGTAAAGGTATCTGAGCAGAGGTTACACTGTGAAAGATCTGTTCGGCTTGTATGTCATATTAATGATTTGGATTTTATCCTATAGGCAATGGGAGACTACAGAAACATTTAAGAGGGCGGAAATGTGGATGGAATTTTGGTTTAGATAGACCACTCTGGAAATTATATGACTAGATAACTTTGACCAAACAAGCACCAAAGTTGCCCTCCAGTTGCCAAACCATTCCTAGGGGTAGGTCAAGGAAATAGAGAATAAGGACTAGAACCACGTAAAATAAAGGATGGAAAGATGGTGACTAATCTGAGAAATATTTAGCAAGTAAAATCAGCAGGTCTTGGGAATTGATTGAGAGTCAGGCATGATGGGAAGGAAGAAGTCAAAGATGAGTCCTTGATTTCCAATTTGGATAATCATTAGTGATGGTTCCATAAACTGGGAGCAAGAATGCAGGAAGAGAAAGAGCAGTTCTAGGAGGGAAAGATGAAGTTTTTAATTAATCTGAAGTTCAGGGCTGAGCTCTGCCCAGAGATGTAGATCTGAGTCTTGAGCATAGCAATCGTAGCTGAAATCAAGAGTTGATGAAATTGACCAGAAAAAATGGGGAAAAGAACAGTGAGCTGAAAGTAGAACTGCAGGGATAACAACAGCTAGGGAGTGGACAGCAGAAGAGATTGTAGCAGTGACAAAGAAGGAAGGGTGAGAGAGGAAGGAGGAGAAGGGCATTAGAAGCTTATTAGACATTTCTTCTTATGTTTGAGAAACTCTCTTCTTTACATAATTTGCTTTGGCTGTCTTTGCATAATTTGCTTTGGCTGATTTGGACTTGAGCAGACTTGGGTAAATTAATATGAAACTACTTTCCTTTATTGTCCCTTTTCTTCTCCATCTACCTGTCTATCATATCCTTCCCTTAACCGAATGATTTTCTATACTTTCTTGATTAAAATAGCACCAACTCTTAACAGAGGGCACTGGACCTGAGGTTAATTCTGGAAAATATTCTGATACATTAGAAGATGTCCTGGGAATAATAGCAACAATTTGCCATGAAGGTGATGGCTTTGGCTGCTGGAAACCATAGAGAGGCTTAGGACAGAGAACAACTGAGAAATCATTTTCAGAAAGCAGTTCAATGTTATATTTAGGGGAGAATTTATTTTATGGAGGAACAGATTGGTATAATAGAAAGAACGCTGGAGTGAAAGTTAGGATTCTTTGTTGTTAGGGTTACAAGAGCATTGAAGAGTCAAAACTGGGGTGAGGTAGTAGTAGGGAGAGAAAAGAGAAACACTTTGTAAGAAAATGTGGCAGAATTTTATAATATCACTTGGGGGTAAGGAGGAGATAAAAGAGAGCTACATGAATATTTCAGAACTTGGGCAGGGCAGCAGGGAAAAACTTTTAAAAAGCCAGTTTCCTAAAACTTTACAAGATTTATAGATGGTTTGTTTGAGGCAATGGTGAGATCTACACAGAAATGTATTGTGTACACCAGACACTGGCCAAGCAGCGAGATGAAAAGATGGAGTAAGTGATAGACATCTGAGGCCTACCTGGAGAGAGGCATGGTTGGAGCCTTTAGCGTCAAAAACACCTTCAGAGTTATTACAGAAAAGCAGAGACTATTTTGGAAGCTAATAGGAGGAAATGACAGAAAGAGAAAAGCAGTGCTTGTAGAGATAGGAGGGCAACTGATATTATAAAGTTGGATAAAGAGGTTTGTTTTATCCTTTTGTCCCCCTTTATCTGTTTTCTGACAAACAAGATATGATTTAGAGTAGATGTCTCGTTGCTCATTTCACATGGAATATTGAAGCTATTTCAGTTCACCAGAGGACACAGAACACAAATGTAATACCAATAAGAGGAGTGATGATAGATTTGAACATGAATTCCCACATGTTACAAGTAAATTTCCTTTTGAGTCCAATCATGGTGTCTGGTTACAGAGGAAGATTTACTGGCAGCAATGTAAACTCCTGGAAAGTTACTGTCTTACTCAGATATTAGCATAGAAGGCATGGATGGTATTTTTAGTTAGACATGCTGGATTTTAAAAACTAATCTCCAAAGTTCCTCAAATTAAGCAAGACAAGAAATTTATTGCGTGACTGCTATCAAAAGAGAGCAGTCTCAGCTAATTAAGCTCAAATCATTTTACTGGTGAAAATTAATTCTCATGATTGTAATGAAGTAATTTGTATTGAAGAGGTGACTTTTTAGAATATTATGCCATAACTCCATCAGAAAAAAATATAATTGTCTACGTGTTTTACTTTGATATTTTTCAAAAATATAATTACCAATTGATATCACCTGATTGTATTAGTGAACCAAATTTAGATGTCAGGGTTCCAATAGTCTCTAAACCTTTGGAAGGTTCTCAGTATCTGGGTCGCTACACTCTGCTACACTAAGCTACACTGGCAAAGTACCTCTAGTCATGAAAATGTGCCATTTCACCATGAGGGTTTCTATAACTAATGATCCAAAAATTCCCCTGTCTTATTTCTAATACTCATCACAAAGGTACCACGTCTAAAAAGAAAAAAACGGACTTGTAATTCAGCTTAAGAGATCAACTCAAGGCATAGTATTTTCTGCTAAAACTAATATTTAGATGGACTTAGGAAATTATTATAGTCCAAACATACCTTTGTTGAGTTAAAATATAGTTTCCTCAACCACTGAGATGGATAACATAGTTGACTCAGGATAATAATTAAATGGTTAGAATTCCAAAAATTCCTACAAGATCATGATTAATCTGATGATTATAATGCTAACGTTCAGATAAACATTTGCAAACTATCAGTTAGGCAGTCACATCAGAATGTATGTCCCTTTCCCATCCTTTTAGTATACTGTGGTATTCCATGACTCTTGGTAAATATGGACACTGGCAAGGGCTTCCGTTCAGTCTTCCTGTCTTAAATCTGTGTATTACTGGAGTTTTAATGCCCCTATATTGCTTAGGATGGTTCCTTGCATATAGTAGTAAATATTCACAAAATGTGTGCTGAAAGCATCAATTAATTAATGAGTTTATATTCACTTTGCTGTATCCTGGATGCTGGATAGTTTACTGTGCATTTCAGGCACTTAGTAAATATTGCAGATTGGATTTTAAATAAATAGGCATTGATACCGTTAATTAATTCAAGGAACATACTCGTAAATTATGTAATTTGAGCTTAGTCTTAACTATGACTATGCCATTTGTGATATGATAGCTTTGGGATTTTTTTCTCTGCTGTTCCCTTTAATACTTTGTTAGATATATTAACAGTGTGACACATGTAGGAGTCAGTGATTTTTTGAGTTGTGCCAAAATAAAATATAATTTTCTACAACTTTAAACATTTCAAAAGAATATATTTTTATGAGAACAAAAATTTTAAATTGTAAACATTCAGAAATGTGTCTAAGCAAATGGTTTTGAGAAGCTGCTCTTCATTAGGAAAAAAACATAGTCATACAAGTAACTATTTTTTTAAAGCTCTGATGATACATACATACATATATATGTATATATTTATTAAATAATCTGGGTGGTCAACACACAATATGACACATATATAGAGATAGATAGATAGATAGATAGATAGATAGATAGATAGATAGATGATGTATTACAGAATTGTACACCCGAAATCTATGTAACTTTACTAACAATTGATGATGTATTTTTTAATAGATATATTTAGTCTGAGTAAAACATTTACAATCACTCTTCACAAAGGGCTCTCTTTAAAGACAATTAAATTTCTCCAAGGAAAATTTAGGGCAAACTCTAAATGCAATTCCATTAAGCCAATATTTGTTCATATATGTGCTTAGTTTGAGATTTAAAAATAATTAGGGGAATCACTGAATTTCATCTCAATGAAATCAACTGAATTGTTTTTAATATTTTTCAATTTTAAGCAGTCCTGAATTTTCCCTTTCAAAATGAGTCATTAATAAGAAAGGAAGGAAAGAAAGAAAGAAGGAAGGAAAGAAGGGAGGTGAAAGAAAAAAGAAAGGTAGGCATTAGCACAATTAAGCATGCTCATAAAAAGGTATTTTAATTGTACTTGCCCATATACCAAAAATATCATTTCTAACTTAATTCATGTAAGCTTATTTCACAATAAAGATATAATTCAATTTTCTGAGCTATGGTAAAAAAAGTAAGTTATAATTCTAAAGTTTTTATAATAGACTCGTTGTATAATGCCAGTTATATTCTTATAATGTAACCCACATAAAAACTGTTAAAATTACTATGTTAAAATTATTAAATTTCAAATAGCAAGTTTATATTTAAACACTTTAAGTAGTATGTGTGCTTAAGGAGTAAAAATTCAGACTGACCAAAAAAAGGGACAGAATAGATTTTCCAGGCTAAGTTCTCAAATATAAAAGGTTGTAGAGAAAGTTGAGAGGTATGCACAATCCAAAGGGCAGCAAAAATTGGCATTCCATCTTCATTTTTTAATAATTAAGTAGATTAAAAAAAAACACTAAAAACACATTTGCAATATTTTGGAGTGACTCCAAAGCCATCAAAAAATAAATTTAATTTAAGATATAAGCAATCTAAGACAAATGAGGAGAATCACATTTAATTTTTTTCATCTGAGATGTTCACCTGAAGACAGTTTGAAATTTTGTTATATTTGGAGAAGTCTTTTATCAAAATAAGCTGGAGTATCAGACAAAATTACATATAAATTACACATATAAAACTAATGTGCAGAAAAATATCAGCCAGATAACTGCTATGTCTAATTTTCACAATCACTTTGAAATGGAATTTATTGTGAAATTAAGTGCAGTCTGCTGCTTGTATGGAGTGAAAATAATCCCACCACAAATTCTAAAAATGTATGAAAAATAATGAACATTTTTGGATTCTTTAAAATGTTTATAATAAGACTACTTTCAGGTTTACTTATGTAAAAGTGACCATCGTATTTATGCATAGTGTTCATTATAAAGTCACAAATAATAAGAGTCAGATTTGCAGTAATTTACTTTTTCCAAGTATGGCTTAACAGAATAAGAAGGAAGGAAGGAAGGAAGGAAGGAAGGAAGGAAGGAAGGAAGGAAGGAAGGAAGGAAGGAAGGAAGGAAGGAAGGAAGGAAGGAAGGAAGGAAGGACTCTTTATTAATTAGGAAAGAAGGGAAGGAGGCAGGGAGGAAGGAAAAAGAAGGGAGGGAAGGAGGGACTTTTATCAACACCCTGACTACGAACAAAAATATACCATCAAAGGGGAACATTAGTCCTCTCTAATAAAAAAAAAAAAAAGGACACTAATGTCTCAGAACCTAAATTATCAATTTTAATAGATATGCCACCTCTTTGAATTTAACCGGTTTACAGATACATAAGCAGTCAAATCCTGTGTGTCTACATGTTTACAAGTTGTTCCTGTTACCTCTTGTTAACTCCCTCAAAACTCAGTGGATAAACTACAACCATTTTATATCTTACACTTGTGGGTCATGATTCAGTTAGGGTGCAGCTAAGTAATTCTCTTTTCTATGTGTGTTTGACAGATTAGGCTAGGGAGTGTCCCAAGGGAACCCAAGTGGACGCTACAAGGCTTCTTATGACCTAACCTTAGGTGTTTGAGAATGTCACTTCTGAAGTCTTCTACCAGTCAAGCCAGACATGAAGGTCAGACCTGACACAAGAGGAGGGGACTTTGAGACCACATTTCAGTGGGAGAAGGAGCAAGGAATTTGTGGCTATTTTAAATATTCCACACAGTTCACAAGCTCAGATATACCAGGAAGAAAATATATATATACATATAAAAAAATCTATAAGAAAAATGCAAAGCACAAAGCTACATGTTTTGTTGATGTTTACCAATATTATTTTTTGGGGAAAAAATGATTGTTTCTAGTTATATTTTTTAAATTGTCCAGATTGAAATTGTTGTAACTAATTTTTACGACATACAACTTTGAAAGCCTAAAGCTCTGATTTATTTACTTTTTGGGTTGTTTTATTCTGGGTTTTGGTTTCTTTGGCCATTTTTTTTTTTTTAAAGGAGAATTATTTTCCTATTCCAAGGACCCTACTTTAGCCAAATGTATCAGGCAAATGTGAGATGACTTTCTGTTCAGGCACATTGCCTTGGGAGGCCACTCAGGTTCTGAAGGAGAATATTCATCCTCCCAACTGTTGAGCATATGACTGTGAAAACAATGGCGGCACGAAAGACCCACATCCCAGGTATCTCCTAGGAAATATGACTTTTCCTTCGTAGCCACTCACAATTTAGCAAAGATCAATTGAAACACGTGTTAGTAGCAGTGAACTTAGCAGTGAATTTCTGAGACGATGCCTGCCGTCAGTACTTGCAGTCCTGCCGTCCTTATTTGCCCTTGGATTCATCCAAGCTGTCAGAGTTTAACGCCTCATTGTTTTAATGCCCTAGTTATAATAATTTACTAAACTAAACTTTGACATTACACCATCACCTCACATTGATGGCCATTATAAGACACTGCCTTTTAAAGCTCCTTATTGTATCTATTATTATGTGGAGGTAGTTGAAGCTGTGGCTCATGACACCACTCTCCTTTAGTAGAATCTCCTTTAGTAGCATCTGCAGGTACAATTTCTCCTGGTTCAGTACCAGAAATAGTTGAACTTCTCTGGACAACTAATTTGTCTTTATTTTGAGACCTTGGATCATGTAACTGGTTATGGTTTCCTCCTTGCCATGTCTGCTAAAAGTCAAATTTGTTGCCTAACCTTGGCAACTAAGAGAGCATAAACTTGAGTGCTGACCTCATGCCACAGTTCAACTCATTTTTCATAACCCTACTTTCCCTTTTTCTTGAGTAAATTATTTCTTTATCTGCGTATGTTGTATGCTTTTTGAAACCTACCTTCAATCTTTTTTAGAAAAAGGTAAGCAGTAAATGCTTAACTAAAATTAAGTTTCTAACGATTGTTCACTGAGTATTCACTGTGTGTTACAAAGAGCTTACAAGAGGGACGCTATCTGACTATGCCTCTGGACATATGTTTTTTCCGATGGAAAATAGGAACATGTAGTTAATGAGTGATTGCAGCTGAGTCTAATTAGATACAGGGTGTGTGAGACTTGCTCTATACCTCTTTGAATCTGTCTGAATTAAGGGGCTTGAAGAATAATTCAGAGTGTTAATAGTTGGGATTCAGAAATTTTCAGATCTGTATGGTAACCATGGTTGGTGAGAGAGGAATGATATTCCCAGGAGAAAATTTTACCCTGAAGAAAGACTTTGGCATTTGCTAATATTTATTTTAAATGGTCAATTTAAAATAACCCTCAATAGTAAATTATATGTTTTAGTTCTCTAGACATCCATGTTGTAATGTCATTTTAGGTGGCCCAATATCTTACAACTCATAAAATATAAGGCTTGGCTAAACCTTGTGTGAGGATTTTATTATTGTTCTTATTTTTGTTTCAAAATAAATATATTAACACTTGCTCCAAAATTTTTTGTTTTCAACCAAGGGTGATGCCTGAAGACACTTTTGGTTGTCACAGCTGGGGGTGGTGGTAGTCCTGGCATCTAATTGGCAGTGCATCCAATGCACAGGACAGCCCCCTGCAACAAAGAATTATCCAGTTCAAAATGTCATTAGTGCCAAGAGGGAGACATCCTGGATTAAAGTCACATGCTGTGATGTAGAACTCACAGTTTGTAACCGATAACTAGTGTAAGAGGTTAAAACTATGTAAAACTTTTTGGGAAAAATAATTGTTGGCTTTCAGTAATATTGGAGGCTTTTTGCGATGATGTCATATTTATTTCTGTACATCCAACATCTAGCGTAAGGCCTGGCCTATGAAGGCCTGTTGAAAGAAGGGGTGAATGGATGATCAACAGCCATTATGAAAGGATACTGCTGATTTCCAAACCAAAGGGCGTCAGCCTTTTTTTTTGTGCTGGAGGTAATAATTTGGCTATTCAACTTCCCCCGGAGAAGGACCCTTCAGCCTCTCGCTTACTTGGTTCTCATGGTTGTCAGCAGTATAGAATATCTGTAATTAAGGCATTTATAAGACAATTTGCTTGCAAATAAAATCCAGCACCTGTGAAACCCTAAGACATCTGATATTTCAGAGAGATACTCTAAAGGATGTTATTTGCTATCTCTTCATCCACATTGTTCCGTGTTGTCCTCTGTTATGCAAACTCAAGAGGCAAAGTTCCTGGATATGATGCCCTCTGCTTGTTTGAAGTGTTACTATAAGAATTATCTGGTTAAACAGAATTTCTGTATTACCTCCTGTGATATTAAAGTTAAAGCCATTGTCCAGTGTGTCACATAATATATTTTATGCAAACCACATGCTATTAATTCAGACTAGAGATTTGTTCTGGGGTTGGGGGGGAACAATGCCGCAGCTTATTGTTTCTCTTGTCAAAAACACAAAACTGTATATATAAAACCAACTGTTTTTCTTGTTCACCTTAGCTACAAGAAAAATAAGCTGCCTGAAATAGTTTGTTCTTTCTGGGGCTGTATCATGAGTGGTTAAAATGACACACACTGGAGCCAAGTTGCCTGGATCAAATCCCAGAGCCACCATTTCCTAGCGGGGGACTTCACTTTTCTGTGCCTCAGTTTCCTCATAGGCAAAATGAAGAGAATTACACTAACTTAAGGTTATTGTCAGGACCAATATTGTTAAGAGTTAAGTACCTGAAACAGTTCCTTGTACATAGGAAGCCTTGGTAAGTATCACCTATTATTATTTCCACTTTCTTCAGACAATTCCAAGTCTGCTGTTTTTCTAGAAGGCCTTAGACATGTAAGCTTTATAAAGCCAAAGCCTTATGTAGGTTGCTCACCAATTAACTGTCAATAAATCTCTAGCAGAGTATCTAATATGCAGCATGTCTTTAAAAAAATGTAACCTGAATAAAAGAATGGAGACTTGCACGTTATCAACAGATAGACAAAACGTATAAAGCTTTTCCTTCTGACGGGGAATATGTCCAGAGAACAAAGGTGAACCCTGCACGTGAATGAAAAAAGTCTAGACTACAAATGCCCATGGAAGAATATTATACCTTCCACATTTAAATGTTACTTTCAATTTAGAGGTTGATCAGAGGGCATTAAATAAGAAGATCTCCCTAAACATTTGATTAACAAATTACTTAAGAACAGCTTTCACTGCAGGTGATACAGACTGTGATGCTAGAACAAAAAATCTTTGCACTTTTCAAAGTGGATGCAAAGTTTTCTTTCCTCCAGGACTTTATCATCCAGTGTCTATAAGTAATGCTGAGTCCAGTCAGTGGGAAATTTTCAAGTACTTTTTTTCGTAATTGCGTGATAGATACACAATGCTGCACTTTACTTTTTTCTCTAAGCATTTGCTAGTTTCAGTTTAAAAGCATGTTTACTTGAACATAAGATAGTATATATTCTGTTTGAATTTTATATTTTCGATATAATCATATCAATGAGCACCAGAATAAATCGATGTGATTTACATAGTGCATAGGAAAGCTCACAACTTCAAACTGCACATTGCCTTAGAGATTTGACACGAGAATGAAATTGTCCAAAAAAAAAATCTATTTTTTCGAAAGCCATTGTTCTATAATTATCCAGATACCACATAAATTATATCTTAGCAAATGTTGGAAATAAAATTTTTGATCCTGTCATAAATGTGTCTAAGAAACCATACAGTGTTTAATTTACTGAAAAACAAATCTCACCTGCTGCCCATCACTTAATCAACCGATAAGGAGAGCAATGTGTTTTGTTGCAGGCTTGTTTGCAGAGGTGCATCCCTACCCAGTGGAAATGAGATAGTGAGTAAGATATTGATGGCAAAGCCATCTGAAAGGATTGCACTCTTAAGGCTAGCTCTCCAAACAACCCCAAACTGGAAGGAAGCCAACATTTGAAGGAAGAGAACAGGACGGACACTTGCAGCTCTGTGGTAAGAGGCACTACAGAAATCTAAATGATTCCACTAATGTCTTTCTAATGTTCTGTGACATTGTTAAAGTTGATTACTCCCTGTGTTGTGTTACCATGCCCATGTCACATATTAATTTCATTTCTCTCCATTTCTCTGTCTTGATCATTTCATAGAATTACAGGGCTGGAAGAAAAGCTGATTTTCCACCATTTAACTTGACTCTGTTAACATTCCCAATTATGATGTGATTTTGAGAATCATTCCAAAGTGATACATCATCTGACAGCTTTAGATATCTAAAGTTTACAAAATGTTTGTACGATGTTTGTAATTTTTAAACATGCAATGAGAATAATTGATAGTCCTTTGTGAATTGTTTTTTGATGAGCTTCCTTTTTCTGTTCCCTCAGATGGATAAGAGCAAAGTTTCCCTCCCTTCTGCCCTCCTCCCCCTTTTTTTTGGCTTTATTCATCTCTAAAGAATATAAGACTGCTTTAATACATCTTAAATCATAGGAGGAAGGGGGAGAACAGAATATATAGCCAGATTTGGTTGAATGTCAGACACTAGCTAAGTTCTTTGTAATATCTTACGTCATCTAATTTCCACAACAACCTTCTGTGGTTTATATTGTTACCTTTATTTTAAAGATCTAGAAATGGGGGCTCAGAAATATCAGGTAACGTATTCAAAGCCATGCAGCTAGCAAGTGGCAGAAGCAGGTTTCCCTTCCAACTCTATGGCTAGGGCTTTCTCCACGACATCACACATGCACAAACAGGACACCTGGAGAGCCTCGTCCTGAACTACATTCTCCTAACCTAGCACTTCAAGGAAATGATGAGGATTTATCTCACTCTAATATGGTCATCGTGCATAACTCTTGCTTACTTTGGCCTTGAGAGCATTACACAGTGGGCTGACTAAAAGATCCATACAGAAAACCTGCTCCCCCTCAAAAAGAAGGCATATGGAAAATAATCACGTACGAAAATTCTGATTGACATCTGTGATTAAAAAGGAATGGTAGTAGCACCTTTTAACTAAGGATGGAAACCAGAAGAATTCGGTATCTTGCCACACATCTCATTTCCAAGTCCAGTTTAATCTAGATGAGCAAACATTATTTAATTTAACCTTTCTGAAAGACATATGAACTAGATACTGTGATTTTCTGCATTTTTAAGACTATCTCAAGAAACCAATATTTAAAATAATTAAGTCACACAGCTAAACCTCTGTGCCATAACATCAGAATCATTCTGTTCAAGTTTTAGTCCTTTTCCTGAAGTCCTGAAGCATTTCTTCTCTCCATCAGCTCATTTCACACTGCCCCTCCTATGGGTCCTTCACCACACTTTCCTCCAGGGCAGCAAACCTCCTTATCAATTCCACTTGAATTCTCCCTCCTGCTCTTAGCTCCTCTCTCTGACTGTTCCATGATGCCACAGAATGTCTGTCTCCTCTAGTAGTACCGTCTAATTAAACAGCTGCTCAAATTCTTCTCTTCCATAAACGTTTTCCATGCACTTGAAATAAAAAGGTACTGTATTTCACTTATCTATTCCCATGTAACATTTTGATTCATAGATATTCTCATACTAACAGCCACACAAAGTGACAATTACGTCTTTATATATTAATTGAATAAGTCTTTTTAATATATGAGCACTTCAGTCACTTTGTTATTTGTTAGTTCATAGCTTCTAGAGGCCAATAATGGTCTGATAAGGCAATGAATACAAAGCCCATCTTTAGGCCCCTCATACGAGGATCATCATAAATATGCCAAAAGGCAAACTAGAGCACATTTGTCTGAAAGGGGAAGTCCCAATGACATCGATCTATTCATTAAACAAACATTTGTTTGGAACCTATTATGTTTAAGATCCTGTGCTAAGTGTTCATATGCTCAAAAGTGTAACATTAATTAAACACCACCTAACTTACTTCATTTGGTTCGTCCCTGAGGGGGATCGCAGGTATGTCAGGTGACCCCATTGCCCCTCAGTTTCTTCTTTTATAATGAGGGGATTAGTTGATTCCCAAAGTCCCTTCTATTTGTGTAGGTCTATGATTCAATGTGGTTGTGTCACTCCCTAAATTGAGAAATCATATCTCTTAACTCAAAATAAGATATGGTTTAATCCTCATAGTTACATAACTTAAAGAGAACTTCTTTTAAAATAACATGTGAATGACAAGGACTATCTTGGATGTACTGTGGACCTAGCAGTATTTTGATTTAAGTATAAGTGAATCATAAACATGAGGATTATATTTCTCCTAAAGTAAACATGCCTAAAATCTCAGATGATATTTTCTTGGCAAAATGCACTTAAGATTTTATTAAACCCAAGACATTTGAAAATCAGATGATATACTGAGAACAGGCAATTCACATAGGATCTATACCTATGTAATGAAGTAAATTGAGGCAATTTGTTGGGTATTATAGGCTATGGAGCTCTGTTGCTTTTATTCCCCTGATATTAAAGTAAAAGTATATTTGAGACTTAATAGTCTCCTTCAAGGCCCAAACCACAAAGATCTTACTACTCCCCATATCCACTGTATGGATTTTTTTGCCCAATTGTTAAACAAATTCCCCTATACCACTTCTCTCTCTATTAATCATTTCTTTCAGATTGGCTTGACTGGGCACTGGCTCTTTCCATAAGTTCTCCCTGTCATCTCAGTTGTAGGAGCTCGTCCTCCTACATACCACGTATTTCAGGTTTTTCAAACAACTTTCAGCTCATGACTCCTCCATCTTCATATAAATAAACAAACAAACAAATAAATACATATATACGAGTATGTTCCCTCAAAGCTCTTGGCAGTTGGCTATACATTCGATACTTATTTTCTGATATTATCTTCTATTATCCTCCTGGCCACTTCCCTTGATTCAGTATAGTCTTTGACACCTGTTTGAATTATTTATTTCCCGCTATCCTGAGTAATGTCATCCTTTCCTGGCCAACTCATCCAAACATGAACATATTAATATTTGAATTTGTAACCTTCTCCTTTATTTCATTTGTTATCCTTCTCATGGATCCACCAGAAATGCTCCACTTCTGAAACTAGAAGTGCCTTCTCTCTAATCTGAGACCCCAGTTTTCTCTTTCCCACATCTCTTCAATCTCATTTGACTAATTCACAGGTTTTTCTACCTTTTCAACAGTTAGCCACAGCTTCCTTAGTTTTCCTCTTCATCTATGATCCATCACTTCAAAACTTCTCCTTCCTTGACACTATCCTTGAAAACACCTCAATTCTGGGTAAAGTCAACTGGATTGAAAATACTGTTTAGTAAATCACACAATAGGGCGTTGAGCCAATAGTGGAGTTCTCTCTTCCTTTCTTTGATAATAAGAGAAGCAATTGAATCACATGGAAATATAAATCATTCTTTCTTGAAACCATATACTATTCCTTCCTTTCATCTCAAATCCTAATCTATTTTCTCAACAGAGAAAATTTAAGCCATCAGGAAGGAGTCCCTTGAATTTTAGAGAAAAGAGAGAGAGAAACCATATAAGAAGATAGGATGATCTGTTGATCTTTTATACAGTTTATATCTTTGGAGTGGAGTTGAAGTCCCCTCTCCTCTACAGAGAGTTGAGGAGTGACAATTATTATCATCCATCAATTTTCCCCAGGAATCAAGCCCTAAGAGATGAAGGACAAGACTCTCTTGTTCTCCTTTGTAAATTCAGGACCCAGCATAGTAGAGGTTCCAACAATATTCATTGAATGTATAAATAAATGAATGGCAATGATCAGGAAATTTCTGACAAATACATTTGTAACTTCAAACCTCCATCTAATCGCTTCGGTTGCATGCTTGTTATATATGGAGACTTGGCTTTTGTTTCACAAAATATCTCAAACTATTTTCATGTGTCTTTGGTTTTAATATAACTCAAAATACATTCTGCCAAGAATGTTTCACCATAGATTTTAAACACAAAATTCTTTCAGTGGATATTTAATCCTAATTTATGGTTCATTTACACTTATTTATCAAAGCATCATTTAAGAATCCCACTTGGCTATCTAATTTTGTTATTCCCTAACTGGAAAATTGTTTGTATATTTAAAACAAAATTATTATTTGCCTTTAATTATTTAGAAATTGTCTGTTATACACTTTGCGTCGTGATTGTAAAAAGCCATAATAAAACTGAAATACACTCTGATTTAAGGATACTTTGTTTAGTCTTTATATTTAGGGATAAAGCTTTGTATAAGAGAAAACAAAACATGAGAAGTTAAAAATTGTTCCTTTACATAAAGGCTTATTTAATGTTTAGTATATAATCCATAGAAGTCATTCTTAATATACAAAAATCCTTTGATCAGTTTAGCAGTTTTCACTACTCCTGGTCATTTCAAAATAAATCAATTGTCAGTCTCGAGAAAAAAGGAGTCTAGTATTGCAAATAGAAAATCAAGCTGGGATGCTAAAATGGTAAAGACTTTAAATAGATGGAGAACTAGATGAAGAAATTTAAGTTTTCTGGAATTTAATTTTTCTTGTCTTTTTAAAGTACTTTTCCATGCCGCTCTTACCTTGTGTCTTTACTTTCTGTTTCTCACTCTGTTCTAACTATTCTGGCCTTGACAATTCAAATTCATTTCTTTCTCACAACCTATGCCTATTTTATTCTATCTCCTGGAAGCTCTTTGCACATGACTCATTTCAATTAAGTTTCTATTTCAAAGTCACCTCTGAATAGAAGCCTTTCCTAATCACTGGAGACAAAGTAGGCATTTCCTCCCCCTTGGTCATTCTTCTCTCATCCTGCCTTATTCTTACCACAATTCTTATTACTAATGTCACTACTTAGAGTTATAAAATATAATTATTAATTCAGCTATCTATGTCAAATTCCCTCCAAAAGGTAGGGAGGCAGGACCTATGTTTTCTTCACTGCCATATCTCCCAGTATTTGTTGAATCAATGAATGAATCTTTGGTATTTGTATTTAAATAGATTTTTTTTCCATCTCACCTTACTGAGTTCTGTAATATGCTAAGGATAAAACACAAAGTTTGCAAACATCACTGATAAAGAAGGAAGGATAATGCTCTTTATAGCATTTACTCTGGTTCAGAGGTGGAGCTAATATTTCTCAATTCTGCTTCATGTATGGTTTCAAAATATGCAAAGACTTGGGATTAGACAAAGCAAATGAAATTCTTTTTTTGTTGTTTTAATAGAGGAACAATGGAAATTCAATATTTGGACTCCTGGCTGTAAAGATAATGGAATGTTCTAATCTGGATATACACTCAATATAAATGAAAATTGAATTCTTACTGATTATATTCAACAACATAAATTGTGCTTTCACCAAAAGATTACATTCACATTTTAGAGTATATATATGTACACACACACACACACACACACACACAGAAGGTGCCAAAAAATATGTATGCACATTTTAAGAAAGGAAAAAACTGCATTAATATATACCTATAACAAAAGATGAATACAAGTCACATTTGACTTCTGCAATTTCAAGAGGTGCTCAAAGTGGTTACCATCAGTGTCTAGACACTTCTGATTACAGAGAACTACTGCTTGAGCAATGTGGACCAAAATGTTAACATCTCTTAAACTGTGTATGCTTTTTTTGGCACCTTCTGAGTATATATGTTACTGAGTATACATATGTGTGTGTGTGTGTGTGTGTGTGTGTGTGTGTGTGTGTGTATTACCTCGTGAGTATATATATTACTCACATCTAACAAATAACCATCTTATTTTTTAAATACTATAAAGATGATGATAGAAACTAACTAGGGATGGGGTGAGGAGGATATAGAGGTTATTTTTTTACCATTTTTCTTAAAATTTTATCCAATCTATATTATCCAATTGTTATTAGCATTTAAATAAAGAGAGACACTAATACCCATTACTCTTGAACAATGCGAGGTTCCATGGATTTTGTATACTAAATGCTTTATGTATATTTCCTATTTAATCCTCTCATCCAACAAGAAAACTAAGACTTGGAAAGTTTAACTAACTTGCTCAAGGTTGTCCTAATTTGTTCTGAGGAAGACTGGCTTCCTGAACATTATGCAGCCACGAACAATCTACCCCGAACAAGTACTCCCTTAGGCATCAACACTCTACCTCAATACACAAATCCTGGCACTAATGCCCTCACACAATAAGGTCCGATCTCTCAGCTCTTCAAAACTTTGCTAAAGCACTTAGGACCCAAAGTCATTTTTTATTTTAAATGAAAGATGCACACCTGATTTATATATATAAGTAACTTGGGAAACCGTAAAACGTATATTTCTGACCAGGGAACAGAAGATTGCTGTGATGACCAGAAAGATAAATAGATTTTAAGCTAAATCTCCTTCCTTCACACAGCCAAGATAGAACAGGAAATACAGGTTGTAGCTTGGGGCATTGCCAGAGCTGGCTGCACAGAGTAAGGTCTTCAACTTCATGGTCAGACCACAGTGTACATTCTGACCATGGCTGTGGTGGTTTCTGTAGAGATTCATAAGCCACTTCCAATGATTGTCATACACAGATCACTTACACGCTTTGGCATGGCATTTGTTATCCTGAATATACAGATGGACATGTCTAGCCTGTGTTTTGGCCCAGTAATTGGCCGAGCTTTTCACGGATAGGACCATGATTTCCAGCTTAAGAGATAATGGTCAGGCATCTCAGCAGACAATAAAGAGCTAAGATATCTTTTTCTCCTCTAACTCCTATTCCTTGGTTAAATCGTATAATCTGAACCTCAGAGATTAAACTGCACTACCTCCCATGCTAGTTTATTATGACAACTAAGGTTGAAAGGAAACAACCCATCTAAGACTTTGCCTGATAACTGACATTAAACCAATAGTTGAACTCCCTATCTCCTCACTGACTCAGAAGACAAGCAGTTGAGTCACATGGCTGTACTAACCAAGGGATAAGTGACCAGGAGCCACTCTGAATAATAGCAAGACTGGTCCTGCCAACACTATAAAAATGATCCACACAAAGAAGCTACTGGTGTCAAGACTATGAAACTGTATAGTATTGGCCTCTGATAGTTGTTTTGGGCTGTGGCAGAGACACCCAGGTAATCAATCCCAAAACAGAAGCTGAGAACTGACTTTATTATACTATTTCTGTTACAACCATCCTTAGTTTAGAAGTCATGCACTTCATATTTAATTAAGAGGCAGCTGGAAATACTGCTTTTGATTTGAGAGTGTCTGTAAGAAAGAAAAACCCAGGCCACATGCCCAGAAGAGAGAAGGATGAAATCAAATATTAAGACCAATTTCTTAACATCAGGCAGTACTCAGAAGAGACCTGCAATTGTAATCCACCGTTTTTTTTCCTGCTTAGGTAGATACAGTCACATTGCAGGGAATCTCAGACTCACAAAGTGGCTTGAATTCCCAGGATGAAAGGGTTAGTCTTTTTGGCACATTTTTCTTCAGAAAAACATTTTTATATGCGTAGTTCCACAGAAAAGTAAACTTCTGTCTTCTTCAAAGTTGGGTCCGTTAATTTAGTACAATGCCACCCATACCCAGGCAGAAGGCTCTATTCTCCATCACTTATGTGTTTCATTATTAGTAAAAGGTGGCTGAAATTGGAGCTTTAAATCTAGACCTTTGCTGGGTTTGATTTCATAACTTAATCGGAACATCATAATTCCCCCCCAATATGCAAAATTAGTATTAAGGGAGTCATTGGTCTATAAAAACTATCAGCATTATACAAGTATTCTTGTTTTAGCAATCTAGGGATTTCACAATTTCAGTTTAAATTTTTTTCTCTTAATGAGTGACCACTAAAAATATCTTGTTTGTTTAATTGTTTTAGAGCCCATTTGGTATTTTCCAGATCTTTTGATTCAGATCTTTGTTAGTCTTCTAGCTAACATGCTTACTTGAATTCTAAACAATTATTGTATTTGATCTGTGTATCAATAATGTTCATCTGCATTAGTGAGTACAGAATCTGAATACTTGTATAAACATTTTATACACTGACTGTATTTCCAACTTAACCAAGCTGTTCACTATCTTTCTCCACAAAATAACAATTTCCTAGGTCTGATGTTATTTAAGGTTGTCCCTTTTCCTTTCCTCTGCCGCTAGATGCCGTTTTACTTGACGTTGCCTACCATAATGGAGACCGAAGAAGATTCTATTATTAACAGGACAAAGAAAAAAACCAATGTTCTATCAGGTGAAGCTCTAGGGTAAAAGAGGAACTGAAAAATTATTCGTAAACTGTCTCTGCCTTTAATATCTGACTCTCTCAACACTACAGAACTATTCTAACATGGGAATGCCAGGCACTGAAGAGGCAGGCTTTCTGGCTCTCCTCCAATCAAATGCAGGCAGCAACTTTGTGTATATAGAGTCCATTCCGATTCACATAAATGATAACCACTGAAATGCCATTTTGAATCTGAGCAGACACAGAAATGTTTTCTTTCTCTCTTTTTCTTCGTCTTTCTCTCCCAATATTAGTTTTCTTTCTTGCCAAAACAATATACCTCAAAATGTAAGTAAAAAACATACAGCATTAGAAAAATACATCGGCCTTGGAGGAACTTCCTGAAAATTCCCTTCCAGGTTCTGCTTGATGATTGAATAGTTTAGGCCAGGGTGGTGCATGTGCTGTAGATAGCTCTTTTTATTCCATAATAATTCTGAAGTGAGCTCAATCTTTTTTTCCTTTTGTTAGATCTACACTTCACTATTTCCCTTCAACTAGAACAAAACAACAAACCTCTTTCTACTCATTCCTCTTCTCTCCCTTCACAGTTCCTATTTCCCGAGGAGAACCAGACGAGGGCTCAAAAGCCCGGAAGGAGAAATCTGTAACTAGGGCTCTGGGAATAAGCAACAGGAATAAAAATGTCTCATAGGCATCACATAGTCTTGGACAAGTCATTTAAATGCTGATGCCTTTGTTACCTCATCTATCTAACATAACAAAACAAAAAACTAAACATCTTTTACTTTGTATACTTCTTTCAAAAGATTTTTAAGAAAATCAAGATATTCTATATGTCTATTTAAATTTTTTAAAATTGAAATATAATTTACATATAATGAAATGCACAGCTGTTACATATTGGATGAATTTTGACAAAAGCATATACTCATATAACTCATATCCATATCAAATGTAGATCATTTTCGTTATGTTTCCTTATGCATCTTCCTGTTCAGTCCTGCAATATAATGACTCCCAACCATCAACCCCAGAGGCCACTCTCATCCTAATTTCTTCCAAGATAGATTGGCTTAACTTGTTCTAGAACTACATATATAAATAGATAGATGCACAGAGGTCCTTTTTCATGTCTGGCTTCTTTTGCTCAGAATATTTTTGAGATTCATCCCTGTTGGTGTATGTATCAGCACTTTGTTCCTTTCTTATTGTTTCTTCTTATTCCATTCATATTTCCCTGATTGCCATCCCTTATTCCTTTTCCATTGTTCCTTAATATTCCGTCATATGAAATACCACAATTCATTTACTTATTTTCCTGGTAGTTTACAGTTTTTTGCCACTTACAAATAAGGTTACTATATACATTCTTCTACAAGTCTTTTTGAGAAAATATACTTTATTTTATCTTGAGAAATTTAGAAGTTCAATTGCTGGATCAGAGGTTCAACATATGTTTGACTTAGAAATTGACAGTTTTTCAAAGTATTTGTGCCATTTTACATTTCCAACAATAATGTAGGAGAGCTTTGGCTCTCCCACACTTTTGAGATCATTTGGTGTTAATCTTGTTGATTTTAGCAGTTCTAGAGGGTACAAACTGATATTTCATTATGATATTAATTTTTATTTTTCTAATGTCTAATGAGGTTGAGCACTTCTTAATTAGATGGTTGGCTGCTTATATACCTTTCTATGTGAAATGTCTGTTGAAGTATTTTCTCCATTTTTTTTCCTCTGGGTTGTTTTTATTTCTATTTTTGTGTTACAGGAGTTCTTTATATATTCTTAATATAAGTCCTATATATTCAGAATATAAATATGATATATGCATTGTAAATATTTTTCTCAGTCTGTGGCTTATATGTTATCTTAAGAGTGTCTTTTGATGAGCAGAAGTTTAAAATATTGATGAAATCTAGCTTAACATTCTTTTAAATCTACTATTTTCTTTTTTTGAAGAAGTCTTTACCTAACCCAATGTTGTTATGATATTCCCCTTTGTTTTCTTCTAGCATCTACAAATTTTGTTTGCTTCTAGGCTGAATTAGGAATCAAGGTTATTTTTTTTCCATATAGACAACAGTTGCATCAGCTCATTTTGTAGAAAAAAAACATTCTTTCCCCATTAAATTGCTTTGAAGATTTTCTCAAATTATCAACAGACAGTATAAGTCTACTTCTGTACCAATGATCTATTTTTTATCATTATGCTGCCTTGATTACTGTAATTTCATGATAAGTTTTGAAATCAAAGTAACATGAATCCTCTATTTTTTTTCTTTGATTTTACTTTGGCTATACTGGATCCTTTGCATTCCATATAAATTTAGAATCAATGTATCAATTTTTTTTTTTGCAAAATTTCAGTATGGTTTTTCATTGGAATTGCATTAACTCTAATTTGGATATGAGTCTTTTTTGAAAAGTATTAAGGAAAATACTAATAAAATACATTTCTTTTTATATTATTTCAAGAAATAAAGGAAGAAACTAGCATTTGGATTTTTAATGTAAATATGAAGAATTTTTCCTAAGCAAAGGGTATATAAATATTACAATAAAGATATATGACAAGTGCTATGAAATGTTCTAAACTAGGAGCAGAGAAGATTCATTAATTCATTTGATATTCTTATAATTACTTAAGTCAAAGCTGGCTGGGACCTCTGAGTATAGGTGAGAGAGTGCCTGCTTAGCACAGAGAAAAAAACTCAATAATTGTTGAATGAGTAGGTGAGAGAGACGCATCCTATATATATACATATATATTTTAATCATATATATATATATATATATATGATTAAAAGGCAATGTGAAAAGAGGTAAAGAGGTTCTCTGACTGCAGTGAAATGCAGCGTAAAATTAGTTTAATTGTAAATGGGATTTATAATCCTAAAATAGTCTAATTGCATCCTAATAGTCATTTAGGGAAAGGACAATTAGGTGTTCTTTCTCTTTCTACTCATTCCTTCCCTGCCATTTAAAGAGAAAGTAAATTTTTAAAATGCCATGGCTTTACAAATGAAAATTTTGGATTATTGAAGATTATTTACACCACACTTATCTAAAAATAAGTATACTACTTTAATTTTCTGTGAAACTTGTGGTGGATAAAGAACAATAAATTATTCTGTTTTCCTGTTTAAAGATTTTAATGTAATTAAGAAAAGAGCATTGACTATATTGCTTTATTGTGTGATTCTCATTCGTTCAAACATTGGTTTCTCTGGCTTTGTAAGAAAGCATTTTTCTTGTGTACTTTTATACTCATTATTCAACTGTCAACAAATTTTTATGTATTGCATACTGTATGTAATGAAAAAACATGATGGCATCTATAGTTTTATATACTCATACAAAGTAAAATAAAGATACTCTCTGGTAATTTTAATATACATAAATGTTGTTTGAAATAATTCTTAAAGGATTTACTACATCAATAAGAAAGATTAATCCAGGAAGAAGAGATTTGAGAAATAAAGTAAATACAAAACTGCACAAGGGCTTTTTTCTAATGAAGTGAAATGATCTTTAAAATTTTATATCCTTAATAAACTTGTACTAAAATTTCACAAGATACTATGGATACCAACATGGGAGGTAGGTTTGGGGTTATTGTGCTTTCAGGGCACATTTTGTTTGCAGAAATAAATAAAACACACAGAATTCCGGAAAAGGTAAATACCGCCTAATAAAAGATTTTGATAGAGATAACTCCCAGAAGACATAAAATAGAAAAAAGTTGTATCCAATATAAAATAATAAAGGAGAAAAAAGGAATAAAATTAAGTATGGAAAATAGAAAACAAAAAATATTAAGCAAATAGAAATAAGTCCTATCATACACAAGTAATAATAAAATAGGAAATGGGGTATGTTTATCGATCAAGACATAGATATCCAGATCGAATAAAAAACAATCCAGTAATCTGACAAACAGGATGTGTCTCATCAAACTTCCCCCCTTCCCCACTGAGACTGTAATAAAAACAAAGACTCCATTTTTGGTGTTTGATTACAGACAGCTTTCAAGTCCCCAGTTTTCCTTCAAGCCTTTGCCCCACATGTGATCAATGAGATCCTGAACCCCAATCCTGTTTCCACCCACTAACTACAAAAAAACCCAGAGCTATCAATGCCCCTCCTTGTTTCATTCCCAACAGAATCTGAGATCTTCTGTTTTGGGAATTCTCCCTTACTACATGAGTTTCTTATCCCATTAGTGCCTATGTGTCATTCCTCCCACTATCCATAAATACTTAAGGCGTGGGGATATGGATGAAAGTCTCCAGCCTCCAGCAGAAGATTCTCGGTACCCAAAAAACAGAGTCCTTTAACAACACTAAAATTTCATCTTACTCCTAGCAATCTTGTTTCTCCTCCACCACTTTATTTTTCAATAGCACTTATCACCATCTAACATACAATATGTTTCTACTTCCAATTTTTCATAATCTAATATTATGTGTTTACCTACTAAAATTATAAGCCCCTGACAAACAAAATTATCACCTGCTTCTTTATATCTAGGGCCTAGAACAATGCCTGATAGTAGACATTCAATATTTGTTGCATGCAATAATGACAAAGACATACCAGGTCAACATCAAACAAAAGGAAGTCTTAGAAGCAATTTTAACATTAGGGAAAATAAGTATTTAGGGCAAAAAATAGTAAGTAAGAGACAAAGTGGGAGGTTATAAACTAGTAGAATGAATAACAGCTCAAGAAGATGTAACAAACATGATGCAAATATGCATCATGAAATATATGATCTTGGATTATATCAATCAGTAACTATAAATTGCTAAGATGTATGGACAATACTTTTAGTTGGAGTTGGTAATATCTCCCTTTAAAACGTATAAATTGAGCAGATAAAAAAAAACAAAAAACCCAAGGACATTGAAGTTTTGAGTGATATAATCACTGATCTACATTTGGGGTTGGGGGGTGGGGGAGGAACATGTTCTATCCCAAAAAATACAGAACACAAAGATTTTTAAGCAGACTTGCATCATTTATGAAGAAAAACTGATAATAAATTAGGTATGACGAAAGCCACAACAGATTCTATTCCACATCGATTGTCTTTGGCTCATCCTGCAAATTGGAAATCAATTACAAAATGATAGGAAAATAAAATTCGATATGCCTGGAAAACACTAAAATATATTACAAAACATTCCATAGGTTAGTGGGAAAAGTGTACCTAAATCCCTATAGCTTAATAAAATGATACATAATAAAAATGTAGAATACAGTAAAGTAGTATTTATAGGTAAATAGTTTTGCACATATTTATTGAAAAAAAGAGACCAAGTACTCAAATCAATAAGCTAGAAAAACGCAGCGTAAATCCGAATAATTTAGAAGGAACAAAATAATGAAAATAAAGTAATAAAACAACAACTGACAGATAATCAATTAAAACATAAAGTAGTTATTTGAAAGTGTTGATAAGTTAGACAAATAACTGTTATTATTGCTGAAAATAAAACAGGGAGTCACAATAAAATATAAAATGTAAAAGAGAAAATAACTGTAAAATATGAAACTTAAAAGATAATTCTACTGTGAAAATTATATGATAATTAATTTTAAAATGTGGATTAAATAAATATGGTTTTGGAAAATACTGGCACAAGAAGAAACAGAAAACTTGAATAGACCAATAATCACTAAGGAATTGAAAGTTGTAAACAAAAACCTGTCCTTTTCCCCACCTTTAAGCACAAGGGCCACTAAAATGGTTTTAGTGCTGAATTCACCAAACTCTTAAGGAATAGATAATTTTTAACTCATGTAAGATATTTCAAAAAATAAGAACAAAAAGGGAAGATTTCCAGGATCTTTGTTATTAGAATAGTTTAATCTTGTATTAAAATCAGTTGAAGGAAATAGAAAAATGAAAATCATATTCCAATAGCACTTATTGGCATAACTAAAATTTTCCTAAGTAAATAAAATATCAGGTAATTGAATGCTTCTACATCATGCCCAGGTAAGAGTTAAACTACAAATGCCAGAGTTCTTCAATAGCAGTATATATTTATTAATGAGGTCATTTATTTCATTAATGAACTACAAGAAAAAAGTAACAGATTCAACAAAAATAATAAAGGGAAATTGAACATGCAAGTATGTTAACACTTTAGAAAAAAATTTTGAAAGGCAATTTTCTTAAGCTAATAAAAGATAGTTGCCAAATCTTACAGCAAGACATTGTATTTAATAGGGACATTTCAGAAGCATTCTTTTTAACTTTGGAAACAAATCAAGTATGATTATTCTAACCACTGCTGAGCAACATAACCCTAAGAGTCGTGAGCAAAGTAATCAAGCAAGGGAAAAAAAAAATAATTCAGGAAAAGACAATATTGATATTTGCATATGTTAACATTTACACTGGAGAATCAATAGATAAACTATTGAAAATATTAATATAAGAGGTCAACCAATTGACTGATACAAGATCAACATATAAATATTAATAATATTTCTCTACTTCCACAATAATTAAAAATGTAATAGAAAATACAGGTGCAAATTATAATAGCCAAAAATAGACTCTCAGAAATTGCCAGGTCTATTTAAGGACAAAAAAGAATGCCTGATTAAATGGAAGGATATACCATGTTTCATGTACAGTCCATCCTGTTATTACAAAGTTGTCAATTCTCTTCAAATATATATATATTTAAATGCAATTCCAACTGAAATCCAAGCAGAATTTTTGGAGCAAATTTGGTGGCTGATTCCAAAAATTTATTAAAGAATAAATGCACGAAATATCTAGGGCAATTTGTAAAAAATTCAGACCTTATCATTCTCTGTCATTTCCATTAATTCCATTTATTATGGTATTGGTTTTTACATTTGGACCTAGGTTTCATTTCAATTGCTATATTGTTCAAAAATCTACCAACTGCCTAAACTGTCTCTTCACATTTCCAGGATTAGGTACAAAAAGAGGCAACAAGCAATCCTTGTCACCTTAAGCCTTTTTCTTCTTTATAAAGTATGAATTCAAAAAATATTCTCAGATATTTTTAAAGATATATATATATACACTAAGTGAGTCCAATTGATAGGATCCTTGCTTCCGTCCACAACAAACTCTTCTCTGAACAAAATTTCCTCCTATCTGAAAATTCTAAGAACACAGCACACAGCGCTCTACTCTTGTAGCCTGGTTCTTCGCATGCTATTTGAAGTGTCACAGGGTAAGGAAAAAGATCATTGGTTTAGCAAACAAAGCTCCCTATCACAGGATGCCTGCCTACTTCTCTCTCTTCATTTTTTCACTCCCTGAATTTCACTTTTTTTTTCACAGACATAAATACAATGCGGTTGATAGTTCCTGAATCTCCTCTGTAAAATGAAAGGGATTTATTATGTTTTAAGCTTCTATAATCCTATATCATATGGAGAGCATATGGAAATCATGAGACTGAGATTTACATTTGATCGTCACACCATGGTTGTTAGCCATACATACAATAATGGAAAAACTGTAAACAAATATAATCTTATTGTGACTATAAATTTATATCCACTAACTCTTCCTGTCTTCATCTTTTGTCTCTGTCTAAAATAATTTCAAAGGCCTTTTGCAATGCCTTTGTTATGAGGCCAGAACATCAAAATAACACACAAATTATTTAGTGAATAGCAGAGTATTTTAGCACAGCATTAATTTATAAATACACTCAGCATGTACTACATATTGTAGCAGCTTCGATTTAGCTTGTAAGCATTCAATCCAGATTTTCATGAAAAGCTTCCATTCTCCTGTAATAGTCATTACCCAGGCTTCTTTAATTTAGACAGTTATCACATCTTGCTCATATTTCTAGTCCTCTTAGAGAAAATTTAAAGACTTAGTCTTTGAAGACAGTTGCAATTAGTTGGGCTGTGGATACTATTTTTATTCAATTTTATTTAAGAAACTTTTTGGTAGTTAAATTCTGGAAGAAGACATTTTTGATAAACGGTATGCAAAACTGAATACGAGAGTTTAAGAGACAGTAAAAAACAGAACTTCTCTTACAGTTATAATACCAGTTCCCAAGTACATATATATTTTTACTTAACATTTGAAGTTATTAAAAGGATAATTCATATCATCCACTGTACTTTCAAAGATGACTCTAGATTGCCACAGAAGAAAACAAACATTCAGACTCTATTAATACTCCATAGCAGTACAATCTAAATAAATAATTTTAATAATTATAAAGAAACAAATGCTAAATTTACAGTAAAAATTCAGAGAACTAAGCAGAAGTAACATGCAGCGATGTTTAAATTTTACCTTCTTTAGTGATTAAACTATAGCTTTTGTATTGACAATCAAGTTTTAAAAGGCATACGATATTTACTTACTAATTACTAGTAACTGAGGTTTCCTTAGTTCTGTGCTAATTTATAAGCATATAGCACTCAAAGCTTAAGATAACTTAGATAGTCAGGATTTTTGTATTGCCATGTGCCTTGAATTAGAGAAGCTGTGTTTTGTACTCTTCTTTTAAAATAATAGCTGCTTCAATATTCCCATCAAATTCTCAAATATAATTTGAGTGATTTATTTATTGGTAAGTTCCACTTTATTCTATTGCTGCATAAAACATGATATTATTTCTCTCACGTTCTTTCTAATAATTACTCTCTTCTTGAAGGAAATGAGAAATTGAATACTGAATGATTAGCTTTTCGAAAAGCAACTCCTATTGTTAATGAAAGAGAAATTAAATGTGACAGCGTGACAAAGAACTAAAAATTATCTGATTTCTCCATTTGCTGTATTAAATTTGTATGTCCTTATTTCCTTTAATGTATCAGAATAGCACCAAAATTTTTCTTTCTACTGATTCCCAAAACATTTCTAAACAGCAACATGAAAATTTTAAATCAACATTGTCCTAATATTAGCTTTATACCCTCAGGCTTAAGAAAATGAAAACTTTACGTCTATTTCATAATATTTTATTCGTCCTTCTTTTCCCTGTCAAGCCTTGACCTACTTTGCAACTAATTTCAGCTAGTCATTTTGGTGGCTTTGAAATGTTTATATGTTCTTTGGTATTTTCATTTGGACTCATACGTGTAGTATTTAAAAACAGTAGTAAATTACAATAATATGAAAAAATAACTAACAAATTAATCAGATGCATTTTGAAGAAACTTTTGCAAAATTATTTTTGTGTAATACAAATGTTAGTATACAAAAATATAATTTGTATTCACTACGAAGTGTATGAAAATCTTAAATACAATTTTTGAAATAAAATATGATAAATGTTATGAGTTGAGAAGGAAAAATTCTCTTCAGTGAAGAAAGCAGACTAGTGCAATTCAAATAAATAATCTTATTTTTAAAAACAAGCCATTCACACTAATAAGTAAATGGAATTCTACATGCTAATTGTTTTTTCCTGTTCATAGACTACTTGACTTTATTAATTTTAAATTTCTTGACAATATAAAATGTATAATTCTTGATGATGTAATTATTTTCTAATCTAGACTAAACAACAGATATTTAGAGGGTTCCTATATTTCTTGAGAGAACATCTGTTTTAAGGTGATTGAAAGTATAGCTTTCAAAACTTCTAGTCTTTATGGCATTTATAATGAATGAAACATCACATTAAGTAACAATGAGAATCTAGTATTGCAATGCACTCTGCCTGAGGTAACCTTAACAAGTATTCTGCCTTTTCCAAACAGCAACTAAAAAAGAAGCCATTTATTCAACTGGTAAGTGTCTACATAATATTTACCATTCATAATGTTTGCAACATGTGTATAGATATTTAAAAATTGTGATGACAACCTATGTTGTTATCAAAGTCAACATTTTATCTTATTTACTCCTTTGCATCACAACCATGCATGACTATAAGGATATATACATATATATGTGCATCAAAGAATAAAAATGCTTAAATATATATTAAATATGTTGTTTTATGATACTATATCTAGTTGTCTTTTCTGTGTGTTATTTTTGTTTTTGCCTCAAAAAATTGTACATCATAATAATATAATCTTAAACTCAGTGTTTGAATAGGAAAAAAGTTTCAGAAAGAATAGCATTTGAGATCCCAAATAGCCAAAGCAACCCTAAGAAAAAAGAACAAGGATATAGGTGCCACATTCCCTGACTTCAGCTTGTACTACAAAGTGACAATAATCAAAACAGCATGGTATTGGCAGAAAAACAGACCCACAGACCAATGGAATAAAACTGAGAACCCAGAAATAAACCCACAGAAATATGGGCAGATAATTTTTGACAAAGGAGCCAAACACTTACAATGGAGAAAAGAAAGCCCCTTCCATAAATGGTGCGGGGACAATTGGAAAGCCATGTGCAAAGAATGAAACTAGACTGCTATCTGTTACTGTGTACCAAAATTAACTCAAAATGAATCAAACACCTAAACGTAAGACCTGAAACCATAAACTGCATATAAGAAAACATAGGTACTAAACTTATGGACCTTGGGTTCAAAGAAAATTTTATAAACTTGACCTCAAAGGAAAGGAAAGTAAATGCTAAAAAGAGTGAATAAGAATATATCAAACTAAAAAGCTTCTGCACAGCAAAAGAAACCACCAACAAAACAAAGAGGCAACCAACAAAATGGGAGAAGATTTTTGCAAACAATGCCTCTGATAAAGGGGTAATATCCAAATTATATACAGAACTCGTGCAACTCAACACCAAAAACCAAACAATCCAATTAGAAAATGGGCAGAGGACCTGAACAAACACTTCTCCCAAAAAGACATACAAATGGACAACGGATAAATGAAAAAATGCTCAACTTCACTAGCTATTAGGAAAATGCAAATCAAAACTACAATAAGATATCACCTCACACCTCAAACCTATTTGCTAACAAGACAAATATTTGTCAACAAGACAAATAATAACACATGTTGGAGAAACTGTGGAGGAAGAGGAAACTTCATACACTGTTGGTGGGAATGTAAATTGGTACAGCTGCTAGGGACATTAGTATGGAGGTTCCTCAAAAAATTAAGAATAGAATTACCATATAACCCTGCAATCCCTCTCCTGGGTATATATCCAAAAAAATCTGAAAACATTTATCTGTAAAGATATATGTACTCCAATGTTCATTGCAGCATTATTTATGGTGGCCAAGGCATGGAAACAACCCAAGTGTCCTTCTATACATGATTGGATAAAGAAGATGTGTTATATATACACAATGGATTACTACCCTGCCATAAGAAAAGATGGGATACTGCCATTTGCGGCAATATGGATGGTTCTTGAGATTGTTATGCTAAGTGAAACAAGTCAGAAAAAGTCGAGAACAATATGACTTACCTTATATGTGGGATATAAAACTGAAAGCAACAAAGGAACAAGATAAAGAAACAAAAATTTATAGACCAGACAACAGTTTAGTGGTTACCAGAAGGTAAGGGGGAAGTGGGGATGGTAGAAGAAAGTAAAGGTTGTCAAAGATATGATAATGGAAGGAGAACTGACTCTGGATGGTGAACGCACAATGTGATATGTAGATGGTGTATTACAGAAATACACACTTGAAACCAATATAATTTTACTAACCATTGTTACCCCAATAAATTTAACTTTTAAAAAAAGAATAGCATTTGATCCTTTTTCTTTTTCCATTGAAATTATAGCAATACAATGGTGTGAAAAGTTTCTTGAAAAAGTTATCAATAAGAAAACTCTATATAACTTTATTTATGAATTCAGATAGTATTTTTAAATACTAGAATTAATTTAGTCAATAGAGTTAATAATTTAAAAACATAATTTAAATTTTAAAATAGATTTAAAATACACTTTCTGCAATGATGAGGTATTCTGGAATTACAAAGCAAATAAAAGCGAAAGAATTTTCATAATGATTGAAGTAAGTAGCACATCTAAAAAGAGGATTCTGATAGGACAATAATGTAATGATAATCCTTAATTAAATGTATGTGAATAGAGACACTCCACCCTAAAAATAAGACATCAGTAAAATTAGATTTAAAAAATAAGCAAATATGTTGACAGCTTTAACATTAAAAATATGAATAGAGAAAAGAACCTACCCTAATTTCATGGAGTTCAATTTTTAAACAGGATTTAGCTTATTGGTCTCCAAGTTCATTTACTCTTGAAAAAACAAATCTTTCTGTTTTAAAAGAAAAGGGAGTATTTTAAAGAGTGAGTACTCTTACACTACAACTTTTTAATGATTTCAGTATAAACAAATCAGAAATATATGGATTGGGTTTCCTTCCAAAAGCACATGGCTTGTAAGCTAAAGAAAAACCCCTTCAGGCTACATGTTTTATCAAACCTAGATCACACTGAAACAGTTTTCAAATATAAAACTACTCAACTGTGGCCAAAAGTACCCATCCCTGATTTAAACAAATCACCATAATCATAAAATTCTACTTACACTACTCAGAAGAGAATAGCATAAGAAACTCCAACAATTACTAGAAGGTGAAATACACCTCTTCAGGAAATTCTGAAATTACTACACTCTCTTCCAAAAATACAGTGTATTTACAAACATTTAAGAAAAAAATTTCATCAAAATATGGAGGAATTTATGCGCACAATAAGCAGTCACTCTGTGTTGTGACATTCCAACATGAAATAGAGTGACAACATCCCTCTGCTTCATTAAGATGCCCTTTTCTTTCAGTAACACCTACTTTCTACTCTCCTCATCTGAAATCACACCACTGCTTCCTTCTAACACACACGTGCACCACACACACACAGTACATTTTTAGCTTCTTTAAAGTATGTTAAACCATTTCAATGGCTTTGATGCTATAGTGACTTTGTAATGTGTCAACAGAGCTAAGTTGATCTATTATGTCTTAGAATTCCTTTCCCTGTATGTATCATTAGAGAGTCCACAAGAGAGGTTCTTGTGGGATATTCTGAAGGTGGAAGAAAGGAGAGATCATTGTGTTGCTCACCCACATTATTGCTTATCTTCCCTCACCCCATGGACACGAGGCAGTCGTCAGGCCTGCAACTCCCCCATCGTCCTTTGTGTTATCCTTCAGCATTTATAACTGCTGGGACAGAAGTTTGTGTTTCGCTCGATGATAAAGGGTTAATGGTGTAGGAGACCCACACCATTCGGGACACAGGCAATAAGAAATGACAAGGGTTTCAGTCCCAACTCGTGTGCTTGTTCTCGTTCTCCCCCACATTGTGCTTTGGGTTTCCAGCTTGTTCTAGTTCTCCTGTGCTCTATACCCACCTTTCCTTCCCAATTGCCTTTCCTTAGACGTCAAGTTCCATCATCAACGTGAAAACAGCAGCTTTACAAAGCCTGCTTATCCAGCTCCCACAGTTCCATTAGATCAAATCCCTGAAATAAAACGGTTCAAATACAGACATATGCACACCTCCTAGTTGTTCTGTTTCTCTCATCGAACCTCGACTGGTACAGACAGTCAGAACTTAAAGCTCACTAGAGGCAGATGAATAGTATATTTGGGAATCAGAAAAACCCTGCAAGTGTCCTGCCATTTAAACAGGCACATTCTCTGCTGATTTTCAAGTTCAGCTCTGAACATGTATACGCAACAGATGCAGATATTCACTGAAGTGATCTTGAAAATTCTAGTCAGGATTCTTTTGGTTGCAAGTGACAGAAACCTAACTTACACTAGCTTCGTTCAGGGAATCTATTGTGTTGTGTAAGCAAATAATAGGAAAGGTAGGAAAACTGGAAAAAAGAAATTGTGGTACATCTGAACTGTCACTCATCTGTAAATTGCCCCCTCTCTGTTTCAGCTTGTTTCTCTAAACGGCTGAAAAGAAAGATACTGATACTTCCAGGCTCTATTTGCCTGGATGTAACCCCAGAACAGGACCCGTTCTTTAAGCTCCTGTTCAAAAACATGTAGAGAAGAGGAAAGAAGCTGAGTACTAGTTAGCAAATCTCAGTAAAAACTATAGGACTCAGGAAAGAAGTGCATTTCAGATAAGACAAGGATTGGCAACCAGGAGAAGGAGAAAAGTGTGCAGAATTAAAAACTAGAACTATAGATATCCATGACACTGGGTTGGTCCAGATCATAATGTACACGTTTCCTTCAATGTTCTATTTTTTCTCACATATAGGTATGTATTATGAAACATGCCATATCCAGAATGGTAGGATTATCCATGATAATGAAAACATTAAAAAAGGATCATGGTTAATGAATTAATGTCAGTTTGATGAAAGGTCTGTGTCCATTGAGGTCTATTGATAGATCCATCTTGTTCAACATATTTATCAATAATTTTAACCAGGCCAAAGATATCTGCTTATTAAATTTATGATCAACAAGAATCTGAGAGGGAGAGAAAATGTGCTTGATGATACAGTGCATATCTACAAGCACATAAAAAGACTGAATAATTGTTCATAGTTAACAAGTTAGAAATGAAAAATTATGTATACAAAGACTTTAATTTTTAACAAAGCCAACCAATCTACCAACAAATAAATAACAGCAAAAGTTTCAAACAGAGAAGGTCTTACTTGATGGCAGCACTGTAATAAACATTTAGCGAGTATATCTTTATGTGTGTGTCTCTTCCTCTTTCTGTCTATAACGCACTCTTCTTTACTCAAAAAATGAGTTTTTATTGATTTTTAGATAAAAACAAGCTACAAACAAACCTAGATTGCAGTACTAGAAACAGTGTTGAAATAAGAGTTAGAATTCTTCCCAACCCTGTGATTTTGTTACGTTTGTACCTTGTAAATTAAGAAATAATTTTTATAATTTAGTGTCCAGATATAATTTAAGAAATTGATGGGAGGTAGTAATGAGTCAATTGTTAAATGCATTTTCTTTTTTATTTATTTATTGGGGTGACAGTGATTAGTAAATTATATAGGTTTCAAGTGTACAATTCTGTTATATATCACATTGTGTGTTCACCACGCAGAGTCAGTTTTGACTCTGTGCATTTTCTTTCCATCTATATTGGTTTCATATGATTTCTTAATATACTTTATGTAATAAATAATACATTTGTAAAAATATATATTCACACATATATTTGCAGAGTTGCATATAAGACTGAATTTCTAGTTCTATGCTTACTTAATCCACTAGTCCAATCATCACAGTGATTATAATTTGATTACTGAACTGGACAAAAAAGTTCATTTGTGACTTTAATGACCCTTTTTGAATAAATGTTTATGACTCAATCTGGAAAGCACATGCATACATATAAAAAGTGTGATTAGAATCCTCCAACTATGTTAGAAAATAGGACTTAAATCACTGAAATTCTGTGACACAAAGATGAGAAACAATCCCTAGAAGGAGAAATAATTTTTCCTCCTAACATATGCTCTATTTTATAGTAATTCTTACACCCCAAAGCATTACCTCATTATCATCTGTTCCCAACTTTCAACTCTCACCTCTGACATTTTTCAGTGAGGCAATGGGAACAGGCCTAGACTGCCCAGATTCTGTGAAACTATAATAGAATTGAATCTTGTCTGTAGACATATATTCCAGAACTCAAATCCCATTGGGAAAAGACATCAATTCAGAGTAGATCTTTGGCAGAATTTAAAGAAAAGTCTGGGTGAATAGAAGGTCAAAGAGATAGCTACATATGTTAAGTAATAGAGCCTGAAAATTAATATGAACTTAAATATCACAATGAAACATGAGAGACATAGTCAAGGAATGATAATAAATGGAATAATTTGAAAAAGTAAAATGCAGACAGTGTAATAAGGACTAAGCGCTAATGAAAGAATGAGAGACCTGAGTGTCAATAAGACTGGGCATTGTTATTAATTGATTAGAGTTGAGAAGAAAGATAACATTAGATTGTGGAAAGACATAATCTGCATCTAAAGTTTCCTGCTGTGTTCTTTATTAAATCTGAATGTGATTCACTCATTGCTCATTGATCCACTTATGCATAGCATTTAATGTGTATCTACTAGGTACATGGAACTATGCGAGAAACTTAATAGGAAGCAAAGGAAATACAAGACATAGTCCACATATTCTATAATATCCTACAATCCATCATATGCATTAAATAATAATGTATTGTTAATATAAATACCAAAATGAGAACAACAGACAATAGATGCTTTGGGAGTTCAAAGAAAGGGTATCATTGTTAACTTGAATAGTTGAGAAAGGAATCTTGGATCATTAAGATGTGAGTTTGCTTTTCAAGAATGAGTAAGATTTGAATTTGTAACAGAATGGGGGTCAAATCTTCCATGGGAAAGCTTCCAAAAGAGAATAATTATCATTTGTTTGATGAGGGGATATATTCCCTGACTTTCTTCCTCACATTCCCACATCTAGTCAATCACAAAGTCCTGTTGAGTTTATACTATAAACACAACTGTACCCACTTGTGTCCACAGCCACTGTTATCCTTATCCATGCCACCATCTTCTCTTGCCTGAATCATAGCCCCCTAACCATTCATTCTTCCAGTTAAAGCTGAGTTAATGGAATATCTAGGTGAATATGTCTTCCAGTCAAAAGGGATACAGAATCAGAGGTACAGACTTAAAATATCACAATAAAAGTGATGATCTATAGCAGAGGTCAACAAATTAAGGCCAAATATTGGCATCACTGCCTGTTTTCATAAATGAATCCATACCCATTTGTTTGTTGTCTATGGATGCTTTTGTGCTACACAGCAGAGGTGAGTAATTCCTGTACAGATCATCTGGACTGGAAATCTAAATGATTTACTATCTGGTCCTTCACAGAACATTTGCTGATCCCTGATCTGTAATAATGGACCAACTGCAAAAATTATGGTAAACATTTTGGATGTAAATAAATGAATCACATTTATACATATTTTAGGCATGAGTACCAAGGTCTACATGTATGCATACATTACACTTACTTATCCAAATGCTGTAGAATTCATAAACATCTAAGGAATAGTAGGAGACAGAAAGGAAGAAAATTTAAAACACTGATAATGATTTACCAAAAAAAGTGGAACTCTGAAATTCATAGGGTATTATCATTGTTATGCTCCTTAAAGAAAAGCAAATTACATTTCCCTCTATTTAAAAAATTAATAGTTGTAAAAATAACAATAACAACCTATGATCTAAACTGCCTCTAACTATGATTGTGTTTATAATTTTGGTCTGTGTCATAGTTTACGTCAGCAAGGACTTTCAGAGATGCAGCAAGTCCAGGAATTTATGTCATCATCTGAGTTTTGCATGCTGGATGGCTATGTACCAGATAAAGCTAGTATTTGACGTAGACAGAACTCCTGCTGTCACTCAATCCACCAACTCAGAAAATGGAGCCTAGCACTCTGCATTTGAAACACATCAGGTGTGCCCCAATGGCCTAGATTTTTAAAAAATGGGAAGCAGAAAGGGTAGTATGTCATGGGCATATTGAAAATATTCATTAGTTTCTTTGGGGTAATTTATTTGGATATGACTGTTATAAACATGTTCAGGTAAGATGAAGGAGGCATTCAATCACATGTCAGCCGAAGTGGTTAAGACACTTTGGCTACAAGTGACAGATATGCAAGTTGAGCTAGGGTGTGCCAAAAGGGGAGTTTATTGGAAAATGTAATAAAATTTCACCAAGATAGATATGTAATCCACCTCAGAGATGATAGATCCAAGTGCTAAAAGCTGTAGGATCCTTGATCCCTTTCTCTGTTTCCACTGTTTTCTCATTTTGGCTTCATTTCATGGAGTACTTTCTCCAAAAGGGAATTTCATACCTTTATAGATGTGGATTATGGAGTAAAAATATGTTCTCCCCCATCCAGTTCCAGCTTGGAAAATCCTGGGGTCTTAATTGATCTATTCTTTGGACCAAGACAAGTGGCTCTGATGGGCTGTGGTCAATGGTGGGAGAAGGGGATTTGATGTATTATTTTATGAGTAAAAGAATAGAAGTGCTAAACACACTCACACAAAAAAATCAGGAGCTACTTCAGCAGCTACCAAATATTTCCCCTCCTGTGATTACCCATGCTCAATTTACTTGGTACCTTACTGGATATAACGATTAATGTATCCACAATGGTAATAGATGTCTGTTGGAATTTTTCCTGTTGCCCCCAAATTTGGCTAAGGCTCAAATGAGACTAAATGTACAAATACTTCACATTTTCTTTTTTATAAATATTCCAATGATTAAAGCCAGCCACTTACCTGCAGGGCCTCCTGAGAGGTGCTAGTTCAGAAATTTGGCCAAAGCTTAACCCTTCCCTAGTTACACCTCCAGGTTAAGTTGAGAATGAGACTAGGAAAGAGGATATAAACTTTCAGGGGCATGTAGTGTTCAGCAAGAGTGGCTGTAAACTCCATACACTTTATGAGGTCTGACAATTAAGTTTAGGAACTCATCTTAGAAAAACTGCTATGTACCTCACTGTTGAATATCACTATGGTCACCTTGGAAGTACTCCCCTTGGGAAGCTATCTGAATGTCATGAAACTATCTTCCTTTCAATATTTCCTTTATTTGGGGGTAAAGAAAGAAGTCATTGGGGGCTAGATCATGTGAGTAGGGAGAGAGTTCCAATACAGTTATTTGTTTACTGGCTAAAAACTCCCTCACAGAGAGTACTGTGTGAGCTTGTGCATTGTCGTGATGCAAGAGCTCCTTCGGGACCATTTTTGCACACACCTTTCTTATGCCAAGATTTTCAGTTAAGATGTTCCTGTTTCTCTATTGATGTTTACTTGGTCTGCTACGCTTCTCACAGCCAACGATTTGACACACAACTCTATTCCTGGCCACCTTGACCTCTCTCCATCAGTAATGTGTTCTCTCCCCTCAGAAAAACGTTTAACCCATTTGTACACTGCTGTTTTCTTCATGGCATTATCCCCATAAATTTGGACCAACATGTCCCTGATTTCACTTCCACTCTTGCCAAGGTTAACAAGAAATTTCATGTTTGTTCGTCGCTCCAATTCAAGCTCAGACATTCTCATGACAGCACACAGAAACACACAACAACAATAATGAATGCCACTCAGCAAGACACCACTACATGTCGACATGAACACAGCTGTGAAACACTGATATACCAAGGTTATGACACCTTACCGAGCTGTTTGTATAGTGCTGCCAATGTAAGCACACAGTGGCAGGTTTACGAACTTAATTGTCAGAACTGGTACATGGATGCTACCCTTCCAAAGATCTGAACCCCCAAAAGAATTTCTTCTAAAGATAGGGGGTGCCTGTAAGAATGGGACCATAGAGTTTAGGTCTCTGGACATCTGCTTAGCCAACAGAAACAAGCTAAGTTGCCAAAACAACAGCAAATATTTTAGATGATTAGATAGTTTCTCTGAAACTATTTCTTTATACAGAGTAAAACTAGTTTCCACTTTGATAAATTTCAAGTCTGAACTTCTTAGGCCAATGTTCTCTATGTGGACCAGCAGTTAGGCATAGCTACTACTTTTGATCATTTTATACTATCACCATGTCAATAGAAATTAATTTGCAGCTTTTTATTGATGTTTTATTAGCCTTTGACTCCAAAAACAGAGATAGGTCTTAATATAAACTATGTAAGTGCAGAGTAGTACCTACAGCTTAACATCAAAATGAAAACCAGAGCTGTCAGAACAGACTTTCTTTTTGAGATGGTGAGCTACAAACGCTCTCAAACTATCTTCTGTTCTCTTTGCGTACTGAAGACTTGAGAGTATTTTCATTGGCCTCCTTTCCACTTTACTTCAGAGGACAGAAAAGCATTTTCTTATGTGCTGATGATAAGGGTTTCTATTGTCTTAAAATCAGAGTTGCTTAGTAGATAGTTATTTTCTCAATCTAGTTAATCTGAGTACTGTACACATGAACGCCTCATATCTAGGCAAAATGATCCATGCCATCATTTTGGAGAACTATTCCCAAATATAGGTTGAAGAATAAAAAAAGGTTTAAATGAGTTCATTTCCTTACTGAGGGAGCATGTTTTTATGGAAACTTTATCATGGAACATCTTCAATTAAATTGTTGCATCAATTAAATTGCTTTTCTGAGGATTCTAATGGCTTTAGTAGCTATTTTGAAACATCTGTTTAAAAAAATGCAAGCTAAAAATTTGTTTTACCCCCCAATACTAATAAAATATTCATTGAAATGAATCATATTGATTGAGAGTTGCCTAGGCACCTACAATTCATCATTTTCTCTTGACATTCTTTTCTTTTTTTCAGATTAGACAAGAGTATCAGAGTGTTGCATATACAGACATTTTATCATTCAAACATCCTCCCAGGTTAAGGCGTATGTGGTAGTCTGTATAATCCCTCCCAGAAATGAGCACAACCTAATTCCCAAATAAGTTATCTTACCAGCAAAAGGGATTTCTAGATCTTGAGATGGGGAAATTATCCTGGATTGTCCCATTGAGCCCTCTGTTTTACAATGATCCTTATAAAACAGAGGCAGGAGGGTCAGAGTCTGAGAAAAAGATTTAATGACAGAAGCAGAGGTGGGAGGCATATGATCAGGAATCACGGAATGTGGGCAGACTCTAGGCACAGATTTTCCCCCAGAGCATGCAGAAAAAATCACCGCCCTGCTGACACCTTAATCTCTGCACTGTCAGACCCATTTCAGACTTTTGACCATCAGAATAGTTAGATGATAAATTCATACTGCTTTAAGCTACTAAATTTGTGGTAATTTGGTATAGCACAGTAAGAAACAAATACAGCATGATAAAAGAAAATAATATGTAAAATCTTCTTGTACTGAACTAATATTGTCAAGTATGTTGATTTCACCACACAACGTCTTCTTTTTAGAGTTGTTCAAGAGAGATATTTTCATATGTCCATACACAAATAAATTATTCTCTCTAGTTACTAAAGTCTGTCGATTGTGTCCCTGATTATGCTATATCATTCAGTCTTCACTACTAGGAAACGCCAATGCCATCTATTATTGTGAAACACACACACTAACTTTATCCCTGATTCAACTTTACTTCTGTTTTTGTTTTCTTTTTACTCTTTTTCTCATGTATCTATCTTATATCTTCTTGACTTCTATATAAGCCACTTAAAAACATTTTGTAAGGATAAGTATAAATAAATCAGTTATTAAACAAACAAATTCTTATAAACACTTTATTAAGATCTTCATGCTAATTGAAGTTCTCCCCATTATAAATTAATCTCATTGAAAATTTGGCCTGCAAAGAAAGGACTTTGGAAAAGAGCTCTTTGAAGGAAAAAAAAAAAAGAATGAGTTCAAAGTTTTCTCATTTCCAACTTAGATAAATTACATTTTCACTTTGTAACTTTTTTAAAGACCCATTGATGCAAAATCCATTATATAGTCTCCATTCCAGAAGCAGTGATTGAATATATTAATATTTTTTTAAATAATGTGATGAATAATTGTATTCCTTTTCTACATTTATACTTTTTTTTTTCCATACATAATGACAGATAGATATTAGCCATGTCTGAATAGGGACGTAAGATTGATAATTGTATTTGTAAAAAGTTGTCCTTTGACTTTAGACAAGAGCTGCTCACTCTTTGGTTAAACCTTTACAGTCTGTGACATTGGCCTCCCATGTTTGAAGGTCTCTTATGTTAAGGATGAAGAGCTGTCTCTGCTTTTACCCAGTGACTCATGACATTGAAATACTCTAACTTTGTTTGCATTGTGACAGAAATGTTCTCATTTAATACTTGTCACAGACCATGGCTCATTCGATGAGCTCCACTTAGCTGTACCTCTGCAAATACATTTCCTATAGTTGGTGCTGATATTGGGGAATTAACCTCTCATTCCTCTTTCCATCTCATCTTACCTGTTGACATTTGTATGCCAAAAAAAGAAAATGTCAATGGCAGGAGAAAGAGTAGATATGAAGTTCCGAAGTGCTTGTCTGCCAAGTAGACAGGTTTAACTGAGGAAGGTGACTGGGAAAAGTGTGAAGATCACGCCAGACATTGGGATATATGTTTAGAAACGGGGCGGGGGGAGACTGACTAGCAGGAAAAGCTGTGGGAACAAAATCACTGGGAAGTAAGCAGATGATGGCAGGTGACAAAGTGGACCACAAAGAGGTGAATAGAAGAGGATAATTTGCAGAGATGCATGAAACACTCAACATGGAAATTGGGCAGCCAGTCAAAGATACATCAGCCTTGACTGGTCAAGAGAACATTTTGATTTGACTGTTTCACCTCTTATTGTGGAGTGAGAATTTCCTGTGGGAAAGTAGGGAAGGTCAATGTCCAAAACATTCATAAAGGCTAATGGAGAGAATGAGGGTGACAGAAAAATGGTAGCGTATAAGTATAACACTGCATGGGGGGGGGCACATAAAATGTTCACTCTAGGTAATGAATATTTATGTTTTTATAGAAGGAAGAGGGGGAAATCCTTCTAAATTTAACTGTATATGATGACAGGTGCTTATATTCATCTTGCTCATTTATTTTCTACTTTCTGTGATGACCTTTCCTTTTTATTGTATCTTATGGCTGTTTTCTTCAATAGCCTATAAACTCCAAGAGGGCAGGAATCACATCTATTCTGTTCACTATTCAGTATTCAGCAGCAAGCTCAATGTCCGTCATACAGAAGGCATTGTATATTTATCGAATAAATAAATTAGTATAGGAATGACAAAACTCAATTTACATGAATGCTTATTGGTGTGTGGCTGACTTGTAAAACCATGACCACCCAAAACTACATTTTGTTTCTATGTAAATAAAATAGCAGTATATTTGAAACATCTAAATGAGCATTTCTGTGTTTAACTAAATATTTATCATTTTCTAGGAATTGTATTAAAGAAATAGAACTTAGCAATACTTTCAGTTTTGTATGGCTCTTGATAAGTGAAAACAACCATAAATAGAACTAGAGCCATGTTTTTGTTTTTGTTTTTTTAATTTCTGGAATGTATGGAAACCACTAAAAATACTAAATATTTAAAAGATGAACAATTTAGATTAGTTTTAGGATTAAACAATAGGTTCAGTTTTTTCCTCCATTTGTTTGCCAATCTCTGTACTCATAATAAGATGTCTGAATCTATTTGTCACCCCTATCTGTTTACATTTAGATTTGAAAGCGAGATAGCACGTGGGTAACACAATAATTCAATTTAGACCTTGCCATATTTTAAGGAAACAGTGATAACACACACACATACAAACATTTGCCAGACCTGGAACAACCTCAGTATATCTAATCTCTAACTTCTTTTCCTAGAAGAAAATCTAAACAAAACCTATTTGTGGTGTGTTAAGAAGCAGTATTCCTGTTCACCAAGGATACAGGTACCATCACAGAAAAACAGGTTTCTGTACCTAGGGTCTCTGAGCTCACGGGGCCCTGCTGAACCCTTTCCCTCTTACTGGCAATCCATATAGACGCTATTGCAGGAGGTAAGTTTTGTGAAAGAACATCAATCTTCAAACTCCAGAGTAATGAAATGTAAATGCCATAAATAAACATAATTATACCCCCCATGAGGTACAGTTAAGGAACCTAGGGAAAGTGGCAACCACGTAGGCACTAGCAACTCTATAGCTTCTTTTTGGCAATCTTGTGCTGAAACCCTCACTATAATTTACTTTCAAAACCATGAAACCAGACTTCAACTCATTATAGTATGCCTGAGGATCTTGTTTTCAGAAATCTTCAATTGATTACTATTGATAAATCTTGAAGAGTCTTGCCAAAGCCCAGATTCCTCTGCACATAGTACCTTGTATGACAGGAACAAATGGAGAGAAACCTGCAGAAAAACATGTTCTTTCCTGAAGAAGGACACCCGTGAGGACAATAACCAACTTAGGAATCAGAGTTTATAATTTAGAAGGCATCTATTTTATTAGATAAAAGTGTCTGCTGGAAACTGATCTCTACTTCATTAATTCTTGGTTTTGCTCTTTTTTTAAAAAAAGTATAACCTATGTATCAAAAAGATTTAAATATGTAGACTGGAGAAGCAGCAACACAGAAAAAAAAAGATTGTATAGATTGGTGTAGTGCTGTCACATTTATTTGTAAATGCTCTGGAAATACATGAATATGAGATTAAACTTCGGCCAAATAAGTGTTAATGTTGTTTTGTTCTATTGCCTGGAACATATAGAAAGTTTAAACCAAAGGCAAACATGTATTTTAAAGCCTGCTCATCATTTACTGCCAAGGCATCATCCATTACTGTCTTCTCTTGGCTTTGTGTTGGAAGAAAGGTTGTGTTGTGAGAGGCTGAAGCAGAGACACGGAGCAGAACACTCCTTCCGTGGCTTGCTGAAAGCAGAATGGTGCTTAAGATACTCGGCTCCTATGTCAGACCACCAGTATTTGAGTTTCACACCCACCAATTAATAACTGCTGATGTGAGCAAGCTATTTAGCTTTCCTAAGATTTATCTTAAAATGAGGACCTACTTATTACATAATATAAGTGTACGATTGGTATGTGGATAAGCATAAAAATGTTAGCTATTATTATGATAAATTTTACTGATTTCCTATGAATGCATGTGTGTGTTTTGTAATTCAGCAGCTGAGTGTAAAGAAAGAGGTACATAAATGTTTTCTACTTTTTGTTTTTTAAATACACTTTAGGTTTTACAGCAGTTTTAGTTTGCAGCAAAATCAAGCGGAAGTTACAGAGTAACCGCACACCCTCTGCCCCCACACATGCATAGCCTCCCTCGATTACCAATGTCCCCCACCAGAGTGGTATCGTTGTTACAACTGGTGAACCTACATCGACATAGCATTACTACCTAAGGGACATAGTTAACATTAGGCTTCACTTGTGGTGGTATACATTCTATAGGTTTTGATGTAAATAAATTTTTATTTCCAAAAATGCTGAAGAATAATCCATTGTCAATATACTATTTAATAAGTTGGTGACTATTCATGAAACAAATCAACAAATCTTATTTCATTAAAATTGTAGTTGACTGAGATATAACAAAAGAACACAAAAAGACCTATCTTGGACTGCAAGGATTTTACTATTTTAATAGAATAATAAATGAAACTGTAATATAAAATTTTTAACCAATGCTTTTTGAGTGTCTACCTGCAAGGCAATACCTTAGAACACCTGCTATAGGGGAGGAGACAGGGAGATAAAAATAATTTAGATATATATTCTGTTCAATAAGCTTTTTATTCTACTAAGCTTTAAGTTTAGTAAAATAATTAAGACATACATATAAATAATTACAATGAAAAGATGGAAGTGATAAATTGATGTGATAAAGAATTCTTGGACTATAAAGAATTATTGAAACTCACAGAGGGGGGAGATTTATTCTGGCTAATCTGATATTACTTAATGAGAGAGTAGGTTTATTAACAGGTTCTGAACAAAGGCTGACCCTTTATTGGGGGCAACAGAGGACATAAGAGAAGTTACAGAGTCAGGGAAGTGTGAAAAAGGGACATTTATTCATTCAAGCAATTCAGTATATATTTAGTCTGTGCCTACCAGGAGCCAGCCACTGTCGTTGGTGCTGGAGATAGAGCAATAAACAAACAGACAAAAGTCCCATGCTTAAGGAACTTTCTACTGTAGGGAAGCAAAGTTTGATAGAAGCAAAGGAAATGAATGAATAATAAAAATATATATATATGAATAAATATTAGGGAGGGGAGGTAGAAAATGTTTGGGGCGGTACAACAGGGCCAAGCCAGAAAGTCAGACTTTTTTTGTTTAGATGAAGGTAAGCCATTAGAGGTTTTTGTGCAGCAAAATATACTAATCAGATCTGTACTTCAGAAAAATTATGAATAATTGGGTAGCTACCTAGTATGATAAAGCCTAGAAGAGAGAAGTGGGTAGACATCACGGCAGCTCTGCAAAGAAATAACATAGACAAACAGGTCAAGGAAGAGATAGGTCGGGTGCTGGAAGAGGGCATACGAGGAATCTCTAGATGAAAATTGAGCTCTAAGGACACAAAAGTTTGTGTCTTCCAAATAAGGTAAGGCAATGCCTGGCCAGTGCTTCATGATGCAGTACTGCACAGGAGAGATTAAATTTGCAGTGTCCACCTTTTCCTCTGGCAGATTAATTATCTTCGAAGTGGTCAATTAACTTAATCGTACCCCTTTACAAGTGTCTCTTTCTTTTGCTGAAAGCAATGACAACTGAGGTAGAAATGCAGGCATCCCGATAATAGGAAGGGACCTCCCATCATTAAATGTCCTTATTCTGAAAGGAACACTAAGGAATTGGGAGAAAGGGACTGCTTTGTTCCAGTTTACTTCTATTATTTTCCTTGCTACTCAGCTGTTTTACAAATGAAGAGAGAAATTAAGGGCTAAGATGAATGAAAAGCAGAGGGAAATTATGTAGTCATTGTAAAGTTAGGCGAATCCAAAATGAGCTTGGTGCTTATTTCCCCAGTCTTTAGAGTCCCACCTTTATTCTTGGTTTTTCTTTAGTTTTCCATTTATTCTCAAAAGCACTAATGTGCAAAGTGAGTCTGTGATCAGCTTGCAACAAGATGGATAAAGAGCTGTCTATTAAATTCTCAGCTCCAGTTTGCAGGCACGGAGACTTTTTCAAATATTACCAAAGAGATAGATTACAAGAGTGATAGAGAACTATAAGTATCTCAAATTACCAGAACAAAACACAGATTGTCAGTACTCCCAACAATCTTTTTGAGCACACCAGAAAACTGGAAAATGAGAAAAATATGCATACACATACAGTACATACATACACACACAAGTATACACAAATGCACACATATACACAATACACTCCACAGAGGAATAATAATAAAAGATTCAATTGGTGTCTAAGTATTTTCTATATGATCCACGCCACCTTCCCACCCACACATACCTTTTTCCCTCTTTTGATAGCCTTGTCTTCTAAGAATAAAGAAATATAAAGTACAGGATCTCAACTCATGTGATCCTGGGAGCAAATTTCACCACTTATATTCTATTTCCTTAGGCGTTTTACTGAAACTTTCCAAACTCAATTTTCTCATCTGTAAACGTAAGTAATAATAACACCTACCTCTAGAGTCTAGTGTGCATTCATTGAGATCATAAAGATAAATGCTTACAATCACAGGTAATAAATAAGTAAGCTATAAATATTATTTATTGTTGGTTATTTTGTTAACCAATATAAAATATGAAACCTCTTGGATGAAGAAAACCACATAAGTAAAAGGCACAATTCCTTGGGCATGTAATGCAGCTGAAATCCCAACGTGTGCCAGCAGGTCTTGAAAGTGCAAACTCACTTGAAACCCAGGCGTCCTGAGGCAGCTACTATCACCTCTAAGAGTGAGATACATACAACTCCAAAACCTAAAATAGCTCTGAAGTGTTGGCAAAGATATCCTTGTTGTGAAGGTACAATAAGTGCCCTTTGTGCATTTCACCCCTTGAGTGTTAACTGACATACAGCATGCAACACTTGACAGTCTCATTCAAAGGCAGTTTAAAAGAAAGTGCCTGAAATACAGAGAATTTGGCTGCTCATTATAGACACCACTTTGGCAAACATCATGTTGAGGCATCAAAGCTTTTCAAACATTGGAGGACCTAACTCAGACTCAGATAAGCAAGCTGATTGATAAACAAATTGTTCCTGATCCCAGGATATATCTGTTTAATATAATTAGTCTCACCAGCTGAAACTAGAGGTTTAGTATAATTTAATTTAAATTGTCCAAACAGTAAACTAATTTTAAAATTCCTATGTGGTTTCTTTTACTCCTGATTTTTCTGGAGTAGCAAGCGTGAGGATGGTAAGTCTTCACCTACATGCAGATTGTAACCCTTTCTCATGGATTCTACATTTCTTAAGAGCCCCTAACTTCTCAGCCTATTTAAGAAGTCATCTCTAGTACTGTGATGAGACAAGGGCTGTAACCTCTCCCTGGAACTATCCATGTTTTATCTATACTACTGAAACAAACAAAAAAGGAAAAAAAGGAAAGAAAAGAAAAGAAAAAAATTTAAAAGAAATTTAGAACAACATAAGAGAAATGCCTTATAGTTGCTTCTACATATTGCAAATATTAGGTTCATCAGTTAGGATACATTCGTATTTCAGATATAAAAAGTTATAGAATGCAGGTCATTTTATGAGTTTATATGATGTACTTGAGCTTACCAGTATCGAGAGCATAAATGTGTTAGAACAGAGATAACTGTACAGGCCATTAATCAAGCTATGCATTTACTTATGGCTGCTTGTTTCAGGAGTGGTTTCGGGAAGGAGTTTCCTCCTTTATAGATAACTCAGTTACTGTCAGTTTGTGAATTTCCTGAGCACATCAATTCAGAAAACATTTCATGTGCATTGGCTATGCACCAGCAGTAGCATGTTGGGTCCTGGGACAAAACCATCATGAAAGTATAAACAGATTATTTCATGTAGTATGACAGATGCTATCACAAAGATCAATTCGGGTGGAGGTGGAATTAAAGGAGTAAGAAATATCCAGATCTCAATTTCAATCCGTGGCAGGGAGGGGTTCCCACCACCACCACCAAGCAATTCTCCAGATACCCACTGGATAGCCTATAATTCAACCCAATTCTGACACTAGCATCAGATTCCACAGCTTAAGGGTTTAGTCCAAAAAAAATTCAGATACCAGTTGCAAACTATAGGTAACTGTTTGTTACCTATACTTCTGACCAACTGGCTATAAATTAGAGGTTCCCAAGACCCCCTCTTTGGGTTTGATTAATATGCTAGAGTGGCTCATGGAACTCAGGAAACTGTTTACTTACTAGATCACCAGTTTATTATAAAAGGGTGTAACTCAGGAATATCCAGATGGAAGAAATACAAAGGGCAAGGCATGGGGAAAGGATGAGGAGCTTTCATTCTCTCTCTGAGCATGTCACTCTCCTCAAACCTCCACACCAACCGGAAGCTCTACAAACCCTATCCTTTCGGGTTTTAATGGAGGCTTGTGGGAGTGAAAGTTCCAACCCTCTAATTATATTATTGGTTCTCCTGGTAACCAGATCCCTTCGTTAGTTTATCTTTCCAAAGGTCACCTTATTAACATAACAAGACTTTTGTTTCCCCCTTATCATGGGAAATTCAAATGTTTAAGAGCTGTGAGCCAGGAACCCTGGACAAAGACCGAAAATACATGAGAAATATATTTTGGTCATCTGAATGCTCAAATATATATTTCTTACAAATCACAATATCAAAGAAGAGAGTACTTATGTAGGGATAAAAAAGTATTGGGAAGGCTTCCTATAGGAATGAAACCTGAGCTGTGTATGAGTATTGATTAGCCTGGCTGTGCTATGTGGACTTGGCGTTGAGGCAAGTAAGAGATAATATGTGAGAGGTGGGGAAGAAGGTACAGCCTGAGGCAGAGAAATGGAAGGCCAGAATACAGAGAAAGCAAGGATTTATACAAGCCAACTCTGAGCAATTGAGTATCGGTACAGAGCAGAGTATAAAGCATGGAGTTCAGATTTGGGACAGCAGATCTGAGCAAGATCTAACCTTGAATCAGCAAGGCTGAGGCTTTTGGATTTTATTCCAATTGTAGTGGGAAGCTGTATGTGTCTCCCGTTGCTGCTATAACAAATTACCATGAATTTAGCTGCTTAAAACACCACAAATTTATTATCTTGTAGTTCTAGTGCTCAGACGTCCAAAATGGGTTATCAGTGCTCTATTACTTCCGGGGGTTCTAGGAAAGAATGTGTTTCCTTTTTTTCCCAGCTTCTAAAGGTTGTCCACATTCACATTTTTTAGTACATGGGCCCCTTACAGAAATTCCACACTCTAATATCAGATTTCCGTCATTCTGACTCTTGTGGAAAGGGGCCACATACTAAACCTGACAAGCTCAGGGAGGCCAGCATGGTGGGCTTTACAAACTCAGAGACCCAATGTAACCACATAGAATGGTCTGAACATAAAAATTCCTAACTAAAAGCGGGTCACGGCAGGTAGGCAGGTCCTAGGCCTATAGCTTCCTTGACAAAGGTGAATCTTTACCATAAGTGTGACTGTTTCTTGTCTTTTTTCATCTAAGATAACATGCCTTTCTAATGTCAGAGTAATCTTCTGTTCCAGACCCCTCAAAGCAGAACCGCAGGCACCAGAGCACAAGACCACAGAACCCTTCATTATCTTGTCCGCATAGCATTTCTATGTGCTCTAAATGTTAGTTAGTAACTATCCTGTACCCACCACCCTAAATGAATATGTATCTACCTTGCCTTTTTATCCAATCCCAGAGATTACCCTGCTTTGCTTTTTCCTGCCCCCTTAATCTACCACCAGTGGATTTCATGTAACCCCATTTACTTCTCCTTCTTTTATTCTAATATGTAAAATAAGATGCAAAATCTCAGTCCATTGGAATTTTGTCTCCTGGCAATTGTCGTCAGTTTGGCTCAAATAAACTCATAAAAATTCTCTACAGGTGTGGACGTTCCTTATGTCAACACTCTTCTACCTCTCTCTTTCACTTTAAAAAAGTGATTATACTGGGCTCACCAGGATACTTTCCCCATCTCAAGGTCCTCAATTAAATCGCATCTGTCAAGTCCCTTTTGCCATATTAGGTAACATAGTCACAGGATCCTGGAATGAGGATGTGGACATAACTGGAAAGCCATGTTCTACCACAGATGCTATTTCAGGTTTTAAGCCAGGAGCCAAAACATCTAAGTTAACATAAAGTTAACTGAGACTCAAGGACATTTTATAATTTGTGAGTTTCTGTATTTTTTGCAACATCAGGTAATCATATTTTAAAAAAAATGTCACTTTCTTAGTTATCTTACACCTTACATTCAGTATTTCTCTTTTCTTCTCTCTTCCCCAGTCAGGGGTCAGTGGGTAGGGGTGTGTATGGTAGTATGTGTGTGCGTGTCTGTGTGTTTGTGTGTGTGCATGTGTGTACGTGCACAATTTAAAGGGTCAATAACAAGCATACAGATAATACATAGGGATGAGGGCTTCTGTATCTAAAAGAATTACTTATGTTTAATTAAAAACATTTGGGTTCTTAGCCTGAATTCATCACCATGTGGCAAACACTTTATGGACGTAAGTCAAGGGCAACCCATGCTGCAAAGATAAGCAAATCTGGATATAAACCTTGGCTTTGGCACTTCGCAGGTGCATGTTCCTTGGACTAGCTGCCTGAGCTTTTTGTGACCCACGTGCTTCATTTATCAAATGGGCACAACAAATGTGCCCAGCAGTTTTATTCTAAAAATTAAATAATATAATATTAATAGTAGCATTTTGATATTCATGGCATTAGGCTGTCATAATGGGGAAGGCACCATATATCCATGCAAATGTTCTATAGCACCTTACTTCTCATATATAGACATTAGACATGAATCATATACCAGCTATTGCAAGGTATAAAAAAAAATACTAGATAGAATCTCTCACATTTAGTCTAATCTGACAAAACAGTGTTTTAAAAAGCAGTAGTCAATGTAACTATTATTATAATTATCCATCTATTCAAACACAAAAAAGAATTGTGAAATATGTTCATTGTGGATAGTTAAAAAAGCTGCCTCCAAATCAACATCTTTGTAGGAGCCACTGGTGGCCTGGAACTCCCCAGTGCATTTCCTCAGGCCCAAGCTGGCAACTTTATTCTTTTCCTTTATTATCATTACTCACAGTTGCTAAAGAACGGAAACCGTAACATTTGTGCTCCCAGGGATCCAAAGTAATTTCCAATCTTTATTCTTTCTCCAAATATAGTCACCCCAAGGGTGTGAGCGCACAAGATATTCAGAAATCTGAAAAAAGGCTTACAATCACGTTTCCTTTAAAATCACATTTCCTCTGGCCACTTCAGCATTCAGTCCGTTAGGGATATGTATATAAACTCATGCTAGGACAAGCAAAACAAGGCTCAAACTGATGATATGTGCTTGTGGGTGCTCATCTCAGCTAATATCAGGGCACTGATATAAATGAAGTAGCCTTCAGGTGACAGACATTGTATGATGGAAAACATACTGGGCCTGAAGTTAGAAAGTCTTCATTTTAATCCTGCAGTTGGAGGGGCATGTACAAATAATTTACTCCAACTCCCTCATGTTGATTCATTCACTCAGAAAATATTTATCTAAGCCCTACCATGTGCCAGGCTCTGTGCTAGGCTCTAAGGATAAAATGAGCAAAACAGACAGTTGACATGAAGCTAAGAAGGTATGGAGCATACCAGCCCTTTGGAGACATTTGTAAGATATACAAATTCTTTTCTCCTTTTTTATTAGACATTTTCATGCCAAGGTTTGTGGAAAATGACTTTAAGAGAAAGATGAAATATTTATAGAAATGAATAACTATTCAACAAATATTATTTGAGTGTTTCTCTTTTGCTTTCATGCTTAAAAAGTCCTTGGTGTTCCAGAGTTCAATTAAATATTCATATATATATATATCTTTTTTTTTTAACATTTAATTTTTGACCTTAACTCTTTAACCCATTTATATAAATTCTACTCAGTGAGGGGAAAAAGGCCAATATTGCACGACTCGATGAATAATCTATAAATTAATAGGTGACTGTCAATCCTTTTTAAAAAATTACTGTTTACTCTGTTTTAGCCTTTCCTATTATTGTATTATGTCTGTTGAGTCTAGTACCATAAATATCTCAAATTTTTAACAAATGTTTAATTGGTAAGATGAAATCTGTCTTTTTGCTTTATTTTCCTATATTCTATTAGCATTTGGAGGATCTGTTGGCCTTCCTAAAAGATTTTCAGGGGGTAATTTTGATTACCTGTAACTTTTATTTTAAATGCTGATCTTAGAATCAAGTGGCCAATGTTTTTTGGAACTGTTCATTTCTCACTAAAGAAGAGCTATTGAGCAGGATTTCTGGAAAAACGACTGACATCAGGACCAACAGAGGGCAGTAACAAAATGAGCAGGGAACATCTTGTAATGCCCAAAAGTAAGGAAGTGGTTTAAGAAAAAAGAAAGAAAAAGTGTGTCATAAAAACACAGGAACCAGATAAAAGAGGTTCCCACTGGCCAAAAATAAGACAATCAGAGCACCAAAATAAAGTTCAGTAATGAATTATAAACCACTGGAAAAAAAGAAATTTATGCATCCATACCAGTAATAATCAGATAAATAGACAAATGGAGAAGAAGGGCTTTGCTGATAGGAGAATGACAAATGCTGACTAAAGAATATAGATAGAGCAGTAGAGGTAGAAAATCATTATATTGCAACTAATGAAGATTAAACCAGGAGTAAAGATTAAACCAGGAAAGAAATGTGAATGGATGCTAAATCCAGGGAAATACTTTGCTGAGAAGAAGGACGTTTGCTTGGTCTTAAAATGTCTTCCTGTAGACTGCTTATTAGTTATAAAGGAGGGTCCAGTAATTACACATTAGAGAAATCATCTCCACAAGTGATCAAAATTAGTATCACCAAAGAGAAGCAGGTGTGCACAGGATGCCTCCAGGTTCTGTAGCCTACACAGGACACATCACCTATGAACTATTCTGACTGAGAATGTGTAACCTGAATCTAATCATGTGGAAACATCAGACAGACTCAAAGTAAGGAATGTTCTTTAAACAGGGGGGAGGGGGAATGGGACTGTATTCTTCAAAAATGTCAATGTCATAAAAGATTAGGAAATGCTGTGGAAATGTTCCAGGTTAAAAGAGGCTCAAGAGCCATGACAACTAAATGCTCTATCTGAGCTTAGACTGAATCCCATACTGGAAAATGGAGGGAAGATCCTCTATTGGACAGTATTAGGACAATTGACAAAATAGGAATAGAAATGCTCGTTTAGATAAAACTATGTCTTCAATGTGAATTTTACTCCAAGTTAATAATTGTACTACAGTTATATTAGGTTAATACAAAAGGAATTGCAGTTTAAAAGGTTAAAAATAATTGTAAAAACCGCAATTACTTTTGCACCAACCTAATATAAGAGAATATTATTCTTCTTGGGAAATAAATACACACTAAACTATTTAGGGTTAAAGGACTATGATAAATGAACACTTAAATGACTCAAAAAAACCCCAAATTATGTAGCTAGATGGATAGAGATGGATAGATAGATATAGATAATAAATTAATTTACAGAACAAATGATAAAAAAGAATGGTGTAAAATATTAGCATTATGCAAATCTGAGAAAGTGTATACAGGTATTCTCTGTACTTATTTTTGCATTTTTTGTAAGTTTGGAAGTATTCCAAATAAAAAAATTTAAATAATAAAAAATATATATAAAATAGTGAAACAGTACAGGGGAGGAGCAGTCAAAAACTTTTCCTGTGAACTATCCTATTGAAGTAGATTTTCCCATTATTTTCTTTTATTTTGCTCATTCCTTTTATAGTAGTCAAATGACTTGAATTATTTATTTGTCTAATATGTGCTAATTGTTCCCTGTGAAACAATCCCTTAGTACAAGAATAATGATTATTATTGTTTACCACCACCCAGCATCTAGCTTAGTGGGTGGCACTATGTATGCATTGAAAAAAGATCTGTTGATTAGATGGGGGAACAACTATTGATTTTCATATATTTACCTTAATATCTAGGTGCTTTCAACTTTATCTTTCGTTTCTAGTTTTTCATAATGGGACATGTGATATTTCTACATGGGGTCGCTGAGTGAGGTAGAGAATGTATATGTTGAATTTACTTATATAAGGTACTGTGAAGAGTACTAATACAGTACTATTATTAAAAGAATGTGATATCTACATACAACGGGCTTAAAATTTAGTCAAGAGTAAAACAGAATTTTTAAAATTTATTATCATCTCTAGTATTCAAAACGTTCTTCTAAAGATTATACAATATTTATTAATGTAGATGGATGAAAATACTGACGTAAAATACAACTTGTGTAAATACTTCTGGCTTAGTATCTGTATTCCATGTATGTGGACTTTGGAGAACAGTCATATAATGAATCAATTATACAGCTAAAAACCTGGAAATCCATATTTTTAGAATAAATATTGAAACTATGACAATTTTTTAAACACTCAAGTGAAATAGCAAATTTGAAACTCTGGAAAGAGAAATAAACCATTGAAAAATACCACACGACACAAGCTATATTAATAATGACCTCACCTAATAAATAGTGAGTGACTTTAGCATGTGGTTACTTTTGGTTTTTCATCAGTTACTTTTGTCCTTCAAATATTATTAACACAAAATATCCATGAATACATACAAGAAATAAAATACATTTACTAGTGGTTTTATTTAGTAAAAATGATAAAATATATAGCCACCTAGTTCTGCATAAAGTTCTAAACAAAAACAAAAGTGTAAGAAAGAGTTGCAAAGTATAAAATGGCCACTCTTTTAAATATCGAAATTAATTTAGAGGAAAAAATAATATAAGAATAAGTTGTTTCCAACTTTCAGTCTGACAGAAAACCAAATACATAGTTGGGCAAAACTGTCAAAAACAATCATTTAGCTTTGCTGGTTTTGCCAGAATGGGCTCTTTTGATATGAAGTGTTGACAGTTAAAGTGGTGACCTTGGTGGCAAGCAAAGAGTGATGGACAGCACTTCTGCTAGTCTGAGGTTACAGTCCTATTTGAGGCAAACAATAGATCTGTGAATTAGCCAGAGACTTAAAAGGGAATTTTAGGGTGTGAAACAGACATAGAAGACTTGAATAATCAAAATTAACATCGTCAATAAACACTATTAAAATAAAACAATTACGTATACAACAGTAGCAAAAGAATAAAATAGAAATAAATTTAACAAAGGAAATTCAAGATTCGTAAGTTAAGAAATATAAAACATTGTTGAGAGAAATTAAGCAATTTAAAATAATTAAAAATTCAATATTCATGGATGGAAAGACTTAATATTTTTAAGATTTCAAATCTCCCTAAATTGACTATAGGTTCATCATAATCCTTATCAAAATCCCAGAAGTATTTGCTGTAGAAATTGACAAACTGATTTTAAAATTAATATGGAAATGCAAAGGATCTAGAACAGCCAAAACAATTTTGAAAAAAAGAATACATTTGGAGGATTTACATTACCTGATTTCAAACATAACTGTAAACTATAATAATTACTATACTGTGATATTGGTGTAATAATAGGCATATAGAATGGATCAATGGAATAAAATTGATAGTCCAGAAATAAACCTCTTACATTTATGGTCAATTAATTTTTTGAGCATGCCACACAGTCAATTCAATGGGGACAGGACAGTCTTAAAAAAAAAAAAAAATGATGCTGGGACAACTGGAAATACATTTGCAAATAGTAACATAAATTAAGATAAAATGTAAACCCTATATCATATCATACACAAAAATTAAATCAAAATGGATCACAGAGTGAAATATAAAAACTAAAACTACGAAACTTTTAGAATATATGAGAAAATCTTTGTGACATTGGGTTAGGCAAACTGTTCTTAGAAATGACGACGGATGCACGAGCCATTAAAGAAACACTAACAAATTGGACTTCATTAAAATTAAAAACTTTTGTCCTGCTAAAGACACTATTAAAAAATTGAAAGTACAAGCCACAGACTGGTAGAAAATGTTTGAAAACTATATATCTTATAAAAGACTTGTACCCAGATTACATGTAAAATTCACATAACTTAACAATTAAAAACCAAACAAAACAAAACAAACAAACAAACAAAAAACCCAAACAACCCAATTTAAAAATGAGCAAAAGATCTGAGTAGATAGTTCACCAAAGAAAATATATTACTAGCTAGTTAACAAATACATGGAAAATGTTCAACATCATTAATTGTTAAGGAAATACAAATTAAAACCACAATGACATATAATATATGTTTTCAATACAAAATAACTATAATTAAAAGACATACAATAGTAAGTATTGACAAAGATGTGAAGAAACTGGAACCCTCACACATTCTGGGAATGTAAAATAGACTGCCTCTCTATAAAACAGTTTGGCACTTTCTGCAAAAGTTAACCATAAACTCATGATGTGAACAGCAAATCCATTACTAGACATCTACCCAAGAAAAAAATGAAAACTGACATCCACACGAAGACTTCTATGTGAATGTTCATAGGGGTCTTATTGATCATAGCAAAAAGCTAGAAATAATTCAAATGTCTATCAACCAGTCAATGAATAAACAAAAGTGGTATATCCACAAAATGAAATACTATTCAGCAGTAAAATGGAAGGAAGTACTGTTCTCACCACAATGACTTGAAATAGGCTTTTGAGAACTTATGGAGAGTGATGGAAATATTCTAAAACCAGATGATGGGGTTGCACAACTCTATAAACTTACTAAAATCTATTCAATTGTATACTTACAATGGGTGAATTTAATGTATCAAATTATATTTAAACGAAGTCATTTATAAAAGAATAATTTGCTATAATGAATTAGTAAAGTGAGAAAAATAGCCTAAAATATGTTTTTTAATATAATCTTGTGTTCCCTGCATACACCCATCACTCATTTACACATATACTCCTATTTTAAATCATGGCCCTTCCCCATTGAATTATATCATGAAGCAGCCATTTTGTCAGGATAGGGTTATTACAACAAAAGTATTAATTCAAAGAAGCTCTTTTCTTTTAAGCTTCAAAATACATTTGTAAAACACCTGGAAGGGATATTGCTTTGAGAATGTTCTCCCCAAAGGGACTTTTACTCCGCATACCCCACCCCACATTCCACCCCTAGGCTGAACCACAGGGTGGGGTAGTGGTAACATAAAGAGACCAGTAAAGTTTGGAGGAATCTAAATGCAGGAATCCTTGGCTCCTGTATTTGGACAAAGCCCAAAGCAAGGACAAAATCTCCAAATTCCTCCTGTTCAAAAAGGTGATCAGAGCAGAACTATCTGAAGGGTGGATCAAGCCTCTACCTCGAGGCCTCTACCAGGTTTTCTGCAGCTCTAGAGTAGCAGAGAAGCAGCCAGCTTTGACTTGTGCACTGGAGAGGTGCAGAAGCAGCTGAGAGAGAGGACCAACTCCACAGAGATCTTGGAATTCAAGGGAGAGTCAGTGTCCCCAAACCTTGTTATTATGTAAGTTCTTCAGTACAGGGATGTGATTCTGGGAAGGGAGGGAGGAGGGAAGGCAATGAAACACTGAATTTCTCAGATACATTTATTCCTCCTGGTAGAATGTGAACATGAAATGAAAAAAAAAGTTTGCTTACACAGAACAAGAAACATTATTTTGCACACTAAATCTGTAGACTTAGATTTACACCAGTTATATAAAAAATATTATAAAGTGTTTCTCAACATTTTTTGTATGATCAGCCCCTAGGGAGCCTACTTAAGACTTTTTTATGCCCAAATTACCCTCCCCATAAAATTTTAACACTACAGATATACTGTATATCTATTTATGTGCTGTATTTATATATGTGTTTTACATATAAAAAGAGTAAGATTTTTTTCACCTCCTCCAAGAACCAATTTTTGCCCCCAGCAATATTACCCTTATTAAAAATTATACTTAATATGACATAGAAAAGAAATAATTTAAATAATCAACTTATGGCTAGCACTTTATCAAATACTTTCTTATACAACATTTCATTTGGCTCCTTTTACAAACTTATGAAGTACGATTATCACCCTCATTTTCACAGATAATTACATGACTACTCTGTTAATAAGTAGTTGAGCTGGAACTGGGACCCAGAAGTTCCAACTCAAATTCTATGCTTTCTTCTTGATACCTTGCATCAGAAAACATTTTCTTTTGGAAATGATAGCAACACTCTCTTTTAAATCATGTAACTATAATAAGATGAATCCATAGAAAATACACTATAGGGAATTACTCTAAATGGGGGCAAACTGACAAAACGACTATTGGCTTGTTCATCTCTAATTACTACATTTGGGTAGAATAACGGAAGTAATATTATATATTCAAAACTCAATGTAAAATGTGCAGATCACCAGGAATTTGCAATGGCTTTGTTTACCCTACTATTGACATTGTCTATATAACTCTAGCTAAGTGTATTTTAAATAGTGAGAGGTAACATAAAAATACATGCAAAAGATTAATTCAAAAATCATTATTTAAAGGATATTAACTATACATTTACAAACAAAAAGAAAAGGAAATTAACATATACTCAATTCCATATATTAACATATATTCAAAATCATGACTTTGTCTTTTATTGTTGAGCTACAGCCTGCCCCCAAAAACTGATTCCAAAACTAAATTCATATTTATTATATGAATGATAAGCTATAAGTTATGGAGTAAAATTTGTAAACACTGTTTTATTACAACTATGTTTCCATTTCATATTCAGACTCTAGGCATGTCTACCAAGTATCTTGTCATACATATAATTTAAATATCCCATGCCAAAGTCTTATGTCAATATTTATAAAGATATCACTGCCTTATTCTTTCCCTAATCTTAGTAGGATCACAAAAGGACGCTAATCCGTGAACTGAAATATATGATGTAAGTTTATGATTGGTGATTTTGAAGAGCTTTTCCTGGCAGTGATCACGTGAAAGAGCAACTCTCATTTTTCAGTCTTTTCCCACTGACCAAATTAGTCTCATCTTCTGGAAGAATATTTAATATGCCGCTCATTTTAGAAAACAAGATTGAGGAGCAAACAAACAGTAGACAACCTGAAAAAAAAATTTCTATATCATCAAACTAATCTAGATGTTTGTGCCACAAAGTAAAGAAGGATACACCAACGGTTCCTACTTTAACACTCCAAAACCTCTAGATCTGGACGGGGGTGAATCTCATCCTAGTAATCATGGATGCCTCGGATTGATCCTACATTTCCAGTGCAAAATGAGAGAATCAGCAGAGCAAATTGTTGGTGAAAGATGATCCCAAGAGAGAAGCAGCAAAGGCCCCAGTGGAAGGAAAGAGTCTGGCATGTTTGTGGAATGGAGAGAATTCGAATATAGTATTAAGTACTCTTTGGGTTCAGAAGAAATGCTCTTCATGAAATCATTTGAAATATTTTAGCATGTTTTAATTACATTATTTCTTCCTAAATGCCATAAAAAATAATACAATCAATAGACAAATGACAGAGATTAGAATAATTCAAGTTAGTAACAAGAGTGAAGAAAAGCATATGGGTTCTGCTAGACCAGACCACTGTTAGGAGTGTTTGAATTATTACGTATACAAAGTTGACACACCAAAACACCTCCAGATTCTAATTCCTTTCATACTAGAAAGGGCATAATCCATCATGACCCTTCAAATTCAGAAATTCAGACATAAGTGTGGTTTTAATAGAAGTATTTAAAACTCGCTTGATTTTTTAAAATAATATTTGTCTTTAATATCCTGAGAAAATATTAGGTTAGGTAGCTGTGACTCAACTCTTTCCAAAAATGTATAGTGAAATGCACTGAATTTAAGGTGATGGTGTTGAAATATAATAGTAATTCAACTTGAGGACAATCCAACATTTTTATATACTATGTTATTCCTGGATGAAGAAAGATGTCTACCTAGCTACATCTATACTTACATATACGTATATAAACATTGATAGTTTGGACTGAATTGAGATATCAATTTAAGTCAAATGGCATGACAATCCATTTAAATAAACAGATTTTTTTTTTAAATGTAAAATTGTTTATTGAATGCAACTATCAGACAAAGTCTAAAAAAATGCCTAAGTCAAATGTTCAAAATCAATTTGATGATTTTAATGTAGTTTTTACACGCTTTTGTAACTTGTCAAAATGACTGTTAAATTGAATAGGAGAGCTGCCTAAATTTGTATAGCAAGAAGGAGAGGTCAAAAGCTAATTAACAGATTATAGGAATCACAGAAAAATGACTGACAATTAGATGAAATTTCTCAAAATGTTAAAGACTAAACCATGTCAATATTAAAAAAAAATAAAAATGACAAAGTAATGAATAAAAATATAATAAAAAATAAATGTGAAAATGTCATACTCAAGCAGTATTGTTATAAGTAAGTGAGCTCTGTTAAGGCAGAGGCGCACATCCTGTAAAGGATGTGACAGTAAATATTTTAGATTTTGTAGACCACAAAGAGTCTCTGTCACATGTTCTTTGCCTTTTTTTTTTTTTTTTTTTTTTTTAACAACATCCAAAAATGTGAAAACCATTCTTGGCTCAAAGCAGGGACCAGGTCTTATTTTTATAACCCCCTATAGTTAGTGGCTTACTAAATATAGACAGATGGACTGAGAGATGTGCTTAATTTTCCACTTATCTGACTTATGAAACTGTCAAGTTCAAGAGCAGCTTTGCAAACGGCGAAAAAGAGGAACACAGTGTCCAGAATTGTCTTTCAAATATGCACAATTGTGTGAGTTGATTTCTCAATTTTACATTTTGTCAGAGCAGTATTTCATCAAACACAAATCTTCATTTTATTCATCTGACCATTAACCAGAGTGTCGATATGCTTTGAAAAGAGGGCTAATAAAACCTCAAAATTAAACCTGTCTCTGATAACTGCATGTAACTGAGTGATAGTTTAGTTTGAGCTATATATTGACCATATCCTTGTAGTTCCTTCTATTCTATCTATGAACCACCAATAAATGAGGATGGCTTAAACTACCTGGCTTGAAAGCAACTCACCAGGCATATCATTTGGAAAAACACACAAACCTAAAAAGCTGGTGTCTCTCTCTGTAGTTGTAAAAGTAGATGAGGAGAGAATGGAGAGGAACTGATAAAGTTATTGGTATTGCGTTATCTGTGCCCTGCGTGATTACTGGGGGAAGAGGTGGTATCACAAAAAATCTACCCTCCCAGGAAACTGGGGGAAGGACTCAGAATCTAGAAAACTAACAATCACTTCTTGGCTGGAGCTGCTTCACAGCAGTACCTGCAGATTCTTCTGGGATAGTTCATAAATGATAGGGGGAAAGGCATGGATAGACTAAAAAGGGAATGGACCAACCACAGTTTCCTTTGAAGTTAAATTTCATATGTAAGAGAATCTTACAATTTCTGTGGGATTTTAAGAGGCTACAAATGTTAGCTGGATACATTACTCAGTCCATCAGCCCCCAAGAGGCACGTTAACATGAATTATGCGGAAGAGTCTCTGAGGTGAAGGTCAAAGGACCACCCATACCATGAAATATCATGGAGGCCCAGCAGGGCAACCCAACGCTGTTAGGGCGTTAACAACTGGTCACCAAACCCACTGAGATCACTGGCAGCTGGGGCCAGCATAAAAGCTCCCCTGGACTCTGGGTTATCTCCCAGTACTGACAAGTGGGCAATAATATACATAGACCTTCGCCCACTCCTTTTCACCAACACCTTACAGGTTTCCAGCATCTTAAGAAATTAAAACCAGAAAGAGGAATGGCAAAACCCTTGAAAGGAACAAAAGTTTGATATGTAGAGTTTTCAGTGGCACAATAATACCTAAATTTATTTGAAGAAACTTCAGTATCAGTCCACTGGTCTAGAATAAGTTGTTAGAGCTAGATAAGGCATGAGGTTTCTCTTTCAGAAAAGTTTTTACAATTATAAAGTGAGAGTTTCACTTTTGCTTCACTAACTTTTATAAACTATCACAACCATGAAGAATCCTATCATATATACTAAAAAATAAAATGGTCTTTTCCTCACATTACAAAATGTTAGAATACAGAAAGCTTCAAAATTCCACAAGAGATCACAGATGTTTAGAAATGTAGGAAACTAAAGGTCATTAAGAAATCTTAAGAGGAAATGGGAAAATAATCATCTGTTTAAAAATTGCTGTGAAAAAATGCTAAATCTGAGGTTGCACTTCAATCTCTTATAAAATAAATTCCAGTTTATCTTGAAAAATAAATTCTGGTTTATCTTAAAAAATGTAAGATTCCCATGGAGACGAAATCAATTTTCCCTTCAGACGAAAACTGCAAAAACTTAAGTTTTTAAGTACTGAGATGTAGGAAAGCTTCAGAAATACTTCAACTAACAGATGAAAGATTAACAAACTGAAACAAACAAAAAAAACCCAGCAACTATTGGGCTGTACTTACAGAAAAATATACGATATATGATTGACAAGTTTCAATATGTTTCAACTGTCTGATGAGAATGGCCCAAAGCAAATGTGAAATGACAATAAAATAGGCTATAATTAATAATATGTCTAGAAGTACATGGAGTGCTTCTAGAAAACCAATCAGTATTGTGATGGCACAATAAATATACATGAAACAGCTGAAAAAACCAATGGTCTTTAGTCTGGAAAAATTAAGATTTAGTAGTGGACATGACATCAGACATTTATATTCCAATAACTAAAGGACTGTTGCATAGGCACACAAAAGAGAAATCAGGTTTATCCTATGTGTCTTCATAAGCATTTGAGAACAGAATTCGTTATAGTTGGTGGTAGGTATTGGTGACAGATTTTTTATCCAAAATGATAAAGAAAGTTATAACCACAAAGACGGCTCAGTAAAGCAGTCTTGTGCAGTAAGGAGCTCCGTAACATTTCAAATACTATTTACAAAGAAGCAGAGCTCAAATGCAACAGTTGAGAGAATTCACACAATGGATATAGAGGGTCAGGTTAGATGGCTCTAGACCTCTTTCAATTCAATGATTCCTTGATTTCATTATACTTTATAGCCTTCCATAGATAAAATAATGAATATTTGATATTTGAAATGTTCAAAATGATTTTTCAAGCCATTTTCTTTTCTCTGAAGCTTTAAGACTTTGTTTTCAACTTTCTGAATTTTATGACCAAATTTACTTCTATAATAGAGAAGTTGACCAGGGAAGAAATTAGAGGGAAACGAGTGATCTGATGGTTTCATTAAAGAAGAAGTCTCAAACTCAAAGGCCTGTACGGTCAAGTAGGCATTGTAAATTACTGGCATGAGCAGACAATTCGCTCTTCCACTTTTGAAACATATCACCCTCTTGAATAATCTTACTTTTCCCCAATTTTGTTAAGAAACATGATATCTTACCTAGGTTAATGCTAGTTGGTGTCAAATAAATCCCACAGTCCACTGCCTGTGTTTGTGGTCAGAGGGTGCCTTTCTTCCACATGGAACTCGATCATCCAGGCTCCTTCAGTTCTGTGGTTCAGAAGATCCAGGATACTCCAATTCAGCCTTCAGAAGAGCAAAAAGAAAATGAAGAGACTCTACTTTTTTTCTTAAAAGTCCTCTCAAGAATGAAACCCATTACTTCTGCTCGTATTTCATTGGTGAGAATTTTTCATATAACCTGGATAAAAAGAGACTTTCAATGACAACTCTACTGTAAAAAAAAAGAGAGTATAAATAATTGTACAGCTATCTCTGCCATATATCGATACAAAAAATTTTTTCTTTGTTATGAAAAAATCAACTGTGCAAGAGTGATGATAAATAGCTACTGAGAGGAAGCCTCAGAGAAGTGGCTTGGACTATGGCAACTGGAGAACATATACCGCCATCAGTCTACCCCTTAAATGGAATGGCTGCTTCAGAGTTCCAGCTGATTGCCGTTAGTGCCTGGCACACAGTAGGTACTCAGGAAGTATTTGTTGAGTATATGAGCAAATGCAGGATGAAAGAATCCTGAATTAGCATACCTTCCAAATATTTTCAAGTGAGAACAAAAATTTTAATTTTTATGTAAAAATCTACTGAAATTACAATTTTTGACCAATTTTCTTTTAAACTCTTGCTTGCTAGATATACACTTTTATGCTGAATTTGTACTGTGGGCAACTAATTGCATTTATAATCTCTGTATAACAGTTACCACTGAAAGCTCTTCAAAAGCACTCCAAACATACTATTTGTTTTTTTCAAGTGATAATACATTATAAAAGGATTAGTAATAATATCGGTTCATTTAAAACATTTTTCCTAAAAAATACATACAATCCTCATCATGATTAGAAGAGTTCAGAACACTGTTTTCTAGGCATGAATACTTGCTTAGGTATAATTTTAGATTCTGATGAGGATGAAAAATAGAATCTAAAACCAGAAAACATTGCTTCCCAGTTTAATTTTATGCTCGATTAAAGATGGAGGCACTGGAAAGATAGGGAAAACCAATGAAATGGAAATGAACATGAGTTTGCCAAAGTGTCCACAGGCATTTTAACTTTGGCAGGGCTTCTTGGGTCCAGTTCACCAGCTCATGCTTGTTTGTTTTACCAACAGGGAAGATTTCTGGTTTATCTCTGAACATTTTTCACAAGATAAACGTGACATTTTCTTTCTCCTCTAACACTGTCATTATATTGTTTCTGAACCAGTGATATTCCTGAGGCTTTTTCCAAAAATGGAAATTGTAAAACTAATTATCTTCACTTAAGTTTCATAAATTTCTTCTCCTTATTTTTTCACCAAAATGACTGGTCCTGTGCAGCGCATTGAGTTTAGTACTATTTCTATCCTCACTGAGCATTCAAGTTTGGCCAAATTGGTTTAAACATATAGTGCAGCTTCTCTAAAAAGCTTAACCAGGGTCTTGCCTTCTATAGAAAAAAGGTCAGGTTGGAATCTTTCAATCACAAATGAAAAATCAGCAACAAAAATCAGTTTCCTAAAGCAGAAGAAAAATGTATTACATCATCTTGTTTTGAAGAACCCAAGCTACTTCTGCTAAAATATCTTCCCATTTTCCTACGTGCTTAAGAAAGATGTCATTAGGTTCTGATAAGGGATTTATTACCTTTCAGCATTCATTCAACTAGTGCCAGTGAGGGTGTGCTAATGTACCAAGCACTGTTCTCGGTGAATGGGAAAAACTACACCCAACAGACACTTTCCCTGCACAATGGCGTTTACATGTCTGATGGAGATGACAGACACTGGCAGGTAGACCATAGACTGATAATAACTATAGTGAGAATTTGACAGCCCCTGGGGACACCTAGAAGCACCACAGGAGTCCAACAGCCAAATGACTCCTTCTAACTGGGAGGCCAGATAAACCAATGCACAAGGAGCATGTGGGCAGGCACTGTGGCAGCTGCAAAGTGCTTCCAGCTCACCATGTAAGACTTCAAACTACTAATAGAGGAATTCCTAGCCTAGTCTAAGCCACTCCTTTTAGAGAGAAGAAAACCAAGGACACTTTCTAATGTTGACTAATATGCCTACGATTTTTGTCACTTTCCACATCTTTCCTCAGTCCTCTGAACTCCCCAGCTAGAAATAATCATTTCCTTCTTTTGATTCCCATGGAATTTTGTTGGTACCTCTCTGGTGAAATTTATCTTATTTTATCAAATCTAAGATGTCATCTATTAAAACAATCCTGATTTCAGAGATATCAAATTTAAGATCAGGAGGGGGATATACATTTTAGAATACATGAAATGTGGTATTACTTTCTGACCTGTGTTTGAGCTAAATACAAACTTGTCTTATCTCCACCAATAGATTGATTTCAAATCCTCAAGGGCTGACTACCGTGTTTCCCCGAAAATAAGACCTAGCCGAACAATCAGCTCTAATGTGTTTTTTGGAGCAAAAATTAATATAAGACCCGGTCTTATTTTACTAGTAAAATAAGACCGGGTCTTTAATATAATATAATAATATAATGTAATATAATATAACATAATGTAATATAAAATATAACATAACATAACATAATACAATACCGATCTTATTTTACTATAAGACCGGGTCTAATATAATATAATATAATTTAGTACCCAGTCTTATATTAATTTTTGCTCCAAAAGATGCATTAGAGATGATTGTCGGGCTAGGTCTTATTTTCGGGGAAACACAGTATGTCTAACCATTTTGTATAATCTAACGCAAAAGTTCAGCATCTTGCATTTTGCAGGAACCCAAAGTATATTTGAAAAAAACACAAACAGGTTTATCAGGTGAATCTGCTAGGGGCCAAATTTCCCAATTCTCAATCTAGGTGTTCTTTCTACCAAATAATAACATCATAAATCCTTATTAAGAGGAGGTCAATAGGAACTTTAGTATAAAACAATAATCATAAAAATATGTATATAATACTTATAAAGCACTACTGATATTCCAGATATTGTTATAAGTGATATAATTATCTTTTAATGCTCCCAACAGCCTGATGTCCTAGCTACTTTTTATGTTCCTTATTTTCATCTTCTAAGCCCACCCTCCTGCTCTGGCCATGGTATGTATGCTGGTGGAGCCCTCTGGATTTTGCTTCAGCCACACTACCTATCTCTTGCTTTTGACCAGACCTCTGTGCCTCTATGGTATAGGGTGTCTGGGACATCTCCCTCAGCCACACTGGTGCCTGCACAAACATGAAAGTGTCCTTAAAATTTAACAAGATGGGGCAACCCCTAACCAATGTAGCCAGAGAACTAATGGATAAATATCCCCCTATTCTTAGGCAGATGACTCCGAGCTATCTTTTACACCTTCACAGGGAGGATCCAGTAGAATCTCATACCATTTTCCATATCAGGATGGGGCTTAATCATGATCCCGCTGGACCAGCCTGGTTTCCTTCCTGTTTTATTCCTTCCACTCCCAGATTCTAGTGATCTAATGAATCCCTAGAAGTACTTCCCAAAATAAACCACCTACACATATCCTTTTTCTCAGACTCAGTATTTTGGAGGAAGTACTAAGATCCCTGTGATGTAGTTACACTATTAATAGCCTAGGTTTCAGATGGAGAAAGTGAAGCACAGAAAGGTTGTTAACGCAAATGCCCAAGATCCCACAGCCAGTAAGTGGGAGAGTTAAGATTCAAACCCAGGGAGTCTGAAGCCAGAGTCAATACTTTCAACCACTTCACCTTCTCTCTCTTTACAGGAAATGAAACTTGATTTTTAAATAAGCAAATCAAATACTTTTCTGCCTATTTAATCGTAATTTGTTATATTGTAACAGCATTGCATAATTGGTCCGCTGTCAAACAGTGTAGAGAATTAATATTTATTAAGCCCCAACTCTACGCCAGGTACTTAAGTATATATTATCTCATTAGTTCTCATAGTTTTGAAGGGTCAATATTTTAAAAATTCACTTTGCATATGAGAAAGAGGGACTTCAGAAAATCTGTATGTTACTTGTCAAAGTCACAGAGCTAGTAAGAGCTGGAAACAGTACTGCAAGCCACTCATTTATTTGATTAACAAATACTGATTGAGTACTTGCGGTGTGCCGGGTACTGTTCTGGGAGCAGGGACTCGGTCTGGCCTCTGCCTTCACAGAGCTTGTATTCTGATAAAAGAGCCACACTATTCAAACCAATAAACAAGAATGGCTGGATAGTGACAATCTGCTTAAAAACAATAAAACAGGGAGGTGACAGAGTGACTAAAGGTGTGAGAGGAGCCCCTATGCTAAAGGAACACCTAGAAAATTCTCAACTTTGGCACTACTCACACTTTGGGACTGATATTCTTTGTTATGGAGTATTATCCTGTGCATTGTGGGATGTTTAGCAGTATCACTAGCCTCTACTCATTGGATGCAAGGAGAACTCCCCAAATCCAGGTAGCCAAAAAGTCTCTAGACTTTGCTAAATGTCTTCTGGCCAGTGGGATGATGGGGGGATGGAGGGATAGCCCCTGACTGTGAACCAGTGACCTAGAGCAAAGTTATTCAGCTGGGACCAGACTTGATATGTGTGAAAAGCAAAACAATTTCACACTGCACAAGGAGGAGGCGGGTAGGAGATGAAATGGTAAAGGCAGATGAAGGCTCACCAGGCAAGAACTTTTAGGTCAGGAGGAAAGACTGCTTTAATTTCAGGCTGTCCCAAACTGGGATCATTTGGAAATGCTGTGGTTGTTGTTGAATAGCCACTGATTATTCTCCCTCTTTTCATTTTTCAAGAGCTCTTAATCCTCAAGACTTGCCAGCCTCTATCTTGAGTCTTACACTATCCAAGTTCTCTGGGTTGCCCATATCTGTCCGGTGCAGTTTTCTCTTACCAGTTCCTGGGGTTTGGCACTTTGGTTGCACATGCATCTTTAGTGTCTTTTCCCTGTGATTCTTTGCCTGCAACACAATGTCCTGCCCTTCCTGCTTGGAAAATCCTAGTCCTGCTTCAATGGCCACTTCATGTATCTGCCACTCTACGGTGTCTTCCCCAAGTCCTTCCTGCAGGCAAATATTGCAGCCTGTATGCTAGTGCATTACCATTCTTTACATCTGAATCAAGTTCTTCACCCTTACTGCAATTTCCCTAAAGGTGTGAGCCAAATTTTGGTCATCTTTCATTCTCCAATAACTATCCAGTGACTGACATGCATATAGAAGGTTTGTTCCTGGGCCAAAATCTATGTTACTCCTCTTCCAAACATAAAAATACTTCCTAAGAAAAGTTCTACCTGTGCTTCTATCTCTGCATGCTCTGAGAGATGCATTCTTCAACTTTTTCTTTGGTAAATACTGATTGATACATTTTATCAGTACAAGATGTACAGATCCTGGCGATACACAAACACACACACACACACACACACACACACACACACACACACAAAACCACACACACACATATTCACTCAAATTTAGCTACTTAGAAAATATACCCTTAGAGTTATAGTTGTTGTAGGCCATTCACCTTTAACTATATGCTGGGGAGAGCTAGATCCTGGGACAAAAGTAATTAATGCAAAGACCACCGTCACTGAGAGGGAGCGGTGCAACCCAGTCATGACTGGTAAGTTTGAAAGGCTCTCATCCTACCCTGTAACCATTAGGGCCTGTCCCACCCTGCAAGGTTTAGGCTCCAATCATCTGGAGTAAATAGATGAAGGAGTTTGTAAGCCACAGGTCTCATAAAATGTCCTCTCACAAATGCATTGTTTTAATAAATGTCTTCAAAGCCAATGGTGCTGATTTTATGATGTGTATTCAGTCAATAAAAAGGCTGAGAAAAGAAAAAGCAGCAATAAAAACCTGCCACTCGATGAATCAGATTACAAACCATGTGCTGCTTTGTAAACTCAAGAGAAAGTGAAATACTGGACTAACAAAAAGGAGGGTTATGAGATCAACTTTTGCGTACAAATTTGATCCAAATCAGCATAAGGTTCTGATTTCACTTAGCATTGTGTTTTGCACATAGTAGATATTTAACAAATACCTGCTAAATGCATGAATATGCTTTGCCACTCACCTCTTTTCCTAATATTAAAATGTATAACAAATTTAATTATATCCTTTTCACATGATTCATACAGTTTGAACTTTGGCAACAACAACAAAATGAGGCAGCAGTTTGAGTAATTCATTCTATGAAAAAAACTGCAACCAAAGTGTGTCGTAAACTTAGCCTTGCAATGAAACCAGTAAAAAGATTTCTCAATTCTGCTTTCCTTCATTTTTCTGCTTTTATGATACTGTGTGAACCAAGCATTCAGAGGGAAAAGGCAGAGCTGGGTGTAAACCCCTCATTTGGAGTGTTTGCCAATGGGGATAAAGAGCCAAAAGGAACCCAGAACATTGTTCTATGTTCTCTCAGCTACCACTCATCACAGTCACCATCATCACACACCGTGTTTCCCTGAAAATAAGACCTAACTGGACAACCAGCTCTAACTCGTCTTTTGGAGCAAAATTAATGTAAGACCCGGTCTTATATTATAGTAAAATAAGACTTGGTCTTATATAATATAAAATAAAATATAATATAATAATACTGGGTATAATATAATAATATAATATAATATAATACTGGGTATAATATATTAATATAATATAATAAATATAATATAATATAATACTGGATATAATATAATAATATAATATAACATAACATAACACTGGGTTTTATATTCATTTTTGCTCCAAAAGACACATTAGAGCTGATTGTCCGGCTAGGTCTTATTTTTGGGGAAACAGATGAACATGCAAACAAACAAACAAAAAACGTGAACTTTTCCTTTTAAAATCAAAGCTATCCAAGTTTCAGCAATTGGTTTTAAATTTTGTTTTGTTTTCATTTTTATTTTTTTTTACTAACCTTACCAGTTGTTCGAGTCAATGTGTACATTCAGTCAAACAACAGGATGCATGTGTAAAAGCAGCCTACTATCAAAAGTCTACAAAAGCTTTTAGGAAACATTCACCACCCTTCCAAAAACATTATACATGTCCAATTTAGGTACTAAAACTGGCAAATGAAACAATTACTCTCTATGCTTTAGGAACACATATTACAATATTTTCCCAAAGCCTTAGCTAATGATATTACTTTCATTTTTAGTAATAATCCAAATAAACATACTTTTAAAATTTGCCTTTGCATTGACAGTTTGCCCTTCCTTCTTTATTTTTTTGTTGTCCCCTCCCAATTAGTCCCCAAGATTGTGATGGATTGCCATTTCCTAAAACAACAGTATCTCCTATCCCACATTTTCTTTTTCCAAAACCTTGCCCCTCCTTCTATCAAGATATGGAATCTGTCTTCCTTCCCTTTAGCCTAAGCGTTCTTTGTGACTGCCTCAATCAATGTATTAATAGTACAAGTGATGCCTCGTGACTTACAAGGCTAGATCAGGAAAGCGCAGTTCACATCCTTCTCTTGGAACCTGGTCATCTGCGGCAGAGAGAAGCAGCAAGATGGCGGCGACCGGAAGCTGCAGCTCATTCTCGGCTTCAAGGACAAGAAGCTGCGGGAATAGTCGAGAGGCTTCCACAAGCGGAAGGAGGAGCAGAAGAAAGCAGCCACTGAGGAGTTGGAGCAGTACCTCAGGAGGTGCAGAGGCGGGAGCGCTACGAGGAATATTGAAGAGTCTGTGGCTAGAAAAGGGGCCACAGATCAAACCTGACAAGCTCAGGAGCCTGAAAATAACCGCATAGGATGGCGTGAACATAAAAATTACTAACGTGAGCCATGGCAGGAAGTCACATTGAGCGTGTGGCTTTCTTGACAATAGTCAATCTCTACCTTAAGTGAGCCTGTCTATTGTCATTTTTCATCTAGGATAACACACCCTTGGAATGTCAGCAATCCCTTTTCTGGGACCAGAACAAGAAACTACAGAATCCCTCATTATTATTCTTGTACACTGATTACCATAACTATGTGTTGTAAAAAGTGACCTATTAACTATCCTGTACCTGTCTCTCCATTTACTTTTATCCAATGCCAGAGATTTCCCCGCTTTGTTTTCTCCCACCCCCATAACCTACCACCAAAGGATTTCATGTAACCCTCCTCCTTTGATTCTACATATAAAATAAGCTGCAAGCCATGATTTTGCAGAGCATTTTCTCAATCCCTTGAGATTTCCCTTCCTGGCAGTTGTCGTCAGTTTGACTCAAACTCCTATAAGCTTTCCCTTAGGCTGAATATTTTTTCGTTGACAATGCTAGCAGAGAGGAGTAAACACTGGAGGAGGCCCACGAGCTGCACTGGCTGGTGAGTGCAAAGACAGGTGCCTCAGTACGACCACCCCAATCACACAGACACTGCTGCTCTGACAACCCCTGTGGCACAGGTCCGAGGAGTCGTCGTCCATGGAGAAGCCAACCAGCATCTTCCCCAGGAGATCCCTGGTATCCCTGCCGATCTCTTCCCACGTGGTGTCACCTGTGCACACAGCTGCAAAAAGGTCAAGAGGAAACATCGTATATGGGCCCAGAACTACAGCAAGAAGCCTGTGAGTATCACTCGTAGCAAGACCTAGTGCCACCGGCTGACAGGCACAGTAGGACACAGCTGGCAGTGGGCCCCAAGAACAGGACCAGTCCCCAGACTAGGCTGCAGGGACCACCCTGGTCTCCTCTTAGCTGTCCCAGTAACCCAGTCTGCACCAAGTTGAGGACTCCGTAGCCTACAGTTGGAATGCCAGCACCTCTTCAAGCCTAGGGACGCAGAAGGAGCAGGCGGCTGAGAGCTGGCTTACCCTGGGATGAGCCTCCAGAGCCAAGCTTGGGGCATCTTCCTAAATGTATGCCCCACCTGGCTGCCATCAGATTTATGAAAATAAAAAATAAAAGAAAGGAAAAAGAAGAGCTTTCAGCCTCAGTCCTTGCTAAGCTTCAAAGTGACAGCCAACACCAACTTGACAGACATGTGAGTAACCCGCCTTAAAAGTAGATCTTTCAGAACACGTTGAGCCATCCCACTGATACCACGTGGAATAGACAGGCCATCCCCACTGAGACCTAGACAAACTACAAATTTATAAAGAAAATAAATCATAGGTACTTTTTTAAGCACTAAATTTTGGGTTGGTTTGTTATGCAACAATAGATAACTGATATATCCTCCTCCCTGGTGTCTGTACAATCTATTATCTTTCCACCCCCATCACCAGTGTTCTAAATCCAGGTTCTCCTCACTTGCCTAGAGCATTGCAATAGCTCACTCTTTTCCTTCTCTCACTCTCTCCCTGGTTAATTTTCACTTCCAAAATCCATCCTCCATCTTTCTAACTTACATCTTGTCTATATTACTCCTCAGAATACAGAAAAAGTTCAAACTGCGATCTGAAAACTTTTCAATATCTATTGGTGATTTTTAATTCTGGCTGCCCATTAGAATGTCCCAATACCTCAACTCAGAGTTTCCTGTTCAATTGGTCTAAGGTGGGAACTAGTCATTGGCACCCACTGGTTTTTAAAAGCTGTCCAGATATTCTACAGGGCAGCCAATGTGAGAACCACTGAAGCCGTTGGGGACAGAAAAGAACATACAGGGATAGCGATAATGAGAACAGGGCCAACACCAATTTTCAAGGTATGAGTAAAGGATGAAGAGGAAAAAAATACTGGTCCACTGTTTTCAGAGCAGGAGGAAAAGCAGAAGATTAAAATATCAAGAAAAGGAAATGCCTGGGAGTAAAAATAAAAATGTCAGGAAGATACTAAAGATAGTTCAGAAGGTTCATGAATATCTCTTGTTGTTTTATTTTATTGTTTTATAATAAAATGATTAACCCAGTCCTGATAGGCAGAGTGAACTCTAGAGTTGAAAGAAAACTTATATGAATCCATAAGGAAATTATTTCATTTCATGTCTTGGCATGTTCCCCAACCTATCACAATTCATTTATTGGTTCAACAAACATATACTGAGTGCCTATTATTTGTCACATGTTATACCGGAGATATGGAGGTGAACCACACAAAGTCCCTGCCCTTAAGAAGCTTACTTTCAAGTTAGGTGTGACAGACAATTAAAAAGTAAGCAAACACACAATATGTCAGAGGTTGGTAAACAATATAAAGAAAAATAAAGAAGGGACTTAGGGACACTAGAGCAGGAGTAGGAGATGGCATGTGGGGAGTATTTTTTAAAGGGGTCAAAAAACACTTCACTGGTAAGGTTTCCTTTGAGCACAGGCCTGAAAGAAGTGAAGGAGACAGTCATGTGAATGGTTACCAATGGGAAAGGTAGAAATACAACAAAGCAAGTGAGAACATGCTTGAAGCTTGTAAGAGACAGCAAGGAGGCCAGCGTGGTTAGGATGAAGCAAAAACAGTGGAACATGGTAGGAAATGAGGTCAGGAGATAACAGAGGCAAACATAAGGGGTTTCACGAATGGGGAGGAGAAACTGTGACAGGCAGTACTCCTCCATCTTAGACTACATTAGAATCACCTAGGGAGACTCTCAAAACACTCATACCCAGTCTGTACCCTCGGAGATTCTGTTTGAATTTATGTAGGATGGAGCCCAGACGAGAGCTGTTTTCAAATGCCTTCAATTTATTGAAATCCATAGCTATGAAGATTTATATGGATTATCGGTCACTGTATTTCTATAGATTTTACTCTGAGGGAGATGAAAAGCCATTGAAGGGTTCTAATGAGAAAAGGCAGGATCAATGTTTTAACTAGTTCACTCCAGCTGCTCTGGGGAGAATAGACTGTATGGGGCAAGGACAAATTCATACTGCTGCTCTCTGTGTTTAGCATTTCCATAATGAACATATGTAGCTTTTGTAATAATAATAAAAATCTCTCATTAAAAACACTTAAAAATATAAAGAATATCTATTAATGAGAAACAAAGCATTATATTATATATTATTAATATATTCTTCCAGATGTGTTTCTTAAGGAAAGAGTCTCATGATGGGCAATGGATTGTGAATTATTTTGCTACAGTTACTGTAACAAAGCACCACAAACCGGATGGCTTAAAAGAGCAGACGTGTACTGTGATTCTAGAGGCTGTAAGTCCCAAAGCCAAGTGTCATCAGGGCTGTGCTCTCTCTGAGACTCTTGGTAGAATCCTTCATTGTCTCTTCCTAGCTTCTGTTGGTGAGCAGCAATCCTTGTCTTGTATCATCTTCCCTCTCTGTGTCTTTGTCCAGATTTTCCTTTTATCAGGTTACCAGTTGAATTGGATTTGAGCCCACCCTAATGACTTCATCTTAACTTTGTTAATTCTGCAAAGACCCTAGCTCCAGATACCATCACATTCTGAGGTATTGGAGGTTAGAACTTCAACATACCTGTTTGGGGGGGGGGGGGGGGGAGAAATGGGGGAAGCACAATTCAACCCATACAGATAAGTTCACATGGAATCTTTAATAACAAATAATAGAATTGATATCATGTACCACCTTCTCTATCAAGGCAAAATATACAAAGAAAAAATTGATTTATTCTCAAGTTAATTAAATTCTTGACTGAAGGATGACTGCCCTGAAAAGGAGAATCTATTATAGGTTTTTTTATTATCTCATTTTTTCCACTCTAGCAGACATTTCCCAGAGAAGGACTGAAAACTCTACGAAAAGACTTCATTGTTTTTGGTTACTTTCATTCATGGAACATGAATTTTCAGTGATTTGGTGGGTTGACATTTAGGGCTAGATCCTTCAGCCTTTATGGCCTACCACAGGTTTATTGAAATTAGAGAGGAATCCACATCTTTGAAATTGGTTTCACAGTTCCAAGGGGTGGAAATTAGAATCTTAATTAACATTAATCTGCGAAGGAATGGACGTTAGCCTATAAACATGCTTAAAACATGTCTAACTTGCTGAACAACTTAATTTTACCTAATGAAGGCTTTGGTTTCAGCATTAGAATGAAAATTGTTAGTCTAACAGATGAACTTTGTAGGGACTAAACTTTGTTGAATGCTAGCTTTGAATGTTGGCCAGTAACAAGCTCCATAAAGAAATGTCCAAGCAATACATAATGCTTAGCCTCAAGATATCCCCCAAGCAAAGCAAATCCTTATCAAGAAACCACTGGTGACCTAAGTAACCAAGTCAAGCTGAAATTAATGTGTTGGCACACATGCTCTACTAAGAAAGTGAGCATTCTGTCATGGGACAGAGAGCAAAAGAAGATGAAGAACAAACACCTACTTCTCGATATATTATCAAACATCATGTTTGCAATTACACTAAAAGTACACACAGTGAAGTATAAACTGTGTTTGACCCATCTATTATCTGAAGTTAAATATCTCCAAATTCATTTATTTCTACTAATCAGCTGCTACACAATTTTCTCCAGCTTCTGCCATCTGTTTTTAATTACCAAAACAATCCTCAATCCAAATTGAAGTGATAAATAATCATCACAGGCTTTCAGCTTACAGGTGTAGTCAAAAGGAAAAGAAAGAAGCAGATATATTTACTTTCAAAGAGAGTGGAACATATCAGAATCCAGAACATTGCCAAAATTACCTTATTCCTTTGACTTTTTAAAAGTTCACAAATGAAATCTACTTTAAGTAAACAGCTATAAAATAAATTTGGATTAACAAGATCAACAAATAGTGTTATTTTGGGCAGGACTGTTGAAGTTAAAAAGACCAAACAGATTTCATGGAGAAAATATGAAGAAAAATAGCGACCCTCCAACAGCAACAACTGAAACTGAACATCTGAAGTTAGATAGCATAGATGTTTCAAGAACTAATAAGTTTACCTTAATATCATATTTATATCAGTTTGGGGGAAAATAAAACCAAATGCCTACTTTTCCCTTTCAAATAAGGGAAATCAAGGTAAGAAGGATAAATGAAATTAACATTGCTGAACATCTGCTATGTATTTGTATGTCACAATTTCAGTCCTGTGAACAGTCCTATGGAGATTATTTCTCCCACTTTAAAGATAAGAAAACTGAGCCTGGAAGATAACATAAAGTCAAGTTGAGAGTCAAACCTAGGGCAGTCTGTGACTGATGGGTACCTTCCACTTCCTGATTAGGATGATGAATAACAAAAAACTGGATAAAATAAAATTTCACTATTTTTTTTAAAGACACTACCAGATTAACAAGTATTGGTGTTCAAAAAAATAAACAGTTCATTTTCCATTATTGCATGCTTCATCAAGATTAAAGTCCAAATGATTATATATATATAGAGATACCGTGTTTCCCCGAAAATAAGACCTAGCTGGACAAACAGTTCTAATGAGTCTTTTGGAGCAAAAATTAATATAAGACCCGTCTTATTTTACTATAAGACCGGGTATAATATAATGTAATATAATACAAAATAATATAATTCCTGGTCTTATTTTACTATAAGACTGGGTATAATATAATATAATACCAGCTCTTATATTAATTTTTGCTCCAAAAGACACATTAGAGCTGATTGTCCAGCTAGGTCTTATTTTCGGGGAAACACGGTAGATAGATAGATAGATAGATAGATAGATAGATAGATAGATAGATAGATAGATAGACAGACAGATAGATAGATAGATAGATTTTGTATATACAGAGGGTGCCAAAAAAGTGTACACACATTTTAAGAAAGGAAAAAAAACTGCATTAAAATTGTAATACTCAACATATACCGATAACAAAAGATGAATACAAGTCACATTTAACTTCTGTAATTACAAGAGGTGCTCAAAGTGATTACCATCGGCGTAATTTTAATACAGTTTTTTTCCTTTCTTAAAATGTGTATACATTTGTTTGGCACCCGCTGTATATAGGTTATATATATTCTGAAATATTTAAGAGAAAAATAACTTTTCAACATTCTGATGTTTTTCAATTTCTATAACATGTTGAGCTCTGAGCAATTAAAGTGGGTGTTTTGAGTTCCCAAAGAGAAGCACAAATTATACAAATGTGCAACAATGAATATTCTAGACTATAGTAAGAAATTTCTAAGTTCATAATTATTTTTGCAATACATACATCTTACTTAAGAAAGAGTGGATGATTTTTCATTTTTGTCTGCCTAGACCCAGTGTTTCTGAGGTGTAGTGCTTGGAGCTCTTATATTGGAATAGTCCTGAGTGTTTACAAATTTAGATTCCCAGGCATTACCCCAGGAATCCATATTTTTAACAATCTCAAAGTGATAGAGTAGCTTCAACACATTTGGCTAAAACTTGCAAGAGTCACATTCTAAGTCCTCAAAATGTCAACAAAACAGCCTGCCGATAAGACAAAGTTGAGTTGATTGTTTACTATGTAACTTACCTCACTGAGCCTTTGTAGTCCTCAAAGGCCAAAACTGGGACTTTAATTGGGATTTTAAAGTAAGTTTGAGGTTGGTCTTTCAATGCAAGAGTTTCCTTAGGATTGGGTAAGCTTAATAGTTTAATAGTTCAGAATTGGTGGGCATAGCAAGATAAGGATTTTGATGCAAGAGGATCAATGAGTCTCATAGTATAAACTGTCAACTGATGTTTTCTGTTGAGTCGATGGGTCCTTCAGGAAGTTACTGAAATGACCAATAAAGTTATTTACATCTTTCGTCCAGCTGATTTCTATGAAAGAGACTATCTTTGGATTTCATAAATGAAAGCTGAAATAGTAACAATGTATAGTTACTTGAGAGAACTGTAAAAAATCTAGGGTAATTCCAGTCTTTGAGAAAGTTGCAGGTTGCAAATGGTCAGCATATCATTTCATGGTCAGTGTCCTCTCTAAAGAAGCCAATGACCGGTATTGGAGTCTTTACTGGGCCCTCATCAATTCCATAATATGAGACAGGAGCAGTTTCATAAAGGTTCTCAAAGTAAGATTTAAAAATAGATGATTTTTCAAATGACAGGAAAAGCTATGTATTCAGTTATAGGTTTATACAGTTCTTTCTTTTCAGGCCTCTAAGAAAGGTGGATCCTTCACATTACTAAGCTATGTAACTGTTAAGGATACATTTTGGAGAAGACAAAAAAAAAAAAAAAAAAAAAAAAAAAAATATATATATATATATATATATATATATATATATATATATATTTGATTGAATATTTGATATATATATATGATTGAAAATAAAAAGGATAGATGGACCAGGAGGTAAAGGAAAGAAGGCTGAAGTGGGTTTTCAAAAGGGAGTTGAGAAAGAGAAGAGGAAAGAAATGGAAGGAAAGGCAAGGAGAGAAATGAGAAATGTGACAAATGTGATATGGGCAAAAGACTTTGGAGAAAGAGCAAGAATGCTTAAAGATATTTTAGAAAGACTTTCATGTGATGTCAAAATCCTTTCTGTGGTCTCCCTATGACATCAATAGAAGTCCTTACTTATAAATGTGTTACTATAGACCACCTCTGCCAATACCCAAATGCCAGGATTTTTTCCCTCACAAGAGGCAACCAATGTTATTCAGCCAAGCATAACATCCCAAGTGACAGCAGTTGCTGCTTAGCATCTCACCGTAGCCATTGTGCAGAGAAGCTTCTGGAGGACAGCTAAAATCCCCCTCAGGATTCACAGTAGGGGAGGCATCAGGTAGAACCCAGAGACCAATCTACACTGGAGGTGACAGGTCATTAACACAGCCTTATATAACTGTAGTGTGAGAAAGTTTGTTGACTTGAAGAAAAATATCTATGTACCTGAGCAGGATGCGCTCCTCTCAACCTTTCTTTCTGATATACATCCTCAAAAGGTACTTGTAATATGAACCAGAAGACAACAAAATAAACCTTCCTCAGCTTCACCCTACTTTTACTGCTCGGGAGATGTTCGTTATAACAGTCTATTAAGAAACTAAGACACTAGGAGACAGGGGAAGAGAAGAGAGGGAGAAACAAGCATCCATTGCCCGGTATCATTCTTGTTCACAGAACCTGGCCCTGTCCCCTCCAGAGTGAATTAAATGTTGTCCCTTGGTTGGAAACATGTGGAGGCAGCCAATTAATTAGTATGATAGGACTTCTGACATTTACTAAATCAGCCAGTAACTTGAGTGGGGCTTTGGAATTCTCTGAACTTATAAGGAACTTAGGGTCTCATATATCCTTTATCCTGGGTTATGTAATCTCAGGTATTAAATTCAGGGGAAAAACAGAGGCAGGCTGAACCAGCTGGAATGTAACAGTCAGAGAGAGCTGGGTGATACAAGAGTATAGTGATGGAATTTTATTTTTTAATGAAAAAAAGGGAAGTGGGTGCCTCTCCACCCTCCTGTTATAAGGGTGTCTCCTTCCAAACAATAACAGACCCAAGACAATTTGATTTCACAATGTAAGGTCACAGGCCTTCAGACCCTTGGAACAGTAAACACATGTATTGAGAATGAATACAGGAGTCTTTTAACAGTTAGCAATCATATCATAGGTACATTATTTGTCTTCTGAGGTGATAAGAAACATATATGTTCTTTCTTCCACTTTCCTGGGAAATTCTGTCTAGACTTTGTAGTTGCTTTTGTATTACCTTATTGCAAATGAATCTGTTAATAGTTTCCCAATAATAAATTGTTTTCTCTTTTTCTTTTCAGTATTAGTACAGGGGGAATTTTGTTGTCATATTGTTTTATTTCCCTAACAGTGACTACCAAGAAACAGTAATACATGCACCTACAAGGAAAAAAGATAAATAACTTAATGGAGTAAGACTTGAACAGTTGGGTGGCCGGTGATACCTTTTACTGTGAATGGCCACAAAAGAAGGTGCAGTCCTTTCAGAGAACAGAACTTTACCATTAGAGGAGAATTTGACTATTATACTAAACCTCTATCTCATATTTTTATTTCTTCTAACACATTATGGGTTTCTTCCACATCCAGTGAATCAGAATATTTGGTTTTTCATCCACCCCAAATCTCTTTGAAATCCTTCTGATTCTCTCCATTGACAAAGCCGTCGCATCAGACCATGTGGCCATCATCTCTCCCCTACCAAGTTCAATCACCTTCAATTTTGCTGCCTCTCAAACCATTTCTCCACAGGCTGTGAATCATATTTCTAAAACACAAGATATCTTTTTAAAAATATGTCTATATAAGAGACGTCATTAAAATGGCGGCGTGAGGTGAGCCTCTGTAAAGCTCCCCTGGAATTTACAACGAATCGAACAACAATAACTCCACAAAAATATGTCTATAAGGATCTCCTTCATCTTGCTCCTGTTTATTTCCCCAGCTTGACTCCTCATAACTCTAAAACTCTTTCCGCACTTCTTAAATTTATGGTCCTGGCACAATGAATTGCTTGATGTTACTTGAACATCTTTACTCTGGTCTCTAGTATTTTGTACAAGCTATTAGGATCATTCGCAGCCAGCCTTTCCTCTATTCACCTTCCTCCTCCTCCCAAATAATTGCCACTTTTCACTCTTCATTTAGGACTCAAGTAGATGAATCAACTAGAGGGGATCACCTCCTTCTGAATTTCCCCTCTGACCCTTCCAAAGCATTCCTGATTTCCCCTATAGCACGTTGCTTTGATGTAATATTTATCACACTGTATTATATTTGTCAATTTATACTGTCTTTTATACTATAAGATCTTTGAAAGAATTCTTAATGAGTGTTTCACAATTAAGTCAAAAAGTTATTGTCCAAGAGTAGGGCTGGCTTGCATACCAACTTGATCCAGGGCTTCACATGAGGTCCCCAGGACCCAACTACTTTTCAGAGCTCAGCTCTTCTCTCTTGCATGTTGTCTTTACTCTCAGACTGTTCCTGGTGGCAAACATGGCCGCCAACAGCTCAAGGTCTACATTCTCTCAAGCTTGGTGAAAAAGAGCATCTTTCTCTCCCTGAAGTCCCATCCCATCAATATCCTCATTAAATGCCATTAGCTGGGATTGCACCACATGAAGTAATCACATGGGCCAGGAACAATAAGAGGCTGTGGCTAACTGGGCTTTTATAACACGTTCATCTCTGGAGCCACAGATTGAGTTCCCATGAAGAGAGCAACATGGAGTATAGGAGGTGGTTCTTCAGAAAGTCATAGAGTTATTTATACCAAAAGAAGAATGAATGCAAGCGGGGAAGCCAAAACAAAGACAACTGTCCACTACAGCAAATAAATTACATGGCTGTGTAAATCCCATATTCTGTGGCAGGGTAAGAAATCACAACTTTGCAGTGTAATCCAGCGACAGATACTTTAAATCTCATTTATATGATGATTTGGCTAATCTTTATCTGTCGATTAGGTTTCTTTGGGAGCTAAATTGAAATTCATTCAGGTTTTTAGGATTCTGCAAAATAAATGAAAACTTATTTCCGAGATGCATGCTGTAACTTCCAAAGAGGATTTATGACTACATAGAGCTTGACTTAAACTTTTAGTTTGAATATGATATTTTAAAGTTGATAATTGAATTTCCTCAATAAGTTGGAAACATGGAAAACATTTTGGGACAAATGGCTAATTCTGCATAAGAAAAGCAAAATTAGTGCATTTTATGGAATTACAATTCTAAATGATTAATAATGAATTAAAGCATATAAGATAATTCATCATGTGTGATTCAATTGAAATATTCAATTATAGTAAAAATTTAGGTTAACATGATAAACCAGGGCAGGAAAGGTGGAAAGAGCCAATTTACGTTCAGCAAGAAGGTTCGAGTTACTTCTCAACAACCTAGAAAAGCTTTAAATACACTTTTCCCCCTCTGGGAATTCAGTGCAACTTGGCTGCTCAGAAGAAAAATCTTCCGCTTGTAACACCTCTTTGTGATGAGAGCGGGCTGCCAAGAAAGCCCCCACCAGATAGAAGAAGTCTGAAGAATGTCTATCCTGAGTCAGGTGTTATAATTATTTTTGACACCACTTTCACAGTAAAACTCCTTAATCCTCCTAAAATCTTATGGAGGGATAAATTAAGCACCTGCCTGATTATATACATTATTCCAGTGGTCTCTTTAATCTCTCCTGTTCATACCTTAAGAGATAGAAATATTTCAATTATGGACTGCCCTAGAAGCATCAGACAGATTTTGTTTTTTTCCAGGCTTAAAATAAACACTTTCCTAAATAAAAAGACCATGTTCACAGTTTGCATAGCTATATAAGAGATTCTTTTCCCAAAGGCAGCATGATAAATCAGAAAAAGCAGTCAATTTGGAAGTCAGATGCTTTTAGCGAAGTTCCAACTCTTCACCTTAAAACTTCTGGTGACCTATAAGAATTTCCTTATCTCCATAGGGGAGAAAAAATATCTTCTATCATAGAGTTATTATGTGGATCAAAAGGAAATCAGTAACATATGCAAAAAAGCTCTGCAAACCACACAGTCATATAATCTCAGCCTTGATACTTCTCTATAATGAAGTGCTGGAAAATTGTAGGAACCAAATATATTACGATGGAGTCAAGACAAATTTGTGAATATTTATACCGAAGTACAATGCAATAATAATAGCTAACATTAAGCACTAATTATATGCAAGGTACTTTGCAAGGCTTCCATTTCCAGGCCTGGAAACAACCCCATGAGGTGGCTAATATTGTTATTTCTATTTTATATAGAGAAAAATCAAGGCTTAAATATTTTCCTCAAGTCCGCACAAGCAGAAAGTGTGGATCTTGGACTCCACACAGGTCACTTCACTCAAAGCAAATATTCTTAGCTCTAAATAGCTCTACAGAGCTTTTCTATCCATATAGGATCATATGACAGAAGACATGGTCCTGTAATCCTCCCTTGTATAAATATGAAAATGATTCATGATAAAGAAGCATCGTCAACTAATGGGGGAGTAATCGATCATTTAAAAAATAATTTCAGGGAAATTGGCCTTTATTTTGTTTTATCGTAGCCTCTAAAATAGAACACTTAAAAAGTGAAATAAGCCAGTCACTTTCTAAAACTATTAAAATAAGCCTTTTTAGAGCTTTTTAAGTCTTAAGCCTTTTAAGGCTGAATAATATTTCATCGTATGCATGTATCACATTTTATCTACCCATTTATCTGTTGACGAACACTTGGGTTTTTTCCACCTTTTGACTATTGTGAATAATGCTGCTGGGACATGGATATACAAATACCTGTTCAAGTTCCTGCTTTCAATTCTTTTGGGTATATACCCAGAAGTGGATCATATGGTAGTTCTATTTTTAATTTTTTGAGACATCTCTATACTGTTTTCCATGCAGGCTATACTGATTTACATTCCCACCAAAAGTACACAAGAATTCCAGTTTCTCCACATGCTCACCAATATTAATTACTTTATTTTTAAAAAAAAATAACATCCTTGAATTTTGTAAATATTTTAAAATACACATGTATTATTTTCAAATTCCAGGAGGAAAGACCTTCACAAATTATGAAAGAATATCAAGAATAATAGTGAGATTTTGTTGAAAATGAAAATGTTGCTAGTGTCATGTCCTTAATTGTCATGGATTTAGGGTCTCTATCTTGAGACTCTCTTACAATGAAGTTCTTGAAAATTGTTGGAAAGCCTTTCTTCTTTTTATATTCTTCATCCCAATTGATGAGATTGTTCTATCAATTGACAGGCAGCCTCATTCTATTATCCCTTACATTCATTTGATAAATAGTTAATTGTCCTTACACATTTCAAAAATCACTTCTCTCTTCCTCCTCACCATTGTCATTACCTTGGTGTGGTCCTCATCAATTCTAGTTTGGTTTGGAGTATTTTCCTCTTCTCTCTCGGCCCCTCCAAAATTATCATTCAAAGAGACAAATATAATTATATCATTGCTTTGCCTCTGGCCCCACCATCTTCAGCTGAACTTCTCAAACACAGGGTACTTTGTCACAGATGAAGCATGCAAAGCATTCTAAAACACTGATTTTCTTGAGTGAGAAATAATTTAAAACAATTTTCATGTAAAAATAAGTATGATTGTATTATATAATTGAAAACAAACTTGCATACATTTTAAACGAAACCATGGGCTTCAAAAAACTTTTGCACATGAGGATTTTGGACTCTATGGGCTATGGTGGCACAACCTCAGAGTTTACTTCTCTATCTGTGGGGTACATTAAAGGGTAACCTTGAGAAATACTAATTTATGGGATAAAATATAGTCCCTTTATCATGTCATATGTGGTCACCTGTGAATTGGCACTTGCTTACATTTCTAGACTCACTTCCTGCCACCTCACTCCACATTGATGTCTTATATTTGAGCTATGCAACCTCATTTGTGGTTTCCATAACATCACACTACTATTTCCTGATTCCATGTATTTTATGTGCTGTTCTTCTCTCATTGAAGGAGTTTCCCCATCCTATCCCCCTACTCAAGCTGTTCTATATGGTGAACTACTTTTCTACTTTTCTATCCCTACCTAAATATCATTTCTTCTTTGAAGCATCCCCAACTCTTTTACTCTACCATTCAGTGTTATTTTATATCTCAATTATACTTTAATTATTGTTCATATATTATACTGTGCTATTAGTTTGCATATCTGTGTCCTACCCCAAAATATTAATATTTTGAGAGAGATGATTAAATCATATTTTCTAAAGTTAGTCTACATGAGATTGAATCCCAGTGCTACCATTTTCTACTCATGTGACTTTCAACAAGTTAGCTGACTTCTCTACAGACCAATGTTCTCTGTAAAATATGGTATGTACTGGAGTTTACCTCACGGTGTGTTGTTAGGCTTCTATGGGATAATATATGTACAAGGCTTAGAAGACTTCCTGGCAAACTATCAGCATTCATAAATGTCACCTACTTTTGTCTTATTTATTTTAGAATCCTCACAACTACAGAGTAGGTGATTGGGACATGTTTATTGAAACAAATTTAATTCCCTTCTTACTATCTACTTGTTTTTTGGCCTTCAATTTCTTCTCTTTGGCCAAAAGAAAAACGTACTTAAAATAAAATGAAAGAAATCTTGGGGACTGAGAAACCCCATGTGTACTCTAGCATCCCTGGTGTTTCAAATTATTTTGTGTGCCCTGCCCTAGAGTTTGGCGGTCGTGGTGTCATGTCACAACAACTAAATCGAAAGAGGAAGGAATTAAAACACTGATGGTTTGAAAGAGTGTTCATTTTCCATTCTGCTATCAGGAAGTGGTCCAAACCTCTACACAGGACATGAAAAGAGAACCTTTACTTGACGACCCCATCTTTCAGAGTTATGAAAACCCATTACATATTTGTTGAAAGGAAAACGTTTGTATTATTTGGACAATAACTCCACGTAGAGGGAGAAGACTGCCAGAACGTGTGTATAATTGTTTGGACTGCTAGGGATTTTGTTCAGGGTCTTGAGACTAGTGATAGATGAGCCTAAAACGACTGCTTAAAATAAACCAAACGTCTTGGATTAGTGTTGCCGAACTTAGAGCCCCTTGGGAAAGGCCTGTCTCCAGTGATTTCCAGTATACTCCACTTCCAATGAGCTGGAAATACCACAAGAAAACCGCTGTTCTCACGGTATTTTTGCCTTTTCCATTTCTGGTTTTAGCTAAGAAAAAAAAATGGTATGTGCAGATCAAAAATGGCATACGGACATGACAACCAGAGCTTCCAAATGTTTGTTTGATCTTTAAACTAAATAGAATTCACTGTTAATTTCAAATAAATCCAAATAAAACAACTTTGGGTATATTTTCATAAGTTTCACTTAAGCAGATATATGCCTCCAAGTGAGCAAAATTTATTAAACATTAGTACCCTGAAATTTTATTGCATACACATTGATTGAGAGCAAAGTGGCAGAATAACTAAAATTTGTTAATGTTTCTAAATTTTGTTTAGGGGTACATACTTAAACTACTTTCAAAAATGTGCTGTAAATAAGTATATTTAAATAAATATTTAGGTGTTTTTTTCAAATAGAGATTGACTTTTATCTATTTATAAATTTGCTAGAAGGAGGTAATTCCATTTTTAGGTTACACATCAATAAAATACATCAAATATTTATGGATCAATAACTGTGTGCTAGGCAAATTGCTAAGAGATAGGGACACACTTAAAGACACTGTGGACATATGATAATTCTTTTTTAAAATGTTCAATTAATAATATTTAGATAAAGTAACCAAAGGAATGTGAAGGGAGAGGAGAAAGGGAAAAGAAAATAAAAATCTTCAAAGAACAATTTAAGTGTGTGCTTTCAATGATGTGCTTCATGTTTTACCTATTATTAGTAGCAGAAATAAATGACTGAAAATTGAGTGAAAAATTAATAGCTTTTTTATCCTATAAAACCTTGACTTTTGTGTATGGTTAGTATTTAAATTGAACTATAAAAAGGAAATTGCTATTTAAATTTTCTGAGTAGCATATATAGCAACTATTCACAGACGAATTAAGCAGATCTTGAAATCAAGGTAATAAGAAATGTTATTGTTCATATATATATATATATATATATGTATCAAGAGATATGTTTAAATTAATGGAATCTATTAATTTTAAGTATACAAAAGTACATTAAAATGCAGATACCATCTAATGATTAAGAGTTCAGAATATGGAGTTGGTTGGATATATTTGGGTCTGAATTTTTGTTTTACTTCTGCATAGCTGTGTTACCATAATTGTTTAACTTTTCTGAGCTCCAGAATCCACACCTGTAAAATAAGAATTATAATGATAACTACCTGACAAAGTTATTGAGAGAATAAAGTGGCAATGCACATTAAGGGTTTATCTGGGTGCTTAGTGAGAATGCAATAAATGTTTGCTTTAATTACGTATAGTGGTACTAACAAGGTTAACATGGAATGGTGTTAAACTATAAACTGAAGAAAACTAAGATAGGGGAAATTAATGAAGTTAAAATAAATAAGTCTAATAAGACCAGAAATTACAACAACTATGAGAAATGAAACCATCTGAATATTTCATAGTTGTAACTCAAACATAACATATGATATCTGAATTTCATTATTTAACACTGAATCCAGAGCACATTCAAATCCAGGAGTTTGAATTATCTGTCTTCAAAGAATATTTTTCTGCAATTCAGTGAATGTGCCTAGGAGTAACTAACATATAAGCACAGCTCAACTACCATCTCTCTGTTTCTCTTCTGTGATTTTGTGAGATGTGAACACCATGGTGATATTTGCACTGCTACTGGAATTCCTGCTGAAAGTATGGGAAGCATTTCCAATCTCCCAACAATCCCCACTGCTAGTATAGTGTAGGAAACACCGGGGGTGCCCCCAAAAAATGTATACACGTGGACACTTTGGTCAACATTGCTCAAGCAGTAATTCGCCATAATCAGAAGTGTCTGGATGCTGATGGTAACCACTTTGAGCACCTCTTGTAATTGCAGAAGTCAAACATGACTTGTATTCGTCTTTTGTTATCAGTATATATTGAGTATTACAATTTTAATACAGATTTCTTCCTTTGTTAAAATGCATATACATTTTTTTTGCACCCTCTGTATAGTCTTCTTGTTACTCAAGGCCATTAGGAAACATGACTCCTTATAGAATCAGTGACTTGTATATTAGAGAATTCATTTTCTCTTAGCTGGAGCTTATACTTTTCCTGCCTCATAGAGGAAGTGGCTTATTCAAAAACAACAGTCAGAACCCTAGTGACATGTTCCAATAGAGAGGGAAGGAAAAGTAGCAGTTTCCAGGGGGCTCCTGGAGCCTGTCACTGGGAAAAAGGAAAGTGGACTAACTGCTTGAGGGTGCTGCTCACTTTCATGAGCCCAGCAAGGTGACTTCTCCAGGGACTTCCTCTATGTGCTGCAGGAACCTGCACTTGCCCGGGTGAAATGAAAGATGAACAGGGTGTCTTGGCCCTGTCTGTAGGCCTGTTATTATTGCCCTACAGGCAAAGGGGAAACAACACTGTGGTAAAGAGCCTTATTTCTTGTGGGGATCATTTTGCAATTTATACCTATAGAGAATCATTATGTTGTATGCCTGAAACTAATATAAAGTTGTCATGCGTGGTCTCTGGTCCCGCTCCCTGCATAAGAACGCAGGACATGGTGAGGCCAAAAAGGAACACCCACGGAGCCATGGATAGGGGGTTCTTACCACTATAGTTTCGCTGGCGGCTGGGTTGGAGACACAGGAAGCAGGCTCCACACAATGTGCAATCCGCCGTCTGCTTCTCTGACAACCAACCAACCCCACTTGCTAGCTGCAATCCGTGGTTCATAGTTAAGAGACAAATGAGTTAACTGGAGTTTACATTAATGGGAGTCATTGAAGATCAACCCTTTGTCATTAAGCCCTCATGACAGGCATTCAAAGTTAATTTATTACATAATTATCAATAAAAGCTTCTCTCCTCCTAAACTAACATTCACCATTTGTCAGGTTAGTGCTTTCAGGTATTAGTTATATCAGCATAAAAGTAGAATAATATTTCCTGTCTCCTCACATAACTATTTCTGATAAATAGTGGCCTGAATCCAGGATTAATGACCAAATAAAATAGCTCCTCTTTGTCAGAGATGTAGCAATTCCAAAGCCTCACAAAAATATTGTGTTCCCATCCAATCTCAGCCTCTATTGGGACAGCAAATAGCAACAATTGTGAGGCCTTTGCAAGCCTATTAGCAAGTGACTCATTTCTCTTCATTTACTACAGTTGTCAGATCTTAAAATTAATATCTAACTCCAAATAAAATGCTAAGAGATCTCCTCTGTCCTTGCTCAGAAGTGTAATATGTACCATGGAGAACATTAAAAAAAAAAAAAATAACACATAAATAAAGAGAGCCCCCTTTGTTAGTCAAGAGCAAGAACGTCATGGTAAAAAGAAGAGGAACAAGCCGCTCAGCTGTGCAGGGAAACCTCTTTAACAGCCACATGGTTTAGGAGCTGTTGGGACTGTAGCATATGATGGTTCTGGGCATGAGCTAGGAACCAAGATTAATTAGAATCATCTGGTAGCTGGATGCAACTAAGACCCTAGAAAAGATGGGGCATCACCACAGAAAAACAGACTTCTGATTATTTTGTATCCCGACTAAATTCCCAGGCTTAATTGACCTGGGGAAGTACCCATGACATAAGTGACTCTGAATTCTCAAAATCAATGTTTTCCTGTAGTTAAAACAATTAGTGAGTACAAGAAAACATTAAAACAGATCGTATTTCTCTTTCTGGGGAAAACCTGAGATTTGTTTGCTTTTGAATCATGAAAAAGATCAGAATACTTCTTTTCTTCTCCTAGTAAGTCATTAGTGCCTGTCATCTGAAATGTCACTTTTGCCAAAGACTGTTTATAAATGAGCAATTAGAACTTACTGAAACATTTTAGATGAAGCTTACTTAACTGATGAGTGAACTAACACTGTATATCAAGTTGTGATTTTTCTTCCTTAGCAAAAGCATAATGTGACGTTAGGAGACATAGTGCAGAGCTTCCTTTGTATTTTGTTCAAATGTCATGAGCCGGGTCTGAGACTATTTGCCACAGAAACAAAATGCGGAATACTTTGATGGATTTTACCTATATTTTTGTTGTTATTGTTGTGTGTGTGTGTGTGTGTGTGTGTGTGTGTGTGTGAGAGAGAGAGAGAGAGAGAGAGAGAGAAAGAGAGAGAGAGAGAAGCAGGATAATGATGACATTTATTTTGAAATAAAGGTGGCACTATTTTTATCCCTAAAGAATATATGTAACTTTACTAACAATTGTCACCCCAATAAATTTTAATTTACAAAAAAGAAAAGAAAAAACTTAAAGTGGTTACCATAAATGTGAAAATCACATTTATTTATTAAATAATATTTAGGAAATTAGCAGAGATAAAATGATTTATGTATTACTTCAATCATTATGCAAGAAAATTGGAAGAAAAAAACTGCTTTTCAAATCTAAATGAGCATGTTTTCTCTCTAGATAACATGTGATACAGATTTGTAATTGTAATACAAGAATTGGAATTTAACTTCTCCTCCAAACTCCTTTTCTTCAATTCGATACCAATTGATGTATTACAGTAATAATTATATTGTACTTATTTAATCCTCTGGGGATAAAAATAATCTGCATACTTATCCTCGCATGAAACATATTACCAAAATCTCCAAACTTAAAGCTCAAAGCTTCAAAAAGGAAAATTCCAAGCACCCCTCAATCAAAACACTGATTCTTTTCCTGTTTCTTATTAAAGCACTTTTTAGGATTAAAAACTTCCTTATAGAGTATCAGTGCTGGAACACGATTAGGATAAAGCTAAAGTCAGATGGCTCAACACAGAGAAGCAATCTTATCAGACAACCATCTCTCTCCAGAATGGAGCCAACTTGCAATCCATTGGTATCAACCACTTCAGCAGAGCAAACTGCACGAAGGCTTCAAACATCGAAATTGGCAGGTTTTAAACCTTTATATCGTTTTGTCTCCTTTTTAAGAGTTGTGTGAAATGGAAAGGCTATCTTCACGTGCAGAGGGAAAAGAAACATGCTTTTTCTTGGAAGTCCTCAAGGAATCTAAAAGTGAGAGGTTCCCCCTAATGCCAAGAGAAAGCCTTGAAGGTTGGGGAATGTTTTCTTAAGATTAGCCCTTTCCCTCCTGGCAGGACAACTAAGGACAAATTTTGTTATCTCTATTCTTTGCCATATCCTTTTCATGCAGGAATAAAATCACTTTTAGTCACTTGCTCTCGTGGTGTTGAGTCCTCTATGAAGAGCTGGAGGAAAAGGAGAAAGAAATAGGTCCCTGACTCGAAGGGACATAATATGGAAGGATGCAGATTCACACAGCCACCTAATATGACACAAACATGTCTCTCCCTGATTCTGAAAGGTGATGTACTCCATCAACTGCACGAAACTCTTGTGGGGAGGAAAGGGGAGATCCCATGCTTGCGTTTCCACATGCAAGGACTCCATCTAGGCTAACATTGTTTTTTCCCTGCCTGTTACTCTCTCCTCCCACAGGGGAAGGAGAAATAAAATACCTGAATGGGGAGTTTCCAAAATGAACCTCAGAGCTCAGCAAGCTCCACGGGACCTTTTCCTCCTGAGATTAGTGAGGTGGCTGAGCGTTTTCTGTACGCTCCGTTTGTGTGCTTGGACGTCTACTCCTGTGGGGGACACTGTGATTGTCTAGCTTGCCAGTACTGGGGGTAGGGGCCTAAGTTTAATTATAGGATAAAGGATTAATAAGCCCATTCTCCTGCAGACTTAAGGACATATTCTATAATCAGCTTTGTCAACATAACAAAACAAGTCATATTTTGAGGTTCTGATTCCTGCACTGAACACTAGATGTATTCCACACTTGGTTAAGAGAGGGGATTTATTTAGTGACTCCCTAAAATCCTAATAGTTTCTGGCTGTGTAAATAAATTAATGCTCATCAATGAATGGCTGGTTTTCAAAACCATTTTCTTATATTACCATCCAAGTTCTTTATTAATCAACTGAAAACAAACAAAATTAATACAAATGGAGGGGAATGTGAGTGAGGTCAATGAAAATTGAAAAGGATCATGAATGTGACTGTATCTACAGCCTTAGAAGCCACCTCAGTATTTAGGCCTCTATGAGTATAGCGCCTCCCCATACATCCAGCCAAAGGGTATGGTAAACTAGAGAGAACTTCCAGGTAAAATCCATTGAAGGCCCTTATTAGTTTGCACTGCATAAATATGATGAGGGACTATTTATTTCTGGATGGAAAGGGGTTTGTGGGATGTAAGAAAAGACTGAACATGCAACCTATATTATTTCCTTAACTGTCAGAACAACTGGGTAAAAAAGATAGTATTCTTTTCTTTATTTACAGATTGAAAAATAATAATAATAAGGCTCAGACACATAAAGCTATGAGCCCACGACCTCAAAGACTGGCACTGACTGAGCAGGGTTCAATCCCAGATCTGCCCAAATCAAAGCTCTTGCTTTTGTCTCTCTGTCATTCAGCCTTATTCACCTTGGAGCTGCCAGTGACAATCACCTTGGAACCAATCAGTAGTGCTTTGTGAATTAAATAGAATTAAGAGTAGACTTAAAAATGAGCATTGAAAACTGCCCTCTTGACTCAGTTTTCATGTTTATGGACATTGCAAATTGACAAGTCACCTAGAACTAGAATAAGCTAAATATCAGAGAATCAGAATAAGCATGAGATTAAAAAACTGGAAGGACTGACTCATCTAAGAAAAAAAGAAATCACGAATCCTGAATTTGAAGTTTGTTTAACAAAGTGGTGATTAAAAGCATCAGGATAACCAATAGGTATTTGTCAAGTACCAAAATGAATAGTGGAAGAATGAATTTAATTAAATGAAACAATTTAAGGAAATAGAAATTTAGGTATAATTTAATGGAAAGCATTTTCATCAAGGGACTCAAATATCACAGAATAATCTCGAGGGAAATAGAAGATTTTCTACCTTGGACATTTAAAAATAGATTGTATTTACCCCCCCCAAAAAAAAAGAAAAAAATTATGACCACACAAAGCCTTGAACATAAATGTGTATAGCAGTTTTATTTGTAATTGCCCCAAACTGAACGCAATCCAAATGTCTATCAGCAGCTAAATGAATAAACAAATTATGGTTTATCCATACAATGGAATATTATTCATCAATAAATATAAATGAGCTATTAATAAATGCAATAACATGAGTGAGTCCCACTCTCCATTTCTTCCCTCTTTCTCCCCAAAAGTAAAATCCTGAAATTGATATATGTCATTATCATATCTGCATTTATGTTTATATATATGTGGTGTGTGTTTGTGTGTGTGTGTGTAACAAATACATACAATGTTTTGTATTTTTAAAAGTTCCATAAATTGTTTCATGAGCAGCATTATTTTTCATCTTGCTTTAAATTCACTGTTTTTGAAATTTATCATGTTGATATATGTCAATCCAATATGTATTTTTTAACTATATCCCATTGTATGAATAAATCAGTTTAGCATTCCTGTTTTAATATTATATCATGATTGTTCTCCAAATCCTTGTGGTTTTCTGTCTCTGGAAGGCTCTTTCCCCAGCTCTTTCTGGCTTGCTCTTTCTCGTCCCTCAGGTCACAACTCAGAAAAGGTTCCCAGACTACCCTATCTGAAGTATCTTCCACCACTACCCAACAAATGGTTTTTTTTCACATCACCGTTAACTTCTTTTGTAGCATTTACTTTTCATTTTTTCTGTTTGTTTATTATATGGTTCTTCCCAGAGATGGTAGGTACCCTGAGGTCAGGGATCTTGTCTTTTTTGTTCACCTTTGCATTTTAAAGAGGCATGTCACATTAGCAAAATGCATGTCACATTAAAAGGACTCAACTAATATTTAGAGAAAGAATGAATAAATGGCTAGATATGATAGATAGTTGGTAGGAATGAATGATAGATAGTTGGATGCCAACTATAAGGTCATTTTTGGTTCTAATTCTAACATCAACATTCTAACATCATGTTAGGATAGAGATCCCATTCTAACATCAACAAAAAGCAGAGGAAACTTAACTTTCATATCTTATCTCTCAGCCACATATGGGCCAGTGTCCTCTGGATGGCCAGGTAGCTAAGTCTACTATAAAAATAAGCTTTCTGAATATTCTGGTTGCAGAGTTTGAAAGATGCAGTTCAGTCCCTTAAACTTCTCTTTTCAAATTACCAGTTCACACAGAAACTAGAATTCTGCTATTCAGCCAGATTCCTGAAACATATCCTTTATGTTATTATCCTGAGAAGTATTGAGTAAGGACATAAATAATTCATGGTTAGTTTCCTGAATTATTTATGATTTATATAGCACATAGATGGTTGTTTTCATATCTAAATAGAGATTTTTCTAAAGTTTTAGAAATTTGAAAAGATTTGTAAACCAACTGCTTTTTAAATTTTATAGTTGGCTTTGTAATATCATAATGACAAATTAAAAATTTTAGATAGTAATTTTAACTTTACATAATATTTAGTATTAAAAAGCATGTATATACAAATATACATGCTTCTGAAATAATATAAATATCAATATAATAAGTTGTAATGCTGGCTTAGAATAATTTTGAAATACATATAATTTTCCTGAATTAAAGTGGTTATTTTAATTCCTTAGATCCACCTAAATTAAAAGTATTCTTTTCATTTGAGGATGCTTTAAAATGGTAAATATTTGGTAGATGTAATAATCTGTTTTAGTAAAATACATAATAATACTAGTTAGCATTTATTGTGCACTTACTACATGCAAGACATAGACCTAAACATTTCTACGTATTATATATCTCATTGAGACAGCACAACAACCCTGTGAGGTAGATATTACTTTCTCCATTTTACATACAAAGAAAAGAGGATGAAAGAGGTTAGTTAACTCATCCAAATCAGTGACAAAACTCAAACATAACTCTAAGCACATATTTCTAACCACTATACAGTAATGGAAACGAGGTGTAGTATAAATAACAAAATAAAAATCAACCTTAATTCTGTTACCAAGAAATCATGACAGTTAATATTGTAGTTTATTTTTCTCCACTTTTTAGGACTGGAGATTATTTATATCCAGTATTCATCTTTCACTTATAGATATTTCCCATATTTTGTTACATATTTGTTTACAATATTTCTTGTTATGAAATGCAACACTAAAATTTCTCCTTCCCAAAATTGTTTGAACACTCCATAATTCACAACTCCTCACAACTCACTAATTAACTCATGTGCGTTGTTAAATCATTCCATTTTCTAAATCATATATTTTAATTAAGAAAATAAAATATTAAATAGCCCCAAGAGTAACCAGAATGTTTTCATTGGCTGATAGAAGGAATGTGACCATGCCACTGTTTTTAAAAACTCACTGTTCTTCTTAAATATTAAAATTATTTAAATGGTTTTTAACAGAATATGGTGAATATGTTGGTTACAATTCTAAAGCTCATCCCCAAAGAATAGGCCTCAGTACATATCTCATAAAAGTGAGCCTAGTACATACCATAGAAATGTTCTATGCTGATGATTTTTATGCAGCTGAAAAAGTATTAATACCATAGTATCAAAAGCAACAAAGCAATGAAACACATATGCCTTAAGAGCACCCGTTAGCCTTGTGCATCATAGAAGGTCATCACCTTGGTGGATCTAGCTGTCTGCATGTCCTAAGATTAAGATTGTCTGCACCCAGGCTCCAAGTCACTGTTAATTTGATACAAGCTAAAGCTGCTCCAAGCCCAGATTTACAAAGCCTTTCAGGAAAAAGGTAGGTATTGGTGTGATCATTTAAGAAAGTGCACTGATAAACATATGCTAATGAAACATTTTACTGGTGTATTATATGACACTACTGACGTGAGATACTTCGGATGGGCATCACTCAGAAACCCTCCAATTAAAACAAAAAATATCCACCTATTTGTCCTTCAACTCAAAGACTTTCAAAAGCTATCAATACCAATATAAGATGCAAATTGAATTTTCTGGGGAAAATTCATTAGCAGCAATTACTAGGTCTATAGAAATGGTTTTTAATGTAATACCCACTTGAACATTTCCTCTAACATCAAAAAACGTATGCTGTGTGCATAATAAAGGAGGTTTTTAAAATTTCTCTGCAAAACACTTTTGTGTAGTGATTATGTGTTGTGAGGAAAAGATATTAGTCTAGAAATGTTTATACCCTATTTTTAAGCTATTTATGCTCAAGATAAATGTTCATGATTATTACAAAGACTATTTAGATTCAATTCTTGTCTGACCTTACAAATAAAGTCTTTATCAACAGGTAAATGTGCAAAGCTTTTAGCTTATTTTCTTAACTTTTCTATGAAAATAGAACTTTATTATTTAATGCATTAAATGATTGTTATAGCTTCTTTTATGCTGGTGCAAAAGAGCTTTAAAAAGTAAAAACCAATATTCAAAGAAATAAATATAAAACAGTTTAACATTATCTTCTTATTATAACTATTTTTGAAACTGTATTTATGTATATAAATATCTGTTGCTCTGGGAACTAATTTCCATTATAAGTGAAGCCTGAACAATCTGGTTAACTTATTCAGTAAAATAACATGCTGTATGATACGTTGATCAAATGAATTGTAACTGCTTCTACAGGTCAGAAATTCAGTCAAAAAGCTAACTTTCTTGTAGTTGATGATTGATTTTAATTGGTGATATTTCTATATAACTATTAGAGGAAATTCTCTCCTCCTGACTATACAAATTAGATTTGGCTGTTTTTTGTGTGTTTGTTTTTTGTTTCAAATTAAAGCTTATTGGGGTGCCAATGTTAGTAAAGTTACATTGGTTTCAGGTATACAATTCTGTATTCCATCATCTGTCATAAGATTTGGCTTTTAAGATGTCATTTACAAGCTTACAACTCAAGAGTTCAGTCATCATGATGAGGAATCAATATATTACCAAGATTTTATAATTCCTAAAATAAATATCTCTTGTTTTACCCAAAATTTTGCCCAACTCCTCACTTACCTCTTGAATCTAAGAATACTTAGATTCAAAGTATTCTTGCTCAATCTAGAACATGCTTAATGTTCTTGCTTAACCTTCAAACATAAAAAAATCATATGACCTTCTGATGCCCTTTGATTTTAAGAGTAAATTTCTGTTTAGTACAGAGGGAAATTTTCTAATTCATTTAGTGGGCCAGTGATAGGTTTTATTTGGTTAAGCGAACGTAAGTTTGTGACTCAACGATATTGTGTAAACCTGAAATGAACAGGGATGGGAAAAGCTCAACTTCATGAAAGTGTTACCTTATAGTGTTTCCAAAGTCATTAGGAAAGGAATCGAGAGCAACGTAAAAGACATCTCACCCTCATCATGGGAGACTGCTGGTTTCTGTGTGGATGGGGTCATTTCAATGACAAAATTTGAATCAGTGAAGGGAAACTCTGACCAAAGATAAGCATCTTTGTAATTGTTTACAGAGAACTCACTCAGAGTAATTTACTTAAGGAAAAAGGGCTGGCAGTACAACCATTGAAAATGGCTATGACTAATCATTTCTATGCCAGAATTTTTATTTCTCACTCCTAAAAAAAAAAAAACACTCCAGTAAGTGTTGAGTTTAGATGGTTGGGTTTAGGGTTTGGGGAGAAGTTTCCCATCATATTTGTCCTTGTGCTCCTCCTAAATGAATTGTACAGATGTGCCCTGGGAACCTAAGTAACTCCTTACCTGATAATGCTTGAAATTACAGAGTAAGTGGGGCATAAATTGAATAATTTTTATGCATAATAACTGGAGACAATATCAATATTGTGTTTCAGAAATTCCTTCTTTACTACACAGGTGGAAAATGCACACTTGTTACACAGTTGGAGGCTTTTTTTATGACTGACCTCATCCAGATGCACCTTAAATAGGGAAATACGATTTCTTCCCCAACTCAATATATCTTTGTCAATTAACTAAAACAAACAAAATGTCAAGGAGTCTCAGGAAAGCAGTATTAACTAAGGCACAATTTGTTGTCTTTGGTTCAGTGTAAGGGTAATTTAAATTGCACAACTGAAACATGCTAGGAAAACTACAGAATCATAATGCTTCCCTGGAGGACAGAAGGTACTTTGCATCCTACTTGTTTCAAGTAATTGGGTTGTTATTGTTGTTGTTGTTGTTTTCATAGCCACTGAATGGCCAGAAACTATGTTCTTTAATTATGTTTCTACTTGTTCTTGTTGACGTGAGATTTGCTTTCCATGAAGACATTTGTTCTCGAAGTCCATCCTTGGGAAATTAAAGATACATGCCTGGGATTGGCTCTCAGGACAACAGAATCAGTGAGCGCCAGCTGCTCCAGAAAGGTTCTGTGACAAATGACACTATAGTGCCTGAAGGTCAGAGGTAGAGCAACTAGATTTCTGAATCAGTGCCCTTGATTCCTTCTCCCTGAGAATGACAGAGAGGGCTGGGGAGATCAGAGAGGCTCTTCTTCATGCTGTGTTGCCTAACAAGGTAAAAATTCAAAAATGGCTGGTTGATTGATGCCATTTATATCGAGGAATTACACTCCATGAGTTTTTGTCTGTTTTATTCATAGTTGTAGCCTCTGGGCCTAAGATAGTGCTTACTACACAGAAAATGTCTAATAAATTTTCTCAAATTTATCTTTCCGAAGCCTGATGTCCTGGTACAAAAGCTAATTCCTCCTTATGTGCATAAGCAGATAAGATCCACTATTTAATAACAATATACTATCAACCATTTTATATCTGTCATCTAATTTAATCTTTTCAAAAGCCCTGGGGGGAAAATTTCATTATTTTAATTTAAAAACAACAGCAACAATAATGATTTTTCAGAAAGAGACCACTAGTGTTATGGACTGAATTTTTGTGCCCCCTCCAAATTCATATACAGTATTAACACCCCACTCCTCAAAATGATACTGTTAGAAGGTGGAGCCTGTAGGAAGTAATGAGGTTTAGATGAGGTTTCGAGGGCTGAGCCCCCATGGATGGGATTAGTGCCCTCATTAGAATCACAAGCGAGCTAACTTCTCTCTGCTCTCAGCCAGGTGAAGATACAAGGAGTCAGCAATCTGCAACCCAACCCAGGAGAGAGTCTTCACCAGAACTCCTCTCTTCTGGCACCCTAGTCTCAGACTTTCAACCTCCAGAACTGGGAGATATAAATTTCTGTTGTTTATAAGTCACCCAGTCTATGATGCTTTTTATAGCAGCCCAAACTAAGAAAGAGCTAGAAAACTTGCCCAGGTTTCAGGGACTAAGTTGCAGAATCAAAACGGTAAGTTGTAAAAGGGCTGTAGGAAAAGACTTTCGTAAATGCTGTCCTCTTGGTCATTTTCTCACTACTTTATTTTCCCATGTGCAAATTGAGGGCAATAATTCAGGCTCTAGAATGAAGCATAACTAAAGTCAATTGAACCAGTCAAGATCTGTACAAACAGATCTTTATTTAGGTTTTTCTTATGGCCTAGTATATGGTTTTTTGATGAGAGTTAATCCCTCATCAATGTTAATCAGCACAAATATTTATGGAACTCTTTTTTATTCTAGATATATAAAAATAGTACTGTTTTTAAAAAACACACGTTTGAAATTCAATTGTTGGATACAACATTCATTCACTTGATTTAGAGTTTGCAAAGTAATGCACTAGTGTCTCTTAGCCACCCAGAGTATAAAACTCATAAAGTGTCAATTTTCAACTGTATTCAATAAGCCTAGTTTTTAGCATTTTCATTACCATTCTTTTCTATGTATTCTACAATTTCTGTTTGGATAGTCTCTTGATCCAAGAGCTTTAAGATAAAGTTTTCATATTTTCTTTCTTGGTTGCTTTTTTTCTCCGTTTAAAAAAGCTTTTCTGTTTGTTATAAATTTTTTGTTGTATTACACTGGGATCAGAGAATGTTATATGTGCTATCTCCATTTCTTAGGATTTATTTAGGTTTTTCTTATGGTCTGGTATATGTTTTATTTTTGTTTGGTTTGGTTTTTTACTATTACAGAAGAATTTGGAAATAGAGTATGTTCTGTAGTAGCTGTATGTGTCCGTGTGTATGAGTGTGTGAGTATATAATTACTTAGGTGTTCTAAATCATTTCCTTTTTTCACATCCAGTCAACTATCATAAATTATGACATAGTAAGTAAACTCTCTCCCTGCAAATCTCTTCTACTTTTCTTATTTTTCCTATGCTATTTTTTTACTACATACTTGTAGCTATTGATGATGTTCAGATATTCATAACTGTTATGAATTGTATATTTTAGCATTAGAATGTACCCTTCTTTATTTAATGCTTCGAGTCTGAGTTCAATTACAACCCCTGTTATCTTTTGTTTTCACTGGCCTGGTATATGTTTATCAATTCTTTTATTTTCAGCCTTTATGACTCATTTGTTTTAGGTGTGGCTCTTGTATACAACATAAAATTGGGTTTTAACATGTGATCTGATCTGAAAGCCTTTTGCTTTGAATAAGTGAGTTTAGTCCTTATTGATATGACAATATGCTTAACTGTAGTCTGTCATTATTATTCATTTAATTACCTCATTTCTATTAATTTCTTACTGTATTCAATTCCCTTTCTTCTTCCCTTCTCTCTCCTCCACCATCTAATTTTAATCAATTATGTTATCTTTCTTAGTATTTAAATTTTTGGTCTTAAATATATTTGATACTTATTCTTTGATTTGTCACTTTGACATCCCCCACCATAGTTTTTTAAAATGAGAAATAATTTACTCAAAATTCCTCTTTCCACTACCAATTTTTGTTGAATTTTTTTTTTTATACCATCAGGGTATATAACATTTACTCTCTGTTCTGTCATCCAAATTTCCACTCTTATTTCAGTGTTTTAGGTAGATCTATTTAAAGATTCAGTGCCCATCCACAGTGCTTTTATATTCACTTTCACTTCCCATTTGTCTATTTGAAGTTCTTTCTTTACGAGAATCCTCAAGAAGTTTCCAGGGAACAATATTCCCTAAGAATCTGTTGTTTTATGTCTGTGTTGCCTTATACTGAATATCAGTTTGAGGAAGTATAAAACCTTGGCTGCGCTTTCTTTCTTTGACTTTTTTGCCAAAGTTCCTTCATTTTCTCTTAGCATTGACTTGTGCTGTGGAGAAGTCTGATGTTTTCCTCCTTTAAAGGTAATTATATTTTGCTTCACTCCTCAAAGAATTCTTTCTTTATCTTTGCAGATCAGCATGCATACTTAATTATAACTCTCTGTTGTCTATCCTGGATCAGTTCCACTAGAACATAATATGTACTTACATAGATTCATAGTTCTTTTATTTCAAGAAAGTGAATTATAAATATTTGCTCTGATCCATTATTTTCTTTTTCTCCATTGTGAATTGTGAAGTCTATCTTTGCCTGTCCTCTCTCTATATCTATTCTTTTCTCTCTGATTCTTTATATTTTTTTCATCACCATGTCATATTTTATACTTTACTGTATTTTCAACAGCGTTCCCTTACAAACAACAACAAAAATATATAAAAGGAGCTACAAAGTAGAGAAGATGAAGAAATAAAAATAAAATATAAATACAAATAGTAGCATGTTTAATAGTCTGTTTTGTCCACACTCCCTTGTTTCTCCTCTATTGTTTATTCCTTCTTTTTTTTCCCCCTGTACTTCCTGACCTTCCCCATCCTGCACTTCGTTTCTTTCTGTTATCTCACCATCTCCTCCCAGAGCTCTTGCGTTTCTGCCCAATGCTCTTGTTGCATAGAAGCAATTTCTTTATCATGTGTTTTTAATTCACTTTGCAATTTTTTTCTTGTGAAAGATCTAAATCTGTTCTTTGCTTTTCCTGTCCTCCTCTCCTCCTCCTCCATTCTTTCTCTCTTTCCCTTCTTCCCTTCATATCTCCTTTTATACTTTTTGTTATTGTTGTTTTTTTCTGAGAGGGGAACAGAATAGGATTAATTGGTTAATATAATTCCTTCACTGATCCATGAATTGACATATTTTATTTTGTTTTGTTTTTCACATTAATAATAGAATAAACACCCACAAACTCACCACTAAATATTAGAACTGGAATGTTGAATGCATCAACGGTGTTTGCATCTCACTCATTCCGTCTCCCACCCTCATCCATACTAATCACTATCCTGAAACCTAGTTGTATCATATTCCTGCCTGTCAAAAATAAAATTCTATTACATAAATATTAGATGTGATACATGTATGTGTGTTACATGTTTTATAAAAATGCATATATACATGCATACATATTCCTAAATCATATATTGTTTGGCTTAATTGTTTTCAACTTTGTAAAAGCCAATTCAACTTTTGACATATGATGTATGAAGAGATTTTCAAATTTATTATTGGTCAGGAAAATAAAGATCAGGACTATAATATAACATTTTATAACCATTCTAATGGCATTGGCTAAATTAAGTTTGATAATATTGTGTGTTTCAGATCTCTTTTTTTTTTAATTAAAGTTTATTGGAGTGACAATTGTAGATCTCTTTTAAATAAGCATTCCTGTTCCTTCCCCCTTCTTTTTCTCTGTTGTGGCAAATTTTTGTAAATTCACAGGCTGCCATTCTCTTTTTGTCACTAACTTTTGAGGGAGGTGGGTTTTAATTCCTGAGATGAATTATTTACAGAAAATTCATATAGAGTATAGGCTATGTTCCTAGGTGTCTTTTTTTTCTTTTCTTTTCTTTTTTTTTTTTTTGGAATTCCAGGATTTTGGATGTGCATTAGATTAGATCTTAATTTTTCCCAACAAATGAATCTTTATTTAGGTCTACCCACTATTTGTCATAGTGAAATTAGTTTCAGTAAACTCCAGATATGAATTGGTATACCTTGTTTCTCTTGTCCCACAGTAATTAACTAGGATTTTAAGATTGCATTTCATGGTATATGATTCACCTTCAAAGATTATATTGGCACCTTTAAAATATATATATTTTTTCTAGGCCATATGGAGCAATAAACACTGCATTTATCTTAAAATCACTTAAAATGAAGACAAATTATATGAAATAACAGTTATCAGATGCTGATCCATGAAAGAGGGGAAACAAATGAGGCAAACTCTACAAGTATATCACTTTAATTCCTGAAGAAAGTTTCCAGGCTTCTGAGCAGAATAAAGAAACTCAGGAAGAGCTCCACAATCTACGAAGCGTGATTAAATGATACAGTGAATGTTTAAATTAAGACAAAATTATTACAGTAAAAGACACATTGCCATTAATCCCCCTTAAAATACTCCCCCTTGCTTCAAACACACTTATCCCATCATTCTTGCCACTTTCTGAAGCAGTTCTGGAAGTCCTTTTTCATGAGTGTCTTTACTTCATCCTCCATCACTCTGGTACAGCAATTTCTGTCAAATAGAAACATTACAGTGTATCCTCATCCACCTTATTCACCAGATCTGGCACCATGAGACTTCTGGCTCTTCCCCAAAGTCAAAATGACCATGAAAGGTAAACGTTTTGATTCAATTAAGGACATTGAGGCAGCCATGACAGCGCAACTAAAGACACTCATGAAAGAGGACTTCCAGAACTGCTTCAGAAAGTGGCAAGAATGATGGGATAATGTGTTCAAAGCGAGGGGGAGTATTTTGAGGGGGATTAATGGCAATGTGTCTTTTACTATAATAACTTTTTTAAATTTAAACATTTACCATAGTTTTTGATCACCCCTCATATCTGAGCTGAGGAGATGAAAATAAGCATTCAAGGATGCCAAAGTAGGCAGAGTTTGCAGGACAGAATATGAGAGAAGAGAAAGTTTCATGGAAGGAAGAAAATAAAAAGCTCTGAATAGTCTGCTGAGTGCTGATCTGTGTGTGTGTGTGTGTGTGTGTGTGTGTGTGTGTGTGTGTGAAGAAAGCTATTGAAAATCAGGTTAAAAAACAAACAAACAACCAAAAAATGGAACAGGCAGAAAATGTCCTGGAGCTCAAACAAGGCCAGGAATTGTCCACGTCTCCACCAGCTAGATTAGAAAAATCTTGCATAGCAGGTAGAGTACTAAAGGGTATTTTCAAAAAATTAGTTCTAAATTAAGTTCTGCTCTTCTCCTGCCAAACAAAGTTTAAAAGCAGGACTCAAAGAATCGAACTCTTTCCAATTTACCTACACCCTTGAACAAAGTTCAAGAACCCTTTGAAGAACATCAGCCACCAACAAGAAAAACTTAATGTCTGGCATCCAATAGATACAAGTAATTATCGAGCATACAGGTAAGCAAGCTCTAAGATCCATAGAGAAGAGAAAAAATTCAACTAATCAAATTAATCAAAACAATCTAGAATTGACAGATGATGGGTTTAATATACAAAGATGTCAACAGTTTTATAAGTATTGTGCACATGTTCCAGAATATAAAATACAATATGACTATGTTAAGAACATAGTAGATATAAAAAGAAAAGATCCAAAATGTAAATTTAAAGATGGAGAGCACAATGCCTGAAATAAAAATTACACTTGATTAGATTAATAGCAGATTAGACACTGCGTTATAAGGTAAATTTAAGACACTATGATAGAAACTATCCAAATTGAAACACAGAAAGGAAAAAGATTTAAAAAAGTAAAAGTACATCAGTGAGTTCTGGGATACTTTAAGCAGACTTATATAAGTTTAGTTGGAGACTAAGTTAAGGGGGGAGAGGAGATAGTATAGAAAAATATTTGAAGAAATAATGGCCAAAACTTTCCACATTTGATGAGCACTACAAACCCACAGATCCAAGATGCTCTAAAATCCAAAGCAAAAGAAACTTGAAGAAAACAACACAAAATTACATTACAAACAGTTGCTTACAAGTGATGAAGAGAAAATCTTAAAAGTCTCCAGATTTAAGAGACACATTTCATATAGAAGAGCTAAGGTATAGAATAATAGTAGATTTTTCTTCAGATACAATACAAGCATGAAAAGAGTACAACATCTTTAAGGTACTAAAAGGAAAAGACTGTCAGCCTAGAATTCTAAACTCAATCAAATGGCTTTTTTTTAATGTAAGGAAGACTTTTCTAGACATTCTAAAGCTAATGGAACCCATTACTAGCAGATACATACGACAAGATCTTTAAAGGAAGTCATTCAGGGTGAAGGCAAATGATAATCAGATGGAAATCTGGATCGCTACAAAGCAATGGAAGATCACCAGAAATGGTAATTATCAAATAATTGTATTCTATTTTTAAATTACATTAAAATATACTTGACTGTTTCAAGCAAAAATATAGTCATGTGCCATTTAACAACAGGGACACATTCTGAGAAATGCATCATTAGGCAATTTTGTTGTTGTGGGACATCATAGAATGTACTTTTACAAACCCAGATGGCATAGCCTACCTACCACACACCTAGGCGACATGGAAAAATCTATTGCTCCTAGGCTGCAAACCTATATAGTATGCTTCTGTACTGAATACTATGAGGAACTGTAACACAAGGGTAAGCATTTTTGTATCTAAACATATCTAAATGCATAAAAGATACAGTAAAAATACAGTATAAAAGGTTAAAAAAATTGTAAACCTGTATAGAGCACTTACTATGAATGGAGCTTGCAGGACAGGAAATTGCTTTGGGTGAGTCAGTGAGTGAGTGGTAAGTAAATGTGAAGGCCTAGGAAATTATTGCACACTACTGTAGACTTTATAAATATTCTACATTTAGGCTACACTAAATTTATAAAACAACATGAGATTAAATCAAGCAAAAATGAAATGATGCAATCAAGAGCTGCAGTAAACATAAGATGTATGAGGCTGCTACCAATGTAACAGCATACTGCTTTACAGAAAACTTTCATTTTTATAAGTAGAAAGAGTACACTCTAAAATAATAAGAAATATAATACAGTAAAGGCATAAACCAGTAACATAGTTATTTATTATTGCTATCAAGTATTATGCACTGTACATAATTGAATGTGCTATACTTGTATAGAACTAGAGGCTCAGCAGGTTTGTTTACACCAGTATCACCACAAACATGTGAGGACTGCATTGCACTATGTTACAACAGCTATGACATCCCTAGGCCATAGACATTTTTCAGCTCTAGTATAAACTTATGGGACCACTCTTGTATATATGACTTGTCATTCATCAAAACATCATTATGTGATGCATGACTGTATTGCAATGAATTGGAGGGTTTATAATACATAAAGAAGTAAAATGTATGACAACAATAGTGTAAAGGTCAGCATTACCCTGATACGAGATAAACATATTAGAAGGAAAAAAACACAACCAGTATCCCTCATCAATAGATGGAACACTTCTTAACAATATTTTAGAATTTAAGTTCAACAATATATTAAAACATAATATATCATGGCCAAGTGAATTTTATTCCAAGATGCAAGGTATACTAAATTAATATTAATTAATAATATTAATTAATAATGTCAAATATTAATTAAAAATAAATCAATATAATTCACTGTACTAAAAGCTTAAAAAGAAAAATCATATGATTATCTCAGTAAATGCAGGAAAAACATAATAGCCAATATCCATTCATAAATAAAACTCTTAGAGAACTAAAATAGAAAGGAAAGACCTCAACCTCATAAGGATTACCTATAAAAAGACTATAGTTAACATTATACCAATGATGAGTTACTAAAATTTTCCTCTTATGAATGAGAAAAAGCCAAGGGTCTTGTTTTATTCACTTCTATTCAACATTGTAATGTCAGGTCTAGCCATTGCAATTAGGCAAGAGGAAAAAAAAGCATATAGATGGAGAAGGAAGAATAAAACTGCCTTTGTTCATAGAAGATATGACTGTCTATGTATAAAAGTGCAATACATCTACAAAAAAAAAGTCTTTAAAACTAATAAATGAGTTTAGCAAGAATGCAGGATATAAAAGTCACGTACAAAATTTAACTGAATCTCTGTATGAGCAACAAGGAATCTGAAACTGAAATTTTAAAAAGTAAATTTACAGTATAAAACAAATGACATACTTAGAAATAAATTTGATGAAAGATGTGCAAGACCTATATATTAAAATTCAAAATGTTTCTGAGAAAAATTTAAAACCTAAATAAGTGAAAAAATATAGCACGTTCATGGATTTGAAAACTCAATATTGTTAACATGTTGATTCTCCCCAAATTAATTTTTAATGCAACCCTAATCAAAATCTAAGTAAGTTTTTCTTGTAGAAATTGATAAGCTGATTGTAAAATTTATATGAAAATACAGAGGACCTTGAAAACTAAAATTATGAAATAAGAAAAAGTTGGAAAACTTACACAATCTGATATCAAGGCTCATAAAGCTAGAGAATTCAAGACAATGTAGTATTTCATATTAATATGAAAAATAAATTTAAAAACCTGGACTCTAACTTCATTTCAAATACAGAAATCAACTCAAAATTAATCAGTGATCTAAATGTAAGAGCTAATACTATAAAATTTCTAGAAAAAAATAAATGAGAGGAAATCTGAATTCTCTTGAGTTTGGCCAAGATTTCTTTAACGGGACACAAAGCACAAAGCACAAAGCATTTAAAAAAAAAAAAAAATCAATAAATTGAACTTTATCAAAATCAGAAAATTTTGCTCCTTAAAAGATAAATATAAAGAGAAAGGCAAGCCTCAGACTTATAGAAATATTAACAAAATATATATCTGACAAGTGACATATTTAGGATATATAAAAAGAACTATTACATCCCACTCCTAATACCAACAATCCAATAAAAAATAGGCAGAATATTTGAACACACAGCTGACCATATACAGATGTCAAGTGAGGACAAATATGCTAACTGTCCTTAGTCACTAGGGAAACTCAATTTGTAACACAATATTATTTTACTATACACTCAATAGAGTGTCTAAAATTTTTTTTAAATGACCCTATCAAGTGTTGGCAAGGATGTGGAGCAACTAGAACTCTTATATATTAATGTATGGAATGTAAAATAACAAAACCACCTTGGAAAACAGTTTGGCAGTGTCTTAAGTTGTTAAACATATATTTACCATACTACCCAGCCCTTCTATTTCAAGGTAGTTTCCCTAGAGGAATGAAAGTGTATGTCCAAGTAATGTTGTATATGAATGTTCATAGCAGGTTTATATTTAAAACCCAAAAACTAAAATAAATCCTCAAATTTCCAACAATAGGCAAATGGATAAAAAAAAAACAAAAAAAAAAACCATGATGTCTATACTGAGTATACAAACAGTTTTTGTAAAGAGACAAATAATATGTATTTTCAGATTTCAACTCTGCTGTTAAAGTGTGAAAGCAACCATAAACAATATATAAGCAAATGGGGTGTTTCAGATTCAGCCAAAAACAAGCTGGTTTAGCCAGCTGCATTTAGCCTGCTAAATTTGCCAAAGCCTAATACATATATAATTACTACTCAGGAATAAAAAGAAATACTTTATTGATGCATGTAATAACATGGATGAATCTTTAAAATAATTATGCTGAAAAAAAAACAAACAAACTGTATAGTTCCATTTGTAAAATTCTAGAATTTACAAACCAATCTATAGTGACAGAAGGTTTATCAGTGATATCTTCAGCATATATAATGATTTAGGCATGGTTCTTTTAGTTCCTTGAACACGTTTATAATATTTGATTTAAAGTTTGTCTAGTAAATCCAGCATCTGAGTTTCCCCAAGGACAGTGTCTACTGATTTTTGTGGGTATTTTTTTGTTTGTTTGTTCGTTTGTTTTTCCTGTGTATGGGCCACACTTTTCTGTTTATTGCATGACTTGAAACTTTTTTCTTTGTTGAGAAGTAGATATTTTAAATAATATAACGTGGCAACTCCAGAAATCAGATTTCTTCTCCCCAGAGGATTTTTGCTATTTGTTGTTATTGTTGCGATTTCTTTGTTTAGTGAATTTTCTGGACTAATTGTTTATGGTCTGCATGCTTTGTTATGTGTATCCTTTGAAATCTTTATTTGATTAGCTTAGTGGTAAGCTAATGATTGGACAAAGAATTCTTTAAATTCCAATACAGAGGAAGTCCAAAGATGATTTCAGTTGGCACAAGTAGAGTTCTATGTCTATACCTGGAGAGTAGAGCCCTTCATTTTTAACTCTCACTAGAACCACAAAGGGAGAGGGGCAGTTTCCCTCAAATAAGAAAAGAAAACATAGGTGTCTATTCAGGAGCCACTCCAAGTATATGCTATTATTCCTGTACATTCCTGGGCCCACTTCTGGCAAAAGCAAGCTTAGTTACCATGCAACCTGTCTCTAAGTGACCCCTTCAAGACTAAGCTTGGCACAGACCAAGATTTAACCATAGTAAGTGCTTCAAATAAGATATATTCTTTATCCCCTGACTACTCATAGTCTGATTTTGGGGTCCAATTTTTTAAAACCCTAGACCAAGCCTAAACATCCCATCTTAACCTAAATTAATCTGACTTTTGGGTTTGGTGAACCAGTCTTCATTTGGTTCTCTTTCATCAGGAGTAGTTGCAAGGATACATACACTTCTGTGAAAATTTTCACTTCCATTGCTAATTAGGGAAAAGAAAGGTTTGACGGTAGAATGTCAAGTCAGAAAGAAGATAAGGATGCTATTTGTTGAATGATTTCCAGATGGAAAGCAAGAAGTTATTGACCTCAACCAACATGCTCAATTGAAAGGGAAACATGGTGAAAGGGTAGACCTGTTAAAAGTTAGCAGGTTTGTGTCTTTGGCTCTGGTGCCTATACAATAAAATGGCAGGAACATATCTGAGCTAAAAATATTGAGTCATTCAATTCGACCTAATTTCCATTAATAAATGTTCAGAACTCACGTTGATATATAACAATGAAATAAATTATCAGTGGGACCCTCTGTTAAATAACTCTTGTGACATAAAGACAACAAGCTCTTCTGTGGCACATTTTCTATATTTACAACTGTTTAATGACCAGAAGTCCCTAGATGTAAAAAATCTGGTTTCCAGAAGATCCTTGGAAGCATTCCAGAGAGAGCCAAGCTCTTTAAAAAAAAAAAAAAAAAAAAAAAAAAAAAAGTGTCATAGTGTATCATATATTTACTAAATTGAGACAGTTAAACTTTATGAAATTAAACAACACTAGTTGAGAAAACACAATTTTCTAAATAATAGCAGGTTAATCATGGTGAAAAAGTTTATCCAAACATACCTACCCAAAAGGAATTATAGTAAATGCCTTCTGTTGCAAATTAAATTCTAAGTAGCTAAGATAGTCTTTTAACTTGTACTATTTTAGTCACATCTATTCCCATCAGTGACATTAAATCTACATTAAACAAAACTAATTGCACACACACACACATCTATTAGCTGAAAGCACAGCAGTTCCTTATGTAGACTCTTCTATCTTGCTTCTGCCTAATTTGTCTATGTACAAAAGTGTATCAGTTTTCTGCATATAAATTTTAAAGAAAGATACAACCCAAACACTGTAATATGCAAGTCAAAAAAGCTTTGTTTATCCTAGACCTTGGTCAAAGACACTTTATTTTTGTTAAGAACTCTGAAAACTCTTCATAGAAACTACTATTTAACTCATCATATACCCCAACATTTAATAGGAAGTGGAATATATTTTTTCTTTGAAAACCTGAACCCATTCCTTGGCCTGTCATGTTTTATAGACAGCTGCAGTGGAATAGTTAATGGTCATTGGTAAAATCTCATGGGTATGTTTTTGGTACTCATGATGTACTACATTTTAAAAATAAACCCTCTGGGGCACTTTGTTATTCTAAAATTCAAGGAATTTAAAACCATTGTTATAAAGGTTTGGAACCATTCTACTGTTTCATAAACAGTTATACACAGTCACTATATCAAGACACTACATCAGTCTAAAAATAAACATACTTTTTAGCAGTAACTTGGCGATAGAAATAATATATATATGTGTGTGTGTATATATCTATATACATGTATATACACACATATTATATATACATATATACACACATATATATGTAATAAAATTACAATTCATAATGTGAAAAATCTGTATTAAGTGCTTACAACTTTGTTTTTGGAAATTCAGTCTTTTTATGTCAACATATAGCATGTTTTAATGCTAGAAAAGTCTCAAAGAAAAGAATTTTTGAGAAATAGGAACTCTTTCAAACATGTAGCTGAGAACTAATCCTGCTCCCTTCTAGCCATGAAGGGAGTGACCCTCAGGCTCCCCACACTCAGGTTAAGCTATGACCACATATTGAAGGACAAGTCATCCAAATACTTGTTAATTATCCATAACCGCCTTCAAAGAAACTAGAGCCCATTCATATTTATAGGTCAGAATTCAGGTCACAGTACCTAGTCTATAGTTCCAGAAAATTATACCTCCTCACCTCATTGTTTGAAACTGAATATACAGCAGAGCCTTTCATATCCTGGCCAAGGAAATGTTTGTATGCCCCATGTCTGTACTGGCTCAAATCCAGTGGTTCCAAGTACTCAATGCCTCCTGCATTCCCCTGAGAATATCTACTTGCACCAAACACATTCGAGAGAGAGGCAGATTTTAATAAAGGTTTTATAGAGGAGAAAAAAAAAAGATTTCACATCAACCTCTGCAACATACCCTGCAGCATATAATTTCATAAATACCCATCCAACTTGTATCTTCTTCCTGGCCCCTCTGACAGTTCTACAGCTGCCAACTCAGAAAGAAGGCAGTTTTCTTTTTCCTTCTGTCACCTGCTTTTTTTCCTTCTGGGTTTTGTCACCACAATGTAGGAAATTAATCAAAACTTTCTTTCAATCAAATTATTTTTCCCTGCCATGGAAATCTTTTACCAAGTGCAAAGAAGTTAAAAATATTTATATGCTTGTTTTCATTATATATTTGTTGCACTTAACAATGGTCTTTTTCAAAATCTGTGGTAATTCATGAGGCTTGTTGGTTTTATTCCTGAGGGTTATTGAGTTCTTTTTACCTAGAACTCAAACAGCTACTCATAGAAAATCTTCTAAGCACCCTGTTGGTAGCTGGGAATACAAAACTCCTCAAATATATAAAGGACATTCATTTATCTGGCTTTTACAGTGAAGCAACCAACATGAAATATAAGATCGCCCCAAAATATTAGGTTGGTGCAAAAGTTATTGCGGTTTTTGCAATTATTTTTAACCTTTTAAACCGCAATGGCTTTTGCACCAACCTAATACTTAACAAAGACAGATGAAAGGTGAGAGGACACCTAGTGTCACCCAACCATGAACTTATGTGTTTGGCAGTCCCTGCACTAGAAGTACTTAATGACTTTTCTCAAAAGGAGCATACCAGAGAAAGGTCTTCTTGTTTCTGGTGTATGTATATTCATCTCGGATTCTGTTTACTATATTCTTTAAGTGGAGAATCATCCAGAGCAAACTCAGCTCAAAGGTGCTTGGTGATTTGGAAAGCTCCCCAACCCAGTCATTTCCAAGGGCTAAACTGCAACTTCCAACTCATGTTTAAGGCCATATAAATTCTTAGTCAAGTCACATATTGAGAATACTTCTCTACCTAATTCACTTGACAGTACCTGTTTTGTAAATTCTTATGGAGCACTGCCGATGCTCTGGGTACTACTAAGTGCTGCACCACAGAAATGATTCCCACCTGCCCTGATTATTCTGTTTACAAATCAAAATCCATCTCTGCCCCTCCCCAACCTGCCTTCTTCTCAGGCACAATGCATGAGTCCTGAGAAGCTGACCTCTAGTCAACAGGGCTCTGCCTGCCCTCTGGTTTCCTGTTGGGTTTACCCAATGGAAGGTACGGCCAGGAGTGAGGGGAGAGGTCAGGGTATTTCATCTCCCTGATTCACGTGTCACCCATTCTAGTAGCAGCTGATTTTCTTGCCCGTTAGGCCTTGGGTGATAACTGCTGCCTTTTGTTGGCAATCTCTGAGTGTTCAAGCATCTCTTGTTAGTTCCCATAATCCTGTCCCCACCTTTGTAAATGGTTCCCTCTTTAAACTCTCTTTAAATACCCCTTTGGTAGGCCATCATTTTTCTGCTAAGGCTCTGACCTGCATATTGCCCTTGAGAATAGTTTCAAAGAGAGCCAGACAGAGATGTAAACAATCTTTTATATCTAGTATTGCAATCAAGAAAACTTAAAAGTCCAATGGTTGTACAGGTGGATAGTCCTCGTTCTCTGCTCAAAATCTATTTTCCTTTACTTTCTTACTTATAGAGCCCTGAACTTGTTGGATAAGAGCCATGTTCAGGTAAAAATGCTCCATCTTCCCAGGTTCCCTAGTCGTTAGCTCAGCCAATGAGGACGTAGACAGAAGTCTCCCAGGTGGAACTTTCAGAAAACAGGTTGTATTTTTGATAAAAATTGACTGACTCAGCTAGTACATAGACTTCTCTATTATTTTTTTTATTTCATCCTGTCTGGAATGAAGAGTCAATGTCTGGAAACACTGTAGTCATCCTGAGACCATGCAAACTAAAGCCCAGTCACAAAATGTAATGCGATAGAAAGCTAGAAAGAGCTTTGATGCTTGGTAATTTCCAGAACCGATGTTCTAATATTCTGGCCCTCAGCTGCCTACGGTTAGCTCAACTTCTTATTATGTTTATGTTTAGCTCAAATAGGGAAGAGAAACCCTATTTGCTTAGCTTACCGTAGTCCATTCCTGATACATGGGCGTGATCAAACTGCAGATAATATAAATGAATCGAAAACAACTCCGATTGTGTAAGGATATGATCCAATACTGTGTACAAGGAAAATAAGTTTTAAATATCTAGACCCAAACCTAGTTTGTGTGGTGCAGAGAAGGATGAGAGTAGGGGAAGAAATGAGGGTTAGAGATAGATAGCAGCCAGATCATAAAGCATCTTATCTACTGTGTCAAAGGAGTTCAGGTTTTATTCTGCCAATAAGAAGGAACGTATTAATTAATTTCAGTGTTTTCAGCCTTAAGCAATGGAATACTTAATAAAGATGACTTAAGCCACATAGGCATTTGTTTATAAGCATTTAATGAGAGGCTCTTATGTAAGAGGTTACAGGTAGATTCAAAAGTTCAATAATGCCCTATGCTCAGAATCTTCTATGGTTGGTTTCTCTGTGATTCTCTTAGCTTTCCTATTACTGGAAGCATTTTGGTAATCGCACCCCAGGCATCACATCCAAAAGACAAGATGCTAAGCGTCTATCTTCTCTTTCATTTTTATCTTTTTTATCAAAGAGGAAGATCTTTTATTGAAGTCCCCATCAGATATCTCTACAGGTCTTACAAGTAGAACCGTGTTGCATATCCTCAAGGGAAATGATATTACTGAAAGGGTCAGAGGCTGCCACCCCAAAATATGCTGCTCTGGCATAAGGATTATTTTGAGTTGAAGGCAACTGAGAAAAATCACACACAGGATGAGCTCTCTGGCCTCCCCCAATCTGTATGAATTAGAACATAAATTCCTCTCATAAAGGTGTACCCCCCTTTCCACACCAGAGAGGGGATAACAACCCTATCACTAGAGACAACAATGAGATGGCACCTAGATACTTGCACAAACAAACCTTACTAAGGAACCCTTATCTTTCCTTAATTACCCCACTATACCTACCTTCCCACAGTTTGCTCTCCCTGAAAGCTTAAACCCCTTTTCCTTTGTCTTGTCACTTCTCTACAAACGTGTTTTTGTTGTTTTTCAGATGCACTATAAGCCCCAAGTTCTGACCGCCCCTTTTGAGTTACTCACCCCTGAGTATTCTGTGTGAAGGCACCATGCATGAGTAGCAGAGTGTTAAGGTTTTTCCTTAACATATTTTCTTTCCTTTCTGCTCATCTTCCCAGTAAGAGACCTTCAACTTCGGGCTTCATATATGTTGACCTAGAATAAAGACTATGTTTCCTAGCCTGCCTTTGAAACAAATTTTGACCCTGTGACTAATTTCTAGTGTCAACTTCTGGAATACTTCTTAAAAGACACTGGGGATGCTTCCTTTTCCCCTTTCTTCTTTCCTTTCTCTATCCTGTTGGCTGGAATGCAGGCATGATAACTGAGGCTTGAGCAGATATTTGGGGCCATGAAATGACTTTAAAGATGGAATCCTCCCAGGGTAGGGCGATAAGACAGAAAAACTTGAATTCCTGTGAACTTTGTAAAAAACAAACAAACCAAAAAAAAAAAAACCCTACCATGTCAGTTCTAAACTGCCAGCTTTTGGACATTACCATGAAAAACAGATAACATCCTACCATATTTAAATTGCTCTTATTTTTGTCCTCTGTTTTTTGTAGCCAAATCTAATACTGTACTAACTCATGTCTTAAAACTATTTATGGTTTATTCCTGGAGGTGACAGTTGACCTCTTTGTAACTTAGCTCATCTTTTGCCTTCATTATTTTTTTAATTTTATTTTGTTCCACTTCCTTAATCATTTCAAGCAGTCTCAAGATAGATTATACTTTTAAAATTTAGATCTGAACTTCCAGTGAGCTACATATTGATACTAAACTAAATTGATCTTAAAGTATTTTGCTTAAAATGGATTCACTTAATCAGCTATGCTTTATTATGCTTTCATTATGTACCAGAATTTCAAGGGTAGTTTTTGTTCCTAATATTTTATTTAACATCCCTAGTAAACTATAAGGCAGGTGTATTGTCAAGATTAGGTTCAACTGTGAATAACAGAGTTCAGTAAGATAGAAATCTATTTCCCCATTATGTAAAAGTCCAAAAACTGATCTATTGGCTCTGATTCATAAAGTCCTCAGGAACCAGTCTCCTTCCAGCTCACTGTCCTGCCATCCTTAACATGTGGCGAGGTCCTCTTTGCCCAAGTGAACAGCAAGAGTTCCAGCCATGATATCTTCATTCCCGCCAGCAGGATAGGGAAAGATTTGAAGAATAAAGGAGGCAAAGGGCTCACTTCAGTCATCTTTTAAGGAAGGTTCCTTAAAGCTGCCACATGACACATCTAATTACATTCAGAATTTAATCAAATGGCCACACGCATATATAAGAGATAATAGAAAATGCTACTTTATTTGGAACAAAATTTTCCCAGATAAAAATTGTGATTTTTATTCCCATGGAAGAACGGAGTGAATATTGAATAATGGAAGTCTCTATCACAATTATAAGTTTGATTTTTACAGATGAGGAAATGAATACTCAGAGAGTAGCTTGTGACTGATGACACATCTGGTTCATGTCAGAGCCAGGGTATGAATCCCTTTCTTCTTGATCCAAATTCAGCACTGATTTCACTATATAACAACATCCTCCATCGGTTGAAATGTGAAATGGCTCCTTTTTCACAATCATTTTCTTTTCCCTCAGAACTGACACAGTATCACATTTATAAGCATAAAAAGTTTTGGACAAGTCAATACACTGAATACATCACAACAGCAACTATTTTTCTAGTCCTTGATTTTTCTATATTTACCTATTTGTAATGTATTAAAATCCTGATATTAATTTCTACTTTAGTCCTTTTTTCTCCATTTATTTTTTGGTCTTGCCTCTTTATCCTGACAGATACCAATGTAATTTTCTTTTGCTCCCTTTACCCTCTATAATGTATACCTTGTATCCAATGATTTTATCATAAAATTACACCATTCTCTTGTAATATCCCTTAATATTTTCCTTCTGCATCATGTCACATAGAAAAAACACCCACCACGTCAGTTTTACATGACTCACGTTTACTCTTTTCGTCACCTCTGCTGAACTTTCCGAAAGTCTTGAATTACTCCAAAGATCCTCTTCAAAGGCTCAAAAAATTCAGGTACTTGATACTTCTAAATCCTTATGAAAAAAAATGCTATTTGTTCCCTCAGATGTATGAAACTGGTTTCCCAATAGTTCTAAGATCCATTTTAAATAACTTCCCTTCTTTTAATATTCTCTATGTTATAATCTCATTTATTTACCACATCAAAGCCATAGTATTTTTCACTTTTCTCAGAATATCTAATGCCTGAACTCCTTCTAATGCCATCATATACTCTTGCCATTCTCCTTGTCACAGCCATCTCTGCTGCATCTCCTAACTTCTAGAACTATCTTCTGCAACTTCCGAACATTCCATCAATCTTCCAATCTCATAATAGAAATTTAAAAATCTTGCCTGCCAAATGACTGAAGTTTCTCTCCCTTCATATTTGAAATGTCCTCTTGATATCAAAAAGAATGTATAATACAAAACTATAGTTTAGTGATTTAATTTGTCAACTAGCAAGTACTTAGATCTGAATGCAGGCATTTCTCAATGAATCGCTTTTGGGATTTTATGGGGATAGGTCCAGCATGGGCCTCTTTTTGAATGATTTCTGATAGCATAGCTAAGTAAATTGATATCTACATATCTTTGCTATTATTAAAAAGAGGAATGAATACATCACAAGTTTGGCATTGACTACACCTAACATGGAGAATAATGGAGCGTCTTCTAGCAAACAGAAAATTGTAATATACAAGAGGTGTCCTGCTGAAAATATAAAATATGAGATCACAAATCAAGCAGTTTATGAACAGCAGCGTGTCTCAAGAGAATGTTTCCCCTATAGGCATATATTAGCGGCTTAATGACAATGGTTTTGACATTTTAAACCTTATAAATGACTTCATATGATTCACCTCCCTGGAAATATACGTTCTGAGACTAAAGATTGGATGAAGACATCTACTTAGTAGGAAAAGAACAAAATGATACAGTCATTTATTATTTTTTATTAAACCTATTGGAGGAAAATTTATTTTATTTTGGCAAGGTCACTAAATATACTTCAACAGAAAATGATTGGAAAAAAGTTGTTGGGTTCTTTCCTCTAAACATTTTTATCTAAGATATTCCTTTTATGTTGTGGGAAAATATCAAGGTTCAGATTGGAGGTTCTTTCAAAGGATTTACAAAGCCTCTTTTAAAGGACTCTCAAAGCCACGGATACAATTAAGGTGAACAGGAAACTAGCTCTATCCTTAGTCTTGGCATAGGTTTGTTGTTGATTTTGAATACTTTTCTTATGATATCCAACAATTTGATAATAAGAATATTTTTCTTATTATATCCAATAATTTTTCTTCTAACTTTATCTTTTCATACAGTTCTTTAAGTTACTAGATACGCCTTTGAGAAAAGTAAGGCTATTCTGTCACAATTTCTGCCCAAAGGTTTAAATGTTTTATCCTTGTTTGTCTATCAAATGTCTTGCATAAAAGACAACCATTTTTTTCTTTTACATTCATTTTTCTCCCATTTAATTTTTAAATTAGTTAACAAAATAAAAATTGAAAATTATTGCCAAAATGATATCCCTAATCACATTTTCATTTTGAGTAAACAGAATATATAACAATCTGGGTTTATAAACTATTATTTCCACAACTAATTAGATCTCTAGTTTCACTTTAATAATGTTTAAATTTGAAGACATTCAGTATATCCTTATTTATTGTAACACAAAGGATAATGCAAATGTTTTAAATAAAAATTCACATATTATCTCCTTTAAGCCATGATGTAATTCATAATATTTGAAAATTTACACTAGAAATATCTTAGTTTAATCTTAAAATGATTTCAAACAGTAGTTGTGCTGTTCATCAACTATTTCTATATCTCTGCCTTCTGGCCTATAGTAAAATTGTACTTTCTTTTCTGCATGTTTTAGGGCCATGTAACTAGTTCTGGTCAATGAGCTGTGAGTGGAAGTTAATTGTGTCACTTCCAGCCTCAGTATTTAATTGCTAATAAGATACCCTCCTGAGCTTTTCTGTTTTGGCACGGTGATCCGTAAATTTTGAGATGATAGCCTCTCTGTCCATCCAGGACCCTCAGTGACTATGATGTGTTGAGACCCCTGCTGACTCAAAATGAACATGTTATTTGAGTCAGAAACAACCGTTATGGTTTTAAACCACAGAATTCTGGGGGTAGATTTTATTTTTCTTTTACCATAGCATAATTTGTCCTAAAACAGAAGGTTTAGGTCTTTGAATTTAGGGTCTCTGTTTTTTTCAGGCTCTTCACACATTTATTTAATCATGATACTTATTTTGGTCCACTTTTTAAAAAGTTAGTAAAGATATAAGAAAAAACAGAGAGGCACAGAAAGATCACTGAAATAGAAGCTCAGGAAAAATGTTTTTAAATATAACAATACATAAAAACACAGAAATAAGTACATTTCAATTTTTCTTTGCTTAGTTATTGCTCCATCAATATTTTTAATTATGAAAGGAGAACTGCATATTAAATAAAATTGTATATAGAAATGTAAAAAGAAAACAAAATAATCACTTCCCAGATGTGATCACGTAATCATATTAACATTTTGATGTTTCCTGCGCATTTTTTCCTATGCATGTTCAATATGTTCATGCTTTTGAAAATTTAATAATCTACTGTGTGAATTAAAGAATTAAAGTAATAAAACAAGAACTAGAAGGAAATGCATTTAAATATTTAAGTGAGTTTATGGAAATGAAGGCTTTCCTTAGCATAAATATAAAGTAAAAACCAGTGACAAAATTAATGACATTAAACTTTAAACTCATTAGTATCAAAAATATCCTAAAAAATGTATTTGTGTCACCGAAAGTTGAAACTTGTGTTCATATAAAGTATAAAAAGACACCACACCATGCAAGAAAAAAATAAATGGGTATTTTTTATTTTCAAAATGATTTAAGGTTTTATATTTTGTTATACTCAGAATATATAAGCAAAAGCGTGTCATTGAGATTTCATGATCTAGTTGTCAGAACAAAATAAATTTACATGAAAACTTACAAAAAGAGTGTAAGAAATCAATTGCAGAATTAAGAGCTAAATTTGGTAATATAGACTGAAAGTATTTTAAGAGTTCAAAGAAAGGAAATATGTATGATAGGGTAATTAGAGAATGTTTCTTAGGAAATTAGGAACTGAGCTTAGCTTTGATTTTCCATAATAAAGTAAGAAGAGTCCTTTATCTTTAAATGGATCATATATGAGCTCAGTCGTGAAGTTTGTTGTAATGGAGCACACTGTTAGAGCAAGAGCAAGTGTGTGGGGCAGAACAGAAACAAAGGGCCTATCCAGCTATGAGCTCAAAGATAAGTCTCAATGTCTCAATGGGTTGGCAAAGCTGGGTTTGATTCAGGCTGGTACTCAGACACAGGACATTTGCTCTTATGGATGGTAAGTGTCTTAGTCAGTGAGAGCTGCTATAACAAAATGCCATAGACTGGGTGTCTTAAACAACAAACATTTACTTTCTCACCATTCTGGAGACTACAAGTCTGAAGTCAAGTTGTTGTTGGCAGGGCTGCTTTTTTCCTAAGGTCTCCCCCTTGGCTTGTACGTGGCTGTTCCCCCCCACCCCCACCCCTTTGTCTTTACATAGTCTTTGCTCCATGCATGCCTGTGTCCAAATTTCCTCTTCATATAAGGACACAAATCATATTGGGTTAGGGTCCACCATAATGACCTCATTTTAACTTAATTACATCTTTAAAGTCCCTATCTCCAAAAACAGTCAGAGGTACTTGGTGTTGGGACATCAACATGAAATTTGAGGGGACACAATTCAACCCATAACAGACAGTTTTAAAATCATAGTATGAACATAGCCAGATAAGTATGACATAATGGGAAATAGGAAGCCATCGAAAACTTTTGAAATGAGTGGCATAATGAAAGTGATGTTTAAGAAATATTAGTTTGGCAGTGGGTTGTGAAATGGATATCGGAAAAGATTAGAAACAAGGAGACCAACTAGAAAGCTGTTGAAATCATCTAGAATGGGTATCATGAGAGTATGATAATGTTTCCAAATATATGAAACTTTTAAAGTATGATGGAACTCCCTCCCTCTCCCCCCCCACTTTTTTTTACCTTTGGGTAGAAGTATGTCATACACTACATTTCTGTAGATGGTGCTGCAAGCATTCTGGTAAATGTTGTAATAGAGGGGAAAACATATAAAAGGAGTTACAAAGTGGTAACAAATGTATTCTAGGTGTTACATTAATGTTATATAATATAATATGCTTCTATTATACTAATTTTTGCCCCATTCATCATGCATTTCTTTAGCAAGCAAGTATTGGGTGCTATGTACACTGTACAGGAAGTATAATAAAAGACATAATCTGTCCCTAGAGGACCCTGCTATTCTTTATGCTCCCTAAAAGTGGGTATATTAATTTTTTTCAGACACTAAACTTGTTTTATTGTTTTTGCCAAAAAAAATTCCCTCCTCTAGGGTTTAAGCTCCATGAGCAATCTTGAATTTACCCACCCGTAATACACAGAGAAGTCATCAAGCCCCTTTCCCATTCAGAAGAAAGCATGGCACTTTCTTCTTAAGGAGAGAGTCCTACTATAAACATGCCAGAGAAGACACTCTCATTCCCGCAGCCTTCTCTAAGTGCCTTCAATCACCCTAATTCCCATCGACTTCAAAGGGAGCTCAGAAAAGATATGGCGGAAAAACAAGAAGTTGGCAGGAGTTGTACCCAACACATCCTCAAACCACAGCGTGTTAAAAACATGAACCTTTCATGAAGCTAAGTGCCAACAAATGATACTTAGCATTTTCAAAGAGCTTCCCAATGGCCTAATTAAATGTTATGAGGTCAATCAGTATTATTAGCCTCATTGTGTAGATAAGAAAATGGAAACACAGAAAGGTTAAGTGATGTGTCCAGGCATTCACAATTCAGCAGTGTTCACATTAGTGTTTGAACTCAGAGGACGTGACAACCAAGGAATGTTTTAACTCATCTTCCCGTTCTCCTCAAAACTATTCCAGCTCACTATAATTTATCAATTACCATTTATGAATATTCCTAATAGTTATTAGGGGTTCAAATTTCTGAAGGTGATGGTGCTAATTCTACATCAAAAATAACCAAAATGTCTCACCAAATATTAATAACTCCAAATTCAATGAAATGTAATGGAGAGAGAAAAAATTCTGCTGAATATGGAATTCTCTTAATAGAGAACTCTAAAATTATCAGTAATTTATAAATGTTCGTATACATATTTTGTACATCTTAGTGACAAATGTGAGGTAATGAATTTTCCATTGTGATTAATTCAATGAAAATCTTCAAAGTTCTCATAAACTGTCACAAATTTTCTAGTACCCTATCACTGCAAAAGGTTATTCAGAATGCTTTTAAATCAAATTCTGACACACTTAAATGATGCAACCAAAGTTGTAGTCTTAGAATAAATTGTTAAATAACTCCCAACACAATAAATATTAAGTATTGGATTAATTTTATCTTCTTGTTAGAGAAGCTGATATAACAAGGTATAATTTAAGCTATATCTTTACCTACTACAAATCATAAATTCATTGCAAATTCGTACAAGCCTATACATACTGAACTTTAAATCTCTGGCATATGCTTTTTCAAACTGTTATTATTTTTTTTTTTTATCTAGCTAATTTTCTTTCATCCTTGCCTAAGTCAAAGTCCACATTTATATTTCCCCCTGCCTCAGTACTGCATAATAAATTGTTTCATGTTTTTAATAGTTTGTTTCAGTACTGATCTTATTATTCTTCAATAATAATAATAGCAAAATTAAGTTTTTAATTTACCCCTATTCTGTTTTCTCTAGAAGATTTGATCATGAAATAATATTAAAATTAGACGTCTATACCCTACCCCTTTTCATTGTGTTACAGGCAGTCCTTTGATGTTGGCTTAGAAGATATGTGCAATATTAGTTAAAATAATGGACATACTTCCATTAACCCAGAAATAAGCTCTCCTTTTCCAAAGCAAACTGTTCCCATCAATTTTTCTTCCTAGATCTTGGGACCTTTCTCTTTGACAGTCTATCCAAGTTATCATTAAAATAGACATGGGAGTGGTATAGAGTGGTGGTTAAAGTCTGGAGTTCACTCTGCTTAGGTTTAAATTCTGACTTAGTCACTATCCAAATGTATAATCTTGGGCAAGTTGCTTAACCACTCTAAGCCTCAATTTCCTCATATGTAAAATTGGAGTAATAGAACAATACACTTCATAGACTTGTTGTATAAATTAAAGAAAACAGATAAAGCATTTAGTATAGTACCTGGAATAAAACAAGTGCTCAAAGGTCAGTTATAGTTAAAATGAAAACAATGGCAGTAGCAGATTGATCAATTTACCTTTACTTATTTATTTTCAAATATACACTCACCAAGCATTTTTGATTGTCTACTCTGTGTGTGAACTAGGTAATTCTGTTTAAAATTCTAGTTAGTGTATTGATTGGATGAGGGAAAAAATAAAGGAATATTTTGTTCCTATTTGAGGCATTAAAATTCTAGTGGACCACATAAAATCGTATAAGTGGATGTTTATAACAGCTTTATTCATAATTTATAAAACTTAGAAGAAATTAAGATGTCTTTCAGTAGGTGAATGGGTATACTGTGGTACAGTCCAAACAATGGAATCTTATTCAGTACTAAAAACAAATGAGCTATCAAACCATGAAAAGACATGGAGGAACAATAAATGCATATTATTAAGTAAAAGAAGCCAATCTGAGGAGGCTACATACTGTGTGATTCCAACTATATGACATTCTGGAAAAGGCAAACTAAGGAGACAATAGAAAGATCAGTGGTTGCCAGGGGATGAGGTTGGGGAAGGGACGAATAGGTGGAGCACAGAGGATTTTTAGAGAAGTGAAAATTCTCTCTATAATACCATAATGATGGATACATGCCCTTATGTGTTTGTCCAAATCCATAGAATGTACACAATAAAATTGAACTCTAATGTAAACTATGGATTTAATGCCAGGAGAGTAATATCCTCAGGGCAGGGTATTGTGATGGACAATTTTTGTGTTAGTGTACAGTTGACATATTTTTGAGGCTCTGTCTTGTAAGAGCCTTGCCCACTGAGAAGGTCATAAGGCCTTGAATCCACCCATTAGTTATCCATACAACAGCTCTGCTGAGAACACACTTTCCAGCAAGGGTATAGCAGAAGTACTTATTTTGGGAAGGCAACATGATGGAGATGCTGGTGTCCAGAATCCAGCATCAGCAAGAGCAGCTGTGGGTTTCCTTCCCATCCTAGTGGAGATGATAGTGCATTTCTCCATTTGGGCAGTCTCTAACTGTGGTTTGGGCATTGATCCTGTCTTTAGAGATTCCAAACTTGACTCTGGCTTTCACAGAGCTTCCATGAGCTACCTAATGTCAACTAATGAAACGTTTGACTATTTAAACCATGTAGACTTTGCTTCATTGTCTGAATCTCAAATACGATGCCCTAAGTGACATATGTCTTAAGACAGAAGTGTAACAGGCAGGAAAATTTTAAGGCATGGTGGCAGATATTATTCATTCCATGATATATTCTTTCCATCTCCAACAGGGACACAATAGTAAGATTGTATTTGCCTGCACCCTTGAACTGAGGAACAACAGCTTGTGACTTGCTTTGGCCAATGAGTAAGCAGATGTGATGTATTGTCCTTTCCAGGTGAAATCATTTAATGTCCATGTCTCTACTCTCTCTCTTCCCTTGCTGAGGCTGTCATGGAAGGCTGTGCTATTGTGGAAGGAAAAGTGTTGAGCTCTACAGGGAGCACAGCTGCCCATAGACTGGCCAAAATATACAGAGGATCTTCATGATAAAGTAAACTGTTGATTAAGCCACTGAAATTCGGATTGTTCATTACTGCAGCATAACTTATGCTATCCTGACTAGAACAGGCACATTAAGGTTTGCATTAGGCTGGTGCAAAAGTAACTGTGGTTTAAAAGGTTAAAAATAATTGCAAAAGCCACAATTACTTTTTCACCAACCTAACAGAAGAGTTATATGTGCTGACATCATTTTTACATAAATTAAAATGGTAACTCAACCCAACAATTAAAGCTTTAATACCGTCTGAACTAATTCTAGAGCAATATACCTGCAAATAATTAAATCTCATGAAATTCCCTCCTCCTCCTCCTTATTCTTATTCTCTTTATTCTTCTTCTTATTACTACTATTGTTATATTTTTAATTTACACTTATGAACACTGTGGTTTAGGGTCAATATGGACTTTTTGAGTGCCTCAGTGGTGTGACCTAGAGTAGACTTAACCCCAAATAGGTTCTGTGACAATATATGAGGTCTGACCAATGTCACTCCAATAAATTTAAGAAAGATGAAAAACAAACAGAGAAAAGGACACAATTTTAAAAATAAGGTAAATTTATATGTAACTTTGTTGAGAAATATCCATGATATATTGTTAAATTTAAAAGCCATGTTGTAGAACATTGCATATGTTGTGATTCTGTTTATACATTTTTAAAAATTCTATAATAAGAGATATTTTTAATATACGCAGGCTGACAAGTTTACAAACTGGTTTTCCACGATGTTTCTAACAAATTTTGCTATCAGAGGGATTATTCATTATGAATATGTACCAACTGGACAAACAGTTAACCAAGTTTACTATTCAGAAGTGCTGAAAAGGCTGCATGAAAAAGATAGGTATCAACCAAGGAGCTTCCTAGACAAGAAAAAGCCCAACTACAAGAGGAGGGCACACAACCCACACAAGGGACACACCTGGAGCGCATGGCTCAGGTGACCAGAAAGACTGCACCACTGAACCCCACAGCACACCTACTATATAAGTTCACTCTACTGAGACCAAAAGACATAGAAGCCCTACCCAATACATAGAAACAAACACAGGGAGGCAGACAAAATGGGGAGACAAAGAAACATGTCCCAAATAAAAGAACAGAACAAAGCTCCAGGAAAAGAACTAAGTGAAATGGAGATAAGCAATCTATTAGATGCAGAATTCCAAACACTGATTATAAGAATGCTCAATGATCTCAGGGAGAATTTCAACACAGAGATAGGAAGCATAAAAATGGAGATGGAAACCACAAAAAAGAACCACTCAGAAATAAAGGATACAATAACAGAAATGAAGACTATATTATAGGGAATCAACAGTAGATTAGATTAAGCAGAGGATCCAACTCACAATGTAGAAGATAAGGTAACAGAAAATACCCAACCAGAACAGCAAAAAGAAAAAATAATCCAAAAAATTGAGGAGACTTCAAGGAGCCTCTGGGACAATATCAAACAGACCAACATTCACGTTATAAGGGTACCAGAAAGAGAAGAGAAAAAACAAGGAATTGAAAACCTATTTAAAGAAATAATGACAGAAAACTTCTCCAACCTGGTGAAGAAAATGGACATAGAAGCCCAGGAAGCACAGAAAGTCCCAAACAAGATAAACCCAAAGAGGCCAACACCAAGACACATCATAAAATGTGTCTAAAAATGCCAAATGTTAAATACAAAGACAGAATCTTAAAAGCAGCAAGAGAAACTCAGTTAGTTACCTACCAGGGTGCCCCCATAAGACTGTCAGCTGATTTCTCAACAGAAACTTTGCAGGCAAGAAGGGAGTGGCAGGAAATATTCCAAGTGATGAAAAGCAATGACATACAACCAAGATAGCTCTACCCAGCAAGGCTGTCATTTAGAATTGAAGGACAGATAAGGAGCTTCCCAGACAAGAAAAAGCTGAAGGAGTTCATCACCACCAAACCAGTATGATAAAGACTTTTAGAGGGACTTCTTTAAGATGGGAGGGGAGTTAAAGATGGGTGAAATGGGAAGGGATTAAGAAGTACAATTTTTTTGCTAAACAGTAGTCATGGGGATGTAGGGTATAGCATAAGGAATATAGTCAATAATATTGTAATAACTAGGTATGATGCCAGATAGGTACTAGATCTATAGGAGTGATAGATGGGAATGGAGCTGGGGGCAGGGTGAAAAAGGTGAAGGCATTAAAAAGTACAAATTGATAGTTAATACAGTATGGGGAATATAATCAACAATGTTGTAAAGATCATGTAAGGTACCTGATGGGCACTGGACTCATCAAGGGGATCACGTCATAGACTATGTAGATCCCAACCAATGCACTATATACCTGAAGAGCTGAAGTAAAATAATATTGAATGTCAACTATAACTAAATATATAGGTATATATAGTCACGGGATGTGGAGTACAACATGGGGAAGATAGTCGATGGTATTGTAACAGCTATATAAGATGTCAGAGAGGTAGTAGCTTGGGGAGTCGGTTATCACTTTATAAGGAGTTTAAGTGTCTAACTATTACATTGCTTTTACACCTAAAACTAATAAAAAAATAAATTAATCTAAAAAATTGAAAAAATAAAAGTTAGACGACCTAAACTTTTCACCAACAATCCATGGCTCTTACATCACAACAATGCACCAGCAAACACAGCACTGTCTGTGAGAGAGTTTTTAGCCAGTCAACAAAGAACTGTATTGGAACAGACTCCTTACTCAGCTGACCTGGCCCCCAATGACTTCTTTCTTTACCCGAAGATAAAGAAAATATTGAAAGGAAGACATTTTGATGACATTCAGGACATCAAGGGTAATATGACAACAGCTCTGTTGGCCATTCCAGAAAAAGAGTTCCAAAATTGCTTTGAAGGGTGGACTAGGTGCTGGCGTCAGTGCATACCTTCCCAAAGGGACTACTGTGAAGGTGACCATACTGGTATTCAGCAAAGAGATATGTGGCACTTGTTCTAGGATGAGTTTACAAACTTAGTTTTCTTGATCTTGCAGAACTGTTTCATTGATAATGTACATATTTCTTACCGATTTTGCAGTTATTTGGGGTAATTCATGATGATACAGTTGAAATACTTGAAAAATTAAATTGGCAGAATATGTAAATCTGTTATTAAGAATTACTAGTCAGCAAATAAAATGGTCTCCACTTTCGAATCTGAGAATATTTATATCTGGGATAATAAAATAAGTTTCATCTAGTATGCACACTAATATTGATTAATAGTAACTGTCTGAAGGCTGTGTAAAGAGTGTGAAGCTAAATTCAGATTAATTCAGAAAGAGCTCCATCGTTGACTTATATATCCATATAATCATGGAAAGGACTAAACATTCATGTCACATATCTTCCCTCTCTGTCCTACACTGTAATGTCTGCTTATATGTGTGATGTACCTTTGTCCTGGGTTTGAATACTAAATACTTCCATCTGATCTTACAGCAAATGGGATAGAGAGCCCTAATGGTAATGCATTATTTTCGATGGCCTGTTGCACAACACCCTCCATCTTGCCAAAAATAACTCCATTATAAGATTAAAATTTATGGTCACTCCTACTTCAACTAAGACATTTGATGAGATTACTATTGGGTCATATCTCAAGCATATGTCACTAACATACTACTTATGAAATTATATCATAATTGGTTGGATTGGAGCTCTTTCTCCCCCTTCCCTCCTCTACAAGACTGTGAAGTGTCTGAAATTAAGGTCCATGTCTAAGTCATCTTTATGTCACCAGGAGCAGTTCAGACCCTGATGTGTGATACATCTTTAATAAGTGATTGAATATAAGCAATGCAAATGGAATCAACAGCATGACAAAAGCTTTGTTATTTATGTAGCAGAGCTATAGGATCTCTCTCAATGAAGCAATTTTGTACATGTAGTAGCCGGCCACACAGTTGACTGTCTTCTTGGAGCACACGGTGAAGTTCTCCAATGACACCTCTAAATCAAACTGGGCATTTCTAATAAATCTAGGAGTGATCCCAGCTTGTAAAAATGCCTTGGAGATGTGGGAGTAAAATTAGATAATTAAATAGGCTGTTCCAATCGATGATACCACAACCATTGGGAGAAGGCTTGGGTCATCATCAGCTTTGGTCACAGATTTCACCCTGGACATTTCTGTTCTTGCCTCTCCTTTCATCCTGACCTGCTGTTGACTCTCCCCGTGTTCTCCCTGTAGGTCACCGGCCTGCTGGTTGACATGCTATGCTAGTCACTGGAAGATGAGTGGTGTACGTGATGGAGGACCATCAAGGGACTTGCTCTGGTCTGTTGGAGCTCCTGCTCCTTCACATGCCTCAGTGTCTCAGGGCAAGGGTAGCTCAGAGTAGCTTTTAAAGCAACAAAGGACTAGTTCATAGTCTCTTTGCCTATTTTGTTGCTACTCAACTCAGTAATTCACTGGAAAGAAATGCTGCAAACTAACAGTTGTCTCACATAAAATACCCGTTGGATCTGAGGATTCTACACCAGCATTCCTGCAAATGTGAGGGCAAATATATTGCTCTAGCCGAAGCAGACTGTTTGTGTTTCACCACGGCTTAGTCTCTAAGCAGATTTTCATTGCAGTCTCCAATATATTTAGGAAAATCAGAGTTGCCAGAAAATATCCTCTATTCTTTTAAACAGGCTTGAAGCCTGAGAAAACCATAGCATAAAAAACAATCATTCAGTTTCATTTAGAATCTTAAAGACCATCCAGAAGAGCATTTCAAAAATTATACACTTAGAAAGATAAGACTCTACCCCATAATTTCAGGAACAACTGAATGTCAGGCTGCCAGATAAATATTTACAACACATTCAAATTTAGCTGAACTTATATGACTTCAAACAGTGAAACCGGCTCCAGACCCCAAGGTCACAAAAGCTGTTATCAGGTTTCCTGAGCCTGCTGCCACATTGTGTCGGAAACCAAACGCCACACACTCCAGGCTTCCTCGAGTCCCAAAAAGCTGATATGACGACAGGCTTCTCCCTCCTTCCTGTCCATGGAAAACACCTTTCCACTCTCCCTCCCCAACCCCCAGTAACCAAAGCTCCCCTCTTGGAGTAGTTGAAGGAGCTGGTCACCCCTCTGAAGCAACCACATCTTTCTACCCTGGAACGTACTTTGCAAAATGTTTAGGCTGGAATTTCAAGGGTATGAACTGAGTGGATGATGGGGGCGGATGTAAAGACATCCCCATAATAGCAGGCTTCCAGCCAAATTTACAGTGTCAAGTTATCTGCCTAAAAAATGTTACAAGGGCCACGGAGGTGCCCAGAATGGGAGACTGCCAATTAGAAGGAGTGTGAATGAGACTTATGGGGCTGGCCGGGGTGACAGGGCCCCAGTCATCATTTGGCAGGAGGCAATTAAAGATAGGTGTCTGACAGCATGGCCAGGGTTCTCAGGAGCTGATGTGCAGTTCTTGGAACTGCACTCTCTGTTGTAAATCATTGTGCTCAGATTACAAGCGCCTACTGCTCACTCCAGTGACTGAAACTGTATGTAACAAACGCTTTTATTTCCTTAAGTAACTAGCATTTGCAAAGTTTAGTCCATGGTTTAGAGAGGTGTGGGACAGAGAAGTAAGAGAAAAAAGCACCATAGACCCAGGATTTTTACCTACTTAACAGGAGGAAAAACTGATAACAATTCAGAGAAAAATCCAAAATAAGAACAAAATAAAAATCAGGATCAGCACTGTGCTTAACGAATGATAACATTATCGACATCGTACGTTATACTTTATTAGCCTAAGGATTTGCAGAGAAACACAGACTCTTTCCATGAATTTGGTAGACCAGAGTGAGAAACATTACAGATTAAGAGACATCAGACTCTGTCTTAAGCAGTGTCCTTTGTGTAGACACAATTTTCAGTTAGTCACCCCCTAGTGACATATACCTGCAAGGTGTATTGTGACCACATGTAATAGCTAGATTTCTAATTGTCACAGGTTGAGATAACGCCATGGAAATATGCTATTTTCAGGGGTCTGGGTATAGATATTCTTCAAGAGAACATTGGCAAGAATTGATTGTAGGATAGCTAGAGGAAAACTTACAAACCATACATCTCAACAAGGTACAAGGTAAAGTAAAACATTCCAAGATCAGTGTTAGTAGTATAAACTTCACGTTTTGGTTTTCTCAACAGTAAAATAACACATTTAGCTAAAAATAAGACCTAACAGTTTCATGCCCACTATATGCCGGTTTCAGTATGTTCTAAGTGCTTCCTGTGTACGAATTCATTTATTCCTCAAACCCAACCCTGTGAGGTGGATACTATTATTATCCCCATTTTACAGATGAGAAATGGAGGCAATAGAAGTTAGATAGATAATTGGCCCAAGGTACTATATCTAGTTTAAGTGCCTGGAGCAGGAGTCAAATCAAATAGCCTGGCTCAAAAGTGTGTGCTGAAGACGTCTCTGGCTATAACATCACAAGGTTAACATTATGATTGGTCATACACACAGGCAAACATTTGGATTTTCTTCAATTGAGATGAGTCAGAGGGATAGAAGAGGGAAGTGAAAGGATGGGCAAAGTTCTGAGCATCTTCTCTTCCATATGACCTGCAGCAAACTCCAATCAGGCTATATTTATGTCAAAAATATTTTCCAACATTGGAAAAGAAATATCCATATATGTGCTGTAATCATTTACTATTCAAATATTTTAATAATTTAGACTTTAAGATGTATTTACTATTGTGAAATCACTGCTACAATAACACCTTAATGTGGTAAATTACATTTTTGTTGTGGTGCTGGTGGTGGGGGTGGTTGTCCGTTCCCAGAAAGATAGCTGATAAAATAGGTCTGTCCTTGTCTCAGGGGAGTTCTCCAGACAAGAAGCAATTGGAAGGTCTTACTTCTGGGTGGCCTAAGCAATACATAGTGGTGTTAACAAAATGATAGCAGCTTCTTTGATAAAACAGAAAGATAATCATTGTTCCTGGATTGTTAGATGTATTTTTAACACAGAGAAGGAACGTCCTGAAGCTCTTGAGAGAGTTTTCAGACGCAAAGTTTCTATTGCTTTTTGTTCCTTAAGATCCCCAGTGATATTTGGCAACATTGTAGACACAGCTGCAATTCTATTAATTCTCAGTGATGTCTTGTGTTCTGATTAGAACCTATGGTTCTTGTTACACAAGCAAAAATGGTAGGCCAACTCAAAAATTAAGCAGAAGCTCACTGGATGGAAAAAACAGCTTGCTGGAAACGAGACCTGGAAAATATGGGTGTTCTCCTATACGTGTCCTTGTACCTTAGGCATTTATTTCCTTTTGATCACTCAAAGATTCACTTAATTCCCTATATCTCCACTTTAAAAAATTTGGAAATTCACCACTATTCTCTTTTCCTTGACCTATGTAGGAAGTCTTTAATTGCAGGATGGTCTCAATATATGTAGGCCTGCCTTCCCTCCAAACCACTGGCAGACCACCCTAGGCTTCTCTCTTTTGTGCCTCAGGTAAACTGATGCCAGCAAGCTGCTCTGAACTGCAAAAGGAGATTGGGAACAAAGCATTAACCATTCAAGAAGGAGAATCTACTACTTCCTTATCCCCTGTATCCTAGGCTATTCCAAATGTCAGGGCACATCAGGAATGCTAAGCTCAAGGATGATGTATTAGATCTGATTCTGTACTTAGGAAAACTGGCAACTCCAAAGCAGGGAGTGTTGCACACAATCTGCTTTGGCAAGAGTCTCTCTCTCTCTCTCTCTCTCGCTCTCGCTCTCGCTCTCGCTCTCGCTCTCACTCTCACTCTCTCTCTTTCTCTCTCTCTCCACTTGGAAGGGGGAGAGTTGGAACAGCTATGGGAATTTGGCTTTCTCCCTTGCTGTAGAGGAAAAGAGAAGTAAATAACTAATGGTGACTAGCTTTGGCATTAAATGCCCAGCAATTATTAAAAACACTCAGGCTTTCAGTAAATTAAAAGAGTTGATGACCCACAGGGCTATGCAAACCATTTATGGTGTTGAAATCCTTGAGAATCAAGCTTGATTTTTGTACTAAGATTTATGCATTATGATTGAGAGCATGTGCAAGAATAGAGATAGGGATTCAGAACATGTACTTACTGGAGCCTATGTTTCTGACTCATGGAAATTCTAGTCCTTATAAAAATGCTGATTAAATATCACACCCAATAAAGAGCAAGATCAACAGATTCTCCTCTGAAGGTAGCCTATGAACTAGCCTATGGAAAGTCTTATCTGCCCTAGGTGTTTTCTAGCACCATCTTTCCCTGGGCTCAGAAATCCCCCAGCCAGAGCAACTGTGATCTTATTAAACACATTGTTTCTCCAGAGTGCCAGGTTGACATGCCTGTGATGCTATCATTATGCAGTTTCTGCACCGGAGAGAAACTTCAGTTAGTAAGCTACCTTAACTTGAAAATGGTTCTTTTCTGGATTTCATCTGATGGGCTACCCCTGTCTAAGTAGAGTAAACCAACTCTTGAGCAAAACTATTCTCCCCTGTCTATTGCAAAATAACAGATTTTCCAATATGTATGCCTGAAGACTCAGAGCAGGTAATTGGCACCAGTGATTTCTTTGCTCGGTTCTCCAGTATTTGGTCCATTCATTGTCTTTATTTACTTTCTTCCAATGAAAATGAGAGACCTATGACTTGGAATCCTCAATCATCTGAGTAACTTGGGGCTGCCAGATGGCGTAGTTGGTTAGAGTGCGAGCTCTGAACAACAGGGTTGCCGGTTCAATTCCCGCATGGGATGGTGGGCTGTGCCTCCTGCAACTAAAGATTGAAAACAGAGACTGGACTTGAAGCTGAGCTGCGCCCTCCACAACTATTTTGAAGGAAAACAACTTGGAGCTGATGGGCCCTGGAGAAACACACGGTTCCCCAATATTCCCCAATTTAAAAAAAAAAATCTGAGTAACTTATTTTCAGCAAGTTGGAAATTTGTTGGGGAGAGAGGAGAGAGGCTTTGGAACTGACTCTTCCAAAACCTTGTATGGGCCCCTCTTAGTGATGCACATGTAACATTAGTAGTTCCATTTTGATATTTCAGGGCCATTTGGGGATATTTCCCCAACACCCTGGGGATAGGTAGGACCCGGGAGCACTAAGGTGATTTTGGAACAGGAACCAACTATGTGAGAGCACGTCTTCTGCCACCCATGCTAATGTACAAACCAGCAAGTTCTGCAGGAAAACAGAGGATGAGGAACTGAGGCAACTCTTGTTATTTCAACTGCTGCACTTTGCAGCTCTCTCTCAGGCTCTGGCTGAACATGATTCAGTATCTACTTTCCAGTCTCTGTGTCTTGCTCAGTTGGAATCCTTGAAAAAGACAAGGTTTTTGATACATCCAGGGAAGGCAGTTATTCACATCTAGGCCACTCGGCTAGGACCAGGGAGCTAGGCCGGGTTCCAGAAGGCTGTGAGGATAAGGCAAGCAGCATTCTACAGGGGCTTGAGAAAGACCGCAATATGAGCCGACTACCCCAGCCAGCACATCTCAACTTTTCTGTGTATACAGATACCCAGGGATCTTGTGAAAATGTAGGTTATGATCTAGTAGGTCTGGAGTGGGACCAGAGGTTTTGCATCTCTAACAAGCTTGCAGCTGATGCTGATGCTGCCGGTCCATGGACCACACATCCGTTACATAGAAAGGCACTACACTGCTATATGCTACAAGTTTGTGTCATAATAATAATAATGTTTACAGAACATTTAACATGCCCTAGGCACTACTTGAAGTGCATTATGGAATTACTTCATTTAAGCCTTTTAACAATCATAGACGTGGGTATACTGATCCCCACTTCACCCATGAGGAAACTGAGATACAGAAATGTTAAGTAAACCTGCCCAAGGGTTGAGCATTTTATGCAAATTCCACACACATATCACTTGCTACTCTGACTAAATGATTGGAGCAGCCTCTGTTGTTACTTTCTGACCTCCAAGGACCTGTTCAGTGTCTGGATATGGACCACTACTGAAGTGTTATGTTTGGCCAAATAGCATCAAAACTTTTCCACATGGAATCAGCTTAGTAACTGCACTTCAAAATTCTCAGAATCACTATTTAAATAAGTCAAGCTCAACAATATATTGCAAAGTCCAAATGCTAAAATAACAAGTTCACGTCTCTGAATATTCTACTCTGCTGCACCTAAGTGTTGTTTCTTTTTCAACCAGAACACTATCTCACCATAAAATAAATACACAATGATTTGTGTTCAATAATCAGTCTAAGTCCAGATTATTGTATCATGTCAGCACCTTACAGATGTTACAGTGAGCAAAGGAATATAAAATACTCATGTAGTGTTCCTCTTGTATCATAAGCTATATGAGGTAGCAATTACAGCTGCTTAGGACCTAACTCTATTAAATGAATTCCTCATTTGCTTTTAAAACTGCTACAAATACCTTATGGAGAAAAGTTCAGATATAACTTTCACATACTTAATTCTCTCAGGTGGATGAGTAATTTTATACAATCACCATTTACTGCTAGTTTGAGTTTATTATTAAGGGTTTCTAATATTTATTCTTCCTAAAAGTTTGATTGTTAAGGTAAATTGCTGCAAATCTCTTGAGTTTTCTTGATGGTTCCATAGGATACCACTGAGTTTTGTGTTTTGTTTTCCTTCCATCTCATGATCAGTGGCTAACAGAAACTGATTATACCTACATAAGAAACTGCCACACTCTTTTCCAGAATGGCTATACCATTTTATATTTCCATAGCAATGCATGGACAACCTAGTTTCTCCACATCCTCACCTGCATTTGATGTTATCACTTTTTTTTTCATTGTAGCCATTCTGATAAGTGTGTGCTGATATACAATATAGTTTCAATTTGCATTTCTCTAATGGCTAATAATGCTAAACATCTTTTCATGCATTATTGTATTTATATACACAAATTCCTAAAAATGCCCCTTTAAGAGGAATTTAAATCATGCCCAGGGCCTTTCAAATTGACACTTAACTTGTATTGTCTTAAAGAAATGTTGTTAGACATGATCAATGAATTCTGACCTGTTACATTATTGCCAAGATAGGATTTGGGTTCTTGCCAATGGATCACTGTGTATAACATGAAACTATGGGAAATTCTGAGTTCCAAACAACTGTTTTGCAAATAAATACTTGGGGGGAAAAGACTAATTTTATTTACTGATTCTTCTTTAGGCTATTCCCTAATCGTTCTTCAAAAAATTTTAGTCAGCTCAGTTTGTTCACATATTAGGAATTGCCTGTCTAATATGTTTTTGTTCAAGTTCTAAGAAGTTGCATTTATTTATTCAGTCATTCAGAGAGCATATAGTGAGTACCAGCTAATGTGCTGAGCCCAATGCTTGAACCCAGGGATAAAAAGCCAAGTAAGACCAAATTTGTGCCCTCCGAGTTTATACTCAGCAAAGGTTTTAAAATACACAAAGGTAATCATGTCATGTTGTGTTCCTTAAGTGATAGTTGCCTGCTCAGTTTCTAATATAACTTTAGGTTATTATTCGTGTTAAGTGTGTGAGTAGCTGAAAAAAAATCAAATTGAGTGCTCATAGATTGCATGACACCTTTCCAGTTTCCTTCCTTCCTCTCTCCCTTTGCAGTGGTCCATGGAGAAGAGAAGGTAAGGCCCCAGGGCTCCCTCCTTCTGCCTTCAGATTTGCCTTCCCCTCCCACTTACGGCCAGCCAGAAGAGGAAAACCAGTAAGAGAGGGCTCTCTGTCGCCTTCAAAACTCATCACAAAGGACTTTATCAAAGACTAGACCTTCAAAAACTTTTAAAATTAACAGAAAAAAATGTTACTCCTGAAACATAAAATTACAAAAAAAAAAAAAAAAAAAAATAGAAATAGCAGTTTGTTTTATAAATTGAGCCATTAAGAAAAACCCACTTTTCACCATAAGGAAATATTGCTTTCTATATTGTACAATATGAGGCAAGCTTTAGAATAGATTTACTCCTCTTTTGTTTCATTTCATGAATTTGTTGTATATGTGTGCTCTTATTATATTGTGACTACTGTTCAAAGTGCTGGGAAGGTAAAATCAATCACACACTATCCCTTTCCTCCAAGACCTCACCTTCTTGTGGGAAACAAATGAAAACAGAGTTTTGAGTAACATGTCCTAACTGTTTCTGAGTTGTTATAGGGACAAAAAAGAAAAGAACAGAACTCCGTAGCTGGTGACAGTATGAGAGATTGGTGAAAAGGGACTTCCATTATGGCAATTTGTAAGCTACAAATATGTTCAATATGGGTCAAACTTAAAGTGTAGGTATTTTCCTAATGCTCCCTTTCACAGGTATATTTGACGTGTTTTTGTTTGTTTTCTGTTTTCAGTGAGTTCCCTTTAATTTACCTCCATTTGCTTTGAATTCCATTCTACTCTGATTTACTAAGTTATTTTCCAGAATGTTACATATCAGTTATTATATCCCATAAGAGACATTTGAGACACACATTTACAATGAGCATTCCCATTATCTCTAACTTTTATTTGTGTCCTTTAGCCAGTTCCACATTTAAAGCAGATATGTCCTTAATTATGATGGCAACCTGATTTGGTTTTGTTTTTATCAATCTTTGGTGTGGAGCCTTGTCAAAAGCCTTATAAAAGTCTAACTAAATTAAGTACACTGATTTCTCTAGTCCAAATGCATACTTACCCCCTCAAAGATCTTTGGTTGGGAAATATTGGCAAGAGTTATGTTTCACTACATAGTATATTCCATCCCTGGCCTGTCTCCTTTCTATTCTTAGATTGGAGTGAAAATAGAATCCCAAGGTTTCCTTGGTTTATTTGTATCTTTCTTAATGGTGTGTTATTTTAATGAGATAAAATTAAAAGCATAAGTATTTTTAACATCTCACTTTCTTAGTGAAGCATGTAATAGAATTTGATAATGGTCTGAAGTTATTATCTTCTTCCAAAATATGTTAATCCAACTATATAAAAATGCCAAATCTGAGAGCATAATTAAGCATGTGTGTGTCAATATACAGATTATCTGAAGGCATGTTTAGGTATTTAATTTAATATAATGTTAAACCCTAGATTTTAACCCAAATTCATGGGCATAGATAAGTCATGTAAGATACATAATTTTAAAATAAAATTAATACAGATATGAAGTTATTTTATCATCCACATGTCAATCAATGGTGGCTCTTTTTATATAAGATTGCCTGAGAACTACATATATAAACAGAGTCCATTTAAAAAAAAAATCACATTCATGTTTATGAGTGATTATTTTTGTTGTGCTATTTTTAATACTGCATTTTTATTATGGTAGGAAAAAGGCGAGCCTTGGTGTATTTGTTTTGTTTTGTTTTTGAGCAATGTGTTTGTTATTATTCATGAGCAGTTTTTTGTCTTGCTCATTATCTGTTTTCTGCTTTCTGAGCATAAGTAAATTTATGAAAATATTACACGTTCAACTGCTTTTGTATTTCCTTTAATGAAACATTCTTTCCTATTTATGTTCTTCAATGTTTATCTGAAGTCACATCCCATTATGCAAAAGAGGGAAGTATTTGGCTTATTTTCACAGAATTGTTTGACACTTAAAGGATAAAGAAAATTTGATTATGATCTGTAACATGAACCCAAAGAACAGAAATGAACAAATTTCTGAGATTTAAATTCAACTACTGATATAAGAATTCAATTGATTTCCTTTGGTGATTTGAAATTCCTCTTCATCAAAAACAATCTAAAACTGTTCTTATTTGTGTGATTTATGGATTGTGACATTACTATTTAAAAGGTAAGTAATATGTGATATCTTCTGACAAATATATTTCAAATGACAGATATGTCACATTTCCATGATATTTTAAAAGATATTTTAATTATTAACTTCCTATTTTGCTTATGAAAACCAGAGTAGTATTTCCAACATAAATAAATTAATAGAGATCCAAAGACTCTAAACTGCATTTTTGAAGAAGAAAAAAAAAAAGGATGGATGAAATATACTGAACATTTTCTTTAAAATAAATATAGAAATGTCTGATGCCAAAAAAATCTGATAGGAAAGTTTATATATGCTCTTACTTGGTATGTTTATGATGATGCCATAATGATATTTGGAAATAGTTCCAAGAGTAAATTATAAAATACTAATAGATAGGTGCCTTTTGGTGATGACATATTTACACCATTCAGAAAAAAAAGTATAACACATTTCTTTCTCTTAAAAATATATTCATTCATTCTTTGGTCAATAAAAAAATTAGTACAAATAATGAGGTAACTAGTATTTATTGTTTACATTGTGGAAAGTTTAAAGAGGTGCACTGACACCTCAATATGAAATGTGGCGCTACAATGGAAACCAGGCAGTCAGACTCCAGGGACAACATTCCTAATCCCACTATATTTACTAGAACTATGAAGATTAACAGATTACCAAGAAACTGTTTCTTCCTTGAGGGGTTCTCAGGGAAGTGAGGAAGACAGACAAAAAAGCAAATGATGCAGCAGCCTTGTAACTGGTAGGATAAAGGTGGGGGTGGAGGTGAGGGGGCCACAGGAAAACGCATATGCAGCCTGGGAAGGTAACATCTGAACAAAGTCAGATGGATAGAAGTCACCAATTCATCATAATTTGGAAAGGAAGAACGAGGGAAGAGAAGGTCAGTCTAAGACAAAAGAATGGTCAGCGCTATAAAGGAAATGCGAGCAACATATTCAGGGAACATAACCTGGCTGGAGTAAATATGCTTAGGGTGAGAATAGAGAGGGAAGACAGAGGCCCTGTGAGCCGTCTTAAGGGTAAACTTTGGCAATGGAGACAGAAGAAAATAGCCAGACTTGCATTTTAGGGGAAAATTTCTGAAAACCGTGTATAGTGGATGGATGGGTTGGAAATAATAGGGAGGTTATTGTAGCAATGGAGGCAAGATAAAATGAGAATCCTAACCAAAGCAATGAGATGATAATGGGCATGAGAAGATATATGAAAGATTATAGAGGCAGTCAACCAAATTTATGATAGGAAACGAGGTAATGAAGACAAAAGAATCAATATGATACACTCCAGGCTTGAGTGAATAGATGGATGGTGCCATCGGTAACAAAGACAGAAAACACAGGAGGTACCAGTTTTGGGGAGCCGTTCATGATTCAACGTGAGGACATGTTGAGTTGCAAGCATCTGTGGAATATCCTACTGTCAGTGAGAAAATGGATTTTCAGGAATGTGGCTTTAAGGAATTTTGACCACCCCAGTTTATCCCAATAAGAAAATGGATGTGGGAAGTCAGTTTATAAAGAGGAAATCATTTGTAAGCAGGAAATCAAACAGCTCTATACATTATTATGGGCTGAATTGTGTCCACCCAAAATTTATATGTTGAAGTCCTAACCTCTAGAACCTCAGAATATATTTAGAGATAGGGCCTCTAAAGAGGTGACTAAGTTAAAACGAGGCTGTTAGGGTGGACCCTAACCCAACCTGACTTGTGCCTTTATAAAGAAGAGGAACCTTTAGTGCAAAAAGAGACACCACCAATACACATGCACAGAGGAAAGACCATGTGAAGACACAGCAAGAAGGCAGCCATCTGCAAGCCAAAGAGAAAGGCCTTAGGAGAAATCAAATTTGGTGACACCTTAATCTTGGACTTCCAGCCTCCAAAAACTGTGAGAAATAAACTTGTTTATAAACCATTCAGCTTGTGGTATTTTGTTATGGCAGCCCTAGCAAACTAATACAGACATTATTTTGTCATTGTGTGCCACCTCTATGATATGGATAATGGTTGCCAGGCAGACCAACTCTTTTCCCTGGAACATACTGGAAATACATGTCAACATCTTGTTCTTTGGGTTTTATTTTCTTATTCTATTCTGTCTATCTATAATTTCTACAGGGAACATCAACTGAAAATTAGCTTTCTTAGTCACACTTACGTCCTATATTTCTTCCTGAAGACTGCACCCAAAATCCTTTTACTGGATTTGAGGGGTCATAAAATGGCTGAGACTCCTGTTTACTCTGAGCATGTATTATTCCTACACCTGATCAATCCCATTGCTATTTCATAACTCCCTTGTCAAAAGGCAACCTTATCTTAACACATTCCATAAAATGGCCCATGCCATCACCCATATTTATATCTGTATTTCTGTAATGAGCTGGAGCACTGACTTTCCACTCAGAAAAGGCACATAGTTCTTCAACTCATTGGTGAGAACAATTTTAGAAGCATACTGTAAGGCCCTGAACTAAATCTACCTAAAATTATTCATTTTAATTTCTAGAGCTTCAAACTTTATATCAGATGGTATCATTTAAACATGACTATACGGATAAGCTTAAAAAACAAAACTTTCTCCAATAGTCCATATTTGTAATAGCCTATTGGTCACTTTAAAGGTGATTTTATCCTTGTTTTAAGATTTATAATCACATATTACTATACAAATCATTACTTTATTCATTTGATAAATAAATATTTATTAATTACCTATGCTGTGTCTGGCACTGCGCTAGGTACTGGAAATACAGACAAACATGGACTCTACCCCTTGAACCTTTACAGGCCAACTGGAGTGAAAGTAAAAGGAATCATTAGAAGATTTCAAGGAGATACTTGACCTTATTTAACTTAGTTCCATTTATTACCTTGGCAAAAAATTATGCCTACTTACAGCATCTTTAACTTCAAACACACAATGCAGAAAAAGCAGCTATTGGAAGGTAAAAGTGCTCTTATTGCTTATGATGCTAGGAATATATTGGTGATTATATTTCTAAAAGCTATTTTATATTGCAGCTTTTATCACTAGATATTGAAAATTTCAGTATTGATAAATAAACATCTCTAGTGTTATGGGTTGAATTGTGTTTCCCCAACATTCACAGTTTGAAGCCCTAACCCCTAGTATCTCACAATGTGCCTGTCTGAAGATAAGGCATCCAAAGCAGTGATTATGTTAAAATGAGGCCATTAAGTTGGGCCCTAATCCAATCTGACTGGTGTTCTTATAAGAAGAAATGTGGGCACACAGAGATACCATGCATTCACAGAGGGACAATCATGTGAAGTGATAGGAAGAGGGCAGCCACCTGTAAGCCAAGAAGACAGGCCTCAAAGGAAATCAATCCCACCAGCACCTTGATTTTGGACTTCCAGCCTCCAGAACTATGAGAAAATAAAGGTCTGTCATTTACGCCACTCAGTCTATGTTATTTTGTTATGGCAGCCCAAGCTGAATAAAGAGAACACCTATCCAAAAAGGCAAGGCAGGGAAAGATCCACAAAATGAAAACCAATTGGATAGTCCAGCCATTATGTAATTAATTTGGGCATTGCCATATGTAAGATATTCAGCTAATTCAAACCAATCTATGGATTCTTTTCCCCACTGTTAAATACAAATGAGCACAGGGCACTTTCTTATAATTATGTCCTGCTGTTTAAACAATAATAACATGCAAAGAGTGTAAAAATGTTTTCACTAGATGAAACAGTACAAAATCTACAACATTAATATATCAGTTCCTTTCACTGTGGCCCTTCATTTCAATACTTAATAAAGGTTTATTCAGCAATCTTCCCTTCAGTCTTCTCAATGAACCATAGTCATTTCTGGCACCTATGCAGAACATAGCAAACTTTCTTGAATTAATAAAATTAAGTCTGTCAGATTTAGGCCAGTTGGGTATTAAATTCAAACTAGACCAAATACTGGCTGAACATAGTTGCAGCTTGTATAGATCAGATTTGGCATAAAATTCAGTCTGTGATGTAATGTAAATTGTCAAAGTGATACTGTTTCAAATTTCATGTGGTTTATTTTAAAAGTGATATATATCATACAGAAAAATAAAGCTTAACTTAATGTGAAAATAACTACTTAGAAGAACAATAGAATGAGAATGTAAGTTGAGCATTCATTAAGAACTGGCATACAGTTATGCATAATAATCCAGGACTTCATTGTTTCCATTTGGATTGAACGAGAGAGAGAGAGAGAGAGAGAGAGAGAGAGAGAGAGAGAGAGAGAGAGAGAGAAGGCTCAGTACAATGCTATTTTCACTTTTCTTTGATGTGAGAATTTAAAAAAAAAATTTTTTTCACTTTAGAAATAGGCAGGTTTTACTCTCTTAAGTAAGTATAAAATTCCCATTGCAGTTTTTGTAATGAAATAATAATAAAAAAAAGAGCCTGACACAGCTGCCACAAGAGTGACTATGTCAAAATAATCTCAATTAACTTAACGTTGTTAAACTATATACTCCTTTTTGTGACAAATTCAATATTGGAGTTTTAAACATCAAATCCATGTCATAGCCACCATTTCAATGAATTAAGATTCTTGTCAAAGTACCTTTTGCCAAAACCAGAAAATAAAATTCCAAATGTTCTATAGGATTATTTTAAGAGATACATTACAAAGGGACAACTGAATGAGTAAAATATTTTTGGTCCTAAACCTTTAAACTCAAAAGTATAGAGAAAATATAGACTAAAATGCAACACAAATAGCTATTTTTCTGATTGCATTAGAAAGCTATTCCCATTTTTTCCCATTTTTAATGTGCAATTTCCAAGTAAATTTATTTTCATAGTTTCATAAAGTTCCTTTACCATGAAATTAGACAACAAAAAACACGAAATTTGAGGCCTAATTAAAATAATAAAAATTTTATGTAGTCAAATATATTAAACTCAGATTACCATACTATTAGTTCATTCCTTTATTCATTCATTCAGCAAATGATTTTGGCACGCCTAGTACCTGCTGGGAACAGTGGTACACAAACAGGTATAATCATTACCCACACAGAGCTTGTAGTATAATAAGAAAGATAAAGAGTCCACAATTAAACACAAATACAGATAAAATTTTGATGTGCCAAACCAATATGCAAAATGCTTAAATGTATTCACTCATTGAATCCTTGTGATACCCATGAGGTCATTACTACTTTTAGCTCCGTTTTACTCATGAAGAACCTGAGGCACAAAGAAGTGAAGTAATAACCTAAGGTCATATAGTTTGTACTTGGTGGAGCTGGGATTTGAACCCATGCAGTCTGGCTCCAGAGCGTGCTTTCTTTACTACTACTATACGCACACACTTTCAGACATAATATTGTAAATCAAGATCAATGATGTAAAGAAAAGTACCATCTACAAAAAAAAAAATGTATACACCAAACCAAGTTTAACTTGAGGATGGATGTCAAGGGAAGCCTCTCAAAAACATGGATTTTGCAGCTCAGACTGGAAGGACAACTGAAGATAGGGAGAAGACAGTGAGGGAGAGGGACGGGGTAATGATTCAACAGGATAAATAACATGTCCCAAAGTCTTGGTATTAAAAAAAAATTAGAGGTTCATGGTTGAGCATTTTTCCCCAATCTGCATTTCAAGAGCCAAGATGAATTTTTATATGTTATATTTCACTCAGAAAATGAATTCAAATTTTATAAGCAAAGAAAAAACCTGAAAAAAAATTAAAAAGAACAATAAAAAATGCTTCAAAGCAGAATAGATTGCAAAATTGCTTTGCAAGGTACTAAAATTTCTAATACATGAAAAACTGGTGGCAAAAACTATCAGTTTCAAATGCATTTCCACCAAAAAGTCACCTTGAACCAAATGTTATGCCCTGAGATTGCATGTTTTCAATTCTGTCTTTGCAGTTAGGTAAAGATGTCAGGCAGAGGGATCAGTGCAGGTAAAAATAAAGGTGTCAAACAGCATGGCTTGTTCTCAGAACCACACAGAACTCAGATTTGGCAGAGGTGTACGGTGAGCTGTGGGGAGGAGAAGCTCACAGGGAGAAAGGTGAGGTTGGACAGGGAAGTAGAAACCAGATTGCAGAGGAAATTATAAATCATACTAACAGTTTTATTCTTTAGGAATGGAAAACTAGCACAAAGTTTCAAGTGGAGATTTGCATTTTTAGGAAACTCTTTTAAGAGAACTAGAAGCTGAGAGAAACATGAAAACCAGAAAAAATAAAACCAGACGGTTCAACATGCTAGCATTTACATTTCTCTGCTAATTGATAAAACAGTAAACTTATAATGTTACTAACGGCAAAATGAAGTATGAGGAGAGGCAAATAAAAACATGTCTATTCTAGTCTTGATATCAAGTACATTTTATTTATTGTAACTTTTTGAAAGATAATCAACATAGACTCTATATGGTGACATCAGTGAACTTGATGAGCTAATATACTATACATAAAAAACATTAAATCACCTAGCACATGCCTGAAATATAATATATGCTCAATAAATGTTACATCATTTCAATTGATAAGTTTCATTACTAACCATGTACCCAGCTGTAGTATTATTTACCTTCTCTGTTTGGAGACACCCTCCATTACAAGAAGTCAAGGCAATGAGTTCAAGGGTAAAACATTTTAATTTATTTTGTAATTTGAAATTTACAAGTGGTCATGACACTGATTATTTGTTTAGTAATAACAAGGCAAGAGTCACCATTTAAAGCCACCTCTTAACCATATCTTCTTTCAGACTCATTACCAACTCATCAAGACTCTGTTCTAGACCTCAAAATAATTACTCAGCGTCATTTTTGAGAAAATATTCCAACAATGGCATTCTCTAAACTCAACTCCCATGTTTAAAAAATTAACATCAAGTAGAAAGCTGGAGTGGGAGGTAATGAAAACATATGTTACATGTCAATCATTCTGTTATGAATGCTCCTCACTTCGCTCTGGCAACATCCCTATAAGTCATCCCTGCTTATGTCCGTGGGGAAGTGAACACTCTAAGCGATTGTGAGATACACTTCCCTCTGGAAGCAGGTGGAATAAAACAGCTTAGGTTTTGGATCAGACACCCCTGGGTTTCAATCCCATTGTTTCTCGATCTATATCCTGTTTACAGGGAGAAGACCTTACCTTAGTCATCATTTTATCTCTAGCATCTAGCAGATAAAATAATTCAGAGGAAAAGGTTAATCAACATTGAAAAGAAAGAGAGAAGAAAGCTTCAGAATGTAGCAAACCTGAGCTCATTTTTAGAAAAGAGTTCAGTATACAATCACTTATAAATCCACAAATAATCAGGAATTCATTTCTAGATGTATCCTGGGGATAGCTTTAAGGAGGGTTGATTAAACTGATCCAGAATGAATTTAAGTCAAATATACAATGACACCTGATTTTACACTTCCCAAGTTATCAAAAAATAAAAGGGGGGAAATAATGTTTTACAAAGATGTGACAGCAACTGCTAGTTGTTCCCAAATACCTGTTTTCCCATTTTCTACTACAATAGAACTTCCCAAATTTAGCTAGCCATATGTCTACCCAAAGTAGCAATCATTTCCCTGTTTTCCTCTTATCTAAGTGTATCCATGTGATTAAGTTCATGTCAAGAGAATGTGAGGGAAAGTAATATGTGCAACTTCTAGGATATGTCTTTAAAGGAAAGGAGTGTGACCTCTCTCCAGCTTTTTCCATTCTGCTTCCTGAATTGTAGATGTGATGGGGTGCCATCTTGGGCCATGAAGATGAGAACAACAGCTTGTGTGCTACAGATGGTAGAGCAATAAGGCAGAAGGAGCCTGGGTCCAGTTCTGAAGCTGAGCAGCCATGCCAGTCCTCTATAACTTACGTTCATACCATGAGGTGAGAGAAAACTGAGCTTCTATCTTGCATTAAGCAACTGTTATTTGAGGTCCCTATTACGTGCCACTGAATGCAAATGCTCATTAAAACTGATGGAGCCCATGATAGCAGGGTTCCTGTGTGACTAGCTCATTCTCTCTTCCATTCCCAGGATTTCCTTCTTTCAAAGAAGATGGAAGCTGAAAAAGTATTTCCTGGAAATCAGAAATCGGTTTACATCTTTAACTGGGTAGGATGACTGTTGGAAGTAATTTTAAATTCACTGAAACATTTATCTTCAAAAACTGACAAAACTAAAATATGCCAAAACATATACCACATCAAGTTCTTATTTTGAAAAGAATGAGATCGAAAGGCATATCTACATCTGTATTCCTTCCTTCCTTCCTTCCTTCCTTCCTTCCTTCCTTCCTTCCTTCCTTCCTTCCTTCCTGTCATTCTTTCTTATTTTAATACACTCATGACTTGGTGAATTAAGTTGGCTAATGTCAGAACAAATTTTAAGCCAGGAAAAAAAATGTTGAACAAGATACTTTGCAAATGCCCAGAGGTTAGAATTCACATTCAATGGCCTAGATCACATAGGATTGTCGTTACATATGTTTTGAATTCTATTCTAACTTCTGCCCTAGGCCCTATGTACATTAAGCATTTTAGTAGAAATAAAACTCAATTGAATGCTGACAGTTCTAATTTTTGAGCATTTTACCTGCTATTTAAAAGAGCATGGATTTTGAAAAATTCAATAAAATAACTCCCAATCATGTCTCTTTATTATAATTTTGGAGTAGTCTATGCCCTGCAACCTATGAGCTATATGACCTTAAGCAATTCACTTAACCTCACTAAACCTTACTTCTTCCACCAATACAGTGGGGATTGTAACTGTACTTGACTCAGGATTGTGACATGAAACACTTAGCAGAGTACCTGGCAGATTATAGGAGCTAAATATCAGCTGTTAGTAAAATTATTATTATGATTGGTATTTTCCACTGTCATATACAGTTTCTGTTCTCTAAAAATTGACCTCCTTCCTATAGGCTGATGATATTCCTTGACTGATACCTGTATACCATTTGCTCTAGCTATTTAGTAGAAAAGGAGTTAATATGAGCAATCTATATTTTGTAAAGTGGTTGAACAGAGTCGAGAATGAGCTTACATCCATAAAATAGATTGCACTGATGGTGCAGAGTAAACTCCTTAATTGGCTCTTCAATTTCAGTTATTTGAAATTCACACCAAATCCATGTGGGCCTTTTATATGAATAAAATATAATGACTACTCTATTAACATTTCATGATTCTAAAAGGCCATACAGGGAATACTTTAATTCCTTGTGATTTTTTTCATAATAAAGATAGGGTAAGTGTGTGTGTGTGTGTGTATGTGTGTGTGTGTGTGTAATGTGTGTATACCACGTAGTAAACTAAAATTTTCTAAAAGTTTCTAGTGAATACTATGACTTGGGAAGAGATACAAAGTCATCCTTTGTATCACTAAGAGCTATGAGTCCAAAATAAAATTAACAAATGGCATATGGTAAAATTGGAACTGCACTTTTTAAAGGCATGTGTCAAATAAGAAGGAGAAGATAACGTAAGGCAGAAATCCTCGCTTGTGAGACAGATGTTGTCACACAGCATGTTTAACAATCGCACACTCTGGGGTCAAAGAAGATCTCAAATGTAATTCAAGGGTTAGAAATTGTTTTCAACTAGATGATAAGCCTCCCTTCATCTTCATTTTGTACCTATAAAATGTGTAGGTACAATACATATATTATATAATATTTACTCTGCCGATTATCCACATCCATTTAACACTCTCCATTTCCCCTCACCCAACGTTTACATGCTTCCCACCCCATCCGAGGCAAACTAAGAAAAGAATAAATGTCCTTAATTGACAAAAAATAAAAAATAAAAATCTTACGTCCTAGGTTGTTTCTTTTTAAAGTACTGAACTACAGCCATTTTGCTTAATTTCCTTTCAAATCATTTGTATTTGAGTGCGGCTAACACATGATAGTTAACAATATAAAAAGGCTTAAGATACCAAGTTTCAATAATTCTTAGGTGGCTCTATGCAAAGCAGATGTTCTATTATATTTTCCAGATGCTAGCTGTAAGCATAATTAATTAAAGACAGTGCTTACATATCATTTTAGTACATTTCAGTACATAGTTAAAACTGTGTTAAGAGAAAAGGGAGAATGAGTGAAAGCCAGGACTACTTAACTGCAAAGACAATTGCCAAGAAAGATTAAGTTCACATGTGTTATGCCAACAATAGGCAGAACTAAAAAGCAACTGTAACCAAATTTAGAAGTGCTTGCTTAGTGTACTGTGAAAACACTAAGAATTATTAAATACCAACTTTGTTCACAGCTTTGCACTCTGCAGGCCTTTGATGAGGTTTCAATAGTAATTAGTTATTCTAGAAATCTTCAGACAACCTAAGATGTCAATCTACACTTTAGGATGCAATAACCTGATAAAACTCAGATTGAATAGTTTTATCCAATTTTCTAGAGAAAACTGTTATATGTCAAGCAATACTAATTTTTTTTTTGCCTATGGTCACTTTACTCTTTCAGTATATTGCGTGCTAATCAGCCTCTTTTATTGAGTGCTGACTTGTCTTTTGTTTACTGTACAAATTATCTCTAATATTTAGTTAAACTCAATAAGTACTGACCACCTATTATGCTCAAAGGACTGTCCTGGGTGAGACTGGGATACACTAGCCAGGGTCCTCTGCTCAGAGGTATAGCCTTCTTTTAGAGACTACCAAAGTGCTATCATGAAATTCTGGTCCCAACTTACCAACAACACTGCTTATATTACCTAAGCAAATATTATCTTGAATCTGTCATACTGAGTTTACCTTAATTGTCACAACCCCTATTACACTCAGTACCTGGTAGCATTTTCTCAAGCAAGAGACAGGAAGATGAAAAAGAACACATAAAACATAAGGAAACATACTTTCTTTTAAAATAAAAATAAACCCAAGTGATACATTCAAGAAAGCATCTTCTTTCTCAGATACCGGCCAATATCCCTGATGAATTTAGATGAAAAATTTCTCAGTAAAATACTAGCAAACTAAATTCAGCAGAGCACATTGAAAGAATTATTTACCATGGTCAAATGGGATTTATCCCTGGGATGCAAAAGATGGTTCAACATAGGGAAATCAATCAGTGTGATACATCACATTAATAGGATGAAAGAAAAGAATCATATGATCATCTCAATAGACGCAAAAAAATTGATGAAATTCAACATCAATTCATGATATAACCTCTTAACAAATTAGGCACAGAAGGAATACATTTCAACATAATAAAGGCCATATATGACAAGCCCACAGCTAACATCATACTGAATGGTGAAAGGTAAGATTTTCCTCTAAGATCAGGAACAAGACAAGAGTGCCCACTCTTACCACACATATTAAACATATTACTGGAAGTCCTAGCTAGAGTAATCAGGCAACAAAAAGAAATAAAAGATATCAGAATTGGAAAGGAAGAAGTGAAATTGTCTCTATTTGCAGATAATATAATTTTACATATATAGAAAATCCTAAAGACACAACCAAAACCCTTAGATCTAATCAATGAATTTAGTGAAGTTGCAGGACACAATATTAACATACAAAAATCAGCAGCATTTCTTCACACTAACAACCAATTTTCTGGAAAACAAAATAAAGAAATTGATACCACTTATAATAGCATCCAAAATGATAAAATACTTAGGAATAAATTTAATGAAGTGAAAGAGCTCTACTCTGAAAACTACAAGGTATTAGATAAAGAAATCAGATAAGACACAAATAAATGGAAAGGTACCCTGTATTCATGGATTGAAAGAACTAATATTGTTAAAATATCAATAGTATCAAGAGCCATCTTTAGATTAAGTACAATCTCTATCAAGATTCCAATGGTATTTTGTTTACAGAAGTAGAAAAAAATATTTCTGAAATATATATGGAATCATAAAACACCCCAAACAACCAAATAAATCCTGAGAAAGAAGAACAAAGCAGAAGGTATCACTTCCTGATTTCAAGGTATATTGTAAAGCTATAGTCATCAAAACAGTATGACACTGCCATAAAGAGACAAATGGGCCAATGGAATAGAATTGAGAGCCCAGAAATAAACCCAAGCATATATGGTCAACAATATTTGACAAGGAGCCAAGAATACCCAATGGAGAAAGGACAGTCTCTTCAATAAATGGTGTTGGGAAATTGTATATCTATATGTAAAAGAATAAAACTGGACCCATATACCACTTGTCACAATATATGTAAATCAAACCATAGAACAAAACATAGGAATAAAGCTTTTTGCCATGGATCTTGGTAATGAATTTGTGGATATGACACCCACAGCACAAACAACAAAATAAAAAATAAACAAGTGGGACTACATCAAACTGAAAACTTCTGCACAGCAAATGAAACCATCAACAAAGTGAAAAGAGAACTTAGGAAATGGGGAAAAAAACATTTGCAAACAATATATCTGAGGGGTTAATATCCAAAATATATAAAGAACTTCTATAACACAATATTTAAAACAACAAATGACCCAATTAAAAAGTGTGCAAAGGAGCTGAATAGACATTTCTCCGAAGAAGATATACAAAAGGCCAACAGGTACATGAAAAGAGTTCAACATCACTAGTCATAAGGCAAATGCAAATTTAAACCACAATGAGATACCACCTCACACCTGTTAGAATGGCCATTACGTATCAAGAAGACAAGAACAAATGTTGCAGTGGATGAGGAAAAATGCTTGTGCACTGTTGGTGGGATTGTAAATTGGAGCGACCATTTGGAAAACAAGGTGGAGTATCCTCAACAAATTAAAAGTAGAACTACCATGTGATTCAACAATTCCACTTCTGGGAATATATCCAAAGGAAATGAAAACACTAACTTGAAAAGATATCTGCAGCCCCATGTTCATAGCAGCATTATTTACAAGAGCCAAGACAGGAAAACAACCTAAGTGTCTTTCAGTGGGTGAATCGACAAAGAAATTATGATATATGTATACATGGAATATTATTCAGCCATAAAAAATATGAGGAAATCCTTCCATTTTTGACAACATGGATGGACCTTGAAGGCATTATGCTAAGTGAAATAAGTCAGATAGAGAAAGACAAATACTGTATGAACTCACTTATAAATGGAATCTAAAACAAACAAACAAAAAGCCACCAAATTAATAGAAAGAGATCAGATTTGTGGCCAGAGGTAGGGGGATGGGAAGAGGGAAAACTGGAGGAATGCAGTCAAAAGGTACAAACTTCTAGTTATAAGATAAATAAATGTTAGGGATGTAATGTACAACATGATAACTATCGTTAACACTGCTGTCTGATAGATAGGAAAATTGTGAGGAGTTCTCATCACAAGGTGAAATTGTTTTTTCCTTTTTTCTTTCTTTTATTTTTATCGTATCTATATGAGAAGATGGATGTTGGCGGAACCTATTGTGGTAATCATGCCACAATATGTAAATCAAACCGCCATCTGTAGATCAAACCATCACTTATGCAGTGATGTATGTCAATTATTTCTCAATAAAACCAGAAAAAAAAGTGACTATAAATACACAATTCCAATAAAATCTAAGTTAACATTAAATTGCTGTAACACATGATGTTGAATATTTTACTGAATATTAAATTGTCTTTTGCAATATCAATTAGTATCTGTTTGCTATGGTGAGGTTCTTATGAGTTCAACCTATGTAGACTGAGGCATGTTATATCTGTTATTACATTTCTCTTTTTCAAACTCCTGTGAAACTGTCACAAAAAACAAACAAACAAACAAAAACTTCCTTAATTCAAGATTCTCTACTACAACAGACATTTTCGTAGCAAGATCAACAGTTTGCAAGTGTTGGAGTTGTCTTTTAGGATCAGCAAAAAGAATTCTGAGGGCTGGTTTTAATCCCATCCTAAACCAAATCCTTTCAGTGAACCCATTAGCCCTCATCATCACAGGCTCTCTAGTTAATTAGTTTATTTTACTTGTTTTTTCTCTTTCTCTTCTCTTCTCCTAAAAGGTAAACTCCATGGTGGCCCTAGTCTATCTCATTCATGCCGGTTCTATCTCTAATGCCTAAATAATACCAGAAATTTAGGAAAGGAATAGTAAGTATTGCTGAATTAATTAAGTAATGAAATTATAGCAGTAAACTAGTAATACTATCTATCCCCATGAAAACATTAAATAAGAATTTCTTTGTACTTACTCAATACTGTTTCCACAAGCTTTACAAATTTTGCAGATATTTGGCCCAACTTCATAACAGCTGGGTTATGAGTAATAAGAAAACATTTATAAAGCACTTTGAATTTCTGCCATAAAGTATTAGATGTAAATAAGAGGAACTGTATGATGGGCAAAATGTGCACTTTGTATTCATTCACTTACAAAGACACATTTACTGGGTCTCCACAGGGTAATACACACTTTCACACGAATTATCATTATTAATCCTCATTAGATCTTGTAGTGGATCTAATTTGTAAACCTAATTTGCCTCTAGGTTTACAAGTTAGGAACAATGCTCATATTAAGTAGCTAGAATGGGCACCTACTCTAATCCAGGGTTTTGCCATAATCTTGTTTTTTTTATTTGTCCCGTTTTAGCAACACATCACTGCTGTGTTATTTTCCCATCAGCACAGGGAACGTGCCTTGGCAATGGGGAAGGCTCATTCATATAAAGATTTACTCACTGGAGGCAGCAAAATGTGATGGTTAAGCACTCAGGCTCTGAAGACAGACTGTTCAGAACTGGCTTCGTCACTCACCGAGTGACCTTAGGCTTTATGTCTCCATGCCTCAGTTGCCTGTAAAACAACGATAATAAAAACGTTAACCCTTGTTAATAAAAGAGTAGACCATTGTGGTTGCTAGTAATAAATACACTGTGATTTCTCCATGTTTTTTTTCTGCAAAAAGCTATATTGTTTCCATTTGATACATGACTTGGGAGAGGGTTCTAGGGTGGTTAAAAACTGCCTTCTAGCTGCAGGGAGAGCTTCAGGCAGAAGCCCTAACACCAAGGGGATGCAGAGGGGCCCCTCAATGCTGCTGGGCTCCAGACGCTCCCAGTTCTGCTTGAGGGTGAGCCTTTCGAAGGCTCGCCCAGTGCTCCTTTGGGGCCTACCAGCCTTCAGAGGTTAGTCATGTGGTTGCTATCTTCTCCATGAGTTTCACCTCATCTAGGAAGTGGCTCTCCCGGAAGTCACACAGATGCAGGCCTGTATGGGCTGAACCCAGGGCATGCAGATCCCAAACGACCTGGTTCAAGTTCTTGTCTGGGACTATGGTGGCTTCCGTGGCATCCAGGCTTTACCTCACTCATCGCTGGTTGGCTTCTGCAGGTCTGCAAGAGGGCATGGAAGCCACACTGACTTTGCATCTTCAAGAGACGCTGGGTGTTGTCGTGCTTCTCCTCTGCCAACTCAGGGGAAAAATGGCCCGCGCTCTGCAGAGTCACCTTGGTGCTGCGGAAAAAGACAGCCAGAGAGACGTAGGAGTAAGAGGCCCGTGGATGTAGATTGACCAGGCTATTGATGGCGACCTCCACCTGGGTGGAATAATTCTGATGAATCTGTGAACTCGTAGTTGGTCTACAATAAGGAGCCAAACTCAAAATACGGTGTTGGCTGGTCTCTGAGGCAGAGAATGGCTGAGATGATTCCGGAGTTTGTGACCGGAAAGGACATCAGAGGATGGTGGGAGGCTGAAAGAAGGGGGATCCATGGGTCTGTTATGTTCAGTCATTCTTTTCTTTTTAATTAGTTTCAGGTATATAAAACAATGTAATAGACATTTATACCTGTCAAAAAGTGATAACGCCCCATCCCCCTAACATCGTACATAGCTGTTACATTTCCACTGACTCTATTCCTTATGCTGTACTCCACATCCTGTGACCATATATATATATATATATATATATATATATATATATATATATATAAAATTACAGTTGACATTCATTATTATTCATTCTTGAAGCAAGAGACAGAGCTGCAGGACCACCTAGCAGCTATCTCCATTTCTTTAAAACATGTCACCAAGACTTCCATCAGTTTTTGAAAAATCCCTTTCCTGGATACGAAAGTGGTTTGGAATTTAGAAATAAAATCTCCCCAGAAATAGTGCAGCATTTAGCATACTTCATATACACCTATGAAAAAAGGAAATCAAGGAGGAAAAGGATGAGTTTTTCAAAAAGAGTTTCATGACTTCAAACTTCCCTTTATGTTCTCTAAGTCATAGAGACAAATCTACCAGTATCTAAGTGAAAATACTATTTTTTTTTTTTTTTTTTTTTATCAACTCTATTCCCTGCCTTGCTTTTCGGTTAATCCAGAATCCAGACAGGGAAGAAGGAATGTGTTTAGCAGTCCCTCTTGAAGATCGCAGTGAAGTTCAGGATCTAGCAGAGAAGATGGAGCTACATAGAAGTTTAAAACAGTGTAAATCTCACAGTCTTAACACAATTACCGTTTCTAAAGAACCTGTCTGTCTCTTTGCAATATAAGAAGTTGTCTTTATGTTTCTTTCTGTATTTTTTCCATATTTACTTTTCTTGATCTCAGAAATAGTAACTTGATCCTTATAGAAAAGTTAGACATTTTATGAGAAAAAACAAGCTGTTCACACATCTTCTTTTACTTAAACAAATCCATTTCCTGGACTAGTTTAAGAAAACTTAGAGAGTGGGACCATTTAATGCTTATTTAAATATATCATAAATTGATGACTCAGAATATTTTGGGTGACTTCTTTTGGAATTTTTGCATTGTGAAAAAAAGCACAGGCTTTACCTGTAGTTGAAATTTCTTGCATCTGTATCACTACTCTTTATCATGTAAGATTGTTTTTAATAACTGCTTTGTTAAGATATATTTCACATGCACTACAATTCACTCATTTAAAATAATAGTTTTTAATATAGTCACATAATTGTGCAACCACCACTACCACAATCAATTTTAGAATCTTTTCATCACCCCCCCCAAAGAAACTCTAATATACATGAGTAGTCAGTCTCTATGTTTCCCCAACTCCCCAATCCTAGGCAATCACCAATTTGCTTTGTCTCCATGAGACTTTTAAAAAATGATGGATTCAAAAGTTAAATCAACGAATGTATTAAAATTACATAACCAAAATTTGATTCATTTCTTGAATACTCAGAAATAAAAGTGTTAAAGATGCATGAGCAGTAAGTTATGATCAACACATATATGCTAACACCTACTGCAATGCTGAGACTATGAAGGAAACTAACATGCTATCTAGTCACAATGAATTTGAGAAAATAGGATATGAATAATGAAGGAGAACAGGGGAGTGTTAGGTAAAAACTCTTGGCCATTAATTCTATGGGCACCAGAAGAAGAAGGGGGTCCCTGGTGACTCAGACAAGCCAGGAAAAGAAATTCATACCAGGCAGTGAGGGATGGGTATTACTGAGATTAGCAAAGAGAAGTGGGGCGGGAATTTCAATAGGATGAAGGCAGCAGCTGTGGAGTTCTTTCCTTCCCAGTTTTTTCTTTCAGTATAGCAGGTAAATTAATCTACTTGCCCAGGGACAGTGACTTCGGTGTCAAACATGTGCTCCCAACAGAATCACATGGAGGGCTTGTTAAAACAGTTGCTCGGTGCCACAAACAGCATTATTGATTTGCATTTGATGAATGCCCAGGTGAATCTGGGTTATCAATTTATGATATACTGCTGGTTTGGGAGAAGGAGATCACACCACATTTTGAGAACCACTGGCACGGAAAGTGGTCAGCAGCATCCCATTCCACCGAGATGGGCAAGAAGGGTTCCCTACAACAGCTTCTACAATGGCTATTGCTTATCCTGGTCATATTCTGTTCCCTTTGGCCATCAGTGATGGGCACAGAAGCAATAAGTTGTTTGCTGGATTGAATCAAATATGAATGTTGCTTGATTTCTGTTTCAGCATGTGAAAACATTGTTTTTTAATTTAAAATGTCAGTCTTGAACTTTCACCCATTTTTAAAACTATACTTCATTTCATCTTCATTTGAAGTTCTTGATTTTGATACTTATTTACTACTTCACCAGGGGAGAGGGGATATGAATTAGGAGTGATGAGGCTACAGCACTGCAAACAGGCCTATTTCTGCACAGTTTTCTTCGGAAAGTACCAGAATTCTCCCCCAAAAGGCGTTTTCATCCCACTGTTTCTCAGGGGAATTTGGCAGTTTGAGTAATGGGAAATTAAAACCAAGAGTTTGACTTTTCTGATAGGGCTGTAAGCATTAGAAAGTTTGCTTATCTTTCCTTATCTGGCAGCCCCTTCTAGTTCGCTCCCTCATACACTAGCTAAATTCCTCATTCAACATTTCTAAATTATATTCAGACTTTTCACAGATACAAATTTTATTCTCTGTTTTGCAGTGAGTCTTTTTAAAAAGCAATTTAGGCTACATTAAATTAAAGATGGTCTGGTTAACAATAATTCATAAATTCCAGATCCTGAATAACTTAAAGGAAATAAGCACTTTATAAGGAGAAAATTGTTATAACTGTAACATTAATTCAGAACCCAGAAATGATATAATAAATGCACAAGATATTATTGAGTTACGGAAGTTTACTTGAAGGAATTTTTCAAGAACTAGTATGTGAAAAGCCTGGACAAGTTGAATTCTATATTACTCACTCTTTGACTGCCCCCTACTGGCTAAATTACAGAGTGCCGATCAGGGCATAGTACTTGATCTTAAGATTTTACCAAAAACACTTGCTATGAGATTTTTATAGGTGTTCGGATTTTATAGAAGACTTGTGTGATTTTTATTTTCTATGTCTCTATACAATGCAAAAGTGATTTATTTCATTTATCTTTAATCCTTGCTGATATATATCTTGATTTTTCATTTGTACTAGTCACTTTCTCTAAAGAGTTTTTGATAATGGTAATAAAAGCATTGCACTCAGGAGTGACCACAAACAAGGAACTTAGTGTACTGCATTTTCAGTGAGAGGGACTTCTCTTCTTATAGTTTAGTGAAAGATGTGGTTTGCTGAATGCAGCGGCTATCATGGGAGCTGTAGAGTTGAGTTTTGTAACTAATGCTTTGCATGTCATTATTCATTTTATACCTTCATTTTTCTGCACTTAGTGGTAGCAACCAAATACAGACTTATGGAAATTTTGTATTGGAAACTGATGAAGTTGCTTTTTTTAAGGTTTCAAGGAATATCAGTGAGATGACAAGTCTTAAATATTTGGGGAGCAGCTGTGGGAGTTAAGTTTACATGGTTAATATAAGTTTAATTTTTAAATATTTTAAGTGGAAAACTGTAATCCTGGTATTCTGAGTTTCTCAGCCTGTGAACTGAGATTGTGGAGGGGTACAGTTTAGGTATAATGTCTTGCAAGTCAGGCTAATTTATTGACCCTGTTCACTTGTCACACAAATTAAAGTATAAGGGCCGATGCCCCAAGGGCATGTGATGGCTAGTAGTGGGTACCTATTCCTTCAATGGCCACCCCAAGGAAGTGAGCACCTGTCATGGGAAGGAGGGATGAAAGATATTTCTAGTTTTCATCAAGAGAGGAAGTTGCCAGGACAGATGCAATCCTACCCATTGTGGGGCAAGGTCTTTCTGCAGAAAAAAAAACCCAAGGTTGTACAAAGGATAAAGTTTGCCCTATAAACCTAAGGGTTTAAAATAATGTCATTTCACTTTATTTTCTCAGACTCTAAATAAATCTTGAGACTGAGCTCACATCATATTGAGTTATCAAGACATCCAGCTTTAGTCCTTATTATCCTGGGGCTTCCTCTACTCTAGGTTCAGATGAAGAAGATCCCAGCAATTTTGCGCAGAACAAACTATTGGGAATGGCACCTCAAGTTATCCATCCTCCCTGATTGCCCTGACACCTATCCAACCCCCAAGTCCACAGGTTCGGCCTTCGCCAAGGCACACTTTGGGGAGGAGACTGCAGGACCCCACTCCTCCCCCTGAGTCCTGGGGAATCAGCACTTTCTACACCTTCTAATCACCTTTCTCCTACCCTTTCTGGGTCACCCACCGTGATCTCCTTAATGAGTGTAGCCTTTCATTACAGCCAGGATAAAGGATTGCCAAACAACTTCTGCTGGAAGCCTTGCCAAAGGACCTCCCTGGAGGCAGACAAGCACCAAGGCAGGAAAAAACAACAAAAACAAAAACAAAAAACAGTGCAGAGAATAAATAAAACTTGGTTTCCATTCATTCTGATTTTTCCACAGCAATCTAATTAAAACTCATCAAATTAGTCTGCCATATTTGAAAAGTCAGGGAGAATGAAAAAGATTTGAGTCTGGGAAACTAGAAGATTTATTTAGATAAAGGGCAGAATTTCTCTGGATCTTTGTATTTCATTTTTTTAACCTATTTATTTATTTCTGCTGCCACCTGCTGGTGCACAGGGATTCTTCGTGTGCTGAGCCACTGAGGGAGAAAACATGCGCTTTAATTCATTGCAGCCTGTACAAATCTGTCAAGTTTGAAGGTAAGGCCCGTCAGGGAATCATAAAAGGTTAACAGTAGAATTCTGACAATACTTGAAATACAAATCGAAATGTAGTGTACTGGGGAGAGGTCTATAGAAAGAGAAAAGTGATAAGGAAGTAGGTACTATACAATACCTGAGGTCAGCAGGTTGGAGCTAGGGTGCTGCTAACATAAATATCGTTAACGCTGTGGATGCAGTTCTTAATATTTGTAATAGGGTCTTCTGGGCTCCTGTAGTTATTCAGACGGTTACAGAAGATAAAAGGTAATCCCGGGGATATTTGAGCTGTTAAATACATATTCCTCTGAAGGCTTGTTCACCTCTTGCCCATTTTACTATTTCTCTAAAACAGCACTGTCATGCAGGGTGTCATGCGGGGTCTCTGGTCCCACGCCCCACATAAGAACGCAGGACATGGTGAGGCCAACAAGGAACACCCACGGAGCCACAGGTAGGAGAGTCATACCACTATATTCTCGCTGGCAGCTGTGTTGGAGACACAGGAGGCAGTAGCCACATGATCCGCAACCCGCCGTCCACTTGTCTCTGCCAACCAACCTCACTTGCTAGCTGCAATCTGCCTCTCAGCAATCTGCAATCTACACTCCGCCATGCCACGCCAGGATGCCATACCACCATGCCACACCTTGCTAGCTTAGCCACCATCTTCTTGCTAGCCCCCATTTGCTGCTAGTGTAGCCACGGCAGTTATATTAGTGGCCAATGGCTCACTGGTTACAGCTGACGGCCAACTAGCCACAGCTTATGGCCATCCAATCACAGTTGATGGCCATTTACTACCTACCATGCGGGGCGGCCTGCAGGGTCTCACCTCCCGCTCCCCACACAAGAACGCAGGATATTGTGAGGCCAAAAAGGAACACCCACGGAGCCATAGATAGGGGGTTCATACCACTATATTCTCGCTGGCGGCTGGGTTGGAGACACAGGATGCAGGAGCCACACTGTTCGCAACCCTCACTGCGCCGCTTGCAGGCTCAGCCACCATCATCTTGCTAGGCCCCGATTTGCTGCTAGCGTAGCCATGGCAGTTATGTTAGTGGCCAATAGCTCACTGGTTACAGCTGACGGCCAACTAGCCACAGCTGATGGCCATTTACTACCTGAGCCAGCACCTTTCCACGTGAGGCCGAGAGCCTGGAAACTGCACTCCTGGCTCTGTTCCCATACTCCACCCCTACAGGCTCTCGCCTCACAATCTACATGACAAGCGTCTTCTGCGAGGGGCCTGTGTGAGGAGCCTGGAGGTGAATGCAATATCCTGGACACAGCCAGGCTCTCTGGGCACAGCCAGGGTTTCTCAGGGCACCACTAGTCCTTCTGGGCACAGCCAGACTTCCTGGGCTTCTTAGGGTACCACCAACCTCCTCGGGCACAGCCAAGGCCTCTCAGGGCACTGCCACTCTCTCTGGGCCTCTCAGGGTACCATGATGGAACAACAGTGGCTCACAGTCAAGGTGCTTACATATTCTCAATGGCGGCCAGTCAAGACACAGGAAGCAAACATCCACCGGTTCCACTACATGGTGGTATGTTCCCAAGCAAACAGTCAAGTGGTCCATTAAATTAGTGATGGAAGCCAATTCCCCATAGTCCACCGTCATTTGCTAGGGCGGTGCATCACAATGTGTGCCGTCTCCACAGGGCGAAGGCTCCAAGTCCTCCCCAACCTGGGGGTGAGGGCCTCAGCAAGCACTTCCCAGCCCACAGGGCCGCAGTGACCATTGCTTTCTCCGGCCTATGCTGGTCAGAAAACCGTCCATGTCTTCCCACCCCTCCACAGGGGTCCAGCTCTCTGGCAGCTGCTCCTCCTGGTCTTCCTGAGAATGCGTGTTCATAGGCACAAACTGCTCCACCGCCCTCCGGGGAGCTTTGGCCGGCACCATACCCTGCTTGCTGTGCCATGTGTCACAAGCGCTATCCATAGTTGATGTAATCTTTTTTCTTTTCTTTTTTAGTGCTGGACAAAAGTAGGCAGTGTAAAACCACTCTTAAATACCACCAAGGAACAAATTCTACAGTCTGAAAATTAAGCAAACTCCATGTACACACAGTAGCCTTAATGCTCAAGGATTGGCTTGATGTCAACCAGTGTACGGTCTGGAATTAATAGACTAGGAGGTTTTCATTCAAATCAAAACAAAGAAGCAAAGGATTCCACATAGAAACATGTTGCATATGTTCTTGACCATTTATGGCGTCAAAACTTAGCCTCTAGAAAGACTTCTCACGGTCCTGGATTCAGCAAGGACTAAATTATTTACTGACAGGGCGGTATTATGGAAAGCCAACTGCTGATAGCACCAGCAGTCGCTCTTGAGAGATTTCAATTCTACAAGAGGAATTAGCTACTACTGAAGAAACTGCTGCTTGTGTTACAAGTTCAGGCAACTGACTCAACATCTCAAATTGAGAGACTTCTGAGATCATGTTGGAGTCGTGGATGTAGAGTTCATGATAGACTCATTTCATGTTGCTACTTGAGTGAACTAATGGTGGTTTTTAGAGAATGTAGCCAGTTGACCATGGATTAGTCAACACTTTTATTCACAATGACGCTCAACTTGAACTAGCTTAGACATATGGGAACTTGATGGTTCACAGAATTCAACTGAAGTTCATAGAACCAAGTCACAGGAAGAGCAGGGATCTGGCTGGGTCTTAGAAATAGATAAAATAAGGGTTGGGGTACTTCTAGTGTCCTTCAGCTGGGCTTCTCAATTCACAACAGCTTTGTCTCTAACGCAGAAAATCCTCCTTCAAAAGGAGGCATTACATCCTCTGACAGTTTGCTAGCTAGCTTCCCATCCTCACCACTCTTGCCATTTAAAATTCTTGGGGAAGATTATTAATTGGCTTGAGTCTGGCCCACACTTGGATCAACCAGCTGAAGCCTCCAGAGGAACATGGGGTAACGGTTTCGAGCAGGAACTCTGAATCCTGACTGCTCGGCGGTGATTGTGATACTTATTAGCTCTATGACCTTGGACATTCTATTCCACTTCTGTGTGTATCAGTTTCTTTACCTGTCAGGTACAGATAGTACCTAGTTCAGAAGTTTATTGCGGGAATTGAAAGAAACACTACAAGCAAAGTGCTTAAAACGATGCCTGACACGAAATCAGCACCATTTAAGTGGTTGTTATTCCACTGGAACAGCAGTTCTCAATCTTGGCCACACATTAAAATCACTAATATATGTATTTTTTAATAGGAACTTTAAAAAATACTTGATGTCTTGGTCTCATCCCCAGATAAATGGCTTCTGGATATAGCCCAGCATCAGGATTTTTAATGTGCTTCTCAGAAAATTCTATGTGCATCCAGGAATTAGGAAGTACTGCACTAGATTATAAACTCCATAGGTGGGAGGATATTCTTTATGTCTGCTAGTCAATCTTCAGTGCTTAAAACCGTGCCTGGCACACAAAAGGTGCTGAAAAATATTTTTGAATGAGTTAATGAAGCAGCTATAGCAGCTGCTATATCTAGTTGAATGAGGGCAGGTGTATGTGTGTGTGCATGTGTGTATGTGTGTGCACACGAGCACACAAGCAATCCCATGATATTTTTGAGGCCAGGATAAGAGTACAAATGAAGGCCCTCTCAGCTTATTTATAAATACTTGTTATAAACCAAGCTAATAAATGGCTGATAAAACATTTTTATCCTACCATGAAAAGTAAATCTCTGTAATTACTTAGAGATACAGATATAGATTTGGAATTTTAAGACTCCTCCAATTTCCTCTCCAGAACATGGAAGGCTGAGAAGAGCCATTCTCTGGTTTCTGGTCCCATCTGTGACCACTCCCTTTGCTTCCCAAGCCCAGCTCTGTCTCTCACTGCAGGAGACCTTGAGCATACATCCAGATCTCATATGGAACCTCTGTTTATACCTCCCATGATACCCCTTAGGCCTGGGGTTAGCACTGCCAACCTCTAGGTGGGTAGACCAAAAGAAGGGTAGCAGGCTTGGGCCCATTTGGGAAATGTAGGTGCTGCTGGCAGAGGTAGATGGGGTAACTCATGGGCTGCAGGTGGGTACATTTCCTTTGCCCCAAAGACTGGTAAGCCTATAAAGAGGGGAACAGCTGGAGTAGGGTCAGAGTGGGGATTGCTTAGCATGGGGCCCATGGTTGGGTCTCTATTTTGCCCAGGTGTCAGAGTAGGCTGTACTTCGTGTGGGGGTGTGTTTGTGTGTGCATGCACCCGTGCACAAACACACTACCGTTAAAAAGAGTAATAGGCGGTCTAAAGATTGCGATACTCTACATAACAGAACTTGAAGGAGCAGCTCCTAATCTAAATGCTGTTCAAAACATGCAGGCAGATATCTCTCGCTTCATGTCATCAAAGCAGTCACAGATATGTACATGCATGCTATACCTGTCTTCTGCTTTAAAACCTTTCAGTGATTTCCCATTGCATTTACGGGGAACAAAAGTATAGGCGGTTCTGATTAGTCAGGGTAGTTATGTTCTACAGAGTCACTGGCAACAATGAGTTAGTGAGTATAGAGCCATTCCTGCTGGGCAATACGCAGGGTTAGGTTCCTACGAGCCTCCGGTCATGTTTTCATCAACCGATCAATACATAGCCTGTACATAGCCTGTTATGTCTTTGATTTTGTCTAAAAACATCTTATTTAATATACACACACATATATATTATTATTATACTTACATATGTATAGTTGCTTCATTAACACTGAACTCAACAGTCAACAACACTGTACCTCATGACAGTACAAAGATTACCTAACATGTATTGTCTCACATGTATTTTCTCCGTAAGGCCCACCACAACTTTTTTGCCTATAACACTACACAGCACTTCAACGCTACCCTTGAGGCCATTCTAAATAGTGAAATCACCAGCAAAAAGCACAAAAGGATGAAAAATGTGGCATTCAATATACTGTGAAAAGGCTCTTCGTTTGCAAGGTGAGAGCTGAAACCAAAGGCAGAGCGATGCCTTCTTCAGTCTGGTCTGGGAACATGCACGTCAGGTGACTCAAATGTTTCGCCCCTCTTACATGTCCCATGAGAACAGCGGAAGCACTCCGACTATCGATTTTGGGGTTACAAATAAATTTTAGGTAGGATGCAGTTTGCAAATACTGAGTTCATGAATAATGAGGATCAACTGTATTTAACGTGGTAAAGTCTCAAATCCTTAACCTAGAATTCAATTTGCTTCGTGAGCTGACTACATGTTGTTTGTCCAGGCTTAATCCCAATCCTCCCCATTTCTTCTCTCCTGGCTTTCCACTCCCCTGTCAGGGTGAAACAACGTTTCCTCCCGCCCCTGCACAGCCACGTGTTCTTCTCTCCCCAAGCCGAGATTTACAAGAAATGTGAGTATCTCAGAAACTGCATGGGGCAGAAGAGAAAGGGTCTTCTCAGTTTATGTATGCATTGGGATATCACATACTCCCAAACCTTTTTATATGAATTGCCTGCATTACAAGCACCTCACTTTGACGAATTCAGTGACAAACCAATCAAACTAAAGGGGTCTGCATGGATGGAGACAGTAGAGAAAATGTCATTCCATGACAAAGTGGCTGAAGAGCATCAAGGGCTGTGACCAGGCCAAATTCAATATGAATAAATTACCATGGCTTTGGGAAGTTCATGGTCAAATATTTCTTCACTTCCCATGAGATAAGCTCATGGTTGAGAATAACACTTTAGAATTATTCCTTTTCTCTATGAAATAAACTGTAGGCTAAAATTACATAGAAGTTACATGATAAAATTCAACTCCAAGGATTGATTCCCAATTTTCTGAAAAAGAAAATCATTCAAAGCATTGTGCTTTAAATGACAACATTATTGCTCTAATGACTTGGTTATACTTCACATAACTTGGCTGTATACATTTGAGATATATATTATGTATATGTATATAAATATTAGCGTATATGTAAATAAGTTAGATATCAATATAAGATATATTTATGTATATATTAGCATATATATAAATAAGTTACATATAAATATATGTACATATATGTATATATATATATTTTTTTATTTTTTTTTTCAATATACACAAAGCACTTAGCCCATCTGGCACCTGGTAAGTGCTGTCACCACCGTCACTATTATTTTGCAAGCAATATCTTTTTCTTTTTTTCCCCATCCTTCCACAACCCTTGCCTTTGGCAACCATCAGCTTGTTCTCTATATCTATGGGTTTGTTTCTGCTTTGCTTTGTTTATTCATTTGTTTTGTTTTGTTTTATATTCCACTTGTAAGTGTAATCATGCAGTATTTGTTTTTCTCTAAGTTATTTCACTTAGCATAATACCCTCTGGGTCCATACATGTTGTCTCAGATGGAAAAAGTTCATTTTTTCATTGCTAAAAATATCCATATATATGAGCACATATATACATATACATGTACATATATATGTATACATATATATGTGTATATATATATGTATATATGTCACATCTTCTATAGTCATTCATTAATTGATAGACACCTAAGTTGCTTCCATATCTTGGCTATTGTATGTAATGCCCTAATGAACATAGGGGTGCATTTTTTTTTTTCAAATTAATGTTTTTGGTTTTTGTTTTGTTTTTTTTTTCAATAAATACCCAGAAGTGGAATTGCTGGATCATATGGCAGCTCTGTTTTTCAGGAACTTCCATATGATTTCCATAGTGGCTATACCAATTTACAATCCCACCAACAGTGTACAAGGGTTCCCTTTTATCCACATTCTTGCCAGCACTTTTTATTTGTTAATTTTTTGATGATGGCCATTCTGACAGATGTGAGATGAAATCTCATTGTGGTTTTTATTTGCATTTCCCTGATGATTAGCGATACTGAGCATCTTTTCATATGTCTGTTGGCCATCTGTATGTGCCAGGGACCCACAGGGCACCTACTATATAAGGCCATCCAGCCAAGACTGGGAGACATACGAGATCTACCTGTTACATAGAAACAAACATAGAGAGGAAGCCAAAATGAGGAAACAAGGCAGTATGTCCCAAATAAAACAAGAGAAAACTCCAGAAAAAAGAACTAAATGAAATGGAGGCAAACAACCTACCAGATACAGAGTTCAAAATAATGGTTATAAGTATGCTCAAGGAACTCAGTGAGAACTTTGACAGAGAGATAACCAGCATAAAAAAGGACATAGAAATCATAAAAAAGAACTAGTCAGAAGTGAAGAATGCAATAACTGAAATGAAGAATGCACTAGAAGAAATCACCAGTAGCCTAGATGAAACAGAGAGTCGAATCAGTGATTTGGAAGATAAGGTAGCAGAAAACACCTAATTGGAACAGAAAAAATAAAAAATAATTTTTTAAAAAAGATGATAGTTTAAGAGACCTCTGGTCTAACATCAAGCATAACAACATTCACATCATAGGGGTACCAGAAGGAGAAGAGAGAAAGCAAGCGATTGAGAACGTATGTGAAGAAATAATAACTGAATACTTTCCTGACCTGGCAAAGGAAATAGACACACAAGTGCAGGAAGCTCAGAGAGTCCCAAACAAGATGAACCCAAACAGGCCCACACTAAGACACGTTATAATTAAAATTGCAAAGGCTAAAGACAGAGAGAGAATCCTAAAAGCAGCAAGAGAAAGGCAACTAGTAACTTATAAGGGAGCCCCTGTAAGATTGTTAGCAGGTATCTCAACAGAGATTTTGTAGGCCAGGAGGGATTGACATAAAATATTAAACATGATGAAAATCAAGGACCTGCAACCAAGGGTACTGTACCCATCAAGGCTATCATTTAAAATCAAAGGACAGATTAAGAGCATCCTAGACAAGAAAAATCTGAAGTTCTTCACCACCAAACCAGTATTAACAGGGGATTTTAGAAGGACTTCTTTAAGACAGTGGGGAATAAAAGATCAAAATTATGAATAATAAAGTGGCAATAGCTACATATCTAACAATTACTTTGAATGTAAATGGATTAAATACTCCAGTCAAAGAACATAGGAGGGCTGAATGGATAAGAAAACAAAATCCTTAACATATGCTGCCTACCAGAGACTTGCTTCAGATTTACAGACACACAGAGACTGAAAGTAAAGGGGTGGAAAAAGTTATTTCATGAAAATGTAAAAAAAAACAAAAACATTGGGGTAGCAATACTTATACTAGACAAACTAGACTTTAAAACAAAGGATACAGCCAGAGGAAAAGAAGGACCCAGTAGTCCCGCTTCTGGGTATTTATCTGAAGAAACCCAAAACACTATTTTGAGGGGAACTGTGTATCCATATGTTCATTGCAGCATTGTTTACAATAGCCAAGATGTGGACGCAGATTCAGTGTCATGTCTGTCAATGGAAGAATGGATAAAGAGGAGGTGGTACATATATACAATGGAATATTGCTTGGCCATGGAAGGGAATGGGTCCTTGCCATCTGCAGTGCTATGGATGGACCTGGAAGGTACTGTGCTGAGTGCAGTGTCAGAAAGAGAAAGACAGATGCAATGTAATTTCCCTTACATGGAATCTAAAGGACAAACAAGTAAAACAGAAACAAACTCATAGATATAGAAAACATTTTGATGGTTGCCAGTTTGAAGGGGTTTGGGGGTATGGGTGACAAAAGGGAAGGGATTAAGAAGTATAGATTGGTTGTTAAAATGTAGTTACAGGATGTAGGGTATAGCATAAGGAATATAGTCAATAATATTATAATAACTATGTATGATGTCAGATGGGTACTAGACTTGTTGTGGTGATAGATGGGAGGATGTTGGGGGATAAGGTGAAAAAGGTGAAGGGATGAAGAAGTACAAATTGGCAGTTACAAAATAGTCATGGGAATGTAAAATAAAGCATAGGAAATATAGTCAATAATGTGGTAATAACTATGTATAGTGCCAGGTGGGTCGTCAGGGGGATCACTTCTTAAATTATATAAATGTCTAACCATTATGCTGTACACCTGAAATTAATATAAAACAATACTGAATTTCAACTGTAATTAAAATATTTAAAAGGGGGGAGAAAGGTGAAGGGGAATAAGAGGTCCAAATTTCCAGGTATAAAACAAATAAGTCAGGGGACATAATACGCTGCATAGGGAATACAGTCAATAATATTGTGACAGCATGGTCCAGTGTCAGATGGTTGCTGGACTTATCTTGGTGATCACTTCTTTAGGTATAGAAATGTTGAATAGCTATGGTGTATCCCTGAACCTAATATAATATTGTATGTTAGCTATATTTTAATAAAAATCTTTCTAAAAAGACCATTAGGAACAAGAAAGGAGACATAATTAGAGATATGAATGAGACATTTAGGAATCACAATTCAGTCATCAACAAATGCTTTTTGAGAGTCTTCTTTATGCCAAGACCTATTTTATGCACTAGGGATAGAGCAGAAAATATCACTGAGCCCTGCACTTGTGGATCCTACATTCAAGAGAGAGGAGTCAGACAAACCAAAATATAGTCAGCTAATTATAGCCAGTGGTAAGTGCACATAGATGATAAAATAGACTAATGTGAGGAGGGGATCCCATGGCTGCTCTAGTTAGGATGGGCAGTGAAAGCTTTTCTGAGGAGGTGACATTTGAATTGAGATGTGAATAATAGGGAGAGTCACACAGACAGCTACCTGGAGGAAGAGCCTTCCGAGCAGAAGAAAGAGCAAGGACAAAGCCCCTAAGCCTGGAACAGGATTCTCATGTTTTAGGGACAAGAAAGCTGGTGTGTCCAGAGCACGTGAACAAGAGGGAGGGTGAAGGGAGATGACATTGGACAGGAAGCAGTTGGCCAAATCAGGTAGGGCTTTCCAGACCAAAGTAAGGAGTCTGAGTGTCACTGTAGACTTAGTGGGAAGCCACTGGAATTGTATGATTTGACTTACCCTTTAGAGAGAGACCCTCCCTCCAGGTTGTTCTCTGGAGGTCAGTGTTTGGAGGCACAAGAGAGGGAGTAAGATGTTTTCTTACAACTATGGAGCAGTGGTCCTTCCAAGAGAGGGCGGTGGCTATTCTAGGGCAGTATTAGTGAACATGGAGAGAGAAGGGTATGTGTAACTTCAGAGCAATATGAGAGCTAGATAAGTCGAATAAGTTCTTGAGGAAGAAGTAGAGGAGGAGGTGGGGGGGAGGGGAAGGAGGAGGGGGAGGGAAAGAAAACATGTATCAGCACTAATTAGGTGCCCAAACTATATTAGGTTCTGGGAAAGATACAAAAAAAAAAAAAAAAAAAAAAAGACAAGGTCCTGCCCCCCAAATGTGTATAGTCTTGTTGGGGTACAAACTAACTAATGCTTGTGTAATTAGGGTGATATGTGATGGTGAGACCATCTTTCTTCTTCTCCAGGAATCTGCAACCACAGCCACAACTCTGGGGAGAGAGGGGGAGAAGGGGAGTGGGAGAGAGAGAGAGAAAAAGAAAGAGAGGAGAGGAGAGGAGAGGAGAGGAGAGGAGAGGAGAGAGAAGGAAATAAAACCCCATACTACCCCCTATGGAAACATGGAGACTGATACTTACCCAGAGGGAACTGTCCCTGGAACCCCCACTCCTTTCCACTGCCTCCCAGTCTATATAAAAGTGGATTGAAGGGTATCATCAGCTGGATTCTTTGGAAGCAGATACTCAGATGAATTTGGGGAGCAAGATGTTTCGTAGGAAAAAAAGCACCTGGGAAAGGATGGGGGAGGAAGCAGGATCAAGCAGAGCAAGAAGCTGAACTGTGATGCGGGATGAACAGAGCCACAAGCAACCTGACAGAGCACCCTGGAGCGAGCAGAGCTCAGCAGAATGCCTCACATGAGGCAGAAAGGACCAGACTTTATCCGTCCTTCCCTTAGTTACCAGAGCAGACACAAGTTGTCCTGAGAAGGGGTGATCCTGGAACGGGCAGCTGTCTGTTGCTGAGGCAGTCCCTGAAGGAGCTGAGCTGACGGCTGGAGCAGAGAGTGCTGGACCTGGGCCATGTACCCTGTATCCCATGTCTATTACAGGGACATGGGGTGGTGGAGGTTGGGTGGCATGGTGGGTAAGAAGTTCTGTTTTGGAGAAACCATTTTGGGGGAAGCAATCATCCGCTCTCCTCCATTTCCCCTCCCCAGTCCGTTTTCCTTTTCCTATAGGAATGGGAGCTATCGTCCTTCCGCTAAGTTAGAGAAACTGGTGGTCTTCTCTTCTCTGAAATTGTCTGAGCTTTGAACAGGCCTGATGTTGCTGTACAGAGAGATGTCAGAGCCAAGCAAAAGAGTGTGTCAGGGGTCACCCAGTTCCCACTGTTTGGCTTTCCCTTATGGGTCAAGAAAAAATCCCCGTGGGTCAAGAAGCAGAGACTGGGAATTGGGCCTGAGCTCTAAGAATTCTAATTGGCCCATAGAGGACTATTTGCTTGGTGAAGGATCCTGACAACAGGAGTGTAAGGGGGCCCCAGGAGAAAGCCTCAGCCGGACTTTCTGTACCATGAAATTCTGTAGGGCCTGTCGGACTCTCCAGAGAATTGACAAATGTACCCGCGCGAGTAAGCCAGTATCTGAATGACTTCCACAATGAAACTGTCACATCCTAACAGCGCAATGATTGTGGTGCTGAGTGCGAGACAAGACATTGAAGAAAGATGAATTGTTCTACGTTTACACTGTAAAATTTTGAATGTGACAAAGCTAGACAACAAATCATTGTTCCCATTTTCCTGCATACTCTGGCTAAAACTTGCATTATGTGGTCATCAACAAAGTAAAAACCTTTGGAAGATTCTTTGGAAGCTACTGTCCACAGGATAATGCAGCCTCATGAAAAATGGTATCACCAACATTAAGTAAATGGTATTAGGGAATTGCAAAGGCAAGCAGATCAATACTGTTTCAATGCAAACAAGAGTCAAGGAGCCACTGGCGATGTGAATTATAACAGCATTGCTACCTTCATCTCACAGCGGGAGATACAAAATTACTAGAAACAGCACATCTGACAATGAAGAACACAGAGATGGTTTCTGGACCTCAACAGAAAGAGATGGGGCATGGACACGCTGAAGAATCTTGCATTGATTGGACAACAAACAAATACGTAAATACCTCTTCTCTATCCATTATTCTAATCGCCATTGATAAATCGCTACACTTCATATAGGCCCATGACTTTTATAGTACATTTTTAATCAGATTGTTTGTTCAGCAGGGACCCCACAAAAATATATTTGATCACAATGCTTTCACAATTACAGGCAGCCCTTAGTTTGATTTTTTTGACCAACAAATGAAGAAGGTCTCCATCTTTCCCCAAGCAGTCACCCAAGGAAATAGAATTTATCTTCTGACTCCTCCCCAGTGCAGATCAATATTGTTTCAGTGCAAACAAGTTCCAAGAAGCCCTCGCATTGTGAATAATGACAGCATTGCACCACAGGAGGAAACACATAGAAAGACAAGGAGAATATCGAGGGGAAGAAAAAAGGGCAGACCAGACTTGCATGTACACCCCTGAAGTTCTGGATCTACAGATCTCACCTGAGACGAAGGGAATGAAAAGTTGTGGAATCCAACTGGGATTAAGTTAAGGGAGATTGCTACCTTGTAATTAAATCACATAATAATACTTCAGTTCTAACCTCTGCCGTCTCAGAGGGGGCTCCTTGAAATTGCAGACTCCTTTCTTTTTTTATCCTGCTAACTACGCACCTAATTTTATGACTAGCTAACATCAGTTTGGACGATTTATCCAAATTAAATGGAGAGCATGTTTTGAACCTCCAAAAGTAATTCACTGTTAGTACTGACAAAAAAATATTAAATAAAACAGATGTGTAGCTAGAGGAACACATGAGAGCTAAAAACACCTGTTTGACAGACTGCAACTCTAAAAATCAACTGAAACCGTAAGGCAATTATGAGATAAACGATTAGTATAAACCTTGCTATGATTTATATCTTACTTATACTTGGCATAATTAAGGAAATTCTGAAGACTGTTGCACTCAGTGGCTTACAAACATGAATATTTAAAAGCATTTGATACCAATATGCCTCAAAACTTATGAGATCATTCTTTTAATGTGTAGAGTGCTGGGGATTCAAAATAAAATGTCAATTATAATAGACCTAAGTATTTCAGGTCTAAAAATATTTCTTCCACTCCATTGTGCCTACAAGTGAACTTACAAGAAATAATTCAGAAAAGCTACTGAAATAAAAATAGTTTTCTTCTGTAGAAAAGTGTCAAAGTTTTTATTAATTGTGACATGTTTACCAACCCAGACTTAAAATATGATGATTTTATTATTCATATCTCGGGCTGAAAAGAAGTGAGTCTAACTAAAAGCAGACTATAAATGCTGGATAGCTCTCTATCTATCTATCTATCTATCTATCTATCTATCAATCAATAATCTATCATCTGCCTACCTACCTATGTATCCATCTATCCATCCATCCATCCACCTACCCACCTACCTACCTACCTCCATTAAAATCTCAGCTATTCTTATTTGTTGTAATGTATGCTCGAACATCCTCTGACAAATTTGTAAACTTCCAGATATCTACCTAAGACAGTTTTTAACTCTCCTTTTCTAGTAATCACTGTGTGATAAGGAAATTAGCTAATTAATTCCTTCTTTCATTTGACACATATTAATATGAGCAAAGCCTTGTGGTAGGTATGATACATAAGACAGTTTCATAGAGCTTACTTTCTAAGGAAGAAACAGATTTCGCACAAGTATTTACAAAAGGCCCTGTAAGTCTAGCAGCTAGAATATGTACTTAGAAATCCGTCTGCCAGGATCAAATCCTGGCACTCTATAAGCAACAAGCTTTGTAATAAAAGTGTGAGTCTTAACAGTGTCTCTTAGAGTTGCTACCAAGGGATTTAGGGAACTGCACTTACAAGAGTGCCTGCTACATGGTCAGATTCAATACATGTTGGCTATTATTGTATATTATTCAATATATGTTGGCTAAAAGTATGGTAACTGCCATGAGAGGAGCAATACGGGATACAATATAATTTTAATATCAACTCACATAAAATATGAAAAATTCCAAATTAAAAATAACATTCTATATGACATTCTATAGTCAAAATTGAGTGTGTCTGAATGACTTTTATTCATCTAAACTACTTCTTATATTTCATTCATTCATTAAGTAAGTAAATAAGTCCTTACTGAGTTTCTGCCACGTGACTGGCCTGAGCTCGACAGGGGGTACAGGGCGAAAACAGACCCTGCAACCATGGAGCTTATGGCCTATCTTGGGGCATAACCAGAGGTGATTCACTGCCTCACAGACCCAGTGGACACCTGACTATGAGTAGTAAATCTGAGGAGAACTCAGAAACTTTACGAGTAAATAAAACTAAGTTTCTCAGGATATACGAATCCCCCTCAAATTCACATGTCACTTAGCACTGGTCAGATTGCTTACTTTGAAATGCAGACTCTCATCTCACTTCGCCTCCTCCTTTGCTACTTACGAAGTCACTATTAAATGTTTAAAAGATTTTAAATCTTGAAAGCTAGGTACCATAGAGGTACCATTAAAAATTCATAAGTCTTGTACAAAATATGTCATAGACAGCTTCCTTATCATAATGCAGAGCTAACACTATCTTAGGGTGGCCAAGTTCCAACATCCTGTTCAGTAAAGGATGCTAATATATAAACTATGGAATAAAGATAGAGGCAATGTAATGTCGTTGCAAGAGCCCTTTTTGAAGGCCTTGGTTTTTTGCTCATTTAAGCTAATATTTATTAAATACTTACAGGGTGGATCTCTCTCCTACTTCAGGCGATTCAGTATCTGTTTGCCTTCCTGGAAACATTACCCTCATTTTCCCTTAGGAGATGGAGAGCAGCTGACCCCACCCCCAACTTCTGTGTCGTCACGTAACTCAAGCCAGTCAAATAAGCATATCCCTTCTCAGTGGCCACAGTGATTGGTTCAGGGACATGATGCAAAACATGAGAATCAGTCCCAGGGCTCTGAGAGAGCTGTTAACAAAAAGGCTCTTTCTTTTCCCTTGAGTGGCCAGTCCTCACATATATGCCTGAGGCTTCTTACACAGCCTGCACAGAGCCTGCCAGACAACAAGGACAACCAGGAGGGAAACGGGGGCCATAGGTGGAGCCTGACTGTAAAGGAAAAGAGAGGGTGAGAGGAAGTCTGAGTGCTTGTGACTTGTTCTCTGTGGAGGGGGTACAAACTCAGGGAGAGGCAAAGTATATTCTACTTCCCAGAAATAAATGTAATTTCTGTCTTAATCTCTCATTGCACTTGGTGACAAAACAGTGAATATGAGACAGTATGTCAGTCAGTATGTCAATCAACACATGGCCTGTCCTCTTCAGTTTGAGTCAAAGGGCCACAGCATAAAGTGTGAGGATTCCATCAGCTGCCCTCTGGCTGGTGCCCTCTGAGAAATCCATGACTCCACTGGGTCCCTCCTCACTCTCTACTCAGATCTCTCTCTATCCTCCTTGTCTCCACCATGTGGTCCCTCCGGATTGTGTAGCTGTCTTTTGACAACCCCTAAATCCTCCAGAAAAACTGTATATTTCTGACCTGACCCACCAAACAACCTTTATTTACACACCGTGGTATCAGCATGCCTCCTGGGGTTTAGATGGACGTAATATCAAAGGTATCCTTTCTTCTTCACTACCCACACCCACAAATGTGGAATTTTCTAACATCACTCCACTCTAGGACTCACCCAGGGCCAGTCACCATTCTTGGAATTTCATGGACATCTATACTCACTTGTCTCCTCTCTGCCTCTCTCTTCTGAAACCCGGAATGGGAAAATGGACTTTTCCATTGTGACCTATTCTTCCCAGATCTATTCCTTTACATAAACTTTGTCTTTTGAAACTGAAAAATCTTGTCTCTGGTGAGTTGGTAGTCGAGAAAGCCTACCTTTGAAGTTTAAAACCTAATAATCTCTCTTGGTCTCTGAATGTTCTGTTTCCTGAGGCAGTGAGTAGATGCTACCTCAATTCATCCCTGAAATCAAGGAAATGAAGAAAATCACTGATAAAGAAAAACAAAACAAAACAAAAAGATCTTCTGAGATTTGCTTTAAATTAATCCAAGAGCGGGTACTGGGATGGGAGGAGTGGGGAAGTATAGATGAAACAAGATTCGCCATACCATACATGAATAATCGTTGAAGCTCTGTGATCGCCCTCGAGGGTTCATCGTACTATTCTTTCCACTATCTTACTCCTATTTTCTGTATGTTTGATTTTTGGAACACTTTCATATTATAAAGTATTCCTTACATTAAGATAAAAGAAACTTTCAAGAGGTGAATAAGGCGGGTAGGCCACACAGGAGGAGGAGGTGGCAATATGGTGAAGCTGATGGGACAGGTGGGACAGGGCACTGAGCTAGACCTCCCTCCGGAAGTGTAAAATTCCTATCATCGAACATCTAAGAGCTACCTTAGACCAGTTTGATGCTATTGATTTTTCTGACAATGAAGTCAGGATACTGGATGTTTTTCCTTTGTTAAGAAGCCTGAAAATATTGTTAGTGAACAACAATAGAATATGCCGTTATAAGTGAGGGACTTGATCAGGCTCTGCCCTGTCTGACAGAACTCATTCTCACCAGTCATAGTGTTGGGAAACTATGTTATCTGGACCCTTAGGCATCCCCCAAATCATTGACTTACCTAAGTATTCTAAAAAATCCTACAACAAATATGAATCATTACAGACTGTACGTAATTTATAAAGTTCCACAAGTCAGAGTACTGGATTTCCAGAAGGAGAAACTAAAAGAGCATCAGGAAGCAGGGAAACTGTTCAAGGGCAAATAGGGTGCACAGCTCACAAAGGATATTGCCAGGGGAAGCCAAACTCTCAATCCAGGTTCTGGTTTGCCAAATGACAAAAAAAAAAAAAAAAAAAAAAAGGTGGGCCATTCCGAGGGAATGTAGAAACAATCAAGAGTGCCACAGCAAATGCATCAATTCTGGTGAAAGGGGAGAGGCTGAAGAGCTTGCACCAGTCCAGTCAGGTACTGGTGGAGAATGCAGATCATCAGTCCCCATCGAGATGGAAGATGATGTAGTCACAAATGGGTCCTGAGCTGTGTGTCCTGAGTATCTACAGATGCATCGTATGTCCACTTGGGACAAGTCCTGCTTTTGGAACATGGAATAGTAGCCTTAGTTGTGTCAGCAAAGAGGAGTTTGTAAGCATTGTTGAAGTGTTTAAAACTACTGCTGGTAATTTTATTATGTTTTCTACAAATAGTAAAAATAAAGGACACTCCCTGTGCTGCCAAAAACAAACAAACAAACAAAAACAGAGAGGAATATGACTCTTTGGAAACTATAATCTAGTAAGGTTAAAAAAATCTTTCTTCCAAAAGTTCTGGAGCTACCTCAATTGTTTTTGCTCTTTGTTCTTTTGTTTGAAATTCCATAAAGGCAAATCCCTTTGGATCTCCAGTACTTATAATGTGGTATATGTATACTTATATTAACAACATTGCCACATTGACCAAATATTTGTTCAACCCGGCTGTGATGAACATTTTTGGAAAGTAAGTGCTGTAAGAAATTAGAAGCAGTATTAAATATTTAAAGATTCGTCCTCAGAAAGTCATATTTACCTGAATATTTACTTGAATATTTTTAAAAATCATAATAAAAGAAAAGAAAATGAAAAAAAAAATCAGTTAACATCTAAATCTTCCTCCTGTTTTTTTTTTTTTTTTAAAGATTTTATTGGGGAAGGGGAACAGGACTTTATTGGGGAACAATGGTCAAATTGTTGTCCTTTTAATCTTAGTTATGGAGGGTTCTGTTCAGCTTCAAGTTGTTGTTCTTTCAGTCTTAGTTGTGGAGGGCGCAGCTCAGCTCCAGGTCCAGTTGCCGTTGCTAGTTGCAGGGGGCACAGCCCACCATCCCTTGCGGGAGTCGAACCGGCAACCTTGTGGTTGAGAGGACGCACTCCAACCAACTGAGCCATCCGGGAGCTCAGCGGCAGCTCAGCTCAAGGTGCCGTGTTCAATCTTAGTTGCAGGGGGCAGAGCCCACCATCCCTTGCGGGACTCGAGGAATTGAACTGGCAACCTTGTGGTTGAGAGCCCACTGGCCCATGTGGGAATCGAACCGGCAGCCTTCGGAGTTAGGAGCATGGAGCTCTAACCGCCTGAGCCACCGGGCCGGCCCTAAATCTTCCTCCTGTTAAACAACAAAATTCAACTGAGTAAATTTGAGGTTGTAATTGGCTTTATTAAGTGATTGATGAATCAGGCAGCATCCTGTCTAGTAAATAGAATGGTGCTCCAAAGGGTGGTACCCAAATGGAAGGATTTTATAAGAAAGGCAGGGCCAGGGAGCTATTAACAAAAGAAAAGAGAGCATTATTTTTCTGACAGGACATCTATTTTGAGGGGAAGGGGCCAGCAAAGGTTTTATCATGTAGACTGCCTCTTCTTCCTATGCGGTGGGGGGTGAAGAGGGGTATTGAGAAGGCCCACATAACAGATTACCACATTGTCGTTGAACAGGAAATTCCAGACTGATTGATTAAGATTGTATTTCTGGGAGAGGGTGAAACTGCAATTAAATCAGGTATTAGGTCTAGGTTTGGTATCATGGGCTTTAGAGCACAAGGGATGCCATTTTGGGCGTGAGTCTTTTCCTTTACCATTCTGTTATGCAATGATGTTCAGGATTTAGGTAATTCAGGATTATTAAAGGAAATCAAGATGCAAAATAACTTGATTGGATTTGTAATTTTGAAAGGTTTCTCTAGCTGTGGTATGATGGAGAGTGCCTCTAGTCAGAAAAACTAGAGGAGACGAGTGCCTTCATCTGAAGAAATTGAGTCAGGAGGTGGTAGAGCTGGAAGGAAGGGTCCAAGCAAAGACACTGTGTCTTGTACAGGGAGGATAACAGAAAAGTTAGCATCAGCATTCCTTCCAGGTTTCTGCTTGGGTTACAGGGACAATGGCAGAGTTCAGAAGTAGAATAAAGATCGAGGAGCCAGATACTTGGCTCGTGTCTTGACTTTGCCATGAAATTTTTTTGAGGGGCCTTAGGAGAGCCAGCTAATTCTGTGTTTAGTTTTTGTGCATGTGAAATTATGAGAAAATATAAAATAATTATAACTATTTTAAACCATCAAGCATTATTTTAGATAATTATCGTTTCCCCAAAATATACGTATGATATGTTATATGACCCACGTAAATAACCAATGATGAAATAAAGAATATTTAACAGTCTTGGTCTCTAACCCCTCTTTTTGTGCAGATAGAGATCATAGTAACACACTTGAATGTAAACATTTTGAGAGAAAACAGTTCAAATGCAATTAATAGAAATCTTTGATTTAACTTAGCTCATCAAAGCAAGTACATGCATTTATTTTAGTAACGTGTCAACTTCAAACAGCTAGGAAGAAACAAGATGAGTGCTGAAATTTGAATGGACACTGGGCTATTCATTTCAGCCTAATACGACAGAAAATAAAAAGCTTTCACTCAAGACATATAGTATTCATGCAGATACCAGCAAAGAAAACACTTCCTCGTCCATCTCCTTGCAAAAGAATAGGCAGAAACTAAGAAAATAATTCCCAAGCTAGGAAGCATTTGGTGCATAATATTGAGAGCTGACTTTAACACCTGCATTTTTTTTTTTTTTTTAATTTGCACTTCAGGGTTAAAAACATTATTTTAAGATCATTCCATTTCCTTCGATAATTTTTTGGGTATCAGTCCCCAAACCTTTTCTTAAGACTAATTCTGTGACCCAACTAGAACATGTCATTGTAAGAATTCCTTCTGTCTTCCCTTTAAGAAAGGCATGGCTATTTTTCACAGTGAAACATTGATAATTTATTCCTAGAATTACAAAGCATTTTCCGGCACTGCAAAGACAGGAGACTCATTTTGTTATACTCTGATGTGCTCACATTGATTTAAATTCCCAGCATTCTGTTTAAGTCTGACCTCTGTCTGATGCGGCCTTTATTTCTCTCATCTTAGGGGTTCCCGCAGGGGTGTGGAATGCCACTACTGAGAGAGCATGTCAGCAGCATTTCTTAGCAAAACACTGCCAGAAATACAGAAAATAAACATCTTTGAAAAATAGCTGAGTTGAAGTGCTTCCAGATTCAACTCCAAACAGCTAAACTCCCTTAAAGCCTGTTAAATATTATAAAAATCTGGTCATTAACAGAAGTTCAGCCTGCAGATTGCAACATGACTTCGAAACACTGAGAGAACTAAAAGGCAAGTTTGATAGCAGCCCTGTTGATCCTCAGACAGGACAATCTCCTACTGACTTTGGGGTTGAGGAAGAGGGCAGAGGCTGAGAGCTCAGTACTGAGGAGCTCTCAGGGGGATGCGATGTCTAAATTTGGGTTGGCAAGGGCTGATACAGAGCTCAGCACCTAATTAAAGCTGCTTTGGAAACAGCTCCCCGTGCAGAATAAACGTCTCTATTTAGAATTAGTGATCACCCTCTGGAGAGTCGTCATTAGACAAAAATTAGAACGTGGCCCTTTGGAAAATCTTCACCCTAAAAGATGGTAACGCAAGAGTAATGTTCCATATTGGAGTCCTGGAACAAGGTCACATTTGTCTTATCTGCACAAGGATATCTTGCTCAACTATCAGTGTAGGGATGAATAAAGCCTGGAAAATTCTCAAGCTGTAGGGAGAAAGTAATCAGGCTTTCACATGGAGGTAAGAGTAGTTCATCCATGAAAACATGCATCCTAAGCAATAATACTCCATCAATACAGACCTCTGTGAAGATCCATCCAAGGCCTTTGGTGCAAACAGGGAAAACATTCTGTAATTCCTACAGGCATGTGACCACCACTTGGGACTATAAGGAATATCTCATTACTCCATCACCTTTAAATCATATTCAGACATCCAGCTCTTAGATTCCATGCAGCCTGAATGGCAGGGAATTAATACACCATCTTTATTTATTCTCTCACTAGTTTACCTGCCTTCAAGTGATGCAAAAGTCCTGAGTTTATTTTGCAAAGCAGAGTCCAGAGAGGGACATACTGGTTACAGCTGAGATGCCGTTTCCTAAAAGTCAGCCGATTCTGCAGCTTCAGAGCCACCCTAGGCACACACAGTTGGCAGGCAGTCTGTGTGTATCTGGGTCCATTAGCCTTCCAAGTACCACACAGCACGTCCCCAGAGGGCTTCTTCCAGGTGTGCACACTCAATTCCCATACCTTTCCCTGTCTGGAGCTTCCCCTGCTCTCTGCTCCCCCTCTCCTTTCAGAGACAGTTAGAGTCAACTCTAAACACGCTGAGGCTTCCAGGAAAAAGAGGTTGATTTTTAGAAGCTTCTAGTGTGGGCTCCCTAAGGACATGTAACACAATGGGCCCTATTACCATGTTTCCCCCAAAATAAGACTTAGCTGGACAATCAGCTCTAATGCATCTTTTGGAGCAAAAATTAATATAAGACCTGGTATTGTATTGTATTGTATTGTATTGTATTGTATTGTATTGTATTGTATTGTATTGTATTGTATTGTATTGTATTGTATTATACCCAGTATTATATTATATTATATTATACCCAGTATTTTATATTATATTATATTATATTATATTATATTATATTATATTATATTATATTATATTATATTATATTATTATATTTAAGACCCGGTCTTGTATTATATTAAAATAAGACCGGGTCTTATATTAATTTTTGCTCCAAAAGACACATTAGAGCTGATGGTCCAGCTAGGTCTTATTTTGGGGGAAACATGGCATGTTTCCCAAAACAGATAGAGATCTCTCTCTTTCTGTGTCTCTCAGTCTTCCTCCCTTCCTCTGTCGCTCACTTCCCCCTTCACATTCTCATACATATGAGGTCTGACAATTAAGTCGCGAATTTGTTGCAGTGATGTTGCTAACCTTTTTTGACATCAGAGGGATTATTCATTATGAATTTGTACCAACTGGACAAACAGTTAACCAAGTTTACTATTTGGAAGCACTGGAAAGGAAGTGAAAATGTTAGACGACCTAGACTTTTCGCCAAAAATTCATAACTCTTGCATTACAACAATGTACCAGCTCACATGGCACTGTCTATGAGGCAGTTTTTAGCCAGTAAACAAATACCTGTACTGGAACACCCTCCCTACTCACCTGATCTGACCCCCAATGACTTCTTTCTTTACCTGAAGATAAGAATTATTGAAAGGAAGACATTTTGATGACTTTCAGGATATCAAGGGTAGTACGACTACATCTCTAATGACCATTCCAGAAAAAGAGTTCTAACATTGTTTTGAAGAGTGGACTAGGCACTGGCATCAGTGAATAGCTTCCAAAGGGGAGTACTTGGAAGGTGACCGTAGTGATATTCAGCAATGAGGGATGTAGTACGTTTTCTAGGATGAGTTTGCAAACTTGTCAGACCTTCATACACACTTCAGTTTTAAAAAGTTAATATTAGTACTGTTATTCTACTTAGCAAATGAAGAAATTAAGGCTCAGAAATATTTAGTAACTTCCCTGGATGACAATGGAGTGTGACTGGTAAAGGAGACATCTGGAGCCCAGTCTGTCTGAATTCAGAACCCATGCTTCTAAAACTTCTTTTGTCAGAAGCAGAAAAAAAGTCAATATTTGAGAAGATGACTCATAGGAAGATAATCGTTATTTAATAAAAGAAGGAATTAGGTGCTTAGGAAAGTAATGTATTAACAGGTAGATGCTGGTGATGATGGTAAGATAAACTGGCTGTAGAGCTTTTGTTTTTTGTCGTTCTTCTTTCTCCAAAATAAAGTATAGAGCATGCTTTAAGCCAAGAAGAAAGGAAAGGACCAGAATCTTAGTTTATTGACATTTTATTCATTATCTATTCCTATGTAACAAATGATTTAGTGGTTTAAAACAACAAATATTGAGATCTCCCATCTTCTGTGGGTCCGAAATCTGGGTATAGTGTAGCTGGTGCTTTTTGCTCAGTGTCTCTCATGAGGATGCAGCCATCTTGCGACTATGGTGGAAGCTTCTGCTTCCAAGTTCACTCTCATGCTTGCTGGCCAGATTCAGTTCCTCATGGATTGTTGGGCTGAGGGCCTCAGTTGCTCGTCATGCCTTGTAAGCCTGTCCATCGTTCAGCTCACAACCAGGCATCTGGCTTCTGTCAAGTGAGCAAGAGATGGAGAGATAGAGAGCAGTCTTTTTTGTAACCTGTGTTAATCTATTCAGGCTGCTATACCAAAATACCAGAGACTAAGGAGCTTATAAACAGAAATTTGTTGCTCACAGTTCTAGAGGCTGGAAGTCTGAGAGATCAAGGTGTCAGCATCATCGGGTGATAGCCCTCTCTGGGTTGGAGACTTCACATTGTATCCTCATGTGGTGAAAGAGGCAAAGGACCTCTCTGGAGCCTTGTTTTATAAAATACTGATCCCCTTCATGGGGTCTCCACTCTCATGACTTAAGCACCTCCCAGAAGACCCACCTAGTCGTACTATGCTCTTTGGCGGTTAAGATTTCAACGTATAAATTTAGGGGAACACAAAACCTCAGACCATAGCATTACCTAACCTGGGAATTAACATCCCATTATATTATTTTTGCTGTATGCTATTCATTAGAAGTGGGTCTGTAGGCCCAGCCCACAAGCAAAGGGAAGGAATTATACAAAGGTGTGAATACCAGGAGGAGGGGATTACTGGGGGCTTCTTAGAGGCTTCCTACCACACATGTAGATGGGATTGATTGCAGTCAAATAACTTCAGTTCAAATCCTAGACTTATTACTTGCTAGCTATGTGAGCTTCAATAAATTACTTACTTTGACCCTCAGTTCTCCCTTCTGTAAAATGAAACTAATAATGGTACCTACTGATCTCAAGGAGTCAACTTGGATTAAATGAATAATGAATCAAAACCTAGGTTAATGTCTGGCACATGGTGGGCATTCAGTGACTTTCAGCTAACGTTATATTAATAATTGTATCAGTTATAAGGTAGCTTTTCTAGTAATAATGTAGATGCAGTTGAGGAGGCTTTATTTTCAGCTTATGAAAATCATGTAACATAAATGAAGTGGTCACAAAAGAAGCCAAAGCCACAACCATTCTTGGAAAAATTGAAAAACTTCACTGGTGTTGGCCCTGAGCATTAATCTCAATGTAGTAAAATCTCAAACAACTAAAACATAATCTAAGGAAGTGGAATACTTTATTACTGTATCACCCATATAATCTACTTCTTATCCTGATTTCTTAAACATATTACTGTCCAAAGGAGAATATTAACTGCCCGCTGAGGAATGGAGTAGGCTTCTTTGGCTAGTGTTCCCTTCTCATTGAATCTGCAGTATAAGCCCTTCCTCCCCCTTTCTTCATTGCAGACCCCCCCAGCCCTACACACACAGACCCACCCGCAGACACACAGACAATCAGACTCACACAGAGACATATACATACTCAGACTCAATTCTTAGATATAAATACTAGCTACATTGAAAACCAACTGGAATTTCATAGAAATGCATACCAATAAATATGTTCGATTAATGAGATTTTACCTAAAAGTCCTTCTCTATTTCCCTGCTTTGTAAATGGCATCTATCATCTCCATCCACACACACACACTCTAATCCAAAATGGGAAACCACCTTGATCCTCTCTTTTTCTGGCTTTCCCCATCAGATCCCTCACTCTTCTCTATCCAGCCCTCCTTGGTCACATCTTTCTACCCCAAGTGCAGCTAGTTTAACTTAAGCTACCTACGATCAACGCCCCAAAGCCAAGCTGGCTTCCTTTCAGAAATGAAGACGGGCCCTCACTCCAGCTCCTTATCCCAGTTTGCTGCCTGGGCCCAGCAACACCTTTGGGGAAACATCACCATAACTCACAACATTCTTCATGAAGATTGCCCACAGCCCTCATCTCTGCTGGGTCATATCCGGTCCCTGGATAAATGCAGTGAGTACATTGACTCCCTCTTTCAGCATATGAGGTCGGACAATTAAGTTTGTGAACTTGTTGCAATGATGTTGCTGACCTTTTTTGATATCAAAGGGATTATTAATTATGAATTTGTACCAACTGGACAGTTAACCACATTTGCTATTTGGAAGTGCTGAAAAGACTGCTTGAAAAAGTTAGATGACCTGAACTTTTTGCCAACAATTCATGGCTCTTGCCTCACGACAATGCACAGCTCACACGGCACTGTCTGTGAGGGAGTTCTTAGCCAGTAAACAGATCACTGTATTGAACACCACCCCTACTCACCTGATCTGGCCCCCGATGACTTCTTTCTTTACCTGAAGATAAAGGAAATATTGAAAGGAAGACATTTTGATGACATTCAGGGCATCAAGTGTAATATGACGACAGCTCTGATGGCCATTCCAGGAAATGAGTTCTAACATTGCTTTGAAGGGTGGACTAGGCGCTGGCATCAGTGCACAGCTTTCCAAGGGGAGTACTTGGAAGGTGACCGTAGTGATATTCAGCAGTGAGGTATGAGTTCCCAAACTTAATTGTCCAACATCGTGTACGATGTGAACACCTAGGACAGGTTGAGCATTATGCAATGCCCAGAGAACGCAGTGAGAGGCAACACAGTTTGATGCCTGTGGTCATGGAGTTTCCACAGTTGCAGGACAGTGTCATTCTGTGAGCATTCCTAGTTGCATTATTCCTTGTACATGTCCAAGGCACAGCCACTGTGTACAATGATTTGCCTCCGAAGGCTACATTACTCCCTACAGATGTGGACCCTACAGAGTCCCGTGATTTGGTCCAAGTTCAGTGAGCTGGGACATGGTAGCACAAGCACTCTGATCTGCCCTTTGGTGGTTCACATGGTCTCAAACGCGACCAGTGCGGGTCTCATCTCCTGCACCGTGTGGAAGGGAGCGTCTTTATTCTTATTGGCGAGGTGGCCCTTATTACTTTGGAGTCCCTATTCCTGCTCAAAGTTCCACAAGTACTGAAAACACATTTTTAAGGATTTAGACATGGATTTCCTCCCTTCCTCCTGCACAACTCTGGCGACAGAGCCTTCCCTTTGGCATAACCAGGGCCTGTGGCGCTGGAATGAATGAGGCCTATGCCTTTGGACTCTTCCTCTCTTGTTTGAAGTAAAATATCTTTGACCACCATATGCAAATCATTCCTCAGGCGACAACGCTTCCAGTGGAGGCTGTCCCGAAGAGGATCTTGCAGGTACAGAAGAGTAAGCCAAAAGTGTACAATATAAATGGTTATTTAGGCAGAATTAGAAATTGATGGCAAAACATGGATTATCTGCCAGCCGTTATCAACTTTATCATCATAACAACTTCTACTTATTGAAGACATACTATGTACCAAACACAGTGCGAAGACTACTCATGAGCTATCTGTGAAATATTTTATTTAATCTTTGTAGTTTTCTGTTTTGACAGATAAAGGAACTGAAACTCAAAGAGGTTCATGCACCACAGCTAGTATCAAAACTGGAACAGTTCCTTCCAAAGCATGCTCTTAACCAGTAAACCAAATTCCTGTGCCTTCAACATTTCCTCCAAACGTGGTTTTGAAGTATGCTGTGTGCTCTTCTCAGACCACCACATAAACCGTTTGTCACAAGGGCTTTCTTTCATTTGTTTGACCATCGGCCGAATGCGAATGCTCTTCACACATTCCCTGCCAAACAAACATTGCATTAAGCAGTCCTAAGGGGACTTCATGCTGGATAGAACAAAGAATTCAAGTTTTTAGAATACTGTGTTTACATTATAAGCTAATTTAATAATAATTAGCGTCACGTCTTGCCTGAGGCAACAAAAAGTTGAACTGTAGATTGTTTTTAATAATGCAAAGATGTCAAGTGATATCTCCTTCACAAACACGGGACACAAAGAGAAATAAAAGCTGGACAAATTATGAGGAAAATGATCTATGCCATTGGGCATAATTAAATGAGAGTTAGATTGATTTTAGCATACAATAATAAAATGAACCAACCAAAATAACTCAGTTGGAGAAGCCTATTGGATTTCAATTTATATAAACTTTGAATGGGAGAAAAATAGCCAGAAAAGTGTTTCTTTTTAATGCTAAGAAAAATAGTAAGTGAAAATTTATTTATAATTTTGTTTGATTTTATGTTCTCAAACTTGCTCAGCCCTTTCATGACCTGGAATTTCAACCCCAAAGCATCCCCACCATGTATTCTCTTTGGCGCAAGACAGCATGTAAATAAAACAAATAGACTCCCCAGCGTTTTGCAAAGTTAAAGTCCTCAAGTTTTTCAACAAAACATACAGAAATACTCTTCAGTTTGGGTTTGAGTGGGTTTTGCCTTATACCATAATTGGCCACTAGATGGCGAAATATGACATGAAATGGAGGCTGCGGAGTGAAGTCTGACTTTGAGCTAATGAAAACCTGTAATGGTACTACAGTCATTCTTAAGGTGTGTACATTACTTCTAATTAAAAACACTTACCGATTCATTTAAATTCTTGTCTAGAAATCCTCAGGCTAAGACTTAGTTGACTGCAAGGCCTGTTCCAGAGCCCCACTTCTAATAACCTGTCTCTGCCAGTTTCTCTCCCAGGGACTCACTGCTTAACAATATTTCTCAGAGCTAACCACCAGTTTGCCAGAGTCCTGATTCAATTATCTTCTGTCACATTCTCCATCATTCTTCCTGACCTTGTTTCAGCATCCTTCACTTCATCCTTGCATATTTACTTGGATGTGGTCACTCTTTTTTACCTTTTTGACTCTTTTCTTTTTGACTCTTGGGGGCCTAATGAGTACATTTCTCAACAGTGTGCCTATCAGTATGCTTATTCCAGGTGCTAGCCTGAACCAAAATGAGCCCCAAGATGCAAGAGGAATGTTTATTAAAAAAAAGGTCACATATATGTTATAGGAAGGCTGATGGAGTGAAAAAAGGAGATGAAACTCAGACCAGTTAAGCAGCTTATTCAAAGTTTCTTATCAGTAATTGCTAAAAATAGAACCAGATACTCCTGACACCTGATTTGGCACTTCATTTGGCCAATATTATCTTTCTTTGATCATTCAATGAAAGAACAGAGTAGCAATTTGGGGGAAAAGCCTGCCAAGTAGACTTAATAATCTTTTCCAAGTGCTATCAGTGAAACCAGTAATAGGAAAAAAGTTTTCTGCTAGCCTTTCCACTGTTCTGGACTTAATAATTTCTATAATACTCAACGCCCTGAAATTGAATCATGTTACTAGACTTTCTTGTTGGAGATTAACAAAGTAAAAGTGAGACTGAAATTTCCCAAAGTAAGTGCTCTTTGTGAAAAACCTCCTGTGTGATCCATACCATATGTCATTTTATATACAGATATCTTATAAAATGTTGAAATAGCCAAGCAACATTCTCTATGAAATCTTCCCTAATCAAATGTACCTAACTAACTTAAACCAATGCCATTTCCTCTGTGCCTGTCATAAAACAGATGCTCAATTTGCACAAAGAAGGAAGGGAGGGAGGAAGAAATAGGAAGAAGAAAGGAGATGAGAGAAAAGATGTGTCTATTGAAAAGATGTAAACAAAATCACCAAGAAGCATGCTTTCTTTGTCCAGTTGAGATGAAGAAATGTCAGCTCTCTTCTCAGTATAACCTAATGTCTTCACATTGTCATTACAAAAAAATATTCCCTAATCATCTGTTTTCTAAACTAAACAATCCCAGCTCCTAAAACTTTCCCTCAAGGCTTTCATTAATTGTTTTCATGCTTATCTATACCAATTTTGATTTCTTTCTAAAAAGTCAAAGTTATTTGAGATTATATTCCATAGCTTTTCATGATCCTTTAAAATGCTATCCTCATTTAAGGAGATATTCAGATAGCTAAAAGAGAAACCAGATGAAATTTGTAATTATTTAAGGAGAGAACATGTTTTCAAGCTCATGGCACAGTAGTTTATCAAAACTACATTTTTTACATACAAACCAATTTTATCAGAAATTTGCTTTTTTAAAGAATAAAACAGATTAATTTTTGAATCTAGATTTCTCAGTCTCCCAGCACAACTCTCTCTCTCTCTCTCTCCCCCCATGCTATGAAAAAAATAGTCAAATATAATACTTTCCCATAATAATAATATTTAATGAAATAAAATATTAAAAGATTTTTACCTTGAATTCATAAACTATACAAAGAATTTGTTATATAAAAACTCAAAACCCCTGTTGGCAAATATTTTGGGGAACATACAGATAAATTTTCCAGTTTAAGCATTTTCCTGCTTCTAACCAAACTGTTGTCTACGAACCACTTTCATCAGAATCACCTTGCAGGAGGGTACTTGGGCAATTCTTCTCAAAAATGCTGATTCCTGGTCTCCATTCCCGCCCTACAGAATAAGGACCTCTAGAGTTGGGTCTAGAAAATTGGCATACACCTCAGATAATTCTAATGAATATTTCAGTGTTAAGGGATACTTACATTAAGCTTTGGTCTTTTCACTTGGTGGAGCAGTCACCACCACCTCCACCCCACCCCGAAATACAGAGACTTTTTTTTTAAGTTGGTATTTAAATAATGGTGGTAAATATGTGAGAGGTATGCTTCCTGCCCAGCAAACACCCTGGATCTGGTTAGCAACCTTATTACTGTGGAAAGAGAATTTAATTGTGTTACTAGGGATCTAAGGTGCTTTGATCTCCCAGGGACTAGCTTTCTTTTTGGATGTTGTTGTAAGATAAATCCCACAATCTCTTTTATAATTCACTTGCTTGCCCCAGTTGGCACCTCACATTGCAGTGAGTTTGATTTCTTCCTTGTAGGGAGCATTAATGTAAGACATTGTCTTTTTAATAAGGAAATGGGAATATTTATTTTTTGGCTGGCCACCATCTGCCAGGTAGTTAAAAAGAAGGGAAACTAATGCTGAGTAATGATTGATAAGAGTCAGTGGTTTGAGTCTAAGAAATGGGATCCCAAGATGGTATTCTCAGTCTTCTAGTTTCTACCACTTAGGTCTCCTCCAGTTTATTTGCTTTAAAGGTGACCTATTGCAATTATGTGATACCTTAGAATTTATGTGATGGCAATCATATGATAGTTTAGAATGTTGTCCATTTTTATACTAGAATCTATTAATAGAGTTTTTCTCTAAAATACATTTGCTTCACGGCTTTTTTCTTCGCCACTTTGTAACATATTTTCTCCTATAATGAATATATTTTGAAAGATCTTTGGCTGTGACTTACTAGATGTTTCTCTAGGATAGTTTTCCTTTTATTTTACTGATTTTTGTTTTATATTCTATAAAAGTTTATTGATATTTGTTTTTTGTATAGGTGTGCACTTTATCAAAAACTTTCAGGTCCAGTTGATTCTCACAACCACTCAAAATATGGCAGGGAATTTAATGTCTATATTTTAATTTAAACAAAATTTAATAAATGTTATAATCATCAACATGAATTTTATCCTTAGCAAAACATTAACAAGGATGTTTTGGAAATTAACTTTGGAATAAAGTTAAATTAACATGGAAAGTATGTTTTATCTTGTGTTAATGCCGAATGAGAGAGAAACTAAATGATGTAAATCTCTCTAAATTGCATGAACCAAATTGCTTTTCATCCAGTGTGATGTAAGGACAAAGTTTCAGACTTCCCAGGCTTGAGGTATTATCTGTGTCATCTACATGGCATATTGGTCAAGTTTGATAATGAGTAGGGTATATGTGTCAGTGTGCCCCATATTGCCTCATTTTACACCTGTAGCTCCAGCACTCCAAGGGTATTCATATCGAACAATCAATTAGATGATCACTCCAGTTATGATTTCCTTGGCCAAAGTTTGATCAAATATAACACAAAAGAATTTGACTACGTGACTTAAAGAGAACTTCCAATCCTAAAACTCAATGGAAGAAATCTCTGTGTTAATTCACATCATTTTGTTTAATAGCTACACTACTTCTCTTATAGGAGTATTATTCAGTCCATAAAGAAAATACAGGAAGTTAAGCGAAATAGGTACAAGGGATGCCAATCCACACAAATAGACTAAGTGGTAGAAATGACATTTCAAGTTGATTGCTTGGAAATTGGAACATATTCTCCCCTATAAACAATGTTATAGCTTGTTATTAAATTCCAAAGTTCATTCAAAGTGCAGGTAGGAAGGCTACCCCAATACAAATGAGAAGTGGCTATAGTAAGTCAGCTTCAGCTTCCAGAGAAGGGCTGTGTAGGGACAGCTGTACATTCAGGCAACTGCAAGCCAATCACAGGTGAAGGTAACTAAAAATGGACAAGTAAAGGCAAACCACAGTCTCTGATGCAGGAAGAGGCCTTTGATTTCTTGACAGGATAATGACACAGCATGGGCTAATTTCCCTTGGGAATGATAACCAGATGCTTTTCAGAGTGTTGGACCTAAACCCCTTGTGAGATATGATTGATAAGTTTATTCCAAACGCCAAATGCTAATGAAGTGGGGTCACTTCCAGCCCTCTCCCCACCCCACCCCCCAACCCACCTCCTTCTGACTTTGCCCAATCACAGTTCTTCTCATTTTGGACATCTGCATGTCTCCACCAGGAGATCTCAACGAACAGAAGATAAAGAAACAACTTCAAAAGTAGTCCCTTCTATCCAAGCTCTACAATAAGGAAGAAACTTGCTCTGAATTTTGCTCTGAATCCTCTCACTTGTCCAAAAGGACCTGGAAGGTTTGTTGGTTTATGATCCGTGTTGCTTCTTCTAGTAAATAGAGCTCCTCCTCCTTCCTCCTTCAAGGGTTTCCTCCAATCAGAATAAGGCACAGTGACCCAGCCAATGTTCCACCCTCTCCAAGGAACCACTCCTCTTTATTTGCAGCATATAAGGAACGTTTATAAACCTCTCTTGTTTTAAATCAAGAGATACTTGAATTATGCTAGTTCCAAAACATAGTAAGATTATTCTTGTGATGGTAGTGACACTATCGGTTTATGTGTGTGTTCACTTGACAGATCTCTGCTATGAATTTTTCTTATGATTTACCTCACTTCTAGGAAAATTAAAATTCGAATGCAGAGATTCTGGTTGTACGTTTCCAATTCCTGGACTGTTTTATTTAATATTATACCAAACTTATGCCAAACCAATTAATCAAGGTTATACATTGAGAGATGAAGTTCCTGAAATATGATGTCACTCTTTTCTCTCCTCCCTGTCACTGTCCAGGAATACACTTCATGAATGTTGAATGAGTTAACCTGAGGGGAGCACGGAGCGGATTCACAGTGTGTCTTTTTAAGTAATTCCACTACCTAGAACAATCCTGGAAGAAGGAATAATTAACATTTTTTTCTCAGTGAATTATGCTGTGCATATTTCTCCCTAATGGTGAAAATAATGTACAGTGTCTGCTGCTCAGACTTATAAGATGAATTTAATTAAAGCAAAATAAATAAATAAATAAAATGAAATTCCCTCTATGTATCCAGGAGATAGAAAACCATGCCGGTTGGATTTGGGAGGACTTCGCACATTTGAGAATAGGAAAACATTGTTTCTATTATGAGACCCCTGTTTAAAATAACCATTTCATCTGGAAACAAATTGTCTCTGGCTCTAATTTGAAATTAAAGTGAGATGATGGCACTGCACTGGTTTCATTAGTAGGCAGGATACTGGCCTTTTATTCAAATGATTGCCCTTACTAATATTTCCACTTGAGTATCTCACATGCACCTCCAAATGGAATCCATTCTGTTCTTCCTGTGTACTCCTGAGACCTCAACACCTGTTCCTGCCAGTGTTTCTTATTTCAGTTAGTGGCACTGCCATCCACCCAGGTGCTCAAGCAAGAAACTGTAGTCACCTTCAACCTCACTATCTTAATTAGAAAAGCTTGGTGAGCTGAAGAACCATGTTCCTTCTTTACCACAACAAATAAGACATTCTTGACACATGTTTAAATGATTTTGTGACTAACCCTCTGTACTGTGTTTCCCCGAAAATAAGACCGGGTCTTATATTAACTTTTGCTCCAAAAGACGCATTAGGGCTTATGTTCAGAGGATGTCATCCTGCAAAATCATGCTATGGCTTATATCCCAGTTCGGTCTTATTTTCAGGGAAACACGGTAGATTCTTAGGCAAGACACTTAAACTTTCTAAGCTCCAGTTTCTTCAACTATAAATGCATGGATATAGACTATAGATGTAATTCTGAGGTTCTTCAATACAATCTTGCAACTGCATTCATATAAGGCTTTCTCAACAAAAAGTTGATAACCAATTAGCTACCACCACTTTTTACATGTACTTTTCCTATGGGTTGGTTTCCTATTCCATATGCTTTCTAAAGTGTCCAGTGTTGGATTCTATTACAGCATTCAACATCAAGTACAACTTTCTTTTTATTATTTATCCATCTAGTAGACACTGGAATTCTTGAAAACTAAAATTGACACATACAGGTTTATTACTTTATCTCCCCTCCCTAGCATAGCACTTAGCATATAGGACATCTAAAATAGCACATTAACCTTTTATTAAGCTAATCTATCAATCGCTGCTTTTCTAAAGAGGATAAAAAGTTAATATATTGCACTTCAGGAGTATATTTGTCTGCAGTTAGCTAAGTGGAATATCAAAAACCTTTCAAGTCTAAAGCAAAATTATCGTCCACTTGCATTCTGAAATGCAACCACTTCTGGGGTAAAATATCACACCGCTTAAACATTTTGTTATAGTATGCATTAGGATTAGAATTATCAATGAGGAACACCCAAGGGTTGTCACTTAAGTTAGTGCTATTCTTTGCAGAAATCATAAAATATCCTTCTTGCCATTTATTCAGTTCACAAAATCATATTATACATTTGCAAACTATATAGCAAACCATATAGAACTGTCTTGTTCTATACAGAGAGTTCACACCCCGAAAGACAGCATGACACTCATGGGGAAATTTTGCAGTGATGATTTCAAATATTTCTGAGAAGATAATGTCTCAAGGAAAAGGATAAAACCACTATAACCTTGTGCTTTCTAGATTTAAAGATTTCAAGAACATCTAACGTCATACAGCTTCAATAAGTGCCTTTCCACGATCAGTACAATCTTTTTATTCCCCCACTTACTTAGAAAACCTAGAAATAGCATATGCAACACTGTCAGTTTATTTATACTTAAAACCAAGTCTTCTTTCATGAGACTTAATGCTATCTTTTACCGAAGCATTCTTGAATTTGAGGGAAGCCGTGTTAGTTAAAGGCTATTGGAAGCTTCTTTTCAGGTATTTGTGCCCTGTGTTCGGAAAGCACTTTGAATCACTAAATAGTGGAGACGCTCACTTGTGTGCAAACAGAGGCCACCGCCCCAAAACACCGTCAGAAGCTTCCAAACCTGATGTGAGTTGTTCTAAATCCATTATGTAGAAACTGAAACAACAAAAACATTGACCCTTAAAGTACCTGGGAAAGTGGCACGCTCCCTACTGGTCACTCTGAGTCTCTACCTTACAAATTGTTGACATAAAGATTAGTTCTCCTGACAACTATCTGGATTTTGATTTAGGAACTGAATAGGACTCCACCACAAACAGCCACTGGATCACAGACAGTGTGTTCTTTTAATTTACTTTCATAAACAGGCAAAAATTGAAGTCAGCTGTCAGCAAAGACCAAATTAAAGAGCTGAGTGTCAGAACCACAGTTGAATCAAGATCAGTTTTTAAGGAGTTGGGGGGGAGGTTGGGTTTTTAAGCTTCCAAAGAAGATACATTGTTAGGTACAGAGCATAGACTTTCACTTGAACTGTGGTTTAGATGTACTGTGCATTGTTTACTTTTCAAAAATTAAATTTAGACTGAAAGTAATATCATTCCTAAAAAAAGAAAAAATTACTTTCCTTGCTGAAATGATGTACATGATCTCAAATATAACACAATAAATGTGCAAACCATAACCATCTCTCATATAATTAAAGCAAATATAACTCAGGCCGCTAGGCTTGTGGACACTGAATCTCCTTGCTATAGCTCCTCACAAACTCGTAATGCTTCTTTTAGTGATTTTAATGATTACTCTAATTCTGTCCTAGTATTTTTTTGCTTCTCTTGTTAGCTCACACTGACTTTGCTTCTATGCCAGTTTGCTGTGAGAGAACACTGAGACTGGGATTGGGGGCGGAAAGTAAGCGAAATGTCAAGCCTGGAACTTTTGATAATTCAATCAATAGTACAGACATCTATCATGTCTATGAAAGTAAGTGCAGACATCTGTGGCTATGTGGGATGCCTTAAAACTTGGTTATAGATGTAATTGGGGGCACTGTGGCATAGTGGTTAAAGAATACTGGCTGTAGAGTCACATTTGGGTCTGATTTGCAATTTGGCCATTCAATAGCAAATTAGTTTATTTCTTTGCATTTTAATTTTCTCATTTGTAATATAAGGGTAATAATATTTCATAGGGCTGTTTTGAAATGAAATGTGATAATGTATATAATATGCTTCCATAAAGGAATGCACATAGAAGGCACTCGGTAAAACAGTTATGCTTATTATTTTATGAATAGCTCATTTCAGTACATAGATTGTTAGGCCTGCTCTGTGGGATAGACAAAAGAAGTATGAAACAGTGTTTCTATGCTGAAGAGGTTTATAATGTCGTTTTTAGTTTTAATAATATAAATAAGCTGTAGTGCCTGGAAAGAGTAATGTGTTGCTCTCTGGCTAAATGAGTGGGAGGTAAAAATAAGAACTTCAAGGGATCAGAGAAGGAGAAGCCAGTGTGAGTTGGAAGAGTGGAGAAACCCTGCACGGGATGTGTCAGAATTATGATGGACCTTGAAAAGGGGGCTTTCCACACACGGAGTGATTGAAAGGTGATAGAAACGAACATGGCCTCTTTGAGGAAAAAGTAGTTTCTCCAAAGCAGTGTTTGTGCTGGGAGTAAGGGAGGTTCACGTTGCCAGGGGAAACATTTTCCAAAATGTGTTCTAAAAAAGGATAGTTTAGCAGGATAACCAACAGTGTCTTCTCTCTCTCTCTCTCTCTCTCTCTCTCTCTCTCTCTCTCTCTCTCTCTCACAGAAAATAGTTTATTTCTTGGTCAGATGATTGTGAAATTTGGGGCAAACAAAGGGAAACACCTATCTTCCTTACAGGATTGCTCAGAGATTTTAAAATGCTATCCTGTATAATAGAAATGTAGTTCACAATAGGGTTGAAGTACATAGCATGTAATCATGCTCTAAGTGTCCTGATCCCCATCAGTGATGGAATGCATGGTACATGCTTCTCTCTTCCTCTTGAAGGAGCTTGTAGTGAGGGAGGGAAAGGTGAGACTCAGAACGGAAGAACAGAAGTTATTGGAGTGCAGAAGTGACTCTTAAAGTATGCAGAGGGAAGTCCAGATTTGAATTTGGTGGCAAAGCTTGGAGGCTGAATTAGTCTGAATTCAAAGATGCAAGGGCTCTGAGGAAAAGGAAGGTTGGGGAATTGCCTCCTGAGAGTGAGGAGCTGGTGGGGTTGGGGTGATGAACAAGCAGCATAGCAAGAAAAGGATATTCAGTACTTCCTTTTAAGGTGTTTGAGTTAATGTGATATACGATATTCATCTCCCCTAAAAGTTGAATACAATCTGCACTACACAAAGGCCTTATGCATGTCAGTTTCATCAGTTAACTTATGTATCAATCAGCTGCTAGGTTAGCTGCGTGCTGGCTGGTCTAGGGTAGCTTCAGCTGGGATGGCTCATCTCTACTGCCTGTGGCTGCTCATTCACCAGCAGACTAGGCCAGGCTTGTGCATTCCCCTGGTACTGGCAAGGCTCCTACCATGTTTCCCCAAAAATAAGACCGGGTCTTATATTAATTTTTGCTCCAAAAGACACATTAGGGCTTATGTTCAGAGGACGTCATCCTGAAAAATCATGCTAGGGCTTATTTTCCAGTTAGGTCTTATTTTTTGGGAAACATGATAGCGACACCAGAAACACTCAGCACACTGTGAATCCTACCCTTGAACTGGCATCATTTCCCAGCTTTCTCTTGTCCAAAGCAAGTCACAGTGTAGCAAAAATTCAAGTGGGGGGCAAATTGTCCCCATTTTTGATAGGAGGGGCTGCAAAATCACATTGCAAGGGAGTGAAGACAAAAGGAGGAAAATAACTGTGACCATTTATACAATTTACAATATCTTGCTTGAATAATTTTCTCACAGAAATCTGAATGGACTTTGTTTAATACTCTGTAGAATAAAAACAGCGTGCTCAGAAAGGTGAACCAACTCAGTAGAATAAGCACCTCTGAGCCAAGAGTGACCATGAGAATGTCACTTGTGAGGTCATCAAAGGCTTGGAGGGAGCACTTAACTTTCTATTAGTCATAAAATGGGGTGCTGAGCCAGGAGTACTTAGCTCTGAAGGGACACTCTGACGCCAAGTCAGAGATGACTTAGAGGTGGGTATTATGAATGTCCAAAAAGTTACTATAGGGATAGTGAGCTCCTGGTTTATTTGACCATAGGAAAATTCTCTCCTTCCCCTCCCTTCCTTTTCTTTCCTCTCCTCTCCTGTCTTGTTTTCTCCTTTCCTCGCTTCCTATCTCTTCTCCCCACCCCCACTTCTTATAGGACTAAGAAGTGGAAATAGTATGAGAAAGGGCTTAACATATTAAAATGAAGCATTTGACCCAAGCTGGTGGGCGGTGGCCTATCTTTGGAAGATTTGGGACACAAAGTTTATGACTGAATTTGACTGAATCTCCGGACAGTGTTGTTGGTGGATCAGAAGGAAGTCCTGTTATTGAAAGTGGGAAGCAAGTTACACTAATAGTTTCTAAAAGAATTAAGACAGATACAAAACAAAGGTGCACCTGCCCTCTGGTACCCAGGCACCCAAGACATTCCACAAAAATTTATTGACCATGTGGTCTGGGAAGATCCATGGACTTGGGTCATTTTCAAAGGGATTCAAGCAATAAGAAGCCTTGATCAAGCTTCATTTTGTAAGAGATGCTGCCTGTATGCTTTTTCCCCTTTAGACATCAGATACATGGATTCAAATGTCAGTTGGATCCAATTGATTCAGGTATATTTTAAGGATAGATAAGACTCTCTTTTAATTCCAGACCTCATACAAGAGAAAAAAAAGAAAAAAAGAAAAAAGAAAGAAAGGTAAGAATCACTGAACTCTCCCTATAGAATGAACTGTACACAGTTAAGTGAACAGTTAACATAAGCTCACATAACACACATCATAATAAACAGTTGTAACTACAGTATAATTCCATTACAAATTCCAATCACCCTTTATTAGGATATCAATGGCTTTAAGAACTAGTCCTAGCCCTCTCCAAAGTAATTTACTTGATTGCTTTATTCTTGTGTCTTTCATTTGTCCTGGTTGGCATCTATCAGTGGTAATTCTGTCTCTCATGATTACCCATACCGTGCCATAAAAAAAATCCTGCACTTTCTTATATGAGAGTTGTACGTAGGCAAGAATACTTGAAGGAATTCTTGGTTGCTTTGTATACAACTCTTCGAACAAATAGAATCTATATCAACTTTTTTTCAGCACTCCCCATTTCTATTCCTACGTTTATTGCTATTATACAGGTACACGTTCAAGCCCCATTGATCCCCCAGTTACACCTGTTGTGTCTGACCAACTGCTCTGAACTGGCCTGCTACAAGATGCAGCACTTGAACAAGAGGGGGTTATAGGCCTTTCTACACGTAGGCTGCAAACACCCCCCAAAAAAAAGAATTCCATTGTGGGTGCTGACTTCAAAAATTCCTCTCACCTCATTTTCCCCTACATAATATTTATAAATCAGTTTCTTCATAGTTATTTCCTTAGTGGAACTCTAAAACATACCCCTAATCTCTCCCCAGGCAGCGATGGTTTCAGGTTTAAAATATGAATACGAGTGTTAGATGATAGTGGTTTTTTGTTGTTTTCTTTTTTAATTTTTATTGGGGAATATTGGGGGACAGTGCATTTCTCCAGGGCTCATAAGCTCCAAGTTGTCCTTCAATCTAGTTGTGGAGGGCCCAGCTCAGCTCCAAGTCCAGTCACCATTTTCAATCTTTAGTTGTAGGGGGCACAGCCCACCACCCTTTGCAGGAATTGAACCAGCAATCTTGTTGTTAAGAGCTAGCACTCTAACCAACTGAGCCATCCAGACACCCCAGATGATGGTTTTTTAACCATTTTATGTTCATTCTAGTTATAATAGCCACATTCATATACACCATCAATAAAAGTCAAGAATTAATAATAGCAAACATTTATTGAGAGTCTGTTAAGAGCTAAATTTAAATATAAATTAAATATTTATACACCAAACCTAAAGTCTATCCTTCACTCACTATCTAGAGTCATCTTTTAAAAGTGTAAATCTAATCATTCAACCTGCTTATAAAATGTTTTAAAGTAAAATCTAAGTCCTGTACCATGCCCTACAAAGTCCTCCAGAATCTCCCCTTTCCCAATTGCCCCAAGTTTATCCTCCCTTTCTCAACACTAGTTTTCTTTCCCTTCAACTCCCAACTGCCTTTGCATCTGGCTTTCCATCATCCTGCAACTCTCTTCCCCAGACTTTCTCAGAAGACTGCCTCCGTTGCATCATTTAGGTTTTTAGCTCAAGTGTAATCTCTCTAGAAAGGCCTTTTTGGACCATCCTAACTAAAGTATCATGTTGTCTCCCTCTATCACTCACTCTGTATCCCATCACATAGCATTATCTGAATTTCTCTTTCATATTCATTTGAGTACATGCTTCTATATGTCTGCCCTCACTCAAATGTTAGTCCCCGTGAAGGCAGGATTCGTATCTGTCCTCTGCATAGGTCTGTCCTCTGCCCCTACAACAGTCATTTTTTTTAAATTAAATGAACACTTAGTGATGACAGTGCTATTGGTCTTCTCCCAAATCATGGTTATGCTGAGTAATGTATCCATGGTCACACAGATGATGTGTTTGATTTTTTAACAAGTCGCTTAGCCCCAAGTTGAGCTCACGACTTCTCAAGTCCAAAACCCGTGCTTTTCACACTTAGGCTGCCCTGTATGAAGTTTTAATACTTCTATTCTGTATAAAAAACTGAACGGTTCCACCCCACTCTGCTTCCCGTAATAATTGACTGGATAAGTTGGTACAAAAGAGAGCTATTTGGTTTCCGTGTCTTATTCTGGGTCTAAAGAGAAGAGGACCTAAATATTCTGGGTTGTCATAGAACTTTTTTTTTTTTTCAGGAGAACCTGTCAAGGAAGGCAGGGAGAAGAGGAAAGAAAATGAACTGAGATAGTTTGAGCCCCTGCCATTTGTGAGGCCTCTTGTTAAGTATTATAATGACGAACACCTATGCTGTTTGTGACAAACGTTTGTGACAAGCACAGCTGTGTAGATGAAGACAGGCTGGCTCGGAGAGTTAAGAAACACACACCCCTTGGTAATGGTACTGTATGAATGTTGTTCTGTATAAATCCAAAGCCCATGAATTTTCCGTAGCATCACTGTCTCCGTGAGTGGTAGCAGTATTCTTAAGAGTAAAATGTGAAGATTTTTGCTGTTAACACCATCTCCATTTCTTCTTGTTCACTGACATTTTAATATTCCCAGACTATAATATGATATTTCTTTATCAAAAACCTGACTTCCCTCTTGTTCAGTAATAACAGAAAGTTATGCCAAATTAAATAAAGTCACATTACTTAAACAGGCTCACCAAGAAACAAGCCAAAACGCTGGATAGTGCTCAGCAGTGGATGATTTTGAATCTCCCAGCAACTAAGGAATTTATTTTTCCCTGCAGTGATACAAAACATGAGCTGTCGTCCCTTTTACGAAATAAATCAAGCCAGATCTGTGTGGCGATTTTTACCTAGAATTCAACAACTGGTCCCAAATCAGTCAAGTTGGAGGAGCTTTACACCTGGGCTACCCACGCGTGTCACATGATAGCCTCGAACCATCAGCCTAGAACCATGAAATTGACGTGGAGGAAAATTCTATTTGAGGAAATAACCATTTTTGCTGGTTTCTCAGGATTCTCACTGAAGGTTTCCCTGCATTTGCACATAATTGAGCACAGTTTCGCCTTAGCAGTGGTCAATCTGCCCGTAGAACCAGGACTGGCAGACAGTGGCAAGGTGCAAGTTATTTCCGTGCTCTTCCTCAGAATTGTTACCATTAGACACAGGGTCATATGAAGGAAACTACTTGCATTTGACAGCAACTCTCCCTATCAGCAACTTCTCCTTTCTCGATGGGGCATCCGTTCTCCCACCACTCATGGGAGCAAAGCTGACTTCATCCACAACGTCTATCTTTTGGCAAGCTGCTCACCCCAGACTTCAACTCTCCTGAAACTGTTTCCCTGCTTCCTCATATTTCCAGCTGAAACTACTTCCCTGCAAGTGCTCTCCTGGCAGCCTTTCTCTCTTACTTTAGAAGACACATTTAGACACTCTGTTCCAGCCAGAAGGTCACCCGTGACAATAAGCAGCAAACAAAACTCAGATTTGAAGGCACGGAGGAGTGATGACACATGACGTTGTTGGCTGCCTCCCTGCCAGAGCCAGCTGTTCCCTCCATACCATCCACATCTATGCTGATAGCTAACGGGGAGCTCTCCAGAGCACACTGCCTAAAGCCAAGCTCGGGTTGTCCACTGCCACACAGCACCCCTCACACTCCCATTAACACAGGATTGCTGTAAAAACAAAAAGTACCGTATACTCTCTGTTCCTTTCAATACAATACTTTTCTTTCTGAAGTTCCTAAACAAACAAACAAAAAATACTATGGCTTAACTCTTAAACGATCTCTCCTTATTATGCAGGGAGTCACGCGGGGTCTCCTGTACCACTCCCCACATAAGAACGCAGGATAGGGTGAGGTCAAAAAGGAACACCCACGGAGCCATAGATAGGGGAGTCATACCACTATATTCTTGCTGGAGGCTGGGTTGGAGACACAGGAAGCAGGAGCCACACTGTCCGCAACCCGCTGTCCTAACTGCAATCCACGCTTGCCAGCTCAGCCACCATCTTCTTGCTAGCCCCCATTTTCTGCTAACGTAGCCACGACAGTTATATTAGTGGCCAATAGCTCACTGGTTACAGCTGACGGCCAACTAGCCACAGCTGATGGCCATCCAATCACAGTTGATGGCCATTTACTACCTTAGCCAGCACCTTTCCATGTGAGGGTGAGAGCCTGGAAACTGCACTCCTGGCTCTGTCCCCACACTCCTGATAGAAAAAGTCAGGGTTTTGGTGTCTGGAGAAGTGATACTGCTTTGCTGATGCATCTAAAACTTAGTCTTGATTTTTTTCTTCTAAAGCAGGAGTGTTCAAACTTTATTCAACGTTTTTCACCAAGGGCCATATGCGGTAAAATACACAAACAGCCGGCCCACTCACTCGAGGTGAAGTACGTATTGCCTCACCTGGTTTATTTAAGTAAACTAAATGTATTTTTGGAATTTGCTGCAGGCCAATAGAAAATGGATTGTGGGCCGCAGTTGGCCCGCGGGCCGCAGTTTGGACACCCCTGTTCTAAAGATGGCATCATGTTGATCATGAATTGAAGGAAAATACCATGGTACTTAACCTCTTCGCCATCATCCTTTCTTGGTTCTGAACTGAAATCTGTCCCCTGGGAGGCCAGACGGTTCCTGATCTCCAAACCACTGGAAAAGAACCTGATCCTTTCTTCAAGAACAAACCACCATTTGAATCTCTCACACCACTCTCTCTGGTCTTTAATTCAAATGAATTCTCCTCTCCTTCCTTGGCTTTATTAAAAGGTGTTGGCCCTTTCTGGATTCATTTGCTCTTCTAAATTTCAGGCCAAGGGTGCAGGTTGAACCAGCCACTCTAGGCTTTGGCTCAGCACATCTCCAGATAAGTTACGGTTTCTGTTTTCTTCTGTAGGTTTCTGAATTTAGACTCTAACTTATGTGGGTAAACTGGATTATCCAGATGATGGGATACTATGCAGTTGTTAAAAAGCGTGTGTTTGGTCAACAGTATGGGTACCAATATAGAAAGATGCCTGAGATAAATGAAGTTAAAAAATAAAAGGAAGTTGCAGAAATAAAGAAGTGGCTTATATTATACTTTTATCCAATTTGTATTCAAAATATACACTTAATTATAAAAATAGTGATCGTTCATGGAAAAACTCAAAAAATCACACTTCTTGGATGGCCATGGATGGGAGGGAAAATTTTACTTTTCACTTTATTCAGTTTTGGTTTCCTTGAATTTGTACCACAAGCATGCATTTTTTAAAAGAATTAACAATAATAATAATAATAATAATAATAATAAAAATTGGTGGGGGACTAGTGAGATATCATAGTGAGGTTAGATATAGACTAAAGGACTTTTAGCTTTGTTTTTTTTTCTCTAGATCAGTAGTTACATCAACTCTCAAAGTAGCCCCTTGTTGATAAATGCCAGCCTCTGTGTCTCCTTGATCTACTGTGCATTTACATAAACCCAACCCTTCTTTCCCCTTCAAATTCTGGGATGCAGCATTCACCTGCACTGGTGGTGCTTCCATACCACCTCTTCTCCAGCTGGTTTGGGCAGTTTTTCCTCTCTCTGTGCCATAACAGTGCACCTTGCAAGTCAGTCTCTATCAAAGCCCCACTCCTGATCCACGAGTCCATTTAGGGTGTGAGAAAGCAGGGGCCTTTTCTTCTTCTCGCCATAAAGATCACTCAGGGACCATCTGAAACCAGGCGCCTCAGGGACTAATGAGCCAGACCATCTGAAACCAGGTGCCTCGTCTCAGACATCAGGGAGAGGCGCCAGCTTGGGGACTGACCCCAGTAGCATGAGAGCAGGGACTGTAGATAGGAGTAAGCAAACAGAACAGGTTATCAAGAGGCTCTAGCGACAGTGGACAGTTTGGGACCTGACTGAATAAAGTAGGGTGAATGGTTCCAGGTGCCAGGAAGTCAGGGTCATGGAAGATTGGCAGTGGACGCTAGCTGCAGCCATGAGATATAGAGGCAAAAAAAAATAGGGCTCTGGACCCAGAGGAGGTACCATCTTGGCTGATTATTAAGAAAAAACTGGGATGAGGGGTCGGTTATCAGAAGTAGAGCATGAGCTCAGAGAAGCACTAACAATTGGGCTGACTCATGCTGACTCGCCTCATGGGCCAGACACAGGCTCCTTTCAATCCTTCCAACTGAGAAAGGATGGGGTCCCCTGCCTGCAGTGAGACTGAGTCTATAGGTCAAGTGGGCCAAATTGTGAGAGAGCAGAAATTTTAAAGGCAGCTTAGTCAATACATGATGTCAACCAGAGTTGGGGATGAGGGCCAGTTCAGGGCCATTTACAGCAAGCCACAAGTGGGGGCCAGTGTCTGCCTGCTGCTGACAACAATTTAAAAATTTAGAAAAAGATAAAATCCATTCATTTTGCGTGTCTTCTGCACAATCATTGGACATTGGGAACTAGAATCCAATGAATGTCCTGAAAGTCTCAAGCTGTGAAGCAAAACAAATAAACAAACAAACACAACCAACTGAACAATAATCAAAAACAGGGGGATGACATCCTGTAATTTTTGATGGGAAAAGTGATGACATGTGTGGAGCCCACCATGAGGCCCATCCACAGCATTTAACCCTGGTTGCAATTTTCTCTTTATGTCTAGATTAGAGGAACACACCCATTTTCCTTAAATCACATTTAATTTGATTCTTGGAAATTCTAACGTGTTCTAAGAGAGCAACTTCCCCATTGCCAAGATCTCCTCTTGGCCTGATATTTCTCATCTCAGGTTTTGAGATGTTGTCCATTTCACATCTTACATAATGTTACTTACTTCTTGGTCAGATGGCCTGGATACATTGCAATATTTTTTCCTGTTCCAGGACTGAACTGTTACAGCAGGCTGATTGTTGGAAAGGGTGAAAGAGTTGGGTGTGGGCATGAGGTACTTAGACCATTACATTCTTTCCTTTAGCTGCCAATAAAAAGTGTTGAACTATAGACCGGCCAACAGGGCCCTGTTAAAAGAGGACCACACCAAATGGAGCTCAAACTGTTGGTAGTATTTATTTCAGTGATACAAATTGCAGGTGGAGAAACAAAACAAGCAGCTTTGGGCAAATTCAACAAGCTGTTTCTAGAGGTATTTTAAATTGAACACCCAGTGAATCAAAATACCTCCTAATTTAGCCCATATTGGAATTTGAAATAAAACATCGTTTAGCAAGAGCACCTAGTACTGAAAGGCAATCTGCATTCCTGTTCAAAATCGGGCTAAATACACTTAGGCCTCTCATTGCTAAGGTGTTGTGGATCCAAATACTGTTCTGACATTATTTCCCAAGAACTTTCTCCTGGTAGATTTCTAAGGCTACAGATCTTCAAGAAAAATTCCTGGGATTTTTCTCGCAATCCTATTCTCATGAGTTACTATGGTTGATAAACAGATGATGGACCCACATTCTGCTTCACGAGCTGCTTCACTCCTTTTTGCTACTATCTAGGAAGCCATTTTCTAACATTCATTCCATAAACTTGTATGAACTGCTTTGCATGTATGTGCCATCATGGTGCTTGCAGCAGCAAAGACTAAAAAGGCAAGAGTATTTTTGTACAAAATAATCATAATAAATGTCTGTTGAGTCAATAATTGTAATGTAGGGGAAATGAATATAGTGATTTCACTGGTAGGGGAAAATGAGAACGATCATCTATACTTTAATGGTTTTTAGAGATAAGTGCTTGAAAGTCTTCCAGGATGTGTATATTAGACCTGCTGGGAAGGTATTACAGTCTGTATTCTCCCAAAATTCATATGTCGAAGCCCTAGCATTACCCCAATGTGACAGTATTTAGTGAGGGGGGGCTGTGGGAAGTAATTAGGTTTAAATGAGGTCATGAGTGTGGGGCTTCCATGAGGGGAGTAGTATCCCTAAAAGAAGAGAACAGAGTCTCCCTCTCCCTCTCCCTCACACTCTCTGCAATGAGGACATAGTAAGAAGGTGGCCGGCTACAAGCCAGGAACAGGACTCACCAGGAACTAAATCTGCCAAAACCTTGATCTTGGACTCCCCAGCCTCCAGAACTGTAAGAAATAGGTTTCTGTTGTGTAAGCCACCCCATCTAAGGTATTTTGTTATGGCAGCTTGTGCTGACTGAGACAGAAGGAAAAGGGAAAGACACTCCCACAAAGGGAACAGTTCAGTGTTACAAGGTACAGTGATTTGCAGTGGTGCCACCACACTAACTGAAGTCCTTTATGCTGCTGCATCATACAGGGCTATGCGGATGTCAGGGGCCAGCCCCCACCAAGTTCAATGTCTGCTATCCCAGGAAAAGCACAACCTTCTGCCTCCCTCAACCATAGGTAATGATGGGTACTTAAAGGAGTTTTGTCATAGCCTTCCAATATTTTAAGGTGATTAATAAAAATAAAAGCACTGCTTTACACTTTAAAAGCAGTATGTATACATTAGCTCATTTGATTGGTTGCTGCCACTCTGTGGTAAAACGGATTATCCCCATTTTTACAAATGAGGAAACTGAAGAGTTGAGTGGTCTGCCCAAGGCCACTGCAGAGTTAATCCTCCTTGTCTCCATGCTGTTTATAAGGAATCCTGCTGTACGCTTTCCATGGTGCTTTAGAATCCTTTCTTCATAAAGAAAAGATTCTGCCTCATCTGAAGGTGAGAACCCTTCATTTCTTATACCCCTTTTTATCGCCAGTACCGAATTCTGTGACAGGCTCATAAGACGCTTAGTAAGTTGTTGAGAAGGAAAGACTGTCTTTTGATTCCAAATCACATGGTTTTGCCATGGAGTCCCCACCGTGATCTCACACCTACATCAAGGCCCCTCCCTTGGCAGGTCCCTGTTCTACGCACACACTGACCTGTGCACCTCATGGAACCACTCTTTTCCATCACCGGTTTATCTATTTCCTCACACCTAGCACAGCAAGGAACCAGCAAGCCTTTATTATAAAAATTAAATTTACTTTTCATTATTTATTGACTGAAAGATAAAAACCCAAGCCTAGAATAGTGACTTATGTAGATTTCAGGTGTGCTGCTGTGCTGTGACACCACCACTGGGAGAGACGCACTGGGACCCTAGACACCAACACAAGGTGATTTGCATGACTTGCTATGTCCACACCCAGGAGAAATGTAGAGGTCAGCAGTCCTGGTTTTGAAATTCCACATGTATTCCTTATTTCCATAATAATACTCACATGCCACTTAACACTTGATTGCCATCCCTCTTTCAGAGCTCTTGATAACCCAAATACATCTCACTCACTCTACATAGTAGGTGCACTTCTGAAAATGTGTGTGTAAATCTAATCTAAATTATTTTATTTTCTAGCAGAGAACACTTGATTTTAAATAATGATCCGGTAGGTGCAAGATCATTGCTGGATTTAATTTTTCTTACTTCTAACTTCATCACCACTTATGGTAGTAAATATGTTATTTAAGTATTAAATATAATCAATATATTAACATAAATTACATATTTTGATTATTAAAATAAACATGTTAAAATAAATTTTAAAAGAGGAAGTTCAGTCATTTTTTTCTTAACATCTGGATAAAAAGTATAAAGTTCTGACAGGGAAATAGGAAAATATCTTAAGGTGAAAAAGTCTATACTTCCTGGGGTAAATGTCTTAGAAACTTTTCCAAAAAGTGATTTCTTCCTACCCAGATTACGAAGCGAGGATAAAAAAGGCGCCACCACACATCATTAGCAGGCTTAAAATTTAACATACAGGCGACCAAAGTATGCAGAAAAATAACTTCTTTGTTTTTTCAAACTAATATCATTTTTCTGATGACAGAAAAAAAACTCAAATTTGCCCCTTAAACACCCTCTCCCTGCTTAAAACAGTCTCTTTTTCATTTAACTGTTTAGTTTTATAAGTACCGAGACAATTCAAATTTCAAACTTATAGGCACTGAACTAACATTCACAAGACTGGGGCCAATTTTAATTATGCATGAAAGATAGAAACAGCACAGAGAAGAACGTTTGGGGTCATGCCATGTAAAAGGGGCCCTAGAGGCACTGGGACTCTCCCCTACACAGCCATACTCCCCTTGTCCCAAGTCAAATAGAAGTCACTTCTACCTCTGTCCACTCCCTTGGCTCTAGGCTCTAGATTCAGACTTCCTGGGTTCAAATCCTTCAGATTTCCAGATCTTACTAACAGGGCAATCTTAAGCCAGTTCTCTCAATCTGCAGCTTCCTCAGTTGTAAAATGGTCAGCTGCTTCATAGGAATTAGTGGCGAGGTTTAAATTAGATCACATTCATAAGGGGCTTTGATGCTGCTACCTTTCAAACCACCTATGGTGAAGTTTGGAGGGGATTTAAAAATTCCCAAACAGCTGTGGAAGATACTTTTAAAAAATGCAATAAAATGAATTATTAGAAATCACACACACACACTCAGACACACACTCACACACACACACACACACACACACACACACACACACACACGAGATCAGACAATTAAGTTCATGAACTTGTTGCAATGATGTTGCTAACCTTTTTTGATATTAGAGGGATTATTCATTATGGATTTGTACCAACTGGACAAACAGTTAACCATGTTTACTATTTGGAAGTGCTGAAAAGGCTGCATGAAAAACTTAAATGAAAACGACCTGAACATTTTGCCAACAATTCATGGTTCTTGCATCACGACAATGCACCAGCTCACAGAGCACTGTCTGTGAGGGAGTTTTTAGCCAGTAAACAAATAACTGTATTGGAACACCCTCCCTACTCACCTGATCTGGCCCCCAATGACTTCTTTCTTTATGAAGATAAAAGAAATATTGAAAGGAAGATATTTTGATGACATTCAAGACATCAAAGGTAATACGACGAGAGCTCTGATGGCCATTCCAGAAAAAGAGTTCCAAAATTGCTTTGAAGGGTGGACTAGGCACTGGTGTCAGTGCGTATCTTCCCAAGGGGACTACTTGGGAGGTGACCATAGTGATATTCAGCAATGAGGTATCTAGCACTTTTTCTAGGATGAGTTCACAAATTTAATTGTCTGACCTTTGTGTGTGTGTGTGTGTGTGTACACATTCATATAAAGGCAATACACAATATTTTTCTCTTTTTCTATTTATATATAAATAAAGGTCAATATACATATATATAAGCTCAAATTACTACAAAATTTTCTAGCCACTTTATTTTTTGTGTGTATCTCATTGTCACTGGTAGCAGTTTGTGTGCTCTGATCTGTGGGCCACACTTTGAATAACACTGTTTTACATGATACCTAGCACAAGCAAACACCCAGTAAATGTTAGCTATTATGTTTATTGAGTCCCAATAGAAAGATAGAGAAGACAGAGCATTGAGTAATGTGCACAATAACTCAAGATCAGTGTCATCAGTTAATGAATAATAAACACTCATTAAAGATGGAATAAACATGAAAACTTCCAAACCACGACCAGACGTGTACCCTGTGTCTATTTAACTTAATAAATCAAAATGCTTTCGGAATCATTTTATTTTATAGATGCAAAAACTGAGACTTAAAATGGGTAAAGGTGTGACTACACATTAAAATCATCTGAGAGAGCTTTTTTTTATTTCATTCATTTTTAAATTTATGTGTGTGATATTGGTTAGTAAATATTTTAAAACTACTGCCGCCTAGGTGACACTCCAGACTAGTTAAATTAGAGTCTCTGCTGCTGGGACAAGGGCATGGAGATTTTAAAAAGCTTCCCGTATAATTCTTGTGTGCAGGACTTAGTTTAGATTTTCTGGTGGAGCCTATTAGTGGATGAGGCAGGACTCTTGTGTTCATACCTACAATCCGCAACACAGCATAGCAGTTACATTGGAGACCTCACTACATGAGAAGCATTTGTCTTTAAACAATTTAGATGGATAAAATTTGTGAAAATTAAATTTAGGGGAGAGGGGGATGTATATTAAACAGCTGACTAATAAACCTAACTCATGACCTACATACAGAGGCACCTACTTGGTTCTTCTAAATGCCACCCTGGGTGTTTTGGGAAGCCCCAGGGGCATGCATTGACAAACATGATTAGATAGATGGGTGATAGGTAGGGTGTACTTTGCATAACCTTTTCGATTCAGCTGGGAATTCAAGGCACAATTTTTTTTTAATAAAATATCCTATTTCATTCGTATTTCCAGAATTGTAATCAGAACTCTGGCTTTTATAATGTATTATTTTTCTCATTTGGTTTCCCTTGGAAGAGAATGGAAACTTTGAGTTTTGGCCACTCTTCCATCACATTCTGATTTCCCCATTTAGTGGGCCAGAGTGCTTCATGTATTTTCTTTAATATCAATGGAGTTAAAATGCATTCTGTGAAAAATGTACAATAGAGATTTATAGACTTCAGAAACATAATAAAAATTAAGCTAAATGTTGAAGTTTTCTTAAAGGTAGTGCTTTGATGTGCTTGCCAATGTTTAGTTTGGGGAGAAAGCCTTTAAACTTTCCAAGGCTTCCTTTATTTTGTTTGTATTCAAAATATTGGTTCCTAGACCTCCCCTGTAGTATAGAACTCACTCTGAGCTAGTTGAGAAGGTCTTAGGGAGACACAATAATGAGTAGGACAGATATGATCACATCATAAGTGTGGGGACAGAGTCCCAGAGAGCCGTTTCCAGGCTCTCAGCCTCACGTAGAAAGGTGCTGGCTCGGGTAGTGGATGGTGTCATACAGAGTGTCATGTGGGGTCTCTGGTTCTGCTCCTCACATAAGAACACAGGACATGGTGAGGCCAAAAAGGAACACCCACGAAGCCATAGATAGGGGAGTCATACCACTATATTCTCATTGGCGGCTGGGTTGGAGACAGGAAGCAGGAGCCACACTATCCGCAACTTGCCACCCACTTCACTGCAATCCGCCATCCATTTCTCTGTAATCCGCAACTCCGCCATGCTAACTGCAATCCGTGCTTGCCAGCCACCATCTTCTTGCTAGCCCCCCACTTGCTGCTAGAGTAGCCACAGCAGTTATGTTAGTGGCCAATGGTTCATGGTTATAGCCAACGGCCAACTAGCCACAGCTGATGGCCATCCAATCACAGTTGATGGCCATTTACTACCTGAGCCAGCACCTTTCCACGTGAGGCCAAGAGCCTGGAAACTGCACTCCTGGCTCTGTCCCCACAATGGTCATCAGCTGTGACTAGTTGACTATCAACTGTTACCGGTTAGCCATTAGCCACTAATATAACTGCTATAGCTAAGCTAGGAAGCTCAGAGTGTGGATTGCGGATTGCAGAGAGGAGGATTGCAGTTAGCAAGTGAGGTTGGTTGGCAGACAAGTGGACGGCGGGTTGCCGATCCTGTGGCTCCTTCTTCCTGTGTCTCCAACCCAGCCGCCAGCGAGAACATAGTGATATGACTGCTATTTATGGCTCCGTGGGTGTTCCTTTTTGGCCTCACCATGTCCTGCGTTCTTATGTGGGGAGCGGGACCAGAGACCCCGCATGACACCCTGAATGACAATAAGTTATTTGGGTAATCTGCTAGGGCAGATGATAGCATGAGGGAGAAAGAATTCTCCCTCTAATTCTGCTGCCCATTTCTTGCTTCACCTACCTCCAGTTTCTCATTTAGTCCTACCTTAAATCTCACTGTCATTTGAGAGTTCTTCAGTAATTTCCCAAATTAGTTTGGATGTCTGTGTAATGTTATGCATTTTAAAGAAACCTATTCTCCTGCATGGCCCTCATCACAACTATATTTGCTTAATGTATTTTCCCTGCTATAGTGTAAGTTCCATGTCTATCTTGTTCTGTTTCCAGGACCCCAGGACCTAACACAGTGCCTGCATAGTAGTAGTCAATAAATGTTTGAATAAATTAATATGCCTCTTACCACCAGCCCTTCACACACACACACACACGCTGTTTTAGAGACTTTAAGTATTTGTCGAAAGACTAGTGGAAAATATACTCATGTTAACCTTTGTGAAGCCCTCAAGTTCTGCTTTATAAAACCCACAGACTACTCAAACTTTATGCCATTGTTAACAAGATCAGAAACCACTTTTTAAGATGGTTATAGATGTGCTGCAACTTTAAACTTGGAATCAGATGTGGGCTCAAATCTTGAGTCTGCCTCTTGCTAGCAATTTCACAGCCTCAGTTTTCACATACATAAAATAGCAAGCGGTAATAACAATAATGAATAACATACAGCAGACCATGGTTCTAAGTATGGAATAAGATTATATATGATTAAAAGCTAGCCGAGTTTCTGGCACTGTAGGTGCTCAGTTAATACTTGTTGAATCTGAATTTCAAAACAAACAAAAAATGGCCATTTTGGATGGAAGGTTTTCAGGTGGATCAGGCTCTTTAAAGGTGGAGAAGGCTCAGATAGTCATTCATCGTGCATCTGGGTCTCCTGAGCCACAGTTACTGCAGCTCTATCTTTTATTCTACCTGTGGTTTCTGGAGTTATACTGGAGGTCTGGCATTGTCTGAACACTATAATAATATCAGGTAATCTGAGACTTCTATTATTTGTCCTGATTACTTTTTTTAAATTAGTTTCAAAATTATTCTACAAACTACCATATAAAATAATATTTTGGTATACTGTTTATGAAATTTGTCCTAAAAAGTTTACCTAGTATTTCCCTTAGAAACTCACAGACTTTGTTTTACTTTGATCACACAACCGTTTGTTGACACACTTTAAGGCAAGAAGAAAAATAAAATCTCTCTGACGTGAAACCAAGGGTAACAGTGCCATATAAGGCACTTGTGCAATGTATCAGGACTCTGAACCACCAAAAAGCCAAGCATGCAGTTCTAGAGGGAGACATGTTTATCCTAGAGAGTATGCCTAGGTTTTCCTGGGGCAGGGATGGTCCTGGGTAGGGGTTGTGAAGCTAGTGTGCCTAACATTATTCAGGGCTTCCTGCAACCTCTTATATTAAGACTATAGCCAACACCCAACAGTAAGTGGGAGGGAACTCAGCTCTAATGGAAATACCTCTCTTACCTATTCAAAACACTTACATTCCTCTGGAACCTGAGAGATGCTACTGGAGGCCGTGTTTACCCTGGTTCCTTACCAACTGATTCCTCCCAAAGTTCAACAAAACTCTGGGTCAGTCAATCAGAGATTCGTCAAGAATATAAGAGGAGCTGCAAAAGAAAGCCATAACTAAAAGAATAAAAAAAAAGAGAGAGAGAAAGAAAGAAAAGAAAGGAAAAGAGCAGGTCAGGTATGTAACAATAGCCTGGAACAATAATTTTTCTTACTAGGTTTTACCAGGAAATTATAAAATTTAAACTCAGCTAAATGCACACAAATAGTGAACAGCTTGACTTGACGAGTGAATAATTCCTGATATTTCACTTTTTCTCCTACCCCTTGTAAAAAGAAGAGATTTCTTTCTTACACTAAAATGTTTGTTCTTATCTGAATTGACTATAATTTTAGTTTAGATATTCAGAGGGTATAAAAAGTAGATAGAAAAAAAACAGAAGGCACACACTGAGCTTTCTTCAACTCCTGAAAGTCCTCTATATTTGAGTCAAAAAAAAACAAAACACAAAAAAACAAAAAAAACAGGAGACACATTTCATTTGCATTTTTCACCCCTAATTGAAGAACCAGTTTCTAATGGGAGAACATGAAGCTGAAAAGACGCCAATGAAATAGCTGGGTTTCATAAGCCATGGGCCCGCTTGCTCAGTACAAATAGATTTGTGGTTTCAAACAGAAAGTCTTTGTGGCTGGGATAAGTGAACAGCAACTTAAATCAAACTTGGTGTAGCTGTTCTGACAAGCAGGAAATGTGTAAACGTTTTCAAAACCACCAAAGACTGTCAGGTAAGGGGACTGCCATGCTCACCGGATCAGTTTCTTCAATTCAAACTGTAGTCATCTTTCATCCTCTTACCAACTTTCGTTTGGCATTTTATGCAAATTGTAATAAATCTCACACACACACACACACACACACACACACACACACACACATTAGGCAGCCCCATTCCTAATCTGCCCTATTATTTTGCCTTTAAGCTCATTGAAAAGTTCTTTTTTAAAAAAGAAAGATGATCAAAAGGAAGAAAAGAAGGTAGGGAAAGAGGGGAAGGAAGGAAGGAAGGAAGGAAGGAAGGAAGGAAGGAAGGAAGGAAGGAAGGAAGGAAGGAAGGAAGGAAGGAAGGAAGAAGGAGGGAGGAAAGGAAGGAAGGAAGGAAGGAAGGAAGGAAGGAAGGAAAGAGGGAAGGAAAGATAAGAAAAAAATGGCATCTTCAATGGGATGGAAAAGAGCAGCATTAGGCTTTTCCATAGAATAATACCTCTCTAAGTACCTCTAGTATTAAAATATATTCATTGTATTAAAGACAGACCAATTTAGTGACTGAGACAAAACCAAACTGATTCCCAAGTCTCAGCTTTGGGACTCTTCTTGCTCCCAGCCTGCCACCGCTAGGCCGTATAGAAGAAGAGGAAAAGTGTTAATTTATCGCTCTATTATGACTGAAACCAGCATTATTTGGCAGTTACTCTCCAAAAAGTTTAATGTCAAAACTTCAATTTTGTGAAACAACAGGTTTGGTCCAGGCCAAATGCTTTGAGAGTAACTTTTTTTCCTCATGGCATTTTTATTGCTGGTGCTAGCCAAAACCAAAACTACATGCCCAGATGAAAATAAACAGAAATCAAAAAAACCTCATAAATGGTCTGAGCTTAGTGTGAAGAGCAAATGCATGACGACTTAGGTTAGCTTGTATTAGGTTGGTGCAAAAGTTATTGCGGTTTAAAAGGTTAAAAATAATTGCAAAAACCGCAATTTTGCACCAACCTTATATTTTATATGAACTAGATCCTTGATTGATTGATTGATTGATTGATTTTGAGCTGGTTAGATCAGGATTTCTTTTTCTTCCTTGGTTTAGATCCTTGATTTTTATATGAATAAAATTGATAGTGTGCTGGTAAAATGAAATACTTGCCCCCTTCCACGAGAAATATCCAGAAATTCACTCTACTCCATTAAGTGTTAGGCAAATTCCAGCAACTGATGACATATTACAGTTATTTCCTCAGTTATTCCTGGTTAGGAGTCCAACTGAGAATTGAGCTTTCTTCATAAAATATAACAAAAGGAAACCTTGAGTCTCTAACTCCCCCATCACTCATCCTTGGTGGAAAAATAGTAACATCTTTTGTGAGTGGAACCTTAATGTTAGAAGTAACCTTAATGTTATTACCATTTTATTTCTTTATTTTTTTTGTACACTCAGTGATCTTTGCTTTTTTTTCTAATATGGACAGGATGAAGCACATAAAAGCATTTATTAAAGGACATATTTTTGCCTGAAAACAAGCCCTGTTTCTGCCCCCACAGGATGTTGGTGCTTTCCACAGACCTCGTGTTGATTACCCTCTGTGGGAAGTAGCGGTCAACTCTAATTAGCTAATTTACTTTCAACAAGTGTTTAATTAGGGCCTTGGCCCATATGTCGTGCTCTTTTGAAGATTCTGCACAATGTAAGAACTTTATTAAAATACAAAGAATTAATCTGGTTCTCTGACATGAGAGGCCTTTGACCATGTAGAAAATAATCTGAATCAGCTGACAAGTCTTAAACTTAATAAATATATGTAGAACAGCTTAGAAAGGGCATTGAGCTGGCCACCACAGGGATAAAATACTATGCCTTTGGAGACTAGCACTGAAGAGGACTCTGTGAAAACCAGCGTGCAATATGCAAAAGAGGTAAAAATATCATCACTGACAGTGGATTGAGAATAATAATAACTTTTTTGACTATTAACTGTGTGTCAGATATTTCCTGCACTCTATCTCATTTTAGCGCTCCCAAGAATTCTGCAATCTAAATCATTCTCATTTTGCAGATGAGGCAAAACACCAAGACAGAGGGATTAAATCACTGGCCAAAAGTACAGCTGGCAGGTTGCAAACTTGAGATTCAATCCAGGAAAGTCTTAGGGAATCACAAAGGTACCTTGAAGAGGCGCTTCCCAAATTTTCATGTCCATAGGAATCCCCGGGGAATGTGGTTAAACTGCAGATGCTAATTCAGTGGGTCATGGGTGGTGTCTGAGATTCTGCATTTCTAACAAGCTCCAAATAATGCTCATGTTACTGATGCTGCACCCACACTTTGAATAGCAAGGACTTAAAGGGACAGTGAAGATTTCAACAAACTAAAATGTGGTGGAGAACATGCCAGAAGCTATTGAGAATCAGAGAGGGTGAGCGAATTAATCAATGACGGAGCTAATAAAATCGTGGAGGCCGTTCTCACGCTCAGGTCCCAGGCACAGGGACTCTAAATCCCTTATTCTTTACCCCTCGAGCACAAAAACTATATGATTATAAAATGCAGGTATAGAGGAAGTAATGATTGCAACTGGAGTTTGACACTTAACTACCTCTTCTTGGAGTCATGGGCTTATTCCGGCTAAAACTGATGACATCCCATGTCAATTGCCATTCTGGAAGACTGGCGCATAGGAAGTGGAGTGTGACTTTTAAACTCTGCAGTTGTAAAAATGCTGCCATGTTAGTGGGTAAGAATGGCAGCATCACTGAGAGAGGCTGAAGGGCTCCTTCCCCAGAGGAGGCACCACAGGCAGGAGTTAAGGGCAGAGTCCGGCTCTCTGGTTTGAATCCCAGCATCACTCACTAGCTGTCTGAGCCAGGTTGAATGAACGGTTCTGTGCTTCTGTGTGTTTATCTGTAAAATGAGCATCATAATAGCAGCTACCTCTGAATAGTTTTCCAAATATTAAATGTGATATCATTGAAAAAGCGCCAGAAATAGTACCTAACATGTAATAAAGGCTATGTTTTTCTATTAGCCCATGTAAATTTGTCCTGTCTGCTTTCCTGAATGTAGAATTAGCTCCAACACACCAGTGGAGAAGCAGCAATGGTAAAGATGAACCAAATTAACGTAGAGAAAAAATTCATGACAGCTCAGCTCTGCCACAAATTTGCTCATCTTGGACAATTTACTAGATTTCCCTGAGGCTCAGTTTCCTCACCTGTAAGAGAAAGGATGTTGAGTGAACTGGAAAATGTCAAACATTTCTCCCAGACATAATAAAGAATCTATGATTCTATTGTTAATAGGACAGGCGGGGAGGGACATGGGAATAACAATTACTTGCTGAGCTTTCAGTAATAAGCTGCTCAACCCCACTCCCCAGATTCCCAGGCCACCCCCCCACTGCCAATTTAGTAAACATAAGAAGAGACATAAAAATCTTTTTTAATAAGTGCCTCATCTGATTCTAGTGTATGTGGTCCCCACTCTTTGAGAAACACCGTCTTGGGTAATAGAGAAAACAAATATCCAGTGTAGAATTGCAGGTTTTATAAATAGTCCTTACATGTGTTATCCAGATATGGATAAATAAAAGATAATATGCAAAGTAATGACAGCTCCTGTTTACTGAGTGCATACTTTATGCCACACGTGCAATAACTATTAGAAATTGTATGTGTGTGTATGTGTATAAAATACCTAGTTTTCACAAAATCCCTGCAGACGTTTTTGAACTAGACTTCAAGTTAGGTGAGCCTATTAACTTCCATTTCATTTAAGCCATGTCGAGTTAGAGTTTTGGTTCCTCATGGCCAAGGATACCCTAACTAGTTCACATATTCTATTCCAGACACAGTGGATTTAAAATGAATTTCCCCAAAAAGCTCAGTGATTTGTGGTAGGGAGAAAGATTGTCAGACTAGTAAAGGTGTGGTAAGTTTCAAAACGGATTTATTTAAGATGTTATGGAAACACTGGGGAGGGATAGCAAAGCTTTAGGAGAGGAAAACCTGAACTAATTCCTGAGAAATGAGCAAAGTGGGTGAGAAGGGCATTGCAGGCAAAGGGACCGGCTTGTGCAAAGGTACAGATATAAGAGAGAACATGGAATGAGGGGCTCTTCTGGAAGCTGGTCTTATCTACCAGACTAAGTAGTATAGATTACCAGCAGGTCTGTCCAGGCAACAAATTTTGTCTTCTCTGGGCATGGTGTGGAAGAAGTGTAAGTGATGATATTACCTTGAACCTGACAGATGTGGGTTCAAATCTCACCTTTGCCTTTTATTTGCTGTGTGATCCTGCTTAAGTTATTGAATCTCCCCAAGCCTCTGTTTCCTTCTCTGAAAAATGGAGTCAATGATGTCTAACATGCAGGTAGTCTAAAATTGAAAGATGATGAGTATCTTTATTATTTTGGCACATTATTTTTATTATTACTTCAATTGTGATTACTACCTATGTGCTAAGAATGCAAAGAGAAAAAGACATTGTCCCTGCTCTTGAATAATAGTTGGCTAGAATAATATGCAAGGAAATAGATTTCTGAGAACAAGAATGCACTGGATAGTATGAGAAGCACACTTTTCTAAACTTAATTTAATAATAACAAATTATTAATGTGAAAGTAATATAAAATGATCAAGGTTTCATTTAAGATCATGTTTTCCATAGCTGCGTGGAGAACTGATTCAGTACGGTGGTTAAGACACTGTTACAGTGGGAGGTGGTGAGAGAGGGTGAGCTGGGAAGTAGCAGCTGGATAAAGAAACCAGATAGACTTGTGAGATCTTTAGGAGTAAATTTGACTGGATTTGGATGCCATGCCTCAGCTATAAGCCTAGGGTGATGCTCATGTTTCTAGTGTAGGAATGTTTAATATTGATGTCATTCTCTGGAATGTGATAGAGCTAGAATCATTATAACTTTCTATTCATTTTCCTCATCTGATCCACTCAATACATGGCCAGTGGTTAATTATTCCTTCCCCTGCAATCAGTGCTATGAATATAGGCATACCTCATTTTATTGAACTTTGTTTTATGGCTTATCACAGTGTTGTATTTTTTACAAATTGAAAGGAAAACCTTCCACCTGCAAAAAGATCACAGCTGGCTTAATGCAATACTCACTTTAGGAGGGTGGTCTAGAATAGAAACCATAGTATCTCCAAGGTGTCCATATGCAACTTTCAGCCTGTGCTGCATTACATCCTGCCACTTATATCTAAACGTTTCTCTGTTCAAGTGTTCTCAAAGGTCAATCCTTAAACTAGCAGCATCAGCATTATATGGGTACTTGTTAGAAATGCAAATCCTTGGGCCTCGTTCCTGACCAACTGAATCAGAAACTCTGAGACTTGGCCCAGCCTTCTGTGATGGAACATCTCACTGGGTGATTCCAGTGCATGCTGGATTGTGTAGCATCACGAGTCTCAGTAACCTTAAGTACACCAGGTGATTTGGAGTATCCTGGCTTAAATAAGAGGGAACAGCTCCGACAACATTTTGCTAGTAGTCCCCAGGAAGGCAAACCATGCCTTTCCATGGAGGGCCATGCGGCCCTGAGGATGGAGCAACCTAATGGCCCTCACCACAAATACAAGTAAGATCCAACTGGGAGAATTAGAGGGACTTTGGGCAGCTCTGTAGCTGATTTGGCACAACCTGGGTCTTCTTCCCAAAGCAAATTGTAACACTCAGAGGAGCCATGATATATACTGCAAAACTACCTTAAGATTAGTCCTGTATCAAAGCTACCAATCCCCCTAGGTGAAAAATTGGGGCCCAGTGGAACATGTGAAAGGTAATCAGAGGGAAAAGTGTCCCTTAGACATGCTCCTCCTGCACACTGGGTCATTCCACTATTCTTAGAGACAAGGCTACTCAAACTCCAAGAGACAAATATAATAGCCCATCATGCCAGGTCAGTAGGTAGAATTTCAAGGGTCAACAAGCCATGGACTTAAGGGCTCCAATTACAACTAGGCCACTAGACAGATGCTCAATTGTCTACTGGCCTCTGTGGCACAATTCCATGCTTTTTGGGGAGAAGGGGGAGGGTTCCTTGGCTCTCTCTCAGGGAAGGGGAATTAATCCTATCATGACCCCTAGGTCTCAGCCCCCAAATGCCCATTAACTGTCTGACTAAATGGCATTCCTGGGTGGGCTGCAAAGTTTGAGAATTGCTATGAAATCACTTCCTGACAATTTTCAGAATGAAGTCCTATGTATAGAAATATTCTCTTTCTCTTTAAGTCATTTATTTCCTCATCCAATGAGCACTTTTGCTGAAATATTGCTGCAAATGTGTAATTTAAACTGTTTCATCCCTAATAATACAAAACCTAGAGTTCCAAGTCTTCTTTCTCTAATGACCAGAGGCTGTGTTGGACTATCTAGCTAAATATCTGCAGCTGCTGGCCATCAGGGCTGCTTAGTTTCTTACAGTTCATCTCCTCCCTGACCCTCTAAGCTAATTACACTCACAGCCCTGCTCATAGTTAGAAATCCACGGACAGGATCTAGACATGTAGGACTACCCAGAGGACAAATGGGAGACTTTTCATCTGTTTGTTTTCTCCACTCTGAAAAGGAATTGTTATGTGCACATAGCCAGACAGAGAGAGACTGTAATGCAGGGACTCTGGTCTCTCTCCCTGCACAAGAACACAGGATATGGTGAGGCCAAAAAGGGAACAGCAATGGAGCCATAGATAGGGGATTCATACCACTATATTCTCGATGGCAGCTGGTCGAGACACAAAAGCAACCACCGTCAGTACCCCAAAGAAGGGTCTTCCTGCACCCCAGTCTCACTGGCGGCCTGGCGAGACACAGGAAGTAGGAGCAACATTATCCGCAATCTACAATCCGCTTGCTAACTGTGCTTGCTAGTGTAGCCACGGCAGTTTTATTAGTGGCTAATGGCCTACTGGCTACTGCTGATGGCCATCTGATCACAGCTGATGGCCATCTACTACCCGAGCCAGCACCTTTCCACGTGAGATCGAAAGCCTGGAAACTGCTCTCTGGGACTCCATCCCCACAGGGACCCCCAACCTCAGGTAGTTCTGACCTAGTCCGTTGGGACACCAACAATATTTTCCTCTCCTCTGCTGCCTTCCATTCAGCACTATGACCATCAAGACCTCTGGATGCTCAGAATACACTAAGTTCTAACTGAGAGAGCATGGGCAAGGTTCTTTTTCTCTTTTTTTTTTTAAATTTTATTTTATTAAATTTATTGGGATGACAATTGTTAGTAAAATTACATAGATTTCAGGTGTACAATTCTGTATTACATCATCTATAAATCCCATTGTGTGTTCATCACCCAGAGTCAGTTCTCCTTCCATCACCATATATTTGATCCCCCTTACCCTCATCTCCCATCCTCTACCCCCCACCCCCCTTACCCTCTGGTAACCACTAAACTATTGTCTGTGTCTATGAGTTTCTGTTTCTCATTTGTTTGTCTTGTTCTTTTGTTGTTTTTGGTTTATATACCACATATCAGTGAAATCACATGGTTCTCTGCTTTTTCTGTCTGACTTATTTCGCTCAGCATTACTCTCTCAAGATCCATCCATGTTGTCACAAATGTTCCTATATCATCTTTTCTTACCGCCGAATAGTATTCCATTCTGTATATATACCACAACTTCTTTATCCATTCATCTATCGAAGGACATTTTGGTTGTTTCCATGTCTTGGCCACCGTAAACAAAGCTACAATGAACATTGGAGCACACGTGTCTTTATCTCTAAATGTTTTCAGATTTTTGGGGTAGATACCCAGGAGAGGGATTGCTGGGTCATATGGCAATTCTATTCGTAATTTTTTGAGGAACCTCCACACTGCCTTCCATAACGGTTGCACCAGTCTGCATTCCTTTTGCAATTGCAGCAAAAAGAATAAAGTACCTATGAATAAACTTAACCAATGACGTGAAAGACCTATATGCTGAAAACTATAAGACATTTTTGAAAGAAATTGAAGAAGACACAAAGAAATGGAAAGACATTCTGTGCTCATGGATTGGAAGAATCAACATAGTTAAAATGGCCATATTACCCAAAGCAATACATGGATTCAATGCAATCCCCATCAAATGGCATTTTTTTAAAGCAGTAGAACAAAAAAATCATCAGATTTCTATGGAACCACAAAAGACCCCGAATGGCCAAAGCAATCCTAAGAAAAAAGAACAATACTGGAGGTATCACACTCTCTGACTTCAGCTTGTACTACAGGGCAACAATAATCAAAACAGCATGGTATTGGCAGAAAAACAGACACATAGACCACTGGAATAGAACTGAGAACCCAGAAATAAAACCACATAAACGTGGGCAAGGTTTTAATCGATGTGTTCTTCACTTTCCTCATCTCTAAAATGGAGGTAGTTGGGAAGGTTAAATAAGAAAATGCAGGTAAAGTTAGTGTTGGACCTAGTAATGGTGCTGAATAAATGTTAGCATGGACGTGATGATGATTATAGTGGACATTTCAGTGCCCCGCCACCCCACACCCACTGCAGATCCCCTGGGATCCCTTTATACCATTTCTCTGTGCTTCCATCAGAGGCTTTTTTTTTTTTTTAAGATTTTATTGGGGAAGGGGAACAAGAGTTTATTGGGGAACAGTGTGCACCTCCAGGCCTCCCCTCCAAGTCAAGTTTTTGTCCTTTCAATCTTAGTTGTGGAGGGCGCAGCTCAGCTCCAGGTCCAGCCGCCATCTCTAGTTGCAGGGGGCACTGCCCACCATCTCCTGTGGGACTCGAAGAATCAAACTGGCAACCCCGTGATTGAGAGCCCACCGGCCCACGTGGGAATTGAACCGGCAGCCCTTGGAGCTAGGAGCATGGCGTTCTAACCGCCTGAGCCACCGGCCGGCCCATGTCAGAGGCTTTTAACCAATGACTGTTGGGCACAGGAATATGAAAGTCCCAGGAGCCATTTGGGACACAAGGATTCTATGGAACTAAAGAAACAAAAGGTGTCACAAAAAGGAGAGAAAGGGCTCCTCCTTGCTTTAATAGAGTGGCGTTGGCATACTTTTATGTTGATATTTCTTGCCTCTCTGGTCAATAGCAGAGCCAGTGCTCACACCAAAGGTGCCAATACCACTGCGAGTGCCAGCTTCACCTAATGGAGGAAGTCAGAACCTCATGAATGGGCCAGTGGCTTCGGAAGCTGATTTGGAGCAATAGTCGTGGTAAATCCTTGGCAGCCACAAGTAGTAGTGTGGACAGTTGGTACAACTTCAGAGGACTATATTTGAGAACTTTGTAGGTTCTCCCAGAATAACTGGGGTGTGGGGGTTAAGGTAAGCTAAACGTCCATTCATCGTAAATGAAAAAGAACCAGAAAAAAGTAACATACTCCTGAATTAGTATGAATTTTCTCCATGACTTTCAAGGCACAAGAATGACCAGTATAGAGCTTCCTATCTCCCCACATCTCACTCACCCCACAGGACCCACATGAGGAAGCAGCAGGAAAGGCTAATCAAAGGAGAATTGCAGGTTCTTTGCCTGGCCCAAATTCTGCCTGCACAGTGTAACCTACCAGACCAAAAACAGGTCAGCTTATGGTATGAAATCTGCCACTTGGCAGCCTGTCTTCACATCTGATGCTTTCACCTCTCTCCCCACCTCCTGCCCCCCTAGAATACTCCTGTGGGAATTATCAAGTCCACTGGTATATGAGAGTTTGCAATAAATTATTTATACAGATACTTTATTTTTCTAACTCAATTTCATTGAGTTCAGCCCTGCATAACTTGTGGAAAATCTAATTACAGGTGTTTTTTTGTTTGTTTGTTTTTGTTTTTGTTTTTTGTTTGTTTTTTTGTTTTGTTTTGTTTTGTTTTTTATGAGTACCCTTCCCTTCCTATTGTGATCTAAGAGTACTGGCATTTCATGATAAAAGAAGTCTTCAAGCTGAGCTGCCGCTGAGCTCCTGATGGAGGCACATCCTCTCAAACACCAGGTTGCCAGTTCGACTCCCACAAGGGATGGTGGGCTGCACCCCCTGCTACTAACGACGACAACTGGACCTGGAGCTGAACTGTGCCCTCCACAACTAAGATTGAAAGGACAACAACTTGACTTGGAAAAAGTCCTGGAAGTACACACTGTTCCCCAATAAAGTCCTGTTCCCCTTCCCCAATAAAATCTTTTTAAAAAAATAAATAGGAGTACATTTAAAAAAAAAAAAGTCTTCAAGCCTAAGGATTTTATTCTAACATTTCTTATTGACCAGACCCTTGTGGCTCACTTGAGGGTACTTTTCCTATAGCAAATCTCCCCTCCAAAACCTTTGACCAGGCTCACAAAGCCATACTAGTCCTCAACGCCATAGTTCTTAACATCAGTCCCCAAATGCTCACATGGTCACCTCATCTGAATTCCTGTTATCATCAGGTACCATGTAGTACCTACACCCCTTTCCTCAAAATGTCAAGCAATTCCATTCACACCTCAAACAGAACCATTCTTCTGGTCAGCCCTCAAGGCCACCTCATCTAGAAAAATCCAGCTCTAAGATTTAAAAATAGTAATAGCAACAACAGTTTACATTAATGCACACAATACTGTGGTAAACGCTAAAATTAACAACAATGGATATAGCATTAAATAACGTCTAAAAAAACGGAAAGATATGTTGAGAACTATAATGATGCTAAGTTCTATGATGGTAAAATTGATACAACAAAAGAACAGTAGTGTCCATTTATTGAAAATGTACTGCTATGCATTGTGCCAAGCATATATATTTATATAGTATATACCCTCTTTCATTTATTCCTCATAACAAACAGTTTTAGGCATATTATTCCTCAACAAACCATTTTAGGTATACGAGGCACAGAGGTTAAGTAACTTGTACAACATCCCAGATAATAATTCACAGGGCTGACATTTGAATCCAGATCTAACAAAGCCTGCTTCATCTTATTCCCTTTCACACCCCACCATGGGCACATAATGAGGGATATTATATTCAATATTGGGGCCTACAGAGGACTTCCTCATGGAAAGGATGGAAATTATATTTAAGAGGAGGCCAAAAGAATATCTAGGAGTTAGCCAGGCAAAATGACAATGTGTTTGTATGTGTGCGTGCACATTGGCAGTGGAGAGAGGAGGTAAAGTTTCCCACTAGGGGGACCAGCAAATGCAAAAGCCCAAGAACAAATCACATCCCTCATTACAAGTGCTGTCTGGTACTTTGGAGATTAAAAGATAGGGAGGTTTAAAAGCTAAGGAGCTTAAGCTTTGCCCTGAAGGTGATAGGGAGCCATTGATACATTTTTAAAGAAGGAATTAACAGAATAAAACTTACATTTTAGAAAGATTATGTTGTCTACACTATGGGGAATAGACTGTAGCTGGGTACATATGGAAGTAGGGAAGTGTTTCTGAGTCTTGCCCCCAAATGTATGCATGTCTTGTATGTGTTTTAGTGCATATCATATTGTTTGTGTTCCATATTTTGTACTGAATTAATTTATTCAACAAATATTTATGGAGTACTCTCAGGCAAGGACATTATAAGAAATGCTAATTACAGACCAATATTCCTCATGATTATAGATGTAAAAATATTTAGCAATATATTAACAAATCAAACTCAGTAATATGTAAAAGAATAGTACATCATGACCAAAAATGTTTTATTCCAGGTACTTCAGGTTGAGTTTGCATTAAAAAGAAATCAATGAAACTAATTTACCACTTTATCAGAAAAAAAGGAGGAAATCATATGGTCATCTCAACAGATGCAGTAAAATTTTTTGACAGAATTCCATACTCAGAAAAAAGAAAAAGTTAGCAAACTGGAAAGAAGAAAATTCCTCAACCTTCTAAGGACATCTATAAAAATCCTATTGCTAGCTAACATTTCACTTAAAAAGACTAAACACTTTTCCTCTAAGCTAACAAGGCAATGCATATACACTCATCGCTTCTATTCCCCATTGTAGTGAGTGTCTTAGCCATCCCAATCAGGTTAAGAAAAATAAAAGGCACAAATAATAGAAAGATAAAATGGGCAAGACCAGTCGTGACTGCTGGTTCAGTGTTTGTTTTTTTTGTTTTGTTTTGTTTTTTAAAATTTATTGGGGGTGACAATGGTAAGCAAAATTACATAGGTTTCAAATGTGCATTTCTGTAGTACATCATCTATAATCACATTGTGTGTTCACCACCCAGTGTCAGTTCTCCTTCCATCACCATATATTTGTATTTCTGCTGGCACAAAACAACACTACCTCTGGTATCTGGTATGGAACATAGAAAAGGCTTTCTTTCTAGCTCAATAAGTAGGAAACACCAAAAGCAATTTACTTTCACTTGTCAGGGATAGCAGTAACCTTTCCTATTTTGCCTAGAATTAGGTTACCTCTCTAACTGTGATCCATAATTGAGTCCTCAGGAAATTTGATTGTCCTACAGAATACCCCATTGATCCTCAGCATTTATGACACCGTTTTGATAGAATCAAGGGAACAGGAAGTAGCAGATGACATAGACATTTTTGTAGGACAGAAGGTGGGAAGAAAGTCCCATAATAAAATAGAGAGATTTGCTACCATGGTTAAGTTTCTGGGAATCCAGTGGTCTGGGGTATCAGAGATTTTCTTTCCAAAGTACATGACAAATTGCTGTACCTAGCACCCTATATGTCGAAAACTAGTGATATCATTTGTTGGAACTTCTTTGGAATTTTGAGAAAACATATAACATATTTTGGTTTAGTATTCTGACCAATGTATTAAGGAGCCAAAAGGCTGCTAGTTTTCAGTAGAACCAAAGAAGGTCTTCCATCTTGTCCAGGTATATATCAGTGGAACTCAGTGGAATCAACTGGATTAAAGCATTTATGGAGGATCAGAATGTTGTTTGAAGTCTTTGGCTAGCCCCAATAAGAAAAATCACGAAGTTCTGAAGAAAAATTATGGTTTTCTATAACTATTCCCCTTTTTGACAAATAGCTCTTGGCTCTCAATTGGGCCCTTGTAGAGAGGGACTGGGAAAAGCAAGGTGTCCATGCAACCTGAGCCACCCATCAAGAACTGGGTGTTATCTGTTACACCAGCAGATAAAATGGGTCATGTCCACACCACTCCATTTTCAAATAGAAGTATAACTGGGCAGGGCTTTGAAATCATAAACTGCTTGAATAAGTAGCTTGCATTTTCATTAAAATTCTCCTGTGCCATTGCTATCTCCAATAAGGCCTTGTGGGGAATTCTTTATGATAGATGACCAAGAAGGGGGAAAAAAAGTTGAGCTCGTTTTAAAGATTTTTCTGCTTTATGTGCCGGCATCAGCTTGAAATTAGCAGGAGTATCACTAGATGAAACATAGGAATAGATATACTCCTTGTAGGCAGAATCTTCCTAATATACCTTGCTTTGCACAGTAGTTGGGGACTGTAAAAATGACCATGCAAGCTGTAACTTTAGAAAGCAATCTTTTTTAAAATTAAATTTATTAGGGTGGCATTGGTTAACAACATCATGTAAGTTTCAGATGAACAACTTTATATCATACCCTCTTTATCCTCCCCAGCCCCTCTCCCCTCTGGTAGCCACCATACTATGTGTCAATGAGTTTCTTTTGTATGGTTCTTGTCATTTTTCATCTGACGTATTCACTTAGTATGATACTCTCAAGGTCTATCCATGTTGTCACAAATAACAACATTTTGTTGTTTTTATGACGAGTAGTATTCTGTTGTACATATGTACCACATCTTCTTTATACAGTCATCTGCCAAAGGACACTTTGGATGTTTCCATGTCTTGGCTATTGTGAATAATGCTATAATGAACACAGGGGTACATATAGTTGTAGGGGTATGAATAAGTGTTTTGAATTTGGGGGGATCGATACCCAGAAGAGGGATTTCTGGGTCATATGGTAGTTCTAGTCTTAATTTTTTGAGGAGAAAGCAATCCTCAGAATCAATGGGAAAAACTTTAGTTGTTCCGTTACCTTTAAAAATTGTAAAACACAATTGCGTCTCGGCCTTTTGGCTGAGATCAAGTGTAAAATTGTCAAACATTGACAAATCTCTTTAATTTAAGACATTAAAAGCATTGAGAATTAAAGTGTTTTATTTATTTGTAAAAAGAAAAAAAAAAGTATCAAGAGTAGTTTGAATAGTGATTGTCTCCTTGTTGTGCAACTTACAAAATGGAGAGAGCATCTTTTCTATACATTGGTGAATTGCTGTATTCCTTTTTATCCTTCTAACATCCTATCTTTTGCACTTAAACTGTCGTGAAATATCTCAGTGTTCCTTTAACGTGGTGTGTGGGTTTTATTGTTTGTTTTGTTTTGTTTCGTCAGCATCACTTCCTCTGGAATTTCTTCACCTCTTGTCACAACCACTTACATCATTTATGTCAATAAGTTTGCCTGCAGTAAGTTCTCTGGCTACATATCTAGAGTCTCTTAAATGGCAAAAAATGTCAGCATTCGAAAGGTCAGCCATTTCTTTTATAACCGAATTTCACTTAACTTCTAGAGTTATCAGTTTTTGTTTCTTTGCTGTACATCCATCTTTGTGGGCCAATTCCCTTTTACAATTATCCATTTTATAAACTCAGTGGGTTTATCACTGGAAGACAAGGATGCAGCACAGGACACACTTTCCTGTGTATGAATGGAATAACACGAACAGTGACCAATCACTGATAGATTTTGAAAGAGGTGACAGGCTTGGTCAGTGATCATTACGTACCTCTGTTGTTCACATAGTGATTTGTGGGCTGAAAGAGCTCACGATGAAGTTTGTACTTTACGCAATCTCTCATAGTTAATATACCATGGTAAATGAAATTTGAACTGTGTTGTTGAGGGCCTGTTATTTAACTAAAGCTTGATAACTGAAATTCTTGCATATCAGAACCATGCAAAGTGAGGGCTGCTGGTATCTTTGTTGTTTACTTTGCCTTGAAGGACAGAAAGTCTAAGGTACAGGTCTATACTGAGCTTTAGGCATGGTTTGGCCATGTGGTCAGACACAGAAGGAAGCATTTTTGCAGATTAACGACAAGGGGGTTTGGGGAAGAGTTATGTTCGGAGTCCCTTCGGAATGGGCCCAGAGTGTGAAAATGATTATACCGTGTTTCTCTGAAAATAAGACCGGGTCTTATATTAAGTTTTGCTCTAAAAGACACATTAGGGCTTATATTCAAGGAATGTCATCCTGAAAAATCATGCTAGGGCTTATTTTCCGGTTAGGCCTTATTTTCGGGGAAATATGGTATGTGAATGCTCACTAATAGTCCCCATTGCAAAAGAGACTCTCAGCAATAATATGAACAAAATCATAACACCCTGTGTATCTCAAGTCAACCTCATTTTTACTCCCCCTAAAACTTAATCAGCAGACTCATGAACAATGTGCCATGATGACAGGGATGTATTTTATGCAACATCAACAATGTAGACTGCTCTCACCAAGCCTGGTCAGATTACCCCCACTTCTGGGTACTCAGTATACTAAATATACCAATGCAGAGTCCCTGGGGATCCAGCTAGGTCCCTGGTGAAATGCTGATTATACGGCAGCCCTGCTATCCTTGTCTTAGTCTGTTCAAGCTTTACCAAAATTCCACAGACTGGGTGGTTTATAAGCAACAGAAATGTATTTCTCATCGTTCTGGAGGCTGAAAGTCTGAGATCAGGGTGTCAGCGTGGTTGGGTAAGGGCCCTTCTGGGCCACAGATTTCTTGCTGTGTCTCCCCATGGTGGAAGCGTCTAGGGAGCACTGTGTGATCTATTTTATGAGACGCTTACCCATCTCTCCAAGTCCCACCTCCTGATACTATCACCTTGGGGATCAGGATTTCAACATAGGAATTTTAAGGGGACACAGTCATTCAGACCACAGCAATCATAAAAGAGACAGTGATGTGTCTTTACGAAATCGACACTTCTGTATTTGGATTTGCCTTTCCTACCCACCATGCTTCTGCTAAAAATAACATCCACAACTTCTCTGTAGAGTTTTCCACATGGCGTAGCTTAACCAAGAAACCTATTTTTCAGCCAAAAAAGTGGGCCAGTGGGCTGATCCTCATGGAGATCACTAGTCTTACCAGGTACCTCATTACCCATATTAAATGAGGTTTATCAAACATTCAATTACAAAACCAGTTGACAACACCTTGCAAGGTTGGGGTACACTCTGAGCCAGTGAGTGAGGTGAGGTGCTATTTCTCCCAAAGTTAGAATGCATGGGTCTGGAAACCCAGGTGTGGATGTAGGCAGGATTTGTCCCATTGTTATACCTGATTACTCTCTTGCAAACATTTTTCTCCTTATCCCCCAAACCTATGGGTTTTGCTGGTTAAAGAATTTAATACCCCAGAAAGAAATGCTTCCACAATGGGGCATAGCAACTGTTGTATTGAATTGGAAGCTGAAAGTGACCCTTTGCCATTTTGGGCTTCTTGACATACAGGAAGAAAAAGATACCCTTGTGCTGCCTAGGTGATTGTTCCAGATCAATGGGTCAGCAAACATCTTCCGTAAAGGGACAGATAATATTTTTCTTGGCTTTGCAGGCCATATGTTTTCTGTCACAATTACTCAACTCAGCTGTTGTGTGAAAGCAGCCACAGTCAGTACTTAAATGAATGGGCATGGCTATATCCTCACCAGATAGGATCAAGGCACAGAAGCAAAAAAATGAAAGGGTCTCTTTCTCTTCCTGAGTCACCCCCCATTCCATTCATATAAGTGTAAGAGCAGATATTACTGCCATTTCTTAACCCATTTTTCATTTTATACCTCTCTCAAGACTTGAATAACATGTGAATGTCAGTCTCTTCTGGGTTCTTTCCCTCTTTGGGGGAGTTTCATACTTGCATATTGCTCAATGTAGAGTCTTTACTTCTCTGATCTCCTCTCTGTAGTAAGTTTAGTGAGGAAGTCACACCTTGCCAGGGCAGGTAGTTGTGAAGGTGGGGAAGTCTGCAGTTTTGCAGCTGCTTTCACCTGTAACTGGTAAGCTTAGCTTCTCTAATAGCATTGGTTTTTGTTTAAGCATCACTGTTTTGTTCACTGATTTCCCTCTCCTAATCCCCTGTGCATCCCAGGATATTCAAGAGCAAATTTTCGATCTTTTCAAATGACAATTTTCTATAATACATACTTAAAGTGTCTTGCTGTTCTGAATCATAAGTGTTTTTGTAATCTCTCAATCTCAATATCATGAGCATCCCTTAAAGTAAGGATGGGAGAATATACATGTCCCACGTAATAGGAAGCACAGAGATTCTGGAAGGCCAGCAACCCAATAACAATTTTTAATATTGTTCTACCCCTTGAGTTAGGCACTTTAGATATAAACCTCACGTAATCCTTTAACAGCCATTTAAAATTTATAACAACCTAAATATTCCAACTTTAAATGAAAAATGGGTAACCAGAGTTTTAGCTAATTTAATATTGCTTACACAAACTGATAAGTAACAAAACCAGAATTTATACGCAGATCTCTTTGACTCCCAAATCCATGCTGTTAACTACTGTGCTACATTAGCGATTAGTGGAGGGGAAACTAAAACAATAAATAAGACATGATCTTTGGTCGACCACCTCTCCCAAGACAGGAGATAATTCTGAGTAGCAGAAACTACCCAAGAAAGAGATACAGTTTATTTGTGGCCGTACCTAAATGAGGATTGAGCATTCCATTAATCAGTCATCTTCCTTTTAGAAACCTGAACCTGGGTGTATCCTGATTCATGATTTCTCACCAGAAATGCAGTTCCTGGCCTTACTCAGTACACTGATCCATTCAGGGCTAACAAAACCGATTGATGAACTGACAGAATGAAAAATAGTAGTAGGACTCTGATATGAAACTATCCAAGGAGGGAGAGTTTTTCATGGTCCAACAAGCCAGTGTTACATTTTATACCATCTCTACTTTGTCTGCTTAACTAAGCAATGTTCTCATTGTCCCCCTTCTCTATAATTCCCATGATAGACTGTTTTTCTGGAAAAAATTACAGAACCACCCTAGTCCATTGAGAATCCATGATATGTACATTTTAGTTGATGTTCCAAAATCTTTTCATACATCTTTTACTGGCTCTTAAGTACCCTCCTCCACAGCTACCATACAAAAGTTTGTTCCTCAAATATTTCCACTCAGAAAAAATAATTCCACCTACTTTTATTGAGAAGGAAGCCATGTGCCATTTCTTCATTTATATTGTTCAAAATGTCTCTGTCTGGATATCACATAAGAGGACTTTCTTTGTAAATGCAGAATATTCACCATAGAAAATAAAAAGACAAGTAGGGGTACACAACAGACTATCATGATGACTTAAGTTACTCTGGTTATCATCACTAAAAATTCATGTAAATATTCAACCATCTGGATTACACAATGGAAGACAGTAGACTTACTGAATTGGCTGAAAACACAAGAACCATCTGGTCATCCCACAAACATTGCTAGCGTGCTTACTCTGTTCCAGGAACTGTAACCAAGATGGAAGATAATAGCTTGGTCATATGGGGCTCAACACAACAAAGGCTTTTTCTGGTTTGAATGTCCAAGAAATAGGCTATCTTGAAAACCTATAAATACTCAATTTTTCAACCAAATACACACTGACCACATCAGATATTGTAAAAAGATTATTTTCCCTACTGCAGAAGAGATTAAAATAATTGAATTACTTTTAACTCAGTGCTTCTATGGAAGGGCAATTCTAGGTCCCTTTCCCCAGTATTCATTTTCTACCCAGGACTGTTTTTATTTCCACATTCCTTCAAAAACTTATCTACTCTCAGATTCATGTTTTTGCTATTGACTCATAAGTGGTTTCCTCTGGTCCAGATGACTGCTGTAAGCACCAGCCATGCTTAGCCCTGCCTACTGGACATTCCTACTTGGATGTCTTGCTGTGTGTCTAAAATTATTTAATCAAACTTATCCTTAACTCAAAACTAAGTACTTCTCCTTGAAATTTCCATTTACACCAATAGCACTATTTTATTCCTTTAGTAATTTTGGCACAAAATCTTAATCACAGTAATGTAGTATGTCTCTCAGGCCTTAGAATTGATCGATCATCAATCACATTGACTCAATATTTATAACGTTCTCTCATCCACTTTTTAAACAAGTGCTTCATCCACCCTTCCTACTTCATGATTCTATTCCTTAGCGTGTCTAAGGAGTAGGACACAGTATACATAAATCTCTGTCTTCCTTGACATGTCTCAAAATAAGCATGTGTACTCTGTTTTTATGTGAAGGTTTTGATGCCTATTAATCTTTATTCAAATGTAAATGGATTTGGAACATATTTCTCTACAGCTACGTTGAGTGAGATTCATTCATTTCCTTGCATTTGAGGTAGCACAGAATATTGAGTAATTTATAAAATGGAAAAAAATAGAAGCACACCACAATTACTCAAATTTGCAATTCAGAAACAAATCTAGATAGGTGTGTTCTGTTTCATTGCTTCTTGTTTTTACACATGGCAAGTCAAATTAGACCAATCTCTACAACATTATTTCACCTGTGCAATGCCTTTAAGCTCTCTGGCTCTGCAAAGGATGGGCCACAGCCTTACCTAGATGTACAATTCCCACCTCTGGCATTTGTAGAAGATTGACACCTGGATAGGAGTAATCCCATTTCCATGTATTGAGCAATTGTAGCTCTTCATTATACTAAAAAGTAAACATCCTGAAGCCAGAAACCTTGTTTTCAAGTAAACATCCAAATTCTTAGATCCTAGCAGAAGTGTTGCCTCAGTAAAGTTGTTCAATAAAGAAAGCCTGACTTTTTTGCTCTTCAAAGACATTGTTTAAACAATGAAAAGGCATGTCACAGACTGGGGGAAAATTGTGACAAATGAAATAAATATCTCAGTAGGCAATTGTATTCAGAAAACATAAAAACTCTTATAACTTACAAAAAAAAAACCCTAACAATCCTTTTTTCAAAAAAAAATAGGTAAAGTATCTGAAAAGACACTTTACCAAAAAAGAGATGATAGCAAATAAGCACAAGAACATATGTCAACAGCATACCAATTAAAACAATGGTGTACCACTACCTACCTATTAAAATATCTACAATGAAAAACATGATCATATCAAGCATTGGTAAGGATATGAATCAACTGGATCTCATAACACTTTTATTGGGAATGTAAAATGCTAACGTCACTTTGGAGAACAGTTGGTCAGTGTTTTAAAATCTTAAACAAGCACCTACCATCTAACCCAGCCATTTCACTCCTAGGAATCTACTCAAGGGAAACACAAGCATATGTCCTAACTGACTTTACATGAACATTCATGGCAGCATTTTTGTGACAGTCCCAAACTGGAAATGACCAAAATGTCCATCAACTGGTGAATGGATAAACAAATTGTGGTATATTTATACAACAGAATAGTACTCAGCAATAAAAAGCAATGAACTAATACAGAAACATCATAAGTCTCAGAATAATTATGCTGAGTGAAAGAATCCAGGTGTAAAAAGAGTACATACTGTAGTATTCCATTTATATAAAATTCTGGAAAATTTAATCTATAGTGACAAAAAGCAGGTCATTGGTTACCCGAGGACAGATGGGTGCAAAGAGAGGTTACAAAGAGGCCAAGAAAACTTTTGGAGGTGATGGGTATGTACAGTATATTCGTTATCTGGAATATAGCAATGATTTCATGGGTGATTGCATGTGTCAAACCTTACCAAGAGGTACGCTTTAAACATATACAGTTCTTTGTATGTTGATTATACCTCAATCTTTAAGACAGAAAAACTAAAAAGAAAGGAAAAAGAAACTCTGTCCACTGTATTTAAAGGTGATAGATAGGTAAATATGTAGGTACATAGGTAGTAGGTAGGTACTAGGTAGATAGATAGATAGATAGATAGATAGATAGATAGATAGATAGATAGATGATAGATAGATAGATAGATAGATAGATGATTAGATAGATAGATAGATAGATAGATAGATAGATAGATAGATAGATGATTAGATAGATAGATGATTAGATAGATAGATAGATAGATAGATAGATAGATAGATAGATAGATAGATAGATAGATAGATAGGCAGGCAGGCAGGCAGGCAGGCAGGCAGGCAGGCAGGCAGGCAGGCAGGCAGGCAGGCAGACAGACAGACAGACAGATAGGTAGATCTGTAGACGGAGTCACACAGGAAGACTTGCATTTTTTACATGAAAATCTGGCTAAGGATTATTGCTGCAAATGTAAGATGGATTCATTCATTCAGTCATTCATTCACTCATTCATTTAATGTATGTTTAGGACTTATTGTCTCCTAGGAGCTATTCCAGGCAGTAGGGATGTATATCTGTGAAAAATGTAGGTGAAGTTCCTGCCTCTACCCAGATATTTTACAGGGTAGAGGAGACAAAATGCTTATCACTCAAACAGATTCCATGCCATTGCCAGCAAGAATAAAGCAGAGGAAGGAAATTGACAGTAATAATGGGAGAGTAGGGTGCTGTTTTGGATGATCAGAGAAGATCTGGCAGATGACATTTGAGCACAAACTCCTTTCCATAATATTAATGCTTTTAATTCATAATTTTTCATAATTTCTTTTTTTTTTTGAGATTTTGGAAAGCAAAATAATGTTCAGGGTAGTAACTTGTAATTCTTTGTCCCTTTATGTGATTCAGTCCTTCGATCTTAAAGAATTTGGGGGGTTTGGTGGCGGTGGGGGGAGCTATAGAGAGTTAAACAAAATATATGTAAATTAAAGGCCTGTGAGATTTCTAAAAGCCAAACACCAATTAGGAAACCAGTTTCAAATTAGAATCATCTCCCTTAATTACCACTTTGAAGGGAATTACCTTGCCCCCATAATAGAACATGCAGCTCCCTTTCATTTTGCAGCTGAGCCTAAGTATTCTGTTTTTGATTTACCTTTTCTTGTCTGTGCTGACTTTTACATGTTGAAATCAATGCATTCATAGCAATGAATTATGAGATTGTCTCTATATGAACCTATCGGCCCATCTGTGTTATTATCTATCATTCAACCGTCCATCCAGCATATACTAAGCTCCCTCTACGCTCTGTACACTGATTACAGCAGAAGCTATAGCAGTGAATCAGACATAGACCTTGAATTTGAGTTGTTTATTGTCTACTAGAAGTAGACACATAAATAAATGAGACAAAAATTATCAGAGGTGTTGACTTACAAGATAAAGCAGAAAGAGGGAGGTGGCCTGTCAGCCCCACTGTTAAGAGGTACCCTCAGTGATCTTTCTGTAAGCTGGAGATTTCCCCCTCTTTCTGCAATGTCCTCTATCTAATTCTTGGAAGCCAACTAGATTTGGTCAAATCTCTGTTATATCCTTAAATATCTTTCAAGTACTTAAAATGTCTCCAGCAGTTTCCTTATAAAATGGGAGAGATAGCAAAAAGGATTAAGGGATATGACAAACATAAAGTGTCTGGCAATTTAAATATCCAATTAATGTTAGTTTCTTTTCCCAATGTTTTGCTCGCCCTAAAAACCCGAGTTGATTTTATAGTTCAAAGATATTTTTAAATTTATTATGATATATTTCACATACAGAATGGTTTAAGGAATAAATTAATAAGCTTAGCTTCAGAAACTAAAACATTTATCAATACAGTTGACATCTCTTACGTGCCTGACGCTTTCATCTCCCTCCCAGCGATAGCCCCTTCCAAAAGAAGGAACTTCTATCCTGAATTTGCTATCCACCCCAGGCATTATTTACATCTTACTACATGTGAATACAATGTTGCTTTTTGTGTTTTTAAATTTTACATAAATGACGTCAGACTCGAGGTATTCTGAAAGCCAGAGTTTCCTGCACAAGTGTTTTAAGATGCATCCTTGCTGATATGCATAGAGCTAGTTCAGTCACTTCTCTGGCCATACTCTTCCATGGAACGATTTCATGACTTATTTATTTCGGCTCTGGTTGAATGTCTATTTAACAACAGTGCCCTAAACATTCCTATACAAGGTGCCATTTGCAAATGTGTGAGAGTTTCGCAGGAGAATACTTGGAAGTGAAATTGTTAGATCATTGAATATACACACAGCTTTCATTTTATGGATGTTACCAAAAGGTCCCCCAAATGGAGTAATGCAAGCTCCCACCAGCAGTATATGAATTCCTAATTTTCCACACTGTCACTAATTCCTAGCATAGTCGTAATATAAAAAATGTTTTCAAATGAAGGAGTTTGAAATGGTGCTTCAATATGGTTTCAATTTATGCTTTTATTTCTACCAATGGAGTTGAGCATCTTTTCACATGCTTAGTGGTCATTTGAGTTTACTCTTCTATGAATAATTTTCACCCATTTCCTCAAAGTGTCTTCACAGCAGAATAACTCACATTTTTATCTTCTATAATTTTAACTTCATTAAATTTTTGGAATATCAAAACAAATATAAATAAGATTATCTTTACCACCCCTGTCCCCAACCACTGAGTTTTCCTCTTTGTAGTCAATTTTTCAAATGTGAAATCTGGAAGCAGTGTATAGAGACTATTGTTTCCTTAATTCTGTCCATGCATAGAGAAGAAGTATACTGAGTGGAGTAAAACTTAGGGTCCTGTGGCAATTCTTAAAAGACTAGAGAGACCAGAACCAGTCAACAGACTTTTATTACCCTTGAGCAGAGACGCAGGGTAAAAATAAAGGAGAGAAAATGATCATTGATGCTTGAAGGTCACAGAGAAAATTGAGAGTGGAGGGCTGAGGCTAGAGCTGACCTTCAATACAGCAGGCCCAGGAGCCATTGGCTTGTGTGTGAACCTGTCTTCCCGCAGACAGGATATTGAACACTGAGTTATATAGAGATGAGGGAGTCAGCATCTGCTAACCAAAATTTCTTTATGAAGCCTGTTGAGTCATGCATAATATTGGATGTTGCTTCAAAGTTCTATGACATTATAATTAATAATATGCCCATGACTTGTATTTATTAAGTGTTTGCTATGTATTGTAAATACTTTATACACTAGCTCATTGGACTTCTCAGTACTCCTAACAGGTTGTCAAACCATTTCACAGATAAGGAACCTGAAGTTACTGGGGAATTGTTTACCCACAGTCACAGCTGCTATATTATAGGTCACAGATAGTGCTTGCCTCGTGATAGAATCTTTAGTTTTACTGAAAAGTGATGAGAAGGAGAGTTTAGTTATGTATTCTCAAGTTCAAATCGTATAATCTCCCACCTGGAATTGAGAATTGCTGATTTACTGGGAAATGTCCAGGTTATTTCACACTTCACCTCACGTGTTATTTTTTTACAATGAAAGGATCACGTGTCCTGAGTATATAAATCTCTGAAAAGCAGATGCCACGTCACCACTGAGAAAGATCTGACTGGAAATATAAACAATTGGACATTTCTAAACATATAGCTCCTCTGCCCTATTGCTATCATTCTCAACCATCTTCCCCTGGATATTGGTAGGAAGAATTAAGTCACTTTTATGTAGCAACCCTCTGAATTTATCATAAAAATCATAAAGCCTCAGATTTAGGCAATTTCTGAGCAATATTCTTTTCTGCAGGGGAAAAAAAAAAAAAAACTAGCTCTAGAATCCCAGGCTTTCATATGCTAGCCAAAATGAATGCCTCCAGGATTTCCTTCCAGAGTTCTCTAAAACATTCCCAACTCTCCCAAGGTCTCCATTCTCGGAGGCCATGAGAAGCAGTCCAGTACGAACTTGAGGGGTCTAACTGCTGGTACTAGAAGATAAATTGCTGCTTGAAGAAGTTTCCCAAATGAAAAACTCAATGTATTTTATAAAGAAATCATACATTTAAACATTTAATTAAACATTTAAAAGGTGCTATGTTCCCCCCTGAAACTCAGTGCTTTCAACAGAGTACGTTCAAGCCAATTTTAGGGGTTTATTCAACCTTAAAACTCCATGGCCACTACTCCACAGAAGCTGTTTACTTCTTTGAAGTTTCTTTTCACTCTGAGCTGACAGGGTTTTAGCCAAGTTTGGCTTCAGGAGACCTTCAGAGATTGTTCTCTGCCCAGGTTGTGTCCTCTCTGTGTGGTGGTTGAGCCTTTGGCTTACATTTCCCAGGGAGGACCAAGTCGCTCAAGTACAAAGCAGAGTGAATAAATGTTTCCAGCCCAGGGAGAGGTTTGTGAGAGGAGTGTGTATGGGTGTGTGTGGAGCGGGTTTGGGTGTGGGTGGGTGTGGGTAGGCTTGGTTTTGCTGAAATGAACGCATGAGATATATATTGAAAAGTTAAATTGTACTTAATATGTTCTAAACATTTACATTTAATCAGCTCTAGAAATAACTTTGTTTCAAAAATGGTAATGACTGTACAATGGTTATTCTCTCTATATCATTATTTTCCCTTGTAATTATTAGCTAAACTGAGATAATGATGAAATAATCTTGGTAAATGGTGTAATAAAAAATAGTGTCCTGCCAAAATGACCGTGAGCAGCAATGAAAAAGTAGCACATGAAAGTGGTTAAGTGTATTACCCGAAGTTCCCATTACTGTATTCAGCCATCTCGCCTTATGATGCACTAATATTTCTCTTAAATAGGGTCATGGGTCATTAATTCCCTGGCCTCGAAATCTCATTATTAAAAGTGTTACTTAGCAACTTTTTGACATTGAAGTTAATCCAAATAAGAAAAGCCAAAAGGTCTGTTGGTCTGTTCACTCTTATTGTAAAAAACGATTGATGTCTTGCGCTGGAATATTTTTCATTTGCTTTCTTAGAGTTATATTATCTTGACTGGGTTAGGAAAAAAAGAGTATAATGTGAGTTTTCTTGGCTCCCATAAATCAGGGAACAAAATCACAAACATATTTGATGTTCATCTCATATGTCTGCCTCACTATTCTTCACACACGAAAATAACTCTCTTCTCCAAATGTTGGATTCAGTCTTGAAACAACAATACACGCTGTCTAATATAGAGTTAGTGGATGCAGCAGGCCCAAGTATGTCTATTTCTTTTTCTGCAGGTTTGATTCATTGCATTGTCTGTTGTGTGTGTGTGTGTGTGTGTGTGTGTGCGTGTGTTTGTTCTTGTTTTTGTTTTTTGTGTTTTTTTGCTAAAAGCAGACAGGTTTATCTTGATTACTGCATGCTAATTGGTGGAGCCAAGAAAACTGTTTAGAATGAGAGCACCACTTCCATTGTGTTCCTACTATACTATAATATGCACTTCCACTTAGGCACTTAACACCATCCTCTACTCTGCACTGCTGCTTACATCCAGGGCTGACTTCATGGGTGTGTGACCTATGTAGTCATGCAGGGCCCAGACATAGCAGGGCCCCACTCATGGTTTAATATTGGACTGTGGCTCTCCTGAAATTCTTAATTTCTGAAGAAAAGACTCTGCATTTTCATTCTGTACTGGGCCACCTACATTATGTAGCTGATCCTGTTTGCATGTCTGTCTTCTCTACTGTATATGAGTTGTTTGAGGGCAGTGATTATATTTCCCGGTCCATTTCAGTGCATGTGCATGGCTTGATTAAGCTTCGTGGAAAGCATAAACCTTTGATTTCTCATACTACAACCTGATGATACATTCTTACTTCGTTTCAAGCTTTCAACAGACACTTCTTTTTAAAAGTTGAAGTTTCTAGCTGCTTGATTCAGTCAGTGCATTTTAAGTATATCAGTTATGTCCCTAGAATGCTTTGGATGCCAAAGCATGAAAAATTAAGGATCAAAGACAGTTGTTCCCAAGAAGGAGCTTAGAGTTAAGTGTGATAATAAAACTAACATCTGAGAGTAGGAAACATCATATTATTCAATTTTTGAAATCTCATATAGTCATTAAGTTAACATAAGTCTTACTGGGCCGATGGGGTCATCTAGTAAACAAGGTCTATTAGCTACCATTACGCTATTTTCTGTGTTCTACCTATATAAGCACCCTTGTCTTTGTCATATTTTTTCCTTTCAATTAGATCTCAAAATCTATTTGCGTAGGATATTTTCATGCACTACCATTGGGAATAGAAATTACTATAAATCTATAGAGTAATTTGGAGTCATAATCAAAAATCTTAAAAACATGCAAACCTATTGACCCAGCATTTCCATTCATTGGCTCATGAAGCATATTGAATCTATAACAGCGGAATTAACGTCTAATAATTTATTATAAAATAATACATTAAATATGTGTCTACATCATTTTAATGATAGAGAATGACTGATATAGGTTTTTAAATAATTATAAAATCATACTGAAATCAGTATGGTTCTATTTTTTTAATGTGTAAATGCATGAAGAACTAGAAATATAGTATATACTAAAACATTAAAAGAGATGTTCTTTTTGAAGGGGAAAATATAGATCATTTTCATTTTCCTTTTTTACATTTCTATATCTTAAAATGATTTAAAAGTTTTAAAATATCAGTTTTGAACATTTGAGAACACTTCCATCTTTGTTAAAGATAATAACATAAAACTGTATGCATATATATCAAAGATTATGTTTAGATTATAAAAACCCTTAAGTAGTGTTTGATTTTTCCAAGAAAATATGCAAACTCCAATGAATCCCTAAAAGTGGCAATACTGAACATGAAAAGTGTTCCCTTATCCTAGTGTTTCAAAAACTATCACTTGGGAATCAACATTGTGGGCAGACACCAACCAGCCAACTTCACAGATCATACCGTACCATCTTGAGGCGCAGGATTTAGGGGAGAACTTTAGAGTGGTAAATCCCAAAGTACATATGTAAGACTGGGACTATTGAATTGATAATGACTCGTCTCAGTGGAAATGGTGGCAGAATCCTTCTATGCTTTACCAGAATATTTTGTTCATAGCTCAGCTGTAGCACTTTTTATTCAAAGTGCCTGAGTGTATCTCTGCAGCTCTCTTTCCATTAATAAATTTCATACTGCTCGAAGGCACATGTGTCCTCCCTCCTAACTCGCAGTGCAGGACCTGGTATATATAACATAAATGTTTTGAGAATGAACGAGGAATGTGCGAAGTCAAGCCTTAATTTGTCTTAACGTGGGTCGTAGTGCATGACATTTAATGTTAAATATGCTTTATAAATGCTTTGATAAAATTATTTCAATTAAACAAAACCAAGTTTGGTTATCAAAACTTTGACTATGATGGAGACATGTCTTCAATTTCGTTAGGACAACCATTTAGTTCTAGAGGAAACACCTTTGTCAGACATTTTCATAGACCATTTGGCTGCCAACTGTAGATTCAATTATCACTAACCAAATGTCAGTTGAGCGCTGGTATGAAAAATATGGGACTTGGATATATTTACTAGGCCTCTTTTTTGTGTTGTGTCGAATGGGAATACCACTACTCACTTGTACCTCACTATTTTTGTAAGGGCCAAATTAAAATATGTATATTAAGCACTGTAAATCTGCAGAAATATTAGTTATTATATGCAAAGCACTATGCTAAGACTTTTCAGGTCTATGTAAAAGACCTGAAAAGTCTATGACTTAAACTTAAGAGGCTTGTCTTCAGGGAATTTACCATCGACAATTTGTTTGATCTGGTGATAGGAGTAACCAATGGTTGTTTGGATCACAGAGCAGAAGCACAACCACGACAAATTCATCAAGACTTCCCTTTCCTATGGCAGACTTTATGAACCTACATTTTCTGCTGCTCAGACTTTCAGACAATTTGAAACCTTAATTTTGGTAAATTTTCATATTTGAAACAGTGATGAGAGACAAGGATTCTTATTGTTCTTTTTGAGTTTGTTCTGCTTTAAATAACATGTAATTTCCAGCAAAAATCATGGACCATAATGTTCCCTGAATAGTATTTTTTCAAATTGAGATAGATTATGGGAAAACAGAGCGGGGGAGAGAGAGAGAGAGAGAGAGAGAGAGAGAGAGATTGAGACAAAGAGAAAATATGAAAGTGCATGAAGGGAACAAGAGAACCTGGGTTAGAGACAGGATGGAATCAGGACACTCTGGGAGGATTCCATTAGCATATAATCTTCCCCTGGTCTCCTAGGCTTGTGAAAATATTTTCCACTCAACATATTTCCTGGGTGAGGACACTTGTTAAAGTTTAATATCTTTGTGCAAAAGGCAAAACAAAGTTATAATAACCCCCAATTCATCATTATCATCACCACCACCGAACAAAAAGGAAGAAAGATTTAAGAAGTAAGTCCATATAGTAATATAGAATTAGCACCTCTATGAAATTCTGCCACTTAGGGTAAACTCAGGTATGTCCAAGACCTAAATCAAATCTGCCTTGAACTTGGACACTTTGAGTTTTACCTGGAAGAACACAACAGGAATTGCTCAGGTAATAATAACCCAGAGATATATGCAAAGCAGATGTGGGACGGGGGTGGGGAGTAGACCACACCTATCCTTCTATTGTCTGGGCCCCGATTTCCTATAACTCAATAATCTACGAAATCCAGACCAAATTCTGGACCTACTATCTAAACTTTACCCAACCTTCAACTATATTCATTTTTATGTTGTTTTATATTAAATCATCCAAGGCTCTCACAGAATCATAGGGTGAGTTTGTGGTATCCTTTCCCCAAAATTATTCTGGGATGTGTTTGGATTGGCATTTGTGCACCAGTTTTATTTATCTCAGAGTGTAAATCAAAGAAATAATCATTTCTGGGTAGATTCAGACCTACATATCACCAATACGGCCCAAGTACATGTACAGCAGTAGAATGTTACACATTTTAGTTCAGTTTTATAAAATACTGTTTGTTTGTACATCAAGGAAATGTTTTTTTTTTAAAATATCATGTCAACCCTTGTATTTCATTTCAGTACCATGAAATACAAAAAAAAAAAATCATATAATCTGAGAAAATATATTTAATAATTGGTCCCAATTTTTAGATGGTGGTCTTTTGAATTTTCTAAATTTCCTAATTAGAGTGTAGCAAATTTAATGACAAAGAACGGCACACAAGCAGCTAATTACAGTGGAGCGCCACAGATATTGAGGAGCTAAAGAAAGGGTAACTAACATACCATCCACTTTGCCTGTTGCCATTCCACAAAACACATCAGAGTTCAAAACTATAAGATGAAACACATTCAGCCAGCCTATTTTCAAAAAGCTCGACAGTCTGTGTTTTTGAAATGCACTAATTTAAATTTAAAGACACATATTTAATGTTTCCCCTTTGTAGGTTTTCAGCAGCAAACACACATGGAGTCACCATCTGTTTTTAGCTGGGTTCATTACCAATTCATCCCCTGCTCTGTATTATCAGATCAAGAGGGTGGACATAAATTTGGCCACCTGGGCACTGGTGTCATTAACGTGTACCCCAGCCACACACTCATAAAGTGGTTTTGCTTGGAGCTGTAACTTTGTGGTGCTTCCTTTTTCCATTTGATCAATGTTGAGTTTTGCTCAGTAAGCTCTTAATAATGTAATTTCAGAACAAACCAGAGAACACCAAGAACTTTCAGGAGTATTTTGCCTACAAATCCAGGAGAAAATGATTTGTTTTTTTTCAGGGACAGACACAGGCTGATGAAACCAAGCTGGCAGGAAGGAGTAGAGTCAAAGGAGAAAAGAAAGAGATACATCAAGACCCAGAAACAGAAACAGAGAAACACACACAAGGTCCTGTCCTTTTTGTTTTAATGAATACGTCCGTGTATGGTAGAGTTCAAACTGTTTCAATATAATTCTGAAGATGGCTCATCATGATTGAAAATGGGTGAGCCCACTTTTTTTCTTTGTTGTAAAGGAAACCCATAGCTATTCATCCCAAATCACTTAGTTCATCACAATGTAAAAGTATCACATTTAAAACAGATGTTTTATTTCCCTGATTAAAACTTTAACCAAGTGTCACTTTGCAGACTACATTGAATTGAGAACTAATCTGATAAATAATGGAGTCAATTAAAACAGATAAATTGCCCTGATTTCTTTTTCTACCCCTTTTCAACATTGAGCAAAATCACAGAAACACAATTATCTTAGAAATATGATATGAAATAATTTATAATATAACAATCACATGTTTTACAGATTTTAATATTATAATTGAAAAATCTTGCAAATAATATTAAAATTCTCACCACTGACTCTCACAGAAATTTCTTCTTGGGATTCTGGGCTGGTTCAGATTTTAATTATCAAAAAATCACAAAGAAAATATCAGACCATTAACAGAAGCTACTATATGAGTATAGGCACTTTTGAGAAATAAAAGGATGGAATGAAGAACATGGACGGTCATCTCAAGAGACTTACAATCTAGATGGTGTGATAAAAACAATTATACAATTATTGAAAAAAGTAAAGCATTTTATTTAAAAGTATGATGTCTCAAAGTATATTAACTGTAGAAATTCAGAGAAGGAGGGTATCCACGGTAAGTCAGGGAAGTAAAGATACATGAAGGAGGTAATAGCCTTGTGAAGGATGGTACATTTGTCTTCTAGGGCTGCCATAACAAAATACCATAGACTGTGGCTTTAACCACAGAAATATTCCAATGTGTATACATGCCACATTTGCTGGATCCATTTATCCATTGATGGATACTCAGGTTGTTTCCATACCTTGGCTAGTGTGAATAATGTTCCATTGAATGTGGAAGTACTGACATCTCTTTCAGATAATGATTCCCCTTTCCTGTGGATAGTTACCCAGAAATGGGGCTGCTGGATCATATGGTAGTTCTATGTTTAATTTCTTGAGGAACTTTCAAAGTGTTTCCCATAGTGGCTGTACAAGTTTACATTCCCACTAACACAAGAGTTCTCTTTTCTCCACCTTCTCACCAACATTTGTTATCTTTTTTCTCTTTCAATAATAGACATCCAAACAGGTGTGAGGTGATGTCTCATTGTGGTTTTGATTTGCTTTTCTCTGATGATTAGAGATGTTGAACACCTTGTACAATGTTTCATAGTCTTTCATTGGCCATTTGTGTGTCATCCTTTGGAAAAATATCTTTTCAGGCTCATTGTCCATTTTTGAATGAGATTTTTTTTTTTTCTGTTGAGTTTTATGAGTTTTTTAAAACATTTTAGATAGTAACCCTTTATCAGATATGTGGTTTGCAAATATTTTCTCTCATTTCATAGGTTGCCTTTTCATTTTATTCATGGTTTCCTTTACTGTACAGAGCTTTTTAGTTTGATGTCATACCAATTCTCTATTTTTGTTTTTGTTGTCTTTGCTTTTGATGTCAAATCCAAAAAATTATTGCAAACAAGCTCTAGTTCACCCTGTATGTTTTCTTTTTTGTTGTTTTTTAAATTATTTTTTAAAATTTTTCAATTACAGTTGATGTTGTACTTTATTAGCTTCAGGTGTACAGTATGGACATTTATATAACTTACAAATTGATCCTCCTTGACACTTCTAGTATCCACTTGTCACCATACATAGATATGACAATATTATTAACTATATTCCCTATGCTGCACTTTACTTTCCTGTGACTATTTTACAACTGCCAATTTGTACTTCTTAATCCCTTCACCTTTTTTACCCAGCCCTCCAACCACCCTCCCATCTGACAACCATCAGTTTGTTCTCTGTATCTGAGTTTTTTTCTATGGTGGTACCTCGGTTTTCGAACAGAATCCATTCTGGAAGACTGCTTGAGTTCTGAAACATTCGAAAACTGATGGACAGTTTCCTCATAGAAAGTAATGGAAAATGGATTAACGTTCCAGACCTTTAAAATCAACCCCCCAAACTGCAAATATAGCATGAATTTTACTATCTAATGATACCATAGATCCATAAAATTTGTGATGTTCATAAATTAAAATGTCAACGGAGATGTTTGAAAACTGAGGTACTACTGTATTTTGTTGGATTACTTATTTTGTTTTATTGATTCCACATATAAGTGATATCATATGGTATTTTTCTCTGTCTTACTCTTTCACTTAGCATAATACCCTCTAGGTCCATCCATGTTGTCTCAAATGGTAAGATTTCATTCTTTTTTATGGCCAAATATTCCATTGTATACATATATGTGTGTACACATATACACGTGTGTGTATAGTGTATATGTGTGTGTATGTATGTATGTATGTATCTATCTATATACATCTATATATAAGATATAGATATATATGATATAGGTATATAGATAGATGTATATAGATAGATAGATAGATAGATAGATAGATAGATAGATAGATAGATAGATAGATAGATAGATAGATAGATAAAAGTGGTATGTGTATGTATATACAAAGGGTGCCAAAAAATGTATACACATTTTAAGAAAGAAAAAAACTATTAAAATTGTAATACTCAATGTACTCGTATACTGATAACAAAAGATGAACACAAGTCACATTTGACTTCTGCAATTACAAGAGGTGCTCCAAGTGGTTACCATCAGCGTCCAGACACTTCTGATTATGGCAAACTACTGTTTGAACAGCATTGACCAAAGTGTCCACTTGTATACATTTTTTGGCACCCCTGATATATGTGTATATACATGCATACTGTGTAAGTGCACTGTGGAAAGTTCGCGAACTTAATTGTCCGACCTAATATACATACTCATACCACATCTTCTTTATTGATTTGTCTATCAATGAACACTTAGGTTTCTACCATATTTGGCTATTGTAAGTACTGCTGCAATGAACATATGGTTGCATATATCTTTTCCAATTAGTGTTTTGGATTTCTTTGGATAAAGACCCAGAAATGGGATCATATTGTAGTCCTATTTTTAATTTTTTGAAGAACTGCCAATCTATTTTCCACAGTGGCAGCACAAATTTGCAATCCCACCAACACTAGCCAACACTTGCTGTTTTTTAATTTATTGATGATAGCCATTCTGACAGGTGCGAACTGATAATCTCTTTGTGGTTTTAATTTGTATTTCTCTCATGATTAGGATGTTGAGTATTTCATGTCTATTGGCCATCAGTATGTCCTCTTTGGAAAAATGTCTATTCAGGTCCTCTTCCCATATTTAAATTGAATTGTTTGTTTTGTTGGTGTTGTGTGAATTCTTTACGTATTTTGGATATTAACCCCTTATTGGATGTATCATTGGTGAAGATCTTTTCACTCTCAGTTAAGTTGTCTTCGTTTTGTTGATGGTTTCCTTTACTGTGCAAAAACATTTTAGTTTGATGTAGTCTCACTTGTTCATTTTTGTTTCCCAAGGAGACGTATCCAAAAAGAAATATTACTAAGAACAATATCGAAGAGTTTACTGCGTATTAATTTTTTTTTTTTTAGGAATTTATGGTTTTGGGTCTTACATTTAAGTGTTTAATCCATTTTGAGTTTATTCTTATATATAGTGTAAGAAAGTGGTCTAGTTTTATTTTATTTTATTTGCATGTATCTTTCCATTTGTCCCATCACCATTTATTGAAGAGACTGTATTTATTCCATTGTATGTTCTTGCCTCCTTTGTCATAGATTAATTGACTGTATAAACATGGCTTTATCTCTGGGTTCTCTATTCTGTTCCATTGACCTACTCATATGTGTCTTTTTAATTTCAGTACTATACTGCTTTGATTACTATAGACTAGTAGCATAGTTTGACATCAGGTAGCTTGATACCTCCAATTTTGTTCTTCTTTCTCAAGATTACTATGGCTATTTGGGGGTCTATTGTGGTTCCATATAAATTTTAGGATTTTTTGTTTTGGTTCTGTGAAAAATGTCGTTGGTATTTGATAGAGATTGCATTGAATCTGTAGATTATTTGAGGTACTATGGACATTTTAATGATGTTGATTCTTCCTATCCATGAGCACGGCATATGGTATATACTTCCATTTATTTGTATCTTCTTCAATTTCTTTATTTTTTTTCCCTCTATCGTTAAATTAATTCCTAGGTATTTTTTGATGCAGTTGTAAATGGGATTGTTTTCTTAATTTCTCTTTCTGATAGTTCATTATTGGACTATAAAAATGAAATTCATTTCTGAATACTAATTTTGTATCTTGCTACTTCACTGAATTTATCAGTTCTAATAGTTTTTTGGTGGAATCTTTAGGGTTCTTTATTTATAGTATCATACCATCTGCTAATGACAGTTTTACTTCTTCCTTTCCAATTCGAATGACTTCTATTTCTTTTTCTGGTTTGAGTGCTGTAGCTAGGACTTTCAATATGTTGAATAAAAGTTGTGAAAGTGGACAACCTTGCGTGTTCCTAATCTTAGGAAAGTGTTTTTAGTTTTTCACTTTTGAGTATGTAGTTAGCTGTGGGTTTGTCATATATGGACTTTATTATGTTGAGGTATGTATTTTCCTACTAGTTCCATTTTGCTGAGAACTTTGATCATAAATGGATGTTGGATTTTGTTAAATGCTTTCTCTGCATCTATTGATGTGATCATATGATTTTTGTCTTTCATTTTGTTTATATGGTGCATTACATTACTTGATTTGCGGATATTGAACAGATCTTGCATCCCAAAAATAATCCCACTTCATTGTGATCTATGATCTTTTAAATGTATTACTGAATTCAGGCTGCTAATATTTTTTTTAAGGATTTTTGCATCTATGTTCATTAAGTATATTGATCTATAATTTTCTTTTTTTGGAATGTCTTTGTCCAGTTTTAGAATCATAGTAATGATGGCCTTGTAGAACGAGCTTGGGAGCCTTCCCTCCTCTTGAATTTTTTGGAATAGTGTGAGAAGAATAGGTCTTAATTCTTTTTTCAATATTTGGCAAAATTTACCTGTGAAGCCATGTGGACCAGGACTTTTGTTTCTCTGGGGTTTTTTGATTACTGAATGGATTTTGTTAGTAGTGATCAGTCAGTTTAGATTTCCCATTTCTTCTTGATTCAGTCTTGGGAGATTGTATGTTTCTAGGAATATATTCATTTCTTCCAGATTGTCCAATTTGTTGGCATATAATTGCTTGTAGTATTTTCATATAGCCCTGTGTATTTCTGTGGTATTAGTTGTCACTTCTTTTTCGCTTCTGATTTTATTTATTTGGGTTCTCTCCCTTTTTGTTCTTGGTGAGTCTGGTTAAAAGTTTATCACTTTTGTTTATCTTTTCAAAGAACAAGGTCTTGGTTTCATTGATCTTTTGTATTATTTTTTTGGACTCTATTTTGTTTATTTCTGCTGTGATCTTTATTATTCCCCTCTTCTACTTTGAGAGATGTTAGAAAAGTCTGCAGTTCTGACAGAGGATGGCCACTTGTGAGAAATAGTTACTGAAAGAGGTTTGGCCTGGTGACACATTATATGATGCTGGGTCTCGAGGAATCACCAGGATGGGGTGAGCAGTGTGAGCCAGGTTGATGGAGACTCAGATTTGGTGCCTGCCTGCACCTGCTGGCTGTGTGTGGGGAAGTCTCAACAAAGGAACAATGGCTCCTGCTAGCCCATCTGTCCTGGAGAGAGCTGCCCCACCAGCCCTTGCCCTGAAGCCAGACAATTCAGTTCCTCCCTGTTTGTTCTTGTTACTTTTCGATCTACTGTCCCTTTGTTGCAGCTTAGGGAAAGTGTTTGTGGGTGAATGAGTCAGTGTTGGGTCCTTTAATAGGAAGTTCGGGTTTCCAGCAGATTTCTGTCTCACCTGGATAGAGTCCCCAATAATTTTCACAGCCAGATGTTATGGGGACCTCTCTTCCCAGCACTGGTCCTCCAGGCTGGGAGCCCAGTGTGGGACCCCTCACTCCTCAGAGTGTAACTCCACTGCTGAGATATCCCTCCTGATTCTCAACCACCACATGTGGGTGTAGGATCAGCCCATTTTACATCTCTACCCCTCCTACCTGTCTCCACGTGGCTGCTTCTTTATAGCTTTAGTTATAGGAGTTCTGTTCCGCTAGTCTTTAGGTGGTTCTCAAGGGTAGTTGTCGAATAATTTAGTTGTAATTTTGATGTGGTTTTGGGAGGACACAAGCACAGCATTTACCTACTCTGCCATCTTGACCCAAGTCACCCTGTATTTTTTTTTCTTCTAAGAATTTCATGGTTTCAGGTCTTACATTCAAGTCTTTAATCCATTTTGAGTTGATTTTATAAATGATATATGATAGAGGTCCAGTTTAGTTCTTTTGCATGTGGCAATACACTTTCCCAAAACCACTGTTAAAGAGACTATCCTTTGCCCATTTCTTTGTTCCTTTGTCATAAATTAATTGACCATACATATCTGGGTATATTTCTGAGCTCTACTCTGTTCCATTGATCTAGATATGTTTATGCCAATACCATATTCTTGATTACTATAACTTTATAATAACATTTGAAATCAGGAAGTATGATTTTTCTCAAGATTGCTTTGGCTATTTGGGTTTTTTTTGTGACTTCACAAAAAATTTAGGATTTTTATTCTTGTTCTGTGAAAAATTCCATTGGAGTTTTGATAGGGATAGCATTGGATCAATAGATGGCTTTGGTTAGTATATATATATATACAATATTAATTCTTTCAATCCATGAGTATAAGGTATCTTTCCATTTATTTGTATCTTCTTTCATTTCTTCCATCAATGTTTCCGAGTTTTTAGTGTATAGATTTTTAACCTCCTTGGTTAAATTTATCACTATTTTATTCTTTTTTGTTGTTATTTTAGATGAGATTTTCTTAATTTCTCTTTCTGATACTTTGTTATGAGTGTATAAAAATGCAACTGATTTTTGTGTGTTGATTTTGTATCCTCCAACTTTACTGAACTTATTTTAGAACAAATTTTATTTATTTAAATTTTTTAAAATTTTATTTAGAACTTATTTTATTTTAGAACACAAAATTTTGGTGGAATCTTTAATGTCATATCATCTGTAAAGAGAGAGAATGTTACTTCTTCCTGTTCGATATGTATGCCTTTTTTTTTTTTCTTGAGTAATCGTTCTGGCTAGGACTTTCAGTACTATGTGGAATAGCAGTGGTGACAGTGGACATGCTTGCCTTGGTCCTGATCTTAAAGGAAAACTTTCAGTTTTGTACCGTTGAGTATGACATTAACTGTGAACTTATCATACATGGCCTTAGTTGTGTTGCAGTATGTTCCCTCTATACCCACTTTGTTATCATGAATTGTTATCAAGAAAGGATATTGAATTTTCTCAAGTGTTTTTTCTGCATCTATTGAGATTATCAAGATTTTTTTCCTTCATTTTGTGAATGTAGTGTATCCTATTGATTGATTTGTGGATGTTAGATGCTCCTTGCATCCCTGGAATAAATCCCACTTGATCATGGTGCATGATCTTTTTAATGAGCTGTTGAAATCAGTTTGCCAATGATTCATTGAGAATTTTTGCATCTATGTTCATCAGGAATATTGTCCTATAATTTTCTTTATTCATAGTGTCTTTTCCTTATTTTATTATAAGGTAATGCTGGCCTTGTATAATGAGTTTAGAAGTGATATCTCCACTTATACTTTTTAGAAGAGTTTGAGAAAAAAATGTACTATTCGGTTCTGTGATTTGTTTGGCACTTTATTTTCTCTTTGTTGAAATTCTCACTTGTCACACATTTTTCTCCTGACTTCAGTGAGCATCTTTATGATCACTATCTAGAACTCTCTATCAGGTAAATTATTTATCTCCATTTCATTAAAATCTGTTTCAGGAAATTATGTTATTTTGTTTGGAATATATTCTTTCCTTTATTTTCCTTGACTGTGTTGGCTTCTGCACATTAGATAAAACAGCCACCTCTCCCAGTCTTGCTAGAGTGGTCTTCTATAGGAGATGAATCTCATCAATCTGCTTAGCCTGAACTCTTGCTTGTCTCTCAAAACTTTTTGATTGCCCAAGCTACGTTCTTGGTTCTTAGTGCCTCCCAGTTGTTGAGTGTGCACCAAGATCTATCAGTGTACCTAAGGTGAGGGTTGCACTCAGCACCTAGATGCAAGCTGATTGGAAGCCAGACCCTAAGGTGGCATCTGGAAAAGTCTATAAAGAGAAACTGAGAGATGGATGTTTTTGCCTGCTCCCTCTGTGCTGGGCCAAGAGTATAGCTGCTGGGGGTTGCTACTGAGCTGGTTAAGAACTGCTTCTTTGTTGGCTACATTCCTGTGTGACTTGTAATGCAAGCCCTTTGGCTATCAGAGTCAGGCAATCAGAGACCCATCTCTCTGGCAGCAGTCATAGAGGCTGGGGTATCAGATATGTGTGCAAGCTCCTTCCAGGAAGATACTTGTAGTGGGCTATAGGAAGAAGGTGGGAGAGGGGTCTGCCTGTTTCCCCAGTTTCTGGGGAGGATCACAGGCAGATCCTAAATTAGAAGCCTCACCCTCAGGCAGCAGTTTGGAAAGTATGCAGATGGCTGTTACAATTCCATTGACTATATCCCCGATGCTGTACTCCACATCTCCACATCCTGTGTATGTGTATGTGTGTGAGTGTGTGTATGTGTGTGTGTATATACATATACAATATACACACACACGTATATATATATGTATATATATACACATATACATATATATATATATAAAGAGAGTGCCAAAAAATGTATACACATTTTAAGAAAGGAAAAAGCTATTCAAATTGTAATACTCAATACTCGTATATACCAATAACAAAAGATGAATACAAGTCACCTTTGACTTCTGCAATTATAAGAGGTGCTCAAAGTGGTTACCATCAATATAATTTTAATACAGTGTTTTCCTTTCTTAAAATGTGTATACACTTTTTTGGCACTCCGTGTGTGTGTGTGTGTGTGTGTGTGTGTGTGTGTATTTATATTTAATTATAGTTGACATACAATATTATTCAGCTTCAGCTTCAGGTGTGTGCAGTGGTCAGGCATCTACACTATCCATGAAGTGGTCAGAGGAATAGTAGACTGGGGTGAGGGGGTTACAACTTTGTGAGGGGTGTAAATGTCTATTACATTGTTTTGTATACCTGAAACTAGTTTAAAACAAAACTACTTTGATATTCTGATTGGAAAAGCATTATGGTTTTATATTGCATTTGGAAGAGTGACATCTTTATGCTGTTTGAGTCTTCCTATTCAGGAGTATGGTATGTTTTCCCATGCAATTGTGGCCTCATTTTATGTTTGTCAGTAAATTTGCATTGTTTCCTTTATATGTTTATGCATGTTTTTCTTGTTGAATTTTTTTTAGGTGTTATTTTTGTGAATAAGATTTTATTTTTCACTTAATTTCTAACTAGGAAACAAAGATACTCACAAATACGTATACATTTAAAAATTGAGATATAATTGACATATAATGTTAGTTTCAGGTTTTTTTAAAGTTATATCACGTGGATTTTTCTATATATAAAATCACCTCTTCTTTACTCTTTTCCCTCAGAAAAAAAAATGTATGCAAATAGACCTCCTTCAAGGAAAGACTGGCAGGTGGGCAATTTTTGCCTGTTCTCTTTGCACTGTGCCCTGAGGGGAGAGCCATAGGAGTGTTCCCACCTATTAACTACTGGTTCTTTTCTTTTTACTGCAGTCTTCCAAATCTGCTAGACACAAGCCTTGTTGGCTTTCAAAACTAGGTATTTTGAGGGCCCTTCCCTCAGGTGGGATTCTTAAAAGTTGGGGTACTAAATGTGGGGTCTAAATATTTAACCTCCCTAGGGAGAAGCTGGGAGTTGGCACTGTGCTGGGGTAGGGTTTATTGTGAGAGTGTGTCTCAGCTTTTCCTACCCATTCAATGTGGGTATTTTCTCATTCACCCAGTGTGTAGGTGTCGCTCAGCTAGTTTCTGGATCTTCTATAGTGGTAATTGCTCTCTTTGTAACTGTACATTCAGTGTGTCTGTGAGTACCGGGGAGTTCAAGGGACCTCAATCTTGGTTGACCTCCCACTGATCACATTCTATAGGTTGCTTACACTTGTTCCGTAGGGTAAGTATGTGGAAAAAAACCTATGGAGATTACCTATTCCCTTGGCCATCTGACAATATTATATGAATCTTTGAAAAAGGTTGAGAAATTATTTTTCCCCATCAACAGTATGCCAATATCCTTCATTAAAATGAGAAGTTTAATTAAAAGTAAATGTCATTGTTTTAATTCTAAACTTACGCAAGTGAATTTTTCTAGTCAGATATCTTTCTGACTTTTCTGCTTTTCTTTTATCTACTGACCAGGTTTAAACGAATAAGTAATATAGTTTCTTGATCCCAAGAAAAAGCAAACTGAAAAACACCATTGCAGAATAATGTCATGTTGTACTAAGGTTAACAAAATCTTAGCCCAGAATCTCAGCGGCTTAATACAATACTTTTATTTCTTGTTTATGCAAAGCCAGATTTAGATTAGGCCACGCCCCAAGGCAACTCTTGTCCATACAGTGACTCAGATCTACTGGTAGCTCCACCTCTGTGGCCCCAGCCAAAGGGGAAAAGAAACTGTGCAGAACGTACACTAGCTCTTAAGTGCCTCAGCCCTGCACTTGTGCATAATTCCCAGCCACATTCCTTTGGTTAAAATCAATCACGAGGCCTCAACCGACTACAAAAGAACTGAGAAATGATTGCTGCTTGGGGGTCCAAAAGGAAAGATCTAGATATGAGTAAGCACTAGAAGTCTCTGCTACTTTCAGTTTTTCCAGGTGGTAGATAGATGTAGGAGAGACTAAACACAGGAGAAGCATGTATGATAGGGAAAAAGATTGAGAACATGTTTATGTAATTTAAAAATGTAATGCAAGTACCTAAAACTTTAGTTATCCTATTTTATACAATGAACACTGAAAAATACTTTTAATACTTATTTTGCTTTTCAGTTAAATGTCATGATTGTGCATTTGTGTGTAATACCTCTGTTCAAACATGTATTCTCTTACATCAGAGAGCTGTTACCAAAGTCTCTCAATAATTACAAGTTTTAAAAATCCTCGTTGTTGAAAATTACAAACCCAAGGACCTATAATTCACAGAATGCTAGTTTTGTTGTTCACTTGATTTCGTTTATTAAATTTGAAAGAAATAAAGGAAAATTCTTTGTAGGGCTATTGAGATAATTATTTCATCATAAATGTAGGTGAAATTGGTAGGTGATATGGTAACCTGAAATTAAGTATCATTATCACATTTGTGTGAAGAGTAGTTGCCAATGTTTTTAAGCATTGACTTATTTTAAGTTCTTTTTACGTGAAAACCGTTTTCAAGGAGATTAGAAACCATTGGTAAATTTCATTCTTGGAGTGTGCAGCAAGGAAAAAAATTGAGAAGACCAAACCCCTTAATTATCACAAATTTTTCCTAATTGTGGCTTACATCTCCTGATATTTTCTAAAACAAGAGGAAGGACACTATGTAAGCCTTGAATCCCAGCTTTTGGTCACTCTTAGTGACTACTTGATCCTGGTTTCCCTCCCTGGACCTTCGTGACAGTCTCTTTACTGGTGCCTCCTCCTCTGGCCAGCACCGAAGGGTCAAGTGCCTCGAAGTCCCTTTCCTCCCCTTCTTGTACTTTCGCTCTCTGGATCAGCCCATAAAGTTCCTTGGTACTAAATGCCATCTACACACTGATTTATCCCATAAATACTATATTTCTAGTCCTGATCTTTTCCCTAAACTCCAGATTTTTATCCAGTTGCCTACTTGATATTTCCACATAGATCGCTAACGGGCACCTCAAACTTAGCATGTGAAAAATGGATTTTTTTATTCTCCAGTTTTCCCCGTCTCTATATGTCCTGTTGCTTAGGGTAAGAACCTAGGAGACATATGGGTTTCCTTTTTTTTCCCTTCTCCATTACCCACTACGTCCAACTCATCAGGGAACCTTTGGGCTCTTCTGCCAAACTGTGTTCAGAATCCAATCACTGCTCTTCTTCTTTACTGCCACCCACCAGCCCTAGTCTCGTTAATCTATATTCGATTATTGCAATAACCTGGTCTCTCTGCTTCATGCTGAAAATCCACCTTCCACATAGCATCCCCAGTGAATAGGGTAAAGGAATCAGATCACATCACTCCCCTGCTTAAATCCTCCAAAGATTTTCCAAGCACTTAGACTAAAATCCAAGCATTCTCCACAGCCTTCATGGCTCTTTATGACCTTGCCTTTGAATACTCCTGACCTCATATTGGTCCCATGGTCTTTCTGCCTACACTTGAGCAACTCTTCCCTTTTGTCTGTACTTTGATCATGCTGACCCTGTTTGTACCTTAGGACCTTTGCACAGGTTGTTTCCAGTGTCTGGCCTCCTTCTTTCCCAGATCTTTATCTACCTATCATTAAGGTTTCACACCAAAGGCCACCTCCCCAGAATGCCTTCCCTTACACTCCTGCCATTATCATATAACCTATTTTGTCTGCATAGTAGAGGGGCTCAAAATAATATAAAACATTGGTCTAAAAATTGTCTAGCAGCCAAAATGAATGAGGCAGAAAACAGGGGCACTGCAATCAGTGTTTACAAGGTTTTACTCTTAGAGGGCACTCAGTGCATACTCAATTTTCATAGGCTAAAATAGGAAATGGAAGCCAAACTCTAACGGAAGGGAAAGGTACCAAGATAACAGAGAGCAAATTGAGGAACTATGGATCCCAGAAATACAATAAAGAAGCCAATAAGAGTCATCAAGTAATCATTTTAAAAGAATTTTCTTGGCTATGTTTGAAAAATAAGTCCACTGCATTAATTCATGGAGATTAGGACAAAGGAAGAGTCCACCACTGACACAAATTACAGCTAAAGGATAGTGAGGTCTTGATGTTGAAGAGATAGAAGGCAAATGGCAAGTATGAGATTCTCCGATTAGCACGCAGGGGCTCTGGTATGTTAGAAGATAGTGGTGCTACTTATTGCAGTGAAGAAGTTAGAAAGGAGAGAACTTACACAGAAAAAAAACAATTTGAGTTTTGAGTTTTTACTATTTCAGCTTTAGCTTTGGGCCATAAATAAATATTTTTTTAGCAAATAAGAGATAAAACTGGAATTGGAGTGAGATATTAAAAGTGGAAATATAAACTTGGGACTTCTCTCCATACACCGGGTTGTTAAAATGGCAAAGGCATTTGGTACATTTATTAGATTCCTCCAGACGTGGAGTGTGAGAGCTAAGGCAGAGTTAGAGGCGTCCTCTCACAGAGTTCACAAAATACTCCACGAACCAACAAACTGTTCTATATCAGGGGTCAGCAAACCCAGCCTAGTGGCTAAATCCAGACTGCCACCTACTTTTGTACTGATGGCAACCAAACACATTTTAAGTGGTTGGGAAAAAATCCAAAGAATCATATATCATGACACGTGTAAACTATCAAATTCACATTTAAGTGTGTATATAAAGTTTTATTGCAATACAGTCACCCCCATTTATTTACATGATGTCTATGGCCGCTTTTGTGCTATAATGACATGGTTGGGTAGTTGTGACTGAGATCATGTGGCCTGTAAAATCTAAAATATTTACTCTCTGGCCCTTTACAAAAGGAAATGTTTGTAACCCCTCTTCTCCAAAGTAGACGTAGGGAAGAAGGCTTGTGGCTGAGTCCTATAACTAAACTATCAAGAAGAGAAAAAGGAGCCAGTGGGAGAGACTCAAATACAAGTTGGATATGAACCCAGACCACATGCTGCCGTGGAAGCTGAGGTTATAAAGCCCGAGGAGGAGGCTAAGCCATTAGAGAATTTCAGCATACTACCAGGGGACTCGTGTTGAGCCTCCTACACGGGAATATGCATTTCTTTATGCACCAGTGACTATGTGCCAAGGAGTATGTGCAGCCATAGGACCAAATAAACATAGAACATCTTCCTGAAACAAGATTTCACTCCAGGTTTTTGGGGTGATGCTGAAGATTGGGGGAATAATTTTGTATCTAAAAAGAAACAGCCATTTTACTGAGTAGAATGCAAACTTTGCATGAATTTTACTGAGTAGAATGCAAAATTTGCATGAATTTTTACAGAAAATCAGGAGGATAAAGACATTTCAAATTTGAAATAAGGTTGCTTCCAGTTGTAATCCCAGAGTTATAAATTCATTTTTCTCTGTCTTTAAGGTTCTTTAGTGGAAAGGTGCGAGAAATACTGCATGGGACTTTCCAAAGAGTGTTTCTGAGAGAAGACAGTTATCACCATCTAGGGCATGAAATTGACCTGGGAATCAAAAAGATTATAACTCCCCTGTCCATGCCCATCTGTTGGTGGTGTTTCCTTGGAACACCTATATTGGGAAGGATTCTGAGACTTGTGTTTATTTCAGCAGTGATTAGCAATGTGTTCGAACGCTGGGGGAGGTGGTACATAGCAGCTTGCTGTAATTATTCGTTATAGATTAATATGGGGATCTAAATCTTTTTAAATTAAATTTATTGGGTTAACAGTAGTCAATAACATTATATAAGTTTCAGATGTACAACTTTATAGTACATCATCTGTATATTCCTTTGTATGTTCACCACCCAAATTCTAGTCTCCTTCCATCACCATGTATTTGAACCCCCTTTACCCTCTTCATCCTCTCCTCCTTCTCTGGTAACCACCATCCTGTTGTCTGTGTCTATGAGTTTGTTTCATTTGTTCAGTTGTTGTTTTTTGTTTTATATTCCACATATGAGTAAAATCTGCTATGGTTTTTGTCCTTTTCTATCTTAGTGTGATACTCTCAGGATCATCCATGTTGTCGCAAATGGCAGTGTTTCATCTTTTCTTATAGCTGAGGAATATTCCATTGTGTATATGTACCACAACTTTATCCAATCATCGGTTGAAGAATACTTTTGGTTGTTGTCTTGACCACCATGAATAATGCTGCAGTGAACACAGGGGTACATATATCTTTACGGATAAGTTTTCAATTTTTTCAGCCAGATACCCGGGAGAGGGAGTACTGGGTCTATTCTTAATTTTTTAAGGAAACTCCATACTATCACAGAGGCTGCACCAGTTTACATTCCCACCAACTGTGTATGAGGGTTCCCTTTTCTCCACAGCCTCTCCAACACGTGTTATTTTTTGTCTTATTCATAATAGCCATTCTAACAGCTGGGAGGTGGTATCTCCTTGTGAGTTTGATTTGCATTTCTTTATAGCTAGTGAAGTTGAGCACTTTTCATATATCTATTGACCATCTATCTGTATGTTTCCTTGGGAAATGTGTCTGTTCAGGTTCTCTGCCCATTTTTAATTGGATTGTTTGGTCTTTTGTTGTTGAGTTTTATGAGTTCTTTATATTATTTTGGATATTAGCCCCTTATTGGATGTATCACTTGCAAATCTCACAGTCAGTTGCCTTTTTGCTTTGCTGATGATTTCTTTTGCTATGCAGAAGGTTTTTAGTTTTATGTAGTCTTATTCTATCTTTTTTTATTATTATATTTATTTATTTGTTTATTTATTTATTTATTTATTTTTGCTTTTAGTTCCCTTTCCTTTGGGGTCAAGTTCATAAAAATCGCTCTGAGACCAAGGTCCCTAAGTTTAGTACCTATGTTTTCTTCTATATATTTTATTATTTCAGGTCATCTAGTTGTCTTTAATCCATTTTCTTCTTTTTTAAATATTGATTTAATCCTTTAAAAATAATAAACCTATTCAATTTAACAGATAACATAAAAATAAAAAAATAGCTATATTTTCAAAAAAAATTTTTTCAAGAAGAGTAGATTCTTTTACATTTTTTACAAATCTCTTTAATGGCTCTCTGACTTAATACACAGATAGATTCTCATTTTAATCCATTTTCAATAAATGTGTTTGGAAAATTTTAATCCATTTTCAATAAATGTGTTGGGAAAATTGCGAAGCCTCATGCAAAAAGAATGGAACTATACTCTCTGATACCATATATAAAAATTAACTCAAAATGTCTAAATCTTTTTTACCTTTTTCAGATTGTTCAACTCTCAATCAGATTTAATGTTTACCACCTATTTTCAAAGCCATAGTTTCTCTTACAGCTCTGCCTTCATGATTCAAGGGGTATCAACTAATATGTTTACCATAAAGGAAACCTTGATGATTCTACAATAATGATCATGCCAATCCATTTCATCTTTTCATGATCTCCACAAGATAATAGGTGGAGAGGCACTGTATTCCATGTGAAAAGGTTTAATAATTTATTTCACAAGGAGCAGGATGGTACTTAAACAAGAGAATAGCAGAATAAATATATTAACAGAAAAATAAATGGTAGAAATTTAAAGGAAAAGTTGGAGTAAAACTGCGACAAGAATATTTAGGAAAATATTGGAACAGTTCAGAAGATGAGAGGACCAAACAGGCTTAGGACAATGAAAGTGAAGAGCTGGGGAAAAATTCAACAGTTTTCTCAGGCAGACTCACTAGAATCTAGTAATACATTAGTTGTAGGGAACACTGAGAGTAAATGATGAATACTGGTGCCTTTGCTTAACCAACCTGGTAGGTAGAGATAGTAACTATTAAATGGGAAAGGCAGGAAGAGGAATTGTTTGGGGGGCAGATATCGGTGACTATGCTGATCACGTGCTTCCTTGCTCTTGCCTTCCCCTGAGTTTCTCAGCATCAGATGCTGGCGGAAGACTGGAGGTTGAAAAGTGGAGAGAAGTCAGGGTATTTCTTCCTCTCTCACTTTGCCTCAGGCAACATCTCTCATTGTGACCAGATCTTATCCAAGATTTCAGCTCCCACCAGACAAACGTTCTGTCTTTGGTTCCAGTTTCTTCAGTGGCCATAGATCTAACTTCAGCTCTAGTTCTAGGGGTGGCATGCCTTCTGGATTCTGGAAACTTCACCTCGTCCTGTTATTCCTCTTGTCCTATAGGTGACAGTGGCTTCCTGCTGTTGCTAATCTCTGGGGTGTCTTGCCATCCCCAGGCTAGCTTCTTGTCACATGTATCACCTGTGAAACCAATTCCCAGTGTTAAATTCCCTAGACTAGTTTATGTGCTTGACTGGACCCTGACTGATACACTAATAAATTCAAGTTTAGATTGTGCTTGAGATAAGTGTTGGTCTCCTTGATCAAGATATTTGGAAGAAGCTTGGAAATAGTTACCAAAGACCTAGTGACAGAGATTGGTTTGGCAGGTAGCAACATGCAAGTGGTATCTGAAGCCATAAGGTTAGATTTCGCAGGTGGGGTAAGGAGATGAAAAGATTAAACCAAAAAGATTAAATAGTGGGCTAACCCCTGAAATGTCAATATTTTTAATTTGGGCCAAAAAAGAGAAGATGACTGAAAATAAATAGCCAGAGAAGTAGGAAACCCAGGTTAGGAATGTCACAGAAGCCAAATGAGAAACAAAATTCCTCAAGGAGAGGGAACAGTAGAGTCAAACTCAGTGGAAATAGCAGACAGGACACATACAAAAGGATTGAGGCAATAAGACAAACTTTTTTCTTGAATTTAGGAGAACATCATTGCTGTTTGTGTCCGAACAATTACAATACAGTGGTGGGGAAGAAACAAGATTATGGACGAGTTAAGATGAGAATGGGAGAAAGTTGAAGCCATTAATGAATGTAAGTTATTTTTTCAGGATATTGGACAATAAAGACCTTGAAAGAAAGAATACCTTAAGTTGGAGGGAGAGGAAGGGTTGAAGAGATCAAAGGCATGGATACTGAAGATCCCAAAAAAGTAAGAGGGAATGGGATCAGATGTACAAGTAGAACAGTTATCCCTCTTGAAAGAAGAGGGAGGACAATGGGTTGGTCAAGATACAGATGCATTTTTAGGGTTTATAATTCTGCCTTTTCTAACTTGGTGTTATCAAGTAGTAGCCACTGTGTACAAACTCCTCTAAAATGAACAGAAGTATTATTTATTTTTATTTCTCTCACCTACTCACAGCTCCCCTTTAAAGAAAAGAAAAAAAAAAGTTGGAGATGGAATCACATATCACCTTTATAGAAATCACATATGTAAGGCTGAGTATTAGTTTTTCTCCAAATGTCTCTAGCAAAACGTGAGAATTCCATTTACGGTGACTGATATTAGCATCTTGAAAAAGAACAAAGACATATTCATGAATGGGCTTTTCCTAAGTGCTGATCTGTCAAATTTTCATTTCTCATCGTGAGGACATGTTAAACTTATTCTTAGCAACTTTCAAATACCGTGTTTCCCCGAAAATAAGACCTAACCAGAAAATAAGCCCTAGCATGATTTTTCAGGATGACATTCCCTGAACATAAGCCCTAATGCGTCTTTTGGAGCAAAAATTAATATAAGACCCAGTCTAATTTTGGGGGAAACATGGTATGTAATACAGTCAACATGCTGTATAGTATTAGATTCCCATGATTTATTTATAACTGGAAGTTTGTACCTTTTGATCATCTCCCATTTCACCCATTCCCCACTCAAACTTCTTAATTGAGAAAGTCGATGCTAAGCTACTGAAAATATTGGGAAGAAAACCAATTTCACAGAGGGTAAGGGGGTTGGGGGGTGGGAGATGAGGGTAAGGGGGATCAAATATATGGTGATGGAAGAACTGACTCTAGGTGGTGAACACACAATGGGATTTATAGATGATGTAGTACAGAATTGTACACCTGAAATCTATGTAATTTTACTAACAATTGTCACCCCGATAAATTAAAAAAAAACAAAAAACCAATTTCATATATCGTATTTATATACATTGTATCACGTATAGGAATGGTATAGCTATTTATGGAAAACCACAAGATCTTCTTTGTATAACTATCCTGAAGCTGTAAATTACACTACAATATGTGTCTGCTGTAGCTGTAAATCAATTCCCAGAAGAAAAGAAGTTTGAGCAAATAATGTCCAGGCATCAGGCAATAGATTGAAGGGAACTGCTGTTTTCAGACATATACTCTATTTTGTTGATAAAGAGAAATGAATATTTTTTAAATAAAATAGCCAAGGACAGTGGTAATTAAAAGTAATAGGTAATAACTTGTGTAATGCTTAGTATATATCATGCTGTGTTGACCATATTTTATACATTTTACCTGGCTTAATCCTTAAAACATATTTTACTAATTTATACATGTTTTACTTAATTTAGTCCTTAAAACACAGCCCTCTATGTGGATAATATTGTTACTTCCATTTTACAGATGAGAAAACTGAGACCTGGAGAGGTTAAGAAATTTGCCTCCAGGGTATTCTGAGTCTGGACTGGAACTCAGGTCATCTTAACCACTCTACTATAGTGCAATTTACAGCTAAACTGGTGAGTACCTTACTAGATGTAGTTACTAACGTAGGTTTTAAAAAACTTTTGTCTGATTTTTTTTTAAAGACTATCATTTGTGGGTAGAATTTTAAAGTTGCTTTTTTCCCTAAATATATCTCTAAAGAAAAAATTTCCACAAATACTTTTGAAATTTTTTAATGCATGAAAAGAACATCCCGGAAACAGAACAGGTATTGATGTATTACCGATAAAGAGCCTCCTCCCTGCTTAGTAAATAGATGTGAAAGGAAGTGAACACTTTAGGATTAAATGTGAACCCTAAAGTGGAATACATCATTTATATATGGCTTATCTCATAGCAATAATATTTTCAAAACAATGTATATGACATTTATAGTTATTGGTAAGATGCTTTTGACTCAAAAGTTAACCAAAATGCTAAAGAGGTAGTTTTGCCAATGCAAGGTGAAAAAAAGGCTTTATACCTTGCTTTGGTTTCCCCTCCCCCCAAAAAATCTGCAACCATTTCTTTTTGTTCTAATTTTCTGGATCAGCCAGGAAGAGAATGATGCTTTTAGAAGAAGTCAATTGAAAACCCTGTAAGAACGGATTCCCCAGAGGGGACAATGATGGTTTTGAAACCGCTGCTCTGGAAGTCCCCTGGTGAGTTTCCATAGTGTTCCTCTCTGTCTTGGACACGAAGGAGACCTCACCAGCAGTTGTAGGAGTTCATCCTGTTGTCTCAAATTCTACGCATGGTCTCATGTAACTTCTGCCGTGACCCAAGAATACGGGTAGGTACCCTGCCATTGTCACGCGGGGACTGCTTTCAATAGTACATATATGTATATTGAAGTTGGAAGTGAAAGTCTGAAAAATTCTCTAGCTGGCCTGTGAAATCGCATGATGAGCACAAGTGGCTGTATATCATTCCTCATGTGTTTTCAGTTGTGTTTCCTAAAGTCATCACATCTTAGACTCAAAGGGAGTTGGGGCTTCTGACTGTCAGACGCCACATGCTGCTGTATCTGTGTGAGGAGACGTGGCACGGGGAAGGTCTACCGATATTCAAATCCTTTGACACCGGTCATTTGACCCTATGTACAAACTAGCTTATCCTATTGTTACAATGAGAAATAAGCCCACAAAGAAAAGTAAAGTTCTAAGGGGGCAACAAAACATTGGTCAATTCGCAAAACTAGAACAGTCATTTACCGGACAATGGTTAGGAACCACTAAAAACAAAGTGACATCATATTAATCAGGTATGACTTGTTACACAGAAGAGAGCATAAATATACAGTAAATAAGAGGTTTATACGTAGCCCCAGCAGAATATGTACATAGTTGAGCCGCTGTGAAACTGAGCAGGAATTCCTGTAGCATAGCCCCAGCTAAAAGCAGTTTCATCACACAACAGTTTGAAGGTAACAGATGCTGAGAACAACATGTGGTAACACTAAGCAGATAACCACATACATTTATCCTTGACAGTGCACAATGTGAGAAATAAAGGGCACAAGTGAAATAGCACTTTGCCTGCTGAGCGTCTTCTTTCCCATAAATATGCACACGTCCCTTCTCCAATGGTGGTCTGCAGCCTCACACCTCTTGCCTCTCCGTGGTGGTGCCAGGATCTCTTGGCACATACCAGCCAAGTCCCATGCTGTATACTAACTCCTGCTTCCATTGATTCAGGTCATAAGCTCCCCCCTTCACAGTCTCCAGATGCAAATCAAAGCATAAATAACAGAGACCACACTCGTGGTTCCTCCTTTCACAATGTTACTGGGAACAGATACTGGTCAGAGCAGCACAAATACCACACACCAGTGTCCGGGAGAGGAGAGTAGCTTTGTGCACATTTGCAAAAACAAAAACCCCCCAAATCCACCGTAGGTGTCTGATTTTACTGGTTAGCCCTGTCGGTAGCTAGGAAGACGCTGTGTTGCTCCTGGGCTCTGTCTATCAGCTTTCTCTTCTTCTTCTTGTTCTTCCTTTCCTTGGGCTTTGGTGCTCTCTTCCCTACAATGGAGGAGAGAAAAAGAAATGAAGACATGTCAGAAAAGGCTCTTTCTCGAGGAAAGAAAACATAAAACATTAAGAGTTTTACACAAAGCCCATCTGGAAAACATCACCTATGGAAAAAGCAGCCTCAAAGAGAAAATTGTTCACATTAATTTTGATGGAATAATAATAATTTACTAAATTGGATATGCTGTCTAAAACAGAGACTGATCTTCCTGTTACAGGGAACTGGCATATTTAAAAACCTCCCAGCGGCCTGATCAGTCTTGCAAATATCATCCTGCCACAAAAATTCCATTTTTCCCCTCCTACCTTTAACAATGCTACCCTTCACTAGACATCTTTACATCTTTCTACTGCTCCACATGTCAGTGGGTCAAAAGAAAATAAGCATCTATCTACAGTAAATATACCAGAAGTTTCAAACTCCCCTCTCCCTGCCCCATGGGAGAAACAAATGTCTTGCTTTTAACATTATTCCCTCCATGTTCTCCAAAGCCCAATATCTGAAATGACATATGTAGAATACTTCTTTATTTTCTATAAAAATTCATGAGGACATCATTCATTATGTGGCTTACAGCTTCTTAGAGAAATCCCCTAGACAAGTTGTTCTTATGATTAACTGAGAGCAAGAAAGACGCTTGTTTTTTGAAGAACTGGTGGTATGTGTCCTACTACCAGAAAATCACACCATGTTATCCTATTTCTCCTCTTTGCTTTAGTCACTAGGAAGCTCAGACCACAAGCTAAATAGTTGAGGTTTTCTTCTATCAGGAGCTTTACGAGACAGTTTTCCCTTTGCCTGTATTTTACTTCTTACATCTTATGGTTATGGATTATAGGCTTTATAAGATCGAGGCACTTCTTTGCAAGTATGTATACATAAGATTGTAAGAAAAAAAATAAGGAGCAAAGACATTTTGCTTTATGTCCACTGTTTTCTTTGGGTTCTAAACACATAGGATAAACACAGAAGAATCATTGGATTTTTAGAACAGAAAATAGCTTTAACAATCACCTGCATTTTACAGAAATGTACATACACTGTACACCTTTAGTACAGTATCTCACAGGAAGAGAAAACTTAACTTGTGTTGAACTATACAATAAAGTCAGAAGTACGGCAGGTAGGAGAAGAAGACAGTAGGGTTCTTATCTGTTGAGGAAAAAACTTTTATCACAAAAAAAAAAGATAAAGAATAACTTATTTTTAACAGGACACTACAGTAAAATAATCAGAATATGATCATGCCCTCATATTAAATTATGAAGGTCCTTGAAGTTAACTTCTGGTTCTCATTAAATTCTGGCATTAATGTTATAATGGCATTTTGCCATCTTTAAACATAGTTAATCCTACCCAATGAAACTTTAGTCCAAGCCATCATTAATCAAAAAAACTGTAAAGTTACAACTATTTCGTAACTCTATATCTAACGATGAGACACACCTAATGAAGGCAGAGAGATGAAATACTTAACACAAAAATAGCATATTTAAAAAGAAGCTTCAATTATAAAGTTTTACGATGGTTTTCTTAGTTCTGTATTTTCTCTAAACAAACAAAAATCCTTTAAAAAATCATTGCTGACTACATTGTGAAAATTAATTTGGTTTATGTAGCATTTCTTTAAAGGCTGGAGTTTCTTTTAAAAGCAAATTGAAATTAAGTGAATGGAAAATAATGCCAACATTCCTTGATTTTAAAATGTATTCTGTGAAGATAAAAATATACTGAATATGTTATTTAAAGAAAGCTTTTCACAGTCACCATTTCAATTCTTCATACAAATGATGTAGTTGAAAGTTAAATGTGTACTACTTTCACTAACAGCAAATCTAAGCTAAATTACTGGAAACTCATTTTAAGAGAGGGTCAATTTCATGTCATGTACCTAATATATTATTCTGATGTAATTGTCAATATCAAATGGTCTTTGGCTTTGCTGGCTGGTATAATATTGTGTGATAGGGACGTTATTTAATATTTGCACAGAACCGTTCGTATTGCGGCCAAAAATTCAGCAATGTTTCTGAAAACTTATTTATATAAAATAAATTTTCAAATTACATGATTATTCCATTGGCAATAAGTAATATGGTACTGGTTCCAACTAGAGATGCTTTGGGAGACCTAATTACAACCCTAAAAATTTTCCTCAGCAGTCTCTTTTGAATGGCAGCTCTGTGCTATTGGTTCATTGCTTGGTTTTGTTTCTGGTCAGCCCCATTTCTCATGTAGGATGTATTGCAAATACCAAAGAATTAAGATGGTTAGCCAAGATGTGACCACAGATAGGCCTAAATTAACTGAAAATATTTTATGGTCCATAGTAGGTTGTTATGACTTTAAGCCCAACTCAAAGTAATAAAAGACTATTAAAACATGTCCTACCTTGAGGTAGAAGAAGGGTCTTGCATATATTTTCTACTGAACTCTAAGATTTTCAAACATAAGAGATTAATCAGCAAGATTAAGTCTAACAAAAAATATATATCCCTCTTATCTATATACTCAGGGTGCCAAAAAAAATGTATACACATGACTCATATTCATCTTTTGTTATTCGTATATATTGAGTATTACAATTTTAATACAGTTTTTTCCTTTCTTAAAATGTGTATACATTTTTTGGTACACCCTCTGTATTTGAAAATAAGTCATTAATGTTTACACTTAATTTCTTTACATCTGTGGATATGAGATTAGATTCAAAGAATGACTTCTAGACTTTCAGGTTGTTTCATATTTTCAGGAACATTCACCTTGTACAGGAATCATTTAAGGGTACATATAATGCCAGTCACCCAAAGAGTAATTAATCTCATGATTTAACTCTTTCTTTTTAGTTCATGAGAGAAGACTTGGAAAACATCCTTCCCAAAACTGGTAGAAATTGACGGGAAAGGTTTGAATTTTATGAGATTATCAGCCTCTTGGTATGTCCAATCATAGCGACAAATTTGGCATATCTTTGTCCTGAGTGCTTGAAGAATGGAATGGCCTTGACAAATTACTATTGAGTGAATGAATCTCTGCATGATCCGGCAGAATTTGATCTACAAAGGAAATCTTTTCAGCACTGCTGTGTGGATGCAAGAAGACAACTGGCCCAGGTATTGCAGTTTTTAAAGAAAGCAATGTGGTTTAATAGAGAAAGGCCTCCTGTGGGAGAAAGGAAACCAAAGATACTATACTTGTGACTGTCAGTTTCTACATTTATAGAATGAAGATGCTACATCATCTTCCACTAGAAAGTTATGAGATACCATGTGCAAAGCTTGTGTTCGTAGGCTGAAAGGAAGGTGTGTAAAAGACCACTAGAAAGACAAGATTATAATCAAAATGAACAAAGTTAGAAAGGTATTATCAAAGCCACATTCTAACCAACATAATTACACTGACTTGCACACATGTGGAAATGGTCCAACAGGATAACCTATCAACTCTTCTACAGAGAAAGGTGAACAGTCCCTTATGGAAATACTCCTAACATCCAGCTGTAGATTACTGCTATTAGAATCAGAAATAGGATAGATTATTTTGAACCAAGATATCAGGCAGACTCACAAATTACATGAAGCTGTGAAAATACTGACTCCACTGCCAGTCAGACATGAGTTTCATTCTTTCATAAGCTCCCAAATACTACGACGTTCTTCAAATGTTTTTTTTTTTCTCTCTTACTAGGTTTAGGTAAGTCTTTTCATCATTGGAATAATGGTTCTTGTACATCCCTCAGTAAGGCACGAAGATTGTCAAGATTTCGATAATGATTACTAAGTGTTTTGAGGAAGACTTTCTAACGGTAAATACGGCAAAAGAAAACTGAAGAAAAAATTCAGTAGCTGTGACTAAGAAAAAAGATAAAAGCATGTCTCTTTCTACAAACACACACACACACACACACACACACACACACACACACACACACAGGGGAAAGTAAGACACACTGTGACAAACGTAATTAACTGTAATTGCTATTGTTATAGCCACAGCTGTGATGACAAAGATTATCACCTGAAAAAAAGGACCAATTTCTATTCAGTTTTTACGCTAAGTTTGTGATGCTAACTTGAAACCTGGGCTTCACTGTATTTATGAAATTCATCATGAAGACGCAGGGATCACCTCAAAAAAATTCAGTCATCCTTCAAAGCAGCTAAAACTGAGCGACAAGAAGCCTGTGTAACCCCCACCTGGTGTATCTCGTCATATGTTAGAGGACACGCGGGAGGCAGAGCAGAAAAGGTTGTTTCCACACCTAAAGTCACAAGGACTCAGTTATAGACAATGAATAGCAACTGGGCTATTAGTTTCTCTCCTATAGGCAACTTGCGTTTGCCCGAGACTGAGTAGCAACAGAAATTTATTTATTTAAGAGTGATGGATGATTCTCTGGAAAAACGCCAGCTGGTTCCTAAAATATTTTAAAAGCTCATAAAAATAGACAAAAGACCTAAGTACAATAAAGGAAATAAAAATAGCTAATAAATATATTTAAGGAAATAAAAATTGCTAATAAATATATTTAAACAATCAAATCTCACAATTAAAACCACCAACAAAATGAGTTGCCCTTGCAAAGATTCTTAAAAGTGAAAATATCTAAAGCTAGTTAGAATGGGGTGTGACAGACATCAGGGTGCATTTGGAGAATATGAAATTAATACGCATAGCCTTTCTGAAAAGCCATTTGGCAATGTGTAAAAAGAGCATTATAATGTTCATAATTTGTAACAGGTCTAAGAATATATCTTAGGGAAATCATCTAAACTTGGACAGAGATTTATGCACAAAGATGTTTACCATAACTCTGAAAAGTTTGTAAATTACCTAAATGTCCCACGACAATTTTTCATGACCTCTTCTTTTTTATCATTTCTGAAGCAATGAAGTATGTTTTCAACTATGAAGAAGCATTTTTTTATTTGAAGGCCACAGCAATTAAATTTATGTCCAAGAATAACTGCATGTCCCTAAAACATCATAAATAGGTATAAGAAAAAAACCTGTAAGACAAAAGCCTTCCTACTGTGCGGGTAAGCAGATTCTTTAGTGGAGGAGCCAATCATTATTGAATCTAAGATATAAAAGCTTAAGAACTACTGACCTAAACACTTCAGATGTTAAGAATACAAAAAGAGACTCATAGACATGGAAACCAAAGGGATGGTTGCCGGGGGCCTGGAGGGATGAGTGAAAAAAATGAAGAGTCGATAATAGTGTAGGAAGTTTGCATGGTGACAGATGAATACTAGAATTATTGCGATGATCACATTGTAAGGTATAAAAATGTCAAATCACTACATTGTTCACCTGAAACTAATTAATATAGTATACCAACTATAGTTACATTTAAAAAAAATAGGTGTTAGTTCATGAAACTTATCTAGAAAGGAGTCCAACTAGGAAGCTATGATGAGCATGACTGGGATCTACCACAGTATATTCTATAGTCTAAGATGGAAATCGTCCCACTGTCCATCATAGTGCAGAATAACATACATTGATGGTTATTTATTTACATCAATTGAGAGTCAGAGGAGAAAGTTTGGTAGAACGAGTAAAGCAAATGAATCCAATTTTGGCTCCTTATTTATAATACAAAGTTCCTTAATTAGCATTTTTAGTAACACTTTTTTTTTTTTTTTGGGGGGGGGGAAGAGAATAACACCCTTTTCACAAAGAAACATGTCACAGAGAGACAGATGTCTTTGGAAAACACAGTCATACCCTTCAATGGTTGTTTGATAACTTCTAATTTTCTTTGAAGAAAAAATAATCTAGAGACAAAACATTTTCAAGTGTTGAAAATAAGCAAGTTACCTACAAAGAGACTTTACTGGGCATCTTGAATTATAAGTCATAACCTGAAAAAGTTTCAAAATGGTCACTTAGTCATTTCTTTATAAAAGTGTATGTGCTTTAAAAATCTACAGTCTGGAGATAACTTACAAGTAGTTTTTCATCTTAGAAGCCTATTGGTGGAGAGTGACAATCATCCAAAATCAAAAATAACAGACAAAATGCACTTCTCTAAACTAACAAATATTAAAATTATTCAAAATTCAGAATAATTACTAGTATACAGATTTACATTAACTTGTAAAAACTAATTCAATAAGTCAGTTCTGACTGTCTTACTGCTCTATCTGTACAAGTTTGCCGTATTTTTATTGTAGAAAGAATAGTATGAAATGACATACTCTGTCTTTAAGACCTCTCAACTTTTTTTACATACCATTTTATTAGGCGTGGCGTCTGTTACCGATTTTGTTAAAAGGCAGTCCGTTTGGCTTTAATATTTTGTTTCACATTTAAAATAACAAAGTTGGAAGCAAAGCTAATTTGAAGATAACTTGAACCTTTATAAATTAATTAGACCAACACTAAGGTTTCCTGCACTTTTCAAAATTTCCTGATTTTATAGCCCTGAAGCAAATGTTCTTCAGGCATATAACACGACTTCTAAAGGAGCAATAAGATATTCTCCGAGCCCCTCCCAGCTCACTTGAAGTGATAAGGACTGAACAAAAGTAATTTGAATAAGATTTTGGGTTTGTTCCATATAATGTTGGTCACTCTAGTTGATTTGTTCAACTTAAGCTCTTCGATATCTGGTACCTCACACAGAAAACATATAAAAATCTGTCCAAATATAAAATTCTACGGAGTTTAAGATAGGCGAGATAAATAAACTAGAAGAGGTGGTTTTAAAAATATCCAAAGTTCTCTTTATAAATACTTTAAGTTCATTGTAAAGGACAAAGAGTTTCAGGGTAGTGAAAAATAATACTGCCTGCAAGTTCCCATGTGTGAGAAAAAAAATTCATTGTTCTACCACAAGGGGGCAATAATTCACTTTTACTGTAAAAGGATCTGGTTTAAAAACATTCACATGGGAGCTTTGGGGACTCTAACATCTTGCATACTTTCTTTTAATCCCAATTGGAGGCCTTTTTTTTTCTTTCTAGACAAGGTTAAGCTCTGTAGTAAACTAAAGAATAGGTAGAAAGACCTAAGTGCAGCACAAGGAAAAATTACTACTGTTCTAGAATATACTACAGCACACTACTGTTATAAAATGACCTTTAAGGGTAAAGATGGGGGAGAAACGAAAGGAGAAAAGAAACGATGACTCTGCTATTCAAACAGTGAGTTAGAGGGAAAAGTATTGTCATCAACCCAGGTTGCATTTTCTTATGGGGAAGTTAACACAAACGACCTGCAAAGAACAGGTCTTTTTCTTGGTCTCTTCTTTATAACAATAGAGTTGTAAAATTAAAAATGATATTCCCTATTATCTGATCCAGGAAGTACACAGAAATTTGATATCAAGTATGAAAGCTGATTGTTAGGTGATGCTTCCTGACAAAGGGATCTGATCAAGCTGCCTCCTCCCCGCCCCCCAGCACTACAATCCGTTGGCCATGTTGGGGAAGGAAGAGAGATGGTGAGTACACCGGACATTTCCTACGCCTGCGAATCCAACTCTGCTAAACGGTTTAGATATGAAGCACGTGCAGCACAGAAAACCTAGAGTGACCTACCCAAGTTCCTACGGTAATTAGCAGCAGAGCCGGACTTGGAACCAGATTTCAACCAGGTCTCTTTCTTAGATGCTTTTATAGTTTTAAATGTCACTGGATAAGGACACAGTTATCGAGTTATTTTTCAAGAAAGGCAGAAAATAAATAATATTACTCCTGGACCAAATTCCAGGAGAAAAGTCATTGGCCGCGTCATAACTGTAAAGAAAAACCCTTTATGAACTGTTAAGTACTACAGAAATAACTTAGGTGGAACTTCGACATTCTGTAAACTTATACTGCATTGATTCACTGCTTATTCTTTTTTTTCAACCTTTTAGCAAGATGTAATCTATAAAGTATCCTAGATGGGGTATATAGGGACCGACCATGTACTGTAAGTGCTCTATATACATTCTCATGTAATTGAATATCATGAAAAAATTTAAGTACTTCAACCATTGTGCTAGAATGTTGTCCAGCTATGCACCTAAAATTACTCAAAATAAATAAAATTTGCAGAAAACCATCAGGCTCATTTGGCACTCCTAAGTTAAGTCAGAGAAACATCAGGTTTTACAGAGAAAAATGATACAACTTTTTTTCATTTGATTAGGAGCAATGATGGGAGAACCAGAGAAGAATTTCAAGTTCCTCTGTAGCTGACTTCATACTATAACAGAAGGTCCCTTTTAAGATAATTCCATTAGAAGAAGAGGATTTAATACCTTCTGCTTAGTCTTCGATCAATAACCATTAACTAAATGAAAAAGAAAAAAAGAAGTCCAAGAAACGATATTTAGGACTATAATCATATGGTGAGCCTTTATTTAATTTGGATTCAACACAATTTCTATAGAACTTGAAGACACACCTACAAGTAAAATGAAAAACAGAAATGGTTTCTCCATGGTAGCTATGTCAGGGCATGGGTTATCAGTCCAAGCTTACAGCTCACCTAAGTGGCAAGCCTTACATGAAGACAGTCAACACGCAATAATCTAAGGGGATGCATGTTCCATGAAGGACCATAAATGTATTCCCTCCTCTATGCCTGTGCACCACTTGAACCTCCCTCATTAAAAAATTTACCACCTTCTGTTTTCATTTTATCTTTGCTTGCATATCATGGCGACTAGTTTGTGAGTAATTACAAATAGCTACAATTAAGGCCATTACATGCCATAGAGTCCTGGTAAGAGTCTTTCCAAAAATCAAGTTATAAATATTCACTCAAATGTATTTCAATAAGGGGACTTAGAGCAAAGATACATGAGCTAGATCGAGACACCAAATGTGGTCAGGAACCAAAGTCACATGATCTTTGTCATCCATCATAAAATGAACTCTCTTGTTCTTCCTAGGTTCCACATGACTTCTGCCTTCAACTTTAGCTCATGAAGGCAACACTGGTCCTCAGTAAATTCCATGACCTTTCTGCTTACTTCCCTCTTCTAACAGCCTCAGTCTCTTTTGCCGTAATCGCATATTCCCAAGAGAGGAATTCAACGTGCCTTGCTACCCCTATGAGTTAACTCGTCGAGTCATGGATGCCTGGCCAGCCCATGGATGGGTCACTCCCAGGTCTATCCTGGAGGAGTGCCGGAGTCACAAGACACTAGATTGGGCCGGCATGTCGGACACATGATTAAGAACATGGATTTGGAGGTCAGACAGCCCTAGATTCAAAGCAGAACTCTGCCTCTTAGAAGCTAGTGATCTTGGACTAGTTACTTACTTTTCCTGAGGCTTAGTTTTCTCATTTCTAAACTGATAATATCCGTGGTACCCAACTCACCATTGCTGCAAGGGATACAGACAATATGTATAAAGTTCCAGATACTACACCTGGCACACAACTTCTAAATAAATTATAGCACCATATGAGCTTCCTCGCGTGTACTATTTCTAATCCTTACTGTTGTCCGCAAGGTAAGCATTATTTCCATTTTGCCAATGAGGAAATGGGTTTAGAGAACTTAAGTAAATAGCTCAAAATCACATAGTCGGCGGTGATTCAACCAACATCTGGCAGATTCTAAAACGTGTACTTTTTGGATCCCTTGTGCCCAGCAAAACCTCTTTGATCTCATAATCATTTAAATGGCTGCTGAACAAACAAATTAATAATGCCAGGCTGAAGAAAGGCATCAATCCTCCACCCAGTCCCGCAGGATATCAGGGTTCCCTTGGGCCACATTAGCTCCCCCAGGGGCATGGGCAACAACCTATGTTTTTCCTATTAATTAGTCCCTGAGGCTAAGACATTCAAAGCCTCAGTTTCCTGAGGCCAAGCAATACATTTAGCATTTCCAACTCAGTTTCAACTGTGTGCTCTTGGCAAAACCCAAGGGAAGAAAACAGGATGCTTCTTTTTCAGCTGACAGTTGGAAAAATGTCATACCTGGAGTTCCAAAAGTCAGTTCATGGGCCAGAGATAGTAGAGTCCTCTAGGGAGCTTTTTCAAAATATAGGTTCCCTGGCCATTCACCAACTCGTGAATGAAACCCGCAAGAGGGAAAAATCCAGATTGTTTTTTGTTTGTTTTTTTTTAAGCTTCAGAGGTGATTCTGTGCAAAGTTAAGATGACATCCAAGTCTAGAGCATAAAGCTCTGCTGAAAAAGCTATGGGCAAAAGAGAAAGGACTTTGGAACAGGATGAAGTAAGTGCTGGGTGAGAGCGCTTCAGAATAAATTACAACCTCCTTTCCAATCGTGCTGAGAAATAGCTTCCAAATTGTGAAGTGAAGCAAACCACTTTGTGCCTGGACTTGCTTCTCTAGGTTCTGGACTCCCTTCCCTAGATTCTGTTTGTGTTGATGCACCAAGAAAGCAAGAAGGATCAAGTTGTCCCTGTGTCCAGAAGAATCTGCACCCCCAAGAAAAGGACCCCTTATCGTGATGCTCAAACTAAGGGGTTGGTGATCACCCATGTTACCGCAGATTCATTTCTCCTGTGGTTAGATTCCAAAAATGTGTTTCACTCTACAGAATCTCTCAGTTCATTCAGTTAACGAGTTCTGTTTTGGAAGACACTCTAGTTGGTTTGCAGAAATTCTAAAGCGATGGACCAAAAATATTGCAGTTGAAAAAATTAAAATTATTATCAAATTGGGGGCTTCTTCCTAACTAGGATATAGAGTTGGCACTTCAAAAATTGGAAAGACAAGGAAAGTAACCCTCAGACCAGGTGACACAATACCGGAGGTATTAAAATGTTATTAGTTGTATTCCAGACAGAAAAGAGCACATTACAAGGCTGTTTTCTGCTTTCAGAAAAGTGCTATGAGTTTCTTCCAGATTATTAAATCATCATCATCATTATTATCACCACCACCATGTGTTTGCTGTGTGTCAGGCACTAAGTTTTGTTTACATATTTTAACTAATTTCATACTCAAAATATCCCTATGAAATAGATATTCTCTTTAGTTCCACTTCACAGAACAGGAAACTAAAGACCACAGAGGTAAGGTGACCTAAGATGACACCATCAGTAAGTGGTAGAGTTCAAATTTGAACTCAGTACTGTGGTCCCAAAGCCTACCCTTACTCCCATCACCATTGCAGTATAATATACGTGATCCGAGAGGGACGAGGAGAAGAAGGAGGTCAGTGTTACACTCTTCCCTTCAATTAGACTCCCACAAGCCCTATAAGCAGGCATTCAGTTTAATAGCTGGACCATTAGATTCGTAAAATGGAGGCTGGGACCATCATGGATTTGATACAAGACCGGATGATCAAAGGCATATTTTCTTTGTTACTCTGGCAGGACAAGAAAAGTAAACAAATATTTGCCAAAAATAAATAGTCTCTATCACAAGTAAAGATCAGACAAATGTTTGGTCATTATAAATCTTTGTCAACTACCCAAATAGCAGCAATAGATTTCAATTAGAGGAAACATATTTGACCAGGAACTCTAAATAACTTGTTCAGCACACCTAATGATTATCGGAGGCATCACATTTCTAATGTTTCAAAAAGCCTACATCCTAGCTAGGTTATCTTGAATCCTAATATCTTTGTCTGTGATCACCAGATATTAAAAGACCAGAAGATGGCTAATTTTTTTATAAACATCCTAATATTTAACAAAATTGGGTTTATTTCCCCTCACATTAATATGGTCTTTTACTCTCCAGAAAAAGGTATGACTGTTAAACATAATATAAATAAAAATCAAAGGAAGCTATAACACTGTGTGAACACACACACATATATACACAATATGTATCTAATATTTTCCAAGCATTGCTTATTGCCATGTTTATATCACTATGTTCTAATTAGTTTTACGAGTATTTAACTTAGGTGTTAAAAGACGAAAAGCCAAACGTTTACAAATAATATGGAAATTTCCAAGACATACTGTGTTTCTCCGAAAATAAGACCAGGTCTTATATTAAGGTTTGCTCCAAAAGATGCAATAGGGCTTATATTCAGGGGGTGTTATCCTGAAAAATCATGCTAGGGCTTATATCCCGGTTAGGTCTTATTTTCGGGGAAACACGGTAATGAAAAGGATTTAAAATGAATTATCACTGAATTAAATCTCCACGAGGAAATTCTCATTCCAAAGTACTATAACTTCAGTAAAGATATCACCTGGAGTTTGACAAGAAACTATGTAAAGAGTTTCAGTGAGCTATTAGTAGGTTATAAAAAACAAATTTCTCACAATCGTAGTAGAGCAGGCTCAGAGACCTATGCTAGAACTTTAAACTAAATGGATCAGTGCAGAGGCTAAAAGTTAAAAATGCCTGTTAACAGTGAATAGAAAGAGACACTGAAGGTGGGCAAAACACTGCAGATTTACTGTACTTGAATGCTGCATCCTACTTGGCTTTCAACCATTTAAGCTAGCATGTCCAAATGAGGGTACCAAAAATGAAAGTGTTAACAAACAAACGAAAAAAATAGACTTTGAGGAAAGACTACAGCGAATGCTTTGCCAAGCAACAACAACAACAAAAAAAGATGTCAATGCTCATTGGATATGTAAAAATTTATCTTTTAAAAACAGAACTACTTTGTACCTTTCTCTATGTCGCTAATCAAAAATAGATAAAATTACAGCTACAAAGCTGTGATACAGCCATAATAACTCCTTGCTCTACTAGGGAAGTTAGAGACTGAGTTACTGAGAACAGAAAAGTCTTTACCATTTTTAAAAACTAGGTAACCATTTTTTTTGACAATAACTTGAATAGAATGCAGTTAAAGACAAGGAATTAATTACGAAACTTCTGGAAATCACTTCCATTCAGTTTGATTCTAATGCAAAACAGATAAATTGTGTGGGTGATAAATGTTAACATATATTGATACTTATATTTTGACACTTTTTTATGAAGTGACACATGTATTTTTAAACTGCTTTAAATTAATGTGTTTTCCAAGTCTTCCTATAGAAAAATTGAAAATTCCATCAAATAATGCACAGAGCTCACCATCTAAATGTTTTATTCAGAGCTAAATTGCTTCTGACATAAATCAAATCCGTTTTTGAAAGGCAAGTGCAGTTATATTTTAATGACCCTTCCTTTAAGCTTAAATTCTGGATCATTGACATTTTCAGGAGCAATGACGCAGGACACCCTAAAAATGACTGTGCAGTTTCTCTGAGATGTGTATGTTCATAAGTGCATGTGTATCTAAAATATATCCCTCCATGGACTATCTCTGGGCATAGTGGTTAAGGCGACAGTTTACTTCCACACAAATATGTGTGTGATTTTATCTCATAGCATAAAATTATATACTTTTTAAGGATTATCACCAATAAATTACAAGTTTCTTTAAAAATAAGACTACAAATTCTGGGGAATTAAAAATTGTAAATTCAAAAAGTTGCAAAATTCCTATGGTAAAAGTTTATGGCTGGGAGTCATAATGAATCAATGCTGTTTTTCTGGCTCTGACAAAGAACATTTTGCACTGAACAGCAAAATTTCTTTAACGGTCCAGTTTTTACACCATAAAATATAAGAAAATAATTCTTATTAACTAAGGGTAGAGCATGACTTAATATGCTCTCCCAGATCCTGCATTTATAAGTAAAATATGGAAACAACCAAAAATCTAGTTGAGGGGAAGTTGTGTGATGAGAGGGAGGGAGGAAGTAAAGGAAGAGGGTGGGGGGAGAAATGATTAATTATTATGGCTACCACTCAACTCAAATGCAAATTGATCTAGGAGACCATTACATAAATATCTCCTTATTTAGAAATCCACCACTGAGGTCACCTAAATGACAAGTAAACACTTTATTCATGATACAATATGATTTTCAAAGCCTTGCTGTAACACTACTAGTTAGATCTTATAAGCTTGTATAAAGATTGCTTTGTTACATATCCTATCCTAAGGGTTTCCATCATAGAAACACCAGACTAAATCATAAAGTCCTGAAAACAATCCTCTAGTGAAGTCTGCAAAGGAGATGTTATAAAAACAAAATAGTAACACTGGGATCATATGCTATTTTGTCCTAAACATTCAGGTAAAAAGACAGTATGACTATAATTAGTGATACTGTATTAAATACTAGAAATTTGCTAAGGTAATAGATTTCAAGCGCTCTCATCACACACACACACACACAAAGTGGCTATGTGAGAAGTTGTTAATTAGCTTGACTAGTAATCATTTCATTGTGTGTATGTATATCAAATCAGCATGTTGTACACCTTAAATACATACAATTTTTATTTAAAAACTAAAATGAAAGAAAACGTCCATTCAATTTGGTCAGTAAAATGTCATCAATGACCTTAAAGAGAAGAGTTCAGTAATGCTGAGAAGGCAGAAACCATACTACTGTGTTTCCCCGAAAATAAGACCTAGCTGGACAATCTGCTCTAATGCGTCTTTTGGAGCAAAAATTAATATAAGACCAGATCTTATATCATACAAGACCCGGTCTTATTTTATTATAAGACGCATTTTTGCTCCAAAAGACACATTAGAGTGGATTGTCCAACTAGGTCTTATTTTCCGGGAAACACAGTAGCTGGAGTAAATCAGAGATGAGGGAGTGAAGATGAGAGAGTGTAGGCTCCACTAGAGACAGCTGTTCCGAGAGAGATGAAAGGGGACAGTAAGGGGTTATTTAGGATGGGGAGATCTGATATTAAAGGTTGAAGAAGAGAACCAAATAGAAGGTGGGAGATGATTTCTACTATGGCTAAGCTGTGTCTGGCCACGTTCACATTACCAAAGACATAGAGAAAAAAGCAAACAGAAGGGATTCTCTCAAGACAAGAATGTATTAGCTATTTATCTGGCAATATTGGATTTGAGTGATATAAACTATTTAATTCCTGTTTGACTCATTGTCTGGAGTGCATGGAAATCCAGAAGCCACAGACAAGTTTAACACCCTTCTTTGATTTCCTAATTCCTTCCTCATACTATCTTTCCTAGATCCCTTTATGAGGAAAAGCAAAAAAAAAAAAAAAAAATTAATGCTCTTTCCAGTAGGAAAAATTGAATAAATGTATTTTCTATGCCAAACTATGATAACATAAGTAAAGTTAAAATAAAAAAGAAAAGTAGGGGGTAACGTAAGAAGCAGGATGGTGGTGTGAGAGGACCTCCAGGTCTCTCCCCTTGAAGTTACAAAAAAGTTGGACAGCTGTAATTTAACAAAGGATTCCCTGAAAAACTCACAAACACGTGTGAGTGATCCGCATATTGAGACATCTGAAAGTGGGCATATTGGAATGAACTGGGGAGACTACATGGGGGGACGGACAGGAAAGGGAGCCACAGACACAATCCAGTGCTTCCCTGGGCCCAGTGGATGCGATAGCAGTGAAGAGTCGGGGAGCAACCCCCACTGGGCAAACTGGAGGGGCAGAGACAGCAATCAGGCCTGGGAATCAGGCCTGGGTGGCTGTCACACATTGAAGCTGAGCCCAGGGTAAGGGGCAGAGAGGCATTGCAAAGGGTGGCAGTATTCCACAAACCGCCATTATTGGACAAAGAAATCTACAGACTGAGGAAATGGCCCACCTCCCATCCCCCTATGGCCTGCCCAGCAGTAAAATCCTCACTTGGTAGATTGCAGGAAAAACAAACAAACAAACAAACAAACAAAAAAACTTTCCAGCCAAAGTGGTCTTATTTTAGAAAAACCCGCTAGAAAGAACAACTGCAGATACGTGAACCTGTGCTCCCCTACCTGCCGCTCCAATCCCATCGCGGGGAGCCTGGTAGAAGCAGCTGGTTCAACTCAGACAGAACACCTCTGCCAGTGGTTTCTGGCTACTAAGTGGCACCAGGAACACACAGGCCAGGAGTCACATTGCCTGCCACTTCCCACCACAGAGATGGTGCCCCAAGACCTAGGCGACCGGGTGGTAAAGGGTATGCCCACCTCCTCTGGGAACATGAGGCATTTTCCATGGACCGAGGCTATGCAGCACCACAGAAATCCCAGAAGTCCCAGTAGTTCAAGTAACAGAAAATAAAAATCTGTGCTTCAGTACCACATACTAGAAAACAAAAGAAAGACCTCTACTTATCAAACTGCTCAGCAGTGAAGAGTCAAACACTTAAAAAAAGAAAATAATTCCCACAAATGCCCAAGCAACGAAATAATCCATCAAGCTCAGTTAATAATACTGTATTAAATACGGAAATTTTCTATAATGTTAACTACAGTCAGTATACATCTGTATAGTATAAATTCAAAATTTACAGCAATAAGTTAAAATATGAAGATGAAAAAATAATGAAGTATTTACATATGTGTCTGGTTTAAGTGGAAAGTGGTACATTTCTGAAAGGAGCTTTTTCCCTGTTTTCTTCCAGGAATTTTACCATTTGAGGCCTTACTTTCAGTCTTTAATTCATTTTGAGTTAATTTTTGGTGGTGTAAGATAGGGCCTCAAGTTCATTGTTTCACATGTGGATATTCAGTTTTCCTAACACCAATTATTAAAGAGACTATCTTTGCCCCATTGAGTATTCTTGGTTCACTTGTCAAATGATAGTTGACCTGATATGTGTGGGTTTATTTCTGGGCTTTTGATTTTGTTTTGTTGGTCTTGTGTCTGTTTTTATGCCAGTACAATACTGTTTGTATATCTGTAGCTTTGTAATGTAGATTGAAATCGGGAAATGTGATGCCTCCAGCTTTCTTTCCCAAGATTGATTTGTCTGAGGTCTCTTGTGGTTCCACAAAATTTTAGGATTGATTTTTGTTCTATTGCTGTGAAAAATGTCATTAAAATTTTGATAGAGATTGCATTGACTCTTTAGATGGCTTTGGATAATATGGATATTGTAGCAATGATAACTCTTCCAATCCCTGAACATATCTTTCCATTTCTTTGTGTTTTCCTCAATTTCTTTCATAAATATCTTATATTTTTTGTGTATAGATCACTCACTTCCTTGGTGAAATTTATTCCTATTTTATTATTTTTGATGCTATTATAAATGGGATTGTTTTCTTTACTTCTTTTTCTAGTAGGCTGGTGGTAGGCACACGCTGGGCTGCAGGGAGCCAGTTGCAGGTGACTGGATAGAGGGCCAATTGCAAATACACATGTAGTGGTGGGAGTTAGGGCAAGCAGCAAGGGTAAGACCAATTACAGGTGCACTGGTAGCAGCAGGGGCCCTAGCAGTCAGTGTGTACTACCCTAGCTGCTGGTTTTCTGGTCACTGGAACACAGCAGTGGAGGTTGGTGTCAGGACACAAGCTGGGGGTGGAAGGGTGTGGATATACAGCTAGAGGAGTTAGTTGCAGGTAAGCACAGCTACCTGCTGCGAAGCACAGGTCATTAATAGGAGACAGGGCCAGATCCAGGTCCACAAGCAGCTATGGCAGCCCTGGCTGTTGGCATGCCTTCCCCATGGTTGTATGGTCTCTTTGCAGACATGCACATGGCAATGGAGGCCAGTGACAAGTTGGGCTGGAGGTATGCAGGTGTACAGCTGGAAGGTCGAGCTCCGAGAGCATATGCATCAATGAGGGTCAGCTGGGGGGTGCGTCTAGGCTTACATCCTGCATACGCATACAGCCACAGAGGCCTGGATAGGCCTCCAGTGTGGGTTCTGGGCTTCTGCAGGAAAAGGTGGGAAGATGGCAGGAGTGGGAAGGGACTCAGGTGGTTAGCATCAACAAACACGAACACCAGTGGGACAAAACCAGTGAAATCTGCAGAGGGTCTGTAGTGACTAGCATGCTGCCCTTGGTGTCTTCAGTGGAGAAAGCTGCTGGTGTCATCTACAGAGAAGGTCACTGGGAACTGAGGTCGCTCCTGCTTTTCTTCCTTTGTCCCAGCCATTTTTATACATCTCAGCTTTGCTGGTCTCTGGGGTGGGTGACTGAAGTGGGTCCTTCATGCAGTGCCCTTCAAGGTTGGGAAAGCTGGTCGCTCACCTCGCTCTTCTTTCCTGGATGAGTGAACTCTTTCTACCTGGAGAGTTCCGTCTTGGCGCTGAGCAAGGCCAGATTAGGGGATGGGATGATGCAGGCAAAATGAAGCTGTTCTTCCTTCCCTTTTTGTGTGGTTACTCTCAAGTTGTTTGTTCCATTGGGTTGCTGTGGACTCCAGAGCATTTCCAGAGCTGTGTTTGCTTGTGGTTAGCTGTCTAATTATTGATCTTCATGGAGAGATGGAGGCTGGGGTCTCCTACCCTATTTTGGTGATATGGCCAATAATGGTCTCTTTTATAAACATAGTGATGGGTACAGGGATGATTATTTTATTATTGTTCTTTAAAATACACATTTAAATTATAAGTACATTTTGGTATGACTTTTCTTTAAAAAATTAATAAAAATCAGTATAAAATATTTTTTTAAAAACAGAAAAAAACCTGGAAATAACCATTGTTAACCAAAGATAGATAGATAGATAGATAGATAGATAGATAGATAGATAGATATCTTTAAAACAAAATGTTACCATATCATAAATGCTAATCAACTACTTGGCTTCTTCTTTAAGATATTTTGCAAAGTTTTTTTTTCAAGGAATGACTACATTGGCATTACACTTTATAATTGTTGTATATTTAAATATCTTCCTGTCCTTTCATTGTAGAACCCCTCATTATCTGAATCTAATTCATTCCTGAAAACATGTTTGATAGCTAATTTTTGGATAGTGTAGACCTATTTTCTATTTTTGAAATGGAAAAGTAATTTATTTCCAGTTTATGAAAATCCCCCAACTAATTTCCCAGAATATCACTGAAGACCTGGAAAACACCTATATAACAATCCAACCAAGGATTTCTGATTAAAGATATTTAAGTAGCATAATTACCTATTTAATAACACGTAACAAACTATGTGATAGGTGTGTTTGTGTTAACCAAGCAATGGTACTGTGTAGTACTGGAAACCTTCTATATTCGGAAGTATACAGTGAGAAACACGGTAGTAATGCGACACCAGATTAGCTCGCATCACTTTCTTCCTTCCTTATATGCATATGCCATTCTTTCATCCAGAAGCCATCTGTTGTCTCCTTCTTCATCTCCCTTTGAATCTGGGCTGACCTTAGGAACTTGCATGACAGAGGTGATTCCTGGGACCTCTTTCATAAGAAGCTTTGCAGATTCATTCTAGGTTCCCCATACAGTGAGAAAACCCAAGTTAATCACATGGAGAGACTACGCGATAGAGATACTCAACCAACACCAACTGTTCCAGCCATGCGAGCCAAGAGCCAAACACAGGAGTAAGACGCCTTCCAATGGATTCATCTTCAGCAGTCAACTGACACAAAAGAATGAGTACCCCCGAGTGTAAAACACTCCTATCGAACAAAGTTGGTGTTATGATTAAACAAGAAACCCAAGTAAAGTTTTAGCCCAGTTCATGGCACCTCCCTATAAAGCACTAATTGTATGTTGGTCATGGTGGGAGATATGGTGGTAATGGTGGTGGTGGTGGTGATAATAATGATAAGAACAAAAAAGACTATCAAGGAGACCAAGGAACAGGAATAGATCTTCTTAGTCTTCCTTAAACCAACCACATGAAACAATCTCACTCAGAGCCAAACCACAGGGGAGGTTTGACCACATGCCCTAACACTTGTCAGCCGTGTCATGGCTGTGCTATCCCAGCTCAGTCACGCCACGGACTGTTCATTTTCTGACTTGTATTAGAAGTTGCTCTTCCCACCTCTGATGGATGGTAACTGCTGGTTTGGGCAGGATTTACTTTACATCCTCTGACTTGAACAGCTTCGCAAAAGTAATTTTTCATTGTTTTGAAAGGATAAGTAACATTACAGAAGTACTCAAGTCCAACAAAGTGAGGATCACACAACAAAAGGAAAACACCCAAAGGAAAACAAATGTGTAGAGCAGATAAATTCACTTCAGGATGGATGTTTACCAAAAAAGAAATTGCATCCATAGTTCTCTCAGTTGGGGACCAGTGGCAAGTTACATGCCCCCTGTTTAGCAGCTGAAAGTCAGCCAGAGCCTGTGGCTTGGCTCCCTCACAAGCTTTAAATACACGAACTTGCAAAACAGCACCCAAGTAAGCAAATAATATGCAAACTGCTCTCGGCTAAGAAGAGGGAGAGAAGACAGAAAATTTTCAATAACTACAAGCTTGAAGAGATTATACAGATAAATGGGGTTCAGTATTGCTAAGGTAGAAAACATTCAATTAAGTCTTCAAAATCTCTGAAAGACACTTGAAACCTCTCTCTCTCTCTCTCTCTCTCTCTCTCTCTCTCTCTCTCTCCCCCCCCGCACGCACACACACACACACACACACACACACACACACACACACCATGCTCCCACCCTTACAACTGCCTAGGATAGTTGTAGGAAACTTAGGAAACTAAGATACAAATTTTAGCTTTGCTTCTTATAGTTTTCTACCTATCCAAATAGGTTTCCCACTAGGAAGAGAAATGCAAAGCAATTCTGCCTATAACTCTGATTTCTTAAGAAGCTATAAGGCATATGCTGGAGAGGAAAAATGTTGCTGGTAAGGGTCAAAGCCCCAGTTCAGCTATATTATTCATAGAAATAATCTATATATTTATCTATTTTTCTACTAATGTGAAGCCTTCTGGGTGATTTTGACGTTCTCTCTGCTTTGGCAACCACTTCTCTAGATCAGCACCATTCAGATCGCCTTACCTGTATTCTGTAAGTGGACTGACAGTTTCAACATCATTATTCGTTAACAATGATATGTGCCCAAGTACTTTGCCAAGGATTTCACATGTACTGACCCTTCTAGTATTCGTGGAAACTTGAGGTGGGTATTTTTATTTTACAAATGCGGGTTGGTGAAGTTAAGTAACTGGACAGGTCACAAAGCTACTAAGTAAAGGAGCTAAGATAGGAACTCCAAAGCTTTTACTCTTAAATGATATGTTGTACGGACTGGTTCTGTAAGAGCTTCAAGAGTTAGACATAAAGTAGGAGCGGCATATAGGAAACTCAGTTTGAAAAAAGAATGGAGATAAAAAAGATTTCAACTTTATAGGCTCTGCTTGCCAGATCCCTAATCGCTCTAACTGCAGTGCTTACCCACTGCCCACAGTTGTGAAGGAGCATCGGTCCTTCCACTGCTAAGTTACCGCTGATGAGCAGTACAAGCCCACTATGACATCTGACCAAACAAATGTCCTATATGACACCATGTTGCCACCAGGATTTTTCATGATACACAGATGCATTCTGAACCACAAAGCTGAATAATAGACACCAGCACACTAAAATTATACAGTTTTATAATGATTTCAATGTATGTTGCTTCATCCCTCAACAAGTCCTCTAACTCATGATGGGCACTCAATAAAGCCTTATTAAATGCACAACTCTGAGGTCACACTTGGAGAAACCGGACTGCTGTCAGAAGGGCACATACACCACCTCCTAGATCAATAGCTGAGCCAGGCGCTGAGCTTGGCCATTACCAGACACTTGGCTTGACCACCGTGTGTTGTTTTCCATCCCACAACTGTAGGATATGGTTCAAATCCTAACTTAACTAACTGACATCCTCAACTACCAAGTAGGATTTTATAATCCAATTTGTTTCTTATCATTTAGGCAGCTGTTATAACCAAACTGTCCTAATTTGTTTCAGGACATACATAAAATCTAGCATTCCTCTATCCAGGCTGGAAACATAATAGCGTTTTGCCAGTGAATAAAAAAAGGCTAGATGGCTCCCATAAAAACTTGTGACATGAAATTAAGCTAATTACAAGACACAAATTTAAGGTTTAAACTACTTAATAATTCTTATTAATCTTACGCTAAAAACTGAAACCAACAATGGACAAGAGTTACTTTGTGTAACTAGCTCTCTTCAAATTAATGCTATTTCCTTTATAGTAAAAAGAAATGTTAATATAAAGTGGGTCTTTATTCTTCACATATCCTCCAAATCATAGCTTTGCAGTACTTATGGCTCCAAGATAGCCAAAGTCCAGTAATGCCCTTGGTAATTTGAGATCTGCAGTACACTTTTGACACAAGCCTCCTTTATTTTCCCCCTTAAATGCTGTCAAAACACATGAATGTTATCACTCCACATTACTTTATATTTGGATGTTTGGCTCTCACAAAATTAACTGAATCATTTGTTTGTATCAAGTCACAGAAACAAATATTGTACTAAATATAGAAAAGTAAAATAGAATAAAATTTGCAGGAGACCAGTTACACAAAACTAGGAACTAACAACTAACATGAAACAGGCAGTCAGCTAAACATTTAAAGTGAGGTGGTCACACTAATAGAATAAACGCAATGTGTGTTAAATATGTATATATATCACTAAATAATAGTTAACCTGGAAATTTCAGTAACATTTAATGAAAGTGCGTATTTGTTGGTTTCAAGGTACTACCTACATGAAATAAAAGCGTTTACTCTTATATACTAATTAGGTACTCTTCTAGAGTTGGTCTCAAAAAAGTAAAAACAAAAAGGATCAGTCAAGAGACCACTCATGTAGCCAAGGTGGGCAAAAAGAACAATGAATAGAGAGAGGGAACAGACAACAAGTTGGTAAGGTGGTAGAATCAGGTGGAATTTGTGACCAAATGGATATGGGAAATAAGGAGTTTGGGGTGATTTCCAGGTTGTGACTAAATGAGTTAAAGAGGTGATGCCAGTCTCTAAAAGAGGGCACAGAAGGTGAAAGAGCCTGCCTGAAAGGAGAATTAGAAGACATTTTAGAGATTTTTAATTTGAAGTACACGTGGGATAACCAGGTAGAAATGTGGGAGTCAGAGGCTGAGCTAATGAAGGTACTATTATTTGCTGGTAGAGAAGAGGAGGAAAATATAAAATAAAAAGGTCGTAAGAGATAAATCAGGTTCTCTTGGAGAAAGGCTCTGGAAAACCAGAGTAGGCTTGAAAGAAAAAGGTTTGTCTCTTCCATGAGAAAATACAAGCAGAGTAGGTAGTGTCTGAAAATAAGAAGAAAGGTGATGTTGTTTATTTCAATTGCCTGCATAAGGAGAAGACATCATCTTCTGAGAAGAAGAGTCAAGGTTAGGAATAACTACTATGCCAAATGAGAAAGAGCTGAGAGAGAAAGGAGAAGAGAGGGAGGGAGAGAGGGAGAGAGAGAGAGGGAGGCAGGGAGGGAGGGAGGGAGGGAGGGAGGGAGGGAGGGAGGGAGGGAGGGAAAGGGAGACAGATAATAAACAGGATCCTCAAGCTGAGAAATTAGCTAAGATTGTGGGGACATCTGCCCACACTGTCTGTGATTTCTCAACCTTAGACTGAATCAAGTTTGAAGAATTTTGAAGTGCTAGAAGATTAGGATAAGTTCCAGCCTATCTTCCTGAGTCTGTGTATATTGTTCAATCGTGGAAAGACTAATAATCATGATGCAACGTCCTTGTGAACACTACCTAATGGAGTCTTGATACACTTCTCTGAGCTGATGCTGAGTTTAAACGAACCATGTCACTGTCAATATGAAAAATCAGATGGCAAAATTTTTCCAGTATTACAACCTAGTCCATGTACCTGTTGGGCCTGCTATAAAAGTAAATGTAAGCTCACGTAAACAGTCAACTTTTGAAAAGAAATTGGCCAAAGAGATTGCATATGAGGTATGACAAGTTCGCAAACTTGTTGTACCAATGTTGCTAAATTTTTCTGATGTTAGAGGGATTATTCATTGTGAATTTGTACCAACTGGACAAACAGTTAACCAAGTTTACTATTTGGAAGTGCTGAAAAGGCTGCATGAGAAAGTTAGACAAAAATGACCTGAACTTTTTGCCAACAATTCATGGCTCTTGCATCACGACAATGCACCAGCTCACATAGCACTGCCTGTGATGGAGTTTTTAGCCAGTAAACCAATAACTGTATTGGAAGACCCTTCCTATTCACCTGATCTGGCCCCCAATGACTCCTTTCTTTACCCAAAGATAAAGGAAATATTGAAAGGAAGACATTTTAATGACATTCAGGATATCAAGGGTAATATGACAACAGCTCTGATGGCCTTTCCAGATAAAGAGTTCCAAAATTGCTTTGAAGGGTGGTCTAGGTGCTGGCATCAGTGCATAGCTTCCCAAGGGGAGTACTTTGAAAGTGACTGTAGTGATATTCAGCAATGAGGTATGTAGCATGTTTTCCAGCATGAGTTCACGAACTTAATTGTCTGACCTTATATATACTCATGAAATATACATTTACTTAAATTACCCATTCTCTTTTATTTACATCTATGCTGATAAAAATGCTGGTTTCAAATTATCATAAATATTTATATATAAATATATAATATTAAATATATGCATACGGTGCCAAAAATGTATACACATTTTAAGAAAGAAAAAAACCTGAATTAAAATTGTATTATAATACTCAATATATACCGATAAGATAAATACAAGTTATGTTTGACTTCTGCAATTACAAGAGGTGCTCAAAGTGGTTACCATCAGCATAATTTTAATACAGTTTTTTCCTTTCTTAAATTTTTTTGGCACCTTCTCTCTACACACACACACACACACACACACACACACACACACACACTTAAAAAAATGCTTTAAGTACCACCACAATAACAATTCTAAAAAATGTTGAAACCCAATCTATCTCCTTGGTCAAGAGGAAAAAACAAAAAAATAAACAAATGGGACTACATCAAACTAAAATATTTTTGCTCAGCATAGAAAACCATCAGCAAAATGAAGACAACTTACTGAGTGTGAGAAGATATTCACCAATGATACAAGCAATTAGGGGTTAATATCCAAAATACATAAAGAACTCATACAGATTAACACGAACGAAACAATCCAGTTTAAAAATGGGCAGAGGACCTGAATAGACATTTCTCCAAAGAGGACATATTGATGGCCAACAGACATTAAAAGATGCTCAACATTCTAATCATGAGAGAAATGCAAATTAAAACCACAATGAGATATCACCTCACACCTGTCAGAGTGGTTACCATCAATAAATCAACAAACAAGTGTTGGAGAGAATGTGGAGAAAAGGGAACCCTCGTGCACTGTCAGTGGGATTGCAAATTGGTGCAGCCACTATAGAAAACAGTTTAGAGGTTCCTCAAAAAATTAAAAATAGAACTACCTTATGACCCAGCAAGTCCACTTCTGGGTATTTATCCAAAGAAATCCAAAACACTAATTCAAAAAGATATATGCACCCTATGTTTACTGCAGCATTATTTGCAATTGTCAAGATATGAAAGTAACCCAAATACCCATCAATAGACAATTGGATAAAGAAGATGTGGTGCATATATACAAAGGAATATTACTAGGCCATAAAAAGAATGAAATCTTACCATTTGCAACCACATGGACTGACCTGGAAGGTATTATGCTAACTGAAATAAGTCGGACAGAGAAAGACAAATACTATATAATCTCATTTATATATGGAATCTAAAGAACAAAATAAATGAGCAGAAAACAGAAACAGACTCATAGATACAGAGAAAAAAATGATGGTTGCTAGAGGGGAGGAGAGTTGGGGAGCTGGGTGAAAAAGATGAGGGGATTAAGAAACACATATTGGTAGTTACAAAATGGTCACGGGGATGTAAAGTGCAGCACAGAGAACATAGTCAATAATGTTGCAACAACTATGTATAGTTCCAGGTGGGTACTAGACTAATGGGGGGATCACTGCATAAACTATATAAATGTCTAACCACTATGCTGTACATCTGAAACTAATATAAAATAATATTGTATGTCAACTATAACTGAAAAATTAGAAATAAATAGTGTAAAATAATATTGAAACCCAGAACAGATTTCTGGGGGAGAACATATGCCAAGCTTTACCTCAAAGGAATATTTTAAAATTTATTTTCATAAAACAATTTTTCAAAAAGAAGCTAATTCTATCTGTCTTAGTTGGTGCCTTAATTTATTTGTCTTAGCCGGCGCCATTCAAGACTTAGAAAGCTTAGAAGAAAAGAACAGAAGCTAAAACTATCATTATACAACACAACAGGTTATAAATCCAGCATTTTTACTACAACTTTGTACTCATTTCAATCTATCTAAAAATTAAAGACCTTGTACTTGGACATGATAATCTAGTCATAAGTATCCAACTGTGGTGATTTCAAAATTCTCTGCCAACGTGTAAGTCTTGGACCCTCATCTTAAAAATATAGAATTACCGCATAATTTTTTCATATTCCTTTTTTCTAAGTTTTTTAAGGGTTGCACATGCTCTTGGCCTATCATGGGCAGAGATTACAAAGGCAATTCACAAAAAAGGAAAAGCAACTGGTAAACAAAGAAAGAGAGATCCTCTCAGTAATAAACAAATATAATTCAAAACAGATGACATTTTTAAAAAACATAATAAAATTATGTTTTAAAATATAAAACGTAGTTTTGGCAAGGTGTAGGAAGGCTGATTCTCACACTTTGCTGGTAGCACAATAATATATACAAGTCTTTGGAAAGCCGTCTGGCATTATGTTGGCCAAAAAAAATTATTTTCTTTTATACAGTAATTCTACCACTCAATCTATTCTAAGAAAATAATCTAAAATACAAAACACTATATTCATAATGATAATCACAAAAATATTTTCTTGTAAAATAACTTCAGGGCTTTTTCCTGATGATAATACTAAGACAATGGTAACTACAAAATTTCAAAATTGTGAAAAGTATAAACGAAGAAAATTTTTCATATTTTCATTCAGATATTTACTGACTATCTACCTATATGCAAGGAACTATTAAATACTGAAGACTGTAGTGGGTGTGACAGTCATTCCCATTATAGACCATAATTCCACCACCAGGAAACAACCATTATTAATACCTTGGTGAGTTCCAGTTTATTTTTCTGTCCAAATACATTTCTTACAGATTTTAATTAGCTGATACTTATGACTAGTAATGCTACTGATATTTTTCATCCTGGTCTTCTTTTGTTCAGGAATCTTGCTGACAAAAAGGAAATTCTCTCCAAATGCAAAAAATCTGAAGCGCTCAACTTTATAATTTAAGAATGGTAAAAAAAAAATCATAGGCTTATTACATGCAAAGCATCTTCTCATTTCTACAAAATGATTACAGATAATACATATGTATATATTATATATTTATAAATTATCTGTGATATATAATATGTAAAAGCATTATGTATATATAACATATATTTTACCCATTATGCAGACTTGAATACACATTAAAAATGTCCAGATACACAAAAATTAAGTACTATCGTAAATCATTCAGCTATTGATTTTAAAACTTGTTTCAGAAAATATGTATTAATAATATAAATATAAAAGATACCCATTATGTGATAAGGCTCAAAATGGATGTAATCTAAATATTCACCTTTGAGTTTCCCAATATTATGGCTTCCTACTGGGTCCTGGATTTGTGAAACGTTATTATCCTCCTGGGAAGATTGTCAAAATTGAGGGAAACCATGACCAGGTCTCCAGATATGAAAATTACAGACAACTGCCAAAGCAAGTGGGGACAGTAACTCAAGCAGGTGGGAAAAATTAGAAGACACAAACGCATGGGACTGATGCACGAGGACCAAAAAATAGTGCTCTATTAAAAGGCAGACTGGTACCCTTTGTACCTCAAGAATAAAGGACTTAGGTTTATGTCTCTAACAGAAGGAGCTAGGAATCTGGAACAATACTACTACTTTCTGGAACCTGAAGAGCCCTAGTGTCCTAGTGAGCCACTCAGGGTCATCTGAAGGAGTTGGCACACTCACACTAATATAAATAGCCGTAAGCACCAGGAAATGTTCGCTATCTGCAGACACTGCGTGTTCTCTTTTGGGCCTCACAATCCTGCAAGGTAGATTCCATCATCTATCTCCACTTTACAGACAAGGAAAACAGTATCAGAATGAGTACAAGATCAAACAGTTCATGGGCAGCAGCCCTAGGGAGGCAGTCTCAGGACTGTCCAATTGCAAAGCCTTTGCTCGCTTTACTCTTTTGCTCTCCTGCCTCTCATCATTTGAGGGCTGGGGGGAAGAAAGAAAGGGAGGGAGGGAGGGAAGGAAAGAGACACAGAGAGAGAGACAGAGAGAGAAACAAAGAGAAAGGGAGGAAGGAAGGAAGGAAGGAAGGAAGGAAGGAAGGAAGGAAGGAAGGAAGGAAGGAAGGAAGGAAGCAAGCAAGCGATGGAGCAGGCAGCCAGCAGTGTAGTCCCTGTGGTGGCATCGCGGTTGGAACAGGTTGACAAGCAGATGCCAGGCCATGAAGGAACTGAGGCAATTCACAGACAAGACACGAAAATTATTTACCCCTCGATGTCTAAACTTCAGCTCTCCATTATGACTTTTCTGTAAAGTTATTCTCACCAAAGTCTTTTAGTAACTGGGTATTTCACCAAATGGATTTGATCCATATTACAGGGGAACTCCCCTCGTATTTTCAGCAGACCAGTTAAGAAAATATACACTTTGGTCATGCACACACACATATACAGAGAGAATATGAATGAATGAGGTAGGTAAGGACTGATATTTCTTGTCTGTCTGCTTAACATCCTGAATCTGTACACAACAGGAACCTTGAAATAAAACTACAGTATGTTAGTGCTGTATCCAACAGTATTCTCATAACATTAAAATTTAGTGTCCCTTAGAGTTTCAATTTGATGTTAGAAGAGATAAAGCATTTAACAGACTAAGGAGTTTTATTGCCACGCATACCGCTTTTAGCTTTGTTACATTTCTTGGCATGTTTATTAAATCAAAGATTTTGCTTCTGTGTACAGTAAAATTTGTCTTTATGAATTGAGGGCTTGAAAATATTCAGAAGAGTTTAAAATTAACCTAGAAATGTTCAAATAATTTCATCCTTGTGACAGTTTACAACTGCCCACCGTTTTCCTAGACAAATGCTCCAGGAACCCTCCTTAAAATACATTATCTTAAACCTTTCATTTATGAATTCCTGCAGAATTACTTAACATATTGAAATGAAAGGTTTTCTTTTCAAAATACACAGTCTCTCTGCCCACAACGCTATCAGCACAAAAGGTCATTTATTAAAGCTATAATATCCCACCCACTTAGTGAAAATAAATAAATACAATAAAACAGACCATAACTCCTCAGCCCATCAACGAAATGAATTAAAAATTGGGTGGCTCACCTGATGGTGGCTAAAGAAACGTGAAAAGTATTTGGAAGCTAAACACAAAGCACAGGTTCAGGAAAAGTCCCTCCCAAGAGGCGTATAACCTCTGAGGAGACAGGTTACAGATGTGCCTATGGACCAAAATAAAATAAAGATCTGGCCAACCAAGCTGGGAAGGAATTTAAACACAACAAAAGCTCATGTTAGCACATGTTGGTGCCAAATGGATCCTGCAATCTTTGGGAGTAAAGCATTTTGATGAAGTGAAGCCGTAAACTGTGGAACTGAAATGAAAACCTTCTAAGCATCTACCTCTGACTACCACAAATGCTATCCACATTTTGCCACAGCACAGGCTAACATCGTACCGTGGCAACGGATTTGAGATCTTGCTGTTATTAGGTTTTTAACGAATGGTAGTAATCAAAACAAAGCCTTGAATAGGCACAAAATACATATTGAACATCTCTGCAAGAGTGAAGCCAGGTCTCGGGAAAGCCCGAAGTGTCTACAAAAGATGAGGACAGGGATCATAGAAAAAGAAAACATGTTTGTGAGCAAAAATAAGATTAAAAGTCTTGCTTATTATTAACTCTGGCCAAGCCTAAACAAACATTTTTTTTTTCCCTTCCAGTTATTATTGAGTCATATGGCCACTGGCAGGAACTGTTATCACTTCATTTTCCGCAGAATGTTTCAGAAACTTGAAACCTCCCACACTTTCCCCCAGTGAATACTCTGAATTTTTAAACAACCATGAAGTGTTTGTTTCCAAAATTGAATACATTTGATGGCCTGGTAGTACAGCTGATCCATCACAAACTGTTTAGTGGGGAGAATGGGGGGGAAACTAAAAATGATACTAGACCAAAGGGCACAATGATTACAAAGTTATCATGGGACAATCTGTAGAACAGTAATTTAAATTAATGTAGCATTAGCATTAAGCCTGTCTTATTGTGCGTTTGTTTGCCTGTTTTCCTGTCTAATCACTCAATTCAGAGAACACTGGCAAGAGCACAGCTTGAAACGCTCACAAGTAAAGAAGTAACATTTCAAAAATTTGCTGTAATCTTCTTTGTGTGACTGACCTCCATGAAACACCTGCTCAACTGTACAGAAACTCAAGGCAAAAGATGCTAAGTAAGTTAACTGCCAAGTATGTTCCCCATATTCTGTTAACATAACAACAACAAAACTGTCTAGAATCTCAAAGTCCAGTATGTGTTACCAGCTTGGTAGTAAAATCAATCCTTGATTTTTCTGTGGCTGTTTTACAAATAAAATGCCTATTTTCGGTAAGTGTTTTTCTCTGAACAGTATCTCTCATAAAACAACAACAACAACAACAACAAAGAAAAACTACAATTGCTTAATATCATCTTTGAACCAGAGATAACTTTAAGGAACGCTTTAATACCAACAGGTTCAAATTGACCTATCAGTCAACATAGTACAACATAGCTTCCTTAAAGTTATAAATTGAAGCCACCTTAGAACCTTCTGATTCTGCTATTGTAACATCGTCTTCAATTTCATCTACAAACAAATTGAAAGGAGCCCTGCCTTTTGCCACTGAACAGGCTAAAGAAAGAGCTTTGTCCTGAGTGAATTTCCTCTTACGCTATGCTCATCTGCTCCTTCCTGCGTTTAGGGCAAGTTCTTCAATTTTCACAGAGGTGGTCATTTCTGCTTAGCAGATAAAGTGTTGGATTTTGCCTGAAAGGAACTTGAAATGTAAAACACCAGGTTTCCTAACTCCAGCCAAGTTAAGTGTGTGTGTTTTATAACAGATGCTAGCCAGAAATGCAAATGATTTCTACAAAGTTCTAATCCTGCTATCAATCCCTTGAGACACGCCCCCTTACCCTTCATCTCTCCCTTGGCTATGGTTCTACATTTTTATTGCATGTTTTCAAAAAGAAAAACACTAGTAAAGATACCCTAGATTCTGGTTTAGGAGTCCCAAGAGATGACACTGAGGTGTGGACTTGAGCAGTTTTCTAATTAAAAAGTCAGATGGTCTGTTTCTCTTAAAAAAGCTCCAACTCCCAGTGTCTGCAGAGCGGATGCTTTTCTCCGAGTTTCTTGGCCTGAGGCCACCTTAGAATCAGCCTCAAGAAACCCCTGCCTGAAGTAGGGTCTAGCAAGCAATGGAGAGTTAGGCTATCAAAGAAGAAAGGACTTGTGCACCTTCAATATGTATCATTTTACTAACAATAAATTAAAAATAATAATAAATTTTAAAAGGACTTGGAAATACGAAGAATGCAGCACAGTTCTGAAAGAAAATTCATTATACAGAAAAACAATTTGAAAAATTTTAACACTTCGATGAACGAAGACGGCTCGAATACACCAAACTGTTTAGCCATTGATGTAAACACCAATCACAGCTCCTTTCTGACAGTTTTTTGTATTTCTTTTTCAAAGCTTAATATATCTCCTTTATGAACTTCTCAAGCGGTTGGCATCCACATTTTTCTACGGTCTTTGTTCCCTGTTTTCAGCATTTGGTTCTTGCTTTCATTTCAATTGTGGCAGCTTTTAAACTTTTCAAATCTTGAATCACTTCATCATCACAGCCCATGGTTTGTAAAACACCTCTTATAGTGAAAAGCCACACATCTTACCAGAAAAAATGCATATTTGATCCATTTCTTTCAAGCATGTGGGTCAGGGATTGATATCTCCGGCATAAGGGATATCAATTACCAAGAAGACAGGAATCACATCCAGACTCTGGAATAACTACCTGGGAGTCATGTGGGGCTGACATAAGATGCAGTCAGAATCCAAAAGGCACGCTGAGAACAGAGCTGGTAGAAGTCATCCTTCCACATTCTTCATCTAGAGATGATTTCCTGGTAACCTTACTATGAATCAAACTGCATAAAAGTCTAGGAACTTGGGTAAACAAAAGCCTCACCAGATCCTCAGTCATGATGATGATGATGACGATGATGGTAACAGCTGCAATAGCTGAATACCGTGTCTCCCCGAAAATAAGACCTAACCGGAAAATAAGCCCGAGCATGATTTTTCAGGATGATAGCCCCTGCACATAAGCCCTAATGTGTCTTTTGGAGCAAAAATTAATATAAGACCTGGTCTTATTTTCGAGGAAACACAGTAAGTGAGTGTAAAAACAAATCACTGTAACAGGGAGTCAATTCTGAAGTCACTATGACATAGGGGCAATTTCTGAACACTATATATAATAAATGTGGACCATTTTTGTGTTTTGGCACTTTGTCCATAAAATTAATTAAGATAGCCCTTGCCAGATATTTCACGGATCACTTAAAACATAAACTGCATAAGATACTACTCTCATCCTTAGTCACTTCAGCTGGACATCACTCAGACCACAAGCAAACAGCCAGGGAAGAGCTGGCGTTTTGCTCATCCCGTTCTGTTCTCACATAGAAAGCTGACTGGTTTCGCAATTAGCAGACCCAGTCGTACTAGAACTCTAAAGTAGTCTTTGATGATTGAACACTCTATAAACAATGTAGTAAAACTACGAAGTGAAATCTTTACAGTTAGTGATGAATGCCCACTGAAAACTGACCAAGGCAAAAACATGAAAAAGGAAAGGTATTTGACTGGGGTTATGCAAAGGCACAAAAAAAATACAACTTTGAAGAACTGTAACATGTGTAACTTTCTGCCCGGGCCATAGACCCACCTTCAGTGACTTGCCACCAATGTCCTACCTTCAATTAAACAGCGACCATCCATAAAGAGTATTAGAGTGGGAATGTTCTGTGCCAGCCTTTGGAGGTCAAAATTCTATAGCAACTTTGGGGAATCGACTCAAACCAGACAAGTGACGTAAGTAGAGAATAATCTCTAAGTATCCACAGAATAGCCCCGGCTTCCCCGAGAACCTTTAAGGATGATGGGCCGCCCACAGTTGCTGACTAAAACCAGGATGGCTCTTCCAATTCCAGGCCCAGTACGCATTAGATGCAGGGGCCCTGAGGATAGCAGAAGGTTGCTGGCCTCTGTTAAGAGGGAAAAATGTACTAGCTGAACAGTTAAATGTCTTATTTCAGCCTATGCGAACATTCTAAAAACCCTACGGCAGCACTGTGACCTAATGCCCAAGCCTCTTGAAATTCTGACATCGTCATTACAGAGATACATCACTACAGAATTTAATTAATTATATGAGATTTCAGCAACTTTAATTTCCTCCACATCATAAGTATCAGAAATTAAGATCTAAATTTGGGAGTCTTTTGACTTCAAAATTCTTTGACTCCTTTACGGTATTGGCTTTGTAGCCTGAAATTATCAGTAGGGAGTTCAATTTAAAAACTCAATTTTCCTCTGTTGATAAAAATGGAATAACGTTTTGTATTTAAAAAACTAAAATGTTTTGCCTCCCGCCCTCAGGAAAATCCAGATAATAGTACACCAAAGCTTTTTTCTGGCCAACAGGAATTATATATTTTCTTTTTCTAGTTTGTGGGTGAGAGTTTTTGGCTAACAGTTAATTCTGATTTTGTTGTTAAAAGGAACAGATGCTAAAACATAAAAAACAAAAAGTATGGATGTGTGGACAAGCTGGTTTTGAAACAAAGATATAAAATGAACTTAAATTGTGGTTGCTTTTTGTATTCGAGCTATCTTTGTTTCTTGCTGGGCTTCTATCTCCAGCAGCGGACAAATGCACTAATTTTCTCAATATGGAAAATGCCAGCACTAAAGCCAAATAAAGTCGGGTTTAAGATAATTACACTAGATTTCATCAAAGCAACTTGGCACTCATCAAAATTCAATCCCAGTTAGTTGATGAGATTTCATCAAGCTGCTTAAGAAGCAGGGAAATAAACAAAGTAGAGAGACAATGAAAACAATGTGACAACTGTCAAACAAAATGCCGAGTGCAACATTGAACATTTCCCTAAATGTAGTACTGAAACCACTAATTCTCAACCCCTCCACTCACGCGCGCGCATATGCGCGCTCATACACACAAACACACACACACACACACACACACAAACACACACACAAAGGTATAATAAATGACCACATATTTTAAATTTTAAATCATCTTTAATTGTGCATTCATTGGGTGGAATCCTTTGTTACTAAGTACTTAAAGTTGCATAAAAGATGAGCAATTTGAGGGCTGTATGGTTTTTAAAATACGGTGCTTAAGAGGTCACCACCCTTGTTTGAACTCCTTTAAGCAAGTTCTTAATAAATGTAAGCTATTATAACAGGAATGGTTCAAATTAGGCTACTACCGATGTTACAGTTTTGCAACTAGATATGCTCACATGTCATCCACCTGGTGGAAAATTTCACATAGTGGTTCTTGGGATATACAAGTCTTATGTTTCTGATAAAGTAGAAGCAAAGTGGTACCAGCAACACAGAATGTACTGCTTCAAACAGAGCTACAGAAGCTAGCCAAATAACTCCTAATGCAAAGCATATTTGATGACTGTATCAGGTCAATCTGCGCGCTTGGAGTTGACAATTATACCAAATAGAGGAAGATCTGAAATGCAACAGACACTTGAAATTTGAAGCAGAAATTACTTTAAATTACTCAAGTTAGCAATACCACTCTCAACATGAAAATATAAGAATACTACAAGAAATCTTTGCACACATGTGAGATATGCATGTGGTTTCCTTCTATAGATTTTGACATAAGATGAAAAGAAGAGATGGAGAATGGGATGGGAGGCTACACAATACACGTCTTCCAGAGACTAGCATTCAGTTGCTTTTTATCATTTCACCGCAGTTCATCAGAGGTTCATTTCCTTTAGAATTTTCAAGAAAGGGGTAGGTTGTTTGGAAAATGTTCTTCTCTACATAGGTATTTTGGAAAATAGTCTTCATATCAGCCAAAATCTATTGAGCATGTTATATTTAAAAGTCCAAGATAACAATTGAAGACTTATTGCTAATTCAAGTTTCTAGTTTTGTGTTATGATCTTGAACTAGACATTCTAATAACCAAATTAAGACTGTATCAATGACTAAAAGTAACAATAGGACTGTATCACCCAAAAACCGAACAGAATAGACCTGCCAGAATTTTCTCCTAGGAACAAGGGAAGAGAATGCCTACTGAATAAAATATAAACAGGCAGCTCAGGACGAAATAAAGTTGTTGGGAGCATATCATATGCTTGTCTACCTTATGCCATATTTAACGGTACATAATTTGTATATCTAAATGCAAACCAGTACACAAAGTCGTTAAAGGGAAGTCCATCCTAGAATCTTGCTGGGTCTACCATAAAAAATAGATACTATTGAATTCAGTCCATGCGAAGGTTCACACCACTATTTAGAGAGAAAACACAGCAAAAATAAAGGGGCAATCACCATAGAGGCCATATATGCAATAACGTGAACAATCCTAGTTGCACTACCTCTGAGGAATTCCCAGGGATTACTATGGGTTGGAAGATAATGAGGCGATCTGGGAGAAAGAGCTCTAGGTTTTGATGTCTACGAAAAACCAAACTTTACTATTACTATGGGAAAGTGCCTCAGCCTCTCTGCGAAACAAGGGATGTGCCAGAGTGCAGCCTAAAGACCTGTTTTATACATAGATGATGGATTACAGAATTGTACACCTGAAGCCTATGTATCTTTACTAACAATTGTCACCCCAATAAACTTTAACTAAAAAAAAAAGCTCTGTTTATAGAAGGACATAATCTTTTTTCAAAGGAAAACTCATGCAGAATCCCCAAAATATAAGAGAGACAAAAGTAAAGCTACTTTCATTCAACCAGGTGAGAGGCCAGACCTTACCTGCTGAGGCTTCCCCATGAGCTATGAGAAAACCCACACACCATGACATCCTGCGTAGACCAGTTTGACCACTCCTAGAATCTAGGTCTAGAGCTTCCTTTGCTTCTATAAACCTACCCTCTTGTCAGATTGAACTATGTAATGGATTTAAGAAACTGAATTTCCCAGCAAAAACATGTTACTGAATTTGTTATACATCTGTACTCGTATTCGTAACTGGAGGCATATTATTGTTATGTAGGTGGCTAGTTCACTTGTTATAAACTATGCATCCCTGTCATACCCACACTTTAATTTATGTATAAATATTCACATACACAAGCTTGAGGTTTGTAAATGAATCACCACAAATGGACAGACTTCCTCTTCCCTGTGATAACTCTTCAGTCAGTCTCAAATTTTTCCAGCACTGGTCAACCCATAAGGCTCAATTTGATAACCAACTCTTACTGACTTTGAAGTATTTGCTGAGTTCATTCCTTCTCCTTATTTCTACTCCTTTTGCCCAGATGTTCCCCCTTCTGCTTCCTGACACGTGTTGTTTCAAACAGATTCTCCACATTTACATAAAGGATAGCCTATACATATCCCGTTTTTTTCTTTTTCACATTTTTGCTCATTCAACTTTTCCCTTCACCCTCTACTCATTTTCACTTATTCAAATGCTCCCATGATTCCAACTCTATACTCTAAAGTCTCACCTCTTCAGCCACCATTAACCTGTCCTGCAACCTTCATCCCTTTTGACCTGTGAGACTTGCTCTGCACTAAGCAGAGCAAGTCAGGATACTCAGTGCTAATCAGGATACTCAATGATTGTCCCAGTTATTTCTCGAACTTAGTGTTTCAAACGTACCATGTAGATTATACTGTAAGTGAGGTGAAATGAGTTCAACTCTGAATATGCTGACACATCTGTTAACTGGATTCCAAATTAACCTATACTCCCTCGGCCTACCAAAGGCTATTGCAATCTTCTAGGTAAAGAGAGTAAAAGGGTTTCAAGTCAAGACAATAGAAATGAAGATAAATGGACAGTGGAGAAACAGGACTGGGTGGGTGGCTATTAAAAAAAAAAAAAGTAATAACCTACATTTTCTGTCCCTTGACTTTATGAAAGGCAAGGTTCGAATGATGCTATTTAATCCTCTAACAATCCTGTGAAGCAGGCATCTGTTATCCCCAGAATATACACAAAGATGCTAAAGTTTAAAAGAAATTAAGTAAACATCTCAAATTTGCATATGTTTAGCTGGGTGAACAAAGACCTGAGTCCTAAATGTCTGAATGTGAGGAACAGATTCCAAGGAAGGGCTGAGAGCCAGGAAACTGGGAGATTAGTGATACCTTTAAGAAGGAGAGTCATTCCAGGAGAAATAAGGTTTTGAAAGGACTCTTCAGCTATGCATGGTGTGACATGCTGGCTGGATATCTAGGAAGATGCCCATCAACAGCCAGATCTGTGGGATTGGGGCGGAAACGAAAGATGATTCATATCTGACTGATAGCTAAAGCCATCAGGTGGGCAAAAATCGAAGAAGATCAAAGAGGCAAGAGTAAGCCAGCCATGGTAAGAATGGAAAATATAGCAGACTTAATAACAGAATTGCAAAAAAGTTTAGCAGAATAATAAAAATGCACCTGCTTACATACTCGTATATGTTCATTTACTCCTCACAAAAATCCTATGATATATTATCCTCATTTCATATATGACTAAGTTTTGGGAAATTAATTTGATCGATGTCATTCAACCAGTAAGTGACCAAGACCAGTATGTACCAAATTTACAACTCTTTCCACTATTTTTCCAAATTGTTTTCCCAATATACAATCATCCATCATTGCTGAAGGTATAAAATAGACGCTAGGTATCTGTCAAAGTCATCCAAGTGTGTGTTGGGGGGTTGGAGGGAAGGCAGGAAAAAGAGTCATGAGCAGAATGTGTTAAAGGATTAAAATTGGGGGGAACAAATACATGATACATTGCTGTCCATACCATGCTTCAAACACCACAAATTGATAACTATACAGTTTTCTCCAGAACCCAGCATTTAACTCAGAATCCTTCTCAACCCAATGTTTCAGACAGCTTCTAGTATTAAAAAACATGCTAGATAAAAACCACCTTAGTTTATACTATTGAAATTGGGCCCTGTAGGAAGATTTCCATCCTTGATCTGAATAATATTCAATTTGAGTGCTTTAAATTATCAGAGTACTCCAAGCTGGCTGATAAGGAAAACCCATTAGAAGGTTAACATCATAAGCTAGAAAATAGAGAATAATATATCCCAGAGTCTTGGTAAATGGCAAATGGAAGTAGTAGTTAGAAAGCAAATATAGTTCAGTTAGGGTGAATGCATAACATACCCAGATTTAAATAAAATAAGCTGCACTAATAAAACTGAAGAATGGCTTTGCTTAGGAATTTGGCAGAAAAAGACATGAGGGTCATAGTGGATTGCAAGTCAAGGAAAAATCCTGCATGCTTTAGATAAACAAGCATGACAGCAAAATGCATAAACATTAAAATGTGTAAGTCTTCCCTGGTAATTCTCCCAAACTCAGACTCTGCTTAAAGCACTGCCCCAAATCTGGGAATGTGCAGTTCGTCTTCTTACTTACACCTTACCAACACAACCTCAGTCACTTCCACCTTCAATCAGCATTCTACTAAAATACCTCCATGCTCAAAAGTAACCTATGGCTCTCCACTGTGTACAAAATTCAAAATTTCCTCTCCCTACAAGCACTTCACAATCAGCATGAAACTTATATTTTTACTGTGAGCTTCTGTGACAGCCATTCACAAACTCTGAGCTTCAGCCTGGCTCTTCTGCCTGCCCTCCCTTGGACACCAGGGGCACACTTTGGCATCTGCACCTTTCCTCACAATATTCTCTCTGTCTAAAAAAAATTGTCTCCCTTTGTTAACATGTTTTCCACCCACCCCTCATAACAGAATTTAAGTTTTGCTCTTCAGGAAGCATTTCCTGTCCACAACAGCTAAAAATGATACTTTTACCTATAACATCAGAGCCTGTAACCATACTTATTCACATTTACAAATTAACTCTGCTCCTTCTATTGCACTGTAATGTGCATTTTCCTCTTCCCATAGACCATAAACTCTGTGTGTGTATCCTCCCCACCCCCAATTTGCCCATTTCTTTAGAACACAGAAATTAATAGATGTGTAAATAATTGATTTGATGAACCTACAGACATGGCAATGGAAAAATCATGTATTGTATTGGAAATTCAGCTCCAATATTTTCTACCTGAATTCTGCTAGAGAAGTAGGTTCAAAAAAGGAATTAGAAGGCACCTGTAACATACTTTAATAACGTCAATTCAACTCAGTGAATATTTACTCAAAATCCATGTGGTCCCCATATCAAATAGTTTTGCCACATTAAAAAATTAAAATAACTGAAGGCCAGTCTTGGAGAAGAAACAAAAAAAAAAAATCACAAAAGGTTATTTAAAATATTAGCGCAGGATGTGAAACTATCACCAGAAATCACTCTGCATCTAAATATGCAACTCCTGAGCTTACTTAAGAACACAGCACTATGTAGAAACACACAATGTGATTTATAGAGGATGTGATGCAGAATTGTATACCTGAAATTTATGTAACTTTACTAACAATTGTCACCCCAATAAACTTTAATAAAAAAAAAGATTCATGAAAAAATAAAAGAAAAAGAAAATGCACCATGCTTACTGACAAATTCAAAGGGTACATGGCCCACAAGACAAATGCACATTTTCTAGATTTACTAGATCCCTGAAAATTCTAAATGTATTCAATTTTCACTAAAAGAACCAAGCAGACGATTCCATTCAATTAGAACTGGTGAATCAAAAACCCTGATTCCATACCGCCTGTGCCTTCATCAAATCACATCTCACAATTATACCTTCAGCTTTCACTGAGGGGTAAACAATCCCAAGCTGCCTTCTGCCTTCTGGAAACACATGTTTGTTGCATGGATGTTGTTGAACACATTGTCCACCATACTCCTCATTGCTCTGGATGTAATTCCCCTTTTGAGAAATATGTTTAGTGTGTGTCTCCTCCCTATGGAACTAGGATGCTTTATTTACTATGAGAATTATTAATTTCCTCAATTCTGTGATGTAGGTCCCACCCCTCCTACACACATGCACACACTTAAATGTGTCTGAAATTGGAATGAGTATTCACGTTTGTGTTGTGTATATACATATGTATATATTCATATATACATATATGTGTATATATATTCTTATGCTCATATATGTGTGCTCTGTCTATATATATATATATATACATGCACATATGTTTGTGTATACATACTAGTATATACAATGATTTTCTCTCCCAATGCTGTTATAAAATTGATATTCCATTTTATAATTAATCATTTATATCAAATAAGGAAAGAATCAAATATACTTTTCCCCTTTGTCTAGTAGGAAGACCAAGTCCAAATTTTCAACCAACATATATTCATATGCTCTATTTTCTTTGTCTGTCCTGAGCTCTTATTCTAAGTTTTTCCTACTTCTGATCTTTTAAATTTGTTTTTTTTAGCATGCTATCAAATGTCCTTTTACATTAAGTAATCTTTAATTCTTTGAGCAATAGGCAACATATAAGGGCATAACATCAATTATTAAATGTCTCTTGCCTATACAAGTTCAAATAGTTTACTCCTGGTTTCCAAAGTCTTCAAATATAAGAAAATAATACTGACACAGAAATATTAGGTCCAAGTATTATATAAACAGGTAAACTGTAAAGTAAAATCTACTGCCTTTACATTTTTTGTTTAAATTAATTGTAATAAGTTTTGCTACCTGAACCTTTTCCCCTCTCTGTTGCACAAATAATGTTATCATCTTAACCACTTCTGTATGATGACAACATGAATCACACTGAGGTTTTCGTAAAACTCTGTCATTATTTCCGTTGAAATATTTTTTGTCTGCCTCCTGATTCTGGAGGACAGCCACAAGTATAGCTCTAGGTCAATCCAGTAGCTAGAGAAGTATTTACCAGAAATCTCAGTGAGCAAACCGCCTGCGCTTTTTATCAACACCAGTGAAAGGTCCCAGAGAGGTGTCTGAGGAGAAAAATAAGTTGTTCTAAGAAACCATTAGGGGATTTATACTTGAGACTCTCTTATCTCTTTTTTTTTTTTTTTTTTTTCAGAAAAGGTCCCCTGTAAGGGGGTGAAAAATCTACCACTGACACCATGTGTGTCCTATTAAAGTTGTTTTTATTTTAGAGTGTTGTAAAAATTTTATATATTTTACATTAAGATCAGAGTAGCTTACTGCTGTGTAAAATTCATAAAAGAAAGGCCTCTTTGGAATTTTCCTGTCCTTGCCTTGCTGCACACATAATGCTGGACCTTCGGTGGCACTGTAGTTGAGAAATCCTTTTAACAAGTACCCATAAAAGAGACGAGTACATGTTGCTCCAGACTATAATTAAACGGGGTAGTAGAGACTCCAGATGGGAAGCTGTACTGAATGGCACAAAGGTGGGGCTTCTTTCACTTCCTCGCTCCCGGGCCACCCCCACCCCATTCCGGCAAGCAAGGCTGGCACCAGGACATGCTCAAAATGAAACTGTTGTCTTACAGGCCCTCCTTCAGCCTCCCTGTGATGGGTGCTCTGCACGCCCTTAGAGTTCTACGTCTAAGCACAAGACTGCACCTCGTTTTGCTCTCTCTGGATTTTCCATGAACTCCTATGCACAACACATTGGAGCCCACTTTTCTGCTCCTCCATTCTCTCAGGCCTCTTCCCTCTGAAATGTGACCATTTGTCCGTCTGAAAGAAGTCATTGCAAAAACAAAATAAAACAAAACAAAAAACAGGAAACAAAAACAGTTTCCAATAGTTATCACCTCCTCCACTTTCTAGCAAAAAGTAAAAAAAGTGAAAAAGTGGTGGGTGGGGTTGCAGAGAGAGTGGGCATACTTCCCAAGACACCACCTAAAGCTCATTAAGATTGCTAAAGCAGGAATTCCGGACCCGTGAGCTACTGACAGAAACATTTGGGGGCAGGTAGATCGATCTTTTTTAAACATAAATGTAAGATAATTATTATACATTAACACTTAAAATGTGTCTGCTTATGGGTGGCTGTCCCAGTTTATAATCACTATAAAATAAACATTACAATTAGTTTTCATGTGTGTAGGGCACCTGGGAAACAGTAATTTGCTTAAAGTGACTAACACAAATCACTGATTTTTAAAAATCTAATAAAGTGTTCAGCATAGCAAACAGAGGGGCAACAAAAATTCCCTTTTAGATGCTGTCATCTTCATATAAAGATTTCAATATCTACCTTCCTGACAACTATGAAAGTTTCAAAAGAAAGAGGTTTTATTCTTATCCTTTCTCTTCCAAACTACTCTTGAGGTTGGCATGTATAAAACAGACCACATAAATTACATCTCAAATGTAAACAAAATGTACAGAAATAAAGAACATATGTCTAAAGCATATTTTCTTGACCCTTATCCTACTGAAAATGTGCTTATTTCCTGCTCTCAGTTTAATCCATCACAATCTACAACCCTCTTTAGTTATATTATCTAATACCTAGTCCACATGTTGCTGTCAATTTATATACAGAAAACAAAGATTAGAGAGGTCTTATTACCAATGCCTTTTAAAAAGTAGATGTTTACAGAGATTAAGGGTCTAAGTTACTAAATAATATTTTCTTTTGTTTCCTACCAAGTTAAAAGCCACTTTTTAATAAAAGCAGATAATGGTTAAGTAAGGTCTCATAAGAGGAATAAGTTATTTTCAAGTTGAAATAGCATATAGTAGTGGATTTTATATTTAAATTTTAGCACAGTCCTGAGAAAATACGACTAGGGCTTAAAGAATTGCACTAAATTGTTACTAACAACTGAGGTATAGTGAATTGAGGCAACCCATGGGCAAAAGGGACAAAAAGCTATCTGAGCATATGTCAAAGCATCACCCAAATTACTTTAACAGTCTGACTGCTTAAATATGTCCGAAAGAGAAAAACCATGCTGGGCACAGAGCTACTAGATGTGGGGGTGGGACTCGGACCCCAGTCCTCTGTGCTGATCAGGGAGCAGAGATGAATCTGGGTGTGACTCAACACAAGGCAGCCTCAGCTGGAGGGCAACTTTCAAAGGCTAAGGATGGAAAGCATAATCTTGAAGTCATACTTTTTTCCCCCCAACAAACTGAGAATTGATGACTGTAAAATTATAGAAGAAGAGGTCTTAGGAGGGACAGCTGAACCAAAGCAAAGCCAGTGGCTCAGCACTTTGGCATTTATGAAATGACCTCTGGGGTATGTTTCACTAGATATTTCAAGTTGGAAGATGTTGGGAAGGGGTGGTGGGTGGTGATGGCAGGGTACCACGTTTTACAAAAGTATTTCTAGAGCAAAAGTAAAATGATGTGTCTGTTGGAGGGAGAAATCGTTTAAAGTTGGCTACTTTGATGTTGGACAACCATGGCTTCATCTTTGATTTTTATTATAAGTCACGAGGAAAAGGTATGGGAAAACTTGTGTTTCCTAGGCAGCAAAACATTGGTCCTTCTCGCGGCTCTACCACTAGAAACTTGTTATATATCACCTCTGATCGATCAGTCAGAGCGTCCCGAGGTCTCAGTTCCCTCCTCTTCCCTAATATCCAGTGGGAGGAGCAGGGATAGTCACATGATATAACCATTGAATCATTGCTAAAACAATTTCCCTTAAGTCTTCAAAAGTTCTCCTTCATTCAGGTCTTGAACCAAATGGTACTCCCTCAATTTCCCTGAACAGCCTACATAAAACATACAGGCTGGTACTCCCACGCAACTTTCCCTGGTTCATATGCTGCTTTATTTTTCTTCACAGCCCTTATCTCCACATGAAATCATGCACTCATCCGCTTTATTGCCATGATTCCCACTAGAAAAAGCTCTATAAGGACTCTGAACCATATTATTCCTAGACAAATGATTGGTACAGAGCAGTTCTCAGTAAATAACTAATGAATAAATTAAAATTAGTTGTCATGAGACCTTACAAAATAATGAATCCCATTCAGAAAGGACTCAGGTTGAGGTTCTGTTGGTCAATCATGTGAAAGACTGAAAGATTACAGCCACCTCCAAATGTCAACATTTTCCCCTGTACATGAGCACCTTCTGACTTTGATTTTGTTCCACAACCATGATCTTGTTCTTCCATTTGTCATTTAAATATATAATAGGATGTCTATATTTTTTAATTAATATTTTGCCTAATATACAACATGGTTCAGACTTGAAATTCCTTCCATTCAAAAATGCAGGTTATATATTAATAGAACAAATTGGTCCCAACAGGATAAATTCTATTAATTAGTATACTCAGCGTCGGAGGAAGGGAAGACACATGTGCAGTGAGTACAGCCTTCATTTTAAGTAATCCATTCTTTCACACCCTTGTTTCCTGTACTCATTGCTCGATATAATTTTTCTCCCACTCACTGTTCATCTTTCCCTTATTTTTTTCCCCATGGTATTTTATGCGTCTCTCTTTTTGTCTCTTTCCTCTTTCTCTATCCTCCTGCTATCTTGGTAGCTAAAACAACAGGTCGTATGTGGATTTAAAAAGAGTCTTGCTTATTCTTTGAGGGTTGACTATCTGTGAGAAGGAAGGAGGAGGAATGAGAAGGGTGAAAGCTGCCAGATATAAAAGGCTTGGCAAAGGCCCAGTACAGCTGCTGAAAGAGTGTTCGGTTATTTGGTTGTAAAACAGTGCTCTTGGGCTTACAAGTCTCCTCCTCACCCTTCAACATGACAACCACAGAACCTACCCGTATGTTTTGGCAATTAATCTTAGAATCACTGGATTTTAGAACTGGACTGGATCTGAGAGCTTGCCTACCCCAATACCCTCAATTTTACAAATGAGGAAACAAAGGCCAAAAGAGGTTAAGTGACTTGCCAAGGGTCACAGAATTGATGACTTGACAGGGTACAGAGACTCAGATCTCCTGATCACCAGACCAGAACCCTGAAAAATGAGTGTCAACAAAGCCCAAGAAATTCTACAGGTTATGTCATTAGAAATGAAAGAAAAGATAAGTAATCAAAAAGAAAAGTTTGGGAATGAACACTGAGTCACTGCAAATGTAAATTAATCCATGACTTAGGATATTTCCAGATATTCATTTTTTTAAAAGCAAATAAGCATATGACAATTAAGGGGAGAGTAAGCTAAAACATTGTATTATTTTATTTTTTAATCTTGCATCCATTTATTTTTACATTTGTAATAGTTTTTAGTGTAATATCTTATATACTTAGTGACTACTGCATTATGCTGACCTCTAACTTATGCCTTCCAGTAATCAAAAGCAGCTGATTTTAATGCGCTGGTGCTTTGGTGTGAAGGAGGTTAAGGCTATGTTTGTGTGCAATCAGGTTAAGACTGGCTCCAACAGGAGAAAAATCCATACATATGTTAAAAAGATCTGAAAAAAGGCCTGTATTCCCAACCTGATTACGACTTACATTTTTGCATGGTTTGTCAAAGCAGATCACTAAAATCAAATCAAGATGTAAAATGGGATAAAGTGGTTTTCTTCTCCATTCTTCCATTAATCACCGTGACCTACCAAAGAAAGAACTTTTTGCTCTCTCACCTGAGGCAAGGTGAGATACTCCACTGGAAGTTATGCCAATTTTTACCAATTGGTGCTCAGTTCCAAAATTAATTTTCTAGTTTTCATTTATTACATTTGTAAATAGAAGTTATTTTATTGCATAGTAATTTTCCATTGCTATCAACAATTCTATGGTAGTTACCTTTTTCGAAATCATAAGACAATAAAACAAATTCCCATATAAGCTTTTAGATCTACCCACTTTAAAGGTTACATAAATATTGAATGTATTAAACTGAAAATTTCAATTCAGGGATCAGAACAATATTCAGTCTCTCCTAATAAATAATACTTGGTAAAATTTAAAGACGAATTAAATCAGCGTTCATTACTGGTTCACTCATCAAAAAAAGAATATTTGCAGATGATACATAAGGATTTATTTTGGCATAATTTAAATTGCTGACAGTGTCAGGTTGTACTCTATTAAAGACAGCATACTGTTGTTGGTAGCACAGAACATACGAGTGCAATAAACATTATAGGTTAACAATCTAGCTGTTATCTACAAAAGTCCCAAGCAAGACTGGGGCGAGGGCAAAATAATTTGGGAGGGGAGGGGAATATGCTGGCTCTTGTTACACATAAGCATGTTTGTTATAGGAGCATTTTCAGGTTAATTTTTGCTATGAACGTAAACCACAATTGGGGGGCCACGTTGCTGGGAGAGACACGGGGGGAGGGTTGTTATATAAACAATATACAACAAAGGATGTCTTTATTTCCAATACCTAAATACATCAGGTTTGTTTTTAGGCACAAGGTTGCAGGTTAAATGCTCTCAGCTATCCAAGAAGTGGCTTATTAGTTTTGTAAGAAAATATTTTCTCATATTTTGACTGAAAAATACCCAGTTTAAGTGAACAAAACCATCCTTGTTAGTGAAAAGCAAACCCAAAAAAACTTTGTTTCAAAGACCCAGCAAAGCAAAGCAAAACTAACTCAAGAGGAAAAGCTGCGTTCCTAATAGTAGCTTCTGAATCTGGATCTAATAGTTCTCAAAGGCCGACTGGAGTCTTCCAGTCTTAAAAGTTTGTCTTCCTCCATGGATCATAGACATTCTCTATGAGGCAGCATAATACAGATATAAATCCATTTTGAGCAGACATATATTCTCTCTCTGGGCTATAACCACAAAGCTGCAAAATGAGGCACCAACAGCAAGAATAAAGGCAAAAAAAAGTTTTGATTATTTTGTAGGGCAATTTTCCAAACGCAACTTCCTTTTTTGCTTTTCTATGTTGTGGACTAGAAAAACCCCAACTTCATCTCTGGTAATATAGCATCGGCTAGTGATAAATAAACAGTAACCAGCGATTACGCTTTAAGAATCACAGTGACAGCACTGAGAACTACATTTCAAACATACTGACTCAGCTTCAGCCAGCACCTGAGCTATGTACGCTTCTCCTAATTTGTAAATGGGCCTAATCCTGTTATTACAGAATAATTACTGCAAATCAGCACAATTACTACAAAGACATGAATAAACACACACATACCAGTAGCTGTTTTCTACAAATTATTATCAAAACAAAGAGAACCGGCTAATTGTGGTAACATTAAGACAATGTTTATTTCTCCCAGTGTTTGGGCAAGTTTATTTTAAGTTGTCATCTTCAACTAGCAATGATGCAGATGATTTTACAGATTCCATAAACCTTTCTAATCTAAACTCTTCTCAACTGAAAGTTGGCTGCTTCCCTCAGAGCAACATCTGCAAAGGCCTGATTTCATAAGAACTCGCTTTTATGGTACATTAGCAAAAAAAAAAAAAAAAGAAAAAGAAAAGACACACTTTTAGAAATCTCAATTTAGAAAGCTCATTTGTAGTGCACTCCTCTAAATTATTATCAAGTTATCATGAAAGTAAATGAAATATTCACTCTATATTCCTCACAATTTAACCGTTTATTTCTAAGTAAGTATAATGTGGAAATTTACCCTCGCACCAATGTTATCAGCAGGTTTCCTTCATGGATAATTACTCTTTATTGGGAGGGAGGGTGGTTAGGGAAGAAGAAAATTCAGAAGCACACAGCCCAAACTCACCTCCTGGGCAGTGCCTCATGGCCATCTTACATCTCCTGGATTCAGCAATGGTTGGACATGGTATCGTGTCTTTTGCTGGTTTTTTGACAATTTGCCGTGTTCGGGTTTCCAGACCCCATTTAAATCCACATGTGCGATTATTTCTGCTACAAGTTCCCCATTCACTCCAATGACCAACTTCACATCCTTCTAATAAAGATTAAAAAAAAAAAAATACAAACACAATAACAGTTTGGTATCCATTTGCTCCACTGTCATTAAATTTATATAGCAGTGTTTCTCCACTACCCTTACTCCCCACCTTCAGATACCAAAAATTAAGTTGTAAACCCCACAAAGACCTATATTCACCTTTCAGGAACTTTAAGTCTTTGGGTTACTTTCATCTACAATATACAATTGCCACATAAGTAGTTTAAAAACTATTACTTTCTATTTGTCTTAGTTCATTTTTTCAAGAGATGTTTCTGGTCCAATCTAAAGACACTGAAATATAGAAAACCTATAGTAGGAGATATTTTCATACTGTGACAGAAGACAAAATTTTACAGGTTAATTCTGAATGTCCCTACTGAAACATAAGCGTGCTAGCTTTATTATGGAAGTAAGTATTTGGTGAAAAGGATAGGATGTTTGTTTTGCATTTTCTGATTATCTCAATTCTTTCAATAGGTGTCTGGAAACTAACTACAGTAAGTATTTCTTATCCTCTAACTTCGTGCTGTACATTACTATAGTTTGAAAAGTAAACAAACATGATCAGATATTGAAAAGTGTATGTTTTTCCTAGATATGTAAAAGCTTTTAGTATTCCCTTTTGGAAATTCATATAGTGGAAAAGCAGGCTCCCCTCGAACCCATTGGGATGGGGTGGGGGAATAAAAGGACAAAAATAGGCAAAGTTAAACTTCCTCATCAAATTCACCATTAAAAAGCCCCTTCACACTAGCAGATGAGGATTCAGGCCCAGAGCCTACACACAATCTTTCAGCATTCAGGATCTCAGTAGGCATGGTTACTCTAAGATTTTTCAAAGGTAAGATTTGTATTCAGGGTAATGCATAGAACTCAATTTGTAATGTGTTTATATTTAAGGGTTTCATAAGAGTTTCCACTGAACGTTTGTAATGAGCATGGGTCTTGCTTCTCAAAAGCCAACTCAACATTCTGAATATGCTCTTCTAGTGACTTTCTTATTTTTTAATAGGGTGTTGCCTGTATGAATGTATTGACTCATATAAATAGGATCATAAGTACACATTTCTTAAAAAAATCTTTCATTTTAAATGTGTTTTCTGCAAGCTTTCAAATATATAATTATAGACTATTCTAGCAATATTTTTACAGAAAAAAAAGTTCTCAATTTTCTTGTAAGTCTCCATTTTAAGATGGAAAGCCTCACTTATAATACATAGCTCCATTATATATCATATCAGATGTGTAATATGTCAAATAAAATTCAGGGGTTGGTGGTTAAAGGGATGGGAATAGAAAGAGGATTCCATTACACCTAAAAATAGATTCAGGCATTCATCAAAATGTAGGTACTGACAGATCTTTAAATTTTAATCTGTAGTATAGGAACCAAAACTGTATAAAATCAGTAAAAAAAAAAAAAAAGTGGTATAAAATCCAAAAACCAAAGTATTTTTCGAACACTCAAAAAATATAAAATTTATGAAATGTGTATTCCTAACTGATATTATAAACAGTATATATGTGTATATTAAATTACGCATTCTAGATATCTAAGTTTAGTAAAATTGTTTTAATACACTTTGCAACATGTAATCAATCATCAACGAAATATATTTCACCCAAAAATTTTCTTTCCAGTTGGTATTTTAAAAAATAAACAGCTAAGCAAGAAGCTCCATAAGTAATATACATAACAAAAGTGACAGAATAGTTAACCATATGGTACCGCTTGAAATTTGTTTTCTCCAATAATTCATTAGATAATTAAGAATTTATTAGATAACTAAGTTACTAATAATTTATTAAGAAATGGATGTATTACACATGATAAAAATGTTATTATCAGCATTTTAATAGTTTAACCTAGCAAATGCACAACTAGCAAATTGCCTAGCAAGATGTAATGTATGAGACTACCCAAAGTTACGATGCCTAAGAATTCAGACAGTCAGCAAAAAACTTAAATAATTTTCCATTCTAATTAACAAGATTTTGTTTTTAGGTTGAATATATGCATTTTTTTTTCTTTCAAGAAACAGGTGTTAAAAGTTGAAGTTTGAAAGTTACATGAAAAGCTACTCACCCACACATTCCATGGTTTCATCTAATGGTGCAAAACCATCTGGACATTCATCAAAGCAACGGCCTCTATGCAAATAAAAGCCTACTTTGCACTTGGTACAAAAGTCTTTGCTAAAGCAAGAATCACAGTTTTCTATTCTGCATCCTAAAAGCAATTTTAAAGAGAAAAAGAAAATTTCAGTCAAAGAAATACCCTTCTTTTGCAAATAAAACTTTCATAAATGCATCAGTCAGCTCAATCGAAATTCTAGTGGTCAGAGAAATATGTGTTCAACTCATTTGTTTCCTAATGCCATCTCATTCTAAATCATTCCTACCTCTTCCAACAGCTTACCACATCAATAAACTAAGACAAAATTCTAGCCCAAGGCCCTAGGCAGCATTAGACCCTTTAGAAATTTTTGCAGCTCTAAAATGGAGTTAACAAAGGATTAAAAAGAAAAAGGAAACACCCCCACTACAAATTACATTGCTGCTGGGATTGAAATCTGTTCTGCTCTTCAAAAGAACTGCAATGAAAAACACAAAGGGAATACTCTAATCAGTATCTTCTGTTCCAGGACAGTAAATTAAAATTTTGTTTATGTTGGTCAATGCTGGCATTTTTTTTTAAACATACAATGTGCCAAAGGCTTTACATGCATTTCCATTTAGTCTTTATAATAATCCTACAAGGTGGGCAGTACTAGCCCTATTTTGCAAATAGGAACCTGAGACTAAAAGAGAGAAAGTCATATACTGTGTTTCCCCGAAAATAAGACCTAGCCAGACCACCAGCTCTAGTGCGTCTTTTGGAGCAAAAATTAATATAAGACCCGGTCTTACATTATATTATATAAGACCCGATCTTACATTATATAAGACGGGGTCTCATATGACCCCGTCTTATATTAAAATAAGACCGGGTCTTACGGGTCTTATATTAATTTTTGCTTATATAATGTAAGATGTCTGCTACATCTGGGTTTGAATCTTAGCTGTGCCCTTAGCAGCTCTGTGACTCTGGACAACTACAAGCCTCTCTGAGCCTCCATTGCCTTCTGTATAAAATAGTGATGTCACTGACTTTACAAGGCTATTGTGAGAATTTGTAATAATATATGTAAATTGACCGGCTCACCCAGAAGCAATAGAGGATTAGAAACACATATTTTTCCACTATACAACACAATTTACAACAAAGTGTAAAAAGAAGCAATCATTGTGCTCCCTTCGGCAGCACATATACTAAAAAAAAGAAGCAATCATTTATCTTGTACTCTAGGTCAGATTCCCTTGTAGGCCAGTAACATCTGGGCCAGACATAATTGACTTGCAGAAGTGAAAATATACTCTAAATTACTCTTCAAAGAGAGGAAAGAAGAGAAGATTGGAGGATTGTTTAATTGAAAGGTCAGGTTTTCGACAGATAATAGTACATTGTTACTCGCAACAGATTTAACTGAAGGTAATTAACAGCATGTAAAGCTCTATGAAACTCCACGGTATCACTTTTATGCACTGAACAAGGCTCTCAGCGCCAGTACTGTATGTGGAGCTTTAATGGTTCAGAAAAGCTCTAAAACATATAGTTCCTGCAAGCGAAGAAATAATGGAATAGAAAATGTAACTAAAATGTGAAATCACTGAATATTCAAATTTTGAAAATTGAGTAAGTAGAGCCAGAAAGTAGAATTTAAAGGCCAAAAAAAATTTTTTAAATAAAAAAGGTCATTAAAATTACATGATAAAAAATGACAGTTTCTAGTCCTATAAAAAGAAAACGGCAACTCTTCACTTTCAATTTTGAGTCTAAATAGGTATTCGTGTATTAAATGACCACCGTGAAGCAGCTAATTCAACCTCTAAAATGTTACCAAATTTACATTGGAAATCAGTGGGTGAAAGTCCATAGTCAAATTACAGTATTGCTCTTTTGGGGGGACACAGAACAGTTTATCACTCCATAAAAGGTTCATTTGTTGTCTAAAATGCTGCAACCTATATTTTAATAAAACGGTGGTCTATAGCTGGTCAGTAGCTTCTTAATCATGGTCAAAATACATGACCATCATATCCACAAATTATTGGTTTTCTTACTACATTTTTTTTTTAAAGCAAGGAGCCCTTCCTGTTGGCAGAATTATTTCCTAAGAAATAATAATAAACATCCTAAAGATAAAAAAAAAAAAAAAAAAAGAAACAACTAAAGGATGAAAGGAATAAAGCATTTATATTTTTAAAAAGAGGACTATACACTTCATAAATTAGCTGTTATCTACAAGGTCTGATTTTTCTTTAAAATACGACCTTCACCAATAAGCTTTTGGGCCAAAAAGTCATAGTAATAAGCATTTGGAATTAATTTTACAAGGTCCCTTGCTGGTCTTTATTGTTACCTGTAACTAACTCCCTTTCCTCATTTCATTCTTTGCTCCTAATATCAGCTCATAGAACGTAGAATTTCTAAAATTCCTATCATGCTCTGTAAAGTCCCTTAGGACTTCTTCAGGCATGAATCCTGCTAGAAGAAAGCTTAATTGTTTGTCCTCATATTGAAGTAGAATAAAAATCTGATGAATTCAAATTGTAGAATACAATAAACAAGAAAAAGCACGAGATGAATTATAAGCAATGACTGAGAATAAGCTCTAAGACCTATAGTGAAGTAATAAAAAAAAAAAAAAGCAAGTTGCAGGATATCTGGAGGATGGTGCAATAAAATTGTGTGTGTGTGTGTGTGTGTGTGTGTGTGTGTGTGTGTTATGAAGTAGCTTGGAGAAGTTAATTTGGGAAGAAGAGGATAGAATTTTGAAACATGTTAAAAATTATATATATATATATATACGAATCTTTTATCACTGTAATGCATTTATGTATTAAAAGTAAAGCAGAAAAAGTTATTTCAATACACATTTGTGACCTACTTGAATTTACAGAAAATAAACCTATTAATGTTCTAAAATACCTTCCTTTTATTGTAACAGACTAGAATGAACAAAGGAATATTATCCCATCCCAAATTTTGCGTGCAGGAAATTACACCTCATATTAGATAACGCTGAACCTGCTTTAGCCTGCAAAATACACAGCCATTTGACCATCTCAACAGCATCCTTTGTTTTCATATGTTCAATGGCACTTTTCCCTCACTCAAATCATAAGGAAAGAAAACTAATTTTTTTTATTCGATAAAGTATTTAAACAAAAGCTTTGATTGGTGCCAAGTCCTAACATCACTAGAAGCTCTGCTGACCTGCGTGGTCTCAGTCACTCTTAGCCACAACATAAAACCAATGCCAGCAGCCCATACATTCAGCCTGAACTGACACAACTCATCTAATCACAGACACCTTTGAACTGAAAGCTTTTCAAAAGCTAGCAACTGCATAAACCACCTACTCTGGAAACCTGTATCTTGACATACTTTAGCACCTGAAAACCTTCCTTTACCAGCTCCAGGTCGGTCATAACCCCCTGCCCTGTTCTGTTGTTTCTCCCAGAACTAATTCTTCTGCTTTGGAGAAACCAGACCCCACAATTTGTGGGGCCTCATAGTCCTATACTTCCCCTCCCCACCCCAGTCTGTAGCTATTCTGCCCAAAATTTCCTAAGCTTCTTATCCTTAAATAATTGGGATTTACATCAACTCGATTAACTCATTTTTTAATATAAAAGTAAAACATTCTCATGATAAATAAAAATCCAAAACAATGCAGAATGGTTTAAAAGAAAACACAAAAATACTCTTCCTTATGGGAATGTCATATCAGGCCTACTCCTCAGAAACAGCCACTGCATTAACAGTTCAGGAAAATCTCTATGTCAATTTTATACATAAATGGGTTTTAAAACACCAATGGGATCATTCAATAGACTGATAAACCTTTGAAAACTCTAGACTGTGTAAGAAAACAGGTATCTTAAAGTTTGCTAAACATGGGTCTTTTCTATAAAAATCTGGGCTTTAAGTCCTTGCTCAGAAATATAAGACCTGGGTTTAGCCAACTTACATGCTTCTAAATTACATGCCTCCTCAAAAATGTAATCCGCAAAATGAGGACTGCCAATATTGGTTTAAGCAAACTCACTGTCCAAGAGAAACCATGTCCAAATGCAGTCTGACGGCGCTGTCATTTGGCAAGCGGGGCTAACTCTGGCCAAGAGACAAAAAAACAGGCTCGGGTACCCTTCTCCTGTCCTTCTGTAGTACCCATACAGGTTCCATTAGAACATTTTTCAAATTATACTGTAGTTCATTTCACAGTTCATTCCAAACATTCTCCAAAAACATCGTCTTGTGCCAGACCCTGAGCACATAAAATTATAATACCCATTCCCTGTGCTGGAGGTGCGAACGCCAAGGAGGGGGCCATGTGGCACTTTCAGGGCATTGCAACATCACATAGCAGATATTAGAGGCATGTGCTGGGTACATCAAAGGCAGAGAAGACAGATCCATTTCTGCTCTGCCATTACACTTGATTATTTTTCAATCTGTGACTTCCTTGTTTCTAACACAGTGCCGGACACATGGTGGGGTTTTAATGCTTGCCAAGGGAACTCCCATGAACGCCACTTAGCAATTCAATGTCTTTATATTTAAAAACTCATTTGAATTCTTCTTGTGAGACTGCTTGCACATGCACTCTAACTACTTTCAACATAGAAAGAAAAGTTGGTTGGTTGCTGTGAAGGACTACAAGTCTTATTGGAGGAACCCATAAACACCTGAGAACAATCATAATAGAAAACGTAAATATCGAAGTGTGACTGGTACTATGGAAATCGGAACCTAGCTGCGCAGGTTTTAGAGAGACATGGGGAAGAGGCGAGTTCTGGCCAGGGCAACTCCATTCATAATGAGGCAATGGAGAACTTTCACATGGCTTGTAAATGACCCCATGAAGAGTGGCTTGAATGAACTGGAGGTTAGGTGGAGGGGATGGTTACCCAAGATTAGATTCCTGTGTGTGGGGAATCTCACTTTGTATATTACTTAGTTTCAGAAAAGGAGGTAAAATTATAAATATTTACACTTTGCGTGGTTTTACGTGTTTCAGTCACAATTAAAATGAAGTTAGGTTCAAGATGAGGGCTTGCTCTAACTATAAAGAGATTCTTGAGCACGAGAGCAACAGGACTAAGATAGTACCTAGCTTGTTCCCTCATTTTGACTGGTAAAAGCCATGAGGAGCCAGGCATCGTGATGGACAGCTAAAGGCACAGATGAAAAAGCACTTCAGGATCTTCAGTCTACTAAAAGGAAAGGTACCAAGCAATGAGGAAATAATGTGACCACTCTGAGGTATATACACAGTGAGCTGGGGAGTGCATATTTTCAGGAAATTAAGCTTCCTGAAAGCAAGTAGACAGTGGAGGTGTGGAAAACCGCTGAGACACCCAACACTCTAAGAGGTAACAATCATAGGAAAAGGAGCTACAATGATTCAATAGAACTGAAAAACTGAGTTGAGGGGACGACGAACACAGAGAAGCCAAAGATTCACAGTTTATGCCCTCGTCCTTTGGTCCCTCAGCACTCTGAGGGCCTTGGCACACTGGGAGAGTTACTTTTGTTTATCCTACCAGCAAAATCTAGATGACAAGAACCATCTCTTAATTGAATACCTTGGCATGGCCAACCATTATAAACAAAAAAAATTAAACCCTTAAATTGAAAGCAGAAGAAAATCAACCTTTGTTAAACTCAACTGTGAAAATAATGTAATTTTATATATTACAATCAATTATTGGAGAAAGGGAAGAAATCAATCAGTCACACACTGAGGACCCCATTTCTGTTATTTCTTGATCATTAGGTCTGTGGGGTGCTTTTTAGCACACCCCAAAATCTCACTGATTATAGTTCCTCAGCTGCCCGCTATGGTCAAGCTACCAGCATCTCCAGGGAACGTGACAGATGCTGACCCCCACTACAGGCATTCAGTCTTCAGATTGCAGTTACAAGCCTCAAAGAGCATCAAGCCAACCCCTGGAAAACTCTATAGGTTTCTCTACTCAGTGCATGCTAAAATTTGAACAGAAATTTTGAGGACAGGTTGTTCCAAAAGACATTTGAAACTAAACGTTTAGCAATTTTTTTTACATGGAAAGTAGTAGACTGCACAACTTAATATGAGGTTTCTTAAAATTGTTTAAATAGTTTTAGCTTCTCTAACAACTTCAAATACTGCTGGTTATCATTCCTTCTCAAAACTTGCAATGCTTTATAAATATCCCTAAATAAAGTTTTTAAGTGTTATGTTACTAAAATCATGTATTTCTAATATATGCTATTTCAGTCATCCCATTAGGCTAGGGACTGATGAAAACTATGACCTAAAATCTAAAATTACATTCTTTGTAGTATGGTCTAGTTACACGCAGCTCTTTAGAAGCATCATTATATTTCAACCTAAAGAAAATAAAGATTCAGAGGTTTCAGGACTCAATGTTTCATACTTAACAACTGAACTATTTGAGTAATGACACAGAAAACCAGCATTACTAAGTTAACAGAAGATCCAGAGTAGAAGTCTTTTTAAAACCCACTGGAATGGGTTTCAGTCAAGATTGTCTTTATTAGTGAGGAGAGTTAGCACAGAACGAAATTCAACTATGTCAAGAGCAGAATATTACATTCAGGACAAGAGCCAAAGGCCGGAAATAAAAACAATGCTGAGAAAACAGTGGCCTCTCAAATGGTATAGTGGTTAACAGATATGAGGTAGAATCTTGGTTCACTTACTGTTGTGTGAGTGAGGGCAAGTCAGTAAAGCTCTCGTTGCCTCAGTATCTTCATCTCTAAAAAAGAGGTAACATCAGTCCCTATCTCCTAGAGTTGCTGAGCAGATTCAAGGGCTTAATGGAGGCAAAGGTCTCGGCACAGTATCTGTTGTGTAATTAGTGATCAAAAGATGTGAACTATTATGAGTGTAAAAATGTATCAACTAGGACGGTCCAAAATGGCAGATGGAAGGAAGTGCAAACAAGGTACCACGGTACTCCATGTGGAGTGCATATCTATATGTAATAATTTTTATAAATAAATTTTAATTTTATACATATTATATTATAGCAATATAATATATAATTATATAATATTATGTATATGTACACACACACACACACACACACACACACACACACTCATATATTACTCCAAAAATGGTGGCATTATCTGTAGTAAGTATAATGCATCTACCCTTGTTTGGGTCATGAAGCTAAACAAACTAAATACAGTCATTTGTTGAGTACCTACATGGAAAGTCATCTACTTCAAACATTAGGAACCAGGACTTGGGAAAAACAGAAATCTACATGTAACTTTGACCTTGGGTGTGAGGGTGGGAATTACATCCTATCTCCCTTCACCGTCAGATAGGAATGGAAAATATCTGACATACTTATATCAGATGATTGTTCAGAGTATCAATTTAAAGATGAGAACAAAAAGAATAGGTAAAAGGTACCACATATAGTATGTATATCTCCCTAGAACCAAATAAGCCTACCCTTCAACAGATACTATTTGAAATGTGCAGTGCCCCTTTCTAAACACAATGAAACTGTTCAATTTATGAAGTGCACTAAAGATGGTCTATCACAGCCATTAGTGCAGTGACCGCAAAGATAGTAAAATCCTGGCCTTGGCAGTAATTTTAATACTCAAATTGCAATTAGGCAGGATGAATGGACTCCATCCAGAAAATTATATATTGTTTTTCAGATAGCTCTAGAGTTCTATCTTATATGCCAAAAGTGTCCTTTATTTTAACTTCTGAGGATATATATACATATATATGCTGTTAAAACTTTTTTTTTCCTCTTAACTCATTTGAACTTAATATTACAACAGTCCATTAAAATGAAAAACCAAAATTCAAATTTATGAAATATGTTGCTGGTAGCTTCACTGTAATATTTGAATGTTTAAAACTTATAGCTTGCCCACCCACACACACACACAAAAAAAAAAATCTAAAGAAATATTGAGGCTTGTGTAAAATCATGTGGTCAAATAATGAGAACTATAAAAATGTTGGCTTCATTTCTCATATATTCAAGTGATGCATATTTGAAATCATTCTCAAAACAACCAAAATTAGAACTTGGACACATCTGCTGGGAATACAACGCTGGAAACACAAAGTTAGGTGTTTAAAGGGATTTTTTTTTCCAGTTAAAGGGGGTGAAAGAGGAGAGGACCTACCTCAAAATAAAGTAGAAAAGGAATGTGATAGCAATTTAAAACGTTTTAAAAATTATAAACCAAATTAATATCTCATATCAGATTTTAAATGTCTGCCAGTAGCAGATCTCTCATCTTGGTTACTCCCTATGCTTTTCCTTTTTTGGTAATTTGTTACCCCTTCATAGTAAGGTGGAACCAGAATAGTTTAAAAAAACTTCAGACCTGAGTCTTAGTTGAACTTTTTTCAAATGTTGGAAAAGGCAGATCTTTCCACCCAACTAAAGGAAAAGTATACGTAAACTAATCTATGTCTTACCCTCCACTCAAACTCCAGCCAAAGAAAACAAGAAGAATCTCTTAGTCCCTTCACACTCCAAATACACTAAAGCAGTACTCAGAAAACTTTTCCTGTAAAGGACCATATAGTAAATATTTTAGGCTTTGTGGCCCATATGGTCTCTATCTAAACTACTCAGCTCTGTTGTAGAACAAAAGCAGCCATAGACAATATGTAGATGATTACGCATGGCTATTTTCCAATAAAACTTTATGAACAGTGAAATGTGAAGTTAATATCATTTTTATGTGTCACAAAATATTGTTCTTCTTTTGATTTTTTTCCAACCACTTAAAAACCTAAAGGCTATTATTCTTAACTCAAGGGCCCCACATAAAAGGTAGCAGGCCAGATTATAACCACTGGTCATCATTTGCTGACCCCTAGACTAGAGAATGCTTGAAATCCATGAGGCACATTGAAGGGAAAAGGAAAAATGAAAAGGGGTTTATTTTTAAAACATAAAATGATAGCATTTAAGTTTCGGGAGGCGTGGTATTGTTTTATAAACACCATCTGGCTGTGTGCATGAGACAAATATCAAAAGACTATGAAGATGCTGGAATTTAGTTATCTCAACATGGGAACACTTACTTCAAGACTCCTTATCAGTTGTCAATAGGTCAAAATGCCATCCTATCTTAACAAGCTTTTAATGTCTTGATTACAATATGGCATTGACTTGCCAGGGAAGGGGGTGGGTAGAGGGAAAGAAGGGAGAATAATTTTAAAAAACAATATGTTGGGGCTGAAACAACATTGACACCTAGTGCCCTGGTCTGATATCTTTACCCAGCTCTGTTTGTGAAAGTAACTTTGTCATGTCTGCCCACCTAGTCTGATGACAAAAGTAAATACAGTCGTGCCATGTCTGGCAGCCAACCCTCAGACTTGTCAGTGGACTTCTCAGAATGCTGTTACCTGTTCTGTAAGTGAGGATAATACTACGGGACTGCCAGGAACCAACAAAAGGATGTGCTTTAAAATGAAAGTACTTTAAAAACTTAAGTACAAAATAGATGCCTTACTTGCCCAAAGGAAAACAGAGCAAGGTAACATCTGCCTTTAAAACAGAATGACGCTGTCCAACGTGGGTCTCTACTGAAATAAAAGGCTCACCCGAGAGAATCACCAAACCCACAAGAAAAATGTAAGCTTGAGAAATACGGTTTCCTCTATTAAACATCAGGACAGGCTTTTAACTTTCCAACCATTAGTATCACAATTAAAAATGAAAATTTTTGTTAAAAGAGTATTGAAAACCATATAGCCATGTTTGCCACAAAGAAGAAAATGTTCAGTCTGGCTCTCTGGATATCTATCTGTTTGATGTAATTTGTCTTCCAGATCAAACAGCGAGCAAGTACCCTCTGAGTTTTCTATAGAGGGTTATGTAGCACAATCAAAACAGGGTCTACCTCATAATAAGCAGCTACTGTGGGCCAGCACACTAAACCTCTGCAGTGTGAAGGTCAACAGCCATTACTGAAGTTGTTCATAGTATCTCCAGTCTGGCCTACTTTTTAAGTCCTTGATGGTTTGGCTATATCAGTGCTACTGATCCCAATGAACAAATTGAGATCATTCTGCTGCAGCTACTTGAGGACCCCACAATCCTTCAAAAGCACAAATCAGTCCTGTCATTTCCCTCTTTGAAAATCCTTCAGTGGCTCCCTTCATGCCCAGAACCAGTTCTCAACCCTTGATTTAAAAAAAACATCTTTCTTGTTAGACCTACCCATCTACTTCCTCAGCCTCATCTCCATGTGTATCTTTCACCGAGCCGTGGTGAAGTTTCATAAACCTCCCCATGACCTCCCAGCTCCCAGATACTGTGACCTTCTTCTCTAACCACTGGTACTATGTTCATCATAATCCTTCCATTAAGTGGGGACCCCACGAAGGAAACATAGCATGTCTTAGTCTATACTTTATTTACAAGGCTTAACATAGGTGTTTGACATGATAGATGATAGATTATCTGCCAAATGACTAACAAATTTAATAATTAAATTCCTATCTGTTTAGATTAAACACTGAAACGGAGTCCACCTTGCATATTTTAAGGCAATAGCATGATTCCGTTACAGACAAAAGTACTTTAGATTATAAAGTGCTCCATTTCCAAATTAGGCATCAATTTATCATCTACTACATTGGAGCTCTTATGTCTCATTTTTCATCTTTCTCTTGGAAACAAAAACTACACATATTCCTTAACTGTAAACCAAGTAGAGATGAGAGTAAGAGAGAGAGATTGAATACTGCAAAAACTAGACTTAAAGTACATAGAAAGCCACAAAGAGATCAATATTAAAAAGGTAACTGTCAACTGCAGATACTACGCTCTTGAGATATTTTTAAAGACAGACTCTAATGAGAGTTATTAGAACTAGAAGGCTATTATTCCACAGAGTGTTAGGTAAATTGTCTAAATTCGCAAAGCTGGTTACTGACAGAGCTCAGATCAGAGACCAAAGTTCCTTCCAACCAAGTGCTCTTTTAAAGATATGATTCACTATAAATTGATTTCTCTCTTTGAAGATAAAGTCTAATATCCTGAAATCCTTAATTGGATTTAAAACCCTTAACCTGACATTTATGAAAAAATAGTCAAAGAAACTTTGAGATTTGTCTAATACTCAGGTTTGTAATTGTGCATAATAATTTTATTTATAATCATATGGTTTGTTTTGTAAGGACCAGTATCATGAAAAGAATATTCTATTGGAGTCAGTCTCTCAGACATTGAGGTTACTCTGCTACTAATTGTGGAACCGGGGAAGTGCTTCCTTTATAAAACTAAATATGACATTTGCTGGTGGGGGAGGGGGAAAGAAGAGGAGAGAGAAAGAGAGGGAGAGAATACAATCAATTAGGTCTCTTCCAATCTATGTGTATCATTTTTTTATTGAGGGAATTTCTACATGTCTGAGAGAGGGCTTGCACGGTTGCGAACACACACAGAGAGAGAGGTTGATCCATGAAAATGTTTATTAATTGAACTAAACATCCTCTCCTTTAAGAATTATTTGAAATATGCTATTACTTGTTTTCTTTGGCACAACACAAGAAGCTACTGCTTATCTTTGCCTGAATTCCACCTACAGAATGATGCGATAGGAAATAGTTCATAATATACCCAATTAAATACCTGAACAGAATTACCCAATTATCTTCATCATCTATGCTAGCTCACTAAAATAATAAGAAAGACATTGGAACAGGTCGTCACATGACAAATAGTGACCCATATGGTTGCACTATTATACCACTTACCTTCCTAGATATTTAATATTTAGCATCTCATCAAGAAATTAATATATTTGTACATCATTTCAAATGCTAGAAGTAGTTAATAGGAATATCTCCATTAAATGTAAAAATAGTTTCAATTTTTTAGCTTACCTGTTCCACAAATTTATAAAGTGATCCCTCTTCAGAACAAACTGAAAAGCATTCCAGAAAACACATGCCCAATAACAAAAATATGGGTTGTCATTAGTCAGACAGTTCAGTATCAACTCTGCTGTATACTAATTGGTGACTTTGAACAAGCTATCTAAGAGTTGTCTGAGCCTCAGTTTACCTGTCTCTAATAGTTATGTATCTACTGCATAAGCTGTTGAAAGGATTTAGCCAAAAAGAAAGTGCTGAATAAGTGTTAGTTTTTAGTATTAATAGGAAGCTCACGGTGTCTCACAGGAGAGGAGCTATTATTACACCCCTCCTCCTCTCAGAGGCCCCAGCCACCTGGGACATTTCATTCAATTCCTATGTACTGAGCATCTACGAGATGTCAAGACTTCGCCTGGGTTACCTCAGTCAATTAACCTGTATCCCTGGTGAGACCATCTCCTAAAACTGAAACCAAGTGACAATTTTTTTTTATCCCCATACAGAGGCAGCAAAATTTTGCCAGCTTTCTTGCAGACTTGGGTTTTCTTCAGAAGAAAGCATACGAATCAAAAGACTCAGCATGTAGCAGTAATTCAATTATCTTCTGATAAGGTGACAACAGGGCCATCCTCATTGACCCTCTAAGGAACAATTCCTTAACCTGATTAAGTGATGGCCAGGTTATTAACTGACTGGTAGTAGCCAATGGGCTTTCTCCAGCTGACAGGAACCTGTTAACCAAGTGAGGGCCTTCTTCAGCATGGCCTATGGGGCAAAGTCCCTTTTTAGAGAAGACACCAGCTTCAGAGAATGCCCTTTCAAAGCGTACCAATTAACAGTGAAGACCTACCTTCCCCACCATCCACCCCCCACTACACACACACACCAAGGACAGATTCTAAAACTCATGCAATAACGTGCTTTGTGCTGTTTTGTTTTCTCCAAGAGTCTCAGCATGGCATGATTAAAGAAACACAGGAATTAGAGTCAGAGAGAATCCTGGATCCTATTCTTAGCTCTGCTTCACACTGTGCATCCTTGGGTCAGTTTCTGAATCATTCTCAGCTTCTCTTTTCAATAGTAAAATATAAGTGTTTACCTATCATAGGGTTATTAAGAGAGCACTAAAATACCATTCCCACCTGTCATTTCAGCTTGAGAAGAGAGGTTGCTCTGGAATAGCAAACGGCAGTAATTTCTAAAGACATTCACAGAAATCATGGAATGTTAGAGCAATGAATCCGCAGCTTCCCCTAGTTTTTACAAATGAGGAAACTGGGGCTTAGAGAATATGAGATTCACCCATCATCAGCGCGTAACTTGGGACATACAACTAATCTCCAGTCCAGAGCCAGCTGTGAACAGAGCCATCGGAAGGGGTCTCTCTATGCATGAAAAGTCACCATGATCCATCTCTGCTTCCCATAAACTCTCCCCTTTCTTTCAAAGTATGGCCCAAAATAAAGGTTTACAATGTTTCTACTCATGTGGAAGTTATATCTCAATCGGAATTTTTTGTCAGAACCTTGATCAACAAAATCAGAATGAAAGAGAATAAATTAGATTCTAAGATATGAAGACAATTATAAATTAGAATACTATATATTCCATAAAGTAATGGGAATCTTAGAAAAGAAAGAAGAGCGAGTTATGAGAAAGTGGGGAAGGTAGAAAAGAGAGTCAGGGGCACTGGAAGCCTGGCCTGAAAGCCACTGTATTCTATCATATTCTACAACAATGATCTCAAAAGAGTCCCTGATCAGATATATAATTATTGATTAGGATATTAATGATTAATAGGGGACATGGGGAAAGACACATATTTCTCAAAATAATCTAGGATGCTTAGGGCTACTAAAACTTGTCTTTTTACTAAATACAAAGTCTTCTATTCCATAATCAATGACAGGTGGACACAATGTAACTATTGTACTGTAGCAGTGATTCTCAACCGTGCAGTCTTTAAGCCAGCCATGGCAACTTGAGGGAACTTGATGAAAATGCCAGTTCTCGGGCACCATTTCAGATCTGCCAAATCAGAAACTCTGGGGGCGGGGGGAGGAGAACCCAGAAATCAGTGTTTTAGCAGGTGTTAAATATGGGAATGGCCCCTAACTCTTCACTGCCTAACCACCGAGGCTAGAAGATGAAGGAAGGAAAGAATATAGCTAAGTCCCACAATTTCCGTAGTCTTTCATAACTGCTCTTGCCTAACTACTAACTTCTCCCTCCTCTGACCCCTTTTATAATTACTATAATTACACTTATCCTATCTGTCTGTTGTGCTTTAGCAGCACTTTATGTAATGGTGCAATGTAATACTGTTGTTTAATTCTGTATCAGTTTAACATGCTACCCAGTTGTGTCTTCAGTCCATTTGTAAGTATCTTCTAAACATACATTCTTTACTTTAACTTTGCCTTATTTCTTCTATAATCCCACAAATACTGAGGTTACAGCAACATATCTGTTCGAGTTCTGCATCTTTACGGATCTTTAAACACACATTATGTGGACTTTATGGTAATTATGTATGACCCTTCACAGTCCACAGTTGTCCAGATTTGATTAAAAACATTTAAAACATATTCCTACTAACTTTAAATAGATGTACCTTTTTTCAAACGCATCATTAAGCTCTATGTTTTAAGAATGGCAGGTGTTTCTAAAAGCACTCAGTCGTGACATGTAGAAATTCTTTAAAGACACCTAAACACTGGTCTTTGAGTTCACAAATTAAGGGATGGTTAAATTTAACTGAACTTTCTTAAATGTTCAAAATTACTAGTTTTTATACTGATGTCATTTCATTTCAAAAACATAACCTATAGCATTCCCGTAGCCTAAAACACATTTTTCACAAAGTGCCAAAACAAGGGCCGAATAAAATACAGCAGAAAGAGTTAAAAAAAAAAATAGAAAATTCACTGCATAATTACAAAATATCTCATTTCTATAATTTTTTTTTTACAAATGATTTTTGAAAATATGTCCCCTCTAACAAGAAAAGTATATGTATTATTTTCTTATGCATGAAAAATTGACTAGTCCTTTTTCCTTTATTCACTTCACCATTATTTCTGCTACCCTTCCTGGTACCCTTCCTTGACTGACTTGAGGTAGATACTTTATAGATTGCTGATTAAACGAGTGTTCTGTCCAAAGCTAATTTCCTCATCTAGGTTCTGAATCCAATGTTCTTCTCTTTAATGATCTTGTTTCCTAAATCATCCCATCTTTCTCGACTTCAAGTGATTCTTTCTAGCTCAAGTCTCCTTCCATCTTACACATACACACAGACACACACACACACACATCTATTTTCTAATCCACAAGCCTCTAGCTATCAAGTCCTATTCAACAAGCTCAGCAGTGAAGGGAAAGAAGAGAAAGAGTGTCTACAATCACCATAGCTGCTTCCCTAAGACCACATGTACTTCCTGAAATCATAGCAATCAGAATACTGCCTCAATAACAACAATGAAACAACTCCTGGTAAGGTCAACAGCTACCATTTAAAGAGTACAATTTTGACATTGACCCCTCACTACTTCTCAAGATTTTCTGCTTCTGGGACATCTTTCTCCGATTTTCTTTCTATTTTCCTGGTGACTCAGTCACAGCCTCCTTCAGAGGCTTTTCTTTGCTTGCTGTTAAATGTCAACATTCTTCAGGCTTTCATTCTCTAAACTCTTCCCCCGCTTTGCTCCCCAGCCCCAGATGATATTCTCTTCTTCCTGCCAATGACTCAGTTCAGACCTCCCTGGAGGGCTCTGGACCCTTACATCTATCTGCTCATTGGGCACCATCCCCAGGATGTCTCACCCACCTCAAGCTCAACATGTCCCAAATCAATCATTCTCCACCATCATGACTTTTGTCCCCAGCAAATATGTGCCTCCTCCTATATTCTGTACCTTCATAAATTCCACTCCAGCTCTCAAACCAATATCATAAGCATAATCTTAATTTCACCTTCATCCAACAGGCTCCAATTAATTATCAAGTCCTATTGATTTTTCCTCAATATCTCTCTTCATTCTTCCATTTCCACTATAACTACTTTCATTCATTTATTCATTCAAAAAACACTACTGAGCACCCACTATGTGCCAGACACTATTCTGCATATCAAGAGCCTGAACAAAACCGATCAAAACTCCTTCCCTTGGAGCGTACATTCTAGTGGGAGAGGTGAATAAAACAGGTAAGTGAAATATACAGTATGTTAGTTACTCTTAAGTACTAGGAAAAAAGAGGAAGGGAGGCATGAAGGAGTGCAAAAAGGAAGAAAGGATAGAAGGAGGGAAGACTAAAGAAGAGAAGAATAAAAGGAAATATTGGGATAGGAAAGGTTAAAATTTTAGATAGATTGCCTAAGGATGGTCTAATGAGGAGACAACTGTTCTCTCTCTCTTTTTTTTTTTAACCTAGGTTATTGATCTTGCTACCTTCATGGTAGAATCCCTATAGCTCATCTTTCACACTGCCCAAAGAAAAATATTTCCTAAACTATAACCTTGTCATTCTCTTATTTAAAATCCTTCATTGCTTACTTGTGGCTTTCAGGTAGATGTTTATACTGCCTACATTTAGCACATAAAGCTTGTCATTATCTAGTCCCCACCAACCTAATTAGCATCATTTCTGTTTGTACAATGGAGTTGTACTCAACCACCTGAATTGTACTTCAAAATGGATGAGTTTTGTGTGCATGACTCCATACTTTCACAGTTTTTCTTCTTTTTTCTACCTATAATGCTTAATCCTAATAATTCTGAATATTCCCACAGTCTTTATCAGTATCATCTCCATCCTTGATGAAACCCACCCCAACCTTTTTTTTAATTAAATTTATTGGGGTGACATTGGTTAGTAAAATTATATAGGTTTCAAATGTATAATTCTATAATACATCATCTATATATTGCATTATGTGTTTATCACCTAGAGTCAGTTCTCCTTCCATCACCATATATTTGATCTATTTTACCCTTATCTAGCCCCCCTCTCCTCTTACCCTCTGGTAATCATGAAACTGTTGTCTATGTCTACAAGATTTTGTTTATTTGTCTTGCTCATTTGTTGCTTTCAGTTTTATATCCCACATATGAGTAGAAAGTATGTTTTACTTCATTTAGGTAACTTCGTCCATAAAATAGAAATACCACACTTGTGAGAAAAATAAAATGAGAAAAAGTACCTCTAATAGAGTAGTTGGCACAGAACAGAAGCTAAATAATTAGCAGCCTTTACCACACAATACACTGAATTGTCTGTCTTTTCCATTAGTCCAGACTTTCTCAACCTCAACACTGCTGACATGTTGGGTCAGATAATTCTTCATTGCAGGGAGCTGTCCTGCACATTGTAGAATGTTTCCCACTATCCATGGCTTCTATCAGTTAGATATCAGTAGCAACCCTCCAGCTGTAATAACCAAAAATGTTTCTACACATTACTAACTAAGGGGCAAAAATCACCCCTGGTAGAGAGTCACTACACTATACCATAAGCAACTCAAGGGCATAACTAATTATTATTCATTATTGTATCTCTACGTATCCAGTACCAAAGTCAGCACATAGTGGGTATTCAATAAATACGTATCAGTAAGAACTACAATCCTGCCTGTTCACACCATAGATTAATTTTACCTATTTTTAAAATATATGCAAATGTATATATTATTTTAATGGCTTTTTTCAGTCAACATTATATTGTAAGATTCATTTATGTTGCAGTATTTCATTCATTTCTACTTCTGTATAATTCTTTTGTAAATATACTATAGTTTAGGTATTCTATTGTTTGTACATCTGGTTGTTTCCAATTTGTAACTAGTATGAAAAGTGTCATAAAAATCTTTTATATGTGCTTTCGTTACAAGTCAGGATAGCAGTTTTGTTGAAGGAGGAGAGAGGGGAGTGATTGGATACAGTGAGGGTTCTTGGAATGCTACTAATTTACTTGCTGAGTGTGATTACATGTGTGTCCATTTTTTGATAATTCATTGAACTCTCCATTTATGATCTGTGAGCACAGAATTCTGTGATACTTCATTTAAAGTTTTCGTTTTTTTTAATATTACTAAGAACAAGACAGTTGTATAAATAGAGAACAAAAGCGCAGGAGTTCAAGTAAATACCCTAAAATGTCAATATTCATGTGAAAAATAAATGCTTATCTTCATTTGTATCAAAGAAAAGCATATTAAAGCAAAAAAAATGCATTTTTATACTTTTTGTCAATGATGCCCAGTATTCATGAGATGCAAGGGAAAATGTCTGCTATTAGTGAAGATGTGAATAGATATAAAGTTCATTTGACGACAGTCTTTAAAATATGTAGTATGGCTTATATCAATTATATCTCAATAAAACTGGGGGGAAATGCATTACGTTTAAAAGTTTATCTTATGAAATATAAATCAGATAAATTTATAAAACTATATGTGTGTGACAGTAAGATTCTATATGTAAGGATATTCTTCTACGTGTAAAGACAAGAATCTATATGTAAGGATAAGCAGTATATGCTTATAATAGTGAAAAAGTAAAAGCAAACTTTCAAGAGGTAATTATCTAACTATATAGGGTATATCTATTCAGGAGAACGCATGCAGCCATATTTAATCACATGGAAAAAATGTTCATAATTCATCAAATTAAAACAGGTTATAAAACAGAAAAATGATACATTTGTAAGGAGAGAAAGACATAAATATTCACAGAAACAAAATGTCAAGAATAGAAGCCAAACTGTTAACTTTTATTATCCTCAAGTAGTGTTTCTTTGTTTATTTTTGCTGGTGCTTTTTTTTTAAGGTTTATTGCTTTCTAATCTTTCCACAAGGAGTATATATGACAATTTTCAAAATTAAGCTTTTTTATGTAAATTAGTTTATCAATGAATGAGCAAGAACATATGAGATAAATATCAGTTAACAGTATCAGAGACAAGGGCAGCTCTTAGCATCTACCAGCGTATATTATTTTTTCACAGTATGCTTTAAATGGTTATGGAATTGGTTTCTATAAGCATGTTTGAATTTCATAAGCTCCATACTGTATGGAGCAAGAAGCTAACCTCAGCCAATATTTCCTCAAGCTAGTCTTCCTTTGTAAGAAAGATATTGCTCTATAATTGGAATCTTACTCTAGTGATTAGGAAGCAGATGAGAAAGTTTCACTTAAAGAATTTTTTAAAGCTATTTTTGCTTGAAGTGTAATTTTCTTCTCTACTGTTGAGCAATAATCTCTTAACAAAAAGTGGTTATTTCAGATTCTCAGTCTATGACAGCTTTTCCAATTGAAATCTGTCTCATCCTCTGAACAGAATACAAATAGCAATGCAATATACACAAACTATCTATGAAACAAAAACATGAATCATTAGTATGAAAGAACCATGGTCATCCAAAGTCACATACTGAGAATTAAGAAATAATTTCCCACTTTCACTTTGCTTCACAGGAGTCCTGTTAATAAGCACTTCCTGCTTGTACCAGATAAGTAATGATTTCCTCTAGATGAGTAAAACATTGATTACATTTTGCTTACAATAAGTACAGCCATCACAAACCCATTCTCACATGGAGATTCTCTTTTCAAAGCTGATTTACTGTCACTGTTCTACTTCTGAGAAAAGGGATCTTTAGCCAAAATGTGCATGTTAACCCCTGCCTGGGAGCATCTCTCTAAGACCCCGTTGATACACTATGTGGTATTGTTGAGTGACCATCCATACCAGCTTTTCTAGGACAGTCCTAGTTTATACCAAATGCCCCTACATAGTTATTAACAGCACCCCCTTTCACTCCCCAATGTCCCAGGTTGCGTGACACATCATATGGTCACACTATCGTCCATACACAGTATGTAAAATGCTAGGCCTAGAACTTGGAATCAATGCCTGGAACCATCTACAGTCTCACTTCCTCTCCCTTGTGCACTGATAGCCTGGAATGAAAAACCACACAGAACATTCATGGACTCAAATCCTCCCATGGGTGGTCTAAAGCAATCTGAGTAGGAGTCTGTTTCAAGATGGACCCATCCTTCTATTGAAGTTCAAAAACTATGAGAGACAAATTACTAAGTAGCTCAAATCATTTACCTTAAGGATAAGGTAGATATTTGCAAAAATTAGCCAGTCTATTGATACTTGTTGGGAGTTCTGCCCCTCTAAGTTATTAATCTAAAAGTTTCCATGAAATGGAAGTAGATCCAAATTTCCTCTGAGCCTAATATTTCTACCTGTGCTAATGGCAAAAATATTCACCCACTCACCTTAGCTAGAAATCTTAGGATCAAATTTGATTCTCTCTCTCTTCACTCTGTAAAATTAGTTACTAAGTCCCATTGGTTGTACTTAAGAGTCTGGAATTCATCATCCACAACGCTTTCATCAGAACACTATTTCTATTTTGCAACTGTTACAGTAGTATTTCTCTACTTTCCATTCTTCTCTAATTCACCTCCCTGACTTCTGCTAGAATCATTTTAAATAAAGCAATTTCTTTAGTCCACTCCTGCTCAAAACCCCTAGATAATATCCAGACTTTCACATGGTACTCAAGACCTTCATCAATGACACCCCTGCCTCCCTTTCCATCCTCAGTTCCAACCACACTTCCCATTAAGCATGTACTACTCAATGGTTCTTATCCAGAGATGGTACTGCTCTCCTAGGGAGTGTTTGGAAACATTCAGGGACATTTTTCCTTGTCACAGTGATTTGAGAGCAGAAAAGACATTTAACGAGCACGGACGAAAGACTATAACTGTCCAACAATTTAGAACAAGTTGCCTTGCCAAAATGTCAATAGCGCCTCAGATGAGACTTGTTCCCTGAACATATTTTTACACATGTGTGGTTCCTTCTTTCTAGAATCTATTTTAACCTCCCTCCAATAGTTCTGCCTTCTTCCCAAATAATATTGTCACTGGATGATGCAATTCAAATTCTCTTCTTATCCAAAGACCTCAGCTGTTTTAATAGTCATATATACAGTGTATTAATGAGAGATAATTAAATCACTCCCATAATACTAGCTGCCTATTTATTAGCACTTAGTGTACTGAACTATGATTACACTTCTTACCCATCCGTCATTTCACCCCAGGTTCCCCTTTTCCTTATCCTCTCTATCTCCTAAAATTGGAACTCCTTAAATAAAGGGACAGTCCTTTGGTAGCTCACTGATTTCTTTAAATTCCAATTTTTACTATTTACCTACTATTCGATGAACAATTTTTAGATTAAAAGATGAAAAATTGTACCTGCATTCCTATGTATATATGTAAGAATGCCATTCTTAAATAGGCTTTTTTTGTAGGTTACACTTAGAACTCAAAATACTTTGAAGTAAACTAAATATGTTAGTTACATCTTTTATTGGTAACGGTGCTTTAGAGAACTCTAAAATGCATGAATTAAATTACAGATTAAACTATACAAGGTATTACAAACTCAGGTAAAAGTGGAAAAAGAAGGTAAGACACTGCGGTAAACTGGAGAGAACGTTCCCAGTTAAACAGTATTTAAATTCTTTTCTTTTCTTTCTTTTTCTTCTTTTTTGTAAGTGGTAAGTACGCCTTACAAAGATCTGCCTAACAAGCTTGTGTTTGAGATGTTTGTTATGAAAAAGTATTTAGATAATATAAGAAACAAGAAAGAATAAGTGTGTGAATACAATATAATTCTCTACAAAGATAAATTAAAAGTGTTATCTCACCTCACTCAATGTTTTTAAGTTTAAGCTTAGACTATTTTCTGTTGCATATTAAAAATACGCCCCCCCCTTTTTTTTTCCAGTTAAAAATTTCTCCCCGTAAGTTGAATAAACAATAAAATAGGGTAGACAAAAGTAAAACAGTTGCTCACTGGCACATCTGTTCATGTCTGGGGCTCGGTGTCCGTAGTAACCGGATGGGCAGGAGTGCAGGCACTCTCCGTACTGGCGCATGCCTTCTCTTCGAAGAAAGAAGAACAGCTTCTGTTGACATCGGCTGCACCCATTGTCCTTTGAACAAGACAAGCAACCTTTGCAAATGGGATTGGATACATAACTAGCTGTAAAAGAAAAAAAAAGAAAGTATGTTTAAATATGAATATGATCAGGCTTTGGTCAATATGACATGCTGAGAAGACAGATATTTCTTGTTCTTTTATTTTAATCACGTAGAGAAGCTAAATGAAATATCTTCTGTCACCCCGGAGAAAAATGATTAATACACAACCAAACTTAGAAACAAACAGGCAACTCAGAGGCAGAGTTGAGTCCAGAAGCTCAAACTGAATGGGTTGTGGAGATGTTAGACCAGACAGAGCTAGACTTCATGGCCGAGTCCGAATCCAGACCAAGAAATACTCATGTAAAGAGTTGACACTTGACTCTCCTTATGTAGGCTGGACTCTTGAGGGCTGTTTGTCTATGAAATAAGTACTAGAAGTCCCCACTCCTACTGGCCAGAGAAGAGGATTCCAACCCTGGATTATCAGCATTGAAGGGGTGAGTGAGCACAGGAGAGAGAAAATACAACCCATGAGAAATAAGCATTCCAAATCTGCAAGCCATCCAAGCGTGGGATCCAAGTTTAAATTATCAGTGTAGTAAGGAGTCCCTGTGTCAAGAAGATAACATAAAAACTTGTCCAAAACCAGGAAAACCCACACATTAAAAAACATAAAACTACCTTAAACTTTTTACAATCCAGAGACCTGGGACTTTCATGGGAAACTACCTTAACTTCAAAATGAACAAATCACCTGCACAGGAAAAGCTCCGTGAGGAAGAGTCATCAGTCTCAGTGAGAGAGAGATTCACGTCTAAAGAATCAGAAACAACAGAACAATCTGAAAGAGACTTTTAAATGACTATTTTTAGAATATTTAAAGAGATAAAATAAGGACTAGAAATCACATGGGAGGAAGCAGTAGTATATATGTGCAAACATTAGAAAGAAATGAAAATTCTAAAATTGAAAAAATTCTGTAACTGAAATACACATAGATTTAAAGAACTGTAGCACAAAACAAGATAAAGATGAAAAGGTGAAAAAGGTAAGGATAGGTAAGAAACACATTAAAAAGTTCCAATACATGATAATTAGGTGTTGCAGAATCAAATAAAGAAAATGACTAACATAATATCCAAAGTGATCATGGCTAGTTTCCAGAATTAAAAAAAGATATGAGATCTTAAATGAAAAATTCAGAAACCTGAGTAGATCAGTAAAAACAAGTCTGCATCTGAACACAGCATATTTATACTAAAGAAAGAAGTCAAAGTAGAGAGAAATAGCAGATTGTCTGGAAAGGAATAAAAAGTTGACTTCTAGCAGACTTCTCATCAGAAACATTAAGTGTTAGATGTGGAATATTATCTTCAACATGATGAGGAAAAATGATTAAACTATGATTCTATTAGTAATTAAATGACAGTTTAAGGATGAGGACAAAATAAAGATATTTTCAGCCAAAATAAAGGCAAAGGACTTATTAATCAGAAACACGCACTGAAAGAATAAACTGTATATATTGGGGAAAATAAAATGGAACCCAGAAGGAAATAGAATGTAATAAGCAATAGTGATCAAACCACTTGAGAAATATGTTGGTATAGCTATAAAAGTACCAATTTGAAAAATAATGAGTAATTCCCAGGGTTTAAAAATAATACATATTTTATGTTCAACAGCAATAACAAAGGAAGACTTGAGGGAAGTCAAAGCATTCAAAATTTCTTCATTATGTGTAAGGAAGACCAATATAAATTAAATGTTGTTAAGTTAAATGTTAAGTTAAACTTGCTAAACCTCTAGAATGCAACTATAAAAGAGTAATATATAACTTCTAAACCAGATGTAACATATAACTTCTAAGTCAGCTACAAACAGATGTAATAAATGTATAAAATATGAGTAGAAGGAAACAATCTAAATATCCATGAATAGAAGAATGGATAAATTGTGATAGATTCATAGAATTTTAATGATAAAAAGGATTAAACTACTGATACAGACACAACCAAGAATGAAACTCATATACATTGTGTTCAGCAAAAGAAGACAGACCAAAAAAAACAGACTATGTTCCAATAATTCTATTTATGTTGATGTCAGGGACATGTAAACCTAATCTATGGTGATAGAAATTAGAACACTAAATGCCTTTGAGGGTTGAGGACTGATTGGAAAGGGGCACAATGGAATTTTTGGCAAGTATATTAGTTCCTAAGACTGTTAACAAATTACCGCAACATGGTGGCTTAAACAACAGGAATTTATTCTCTCAGTCCTGTAGACTACCATGTTTCCCCAAAAATAAGACCTAGCGAAACCATCAGATCGAATGCATCTTTTGGAGCAAAAATTAATGAGACCTGGTCTTATTTTAATACAAGACCGGGTGTAATATAATATAATATAATATAATACCCAGTCTTATATAAGACCCGGTCTTATAATAATATATAATATAACATAATTATAATATGATATATTTTATATATATAAAATATATTATAAGACCAGGTCTTATATTAATTTTTGCTCCAAAAGACGCATTAGAGCTGATGGTCTGGCTAGGTCTTGTTTTCGGGGAAACACAGTAGAAGTCTGAAATCAAGGTGTCAGCAGGAACATGCTTCTTCTGAAGGCCCTAGGAAAGAATGCTTCCTTGCCTCTTCTAGTAGCCCCAGGTATTCCTTGTCTTGTAGCATCATAACTCCAATCTTCTTTTTTTGTTTTTTGTTTTTCATTTATTAAAGTTTATTGGGGTGACAATGGTTAGTAAAGTTACATAGGTTTCAAGCGTACAACTGTGTAATTCATCCTCTATATATCACATTGTGTGTTCACCACCCAGAGTCAGTTCCCTTTCCATAACTATATATTTGATCTCATTTACCCTTAGCTATCACTCCCCTCCCCCCCTTACCCTTGGTTACCACTAAACTATTGTCTATGTCTATCAGTTTTTGTTTCTTTGTCTTGTTCCTTTGTTGCTTTCAGTTTTATATCCCACATATCAGTGAAATCATACAGTTCTTGACTTTTTCTGACTTATTTTGCTTAGCATGATAATCTCAAGGTCCATCCATGTTGTCGCAAATAGCACTATTTCATCTTTTCTTATGGCAGAATAGTATTCCATTGTGTATATATACCACATCTTCTTTACCCAATCATCTGTTGAAGGACACTTTGGTTGTTTCCAAGTGTTGGTCACTGTAAATAAAGCTCCAACCTTCTTCTCTATGTAACTCTGTGTCCTTTTCGGTTTCTGATAAAGACATTGTCATTGGACTCAGGGCCCACCTTAATCCAGTATTATCTCACATTCATCTTTACCTTAATTACATTTGCAAAACCACAATCTTCAAATAAGATCATATTATGAGGTGCCAGATGGACATGAATTTGGGGGTGGGAGGCACTATTTAATCTACTATAGGAGGTGAGGGAAATGTTCTAATCTGGATTGGATATTGGGTACACAAATGTATATATTTGTAAAACTCAAACTGTGCATTTAAGGCCTGTGTATTTATTTTTATAAATAATGTATATAATTTAAAAGTAAATTATATCTCAATTTTCCAAAGAAAAAAATTGGATAAGAAGGCCATACAATAACTTCAGGATAATGTAGTCCCTTATAATCACATCTCTTTTGAAGATTTACAAACTATATTGGATGGTCAACTTTAAGATATTCTTTACTTTTATGTTTAAAAGAAAAAAACAGAAATGTCCTATTGAAGGGACAATGGGGGAATAGTACTAAGTAAATATTGAAATAGCATCTGAAAATTGATATATGAGCTTTATGAAGCACACCACACCTGGTAATAAAAAAAGGGTAACTTAAAAGAAAAAAAACACTGTTTCCAGTTCTGGTATAAAATTCAGAAATTATACAATCTTAAATCCCACTGTAATTTCTAACATGTGAAAATTTCATTTAATTTTTAGTTATCACTATACCAAGCAAAGTCATAAATATAACAAAAATATATAAGATCACACTGACTTCATTTTATTGGGTTAACCCACAAAAGAAAGGAAGGCAAGAAGGAATAGAAAACTCATCAATTATTGAAGCTTTTGGCTTTGAGACTATATCCTGTTTGCTCTATGCCTAACCTTTATTGCATAAACAACTAATATCAAGCAATGAGTATTCAGGCCAGCAGCTATACAACACAGTACACTGTATACTGCATCCTTCCTTCACTTATAATGCTTCAACATCCAATACATTTGCAGCTACATGTAGCAGATCCATATAGAGTTCAGTTCCACAAGCTGCTCTCCCCACTTCGACCCTGATTTGGTCTCACAGTTTCTCTTCCAGAGAGATCCCCAAACCAGGACTTAGTCTACCTTTCAGAGAAGAGACCAAAGAAGAATCAAGGCACTTGGGCCCAGGATCAGGGCCGCTAAGCTCTTGAATTGGCCATTAAGATTGATTTCTTCCCATCTATTCCAAGACAGTGTTCTATCAACTCTTCAACTGCTTCTATCTGCATATTGAATCTATTTCGTGGACATTCCCCTGCTTGTAAACCCATCTATGCTTCCTAAATGATTTCTCAGTTACTACCTTATTTTCTTAAATCTGTAATAATGGAGAAAAAAATAATCAGTTCACATGAAAAATCACCTCCTCAGCTGTAATTCCTAATAAAATTCTGGAAAACTTTCCAGATATACCTTTATAAATATATGTAATATGTAATTTGTATAATTGTGATCATAATTTACATGCAATATCATAACTTGCTCAGTTTCAGTTAAGTTGTGAACATCTTTTCATAGCAATGAACCTGACAAATATCATTCTCATATGTTTTTAAAGTATCAGTTGTATCCATTCCCCCTCTACTTACCACTACCACCCATTCAATTATCCTCAACACTGCTTTTACAAAGACGACAACCAATTTTCTAATCTTCAGCTCAAGAGCTCATTCTCAATTTCTGGTCCTCACATCTCCTGTGGCCTGGGTCATTGTTGAAAGTTTTCTTCTTCCTCCAGCTTTCATGATAATATCCTCTGCTACAGATGTAATTCCAGTCCTCACTCTTGTGAGTTCCACTAGTCTTCTCAGACCTCAGGCCCTTATTACTTTGCGCTTAGACAATTATGGCACCCCAAAACCACGTCCACTTCTCTCTACTTCACTCTACATTCTATCATTCGGTCAATTTTCCTGCTTTTATACGCATCGTAGGATTTCTGTTACACCTTACTCTGATGAGATCATTATGATTTAAAAGCATTCACACATAGCTGACTGACAATAAACCTATACTACTTACAATTTCCCCAGCTGCCTTCCGAAGGGGTTTTATTCTGATATTGTTATCAGTGTCCTGAACAGGACGCAAGCACTGAGCATGTAAGTTTCAAAAACTGGGATACAATTCAACTTCTCTGGGCAAGAAAGGGGTAAAAATTGGGGAGAGGAGTGCGTAGGGTGCAGAAAGCTAAGTGAGAGGAACACAACAGGGAATATTCAGCAGCTGTACGATGGATGAAATGGTTTTGGAAGTAGAGATGGTGACTGGGGAGAACCCAACTCTTAATTTTCAAGTTTATCTAAGAATAGAACCCACCTTAAAACTCCCTTGCTGCAATGTTCAAATATATTTTCCTGTGGCTTGCACTATCAACTACAAAGATGTTTTCTATGGCATACTGTGTAAGATTTTGCAATAAAATTTTTACGTCATCAATACTATTAGATTCTAATTTATCTATACTTAAAAACACTTTTGAGTATTTTTTTGCTAAACTTCAATATAATGGCAAGTTTATTATTATATAACCAAGGTTTAAAATAAAACTAATATTACTTATGTACAAAGCAGCTCAAAATGTTATTAAATGCATAAAATAGTCAAAATATCAACTTTTTCTTTTTTGTGGATTTTTGACATATTTTGCAAAAAAACCACAAAAACTTGCAATCAATTAACGCAATGAAAGAGCTAAGCACAAAGACCCTATGGCTTGATATTTGGAGAAGTAATTTATGACTCTTTTGTGAAAAGGGAAATCCTTAAATATTAAGGAACAAGAAGGAGACTAAGCCCAGCACAGGGGTCGCTGGCTGGAGCTGCGTTAAAGGCCGCCCCACACGGCGGAGGCCTTGGCAGCATGTCTAAGAGTAGTATGCTGACTGCCTTCTGCTCTTCAATTTAACTACAGATTTGAAAATGCAATATCAAGGTTATCTAAATCCCCGACTAAGCTTCATAAGTGAAAAAAGAATTTGGAAGCTTTACATACATAGCAGCAGGCTTTAAGGAGAAGGCTGTCTGTACCAGAGTCATCACGAACTAAAGCTGAAGCAATACTTCCATTCAGTTCAAAAGTTAAATCGAGAGCTCTTTATCATCATAAATCACACTCCCTAGTAAAAAGTATGAAGAAAAGAGAATTACAGAACTAAGAGAATCACTGTCAAGTGAAGGCTTTTTGTTTTGTTTTGTTTTGTTTTGTTTTGATGTATCAGATGCTAACTTTCATCTTGACCACAAAGATTTCACAGTCAGCAAATTGTCCTCTATATTTTTTACAGGTATCCTTAAATCATTAAAAGCATTGCTTTATTTACTTGAACCTCAACCAACTTAATGAAAATGAGTTTAGGCAACCATTACCTGAGTTCCTATCTTAGATATCTTGATAACCCTACACATGAGGAATTCTCTTAAACAAAAGTGATGTGAGCCACACCCAACCTAAGTGCTCTCTCTTCCTTTCCCCCAATCTTCTTTAGTCATAAGAGTGCTCCTCAAGGCTGAAGGACAAGAGTACATATAATTTTTGCAATTTGAAGCTTCATGTCCCCAACCTCAAATATTGACTTTTCAGCTTAATTAACTATTGTCCAGTGTCTACTATGCTAGTAGCCTCTATGTTGGAAATCAACAGCTTAACAATTTAACAAAAATTTCTCCATCCGTTATGTGGTGACTACACCAATATCTGTGTCTAAAGTCAGGCAAACATAGACCTTTAAACGTGACTAACTTATTTTGTCAGGATCTTAATAAGGCAAATGGCTCTGCCTACTGCTTTGAGATTTAATTCAAGTGTGCAGGTGAATAAACAGATCTTAATTCCCAGCTCTGATGACCACGTTTATTTGCTCTCTCTGTAAGCTTCAACTTTTCCTACCCTAAAGCCCGCTGAGATCCACAGCCTCATCATTCCAACCAAAATACTTTTCTACAACTAGACCCACCCAAAATTCGAAAGATGAAATATATCACATAAAAGATGAAAAAGCCTCAAAAAGGTGTTAGTGGTATTAACCCAAATACACACATATCTCCTTGACAGGGAAAGGAATATGTGGATATAGAAAACAAGAAAATCATGAGGGAGAAACCAGGTAACAATACCTATACCGCAAACAAGTATATCAAGAGGAAAGAACAGTGTAAGTAGAACTCTTTATCTTTGAGTCTACTTATTTGATTTGTGTTCCTTTTAAATTGCAAATTAAGTTTTGTTTTTTAGGAATGCTGGTGTTTTAAGTTTGATCCTTTGTTAAATCAAATTCAGTTATTCACACTTTATCCCATAAAGCATTTTGTGTAGGTGTTGAATGCCCATCTGTTTCTAATACACTCATAACACTTTTTTAAAGAGCTCCCCCGTTTCTGGAGTTAGCCCTTGCCAAGTAAGAAGAAATCTAAATTCCTTCTAGGTGAAGGCATTCATTTCTGACAAAAGGTACAGACTTCTAATTTTAAAAACAATGGGCTATTTGCATCTTAGCCTCACTCCATATTTGCTAGTTAAATAATGTTCCAAGTTCAACAGAATTTTAATTGACAATAACTATTAAATATTTCACTGATCAAACCTATCACAAAATTGTTAATATTTATTTCTGCCCAATCCTAGATTTGATACACATATTTAAAAAACAGAAACCCTATCTCTGGTACCAATAACAGGAATTTGCATGTCGGATCCTATACAAATCAAGTTGGGCATAGATCCTTCCACTAGAGCTTGGCAATACTGGGATTTAAAAAATCCTGTCATCATGAGTACTACCAAGCTCAAACTCAAATGAGCAATCAAAATCATGAATTAAGAAGCCATAAAAGATGTGACCTAAATGAAAACTGCCTATCTTAAGGTACTTTCCTTAGTTTTACATTCCATTATAAGCATTTATACAAAATATCACCACAACACATGTAATCTGATTTTTGATACAAACACAAAAAATTTTAATGCTCTAGATATTCACCATTATACTCATCATGCCGTAGACAGAAATGTTAACATTAATAATGTTAATAAAGCTTAGACAGAGATACAGTTAGAGGACTAAATTAGTTTAATATTAATTTAATATAGAAAAAATTTTGAACATAATAATAAAGGGCAAACTTGTACCAAAAATTCCAAAATTTTACAACCTCTATAATTAAACCATATTTTCTCACTCTCTTTTTATCTTTTGTCATGAATTCTTAACTAGATAATATTTTTAGGTAAGGCTTACAAAGCTAACTTCTCAAAGTACCAACTTTAAGAAATCCATTATTAATTGGCTGCCTGAAAAAAGTTACTATTTGATCATTAATAATACCATTTATCCACCTAAAATACGTTAATTAGGAATGAAGAACTGGTTATATCCTTATCTCCAGAAGTAGTCCTTGGGAAAATAATATTTCAAAAAATGTATAAGCTCCCAAAAATATGGAAATCATCTCTAGAGATGAATGTTCTTAATGACATCAGGATTAAAGGTCTTTAATCAGATGATTTTGCTTCTCTTATCCAAGTATGTATCTCACTCAAATAAAGCTACTAGGAGATTGTAAAATATGAAGGAAGAGAATTAATAGAGTCTCTGATTTATTTTTTCACCCAGGAAGTGCTAATATCTTACACAACAAAACCATGAAGAATATTACTGTAATTGTAGGCTTCTAATTCCTCTGCAGTGCCAGCACCATTTGAACCCTAATCTTTATAGACTGGCACCTCAGAAGTACATTTACAATCACTTAAATTAATTATGGCCATAGTATGGCTCCCTGGGTAGGATGTATTTTACACAGCCCAGGGAAGCAGAAAGCCTTCTATGAGGCATGTCATGTGGGCTCCAAGTCTGCCTTCTCTGAGGTATCACAGAGAAGCCCAGAATACTCAATAACTGCAGGTCAAAGAAAGAGGATGCACCAAGATATGGCTGCAAAATAAATGTGTCTTGAGTCTCACAGGGGTGTGTTTGAGGGCACAACAGACCAATCTAGAACATGATAAACACAGTCTCCTCATTTAAACAAGTCACAGACATCATTAACTTTCAAGACAGTCTGCAAAGTGGAAGGAGAATGAAAACGTGTACCAAAGCGAACAATAACTACAGTCATTGGAGAAAAAATAACTTTGGTTCAACGCTTTTTACCATGAAACAAAACAGTATCCCTTCACCATATTTCACCCAAAATGAAAAGCAGCTGAAGCAGATGTGGGTTGCACCTCTGGTGGTGGGAGCCATAGATTTCCCAAGAGAGCTTCTGAATGCACATTGTCACAAGGCAAGGTACCTAAGTACTTTTTTATCAGCATCCATCAGGTCCAGAACCTCAGGGCTCAAGCACCACAGAGGGAAGCTCAAGGAATGCTAACAGCAGCACTCTGACAGGCCAGTTCTATGCACTGACCAAGGGTCAGTCATATTCCAGCCTTTGCCAGAGTGAGAAGCTCAAGTAGAACATAAGAATTCACATGAATTAAATGGGATTTAGAATTCTCTAGAAACGTGTTTCCAAAACATCCATTAACACCTAAAGTCAAGTAAAAAAACAAGACACACATACAAAAAAGTATGTATAGACCCTGATAAAAAATTAAAACCATGAGCCCTCGGTTTAGCAGATACAATTCCCTAAATGACGACATGATGAAATATCTCCCCTAATTGACACTCACTTTGGAAGCCAAGGCCTATAATAATTATTGTTTTCCCCCCTCCTATAAACTCTTTGACACAAAAATCTTAATGAATATCCCTATGCTAGATGTTAATTCTGACAGGTTACGGAGAAAAAAAAAGTATATTTAATGGTCAGAACACATCATCCCAAAGCTAAGCTATTCAAGTGGGCATGATATGCCACTAGAATCAAAAGCTCTTCAGCTTCTACAGACGCTACCACTAATAACACTAATTAGTTAATGAAGGCAGAAAAATAAAAAATGGTTTGGGACTACTCATTTTCCCAAAGATATACAATGTTTTGAAACAAGGGAAGAAGCACATCTTATGTTGTATAAAATAAGCCACCTGTTTGAATCTATGAGAGAGAAAACAATTCACTCCACAAAACTATTCTAATGCCAAAAGAACAGTAAGCTTATAGTTAGGATGCGTGCGACCCTATAAGCCACAGCTAGAATCTGCTGTGTCGTACATATTATTCATGCCAAGTGTTGACTTGAGCTGTTACAACACAGTTAAAAGATCCTGTGGAAATGATGACAGACTGTTGGTGCTAATGGTAACTCCAACATGAACAGATCTAAATATATATATTTATGAAGATTGTGAAACCACCACTTTCACAGGGTTCCATGTTTACACAAGGAGATAATCCAATTAATTAAATCCAAAAAAACAAACTGCTCACAGAGCCAGATTTTGATTCCATAAAGTACTTAATTATTCTTTATACTAACATTGTTTCAAAATACTTTTGCATACTTCCTAAATACTCTAACATTAGTGCCATAGTGTCTGACCTATCCAACTGTGTGTAGGAAAACATCTCCCCCTCCCCCCTACCCAAAGAGTAAATTGTTTTATTTGAAAAGGGAGGAGGCGTAGGATGGAGTCTATTCAACATATATTCCCATCCTGTACAAGTTATTTGACCGTCCCTCATATACCACCTGCCTCCTAAAATAGAAATTAATTTGCCAACTCCTGCTTATTCCACTATTTCCATTCTACAACAATAAGTGGAAAGCAAACTGGATGGCTTAGTTGGTGTCATAAACACAGCCCTGAAGAAAAATCAGTGTCATAACTAACCAGATTAAAGACTCCATGTGTTTTAGATGTGGAAATTTCCATTGGTCAGACCACTGTGTTTTAAAATTGAGAATGAACACTGTTAGCTGCACTATCCTAGACAAAGTTTTCTTCAAACAAAGATAATAAAAAAATATTTTAAGTGGCTTTAATGAAAAACACACTGACAAACCCCTAGGGTTGACAAACATTATTATGCAACAATTATTCATGAATACACTGCGATGCAAAAAAAGTGAAAGCTTTATTCTGTGCATCGTAGGTCACTGTTGGTAAAATATCACATACATTAAAAATAAGAAAGATGCATTATTAAATCGCCAGGGCTACACAGTATTATTTCTCAATATTTTTAAAAAATTCAATCATCTACATTTAACATATATAAACAGTTTGTTTTAACATTCTTTGCTGATTGGCTAACTTCATAGCGTTCCATACCTTAGATCCCATTTGAAATCTAGCTGCTTAGCCACTCTTAGTCTAAGAAAGTTCAGTCTATTCAGAACAAGAAGAAATGAAAAAGAGGAAAGCCAAAATGGGGGGCAAAAGAAAAGAAAATGAACGTTGAGGAACATGCTACATGACAAATTGCAGGCTACATGCTTTCATACTTTTTGAAAGTAATGCTTATTAGTCATAATTTCTGTTTATCGAAGTGAATAAACAGAACAGAGAGTTTAAGAAACCTTTCCAAGGTCATACAGTTTGTTAGTGACAAATTTGAATCGAGGTCTGACCTCTGATTTCGAAAGCCATGCTTTCCATATCTCCATTAAAAGCTCTATGTATAGCACCTAGAGGAAATAAAATGAACTATACCATGATTAAAACTATGGGAACTTTCAAATTAGGCTGTACCCTTGTAATTTGCTCACTGCCCCTTTGTTCTGTTTTCAGCTACAGTAAAATAATCAAAGTTACTTGAGTACTAAGAGTACTATACTAATTCTTTCCTAACATAACTGGGACTATATGAAGTCTCATAAACAAAACCAAGATGTCATCCATAAACACACTTCAGAATAAAACAGCTGATAGATACAAAAAGGATAAGGGGGGGGAATTGAGTTACAGGTGACAGGAAACTAAGCAACTGGCAGAAGTTAAAGAGAAGTCTTCAGAATTATAAACGGAAAGCTTTTAACTGTTTGTGCATACAGCAAAAGGCCAGCACTTTTTAAATAGGGATCTCTACTTGACAAGTTCAAAGAAAAAAATCACCCCGAAACCATGCAATTTCCTGCAAATGGGCCACTCTCCTCGCTGACTTTGAAGACAGATCCTGTCCTTGCCAAGCAGCCTTTGAAGTAACACAGCAAGCATACCTATATAATTAGAAAGGCAGGGTAAGCCATCCAAACGATCAAAACTAGACTTTAAAGATGCGTAAAGGGGGGTGGGGAGGCTATGGACTGACAGACTGACACAAAGAAGAGAAACCTCTTCTGGACTGATTTGGAGAGTAATTTGCCGCTGCTCACTGACCACGATTCTCCTCCACTGCCTCCAAGCCTTAGAAGCCAAAAGCAAACTACATATATGTTAATGGAACACAAAACAGTGTTTGGTCACTTTCGAAAAGTGGCAAAACTATATGTATATGTGTATAGAGGCACAAATGTGTATACAGACATATGTGTGTGCACAGAGACATAGATGTATGTGTATATATATACATATATATGTATATATGTGTATATATATACACATACATATATTTGTGCACACAAATATATGCATATATTTTTCTGAATCATTTGAGTGTAAGTTACGGACATCATGCTCTTTTGTCTTTAAATTTGTCACAGTTCACTATGTTTTTCCCAAACACAAGGGCATTGTCTTACATCAGCCATATTGATACAATACTACTTTCTAATCCACAGTCCATATTCAATTATTCCAATAACATCCTTTATGTCTATTTTTTTCCTAGACTAGAATGCCATCTAAGATTACGCCCTGCATAGGTTATACTCTCTCTTTAGTCTCCTTTAATCTGGAGACTAACAGATTAGTTCCTCTTTCATGAGCTTGACAGTTTGGAAGAAAACACGTCAGTTATTCACAAAATGTCTATTTGGGTTTGTCTAATATTCTGTCATGATTGGTCATGCATTTTAGGGATAATGTATGAAGTGACGTTTTGCCCTTTTTGGGGCACATCAAGTGGCACATCAATTTAGCGGCAATATTGGTGATGTTAACTTTGATCTCTTTGTTAGGATAGTGTTCTCTAGGTTTCTACACTGTAAAGTCACGCTTTTCCTCTATAATAAGTGATTTTTGATGATATACAGTAAGACTGTATAAACATCTTGTTCTTCATCAACTTCCACACACTCGTTTTGGCACCAATGATGAGCATTACCCAAATTAACTATTATTCTGATGGTTACCAAGGTGATTTTCTAACTTCATTCTTTCTCCATCAATTAGAGACATTCTAATGTTAAGAAGACCTCGCCCTTCTCCCTCATTTGCTATCTGCTTGTTTCTTTAGATCAGCAGGGAATGATGGATTTTGCCTAGTGGACTATAATCTGTTACAGTATTTAACACTCAATTTATCCTAGACTTGTTCAGTAAGAACACTTCAAGGTGCTGTGGTTTCGAAATTATATTTTATGTGCATGGTAGTAAGTGCTTAGAGGAGCGAGAGAGGAGATCTAAATTATCCTGGAAGATCTAATAGGTAGTAATATGAGCTGGTTCTGGAAGAGAAAGCAGGAGTTTGCCAGTTGGAGGAGGGTATCCCAAGGAGAAAGAGTAGTATATGCACTGATGTACACACAGTGTTGGGGATAACAAAGAAGAAATTCAGCATGCCCGATAAATCTTGGCCAGCTTATTGACAATTCATCTTTCAGACAACTGCAAAAACAACAAAAGGAAGCCACTCAGTACTCAACTTGGATGGAGGAAGAATTTGTTGAGAATATGAAAATTATGATGTTACCATGGGGTTTTTAAGAGTAGGATACATAAACTGTGACCCTAGAAGTGTAATCTAAGACTTTAAGAATGTATATATTTTTTTAAAGTTTGGAAGGAAACAGGTTTGGGTTTGTAGCCAATGTTTTTAAATTAGAATAGGAGAAGAATGAGTCATATACAGACTAACCTCGTTTTTTTTTTTTTTAAATTGTAATTCCCCCTGCTTTCGCTATCTATGTATCATTACCTATATCTTTATCTCTACCTATATACACATAGATATGTACATAGAGAGAAATATATGGAAATATACATACATACATACATACATACATAGATACATACAGTTTTGGTAAACTATCTGTAAGTAAATTGCAGACATTACAATACTTCATGCTAAATTCAACACGCACCTTCACAGAACAAGGACATTTTCAGACCTCAAAAATTTAATACAACTAAGATAATATTACTACTATTCTGTCTGTATTCATACTTCTTCAGCTATCCCAAAAATGTTCTATTTATCCATCTATTTAGAAACAATACAAGGACTGTGCATTGCATTTGGTTTGTTTCTTTAGTCCTTTTAATTTGGAATGCCTCCCCCACTATTTATTTTTTTTTGTCTGTCTTTACATTGAGATTTTTAGACTACCTGGCCAGTTGTCTTGTAGAACAGCCTACAATCTGTATTTGAATAACTGTAGCTGCATAATTAGACTCACCATTTTGCCATCATTAATATGATGATTTAATTCAGGCAAGGTTCATTATCATCCTAACACCATAAGGTGAAAGTGTATTGGGAGAAAAGTATCACCTACACTATTACTTATTAATTACCCAAAAGGGGAAGTTTGCCTTTATGATGAAGAAAGCTGGCCAAATTCCATTAACTAAATGATCAAAGTAAGCATCACCAAGAATGGGACAAACTGTGCCATGTGCCTCCTGATGTGATGAAATGCGAAGCACATACCCGTATAGCATTCTTCTCAATAAAAAGAGCCAGTAGAGAGATTACCAGGTATTTTATTTCTGCTCAATATATGAGCCAATCATTAGCCTCTATACACAGGCTTGCACGTATGCATGCAACATACATACACTGCAAAGGAGTGGGGGAAATCAGATATGTTCTGAGAAAAACAGTTCATCATTGAGGTATACACTGTATTTGGCTGTGTATAATGTGCTCCCGTGTATAATGCACACCGACGTTTTTGGCCCAAACTTTCAGGGGAAAAAAATCTTTCATTTTTCTTTTAATTCAAATTTTTATTTGTTTTTAGTATTATAAAGGAATTTTAGCATTTATTTTTTAACATATTATGGTACAAGAAATTTTATATACTGGTAACAAATTTACGATATTTACGCAAGATAGAAGGCCAAGAACTCTTCGTCATTGCAAGTTCGTTGTAAATTCAACAAAAACAATTATCCTATTCCAGGGTATTATTTTGCATACGGATATCATAATTGATTCCTACAGTTACATTTAACTCATAAGCATAGATAAAAGAATTAAACACATGTATATAGATATGGAATTAGTACTACCCATGTATAATGAGCATCCTTATTTTTCCCTCACAAATTTGGGCAAAAAAGTGTGCATTGTACACAGTAAAATATAGTAAGCATTTCTAGGGTCATAAAATATGGTTATGTACTACATAGCCTGGGGGGAAGGGGGTACTATTCACATATGTAGAGCAGTTCTGCCTAGAAAGAATATAAAGCAGATGACCCAACTAATGACCATGAATCCTAATGTAGTCTGTAGAAGTATTTTGTTTCTTCAAACCCACACCATATGTTTCCCTCTAGAATTTTTTAATAGAAATCCAGATTGCTTGCTTTTTCTTTAATAATCAGATGGTATAGCCCACAGTCCTGTTTGATAACCATTGACCGGAGGTGTATAGTAGCCGCCTCCATTACACAGACATGCACTATTTCGGTTCATCACTCTCCATGGTCAAGCATGTGACCCACCTCACTCACAGAAATAGCCACCTGGCCTCTGAGGATCACCTTCCACAAAGGAGACGAGACTAATAGAGTTCATGTTGTGATGAACTACATTTTTCTAACATCTAATTCACTTACTGAGAGGTTTATGTCATCTTACAAATCAATGCATCCTTTTCCACTGTGAATTAATAATGACAAGACGATAGTTTTTTCACTATAGCCCAGTACAGATCAGTTGGCACAAAGAGAAATAGAGGTTATATAAGTAATATCAATGAAAAGCAAAATTAGATTCAAGTATTGAACCATATAAACATTTAAATGTACCCAGATTTCATGCATATATAATACCAAAAAAAATGGATAAGAAAACAAGACCACTTGTCAAATGGTTTATCCATTAAAGTCTAGACACACAAAAAAATGCAAATTAAAATGAGTCAATTTCACCATATGTTGAGGTTTAGGAGATTGATAATTACAAACTATTAGTAAGCATTTAGGAAATGGGCATCTCATATACTGCTAGTGGTAACGAAAATTAGTACAAATCTTCTAGAGTATAATTTAGCAATTTGCACTTTTCCTTTGACTTATTAATGTCACTTTTAGGAATCGTGCAGAAAGAGTTGGAAAAATACATAAAAAATATACAATTTACATCATAGCATTCATTATAATAGTGAAAAGATAGTAAATAGCCAAAAATGCCCATCGATAGAATATTGAACAATTTATATTAGATCTAAAATATTGACTTTAAAGTTAATTTATTATACACAGCAATGTTAGTTAATATGTAAGGAAGGCTGTTTCCATATAAAACAATGCCGGAAAAGGCAGATTATAAAAACAATGTAGTACTCTATTTTTATATTTTTTAAAAACATACATATTATGTGTAATGATATAATATTTTGGAGTTTTAACTAATTTTTTCTTTTAAATTCATTTTTATCACACATAAGAAAAAGCTACAGGAGGTTATCGCCACCAAACCAGTATTACAAGAAATGTTAGAGGAACTTCAAGGAGAAAAAAAATAAAAAATATGAATAAAGTAGCAATAACTATATATTTATTAATAATTACCTGAAATGTAAATGGATTGAACATGCTAACCAAAAGCTACATAGTGGCTGAATGGATAAGAAAACAAGACTCTTACATATGCTGCCTACAAGAGACTCACTTCAGACCAAAAGACACACACAGACTGAAAGAAAAGGGATGGAGAAAGGTATTTCATGAAAATGGGGGGCAGGGGGAGGAAGCTAGGGTAGCAATACTTACGCCAGACAAAATAGACTTTAAAACAAAGGCTGTAACAAGAGACAAAGAAGGACCCAGTAATTCTACTCCTGGGTATTTTTATCTGAAGAAATCCAAAACACTAATTCGAAAAGACGGATGCATCCATATGTTCATTACAGCATTATTTACAATAGCCAAGTTACAGAAGCAACCTAAGTGTCCATGTATAGATGAATGGATAAAGAATTCATACATGTATACAAGGAAATATTATTCAGCTATAAAAAAATGCAATCTTGCCATGTGCAACAACCTAGATGGACATCTGCAACAACATATAGGGTATTATGCTAAGTGAAATAAGTCCGATAGAGAAAGACAAATACCATATGATTTCACTTAAATGTGGAATCAAAAAACGAACAAACAAAACAGAAACAAACTCATGTATACAAAGAACATTTTGATAGTTGCCAGATTGGGAGTGGAGGGATAAATGAAAAAGGGGAAGGGATTAAGAAGTACAAATTGGCAATTATAAAATAGTCACAGGGATGTAAAGTACAGCATAGGGAATACAGTCAATAACATTGTAATAATTATGTATGGTGTCAGATGGGTACTAGTAGATTTAGCAAGGCGATCACTTCATAAGTTACGTAAATGTCTAATCACTATGTTGTAAACATGAAACTAATATAATGTATGTCAACTGCAATTGAAAAATAAGAAATTATGTTTAAAAAATAAAAAATAAAAATTCATTTTCAGTCCTTAGTTTTTTCTTCAATCAAACATACAAGCAGCATTCACTGGCTCAGGGGAGGGTTTCTCAAAGAAGTACAAATGGTCACATTTTCCGTTTCCAAATGGAATTTTAAAACACTTGGAAGAGACAAAAACCTTCCCTTTCCTTTAACTTTATTGTGTTATAAGACACTGAGTTTTGAGTATCAGAAAGCAGAGACACAAAAGGCACAGAGCAAACGTTTCAGTCGTAAATCAGCATGGAGGACTATGTAATCTATCACAGGAAATTATTTGCTTCGACAAGACAAAGACCCCATGAATTGGGAGGTAGGGAGAAGAGAACACTCAGGTTAGGTTGAGTGCATCTCTACAAAGGGACCTGCGCCCTCACCTTAGGGGCATATTAGTGGGACAAAACAATATTCATATCCTGTCCTGTTGAGTCTGGGAATCAGACCAAAAGATATCTGCAAAACCTAGGAGTGTGAAGGTGTGCCCCTCCAGACACTCACAGCGGCAGAAGGCGCGACAAGGGAGTAAAGCATTCTGCAAAGAGAGCTTGAGAAGTCCTCTCAAGTCCAAAGCAGTCTAAGAGACCATCTCCAAAACCTCACATTCCGAGAAGAGTTCAGATGTAGCTAAGAAAGATCACAGACCAGGGATGGCCTCATAGTCAGGACAGAAGATGCATGGACAGACGAACAGAGCCCTCGCGAATTCACTCCATGGCAAGGGATATGCTGAGCTAGACATGGAAAATGAACAATAACAACACACAACAGTGGAAAGTGGCATCAGTCTGAAGGCACTCCATTGCTTCCCTTTTCCTGACAAACTTAATGCAAACCTTGCTGAGACGGGGTGGGGGGAGAAGAAGGGAAAGGCAGAGCACGTCTGGGCATGAAAATGGAAAAACACTTAATTGACAAAGTATATGAACTTACTAGGATTAATTTTCCACTACGAAGAGGAACAAGGCCTCAAGATAGACACTAAATTCAAATTTGGAAAATAAAGTGACTTTGTTGCACCCCCTGGGTATGTATCTTAGGACATTTCCACCTTCTGTGTACACAGAAGAAAAATATCTTTAAAAAATAAATGCAAAAACGCTAACAGTGGTTAATGCAAAGAAGTAGAATGAGTTGATCTTTTTCTTTATACTCTTTAGCACTTATAAACATCTTGTAATGAACTTATATTACTTTTTTAATAGAAAACAAAGCTATTTTGGATATAAAAGGTAAATGACAATTACTGTGCCTTAAAATGTTTTAAAGAAATTAAAGAATAATTTGATTTTTAAAATAATTTTGATGCCAAAGTACAATGGACCATTTCTCTCCATTTCTTGGTTTTTACTTTAAGTTACCAGTTACCAGAGTTTCACATACGAAATTGAGAAAAAAAACTTAACTTACATCAGTGATTTACCTGTAAGAACAAAGCAGGACATGTGCCGTTTGAACCATATACACTAAATGCACAAGCTCATCCATGCAGTCGAAATAATTGACCAGGGAAGAGTTACTGTCTCTTTAAAAAATACATAAAATCCTAATTTGCTTAAAATACACACAGGAACCCAAAGGCTTTAATAACCTTAATTATAATTTCCTCCAAGTAGAACATTCATAAAACTTAAATCCCTTTACTGAATTTTATTGCCAGTAATTAGGCAAAGTACACAGAACTGAAAGAGTGTGTGTACATGGGTAAGTGTGTGTTTAAATTTAATAGAATCAAGAAACATTTGTGTCACTTAGTCCCCATTTTTCAATAGAGAATAGAAACATTTAAAAAGGAAAAGGAAGAGACATGGGAAGAATTCAGAATAGATGGAAAGAAGGAATTTCTACATTAGTTCAACATCCAAATATAGTATTCGGATCCTGTTCACATAAATGATTTTAATTATTCCTTAAACTTTCCAAAAATATATTTAGTGGGAAAGCTGAAACCAAGATTGGTTTATAAAACTACTGTGCTACATTAGCCAAGTGTGCAAATGTGCATTAGGCAAAATGAGGTCCAGCCCTGCAGCTTCACCTGGAAGCAGAATCTCAGGCCTCACCCCATACCTACCGAATCCAAATCCATATTAAAACAAGATCTCCAAGCAATTCTTACACATTGTTTAAAGGCATTCAGATCAAAATTTAAATGTAGTGCAACCACCCCCCAAAAAAGTAATAAGGAAAATAAATATCTGTACCAGAGAACACTAAAATTAAATGTATGTCTTCCTATACATAGATTAAAATCCAATCAAGAGGGAATTTTATACTCTTATATCTTTCTACCATAAAAACCAAAAGTCATAATTGAAGCAGAATCTTTCTATTTTATTCTCTTAATCTTAAAATGCAAATTGAAAATGGGTAGATGGTCAAGAGAAATACCAAGGGTAGATTAATTTCCCAAGGTTATTATTTGACCCTATTCAACCTACAGTATGGGAAACTACTAGGTCACAAAGCAGTGTCATAGTCAAGTACAGGATACATGATAAAGGGATCTCCCCAAAAGCTGAAAAATGAGCTTTAAGAGTATACTATATAAAGGAGAATTAACAAAGATTAGGGAATATAAATTAAGGTTTTCAAGTTTTCATTCATTGCAATTTGCAACCCTCATACTGGAATTTACCCTAAATTGACAACCCACACAAATCTGGCATAGATCAGAGTATAATGGGTCTTGCCACATTGGATTAGACTCATGATTTTTCCTGTCCAGGATTCTGATGATGGCACCAAGGGACACGCTGTGGGAAAAATGGCTGTTCTTTGATGTCAACCTCAAAGGTTAGGAGTGTACCCAAAACATCCTAGTTCCCTATAATAACCCATTATGGATCTGTTACCCACAAATTTAGTTCAATCACTTTTGAGATTATTTATATTTTCCACCCCTATTTCCTCTTAGAGTAATCAGTTCCATAAGTTTATAATTAGTTGGGCAAAAGGTGGTATTTTCTAGTCCCACTGCTTACCAAATCTTGGCATAAGGTAGTGTTGTTGCTATCAATACTATTCATATCATCCATGATGTAAAAAAGAAAAAAAAAAGGCCACATAACCTCACAACAGGTGTCTATAGAGTCTTACTGACTTTCTTTACACCCCATTGGCAGGCACCTCCTATTTTGACCATTTTAGTATGCTTCTTCTATCTCCTCCAATTTCACTATATATCTTCTGGGGGGACTATCAGTCTATCACAAGGCGTGGGTGTACTATTAATTTGTTCCAAGATAAGGGAATGTGCTCCACTTTCAAAATTCATTTCCTGATGATTTAAGACCTCAGTCAAAATCCTTCAGGGTCCTGTTACCCCTCAATACTAGTAACTTAAATATAAACCAGAAACTGAACTTCCCACACTTAAAATTCACCTTCTTTGTGTCTTTGTTTGTTTTTTGAGGAGGGGGTTATTTTGTTTGCGTTCACCTTTATACTTGTCTACCATTGTAAACATAAATTCATCTGCCTGTTTCTATTTCTGCACATAAGGTAAGCTCAAGAGTTTGCCCTAAAATTTCTCCTCATTGGCTGGCCTTCTACTACCTAGTTGAGATTAGTATCAGTGACCAAATGTAGAACCTGTATATTCTTCCAAAATAGTAAATTAACTGAAAACTACATTGTTTATCCATCTTTAAGATGCCCAGCCTGCTATGTATTTCTTTTGTAAAAAAAGAAAAAAAGAAAAAAAAGAAAAAAAGAAAAGAAAATGCCCCACATTACTCCTGTTATTCTTAGGCCTAAGTTAATTTGTTAACCATAGCAGAAGTACAGTAAAAGTACACTCTCCAAGTATATGGTGACAAGTGTTTTTAGACATAAAGTTATATCACTTTCTTCTGATAGGCATACATATTTAAATTATTTAATGTGGCTAATAACAGAGCATGATTAGCCATATATATATATATATATATATATATATATATATATATATATATATATATATATTTATTTAATACACACACGCGCGCACACACACACACATACACACACACACACACACACACATTATTCTCCCAGATTATTTAGATGGCTGTGGTATTACCTTTTATTTTACATCCTAATATGTTACACACAAAAAAATAAGTGACACCACTCATGAGAAGTATTACAAGAATGACCTTGTGAATATTTTTACCTCCCTAATGCCTGAACCCATGTGGTAAAGTCACAAGAACTTCAGCCATGAAAAAGATTCTCCCCTTGACCAAACTTTCGTCAGGCTCCTCTGAGCCCTCTTCTCAACAAGGCCTTGACTGTTCCTGCATGAATCCTTCTAAGTGGCTGCAAGAATCCTTCTAAGTCAGTTTAGAGAGAATTCCTCACCCTTGATATCTGATCACCCTCACTAGCCAATCACATTCCTCACCCCCCACCCTTGATATCTGATCACTCTGGTCTGCCTTCAGCAAGAATCCTTCAAGTCAGTTTAGCAAGAATTACCTACCCTTAAGATCTCCTTTTACTAATTTTGCATCCACCAACCCCCTGCCACACCCTAATCCTTGACTATATTTCCCCATTTTTACTTGCTGTATTTGGAATTGAGCCCAGTTCTATATCTAGGTCTCTTTTCTCCTATTTCTCTAGTCCTGAATAAAACCTGTTTTTACTACTTTAACTATTGTTCAGTTCTAGTCCTTTTTGACAACCATAAAGAATAAGATACCAACTAACAGTACTTATGATAACTTCTGAAGGTGAAGATGCAGAGAAAGGAGTTATACTCTTCTAAAGGAGTACATGCTCCTAATTTCCTGGAGAGGAAATTAAGAGAGTTAAATATAGTGAATGTTAAAGGAGGGCTCATCCTGAGGTTGAAACCTGGGAGGAGATGCCTATAGAAAATCTCCAGAAAGTATCCCAAACCACCCCAAAATAGTCAATTGTGAAGCAGAATGCAAGTGGCATGTAGAGTCTCAAAAATATATATCCTATGTATCCTTTGGGTAAGTTACTGAAGGATATACTCCACAAAAAAAGGGGAGTAAATAAACAAACAAACAAATAAAAGATGGGTATCAGGAAACAGGGTATCAAACACAAGGTGGAGGCAGAAGGCATCCCAAGATAACGGTGAAGGGAAATCTCAATATCTGTGAAGCAGCCTACAAAGCAGTCTAGATTGCAGCAGATTAGAGATCTTGAAAGAAGTTTCTACAAAAGGATAAAATAAACTAGTTAATATATTTTAACATCCTGGGAACAGATTTAGGCAAGCTGAAGAAGATTCAGAGTTGAATAAGGGATGCATCTAAAAACCATCCCCAGAGAACACAACAAGTTATGCAGGATAGGAAATGTAATATACAAATATATATTTTTTTATCTATTTATTTAATACATTTCTTATCCTGCATAACTGTATATACATGTATATTTATATATAACTGTGTATTTATTTTTACATATTTATATATATTTATATAAACACACACACACACACACACACACACACACACACAAAATGTGGCTCAGCTACTATATTTGCAAGATTGTAAGAGTATAAACACCATCTATTCATCCTTCCAAAATTACACTATAACTATACTGGAAAGATGGGGAACAGTGGAATGCTTTTTTTGTAGGAAGGAAGGAAAGTAGTGAAAGAGCTAAATCCTTATCTCCCATCGTGGAAAATCAATAAATAATACCCCACAGTTAAAAAAAAAATAACAACAAAAATAAAACAGGAAGAAGACGTAGAGCAGGAGCAATAAAAGCATGTTATGAGGAGTTATGAACATAAATACCCAAAGATTCTAAAGAGTTTAAAGTAGTCAGGGGAGAGGTAGCAGGAGGGGCATTGGAACAAGGAAAGTAGTTTTCCATAACAAACCTGGTAGAACTATTTGACTCTAAACTGTGTGTGTATAACTTTAATAATAACAAAATTTTAAAATAAAGAATGTGATTATTTCCTTGTAATATCAGTATGAGATTTATCTATACTTGGGAACATTTCAATTTTATGGGATTAAATCAGAAGACATTCCAAACTAAAGATTCAATTACATAGCACTTAAGTCAAATAGAGAGAAACATACAACTGAATGCTAACATTCAGTGGGCAGTCAGTATTTATGATTACAATATTCAAATTTCCAAACTTTTTTAAATTGCTACTAATTCAAAAAGTAACAAAAAGCCTTTAGAATCTGGTCTCATCCTACAGTATCCTGCTTTATTCAGCAATTGAACAAAACTTTTTTGATGTAGAGAAAAACATTATTTGCCATAATTTTTCATTGACTTAATTGTGGATAAAATTATACCCTTAATTTATACTTATACTTTACCTTACTAAAGGACAGCTTCACTTAAATCTTGGCAGAAAGCAAGAGTTTTAAGACAGACACACAGCTCACCCATTCTATGATGAACCCTTTTAGGGGGATCTCTTATTTTACTCTGGGGAAAATAAGGGAATTAATACAAGTTATCATCATGCGTTCTTATATAAAGTATTAGGTTTACAAGGAAAGAATGCCTATACTAATGATACATGGCATTTGTAATAAATCCTTCTCACATTGTACTATATTAACCAATATTTCCCAAACCTCCCTTAGGTCAACATGCGAGACCTCAAGCGGCCAGCCAGATTAACGAAGGACCACATCAAGTAAAAAGAGGCCACACAGAAGTACTTTCCTACAGAAGAGGCAAAACAATACATGTATGATTTCAATAGTTTCTCAAGCTGTTCCAGTGTTGGCTAAAACTTACATCTTTCCAGACTTAGCAAAAATACAGACATTATCCAGGCCTAAGGAGTTTCATATTCAATAAGAATTAAATCTATTTGTTCTTCTTTGCCAAGATGTCTCAAATTCTTAACTGGGAATAGAAAGGGGATAGGGATAGGACAGAAAGTCCAACTGAAGCATTAAAAATGAGTGCCTGTATTACCAAATGTGAAGTTTTGTTTTTTTTTGTTTTTTTTCTGTAAAACATGAAGAATCTAAAAGTGCCAGTAGTCTGAAATCCATGACTTTACGATCTTTTAGTGTATTTGGCTTTTATATTTCACAATTCATACTTTCAAGAAAAAAAAAAGACTTCATGCCAGTCCAAGAATTTCACATATGTTATTGTATATATGTTTAAAATAGTTTTGAGTGCTGACTTATGATGGTATATTTAAGTGTAGCCAATACAGTGTAGATTTAAATATAAACACAAAGGAGATGTCTATAAAAGCAAACTTAATAGAGGATTATTTTATTTCTGTTCTGTGGACCTCCTGGTCTCTACTATTTTCAAGCCTAACAAATGAATATAACTCAAAATGTTGCAGTGAACTACTCAACATTGATTCTCCTTATTGAAAAAACAAAACAAAACAGAAATACAGTTTTTCTGTTTATTTCTTTATCGCATCTTCTACAAAGCTGACCCCCACTCCACAGTAGCCTTTCTGTTTTGTGGGTTTCCCCCAGACTTTTGGTCTGAACTACATTATAGTCACATGTTTACATGCTGCTTTTAAACTTTCCTTTGATGGTTTCTACTTTTTTTTTTTTTTTTAACTTTTCATTCAAACCAATCTGGGTGAGGAAGGCCACAATCACCTCCTTTCTCTTTTGTTTATCTTTTTTTGTTATTCTCTGTGATTAGAACAATAACTAGTCTTAGAAAGTGCTAAAACACTTGCTGATTGAGTGCACGTGAAAGACGTGATAACTACATTTTTCTTGCAGAGTAACCGCCCATTGATATATGTTTTTCTCAAATGTTCTTTAAAAAGAATAGACTTCATGCTCTTTGTTTAATACTAGTATAGGAACACTAACAGGTAACTTACCACATGTCAGACATTACTAGTTGTCTACCCCTCTTTCAGGATCCCAATTCTCTTCAGGGAGGCAGTATAATCTGATTGGCTAAAAATCTGATTTCCTGGGCCCTTTGGTGGTTAAAAGGCATTCATTGCATGCACTCTAGGCAGAGACAAGGGTATATATGCCAGGTAGGTCTCTCTCGGGTTTTTTGTAAGAAATCAATAGCTTTTCCAGAGCCCCATCCAGGACACCTCTGCTGAAATCTCAGAGACCAAAACCTTAACCTCCATCTTAGACTCTCTTCCCTCACCACAGTCAGTTACCAACTCCCACCAGTCTTCACTCTCCACCGTGTCCTTCACTCCAATCACGTCTCTGCATTTCTATAACCATATGTCTCACTGCAGAACTTGGGCTGTTCCTCCAGCCTTCACACTTCCATGCTTCCAACACTCAGCTCCATCTAATCCTTTCCCCACTAAACTTCCAGAGGGATTTAAAAATTCAATAAAAATCCTATCATCCCCCCTCTTTAAAAAGCCACTATAGTCTCCACTATCTAAAGAAACAAGTCCAGTCTCATCTCCATGCCGTGTCTCATCCCTACACACAACACCAGCCCCAAACTCATGAGTTTCTGCTTCCGCTCTTCACTATATCTTCACCTCCAACTGCCCTTATTTTTCTAGTTACCTTGTATTCATAATTCAAGGCTCATTTCAGGTTTCATTTCACTCATTCATCTATTCCCTCAACATTTATATTATTCCCTGTGTCCTCCTACACACTAGGGATACAAGGGTAAGTAAAATGATACGGAGTTTCCTAACTTAAAAAGGAAAATGCAACCCCCTCCAGGAAGCCTTCTCTGATACTCTAACCACTTTTAAGGGCTTAAGGGCCACTACAGCATGTCCCTGGCACATGCTGGACTGTCTTCTATTACTATATTTGTCACACTATGATGAAATTACCCAGCTGTCTGTACGTCTTCCCCAGTAGACAATAAGCTCCTCGGTGGCAGGGATCACCTCCTATACATTTTGATGTGTCCACAATCCACTCCAGTGATTCACGTCTAGTATAGATGTTTGCTATTCAGCAAAAATAAATTGTTAATATACAGTGTCTTTCAATCAACAAGTTTTAACGCACACATCGTTTACTTGTTAGAAAATAAAATAAGGCTTCTGGTCTTCAGGAACATATAGTCTCATTGAACAAGATATTTATGCATGAGATGCCCAATTTAGTGCAATATTAAATAAAAAAAGGGAAAATCGCTAAGGTTTATCTCAACATTTTGAACAATATTACAATAGATCATGGATTTGAAAAGCAAATCAATTGTTATCTCTTTGCCAAGCAAGTCATCCACCATTTCCTGAGACAGTTTGACTCACTGGAATATGTAAATAAACTGATTTCCCCCCCCAAAACCTCTCCCCTTTTGTGCTACTCTGTACCCCCACTTTCCACTTGGGTTTAAGTTCATTAAACATACTGAGCATATTCCATAAATTAAAGCAAGCTGAAATTTATTACAGTAGTTCTTCTTGCAATTTAAGGCACATTCCTTTTTATTTTAAAACATCAGTTTAAATGGAATTTCTTCCCCTCTCCACACACAGGCAGGAAAAGTCTAATTCCCCAACTGCTTGGAGTACATAGCGGCTAGATGCATTAACTCCCCAGTGTACTACAGAGAAAAAGGGCCCATGTCTTCCACTTAAGAGATAAGGTTTTATCCCTCTCCTTGGTTGGCGAGAATGGTTTCATTGCCAATGGGCTCAGGAAGAAAAAGTGATGACTTCATCACCTTCATCATCAAAAGAAACCTTGTCGGGCAGAGGTAACACCCATACCAACTTCCCTAGATTGTAGCAGTCCCTTTACAAATCTTACCACATCTTCCTGCTATCACCATGTTCACACCACACCCCAATACAAGCTTTCACTACTCCCCTCCCCAGCATGCTACAAAGGCGCTGCCAAGACCAAAATCCCTAATATCACCCACCCTGTAATCGAACATTTAGACTCCTTAGTGCCTTCTAGAGGCAGTTCCATCTCATGGTCCCCTTTCTCTTCAGATAACACAGAGAACATCAGCTTACAGCCTAAGCAGATTTCCAACAATGGAAGGAGAGGCTGTTCTCTTTCTGTCCGTAGTAACACAATTGACGACTGATTTTCTTGAAGTCCCCACCCTTGCCTATGGAGAGGAGAAACACTTCCCCTTTATCCTCAAGCTCCCAAACATGTATGAGAGTTTATGTATGTGAGAGAATAAACAACATAGAAAGGATCAGAAATTGACATAAAATAACAGTGCTTGCATCTAGAGAAAGGTAATCAAAAGGGAATAGGAGACATGCTTTTCGCTTTTTTTTTTTTTTTTTTTTTTTTTTTTACAATGAGGATATATTTGTGTATAACAAGGATAACTAAAATGGGAATGAAAGGAAAGAGAGAGGGACCGAGGAAATGAAGGAGGTAGATTGATAAATTGATTTCTTATCACAAAAGAACTCGATCATCAAGTTTTCAAATTAAACTTCCTTAGTAGTCACATTGCAATTTACAATGTACTCTTCAGAAACAGTGAAAACAACTCCTTTTCATGGTTATAGCACCAGAATAAAATTCTATCATTTTAATCAAATGCAGCGAGTTCACAATTGAGAAAACTGTCATAGTACCTGAGCATCGCTGAGGAGCACACACACCACATTACTCCCAAGCGCCCATTTGAAAATGAAGCTTAGCAAGTACCAGCTTCTGGTTAAAGTCAATCAACCCAGAAACAACAGAGTCTTTGTCAAGCAAACTCGAGTTCAAGTGCAAGAAGGATCAGATAAACACAACACATGGCATCTGAACTAAAATGATCGGCTTTGATTTTGGATGAAAACTGAAGAAACCAGCAGAATGGGAACAGTTCAGAGAGAGGATGTACAAATAAAATTAAGATTGGCTTCCTCTTAGGTGCTGACAGTTGAACAGAAAATGGGTAATATCAAACGCGTTGCAGAGCAGGTCTATAAACATCTTTACTTGTAAATCCACAATATATGTGGTTCTATTTAATAGGACATTGTGTTATGGTCACAGATAATAGATATTAGATAACCAAGTATTTAGCAAATACATTGTTTAGGAGACTACTGATAATAAAAGAACAACTATTAATTCGGAAAAGCACGTGGCCTTCTTGTGGTCTTTAAGGCCTGTATCCTGTACAGGGAGGAGGAAGTGGTGGATGGAAGGAGTTATGCAGAGCTGTGTCTCAATTACGGCTATAAAACCAGTTACCCAAATTCTTTTAGAACCTCTCGTTAGAAGCTACTCAGATTACCTAAGATAATAAAAAGCCAGGAAGCATGAGGGCTCTTTTGACCACACATTAAACATGAATTAAATTACTGAAATTTCATGGTGTATAGTCCCAATATGGTCTGTTTCTGTGTTTAAAAGTAGAAGAATTTAACAATTTTATACACTGAGGATACTTTCGAAGGAAGAAAAACAAGTTAACACATACATAACTCTAAAACTCTCTCCATCAAAGATAACTTGGGGAAAACTTGAATTAAGTCACTTCAATGAAATAAAATTATGTTAATCTGAAAATGCATTTACACAAGGTTATTCTTTGCAACACTGTTTGTCCCTGCACAATACTGGGAGCAACCTAAATGCCCATACACAGGAGAGTAAAAGGCTAATTCTTTTACAACCACACAACATGGTATAACGCTGCCATAAACAAGAATGAGGAAGAACTCTAAACTGGTCTAGAGTAAAAAAAAGAAAAGAAAAGCACAAAAAAATATCTAATAAATGTAACTATTGATATTAGGGGGGAAAGGGGAAATAAAAAAACATACATGTCTGCTCATTTGTGCAAAAAGATACATAACCAGAGATTAGTTGCCTGCAATAGGCAGGTGAAATGCAGTAAAAAAGATAGGGAAATGTGAACAGGGCTGAAGGGATTGGATGTGGGAAGTACATATATATACATATATATATATATATATATATATATATATATATATATATATATATATATGTTCTAACCTTCAGTATCATGGTAACATTTGACATATTTAAAAAATAAATAAAATAAATAAGTGACAATAAGGATGGGGGATAGGAAAACCAAAATAGAAAAAGAAAAAAGAAACCAATCAACCTAACTGAATTTCAAATGAATAACAGAACCACACTGAAGCAGGAGGGAAACTAACCTAAGTAACTTGTGAACACATTATTTAGACTATGTACCCTTAAGTTAAAGACAGAAACTGTAAACAAATACTGATTTAAAAAAAATACTGATTCACAGGTTTTTCACAGTGGTATGGGTAGTTCTAAAAGTATTGTACATATATTCTAGAATTGAAAAAATAGGCAAATTTATTAGGGATGAGAGGTTTCTTATTGTTAGGAAATAGAGTTAAAAACATGGAAAGAGAGAACACTGCAATATAGGATTGGAATTGGAGGTCCTAGCAGCATGAACTCATTATTTTTAATATGTACATACAGATGTGTCTTTTGGAGCAGAAATTAATATAAGATCCAGAATTATATTATATTATATTATTATATTGTATTGTATTGTGTTATGTTATGTTATGTTATGTTATGTTATGTTATGTTATGTTATGTTATGTTATATTAAGACCAAGTATTATATTATAGTAATAAGACCAGGTCTTATATTAATTTTTGCTCCAAAAGACGCATTAGAGCTGACTGTCCAGCTAGGTCTTATTTTCGTGGAAACACGTTATGTGGTTACACATATAGACACAAACACACATGCATATATTTCTTAGCTTTGTTTGCTGAGGTCTAGAAATAATGACATTCCAGTAGCAATGAACATACCTAGCATCCAGATTTTGATTTCTAAATATCATTCTCAACTAAAAGGAGCCAGGGCTCCTTGGAGAAATGGCTGATTCAAAGGCGGGGTCAAGGAAAGTATAAAATGAGCTTGAGATATCTCGTGCCAGAATGCAGAGAAGAAGTCTTCAAAGAATTGTGGAAAATGTCAAAAAGACCAGTTTAAAGGAGCTCCCAGTGGCCAAGTCTGGGATAATTTAAGCAACAGAATAAATAATGACAGTAAGAGACTAAAATCTACAGAAGAAAATAACAAGCGATGATCTACACTGCTATGAGTGAATAAGGGCTCTTTGCAGTAGAATTCCAACTAACGAATACAGAATACATGAGCAATTATGAGATCCTCACTTGAAATCACCATAGTAAACATGGTTTCAGGCACTAGCTAAAACTATTGAGTAAATGTATGATGAGAAACAGGGTTTTACATAGAATCAAGTATTTCCCACAAAATACCTATTAATTTCAAGGGGAAATATAGTAACTTTACAGACAAGACAGATTAATTTAGTGATCAAAAGTGTTCTAGAAATGGAACACAGCAATATCATGTGCTTCCTGCTATGACACGCTAAAAAAATAAAAAATAAAATAAAATAAAAAAATAATAATAATTTCTGCCATATCCCTAGCAAAAATGCAGAACTTCAATCTAACTATGAGGAAACATCAGACAGACTCAAATTTAGGAATATTATTCAGAATAACTGGCTAGTACTCTTCAAAAAGGTAAAGGCCATGAAAGATGAGGGCTGACGAACTGGTCCAGGTTAAAGGAGAATAAAGAAACATGACAACTAAAACAATGTATGATCCTGGATTAGATCTGAAACAGATTACTTTTTTTCTTTTACATTTTAACACATTATGGGGCAATTGAGAAAATCTGAATATGTTCTATAGACAACAGTATTTATCTCAGTGTTAGTTTCCTTATTTTAATAAATGTATTGTGGTTATAAATTAGAAGGTGTTTTTGTTTTTCGGAAATACACACTGATGTTTCTAAGGAGCCTCACTTAAAATTTTTCAGGAAAATAGACAGACATAGATAATATGATATGAGAAACGAGAAGTGTGGTAAGACATTAACACTTGAGGAATCTGGATAAGAGGTAGATAAGAATTGTTTGTACAAATTTTTAAACTTTTCTAGAAGTCTGAAATTATTTCAAAATAAAAAGTTAAACAATATAACCATCCAACTTTAGACAGAAGAAGCAGTGACTAACCTATCCATTTCAAAATAATTAACTTAATAATCACCTGTAGAAAACGACAGCAATTAATACAAAGTAGTTTTGTAAAACTATTCCTGGTTTTTCCAAAGAACCAGCTCTCTAATACCACTTCTGTATTTCCTGGAGCTTTTTGAGTAAATCATGGAAAAATATCTGATATTTCATAGATAGTAAGGCTCATTCCTTCAAAGCCTAGCATGCCTACACATACTGCATTCTCCTCTTAAATTCCTCAGTAGAGAAAATTATCTGATTAATTAATAAATTAACAAATAGTTATTGAATGAAAGACACTGCCTACATGCTTAAACAGATAACATCTACATCTGGTTCATCCAGTTTTATTAGTTCAGTGCCAACAACAAACCATCACAGAAGCTTTATCCAACTGCCAAATGGATTGTCAATCTGGTAGAATTACCACATGCAGGCAGAATGTTGAATACAGCCATGATAATGAGAACACTTCTTGAATAATAATTTCAAGGAACTTACTGGAAATGCATCCTTCGTGACAGAGGCATTTTTATATGGGAAAATACAAGAGTAGAGAACTTGTTATTTTTTTAAAAATCAAACAATCCATGAGTTCAATTATAACAATTCACTCCAAATCACCAGTATCCCTTAGATTCTTTTTTATTGAGATATAATTGACATAACATCGTGTACATTTAAAGAATACAATGTGTTGACTTGATACATTTATATACTACAATACGATTACCACCATAGAATTAGGTAATACTTCCATCATATCATAAAAAAATCCATTAGAACGAACAGGTTAGAATGGATGTAGTTTTGGGGAGTGAATTCTAAGTAGCTCTATGCAGAGCCTAATAGGAACAATAAAAAGGGATTATATTTCTTTCTTTCAGGATTTCACCCTTCTCAAAAACAATCCCCCCCGCCCCCTCCTCACCACTGTTTTTTTAATTTAGTCCACAATATATTCTCATCTGGTTTTATATTCAACGTATTTCTACATATTTACATACTCTGAGAGTCAATGCAACCCTTCAAAAATTCTTCAGTGGTTCCCAGTGGCCCCTAAGCCTTTATTTCCGGCCTAGTGGCTCATCTGAAGAAGTAATTCTATATGCCACAATTCCAGCGACCTGCCCTACATGTAGCCATTCTATATATGAGTATTCTACTACTCAACAAACTAAAGCTTCAAGTTTTTAGCCTGATTTCTCAGACCAACCATCCAGTTTGTCCAGGATGGAGGGGTTTCCTGGGATGTGAGACTTCCAAGGGCAGAAACCTAGAGTTTCAGGCAAATCAAGGCAGTTGGTCATTCTAGCTGTGACCTAGCAACTGACCTCTTGACCTCCCAATTGCACCTTTGCATCTGATATTCACTTCATCTGGCTCTTCCTGCCCCCATTATCTTCACATATCCAAGAGAAAATTGTTCAAGGACTTGTCTAAATCCATGTCCTCTATGAAATGTTTCCTTTTCTCCAATCCTGGAAGTTAATTTCTCTTCACCATAAATGCCAAAGCAACTTAATTGTGCCGCTTCTGTGTTGGGCAGAAAAAGGGGGGGACACTTACTCCCTATTTCTGATGTTTTGGGGGCTGGCGGAGCACATTCTCCTCTATCTAATTCCCAAGAAAAGGGAAGGGAGTTCTCTGTACGAGGAACTTGGGATGAGAAACTACGCATTGCAGACAAGCACCCTCCTCCATCTTTTCCTTTTTGGAATTTGCTTGCATTTCCAAAGTGTTACAGAAGCAGGCCGCCGTATGCAGTCCTGTGGTTGTCCACACTGCCTGTGCCTAGCTGGATGGGTCTGTCTGAATCCAAGGTATAGGATCAGGAGTCTCATTTTTGCTATGAACATCGCAGCCCTGTTCTCTAGTATCAACTTTACCAGTAACAAAAATACTTAATTTTTCAGCTGAAAACCTTGATTTGTTATCCCTCACAGCTTGACTTGAGCAGGTTAACAGGGATGATATTTATCGATTACCTCCCCCTCTAAACTGTAGAGCCCTGTAACTGAACCTGTATCGCCTCCATAGCACACAGTTGTGGTGCCTTGCAGATAGTAATCACTCCTGTCTGAGTAAGCAGATGCAAACATCTTACTATGGATATTGTTCTGAATCATGACAAAGTGGAGTCAGTTAAAACCCTGGGGCTGGCCCTTACTAGCAAGGTAACCTTAAGTAAGTCTCTTAACATCTGAATCCCAATTTTTTTTTCCCAGTTGAGGAGTTGCTACGGAGACTTATGATCCACGAAGCCTCAAATATTTACTCTCTGGCCCTTTCCAGATAAAATTGCTGACCCGTTTTCTAAGGACTGTGGTGAATATTTCAGATCAGATTTTATTTATTGCTAGGGCCTAGCATATTAGTGCCTATTAATTTAAATACCACAGTCATTTTAAAGTAATTTTTTTTTTAGAGAAAATTCCTATGGGCATACAAAATTAACAGCTAAAACACATTATATGTGGATATTCCACACCTAAAACAGAAGGGGGAAAAGTGCACAAGAATCATTATTTATTTGCCACAAATTTGAAGGCTCAGGAAGCATTACCTACCACAAAACTCTGACATTACAAAGCATCCACAAGACAACATTTATCAGGGATGACTCAAGAGAAATAAAAGATACACCCAACATTTTTTTTCCACTAAAAGGAATCTTGAAATAGAACTTGAGCAACAAATACATTTACATATGTAATATTCTTTAATGGATGAGAAGCAGAGGGTACTGATGGGAGTTATTTTAGCTTAAAAATGAGTTGTGAAAACTATTAAGTCTGACCAAGAGAGTGCACTAATTCTTCCTCCAATTAACTTTGTCTCCTTTAACTTTGTGTGAAGTGTCATGGACCCATGATAAAGACAGACCCTGTCCTTGTAGAGTTCAGTCCAGTAAGGAACACAGAAGCATTTAACAGGGTTATCTGAATTCTGCTAACTGGAGTTCAAACACTTTTAGAAGAAATGACCCTTCTCCCATTTTCTCAGCTCCATGTCAGTTCTGTTTGGTACTAGGGATGGAGGGAAGAGTTTGGCAAGGGAGAGTCCTGGGGCAGATAAAAAGTCATGACAGCGAGGCTTGTGATGTTGGCCAGCCCCCTAGCCAGAAATTAAAAGGGTGAGGGATCATAACTGGATGAGCTCGTTGAGGAGACTCTGTGGAGAGACCAAGAAGTATTCATTCACACGACCAAAATACACCTTAAAGTTTGGGAGGGTGCTGGTGTCTCTGCCTGGAAGCCAGCTTGGCTCCAAAGCCTACAGGTAGGCAGCTTGAGACGTTTCAGAAGTGAGAACCTGTTCCTTCCTGGTACGTGCACTGGCATGAGCAGTGGTCATGGTGGGGCTCCCTCAGATGACTTCATGAGTCACAGACACTGACTAGTGGCTGTCTAAGCAAGAGAGGAAAGCCATGATGGATGCCATATGGTGACTGCATGGGATGCCCAGAAATAACTGGAGAAATTGACTGGGAGTGAAACCCAGTTCTTTAATCATCCTTCTGCTGGCTTTCACATGCCCTACTCATTTAGGATACATATGAAAATAAAACCAATACAATATGGTAAGTGCTATGATAGAGGTACTTACAAGCTTCTATGGAGTCCAGAGAAGGGGCCCTAAATTCAGCCAGTCGAGGCAATTCAGAAAGAACTCTGAGGAAGATCAGTTATGTTTATTTTTAAGAATATAACAAGAAAATGGTTCTCTTTTTTACATTTCTGTCAACTGTTCAGTTTTCCTCCTCCTGAAGATACAGTATAACAACAGGATACATTTCATCAAATGTTTCTAACATTCACTGAAATCATTGCATGGTGTCCCCAAGAAACTAGCAAACATTTTGCTAGTGATGGTTATATACTCCTATATTAATCATCTTTAAGGGTCAAGATGACTTTTTAGGCAACCAGAGAGAGAAGCAGTGTCTCCCATTTACTGCGTTCTTTCAGGCTCAACCAACTCTATTGTTGAATTATTCTTGTATCTCACAGGATATGCATCTAAGTTATATTTTCAAACTGGAACGAGCATAACTTGAACCAGCCTACTTATAAGTCATGGTATTATAGGCTTGAACCTACCACCAGATTAATCTTGCTTCAAATAATGGCTATAAAGAGGGTACTTAAAAGATCCCAAAGATCTTGCATCACTAATGGATCACCATTACATGGTGCAGAAAACTTGACTCAGGAAGTTGTAAGCGTAAACATATGAAGTCCATTATGAGCTTTCCTTTCTTGTGGTGTAACTAAATGGCCTTATTATGCTACCAACTTTACAAAAATAAATTGTAACGTTTATTACTGATTATTAAAAACACTACGCATCCATTGCACTTTGAAAAATGGAGTAGACTGTCAACCTATCTTAAATGAAGAGACCAAAGCTTGTATGTCTGCAAAAGCCCTTTTAGAACAAGAGGAAGACAAGTATTAGGTGTCACCTGGATGAGAATAAGAAATGACATAAAAATCAGAATAAAAGACAATAATTTTGTACATTGAAAATTCAACATGAACCATTGAATGAAAATGTAAAAACAGTATTTATTGACACTGGGAATGCTAAAGATTGATGCTTTGGTTAGTAGACTGTTTTAGTTTTTTCTTTCTTTCTATCTTTCTATCTTTCTTTCTCTCTTTCTCTTTCTTTTTTTTCTTCTCCCTCTCTGTTGATGGAAGAAGGGAAAAAAAGTGACCTTGAACCAAAGGTACACCAAGCTATCAAAGTTATTTGCATCTTTTGGAGATAGTGACTAGCTTCCTCCATCTCCAGCACAAGTAGAAAAGAAGAAAGGTGATGAAATAAATTAGGATTGGTGCCCCAAACCTTGCTCATAACACAATTGGCCCAGTAGCTACACTGGTGACTTAGATTGGCAGAGAACAGTGAGGAGGAGGGGACAGATGGGTTGTCGCCCCATACAACTTGTTTAGGTTGTAGGCTTTGTCTAGGAATTATGACCGGATCACAAGCATACAGAACAAACACAAGATCTGACCCCAGTCCTGCCTCTTCAACTCAACAATGTCACTAAATCATCTTGCAGGTTCTTATTCTAATTCTAATTTACACAATGACTATTACTCAGCCATAAGAAAAGTGAGGGCAGATGGGTGGCTCAGCTGGTTAGAGCGTGAGCTCTGGGCAGCAGGGTTGCTGGTTCAATTCCCACACGGGCCAGCGGGCTATGCCCTCTGCTACTAGAATGAAGACAATGAGCTGCCGCTGAGCTCCCTGGCGGCCAGATGGCTCAGCTGGTTGGAGCACATGCTCTCAACCACAAGGTTTCCGGTTCAATTTCCACATGGGATGGTGGGCTGCGCCCCCTGCAACTGAGATTGAACAATGGCAACTGGACTTGTTGCTGAGCGGTGCCCTCCACAACTAAGATTGAAAGGACAGCAACTTGACTTGGAGTTGATGGGTCCTGGGAAAAACACACTGTTCCCCAATAAAGTTCTGTTCCCCTTCCCCAATAAAATATTTTTAAAAAATGATGAAATACTGCCATTTGCACCAACATGGATGGATCTTGAGATTACCATGCTAAATAAAATAAGTCAGACAGAAAAAGTCAAGAACCACATGACTTCACTAATACATGGGATGTAAAACTGAAAGCAGCAAAGGAACAAGACAAATACACAAACAAAACTCAGACACAGACAACAGTTTAGTGATAAAGGGGTAGGAGTGTGGTAGAAGAGGGTGAAGGGGATCGACTATATGGTGATGGAAGGAGAACTGACTCCGGGTGGTGAAGACACAATGTGATATATAGATGATGGACTATAGAATTGTATACCTGAAACCTATATAATTTTACTAACCAATGTCACCCCAATAAATATAAGAAATTAAATTTTAAAACAAGGAAAACTAGACTAGGAAAAGAAAGAAGAGAGGAAGTTACAGAAAAACACATCTATTGGTTCTATGAAATCTACATAATATTGTGGAAACTATACACAATCATACAGTCCCTCCCTGAAAACCTACTCATTCATCTTCATTCCCGCTAAATAATGAGCTCCTTGAGGACAGACACTTACATTTTTATCACTGGCACCATAATAGTTTCCAGCATATGATAGTTAATATATTTTATGTAGAGGAATAAATGGCTTTATCTTCTGCCAAATTAACAATTTCCATTTCTATTCTGTATCCTGGCCACATAAACCAGATATTTAGTGAACATTTCCCCTTAGCTGCCTATAATTTCAAAGCGAAGATACTGAAAATTTAAAAAATAAAACTTCCCCAATCAAATTTCATGTCTCTTTTCAAAAGCATGAGTATCTTTTATTATGTATCGTGGTACAAATTCTTGATCACCACCTTCTTTCATTCCCCAGACCTAGTAAGTCACCCAGTTGAGAGGATATTTCTAAACGTTTCTAGCATCTCTTCTTCTTGCCTAATGATGGGACCCTAATCCAGCTGCTAATCAAGTTGCGCAAAAGTCACTGCAAGAACTTCTACGTGGCCTCCCTGATTCCAGCTTCCTCGCCTCCAAACCACTAATTTTCTCTGTGCCCTGCTTTCAGCCCCTCTCAGAAGATAGGCCTGCCTCCAAGGTAGGTGCCATGTCTTACTCAATTCAGAGCGTTCATTCACGTTTGCAATAAAAACATTCAATTACCTCACAGACTGAGGTGCCACATGAATATCAATTTATGTTCAAAATTAGACCTCTTTGGACTGTCTGGATTATTTTCTTTAAGTATAACCTATGGATCTTTGTAATCACAAGGGAATGGCTAGCCTACTCTTATTAAGAAGTGCTTTCTATGGAGTTTTACAATTCACCTGTATACCGTGCATCCCAGACCCGTTAATCTTACACACACAAAAAAGTAAGAGAAAAAAAAGACAGGGAGTGGGGTGGTAGATGAGGGTAAATGGGATCAAATATATGATGATGGAAGAACTGACTCTGGGTAGTAAATACCCAATGTGATATATAGATGATGTATTACAGAACTGTACACCTGAAACCTATGTAACTTTACTAACCATTGTCACCCCAATAATGTTTAATTTAAAACAAAGAGAAAAAGAAAACAGAAAAGGAGGCTGGGTGTGCTTGGTGCTGGTGGTGGTATGTGATATGTGGAAAGAAAGGCCTGGGGGGCAGAATAATGCAACATCAAGTTTTACATTCCTTATGCAATTCCATCATAATTGGAAAGCTAAAAACTACAACCCACTGGCAAAACTCTTCGCTGAGTCACTGTATTCTCTGTGTGCATTTTTCTAAGAGCAATCAAAATGGTAATTGCAGGACTAACTTTAGAACGTGAAGTCACTGTATCTGCACTGACACGGAATGCAGTGTGAAAAGTAATCTCTCATTACACCAGAAACTGTGGTCGCCATTGTTTAAAAAGTGCATCGATGGCTCATTCTCAGGGGACAGATCATAGTACTCCTTAAGGACAGAAAATTGAGAAAAAGTATTAGTTCCTTCCACAAAATACTTAAGAAATCCCATGAGGTTTTGGGTTTTTCCCTTACTTTTTCTAATTACATCAGGAATAAAGAGTTCTTTAAGTGTGTCTTTAGTACCACCCTTTAAAATGTCCTTTTCCCAAAGTAGGATCCCAACTTAAATAAACAAATCATAAAAAGCCATTTTTTGAGACAATTTGAGAAATTTGGTTGCAGAAGGTACTAAATGATGCTGAGGAATTACTGTTAATTTGGTCAAATGTGGCAATGGCATTATGGCTCTAAAAAAAAACCCTACATTTTATAGGTAAATAATGAAGCTTTTTAGAGTAAAAGACATGATATCTGAGATTTGCTTTAAAATACTTTAGCAGGGACAAAGGAAAAAGGACAGATGAAGCATATATAGCATATACATATAGACACTTAATAAATGTTGACTCTGAGCGATGGATATAAGGGGCTATCCTCCATTTGTGGTTTGATTAAAGTTGTCCACAATAAAAAATATTCTTATTCTATACTCTGTCCCCTTTGTGTAGGACTCAGAACAATAACTGCAGTGGCGCAGCAGGTTTGAGGCCACAGACACATCAAAGTAGAGGAAGACTTGTTGTGACCAGGCTATGGCCAATGCTATGTGAAGATCAGTGTGGGCAGCTCCTAAATATGAGGTCTGGAAAAGATATGCTTCTGTACACTGAACACTAAACAAGCTCCTCATAACCTCACGGGACCACGCAGACTCCTAGAAGAAGCAAAGTTTTATTTTCTTCACGTTGCGACTGAAATTACCAACTTTTCCTGCTAAAGGTTGTTTTGCTTCTCCCGACCATAAGACACACGTGTTTTATATTAAATAATTGAAACGTATTGAAAACTCCCTCCAGGTAATCACACCTTCCAAGTCTTGACTGTTACTAGGGAGAGAAAAACAATAATAAAAAGGAGTTAGGAACAAGGAGTTTGGACCGTTTACCAAGCAAACAATATTATGGAGACAAAAGACCCAATGATTGAGTTTCTAGCAGTAGCTATAGAATTTTAGAAATCTAAATATCTTTTCTGAATTACATTCACTTCAAATTATTGCCTCTCGTATCTGCTTCTGAGGGTAAGTACGTACAAGTCTAGATTCGATGATATGCCTATTGAGTTTCAACTCACTTTTGTGTTTTCTTACGGTGTCTCATCTCACTTTTAAGTATGAATTAGTACCACAGACACAATTCGCAGCTTCCATGTCAACAGCAGAAGCTTTTGCCCACAGGTCTTTAAACATCTGTGGTTCCTGGACACAGAGCCCCAGCTTCTCCTCAGAGAGTCTGTTTCAGTTTATCTGGATTAGGGCCTGGCTACCATGTCATTAAATGCTCCTCCAGGTTATTCCCGACGTTACCAGGTTTAGGAACCACCAAACTCAATAGCAATGTCAATGTTGAACAAGACAATAGTTTGGAGCTGTAGGTTCCATTTTGTTTGTTTGCTTTGTTTTTTGCTCTAGTTGGGGGAAGGTATAGAGAGAATTCACTTTTAGGACAAATTAAGTTGGCCAAGAAAGTGGAGCTCTCCAGCATGCAAATGAATATAGAGAGTTTGTCAATAGCATAAGATTTTAAAGTTATCAAACAATTTTGGAGAGGCCCACAGCGTGAATTGAAATCAGGTTTCTTCTTGCAACATTTTAGAAGTTAAAGAATGGACATTTGGCAAAAAAGAAGAATCCTAGGCAATTTCAAATGATTTTTTTTCTTTCCAAGAAGTTGGACAATGTAAACAATAGCAAGAGCAAAACTACTACATTTTAAAAGTTGCAGAGACAAAGGACACTTTTATACATAATATTCAAGATAACCTAAAAATTCTTCAAAGTAAAAGGGAACAGTGTTGGAATGAGAGGCAGAAGATACAAATGGAACAAATCACATCTGAGCAAGGCCTAGTAAAGGAGATAGGACCAAAAGTACAAGTAAATACAACTGGCCCATATCATTTGAAATAAGAAGGAAAAAAATAAATTTAAAAGAATGGGTGACTACCTAAAGACGTTTTCAAAAGTAGGTTGTGGTAACAGGAAAATACAAGTATGGTGAGAATGAGAAAAAAGTGGCAAGCATGTTACCTGAGTGATAAGAGACAGTGAGGAATAAAGCCCAACAAAACCATTTGGAAAGTCACTGTGGGGGAAATGCAGTAAAGACTCCGAAACCAATGATGAAAAGGGTTTCCATGAGTATGAAGTCTCACTTGTCGACAAAGAACCCACAAAATACCCCTTAGCATCGTGACATTTGCTTCACAAAAGGTCAAAGGGGAAAGCATTTGGATAAAAAGATGGCGGTCAGTAAGATGATTGGTATAGACTGACCATTTGTGTCGACCCAAAATTCATATGTTGAAACTCTAATCCCAGGGTGACAGTATTTGGAGCTGAGTGGGGCCTTCGGGAGGTAATCAGGTCATGAGACGATGCTCTCATCAGTAGGATTGGTCCTCTCCTAAGACGCCAGAAACCTAGCTAGCCCCTCCTCCACCATGTGAAGACACAAGAAAACAGCCATCTGCAATTTGGAAGATCCTTATAACTCCATCATGCAAGCAGGCACCTTGACCTTGGACCTCCAGCTTCCAGGACTAAGAGAAATAAATTTCTGTCATTTATAAGCCACCGAGTCTATGACATGCTACTACAGCGGCCCTAAAGGACGAAGACAATGATCATAGGTCCCGTCAGAGACCTGTGGTTACCAAAAGGTCAAAGACCAAGTTAATTAAGTGATGATAAGAAAAGTTTGAGCCATATAAATTGTACTCAAAAGAGGATACAAATTTGAAAACTGAAATTAGAAATGTCTCAAGACAACAGGTAATTCAGGAGAAAATGAGATCAAGGACATATTCTCATGAGTCGCCAACATGGTACCTATTGGTACTGAGTTTAGAGAAACCTTATGACCCAAGTGTAGAGAAGCTAATGTAGGATGGTGAAGGAATGTCCTGAAGGTTTGTGGATATGTGACAATGTGGGCAAAGAGCAGAAATGAATACAGTGGTGGGAAATTACCGTGGTGAGAAATAAGGCTGACATGGGGCCAGAAAATTAGAAGCAGTCGTTCCTTTTCCAAGGAAATCAGGAGAGGAAGGATCTCCACAAGAGGAAGATTTCAGAAATGAGGCATTATGGTCTGCAACCCAAATTTCATTACATCTCATACTGGCGCTCATTAAATGCTGAGTTAATAAATGGCAAGAAGATGGAAGAAGTTATCATATGAGGCCTGGCAATTCAGTTCTTGTACTTGCTGCAATGATGTTGCTAAACTTTTTTGATATCAGACGGATTATTCATTATTAATTTGTACAACTAGACAGTCAACCAAGTTCACTATTTGGAAGTGCTGAAAAGGCTGTGTGAAAAACTGAGACGACCTGAACTTTTCACCAACTCATGGCTCTTGCATCACGACAATGCACCAGCTCACACGGCACTGTCTGTGAGGGAGTTTTTAGACAGGAAACAAATAACTGTATTGGAACACCTTCCCTACTCACCTGATCTGGCCCCCAATGACTTCTTTCTTTACACGAAGATAAAGGAAATATTGAAAGGAAGACATGTTGATGACATTCAGACATCAATGGTAATACAATGACAGCTCTGATGGCCATCCCAGAAAAAGAGTTCCACAATTGTTTTGAAGGATGGACTAGGCACTGGCATCAGTGCATAGCTTCCCAAGGGGAGTACTTCAACAGTGACCTGTAGTGATATTTATCAATGAGGTATGTAGCAGTTTTTCCAGGATGAGTTCATGAGCTTAATTGTCAGACCTCTTACAGAAATAGAAGCAACTTCGTCACTAACCTACCTTTCTCCTGACACCTGAGGAACCTAAGTGACGATGTGCAGAGTGTGGCAAAGTGAAGAGCTGAGTCCTGAAAGATCATTGCTAGATTAGCGGTAGATGCAGGATAAATTTTGCATTCAGGGCACCAATGACGTGGAACAGATGAAGGAAGTATGAAACTGGCCAACTGGGAGGCAGCACAAACTGGGGAATTGGGGGATCAAAGGCTTTGTTTGGAGTCAGGCCCAGCTTTAAATCCTGGTTCCATCACATGCTAGCTTGAAGAGCTTCTTGCCTCACCTCTTTGCCCTCTTAAACTCCTTGCCTAGGAGCTTCCAAATCCATACCAACAACATACGGCTGTTGCAAGGAATAAATGTAGTACTGAATGCATGTAAAGCACGGGCTGAAAAAGACTTGAGTATACAAAACAACAACAAAAATAAATGACAGGTATTGTTACTAAAAGGGAGGAGGTATTGAAAAGTCTCAGAAGTTGTGAAAAGTGAACACAGCCTCGGGCAGCCTGTGGGGGAGGGAGAGAGGAAGATACGAGCAAGTGTAGAACAGCAAGTGCCTTGATCAATGGGGCTTTTAAACCTTAAGAATAGTATGTTTTGATTAAAATACTTGCTCTATTTACATGCAATGTTAATGCTTTGTCACTTGAAGATTCTGCACTTTACAACCTTGCTTGTCTAAGCCTTAGAGATAGAGGCAGAGGATATATGGAAAGCACTGGCCTGCCCATATGCAGACCTCCTTCATGATTGCTCTAACAAGGTAAGGGTGTTCTTCATCAGCTTTGTTTCTCTGATGGTGCCAAATAAGACACAATATTTGGTTCCTCATAAGGAACAAAAGAAAACAAAGTATTTCTAAAGTGGTGTCTAAAACATTATTCATTTTGCTAAATCGCTACAGGAAAATGGTTATTTTAATTTGGTGATACTTTTTTACAAATATACTTTGAAAACAAAGTAGTACCTTGGGGAAAAACCAAGAGATAGTCTTAGCACCTCTCGTCCTGCAGCATGCCAACATTCTCTCATTCCACATTTAATTTGAAAGAAAATCACAAAGATACCCATGACAACTTGGCTGAACTTTATACTTGTGATAGCCAATCAAGAAGCACCAGAATGTGAAAGCCCTGCAGCCAGGTCAGGGCTGTCTGAGGAGGAACGAGGAGTCTGAGGGGCAAAAACACTTCAGAGAAAGTGAAATGAAAGAGCCACTTGTGCAAAGCATCGTTTTAATGTCCCGGAATTTTAAGAGACATTGCAAGGATAGAACTGCATTTGAATTGTTATCAATAGCAACTTTAGAGGGGGAAAAAATGCTCAGTTCTCCACTAAAAACATTGTTTAATACAAAAGCAATGGTTTACTGTCTTACAAATCATAATCATTTCTAACACAATGCCTGACACCCAGTAGAAACTCAAGATACCTTTGCTCAATGAATCCATGTCGTGCAAATAGCTGATATATCCCAATGATTAGTCTGTAATTTTAAATCACAGGCAGTCAGAAAATGCCATTGATCTGCAGTCAAGGAAAACAGCTATGAATATTTAGGAAGTAATCAAGAAGGGAGAAGTTCTGATTTTCAGAGGCCAAGAAGTTTAATTTTAAACACAAAAGTTTCTCTCTTGATCTCAAAGCCCATGTTGCAGACACCTGGATTCAAATCCAAATGCTCTCAGAACATTAATTCCTTTCTCCCTTTATTATCTAACATGATACATGCAAGATTATAAAGAAGTATGTTCCATTCATTATTTATTCACCAATACGTGCAAAACTCACAATTATTAAGACTTTTGGGGGTGGTCACTGGGTAAAGGGAAGAAATGTCTATTCCACATGTGGCTGCAACACAAGCTTAGCTGAATTACATTTACTTTTTCTAGACGTTAAAAGATAGCCATCTTGTCTGTATATGTTACACTGATATATAGGTATCTATAGATAGTCACAGACATAGATACATAGATGATATAGATACATAGAGATAGAGATAATCTTAAACAACATCTTTTCCTACATCTAGTTCAGGGAGTTGTAGGAAAAACACATGTGAACAAATTGCTAACTGCTTACTCTTCCATTCAGGCGGCCATAGAGTCAGCACTCCAGGATGAATATATACACAGAGAGTGCCAAAAAAAATGCATATACATTTTAAGAAAGGAAATAACTGTGTTAATATATACCAATAACAAAAGATAAATACAAGCACGTTTGACTTCTGCAATTACCAGACTTGCTCAAAGTGGTTACCATCAGCGTCCAGACACTTCTGATGATGGCGAACTACTGCTTGAGCATAGATAACATCTCTTAAAATGTGTATACATTTTTTTGACATCCCCAGTGTGTATGTGTATGTATATGTATATGATGTGTATATATGTGTATATATGTGAATATATGTATATATGTATATACGTATATATGTACATATTTACCTTTGGAATTAAACTGTGTAATATAAAACATAGCTATGTTTAAAATCACTCCTTGCCATCTTTATTCACTGAAGTAGAGAATCCCTGAATCTAAAGGTTTGCATAGGTAAATATTCAATAAAACATGAAACACCTCTTATCTTGAAAACACAAAAAGCCAGAGCAGGTAGAGTTAAATGCTAAATGACCCTGTTCCAGACAGTGCCGATGACAGCGGCTGCTGCCCGCACACATTTCACAAAGTATGGAAACCATTTGTTCATGAGCAGCCATAATTTAGGCCTAGGGCCTTATGAAAAGAAAATGTTTATACATTCTCAGAACATTATAGTAAGATTTCACAAATGCACACATAAAATGTGCTATCGTTTATCACAGATTATAATATCTAGTGTTGGATTGCCTTGTGAAATGTCCCAATCAAGAACAATTATAGATTTTTCTCACACCACATACACCAGGAAATATTTAACAAGTACTTCTTTTAGACTATTCAAATGATTAGAAAGGAAGAAAATTGTCTATTCAGTGGTAGACAGAACCATTAAGATGTGAATACGACATGATGTATAGAGGAAACATAAAGAGAACTAAGACTAACAATGAAAATGGTCATTGATCATTTTTTTAAACCCTTTAGTTTAGGGAAGGAACAATCTTATATCCGGCCATGTAAACTTTTCTCTTGGATTAAAACTGGCACCTTGAGCCCCAAGCATCATTTGCAAAACACGACACTATTTACTGCATGAGAACATCAGTGATCTGAAACAGTGCGTGCTTCCAGTCCGTAACTCAAGTCTGGCCCAGTGTATGGATGCAATTCTGCCAAATTATACTTGAAACAGACAAGAATTTTAATATTCACCCTATGAATTCCTCCTCTCAATACAATTGTCAAGGGCAATCCACAGTATAGGCTTTCTAGAAATAAAATAAACCATTTGGGTGGGGGGGCGGCTGGATAGCTCAGTTGGTTAGAGGTCAAGCGCTGAACAACAGGGTTGCCGGTTTGATTCCCACATGGGCCAGTGAGCTGAGCTGTCCACAACTAGATGGAAGGACAAGGACTTGGAGCTGATGATGGGCCCCGGCTTGGAGCTGATGTTCCCCAATATTCCCCAATAAATCTTAAAAGAAAGAAAGAAGGAAGGAAGGAAGGAAGGAAGGAAGGAAGGAAGGAAGGAAGGAAGGAAGGAAGAAAGAAAGAAAGAAAGAAAGAAAGAAAGAAAGAAAGAAAGAAAGAAAGAAAGAAAGAAAATATAAGATGGAAACGGTTCACTATCAGCATATCACCCTTTAAAAAATAAATAAATAAATAAATAATTTGGGTGTGCAGACAAAACACTAAGTTTTACCAAGTCAACAGACATAATTGAAAACATACATATATATACTGGAAACAGCGTGAGTCAGAATCAGAAAGTAGCACCTAGAGACAATGAGTATTTAGAACTCAGCAACCAGAAAGCCATCTCCTTGCCTGAGGTCACCCCACAGATGCAGGGTTAGCAATTGGTAATATTTTTTTTTTCTCACCTTCCTGCTCTTCAGTATTATTTAATATAGCCTATAGGCATCATCTAGGATATGAAATATTATCAATGAATGTGAAATTAAAGTCATGTACCAGAACACTATTTAAAGCTTGCGATCATTATAAATATTTAAATTGCAGTTTTTCATACTGCTCATGCCAGAGGCCATACCAGGTATATTAAGGGGAACTCTGGAGAATTTGTGACCTCATGTCTTTTCAGCAAATGTGCTATCTTATGATAATGGGGAAGAATTTGCACACTTCACCATACATGCTCTTCAAAACACCTTGGGAAAATTCTTGAAAGGCTGCTGCTGGGCAGTGTGCTTCTTCTCACCCAGTAAATAACTTAGTAAAGTAAAAAAAAGAGGAAGCCTACAGTTCACTGTGTTGATAATATTCACCCAGAGAAATGGGACAAAGTATGAAATTGAGACCATGAAGATTTTTCTTTATTGTAAAGAGAAAATATCTGTGTACAAGGATCTGTTTCTGCATATTTGCTAAATAATTCTTCAGAAAATTAATGGCAGCTCCAACATTTTTGTCCTTACTATGTGTTAGGTACTATGCTAGGCACGGTTTAGGTATCACTATCTAATCCTCACAATTACCTTCAGGAAGCAGGTGCTGTTAACATCCATTTAACAGATGGGAAAACCGAGGCCAAGAGAGACTGAACAATTTGCTGAAGACGCACAGCATAAACCTAGGGTGCTACCCATTAATATGGTGCATCTGTTTATATGCCTCATGTAAAACTCTTAGAAAGAAAAATTTGAGAAAGCCAATTCCTGACGGACTTTACAAAAGCCAATTAATTCCAGGGCCACTGAAAGGGGAGCGGAGCCAACCTGTCAACATCTATTGATCTTTGCATCCTACATTAGGTTGCACGATAACTCCATAGTTAAAATTAGAAATACAAATCCCAAATAAATAGTGAAATTACAGAAAATCTACTAAAGTCAGGAAAATGTATTTTAAAAAGAAATACATCAATTTTTCTAAGTCCAACACTTAAAATAATAATTTTCATTTACTTGGAATCTTGGCTTTCCAAAATGACTCATTCTCTAGAATTACAAATAGCTTAAGCTTCACTATACCTTTAAAATCCTAACGTTTAGAAAAAACACAAAAAACTCTTTCCATTCCATTTTTTTTTTAACCCCAAGCTGAGAATTTCAAAACTTTAAAAAGAAAATTCTATCTTGTACATAGTTCCATAATCTTGGGGGGGGGGGGGGGAACACTAGACCATTCACTGCTCTACTTTTTCCACTAGATTTTCCACTTTGGGAAATCTTCATTACCCTCCAAATCACTTGCGTTTCCAGAATATATTTGTTTTACATTTATTGCATTTTCAAATAAAATTTCCACAGCCCAGAAAAAGTCATCCAATGGAAACAAATTCCTTTTTACTTATATGTATTTAAGGGCTAGAATGTTTACTTTCATAGGATGTTGGACTTAAGGTACAGATTATAATAATTCTTAATTTTAAAAACAGTTCATACAAGAGTAAAATTTATCCTTCCGGATAATTTGTCACTTCTTTCATAGAACCATACTAAGTAGCTATTGTTTACCTGTTAAAATGAGTAACAAAAGTATGTATACAGGTTGATGAAGCAAATCTGGCAAAATGTTAACTTTTTATTCTAGTATGTGGGTATGTGGATGTTTATTATACCATTTATGTTTCTGATTATTCCCAGTTTATCAAAATGACAAGTGAAAAATAGTTTTTAAAAAGTCACAAAGGGAGGCAAGGTGGTATTAATAAAATTTCATTTGGGATGAAAAAAAGCGAAAAAAATAAATTGCAAGAGTGAATAAATGGAACAGTCTCCAGGGAAAACTGCTGCCACTACCCGGTAAAGATTGAACGGGATCTGAAACCAGGTTGGGCTAGATAAGCTGCTCCCATATCATTACTCTCTGCATTAAAAAAAAAAAAAGAAAGAAAGAAAAAGAAAAAAGCAGCATAATATACTCTATGAGATCAGGGCGTTATCTACATTTCCAAGGACAGAAGAATCACCAGAGGAAAAAATATTGCTTCGCTGTTTCTTCCTGGGTTTCATTTGACTGACTTGAACCTTCAGATTTCTTCCTGGGAGACTAATGACATCACGGCTACAGCAACATACCGCAAATGAATCAAGGAGCAAAGAACCCTCTTACACCATAAAATCAAAACCACATGGAAGGATGTGTGCACGAGCTGAAGAATGCCACAGGGCTTGCAGGGCTTTCAGCAACGTGCAAAGTTTCTGCGGCCCCACAGCACCCTAACTGCACCATCACATATGATGAAGAAGAAAAACTCATTGAAATGTTAAGGGAGGGAATAACCACTGGTAGTCAATTTTTTAAAAAAACTTATCTAGCTATTAAAATAGGATGCCTCCTACTATAAAATAATCGAGACACGTGTCACTGGCAGTCACCAAGTTGAGAGTGAGCATGACAGAGGCAGTTTACAGGGGGATAAAAATCAAAATTCCAAATTTAGCACAGTTCAAGTTGGGGGCTGTGGGGCTTCATCAGCAGGGGGAAAAAAGTGAAAAAGAAATGTAAGTTTACTTTTGAACTGGCTGCTACTTGCACTGTACAGAAAATGTGGGGACTAAGATGTCAAATGACTTAAATTTTAGAAACACTACCTATTGCCTAAAAAGCTTCATTAATGGAAAATAGAATGCCTAGAGAAAATGCATGAATGGTTTGAGAGAACAGAAGGGTCTAGGTCTTATCAGGGCTGTGATTTTGAAAGGACAAGTGGAGCAGCTGACCCAAATATTTTTGAGTATCATCCCAGTAAACGAAGAAGATTGATAAGGAGTTAGTCTTTAGAGACAGAGCGGGGAGTCACAATCATGTACTCAAATCCATTCTTTTAACACGAGCCCCAGAAAGATGCAAGGACTAACGTCACAAGGAGAGCTGGTGCCACTTCCAGGAGAAATTGCAGTCCAGGACTCCTGCGCCTTAAGTCAGCATTTTCTACTAAAATGAAGAAAAGTTCTTTTCTTCACCAAAGAATTCAAATCACACATGCATAAAATAACTTCTAGAAATCTGGTATTGTTAGCATAGTGCCTGTAATAACTGCATTATATACTTAAAATTTGCTAAGAGGGTAGGTCTTATGTTAAGTGTTCTTACCACAGTAAGTAAGTAAGTAGGTAGGTAGATAGATAGATAGATAGATAGATAGATAGATAGATAGATAGATAGATAGATAGATAAGGGCGAGCAGGAGGAGACTTTGGGAGGTGATGGATATGTCTGTGGCTTTGATGGTGATGATGGCTTCATGGCTGTATACTTACTCCCCAACTCATCAAATTGTATATATTAAATATGTACAGATCTTGATATATTGATGATATCTCAATAAAATATATATTTTTTAAATCATATGTGCAACCAGGGTTAAGTCATTTAAGATTGTTTCTTTAAGTGTTTTACTTGGGCATTCCATCTTAGTTCTTCTGTAGCTTATACCAAAATAAGTAATGTACACTTTAACATCTTGGTTTGCATATATACTTTTTAAAAAGTAAAAAATTTAAGATAAGAAATAGAAAAAGGAAAATGTGAGCCTTTTCAGCTGAGGGAATATTTCTAACGTGACTTGTTTTCACAGTGAGATAAACCTATCTATACAAAACTGGATTATGCAGGAACTGGCTAATACAGACAGCCTGAAAATTGAACACGTGTGACTTAGAGTTCTAGATTAACATTTTTTTATGGACTCATTACTTTTTGTAAGGTGTATTTTGCATTTTAGCTAGCAACATTTGGTATCTCTAAGCATGAACATTTTCTGTTCTTCACCAGAAGCAGCCATTAAAAAATAAAAATTAAAGAAAGAAAAAAAAAAGAGAGAGAGAAAGAAAGAAATCTTTCTTTGAGAAATTCAAACTTACCTATGATTTTGAACAAATTTCCAACAGGGATGAATTCCTCAGCACCATATTCAACAATGGCAGATTAATAAAGCTGTCCCTTTTCTCTAATTCCTACATAGTGTAGAAGTACTTTATTGGTTTGTAAGAATTAGAATGAATTTTGAAAAGATACCATGCCGTAGAATTTTTCAAAACCATGACTGGAGAATTTATTAGACACTCGGTGTGGGAGCAAATATGAGTAAGAAGACATCCACAGAGTGAGCAAGTGGAAAAAGTGACTGGCAGCAGCTAACGGTCACCGCACACTCGCTCCGTGCCAGGTGCCATGCCAACGGTTTGACGTCCACCCTCGATTCAATTCTCACAATAAAAATCATGGTATGCAACTATTATTACCCCTCTTAAATAGCAAAACTGAGTCACAAACATGTGAAATAATCTGATCAATGTTACAGAGATGGAAGAATTTTGGGTGTAAAACTTTGGAACAAATAATGACTAGAAGTATGAATTTTACTATTGAATATCCCTTCTCTCTCTCCATCCCTCCCTGCTCACGACAGAAAGAGAGAGAGTTAGTTTGTGGCAGAGCTAGTGAAGAATTACTTACCAAGGCGAACTTAGATAGGGCAGAGTCACACACCTTACCAGTGACTTTGGAATATGAGGAGGAACAAAAACCTGATTTCATTCATTCTAGGTCAACAGTGCTGTGCCTGCATATTTGGATAGCAGACCATAGCACCTGGGCCATCTGCTACCACCAATCCCACCTGTTCTCTAGTGGCTGCAGGGTGGGCTTCCTGGTGCCAAGGGGCCCACGGCCAACAGAGGCACACTTCTCCACCCCCATCACAGCCAGCCTGCGAAGTTCACTAGCAGCAGTAACCACTCTCCTCTTACCCATGCCCCTCCAAGCCAGAATCTCAAGACTTGCAAGAAATTAAAAACAGCCTCCCCTCTTATAAGGGTTAAAAATCCTCACCATTGTCAACTGTACAATGATAGACAATACCCTCTTCAGACAGACTGTAAAAATTTCTAGAAGATTCTACCCCCAAAGTAATGTTTCTATCACTGGGAAATCGAATAAGCAATTGAACCTTGAATATCAAGGAATTTCACTACATAAGCAATAAAAGCAGACATTCCTTCTCTGTTGCATAAATTAAGAAATTCTTCAAATAAAAGTTCAAATATATCTTGGGTGTAATCAGTAAGAAATAAAAGCAATACAGTTTCAGTATTTTCCAGTGATACTACGCATGTAACTATAAAAATGATTGGATATAACCTAATATGTAAAACTATTATTAAATTCTATACTTTTAGTGTGAAGTCACTGTGCTGTACCTTAGGTATACGTTTTCAAAATATCTGCAACTAAGATATATAAGGACCACTTTATGAACAGTGAATGCCTTACATTTAAGAGTCAAGTCCCCATTTTCATGAAATCTTTTCCTAAAGCATCATCCACACCTTCCCCTTTGAACCCAGAAGACATTTCCTATCTGCTTTCTGTCTTGAATTGCTTATATACTGCTTCGATATTCTGCATTTATTTGTTCAAAAAATATATATTTCTTTGACACCCACAACAGGCTAAGCACTATATATACTGGGCACTAGTGATGTGATGTGAACAAGGTCTCCACCCCTTTGGAGCCTTTGTTCCAAAGCTCTGATAGGACAAAAGAGTGTGCCTCAGTCAGGGCAAGCAATGATGTTTTTTCCTTCCCAGCTTTATTGAGGTACAGTTGACAAATAAGTTTGTCATATATTTAAAGTGTACAATGTGATGATTTGATACATGTATATTGTGAAAGGATTACCCCCATTGAGTTGACACATCCATCACCTCACATATTTACCTTTGGGTTATTTTTTCAGGAGGTGGGGGGTGCTTGGGTAGGTGTAGCAAGAACAGTTATGTTTTACTCTCTTAAATTTCAGTTACACAATGCACTGTTACTATAGTCACCATGGCATACGTTAGATCCAGATCTTACTCATAACTGAAAGTTTGTGCCCTTTGACCAACCTCTCCCTATTTCCCCAACTCCCAGCCCCTGGCAACCACTTTTCTACTCTGTTTCTATGAGTTTGACTGTTTTGGGTTTTTGTTTTTTTCTAGTCCACATTTAAGTAATACCAGGCAGTATTTGTCTTTTACTGTCTGGCTTACTTCACTTAGCATAATGTCCTCCAGATTCATCCATGTTGCTGCAAACGATCCAGTGCAGATATGCAGCAGGGAGACTTCCCCAGGGTCATACGGGGACCTGAGCTCGGTTCACCTGGTGGTCCTGTCATCCCCCAGGGGCTCAGGGAATGGGGCTGGCTCCTCTGCACCAAGTTGACTGACTCAAGAAGAGTGAGAGACTCTTCCACAGACGGTTTACGGGGCTAGGTCTCAACGTAGTAAATATTATCACTTCCACACACTTTCCACTACGACACTCAGGCCCATAGCCACACCTAACTCCAAGGGAGGCTGGGAAAAACAATCTAGCTACATGCCCAAGAGGCAAAAGAAATGGGTTTTGATGAATACACAGTGTTCTCTGCTACAGGAACAAAGAGAAAATTCTAGCACGTTTAAGAAATAAACAGTTGATGTAACAGAGCAGGACTGGGACTAAGATGAGGTGAGCGAGGCCCCTACAGTACAAAACGCAAGGAGTCACTCAGTCTCAGGCTTAGCAAGTACACTTCAGATTTGTGCCATAACCCACACCGTGGCCCTCACTCTATCCTAGACAATTTAACTGCAGAAAACGGAGAGAGAGGAATGTGCTGCCTCATAGTTATTGAGAAAGGAACTCGTCATGAAAAGGGATGGGGAAAAATCTTTCTAGACAGAGTAAGCAGTGAATGCAAAATTTCTAAGACAGAAACGAGTTTAGTGTTTGAGAAACAGAAAAAGGCCAATAGGAGTGAGATAACAAAAAAAGAGTTGGAGATGACTGGGTCACATAGTCTTCCAGACTGAGCAAGGAGTTGAGGTTTTATTTCGGATATAATGGAAATCCACTGCAGCATTTAAGTGGCAGAATCACATGCTCTGATTTTCACTCTATAAGCAGTCTCACTGGTTGTCCTGTGGAGAATGGATCCAGGAAGATCATTTGAAAAATACCGATATAGTTTGGGGTGGTGGGGTGGGGGTTAATGATAAGCTGGTCTACAAAATGGCAGTAAACTTAGAGAGACGAGTAATTCAAAATATACTGGAGAGGGGGCAAAGAAATAACAGGTATTGCTAAGAAAAGGTTTAAGCAAGTAAGTGGATATTAATATTATATGGATCCAGGAAACAAACAAAAAAAGGGTGAGGGGAAGACAATGTTTTATCTCTCTATTTAAATAGTGAGCTTCTTGGGGGATAAAGGAGGTGCTTCTTTTGTATTCTCAACAGGAATAATCCAACAAGATATGTTCTAAAAGAAAAAAAAATTCCATTATCAAGGTTCAAGGCAATATGCACACCATCTCCCACCTACAGAACAAAAATCAGTAAGATATTCTGAAGGACAATTGGCAGTAAGATCCGAAGTCTCACCTTTCCATCTTGGTGGTTAAGATTATGGCTGAGGCAAATGCCTAAACTGAAATTCTAGCTCTGCCATTGACTATTTCTGTGACCTTGGGCAAATTATTTACTGTACCTCAGATTCTTCATCTATAAAATGGGGAGAAAAATAGAGCCTACCTCACAAGGTCATTTGAGGATTAAATAACACCATATGTAGCTCAAAGAACTATGCTTGGCACATAGCAAAAGTTCAATAAATGCAATGATTAAAGTATATTAACTGTTACATCTAGTGCTGTGAATGATTTCTAAAGAAAAAAGATGTGGAAAAAGATGTACAAGGATATTCATAGCATCATTATTAATAATGCTGAAAAGTTAATACTGAAATGTTTAACTGCCCAACAATAAGAAAATGGATTTTAAAATTTCATGTTGAACAATAACTTATGATCCAGGCATTATAAATGATGTCATTAAAATAGTTAAGATTATATGCTTATGATGTATTGTTTTAAAACCTTATATTTATGTAGAAGGGAAGGAAATATCTGGAAAGATAAAAACCAAAATGTTAACAGTGGTTATCACTAAGTGGAAAGATTATTGCTAGTTTTGTTTTCTTCATTGTGTTGTTCTCTATTTTCCAAATTTCCAACAGTGTATTCATTGTATTCACGTTGGGTTTATAGTCATGGGAAAAAAAAAAAAAAAAAAACACCCTCCTCAGTTAGTGACTTATTTTTAACCAACTACCTATATGAACACAGTGTAAAGTCTTCACCACTTGCTTCCAAGACAAAACACCTAAATGTGTCAATAATATGGGGATGTATTACCAAAATAACTTCCAAAGTCAAATGAAAAAAAAAAAAAAAAATGGGGTATGAAGGCTATGGACTTAGTCCTAATTAGTGGATATAGCTCAGGTGTTTTCTTACTTAAAAACATAAGGTTGACGGGGGAAACAATTAATTCGCCAGAATCTTCTATTAGTAAAAGAAGCAATGTGCATTCCCAGCTCTGTTCCCCTAGATTGCAAGGTAACCAGTTTCTTTTGTTCACAGTACTGTTTACTCTCAAAAATACTGGGAAGGCACTTTCCTCGTAAGTATACCTACAGTGTTGTATTTCTCCAGCAACAGGTTTGTCTGTTGTCAGCCACGTATTAAATATGTTTATATTCAAATTTTCCAGCATGCTTTTTAATTTAACCCTCCCTACAAACATTTGTGTAAATTAAACGTTCAATTGCACTAAATGCTAAAATTATTAAATATACAAGATATCACAGTATCTTTCAGGGGGTAATACAAAAACTACACCAATCGTAACTTGATTAGTAGCAATGAGCTAAGTTTTTAAATAGGTAAAGACTTCTATAATTGAAAGAGCCAGCTGTAGCTAATAATTAGGAGGAATATTAATTTTTTTTTACAACCTCACTGTCACTTACCCACTGAAAACACATAATATCTAGACCCTTTCTTCATAGGCCGGCAACTTAAAGACTGAACCTCAAAAAAAAAACAAAACAAAAAAAAAAACGAGCACTGATGGGTTTAGAGAGCACATTCTAAGTGGCTCGCTGCCATTCAGGTCAAGCTTTGTGGAAACTTGACTCCTCCTCAGGTGTCGTTACTTGTAGTCTACAACATCCAGTTGATCTCCTCAAATATTTTCCTCCCTCTCTTTTCTAAGCCTTCCAGAGAGTATTTAAGCAGCACAAAGTATGGTTTTCCTACCCAATAAGCTTCAGATTACAGTAGGCTGAAGCTACTGGATGTTCACTCAGTAGCTTCTCTGAAAGCTGTTAACAGAAAACATTATCAGAAGATGTCTAATAGAATTCAGGTTTTCAGAAGGTTTGCATTTCACTCTTGTTAGCAGAAGCCAAAAAGATTTTTTAATGTCATTCGACCACTAATGTTTCAGTAAGCAGAAACTGTTGGAAGACTTCACCTCCTCCACCTGACAGGCAATGGTTTGACACAAATCAAAGCATTTTATTCACTTATAGTAAAGTTGATTCACTGGCCAGCAGAACATACATCAACTCCTTGCTCTGCAAATTGGCAATTTAAAGGAAGAATTAAGTGTATTGCCTGCTTTTCCTATAAGAACTATGTTTCCTACCGTATCTATGGTTGAAAAGAAATTATTTTTAATAGAAGAGTTTTAACTATTAAAAGTGGAAGGAATAATAAAACTGGGGAAAAAATCACTATTTTGCAACTCCTAATGAAACTGATTATTCAAAGATCATCAATGGAAGAAACCATTAGATAAAAGATTAAATAGAAACCTTAAAATGGAAGGATCAGACTGTTACCACATGAACACATGGATTAATCTCAGCACCACTGAGAATGGCACAACAGGACATTGTGTGCTTTCTGATGTGGTATAAAATGAAGCCACAGCAGCACCTGTGAAGTGTTCTAGCCAAAAGAGTTGAACAATTTAATCCAACCTCCAAGGAGAGTTTCTCATTTACAGAAAATATGGAGGATATAGAATAAAGCCAAATGACCCCCACAAGTGAACAAATGAAAAAATCCAGAATGAATATCAGACATTCTGCAGAAAACTTTTTGTTTTCCAAGAAGTCAATTGTATGGAAAAATGAGTGGGAAGGAAGTAACGGCTTTTGAATCAGTTAGTTGAGGGACATACCAACTAAGTGCAACAGGTAGATGTTACTTAAATGCTGAGTCATACATACCAGCTGCATAAAGTCATTTTTGAGGCAATTAATGTCCTTTGATTATATACTGATTAAGAACTGTTATCAAGGACTAACCATATTTGTAAGAAATGCATTCAGAAATACATAGGGTGAAATGACATAAAAGCTGGGATTTGCTTTATAACACATAACAATAAAAGGTAAAACAGAAGATAAACAACAGATGGAGATCAAAATGGTGGCATGAGGTGAGCCTCTGTAAATCTCCCCTGGAATTTACAACTAATTGAACAACTATAACTCCACAAAGTACTCCCTGCACAGCAGACATGCAAGACAAAGAGGCCCACTACTGAATTCACCTAAAGGTGGGCGAATCACACAAGTGGGGAGGAGGGAAGGGAGAAGTACTGACACTGAGTCGCACGGGCACAGCACACAGACCTAGCTCAGTGCTCGGAGCTCGCTGCATCCCAGAACTACTGCAGCTGCGGGAGAGGCAAGAACTCAGACTGCTAGGGCTCCACTTATGACCCACAGGGCTGAGGGGACAGCATATGACACAGCTGAACCCAATGCTCACGGCAGAGACCTCGGGGAAAAGACTGAGAAAAGAAGGCTGAAAACGGTGGTTTCAGCCCTCACTGCCGCAGACAACGGAAGTCTTAGACACTGAGACTAGCCGCCCCCTCCCTACCCTCCCAGAGCTCGCCCCACCCCCACCTGCCCAGTGCTAGAAGCAGAACAGTAGCAGTGTCAGATCAAAAGAATAGAATATTTGCTGTTCTGAGAACTGTGGACCGCAGACACAGATTCACAGCCCAACTAGTTCCGGCAAAGGGGAGGGAGCTATGGAAGCAGGACTGGCTGTGGTGGTGGACGCCACCATTGCTCTGGGCCACCTCTCACAACTCACCCTGCCTCTGGCCCCACCTATCTGGGCGGATCCCTGCAGGAGTAAACAGAACTACTGAAACACATGGGCTCTGAATCTGGTGCAGGAAGAGCTTTGGAACTTCAAAAGCTCTCCACATACCCACACGGACACAGCACCCTGTGACCCAGGTGAACTATTAACAGACGAGAAGCCCATCTCCCAGGGAATCCCCCCCATTGTGTGAGAAGCTGGAATAGTGCAGAGAAAACATAGCACTACCGTGTGAGAGAGGAAAAAAAGGCTGCAGTCAAAGAGAAAATAAAACATTCTACCAACATGTACTGGAAAACAAAAGAAACACCTCTTCCTATCAACCTGCTGCAGAAGCCACTCCTGTAGATGTTTAGGAAGATAAATAATAAATCAGTAATTGCCATGAATAACCAAGGCAACAAGACAGCTCAGAAAGAAAGTGAAAAGTCTCCAGAAAAGGAACTTAAAGATATGGAAATATGTGACTTAAATGACAGAGAATTCAAGATTGCAGTTCTGAAAAAACTCAACGAGATGCAAGAAAACACAGAAAGGCAGTTTAATGAACTCAGAAACACAATCAAAGAACAACATGAGCATTTTACGAAAGAGATTGAAATTTTAAAAAAGAACCAAATAGAATTTCTGGAGATTAAGAACTCAATAGAAGAAATTAAGAATGAAATAGCCAGCTTAGGTAGTAGAGTTGACCAGATGGAGGAAAGAATCAGTGACATTGAAGATAGAAACCTGGAAATTACACAGATGGAAGAAGAAAGAGACTTGAGACTTCAAAGAAATGAAAGAACTCTACAAGAACTTTCTGACTCCATCAGAAAGAACAATATAAGAATAATGGGCATACCAGAAGGAGAAGAAAGAGAGAGGGAACAGAGAATATATTCAAACAAATTGTTGATGAGAACTTCCCAAACTTGGATTCCTCAAATCCAAGAAGCAAATAGAACACCTAATTACCTCAATCCCAACAGGCCTGCTCCAAGGCACATTGTATTGAAGCTGTCTAAAATCAACGACAAAGAAAGAATCCTCAAGGCAGCCAGGGAAAAAAAGCCGGTAACCTACCAAGGAAAGCCCATTAGATTATCATCAGATTTTTTAGCAGAAACTCTACAAGCCAAGAGGGAGTGGAACCAAATATTCAAACTATTGAAAGAGAGAAATTATGAGCCAAGAATAATATATCCAGCAAAGATATCCTTTAGATATGAAGGAGGAATAAAGACCTTTCCAGACATACAGAAGCTGAGGGAATTTTCTAATACACGACCTGCACTACAAGAAATACTAAAGGAGGCTATTCGACCACCATCAACAGGGACAATTTGTGGCAACCAAAACATAAAAAGGGGGAGAGTAAAGGCCTGAACCGGAATATGGGAATGGAGAAAGTAAGTGTGCTGAAGAAAATGGAATACTCTAAATATCAAACTTTCTTTTACATAAACTTAAGGGTAACCACTCAAAGAAAATCCACAACTGAAACATATACTGTAATAAAAGAAGAAACAGAGGGAAACATCATAGAATACCACCATACAGAAATAACAGACAACAACAAAAAGGCAAAGAAACAATGGAGACACAGCCTTACCAGAAAACTAAAGAGAGAATGATAGGAAATCCTCACATATCAATAATCACCCTAAATATAAATGGACTGAACTCACAAGTAAAAAGGCACAGAGTAGCAGATTGCATCAAAAAACTAAACCCAACTATATGCTGTCTCCAAGAGACACATCTCAGCTACAAGGACAAGCAAAGACTCAAAGTGCAAGGGTGGACTCCAAGCAAATGGTATCCAGAGAAAATCAGGTGTAGCCATACTGATATCAGATGAAACAGACTTCAGGGTGAAAAAGGTAACAAGAGACAACGATGAACATTTCATAATGGTAAAGGGGACTGTACAACAAGAAGATGTAACAGTCATCAATATTTATGCCCCCAGTCAGGGAGCACCAAAATATACAAAGCAACTACTAACAGAACTAAAGGGAGAAATTGACCAAAACACAATTATACTAGGGGACTTAAATACATCATTGACAGTTATGGATAGATCATCCAAACAAAATAAATAACGAAATAGCAGCCCTAAATGACACATTAGATGAAATCGAATACAACAATACATTAAAAAGATTATTCATCACGACCAAGTGGGGTTCATCCCCAGAAAGGTTCAACATCCGCACAAGGAAGGTTCAACATCCGCAAATCCATCAATGTGATACATCACATAAACAAAATAAAGGAGAAAAATCATATGATTATATCAATTGATGCAGAAAAAGCATTTGACAAGATTCCACATCCATTTATGATTAAAACACTTAACAAAATAGGTATAGAAGGAAAATACCTTCTAAAGGCCATATATGACAAACCCTTAGCTAATCTCATAATTAATGGTGAAAAACTGAAGCTCTTTGCTCTACGTTCAGGAACACGACACAGCTGTCCCATCACCTGCTTTTCAACACAGTGTTGGAAGTCCTTGACAGAGCAATCAGGCAAGAGAAAGAAATAAAAGGCATCCAAATTGGGAATGAAGAAGTTAAATTGTCACTCTTTGCAGATGACATGATACTATGTATAGAAAACCCTAAAGACTCCACCAAAAAGCTATTAGAAACAATCAATGAATACAGTAAAGTTGCCAGCTACAAAATCAACATACAAAAGTCCACTGCATTCCTATATACTAACAATGAAATCTCAGAAAAAGAAATAGAAAAAAACAATTCCTTTTTCAATTGCAACAAAAAGAATAAAATACCTAGTAATAAACTTAACCAAGAATGTGAAAGACCTATATGCTGAAAACTATGACATTTTTAAAAGAAATTGAAGAAGACACAAAAAAATGGAAAGACATTCCGTGCTCATGGACTGGAAGAATCAACATAGTTAAAATGGCCATATTATCCAAAGCAATATACAGATTTAATGCAATCCCCATCAAAATCCCAATGGCATTTTTTGAAGAAATAGAACAAAAAATCATCAGATTTGTTTGGAACCACAAAAGACCCCGAATAGCCAAAGCAATCTTAAGAAAAAGAACAATATTGGAGGTATCACACTCCCTGACTTTAGCTTGTTCTACAGGGCAACAATAATCAAAACAGCATGGTATTGGCAGAAAAACAGACACACAGACCAATGGAATAGAATTGAGAACCCAGAAATAAAGCCACATAAATGTGGACAGATAATTTTGACAAAGAAGCAAAAAACATACAATGGAGAAAAGACAGCCTCTTCAATAAATGTGCTGGAAGAATTAGAAAGCCACTTGCAAAAGAATGAAACTGACTGCTATCTGTCACCATCTACCAAAATTAATTCAAAATGGATAAAAAACTTAAGCATAAGACCTGAAACAATAAACTGCATAGAAGAAAACATAGGTACTAAACTTATGGACCTTGGGTTCAAAGAGCATTTTATGAATTTAACTCCAAAGACAAGGGAAGTAAAAGCTAAAATAAATGAATGGGACTGTATCAAACTTTAAAGCTTCTGCACAGCAAAAGAAACCATTGACAAAATAAAGAGGGAACAAACTGAATGGGAGAAGATTTTTTGAACAGTGCCTCCGATAAGGGGCTAATATCCAAAATATACTAGGAACTCATGCAACTCAAGAACAAAAAAACAAACAACTCAATTGAAAAATGGGCAGATGACCTGAAGAGACATTTCTCCAAAGAGGACATACAAATGGCAAATAGACATATGAAAAAATGCTCAACATCACTAATCATCAGAGAAATGCAAATAAAAACCACAATGAGATATCACCTCACTCCAGTCAGAATGGCTATCATCAACAAGACAAATAGTAACAAGTGTTGGAGAGGCTGTGGAGAAAAAGGAACCCTCATACACTGTTGGTGGGAATACAGACTGGTGCAGCCATTATGGAAGGCATTGTGGAGGTTCCTCAAAAAATTATGAATAGAATTACCATATGACCCAGCAATCCCTCTCCTGGGTATCTACCCAAAAAATCTGAAAACATTTATCCATAAAGACATGTGTGCTCCAATGTTCATTGCAGCTTTGTTTACGGTGGCCAAGACATGGAAACAACCAAAATGTCCTTCAATAGATAAATGGATAAAGAAGTCGTGGTATATATACACAATGATATACTATTTGGCGGTAAGAAAAGATGATATAGGAACATTGGTGACAACGTGGATGTTTCTTGAGAGTATAATGCTAAGCGAAATAAGTAGGACAGAAAAAGCAGAGAACCATATGAGTTCACTGATGTGTGGCATATAAACCAAAAACAATAAAAGAACAAGACAAACGAGAAACAAAAACTCATAGACACAGACAATAGTTTAGTGGTTACCAGAGGGTAAGGGGGCTGGGGGGTTGGGAGAGGAGCGTAAAAGAGATCAAATATATGGTGATGGAAGGCGAACTGACTCTGGGTGGTGAACACACAATGGGATTTATAGATGATGTAATACAGAATTGTACACCTGAAATCTATGTAATTTTACTAACAATTGTCACCCCAATAAATTAAAAAAAAAAAAAAGAAGAACTGATGGAGCAAATGTGGCAAAAATCTCAACATATCTTCAATCTGGATGATGGGTATATGGGGCTCATGATGTTATCCTCTCTGCTTTTTTGTATGTCTGAAAATTTTTCTCATTTAAAACTTGAGAATATTTAGAAGACTATTCTTACTAGTCCTTTATACATAGCACACAAGTACAAATAGATCAAGCTCCTTGGCAATGCCAATAGTAGATGCTACTCAAAAATCAGAGGAAACTAGTAAGACAACTCACAGCAGAAGCAAGGTACAGGAGATAACACTAGCATTGCAGTAACATTCCATAGAGGATGCTAACGGCTCTCAGACGACAGTAAACTTCAATAGGAAACCAGCTAAATAGAATGTTCAGCTTCTGCTGAACAAGAAGCCAACATGATTCATGATTTGAAAAAGTAATAAACACGCCCAGGTGATTGTTTGGATTCACACAATTTCATAGAACGTCAGGAACAGAAAGGAAGTTGAAGTCTCCTAGTCCAAACCCTCTACTCTTACAAACCATACCTAAAGCATTCCCACCCAGGGCCCCTGTGTGCATAAGTCCAGGAGGTGCTATTAATTTGTTTTATGTCCAGTACACAGTCTGTGTGGCTTATGTGCAAATGCCCTACTTCTAATTATTTATCTTCTATTGCCATCATTACCGCTTCTTTTACTACTACTACTACTATTATCATAGTGCAATCAATAGTAAAAAAATGATAATACGTATTCCACAGGGTTGTGAAAATAAAATGAGGTCTTAAAGAACCCACAGGGTCTGAAAAGGTTGGGACCTATGAGATGAATTGTGTCCCTCAAAAAAGACATATTGAAGTCTTAACCCCCAGTACCTGAGAACATGACCTTATTTGAAAATAGGGCTTTTACAGACGTAATCAAGTTAACATGAGGTCATGAGTGGGCCCTCATGCAATATAACTGATATTCTTACAAGAAAAGAGAAGGAAGGGAAGACATGGAGAGAAGACAGCCATGTAAAGATGGAGCAAAGACTGGAGTTAGGCGGCCACAAGTTAAGAAACACCTGGGGTTACCAGAGCTGGAAGAGACAAGGAAGGATCCTCCTCTACAGTCTTGGAGGGAGTATAGACCTGCTGACAGGTCTTTGGACTTCTAGCCTCCAGAACTGTGAGAATATTAGCTTGTGTTGTTTTAAGCCACGCAGTTTGTGGTACTTGGTTACAGCAGCCCTAGGAAATTAATGCAGTATTATAACGTATGCTGCCAGTGCACTTCTGAAAGTACTGACATCTAGAGAAGAACGGAACACTGGTGTGGGCTGGGAACCTTCATCTGCCTCATTCTTGAATCTAGGTAAATATTTCTCTAATGCAGCCCATTTCTTTTTTGTGACAATATCACCTCAGGATGAGTAAAAAACCAGTGAAAACCCGTTGTCTCCAACATCCTGCTCTTCAAGCTCATACGAGGCAATGGTTTGACACAAATCAAAGCATTTCATTCACTTGATGGCTTGAACTTCAGAGCTAAACTCTACATTTTTCCTGTTAAGATTTCATTCATCAATTCATCCTGTCACTCCCAGCCATCATGATCTTTTTGTAACCAGTCAACCAACATTTTACACGTCCTGTTCAACTTCATGTTATGCAGAAGTGTGATTGGCAGGCCATCTGTCTTCGACCGAGTCATTAAGAAAACAGTGTTCCAAACAAGGCTGAAGAGAGTGTCCTGTACTACACCAGAGTCTTCCCTCAAAGTGGACATCAATCCATTCACCACTCTCCGTCGAATGTAATTCAAGTAACATACGAAGATATAACTGCATTTCTCTGCCTTTCCCAAAAGGATTTTTTAAGCCTATTATGCTTTCATACATGCAAAGTATTATTAATGATGAATTTCTGTCAAATGCTTCTTTATCTACCAGGCTAGTAACCCCATTTTAAATAGAAAAAAAATTGTATGGCATAACCCATGGTGTTTATAGTTGCATTGAAACCTCAGGCTTATAATGAAATGTTCTAGAAATTAACATCATGGTCATATAAGAATTGGGAAATGTCTTGTTTTTAGGAATTCAGATTAAATTTATATAATATCTATAGTACTATTTATTACTGAAGTTCAGAATAATGACTCAGAGGCATATGATGCAGAATCTAAGCAATTTTGTTCAGTTTCCTCTATTTAGAAAGGCAAGAATCTTATAATTTGAGTCCAAATAGTTGTCAACAAGAATTTCTATTTAAATACCTATGAGATGCCAGATGTATTACAGATGTCTCACTGTGGCTCTTATGGTGTGAATGGTCCTTAGAGGTCCCTCTACACTCAACAGTCACTGACTTTACAAAACTCTTAAAAGATACCCTCTGCTGTTGGAAAAAGGCAATTTCCAAAGATTCAGAGCATCAAGAATGGGTCTCTCTCATTAATGGATAGTTTCCTAAATATAAGCTATAATCTTCCTATGAAGTTCCTTTATTTTGCCTTAATTCCAAAGAGTAGCATAAATCACATCTTTTCTCCACATAACAGGCTTCAAGTCTCAGGAAGGAGTGACCTTGTTCCCTCTCTTTTTTCCCCTCTCTAGGTCCAGCTTCTGCCATTCTTCAAACCTTTCTCTGGAATTCAACACAAAGATGACTATTTGAAGCTTGCCAAACCCTTTAGAACAGATATTAGTCACTTGAGTCACTTTCAAATCCAAATCATGTTAAGATCACCCATAACAGCTGCAAAGAACTAATTATTTTTACTTCTGAATAAGGGAATGATTAATTTGTATCAAATTCATAATTTTGGATGATCAATTTTCAAGGGGCAATTTCTAAGCCCTACATCAATTTTCAGATAGTATTGTTTAAAGGAAGAATGAAGAAATCTTTCATAACTGACAGGATTCAGTCAAGAATCACATGAGCCACGGCACGACTTATTGACCACCAGGACTGGTAAGAATGGCTTCCCTAACTCCACAACAAACTAACCTCAACCCACTAATTGTGCTTCTGGGAACTACCGCTGTCCATTATCAAACAACATTTGGTTTTGCAAATTACTTAGTCTCCTAGCCCTAAACAAGTTTCTCCACTATACTAAGCTGGTAGAAGGAGGGATTCCACAAGATATCTTTGACCAGTAGAAGTAATACTGTGGACAAGACAGCTCTGATTTCTCTCAAAGTATTAAACAGATATCCAGATCCTTGGATAAATAAAAAATGTAAGCTAGTGTACTCATTCCAATCACCCAACCGACAGCTGTGCTTGGCCACTTCCTCATATCTACTCAGAAGAGCTCAGAGCTAATACCCAAGATCCCTCAAAATTCCCCTACAAACCTGATCCTTAAACACACATATAGACACACTTCCAAAGAAAGTGAACCTCTAACACATCAAGAAGCAAGTGTCAAAAATTAGCATTAATTTTAACAAAGTATTCTTCTATCTATAAGAACTACCCAGAGCATGTGACAAGTCAAAGACTAGGACAGCCTTAACTTAATGTATATTTAGGAATGGTAACCTGGGAGTCCCAGGTGCAATGCTTCTCAATTCACTGGGTTGCAAGTGTTTCTCATTCAGAGGGGAGTCTTGAAAGACCAATTATGGCAGTGGAAGAGCTGAGGAAACAAATATCATTGTTACCCCAAAGGGCTATAAGGGGGATGGGGGTGATGGGCATTGAATGCGTCACTTAGTCATAGCAATATTAACCCCACTATGATTCAACTAAACTGAAACCTGGTCTTGAAACTAAAGTAGTGTGATAAACTAAATATGCAGGTTAATGATGATATAGCACAAATCCCTCAACATTAAAAACCAGCTTTTGACTCCAAAAAGAGACTTCCAACATAGCATGTAAGGTGAACAACAACGAGGGGTCAGAGAATTTTTAAATCCTACCTCAGACTTTATTACATGAGAGGGAAGAGAATCTTTTTTTAAAAAATTAAACTTTGGATTTTCAAAATAAAATCAGACAATTTTCACCATTCTCAAAAGGCTAAAATGCGAGTTTATTGAAAGAAATGGGTTTCTCCAGAAAGATTAAAGAATTTGGGAAACAATTAATTGGGAAGTATTAATTTGAAATCATTTGGGCAACTCCAAATTTTACCAGTTGCTTAAATTTTTAGGCATGCACTTTACAGAAAACATTTTTTAAAAAACAAACAAACAAACAAACAAACGAATGAATGGTTTCCAAAAATACGTGGAAGCTGGAATCCATCCATCTCCAGGTTAATGCAGTCTTTAGGTTTAACATCTGCCTCCCAGATACTAAAACTGTGAGGTTGGTTAAGTTTGCCTTTTGGTGAGAAGATCTTGTCAAAAGGAGATTAGAGACCAGAAATGCTAAGATTGAAAGCTCTCTTTATTGGTTCCTTTTCCCCTCCCTCTCTGTGAGGACGTCAAGATGATGATGGCATCAATCTTTCTGGAGAAAGCAAAGCAGTTTTACCACCTGAACCTACGCTGCAAAGCAAAGCCAGCACAAATCCTACAGAATTTCAGAGAACAAAGCATAAGGAAAAGAATGCAAAGTGTGCCCTCTATCGGTCGGAGTGTTTTAATTGTGGAGTGGCTGCGTGGCAAGTCATATCCAGCAATGAGAGGTAAGAGGCTAAGGCCATTACTGTAGAACAATTCTAAATTGTTGACCCAGAAGCAAGGATCTAGCAGAAGCCCACTTGGCCAGAAGTGAAGAGTGCTCAGCCTGGTTCTGACCAGTCTATGAACCAGCAGTGTGAGAGATACAAGTCACATCAATGCCAGCACCGTATGTCATCAGCTGGAAAACTGCAACAGCGATTTCTAAAACTCTATATTATTGTTGTATTAATGAGTTCAAAATTAGACCATATGAGAAGTTTTAACAGAACCCCTTATGCTATTTATATTTTTGTAAACTTTTTAGGGAAATAGAGAGGAGAGTTTAACAACTATTTTTTGCGTGAGAGATTATTAGCCAAGTAATTATTTACTGAAATAAATCTTGAGATAGTGCTTCAAATGTGTCCTCATACTGTGAATACACACATGGCAAATGGCTGGAAACCCACACATGGAAAATAAACTTAGGGAACAAATTTCTGTATCAATTGGAAGCAGCCATTTGGCATCATGTTAATTAAGAAGGTCGACCTCCTATTTCTTTAACCAATGCTTTTTAACCTGTTGAAGGCAAGAAATGAACCATGAGTCACTTTGAGAATTCAGTGAAAGCTCTAGATCTTCTCGCTATACCTTACCCCCACAACAAGAAAAGATTTTCCTTCTAATTTCAGTAGACAGAAAAACCCTGGCCCCACCTCTGGAAGCCAAGTTAAGAAACCCTACTCAAAAGAAATGTTCTGAGCAAGCCTAACTGTCTTATGAGTGTTCTTAATATCCTTTAGCAGGTGATGAAATTGAAAGGTTTTAAGCAAATTGTAAAGGTTTTCCCCAAACAACTATATAAGAGGGAAAGCTACCTATGTCTGTTTCTCAATGCTTTAGGGTAAAAACAATATTTAATAGCTTTTCTCTAATCCTGATTGGTTACTCTGATTGTCTTACGATGGTTATATGTGTGTATACATAAAATACATACATACATACACACACACATACATACAAACACATGTTGACATACACACACAAGCGTGCACCCACAAACACACATATTTATTCTGGTTACTGTTGTGCCAGAAATATAAGCGGTTACTATAATTCATATACAAGAATAGTGATTTTTTTTAAAAACAATAGTGATCAAAAAATTTACCAACACAGTATGCAAATTTTTATCGGATTATATAATACTTATGGTCCTACACCTCAGTTAATCTACCCCCTCAGCCTTCAGTTACTTAGTATCAGTTATGTTGTTAGCATAATTATGAGTTCTAGGAAGTTCTGAGGCTCCACAAAAGTCTGTAAACCAAAGAACTTTTGGATGGGTTCAAAGGTGATTTATTTCCTTTTTAAATGAATGTTTATGTTAAAGGTGTACTGTGTACAGGAAAGGCCAGGGAATTCAGGTAGGTTGGCTTCTAGTTCTAGCTCTCTTCCATTTAACTGTTAGTTTTAAAAATTATATTTATTTCAGTAAGCAGCTCACCTTCTTGAAAAGTCAGCCCAGTCTCACCTCCTTTGAAAGGTAGTAACATGTCAGGGATCTCCTGGAAGGCACAATGCTGAAAAACTATGTAGTCTATTCACTCCAACAGAAGAACTTGTTCTGAAATACACACACACACACTCCTACCTATGCCTCTCACAGGTATGTCTACATAGCTATATTTATACTAAAGTCATAAACATAAAAATGCAGATTGAATGTTTTCCTGCACTAATTTATGTTATTAATATGATTGCCTTTAAGAACACAGACACCACTTTCTTTTATTTTCCACTAAATGATTATTCGTACGGGCAAAGTATTTGGGGATGAAAATCCCTTATCGACCCTTTCTCTAGAAGTGTTTCTAACATATAGGTTCCTCCCAGAGTTTACCTTACCATGCCCCAAACTCACCTGTCATTTGAGATACTCTATCATTCAAATAACAAACAGATACACCGATAAAAGACTCCATAAGAGAAGCCACAGGCATGAATCTATGGGAGCTGGACGGGGCAGTGGAGGACAGGCCACTGTGAACGTCACTCATCCATTCACAAGGGTGTGGGAATGTCAGGAGTGGGAGCTGATCCAAAGGCACATAACACACATGTGGATATACAAACAGGCACTAGCACTCTGTAAAATGGCAAAGATTTTGAGAAGAGACTTCAGAATAATGACTGGGCTGGGGTTGTTTTATTCCTCAGTGGGTTTTTTTGTTTGTCTTTAAACTCCTTACACCTATTATCTAACCATTCATTCAAACTGCAACTATGTGCGAAGACTTTCGAATTAAAGAAAGATAAAAAAGCCTTTCTCATTAAGTCACCACCTGGGACAAAATAACCAGAATAAAGGTGAAAATGAGAGTTCTTTAAGAGTAGCATCAAAAGCTAAGAAAACTATGAGGGAATAATTGATTTTGGCTTCAGAAGAAAGGCGGAAAATTCCAGGAAGACTTCGTAGAGGCAGTGCCCTTTTCCTGGCGTCTACCACACGCTTAACAACATAAAAACATGAAAACACATGGTATGCTTGGAAATGAAGTAATCTGGTATAGCTCAAGCGTATAGTGCTTTCAGGGTGATAGAGATTTGGAAACAGGCTGCGGTCAGATGGTGGGGAACCCTTGAATGCAACGCGGAAGAGACTGACATTTATTGTACAGTCCATATGGAGACCTGGGATGTTTGGAGGTCTGTTAGCAGAGACGGAACATGATTAGATCTATGGATGAGAAAAATTCAGTGCGGCAACACTGCAAAGGATAGAGTGAGGAAGAAGTAGCTGCTGAGAGATGAGGAGTCAGTGAGGGTCTGAACTCGAAAATAACCTTTGGTAAAAGAAAGGATGGGGTGGATGTAAACAACATTCCTGAGGTAGACTCACTAAATCTGAGTGAATGAATCAAACAGGCTTCCAGCCTTGACACATAGAAACATCATGAATAGAAACAAGAACACAGGCAGAGGAACACAGTTAGGAGAGGGCATAGAAGAGGAAAGAGTTGTCAAGGTTAAGTGCTATCCAAAAGCAATAGATGAGAAATCAGAGGGTAACATAATCTGCAGCTCAAAAAAATCATTCATTCTAAAAAAGGTTAGGACTTGAGTTGAAATTACAGTTTAAGATACAGGGATGGGTCAAATCCCCAATGAAAGCAAAAAGGTAAAGAAATACTAGTCTGTGCCTGCTCTCAATGAGGGGACCAAAGAGAAGTGGGAAGAATGTGGGAAGCACAACTAGAGTGTGGTGTCACTAGCCACAGGAAGAGACTTTCTTTGGAAACGAGTGATAAGATATCTCCAGAGGAATGAGTAACAGAGGACTGTGATAATATTTGTGGAGTTGGCAATGAGGTGAGTATTGAATATGGATGAAGAAAACCCTCTCAGTACAATGATGGAGGTAGAAGCCAGATTGTGACAGATTGAAGAGTGAATGAAAGAGGATTGTTAATCAAGAGAAGGAAAGGGGGAGAAGTGAAGAAAAGGGGAAGAGATTGGGAAACAATGTGAGGAAGCAGGAAATTAAGAATTTTAAAATTGGGGAACAGCAGCATGCTTGAAAAGAGGGTGACTCCTACAGAAATATCCTAGAGGAGACTAGGTGGGGGATTGGCCTTGGAAAAACTAAAAATGCTCTATCCTTCCTTACTCATCCATCTCTTCCTCCCTCCCTCCCCTATCTCCTCCTCCCTTCCCCTGTCCTCTGTCCTGTTGTCATCCTGAGAGAAAGATGAAGAGAAAACAAGAACTGAGAAAGATAAGTAAAAATCCTGTTTAGTTACAAAAACGCAATTCTCCAAAGTCACTGTCCCCACCCCCTTTTCAACATATACCTGCACACCTAAATATGTACACACATATACATACAGGTATATATACATTCTCTATCATAGTTATATATGTAATTTATGCACTTTAGTATTAATTAGCTCCTTCCATATGTATCCCAGCTAAAAATATGAAAATTTATAAATATGGACATGCCACACTGTATTTACCTAATGATCAATCCTTGAATGCTGCAGATCATGGGAAAAAAATAATGAACATCATGATAGTTTGAAAAAAAAAAAAAAAAAGGAAGTTTCAAACTTTATTTTCATCCCAGAACTTACTACCTCCTTTTAGCAGTGTGGTTATCAGGTGCTATATCAAATGATTTGTCTGTCATCTATTCTGGTCTTGGGATAAGAATGCTTATTTCCAGAGGGGAAAAAAAAAAAGGATTAAAAGGCAGTTGGTTGGAAGGAAAGAAGTAAAAAGTAGCCTGGACAATAAATCAAGAGCTGGTTTTGCATTAAGGAATTAGAAGTGTCATTTCCAACTTGGGATTTCTGCAAATATTGGATTCTACCCAAGCTGGATTTTACAAGCAGATAAAGAAAGCCAGGATTAAATGGAGACCTGGAGGAATGTCACCTATTCTGAATCACTTCCAAATTTCAGTAGCTAAATAAGATGTTGGCTGGGGCACGGCAACTTTCTGACCTCCATGCACTAGTAAGATACTAGCCGGAAAAACTCAGAATTCTGCTGGAAGAAAAAGCAGCCCATTAACAAAAGAGAGAACAAAAGAAAAGAAAGAACATGCTTATGTTGCAAAGTTAAACATCACATCAGCTTTCCTGAAATACTCTGGAACTTTAAAAAGTAAGCATACAAAATGTATTTTGAAGCTTTCTCATTTAAGTGTAGGTTAATATGTTCCATGTGCCATTTTGTATTTTGAAAGAATACTGCAAGAAATATGCTGTTACTAAAAGTACTTGTAAAACCAGATATCTCCAAATCTCTTCATTAATTATTTTTTATTATTAATTTCAGGTGTACAAGATAATGTAATGGCTAGACATTTAATCTCTTCATTAAATTTTTAAAAATACAAATTGATTTAGCCCTATGAGGTTTAAGAGAAAATGTTTATGTTTTTTTACCAACCTCGGTTGCCAGAAATACACCACACTGTTTGTGATAAATACTGCAGCTTCATGGAAGAAGCCAAATCTAATCTTAGGAAAATGAGATGTTTCCACACTTCAGTATGGAAAAGACCACAGCAGGAAAAACTTGTCATACCACGCCCCCTACCACCAGACCACCAGAAGTACGAACCACGTTTCGGGGACTTGCTGCTTTTAAAGAGTTTTATCAAGAAGTTTTCATGAAGCCCTAGTTAAAATGTGACTGAGCGTATACACGGAGTGAAAGAGATGTAAAAATAAATCACTATGCACCAAGCTCAAGAAATCCCAGGAGACTATAATGAAGTGATTTGCCCATCCACCTTTCAGTAATTCAACCTGAAATGTGGCTTACAACCATTCCAAAAAATAAAATGAATCAAATAACCCAGTTTACAATACAAACAAATTAGAAGAGGTCCCAAGACAGATACAGGCAGGACGGGTTAACAGTAGCTAAGAATGACTATGCTTTTGAACTGGGAGGTGGGTGAGGGGGCCACTGAGTTACTGCAGCCATACACATGAGTTGTCAATTAGCTTTTCAAAACATTGGCAGTGTCTCCTCTCTACAAGATATTCATTCTCAGTATTGTGTTTGTGCCTAATTAATTTTTTAACTTATTGCTACCAGGCTCTATTAGTGTTTATTAAATGCATTTATATTTTATGAATTTGTTTTCTAAATAAGGGGAACAAAGAGTAATTGGTATTGTTCATGATGGTCTCCCCCATACAAAGGTTTGTCTAAAAGTAGGAAAGGTCAAAATTCTATTCTCTCAATCCTCTGGCTATATTTTGAAATAAAACACGGAGTTAAATGATATATTTGCTCTCTATTCCAGACTGGATGCAATTGATTTCAACTGACTAAATTATCTGATCTCTGCCAAGAATTTTATTTCATTAAGAAAATGATATTATAGCGCATCTGAGATCATAGAGTAGACTAAACATAATGCCAAAGAAGTTCTGAGAATGCTCCACAGTGAAGGTTTGATTATTTGCAGATGGAATATGGAAGAAAAAAAAAAAGAATCAGATCCGAGGCATTAGCCTAACCAATCCTGGTATCACTGCTGCCTACATCGTAGCACAAAGCCAAGAAAATAACTGATCTCTGAAGCCACAACACCTTCTTTTTGGAAGGTACTAATCACTTTTCTTCCTAGAAAGTAATATTTAACTGCCACTATCCAAAACAAAGGGAAAGGGGGGAAATGTTGGTACCACAATAGGCTCTAGCCTGTCAGCTGTCACTGCTGACATGATTTGGCTGGTCGTCAAGCATTCACCAAAGAACTCATTTAAACCAATCTCCTTTGGGAAAGCCGATTGTTTGGTATGGGCAACAATCGGTGTAGGATCAATCAGTGGACATGAGATCAATTAAAACCAGCTTAAGTTTGTGAAGAGGAACAACTCACACAACCTGAGTTAGATCTCTATTCATTTCAATACTCTCACAATACAATCCTTAAGCTTCCTTGCAAGGCAGCAAAGCTACTATCACCCTACACTGTCTAGCCAGCCCTTTAAGTAGTTCCACTTTTAATTAAAAACACAGTACACCCTTTGTTGGCACAGATAGTGTGGTCACTTTTAAGGACCGCAGTTATTTTAGCCAGAAACTTGGGAGTTGGGAAGGAACATCTGTTAAAAAAAGGGGGAGGAGAGATACACTTTGATAGAATTTTTTTTTTTCTGTACAACCTTACCAATTTACATGTACTTGAAAGTATTTGAATTTTATTAAATGGAAAGGTTGGTTTGGCAAAGTTACCATCGCACACTTCAGAATTTAGTTTCTAAATGGCAGCATGTGGGGATGGGGAAGGTACGAGATTTTGCTAAAGCAGCTTTGAAATAAATAGGTTTTGCCTCAGATACCTAAGAAGGCACAGGCAGGACTTGAGGACGGCACTGAGGAGGAAAGCATGCAGTGTTCTCTTCTGGCCGCAGGAGTGCTATAATGTCATTCTCCACCAAATAGCATCTCCACGTTAAGTTCTACTAAAACAATATTTGTGATTCTTCCCTACTCAGCCACAACAGTCCGTTGGATCAGAAAGGCATCCCTGAATTAGTAAATCTGCTGACAATCTATATTTCTCAAACTTTAAGCCCTTGAGTTTCTTCAACCAAGGGGACTGCAACTTCTGCTTCTAAGAGGGGGAAAAGTCTCTCCAAACACTTTTGACCAGTGTAATAAAAAATTGCCAACTTTACTGAATCATACCTTGAAAGAAAACACTGGGGTGGAGAAGGAGCCATTGGGGGTGAGGGGAGGAGAGAGAGAGAGAGAGAGACAGAAAGGGACTTTTCAAAGACTAATATCAATATCAAACTTTCATGGCCTCTGGGAAGAAATTTCTCCCTAGTATTTTTATGCAGAATAATTTCTGAAAAGGAGCATTCCCCAAATGTCGAAAGTGAGAGAGAAAGAGAGTCAGAGAAAGGGGGATCCTTATAACCCACAGGTTTGCAGTGTCAATTGAACAGGGCTAAGAAAGTTGCACGCCAGAGTTATCTCGAGCTCTGCCCTTGGGCGGGCCAACCTCAGCCCCACCGGTAGGTGAGAACAGCTTAACGACGTCCTAAAAAAAAACGATGAAAAATTAGGACGCGAAAAGCTCTCTCCCAAATCTGGATGTAGGACCGGAGACTCCATAAAACGAGTTATAAACAAATCACATCACAGGTCGAGTGAGACATTTATATCCCAGAAAAATCAGATGTGTTAAACTCAAGACAAATTCTAACCGCGAAAAAGTCCAAATTACTAGATAGCTCTAAGGGGATGCGGTGCACCTCCCAGGAGCGGGTAATAGTAATACGTACAAGGTGGGGGAAAGGAAAGGGGGAGTTGTTTAAATCCCCCAGAAGACCTAATTGCGTTCAGCAGCTCTGTCCCTAAAATGCAGCTGGATTAGCTGCGGCCACAGCAGGACTCGGAGATGAGATGAGCTGCGCGCACTAAATCTGCAGGAAAGCTAGCTTTCTGAAACCTTTCTGGAGCCTTTCACTCGCCCTTCCGGCTGCGCACACAAGTGATGGAGTGGGAGGGAGCGGTTCAAAAGCCGCAAGTGAATTTCAGTGCGAACAGAAATCTCTCTCAGAAATAGCTGCTTTTGAGGGAAGTAAGTGGAGAGGGCAAAGTCGGGCCTGTCCCCAAAACATCACTCTGCAGGCGAGCGCTCCCCAGAAAACCTGCTCAAGAGTTACTGCTCAATACAGAAAGTTCAGTGAATCATGCCTACTAGTCTTAGGATCCAGAGAAAGAGATCAGTATTGCCCTTTTCCTGGAAATACAGGTTCTCCACCTCGATATGCTACCCCTCCACCTCTCTCTCTCTCTCTCTCTCTCTCTCTCTCTCTCTCTCTCTCTCACACACACACACACACACACACTATGCACACTATGCTCGGTTGTGTCCGTACATAGGGATCTGGGATGAGGATTTCGGGCGCGTATGCGCTGGGGAAGGTAGCGATAGATGAGCCACAGGGGAGGTCAAGAGCACTAAAAAGAGAGACAGAAAAGAACAAGAAAACTGGGTGCCAGATAAGAAATGAGACGTAAAGAGAAGAGTTTAGGAGTCGAGGCGCGACACGAAACGTGAGCACCGACCGCACCACTTAGCCCGGAGCGCCGGCAGGACACCCGGCTCTCCAGGCGTCTCGCTCCCTTGCCGCGCCTTCTGAGGACAGAAAAGACAGGGTTCTGTAGGTAGTGGGGAGCGGAAGTGTGCACGAGCGAGGGCAGAGGGCACCGTCCTGCCCCTGAGCCGCAGGAGTCCGGGCGTGAGCTCGGCGACCCGCCCCCCGGCCCCACGCACCTCCGGCGGAGTCAGACCCACCTCGTTTACTGCGTCTCCATCGGTTGCCTTGGCAGTGGCTGTAATCCATACAGTTCAGGATGATGAGGGCAAAGGAGAAGAGGCGAAACTGCATCTGGGCGGTCGGACGGGGGAGAGACGCCTCTCAAAGTCGGGGAACTGGAGGGCTCATCGGAGGAGCCGGCGCAGACCTCGCTGCTGGAGAAGACGCAGAGTCGCCACTAGCCCCGGGGCCGCACTGCTCAGTTCGGCACCGTCAGCACCTTTCCGCCTTGAACCTGAGAGACAAGGAGGAGAAACAGGGTGGGTGGGAGATGGAGAGAGCCCCCGGGAGTCAGCGGCCTCTGCGCGCGTCCCAACTTGAGAAGGGGAGGAAGGGGGAAGCGAACTCATAGCCTGGCGCAAGCCGCGGAGCAGCTTAACCCAGAGCGCACAGCTGCCGGCGACTTGGAGAGGAAGGTGATTGCAATCAGTGAATTAGCAATCTCTGCTGAGCTGCAGGCTTCGACCCGGGGAAAGGGCGTGTGCGGCTCTCCAGGGAAAGGAAAGTGCTCCAAAGGCACCGAGGGCGCAGGGTTAAAGAAGCGCTTTTCAGCCCTTTAGTTCCACTGTGCGGTACCCAAGCGCCGCGGTCGCCGTGGCGGGGCGCGGGGCGCCTGCCGCGAGCACTTACGTCTCGGGCGGTGCGGGCGCCTAGGAGCGGCGCTCCATCCCCGGCTCCGGAAGCCAGCCGCCTCCCTAGCACGTGGGCTGGGGAAAAGTTTGCCGAGACCCACCGGGAGCGCGTGGCAGCTCGGGGTGACGGCGGCCGCCGCGGGTTCGAAGTGCACGGAGGGTCCTCCGGACTGGCGGCGCCGGGCAGGAGCGCGGCGAGGCGGGCGCGTCCGCAGCCGCTAGGATGCTGCGTCCCCGCCCGGGAGTGCGAGCCTCCGGCGAGGGGCACGCCCGCTCTCACTCTCGGGGTCCCTATCCAATTGGGCGATTTCCTGAGCCGTCTCCACAGCTACTTCCCAGCTAAGGTTTCTCCCTTGTCAAGTTGTGGGAGACAGAACGCTCACGCGAGGCCGAAAGGATGTGGCGAGCGCACTTTCCGACGGAGATGCAGCTCGGCGGAGGCTCGGGATGCTTCTATAAGTAGGTGGTGCTGTGGTCCAAGGCTTCTCAGTCAAAGCTGCCTCGGAGTTCCTGGGTCCTAAAGCCAGAAACGCTCGGGTTTCCCTGAGGTCCTAAAGAGAGCTGACAGCTCTCAGCGAGCCGAGCCCCCACTGAATCCCCTCCCGGCTTCCCTGGACTGGGTGGCCCAACTGAGGAGCACCTGAGACGGAGGCGCCCCCTGACCGTGCAAGGCCCGGGAGCCCAGCGGGCTTCACCCCCAAGTGTGACGACTTGATATTCCAGTGAATATCCCTCCATCATCATATACACCACTCCCCCCATACATGCACACACCAAACTGATTGTACTTCTAAAGGAGTTAAATCCATGGGAGAACAAAGTCTTCTCTAAACAATCCCTCTGCATTCCTGTACAGCTTTGAGACCCATTCTAGATCAGTGGTTATCAGTGTACTTTAAAATATTTAAAAGTAAAATTAGCACAAGACCAAATAGACCTAGCACTATCATTAATCACGTGGGTCACTTTGGGCATTTCTCTGGATCACAGACTCCTTGGTGGTATTTTTAGGAAATTAGACCAAGATCTCTCCCCTCTACCATGTTCTGGTTTGTAATCATTTTCTATTTGTATCAAGAAGTTTGCTATGGGGTCTAATTAGTGTGAGGACAAACTCATCATCGATGGGTTTTCAATGTAGAAAAATGAGAATTAGCCACTGTCATCCTTAGTTAAATTTACAGATCCTTTTCAACCTTGTCTTCAAAGATTATTTTCCATAATTTTAATCATTTAGGTCACACAGTTGACATTTTTTAAACCAGAGATACTTTTCAGGTTAGTAAACTCACAGATCCAGTTCATAAAAAAGAATTTTAACAGCACTGCTTCTGCTGAAGATTGGTTAATGCTCTTAATAAGATAAGAATGGGCTTTGGGAGAAAAGAAGATTCCTAATTCCTTTCTTCTTGTGCTTCCTCCTGGTCTGTCTCTGCTTTTTAAAGACACCACTGATCCTCAAAAATCTGTCACACTTAGTTCTTAAGGTACTTAATCTCTTTGGGGCAAGTTTGTTGATAATGCAGATTTTTTTTTTTTTTTTTTTGCTATTCACTGAATATTTTTCCAGATTTCAAGAACCCAGGAATGTTCTTGCTTAAAAAAATACAACCCTAGCGATCCTAAACTATCATTAACTTTAATCCTGTATTTCTGCTTCCTTTCATTTCTAAACTCTGAATGTGTTCTTGTTGAAGCTCAGAGTTCACAGTTTCTCGATCTTGGAGGCTCAATGGACTTTTCGTCAAACTGAGTTTAGATGGTGGTTTCATTAAACTAGCTTTGTAAATAGACAAGTGCCTGGTGTCTGTTCACAGAGAAGCATACTGATGAGGTCGACTTCATAACACTTTTCAGTGATAAAAAAGGTTAACTGAAGGCAGGAGGGGATGATGTTATAAATGGGAGGCAACTTGTGTACTTTGCTTTTTTGACGTGTAATTCATTCATACAGCTAAAATACAATCCTTAATAAAAGGCATACAAGGAAAAGGTTCTGCCCCAGCCAGACAGTTCTCCTCCCTCCTCCTCATAGACAACTAGTTATCCGTGTAGAACCTTCCATGTTTTGAGTATACTTTCAGAGATATATTGTGCTTAGTGAGAATGTGTGTGTGTGTGTGTGTGTGTGTGTGTGTATGGAGAGAGAGAGAGAGAAAGAGAGATACAAAGTCATGCACCGCTTAACAGCAGGGATGCATTCTGAGAAATGTCATTAGGTGATTGCATCATTGTGCGAACATCATAGAGTGCACTTACACAAACACAGATGCGTATTGCTTCTAAGCTACAAGCCTATACAGCATGTTACCCTACTGAATATTGTAGATGACTGTAACACAATGATAACTATTTGTGTGTCTCAACATATTTAAACATAGAGAAAAGTACAGTAAAAATACGGTATAAAAGGTAAAAAAAAAGGTATACCTGTATAAGACACTCACGATGAATGGAGCTAGCAGGGCTGAAAGTTTCTCTAGGTGAATCAGTGATGAGTGGTGAGTGAATGTGAAGGGCGAGGGCATTACTACAATAGACTTTATAAACACTGTACACTTAGGCAATACTTAATTTATAAAAAATATTTTTTCTTCAATATTAAAGTTAGCTTACTGTAACTTTATCACTTTATATTTTTTAAATTTTTTAACTTTTCAACTTTTGTAATAACATGGAGCTTAAAACAGATTGTACAACTGTACAAAAATAATTTCTTTATATTTTTACACTGTAAGTTTTTTCCTATTTTGTTTAACTTTTTACACTTTTTTGTTAAGAACTAAGACAGGAGCACCCCTAGGCCTATACAGGGTGAGGATCTTCATTATCACTGCCTCCCACCTCCACACTTTGTCTCAGGGGAAAAATCTTTAGGTTCATTAACAGGCATGGAGCCGTCATCTCCTGTGATAACAATACCTTTTCCTGGAATACCGCCTGGAGGACCTGCCTGAAGCTCTTCTTGAGGAGGTATTACTCATTTCAGAACTATGTCCATGGTAGTTTGCTTGGTTTCTTTTTTTTCTCAGAGATTTGCTTATAAGCAGATAATGCACCATGAACATTCCTCTCTATTAATGAAAACCATTCCATGTTGGGGGGCTCCATGTTTTCAAACTTTTTAAGGAGCTCGTTGAGGTCTGCAAAAGCTTCTGCTAAACCCTTCACTGTATAATCTTATGGGACCACCATCGAATTTGTGGTTCATTGTTGACTGAAACGTCATTATGTGACTTACGACTATATGCATGAGTGGGTGTGTACGCATACACACTTTCTTCCTCTTGTCTTTTATACAACTAGAATAATGTATCCACTAATCTGCACCTCAATTGTTTTCATGCATCTTAGAGTTCATTCACTATCAGTTCATAAAGAACTTTCTTGTTCTTTTCATACAATCACATATCATTTCATTGTACGGTTGTATTTAGCCAGCTCCCAACTGATAGAAACTTAGATTATCTTCATTCTTTTCCTATTATAAGCAAGGCTTCAATTAACCTTCTCATGGGTCATTTCACCTTTGCATTACAAATTCCTAAAAGTAGAAAAGTTGGATCAAATACTTGAATATGCGTGTGTGTGTGTGTGTGTGTGTGTCTTCTTAAAATTAGAAAAATTGGAAGAGGTTCTTAAAAAAAACCTCTTCCATAGAGGTTCTATCAAATTATCGTGTGTGAAAAGGTCCGTCTCCCTACATACCAACCAACATATGTTTATCTTTGATACTCCTAGGCAAAAACAGGTATCTCAGTAATTTTAATTTTTATTTCTTTTCTTTTAAATGAATTATGTGTCTTTAATATATTCAAGCAATTTATATTTCCTTTTCCACGGACTCTCCAAGATATTGTTTACCTCCTTTTCTATGTTCTTTGTTATTTATTTTTGCATTGTAGGAGATAGATGATAGATAGATAGATAGATAGATAGATAGATAGATACATACATACATACATACATACATACATACATACATACAGATATATACAAAGGGTGCCCAAAAATGTATACACACTTTAAGAAAGGAAAACTGTATTAAAATTGTAATACTCAATATATACCAATAACAAAAGATGAATATAAGTCATGTTTGACTTCTGCAATTACAAGAGATGCTCAAAGTGGTTACCGTCAGTGTCCAGACACTTCTGATTATGGCTTGAACTACTGCTTGAGCAACACTGACCAAAGTGTCCACTTGTATACATTTTTTTTTTTTTTTGGCAGCCCCGGTATTATCGTTTGTGATTAATTTAAGTTTCAAATATTTTTTAAGTTTATCATTTGTCTCTTAACTTTGCTGTTGAATATATTACTATGATGAAAATTTTAAAATATTTTTTATGTAGTTAAATCTATCAGTCTTATCTTATATAGCTTCTGTGTTTGTGTCATACTTGTTAAAGCTTTTCTCCATGCCATTCTTAAATTTTCATTTGGCAGTTTCTGCATACTTTTTTAAATGTTAAAAATCATAAGATGTTAATGATTTTATTGCCGTATGGCATGGCTATATTAGAACAGATTTAAATTTTTCTGAATCTTTCCTAAGAATTTTTGTTCATAGATTTGGTTGACTTTGGCTCTGACACTCACTTTCATTAGCTAATTGATTTAAAATTCTCTTATCTTTTATGTTATCAGATATTCATATTCTCAAATTTAAAGTTTTCAACAATCTTCTTATTCATTGTTGAAATCAGTTGATGTTAAACTCACTCCTTCAGTCTAGAATTTATCCATTAGTTGCTTTGGAATAAATTATGTCATTTTTGCAATTGAGTCATATTGATACTATAATTGTTTACCTGTTAAATATAAGCTGAACGTCCATTTTGCTAGTTGCATGTGATAGCCTATGGTCATTTATTATATTTTGTATGAAATAATTAAATTAATTAGTATGAAAGATCTTCAACAAGGTCATTGACCAGTCCTTATCCAGGCTAATTTGTTGTTTTAAAAAGCCACACCATAATCATTTATTTAACATTTGAAAAATGTGTAAATATTTGACTCCTCCAAATATTAATGCTGTGTCCTGCCACATGAGAACCCATCTGTAGGCTGATGTGATAAGGCCTAGTTCTCATTTTGCTCTCTATCCCCATGGAAGAGATCCAGGAGGCAAGGAACTCCAACTCAGACCAGCTCATAAGAGAAAACTCAAGATTTGACCTGAAGTTTTAAAATTACTTCCTTTATTTAATCTTGTGTGCTCTGAACTCTTTTGAACTAAAGTAATGTGTGTCATTTCCATTCTCTTTTGTGTGAATGCAGTTGCTGGAAGGAAGTGTTACTACATCCAGTTAATAACAAGAGATACATAAAGATTCTTAGCTATTTTAAGAATTAGACTTAGTTTTCCTTCATGTGAAGAGTATACCTCTTTTCACTGTGATGCAAATCGAGATAAACAATACAACAGGTAATCCCTAAGAAAAGAATATACCCTCCCCAGCACTTTTTTTCAGTCCTAGTATTCAAAATAGATATGCCTCTTCTAGGCAATTAGTTAGTCTTTTTAACTTATGGTTATAATGAATTGTGTTACTGTTCAAAAGCAAATGTGTAGCTTACTGTCAGCCAGTGTATAACACAAGCAGGCTCTTTGTGTACTACCCTGTTTCCCCGAAAATAAGACCTAGCCAGACCATCGGCTCTAAGGAGTCTTTTGGAGCAAAAATTAATATAAGACCCGGTATTATATTGTATTATCATATTATATTATATTATATTATATTATTAGTATATTATATTACATTACATTACATTATATTACACTATATTAAAGGCCTGGTCTTATAATAAAATAAGACCTGATCTTATATTAATTTTTGCTCCAAAGTGTGCATTAGAGGTGATTCTCCAGCTAGGTCTTATTTTAAGGAAAACACGGTAGTCTCATTTCTTGCTCCATTTTATCTTTCTATTCTTATTTTCTTTTTACTGTGTTTTACTCACCTATTTTTAATGTATTCTACTTTGCAATATTATATTCATCTTTATAAGCCACTTTAACTTTGGAACAATACAGAAATTTCAAAAATCATAATACTTATCTGGTATACATGATAATACAAAAATGTAAACACAGGTCAGAGAAGCAATGTGAGGTTCTTCTAGTAGTTGCTGACTATGTCTACTCTATTCATTCCGGAACTGAGGAAATAACGCTGGTGTGAATGTGGTGATTCACTAGGGCCCACTGGGAAATGAACCCAAGCCAAAAGTCCATTAATTACCTAGTCTTCATAAGCTCCTCCTCTTGACATTTTGGATGTCAAAAAATTAATTGTAGTCCCCAAAAGTCTGGTTATTACCCTTCCCCCCCAAACACAGTCATCTGAATAAATGGCACCAGGTCCTTTTGGGAAAGGCTAGGCTAGGAGAAAGATTTACAGTGAGGGTCCTTGCTCAACAGACCTGACCTCCTCTTCATTCAAGGAGCTCTGGGAATGTGATGCTCTGTTGTGGTGACTCAAGTTACACTTCTGTAAGCAAGACCTAAAGTTTTTCTGTTATACAATTCAAATAAGACCTTAGGTGGCTGCCCATCTATTTCCGTTGTAGGGGAAAAGTAAGTTTAAAATCCCAGCTACAATTGTATACTATAGTTCTGCATGTGCAACATCACGTGTATATTTGGGATCCCTCACCTGTGTTACACTGTAATTTATAGCATGCTTTCAGATGGTAGAAATGTGTGAAGCTTGGAAAGATAGCTATCACAGCAGTATAAGAGCCCAAATGGACCAAGATGATAAGTATTTTGGAGAAATCAGAAGGACCCACACCATCACTCTCAAGACAAGGAAAGAGGTGCAGCAAATACCGTGAGAAGTTGATCCATAATGTCACATCAACATTGTAGGTTTGGCTATCCCACTCCAGTAAGACCTATCCACAAGCAGAGTACAGTGAAAGGCTAGGGGCAGAAAACAAGAACGATGAAGTATAGATCAGGATGTTCAGGGAGAAGACTTCCGGTTCCCAGGAATGGCGGACTAGATTACGTGAATCAACTTTCCTGCTGAGAACTACTAAAACTGCTGAATATAATAACGTGTTCCCAACAGCCACAAAGAGCTAATAAGATAGTAAGGAATAACAGACCAAACAAGAACCCAGTAGATCGAGTGAGCTCAAAAGTCACTTTCATCCTGAGGCTATTTGCCCAACATGAAAATGTGAATTTTCCATTTTTTCAGGGAGGATTAAATAGGAGACCCTCCTCACAATAAGCTGGTACCCCAGCTATACCCTTAGAGTCAAGATGGCTCAAGAGTAAAGCAGCCCTCACCACATCTTGCATCTCAGATTTACATCACTTGGGTGGTCTAGAGACCCTCAAACATTGAATTCGAATTAAGGTTATCCTAGACTGATAGTGCCCACAGGGGTTGGCAGAACAAATTCAAAATGCGCCCAAGAATAAAGTGCCTTCACCCTGAATTCACATTATTCCTACAAATAATTTTTCAAATACAACAACCAGCACAAAATAAAAAATAACTAGGATAACTAGACACATACACACACAAAAAGTCACTGTGAACAAGAAAAAATAGACACATCAACAGACTCACAAAGACTTAAAATACTGGTATAATCAGGCTAACTATGCTTTAATGTGTTTAAATAAATAAATAAACCCTGAGGAACAAATCATTATAGGATTTCAGAGTTATAAAGTACTTTGGACAGACTTAGTAGGAGTTTCTTATTTCATAAATTGAGGTAGGGACCATGTCTGTTTTATCTTGGTATCCTAGACGTACTCAGGAAGTAATGTTGATTAATTGAACGAATGAGTGGAATGAAAAGACAAAAGGGAATAGGAAATAAGAGAAATTAAGAAAAAGTGAGAGATGTAATAAATAAAATTATGCATTTGGGGAAAGGCGGAAGAAGCAAGGTTGGACGGCAGAAAGAAAAAGAATAAGAGACGGTAGAAGAAATTAGGAACCTTGAGCAATATTTTTTGTCCCGTTGTGGACTGCACTATGATGCTTTTCTTTTACAATTTTGACCCTTCTGAATTGCCTCTGCTTATGCAAATAATAAAACCTATTTTTTAGTATCCTGAGTGCACATCAAACAACAGGAGGAAAGAACTCTGGATGTGTTCTCCATGGCAAGGGGAGTCCTGATCTAAATCATAGAAGTAGGATGAAGACGAAAAGCTCCCTGGACGAACTGGTGATGTGTTTAGGGAAGTTAGTCTTGATCATCCTGGGCGATTGTATGTGATTTTCAATTATAACCTTCCCCTCTCTTGTAAAGTAATCATTCATCTTATTCATTGCCATGGAGCCTGCTGTGACTTCTTGTGAGAGAAACACACTTTCCTGTGCCATCGACATCAGTCTTGGCCATGGGATTTGCTTCAGTCAATAGCCTGTGTAACCCATGCCACCTCTAAGCAGAAGATTTAAGAGCCATGGTGAATTTCTCCTGCTTTTTTTATTTAGGAACAAAAATGACATGTTTCTAATAAGAGCTGCTCTTTTATCTTGGATCCTGGAATAAGAGGACACATACAGCAGGGCCTCAGCTAACCCTCACACACCTTTGTTGTTCTAAGTTATTGAGATGGAGGGCTCACTTGTTACCAAAGCAAAGCTGACTTACGCATCATTAAATTGCCTTTAATGCACAAACACCGATGTGTTTTAAAGTACACTCTTTTGTGTTTCCAGGGCTACATGCTTTGAGATAAAACTGAGTCAGAATAAAATGCAATGTTTGAAATATAATGTCATCTATGTTTGTAATTTTTCTTTTTTATTTCTCAATATCTATGTTGTACATGAAAGAGAACCACAAAAATTGATCGATAATCTGTATAACTCACAGATTCACAATGTCTGAGAATGCAATAAAAGAGAATCACCATAAATTCTCCCAGCAGAGGCTTAGATTGCTTTGCTCTCATTGCAGGAAAAATAGACTTTACTTTTAAATGTTAAAAAAAAAAAAATTATAAGGCAGTCTGTGTGTATAGGGAAGACCACCCCTTTCCTCACCACTACCACCATAAAAATATTTACAGACTATAAATATCTTGGTTTCAGGACTTAACTGGTCATCTGATAGTTCAGTAATAGTCTCAGTGCAGAAAGAAAAATATGTTTCTTGGTTTTAGAGGAAGGAAAAGGAAAACAACTCCAATAGTTGCATTTTTTAATTCCAAGCTGCGAAGGAAATGTTTTCTTTCATGAAAAACCAGTGAAGCAAGACTCCTCTGAATTTTTATATAAAGCTCCAAAAGAAAAAAAAAAATCAATGGATTATAAGGTAATGCCATTTCCCAAAAGGTGGGTTTTTCTCTTACAAAGTTGATAATAGGCAAGAGTACCACCAGAAATACAGTATGTAGGGAGTATGTATAGATTTAGACAACTTGCTACACAGCCTTCCTTCTCAAAAAAATTAAAATGACTTTTCGTCTAAATCTGAAAAAGAAAATTTCATTTTCCCCTTTCTTTTGAAATCACAGGGAAACAAAGAAAGTAAGAACTAGAGGGGAGGGGGAATAATAATAATAAAGGGATGGCTTTTAGAAATCATTTGAGTTTCAGTTTCAAGGACATTTTTCTTTTTTATTTTTTTCCAAAAGTCTAGATATGCAGAAAAAATAATAAGAAAAATATGCTGTTCACTGCATCCTAAATCCTCATCTTTCAAACTGGACCTGTTTGCGCGTGTCAGTTAGAGCCTGCCAACTGTAAAAGCTGGATTCCTGCTGGAAAGTCCTAGTGCAAGAATATTATATTTCTTCTGGAGAGTACCCATTGCAATTTGCTAATATTGTTAAGGTGAGAGGGCAAATTCAGTTTGTCAACTCTATCTACAGAATCAGTTTTGGAAGCTGTTGACGGTTAGGTGTTCAGAAAGAGATATTTTGGAACTCAAATGTTTTCTATTTGTTTGTTTTTTTTGAAAAAAAGAAACACTCATCCATCAAATGAGTGGGTTAGATTTCCTTTCCTGTTTGGGAAAGAATCTGTCCTTTCCCTCCTTTTGGTGACAATTCATTATTTTTACAAGATTAATCACTGGCCATAAATCTCATATGTCTAAGGTACTTGGCCTGCTCTTTGCTGCATCACTGTAAAATATTAGTAAATCTAATATAACAGATTGTGTCATCCAATGTATGCGTTTTTGAAAGTGGAAGCCAAATGTAAGTAAATTGAATTGGCTGACTTCTAAGAACCAGAGAGCTGTATGAGGTAGTTTGGACTGAGTACAATCTCAGCCCACCTCCATTCTGCTCTTCCCCTTCAGAAACCAAGTTCTTTAATTGCAAGCCCCTGACTGCCGAAAGACTGGTCTTTGTTGACCACAAAGGACCATTATGCAGCCTAATGAAATGGAATTTGGAATCTTCCATTGCTTTTCCCTCCATCCCTTAGTGCACAAACAGTTGTATCAGCTTTGCCCTATAATGCAGCTGCTTTGCAGGTGTGCGTTCCCTCCAACCCCATCCCCAACAGCTCCCTATCAGGTCAAAACTACTTCTCACAGTATTTTTGGAAGTGGAAAAGGTATCTCCTACTTCCTTGTGCGCCCTTTTTTTTTTTTTAACCAGACCATCATCTGCTGCTGAGGTCATAAACTCAATCAGTTATTCGGGATCAAGCAGGTAACATAAATGAGTTAAGTGGGTAGGTGGAGACGATGGTGAATTACAGATTATATGTCCCATCCAGAGAGGGCAATCACTAGTTGTTTCTGGCCAAAGTTGTTCACATAAGCATTTGACCTACTAAAGCCAAAGCTTTCCTTTTTCACGAGAAATTGTATATTAGTCAATGTCCAATCAGAAAATTCTACAAACACAAATTTTTATGATATACCCCAATTTCTACTTGTAGTGAACTTAAATTTTTTAAATACATACGTGCATATACACATCATTTACCAAATTAAGACTGTAGGCCTCAACTTTGTGGTCATGAGTGACATTTCCCTAGACATGTAAATGGACAGAGTTAGCCTCTTAAAATAGTTTCCTGAAGTTACAATCTCAACATTTCGTGATCGTAAGACACACTCAGTCCAGTAACCTCAGGCTACTTAACGTTGTGATTTCATTTATTTATTCATTCATCCATCAACTATTTAAGGAGTCCCTATGTTAGTGGGTGTGTGTACAGAGAAACAAGACATGGAAACTGCCTTGAAGGAGCTTACAAACCACCAGGGAGACTGACATAGGAACTAAGTCAATAAGGGTGCAAGTATTTGTTGAAGGCAAAGAGACGAACTGTCATTTGCACTGTTTTTAAAATCAGTTCTCAAAATTATACTGTCACTCAATCTTCCCTATATCTCCCGTGCCCAGCTCCTCCCAGCCGGCAAACTCTTCATACCATTTATGCCAATTACTGCATCTGCTGAAGGAGTTGGGTGTGTTTTCTGGCTGTGTTATGTTCACCAAAGTGTGCATGTCAAGAAGTCAGGTTTATGGGCCACCATCTAAGACACGCGGCATACGTGGGGAATAGGGAAACATAATTTAAGTTGGAGAAAATTAGCGTGTCTTGTTGCTCTCACTTTTCTCATCCTGACTTTTCCGTTGTCCTTTACACCTCTTAATCACCTTATCTTAATATTCACATAGGTAACACATAGCAAAACGCCTGGCGTGACTTTTAGACACTAGAAAATAATGGAATGAAATTCAATCTCTCTCAAAAAAAAAAAAGTGTCATTTGCTCTTTGAGACATCCCACCTTAAGTACTAAAATGTAAATACGTATCCAAATATACTAGGACTAATGAATGGCATTCAAATAGAAGGGTTTTCAGATGTTTGGGAATTATTTTCTCTGTGTGTAATTTACAGCTGAGTTTTGGGGGTCTCTCTATACAGCTGCAAATGAACCCCTCGAGTTTTTACTCAGAACAGAAACTGTCGACATCCTCAAGAATCAATTATAAGCCATATTTAAGGAATAGTTGGTTTTATTGAGCATCTTTTATGTTTCACATACTATGTTAGAGGATTTTTGCTGTCTATTTTAATAATTTAATTCTTACAACACTAGGTAGTGTTATCACATTTTCAGATGAGGAAACAGACTTGGGAAAATTGAATAACCTAGGCAAAATTACACACAAGTCAGTGGCAAAACCAGAGTGTAAATGGACCCTTGCTCCTCGCACTAAACCACACCATTGCTTTAAAGCAGACACTGAGTACATCCTTGCTCACTTAGTTATGATTTTACATTTATAGATCCCTTAGCTGCCACCTGTTCTTTCAGCCAAAGAAGTAAAAAATTCAGAGAACAACTCACAACTTCAAATATAGTTGTATTTGACCAATTTCTTTTAACAAAACTATGGTCAGATTTTAGCCATGGTCATGGCAAAGACATGAACAAAAATACCTATGAATTGTTTTCCCTGTTAATAAGTGCAATCATAGGAGGATAAATGGTTATTCTCTTGTAAATTTTTGCATGAACAACTGGCGTCACTAAAACAAGTTGGACGAATTTGACATATATCCATTTACAATGCAAAGAGACAAATTGTTGTTGGTTGTTACTAACATCCACCATCCGTGCACAGGTACTGTTCAGCCTTTCCACAGTCCCCCTGGGCCCAGCTGCCTACTGACGCCCACCTCCTATGCATATCACATGCATTAATAGTATACGTACTGAAGTAACTAAGTGTCTGTTGCATATTTTATGCCAGTAAGCTTCATTACTTTATCAAACTGTGCATGCAGAAACACCTCAGGTTCTCAGGTCTACACTGAGGAACAAAGATTCTACTGTCAACTGGAAGGTTGAAGAGGGTCCGGTATGGACCAGGTTCCCTCCTATGCACTTCCCAATCCCGTAAGTCCATAATCCAGAACTCTAAGGAGATATGGCCTGGCCATCCCTAATGCAACCATGGAAGGAAGCAGGGGAATAAATATTAGGCCTTCATTTTTTTTTTTTAAACAGATATTTTTAAATTTTGTTTTTTAGGAGGGGGCAGCTCACAGTGGCCCATGTGGGGATCAAACCAGCAACCCTGGCGCCGTCAGTACCAACTCTAACCACCTGATCTAACCGATGACCCCTAGGCCTTAATTTTAAGTGGAAAGGCTCAGCAGGAAAAAAGTGAGGACAAGAGGAGAGACTGGTCCTTTCCCTATGACTCTGAAACAGTCCCTGACTCAAGCCTTTTTTTCCAGATCCAAAAAGGTTTTACATCATTTCTGTTCCCTAATATGTGCCTATTAATTTGCACTATTTGGAACAAATCTAGCCACATGGTAAGCCCTTGGATGGTCTTCTTCCCAAAGGAGCCCATGGGAATGGAAGAATTAGCTCTCTGTGCAGTATGCCCACATTTATCATTGAACATCTTGCTTCCAAACTCTGCCAATCTGTGGTGGTGAAAGAGACTCTAAATGAAATATTCCCCTGACACATTTCAGGGGCCCCCGTCTTTTGCTTCCAGTCCTGGCACCTCACAATTAGAGGATGGTGATGGAATTTTTCAGGTTATTATCTATTTACTCTGTAAAACCATTTTACTTTCTTGAAAGGGAGAATTGTAGATCCCTTGAGATCTTCTTTTTATTTGGTCCCATTTGTAATGAATCTAGCAAAAATTCATGATAGTTGATAAGATATAATCTTTCAAATTTTATGTACAGTCTCTCTATTTTTGTATTCACTCGTTAATTTCAGTTCAGGATGGGAGAATTTTATGATACCTGTGTTTAAGCTACCATTTTTCCCTGAAATCTTTCCCTGAGATTTCTTCTATGTTTCCTTGCTTAGAAAGCCATACCCACACACCCACCCCTTTCTGGAATTTTGATTAAAATATCAGTTTTCATCAATGGGAGTTTCCTTGTGCTCAAGGAGGTTTTTTGTGCCTAGAAAAAAACTATTTAGAATTACATAGGATTTAAATAGTCAACATAATAAATTTCTCAATAGATTCTTTATTTTACCTATAAATCTAGTAAATTATCTGTAAAATAAGAACTATAATTTTCGGGAGAATCTTCAATTAATTTTTGGTCAACTAATGTAGAATGGACTAAATTCCACTTAAACCATTTAATTTATGAATAAAATTTATTTTCCTCAGCATGTAAAGCTGCATTTTAGATTAGTTACTTTATTTTATTTTAAAGAACTTGAAATGCATGATTAGACAGGTACACAGAACTATTAGGAAAATCCTCCCTAGCATTTACACAATTCTTTTGTCTAACAAATTGTGTGTTGTGTTGTGTGTGTGTGTGTGTGTGTGTGTGTGTGTAGAGAGAGATAGAGATAGATAGATAATTTCAAATTCTTTTAAGTATTTCAATAGTCTTTTAAAATTTAGACAAATTATTTTAACAACTTTTAGCTTAAAAATAACAAAACTATTATCAATTACTCTTTCAAAGTTAGAATCTCAAGGTTACTCTCTCAAATGTGCTAAAATTTCAAATTCTCTTTAACACAATAAACTATATAACAGCATACACAGATTATTCTGAGTTTAATACAAAATGAGTTAAGCTAGGAGTTTAATTTCCTCACCATTGAGTAACAAAATTAATAAAATGAACACAAGAGCTACATATCAAACTGCAGACACCCAAGGCAAAAATAATAATAATAATAATAATAGATTATTTTTAAACAGAAATGGAACACTATCAAAAATTGACCATATATTAGGCCACGAAAAAATCCTTGACAAAGTCTACAAAACGGAATCAAACAGGACATTTTACATACCCAAAATATAATAAAATTCAAAATGAAAAATAAATAATAAATAAAATAAAACCATTGGGTTAGAAATTTAGCCAATAGGACTTCTTCAAACTCAAAAGCTTCTGCACAGCAAAGAAAACCATCAACAAAGCAAAAAAGCAACCTACCAAATGGGAGACTATATTCACAAATGATACACCTGATATGGCATTGATATCCAAAATATGTAAGGGACTTATACATCTCAGTAACAAAAAATAAACAATATGATCAAAAGCTGGGCAAAGGACTTGAAGAGACATTTCTCCAAAAAAGACATACAAATGGCCAGTAGACATATGAAAAGATGCTCAACATCACTAATCATCAGGGAAATGCAATTCAAAAGCACAATGAGATGCCACCTCACGCTAGTCAGAATGGCTATTATCAAAAAGTCAACAAATAGCATGTATTAGTGAGGATAAGGAGAAAAGGGAACCCTTGTGCACGGTTGGTGGGATTGCAAATTGGTGCAGCCACTATGGAAAACAATATGAGGTTTTTTAAAAAATTTAAAAAAAGAGCTACCTAGGTATTTATCCAAAGAAATCCAAAACACTAATTCAAAAAAATATATGCATCCATCCCTATATTTACTGCAGTGCTATTCACAATAGCCAACATATGGAAACAACCAAAATGTCCATCAATAGACAATTGGATAAAGAAATTGTGGTACATTTATACAATGGAGTATTACTGTGCCATAAAAAGGAATGAAATCTTACTGTTTGCAATAACATGGATGGACCTAGGGAATATTATGCTAAGTGAAATAAGTTAGACTGAGAAAGACAAATACCATATGATCTTACTTACATGTGGAATCTAAACAATCAAATAAATGAGCAAACAAAAAAGAGACTCATAGATACAGAGAACAAACTGATGGTTGCTAGATGGGAGGGGGTTGGGGGATGGGTGAGAAAGGTGAAGGGATTAGGAAGTACAAATTGGTAGTCACAAAACAGTCATGGGGATGTGAAACACAGTATGGGGAATATAATCAATAATGTTGTAAAGATTATGTAGGGTGCCAGATGGGTACTGGACTTATCAAGGGGAATCACTTCATAGATTATATAAATGCCTAACCACTATGCTGTACACCTGAAAATAATATAAAATAATGTTGAATATCAACTATAATTAAATACATATATATATATATATATATATATATGTATTTAATTATATTTACTATAATTAAATAACTATATTTAATTGTAGTTGACATTCAACATTATTTTATATTATTTAGCCAATATAGACTGTATATATATATATATATATATATATATATATATATATATATATACAGTCACGGGATGTAAAGTACAGCATAGGGAATATAGTAAATTGTATTATAATAACTATGTATGGTGTCAGATGGGTAGTATACTTGGGGGGTTTATCACTTTGTGAGAGGTGTAAATGTCTAATTATTATGTTATTCTGTATACCTGAAACTAATAAAAACAAAAGAGTATTGAGGTTCCTCAAAAAACTGAAAATAGACCTATCATACGACCCAGCATTTCACTTCCAGGTATGTATCCAAAGAATGAAAACACTAATTTGAAAAAATATATTCATCCCTACGTTCACTGAAGCATTATTTACAATAACCAAGATATGAATGCAACCTAGGTGTCCACTGATAGATGAATAAAGAAAATGTGGTACACACACACACACACACAGGAATATTACTCAGCCAGAAAAAAAAAAATGAAATCTTGCCATTTTTGAAAACATGGATGGACTTAGAGGGTATTATGCTAAGTGAAATAAGTCAGACAGAGAAATACAAATACCATATGGTTTTATGGTATTATATGTGGAATTAAAATTTTTTTAATTAAAAATATAGACTCAGAAAAATATCGACACATAGAAATAATGGTTACAAAACTGATGGTTACAAGAGGAGTTGGGAGTGGGTAGATATATGGAAAAGGAGAAGGGGAATATAGTCAATAATATTGTGATAAGTTTTCATGGTGATAGATGATCACTAGACTGAGCTGATCACATTGTAAAGTATACAAATGTCGAGTCACTATATTGTACATCTAAACCTGATATAATAGTGTATGCCAACTATACTTAAATATTTTTTAAAAAGTCAGAAAAGAAAGAAGTTTGAAAACACTTTCCTAAATAATTATTGGGTGAGAAAAATCAGAACTGTAATGAAATAGTATTTTTAATAATAATACCTGATAATAATATATAATCACCTGATAGTACACCTTACTAACTCTCTTTTTTGCTGTTATTTACTACTTAATCAATCTTCCTCATCATCAACCACTTTAGTACCTGGCTCACTGTTTTCTTCTCTATCACTCATTCTCCTCATTCTTGGTGAATTTAACTTTATATAGATAATTCATCTTACATCCAGGTCTTTCAGTTTCTTAACTTTTTCAATTGCAAGGATGGCTTCTTCCACAACTAATGAAAAAATATTCCTTTCTAATTTGCATTGGAAATGCATTACAAGAGTATTCTCATAGAAGTATACCACTCACCCCATAAATACTACACTAAGATATAGTTTAAATAGGTCCTGTAATGTTGCCCGGCTCTATTTATCATCTATTTATTCTATCTATTTTAACACTGGCTGCTGAAAGCACAAGTATTCCTTTAATAGTGAAATATAATGAAATTACCGAAATGTAACTAAAAAGATTCTTCTTTTTTTTAAATTGGGGGATAGTGTGTTCCTCCAGGATGTCAAGTCATTGTTTTTTCAATCTAGTTGTGGGGGTGCACAGCTCAGCTCCAGGTCAAGTCGGTTTCAATCTAGCTGTGGAGGGCGCAGCTCACTGGCCCATGTGGGACTCAAACCGACAACCGTGGTATCATGAGCACCACGCTCCAACCACTGAGCCAACTGCTCACCCACCAGTGGCTCAGCTCCAAGCTCAAGCCATTGTCTCTCACTGGCCCATGTGGGAATCAAACCAGCGACCTTGGTGGTGTGAGCACCACACTCTAACCACTGCGCCAAACGGTCACCCACTAGAGGCTCAGCTCCAAGCTCAAGCTATTGTTTTCAATCTAGTTGTGGAGGGTGCAGTTCACTGGCCCATGTGGGAATCAAACGGCAACGCGCTCTAACCAACTGAGTCATCCGGCCGCCTGTGAAAAGATTCTTAATGACCATTTTTAAACAAATACATTAAAAGCCCATAAGTGAATATCTGATTTCTAGTAAAAACCACTCCAAAACGCAAAACAAAAACAAAACCCAGCTTGTATTGTCTCTATTATGTGGGATATAAAGTTTAAATTATTATATAGTTATTGGCTGATTGGTGCAGTCAGGACTGATAGTCTGGCTAGGTCTTATTTTCAGGGAAACACAGAAGGTTGAAAGCTTTTTCTCTAAGATCAAGAACAAGACAAGGGTATCCCCTCTCATCACTGCTATTCAACATAGTACTGGAAATTCTAGCCGGAGCAATTAGGCAGGAAAAAGAAATAAAAGGCATCCAAATTTGAAAAGAAGAAGTAAAGTTTTATCTGTTTGCAGATGGCATTAACTTATATAGAAAAAATACTAAATAATCCACAAAAAAAACTGTCAGAGAGAATAGAAAAGTGCCAGGGGCTGGAGGGTAAGGGAAATAGGAAGATGTTACTAAAAGGCTACAAATTTTCAGCTATAAGATGAATATGGTCTGAGGATGTAATGTATAACATGGTGACTATAGTTGATAACATTGTATTGTATAATTGAAATTTGCTAAGAGTAGAACTTAAATGTTCTCTGACATATACAAAATAAGGTAAATATGTGAGGTGATGGACATATTAATTAACTAGATTAGAGGAATCCTTTCACAACATATGCATATATCAAATCATCACAATGTACATTTTAAATATCTTACAACTTTGTTAATTATACTTCAATAAAGCTAAGAAAGCTGTTAGAACTAATGAATGAATTCAGGAATTCAGGAAATCAATATGGAAAAATCAGTTATGTTTTTATACACTAACATTAAACTATCTGAAAAAAATTAAGAAGACAATGTCATTTATAATAACATTAAAACCAATAAATTACTTAGAAATAAATTTCACCAAGGAGGTGAAAGACCTGTACACTGAAAACTATACAACTTTGATGAAAGAAATTGATGAAGACACAAATAAATGGAAAGATATCCTTGTTTATGGATTTGAAGAATTAATATTGTTAAAACATCCATACTACCCCCAACCATCTATAGATTCAGTGCAATCTCTATCAAAATTCCAAAGGAATTTTTCAGACATAGTAAAAACAATCCTAAAACTTGTATGGAATGTCAAAAGATTCAAAATAGCCAGAAAATCTTGAGGAAAAAAAGAACAAAGCTGGAGGTATCACACTTACTGATTTCAAACTATAATACAAAACTATAGTAATCAAAATTGTATGATATTGGCATAAAAACAGACACATAGCTCAATGAAACAGAATGTAGAGCCCAGAAATAAATCAATGCATATACTGCCAACTAATATTTGAGAAGGAAGCCAAGAATACTCATTGGGGAAATAGTCTCTTCAATAAATGGTATCGTGAAAACTGGATATTCTCATGTAAATCAATGAAATTAGACCCTATCTTACACCACTTGCAAAAATTAACCCCAAATAGATAAAAAATGTAGGATGTAAAACCATAAAACTCCTAGAAGAAAACAGGGAAAAGCTCCTTGATATTGGTCTTAGTAACAAGTTTATATATATATATATATATGACACCAAAATCAGAAGCAAAAAAGTAAAAAACAAAAACAAAACAAACAAAAAAAATACAGTGGGACTACATCAAACTAAAAAACTTTTTGCCCAGCAAATGAAACAATAAACAAAATAAAAAGGCAACTATGGAATGGGAGAAAATACTGTAACCATATATCTAAGGGGCTAATATCCGAAATATCTGAGGAAACGATACAGCTCAGTAGCCAAGTTAATAATAATAATTTGATTAAAGCTTGGGCAAATGACTTGAATAGACATTTTTTCAAAGAAGAATACAAATGTCCAATAGGTAAATGGAAAGGTGCTCAACATCGCAAACATCAGGCAAATGTAAATGAAAACCACAATGAGATATCACTTGACATCTGTTAGAATGGCTGTTATAAAAAAGACAATACCATGTTTCCCTGAAAATAAGACCAGGTCTTATATTAAATTTTGTTCCAAAAGACGCATTAGGGTTTATGTTCAGGGGATGTCATCCTAAAAAATCATGCTAGGGCTTATTTTCCGGTTAGGTCTTATTTTCAGGGAAACATGGGAGATAACAAGTGCTCGAGAGAATGTGGAGGAAAGGGAAATCTGGTGCACTGTTGATGGGAATGTAAATTGTTGCTGCCACTTTGGATAAGAACAATGGAGGTTTCTCAAATAACTAAGAAACAAAAACAGACTCATAGAAAGAGACAAAAACTGATCGCTGCCAGAGGGGAGGGAGGATGGGGGATAGGTAAAAAGGGGAAAAAGAGGTGTAAACGTCCAGTCATAAAATAAACACACCGTGGAGATATAGTATACAGCACAGTGAATATAGTCAATAATATTGTAATAACTTGGCATGGTGACAAATGGTTACTAGACTGTGTGGTGATCACATTGTAAGGTATGAAAATGTCAAATCACTGTATTGTACAACTGAAATTAATATGTTATTGTATGCCAACCACACTTAAATTAAAATGTCTTAAAAACAACAGGATTATATAGTAAACACAAAACAAACAAACAAACTAAAACCCCAAAACAGAGAATTACCACATGATCCAGCAATCCCACTTCGGGGTATATACCAAAGGAAATAAGTCACTTATCTTGAAGAGATATCTGTACTCCCATGTACATTGCAACATTATTCACAAACTAAGACATGGAAAAACCTACATGTCCATCAACAATTAAAAAAAACGTACAAAGTGTGATCAAAAAATACAGTGAATGTTTAAATTTTTAAAAATTTGATACAGTAAAACACATATTGCCATTAATCCCCCTCAAAATACTCCCCCTCTCTTCAAACATACTTATCCCATCATTCTTGCTACTTTCCGATGCAGTTCTGGAAGTCCTCTTTCGTGAGTGTCTTTAGTTGCGCTGTCGTGGCTGCCTTGATGTCCTAAATCAATTCAAAACATTTTCCTTTCATGGTCATTTTCACTTTGGGGAAGAGCCAGAAGTCTCATGGTGCCAGATCTGGTGAATAAGGTAGATGAGGACACACCGTAATGTTTTTATTTGACAGAAATTGCCGTATACCAGAAGTGATGTGTGACACGGTGCGTTGTCACGATGGAGGATGAAGTAAAGACACTCAAGAAAGAGGACTTCCAGAACTGCTTCAGAAAGTGGCAAGAATGATGGGATGAGTGTGTTTGAAGTGGGGGGGAGAGTATTTTGAGGGGGATTAATGGCAATGTGTTTTTACTGTTTTATATATATGCATATGTATATATGCATATATATATAAATTTACGCATATATACACAGAGAGAGCCAAAAAAATGTATACACATGACTTGTATTCATCTTTTGTTATCGGTATATTATATATTATTACAATTTAATACAGTTTTTTCCTTTCTTAAAATGTGTATACATTTTTTTCACACCATCTGTGTGTGTGTGTGTGCATCATATTGTATACACCAAACTTAAGAAACATGTCATATGTCAATTATATCTCAATAAAGCGGAGGGGGAAAAAAATGAAAGAAGCACCCAGGACGAAAAGGTGAGGCCAGGAAAGCAATTTTCCTAGAAATTTATTTCTGTCTCACTGGCCAGAATATCATCACTCCATGCTCCAAAAGAGCTGCCTAGAACAAAACTGGGAATCCATACAGGAGAAAGAAAGGGAGAGCAGCAGATGACCATTTGTTTCTGCAATACTGAGAGTTGAAAGAAGGGAGAAATTCCTTGGAAAGGGTTTCATGGAGTAAGTGAAACAAAAGCTTGATCTTAAAAAATGGCAAAAGTTGGATATTTCAAAAAAGGCAAAGGGGTTTACTCCAGTGGCATGAACAGCATGACCAGAAGTGGAAGGCAGATTTGAATGATTAGCCTGCCATATCCAGAGAACAGATTGAGGTGGAGACTGCGCCTGGGAACCAAGAGAGAGGACTGAATTGGTGGAGTGAGTTCAAGTTGGTGGAGATCTTTGACAGGAAGGCTTTGGATTTGACATGGAGCGTATTAAGGATCTACTGGAAGTTTTGAAGTAAGAGGAAGAATGCATTTAACTAATAGTTTAAGAAAGCTTTCTGTGGTTGCAGAATGTGGTATAGATTAAAGTGGAAAGAGATTGGATCTATTTGCTTATGAAGTCACTGAAAAATATTCAAGTGCTTTCACTGCAACAATTATGGTTGTTGCACAACTGAAGGTCTTAGAGTTACCCTAACATAAGTGTTTCCTGACTGATGGTTCACAAACTGGCAATCATCCATGACATGCTCACTAATCCTCCCAGAAAACGTGCTAGTCATTCTTCAGGCTTCACTAGCAGTCATTATCAGAATAATATTGTCACTATATTTTCAACATATGAGATGTTCTCTACGTTGGACTGTGGCAACAGAATTTTTGAGAAGGAGATATACGTAGTGATTTTTGAAAAGCAGGCCATTTTTATTTTGGTCAATATTTTTAAAGTTAAGTGTTGACAGCATCCATGTGTGGAGAAGTGTGTGAAGACTAATTTTTGTGCCAGTGTCCTTTTCAAACACTGTGCATCAAAAGCCTGGTTTAATGGCCTGCCTGACTCACTCTCATTTCCTCCCCCCCCCATCCCTCCACTCCCCATCCCTGGGGCAACTCAGATTTCTGCTTCAGGCTGGAGCTTAGCCTCACCCCCAGCTTGGGGACCAATCTTCCTCCCTCCCTAGCGTTAGTGGGCAATTCTGGAACTTGAAGCAAGTAGCTCAGTGACTCAGCAAACCAGCATGAAGTCAGCTTTGCTTCTGAACATGGCTAACCTTTGAATCCCTTTCTAGTAACTAGGGTCTCATAGTGGTTTTCTTTGTTGAACATCCTGTTGTGAGACCTGACACAACGCCCATCCCTCTATAGCTGAAGTCCTACCTGGGTCCCATTGGTCATCCTGAAAGCCAGTGTCTGCACCCTGAGCCCCCAATGCCCTCTACTCTGTTAAGCCTTCCTGATACTTCTCTTCTTGTTTACATTTCTAGCTCTTGCTAGTTGTCAAATCCCCAGCAGCTCACTGGCCAGTACTTATGTTCTCCTATTTCCTATTGCTTAGAGTGGTCTGGTCTCCAGTATCAAGCCTGTTGAAGAGTTGACTACAACCCTGATTCCGACTCGTCCTTTATTTTCATAAATGTTCACATCTCAGGACCAGTCTTTCAGCCTTTTGTTTGTGGAAGGATTTTTCTTGTCCCCCCCAAAAACTATTAATACATTTTTATTCTTTATGTTTTTCCTTGCCCCTACTATACCAAGAAGGTAGCCAGAGCCTTAGTATTTCTTGGACACAGAGAATTTTGCTAAGAAGAAGGCAGAAGCAGCTTGAAGAAGATGGCTTTTTCATCTTTTGGAAAAACTTACTGAGGAGTTTATTTTAAACATCTTGAATGGGTAGAACAGAGAAATGTGTGTTCTGTGGAAAGTAAGAGGAGTGGGAATCCAGGCCCATCCCAGGGAGTGCAAGTCAACTGGGAGTTGACAAGGTGTCTCAGTAATAAGCAGTGTGTGGACTAATGATAGGAGGGGAGCAATAGGAATGAGACTGGTCATCCCTCCAGCCTACCAAAGAAGAAGTCAACTTTATTTTTTAAAGTAATCCTAGATGACATAACTATAAATAAGATATGAACGCTGTCTCCAAGAAATTTCAAGATAAATTTGGAAAACAAGGTCATATATATATATCCATATGGATATATATACATGGATATATATGGATATATATCATATATATCATATATATAATATAATATAATAACAATATAACATAATGTAATATCTGTGCCATTAAAGATATAAAAAAGTTACCTCTGATTAGAAGATTCAAAAACATCTTCTTAGAGACCTAAAGAGATGGGTGCAATTTACATGAGCAAAAAACCCTCAAGTTGGGAAAGAACAAAGAAGTTACAGCAATATACAATGCGAAGTCCATTTGGCTGGAACTTACGATGCCTAAAGTGTCATGGAGGTGATAAAATTCGAGATGAAACAGGACATGATACTCCGTTCTACCAACAGGGAGAATGGAGTATGCAAAGTGACCAGAAGAACCGTGTTAGCAATTTGGAAGATGAATTCCAGACAGAAGAGCGATCTTGCACTGTGTCAAGAATTGCCTTGGACATATATAAAAACCAATGATCTTTTATCCCATTGATAACAAATGGTGGAAACACTCAACATAAAATAAGATTGGCAACAGCTAAACTGTTAGATTTTCCATCTGACCTGCGAAAGTTAGACTTAGTAAAAGCAGGAATCAAAAGGGGGTTCAAAAATTACAAATAGAAGAAGCCATAATTGGTATACTTGATGTGGACCAAAAAGCTAACCAGTAAATCGAATCTCATTACGAACTTTTCACAGGGAAAAGATCTCAATAAAAATAGTAGAATAAATTAATAAAATAAGAATGAAAATGGAAATATTAGGATTGTTTAACTGTACCCTATAGAAAATTGGTCAGGGAATTAAATTGATTTGGTGCACTTCATTCCAGAAAAATAGTTTCTCAACCAAAATGTATGTACTGTGGAATAATTCTGATAAAATTCTCACAGTGGCACCATGGTGGGAAAATGGAAGCACCATGGTGGTAGAGACATGGTTTTATTCACTCCTGAGTCATCAGCACTTAACCCAGAAGAGGCTTCAGATTTCCTTTTACATTTTATTTCATTCAGTCTACTCAACAATTATTAATTGGGTACATACTAGGTAATAAGTCTTCATTAGACATTCTGGATAGAGCTATGAGCAAGATAGACATCGTCCTCAACCTCAGAGATCTTGCAGCGTCTCAGGATCTCACCAGGAAGTCTTCCAAGCCTGCTTTGCTGTCTAGAGAAGTCCACTGGGATTGAGTCCATGTTACGTTCCATGTTACGTTCCATATAGTAAAGCCAAAGCCATATATTAAAGCTCAAGAATCATGATGAGCAATGTGGAGAAAGGTCTCAGAATTTATTTGGTCTTTTCCAGATTCTCCTCTTTTATTTTTTTAAACTAGCAGCATTTTCAACATTTTTTTCCCTCTCTGAAAGTATTTAGGTACAACTGTATATCAAATTATTCTGATCCCCAACTTGTATTTTGTCATTTAAAAGCAATTAGATTATTTTTGTAATTAAAATCAAGGTAATCCTGGCTTCATCTGCCCGTATGTTTATCAAAAATGTCCTTCCCTTCATGACTACCAAAATACAATTTCTGACCGGAGAAATTATAACAGTTTTTCTCTTCAAACCCCTGGGTGCTTACAAAAAGAAACTCATCCTGGGGCCATTGCTGACAAGGGCTCAACAACAGGAATTTTTCACAGAAGACAAAATGTCACTGGGTTTGGGCTCCTCTTGGAACACCAAAGTCAAAACAGATTTGAGTTCTACTAATAATACTCCCCAAACATTTTAGTACAGAGAAAGGTCCTCCTCTGTGGGAACATATTGAGCATATTCGGATGTCTCCAGCCAGGATTGTAAAAGATTTTGGTGGTGAAGAAAGCAAAGGAGGTGATAACCCCAGCTTTGTCCTCCCACTATTGGGTCCACTTTGTGGACCTCTATTGTCTTCCATACTCTCTCCCAGCAATTTGTTCCCAGTTCCACCATCACCTGCTCTTTTCCAAATCCCAGCTCATCCATTCAGCACACTTTGATGGAGCACCTACATTACTAAAAATGTTTGCCATTGAAGGAAAAACACATTGGTTCTTCTTCTGTTCCCCTTTGTCCAGGGCATCTTGCCATTGTGTTGTGAGGGGTTAAGAGATGGAGGTGTGCTGCAGAGATCAGAGGAGGACCTGACAGACAGCCTGGAACCCCTGAATTGGCCCATTATGGTGAATCAGGGTAGTATTTAAAGATCCACAAGAACAGAACAACAATTTAACAAACCATTCCCTCTCTGTTCTTAATAAGTTGCCACATCACAAGTGTTTTGGGGGGGCCAAAACATGCCCTTTATTAATCCCATTACCAAGAGTCAAACCCTTTAGAGCAAGACCTAAATCCCACCATGGTTCTGACACAATAGAATTCTCAGAAGCAAAACTTCTCAGGGAAAGAGCAATAAATCAGGACATAGCTCCTCCCTGAGTTTTCTCCAGCAAATGTAGTTTCCAGGCAAATAGGAGCAGGCAGCAAAAAAACAAGTGAGCTCAGGTTTCCCTGTGATGTGATTACTACGTTGGGGGAAAGGAGAGGGGGGTGGATGGAGAGAAAATCTGACCCTACTTTGGATTTAAAAAAAAAAAAAAAGCTGGCATTTTGGCAGTCCATCTACAAGTGCTTTCTGAATGCCAAGTGCACGGTAGAACCCAGCCAGAAACAGAGACCTCCGGTGCCTTGTGATAAGCCACTGTTTCACTCGCTCCGCTTTTCAATAGTGTCAGGTGAACGGAGCCTTGCGCTGCAACCTTAGAACGAGGAGAACAGCGGCTGCAAGGCAACCAAACACCCCGCTCCACCGCGGTGCCGCACCGCCAGGCTGGGGGAGGAAGAGGTCTGGCTTTCTTCTCTTTAAAGAAAGATCTTGCTATTTTGCCCTTTTTCTTAACCTTTCCTTTACTGCTGTGTACTTCAGTCAGGTTTATCAGCCAGTGGGCCAAGTTGGACCAGCTCACCCCACACCTTTGCCTGGGCAATTGCACCCTGGGGTGGGGAGGGGGGTTTCAAGGGTGAAGAGTTTGACTGCTACATCGTCTGACCTCCCCTTATGCTTTGTAGAGTGTTAGGAGCACCGACTTGGGAGTCCAACACACTGGACTTGGACTGTGGCTAAATATTCTTGGGCAATGTACTTTACCTCTCTGAAACTCAGTTTCCTCATCTGAAAAATGAGAATCCTTATAACTGCCCTTCAGTGCCTTGTTAGAGATTCATAATACGTAAAATACTTACAATAGGATCTAGCACATACAAAGCACTTTAACAGCAGGTATTGAATGCAGGTATGCACATAACAGGTATGCAAACACGTGGAATTTTTCTACCTGGAAGGTGCCTTTAACACCCCGCTTTGTTCATTTGATCCTCTCATTGATCTGTCAGGATTAACCCAAACCTCTCTGTCTCTGGATAAATTTTGCCCAACTTCATGGAGTTTGGTGCTTCTTGCTCTGTGTTCCCAAAGCAAATTGTTTAAGGGTCCACACTGCAGCAATTCCTGCACAGTTGAATGTAGTCATTTCCTTGTCTGTCAGCCCTATGCTGCCGTCCTCTGAACACTTGGAAGGAAAAGGAGAGATTGTTCAGTGTGATGGTTACAAGTACAGTCTCTGGGGCCAGACTGTCTGGTACTAGATCCCACTCTCTTTTCTGCCAGTTACCTGTATGCCTCACTGAAACAAGGAATGATAATAATAGTACCTACCTCCTAGCTTAGCTTAAAAGAGTGCCCAGCACACTAGGAGTATTAGCTTTTCTTATTATTATCTTCCAGAGCCTGGGAGATAGCTGGTGCTGAAGGCATGAGGGTAGGAAGAACCAGAGAACCACTGAAAATTATAAGGATCCATGCACGTCATTCAGGGACAGTAGATCATATAGTGATTCAAGAATGACTAAACTGGTGCCCAAAAGAATTGAAAACAGGATCTGGAAGAGATATCTGCTCACACATGTTCTTGTAGCGCTATTGACGATAGTTAAAATAGAAAAGCAACCTAAATGTCCATCGATGGGTGAGTGGATACGGAAAATGGATACACATACGATGGAATATTAGCCTTAAAAAGGAAGGCAATTCTGTCATATGCTATGACATGGATGAAACTTGAGGACATTATGCTAAATAAAAGTAACCCAGTCACAAAAGGACAAATACTGCATGATTCCACGTACATGCAGTATCTAACATAACCAAATGCATAGAAACAAAATAGAATGGTGGTTGCCAGAGGCTGGTGAGGGAGGAAATGGGGAGTTGCTGTTCAGTGGGTTTCAATAAACTTTCAGTTATGCAAGATGAAAAAGTTCTCGAGATCTTCTGTACAACAATATGCATCTATAGTTGACCCTGAACAATACGGGTTTGAATTGCGTGGGCCCATTTATACAGAGATTTTTTTCAAAAAAATATCTGTACTGTTTTCAATCCCCGGTTGGGAGTCTATGTATGTAGCAGGCTGACTGTATGCATTGATCTACACCATTTTATATAGGGAACCTATATAAATCCGTGGATTTTGGTATCCCCCAGGGGGTGGGGGACCATGGAACCAATTCCCCACAGATACAAGGGACAACTTAAGTTTTGGGGGAGTCAAAAGTTATATGCAGATTTCTGACTGCATTGTTCAAGGGTCAACTGTAGTTTACCATATTGGACACTTCAAAATTAAGAGGGCAAATTTATGTTATGTGCTTTTTTTTTTACCACAATAAAAGAAAATGCAGATTTAAAGCCAAAAAAAGAACAACTAAATTGGATGTGTCGAGCCCAGCACTACCAGCCTATTTCTGCCCAGCCCCGCCTCTGAGGTAAGTGCTGGTCTGCACGGAACAGTCAAAACTGACAGTCACAGTTCCTTCTTAGTTACGTGTACATATGTCTTCATATCTGCACAAAGGTGTTCATTTTTGCTGAGTACCCACTATATCATGTGAGAGTCCTGAGGCATTCGAGTGGGGAAAACAGTACAGAATGAATGATGCCTGCAGTGTTAATGCTTTACTTTCTCTCTACACAAGGAGGGCTTTGCTTTCCAAACAAGTCTTCTGCTAGATAGCCTGCTTTATTTTTCCTCATTGCACTATCTCCACTGGCATTATATAATATATTCTTTGGGTTATGGGTCTACATACTGCCCACTAATAATAGACAGCGTAAGCTTGGTTTTGTTCACTACTATATTCCCAGGATCTGGAAGAGTTTGTCATACGTGGAAAATGCTCATAAACATTTGTTGAACAAATAAATGAATAAATAAGTCCCCTATTAGAGGAGGGGCAGGAAAAATTTATATTGTCCTCAGCTTAGCCATCAAGGTTAAGGTACTTAAGCTGAATAGGAAATTGTCTTTGGAAGGATAGAATCCCTTTATCTCTTCGTATTATATTATTTTACACCCTCCAGTCCAGGAACACAGACCTCAGTGCCACTCCACAATGTAGTAAATATTAATTTAGTTTTGATTCTTTAACTAGCTATGTCCAGGACACACTGAATTTTATAGACATATCAGCTAGTTAATACCAGGAATTGACTTACTGTCAAGAACTCAGACACAGGGGTGGGAGAGAGTGAAGCACTTATGTGGGGCCAAGAAAACAGGTATAATTATATCCTGAGCCATTTCAATAAACTTGCAGATGATATCACTTGAAACCGTGTTCAGGAGCAAAGAAAGGGAGGTATCTGGAACACACAGACTTAGAGTATTACCGGGGATTTATTTAACCAGTCTTCAGAGATTGAGTCCTCACCCTGAGTTAAAACTCTTCCTCTGTATTTCTTTTCAAAGCTAACCAAATTTTCTACCAAAGACATGTGCTAGATTTGTAAGGATTAGAATCCTGGGGCTGCAGCTCACGCTAAGGATCTTGGTCCCTTCTTTACGTGCTCATTAAGAGGATGGACCACATTTTCTCCATTTTGACCCTGAGTCTACATCCATCAGTACTGTTCATACTGAAGCTCAGTTCCCCTGAGCCAGCACTTCCGTCTGTAACATCTAATGTCATCCTTCGTCGTGGCCCACAGAGCATTATTTTTACAAGCTTCGTTTTGGTGTTCTTACGAAATACGACTGGGTCAGAGCCCTTTCTACAATGATAATTAGAGAAGCAATCAAAGCTTCAGAGGGAGAAGATACTAATGGCATTTTTTTTTCTCTTTATTTTTCTTTGAAACAATCCCAGGGAGGAGGTTTGAGGGAACCGTGGTTGCGCTTATGATCCCCCCGCATCAACAAACAGCGACCCAAACTGTCAGTAGCTGATTTTGCACAGCAGTTTCAGAACCAGAAACCAAAATAACTGCCAATAAGAACCTCCTGACAGCCAGATTTCACGGCATTTTTCCCTGTTGTATAACCCAGCCTCCCTTTCACCATCCTTCCCAGAGATCATTCTATGGGGAGGGATCATTTCCTTTTCCTGCCCCAAGCAAGTGCCCCCTGAAAGCATCTGTAGTTTATAAGGCTCCTCAGGCAGATTGGATGTGGCAGGAAATGACGTTGCCAGGATCACAGCAGGAGACTGGATCTGAGACTGTGAGCTGTCTCCCAAGCTCCCTCCTGATCAGAGAGGCCCAGGAGAGCTCAGGGTCCAGGGACTGGACACAAAGAGCAAACATATATATATACAAATAAAAGCCAGATCAAAAGCAACATCAGTCGCAGCATTCCAAGGGGAAACAGAGTCAAGAAAAGCCCGCGGGAAGTTTCCAGCCGATGTAAGTGAAAAAAGAAAAAGGTTTTGTCTTAGGGGTGGCCATGAGCCGACGCATTGAAGGGCGGTGCGTAAGTGACTCTAATGTTAATGATAATAACGATAGCATAAGAGTAGCTACCATTATATTAAGTACCTGTGATGCCCTACTGTCACAAGTTCTTTCCACACATTAGCTCCTTCAGGCGCAATGTAATGCGTGCAGCCACTTTCACTCCATCTCTCCAATGCAGACCCTGAGGCTTAGAAAAATTAATCACATGAGCATGGTTATTCAGTTGCAGAGAAGAGCTAGGATTTCAACTCATGTTCATCTGACCCCATGAAGCCACCCTAGTTCCTGGACAGGGCTGCTGTCCCGGGAACTTGGGAATGAACTCTAGACAGAGTATTCGAGTTCTGACTTGTGCCCTGTGTCTTCCAGCTGCCTGCCTGTCAAGCATGCCTAGGTGGGAAGGAGGGTAACAGGAAGAGGTGAGTCCTGCTGTATTCCTCTCCCAAGGGCGGCTCTCTGCCCCATTCCCAGAGGTGGGCAGATTGACCCATGTGATGGGATGACAGGTACCGATGAGAAGTCCACAGAGGGTCACTGTGCCATGCCACACCCCGTGCACGATATATCTGCCCAAGATGCCAAGGCCTGTAGGGGATACACCTGGACTTGGTCTCCACTGCTTCTTTATTTTCCATTTTGAAAGTTCAATTTGTCAATAATTCTTCTGTTTCTAACAACACTGGAGCCCAGCTCAGCTTTTGCTTACTCCTCACAGGCCTTCCCAGGAACACTGCTTCCTGCAGCCGCCAGGGTGGACAGCTGCTCACTAGAAATGCTAAGGCAACGCCAGGGAGCCCCAGGGCAGCGTTTCTCTGGCAGGCGGCTCTTTGATTCCACAAGGGGCATGCAAGGGCTCCAAAGAACACAAATATTCCCATTTTTCTTTTCGGCAGAATTAATGGATAAGTGCTTTAACCAGGACAGGAATGTGACAAAGGAAGGCCGGGAAGGAATGGGTAAAGAGGAGGGCCTTCTGCCGAGATAAGGACCCCATCTTGGAGCTTATCTTCCAGGCTGCGAGATGACTTACGTGGTGGACGGTGGAGTCACCCAGACAAGAGGCTCATGTGCTGTGTTCTCAGCAGCATGTCGTCAGAGCTCCACACATTTTGGTTTTCTATGGTGGGAACAAAAACATTTCTCTTCCCCAATGATGACGACGACGATGGTGATGACAACTATCACATATATGAGATCCTGTGCTAAACATTTACATCACGATGATGATGTGATGATTGATACAATGAAAATCACAGTTTCATTCTTTACCATGTACCAGACAATGTTCTAAGTGATCTATCTATATTAACACATGTATTAAGAGATGAGTTAACAAATTAATACAACAAAACTGTGAGGTAGGTACGATTATTATCCCCTTTTACAGGCGATGAGACTGAACGTGCTCAAGGTCATAACCCTGAAAGGTGGGTATTTATCCCCAGGAAACTAAGGTTCAGAGGGGTGAAGTAACCTACTCAAGGCTGCACAGTGAGAAAAGAATGAAGCTGAGCTTTGAACAAAATCTGCTAGACTCCAAAGCATATGGTATTAGCCACTGTGCTTGGTTAATGCCCTAACTCTCTCTATAGATATAGATACAAATATAGATCTAGACACACATATATGTGTATATATACGTAAATGCATACATACATCCACATAACCTAGAAAAGTAGAATTTGATGTGGCCAAACATCCATCTTGTGTTTCTATGTAAGAATTTGGGATTCTTAGGTTCTAAGATAGCATTTCTTAGTGCCGCCAAAAATATAACATCTTGGTTTACACGGAAAAGGACTATTTGAAAGTGACTTGGGCGACATGGAAAAGGGAGCGTGACACCCCTCTTGTTCCTGTCCTGCCACCTGAGAGCTAAAAGGATCATTATTTTATCAAATCTGCAATCCACCCTGCTTGGGAAGGTCTGCCTTGGAGAAATGTTCCAGACAGGTAAGTAGAAAGTGAATTGAGAACCTACCCCATCTTCTCTCCTTTTCACCTCTTCCATTTCTCTGCTCCTTCACCTGCTCTAAATTTTGATGTTCCCAGGAATAAAAATACAAAGAAATGTGTTGACTAAAGTCAGGTTCTGCACTAAAAACAAACAAAGTTGCCCCACCACCTGAAAGATCCCAGTTAGAACCTTCCTTCTTGTGTCTTCTTCCTCCGGGAAAACGAAACAATAATAACTATAACGGAAGCATTAGGAGGGCCAGCGTATTGTGAATACCATTTGCCTAGAAGACAACCAAGCTGCAGATCCCACTTTTTCCACAAATGAACAGCAACTGCTGCCTTGCAACGCCGTGATCAATACCTGCCTGCTGGTGTGTAGCACAGGCTGGGGCGACACTCGGTCTCCCTCTGAGCCAAAGCGGTGTGTGAGCTGCACCACTTGGGGCATTTTTTTTTCCAGAACAAGTATTGGTGCACAGATCATCAGGGCAGGCATGCCCCAGCACAAGAGCACACTGGGACTGGCAGCCAGTCCTCTCGGGCTTTCAGTTTTATGTTTCTCAAATTCTAATTGACCTGCAACCACACCAGGAGGAGTTCTGCTTCATTTCTGTGTTACATAAGGCTGGACAGACCCGGAGCACATGCGCGGTGCAGTTGTCTGGGGCTCAGGCTCGCAGTGAGTCCATTCCCAAAGCTGACTCCATGCAATGAGACAGAGAGAAAAGAGGGCGGCTACTGTGAGCCTTCACTTCCCTGCATTTTCCTCTCAAAGCCACTCGCTGATAGATGTTGGGTAAACCCTGCTGGTCCGGATGCCAGATGCAACGTACATGTGGTGTCAAACTAGGATTAGTTTGTTATTTCTCCTTTAAGTAGGTTAAGCTTTGGAAAGCAGGGGTTATTAAGATTACGACTAGACAACGAATGAAAGAAATCGTGGGGCTTAATGAGGAGACCGTGGCTACCCCCCAATGGAAAGGATAACACGTTGGCTTTAATTGGTATTGAGAAAAGAAAAAAGGAAAGATGGCAATGAAAGATGCACAGCACACAGCTCCATCCACCATCCTCTGGCAGAACTGGGAACATACCCGACCACTACGGTGACACAACCATCACTTTTGGAACTCATTTTTAAAAAGGGTTTCTTCCCCCACCTCTCCCCGCTGCTTATTGGCTCCTTAAATTCTCTGTGGTTACTAATTTCAAACGACTAAAAACATATAGCTTTACCCTCAAAGATGAAGATGGTTATGTTGGCACATGCACTTTCTCATCACAGGTTCTAGGTGTCTGCCGAAAAGAATTTAGTGGGAAACAGGAAGGCACAAGGGGAAAGGCAGCAACCAGAAAAGTTGTGCTAAGTCTCGCTCTCCACTGATTCGATCCATAAACTCTTTCTCCAATCTGTGCTCCCACTGTGTCTCTCTTCTGAAGAAATACAAGGGACTCTTGACCAGTCTCATTGCTTCTAACCATTCCTCCCTCACTCCATCCTCCACACAGCTGCCCGATTAGTGGCTCTAAAAGGCCAGCTTGTCCATGCCATTCCCCAGTTTAAATTCCTCCCTCGGGGACTCAGAAATTCCACCCTGAGGAGTCTCTCCTGTAAGTCATACTTGCACATTTTCAAAGACAAGACTATTCAAATCATCATTGTGCATTGACTGGCAACACATTTAATGTCTATCATTAGTGGATTGGTTAAATAAACCATGGTCCAACCACATAATTAGAAAACATGGAGCTGAGGAAAAGAATGAGATGGATATAAATGTGCCCAATGTGCTGATATGGAACAATCTCACTACACAAAGCAAGGTCTGTATAGTATGCTCCTGTGTGTGTGCGACAAAGGATGAAGAAAGGCTCTATTTATACACACACTACTTCTGCAAAGATACACAAGAAGTTCGTGATCATGGTTGCTTGGTGGGGGGTGGAGGGGGCTGTGGAACTGAGGATCTGGGCTGCCAAAGATTCCTTTCATTGTATGCTCTTGAAGAAACACGAATTTACAAAACAAAAACAAAACCCTCCATGTCATGGAAGCACTTCTTCTCCTGGCCCCAACCTGCCTTTGACTCCTCCTCTGCTGAGGCAGGTCACACCCTGCCATTTGCCTCCGCTTGACCTGCTCCTGCTACCCAAGAGTGTTTCACATATGCACACAGCTGGCTCTCCTCACCTACATACTGAAGATAATAACAGCGCCCATTCCATAGAGTGTTTCTGAGAATTAAATGAGATAAAACACAAGTGCTTTTCATAGCAAATGGCAAATATTAAGTTCTCAACAAATCAATGTTAGTTGCTATTATTTTGTTTAATCCTAAGACAGTTCTCTATAGAAAGGCCTTTGCTCCATCTTCTGCCTGGTGAAAGGCTCTTTATACCCAACAGCCTGGCTCAAATGCTATTCTCTCAGTGCTCTTCACAACCTCCAAGCTCTGAGCACTTTTGTTCATACCCTTGTGCAGTGCTTTTCATATTCTATCATAAATAATAACAGACAGGCCTGCTTCTATCCATACCTTGTAGGGTATATAAAGCAAGGACTGATACATACAGTTTTATAGAATCTAATATAGTTTTTAATAAGTATTTAGAGAAATTCAGTATAATAAAAGCAGTATAAAAATCCCCAGAAGATTCAGCAAGCACAAGTACCGTGTTTTCCCAAAAATAAGACCTAGGCAGACAATCAGCTCTAATGTGTCTTTTGGAGCAAAAATTAATATAAGACCTGGTCTTATTTTACTATAAGATTCAGTCTTACAATATAATATAACATAACATAACATAATATAATGTAATACCAGCTCTTATATTAATTTTTGCTCCAAAAGACGCATTAGAGCTGATGGTCTGGCTAGGTCTTATATTCAGGGAAACACGGTATGTATCATAGCAATCAAAATCCTCTTGCAGTATGTCTGCTAATGGTTTCCTCACTGTGTGACACTGGAGGAACCTTATGGGAAACAGGGATTAGCATTAGAGCCAAGATTCCCCCAAAGGTGATCTAAGTACTTCACACCATTTTGACTGTCAGGCCTCACTGTTCACTGCTCAGCCTTCTTGCCAGAATGCTGGGCCAGCTTTCAGTACTTAGTAATATAGATTGTGAGCCAATGCTTGGCCAATGTCTCATTTAAAAGATTGACTGTACATTAAAAGCCTTAGAAGACCAAAAAAATAAAAAATAAAGACTTGACTAAATTATTATAAGAGGAATCTCTTGAGTGATTATCATTTCGGAATTGAGTCTCTGATAATAACACAAGAGCATGCTGATGTGGGAAAGGATATTTTATTCGGAGCTATAAAACACAATTCCAGAGTTAAAATATCTTAGGGGGAAAGATTTTTTTACACTGCTATCTCTCTGTGGATAATGTGTTATCAGAATCATCTGGAAGTACTTGTTTAAGACTCAGGTTTTCAGTCTTCACCCAAGCCCAGCCCTACTAAGTTAGAATCTCGAGCAATGAGGACCCTAGAATCTACTTTTTTGTATAGGAGGCCTTGGCGACTCTTGAATATACTAAAACTCAAGAGCCACTGATTTATGATAGCATTCAGGAAATTCAGCTTGAATAAGAAAGTACAGCAAATGTAAAGATCTCATGCAGCGTCAAGTTTCGCCCAATCACCAAATACCTACTGTATGTTGCTCCCCATCCTCTGTGTGCTTTAGGCAGGGATTCCATATCCTTGGATTTTGCTAGGCACCTTACACAACGTCATGCTTGCAAAGACATCAAGGATATAGCAGGTTTGGACAACTGGAGAATTGAAATGTGGTTAGCTAGTGACAGATTCTTTTTCCCCTTAGGCTCCATATTAAGTTTCCCGATTTTAATTAGAGCTTCACTTTCCCACACCTTGGGCCTGATTAGAAATAATGGTCATAGGAAGGAAAAGGGAAAGCAACATGGTTGGTCTTGGGTGTCAAGTAATGCAGAACCCAAATAATGAGAATTGAATCAAAATTGTACTGTACCCTACACACACATTTCCTTTGCATTTTTAAAAGCCTTCCTTTTGAGTATATCCAGTTGCCTTTCAAGTTCTTCTTTACATAACCCTGTAACCAAATGGCATAAAGGTCATAATCAAAAGTAACGTACTCCACTCAGTACATTTCTCTTCCCCCACAGTACACAAGTATGATTGGGGAGTCATTGTGTTTTATGAGTGAACCTATATATTAACAGAGATTTACTGCAAAGCTATAGTCTCTAGCAGGAAGAATGTTTGTTTTCAAGTCAGTATCAATGTTTAAGACTCACTTCATCTTTTCTTAGGTATACAACCTTAATGAAGCAAGCCACTTCTCCCTTCTGGACCAGTTTCCTTGTTTAAAAGATTCAAATAAGAATTCCTACTTTCAGATTATTGTCATAAAAATAAGAGAGATAACATTGAAAAAACACTTAGAATATTGTCTTGTATATAGTAGGTATTTAATAATATGTCATCAATTCAATCATCAGGCAAGAAAGCATCTATGATTTCCTATTATGTGCTATTAATGAACTGTTTTGCTATGGGAAACACTAAGAGTTGTACAGATCATGCTTAAGCTACTATGGTGCTTATCAACAAGATAAAATATGAAACACACAAACTATTACAATATTGTATAAAAGTTATTTAAGTAATACCAGATACATCATAAGGCAGTATGTGATAAATTGCTACAGTAAGGGTTTAACTGAAAAATGCAATAAATAAGAGAAGTGAAGAAATAATTCAGAGACTAGAAAAGCAATTTGCTAGGATCACCTTGAGTATTACTGAGGCACTTGTGAAAGTAGATCTTCATTCTCTCAACAAATATTTCCTGAGTGTCTGTTATAAGCAGGTACTGTTTTAGGCTCTGGGATGCAGTGATAAACAAGACAGAAAAGACCCCTATTGCCATGAAGTCTATATTTTAATGGCAGGAGAAAGACAAAAAAAAAAAAAAATGAGAGAGAGAGAATAAATTAATGTTCATAACTAATATAATTCCAGGTAGTGAGTCATCAATTCTAGGGTAAGGCATTATTAGAGTGGGACTAGTGGGCAGGTATTTTAGAAATAAAGAGTCAAAGAAGACCTTTCTCAAGAGGGAATGTTTGATAAGAGACCTAAATGAAGTAAGAGAGTGAGCCAAGAATAGATCAGAAGGGAGGCAAGTGAGCAACAAGTACAAAAGGAGGAATGAGCCTGGAGTGCAACATTCTGCAAGAAAACCGGTGTGGCTGGAGTGAGGATAGCCTGGGAGCAGTGGCAGCAGACACAGTGAGAGAGGACAGTGGAGACCAGGCCACGCAGCTCCCTCTTAGCCATCAAAAGAGGGAATTTTACTCGAAATTGTGATGTGAGCCCATCACAGGATTTTGAGCAAAGGAATAGCATCATTTAATTATTTCCTTTAAAATAATCCTACTATGAGGAGAAAGAGAATAAATAAGAGACCAGTTAGGAGATTAACACATTGGTAAAGGAAAAGATGATAACGGCTTTAGCTGTTGGAGATGAGAAGCAAAACTAAAAATATAGTCATTAAAAGAAGATATTGAAAGGATTATCAAAAGGATAAAAGATGAAAAATATGACAAGCTGGTGAACAATATAGGAAAAGTAAAGAGGATAAAGAAGAAAGGAATTAGAGCTGAGGTGAGAAATAGGGAGGTCAGAAAGATTATTTGGGTAGTAGAGTATAAAGATCTGGAATCTGGAGGCCTCCCACTTGAATTTGAATTCCAAGTCTATCATTTACTATCCATGTGCCTTTGGAAATGTTACTTAACATCTTGAAACCAGTTTCTTAATTTGTAAAATAGGAGGAATGGTATTGATATCATAGAGTCGTGAGAGTGACGTGAGAAAACGTATCAATTTCCTGTCACATAATAGGTCCTCCAAAAATATTTTTTCTTTCCCTTATACCCCTGATTGAACTTAAACTTTATTCATTCCCTTTTAATAACAAGAACTCTCTAAGTATCATTATTTAAAAACATGTATTACTTCTTCATGGAGACTTTGTTGCAGGCTGAACAATTCTAATATGTTTTTGTTAATTACTATGTTCTCTAATAATCCAAGGAGAGCTCTGAACACTGGCCTAGCTTTATGGGAATCTGGGAGGAGATTTCCAGGCAAACTGTGTCGTGTTCAGATCACCTTAAGGGGACTCTCCGTGCCAGGCCCTTTTTACCAGATGGCTGTCTTGAGTTCACTGAAATTGTGATCCGTTAGTAGGCACAATGCAGGGCGATTGTGATTGTCTGAGACACTGTATAGGGAGAGGCAGGCTTTAAGGTAATCAAAGTATAAACTTTATAGGGCTTTATGGATTAAGGTCACAGCCCCTCAATGAATACATAATGACCTAAAGATGATTCCCATTTGCTCATCCAAAACGAGAAATGGAACAACAGAAGGGAGGTGGCTTTTATTTCCGTAGGTGACTCCAAGACTCATTGCAATTTCCTGTTAGGGCCGCAGTTGTAGAACAGCTTCCTATCCATGCAGCAGATAGGAAAATTGAACAGGTTTCTGAAAGTTAGCATGAACTCCATTAAGTAGTTGAAGATGAAATTTTGAGTCTTCAAGTATAAGATACAGTTCCAGGCTAGGTCTTTCGTATTATTAGAAGCACTTTATTAAATACTGGACACACGGCCAAACCAAAACAGAGAATGCTGTTGGTACAATTTTGGGTGATATGCCAAAAAAAAACAAAAAATAAAAATAGGTTTTGGTCACGAAGGAGAAGGGGAGGTGAAAGCACATATGAAGACAAAATCTCACAAATTAGGGATAAAACAGGCAAGTACTTCTAAGTCAATCAATAGGTTTTTTGTCTCCCCAAAAGACACCAATGCTCAGTTGAAAAGAGTGGCCATTGATTAGTTTGGACAAACCACATAAAACACAGTGTATCAGTCTCTTAATTGTCCTATGTCACTGAGTAGTTAAATCTAAATGTCCTGTGGCCAAAACAAAAGGGAGAATTTTTATAACAGCTGTTTTGGCCCCTTAGAAGAGCTGATTATGTCATATCTTACAACTGATCATAATTTCTTTAGTATAACTGAGAAATTGAACCATGGCAAGAAAAAAAATATTCCCCTGGCTCTTAGGTATTTTGATTTGAAAAATGGAGTGTCAACCGTATTCTTGATTGCTATGAAGATTTTAATGAAACTACAGAACACACAAAAGACTGCTGATATCTTGTTCAAATAGAAGTAGACTTTGCTCATCTATCTGCATATTCAGCAGATGTACTGTACAAATGTAAATTTTAGAAAATTCCAGTCTATAAACTTCTTATCGAAGAAAATGAAAAGATGTTATCAGTTTTATGTTCTACACACCTTGTATACAACTCTACCAAAAAAACCACAAAAAACAAGTGTGGTTTGCTTACCTATAATATTGAGGATTTCATAATGAAAACATTTGTCACTTTACAATTTCATTAATATGTGCAGAAGCATTTAATGTGATTATGGACTTGATAGAAATGAAAGGAGATTGCCTCCTTAGACATATGTCTATAAGATGGATATTATTGCTACCAGCCATAGAAAAGATATTAAAATGTTAGCTTGCCATAAAATTGTATTTTTAAAGTGAACAAGAAGAATATCTTTCTCTAATTTGAAAATGCATTGAGAGAATGGAAAAAACAGATTACAGTAAAACAGAAATGTATATGCTGTTTCTCTGAAACTGATGATCTTCGTAGAAGTTGTAAGGAACTAGAAAAGGATGAACTGGCTGCACGTGAATTGTTCAATGTTATGTATAGGTTGCAACAAATGACTTTTTGCGTGTGTGGGGAACGATTAAAACTACTTTAAAATCAGAAAATGGCAGCCTAATTAAACAAGATTCTCTCTCTCTCTCTCTCTCTCTCTCTCTCTCTCTCTCTCTTTCTCACTAAAACTGTACTTTATTTGAAATCCAAATTAAATTTCCCAAGTTTAAATTACCTCCACGCTTTAAAAAGCATTTTCCTAAGAAAGAGAGGTTTAACTTATGGTATCCAATGTGCATAAGATTATTTAAAAATGATGGACAATTTAGATATGGATAACCTACATGATTAATTTCTACATGCAAAGGACCTAATTGATAAGCAGCTGTTCTACCAAAACAAGTCTGTAGGGAGAATATGAATGAACATTTTGGGAGAGCTAGAAACTAATTCTTGAAACTAAAAACTTACTGTTGGTAGTTCCAGTCAAGATGATGGAGTAGGTAAATGCTGTGATTACTTCCTCCATGACAACATTAAAATTGCAACTAAATTATAAAATAGTCAACCTGTAGAACCATCTGAAGACTAGCTGAACAGAAGTCCTATAACTAAGGACATAAAGAAGAAGCCACCTTGAAACTGGTAGGAGGGGTGGACATGAAACAAGCTGGCTCAACACCCACCTGTGGTAGTCGAGAATTGAGAAGAATATCTTGGCTGTAGAGGTCCCCTCTGAGGAGCAAGGGGTCCCAGCCCCACACAAAGTTTCCCAGCCTGGAGTAGTGCCAGGAAGAGGAGCCCCCATGGCATCTGGCTGTGAAAAACAGTGGGAATTCTGTCCGACCAGGTGAGATGGAAGGCAGCTGGAAACCAAGTTATCATCCAAAAGGGTCCTTACACAGACTCACTCACTCACAAGCACTCACTCTGGGCTCTGGTGAAGGCACTCTAAAGGTGCCAGACATACAGGGACAGACTGAGTTGTGTGGTCTCCAGGAGAAGGCTGGAGGGAAAGCCAACATTGTCCCTGTGTTGGGCCCTCCTCCCATTCAACAAGCAGGCAAGTATCATCTTTTCTGTAGTGAGCCTTTCCTCTACACAAACAAATCTGAATTTTCATTGACTTCGCTCCCTCCACCCTGGTGACTCCCAGGGACTCCACTGCACCCAACTGGTGTAACACCAGAGGCTCTTTCATGGCTGACAGGCAGCCAGTGTTGGCCTGGTCTCCACTCTTTCTTGGACAACTCTCAGGGTTCATGGACCCCAGTTGGACAGCAGCTGGCCTTGATGTGCTCTGTGACTTTTGCAGAGTGGACCCAGGCTCAAAACTGGGGTCAAATCTGAATCTACATTAACCTATTGAACACCACTCACTCCCCACTGGTGACTTCCTCAGACCCCACCCCCACCCAATTCACTTACCACCGAGTCTCTTTCAGTGACTGAGCCTTATGGACAGCAGGCCTCTGGGTGCCCTAGGTTTTTTGCTGAGCTGCCCCAGGCCCAGTACTGATGGCGGCCAACTTCGGTTCCCAGTGTGGACTCTCCCATGCACCTCTAAGTCCAGCACAGACAGCAACCAACTATGGATCACTTTGTAGCTCCTAACAGGTAGCCCCAAACTTGTCACAGGCAGCTGCTGACCTTGCTCTGGACAGGAGTTCCTCCTAAGACCCCCCAGAACAAGTGCACCTGGTGGCCAGTTTCAAACAACAATAGAACACCATCTGATTAGCTCCACAAGCAGCACACAAAAAGCATGGTCTCAGCAGAAACCAGAGCCCACTGGGGTGAATCCCTCTCTGTGGGGTCAACCCCCACACAGCAGCTCCTACACTGTGGTCATGGCCAAACCCCACAGCCAGTCAGCTTGAGGGTCAATCACACCCACTGATGTACCGACAGGAATCAAGGCTCAACTACAACAGGAGAACACAAACAACTCACACAAGGGACACTCTTGGAGCATCTGGCTCAGGTGACCAGGGAGAATGTATCAGTGGGCTCCACAGGATACCTATTACATAAGGCCACCATACCAAGGCTGGGAGGCATAGCAGACCTACTTAATACAAAGAAACAAACAAACAGAATGAAGAAAGAAACAAACACAAAACAAAAAACATATCTCAAATGAAAGAACAGGAGAAAACTCCAGTAAAAGAACTAAATAAAATGGAGGCAAGCAATCTCAGATACTGAGTTCAAAACACTGGTTATAAAAATGCTGAAGGAACTTAGTGAGAACTTCAACAAAGAGATAGTAAGCATAAAGAAGGACATAGAAACCATAAAAAAGAACCAGTCAGAAATAAAAAATACAATAACTGAGATGAAGAATGCAGTAGAAGGAATCAATAGCAGATTAGATGAAGCACAGGATCAAATTAGTGATTTAGAAGACAACATACCAGAAAACACCTAATCAGAACAATAAAAACAAAGGAATTTTTTAAAATGAGGATAGTTTAAGGGACTTCTGAGACAACATCAAGCATAGCAACGTTCACATCAGAGGGGTACCCAAAGGAGAAGAGAGAAAGCAAGGAATTCAGAAATTATTTGAGAAATAATGACTGAAAACTTCCCAAACTTAGCAAAGGAAATGGACATATAAGTCCAGGAAGCAGAGAGAATCCCAAATAAGATGAAGCCATAGAAGCCCACATCAAGACATCAAAATTACAATACCACATACTATGGACAAAGAGAGAATCCTAAAGGCACACCAAGAGAAAGACTCCCCTAAGGCTGTCAGCTGATTTTTCAATAGAAACTTTCAAGCCAACAGGGATTAGCAGGAATATTCAAAATAATGAAAAGTAAGGACCTATAACCAAGATTACTCTACCCAGCAAGGCTATCATTTAAAATTGAAGGAGAGATAAAGAGATTCCCAGACAAGAAAAAGCTGAAGGAATTCATTATCACCAAACCAGTATTACAAGAATTGTCAAAGGGACTTCTTTAGGGAGAAAATGGGGGAAAAACAAGATCATAAATATGAATAATAAAGTGGGGGTGGCCAGATGGCTCAGTTGGTTAGAGCACAAGCTCTTAACAGCAGGGTTGCTGTTTCGATTCCCACATGGGCCAGTGAACTGCACCCTCCACAACTAGATTGAAAACAATGGCTTGAGCTTGGAGCTGAGCTGCCGGTGGGCAGCAGGTTGGCTCAGTTGTTGGAGCACGGTGCTCATAACACCAAGGTTGCCAGTTCGATTCCCACAAGGCCCAGTGAGAAACAATGGCTTGAGCTTGGAGCTGACCACCAGTGGGCATCGGTTGGCTCAGTGGTTGGAGCGCAATGCTCATAACACTAACGTCACCAGTTCAATTTCCACATGGACCAATGAGAGGCAATGGCATGACCTTGGATCTGAGCTGCACCCTCCACAACTAGATTGAAAAACAACGACTTGACATGGAACTGATGGGTCATGGAAAAACACATTATTCCCCAATATAAACAAAGAAACAAAAAAATAATAAAATAAAATGGCAATAACTATGTACATATAAACAATCACTTTAAATGTAAATGAATTAAATACTCCAATCAAAAGACATAAGGTAGCTAAATGGATAAGAAAACAAGATTCATATATATACTGTCTACAAGAGACCCACTTGTCGAACCACTCAAACTGAAAGTAAAGGGATGAAATATGATATTTCATGAAAATGGAAATAAACAATAAAGCTGAGGTAGCAATACTTGTATCAGACAAAATAAACTTTTAAAAAGACCATAATAAGAAACAAATAAGGGCATTTCATAATGATAAAAAGATTCAATAGGAGGATATAACCATTGTAATCATTTATGCACCCAACACATAAATACATGAAGCAAATATTAACTGACATAAAGGAGAGATTGACAGTAATAGTCATAGTAGGGAGGTATAAAACCCTATTGACATGAAGGGATAGATCTTCCAGACAGAAAATCAACAAGGAAACAGCAGCCTTAAATGACACATTAGATCAGATGGACTTAATTGATATTTTTAGAGCCTTTCACCCCAAAGCAGCAGAAAATACATTCTTTTCAAGTGCACATGGAAGATTTTCCAAGATAGTCCACATGCTAGGCCACAAAATAAGTCTCAATAAATTTAAGAAGATTAAAATTATATCAAGGGTCTTTTCTGACTACAATGGTTTGAAACTAGAAGTCAATTACAAGAAAAAAACTGAAAAACACACAAACACATGGAGATAAATAACATACTACTAAACAATGAATATGGTAACAATGAGATCAAGGAAGAAATCAAAAGATACCTTGGGACAAATGAAAATGAAAACACAAATCACTCAAAATATGTGTGACACAGCAAAAGCAGTCTTAAGGGGAAAGTCATAGCAATGCAGTCCTACCTTAAAAAACAAGAAAAATCCCAAGTAAACAATCTAACCTCAGACTTAAAGGAACTAGAAGGGAAACGGCAAACAATATTAGTAGAAGGAAGAAAACAATAAAGATCAGAGCAGAAATAAATGAAATCAAATCTGAAAAAACAATACAAAAGATCAATTAAATCAAGAGCTGGTTATTTGAAAAGATAAACAAAATTGATAAACTTTTAACCAGACCCATCAAGAAAAAAAATAGAAAGGACCCAAATAAATAAAATCAGAAATGAAAGAGAAGATGTGACAACTGACACCACAGAAATACACAGGATTATCAGAAAATACTATGAACAATTATATACCAACAAATTGGACAATCTGGAAGAAAGAGATAAATTCCTAGAAACATCTGATCTTCCAACACTGAATCAAGAAAAAACAGAAAATCTGAACTGATCAATTACTACTAACAAAATCAATTCAGTAATCAAAAAATACCCCACAAACAAAATTCTGGACAAGATGGTTTCACGCCTGAATTTTACCAAATATCAAAGAAGAATTAAGACCTATCCTTCTAAAACTATTCCAAAAAATTCAAGAGGATGAAAGGCTCCCAACCTCATTTTAAGAGGCCACCATTACCCTGATTCCAAAGCCAGACAAAGACATTGCAAAAAAAAAAATTAAAAAAAAAATTATAGGCTGATATTCCAAATGGACACAGATGCAAATATTCTCAAAAAAATATTAGCATACTGAATTCAGCAATATATTCAAAAGATCATACACCATGATCAAGTGGGATTTATATCTGGGATACAAGGTTGGTTCTATATCCACAAATCAATTAACATAATATACCATATAAACAAAATGAAGGATGAAAATCACATGATTACATCAATAGGTGAAGAAAAAGCATTTAGCAATATCAAGCATCCATTTATGAAAATATTCTCAGCAAAGTGGGAATAGAGGGAACATATCTCAACATAATAAAGGCCATATAAGAAAAATCCACAGCAACATGCTACTCAACTGGAAAAACTAAAAGCATTCTCCTTAAGATCAGAAACAATACAAAGTTGTCCACTTTCACCACTTTATTCAACATAGTATTCAAAGTCCTAGCTGCAGCAATCAGACAAGAAACAGAAGTGAAAGGCATTAAAATTGGAAAAGAAGTAAAACTGTAATTATTTGCAGATGGCATGATAGTATATAAAAAGACCCCAAAGATTCCACCAAAAAAACTATTAGAACTGATAAATGAATTCAGTAAAGTAGCAGGATACAAAATTAATATTCAGAAATCAGTTGCATTTCTATAGACAAATAATGAACTACCAGAAAGAGAAATTAAGAAAACATACATACATACATACATACATACATACATACATACATACATAAATAAATACCTAGGAACAAATTTAACCAAAGAGGTAAAAGACTTGTATGCAGAAAATTTTAAGAAATTGAAGAAGATACAAATAAATGGAAGCATATACCATGCTCATAGATAGGAAGAATTAACATTGTTAAAATGTCCATACTAAAGCAATCCTAGATTCAATGCAATTCCTATCACAATACTAATAGCATTTTCCCCAGAACCAGAGCAATTTTATGGGGAACCATAAAAGACCCCAAATAGCCACAGCAATCTTGAGAAAGAAGAACAAAATTGGAAGTATCACATATCTGATATCAAACTATACTACGAGGCTATAGTAATCAAAACAGCCTGGTACTGGCATCAAAACAGACACATAGATCAGTGGAACAGAATAGAGAGGTCAGAAATTAACCCAAACTTATATGGTCAATTCATCTATGACAAAGAGGCAAGAATATACAATGGGGTAAAGATAGTCTATTCAATAAATGGTGTTGGGAAAACTGGACAGATACATGCAAAAAAAAATGAACTAGACCACCTTCTTACACAATATAAAAGAATAAACTCTAAATGGATTAAAGACTTAAATATAAGGCCCAAAACCATAAACTCCTAGAATAAAACATAGTCAATAAACTCTCTGATATTGTTCATAGTAATATTCTTTTCTGATATATCTCCTCGGGCAAGGGAAACAAAAGACAAAATAAACAAATGGGACTACATCAAAATAAAAAGTTTTTGCACCGCAAAGGAAACCATCAACAAAACAGGAAGACAACCTACTGAATGGGAGAAGACATTCAACTACAACAATACATCTGATAAGGGGTTAATATCCAAATTACAAAGAACTCATGCAACTCATCACCAAAAAACAAACAATACAATTAAAAAATGGGCAGAGGACCTGAATAGCCATTTCTCCAAAGAGGACATACAGATGGTCAACAGACATATGAAAAGATGCTCAATGTCACTAATCATCTGAGAAATGCAAATAAAAACCACAATAAGGAATACCTCACAGCTGTCAGAGTGGTTATCATCAATAAATCAACAAAGAACAAATGTTGGTAAGGATTTGGAGAAAAGGGAAACCTCATGCACTGTTGGTGGGATTGCAAATTGGTGCAGCTCACTATGGAAAATGGTTTGGAGATTCGTCAAAAAAATAAAAATAGCTCCCAGCAAAATATGACCCAGCAATTCCATTTCTGGGTATTTATCCAAAGAAATCCAAAACACTAATTCAAAAAGATATATGCACCCCTATGTTCCCCGAAGAACTATTTATAATAGGCAAGATATGGAAGCAACCCAAGTGCCTATCAATAGACTAGTGGATAAAGAAGAGGTTGTACATATATACAATGGAATATTACTAGGCCATAAAAAAGAATGAAATCTTAACCATTTGTGACAACATGGATTGACCTGGAAGTTATTATGCTGAGTGAAATAAGTCAGACAAAGAAAGACAAAAACCATATGATCTTACTTATATATGGAATCTAAAGAACAAAATAAATGAACAAACAAAACAGAAACAGACTCATCATAAATGCAGGGAACACGCTAGTGGTTGCCAGATGGGAGAGATGTTGGGGGTGGGTGAAAAAGGCGAAGGGATTAAGAAGTACAAAGAGTCAGTTACAAAACAGTCACAGGGATATGAAGTAAAACATAGGGAATATAGTCAATAATATTGTAATAACTATGTATAATGTCAGGTGGATACTAGACTAGTCAGGGGGATCATTTCTTAAATTATATAAATGTCTAATCAATATGCTGTGTACCTGAAACTAATGTAAAATAAAATTGAATGTCAATTGCAATTGAAAAATTAAATAAAAGGGGGGAACAGTGAAGGGGAAGAAGAGGTTCAAATTTCCAGGTATAAAACAAATAAGTCATGGGGATATAATGTACAGCATAGGGACTACAGTCAGTAATATTGTGATAGCAACAGTACAGTGTCAGATGGTTACCGAACTTATCATGGTGATTGTGGGGAGCCATTCTGTTAAGGCTCAGAGTTAGCTATAACCATGGCTCCCCACAGGTGATCACCTCTTTAGGTATAGAAATGTTGAACAACTGTGGTGTACCCCTGAAACTAATATGATATTTCATGTTAGCTATATTTTAATTGAAGTCTTTTAAAAATACAAATTAAAAAAGGTCAAAAAATAAAATAAAAACTGGCTCTTGCTAGCTAGTATAATTCCAAGCATTCAATGCTTAAATTCTTTTGTTGAGAAGATATTTAGATCAACGTCATCATATTGGATTGACATCAGGAATCAGGGTAATGTGGGCTAAATAAGAGCAGAGCTACAAGTCAAAGTGAATTTTACAATTGATGATATTTGCTTTCACCACTACATAAAAGAAAAGAAAGATTCTCTAAGGTAAAGGCAGCTGGCAGTTCAGAGAAGTATCACTGGAAAAGGAAATTGAAAGAGTAAAAACATCCTACTGTATCACAGGACACGAAGAAACATCTCATTGTTATTTTTTATTAGATATAGGTCATATCTGTTTAATTAGGATGGATCTTAAAAATATATACTACTATAGCCTGAAATAGTTTAATAGCCAATCAAGAGATAATAGGAGTTTTGAGTAAAATAAATTGTTGTATCAGAGAAAAGAAATATTATCAAAATATTGTTAAATCTTCACACACATGATTTTTTAATGAGTCCTAGTGTTAATTATTACTATTAGTTGTCAGTCCTATTCATTGCCACTGCTAATTAGCTCTATTGGTTTGGTTAAGTAATAGCATTTATCTAACAGAAAAGTAAACAGTACAGAATTTAATTTAATTTCAAATAAACACCCATTTTTCATATCTCTGTATTAAAGTATTATGTTGGTGTAAAAGTAATTGTTTTTAACCTTTTAAATGGCAATTACTTTTGCACCAACCTAATAATAACATACTCTTATAAATTATTTATTGTGTAATATAAATAGCTATGTCCCAGGTTGGAGTTCTAAAAAGTTCGCCCTACCTCTCTCTCAGCCCACTCCTGTTTACTCACTCACCTGATGCTCCCAAGAACACTCTCCATAAACCTTCTTCACACAAGTCCCCATCTGCCACAGTCTGCTTCCAGGGAACCCAATGACAATGACCAACACAGAAGTGGTTCCCTCCTTCATGAATTTACAGTTCAGCAGAGAAGAAAAACATCAAACTTTAATTTGAAAAAAAAAAAAAGTGTACAGAGAGAAAGGATAGGGGACATACAGAGGACCAGAGAAAGTACAACTGGGATTGCCCATCTGGGCAGGGCAGTCTTCCCTGAGGAAAAGACAGCTACTTAAGGGAGACTAGAAGGAAAACCACTTGCAAGCCGAGGTTATCAGCACTGATAAGCCCAGGGTTGCAAACCAGTTGTCTACAAGGCAGATTCAGGCTGAATGTCTACGTTGTTTGGTCATTATCATGTTTTACAGAAAGTTAGGCCCAATATAGTCTTTTTAAATTTTTAATCAGATTTTTACTTCAAGCTGAATTTCTGGTCTCTCTTGAAAAATAAGAAATTTAGCAACACGGGGATTACATCTCACATTACAACTATCAGCTGGAAATGAGCAGCCACTGCCCCATTTAAATGACATGTGCCTTTCCCGTTCACAGGGTCTCCATCACCCCCAACTGCTGCCCTTCACTGAGGCTGAGTGGCACATGTCACTTATCCTTATGCACGCTGCTACTTATAGTAGAAACCTATTTCTTATTAAAACGAGGAAACAAAAGGACTGAGTGTCCTTGTATATCCAACTTATTTCACTTATTGAGGTCACTTTAGGTATTTGAGTTTGTGGTGTCCATCATAAGCCACTCTCAGATAAACAAAGGTCTCTTTATATTTAAAAATTGGAAAGCATTTTTGCAGGAGAGCTGTAGTTCAGAACCCAGAAAGCAGCTCCCTCTCTTAACCACACCACCCTCCCCAAAGTATTTGTAAACTAAATTCCTTTCTTGATGTATTTAACCTGGCTGACCTTTTGCCGAGGTAGAGGTCTCCAGCTGGAACAGACTTATGCTGTGCTCCATTCACCTTATGTCCCTGAAATTACACTTAGAATCACTCTGCTGTCTTCTGAGACACATCTCTTGGTCAGAGGACTCCAAGTGCCTGGAACGTGTGCTCTATGAGGACAAAGAGGTGCAGGAAGAAAATGTTAGCACTCCTCTTTACAGTGATTTTTATCTTACAAATGGAAAGAAATGAAGATATATTAACATTAAAGGGATAGCTTGACACTGGTGTTTTCACTCCTTCCATGTGCCAGGTTTTCATGGGTCTAGGTATCCTTACACATTTTTTTTTCAACTTCAATACATTGTGATACATTGCAGTTTGTATTTGTCAAATTGGTGAAGTGACTGTCCAAGTGTCAATGGCAATATAAAGGCAAAAACGACCATAATTGATGACCTAGATGACTATGTTCAAATATACTATGCTGAGTATTTCCATTTTGGGGGCCCACTATCGCTTTCTTTCAGGTTTTCCCCTGTACTTGCTAGTAAAGAGCCCTACCTCCCAGTCTTTCATCCATGTAGAAAGACTTCCCTTAGATATACCAAACCCTCTGGGAACTATCCTTCTTCCTCCCTAGCCAGCTCTGGTAGGATTTTTTCTAAAGCCCCTCCTTCTGCTTTTTAAGAAACTAGTTATCACCTAACTGTTGCTTTTACTTTGTGTTCAGATAGAACTGAGTTGGTATCCTAGCTTCACTGTACGTTCTTGGTCAAGTTATTTAACCTCACAGAGCCTCAGTTTTCTTATCTAGAAAAACATCAACTTTGCAAGGTTGTTGAGGGATTATGTGAAGTATTTACCACTTCATATACAACAAAAAAGTAATTATAACAAGGAAAGATTTATCTGCTATAGTATTCTTGTATTCCCCTTATTTAGCCTTTGTCATTTACCTTGTTCCCAGAATAATTTCTGAGAGACAGAGGAGAGCGAGAGGAAGAGGGTAAGGGAGATTGACTTTGATTGAACCCAAATAACACAGAAATACTTCCAAATATTCAGCTATCCAGCTCTTAGCTGGTTGGCCATTTAAAAGGCGGGGGGTGGGGGTGGGGGGCTCCCAATGAAACGTTTCCTTGCTGGGTAAATTCTAGAGGCATTCAAATAGAATATTAAACTTATTGATTTTAGTTCCCATTTACTCAACTTGCATCTTATTTCCTTGACAGCAGGATTAAAAGAAGAAAAAGAGCAATAAGTAATGGAATGTCTGGGGCAGATTTGGACACATGAGATAAACTCCAAGTGTCTAAATTTGCACATATATCAGCCTATATCTGTTCCTGATCTTTGTAGTAGAAGTACATTCCTTTGGTTTATCCTCACTTGATCTCTTCCATTTTCCCACTGAGGGCTGACCAGACTCTACTTTAGCCATACCCTTGATAGCAGAATGAATTCTATCGTCCCTACGGTGGGGTGTCATTTGTCAACTGGAATAAGGGCCTCGATTGTGATGAGTAAGACCTGAATATTGATACCGTCTACCCAGGCCTCGCTCTTGCCTTGCGCCTGATACCCCAGCCCAGCTAGCTAGGTGTCAGAGGTAACATTCCTCTCGGAGGTTTCAATACCCTCCATCATGACCCCTTGACTCTGCTTGATGACTTCCCTTATTTGTTTCTATATATTGAGGAAGGTGAGAGTTTTAAGCTTATGGGGGGAGAACGGGGGGACAAGGCAACCAGTAGAATGCTGTTTAGCATTCAAAAAGAAATGGATTGAATATCACCGTATTTGCTTTAATTCCTGTTACCCCACAACATATACTATCTTCTGGTTGGGCTTGCTGACTTCCTGAACCCTATTCACTCCTACTTTTAAGTGATTTTACTTTTTATTGTGAAATACGTCATCCATAAAAAAGAATGTATAAAGCATACATTCACATTTTTAAAAACTGTAACACAAACACCCAAGTTCTTACACACATCCCTACGCAACGATAGAACATTCATATTTCAGGAGACCTTCACTTCCCTTTCCCGGATGTAACCTCTATTGTAACTTTTGTGATAATCATTAATAATAGTTTTACCATTTACTTGTTATCACTTAACAATGTAATTTAGTTTTGTCTGTCTTAGAATTTTATATAAATGGAATAGTAGCTTTTATTTTGTGACTTGCTTATTTCACTCCATGTTCTGCTTGTGAGTTTCATCCACATTGATATATTTAGTTGATTTTCTCCATTTACAAAATCCACTGTATTACTTTACTGTCCATATGCACTTGGCTCTACTACTGCCACCACGCTTTTGTCCTAGTCCAGAAGACTCCTTTTTATCTCCTCATGTATTCAACCTCTCAAAATATGAAGATTATTCTTCCTGATTGCTCCTTACCAGTTTACTGTTTGTTGTCTGAACTACTAATACATACCTTCATTAATCAATCAAATACTTTAACTACTTAGTACCAGGAACTTAGACTCAATACTACACAGTTTAGTGTTCAGTATGGCTCACAAATCTTTCCTTTTACCAACATTGTTGGGCCTATAATAGTGCTTTATTAGTGTTAATCCTTGGTTGAGAATAATAACAATAATGGTAGTAGTAGTAGTACTAGTAGTAGTAGTTGTAATAACTAACATTTATTGCATACTTGCCATGTCCATATCAGTGTTCTAAGAGCTTTAGAAGTATTAACTTATTTAATCCTCACAACAATACTATAAAATAGGTACTACTATGCTTATCCTCATGTTATAGAAGAGACAACTAAGACCAGAGAAATGATAAAATGTGCCCACAGTCATACAGCAATAAGTGTTAGAAGGAATAATAAAAACTTAATCAATTTAGTTATTCCATGCTGATTTACAAAGGTATAATAATAGTAATAACATTAATAGTAACAGTGATTACTTATTGAGTATCTTCATTCTGCCAAATATTGAATTCAGCCCCCTACGTGATCTCATTAGTTCTCACAACAATTCATTAGGATGGGTACTGTATGTTTAATTTAAAAGCAAAGAAACTGAAGCTCATAGAGGTTAAGTAACTTGCCTAAATATCTAGTAAGCGGCAGGCTGGGATTTGAATGTAAAAATGCCTGACTTCAACATCTATGTTTTACCATAACACACTGCTGCCTCTTCGTAGATTTCACCAGCCCTTTTGACATTGGGATAGATATAGATATAGATATAGATATAGATATAGATATAGATATAGATATCCAAAAATATGTATACACATTTTAAGAAAGGAAAGAACTGCATTAAAATTGTAATGCTCGATATATACCAATGACAAAAGATAAACACAAGTCCTGTGTATACATTTTGTGGCACCCCCCCCAGTATATATATACTTTGAATCCAGCTTCTTTCACGTAGCATAATTCATTAGAGATTAACCCATATCGTTGCACATATCAATAGTTCATTCCTTTTTATTGATGACTTTTCATTGTATGAATGTTTCTTTATCCATTTCCCAGTTGAGGGACATTTGGATTACTTGTAGGTTTTGGTAAATAGGAATAAAATTGTTATAACATTCATACACAGGTTTTTATATAAAAGGTTTTCACGTAACCGGTTTTCATTTCACTTAGTTAAATACTTATAAGTGGGAATGCAGGGTCGTATTTAAGTGTATATTTAACTTATAAAAAACTGCAAAATCATTTTCCAAAGTACCAGTTTGCATTCTCACCAGCTTAGAAGAGTTTCAGCTGTCCACACCTTGTTGCCCGTGTGGAATGGTCAGTGTTTGATTTTAGTCATTATTAAATCTATGAGTAGTGGTATCACATTGTAGTTTTAATTTGTGTATCTCAAATGACAAATGATGTTGAACATATTTTCATGTGCTGATTTGCCATCTGTACTCCTTCTTTGGTGAACTCTGGTGTGTGTTCAAATCTTTTATTTTTAAATTAGATTGTTTGTTTTCTATTTTTCAGTTTTCATTATATATCTGGATTCAAGGTCTTTGCCAGATACAAGATTTTCAAATATTTCTCTGTCTATGTCTTATGTTTTAATTTTCTTAACAATGTCATTTGCAGAATAAAAGTGTTTTTATGAAGTCCAATTTGTAAATATTTTTGTTTTATAGATTGTCATTTTGAAGGTGTAGCTAATAATTCTTGCCCTAATTTAAGGTAACAAAGACTTTCTCCTATGTTTTCTTCCCAAATTTTTATAGTTTTACCATTTACATTTATGCCTGTGATACATGTTAAGGTAAACTTGATATAACGTGGAGGGTACAGGTCAAGGTGTACTATTTTTGCATATAGAGGTTCAATTGTTATAGCAAGATTTGCTGAAAAGACTATTCTTTCTCCATTAAATTGCCTTCACACCTTAGGAAAAATCAATCTACCACATACCATATGCACAGTATTTCTGGACTCTCTGTTCTGTTTCATTGATCTATGAACTCATACCTGTCCTTTCATGAATACCAGGCTGTCTCGATTACTGTACCTTTAAAATAAGCCTTCAAATCAGGTAGTCCTCCAACTTTGTTCTTTTTTTCAAAAATGGTTATTCTAGCTCCTTTACTTTTCCATATATATTTTAGAATCAGCTTGTAAATATCTATAAAATATCCTATTAGGATTTATATTGGAAATTCACTGAATCTATAAAGCAAGTTGGCAAGAATTAACGTCTTAATAATATTGAATTTCCCAATCCATACACAGTATGTATGTTTCTTCATTTACTTAGTTCTTCTTTGACTTCTTTCACCAATAATTTGAAGTTTTCAGCATATAGATACTGCATATATTTTGCTCGATTTACACCTAAATATTTCTTTGTTTTTGGTGTTACAAACACTAAATATTTTTACATATTTCCATTTACAATTGTTCATTGCTGGTAAATAGAAATAAAATTAATTTTTGTGTATTGACCTTGTGTTCTGCAACCTTGGTAAACTCATTTAAATAAAGACAGTTTTGTTTCTTTCTTTCCAATCTGTATGCATTTTATTTCTTTTTCTTATTTTATTGCACTGGCAAGGACTCCAGAACAATGTTAAATATAATAGGACTGATGAGAGCAGACAACCTTACTTGTTGCTAACCTTATGAGGAAAGCAGTCTTTTGTCATTATGATGTTGGCTGTTTTTTCTGTTTGTTTTTGTTTTTTAATATGCCTTTTATCAAGTTAAAGAAGTTTCCTTCCATTTCTAGTTTGTTGTGAACTTTTATCATGAATGGTTATTGTATTTTTTCAACTCTGTTTTCTGCATCTAAGAGGCTCATGTGTTTTTTCTTCTTTAACCTGTCAATACTGTGAATTATATTGATTGATTATTGCACGTCAAATTTGCTTTACATTCCTAGGATAAGCCCCACTTGCTCATGATGCATTATTCATTTAAATGTTGCTGTATTTCATCAAATACTGTTGAGGATTTTTGTCATCGTGTTCACAAGGTACATTGGCCTGTTATATTCTTTTCTTGTAATGTCTTTGGCTAGTTTTGGTATCAGAATAATGCTGACCTCATAAAAAGAGTTGGGAGTGTCTCTTCTTTTTTTTTTTTTTAAAGATTTTATTGGGGAAGGGGTCAGGACTTTATTGGGGAACAGTGTGTACTTCCAGGCCTTTTTTCCAAGTCAAGTTGTTGTCCTTTCAATCTCAGTTGTGGAGGGTGCTGTTCAGCTTCAAGTTGTTGTTCTGTTTCAGTCTTAGTTGTGGAGGGCACAGCTCAGCTCCAGGTCCAGTTGCCGTTGCTAGTTGCAGGGGGCACAGCCAACCTTGTGGTTGACAGGATACACTCCAACCAACTGAGCCATCTGGGAGCTCAGTGGCAGCTCAGCTCAAGGTGCCATGTTCAATTTTTAGTTGCAGGGGGCGCTGCCCACCATCCCTTGCGGGAGTCGAGGAATTGAACCGGCAACCTTGTGGTTGAGAGTCCACGCTCCAACCAACTGAGCCATCCGGGAGGCAGCTCAGTTCAAGGTGCCGTGTTCAATCTTAGTTGCAGGGGGCAGAGCCCACCATCCCTTGCAGGACTCGAGGAATTGAACCGGCAATCTTGTGGTTGAGAGTCCACGCTCCAACCAACTGAGCCATCCGGGAGGCAGCTCAGTTCAAGGTGCCGTGTTCAATCTTAGTTGCAGGGGGTGGAACCCACCATCCCTTGTGGGACTCGAGGAGTTGAACTGGCAACCTTGTGGTTGAGAGCCCACTGGCCCATGTGGGAATCGAACCGGCAGCCTTTGGAGTTAGGAGCATGGAGCTCTAACCGCCTGAGCCACCGGCCTGGCCAGTGTCTCTTCTTTTATCTTCTGAAACAGTTTGTGTGGAATTCATATTATTCCATCCTTAAATGTTTTGGAGAATTTGCTAGTGGAACCAGTTTTCTATGTTGGAAGGTGTTTAAACATATAAATTCAATTTCTTTAATAGGTATAGGACAAGTCATCTATTTCTGAGTGAGTTTTGGTAATTTGTCTCTGTCAAGGAATTTACCAACTTAATGTGTTACAACATTTATAAGCATAGAGATGTTCATAGTATATTTAATCCTTTTAATTTCCTTAGGGTCTATAGAGATATCCCTGCTTTCATTCCTAATATTGGTAAACATTGGGTTTTCTCTTTTTTTTCTTTTTTCTTGGTCATTCTTGCTAAAGATCGATTAATTAGAATGATGTTTTCAAACTAGATGCATTTCAAACAAGAATCCCCAAATATTCTGATACTAATGGATGTGGATGGGTCTTGAAACAACCCTGATCTATTTTATAGAAGGTACTCACTATCAATAAGAGGCAGAAAATCCAAAATAGATTTATGTTTAAGTACAGTTCCTATGGCTTGACTAACTCTAAATTTTCTCATCACCTATGTTAACTAAAAAGTAACTTAATCATTAGAACAAACTTTATCTCAGAAACTCAGCAGCCACTTCCAATGAGTAAATGGTGGGTTTTCATCTTCCCCAAATATACCTTTCTAAATTTCAAATGGTTACTGACATTTTTCAGAATAATATATTAAATATCTTAATTATTATTTGTCTTAGTCAAAAGAAGTTACTATGGTTCATGTAATACTGAATCTAAAATAAAATTATGGAAATTTTAGGAGATGATATCAAATGTTTTCCAGGTGGCTTTTAAAATTGATGATTGATTCACATACTGATGCTGACTTGAGAAAAATAAAATAGGGTTTAAGAAATGACTCAAGATGCTAAGCTATTAAAATTCAATTTTTGACCCCAATATGCTAAATACCAAGAACTATAAGTTGGAAAATGCCCAATGACTATCTTCTTTCTGGAGGTTCCAAAATTTATGACTAATTTATTTCTGTAAATCTAGAACCACTTACTGCTGTTTCTATAATTTTTAAAGCAATTCTGTCACTGTACTGAATTCAAAAGGATTAATCTGTATTTTATGCTGTGGCTGTAATTAGCAAAATCTGACTTAATAAAGATGGTGAAATAAAAGGGTCCTAAGAAATATTTATTAAACTTTCACTTTTTATTTTAATAAAGGTATTTTTTCACAAATTGAAATTTATCTTGAAGTCCTCTCAAGTCATATTTATTTTCCCATTCTCTTATTACATTTTAAATATCCCCAATGCACCTGTACGCTGCCCTGAAATACCCCTTCTCTAAAACATTACATGAAGTTAGAGCAATCATATATTCCAGCTTAGATATATTATAATGTCACCCTATCTAAAATGAGTTTGAGTCAAAGCTAACAATATAAAATCAAACATTCACTACAGCACATACTAACTGACCAACACTGAATGCATAGCAGTTAACAGATGAAAGCAATCAATGCTTTCTGCTTTTAAAGAAATGACACTATCATAAAGTAGTGTATATAAATGACAAGATGGAGTTTCTAAAAGTACCATTACTTATATGCTTAAAATAGTATAACTGAAGAAAGAAAGCTGAATACAAGCTAGACTCTTAGCAGCATGAGAACACATGTCTGTCATAGTCCCCACTCTATTCTTGGCACCTCCCACAGTACCTGGAATAAAATGGGTACTCAATAAATATTTGTCTGCCAACTGTAAGTCTAGTTAAGTACATGGGCTTGGAAGTCAGACAGATGTGGATCAAAATCCTGCCTTATTCAGTTAGAGACACACTAAGATTTTTATTAAAGGCAATATTATCCACTTATTCTTCCTTCTAACTCATAAGACATGAATTCGAAAGACTTCTCCCTCTAAAAATCAAATCTATTTTCAAAAATTAAGTTTACCACATGAAAATTGTTAAAAAGTTGTGCTTTAGGCTTTGAAGGCAACTCATAAAGAGAAGACTCAGTATTTGTAGCATGTTACAAATTAGGCACTTATCTGTGCAGAATGTCCCCTTTAAAGGGGATGATAATTTATAGGCTCTAACATATTTGTTTAAATTTAGTCTCAGTCACTGAGGGGAGAAGAATAAATTTCATAAAAAGTGAAATTATTCATCAAAAGCTTTATTATAAATATTTGTATACCTTGACTCATTAATTCCACTTCTGAGAATCTACTCTAAACCAAAAAGTAAATTTCACTGAAACATTACTTGAAACAATTATAACAAAAGGAGCAACCTAATACCTAACAATATAAAAAATTATGACATAATTACAGTACACCAAAAACATTCACTATAACTGTAGGAAGATTTTTGACCAGGAAAACTGTTTTGTCACAATGCAAAATTGGAATCATAGAATAAAATGTATGCATGCAGTATGCATTTAACTATATAAAAATATTCATAGAACTAGAACTGAAACCGTCCTAATTTAAAGATAAAAATTATCAGATTAGGTAAAAGTAAAAGGCAAATTCTTCAGACAACTGGAACTTAAAAATGACAGACTAGTTTAAAATTAACAGATACCTTAAAATGTATTAAATAAACACAGTCAGGTGTCAAAACATTAACTCATCAAAAGGAAAATTCAAGGAAGAAAACATTAAGTGGGAAAAAGGTACACACGTATATAATAATACATTATAAAAACCAATAACAAGTGCAGAAATGTCTGTATCAAATTACACAGCACTAAAATGTAAAAAGAATCATTAAAATGTATGTGAAATATTTAGAAATATACTTTTGATAGAAAATTTCAACATGCCACTATAAATTCAGATACTAAGGTATCTGTTAATATGAGATAGAAAAAAAAAGAACATAGAGATATCGATAATTAATTAGCCATTAAATTAATGATTTATTCAGCAATCACTTCATATAATTTTTAAAGCACATATGTAAAATAAATATATTGACATCCACTAGGTCAAAAAGAAAATATAAATAAGTCTGTAAAAATAGATTATAACAGGTTAATTTCTAAATCATAAAGCAATAAATATATAAATTATAATAATAATAGAAATTTAAGCAAAAAAATCTCAACTCTTTCAAAATTAAAAATGTTACTCCTCCTGCATCACAGTTTGTGGAAAATAGTGAAAGTTGACCAAAGGGACAAATTTATAACATTTATAAAAACAATGTTTCTTCTCTACTTAACTATTAAATGTTGGAGTTTCTCTGAGCTAGACAATCTTCTCTTTATGATGAGGCAATTTCATCCATTCCATACTTTCACTTGTCATTTATATGGCAAATGAAATAAAATTTTAAAAAAGAATAGAAATCATCCCTCCAAAAGAGAGACAAAGCAGTATTATTTTGAAGATGGTGGATTAGGTAAATGCTATGCCTGCTGCAGGCCAGGATCACCTCAAAATTACAATAGAAAAATCAACCTCAAGAATAATCTGAAGACTAGATAACAGGATCCCTATAAGTAAGGCTATAAAGAGGAGGCCACATCGAGACTGGTACTAGGAGTGGTAGAGCCGTGAAACGGGCTGAGTCCAAATTCATAGGTCATGTTTGAATAGTGGGAGGGATACCTTGGTGGTGGAGCGCCCCTCTGAAGAGGGAGGGGTCGTAGCACCACACTGGGCTCCCCAGCCCAGGGCTCCTGGGACGGGAAGAGTCCCCACAACATCTGACAGTGAAAAGGAGTGAGGATTCTGTCCGTCCATCCCTGTGAGATAGAAGGCGGCTAGAAACCCAGACATTCTCTTAAGGGACCCACACACAGACTCACTCCTTGTACTCACCTGGGCTCCGGTGGAGGGATGATAAGTTGCAAGGCGCCAGAGGAATATGGGGAAACACTGTTGTGTGGCTTTGGTGCAAGGGCTGGAGGAATGGCACCATTGTCCCTGTGTGGAGCCTGCCTCACAGGTAGCCTACAGGAAAGCATCATCTTTTCTATGTTGAACCCTCCCCCAACAGGGCAAATCTGAGACCACATTGGTCTGGTAAAATCCGCACACGCGCACTACATTGGTGACGCCTTAGGTCCCCACCCCACACAGCTAGTACTGCATCACCCCAGGCACTCTCAGCTCCTGGGCAGCTGGCCCAGTCTCACAAGCTGCAGAAGCCTTTTATAGCAGCAGACGGCCTATGGTGGCGTGGGGACCTTTCGGTGCCAGCCAGTTAGCCAGAACCTTAGCTGCTGTGTCTCTTGGGCAGTGCTCAGGGATCTGCAGGCCTAAGGTGAGTGGTGGCTGGCCAAGGTGTTCTCAGGGCATTTTGCAAGGTGGTCACAGGCTGGCACTGGTAAAAGAACTGAATCCTCATTGACTTTGTAAAAACTAAGAGCCACACCCTGTGACTACCTGGAATCCTGCCAACCGAGCTAGTGCTGCATCACCAGGGACACTCTTAACACCAGGTTAACCTGCCCAGCCCGAACACCTAAGGAGGCTCTTTCAACGTCTAAGCCTTATAAGCAGCCAGCAGGTGGCAACAGGCCTAGGTGCACCCTGGACCTTTTCCTAAGCTGCTCCAGGGTCACTACTGGGCACAACTTGTCTTGGTTCACAGTGAGGCCACCCCCACATGCCTCCAGATCCAGCACAGGCAACAACCACACACATATAGCTTTGGAGCTCCTACCAGGTAGCCCTGGGCTGGTCACAGTGAAGGCTGAAATTGGTCTGCACAGAAGCCCTTACCAAGAGACACCAGAAACAACACACTAAGAAACTGCCTTCAGACCACACCAGAGCACTACACAGTTAGTCCCACAAGCAGCACACCCACAGGGTGGTCTCAACAGGCATAAGCGATGGCTGGGGTGAATCCCCCTCTGAAGGACTAGCCCCCACACAGTAGCTCATACACTGTGGGTGTACCAATCCACTCAGTCAGTCAGCCTGGGAGTCAGTCCCACCCACGGATGTGCCCATAGCAATAAAGGCTCAACTACAACACAGTGATTTAGAAGACAAGGTAGTAGAAAATACCCAATAGGAACAACAACAACAAAAAGAATAAAAAAGAAAAAAAATAGTTTAAGGGACCTCTGGAACAACATCAAGCGTAACAATATTTGCATCATAGGAGCTCCAGAAGGAGAAGAGAGGGAGCAAGGGATACAAAAACTATTTGAAAAAATAGTGACGGAAAAATTCCTAACCTGGCAAAGGAAATAGACAAATAAGCCCAGGAAGTACAGAGAGTCCCAAACAAGATGAATCTAAACAGGCCCACACCAAGATACATTATAATTAAAATGACAAATGTTAAAGACAAAGAGAGAATCCTAAAAGCAGTAAGAGAAAGACAACTAGTTACTTACAGGAGCTCCTATAAGATTACTAGCTGATTTCTCAACAGAAACTTTGCAGGTCAAAAGGCAGTGGCAGAATATATTCAAAGTGATGAAAACCAAGAGCCTACAACCAATACTGCTCTACCTAGCAAGGCAATCATTTAAAATTAAAGGAGAGATAAAGAGCTTCCTTGACAAGAAAAAGGTAAAGGAATTCATTACCATCAAGCCAGTATTACAAGAAATATTAAAGAGACTTCTTTAAGAAGAAGGGGAAAAACAAACAAACAAAAGAAGATAAAAAATATGAATAATAAAATGGCAGTAACTAGGTACCCATCAATAATCACTTTAAATTTAAATGGATTAAATGCTCCATCAAAAGATGTACAGTGTCTGATGGATAAGAAAACAAGACCCATACATATTCTGTCTACAAAAGACACGCCTAAGATCGAAAGACACACAGACGGAAAGTAAAGGGATAGAAAAATATTTCATGCAAATGAAAATGAAAAAGAAGCTGGGGTAGTAATACTTATATCAGAAAAATTAGACTTTAAAACAAAGCCCATAATTAGAGACAAAGAAGGACATTACATAACGATAAAGGGATCAATCCAACAAGAAGACATAACCCTAGTGAACATCTACGTACCCTAAATAGGAGCAACTAAATACATAAAACAAATATTTGCTGACATAAAGGAAGAGATAGACACTAACACAATCATAGAAGTGTTAGTAGTGTTAATGCCCCATCGATACCAATAGACAAATCTTCCAGACAGAAAATGAGCAAGGAAATAGTAGCCTTAAATGACACACTAGAGCAGATGGATTTAATTGATATTTTTAGAGCATTTCACCCCAGAATACAGCAACAGAATACACATTCTTTTCTAATGCACATGGAAAAAGACCACATGTTAGGCCACAAAACAAGTCACAATAAATTTCCAACTTCCAAGTTCCAAGAGACCACATGTTAGGCCACAAAACAAGTCTCAATAAATTTAAGAAAACTGAAAATATATCAAGTGTCTTCTTTGACTACAATGGTATGAAACTAGAAATCAATTACAAGAAAAAAAACTAAAAAACACACAAACACATGGAGGTTAAATAACATGATACTAAACAATGAATGCGTTAACAATGCAATCAAGGAAGAAATCAAAACATACCTTGAGACAAACAAAAATGAAAACACAAGGATCCAAAATCTATGGGACACAATGAAAGCAGTCTTAAGAGGGAAATTCATAGTGATGCAGCCCGACTTCAAGAAACAAGAAAAACCTCAAACAATCTAACTTTAAACCTAAAGCAACTGGAAAAGTAACAGCAAACAAAGCTCAAAGTGAGGAGAAGAATGGAATAAAGATTGGAGCAGAATTAAACAAAATAGAGGCTAAAGAAATACAAAGGATCAATGAAACCAAGAGCTGGTTCTTTGAAAAGGTAAACAAAATTGATATATCTTTAACCAGACTCATCAAGAAAAGAGAGGACCTAAATAAATAAAAACAGAAATGAAAGAAAACTGACAACAGACACCACAGAAATACTAAAGATTTTACGAAAATTTTATGAGCAATTATATGCCAACAAATTGGACAATTGAAAGGGATAAATTCCTAGAAGCATATGATTTTTCAGCTGAATCGAGAAGAAACAGGAAATCTGAATTGACCGATTACTACAAAAGAAATCAAAAGCAGTAATCAAGAAACTCCCCATAAACAAAAGTCCTGGACGAGATGGCTTCACAACTGAATTTTACCAAACAATCAAAAAAGAACAAACAACTTTCCTTCTCTAATTATTCCAAAGAACTCAAGAGAAGGGCAGGCTTCCAAGCTCATTCTACAAGGCCACCATTCCAAAACCAGACAAAGACATTACAAAGAAAGAAAATTATAGACTGATATCCCTAATGAACATAGATGCAAAAATCCTCAAGAAAATATTACCAATCAAATACAGCAATACATCAAAAAGATAATACACCATGATCAAGTGGGATTTATTCCTGGTATGCAATGTTGGTTCAATATCCGCAATTCAATTAACATGATTCACCACATAAACAAAATGAAGGATAAAAACCATATGATCACATCAATAGATGCAGAAAAGGTGTATGACAAAATCAAACATTCATTTATGAAAATACTTTCAGCAAAGTGGGAATAGAAGGAAAATATCACAACATAATAAAGGTTGTATATGACAAGCCCACAGCTAACATCATATTAAATGGGGAAAAACTAAAACCATCTCCTTAAGATCAGGAATAAAACAAGGATTTCTACTGTCACCACTTTTAATCAATATAATACTTGAGTCCCAGCTATAGCAGTCAGACAAAAAAAGAAATAAAGGACATTCATATTGGAAAGGAAGAAGTAAAACTGTCATTATTTGTAGATGACATGACACTATACAGAGAGAACCCCAAAGATTCCACCAAGAAACTATTAGAAATGATAAATTAATTTAGTAAAGTAGCAGGATACAGAATTAATATTCAGAAATCAGTTGCATTTTTATACACCAATAATGAACTATCAGAAAGGGAAATTAAGTAAACAATCCGATTTACAATTACATCAAAAAAAATACCTAGAATAAATTTAACCAAGGAAGTAAAAGACCTGTACTCAGAAAATTATAAGACATTGAAGAGAGAAATTAAAGAAGATATGAATAAATGGAAAGGTATACTATGCTCATGGACTGAAAGAATTAATATAGTTAAAATGTCCATACTACTCAAAGCAATCTATAGATTCAATGTTATCCCTATCAAAATACCAAGGCATGGGGCTGGCCCGGTGGCTCAGGCGGTTAGAGCTCCATGCTCCTAACTCCGAAGGCTGCCGGTTCGATTCCCACATGGGCCAGTGGGCTCTCAACCACAAGGTTGCCGGTTCAACTCCTCCAGTCCTGCAAGCGATGGTGGGATCCGCCCCCTGCAACTAAGATTGAATGTGGCACCTTGAGCTGAGCTGTCTCCCGGATGGCTCAGTTGGTTGGAGTACGTCCTCTCAACCACAAGGTTGCCAGTTCGACTCCCGCAAGGGATGGTGGGCTATGCCCCTGCAACTAGAAATGGCAACTGGACCACAAGGTTGCCGGTTCAACTCCTCCAGTCCTGCAAGCGATGGTGGGCTCCGCCCCCTGCAACTAAGATTGAACGTGGCACCTTGAGCTGAGCTGTCTCCTGGATGGCTCAGTTGGTTGGAGTATGTCCTCTCAACCACAAGGTTGCCAGTTCGACTTTCAACTCCTCCAGTCCTGCAAGCGATGGTGGGATCCGCCCCCTGCAACTAAGATTGAATGTGGCACCTTGAGCTGAGCTGTCTCCCGGATGGCTCAGTTGGTTGGAGTACGTCCTCTCAACCACAAGGTTGCCAGTTCTGGATGGCTCAGTTGGTTGGAGTATGTCCTCTCAACCACAAGGTTGCCAGTTCGACTCCCGCAAGGGATGATGGGCTGTGCCCCTGCAACTAGAAATGGCAACTGGACCTGGAGCTGAGCTGTCTCCGGACTTAAATGTAAGACCCAAAACCATAAAACTCCTAGAAGAAAACATAGGCATTAAACTCTCTGATATTACTCATAGCAATATTTTTTTATATGTTGCCTTGGGGAATGCTCAACCACAAGGTTGCCGGTTCAACTCCTCCAGTCCTGCAAGCGATGGTGGGCTCCGCCCCCTGCAACTAAGATTGAACGTGGCACCTTGAGCTGAGCTGTCTCCTGGATGGCTCAGTTGGTTGGAGTATGTCCTCTCAACCACAAGGTTGCCAGTTCGACTCCTACATCTTATAAGGGGTTAATATCCAAAATTTAATAAGAACTCATGCAACTCAACACCAAAAAACAAATAATCCAATTAAAAAATGGGCAGAGGACCTAAATAGATATTTCTTCAAGGAAGACATACAGATGGCCAATAGACATATGAGAAGATGCTCAATGTCACTAATCATCTGAGAACTGCAAATAAAAACCATAATGAAATAACACCTCACACCTTTCAGGATGGTCATCATCAACAATAATTGTTGACACGGATGTGGAGAAAAGGGAACTCTTGTGCACTCTTAGTGGGATTTCAAATTGGTGCAGCCACTATGGAAAACAGTATGGAGGTTCCTCAATAAATTAAAAATAGAACTACCTTACGACCCAGCAATTCCACTCCTGGGTATTTATCCAAAGAAATCCAAAACATTAATTCAAAAAGAAATATGCACCCTATGTTTACTGCTGCATTATTTACAATAGACAAGATATGGAAGCAACGCAAGTGCCCATAAATAGACTATTGGAAAAAGAAAAGATGGTACATATACACAATGGAATATTTGTCTGCCATAACAAAGAACAAAATCTTAACATTTGAGACAACATGGATGGACCTAGAGGGTATTATGCTAAGTGAAATGTGAGATTGAGAAAGTTAAATACCATATGATCTCTCTTATATATTGAATCTAAATAACAAAATAAATGAACAAACAAAACTGAAACAGATTCATAGATACATAGAACAAACTGATGGTTACTACATGCAAGGGGGAATGAGGGGTTGAGTGAGAAATTTGAAGGGATTAAGAAGTAGAAATTGGTAGCTGTAAATTAATCCTGGAGATATAAAATATGGCATAGGGAATATAGTCAATAATATTATAATAACTATCTATAGTGCCAGAAAGTTACTAGACTTATTGGGGGGATCACTTCATAAATTATATAAATGTCTAATCAATATACTGTATACCTGAAACTAATATAAAATAATATTGACTGTCAACTATAATTTTTAAAAAATAGTCATGGGGAAATAAAGTATAGCATAGGGAATATAGTCATTAATATTGTAATAACTATGTACAATGTCAGATGGGTAATAGATTTATTGGGGTTATCACTTTGTAAGGTATATACATTTCCAAGCACTATGCTGTGTTATACACCCGAAACTAATAAAAAAAGAAGAAAAAACTTTAAAAGGAAAAAAATTGGAAAGAAATAGCAAGAAATATTGATCAAAAGAAAACTGGGGTCAGTATATTAACATCAGACACAATAGATTTTGTACCAATAATACAAAAAATATTATTAAAATTAAAGAGGTCCACTACATATTGATGAACAAGAAGTTAACAGTCCTAGACTTGCATACTGCTAATATGGCCTCAAAACATAAAACAACAATTGACAGACTTCAAGAGAGATAGGTAAATCTGTCATAATAGTAGAAGACTTTAGCACAACTCTCTTAGTAATTGGCAGATTTAGTAAAAAAAAAAAAAAAAAAATTAAGGATATAGACAATTCAAATAACAAAATTAATAAAATTTACCTATTGTTAGTCTAGATAATGCACCCAGCAGCCACAGAATGCACTTTAAAAAAAAAAAAAAAATCAGGTACACATTAAGCATTTACCAAAAATGACCACACACATAAAGCAACTTTTAATCAATTTAAAAGGATTGGAACCCTTGTTCTTTGACTACAATATATTTAAGTCAGAAATCAATACTAGAATGGTAAGAAGATAAAGATATTAGAAACTAATAACTTTCTATTGGTCATTTGCTTCATAACAGAGGTAGTGTTGCAGAGCATCAATACCTCACACCATACACAAAACTCATTCAAAGCCACATGTGACAGGAAAAACTATGAAACTTTTGGAAAACGATATAGGAGAATATTTTTATGACCTCATGGTACAAAAAAAGAGAAAATTCTTAAACAAAACACAGAAAGCACAAATCAAAGGAACAGATTGTTAAATACGAGTCTGCTAAAATTAAGAACTTGTGTTTATCAAAAGACTCCATACAGAAAGTGAAAGGTACATATCTGCAAAACACATAACCAACAAAAAATCATATATCAATAAAATATAAAGAATATTATGCTTCAATTTAGAAAGATAACCCAGTTGGAAAATGGAAGCCAAAAATTTTGTAGGATCAGAAACAAAAATACCACACAACAAAATGTGTTCAATTTAATTTGCATATCAGGGAAATGTAAATTAAAATCACAATTAGATAATATTAATATCCATGAGATTGGTGCAAATTTAAATGTCTGACAATACCAAGTGCTAATGAGAATGCAGAACAAAAGGAACTTTCATCCACTGCTGTTAGTATTAAAAATTGAAAAATGGTGCAGTGACTATGGAAATCAGTATGGAAGTATCTCAAAATACTGGAAATGGAACTACTTTATGACCCAGCAATTCCACTCTTAGGTATCTATCCAGGGAAACCCAAAACACTAATTAAAAAAATATATGCATCCCTATGTTTATTGCAATGTTATTCACAATAGCCAAGACATGGAAACAACCGAAATGCCCATTGGTAGATGACTGGATTAAGAAACTGTGGTACATTTACACAATGGAGTATTACTTGGCCATAAAAAAGAATAAAATCTTACCATTTGTAACAATATGGATGGACCTAGAGAACATTATGCTAAGTGAAATAAGTCAGATGGAGAAAGACAAATACCAAATGATCTCACTTATATGTGGAATCTAAAGAATATAATAAATGAGCAAACTAATCAGAAATAGTCTCAGAAATATAGAGAAAAAACTGAGGGTTGCTAGGTGGGAGGGGCATGGGGATCAGGGTGAAGGTGAGGGGATTAGAAAGCACAAATTGGTAACCACAAGATTCCCACAGGAATACAAAAGACAATTTGTGGAATATAATCAATAATGTTGTAAAGATTTTGTAGGGTATCCAATGGACACTTGTCTTATTAGGGAGACCACTTCATGGACAGTATAGATGCCTGACCACTGCGCTGTATACCTGAAGCTGAAGCTGAATAATAATGAATGTCAATATAATTTAATATATATATAGTCACAGGATGTGGAGTACAGCATAGGGAATAGAGTCAGTGGAACTGTAACAGCTATATATGATGTCAGAGGGGTAGTAGATTGGGGGTGGGGGTTATCACTTTGTGAGGGGTGTAAATGTCTAATTATTACATAGTTCTGTACACCTGAAACTAATACAAAAGAGACAAAAAAGTGTATATAATCACTTAGGAAAAATTTTGGTATTACTTACTCAATGTGAACATAGACAAAAACAAAAACCCACCAGATGCCCTACTAGGTATACCCTAAGGGTATCTCTTGCGTTGTGCACCAGAAGACATGTATAAAATATTTATAGTGGCATTTCACATAATAGTAAAAACCTGAGGATAATTTAAATGTTCATCACTGGTGAAATGGATATATAAGTTGTGGGATATTTATACAAGGGATCACGATACAAAGTGTAATGAGTAAGCTATTGCTATGTGCATCCATGTGGATAAATATCAAAAATACAGTGTCTAGCAAAGGAAACCAGCCATAGAAAAATACACACAGTATGGTCCATTCATACAAATTTCACAAATAGACATGGCCTAACAATATTGTGTATGTTGATGGTGTATATTTAGTGGTAAAAACTTTAAAGAAAAGCAAGGCATGGTTATTGCAAATGTCAGAAAAAAGGGGAGGTACAAAATGGCAGGAACATGGAAAAGTATCTGGGCTAAGATACTTACTGTCTATTTCTCAGCCTGGGTGATGAGTACATTGAAATCTGTTTTATTGTTGTTTTATAATTGTACATATGTACTTTCATATCCTTTTTCTTGTTTGAATATGTGCTATATTTTACCAACATACATCAAGAAATCCTTATTTTCTGCAAAACCCTGAATAAATTAATGTATACAGTAGGATTCTCAGTTGCAAGCAAAAGAAACCACTCTAAAGAGCTCAAGCAAAAAATTAATTTTGTGAAGTTTACTATGTAGTCACTGAATTTCTATAAGGACCAGCTATCCCAAGTTTAAGAGTATGCAGACAGAAATGCTGCCCAAGTTACTCTGCTAGATGGTCCCTATGGAATTGCCACTTCAGCATTCAGAGTAGATACTGCAGCTGCACATGTGGGGAAGTGGACATTGTCACTAGATTCTTTATCTCTGAAAGTTGCATGACCCTGCTCCCATCCGCATTGGAATGGATTTCCAGAATACCTGCTTATTTGTGATAGTAGTTTCAAAATGATGGAAAATAATGGACCTATAACTTAGGATGGAAAGCTGAACACAGCAAAACTCTGTGAGGAATCATTGTCATTGTAGTTTATGTGACTGTCACCTTCCAAAGTTGTGCACTATAGTCATAGTAGTTTGCAGAAGCCTTTAGCACATGCTTGAAAAATGAGTGTCTGGATTCTAGATTCTAAAGGTGTGTAGACTCCTGAAGTGAGAAACTCCCCATCTACAGAAAATGGGTTAGAAATTGTTGGGTGGCTGTTATTGGCTGAATTGTGCCCCCTCAAACCCCCAAATTCATATGTTGAAGCCCTAATCCCCAGTATCTCAGAATGTGACTGTATTTAGAGATAAGGCCTTTAAAGAGGTGGTTATGTTAAAATAAGGCCCTTAGGTGGGTTCTAACCTAATCTGACCTGTGTCCTTTTATGAAGAGGAAATCAGGACACACAGAGATACCTGGGAGGTACACCCACAGAGGAAAGACCCTGAGAGGACACACCAAGAAGGTGGCGATCTGCAAGCCAAGGAGAGCGGCCTCAGAAGAAACCAAACCTGCTCATACCTTGATCTGAGCCCACAGAACTGTGAGAAAATGAATTTCTGTTGTTTAAACCACTCAGTCTGTGGGTTTTTTTCTGGCAGCCTTAGCAGACTAATACAGTGGCCAAAAAGGACAAGTATCCACTAAAACTCACAAGAGATAAAAAAGGAATAAAATTATTTTCTAGTCAGACTAGTCATTAGCCATGGAGGGGTTTTGACCGGGATGTTGGAAAATGATTTATATCTTGATGTGGGTAGTGGTTATGGAGGTGTTTGTGTGTGTGTGCGTGTGTGTGTAGCTATATGTGTCTAAAATTTCATTGAGCTATACATTTTAGGTTTGTACATTTTACCATATGTATGTTTTACCTCAAATAAAAAGTTAATTTTAAAAAAACTACCACAAAAATGCTTGGCACCAGTGTTGCTGGCAAAGTCGTATTTTCAAAGACTAGACATTTCTCAGGCTATACAAATTGCCATAGAGTTTGTAAGTAAAGCTATTGAATTAGTTTTATGAATTAGCATAACTATGAAACTGAGACGAGAGGACTGAACCACTTTCACGTAGAAATAAAGATTTTAAAAATAAATTATTAGCAAGACACTTCAAAAGTACATTAAAAAGTTAATCTTTCACCAGGACAATGCAGGATTCATTCCAAAAATGCACATAGTTCACTTTTGAAAAATTTATTCATGTATTCTACCACAGATGTCAGTAGATGTCAAATGCCATTCCATAAAATTAACAGGTTGTTAGCAAAGTAGCAGAATAGAAGACAAATATGCTAAAGGTAGTAGCTTTCTTTTCAGTCAGCTAAAAAAAATTGGGAAGAACGATTGCATTTGCTCTAGAAATAAGAAACATAAAATAATTTTAATGGAAATTATGTAGGGCTCATTTGACAAAGTTATAGCCCTTTCCTTATATAAAATCAGCTTCAAATGTAGAAGCATACCATCGTCCTGAATGAACAGGCTAATTTTGCAAAGATATCATTTCTTCCTAAATTAGGTATGGGGTGGCTTTGTAATGTGTCAACTTTCCTTTCTATTTCTCATAAAAGTAGACAGGAGAGATTCTTATGGGAGACTTGAAGAGTGAAAGTGAAGCAGCAGTCATTTTATAGTTTGTACACATTGTCACTGATCTGTACTTTTATCTCTTGGTGTGATATAGTGTCCAGGCCTGCAACGCTCTGCCTTCCCCTGGAGCCTCCTTCAGCTGCTCTGACTCTTGGGCCAGATATGTGTTTGGCCCCTTGACCAAAGGAAGACAGACACCCACAACACACCACCAAGGGCAGAGCCAACCAGAAGAGGGACTTGTTTCACTTCCTGTGAAACAAGAAGCCCAGGGAGTGAAATCTTGTCCTTACTCTTCCCACTTTACCTCCATCTTTGCTTCCCAACTGCTTGCCCGCTGGACTTCAAACTCCAGCATTACGCGCAAAGAACGCAGCCTTGCAGACACTGTTTAACCAGCTCCTACAATTGCATAAGATCACTTAAAGGCAATCAAAAAGCATCATAAATGTTTAATGTCTTTGATATATAAAGAGTTCCTATGAATAAATTCTTAAAATGCTAACAATAGCTGAAAAATGGAGGAAAATATGAATACTCATGTCAAAAAATGTAATTGGTCATTAGACATATGAAATCAATATGGAATATCAATTTTATTTAAAGAAATAAAAATAAAAATAAAAATTGCCTACCAATTATAATTTACGAAACTGTTAAAAACCAAAGTCTAATCTCACTTACTGATAGTGAGAAAGTAAGTTAATATATGGTTTTAAGAGGTCAGTTTGGCCAAACATATCAGGAGCCTTGAGAGAAATAATTCTGCTCTTAGAAATCTAACCTAAGAACACAATTAGCATTTGTACACTTAATACACAAAGATGTTCCTTGCAGTGTTACCTATGCTAACAAACCACTGCATACAGTTATTTGTAAATAGGAAATTGTTTTGACTATATCATGGTACATTCATAAGATGAAACTATAAGTGTCCATTAAAAATTACATATTTGAAATATTAAAATAATAAGGTAATGTCCATAATATAATGTTACATGAAAAGAATGGCCTACAAAACTTTGTAAAGTATAGGTTACATTAAAACTTATAAGTGAAATTAAATATAAAAGTAGTAAAATAAAGGACTAGAAGAAAAATACATCAAAATGTAAGTGGTGATTATGTAGGGGATTATGAATTTTTTTTACTTTTTTCTTTTACTTTACTTTTCTTATATTTTTTTCTTTATGCTTTTTTATATTTAAATTTTCTAATATTTTTATAATCATAAGAGATAGGTGTTATTAATATACCAAATCATTGTTCCCTAATGATGGGATTAGGGGCAGGTTTCTGGTTTTACGGAGTCCTAGTGTTTTTTTAATGTATTGAATTTATAATCTGACTTTTTATAAAAATCACCCTTTTCACATTATACGTAGCCTCATCTCAGAGGCCAAGTGAGAACACTTGAAAGTCTCTGACGTTCCTGCAAAAGCTGAGCAACCTTTCTGTCCCTCAAAGTGTGAGATCTCTGAGCTAGAAGATGAGTAGAAACAGTTAAACTGATTAGTAAAAGTCTTTCCAGTTCTAACTGTTTGAAAACTCTCATCTAATTGTTTCCAACAAATGGTTCTAATTCTATCCTCTTGGGCCACACAGAGTATATCTAATCCTTCCTTTACATGCAAGCCTTTCAAATATTTTGAAGTTTTCATTTTCCCTGGTCTTCTCAAGGCTAAATATCTCCAAATTCTTTAAGTATTTCTCATAGGTCATGATTTTGTCTTTTCAACTCGATGCCATCTTTCAGCTATGTTTCATTTTTTTCACATAATAAATGGATGAGACAACCTTATTGACTAACCATGAAAAAAATAAAAGGTCAATGGTAAGAGTTTTAGATTTATTTTTCAGTACTATTTATTAGAAAGGAATTTATTTTTCCTTTTAAAAGTTGAATTTCCAGGAACTGTTCACTCAAGTACTCAGAAAATTCTAGGTTAAGGATACATTTTACTAAATTATTTAATTATTCCTGGAAGCAGGGGGGCAGTATGGACTAATGTTCAGAAGCAGAGGCTCTGGAATCAGACCATCTGGGTTCAAATCCTTCTCAACTATTTATAGCTATATGACCTTGACCATAACTCTGTTTCCTTCTCTGTAAAATGGATGGTAATAATTGGATACATTTCATAGGTTACTGAGAATTAAATAGAATAACGTATGTAAAACACTTAAGTCACAGTGCGTGGCACACAGTAAAGTCTTTTTAAGTGAAACAGTTTATATATGCTCCCAAAGTCATTGAAAAATCTTCAAAATAAGTCTATATGAAGACAGCAACTACATGAAGCATCTATATGAAGGAAGAATGTGATCAGAAAACAAAAGCTATTATAGTTACTAACAGTGGCAATATTTCATTTTCCAATTCCAAATGCATGATTTGATTTAAAACCTGTACTGTTACAAATTCAAGTCAGTGGACACAGACCTTTAATGTGAAGGACAGAGCTTAATAGGGCATTGCAGACCAATTAAATAAATTCAGTATTCCGGGGAGACATGATGAGGGCTTGAGTCACAGAGAGGAGGAGGTAGTTTATGACAACGAAAACGACCATTTTATTGAGTGCTTACCTGGTGCCAAGCACTCTCACTCAATGAAGAGGAACAGGAAGCAGAAGAGAAGGGAAGATAGGGAGAGGAGTGTGGGGAGGGGACGGTGGGGAGAGGAGTCCAGGGAGGGCAAGGGCAGGAAGCAGGGAGAGGGGAAGAGTGGTAGCTCATATGCATTGAGTGCAGGCTCTGTGTTAATTGCTGCACATGAATTGTTTCATTTAATCCTATTAACCTACAAATAGGTATTAATGTTACTTGGGCAAGTAACATTAACCTCTACAGAGGCCACAAAATTTATAAATGGCAAAGAATTCAAACCTAGCTCTTAACCACTAAATTATCATTAGGGAAAGACTGTTTAGATAGTGGGAGCAAAAGGACAGGGAAGAAAACAGATTCTGTCTAAATAACAGAATCAGTGGTGATAAGAAATACAGATTTGAGTGGGGACAGGAGGTGGAATAGAGAGTAGAAGAATTTTTTGGTTTTTGCATTTCTGAAGGCACTATCCAAGGCACTCTAAAGAAAATCGGGACATTTAGATTACACTAAATCAGTTTCACAGTTCAAAGGAACTGACAGCTGAAGGTCAAAAATAACACTTAAAAGACAAGGTAACATTCTCAAGCCTTCCTTTTACTCCATTTTGATTTCTGGGAAAGTAAAATGAAACATGGAAGATAACAAAAACAGTTTCCTTTTCTTTTTTTATCAAGGTGGTTTTTTAATTTGGTAAATTTAGAAATGTCCATGTTTGCCTTGATTTGATAAAATAAAATTTAGTAACAAGAAATAGCTTTAACCAATATTTCCTTAAATTCACACACTAAAGGAAGATCCATGCAGGATCCAGCAGCATGGTTTCGTCACGCCATGCTCACTCTCAGAGAAGCACAGAGAATCTGGCTGGTGAATGGCCATGCGCATGCTTTCTTCTGGATACACACCTGATTAAAGACTACAGGATCAAAGAGCAAAGTGCTTACAAAGCACTTACAGCAAAGTGCTGCAGACCTGAGAGCTCATCTGTGAACTGAATCACTTAAAACTATTTTAAAGGGTCATCACAAAAGGAGTGCTTATTTTTAGAAATGAGTTTTCTTTTGATACAAAGAAAAATGTTGGCCATTTCCCTTATGTTTATAACAACATTCCAATTTAATCTTCAGTTTAAAAATTCTTTAATTATTGCCCAACACTGTTTTGTTGATTGCATAACACCCACATCTCTGATACTAAAATCTAGACTTTTCTACAAGTGTGTGTGTGTGCGCACGCGCGTGCGTGTGTATCTGCATGTGTATGCATGTACACACATTTTTTCCTTTATGTCAATAATATACATTAACGTTATGGTTTACAATTTTAATTATTTTCAGGGGAAAGCTATAAACATGAACAACAGAAAAAAACATTCCTGTTATAAAAACATTATATTTTTGCTCATTTCATTTTTACTTACCCAAGTCTTTTTCTGGTAACAGCAGTGGAGCTGGAAAGAAGCATGGTATTGTGCAGGTATCTGTTCCAAAAGTTTGTTCTTTGGAATTCCACATCCCTGTTCTCCACCACTTAAAGTCACTGACATGTATATATACATAAGGTCTTCAAGTAAAAGTAACTAATAGGTGTTGGAATTATTCTTAGAGTGATGATTAGAATCTCCTACAGAAAAAGGCTTTCCAATCTAAATTTCCTTTGTTGGTTATCATGACTATCATTGAAAAATCTGGAAGAACATATGCCAAAACACACAACCGCATGTTTTTTGTCCAGTCATACAGAAGAACCCAGTATAATTATTCTTGAATTAAAATCAAAAGCAAGTTTATAAGAAGAGATCTATGTTCTTTTAAATACTGAGACTTCCTCTAGTATTCAGTTGATAACAATCACTGTATTTACTTGACTTTTGTTTACAGTAAAATTAAAAGTTGAAAGCCAAAATGTCTTACCAATTTAAATAAATTATATAAAAAAACACCACATACCACCTTATACCTATATATGCCTTTGGCATTTCTATTTTGAGCAAATATATTGTTCTAATGTAGTATAACTTTAATTTTCCTTGTCTTATATTGTTATATAAAATTTAATAGTGAACTTTTAAAAACAAACAAGCAAACAAACAAAAAACAAAAGAAGTTTGTGTGCTCCTGGAAGACAGAACCAAAAAAACATTGGGTAAATTAAAAAAAACACACACACATTAGTTTTGCTTCTCTACAATTTAGTCATTATAGTAGAATATAAGTTTCAAACACACAAAACCTCGAGTCTCCTGGTGCATCTTGTGTTACCATCTCTTATTCCACTGGCATTCCTATGTTGGAGCAGAGTGTTCTTAGGATAATTTAGCTGAAAAAAAAAAAAAAAAAAAAAGCTACAGTTCTTCCCTGTTGTCTATTCAAATATTCAGAGATGTCAAAGGGAGTTTTTGCACTTTTTTTCCTTAGGTGCTCTAGATGGAAGCAATCTGTTTCAGTAATTTGTTTTTTACCTTGATGAATGATTTTTCACCTAAACATTCATTGTTTTCTAATACGAGAAATGTTAACATTTTATGAAAGAAATAATTTTGTCAGTATGAGACTATAATTTTTTTTTTTTTTTTTACTTTATAGTCAACTGTTCTTCCCAGAGCTCCTGAAGTCACTAATGGTCAGACAAGAAAGGGTTGCCAGAGGGTCAAATGGTAAACACAAAGAATAATGTCGAACTTACATTACAAGGCTGTTCTGAGACTCATTTGAATTGATGTAAATGATTACAAGTGAATGTTAAGTAAAAGTGAAAATATGAAGTAAATAGAAGTATTACTACTGTTAGTGAACGCTCATTTGAGTCCTACAAGTCTTCAGAGAACAAGGCCTCAAGTCCAACGTAAGGGAGTTATGGCTGGAAAACCAAGAGCGTTCTCTAATTATGCCATCTAGTCAAACCTGAGGCATACCGATCATGTAGAGCTCTGGACGATCTCAGAATCAATGAGACCATCCACATTCCACCCAATATTTTCTAGGGAAGAAATTTCAGTTTTTAAGTAGAAATGATAGCAAAAGTTCCAATACTCATTTGTCACAGTTCCTTAAGTTTTGTCCCTATCGATGTAGTGTTTACATTGACAGCAGCACATACGGCATCAACAGCACATACGGCATCAACGTACTGACCTTTGAATATACATAGATAAAGCTTCTGATCTGCCATTATGGGATTCATGCTTTAAGCTTTGTTTGTTTTGTTTTTAAAAGCCGTGACGATTTTAAGCTGATCTTTGTGCACTGTTTTCTGGTCTCCTTCACATCCAACGGCATGCACTTAGGAAACAGCTGGCAAAGGTTCAACGTGCAAATCTGTGGCTGGAAGTGGAGAAACACTAACTGGCTTATTCACAGATGGACCAACAGCTCTGACCTGATTAGCCAACTGAACAAAGACACAGCTAATCACATGCTTCCTCTCTATACAGACTATTTGTCTCTAAAATTAAGTGAAAAGCTGCATACTCCCTAGAAGAAGAAACCAGAGGGAATCACAGCGATGCCCTCCGTTAGACTGCTGCTTTAACGTTTCCCAAACATCACCAGTGTACCTGAATGAACAAATGGGTAATGAAGGAGCAAATATGTACTAAGTACCTACTATTATACCTACTGTGTGGGGACTACAAAGATGAACAAATCATGGTTACTGTGCTTAAAGGGCAATGTAGACGGCAAGGAAAAAATGTCCACAAATAAGTGTAATCCAATAGTATTTCATTTCCCTAGGAGAGCTGCCAGATTTTAAGTCCTGATTAAATACGAGTGTCTTTCTGCGATCCAATTTTTTTTCCCACGCCATTAGGCACATAAGCCATGCATCTCTGGTCCCCAAACAGTTGCTGCCTAGCACTGATCACGTGGAATCTTAGATGTATATCTTTCAGCAGGCAGACTTACATATACACACGTAAGTATACATAGCTTATTTACCTGGCATTGTGCCTAAGTGCCCAAGCTGTTTGCCAGTTCAAAATGTCAACTTCTCACAGCTCAATTGTCCTCGCAACACTTAAAAACAAAATTAATCAATCTGGCATTGTTCTCCCAATCTCATCAGACTAAATGGAAGTCAGCACAAGAGTCACAGTTTTAGAACCAAAATAGGAGATGGCCTTAGATTAATGTTATTTCTTGCAGATTCTAACAGTCAAACAGTTTATTAAATACATGAGATGAAAAATTAACAAAACATAACAGTGTTTGTGCTACCTCTCCAGGAAGTTAACACTTTTCCAGAGAATGGCTTGATCTCTGAGAGAATTAAAAATGCATGGGAATAAATTATGCATGGAAGCACACAAAACAGTTTAAGAGCAGGCTATTTTCTAAGAGTCTAATTAAAGCCTCATTGGAAGTTTTAAACATTTCACTCTAGCACATAGTTTGGCTCTGACCTTGATTACTTACTTTTCTTACTGATGGTCTTTACTGCTCAGTATTTTACTACTGATCTTGACTGCTAAGGAGAATCTGATTTAGCAGTAGCACTAGAACCAAAAGGGTTTACTTCCCAGCTGACCTCTTCAACACCCAAGCGGGTATTTAAGGATACCTGTATCCCTTCTTTTGTCTACACATCCACCAGCTGGAAAACAAAACAGTGGTCATGTGGGGATCAACAGTAGGCTGACAAACAACATGAGTTCAGAATATTGTGAATTTGGAAGTCAATAGTTTTGTACGCTGTCCAGCTGTTTTCCTGACCACTGGGAAGTAGAGAGGAAGGAAAACATCTGAAATCGTTAGTATATCTGTCTTTATTTTTACTTCCACCATTACTAAGGAACAGCCAAGACCAAGGGAAAGACAAGTTTTGAAACTTTTCACAAATTGCAGTAACATAATGATTTTAACAAATCTTCAATTGACCTTAACCATAAAAGAAGTATCTTACAACACTTCATAAGTCTAAGTGTTTTCACCTACAGTAGTACTTACTATATTGTATTATGTTTGTGTCTCAGACATCAACTGTGAACTCATAGAGAAAAAGGCTGTGGAAGTCATTGTTTGTTTGTGTTTAATATCAAGTAGCCAGGCACACAAAGCGGTTAATATTGCCATTAGACAATTAGGAAATCAGAGAATAAGAAATACATGATTTTGTTCAAGATCACCTGATAATAACAATGTTTTTTGTTTTTTTTTGACAAGGTACATTTATCAACCTTTTCCCTTCAAGTCCATTTTTTTTCCATTCTACCATTCTGAACAAAATTTATTTATTGTTTCATTAATTTAATAATTTATCGAGAGCCGATTATGAGCCAGGCATTAGGGATTCATTAATGAATGACAGCCTAGGACAGGCATTTACCAACTAACTATAGAATTAATAATGTAAATTACAAGTGGGGTAAATAACACAAATGAGACTGACAATAACAGAGAAACCTAACCTTGTGTAGGGGTAAGGAAAATTTTTCCTTGAGAAAGGAAATGCCAAGTTTTCCTTGATAACTGAGTTGAGTTCTGGAGGACAAATAAAATACAAACTACAAGTATATGTGTGCATGGGAATTGGGAGTTGAAGGAAAATTCTCAGGTAGCAGGAATAGCATTGAAAATATCAAAGCATAGGAAGAATTGTTGTTCTTTAGAGAAGTGCTTTTCAAATGTGGATTGATACCAATTAGTGGATTACGAAATAAATGAAGGCAAAAATCACCATTAAATAGAATAAAAATTAATAGAGATCACATATTGTAAGGGTGGGTATTTTGTGAAATTTTTGCATTAAATATATAGTTAAAATATATTAAATATATTAGTTATATATACGTTATATATACTAATATGTATATATATATTAGTTAAATATATATCATTAATATGATGTAAAATGCTTTTTTTTTTTTTTTACTCTGTAGCAGTCAAAATATCTTGAAACTATTGCTTTAAAGGACCAGGAGGCAGCCAGTGGGGTTTGAGGCTGGCATTAGATGAGGCTGATGCAGCAAGCAGGTAATAACAAATAATGAAAGCATCTTAAGGATTTAGTCTTTAGGCCAAGAACAATGAAGGATTTTAATCAGGGGAGAAAAAAAACTGGTCAGAATTTAACTTTGAAAAGATTACTCTAGTTCTATACTATAGAATACAGGAGAGAGTAAGGATCAAGAATAGTTAAAAAGAATAATTTAGAAGCTAATTTATGCATAAGTGATGGATGATAACTTGGGCAAAAATGATGACAGTAGATTCAAAACAAAATATAAAATAAATTTAAAGAATACAAGTGGGCATTGAAAGTATAATAAAAGAATAAGAGACTAACAAAGATGAAAAAAATAATTGAAATATAAAATCAGTGGATGTTTAACAGCAAACTAGACACAGTTGAAAGGATAATTAATGAACTGGAAGGCAGATCTGAAGGAATTACCCCAAGTGCAATCCAGCACAGGTGACAATGATAAAAAAATATAAGAGGAAGGGAGGTTTTTCTGGAGTGGAAACTCAAAAACTGGAGGAACCAGGAAGAAATACCCAAAGAATAATTTTCTAGAACTGATGCAAGACAAAAGCCATTTTTAGAATCAGGAGGTCCAATGAATCCCAACCAGTATAAATAAAAATAATATTCACAGTTAGACACATCATAGTGAAACTGCAGAACACTAATGAAAAGGAGATCCTTGAGAAAAAAGTCTAATTACAAAAGGAATGAACAAGAAAAATGGTATTGTATAAAATGTCTCATTTTTGAGGTTTCAATAGAAAGGACAGGAAGATGATTACAGTAAAAGCTTTCCTCATATTGTTGGGTGAACAGAGATTAATTTTAAGACTTTAAATTAAAACATGTTGAAATTTCTATGGTTACCCCTATAATAGAGTATTGCCCAACTAATAAGAGAGAAAAATGGAACCATATAAAGGCAAGAAATGGGAAGGACAAATTGGAACAAATAGAAAGCTCATAATAAGATGGTAGAAATAAAACACATATATTAGTAATCATAATAAAAGGAAATGGATTTAACTCTCCATTTAACAGACACATGGTTGTCAGGCTGGTTCCAAAAACTCCAGAATAAGCTAGAAGCTGGAAATACCCTGTGTTCATCAATACTTCAATGAATTAATATGGTATATTCAGATAATGTAATACTACAAAGCAGTGAGTGAACTACAAAATGAATGAAACATGGATGAATCTGTGTTGGGAAAAGCAAGTCACAGAATATCAAGTATGATTTCAACTACACGTGAAAACAAGCAAAACTGAACATTTTTGTTAGAAATACAGACACACACAAACACACACACCAGGCATGCCAAATGTATACAATTGGACACTTTCGTCATTGTTGCTCAAGCAGTTTGCCATAATCAGAAGTGTCTGGATGCTGATGATAACCACTTTGAGCACCTCTTGTAATTGTGGAAGTCAAACGTGACTTGTATTCTTTTTGTTATCAGTATATATTACAATTTTAAGTTTTCCTTTCTTAAAATGTCTAACATGTTTTTGGCACCACACACACACACACACACACACACACACACACGATAAAACCGTAAATAAAAGTGAAGGAATTATTAACACAAAAATCATGATAGTGGGTATTTCTTAGGGGCAAAGAAAATACAATTACTGAAGGGCTCTTGAGTAGGAGGTAGGAGGTACTGTGTGTATGTGTGTGTGTGTATAATACTTCGTATTTTAAAAAGCATAAACACAAATCTTTGTGAATGCATAGAAACTCAAAAGACAACTCTTCAATGTAAGCTGCTGACACATAGTCTCGCTGTATGTTGAATGGAAACAAAGAACACAAAAGAAAATTAATCAGTACATAATTTGTGCTCAACAACTTACTGGGACAGTTTACCTGTTATCAAAACTTCAGGTTAAATCCAGAACTAATTTGTTTTCATGGAAACCAAAAATGCACTTAACGATGAACAAATGTTTGGTAATGTGTAAAAATGGCCATTCGTTTTGTTTTTTTACTAGTAATCCATAGTAGCATTATCTCTCAAGTTCAAAGGGCAACAATATGTGAAAAGCAAAAAGTATTAGAAAAAGTGAACATTAATTATTCGTATAATGGATAACCTTAAAGAGAATAAAAAATCAGATATTCTTGTTTTTTACGTTCCAATAGGTGTTTTTTTTTGTTGCTTTTTTTGGTAAGGCCACTAGTATCCAATGATTATACTGGTTAAAAAATATAGAATACCCTTTTGCTCTCATTTGATGACAATGCTGGCAAGAGACTTAGTAGTTTCATGGATCATAAACATAATTTACAACGTACTGAACACATATACTGGTTAACCCTTTGTAAATTGAGTCTGGAAGGATACATAAGGCGACGATATAAGGAGGGGCAGTGTGATATAACTAAAAGCTGGTTTCCAACTCCTTGCTTTCACATTTACTAGGTGTGACCTTGAGTAACCATCTGAGTGTTTCCTCATCAATAATATACAAGTATTAGCATGAAAATTTCAGTGTTTCCAGGCATAAGTGAGGCACTCAAACATTTGATTCCTTTCCTTCTCCTTAGGGTTGTTTAGATAGATGTAAAAATGCCTAACACACAGTAAATGCTCAATATTAGCTTTCTTTCTTCCCTGGGGTTTTCTATTGGTCCACTAAGGCACTTTACAGAACTTAGACTTGCTTCTCACTGCTGGCTATGTAATCACCTAGAAATCTTTGCTATTAATGTGGCTTGGTCGAGCTGCTGTCTTAGGATAAAAAGTGAAGATTAATGTGCCTCTAAGAACTTTTTGCCTTTCAGTCACTGGCGAAGAGGCAAACGGGCACTTTAACATCCTTCCCATTTCTACATAGCTTGAGTGATGTACGCAATTTTAAATTGTTTTATCTAACTATAGATCTATTTCTTATAGGTCTACAATTTCAATTTACAGAATTAGCTTTTACACATGAGGTAAGAAGGGTCTGTTTCTATGTAGTTACTGACATGCCGCTTTTTGATACTTTATGAACCTCTACCCTTTTTTACTACAAATGATCCTCTAAATCTGGCATTTTTCACAACACTAGTTATAGATGAATAAAAAAGTAGCATGTGGCTTACCCTGACCATTAAAGCTCCTTCTAGCTTCAGCACCACTGGGGTACAATTCAGAACCAACACTACAAACCTGGGGTCTGAAGCCACAGCACATAGGACAAACTTGGCCCATATTTTCTAAATTTAACTGAATGTCGAGGATGGCCTGATCAGATCTAAAATAAAAGAATATAATTATCATCTTTTATCTTTGTACCACACCTTGAAAGTGGAAACAGAAATTTCTGTTGCCGGACTGGGTTTCAGTTCAACAACCAAAGAGAAAATCAAACCACTTCCGTGTAAAGACTTAATCAAGACTTTACATACTTTATAAATATCTTGGGTACCCAGTAAACTCTTTGTGTGTGTGTGTGGTGGTGGTGGTGGTGGTGGTGGGGGAGTGGTATTTAAAATATTCAAGGAGACATTTATAAAATTTATCTAATATTCCTATTTAGTCTCTGTAGCTGGCTAGTGAGTGACTAAGGAGCCATTTTAGGAAATTATGAAACAGCAGCTTTATTTGTAATAACCCCAAGCTGGAAACCACCCAAATATCCTTCAATAGGTACATGGTTAAGCAAAGTGGTACACAAATACCATGGAGTACAACTTAGCAATAAAAAGGAATAAACTACGGATATGTATCTGACAACTTGGATAGATCTCAAGGGCATTATGATGAGTGTTAGGTCACATACTGTATAATTCAATTTCTACAACATTCTCATAATGACAAAATTACAGAGATGGAGAACAGATTAGTAGCTGCCAGGGGTTAGAGCAGGTGGGGGTGGCAGTTTTATGATTACAAAGGGGTAGTATGAGGGAAATCTTCGTGAGGATGATAGTTCTGCACCTCCATTGCAGTGATAGTTGCACAAACTTACATGTGAGAAAATGGCACAGAGCTATTCACACATACTGTACCAATGTCAATATCCTGGTTTGGATACTGTACTATAATTAACTTAAGAAAAAAAAAATCAGGGAAAACTAGTTTTAGGCTACAAGGAACTTCTCTGTACTATTTTCGCAACTACCTGTGAATCTGTAATTATTCCAAAATAAAGTTAAAAAAACACACACGTGTATACACAAGGAAGTTCACAAGATAATGAAACAGCAAATTTTATTCAAATTTTCCAAATTTTATACTTAATATGTTCATTGTTTCTAAAATGTATGTCACCTTTTATATAATGGTTTTATTATTTCATCTTTCTTTTATAGTTTTTTTCATCTTTTCTTTACAGTTCTTCAGTAGAAGCCAGAGTCTTGAGTTGCCCAATTAGGAGCCTAAAATACACAAAGACATAGGGTGAAAAGACAGTACTTTCTGAAAAAACATAGAAGAAAGTGATACTAGCATTTCCTTTTAGCACTACTCCTACCAAACCATTCTATAAGATTTTAACAACCTGTATAATTACTAAATGCCAGATGTCCCACTTAGAACGAAATAAACACATTAAAATATCATCCGATATAGTTTTTGACCAATTATAAAGTATAATAATGACACTATTACCAATATTATAACTAAAAGCAATACAAATGGACCCTAAAGCATACAAAAAACCCATTAGAAATTATTTTTCAGGCTCAGTTATTCCAGACTTGGTTGGAAAAGGCATTGACAATAATTTCCTAATTCTTCCTTCTCTTTTAAAATTGAAGGACTATTCTAAGGACACAAACCTGTTGCTAAAACTTCAAACAAGGTCCTTGAATATTCCACAACTGCTGTCTAAAACTTTCCTATCCTCCAGTTACACATAAACATAATGGCTAAAAAGCATTAAAGGTAGTTTGGGATTCCAAAATACAGTCATTCAAGTTCTTTTAATATCTAATACATAGAATCTCTATCAAAAAGGTTTTTTTGTTTTTGTTTTTGACTTAGTTATACATGAATATTAGAACACAAATTTCAAGCACTTGAAATGTCTACACATATATCTTTGGTCAGTATCAAAATGGTATGTTGACAACCGTGAGGAAATGAGTTTTATGAAGTCCCACAGAAAGAGTAAAAGGAAAAGAAAAACAGAGATACTAAGAGCACTTAATTTTTTTCAGTTTCCTTAACTAATACACATAATACATCTCAGAAAAATTGTTTTATTAAACAAATGTTCATTCCCCCAAGGAATACAAAATCAGATACAACCCATATTAACATGTTCTCAAATTAGGTCCTTGTAACATTTATGTTACTTTATTGCTAAATCCCATACAGAATAGAAAATGTGTGGTTCTTACCTCTGACCTACTATTCTGATTAAGTTTCTTCTCAATATTCATTGCCAACATCTGGCTTCTAAATGAAAGGCTTTTGGTCTTTTCAATCACTTGCTGATAGGGTGAGACTGCATTGTTACCCATAACAACATGACCCTAAAATGAGACAGAGGGAAATTGATCTTGTAATGTTAATGACTAAGTTTCTCAGGTAAGTCATGAGCATGATATAGCACTACATGACTGATGCACATATTTTTATGCGCTGTAGAAAGATGACATTTATCCAGCAACAAAAAATAGGAGGTTGCTACTGCCTTCAAAGACAACACAAATAGAATAAAATGTTCTAATGAAAACTTCACCCCCAAAGCATAAAATAAACAGTAACTGACATCTCGTATGTAGGATAACTAACAGAATACTCACTAATTTAGAATCAATCTTGGCATCCAGTCGTGCATTTCTAATCAAATTTACAATCCACCTTTCAGCTTCTTCTGGAGTCATGTTCAGTTTATCTGCCAACATGCTAATGAAAAAGTAAAAACAACATTAACTGAGTCTAAAAACTTACTTTTGAGTATACAGTCTTTGACCCACACTTTGCAGAGAGACTTTTAGGTATTTATGGGTCACTTTCTCTTAAATACTATGAGTCTTAATAGCTTCATTGTTCATGTTTTCTATTATCTTATTGTCTTATTTCTATTGTCTATTATTTCTATTGTCTTATACTACCCCATTTCACCAACCAAACTAGAATCCTTAAGGGCAGGGCACCATATTCTGCATCTACAGAAATCTTCTGACTTCCAGTAAAGTACCTTCTACTTAGCAGGTGCTCAAGTAGTAATGATCTAAGGGAGAAAATGTTTTATAACGTGCGATGACTATACAAATTAAACCCAATACAAGGAGCATCAGTAATTAAGTATAATTAAAAAACACAACTAAAACTCAGGGCTGCTATATATGTCCATACTGTAAACTCTGAAGTTGTACACTACATAACCTAAATGGTCACTGAATTTAAGAGAAAAGAGATTTAAGAGAAAAGAGGGGCACGCCATACACACACGCATACACACACACACACACACACACACTGACAGGGAGGGAGGTGACAGACACCAAGATCCTAATCTAAAGTCTCTGATATCAACCAATCTGCATTTTATTTTTCCAGTTTATAATCAGGTTGAAAAAGAGGCGATGCAAGGCTCTATTTAACAAGACTAAAGGCAAGCACCGCCTCGGCGGTAGGCAAGTCAATCAATCAGTCAGCTGATGGAAAAGTGTCAATGTTTGCACGATAGATTTTAAGGGCATATATTATAGTACATGGTGTTTATGCTGCTGTTTAAACACAAACATTTTTTCACCTGTCTTCACTGAAGATAATGTGATAACACACACCTGCCAGGCCTTCCAATATTATCACTGGTTTGAAGAAAAGAACTATCAATAACAAAGTCAATCCTTAGACTATTATAAACTAAAATTCCTGATCTGACAGCATTCCCAATTTTAAAATACAAATGTTTAAGACACCGGCAATGATATAATTATGTAATCCCAGAGCTCCCAACCCAATGTTACCATCCTAATTAATAAAAATACCTTTATGGGACTAATATAATCTGTGCTACCCGTATTTTATGTGTATTGCAAAGAGTTAATAATTAATTTCATTCAAAATGTCAAAATTAAGTTAGGCTATCAATAAAACTATTACAAATGAAATTACAAACTAAGTCTATGAAGACACACTCATTTAAAATGTACCCTTGAAATATGCTTGGAGTTAAAAACATCGCAAGTGTAAGCCAACTCAACCATAAAACTTCCTGGATTTATGTGTCAAAATTTTGTTCTGTGTTTTTATGACTAATTTTGCTGTAATTATGTAAAAGAGCGTAAAAAACAATTAATTCTTGTTAGTGACTATTACTTCAAATGGATAGATTTCATTTTATTCTCTTTATCACTGTTCTCTAAACCTCATTTTCTTAAGCTACTAAAAATAGGGAAGCACATCATTTTCCTTAAATAAGCAAGCGTTTTCTGACTAGGAAAAATTCCTACAGCTGTTTCCTGTGGCTTCCGAATAAACTCCTCGTGTCTCCTACTGGTGCATGACTCATTTTAGAGGCATATAAATTTCATTCTCCATTGCTCAAGTAAGCCAATGTCTGATACTTTTATCCGAAGCTGCTATTCTAAAGGTAAAGAACAGATTTTCTGAAACATACTCATTAATGTATTATCTCCTATATTAATTCACAATTTGCATGCCTCCTGCATGTCCCAAAATACAACTCTTTAAACTGAGACCAGGCCATTTTACTCCGAAAAGCACTAATGAAACAATCTGCACTAAATATATTAAAACTCCAATTTTCAAGATCTCTATAGTTTGCTTTTAAAAATCCGAAACATTATTCCCAGTAAGCCACTAATTATGTATAGTTGGTATTATGAAGATCTTTAAAAAATGCTTAAGGCTGTTTAAATAACTAAAATTATAATGCAACACTCAGTCTTGAAGCCTAGGTTATCAGATTCCACTTCTTGCTGTCCATATCCAACCAAGAAGTCCTATGAATTATCTCTTTATCCATTGTGTCTTCTCTAATGTCCTTACCAATTTACTCTCATCTTCAAAGACTCTCCTCTTCACCAGCCACACTAAACCTGACTATTCATTAAACATACCATGTTTTTAACCACGTCAGGGCCTTTGCACATGCGGTACCTTCTGCCTTCCTCTACCTCTTTCTTCACGTAGCTGTTACATAGGTTTCAGCTAAAACAGCACCCTCATAAGCCTTCCAAGACACCTCTCCCAACCGTGACATATCTGTCTGGTACTTTCATAGCCCTCTATTTCTTTTCATAGCATTCATAACTGCTGTAATTGTTCTGTTGAATATCTGCTTTTATGACAGACTACATATGTAACCCAAAAGCACGCATCATAGCTTCCCTGTCCACTGCTATACATCCCGCAATTAGCACAATGCCCAGTTACCCTTTGGTTTCTACCCTAGTTCAGGCTCCATTACTGTTTACTAGTTTTCAAGCTAACCTACCTCGAGTCTCTCCTTAATCTATTTTACATAGCTGCCAGGTTAGCTGAAACCCAACTAATCAGTTTATCCCCAGGTTCCTTTCAAAACTTTAATAGAGCCCTTCTACCAACACAATAAAATTTCAAAATTCTAAGTGTCTCATTCATGGTTTTCTGCAATTTAGCTACAATCTAACTTTTCAACCTCCCCTTATTCTCCCTCATGAATACCACATGCCAGCCAAACCAAACCAATTCTCTACCTTCCCTGTCATTCATTCAACAAAATATGAACTGTGTTAGATACTGGTGACAAAATACAGTCTGTTCCCCACCTTTATAAAGCTGGGGGTTGGAGTAGGGGACAAGCACCTAATCCACAAAATATATCAACTATTATGAGTGTCGTGATGAAAAAATGGAAGGAGTTATGTGAGATGCAAAGAGTTCACAAGTTCTAGTCTGGAGATTTAGGGACAACTTACCTAAGAAAGCACTTGTGTGAGATTTTAAGATAAAAAGAAAATTCTATTTTGTATAACACCACCTAGAACTCATCTGTTCTCCTCTTTTACACCCATATTCTAAATCTCATATTCCAACATGGCTGGGGAAATTTGGCAACATGCATCAAGACACATAAACGTCTGCACCCACTTTGGGGATTTAGTGTTTTGCACGTGCTTCTTGATCCTTTACTTATTAAATCAAAGTCAAAGAAAAACTTAAAATAAGGTCCAAGAAGTATTAATAAATTATTGATGGCATCTCAGGTTATGGAGGCTACCAATCACTCTGAAAGTGAATTAAAGAACTGGCAACAGTCCAGTTTCTTTTAAGTAGCAGAAAAATACACACAGTAAAAGAAATTAAATAATTAATAGAAAAAAATACTCAAGTTCTTTTACATTCTACTGATTTTATGCAAAAAAGTGAAGAGTTTTAAAAAATGTAATTTTCTATTAAAGCTTAAAATACAAAGTTGCTTTAAGTTATTCTATACCATGCTTACCTTGTATTATTTAAAATAACTGTTTATCAATAAGCTAAGACAAAATGTGTTAAAATGTAGAATTTCTGAGAAAAATATTTAATTCAACTTAGATTTTAAACACAAAAAATAATTTCCAGATTATTTAATGTTGACAATCTCACCCTTGTCTGTAGGCAGTTTAAAGTAGACATTTAAATATTTTGTGTAAATCCCTTATACACATCTTTTAGTTCATAGCTTTTCTGCTCAAGTGACACAACATGACAGTGAATATGTTAAACAAGAAATATATATGGCACCACAAAAGTCCCCAAATAGCCAAAGCAATCTTGAGAAAGATGAACAAAGCTGGAGACATCACGCTTCCTGCTTTCAAACTATATTAAAAGCTATAGTAATCAAGTATGGTACTGGCATTAAAAACAGACAATAGAGAGAACAGAATAGAGAGCTTCTGCACAGCAAAGGAAACCACTGATTTAAAAACTTGATTTAAAAATGGGCAGAGGATCTGAACAAACATTTTTCCAAAGACATACAGATGGAGTAACAGGTACATGAAAAGATGGTCAACATCACTAATCATCAAGGAAATGCAAATCAAACTACAATGAGATACCACCTCACACCTGTTAGAATGGCTATTACCAACAAGACAAGTAGTAACAAGTGTTGGAGAGGCTGTGGAGGAAGAAGAACTCTCATACACTGTTGGTGGGAATGCAAATGGTGCAGCCACTATGGAAGGCAGTGTGGAAGTTCCTCAAAAAATTAAAAATTGAACTACCATGTGGTCCAGCAATTCTGCTTCTGGATATTTATCTGAAGGAAACAAAACCACTAACTTGAAAAGACATATGTATGCCCATGTTCACTGTAGCATTATTTACAATAGCCAAGACATGGATGCAACCTAAGTGCTCACAGATAAATGAAAGGATAAAGAAAATAATACACACACACACACTCACTCACACGAATATTATTCAGCCATAAAAAAAGAATGGAACCTTTCCATTTGTGACAACATGGATGGATCTTGAGGGCATTATGCTACGTGAAATAAGTCAGACAGAAAAAAAACACAAATACTGTATGATCACTAAAATAAACAAAAATCAAGCTCACATATACACAGAACAGATGGTGGTTGCCAGAGGTGAGGTTTGAGGTTTGGGGGAAAAGGGTGAGAGGCTTTAAAAGGCACAAACTTCCAGTTATAAAATAAATAAGTCATGAGACGTAATGTACAGCATGATGACTATAGTTAAAAATACTGTATTGTATATTTGAAAATTGCCAAGAGTGTAACTGGGTGGTGACGCATGTTAGCTACTTACTGTGGTGATCATTTCTCAATATATACAAATATCAAATCATATTGCACACTTGAAACTAATATAATGTTGCATGTCAATTATATCTCAATAAAAACTAAAACAAAAATTAATATCCTCAAAAAATTAAAATGATTATGAGACTGCATCCATAAAATAAAACAGTTGGAAGAAGATGCTGAGAAAATCTCTTAGTATAGAGCGAAAAAACCAAAGAGATGGAAAACAGGAGAAAAATATAAAAATATATTAGAAGCCTGGTCCAGGATGTCCAATGCCCAAAATAGAAGTTCCAGAAAGAATAAATGGTGAACAGAAAAGAGAAGACCTTTAAAGAAATAATTCAAGAAAACTTCCCAGAACTGGAGAGCGTGAGTTTCCAAACTAAAAGGGTCCAGTATGAAAAATTAAAATAGACTTATACTACAGCATACCACTGTGAAATTTCAAAGCAATGGGACTAAGGAAAAAAATTCTCCAAATTTCTAGAGAGGAAAACAAAAGATCCATATAAAAGATTAGGGGTAAAAATAGCTTCTGACTTCTGTAAAAAGAATCAAAAAAGCAACAGAACAATGTCTTCAAAATTCTGGAATAGAGTAGTTTTCAACCTAAAGTACCATGCTTTGCAATACATTATTGAAATATGAGATGTTTTAAAACAGACATTTCTAGATGTGAAAATTTTTACCTTAAAGCACTCTTTCCTATAAAGTAATTGAAGGATATGCTTTACCAAAATATAATAACAAACCAAGAAAAAGGAAGATACATTATCTAGGAAACTGAAGCTCTGTAACAAGATACAGGCTAAGGGAATCCCTATGACAAAGGGAGACAAATATGCACCAGGCACAGAGATCAACAAAGTCCAGATTTTTTTCAGGGAGATAAAACTGATAAAATAATCTTGAGAAGAGATTTATAAACTGGCAGAGTTTGAAGTGGAATTAATGATAGACATTAAAAACAAAAATGGAGGGAAAAAAGTGGCAATTATCAACTCCGGGGAAAACAATGAACAGTAAAACACATTACAAATCTACCTTATTTGAAACAATTTGGTGTCAGTTAAAGAATCAAATGACTATGGTAACAGATTACTGAGTTCAAAAAGGTCCTATATAGAAATGATATGGATGGCCTTTCAAAACAGTGGGGGAAAAAGATAGTTTTTCAACAAATCATGTTGCCTAACTATTTAGGGGAAAAAAGGTAGATGTCTTCCTCACTCTCTATTCCTAAATAAAACCCAGAGGGATTTAAATCAAAGAAATAAAACCATAAAGGTCCTAGAAGAAAACATAGGTAGGGTAGCATATAAACTTACTGAAAAAATAACTTGTAAATACAACAAAATTCAGTACCATAAAGGAAAAGATTAGTAACTTTGACTACATAAAAATGTAAATCATTCCTTCAGGGGAAAAAAAGTATCCAGAATCCTAAGTGCTACTTCAAAAGACACAGTAAAAATAATTATTACACTCGCAGTTCAATTTCATTAATTAAGCATGTTCATACCTCTAGCACAAAACAAGATACTTTTCTTGTTTCTGGGCAGTAATTAAGATCAGTAGTCCCACTTAAGAACATAAGACATGTAAATCTAAATCTAGAGAACCAATTTCGGTTGATTTTCTATCAGGTTTCAATGACTAATCTTTTAGACTAAAAATCTTTTAGTCTCCCTTCCACAGCCCCTGCCCAAAGATATCTTTTAACAAATAAGGATCTGGGGTCTAGCATTTCATATGCTTATTAATTACACCTTTAAATAACCTGACTTTTCAAATTTTATCTGATAAGCACAATGCATTTCAAATATTACTGACTTTAACATTAAGCTATGGGAAGTTCTGGCCTGCTTTTCACTGAAGACTGTGGCCAACTATTTAGCATATTAAAAGTCCTCCGATCTTTAATAAGGGTATGTGCTATGACAACTAATTAAAGAATAAGTGTGAAGTATAAACTATGTTTAACTGCAACATTATGAGGAAATAGGAGAAAACAGGAGAAATGATAAATGCTGTGTGACAACTTAAAATTCTCACTGAATTTTCCAACATCTTGTTTAATCAAAAATGAATGTATTACTTTAGTTAACAAAGAAATGCAGTGATAATAATGGTTTTATAAACTATTTTATCTCCATCTGGAAATGCACCTTTCTATTTCTAATATCAGGAAATATAATTATGAATATACATTGTTATGTGGTAATAAGAACTTTAAGAATAAATATTAAGATCTAAAATGTTTATAAAATAAGCAAAGTATTAATAGAATGTCTTTATAACTTAAAGAAATGCAAGAGCAGTTGGCAAATACCTTCTTTTGTGAAAAGCCAAAACTAACTATAGGAAAATTATATTAATATATGCTCCAACATGTTTATCATACACATTCAAAATATTACTTCCATACTTTGTTTTTATCTACAATTGAAAACTGGTCCAAGAATTATTCTAGAACAGCTTTTCAATTTCAGACACACACCATATCTGATAAACTATTCAGTTATGATAAATTAAATCCCACCACAGTAATCTTTTTTGACAGATGTTGCATACTTTATGGTAAACAGATTTGCAACTTATCCTACAAATCTATAGGGCTGTATATAAACCGATAAAAACATTCTTAATATGCATTTTTATAAAGATATGACTATCACATGTGCTTACAGCTATTTGGTCAAGAAACTTATCAACAGAGAATGTTTCAATCACAAATGGAAAGTTTTTAATAAACAACCCTGGGTTTTAATACTATTCTATTCAGCATCTGAAATATGTCCACTGGGGGAAAGAAAGGAGTCCAGAGACAAATCCTTCCAGTTCCTCCTCCAAAAGCTGATCGAATATCAAGTAACTCTAATTAGAGGCAGAGATAGGCCAGCATAAACTAGTGAACAGAGTAATTTGTCATAATTAGTATACAGTGGAAATGAGTCTATTTTGGGGCTTAAAAATAGTCCATTAAATTATCAGGGTTCAATGAACCTTCAATCCAAATTACTTCTCTGGTTTTCCTATATACAAATTACGTCCATGTCATTCTCTCTTATTCTATATTTTTCTTTAAAACATCTACCATAATTTGTAACTTCATCTTTAACATCTGTTTCTTCTGGATTTTAAGCTCTGAGGTTGTGCTCCCTACTTTCTACAGAGTGCCTGGCCAGAAGAGTTGTACATTCACATTTGTAATATTTTCTTCTTTGAACAACTGTTATACTGCTATTCAGTTATACTGCTATTAACTAATTATATCATAATCATGTCATAGTGCATTTATCCTTGAGAAAGTTGAACACTATCTTAAAAAAACGTTTTTGCATAGTCTTAAAAGGACAAAAATTATAAAAAAATGGAGAACAGATAAGTGGTTGCCAGGGGTTAATGACGAGTGGGGCAGGTGGGTGGGGTATGGCTGTAGAGGAGCAACTTAAGAGCTCCTTGCAGAAACAGAAATGTTGCGTATATGAATAGATGAATGTCAATATCAGTTGGGATACTGGTTTGCAAGATGGAACCACTGGGGAAAGTGAGTAAAGAAAGGGTATCTATTATTTCTTACAAATGCCTGTGAATCTATAATCATTTCAAAATAAAAAGTATAATAATAAAAAAAGAGATCTGGCATCAGAATTATTTAGACGAGCTTTAAAACATACAGATGTCGAGATCTGCCCCAGAGAATTTGGGTTTTTGTTTGAGTTTTTAGGGGTCGGGCTCTATCACCATTATTTTCCCTTATTTCTTTTTAAACCTTCCCTCTTGGTTCTAATGTGCAGTTAGACTACAAATCACTAACGTAGAGCAATTATTCCCCAAGGCTAACAGCAGAAGAACTCCTGGGAAGGTTTCAATCCAGATTCTCAAACTTTGATCCCAGTGATTCTGATTCAGGTGGGGATAAAGCTAGAAAATCTGTTCTTTTTAAGTTGTTCTTTTTTTTAAGTTTTTCAGATGATTTTGATGTACAGGTAGATTTAAAAACCTCTGGATTAGAGTATGATTTTTCTACATACTGTTTAAAGGTAAACATTAGCTCTACTGATCATCATTTTGGAGTCTGCTTGGTACTTATAGCACTTATAAAAAGCCCAAATTATATGCTTAGCATTATTTTCAGCCTTATTCCTAAACCACTAAAACGAAGACATCTTCCCCTTAGACTGAGTCCTACTGAATGCTCCCTTCTTGAACCTTACAACCTGAGATCTCATTGCTGTAAGTAGAATATTAATTTTTTTCATATGAAGCTATGCTTTCTTCTCTGTCCCTATAATTTTCCCCCCCCAAAGATTTTATTGGGGAAGGGGAACAGGACTTTATTCAAGAACAGTGTGTACTTCCAGGACTTTTTTCCAAGTCAAGTTGATGTCCTTTCAATCATAGTTGTGGAGGGTGCTGTTCAGCTTCAAGTTGTTGTCTTTTCAATCTTAGTTGTGGAGGATGCAGCTCAGCTCCAGGTCCAGTTGCCGTTGCTAGTTGCAGGGGGTACAGCCCACCATCCTTTGCAGGAGTCGAACCGGCAACCTTGAGGTTGAGAGGACGCGCCAACCAACTGAGCCATCTAGGAGGCCGCTCAGCTCAAGGTACTGTGTTCAATCTTAGTTGCAGGGACTCGAGGAGTTGAACCAGTAACTTTGTGGTTGAGAGCCCACTGGCCCATGTGGGAATCGAACCGACAGCCTTTGGAGTCCGGAGCACAGAGCTCCAACCACCTGAGCCACTGGGCCGGCCCTGTCCCTATATTCTTAATTCATTATACCCTGAAGATATTAAACCACTGATTTTTTTAATCCATTACTCTAGCAGGCTTTAATTATGAGCCTAAAAAATTGGCAGCCTGGTGCAATGGTTCTCAATCCTGGATGTGCTTTGGAATAACCACCCTTAAGATAACAGCATAGTAGCTCTATTACACATCACAGCATAGCATACTCAGAAAATCGGATCCAGAAAGTTTGGGGTGGCTTCAGGGACTCTGTATAAAATAAAACAAAGTTCTACAGAGATTCTGAGACACAGTTAAACACTGACTTATGGTTTCCATTTTTATCCTCTGGCTCAAGTGATACACTAATGCCATATTGGTATAAATCTGTTATTTCTAAAAATATCAATTATCACAATGAAAACTAAAACATTTATAGTGAGGTATATAATACAATGAATGTCAGAGACCTATTAGCCCAAGCTGTTATTAAACGGGACTTAACCAGCTTAATTTCTGAGCCTAAAGTTTCCAAGTTACAAACAAGAAGCTATAAAACAAAGGAGCTGGACTGAATCAGTGTTTTGTAAAACTGTGTTTCCAGAAGTCTTAGGGTTCCACAGAGGTGCCTTAGCAGCCAGGAGACAAGCTAAATAAAGGTACAGGCTAAACAGGGTGACGGGGCTTTGATTCAATCAACTTACCCATATACAGTTGACCCTTAAACAATGCAGGATTAGTGGTGCCAACCTGCCCCACACAATGAAAAATCTGCACATAACTTTTGACTCCCCCCAAACTGAACTACCAATAATCTACTGTTGACCAAAGCCTTATCGGTAGCATAAACAGTTGATTAACACATATTTTATGTTATGTGTATCATGTACTGTATTCTTACAACAGACAAAATGTTTATAAAATATTACATTAGAAAAAGTCTCACACACACACACACACCCCCCCGATCTAAAAACCATGGTTCTGTAACTTGAGATCTAAGCCACACGTTAAAGTGCACAAAAAGCTACACTTGGCTATTGGATACCATACTGAACAAAGTAAATATAAAACATTTCCATCACTGCATAAAGTTCTACTGAAAAGTCCTATTGTCAATGATTCGATAACTGTGTCTTGTTGAATGAGAAGCTCCTTATGATTTTTTTCAGCTCCAAAATCCATCCCCAATATTTGAAGAAAATGCATTAACCTACGTATTTGAAATCATCTTAGTAAACCATTTCACAGATAGCAAAAAATGTTTAAACAATCTAAGTAAAAAGAAAATACTATCGCTGGAAGAGAGAAAAGATTTCTGGATTTTAGAAAAGACAACTTACTGAATGAGAGAAGATATCTGCCAATGACACATCCAATAAGGAGTTAATATACAAAATATATACGGAACTCATATGACTTAACATCAAAAAAACAAAAAATCCATTTAAAAATGGACAGAGGACCTAAATAGACATTTATCCAAAGATAACACTCAGATGGCCAACAGACATTTGAAAAAATGCTCAGCATCACTAATCATTAGGGAAATGAAAATTAAAACCACAATATCACCTCACACCTGTCAGAATGGCTATCATCAATAAATCAACAAACAGTAAGTGCTGTTGAATATGTGGAGAAAAGGGAAACCCCATGCACTGTTGGTGAGATTGTAAATTGATGCAGTCAATACTGAAAACATTATGGAAGCTCCTGAAAAAATTAAAAATAGAACTACCTATGAGCCAGCAATTCCATTTCTGGGTATTTACCAGAAGAAATCTAAAACACTAATTCAAAAAGACATATACTCCCCTGTGTTCATTGCAGCATTATTTACAAAGCCCAAATATGGAAGCAACCTAAGAGTCCATCGAGAGATGAATGGATAGAGAAGATGTGGTACATATATACAATGGAATACTACTCAGTCATACAAAATAAAATCTTACCATCAGTGACATGGATGGACCTAGAGGGTATTGTGCTAAGTGAAATAAGTTAGACAGAAAGTCAAATACTATATGATTTCATTTATATGTGGAATCTAAAGAACAAAGAAACAAATAAAACAAACTCACTGATATAAAGAACGTACTGGTGGTCATCCGATGGGAGGGAGATAGGCGAATCGGTGAAAAAGATGAAGGGATTAAGAAATACAAATTGGCAATTATAAAATAGTCACAGGGATGTAAAGTATAGCATAGGGAATATAGTCAGTAATTTTGTAATAACTATGTATGGTGTCAGATCGGAACTAGACTTAGGGTGATCACTTCATAAGGTATATGAATATCTAATCATTATGTTGTACATCTAAAACATATTATATGTCCACTGTAACTAAAAAATAAATTTAAAAAAGAAAAAAACTACACTGATATAAGTTAAAAAATTCTTAGGTAATGATGTCACATAAGTTTATAAAGCAGTCCCACTACATTGCCTTATTTGAACAGCACCTCTCTCTTGAGTAGACAGGACAAACACTTTATCTATTTAATGGTAAGGATAGTAAACTGAATTCAAAGAAGCAAAATACTGAATACAAGTTCCCAAAGAGAAAGAGCTAGAACTGGAACAAACCTTACTTATGGTATCTCAGAAGCCAACACCAAAGTGACAAAGCATTATCATGGACAAAAATATAAACTCACTAATACAAAGGAAAGAAATTCATTCATTTAACAAATATTTTTTGAGCATCTATACTGTACAAAGTTAGTATACTAGGTGCTAAAAATATAAAAAGGAGAATCAGCTTTCAAAAAAACAAAACAAAAACGAAACCCAAGTGACCAGATTCTAATGAGAAATAGGGAAAATTTCACAAAGGAAACTAAATGTTATCATCTCTCTTTCAAAAGCTCAATTTATAAATCTAAAAAAAAAAAAGGCAATGCTAGAATTCAGTTACCTACTCATTGTCCACCAGAGTCCTACATATGATACAGCTATATCTTTATTTCACAACCAAAAACATATTAGAAATTTGCGTGTATTCTTTAAGAGAATCAGATTTTTAAAATCATAGGTTTGCTAGCTATAGTAAAGTACTAATAAAACTAAAGTCAAGGCTTCAATTCCCATAGGAAAAGCCCATGATTACACTATACTTCTAGCTCAGAATAACCACTTCAATGACAACCCACTAAAATTAGGCAAGCAAGTATGGATGCCTTAGCAAAAACAAATGGCACTAAAGAAAAACTTTGGTCTACACCCAATTCCTAAGAGGCAAACATTAAAGTAGTAAGATTTTAAATATTTATGGAGGATTTACTGTTTTACTTCATCTACGGTCAAAGGGATTGGTTATTTTTCAAATTCTAATATGTAAAATTAGTTTCTAATAGGTTATGTAAGTTTCACATTTTTCCCCAATATTTTTCTCACACAACAGAGAAAATTTCAACTAAAATTCACCATAATTTTTCCATGTTTCAACATTTTATGATGTTATAGGAGTTTACTATATGAGAATTCAAATATATAATCAAATAAAACAAACTCAATTAACTAAAATGATTACCAAATGTGGTCTTTCAACAGTATTTCCTATTTAGTAAGGGCTAAATCCTTATTTGAACTCCTGTGGAAAACCATTCTAAAACTGGATACTTCTCTTTTCTTCCTACATAATGGTATAATAGTACTCTTTTAAAAAAGTAACTGACAATCATAATATTGCCTTGAGGTTATCATTTTCAAAAATCATGCTGTACCACATACAAGAAAGCTAAAAACGGTATTTTTGAGTCTATAGCATCCCAAAATTCAAACTAGTCAGGGTTTTTAATAAATCTCTATCAGACCGTTTCCTTTTTCTTCTAAAGCAAAGGGAAATAAAATCCAATTAACTGGAATCCTATTAAGTGTAACTTTACAATAAATGGAAATCTCCAAGAATTTAAAAGTAGAAAATACAAATCAAATTAGGATGTTCTTACTTAATGCTGATACACTGATGGATGCGACAAAAAGTCTCAAATATAAAGAGACGGGCATTTTCAATGAAATCCTCAAGACAAGCCACCAAGAAGAAGTCATTCACAAGCACCTGTGTATAAAATATGAAAGAAAAAAAATTAAATGGCACTGACCAGCAATTTGCAAAATCTGACTCAAAAACTTTTTGTGTGTCTTACTCATTGTTCCATTCACTAGAACTTTCTCATCTAATATCACAAGTTCTAACATCACAGCATTTTCTAAAAACACTATGTTCAAGCCTCTAATAACTTAAGCAAATGAATGCTATAAGAAAAAAGACCTAAGAACTGAAATGTTTCCTTGTTCCACTAATGACATGGGCAACTTTGTGACAAAACAGCTTTGTCTAGTCCATTATCCTACATAAATTTTCTGCAAATAACCTACTGTTTCCAGCTATTTAGAATGATTATGAATGGACTAAAGGTATGCGTATTTCTGTGATAGTAAGTAGACCTGTAAATCTACAAAGGAAAAAAATTCAAGCGACTCCTAATCCACAGACAGTATCATAATTAAAAGAAAGAATTTTAACTTAATAGCAACCAAGTGCCCTCTGCCTTAGCATTTCTTCTTAGCATAACAAATGTACTCCAATATTTAGTAATGCCATATGACATGTTAATAATATTGATAATGATTACATGAACACATATCATCACACTGGATTCTAATTTTTCACGTTGTCCAATGTTTGACAATCATCTCTGAGGGTATATTTACATGGTAATTTTTTTCTTAGAGAAGTAAGATCTTGGTCCTTCAACAAATTTGGCCCATTTTTGTGCTAACACTTGGGTTCAAAAATAAAACTGACAACTAATAACTCGTGGATTTGGTAAATGCATTTGGCAGGTAAATTCTTAGGTTAATTTTTTAAAACTTGAAAACTAACTTATTCAAAAAATCATAAATCTAACTCTTTCAGTTGTTCTGAAGATACTTTAGTTACTAACAACCAACAGAAGACATTGTAATTATAAAAATTCACACTCTTAGCAAATGTTAAATCATGTGAAAAATTCTAAAAACAGGCCCACTTATAGAACAAATTGAGAAGCACAGCTGTGATATGCAATTCCAAACAACCTTGCCCATACATATGAAATATTTCACGTATTTACTTATTCAGGATAAGACATGGAATTATGGGTGTATGTATGAATTTATAATACTGCCAATGTTTTCACAAACTGTCCTACTAAAAGGGATACACACATGGCAATATTAAAAATGTCTTCACCCTTGCACATTTCTAAACAATATGCAACTTTAAGATTAATATAAATTTCTGATATAATTACTTTAATAAAACACTGCAGTTAACTCTTACATATACAAAAATTTAACGTTACCAATTTATAAGTAAAAATTCATACTTACAGATTCACATTCTCTCAGCTTTTTCTGAGCTCCATCAAAGTCAAAGTTAACATATAAGCATTCAACAAACTCTGTAATTGGGTCTTTATATGTGTAAGACTCCTGTAAAATTAAGTCAAAGGTCAAGTTGGCTCTAATTCAACATTGTTTAGTAGACTGCTCCTAGAATATCCCAATCTTCTTATTTTCTCCCCCCTTAACATTAATTTCTAGCAAATTACCTAGTATTATCCTCTCAAAGCAATTGCCCATATCCTGATTTCAGGACACACCTTAACCTTTTAATGGCTTCCAGATCAAGTTCTCTAAATTCTCATCCTAGAACGATTCCAAAAGCTTTTGAATTCCTCTCCTGCCCTTAGTTAATAAACAGTGATGAACGTCCCCAAGTATAAAGGTATTCATACCCTATTGAATGAAACTGTCTTTTAATTTATTCTTACATTAAACAAGCAGGTTCTTTTCCTAACCCGTAGTTATCGCTGAGAAACTCAATGAACCAGTAGGGCTGCAATGTTTTATACAACATGGGGACTATTTCCATTGTCTTGTATGTAAAGGTCACTACTCTCGAATTGTGTGGACAGTGACCTCCCAACAAACAGTTCTAGGCTCCAGATCTCTTCACTCTTTGCAATAAAAGCAACACTAACATCCAATGCATATTAAGTACCCACCTAGCAGAGAGCAATATTCGTTCATACCACATCACTAATATATCTGTAATTAAAAGACAGTAAATGCCTATTTGGGGCTCTTGGGCTCTTCTCTTTTCATGCATACTTTTTTCCTTTTTTAAAACGTTTTTGCCTTAAAAAGAGTAGTACTGTAGAAAAAGAGGTTAAACCTGAAGTTCAGTCATGTTTTAAAAATCAATAAATTCCATTCTTTTGCATGTGGTTTTTTTATATACATAATAGAATACTATTCTGCCATAAGAAAAGATGAAATAGTGCCATTTGCGACATGGTTGGATCTTGAGATTATTATGCTAAGCGAAATAAGTCAAACAGAAAAAGTTGAGAACCATATGATTTCCCTGATATTTAGGATATAAAACTGAGGGGGCCAGCTCGGTGGCTCAGGTGTTTGGAGCTCCGGCTCTCAACCACAAAGTTGCTGGTTTGACTCCTCAACTCCGGCAAGGGATGGTGGGCTGCGCCCCCTGCAACTAACAATGGCAACTGGACCTGGAGCAGAGCTACGCCCTTCATAACTAAAACTGAAAGGACTGTTCCCCCACCCCCCGAAAAAAACTGAAAGCAATAAAGGAACAAGACAAACAAAGAAACAAAAACTCATAGACACAGACAATGGGTTAGTGGTTATCAGAGGGTAAGGGAGGAGGGAGGTGGTAGATGAGGGTAAACGAGATCAAATATATGGTGATGGAAGGAGAACTGACTCTGGGTGGTGAACACACAATGTGATATATAGATGATGTAATACAGAATTGTACACCTGAAACCTATGTAACTTGACTAACCATTGTCACCCCAATAAACTTTAATTAAAAAAATAAAATAAAATAAAGATTTCAGTTTTTACCTGTTGAATAACTTTGACCAGATCTTTTAGCACCTGCCGGCGTTTTCGAACATCTTTGTTTGTTATAACTGCTGTAGTTAAATAGCGAAGAATATGTGGACACATCGTCTGAATTGCATTAAGGTACCTAAGGTAAAAATACAAAGGCTATTTAATAACTTGCCCAGTATTTCTAGATCTATAATCACATGTAATTTAAAGAAATCACTCAAACTGCTCATCGTATTTCAGTTTTTAAGTAACCTAAGATTGCAGACACTGAAGAATGATTTTAAGGGCCATCTCCTCCAAGGAAATAAACTAAATGATAAAAATGCCAGCTGGTATTCCCTAATTTGGAGTGAGGAACTCACTTATGAGTTAAATAATCCTATTATCACTGTTGAGTAAAAGGAATTTTGAAAGACCTTTATTCATTCCATCAGTCTGTTTCAAAAGACTACTAAACTATGACTTTCAGTCATTCATCTATTAGAACAAACATGTGAAAACCTGTGTGCAAATCATTCATAATAAGCAGAAAATAAGGGACTTACATAAATTAAAGAATTCGGGAAATGAAAGACTGTTAACTATAGAGAAAGAAACCATTACAGTATTACAGGGCTTTGGTTAAATTGGTAACACTGGGAATTAGAAAGGAAGGACTAGATGTCAGACAAATGTCAACTGGGCCTTGGCTGATATGTAGTAAATCTTGCTATTCTGATGATCAGCAGCTGGCCACCCTCTGTCATTTTGGTGTTTATCCTGTATTTCTCCCCCTCGTTTTCTTTAAATAACTCCCCAATTTTTATACAATAAGTACCTTACAATGCCAGGAACTATGCCAAGCTTAGAAATGTGTCAATCAAGTCCACTTTTATTAGCTGAATATTCAAGCCTGAAAGTACCCATCCACCTCCATCTCCCACGACACCATCACTGAACTGCTTCCTGCTTTCCTCACACTTCACTACACAGATTGCTGTTCCAAACAAGCCTCTGAAACCTAAATTCTACCCAACCTTCCTGGTCCAGCTCAGATACCTTATCTTCCAAGTGTTCCCAGACTACGATATTAATAAATCTTTATATTTTGTCATATTGTAGATTCCTCATAAAATGTGGTTTGAACTCTTTAGAGGACCCTAGAATCTGACAATAACTTAACACTTACTACCTAATCCCAATTAGCCCCACTTAAATCCCCTTTAAGCAAGGCAGGGTATAAAAAGAATCAAAACACACTCAAGAATAAAACAATTTATAGGGAAAGATTAACTAAACAAATCAGCTACAAGTTTCATTACCTGAAAAATTAAGGCTGAGATTAGGCAGAAAATTTTAAACTGCAATGCTCAGTCAGAACACTTATTTGCCTCTGTACTCTCTTGCCAGATTTCATGTACAACCTCAGGAAAGCATGATTGGTTTCCTTAATATCAGTTTTGAAGTGGCTAATTTTAGTAGGCATTTATGGAACTCACTCATAAATGTATCCATATAGGATAAAAACTAAGTTTATTGTTTGCGATGTTAAACATTCATTTTAACTCATCCTAACTTTATGTCATTGCACCACATATATCTTCTATTTTTCTGGAGGATGACTTCCTTGGGAAATCACTTCTCTATTTCTGTGAATATATGGCAGGCGCTTGCAAAATCTACGTAAAGGGCTAAATAATGAACATTTTAGGGTTTGCAGGCCAAGAGGCAAAACTGAAAGTGTTGTGCAGGTATTTACATGAAGTGAAAACAAACTTCCAAAATATTTTATTGACAAGGCTCATAAATACAACAGTTGAACAGAAAATTTTGTAACACAGGTTTACTAATGTAAAAATGGAATTTCTTTACTTAATTAGGTTCAAAAGTTAGTGACCTGTATCATTAAAATTTATTGTAAACGTTTATCTGTAATGAGATTTTACATATTTAATCTTAAAAAATTTCACGTTGTCTTGCTCCATCCCACCTGGGAGGTGGATCATCCCTTTGCCCAGTAGATCCACATTATGCGTATGTACCTTACCCGCCCATTAGTTACTTAGTAGCCACCCTGGTTATCGTATCCACTGTTGTGGTAGCACAGTGCTTGTGTTCAAGTAACGGCTCTTTTACTTAATGGCCCCAAAGCCATTCACATAATTTTATTACATATATTGTTATAATTGTTCTACTTTACTATTATTGTTAATTTATTACTGTACCTAGTTTAAATTAAACTATTATACAATATGCATTTATGTATGCATGTATAGGAAAAAACATAGTATATATAGGGTTTGATACTATCCATGGTTTCAGGTATTCACTGGGAGTCTTGCAACATTATCGCCCACAGATAATGGGGAACTGCTGTATGTAAAACAATGAGCATGGCTGTGTTCCGATAAAAATTTATGGACACTAAAACTTTCATGTAATTTTCACGTCACAAAACATTATTTTCATTGTTTTCCAACCATTTAAAATGTACAAGCTATTTTTATATCGCAGGCCATCAGAAAAAAGGCAGTGGGCTAGATTTATTAGACCACGGTCCATAGTTTGCAGATCTGGAACATAGCATTACGACGACAACTCCTGACTTCCGAACAGCAGGGACTCCCTACCATCTACGTATGTATGTATGCATGCATCTGCATAGATTGATACATAAAGGAGGGGAGTGAGGATTAAGGGTGATTCTTGTGACGTTATCTTAGTTTATATTCTTAGAGGGATCCGTAATTATATATTTAGGAAAAATACAAGCAAGACCACAGATGTGGATTACAGCCTACACGTGACCATTGTGTTCTTTTGCTCTACTTCCTTCTTATCATGTCCTTTCTTCTCCATCAATTGGAATTTAAAGGCCAGACCAATTTTCATCTTCACTGAACTCTTCTAACTTCTCCAGACCTCACTGATAGCTGGCACACCTATTTTAGCATGTACAATAAAATACATCTGTACTAAGTTATATATGTTCTACACTACTTCTTATGTTATTTGTTTGGGTTAGAAACTATGTAAGAACAGAGGCTATACCACCCCTATTTTTGAAATCTAACTTTATATATATATATATTTTTTTTTAAATAAGAGCCTCAAGTATTTATTGTGTTCTGAAGTGTAATTTCATGATAGGTCGATAAAAATGTTTTAGCTTATTTTTTCTCTAGCACAACCCTGCTCCAGTTGTACAATTTTATGAAGTTTTTCTTCAGTTTTCTAATTGCAAGTCAGAACATTTAGTAATCAAACAGTAAGACAAATATGCCCCAAAATAAAAACATTTAAATATCTATGATGTGCAGGATGTTATCAGAATATAAAGAATAAAAATTCTGCCCTCAAATACACTTATAATCTAGTTGGGGAGATAAGGCAATTGTAAGTTTTTTGTTTAAAGGCATTGCATAATTAAATACCAAATATATGGCAGACACAATATACAGGACTTCATGAAGAAAGTAAACTTGAGTTGGAGCTTGAAGAACAGGCAGACTTTGGATAGGTAAAAAAAGGACACAATGACATTTCTAGAAAGACAAACTAAAAGAACAAAGAAAAGGCAGAACACTTAGTAGAATTTCAGAAGATGGGTTTTTAGATGGGGATCTTAGAGGTCATCCTGAGCTAGAGCAGGTAAAATACCTCCATGAAAAATATCAGGAACAATTAGAAAATACAGGAAAAATAAAGGAAGAAAGGTCAGTCAGGATAAATTCTGGACACTAGTTGACTGTTAATAGTAAAACTTGAAATTTCTTAGGAAATTTATGTTATTTTTATTTAGGAAACAAAACACTCTTGTGTGAACTGAACTTTGAATCTACTTTTTTTAACAACTGGAGAATAACTAGGGCATTGTATTACAAACGCATTCTTTTCCCTAATAATGTCTACATTTGGTGGCAAAGCCTCATCTGTAATAGCCTTCGAACATTGCTCTATCTTATACCTGATACCTAACTTATATATTGTTACATTTACAAGTTCAAAATTTTCAAATGTGTAAATCATCTCCATTTTAGATTCAGAATAAATTATGGCAGAAATGACAATATATATGATGTAAGGGACTATCACCTGCACTTGCATCTAAACTTTCACTTCAAGGACAAAAGTATAATTTATCTCCAAAGTACTGTTCTGTTTTTTTTTTTTTAAAGCCTGAAATCACAATCGATATAAACTATCAATTTAACATACAGTCTATGAACCACATTAAAATGTATTACTGTGCTATTAGAAATTAAAAACAGGAAGAATATGATATTTTCTTCATTAATTTCTAGTATCTACCAGAGACCACTGAAAAACATAATGACTGTAGACATATCAATGCAAATGACATGCTATGTAACTATTCTACTTAATATGCAATCCAGGAAAATGAATGAAATAATGATGTCAAGCCAACTGGGAGTATTTTCATAAAAAGTTAGAATCAAGCTAAAATGAAAATAAGCCATGAAGACATTACTAATGAGGAAGAAAACAGGATGGTAACCTGACAGTATTTTGGTGGAAATTCAAAATTGTAATATGACTGAGTTTCTTTTCCATATTTTGCTAACAGGCTGTTTCTGTTATTTAAAAAAAAAAAAAAGTTTTATAGGCACGAGGGTTCTCATCGGGTGGGAGAAAATGTTCAAAAACTGATTTATGATGATAGCAATCACCACTTGGTAAAGTTACTAAAAAAAAATCACTGAATCATAAACAAAACCTTCTGGTAACCTTAACATAAATCAGAGTAGTGGCATCCTACTATATTAGTAGTCACTATTCTTTTTCACCACTACTCTTTTGCATTAAAAGAAAAAAGCCAGTTTCAACTATATCCTAATAGGCAGTAGAAACTATTAATTTAAAAAAAGTCAACCCTTGTAAATTAATCTATTTAATATTCCGCATGACTAAATGGAAAATGTGTATAAGGCTCTTCTGCTATATATTTTAGTGTCATGGTTGTCTTAAGGAAAAGCCCTTGTATGACTGAGTTAGAAGCTGAACTTGTTGCTTTTCTCATAGAAGTATTTTTACTTGAAAGAATGACAGACAAACCAAAGCTATTTAGACTTTGGCATATGGAAGATATTTTCTAGAAAATGAAGAGTTTATCCTTCAAGAAAAATAAATGATAAAATTAGAGCTTTCAAAAAATAGAATTTTAGGAAATTTGTATATATGTCACTCCTACTTTCCATTATTTAAACCCTTTTAATGGGGTCAGTACTGATGTTAATGAATGTCATTTTTTTGGTATTGTATATGGTCAACATATTTGGAATACTTGTATAACTCACTGAGCCAGTATTTTCCAAACAACTAATGCATGATGTTATAAACTATGCATGGGTAAAAAGATCCATTTAAAGTACAAGGCCGACCAATATATTTTGGAATACCAGCATAGTTTAGAATCCAAAAAACTGAATGATATGGTTTCAGATTCCACATTACAATAACCTTTAAAAAACCACTACTTGTAGAGTTTTGGTGTATTATCAAAAAAAATATTCACAATTATCTGAAAAAGCTATTTTAGAAAAACACCTCTCTATGTATGTGTGAGGCTAAGTTTTCTTCATATCCTTCACAACAGACTGAAAAAAATCAGGTATGAAAGCAGGGATAAAAATCTAGCTGTCAATTAAGCCAGAAATTGAAGGGTCTGCAAAAATGTAAAGCAATGCCACTCTTCTCACTAAATTTTTGGTTTTTTAAAAAGTAGTTTTTCGGTGGTGGTGGTGGTGGCGGCGGGGGGGGAGGGGGGCAAACACTTAAAGAAAAAAAAAAGTTATTTTTCTTAAAAATAAATGTCCACTATCATCAACTTAGTATTTGCCAATTAACATACTTTTAATTTCTCAGTTTTAATTTCTAATACACTATATATCAATAGATTTAGCCAACAAACAAAACTGCACTCACTAAGTCTTAATACTTAATAAAAGGATTCCAAGACCAAAAAGTTTAAGAACCATTTACCTGTAACAATAATATTCCCAAAGATAATTCTGATGTTTATTGTTTTTTCTTCTAAACGTCCAACAGCTCCTCAGTGTGTATATCTAATTTGGGTGTTGAAGGGGGTAAAAGGCTGTCATTGAATGTTCCAATAGGGTCCTATTTGCCTCACAAAGTTAAATGGAGAATTATGTCCCTATATACATACTTTTTGTAATGCTCCACAATGACCAATAAATCTATCATAGCTGAGTCCTTTTAGTGGAATCGTTAAAAAGCTAAACAAAACAAAAAACATCTCACAATTCCTTCCTCAGTTAACTGATATGATAAGGCTACACTTCTGTCACCTGGGGTATTTCAGGTTTTAGAGAATACCATGCAAGTATATATAGTATTTCCTGATGGTTTTTATTTTTTATTAAATCACTTGACATATAAAGCCATTTTCGTTTAATTTTTTTTTCCATTTTTGAAATTGAATTATCAGTTTTAAGATTAATTTCAACATTTTCTAATATATTGCTAATTTTATTTTCATTACCTTTGTTGTGTTTTTCTGTTTTTCTTAATCAAGGTTTTTAAAAGCTGAATTAAGTACTCAAAGCTGTGAATTAATTTCTGAGTGATGCTTTGGCAGACATTTCATAATTATTAACATTTAACCTCTTCTTTGATTCAGTTATTTATACAACTTTTAACAATTTTTAGTTTGACTGTATTCTGTCCAAAAACTACAATCTATTAAGTTTCTTTTTCTTTTCAATTTACTGAGAGATTTTAAATGGCATACAGCATTGTCTTTTTTGTATATGAACCATGGAAATATAAATGAAGGCATTAAACGTATTTGTAGACTATAGCTTGATAATTTAATAAATCTTAATTCTAAATTGTTATTTTAACTATATATATGAGCATGAACCTTTATCTCACTTTAAAATAAAAAAAATTGACTTTTTTACATTGTTTTCCTTTTGTAAAAGTTTATTATATTAAAACTTTCTGTAATCTCAATGAACTACCTTTCTATTTCTAATATCCATTACAAATGGTTCTACTAGTAAATTACATATATTCTGTTGTAATTTCATATAAGCCACAAGGTTGTCAGGAATTACTTTATAGTGTTTCACCCTTATTTGTATTATAGAATTTTCACAATGGGTTTGAATATTTTTTTTTTTAATTTTTCTTGTTTGCATGCTTCCTTTCATTACTTGAAAATATACGAAAGTCAGCTGCATTTAATGTTCCTTTCTGGATATACACATAACTGCAAAAACCACAGAAGACTGGCTCCACTAATAAGTAAGTACCATGGAATGCCCTTTTCTAGTGATTTCTACAACTGAGTTCAGGAAGGGCTGTTTTATCCTTAACCCCTCTACTAGGTGTCAAAAATGGAGCCAGCTGTCACAGACTCCCTCTGGGGGAGGGGGTCAAATCTGCTCATTAAAGGTAGGCTCACCCTCCTATCTTTGATTTTGGGACTATCAATCAACTCTTAAGACAATCCTACAGGTTTTACTATATAGGAGGAAGGTAAAATACAGCATGTTAGTGTTGCTTTTAATCTCTTTTCATTTGAATGCATGATTGACTAATCTCTATAAATACTGAGAAATATATCTGTAATTCTAGAATTTGAAATTCTCATTAAGATTTCTTTTTCTTTTGGGCCGGCCTGGTGACTCAGGTGGTTGGAGTGCCATGCTCCTAATGCCGAGGTCGCCGGTTCGATTCCCACAAGGGCCAGTGAGCTGTGTCCTCTATAGCTAAGATTGTGAACAACGGCTCTCCCTGGAGCTGGGCTGCTGTGAGCAGCCGGAGGTTGGTGTGAGCAGCCGTGGGCTTCTATGAGTTACCGTGTGCTGCCAAGAGCAGCCGGTGGCCAGCGTGAGTGGCCGGCAGCCATGTGAGCAGCGAGCAGCCAGCGAGAGCTGCCCTGAGCTGCTGTTGAGTGGCTGACGGAAAACTAGCGACTGACTGCCTCAGCGGGGGAGCGCAAGGCTCATAATACCAGCATGGGCCTGGGAGCTGTGTGCTACACAACTAGACTGAAACAACGGCTTGAACTGGAGTGCGGGGGCGGGGGGAAAGGCAGAAGAAGGGAACAAAACAAAACAAACTAGTTTAAAAAAAAAAGATTTTTTTTTTTATAAGGTGCATGGACATCTTAACATTACAGATAGGTATGTAGCTGCTTTACTCACTCACCAATATCCCCAAATTTCTTGCAATGATTTACCAATCATTTTTCTGGATATTCCAGATTCACCCAGTATTGGTTAATCTCAACTACTGCATGAGATTGTATTGTCAGTATCAAAAATAAAAAATCCTCTTCTAAAACATAACGGTTGCACAAGGGTACAGGAAAAAGGTACTTCTCAAGAATGAGGGCACAAGGGAAATTAGACTGCCCTCAGAGGATTAAATACACAATGCACTAGAGCAGAGAGATTAGTTAATTCACTAAGAGAAAGCTACCATGTTTCCCCAAAAATACCTGGCTGGGCCATCAGCTCCAATGCGTCTTTTGGAGCAAAAATTAATATAAGACAGCGTCTTATTTTAATATAAAATCGGGTCTTTATAATATAATACAATATATTATAATGTAATACTGGGTCTCATTAATTTTTGCTCCAAAAGACGCATTAGAGCTGATGGTCTGGCTAGGACTTATTTTCGAGGAAACATGGTACCAAATCAGGAAAACTTGAAAAGCTATTAACGTATTCCAATCAATATGGGGTAGTTTGAGGAAGAAAGACAGAAGTACAGTGAGAGGTATTGATCTGAAATGGAATTCATGAAAAGATAAGTAAAAAGCAAATCTTGAAAATGCCATTCGAATATTTACATACCATAAAATGTTCATGATCTGGCCTTAGTGGCAAGAATATCCTTATGAAAATGGACATATTAGGACAGCTTAACCTGATGGTGCCATTAAACATCCAGTCACATAAATTTTCTATTCTGATTCCAAGGACTCATAAAGAAATCTTCTGTTTATCATGCTTCCTATGTCCTAAACCTACAGCATCAGCACAATCTGACCAAATGTTTCATGTACTTAGTCCTCTTAGCACTTATACTTCTCAGTATAAATTATTGTTGGCCTTCTGGTTTTATATATCAGTCTTTTGGAGGCTGGTTCAGCTTTGCTCTTCACCAATCTTCCCCTAGGATACTGCCAAATAAAGCTGCGAGCTCACAGTGCCACAGGCCAGGCAGGACAAAGGTAATACCGCACTTGCAGGATCTTATTTTAGTGGACAATGGCTTTTTTAACCCCTCCCATGAGTTTTTACTTAATTCAACATATGGACTATGATTTATATCTTTCAAGGTTATAACTAACCTATCATAGCATCCAGCAAGCAGTAAAGTATATATATAATTTAAAAATTTTTATTTATACAATTTTAATATACATTGAGTTTCCCACAAGTAGGATTTGAGGACCAGAGCAGACAGAATGAGGCAGTTACGTACAAATTAGTGAGTAATGTGAATCTAGAAAGAACAGTTGAATGCTATAAAGTATCTCCAATAAAAAAGAAATAAACCTAATGCTGTGCAAATTATAAAACTTTATCTTCTGTCATTAACATTTAAAAGTTAATGCTGGAACACAGGCAAAGACCACACACTGTCTTCCACCACACTCAATGCCATGTAATTTTTGTTTTCACTTTTCTCAAGGAAAGAAAAACATAATTTCCTATTAAAAACTCCTTTGCCCATGTTCAGTTTTATCATACTGGATCAGTATGTCATGTTAATACTGACTAAATACATTTATACTGAATTTAAGTTGTAATGTTAATATGAAAAACAAACCAGCCATATGTCTGTTAAAAGTGCTTCTATTTGCTTTTATTTAAATTCAGGGGAACACTTAGCATTTAATGCAGACAACACAATATACACCATTTAAAAATGGCTCTCTGTTTCTACACACAAAAAAATTACTGGCACTTCATGGATGGCCAAATATTTTTTTAACTGTTATTACCACTAATTACTTAAATTTCTCTTAAATTCAAAGTCCTGTTAGTTAATGATAACAACTTAACTGCAGAGGTCAAATATTTTAGTCTTAAAAATCTTACTAAAATGAGCATTTAAAGACCATGTTTATTAATGTGACTAAGTTTAGATTATGTCTCACCAACTTATGCAAAAATATTGCCACAGAGTAGTAATTTATGTTTAAGACTTTGAAAATTACAAAAACAATTTAAAAACAAGATGTTCAGTCTTCATTGATGTTTTATATCAGAAGGGTATGACACCATCAATTCCTAAGCTTACTTTTATAAATAAATATGCATTTTGGAAAAAAAGATAAAATGTTAATTTAACAATCAATAATGTGACAGACATCAAGTGAAATGTATTTATGTCTTCATTTGGGTTAACAAATAACAGAAATAAAGCTCAAAGTGTTTATGTGAAATTTAGCCAATACAGTCAGTATTAGCCAAACCATGAAGCAACTGCTAAAGTACGTTATTATAATCTTCGGCTCTATTAATATAAGCATGTGTACTGGTCACAGAAGCTAATGGTGCCACTGTAATCCATAAAGCTTAGATCTACCCAGTTTCCTCCAAAATAAGGCCTAGCCGGACAATCAGCTCTAATGCATCTTTTGGAGCAAAAATTAATGTAAGACCCTGTATTATATTATACTTATTATATTGTACTATACTATACTATATTATACTATACTAAACCCAGTTATATGATAGTAAAAGAAGACTGGGTCTTATATTAATTTTTGCTCCATTTAGACACATTTGAGCTGATTGTCTGGCTAGGTCTTATTTTCGGGGAAACACAGTAACAATCCTAGAATGTAAAATTTCAATTTTAAGATCGTTATAGATAAACTTGTGATTATCTAAGGAAAACAACCAAAATACTAAACAATCAGAAAAACTGTTACTTGATAAAACCAAACCAGATATTTAGCCTGAAGGAAGGAGAGACAAGGAAAAATTATCCTCAAAAATCTGAAAAGTTTTCTAAAGCAGTCTTGCTTTCTGTTATTTCAATCAAATACGAAATAATGGGCAGAAGATTCAGAGGCACTGATCTTAAGTGGAAAAATAAATTTTTAAAAATGATTTCTAGCTAACAACAAAGCAGTGAATTTCTTATCGCTAAAACTGGATGATCAAGTAATGATACAAAAGGGATTTTCCTGGGATATATATATTCCTTCTAAACAATAGCCCAGTGCCTTAATTCTAAAGCTTTAATATATAGATGGATTTCCGGGGATCTTGTGAAAATGCTGATTCTGATTTTGTTCCTCTAGGGTAAGGCCTGAGAATCTGCATGATACTTACGTTGTTGGCCCAGGGACCACACTGAAATAGCACTTTCAAGGGCTCAGAATACATGTTTATCAAATAATGTACTTAAGAGTTACATACAAGCTTTTTTAATTAACAAGCATACGGGTATACACCACATGAAGAGGGGAAAACATGGCTGACAACGAATTCAAATGTCAAAGTGAAATACATTTTTAAATTAAAAAAAAAAAAATATATATATATATATATATACACACACACATACTTTCATATAGTTAAAACCTAAATTATATAGTAAAATAACTCACTGTGGCTGGTAAAGGAAGAGATCAATAATGTTATCGCGCCCTTTGGGGTGGTTGAAGAAAACAAACAGAGACCAGTGAATAAGCCACGTTCGCTGCTGAAGAGACTGGAGCGGAGAACTCACAGACTAAAGGGTTAAAAAAATGTACACATAAGAAATATTAATAAACAAGAAAGAGGCAACGGAATAAACACTGCTGACCTCAGAATTTTAGTGAAAAACGAGAACCTTCTAAGGCATGCAATAGGATCATTACCATCCAAGTCCAACCTCCTGGACCCTCTACTCTGCACGATCCTCAATATTCAAAATTTCTCTGTTCTCAGAGACAGATTTAATAATGTCCACTAAACCATTTTTACAGAGGCTGTAAATTATACTCATTTTAGAAAACATCTTAAAAGCAAGAAATGAACTAAACACTCCATAAGAAATAGTTTTATTAGACAACTGTAGATGAAAACTGTCATCTTCTACACTTCCAATAATAAATAGCACTAACAGTGTTGTGTCATTTTCACTGATTAAAAAAACAGTAGGTTGTAACAAAAACGAAAACTGAGTTCTTTTCTCTAAGAGCCAAAAGAAATCTGACAGCTTCCTTAAAGCGGATTCAGTGAAACCAACCAACCCACTAACCCACTGATTTTTATGTAAGGTCAACAAAAGCTAATCTGAACATTTTAATTTGGTTTGTTTCTTCTTTCTTTCTTTTCCTTTTTAAAAGTATACAGTGTTTCCCTTATCAGAAAGTATGAAAAGCACATAGACATTTCAGAGAATCACCCTAAAAAAGTTTAACTCACGTTATTATCTATGGTCTCTTTCAACCGTGTAAGGTCTTCCATGGCTGCATCCCAATTCTGCATTAAAATTTCAGAGGCTAGTTTTCCCCAGAGTGAACTCAAAGCATTTCTATCTGTTGCTGGAACCTGTTTAAGATATCATAATTAATTATATTTGAAATACTCCGGAAAAGAAAGATAATGTGTATTTTATACCCTACAAATCCATCTAGCCTACTAAAAGACTAGCTTTCTACCCAATACTCCAGTTATTAAGTCCTATTGGATCACACTGGTTAAACTAATTCAAACAGACTTCCCTGATCTTAATTATACTAAAAACACTCAAATCTGTAATATTCAGCCTAGATCAGAAAATAAAGAATAACTTAAAACAAGGATACCGCACTAGTATGTTTGTGGTAACCCATTTCAGATAATTTATACACAACTAATCAAATTTTAGGCACCTAAAAACTTTGGAAACAATTAGATTCAGAGGTAATTTGTTGCTAAAAGCACGGGACTGAAGATGTGGGAAATCAAAACTTGTGGGTCTCATTGACAATTTAGAGAAATTATTACCAGTACAGAAAAGTTCCAAACTATGACATAAACAGAAGGGACTATGGAGACAGAAAAAAAGGTCTGCTGGTTAATAACAATTAATTATTATCAAAGAAATATGTACTGAACAATAAAAGTTCACTTTCTCATATAATCTTAATAAAAATCATAGAAGGTAAATAATAATTTTTATCCTCATTTTAAAGAGGGGAAATTGATGCATGAAGAATGTAATTTGCCCCCAAATTATACTTCAAATCATGAATGCAAATCATGAATCACTGCAGTCTTAACCTACACGAGGACTGAGGGCCACCTTACCTCTTGTCGCCACACCTATAAAGACTACGCTAATAAAAACTAGTAAAGTAGGACACCCAAAGAAAAGCAAGAGAATTGAATAGTAAGACTCTGAACGGATCAGGTGTGCTAAAGAGCAGAAGCAAGTGAGGGCAATGGAGGTAGAATGCATTTCTGCACTCCAAATTAAAATGTTGAATTTAATTTTTCATTGAAGCATTTACATGACAGTATAAATGTAAAATACGAGTACTATCAGTATATGTTATATTTTCAAATTAAGTAAAATTGCATGGGCAGAACTGGAAATCCAACCACCAATAATTCTGGCTCTACCACTTACTATAAATAGCTGAACTATGTGTACTTTAGCTTCCTCATCTATAAAATGGGGATTGTAATATAACCTACCTCAGCTGTTGTACAATTTAAATGACATAGCAAATGTGAAGAAATTATAGTATCATCTGATAAATAAAAGCTCAGGAAATGTGATTACCAAATGACAATGAGAACAGAAATGATGATATCAGAGTAGTATAGGTTGTCTAAACTATGAGGACCATAATAATATTTAATACTGACTCTGCCTATACTGAGGTTCTTTCTTTGATGGCAGTAATTAACTCAAATGTACAAAATAACATTAAGCAAACTCTAAGAACCAGCAAATAACATCCACTAAAAAAACTTGTAAATGAATATTCATGACAACTCTATTTGTAGTAGACAAAAACAAAGTAATCCAAATGTTCTCAATAGCTGAATACATAAATAAGTTGTAGTACATTCATATATTCACAGAATGGAATACTACTCAGCAATAAAAAACATCAAACTTCTGATACACACAGTAACAGAAGAGTCTCAAACACTTGCTCATCAAAATAAGCCAAGCACAAGCTTATGTATCACTCCACTTATACGAAATTCTAGAACAGGCAAAACTAATCTAGAAGAATAAAGAACAGATCAATGGATAAATCAGGATAAGCTATGACTGCAAAGGGGCACAAAGGGTCTTTCTGGGATAACAGAAATATTCTTTATCTTGATTTGGTGGTAGTTGCACAGTACGTGCATTTGTCAAAACTCACTGAAATTAAAAAATTGATTTATAAAACCACTGTTCAAATTATAAAGGATAAAATGTTTGATACTTACAAAGAAATGAGTATTAAAATATTTCTTTGAATCTAAGATGCCATTAATTTTAAAATAACACTACTATTTTATGTTTCTAAAACCAAAACCACAACCAATTCAAGACACATCCCAATTTCAGATGTTAAAATGTGATAAATTTTGTATCTGAGAATCAATATGAAATAGGTATCTTTTATAATGACATTATCAACCTGGATAAATCAGATCTAAAATTTTGGCCAATATCCTAAGGTTCCAAAATTCATCATTATGCAAGCTTTCTTGAGTCAAGGAAGAGTACCTTTAAGTCAAATGGTAGGTACTTAACAGTAGATAAATTTTAAATTCTGAGCAGGAAAAAAACCTACAAAAAGGTGATCACAAACAGTCCTAGTATCTTAAAATCACTTTTATTTCAAACAGCTGGTGGGCGCGGGGAGGGGTTATATTTTGGAGTCAGACCAAAGGCCACAGCAAGGGTAGATTTTAACAAAATATAATTCAAATGCAGTGTTAAAAACTTTAAAACAAAAATGTTTAAAAATTTCGACCAAATCTGCTTCACCAATGTCATTTCAAATTAATGTATTTCTTACAGTATAAATCAAAGAAGTTTCACATCCAAATAGGGTGCACCTAAACACTCCCTGCTGTATTCTAAAAGCCACCAAGTCTTTTTAAAATAAAGGTAGATTCTAGGGTCACACAGCTTTAATTTATACAACACTGACCTACAATAGGTCACTTGGAGAGTCAAGTTCTAATCTCAGATCATAGTTACAATGGTTCTTTCATAGCTTATGTTTCCCTAACCATAGATTTAAAAGAATAACCAATCACCAGAAAAGAATTTAGAAATGAAAAACGGCTATTGCAAAAAAATAAAATTAAATAATAAGTAAAACTTTGACAGTATTCGTCCTAAATCCAAATCACGACTTTCATCTTTGCTATTAACAAAATCTGAAAAAAAAACCACATAGATTTTATAGTATTGCCTACCTCAACAACAAAAAAAGTAAAATAATGCATTTTTTTAAAAGAAAACAGCTTTGTTAGTCTCTATCAATATGTCAACAGGAAATAACCAATTCCTACCTACTTCAAATGTTTGAGGCACAAGATGGGGCAAAAATTTAAAACTAAATTGCACATAATTTCTAAACACTATCCAATGACTATAAGTTGACTGCTCTTAAATGTAAAATAATTAATTTTGTGTTCTGATCTTTTATTGGTATTGAATCACTTAACCAAATGTCATCTGAGATCCAGCACAAGATTTTTTAGGCAATGTAAAAGCTTAAAACTAACCCAGAATTTTTTAAGATTGGAAACTAACTTGGATCTTCATATCTTAAAATGTAAACCTAAAAACTCCCCAAACTTTTAAGTATGTACCTATCACTTGTAGAAATTTTCAGACTTATAAAATTATAAAACCATACTACATAAACATAATGATACTATTAAAACCAGAATACGTTATATGTGTTAGGATAAAAGCTTTTTGTAGCAGCACAGCAGGTTTTTTAATCCCCAAAAGGTTCATGCGTACTGCTCTGGCTCACGTCCATGTCATTACAGTTGGCTCTTCATACTAACCTGCTTTCAAGGGTGGATATGCTAGAAGAGTTTCAATATCTGGATTTCCAGCAGTTACCTTAAGTTTCCATGTCTTAGCAAAATGGCACATTCACTCACTGACCAGCAACAATAAATTTACTGTGCTAGAACTCTAACATGACACTAAATCTTCATTCTCAAAATTCACTCCCAGCATTAACAAATGATATGAATAACCAGCTCTTTTCATGTACCTGTAATCATATCAGGCTTCTGATTTTACAATCCTGGTTTAAGCTGTTTACATTTCCAAAGTAATCAACTTTTCCTCTCCTAAATCCTTCATAATATTCAAAGTAAAACTGATGGAATTTTCTGATAAGTCACTACAAGTTTAGCATCACTGATTACCTTCAATGCACTTGCAAGCTAACCACAGTTAATCTGTAAATTAAGAATTTGCTTACAAATGGGAGCAAGAGAAAAATATTAATTTTCCAAATCTTGGAAATAAACTGAAAATCTTTGTTTGAAGAATGGTAGTTTTAAAAATGAAAGTTGTCTAAGTACTTTTTATAAGTGTAGGAATTACCTGAATTAATAACACCAATTCCCCACCACCACCATTAAAAGAAAAAAAAGAAGAATATTTAATTTCCAAGAGAACAATCCAAATAGCAACCATAAGTCTTTTCTTTGTGGCATGTGGGACTAAAAGAAAAAAGGCACCACAAAATAAAACAAAAGAAACAACTCTTCCAAGGTTGGAAGACACAAAGTTCCTGTCTCAAGAGGAACTATTTCCCAACTTCTAGGATTAACTAGAGAAATCAGAGACTTAAGCAGTTGCTTACTAACTCAAAGTGAGTAACAAATTAGAATTAGAATTTAAAACCAGAGCATTTTGCTAACTCTACAGGCATTTATTAATACAATGACCTAAACAGAAGGCAGAGTGAGAAAGAAATCTGTCAATATGAAGGCCTGATTTTTTCTCCAGCTTCACACAAATTCTCCTTTTCTAATAAAAGAACTGAATCTAGGAACTTGTCAGACATATGACGAGAACAAACAGGGCACATTATGATTAGGAATTTGCTCTAATAGTACCATTTAAACCCATCTACCCTCTACATAATGAAAAACCATTGAACTTTGTATTCTAATAGCTGAAGGTAGAAATGGAAAAGAGTTGCTATTGAGGCATAAAATCTTTTCAAATATCATTTTCCACAGTTGTTCAGAACAAGTTAAAGAAATATGCAAAGCATTAAAAATTGAATTCTGGATTCATTATCCAGGTACAATGGATCTGTTTAATAAATATTAAGCACTCACAAAGTGTCACTCACTGTGCTGTATGGTAATATTGTAACAAATTCATTACATGATAGAATTCTGCCAATGCTAAAATCATACAATTATACATAATACAACAAATTAGCGGTTCCCACTTTTGAGGATTTCAAGGTCAAGTTCAATTTCACTTCAAATTTTGAGGCTCTGATATAAAGTTTCCTGTACCTATTTGTTTTTTCTTGGGGAAAATTTTTTCCCTCTCTCTTTTTACCAATGACTGGTGAAAACAATAGACAGACCCAAATCTATAGACATGTTTTGAGAATCCAAGGGAATCCCACAAAAGAGATGACAAAGAAAAAAATTACTTACCAACACTCTAAAGAAGTAAAGATATTCTGCTGCTCCAGAGTAATTCCCACATTCATATTGGAATTTTGCATACCTGTAGAGTGTATCTAAATATTCTTGCCTAAACTAAAAATAAATAAGAAAGAAGGCTAAAGTTCTAGTTTTTAATTTTGAGTTTTAAAATTCAACCCATTTACTCGTTTAAATGCCCTCAGAAGTCAGTTCCTTCAAAGTATCCCAAAAGTTCCCACCAAAAATAAACACCATGATCAGAGAACCACATAACCCTTAAAACATACATCAGGAATTGGTGGATTTAACATTGACAGTTCTGGGCTCTAAGAGTTATGAATTGTAATGACACCTACTTTGTTACGATACAAACTTGAATAGCTACTGAAGGTCTGATATGTGAGACCCTTAGCTGGTGACTGAGCTTAGTCAACTAGCAAACATTTGCATCCCTATAGGTTTGGTGATTCTGTACGAATAATATGTACAGTAAACTGTTCTCTCTGAACACTGGCCCCAAAATCATGCCAACTCTTAGAGCTGATACAAGCAATGTCAAAGTGAATAAACCTAAGAGAAAGGCTCTGAACTAGATCATTCGAACTAGATCATTAACAAATTCACCACACATTTTACATGGAAACCAGAAAAAGTAATTTGCACAGTGGTCAGCAAACCGCTTGTTACAGTAATTGTTAAATGAGATAAAACTTGAATGCAAGTTAAAAGAGGTAACTGTATATAAAGTCTCACAATCTGAGTTAACACAAAGGACAGGAGATTGGGAGATGGCTAGAAAAGCCTGTAACATTCCTTTATTTGTGAATTTGGGGATTTATGAAGGCCCTGATAACATCCAGGGCTACAGTATTCTACAAGGCAGCCAAAATATTAATTCTATTGCTCAAGGCATTTCTCATTCAAATTTAGTTCTGTCTTTACTTACTTGTTAATCCATCAGACATATAAAATGCTAACTATTATACGATGATTCTGGAAAAAATAAATCAAAAGTTTTAAGACTTTCTGTTATCTAGTAAGTACTATAATTAATTTCCTATCAGCACCAATTTTTAAAAACTAAAGTTTCAAAAACATACAGGCATTAGGATTAATAAATTAATCTGTAAATTGTATTCTTGTCAAGCCAGGAACCTATCTATACTGCACTATTCTTTAATTACCCTTATAATATGACAACTAAAAAAATTTTAAAGATACCACTTACACCATGCTTGTCCGCCAGGTAGTCAAATAGCATACGGCCATCCCTTAATCATAAAAATACAAAAGTTACTATCTTCTAGTCCACAGAAAACAAAATAAACATATCCTTCTAACTTCTTACCCACATAAAGCCGTATCTTAATACCTAAACACTAGAAGTAAAAATATGATTTCTAGAATAAAATAAACAGAACATTACATGTTTTGAACAAGGAATAGGAACTCAAGAATTCCAAACTTTAAAATTCACTTTCAAATTTCTTTGGTCCTAATTGAAAATTACGTGTTCTGTTTCACATCATCTAAGATAAGGTCTTGAGAAGTTTTTTAGGTAATAAAACCTGAACATGTTGACTGTTGTTATAGTGAGGTCAACAACCTACTTAGGTAGCAACCTACTGAAAATGGTACAGATGGTCCCAGATTTAAGATGGTTTGACTTACGAATTTTTGACTTTGCGATAGTGTGAAAATGAAATGCACTGCAAATTTTGTATTTTGATCTTTTCTTCGGCTAGCGTTATGTGGTGTGATACTATCTCATGTGCTGGGGAGCAGCAGAGAGCCACAGCTCCCAGCCAACCATGTGATCACAAGGGTAAACTACTGATACTCTGCAGTATATTCTTTGTGTTAGATGATTTGCCCCAACTGCAGGCTAACAAAAGCGTTCTGATAACGATTATGGTAGACTACGCTAAGCTACGATGTTTGGTACGTTAAGTGCATTCCAAACTTAGGATATTTTCAACTTAACGACAGGTTTATCAGGACTTAACCCCATTGTAAGGTGAGGAGTATCTATATTTGCTCTCTGGAGGGTACATTTCCAATAGATAACATATTCTTATTATGGAATAGAGATTGGAATAAATGTACTGTACAAACTAGCAGGAATTAGCCCTATATACAAATTTTGTCTCCCTCCCAAATTTGTTACTACTACTCACAGGATGGTGATTTAGCCAATTTACTGGTGATTTAGCCAATTTACAAGATTAATAAATCATGCCTAACTTATATATCTATACTACATGCCCTATATAATCATTACCGATACCAAAGTGTCAACTCAATTTAACTTTTTTTTTTTTAGCTTTGCATAACTTGAGATGTTGGCAGGGTGGCAAAAGACAATTTGGTGACAAAGACACCAAAGAATAAGTGATATATGGGTCCAGTTGCCCACATTGTGGGCATTTTCAAAAATGAAAATATTATCTTATGTTCCTTATAAGAAGGAATGCTATAGCATGTCTTTCAGCAGCACAATTTTACTTATGTAATGAGGAGTGGATATGTTATCACTAAAATTAACATGAACATATTATAACACTGAATATGAAATATGCATGAAATTTTAACATAAAAAGATTTCAAAAAAACTTAACACTGTCTGTGGATCAACTTTGGTGACATTCCTCACACCCCTCAGGTATATAATCACTGTGCCCTGGCTGATGGGGTATTTCTGGGAAAGTGTGAGAAGGACAACACTATATGTTCAATGAAATTTAAAAAAAGGGAATCGGCAGGATGAGGTTATTACTTTGAAAATAAGTAATCAGTTTAGAAGTTTAATTAAATTACAAGCTTTAAACACACAATTCTATCATTTATCTCCAAATTAGTGCCTATTAAGCTACAAGAAATCCTCTTTCTAATATTTGGTGAACAATTTTCATATTCATCTTATTCATATCTTAGTCCCAATAACTGTGTTGAAGTGGCTAAATTTAGAATTTAAATCCTAAACTTTCTGTTGTACCCTAACTTCTAGATTATTTCAGCTGTTCCTCTGTGGACACTAACATATGACTTGAAGTTCTATAATTACTTATTATAAGTATATACAGGCAGCTTAGTATTGTGTGTGTATATATGCACATGCACACACACACACACACACACAGATAGCTATATATAAAAATATATATTGTACGATAGCTTTATAAGATACAGCTATTTCTGTTGTATGTATATATATTGCCTGTATATATAGTATAATATGGTGTAGTACAGCATGATACATTATAATATGGTATGAGCAGTAGTGAAGCGTTTACTGCTTTTTGAAAAAATATCTGGTAATACTTTCCCAAATCACAAATAATTCAGAGCCAACCTCTCTAAAAATTTGGTTTGATTATGTAAGACCTAAAGGTAAATGTGGCAAAATCTTCAGCAATTCCTCAAGTGAATATATTGGTGGCTACAATTTACCACAATAGAAATATTCAATTTCAGTAGATTTTTATTTTTAAACATTTTTAATAACCTAAAGGGCTTCAGTTAGTGGTATATATTAAGTCAGAGTAAGACAACATGGTTTCTTTGGAAACCAAACAATAAGTCTATTTCTAGTTAAGGGGAAGTTAGGAATAAAATAACCTTATCAGTTCTACTCTACCCTCCTTGGCCTGGGCATCAAGGTTGGAAGGATATGAGAGAATGTAGCAAACTGATAAAGTAAGCTCAGGTTTTCCTTACAGCCAGAACCCATGGGCTCTAGGTACTGCCCAGAGACAGTTTCTCAACCTCAGTAACACTAACATTTGGGCCAGATCATTCTTTTCTGGGGGGTAAGGTACTGTCTGATGTGTTATATATGTAGGATGTTTAGTAGCATTCCTGGCCTCTCCTCAGTAGGTGCCAGTGTCACTTCTCCTGTTGTGACAACTAAAAATATCTGCAGACATTGCCAAATGTCCACTGGGAAGGTGGGAAAGAGGCAGAACTGATGTAGTAGAATCAGCCTGGGGTAAAGGGTAAATAAATTCTAAAAAGAATTTAGTATTAATGTTTATTATTAAGGCCTTTCTGGCCCTTACACAATAAGGATAAATGAAAATAAACAAATAGATAAAGGGATCCTTTAAAGTTTGAATTAACATTTGTATTAATCCAGAAAAGAGAATTTCTAGAATACAAATTAAGAAGAGGTTACCTGGTTGACTGCATTTGCCGTGTAGTTTCTGGATCTTCAAACATCTTCACAATTGGTTCTGTTTCTGCCTGAAGCTGTTTCAGTTGTGCAACAACTGTGGTTCTTTTTTCTCTCAAAGCTAATTAAAAATGCAAAGGAGTGCTATAACATTAAACTATACTGCTCCCCATAAAGATGTCCCTGAAAAATTTTCATTTTATTTAAATTGTTCACCTTATGTATTTATCCCTAATACATTCATATGCCAGTAACCATCCACTCAAGAAACTGCCCCAGGTCAAATTTCTCCTTTCTAGCACTGCAAAGGCACAAGAAGGAAGAGAGAATCCTCTTCTTACTCTTAAGAGAAACTGGGGAATAGACAAATACAGTCTGGGGCAAGGAAGCGAGGCCTGTCAAGCAAACAATTATCATCTAATGCTACATTAGAGAGATCTCATTCCCAGTGTTTTTATATTTGTTTTCACTGAATTCTCTCAGGTGAATAATGGTATTACCCCAGAGTTCTCAACAGTGATTCAGAGGAATTTACATATCATTACTACAGGTTTTCAACTAGGTTGAATAGAATTTAAACCCAATCAATAATCTCTTTTTTCACTATAAATGTAGTTCCATAATCTCTCAAACCCAATTCTATAGTTTCTTTTTACTGCATCACAAAGAGAGAAAAATCACACATAACTTAACCTGCTAGCATGTTTTAAAGTTTCAATAAGAAATAATTTACTTTTTCATCACAAACTAAAATTTAAAGAGCTAATTTTACTGCAGGGAACTATAAGTCACAGTGATTAGGTTTAATATAATAATTCTGCATTGCATATCACAAAATATACACTAGAACAGCATATCTCAAACACAAAAGCGGATCTGTGATCAAATTTTGAGAAATGTCAATTTAAACAAAGTAAATTGTACTTCTCTACTGAAAGAGTTCTTAGAATCTTTAAAAATGCTATGTGCATAGAACAAATGATATAGTATTTTAGTATTTTGCAAACTTATAGGGCCATTTTGGTTTTTTTTTTTTAAAAGAAACATCTATTACCACAGGAAACAAGGATTTGGAAAACACTATACTGTTATCAGTCTTCTCCAATTTGAGTGCTGGGCCTCAGCCAACAGTTTCTGATTACATAGATCTGGGGTATGGCCTGAGAATTTGCATTTCTAACAAGCTCTCCCTGGTGAACTGATGTGATGATGCTGGTCCTGGGGACCATATTTTTTGAAGACCATGGCTATATTCCCAGATATTTCAAGATGAAAAATAAATCTCTAAGGCACATAAGAGACTAACTGAAATAGTAAACAACAACAATAAAAACAAACCTGCAGTATTCTCAGATAATTCGAGGTAACAACCCGATTCATATAGTACAACTTTGATGATCTATACTATGAACTGAAAGCACTTGATGACCATGTTTTAAAGTAGTTTCACATCTTTTATGGTAAGCAAATAATATGCTTTAGGAAACCTATAACCTTAATATTACCTTTCATCCCGAGGACTTTTAAATCATTCAAATACTTATTAAGACTTTTGGCTAATGCTCTTCTATAAATCACCAACTTTAATACACACATTCTCATTTCACAAAACAAGCTTCAGTTCTAATAACAAAACTTACCATGAGGAATATCATCAGAATAAAGGTTTTTGTATACATCCATAGCAAAGTCTACCATGTTGGTATCACTAAGAAGGTCCAATTTTCCTTGTAACAATTCTTTTTCATTATATATCTGCAAGAAAAAATTACTTTCTGATAAATATATTGAAGTTCCCCCAAATAAACTGATTAATACTAAGACTAGTTTACCTGGAAATATACTTCCTGAAATACTATTTTTTAAATAGAATACTATATACTATTAATTCACCCTCTTGTAAGAAGGCAATCAATCTAGACATAAGAATACTTTGTTTATCTAATAATTTAAAAATGAAGGCAATTACACAATGCAAAGCCTTTCTCACCTACTTCTGATTTATTATCTTATTTATGTGTCCCTACAAGCCATCTTTTACCCTTTCTAGAACAGGACTGTGCATAAGTAACCACACCAACTCCACTGATAAACACATATAGTTGTCTCCTCTCCACATCCAGGTAATTAGAAACCAACTTTTTCTTTCTTTTTTTTTTACTGTTTTAATATCTACATCCACATTTTTCTTTGAGGAAGCTTTTTCTTTACCCCCATATATTCCTTTACTTAACAGTCACAGTCCTTTATAATGCCTCCCCATCCACACCACTGAAACATAACTAGTATCCATTCTCTAAGTCAACCACATCATATCAGGTTTTCGCTATGCAAGGAGTTCAAGAAACATAATTTAACCCATAGTACAAGGACCAAATAAGTAAACTCACATAAACATGAAGTGTATTGAGCAATATTCAAGGAGTCTATACAATAGTATTTAGAGATAGTAATCGAAATTTTAAAATTTAATCAAATAGTCATCAACGTAAGGCTTCAGCAAAAGAAAAGGTTTTTGTACTAAATTTAATTTTACCAAGGGGAAAAAAAATGCCGGAAAATTCCACAACCTTTCACTGTCCATCAAAAGAAAACATGAAAATGGTCAGATGGTATATAGTCATGAGATCAGAACTGAATCTTCCAAACTACATAAACAATTCCTACAAAACAGTATAAGACAATCCAATTGAAAATGACTAAAACTTTAACAGGCACTTTAGAAGAGTTTAACCAAATGACCAAGACCGAAAAGGTTCTCAAGTTTATTAATCATAAAGGAAATGCAAATTAAAACCACACTAAAAACTAAAAAGACTGACAATGCCGGAGTAACTTTATCTCCTAAAGTTAGACATACATTTTGACCAGGCAATTCAGCTCCTAGGTACCCAAGAGAAATGGGTGCATATATTCAAAGGACATCTCCAATAATGTTCATAGCAGCGCTATTTGTAATAGCCGAGTCCATCAACGTTAGAATGGATAAACTGTGACATTCTCACAATATGCATTAACAAGCATCATTGAAAATCAACAAACCCCTGCCATCCTAACAACTTGGATGTCCTTCACAATGTTGAATGAAAGAAATCATACAAAGCAAGTACAGGGTGGTGTATGCTTAATTCTATTTATATAAAATCAAACACAGGCAAAACATTCTAGCATCAGATCAGATCAGGTGTGAGTAATGATTAAGAAGGGTCAGAAGGAAGGCTTTTAGGATGTTTGTTCATGTTTTACTTACTGATCTGGATGGTGGTCACATCAGTGTGTTCACTTTGGGAGAAAAGCACTTATATTAGTGCATTTTTTTGCATGAGTGTTACGCACGATAAAAAAGTTTACTTAAAAAAACTGAAGCTCCCTTTCAGTCTGCCCTACAGAAACCCTAGATGAAAACACCCTTTTCATAGTAATATGCCACCTCTCCTTGATACCCCATTAATAGCTTTTAATTTGTATTGTCTCTCCAACTGTAGGTTCAAAGCACTGCTCCTCTGCCATCAGACCTTACAGGCCTCTTCATAAGTCTACATCTACTTATATCACCTTCTCTAAAATTTGCCTCATAGACACACTTGTTCTGTAAAGGGCAGATAGTAAATATTTTACAATTTGTGAGCCAAGAAGCAAAAACCAAGAATACTATGCTTAAGTACTATAAGAAACAAATTTCAACAATTTCTTTTCCTTTTTGAAATAAATAATAATAACAATGGAGTAAATTTTTTTGTAATGTAGATCTATTAAAGAGAAGAATGGCATTCTTTTTGGGGCAGAAACTATTTCACTCAACTGGGGTATAACATTACAGTGTTCTGTAATTGAAAATGTTTGTGAACGTTCACTTGTTAAAAATTACTTTTAGCTTACAGATCATACAAAACAGGCAGAGAAGGCTGCATTCAGTTCACAGGCTAGTTTCCCAATCCCTGGTCTATTAACCCCTCGAAAACAGCTATTTTTAACAAATTCAAATATTCTGACATCTCTTCCTGCTACCTCCCACAGATCTTACATCCATACTGATGATTCTCCAAAAAAAACTCAAGCCATAAAATTCCTTTATCCCGCAAATTACAACTTGCATCTAGTACCTCATCTCTAAGACTTCCAACTTTAACTCATCACCTCTTTCAGCATTACCATTAAAATGCTTCCCCATCTCATCACGCCCTCTGCTTTTTCTAATTTTTATATCACCTTTTTTGGCTGTAACTTTCTATATAAGTTTAGCTATCATTTCTAACTATTTCAAATATTTTCTCTTTAGCTATATCATTGGATTCCATCCATTTTCTCCAACCAAGCACAACTCAATGTCAATCTCTAGCTCTGGGGAAAAAAGTAATCTATTTCTTTGTTTTGGTTAAGAATGACTATAAAATGTTTCAAAACTAGGCAATATATATTCAATCACATTTGTGCTTTTCTCTGTTGATCAGCAATCCATTTCATTTCTAAATGATATTTACAAGTCTATCTCCAAATATTTCTACACCACTTCAAAAACCTTCCACTGATCCTCTCACTCTGAGAATGACCATCATTCTCTACAAATGTATGGTTTCCAGCCTCAGCTGGGCCCTCCAAACTTACCAATCCTTGTTACTTGTCTTTGGTTGGTTTCCTCAGTCACTCCTTAAACCCCCAGTTGGTTGTCTCACTCCCCTCTCAGACAGGATGGCCTAGCCTCCTGATAGAAAACATTCAGGAGTATTTACTCTGTCCCAGTAGGCTAGGTGCTTTCTATGCATTCCCTCATGTAATTCTTCTAACTCCATGAGATTCATGGTAGTACCAACATTTTATGCATGAGAAAGGCTTAGTTAAGATGAGAAAGAAACTGCTCTTAAGTGCACAGAGGTGTTACACAAATGACAGAGCCAGGATCCTAATCTAAGCAGAAATCCAGCGCCCAGGCTGCTGAACACTGCCTGGTCCTGTACTTCACCTGAGAATAAAGAAGAGCAGATACAAATATGTATTCATTCATTCATTTATTACATAATCATTAAAAACCTTTATGCCAGACTCTACTTCCTGTGCTGAGAACACAGCAAAGTATAAAACAAAGTTCTTGCTCTCATGGAGCTTATATTCTCCGACACACTACAAATATGCCAAATTGTTGCCCTCATGTGTCACAATCGCTGACTCTCCCAACCATCTAATCACAACTCAAAGCCTCTCTTCTTCAAAAGTCCTTTTGCCCACTGAATAAAATCTCAGTGTTGATAGCATACTCTTCCAGTACTTCTCTGACATTTCCTAATTTTTGCCTTATAATTATAGACCTTTACCTCCTCTAAAGTATAGGTGAATTTTTAGTGGTGAGATGTCTGGATTTTACGTTGGATTTATCATACTTCCATGGCAGCCCTATACTTAGTAATCACTAAATATGCCAGCATCTGTCTGTCTTCCTCTTGGTGTCCTATGAACATCTTACCAATATTCTCTCCAAGGAAGAGGGTATTGGGCGCAGTATCTTCCACTGATTCTCAGCGGCCAATCATAGTTTTGGCCTTGCCCTATGAAATACTAATTTACACTTACACATTGCTCCATTTTATCTGTCTTGAAAAATGAAAGTGTAAGGAACACATTACAAAAATATGAAGTTTGGCTAGTTTAGAAGCATTTCTAGAAGTAGCTGGTAAAGGATTTCAAAATATGGTATTTCTCTATTCCCTGATTTGTGGTGAATTATCCTGACTTACCCAGGAAAAAAACAAAAAACAAAAAAACAAAACAAAAACAGAAGGCAGACTAGATTATTATATTCAAGCTCTAAAATATAGGTGTTAAGTATATCCCAGGTGAAGAAAAACCAAGACAAAAACATATCCTTTCAAGATAGGCTTCACTTGAACATTTATTGAAAATGAACTTTGTTGTTCCCTAACATCAACAACTTTAAAGTTATCTATATGTTTAGAAAAAGATAAACGAATTTATGTAATAAACCGTAAATACCAGGAACCCTCGAAAAGTTATCAGAACAATTTAATGTTTGTTTGTTGGGCTTTTTTGTTCCATTGTTGTTGGGACACATAAAAGCTATTCCCCAAATCTCGAATTCCTTAAGTAGACCTATGTTGTAATCTGCTTCCAGAAATAGAATTCATTTATTTTTCTGGCCAATATTCTAATCCCTTCATCACAGTAATACTGTATTATAATTATTAAAATGCATCAATTTCGCAATAAACACAAAGTATAACTAAGTTCAACATTTTAAAACTGTTAGGACTCATGAATTTTTTTTAAAACGAGGTACCAGAACCACATAGCTATTCAAGGTAGTCTAGATTTCTTGAATAGCTAAATGAATGTTGACGACCAATTCAAATCACACGAAATCTATTTATCTATAACTGGAAAACAACTTTTAGGGTAAAATTTTGTCGGGTTAATTTGCTTTTTGTTTCGTGGGTTGGAGGTCCCCTTCCTCCCCCGACAAAATAGGCTACGCCTGTAGGAAGTAGCTACTCATCGAAAGACCAGGACTACTCAATGCAAAGAACTCACAACTTTCTGGCAACCAAAGTGCTAGATATTTAAGTGGAAGAAGACCATGCCAAACGATCCGGCAAGCCCAGCACACCCTTGCCACAGTTCCTGGAAAAACAAAGTATCAAAATCTCTAACCCTCCCATTTGTTTTTAGAAGTCGGCCCGAAGCTCCGGAAAGCTCGGGCGTTATCCCCGTGAAGTCGGCAGCGAGTCGTCCACCTCCGACAGGAACGGACGCGGAAGTCCCTTGGACACCGGCACCTCAAGAAGCGAGGCGAACACCTCGTTCTCCCCTGGGGGTCACAGTGCTACCTCTCTCCACCTCACGGCCCAAGGCCGCGGTACCAATCAACTCCGACACAGGACCACACCGGCGGCCGCCTCACACGTGTGTCAGGCCCAGGGCTCCCGCCACTGCCTGTCGGCCTTGCCCCGCATCTCCCGCGCTCCCACGGCTTCCTCACCCTCAAAGCCCCGCTCACCTCCTTTACGGAGAGAAACTCAAGCAACGGAAAGACCAAATGCCGATCCAGAAAGTGCGCGATGCGGGTAGTCAAGTCGTACTCCGCCATCTTGTCAAGGAAAAGGAGAGTCTCCCCTCACTAAAACTTTATTGACAGCGCCGACAAAGGAACAGACAGGCCCCCAGCGCGCATGCGCAATGCTTCAACTCGCCCAGGGGAAGGGGCGGGGTTCAGGCCGCGGCGCCTGGAGAACAATGTCCCGGGCGCGGGGCCTCCTTGGCTCTGGGCTGTTCCGGGACTGGGCGGAGCGTTGGGCACTTTTCTTTTTCTCGCAAGTTTGTCAGTGTACTGCGGTCCGTTCCGTTAATAAATACTGAAAACTCAGAATTGATTGCTGAGGCAACGTCGATTGCATTGCGATGCGGCGGAGGACGAGATAAAGAGGCCCCTGCGCTCCAGGACGTTACATGCAAGGAGGACTAGGAGCTTTTATTTGTCATAGTAATCATTTTGTAAACCGTTGGTTAGATTGTTTCAGACAGACAACAAGTAAAATAATTTCAGATTATAGTAACAGCCATAACGTAATGCTTCTGTGGGGGTGGTCAGGTTGTGCTTTTTTTTAAAGATCTAATTGAGTTTATTAAGTGATTCATGAATCCGGCAGCATCCTATCTAGTAACTAGAAGGGTGCTCCCAGGAATTGAACAAAATGAAAGGTCTTTATAGAAATAACTATGAAGCAAGGGAGGTATTAACAAAAGAAAAGAAAGGATTGATTTTCGGCCAGGATATTTTTTTGGGGGGAAGAGAATGGGGAAGGATTTGTAATCATGTAGATTGCCTCAGTTATTTCAGAGCATAGTAAGAGCCCCAACGCAGTGGAGGTGGTCGGGTTGGATCTTTTCAATTAGGTTAGCTAGAGAAGACTCAGATGGGAATTAGGGTGGTTAGAGAGGACTCAGGGTAACAGTTTAGCTGAGAGTTGTAGTAAGAGATGGAGGTGACCAAAATTAGAGTCTGGGTGAAAACATACCTGGTGGAACCCACAGCAAAAACAAAGGCCATGACACAGAAAGGACTTGGTGTGTTTCAAAAATGGAATACTGAAGAGTGAGGTTCAAGACTTTGAGAAGGGCCAGGTCATGATTAAGATAAGGAATGTGGATTTTATCGTAAGGGCTCTGAAATCTCCTTTGCTAATTATGTCTCATCTTTCAGGTCTCTTCATTTTGTAGTGCCTTGGGGTCTTTTACCTCTTCTCTATCTAGGCCATTGCCCTAAGTGTCCAACCTAAGGGCTTTAAATGAAATCTGCGCATTGACAACTCCCAAAGTATAACCCTATCCAGACTCGTAGTTAACCGCAGACTCACATATCTTCAATTGCCTACCCGACATCTCCACGTTATCATGTCTAAAACCAAACTCCCCCATGTAGCTCGTCAAAAGCTGCAACTTTGACACTCTTCTCCAGCTCAGTGAATGCCAACTCCATCTGTCTAGTTGCTCAGACCCCAAACCTGGGAGCCATCTTGACTTTTTCTTACACTCTATTTTGAATCCACCAACCAATCCTTAGGTTCTAACCTTCAAAGCAGATCCATATCCAATCAGTTTAAACCACCTCCAAAGTTAATCCCTAATCCAACCACCTTTATCTCTTGCTTTGATTTTTGGAATAGCCTCTTTACTGATCGCCTTGCTTCCCCTCTTTTCTTCCTGTAATTTATTCTCCATACAGCAGCCAGAGTGACTTTTAAAAGTCAAATTATGCTCAAAACCCTCCAAGCCTTGTTATCTCACTCAGAGTAAAAGATATATCATAAAATGTCATAAAAAGCCCTGGATCATCTGGACCTGTCTGACTTTTCTCTTCCTCTTGCTTACTCTCCCCCAATCCTAAGTAACCACTAGTCTTTCTGTCTTGTAGATTTCCCTATTCATAACTTTCATGTGAATGGAATTATATCTTATGTGGTCTTTTGTCTGACTTTTACACTTACTGTTTTCAAGGTTCATCCAAGTTGTAGAATGAACAAGTACTTAATTCCTTTTTATGACCAAATAGTATTCCGTTTCATGAATATACCACATATTGTTTACCCATTCATCCATTGATGAGCATTTGAGTTGTTTCTATGTTTTGGCTGCTATGAATAATGCTGCTATAAACATTCGTGTACACGTTTTTATGTGGACATATGTTTTCCATTATCTTGGGTATATACCCAGAGGTGGAATTGCTGGGTTATATAGTAACTCGATGTTTAATTGCTCAAGAAACTGCAAGACAGTACTCTGATTTTGCAAGACGTTACCACTAGGGGAAACTAGGTAAAAGGTACACAGAATCTCCCTGTATTGTTTCTTACACCTGCATGGGAATCCATGATCTCAGAATAAAACTTCAATTTTAAAAAATGATTCCTAGATTTTGGACTTATGAAACTGGATACCTACTGGTGACTAGAATATGGGGCTTGTGGGGGAGAAAGGCAAAGGAATATGTATGGGTGCTAAAATTAGGAATTCTATTTTAGACAGAATAAGATCCCTGTTAGATATGTAAGAGGTGATATCTAGAATGCAAGTAGAGACACTATTTTGGATCAGCTAATCACTTACCATGCATGTAACCTTATAAAAGATATTTTCAAAGATTTGGGAGTATGATATGGTCTGGCCATTATACCATTTACAGTATTGTTGGGAAGGTAAGGCAGAATTCCCATGAAGCAGAGAATACATAATAGTATAGGCTGCTAAATTGTGGGGAATAGTCCTTGTAACCTGTAACAGCTGAGAAATGATAATCTGAAGTTTCCAGGAAGCCCAGACACTAAAGTTATCATAGAATATAGGAAAAGAGGAAGTTAGAGAAATAGCAAGAACTGAGGCTTCACGCAAAAGTGAGCTTTGACAGATGAAGGAAAGAAGCAGGTAGCAGTATGGAAACTTGCCAAAAAGGAACAGAGAGCATCTTTAAGAAGCAGAGAGAAATAAGATGCAATTTAATTTGGCAAACATTTTAAACTTTTATCATATGAAAAGTGCTAAGCTAGGTGTTAATGGGAATATATAATCAGAGCTAGTTACTGGCCACAGAAGCTTTCTGTCTAATAGGTGACAATTATCCATTCATTTGTTCAATATAAATTGAATACTGACAATGTGCTAGGCTCTGTTCTAGGTTCTGGGAATTCAGTGGTAGAGAAAACAAACCACCTTCTCTATAGAAGCTTATATTCAGGTGGAAGGAGACAAATAAAAAATAAAAATATATACTTTTTTAGTTGGTAGTAAGTGCTATGCAGAACAATATGCAAAGTAAAAGAGAATGATGGGGAAAGTTTGCTGATTTATATAAAGTGGTCAGGGAAGGCCTGTCTGATAAGGTAGAATTTGAAAAGAGACATGAAGCAAGTGAGGGAGCCTGTGGCTCACCAGAGGAAGAAAATTACAGGTGAAGGAACATTAAGTATAAAAGTGCTGAAGCAAAAGTGTGCTTTTTGTTTGATATCCTTGAGGAAAAGCAAGGAGTCTAGAAATTCAAGAGCTGATTAGCAAGAGGAAGTGTGGTCTAGAAGATGAGTTCAGAGGGAGTGATGGGCCAGATGATGTCATGCTTTGTAGGCCACGGTAAGGACTTGGGTTGTATTCTGAATGAGGTGGGAAGCTATTGGAGGGTTTTGAGCAGAGAAGTCACATACTCAGAGTTATGCTTTAAAAGATCACTTTGAGGGATTGGGGGAAAGGAGACAAGCATTAACAAAGAGACCAGTTTATTAATAGACTATTGAAATAATTCAAGGAAGAGATGATAGGGGCTTAGAAAAGAGAAGTAGCAATGAAAGAGTTGTGAACAGAAGTGAAATTCTAAATGTATTTTGAATGCAGAGCTAGCAATATTTGCTAATGATTAGATGAGAGAAGGGCCAAAGGTCTAAAAGAACTGAGAGACGATTTGCTAAGACAAGGAAGGGTGTGATAGATACATGTTTTAGAGGCGAGAAACCAAAGTTTAGTTTGGGACATATTATGTTTGGGATGCCTGTTGGATAGCTAAGTGGAGATATTGATTAGGCAGTGGTACATATGAGTCTGGAATTGAAGAGAAAGGTAAGAGCTGGAGGTAGAAATTAGATCTTGTCAATGTGTTGAAGAAATTTAGACCCATGGGACTAAATGAGATCAGAGAATGAGGGCGATGGGAAGGGATGAGCAGGGCTAAATGTTAGGCACTTCAGCGTGTGGAGGTTAGGACAGTGCAGATCAAGTAAGGAAGCTGGAGGAGTGGCCAGTAGGTGGAGGAGAGAAGAGGAGGAGCAAGAGAAATTAGTGTTTCAGGCACCAAAGGAGGAGAGTGGTCCAAGCAACACGGAGCAATGGACTATGTCAAATGATGCTGTTAGTTCAAGATGACAACTGAGTTTTGCCTGTCAGCTTTGAAAATGTGAAGGTTATTGATGACCTGGATAAGAGCAGTTTCAGTCAGCAGCAGATGAAAAAGTCTGTTTGGAGAGAGCTCAAGAGATGGGAAGAAAGGAAGTGAAACAACATATGTAAACAGATCTTTTGAGGAATTTTACAAGAAAAGGGAAGCAGTGAAATACAATGAAAGATATGGCGTCTAGGGAGGGTGTTTTAAAGGATGTGTGTATGCTGAGAGACATGATATAATACTTATGTAAATAACTGTAATGGAAAGATAAAGTATTATGCGAAGCTGCAAGGAACATGGGAAGATCGTGGGGTCCCAGTCAGACTGTGCTCAAACAGAGATTGATTCTCAGTGAGTGTAGAAAACAGGCAGGAAGCTTGACAGATTGTATGTCTTTTGTATTGGGTCTGCTGACTTTCACAACACATATGGAAAAGAGTATTGCATGTGGTTCAGGAACAATTTGAACCCTGTAGAGACATAAAAACAGGAAAGTATAAGAAGTATTTGAGAAAGACAACTCGGGAAGTTAGCTGAAGATTGAATGCTATCAGGGAGGATATACTAGAAAAGAAAGACCAGAGCCAAATAGTAGAAAGCTTATGTGAGGAATTTGGCATTTATCTGAGGTTATGAAGAGCCTTAAAGTATTTTTTGAGTATGAGAGTGAATAATCTTATCTGTGTTTCAGGAAGGTAACCCTGACAATGGCGTGGACTGTGATTGTATAGATGAAATGCAGCCAGGCTGTGGAAGGTCTTCCAAACCATGCTGGGAAACTTGGATTTGGTCAGATAGGCAATGGGAGCCACTCATTAAGTTCTTAAAAAGAAAAAGACATGAAAACAGTGGTGTTTTGTCCTTTAAAATTAAACTGGAAATGATTTACAAGATGGATTAAAGTGGTGACAGATTGGAAACTCTGCTGATTTGCCTGGCTTTTCTTCTGGAATTTTCCTTGCTGGTTTGTGAAAATATCTTGTTTCTTTTTATAAGAGAGATTTAGTCCCGAATATGGAAAATCTGACTTTTTTGCTTTAGTCTCTTTCTAGTGTTTTAGTTAAAAAGAGATATTACAGGAGGAAGGACAGATAAGAGCTCACCTGCTAGTATGTAGGTGGTGTCAGATGAAGACTTTGATTCTCACACATGCATCAAGTATTATTGAATGCTTTCCATTCGCTGATCACCAGCTCAGGCTCTGGGGAAACAAAGAAAGGAAACTAATCCCAGGCACAAGGAGTGTGCAGTTTAATGGGGGCAGCAAGCATATAAAAAGTACAATAATTATAGCACAATATGGGAGACTCTATGCACAGAGGGCAGCTTGGCGTCCAGGGGAGGAAGTGACTTGCTGCCAGAGAAAGCTGGAGCTTCATGGAGAAGGCAACCTTTGACTACCTCTACCTGAATAGATCTTCAGCTGCCTAAGAAAAGGTGAAAGGATGTTTCAGGCAGAGGGAAGCAAGCACAAGCACACAGGCTTAGCCTTGAGAAAAAGCACAGGGTCATTGGTGACTTTGAGAAGGTCTCTGTGCCTAGAGAGTAGCATGTGTGATATCGAGTGGCAGGACATGTAAGGGTCAGTTGTCAAGGGTGCGGTGGACTATGCTGAGAAGTTTGAATTCTGTCCTGCAGGCCAGTTTTCCTCGTGACTCTTTTCCGTACATCCTTCTCTGACTTTCTAGTTCAGGCTATGATGATCTCTCACTCAGACTATTGCGATGGTCTTCCAAAGGGTCTCCCTATCCGTGGTCCTGCACCTGTCTACCTGTCCTCCACCCTGTTGTCTGGGTGACCTATAAGGTCTGACAATTAAGTTCACAAACTTGTTGCAATGATACTAACCTATTTTGATATCAGAGGGATTATTCATTATGAATTTGTACCAACTGGACAAACAGTTGACCAAGTTTACTATTTGGAAGCGCTGAAAAGGCTGTGTGAAAAAGTTAGACAGCCTGAACTTTTCGCCAACAATTCATGGCTCTTACATCACGACAATGCACCAGCTCACATGGCACTGTCTGTGAGGGAGCTTTTAGCCAGTAAACAAATAACTGTATTGGAACACCCTCCCTACTCACCTGATCTGATCCCCAATGACTTCTTTCTTTACCTGAAAAATAAAAGAAATACTGATAGGAAAACATTTTGATGACATTCAGGACATCAAGGGTAATACGATGACAGCTCTGATGGCCATTCCAGAAAAATAGTTCCAAAATTGCTTTGAAGGGTGGACTAGGCACTGGCGTCAGTGCACAGCTTCCCAAAGGGAGTACTTCGAAGGTGACCATAGTTATATTCAGCAATGCAGTATGTAGCACTTTTTCTAGGATGAGTTCGCAAACTTAATTGTCCGACTTCGTAAATGAACATCTGTGCTGTGATGAGTTGAATCGTGCCATTCAAATTTATCTGTTGAAGTCCTTAACCCCCAGTACTTTAGAATGTAACTGTATTTGGAAATAAGATCTTGAAAGAGGTAATTAAGTTAAAATGAGGTTATTCGATGGTCCCTAATCCAATATGACTGGTATCATAATAAGAAATTAGAACACAAACATGTACAGAGGAAAGACCATGTGAAGACACAAGAAGATGATAGCCATCCATAAGCCAAGGAGAGACCTTAGAAGAAACAACCCTGCCAGCACCTTGATCTTGGACTTCTAGCCTCCAGAACTGTGAGAAAATAAATTTCTGTTGACCACTTCTTCCCTTTTTAAGACCCAGATGAAGCGTCGTCTTCCCTATTTTGTGTTTCCCATTAGCAGAGCATATTTGAAGTAATCACTCCCTCCTGCCTGTCTCTGCTGGTGACAAACTTTCATCTCAGAGCCTGTAACATTTGAGCCCATTTTTAAAAATGTGTTTCCCCCTACTAGACTTTAGACATATTGAGTAAAGGACTATGAATATTCATCTTTATGCTCCCAATTCCTATCTCAGTTCCTGGCATATAACAAGTACCCTAGAAATGCTCTAGAAATGCATAGAGCCTGGATATCCAGATCTGCATGTGCTTGAAAGAAATTCTTCCATATTTTGCAATAGTGTACTGTCAGTTTTTAGAATGCTCATGTCTGCTAATTAGCTCTCTTGGATATTTCTAAATACCACTAAATAACATTATTCTTAATCTAATCACCCTTTTAATATACTGGATGCAGACGTCTATTGCATTTTTTTAAAAATATTTTATTGGGGAAGGGGAACAGGACTTTATTGGGGAACAGTGTGTACTTCCAGGACTTTTTTCCAAGTCAAGTTGTTGTCCTTTCAATCTTAGCTGTGAAGGATGCCATTCAGCTTCAAGTTGTTGTCCTTTCAGTCTTAGTTGTGGAGGGCGCAGCTCAGCTCCAGGTCCAGTTGCCCTTGCTAGTTGCGGGGGCGCAGCCCACTGAGCCGGCAACCTTGTGGTTGTGAGGATGCACTCCAACCAACTGAGCCATTCGGAAGCTCAGCGGCAGCTCAGCTCAAGGTCCCGTGTTCAATCTTAGTTGCAGGGGGCACTGCCCACCATCCCTTGCGGGACTCGAGGGATTGAACTGGCAACCTTGTGGTTGAGAGCCCACTGGCCCATGTGGGAATCAAACCGGCAGCCTTCGGGGTTAGGAGCATGGAGCTCTAACTGCCTGAGCCACTGGGCCAGCCCCTATTGCATTTTAATATGTCTGCTTTCTTTAGTTATATTTCCAGTTCATTTATTTAACACATTTATTTGGTCCCTACTCCGTGCCAGATACAGTGCTAGGTTCTGAGAGTAAGAAAACAACTAAAATGCTGTTCCTGCATAAAAGAACTCATGGTTAGGTGGAAGAGACAGATACATAAACCAATTAAGCTGCAGTGTGGTAAGTACAATGATAGAGGTGTGTATTCGGTATTAATGGAATGGTTTAATTAGATGGAAAGCATGAACACGTCTTACATCTAGGTATTTGCTAGGTTCTTTTTTGTTTGCTTGTTTACTTTTGTAAAATGATTATTCCTTCTTGGAGTATGTATCTTTAGCAGGTGACTTTTTCCTGACCTTACAGCCTTGCTCTGGAGGGACCTTATTGGAACTCTTTACGTACTGATTACACCTAATGCCTGTGTGACAATTTCCAGAAGCCTCAGTCCTGCTGTCATCCTCATTAAAGAATCACACGGAGAGAAGGCGCCTTCAGAGGACTTAAATTCCCTTCTTTCTTCACTTACCACCTCATATAAAGCTAGGATTGACAGGTAATTCTACTCAATTCTGGGACCTTGTAATATGTGAAGTGAAGGATATTGGGCAGAGGGAACCATCACTGCTCTTTCTCATCTGTCCCCAGCGCTAGGCCCTGGAATGTGGCTACCCCATTCATTAGGGGAAAGGCGCAATTCCCAATAGTTGGGAGTATCTGAGAGGAATCTGAAAGAATTGTGATGAATCTGAGTTGACAAGCTAACGTAAACCACTAGCCACTTCAGAAGATAAAATACCATGTAAATGTTCACATACTTCTAATTCTCTGTGTCTTTAATACAATATTCTGTGTCTGTATTATCTGTCTTTAAAAATTCCTGCAGTCCAAGTAAACACTCTGCCTGATTACCAGACCAACATGGTTGGTTAACGTACTTACTGATAGAAATACAGTGATACTGACATGCAGTACAGACTTCTAATAATGACAATTACCACTTGAACACATTCTCTTGTGTGATAACAAATAGCTTCAATTATCTGAGTTAAAATCTTATTTAGCATTTATTTGAAGATTTTGATGTGAAAAATATGGGCTCTTTAAGAAAGGAATTTGAAAATAAATGTTCCATGTTACTTTAAGTTATGCATCTCAAGCCAATGCTAGGATTTACTGGCTATGAGGGAATTAAGCTAGTATTGTATGCAAGTCAAGTTTCTTCTGATCTAGCCAAAAAATAAAAAGTAAATATTGAGATGATGTAGGGAGCCAAGCAGAATTTTAGCCTGGAACTCAAGTAGGAAAACAGGGTGTTCCAGGGACTCCAGAGGCTCAAGGCAGAGCAGTAAACTAGGAAGAAGAGTAATGCTGTTCATACCTGTAGTATATCCTCTGTCAGGTTGTGTTTACTTATCTATTTACACGACTGTCTCTTCCACTAAACTACGAGCTCTATAAGGTCAGGGATGAGTTGTATTTATATCTATACCCAGGCACCTTTTGGAGGAAATAAAGAAAAGGGAAAGAAGACCTGTAGGGAGCCCCAAAGAGGAATAACAACTGGGATTCATGGGAAGGCACTTGAAAATTTTAATATGATCAAACTAACCAGATGATAAGAGACTATCGATATGGTTAGAGAAGTCTCGCATGACTTTGCTATCTAGAATAGCTTCCCTCAACATTTCATCACCTGTTTATTTTCCTCCTAGTGCTTATCCCAATCTATAATGGCTTTATTTATTTGTTTACTGGTTTATACCTTTCTCACCTCAAGGTAATTCTGTGAAGGTGGGAACCTAATCTGAGGTTTTGCTCATTACTGCCCAATAACTTGTTTGTTGCACAATAACTCTTTGCTTTGAATGAATGTGATTTAGGTCAAATGAATACATCTGTGTCCTGAAAATTTCTTACATGATAAAAAAAAACTTACTTAAATACCAGGATACAGTGGGCACATGGGGAAGTAGAATCATTGACAAAAGAAGGCACATGAAAAATGCTTTGCTCCCTGGTATTTGATCTCTGAAAGGGAGAGCTCTCCTTTTTATTCTCCTAAGTGACAATGGAAAATTAACTCAATGTCAGTGAAAAAACAGATCTGGTATTCTTATCTTTGAAGGCTTTGTGGAGTCCCAAAGATAGCAGATGAGGGAGTTGTCACAGTTGTTAAACACCACTTATTTAACAATAGTGTTCTGTGCCTGCCACTTGACAAAAACTGAGTGCAGCCACAAGATACAAAGAGGCCAAAGAGAAAGACTGTAAAGCAGCAACAGGTAAAAAGCAGAGCATCTTTTCTGTAGTAGCCGGAAAAAATCAGTGTAGTAGCTGTGCTCCTTTATTTTTCATTTCCTTTTTTGATTTTTAAAATAATTTCTTAAAAAATTTTTTTTTAAATTTTCTCTTTTTCACTTGCTATTTTTCTTAAGGCATTGTCTGTCGTATTTATTTGCTCTTCTATTTCTATGGGTTCATCTTTGTGAAATTACTTTTTTTTCTTTTATTTGTATTTCTTATCTGAGTTCTGTCACCTCAATGCCAAGCTTTTGTAAGTCTGATTTACCATGTTTTTCATACCTTGATTCATTTTCTTCGTGTCTTTTAGGCTTGTTCTGAAATGGTAGGTTACAGTTTGTAGGGATGTTAGATTGCTCCGTATTCTTTTTTCTTATAATAATTTTGTATTGGATTTTCCCCTACATGCTCTCCTTGTGCTCCTTTCTCTGGGAAATTGGTGGGTTTTTCTTTTTTTCTTTTTCTGAACTTTTACAGTGAGGTGGATGGAGATAGGCTTTTCTGACTTCAGCACGCTCCCTCTTCTGTTGTTTTCGTGCAGTAGTCAAAACCTTTGTAGCTCGCTTGGATTCCCTGGCCCAGTCTCCCACCCCCTAGACCTTTTCTTCACTTTGTCTGTCCCACTCGTCCAGGTGCTGCTGAGATTTTATTCCACTCGCAGCAAATTCTCCTCCTTGTTGTGGGGCCAAGGTCCAGTTCTCAGCACCGGCAAGTCACAGACGTGCTCTGCTGCTTTGGCCCCTGCCGTCCTGTCGGCTGGAGCGTCGCCCCACGCAGGCTGCAGGTTGCTGAGCCCGGAGCGGCCCGCGTGATCGCGGCGGCCGAGCGCACCTGCCCGCACCTGCTGCCTGCCACACCTGAGCTCACCTGTCCGCGCCTATCGCCGCGCGTGGGCTACGTGGCTGCGGCCCGCTGGCTTCCTTCTTGCGCACAGACTCTGAGAATCTGCGACTGGTGGGGGTTTGGCCCCACCCACCTGTATTTTGGCGTTCCTTAGCTTCGTTGTACATTTTACCCAGGCGTTTTGGCTGCGCCAAAGAGTTGCTCTGTTTTTGTCGTTGTTTGCTTGTTTTTGTTTTGTAGGAATTCAGAGATTTAAATCTTGAGCTCTGCCATCTCTTCCGAATCTCAGTCAACTGCACTTAAAGCTGGAAGAAAACCTTGGGCTAAGCAAATATGTCCTTCCACTCAGGCTCTTTGAATTAAAGATCGGTCCTAAATATTTATAAATGTACTGCTGCAATTTATCCCTATCACTACTCCCTATACGTGTACGTAGCAGCTTATTTCTTTTCTAACCAGGTCTGTTCAGTGCAGCTTTGCCCTCACTCTCCATGACTGATTTGTATAATCTCCCTAACATGGAAACATGACCATGTCCCTCCCCTATTCCTACGGAATCAATCCTGAACTCTTTGGCAGGGCACGCAAGACCCACCGGAACCGGGGCCTTTCTCTTGTCTGACCTCCTGTGCATTCATACTACTGGACTGTTTGTGATCACACACGTATATGACATCGTTTCAAGACAGTGCTTTTGTGCATCTTACTGCTTTTGCCTGAAATGCCTTCCCAGTTTTCTTCTGGCTGATTCTTATGGAACGTTTCAAACTTAATTGACCTCCTCTGGGATCTCACAGCATCTTGTACTTCCTGTCATTTACCAGGTAAGATATATAGGATCTGCTGAAGAGTCTGTCTCCTCCACTTGACAATAAACTGGGAACCGTATCTTTTTCACCTTTGGGCCCCCGCATCATGTACAGTGCCTTGCACATAAATAATAGAACATTTTCACTGCTTCTTGCTTCTACCTGTTTTTTTCCTGAGTCATTGTACCTGCTCATTTTTTTTTTTTTAATTTACTTCCATGGTACATTAAAAGAAAGAAATGATCAAATTTCTCTCTCCGGTTCAGGTACTGAGTTCCAGATCATCTATTCAACTGTTTGGGTAACATCTGCACTTCCATGTCTCCCAGGAATCCAAAATCAAGATCCGGCTCTCCACTAGTGTCCCGTTTCTCCATCAAGAGCACCTTGTTGATCACGCCAGAAAACTGAAGTCACGTCAACTCATTCTGTTTTGTAAACTCCCCAAACATCAAAGCCTTATTGATTCCACCAAGCCTATCTCAGATCCATCCTTTTCTCTCATTATCCACTGTCACTGCACCGGTGGAGGCCTTATCATCTCTCACCTGAAGCCATTTAAAATAGATTCCTAATTGTATTCCTGTATCCATGCTTGACTTTCTTTAATCTGCTTTACATACAACAGACAACATTACCCTTTGAAAATGAAAACCTAATCATACTGTCTGTCCTCTGCTTAAAACTAATCAATGGCATTTCATTGTTCTTAGCACGAAGTTTGAAAATCCTTAAATTGGCCTCTAAGTTCCTGTTTACCCTTTTGCTCACTGGCTTCAAATTTCTCAAATTCAGCCAATTCCTTCATATCACCCAGTTACACTCTTTCCTCTGCCTCCTCCCTCCATCCTCCTTCCCCCTTACCAGGACAAACTCATACCTTAATTTAATATGGTAAATATTTTTTCTGTTCTTCTTTATAGTTATATTACTTACAGGTGCAACACTAAACGACATAGTTTAGTTTTGCTTTTTTTTGAACTTTACCTAAATGAAATCACATTGTATGTATCCTTTTGCAACTTATATTTTATATTCAGCATTATGTTTAAAGAATTCATCCAGGTTGATGAGTGTGTAGTTTGTATCCTTTCATTGCTCTATAATATACCACATTTTCTTAAAATCCGTTCTGGGGTCAATGAACTTTAGCATTGTTTCCACTTTGGGGCTGTAATGAACTATGAATGATGCTGCTTTGAATCTTCTTATATATTTATCCTGCTCTACCTGTGCACCCATTTCTTCAAGGTATGTACTTGCGAACTTTGCTAGGTAACACCAAACAGTTTTCTAAAATGGGCATTCAAGATTACATGCCTATCAGGAGCGTATGAGAGCTATTGTTGCTACACATCTTTGCTGACCCTTTTTAATTCATGCCAAGCTGATAGAAGTATATTTTGCACACACTTTTTATTATAACTTGATGCTTTAAAAAATAACAACATAGCAATATATGGTCAATTGTTTACAAAGATGGCCACAACAATATCTCCCACCCACATGCCCTTCTGTAATGTGATTTTGTAACTCCTCCATTAAAAAGACTGGCGGCTTCTGCTTTCACTCTCTTGGGATCCAGCTGCTATAAAAAAAGGCACAGGCTAGACTACAGAATGATGAGAGACTACGTAGACAGAGGCCAAGCCAGTTATTACACCTACTGTAGTGAAGGTACCAGACATAAGTGAAGCCATCTTTGACATTCCAGCCTCAGTCAAACTGTCAGCTGAATACAGTTGCATGAGTGAATACTATGTACAGAAATAATAAATGGCTGTTATTGTAAGCCACTAAGTTGTAGAGATTTTGTTATAAAGCTATAGATAACTGAATCAGTATACCCAATTTAAATACCTCTAGTTTTTAAATTGTACAGGTTGTCGCACTCTGCTTCACTGATGGCAATCAGTTGAAATTTCAGGAGATTGGAAGCCTCAGTAGCACAGATTTTTGAAATCTGGAGAACAATGGAGAGTTTCTAAGTTCTTATTTTTCTTGGAAAAAAAAAAGAAAGAAAGAAAAAACAGCTACTAAGCTACTAGTTTAGGGTTGGGATTATTTCATAAAAGAAAGGGCAGTTCAAAGTCCTGATAGTAGAAAGAGCATAATCTCAAAATAGAGGATAATTCTTAAATACATTTAACTTTATGAAAAACTCACTAAGCACTTCTTAATTTTCATTTTGCCATGGACTGGTTAGAAACATCGTTTGGGAGACTAGCTCAAAGAAGGAAAAAAATAACACTAATACTTAAAATTACACAGGGACAGAAAATGTCATACATATTCTTCCTCAGTAGAAAACTACCTAGATTTCTCAATGAAATTATCTTAAAAGTTGGGAGGAATGGAACATCTAGAGTTCTGAGTCAAGTTAGGCTTCCTTCACGGGTAGAGTTTCTCCAGATGGAGGTGCTTATTTAATTTCAGTCTCAGGGGCCATATCCCAGCTTTATTGATATTGAATACTGGGAGCATGGCCTACGAATCAACTTTATAAACAGTATCCTCAAGGAAGACTTATATACCTAAAATTGAAGAAACATTGTCTCTTAAAAGTTCTCTCTCTGACGTGGTGGGTGGTTCATAGCAATAACATAAAAATTCATCAAGATGTATACTTAACTTGTATACTTTATATAAATTGCACTGCAGTAGTAAAAAGTAAGAAGAAACAAAAAATACGAGGAATTATACATTGCTTTAGCAAAATAAATACACCTATTATTTAGTACATGTTAATTAACACTTGCCATAATTTATGTTTCTGTTTTTCTGACGCAGATTACTTTGCATTTTTATGAGCAAATTTAGGCACTGGTCATTTTAGAAACAATATTTTACATACTTTTGGTTTGCAATATACTAGTTTGTAGTCAAATTTATTTGTCTGAAAAAGAAGCCATCATTTTGTTTTGTTTGATAGAGGTAAAATTCATTATTTTAGATTTTAATAATTTTGTATTTCTTCAGGAATTTCATGTTTCAAGTAAATGGTACTTTTAAAATGCTGTATCTTTGTTTTGTGAATATGAAAAAATGAAAATTTCTGTACAAAGGAAGGAATGAAGGGAGAAAGGGAGGAAAAAAAGGAGGGAGGGAAGAAGAAATGGAAGGGAAGAAGGAAAGAAAATGGAAGAAGCCAGTGCCCTAAGGACAAAATATTCTTGCCCATTCTCTCAAAACAAATCCCCTCAAATGGCGTAAGGTATTTTGCATGTTTTGACTGTTAGTTATATCTCTAGTTGTTTATTCTCTGATTCCCATCTAGAACAACCTTCTTAATTGCATAATAGCTTATCGTAACACTTTACATTTGAAAATATTTTGTTGTTTGTACTAGTGTATATCTATAAGCTTTATTATTAATGTCATTATTGTACTTTAAAATACATGACTTGCTGTGTTGGAAAGAGAGAAGCAGGGACTCACGGTAGGGGCAGAGCAGCACCTTTAAGAATTTGTGGCCTCTCATTTTGATGCCTGATTTATCACACACCTTCACAATTTTACTAGTGTCAGAAGGAGGCCTGTTTTCTCTTGGAATGCTACATTCTTGGGGGATGAAGTGTTCAGAGTCTTAACACTGTATTGGAGTGTCTCGTGAGTATTTAGCATCTGGATACAGCCGTCATCACAGTAATGAGAGATAGAACAGGCCAGAACCGACTCTGTCCAGTGGAAAAGCAGGATCAACACCAAATCTACTATGGCTTTTTCCAGTGTTGCAAAAATAATGGGTCAACAAGGCACCTATACGGAATACTTCTGCAGCCTTACATTTAATTTATGTTATTGTCACCCAACCTACATACAGTTAGGAAGTTACTCTAATAATTAATGATATGACTATAAAAATTTAGAGGATTATGAACCTTAATTTTCACAGTAACAGTTTCAGACAGTTATTGTAAACTCTGTTTTTCTCATACACATTTAATAGTATCTTTTTAAAATCATAGTGCTAAAAATAATAAAAGGATTTCTCAAATATGATAAATAACCCACGTTTGCTTACAATGATTTCTTTGGTATTATCAAGAAAGACAAACTGCTAAACTAGACGGGCCATATAACTATTTTGTATTCATAAAAAAAACAAACCTTTTTGTTGTTTTCATTATATAAATCACACATATAAAAATTATATGTAATAAAAAGATTGAAAAGTTCAGATAGGCTTAGAATAAATAATTAAAATCTCTGGTAGGACCACCACTTAAAAATAACCTTCGTTAACATTTGTATGTAGAGCTACATCAAGAGTGAGATTGCTATGGGTCACTGCATTTATTTAGAACACACAATGTACTAGACCTTGCTTTATAACTATGAGCTCACCTAATTCAAAGAACAATTGTATTATGTGGTGCTATTATAAACTCTATTTTACAGAAAAGAAAGCTGAGAAAGAGAGTTATTAAACAATTTGCCCAAGTCACCGTACAAGTAGGTGGCCAAGCTGGAATTTGAGGACATGCAGTCTGATTTTGGAGTCTGTATTCTTAGTCACTTGCTAAAATTACACCTACCAATATATTTTTGAAACAGCTTTAAGGAGCTTTAACTGACATATAATAAACCACACGTATTTAAAATATATATTTTGATACGTTTTTTTTTAAACCATCTTAACTATTTTTAAGTGTACAATTCAGTGGTGGTCCATATATTTACCCTGATGTGCAACAGATCTCCAGAACTTTTCCCCTTGCAAACTGAAACCCTATATCCATTAGATAACACCTCCTCATTTCCTCCTCCCTGCAGCCTGTGGTAACTGCTATTCTACTCTGTTGCTATGAATCTGACTACTTTAGGTACCTCATATAGATGAAATAATATAGTATTTACCCTTTTGTGATTGGCTTATTTCACTTAGCATAATGTCCTCAAGGTTCATCCATGTTGTAACATATAACAAGATTTGCTTCCTTTTTAAGGCTGAATAATATTTCAGTGTATATAAAGATCACGTATGGTTTATGCATTCATCTGTCAATGATATATTGGTTACTGCCATTTCTTGACTATTTTGAATAATGCTGCTATAAACGTAAAAGTATGAATATCTGCTTGAGATCTTGCTTTCAATATTTTTGGCTATATACCCAGAAGTGGGATTGCTGGATCACATGGCAATTCTATTTTAATTTTTTGAGGAACTGCCATAGTGTTTTCCATGGCAGTTGTACCATTTTACATTCCTAACAGTGCACAAAGATTCCATTTTCTCTACATCCTTGCCAACACTTGTTATTTTCTGTTTGTTTTTGTTTTTTCTTATAGACATTCTAATGGGTATAAGGTGATATCTCATTATAGTTTTGATTTGCATTTGATTAGTGATGTTGAACATCTTTTCGTGGTTCTTGGTCACTTGTGTGTTATCTTTGGAGAAATTTCTAGTGAAGTCCTCTGTCCACTTTTTAATTGAATTATTTGTATTTTTGTTGTTGAGTTGTAGGAGTTTTTTAAAATATATTCTGGATATTAACCCCCAATATATTTTTTAATAAACATGGAATAATAGTTTTCAAACTGTTTTGCAAGGTTTTAATATATTTTGAATATATTAAATATTACTTTGCTAAAAGATCTATATTCTGTCACACAATAATTTTTTAAGGGGGGAGGAAAGAGACTTTTCACTTTATACTCTTTTGTGCCTTTAGAATTTTGTGTCTTATAAATATATCAATAATTTAATTAAAATTAAAGATATGTCTACTCTATGACCGAGCAATTATACTCCTTGGTATATTCCCAAGAGAAATGAATGCATATGTCCACCAAAAAACATGTACAAGAATATTCATAGCTTTTCTCTTCACAAACAAAATCTTACAACAACCCAAATGTCCATCGACAAGAGAATGATTATATAAACTGAAGTATATTTGTTTAATGGAATACCACATAGCGTTAAAAAAAACAAAAAACAAAGCAAAACTATGATATAATCCATCAGGGACATAGTGTTCAGCTAAAGGATTTAACAGGGAAGAGTAAGTACTGGGTAGTTCTATTTATTTCAAGCTCAAAAACAGGCAACATGAATCAATGGTCATAGAAGTCAGAATAATGACTATTTCAAGCAAGGGTGAGGCAGGAAGGGCTAGGAGATTGGAATGGGAGGATACTGACTGGGAAGAGGGGTAAATTCTCATCAGGAGTGTTCTGTATCTAGAGGTGGGTGGGGTGGTTAAATGAATATATACCATGTAAAATATACACATGCAATGGATATGTACATATGCAAAATCAATTGAGCTGTATACTGTAAATTAGTGTATTTTACTGTCTACATGTTGATATATTTTTAAGTATTTATAAAGCATGACAGGGCGGCCAGATGGCTCAGTTGGTTAGAGCACGAGCTCTGAACAACAGGGTTGCCAGTTCAATTCCCATACAGGCCAGTGAGCTGCACCCTCCACAACTAGATTGAAGACAATGAGCTGCTGCTGAGCTTCCAGAGGGGCGACAGGGTGGCTCAACTGCTTAGAGCGCAGGCTCTCAACAAGGTTGCTGGTTCAATTCCCACATGGGATGGTGGGCTATGCCCCCTGCAACTAAAGATTGAAAATAGCAGTAGACTTGGAGCTGAGCTGCATCCTCCACAACTAGATTGAAGGACAATGACTTAGAGCTGATGGGCCCTGGAGAAACACACTTTCCCCTAATATTCCCCAATAAAAAATTAAAAAAAAAAAAAGCATGACAAGTATATATTGCTAATTTTAAAAAAGGAAATAATTTTTACAAATCTCATCCAAATGTCAAATGATCTCACCCTTTACATGGATATAAGCCACTGCAACTCCACACTAAGAGTCAATAAGGGGAAAAAGCAATAGGGAAAAATACTAAGAATTTCTTTAAACTAAAGGAAAAGTTTGAAGCAACTATTGATTGTAAGAATAAAATTCTGATTAAACCAATTATAAAACCAAAACAAAACCAGAATTTTCTATCATGAACTTAATGCCTCAAAGACTATAATTCAATGCTTCAGCCCACAAGAGGCAAAAGGTTCTTTCACAAATTTATTAAACATCTTTTAGAAATGTAAATGAATAAGATGGAACTTAGATTGACATTTTATCAGAGGACACATGGTAACCAGGAGAATTCGGTTTGTGGAAAAGTGGCAGCTAGAAATGGAAGTGACGTGGGCAATATTAAGTAAATAAGATTTATCTGGTCCACAGAGATGCAGAACAGTGATATTTGTAGGTAAAAGGATAGAAGAACCAGGTAATTAAGAGAAAAAGAGGCAAAGAAGAGACAAGGTTCTAGGCATCCGGAATATTTACAAGTGAATTTAAAAAGGCATCTAATAGTCTAATTTTTAATGATCCCTCTATTGTAGATGTCCTATGCTATTAGTATTTTAACTTTTTGCTATTATAAATTAAACTACTGATCATATTTATTGATTTCATAATAGTTTCGGTATTAGTTTCCTGAGTCAGCTGTCACAAATCACCACAAACTTGGTGGGTAAAAATAACAAATTTATCCTCTCATAGTTCTAGAGGCTAAAAATCTGAAATATGGCTGGGCCACACCAGTCCTAGAACCGTAAGGGAGATAATTTTCCTTGCGTTTTGTGGCTTCTGGTGGCTGCTGGCATTCCATAACTGTGACTGCACCATTCCAATGTCTGCCTCTGTTCTGTGGTCACATTGCCTCCTCATCTTCTGTGTGATCTCCCTTTGCCTTAATCTTACAAGGACACTTATCATTGGATTTAGGGCCCACCCAGATAATAAGAATAATCTTATCATCTCAACATTCTTCTAGATTCGCATTAGCAAGACCCCTTTTCCTTATAACATCACATGCAGAAGTTCTGGGGGATTAGGAAATGGACATAGCTTTTGGTGGGCCACCATTCGACCCGCTACAGTTTCATTAAGATAAGTTCCTAAAATCAATTTTTAGCTCAGGCTATGGAAAATTTAAATTTTTTAAATAAATATTTATCTAAATGTTTTTAGATAAATATTTCCAAATTGTAATTTAGAATGACTTTGAAATGTGCTTTAACATTCTTAAACATACATGTATTATGTGTGTGTTTGCATACATACCATGCAAAAACATGTATATTCCATACAAATAAGAAAAGAGAAAATTAGAGGTTGGGGAGAAAATACAAACAGAATAGTGGGGGCTGTCAGAGTTGTCCTCCCTGACAATTTAAGTTCTATCCATGGTGATTTTAATAAAACATACTCCATTATTTTAGGCCTGGAGATGTAGCCAAACTTGTGTGGTTTTTATTTATTTGATTATCTCTGTCTTGTGTCTGTCTGGAAACATGTTTTATTTTCAAATCTTTCCATTTTTGTGTAACATGATTGATCTTTGATTATGAGATACTATTTTTCATTAACAAGAAACATTTTTTTTTCTATTTTCTTCAATTGTCACATAACCTTTACAATGTAGAGCATAATCTTTTGAACTTTTAAAGTCACTTGATGAATAAGCTAATAAAAGCTTTATGCAAGAATGTATGTGTGTGTGTGTATGTATCCTGTTGGGAGGTAGAATACCGTCAGGATTGGGTATTTCTTTTCTTAAATACAATTGAAAAGTTCACCAAAAAGGAACTATGTCAGGATAAAAGTCATTTTCAAGAGTATTTGGGTAATAATCATGGAATTGCATTTTTAAAACTTCAAATAACAATAAAGTTTCTTGACAGAGGGTCAATTTGCAGAACTAACACATCCAGTTCAGTGTGACTCCTTTAAAGCTGGAGGCTTATTTCAGGGATGTGACTGTTGCTCAAAGTCAGGATTTGAACATCTCTCTTAAAACTGCTTTTACCTTGTAGATTAAAATTGATAAAAATAAATCAGATTCATTTATTTGGTAAACCCCTTATATTTCGTCCAAAATTTTAATTTATTTTTAAGTTGGACTATCTGTTGGACATGGTTCTGAAAAACATTTGTCTGGTTCCAAACATCAAATCCACTTTCATGGAAAAAAAATTCACCACCAGAGAGGATAACCAGTATGTTGCTACATTTTCCAAAAATTATTTAGGCAATATCATTAGAATAACTATATGGCCTCCTGAGAAGCTTACTTTGAGAGAGAGAGAGAGAGAGAGAGAGAGAGAGAGAGAGAACAGTCAGAAGTGTTATTTGTGGTAGGTTTTCATAAATATCCTGACACATTGCTACAAAAGTAACACAACAGTGTTATGGGATACTAGTTTTTATGAGGAAGAAGCCACACTCAAAATTTTTCTAGTCGAAACTTCTAACTTTACACAGGAAAGGTGAAATTCAAGAAACTTAAACAAGTTGCAGGAGGGAAACTGCATTCTTAGTTGGTGATGGAATTATGGAGGTTCAAGTTTTTAAATTTGATTTTAGGGACATTTTTTAAAAACTGCAATATGGTATAGATGCAGTTGCGAATTGGGAAGTCGCTAGTGAAGTTCAACCTGTAGATGTGTTTACATCGGGTAGAAAATTTTAAATACCTGTCTGTGGGGCAATAATTCTTGACTTCAGATTAGCAACAGGTATTAGTCATGAATGAAACACACAGCCTTTGGATAAGGTGGCCAGATTTAACAAATAAAAATTTGCATTTCAGATTAAATAATGCTTAAGTTTTTACTATGTCTCAAACATTGCATGAGATATATTCATGCTTAAAATATTAATTTATTTGGAATTCAAATTTAACTGGGTGTCCTATGTTTTATCTGGCAAACCTAGCTTTGGAGCATATAGGCATACATATCAAAATATCATACATATTTTGATTCTGGCCTAACAGCCAGGTGTAGCAGAAATATTTACTATTCACTAAATAGCCTTATGTTCTCCCATATTTTGCAGCTTCCTTGAAGTTAGGCAGAGCCATATGACTAGTTTTGGGCAATGTGTCATGGTTAGAGTGATGTGTGTCAGTTGATATATATATATGTGTGTGTATATATATATATATATATATATATATATTCATGGGATGTGGAGTGCAGGATAGGGAATAGAGTCAATGGAATTGCAAGAGCTATATATGATATCAGAGGGGTAGTAGATTGCGGGAAGGGAATTATCACTTTGTGAGGGGTGTAATGTCTAACTGTTACATTGTTTTGTATACCTGAAACTAATAAAAAAAAAAATGTAGAGGCCAGGAAAAGTAAGAAAAGCTAAAAAACAAACAAACCAAAAAACAATGGCCAGTTACACAGGAGGAAAAAACAGTGTACGATGCCTCTTAAGCCAAAACAAACTTTTTCAAGAAATAGGTTTGATCAATTATTGTCAAATGTTGCTCTGGGAAAGGTACAATAAGCTGAAGACTAAGGATAGACCCCTGGATTTAGCAAGAATTAGTGACCTTGAAGATTGTATTTTCAGTGGAATTGAGAAACAAAAGCCTGGTTACAGGGGGTTAAAAATAGGAATAGGAGGAAAGACAGTGAAGATGGTGAGAATAGATGCTTTTAAGATGTTTTTCTATAAAAGGGAAGAATAGGAAAAGAAGGTAACTTACAGGAAAAGGCACAAAGGATTTCTTTAAGGAGGCAGACATTATAGTGTATTGAAGGAAATGACCCAATAGAGAGGGAATGATTGAGAAGGCCTAATTATTCTTTGTCATAGATGCCTAACAACAAGTACTCAGTAAATGCTGGCCATTCTGATTATTTTATGCTACTTTTAAAATCAAATCTTCAAAATTATAAAATCATCTGTTTACTTTCTTGAATTTTTTATTTCTAGTAAGTTGCCAGGTAATCTCGCCAATCTACCCAAAATTTAATGTCTATAAATATTTCTGTGAAAAATAATAAGTATACTGTTTCTTATGACCATGTGAAAACAAAATTACACACATTTTTGGGAGAGAAGAGTTCATGTGGGCTAGTCTATGCATCTGAATATAAACCTGTTATTTCCACAAAATAATTTAGAATTATGATAAGGTTTATTATCACACAAAACAAAGAAATCAAAACGATAACACACGGAACGAAGAATAAATTCAATGGAACTGTTGCAAAGTATTAAGCACAATTTGAGTGTTCAGATAAAAACTCTCTTTTTTAAAAAGTAACTGTGGTGATTGGGTAACTAATCAGGGTGCCTGGGATTAGACCTAATACTTTAGTAAATCTAGGATAGAGACAGAGGTTATGGTGTATAGTTTTTGCTATTTTGAACCAAAGAGACAAAAGTGAACTTCTTTACTTGTAAAATTGTTCAATTTATGTGTGAGGAAAAGCCATGACTATAACCAATCAGAGCCTTTGTCCAAGTAAAAGATTACAGGGAATTATTGTCAGATGCTGGATTTTTTTCCTTCCAGAGAAATGACAACCCCATACCTTGAAAATTTCAAGAGCAGTCTTCCAAAACCCCTATAAAATATTAAACTAACACACTTGCAATTTTAGTACTAATCAGGAAATGCAGAAATTGCAGGACTCATAGTTATATTAACTTAAGTTCACAGGGCACACGTGTAGGACTTTTTATTCCAAAGCAGCCTAGATTGAGGAGTTAATGTTTCTTTGGGGACTGAACACTCGCTTTTTCTATCTTCTCTGAATTAAGATTTCAAAACGAAAATAAGTGTTTGCATACTTCATTTAAAGTATAAATTTCTTAGCATTGCCAAGATGTCTGGCTGACCTCTGATTTTCTATCAATGTTCAAGGGAGGGTATTACATGAGAAATCATCTTGAAGCAAATTCAAAGACCATGTCATGTACTAGGGCTTTTATATTTTTTTATATGTGTACTGCAATAATTTCATTTTCTGACTAGGTTCCATAACATGGTTCCATCTGTTAAAAATAGAAAAGTATTTAATTTCTAAGAGCCAACCTCCAGTTTTTCACTTTTTATGCTACAACTTTAACGTTGAACAGAAAAGAATCATGCAGACAATGTAACATTTGATTTACTTATTTTTTTCATTAAAACTTTCCTCATGCTGTGTTTATTTTTTTAATTGTCCAAATATTTTTTATTGGTTTAAATATTCTGGAAAATATGATTTGGGAGCTGATAAAATGCTTCTGAAAGCCAGGATGGCATGTCAACTTACCAATGTAAAAATGGGCATAACTAAAATATCCCTAAGTTTCAGATTTTTCAATTGAGAAAAAATACATTCCTTTTAAGAAATATGGAGAATCAACCAATGTGATTTTTCGTATGGGGACAGTCTGAGGAATACATCTCAGAATTGTCCATCCAAGGGATGGAAGAGTGGAGTATTTCTTTAGTGATTCTTGTCTTAATGCCCTCATACTTCCAGGTGTGTGTGTGAGTCAAAATTTAGCTGAGCGCCCGGATTCCCACAGACATTACAGCAAAAATTCCATGATGCAGATGCCAGAAAATTGCAGTGGATGTGAGGTGCTGTCATGTAATGCCTGTATACACCTGGTTGTCATAATAACACCTAAGCTAGAAGTACATTAAGAGAATGTGAGGTGGGGTGCAAGAGGCACCTGAATACCCTCATAATGACTTTTGGAAAAATAACATAGCATAATCACCAATAGATGTGGTAACTTGCAAATAGATGGTTAAGGTGATACAGGAATCCCCAAGATTTATAAAGGTGACTATAAGTAAGAATACTTATGTCTAATTAATTATATTTAAATAAAGAAATGACAGCCTATAGTTAAAGAATGCAGCCCATGTTTTCAAATATGCATGGAGCCTATTAAGAGGAAAGGAAAAAAGTGCTATAGAAGTTTTGTGTTCCTTCAATATAGTTACAAAACATTATCTTCTAAGAACTGGTCAAATATCTACTCTGTCCAGCAGCATGGTCTTTAGTGAAGAAGGACATCAGGCAATCACAGCTTAACAGCGCTAACTAGGAATATCATCTAACTACCTTTATCTACTCTGCTTCCATGTTCAACAAACCGCCTTCCGATTCTACTGAAGCTTTCTCATCAGTAGGTCTACAGGTATAAAACGGACTCGTTTTCAACCTGAGTATTTGTGTTCTCTTCATAGTCATATTTATCATTGTAAGTTTAAACACTGGACCAGGGTGTATATGGTGGGTAGTAATAGATGAAGAAGGCTGAGCATAGTTAAGATATTGTTTTAAAAAAATATCAAGCATGGATGTGACAAGGAAACTAAGATGATATGACAGGAAGAGGATTACATTAAGTTCTAGTAAAAAAACAAACAAACAGGTGAGTGAACGTTTCTGGTAGAACAATAAATGGCTTACAAGGAGTAGACAATGTAAAGAGTGCTGACTCTTCTTCCTGGCTCTGTGGACAAAGTGAAGGAAGTTTGGGAGACAATACAGTTTTCAATGAATGGGAGACAGAGTGTTCGACAAAAGTTTCCAGACTATAGCTTGGCTATTTTGACAATAGAAAGGGGCACTACAGGATATTATAGACCAAATTATACTAAATTTTCAATTGGAGTGTAGTGTAATGGTGCCTTCCACCTCAGCAAAATTGCTTCCCCCAGTTGGTGATTTGATTTGATCCATTGTCAAAAGTCTTTGGAGATTGGAAATAAGTGCAATTGCAAAGCATTTGGTAAACACAAATTAATATGAAACTCAACATTCGCAACTTTCCAGCAAATGTCTCTGAAATAAGTGGTGTAGTTTGTGTAAAATTTCATAGAGTGGTTTCTTGGTATATTGAAATGTTTTTCTCTTGTTAGTGATGCTTTCATTGTTGGCTTGATTCACTTGATATTGATGATCTACATGTAATAAAATTTAAGCAGAGAAACTTAATACAGTCTGAATTAGAAACCACAGCTTCTTTGGGACCTATTGTATCATGTTGCAGCATAACATTCTAATATACATAATTTCCTAAATCGTACATTGACTTCAGGGAGAACTTAAATATTCAGCTCAATTTCTCTTAAGTGTCCAGAATATAGTTAACAATATAATGTCCTTCATGCAGAAGGTAGAAGAGTTACCCTCCACACCCGGGTTTGCCAGATGAGCCAGAAAATGAGGCAACTATTTGAAAAAGCTCCCTGGCAGAGTTGTTTTCAGTACATTTTGATTGGGATACGCAAGGAAGAAGAATCAACATTTCCTGAATGCCTACCCTCTTATAGAATTCTAACACACTTTAATCACTAAAACTAATCTGCAAGTACGAAGGTATTCATTATTCCCGTTTCATTTTTAAGGAAACTAAGCTTAGAGGTGCTGCTGAAGTTAACACATCTGTGGTGGAACTGAGACGAGAATACAGCCTGGTCTTCATTGTATTCATACTTGTATACTTGACCAAGGGTGTCGCATCCAGCGCAACACAGGCAGTGAGGGAACGAGAAGGGGTGGCAAAGGATTAAGAAAGAAACAGAAATCTAGAAATGTATGCAATAGGGGCCAATGGTCTCATAGCCTCAAAGGACTGAGAGCCCCGAATTGGGCCACCCTGTGGCTTTTATCGATGTACATACAAGGAAGTAGCATTGTTTTCTCCACGGTCTGTGAGTCTCATACATCATACCAGAAAACTGATTTAAACCAATCACCCTTGCTTGCAAGCAGCCAGAATCGAAAGTCCCATGATGTCTTAATGTGGCATATGCCTCCCCAGGGACAAAAACTTTATGCTGAAACTTATTGATAAGAATAGAAAGAGAACTGATGTTATCACACCACTGAATCAATTCCCAAGCAGGTTGTGGGAAGGAATACAGCCACAAAAGCAGAGGCTCTCCTTAGATAGGGGAACGTGGGGGACTGTGACGACCTCTATCGACCCCATGAGTTCTCCTGGTGGTCTCCACATGACTGTGCCTGGCTTAGGTCATTCCCCCCATGGGGAATCTTACCCGTCATTGGCTATCCAGCCATATTTTGGGGCCAAACATGGAGACATAAGATGTAAGCACAAAGGTGAAGCAAAGTCCCTGAAAGGATCTGTCTCACAGACTCTCCTTTCTTTAGGGGTAGGTTTAAGGGGACAGATGGGTAGGCTGCTGCGTGGCAACAGAAGGGTCTATGTTCAAATCTATGAATGTGAGAGATCTCTGCACAAATGGGTATCTACCATCATAGGTATTTTAGCATCATTCCTTTAGATGATTCTTTCAGTGTTGTCAAAGTAGACATGCACATAAGAAGGGACAAAAATCTCTGCTGTTTCCTTAAAGATAAGAAGGGGGTTAACAGACCGGTCTTTGCTCTCTGAGTGACAAGAGGTATGTGGTTTCAGGAACCAAGCTCTTACATGTTCACCAACTGTAAACACCTGAATGTCAGACGCCATGACTTGGACTTGCAATTTCTAATTTATACCTGGCTTAAAACAATCTTGCCCAGAATCAAGCTAGGGTCATAGTAGGTTATGTTTTAGTTGCTGAATTTTTTTTACTTCCTCTAAATGCTGAAGACTCAAGCCCCAAATTATTTCAATTGTTTATTAAATAAACCAATGCTCACTCTAAGACAGTCCTTTATTTATTTGATATAAATAAATGAAGAAAACATTTGGCAAATGCTCACTCTTACAGTGAGTTGGGTTTGGCTTTTTCACTGAGTGGCGAAGGAGTTGGATAAGAATATTTTCAGTTGGCAGTAAAGAGAAGGAAGAATTCTCCATTTGCTTCTTGACGTTGTGAGTTTAAGGAATGCTTTTTTGCTGTTATCCTGACAGACTAACAAATCAAGATAAGCAATAAGGGGTAACCTACAGTTTTCAGTGGGAGACCATGGGTAAAAAGACAAGAATATTTTCATTCCCAGAAAGGTAAAATCTGTCAGTAGAAAGAAGGAGAACTCTTATTTTGAGACTAAAGGATAAAATGTTAACTTCGTATAGCTTCACGGGCAAACAGATTATAATTCAATTTAACTTCGTGAAAGAGTTAATAAAATATGAGAACAAACTAAGATAACTACTTCAAATGAAAAACTGAGAAGTTCCTTTATAAAGGGGTGTAGTATGCAGACTCTCAAACAGCCCCCAGTGGCCCCTGCCTCTTGGTGTTCTCATTCTAATCCCTTCCCACTGAGTGTGGGTTAGACTTTTAATGAACAGAATATTGTGGGACTAATCGTATATGTCATATAAGGCAGTGTGGTCTCTCTCTCAGATCATTCACTCTGAGGGAAGCCAGTTGCCCTGTCGTGAGCATCTCTGGTGAGGTCCACATGGCAAGAAACTGAGGCCTCTTGCCAATAGCCATGTGAGTGAGCTTGGAAGTGGATCTTCCAGCCCCAGCTGACAGCGTGAGTGCAGCCTCCTCAGAGATTGAACCAGACCCATCCAACTAAGCTGCTCCCCGATTCCTGGTCCTGAAAAACTGTGTCAGATAATAAATGTTCATTATTTTAAGTCACTGCCTTTTGGGATCTTTTGTTGTGCAACAGAGATAGCTAATACAAGGGGGCAAGAATGAAGATATGGAAGTCTCGCCTGGAAAAGACAGGGCCACGAATTCATTTCACTACAAAGACGAGACCGGACTATATCATGTTTGCGTAGGTCCGTTAAGGCAAAGAGAAGCACATATATAGTGGAGGTCTGTAGAGTCAGCATGTCAAGGCTTAAGGATTGGAGAGCCCACAAAACTGACGCACTTTGGAAAAGTATGTACCTAAGAATTTAACCCCAAAGTTTACTAGAGGATGCAGGTTAATTTTCCCTCAATGAAGGCAGCTACAGAGAAGCTAGAATTACCTCACCGTTTTGGACTCTATAAGGTGTGTGACGTGGAAGTTGTCCTAGTTATTAGAATTCAGTCAATTAAATAGGCATGCTTGCTACCCTCGAGGAACTTATATTTTCAAATGGACAAGTTGACATGGACAAACATATAAAAGGGGGGAACTCTAAATTCTAAATGCATGTTCCTCTTCCTCCTCATCCTTCTCTGCCTCCAGCACAGCTCAGGCTCTCAGCACCTCATGTCTAGCACTTAATTGCTACCAGGTTGTTTCTTGTACGTTAGCCTTGCTTCTTCAGCTAGACTGTAGGCTGCCGAAGCAAAGGATCATGTCTCGTTCAATAATCCTCCTTCAACCACAAGTTCTTCTTATTTGAAATGTGAGTATATGTGGACTTATTTCTGTATACCTTCCCTGAAACCACAAAAATTTTGGATCACTATACATGAATCATTTCAACTTGCCACCATCTTGGTTCTTGTGAGATTCAAAGCCTTCTGGGTTATTTGTTTCTACCCTCTTCTGCCTCTCTATATTGTTGGTTACATTCTCTCCAATTTTTGCAGTTATATTATTATTTCCTTTATACTACGGGCATTATAATGTGGTGCAAGAAATATGCTAGCTATAAGATAGACATGGACCCTTATTTCCTGTCATTTGCTACCCATGGAGCCTGCACAACATTAAGAAAAAGTAATTGAACAATAGTGCACTTCAGCTGAGGCAGCTCTGGAAATTTGAAGGCAGTACCCGTGATGGGTCATGATATTCCCCAATGAAGGATCCTATTTTTTGTTCTGATCTATGCAGTAAGTGATATTTCACACCAAAAAAGACGTCATAAGATCTTCCCACACAGACGCTTTTCAGGACAGAAGGAGGCGCTCACATAAAAGGATACAAACAAAGAACACAAGTGTTAGAGAGACAGAAAAATGAAGTATCTTTACAGCAAGCAGCTAGCAATTGTCATAGCATAGTGAAGGGAAGCAAGACCTTAAAACTTGGTATCTAAAGATATTCATTTGAAAATTTAAAAAAGACATTACCACATATTTTAAATGACTCACTAAATTCTATAAAATGACTAACTCCTTCTAATCTGTTAGGTGTCCATTTAAAGCTGTTTCTTCTAGGAATCCCTCCCATGTAGTCCCATAGTCCTTTGTTCCCATAGCATAAATTAGAGTAATTTAATATTTAATTGTCCATTTCCATCTGGTAAATTGTGGGATTTTAATGAGAGCAGGGATCTGTCTTTTGTGATTTTGTACCTCCAGGGTCTATCTCAGTGCCTTACACACTGAATGGTCCCCCAAATACTTTTGTAATGATAGAGGTATAAATATATGGAGGTAAAGGAGCATTTAAAGAAAAAAATAAAGTTTTCATATATGTGCGTCCTTCAAAAAGATAGAGAAAACATCGGAAAGAAATTAAATCAACATATAAGCTTATTCAAGCATGTCTGATGACAAAAAAATTCTGCTAAGAGCACAAACATTTATTATTTTTCATTAGTTTCTTCATTTATTTATGACCTTCCTCCTATATACTCCACAATGCCAGATGTTACCTTTCCTATTTGACCTCTGGAGCCATACTGGAATCCTTTCCCTAGGTTTGGCCCTGGCAGAGAGACTGGACATTCCTGGACACACTCTCTTTCCTATCTCTTGCTTTGAAGGACATAAAGTATTTAGATAAGAAATAATGTGTATGACTTGTTTACAGGAAAACTTAGAGCATAGCTTGGTTGTAGCAGTGCTTTCAACCTCAACTTTGGATTCACTGAGGATCTCAATAAAATAAGGATTCTTGTGCTCTGTCAGTGCCTTCCAGCCAGACAACCAGGAGCACACCTATAGTTGAAGGAGGTTGGGCTTATTGATGCAAAGAGGGAGACCACACACCTTGGAGAACCACGTGGTGTCTCAGTAAGAGGGTGTTAAAAAATATACAATGGATTATTACTCAGCCATAAAAAAGAATGAAATTTTACCATTTGTGACAACATGGATGGGCCTAGAGGGTTTTCTGCTAAGTGAAATAAGTCAGACAGAGAAAGACAAATACCATATGATTTTTCTTATATGTGGAATCTAAAGAACAAGATAAATGCACAGAAATAGACTCATAAATGCAGAGAACAAACTGATGGTTGTCAGAGCGGAGGGCAGTTGGGGAGCTGGGTGAGAAAGATGAAAGGATTAAGAAATACAAATTGGTAGTTACAAGATAGTCACAGGGATGTACAGTACAGCATAGAGAATACAGTTAATAGTGTTTCGATCACTATGTAGTGCCAGGTGAATAATAGACTAATTGGGGGGATCACTGCATAAACTATATAAATGTCTAACCACTATGCTGTACACCTGAAACTAATATAAAATAATAGTGAATGTCAACTATAACTGAAAAAAATAAATAATGAAAAAAATAAAACTCTCACTAAAAATAATACAAAAAAAACTTATTACAATATTTGGGTATGTGTTAATGATTTTGGAGAGGATCCAAGAAAGCAGGGCTTTGCTCTGGAATAGTTACTGTCAAAAAGCAGGAGTAATTCTGTGATTGGGTACCTACATAATTCTTACCTAGAGGATGGAAAGAACCAAACAATGTTGTAACTCTTAGGCACAGCCGGAGGAATGAGTCGCAGGAGACCAAGATTGGTCTATTAGAATGTGTTGGGCATGTTTGAGCTGCCAGTCAGGCTAGAGCAGAGGGAAAAGATCCTACCCTCCTCGAGCAAAGAGGGGTATGGAGTATTATAGGAGGTGAGTAAACGAGGTTGTTCCCTCTTCAATGACAAAGGGTTACGGAACATGACCAAGTCCTCCAGCTCCATCCCCTGGCCCCAGGTGACCCAGATCTGCCCAGGCCAGCTGATCACAGACCCCTAGGAGATAAAGCAAGACAGGATCAAGACAAGATGGCTTTTAAGATAAGGTTTCTGCTCCTGGCCTAAATATGGCTTACCAGGAACTGTAATTATTAGTAAAGAATCAGCAATCAATCATACCAGCCAGGGCAGGGGATATTTGGCCATTTTCGTGTTTGGACAATGGACCTGTTGTTGTCTTCACTGATACTTGATTAGGAATTGGTCACCATGGTCACAAAATGGCTTTGTCTGATATTGGTGTTCTGTGAAACTGGTTGTGTTCAACATGGGAACACCGTGGCATAGCTGTGAATGCCAGGACAACTCCTGGAGGGCAGGGACTGCTTTTAAATTCGTCATACGCAGTGAGAGAAACTGATTCACTGGTGGACAAGAAATCTGTATTTCTAATAAGATGCCTAGGTGAATCTGATTGATGGAATCTGAGGATCCGGACTTCAGAAACACTACTATGGTAGGAAATAAGGCTGAACAATAGGAGCGAACCGGACAGAGATCCCTGAAAAACAGGCTATTAAGTTTGAACATAATCCTTCCAGCAACAGCAACCATTAAAGGCATAGGATCAAAGAAGCAGCATTGCAAAGCAGGGTCCAGGAAGGTTTTTCAGTTGATAGTTAATAGAACAGTTAGATAGATGTAAGCAATGGGGTCACAGGCTGGGGATGAGCAAGGAGAATACAAGCAAACAGACTCCCAGCTAGGAAACTCATACAAGGGTCTGATTCTGACAGGACTATAAAGTGGATTAAAATACTGGCAGTTGGAATGGAAAGAAAGTATTGGATGTGAAAGACATTAAATTAGAATCTGAAATCCATTTACTGAAAGCCTAGAGAGCAAGGATTTATCTTCCTATTCTTAGGTCCTAGATCTGTGCTTGGGGGCACAGTGTGCACCCAGGAACTATCTAAGGATTGAATCAATTAGGCAATGAATAGGATTATGTAGTATCTCACAGGATTGGGGAAGAGCATCAAGAGTGATCTGGAGACATTTTGGAAGGAAATATTCCTTCAGAAAAAGGAGCATTCAGTTTGGTTGAGTCTCTGTGACGGCAAAACTTCCAAGAGGAGACATCTAGCCAAAAGTTAGCAATGTGGGTTTGGAATTTGAATTCAAGAAAGAGGTTAAGGTAGGGGTGCAGGATGAATAAACGGGAGAATTGAAGTCATTGGAGAACATGGAATTTCTAAGGCTGGGGAGGTGAAAATGGAAGACAGAGTCAGCCTCCTCTTGGATTGGCATGGCAATTATTGTTTTCTACCCTGGAAGATGAGTTGCCTCTGGGGGAAAATATTTATATCTATTTTGGGAATACAGTGTAGGTCTTATGAGTTAGCAGGCAGGTTTTCCAGTACATTTCTGTCCCAAACAAGTTGTAATTTTTAAATGTATTTAACTTCTCTAAGTTAAAATTTCCTGATCTGGAAAAAGGAGATAATAAATGTAAAGCCAAGATCTTAAAGATGGGTCTAGAAAGGAAATTTACTGTATTTTGCTGTGTATAATGCACACTTTATTGCCCAAATTTGTGAGGGAAGAATAAGGATGCACATTCTACACGGGTAGTACTAATTTCATATCTATATAAATGTCTTTAATTATTTTATTTACGTTTATGAGTTAAAAGTGTAACTCTAGAAATCAATAATGATATCCGTGTGCAAACCAATACCCTGGAATAGGATAATCGGTTTTGTTGAACTTAAGATGAACTTGCAACAACAAAGAGTTCTTGGCCTTCTATGATGCATAAATATCATAAATTTGTTACCGGTACATAAAATTTCTTGTACCTTGTATCTGTTCTTGTGTTTTGTAATTATTTGCTACATAAAATTTATTGTACCATAATATGTTAAAAAATAAATGCTAAAATCCCTTTACAATACAACAAAAAACCCAAGTACCTAAATGTAAACAAATTAAAATTTGAATTAAAAAACTGAAACGAAAGATTTTTTCCCCCCTGAAATTTGGGCTAAAAACGTGGGTGCGCATTATACACGGGAGCGTACTATACATGGCAAAATACGGTAAATGCAAATATTTCATGGAAATGTATGAGTGATGACATACAGTAAGTATGGTGAATCTTTAGCTTGCTGTTTAAGATTTTTCAGACTTCCCAAAACATGACGTTATGCGTAGGAGTGACCGTCTTCAGTGACTATGCCCTTTCATGTCACAGGACAAAGAGCAAGAATTTAAACTTACCCAGTTGCTACTAAGAGTGGCACTTTTCAAGCATTCTCTAGAAACTGAGTAAGTAGAAAAAAAGAGGCAAAATCCTTTTGACTTGACAAGATAATATATCCGACCACTAATTATGTTGTTAAACCAAAGTAAATATATTTGAGATAGATCTTGCCGAGACCATTCTGAGTTTTGTAAAAACGTATTTCCCAGGCAGCGCACTTAAAACATGTCTTTCTCATTAACATCTAACAAAAAGGTGGCGCTGCTCTATACAAAAGCTCACCAGACCCTTAACTATTACCTGTATATTTTGTAAAATAAATGTCTTGACAATATCACTGAGAATCAGGAAAAAAAAATACCCAGGCTTTATTGAAAAAATTTGAGATTTACAAAAAAAAAATATTTAAAATACAATGCAGAGCACAACACAGGGTATTAGAGTACTTGTGAATCTACAAAGATTCCGATGATATACTAGAGGTTGGAAATACAGAAGCCTGAAGCATCTTTTCCATAATTAATTCATACACAGTCTTTGTCTTGCTTATCATACTGTCCATCTGCACATTCTAAAATTAAGACTTTTTTTTTCTTTAGACAAATTTTCACTTCCCATCTTCTTCACAGTAAGCCAGCCTACCGAGTTTACTGCAACAATTTGTGTAATCTATGGGAAAAGAGCACTGCAAAGCAGCGTCCAGGAAGAGATCCAGGTTTTAATTCAGGCTCTATCCTAATCATAAAAATGGAAGAACTAAACATTAAACGAACTATGCCAAAATATGTGTAATCTTGCTTAAGTGGTAAAAGAGATCCAGTAAGGCTAATATCATTCGTTTCACTTTATGCATAAGGAAAACTGAGGCTCAGAAAAGTTCAATTACCCATCCAAGGTCATTGACTAGCAACTAAGATATAAACATTGAAACTAACTTTGAAGTCCCCAGTTTTTTCCATTATATCAACTCCCATGACTAGATACTATTCGTGTTTCTTGGTTGTTGTTTGATACTGTAGTTATGGAAAAGCTACTACAAGTTAATAACCTCTTTTAGGATGTCAGGGGACATATTTATATAGATAATTTTAATAATTCACAGTATGAGTTAGATGTAAAGTACAGAAATCTGAAAGTATGTGTTCTCAGTGAGTGTATTTTAACAATATTGGAATAAATTATAATTAGCTACACTGTTCAATTTGGTCCTTAAAGCTTAAGGACAATTTCTTTTCTTTAGAGAAAAAAAACTTGAATTGCGACATTGATCAGTATCTATACCTTGTTTTCATTCATTAGCCTCCATTATTTTTCCTAGGGGCTGCATTTCCAATGCTGTTGAAAGATTTTAGATTTCCCGGTATTGCATTTTTCCAGGCTAAGTCTTTGATAGTCTCAGTCAAAATTCAATTGATGTCGTGGGTTGACTTTTTTCCCCTAACTTTTTATTGAAACAGTCTATTTCTCTGGAATACGTTAAGGCTGTTCTTACCCATTTCCTGCTGGGTGGGACTTTTTTTTGGCCATGCTGTTTGCTTAAACTATGAAGCCATTTCAAGTGGACGTGTTTTATCATCCTTTTTTCCTCCTTTAGAGGAACCTCCCTCTAATTTAAGGTTGTTAATAACCTCACCAAAGTGACATTTACAACATTTACTTCTTTATTTTTCTCATTGGAAACACAGAATGAAAGACAGTGGTTTTATAGCACTAGTGCTCCTTCCAACCTATTGAAACAGAAGCTATAAAGAATTGTTGATTATGTGTCTTTTCAATAAAATTGTCATAAAAAGGGAGTTATTTTAAAAATAAATATGAAGCTAATAATTTTAAAAAATACATGAAAAAATAGCTAGTATTAAATAAAACTAATCATGTCTTAAAATATAGCTCATCCATTTGAAGGTGAAAAATCAAAATGCCATTTCCTGAAGTTACTTTTGGAGAGGAAAAAGCATTGGGATTCAATCACTTAAATGAGTATTTAGACATATGCCTTATTATTGCCTCCTCCTCATTATTATCAAAGCAATTTATTCACAACAAAAATGTGGCATGTGTACCCATTTATATGTCATCATATAATCAAAGCAAGTGACATGCTCTTCTGGAACTTATTAATGAGGCACAATAAAATGACAGGAACTATATTAAGCCAACAAATACATTGGATCGTTGAAGGTGAAGGAAAAAAATGGACATCCTTTCCCTTTCACAGATGCAAATTTGAATGCTGTTTTGTAAAATTATTCCAATATTTCCTGCTCCATTAGGAAGGAGTCTCCCATTTTGAAATTCCCCTGAGAAGGTATCTTGACGTATTCTTAGCAAATGACCATTAGTTGCATTCCAGCATGATGCTAATGAAACCTTCTTCCACCATACCTGTTGCTCTAGCCAGCTGTCCTTCTAATGTGTCCCAATGTTCTAGGTTTATGAGGTCAGAGTGTGGGAGGGTCAGCCATTCTGATAAAACAACTCACAATGTATGTGACACTGATGTGAGTTAGCACTGTCCTCTCACACCATGTATGTAACATATAATCATCCTTTATTTTTTAAAAAAACTGAAGAGAAAGTACTGGATTGGTCATCATTAAACTGAGCTTCTAGTTTTAATTCAATTTCTAACTTATGAAGCAACAATTGAAAGTCTCTTAGTTTCTTTTGGTCTCAGTTTCCCAAACAGTAAAAAGAACTTTTAGGCTATACAAGTCTCTAAGATGTCTTACAGATTTGAAACTTTAACAAGCCATCTCCCCGCCCCAGAATCTGTATTTAATGACAGAAATCAACTGGAATAATTCTAAATTTATTAAGTAAAACACTGAGCAGCAGCAAGGGGTCTGGAGTCTTCTATCTGCTGAGAGATGTTTTGAAATTCTGTAAATTGCATGACCCTTTCTAAAAATCAGAGCATCATACAATTCCCTTTATCTCATTAGCATATGTGCCATGAGAATGAGTATAATTCCTAGTTATAAAACTGCTTGTAATGCTTCAAAATCAACTTTAGTGAACCTGCAATACATAGCTACCTATTAGAATGGCTAAATATGTCTTCTAAACAAACACACTGAGAGAGCTGCTACTTTGAAGAAAGAACAAAAAAATCAAGTGAAAAAACATTTCTTTTAAAGAAGGCCATATGTTTCTCTCATCTATTTTTAAAATTAACAAAAGAGAATATTAACTTAAGTCAATAAATTTAACAATGAGAAAGGAGAGGCAGAGATTAGAGAGGAAGCAAAAGTGAAAATGGAGAAAGAGAAAAAGAGGAAAAGAAAAGATATTCACAGAGGCCGAGAAACAGGCAGATAAGCCAAGAAGACAAGATTAACAAGATCAGTAAAAGTCTCGAAGAAGTTAAGTAGAAAGTCAAAAACAGACAGCACTCAGCAAATGGAACATGAGTCATTCTAAAAGAAAGGTTTTCATGGAGAAATAGCTTAATCAATGGCTTATAATGAAATGGATTTCGTAAAGTGATTAGCTTTAAGTAATGATGGGCATATGGAGGATGATAACCTCTTAGTATTTACCTCTGAGCCAATTGAAGAGGAATTCAGTGATTTCCCAATGTTAGTTATTTCAATTAAAAAATTAACTTCTTGAATGGGTCTTCCCTACACTATTACAAAATGACAGGGACTAAAAGTTGATGCCTCCTCTAGAAAGAGGATGAGAAAAATTTAAGACAGACTAGAAACACAATTTTTAAAAAGTATTTTCTTCTCCATGAGAAAAATAAATCAGTTATAATTTTTCATGGGAATGATTTCTTTACAAATCTTTTAGGTAATGTATAACAACTGTTAACATCATTTTTTTCATATTGTTAATTCAAAGTAGAATATTTCTGATATTAAGGAATTAATTGCTCACTTTTTAGGTATAGATGACAGCATAATTATTATATTTTTAAAAATCCTTATCAATCAGAGATATAGTAGATACGTATGAGTGAAATGACATGATTAATGTAATTTGACCAAAGATGTGTGTTTATAGATGAAAACAAGTGTCAAAATATTGATAGTAACTAAATCTGGGAAATGGGTACATAGCAGTTCATTGTACTTTCTATTTTTGTGTATATTTGAAATTTTCTATAACAAAAAAGTAAAGCCTCTTTCCTTTACTGAGTCAACTATATATAAACTATTCATTTGTTCAGAAGTAGCTCAAAGGAATGTATACTATCAGTTTCAGGGCATCACAAAAGACTCTTAGGGAATTTTTGTTACAGAAATTTCTTTGGTTCCTACTTTTTTTTTTCCTTGCAATAACTTCTACAACCTTATTTTTCAAAATCATCTAAGTTTTATTTTCAGAATTGCTGAACTGTGTTTTTATAAATTTCCACTTCAGAAACACAGGAAGTCTTAAGAAATGGATGAGAACCAGGTACTTAGTGTACAATTTTCCATTGTGTTTTATTTAGCCTAAGTCTCAGATTCTAAATGCAGAAGTGGAAGTATCTTTCTGCCTTGGGTAAAGATGTCTCAATTGTTCCATGAGAAACCTGGAGAAAGAGTTGCATTTGGAAGCCATGCTTTGGCTATCACCTGAGACTGGTATCCTAGGAGTGCTGTGTACTCAGTTTCCTGGAGAAGAATGCTTGCCTCTTACTCACACACTGCTTTATTTGCAAGTACAAGTCTCAGAGGAGACCACTTGTCTACCCAGCTGCAGAATGTGTATGTGATTATTGTATCTGTTTCCATGACAACTGAACTATAACCGATAAACTACACACACCCCAAACAGATTAAAATTGACTTAGAAAAACTATGCACGTTTATTACAAAATGTATGCTAAAACATCTTTCTCCTGTACCTCCTCTATTTAAAATGATAGCTTATGAAGTAGAATTTTCATAGAAATCATTCTCCCTAACGGAGTTTGTGGTAGTAGCATGATTATTGCTGAGTAAATCCTTAAAATGGTATAAAATAATCCTTAAAATGGTATAAAATAACTGACAGCAGATAGGAGAGTGGCTTACATACATATATGTTAAACATATATGCATAAGGGTAATGATATAGATATGAAAAACTGTAAGAGTCTTAGAAATCCAGGCCCAAATGTGTTTGAACATGATAAAAATCAATTGATTTCTGTTTTAAGATGATTGATGGTTTCAAAGATTTGTATATACTGACTTGGTAAATTTACACCAAAAGAAACTTAATAATAGATACCACTTATTCAGAATTTACTCATAACAATACAAATCATAGATATGGAGAAGTAACCATCAACAATCTTATAGAACATTAGTTGGTTGAAATGGAGATACACTTTTTTTCCTGAAATGTGACTACCATATCTAAAGAGCTAAAAGTGGTCATTTGGGGAAACTGAAAAATTGTGGAATGATAATTCTCTAGGTGGCATGTGTTTAGCAAAACCTGTTTGTTTGTTTTTTTTGGGGGGATGTCAAGGGTCAGGATTAAGCTCATTTGATAACATCAATAATTTAAAAAATTCCCTAGAAAAATAATTAATGGTAGTGTATACTAAGGGAAAAGAGCAAAACTGGAATTGCAGTTGAAAAATTTTGGATTTTCATCGTGCAGTGAATTTGTTCTCCATTAGGGATTTTGAAAAAACAACCTTCCCAGTTAGCAACAGGATACCTTATAGAGGACATGTCCCATGGAAATTTTGAACAGTTTATTTTGCCATCTTTTAAGTCAAAGGAGAATTGGAAGGTTTGTTTTCCCATTTGTTGCTCTGAAATTTATAGGAAGGGAAAGGAAGGTTCTTTGGGAGAAAGCTGAAACAAAGTTCCAATGTTCTAAATTCTGACTTTGGAAATGACTCATAGCTTCTAAAGTAGGACCTTCTAAAGGTCCATGAGCAGATGTATGGAATGTTCAATGGCCTAGGAATGGTGATAGCTGGACCTTAGTCTAATCTGTTCTGCCATTACCTGGCTGTGGATCTCAGACATTTCTGGCCCACAGTTTTCTCATCTGTCAGATCTCTGTAGGGGGTGCCAAATACTCTGTAATATTCCTTTCAACTCTAATTAAAATCAAGCTGTATGGTACAATGTTTCTGGAGGACTCAATCCCTATACAGAATTCTTTTCTCCCTAATCATCTTCCATTATTGGTCTAGGGGCAACCATGTGTCCAGTTCTAATCAATTAGCTGTTCCTGAATGAGATTCCAGAAAAGCTTTACAATGATAGAGTGGGCTGAAATGTTCCTTTGGGTCTTTTGAACCTGTCCCTTCTTGCCTGTGAAAAATGTGGTGCCTAGAGGTAAGGCAGCCATCTTGTCATCATGAGGTGACGAACTAAACAGTAAGAACAACAGAAGCAGAGACATGGAAAGAATGTGTGACCCTGATGGTTTCTTTGAGAGCTGTACCAACCTTGGACTGCCTGTATCTAGATTTTTGTTATATGAGAAAAGTAAACCCATGGCTTAAGCCATTGTAGTATGGTTTACCATTATTTGCAGTAGAATTTATGCCTAAATGATACAGCTTAATACAACAAATAGAATGAAAATGCTCTAATTGAAGAAGGTTCCATGTGAGGGATACAAAGATGAACACGATGATTGCCTCTCTCAAGATTAAGTAGAAAACAACAGACAAGACCTAAAATAGCCACAATAACAGACAGAATGCATTAGGAAGAGTTACCAATGACATTTTAAGCAAAATGAAGTCACATTTCATTTCAGGGAATGATGTAGGGAAATCAGGAATAGGTATATATATATGTATATATATATGTATATATATATACACATATATGTGTGTGTATATGTATATATACATATATATCTTAGTATTCTTAGAGGTTTATGCTGCCTTCTGATAATTACAGTATTGATAATTAAATTATTAATATAGAATTAGTAATTGGACATTAAGTTATGATCATTTGCTTAATTCTAATGATATAGAGATTATGTTCCTCACACTAAGATGTTATATTGTTTTAGTTTGATTTTAAAACTAAAATTTTAGCAAAATATTGTTTTTATAAAATATCCTTTAAAAGAATTCCACATTTTTGGAATGAAAATGACTATGGTAACCAATTTTCTTTTGCTTTATCAGCTACTGGCTCAGGCAACTACTCCCAGTGCTCTAATAATTTTCTGTTTGAAAAAATACATGCAAAACTCAATGCCTGTCCTCCCGCTTTTTACATACTTTCCTCTACTGTTCTTGATGCTACTCTTACTCTACCCTACGGTCCAAATCTTTTCCCAGCCTATGTAATCTGATAAATGATTCAATATAGATAACAAATGAAAATGGCTTAATGTACTAGTTGCTTTCCCTTAGTGTTTGCTTTTTCATATCATCTAACCCCGTGATCCTAGTCATGATAAATCCTCATTGTATTTCAGGGAAGCTTTAAAAACTAGTACCAAATACCTCGTATCGAAGCCAGTTTGAATTTAATTGGTCGGCAGTGGGATGTAGGTGATGGTAGGTTTAAAAGCATCTCAGGTGTTTCTAACATGCAGACAAGATTAAAACCATCAGTTTAACCTACATTCAATGTACTTGTATATCTATCTACCAGGTACCTGACAGTGTAATTTACTCTAAAAAAGCTACTCTCATTCTTGTGGAATTAGAGAACTAAAGCAAAACTCATTTTGCCCTTCAGTAAACAAAAGGAGTTTACTGAAAGAATACTGGATTTTCTCAAGAAAACCATAGGCAAGGGTGTTTCTATAGAGCTTCAATTCAGTATTAGGCAAGCTGACAGGGACCAGGTAGTGATGCTTTCTCTCAATCTCTCTCACAAACTGCTGTTTCTCTGCAGATTTTTGGTTTATTCTTTTTCCCTCGCAGATGTTTGATTCGTCCTATTCTTTTTGCAATTCAGCTTTCTCTACCACCCCAGTTATGAAGGAAAATACTATGGTTATTTACCCAAGGCCACTACATACATATATTTGTGCCTTATACCTGAAGCTGCATTTGCCTAGAGGACTGCCCTTTTATAGGCAAAGAGGTCCCTCTGGAAGGATACAACCTCACAGGCACATCACCCTGTGGCTGCCTCATAGTTTATTCCCAGCTGTTCCATATAGGAGACAGATCCAGGCGAAGATGCTTTTTTGTTAGACGTACATAGTCGCTGGAGAGAGGATTTACTAGCCCAGCGTGGTGAGGTACCCCAATCCTGATCTACTCGCCTATGTGGCAAGAAGCAGGCTAATAGGACGGAAGCACAGCTGCAGAAAACTCACCCCTGAATGGGGAAGGAGTCACTTATTTTAAAAGGGGATCATTTATGAGGTGGGAAGTTAACTGAAAAGGTGTTTTTGATGCCTCAAAGAGCTAACTTTTGAATATGGGCAATAAGTCTAACATTCAGATGTCTCTCTTAATCTTTCTGTCAGTGGAATAAGCATATATGAAAAACAAAAGGCCATTTCTGATGGTACGTTCTAGGAAAACATCATGGAAGGGATAGGAATTTTATGGACAATGTAGGGCAAGAGGCCAACCCAGACAGACAGAGGTATTATAGTGAAACAAAGGCTTCGAAGTGAGAACGGCAACTATTTCAGATTGATTGGACCATAGGGTTTATAACGCAGTTAGTGGGAGATAAAGTTGGGGTTACATTATGGAGATTTTTGAAAGTCAGGCTGAGGAGAAAGGATTCATTTTAGAAAATGTAAGGCTTTTAAGCAAACGTATATAATCAGACCAGTATTTTAGGAAAATTGATCTCTTTCAAAGTGTCTAGTAATAATTAAAGAGGAGAAGATCTGAAACTAGATGAGTAGATCAAATAAGAAGCAAGACAGGGTGTAATCTAGGTTGATGGCAGTAAGAATAGAAAATAAAGGCAGGGCATTCTTGAGACACATGGAATTTCAGGCAGCATGCCAGGGGCAAGAAGAGAGAAATTTGAAATAGGAAGCATATTCCCAGTGTTCTGGTCATGTAGAGTATGGTAAATCCAGTCCTCTCTACCAAGTTATTTTTTAAAGCACCCTATTGTATTTATTCATTTCACTGCATTCATTCCATCAGTCACTCACTCAACATACATTTATTGAGCACCTGATTTGATCAGACATTATAGCAGAAGGTGGTTCAGATATAATGAATAAGACTGGTCTCTTCTAATGAGGCTATAGACATGAAAACAATGAATGAGAAGACACCGTGAAAAGTGCCACATTACCTCATACGGCTGCTGGGAAGAATAAATGAGATCACGTCTGTAAAATGCTTAGTTAGGCACAGTGCCTGGTACCTAGTAAGCGCTCAATAAATAGCAACTATTATTCCATATAAAATCCCATGAGAGCAAAAAGAAGGAGTGATGAACTGTCTCAGGATATTGAGGACAGCTTCAGAGAGGAGGTGAGATCATGAACCAGGCAAAGACCAAGATGGACATTCTAGATGGAAGGACCCACATAAGAAAAGGTGTGGTGTGTTCTGAGAAGATGGAGAAGTGTGGCCTATGCAGAGTGTGGGATGTGTATTTAGGAGTAGCAGGTAGGTAGGGCATAGATTTTAGATAGCTTTCATGGGCCAGCAAAGTTTACACTACATATTAGGCAATCAGAAGCAATGATTGGATTTCAAACTGTGAGGGGGTGAGCAGATTGCTTATTAAAAAGATCATTCTGGGGACAGTTTGGAAGATGGACTAGGGGTGGGAAGTGAGAAACAGCGAAGAAATCACTAGTCTATTTAAGTTGTCCAGGCAAGTCCTGTTGGTAAGAGCATGAATCAGATGGAATAAAGCGGCAGAAAAAATGATGATGCATTGGGAAAACTCGGGTTTTTTTTTCTTCCTATGCAGGGAAAACACAGGCGTTGCCTACTGTGTGTCTCTTCCCTGTGAGGAGGTTTTTTCCCCACACCAAGCAATTCTCTGTGACACCAGCTGGATGTCCTATGACTTAAAACTCAATTCTAACACTATCTACATGGAGATAGTGTTAGATCCCACAGAGTTAGGGCTCAGTCCCGTAGGACTATTCTCACCCCCACTTCAGATGCCAATGACAAGTAATAGGTCCTCAGGTTACCCACAACTTCTGTCTGACTTGGCCACAAATTGGAGGTCCCCATGCCTTTCTCTTCAGATTCAATTGATTTACTAGAGCGGCTCACTGAATGGAAGGAAACACTCACATTTACCAGTTTATTAAAGGATATGATAAAAAGATACAGATGAACAGCCAGATGAAGACATATATAGGGTGAGGTCTGGGAGACTCCTGAGTACAGGAGCTTCCGTCCTGTGGAGTTGGGGTGCGTCACCCTCCAAGAGTGGATGGGTTCACCAGCCTAGACGTTCTCTGAAACCCATACTATTGGGATTTTATGGAAGTTTCCTTACATAGGCATGACCAACTGTTAACTCTATTTCCAGTTCCTCTCCCCTCTCCGGAGTATTGGATGTGGGTGGAAAATTCAAAGCTTCCAATCATGGCTTCCTCTTTCTGGTGACAGGTCCCATCCAGGAGCCCACACAGAGTCATCTCAATAGAACAAAAGATGCTCCTAGCGCTCTTATCACTTAGGTATTTACAAGGGTTTTTAGGAGCCCTACATCAGGGACGGGGTCAAAGGCAAATATTAGAAGAAGATATGCTCCTAGTGTTATCACATAAGAAATGATTTGCAAGGGTTTCAGGAACTATGTGCCAGGAACTGGGGGCAGAAACCAACACATATTTTCTATTACCTCACAAATGATGACGATTTTTTTATTTTACTTTTACAGCTTTGTTTTGATAAAGCATTTTTGAAACATCTCCAATAATCTATATACTTTTAAAACTCTAAATATTTATGAGATTATGTTTGAAAGCTTTTTTATCTAATTCAAAATGAACTGCATTTTCACCAGTTCACTATTATAATGGTAGTCTCTTCTAAAACATAGAAAAAAACCCCATACTTTAGGAAAAAAAAGAAACTTTCACAGATATAACATCCATTATAACTCCTAGGTTGGATTACTCGCAAATACAATGTGCAAAAATAATCTCATGCAAATTTTAATGTTGTATTCTGTGTAGTCATGACAATGTTTTGTGTAGTCATGACAATATTGCTTATATATTTCAAGATTGTGAAATAGATACATACAGTCAATATGTAAGTATTTTGGTTTGCTGATGAAGGACATCCTTTTCTTGCTGCATTATATGAGAACCAGTCCGATGACGTGGCCATAGCTTATGCATGGACGCACCAGCAGCTTTCCAGGTTGACAAGTTATAAAGTCTCACCTTCCTGACCCCTGGAAAAGGTCACTGGTTAATTTCCAGAACTATCTAAGGTCTTTTATTACTATAATTCTTGTGTAAAGTCTATACCCATTCATTGAAAATCCACTTAACTAAAATTTTCAAATAATGAGATTTTTTTAACACTCCTTGTATGTGAAAACCACCAAGAACTGTAAAATCCTGTATTTTATTTAAAAACAAACTAGAAAACAATTTTTTTAAATTAAAGTTTATTGGGGTGATAATTGTTAGTAAAGTTACATAGGTTTCAAGTGTACAATTCTGTAATAGATGATTGGATAAACAAGATGTGGTATATACACACAACGGAATACTATTCTGCCATAAGAAAAGATGAAATAGTGCCATTGCCAACAGCATGGATGGATCTTGAGATTATCATGCTAAGTGAAATAAGTCAGACCGAAAAAGTGGAGAACCATATGATTTCACTGATATGTGGTATACAAAACCGAAAACAACAAAGGAACAAGACAAACAAATGAAGAAACAAAAATATTTTAAATTGCTACTACTTTAGGGTCTTTTTAAACTAAACTTTTTATTTTGAGATAATTGACACGCACGTGTAAAAAAATAATACAGAGAAATCCCTTGTACCCTTCCTTTCCCAGTTCCCACCAGTGCTAACATTCTGCAAAACTACAATATTATATAACAACCAGCACACTGACATTGATAGAGTGTAGGTCTATTTTTGGGTTCTCTATTCTTTTCCATTGATGTATCCATTTTTTCCTCCATCAGTGCCATACTCTTTTGATTACTACAGCTATATATAATGGGTTCTAACATTGAGAAGAGTGATTCATCATATTTTATTCTTCTATGCCAAGATTGTTTGAGGTATTCTAGGGATTCATTTTAGTGTCTTTCATAATACTTTCTTTGAAAAATTAGAAATCCAGGTATATTACATATGGGAACACTTATTAACCCCAATATTAATTACTAGTATCTCACTCATTAAAATTCTGAAAAAGCAAGAATTTATTCTACTTTTAGTCCTTATTTTAAGGTGAAGTTACCATAAAATAAATTACAAAAGCAAGTTATGGAATCTTCTTTGTATACATTTAAACACCATCTATTCCTATCTATCTGTGTCATGAATGTTTCCGTTCTAACAATTCTGAGATATGTATTCTTTAAAATGATGTTAAATGCTAGAAGTTTTATCATGTTAAATCAATGGGGTGTTCTGTAAAATGCTCTGTTTTATCAACCTTTAGTCATATTTACCTACCTATAACCTTTATAAAGCAATAAATAACTGCAAGCACAGAACTTGAATAAATCCCCAAATCAGCTTGTTGAAATGCAAATTTGTCTTTAAAGAATCTGCTGTACCATTTACCTTTGGGGAAGAAAGGAGAAAAAGACAAACAAAAGCTTCAGTAAATTGACGCTCAGATATTAAATGTACTTAAGTATGGCGGCTCTACTTTTAGTCATGAGAATGCATATTCTCACCAGTGGTTCTCTCTCATAAGTTCCTGTTTTAACCAATAGGTCAGGATACATGAGATAAACCTGCAAACTATTGAATACACTTGCCAATTACTGAATTTCAAAACAATCAGTAATGTAAAATTTTATGCAACTTTTTCTAATCCATGATACTCCTAATTTCTTCTTGATATACAGAGCTTTTATATTTTTCCAGACAATTAAGATATTTATGTTGTCTTTAGCAATAAAACAGGCTTTGAACAGGGTCATCTTTTTTTACTAAAAAAAGGAAAATTCACCTAGCAGAAATCACCGCAGCATATAATTAAAAGAAACAAATACAAAATAAAAATATCACCACCATATGCAATGCTTTCTGTGTAGCTACTGAAGTCTTCAAACAAAAAGAGCTTTTAAAAAATTTTTATTTTCAACCACTTCATTGATACATAATTGGCATAAAACAAACGGCACATGTTTAAAGTGTATTAAAAATATTTAAGTTTTGACACATGCATATCTCTGTGAAACCATCACCACATGCAAGATAGTAAACACATCTGTCTCCCACAAAATTTTTCTTGTGCCTTTTTTATAACCCTTCTTACCTCACCTAACTCAGCCCAGACAACCACTGAGCTGCCTTCTGTCACTATACGTTAGCTTGCATTTTCTAGAATCTTATATAAGTATAAATGGAATCATATAAAGTATATTATTTTGTTGTTGTTTGACTTCTTTCACTCGGAATAATCATTCTGAGATTCATCTATGTTGCTGTATATATAGTAATTCATTAATATATATTCCTAAAGTATGGATGTATCACAATTTGTTTATCCATTCCACTGTTGAAGGGCATTTGGGTGGTTTCCAGTTTGGGGCTATTACAAATAAAACTGCTACGAATATTTGTATGCAAATCTTTGTATGAACATATGTCTTAATTTCTCTTGGGTATATACCTATGAGTGACATGACTGGATCATACAGTAGATGTTTGTTTAACTCTTTAAGAAGCTGTCCAGTTTTTTTTCCAGAGAGGCTGACCCACTTAAATATCCATGAGCGTTGAATGAGAATTCCAGTTGTTCTACATTCTTGCCAATACTTGGTACGGTCAGTTATTTTAATTTTAGCCATTCTGTTAGGCTAATTGTGGTTGTAATTTGCATTTGCCTAATGACTAATGATGTTGAGTATCTTTCCACATGCTTATTTGTTATTCATGTAGCTCATTTGTGATAAGTCTCTTTGCTCTTTTTTTAAAAAATTGAGATGTTTTCTGAGTTTTGGGAGTTCATTAAGTATTCTGGATATAAGTCTTATATCAGATACATGATTTGCAAATATATTCTCCTAGTCTGTGGATTGTGTTTTTATCCTCTTAATAATATCTTTAAAGAACAGAACTTTTAAATTTTGATGAAGTCCCGTTTATTATTTTTTCTCTAATAGATTGTGCTTATGGTGTTCTATTTAAGAAATATTTGTCTAAACCCAAGGCATCAAAGATTTTCTCCTATGTTGTTTTTTAGAAGCTCCATAGTTTTATATTTTTACATTAAATCTATGATACAATTGAGTTAATTTTTGTGTATGGATTATTATTATTTTTTTTTGCATGTGGATATTCAAATGGTCTAGCACCATTTATTGAAAAGATTTTTTTTTTCTCTGTTGAATTGCCTTTACACCTTTGTCAAAAATCAATTGCCTATACATGTGTGGGTCTATCTCTGGGCTCTCAGTTCTGTTTCATTTATCTATTTGTTGTATGCCAATACTGTGCTATCTTAATTGCTATACTTTTATAAGTTTTGAAATCAGATAGTATTTGTTCTCTTAACTTTGTTCTTCTTCAGTTGTTTACCCAGATAACCCAGGTGTTAATGACAGAAAGCAGTTGTTTTTAAATAATGTCTTAGTTATTCTAGTCTGTCCTGAGAAGATGGAGTGAAAAAATCCAGTTCAAGAAGGTTCTGTGGGCGATTTGCTTACAGTTAACATGGTGATGCTTTACCACTGCACTTGTATCTTAGACTTTGTTGAACATACTCGTTAGACAATGTTTTAATTCTTGTGGCTAAAATCCATATTAGTCTAGTTCTTGAAAAATACTAACTGTTGTAGTTTAGATAAGTGAAAAATAAGTGCTGAGTATAACTTCCAAAGGACATCATTGTCTTTTGAGTCCTTGATGCATTTAGAAGGAACCTGGAATGAGTTTTCATGCAAATTTATATTAAAAACTCAGCAGGACTAAGACTATTGTCTAACATGGCATAATATATTTATTTATGAGAATCATATCTAATCTTATTATTCAATTTCCTGTACAATCTTCAATTGTCTTTACCATCTTTTCAGGCTGACCATTTGCTTCAGACCATAGCGAGATATGATAAAACAATTGAATCTATGATTTATTGAGTACTTACTATCACAACTCTGAAAAATTTTTTCCTTCCTTCCTTCCTTCCTTCCTTCCTTCCTTCCTTCCTTCCTTCCTTCCTTCCTTCTTTCCCTCCCTCCCTCCCCACCTCCCTCCTTCCTTCCCTTCTTTCCTTCCTTGCTTTCCTTTTTTCCTTCATTTCTTTCTTCAAAAATGAGATTGTCAATATGCTATACCTCAATTTGGTTGGGAAATTCATGCATAGGAAACTTGCTTGGGACTAGAGCATTATAACGGAGGGCTTGGGCTTTGGATTCAGGCAAACTCATTTTAAATATTGATTTCCCTTTGTGCTAGTTATCTGGCCTTGATTATGTTATCAAATATCTCTAAACCTCAGTTAAGCATCTGGAAATTGGGGGTAATATGGTGTTTGTCTTGTAAGATTTTTAGAAATATTGTTAGATAATGTTTGAAAAACACTTAGGGTATATGAACTTTATGCAGGTATTGTTACACTCTAGATCAGTGGTTCTCTAAGTTGTCTGCATGTTAGAGACCTTTAAAAAATTTCAAAGCTCAGGCTACATCCCTGACCAATTAAATCACAATCTCTTGAGATGGGCACAGGGAACAGTAGGTCATTTTGAAGCTCCCCATGAGAATTCAATGTGCAGACAACGTGGGAACCACCACACTATGTGATTTATATAAATTATCATATTTAATTTTACAACAACTCTCTGAGTTGTGCTTTCATTCCTTTTAACAGATGAGAAAACTGAGGTTCACGTTGAGTATATTCATGAAGGTCATCCAGCATATCCCGCTTAAAAGATTCAAACCCAGCTGTCTGACTTCAAAATTCCTTCTTTTAACTACTTTGCTTATTTATTTAAGCAAAGTTCTTAGAGAATCATAAATTTAACCTCCAAAGTGCACAGAAGTTATATTGCAGAAGTTATATTGCAAATATCTGACCCATAGTTATGCATAAAGCAATAAGAGAATTGGGAACATTTTGTTGCCATTTGTGAGGGAGTCTACCATAACTTATTAATATAATCTTACAAAATCAATGAGGATTCTTTTTTTTTAATTGCAGTTTTTGCAGTTGTTTTTAAACTGTTAAACTTCAATTACTTTTGATTTTTTAAAAAGCTTTTATTTATTTTAAGTGTGTTTTTCCAGGACCCATCAGATCCAAGTCAAGTAGCTGTTTTAATCCAATTGTGGAGGGCACAGCTCACATTGGCCCATGTGGGGATCGAACTGGCATCCCTGGTGTTATGAACATTGCGCTCTAACCAACTGAGCTAACTGGCCGCCCCTAATGAGGATACTTGATCAAGGTTTCATCATCATATATTATGGAATTAACTTTGGTAGATTGCACAGTGGGGCTTGATATGTGCTTAATTTCTTTTCCAGTCTTTGCAGTAGTCAAAGTCCAAAACAACTAGTAAGAGCTTCTACCCAGTGTTTTTCTGAGAATAATTCCCAGATGTTCTGCATGTACAATGGCCAAGATACCCTGATGACTAGTTTCTGGAACAACACTCTGTTTCAACAACACTCCTATGGGCATGTAATTTTTTTCTCTACACACCTAATTTATGACATAGATGACCCAACATCACAGCTCTAGTGGGAACGCTACAACAGGTTTTGGGTAAGTGGCAGATGGCACTGGATATCACCATTAGCTACTGCTCTTCTAGGCTTGTAAACAAGTTACACAAACTGAACCAAAATGGCACTTGTGCATACATGATGACATAATTATGGGTGTAGACTTAATCTTAGAGGAGAATTCCGAAAGAGCTTATGTCAGGACAAATAGTAAAGACACTGCTATAGGGGTATTTTTAGGATTTTTTCACACCCACTGTAATTGCAAAGAACTCAATGTCTTTGACAGTACTTTTATTTTGTGAGAACTTTCTGCTTGACTAGTAGACAATTTCGTTCTTCAGTCTTACCTGGCACTTTGGGGCTAAGGACGTTCCAGACTTCATCAACTGAAACAACAGCAGTTTGTATTCAGTGTAATATAGTGATGTAAACCAAGAAGTTAATAATACTTTGACATTCTGGAAAGTACTTTCTCACCCAATAGCTCCAATACTACCAGATGTTATTTTCCAGGAGGCAATAAAGTACTTCAACAAAGTTGATCTTTTTAATTTGAGGTTTTCTGTTTTTAAAAAGGAAAACAGTTTTTAAAATATTGTTATAAAAATATTGTCAGCCATACAGACTGGTGTAATGAAGAAAGAAATCATCCGAAATCTCACTATGTAGTGATAACCTCTAGGTATGTATAGGTTTCCCTCCTTCCCTTCTTTCCTCTATTTGTCTAAAAACTATGTAATAAATACACATGTATGGGGAAAAAACAAATGTCAGAGAATGGATATAAAATGTAAAACAAAATTCCCTCCTTCATTCTTTTCCATCCCTGAATTAGCTTTTCAAAGGTTAAACGTTTGTTTTTCTGCTATTTTTTTATTTATCAACTATGGATATTATCTGTTGATTCCCAGCTTCAAAGGGGAGAATTTAGTCCACTCATGTTATTTCCTACTAGTTTTTCCTTCCTACCAGTTTTAATAATCATATTATTACTTTGATTTGGTTGGTTACTTACTGACTTTAAATATTATACTGAAATTGCTATTGCCTGTTCCATCAACTGGCAAGTCTGTCCTTTCACTTTTCATGTTAGTAAGATGATACTAACAGCACTATTTAAACTTCCACTTCTCCTGCCCATTTTTTTAAGCTTCAATTTCTGTGCTTTTGCAGTGTCAAGATTCATAATATTTATATTTTGTTCTGCAAAGATTCAAAATCAAGAGACCTGGGTTAAAATCATATTTCCATTACATGCAATCTATGTAATACAATTCCACTAAGCCTTGGGAGTGAGTATGTGACTTACCTTTTTCATTTTCTTAAAGGTGTTTTTTGATGAATAGAAGTTTCTAATTTTGATAAAGTCCAATGTATCATTTTTTCTTTTATGATTATTGTGTTTATATACCAAGAAATTGTTGCCTACTGTATGATTGCAAAGATATTCTTTATGCTTTCTTCTAAGTATTTTATAGTTTTGGTTTTTAAGTTTTCAGTTTATCTCAGGTTAGTTTTTTATATGCTGTGATGTATAGGTCAGGATATATAGATATCCAAGTCTAGCACCATGTATTGATAATATTATTTTCTTTTCCCCATTGAATTTCTAACATCTCAGTCAATTGGCTGAATATATGGGGAAGTTTACTTCTAGGTTCCCTATTCCGTTCAGTCCACCTATGTACCTTTTCCTATGCCAATAGCACACTGCCTACTTACTGTAGCTCCATAATGTCTTAAAATAGGTAGTCTAAGTCCTTCAAATTGTTTTGTTTTTCAAGATTATTTTGGCTATTCTAGGTCCTTTGTGTATTTCCATATACAATTTCATGTGAGGCTGTCAATTTCAACCAAACTCACACACACACACACACACACACACACAAACAAAACAAAACAAAACAAAACAAAACAAAACAAAACAAAACAAAACAAAACAAAACAAAAAACAAAACCACCCCAACACCATTATGAGTTGGAAATAGATCACTTTCAGGTCGAATGACATCTTTACAATATTGCCTGGCAACAATGTGCATGGTGTATTCCTCTATTTATTTAGGTCTTTCTTAATTCCTTTCTGCAGTTTTGTGATTTTTGAAGTAGACATTTTTTATATCATTTCTTAAATTTATTCTTAGGTATTTAATGTTTTTTTGACACTATTATAGAGTATTTATTTTTAAATGTTTTTTTCTATCAGTTTGTTCTCTGAATGAGTTTGTGCTATTTTCCAGTTGTTTGTTGAAACAATATAGAAACACTGACTTTATATCCTACAGCCTTGCTAAATTCACTAGAACTAACAGATTTTTGCAGAATCATGTTCTCTGTGAATAAAGGCAGTTTCATTACTGTTTTTCCCATGTTTATTCCCCATTACTAACTTCTTTATATATTATTATATCCATCTTTTCTTGCAGACTTTTAAACATATTTATCAGTTACTTTAAAGTCTTTCTCTGCCAACTCTAACACTTAAGTCCTTTGTTGAGCTCTGTCTACTGATTATAAGTCGTATTTTCCCATATCTAGTCATTTTTTTTATTGTTATGCTGTGAGTAATACATTGCAGAGTTTCTGGATCGTCCTCTGAAAAGTGTTAATTTTGTTCTAGCAGACAGTTAAAATATAGACAGATCACTTTCAATTTGGGGAAACTTGATTTTTACTTTGTTAGGGTAGATCTATGTTTTAGTTTCTGTGATGTAGTCTTTATTCCTAATTTCACAGAAAGCCCAACGTGTTTACCAAGGTCTTCTAATTTGGCTAAATTTTAACTCCAAAGTGCATCTCACGTATTGTGGGCAGCAGCTAACATCTCTGCTTAGCTCTTGGAGCCTTCTCCTGCTGTGACCTTCTCCTAGGCGTCTTAGATATTCACTGGCACAGTCACCAGTCAAGGCAGCCAACCAACAATTTGAGGTGAGTTTATATGCAGATTTCTGGTTTCTTATTCAGTAGTCCTTCCTTTTTTGGGATTTCCCCTTAGATTTTTAGCTGCTCAGATAATCCTAAACTCAGTTCTCTAAATTCTTAGGCCAATAATACTTCGTTTTCTTCTAGACTTCTATCCTGCCATGCTATACATGATGAACAGTGGGGAGGGCTATTTTTACGGGGTTAAATAGATGCTAAAAATTTTCCTTACTCCTAAGATATATTATTCCCATCCTCAATGGCCTCCACTGGCATATTATCATCAGTCCTAGCATATACACAGATTTCTTCCACTATTGATATTTTTTCAACTGACATAAAGAGCACATGGAAGTATTATTCATTTTTCTTTTTTTCTGTTTTATTAGTTTATTGGGGTGACAATTGTTAGTAAAGTTACATAGGTTTCAGGTGTACAATTCTGTAATACATCATCTACATATAACATTGTGTGTTCACCACCCAAAATCAGTTCTCTTTCCATCACCATTTATTGGATCCCCTTTACCTTCATCTCCCCCCTTGCCCTCTGGTAACCACTAAACTATTATCTGTGTCCATGAGTTTTTGTTTCTTCATTTGTTTGTCTTGCTCTTTTGTTGTTTTCAGTTTTATATTCCACATATCAGTGAAATCATATGGTTCTCTGCTTTTTCTGTCTGACTTATTTCGCTCAACATAATAATCTCATGATCCATCTATGTTGTCACAAATGGCTTTATTTCATCTTTTCTTATGGCAGAATAGTATTCCATTGTGTATATATACCACAACTTCTTTATCCAATCATCTATCAAAGGACACATTGGTTGTTTCCAGGTCTTGGCCACCGTAAATAAACCTACAATGAACATTGGAGCACATATATCTTTATGGATAAATGTTTGCAGAATTTTTGGGTAGATACCCAGGAGAGGGATTGCTGGGTCATATGGTAATTTTATTCTTAATTTTTTGAGGAACCTCCACACTGCCTTCCATAGCAGCTGCACCAATCTGCATTTCCACCAACAGTGTATGAAGGTTCCTTTTAGACCATAGCCTCTCCAACACTTGTTAGTATTTGTCTTGTTGATGATAGCCATTCTAACTAGTGTGAGGTGATATCTCATTGTGGTTTTTATTTGCATTTCTCTGATGATTAGTGATGTTGAACATTTTTTCATATGTCTATTGGCCATTTGTATGTCTTCATTTTTCAATCAGATTTTCACCTTTAGAGAGCCAATTGATATTAATTGTCCATAGTTTTCATTTCCCTTGCAATCTACTTCTTCTTTAGCCTGTGTCATACATTTTACTTTAAACCATTCCATTCAAACTCTTTTTCAAGGGTGACTATTGATATTTTACTAAATCCAAAGACATTTTCCAGGCCTCTTTCTTTTTGACTTCGGCCTTCTTAACATTTCTGTTACACATGGCCATCTTGTTCTTCTGAAACCCACTTAATGGTTAGCTTTGGTCACCTTCTATAACACTGAACTTGCATGATCCTCTTCCATTTGTCAGATAGTCCCTTCTTCAGACTCTTCTCTGTCATAATTCAGTTCTTAACACCTTGACCTTCACTCTCAATTTTCTTTTCCATTTTTGATTGACTGTGTTCTGGCTTAAGCTATTAAATCTATTCTTGATGTGTCACATCCAATATCTTCCAAGTGTATCGTGATATAAAGTATGTCAAGGGTTGACCATAGTTTGGAATATTTTGCTTACGGATTATTTTGAGTGTTTATTATTTTAATATGCATTGTGAAAGAAGGAGCAAACATTTTCCAAATTTATTTGGTGTGAGACTCCTCTAATACAGCATCTCATTTAATAAAACACATTTTGGGAAATACTGCTTAATATTTAATATTGTGAGTGCTTATGTCTCACTTTAATGTAATTTTATGCCAGAAACTGGGCATAGAATATTTCCTTTCGATATTCTACTAACTCAGTAGGTCTAGAAACACGTCTTCATTAACTTTCAACTCAACATCTCCTCTCAATTTTCTTCTCTCCATCACTGTCACCACAATGTTCCAGTTCGTCCCAATTCAAAAACCTCAGCATCATCTTTGGATTTTCCTTTTTCATTTCCTTTACCAGTTCACTCATCTCTTAATCATTCATTAGAGTGTTTTTTGAATTTGTACATACTGTCATCTCCGTAGTCCAAATTCTCATAACTTCATATCTGGAAATCATCTTAACTGGAATTGATTCCCCTTCCAACTTTATTTTTGTCTTATAATTATGTAAAATATTTACATGATTCCAAAGTGAGCTTTATATAACAAGAAATATTCAAAGAAATTCAGCTTCTATTTCTGTCTCTTGCATCCTAATTTAGTTTTTCTCCCTGTTGCAACCATTTGCATGGTTTGTTTCCTTTACTATTTAAAAAAACATTTTTAATAGACTGTAGTATATAGAGCACTTTTAGGTTCCCAACAACATTTAGCAGAAGATACAGAGGTTCCCTGTCTAGTCCTTGCCCTCAAACACACAGTCTCCTTCACTATCAAAATCCTGTACCAGACTAGTACATTCATTACAATCAACGAACTTATGTTGACACATCATTGTCACCCAATGTTCTTAACAAGGTCTACACTCACGGGCAACTATTTTACCAGAGTCTAAATGACTGAGATTTTACTAAAGCTTAACTGACCTGGGGGAAGGGAAATACCCAACGGAGGCTCACTAAAAGACTGAGACCTAATCACAAGACTGTATAATTCTTTCCCCACACCTTACCACTGCATCGCTAGAGCTCCCGTATAATATCAGGAGATTACAGTTAAGAGAAGTACACGTCTCAAATCATGTTTGAGAAGTTCCTATAAAAAGTGGAGAGAAAAGCAAGGACGCTAAAGGAAATGTATAGCCTCTGACACCACAGTTACTGTAAATGGTAAACACAGTCTACTGTTAGCCAGGTAAACATAAAATATGTGTTGTTTGGTAACAATTTGTATGATATATATATATATGTATATGTATATATATACATATATACATGTATATATATATACATATATATGTATATTGTGATATATATATGTGTGTATGATATATATATATATATGGATTGTGATTTTTAATCATATATATATATATGAAGTTATGAATGTGTGCATTGGATTGTGATTAAAAATGTGTGTCTTACTGTGGACCACAATCAAAACACTTGAAATCAATTGGCATAGGGAATCTTTTGATTGTGCTTTCTGAAACCAAATACTACTACTACCTATATACTCATTGCCCATTCAAATACAAAACATTCCAGGCAGCAACAATTCACTGAAGACACGGACAATGTGTGTTCATCAATGCTGCCTTGTTACTTTCATGAATACAATGGGGATTTCACAGGCTGGCACTTCTCAACCAGAACTTACTTAAACTCTTCCAGTCAGCGTAAGTTCTTATGTCCTAGCAACACTTTTCTCTTAGCTAACTTTGGTGCCCCCTGAGCTAGCAAAAGATACCAAAGGAGCGGAAAGCCCTGTGACCCTGACAGACACGTTCATCCTCATCCTACCTGTGCGAGCCCTAGTCTCCGCTTGCAACATTACTGTCTGTGAAGCATGCAGAGCTTTTCAAGTACAAATATAGCACATGACTTATATTTCCTTCAGCCCTGTGCCTCTCGGTAACTTAGTCTCCTTAAGGTACTATCCTTTATTGCTTCCTATGCCTACACTTTCGTGCTTGCTCTTAGAACTCACCTACACAAATCTCACCCATCTGTAAGGTCAAACTCCTCTTAAGTCAAATTCCTTTATGAAATTGTAAATAATCCCATCTAGTCCTCCATTTATTTTATCTGTCTCTAATGTCCAAAGAATTTATTTCCTGAACCATTCTTTTTAACAAAGTCATTTACCATCATGAATTTATTACTTAGTTATATCGCCAAGTATGATTCTTGAGACATCTGTTAAATTACAACTTCCTGAAGTAGATAGTCAGTCCTTTTATACCCCATTTCAGTCAATCAAAAACTGGCCTGCGGAGGTACTTAACTCCTTATTCAATGAATGGATTTATGAATGATTCATACATTAATTCTCCTTTAAGAAAGACATTGTGGGTATATATATGTTAATATCTTCTCCTTTCTATTATTTTTATGAATATGATGAAATATTTAAAAGTTCAGAAAACTAGTAATCCATGAGATGGGACCAGTTCTTCTGACCATGTCTTTCTAGAATTTAAAAATAATGCTGCTAATGTTAATTCTGACAATTTCAACAACATTTAGAAATATGAATAATGGGGTTAGTCAACCTTGTAGTCAGACGATAGACCTTCCTAAGTAAGGCTATTTAGACAATTCCTTCTGCATGAGGAGCTTCTAATTAACTTCTGAACTCATAATTCCCTGGGATTTTGCCACAACATTCACCAATCCAGTTCTTCTCTCAGTGACACATGGATGCCATTCAAAACATTTTTCTAAGTAAAATTTCCTTGTCTTTTTTCCCACCAAAAAAGTATTCTTAACTATAGATGAGGAAAATTAAAAGAATAAATAGTATATAATTGAGTCCCATTCCAGGTACATATTCTTATTACCCAAGTTGGCATACATTTACAACATTAAATAATCAATGTGCCAAGCATTCAACTTTGGAATTCTCTTTAAAAAAAAATAAAAATGCCAGGCTCTTTAAATGTCAGCATCCTTGGAAACATTGACTTATCTTCTAATATATACTAGAATTTCTGTTAGATTTTTGGGTCTATAGATATTTCTTGATTAGTTTTATTTTTTATAGGAAATGTAAGATTCCTGAATACTCCATCAAAAAATCCTGCTATCCCACTGAATCTAGAGTCACTTCTTTTGACTTTAGGTTAAAACTACTGTCCAAGTACCCAAACGACCAAGCAACTCAACTAGTATCTCTGTAAATTTCCACCCACAAATAATTCCGATTAACAGCTCATTTAATTATGTATATTCAAACCCTTACATGGTGTTCCTATATAAACCAATCACTTTTATAGACAATATAATTCTTCCTTCTCAACCCCAATATCTCTGTGGGTTAGAACATGTGTCACTAGCTCAAGTTCACGAGGGTGGTGGCTCTTCTGGGTTTAGCTGAGTTTGGTTGAGCTAGACCTTGTATCCACATGTAATTTTTTTATTCCATTGCCCAGGCTGAAGGAGTAAGCCAGTATCTTGGGGATTCTGTTCTCATTTTGGAGGAAAAAATCAAGAGAATGGGTGCCAAACTACGCAAAACATGCATGCACACTTCAAACTTTTATTGAGAAATTCTACTAGCTAAAGAAAGTAATATGACTTAGGCCAAAGTTACAGGAAAGGAGACAGTGTTCACAGAGAAGCATGGCAAATGTATGAAAGGAAATGAATATTTGTGAAATAATGGAATTCACCACAGCCTGCCTTCTTGTTCACAAATGTTCACCTCCTTTCTGTAAACAAAATGAATCATTCCATCCTAAAGACACCCCAAGATCTCTCTCAATCAAGACATCTAGCTTGAAGTCTAGGATCTTGAGTACACATCATGGCCAAATGTAGCTCCTCTTAAGCCAAAGTCCTATGAACTAAAAGACTAGTAATTTGCACCCCACATACCCATTAAAAATCATGGAACCCACAGTAAACACACTCATTTAGGAAGGGGCTATCTTAGCATTCACTGGTTCACAACATTCTGAAATCCTATTGAGCAATAGTTGTAAGGTCTACTAACCTGAGTGTAGGAAATTTTGCTTAATCAACTTCACTTGTTTCCTGCAGGTAGTTTCATAGTCTAATGTTCTTGATTACTCTTGACTTCACCTTCTGGGAGGTCCTTCCTTTTCCAATATCCTCTTTGGGAGAAATTGCCTTCTTTGGCTGCTGAACATGCCCATAGACAGTTGAGGGCTCAGGGGTAGTTTTATTGTTCAAACAATCACACCTTCTTTGAATTTAAGGCTGGTGGCAAGTTTGGCATTACAGGTCTTTCAAAAACGTTGGTTTCTTTGATATGTTTGTTTCCTGTTAATGCATTCTGCCAATAGCTAGATCCATAATTTAAAGATATTTCTCTAGGCTTAATTACAGATAATTTGCACTCTTTAGGTTTCCATTGGGCCAAATCTATGGTCTCTTTACCATGAGCCATTTTGTACAAGTGAAATGATTTACTAGGGATCACTTGAAAGGAATCAGAGGTCTTAACAAACGGTGTGGTGTCTTTACTCCCAACCCTCCACCTCCCCTTCCTTATTGTTATTATTAATTGGGTATACTTTTACTTAATAGTATGAAACTATGAACTGTTTATATTATGAATGATGACATAAACATTTTATAGGCACTTTATAATATTTTTGCAAAATTATTTTATAGATACTTTATAATTACAATGTTAATTTTGACTGTTCTTGTCTTCTGATCTTTATAATGGGCTGCTAGTGATAATAGATAATATAACTTATTATTTTGCTTGATTTCAAAATTTCTTTGAAATTATCCTTTAAATTGCGTCCATGTTATTATGGTACTTTCATATTCAGAATTTGCTCAAGTTGCTAAATTTCTGATGTGTTTTGAATCCCCTAAAATAATTAGAATTATTCCATGTAAGAAAATGTGCACACAACTGGAAAACAACTAGCCATGCCTTTGACTTGGTCTTTGCACTGAGACTTGTCTTAATTTGCAAATAGTTTACTGACTGAAGAAGAGAAACTGTTGCATCTTTCAAACATGTCTCTGGATTTCTGGATTCTCATTTTTCTTTCTATTGTTATTTGAAAAAAGGCCGATTATTTTCTGAGCTAATCTTTTTTTTTACAATGCCTAATAAGCAATTTTGGGCTACCAACATTCTGTCTTGAAAATTCTCTGCCAAAGTCAGAAGTTTATAGGTGTATTTTCTGCCTTTCAAGTTATCTCAGTTGACAGTTTTACCAAAATTTTCACCATGGCATAGGTGAAAATTGGTAGGTTTTCATTTTTCCAGCCTCCTTTAACATCAAGTCTCTTATAACAGGCATGGTAAAAAATACCATATATTTTAGTTTATTGTCATTGTTGTTACAGTAGTGCCTTGCTTTTAGGTATCAATTTTTTTATTAATCAGCTTTCATTGTGGTGACAAACAATCCTCACATCTCTGTAATTTACAACAACAAATAGTCATGTGTCACTCATGTTAGTGGGCCCGGTTGGGCTTTTTAGGGCTCAGCTTGCATTATGTGTCTTCTCTCTTTGAACCAAGTCTGAAGAGTAGCCACTATTTGATGCGTGTTTTTCTGACTGTGGAAAGCGGGAAGAAGAGGAGAAGCATCAAACCATACAAGTGCTTTTAAAACTTCTGCCCAGATGTGCTGGATGACATATCTGCTCACATCCTATTGGTTAAAGCAAACCACATGACCACGAAAGTTAACCAAAGTTAATGGGTGAGAGGAGCAGGTGCTGACCATAGAACAGGAAGGAAAAGAATAACCATGAACAAAAATTAAAATATACCCACAACAAATGTTCACTGAAGAGAAACTCTATTCCTCCCTGCTGCTAAAGACACTATAAAGAAAACAGTGTCTCTGATCTCAGAAAACAGTCCAGTGGAGAATTCAGCTGAGTAAAGAGGCAATTGAAATGTAATGTGAGGAGTGTAGGGGAACCTTGGCCACCCAACTCAGAATCAAGGCCTTAGGGAAGGCTGCCTGGAGGAAGTGCTAACAGAACTAAGAGCTGGATGGTGGGCAGGAGTTAGACATGTGAACGGAGCCCAGGAGCAGCAGACTGGGAGAGGGTTTCCAGCAGCTCAGCCTACAGGCCAGAGATAACTTGGGGAACCAAAAGACTTCAGTATTGCAGTGTAGAGACCAGTCCTATCGAAGGCACAAAACAATGTTTGAACATTTTATATTCAGAAGATAAATATTGACTTTAAAACTGTGGAGTCACGAGTCCCATAAACAGTCTCCGGAGAGGACACCGCTTGCACTGAAAACTAAAATAGAAGAGAAAAAAAAACAAATCCTGTGCCTTTTGGAGTTGGAATACTCCAGAGAGTGTGGGCATTTATGCTTATACACAGTCAGGGTGAAAGGCAGAGTAGTTTTATTAAACTGCCTTGTGGCCTGACACTTATAGCCCCTCCGGCAGGCTTTGTGGGAGAAATCCTCAGTGTTTAAAACTGAGTTGAATGCTGTTAAGGTGGTAATTATTTTACTATCGTGGCACCATTGGCAAGAGAAAACATGCCTTGAAGTTTATAGTTTATGTATCTGATCAGAAAATATAGTCGCTTCTGTCAATGAACTGCATTAGCCAGATTTTTTCGGAAAAACAAGCGATTGAAATGTAATTTCACTCAATCACTGTTCAGGGGTGTGGCTTTGAGTTTGGTCTCCCCAGTGTGAAGAAATCTGAAGAAAATCCCGAGTTTGTCTCTTAGCACTCTGCCCTGTGGAAGAGTCTAGCACACTTACAACATGGCTAGGACCCGCCGTCCTTTCGAATTGAACAGCTAGGGAATGTTAATACACTGATGATAAGCATAAAAAAAATAACATTTCTGGCTCAGTTTGTACTCAACGTGCCTGTATGTTAAGAGGAGGAATCTTTTAAGTATCAGCCATAAACTGCCTTCAAAACAGAATCTTGTAAAATATGTCTTTGCAAAGTAGGCCAGGATACAGAATTTTGAAATATTCACATTAATTTAAGACAATCTTCTCACTCCCCTTAAGCACCTCTTTAAGATGCCTGTCCCTGTAATGACCAGGCATAAGAAGAGAAGGTGTAGTCAGGAAAAAAAATCTAAAAAGAATCATCAGGAGGGATCAAATGTTGACATAATACTAATGCACTGCATGTGATCTTTTTATTACCAAAAACTGGAAACATGATGATACATCTTCTATTCACCGAGGATTTTATTGGTCTTGCTACAAAATTACCTCTTTTTCTCCTCCCAAGTGCTAATAGCTATCATTTATGGGTTGCTTAAACCAGCCCTCTGGGCACTGTGCTAGTCCATGTATGTACCTTCTGTGATGACAGCAGGTAAACATGTTTCTCTCATCTTACAGATGAAGATGCTGAGACATCACAAACATTAAATAATTTTTTCAAGTTTATCAAGGTAAAGTGGTAGGAAGCAAGATTCAAACCAGATCTCTCTGGCTGTAAGCCATAGTTCTGACCACTCCACAACCCTGCTGTCTGCACCTGAACTTGTTTCTTACACACTGTAAGGCATGGCAGAGAGGAAGCACACTGTTCAAGATGTGAATATAACCCAGCTACCTCTTTCACCCTGTTCACATTTTATCTTCTTTTTCACTTTGTAAAATGAATTTGCTCGTTCAAATGAATCTCTAATTAGATTGATTTCATGCAAGGTGATGAAAGGAAATAAAGCATTTTAGACAAATTGAGGAAGTATCTGGAAATAAGAAAGAGGCGTGGGAGTCATTCAGTTGCCATTCAAATGATTCTGCATAGTTGGTAGTGTAATCTCTTTTGGCTCGTGTTTTCTTTTAGAGCAAGTCTAATATCACAGACCCATACATCAAGTCAGCCTTGCTCACCTCCTCTCTCAAGAATGTTTAGCATAATTTAAAGCTTTAACTAAAAAGAAAAGGTTGAACAACAGTGAGGTTTAGTCATAGCAGACATTTGAATGCAGGTTTTTATTTCCCTGTGTAAGCACACAGAATGTTGTAATAAGGTTACTAAAAGGATCCAATTTACATGAATTTAAAGTCTCTGGTACCAGTACAAACCTTCCTCTTGTCCTCATTCATAATTTATCTACCAGGTAAATCATTTATTTATCAGACTTATCCTTTGGTATTTAGCTACATCTTATGTGAACTTTTTTCCTGTCTACTTGCCCATCTCCATTTACTTACAGAGTTAATTTCTCTTTCTTTTGTGTTCCCAAAGCACTTAGCATATTTCTCTATATAACAGCTTTTACACATAACACTGTATCTTCTTTTACATGTTACACTTTTTTCACTTTAGCAATTTCTTAGGGTCTACATGGATTTATAGATGTTTAATGAGAGCATCTAACAGTGTCCAGCACTGAATAACTGCTGAAAAAATAAACATAACATTTCTATGTCTTTATTTCATATTTGAAAAATGCAGGCTACAGCGTCAATGTAACCTCAAATGTGAGTCTGAATTTTGAGCAAAAGTTGAATTTTCATCTATATGAAACTAAGACTCCTAATTCATTCCTTTTTCTTTTTGATTTGCTCACGTATGCTTTCTCTTGCACTTGTGCACTTTTTTGCTTTTGTCTTTTTGTTTTTTGCTCTCTTTCCTGTTCTCTCTCTCTAACTCTGCCTGCCTTTCATCACTCTGGGTTTAGCTTCCTTCTGTAACAGGCTCCACATTGTGGCAGGGAAAATGGCCACTGGTACCAGGTTCAAACTGGTCAAGCTTAGCAACCTTAGCAGAAAAGGAACTTGTTTCTTCTAGCATTAAAAATGTCATCATCCTGCCTTGGTATATCTTATCTTACTTTTTGCTGGTAATATAATAATATGAATGCAAGTCAGGAGGATATACCTCAAGTATCTGAAACCTAATCTGTTACCTTCTCTAGTGTATTAGCTAAGTTTTTATTGTGATAATGCTGTGTAATAAACCCCCAAAATCTCAGCTCCAGTCTCCAAAGATTCTCCCTGGTTGTTCTAAAAGTGCTGCCAGCAGCTCTCAGGCCACACGCTTTCACATTAATACACTGTATTTGTCCCATTCCTTAACCTTTGATTTGAAGTCTTAGGCAGCATTCCAGTTGTGCTAAATTAGAACCAGTCGTAATTAGCTAATGCTAATTAGTTTAGACCGGAGCCACATGTGTCAGTCACAGAGCTATTTTCCAGAAGCACATGATCTGCTCACAGGGGTGATGGGTGGTTACCTGAAACACAATCAGGGAGACAGAACAAAAAGGTGATCAGAGGCTGCCAGAAGCAGCAAGTGTCCAACACAAAATATCAGGCCTACATTTTAGATTTCTTATTTCAGTTGAAGCTTGTGGTTTAGTCTACTTTGGTCCTAGGAAGAAGGATCAGGCGACAGCCATGATTTGACCTCTTTATTAGTAGATACCACTTCAAAGACTGAACTGAGAACATTTTCAGAATAAAGAAGGAAAGGTGAAACAGAGATAATTAGTAAGGGGTGATGTTTTCCTTACACCAATTGATCTAGTGATAAAAAACAGCTACTTATGTTTAAATTTTTTCCTTTCCTGGAAAGAATATAAGACATTCTGAATTTGAAACATCTGCTGGTACACCATTGTTCCAGTTCTGAAAAACAACAACAATCAAATGTTGGTTATGATAGTGGGGGAAGAGTTACCCAGAAAATTTTTTTCTTCATTAAAAAAAAAATCCAAATATGTATGTAAGAAATTGAGAAGGAGAAATGTTAAATAATATAAGAATTATGGAAGAAATTAATTCCATCTGAATTATCTGATGCATAAATACTTAAGGATGATTCAAGGAACAATTTTAGTGATACTGAAGACAAGATTATTACTACTTCCTGGTCTTACCTGTAGAGTATCTTGGACTCAATGTTTATTAAATGGGCTGCTATGATTTATCAATAAAGAACTTCCTTGTTTTTTTTTTTTTCCTTTTGATATTTGTTTGCAAGATGATTTTGAACTGCTCTGAAGAGTGTGAGTATCTCTCCTGGAAGGTACATCCCTAGAGATACTCTAGGGAAGGCCCACAACTGTCTGCTTGTTTATATTCTAGAGATGAAATGAAATAATATATGAGATGTGATTGAAATAGTCCTGGGTACATGGAAAGTGCTCAAGAAATGGCAGGACCAGTTCTCTTTCTTTGCTGCTGCTATTTCGCCTCATGTCACTTGAATCATTTTTCTATAAGAGCAAATTCTGTGTGTAAGTTGCTGCTCTGAGGATGTGGTGGCAGGAAAAGTGCAGCAACACCTTTGTCTGATCTCAAAGGATGAATGGAGGAGGCAGCTGGTTTCTCACATCTTTGCTGTGACAGCCCTCAGAGCCACCAGAGCCTTATCGGCAGTTGGGCAGTTGGTAGCTTCTGGAGAAAGAGTGCTTGAACATCTCCAGTATGCCCACGTTTTTTCAGGGAATAGTATCCATGTGTCTCAAAGTGAAAATTAAATCCAAACTTCATGCATCATCAAACACTTGCTGTTCCTCTTTGAAAACTTGGCGAATCTGGTGCTCATGAAAACATGGGTTAGTGAAGATCAGTGTGAAAAGCCAAATGACACATGTCTTCTTCCTTCTCTTTGGCTCTTCATTTTCATGGTCCCAATAATTCCCCAACAGAAGAAAAACAAGCAATGAAACAAAAAAGATATACAAATGATGCTAAGAAAGTACAGAGTTATCCCACAGATAATGACGGAAAACTAGTTTAATGCAATACAGCTTGTCTTGACAAATTAAATTCTGATCATTAAATGATAATTTAGAGGTTTACAATTACTACATTTTTACACTATAATTCATTTGAGTAAAAATTTTGTGGTAAGTTTTAACTGCATTATTTATGAAGAGCAGAGACTATTCCACAAAATACTTAATATTCTTTGATTTTTTATTTTATTTTAAAATACCTATAAATAATTTTTTTGAAGATAATGTTCAAACCATCAAGTGGAAACTATAAAAAGTAGTAACGGATATTTTGATATGTATTTATATTTATAGAAATGCAATCAAAATGAGATTTGATTTATTTATTTTTATTATGTTTCAGATTAAACCAGGGTGGAATAGCAGAAGCTGTGGAGTTAAGTTGTCAAATATTTTGAAAGGAGAGCCATCAGGATTTGTAGATGGATTAGACGTAGATGTTAAAAGAGAAAAAAGGAATCAAGGATAACTCTGATGTTTTCAGTTTGGATACCTGGAAAGATGAGTTTATTAGGGACTGAAGTAGGGAAAACCATGGACAGAGCATGTATGAGGTACGAGTGTAGAGAAAAAGAGGAGTTTGCTTGGGGACAGATAAGTCTGAAGTTCGATTCTACTATCTTAAGCAGCTTATTTCCCCACAAACTTATTTTGATTGTCTCTTGGTGTCCAGGGTATGCTATGCCTCAACTCAAACTAACCCATGAAAGAGGTTTTGCTCTTAATTAATAATTTGGTTTTTCACAAATTCCAATAGAACAACAATTTTGTTTCTGAGATTATCTACTTTGAACGATAAACATGTAAGTAGCAACATAATGTGCAATAACTACAAATTATTGTTATCATTATGTATTAAGCACTGTGCTAACTCCTTTACAAATGTTACTAATCTCCACAAACTCTAGGAGATGATACTTTTTCCTATCCAGATGAGAAAAATTTGAGGATTTAAAAGGGCCTGAGGATCACACTGTTAGTACTCAGCACAGCTAGTGAGGTCAGTTTGATTCTAAAGGCCATGGTAAAATATATTAAAATATATTTTATGTATTTATTTCTTTTTGGAAAATGGTAATATTGATTTTCATGCATGTATTCATTAACGATTTTAGTTTTTCATTCTCTCTTACCATTTATAAGCATATTTTAATTCAGTTTTATACTAAATAGAAGCAAGTATTCAAATTAATTAATCAAAAATAATATTTAACATTTATTGTGACCGGTTCCAATTTAAGAATTGACATGGCATCATGCCAACTATACTGAATTGTTATCAGAATGGAAAGTCATAACAATAAGTACTTAAAATATTGTTGAATTAACCGGAAAACACATCAATGATATATACTGAATAACTTCATTTTTTGAAAATCAGGTAAATCAGTAAAATTTTTTAGAAATCTGAAAGTGTGGGTCATTCCAAGAGATGGGTTTAATCGATTACAGACTTTTCATCAGTTTTGCTTAGATTCATAAATTGTAATTTATTGTGTAAAAATTACACAATATAATTTTCAAGAGGGTAAACCTAGTGAACAGGTACTGGGTCTAAATATTAAAATATTAATGTGGTCACATTAGTCCAGCAGGAAATTTCTTAGTAATGAACAATTGCCTGAATGAAAGAAGATTAATCAATTGCCAATTAGCCTTGAAGAAAATGCCAACAGTGGATTTTCCACAGAAAAGATCAGGCTCTCTGGGCTGTCCCGCTCACAAAACAAGACCAGAAGAGGAATCCTGTGGTGCCAAGAGCAAATCTGGATGAATCGTTAGTGGCTGGTCCTTTGACAAGTGTGGTTTCCTGCTCGGGACATTGTACTCCTGGGTCAAGTTTTGACTTCTGCCAGCCGGGCCAGAGACCATCATCAGGTCCTATGGAAGATCTCATGATGTCCCCCTTCTCTAGCATCTTCTTCAGAGAACATTTTATTAAAAGGAGCATCACTAGTGGCGCTGAGGGTTAAACAAAGTAGCAAAAGGGCAGACTGGTTCTTAGGGGAAAGTAAAATCTCACAGCTTTGCCTTGGTGACAGTGGGGGCTATAAACTGATTCTTTAAATAGAATCTTACTTATAGGAAGTTTTCATCTTTTTAAAATACACACTACAGGAGTTGCTTTTTTCCCTGTTTCCCCACAGTGTCTCTGGTAGACAGTATCCAATCAACAGAAATACGGAAAGCTACCCCAAAAAGAAAATAAAGAGGAGCCATGATAATTACCAGTATTCAAGGTGGCCAGGTGAATGAGTGAGGCTGACAGGCTTGATCTGTGTTTTCATCTCTGACTCATTCACTGTCTCTGTGCCTGTGTGGCAGAATTGGTATGACCAGGCAGGCCGCCCAGCTCTCGGAGTGTTTCCATCCTTGTTATCATCTCTTTTTGAATAAAGCCTTTAGTCAAAATTGACTAATGCGTTCTGTGTTTGGTAGCTTGCTGCCTGCCCTTCCCATTCTGCTTGGATAAGGCCAGCCAGAGAACCTTCTAGGTGAGCCAAGGAAGAAGGATGCCTCTCCTTCTCACACACTCCCAACTTGTCAGCTTGAGATAAAATTACCCTGCTATATATTTTGAAAGATTATTTGTTGAGAGGTGAAAAAGTGCTTATACTTTCACTCATTCCTATACGTCCATAATCAGAGAATTAGAGAAGTGTCCAAATTAGATCATTCTTTATCTGGCTCCAGTTAGCATTAATAAACAAACCTCCTTTACCTCTTATGTTCGTGTGCCTGACTCATGCAAGACCTGATGTGATTATGTACATTTCACGAGTATTTTCAAATGGGCTGAATCAATCTTGAAACCAGACTCTCCCCTCCTTCCCAAATTAGTTACATTTGACGTCAACCCTATTCTTTCTTTTCTATCATCAATGGACCAGCTTCCTTCCTCCCTTCATTTCTTGTTGATATTAGCTGCTTTTCTGGTCAGCTATTACTTGGCCTTCTGACGCCTTTTTCTACCAGCTGTTTTCACACTTGACATTTACTTTTTTGAAAACTGAATGCCTTTGCAGAAGCACTGTTTTCTTAATGGTGAATATATTCCCAAAGCAACATACGTTGAGATTCTGGAAATAGTATGCTTTAAAAAAAATAGTAGGCCTATTTGAAACAAGATTTCAGGTGAAATTGTGAGAAAATGAAAAATCAGGTCATCTCTCTTTAAAAAAACACTTCAGAAATTCTTAATAATAACCTAAATTAGTACTAACTAGTAGGTTAATAAGATCCTCTTTGTAAGTTAACATTATTTTCTTTTGTAGTTCATTGAATGTTAACATGGTGTACCTTCACTTTATTCGTAAAAAAAAAGTCTGCTTATTTAATGCATAGAATGCTGATTTCTTTTAGGGTGTTTTAGACTCTGGTTTATTTCCCTATTTCCAGTCTTTATAATTTTCTACAAAGATAAATGACCATTTTTTTTTAATTCTTAATTTAAAAACAGGTCATGAGAGAAAAGTTATGCCAGTGCAACTAATCTTTAGATAGCTAGTGCCAGGAAAGCAACATTCATAATATTGTCCTCACTGGCTTCCCTTTTGGAACTATGGTGCCAGGGAAAATGATTTACTGCCAGCCTGGACTGAGACTTGAGCTTTGTAGAAAAGATTTATTGGCATCGACTTTGCATAAAGCCATAATCATCCCTGAAAAGACATTTGTCACTATAAAACTTTATTTTCAGGTGCCTGACACTTTCCATAAAACTACGCTTCAAGTGGAAAAGTCATTTGGGTTTTCAGATCCATTATTCTAGTATTTCTTGATCATTTAAAGTCTATTACTTCTTGAACTTTTTGGACACATTGAGGTAGTGTTTCTGGGATCTATCGCTAGGTTTCCATGAGGCAGGGAATGTGTGCATTTTAAACAAGTGCCTGAGGAGATTCTGCCGTAAGTAGAAGAATTTGAAAGACACTCTTCGGAAAAGGGGTATGAAATCTTGTGCATAAATTCTGGCTCCACCCTTTAATATGTGTAACCTTGTATACTCATAACTTAGGTGGCCTCTCCACCTCATTTGTTTTCTATGTATATTCTTTACATTTGCTTTAATTGGCCCCGTATACTTTCTGTTCATATACTGGAAGTACATATAAGAAGCAAATGATACAGCTTAGCTCTGTTCTTTTCTCTTCAATTCATGACAATAATCACAAACCCACAAACAAAATTACATGTGTCTGTGCACACAAGCATGCACACTCAGCAGTCAGTCCAGGGTGGAGCAACACTGGGGATAGCAAATTGATCTCTTGATCAGAATGGGACACTTAAAATTCACTTGTAGGAAGCATCGATCAGGCCACAGCCCTGCGAATAGTCAAGGTTAGGAGACATAAACAAGCACCAAGGTTTATAGCGAGATGGACAGTCAGAGAGGTTCTGACTCGGGACACCAGTCTCAAGGAAGACTGAAGCAGCTGAAACATTCCTCAAGTAACAAAGACAGGCCTTCAGAGTTGAACAAAGGGTTTAAAGTGCTTACTGCACTTAAGGCAGCCTGAAATAGCCAACTGTTTACTTTGCCATATTCCTTAACTTGCCAAGAAATTGTGCATAAATTAATTAGTGCATCATCATTTACTCTTATCTGTGCCACAAATCAGAGGAGTTCAAAAAGTTAACCTAAAAGCACTTGTGCATTTCAATTGATTCCAAGTGGAGCGTTATTATAGCAATCGCTTTTTTATAAAATTATTGATAGTGAGTATGTTTTATAATGTGGACCTGTGAACTCTAACTGAGGTCACTTATTTGAAATGTTTAATTTCTGAATTTTATGTGATTATTGCATTCTGCTTCCTCTTTGAAACTCAGAGAGAAAGCTTCTTTTAGTCAGTTTTAGAGAAAATACTGTATATCATGAAATCACCCAAAAGAGAGAAACTACCAAGCAGTAGTACATTTTATCAGAATTATCCGTTTTGGTGTTGGTCCAAGACATAGTGGTTGAATCATTTATTTTAAAATGAGATATATTTAAAGGGGGTTTTGTCTTAGTCATTGTTTTATAAATACCCAAAGAAAATTTTCTGAAGTCTTACAAGTAACAATAAAAATCTGGTAAAGTTGTGCTCTTAATATTCAAATCTTATTTAACCTAATGGATTTAGTAAGGAGACAGATACAAATACATTTATGAATTAACAGTAGAAATTTTACATAAATATCTAGATCATCAACAAGTAGATTTGCTTAGACATTTTAATATGAGGCTAATATTTATTTTGATTACTTAAAATGGATTATTGATTATTAGAAGAGAAATATTCAAATACTAGAGATGAAAAGCATATGGAAAATTTTCTATGATTATCGAAACATAAAAGATGAGCTTGTCCTTTCAAACAATTAATAATCAATTAAATATCCAATATTTGTTGATTGACTGCCTTGGACACACTAGACACGTACATACAAAAGAACTCTCACGTGAAGTCCCAGGGCTGCCGCACTGCTCAGCTCCAGGGGAAGGTGTACACTGTGCACTGTGGGGATGGTGTCCAGTGGAATTAAGTGGGCACACCCAGCCTGTGGGGTTGGATGCAGCTGCCCTTCATGGCCCTTCCTCACTTAGCTTACAATCCATCTGAGTAAGAGAAAGAAGCAGGCTAGATTGGAGACAGATTGAGATACATAGAACAATAGTAGGAAGAAGGTATATATGATAATAGGATGAGAAAGAAGGGAGTAAAATAATTAAGATGGCACATGCCAAAGACATGGGCATGTCGTTTGTTTCTTTTTCCCTCAGGAGGTGATAATGAGCAGATTCTAAAATAACTTGGGCAGCCGAGCCTGTTGTGGAGGACACGCTCTGCGTAACAGGTTGTCTGTGGGCACTGAGAAGCCTGCAGATTCACGAGACTCACTGAGGCCCTGATAAAAATAAAATGATCCAAGAAGAAACTACGACCTTCAGTCATTGGATGAGATTGGGTTTTAGCCATCAAAGAAATTTCAGTTTCAATGTAAAATTACTGATTTGATACGTTACCTTTTATTTCTGTATTTTATTCACATTGATAATTCATAATTCAATGGTGAAAGCTCCTGTCTTATATTTAAATTTTTCCAAGAAAGCTAGGTGGGCATGGGGTGCGTTTTGTTTGGGGAAGGAATTGTGTGTGCAGTGCTACGGATAGGAAGGGGCTCACAAAGTCCAATGCCATGGAAAACATTCCTTGGAAACTTATGAAAGAATGCTGTCAGATGTGACGCTGAGCACGCAGTTGGAGAACGGACAGTGAGTGCTGTAGGTGTTTTACTCATCCTTTAGGCCTTGGCTGAGGAATCACTTCCTCCAGGAAGCCTGTCCCAATCTCTAAGGTTAGGTTACGTGCCTCTCCTGCACTTTCATAACACCCTGTGCTCTATCAGGGCACCCATTACGCTCAGTTGCAATATATGACAAAACAAGAACAACAATCATTTCATTAAACATTTTCCTGAATAAAACACGGCCTTAAACTTTAAGCAATTATCTCCTTTAATAATAACAAGCACTTAGTGAGGTAGGTATTATTATTACCCCCCATTTTAAAAATGAGGAAATAGAGGGAGAAGGAGGTTAAGAAACTGTCCAATGTCAAAGAACTAATACATCACATTGTAAAACTTCAAATCCAGATAGTCTGGCTACAAAGCAGGGAAACTGTCTTTTATACCTGATGCTGGCACAATGCTGCACACTAACATCAAATGGTCATTGAATAAGTAATTGAATAATTTCACAAAAGAGAGAGAGACACAGGAAGACTGGAGCTATAAAGAAAACTTGCTATGGAGAGGGTGGGATTTGAGCTGGGACTTGAAGAATGGGGAAGATTTGGATGAGTTTCTAGGAAAGTGGAGAGCATTAGGCCTGGAGACCTTGAACCAAACAATGAGAATAGGTATGTGGTGTGTTTGTGGGGACAGTGAGATAACAGTCTTAACTATAAAGGAAGAAGTATGTTCGTGGGCATGGAGACTGGATAGGCAGGTGGAGGTCAAATTGTAGATGGCCTCAGAGTCCAGGCAAAGGAATTGAGTAGGAAGCAGAAAGCCACTAAAAGATTGTGTGTATGAGAATGACATAATAAGAGGAGTTCTTAAGTAAAACATTATGCAAAAAAAGCAAGCATCTAGGCACATTGTACAGAATGCCTATTTCAGTTTACTAACAAAATGATTTCAAGGAGGATAGCTTTCCTTTTATTATTTTTACTCAGTCAACTAATGTTCTCTAGACATTAATAAAACTCACGTACATAGATGCTGCTAGTTTAACAAAATGCACATCAAGAAATAGATCTAAAAAACTACTGACTTTAACCACCCTTCGTTCTTGAATTTACCTGTTTATTCATCCAACAAATGTTTATTTGAGTATAATGGAGTCGTGAAGAGTCCAAGCTCTAGAGCCAGATTGCTTGGTTATGGGTCCAGGGTATGTCAGTTATAGGTTGTGGGATCTTGGGGATGCCATAGTTTCTATTGGGGATAGTAATGGTATCTGTTTTATAGAATTGTTGTAAGGAATGAATGAATTCATACATGTAAAATGTTGAGATCAGCACCTGTGACATGTAAATCTTATTTGCGATTTTGTTATAAATATAGTCTCTCTGCTAGATCAATACAAGTCTTCTCCTAAGGACAGACACTAATCCTTTTGACAAACATATTCACCCTTAAAGTTCACCTAAAACGAGTTTTAGCCCTCAAATTAGGGAGAATACACCTTACTATTGGCAATGCCTTGTTCCTAAAAAGAACTTTGATGAAATGAGAGGTGAATATTATTACAATATTAATTTACTGAGAGAATTCGCCCCAGACAGACTACATTCTGCAGTCTAGTGGCATGATACAGATAAGATTTATCTTTCTGGGTAAAAATAGGAAAGAAAAAGAGCAGAATAAAAAGAATCACAGGGAAAAGTGGGGGTTAGTGTTCTTATGCTAACTTGTTGACCCTGATAGCTTTGCCCCAAAACGGGGTGGGAAAGGACGGTGTGTGACGACATGAGACATAGAGGAGGAGGTGTGACAAGACTTACTTTTGGACTCTAAAAGAAGATAAGAATACAATTAATCTACCCTATTTGGAGTTCTTGTTTTCTCTTGTTACTTTCTTTTTCTAGTCTGTCTTTTTCTTTATTGTTATATCTGCCTTTTCCCCATTTTCAACCCTCATTTCATTAAGATGACAATTTCTTTCATTTTTCTTTTTCTGAGGCTCTCTCTTCTCTCTTCTGGGATCCTTATTTCACTATTATCACTCTTTCACATTAATTTAATCTGTCTGATAAGCACCCACCATCCATTTCATTCCGGCAGCATCTTGGGAAACACAGAAATGAGAAAAGGAAAGGCTGTAGTTCCCAAAGTGCTGTCTAGCTGAGTGGATTGGTGGGGGGTAAAGGGTGAAGAGACAGTCAGGGGAAGTGTCCGACTCTGGGCAACGAAAATCCTTGAAAACTGCAATTCATTGGTAGTTAACTTCTCCCTGTGTCTCAGAGAATCTCAATATCTCATTTAAAATACATTGATTCCACACCTAGTGATCTCGATCCTGCAGCTTTAGAAACGATGCTTTGAAATGATCTAGATAGGCATTCTGGTAATCCTAGGGAGAATAGTATACTGCGCAGGTTCCCAGCTACATGTGGCTGGAGGTTTGTATTGTGCCACTGTCTAGACTGCTCTAGGTTCTCTGCTACTTTCTAAAGTTAGAGCCCAGTTCAGCTGTTTTCCACCAACAAACCTAACAGGTTACTGACAAATTGAGCCCTGTTGTGGGGTTGGAGTCCTCGCTGCTGGAGCTCATCAGGGTTTCTCCAATGGATCATTCCAGCACAACAATAAGAGAAGCAAACATTCCTCTGAGCAAACTTACTTTTATTGCCCTCCTAAAATCACCAGTTTTCATGAAAAGGGAAGATTGGCAAGAACGTGGATAATTTAAAGCTCCCAGACACTGAACAACATGATATATCAGCTGTGGTTTAAAGTATCATGATGATGTTTTATTTCCTGGTTTTAGGGTGGAGAGGAACTTTCAGTTATTTTTATAAGCTATTTGAAGTCTGGTCAAGTTTGCTGCCTCCACTACACCAAAGCCTTGGAGAGATTAAGAGATGAATTTCTCGGGGTCAGTCATTCTCCAACATCAGCCTAAATGCCACAAGAGAAATGAGACAAAACCATCCTTGTGAAAGCCAGCGGACTGGTGCCCACGAGGGGATATGGCCACCCCATCTGATTCACCTATTCTTCTGCTTAAGCCTTGGTCCCTTCACTGAAACCTAGAAGTACTAACAATATTGTTTCCTATTTGTGGAGAACCTCTGGGGCAATATGGCAAAATGAAATCAAAATTAAATGGGAGGATCAGATTGGTTTTAAGAAAATAGGATGGTGCAACAGATAACATGAAGCAAGAAGGGAGGTTATCATTCAGAATGCATTTTAGAAGTTGTGCATGTTTCCCGTAGGAAAGGTTCTTTTTTGGATTACTTTGCGTTTGCTTTTCAACATCAGGTATACAGTATTAGATCACTGAGCCATACAAATAGTACAACTAACAGCCCATATTGATAACCAGGGGTGAACAGAAATGTTCTTATACGTTGGGACAAATGACTTGTTATTTGGGGTAATTTCTTAGGGTAGTACAGATCGTTTGGGAACAAGCAATTTCTTCTGTCACTTGATCTTCCCTAGCTTAAGTGGGCTTCCAATTAGAGTATCATTTAGTATGTCTAAAAGAATAAAGCTTGCCTGAAGCCTGAGGACTCTTATTTACAAAACAAAACAACAAAACAAAAACTCCATAGAGTATATTTTTTTCTACATTAGCATGGTAGATCATTTGCAAATCTCTGGTAACTTGACTAAACTATTTGAAAATAATCAAAGTAATCTCATTATTTCTTCATAAAAAAACACACTAAATGTAATTTGGTAAAATGAAATTAAAAGTAAATGGGGGGGATCAAATTGGTTTTCAGAAAATAATATGATGGAATAAATAGAATGAAGCAGGAAGTGTGGTTAACACTCAGAATGCGTTTTAGAAGTTGTGCGTATTTCCTGCAGGAGAGGTGCACTTTTTTGTATTTACTTTGCTTTTTCTTTTAGATACCAGGTACACAGAATTGGATCACTGAGTCATGCATAATATACTTCTTGCATGCTTCATTATGTAGTAGTTCTCTGTAACAAAGAAAAGAAAGGAACAGAACAGTAATATGATTTGCAATATTCCTAAAATAATGATAAAAGAAACACTATTCCTCATATTCCTCAGTCTGGGACTATGGAGTATTTTCTCCTGTTAGTCTCATAATGGGGACATTGAAATGCAAAAATAATAATAATAATAAAATAAAGAAAGAAAGAAAGAAAGAATTTAACAACACATTTCAAAGAGTTTTATCCACTTTGGCTCTGTGTGTTACGTTGAATGAGGTTAGGTTAAGTTAGCCCATGTCTGAATATAAGCATATATAAAGTAGAAACTTTGTGTAGCTCAACCTGCAGTACAAAAAATACCCTGAACTACCATCTCTTAATTTTTTTGAGTGAAAGATATATGCAAATTTAATGGCATTTAAATGGTACACCTGTCTGGTCTCAGACTGTCCCAGTTAATAACAACAACAAAAAGCACGATTGCCCATATGCCCCAACAAACCAACACATTTAGAAAAAGACTGTAACTTGGATGACTTTGCTTATATTCTTCTTGAATAACCAATAACATGCTGCTACTTCATTTACTGAACAAATCTTTGGCGTACCTATTATGTGCTAGGCACTGTTTTAAGCGATGAGGATAGAGCAGTGAACAAAATAGACACAATTTCCTGCCTTGATGATGTGAATGCGGGGAAAAACAGTTGTAGATGAGCTTGGAAAAGCAACATGGGAACAGATAGTGGAGAGCCTTGTAGAAGAGAAGAGGAACTTTGAATTTTACTGTGAGCAAGATGTACAGCTATTGGGTGGTTTTGAGCAGATTGACATGACCTTGTTTAAAGAGAATGAATCTGAGGCAAGGACAGAACCTAGGAGACCCGTTTAGTAAAAGAATCTAAGACAGACTAAAAACGAGAAAGAGTAAATCCCAGTCTCTTTCTCCTACATCACTCTCCCAAACTTATCATCTCTACTAAAACTTCTAACACTGCTCTTTCACATTCTCGGCTGATCCTTATTTCCAATTTCACTGAGAAACCATCAACTCTATACACTCTCACCACCACTTCTTTCTCCTATCTCACATCCATACCCACTTATCCTGCCTTCCCTTTGCCACAACTAATGAACTGTCCATGCTTCCTTTACTTATTCACTAGCCCCATCTCCTCTCAACTACTCAAGGACATCACTCCAGAATCTGTCTCTTCTCTCTGTTGCATCATCATTTTTTTAACGTCTTTTTTGGATTATTCCCATAAGCATAAATATGCTAATACTTTCCAATATTAAAAAAAACAAACACAAAAAAACCTTCTCTGGGCCCCAATCCACCATCCAGTTGTAGCTCTGTTTCCCAACTCCCCTTTACAGTAGAAAGCATACAAAGAATAGATTCCTCTCCTCTGTCCTCTCTTAAAATGCGCTGGTTGGGCTTTCACCCATACCACGCCACCCAAACTGCTATTGAGAAATCAGCAGTGACTTTCACGTTGCTAAATCTAATGGTCAAATGTCAGTTCTCAACCAACTTACTCTATCAGCAGCGGGGACACATTTTATTTGACTTCTGGCACAGCCACTGTCTTGGTGTTTTTGCTGTTTCCATTTCCTTTGCTAGTTTCTCTTAATTGGCCCCTGCATATGGGGCTCAGTTCATGGACCTATTTTCTTCTCTGACTACACTACTATTTTGGGGACCTCTTCTAGTCTCAGGACTTGAAATATCATCTATATGATAAAGACTCCAAATGTTATGCCCTAGTTCTGAACTATCATCAATTTTAGACTTGTCTATCTGTGATTGGCTATCGAATAGTTTTCTCCAGCCTATCAAGTCCAAGCTGACTCCTGATATTTCCTCCAAGCCTCCTGCTCCTTCCAACATCCTCATCTTCGTAAACGGCAACTGAATTCTTTCAGTGATTCATGCCAATACCCTGGAGTCGCTCACACACCCTGCCTGCAATCCAACACCAAATCTACTGTCTTTACTTGAAAAATTTCACAACCTTCTAAATACATCTAGAGTCTGGATAGATTTTCAGTTCTCACTCCCCCACTGCTACCACTCCAGTTCAATTCTCCATTATATTCTGAATAGGTTTTTACAACAGCCACTTAACTGGACTACCTGGTTCTATCCCTTTACTTCCTTATATTCTATTCTCACCCAGTGGCTTCCCATCTCACTTAGAGAAAAAGCCAAAGAACCCACAGTGGCTTAAAAAGTTTGACACAATCTGGCAACAATTTAAAAGACTGAAAAGATTAAGTATTGGAAGTTACAAACACCAAGAGTTTTCATTTTATTTATTTTTAAATTACAGTTTAATTTAATTTTTTAAATCTGCTGCTGAGAGTGCAATGGGTATAATCACTTTAGAGAACAGTATATCGGTATCTAATGAAGAAACTGCATGTTCTGACAGGAATTCTGTTCCTATGTTAATACCCAGAAAAACTCATATATATATATATATATATATATATATATATATATATATATATATAGAAAGTGACATGTACAATATTTTTAATAGAAGCATTGTTTATAACAGCAAAAAAAAAAGGAAACAATCTAACTGTCTATTAACAAGAGATGGATAAATAAATGTTGGTAAGTTTAAACAATAGAACACTATTAAGCAATAAAAATCAAGAAATGAAAGCTACATGTATTAACATGGAGGGCCACACAGAAGCATTCATCCATATTAATGTTTTATTTCCTAAACAGGGTAGTGGGTTCACCGGTGTTTATTACATTAGTCTTATACTCTCTGTCTGTCTGAAATATATCATAATTTTTAAAGGAGGTACATGGGAAATTTGTAGAATGTGGGAAGAGTTTAAAGGGAGAGTTTGTGGTTAAAAGGGAAATAGGGATAAACATATATAGTCATGGCTTGGGGCTGAGGCACTTAATTTCCATCCCCTTCCTCTTCATCCTCACTGTCCTTTTTTTGGTTCAGGTTTTCATCTTTTCAGTAGCCTCCTGTTTGTCCTTCCTCACTAGAGTCTTGTTCCCCAGAATCCAATTTTTTTTTTTTTTTAAGTTCTGGGAGTTTTGTATAAACCCAAATCTGATCATGTCAGTCCTTCTATCTGTAGACCTTAGAAGACTCTTCATTTCCGACAGTGAATATAAGTAAACTTATTAACATTAACATAGAGGGCACTGTGTAATGTGGTCCCAAGCATCCTTAACAATATCTGTTCCCAAATATCCTCATTCACCGCTCTGTATTCTTACTCACAACACCTACTGTGATCGTCCTTTTCTCACGCCTGGAAACCACCAGCAGGAGACAGTTTATGAGACTTCTTTCTAACTTCCATAGAGGCAGCAAGTTCTTCCTTTCTCGGTATTTCTATAGAATTTTGAACATATCTCTTTTACAGCAGTCATATTGTGCAGGATTTTTATCAGGTAGCTATATTTCTGTTTCCCCACATATGAGCTACTAAGTCAGGGATAGTTTTCTTTTTGTTGTTGTTCCATTTTATTTGTTTGTTTGTTTTAAATTTTTACACACCTAGTTCCTACCAAAATGCTAAGTACATAGAGAGAGCTAAATAATTATTTGTAGAATCAATGAAAGAATAAGTGGAGGTTTTATGTAGCAATGTTGTAGGTGATAAGACTAGGTCATGTGAGATATAAACACAGTTTTTAATTCTTAGTTATCGGGTTGCCTCTTCTCATTAATTAAATGCTATTTCAGCTTACACATATCTTCAATGCCTCTTGACTAGTTTCAGGAAAGTTAAAAAGATGCGGGCATTATTTTGTTCATGTTAGTTAAGAGGCGTCAGGAGTAGAGCTGGTCCCATTGCTAGGATAATCCAAAATTATTATAGTGATGGGAACCAGTATATTTGAATTCATTTTTGAAAGTCTGGATTCATGTAACATTAGCTTTTGTTATTAAAAGATATGCAAGATAACGTGGCCACCTTCCATAACCTCCAGATTTGAGCTGATAATACGTGGAGGTTTATAGTATCATTGCAGGGCCACACTAAAGCGAATGGGGACTATATTGGGACTATCACATCTGCACAGGAAAAGATGCTTTCTTTAGTTTTTAACTTTCTAATATCGAATTATTTTACAATTTGAAGAAAAATACTACTGCTTCTACATTGGTTCCCAAGACAATTGAATGTGGTAATTTACATTTTTGAAAACGTATCAGTTTGGACATTTACTCAAAATTGGACAAATTCCACATTTTAGAAATGACTAGCTATTATTTAAGCTCCAACTTCCAAGTAGCTTGAATATTAAGAACTGGTTTTAAAAACCAAACCCACAAAGTACTCCAGGAATTGTAAATCATTCTTCAATTGTCAACCACTAAGGCACTTCAATTTAGAAAAGAATCAAGAGACTTTCCAGTTATTCAAGTCTAAATGTCTTAACCCAGTTTCAGACTGAGGACAAAATACACTAAAGACACAAAAAGTGTAACAGCACTCACTTTTATTTATTTTTTTTTTTTGAGGGAAGCTGTCTTATATGTTCTCAGGTATAAAACTGAGTAACTAGTCAATACTAATAGAGGTGAGAGGGAAGCTGATGATATGAACAGAGCTGAAGGAAAGTTATCTAGATAATCAAAATATCAGACTTGCATTTAGATCCCTGAATAGTTTCCCAAATTTTTTGGAGGTGGTTACTTCTATCTTCTGCATTATTTCTCAAACACATTAGGATACTTTTACCATGTGTGTTTGCATTTTTGTTACTGCTTTTATAATTTACCCTAATTGAATGAAAAATGAGGGCATGAAGTAAACATGGGGGTTCTCAATTCTTTTTCTCCTTTAAACCCACTCCTTAAGTGCAGACTTACCCCCATGCTGAATCTTCTAACACTTTGTAGGAGACCTGGATCTAGCAATCATTCTTTGTGACCTCCAGACAATTGCCAGCCATACTCTTGTATGGGAGAAGTGGAGGGGTTTTGGAAATTGTAAATCAAAAGTTTTGAGAGTATGATCTTTTAGTTCTGCCTATCAAAGTTCCAGCCAAAGCAAAAATTCACCAAAAAAGTTAATTATCAGTTCTACAGTATTATTCTCATTGTTTTGATTTTTTTTCCCTTTATCCTTTTAAGATTCCCTCCATATATCACTTGGGTGAAGTGGCAATTATATGCTCTTTCCATAATTACCAGCTTTAGAAATGACTATTACCTCAGTGTGAATAGTACACATTACTAAACGCACTTTGTGGTAAATTTCAATTTGAAAAACTGGCTTATGATATTAGGACCTTTATTTAATTTAAAATAATTTTAAATTAATGGTAGTTGCTTCTAGACAAGTGAAACTGAAGACCTGAGAAGGAAGAAAAAACAACAACAAATTCTTCACTATAAACACATTTGTACTATTTTAATTTCTTGCCATATAGTTGCAATGCTTATTAAAATTTTTTGCTTCATTAAAATCCCATTTCAAACTATATTATAAAAACTAATTGCAGAATATTTGCTCTGTTAAACAAAGGTAGGAAGAATTAAAAGGCTTATCTAAAAGTTCCAGACATATTAATTAGGAAGAGAATCAAAAGCCAATATTCCAATGTTTCCCTATCCACTTGCTTCTCTTACACACCCCATCTAGAATTGGTTATAGATAAATTTCTGTTTCCAATACCCATCTCAGGAGGACTTGCTTTGTATTTTTATTCCTAAATAGCCAGACAATATTTATTTTATTTAAAGTGTAGTTTAACTTCTCTTGATTACTTTTGTTGTTGTTTGTTGTTGTTTTTTCAAAAAATGGTTTTCCCTAGTGACAACTGAAACTCAAGTGATGATTACAACAAAAGAGATTTTAAGAGTTTTTCCAGAACCAGGGTCATTGGTGATATTTCCATAAATCACACATAATCTCAACACAGACCATCTTACAGAGAAGACTCACTCTAATAAGCTTAATATACAGAGGTTAAAATAGGCCTGTTGTATTTATCTTTCACTGTGCAGCTTACCAAAACCAAATTTCTGTCATCGACAATTATTAATCATCCATATGCCCTGTAGAGCATTTTAATAAAGCATATTATGAACCTGGGTTTGGGGGGATGAGAGAGAGACACAAATGTGATCCCAATTTATGAAAAGAGATGGGGGTCCCTATTGCTCTACCACATCTGTTTGCCACATGTTCATAAATCACATCAATGTATTGAACATTTCTCCTACACCTTCCTGTCATTCTGGTTTTATAGTTCATAATTTTACCTCTTCTCCCCCCCAAACAGAAAAAAATTCTCATTATTTTATTTCAGGCTGGAGAGTGACATTTGACCAAGTTTGAAGTCAAGCAACTGCAGTGAATGTCTGTGGCTCGTGCCCAAGGATCCTCTACTTTCTTGAGATTTGTTCACAGCAGGCAAAACTGGGAGAAAAACTTCTTATTTATTTTAAAGAAGCAGAGAGATAACATGCATGATGACACCAATGGCCACTGCCAAACCAAGAAGAAAGCTGTATTTTGAGTCTGAATCTATGAAATAGAGTTGCCAAAAAGAAATAAAGATGTTTTCCTCTGCAAACAGGGTCCTCAGAAATACCATGCATGCTCCTCTTTTATTTTCATTTTCCAGGGACGCTAACGCATGTCTGCATGTAGCACAGTACTTGTCTCCCAGGAGTTTGCCATCTCTGACAACTATGACATGTAAAGATGGAGCAAAAGGATCCAAGGCTGCATTTTCAGACAGCCTATGTGACCTGTTGGTTTATTTAATGGGGGGACAGGGGGGTTAGTAAGCAAACTTAAGATACAAAGGAAGGCAAATGAGCTATGTGGTATAACATCGATGAGGCTGAGGTCTCTAGTCATTATCTCTGATTAGCTCCCCTGTCTCCTTGCTCCAAATATATAGAGCTGCTGAATAGATTGTAACAATGACAAAAACATGCATATCCATATCTAAGGTTAAAAACGAAAAAAGGAAAACCACCTGGTGCCAGAAATGAACAGAGTCCACTGAAGCCACAGCAAGGAATGGGAGCTGAAGGCAAATGGGCCATGAGGCTACTGGACCTGGACATTCTAAGTTATGAGTTTTTACCTGGGAGTAGACAGTTGGGGAAAAAGAAGTTGAGTCTGCAGTTCTGGGCTTATGGGAAGCTTTAGATGCATTCCCAGTGTAAAACTTAGAGCCTGGAAGGGACTAGACAAGTTCTTTCCACTGAACTGGGAATTTGGTAAGAAAAATGGGCTGCCTGTCCTAGGATGGTTGAATATTAATCATCCTGGAGAAATCTAAACTGATTCTGTGTGGGGACAGAGGGTTGAATTCACATATTAAGCTTGGTAAAGTAATCTTAAGTCAAGAAATTATTGTAAAAACTGGTTGAGAGATGCATTGGACTGGCAGAAGTAGACATAAAACAGTCCACAATAATGACTTCACAACCTGAATTATGACATAGCCTTTGAAAACAATTCAACCTGAAGATAGATTCAAAGTCTAAAATTTGAAGCCCTTTAGGAAACAGACCTCCATGAGAGCCAAGAGTCTCAACCAACAGGAGAATGCACATGTTAAAACCAGTAGAAAACGGAACAGTATGAAAAGAATTTTGCTTTAAATATTTAAAGACATAAATAAGGAAGAAATAAAAATCATAAAATCATAAAATAGCACCTCCTAAAACAGAAGAAGCAGTTTTGAGAAATAAAATCCTAGACACGAAGAACATAATATTTGAAAGAAAAACCTCAATTTATGAACTATACATAATATTAAAACATACATAAAGAAGAAATTAGTAAATTTGAAAAAAGATCTGAGAAATTCGCCTAAAATGCTATGTGTATGCAGTTAAGTAACATGGTACCTAATATCCTGTTATTCCTCAATTTATTAATTAATTATGAATTAATTGGTAAGTAAGTTTTGAGGTGTTAATAAACACCTCAACAATAATTTCAAAAAGGTAAATACATTTTATTACAAATAAAAAAAGTCACATGGTGGATGGAATGAGACTCTCTGACATGTGTCTAATAAATAATACATTTATTATCTCTCCAGAATGAGAGACTGGGGGAGAGGCAATACTCTGAAAATGAAAGAAACCATGAACCTTCATACTCAAAGAGAATAGTAGGGTAATTTTTTTAAAAATCCACATTTAGACACACCATGGTGAAAATTTAGAACATCAAAGATAAATTTTAAAATAAAAAATTAAGATGTATAAAGACTGAAACAGTTTACATTTATCGATTCTTACTGAAATATTACCACAAATATACTTCAGTAAGAAGGAAATTAAATATAAGAGAAAAGAATCAGGTAAAAGAATCAATGATGAGCAAACCAAAAAAATCAGAAGTATGTTGATAAATTCAGGTTTAAATATTTAAGTGTGTGTACATTAAACTAAACTAAAGAATAGCATAGATGATGGGAGGGGAAACATTTTAAGGTCCTTGTCTTATTTCAAGAGAAGGACAGAATTATTGATTCACCTCAAAACTTATTAGGTTAGGTATATATTAGTCAAATAGAATGTATAACTCAGAAACTTACCGAGATGTATTTTTATTATTTATTTTTTTCTCTCTTTTAATTTTATTTTTTATTAATTTCAGGTGCACAAAACAATGTAATAGCTAGTTAGACATTTATCATTTATATCCCTCACACTGTGTCAATCCCCCTCCACCCACCCACTACCCCTCTGACATCGCACACAGCCATTACATTTCCACTGTCTCTATTCCTAATGCTGTACTCCGCTTCTTGTAAATATATATATATATAAACTTGTAGTTAGCATTCATTATTGTTCAGCTTCAGCTTCAGGTGTACAGTGCAGTGATCCGGCATCTACATCTTCCCTGAGGTGGTCTCCCTACAAGATGTATTTTTAAAAGAGAGAGGGCTGGCCCGATGGCTCAGGTGGTTAGAGCTCCATGCTCCTAACTCCGAAGGATGCCAGTTCAATTCCCACATGGGCCAGTGGGCGCTGAGCCACAAGTTTGCCGGTTCAATTCCTCGAGTCCCGCAAGGGATGGTGGGCTGCACCCCCTGCAACTAGCAACAGCAACTGGACCTGGAGCTGACATGCGCCCTCTACAACTAAGACTGAAAGAACAACAACTTCACTTGGAAAAAAAAAAAAAGTCCTGGAAGTACACACTGTTCCCCAATTAAGTCCTGTTCCCCTTCCCCAATAAAATCTTAAAAAAAAAAGAAGAAAAAAAAAAGAGAGAGACAAGGATGGGAATAAACCTGACCAATAGAATAGATGAAACAACCAACCCAACTAAAACAATAGATGAAACAACCACTTATCTGTCTGGGTTTTTTCATTGAGTGTTATAGCTTACAAAAGCACATCAATAAAACCAAGGTATTATAAGCACTTTCAGGAATTATGATGAAGATGAAGTTAGAAGAACTATACATAGGATGTTTTTGAATACGAAATGAGATAACCCACTTAGACAAGATAAACACACAGGAAGGAACAACATGAAAGAGCTCAATAAATGACAGTAGGTATCATTATTATTATGTTTAAACATTAAGAAGTTTAAAGTTCCAAAGTTAATCAGGAGGAGAATCCTGCATCTTCCTTGATAGTAATGTCCAATGTGATTACAAATTAACACTCACTTTATAGGTAATTGGGTTATTTTTAGCAAGAGCCAGAAGGCCGAAACAATAAAACAATTCTGACATTTATCATATAGAAATAATAATGATAAACAGCACAATGAGGTAAAAGAATAAATAAAGTCTTGCAATTGAATTTGAAGGGATTGCAGATTCATTTGAAAGCTGCTACCACTTTTTAAATGGTGGGAGGAAATTCAGCTTTGAGATTATGCTGCAAAAACAATAAACATTTTCCACATTCAAAAGTGCTTTCTTTATTCTTAGAAATCTTACATAACTATATCTCATTTTCACAGAATTTTTCATATTCTACATGATTTAATAATTTTTGAAGACTTGTTTTTTTTTTTTTTCTGTATGATAGAGCTTAAATAATGTCATTCATCACTGGCTTCCCCACATACCTACCATGTACCTTGCACATAGTTGAAATTCATTGAAATTAATTTGTGGATGATAAGATGAAAATAATTCTTCTAAAAATAACCGACATTTGTGAAAAGAGCTGCTTAAATTCAGAAGCACTTTTCCGCTTGTCATAGAGAAAGACACCCATTCTCCTTACCCTTCGTCTTACACCACCAGACAGGAGCCAAGAGTAAGATTTATCAAGACATATATGCTTCCAATTTTTTAAGTTAAAAGCTTTCGGGAGTAGATCCTTTTGACGGGAGCATCAAATATCCCTAGTTTTGAAGGTATCAGACACATTAAGTCACACTGCCCCATTATTCAGCCTTGAAGCTGACTCCTTTGTTCTTTATTCAAGAAGTATATTACTTGACAATAGACACTAGAATCAAGAATTGTAATGGATTTGGTTTCCCTCCAACCACCTACTGTACATACAAAGAAAAAGACAATAGATGTAGAAGATTCAGTGACACACATTCTTATGGAGGCCGTCAGTGTTTAGTCCCATCTGCTCTCTCCCATCCCCAGACGACTTCTGTATGTTTCTCATTACCATGCAGAAGAGGAGTGCGGGACAAATCACTGTCTAAATATTATTCTCCATTAAGCCAAAGACAGCTTTATTTTGAAGAGTGACTTAAAATCTGCACCTTACTATATGTATAGAACTCCTTAAGTGCCAGATGGTTTCATTTCAACATCAAGTTGCTGATCTTCCCATGACACTGCCAGAAGAAAGTTTGGGACACCTCTTCACATGTTTCTTGAAGTAGCCTCTTGATACCAAGGAAGCCTCTCCAGATGTAACCCAGTAAAGATAATACCTTGCAAACCATAAATAAAATGGCCTCCACTAAGCTCACATCAGGAGGCTGTCAGCCTGTAGGAAGGCTTTTTTTTTTCCCTCCAGCAAAACTCAACAAATAAGATAGCAGAGAATTGAAGATAGCAGAGTATAGTTCTGACTCTGCTTACACATTAGAATCATCCCAGATCAACTGAATATGAATTTCTAAGGAAGAGGGGTCAAGACATTGGTATATTTTTAAAAATCTCCTTTGGTGATTCTAATGTTCAGCTAGGCTGAGAACGAATGTTATGGGGCATAATGGCAGGAAGATCGTACTTTCTCCTTAAAATGAAAAATCTGCACATGCTTATGGTTTTTACAAAGATAGTTATAGATAAGCAAAAAGGGGAGGGAAAAAAATCCACGTGTAATCTTGATTTCTAGAGATAACAATTATTAAAACCTTGGTGCATTTTCTTCCAGATTCTTTACTTTGCATGCCTGTGTGAAAACATATGTGAATAATACACTATTTTGTTTCTTGCATTTTCCACTTCACATATCATAATAAATGTTTGGAATCATGGTTGCTTTGAGAAAATGGCTGATAATGTAGGAAAAAAATGGTCAGTGCAATTTAGCCTTTATTTATGTAATACCTGATTCCAAAAAATCTAATTAGAATGACCCTATAAACAGGAAAGCATTAACTACCTTTTTATTGCCTGCCTTCCTTCCCCTCTTCCTTTCTTCCTACTGTCTTTCTTTCCTGCCTGCCTTACTGCCTTTCTTCTTGACTCCCTTAGTTCCTTCCTTCTAGTTTTTGACAAAATTAATTTATGAAAGACATTGAATGTGAAAAAAATTGTAAACGTTGTACATTGCTAGTGGAAATGTAAAATGGTGCAGCTCCTTCAGAAAACAATTTGGCAGTTCCTTAAAAAGTTAAGCACAGAATTACCATATGACATTGTGATTCCATTCCTGAGTGTCTATCTACCCAAGAAAAATAAAAGCACGTCCCCACAAAAAAACTTGTATACAAGTGTTCATAGCAGCAGTATTCATAATAGCCAAAAGTTCAAATAACCCAGATTGCTCTCAACTGATGAAATGATAAATAAAATGTGATGTCTATAACGTGCAATATTATCCATCAATAAAATGAAATTAAGTACTGATACATGCTACCGCATGGATGAGCCTTGAACACATTACACTAAGTGAAGGAAATCAGTCACAAAAGGCCATATTTTGCATGGTTTCATTGATACAAAATATCCAGAATAGGCAAACTTATGGAGACAAAAGGTAGACTAGTGGTTGCTTAAAATGGTGGGGGAGGGATGGAAAATGGGGATTGATTGCTAATTGATACTGGGTTTCTTTTAGTGAGATGAAAATATTCTAAAATTACATTGTGGTGAGGGTTGAACAATGCTATGAATATGCTAAGAAACGTGGAACTGTACACTTTATTTGGGGGAATTGTGTGGTGTGTGAATTATATCTTAATAAAGCTGTTTAAAAAAAAGAGAAACTTCTTTCACATCTCAGTGTTTTAATGTTGATCATTGGTTAATTCTCTTTAAAGAGATTTATCCCCATTAGTTACTCTTCCTTTCCTGTCTCCATATAGCTCTTTTATAAGTAAGCCAATGGGGAACTCTTTACCATATCCTCCAAGAAAAAATAAAGAATTATAATACTGGCTTAATTCTTGTTTAAAAGATGTTTGATACTACAAATCTCAATGTTACTGCAGGCTCAACTTTAAATCCATAGCAAAGGGGGGTTTGAGTGAAATCTGTGTCACTGATGCTGTCAACATTCTTTTGATATTAAACTTGAGTTCTTGGAACATAACACCCAATTAGCTAAGTTTCTGGTTTGTCTTTTTTAGTATCTGCTGAAAAAGTTCTCATTGAAAAATTCCATTCTCATGATTTAGTCTCCTAAAAAAATAAAGGTACATAATAATTTAGATGGGCAATGGGTTGAGAGGTGCAAAAGAAGAAGTTGGGTTGCTAAGACTGCTGTGGGGAGTTAAGAATTTGAGTAGCATTTTGTATCGATAAGGAGGGACATATTAGAGCAGCAAATGCCTACTTCTCCCGACTGTATATTGTAGTTAATTTGATTAAAGTCAGCTTGAGCAACAGTGTAGCACTACGCTGGCCAACTCAATTGTCATTTGACATTACACTTGGACACTTCGAAAGAGCAATTGGGTACTTTTGGGGATTTTTCTTCCCCTTTTGCTTTTAAGTGGTACAAAATAATGTGAATTTTTTCTGGCCAATCATAGACTGATTGAGTATGTACAGTAAGAAGTCAATCACCAGCTAATCTCCCAGGGCAGACATCCCAGAACTGGTGGGTAATGTCCTTAGAATTAAAGTACCAGTCAAAGCCCTCACAAAAGGGGGGTAAAGGGTGCATTAATCTTACCAAAAACTTGAAAGCATTTCCCATCATTTTTTTATTTGAAGTGATTTAAATGAAACTGGGAAGAAAAGGTATTTTAAGGTGTTGTATAGTCTGTGTTAAGATAGAGGGGCCCATATGAAAGTTATATTCACAGTTCACTCAAGAAGGGTCTTCTGTATCAAAAATGAATAGAATAGAAAATACATAATATAATATACTATGACAAATTATTTTTGTCTCTTACAGAGGATATATATACCCTTAACTCAGGCTGTGCCTATTTGTATTTTTTTTTTTTTTTAACAAAGGGCCCTGAAAAACTGGTCCTTGCCAAAATGTAATCCTATAAGTTAGTGGTCCTCAAACTTTAATTGATTTTACTTTTTAGAGCCGTTTTTGTTTACTGAAAACTTGAGCAGAAAGTAAAACGAGTTCCCATATACCTTCTTTCCACTGCCCTACCCTATATACAGTTTCCCTATTATTAACATCTTGCATAACAGTGATGCATTTGCTACAATGGATGAACAAATATTGATACATTATGATTAACTAAAGTCTATAATTTACATTAGGGTTTGTTCCTTGTGTTGTATAGTTCTATGGATTATGAAAAATACATAATGCCATGTATCCACCATTGCAGTATTATACATAATAGTTTCATTGCCCTAAAAATCCTGTTTTCCACCTATTCATCCTTCTTTTTCTCCCTCCAGAGCCCTGTCAATCACAGATCTTTTTACAGTCCCTATAGCTTTGTCTTTTCCAGAATGCCTTATAGTTGAGATCGTACAATAACTAACCTACTCCGATTGACCTCTTTCACTTAGCAACATGCATTAAAGATCCCTCCACTTCTTTTCATGACTTGATAGCTCATTTCTATTTATTGCTGAATAGTACTCCCTTCACTATATGTACCATGGTTTGTTTATCTACTCACTTATTGAAGGACATTTTGATTGCTTCCAAGTTTTGGAAATTATAAATAAGTTTTTAACTCATTTGGATAAATGCCAGAGTGCAGTTGCTGGAACCTACAGTAAGACTATGTTTAGCTTTGTAGGAAACTGCCAAATTTACAAAGTGGCTGTACCATTTTATATTTCTACCAGAAATGAATGAGAATTCCCATTGACCCATATTCTCACCAGTATTTGGTGTTGTCTGTGTTTTGGATTTTAACCATGCTAATAGTTGTATAGTGGTATCTCGTTTTAATTTGCAACTCCTTAAAGACGAATGAAGTTGAGCATCTTCTCATATGCTTATTTGCATCTGTATATCTTCTTTGGTGAGATGCCTGTTCAGATCTTTTCCCCACATTCTAACTGGGTGGTTTGGTTTCTTATTGTTGAGTTCTGGGTATTCTTTATATATTTGTATACCGTCCTTTATCAAGTACGTGTTTTGCAAAGATTTTCTTCCAGTCTCTGGCTTCTCATTCTGTTTTCACCCTCATGCTAGTATACAGCACAATAATAGGCAAGAAGTAGAATCAATAAGTGTTAACTGAATGAACAAATAAAGTAACTAGGGTCCACTTTTTGTCAGCCGTTCCTACTGCTGGCCAAAATTTCTTCTAAGCATATGGAAACCTAATCACAGATGAATGGCTATTTTTAAAAATCCTTTACTTAAAATGCAGAGAGTTTATTGAACAACTGAAAAAATAAAGGTTTGAGTACTGAATGAGCTTCAAATTATCTCAATGCCTACTATTGGGATGCTCAGTAGTGAGGAGAGAGTAACAGCTCATTTGAGAACAAGAAGAATGTATCTTTAAGAACTGTTTCACAGAGGAAACTTTAAAGAGTTTGGAGTAATTTAAATTTCAGTATAAAGCAGGTCACTTGAAAAGCATTTTTTTTTTCTGAACTTTTGGTATAAAACCTAGTTTGGTTTCATTAAGTTTTTCTCCAAAAATCCAATGTTTCCTAAAAGTCAGTTTTTCAAATCTACATACGTAAGTTTAAAACCTGTTGTAACAGTTTGCTTATAAGATGAATACGTCATTAACAATAGGGAGAGAGGCTATTCCCCACTAAAACCTGTTACTGCATTTTGAAAAGGCTATAATAGATGTGACACAAGAGTTGAAAGCAGTGTTTGCCAAAGTATACCACTTGATTTTCAGATGAAAAGATGACTTCTTTTAAAATAGGTTCTCTGGTCAAATTAGTTTTGGAACAGGTTCATTCCTGTTGTAGAGATTATAATGAATATATTATAGCATATGAAAGTCTTAAAAATATGCAATGAAAAAACAAACCCAGATTTTAACCAATTTGGCTATAGAACCTTTTCCTGATTTATTAATTTCCTCTGGTATCAATTACCATCCTATAAAACACACTTTAGGATATAATTTATTAAAACACTTTTCTCCCAAATAAACCAATTTTGGAATTAAAAAAAATTTTTTTTCTGAAAACCAGGCAGGGTAGAGCTGAGCTAATGACTAACTCTTTATGCTTGTTTATTTTTGTGTGTTTTGTGGCAGATTCTGGGGAAGGGAGGTAAAACAGAGACACCAGGCAATCTATAATGAGTAACACAGAATTCCCAATTCTCCTTTTGCCGATATATTTTTAGTATATTTGGTGTCTTTAATGAAACAAATATAAGAAGATTAAGTGAGTGTTGTGGAACTATGGTGGTAAAAGACAAAGACGAATAGACACCACATGCTAGGTTTGGATTTGCATATTGATTTACATTCACCTGGAATATCATATATTTTATCACATATATATTTATATATATATATGATCTTATATCTATACTTTTCCTTCTTCTGACCAAAGAATTGTGGAAGAAAGGATTTCATTTCATATTTGTTTTGCACAGTACATGGGAGTTTAGTGTATATACAGAGGGTGTCAAAAAAATGTATGCATTTTAAGAAAGAAAAAGACCGTATTAAAATTACACTGATGGTAACCACTTTGAGCACCTCTTGTAATTGCAGAAGTCAAACATGACTTGTATTCATCTTTTGTTATTGGTATATTATTATTACAATTTTAATACAGTTTCTTTCCTTTCTTAAAATGTACATACATTCTTTTTTTGGCACCCTTTGTATTTGGTGATAATATCAGCCTCCAGTAAAACGTAGTCAACACATTATTTAAGCACACTTGTAGCAAATAAAATTCAACTTTAATGCTTTCTCATCTGGAAAAGACTTGTATTACATCGTGCTAAAATAAAAACTTCTTTATTTGTTAATGTAGGAGTCACTCTGACTCAGTTTGTTTTCAGAATGATGTCTTTGAAGAAGTATCACAGATTTAACACAAACAGTCCAAAGCAATGGAAGACACATTTAGCACACCTCATAAAAGATAAGTCATGTCGCACAGTGCTTTAGAAGACAGACAGCTAGACAACTGATTTTAAGGTATTAATCAGCATGGAGCACATTAAAATCAGAAGTCTGTCTTGTGTGAGAATAATTAGCCAAGAACCATATGACTTCATTCACATGTGTGATATAAAACTGAAAGCAACAAACAAAAAGACAAACAAACAAAGAAACAAAAATACATAGACACAGACAACAGTTTTGTGGTTACCAGAAGGTAAGGGAGGGTAGGGAGGGTGGTAAATGAGGGTAAAGGGGATCAAATATATGGTGATGGAAGGAGAACTGACTCTGAGTGGTGAGCACACAATGTGATATATAGATGATGTATTATAGAAACCTTGAAATCTATGTAATTTCACTAACCATTAAATTTAAAAAGAAGAAATTAGAGCACTGCATCTTAAAGAGAGTTAAACTGAAATAGAGTGACTGATGTGTTAATCATGTATTGACTGATAATTTTGAAAATGCAGTACTTATCCTGGCATACATAGCCCTTGATAGTTTGGATAAGACAGAGACTCCTCAGGTAACTAATAAAATTATTTTATTTATAATAATTTGCAATTATTTTCATTAAGAAAGAAAAGTGGTATTTTCACACCTATACTATGAATTAGTGTAATTCTTCAGGGAAAGAATTACATTAAGAAAAAAAGAATAAATAAAAATTAAGGTGAATCACTGGTATAGATCAAGTGGTTGAACTAACTGAACTCTCAGGTTCCTTAAAAAACCTTAAGGTAGAAACTCTTATAGCGTCATGAAAAGCACATGATTTCTTGAATTAGACTCTGAGTCTTGCTTCTGGCACTTCCTATTTCTATGACTGAACAGTTTATTTCATTTCTCCGAGTCTCATTTTCCTAATCAATAAGATGGGTCTTCAAAATAAAATACTTCTCTTGAAAGCTACTGAGTGAACATGCAGTGTCTAGAAAAGATCCAAAACCTTCCACTGAGAAAATCATCAAACAAAACAGGTCACCTACGAAGGTATCAGGAACCAGAGTGACATCAGACTTCTCAATACAGGTAACAACACTGGAAGTTAAAAGACAATGTAACAGGCCTCCAAAATACTCAGTAAAAGTTATTTGCAATCAAGAATTCTGTACCTGACCAATCTCTCCATCAAGTATGAGTGCATAATAAACACACCTTCAAATATGCAAGATATAAAAGTTCGAATGGACCCTTTCCAGGAAGTTACTCTAGGATAATTTCCAGAAAACGAGAGTACATCAAGAAAGAAAAGATTATGCTCAGCAAATTTCCTGTTAACCAGGCTCACAAGAAAATGATGTACAACCCAGAAGTCCATTTCATTAATTTTCAATTGGTCAAGTGCCCTGGAACACTGTTTATCATCTGGCTATTGTACTCTTTCCCTAATGGAAAATCTACATAAGAGATATGATCATAATCAGAAGGTTGTTGCTTTGCAAATATGAATCAAAGACAAATTTTCTATGATGGTCAATACATCCATGTCTACTGTCAGGATATAACAGATGCAAAAGCCTTTTGAGGTACTCTCATCCCACTCAGGATAGCGGTAAAGAAATGTCAGAATTCTAATTCAATGCATTATTAGTCTGCACTTAATTGTCACTTTCTTTGTTATGCCATTCTTTCCATTAACTGGATTAAATCTATAGATTAGCCTTTATTGGAAGGGCTCCAAAATGTTCTCACATATTTAGAAAGTATCTTTTTAGAGTGGATTGCTTGTGCACTTCAATGACGGTATGTATGATTCTTACTTCTTTCATTCAAAGAAGATAACTATTTTCAACTCCTTAGAACCTTTCGCCATAGCCCCTTATGTACTGACTACATATGTGCCCTGACAAACTGAATAAAATAAACAAGAATACTCAAATGGAATAATCACAAAAGAAACTTGTAATTAGTAATTTTTCTCAAAATACCTTACTTAGAAGATATTTGATTGCAAGGAACAGAAGCTAGCTCGAGTAAAGAGTGGTAAATTACAGTGATAGATCTAGTATTCTAGAAGCTACACACAACCAAGTCTCTGAATGGGTGACATCATTGGAGGCCTTACCAGCCAGAGATTTTGGACCATTACTGAGCTACACTATCTTTGGAACCCAGCTACACTGCATTCTAGTATTTCACTATTAATATGACTTAACTACACTACATATGACTATTTTTCTATTTTCCAATCTCGTTGATTTTAAAACATGTATAATCTGAAACCAAAATATATCTACATATTCTCCACCTTCAAGTCCTAGCCACTTTTACAATATCACACACATGCACACACACATACTCACACCACATGCACACACTCACGTACATGCACTAACCATTCAAACTCAGTCCCAAAACTGGCCAAGAAAAGCAGAAACAACAAAATTCGGTATAATTTAAAAAAAAGAATACTTTTTGACAGCAATATATATATATAAATATATTTTTTAGAATTGTAGACCAACATTTATTGACATGGAAAGTTGTAAATATTATTTTATTAAATTAAAAAGCAATCTACAAAAAAGCCTATGAGTTATCACATGAATTCATTTATTTATTTATTTAATTTAAATATACAAACATTCATAGAAATTTTTTGTATGCAATTTAATTCTTTACTTCAACTTTATAAGCGGATAATCACTTGTTTTACACTTGCTTATTCTTTTTTTTTTCATTTTTTAAATTAGTTTCAGGTGCATAAGACAAAGTAATACTTAGACGTTTATCATTTATATCCCTCACACTGTGTGAACTCCCTTCCCCCCACCCACTATCCCTCTGACATGTCAGAGCCATTACATTTCCACTGTCTCTATTCCTAACGGACTGCAATATTTTTAAGTCTCAGGTTAGAATGCATTAAACAAAAGTACAGGGTTGAGCCAAGGTTTCTATGTAGTATCATTACATTTAATGTATTCTATAACCATGGATGTTACAACCACTAATCCCAGTCACCTTGACCCTTTGTATCATTAGTCACAGTGAGGACCCTGTTGTAGCATGAATGGATCAATGCAAATCCACCCCAATCACTGAAATACTACCTCAAATTGCATGCTTTACGGTTGGTAAGGGTTAACGTCTTGATTTATAAGGAGTTAATTATAACCACCATTGAAACCAAGATCAAGGGCTGAAATTAAAACGAGCTAAAAGACAATCTAAAAACGTGAAAAGACTAGAGAGCAGAACAGCTGGAAGGGAAATGCTAGTGGGAAGAAAAAGGTAGGAAGAAAAGCCAGTGTTCAGATGGAGGAGGATAAAGGGAGTAGCAAAGTACAGAGATAAAATAAATAAAATATTGTAGATGTACTGTACTTTAAAAAGTTGAGCTAACTTCATATATGCTGTTATATTAAGGCCCTGTTTAAAAAGACAATGATCTGGGAACCATTTTTGAGAATTCCGTTCTCTTTACCTTATAATTGTATGTGGCTCTTGAAACAGAAACAAGGGGACCACATAGCTACACTGAATGACATGAAACGTGTTTCAAATGAGGGACTAATACTTTCAAACATATATAATAGGCAGTTTCTTAATATGGAATGCATGGTCTACCAAATGGTCCATGGATAGAATTCAGAAGATCTATACACTTGGATGGGAAAGATTATACGTATCTTTATTTTTAATAACAGCCAACTAAAATTTAGCGTTGCCTTCAAATAAGAATGTAAATAACAAACTGCAGTAGTATTAGTAGTATCTGGAACTGAATCATGAGTAGATATATATATATATATATATATTTTTTTTTTTCGTAGCACATTATAATTGTTGCAGATAACTTAAACTACCATTTATGCTTATTACTTCTTTGAAATTACACTATTTATTAGACCTGCTCTTGGACATTATCAAATGTATCAATAAACAAAAAACACTTGTACTACTATATCACAAATTTGTTTTCTTTTTAATATTTTCACAACTGTATTCCAATATAATTGGTTTTCTTTGTACTGCTTTGTATTTTACTTTGGGCATCTAAAAACATTATTGTGAGAAATGTTTCACAGGCTTCACTAGATTGCACTAGGAGCCATGGAGCGAAATCTCAAGATTCCTGATCAAAATATCAGTGATATAGTAAAGACTTCCATGTCAATAAAAATAGTTTTTTATTTTATAATACAGATCATTTTAAAAGAATGAGAAAATAACAAACAGTATAAAAGTATAGAAGTAAAAAGTAGGAGTCTCCGAATGCACAGACTTCCACTATCCAGTTCACTGTTTGGTGTGTATCCTTCCTGACATTTTCTATATATATTAAAAATATCTCTTATTATAGAACTTTTTAAAATGTATAAACAGAATCACAACATATGCAATATTCTACAACATGGCTTTTAAATTGAACAATATATTGTGGATATTTCTCAACAAAATTACATACAAATTTACTTCATTTTTAAAATGGTGTCTTTTTTTGTTTCTTTTTTATCTTTCTTAAATTTATTGGGGTGACATTGGTTAGTAAAATTATATATGTTTTAAGTATACAATTATATAATACATCATCTATATATTGCACTCACCACCCAGAGTTCTCCTTCCATCACCATGTTTGACTCCTTTTACCCTTTTCTACCACCCCGCCCTCTTACCCTCTGGTGACGACTAAACTGTTGTTTGTGTCTATGATTTGTTTGTTTGTTTGTCTTGTTCCTTTTTTGCTTTCAGTTTTATATCCCACATGAGTGAAGTCTCGACTTTCTCTCTCTGACTTCACTTTGCACGATAATCTCAAGATTCATCCATGTTGCTGCAAATGGCAGTATTTCATTTTGTCTTATGGCCAAGTAATATACATATATATATATATATTATATATATATATATATATATATATAGTCCACAGTAATATATATATATATACACATATATTCCATATATATATATATATATATATATAGTCCACAGTAATATATATATATATACACATATATATGCATATATGTGTATATATATATATATATATATACACACACACACATATATATGTGTATATATATATATATATATATATATATATATATATATATACATTCCACATCTTATTTATCCAATCATCTATCGAAAAATACTTTGGTTGTTTCCATGTCTTGGCCACCATGAATAATGCTACAATAACATAAGGATACATATATCTACAGATAAATGTTTTCATATTTTTGGGGGTAGATACCCAGAAGAATTGCTGGGTTGTATGATAATTCTATTCTTAATTTTTTGAGGAACCTCCATACTGTTTTCCGTAGTAGCTATACCAATTTACACTCCCACTAGCAGTGTGTGAGGGTTCCTTTTTCTCCACAACCTCTTCAACACTTGTTATTACTTGTCTTGTTGATAATAGACTTTCTAACAGGTGTGAGGTGGTATCTCATCATGGTTTTGACTTGCATTTTCCTAATAGCTAGTGAAGTTGAGCATTTTTTCATATTTGGATGTCTTGGGAGAAGTGTCTGTTCAGATCCTCTGCTGATTTTTTAATTGGATTGTTTGTAGTTCTGTTGTTGAGTTGTATGTGTTTTTTAGATACTTTGGTTATTAGCCCCTTATCGGCAGTATTGTTTGCAAATGTCTTCTCCCATTTGGTTGGTTGCCTCCTTGTTTTGTTGATGGCTTCTTTTGCTGTGCAGAAGCTTTTTAGATTGATATAGTCCCATTCATTTATTATTGCTTTTACATCCCTTGCCTTTGAGGTCAAATTCATAAAATCCTCTCTGAACCAAAGGTCCATAAGTTTAGTACCTATGCTTTCTTCTATGCTATTTATTGTTTGTTAGGTCTTATGTTTAGGCTTTTGATCCATTTTGAGATAGCAGTCTGCCTTCACTCTTCTGCACATGGCTTTCCAGTTTTCCCAGCACAATTTATTGACGAATCTTTCTTTTCTCCATTGTATGTTTTTGGCTCCTTTGTCAAAAATTACCTGCCCATATATATGTGGGTTTATTTCTGGGTTCTCAATTCTATTCCATTAGTCTGTCCGTTTTTCTGCCAATACCATGCTGGTTTGATTATTACCACTTTGTAGTACAAATTGAAGTCAGGAAGTGTGTTACCTCCAGTCTTGGTCTTTTTTTTTATAGGATTGCTTTGGCTATTCGGGGTGTTTTGTGATTCCATACAAATCTGATGTTTTTGTTCTATTTCCTTAAAAAATGTCATTGGGATTTTGATGGGGATTGGATTAAATCTGTACATTGCTTTGGGTGATATGGCCATTTTAACTATGTTGATCCTTCCAATCCATGAACACAAAATATCTTTCCACTTCTTTTGTCTTTTTCAATTTCTTTTAATAATGGCTTATATTTTTCAGCATATCAGTCCTTTCCATCCTTTGTTAAGTTTATTCCTAGGTATTTTATTCTTTTTGTTGCAATTGCAAAAGACATTTTTTGTTTTCATTTCTTTTTTTCTGAAATTTCATTGTTAGTATATAGGAACGCAATGGGTTTTTGTACATTGATTTTGTATCCAGCAACTTTATTCTATTTGTTTATTGTTTCTAATAGTTTTTCGGTGGATTCCTTATAAAGAATCATGCCATCTGCAAAAAGTGACAATTTAATTTCTTCATTCCCAATTTGGATGTCTTTTATTTCTTTCTCTTGCCTGATTGCTCTGGCAAGGATTTCCAATACTATGTTGAATAACAGTGGCATCCCGGTCTTCTTCTTGGTCTTAGAGGAAAAGCTTTCAGTTTTTCACCAGTGTGATATTAGCTGAGGGTTTGCTGTGTATGGCCATTATTGTTTTGAGGTACTTTCCTTCTATAGCCCTTTTATTAAGTGTTTTATTCATAAATGGATGTCATATCTTGTCAAATGCTTTATCTGCAGCTATTGATATGATCATATGATTTTTTATCCTTTATTTTGCTTGTGTGGTGTATCACATTGATCAATTTATGTATGGTGAACCATCCTTGTGCCCCTGAGATGAACCCCACTTGATCATAATTGTGTCATAATATTTCATGATAGTGTTATAGTTCAAATTATGCTATTGGCCTTCTATTAATGGGTATTTAGATATTTTCAAATTGCAATAAACATTTTATTCACAGAGGTGATGTTAAAAGTATTTAATAATCCTTATATCATGGGCACTGATCAATAAAAGTGGATCCCAGCTTTAATGGTAGGGGGAGATTCTAGCAGCCCCCTGCTGAACCAGGCATTAATCTCTTTTCGCTGGGTCACAGGCCCACTGCAGAGGGTAGGGTAGCTAAGGTATTGGATGAGAAATTCAAGGAGGTCAGTGCAGCAACCATTTTCAAAAGGCTTTCTGTGTTTTAACAACCACCACAGCTATAACTTGCCTACTGGTTGAATATAAACTCAGACTATACATATATCTCTGAACATTGATGTGAGTGTATCTATTGGTTAAATGGCTAGAGTGCAATTGCTAGATCAATGAAAATGTATATTTATATTTAGATGAAAAATGCCAAATTGCCTTTTTAAAAAGTACACTAATTTATTCTCCTTCTAACAAACCTTCATCAAATATATCATTTTTTTAAATCTTTGTCTATATGCACACAGAAATTTTAATACTTAATATTATCAAATTTTAATCTTTGCTCATTATGTTTATAGAAATTTGTATTGCTCTTTTATTCTGTGTTTTTTAAAAATTATAAGTGAAGCTGAGTGTCTTCTCATGTTAAATGATTAGTGTGTTATTTTTTGTTGTTGTTGTTTTTTTTTCTGGAGGCCAGCCACTGAGTCCTTTGTCCAGTCTGGTAGTGAGCATTCGTTTGTTTTTTATGGATCTTCAAATTAGAGTTTTAAAAATATGCATTAAAGAAAGTAGCCCTTTGTTTGCCATATTTGTCATGTTTCCTTTTTCCAGTCTTTTTGTATCATTTGGCTTTACTGATTTTTTAAATATAGAGAAAACTTTCATTTCTATGTAGTCAAAATTATCAGTCTTTCCCTTTTGAATTCTGGATCTTGTGTCACTTTTTAAAAGCCTTTCATATTCCAATTTTATTAAAAACAGTCATCTGAGTTTTTTAAAACTACTTTTATGGTTTTAGTTTAAATTTTTTTGATCCATCTGGAATTTATTTTAGTGTAATGAGTGAGGTAGGAATCTAACTTAATTATTTTCCAAATGGTTAGCCAGTTGTCCCAACACTATTTATTGACTAATCAAGTCTTTCCTCCACAGATGATACTAAATTCTCAAATGTACTTGCATTCATTTTTAGATTTTCTGATCTGTTCCATTGATTATTTTATTCCTGTTCCAGTGTCATACTCTTTTAATTACTTTATTATGTTTCTGTTACTCTTTTCTTTCATATTTTTCTCAATAATTTCATCCAATCATCTGCTTAAAAATTTTTAAAATTTTTTTTTTCACATTTCACAAAATCAGTTCTATAACTGGAATCAGAGTGAATTCATAGATTAGAGATAATTGATATCATTACAATAATGAGTCTTTCCATAAAAGAAAGTTATATCTTCCTAATATTGACCTCTTCAGTAGAATTTTATATTTTTCTTTATTTTTTAAGTTTGTCCCTAGATTTTTGATTGTTGATTTCTATTGTAAATTGGATCTTTTATTTCTATATAATTTCAAGCCAACTTTTTATTGTGTATAGGAAAGTTAGTTATTTCTTTGTTTATTTTTTAAACTAGTATGCTTACTGAATTATAATTGTTTCCCATTATTTTACTTTGCTTTTATTGGACCTGCTAGAAAAACAACTGCACCACTGGAAATGCTACCAGTACCTTCTTTCTTGCAATATTTGAATTTTTCAGAATCTTTTATTTCATTTTCTTGTCTAATCTCATTTTTAAAAATAAGAAACATGTCAAAGTAATAGAAAATAGATGGGGAATTTCTCCAGGGATAAAACTGTATCAACATCCTTGGATAAAATAAAATGCTAAGAATAATTCTTCTTGTTCAGGGAAGCTACTTTTCTACATAGTCTTCAACAAATGAATCATTCTTGGTCATATTTTCAAGCTCAGCATACACCTCCTGCCCTATAATTGTTCTAATAATTTTAAAATAAAAACATTGATAGCTGTGGACAGCTATAAATAACCAAAATGGAAGGCATTCACACCATGCTTTCAAAATGCACTTGTTTAGTTTTACTTTGCCAATAACTTAAACCATATGTAAAGGGCAAATTCTCCTGCAGAATCACATTCTACAAGTGGCATGCACAATAAATGATAGCGTTTGACAAGTTTTTACCAGTTTATTTCTTTTTAGAGACAGAAAAGCCAGTTGCTACAACCAGTGTAAAGTGAAAAAACATATACCTTACCAATCCAGGGATTTTTTTTTTTTTTGGCCTGTGTTAAATCATGTTTATACAACAGTAGCTTTGCTGGACAGGTTGCCGTATATCCTCTCCTATTCCCTTTACTCCTGTTACAGAAGCTGTAGAGTCAGTGCATAGTGGTGCTGATTAAATGCCATTTGGTGATGAGGCTGATAACTTTTAGGGGCTTGAAGCTGAAGATATTGATAGACTTGCAGATGTTCTGATTCCCTTGAAGATCAACTTGAGAAACTGAAAGCTGAGCTTCACTGCATTTAAATTCAGGCATCTCAGCTGGGATGCTATTGGGCAGCTATAGGAACAAGATGTGAATAGGAATAATAACACACACACTGATTACCTAAATCACTAACCCCCATGAGGGGGTGGAAGTGAAGGTACCTAAGGGTACTTAGATTTAAAATGTGATTTTTTTCCCCCCACTGGATAAAAAGCAACACCTCTGATGTGCTTATGTGTTCATGGCCCGTTTCCTGTATATTGAATACTTGGGCGTGTATCATAAGCAGAGAGAGATGAGAAGATGAAAGTGAGGCATGTTAGAGGTGAAATGAAGGCAAGGTTATCATTGCTTGAAGGATTTGGAGTTCTCCAGCTTGTTGATTCTACCCAATTTCCAGGTGAACACAAGTGGCTCTTTCCTACACTCATCGTGAAACTGTATTTTCTCCCTTTTAGGATAGAATTAAGTGACTGATTTGTTTATACTCAATATGTTATTTCAATTTCTAGTGAAGATTTAGTCCTTCTCTTTGAGGTTGCTATCTGACTAACTTATGAAAAATGTTAAATGATTAAATTTGGTGAAACTGTAAATGGTCAAGATCCATGTCAGGTGATCCTGTAACCAATTATAAATAGAAAGCTTTTCATAAGAACCAGGAACATAAGAAAAGTGACAGAGATGAGAAAGGACAAAGTTACAGTCTATATTTTGAGTGTCGAAAATGTAAAGGTAAGGTAAGATAAGCAATGATGTTATCTGAGATGGTGCTGGATAGGCAGTTATGTGTGCTGTGGCTATCAGGTTACACTTGATATCAAGTTCTAATAAATTAAAAACAGACAGTCATCCAGACAGTGATTTTCAATTTGTTCAGTTGACTAAGCAACCATCACCCTTGGTACTCTGTCCTTCTAGCCCCAAATAGTTACACATTTATGCCATTATTTGACCAGGAACAATTTTATTATCAGAAACTGGAACTGTATTATAGGAATGAGAGTTTCTGAATCTCAAAAATAGTGCATAAAATTTATAATAAAAGTACATATTTAGGAGGATAAATATTACCTATCCTAGTTACTTAATTTAATGTGAAGGTGAGTAATAATTCTGAATTTAATAATTTCATGTCAAATTATTTTGACGTCTGAGAAAAGATAAGGAAAAGCAGGCAGCAAAATGTTAAAGTGTTCTAGAGAAATTTAACCTGAGAAACACTATTCACTAAACTGAATTCACGGGGATTTTAATAAGGGAAAAAGAAAAGTTGAGATGGAAAGGGTCTTTCTTCATATGTGTTTTTTAGATATGCCCAGTAACTACTCTTTGTATTTATGGTCTACTTTTTTTCGAGGAGCAAAATATTGAAGTAGAAATAAAATGACTCTAGAACTTCTTAGGCAATTTAAAAATTCTATGCTAGTTAATGTTGTTTGTGAAAACCAACCCCATGTTTTTAGTACTGGGAAACTCTGTTGATGCTTTAATGAAGAAATTGAGGACTCATCAACAAATTATCCTAGTCAAATTATCCTACTGTGAAACCTACATCGGATAATTACCCCTCATGCTCAGATCATCTGATTAGTGTTTCAGTCCTCGATCCTTAAATATGAGCAGATAATCAAGATTACTGCACATCTGAAGAAAGGCTTTAACATGGAACATAAAAAAAGCAGAAAAAGTGCCGGTCCGGTGGCTCAGGCAGTTAGAGCTCCATGCTCTTAACACCGAAGGCTGCTGCTTCAATTCCCACATGGGCCAGTGGGCTCTCAACCACAAGGTTGCCAGTTCAATTCCTTGAGTCCTGCAAGGGATGGTGGGCAGCGCCCTCTGCAACTAAAATTGAACATGGCACCTTGAGCTGAGCTGCGGCTGAGCTCACGGATGGCTCAGTTGGTTGGAGTGCATCCTCTCAACCACAAGCTTGCCGGTTCGACTCCTGCAAGGGATGGTGGGCTGTGCCCCCTGCAACTAGCAAACGGCAACTGGACCTGGAGCTGAGCTGCGCCCTCCGCAACTAAGATTGAAAGGACAAAAACTTGACTTGGAAAAAAGGCTTGGAAGTACACACTGTTCCCCAATAAAGTCCTGTTCCCCTTCCCCAATAAAATCTAAAAAAAAAAGTAATAGTAAATCTTATTGCTAAATTTGAAAAAAAAAAAAAAAAAAAGCGGAAAAAAAAGGAGAAAAAAACAACACTTTGGAGGAAACAGAGCCTAGGCAAGAAGAAGAAAGCTTGACAATCATTAGTATCCTGGGAGGTAAGAAGATAGTGCAAATGTGAGATAAGCAAGAGCTCTTAGAAATTCAAAACATAAAAGCAGTTGAAAGTAATAATAGATGGAAATACAGTTTAGCAAATCTCCCAGAGATTATAGCAAAAAGAATAAGAATTGGCAGGTAGAGGAGAAAAAGAATGAAAACTTACATGGAGATTCAGACAATTGGCACAGAGTTCAATGTCTGAATTTGACTTTATGACCAATACATTATAAATTACAATGAAGAAAAATGAGGCAACTATTAACTCCAGGGAAAATGTAAAGATTAATAGTAAGGCAAAGTAATCATAGCTTTTTCAATGGCACAACTTTGAATAGCATTTACTGAGTTATACTAATGTGAATACTGAACAATGATCTAACTAAAATTGTGCTTTAACTGTAGTGGAAGAATAAGAGATGGGAAACAAGTCAGTATGATGGGACAGGGAGAAGAAAGAGAACCACATCCTCAGCTCCAGTCAGATGTCAGTAGTTGATGGCTAATACTGGGGGAAAATAAGTAGCATCACTACTATGTATTTTTAGAGATATGAAAGTAAATAACAAATATAATCTCTAAAAGTAGTGTTTTTCATAATAAAATCTCTATGATCTTTGTAGAAAAATTTACCTCTTTAAATGATGGGTATGCATAACTAATAAAAAGAAAACATTCCTTCATTTTAGATTATTAGAATTTTCTTATGACTAATATTACTTGAGTGTAAATTAAAGTCCTTTTCTATTGAGTTTAAAAGCATTTACATGCAGTAATTCTTAAGTAGAACACAGATTTTTATTATATATAATAATGTCTTCTAATTTGCGTATTGTAAAATTCCATTAACTCATCTTTAAAATCATCTCTTACTTAATGGATTCTGTAACTTTAGGAGCTGGGCATTTTCCCCAACTTAAAATGAAGTTTCAGAGAATGAGAGAAATTTTTAGAATTGCCTAAGATCTCTTAGGAATTTTAGGAGAGTAACAAGATCAGAACATAACATTACCAGTTCTCTGTCATCATGCCACAAAATCATGTTGAATTTTCACAAATATTTAAAAAATAATAAACAAAAAAACCTCCAACAATTTGAGGATCCCAAAAGAAAAAACAAACACAATAATGCTGGCATTATTGTAAACTAATTGTGCATATTTGACAAGGACTCATGAATTCCTGTCAGATACAAAAGTAGAGAAGTCAATTTCCTTCAAAGCTGTGGCAATCCACAATTCAATAAAGACTATCATGAATAAGTATAAAGAGCAGAATGAGCAATAAGATTTAGTGTATAATCACTGAATAAATATGGTCCAAGGCTAATTACCATATAACTGAAAGCAAATCAGTGAAGGGTAGAGAAAGCTACACACACACACACACACACACACACACACACACACACAACAAAACTTTATTCCAATTATTTTCCATCGGTGGAACTGATTATTTCTGGTTTTGATTGGATAGGACCTCAGCTCACCCTTCTATATTTTTATTTTCAGTATTTATTTATTTTTTTGAAGTGACAGGAAACAATCCTTTATAACACATCTACAGTTTACAAAGGACTTTCATTTCACATGATCTCATTTTACCCTCAGAACAATTTGTAAAGTAGAACTTTTGTCACATTTCACAAGTAAGGAACTGCTGCTCAGAAACGATACTATCACTTCACTCTTATTATTGCTTCTCAGGAAAGGCTTTTCCTTCTGTATTTCTCCTTAAATACAGATGATTATAGGCCTCTCCTCTTCTGCTGTATCCTCTCATTAGATGCCCTCATCTATTTTCATGGTTTTAGCCATCACATGTAAACTGACATCCACCAATTCTATCATTCACAGCCCAGATCTTTCCATTGAGCACCTGACTTATATACAGAGGGTGCCCCAAAAAATGTATACATATTTTAAGAAAGGAAAAAACTGTATTAAAATTGTAATACAATAAATGATGTTAACAGTCATTTGATTAACACCATTTTTTGAGCGAACGTCATACTATGCATTGCTACCAGAATTCAATTCAACTTTGAAAAGCAATACATAGATAATATCTCTTAAAATGCGTACATTTTTTGGGCATCCCCGGTACACACAATGCCTGCCTACAATCTCATGTTCATCAACCACGTCTAAAATGAGGAGCACTGCTAGCAGTCCCAGCCCTACAGAGAAAAGCCAGTAGCCACTGCTAGGAGGGAGGAGGCGGGGCTTCAGAGGAGGGACAAAAGCCCCCGGAGCTCAGAGGTATGTAGGTGAACCTTAAACACTAGGCATTTTTGTTTTGACTTTTGATTTTTATTTTAAATCTTTTTATACTAAATCTTAATTTCAGGTTGCTTCAAATCTTTCTTTGAAAGTGAGAGAAGTCAAATATATAAATCTGAATGATGCTTACAGGAATCCTGTATGGTAGACAAGCGAAGTATTTTCAGTCTAATTTTACAATTCAATCACTAGTTCATAGATTTGTTCAAACATTTACTGAGCACTTTTTATGTGCCAGGCATGGTGCAAGGCGCTGGGTATAACAATGATTAAGACAAACTTCCTCCAGGAGCCTACAGTCTAATGGTAAACTACTGAGTAAACTGAGGTACAGAGTGGTAAATGACTTAGCCAGGGAGATAGAATTAACTAGGTACTTGGAAATGGGGGACAAGAGCTGGAGAGAGGGCAGGGTACAACTAACTCATCATAAGTAAACTCCTTTGATGGAAGAGCAAGGCTGCATATAGAAACATATAACAAAATCTACAAGCAAAACGTTAAAATAATTTCCAATTTTCACTGTAATTGAATTCTTGTTGTGCAATCAATTAAGCCACTACATGATAGCATTTCCACACTCGCCCCTACAAACCACCGGTCTGCTCAGACACAATAACCGTAGGTAGCTAGAAATCCAGTTCTAGCACTGGGAATCATACTGAAATTCTTTAATTATATCCAGAAATTTTAAACGCATAACATAGTTATGATAGTTCTACATGTAGAAGTTTGGAAAAAATTCTCCTCTAATTCTCATTCAGAGGATTCTAGTAAGTTATAGATACCACAGAAATTAGAGAATTTGTGTTACTCTCCATATTTTTGGTTGTACACTTAGATATATTTCATAAGTAATCTAAACATTATAGATATATACAAATACATCACATTTAGATGTGTGTGCACACTCATCCAATGTGTATCAGCTAATTGCAGACATGAACCATGTAAGGCAATTTCTTTTGTGATAACGACACATGATCTTTGAAGAAAGGGGCAGAGGCCATGAATAACTATCCATGTCATGCCTGGCCATCTGTTTCAGTGATACGCTTTGTGATGAAGTTATTTCAGTAGGCAGGATGTCTGTTGCATTGACAAAAAGCAGTGAATAATTATTAAAAGAGTTGTTTTTGAATGTGGAAACAATAATTATCCAGGAATCTAAGTAATGAACTACCCAGACACTACTGGCCTTAATGCTGCTGACTGGGAAATCAGGGAACTAACTTCACAGGTGATTTCTGGCTCTGAGAATCAAATGTGATGCATAATTCATTCATCCATACAGGATGTTCCAAAAACACTCAATACAGGAATTCTCAAATCCTATCAGTTGCTCACTTCAAGCAATTCTTCACTTTGTTGTCGAGGATTTTCTTCTTTATCAGGGTGTTCTGAGTGTTAGCTTTGAGATGAGAAGGTCCCTCCACCTTCAGACATTCTATTACTTGAGTGATCCTGTGCCACTTCACGTAAATAAACATCAGCGGGCCCTTTGGTGCTCGGTATTGTACTGTGTACATCTTCTCTGGGAGCTGGAACATCCCATCTGGTTTCTGCTAGAGCTTTAACTGCAATAACAACCTGTTCATGGAAGGCTTGAATGCTACGAATATCTTGATATGTCACATATGCTAGTCTTTCATTTTCTTTGTCTGGTGGTAACGCAAACAACTGCTGAGCAAAATCCTTCATTAACTCATCTAGAGCATCTTTCATGGATGGTAAATCACTAAGTTCCTCCTGCAGCTTTCTCCTGTTGGGGCACTGCTCCAAAATTGCTGAGATCAGATCCTACCCATCTAATAGGTTCATATATATATATATATTTTTTTTTTTTTTTTTTTTTTTTTTTTTTTTTCCCAACGAAGTCGATTGCAAGACATTGGTGTGTCATTACACTCTTTGTTTTTTGTACTCCCAGTTTGGTTGCAACCTTATTTAAGTCAAGAATACTCCCCAGGGGCATTTCTGACAAGATCCATACATTTTGAAGTTAAACCAGGGGTGCATCAGAACAAGTCTTTAGAGCTTTTCTAATGGGCACATATTGTACATTATCTTCTAAACGAATCCTTATTTTGGATGGCAGCAGGCCCCCCACGTTAATGGGGTCTCGGCACCGGAAGCGTACCCGCTCCTCGTTTGTCCGGGTCCAGGCAATCTCCCGCGCCAGCAGCTGCTGTTGACGTGCGCTGCCCAGCCAGCTGCCCCTCAAGCTCGCACCCCCGGGAGCGCTCCCCACTGCCTTCTCCTGCTCGTGTGGATGCCGCCGCCAACCTACGGGCTCCCAGAGCCACGCGGAAGCCGGCTCATGCTCTGCCGAGGTGCATGGGGCACTGCCCACGGCCCAGAGGTATAATGCAGACTGGAGGAGAGCAGGGTGACCAATACTCTTCCTCAGCTCACCCTTTTAGATAAGAATATTATTTACATCTAGTTTATATGAAAGCCTTCCTCTTTAACAAAATATTTAAAGAACAGAAACAAGGGAGTAGATACAGATTTGGCCTCAGACTTCTCATCTGTAAAACTGGGATAATAATAGTACCCATTCCACAGGTTGTTGGGAGGGTTAAATGAAATAATGTACGGAAGCAATTGACATAGTGTTTCAAACCATTTTAAAGGTAAATTCTAATTTTACTGTTTCTGCTTAGTTCTCTATACTGGTCTTCTACTTAGAATCCCTTAATGAAAATATCAATATTTTTAAGTGATGGCAGGGTCCTTAGGTATAGCTTGGAAGGAGAAAATTGAAGGGGAAAAATAAAGAAGAAAAATTACACTGTATAATATATTAAGAGAAACTTTCAATTTGTTGGGTGTGAGGGTCCACACAGGAGGTTTGGGAGTCCTGGACAGGAAGGAAAGGAGTGTAGTGGAAGAATGAAACATATCCAAAGATGGGGAGACGGCACAGTTTAAAACAACCTTCTAATGATTACTTTTCCTTCTTCCATGTTGGGCATATTCCCCCTCCCTAAACGTTTTGTTTAATAAAAAGCTGGCTACTCACCCAACAGTCTTTTGTTAGTGCAGCTTTGGGAAATGAACAGGGGGTTAAGGATACAGACAAAGAGAGGTCACAGAGGCAAGGCAGTGAATGGAGATTGGGACTGGCAGTGAGAGATGGCTGGATCCTGCAAGTCTCTCCCATGCCCCCACCACCCTAAAAAGCACCTGGGAAATTGTGGAGGGTCCTGATTTTCCCAGTGTCTACAGAATAGGGAACTGAGCCAATTTGTCTGAATACCCTAGAAGGCTGGCAAATTTGGCCTTCTCAGTATTAACATCATTAGCTCTCTTTTCCTTCAGCTAAAATAACTTAAAACACAAATACCGATGACAGATGATAGCTAGCAGCAGCAGTTCCCTAAGCAATGACACATAATGAATACGTTTTGATGATGTAGGGGTAATGGATAAAAAAAAGTTCAGAATGTTTAATGTTTTATAAAACTGTTTGACAAGCATTAGCTCAAGCAATTATCATAAAAACTCTGAGGCTGTAGAACCTGTTTTTATTTTTAATGAGAAAAGTAGACTCAGAAATGCTAAGGAACTTGCCCAAAGGACCACAGTGAGTATAGACTTTCCACTACAGTACAAAAAAAATCCAAACCTTAGAGAGGAGGGGAGAGGATAAGTCTGACCTACTTCAAATTTTGCCTGTACCCCTTCTGAACAGATAAATCGACTTAAAAATTGACTATATGCTTAGTATTATTGCAGCTGCCATTTAAAAATATTAATAAATGTAATTTTGGTAATCCAGAATTTTTTTTAAATTTTGCCAAAAATTAATGTACATTCTAAAAGAGGTTACCTTCCAGCATGGTTATTTTATCAATGTTTCTACGAGAAATATTCCCTTCCATGTTGGTTCTTTTTCCTGTGATATTTTAATGAAATAATTATTTTAATAAGCCAAATTCTATAAAATGGAAATCTTTAAGCCAAAATGAAATAGAAGCTGGGCTGTAAATATATCATCATATTATGAAAGTACTCATGGAAGTATGGGGTCTAAACACAAATGAGGCAAAAATTTACTGCAATTTAAAAGCAAATACTCCAGGGAAAGCCAAAAGAAGTTAAACTTAGGAAATGGACCATTAAGGGGAAGAGACAACTACAGTTGATAAGTTATGTGTTCATGATAGAAATATATTGGCTAATACATTCAAAAGTCTATGCATTAATGAATGCCCAATACGTGGCTCTTTATCATGTCTTTGAATTTTGGATTTCTTATAATGACCTTTTGGAAGTACAGTTTTGGTACCAAATTTCTATTTTCCAAGTATGCAATTTTCCCCCATTGGTGATGGTTACTATTTATATGCTTGCTTGGTGTTGAAAAAGCCAACTTTTCCTTGCCTCCTGGTTTCTAGTCATAAGCAAAATGAAAATTCATTGACTGAACACTGTCGGATGGTAATCTTAGTTTTTGCCTGTTTTTTCAGGCTTCCCTTAGTATTTGAGATAATATGGTATCATTTTTATGTTAAATTAATAGCTTTTTTGCTAACATGCTGTAGTTGTGAAAGGTTTCCTGTACTTGTGTTTTACGAAGATTCAGTAAAGGCGCTGTTCTGCCAAAAAAAAATTATGCCAAAAAATTATGAAATAATGGAGCCAAAAACCTGTACAATCACAGCATCTTATTAGCAACAATGTAGAATAAACACAGAGTAGAGTGAGCAACAACTACAGGAGAACCCATTATACTTCTTCCATTAGATTTCATTACCTGGGAACATTCTTCTTTGACAGTTTCATCTGTAATCATTTTATTTACTAGAGTTCAAATAAAAGTGATTTTTAAAAGCTTATCTATAAAAATCTCAAAGTGGCAATTCCATCAAAGAAGACAGCTGGGGTATAGTGGTTAAGCATTGTTCGACTACTTACAAGCACATTACTAACCTTCCTGTACCTCACCATCTTTACTGATAAATGAAGATTAGGATAGTATATATACCTCACAGGATTATTGTGAGGCATACATGAGAACCTGAATGGTAAAAATAGGTCTTGGCACATAGCGACTCAATCAACATTTGCTATTTATTGTTTCTGGTTTTCTCTTTAGCATAATTTTTCATGTTGAATGTATTAGTTAAAATATTTTTAGCTGTAATTTTTAGGCCAAGTTAGCGTGGTCTAAACACGTAGAAGTTTGTTTTCTCACTTAACAAGAAATCTGGATATAGGCAGTTCCCTCAGAGGTTCGACGATGTTGGGTATTAGTCAATGTTTCTGGAATTCTTTTGGTTTCTGTGCCCCCAACCCCTTTCCATGATTACAAGATGCTATGGCATCACATGAGAGCATTCAAAGCAGGAAGGAAGGACACAGGCAGAAAACAGACTTTCTTCTCCCAAGAAGATTTATTTTATGTCTCATTTTCCCAAATTAGGTTGCATGGTCACCTGTAGGCCAATCAAGAATGAGATTCTTATGACTAATAGAGACTAGTAAGAAATTATCCCCTGGGTCTGGTGCTGGGGAATTGTTACCCAATCAAAATTGTGGTTTTGCTTTTGTTTTTAAGGCAGAAGAATGGAAACACATTGACAAGACAAACGACAGGCTGATTTGAGTGTTTTGTTCCAACGCTCCCCTGTGATAAAGCTTGTCTAACCACATAGAGCTGAATTATTACTGGTCTGCTAGTTCTTTGTTATTTCAATACATAGCAGAAGGAAGCCAGGACTCATTTGTTTTTTGCTTCTGCACAACAAAATAAAGAATGGGTCTACAAAAGTGTATAAGGAAATTTAGTATATGTCAATAGGCCCTTTTCCTCAGCGGTGGTTTGTTCATTTTCCCTGAATGATCCAGGCTAATGTTCTCATTCCTAACTGTATTCTATGTTTATCCACACTCACTCAGCATAAGTACAGGCAGACTTTTTGTTTGTTTTATGTGTTTTTAAAATAGATTGGGCAATAAATAATCCCTGTCTAGTATGAATTACATATATAACTGAGAGAAAAGGTTGTTGTTTTTTTCTGATTATGTAAGATATTTTACAACTCTCATTTTTGAAGTTCTGCATCCATCTGATTTCCAAGAGAATTACTCATAAATGAATATTAAATGGGTGGAAATGTAGGTGAAAATTGTATGTAAAAGAAAAGAATGGGAAACCATACTTATTTGGAAATAATGCAATTAGTAAATTTGAGGGTTTAGTTCTTTACTAAGAAATTCAAGGACTTTGAGTACTTTTCATTGTAATAGCCAAATATGAACCTGTCTATTCACAGAGTAAAAATTATGTGAGGTTTATCCTTACGTTTTGTATTTATTGTATTTTTATTCTGTTTTCCACTAGGCAGGAGTTCTACATCAGTATTCTTCATTCTCTTTTACTCGCTGCTGCCTTTATAATGCACACCACGAGTCTCCCAATTTGTTGTGGGTGTCCCTTTACACTAATGGTGTGTAAGGTATCATAGCAGCTGGCAGTGATACAAATATTCATGAGAACATCATGTGATCATTAGTTCATTTTATCCCCATTTGGCTGTTCCAATCCCATGTAGCTAGTACTGTATTACAATATGTTACTCCATGAAACTGGTCCAAAAACACAAGAACACTGTGATAAAGAATTGAAAAATATTTGAGAGGTGTTAACACAGAAACGGGATTTTCTGGTCTGAAAGCTTGTAAATTAAGATGCATGATTTCTTCTCCTAAAAGGTTTCACAAATGATTTCTAGAACATAAGGATTTTTCAGCACTTTTGAGAAAGTAATAACAACTGCAGTTTCTGACCAAAGAATATATTGACCCAACTCTTCTGTGGACTAGGAAACCTATAAGAAGCTATGTCATTCACTCACATGAGAACATGTTGATAAGAAAATGTATGGGCTAGATATCTAGTCAATGGTTTCTTTTAAGAACATAATTCAGTTCAAAACACTCTGCTAAAAATTAAACCAAAACCCATGGATAAGTAACCTTCAATCCAAGGCTTCATTTCTGATGAGGAGAGAACAGAAAAAAAATACGATGGCCATCAGCCCTGAGAAGTGTGGTGACTATATGCAGAGACTGATCTGTGGTCTCCTAGCTTTAATTGGCCTCCTGGGGTATGTAGAATGCTGTGAGTTTGTCACACTTGTAGAGATCTTGGCACAGACTATTTACAGCTGTTTGGAGCCTTAACATACAATAGAAAGGGCCTGCTGGGCCTGGCATTTGCTGACACAGCCTTGGAGTCAATGGAAAAGTCTGGCTTGTCTTTTGAGATCCTCACAGTGAAGGATTTGCAGACTGTAAAGTATACAAAAAGCTAAGAATCAACCTTAGCATAGCCAAAGATCTTCTCGGCAGGGCTCCAGGGAGTCTGGTTAGTATACTTTTTCTGCAGAGCCCTGGAACATTTTCACCTTCTCCACTTGAATAACGTCCTCCACAATAAAAGATTTTTACAATCTTTTGCCTACATTTGCCACACAAAGAGATTACGATAGAAGACCCCACAGCAGAGTTGGTGACTGACTGGCAATCTGTCGGCTGAATCCAATGCACAGGCGTTTTGTTGTTGTTTGGATTCTCATAGTGTTTCATTTTGCTTTGTTTAGTTAATTTTCATTAGTTGCCAACTTTTAAAAATCAGAACAGTTCACGTTAAAAAAAAATTCCAGATTATTTACTTCTCCGGAAAAATCAGATCTGGCACCATAAAGTCTGAGTTCCCATTTAGCAACAGATAACTAGGGCTGGGTAGCAGCAGTTTTGCCCTTTGGAGGGGGCATGGGTCCCCTCTGGAAAGCCTCTTGCATTTACATTCCCTGCCTGGAACTACTAGGCCCTTAAATTAACAACCACTATAAATAGAACATGCCCTTAAAACATGGATTTCAAACATAAAGAACAATGAGGAATAAGGAATATTACACAGGACATAACCACCTTTTAGCTTGCTTATATTTCCTATTTTGCATAAGATTTTTTAAAAAATCAGTAAAACATTATATATATAAATTTAAGCTCCTGTTTATTCTTCCCAAATCTCAATCCTCTTTCTTTTTTTTCTTTTCTCACTCTCTTTTTTTTTTAAAATTCAAGTTTACTAGGGTGACCACTCTTAGTAAAGTTACATAGATTTCAGGTGTACAATTCTGTAACACATCATCTATATATATATCACATTGTGTGTTCACCACACAGACTCAGTTCTCTGTCCATCTCCATATATTTGATCCCCTTTACCTTCATCTACCCCCCCCCACCCTCTGGTAACCATTTAACTATTGTCTGTGTCTATGAGTTTTTGTTTCTCATTTGTTTGTCTTGTTCTTTTGTTGTTTTTGGTTTTATATACCACATATCAATGAAATCATATGGTTCTTGACTTTCTGTCTGACTTATTTTGCTTAGCATAATAATCTCAAGATCCATCCATGTTGTCACAAATGACACTATTTCATCTTTCCTTACCGCTGAATAGTATTCCATTGTGTATATATACCACATCTTTATCCAATTATCTATCAAAGGACACTTTGGTTGTTTCCGTGTTTTGGCCACCGTAAATAAAGCTGCAATGAACATCGGAGCACATATATCTTTACAGATAAATGTTTTCAGATTTTTTTGGGTAGGAGAAACATTGCTGGGTCATATGGTAATTCTATTCTTAATTTTTTGAGGAACCTCCACACTGCCTTCCAATCTGCATTCCCACCAACAGTGTATCTTTCTCTAACTACACAAATAACTATTATTCTGACTTTAGCTTTTTCATTTTCATGCATCCTTTTTTAGTTTTGCAATATAGCTATTGGTGTATTTTTTAAAACTGTACTCTTTTTGCAAAGTTTAATATATGTATCCTTCTGCACCTTGCTTTATTCACTCAAATTTACATTATTGAGATTTATCCAAGCTGAAACAAGTAGCTCTAGTTAGTTCATTTAAACAGATCTATAAGTTGTTTAAATTTATTTTGTGAAATATTTTTTGTCTATACCTCAGTTTATTTAATCCATTTTTCTATTGTTGAAAATTTATGTCATTTACAATTGTTGACTATTTCAGACAATGTTGCTTTGAACATTCTTGTGCAGACTTTCTTGCACACGTGTGCAAGACTTTATGATATACATAGCAAGGAATTCCTGGACCTGGAGGTGTACTTATCCTGTTTTCTTGAATATTGCCAAATTTCTCCCAAATGTTATTTTATATAATTTGCCCTCCTATCAGCAGCATACAACAGCTCCTGATACTCTTTTTTCAAACTAACCCTTGTCACTTTTTCATTTTTTGTCCATTTAGTGGGAGTAAATATTACTTTGTTACTGTTTTAATTGCACTTTCCTTTTTTGCATTGTCTTGATTACTAGTGAGATTGAACCTCTTTTCAAAAAGTCATTGGTTTTTCAAGTTATTGAGATTTACCTGGTGTGGTGTTTCTTTTCTTTTCTTTTCTTTTTTTTTTTGGTCATTTTTCAACTGTTGCTTTATTTTTCTTATTGATTAAGATGGACACTTGATATATTCTAGATACTAAATCTTTTGTTGATTATATGCATTGAAAATATGTTATCCCAGGCTTTGGCTCATTTTTCAATTTTGGTGCCTTTCATATACAGTAAATTTCAATTTTAATATAAAAATTTTCAATACATTAAGTTGTCAATACAATTTAATTTAAAAATTGTCAAACAATACATTTGTGCTTTTTGAACCTTGCATAAGAAATTCTTATTTAAGCCTATGTCATAAGATACTCTTACGTATTTTCTTCTAAAACGTTTGCTTTTCACATTTAGGTCTTTAATCAACTTGGAATTTATCTTTGCACATAAAAACATAACCTTATTTTAGTTTTAAGTATGGATATCCATTTGTCCCAGCATAATTTATTGACCAGTCCTATGCTTTCCCCAAGTTTATAACTCCACGGGTGAATACAGAGGTTTGAGGCTCTCAGTTCTGCTCCATTCATTGGTTTATTTGTCTGTTGTTGTGTCAATATCACACTAAGTTACTATAACTTTAATATTTTTTGATACTTTGTAGGGAAAGTCTCTCCATCTCTGATTATCTTGATTCCAAGTAAGAAAATCATCAGATATTGGAAAATTTATCAAGGATAAGAATAAACTTTTCTAGATAGCTACTTAAAATATATATAGTATTCTTCACAAATTTTAGGAAGATAAACAAATGCGTTCCTATGGATGGACAGCTTTTCCAAGTGAGCTGGGCCCCAGGTTCTAGTCTAACTTAGATTCTCTAGGGGTAACATGGCTTCTTGAAAGTAGAACTGTGCCTCTCACAGTGGTTCTACCCTGTTTCCATAAGTCCAGGCCCTTTCTTGTTTATGAACAATTGTGGGGGATACGGCCGTGCTATCTGAATCTCAGGACTCCTTTTTCAATGTCTATTGCCTTCTCCCCTCTCAGTGACCTACCTCCCCACCCCCAGAAATCCTCCACTTTCTCTATAGGCTTTCTCTCACAAATTTTCAAGTTTATTTATCTTCTAGAAAATGATAGCCTTCAAAAAGATAATAGGTTTAGAATATTGGCCCTTTGCGACCTAAAACTTGTACACCCTACCTTCAGACCCCAGGAAGTCTAGTCCTTAAAAAACATGGTGCGATTCACTGCCTCCCCAGAGACTTCATATCCTGCTCCAAATGCATACTTATCTCTACAGGGCAAGGGTTGTAACAAATTACACCAAGATCTCTACTACGCTGGCTAGCATGGAAAGAAAATAAGCCAGAATTGGGGTGGGAGCTGGAACTGGAGAAACCAACTCAATAGTGAGGTCTGAAGGCACAGTTCAAAAGTCATGATACGTCCTTTATGATATAGGAAGCCATTCTGTCCTATGTTACAATCTATAAATGGGGAAGGGGAGGTTCCAGGAAACAATCAATATTTAAAGTAAGGCACATGTTTATATCTATTCATGTAGAAGACATTAATTAAATTTGTTAAGAGAACAGGTAAACAGTTGAGCCATCATCCACCATCCATATCCAACGAGTTCAACAAGTCAGCCTCAACCCCTTCTGCCATATGCTCCTCAGTCAGTCAGTAAACTCAGCCTTATTATTTCAGTTTTCAACAAGTCTAGAGGCAAGGCGTTCCAAAGTTTTTTACTCAGCAGCTCAAAAAAAATTGTCAAGGACCTGGTATTTTTCCTTCTTTCCCGTCTGCCATCCTCACATGTTGGATCTTGATAACCAAGTTTACTATTTGGAAGTGCTGATAAGGCTACATGAAAAAGTTAAACGACCAGAAGTTTTCACCAACAATTCGTGGCTCTTGCATCACAACAATGCACCAGCTCACACAGCACTGTCTGTGAGGGAGTTTTTAGCCAGTAAACAAACAACTGCATTGGAACACCCTCCCTACTCACCTGATCTGGCCCCAAATGACTTCTTTCTTTACCCAAAGATAAAGGAAATATTGAAAGGAATACATTTTAATGACATTCAGGACATCAAGGGTAATACGATGACAGATCTGATGGCCGTTCCAGAAAAAGTTCCAAAATTGCTTTGAGTGGTGGACGAGATGCTGGCCATCAGTGCATAGCTTCCCAAGGGGAGTACTTCGAAAGTGACTGTAGTGATATTCAGCAATGAGGTATGTAGCACTTTTTCTAGGATGAGTTTGTGAACTTAATTGTCCAACCTTGTATACGGTATAACCCCTCATGCAGCACATTTAAGTGTGTTTCTTTCCTGCTATACTGTATGTTCCTGTCCTGGTCATTGGTGCATGCCTACTGTCAAGCACAGTAATTGGCATATCGTCGGTACCGAGTAAATGTTAGCTACGTTAACAGAGCCCACTATGTGGTTTGTTCCCTGGGGATTCCTCTCAGAAAACAAAACATCACAATCTCTTGAGCACCCCAGTCATCCCCCTCCCTTCTCTCTTTTGTTGTCATCACTTCCATTTACTCTCGCTTCAGCTGCTGCCTCGGAGGTTAAATCTCTGGATTTCTCTAGGTACGGTATTTATAAAGGATAAATATGCTCTCTGTAAGTGAATGCCCCTCAAGACATTTATTTTCTGTACCCATGTTTCAGCATTCCCAATCTCGGAGACAGATCTTTTAACCTAAACATTGCCTCAGAGCTGGCAGATCGTGTCCAGACCCACTGAACTCCGGCTCACTATAAAACTCAATAATTTGCTGTCCTAAAATACGGGCAGCGGGGTACAGGGCCCGTCTGCTGCTGCAAGGAAATGTTATTGGAGAAACTCTAATTCTTAGTGACATATTTCGCATATTTCCCTTAGCTTTATTGTCGCATCAGGCAATAAACTGAAACTGCCTTCAAGTAGTGAAATAAAGTAGCTGGGAAATAAAAGTCATATAGACAGTATACTGGCTGCTATGCGTTTATCTTACTCTTCTTTAAAAATTCAAATCCTATGAGAAGAAATAAACAGAAAAAAAATAGTTACTGTTGTCAATAAAATAGATGCCAATTCCTGATGTAGAGTGACAGTTAAAGGAGAAAAAAATAGAAAACTTGGGACTTTGGGCAAATTATTACAAAGAGACGAAGAATGAGATTTTCAAGCCAATGTGAAGCTAGAGCAATGCCAACATAACTACTGACATTACTGGCTTAGTATCAGTGTATTAACAGCTGTCCTGGTGAGGTTGGCTTTTCGTACTGATATCCAGTTGGCATTTAGTTGAATGCAATAAACAGGAGTGATTAGAGTGGGGAGAAAGGGTGGGGTTGCATCGACGGTCAGACAGAGTAATCTGTGAGATGAATGTAGCTCAGATATTACATCTTGCGAATGTTGGACATAAGTGCAAGAAACGTGTTGTAATCAAGATTTCAGTCCTGTTAACAGGCAGATTTATTGAGGAGCTAATGAAGTTTAAGCTCTAGGCTCCTTTCACTCACACATGTAGGTCACTTCTAAGGACCAGAACCTAATTTGTCTCCATTATCTTTTTTGTTTTAAAGGTTTCCTCCTCTCCAATTATATGAGCTCCAAGCTCTAAAATACCTACATCTTTCCCTGCCAGTCACATTTAATTTTTAAAGCTCTCCCAAAAGATATCAACCAACATTATAATGAAACACTAATTTAAAAGAGAGTGTGAAGGACTACAATTCTGACAAAGAAATAAACCATGTCCTTCAACAAGTATTTATAACCCCTGATGAAGAGGTTTAAGATTCTATGTCTTTAAAGATATTACAGTGTAACTGAGGAATCAAGACATAGGCACATAAAAATAACTATTGCAATTAAAATAGAAAAATGGGAAGTTGTCAATGAACACATATTTATGAACTGTGAACTCTGTGTCAGGTACAGTATTGACACTTGGTATCCAATAGTTTATAGAACAGACATGATCAGCCTTTGTGGAACCCTATAATCGAGTAGAAGAGAAATTTTAAAAGCAAGTAAGTGAATAAATGGATTCATTAAAAGTTGTGAAAAGTTCTCTAAAAGAAACTATCAGGGTTCTAAGACAGAGATTAAAGAAATATCTTTTAGATGGGGCAGTCAGTGAAAGTCTATTTGAGAAAGTGAGAAACCTTAAAGGAGAGAAGAATCAGCCATGAAGAGATGAAAGAAACTATGCTTTGAGCAGACATGGCAAGACCTGAGGTGGGACATAGCTTGGCTGTCTTGGGCAATAGAAAGGAAGCTAGTGTGGGTAAATACAGCAAGAGACATGAGACATGAGATAAGGCAAAAGACCCTGGATATATTTTGCTGGCAGATGGAGACTGGACTTTTGCTATATTACATCTCTTAACTTTTAAAGGGATGGGATTAGAAAACTGACCTTGGTTCTTAGAACACAGCAGTCCAACTAGTACAAGATCTAACCACTGCTTTGCAACAGTTAGTTTATAAAAGTTTCAATAAAGGGAAAAAGGTTAAGTATGTGTTGCTTTTATAAAGTTCTTATATTTCATTTTCTGTCTAAATATATATATATATATATATATATATATATATATATATATCCTTGCTGATTTCGTTTTTATTATGTTAGAAAATGGTGAAAGCCCACCTTTGTAATTGGATGTCAACACTATCATCCACTTGGGTTATAAAAGAATGGGTAAGGCTGTGCTCCACCCCATCTTTGGGAGAAGTTCCCAACCATGTTCACAGACCTTAACCATAGATGCCTCTTATTTTATTTTCCCATCTTAAGATAGGGGAGGAGTACGATAGGAATAGTAATTTCAACTGTCCAGACTTCTAATATAAAGAATGAAATCTTACCAGCTGTGGTCTGAGGCACTGTGTGGGCAAAATTTCATTAGTGTTTAATATTGACTTGGATAAAGATAATAAAAGGAATTGTGGTGAAAACCTTTTGGCTGACTTCTTTCTCTTGGAGTTCTGAATTCCCATTTTATTTTTTTATGAAAGGACCAATCAATTAGGGCTTGACAAAGAGGAGGTGGACAGGGGCTTGATTATACCTGGCCTTCAAGCCAATGGCACGAGATTCGATTTTGATTTAAACGCAATGGAAAGCCATTGAAAAGTCTTAGCTTGGAAAATTATTTGGTCCAGTCCATGTTTTAAGAAGCTGTATATTCAGAGAACAAATTGATGGTTGCCAGACGGGAGGGGGGTTCGGGGGCTGGGTGAAAAACGTGAAGGTATTAAGAAGTACAAATTGCCAGTTATAAAAACAGTCATGGGGATGTAAAATACTGCATAGGAAATATAGTTAATAATATTGTAATAACTATGTATGGTGTCAAGTCAGTACTAGACTTATCGGGAGGATCACTTTGTAAGTTATATGAATGTCTAATCACTATGTTTTACACCTGAAACTAATATAATATTGTATGTCAACTGTAATTGAAATTTTTTTAAAAAAAATTTAAAAAAGAAGTTCTGTTTTAAGAAGAATCATAGACAATAAATTCTATATGTGTGTGCTGATCACAGAGAGGGGAACTTCTGCGTGGTGATAAAACTGGGACTTTAAATGATGGATGAAATTAGATAAGCGGGGAGAGAATAAGCGAGGGTGTTCATGGTATGTGCAATGAAATGAGAAAAGGTTTTGAAGCAGGCTGGCATGAGGAACATAGGGAATATACCCATCTGACTCAGGTTATTAAGTTCTGATCAAATTATAATGGATGGTGTGCATCAGACTTAGGAATATTTAGGTAATAGGAGACTGAAAATATTATATGCATGATACAATGGAAGTAAAGCTTCAGAAACATGAGTTTGGCAGAAATGTGAAGGGAGGATCTATTTGAAAGTGGAAAAGAATGGAAAAAAACTAAATAAGAAAAATCTGAGCAATAAAATACATCTGAAGTAAGATATGTATTTTCTTTTTTAACTTCCAGTTAAAACCTAGATAAGCTTGGCAATGGTGGTGTTTTTCTTTGATTAGCAGGCTAGGGAGAAAGAGCAAGACCAGGATAAATGCAGCTAGAGCTAGGGCCAGCTGTGAGACAGGCCCTAGGGAAGGTGAAGAGTCAAAACCCCACTGAACACGGTACCCTGGGCATGGGTATGAGTCAGTTGTATTTAGCGAATCTAATATAGGAGATGGGGTATGGTGGCTGGTGTCGTGTATATGTGTTGATATCATTGGTCGCTGTTGGAGTCAGGTAAGTGGTCCCAAGCGGGTGGGAGTGGAGGGAAGGCATCAAAAAGAAAGGGGACTGGCAGGCTAGGTTGTTCATTAAAATCCATGGTGGAAGTTAAGGAATAACTTCATCATAATGAAAGTATCCAGGTTGCATTTTGGGTATTCTGACCTCAATAAGTAAAATATCAATTAAATATCCCGCCCGTTGAGGAAAGGGGGCCCCTAACATTACAAGCCTTGGTTCCAGTGGCCTCAGGGCCGGGACTAATCTGAGACTGCTGAATGAAGGGAGGTAGGTGTATAACGCAAAGGGCCCAGGGACCTGCACTCGTGGTCTGGGTTCTCTCTGCCACTTTACTAGTTGGATGACAAGTTGTAAATCTTTCTGAACCTCACTTTCTTTTCCTAAAATGTGTGGCTACTAATACCTAAATGGCACAGTTGCTATGATAATGTTTATAAAAGTGCTTGATACAGAAAATGATTTATTAAAAGGCAGCTTTTTAAAAAATTAATGATATTAGAAAAAATAGCCTGGAACTTGTATCAGTTGTTACCCCAATGGACTATTATATAGCCTGAAATATAATATAACCTGAAAAATTCATTTCCCCAGTGCTATGAGATAAAGAAGTAATAAGAATAAATGAGTATGTATTATATCTCTGCCTACCGGGCCACAAGCGGGCATATACTGATGGTAAATACTAAGGAACATCAGACATAATGGTTCAGAATGTGGAGTGAATCCTTGGTGAGCTGGATCTTTATGTTCACCTCTGGAACATAAAGAACATTGGTGTCTTATGGCATTTTAGAAAAGGCGGCTCAGAGTCCATGGAGAGACTATTATAAGCATCAGCCCTTATTAAAGACATTTGAAAAATGACAGCATCAGGTCACTCACTTGGCAGTTGGTGGGGGGAAAAAGAGGGCCACATTGATGAACGTGCACACAGAAAAGTCAAGTATGCTTATAGGAGAAGAGACTGTAAAAGACATCATGATATGCTACTTTGGGGTATAATGAAAGTAAAATGATGTATAAAAGCAAAGTTATTACAGAAAAGAAGTAGTGGTTATTTAGCAAGTTATATAGTGGAGCTACTGAAAGTTCCTAGAGAATAAAGAAAGGAGAAGAAGCCATTGTCTAAAGGAGAGGTCCTCCCAGGTGTTCTCCTAGGATGTGTTCCCCCACCACTGTAGCACTTAACCACCCCAGAATGCAATTGACCATCTGGTTGTTTCCCCCATGAGTTCACAAGCTCCACAAGAGGAAGTCGGTCTAACGTGTTTAATATTCTTGTTACTATCCCCAGGGTCTAGCACAGTGTTTGGCACATAGTAAATGTTCAATAAATGTTGGATGTTAAATGAATACTCAAGGTGGCATCATAGAATATACTGTGGCAACTCGTGGAAAATGAGGTAAATAAAAGAAATTTCATAGGGAGAAAAAAAGGAACAGGCAGTGCAGCACATAGGCAGATAATGTCTTTTAAAAAAATGCCCATGTTTCATGTCTAAAAAATGGGAAACCAACTTTTTCATCTGTAACCCTGAAGTAAAAGAGAAGAGATAAAAGTGCAATTAATTCTAAGTTGTAGCTGAGTACACTTTAAAATTTAAATTGTAGCCATAGTGGATAGCAATCAGATTCAAGGTCAATTTATGGTGAAAATAGTTGTTTAGTTTATGACTTAAAAAGATATATACCATTGGATATTTTACGTATATGATCTAGTCTTAGAAAAATTTACATGTTAAGGAAAAAGAATCTTCAAGTATAAAATTAAAGTTTAATCAGGAACAGTAAAAACAATATGGCTATTAATTCAGCACTAAAGAAGACAAGACTTAAGGCCCAAAAGCCTCACAGACTAAGTTTGACAAATGTGACCCATGAGAGAGGTAGGATGACCTGGAGGTGTTGGAATTGGATGTACACATCTATTGCTATATGTTACAGCTGGATGATTTAAGAGACCCCAAAGCTAATGAATATCACAAGGAACCAGAAATTCCCTTGATAGCCATGTATACATGTGTAAAATAACAAAGAATCTGAATGCAAGTGCTTGTACTTCATCACTCGGTCTGAAATTCTATCCAATCCATTCAAGTCCAGAGAAATGTGCAGTTTTAGCAAAAATCAGTCCTACTCTTGAAACAAAATATTAATGTTACCACTGATGCACCCACATTTTTAGGCATTCTTCATTTCAGATGTTCTTAATAGAACTCTGACATTGCATCTAATCAATCCATATTAAAGGGCCAGCAATAGGACTTGACATTTCTTCTGGAAAATTACATGTGTTAATATAAAATCTGGGTATTTGCCATAGAGTTATTTTGTATTAAGTGAAAACTGCTGCTTAAGAAAACAAAAAAATTTGCCTGAAGAAAATTTGGAACTTTTATCCAGCTTAATTTGGTACTGAAATTCAAAAAACGAGACAGGATAAATACATTGCTTTTTCTATGCTGATATTTGTGTCAAATGAAATTCCTTTTGCAGTTTGTGTCCTTGTGTTTGCTATGATACAGTTTATCCCATATTAAGTCCAACTTTAAAACAATAAGGTTTTTGAAAGTAATAAAATTTAGCTTGAGGGAAAAATTACCAGTGAAACTTTGGGTGGATGGGGTAATTGGACAATCAGACACAGTACACAGTATCTTTCTAGAAAGACTAGTTATATTGTGGATAGTTTATATATTCTTCTAAGATATAAAATATTATTATATATACCAAGAATAATTGCAACTCTTATTAGTTTCAGCTTGGTACAACACATCATTAATGTTAGAATCATCATTTTTTTATCAGTTTGGACCAAGATGGCAGAGCGGGTAAACACTATGCTTGCCTCCTCTCACGATCACATCTAAATTACAACTAACTACAGAACAGCCACTGAGAATTACCTGAAGTCTAGCTGAGCCGAAGACCTAAGGACATACAGAAGAAGCCACCTAGAGACTGGTAAGAGGGGCAGAGACATGAAATGGACTGGTTCCACACTGGCGTGTGATTGTTAAAAATTGAGAGGGATATCTCATCTACAGAAGTCCCCCATGAGGAGTAAAGGGTCCCAGTTCCATACCAGGCTCCCCAACCCAGGGTTCCAGTGCTGTATAGAGAAGTCCCCCCACAACTTCTGGCTGTGAAAACCAGTGGAGATTGTAACTGAGTGATATGGAAGGCTGCTGGAGTCCAAGGCAATTGTCTTAAAGGGCCTGCACACAGACTTACTTGCTGACGGACTCACTTGCTTGGAGCTCCAGCACTGGGGTAGAAGTTTGAAAGGTGGCAGGGACATATAGGGAGGAACTGAGTTGTCTGGCTTCAGGGTGAGTCCTGGGGGGCAGCTTTCTCCCAGAGAGAAGTGCTGGCAGAAGCCATTGTTTCTTTGTTGAGCCCTCCCCCTCTCCCAGTGTGCAGATGCAGGTTGGCTGCCATATTGGAGTCTCCATCAACTTGCCTAACAATGTCCATCCACCCCACCCTGGTGATTTCCTGAGATTCCCCCCCCCAAACTTGCAAGCCCACTCAAGCCCCTTCCAGTGGCTTTTCTATATACACAGCCTCTCATGGCTCATGCTGTGGACTTTCCTAAAATCTCTCAATGGTTCACAAAACCTAAATAAGCAGCATCCTGCTTCATCATGTCCTGTGACTCTTGCTGAACAGTCCAAATCCTGGTACTAGTGGCAGCTGGCCTCAGTTCACAGCTTGGCCTCTTGAGATACCTCCAACCCCAGTGCAGGTGGCCTCCATATGCAGGTTGCTTTGTGGCTTATGCCAGGTGGCCCTAGGCAGGGCATAGGCTTCTGCTGAACTTAGTCTGTGGTAGAGTCCCTCCTATTGTAGTTGAGCCTTGGTTGCTGTTTACATTGTCAATGAGAGGCTCTACCAGCTCAGGTAACAGGAGAGATTGCACCACTATGCCACACAGGACACCTACTAAATAAGTCCACTTTATGAATACCAGGAGGCATAGCACCCCTACCTAAAACATAGAAACAAACACAGGGAAGAAGCCAAAATCGGGAGAGAAAGAAACATGTCCCAAATGAAAGAACAGAACAAAGCTCCAGGGAATAAACAAACAAACAAAAACAAAAACAAACAAACAAAAAAACTAAACATATGTAGACAAGCAATCTACCAGACACAGAGTTCAAAACACTGGTTATAAGGATGCTCAGTGATCTCAATGAGAACTTCAACAAAGAGACAGGAAACATAAAAATGGGGATAGAAAACATACAAACATAAAGAATACAAAAATGAAATTAAGAATACATTAGAGGGAATCAACAGATTAGATGAAGCAGAGGATTGAATCATCAATTTAGAAGATAAGGTAACAGAAAATGCCCAATCAAAAAGCAAAAAGGAAAACAAAACAAAACACACCATAAATAAAGCTGAAGTGAACATCAGAGCACATATATCTTTATATATAAATGTTTTCAGATATTTTTGGTAGATACCCAGGAGAAGAATTGCTGGGTCGTATGGTAATTCCATTCTTAACTTTTTGAGGAACCTATAGTGGCTGCACCAATCTGCATTACCATATATAAATATGTATCCTTTGCCTAGAAATACATGTAACTTTTTTCTCCTTAGATTATTGCTCAAAATAGAATGCAATTTACTTCAAAATCTTGATTACAACATAATTAGTGATTTTGCTAAAATGGTAAAATAAATTTTGTGACATAGATAATAATTAAAAACTAAAAAGAAAAAAGAAATAAAAAAAAATGAGGATAGTTTAAGGGACCTCTGGGACAATATCAAGCATTCCAATACTCACATTACAAGGGTTCCAGGAGAAGAGAGAGAGCAAGGAGCTGAAAACCTATTTGAACAAATAATGATGGAAAACTTCCCTAAGCTGGTGAAAGAAATAGACATACAAGACCAGGCAGAGCAGAGTCCAAAAGAAGATGAACCCAAACAGGCCCACACCAAGACACATCATAATTAAAATGTCAGAGGTAAAAGGCAAAGAAAGAATCTTAACAGCAGCAAAAGAAAAGCAGTTAGTTACCTACAAGGGAGCTCCCATTAGAATGTCAGTTGATTTCTCAACAGAACCTTTCCAGTCCAGAAGGGATTGGCAGAAAACATTCAAAGTGATGAAAAGAAAGGACCTACAACCAAGTTTACTCTACCCAGCAAAGCTATCATTTAGAATTGAAGGACAGATAAAGAGTTTCCCAGACAAAAAGGAAGCTAAAGGAGTTCATCAACACCAAACCAGTATTACAAGGAATGTTAGAGGGGATTTCTTTAAGATGAAAAAATGTACATAAAAAAATATGAATAGAATGACAATAGCTACATATATGTCAACAATTACTTTAAATGTAAATGGATTTAATGTTCCAATAAAAAACACAGGGAGGCTGAATGAATAACAAAACAAGACATATGCTGCCCACAACAGATCCACTTCAGATCGAAAGACACACACAGACTGAAAGTAAAGGGATGGAAAAAGATACTTCACGAAAAAAAAAAAAAAAAGAAAAATCTGGGGTAGCAATACTAATGCTAGACAAAATAGACTTTAAAACAAAGATTATAACAAGAAACAAGGAACGGCCCAATAATCCCACTTCTGGGTATTTATCTGAAGAAACCCAAGACACTTCTTTGAGGGTAAGTGTGTATCCATATGTTTATTGCAACATTGTTTACAGTGCCAAGATGTGGAGGCAGTCTGGGTGTCCATCAATGAATAAATGGATAAAAAGGAGGTGGTACATATATACAATGGAATACTGCTCGGCCATGGAAGGGAATGGGTTTTTGCTATCTGCAGCGGCATGAATGGACCTGGAGGGTATTGTGATGAGCGAAGTATGTCAGAGAAAGAAAGATAGATGCAATGTGATTTCACTTATATGTGGAATCTAAAGGACAAAATAAACAAACAAACAAAACAGAAATAAACTCATAATACAGAGAACATTTTGATGGTTGCCAGATGGGAGGGATGTTGGGGGTGGGTAAAAAAGGTGAAGGGATTAAGAAGTACAAATTAGTAGTTACAAAATAGTCATGAGGATGTAAAGTAAAGCATAGGGAATATAGTCAATAGTATTGTAATAACTATTTATAGTGCCAGGTGGATACCAGTTGGGATCAGTTCTTAAATTATATAAATGTCTAACCACTGTGCTGTACACCTGAAATTAATATAAAATAATATTGCATGTCAACTGTAATTGAAAAATTAAAAAAGGGAGGAAAAGGTGAAGGAGAATAAGAGGTTCAAATTTCCATGTACAAAACAAATAAGTCTTGGGGATGTCACATGCAGCATGAAGAATAAAGTCAATAATATTATGATGGCGTGGTACAATGTCAGATGGTTGAGTGTATGGTCATCACTTTTTTAGGAATGTAAATGTTGAATAACTATGGTGTACATCTGAAACTAATATTGTGTTAGCTATATTTTAATAAAACTCTGAAAAATTATTATTTTCAAGGTTCGGACATTTAAAAGGCATTGAGTATATGATGTATCCCCTATTTAATAATTACATTACCTAATATACTCTAATTTATATTGGGCAAAAGTTGATTGCTAATACCATTAATTCAATCCAATCTATATTTGCTCACTTTTTATAAGACAAAAACATTAGCTCAAATAAAAATCTCATATTGGCAGAGTCACATTTAATAATAGATTAGATGAACATGAAAGCTCAAAAGTTGTATGCATCAACCGTCCATGCTTTATGACAACTCAGTACTGACTTGCCAGAGAGAGTCTGTTTTGCCAGAACCTCACTAGCTTCTTCTTCTCTATCCAAGTTCTTGAGTTTGATAGCTTCAGGAATTAGCCCTGGATCTTCTCTCTGTGTCTTAGTCACTTAACAGTGCTGTACATAGCATCTCCAGCACAAACCACTCATCCAAACTCCAAATGCCCTTTATATTTTCACTTGGATATCACATGTCCATTTTAGAATCTATTCTCCACAGTTATATTTTTAAAATGTGAATGAAATCGTGCCTTTTTTTCTGGTTAAATTTCTTCAGTGGCTTCCATTTCATTTAGCCTAAAATTCAAATTCCTTACCATGGTCCGAAAGGCCCTGTTTGATGATTTCTTTCTAATTCTTCACATCATCTCCTCATTGCTCGTAGCTATCTTGATTTTCCTTTACTTCCTTGGAGGAACTCTTTCCAGGCCTTTACACTTGTCTCTGGACTGTTCTGCTTTTCCTGCAGCTGTTCCCCCATTCTTGATTTTCCTCAATGTTGGGTCAAGGAACAAAGACCACCCTCGTAGAGGCTTTCTCTGAACCTCTTCCTAAAGTCTCTCTTCCTATGTGCTCTCCTCACCCAGACTTTTTTTTCATCTTAGCACTAATGACAATCTGAAACCATCTTGATATATTTTTCAGTATTTTGAAATCTATAAACACACTTTTGTTCTCCCACCCTGTCTAGTTGCACCCTACTCCATTCAGCTAGAAGCCTCTACCATCTCAGAGATTAGGGTTGCTATAGCATGAATATGAGAAAAAAATGGAATCAGGATTCTGTTTATTTCAGCAATAGCATTTATAAAACACAAAGAGTTTTGATTTATAAGAGTTTGTAGGGAAAAAATGGGGGGACTTGAGGAGTGAAATGTCTTTTCCTGAAGTTCTGAAGGAGTTTCAGTTTATCCATATGTGACAGTTGTAAAAGAAAATGTATTGAAAATTATTGATTATAGTAGAAAAAGGATTATGGAAAAGTGTAAATGAGGAGTGTAACCGAGGTAGAGATAAGTAGCCTTAATTAATTTGACTTTCTCCATGGGGTGGGCTTAAGGCAGGGAGAAACTGAAAGCCATTTCTACTGCCTCTAATAGAGACTCAGAGTGATACTCTCTGGGATTGACTTTTAGATTCTTTGTCTACTAGCAGAGTCTTTGAGTCAGATGCCATAGTTGTCTTCCCTGTAAAATGAAGATAGTATTTCCTACTTCATAGAACCTTGAGGATTAAAGTAGTTAATACATATATAGCACTCAGAACAGGGTCTGACGCAGAGTAAGAGCTCAGTATTTAGCAGTTTTTATTACTATCTATCTAACAACCTCTCATTTATAGTTTAAAATTGTAGTTAGGCCTCATCTCTGCTCTGAAGACTTTAAGTCTATCTCTTTTCTAATTTTCCTCTCCAAACATATATACACACAAAGTATTTGCCTCTCTCTGTTGTTAAATTACTTAAATCACTTAATCTACTTAAATTACTCAATGTCATGAAGAAATTCACTGTCAATCCAAAATTGGTAAACTACCAGTAAATAAAGATGGGTTAAATTTTGCTAAATTACTCCCAATTCCTTTTAAAGGAAAAAAGTTTTCTGTGATGACAGTTTCTTAGAAATAAATTTAAATAAATTTGTAGAACTGTAAAATTTTACATTACAGGTAAAGTTTATTTTCTCAAAGGTATTTTATCAGGCACACTGTTAATTTTTTAAAAGAGCTCGAGAGAATTTATATTCCATTCTTAAACGTTAAACTTTTGTAAACTAAAAATTTCTAAGTGATTTATTACTGGGAAGGGCAGTATTCCCTTCTTACATTTTGAATCGAATGTTAATGTCTTCATCGTATACTTATGGCATCATTATTTTAAGAACACAAAATCACACACCAATTATTTTCAATTGCATGTTGCCGTAACTTTTTCCCTCTGAGAGACTGTTTTACTTTAAAGTACATCACATTCACTTGTGGGAACTTCTAGAAATCCCACTAATTAAATGCACATGGAAAAATTAGTATTCCAAGGTTGCTTTATAGGTTATACTTAGATAATAGATTAGCACAAGTGGAGCAAGAACAATAAAATAAACCGTAAGTCAAAGGAATGATAAATTTTAAATCTGTGCCCTGAGAGGTAAAGTATACCTTTTACCTTAAAAGATTGTTACTAACCATTTATTCTATAGAGGCTTTAAGAAAAATACATATTGAATCAATAACTATAGTTCTGGAATTCTTTATAATTTGTCAAACAAATTTATATATATATATATTTATATTTATATATATGTATGTTTAATCTCAGAAGATGACCCTGGAGTTTCTAATCTTCAGTAAGAGTGATTTAGCTATAATGTAAAACTCGAAGCAATTCTATTTTGGTAAAGTGTGGAATTGCATCTTTGGTCCTAGTAATTAACATATCAGTGAGCTAAACAATTTCATTAATTTAATTATGACCTTTTCCTTTATTTATGAAAAACTTCTCTCTCTTACCCACCTTGGTGTTACTATTGGAAACATAGATTGTTTACATAACTATTCATTTCTTTCCCAAGTGGCTTTGTTGCATCTTCAAACCTTATTTAATCTCTAGTCTTGGAATGTCCTCCCTCTTCATACCTCATTTCCTTACCAGAAATACTTTTCTTTCTGCATCAAAGTTCCCCCAAATCTCACCTTCTCCCCAAAACTTCCCAAACTGTCAACAAAACTATAATGATTTTCAACTTAAGTCTTACAAAGTGGGCCAGTTTGATGTAAACATATTGTCTTTTTCTGTCCAACCCTCTCCTCCACCACCCAATGACCCCACTCCTATTACAGAAGTCTGCCTTGAATGGCCCTTAGCCTCTGTTTTCTCATCAACCTTTACCTGTCTTGCATTCCATTCCCTCAGGGCTTTCAGTTGATGATTAGATCATCTGAGAAACTAATTTGAGCTGATGTAATGTTATGAAATACCGTGTTTCCCTGAAAAGACCTAGCCGGCCAATCAGCTCTAATGCATCTTTTGGAGCAAAAATTAATATAAAACCTGGTCTTAAACAAATGAGAAACAAGAACTCATAGACATAGACAATAGTTTAGTGGTTACCAGAGTGTAAAGGGGAAGGGGGTGGTAGAAGAGGGTAAAGGGGATCAAATATATGGTGATGGAAGGAGAACTGACTCTGGCTGGTGAACACACAATGTGATTTATAGATGATGTAATACAGAATTGTACACCTGAAATCTATGTAACTTTACTAACAATTGTCACCCCAATAAACTTTAATTAAAAAAAACAAAACAAAACAAAACAAAAACCTGGTCTTATCTGACCGGGTATAATATAATATAATATAATATAATATAATATAATATAATATAATACCGGGTCTTACATTAATTTTTGCTCCAAAAGATGCATTAGAACTGATTGTCTGGCTAGGTCTTATTTTCGCGGAAACAGGGTAGTAGTGCCTATGGTCATGTGATAGGATGAGTATAAAACACAGAATCTGAGAATGTATGAGCTCAGAGGGCAGAGATCATCAGTCACTATGCAAGGAGACTGGAACCAGCTAGTGAGATTCTACTACAACTAGAAAAAAGCTTCATCTCTGATTCGTTTTATAGCTTACTACATATATACGTGTGTGTGTGTGTGTGTGTGTGTGTGTGTGTGTGTGTGTAGTTTTGGCACTTCAAAGAAAACAAATTTGATGATTAGTGAAAACCTTCATTCAGAGAACACGGTGTTTAAAAAATTCCATGGAATAAATAGGTGTTATTAAAACTAAAATTTAATGCATTATAATTAAGCAAGTAGCCATTGTAACATAACTTCTGATTAGATATTACTTTCCTTGAGCATGTTCTGATGTACCGACCTACAGGCCAAATGACTTCATTCCCAGAATGGCAACTTCCCAGCATGACACACCCTGGAACGTATTATTGTGGTTTCAAAATGGTCTCTGTAGTGGCAAATTTGTCATAATTAAATGTTTTACAGAAAATAGTAACATGCCTATTAAAGTATTAAGTGAATATTATTCCTAATTATACATTTTGACATGTGTGAAGATTTATATCTATATAATTTAATATATTGTTTCCATTTTATATTTATTAATTATATGGTAATTTACATAAATACACATACATAAGTCATATGATTTATATATCGTATATAATTATATATGCATATATAATTTTAAACTCATTTTAACTTTTTCCAGATTTAGTTCACACTCTGTCTCTACTTTGACCCCATTTTATTTTTAATTTATTTAGCTGATACCTTACTTCAAGATATAAAACTTTTGAGAAGACTGATAGACCAAGAATAAAGCAAATGTGGTCTTTATGAATTTAAAAAGCAAATAAACTAACATCTATGTTAGTAAGGACAAGGAGTAACAGGTAAGTTCTCTCACTACTGGTGAAGATGTACATTGCTACATTTTTTTATTCTGAATGTCAATTCAGTCTTTATAGCAAATGCCTTAAAACTGTACACACTTTTTCATCTAAAGGTATCCTCTTCTAGAGATTCTTCCTAAGGACATAATTAGATAAAAGTATAACGTTGCACATCTAGTGATGTTCATTGTAGCACTGTGCATCACATTAAAATGATGGCAAACATCTAAAAGTACAAAAATGAGCTTGATTAAATATACTATGCCATATAGCTACAATGAACAGTACACGCTTTAAAATGATTATGCACGTTACATATATTAATATCGGAAATGTTTATATGCATTCATTGAAAAAGTCATATTATAAATAAATATATATATAGTATGACCTCATTTTTAAACTATGAATTTTTACGTGTATATACACCACTGTGTGTGTGTATACCCTTCTTTGTGAAGGAAAAAAGTCTACATTTATAGCACTAATGAATTTTCCATGATGAAGAAAATATTCTATAATCTGTGTTCAATATAGTAGTCTCTAGCCACTTGTGGCTGTTGAGCACATGCAGTTTGCCTGGTGCAACTGAAGAACTGAATTTTTAATTTAATTTAAATTTAAACATTACATGTGGCTAGTGGCTACTGTACCAGGTAGCGCAGATCAAGACGGGTATATGTAATTATTTACTGTTGTTTATTTTTTTCTTTTTTCTTTTCTAATTTCTAAGGTTTACAAATTACATGTATTACTTATCTGATAAGAATAAGGGTTCCTTTTTGAGGGTTCATGGAGGTAATTCAAGCATAGGTCTGAGTCAGAAGACCTGGATTTGGCTACATTAAATTTCTAAGTTTGTGTAATACCTGAAACATCTCTTATGATATTATAATTTCATGGTGCTTTAATTAAATTATTTAATGTTTATGCCAATGTCTTCATTTAGAGAAAATTAAGAGTAAACAACCTTTTCTTTATCTTGGAATTTCTATGTGGAAAATGAAGGAATGGAGAAAAAATAAATGTAAGAATACTGAAATCAATAATGATTATGATGTTTATGAACTAGGAAATGAAAACTAAAAGGATGGAGTGAAAGAGCCACCACATTTACCAAAAGCAAATGAAATTACTTGAGACAGAGTTCTTAATGTGAATGAAACCTTTGACATATGTCTTATAGTTAACCATTAACCATTTTAATAAGGCATACGTAATAAAAACAAAAACATTTGTCTAAGACTATCTCACTGATTAGATGAGTTATCCAAAACATTAATAGAAGCTATGCACTCCCATTTAATTAAATTTCACTAATTAAATTTTAAAATCCACATGACTACACAATAAAAATATAGCATTTTGTATGCCCAGTATGTAGTAACATAGTTAAAAACTAGTTCTCTGTTTTAAGAGACTGGTAAAGGATCTTCTTAAGATAATATTATGTATATTTATAAGAACCCGACTCAAAAAGTTCTTAATGAAAAGGGTCATTGCTTCATAAGATCAACAGAAATGCTCCGACAGCGGTACTTTAAAAACCATAGCAAAACTTTAAAAACAGTTACTTAGAAGTCTGATGAACACAAAATTATGAATCTTATATTCATAAATGAAATCAGGCATAGAGTATAATGGTACTTGGAAACTAACGTTTAAAGCAACTCAGAAAGCTCTGTCTCTAAAATGCCCAGAGGAAATAACGTATTTAAAGACTACTGAATGTATCTTAGGGTATTCTTGCAAGGTTCAAGTAAGAAACCAAAAGAAGTAAGCTATAATTATGCAGAAAAATAAACAGAAAGATGTTTTATATTAAGTATGAGAAATAGAAAGAATATCTCAACTACCCTAATGATTAGATTGAAGTGTTTTATTTACTTTTAATCTCTCAGAAAAACTCATTTGTGATTTGATTTGTCTAGGGGGCTACAAATGGATGAAAGAATGCACTAAAATATATGAGAAAATAGATATTTTTCTAAACTGAGTTCTCAATTTGCAAATTCCAATTCTTTTTTTTTAATGTTTTTCAACTTTATTACCCAAGATAATTGCATCCTTTTTCTTTTCTTCTGTTCTTTAATTTTCTCCCCCTCAACTGCAGTAAATTCTGGCAGTCTCCACCTCTGAGATAGATGCCAGCCTGGGGATTTCTGTGCTCTGCAGTTGCAGTCTCTTTCAGGGCACTTGAGGGCTAAATAAAAGCAGTGAAGAGTGGTTATGCCACTTTAATCAATTCCTCCTTGTTGCCATTTGGAATATGGTATAACAGAGAATTATGGGAAGAAAAATATTTTTCAGAATTATAGAGGATAGGTAGGGGAAAATATGCATATCTTTCGTAGAAACTGCTGTTTTAAAAACATCAGTATATACACAATCAGTAAGGATCAGTATTTACCATATTTTGTTGTGTATAATGCACACTTTTTTGCCCAATTGTGAGGGAAAAATATGGATGCACATTCTACATAGGTAGTACTAATTCCGTATCTATATAAATGTTTTTTTATTTATGCTTATGAGTTAAAAGTATAACACTAGAAATCAATAATGATATTCATATGCAAAATAATACCCTGAAATATGATAATTGGTTTTGTTGAACTTACAATGAACTTAAATGACGGAAGAGTTCTTGGCCTTCTATGATGTGTAAATATCGTAAATTTGTTACCGGTACATAAAATTTCTTGTATCTTGTATCTGTTCTTGTGTTTTGTAGTTATTTGTTAATAAAATTTCTTGTACCATAATATACTAAAAAATAAATGCCAAAATTCCTTTACAATACAAAACCAAGTACCTAAGTATAAACAAATAAAAATTTGACTTAAAAAATTAAAACAAAGGATTTTTTCTGAAAGTTTGGGCCAAAAACGTGGGTGCACATTATACACGGGAGTGCATTATACACAGAAAAAAAAAAAAAGGTAACTGGAGAGTATTTTATATCTCTTCCTTTTATTGATTCTTGTCCTTTCGGCCACTGAATAAAAGGGTAACATATAAGGTAATAAATAAACAAACTCATTTTCATTCTTTGCTACTTGGTTATGGTTTTGGAAAACTGTTTGCCAGGGTAGAAAAAGACACTAATCACCTCCTGATATGAGTAATTGGGCCTGTCCTGACAGTCCTTCTTTTTTTCTTTCCTTCCTCCTTTTTTTATTTTTCAATTATAGTTGACATTTAATATTACTTTATATTAGTTTCAGGTGAACAATGTAGTTGTTATCTATTTATACAATTTATGAAGTATTCCCCTGATAAGTCCAGTACCCACCTGGCACTATACATAGTTATTACAATATTATGAATTATATTCCCTATGCTGTACTTTACTTACCGATGATTATTTTGTAATTACCAATTTGTACTTCCTAATCCCTTCACCTTTTCACCCAGCCTCCCAACCTCCCTTCCATCTGGTAACAATCAGTTTGTTCTCTGTATCTATGTTTTTGTTTTTTGTTTGTTTTGTTCTTTAGATTCCACATAGAAATTACATCATACGGTATTTGTCTCTCTGTAGCTGACTTATTTCACTTAGCATAATACTCTCTAGGTCCATCCATGTTGTCGAAATGGTACGGTTTTTTTATGGCTGAGTAATATTCCATTGTATATATGTACCATATCTTCTTTATCCAATCATCTACTGATGGGCATTTAGGTTGCTTCCATATCTTGGTTATTGTAAATAGTGCTGCAGTAAACATAAAGGTACACATCTTTTCAAATTATTTTCATTTTCTTTGGATAAATACCCAGAAGTAAATTGCTGGGTCATATGGTAGATGTAGTTTGTTTTTTGAGGAACCTCAACACTCTTTTCCATAGTGGTTGTACCAGTTTACAGTCCCACCAAGAGTGAATGAGAGTTCTCTTTTCTCCACATCCTCACCAACACTTGTTTTTTGGCAAATTCCAATTCTTTCCTCTTAGGTTTCTTAAGGAATTAGCTGACATCATCACATGCCACTAACAATTATGTTCAAGACATGGAGAGACCGGCCAGATGCCAGTGGGCTAGGTTACAAGTGCTTATAACCACTAGGGGTGAAAATAACAATGTTGGAAGCTAGAGATTCACAACATCAACTACATAACTCAGAAAATACCAATACATATTTGAAGATATTGCTTTGCAGTTATTGAGACCATAGATAAAAAAACAAAACAAAACAAAGACCTATTTGGCCCTTCTTCTTTCTTTGAATGTTATTAAAAATGACCATAATGATTATTTTTAAGTTTTTGAATATGAATAAGAGATAGTAATATGATAATGATTTGTGGTTTAGAAAGTATTTTGCACGTAACTTTTATAGTTCTATTATAAAACTATGAGTTAAGATTGATTAAGATGAGAATTTTACAGATGGAAATGCTCAGAGAATTTATTTATTTAAGGTAAGCGGTATTGGTGGGGCTTGAACCTAGGTTTCTTGATTTTAAAGCTGGTCTCCTGGCCTTTATGACTACTTTGAAGCAGAAACATACCAAGGACATAGTGTGTTTATTGATCAAGGTAACTTGTCTTTTTGCAGTCCCAGAGCTAGGAAATGAAGGCCTAATTAATCTTTTCTCCTCACCCTCCCACTCCTTCCTCACTCCCCCCACTGCACAGGTAGCATGGCTACTTCCTGATACCCAATTATTCTTGCTTTGAGGTAGGCACACATGCCCTAAGTTTGGAATACAGCAGATCATTACCATATACTTAAAAAATAAACTCCAGTCTAGAGCTGCTGAATCTTTTAACAACATGTACTATCAAACCCATATGTAAGCATTATTATAAGCTGCTGTTCTGAAATGTCAGGAAACTATTGTCCTGGGACAGCAAATCATCACAGGCACATAATTACTTAGTTTTAAAGCAAAACTTGTAACAGGAAAGAGACAATTTGGTGTGTCACTTGCAAAGGTTCTTCTCTTTTCCTGAGAATTCTTACACCGAAAGAAACAAGCCCTTTATGCTAGGCAAATGAAAAGTCATCCTGAGATTGACCAAGAGTTACCTGTGGTTGTATAATACAAGAGCAGACAGTAAGTTTGAACTGTCCAAGTCAAAAATAAAATATAAAGTAAAGCTGCATTTACGAGGGCGCGCGCGCGCGCGTGTATTCAACAGTTACATCCTGCTTTCCATGAGTTCATAGATATGTTTTGTATTTCCTCTGGAACAAGTGATGGTTAAAGCTCCGATAATGATCTCCAAGATTTCCCACATAGTTGAAGCCTTCCAAATGTATGATGGGACACATGAGAACATAAAGGGTTCCACTGTCTCCTTATTCTTCGTGAACAAGGCTAGTTCATAAAGCAGGCATGCTTACCCATTTTCTTATTTATGTGGAAGGAATTTCACAAAAGCTATTTCCAACCAGTGAGATAATTTAAAATAATAATCATATTGTTGCTGAGGAACACCTTTTAATTTAGTTCAGTCGCTCTCTGAAGGATAAAGTTGAAATCTGATGTATCTGCGCTGTGAAAACAAGTGTTTTTTATAATTCTGACAGAATATACATCCATTTTCCTTATTGGGAAAAAAACAACAATCCAAAAGTAACTTAATCACATATTAAATCATTTTAATTTTCATGTTAATAATGTTTGTAATATCACTAACAGTGACATTGAAAGAGTAAGCATGCAATAAATGTAGAATTCATGTTCAAATTAATATATGAATTAGCTTTTAATGTTTGAACATCTTCTGAACATTATTATGTTAATGCTTAACATTAAGCTAAGTGTTTTGTCTACATTATCTTGGTTACCCCTCATTAATAACTCTATGAATTTAAAAAGGATTATGTTTGTGTTATACCTTTATTCTCTATATTAGCACTTCCCAGTGTGTTCCATAGATCATTACTTCTACAAAACGCCCAATAAAAAAGAAGGCTCTTGGTCAAAATCTGTTTTGTTGTTCCTCTTGGAGATTTAAAGTATACTTTATAAAGGATATGAGAATTAACAGGCTCAAAAGAAGAAAATCAGTATGATCTTTTCAACAGCTACAGAAAATAATTTAACAAAATTCAACATTCATGATGAAATCTCCCAGCAAAGTAAGAATAAAAGGGGACTTCTTGAACCTTATAAAGAGCTTATAAAAAACCCAGAGTTACTCATCTGAATGATGGAAGACTGAATGCTCTTTCCCTAAGGTTAGGAACAAGACAAGGATGTTCCCCTCACTAGTTTATCCAACACTATCCTAGAGATTCTATCTAGTGAATTGAAGCAAAATAAATAAATAAATAAATAAATAAATAAATAAATAAATAAATAAATAAAATTCATCCAGATTAGAAAATAAGAAATTAAACTTCCTTTATTTGCAGAAGACATGATTGCCAATACAGAAAACCTTAAAGAGTCTATAAACTAGCACTAATAAGTGAGTGTAGTAAACTTGTAGGATAGAATATCAACTATAGAAAAACCAATTATATTTCTAAATACTAGCAACAAACAATTGCAATTTAAAATTTGAAAGAAGCCATTGATAACAGCATAAAAAATATAAAACACTTAGGGATGTGTCTCTTCAAAATGTGTAATATTTATATGCTAAAAATTAAGAAACATTAATTAAAGAAATTAAAGAATGCCTAAATAAGTGGAGACATACACCAAATTCATGGATAGGAAGAAATATCTTATTTTTAAGATGTCAATTCTCTCCAAATTTATCTCTAGATTCAACAAAATTTCAATCAAATTGCAGCAGGTTTTTCCGTTGTCAAGCTGATTTTAAAACTGTTAGGAAACACAAAGGATCCAGAATAGCCAAAATCGTTTTGGAAAAGAAAAAACTTGGAGGATTCACACGACCAGATTTCAAGATCACAAAGCTATAACACTACAGCAATGGGTATGGCATTGGCCTAAGCATACAAATATAAATAAATGGAACAGAGTAGAGCATATACATATATATATTCGATTTTTCACAAAAGTGCCATGGAAGTTCAATGGGGAAATTGAAATTTCGATTGTTTTCAATTGCTTGGGAAGACTACAGTCTTTTCATACAATTATCATATGACTACCCAATGTCAATCCTAGGCACTTTCCAAAGGAAATGCAAATATATGTCCATACAAGGACTTATTTATGAATATTCATAGCAGTTTTATCCAGAATGCCATAAACAAGCAACTCATCAAAGCAGAAACAAGTTGTGATGTATTCATGTAGTAATTTAATACCATTTAGTAATAAAAATAAATTAATTACTAACACATGCAACATAAAGATGAATCTCAAAATATTATGCTGAGTGAGAGAAATCAGACATAAAAAGGGACAAACTGTATGAGAATATGACCCAGAAAGAGCAAAATTATGGGGACAAAAATCAGAGCAGTATTTGCCATGGGCTGGGGATGGGGGGAGGGGAGTGACTGCAAAGCAGATGGAAGGAACTTTTTGGAGTTATGAAAATTTCCTCTATCTGGACTGTGGGGCAGATGCACAACTGCATACATTGGTCAAAACTGGTAGAACTACACATTTAAAAAGGGTAAATTTTACTGCAGGTAAATGAAACCTTAATGAACCTAACTCAATCAAAAAAACTCAGAAATACTTCAGTAAGAAAATGGTTTTCTATGATCATATTCTACTGAAAATATTTTGCTACTTTTTAAATCATTATATAGAAGTCTTTATAGTGTTCTATACTATACATATATAGGATATTTGTATCTTATATTCTAATACATTTGTTTTACAAATATTTATATTTTTATATTTATATTTTAAAAATGAAGAAAAGTTTATTAAAGTTATTTTTGAGGACTGCAGATATAATAGAGATATAACATTCCATGTGTTTGAGTGGTATAGAATATTTCCCAAGAGAAAAGTGTTTTGCATTTAAAGAATGACTACTATTTATTAGATACTGCAAGAGCTGTTGAGAGTGTAGAGTTCAAAGACACATTTCTTGCCTTCAGGTTGCTCAAAAATAAGTGCGGGAGATAGGCAAGCCAACTATTATTGAAGATTCAGCATGAGACATCAAATAGTAGAGGTGTTTACATAGTGATATGGAAGCACTCAAGAGGCTCCCACAGTTCTAATTCTGTAAGGGGCAGGAATACAATGGCTCAAGGAAGGGTTCCTTGGTGATGTCTGAAGTATGGAAGGACAGGCTGAATTTAGCTAGGCAAAGAATGCAGGGTAGGGAGGAAGGAACATTGCAGTAGAAGGAAAATCATGTACAATGTATGAGATAGCATCTTTGAGAGAAAATTCAAGTGGATCAGTATTGTTGAAATACAAAGAGTTTGTGGATATTTTAATCTGGGGAATGACATCAGATTTGGATTTTAGAAGGCAATGCAAATTGTAGTGTGAAAGTGTTGGTGAGGTAAGACTGAAACAGAGAAACCAGTTAGGAGGCCCTTGTGGTATCAGAGATGGGAAATGACTAGGGTGTAAACTTGGCAGTAGTAATGAACACCGAAAAGAGATGACATGGGATAGGAATATTTAGAAGGTAGATTTAGTTTTATTTGAAGACTGAGTAGACTTTAGAGTGAGGTTGAAGGAAGATTCTTTCTGGGTCTTGTTACAAAAACATTTAAGTGCAGTTCCAGATAAGAATCCTTCTCAAATTACTAGCACAACACAATGTTTATACATTTTTATTCCCTACAATTCCCTGCAGTGTGCAACTGTCAGGTAAGTCTCAAAAAATGTTTGTTGGATGAATGACCAAATTAAAGAATTTGAATAGCAGAGAACTAAATGTTCATAATTTCAGATTTTGAGAATAGTCACGAGAGAACTTTTTAATAGAATTTCAAGAAACTACAACTGCTTCCAAGGCCCAAAATGTACAATTTCCTCTAAAGCCATAAATCAAAATATATGAAAGACTTTATAAGATCAAAGGTTCAAGAGAACAATCCAAGATGGCGGGGTAGATAAACACTGTGCTTACCTCATCCCATGAATACACTAAATTATAGAACAATCAATCTGGAGAACCATCTGAAGTCTGGCTGAATGGAAGTTTTACAACTAAGGATACAAAGAAGCTTCATTGAGACTGGTAGAGAGGGCAAGACACAAAACAGGCTGGCTCCAAATCTCTATGTGGTGGTTGAAAACTGGGAGGGCGATCTTGGCCGCAGAGGTGCCCCACAGAGGAGCAAGGAACCCCTGCCTCACACCAGGCTCCCCATCCAGGAGAACTAGTGCGAGAAGAGGAACCCCCACAACATCTACCTGTGAAAAACAGTGGGGATTCTGACCATCCGGTGGTATGGCAGGCTGTGGGAAACACAGCTGTCCTCTTAAAGGGGCCGTGCACAGACTCACTCACTCACAGGTACTCATCCTGTGATCCAGCGGAGGGTCGGTGACTCAGGGGGTGTTGGAGACATATGGGGGACAGACTAAAGTGTGTGCCCTCGGGGGCACCTAGAGGACAGTGGCATTTTCCTTGTGAGGGGTCTTCCTCCCATGCAGCCAGCAGGTGGGTGCCATCTTTCCTATGTTGAGCCCACCCTCTTATGGTCAAATCCGAATCTGATTGGACCGGTGAGCTCCAAAGCTCCACCCTGCTGACTTACTGAAACCCCTCCACACCCAACTCTGTACAACAGGAGGCTTTATCAGCAGCTGAACCGTTACCAGAGCCAGCAACTGGCAGCATGTGGCAGCAGGCCTCAGTGCGTCCTAGCTTTTTGCGAAGCTACCCCAGGCCCAGTACTGGTGGCAGGATCCTCAGGTCACAGCGTGGCCTATCCCACATGCATCCAGGTACAGCACAGGCAGCGGCCAACTGTGGATCGGTCTGTAGCTCATGTAAAACCTCCCGAAAGCAAAAGCCCTGGACCAGATGGTTTCACTAGTGAATTCTACCAAACCTTCCAAATCCTGCTCAAACCAATACCAATCCTGCTCAAACTCTTCCAAAATATTGAAGAAGAGACAGTACTGCCTAACTCATTTTATGAGGCCAATATTACCCTGATACCAAAACCTGGGAAGGACAACACAAAAAAGAAAACTACAGACCAATATCTCTGATGAATACAGATGCAAAAATCCTAAACAAAATTCTAGCAAATCGAATGCAACAATGCATTAAAAAGATTACTCATCACGACCAAGTGGGGTTCATCCCAGGGGCACAAAAATGGTTCAATATATGCAAGTACATCAATGTGATACATCACATAAACAAAATAAAGGACAAAAATCATATGATTATATCAACTGATGCAGAAAAAGCATTTAACAAGATACAACATCCATTTATGATTATAACACTTAATAAAATAGGTATAGAAGGAAAATACCTTAACATAATAAAGGCCATATATGACAAACCCTCAGCTAATCTCATAATTAATGGTGAAAAACTGAAGTCCTTTGCTCTACATTCAGGAACATGACAGTGCTGTCCCCTGTCGCCTCTGCTTTTCAACATAGTGTTGGAAGTCCTCGCCAGAGCAATCAGACAAGAGAACGAAATAAAAGGCATCCAAATTGGGAATGGAGAAGTTAAATTGTCACTCTTTGCAGATGACATGATGCTATATAAAGAAAACCCTAAAGACTCCACTAAAAAGCTATTAGAAACAATCAACGAATACAGTAAAGTTGCCGGCTACAAAATCAATGTACAAAAGTCCATTGCATTCCTATATACTAACAATGAAGTCTCAGAAAAAGAAAAAAATTCCTTTTGCAATTGCAGCAAAAAGAATAAAATACCTAGGAATAAACTTAACCAAGGATGTGAAAGACCTATATGCTGATAACTATAAGACTTTTTTAAAAGAAATTGAAGAAGACACAAAGAAATGGAAAGACATTCCATGCTCATGGACTGGAAGAATCAGCATAGTTAAAATGGCCATATTACCCAAAGCAATACACAGATTTAATGCAATCCCCATCAAAATCCCAATGGCATTTTTTAAAGAAATAGAACAATAAATCATCAGATTTGTTTGGAACCACAAAAGACCCCGAATAGGCAAAGCAATCTTAAGAAAAAAGAACAATGCTGGAGGTATCACACTTCCTGACTTTGGCTTGTACTACAGGGCTACAATAATCAAAACAGCATGGTATTGGCATAAAAACAGACACATAGACAAGTGGAATAGAATTGAGAACCCAGAAATAAAACCACATTAATATGGACAGATAATTTTTGACAAAGAAGCAAAAAACATACAATGTAAGTGAATTAAATGCTCCAATCAAAAACATGGGGTGGCTGAATGGATAAGAAAACAAAACCCTTACATATGCTGCCTATGAAAGACTCACTTCAGCTTGAAAGACACACACAGACTGAAAGTAAAGGGATGGAAAAAGATATTTGATGAAAACAAAAAATCTGAGGTAGCAATACTAATGCTGGACAAAATAGACTTTAAAACAAAGGCTATAACAAGAGACAAAGAAGAATCCAGTAATCCCACTTCTGGGTATTTATCTGATGACCCTCCAAATGCTACTCAAGGTCACGTGTGCATTCATATGTTCATTGCAGCATTGTTTCCAGTGCCAAAATGTGGAGGTGACCTCGGTGTCTGTTGATGGAAGAATGGATAAAGAGGAGGTGGTACATATATACAATGGAATTTTGCTCGGCCCTGGAAGGGAATGGGTTCTTGCCATCTACAATGGCATAAATGGACCAGGAGGTTATTGTGCTGAGTTAAGTATGTCACATACAGAAGGACAGATGCAATGTGATTTCACTTATATGTGGAACCTAAAGAACAAAACAAACAAACAAAACAGAAACACACTCACAGATACAAAGAACATTTTGATAGTTGCCAGGTGGGAGGGGGGTTAAAGAGGTGGGTGAAAAATGGGAAGGGATTAAGAAGTACAAATTGGTTGTTACAAAGTAATCACAGGGATGTAGGGTATAGCAGAAGGAATATAACCAATAATATTGTAATAACTATGTATGTGTCAGATGGGTAATAGATTTATCAAGGTGATAGATAGGAGGGGTTGGGGGACAGGGTGAACAAGGTGAAAGGATTAAGAAGTACAAACTGGTAGTTACAAAATACTAATAAGGATGTAAAGTAAAGTATAGGGAATATAGTCAATAATATGGTAATAACTATGTATAGTGCCAGATGAATACTCATAGACTAATCAGGGGGATCACTTCTCAAATTATACAAATGTCTAACCACTATGATATATATCTGAAATCAACACAAAATAATACTGAATGTTAACTGTAATTGAAAAATAGAAAAGGGGGGGAAGGTGAAGGGGAATAAGAAGTTCAAATTTCCAGGTATAAAACCAGTAAGTCATGGGGATGTAATGTGCAGCATTGGGAATATAGTTAATAATATTGTAATAGAGTCATAAGGTGTCAGATGGTTGCTGGACTTATGGTGATCACTTATTTACGTATATTAATGTTGAACAACTGTGCTATAAACCTGGCACTGATATAATATTGTATGTTAGCTGTACTTTTTAATAAATTTTTTTTTAAAAGCCTAAAGGCTGAATACCTTTATTTTTGATACCTAAAGTATGTAATAAATCTGAAGACAGTTACTAATAAAAAATATAAAGCTCCTTTAGTATTATCAAAGTTATTTAGTGTACCTTAAATCTTTAAAATATTTCAAATTTGTGTATCTTATAAAGAAGTGTTGAGACCAAGATCAAAATGGCGGCATGAGGTGAGCCTCAGGAAATCTCCCCTGGAGTTTACAACTAATCGAACAACTATAACTCCACAAAGGACTCCCTGCACAGCAGACAGACAAGGCGAAGAGGCCCACTACTGAATTCACTTAAAGGTGGGAGAATCATGCGAGCGGAGGAGGAGGGAAGGGAGAAGTGTGGAGACAGAACCGCGCGGGCACAGGATGCAGACCTAGCTCAGTGCTCCGAGCTCGCTGCATCCCAGAAGTACTGCAGCTGTGGGAGAGGGAAGAACTCGGACTGCTAGGGCTCTGCTTATGGCCCACAGAGCTGAGGGGACAGTATATAACATGGCTGAACCCAATGTTCACGGCAGAGACCTCGGAGCAAAGACTGAGAGAAGAAGGCTGAAAACGGTGGTTTAAGCCCTCACTGCTGAGCAGAGAATGAAAGCCTTAGGCACTGAGCCTAGCTGCCCACTCCCTACCCTCCCAGAGCTCGCCCCGTCCCCACCTGCCTGGTGCTAGAAATGGAACAGTAGCAGTGTCAGATCAAAAGAACAGAATATTTGCTTTTCTGAGAACTGTGGACCACACACACAGATTCGCAGCCCAACTAGTTCCGGCAAAGGGGAGGGAGCTATGGAAGCAGGACTGGCTGTGGTGGTGGTCGCTGCCGTTGCTCTGGGCCACCTCTCACTACTCACTCCGCCCCTGTTCCCACCTATCTGGGCGGATCCCTGCAGGAGTAAACAGAACTGCTGAAACACATGGTCCCTGAATCTGGTGCAGGAAGAGATTTGGAACTTCAAAAGCTCTCTGCATCCCCACATGGACGAGACGCCCTATGACCCAGGCGGACTGTTAACAAAGGAGAAGCCCGCCTTCCAGGGAATCCCCCCATTGTATGAGAAGCTAGAGTAGTGCAGAGAAAACAACACTACAGTGTGAGAGAGAAAAAAAGGCTGCAGTCAGAGAGAAAATAAAACATTCTACCAACACGTACTGGAAAACAAAAGAAAGACATCTTCCTATCAACCTGTTGCAGAAGCCACTCCTGTAGATGTCTAGGAAGAGAAATAATATATTATTAATTGCCATGAATAACCAAAGCAACAAGACAGCTCAGAAAGAAAGTGAAAAGTCTCCAGAAAAGGAACTTAAAGATATGGAAATATGTGACTTAAATGACAGAGAATTCAAGATTGCAGTTCTGAAAAAACTCAATGAGATGCAAGAAAACACAGAAAGGCAGTTTAATGAACTCAGAAACACAATCAAAGAACAACATGAACATTTTACCAAAGAGATTGAAATTTTAAAAAGGAACCAAATAGAATTTCTGGAGATTAAGAACTCAATAGAAGAAATTAAGAATGAAATAGCCAGCTTAGGAAGTAGAGTTGACCAGATGGAGGAAAGAATCAGTGACATCGAAGATAGAAACCTGGAAATGACACAGATGGAAGAAGAAAGAGACTTGAGACTTAAAAGAAATGAAAGAACTCTACAAGAACTTTCTGACTCCATCAGAAAGAGCAATATAAGAATAATGGGCATACCAGAAGGAGAAGAAAGAGAGAAGGGAACAGAGAATATATTCAAACAAATAGTCGATGAGAACTTCCCAAACTTGTGGACAGAACTGGATCCTCGAATCCAAGAAGCAAATAGAACACCTAATTACCTCAATCCCAACAGGCCTTCTCCAAGGCACATTATATTGAAACTGTCAAAAATCAACGACAAAGAAAGAATCCTCAAGGCAGCCAGGGAAAAGAAGATGGCAACCTACAAAGGAAAGCCCATTAGATTATCATCAGATTTTTCAGCAGAAACTCTACAAGCTAGGAGGAAGTGGAACCAAATATTCAAACTATTGAAAGAGAGAAATTATGAGCCAAGAATAACATATCCAGCAAAGATATCCTTTAGATATGAAGAAGGAATAAAGACCTTTCCAGACATACAGAAGCTGAGGGAATTTTGTAATACACAAACTGCACTACAAGAAATACTAAAGGAGGCTATTCCACTACCATCAATAGGGACAATTTGTGTCAACCAAAACATAAAAAAGGGGAGAGTAAAGGCCTAAACTGGAATATGGGAATGGAGAAAATAAGCATGCTGAAGAAAATGGAATACTCTAAATATCAAACTTTCCTTTACATAAACTAAAGGATAACCACTCAAAAAAATCCAGAACTGAAATATATACTGTAATAAAAGAAGAAACAGAGGGAAACATCATAGAATACCACCACACAGAAATAATAGACAACAACAAAAAGGCAAAGAAACAATGGAGACACAGCCTTACCAGAAAACTAAAGATAGAATGACAGGAAATCCTCACATATCAATAATCACCCTAAATGTAAATGGACTGAACTCACCAATAAAAAGGCACAGAGTAGCAGATTGGATCAAAAAACTAAACCCAACCATATGCTGTCTCCAAGAGACACATCTCAGCTACAAGGACAAGCATAGACTCAAAGTGAAAGGGTGGAAATTGACACTCCAAGCAAATGGTATCCAGAGAAAATCAGGTGTAGCCATACTGATATCAGATGAAACAGACTTCAGGGTGAAAAAGGTAACAAGAGACAAAGATGGACATTTCATAATGGTAAAGGCGACTATACAACAAGAAGACATAAGAGTCATCAATGTTTATGCCCCCAATCAGGGACCACCAAAATATACCAAGAAGCTACTAACAGAACTAAAGGGAGAAATTGACCAAAACACAATTATACTAGGGGACTTAAATACATCACAGACTGCTATGGATAGATCATCCAAACAGAAAATAAATAATGAAATAGCATCCCTAAATGACACATTAGATGAAATAGACATAAATGACATGTATAGAGCACTTCATACTAAAACATCCAACTATACGTTTTTTTTCTAGTGTACATGGAACATTGTCAAGGATAGACCATATATTGGGACATAAAATCAGCCTCAACAAATTTAAGAAGATTAATATCAGACCAAGCATATTCTCTCAACACAAGGCTTTGAAATTTGATATCAACTGGAAAAGAAAGTAGGATAAAACACAAATACATGGAGATTAAACAACACACTTTTAAAGAATAACCGGTCAAGGAAGAAAACAGAGGAGAGATCAAAATGTACATAGAAACAAATGATAATGAAAATACATCCAACCAAAATTTCCGGGATTTAGAGAAAGCAGTTTTAAGTGGAAAATTTATATCATTAAAGGCCTAGCTCACGAAACAAGAAAAATCCCACCTAAATAACCTCATGTTACAAATTAAAGAACTAGAAAAAGAACAAATGAAACCCAAGGTCAGCAGAAGAAAGGAAATAATAAAAATCAGAGCAGAACTAAATGAAATAGAGAACAAAAAGATAGTAGAAAAAATTAATGTGACAAAGACCTGGTTATCTGAAAATATTAACAAAATTGATAAACCCTTCGCTAGGCTCACTAAGATAAAAAGAGAGAAGACACTAATTAACAAAATCAGAAAAGAAAAAGGGAAAGTTATCACGGACACCACAGAAATACAAAGGATCATCCAAGATACTATGAAGGACTATAAACCACCAAATTCAATAACCTAGAAGAAATGGACAAGTTCTTAGAAACATATAGCCTTCCTAAGCTGAACAATGAAGACTGGAAAATCTAAACAGACCGATCACAAGTAACGAAATTGAATCAGTCATCCAAAACCTTCCCAAAAGCAAAAGTCCGGGACCAGATGGCTTCACTAGTGAATTCTACCAAACCTTCAAAGAGGATCTAATACCAATCCTGCTCAAACTCTTCCAAAAAATTGAAGAAGAGACAGTACTGTCTAACTCATTTTATGAGGCCAACATTACCCTGATACCAAAACCTGGTAAGGACAACACAAAAAAAGAAAACTACAGACCAATATCTCTGATGAATACAGATGCAAAAATCCTAAACAAAATTCTAGCAAATCGAATACAACAATGCATTAAAAAGATTATTCATCACGACCAAGTGGGGTTCATCCCCGGGGCACAAGGATGGTTCAACATGTGCAAATACATCAATGTGATACATCACATAAACAAAATAAAGGACAAAAATCATATGATTATATCAATTGATGCAGAAAAAGCATTTGACAAGATACAACATCCATTTATGATTAAAACACTTAATAAAATAGGTATAGAAGGAAAATACCTTAACATAATAAAGGCCATATATGACAAACCCTCAGCTAATCTCATAATTAATGGTGAAAAACTGAAGACCTTTGCTCTACATTCAGGAACATGACAGGGCTGTCCCCTATCACCTCTGCTTTTCAACATAGTGTTGGAAGTCCTCGCCAGAGCAATCAGGCAAGAGAAAGAAATAAAAGGCATCCAAATTGGGAATGAAGAAGTTAAATTGTCACTCTTTGCAGATGACATGATGCTATATATAGAAAACCCTAAAGACTCCACCAAAAAGCTATTAGAAACAATCAACGAATACAGTAAAGTTGCTGGCTACAAAATCAATGTACAAAAGTCCATTGCATTCCTATATACTAACAATGAAATCTCAGAAAAAGAAATGCAAAAAACAATTCCTTTTGCAATTGCAGCAAAAAGAATAAAATACCTAGGAATAAACTTAACCAAGGATGTGAAAGACCTATATGCTGAAAACTATAAGACATTTTTAAAAGAAATTGAAGAAGACACAAAGAAATGGAAAGACATTCCATGCTCATGGATTGGAAGAATCAACATAGTTAAAATGGCCATATTACCCAAAGCAATATACAGATTTAATGCAATCCCCATCAAAATCCCAATGGCATTTTTTAAAGAAATAGAACAAAAATCGTCAGATTTGTTTGGAACCACAAAAGACCCCGAATAGCCAAAGCAATCTTAAGAAAAAAGAACAATACTGGAGGTATCACACTCCCTGACTTTAGCTTGTACTACAGGGCAACAATAATCAAAACAGTATGGTATTGGCAGAAAAACAGACACGTAGACCAATGGAATAGAATTGAGAACCCAGAAATAAAACCACATTAATATGGACAGATAATTTTTGACAAAGAAGCAAAAAACATACAATGGAGAAAAGACAGCCTCTTTAATAAATGGTGCTGGGAGTATTGGAAAGCCACGTGCAAAAGAATGAAACTGGACTGCTATCTGTCACCATGTACCAAAATTAATTCAAAATGGATTTCAATAGTGACTTTTGAGTATATTGGATAAAAATTAAACATGAGTCTTCATAATACTGTAATATATGTTATATATAAATTGAATATAGAAATGAAAAGATCAGCTGTATTTACAACTTGACTTTAACTTATTCAATTACAGATAAAGAATCTAAGGTCTAAAGAGATTCAATAAATAGTCCACGGTGGCCAAGCAATTTTCTTCAGCTTTAAAGGTCTATCCTAGCTCTAAAAATCTTTTATCCTATGATTAAGAAGAACATCTATAAATAGGTTAAAAGTAATAGTAAGAAAAATACAAAATAAATTGACTATAATTTATCAAAATAAAAGTAGAGTTTGGTTATTTAAAATGTAGCTATGAATAGGTTAAAAATAAATAAAAGTATATCAGTGTGCATTATTAATATTAAAAATATTTAAGAGTGTACTATATTCCAGGAACTCTTCCAGGTTGTGGGGATACAATAGTGACCAAAACAAACAATAATCCCTCTCTTTTGGGTTCATATTTTAATGAAGGGTGACGGAATATAAGACTGAATAAGCAAACTGCATCACATCGGATGGTTAGAAGTGCTATAAAATAATAGAGAAGAAAGGGATATAGTAATTGACAAGAGTGGTGTAGAGGGAGAGTTACAATATTCTAAATAGGATCATCGGGGAAATTCTCACTAAGAAGGTGACAGTAAAGCAAAGACCTGAAACAGGAGAAGGAACAAGCCATGAAATGACTGGGGTAGGGGTGAAGGACAAGGGAAGAGGGACACTGCCGGAAGGTGGGAGGATGCAGGGAAGTGACTTTTTAGGCAGAATGAAAAGCAAGTGCAAAAGCTGTGAGGTGGCACCATTTCTAGCATGTTTCATGAACAAGAGGCCAGAAGAAGACGGCCAATGGGGCTAAAGCAGAGGGAAGGAGGGATTAATAGGCAATTAGAACAGAAAGATATTAGAGTAGCAGGCTGCTGCCAGGCCTTATATTTAAGATGAGATAGAAGCTGTTGGTGGATTCTTGAGTAAAGAAATGATGTGATCTCACTTATCTTTTAAAAGACCCACTCTGGCTTTTATATGGACTATAAGGGAACAAAAGGTTAAGCAAGAACCAGTGAGAAGGCAGTGGCAATAATCCAGGTGAGAGATGTGGTTAGAAGTGGTTAAATTCTAGATATCTTTCAAAGGCAAAGACAACAGGATTTGCTGACAGATTGGATATGGGGTATGAAATAAAGACTATAAGGTTTTTTTTTGGTCTGAACACCTGAAAGGATGGAATTGCCATTACTGAGGAAATGGAGACTATGGGAGACGCTGGCTTGGATGGGGATTGAAGAATGTAATATCAGGAGTTCAATTTCAGTCATATTGATTATGAATGCTTTTTAGATATTCAGTTAAGAATGTCAAGTAGGCAGTTAGGTGTGTGAGTCTGAAATCAGAGGAGAGATGCAGTGGGGAGAACACAAATTTAGAAGTCACCAGCAGATATATGGCATATAAAACTATGTATTTGGTGGATATTATAGTGAAGATGCTCAGTGATTCAGCGTTGGGGCGGTCTAACATTGCTAGGTCAAAGAGATATGGAGGATCCGATTAAAAAAGGGTTTAAGAAGAAGTGTCCAGGAGGGCAGGAGGGAAACCAAGAGAGTGTGTCCTGGAAACTACTGCTTAAAATGCTGCTCATTGGTCAAGTAAGATGAGGACTGAAAATGAACCACTGATTTAGAAAGGTGAAAGTCATCTGTATTCTTGATAAGAGATATCTGGGGAAAGCAGTGAACAAAAGTCTGACGGGAGAAACCACAAGATGTTTTTATGTTTATGATCCATAAGAAAGAGAAATGACCAAGCAGGAGAGGGAAGAATTGCTGGAATGATAGCATGAGATGAAGAAAGGGCATGGAATCTATTAACAAATACAGGGGTTAGCCTTAGATAAGAGCACAACTCACAAATAGGAATAAGAGAGAAATCAGAATATATACTGTTTATAGAAGACAGCTTATGTTCATTTATTACTACAACTTTTCTTAGATTCATGTTTTATCTTTTATTTCTGAGCTCATTATTTTAAAAGTAAATTAACTCCTTTTTGTTTTATTTTTGTACATATTTTATTTTTATCCATAATAAAACAATGGCTTTCCAGATTCTAGAATATCTCTTTTCAGTCCAAAGACCTTGCTTGCAGCTCAAGCTATTCCAGTGTGCTGTAATACTATTCCAAAAGGCAGAAATAACTCAGATTCCTATACGACATTCCAAGCCTCTTTACCGTTTTTCTTAACCAACGAAAAAGTAACCAGCCTGCCTCCTAAGGGTATTCTGTTAACAGGGATACCGTGTTTCCCCAAACATAAGACCTAGCTGGACAATCAGCTCTAATGTGTCTTTTGGAGCAAAAGTTAACATAAGATCCGGTATTATATTACATTATATTATTATATAATACCTGGTATTATATTGTTATATAAAACTGGGTCTTATAGTAAAGCGAGACTGGGTCTTATATTAATTTTTGCTTCAAAAGACGCCATTAGAGCTGATTGGCTGGCTGGCTAGATCTTATTTTTGGGGAAACACGGTATGTCAAGATAATATTCTTTTTACTCTATATTATTTTCATCAAATATAATCTTCATGTATATTATTTATTCCAGGGTATTAATACTCAGTGTACATAAATTCAGAGAGATAACACTTGGCATTTGTTATATTTAGGCTAAATAAAATACATTTGCCATCTTTCCTATGATTCATAAATTGGAGCACATAAGGTGCTATCGGTAAATTACTCAGACTTTTCAAATATTTTTATTGATTTAACAATAAATAATAATCTAATAACCTAATATACCAGAACTGCTACAGTTTCAAAAATTCAAGTTGTCTTAAAGATAAGTGAAAAATTACATGTTTTTCACAGTGTTGTAAATTTGTATCTCCCGCCTACACCTTTGTAATTTATTGAATATATATACATATATAAATTGCCAAGAGAATAGCTTGTATATTGGCTGTATTTGAGTTTTAGGTCCAACAAATTTAGTCTGCTAAAACGAACAAACAAACAAAATAGGAAATTCCACATGTGCTTTGATGGTACTACAGGATACTTGACTATACAGCAGTTTTATTCATGAGCTATAAAACATTACCACCTTATCTGTCAATAACATCTATACTAAAATAAACACAATCAGGGATAACATGAAATACAACATTAAATAAAATTACAACCTTTTCTTGTTTCTAGAAAATAATCTTTTGGCTATTAGTACATTTCCAACAAAGAATGTATATTATCCTGGTACAACATGTGCTGCTGACTTTTTCCCTTAAACAGAATGTTAGTTAGGGGTAACATAACAAAATGTCACAGACTGAGTGGCTTAAACAACAGAAATTTATTTTCTCACAATTCTAGAGGCTAGAAGTCCAAGATCCAAGGTGTCTGCAGGGTTATTTCTTCTGAGAACTCTCTCCTTGGCTTGCAGGTTGTGATCTTCTCCCTGTCCATATATGGTCTTCCCGCTGTGTTCTAATCTCCTCTTGTAAGGACACCAGTCATACTGGATTACCGTCTACCCTAACAACCCCATTTTGATTTAATCAGCTTTTTAAAGACCCTATCTCCAAATACAGTCACATTCTGAGGTTTTCGGGGTTGTGCTTCAAAATATGAATTTGGGATACAGAGGGCACAGTTCAGCCCACAACAAACACATAGTTAGTTACAGAGAAAATGCATAACTTGGAGAAGGCCTTAATATATATTTTTCTTTTACGTAGTCGTAATATCTTAAAGGTAGGCCCAGAAAATTAATTTATTGAAATTATTTTTATTACAATGATTAAAATGTTCATTCCTTATCATTTTAAACAGAATCATCACTCAGTGTTCTTTGAAAAACTGAAAATGGTGGAACAGATTACACAGATTTCTTTATAATTTCATATGTCTGTTCTTGTTTGAGTCACACAACTCTGGAAAATTGAAACTCAGAAATCTGAAAAACAGGATAGGTCTAAAACTTTGTCTTCTATTCTTCATTCAATGGCTGTTTACACTATGCAACATTTAGAAAAGAGAATAGCACATGGAAGTTTTTGTGCATGAAGATTTGGGAGACTTAGAAAGTCAGCTTAAGCTATAAGGGTTTTCTAGAAGAATGACTTAAGCCCACAGTTGCACAATGCTTTTGCAAGGACTGTAAGAATGGTTGCTTGTATTTATGGTATGGGGTCAGAAGCAGGGTGAAATTAAGAAGAAAGGAGAGGCTTATTTAGTAAACTACTAAGCTGGTTTTCTGACTAACATGAATACTTATATTAGCATATACAGAAGGTGCCAAAATAATGTATACACATTTTAAGAAAGGAAATAACTGTATTAAAATTGTAATAATATATAGCAGTAACAAAAGATGAATACAAGTCACGTTTGAGTTCTGCAATTATAAGAGGTGCCCAAAGTAGTTACCATCAGCATAATGTTAATATTGTTTTTTCCTTTCTTAAAATGTGTGTGTGTGTGTGTGTGTGTGTATATATATATATATATATATTTTTTTTTTTTGCATCCTCTTGTAGTTTACAACCAGACTTTCCTCAGACTTTGATAAAATATTCTGAAAGTTTTGGCCAGTGTGTTAAAAGTTCAGCCGACTTCCAGTGGTGGAGAGTGACTATGATAAACTAAAATTCTGTATTGTAATTTTTTAAGGGCTGCAGTTTAAAGAGCAGCACTACATTTCATAGGAGCAGTGGCAAACACATGGCATTTTCCTCCTCTGGAGACATCCCTAGAGCTTCATCACTCAGCTTGATCAAATTAACTGAATCATTGTTCCACTCATTGAGCCAGTGTGTTCATTGCCTAAAAATTCACAACTCTGCCAACTGTGGCTACCATTATTATGGTGTGCTTTTTCTTGTTGGCTAATACCATGCTTTTTGGTGAGGAAATTATAATTAAAGTTTCTCTATGTAAGTTCAGGAAAATTCGTCATGGTAATTTTTTTCATCTTGAAATCCCTAAAGTATTTATACCCTGAGGAAAAACTCACGACCTAGCAAGAGTAATGAGCAGAAGCATCTTTTAGAAGGGCATCTGAATTTACACTACATGAAGTTAGGAGAAAACTTCCCATTAAACATGCCTCTAATTTCCTCATTCTGCTGAAGCCCTAATAAAGTAAGGAATAAAAAAGATGCAAAAAGAAAAAAAATGAAGGGAGATAAAGATGATGAAAGATTTCAACAGAATTCTTTGGGAGATGGAAAGCAGATGGAGAATAGTGTTCAGTAAAGAAAGCTATAACCTGGGTGTCTACATTATCCACGAGAAAAATGCTTTCTGTCTTTATCTTCTTCTTTTTTTGTTTTTAGTCTAATTTTCCCTATAGAAACCTGGAACATGGAGGCTCAAGGTATCGGGGAAGTAAATCTCAGTGCTGAAAACAAGGAGAGTGGTTGAAAGTGGCTACATCATCAGATTTGTCTACTCCACACATCCCTAAGCGAAGTAATTCCTTCCCTATTTTATCCCCACCTTCCAGCCTGCAGGATACCAATGTTTTGGTTTCTAGATGAATTAACACATCTAAGAGGGTCTGGATCAGGGACACTAGTCAGTGCAAGGTATGGGAAGGGAAATGGGTGTTAAGCCAAAAGTATTCAGTCCAATTTTCATGCTGATTGGTGGGACTCTAGTCCCTTTCTCTATGCTGACATTGAGGCATATATTCTCCCAAATGGGAGAACAAGAGAATACTTTTCTGGAAAACCAAATGACTCCAAAGGAAAGACCTATTGAAACTGATGTTTAAGAGATCCTCATTAAAAAAGAAAAAGCAGGTTTATTATACCAATCATCATATAGTTGAGACAACTTATTCATAAACACACGGTGCTTCCATAGGGCATTTTATGATGAAACAGCCAGCCAAGTGACACAAGACATTTGAGGAAAGTCTTTAAAATGAAAGTGAGACATTAGAGTTGATAAAGAGAAAACAAAATACCTAGGGGAAATAGAGACACTAAAAGGAGTGGAACATACTTTAAGAAATATTCTCAGAGAGAAAGATGATTATTTTAAGTGTAAAATAAAAAGAACATGCTATAAAAACAGAACAGAGAACAAGGAAAGTGGGAATAAAAATTAAGATAACAATAAAGAACAACTCAGTAGGAGATTTGGAAGATAGTGTTGAAGAAATTTCTCAGGTAGTATAACAAAAAGATCAAGGAGATGGAAAACAAGATGAAAAGTAAAGCACTTAGAGGATCCAACAAAAGATCCAACTTTCAAACAAGGAAATGGAGGGAATGAAATCATCTAAAGAATTATACAATAAAATTCCCCAGAACTGACATGTATAGAGAACAGTCAGATTGGAACGGGGGTAGAAGAAAAATAAAGGCAGAGGAAGAGGAAATTGGAAATTGAGCAGTTGGCAAACAACACTGAAAAATCACAGTAAATTTAGACAAATGAAAACCTAATAAAAATTGCCAAATGAAAATTGTAGGTAGCTACAAATTATAGGGGAAAAAAAGGAAGGGTTGTATAAGAAGGAAAGAGTAGTTGTTTCCTACTTGTGCAAAATGTCCTGTTAGCCCTACTTGACCTACAGTGACAAAATATGTTTTAGTGGTCAGAATAAAATAAACCCTATATAGGAAGGATGGAGAAAGGGGAAAGGAAGCAGTAAGAGAGATAACATTGTCGTACTGAGACAGCAGTAAAATATATTATTTAAAAATATGGAAATACGAGAGGAAATAAACAATTGAAAAAATTCAGCATTTGGTTTGGGAGAGGAGGATTGGCATTTTTATAACTTTGTTTTTAAAATTAAAGTTTATTGGGGTGACAATTGTTAGTAAAGTTACATCAATTTCAGGTGTGTAATTCTGTACTACATCATATATATATCACATTGTGTGTTCACCACCCAGGGCCCGTTCTCCTTCCATCACCATTTATTTGATCCTCTTTACCCTCTTTTACAATCCCCCACCCCCTTTACCCTCTGGTAACCACTAAACTATTGTCTATATCTATGAGTTTTTGTTTCTTCATTTGTCTTGTTCTTTTGTTGTTTTTGGTTTTATATACCATGTATCAGTGCAATCATACGGTTCTCGACTTTTTCTGTCTTATTTTGCTTAGCATTACAATCTCAAGATGGATCCATGTTGTCACAAATGGTACTATTTCATATTTTCTTATGGCAAAATAGTATTCCATTGTGTATATATACCACATCTTCTTTATCTATTCATCTATTGAAAGACATTTTGGTTGTTTCCATGTCTTGGCCACTGTAAATAAAGAGGCAGTGAACACTGGAGCAGATATGTCTTTAGGGAAAAATGTTTTCAGATTTTTTTGGGTAGATACTCAGGAGAGGGATTGCTGGGTCATATGGTAATTCTATTCTTAATTTTTTGAGGAACCTCCACACTGCCTTCCAGAGCAGCTGCACCAGTCTGCATTCCCACCAACAGTGTATGAGGGTTCCTTTTTCTCCACAGCCTCTCCAACACTTGTTACTATTTGTCTTATTGATGATAACCATTCTAACTGGTGTGAGGTGGTATCTCATTGTGGTTTTATTTGCATTTCTCTGATGATTGGTGATGTTGAGCATTTTTTTATATGTCTATTGGCCATTTGTATGTCCTCTTTGGAGAAATGTCTCTTCAGGTCTTCTGCCCAATTTTTAATTGGATTGGTTGTTTTTTTGTTGTTGAGTTGTATGAGTTCCTTATATATTTTGGATATTAGCCCCTTATCAGAGGCGTTGTTTGCAAAAATCTTCTCCCATTTGGTTGGTTGCCTTGTTGTTTTGTTGATGCTATCTTTTGCTGTGCAGAAGCTTTTTAGTTTGATATAGTCCCATTCATTTATTTCAGCTTTTACTTCCCTTGCCTTTGGAGTCAAATTCATAAACTGTTCTTTGAATCCAAGATCCGTAAGTTTAGTATATAATTCTTTTAGTAAAATCTGCCTTAATAAAAACTATGTACATACATTTGATAAAAATAAAAATCTAATTAAAATTAATTCAAAAGGGAAAAACCAAGATTACAACAAAGGTTAAGGGAGTAGAAAATGAACAGGCAAGATTTAGACAGTTCACATATATGTAAAATTTAAATAGCATAACAGAATTTTAAATGTAAAGCTGGACACTATTAAGTTTTTAAAAATACGGTCAAATGATATTTCTCTTATTTCCATATTACATTAATGCATATATTTACTAAAATTATGCTTTTGTTTGGCATCTTTACATTTACATAAAATATACACTAAATTTTTAAAACCAAGAACAAAAGATTCAAACTGTCATTCATAGCATTCTACTAAGTTAATAATAGTAACTCTATAACACTGTATCTCTGCAAAACTTTGTTTTCAAAGTGAGGGTAGGGAAAGGCTCAATTCCCACCTTAGTCACTGGTTGTTCTAAGGAACAGAGATTCATTCAAACTAGGTAACTACTAATAGGGAATTTTTTTAAAGGATAAAACACTATTTCAAAAAGTCAAGGATAGAGAAAGGAAACGAAATTCCATCAAGATCCAAGGTTGTTGACTTCATTATCTCTATTCTCTCTCTTCAGGGCCACAGGGACTATTATCTCTCCTCCTGGTGTGTGTCTGAATCATTACTTTCTCTTTGGAGCCCATTTCTGTTTCACTTACACATGCCAAACATGGCCATTCCAGTGTCAGCTTTATGTGATCTCCCTAAATGTCTCAAAGTTGCTCACTAGAATTTCTAAGTCCTACTTCCAAATGCTTGGAAGACAGAATCTGATTGGCTCAACTTGAGTCAAACCTACAACTGATCCAATCAGCTGTGGGCTCTGAGTGTGTGTGTGTGTGTGTGTGTGTGTGTGTGTGTCTCCAGATGTCATAGACCTGATGCTCACTCAGCAGGAATTGTGGGAGAAGAGGTTGACAAAAAGGAAAATTGACTAACACATTTGCTTTACCTTTTCAGCTCTCTTGACAAGACCAGTTCCTCCAAAAAGAGTGGAGACTCAACTGGAGTGACTGACAGGGATCCGAAGTGAAGTGGTAAAACGTGAAAAGTGTAAAGAAGAATGTATGTCACTCTTTTTGTTTTTGATAATTTGCACTAGAATTCTAAGGACATTAAGGGGAAATACCAAAGAGAAGAGAGGGGGAAAAAAAACTGTTAGCAGGGCTTATCAGTAGTGTTTTTATGGGTTAAAAAGGTTCAGTTATAGGTTATGTGTGGGAAGAGTTGTGAGACCGGTGTGATTATAATCTCACTGCATTCTACATCTTCATAGACAAGTTAGTGTAGAGTAGGTAGTTGCTTACTTTATAAACTTAAGAAACCATTTGGGTTTCCTGGATATCAGGCTGAAAATTCAAGACAATTGCCTGCAGATTTTACAAATTTAAAGTAGATGGATTAGTAAAGTGTAGATTAAAATGTAACAAGTAAAAATTATCTTTGCTTCTTCCAAATATATTATTTTTAGATATACATCAGGCTTCTATTTAACTTTCATCAAGGAAATAGTACACAGTTTGTTAGATCATCCTGTACTAGAGCTGAATGACGAATGGCAAAGAAAATAGAAATGATGACTTCATTACAGTGATTATTTTAACCACTTAAAATTTATTTTATTCATTTGTCAGGTACTGTGCTGTGCTTTCACAGCTATTTTCACATTTAATCTTCTTAACTATCTGAGATAGGTATTATTATCTTCTATCAAATGAGATAGTCAAGCACTTACGCAAGGTCGTATTATCAATAACTGGTAAATCCAGAAACCAGGGCAAAGTTTTAGGATTCCAAAGAATATCACTGTTTTAGAATATTAGCTGCAATTGGGAAAAAAATCAACTAATTCAATCAAGCTTTTTTAGCAGTAACCCTGACAAATGGCATGTCCTTATATTTGTGTCATATATTTGTTCAGATTATTATTTACATGCCTCTAATTGCATTTGGATGTCTATTCCTGAGTGACAATTTTTTAAAAAACAATTGTTTCCTCATAGGTTTGTCCACTGGTAATTCAAAGATATTATTTCAGAAGCTCAACTACCAGAATCTTTCAGCATAAAGTTTTTATATTTTATTGAGTATACATACTTCTCCTTCCTCAAATAAGATATTCTTTGTATTTTCTAATTTAAAAAACTGGCTCTATAAGTTAGCTTTATGTAATTACTCGTAAGTCACTGTGGTCTAAAACTTTAGAGAATGCTCAAAAGCAGACCAGTGTACTCTGGTTGAACTTTTGTATTTCAGTTAATTGTGCTTAGCATGCAGCTCAGGTTGATAATCTCGTCTGTGTTGACACTGAAGTATCTACTCATTGATATTAGGCTGTCAGTTATGACTATTTTCATAAGTGATAAACCAAATTTAGCTCCTGATAGTTCAAAAAACATTTAGCTGTTATCATTAACATGTCTGAAAAAATGATTATCAACATTATTTTATTTTGTTTTTCATTTCCTGGAATATTTAGAATGGGAAAACTTTTGTTTAATGGTTAAAGCTGTTATTAGCTATTTATGAACTTAAGAAACCATTTGGGCTTCCTGGATATCTGGCTGAAAATTCAAGACGATTGCCTGAAGATTTTACAAATTTAAAGTATATGGATTAGTAAAGTGTAGATTAAAATGTAACAAGTAAAAGTATATTAATACATAAAAACCTTCAAGACTAGTTTACATTTTTTAATATATATGGTGGAAATCTGATCTTTTATGCCCTATACTCATATTGAATCAAGCTAGATTAATGATAATAATCATAAATACCATTTCTGGACACAAAATTAATTATTCCCTAAATTAATATATTATATTAGGTAGTATCATAATTTGGGCAACCAATGCATTAAAATAGGTTACTTTTCACAAAATTGATTTTACATATTGTATATTTCAAACCAGAGTTAAATGTGTTAGACTCTTATTTTCCAATAATGCTGATGAAGAAAAATACACTGTGTAAAAAAAAAGATAATTCCTCTTGAGAGTTTACATCGTACAGACATCTGTTATTCATGAGATTTCTAATTTTTGTTACTGCCTATGGATATTGTTGAGAGGCTGGACTTTAGCTGTGAAATTTACCTGCAAAACTGTTTTATAACCGAAAATAACATGCTTTTGCTTTCAGTATTACTATTGTAAGAAAAAAAATGGACTAAAACTAGAATATTAATGTCTCCTTTATTTTTCTTCCTAAGGACAGCAAGGAAGTTACAATACAACCTAACATAAAGAAAGAAAGAGAGAGAGAGAGAGAGAGAGAGAGCGAGAGCGAGAGAGAGAGAGCGAGAGTGAGAGAGAGAGAGAGAAGAGAGAGAGAAAGAAAGCATAGATTTGTGAAGGTATAAGTCAGATTCAGAAATCTCTCCCAGCCTGGAGCATTACAACAGACACAGCATGCAGGCAGGAACTGAAAGGGAGTCTCCTGTGTCATCAAGGGTCTAGATTACAGCATCATTGATTTCATCTTTTCCATCTCCTAAATTTAATGGCTTTGCTTTCACAAGGCTGCTATAATTTATCCCATGGGTCCACAAAATATGAAATTTAAAATAGAAACACTGCTTCTGTTTTCTTTATTGTCTTTCCCATTTGTTGATACCACATCTATTGGCAGAAAAAACAGGACCTTCTGCTCCAGGTCCAACAAAAACACACTTTATATATCCTCTATTTTGTCAATGAGATCGAGAAGTTTTGCAAGTTGTTAAATGAAACACTAATAATACATTTACTTTACTTTAGTGTAACATATTAACCAAAATGAATTTTGCTGAATTTATGAGACAAGGGCTATATCCAAAATAAATTTGCTAGAAATACTTTGTCATGAGATACTTCAACTATAATTTTATTTTTCTTCTTAGATCAGACGAACCCTTTGCCAAACATGTTTTAAAAATAAACAAAATTACAGTAGTTCTCACTTTCTAATATGTTCACTTCTTCAGACATTTACTGGGAAGGAGTAAAAAATCTTGAAGAGGGTAATAGGTCCCAGCTGAGAATCATGTGCCAAGATGCTCAGTGACTTTTTTTTCTTTAAAGACATAGATAATAAGGATAGGAAACAAGTTTTAGCTATTTAGGAGTGTTTCTTTTTTAAAAAAATCTATACATTACCCCTTTTAAAATAGATGAATTACCATTTCAAATTGCCTTAACTTATCTGAGAGTAAGAAGGGATTTAAGAAGTTATCAACAGTTCTCAAATGTGTCTTCCATGTGGTGCCAATTCAGGTAGAAGTTGTCACTGACCTCTGGTAAAGAAGTTAAACTCCTTTCCAGGGACTGTTTTTCAGTGAATCCTTTAACTCCTTTGGTGTTCAAGTAGCGATTTTAAGATGAAATGATGTGAAACTAAGTTGTAGCTGTTACTTTTAATGTCTTCACTTAGCAAGATAAAGGTACGTTATATTGGTCCCCCCACCTTTTCCTTGAAATTTTACTGGTTCATAAAGCCCCAAACTAGTGAGCACTGATCTAATAGAGCTTCTGACTTTCTACAGATACTTACTGAGTCTCTTGGGACAGATCATGGACATGACACATACAGGTATTGAATAGAGCTTAGAATCTAGTGATAGACACAAATAAGTAATGATAATAATACAGTGGAATAAGTCCTTTCAGGAAGAGGAAAGTCATGGAATAGTGGAGCATATGAGCAGGGCCCCCAGCCCACATCTAGGGAAGTCAGGCAAAGATTTCTCTACAAAAGCAATAAAAAATATGAGCAGGGTATATTGGCCTGGTGAGCAAAGTATCTCCTTTAAGGTATCTAGGCACTTGGAAAAGCAAACCAAAGGGTTGCTTTGTCATTATGGAATTAGAACAAATGGCTATAATTAGAGCCTGCTGAACTTTGATGAAATAATCATGTCCCAGCCAATGCAACAGTTCTTTAGTGAGCAGCAGATATTTTCTCTTGGGACATGGTAGTGGGATAACATTTTTGAGGCAAAAAGTGATATTCTCTCTCTGAGAGTGAAACTTGCCTCACTCTCCTCCAGACCGAATCATTGTCTCAGAGGGAGAAAACTGGGAAAGCAGAAACCTCATCTCTCTGGTTTTGGTTTTCAAAACCCATCCAAGTGGATATATGGTCCTGCACCAGAGATGGGTGAGGGGGACTGCCTCTTAACATGCTACGTGCATTCAGGATGCCCCACCACCACTTCTGAAAGCAAGACCTGGGCCAGCGCTGCTCTCAGAGTTCCCATCCACCCTCAGTGGTCTCAAATATTAATGTGAATGTGCTGTGAGGGCGACACAGTATCTTTCCTGTTCACTGAAGACTCAATAAATGTTACCTAATTAAAAAAAAAAAAAAGAGGATATACACAGGTGCCTCTGGATAAATCACAAGTACGGCAACATGGCAATGCCCAGGGAATAAAGCACTGAGGATTTGGAGGAATCTCCCCTGAGACTAAGATATTACTCTCGCAGGGCTGGGAAATGGAGGCAGGAGGAGTAGAGAAGAAGAGAGTCAAGGGCAGTTGATAAACATAGTTTGGTGGCTCCCAGGGAAAGATGCCCTATGTCCAGTCAGAGTCTCATGGAGGTAAGAGCACCCAGGAAAATAAAAGGCTGGAAGGTATGTCTAGAGAGGGAACCTTAAATTTCCATGTGATCCAAAAGTAGTTAGGAGTCACAGGAGGTGCTTGTGGAGAGAAACAAGGTCTAATACTGCCAACTGGAAGACCAGGTGGGCTTCCCAATGCCTTGAGACTACATTAGCATGACTGATATGTAACTGGTATGGCTGTACTTAATATATTATCAAAGTACTTTGTATTCATTGATAAACAGCCATTTACTCAGAATCACTCACTCACCCCAAACTAAAGGCTTAATGCCTGGGATAGCAGGGGAGGCTCCAGCATGCTGTAAAATCACTAAAGCCAGTGTCTGTATCCTTTCTGATTGGTTGGTATATCAGATACCTAGTGTATGACATTTTACTGGCCAAATTGGCAGTTTAAAGCAGTAATAAACATCTGTTATCTCACACAGTTTCTGTGGGTAAGGGATTTTGCAGCGGCTTAGCTGGGCTGTTCTGGCTCATGAGCTCGCAATCAAGACAGCTGGGTCTGCAGTCCTGACTGGGCCTGGGGAACCAATTCTAAAATGTCTCACTCACATGCACATGACACACAGGTTAATACTGGCCATTGCAGAAGGCTTCACTTCCTCGTCAGGTGGACCTCTCTGTGAAGCGCTGGAGTGTCCTCACAATATGGCAGCTGAATGAGTGTTCTAAGAGAGAGCAAGGCAGAAGCTGCAATGTCTTTTATGACTTAGCCCGGAAGTCATATTCCATCATTTCTGAAATATCCTATTGACAATATAAGTGTAATGCAGGGGCTCTGGTCCCACTCCCTGCATTAGAAAGCAGGATATGGTGAGGCCAAAAAGGGACACCAACAGAGCCATGGATGAAGGGTTCATACCACTAGTCTCACTGGTGGCTGGGTTGGAGATACAGGAAGCAGGCTCCACACAATGCGCAATCTGCCATCTGCTTCTCTGCCAACCAACCAACCAACAATCCCCCTAGTGTAGCCATGGCAGTTATATTAGTGGCTAATGGTTAACTGGTGATAGATGATGGCCGACTAGTCACAGCTGATGGCCACCTGCTACCCGAGCCAGCACCTTTCCACGTGAGGTCAAGAGCCTGGAAACTGCTCTCTGGGACTGTCCCCACAATAGGTCATCCGTATTCAGTGCAGGAGGGACTACACAGGGTGTACTAACCAGGAAGTGAAAACTGTTGGGGACCATCTTAAAGGCTTCTACCACAGTTAGTGACCTTGCCCTATGGGTTGTTAAATATTTTGAGTATCACTTTCACTCATGAGTCAGAGGAGCCCTGAGAAAAGAAGGCAGCACTATGGGACAAATTTCAACCTTACTGAGATTAAATTTTTGTCTTCCTCCAAGAATGTACTTCATGTAGAAATTGAGTTTTATAAAATTGCAAATTTTGTCCTTGTATACCTGAATTTGTGTAGTGAGATTCACAGCAACTGTATCTCATGTAAATACTCCCTGAAATTGACTGCCAAAGTTTTCTTTGTCACTCCTCTCCTGTTGCTGTAACTTTCTTTAAAATGTACAATCTTTCAATAACTTTGCTGTTCACGTGAGTCTGGGATGTACTCTGTCTCCTTCCATCAGGTACTAATTTCATTATATCATTCCTCTGGCAGCCCAGAATACAGACCACTTGTCATGTCCTTCCTCAAAGGGCATCTGTGCAGCACAGAAAATGCTAACTGGGGCTGTCTTGACATTTGGAAGGGAAAAGAGTAGTAGGGTGGCAATGAGGGTCTTTTTGGGAGGCAAAGTATTGATAAAATTTGGCCTTGCTTAAATTTATTAAGAAGCAACCATCAATGATAATATGGCAGCTACCCAATGAATTATCAAGGGGCATTCTCAGTGTATTGTCTTTGGAATTTCCTAGTACTTCATGGAGATCTTGAGTTCTAGAATTTTAGAAATGCTATTTGGAAAGCCATTTTTCAGAGTTATACTGTTATTCTTGGTAAAATGTTAAAATTTAAAATTATTTGTATATATTTAGAATGAGGGAAAAAAGAAAGAACTATGAAGTTCTAGGTAATTTATCAATGGCAGTAGCATTAATTCCCAACCCAAGAAAATAAATAATTACTGACTTTTGTCTCATAAAAAAACAAGCAAATTGTCAAGCCTCTGTGGGCTATATATATTCTACTGTGTCTTTTCAACACAAGGCAACCATGGCTGAGCTATTAATCATATACCAGAAAAAGACACTCTGTGGAGTTGAATGTAATTTCCATGTGAAATAGCTTCTGAATCTAGCTAGTACTACAGAAGAACACAACCTTCTACCTCTCATCAAAACTGAAAGATTATACTCAGAATGAAAGAATAATAATGGCTACTGTGGTGGCTACAGAGGTGCAGTTAGAATCACCCTTCAAGATTCACTTGCTATTCAGCAGCAAGGAGTGCAGGGACCTGCCAGCCTCTAGCTATTAGAGCCGTCAAGATTCATCGCAGCTTGAAAGCTGAGGCCACGCCCTTGTAGGCAGCCTCTAGCCAATGACTGAACATGTAGGGGTCCTAGGACCTCGCCATTTCTGCCCAGTGTAGGCTTCCTCTGATGGGTAACCTTTGCCCTGGAGCTTTGCCACTGAGTTGGCTGATACTCCATGAGATCTAAATCACGGTGTGAAGCTCTTTCTGTCCAATCCTGGTTCCTACTCTTTTCTTTCACAGGTAATAGATGAGCACTGTGGTCTGAAAGCTTTCCTAGTCCTATTCTGCTTCCTCCCCCTTTTATCTTTGACATGGAGTGCCCTCTAATAAACCTCTTGCATCCATAACACTATCACAACATCTGCTTCCCAAAGACCAAAATGATACAGCTACTATTTACTAAGAACCTACTATGTGAAGGAGTATATCATAGTGTTTGGGGGAAATTATTTAACCAACTCCCAACGGTTCCTTCATCTGTAAAGTGAAGTTGTTGTAAGAATTAAATGAAATAATCTACAAAGAGCAGTTTGTACAGTGTGTGATATACAGTAAGTACTTAATAACTGTGTGTTGTGTCATATGCCAGATTCTGTGTGAGGAATTTCAAGTTTATTACTTCTAATACTTGTTATAATCAGCAAGTATTATTACGTTCATTTTACATATGAGGAAACTAGGGTTCCATGAAGTTAAAATAACTTGCTCAAATTACTTAATTTACATAGCTATTATAGAATGTGTAACCTGGAATTAGAGCCCAGCAAGTTTCATGGAAAAGAGCAATGTATGTATGTTGGCAAAGAATCCATTGCTGTTACCTACAGTGTAAAGAGCTCTACCCCTTCTATGACATGGTATGTAAAATTTGAATTTAATACAAACCACTCTGAGGATTCTTTCATAACTGCAAGTCAATGCTCTTAATTCCATCACATACATGACATTAGAATCTGGCAATGGGTGCTCAAGACTAAGCATTTGTTTCAAAGCTTAGAAAGGCAATATATAATGCCACTGCCACTCCCTGATGAGTACTGGACAGTTATTATTGTAGAATGGCTCTCAATTTGGGTTTGTATGATGTTTTTCTAATGATTAGGTTGAGGTTATGTTTAATATTCCATAATCTTGCTATTGCTAGAAAAATTACATCAACTGAAATCATTCCTCCTCTGCTTGTCCCTGCCTCCACCCCACCCACAGGACAAATGTTCAAGTCCATTATTAAAACATGGAAAAGAAATCTGTAATAGAAACATAATGAGCAGAAGCAAGTTATTAAAACGCTAAAATTTTGTAGTGAGGTGGCAATAATTTGAACTGAGTGGCAGCTTTTGCAGCACACCTATATTGTTCCTTAGCTCAGTTTTTCAGATAAAAAATGTTAAGTATAATTTTAAAAATTGTTAATTTTTTTTTTTTTTTAAAGCATTTGAGATTGTGCTGTCTGCTCAGGAATGAGGAGATAATGGATGGGGTTGATGGAATGGATTTAGGGGGAGGTTGTTTTCTTGCATTCTTCCAGAAAACCAATCTTTTTTCCAAATAAGTCCATAGGGTTGACTAGATAAGCCATCCCACATGCAAAAAAGCATATGATCTGAAAGATGAGATGGCCACTTTATCCCAATGTGTCTACCAGACTTCAAACCAACTTTGGCCAAGAGTAGTCAGAAAGACTATAGAAAGAAAAAGATGACCAGTAAATGACCTGGTGCCCTGGTGGCAGATAAGGTGCATCAGAAACTACAGGTCTGAGAGGATAACTTACTCACTTGTGGCTAGAGTGATGCTACCAAACCACCAAAGAGAGGGACTGTTAACAAAGTGTCCTTCGATAGATGATTGAACAAAGAAGTTGTGATATATATACACAATAGAATACTATTCTGCCATAAGAAAAGATGAAATAGTGCCATTTGTGACAACATGGATGGATCTTGAGATTATTATGCTAAAAGAAATGAGACAGAAAAAATTGAGAACCATATGATTTCACTGCTATGTGGGCTATAAAACTGAAAACAACAAAGGAACAAGACAAACCAATAAAGAAACAAAAACTGATAGACACAGATAATAGTTTAATGGTTATGGAGGGGAGTGGTAGATGAGAGTAAATGGGATCAACTATATGGTGATGGAAGAGGAACTTCCACATTGGTGAACACACAACGTGATATATAGATGATGTATTGTAGAACTGTACACCTGAAACCAATGTAACTTTACTAACCATTGTCACCCCAATAAACGTTAATTAAAAAAAATAAAATTACATCTGTAACAGAATAACTTATAACTATAAAAATATGTAAGATAATATTCAGTATATTTTTGCATGAGTTTACCCATAATACAATTAGTTTCTTGTGAATAAATACTTTTTTCAAGTAAAGAACATTTTTCAAGTAAAGAATTCAGTTATAGTTGTACTGTAGAAAATGGAGTCTAGATGGGCTCTAGAGACCATCGGGTCACAGTTACAGGATATAGGGACTCCTGGATGTTTGATACCCAAAAGGGATGTTTATGAAAATATATTTCTGCACAAGGACTATTATATATGCACAGATGTATGTGTGTATCAGAACAGAATAGGCACTTTGGGGAAATGAAAGAAATACTGCTAGAAAAAGTAGACTCAAGTATGGTTATAAATCTCAAAAAAGAAACAGCTCTAATTTATTGCCCATGTGGGAGAAATTCTGGGTGTATTCTTTCTGGATGTACTTTCCTCTTCACTGTTACAACTATGGCACAGAGGGGTAATTATCAGTTTGTGAATTCTACTGTGAAAGGACCAAAGTGACCTCATTGGAAATGTTTCCCAGAGACTCTCCTTTGCTTTCTAAAATAATATAATTGGATGTGAAATAAATGGCTAGCACATTTTAAAACACGTATACTGTAAATGACTGCAAACTTGGAAAAATTAGAAATGCGTAAATGCTATGGTTGTGTCAGCAAAGGGGGCATAGGCTTTTGCGTTTTGGGGGAACATATTAAGTTACGTAATCTTTTAAAAATGTAATAAAAAACAATGTTCAAAAGGTTCCTAAAACAATTCCATGTTAATCTGGCTTTTGGTAAATAAAACTCTAAGGAAAACTTTCCTCCAAACGTGACTGTGTGACAGTGAAAATTTATTGACATGGAATGAAGATGAAATAAGTAGTATTTCCCCTTAAATACAAAGGGATTATGGTTATGATTCACTAACTAGAAACAATAACAAGATTTAAAAGCTATGGTAATTTTTATGAGTTGTAGTGAGACCAATTTACTTTGAAGGGTAATTGTCAAAGTAAATAGAGGTTATAAACTGCTTCATACTGTGGGATACTTTAATTCACTATGATTAAGACAGAACAAAGCAGATAGTAGATTCTAAATAAATGATTTGATAAAGATGTTGAATACTGCAAAATCAATTATGTTATCCTTTAAATAATGTCCATTTTATAAATGCCATACGGTTTATTAAATTTAAGAAGTCACTTTAGTCTTTCATAATGTCTGGAGATATAAATTGAATTAAGTAAACCCTGACCATAAAAGAGAAGCACTCTAAAGTGCTTTGTGGGCCAATCTGGCTTGATAGATAATCAAAGCTTATCCCATATCAAAGAAAATGTGGGCTTATTCAAAGTTATTCCTTTCTGACCCTAGTTCATTCTGATGTACTATCATTCTAACTATTCAAACATGATCTTGCAGGGGAAAAAAATGAAATTCATAAATAGCTTTACACAAAAAAAGCACATCATAGAGCATAGTCCTGTGCCTTTTTCATTGTGCTTTTAAGATCATTCGTGAGATAGTGCTTCCAATGGTGTCTGACACAGCACACACTAATATTTGGCTGGTTGATATTTGTCACAATATTGGGCAGTGTTCAATGAGAGGAACTGGATTATATACTTTTAACATGCATGAATGAAAACTCTTTTCAAAGGAGAGGGTGAGAGGTAAAACTTGGAGAATATCTTGTAAAGGTGGATTTGTAGAAAGCATGATTGATGTTTATGTTTTCAACGGTTATGGTTTTACCTCTAGTAGATTTTTTATTTAGTTATAATTAAATTATAAAATGTTAAAGAATATTAAAAAAAGAATATTTTATTAGCTATATGAAATGTTGTAATATATCAACAATCACTTTCCCCACTTCAGAGAATACTATTGGTTACAAAATTTCCCTTAAATATATTTTCCTGTAAATATTTTATCTTTCATTTATGATCTAAACAACTCATCTCCTCCCTATGAACTTCCCATCTTTGTTACTTACTAGTGTCAGGAACTTGAGAAAATTATTTCACATCAGGGACTCAGATTAGAAAACATGTGCAGTGTCCACTTGTGCTTTTCCAAAATATGGGTCCCTTTTCCATTAGTGGGTCAGAGCTAGTATTTTTATAAAATAAAATGGAATTGACTCAATTTGAATAGAAAATATAGAAAACAAGATACATTATAAGGCTAGCTTGTAATTTTGTTGTTTTTTTTTAGTTTTAAATACATGTATGCATACTGTGTGATGATGCAAAATGTATTCCTTACTATGGTTGCAAGCAAAAAATTTTCAAAAAGTGTTCTAAAGAATTGTAAGTACCTTCTAAGTCTAAATGAAATTATTCTAGATTCCAGCTCAAAAATTCTGTAAATTACCTTTTTAAATCTAGTATCAGATATGGTTTATTGCCTGACAGACAATAGTAGCTAGTTACAATGGCATTTAGCTAAAGTGACTAGAAAATATTTACTCCCTCAATTAGCTATAACTGCTAATATCGATTGTAAGTTTTTAAAAGACACCTTCTTCAGCTTTCACTCCTTCAAAAAAGTTCAACAAAATGTTGGGAATCAACAATTTAGTACAAAAATTAATTCGTATGTGTATGCCACAAATATATACTCGTATGTAACGTACTGTGGTAAGGAGCTGGGAGATATAAAACAAATGGGCATGTTCCTCACACTCATTAAGTTCCAAATTTTTAGGAAATCATCAGCTATAAAATAAAAATGTCCTATCCATAACCAAACAGATTTACACGTGTACTACTATAAAATATTATCCTAATAATCACTAATATGAGCTGTCATTTTTTGAGTATCTAATTCATTCATTCATTAAACAAACATTTACTGTGCTCCTGGTGTTTCTATAGGTTGGATGTTCCAAGGTTAAAACGACAAAGTAGGAGGTCTGACAATTAAGTTGGTGAACATGTTGCAATGATGTTACTAACCTTTTTTGATATCAGAAGGATTATTCATTATGAATTTGTACTAAATGGACAGTCAACCATGTTTACTATTTGGAAGTGCTGAAAAGGCTGCGTGAAAAAGACGATGTGAACTTTTCGCCAACAATTCATGGCTCTTGCATCACAACAATGCACCAGCTCACACGGCACTGTCTGTGAGGGAGTTTTTAACCATTAAACAAATAACTATATTGGAACACCCTCCTGCTCACTTGTTCTGGCCCCCCGTGACTTCTTTCTTTACCTGAAGATAAAGTAAATATTAATAGGAAGACATTTTGATGCCATTCAGGACATCATGGGTAATATGATGACAACTCTGATGGCCATTCCAGAGAAAGAATTCCAAAATTGCTTTGAAGGATGGACTAGGCGCTGGTGTCAGTGCATAGCTTCCCAAGGGAGTACTTCGAAGGTGACCATAGTAATACTCAGCAAAGAGGTATGTAGCACTTTTTCTAGAATGAGTTCGTGAACTTAATTGTCCAACATCATACATACTCTCAAGGAGTTTATATAAAATGGAAAATACAGCAAGTGAACAAAAATATATCATATAGTGATAAGTGTCATAATAATGTAACAGGCATTAACTAGGGCTTTTTATTGGATAGTCAAAGTAGGCCTCTATGACTAGATACATTTAAATCTGAGATATGAATGACAAAAAGACAGCCACTTACCTGGAGAGGAGCATTCCAGGAAAAGGGAAAATATGGGCAAATGTCAGACCCATGGCAGACAGGAGTTTGGCATGTTTGAAGTAGGTGAGAATGGCTGAAGTCTAGTGATGAGAGACAGAATGGTAGATAAAGTAAGAGACGTAGGAGGGAGCCAGACAAAGTGAAACCGTATAAACCATGGTAAAGTGTTTAGAGTACGTTTTTATCGCCAGGATCAGACATTGGAGAGCTGTAGGCAAAGGACATTTGTGATTTTTTTTTTTAAAGACCAGTAGGGCTGCTGTATAGAAAATAGATTTTACACAGCAAGAATGAAACTAAAAAGGTTAGGAGGCTATTACAGTTATTCAGGTAAGAGGTAGTTGTGGCTTAGATTAAGGTAGTAGCAATGGAGATGAAAGAAAATAGATTTTGGGGAATGTTTTGGAAGTACAATGCAGAATTTCCCGAGAAGACTCGATATAGGGCAGTTGGCAAAGAAGAGAATCAAGGATACTTCCTAGAACTTTAGTGTGTGCAAATAGGCAGATGGTTTCATTAACTGTGATAGGGAAGAGCAAGCTGGGGGACTTGGTGGCAGGAATCCAGAGTTCTGTTTGCAATATGTAAACTTTGAGAGGCATATTATCCATTTAAGTGAATATGTCAAGAAAGCAGAACTGGGTTTCAGGGCAGAAACAGGACTCCGGGCTGTAAATAACTATTTACATAGCTATTTAAAGCCACAGAACTGGTACCTCTATGATAGTGTTATGCAATAATTCGTTTAATCTTGATAACAATTCCAGGTAAATATTTTCTTTGTATATAGCTATAATTAGCCTTTTCTTAGACATTAGCAACTCTGATGCTCAGAGATACCATGCAGAAAGGCAACCAGTTACTAATTGTGGAGCCTGGATTCTATCCGATGGAGTTTGTATTCTTACCATTATATCAGGTTGTTTTATTGAAGCATTCGAATATGTGAATTGCTGAGTGAAGGATTTTTAGTTTTTTAAATGAGGTTGTGTTTTTTTTAAGGTCTTTTTAGTCTGGAGAGAATGAAGCTCATTCAGAATCTGAGTTTATAAATTCACAGGTGCCATTGATAGTTCTTTTTTTTTTTTTTAACTCTATTCCCTTAGCTTGTGGGAGATGACTCTTTTTCTTCTTTCTCATATCTTGATTGCCTCTTTTCAATGGAGCCTTCACTATGGCTATTATGCAGGAATTTTTAGCCATCTTTCCTCACTTTACCTATTCCCCCTTTACAATTTCATGTTCTCATTGCTCCAAATACTAAATATGTGCTTATGACCCTCAAATTTTTTGTTGTTGTTGTTTGTTTGCACTTCAGACATTTCTCCCTGTTCTAGTAGACGAGATCCAAAGGTTCCTGAAATCAGTCTGGTGAGAAAGGGTGGGGAGGGAGGCTCCCCGTGAGGTTAAGAGGAATGAAGTGTAGGGGCTGGATGGTCTCATTCGTACATTTATTCAATAATTCATTTATTTATAAGCACTTACATATTGGCTGCTCTTACGGAGTTTCAAATCTAGAGTGGAGGGAAACTGGTCGCACGAGTATGTTAAGGCTGTGGGTTGGCAATGAAGACGTTCATGTGACATAAAAAAGCCCTCGGTCACTGGAACACAATTTGCAAAGGCTGAATCCCACTTAGTCTCCCAAACAGATTTAACGAAAATTTTGACGTGTATCAGTTTAGTTGAATATTAAAAAGGAAATGGGAAGCGAATCCTATTTAGGAAGGAGAAAATGAGGGACAAGTGATTCGGCGGAACGTTGCGCTGCAGCAGGCCAGCAGAACGAGGAACTAATCAGGGATTGCGAAGAGAACACGTACACCTACGTAGAGAAAAATGAGAAACCTCAAGTGGCCCACATTAAAAACCCAGCATTTGTTAAAGAGCTGCGGTAAACAGACACCTCACCCCAAGCAAGTTCTGCCGCGGGTCGGGCCATCAGCGCTTCCTCTGCATCCCCGCGCGTCGCGCACCGCCCAGCTCGCCCCTCCCACTTCCGGAACAGCCCCGCCTCAGAGCCGCGTACACGTGCGCCGCGAATCCCGCCCCCTCCTCTCTCTCGGCGAATGAGAAACGGAGTCGTAATTCGCCACCGCCCGGTCGCAGGTCACGTGATCGCTTCTCCCCGCCCTCTCGCCCAGTTGCCTCTGGGTTCTGAGAAGATGGCGAAGGTCTCAGAGCTTTACGATGTCACTTGGGAAGGTAACTGCGGGCGGGTTGAGCGCGGAAAGTCCAAACCTCTGGGGAGCGGATCGGGAGATCTCCTGCTCTAGGAAAGCTGGATGCTCTGGTCTGTTTTCGGCATTAGGGCTCCCTCTGAACTGGGTGAGCCGAGGAGGTGGCTAAGGTGGAGGTTGAGGTTGACCTGACCTGTTCCTTGGCCCGACCACCCACCGGAGTCTGCGGTATTCCGGTCTACCGCTTGTGCTCATCGGTGGACTGACCGACCTACCTCCGCGCCGGTCCAGCCGGTCCATTATGAGGCGGGAGGGACCTGGAGCTGCTGGGCGACGCGGAGGCGGCGAGATAGGTGTTTGCTGAAGCTTCTTTGCAGCCAAGAAATACATGACCTGTAAGGCCTTTATCAAGTGCTGTTTAAGGGTTACAACTTTGTGCAGAAAAGATGTGTAGAAGACTCATGAACAAATATGATTGTCCTGCATGACACTTTACATTTCGATCCCTCTTCAGAACTGGGTTTCTGATTTCTTCGGTTTTAAATTATTCCCAGTACCACTTCCCCTCTAAACACATCTACACACACAACACGACTTCCTTGTTATTCTTTACTAGTAATTCTTTTTCTGAAGAAGAAAATAACTGGTTATCTGGGATATGTGCACAAGTGTGATGGACGTCTTTCCCTATCCTGGTTTAATGTAAGGTAGAGTGTGTTCTTTAAATCTGGAAGTAGCCAAACTTTGGACCAATTCTGTAAGAGATTTTCCCTTCTCAAAAACTTGAGCGGGAGACATGCTTGAGAGAAGAGTCTTGAGTTTCTCTAAACCATGAATTTTTTATAATTGAAATTTATATTCCCAGCATGTAACAGCAGACTTCAATAGCTTATTTTTTCAAGGAATGCCTTCTTCCAATGTTTAAAGCAATGGCCTGATAACATGTGGACTGCAAGTTACATCCACTGTTGTTGAATAAATTTCTCCCGTATTACGAAGGTGCAAACATGTATGGGAAAAGGAAAAATTCCTTTATACTTGAACTGACTTCAGTGATTTATTGTTGGTTTCATGGCCTCTAGCACACTGTGAACCTGTTTCTACCTGTATTGGAAGATTCCATTACATTAAAAGTATTAAGTGCTTAGTGATAGATTTTGGATATATCAAATTAAGTAACACATAGTCCCTACTTTCAGGGTGTTCACAGTCTAATGGAGAAGACAGACCTGTAAATACATAGTTTTTAAAAGGCTTGTCAGGATATATTCCCTGAAGCTATATGGTAGATATGTGGCATTATTTTTAATGCTTTTTAAAAAATGTTTCAAATAGTTCATGCTTTATAGAAAGTGATATTTTGAAGTTTTGTTCAATATAGGTTTTTTAGATGATAGTATCATATATAGAATCTTAAATAATGAATAGGTGGGTAACCACCAGCAGACAAGGTGCTTTACCTAACTTGGATCTTTTTCTGTGGGCATTCCAAAGAGGAGTAATGTAATTAGACTTAGAAAAATAAACAATAGCTACTTCACAAGTTTGTTGAGGAACGAAAGAGAAAACATGTTAAAAGTGCTTTTAACTAAGTATTATATAAAAAGATGATCTGTTCCTGCTTGTGTCTCTTGCTTCATCTTAAGCTATTCTCCTCCTCACTCTATCATCGGGCAATACTGGCTTTTGTTGAATTCCCTAAATGTATCATCCTCCTCTTGTATTAAGTCCAGACACATGCTATTTCTTTCATTAGGAGTGTTCTTTCCTCCTTGCCCCTCTCTTGCTCCCTTTATACTTTGTCATTTCTCAGAATCCCCCTCAAAGGTCACATATTTCAGAGAGCTTTCCTTGACTACCCTACCCCAAAGCCCTTTCCCATCCTGCCACGAAAATTAAAAAAAAGAAAAAATGAAAATAAAAACACCAACAAATCCTACTTTTTTTTTTTTAACTAACTGTATGTTTTCATACTCTTGAAGCACATACCCAATTATGTTAAATTTTAAAATTTTGTGTCACTAGAATGAAGGGAGGGACTAGACGTATCTAGTTCTAGTGCCTGCCATAGGAGAGGAACTCGGTACTTATTTGTTGACTAAATGAGTTGTAAATGGGATTAATAATAAACATTAACAAATTGTTACAAAAAAGACCATAAATCATTTTTCTAGTGTTGGAATAATTTCTTTAGTATCTTAGATAGACTTACTTAACTACTAGGACATAGTTTGCTCATTTGTAAAATGAGGGTTTAGACCTTTCCAGAATTAAAATTCTGTTTTTAAGATTTTTAAGAAAACAGTTGTCTATATTTTTTCTTTCAGAGACTTATGATAGCAGATGTTTATTGTGAGAGGATAATGGGAGAACTACAGGGATAGTTTTTTGTTTATATTTTTTTTAGGAGGGGATGTCAGTTGGGCCTTTATCCTTGAGAATTCCATTAAATAGCATCATGAATTAAAGTCATAGAAATGGTTAGTTCAAAGAGCATTGTAATTCTTGTGATGGGAAAAGTGATCATGTGTCTATAAAAGACTTGTACGTCTGACATCCTCCTACTCTCTTGGGTTCTATGAAGAAAGTAGAGTATATGGTTTATTTATTGAGCAAGTTGAAAGTTATTGAGGTTTCTTATTTATATATAGAGGAGTTATTACTTAGGGGTTTGGAGGTGGAAAACAGTTATAAAGAGGGTATAGTCAAGTTTCTTGAGAATAGAGTATTTGGGCAGGATATGGATAGAATGCCTAGCACAATGGCTGGTGTACAATAGGCACTAAATAAATATTTGTTGAAAAAAATACATGTTTACGTACACACTCAGTTTTGCATGTAATTTTAGGAAATTCACAGCCCTCTTAACACTTATTCCTGTAAGGAGCCTGTTGATCTCAGGTTTAATAAGCACTGATAATAAATTAAGAAGAGGGCTAAGGAAAGAAGCATTGGGACACCAAAAATTAAGGAGCAAATTGATGTGGAGAACTCAACTCAGCAAAAGAAAGGTCTGGAAAGTAAGAGAGGGAACTTTAATGTTATTAAGAAACTAATGAAATAATTCTGTATAGAAGGAGTGATTTATAATGGCATATGTAGAATAGATGTATAAAGTACATACATACATTAGACCTGGTATTAGGTCACCCTAGAAACCTTACTGCAGTGATTAGGGCATTGAAAACAAATTGTGGTTGTTTGAAGGATTGATTAAAAAGAGAGGAAATAGAAACAGCATAAAAACTAACATTCTTCATTTTTAATAAATATTTTTTCAACAAATATTCGTTGGAATTTCTAGAGTGATAAGAGTATCTTTTTGTATACTACTGAGATTAGCTTCAGGATGGTTGCTGGTCACCAAAAAGACCAAGGCATGATTAAGGGTTTGAACTTTCAGTCCTACCCCTTGTCATTCTGGGAGGGGAGAGGACCTGGAGATTGAGTTAATCACCAAATGATTTATCAATCAAGTCTACAGAATGAAACCATAAAACCCCCTAAACTATGGGGGTTGCAGAGCTTCCAGGTTGGTGAACACCTCAAGGTGCTGGAAGGGTGGCTTGCCCTGAGAGGGCGTGGAAGGGCCTCTGCTCCCTCCTTCCATCGGGCTGTTCCTGAATTGTATCCTTCATAATAAACTAGTTATAGTAAGTAAAGCACTTTCCTGAGTTCTGTGAGTTTTAGCCAGCATAGAACCTGAGGAGGGGGTTGTGGGAACATTCAACTTCATAACCCGTTTGGTCAGAAGTAGAGATGGTCCTGACTGGTGATTGGTGTCTAAAGTGGGGGGACTGAGCCCTTAACCTGTGAAGTCTGATGCTAACTAACTCCTTGTAGTTGGTGCCAAGATTGAATTGAATTATTGGATACCAAGTTGATTTCACAGAGTTGGAGAATTGGTTGGCATGGGGAAAACTTCCCCGCACAACAGTTGGTATCAGAAGTTTTCTGTCAGTAGAAACGGACTTAACTGTATGAAAATATGGGTTAAGTAAATACACTAGGGTGACAGTAAACCCAACAGCTTTACAGATAGTATGCTGCTATATTGTTTTGATCCTACTTTCCTAACCTCATTTTAAAAATAATATTTTTAGTCAGATATTCATCACTGGATTTAAATACAGTAGCACTATTTTTTTTTCTGATTTCTGTTTGCTAAGTGAATAGATTTTGTTGGTTTCTTTCCCAACATTAGTTTTATATCAGTGATTAAATGAGTGACACTGTTGCTATTACATTCCTTTAGTAGTTAAAACCTTATGCAGGCTATAAAATTTGATGAGTTAATGGGATAAAGCTTGGAGATGTATGGGTTGTGTGTGTGTGTGTGTGTGTGTGTGTGTGTGCGCGCTTTAAGCTGCTCTTGTCTGAAAAGCATTTGTGTTCACTAATTCTTTCGCAGTCTAACTTTATTTCTTGGGATCTTCATGTCAAGAACCATGTGTTTTTAACCAGGCACAGGAAATATATCTCCATGGTGGTTTTGGTTGATTTTCAGATTACAAAATATTATACAGTAACAGTTTTAAGAGAGATTTGAGATCATTTCCAGCAAACATAAGCTCTGTATTTTAAAACTGTTTAGTTAATAAATTTGTGTGTCAGAATTTCAAGGAAATTATACTGCTGCTCAACTTAAATGCTTTTTGAACCTCCCAATATACAACATAGTGTTGGTAACTATAACTATAGTAACCATGCTGTACATTACATCCCCAGAACTTACTTATTGTGTAACTGGAAGGTTGTACCTTTGACCACCTTCAACTATTTCAGCCACCCCACCACCCCTACCTCTGGCAACCACCAATTTGTTTTCTGTATCGAAGAGTTCAGGTTATTTCTGATTGCACGTATAAGTGAGATCATATAGTGTTTGTCTTTCTGTCTGACTTATTTACACTTAGCATAATGCCCTGAAGGTCCCTCCACGTTGTCATAAATGGCAGAATTTCCTTCATTTTTACGGGTGAATAATATTACATTATATACCAGGATGCCAAACAAATGTATACAAGCAGACACTTTGGTCAGTGTTGCTCAAGCAGTAATTCGCCGTAATCAGAAATGTCTGGATGCTGATGGTAACCACTTTGAGTACCTCTTTTAATTGCAGAAGTCAAACGTGACTTATATTCATCTTTTGTTATTGGTATATATTGAGTATTACAATTTTAATACAGTTTTCCTTTCTTAAAGTGTGTATATATTTTTTTGGCACCATATATATATCTATATATATATCTACATATATCTATATATGCAGATATATATATATATATATATATATATACACACACATACGATATATGCATACGTACATATGATATATATATATCGTATATATATCACAACTTCTTTATCCATTCATCTGTTGATAGACACTTAGATTGTTCCATGTCTTGGTTATGTAAATAATGCTTCAGTGAACATGGAGGTGCATATATCTTTTCAAGATAGTGCTTATGTTTCCTTCAGCTAAATCCCCACAAGTGGAATTGCTGGATCAAATGATAGTTCTATTTTTAATTTTTTAGGGAATATCCGTATTGTTTTCCCTAGTGGTTGTATCAGTTTACATTCCCACCAGTAATGCATAAACATTCCCTTTCCTCCACATCCTTGTCAACACTTATGTCTTGTGTTTTTGATCATTGCCATTCTAACAGGTATAAGATGATAATCTCATTATGGTTTTTGATTTTCATTTTCATGATGATCTGTGATGTTTGTTTGTTTTTGTTTGCTATTGAGTTGTATGAGTTTTATATATATATATATATTTGAATATTAATCCCTTACCAGATGTATGATTTCTGTTTTCTCCCATTCTATATGTTGCTTTTTCATTTTGTTGGTGGTTTCCTTTGCTGTACAGAGCTTTTTAGTTTGGTGTAGTTTCATTTGTTTCTTTTTGCTTTTATTACCTTGGCTTTTGCTGTCAAATCCAAAAAGTCATCATGAGGACTGATGTCAGGGAGCTTACCTCCTATTTTCTTCTAGGAGTTTTACAGTTTCAGATCTTATAATACATTCAGGTCTTTAATCTATTTTGAGTTGATTTTTTGGGTGTGGTCCAGTTTCATTCTTTTGCATATGGCTTTCCAGTTTTCTGGACAGTATTATTTTTTAATATTTATTTCTTTTCTTTTTCAGTTACAGTTGACATTCAGTATTATTTTACATTAGTTTCACATGTGCAACATAGTGGTTAGACATTTATATACTTTATGCAGTGATCCCCCTATTAGTATGTACCCACCTGCACTATACATAATTGTTGCAACATATTGACTATATTTTCTACAGAGAACAAACTGATGGTTGCTGGAGGGTAGGTAGGTGAAAAAGGTGAAGGGATTAAGAAATATAATTTGGTAGTTACAATATAATCACAGGGATGTTAACACGTTTATTGAAGAGACTATCCTATCCCCTTTGTATATTCTTAGCTTTTTGTTGTAAATTAATTGACCGTATATGTGTGGGTTTACTTCTGGGCTCTCTATTCTGTTCCATTGAAATGTATGTCTGTTTTATGCTATACCATACTGTTTTGATTACAGTAGCTTTGTAATATAGTTTGAAATCAGGAAGCATGATAACTCCAGCTTTGTTCTTTTTTCCCTCAAGATTGCTTTGGCTATTCGGGGTTTTTTCAGATTCCATACAAATTTTAGGATTGTTTGTTCTGTTTCTATGAAAAATGCCATTGGAATTTTGATAGTGATTGTACTGAATCTGTAGATTGCTTTGGGTAGTAGGGGCATTTCATCAATATTAGTTCTTCCGATCCATGAGCATGAAATATCTTTCCATTTATTTGTGTCATTTTTATTTATTTATTTATTTTAAATCAATCTCATCGTTTCAGTTTACAAGACTTTCAGGTACAGGGTTCTTTGTTTAAATTTCAGTTTTCAGTATACAGAGCTTTTACTGTACAGGGTTCTTTGGCAAAATTTATTCCTAGGCATTGTATTCTTTTTGATACAGTTATAAATGGGATTGTTTTCTTAATTTTTCTTTCTGATAGATCATTATTAGTGCATTGAGACACAACAGATTTTTGTATACTGATTTTGTATGCTACAACTTTACTGAATTTGTGTATTAGTTCTAAGTTTTTGGTGAAGTCTTGTGCTGCAGTAAGCCATGATTATCTGCATGCACTGTCTCCCAACTTTGGGGGTAGTGGTTTGCTCTGTGACTTTAATTCTCTGATGGATCTAAGAGTTCTTGGATTATTCAGTTTGTTCATCTTTTTTCTTGTGAGAATGGGAATGATGACTTCCATGGTCTTTACATGCTGGTCCAGGAACCAGAAATCCTGAGCATTTTTCATAGAATTATTGGCCATTTGTATATTACTTCCTTAGAGAACTGTCTATTCATATTCTTTGGTTTTAAATTGGATTAGTTGTCTCTTTATTATTTAGTTGTAAGAGTTCTTTAGATATAGTCTAGTTACAAGTTCCTTATCAGATAGATGATTTGCAAAAATTTGCTGGTATTATGTAGATTGTCTTTTTCATTTGCTTAATGGTGTCCTTTAATTACGGAAATTTTTGGTATTTTATGAAGTCTAGCTTATTTTTTGTTGTTGTTGCTTGTACTTTTGGTGTCCTTATCTAGAAACTATTGCCTAATCCAAGGTCACAAAGATACGTATCTTCTAAGAGTTTTATAGTTTTAGTTTTTATATTTAGGTCTTTGACCCATTTTTATATGTTAATATTTATAAGTTAATCTTTTTTATGGTGTGAGGTAGGTGTGCAGCGTCATTCTGCATGTGGATATCCAGTTGTCCCGGCACCATTTGCTGAAAAGATTGTGCCTTTCTTATTTGTCTTGGCACCCTTGTTGAAAATCAATTGAATGTAAATGTGAGGGTTGATTTCTGGTCTTTAGTTCTATTCTGTTGAGTTATGTGTTTATCATATCCCATACTATACTGATTCTATACTGTATTGATATTGTAGCTTTGGAGTAAGTTCTGAAATTGGGCAGTGTGAATCCTTCAACTTTTTTTGTTTTTGTTTTTTTAAGATTATTTTGTCTGTTCTGAGTCCTTTGAATTTACACATACATTTTAGGATCAGCTTATTACTTGTTACCTTTTTTAGCTTGGTGTTTTAGGTAAGACAGAGTTAACTTATACTTTGAGTATAGTAGCTTTTGTCATGCTAAATGTATTAAGTTTTTCTCAATGCCTTTACTCCTTGGCTTACATGTCTGTGTGTGTGTATACATTTTAATGTCTTGAGATTCTCTCTGTAAGTAAACAAAGGAAATAAATAAAGAAAAATAAATAAGATTGTTTAGGTTAGCAGAAATTAATTTAGAATTAGAGGACAGAATGGAAGAAATTTGCAAAGGATAGCTCCTGAATCAGTGTTCTACTCTAATACTACTTTTTGTTTTATTTCAGGCAGATGAATTCCTAGACCACTTTTAAGATAATGTGAATAGCAAAACACATCCCATAGTCCAAGATAAATGATTTTTAAAAGTATGTTGTAAAAGTGTATTGTAAAGAGGTACTAGTTTCCAAAGCACACATTTTAATCATTATTTTTCTACCGTATTTCCAAACATAAAAAATTGATATGGTAGCAATAATTTATTTTTAAGTATTAACTCAGGTTTTCTAAGAAACCTAGTGAACTTTGATTTCTTTAAAGCCTTATTCTTTAATGGAAAACCACATCACCCTTTTACTTAAGTTTTACTGTTTTTATCTGAAAGAGTGGATATTATGTGTCTTTGTTTTATAAGACCATTAATCGTTGATTCTCATACACGATTGTGTAAATTAGAATGAACTGTGGTGTTTTAAAAAACATGTAGTTGCCTGGTCCCCACTTTCGTGAGATCAGTCTATTAGGAGTATAATCCAGATTTTTATTTAAAAAGTCCTGCAGGTGAATAGACAGGTGGGTATGAGAACATTGCTGACTAAAGTACGTTTTTGTGGACCTTCAGTGTGTTAGTCAAGATTCTGTAGGGAAACAGAACCAATAGGATATAGAACCGTGTGTGTATGTACAGAACCATATATAAATGGAGATTTATTATGAGAAATTGGTTCATTCGATTTTGGAAGCTTTGAAGTCCCAAGATCTGCCATGTGTAAGCTGGAGACCTGGCAAAGTTGGTGCTGTAATTCAGTCTGAGTCTGAGTCCAGAGGCTGAGAGAGAACTAAGGGAGTCAGTGGTATAAATCCCAGTCTGAGGGCAATGGGAGATGAGGTGAGAGGTCCCACCTTAACAGCGAGGCAATAGTAAAAAGGGTTGAATTCCTCTTTCCTCCACTTTTGTACTATTCCGGCCCTCAGGGGATTGGATAATGCCCACCCTCATTGGGGAGGGAAATGTATTTTACTGGGTCCATGGATTCAAATGTTAATCTCATCCTGAAATACCCTCAGACACACCTAGAAATAATGTTTAATCTAGGTACCCCATGGTCAGTCAAGTTGACCATAAAATTAACCATCACACTCAGTTTTTACATAATTTTTAAAAAAATTATAATATAACTTAAATATGTTCAAATATAAAACTAGGTACTATTGCCTTATGTGTATTGTTTTTGTACAACTTTGAAAACAATGAATGGTTTCCTATCTCCCTCAGTGTTTTCCAGTATGTTTCCCAGAGGTTTTATAGTTGGAAGAAGATTCCCCAGTGATTCTCATATACTGTGTCTTGTGAGAAATCCTGCTCTATAGCACTAATTTTGCCTTATTTACATATTTTATTGTTTTGTTTTAGTATTATTTAATGATTTTATTTTCTGTTTCTCCATTTAGTTGCAGATTCTTATGAGGCTAGCATACCTATTGCATTATTATGTATTTGATGTCCAAACTGATTTTCTTTATTTGAAGTATTGCTAAGTCTGATTGATTTATTGTGCAGGGATGCAGTTTGACTCTCACATATTATGGGTACATTTACAAATTGTCTACTTTTATTTTTCTCAGTAGTCTGCTTCAGGGAAAGAATTCTTACCTATTGGTGTAATCATAATCACAAATACAGGTTTGAGCACTAAAATTGTGGGCGTTCAGTTAAAAGATATGTCATCATGATGATACAGAATATTCATATGTATCCCTATCTATCTTTCAGATATCATTAAAAGAAAAATGTAAAATTAAAATTTTCTCATAGAGAACTTATGAATAGATCTCAAGAATGTATTTGTTATTCTTAGTTTTAGAAACACTGCTGTAAACGTTTTTAAATGCTGTATTTTGCTTTCTCTAAAGATCTGTATTCAGAAGTGGAGAAATTGATGAGAAAGGAGTTGGGGGGTTGTGAATATGGTTAGGAAAGAATTTCAGACTCAGCTATTTCCTTGCTCCCTCAATCAAGATTACTATATATAAGACCACATAGTTAGGTAAAGTTCTTCATGTCATTTCTGATGTATCGTTCCCTTTGATTCTCTATCACGTAATGTGAATTTTGGCTTCTTAGTTATATGCTGTCATAGTTATTTTTTCTTTTGATAAATTTGTTAACTTTTTCCCTTATGAGATTTTAACCCAGCAAAGATTAAGTATTGCATATGCATACTTAATGGGTACTTAATGAATTGACTGAATCAACTCAACTAAGAAAAGCTACTATAAATATTCATTAAAGGAGAATTAATACATAGATCATTTTCTTGTGAATGTATTTGTTATAATTAAACTTCTTCTTATGTTTTATTGGCTGTAATTTTAGGTATGTCTTGGACCATAAAAGTATCTGTTTGTGCCACTAGTTTTTACTTTTGTATTTAGGTCAAATTAAATCAGTATGTTTTTGAAGTAAGTTTTTCTATAAATACTTTATACCTTACTTTTTTCCTTAAAAAATTATACTGTAGTAAACTTTTGCTGTTATATGAAGGGAAGTGACTTGGATAGCAATTATAAATGCATTTAAAACCCTGCCAGTTTAATCTTGATGTTTCTTTTTCTTTTTAAATAGATATGATGATGCTATACAGCTATATGATCGAATTTTACATGAAGATCCAACTAACACTGTAAGTTAGCTGATTGTTTTGAAGATCATGTAAAGTTCATTTCAAAAGGCAAAATTAATTCATTTTGAAATACTGGAAAAATGCATATGGAACCATGTTTTTTATCTTCTTTTAAATATTTCATGATTGGCCATTTTTAAAAATAGATTTTAAAGTCTTCTGTAAAATTTGACTTATGAGATATCTTAATTAGAAAGAAGCTAGTTGAAATTAGGAAAGAAAGAATTTTATGTGCTTCCATAAAAGCCCAGCAAAGCTTAGTGTTTTTGTAATATTTTATTGAAGTTTAGGAAGTAGTAACTTGACTCATTTGTGTAAACATTTTAGTTGCCTTAATGAAAAATGAAATAAGTCATTTCAGTTACTAGTATATGGAATTAATGAAGGTGTTCTGTTTTGATTTTGCTTTTTTCTGCCTTATATCTGAATAACTATAAGTGTGTGTGTGTGTGTGTGTGTGTGTGTGTGTGTATTTAAAGAAAAACAAATATCTTTAATGTATCTTAATTTTGAACAAATATTTATATAGTTTACTGGACAGAATATTTGTTCCCAATATACTTATATGATGTTATTTGTTTTAAAAATACCCTGGTGGAAAAAAAAGTTCTTATTGAAAACATTTTAGTTTACTATTGGTATAATGTCTTCCTTCAGATTTGCCTTTAACTAAATGAAAAGTTTAAGAGTGAATGTAGATAACCCCTCAGGTATTTTAATGTTTTATGTTATGTCCATGCACACATGTGCTTGCTAAAAGAAAAATATTTATAGAATTAAAAAAAATGTTTGTATTTGTATTTTACTGTTTTAAAAGAAGAAATTCTTGTAGTGACACATAAGACAAATACATGAAGGTTGTCTCTTATTTGGCAAGTAGTTCATTAAAAATGCACATTTTAAAAAATCATAATATATGATTATGGGTTACAAAATGCAGAAATATTAATAATTGAACATCAGTAACTTGATTCATTTTTAATAAGTTATTTATGCTAAGTTGGGAAATGATTTACTATTGAAGTGTGCAATTTCTAGATAGCATTTATAACAGGCATTCATTGGTCATGAATCTCTGATCTCTGCTTACCCCTTTTGTTATTTTATTTTAATACTTACGTATATTGCTTAAATGGTAATTTTTTTCCAGCTTTATTGAGATATAATTGACCAGTAGCATTATATAAGTTTGTTACATAATGTAGTGATTTGACATCATCTGTATATATTGTGAAATGGTTTTATTTGTGCTTATAATATCGTACCCCAGGGAAACTTCCTAGGTTTTTGTTTGTTTGTTTGTTTGTTTGTTTTTATTGGTAGATATTTGAATGGCAAAGATTTATTATTTTGTGAAGATCTCAGAATATAGAAAATTCAGGGAAAAGTTTTGGCATAGCTGGAAGCCTACCTGTTTTAAAAAACAGAAACAAGAAACAGTTTCTGTTAATTTTTTTCTGGCTATTTCCAATGAAAGGAAAGTAAAATTGGAAAGTTTTGAATAATTTCCTCATCTTAACTATTCGAATGGCTTGCCATCTGTCTTAATAAAGTAATCGCTTATGAAAAGCACCATTTTTCGTTTCCTGAAGATTTTCTCATGTACTTATTTCAGTTATAAGATTTCACCACAGTTTCAAAGATAATCATTTTTCATGCAGCCATGTATTGAAAAAGTAAAATCAAGTTTCTGAAAAAGGTTGAGTTTCATATATTTTTCTCATACTAGGTTAAAAATCAATAGCTTGTAATTTATGTTCTTGGATTTGGGAGACAAACATTTTATTTTTGTGTCAGTTTAAGTTGAGGATAATAAGGTATTTCACTTTTTCAAGATCTAAGATAATATGTAATTAAATATTGTTCTTTTTTTTGTAGTACTTTCTACTTTTTATGGCTTTAAGCCTGGCTAAAAGAGAAATCCAAACGATTCCCTTCATAGACTGTATGAAGTGGTAGTAACTAAATCCCTTAGTTGTTAGTTAGGTAAACAATTAGAACAAGGTGACTAAATTCAGCTTTGCTAAATGTATTCTTTCTTCAAATATTATCTTTAACCTTTCTTCAGGCTCTTCTGTCCTGTAAATGTTTATTGAGTGTATTTCATGAGCCACCAAAGTGTTGGTGTTACTAAGAATAAACATACTGTTTGCTGTTATTATATCCTTAGAGAGCACTATCATAGACATTGAGGGACATACAAAGCCATGTAAGACCTAGAACTAGTAAAGTGTAGTAAGGGAAGACTGTACTTATATTACATAGTTAAATTATTATGTAGAAGACATCACAGTTCATCTTTCCAAAGTAACTTTAATTTATCATCTCAAAGATGGGAAAGTTCAGTTGTATCATCTATAGTTACAATTCAAGCTTTTATACTATAGTTCTTTGCATTGTCTAAAAGTGATTATACAATTCTTTTATTGGTCTTGTGCCTCCATATTCCTAGATATCCAGTATAGAAATGAGGTTGTTCATTCAAGCTTTCAGTAATTCTCTTTGCCTCTCACATGAATTTATCATTCTTTCATAAAACATTTGTTGAGTGCTTGCGATGTACTTGGTGGTGGGAACAGAAGGATGAATTAGACACCAACTTTGACTTTGCTTTTAGGGAGACAGTATGATGTAATGAATGAACAGATTATGGACTTTGAAATAGACTTATTAAATCCTGAATCTTTGGTGACTTGCTGTGTGATTTTTGAGCCTTGTAGGCCTTGAAAGATGAGTGTGGCTTGAGACAAAAATGGTGGGCTCTGGAAAGAGATTATATTTCATGAATGGCATGAGTAAGCTTTATCATGATTAAAGCACAAGGCCTACCTAGAGAAGAAAGAATAAAGTGATTAGAATGGAACTTTTCAAATTTTTCTTTGGAAGTTTTCAGATTTTTGCTAAAATGGGACATCTTCTCCCACCTGTTTTTTAAAAGTTGTGAAATATTCTTTGAAAACGTAATTCATACCCATGTTAAAAATTACAGAAAATACATAATAGATTAAAAGAATATATGGTGAAAAAAGTCTTCTCTCTCTGATCTGAAGTCCTCCTTCACTTAGTCAAACACTGTTGACAATTTCTTGTCTATTCTTCCAGAGAATGTTTTCTCACACACACACTATGTGCACGTGCATATGTGTGTATCTCTTTTGACAGGGAGAGTTGCTGGAAATGCAAATGGTGGCCTACTTTATCTAGCAATATATTTTAACGATCACGCGCGACCTGTCAGCACATCCTTTCATCATCCTTTGAGTAGCTGCATAGCAGTGCGTTGCATGGATGTGTAGTGTCTATCTTGATGAAAAACGGTCTCTGTAAGTCTCCTTAGGGGAATCCTTAGGTTGATTCTGATATCTTCCTCCCAGAAATAGCACTGCAGTGGATGCCATTTGTAAGAGTCCTAGAATGAAATATCTGAGTCAGGAGGTTCCATGCATTTTCAATTTTGTTATATGTTCCCGAATTTCCCTCCACAAAGGCTTTTTAGCTCTCTGTACTCATTTCTATGGTGTGTGAAGAATACTTCTTTCCCTGTATCCTCCCATATGGCTTACTACCAGCGTTTTTTGTTTACAGCCTTTGCCAGTCTGATTGGTTAAAAATATCTTGTTATAATTTGTGTTATGAGTGATATTGAATATCTTTTAATATGCTTTAAAAGTCATTTGTGTTTCTTTTTCTGAACTGTCTCCTTTAACACTTTTTTCTTTTTTAAAAGATTTTTATTAAAAAATATAGCTAACATACAACGTTATATCAGTTTAAAGTGTACGCCATAGTTGTTTAACATTTATTTACCTAAAGAAGTGATCATGATAAGTCCAGCAACCATCTGACACCATACTGTGCTATCACAATATTATTCACTGTATTCCCCATGCTGTACGTTACATCCCCATGACTTATTTGTTTTATACCTGGAAATTTGAACCTCTTACTCCTTTTTACCTTTTTCCTCCCTTTTTTAAGTTTTCAATTACTGTTAATATTCAATATTAGTTTATATTTCAAATGTACAGCATAGTGGTTAGACACTTGTATAATTTAAGAAGTGATCCCTTTGACTAGTACTCACCTGGCACTATACATAGCTATTGCCATATTATTGACTATATTCCCTATGCTTTACTTTACATCCCCATAACTATTTGTAACTAACAATTTATACTCCTTAATCCCTTCACCTTTTTCACCTTGTCCCAAAACCCCCTCCCATCTATCACCCAATATTACTTTGTAACAACCAATTTGTACTTCTTAAATGCTTCCCTTTTTTCACCTATCCCTTTAAGCCTCCTCCCATCTGGCAACCATCAAAATGTTCTTTGTATCTATGAGTATGTTTCTGTTTTGTTTGTTTGTTTTGACATACTCCATTCAGCACAGTACCCTCCATGTCCATCCATGCCATCACAGGTGGCAAGAACCCATTCCCTTCCATGGCCGAGCAATATTCCATTGTATATATGTACCACCTCCTATCTATCCACTCATCCATTGATGCACACCCAGGCTGTCTCCACATTTTGGCTATTGTAAATAATGCTGCAATAAACATATGGATGTACACATCCCCTCAAAGTAGTGTTTTGGATTTCTTCAGATAAATACCCAGAAGTGGGATTACTGGGTCCTTCTTTGTCTCTTTGTTATAGCATTTGTTTTAAAGTCTATTTTGTGTGATTAAAAATATTGCTACCCCAGCTTTTTTTGTTTTCTGGTTTTTGTTTTTTTTATTCCCATTTTCATGAAATAACTTTCTATATCCCTTTACTTTCAGGTCTGTGTGTGTCTTTCAATGTGAAGTGAGTCTGTTGTAGGCAGTATATGTAAGGCTTTTGTTTTCTTATCTGTTCAGCCCTCTGTCTTTTGATTAGAGTATTTAATCCATTTACATTGAAAGTAATTGTTGATAGATATGTAGCTATTGCCATTTTATTCATATTTTTTATCGTGCTCTGTTTTTTTCCTTCTGTCTTAAAGAAGGCTCTCTAACATTCCTTGTGATACTGGTTTGGCTGTGATGAACTCCTTTAACTTTTTCTTGTCTGGGAAGCTCTTTATCTTTCCTTCAATTTTATATGATAGCCATGCTGGGTAGAATAGTCTTGGTTATAGTTCCTTGCTTTTCATTTTAGATATTTTGTGCTAATCCCTTCTGGTTGAGAAATCAGCGGACAGTCTAATGGAAGCTCCCTTATAAGTTACTAGTTGCCTTTCTCTTGCTGCTTTTAGGATTCTCTCTTTGTCTTTAACCTTTGGCATTTTAATTTTTATGTGTCTTGGTGTGGGTCTGTTTGGGTCCATCTTTTTTGGGACTCTGCACTTCCGGCTTTTATGTCTATTTCCTTCACCATGTTAGGAAAGTTTTCTGTCATGATTTCTTCAAATAGGTTCTCAATCCCTTGCTTTCTCTCTTCTCCTTTTGGTACCCCTGTGATGCGAATGTTGTTACACTTGATGTTGTCCCAGAGGTCTCTTAAGCTAGCCTCACTTTTTTGGATTCTTTTTCCTTTTGCTGTTCTGATTGGGTGTTTTCTTTTACCTTGTCTTCCAAATTGTTGGTTCGATCCTCTGCTTCATCTAGTCTGCCAGTAATTCCTTCTAGTGCATTCGTCATTTCAGTATTGTATTCTTCACTTCTGACTGATTCTTTTTTATTGTTTGTTTTATGCTTGCAATCTGTTTGTTGAAGTTCTCACTATATCCTTGAGAATCCTTATAACCCTTTTAACCAGTGTTTTGAACTGTTTGCCTCCATTTCATTTAGTTCTTTTTCTGGTGTTTTCTCCTGTTCTTTCAGTTGGGATGTATTTCTTTGTTTCCTCATTTTGGCTTCCTCTCTGTGTTTGTTTCTGTGTATTAGGTAGGGCTGCATGTCTCCCAGTCTTGACTGGGTGGCCTTATTTAGTAGGTGTCCTGTGGGGCGCAGTGGCACAGTCTCCCTGGTCACCTGCACTTGGTGCTCCAGGAGTGTCCTTTGTGTGGGTTGTGTGTGCCCTCCCGTTATATTTGAACCCTGATTATTATTGGCATGTCAGTAGGTGGGATGGACCTTCAGGTGACTGGATGTGGGGTTTGGCCACGTCCATAGCTTATGCTCTCCTGTGCAGGGGGTTACCACAGAGAGCGGGATTCACCTTAGTGGGCTCTGGTGTTTGTTGAGGACGCCCTTTGTGTATGCCATTTCTGGGGCTAATTGGGAGGTGCTCTGCTGTGGTCTGAAGCCAACCTCTGAGTATGTTGGTTCTGGGGCCTCTTGGGAAGGCTCTGGTGCAGGCCCAGTTCACCTGCCTGTGACCAGTGAGGGTCTAGCTGGTAGGAGCTACAAAGCGATCCATGGTTGGTCTCTACCTATGTTGGACCTGGAGGCACCTGGGAGAGGCCATGCTGCAAACCGAGGATGGCTGCCCCAATACCGGGACTGTGATAACTCCGCAAAAAGTTAGGACACAGTGAGGCCTTCTGCCACTTGCCGGCTCCCGTAAGGTTCAGCTGCTGATAAAGCCTCCTGTGGTATGGAGTCGGGTATAGTGGGGCCTCAGTGAGTGAGTAGAGTGGAGGGAGCAGAGTTCACCAGACCAATTCAGATTCACATTTGGCCTTTGGGACGGGCTCAACACAGGAAAGATGGCGCCTGCCTGCCAGCTGCATGGGGGAGGACCTGTTGGTTCATCTTATAGAATGACTGGGAATACAACACCAAAGTCTGCATTTGTGAACAACCTTGTATGTTACACTTCAAAATTTTAATTTTTGTTCTTAGAAAATGGAGAATGAGTCAAATTTTGACTAGGAAAATAAATACCAGCAGATATTTTTAGAAAGCTTTGTCAGTAACATGGCAGATTATTGGAAGAAGGTGAGAAGAGATGAAATAAATTATTTGAGGACTGTTCTCTTAGGCCAGAGGTTTTGGTGATCTAAACCCAGGACAAGCGGAATTGAAGGGTGTGGAGGAATGGATGAAAGTGTATTTTGTAATGAAAGCATACAAATAATTAAAACTTAGGTGTGAATGTTATTTTGGAAAAGAAGCTCTTAAGTGAAAATTTTAGTCACTAGCCTATCAAAATGAAGTATTGGACGAGGCTCACTGTGAGCTTCTATCTTTAGATTAACCCAACACCAGTCGGTTTTTTGTTTAATGGCTTTTAAAATAAAGGTAGGCTTTTTATCCTTTGAAAACTCCTTGACAGAAAATGTTATGTCCACTGCATGGGTCAATGCCTTTTATTTGGTAGGCCTTTAATCAATACTTGTTGAATGAAGGCCTTTCAGAAAGAAAGTACAATAATTACTTTCTTTTTAGTTGAATTTCATATTTCATATTTTGCCTTGAATTTTGAACTGTGTACTGTGATATATCAAATATTTGAGTTTTTATTTTGGAGTTAGATGTAATTGCTTTTGTGCCAAAGGTGAAGATGCTTTTAGAATGTGACACTTCCTGGAGTTTGGGGCATAAATTTTGGAGGCAGTTGAACCCAGAATTCTGCTTTTACTCTGTTGGTTAATGGTCTGTTTTTTTCTGGGTCCCAACGCCTGAAGTGGGGGGCGTTCTAGGTTGTACTTTGCTGGTAGACCTTAATCCCTTTAGCCTTTTCTAGGTAGTATTTCTCTCTAAGTAGTCTATTTTTTTTTAAGATGCGGCATGTCTTTCGGGAAAAATTATTAACTAGCCCTCTTGTATGTGATGTTATACAAAGGTTGTAACAAATTTGAGCAAGATTTATTCATGGTAATAAATACTTTGTGAAGGTTCATATTTTATAATAAAAATCCTAACTCAATTATTAAAATCACTTATAAAATGTGGAACAATTTTCATTTTTAAGACTTCAACTGACTTGCAAAGATTAATTTAAACTAGACATTTAGAAAATTTAGAACATTGGCATATATTACGGGTGAAAAAAGTACAACAAAAAAATACAAATGGAAATTGATAAATGTTCAAGAGTCTACTTAACGTTTAGTCTAAGGCTCTGTTTTGTACTATATTGACATATAATTGATGTAGAATCGACAGCACATTCTTAAATTATACAATTTGATAAGTTTTGACATTTGTGTATACCTGAGAAACCATCACCACAATCAAGGAGCGAATAAAACCATCATCCTGCAAAATTTCCTTTGCCCCTTCCATTTTTGTGTTCCTATAAATACTATTGAGCTGTCTTGTGGGATACAGTTAAGTTACTTGCGAACAGCTTGATCCTTTTGGGTCTTTGTTAGACAGGTCCAGGTCAGTGTTTATACCAGGGCTAATCCCCATTTCATCCTCTGGGTATTCCCAGTACCCCAGGAATCATGGCGTTTTCCAATCTGGATAGTTGGAGGAGGCACTGTTCCCAGCCCTGTGTAAGCTCTGGGCCCTTTCCCCCCAGATAGTTCTTCCCTTGGCCGAGGGTAGTTTCTTCACACACTTGCACTGATCGGTACAAAGCCGAGGACTCAAGGGGAACCTTCAGAGTCCTTATTCTGTATTTTTTTCTCTTCTCCAGTACTCTGTCCTATGAACTCTATCTTCTTTGATCTTCCTGGACTCTCAGCTCCTTCTCTGGAACTCAGTCACACTGGCTGCCTGGCTCTACCTGGTTTTTTCTGCCTGCACAGCACTCTTGAGCTTTGTCAAGGCAGTGAGCCAGGGCAATAAAAATAGGGCTCACCTAATTTGTTGCTTGTCTCTTAGAGATCACTGTCCTTTGTTGCCTCCTGTGCTTTAAAAACGGTTGTTCTATATACGAGTATTTAGTCTAGTTCTTTGGTTGTTCTAGGCGAGAGGATATATCTGGTCCCTGTTACTCCTTGGCCAGAAATGAAATTCCTGCCTAATGTTCATTTAAAATGATCATGATAAATAAAGATTCGTTCTTATGTCAGAACCTCGAAAGGGCTGTTGTTTATTATGTGACTTAATAGTATTGTTGCCTGTGATGATAGTGATTGCTACGCAGGTTTGTTTTTTTTGTTTTGTTTTTAAGCTGTCATATAGTTTCATTAGGAAGAATGGCTTTGCATAGTTGAGTAGTTAACCACTTAAAAGTTTGTTCTAAACTTTACAATATTGGGAGATAAGATACTGTATCTCAGTTTTTATGTGATTAAGAGATTTGGGGGCATGTTTCCTAAATCGATTAATAAAGCTTTATATTTAAAATCTTTTCTTATACCTCATTGGTGTGTTTGTTAGGTGTAAAACTCTTAGTTAACAAATTATTTAATTTGTAATATTTTAGATTCTTCTAAGAAGTTTCATAAAAGGATCTAGGGTAGGAATCAGAACTTTCAGATCCTACTAATTCTACCTCTTGATGCATTTAAGTTGTTTAAACCTCCATTTTCCATCGTTTATAAAATAATTGTTTTTTAAAAAGATTTTTAAAGATCTTTGAAACACTAGAACAGTGCTTTACAGACTGTAGATGTATTCTCTGCAATGCTGCTGACCTAAAAATATTGGTGTGTGTTCAACAGTAGAGGAATGGTTCTGTTCAATCACTGAGAAAATGAGTTAAATAAAGTTAGATGAGTGTTTTTAGTGCAACCTTCTTCATGAAACTCATTGTGCCTAAGTGTCCTCACCGTGTTCATACCACACATCTTACTATGACCACAGAGATATTAGTTGCTTTCATGTTTATATTCTGACTTCTTGTCTAATTTTAATACAATATTTTCAAGTTTCACTGTTATCTATACAATATCTCACCTCAGCTGGTGCAAATCCTATAAAGATTGGCACATCAGTATCAAACTAAGCAAGCCTGTGCCAGTTCTTTAAAGATCTCAAGGTAGAGCTTTTGGCAAAGGCTTAACACAAACCAAAGGGTAAGCACATACCAAAGGTAAAAAGAAAAGGTAAAATTCATTTAATTTATATTCAACATGTTTGTTGCTTTACATTGACACTTGGAGATTGATGGTGTTACCGAGGTGGGGACCGGCAGGGATGTTAAATATTTTGCTCTTGGTTAGAAAGCTAGTAAGTGAAAAAACCTGGACTCTGCTCTACCATACTGCCTGTGGAAGAAATAGTGTCATGAAAAATGAAAGGAATAAACAATTAAATGTTTCAAATTTTGTTGGATTGGTGAAATTAGATATTATATGTCCAAAAGAAGTTAGTTTCTTAATTATATATTAACTTACCTTCATCTGTTTTCAGAAGGACTTGGGATAAGGCTTTCATTTGAAGTCTTAACATTTTTCTTAAAGGCTTTAGGATTGAGTTACTTTTAGAACTTTATTTTTCTTATGAATTCTTGAGACTTTCTAAACTTTCATTTATTATAGTGCTTTCATCATTTTTACATAGTGAAATTATTCCAAGTATAGTTGAGTACCTATTGTGTGGCAGGCATCATGTTAGGCCTTCGATATGAGCCACATATTCAAGGATATACATTTTTAACACATAGGTCACTTTCTTTTGTTACCAAAATACTGTTATCACTGTTATTATAAATACTGCTCTTGGTCTTACTGGCAGCCTCTTGATTCTCTCTGGTTTTTTTGACTTTCAGTTCTTCAGAGCAAAAGCCCCCAACTTGCTCACCCCATGACAGGTAGCTCCAAAGAGAACCCATTCATTTTATTTTCCTTGTCTGCATTTTGTAGTCTGTATTATGTAATAAAGCAGTAGCAATCGTGTTCATAATTAATAAGCTTAACCTGGCCCTTGTGTGTTTTATTGTTTAGCCTCTGCATTGAATTCAACTGATGGATGGGATATAAATTCAGTAATTCATACAGTGGGCTTCAGTCCCTGACTGTTCACTCCAGCCTCAAATGTAGTCTTGCTTACACACAAAGTTGCTATCTGCTGTGTCTTTGCTCCAATGTTTCTCCTCTTATAGAGTGCCCTCCACACAGTTTCCTTTTTTGCATTCTTAATGTCTACTTGCCCCTTCTGTTTCAGTGCAGGCATCACATCTGGGACTATATTTGCTTCCTGCCCTTCCACCTCTTCCCACTCTACCACAAACCCTTGATATCGCTGTCATTGTTTTTTTTTTATTTGATGTGTTTTTTCTCCTTATATGTTCACTGTCTAGCACAGTACCTGTCAAACATTAGACATGCAGTACATATTTGATGAATGCACAAATAAATGGCATTGATTTTTATAGTTATCACTTAAACTTTAAAATGCAAGTTTTAAATGTTTTGTCTGTTATAAAATATGTCTTTCGGTACTTATATTATTCATTTGAAAGACTCATAGGTAGATTTTTCTCTTAAAACTGAAAAACGTTATCAGAAGCCATGCTTGTATAATGACTTTCAAGTGGCCATGGTGAGATTTTTTTTTTCCTAATCTCCACTGTCCCTCTATCTCTTAAGATACAGATCTTATGAATGAGACAGAGTAAAGGACTTTAGTCTGGATAAAGATTAGGATTCCCTGCTGTCTTGTAATTATCAGAATCTGGATGGTTATTTATTTGAATGAAATGATGCATACATTGTATGCACCAAAAGTAAAGCATATGTGATTGTTAGAGGAATGTTTGAATTCCTCCGTGGGATGTCATGGGGTATGTTTATAAACTCCCACTAAGCAGTAGTTCTACAATGGAATTTCACTGGCATTGAGATAATAATTTGCAGTCAAATTACCTTCTTTACAAAAACCCAGGGAATCATGAGGGCCTAATCCTTTATTAATGTCAACCCATAGGCTGCAAGAAAGCGTAAGATTGCCATTCGAAAAGCCCAGGGAAAAAATGTGGAGGCCATTCGAGAACTGAATGAGTATCTGGAACAGTGAGTGTCCTACAAGAGGATTGTGTTTTGTTATTCTGATAAATCTTTTTTAATTAAAATGGAATTTGCATTTGATTTTCCTTTTTGCCTACATGCTATTTATTTACTGATATCTACACACTTACTTTTTATCCCTTTCCTCTTACCAGATTTGTTGGAGACCAAGAAGCCTGGCACGAACTTGCAGAACTTTATATCAATGAACATGAGTAAGTGGTTAAACACACGTAAAATTTTGTTAGGAGTGCAATTTTCATCACTATGTAAGTTCAGAATGCATAGTGGTTTATGAAGATTTGGTGACATAAATGAATCATGTCATTTTAAATGAACAAAATAAGTAAACAATTAAATGAAAAACAACATCAACAATTTGTTGGTTATAGTATATGAATTGCTTTTAACTAGGTCACTTGTGTTTTGCTAAATTATTTTTGTTTGGGAAATAAGTTTTTCTTTTAAATGCATTTGGCATTCGTTGGAATTAGAAAGGCCTGCGTTTGCTGAGCTAAGGTTATTTTTAGTGACTCAAAATTGTGATTTTTTTAGAGTTTAAATTATTCTTATATACAAAGAGTATTATACTCCCTGCTGTTTAAAAATTCTGTTGCCCGGGTAAAAAACCAAGAATAATCAAGAATGTTGAATGCTGTAGGAACTCCCTTATTGGATATTTAATGTTTTTGTTAGCTTTTTTTCTTGCTGCAGTGACAAGAGGAAATCCCGGTGTGAGAGGATTAGCCTGGTCTTAGTGCAAGTTTTCTAATATCACAGCATTGATGCTAACCTCCATCTACAGGCAGGATTTTTTTTTTTTTTTTTTCTGTTTTTACCTTGGTTCTTCTAAATCTGAAGTATTTCACATTGTTTCTTTCCTTTTTTTTTTTTTTTGAGAGAATAGAATCAGATTCTCGTATGCATATTCTCACTATGCATGAATAGGTAACCTCATTCCCATACTACAAATAGCTGACATAGGAAATAGAATAGCTTGAAGACGCTTGTGTCTTTTCTTTGCCCAGGGCTATGTATGTAATGTGAATAGAGAATTAAGATAGTTATGTGCATAATTCTAATATAAATTGGAGCTAAAATTAAAATTGTAGCTATCATTTAATGAATGTGTGCTATATTCTGGGAAGCATTCTCCAATTCTCTACTATACTCTGGCTATCAGATTCTCTTTGTTTTTCCTTACAAAATTATTTCCCGAATCATGTTCAGTATAGATATATGTATGTTGTATGTTCACATATGTACACATACTCAGGATTCTCTTATGTGAGAATGGTAGTACTTTTGGTTTAAATGGAAATGTTTTTCATAGTTTTTATTTAAGTCAATATTTGTTAGGTATACAGTAAACAGTTTAAATAACATGAAGCTGAATTTTCAGGATGCAGTAAAAAAATTAACGTTAGTTTTATTTTGTTCCTAAAACTGATGACAGCTGTTTAAAATGGTTTTGTACATTTTGAAGTTCTTGTGATTAAAAGCATTTAAAAACATTTCAAATCATTACGGAAATTTTTTTATTTAATGAGATAACTTAATGCAGGAAATTTGGAAAATCTGATAAAAAATAAAGAGGAAGGCAAAAATCCCATCATTCTGCCATCATTCTAATTAACGTTAGTTTGTATTTGTTTTTTTTAATACCTCTTGAAACAAACAAATCTGCAATAGAATTATCTTTTGTAGCCTAATGCTTTTCACTTAGTTATATTTTGTCAAAAATTTCTTATCACAGTAAACATTTCGCAGTGTGATTTCAGAGGCTTTATGTTATTGCATCTTGTTAATGTTTCCTAGTACTAACTAATTTCCTAGGGGAATATAAAAGTTGTTTTTCTTTATCTTCACTATAATACTGTACTGATTATCTTTATTTTAATTGTTTCCTTGGGCTAAATTCTTAGAAGTAAAATTACTTGATTAAATGATATGCACATTTTCAGTGGTTTTGATAAATTGTTCCTAAATTGTTCACTAGAAAGGGAATATCAATTAACTCTCCTGCCAGCAATTATTAGAATGTCCCTTTAACAGCACAGGGTACTATCATTCATTTTAATCTTTGCAAATTTGGATAGGTGAAAATTGGTTACACCTTGTAAAAATTTTTTTCAAGAGATTTTTATATCAAAGAATAGGCATCTTTGTTCTTTCAGAAATATGTCCTTGTTTGTTATATGTCTTTTTCATATTGATTTGTTTTAACTAAAGAAACTTGATATTTTTAGATGGTCAGATATATCAATTTTTATTGCTTTTATGTTTTCTGTCCTCAGAGAGTTATATAAAGATATTGTCTCTGGTTTTTTTTCTATTTCTTTCTCAATTTTACTTTTTTTGCATGTGTTTCTAATATTTCTATATTTAGTTCTCAAATAGGTTATATTTTTAACCTATCATTAAATTTATTACTTGCTTCACCTTACAATGGCCACATTCATTTTTGCTTTGTTTTGAATCTCTAAAGAGTTTGTTGAGGTAGAGTTAAATGTATTCTTAAGAGAAATGAACTGAAAAATCCCTAAGAAATTAAGAAAAACAAAGAAAAGCACCTGAAAAATTTCTTTTCAGAGGAAATAATTGTGTTCAGCCTTCCCCTTTATCTTGTATCAAAAAACGCTTTTTGGTCCTAAAGCTAGTCATTCAGAAAATGACCAATATTTTCCAATTGAACACTTAGAAGGAATGTTCAGAATTAGGGTGAGTAGAAATAAATATCTTCAGTTTTTTGAAACTATATGAACATCAGAATCTATTCACTTAATTCATTTGACTTGTTTGGGCAAGTCACTGGAGTAGGTAGAATTTTTTTTTTGTAGAAGTGGTAAGTTATTGTGGAATGTCAGTTTAGCACAGTTTTGTGGACACAGTGGCAAAAATGTAGCAATTTAGGGTTTACTAGATATATTTGACATTTCTTCATATGAATAGTTATAAGCTATTTTAAATACAATAAATCACAGGCAGCATTGTTAGTCTAGAGCTAACATTTTTTTTACTCCAAATTTCCACAGTAGAATGTTCATACAAGTCTATTCAGTGTTTTTATGTAGAGAAAAGGGGGATACAAAATTCTGCCACGTCCTTATGTCTTTAAGTTACTTTTGATTCTAATATATAAATTATAGTGTGTGTTTAGTTATGCAGCTGGTATATGTCACACCAGTTGACCATATTGAGATACTTTACTTGTTTTAAATATAAAAAATTAGTTATAATTTATACATTAGCACTAATATGTATTATAAACAAAAATATGTATTTTAAATAAAGATATTTAATTTTTTTAACTTGATTTGTAGTTAAAATTAGATGTTATAACAGCATGGGGCACTAGTTGTATAAATTAATTATGACTGTGATTATGGTTCCTTTTCGTCGGTCCAGCCTTACTGTAAAATTCTATAACAAATGTAATTATTAAAATCCTATGAGGAAAAACCATAATATTGATAAAGCAATCTAGGGACAAAAACTGTAACCTGTACATATGCTTTTGTGAGGAACAGAACTTTTTCGAAAATTGTAATTACTTACTCTAACGCAATAATAGTGGTTGTTCTATTTTAAATAAATTGAAATTACTTTTATTTCTCTAATCTTAGTCTCATTGAATCATTGTATTAGGTTGGTGCAAAAGTTATTGCGGTTTAAAAGGTTAAAAATTATTGCAAAAACCGCAATTACTTTTGCACCAACCTAATATATAATGAATTAACTTTTTTATGCCTCTGGAATGGTGCTGCTCACGTACCCTCCTTGGGAGAACTGAGAAAAGAACCACTCAAATCACTTTCCGTACGGCTTAGTACTCTTGGGCAGTCCCAGCTGAGAAAAACTGGACTAGACCATCTGTTGCTCCTTCCAGCTCTAAGTTTATTTGATTCTGTACTCAATCCACAAAATTAGTTTGATTTTATACTTGTAAAATTGGGGGAAGGGATCCCCCTCTTGTATGTGATGCTGTATCATTTTTGCAAAAAATATCTTGGTATTCATTTTTCAGTACTAACTCTTACCCACCCATTTTATTTTTACGTTGTATAAGAATTAGAGTCACAGTTGTGCTTAACCTATTTAAATTTCTAAGAATATTTATTCTTAGCATTAGTAAGAATTTTGGGCATCATCCTAGTAAAAGGAACACATTTAGAAGGAAACTGCCATTTTGATGGTAAGGTGTTAAATAGAGATGGTAAGGTGTAAATAAAATAGAGACCACTTTTTCCCTTGTAGAATGATAAATAAATATCAAATAGATAAGTAAATATAATACTTTTGTTTGAGACATTTAGTCATTTGTTCACTTATTATATATCTATCATATGTCAAGAACCAGTGCTAGCTTTAGGATATAAAAATGAAAAGGGCTAAATAAATAGCTTCATGATCTTTGATGAGAGTCTATATATAAGATCCTTCATAAACCTAAAATACTGTGAGTTTTGGGTAATGTGCAGGGTGTTTTTGGTTCCTTGGGCCTTTTGGGTTGATTGCTGTACCTGTTTTGATGTTACCATTGACATCTTCATCACTACCATCACCACCACAGTTTTCATTGTGGTTGTAGCGCTTATGGGCATAGTGGTTAAGACTGTCTACTGACTGGGGTGGCACAGCCTCGGTTTCAGTTTAATCTCTCTGCCTCAGTGTTCTCAACTATAGAATGGCGATAATAATTTCCTACTTCCTAGGGTTTTGGTAGGATTAAATGAGCTAATACTTGTAACACCTAGAGAAATAATACATAATAAGAATGTAATAAAAGTTATCTCTTAGTAGTCACGTGTGTGAAACATGTATATTTTGAAAAGTAAGTATGTTAGACATTAGTGTAAAGATAGGTACCTTTGTAGATTGGTGACCAATGCCAAAAATAACTGTAGATAGTCTTTTTCTGTTGGGTACTCTAATCACCCCCTTCCTGGGAATAAATCTTAGAGAACACCTGTGTTCTTTAGGATTACCTGTAAATAGTGAGGATATTCACATGGCTTTAGACATATAAAATACATTAAAGGGAATTATAGTCACATGGTGTAAAACCATTTTTCCGGAGCCCTTTGCAGCAGTTCTCTCCTTAGATTTTCAACCACATTTTTGTTTCTCTACCACATGATTAAATAGTAGTAGAGTGCGTATCAAAGCCACTAGCGTGATCTATTTCTCATGGGTTTAGAAATTTATAACTTCATTATAATTTTGTATTTAACAGTAAACTTAAGTAATGCAAAGTTTGTGTAATGGAATATGTTGGTAAATATAAGTTTGTGAGGGATTTTTAGTGAACAGAGAGTATTTGATAAAATGTTTAATTTCTCCTTGCTCTTCAGCTATTTGACTATTTTATTAAATGATCTGTGGACTTCTAGAAGTTGTTTTATATGTAACCTGCTCCAAGGGCTTGAAGCCTGTGTTGTTAATGATGTTTGGATGTCACAGTAGTGACCCAGTTTTAAAAATGTGTTACTGACTGTTCATAGGTTGCTTTAGGATTTAAGCTTCTGTTTGTTTATTTATTTCATTAAAAAATTTAATATTATTTGTATTTAATAATTCAGGGTAAGTACTTTATTAAAGCTATTTTAAAGTATTTAGGGAATACAATGTCTAACCACTAAAATTGTTTTAAAATTATTTTAAGGCATAACTGAAATAAAATTTGTGACTTTTAAAATTAATATCTTGATATTTTTCAGCTATGCTAAAGCAGCCTTTTGTTTAGAGGAGCTTATGATGACTAATCCACACAACCACTTATATTGTCAGCAGTATGCTGAAGTAAGTGTTTTCAGAAACAATTGTATGTGATTTTATTTTTGTTGGTGTTGGGTATTATGGAACTAAGATTATGTCCTTAATGTTAGGCAAGTATATAAATATTTAAAACATCTGATGAAAATTGACTGGTGGAAGTAAAAGTTTTAAATTTTTAATGCTGTAATGGAAATACTGACTTATCAGTTAAAAGCACTATTTAAAACAGTGAGATTCTTTGTATTTTTTACTTGTATAGTGTTTTCTAATTTTGAATTTTGCCACAATTGTCACCACTTAATGGCGTCTAAGACATTTATGATTTTGATTTTGATTTTTTCTTAATTTTATTCAATTATTGGGGTGACATTGGTTAGTAAAATTGCATAGGTTTCAAGTCTATATTTCTATAATACATCACCTATATATTGCATTGTGTGTTCACACCCAGAATGAATTATCTTTCTATCACCCTATATTTGCCCCTTTACCCTTTTCTACCACTCCCTGGCCCCCTAACCCTCTGGTAACCACTAAACTATTGTCTGTGTCTATGAGTTTTTGTTTGTCTTTATTATGATTTTTCAGTCTGTACTGTAGGAAATTCATATTAAGGTCAGTATTTTGGGAAGTAGGAAGTATTTATCTTATTTGCTTTACTGTTAAGGATAGTGATATAATTGAATGTTGTCAGGTTAAAGGACTTCATTATTAAGGACTGTTAATAGAATAGTTCTGGGGGGGTAGGTTATGCTTTAAAATTTAGGTTAGCTCTAACAACTTTAAGATGAATTCTTTAAACATCTTACATTTGTTTACAGAATATCTGTTTTAATTACTAATGCCTATGGAATGATGAGACATGCTATATTTCAAAGTAGTAAAATAAACAGGTTTCATCACTGCACAATTTTTAACAGGTTAAATATACCCAAGGTGGACTTGAAAACCTTGAACTTTCAAGAAAGTATTTTTCACAGGCATTGAAACTGAACAACAGAAATATGAGAGCTTTGTTTGGACTTTACATGGTGAGTTGAGATGCATGTTTAATGTCATTTTACAAAATCTGTCATTTAAAATCCATTAACCTATCCAATCATTTCCCTCTTGAGATTTTGTTTTTTGGGGAGTTTTTTGATAAGCATATGAATATTCTCTAGTTAATTGAGTAATAGGTTATAAGGCAGTTTTATTTTTAGATGTTAATACATCCTAGCATTGTAAAATATTTTTGTTGTGTCAGAAATGAAGTCTTCCCTTATAAAATTAAATAGTAACTGATAACAAACCATATTATCTATTTCTTGTTTTATGCCCAGCATTATTGTATTTCTTACCTTAAGTTATAATTGTATGAGATATTTTTAAACTATGCCAATAAAAGACGTATTAGAAATAAAATCTCTAGTGTCAAATTAAAATTTTTTATGGTATAGAAAAACAGTTTGGAAATTGTGTGAAGCATATAATTACATATTTCTATTGTTTATGTATATCAAATTATGAGCTTAGAAAACTCAATTAAGAAGGGCTTTGGGATTGGAAGAATTTGTTGTGCTTTTAAATACATATAAAATGAGCCTTTCTCCGCAATCAGAATGCCTGGAAAAATAAACTTTTCTTTTTAATAGGGCAGTTCCTTCAAATTTAATTTTCCTAGTCTTTTCATGGACTTTTGGATAAATATCTTGGTGGGGCTCAGTGAAAAAGAATTGATTGCAGAGTAGGAGGCAGGAAGAAACAAATGACATAATTTTTAGGAAAGAAATGGAATTTTACCTTTAAGAGCTCTGTTAGATAACTAATAAAATAACTTCAGATACAATTTAAGATACCCTTTCTCTTCCCATTACTTCGGATTATTCTGCATTTTAAAATGTATTTTCATTTTTAAACACTAATCTCTTTGAACTTTATTTTTATTTTAACAATTGTTTTGGTACAAGTTTTAAAAACTCTTTGTTATCATCCTATTGCAACTGTGACCCTTACATGTTTTTGATTATCTTGCTAGAAAAAAAGGCATTTTGTTTTTGATGGGTTTTTTTCTTCGTTTTGTTTTTAGTCCGCAAGTCATATTGCTTCTAATCCAAAAGCAAGTGCAAAAACAAAAAAGGACAACATGAAATATGCTAGTTGGGCAGCTAGTCAAATAAACAGAGCTTATCAGGTTAGTATTGATAAACTTTATATTATGATATAAGTCAGTTAATGTGTTGTATTTCTTAGTAGTTGTTTTTGTTTCTTCAAACTACAAAGCCAATGTCTCATTGGACTTTTATGCCTTTGGTCCTTTATCAGATGTGTTTTAACTGTGTAGAATTAACTTGTAGTTGTAGAATCACTTTTTCCCCCCCCAAAAGGAATCTGTTACTATTATGATTTCATAATTAGCCTTGCCATCTAGAAGTCTCAGTAGTTCTGCATTTGGCAAATAAAAAAAGTTCTGAAAATGCAGAAAGGGTAAACAAATTGCAGGATGCATTTCACAAGTACATTGGGTAGATGAGTGTATTATTAATCAGAGGTATCTCAAGTAATTAAAAAAAAGAGGAAAAAAAGCCTAAAAGTCAAATGACCAGATTATATATATATAACAAAATTTATGTACTTCGCTTACAAGTCAGATCTTATCTGATTTTCTGAAGCTCATCTCTAGGAGATTCTTCAGGAAGGGCTCATGGAAAAACATATCTTCTTACATCTTGCATGTTTATAATTTATCTGTCTATAGTCTTTATATTTGAAGGACGATTTGGCTTTTTATACAAACTTTGGCTTACATTACTAAGTCTCTTAAACATATTGTTCCATTGTTTTTTAGGATAAAATATTGCTGTCAAGAACTCTGATGCCCCTGAGTTTTAACCTTAATAAGTGACTTAGACTTTTTGTCTGGTTGTCCAAAGGAATTTTTTCTTTATCTCTAAAATCCAATAGTTTTACTACAGAATGTTTTCATTATTCTTGGGTCCATTTTCCCAGATACACAAGAGGCACTTTTTAATATGTGGATTCAGTCCTCTTTTAATTTGAGAAATTTGCTTTTAGAATTTTAGTTTTAAATGCTTTTTATTTTTTATTTTTATTAGTTTCAGATGTACAAAACAGTTAGACATTTACACCCCTCACAAAGTGATACCCCCAGTCTGCTATCCCTCTGACATCATAAATAGCTGTTACAGTTCCATTGACTGTATCCCTATTCTGTACTCCACAACCCGTGACTATATATACTATATATACGTATACGTATGTGTGTGTGTGTGTGTGTGTGTGTGTGTGTGTATGTGTATTTAATTATAGTTGACATTCAATATTCTTCAGCTTCAGGTGAACAGCGCAGTGGTCAGGCAGCTACACTGTCCTGACATCAAATCATACTACAAGGCTATAGTAATCAAAACAGCATGGTACTGGCATAAAAACAGAAACATAGATCAATGGAACAGAATAGAGTGCCCAGAAATAAATCCATACCTATGTAGTCATTTAATCTATGACAATGGATACTTTTTTTGTTTGATTGTTTAAGTTTTCTTTTTCAGGTTTCCAATTATAAGCTTACTGGCTCTCCTTTCCCGCCTCTTATTGTGTCATTCATTTTCTTTCAAATCCTTTTCTGTCATTTTCTTTTTTTCCCCTCCATAATAATTTTCATGGAATTAGTTCATATTCTTTTTCTTGTTCTTCATGTTTCAATGAGATAGTTTTCCTGGCTTATTATGAGGAGGATTTTAGTAGAATAGGGGGACTCCGAGATAGGATATGATAACTTTCCCAGCTTGACTATTCTGTATCTTCCTCTTCTTCGTTAAGGAGAACTAAAATATGACTTCTGTGTCTATCCACTCCTTCTCAGAACTAGGTCTGGTTCAGAAAGATTTTCTGGCTCCAGCCAGAAAATCTTTTTCGATCTATCCTTAGAGCTCTACAGATCTTGAATTTTGAGGTGTTGCTCTCAGCATTAAATGTTACATTTTGCTGTTCATTGTTTTGCTTTCTGGTATTGACTACCTCTGGGCATAGTTTCCTCACTGCCCCCCTCACCTTCCTTATCTGAACCGTCCTTCCCCTCTTACCCCAGTGTTTCTGTCCTGGTTCCTTTGGTTTCAATTTCCAATAGTTTTCTTTAAGTATGAGGGGTTTTTTCTGTTGTTGTTTTTTGTCTTGTTTTGTTCTGTTCTTCCCTTCTGAAAGAGGGTATCTGCTGCATATTTCAGAGATTTTAAGGCTTTCGACTGTTAAACTTCTTTAATGTTAACATTTGCATGCAAGTTTTTGCACTTCAATTTGGAGCCTTTCAGATTGTCCTGGTTTTGCGGGCCATTCGCAAATGCATCAGTTTGGACTTTTTTCCTTCCTGTCCCTTGTAGAGTAGTAGGTTGTCCTCTTTTACTTCCTATTGCTCCTACCACACAGCTGTTGATCTTTTGTAGGTCCTGCTACTGTTGTTGATACAACCATGTTCTAGGGTTTTGGAGAATTGCCCACAATGTAGTCATTTTGAAGATGACTTCTTTGGTCTTGTTTTCTGTTATTTTGTTTTGATTTTAATGCTGTTTGTTTCTTTTTTTTTTTTTTTTTTTTTTGTACTCTTGCTTGGAGAAGGTTGGTGCCACTCAAAAAATTCACTGCCCCCATGATCACATCATTTAAAGTAACTGTATTTTTATTGTGTATAATGGAGAATATCAGTTCTGTTGGCACTTAAGTCAGAATGTTTGTAAATATTAGCCAGGCTGTGCTTCTCCAAATGCAGTTTGAGATAGCTCAGCTTTATAATGGTGTTTCTCACAGAGTAGGCTTAGAGAGAGAAGTTTAAAGATAAGACTTGTATAATATAAAATTAATGGAATGTAGAGTACATCGTTGTTTTTAAGACATTTTTGAAGAAGCAGCTGGCTGCTCTGAGAGTGTTTTTGACATGGGGTGACTATATTTTTTAAATCAATTTTTATTAAGTTACAACATATGTAATAAAAAGAAACCCGTCATAAATGTACATTTCAGTGAACTGTACAGGTAAATGTATCCAGATCAATAAGTAGAAACATTACAACACCCCAAAGCTGTCATGGTACCTCCTCTCAGTTTCTACTCCTTCTATCCTGCTCAAGAGTACTGATTTATAATCCTGTAGTTTTTGGCTTTTTTTTTGGAACTTTATAGAATTACATAGTATGTATTCATTTTTGTCTGGCCATTTCACTATTATATGTATGAGATTTATCCTTTTTTGCATCTGTAGTTCATTCCTTTTCATTGTGCTATGTATAGTCTGTTGTGTGAACATGTTACATTTTATTTAGTCAGTTGATAAGCATTTGGCTTATTTCCTGTTTTAGGTTGCTGTTATGAATAATAATACACTGAATATTGCTCTACAAGTCTTTTGGTGTACATATACTTACATTTCTGATGATATACCTTTCAGTGGAAATACTGGATCATAGGACATACATATATTTAACTTTAGTAGATAAAGCTTGTTTTCCAAATCAGTTGTTTATAGCCCCACTAGCAGTGTTAGAGAGTTCTCATGGTTCCACACCTTCACTAACACTTGGTTCTGTCAGTTTTTATAATTATAGCCATTCTGTTATGTGTAGTCATGGTTTTATTTTTCATCTCCCAGATGACTAGTGAGGTTAACAGTTTTTCATGTTTATTTGTTATTTGGATATCTTATTTCATGAAGCCTTTTTCATTGGTTTATGACTTTTTGTTTTGTTTTCTGGTTTCCTGAGTATGAACCTTGTGTTCGTTATATGTGCAGCAATTCTCTTCAACTCCTTACTTGCTTTTTGCTCTCAAATGAATTTGATGAATGAAAGTTCTGAAGTTAAATATGTTCAGCTTAATCATTCATTTCCTTTATAGTTTGTGTATTTTGTATTCTGTTTGCTACTCATGGACATAAAGACAATCTTGTGTGTCTTTAGAGTCTTTTTTTCCTTCTGCTTTTTACATTTAGATCCAGAATCCATTTGGAACTGTTTTTTTTGTTGTTGTTGTTGTTTTGTTTTTTTTATGTATGATGTGAAAGAGGAGTCAATGTCCTCCCATTTAGCTATCCAGAATGTTTCTGTCCATCTATGGACTCTGTCATGAGTCCCAGTCCATGCAATCTAGTACTGTGGCGCAGTTAAGAGAAGAACATAGATGCTAGATCCATGTCCTCTGGCTTCAAAGATTGGCTCTGACATTTATTAGCTATGCGACCTTGGATAAATTATATACCATCTCTGGGCCTAGCTTTTCATCTGTAAGATGGACATAATAAAAAGTTCTCTGAGGATTAAAGAAGTTAATTCATAATTTTTTACCAAATCAGTAATACACATTATACTGTGCTTACTAATCACATGTTCTAAGTTCACTTTATTATGCCTGCTATGTGCATTGCAATTATAATAGCAGTTATAATAGCAAACATTTATAGAAAATTTATTATAAGCTCTGTACTTTTCTTGTTTTACAAATGAGGAAATTAAAGCATGGAAAAATTAAATAACGTTCCCAAGGTGACATAGCTGTTAATGACAGAGCTGTTTTCAAACCTAGGCAGTCTGACTCCACAGTTGGTTCTCTTAATGGCCTCTATAAGGAGGTGTGAGGTATAAATGTATCTGAAGTTGTAATTATAGTTTCTAACTCCCTTCTCAATTATTTTCTCATATGGACAATTGATATTCAACCCTCACTTGTTTTTCATTTCATTTCAGACCTAAAGTTCTCAATAATAACTAAGTTCAGAGTTTTGTTTTGTTTGGGTTTTTTTCTTTTCTTTTTGTCTTTTTTTTTTCCTTGTTTCTTCAGTAATACAAGACCAGGCTAGCATGCCCTTCCTTGCCTAAGACGAACTTTATCACTAGATGTTGACTCCATGATTTCAGTAATTTAAGCTATTATTCAAACATCCAAACCCTCCCTATTCTTTAGTAATGTTTGGCTTCCCTGCCATTCTCATTTAAAAAGAAAATATATCTTATTAGATCCATTCTCTTTTCACAAATTGATTTTATAAAGTCTCAGTGTTCTTTGGAAAGAGCTCTGAGAGCATCACTTGTGCTCTTCATCTTTGAGTTTTGCACTGTAAATTCTACAGTCCTCAGATGTTGTACACATCCTTACTGAAGATATGATTTCCTTTTTCTTGACTCTATAGGACAGACTAGTACAAGGAATTTTTGTCAGTCTCTGTCCTCTTGGATACCACTTCAGGAAGATAACACCTCTCAGTTGGTCATGTCAGGTTTCTGTATAGCAACTTCCAATACTCCTCAGTTAGGAATCACCCATCATGCAAAGTTTATTTCTGCCTCTGTCCCGAATAACAGGTTTGAAATAAAATCTCTTGTTGCTTTTGAAGCTTACGTATTCTGTGCCTTTCCTACAGAGGTTCTGGGTTCTCTTTCTGTGAATCAGATTCCATAAATATTTGTGTCTTTTGCCCTTTGCTAACTCTAGGTTAAAATAATGGCTTATTTCCTTATAATTCTGTAGGTAGGCTGTTTGGCTTGATCTCAGTTGAGTAATTCTGCTAGTCTCCCTGAGCTTATTTATATTTCTGTCCTATGCTAGTGGTTGATGGCCTCACTTTAAATATCTGAAAGTTGGCTCTCTGTCAGCTGGGAGTGCTGGGTCTTGTGTGTCTCGTTTGGCAGGCTAACTTGGCCTTAACTCACACGGTGGTCTCAGGGTTCCAGGAGCAGCAAACAGGCCAACTCCAATGTGCAAGGACTTTTGGAGCCTCTGGACGTGTCACATGTTGCTATATATTCCACTGAGTAAAGCAGATCACATGGTCAACCTAGATTCAGTGGATGCAGTCTTTACCTTTCAATGGGAAGATAAATATGTGATAATTTGGCAATTTATTACACTGTTATATAACTCCATAGTCCTATCCTGGTTTTAATTATTTTGCCTTTTTCTTTTATCTGCTTTATTGAGGTATAATTTACATACAATAACGTGCACACATTTTAAGTGTACAGTTGAGCTTTGACAAATGTTACTCCCCTCTCACCACCACCTCATTTAAGATATACAGCATTTCCATCACTCCAGAAAGTTCCCTTCTGCTACTTTGCAGTCATCCCCATCCTACACTGCAGACAAGCACTGATTTGATTTTTATCACTATAAATTAGTTTTGCCTGTACTAGAACTTTATATAAATGAGATCATAGGTTACTCTTTCATGCCTGGCTTCTTTCACTCAGTATAATGTTTCTGAGATTCATCCATCCACTGTTCCATTTTATTTATCCTATTACTTTGTAGACCCATATTATTTTCCACAAATTGTGTAAAGATAAATTTTAGCCAACTTATCCCTACTATAACAATGGATAAATCATTGACCTTCGAATTTGATAATCCAGTTTTTATTATTTGTGTTCATTTTGGTGAGTTTTCTTTAAGATCCAACAGGGAATTATGAAAGAAGAATTTACTTAGGCAAAATCTAACTATGAAAACAAAAACAGAATTTGTGATTAATGTGGAAAAGCATAACTTTCAGAGATTGACATTTTAGTAACTAGAAAAATCTCTGGGATCTAATTGAGAACTTCATGACTCATGTCTAGGCATATAAACAAGTATAAAGAATATAATAAATATTCCTTATTGTAATGTTTTTCTAGGCATTTATAAATTAGAGAAAATTAGGTTTTAAGAACTGCTTTTCTTTGTTTCTACTTAATAACGAAACAGAATATGGCTGCTACTTGCTCTTCAATTAGGTAATTGGTTTAGCATGTTCAGTAGAGGCAGGCAAGTTTGATTAATGCTCATGAAAAACTTTAATGTGAACCTACGCACAATAATTTTCCAGATAAATGCTTCTTGGTACACTGTTAAATTCATCTGTGCTAGTGATCCATATGTTATTTATGATTGCAGAGGTGATTCTGTTACTATCCTTTTGGGAAATAGAAAATTAAATCATGATTTGAGGGAAAAATAGGATTCCGGTTTAATCAGTTAAATTGCCATATAATTCTGGAATAGACAAAATAATTGCATGTCAGGCAAAATTCGAAGTGATATATTTATATTTCCAACTTTCTTTTTATTTGTTCTGACACAAATAAGTTAGTTTGGTTTATTCTAAATAGCACTGGTTGTCAGTAGTGTTGATACACAATCTTAGGTGATTTTTTTAATTAGCTAATTTAAAATATCACAAATTCATATTTACTATTATTTTATTATGTTTAAGTACAAACCAAGAAAAATGCTGCTATGTTTTAAAATACGTATTGTGACTTCAGATCTGCAGAAATTTTTCATTTTTCTTTGTGAATGTTCTACGTGGTATCCTATTTTGTACCTCCTCCTCCAGCCCATCAAAGCTTTTTTGTAGAATTAGACCATTAAGTATCTGATTAGGACCATGCCTGTTTACTTTGGATAGGCAGTGGTAAAAGAAAAGGCTTTCTGTTCTTGGTAAGTCCTTGTGAAAGTGAATTTATCAACTGCATAATAGGAGTAATAAGCACACCCCACATTCTTTACTCGCCAAAGGAAATTATGAAAAGGAACGGTTTTAAATGTGGTGTTGCTGTTATTATAGTTTGTTGTTATGACTTGTGTATTTAACTTTTGAATTCCTTAAATTAGTGATGTCTTATGAAAGATAAAATGATCTTGATTGTTAGGAGAAGCTTTTCTCTTTCTCTGGCATTTCCTCTAGAAATCCCCTTCATTTACTCTATCAAATCAAGATTCAACCACAGAAGCTAATGGTTTAGGAAGTAGGGGAATCACAATGTTAAGCTGTGGCCAGAGAGGTCAGAGGCAGGTTACCAATTCCTGAAACCTATTGCTTCTATGATGTTACCTGTGCTTGATCACTTAATCTTTCTCAACAGGTCATAAGAAGTTTGCCAAATTAAGTTAATTACAAAAGAGAAGGAACACATCGTAAATCAAGCACTAAGTACTTAAGACAGCATTGGTATTTGAAAGAAAGATCAGTCACATGAAAATGTATTGACTGCTTAGATGTTAACTTGAAAATACTATATGTTGTTAATGGTAAATGTTAATCAATACTTTAACCAGAGGGAAAACAGGTAATATAGATATAATAAACCTACCCTCATAAGGAACACTTATCTAGTAAATCTGTAGTATTAAATCAAACTGATAAATGATGGGAATTGTTGGTTTAGTTAGAAAACTCATTTTGAAATCAGCATGGGGTATTCAACAGTGTTTCCCCCACTGATTATGTGCTCTTTATTTAATTTAATATGCCATGAATTTGCTTTTAAATATACAAAGATAGTATTTAGTGTGCTATATTTTGTGTTCATTGTAAAATCCAATTCCAATTTGGTTTTATATAGTAAATTACAACTTAAACTAGAAATGCATATTTTAAAACATGTTTACATCATTGTAATATGTAACAGAGTTTTATTTGACTGGTCTTTGCTGCAGAAACATGATAATATCTAGTCAACTAATAAATCTGGAAAAGTTTTAAAAATTACGACCAACTTTAAATAATCATAGAGATAGCTTGCACTTCAAAATGTTTAATAAAAAGCACTTTATATTTTACCTTTGTTTGAAATTGTAAAAATTTGTTTAGAGGCCAGACAAGTAGAAATTTTCCCCATTCCTACACAAATATAAGCTAAATTTAATTTATAAATTATGCTTTTTATTTCATATTTTCTGGTTGAAAAAGGATAATTTTAAAATCAAATCTGTTTTTGTACATTATCATGCTATATAAACATTTAAACTGCCCAATTATGCAGTGAAATCTTTATACATTTCAACTGAAGATGAAACCTTAATGAATATGTCCTTAAAACCCAAATTTTGTTTTTATTGAAGAAAAAGAGCATATTTGATTTCATGCTGGTGATAAAATAGGTAATGTTAACTCTCTTTAGCAATGTGAAGGTAAGATTGTGATTTTGAACCTGCCATTGAAATTGAGCCTAATTGCATTTTTTAAAAATTAGTTTGCAGGTCGAAGTAAGAAGGAAACCAAATACTCTCTTAAGGCAGTTGAAGACATGTTGGAAACACTGCAGATTACCCAGTCTTAAGGTTTCAAAAACTCTTTCACATTACATTTCACAACTGCACAATTGAACTTGTTAGCCTGTGACTTATTTACTAAATGCCCAGTGCTATTTATATACTAATTTTCTGTGAAGGCAGTTGTAAAGAATGTGTTTATATAAACCTGCAAATACTTTTTACTGCTAAGCAGGAAGATGAAGAAAGTCCATGGGAGAAAGATTTAAGAGTCTTATCGATTACACATCATTCTCTTCATATCACATGTATATAACTGCTTTCAAACCATAATCTGATGTAGAAATAACCTCGTTAAATAAACCTTGATGATTTATTAAACTTGCATATGGAGATTATAAATTATTTTTGTTATACTTAGTAGTGAATATATTGTTTTAGAACAGGATTACTAGTTAACTCCAGTTTATTTGTGATAGGAAATACATAGCATACATAGCTGACAGAAGCAAAATGCTGGCAAATTATTTTGACTCTCTTTATAGTGTTAGGTAGGATTTTGCTCTATATTTCAGTAGGCTATTGTTTTATGTACTATAATGTTATTCTGATAAATCATGCTGAAATGTCATTCTCCAAAATTCTGCAATATCTCTTTGTAAAATGTTAGTCTTGTCATAGGACATAATTGAGATTTTTACCTATAAAATGCTTTAAGGTTCACATATGCTATAATAATCAAATGTAACCTTTATGAAAGTTACATTTATCAAACTTTTAACTGTAAATTACTTAAAAGGATATTTAGTGATCATGGAGAATAGGAATTAAAGGGATTTCAGTTGCTGAGTTATTTTTACTTTAGGGAAAAATAAAAAAATCTGGAGTATTTTAAGAAGAAAATGTTTACAGTTTTCATATCTAATTACCTCCTTAGTTATAATGAGAATTTCTTCTTTTTTTCTTTTCATACTAAATAACCATTATACTACCTTCAACAGTATTTTGCATGTTTCAATAGAATAGAAAGAACTTTGAGCATTAAACACTTTATTCAGACATAAATAAGTTTTAAAAATAGGCAATTATTCAGATCAAATATTTATTGTATTTGTAATTTATGCATATAAATTACATAGATCTAGATTATATGCATAATCTTATTTATTTACTTATTTATTTATACATTCCAACATTATAGAGAAACTCCTGCACACTTGTTATTGCTGGATTTAGACAAATGGGGGTCATAGAGGAATTTTCAACATGAAAATCTTTAGGAAGGAAACTCATTAATATCAGCTTTTTAACCTTTTGAAGTAAATTATTCTCCCTATGTAATCTAATTCTTTCATGTTGCAGTCCTTTTCATTTTATTCTGCCATAAGTAATGAGCAGATGTGAAATAACTCTTCCTATGTAAAGATAATTCTTCTCAACAAATCCTTGTTATCACAAGATGTACTCATTTTGCCCATGAACTGCATTTTCAACATAAGCAGCCATTTCAAACGTGTTCGCTACAAAGGAAGTAGTGCCCACATACTATTCCACTACCTTTCTTCTCTCTAATCTCCCATCAGTCACTAAAGTAGTGTTTTCTTTAGCAATTATATTTGTGTAATAAGTAACTTAGTGCTTCTTACAACTGTCAGCCTTAGTTTCCCTTTATTTTTTCTAGCTTTAATAACCTGCTTGTCAAGAATTTTTTAACTTATTAAGTACGTTGTTAAGTTGAGGTCTATAAATTATTACATATTAAATGTACTGATAATCCCACAGTGGCAGACAGTTACCTGCCGAACTATTACCTCCACTTCTTCCATGTAAACACTATCCTCTGTTGTTCAGATAGGAGCAGAAATCCCTGTTCCTTTGGGAGATTAGGACCTTACCCCAACCCCAGGTGCTGCATCATGATTGATGTAAAACAGAAATGGTTTCATTCCTATGGTCTGTGATATGCCAGGCAGAACTTTTTTCAGTGAAGGACGTATTCTGTATTTGTGCTGCCTAGTATAGTAGCCATTAGCTGTATGTAGCTATTGAGCTTTTGAAATATGGCCAATGCAAGTGAGAAATTTAAATTTAACTTCACTTGTATTACAAGTAAGTAGCTGAATGTGACTCCTGGCCACCACATTGGACAGTGTAAATATCTAGTTAGGGTTAATGAAATGAACAGAAGAATATTGGGGAGGGCCTTTCTTTCTAATTAAAAAGGCGAAGCTTTGTGAGATGAAGCTTTTTGCTGCTTTCTCCTCCTCCTGTCTGTGAATGCCGACTACATGCCTAGAGGTACAGCAGGTGCCTAACAACCCTGAACCGCAAACCTGAGAATGAAGATACATTTCAAAGGCGTTTCCTTAGAAAGAGTAGGGGGAGTCTGGGTCCCCATTAGCAATGGTGAACATCGGAACTGACATGAGCAGTTGCCAGCTTCTGCACTTACTACATGAGAAAAATAAACTCTTGATTGATTTCTGTATTTTAGTCATATATGTTTCTGACTAATATATCCACCATTCAACTTTTTTTTTAACCATGCAAAACTTATTTTAGACATGCTCGGAATGCTGTTTCAGAATATAATCACTTAAAGTTAAGTAGATAATTACATGTAACAAAAAAGTAATATCTTGTTGCAACTTAACACCCAGTATTTAAGCCAACAGAAGTGAGAAAAAGGCACATTAACATAGCTTTAACCATAAGGATAATACTGACTCTGGAGCAGAGAGGGTGTAGAAAAAAAAGAGAGAGAAGACCAATGTTTTAGTATGCTGGAAGCATGCAATTTTTATTGACAAATGTTTCAAAGAACCTTTTTTTCCCCTAATGCAACAATCCACTTATTCTCAAAGTAATTCCATTTCACTTCATTTCATAGAACTATAGGATTTTAGAAGGGACTAGAGATGATTTAGTTGTACTTCATTTTAAGATGAGGAATCAAGATTCAGAGAAATTAAGCTCCTGTGTGACAAAGCAAGGAGTAGGAGCAGGATGTCAGGGATTCCTAAGTTAGTGCTGTTTGTAGTATACTCTGAGGCATATATCTATTCTGTGATAAAGTGTTCCCATTTTAGAGTAATAAAGATATACTCAACGGACATTGCTTGTTAGCAGAACAGATTAGAATTCAGATTTTATGACTTCGTTGAATTTAAATTAAATTACCCATTTAAAATGTTACTTCATTTATAGTCAATGTGAAAACCGTTTCAGACTCCTTAGAGCTGTTTTCACTTTGAACCTCTGATGTGTCCTAGCTCCCTGTTTACTCTTGGTTAGTACCCTCTTGTTATAGGCTGCATTGTGTCCACTCCACCCCCCAATTCATGTTGAAGTCCTAACCTCTGGTACCTCAGAATGTGACTGTATTTGGAGATAGAGTCTTTAATGAGGTAATTAAGGTAAAATTAGGTCATATGGGTGGGCACTAATCCAATATGATTGATATCTCTATAATACGAGATTAGAACACAGACACACAGAGGAACAACCAAGGAAAGACCAAGCGAAGATGTCCATTCTACAAGCCAAGGAGTAATTCCTCAGAAGAAACCAACCCTGCTGACGCCTTGATCTTGGACTTCTGGCCGCTAGAACTGTGATGAAATAAATTTCTGTTGTTTAAGACACCCAGTCCACTGTGTACTTTGTTAAGGCAGCCCTACCAAACTAATACAGCTCTCTCACTATTTTCACAGAGGAAAAAAAAATTACCAGATAAAAACATAACCAGTATCATGTATTCTTATACCCAAATTTACCTTTTTTTCTTTTGCAGTAGAAGAAAGTGGCTGTACCCTTTTTTGAGCTGTTTCCCCATCAGTGTCGCCCTCCTTTTTTTGTACTTAGGCTATACTTCATTTTCATGTATTTACTATACTCCCTTCTATCGCAAAGCATTCTGCCATCCCCAAAACTTCACATTATCTCTTCATACTTGTCCTTAAACTGTTTTCCTATTATTTCCTCTCTCTTTTTTTTCAACCAAATTCTTCCTATTAATGCTATTGTAAAAATATACTCAATCTGATACCACTTTTTAAAATATGTTCCCTCATTTCTATAACCCCCCTCCAGCTACTACCTGATTTCTCTCTTATGTATAGCCAGCTTTCTTCAGTTGTCTCAACTTGTATCTGTTCTCCCCTTCGCATTCTTTCCATTGCTCCAGTCTAGCACACACATCCCCACCCCCACCATCATTCCTTTCCTATGAAATAGTTTAGTTTCATGTCACCAATGGACTTCTTCTGTCTTGTAAACCATGACCATGTTCCATCTGTTCTATGCCCTTATACATTTCAAATCTGTTCATTTCTCACTTCCATTGCCACCACCACCCTAGTCCAAGCTACCATCACCTGACTCCTGGACTGTGACAGTCACCAGATAGCTAGATTTCATGTATCTTTACTCCTTCCCAGTCCGATCTTCCCTGCAGTTAGAATGTTACTAACATCCCTAATGATGCCATTTTATCCTCCCCTTCATTAAAACTCTTCAGTTGTTTCCCATTTGTTGCTTTAAACGTGGCCTCTGAGATTCTGTATACTATCAGAACCAGGAAGGAGGATTCAGATTTCTTTAAGAATAAACGATCTACCTCTACTCTCACTCTGTTTCTGAATTTAGCCACACTTAAATTCCTTGGAGGGTGTTGTGCTTCCTTCTGCCACAAACTTGGTACTCTTAGTTCCCTCTGTATAGAACAAAGCCTTCCTTAACTCATCTTCCAGGGTTAGGCCTTTTTTTTTTTTTTCCTAATGTTTTATTTTAACATACTTATAAGATTCACAAGAAGTAGCAAAAACAGTACAGGGAGTTCCTATGTATTAGTTTCTTCTCCCTATTATGTTACATAACCACAGTACATTGTCAAACCAGGAAACTGACATTGCAACATTAACTCAGGTACAGACCTTATTGGATTACACAGTTTTTACATGTTCTTTTTTTCCTCTTTATGAAATGTTACAGGTGTGGATTCATGTTACCATCACCCCAGTCAGGATATAGAACTTTACAAACTCCCTCTTGCTACTTGTTAATAGTTAACACCCTCATCTAACACTAATAGCTGGCATCCACTGATCTTTTCTCCATCATGATTTTGTCATTTTAAGAATGGTATATAAATGGGATAATACAGTATTAACCCCCTTCAGACTGGCTTATTTCATTCAGAATATTTCCCTTTAGATCCATCAGCATTTGTTGCATGTTTCAATAGTGTCTTTTTATTGCCAAGTAATATTCCATCACATGGATGTACCACAGTCTGGTAATACATTCACTGCAGAAAGACATTTAAGGGTTTATTTCAAATATGCAAGGCTACTTCCGTATTTGAGACTTGGTCAATGCAGTCCGTCATATTAAGAGAAAAATAAAAATAATGTCATGATCATATCAATTGATAAAGTAGTTGACAAAATTCACTACCCATTTATGATTTAAAAAACAACAGCTAAGTAATACAAGGAACCTTCCTCAATCTGCCCAAACACATCAACAAAACTTACAGTTACCATCATATTTGTGACAGACCAAACGTGTTTCTCTTAAGATTGGGAACAAAGCAAGGATGTGAATTCAACCACTTCCATTCAACATAGTGCTTGTGTTCACTGGTGCAGTATGGTAAGAAAAGGAAATAAAAGACATACAGACTGGAAAGGAAGAGTAACTCTTTACAGATAACCTGATGGTCTACATAGAAAATCCCAAGAAGTCTCCAAGACCATCCTGGAACTAATAAGTGAGTTTAGCAAGATCACAGAATGCAAGGCCTTCAAAAATGAATTGTATTTTAATTTCATTTACAATCTCAAAAAAAGTATAAACATTTAAAAACATGGACAGGTTGTGTTTGCTGACAACTACAAATGCTAACGAAAGAAGACCTGAAAATTGGAGACATACCATGTTCATGAGTTGGAAAGATAACGTAAGAAAGATGCCAGTTGTCCTCCAAATGATCTACGTATCTATAGGTTTGATACAGTTTTTATCAAAATCCCAGGCAGTTTTTTTGTAGATAGACAAAACTTTCTAAAATATATGTGAAAAGACAAAGGAACTAGAATTGCCTAAACAACTTTGAAAATAATAAAGGAATGAGACTACCGGATATTAAGAATTATATAGCTATAGTAATCACGATAATGTGTGGTTTTTGTCAGAGTGATAAGACACAGCAGTGGGACAGAATAAGGAGTCCAGAATAGACCCACACAAGTATGACAAATTAGTTTTTGAAAAAGGTGCATACGCATAAGCACTTCAGTGGAGGAATTGTGCTGGGACAATTTAATATTCAAAAAATGGTATTGGAATAATTGACATTCATAGCAAAAGCCCTTCTACCTGGACCTTCCACCTTACTAAAAAAACAAACAGTCAAAAAAACCTAAAAATGGGTCATGGATCTAAATGTAACATGTAAAACTATAAAATTTTAGAAAAAATAAGAAACCTATGAGCTAGGGCTAGGCCAAAATTCAAGTGACATCAAAGGTGTATTTTTTTTAATAAGTTGGATTTTGTCACAAATGAAAAATTATTTTGAGAAAGACTGTTAAAGATGATGGAAAGACAAACCAGAGACGATCATGTTAAGACAAGCCACAGACAAAATATATGCAAATGTATTCAGTAAAGGTCTTTTGTCCAGGATATATAAAGAACTTTCAAAATTCAATAGTAAGAAAAGAGTTTAATTAGAAAATGGGCAAAAGACATAAACAGAAACTTCAACGAAGGCTGTAGGGATGGCAAATAATCATATGAAAATATGTTCAACATTTGCTATTAATAAGGAAGTAAATTAAAGCTGTGACATACCATTGAACATCTATTAGAATGGCTAAAATACTGGTAATCCTAATGTGCGATGATTATGTGAAACAACTTGGAAATGTCAAATGTTTAGCTCTAGAGGACAGTTTGTTATATACTTTTATATTACCATGTACCTTTCATTTGGAGCATTTATCATTAATTATATTTTCAGGTGATTGTCTTCCCCAGTAGATTCTTAGTTAAATGAGGTCAGAGACCATATCTGTTTTTGTCCACTATTGTCGTTACAGCTTCTAGCATTGATGCCTACACATAGTACATATTTGAATGAATTAAAATAAAAGACTGCACATTATACTTTATCTAACAGACCTTCCAGAAGTAGTTGAGCTTCACTTCATTTAGTTTCCGAGTAAAAGAAATTACAACCAGGAAGTCACTTCAAAAAATCTAATCTGCATATCATGAACAGTATCATGGTTAAGACTGCCAATGAGATCATACAAGGTGTGACCACAAAATATGGTGAATGTAAATTTAAAAAATTGTTACAATAAAAGACACATTGCCATTAATTCCCCTCAAATCCCCCCCCCCACTTCCAACACATTTATCCTATTGTTCTTGCCACTTTCTGAAGCAGTTCTGGACGTCCTCTTTTGTGAGTGTCTACTTCATCCTCCATCATGACAACACTCTGTGTCACACATCGCTTCTGGTATGGCAATTTCTGTCAAATAAAAACATTACATCATGTCCTCATCCATGTTATTCACCAGATCTGGCACCGTGCAACTTCTGTCTCTTCCACAAAGTCAAAATGACCATGAAAGGAAAATGTTTTGAATCGATGCTGGACATCGAGGCAGCCATGACAACACAACTAAAGATACGAAAGAGGTCTTCCAGAAATGCTTCACAAAGTGGCAAGAATGATGGGATTAGTGTGTTCGAAGTGAGGGGGCGTATTTTGAGGAGGATTGATGGCAATGTGTCTTACTGTAACGATTAAACATTCACCATGTTTTGTGATCACATCTTGTATATATGCCACATAAATAACAGGAAAAAAAAGAACCCAATACCTGACAATTTGCTCTGAGATATATAAGCTGGGGTCATTCTCAATAGCTGCAGAATTGTCCCCAATTCTAAGGATATGGTGAATGGCCAAGAGTGATTAGTGGGCTATTGAGAGTTCTAGTTAACGATGGTTCTCAAAGTTTGTTCATTATTGCACTCATTTGATCTCTACTAAATGAGAGACTCCAGCAATTTGTGTTTTAACAAGCCCATCAGGTATTTCTGAGGCCCACTAAAATTTGATAACCATTGGTCTAGACTAGACTCAGTTATTTGAAGACTGATTGGAAGAAGCAAGTGATTCTAGATTTCTGTGTTACTCCCTTTGTTTCTTTCATTGTGTTTGTGTATAGCATTATTTGTGTTATCCCCTTTTATTCTGCTTTATTTGTTTTTCCCAATTTGTGATTTTCCTACAGTCCTGTTTTCCCTAGAAGCTATAATAAAGAACTGAGATATACATACTTGTTTTGTATATTGAATGGAATATTTTTTCTGTGTAATTTTAAAATTAATATGTATATAGAATTATTGCTTTTATTTTCTTTCTCAGAAGTCAACCTGAATGTATTTGATTTATATTAGTTACCCTCAATAGCTTTTTAAACTTTTTTTTAAGGGGGGAATGGAGGTGGGTCAGTAGTCTCTTAAAAAAAGAAATTCTGTCTGGCTACACTCATATACTTGTACGCAGATGTTCATATATACATCTTTCCTCTATCCCCTGTATATATGTATATTTGTAATTATTTTTGCACCCAATTATATTAATAATAACAATAGTGGCGTTTCTAAGGTATGAGCTTTGTATTATAGTGTGCATAGTAGGAAGCAAAAATAATATCAAGTCCTCTATTTTATACTCATTGTTTCTTAATATAAAAGTGTGATTAATAATTAGATTTTGATGACCAAAACGTTAAGTTAGAAACATATTTGAACAGACTGTTTCAGCCACGAATGAGTGAATTCCAGTAGGGTCAATTGCATCACTACTATTTAATGTAAGAATATTTAAACATTGTAAAAGGTGCAACTTATTTTCAAGTCTTCAGGTCCTGGAAAAATTCCTCTACTTCAACAAAGTAAGAGTTACCAATTTGGCAAATAAGTCGCAGATAGGGAAACATCTACTTGCAAATGTCCAAATAGTAATTAACCTTTCTAAATAGAGAATGGATAGTAACTTTGAAAAAAATCTGAGCTTATGCCTAACTAACTTGAGAGCTACATTACTAATAATTTATTTTAATTGTGAATTCAGTTCCTTTTTTGGCAACTTAAATATTACATAAAAACATGGGTAACAATTATGTGAAAATGTGGTTTTATCTGATGGATGACTGAAAAAGCTGAGGTTTATCAAAAAGCATTCTTTAAAAACTCTAGGTAACAATGTATACCATAATATCACATCAATTTAAAATCAATTTGAAGGTCTCCAGTGTAACTATAGCCAGTGGTTTCAAGAGTTAGACTCAAGTGACAGCTGATTTTGGATCCAATTTCACTCTACTGGTCTACGTGTCACATTTAGTATGACAGAGAGAACCAGAGACAACACAGCCCCATTGGTTGATAATTCCCCAATCTCCCCACTCACCTAACTTGAAAAAAAAAGACTGGTATAAATATGGCTTGAGGCTTGTGAGGACAGTCAAAGTTGGGTGGTTACATATAAAAAGGATTGAAGAAAAACAATAAAAATAGTCTTGCTAAAAAGAACTTCAAATCATGTGATTTATCTCTGATTTAAGAAAACTAATGGCAGTCAGGCAATAGACATGGCAAAAAACAAGTGGTTATATCACAAGTGGCACCCAAGGGTCAGAGCCCTGATGCTTGTACAAATTCAGTTTTATGAATATTAGAATGAGAGGGAGTTTTAAAAAATAAGTTAAAGATGTAAAAATCATTGAATACAATATTATTTCTTTTCATTTTGGGGGCTACTGCTTAATGTGTCATTTTTCTTTATGAGATTTCTTTAAATAAGGTTTTTCTCACAACACAATATTTACTTGTCTAAAGAATCGTAATGGAGTATTTTGTGTTACTAATTATATTCTAATTTAGGTTAAATTAAGTTTGAACTTTATTTTCTATTAACAAATCTCTAATGTCAGTGGATTAGTTTTTGAATTCATAATATTAACAGTCATTGATTAGAAATAAAAAAGCTTGATTTTCAGTTGTATTTTTTTCCTTCTACAAACTTATAGAAGTACGCCACCTAGAGTAAGTTTTATAATTTTTAAAGTATTAAAACTGCTTGGCTGGTTTGATGTTATTTTAAACTTCAAAAAGTAGTCATATTTTAATGAAAATTAAGCTAAATATTATAATAACTGTGGAATTTTTATATACTTTTTTTTACATGCTCTCAATCTTGCTGTATATGAGATAGAATATTTTTGTTACTAATTCCAGAATAAGCAATTTACCTAATATGGCTCTTGAGATGGATAACAAATTGAAGAATCATTATTTTTAAAACCTGATTCAATAACACTAGAACTGATTTTAATATGTTATTACTAACTGAAATAATTATTATAAATATTAAAATACTTGAGAGACATTATAAATAATGAGTTTTGTATGTATACATAGATATACACGCATTGAACATTAATTTTGGAGTTTTCAATGAATTTAAGTATAATTGTAGAAAACTGCCTTGAGTAAGTTTTGATGCTAGAGATCTGAACATATCAGTAGGTAAAGGTTTTAAAATGCTAATAAAATGTGAATGAAAATAACCGTTTATTTGGAATCTTATGGTTGTTCAGTTGGATATGAAACATGCTTTTTCCTTTGGGGAAAAAAAAAGTCCAAAAGAACAGGTTAAAATTCATCCATAGGCCTATATATGTTTATTGAGAAAACATTGTGTAAGACATTGAGACCTATAGGCTTCTTCAACTAGGCAATGTTAAAAACCGTTGACATTTTCTTTTTTCCCCCTGCTTTATTGAAATATAATTGACAGATAACATTGTATAAGTTTAAGGTGTACAATGTGGTGATTTAATACATGTATATATTGCCAAATGTTTACAACAATGAGGTTAATTAACTTATCTTTCACCTCACATAATTACCATTTTGTTGCTATGATGAGAACTTTTAATATTTACTCTCATAGCAGTTTTCAAGTATACAACACAGTAGTGTTAACTATAGTCACCACACTGTACATTAGATCCCTGGAACTTATTCCACTAATAGAAAATTTCTGCCCTTTGACCAACATCTTGCCATTTCCTCCAACCCCCAGCCCCTGGTAACCATCAATATACTCTCTGTTTCTATGAGTTTGACATCTTTAGATTCCGTATATAAGTGAGATCATACAGTATTTTTCTGTGTCTGATTTATTTCATTTAGCATAATGCTGTCAAGATCCATCCACGTTGTCATAAATGGCAGGATTTCCTTCATTTTTATGGCTGAATTTCATTGCATATGTATGCACCACGTTTTCTTTATCAATTCATCTGTTGATGAACACTAAAGTGGTTTCCATGTCTTGGCTATTATGAATAATGCTGCAGTGAACATGGGAGTGCAGATATCTCTTCAAGATAATAATCTCCTTTCCTTTTAATGTATACCCAGAAATGGGATCATTGGATCACCTGGTAGTTTTATTATTAATTTTTAGAGGACTCTCCATGCTGTTTTCCATAGTGACTATACCAATTTATGTTCCTACCAACAATGCACCAGGGTTCCTGTTTCTCCACAGCCTCTCCAGTGTCTCTGGTCTTTTTGGTGGTAGTCATTCTAACATGTGTGAGATGGTACCTTACTGTGATTTTGATTTGCATTTCCCTGATGATTAGTTATGTCAAGCAGCTTTTTATGTTCTTGGTGGCCATTTGTATGTCTTCTTTGTAAAACCGTCTATTCAGGTGCTTTGCCCATTTTTTAATTGGATTATTTGCTTTTTTTTACTATTGAGTTGTATGGGTTCCATATATATTTTGGGTATTAACCCCTTCTCAAATATATGGTTTACAAATATTTCTTTCCCATTCCTTAGGTTTTCTTTTCATTCTGTTGACTGTTTATTTTGCTGTAGAGAAGATTTTAAGTTTGATGTAATCTCACTTGTTTATTTTTGCCTTTGATACTTGGTGTCATATCCAAAAGAAAACGATTTCCACGACTGATTTCAAAAGGTTTTTTCCTATGATTTTTGTCTAGAAGTTTTACAGTTTTAGGTCTTATACTTAAGGCCTTAATCCATTTCAAGTTAATTTTTGTAAGGAGTATAAACAGTTCCAATTTCATTCTTTGGCATATGGTTGTTCAGTTTTCCCAGCGTCATTTATTGAAGAGACTATTCTTTCTCCATTGAGTATTCTTGGTTCCCTGTCAAATATTAGTTGACCGTATATGTATGGATTTATTTCTGGGCTCTGTATTCTGATCTGTGGATCTATGTGTCTGTTTTTATGACAGTACTATCCTGTTTTGATGACTATAGCTTTATAATATGGTTTGAAATTAGGAAGTATGATGCTTCCAGGTTTGTTCTTTCTCAAGATTGCTTTGGCTAATCAGTCTTTTGTGGTCCATACACATTTGAGGAGTTTTTGTTTGTTTCTGTGAAAGATTCCATTGGAATTTTGACAAGGATTACATTGAATCTGTAGTTGGTTTTGGGTAGTATTAACATTTTAACAATATTAAATCTTCTGATCCATGAACAAGGGATATTTGTGTCTTCTTTAATTTTTTTTCTTTCATCAATGTATTATAATTTTGGTGTGTAGATCTTTCACTTTCTTGGTTAAATTTATTCCTAAGTATTTTATTGCTTTTGATGCTATTGAAAATGAGATTGCTTTTTTTTTTAGATAGTTCGTTGTTATTGCATAGAAACACAACTGATTTTTGTATGTTGAGTTTGTATCCTGAAACTACCGAATTTTTACTAGTCCAAAGAGTTTTTGGTGTTCTTTAGGATTTTCTATATATCAGATCATTTTATTAGCAAACAAAAGCAATTTTACCTCTTGTTTTCCAATTTGGATACCTTTTATTTCTTTTTCTTCCCTAATTGTTCTGGCTAGGACTTTAGTATTGTTTGAATAGAAGGGGTGAGAATGTCTTGTTCCTGATCTTAGAGGGAAATTTTTCAGTCTCTGTTGAGTATGATGTTATCTGTGGGTTTGTCATATATGGCCTTTATTATGTGATGTATATTACTTCTATACCAAATTTGTTGAGAGTTTTGGTGTTGTTTTTTTCTCTTATGAAAGGATTTTGAATTTTGTCCAATGCCTTTTCACATCTGTTAAGATGATTGTATGAGTTTTGTCTTACATTCTATCACATTGATTGATTTACATATATTGAAACCATTCTTGCACCCCAAGGATAAATCTCTCTTGATTATAGTGTATTTTATTGTCCTGTTGAATTTGGTTTGTGAGTATTTTGTTGAGAATTTTTGAGTGTATATTCATCAGGGATATTAGCCTATGGTTTTCTTTTCTTGTAGTATCTTTATCTCTGTTTGGTATCAGGATAATGCTGGCCTCATAAAAATAAGTTTGAGAGTGTTCTCTCCTCTTCAATATATTTGGGAATAATTTGGGAAGTATTGGCATTAATAGTTCTTGAAATGTTTGTTAGTATTTACCAGTGAAGCCATCTGGCCCTGGGCTTTTCTTTGTTGGAAGATTTGATTACTGATTCAATTTCCTACCTCATAATTTGTCCAGAGTTTTTATTTTTTCATAATTCAGTTTTGGTAGGTTGTATGTTTCTAGGAATTTATCAATTTCTTGTAGTTTGTCTAATTTGTTGGTATATGATTGTGCATAGTAGTCTCTTATAATCCTCTGTGTTTCTGTGATATCAGTTGTAATGTCTCGTATTTCATTTATAGTCTTATTTATTTGAGTCCTCCCTTTTTTTCTTGGAAAATCTAGCTGAAAGAGTGTCAGTTTTGTTTATCTTTCACAAAACTGTCTCTTACTTTCATTGATCTTTCCTATTGTTTTTCTCTTCTCTGTTTCAGTGTTTTCTGCATTGATCTTTGTTACATCCTTATTTCTGCAAACTTAGGGCTTAGTTTTGTTTTGTTTTTTCTAGTCCCTTAAGGTGGAAAGTTAGCTTATTTTTTTGAGAGCCTCCTTTTTTAATATAATTATTTATTGCTATAAACTTTCATCTTAGCACTGTCTTTTCTGCATCCCATACATTTTGGTACGTTGTGTTTCCAATTTCATTTGTTTCATATTTTCTAATTTCTCTTTGATTTCATTTTTGACCCATTAGTTTTTCAGGATTTTGTTAATTTCCATATATTTGTGAATTTTCTAGCTTTCCTCTTATTGATTTCTAGTTCATATCAATGTGATTGGGAAAGATACTTGGTATGATTTCAATCTTTTAAATTTGCTAAGATTTGTTTTGTGACCTAACATGTGATTGATCCTGGAGAATGCTCTGTGTGCACTTAAGAAGAGTGTGTCTTTTGCTATTGGAGTGAATGTTCTCTATATGTCTAAGTTTTTGTGGTCTAAAGTGTAATTTGAGTCCAATGTTTCTTTATTGATACTCTTGTCTGCGTGATCTATCCATTCTTGAAAGTGGGGTATTGAAGTTCTCTATGATTGTGTTGTTGTCTGTTACTTCAGATCTGTCAGTATTCACTTAATATATTTAGGTGCTCTATGTTGGGTACATATATATGTACAGTTGTGTACTCTTAATGAATTGATTCCTTCTTGGTCTCCTGTTACCATTTTTGACTTACAGTCTATTTTGTGTGATGTAAGTATAGCTACTCCTGCTCTCTTTTGGTTTCCATTTGCATGACATCTTTTTCCATCCCTTCACTTTGAACCTATGTGTGTCCTTGAAGTTGGAGTGTGTCCCTTATAGGCATGATGTAGTTAGGTCTTGCTTCTTTTTTTTTTTTTTTAATTCAGCTACTCTATGCCATTTGATTGGAGAATTTAATCCATTTATATTTAAAGAAATTATTTATAGGCAAGGACTTACTATTGCCATATTTTTCATTGTTTTCTGGCGCTCTTGTAGTTTCTTTTTTTCTTTCTTCTTCTTTCATTGTCTTCCTTTGTGAATGGATGATTTTCCATAGTGATATGCTTAGATTATCTTCTTTTTCTGTTGTGTGTATCTAGTGTAGGTTTTTGTTGTGTGTTTAACCTGAGGCTGACATAAAACATCTTATAGATGTAACAGTCTATTTTAAGCTGATAACAACTAAACTTTGTATACAAAAACTATCCTTTTACTCCCCCCCCACATTTTGTTTTTGATGACATAATTTGCATTTTTTATATTGTGTATTCATTAATAAGTTATCGTAACTATAGCTATATACAACTATATTTAATACTTTTTTCTTTTAGCTTTTATTGTAAAGTGGTAAACACACCATCATATTACAGTATTAGTTTTCTGATTCTGATTATGTACTTAACCAGTACCAGTATGTTATATATTTTCATATATTTTTAAATTCACATTACTAATAGTATCCTTTTGTTTCAATTTGAAGAATTCCTGTCAGCATTTCTAATAAGGCAAAACTAGTGGTGATGAACTCCCTCCGTTTTTATTTATTGGGAAAGTGTTTATCTCACCTTCATCATGTCCTTCATGAAGGACAACTTTGCCAGGTAAAGTATTTTTGTTGACAGGTTTTTTTTTTCTTCTTTTAGTACTTTAAATATATCATCCCACTCTCCACTGGTCTGCATGGTTTCTGCTGATAAAGCCACTGATAGCTTTATCAGCAGTTTATGGGGATTCCCTGTCTGAGAGAATTTGTTTTTCCTTTTCCTGCTGTTAGAATTCTCAAGTGGTTTGTTAGCCTCATGAATTTGAATGTCCAAATCTGTCCTTAGGTTTGTGAAGTTCTCAGACATTATTTCTTATTTAAGCTTTCTACCCCTTTCTTTGTTTTTTCTCCTTCTGGGACTTCAGTGATGTGTAGTTTATTTCTGTTAATGGTGTCCCGTAAGTCCCATAGGTTTTTTAAATTCCTTTTCATTCTTTTTTTTCTTTTTGCCATTCTGACTTGATAATCTCAAATGACCTGTTTTTGAGCTCACTGTTTCTTTCTTCTGCTCAGGTGGTTCAGTCTGCTATTGAAGTTCTTACTGACATCTTCAGTGTATTCACTGTATTCTTCAGTTCCAAAATTTCCTTTTGGTTCTTTATTGTTTCTTTGTTGAACTTCTCATTTTGTTCTGCTGATTTCATTGTTTATCTGTTGTAGCTCTCTGAGCATCTTTAGAAAATTATTTTGAATTCTTTATTGGGCAATTCCTGATTCTCTATTTCTTTGACATCACATACTGGAAATTTATTGTGTTCCTTTGGTGATGTCATATTTTCCTGATTCTTCACGATCCCATTAGCCTTGCATAGATGTCTACACATTGAACAAGCAGTCACCTCTTCCAAATTCTGTGGACTCACTTTAGTAAGGAAAGACCTTAACCTGTGTCAGGGAACACACTGGAGCATGTTGTAACCCTGAGTCCAATGATTCAGGGCAACAACGGCAGGTGTGTATGGCAGCTCTGGGTCCTGGGGGGCATGATGTCTCAGTAGCTCAGGCTTCTGCTGTCCATAACATTGACAATTATGTGGTCTTTGATGAGCACTGTGGGGGATTTGCAGTGGATAGAAAGGTTGTTATTTCCTCAGCAGTACTTCCAGGTCCACTGGCTAGGGCCTAGGGCAGGCAGTGGTGGTGGCTGGAGCCAGTACTATGCACCACACAGCTGTGGAGGCCAGCTGCAGGTGCCTATGTAGTGATAGGCTGATTGCAGACACACATGTAGTGGTATGCATCAAGGGCCGGGGCCAAGTGTGGGTACACTGGCAGGGGCCCTGGCTGTCAGTGTGCACTCCTGTGGCTGCAAAGTCTTGTCATGGGTGTGCACATGGCAGTGGACATTGGTGACAGGATTTGGGCTGAGTTATCCAAGTGCACATCTAGAGGGGCTAGCCTCTAGCATGCACACAGTGATGGGGTCAGCCACGGAGGTCTAGTCTGGTGTCTTATACACTCATGCAGCTGCAGAAGCCACGGTAAGATGTTAGTGCAGACCCCAGGCTCTGGCAGAGAGGGAAGGGTGGAGTGGAGAGAGGAACTCAGGCATCTGGCATCTGTGAACTCAGAAACCTGTGGGGTGAAAACCAATGAAATCTGCAGGGGGTCTTTGCAGCTGTACTGGTTTCCTCAGTAGCAAAAACTGCTGGGGTTCTCTGCAAAGGAGGTCACTGAGAACCATAGGCACTCCCACTGTCTGGTTGATACTACTCGCCCCTGCCCTTCGTCTTTCTTCCTAGCCGTATCTATACGTCTCAGCTTTGGTGATCTCTGCACGGGGTGAAACTGAAGTGGATTCTTCATGCAGTGTCCCGAAAGGCTGGGGAAGCTGATCTCTCGCACTGCTGTCCCTTTCTTGTCAAGGGAACCTTTTCTAGCTGGGAGTTTCTTCTTGGCACTGAGCGATGCCTGCCTGGGGGATGGGATTATAGAGGCAAAATGAAGCTGTTCTTTCCTTTTTGTGCAGTTGTTCTCAGGTTTTTTGTTCCACCATGTTGCTAAAGTTTCTTAAGTGGGTTCCTGAGTTCTCCGGAGTTGTTTTTGTTAATGGGTAACCGTCTAATTGTTGAACTTTGTGGGGAGAAGGAGGCGGAGTTCTTCTACACGGCCATCTTGGTGCTGTCACTCGTCAACATTGACATTTCATAGTGATTATGATGGGGGAAAATTTCATAAACTTCAATGCGAAATATTTTGGATTTAAAACCAAAGCTATTTGGAGAGGTCATGAGCCTCTCTTTTATCTCTGCCTTAAGAGATCCTGCTCTAGTTTTTGTATCTGTTGATACGTAATGCTTGGAATTTTTGTTTTAGGGACTTCAGAATCTAGAGCAATTGTGGGCAAATGATGTGTCTTGTAACATCCCACAGGGATCTGAATATCTGATGAAATACTGCTTTATTAATGTCCCATATACGTGATTTCTACTAACTAGAGGAAAAATTCCTGCAGAGTAGAGGTCTTGTCTTCAATTTTCTTTCCCTACAGCATCTAGCATATATTGTTGCCACTGTGGACGCTTATAAATATTTGTTGTTTTCACATTTTGTCCCCAGGACAACTGATGCTGGTGGGGAGGGTCACTCAATTGCTAAATTTTAACACCCGAATTAGTTTATCAGACTATGAATTTAGTTAGCAAAGTTTGAAAACTGTGCTTTTTTAAAAACTGAGTATGGCAAATTTTATTTAAGGCATAGCAGGACCTCTTTGATAGCAGTTATGTATTGCAGTAGTTTAGAATGAAACGTTTATAAAATTTCTCAGCCCACTAACAATATGAACCAGACAGAAAAATGACCCATTGAGTAATAATAAATTAAATATCAGTGTTTTTTGTTTTTACAAAACAAACTAACTTATTTTTTTAGTTACAAGGGATGCATGCATTTTATCTATAATATAGCTTCAAGATTTTAAATATGCTGCCCAGAATATCTTCTAGTTGCTATGGGGAGTTCTGTTATTCATCAAAGTAGGGTTTCCTACTTGGCAGCATTATGTATTTATGATGGCATCTGTGTTTGCTGGTTGTTGCATTTGCAGTGGAACTTGTATTTCAGCCAGTTGAAGAGGGAGGGGAAAAGAAAGCAAATTAAACTTGACTTGTTGGCAATGAAGTAGTAGCTTCTTGTTACTTGGACCCATATATTCCAAGAACACCAAATACAACTACAGTTGTGTGCCATAGTTATTCTACCTATAACTGACAATTTTTGCATCATAATAAACTAGTATAATAATATAAAACCCAAAAGTTAAAAATTAAATATTATGTCAGCAGTTAATAGGACATTTTTCAAGTGGAAATATGGGAAATTAGCCTATGTAGAATGATGCTTTTTATTTATTTATTTGGGTCAAAAATTCATCATTGTAATTAATATCATTATGTAAGATTCCAGTTACTTAAAACAAGTGAAAATTTAAATGAACTAATTAAAAAAATATTTCCTCAACTTTTAAAAGAGAAACAGAATAGAAAATAAAAGTCATTTATATCTTGAATTTCTTTTTAAAAACAACTTTTAGTATATGTTTTAGAGTCTGCACATTTAATTCAAGCCAATATTCAAAACCTATCTGTATCTACCACAAACCGGTGATATTTAATGTTATTAAAGATTATCTTCAGGTATCCTAAGAAGTACCTTTTTAATATTAAGACCATAGAAGCCTCTTAATATAATATTGATTCTTAAGATAAAGAACCAAAAATTAGTTCCTTAATGTTGACATTAAATTATTTCATTATAATGTAGATTCGTAGATTATGTTCATTGTAATTTTGTAATTTTGAACACTGGCATTCTCTGAGGCAAAGTTTAGTTAAATATCTACAAAGTTAACTTAGAACTTTGTGTATACAATTGTATTTTTGGTTTTTGGAAGCGTATTAAATGAATACACTGGTGGTGCCAGTATGTATAAAACAGAAGGCAATATGGAGACAAAAATGTATTAATATTTAGAGCTTGCCTTCAAAAGACTTAAAATTTAGTTTCAAAGACAATGTATAAGAATAAAAGTCTATTAAAGTAAACAGCAAATAACTGTCCAGTAGGACAATATAAGAGCAATTCTTATTGCCTAGTGACTAATTATGTTAATGCTCTACGGGCTTAGATGAGGATGTCCCTGCAGGTCAGAAGGTTCTGTAAAGATTTCAGGGATGGGGAGAGACTTGGTCTTGATCCTAAAAGATGGATAGTTTTACAGAGTTGTTGGCATTCTAGGTGGGGGCAACAATTTATGCATCAGTCTTAGGAGAAAACCATTTTCTAGAGGCACAGTGAGTAGACTGTTTACGTTAGGATGAGTATTTAGAAAAGTGAGTACAGTAGTCCCCCCTTATCCACGTTTTGCTTTGCACAGTTTCAGTTACGCATGGTCAGCTGTGGCCTGAAAGTATGAAATGGAATATTCCAGAAATAAGCAATTCATAAGTTTTAAATTGTGTGCCAGTCTGAGTAACATGATGAAATCTCATGCCATCCTGCTCCGTCCTGCCTGAGACATGAATCATTCTTTTGTCTATCATATCCACACTGTATATGCTCCCCACCTGTTAGTCACTTAGTAGCCATCTCCGTTATCAGGTTGACTGTCGTGATATCTCAGTACTTGTTCAAGGAACCATGATTTTACTTAATAATGGCCCCAAAGCAGAAGACTAGTGATGCTGGCAACTCAAATATGCCAAAGAGAAGCCTTAAGTTCTTCCTTTAAATGAAAAGGTGAGTATACAGTACAATAAGGTATTTTGAAAGGGAGGGATAGAGGGTTGGAGGGAGGGAGAGAGAGAGAGAGAGAGAGAGAGAAAGAGAGACCACATTCACATAACTTTTATTACATATGAGGTTTGACAATTAAGTGTGTTTACATTGGTAGCACTGTACAAACAGCTCGGTAAGGTTTCATAACCTTGGTATATCAGTGTCTCACAGCTGTGTTCGTGTCAACATGTGGTGGTGTCATGCTGAGTGGAATTCATTATTGTTGTTGAATTTTTTGTGTGCTGTCGCGAGAATGTCTGAGCTTGAATTAAAGCAACAAACAAACATTAAATTTCTTGTTAAACTTGGCAAGAGTGGAGGTGAAATCAGAGGCTTGTTAGTCCAAGTTTATGGGGATAATGCCATGAAGAAAATGACAGTGTACGAATGGATTAAATGTTTTTCTGAGGGGAGAGAATGTGTCACTGTGGAAGAGAGGTCAGGGCAACCGGTAACGAGCAGAACTGATGAAAACATTGCAAAAATTCATTGAATTGTGCATCAAAGTCATCGGCTGACTGTGAGAAGCATAGCAGACCAAGTAAACATTAATAGAGAAACAGTTAGGAAAATCTTAACTGAAAATCTTGGCATGAGAAAGGTGTGTGCAAAAATGATCCCGAAGGAGCTCACCGATGAACAAAAGCAAAGGAGAGTCAAAGTTTGCCAAGACCTTTTGGAAAGGCAAGACCATGTTTTGGGCCATGTTATCACTGGTGATGAGACATGCGTGTACCAATATGACCCTGAAACAAAGCATCACTGGTGATGAGACATGGGTATACCAATATGACCCTGAAACAAAGCATCAAAGTACACAATGAAAGTCAGCCAATTCTCCAAGACCAAAAAAGTTTTATCATCCAAATCAAGAGTCAAAATGATGTTGCTAACCTTTTTTGATATCAGAGAGATGATTCATTATCAATTTGTACTAACTGGACAAATAGTTAACCAAGTTTACTATTTGGAAGTGCTGATAAGGCTGCATGAAAAAGTTAGACGAAAACGACCTGAACTTTTCATCAACAATTCATGGCTCTTGCATCACAACAGTGCACCAGCTCACACTGTACTAAATCTGTGAGGGAGTTTGTAGCCAGTAAACAAATAACTGTATTGAAACACCCTCCTACTCACCTGATCTGGCCCCCAATGACTTCTTTCTTTACCAGAAGATAAAGGAAATATTGAAAGGAAGATATTTGATGACATTCAGAACATGAAGGGTAATGTGACAACAGCTCTGATGGCCTTTCCAGAAAGAGTTCCAAAATTGCTTTGAAGGATGCACTAGGCACTGGCATCGGTGCATGTCTTCCCAAGGGGAGTACTTCGAAGGTGACCGTAGTGATACGTAGCAGGGAGGTATGTAGCATTTTTTCTAGGATGACTTCATGAACTTAATTGTCAGATATTGTTATAATTATTCTATTACCAATTTTGTTAATCTTTCACAGGGCCCAGTTTATAAATTAAACTTTATCACAGATGTGGATGTGTAGGAAAAAACAGCATATACAGAGTTCAGTAATAGCCGTGGTTTCAGGCATCAAGTGAAGGTTTTGGAATGTATCCCCTGCAAATAAGGGGGGGGGGGGCTACTATATAGAGAAAGAATGGTGGGAAGTATTAATATATTAGAACAAATATGTTTTTCTAGCACTTTACAATATATAAGGGGTTTCTATGTAATTTTCATTTAGTCTTAAATACCAGTGGTATCTTATCTTTATTACTCTTATTTAAAACATAGATATAGAACTAAGGCTATTGGGAATTATTGTTGTAAAATATAAATGTAAGCTTTGAGGATCTAAAAAGAAAAATACAACAAAAATCAGGGTAGGGTGAAGATTTGGTGCAAGGAGGACTATGATAATCTGTTTAATCTCTCATTGCAAGGAGACAGTTTAAAGGTAAAGCACATAATTTCAAAAGGGACATCAAAGATTTTAATGTTTTTCTTACCTTTAGAGAGATCTTTTATTTAGTAACCTGTATTCTGTGGAGGTTAAATTTTTATCTGAATTTCAATAATGCCTTCCATATATTTAAAATATTTTTAAATTAAAAATAATCATGATTATTCCATTTTTATTCTAAAATTATTTATATCTGCCCTTCTAAAGTACTCTTTTGCAAACTGCACATATTTCTAAAGATGTTCAATAAAACTTGGTGATGATTGTTTTGGGCGATGGAATATTGGTAGATTTTTTTACTTCCTAGCATTTTTCAGTGTATTTTCTAAAGTAAATGTGCATCATTTTTTTTCTGAAACAATAAAAGCATTATTCTTATAATTAAAAAATTCCATGCAACTACTGTTCTGAGGAATACACTTTGGGAACCACTTATGTAGACAATTATTTCCTGACCTTTTTGGATGAATGATCTCTTGCACAATAACATATGATTTTGCAAACTTAGGAATTTCAAAAATTATTTTCCAATTTTTTATGGCATGTAACAAAGTGATTTAGCAGAAAAGTTTTTGTAAATTATTGTATTTTGTTCTCAAGTGATGACGTAAAAGAAAAGGTTGCTACTTATTAGTTTTATGTCTTCACAAATATATTATAGATGTTAGTGGTTTTTATTTCCAGTTAAAATAAAGCCAAATTGGATATAGTCATCACTATAATTTATTTTATGAGCATTACTTGTTGAGGTACAAGAAATACTCATGTGCTTTTAAAGAGTTTTGATCAAACAGATTGAACTAGTGGATCTGAAGAAGATCATTTTGGGGCAAATTGGCACATTTATCATGTCTGTACTCACTAATATGTAACACATTTTCTTGTGTTATCTTTCTTTAAGCAATAAGTGATTATGGGTATAAATCAGGTAATATGGGAGCAAAAACAGATGATTAAAAACTAAGTGATGATTAATAGCCCATGATGACCAGCAGTGCTCACTGAGTTATAAGCTGACAGTTACTGTATCAGGAGCGCCTCCCTCTGATTTCTGATAATCACTGTGCATTCTTACAGTGCTTCCACTCCCAAGTGTTCTGTTTTAGCTGGATATTTAAAAAATATTTTTTATTTACATTTTTAAAAGTAGATACTGAAGCAGATACCATGCTAACTTTAACGTTATGATTCCTTGGAAGACTTTTGTAAACCCTTGAGGATTACTATTTGGGAAACAGCCAAATAGGAACTGATACAGGTATAGGGTTCCTCCCAATTCTTAAGGAAAAGAGAACAAGAGAGGGGAGAGCAGAAAGTTAGGGACTGAATTTAAGGCTTATTAAAATTTAGGGGGTGGAAGAAGAAAAAATAGTGAAGGATGGAGAACTAAGGAAATATAATGGTTACAGAGCAATAACCATTGAATGAATGCATTATAACAGACTATCTCATTTCATACTCAAAATAATATTAACCTCATTTAAGTGAGAAAGTTGCAACTCAGAAAGATAAATAATTTGCCCACAGTCACCCAGTAAATGGTGGAGCAATGATGAGTCAAAGCAAGATCTGTAATAAAGCTCATGTTTTTTTCTCCTCAGCATTCCATCTCTCTAATATTCAGAGAGGTCAGAAGAGAATCAGAAGAGGGTGATATAATAAAATTTGAAGAAAGAGTTTTCAAGAAGAAAGTGCTCTGCATTCGCTATGGCGGGGAGATCAAGCAAACTGAGATCTCAGAAAAGATCATGAGACTTGGCAGGGGCATCGAAGGACCAGTTCTAGGATCCAGAAGATGCAAAGCCATATTCTCTGGAGTCAAGGAGATATGTTTGTTTCCCACAAGACTTGTGTTTTATGTTGTTAGTGTTGTGTCTTACTCATTTTTTTCCTGGTATCTCTGAGGCTTAGCACAGACTTTTGCCCACAGTAGACACCAGACTAAGATCTTAGAAGTGGGTGGCTGATGTTGATTGCAGGTCAGAAAGGTCTTGAAATGCTCTGTGGAAGGTCCTGCTGGATTAGGAAGAGCCCTGTGAGTGGTGATCCAGAGAGGAACTGATGATTGGAAGATGGTGATAAATGAAGACAACATGGATGTTAGATGATGAAAAACAATGATGGGTGGTAGGTATCTACATCATCAAGTTCTGTCTCTGGAGTCCAAGGAGAAGACTGTGCCTCCTACCTCTCCCTTACTCTGGGTCTTCCTGAGTCACTGCTATCAGTCAGTAATGCCACCCAAACCCAAAATTTTTAGATGAAGTGGGGTCACAGAAATTTTGGTCTATCTAAATTGATGACAACTTACATTTTTAAAGAATTTATTATATGAAAATGTACTAATGCTGGTAAAATATTTTTTTCAGTAGATGAAGAAAAACCATTTAGGATAACTCCATGTACATTTGTGAATTAAAAAAAAGTCATTGAAAAATAGGCAAATTACATGAATAGGTAACTCATAGAAGGAGATACTTGGCAAAATACAGTTCAATTACAGAACTATTTATTGAATAAACAACAGGCTATGGTAAGGCTCCAAAAGGAGAAACAGGAAGTAGCCAGATTTATCAGCAGCCTTGTGTGTCATACCTTTGAGCTTGGACTTTATCCTGTAGATCACGGGAATCTACTAAAGTACTGTCCACATTGAAGTAACATTATCTTATTAAGCATTGCCGTTGCTGTACTGGAAACACACTTGAGCTGGTAGAAAAAGGAGGTGGGCAGACTAGTCCAAGTAAGGGGGGATAAATGCAACTACGGTAGGAATAAAAGGGCTAAGAGAAAATGGGCAGATTTAAGAAATATTAAAACTTAAAAGTAGTAATACTAGATGAAATGTATATGCTAAAGCTAAGGGATAGCGAAGAGTCTAGGAAAAATTCTGTTTTTCTTGGGTGATTACCTCAATGATATAATGCTTGATAGGAAATAAACAAGGGCCAGCATATGCATTTATTACAAGTTTTGAAATTGAGTCTGTAGAGCTACTTTTAAAAATATATTCTAAATGTATTTTTTTTTATTAAAGACTTTACTTTTTAGAGCAGTTTTAGGTTTACAACAAAATTAAGAGGTAGGTACAGAGATTTTCCATATGCCCCCTGCCTCTATACATGCACAGCTGTCACTTACCAGGATGGTACATTTATTTTCACCAAGGATGAACCTACAGTGACGTGTCACTATCACCCAATGTTAATAGTTTCCCATAGGATTCACTCCTGTGTTGTACATTCTATAGTTTTGGACAAAAATATGATAACATATACCCATCATTATAATGTCATATAGAATAATTTCTCTGCCCTAAAAATTCTCTGTGCTGTACCTATTCATCCCTCCCTCTGTCCCCTGACCCTTGGCAACTTCTTATCTCCATAATTTTTCCTTTTTAACTGGAGCTACATGGAGTTATGAAGTTTTGTATTAGTCAATTAGTTGTATATGTGATACCATCCTTCCTCCAAACTAGAATCATAAATAAGATAAAATTTTGATAAAATTTTAAAAATTGCTTATAAGAATAAGTGTTTATTAATACAGTCATACAAAAATAGACATGGAAAACTATTTCCATCAAGTGTTTTGAAAATACAGTTGTTAAGGTTCTGGCCATTAGATTCAGTTCTGGTGGCATTTAAAATAAAAAAGAAGATTTTGATTAATTTTACTTAGAGAACTTAGAAGGGGTATAGGTGTTATTTAATATGTCCCTTTTGTGTCAGGTAACACAAGTTTTGATTTAGAGATTCTTTACCATAATATAATATCACTTCCACTGTGTAGAATTTCATGTTAACCATAGAAAATAAAGAAGCTCATTACAGTCATATAGAAGTTTTCCTGTGTAAAAGAATTCTAACGTTCTGTTTTTACGGCATATAGAAATGCTGTTTCAGAAAGGTTAAAACATTTTGAAAAACTCATTTAGTAACATGAAAATATATATGGAAAAATGACCAACCAGTTTCTTTACTTTGGTATTGCCACTTAACCAGATTTGATAGAAAGTCAGTTCATGGAAAGTCTGTTTGTGCACATTCAAATTTGACTTTATTTTGTCTATTAGAGGAAACTGAATAAAAGAAATAAAACAAAGAACAACAGTTTGTGGCACAATGTAAATAATGACATTATATTACAAGATTAATAAACACTTTTCATTTAATTTTAGGTTTTGATGCCACACTTAAAACATTGCTATGGCTCAACATAACTTATTGAATCCGGGTAACAAGGATATGAATAAGATGATTAGCATTGTAACAAGGGCCTGAAATGAAATATCACTTGGAAAATAGCAAGCTGGGTATTTGCCAGGGAAAAAATTAGAAATACAAATAAATACTCCATCAGAGCCTTGGTTTTGAAAATGAATAAGTAAATATATTGGCATTTAAATGTTATACTTATTAGACTTTTATTTCTAAAGAACAAATAAGAAAAGAGGATCTGGATTTTTATAGGGGGGAGTAGAAGCTATTGCCCCCTTTCCATTTTAAGTATGGATATGTCTTCTCTTGACTTCAATTTAGGACTCTTTCTTTTTGCATTAAAAGTTCAGGTAGACCAATCTAAAGCAGCACATTACATCAGAATTACATCAAAGGGAATCTGGAACAGATAAATGTCTTTTAGGACCTGAGTTATATGTTCAAAAATACTAATCTTCTAGTTTCACATAGACCAAAAGGCTTCATATTTTCCTTTCAAAAGTAGCAGGGCAGAAAGCTTTCGTGGGTTAGGACTGCAGAGTAAACAGAGTAAAAAGCTCAAATCATCGATAGTCTTACTTGCCAGTATGGCTAAAATAAAATATGTCATTCTATAAACAGAAATCATATTGCCTGTAGAAAACATTCTATATCACAAAGCATTGCCTTTTAAATAATTCAAATTCCCGGTGAACAAAGATATCAGTATCAAAAGAATTCAACAGTACTAAAATCCTTTGAACCTGAGATAAGAGGTAGAATCTGAGTTGTACCTATCATGACAGATGACTTCCTTAGCTTACCCAGTATTTTAAGGGTCACTGATTAGTCTCTTCTTCCTAAATCTCTAAACGCATCTCTGATTTGCTGTGGTGTTTGCTGAATTTTTAGAATTAGTCAGTGTCCCTTTAATCAAGTGAAGATTTATTACAATTCCACTGTCTTCTTTGACTTGAGTCAGTAACTGGTTCTTGCATCTTTAAACCTGAATCCTGTTCTCCTGCCACTTGCCTGCCTGGCAGTTTTGTCCGTGATGTGATTTAGTTAGAAGGATGTTTAACACTGTGGCTGATTTGGGCTGTATGAAATAAGATAGTCAGCTGGTGGAAGCCAATTCAGGCCACACACACTTAAGACTTAACCGCTGACCCTGTATGGTTCATGTAGCTCTTTTGGAAGTTGCCAAACAGGAGTCACACAGCTTAAGGGCAGCAGACTGGGTGTGGTCTAAAATGGCCTGAGGTTTCCAAATCCCCTGGCTTTCCCCCTCTTTTCAGATTATACCAAATCAATTTCCTTCTGCATTGAATCATCTGGCTAGCTCTTTTGGTTTCTTTTTTCTTAACTAAGGAAGAAAAATTGAGTTAGGGGAGAATAAAAAAGCTACAGTTCAACCCAAAGTTTGTGTTAAGGATAATGCTCAGAGGCACTAAAATGCTCAATCCTTGTGTGTGTGTATCGGTGGTGAGCAAAATAACAGGATATAATTATGTTCAGAAAGTAGAAACATTGGAATATACTGAATCTATCAATCACTCTAATCTTGGAGTAGAGGCTGAGTTCTACCTCCAGTTGTATTTTTGCTTCATTTCTCTAACAGTCATTAATTTAATAGCTTGTGTAATTCTAATCTTACTTTAAACTCATAATATAAGTAATAATACATTTTCCTTGATAGAGGAACAAAAATGTATACTCTTAGGCAGTTAGCTCATGTTTCTGTTGATTGAACTTAAATATATTTCCACGGTTTATTTTTTTCTGAGAAGATTCTGAATTTGTGTGGGTCATTTCAGATTTTGTACAATTTTTAAGGACTTTAATTCCCTAATCTGCAAAATGGTAATAAGAATTCCGATTTCTAATGTTATTGTAAGAATTAACCATATAACAATTGTACACATTTTGTTAGATAGAAAGCACTAAATAGGTGGTAGGTACTGATGTAAAATAACGGTTATACACTCCTACTCCTATTTTTACTACTAATAATGCTACAGCCACTTGGGTTTTTATCATGAGTTTCCTTAGCGATTTCCAGTGACTTGTAATCAAAAGGAAGAGCTGGAGAAAGATTGTCACTGTCTATTTCAAAATCTTTCATGAGAATTCCCTTGACTATTTTTCTTGGCCCACTATTTGAAGGGCTTAGGATAACTTTCCTCTTTTTCTCTAAATATTCTGCCTGAGGGACAACTTAGGTCCCCTCTCATTAGATAATATTCTGTATTAAAGCCTATAACCACAGGACTTAATAAATTTATTTGAAATTTATTTAACAATTTCAAATTCATTCCCATCTCTTTAATGAGGTCATAGGCTTTTAAAATGCCATCTGAAATCATTGCTTTACATATTTTGTACTTTTTCTCTGAATTATTTCCTAATATTCAGCATCACCGTTTAATTCAGCCCCATGAATTATAGATGTATAAATGATATTATTGTATTAATTGGTATACGTTATGGGTGAATAAGTACGGGAAGGAGGAAACTTGTCTTCCAATGGTGCCTACACTTTCTGGCAGCATATAGACCTGATTTTTAAATGCCCGATAGCTGATTGTGTTGTTCTCCACTCATTCCGTCATCCATCCTCAAGATGTTTTCTTCAAGAAGTTTTTTTAGAAATTCTTTATGTTGGTTTCGGAAATGATGCATTAAAGTAGGACTGAGAGTGCCACAAAAGAAAGCTTCAGCTAGCAAAGAAAAATCACCAGGAGTGGAGTGGTCCCAAATCAACAATTCCTAATGAGACTGTTCTTAGTTCCATCTGTGCCTGACACAGGATTTCTGGTGGATCGTTTTGGCATTTTTATTTCCCTGACACACTCATTTGAAGTTGTGCAATTAAAGATGTCTCTATTACATTGTACTTTTTTTTTTTTTTGGAAATCCTGGGAAAGGATGATCATATTTTACATAGAGCCAAACTAAATCTCTCTCTTTTCTACTTGAGCTAATATTTCTTTTTCTTTAAACTTCAGATATAGCTGGGAAATAGGAGGTTAATCAAATATTAGTGTCTATTTTTAAATTCGAAATAATGGCTCTTAATGTGGATTGTTTTTAATTTTGCTAATTTTAAAAATAAATCAACAGTGAATTTTTACTTCAAAATGATTTATTTTTAAACTATTACTTGTACCACTATCAAGGTAAAAAGAAATTCTGTTAAAAATGGAGACTTTCAATTGATGAGTGTGAAGACATCAAAAGAAACTCTAAATACAATTCTGTCCATAGGCTGTGTGGTTCTGTCTAATGAATATGTTCATTGGAATGTATTGTTGACACCATAAATTCAAATTGCCCCAGTCAATTTTTATTTTCTACCTGTGTTTTCTTTCTTCAGTAATTTATATACTATTGTTTTTAGTCATCAAAGTATAAATCTTGAACCTTTTTCTCCCCTTCATCGTCATTAAATTCTGCGGCTCTCCCTCTTAAATGCCTCTTAAATCTCTCTACTCCATTCACTTTTCATTTCCTTGATTCAGAGCTTTATTTAGAGATTGCATTATGTTCCTCACTGGTCATCCAATCTCTCTAGGCTCCCAGGGTACCTAAGGAACCTCTAATTATTTTGAATTTCTTGTGGAATTAAGTCTAACTTTCTTGACATGACAATTAAGGTCCTTCCTTGCCTCAGAATTGTTATTGTTGATGGGTAAAGGTAGGGCGTTAGGGTCACACACAGACCTGGATGCAAATTTCATATTTACCACTTCTCTGTGATTGCTCAGGCAGGTTTCCTACTTTTATTAAGAATAGTTCCTATATCAATAAATGGGTAATGATAGGAACGATAATAGTTTCCACCTCCTAGAACGTTTGTGAGAATTAAATTGTAATCTTTTATAGTGCTCAGAAAGTGGTTAGCATTCAGTGTTAGTTTTAATTTCCCATCATTTCAGCCACCATGCCTATTGCCTATTATGCTTTGAGTTTTCAGATTCCATCTATCTGTTTAGGTTTTCCCTTCTCTATATGATGAACTCCTACTTGTTCCTCAAAGCCCTATTTATTTTACAATTACAGTTGACAGTCAACATTATTTTATATGTGTTTCAAGTTTGCAGCATAGTGGTTAGACATTTATATAATTTACCAGTGATTCCCCCTAAAGTTTGGTACCTACATGGTGCCATACGTAGTTATTACGATATTATTGACTATATTCCCTATGCTGTATTTTACATTCCCATGACTATTTTGTAACTACTAATTTATAATTCTTAATCCTCTCACCTTTTCACCCAGCCCCCCCAAACCTCCCTCCTATCTGGCAACTGTCAGTTTGTTCTGTGTCTATGAGTTGGTTTCCATTTTGTTTGTTCATTTATTTCATTCTTTAGATTCTACATATAAGCAAAATCACATTGCATCTGTCGCACTGTCTGACATACTCCACTCAGCATAACACCCTCCAGGCTCATCCATGCTGTCACAGATGGCAAGAACCCATTCCCTTCCCGGGTCAAGCAATATTCATATATATATAGATAGATATATGTATATATACATATAAATACGGTTTATATATATACATATACACATATATATGTGTGTGTATATATACACATATATGTGTATATGTGTGTATATATATGTGTGTATATATATACATATATATGTGTATATATATATATATATATATATATATATATATATATACTGTATTTCCCCGAAAATAAGACTGGGTCTTATATTAATTTTTGCTCCAAAAGACACATTTGGGCTTATTTTCAGGGGATGTCTTATTCAGGTACTGGACAGTTTACATTTATTCATGTACAAAAATCTACATTTATTCAAATACAGTCATGTAATCTTCTGGAACATCAGCATAACTCTCCAAACCCAGAATTCTGGCTTGACTTTCTTGCGAGTCCATTTCCTGTAGAACCATTGGCCCCAGTCTCTCATGTCCAGCAATAGAGCTCTCCTTAAATGAGCACTTTTTGTCCATGTAGCCTGCTCGTAGTGCATTGGCAACACAGCTGTCTGTGATTTTATCCCATGAATTCTTCACCGAAGTCACGACCTCTTGCAGGTTGGGCTTCACAAAGTTTCCATGCTGATTTCTCTCCATTCTATTTTCAATGTAGTCATTGATTTCCATGAACAAATGGTCCTTGAATGGCTTGTTTATTGCACTATCAAGAGTGTGGAGATAGGCAGTCATTCCTGTGGGAATCATTATTTGATCTATTCTTCTCCCTGCAAGGAAGTTCTTCATGTCTTTAGCGTGGTGAGTGCTGGCTGAATCCCAAACTAGCAGACCTCTCTGGCCACCTCACAAAACAAGTGGCAGCATTAAATCGACCCACTTCCTTATAACTGCTTGTGTGCACTAGGCTTTTTCGGTTTCAAGAACATAAATGCCTGAAACACGTTTAACCTTATCTTTGTTGCCCTTAGTGACAATTAGAGGTGGGGTTTTCTTTCCATTCAGATGAATTGCCAAAATACAGGTAATGTGCACTTACTTTCGTAACCAGTGGAGGGAATGTAGATTGATGAGTACCCCTCTGATCAATTGTCGTTTGAGATCCTTGGCCCATAAACGCTGTAGTTTCATCCATAGCAATCATGTTGGAGAGTTGGTATTTAGAAAAGTCAGTGCCATCAATAAAGGACTTGAATGCAAGTACAGGTTTAATGACTTCAGTATCTTCCAGCTTGAACAGGGTTGTCGATCTTAGGAAGCCATCCAGCGAGTGTTGTGATGCTTTGAAATCTTCTGGGGATATTTCTAACTGTGGTGCCATTGCAATGGCAAATGCTTGAATATCAGCCCTGCACACAGCCAAAGCCTTTGCTCTCCTGTCAGCAGTCCATTCACAGATGATGTTTTCCAGCTCAGGAAATAATGGTTGCCAACCTGATCCACACTTGTGTTTCTTAACATTTCCCTCTTCCACCTGTTGACTGAGGTTATCGTACTCTGCTCGCCATTTTTGGACCACTTGGAGATCCAACTTCTTTTCTTTGCAGAAATCTGTAAGATTCTTGCCCTGGGAGTACTCCACAATTCCTTTCTTGTACTCGACACAGCTCTTTCTTCTGCACTCATCTTCTCTGGGGCTCAAAAAATTATTCCCTTTAAATCTACCATTAAATCATGTGTTAACTGAAGACTTACGAGACAGGTGGCAACAAAAATGATGATAGTTAAGAATGATGGTCCACACAAAAGCAATGAAAAATTGCAGTCACCAAAATTCAGAAAATGTTTCTTTATTTCACACGAGTGCATTAAGTACATCCGTTACAACACGACATATTGAATTATGAAGATTCATATTAGACACAACCCTGTCCATTCATTATTAAGTGCGCACATTGTTCATGAGTTGTGTCTGTACTCTAATTGGTCATTTGGCAATAAGTCTCGAGTTCATCTGTTTACATAGGCGTTTACCTCTCGTCCAAAGGTTCCTGCTTGGGTATTTACAAATAATTATAATTTATATTATTTATTTTAAGTATTAATATCAATATTATTTATTTATACTTAATTATATATTAATATTATTATTTTACAATTCAGTATGTCTGTTGTGTGTTGCAACGGTCATACTAAATGCGTCCGTCTGGCTGAGGATCTTAACTGGGGCTTAATTTGGGGATAGGGTTTATATTATGAGCATCCTGAAAAATCACACTAGGGCTTATTTTCCAGTTAGCTCTTATTTTGGGGGGAAATACAATATATATATATATCTATATATATAGATATATAGATATATACATATACATATACTTTTTTCTTTTTGTGTTCCCATTGGATGTTCTCTGTTACCTTCTCTTCCAAATCGCTGATTTGATTTTCTGCTTCATCTAGTCTACTGGTGATTCCTTCTAGTGCATTCTTCATTTCACTTATGGTATTCTTTACTTCCAACTGGTTCTTTTTTATGGTCTCTGTCCTTCTTTATGCTTGCTATCTCTTTGTTGAAGTTCTCACTAAGTTCCTTGAGCATCCTTATAATGATTGTTTTGAACTCTGTCTCTGGTAGGTTGCTTGACTCCATTTTGTTCTTTTTCTGGAATTTTATCTTGTTCTTTTATTTGGGACACATTTCTTTGTTTCCTCATTTTGGCTGCCTTTCTGTGTTTGTTTCTATGTATTAGGTAGGGCTGCTATGTCTCTTGTCTTGCAGGGTAGCCTTTTATAGTAGGGATGCTGTGGGGCCGAGTGGCACAGTCTCCCTGGTCACCTGAGCCGGATGCTCCAGGAGTGTCCTTTGTGTGGGTTGTATGTGCCCTCCTATTATAGTTGAGCTTGATTGCTGTTGGCATGCCAGTAGGTGGTACTTATCCTCAGGCTGACTGGCTGTGAGGTTTGGCGATGTCCATAGCTTATGGGCTGCTGTGTAGGGGGTTACCCTATGGAGCAGGATTTGCCCCAGTGGACTCTGGTGCCTCTTGATGCCGCCCTTTGTGTTTGCCTCTTGAGGGGCTAATTGGGTCGCGCTCTACTCTGGTCTGAAGCCAACCTCCAAATATGTTGGTTCTGGGGCCTATAGGAAGAGGCTCTGGTGCAGGCCCAGGTCACCCACCACCTGTGACTAGCCTGAGACTACTTGGTAGGAGCTACAGAGTGATCCACAGTTGGTTGCCCCCTGTGTTGTACCTGGAAGTGCGTGGGAGAGGCCAAGCTGCAAACTGAGGATGGCTGCCACAAGTACTGGGTCTAAGGTATATTCACAAAAAGCTAGGACACTCTGAGTCTTGCTGCCACCTGCTGGCTCCTATAAGTTTCAGCTGCTGATACAGCCTCTGGCTGTATGCAAGTTGGGTGAGGCAGGGTCTCAGTGAGTCAGCAGCATGTAGCAATGGAGCTCACCAATCAGATTTAAATTTGGCCTGTGGGGGCGGGCTCAACAAAGGAAAGATGGTGCCTGCCCGCTGGAGTGCCTCCCATGGGGAAAACGGGACTGTCCCTCCAGTTCTCACCCCGAAGTTACACAACTCAGCCTCTCCCCATATCTCTGTGACATCCCATCTCTGCTAGAACCCAGGTGAGTGCCTGTGCGGGCCCTTTAAGAGGGGTTTCCTGCAGCTTTTAGTCCCACCTGGTCGGTTGGAATCCCCACTGTTTTTCACAGCCAAATGTTGTGGGAGTTCCTTTTCCCGACACCAGCACTCCGGCCTGGGAGGCTAGTGTGGGGCTAGGGTCCCTTGCTCCTCCATGGGAACCTCTGTGGTCGAGATAACCCTCCCAATTTTCATCAGTCACATGGAGGTTTGGGGCCGGCCATTTCACGTGTCCTCCCCTCCTACCAGTCTTGATGTGGCTTCTTTCTATCGTTAGTTATAAAACTTCTGTTTAGCTAGATTTCAAATGGTTCTTCAGGTTGATCGTTCTAGAATTTAGTTGTAATTTTGATGTGTTCACGGGATGAGACAAGCACAGCATTTATATACTCCGTCATCTTGGATCTCCTCCAAAGCCCTTTTTAAAATGCCACCTCTTCAGTGAAGATTTCCTTGGCTGAACTGACTTAATGAACTCTCTTTTCTAAGTGTCACATTGCATATTCCTACTTGTAATTGGTTCATAACACTGTCATAAGTATATATTTAAAAGGCTTTGTCCCTTATACATTTGAAAATCTTCGGAGGTAGAGATTATATCTAATTTGTCCTTATACCCACAGTGCCTAGCACAGTGTTGAGTGAAAGAAAATGCAAACATTTCAACTTGTATTTTGGTTTCAAGTTCTATTCCTCTTGAACTAGTTACCTCAAAAGATGGACCACTGAAGGTCTTTTTCAAAGGTAATATTAAAAATAGTAATATGAAAACAGTTATTACTAATTTAGCAAAGCTATAGAAAGTTAAGAAGGTAAAGTAAAAAGCCACCCACAATCATGCTGTTGTCACATAATTTCTATTAATCTTTTGGCATTTCCCCTTCAAATTGTTTTTCTACAAACGTATATTTGCATAGTTGTAATTCTACTGCACATTCAATTTTTTCTTTTAAAAATGTTATGTTTATATACTTCATATGCCATTTCAGAGCATTTATAACCATTATTTTTATGAAAACCACTTAATTCTTCAAGCAGGTATTTAATTACTTTTTCTTTCCCCTCCAAGTATTTATTGTTGTATATTTCTGTCTGTCCTTCTTTTCACTTCTTGCTATTATAAATAATGCTACGGTAGACAATTTTCTGACAGTAGCCTTTTATATATGTTAGATTAATTCCTTGATATACGTTCCTCATATGCTTTAATGATGCTTTACTTCAGTCATATAATATACTAGGATTATAACTACAGTATTGAAACAGGCCAAGAGTGGAACTGGAAAGTGCCAGAGTAGAAGATTAAGAAGGGAAGAGGAGCTAAGTATCTTTTCAATAATACTGTGTACTTAAGGAAAGGTACTCAGTCTTGTAATTCTTTGCTATTTTCTTTTATGAGGAAGCCATATTCATTCATTAAATATTTATTGAGCCCTTAGCACTCAAAATGCTGGACACATACAAAAACATAATGCCTGTCCTCAGATAGCTTCCTGTTGACTGGGACAGGCAGACATGTAAAAGGCAATTCGAAGACACAGAAATAAGAACTGCAGCGAGTCAGTATATCCAGATATTCAGGAACAGATAGAACAACTAAACCCATATTGGAGGGTTCAGAGAATCCATTCAAAGAAAATCTGTGCTGGTGACTAGAGAGATAATCCGGAAGCTCGGGGAGCCCCTGGTCTAGTAGAGAATACCATCATATAAATGTATTTAAAAAACAGCTATAATAGATACGACACTCCAAATGAATTTCTAGACCAAGGTAAAGATTTCAAATGAAATATCTGGAAATCTGTTTTATGACTCAAAGAGGATATAGATCAAATGAAACACTGAGAGAGCATTTGTGAGGTAGACTCAGGAAGAGCAGCTGGTAAATTGTGCAGGGAATGAGGAAGAATGGGAGAAGAAGCAAGCCATGCTCCCTTTTCTACATCCTGTCTGCAACCAATCCTACATGGGGCAGGTGAGCAGAAATCCTTACCTTTGCGTGAAGACAAGGGTTAGTGAATACAATGGATTTAATTTCTAAATCAAGTCAGAGTTTTTGCAACTAAGTAAGCACATAACGTTCTATTTTCAAAACGAGGTCAGAAGAAATAAAAATAAAGGGACTACTCAAGTTTTCATCCAGATAAGGGCAGAATAATCATCCTCCCTCACCCCCCACCCGCCATTTAGCTAAGAGATAGTGGGAGACAACTTTTTGCTGTACTATGAATCCTTCATATTTAACTTATCAGTTGCAGTGGTTATACACACAGTCTTAATTTCCTAGATGATCAAAAGCTTGATATAAGTTATAATATGATGCTTAGTTTTTAAGGAAGTGGGACAGAGCTGGTTAATTACCTCAAATCTCTTTCTCCTTTCTTTTGATATGAGAACCCCACGACTTTTAGGAGGTCACAAAGCCACCCAGCTAGAGACTTCATTTTCCATCCTCCCTCACAACTAATTGTGTCCATGTGACTAAATTTTGGCCCCTGGTATAGGAAAACTAATTTATGCAACTTCTGGATTACTCCCTTAATAAAGGAGGACGTGGGCTTCATCGCCTCTTTCCCCTTTGCCACTGGCTGTGACTTGATGAGAACTGGAGCAGCTGCCTTGGAGTTATGTGTTGTGAATGACAGCATGGCCCTGCCAACCCTGTGGATTATTATATAAAAGAACTATAAATTTATATAATTTTATATATAAGAGGGAAACACACATTATTTTGTATATCTTATATGTACAATATAATAACTTATTTATTGGGAGGAGTCTTTCTTATAGTAAGTTAGCCTATTCTCTGCTTAATTCAGGAAGAGCAGTGGTGTATGGGTGTTCCAGGCAAATGGATAAACGCATAAAAGGGTAGGTGAGTTTAGGTAAGCACAAGTACTTTGGTGTGGGTAGACGGGAGGGTATATGAGAGAACGTGGTGAGAGTGGAAGTGGGAAAATAGGCAGTAGCCAAATCCTGAGGAGCCTTCATAGCATGCTACCAAATGCAAATTTTATGCTGTCAGCCACTGGGAACCATTGGAAGTTGTCGAGCAGGGGCAGAGTTTAAAGAAAGATCACATTGACAATAGTATGTGTTTTAGATTGTCTATGTCTTTCATCGCCTTCTCTAAAGTTTGATTATATCAAGAGAAACCTGGTTTCTCTTCGTTTTAGCTGAGCTCATGTAAAAATCTCTAGACTCCAGGATTCAGTATAAATCAAAGGAGCAGAAACGACTTTTCCAGCATCGTCTTCCTCAACCTGAACTATGATGCGTGGGTAGGAGGGCTGTCAGTGCTGGTGGAGCTACATGTCTTTCCAGCAATGCCAGCGTTCCGAAAATGCTGGGTAATTTCTCTTTTCAGATCCCAGCTACGTTCACATCTAAGCCAAGCCTTTTTGGAGAATTACTTTTCCAGTTGTATTGCTGACAAATCCTTCCTTCCTCTATACTAATTTCCTCATAGTGCACAGCTTTTTCGTCATGTGCTTGCTGAAGCACAGCAACAGTTAGTTCCATGCCTTAGGATCTTGAATCTCGTGGTGTGTATTTCAAGAAGAGCCAACCTAAGCATCCCTGGTTTTCTCACCTGCTTTTTCTCCCCACATGTTATATATGGCATGATAACAACAAAGTACCTGGTTGTTTGTGGTCTTCCTACAGAAACTACACTAAGAGTTTTAATCTTCATTAACCAACAAAATGATGTAATTCACTCACACGAATAGAAAACACTCTTCCATCTTGTAATTTTTTTGTTTATATCTCAGTGTTAACATATATAGATAAGCAGGTTTTTATGAAACTTTCCTGTCATTTGCTTTTTTTTGTTGTTGCTGTTGCTCTCCCAAGAGACAATAGGAGAAAGTCTCTAGAGAATTACCTCCAAGGGGTTACTCTGTATTCCATCAGAAGGAAGGACAGCTAAAATGAGCGATAAATTGGCCTGACGAATAATGTTCATTTGGTGATATTTACAATCCTACTGCTCACCCCTCCTTTGAATTGCATATCAAAAGCCTGGGGTGTCTAAACCCCTGCCTATAACAGAGTCTCTCAGCATGCCCTCTTGGCCTCTCATGGATTTACGACAGACATATTCAATTCATAGAAGGAAGATACTTTATTTTGAACAGAAACAATCACCAAACCTCAAATAAATTTCTCTTTGGCCCTCTTCTTTTATTTGAGAGGGACAGAGACAAAGCAAGTATAACTGTCAAAAGGGATTTTTTTTTTTTTTTTGTACATCAACATCTAAATCAAGGTTGGTACTAAGTCACTGACTAGCCTATCTTTAGGTCTAAAATGCTGTTCAATGGAAACTGACTTTTATAATGATGATCCTGAAATATTTAAAAATACTTTCTAAATAATTAAGGAAATATTGATCCATAAACAAGTATTTATTGATTATCTACTTTGTACCAAAACTAGTAAGCTTAGTATTGTTAGCTCTGTTTTAGAAGTGAGGAAACTCAGGTGCAGTTAATTTCAAGAACTTGCTCAAAGTCACACAGCTAGAAAGTGGTGAAAGAAGTTGTAGTTCCAAAACTCATCGTAATTCAATTATCCTCCATGTAGACTGTCAACTCCTTGACAATCTGGATGGGAGGATAAGACTAACACTATTTTATCTTGAAAAAAATAGAGAACAATTAAACCCAGGACCATATGGTCGAGACTATAGGTAAAATATTTAGAGAATAGAGTAGTTAATGGAAGTTAAAACAATTGGGTTTCAAGCAGAATGTTAGACTTGAATTAGGTCTTGAGGATAAAACAGAACTTGCCTAGGCAGAGTGGAGGGAAAATGCAGTTCAGTCATGGAGGACTCGTTAGAGTAAACTATAATAAATCAGGGGATAAGAAGGAGAATGTAACTTTAGAGTGTTTTCAGTGTTGCATACATTTAACTTTATTCTACTCTGCAAGTTCAATACCACATCAGCATACCCCATTTCCATCTACATGGACAAATAGTCTTTGACCACGAAAATCTATTTTAGACTTTTAGAGCTGCAAGACATTTTTAAAAATCTGTCCTGAAATTTGGGCCCACTGAGTGTCTGTAATTCATAGAAAGTTGTTGAATCACCATATTGCTTATCTGCCAATGAGTGTGCTTTCTCTAACAGTACAGTGCTCTGGGCAGGTGGGGTACGGGTAATGGGGGTGGGAGAAGGAAAAGCGTACAGTGCTAGGTATTCTCAAACAGCCACCTTTCCAAGTACTAAGCAGACCCATTTCTGCTTAGCTTCCCAGATTGCAGCGCTGTCAGATAGAAAGGGGAAACAAAGTACATGAAGTTTCTTTCAAGGGGCACATGTGGACGGCTGTTTCCTTTCTTGGCTGTTAGAAGGTGCCTTCATCACGGTACAAAGGAATTTTCTTGATACTGTGGGGATTTATTGGTGCAAGTTATAAGGTGCCACAGAGGCACTTTTTCTCTCTGCAGAGTTATGTCTAATGGGTGACAAAGCAAATACACAATAGGCTTCTGAGATATGATGTGTAGAACCTGCAAAGAAAGGAGTTTGAAGACCGAAAAGGAAGGAGAAGAAAAGGCACACAGAAGAAGTTTGCTCATTTACCTCAACCTTGCTCTTGTTATGGAAATCATGCTGTTAAAAACTGAAACAAAACAACAGTCCATACTTCACAGGCGTTAACTTTTGGCTGGGAAGCCAGAGCTGTTCTTTTAGCAGATAGGTAGGCCGGAAGGTGTAAAGGGAAAATGCGGTTTAAAGAGTTGCTTTCTTCTGAGGATTCTTGGAAAGGCATTCAATGGATGTTCTTCCAATCTACTTGGGAGATCCTTAAGAAATAGGAGTGATACGTTTGTATCTTCTTTGATACTTTTTCACATGATTCTGCCTAGAGTGGAAGCAGAGACCTGGATTAGATGATTTCTACTCCAGCCTTGCAAATCTGTGATTACATTCAAATCATTTAACTGAAGGAATTGGCTTCCAGATATTTAGAAGTATTTAACAGTGACATATTAAAAAATCTATCATGTCAAAATGAAATGTCACAATTATTAATATCGTTAAAAAATTGGAGGCCTAGGGCAAAAATTTCAGAAAGAATTCCTGAAGCCATTGTTAATTGAGAAAGCCATGTCTAACTAAATCTTCCCTTGCAGTAGAGATACTCTGTGCTTACACAACCATATAAAGAAATAAGCCTGTCAAAGCGGGCTATGTCCCTTACAGTGCTTCTGTCTTGCTTTTGTAAGTTGGGACATGGCATCCGTAAATAAGTGAGCAGTGTGTCTTCAGGAAATTTGAGTCCCCTCCTAGTATAGATGATTATACCTGAAAGGGGCATTGCATGCTATTGCATTGTTTATAGATACTTTACATTCTCTGGTTATTTTTTATAAAGACCCCTGATTAAAGAGCAGAAAGTTTAAGCAAATGGTAAGTTGTTATTCAAAGACTTGTTACTTTCCATATAGGTCTCTTGGGCTCTGTTCATTAAGTAGACATCTGTGTGCCAGGCATAATTCAGAACATGGGGAATACAATGGAAATGGATCACCATGGTCCTTGTCATTAAATATTCATTGTCTGGACTCTCAAACTCTCAGAGAAATATCATACCTAATAATAATTTAACATAATTAGAGGAAAGCTTCCTTTGTATAAAGCTAGATTGTTGCCAGAATTATTGCAGTACTTACACCAGAGAATTCTGGAATTGGAAAGAACTTGTGAAATGTTTTCTTTTGAGTCAAGAATCCATTTTAAAAATCACTGGTAGTTCTAGATAAATTAGATTTTCCAATTTATTCATAATATGGTAGGATAAAGTATATTTTCATAGATCTACAACAGCAGCATTGGTAAGGGAGACATGCAACAAGAAACCAATTTCAAATTTTGTTTCTTATTTCTGAAATGGTTTTCTGTCATAACTCTGGAAAACAAGCACCATGAATTTTTCAAATCATCATTAGGCAGCTCTGTCAAAATTTATGTTAAGAGGTTTTGGCCTGTTTATGTACCCTGGAATTTGCCAAAATTAGTAATATGATATTCGTATTTAGCAAACCTATAGAGCAATAAATAAGGACATATGACTATTGGGGAGTGCTGTTTTAAATTCTCTCTCTTTCTCTCTCTCTCTCTCTCTCTCTCTCTCTTTTTTTGGTGGCATTCATGAAATGCAGGGGTCTTCCAACTCAGATTCTGCAATATTAGGCAGCAAGTTGTACTCTGAACCAAACCAGATGGTGATCAGCTCTATTCCTATTATCGACTCGGTACAGCGATGGTTACCAGACCTTACTTGCAACTTTAACATTTGGAACAGATTAACAGCAGTTAGGCTGAAATGAGAAACCCCCCTTTTACTAAAAGGTTCAGAACATATCATGCTATAAAATCAGAAAGACTAGTAAGAAAAATTATGAGGGAAAGCGTTCACTGTCTACCTTGGTTTCTCCCTGCAGGACATGTTATTTCCCTTTTATAAGTGCCTTTTTCAAAAGAATTTTAATGTGGAGTATTGTGAGGATTAGGCTCTTTTACTATTAGCTTATCAGCCTCCTGAGGTGCCCCTTTCCACAACCTGTTGTTGAATTTATCTCACTGTAGCTGAACATTCTAGGCCTTGGGCACATAAGGGGGATTGGTTGTACTTTTGGGTGGCTTCCTTAACAACAAAGTCAGGCATGTTCTCTCTCTCTCTCTCTCTCTCTCTCTCTCTCTGTCTCATAGACACACATGCACACACTCTGTACATGTTCACAGGTTCACCCAGCCACAGAAATTCATGACACATTAGGGCTGCCCAGGTTTGGCCTGTGGATTTGAATGTATTTGGCTAAATGCTTTGCCTTGTCTGCCAGTGCCATATTCCGTCTACTTGTCACAGCAATCTTTCTTTGTGGCATCTATTGGTCAGACACATTCCTGGGACTTTACAGGACCAGGACAAATCACTGTGTGTGCTTTATGTCCAATTTCGTATACAGGTAAAACCAAGTGAAGGTGAACATTCAGGCCAGCATGTCTTAGAGTTATAGTCATCAGGAAAAAATGTAGAAACAGACACATGACTGAGTTCAGTTCCCATTTTGCAGTGTTGAAAACTGAGGTATTGCAAAGTTAGAGAGTTTTCCTAAAGACATGTAGTGGGTGTTAGGAGTAGATGAGATGATGAAGGATGCGAGTGTTGCTAATGTGTCAAACTTCTTTTATGACCATGATTCAGAGACAGAGACAAAAAGGTAGATCCTCCACTTTCTACACCCAAAAGGTGGCAGCCCTGCTCTCGTTCTTCTGCTAAGCTGAACAGCGTTATAGAGAAAACCTTCAGAGAGAGGCCAACTGCTCTTATGCGTTTTTGTTTATTCTCCAGCCAAGACTTTGCTTCTGGGCTGATTGAAAACCTTTTGCCTGTGTCTTAGTGTGATAGGAAATATAAATGCCTCTTTAGGAATGTGTTTTTGAAGCCTCTTATACTATACAAATCAGGGAGGATAAAAACAATGCTTAGTTTCAGGAGGATAAGAACACCTGCCTTGTGTCTGCTTGAACTGAATTTGGGGGTGCAGTTGTTAGGAATTCAGAGATTGTAGTTAAGAGAGACCTGGAGGAGAGTGGCAAGAAGTGAAAGAAATAGAACCAGGTAGGGAACAATCATTGTAAATTACAAGATAGAGATTGTTTTTTAGCCTAAAAGTGGAAGGACATTTTTAAGTATTTTTATCTGGAACGACATGGGAAGGATTTACATTTTCAAACGATATGGCTGCAATTTAGAAGTAGGATTATTAGAAGCCAAGAGTAGATGAAAACCAGTTAGGAGGTTATTACAGTAGACCAGGTTAATGATAACTTTGACTAGCATGGTCCTTCAAGTTTTTGTTCTATTCGTATCTATATCTATCTATACTATAACTATATGTATAGCTTAAAAAGTCGATTATACCATAGATACTGTTTAAACTCTGATTTATTTTTACTTCGTAATTTATTGTGAACATTTTTTGCCATTTACTATTCTTCTACATTAATTTTTAATGAATACATAATATTCTCTCATGGGGGAATATTACAGTAGTTTATTGAATCATCCCCTATTGATGGATATTTGAGTTTTCCATTTTGCAATAGACACTACTGTTATGACTATCCTTGTAAATACATCTTTGCTCATGTCCATGATGTTTTTCCATTAGTATAACTTCCTAGAAATATACTTTCTGGGACAAAGAGTATTCAGAAGCCTGAAAATTGTAGGATATTGTCAACTTGTACATGGCTGCAATTGAAGTTTATTTTGCAGTAGAGCTGATACCCAAGGAGCTGCATATGAGTTGTATGCAATATTTCCACACTGCGTGTGCTCTTCTCCCCAGATTTGTTAGTTGTGATTCTGCCTGATGGTGTACAGTACCTTGTAAATGATCAATGCACCAGTTACCTGTCTTATTTCAGATGTTAGAGTTAAATTTTGAAATTGGAAAGCACTTGTAAAATTTGAATTAAGAATAAATGTTTAAAATCATTGGTATATCTAAATTTATCAAATTCTCCTATTTATTTATAATGTAGAATAGGTAGAATAGATAAAGGTTTACTCATCTTAGACGTGAAAAACATAGCCCCTGTCCTTAAGCATTATTGTTTTTAATAGACTTCATTTTCTTAGAACATTTTTAGGTTCACAGAAAAATTCAAGCATTTTATAATTACAAAAAAAAAAAAAAAGAAGAAAAGAAAAAGAAAAATCAAGGACATAAATATATGTGCATTTTTGAAATGAAAGCAAGCTATTTTTCCTTTAAATCTTTAGGAGATACTATTATAACTGGTTAATGTTTGGTACTAGTTACAACAAGAAGCTATCATTTCACAGATGCTTCAAACATAAGCATATATTTATGATGAAGCTAAAAGAAACTAGGTGACGGATTTTAAAAAAGATGATATATTTATTCAACTATTTCTTTCTCTTCTGTAGTTGATATTCATTAGAATTTGCTTAGTGAAGAACATCTTGAATGTGCTGGCTCCCAGGGAGTTCTTATTCCCAGCACAGCTTTTACGTTTCTAATGAGATGAAAATTATGGCCAACTTGGAACCATCTCATTTTTGTTTAGTACAATTCTTTGTTGTAAGCCACAAATTTACCATTTAATTAAAAGAATACTCAACTCCCATTCTTCTTTTTTCTTACTTCAAACACTCTTTTGCTACATAGTAGATGCTCAGTAAATGCTTGATTAATTCATTAACCTGGACAGCAGCTGTTAATAGGTTGAGCATTCACATTATGGATCTGCCTTGCTCTGAAGATTAGTGAAATACTCTGTTAGCGCCAGAAAAGCATGTTTAATGTAATTAAATTGAATGCAGTAGCTTAAAAATCTTAACTGATATTCTGTGTAATGACAGCAACTATTAACACCTCAGTAACTTTTCACCAGTTACTATGTGCTTTAAGATAAAATACACTTTTACTACTGTGGGAACAGAGCCAGGAGTGAAGTTTCCAGGCTCTCGGCCTCACGTGGAAAGGTGCTGGCTCAGGTAGTAAATGGCCATCAACTGTGATTGGATGGCCATCAGCTGTGGCTAGTTGGCCGTCAGCTGTCACCAGTGAGCCATTGGCCACTAATATAACTGCCGTGGCTACGCTAGCAGAAAATGGGGGCTAGCAAGAAGATGGCGGCTGAGCCAGCAAGCGCAGATTGCAGTTAGGATGGTGGGTTGCAGCTAGCAAGTGAGGTAGGTTGGCAGAGAATCGGATTGTGTACGGCGGAGTGTGTATAGCGTGGCTCCTGCTTCCTGTGTCTCCAACACAGCCACCAGTGAGACTATAGTGGTATGACTCCCCTATCTATGGCTCTGCGGGTGTTCCTTTTTGGCCTCACCATATCCTGCGTTCTTATGTGGGGAGCAGGACTAGAGACCCCGCATGATACCCCATGTGACAACTACGTGTTTACATTTTCTCAACTATCTTTGTTCTCAAAAAAAAAAAAAAAAAAAAAAAATTGACAGAGCCAGCCAACGAAAAGACAGCCTAGCCAGATTCTAACCAAATCAACCTTGTTTCTTTGGGAACTCACAGGTCCCCGTTTGATTGGAGTCTTCCTCTATACTAAGACCACGGTGGTGTTTCATTAGCCAAGAACATTTTCCCTTTAAATCCTTGTGAACTAATGCTTCAGAGCAAAAGTTTAAAGTATTAAACTATTTTTAGGAACAATTGCATTTTATTAGGGGATTTTTGAAAAGGAAAGAATAAACCTTTATGACTCAAAGTACCAATGTATAGTGAAGGGATTTTAGGTGATGACCTATGGATGCCATTTGGAAAGTTTAAGGAAAGTATATTTGTAAAAAGTGTTTTCTTTTCACAGGTCATCACACCCGATTACCTAATGCCAACTTGATTGACCCTGTCCCTTCCCTCTCCTCTGAGTTAAGAAGCAGCTGGCTTCTTCTATCATCTGCCTTCTGCACCTACTCTTTTCTTGAAATCTATGATGATTCAAAAAGCCAAATCCAAGGGATACTCTTTAGCTCCCATGCAATTTGACTCACGCTTGCTAATGACTTTGCCTTTTGAAACTGTCTTCTCTTGGATCCATCTCTACCTCTCCCATTATTTGTTTTTCCCTGAATCAGTCTCCCCAGCTGTTTCTCTTCTTCCCACATATACCTCTTATGGGAAATACATAATGTTTGTACTTCCCATATATAAGTTAGCCTCTTCACTATTTGTCCTTGAGTTTCTCCTTGGGTTATTTCTTTCACTCTTTTGTCTTTAACTACTATCTCAATGCCTATCCCTCTCTGACAGTTCATTCTCTCTCTGAAGCTTCAGAAATCCTTCTGGATTTGCCACTTGTATCTTCTTAGGATGTAAATTAAACAAGCCCAACATCTAGCTCATTATTTCCTGTACCTTCTCTTGCATTTTCCATCCCAGTTAGTGACATCACCATTTATTCAATAATCCTCCCCACGTAAAGCTGCTAGGCAACTCATATTTATACCTGAAGTCTCACTTCCATATCCAGTTGACCTCCAGATTCTTTTGTTTGTCCTTCTAAATTAACTCAACAACTTCTCTCAATCCTCAGTGCTCCTCCTTTGGTTTAGACTTTCACCTCCCCTAACTATCTCATTGCTAAAGCCTAACTACCGTATAGGCAAAGTGCCTAAACAGTAATGCTTTCAAAAATAATGCTTTTGTCACAGTGCTGTCAGATATGACCATTAGCCTCTTCATTTAAAATTATGGTGGCTCCCTATGTTTACGAGACAAAGCAGGTCTTTCATCATTCATTCATTCATTCATTCATTCATTCATTATTACTATAAGGAATTCCTACTATGAGGCTGACACTCAATAACTTATTGGTGACCAAAAGCTAATATTCTATATTTTTCTCTACTCAATGAAATAATTCCAATGTAATTCTATGGATTTATTTTCTTCTTCCCAACACACACTCCTCCCTCCTTACACCTCTCACTGCTTCATTATTTGAAAGACATTCTGTACTCCAGCTATTCAGATATGTGATACATTCTCTAAGATATCATGCTGTACCATCAGAGTGAACTCCTGCGTAATGAGAGACAATTCTCCATGGATCTCTTATGTTTCTGCATTTCTTTTGTGCAGAGGCACTCACTGCCTTTGTTCCGGATTATCTTTTGCAGGATGTTTGTATGGCAAGCAGCCTTGGGAGATTGAGATAGTTGCTTCTTCTGGAGCAAGGGACAGGCATGTTCATTGTCCATTATAAAGAATTTCGCCACGCTAAGCTAAGGTTTTCTTCCCTGTAATGCAACCCACTGTGTGTGCGAGTGTCTTCTGGCCCTTGTTGGGTCACTCAGGGAAATTGGGCCTTGGGGAACTGGTGTAAGAAAGTGCTAATACTCTGACTCTGACTATGGCTGAGTAATAAAGAATTTTCTGTTTGATTCAAGAATGTCATGTTTTCTGCCAGCATCCATGAAACTCTTATAAGATAATTCATTAGTTTGCTAATAGGGTAAAATCTCAAAACTTCAAAGTTTTTTGACACTATTCATCTTTCAAGATCCAGCTTAAATGTTTCCTATTTGATGCATGTATTACTGATTCTTCCAGGCAAACTTATTCTTGTAAATCTGTTGTCTTCCAGAGCATTGTTTTTTGTTTGTGTTTTTATAGTAATTGACACATTGTGTTGTGATTATGCCTTTCCAAGTCTGTCTCCTTGCTAGATTAATAGCCTTTTAGAATCAGATACCAAGTCCCTGTGACCTAGTAGCATTTATGGAATGCACAGTAAGATATTTATGGAATGCACAGTAAGATATTTGATAAGCATTGGTGAATCAATTAATGCAGTTCTCCTTTTCCTGACTTCTCCTTAGTCAACCTAATCTTCTTTATAATATCTGAGGTGTTGAGGAACTTATTTAATTTCCTTTCATCATCCTACTCTCATTCTATAACTACTAGAAAAGATGACTTCTTCTATGCCCTCTAGCCCAATCAGAAGTTTCCCCACCATGGAAATGTGTGCATATTTGAATTGCTTCCCCATTTGTGATATAAGGCCAAATTCCCCAAAATATAGAAAGTACATTGTTATTTATTGAATATCCTTGGTGCCAATATTTTATATAAAAGTGGCTTTTATCTTACTACATATGTCCTTGCACCTAAATGAAATCATCCTGTTTAAATGTTTGCAATTTTCTTCTTATCTCTCAAATTGTTATACACCACAGCTTGACATTGGCTGAATTAATGTGTTTTTTACTCTAATTGGTGATCTGGGACATCACACTATGTTCAGGCTGTTTTAATCGACACTGTTGATAACTGAGTTTTCCACCATCTAGGCTTCTAATATTCTGGCCACATTTTCTACAGTACTAGTTATTACCTAATTATCTTTTAGAGTTGGCCACAGAAAGAGTACAAAAACTATATTTGGGAGAATGATGGAGAGAACAATAGAAAGAAACAAATTTGAGTATTACTCAAGATAGTACAAGCCAATGCTTTGTAGAAAACAAGCCACCAAATCTCATTGGCTTGACTCAGTGAGTCCAGGTGACTCTCTAGGAAAATTTGTCTTCTTGCAGTGACTCGACAAATGAAGCTACTTAGATATTGAGGCTCCATTGTCTCCCCACCTCAGTAAGATACCTCAAGAAGGGAAGAGTGAATGGAAAGTTCATAATCTCTTCAAATCCCAATGGCCAAAGGTAATCATGGCTACATCAAATTACAAAGGCTGGGAATAGGGGTGAGCATTACTAGTGAGAATGGAACTAAATTTATCTAAATTTTGTTAGAAAAGTTTCAGTCATGTGGAAGAACATTGAGTGTAAGAGAAAATTAATTCATTGGTACCTACTGCAGAAGTTCCCTAATTTTTTCAATTTATGTATGTCTCTGTATTTTCGCATGGATTCCTAGACCAAGGTAAATAACTAACTATATTGTTGATTGAGTGGTTAGGTCTGAACAACTGAAAATGTGTTCATATACTAACAACTTGGTAGATTTTTGAGAAAAAAATAATATACCTAGTTGAAAGAAGTCTGTGAGTGTGTGTGTGTTAATTTAGTCTTAACCACAGTTAATTGCTAAAAAGATATGTGGAACTCTTGGCCACTGCACACCTTTTAGACACTGGAATCAGATTAAACCCACTACCCTCATTTCCTGTTCTACATTGATTTTCATGCTTCCTTCCTTTTTGTCCAGCAACCACCAGAACTCAGCTTCACAAAGATAAGATGTCACTGAAGGGAATTTATTATGATCTGATGTTGAAACTGAACTACCTTGAGCTAGTAGTTCATACAGTGGTTGACAGATTTTGAATATTGCTGTATTTTCCTTGAAATTTTAAAACATCCCACAGTGCCCCTCTAAATGTGCTGTAGTATCCTGGGGTGCCCCAGTGCAAGTTTGGGAACCGGGCCTATTGTCCTAGGTTCTATACATATATAGGTCATTTGTTCTCACAATAGCTTGGAAGGTAGGTGTTGTCATTCCCAAGTTGGATGAGAACCTAAGGTTTGAAAAGGACATGAATTCTACCCCAAACCTCCTACTTCATAATAAGCAGAGCAGAGGCTTGAACCCAAGCCTTCTGGCTCCAAACCCCATTGCATCATGCCATGTGTCATGAGATTTGCAGGATTAAGGTTTTCACAGCTTCCACTCCTCATGACCTTTTCTGGGTTTCAAGCAACATCGAAATGACTACTTTTTTAAACATGTGGAAGTGCTTGAAACTCATGGAAATGATTTTAAGTCATGTCTATGTTTTTAGCTTTAAGGCACACCTGCTAGAAAATAAATTCTCTTGAGCAGAGATTAAAGAACTTTAAAATGGTCTTAAAATGGCCCCAAGGAAGATTATTTAAGCTTTGAAATCAAGACAGTACATTTCTAATTAACTTGTAATTATTTTACTGCTAATTTTTAATGTGAAATTTAGTATGGACTCCATATCACTTTTTCTCCAGCTGTCAGGACAGTCACTAAAGTAAACCTTCTTCACCAGCTGTTGCCTAACTCAGTATGGTCCATGTTGGAATTTTTCCAACTCTGCCTGCACATAATTTCTAAGTCTCAACAGACCCGTGCAAAAACGAACCATAACTATAATCTTTCATGTTACTCATAGTTCTATTTAATTATCTGAAATACTACCTGATAAATAGTGCAATCAGAAGAATTCCAGTTTAACAGTAACTACTTCCACGTCACTTTTCTTCTCTCATCTAATTTGAAACAGGTTTTGGATTACTACCTCTAAATTATATAAACTCCTAATCAATGATTAATTTACAAATCTTTCAGCTGATATGCCTTTCTTCCTTTTTTGCGTGTGGTGCCTATGTGTCAATAAATTCAGGCCAAGTCAAATGAAATATTTTTCTTCTCTAGACTTTTCTTAGGCCTTTATTTTTTACTGAACTTGTTGTAGGGATGAAGAATGGGTGGTTAGACTCAAAGAAGAGTAAATCCTTCCTACGTAAAGTTGTTTTCAAAGAAAATGTCTCATAATAGTTTACAATTAAAAATACATTTTTGTTATATGCCTCGGAAATAAATTACAGTTCACAGTAATATCTAAAGTGGAAAAACTGTTCTTCATTAGAAACAAAAACAAAAACAAAAACCAGGCAGTTTACATTTATTATTTTGTTTGAACCTAAACACAACGATGGGAGGTCATTGTTATTACCTTCATTTTGCAGATGAGGAAACTGACAACTGAGAATCTGAGGAACTCTCCCAAGTTTATCAGTGAATAAATGTGAGAGCTTACATTCAAACTCAGGTGGGCCTGACATCAACATGGAAGCCATGGCTTTGCAGACAGGGGTGTGTTTCCTCAGATCAAGGTATGTGGGGATGAGCTTGTGTCTTTTATGTTTCGTAATGGTGATAACATATAGAGTTGGCTTCTACAAGACAAGGAACAGTAAGGACTACTGGCAACCATGAGCACCTAGAAGAGGCAAGGAATGATTCCTCCCTTAGAGCCTTCAGGGAAGGTGTGAACCTACCCAAGCCTTAACTGCGGACTGCTAGCCTTCAGAACTGGGAGAGAATACATTTCTATTGTTCTGAGCTACCAAATTTCTGGGACTTTGTTAAGGCAGCCCTAAAAAACTAACACAATAGTATAATATAATCATGGGAATAACAGTAGCCCATTACCTTTGTTATATAACATAACCGAGTCAAGGGAGTGACATCCTATCATTTTTGGCACTTTTTTTTTGGTTGGAAGCAAGTCAGATTTCTCCCATGCTGAAGGAGAAAGGAATATACAAGGAATGACTTACTGGTATCACTTTAGGAAGTATCCACCACTTCAGTGCAAGGTTATATTTTGTGAAAATGGGCCCCTTTATTATGTAGAAATTGAAGCAACCCTATCTAATTCTCTTTACCGTTTCTAATTATTTCAGAATTATCTGAAAAGGTATTTGATTAAAAAGTTTCAGTGTAACTGACATCTTTTTTTTTTTTTCAGTGATGGCTCTTTTCTTTAAAGTCCATGACTCTTGACATTTTCTGTGCTCTTGTATTTTTAACATGGATTTGTTGACACTTTAGCTACAAGTTGTTGTGCAGAAGAAAGTTGATCATTTGAAAGTATAAAAAAGAAAAACAGAGAAGTTTACTAGCTAAACCCTGCCCTTTGACAAACATCAACATTCTGATAATTGGTCAATTGATCAGTGTTGCATTGAGCACCTACTATAGTTTCAGCCTTGCGCAAGACTATTAAGTATATTTTAGTACATTTTTGCTATTTAAAATGATAACATGATGTGGTCAAAGGTGAGCTGAAACTTGTCAGCCAGCAGAAGTTATTGATCTCAGATTACTCTACCTAGGATATACTTACATAAAATATTAGTAGATCTCATCATATTTATTAGATTTCACAGAACTGCAGTTCAGGGTTAGCAGAAACCAACAAAGCAAAGCAATAGCTCTGTTTAACTCTAGGTACTCTGTGGTTTTCACATGGCTCTTGAATCCAAACTTTCACCAATACTATGAAATGAAGTCAGATTTGTGAACTAATATTCCAGACACATCTCTCATATTTTCCTATGGATTTCTTTGTGGGCTGTCAGACAGACATGTGTTTTTCTTTGGGTACTGCCATAGAACTCCCTTATGGGATACATTTCAACCCTTAGTCAGCCTTGGGGAAAAATAAATGTTTCCTTATATATGAACTTGGTACATATCATGTTGCATAACTATTTCTTGTGCACAGTCCCTGTACATTTGGAATATTCTCTAGGGTTCAAACTTTTTGTTTCAGAGATAGCTTGTTTGAAAACCTATCAGTGTTGTCAAAGGTAGAGGCTTACATACATACCTTGATACCCACTTTTAAGGTCCTTAAACTATTCCTCATTCTATAAAGATCACAATCAAAATTTTCTCTTCTTGCCAAATTCCTATCTTTAACACCACATGAATATCCTTTAGGTATTGGTATTTAATACTGCCAGAAAAAGGTCTTAAGTGCCATAATCCCAGAAATATTATTTGGATACTATCAAACATGAGAAAAATAAAGTGCATTTTAGGTTTCTAATCTTAGAATTGCTATGTAATGTAATGAAGGGAAATTGCTTCATGTAAAGAAGTTCATATGGTTGCATTCTAGGCTCTGGATTTTAGCAAATGAAATGAAGTCTTCTCTAGGTTCCTGATGAAACTTAGATGATCAAAGGCAGCAGTTCTCTTCGGAGTTTTCTGGATTAGGTCTCTCGATGAGAGAGGTCAGAATCCTATAAATGCAATCACAAGCTCTGGAGTCAGTTGACCTGTGTTCAGATTTGACCTTTGGCACTCTTTGGCTATGAAATGGGATAGTATGATACATCACAGAGAATTTGTGATTAAATAATGAATGTAAATTGCTTAGCATGAAGCCTAGCATGTAGGAAAGTACTCAATATATGTTAGCTAAAATGAATCAATAAAAAGGAAATTTCAACTCAACACTCACTTCCAAGTGTCTATGAAGCAAACTTAGGCTATGGAGAAATTTGCAAGTGATCTTGGGATTTTCTCTGGAGCAGAATATTTTAGAACTACCCATCCTGGTAGAAAGGAACAAACATTCACAGGCCACCTGTCAGATGTGATGTCAGATTCTTTGCATAGACTCACTCATCAAATTCTAAAAAAAAAAAAAAAAAAAAAAGACAACAGAAAAAACAAACAGACCACCCACCATCCCCCCCACAATAGAACCCAAAAGAAAACCTATGAGAGGTTCTGATTTCAAAATAAGGAATTGAGCTCAAATAATAAATTGCAGAGCTGTGATTTAAATCTACATCTGTTCACTCTCTACTCCAAGCTCTTTCTGTTCCACCATCCTGCCTCTCAAAAAGCAAAGTCTCCTAAAATTTACCCATGCTATATGACTTCTATGTGCCATGAAGAGAGAAAAATAACAATGGAAAGTCATGAAGACTTTTACCATACAAAAAACTTGACATTTCCTGTGAAAAGGCATAAATAATTTCAGATGGTGAACAAACCTAGAAAGTGTTTGGAAGGCTTTGAAACATGATTAGGCAACACAATCAGACATAATCTCAGAATTGCTCATGTAGGCCTTTCTTTTTTACTTTCACCCCCACACACATGCAATCACAGTTGCCTGGACCAGTTTGTGTCTGTTGGTAGTAACTTTGGACTCAGTTAGATGGGTTGAGGGTGGCTGGGGATGGTGGGTGGAAAATAACTACATTTGCATTTTGAAAAGATCACACTGGCTGCAGAGCAGAGCACAGATTAGAAAAAGTGAGATGAATGCAGGGAGATCATTTAGGAGGCTACTGTAATAGTCCAGGTGAAAGATGGTGATTCTTAGAGTAGATTAGTCAATGGATTTGAGTTAGAAGTTAAATCAGTGGGACTTTGTGATGGGCTGGGTATGAATGTTGAGTGAGGAACTTTCAAGTAGAATTCTTAGTTCTGTAAGGTTCCGTGAGATAGGGGAAACAGAAGTAGAATCATATTTTAGGGGAAAGATCAATACCTTGGTTTTTGTATATGCTGAATTTGAATGTGCTTACTTTGGATATGTTGAATTAGATTTTCAAATGGCGATATAGGATAGAAAGTTGAGAATAAAGATATAAAGATCAGAGAATAGTTCTGGGCTAGCGATATAAATATGGGGGTGATCACAGTATATGGATGATTAAAGCTATGGATGTGTGTAGGATTTCCTCAGAAAAACATAGAGGGTAAGACAAAAAGGTTGTCTACTCCCCAGGCTATCGGAAGTCCAACATTTGATGGCTGGGTGGAGGGGATAAGCTGCAAAGGAAATACAGGAGTGACCAGAAAAAGGGGAGTAAATGGCTGTGTTAAGAAAGCATTTCAAAAAAGAGGTGATGAACACACATGGTATTAGATAAGGACTAAAACATGTCCATAGATATTGTAACATGGAATGAATTAGTGACCATAACAAGCTCTCTATGGGTGAAGCAATGGAGGTAGAAACTGAATTGCAGAGGTTGAGGAGTGAGCAGGAGGTGAGAAATTGGAGTAGTGCATAGGAAAAATAAAACCTCTTCAGGACTTTGGTTAGGTTTTTAAGAACCCTTGAGAAGCAGTTAGATTTTCTTCCTTTTTTTTTTTTTTTTTTTTTGCCTGTTTAGGATAAGGAAAACATTACTATTTCTAGAGCAAATTCTTTCTTATACCCCAACCAAAAGGAAAAAAATAAGAAAAGAAAGAAAGAAACCCAAATTAAATCCAAGGGAAAATCTCCGTAAGTATTTAAAAGGTAGCCTAATTCTTCCACCTAGAGATTGGGAGCTGAAATGTGGTATGTGAAGACTATTCCTGGAATTTTCTTACTTGGAGAGGTGTGTGTGTGCGGGGAGGCACATGAGTATAGTTATGATGGTGGTGGGTAGTCTAGTTGGCTAAGATGAAAATCCCATTCAGCTAAATTATCCCAGAAATATTTTCCTTGATGAGCTGGAGTTCTTGATGTTCCCAAGCCAATAATTAACTTATTTTTCTTCATATTTCTGATGGGATTTCCCTTTCTTTTGGAGGTAATGGAGACACATGTCTAGTTTAAGAATGTGGAGGAAGTGGGTAATAAGAGGAAGGACATCCCTGGTACAAACAACTGCTTAAAACTTCTCTTTCTTAGCAAAATGGGGATAAGTGATTTTATTTAAGTGAAAGGCATGTATAATTCCACTTGATTAGTTTTTGAACACCAACTTGGTAGAAAGCATTCTACAGGTATTTTGTATATGTTTCAACAGCTTCCTGCCTGTAAACTTTTTTGAGACAAGGACCGTAATTTTTTTTAATTAAAAAATGTAATTTTAAAGTTAACATACAGTAAATCTGACTTCGTTTTTCTATGCAGTTCTATGAATTTTAACACATATAGATTCTGTAACTGCCACTGCAATCGGGATGCAGAACCATTTCATCACCCCAAGAATCTCTTTCATGCTATTTGTAACCTTTTCCCACCTATCCCATGGCAATCATTTACCTGTTCTCTGTGCCTGTAGTTTATTGTTTTGAGACTGCCATATAAGTGGGGTCACAGAGTGTACAACTTTTTGATGCTGGCTTTTTATTTTATTTTTTTTACCTGAGAAGAGTGCCTCTGAATTCATCCATATTGTTACATCTATCAATAATGCATTCCTTTTTATTTCTGAGTAATATTCCCTGATATAAATGTACCTCAATGTGTTTATCTATTCCCCTGTTCAAGGACAACCATTACTTCGAATTGCTGGCAATGATGCCTAGAGCTGCTATAAACATTCATGTACAGGTTTTTGTGTGAACATAAGTTTCCTTTCTGTAAAGTAAATAGCCAGAAATAGGATTACTGTGCCATATTGTAAGTATGTATTTCACTTTGTAAGACACTGCCCAAACTGTTTTCCAGAGCACCTACGCCATTTTATATCTTGGTTTTAAAACCAAAATGAGATATACCTCTATTAGAATGGCTAAAATTTTAAATGCTAACAGATTCAAGTGCCAATGAGGATGTGGAGAAACTGGAACTCTCATACATTGCTGGTGGGAATATAAAATGCTATAGCTGAATGAAAAAAGATGGAGGGTCACAGTGTTTGATAATCTAATCATGGAAGTGATGTTTCATCACTTTGCTATATTCTGTTTGTTAGAATCAAGTTGCTAAGTCTAGTCCACACTCAAGAAGAGGGGATTACACAGGGCGTGAATATCAGGGAGGAGGGATCACATTTGGAGTCATTTGAGAAGGCTGCCTAAAACATTAATTTAAAGAACATGGGAAGATAGAATAACAGAAAATTATTATATTTATACAAATATTAACCATTTCTATTGCTCTTCCTTTATTCCTGGTGTTTCAAATTTCCTTCTGCTATAATTTCCATTCTGTCAAAAGAAATCCTTTTTCAAGTATTTCAGCGTAGATCCTGGTGTTTCAAATTTCCTTCTGATATAATTTCCCTTTCGTAAAAAAAAAAAAAAAATCCTTTTTCAAGTATTTCAGAATAGATCTCATCTTAATGTATCCTCTTAGTGTTTCTTCTTTTAAGAAAGTCTTTATTTCACCTTCATTTCAAAAGGATAGTTTCACTGTGCAGAGTCTGCTGGGTAGACAGTTCTTTTCTTTCAGCTCTTCGAAAACGTTGTTTAACTTGCTTCTGGCCCCCCATGTTTTCTGATGAATTTGAATTGTTACTTCCCTATAAACAATGAGTCGTTTACTCTGGTTACTTATCAAAAACTTTCTTTGTCTTAATTTTCATCAGTTTTATTGTGATGTTACTAAACTTGGGTTTCTCTGAGTTATTTCTGTTTGGACTTCACTTGGCTTCTTGAATCTGTATGTTTATGTATTTAATAATATTTTGGAAGTTTTCAGTCATTATAGCTTCAGATTATTTTGAGCACTGGACTCTTTTCTTCTTTTGATACTCCAATACAAAAATATTAGATCTTTTGGTATATTACCAAAACTCCTTGAGGCTCTGCTACTTTTTTTTTTTTCAATTTGTTTTTCAGTTAGGAAAATTTCTATGTATATATCTTTCAGTTCATTTGCTCTTTTCTTTATTATCTCCAATCTGATATGAGACTTCACATTAGTTCTTAAATTTTGGTTATTGTTTTTTGCAGTTCTGAGAATTCCATTTAATTCTTATTAAAAAATTATTTTAAAAAACTTCTACATTGTTTTTGCTGAGATTTTTTTTATCTTTTATTTCTAGAATGTTCTGCTTTACTTGGAACATTTTAGTAACAGCTAATATAAAGTCTTTGTCAGATAATTCCAATATTTGTGTCATTTTAGTGTTGATGTCTATTGACTGTCTTTTTCCATCCAAGTTAAGATATGACTGGTTCTTTACATGCCAAATAATTTTAAATCGTATCCTGGATTTTTTTTTTAATTAAAGTTTATTGGGGTGACAATTGTTAGTAAAGTTACGTAGATTTCAGGTATCCTGGCTATTTTAAATGTTACATTATGAGACTCTTGGTCTTGTTTAAATCCTATGGATAATGGTGATATTTTTTGTTTTAGCAGGCGATTGACAATTAGTGTAGGTCACAAGTTCTGTCCAGTCTTCTGTGGGTTGTGGTTTTAATGCCAGTTCCATTTTCAAATCCTTTGCCACACTATTCTTATATATTCTATATACTCACCATTCAGTGGCCAGTCTGGGACTCATCTCTTAGTTTAGTTGTCACAGTCTTCGTTATGCTGTTTAAGATCTGACCTATTCACATGCAACTTGGGGGTTGAGCCCAGGAATTTATAAATAATTTAAGAAACGTTATTTAACCTGTTTTGCTGCACACTTCTCATGACTGCACCGGCGTCTGGGACCCCACTGGTGGAAAGAGAGATAGAGAAAGGATCAATGGGGTTTTGTGCAACCTTCTCCGGGTCTGACTTTCCTTACTCACTGAGCTCTAAAACACTTTTTTCCCCCCTAATATGACAATGTTTTAAAATTTGGGGGGATTGAGTTTGAAAGGGAAATCACTTTGCTAAAAGCTTGCACCTTTCCCATTTGAATCAAAGTCTGCACTCTATATGATACCAAGACAGGAAGCAAATGGTAGCTCCAGTTGCCCTGGGTGAGTACCATATACTGAGAGAATTTCCTGTAGGACAAGAGATCTGAAATTAACTGTAGTATGAGGGATCAGAAATACAAAGAGAAGGGTACAACAGAAAATGGTGCATTTAATAGGTACTGGCCCTGCCATGCTGGCCTAATGTTGACATTGAAACTACACCCCTAGCCCTGAACAAAAGTAGGTTCATGTATTTTTCAGTTTTTTTTTTTTTTTTTTTTTTTTTTTAGGTCCTTTGAGGATATAAATTCCAAGTCTACAATGGCTTCCCTTTGCTAGGCCTCATGTGTATTCAAAACCACATTTATGCCCACTGTGGTTTAATAATTCAAAGATCACATTTTGATGGTCCTGAGAGGTGTGTGGAACTTAAAGTAAATTAAAGCCAGGACTTTCAGCCATACTCTTAACTACCTTTCCAAGGTAAGACCCAAAAAGAATCCTATTTAAGAATAGGTAAATACTTTCAAGATCTAGTTTTATGAACATAAAACATTAATAAGTATTGTCCATTTTTTACTCTGAACTGGATACTTAAAACCATGTGGCTGGTTATCAGAATAAAAATAAAATGATTTTCAAAAATAAATAAAACCTTCTAAGTGGTGCATAAAAATGATGTCATTGAAATCTGAAAACTCTCTATAACAGTTTATGTTTATACAATGATGTCCTGTTGATGTCTGATGTAAGAAAAAACCAAAAAACCTCTTAGAGAAAATTAGCTACTTGAACCTGGGCTGCTGAATGCATTTAGTAAGTCCTACAGTTTTGGCAGAATATCACATTATCTAAACGGAGGAGATAAACTCGAGGTGTAAGGGATATGAAATGCAGTTTGCATTCTTGACTCTCTAGACAGTAGATTTGGGAAAGTGATAAGTTAAAGCTTCTGAGGAAAAAGGTAAACGAATTCTGAAGCTGCCAGTGATATATCCTGGCTGGACTAAAATGAAGGCATTTTCATTATTCTGGGCAACCTAAAAGCTGTTGACATGGGGCTCTTTTATCTTTTAAAATATAATTTCCACATTGTTAAATCAAGCAGTTTTTTTTCTTCTTGGAGATATTGCAGTTAGGTACACACTCAAAGTGGCTCATCTTTTCAGCAATGAGAAAAAGAAATAATCTTGAGCATAAATAACATGAATATCAATAATGTTTAGCTGAAGAATAAAGAATTAGAAATAAGGTACATCTGAAAAGAATTTTTCTACTTTCTTCATGATCAGTGTGCATGATAAGCAGTGCACATGAAATGAAAAGTGTTCTGAGCATCTCTGAGGATGAAAAGTGATTTGTTATGTGAAAAATACCAAAGCTGCTCATAGTTAATCTAGTTATGGATAGATAATTGGTTGGGGGAAAAGACATCATTCTATTACCATGGGCTGCAAAAATTTATGATATTTATTTAGTCTGTGACAAAATCGCTGAATTTTGCCATATAAATATCTTTAGTGGCAGCATTGGGTTAGTAGCCAAGAGCTTGGGCTCTGCAATCAGTGAATTCTCTACTGTGCTTCCCTGAAAATAAGACCTTCCCCGAAAATAAGCCCCAGTTAAGTTGGTCAGCCAGACAGACGTATTTAGTATGTTATGGCGATGTTCCAGAAGATGACATGACTGTATTTGAGTAAATGTAGATTGTTGTACATGAAAACATAAGACATCCCCTGAGAATATGCCCTAATGCGTCTTTTGGAGCAAAAATTAATATAAGACCTGGTCTTATTTTCAGGGAAATACAGTATAAGTCCCGGTCTTGTTTTCGGGGAAACACAGTAGGTGCCAATCCCGGCTTCACTATTTACTAGCTTTCTGACTTTAGGCCTATTGTTTGTTTTCTCCTAAACTTCATTTATTCCATCATAACATGGAGTTAATAGTGTCTATTTCAAAGGGTTGTTCCAAGCATTAAATCATCTCATATAAAATGCTTAGCATGAATATTAGCATAAGCGTTTAGTAAACACACCATAAATGTTAGCTATTACAATGACATAGAGATCTATGGAACAGGTAATTCAGTGAAAGATCTTTCCATGAAAAATGTCCCATGAAAGAATTCTACTTTGGGTAGAGAATTCATTCCAGCAAGTTTAGGGTTGCTGACCTTCCATATTTCAAAATCTGGTGTATAATAAATGGATTTTTACTATATTTTTAAGTTGTTTAAATTATATTTGTATAATTAAGTTCTATTCAAACCTCTGCAGAAACTGGGAAATAGGTCCATAGACTCTCAGGTTTCTTATGAACTCAGTTTGAAAAACCCTAATCTCTTTCCCCTTAGTAGAGATTCACGTAAAAAATTTAAAACTGATCCATTTAGCTGCCTACCCCAGAATCAAAATATGTATCTCATTTTACAGAGATGATCGTACCTTCAAATGGAAGAGTTAATATAAAACTCTCTGAATTAAATTTGAATCTTTTGAGTTAACTTTCTATTTGTGCCACTGAATCTGGCAAGCAGCATTTCTGCTATGCTTGTTATGTACAACAAGAGAGGAGGGCAAAAAGAGTTCCATGTTTAAGTGTGAAAGTCATCAGGAAAGGATTGAGTATTGGCTTCTTCTGACAAACTCTTAGAAGGTAAGTTGATGCTAGTAGGTAAGTAGGTTCCCACAATGCTTAGTGATAATGGTACTTAATACATACTTTCTGAGTGTTTGAATTCAGTTCACTTTGCCTGTTCTTGCTTGCCCTCCCACCCCCACCCCCACGAAGAATACAAACTCATCTGTCTACAAGTATCCCTTAAGGATCTGCTCAGTTGCTATTTTCTTTCTTGGAAAATTTGCCACAGTGTTGATCATTCTCTTTATAGTATCCATGGCCCCTTCTACACAAAATGTGGTAGCTATCCTTTGTAGTGGTTTCACAGATGTTCTTATCACTCCAGTCAGGTGAGGGCATACAATCTATCGCAGATTCTTTTTTCCCCCCTGTCCCACCGGGCTGAATATGTTGTAGGATCTCAGTAAGTGTTTGCTTGTTCATTATACTTGAGTGATTCAAATGTGTGACCTCAAACCTATGATTCTGCAGGTGCTTTAATTGTTTTTGTGAATCAGAGCTGGTATTTCTGTGAATTTATAGTTGGGACACTTTAAACATAAAAATGCAGTGTTTTTATTCCATCAAGTTTAGCCATGCTTTAGTAAGCATGGCTCAAGGCTCCACTAAAGTCTGGGATTTGTGTATCTCCAACTGTTACTAGGGTGTTATTTTCATCTTGGAATGGTAGCAGAAATGTTACTTTACTTCATTTACTCTGAATGATAGAGGGCTCAGTTTGTGTTTACTAAAAAAGGTTTTTAATATCAATTGGAAGGCTATGAGAGGTTCTCTGAGCTCTGTTTTCCATAATTATCCAATTATCTGTGTCTTCCCTCTGTGTTCTCTTATGAGAATCACAGACAATTGTTTAACTCACTGGAACTCAGTACACATTGGAACATTTCATCTCATAGCAATCTACAGTTCAGAAATTGTAATAGCTGGATGACAAGAACTAGTTCTTCAAGATGGAATAAGAAAGGCATGAACGAGGAGGCCAAGAAGACCACCCTGGTGAAGAAAGAAAAGTTCACCCAAAAGATTTTTAGCAATAAACACAGTGTCCTGTGGTTTTATTCTTATGCATGAAACCCAGATTTCCTGGAAGAGCCCCACCTAAGGGTTTGGCCCTGCACAAACTATAGTGCCCCAACACAAATGTATCACAGGAGTACAGGCTGGAAGATTCTGTTTGGACCTCCCCCAGTGGCCTGTTCTTGTTGCCTATCCCACAGATTATCTGCTCCCTACTAATTCTCTCATTGTCAGATCTTGCCAACAAACACTGCTCCTGGGTGGATGACTGAAGAAGAAAACAACAAACAAACGAGACAAACAAACAAAAACTCATAGACACAGACAACAGTTTAGTGGTTACCAGAAGGTAAGGGGGGGAGGGATAATGGTAGAAGAGGTTCATGGGGGTCAAATATATGGTGATGGAAGGAGAATTAACTCTAGGTGGTGAGCACACAATGTGATACACAGATGGTATATTATAGAAGTGTACACTTGAAATCTATGTAATTTTATTAACCAATGTCACCTCAAGAAATTTAATTTTAAAAAAGTAGGCGAAAGACAAAAACAAAGTAGGACTAATTACAGAGCTTTTACATTTCAGCAAACCCATGAAGCATTGGATTCCAAAGAGGACCTGGCATAAGAATGTTTCCAAAACTCCTGTTCCAGACATCATGAAAACAGCTGTTTTGGACCTTCTCTTATATCTATCTATCTATCTATCTATCTATCTATCTATCTATCTATCTATCTATCTCTTATTTAGTGTTGCAAGTAGAAGGCAAACTGTTGCCATTGCTGTGAATATGAAAGAGAAACTGTAGTTAGGTTTGCTTTCACAAGGGTCAAGGTCTGAATTTTGCAGGATTTTTCTCCCAAAATATTGCAAGCATACTTCCTATCCCTCTAAAATAGCCTCATCCATTTAAATTTGAGATAAGACTCCCTAGGTTATACTTTTTCCCAATGTCATCTATGTTCAAGGGACTTATTTGATCTCCATCTAGAGAGACCAAGCACTTAAAAAAAAAAGAATCTCATTCTGAGGCAAAATTCTGCTCTTTTCCAAAAAGTCACTAGAGTTAAAAGTCTTCAGTCTATTTGGAGTCTGCTACTTCTCAGAGGTGGCACAGCACACCGCTGGGAGTGCTCCAGCTGTGATGCGTTCAGAGCAGCACTCCCCACAAACTGATTATATCATCTCTGTGTAACCACACACATTTATTAGAAACTTATAGGAAAATGGTAACGAATACACCCCTGCATAGTCTTTCCATGAGCACTGTAATAGGTTTCCATTGCCTATTACTTCTTGGTAACCAAAGGGAGGTGAAAAGGAAAGAATTAAACTGTTACCCACTTGCAAAGACTCTGGAAGGATTTGCAGACGTTAGTAGGGTGGGGGAACACCCGCTCCACCTCTTTTCCCCATTTTTCTTTATTAGGATAGAAATATTGCCTGAGGACATATTAAAGCATATTCTCTCTCTCTCTCTCTCTCTCTCTCTCTCTCTCTGTCTCTCTGTCTCTCTGTCTCTCTGTCTCTCTCTCTCACACACACACACACACACACGCACACACAATTAACAACAATAAAAGCTCAACCCTGGATCCACAGTCATAACCAGACCCCCTCCCATAATATGCTGCCTCGAATACACAAAGCAGAAACCTTTCCACTCAAACTAGAGATAGGGAACTATGAAGATGAAAGTCTAGTTATCAATAATTTTTTCCTACACCTAATCCGTTTCAGCTATGCTGCAGTTTGATTCCAGTTTCTCATTTTGCCATTAGGTGGGGAGAACAGGAGCCACAATCCTCCAGAACAATTACTCTGCAACTGTGAGTGCAGGAGATTCCCTCTTGGTCAGCTGGACCAGAAGAGACTAGGAATCATGTCCTGGATTGCCGACCGTGACTCTGCAAAGGGCTAACTCCCAAGCAGCAGGGAATCTGTCTCATAGAGGCCCACTAGAAAGTCTCAGAAGCCAGACGATTCGATAGGTAGTGTTGGCATAGAGGTGCAATCTACCTTTTACCTTTTGTATCTCTCCATCTACCTGTCTGTCACCCTATTTTGCCACCTACTGGCATCCTTTCCACTCCAATTCTAGGGAGTTGTACTTCTTCTTGCTCTCCAGATACATAAAACCCCCAGTTATGACCGCTTCTGCCTTCAAAATATTCCCAAATAGTACCTCTTCCCTTCTAATTATGCCTCCCCTACTTTCCTCACAGAAGAATTTCAAGTGGATTTGAAGAGGTCAGTTTGCTGGCTGAACTAATCCACACTTAAGTATGAATAATTGATAAACTTCTTATTACTCCTAGAATGTTCGCATTTTAAGAAGGGTCTGATTACCCAAAAGAATCAATAGCTGGAGACATTTCAGAAACCATGAAGTAAATTAAACCAGGCAATTTGGGGAAGGTTTCCTGGGCGGTAAAGACCATGAGCAGCTGTGTTATTTGGTCCTGGAACAAGGCAAAGTGTGTTGCTGAATAAGCCACGTTGTGAAGGCTGGTATTTGGCAGCCAAAGTGCATGAGCAGTCTCAGTTGGGCATGGGAAAGGAGGGTGTCCTTTAGGGAGGAAACACCACAACATGGGTTAGACCTAGAAAAACTTTACATTTTCCGGGTAACCTCATCTTATTGGTGAGCAAAATTTCAATTAAGGAGCATACTGCCTGAGGAACGCTTGAGTCATTTGGTTGTCCATCAAAAAAGGAGGCTCCAGTGATGGTTGACTTGACATCTGTTATTTCAATTTACTTCTGCTGGAGAAGTGATTATACTTTTGTATCTACTGATGCATTGAATCTTTGGGGCATTTTACAGAAGAAAGAGTGTGAAGTCAGAAAGAGGACGGAAGTGCTGACCCTGGCTACTTGCTTTCTGATCATGAACATGGCGTTTTATCTCTGAGCTTTGGTTACTCATCTGTTCTGATGGGATAATAATGGTAACAGTTACTGTACAGGGTTGTTGTGACTGTGAGTGTTCGCTGAAATGATGCAGAGCTTGGGAAATGGCAAAATTGGAAGGCTCTCTCAAATTTTAGGTCCTTTCTTTCTCAGTCCTTATCAGTTGCTTCTAAAGCCACAGGAGACCTGACACTTGAGATTCATGATATACACTGGACCAGGATGGACTTTACATAATCTTGATTTTTCCGTTTGACTGTTAGTGTGCACATGTGGAGTTAAGGGGAGGAGAGTCTGGAGTCCCTAACTCAAGGCTCTGGCTTTGGGACTGGACCTTGAAATAGAGCTGGTGAATGAAAGATTTGCTTTGCATTGTGCCACCTCAAAAAAGACTATACAGATTTTTCGTCCTCCTCGGTGCCCACTGCATGGACATGATACAGGTCAGGACAGGCAAGAACATTTTACGGCTGTTATTCAGTCTTGCTCATTTAGAGGTAATCGTTGCAGCCCTCACAGAGGCCAAACAAGATCACATGAATGCTCCTCATTTGGGAGATTACCACTCCTACTGGCTTGAAGATCTGAATTTCTAAAGACTGTTCAAATTGTTAAGCCATTACAAGTCTCCATTTAGTCTCTTGGTGACTCCTAATGAAGTCAGTGCAACTTCTCCCTACCCCTCTGGCCAAGGCTACTTCTGTGCACTCCATTTTTTTGTTTGTTTTTTTTTTGTTTGTTTGTTTTTCTCTACACATACTTATGTGTCTTTTCCAGAAATGTAACCATAGTTGCATAAATAATTTCCCTATTATGAGCCTAAAGCTAACTATAGGGAAACAAGACAATATAGTCAATGAGATTTTCTTTTTGGCATAGAAAGGATTCGGGACTTCCACAGGGTGCAACAGCATCCTCCTGGGAAACCCTCAGTCACACTAGTGCCGATTTCAACTAGACAATGCTACTGATGACCGAAATTAGAAAATCCCTGTGATACACCAAATTTGAATCATTGCCTAAAATACTGCACTGCATGTATCATTTATACATTTAAAAAGCCAGTTGAAAGAATCTCAAAATGTTTCCTTAGGCAGAAAATACGTCCGTATTTTCAGAGTTGGTAAGACAGCTGTAGTTAGGGGGTAGGGAGTATCAGGTACATCTCACCACAAAGGTATGTGCTTAAGTTTCCTACCAATACTTTAGATCTTCTTGAATAGTTCCATTAATAGAACCCACTCTCTGGTTGAGAGTGAAAGCTAATATTTCTTTTCTTTTCTTTGTCTTTTTGGTGCTTTTTTTTTGCTTCTTGGCATTATTCTGAGCCTTCAGTATAACTATTCATTTTCTCTTTTCATTCATTCTTCCCTTTCTTTCTCCCATATTCCCTCTGAGGTTTTTTGGTCCTACAGTCATAGAACTGGATTGTTCCTGATTCTCAGTGTGTAGCCAAGTGTCATCATTGATCCATGCCCAGCTTCCCTTTTGTATTTAGTTTCTTCATATAATGTTATTCCCTATATTGCCCATTTCCAAATCCATATTCCCTACCATAGATACCTATTCTTGTCTATTTAATGTGAATCCTTCCAAACCAATATATATTTGCATATATATGTGTGTGTATACGAATGTGTGTGTATATAAATATATATATATATATATGTATATATATAAAATGTACATATAATATTGTTTTAAGTATGTGCTTTTAATTTACAGAAATAGTCTTATTTGATGGACTCTGTTACTTTTTTAATTCAACGTTATGATTTTGTCATAAGTGGAACAAGTTCATTTTTTTGGTATTTCTATTATGTTATCTATTTCCCCCGTTAATGGATACTTAGTTTTTTCTGTCTAGCACAATGTTGCAATGAACATCCTTCATATGTGTCTTTACCAGTATAAGAGGTTTTACTGGGGGGAGATGGTGGTATTTACATCACAGGATTATTATCACTAGGTTTAGAGTAAGCACATAGTCATTTTTGTGATTGTTTCCAATTTTCTGTTTATTATGGCTGCACCATTTTACACACTTCCATGAATATTCTGACTTCCCTACATATTAGTACAGACTGGATAATGCCCAACATTTTACTGTTGCTAAAATTATGGGTAGGAAGTACTGAATCATTGTTGTTTTAGTTTAATATTTCTCTGACTATGAATAAAATGAGAACTTCTTCACTGGTATATCAGGCACTTAGTTTTTCTGTTTATAGATTGTATATTCATATTCTCTGCCAACTTTACTGTTGGGTTTCTCATATTTTTCTTGATGATTTACCAGAGATCCTTGTATAGTATATACATTCTTTGCCAGATGCAAATATTTTCTCTGGATCTGTCACGAGATTTAACCAAATCTATTAAACTCCTCCTCTGTGGTTTGTGCTTTTGCATCTTAAGATCCTTTCTTGATGCTGTGAAGATATTCTTCTATATTTTTAATAGTAACTTTTAGTTTTATCTTTAATGTTTAATATAATACTTAAGCTCATGCACTGTAATAGGAGAAATCAAAAGGAATAAGTATGAGGGTTAGCAAGGAAGTTAATATAATTATTTACGTAGAATATAAGAATCAGCAGAAAAATATTAGAACTAGTAAAAATTAAACAAGATGGCTATATATGAAATCAGCCACTTCTAAAACTGGATTTAACATTGGAAAATCTATCCAATTCACTATGTTAACAGAATAAAGGAAATAAATCATGTGATCATCTTGACAGATGTAAGAAAAGTATTAGATAAATTCAACAGACAATAATAAAAATTTTTATAGTAAAACCCCACCAAATTCATTTGAAATATTGTCACATTACCCCTGAAACAACAGCATTCCTCTTTACCACTAATTATTAAACAAAGTATAAAACCACACACAATGATAATAAATTTAAGAAAAATAATAAGACTTTTACAGGGAATTTTTTTATAGATTTTCTTTTTATTAGTTTCAGGTGTACAAAACAATGTAATAGTTAGACATTTACACCCCTCACAAGTGATAACCCCTCTCTCCCAATCTACTACCTACAGGGAAATAATTTAACACACTATTAGAGAACACAGAAGAAGAGCTGAATGAATGCAGAGATATACCATATCTTTGAATGGGAAGACAGCATTGTAAAGATAATATTTCTTTTCAATCTAATTTATAAATTTAATGCAATTCAAATAAAAATTCCAGGTATCTATAAATATGTAAAACAAATTGGAAAAGTAAAGTAAAGATGAGAGATAACACTTAAGATATAAATGTTTATTACAAATATATAATAATTAAATTACTCTAGCCTGGTGCAGGACACCATGCCGATGTACACATGGGAAATTTATAAGGATAGCTTAGCTATGTAAATCAGTTATGAAGTAATGGATTATTAAAAATTAATGTTGACATATAATAAGAACAACAGCAACTGATACTTATTGGACACTTACTATGTTCCAGCACTGCTCCAAATGTTGAAATACATTTATAAACTCAATCTCCTCATAACCATATGATGTAGGTAATATTTTTAGCATCATTTTATAGATGACAAAATTGAGGCACAAGCACAGAGAGATTAAGTAACTTGACGATTCCAAGCAGGCTTTCCAACCCAGGCAGTTTAAGTTCAGTGTCCATGATCTTAGCCACTATTCTAGACAGCTGTCTCATAGCTACGTTGGCTCATTCCCAGCAGAAAAATAAAATTAGATTCTCACTTTAAACCATATGCAAAAAAATAACAATTTTTTAAAAACCTGTAACATAATCTAATATTTCTGGTCACTGGTTTCAGGTGGGTGGTAACTAACTCTTCCTAATATGATCCTGAAAACTCTAAATTTCTTGGAATCTCTTATTGACATCAGGATGTTCGTTTTTAATTTGAGTTTTCCCACTTGCTGTGTTTAATAGCTGACAGAAGAAACAAATTTGCTTTACCAAGAAACACATCTGCTTTACTAATTAATAGAAGTTTTAACTATTACATTACAGGAAGAAAGTAAAAAAAGAAGTGATGGATCATGCCTAATCCACGTCAGAATAGAACTCGCCATCTGGAAACACTGTATAAAATTGGGGACAGATAAGATGGACTGCTGAAAGGGAATTTTTGACCCAGAATATTGAGACATACATCCATGAGAGCTCTTGGGGCATGTTAGCTAAATATCAGAGTGCCTCTTTTTAAATTTAATTTATTGGGGTGACATTGGTTAATAATATTATATAAGTTACAAGTGTATAATTTGAATACATCATCTGTATGTTGCATTGTGTGCTCATTGCCCAGAATCTAGTGTCCCTGTCTCACCATATATTTGACCCCCTTTACCCTCTTCACCCTTCCCTTACCTCTTTCCCCTTTGTTAATCACCATTCTGTTGTCCATGTCTATGACTTTGTTTCTTTCAGTTTTACATTCCTTATATGACTGAAATCATATGGTTCTTGTTCTTTTCCATCTGACTTATTTTGCTTAGCATGATAGTCTCAAGGCCCATCCACGTTGTTGCAAATGGTAATATTTCATCCTTTCTTATGGCTCAGCAGTATTCCATTATATATATGTACCATATCTTCTTTATTCAGGATGCATCTTGAATATAAATTCTGGCAAGAAGCAAAAAGTACTCTCTAATGATATAGTCTGAAAATAAGGGTGCATACCTAGAAATCCATAAATTCATCTCTACCTCTCAATCAGTTGGAATAAAATCGATAATACCCATGTGGATTCAAGATGCCAACATTGAAATGGATAAAGTTTCAGTGGATAAAAATATCTAAAAAGTTTACTTTTGTTTACATTTATATTAACATGTTTATATTTGTATTAATTTATATTAATCTCTGGCACAACTAAACTCTCTGGAGCTTTGGCATTTCCTCATCTCTTCCGCATTTACCTCTATTGACTTTTACTCAGTACCATATATATATGTAAAATTTTTCCCTTCTCCCCAAGGGCAAAGTTGGAGTTTAAATAAGCAGAGTACAGACAGGAAATTCAATCTTTCCTTGAATTTCTCACAAAATTGTATGGGAGTCCAAGAACATAAACTACCATGATTATATTAAAACCTTGTATCCTCTCTCGTACATATCTCTTAATTCCTGGGGGCTTTTCCCTCATGTGTCACAAACAGATATTCTCCATGCCATTCTGTCCTGAACAATGTGAAATTATGCACATCTTGCTCCAAACACATTATGGAAGTCCTGAGAAATGGAACATTTCTTTCGTGATGAGTGCTTGAATGCTTTTCTTAACAATCTATTCACACAACTTTTTCCTTGGATGGTGTTGGAGGAGTAAGAAGAAAAAGAACTAAGAAGACAATGTAGGTGTGCAGGGAATGAAGACTGTTAGTTATGTGGGCATATATATGCCTATGCTTTCTCCTCTTCTTAGTCCACCAGAGGTAACATTTCTGTCACCCTCCTTCTAGATAAAAGTTGGCAAAGAAGAGAGAGTAAAAGGAAGGGCCTGGAAGCACACCTAAAATTCCTTCAAAGAAGCCCAGATAGTTTTGATTTGCCACTTGGGAAACACTTTTTTTTAAGTTGGCTTCCTAGAAACATAGTAATATTTAGCCCTGTAACCACAGCCAATTTTGAGACCTTAGATCTGCCTTCTGATCTCTTTGTTCTACTTGAAAATCATACTGGGAAATAAGAGGCTAGAAACTCAACTAGATTGAAGGAAATGTCTGTTCCCAAGCTCCACTCACCTCATTTTTTATTTGTGAAGAATTTTTAATATTGCTTAGTTTTAAAGGGTCAATAGAACTGTAGGAAAAAGTAGAAAAGACTATGATTTTTTAAAATTGTGATCAAATTGTACAATTGGTAAGCTGATTGTAATAAATTAGTTTCAAGTGCTCTATAATTACCCAATTTCAAATTCCCTGTCAAGACTTTAGGACTGGAGGCAAAAAAAAAAATATGTGTGAATTTCAATCTGCCATTGCAAATATCTACTTAAAATCAGTGTCACATATTTGGAGAACATAGCTCAAGTTCCACCCAGAGAATGTTAGTTAATAGCCTAGCCTAAAAGTGATGTAAATAATCAGTTATCAAGACACTCCAAATTGTAAGTGACCAAGAGAATTAAGTAGCCACTGGTTTTGCGGAATCTTTAGGAATAATGGTGTGATAATCCTCCTAAGCCACCCAAGCTGAGATTATGATTCTGAATATGCTTTTATGATTTAGAAAGGCCCTGGACTATTATCTTGTTACTGCATATATAGTAAATGCTTTCTGTAAACCCACCAAATCTCATCTACCAACTTCTTCCATAAAACCAAGCGTTTATGCCTGTCATCACGGCAAATCCCAGGGAACCGCAGGAACGTCTAGGGGTTATTTCACTCATGTTTTCTGTCAACCAGATTGCAGTATCAGTGCTAACAGCCCTTTTTATTTTGTGTGTCATCCTTGCGCAGGGGCCATGCTAATCTTCTCTGTATCGTTCCAATTTTAGTATATGTGCTGCCGAAGTGAGTACAGCCCTTTTTATTTTTAAACAAGAGTATTATAATGAACCATTTGGGGATTCTAGATACACCATTCTTAAAACTATGGATCTTCCTAAATGATTGATCTGATTTCTCACTATTTGTCGGTGTTTCACAGGATGCATTTACTTAGTTACATTGTCTGTAATCGGTGTGTGTCCATTCCTTCACTCCTATATAGACTGGGGAAGAATGATTCTTCACATGCCCTCCCCGACTATGGAGTTAGTTACCTCCCAGGAGATACTGATTGTATGAGGGCAGAGGAAGCCTGATCCAGCACAATGTCATGTTTCCTGCACTTACTGTGGGGAAGGCGGCTTGGGATGAATGAAATTGGCCTTAGCAAGTTGTGTTCAATGCATTTGTGTAGCATTGAACACAGCTGTTTTAGTGCACAGCCGCTGGGCGTGCAATGTCACATGACTTGAAACTGATCTCAAAGGTCAGATCCAGAATCTGTGGAAGAGATTGTGTACTCGCATCTAGTATTATTCTCATGAGTGTGGAAGAATGTCATTCTGTTTTCTCTTTGTGCTCTGTTTTCATCTCTGTTTCCCCTTTCTTGCCTTCTGTGGATTACTTGAGGTTTTTTTTAATCCAATTTGATTATTTAGTGTTTTTGTGTATGTACTTGTGTAAGTTTTTTAGTGCATGCTCTAGGTGTTATATTTACCTAATGTAATAGTCTATTGGTGTCATCATTTGACCAGTAAGAGTAAAGTGTAAAAACCTTCCCTCCCTTTGTGTCCCTTTACTCTCCTCTGTTTATAACTGTCTCAAATATTTGCTCTACTTACATTTAGAACATCAGACAGTGTTAATAATTTTTGCTTCAACTCTAGAACTTAGAAAACTCAAGAGGAGAAGGAAAACCTATTTTATTTACCCATATTTTTGCATACTGTATTCTTTCTTCCTTCTCGATGTTACAAGGTTTCTTAAAAAAAATCATTCAGTTGATGTTTAGAGTACTTCTTTCAGCCATTCTTTTAGGGTAGGATTTTTGAAAACAAATTCTCTTAGATTTTTTTTCACTGGATAATGTCTGATTTTCCCTTCATTTCTGAAGAATATTTTCACTGGGTATAGGATTCTGGATTGATAGGTCTTTCAGCACTTGAAAAACATCATTCCACTTCTTCCTGGCCTCTGTGGTTTCTGATAAAAAAATCTGCTATTATTTGAATTGCTTTTTCCCTATAGTTGAGGTATTATTTTTCTCTCTCTGCTTTCAATAATTTTGTCTTTAGTTTACAGAAGTTTGACTATGATGTGGTTTGGTGTGAATTTATTTAGGTTTACCATGTTTGGGATTCATTCAGCTTCGTGAATCTGTAAGTTGACGTCTTCTGCCAAATTTGGGAAATTTTCAGTCATTATTTCTTTGAGTACTTTTCCATTCCTGTTTCCTTTTTCTTCTTCTGAGACTCCAATGCCATGAATGCTAGATCTTTTTTCCCAAAGCTCTCTGAATCATTTTTAGGTCTATTTTCTTTTTGTTGTTCATATTGAGTAATTTTTATTGTTCTATGATCTACTTCACTGATTCTTTTCTCTGTCATTTCCATGCTGCTATTAAGCCTATCGAATTTAAAATTTTTAGTATTATATTTTTCAGTTCTAATTTCCATTTGATTGTCCATTATACCTCTATCTATTTGCTGAGACTCTATTTTTTAAAAATTGTTTCAGGTACATTTGTAACTGCTTGTTGAAGCATTTTTGTGATATTTACTTTATAATCTCTGTGAGAAAGAGGTTTCATCTCATTGTTGGTACGTATTGTCTGTCTTCATTGAGCTCTTCCTGGTTCTTGGTATGCAAGTGATTTATGATTGAAATCTGGACATTATGGGTAGTATGTTATGAGAACTTGGATCATATTTCAACCTTCTCTTAGCAAGCTTCCTGTAACACAGCAAGGAGGAGTGCTGCCTTCTTACTGTCAGATTGGAGTGAGTAGAAGCAGATTCCCATTAGGCTTCTGTTGTCACCTGAGGGAGGTGCTCCTTGTTACTGCTGAGTTCTAGCTCCTTACCAGGCCTCCACTGACATGACAGCACGGATTTTACCTCATTATTACTGGGCAGTGGTAAAAACCTTGACTAACTACTAGGCCTCCTTTGATGTCACTCCGCTGGGGAGAGGGTGGGGTCCCTTGCTGCTGCTGAGTAAACCCCGGCTTGACATGTGGTCTCCACTGGCTCTGTGAGGAATGGGGAGCCCTAGTAATACCTTGGGGGATGAAAATTCCAGCTCTCTACTTAGCCTTCTCTGATAGCACCCTGGTGGCAGGGTTGAGGCAGCTCTTTACAGTCTGTCAAGGGTGGAAGTCTAGACTCCTCACTGGGCCTTTGTACTTATGAGTGAGGGTGGGGCATGGTATTTTTTCTGTTGTGTTTGGCTGTAACCAGTTATTTTCCAAGTGTTTCCTGTCTTGCTAAACTTCTCTCCTTGTCCTTTGGCTAGAGAGCAGCCTATTTGTTTTTCTTGTTTTTGGTGGGGGGAGGTTCTAGGGCTCACAGTAGGTGAGATTTAATTAGATTTAATTAAGTTTACCCTTTCTTCCAAGTGAGTATAATACAGAGAAAGAGGATCAAAAGAGTTGAGAAGGCAAACAGGGAAATGATAATGGAGATGGAATCTCAAATAAGTAAGGAAGGAAATGAAGACAAGGAGAAAGAGTGAGGGCCACTGGAAAGATGGCAGAATCAACGAATCCTAGGTCATTGTGAGGTCAAAGACTTATTAAATCTGATGTTTAGAGTATAAGCTGGAAAGATGGGTGATGGTCATCAGAAAATGGGATTCTTAAAATGGAGGCTGTAGAGGGAGTGCATCAGTTATGTTGGTAAGGTCCATGGTGTAATTATGCTGATAGCATTAGTAAAATGAAATTCAAGATCTTTGCAGAAGAGGGATTACAAATGTCTACATAAGAAACATTCAAACCTGTAAGAAATTTTTGAGTTTGTTTGAGCCAAACTTGCTACATATGCCAGGGAGCAAGATATTAAGTGCTCTTTTGTGTTTTTGTTTTGGTTTGGTTTTGTTTTGGTCTGTGCCCATTGATGTTTCTGGGTTATCAGCTTCTTTGTCTCAAAGTCTGGGATGTATGACTCAAAAAGAAAACCCAAGGTACGCATCATCATATTGATTCTTGGGTCTCTTGCTGATCTGCCATCTTCCGTTCATCTTTAAGAAGCTTCTTACATTTGTTTTACGTATAGTGTCCAAGGTTTTTATCAGTACTTAACAGGGAAAATGGGGAAAAGTATGTCTTCTCCATCTTCTTGGAAGCAGAAGTCCCTGCAAAGGCTTTTTAGCTATTCACTATAACAAGACATGAAACACTTCTCATTAAAAGTCCCACATTTCTTGGTTATGAAAGAACACCTCCATCATGAACTTCAGTGCTCCTTGTAATGTTGAAGAAACTATTTCGACTCAACAAAATAATATTAAGGAAAATATTTTGGAAGGTCTCTTCACTCATGTTGAGAACATCAAATCTATCACTTCCTTTTTTTACCCATCATGTCCCTATTTGAATTTTCTTGCAAATACCACACTGGCATCTTGGTTTGAGCTTTGAGAGTTCTTGGTTTCACTGTCGTTTTTATTATTCAAATACTAGATGCAAGTTGTTCTTAGTCTTCATTGTAATAAGTGTAACCAGTGTGTTGAGCTGGGTGATAACAATACAAATTTGTGGGAAAAGGCCAAGTTTTTTGGTAGATATTTTGGAGAAATGTAGCACTGTCTACGGTGAGGAAAAATTTCGATTTGTATATTATATTCTATATGAAGTTGATCCAGAGGCCTGCTTCTGGACCATTTATTTATTAGGTTTTGTTTTTTTGGTCTTAGATCAATTCTATTCTACTCCTTTTATTGCTATGGCCTTCCAGTATGTCTCAATACCTGGTAGAATGAGTCATGACTATTTGGAGATTTATTCTTCCATATAAACATTAAAATGTTTGTGAAGTTTCTCTAAAAACTTCTTCAGACTTTTTAAAAATTGGTATTGTGTTGAGTTTAAATAGGGTATATTTATTCAGTCCTTTTCTGATAGTTAAATGTGCTTGTACGTGTTCCTTATAAATACCTTATTCATCGTCTTTAGATTACCCCCACTTCCTAATTGTTGTTGTTTTTTTCTATAATGTGATAGTACATTTACAATCTTGATGAATTCTCTTACTGGTTCCAGTAGTTTGTTGGGTTTTTTTAAAAAACGATCATACCATTGGGAAATAATGTCTTGCACTTTCCCCTGCAATTATCATAACACTTTCTCTCTTTTCTTTCTTCCTGCAGTTGTTAGGATGTTCATTGTTAGTATGCTGTATAACAGTAGAAAAAATGGAAATTCTTATTTGTTCCAGTTCTTAAAGGGAATGTACTTTAACTGTGGGCTTTTAGTAGATAGTCTTTATCAAGTCAAGAAAATTTCTTTCGTTCCTAGTTTTCTGAGAGCTTAGTCATAAATATGTATTGACCCTTATCAAATATGATTTTTCTTCATTTATTGAGAGGATCATATAATTTTCGTTCTTTTATTTTATTAGTGTTATGAATTGCATTAATAAGTTTCTGATGTTGAACTGTCTTGGATTGTTTGAATACATGACATTGGATCATGGTATATTAATGTTTAAATAAATTGATAAATTCAGTTTGATAGTTTATTTAAGGATTTTTGCATGTTTAAAATGTTCATAGTTAAACATACCTATACTTTCCCCCCTCTATTGTTCATATCCATTTTTAGACTCAAGGTTACATTAGCTTCATAAAATGAGTTGGGCATTGTTCCCCTTCTATTTTTCTGGAACAACTTGTAGGAGAAAGGGATTATCTGTTCTTGAAAGCTCCAAATGCCTAAACTGCAAAACCATGTGGGACCAAGTTTTGGTCGTTTTTGGAAGAGGGAGTTCTTGATTCCCATATCCAGTTCTTTAGTGGTGATTCATCTATTTAACTATTATATTTCTTCTTGGGTTTATCTTGGCATCTTATAGTTTTCCAGAAATGTATCCCTTTAAGCTAGCTGTTCAAATGTCTTGGCATATAGTTGTTGACATTCTATTTTAAAAATCTCTGTTATATCTATAGCTTATGGCTAGTTATTTCCTTTTTTTAAAAAAAGCAATATATGCAGGGTTCTTTTTTTAAATAATCTATTCAAGGACTGATCATTTAGTTTTGTTAACCATCCTTATTATGAATAGGCTTTATGTAACTGATTTCTGGCCTTACCTTTGTTTCTCTCCTTCATTATCTCATGTTTGTTGCCATTTTTCTGATTTATTTTTGGATGCTTACTTCAGTTATTATATCTTTCTTATTTTTAAATAGATTTATTTAAAACTCAAAATATTCTTCTAAGTCAACTTAAGCTTTGTTTCAAATTTTGACATTTGTGCTTTCATTTCATTCAATTCAGAGTATATTGTAATTTCCACATTATTTCCTCTTTATACCAAGACTGTGTTTTCAGATTTTATGTATATAAAATCATATGTATATATGATTTTAAGAGTTATCCTATTGTAATTGATTTTAAATTTTATTGTAATGTAGTTAGAGAATATAGTCTATATGCTAATGATATTTGGTGTTTGTTGAAGCTTCCTTTGTGCCTTAGTTTCTCTAGTACTAGTTAATGTGAATGCCCCATGTCAACTAAAAATTTATTTTCCCTTTTTCTTGGGTGTAAATATCTATATTTATTGTTCGATGTAATTGATTATGTTCTTCAAACTTTTTATATTTTCAGTTGCTTTAAACTATTAGTTTCTGGAAGGAATGGATTAAAATCTCCACTACAAAGTTCTCCATAGTTCTTTTAATTGTTATTTTATATAATTTGAGACTATATTGTTAGCTGCATTATGTACTCATGATCATTATATCTTCTTGATCTCTGGTTCTTTTTCCAAGTACATAATGTTCTTTGTACATGTGTGAAGGCCAAGGGGCATTCTTGTCATGGCAAAAGGTATAGAAAATTACAATTTTAATGATAATTTTATCAGTAGGCATAACAACTTTGACATTTTCCTTCTTCTTTTTTTCTTTATTTTAAATAGACTACCAGACCCTCCCACTTGTGCATAATTCTGGCAACATATCTCTTCATGACAAGTGCAAGTGACTAGTACAAACAACTCCAGTGCATTTTCTTGAGCATTCATTGTGAGACTGGGCAAATTAAAGATCAGTTTCCTAGGTGTGGGGAATTCCCTCCAGAGCAAGTTTCAGGCTGCTTGAAGGCTAATCCACCTGCTGACTTAAGATTTTTATATTTTTCAGTATGGATGCAATAGATTTAACCTATAACAATAATTATTTAAGCCTATTAAGGTGGTAGGGAAGTGCACTATTTTAGTTTTTAAAAAAGGACATCCAAATTGTAAGAAATCATACACTAATTAATTGACTGACATTGTTAGAATGATTTTACTTTTTAAAGTACATTTTAGATACTTGTCTCTTTTTTTGCAACATTATGGATTAATAGCCTTTTGTAAACATAACTGGTTTCACTTGTATGGTCATTTCTGAGTCTTCATGTCACTTAACCTACGAGAAGCATTTGACAAAGTTGAATAATCCTTCTTCCTTGGAACATTATCTCCAATTGTCTTCCAAGCCACAATTTTCCTCCAACGTTTCTAGCTACTCCCTCTAAGTCTCCTTTTGTTGCTTCTTCCTCATCTTCCTGACTTGTAAGTGGAGTACTACAGGGCTCAGTTCTTGTAATTATTCTCTATTATTCTACTTCCTATTTAATGTCATTAAGTCTTGTGGTTTTAAATAGCATCTACATGGTAATTACTCCTGAATTTATTTTTATTTGGTTGAACCATATGAAATTTCTAACACTTGACCATTTTTTTAAATATAGAAATGTGATCATTTTATGATTCAATGATTCAATCTAAAAACTACGTATCTGTAGCCCCAGGAACATATATTTCCTCTCTTCTCTCATAGCAGTCCATCAGCAAATCCTGTCACTTCTACCTGCAAAATATATCCCAAGTTCAACCACTCAGTAGATTTACCACTTCAACCTTAACCTTAAACTGTTGTGATAGTCTCCTGACCAGTCACCTTAGTTTCCCGCTTTCCCGAATCTGGTCTCAATATAGCAGAGTTAACTTTCTAAAACATGAGAAGTTGTCAATCCTTTAGTCAAATCCTTTAACTCTTTCAGAGCAAATTCCAAAATCCTTTCCACTGCCTACCATGCATATGTTCTGACCCCCTCCACCTCCTTGAGTTTATCCCCTATTTTTGTTCCCTCCTATCTCTTCTGTAACCACAGTGGCTAATGTTCTTCAAACTTGCCCAACATGCTCCCACTTTGGGGATTTACCTTTCAGGCTCCTCTGCATTCGACACTTTTCTCCCAGATATTTATGGCTCAGTCCTTTATGCATTTAGTGCCTCCAATGACATCTCATCAGAGAGGCCTTCGCTGACACCTCTATATACAATAGCATCCTTCATTATCACTCATTGTCCTTTAATCCTGTTCTGTTCTTTTGCATGGTATTTAACAGAACCTAAAATGCTATGTTTCCATTTGTTTATATATTTATTTTCTGTCTCCTGTAACTAGAAATAAGCTCTACTCACCACAAATTTTTGTCTGTTTTGTTTATATTTTATCTCTAGTATAAACAGTACCTGACACATATACACTCACTCAATATTTATTGAAATGAATGAATGTATGAACAAATGAATGGTCTAAATATAGTAATGGGGACTTTTTTTAATGTTCAAGTTGTCACTACTTGTTCACTTGTAGTCCTCTCTGCAGGTGAACTTTCTTTTAAAATCATTTTGTACATTGCTATCAGGTATTTCTGAGTTCATCTTGCTTTTTGACCAAATGTCCCAGGCTTATCATGACTTTTTTTTACCCCAAACATGGAATTATGTATTCTTTAAGAGATTTTTGTTTTTAAATGAATTATTTTAAAAATAATTAAATATTAGTTTAAAATACCAAAACATATATCCTTTTGAGATTTTTGCCAAAATTTCGTTTATCTCTTTAATTTATGAGCATCAATGTCTTCATTTATCTATAGTGTAGGAAACTTAGTATTGAATGTTCATTTTCTTAATTGTCAGATAAATATAGATACTTGTATATAATTTTTAAAGTTAAATAAGTTGTCAGAAAATGTAATGAGAGTAAAGTAAGAAATGCAAGAGACTTTAAAAATTTATTCCAAAATATTTAAGTTGAAAAATTTTTATAGGTCCATGTATTTACAAGTGTCTGGGCTTCATGGAAATAAATTTATAAAACAAAGAAAATCAGTGCATTTAGGTCATAACAAATTTTAGTTATGCTTTTATATTATTTGATAAAGTGTCATATATTATAAAATTTTATATTTATAAATATATTTAGGTGGTTCACAAATCATATATATCATATATACATATATATATATATATATATATATATATATAAAATGTCTTATAATTTTTGCCCATCTTTTTTTATTCCTATATAAAACAAGCACACAAAATTTAATGTGGTATAATTATAGAAAAACTTAGGGCATATATCCAAATTTTTGCATGGTTTAAAAATGCCATGTCTTTATCAACATTTTGTGTTGTAAATAATTACCACATGAACGAAACACAGTCACTTTTTTTCTGGGTAACTTGATAGAAGTAGTAACCAATAAAATCACCAAATACAGGAAAAGCTTTTGCCAAAATTCAAACAGATGACCAGATTCTGGGATTTCTTACTTAGACTTGATGATCCAGAGCCAGTAACTCATTCTTAAAGCACTGCTCAAGGGATTCCCAGGAATTTAACTGCTTCAGATTTATAGTTTTCTAGGGAGCCAATAATTCTAGAGGTTGCTACTTTGTGTGACTCTAATGATTGCATGTAAGCAGCAGAAACCCCATCTGAGACCATTTTGCTGTCAGGTTCACGAAGGACCACCAGCATTCTGGGACATTTGGGCTCTCTTTCAGTCTGCCTTAGGGCAAGGAATTCTGAGAATTTCTCACTGAAGCTGCTTTCTCTCCTCTCGTGGGCCGCCATTTTGTCCTGGTAGCTGGGGACCATGACTTTCCTTTCATTAGGTCTTATCTGACTTGCTCCTACATCTCTCTCAGGGCCTCATTCAGCTTGGCTAAGTTGGAACTCTAGAGAATGCAGCAAAGTGGCAAATACTCACCTGTGTATGGCCACAAAGCTTCAAGGTCTGGGCCATTTCTGAGTCCTTTAGGTTTGCTAATTAACTTTGATACTTTTCCCCCAATTCAGTGGATTTTTGTCAGTGTTAGCACTGTTTATTTAATATCCTTTTCTTCTAACCACTTTTCACGTAAAACAAAACAAAACAAAAACAAACCCCAAATCCCACCAACAACCAATAAGAACCCCTTCTTAGCATTTTCCCACCTTTTTGTGAAAGGAAGATAGGGAGAGTGGTCCAGCAACTCCAAACATTTTCCTTTTCAGCTCCAAAACTATGATATAAAATGTGTGTGTGTGTGTGTGTGTGTGTGTGTGTGTCTGTCTGTCTCCCCATGGCTCCAATAAGCCTTGTAGCCTTAGATAATATCAGGGTGTGTGCCAGCCTCCTTCTCATCAATTGAGTCATCTTCCCCTAAACATGTGCTACTCAAAGTCTGATCTAAGTAAGTTCTGGTGGTATCAGCTTCACTTAGGAGTTTTTAGAAATGGAAGATCTCATACCTTTACCTAGACCTATGAAATCCCCTCATTAACTTCTGAGTCTATAACCATAGTTTTCTGGTCATAATATTATTGTATATAGCCTCGGCTACTCTGGAGGTTGACTGGAGATGTTCCTGATATCAATATAGTTTCAATTACTCTAATGCTTCTGTCTCAAACTTTTCTCTGCAGAACTTTAAGATCCTTCAAAAATGTTTCAACGTGCACCTCAGAGATGACAGATACCTAATTGGTGAGTCCCTGCTCCTTCTTGAGAAAAATCTTTCAATCAGAGTAGCTGTTGTAAGTTGAATTGTATCCCCCTCACCGCTCCAAAAGAGATATGTTAAATTCCTAACCCCTTGGACGTTTGAGTGTAATTTTCTTTGGAGATAGGAATTTTGCAGATGTAATCAAGTTAAAATGAGGTCAAACTGGATTAGGGTAGGCCCTAATCCAGTGACTGCTACCCTAATAGGAAGAGGGAAATTTGAATATAGACACAGAAAAGACATACTGGGGAGAACACCATGTGAAGATGGAGGCAGAAATTGAAGTGACATGTCTACAAGCTAAGGAATACCAAGGACTCATGGCAACCACCAGAAGCTAGGAGAGAAGCATGGCACATATTCTCACTTAGAGCCTCCATAAGGAACCAACGTGCCAACACCTGAATTTCAGAGTTCTAGCCTCCAGAACTGTGAGAGAATAAATTTCTATTTTCTTAAGCCGCTCAGTTTGTTGTATTTTGTTATGGCAGTTGTAGGAAACAAATATAGTAGCTTTTCTTTGGTCTTGTATGTGCATAACATACCATGTGAAGAATCGGCTTACTTGTGAAATGTTTAGAAACTATGGCTATCCTCCATTGGTGGTGGTGGTGGCAGGTGAAGGGAAGCTTTGCCTCTGAATAAATCTTTTTATTAGAGTAGCAGTGTGTCTTATGTATTCTGTAGCACAATTGATAATGTGTTGTTGTTCTTCTTCACTTGGTAAGTCTTAATTACTATTTCCGCTCCTCCCTCCTATGGCTCATTCTTTTTGCAGCTTGGACAAATTACAGTTTCAGTGATACTACATTATACTTTTCTGAATCTATTCACCTTCACAAATACTCTAGCTAATGGACCAAGGAAGTATCTTGACTCTTCTTCATTTCAAATGAGTTTCTTTCCAAAGTAGTACACTGCTTGGGAAGTTAAACAGGAACCATTATTTCTAGACTATCTGAGGCCACTCCTCAATCACAAGAAGCCCAGACATGTTTTTATGTTTTTTGTTTTTGTTGTTGTTGTTGTTGTTTTTTATCATAAGTTCCATAAATTTCTCATGGAAATAAAACCAGTAGGTCCACCTTCCACTCCTACCTCCTAAGACATGCCTAGAATACTCTTTTCACATATTACTAGAAATCATTTAACAAAAAATTGAGATAGTATGCAAAATTTATTTTTAGACAAAATGAATACAGATAAGTTGCTGTTTCATTTGGAAGGAAAAAGTAGACAGCATTATTTATAAGTTATTTAAGGACTGTGTATAATTTCCAAATCCAGGAAGTCATAGTCTCCTACTGGTATTGTCTAAAAAACAGCGGTTGAATGGGTTAGTAGCGCTAATTAGGTCATTTAAAATGGTTGTCTTTACTCTTTTCAATGAAGGGTATATTTATTGTTTTAGTAATATTTCAACACAGCAATTACAGTTTAAAAAACAAGTGAAAGAATGCAAACACTTATTCAAAAGAGATGCTCGTAATATTGTTTTATATTTGTAAAATTTATAGCTGTGTTCAGTGGATTCCAGTGGGATTTAGTGAATTTATTTCCTTTTTGGTTTTAATTAGGAAACCCTACTGGAATTGTGGATAGCTATACAAACTAGAGGAATGGGTGTGTTTTCATTTGATTATATTGGATGTTAGTTTTCTTCTTTAATAAAATGTCAGTGATGTTATGGTGTTAGTTGAGGTTTTTTTTTAAGAATGGTGGAAATAAAAGTAAATATTTACTCATTTTAAATGTTAAAGTCATTTTGAATGTTGTAAAAGTATGTGCTTAATGAGAAACTTAAATTTTCTCTAAGAAAATCACTCTAATTTCTATGTTTTGACTGCATATCAGTTTAAGATTGGGGCCTGGCAAAAGTCCAAGTAAACAAGTGTACAGAAAAATATTCTTTTATTTTTGGTGGTGAGCTGGGGCAAGATACAGAGGAAAGGCCTTGGAATAGATGAACTGTTTTCTGAGATCTTCTAGAAAGGGGCACTTAGAGTTCTCTTTGGATTTTTCAGTTAAGTGTAAGAATATATCTGGGTCACTCCATCAGCTCATCTTCTACCTCCATAGTTGAGAACCAAAGAAACAATCAGCAAGTATGAACTTAGCCATGAAATTGAGAGTCCTCAATAATTGGTGGCTATACTGGGGTTCCAACAGAAACTTTGTTCCTACATAGTTCTTTCTCACTAATTTGATATAGATAGCTAGACATAGAGATAGATTTAGCTAACTTTTATATCTATGTATAGATATAGATATATTGATATAGAAGATATAGATATTAGCTCTGCCACTTCTCAGTGGATGACAGATGACGTGCCATGTCTTGCCTCCTTCATCTTGACACCCATAATGATTGCCCTAAGCACAACACCTCATGAACTGTCTCCTTTGAGCTCTCATATTTCTGTTCTGCTTGGATCTACTCTTACCAAACTTGACTGCCAACTTCTTCTACTTACCCCCACCCTGTCCTCACTATCAGCTCTTATCCATCCTACCCGTTAGGCCACAATTTCATTATATAAAGCTGACTTAGATAGTGGTCTTTCCCTTCCCTCCTTTGACTTAGCCTTAATCTAGAATCATTGCATTCTAGAGCAATAGAGATCATAAGAGTCAATTTACGTTGCCTTCTTTTCTAGGCAAATATAACGAAGAATATATAATGATATGTTCAGCTTTCATAGGAACACAGCTATTAGTACTTGCACTACTTATGCCTCTCATGCTTGTTAATATCATTGTTGTTGTTTATAATAATACTTTATTAATCCCAGGTTATTTTTATTAAGGCATCATTGGGTAACAGTAGAAATAAATCTGATATGATATGACAACATTAATTCATTTATTGAACACATTTATTGAGCATATACTATGTGCCAATAATTATTCTAGGTACTGAGAATTAAACTGTAAATAAAGTAGAAATAAAACCCCAGCCTTTATGGACTTTACATTCTTGTGGTGGAAGATTGATTCTAAAAATATGTAGGTGAAATGTATAATGGTTTGTGATGCTGAAAATTCAAGCAATGAAAGGAGAGAGGAAATGTAGGAAGTTGCATGTTCTACTGTGGGGGATGGGTTGGGTGTGGTGGTGAAACCAAGACTTTGGAAGTGAGGAAACTGAATAAACTTGAACTGAATCAAAGAAATATATGCCCTCCTTGATTTAACTTTTGCTAATGAAGAAGGATTACCAAATATAATCCTTCCTTTTTTTTTCTTTTTTCTTCCTCCTGCTAGGAACAATGTAAAATTGTAGCAGAGGGTAATATAAGGAAAGGATGGTTTTACTCTGGCTGCCACCCTGATTACCTTCATTTTCCTTTGAGAATCTCATTTGTCAAAAAGGCACAATTCACCCATTGACACAGCAATCACTAGTTAGATTGATTAATTAAATTAACTTTTATTAAATTTATTGGGGTGACATTGGTTAGCAAAATTCTGTGGGTTTCAATTGTACATTTCTATAATACATCATTTTTATATTGCATTGTGTGTTCACCAAACAGAGTCAGTTCTTTCATCACCATATATTTTAGTTAATTAATTTAAATCTAGAGCTTGTGTTTCCTCATTTTCAAGAACTGAGTTCCTTGCTTGGAGTCAAAGAGTGTTTAAATCAAGGCTGCATGTACGAGAAAAAACAAGAAGCAGAAGGAACCTAGATTTGCCAGGGTCTCAGCTCAAATAGCCTGCATTGGACCTTGACAGGATAGGGCAGCAGTTGGGAAACCCCTTACTGTGGGAGACAGGGGTGGGAGTTGGCACTGATGACTACAAAAACAGATAAACACTGTGCAGTTCTCTCTGCTTTTCCTAATACAGTGAGTGGTACACTGTTTGGAAACTGGGGGGGGGGGTGGGAAATTCTTCAAGTAAATAAGAGTGATTAAGTATGGCAAATAATGTTTCTTAACTACTTTTCTTAACTTGTGTTTATATATACATACTACAGTGGGGGAGGAATACGTATAATAAATATCACCTGGTGTCTTCCTGCGTCACCTATACTTTTGCTTTCCTTTGCCAACGCCCTTCGTCTCCCTGCTTCAATGTCAGTGTTGCTTAGGGTTCCATCCTTTGTTCACTGCTCTCCTCCCTCTAGCTCCTCTTCCTGGGTAACCCTGCCTATTAACCATGTTAGTTGTTACCTCAATGGTGATGACAGCCCAGTCTCTCTCTCCACACTTCACCTCTCTGATCACTAGACTCGTAATACTTCACTTGTACATCATATGGCACCTCAAATACCTTAGGTATGGAAATAAACTAACCAACTTTGTGCTACAAATTTGCTCATGCTTTTTAGTCTCCATTTCATTTTTAGTCCCCATCTCCCAAGCCATATACTCAAGTCAGTTTTGATTGATCCCTTTTCATCACCAATCAACCCCTGATATTGCCAATTTTGTGTCCCAGTAATATTTTAGGTTTTTCCTCTTCATTTCTATAGCTCTACCCTAATATAGAATCTTATCTCATCTCCCCTCTCTCCCAACTCCTCCTATCCTCCACACTTCTGCTGGAGACTTCTTTGAAAATGCAAATCTGATGAAGCTAACATCCTGCTTTGATCATTTCCCATAATTGGTTTCCTTTAGGATCAAGCCTTTTGTATATATGTATGAAATTATAGTTGGCATTCATTATTGTTCAGCTTCAGCTTCAGGTGTACAGTGCAGTGATCAGGCATCTACATCTTCCCTGGGGTGGTCTCCCAAATGGGACATGTGTCCATCAGATACCCTACAAAATCTTTACAACATTATTGATTATATTCCCCAAATTAATTTTCAAAACCCCATGGCCATTTTGTGGTTACTGACTGTTTTCTAATCCCCTCACCTTCCCCCTATCCCCATGCCCCCCCCCGCCCATCTAGCAACCCTCAGTTTTTCCTCTATGTCTCCAAAACTATTTCTGATTAGTCCATTCACTTATTCTTTTCTTTAGATTCCACATAAAAGTGAGATCATATGGTATTTGTCTTTCTCTGTCTGACTTATTTCACTTAACATAATGTTCTCTAGGTCCATCCATGTTGTTGCAAATGGTAAGATTTCTTTCTCCTTTATGGCTGCGTAATATTCCATTGTATAAATGTACCACAGTTTCTTAATCCAGTCATCTACCGATGGGCATTTCGGTGGTTTCCATGTCTTGGCTATTGTGTATAGTGCTGCAATAAACATAGGAGTGCATAAAGGTTTTCGAATTAGAGTTTTGGATTTCTCCTGATAGATACCTAGGAGTGGAATTGCTGGATCATAAGGTAGTTCCATTTTCAGATTTTTGAGATACCTCCATACTGTTTTCCATAGTGGCTGCACCAATCTGCAATCCCACCAACAGTGCACAAGCGTTCCCTTTTCTCCACATCTGCGCCAGCACTTGTTGTTTGTTGATTTATTGATGATAGCCATTTTGACTGGGGTGAGGTGGTATTTCATTGTGGTTTTTATTTGCATTTCTCTGATGGTTAGTGAGGTTGAGCATTTCTTCATATGTCTGTTTGCCATCCATATGTCCTTTTTAGAAAAATGTCTCTTCATGTCCTCTGCCCATTTTTTAATTGGGTTGTTTGTTGTTTTGGAGTTGAGTTGAGTGAGTTTTTTAATAAATTTGTGATATTAACCCCTTATCAGATATATCATTGGCAAACATCTTTTCCCATTCAATAGGATCCCCTTTTGTTTTATTGATGGTTTCCTTTGCTGTGAAAAAACGTTTTAGTTTGATGTAATCCCACATGTTTATTTTTTCTATTACTTCCCTCGCGCAAGGGGATATGTCAGTAAAAATCTTACTCCGGGTAATGTCTGTGAAGTTTCTTCCTATATTTTCTTCCAGGAATTTTATGGTTTCAGATCTTACCTTTAAGTCTTTAAGCCATTTTGAATTTATTTTTGTATATGGTGTAAGGAGGTGGTCCAGCTTCAGTTTTTTGCATATGTCTGTCCAGGTTTCCCAGCACCATTTATTGAATAGACTGTCTTTACCCCACCGTACATTCTTGCTTCTATTGTTGTAGATTAAATGGCCATATAGGCATGGATTTATTTCTGGACTCTCTATTCTGTTCCATTGATCTATGTGTCTGTTTTTATGCCAGTACCATGCTGTTTTGATTACTGTAACCTTGTAGTATAATTTGATGTCAGGTATTGTTATACCTCCCACTTTGTTCTTATTTCTCAAGATTGCTGAGGCTATCTGGGGTCTTTTATGGTCCCATATAAATTTTAGGATTATATGTTCTATTTCTGTGAAAAACGTCATTGGTAGTTTGATAGGAATTGCGTTGAATATGTATATTGCCTTAGGCAGTATGGACATTTTAACTATATTAATTCTTCCTATCCATGAACATGGTATGTGTTTCCATCTATTTGTATCTTCTTTCATTTCTTTCTTCAGTGTCTTATAATTTTCTGAGTACAGATCTTTTACTTCTTTGGTTAAATTTATTCCCAGGTATTTTATAGTCTTTGGAGCAATTGTAAATGGGATTGCTTTTTAATTTCTCCTTCTGATGTTTTATTATTGGTATATACAAATGCAACTGATTTCTGAATATTAATTTTGTATCCTGCTACTTTACTAAATTCATCTATCAGCTCTAATAGTTTCTTGGTGGAGTCTTTAGGGTTCTCTATATATAGTATCATATCATCTGCATATAATGACAATTTTACTTCCTCCTTACCGATTTGGATGCCTTTTATTTCTTTTTCTTGTCTGATTGCTGTGGCTAGAACTTCCAGCACTATGTTGAATAGAAGTGGAGAAAGTGGGCAACCTTGCCTTGTTCCTGATCTTAAGGGAAATGGTTTTAGCTTTTCCCCATTGAGTATGATGTTAGCTGTGGGTTTATCATATATGGCCTTTATTATGTTGAGATATGATCCCTCTATTCCCACTTTCTTAAGGGTTTTTATCATAAATCGCTGCTGGATTTTATCAAATACTTTTTCTGCGTCTATTGATATGATCATGTGACTTTTATTTATCATTTTATTAATGTGGTGTATCACATTAATTGATTTGCGGATGTTGAACCACCCTTGCATACCAGGGATGAATTCCACTTGATCGTGGTGTATGATCTTTTTAATGTATTGCTGAATTCTGTTCGCTAATATTTTGTTGAGGATTTTTGCATCTATGTGCATTAGCAATATCAGCCTGTAGTTTTCTTTTTTTGTGGTGTCTTTGTCTGATTTTGGGATCAGGGTGATAGTGGCTTCGTAAAAAGTGTTTGGGAGTCTTCCCTCCTTCTGGATTTTTTGGAAGAGCTTGAGGAGAATAGGTGATAATTCTTTTTTGAACGTTTTGTAAAATTCACCTGTAAAGCCATCTGGTCCAGGGCTTTTGTTTGTTGGGAGATTGTTGATTACTGATTCAATTTCCCTGGTGGTAATCAGTCTATTCAGGTTTTCTGTTTCTTCTTGAGTTAGCCTTGGAAGGTTGTACGCCTCTAGAAAATTGTCCATTTCTTCCAGATTGTCAAATTTGTTGGCATATAGTTGCTCATGGTAATTTCTTAAAATTTTTTGTATTTCTGAGGTGTCTGTTGTCACTTCTCCTCTTTCATTTCTGATTTTATTAATTTGGGTCCTCTCTCTCTTTTTTTTAATGAGTCTGGCTAAAGGTTTGTCAATTTTGTTTATCTTCTCTAAGAACCAACTCTTGGATTCATTGATCTTTTGTATTGTTTTTCTGGTTTCTATTTCATTTATTTCTGCTCTGATCTTTATTATCTTCTTCCTTGTGCTCCCTTTGGGCTTTTTAAATCTGTAGTTAGATTGTTTTCATCTTTCTTCTATTTACAGAAGTCCTTTTAGTATTTCTTGCAATGCTGGCTTGGTGGTTATAAATTCCTTTAGTTTATTCTTTTCTGGGAAGCTCTTTATCTCTCCATCAACTTTAAGTGATAGCCTTGCTGGATAAAGCAATCTAGGTTGTAGGCCTTTGTTTTCCGTCACTTTGAGTATCTCCTGCCACTCCCTCCTGGCCTTCAATGTTTCTGTAGAAAAGTCATTTGATAGTCTTATGGGAGTTCCCTTGTATGTAACCCTCTGTCTTTCTCTTGCTGCTTTTAGGATTCTCTCTTTGCCTTTAACCTTTGCCATTTTAACTGTAATGTGTCTTGGTGTGGACCTGTTTGGGTTTATCCTGTTTGGAACTCTCTGCACTTCCTGGACTTGTATGTTGGTTTCCTTCATCAGGTTAGGGAAGTGTTCGGACATTATTACTTCAAATATGTTCTCAATCCCTTGCTTCCTCTCTTCACCTTCTGGTATTCCTATGATGCGCATGTTGTTGCACTTGATGTTATCCCAAAGGTCTCTTAAACCATCTTCATTGTTTTTTATTCTTTTTTCTTTCTGTTGTTCTGTTTGGGTGATCTCTGCTAACTTGTCTTCTAAGTTGCTGATTCGATCCTCTGCTTCATCTAACCTGCTGTTAATTCCTTCAAGTGAGTTCTTTATTTCGGTAATTGTGTTCTTTAGTTCTAACTGGTTGTTCATTATGATTTCTACATCCTTCTTTATGTCGTCTCTAAGCTCCTTAAACATTATTATCATCAGTGTTCTGAACTCTCTCTCTGATAGGTTGGTTACCTCTGTTTCATTTGGTTCCATTTCTGGAGGTTTCTTCTGTTCTTTTATTTGGGACATGTTATTTTGTTTCCCCATTCTGGCTGACTCTCTGTGTTTGCTTTGATGTATTAAGTAGATCCCCTAGAGTTCTTAGTTCTTGCTGGGTTATCTTATGTAGTCTGTGTCCTTTATATTTGACTTGCACTACTTCGTCTTCTCCTCTGTGTGCGCTCCAAAGGTGACTCTTGTGTTGTGTATATTGTCCTGTTAAAGTTGATCTTTAATTTCTTTTCGGTTTTGAGTAGGTGGGGTTGACTCCTAGGCTGACTAGTTGTGAGACTGGGCTCTGCCCACCGCAGGGTGTTCTGCTGTGTGAGGGTTGACCACTTAAATGTGGTTTGGCCTCTATGAGCTCTTGTGCCTGTAGAGAATTCCCTCTGGGTGTGTCACTTGTAGGTCAATCCCGGTAGTACTCTGGTTTGGTCTGGAGTTGGCCTCTGGGTATCTTGAATCTTGTGCCTCTTAAGCTGGGCCCTAGTAGGGCAATTTCAGAACAAAGCAAATCACAGAAATATGGAACACTTCACGAATTTGTGTGTCATCCTTGCACAGGGGCCATGCTAATCTTCTCTGTATCATTCAAATTTTAGTATATGTGCTGCCGAAGCGAGCACGTAAGGATTTTTTTTAAGTAAACTTAAGAAAGCTTGAGAAATTTTTATCACCTTTTTATGAATTTAGTTTTAATTTATTGAGCATTTATATAGAGCAGCTTTCTGCTCTAATTCATGTAATATTTATAAGCAACCTTCTGGCTGGTGCTATTACCAGTACTATTTTGTAGATGAGAATGAGAGGCAGATAGAGATTAAGTACAATTCCCAATGTCTCACAAATAATAAACAGTAGATCCCAGATTTGAATCCAGCTAGTCTGCGTGAAGATGCCAGGCTCTCAACCTCTGTGTTTGTCCAGCTCAGCAAATTGTTCCTGTTGATCAGTCATCTGCCTAAAGAAGACGGCAGCCAACCACATGGACTCCAGCAGATCTGGTCCAAAGGAACAGTGTGCCTGTAGTGGACACATTCCTTTATGTTTCACTGATAAATTTACAAATGAGCAGATGGCTCCTTGGAGGAATGGAGGGGCAACATCCCAACGATTTAAAATTATTAATTCTGTTCAGATCTTTAGAAGAATTAACTGGATTAGGAAGGCTCATTAACAGTTTATTACGTATTGAAGCAGAAAGGGTATAACACCATGGGTAGAAGTAAGGCCCAAAGAACAACAAACATAGACTCAGTTAAGGGTACATTTTTACCTGTCCCTTGCTAACATGATGAAGTAAGTGCTTGCAAACAGTTGACAGTTTGGTCATAACCAAATCTCACTAATTATAGGGTACTAGAGAACTCATTTAAACACCAGGAGCAAAAAAAGAGAGAAAGACAGAGAATTACATGATCTAATCAGGTTTTCCTATCTCTAATATCTGTGAAACGTATTATTTAGTAATACTTCAGAGAAGCATATGTCATTTGAAGTAAATTAATATAAGCAGAAGTGTCTGTTTTTTGACCCAAACACAAATGCATGTTTGTCCTTATGTGCCTGCCCCGTTACCAGGAGAGAATCTACCCTGGGTTCTGTGTTACGCAGGAGATGGTGCTTTGTCTCAGCCTGTCGGAGGCTTACGTTACTGAGTGACTGAGGGGCCTCCAGTGGATCGTAGCTCCTCTCAGACTCTCCCACTCACATCCTTATTGTCTACTCATTCATTCATTCATAGTAGATCTTCCATAAATATTTGTCAAATAAATGAAAAAATAATTGCTTAGGAAAAAACGTCAGTCGCTCAACCCCACTTTAAAGAGGTTGGGAGAGCAGAGCAGCAGTGTTGGGATAAAGAACTAGATACCCCTGGGAGAGTATTTTTGAAAGCAACTTGATCAAATTCAGCACTGATGCTGGTTAGGGGACTGGAATGTAGCCCATGTGAAGCAGAGGCAACATATTTCTGGGTTTGAAACAGCTATCTAGGAACAGAGTCCTGGACACACATGGTATAGCCTCAAGAATCACTTGTTTGACAACATGATGTATGAATGGGGCTTTTCTAGGCAGAGAGACATGTGTTCAGAGAAAATCATGACTAGGTCCCCATGTCTTTAAAAAATTGTGCAGTGTTCAACGAGGAGAGTGAGGAGAGCATGGAAGTTACACTAACACAAGAGAAGAGCATGGCATTTATTGCCCATGACACAGCTGTGCGTTTAAGGGTTCGACTTTGTGGGTCTTGGCAGGGTGGCAAAGGCCAGGCCCCGGGGAATGGAAGCTAGCTCATGAGGAATAGAAGCTTTCTTAGGACAATACAATTTTTTGTCTTTGGCACTGTAGGAATATTGCCTAGGGACCATGAGCTTTCTAGAGTCTTCATGAAAATATTTGAGAACTGAAAAAAAAGTATTGGCTTCAAATATGAAAAGACAACAGCAATATTGAAATTCATAAATGTTTAAGTCAGTGTATACAAAGTACAACACCATGTTATTCTATTAGTTCAATTTCTTATTAATTAAATGTTTATTTTATTTGAAAATAATTTGTAGATCAGATTTTTTTTATCTTGCCAAAATTCTCATGAAAGCGTGATGAATATAGAAAATGTATTATGTGTGCCACAATTTCTAAAACAAAACTATAGAGAGCTTTCAAAAAGTTTGAAGGAAAATATTACATTCATTATAATTAAAAAGGGACCAAGAAGCATTTTAATATGTTGGATGCAATACTAAGTTGCACTGGGATATGCTAATAAGCAACAGAAAGATATCCATTAAACAGCATCAGGGGAGTTTAAGAGAAAGCCTCTGCAGAGTCTCACTGATTGGCAGAGTCTAGGGATGGAGACTAGGCAATATGGACCACGAGGGAAGGTCATCCACAGGTAGCCAGCTTTCTTCTCACACCATGAGAGAACTGGCAAAAGCAAGGCAGGCCCCACTCTCAGAGAACCAAAAGTGGGTTTAGGGTCAGGGCTTCTTTCTAAGGAATAAGTCAGATGCTGGATTACTATAAATGCAGCTAGTGCAAGATACTAGCTGGCCTTGGTAGCAAATCTGACTTGTTTATGAGTCTCATGAGTTTAAGGCTAGAATTCAGTTTCCCCTTTGACCAAGAACAGGGCCCAGAGTGCACATGGGGATCAAGACAGCCAACAAATACTTATTAAGTGCCTACTCTGTGCCAGGGACTGTGCTAAGTACTGGGAATACAGTAGAGACAATCTAGGCACTCACTCCTGGCCACAGTGCTTACTGTCTAATAGAAAGACAGACATAAACCAGTAATCAGTGGGATAAGTGCTATGGAAAAGGAGTATCGGGTGCTCAGAAAGTAGCACAAAGACTGTGGGCGCAAGAGACCCTGACAGCGCATTCCAGAAAAATCAAAAGTAGAGCAAGCATGCTCAGAACCAGGGACCTTACGGACAGAAGAATTTTCTGCTAGCAGAGGACATCACAGCAGAAGTTGCCAGACAGCTGGGCAGGAGCTTGGTGTGGGGGCTTGGCTATGGATTTTATGGGACTGTTACATCAATCTGGGTGGAAGAGCTCCGGTTAGCCCTGCGTGGGCAAAATCTTTCTCAGGACAGTAGGTGAGCATTGAGAAATGCTCTCTTGGAATATATTTAAGGGGCTGTGGATTACTGTGTTTTCCCTCATGAAGGAGCTATCATTTAAAATCTATCTGTTTTACTAACACTTTCTCTCAGACACCGTGGCTATACTATTTGCAAATAATCAGCTAGTGTCAGCTTATTGGACTGTCCAGTTGAGAAATCTGTTTTTTTTTTTTTTTTTTTTTTAATCTGTAACATGTAACTGAGGCCCTTGCAGCCTCAGGCATCCCTAACACATGTATAATTCTCTAGAATTATAAATAAGTTGTATTCAACACCAATTAACATCATCATCAAAAATATTGTGCATGGCACACATCTCATGCAAGCAGCAAGCACTGACTGTACAAAGTACTCTCAACTGGAATCCACCCAGCTCAAATGACTTCATGCAGAGAAAATAAATACCAGTGAGGAGGCAGCTTCATCTGGGTAGAGTAGACTTTTTTTTTTTTTTTTTGGCGTTTTCTTTTTCTACCTCCAGCAGCCCTTAGCACAGTGCCTTACTCATGAAATATTTGTTAAAATGAAAAGTGAACAGAACTCAGTATATTTTTTCAGGGCCATTTCTGATTTTGAAAGCCAACCAGGCCAAGTCAAATCACCTAGCATTTTTATTTTAGAGATAGTACCCCCTGTCCCTTTGCCTTCCTCCGGAGGGGAGAGATGAAATGTGATAACACAGTCATTTGTACCAAGCATGTTCCTGCTGAAAGGCCTTTGTGTAGGTGCTTTGAGTCTCAGAGAAAGGTGCTCATTGTTCCTCCCTAGTATTTGAAGATGACCTCACTGATAGACTTGTATCCCCAAGTGACTGAAATGGCTGTGGTCTCGGAGGCGTGTGGGAAGGCTTTTCTTTGGTTTGTGGTGAGAGCCTGTTTGCAAGGACTGTATTTGTAGAGCCACCTTTCTTCAGGTTGCTTGTCAAGATGAGTTGGCTCATATCTGTTAGCTGCACACCAGGTTCCTCTGTTGGCGGGTATTCTATTCCAGGATTCCAGAGTTATCGAGAAATGGACTATGTCAACACAAGGTTTTATTGTGTTCTGAGGCACTTTGGGGCGTCTGACAGCTGCTCTCATTTTGCAGAGCCAACTGCTGCTGAAGGTTTGGCAAAGGTTAATTTTTAAATGGATTCTGAGCTGCTATATGTGGCATCTCCCTTGGCATTTGAATCATTCAGGACATAACTCCATCGTTAGATCATTTTTTTTTTTTTTTGATGAAATTTTTGTTGGTCACCTTTAAAGCTGCATCAATCACTTGGTAATGGAAAAAAAGTCAATGTAATGATCTGCTTTGAAAATAAACAGTATAACTTGACTTTGGCATCAAGAGCCTATTATCATGTGGTAACATCATTCTATTCCAATGACATTATCTGCTAAAGATATTATGATGGTGGAAAATATTTCAATTTTGTTATCGGAACAATGAAGTTGTGATATTTAATTACAGAGAAGTATGTTTAATTTGGGGAATCTGGTATGTTGACTGTCACAATTTACTCGTCAGAAGCCTGGGTAATGATAATCAAATTTGAACACAATATTATTTAGTGACCCACCCATGTTATTGATTCAATACTTTTCCTCACTTTCCTAGGTCTTAGCCTTTGAAATTTGAATTTAATGAGCTCAATTTTAAAATGAGCTCAAATTTAATTAATAATACACTAGTAGTAGGAAGTTAAGGAGGGTTAGGAAATGAAGAATGGCATCTGTGGCTCGTTTTTATTTTGAGGGGGGGATGTGAAACCTGTATGAATGACACAGCAAGAAAAGTATTTCCAAATTGAAATGTTAACAAATTAGGGAAGTGCATTTCTCTCTCTCTCTCTCTCTCTCTCTCTCTCTCTCTCTCTCTCCATACACACACACACACACACACACACACACACATGCACCGTGTTGAGGAAATTAAAAATAAAATAAAATAGCCCTAGATTATATTGATTAGACCATTCTGTGATGAACAAAGGTTTTGGGATAAGATTTGGAAGGCAATACATGGCTACTTTCTGTTCTATAGTAAGTGCCTTTCCTATTGACCACCAGTTGTGCCATCCTACCTTCTTGATGGTCTTCAGTTACAGCCTTTGGCTGGCCGTGAACCAGGTGAGCCGCGTTTGCCGAGTACTCTCTGCGAGACCTCATGCTGGATCTAAAGGGAGTGTAGAAATAGACAAGACACACCTTGTCCTCAAGGAGAGCTCCCTCTCCTGGGGGACAGACATAACAAAACTGTGCTTGGTGTGACATGTGATCAGGGATGGGAACGAGGCCATAGCAGTGAGAAAAGGGGGAAAAAGGCCACATTAGGATTATCCTGTGTCAGTGGTACAGTAGCAAGAACCAGTTAATCAGAAAACCAGAAGATCATACAATTCCCAAGCTGGAAGAAACTCAGAAAGCTTAGAGTCCACCTACTTTGTCAATGCAGCTGTTGGCATCTGAGCATCACAGTGCTTTTCCCCAGGTAACAGAGCAAGGTGGTGGCAGAGCGAAGATCAGAGCCCAATCTCCTAACAAACGTTTTATCTCCTACAATACACTTCTTCCAAAGTTCTGTTTCCTGCCTGGGGTCATGGGGATTGCCATTCTGCTCTGGAAGGAGTTGCAGAGTGAGACTTGGTCAACTTCACAATTTTCCTTGGTTACAGGACCCGATGCAAAATCTTTGTTTCCTTTTCATTTATCTGGGGGTAAAAGATAGATTCTAGGGGGTAACCTGGCTAAGGGAAAGCTGTTTCTACAGCTGATCCAGAGATGCTCTGCCCTGGTTTTGGCTGCTGAAATGTTCTGAGTCACTACTTGGAGTGTCCCCAGTTTCACAAAAAGTGCCACAAGGACCACAAAGCAGAACCTTTGTATATATGGAGGGTTGGGAAGAATGAAGGGGGTTGTATTGAGGGCTACCACCAAATTCACATGGGAGTTTTTGTCCTCAAACAGAATATCAGAAGACAAAAATGCCTTCGATTTCTGGCAGGGGGCCACTATGCCTCATGGCTGGTGACAGTAAACTGTGAAGAAAAGTAGCCCAGGCTGCATTTGAGCCGTCACTGAGTGACTGGAGCAATCGATGGAAATATGACCTTTCTACTTATACTTTTCTACTTCAGCTCAGTGCTTTTTGCAGGCTCTTTTAGTATATACAGCAAGCTGAAAGCTCTTCTTTCATGGACTTTTTAGGAAGAATGTATATTTGAAAGAAACTACTCAAATGGTTTGAACCCAAATGTTTCTTTGTTGGGGGGTTGGTGAGTAAATATTGATGTTGTCACATTTTAAAGGGAAGCTTTTCTTTGTTCGTTCTTTACAATTTCATTTTAAAACTACACAAATTCACAGAATTGTCTCTTCCCACTAAAAAGCCCAGTCCCAAACCAGCTTTCAGTCAAAACTGATCACAAAGGCATGTTCATCACTGCTAATTCTGTTTAGGAAATAGAAGGAGGAATAAATATAGGTCTGGTCACCACAAGCTCATCTCATGTCAGCTCATGGCTTTGTGTGACAGAAAACAGCATATAGGTAAAAAATGTCTTGGAAAAATACAAATTCTTTAAATGTAGAATATGTAGATTTTACTTAATCCATTTTCATATTAATGTATGAATGTGTTATATTCACATTCATGTAGGAGGCAACATGTCGAAAGGAAAGGGAGGCATGTGAGTCATATACATGAAGGTTAGGATCCTATTCAGGCCCTGCGAAAGTTACTTAATCTTTTTGAATCTCAGTTTTCTCACTGGCAAATGAAATATTTGTTCACGTAAAAGTGTTGGCATACTGCATTATGGGCAATTCCGTAAGGGTTAGTCCAATTCTCCTTTGTAATCTCTGTCAAAATAAACTAGTAGGGACGTGATTTTGGAAGCTCTCATTAATTTTTCTTCCTTTTTTTTTTCATACCCGACAATAGCACTGTTACAGTTGGATTTCTTGGTGGGCATATCTAAACTTTATTATAAAATTCTAACACAGAGAAAAGCGGACCAGCTTGGAAGGGAGACCTCAAGAGAGGCTGTAGGTCTCATCTAAGAAGAAAAATAAAATCAATCAAGGGCAAATTTGGGGAGAGAGGAAGAAACCAAGACGTGTGATATCAGGCAGCGTTCCAAAGGCAGGGCCATCCCATCTTTATTATCGAAACTGAGATGCTTTCGAAAGTGAAAAAGAACGAAAAATGCCAAATCAGATGGAATGCTGGGAGAATAGTCCAGAGCAAACCAGGATATACGGTCCAGCACCTTGTCCCATGGGCCTCAAGCAGTGTGATGTCACCTAGACCTCAGCCAGAATCCCCACTGGGTTTCTAGTGGTTAGACTCCCCATGATCAGCTATGCAAACTCCCAGAGCCTCAACTTATTTATTCATGGAAGGAAGTTAATAAAAGCTATGCCTCAGGGCTGCCCTAAGGATCAAAGAAACACACCTAAAGTACTTAGTACAAGTTAGTGTGCAGTAAATATGGATTGTTATTTTAAGTGCATAAGGCATACAGAAAGCCTGCATGGGAAGAGCCTGAGAATAAGGAGACAAATAAATCTCCCAAAGGGAAAGAATTTCCCCCATTCTGACTTCAGTATTACAAAACTTGAAACATGAGGCCATGGAGAGAGAAAGGAAATTTACCGGCATCTTGTTTGGTGCTATTAATTTTGGATTGTGACTACATATTTTTGCCAGGTCGATTACTATTATATACTATATATTTTAATCTAATTAATAATATGTATATCTAAAAAACTGTGGATAGATCCGGGGTCAGGGGTCAAGAGGGAGTAGGTGTGTTTGAGGGAAGAACTTTTGCCGCACTTGTGGGTGCTGGTGGTGAATTTGCACAAGCTAGGAGTGCTCGGCTGCAAAGGTTTGGGATAAATTGGTTACCCTTCCCTGAAAGGTACAAATGGCCATGTACATTCTGGAACTTCCTGCCAAAGAGGAGAGCAACGATTCTCTCCTATGCTCGTTGCGCCTTATTAGGAAGAAAGCTCTCCATCTGCAGGTAAATAAAGACACACATATCAGACACATACATACGAGGTCTGACAATGGAGTTTGTGAACTCCTCCTAGAAAAAGTGCTACACACCTCATTGCTGACTATCACTACGGTCACCATTGAAGTACTCCCCTTGGGAAGCTATGCACCAATGCCAGCACCTACTCCACCCTTCAAAGCAATTTTGGAACTCTTTTTCTGGAATGGCCATCAGAGCTATCGTCGTATTACCCTTGATGTCCTGAATGTCATCAAAATGTCTTCCTTTCAATATTTCCTGTATCTTCAGGTAAAGAAAGAAGTCACGTGGGGCCAGATCAGATGAGTAGAGAGGGTATTTCAATACAGTTATTTGTTTACCGGCTAAAAACTCCCTCACAGACAGTGCCATGTGAACTGGTACATTGTCATGATGTAAGAGCCATGAATTGCCGGTGAAAAGTTCAGGTCGTTTCATCTAATTTTTTCATGCAGTGTTTTCAGCACTTCCAAATAGTAAATTTGGTTAACTGTTTGTCTAATTGGTACAAATTCATAATGAATAATCCCTGTAATATCAAAAAAGGTTAGCAACATCAAAAAGGTTCATGAACTTGTGTTCATGAACTTAATTGACATGTCATACATGAATACTCACTTTGATTCATTCCTTCAAACCATGGAGGCAACACTTGAAAAACCTTAATCAGTGTTTGTTGAAGTTGCTAACTTTGAATAGTATCCAAATACCTGCTTAGTATAAATGTCATATCCTCAGACATCATCACCATGAAACACTTTAGTTGTAAAATAACAGGGGCTTCTGAATATCATGTCATGCATGATTGCTCAGTTATCAGTATGTCTTCACTTTTGTTGTATCTCTATCAGCAAAGCAGAAGAGGAGGTTCACACATGGAATATTATATTTGCTTTAGTGGATACAAATTGGACTATAAATATTTACTGAAATGAGATTGCAATACATTTGTAATGAGAACCATATAGACTGGATAGAGTTCTGTCCTCTTTGACCTGCTCACTGACATTTTCTTAAAGCCAAACCACTTACCAAGTCCCTGCTTTTGTGAGGATGGGAGTTTTCTACCTGCCTTTAAAGAAGTAGTCTTGTTCTTGATTTCATTATTTTTATTTTTAGTAGACAATATATTTTTCCTAGGGTCGTTGAATGTTTTAATTTTAAGAACAAATTAACATATATTTTTTATATTTTTATTGCAACTTTGTATTATTCCAGCAAATAAATTATCTATTTCTACCAACCCATGTGCATAACCAAAAAAGTATGATTCTCGTGCATTTTTCCCCCCAAGTCTGCACTTTTTGCAATCATGACGTATCTAAAAAGAGTCCCAGTTTTGCAGTCTTTATAATGGTAAAGTTAACTTTTGAATTGAGCAATAAATTGGGGTTTTTATTTCCCAACAGAAATAATAGTTTGACGTATTTAAACCAGCAATAGGTAAATTCCCATTCCCTTGGTAGAAAGTGAAATCATCCCAATCCCATGTAAATGTTATCTTGTAATTGACAGGGTTTTGTTTGGCAATTAAGCTTGCCAAGAATAGCAGAACTTGACTTCCCTGAATTTTTTCTTCTCCCTTTCTTTTTTTCTTTTTCTTTTTTTCCAGTTCTTATTTTGGCAAGTTGTTAGTTGTTTTGATTTGGAAGTTCTTTTATAATTTTTGGAGAACACCTTCAGCAATGTGACTGTGTGATTGAAAGACACATCTCAGCTAGGCAATTTAATACATGTCTGGTAGAACAGTCTAGCCTGGCTAGCAGTTGTTGGCAAACAATTGTCTATTACCAGAAAGTAAAGGGAGTGAGTAAGACATTTCCCAACTCCTTCCCCTTTTCTTTATTTTTATATTGATCTTTGAATTAACAGAGCAAAATTGACCTGAATCGTTTTGACTTTGGGGAAGAGCCAGAAGTCGCAAGGTGCCAGATCCGGTGAATAAGGTGGATGAGGACACACCAGAAGCGATGTGTGAAACGGAGACTTTCTGCTGTGATCACAAAATATGGTGAACACTGATGCTGAATGCCATCCAACGGAAAGGCAGGGAACTTCAATACGGGAAGCAGCCCGTGGAATCTTAGTAACAGTATGTGACAAGTTTCAACTTGTTCAGTGCAGTCAGTAGGGTGTGAGCTACGATTGAGAGAAAGGTGTGTTTTAAAGTGTGCTGTAAATCATCCTCCCTCATGACAATGCTCCATGTCACACATCGCTTCTGGTACATGGCAATTTCTGTCAAATGAAAATATTACAGTGTGTCCTCATCCACCTTATTCACTGGATCTGGCACCGTGTGACTTCTAGGCTTCCCCAAAGTCAAAATGTTTCAATTTATTAATTTTTGTTTTATGGGGGTGCTTTTGGTTTCATGTCTAATAATTCCTTGCTTAATCCAAGATCAAAAGAGTTTCTTGTATGTTTTCTTCTAGGATGTTCATAGTTTTATGTTTTATATTTACATCTATGATCCATTTAGAGTTAATTTTTGTTTAAGGAGTGAAGTTTGGGGTAAAGTTCATTTTTATTTTTGAATTTGGATATCCAAATTTTCTAACACCATTTCTTGAAATGGCTACCTTTGCTTCTTTGCAAAAATCAATGGGTTGTATTTGTGAAGGTCTATTTCTGGACTCTTTTGTACATTGATCAATGTGTCTATCCTTTCACCAATACAACACTGTCTTGATTACTGTAGCTTTACAGAAATCTTAAGATTGGGTGCTAAGATTACTTCAATTTTACTCCTATTTCTCAAAATCGTTTTAGTTGTTTCAGTTTCTTTGCTTTTCAATATAAATTTTAAAACAAATTTGTTGTTTTCCTAACCATTGTCACCCCAATAAATTTTAATTAAAAAAAAAAAGAAATATGAAAGAACAATGAACTACATAGTATGGGCACCTTCTTCAATCATGCCTTTTTCTGTGTACACACACGGGCTTTTGCTCAGAAGGCTGAGATAGAAAAATAACAATGACTTGTATGAAAATTGTATAATTCATAAAAACTCTATGTTAATATTCACACTTAAAAATAAAACAATTATTAAATCAGTAAAAATAAATAAGTAAATAAATAAATAAATAAATAAGTTTGTTTATATTTACAAAAAATTCTTGCTGGGGTTTGATTAGAATTGCGTTAAGTCTATAGAATAATTTGGGAAGAATTAAAATTTTTACTATTGTTGAATCTTCCAATTTATGAACATGGAATATCTCTCCATTTATTAGGATTTTTAAAAATTTCTTTTATTAATGTTTGCAGTTTTTGGAAAACAGATCTTGTATATTTTGTTAGATTTATTACCTAAGTATTTCATTTTTGGTGCTATTGTAAGTGGTCTTGTGTTTTAACTTTGGTTTCCAGTTATTGTTGGTATATAGAAATACTATTGATTTTTGAGTGTAGACTTTTTATGCTGTGAACTTGCTAAACTCTAGAGTTCAACTAGTTATTAATTTTTTGTAGATTAATTGGAATTTTATGTATATATAAACATGTTATCAGCAAATAGCAATGGTTTTATTTCTTAGTTTCCAATCTGTATACCTTTTACTTAATTTTATTTTATTGCACTAGCTAGGACTTTGAGTGTGATATTGAAAAGGAGTGGTAAAAGTAGACATCCTTGATTTGTTTTTCAATCTTATGGGGGAGTTTCCCCTAGTCTCTGAGTGTTAATGAACCCCTTCCCTGCTCCTTGAGACAGAACTAGAAGGCTTCTCTTATAGTTCTCTCTTTCCACACTGACGCCACTTCCATGTTTCAGGCTGCCTATGTCTAGGCCAAGTGATAGCAGAAGGAAAGGAAATTGTGAACTCACCAATAATTTGGTTATAATTTGAATTATGGTATTTCCCCCCTAAACTTCCTAGTACCCTTTACTTTTCCAAGTCTTCAAATATCTGCTGTAAATGTTCTGTCCAGATTTTATAGCTTCATTGAGTGGGAGAGGCAGGGTGGTGTGTTTCCTGTCTTACCTTGAACCAGAACCCTCTTATATTTTTTAAAAATAAGAAGTTTTTTTGTTTTTGTTTTTGTTTTTTGTAAATACTTTTCAACCCTAAAATTTTGTTAGTAATTCTTAGGGAAATTTTATGGGGAAAATGTTTTAATCCTGTTTAGAAAAAGTACTTGGAATAAGTTTTCTTCCCTTTGCATTTCTTTTTGTGTGTCTGTTGAAAGGTGGGCATTTATGTGTTATATATCTTAATATTGAAAGCAAATGATTATAGGGTGCAGGAGGAAAACAGTTTTCTCTTCCCACCACTTAATGCCCAGGCAGATACACAAAGAGAAGCTAATTATTTTCTTGCCTTTCAGTCAAATCTTGGATAGGACTCTTTGCTTATCTTGTCACTCCCATATTAAATACACGCACACACACACACAATGTCTGACAATTACATTCGCCAACTCATCCTAGAAAAAGTGGGACATACCTCATTGCTGAATATCACTACGGTCACCTTCGAAGTACTCCCCTTGGGAAGCTGTGCACTGATGCCAGCACCTAGTCCACCTTTCAAAGCAATTTTGGAACTCTTTCTGGAATGGCCATCAGAGCTGTCGTCATATTACTCTTGATGTCCTGAATGTCATCAAAATGTCTTCCTTTCAATATTTCCTTTATTTTCAGGTAAAGAAAGAAGTCATTGGGGGCCAGATCAGGTGAGTAGGAAGGGTTTTCCAATACAGTTATTTGTTTACAGGCTAAAAGCTCCCTCACAGACAGTGTGAAAAGTTCAGGTCATTTAACTTTTTCACACAGCCTTTTCAGCACTTCCAAATAGTAAACTTGATTAACTGTTTGTCCAGTTGGTACAAATTCATAATGAGTATCAAAAAAGGTTAGCATCATCATTGCAACAAGTTCATGAACATAATTGTCAGACCTCGTGTGTGTGTGTGTGTGTGTGTGCGCGCACGCGCGCACTTCAGTCATTGTGTTATGCCAAACCATTTCAGTTCAGGAATTATTATGTATACTCCTATGTAATAATCAAAACTTCAGCCTTATGTTGATGTAAGAAACGTCCAAACCTGTAGAGAACTTTAATGAGTTTATTTGAGCTAAACTGACAATTGCCAGGAAGCAATATCTCAATCAATGGATTAAGAAAATGCTCTGGAAAATGGCAGTTTTCCAACTTATTTTACATATTAGAATCAAAGGAGGCAATGGAAGGAGTGTTACATGAAATCTATTGGTGGTAGATTTAAGGAGGTGGGAAGAAGCAAAATGGGGAAATCTCTGGGATTGAATAAAAAGTAAAATGGAGAGACACATACTTATTTTACATTGGTGGGCACAGGATAGTTAACAATTAACATTTTATAGCACATAGAGATGGTATTTGGGGAACAAGATAACAATGAGGGGCTCTGGTATGGTGGGTTGTGCCCTGGGCAGTCCAAAAAAGGGATTACTCTGACATCCCATGGGTGTGTTATCTTAGATGCAAAACAGTTATATTGCTTTGTACACCTGAAACTAATACAGAAAAAAAGGCAGACAGCCTCACTTAAGGTAAAGATTGACCTTTGAAAAGGTAGCTACAGGCCAAAGATGTGACTGTTGGTCATGACCCACTTTTAGTCAGGAATTTTTATGTTCAGACTGTCCTATGTGGTTAATTTTGGTCTCTGAGTTTGTAGGGCCTGCCATGCTGGCCTTCTCTGAGCTTGTTAGGTTTAATATAGGGCTCCTTTTTAGTCCACACTTATTTTAAAGTTGAAGCTTTACTCCTGGGACTACTCCAGACCAGGGTCTTATAGAGGCAAAGAGGCAGAATTGTCATTTTCTCTGTTTTGCCTACCAGCACTTCTCTTTTCCCTCCTCCAGTCACTAGGCCCCTTTGGCTTCCCTAGGCCTGAAGGATAGAGTTGGAAATGTGGAGAAAAGCTAAGAGTTGGGAAAAGTATGCTCACTGGCACTAGTGTGAGTTGACATTGGCCTTAGTCTTGGCAGATGTTTAAAGCTATGCTGACTCTTTCTCAGTTGCAGGGTTTTCAGACACCCCTCCCTCTCTGCAGCTTTCACCTGCAGATGCATGACACGAGTGATGGATGCACCACCTCCACAGAAACTCTCAGTGGTAGGCTTTCAACACCCATTCAGGTGGTCCTTTTAGCCAAAATTTATTTAATATTATTCCAGGCCAGGGCTTCCTCTCTCTCTCTCTCCACATACACATATAGTCCACAGGAAAATACACCAATTTCTCAAAACATGGCCCTCTATTCTGCCGCTTCTTGTCCTTTAAATCTCTTAGGTGTTGGTCAGAACATAGCTTATTATATCTCCTAAACTGTATAAGTATTGTTGAATATTTCTGGATTAGTCCTACTAATCCTGATGGGTCGCATAGCACATCGGCAATTCTCTCCAAAGAAAGAAATCTCTCCAATTTTCTACAAATGTGTCTCAGACTCTCCACCTTATTTTATAGGGTTAATGGGAAGGTCACAGAGTGACTGTCTACCACCATCTTTACAAGTCCTACTTATAGCATGGCAGCTTGCTTTGGAATGTAAGTAGGTAACCTAACCAAAAGCAAAAGTGGAAGAATTTTTTTTTAACCTCCTGTTACATTTATAAGCAATCCCTTTGATCTTTACATGATTGATAACACATGTTAGCTGGAAGAAGATAAGTCATGTGCCAAATGTAGCTGGTGATTTAGCAGAGAAACAGACTAGTTGTGAGAGAAACAGACACATAACAGAGTACTAGTTAGATTCTGTACTGTGTATTTTTTATTCTAATGTCCCCATCAGTGGGAACCTCTTACATGCATTGTTCTCATGGTTGGATGTTACTGCAGAAATGAAGAGAGAAAGAAAGGAGTCGTTGCTCTGCTTTGAATTTCAAAATTCTGGAGATTTCAGGCTTTTACATCATTTACCAAAGTGTGAGTGAATGCCTGTTAATGTAAAATATGATTTTGCCACCATGCACAGAGGTGGGGGAGAGAAATTTCACAAGAGAAAGAGACATAAAAAGAAGGTTTTAAAGAAGGTGGGGGGATCCTTACATGTCTTCCTCGAACCAAGTCTGTGTCAGAAGAGAAACTATAGGTAGATTTTAGGGACCTAACAGCAGAGATTTGTGTCTCACATTATAGGATTACCACAGGAAATGCTATCCACTTTTTAAAGACCCCACAGCCATAATGGAGCAGCAATTGGAATAGCAAAGCAAAAAGTCAGGGAATGGCAGAGAGAAGACCTGAGACAAAACCCTGAACTCTCGTGGTCTGGGAGAACATTCAACATTTTCCCATGGTCGTGAGAGAGAAGAACAGCAGATGACTCAGAAGAGGCCTTATAGAATACAGACTATGTGACCCTGAATACTAGATGCCATGAGTATCAATAGCTACCAGAAACAGTGGGTTCCATGACCAGTGGCCAAGACCAGGCAAGACATATTAAACCACAGCAGGGAGTTCAAGTGATTACTATGGACTGAACATGTGCCCACTCCCTCTGCCCCCAAACTTCCAGGATACCACAGCGTTCTGAGTCTCCTCCAAAACCAGATACCACTCAACTGGAAGGGAAGGACAAGTGGTAGTGATACTCAAGAATTAACTGACTTGTTAACAATAATCATACAAAGTTTTAAACCAGAAATATCTCATATTGGCAAGATTAAGCTTTCCACTGCTGAATTATATTCAGTTTTGTACAACTGAGTCTATGACTGTGAAATTAAAATCCATTATATATTAATACATGTATATTTGCCCACTAAATTGTGCACAATTTGAGGGCAGAGCCCAATTATAATAGATTATTTTGTCCCTAGGACCTAGTAAAAATGCCTGAAAGAAGGTAATAATTGAGGTAGCAGATACTATATTAAATTAGGATGAAAGAAATAAAACTCGTAATTTGTGAATTAGTTGTCCCTGTCCTCATAAATACAATTGATACCATGTAATGAAATCTTCAGCTCTCCATTTCCTTTTCCTCTGAGACTGAGTCTGGCCTCACTTTTCATGGTAGCAAGCGAACATCTATGATAATTTCTCTGGTACTTCTTCTTTTTCCTGTACCTGCCAATATACTCTGCAGGTGAGAGTCACTCCTATGGTTAACCCTTCTCTTCTAAAGATTAGAACTTAACAGAAACATACAGAGCTGGAAAAGGAGTCAAAAGATAAAAACAAACATTAGAAAAAGGCCTTTGAAAAAGAAAGTACAGTAATTCTTTGCTGTAAAGCCTCTTATAAAAACATGTTTGTACAATTAACATGATTCTTCCATTAACATTAGGAAAAAACTTTTATGTATAGGGAAATTAGCCTTTCCTAGATGTCTCTGAGCGGTCAACACAACTCTTCTGCCATGTCAGGAAACTACTTTTTAATGCCATTTATTATTGATTTCCCTTCCACCTCAGCTGTTATCTATTTTCTGTTAGAAAGAAGGGAAAGGTATGGGCAAGGGACAGAATTCCTCACCAACCATTGATAAGACATCCTATTAAGTCATAATTTCCTATTTAAGTGTTTTAACTCTAAATGTAATTTTTAGAAAACACCAAAGCTTTCTTGAGAGCAAGAGTGATTAATTCAAGGACAGTCTTTTGTTTTTTACCCAAAATTGAGAAGGACCTTTAAAAACCTAAGCAACCAAAGAATGTTTCCATAGCATCACATGGGTTTACTAAAAGCGTTTTTACAGACTTTATTTTTTAAAATGTAGCTTGCATAATTTTGAGCATGAAATTTGATTAAATATGAATCACCTAGTTTCTCTTCATTCAGAGAAAACTTAACAGAGCTATACAGGAATAGCCTGGTACTCAGGTTTTGCCATATTAAGAAAAAGACTAAATAGGTTGGATCTCAATCAGGAAGTTGCACTTTCTTATCAAACAATACAAAATAAGAAAAAAAAAAACACTGTAGTTTTCAGACAACACAAGAGTAGACTACAAAGATAGCAGAAGTGATGGTCATGATAAATATATATAATTAGTTTCAGTTAAACAAAACAATGTAAGAGTTAGACATTTACACCCCTCACAAAGTGATAAACCCCTCCCCCAATCTACTAGTCCTCTGACATCATATATGGCTGCTAAAATTCCATTGAATCTATTCCCTATGCTGCGACCATATATATATATATTAAATTATAGTTGACATTCATTGTTATTTAGCATCAGCCTCAGGTATGGAGCACAGTGGTCAGGCATCTACACTGTCCCTGAAGTGCCCATCTGACATCCTACAAAATCTTTACAACAAGGTGAGGGGATCAGTGATTCTATTTTTAATCTTTCTGCCTTTGAAACTATAGGTTAATGATTTGATGGTGCTTAGATGAGGTGGACAGGTGTCTTCTGGTGATGAGAATGGAAAGATAATTCTTCTCTATACTGAGAGAAAGTATAAAATAATAATGAAAATGTGAGCTCTAGGGCCAGACTGCCATGGTTGGAATCCCAGTTCCTCTGATTTCTAATTATGTGACTGTAAGGAAGATAAATAATTTCACAATACCTGGGTTTCCTTGTGTATAACATGGAGATACTAATGTATTTACCTCAAAGAGTTGTGAGGATTGAATGAGTTAATCAACGTAAAGCAATTAGAACAGAGTTTGGCACATTGTGAGCACTCAGCATTGCTAGTTATTTTGCGTAATTACTGATGATTGGGTTTTATTACAGTGCCCTAGACATAACCCCCATATTCAGTTAGTCTTACTATATATTATTGCCAGAAAGGATAGTTTAAGATCAGCACTCAGATATCCAAATTTTACTCTGAGAGATGTCAAGTGATATTTCATTGGTTTATATCCAATAGTTCAATATAGCAAGACAAGTCATTTATTTACCCCAGGGGTACAGAAAACATCTCAAAACATACATGCATGTATACTACATTTTCCAAAATTAGACATCATCTTTATAATTAATAATTATAATTGATTTTCTGTTGTTCTGAGAGATGATTGGTAATTCCTGCCTAAAAATTTCCAACTAAAATTCTTATGGCATGCCATATAGATCTAGAGGTTTGAGGCTTTGATTGGCTTTTCATCCATCTGTAGCTTGAAACTAGGCCTGTTATCAGAGGAAAATGTTGGCACTGCATGTAAGTAATTTCTCAGCCATCCAAGTGAGGTGGCCCTTCATTCAGATCCATGCCTTGATTAGATTTTTTTTATAAGAAAATGTTAACCTTGCTTTCTGCCTAGTTGATTGTTAAATATGTAACAGGATATTTGCACTGAATTTTTCTTCTGGGGAATGTTTTTGAACTTTTTGATGACCAACTGTTATTCACAAAAGAAAACTCACATTTATGGAAAAATATCTAAAAGACGTGAATTCTTCAAGACATTCCACATTTTCCTCTTAGATCAAGCAACACTACCAAGAGTAAGACACTAATGTTATACCATTTGGAGTCATCATACAACCGATTTTATTGAAGTGTTTCACCAAATTCATCGCTGTGTCTATGACAGATGCATTGTTAAGGACATTATCCACTAAATAAAGGAGAGCACTGGAAAAACGATTCTCAGATTTCTCAGAGAAAACAACGATTTCTCCATTATAAAAATTTTTGTTTAAAAAAAATCTTATTCTGGTTCCTTATTTGCTTTGACCATGAGGACACTTATTGTTTCTAGCAACTTTTCTGTGTTTGTAAACCATTATCAGTCAGGCACAGAAAGTACGGAAAGCAAATGCTTACATTTGCACAGTTTGCTGAGGAAAAGAGAACAAGCTGTTTGTGGCCAGAGGTAGCCAGCCCAGGCCTGGGTCAGCCAACCACACCTGGCTTCCATGATTGCCCAGAGTTCACTGTGTTTGCACACCCAAAAACCATTCCTGGTATACCACTCGGACATCTCTGTAGCAAATATTTATATGCTATCCTTTCAAATTGTATGAATCATTGACATCAACCTTAAAATCTTTGTGGAAGAAGGCAAGAAATTAAAAAAACGAAATAACCAAATTGAGCAAAAGCAGAGGAGAAACAGGACATAGAATTCCAAGATTATAAAAGTGCAGAACAGAAGTGTAGTAGCAGACGGGCCATCAGCATTTGCAGAGGACCCTAAGGAGAATGAAAACTCATCAGTAATCCTGGGCCTTGGTATGTAAGTGTGAACTTGGGTTCAAAGCCCAGATGAAAACTAAGAAATATCTGAATGGCTAGGGTCATCATATGACAAAGACAGTTCCCAGTGTAGATTAGTAGGGAAGAAGATTGGGGAGATGAAGAAGTGGATTTTCAGAAACTGGAAAACATAAGGAGAAATGCATTCTTAGGCATGACTGGATAAAAGGTGTTACAAGTGTTCCAAGGAAGATCTAGAAACTGACATCAGAAACTCCACTGTAAATAATGTGAAATTAACTTTAATATCTGTACTTTAGTCAACATTTCAGTAAAATGTGCCCAATATTCAGTACGTAGTATACTTTTAGTCATTTAAAATTAATTATTTTTTGTTGTGGTTATCTTTCGTTCTTATTATGTGACTGTAAAACTGCTGCAACCTTTATTACAGTTGGCTCACTGATAGAATAGTCTTTACTTTTTAAGGCAAGATTTTTAAATCTAGAATGGAACAAAAGCAGGTGATATGTGCTCCTCAGAAAATGTTGTTTAGACAAGACTTATCTCTCCTTCTATAAATGCTACACAATACAACTGCAGCAAACAAATAGATTCTTCTAGCTATTTGCTGACAATTCCCATATTAACATCCTCAGCCAGTTCAAACCCTACAATTGTATATTCAAATTCCCACTCAACTTATCTACTTGGCTGTCTTTCAGACATTCTAATTTCAAAATGTCTTAAAATTTTTCTCTAGTTTTTGCCCCCACACCTCTACCACCTAGAGCCTTCCTCATTCAGTTGGTGATAATTGCATCTTTCCAGTTGCTCAGGTCCCACTGCGGAGTCTCTTTGACTCTTTACTCCCCGTATGATAGTCAATCCATCAGGAATCTTTGTTCATTCAAAATATATCCAGAATTTAACCACTTCCTCTGCTTCCTCCATCAACACCCTGGTCCAAACCACATTCATCTCCCATTGGAAAATCGCAATAGGCCCTAAGTTAACTTCTGCCATTTTTGCCCCTTTACAATCTATTTTCAACACAGTAGCCAGAATCCTCCTTGAATAAGGAAATCAGATCATGTAACACATTATTATTATTATTATTATTATTATTATTATTATTATTGTATTATGTTATATTTACATAAGCCCCTAGCACAGTGCCTGGTGTGTAGTCTGTGCCTATGACTGAATGGATGGATACTCATTCTTAGAAGAGAACACTGATACTTAGGGAAAGTGACTCAGTTGCTCAATACCTCATAGAGAGTAGCTGAATTAATCCAGGTCTTTGGACTCCACTCCAGTGTTCTTTTCACTGTCCTATGCTTCCTCCTAGACATGCTGACAGAATCCTCATGGTAGATATTAGGATTTTTGGAGGAAAGGTGTTGAACTGACTCGCAGGAGGTTGAGTTCCAGTCTTGCCCCTCAGCAGGTAGACTCTAAGAACCGTAGATTTTGGCTTGCAGGAGGCAGTTGAACTAGATAATTGCTAAGGTCCATTCTAGAGCCAAGTAAGTCCAGTGACACTGCAAAATTTCCCAATTTTCCCATATCAGTTTGACTAAAATGTCCCTCGGGAGTATCAACAGGACAAGGGAGCCTACCAGATTTGCTAACTGCTTCTTAGAGTCCCAAATACAGTCAGATCTAGTAACCATGTTAAGCGGGGCAAGTTTTCCCAGGGCTGGTTACTAACCAGTGACATTTGGCTCAGTTGGCACTTTCAGTGGTGAAATACACAAATGTGGTTTTTTTGGTAAAGCTGAGTGTGACATCCATCTATGTACTTATTTATTTATTTTGTAACTTTACTTTGTGAAATCAAACCCATCCAAATAAGTGGTATGGTGCCTTAGGGTTTATAACAAGCTTGTGTGTGTGTGTGTGTGTGTGTGTGTGTGTGTGTGTGTGTTTGTGTGTGTGGTATTGTTTTTGTTTGTTTGTTTTAGCTCCTTAGGTTAGAGCTCACTGTAGATACATAAACATGTATATATTTGTACAAGTATTTGTGTTTATTCCTCTGTCTCAAATGCAAGTTTTTGTCTCAAAATACGCTTTCCCACGCATGCCTTTATTCCATCAAAACCAGTTTTCCTACAGTTCCTCTTAATCTTCATCCTTTTTTGTTTATTTGTTTCTTCTCCCTCTCCTTTCTGCCTCCCTCCCTGTCCTCCTCTCTCTCTCCGTTTTTCATTCGTTTGGTATGTTCTATAGCAGTGGCTCTTGCTGTGTCAAATGCATCATAGCATGGCCATGGAAATCTCTCTGTAAATGGCCTGGAATTTAGTTTGAAGTCTAACATTACAAAGGTGCTCATCACTTTTCCAGCTTAGTTCTCCAGTCTCAAGTGTCATCAATTCCAATCTTATTCTTTTCAGTTCTGCAGATTAACCCATAAAACAAGCAAGAAAATAAATTATGTTTTATTTATTCACATTATTATTAATATATATTTTAAACATGTACTATGTTTAAAATGCTTTGTGTGCCACACAAGATAAAAGATAAATGTTGGTTAAATTGAATAGAATAAACTCTGAGTTACTGACATCTAAGATTACAGACCTGTGTTTTGTGTGTTTGTGTGTGTGTGTGTGTGTGTGTGTGTGTGTGTGTGTGTCTTAGGACTTGAGTGAGTTTGCTGATGTTGGATACATGAGTACTAGACAGTCTATCTTAAAGTTTTAAGGCAGAATATTGGTATTATCTCATTATTCACCTAGTAAATTGGAAGTTTTTTAAGGTCAACACTATATCTTATTTGTATATCTCCTTTTTCCTGTACAATAGTACCTGGCACATTTTATGTAGCCAATTAATGTAGAATATGCAACTCTCTGGAGTTTTTATGCAAATGGAACTACTTCTGGTAAACTAATTCTGATCTGACCACAGTGGGAATCTGAAGTCAAAACAGGCTACCTCAACTTCCCGGAACCTGGAGGAAAAGCTTGGCCTTCTGGGATTGTTTGTCCAGTTGCATTTGGGTGAATCTTCTTATGCCTGAATCTCCCCCGTTATTTACTCAGACTTACCTGCAGTCTTAGGATCTGCTGATGATAGAATCATTTCCAAAGTTCTTGAAATCAAATACCCTTCACTGAAGCATTACTGGATATGGAATGAATCAGAAACATGTGGATTAAATTTCCCTGAAAATTTCTTGGGTTATAAAAATTAAGGGGAAAAAGAGTTTGGCCTGATGCATTGTGGGTGATGCCAAAACTAAATTGTTTGAAAAATGTGTGTGCCTGTTAGATAAACAAACAAACAAGTTTTATTTCCCTCTTGCCTTGTAAAACCTTCTACTCACTGTAAAAATCTTAGATCAGCTGCAGCCAGGTTTTATAAAGGTTTTTGAGAAGTCTATGGTTTCCTTTTCCTGATCATTGAAGGCAAATAGATAAATTCTCCTGAGAATGCAAGTAAGTGATGCTGATGTTTCTCAGTAGGTTTCAATGAATCAAGTGATAGAAGATGTATTTGTAAGATTTCCTTGATTTCTGACTGTTAACTGAAGATTTTATTAAAATAGTTTACTTTATAAGAGAAGCAGCTGACTTGTTCAACCTGAGCTATTTTGAATATATTCAAAGCTTTGACATGATATACATATATGTGAAAAGGTGAAAATGACTTTGTCATTCACACAACAGACTTAAATGTAATTAAGTCCCCAAAACCTACTTAATGAAAGGACGTATTTTAGGATCAAAACAACTTTTATTGTAATGGCTGTTATTATTCTCATCCTCTCCACAAAAATCATCAAATAATTAGTTAAGCATCTACGAGGTTGGACAATTAAGTTCGCAAACTCATCCTAGGAAAAGTTCTACATACCTCATTGCTGAATATCACTATGGTCACCTTCAAAGTACTCCCCTTAGGAAGCTATGCACTGACGCCAGCACCTAGTCCACCCTTCAAAGCAATTTTGGAACTTTTTTTCTGGAATGGCCATCAGAGCTGTCATCATATTACCATTGATGTCCTGAATGTCATCAAAAAGTCTTCCTTTCAATATTTCCTTTATCTTCGGGTAAAGAAAGAAGTTACTGGGGGCTAGATCAGGTGAGTAGGAAGGGTGTTCCAATACAGTTATTTGTTTAGTGGCTAAAAACTCCCTCACAGACAGTGCCGTGTGAGCTGGTGCATTGTCATGATGCAAAAGCTATGAATTTTTGGTGAAAAGTTCAGGTCATTCTCATCTAACTTTTTCATGCAGCCTTATCAGCACTTCCAAATAGTAAGCTTGATTAACTGATTGTCCAGTTGGTACAAATTCATAATGAGTAGTCCCTCTGATATCAGAAAACGTTAGTAACATCATTGCAACAGGTTCTTGAACTTAATTGCCAGACCTCATTTGTGTCTGTACCCAGCACAATTTAAGGAGAACCACATGGATTTGGTCCCTGGTAATTAGACAGACATGACTATGTACACCTTAGTACAGCAGAAGGAAGAGGTTAAGAAATAAATGGGCCACAGGATATTTCTGTCAGTGGCTCTCACACTTAAGTGTGTGTAACTATCATCTAGAAAAGTTATTAAAAATACAGGTTGCAGAGGTCTCCTCCCCTCCGCTGAAATTTCAACATAGGGACCAAAAATCTGCATTTTCAACAATGATTCGTGTTGATTATGATGAAAATTATTAAAGTAGCACAAACATGGATTTAGAAGTAAGAAGAGAAAATTTACTGAGGTTGATATTGGAAGGAAGGACTGAAGAAATTCTACCCCAAAACAGGCATAGAAGGACAGTTCCACTACCTAATCAACACCAGTTTGTGTAAATGCTGGTTTTTAGACTATAATTATGAATTTCCAGAAATGCAGCATTCATGAGTATTTACTAAGTGCCAGAAAAGATCTGAAAAATACAAATACAAATCCATGCCTTTATGAATTTTACATTCTAGTTTGGGGACACAATCTATAATAAAAAATAGTTTGTATATCAGGTAGGTATGAGTGTCAAAGAGAAAAACAACGGGGGTGAAGAGGCTGAAATTTTAGGAAAACTGGAGAGAAGAGGCCTTGTTAAGAAGGTGACATTTGAGCAAAATTTAAGGAGGCAAGAGAACAACGAATAGTCGCTGGAACACCCTAGTTTGAAACTTCTCGGGCTGAGGGGACAGCAATTGCAGAGGCCTGGAAGTGGAGCATGGATGACGTAGCTGGAATGGAGTGAGCCAGGGGAGCGCTGTATTTCCCTGAAAATAAGACCAGGTCTTATATTAATTTTTGCTCCAAAAGATGCATTAGGGTTTATTTTCAGGGGATGTCTTATTTTTTCATGTACAACAATCTACATTTATTCATGTACAACAATCTACATTTATTCATTTATTCATGTACAAATATCTACATTTATTCAAATGCAGTCATGTCATCTTCTTCTGGAAATAGTCATAACTTTCCAAACCCTGAATTTCAGCTTGAATTTTTTGTGACTCCATTTCCTGTAGAACTATTGGCCCCAATCTCTCATGTCCAGCAATAGAGCTCTCCTTAAATGAGCACTTCTTGTCCATGTAGCCTGCTCGTAGTGCATTGGCAACACAGCTGTCAGTGATTTTATCCCATGAATTCTTCACCCAAGTCACAACCTCTTGCAGGCTAGGCTTCACAAAGTTTCCACGCTGATTTCTCTCCATTCTATTTTCAATGTAGTCATTGATTTCCATGTGCAAATGGTCCTTGGATGGCTTGTTCATTGCAATATCAAGAGTCTGAAGATAGGCAGTCATTCCTGTGGGAATCTTTATTTGATCTATTCTTTTCTCTGCAAGGAAGTTCTTCATGACTTTAGCGCAGTGAGTGCTGGCTGAATCCCAAACTAACAGACCTCTCTGGCCACCTCGCAAAGCAAGTGGCAGCATTAAATCGACCCACTTCCTTATAACTGCTTGTGTGCACTAGGCTTTTTCGGTTTCAAGAACATAAATGCCTGAAACACGTTCAACCTTATCTTTCTTGCCCTTAGTGATGATTAGAGGTGGGGTTTGCTTTCCATCCAGACAAATTGCCAAAATACAGGTAACGTGCGCACTTTCATAACCAGTGTAGAGAATGTAGATTGATGAGGCCCCCCTCTGATCAATTGTTGTTTGAGATCCTTGGCCCATAAACACTGCAGTTTCATCCATAGCAATCATGTTGGAGAGTTGGTATTTACAAAAGTCGATGCCATCAACAAAGGACTTGAATGCAAGTACATGTTTAATAACTTCAGTGTCTTCCAGCTTGAACAGTGTTATCCATCTTAGGAAGCCATCCAGCGAGTGTTGTAATGCTTTGAGCTCTTCTGGGGATATTTCTAACTGTGGTGCCATTGCAAGGGCAAATGCTTGAATGTCAGCCCCGCGCACAGCCAAAGTCTTTGTTCTCCTGTCAGCAATCCATTCACAGATGATGTTTTCCAGCTCAGGATATAATGGTTGCCAACCTGATCCACACTTGTGCTTCTTAGCATTTCCCTCTTCCACCTGTTGACTCAGGTTATCGTACTCTGCTTGCCGTTTTCAGACTATTCGGAGATCCAACTTCTCTTTGCAGAAAGCTGTAAGATTCTTGCTCAGGGAGTCCTCCACAATTCCTTTCTTGTACTCGACACAATAGCTCTTTCTTTTTGCACTCTTCTTGTCTGGAGGTCAAAATATTATTCCCTTTAAGTCTACCGTTAAATCAAGTGTTAAGTGAAGACTTACGAGACAGGAGTGGCAACAAAAATCATGACAGTTAAGAATGATGGTCCACACAAAAGCGATAAAAAATTGCAGGCACCAAAATCTGGAAAACGTTTCTTTATTTCACATGAGTGCATTAAGTACATCCGTTACAACACACTACGTATCAAATTATGAAGATTCATATTAGACACAACCCTGTCCATTCGTTATTAAGTGCACATGTTTTTCATGAGTTGTGTCTGTACTCTGATTGGTCATTCAGCAATAAGTCTCTAGTGCATCTGTTTACATAGGCGTTTACCTCTCGTCCAAAGGCGCCCCCTTGGGTCTTTACAAATACTTAATTATAATTTATATTATCATATATTTTAAGTATTAATGTCAATAATATTATTTATTTATATTTAATTACATATTAATATTATTATTTTATAATTCAATACATCTGTCGTGTATTGCAATGGGTATACTAAATGTGTCTGTCTGGCTGACAGTCTTAACTGGAGCTTATTTTGGGGGTAGAGCTTATATTACAAGCATCCTGAAAAATCATGCTAGGGGTTATTTTCTGGTTAGGTCTTATTTTGGGGGAAACATGCAGAGGTGAGAGAGAGCTAATCTTGAGGGGGTTCAGCAGATCACAGACTTTGTCTTTTCCTCTGAGTGGTATGGGAAGCCTCAGATGGTTTGAACAAAGGCAAAACTTTCACAGACTGTTTCCACCATAAATGAAGTGGAAATAAAATGCTAATTCACATATTCACTCTATAGCATTTATAGATCTGGCAGTGTGCAGTGGTTGTGTTGTGGGAATGTTGGGATGGATGATAGTTGGAGGAAGGAAAAAGATGGATAAAATGTGGAAAACCTAACCCTGTCCTTAAATTATATTACAATATACTTGGGAATTATAGAAATAATTTAGTCCCTAAACAATTATTGTCCAAACTAGTCAACATTTTCCTCAATTTTCAGGGTATTTTTAAGCATGTAAATATGGACTATTTCTATTTAAGAACGAAGTATATGAGAATTTGGTCACGTTAGAAAGGTATTTGAAATCCATAGATTAAAGTAGAATGTGTATACATGTGGTTAGTGAAATCTTTCATTTCCGTTTCCAAAGAACTATGGTTTTAAGTAAACTTAATACCCGAGAAAGAACCTTAAGAACAATAAATCAGAATCACTACATTTCCTACCTTAGGGAACCCAAGAAGATGCAAACAAGTCATGCAAAATATCTGGAATAACAAAGTATTCCTGACCTCTTCAACATAGTGACTTCAGTCACTAGTAAATTACAGAAGATATTTCAGAGTATAGAGCCAAGAGGTGTTTGTTTTTCAATTTGCTAAGATGCAGCTGGACTTACAGGAATCATGCTGATGCTTCAAATGAATAGACAGTGCTCTCAGAATAAGAGACAGACAAGAACTGGTGACAGAGTTTGGCTAGGATGAGAACCCTTTTGTATGTTGTTGCCTGATTTCATCCTGCCTCAGCAATATCTTTGATTTGTCTCTCTTCTATTTAATTAACAATGCCAAGTAACCAGTGTGACTGAATTTTTCTGTCAATGAATTGATCTGTCTTCTACTACTAGAAAGTCGTAACTCTAAATGTTAGTTTATGACTGACAGATAGTTTTTCCTGGGCACTAACTCTTGAATTCTTTAAATCCACATTATTTGTATGTTAAAGAAAATGAGATTAAATATGCTGTCCATATTTCATAGGTTCCTGGGTGTTAAAGATACTGGAACCTCCTTAATATCATTCTAGCTCAAGGAAAGGTGAAGGGTTTAAGAGGTACAAATTGGTAGTTACAGAATAGTTACAGGATGTAAAGTATTGTGTGGGGAATATAGTCAATAATGTTGTAAAACCTATGTATGCATTGATGGGTACCAGATTTCTGGGGGGAATCACTTCATAAATTATACAAATGTCTAATCACTATGTTGTATACCTGAAAATAATATAAAATGATATTGAATGTTAACAGTAATTTAAAAAATATGGGGATATAAAGTCATGGGAGTATAAAGTACAGCATAAGGAATATAGTCATTAATATTGTAATTGCTATGTACAGTGTCAGATAAGTAATAGTTTTATTAGGGTTATCACTTTGTGAGGTATATAAATGCCTAATCACTGTGTTGTTTTGTATACCTGAAATTAATAAAAAATAATATTTAATATAATTTTATAAAGGGTCACAAGAATAATGAATAGTGACTATCTGGGAATCAAATATTAGAAGTGTGAGGATTAGTCTCATTTTTTTCAGAGGAGGAAATGAAGATAGTTGGCTTGCCCAATTTCACATAGCTAACTAACGTTAGAGCTAGGTCAAGTCCAGTTTATCTCACTTTCAGTGTTAGGCTCTGGAATGTTCTACATGATCAGAGCTTTAACAAGAATCATCTAAGAATCAGTGGATGTTATCTAATGACTCATTACTAAAGGCTCGTAGACTCAAGATAAAGTGATCTAGCCAGCTGCACGCACGTATTTAACATAAAATAGGGCCATGGAATGCTGGAACGGAAATGTGCAGTAGAGAGGGTAGTCCAACTCTCTCATTTTTTTAAGATAAGAAATGTGTTCTGCAAGACTTTCATGCTCCAGCTGCATCCTGGCTCTAGTTCATTTCTTCTTCTAACTCAGTGCTCTTTTATAAATCATTACAGCTTAGATTTGCTTGATATGATTATTTGAATTATGCCAGCTTATTATCTTCATTGGCAGCAAAAATAAAAAGCCGAGGTCTTCTAATTTTTTAAGTCAGGTTTTCTGGTAGCAATCTCAAAATTTTAACTATGAACCATTTCTATGGCTTTGCTAACCAGTCATTTAGAACATAAACTTCTGGATCAGAAAAATAAAGAATTCAAAGAAAAAGAAGCAAAATTTGGTTGAGTTGGCTTGGCTTTCCTGGCTTCTTTAGTATTCAAGTGGGCAATTTGTACAATTTCCCTTGCTTTGATCTTAGCTGCCCACACTACCAAGTTGCAGGCACAATTACTTGCCCATCCCTCCATCCATAGACTTTGAAGAACATGGAAAAAAAACTCACCCATTGTGAAGCTTCCAGACTGAAAGTGCCCACAGTTGTTGCTGCTGCTGACTTGGGCTATATGACAGGAGGCACCTCCAGCCAAGCCTGCCCCCAAGCCACCCACCCTGCCAAACCTCTCGGTCTTGCCAACATCATTTCCTGAATGGCGAAGCTCCCCAGTGTATGTCCACTGGCATGCCCTTGGAAGAGCAGGAATACCCAATCAGGAATTAATTAATGGGGATAAGAAGGCAAAATGGAGCTTTCTATTTAACTTGGAACCATGATAACCACGAAATGGCTCTGGGTATTTTGTGAATCAGATTTCTGTCAAATCCATGTATATTTTGATTCAGATACACTTCAGTGATTGTACTGTTTTTTGGTAAGAACTGTTTGATGTTCAAAAAACCTTGAAGCAGTTTAGATCACTTTCTTTCCCCCTTTTCGAATAGAAGTTTGCGTTTTGTCCACCACAAAGAGAATGCGAATGCCAAAAGGTTTGAGTTTGCTTTGAAAGTCCAAATCCACAAACTGTGATTGGCTTCTACACTTGGCCAGACATGTTCTCCAGGGTTCCAGGCCTTACATCAAATTGGACAGTATGATGTCATAATGAAGAGTGTGCACTGTGGGGTAGGCAACCTGAATTTAAATCCCTCGACTTCGCTTTTGACAAATTGCCCCATCTTGCTTAGCCTCAGTTTATTTCATCCTCCAATGGGGTAGTAAGAGGACCAATTTCCTTGTAACACTGTGCATAGAGCATTTAGGAACCTGGCACACAATAAGCAATTTATGAGAAGATTGGGAGAACTAACTTTTTGGTAAGGTTTATTTGCATTTGGGTGTTTCCTTATCATGTAAGTGAATGGAAATGAAGTTTATTAATAAAGAAGACTAAATAAGCTATTACACAATATTACAGACTGTTAGTTTTAAAAATCATTTTAAAATATCTTGAATGGGTATTACTTATACAACAATTTCTGTCCAACGTATTGCATTATTGCCACCCTTTCTTTTCCTCTCATTCTCTTTTATGCTTTAGCTCAAACTGAAGTCTTTTCCCATTTTTACTAAACCTAAATCAATATTTCTCCTTATTTTCCTCAGTCCCCATACCTCTGAGTGCCTATCAAAGGCATTTGACATTGTTTTAGTTTGATTTTAAAAGCATTTTCTGAAGGAAATGCACTAATAGTGGCCAATGATTAAAAGCGAATGGGAGTGGAACTTTCCGAGACAAGAAGGCAAGAGGAAAGAAGGAAGAATAGGTCCAGAGATGCCAGAAAAAAATGAGCTAGAGAGTCCAACTATGAATATTCATGTAAAATAGAGGGTGGAGGAATCAAACTTAACACCTGAGTGTTAGTGAACTAGGTGGCAAAGTTTTAGTGGAATTCACATAGATCATAATGATACATGAGTTGTGTAATTACAGACTCAGAGTGAGGGCTCAAAACTGTAATTGACTTCAACAGGGACACGGCCTCTGAGTGAGGGCCAGCAGGTGAGCATTGAGTGCTATAGTTACTTCACAGCAGGACTATTAAAGCATGTACTTCATCCTAGAACCTGAGCAGATGTCAAATGAATGGATGCATGAATGGATGAATGGATGAATGAGTGAACAAATTAAATGCAATTACCAGATAGATATTGGGAGCAAAATTTCATTAAATTTATATTTGTATTCCATGTATAGGACTGTACTAGTAGAATAGTCTAACAGACTAAAGCACACTACGTTGATAGGCCAATATTCTGGATCCTGCTAAATGAAAGGAAAAATAAACGAAATGGGTCTCTCTTTTCTACTCTCAGCTTGTGAGAAGAGACAAATAGAATAGTGCACTGGCTCAATAAATTGTTGCTCCTTAGCCTTTCCATCCCAGGAAATGCTGGACAACCTACAGGGGCAGAAGCTGCAGAGAAGGCAAAAGATGAATTTCCAATGGTGGCTCAAAGGAGAGTGTCACTGCCCCAGTAGAAATCATCCAGGTGAATGTGGCCTTGAGCCTTTTACCTCATGGCAGCAAACCTTTCCCCTAAGGAACGGTTAGCACTCAGATTAGTAGTAAACAAAATTTATTTGCATACTAAGAGGTGGTCTCCTAGGAAGTATCCCTCACACAAATTCAATCACCTGAACCTTCCTTTCTGCACAAACCAAAGCCCTTGGACAGGAAGAATCAGCCGAGGTTGCCTTGAACAGGCCATTCATTTTCAACCATTTTGCTATTGACACCACTTCAGTTGTAATTGTTGAAGGCCTTTACTTCCAGGTTGTTGCAGGTTGGGTCCCCCACAAAGTAGATTCTGTGATGGAGATTAATGTGCACGATATTTACCAGGAAGCCATCTGGAGATGAATATGACTGGACAGGAGGGGGTGGAAGCAGAGTCGGGTAGACAGAGAAGTTGAGATGTGATGCAGTTACACTGAAGCCCTCAGGAGATCCTTCATGGAGCTCTGGAGCTAGGATGACACTTTAGAGTTGGGGTAACGTGGTTGGGCTTTTATGTCCCTATATTGATTGAGATGGGATGGGGACATTGGGTAGGGACTTCCGCTCAAAGTCATGGTGACAGATGAAGCAGTTCTCTTCAGCTAAGACAATCCTCCAAGAGGGCTGACAGCCAAGGGCCATCTTCAGGCAGCACTCTCGGCCCCTGGGAGATAAGTCCCGAGTTCCTGAAGGGGAATATGGGCAGCACATCACCACATGCCACACGGGTACTTCTTATGTATTTGTCATGATTTCCTTTTGAGGTCAAAGTAAGTGAAACACAAAAACTGTATGGGAAACTATTTCACAAGATAACGTCAAGTCAGACAGAATACTGTGCTTTTTTGGAATCCCCATGGTGTAATCTTAGTTGGACATTTAGCTGTGATCATACAACAATACAGTTTACTTCCTTAGGTGATTCTTATCCCAAATTCTTATCTGCGTTTAATGAAAAGTTCAGGAGACATTTTTTAATCAGATACATAAAATAGGCAATATTTACTTAATTTTTAGTTATGGTCCACATGGCATTATGGTAGATTTATGCTGTTGGAGAAAAAAACTAATTTGTGTACCAAAATAGGAAAATATACCAACACGTATCAACTTAAAATTGGGCTAAATTCCAAAAGTTTATTCCTAAACCACTGCTTGGAACTTTGAGTTGTATAGATTGATTTATTATAAACTTCATATAGTTACTGCTCAATGGTGTAGGTACTCTTCCTCCCAAGAGTATTGTTTCTAGAAAGTTCTGAGTTCATGAGCCTCTCACATGACTATTATAAATGGAGATATCCGGAGTGGGTTAACTTCATCTGTTTATTTATAATAGAGTGAGAGAGCAGAGCAATTTAGAACGGGAGGGATGATGTATTATGAATCGCTTGGAACTCTTCACCTGAGCATTGAAAGATAAGTAGGAATCAACCAGGCAAAGGTAGGAACTGAGGGGGAGCCTTCAGAAGAGCATTCTAGGCAAAGGAAAACGTGAAAAGGACTTGAGGTAGAAAGGAGCAGATGAGGGTAAGGTTTACTTACTTCTTCCTTTAGTTTAGCTCTTTGGTCTTATGAGGCTTAACTAGTTTGGAGCATAAATAGCACCATGGACTATGGGTTGTCTAATTTTGACAGTCAGTGCTAATATTATTGAGGATCTTTATGTTTTCAAACAAGTCCTGAAAATTGGGAAGCTAGCACAGGAGCAGCTGCTTTCACATGTGATTTTGATTAGGAAATACAGAAAAGCCCACTACACTACACTGCTGGAAAGGGACCTTCTATCCATTTATCAGATTGTCTAAAATTCATTTGGTTGGCTTTTGAGCACTCTTGGTTTTATAGAGAATCATCATTTAAAAAGCAGATATCCTGAAGGGCATAATAATTTAGGAGGAATTTAATTTTCTTACAGATGATCTAACAGAAAGCCTAGACCTCATGAAAATTGAATAATGAGAACCCAGGAGAGAGGGAAGAAGAGGAAATGGGGAACCGGCAATTCAGAGAGAGATGAAAAGGTGTAAAAGAAAATTTTTACCTGCTTGATAGTTCAGCCTCAGGACTTCCTGAATTACAAGGAAAATTTGCCAGTGTTGATTCTCAAATAGTTTTCCTAAAGTCTCCCCCGCCCCCCACTCCCGGTTATCACAGCTCGTGTATTAGAAACGCTAATGTGAAGGGAGGGAGAGAAAGTCCAGGAATATGCAGACTCTTTATGGGTAAATAACAGCCATTTTTCTCGGAGATATTGCAGACATACACGTGTCAATGTATGAGTCACGATGCAAGATTTGTAGTGCAATAAAAGGAATGTGTGCTCCATTCCTGTCTTTCCTGCCTTGAAGAAATCTCAAAAGGAACCTGAATCAAATAGCAAGCTTTTGTTCTCTATACTTTAGCTTCCGGAATTGAAGGAAGTAGATGATGTAGATATTACACTCTCTCTCACAGCCTAACTCACAGCAACTCAGCTCTTGTGTCTATTGCCCTTGATATACTCCATGATTCAGCCATCAACTGCAGAGTCTGTATTATTTATATTGTACACATATTACTTATATCATATGTAAATCATATATTGTTTATAATATATGTGATGCATTTCAGTGTTTAAATAATTTGAAGCAATGGTAATGGGTGAAAAGGATTTGATGGTGGGGATCCAGACCAGTTACTGAATTTTATATATTCTTAGGGACATAATTCCCCTTTTAGGTCTTTGCTTGATCTTGATTTAGATCTGGATTTAGATCTTTGCTTTACTGTGGTTTTGGGCCTCAACTTTGTTCATGGGAAATCAATTTCACTCCAGTTTGGTCTCTCTGGTTCTCAGTTTCATCATCTGTGACCTAAGGAACCAAAGAATACCCAGTTATGAAGGCTCTTCTGTCCCAGCTTGAATGTATTGTGGTTCTTTGTACTATCTAATGGTAGTTCTGTCATTGGTTATCAGTGCTTCTTGGAGGATTTTATAAAGGTTTGATTCTGTGCTGTTTGGAGTTGCTCATGAATCTTTTCCATCAGTCCACTGTGTATACGGACTGATGCACTGAAAATACTACAGAAACAGCCCAGGAAGGGCTGTGGTAATTGAAATGCCACTCACCTTCTCAGGTCTGAGGGGAGTTACTTACATTGACTGTATTTTGTTGAAGAGAAAAGAATGGTTCAGTGACCTTGTGCACTATTTTGATGTTTATATGGATTAATGGGACGGAACAGACAGAATGTAGAAGTTTTAGGAACCAACCAAACCATTTTACTCAGTAAGCAAAATGTAAGCTATGATAATGGACCATTATCCAGTATTTATTAGGGTGATAATGTTACGGGAGGCCGAAGAATCTGGTAAACCACAGTCTGCTTTCTGTGAGTGTTCATTTCTAAGAGAAAGTTATTATATACTTGTACCAGATACAATGGTTTACAGTGCAGTTAAAAACCTTTATTTAAACCCAAGAACAACTTTGCTGTGTCAGAATTATTACCAGTTTTAATTCTATCTGTGAGGAAATTGAGGCACAGAAAGCTTACATAGCTATTAAATGTCAGAGTAAGTATTCAAATCCAGATGCTATATTTCTAGTTACCAAATGCTGTTAACTCTATAAAACACTGCTTCCCAGGAATAGAAACTAGAGAGAAAAACTAGGGACTCTGAGTAATAATAAAAAAAACATCCAAGAATAAGCAGTGTAAGAAGTTCAGTTATTGAAGATTGGAAGGATGGGCATATTGCCCTGCTGAAGGTTCTGGACTTGTCTGATTCCCAGTCTGCACATATTGATACTGCACTGGTCATGTGACTCAGCATGAGGGCTGATGTCTGTCCACAATTTTCAGTCACCAAAAGGTGGACGGGCCACTGCAACATGTACGATAAGTTTTGGTACAAACTGGATGCAGGGTGACCATAGTTTTCTATGCTTTCTCTGTCTATACGGAATAGATGTAACTGTAGGTATGCATCCCCTCCCCAGCTTTCTAGAGCTTAAATGGAGATCCTACTTAAGGTTGAAGCTCTGAGTTAAAGGAGGTCTCAGATTTCAGCCTTCGGGTTCTAGGAGAGGAGTTATTCACATAGTACATGCATGCTCCTCTAATTTGAAGCTAGATCATTTTGCTGAGTTATTCAAAACATAAAAAGGCATATTTATGTACAAAATGCTTCAGCTGATCCTCTAAATGTTCACATCACTTAATGATGGGCCATATAATTAAGAATCAGAGACAAAAGATGGTCTATGGCTTTTGCTGCTGCTGCTTTTTTTAAAAATAGTTTGTTGAAGGCTATTCCATTTGTTACAGAGATAGGGAGGCTTATCTATTTACCTTGCTGTTATCAATGGCACATAATAGAAGCTATGACTCATTTGTCTTAAATTGACTTCCCACATCTTTGGCTATGTTCATGTGGATGCATTATAGTTTCCGTATCTGATATATACATATATTTTCATCTTTCCTAACTTCTTTAGTTTTCCTTAGTTAACCTGTAGAATTTGACATATAATGGCCACAAAAGAAAAGCTCACTAAGTCAATTTTTTGACCATGCAAATTTAGAAGAATTTCCAGGAGTTTAATACAACAGCAGCAGAGATCCCATAATGTGTAAAATTGAGAATTGTTAAGAAAATTTCTCATGGTATTTTGTCTGTGGGGTGGTGGGTTGGGATGAGGCATGGATAGACAAAGAACGCAAATTAACATTTATTAAACATCTGCCAGCCATTTTCATATACATTATCTCTTTTAAATCTTTAACAATTTGGGGAAGTAAACATTTCCACACCATTATACATGTACAAGAAACCAGGCTTTAAGAAGTTAATTTACTTAATATATCCTGTGTAGTAAAGCTGGCATTCAAACTCAAGTCTGCATGTCTCCAGATTCATGCATATTCTTTCCATTAAATCACATCTCTCAGAAGGATGTCACTTAGTAGGTGCTTTCAGCTTCCTAATGACACAGCACATTCATGACAATCATTTTAGATACATTAATAACTCTTTTTTAATTTTTTGAATTCTTGCCTGGTGTTATAGTGTTTTCTTCCCTTCTTACCCCTTCCCATTCCCTATTTTGCCTTCTTGGTAGGAAGCCCTTAGTAAGAGTAAAGAGAAAGAAAGTTGGTCAGCATCATAACACATTGAAGCAATATCATGAAAACGGTCAAGGTCAGCAAGAAGTGTTTTTGTTCTAATTTGCAGAGTCCTAAGGATCAAAATCTCCTTCTGAAGCCCTTCCTCATGCCACTTCTGCTCTTCTCAGGAAGGCTGGTCATTGGCAATCTGATGTAGATGGAGCTGGGGTCAATGGGATTGTGGGATTGGAAAGAGCCAAAAACTTCCAGATGCCCAGCTGAGGTTGTTTTCCTTTGAGGGGCCCCAAAGAAGACCTTGAGACAAGGCCATGGGTGCAGGTAGTTTATTTGAAAGGTGGCCCCAGGAAACACAAGTGAATTCTTTAACTAGAAGGCTCTCTTTTACACTCCACCAACAAATTCTCCTCTCCCAGACCCAGGACTTCACCTATATCTTAACATGTAATCTGCTCAGTTTTTTGGTAATCAGAGAATTCAACTTTTAAGGGGTACAAGTTTATAAAAGGGCATAGTGACAAGAGGTTCTTGTCTGAAAACCAGGCCATGCTGGTGTTGCCATAAACAGTCTGGATAGCCTCAGAACTCCACATAAACAGTACCCACTGTGACATAGAGTCCTCTAATTGGGGATGAAATATAACAATGATTACTACTGTTGGGACATGTGCTAAGTGTGCTACAAGCATTATCTCATTTAATCTTGACTATATCAAATCTATGGGGTAGATATTTTCAGCTCAGTTCTTTAGATGAAGAAAAGAGTCGAAAGAACTTGTTCAAGATCCCACAACTAGTAATTTGTGGGGCTGAACGTCTGACCCCACTGCATGTTTTTTAACCACAATATGCAACTGAAACATTGCACCAAACTAAATGTTATTATCCACTGACATCACTTGAGATGCTGTATACTCAGGGTGGCTTTAGAATTGAAGCTTGTGTTGAGTCTTGTTCTATTACTTGCGGCCTTGGGCATCGCTTAACCTCTCTGAAACATTATATTATGTTTTCTGTAAAAGAGGAATAATGGTATTTACTCCATAGGCTTGTACTGTGAAATCATGTAAGTACTTTAAAATTCAGTACTATATAAATTTGACCATGTAAAAGGATGAAAGTTTTGAAATGAGAGGCTGACAATCTATATGAATGAAAATAGTAACAAAGGAGTTCAGGTTTTAAATTATTACATAATTAACTTTATACTTATATGTTTCAGAGTTTCTAATTGGTATTCTTTTTCCTTCTCTTCCATCTTAGGGATTCATTTCACAAACCTGTATTAAATACTTACTGTATATGGCATGTTTTGTGAGCTGGGACTATAAAGACGAAACTAACATGGTACCTACATTCAAATTGCTTAAATTCTAAGATTATGAACAATGTCTTTCAAAATCTTTCTCAAAACAGTGGAAGGGAAATTATGGTGGTGAGATGAGATTTTATTTTGTTCACCTTCCCTTTTCTTCCTTTTTCTCACTCTCTCTCGCTTTAATTCTACTCTCTATCTTAACTGAGAGGGGAAAAAAAAGATAACCAACTCACCATTTTGTTTGCCCTCTACTCATTGTTTAGAAATAGTTAAGTCTAAATGCTTTTAAGTTAGTTTTGACTGTATGTCAAGATGTTCATGAAGACGTGCTCATTTATGGATAGGTACTTCTATCTGCAAAGTAGGCCTTCTCGATGCTGTGAAACATTAGGGTTTTTAAAACCATTAAGATTGATAGCTTTGGCTGCAGATAAGCAGAATAAACAAACCAGTTCTGCTGCCTTTGTTGGCTTTTGAAGCTCAAGAAAGCCACAAGTCTGAAAGAAACTGAGAACTTTCTAATGGGCTTCATTGTTTTGTGTCTAGTATTTCTCACAGGTGCAGATAACATAATGTTTCTATGTTGGCTGTGAATAGCCTTTAATGGTTTCCTGATTTGTGTTCATCTTTCCACTTGTGTATAATTAGTTATCTACCTAACCATCTCTTGGCCCAATACTGACTTTATATAGACAATACACAAAAGAAGTGTCTTTTCACTCCTAAATAGTCAATTAGTATAAAAGTACAAATACAGCTTGGCAATTTCTTTTTTTTCAAATGTTCAAGAGAAAGTTGATGGGTTTCCCTGTTAATTCACTAGTTTTGATGTCCTTCTCTAATGAGGTGGGTCTCAAGGAACAGTTTGGCCCCCAGAGGACATTTGGCAATATCTGGGACATTGTTGTTGCAACTGCTACTGCCATCTACTAGGTAGAGGCTTCAGGGATGCTGCTTAGTATCCCACAATGCACAGGGCAGGCCCTACAACAAATAATTATCTGACGCCAAATATCTATAGGGCCAAGGTGGAGAAACTCTGTAAGTCTAACCTTATTCTTATTTGAAAACTTTGGGAGATATAATTGTATTCTTTTTTTTATTTTTTAATTAAAGTTTATTGGGGTGGCAATTGTTAGTAAATCTATGTAACTTTACTAACATTTATAATTGTATTCTTTAAGGTTAATTTTGCCATCCATAGTCTTAGGTTTTCTAGTGGCAGGATAAGCACAATCTTGTGAAATTAATTCATCAGGAAGGTAGGGGAACCAACACCTCACCCATCAGAATAAGATTTTATTATTCCAAAGTGAAACAAATCAGAACTTTTACTTCCTTTGACTCCTTTTAAAGGCTCTCTTCCTTTTTTTTAAAATTAGTTTCAAGTGTACAAAACAATGTACTAGTTAGACATTTTACATCCCTCACAAAGTGATACCTCCCCAATATACTATTCCTCTGATATTGTTATATAGCTGTTACAATTCAATTGACTCTATTCCCTATGCTGTACTCCACATCCCATATGTGGAGTGTATGTATATACACACACAAATATGTATATATATAATTTATTTATAGTTGACATTCAATATTATTTAGCTTCAGCTTTAGGTGTACAGTGCAATGGTCAGGCATCTACACAGCCCATGAAGTGGATTGGAAAATACAAATTAGTAGCCACAAGATTGCCACAGGGATATAAAAGACAATTTGGGGAATATAATCAATAATGTTGTAAAGATTTTGTAGGGTGTCAGATGGGCGCTTGTCTTATTAGGGAGACCACTTCAGGAATGGTGTAAAAGGCTCTCCTCCTTTTTATTTTAAGTGTTTTGTGTGTGTGTGTGTGTGTGTGTGTGTGTGTGTGTGTGTGTGCATAGATTGGAACGACACCATAATCTTTTCAGTGTTTAAGATCTCTAAAGGGTTAATGTGTACTAGCCTTGGGCAGTCAGATAGAAAGTTTGAAGGATAATGAACGTGACCACCATCGTTAAAGCACCAGAATTTGGGTGACCATTTTGAATTACTCTCACTTTTTCCTGAATCGCATTAATGTTTTCTCACTACAAGGCCTTTCCTCACACAATCCACTCTTCCCTAACTATTAAAAAATATATATAGTTACAAGAAGTGGAGTACAACATTAGGAATAGAGACAGTGGAAATGTAATGGATGTGCTATGTCATTGGGGTAGTAGATGGGGGGAGGGCGGGTTATCACTGTGTGAGGGATATAAATGATAAATGTCTAACTATTACATTGTTTTGTACACCTGAAACTAATAAAAAACATTATATTCATACTTCAAGGCCCAGCTCTCTGTAAAGCCTTTCTGGACTAGCCCAAGAAAAAGTCATTGCTTAGTTTTTAAATGAATTTCATAGATTCTAGCATTCTGTCTCTGGTCCTCTGTCAAAAAATACATGCATCTTTACTCATAAATATGTATATATTGTTAAAAATATATAGTGTCTTCAATTGAATTTTCAATGTCTTATATTTTAAAGTAAGGGGCTCTATTTTATATCTTTCATTTTCCTCATTAACATCTATCTACTGAACACATGCTTAATTGTCATTCAATAGATTCAGTGTGATTAGTTGATATTTGCAGGTTTTCCTTTCCCTCGGAGGTGAAAACTCTGAGGCTATTACCAAAGTCACATTCCTCCTTGTAGAGGAACTGTGTGTCTACAACATGCTAAATGGAATTACTTATTGCTCTTCCTTACTTTGGTTGTTTCTCAAATATTCTCGTTTAGATTATTTCACTATGTTTTAAAGTACCAGAAAAAGATAGAGATAGTTTATTAGCTAATGCTAGAAAGACAGAGAGCCACACCAACATGAATTATCCTGTTTCATTTGGTATATTTTAAAGTATTTAGATTTTCTACAAACCTTTCCCACAGAATATTCTTTCTCATTAATGAAAACTCTGGAGGGAGAGAGGTGGAGGGTGAAAGGTGAGGACAGATAAGAATGTGATATATAGATGATGTGTTATAGAATTGCACACTTGAAATCTATGTAATTTTACTAACCACTGTCACCCCAATGAATTTTAATTAAAAAAAGAAAAAGAATTTAGATGTGTGTTTTTCACAGGGCAGCAAGTATTAGGAGACATTGACCTGGATCCCCACAGCTTACCTCACACATTTGTTAACCATGTGGAACAGGGAATACACAGATTTTAAACTCTTAAGTGCAACACAAAGCACACATATGAGAGGGTAGCAATGAAACAGGAAAGCAAGGCAGCAGGTTTTGCAATTCTCCATTTGTTTTTTAAAACCGTCCTTCAAGGCTTATAGTACCAGCACGGGCCAGGGAGCTGTGTCCTACACAACTAGACTCAGAAACAACGGCTTGAACCAGAGTGGGGGTGGGGGGAGGGGTAAGCAGGGGGGAAAATAAAAATTAAAAAATAAATCTTAAAAAAGCTTCCCTAACTATGTTCATACCGTAAAGAACTAATCACAATATGATGAGGTAAACATTCTATATGGTCATGCAATGAGATCATGGTTAAATACTAATATGTTTCTTTGTGCTATTCCCTTGAAAGGGTTTTCATCTATTGCTTTCCAGTTCACAAGTAGCTTTACTCTTCCCTTCTCAGTACTAAAAATTCTTTTGGACTGTTCAAATATTCTTTTCCAAACAAAGCTCAAAATTATATATTGCAGATGTGAATTCTTTAGATGAAAAAAATAAGATCACAGTTTAAGGTTTGAAGATAAGGTATAGCAGTGAGAATGTTTGCAAGGTATACTTTGTCATTATATATCATTTAGTATCCCCAATGTGGTTACTCGGTTGCCCACTACACAAAATAATTCTTGTTGAATTATTTTGCTCTTGAGGAAACCTATTCATTTTCAAGACTCTATGCAATATTAAGCTGGAAGCAAGCTTAATTTTACTATAGGGATGTTGTAGTTATGAAGTCTGATGTAGCTGAAAAAGAGATTTTATATTTGGAAAATACCAATTACATCCTATTTCAAACAAACATATTCTTTAAATATAGGAAGAACATTTAAGAGGTACATAGTAGGTCAAGTATACTTAATATAAACTTTATGTACACACTAAGCCACAGAAGAATAATCAGTGTGTAATCAAATCACTTAATAATGTAGCCAATTGAATTGATGAACTTAGATATTAAGACCCATTTCACTGAGAGCCAGAATCAGGATTTTATTGAACATCAACAATTAAGCATCTCATTCAGCCTCCTTCATTAACCTCACTGATCTCTCCAGATAATTTTTTTAATGAGAACATCCATTATTATATTATTTCCATTACATTTTCTACATTGTTTACATAGTTACATTATCTCTACTACATGCATTTTTGATAAAACATTATTCTATGTGCTTGTCCCTGTATTGGGGAAATCAGAGTGCTATTGTGTAATTTAAAACCCTCAAATTAAATTTTACTCTGAATTTTTCTATTTTAATCCAAAGTTGAATAATATCATGCACCTCTTTATTTCACTTGATTTATTGTCATTCTGTTGGCTTACACATATAGCAAAAGCTTGGCGAGATACCTGATCTCTAGATGGGCTGTGGGGAGCTGTTTTCAGTATTAATGTTTGCCATGTAAAATCTGTTTGAATTTGTTATTTATTTGTGCTGTGTAATAGCAAGTCATCTTACCGGTACCTCATCAAATGTGGCATTATTTTCCCACTACTTCTCATAAGATTTTTGGCGGCTGAGAGTGGGAGTGGCTGCAGAGGTGGTTGGGTCCAGTGACCTGATGGCTGAAAAATTGTTGAGAATCTGATATGGACGATGGTGATACACAATGTTATCATCCTTCCTGACTCTTGAGTGAAGACAAGAGGCTGTGACAGTGAGATTTCCATTTGTTTAAATGTATGCTGTAAAAATTGAATTTTTTTTTTCTGGAACCATTATATATATACAACCTGTCCATTAGTCACCTCATACATTTTATTATCACTTCATATTTTATTTTCTTCCTTTGACCTCAGGAAGATTCCCAAGTAATTCTAAAACCCATTAGTATCTCTGAACACTCACAAAAAATCCATAAATGATTTCTTAATGGTCATTACTAATGGTATTAAGCAATCTAGGACTGGCTAGAAGTCATTGTATGGAGACTTTAAAAAATCTTTACTATGTGAATTCTCTTATTCTCTTTTGTTAATACAAGCATTTCCCTTTTGAGTATTTAAAATAATACAAAATGTTTACCACTCAGTAAAACAAATATGATAAATGGGCGAATTCCATTTTTGCTCTCCATTATTATAGTATGTGGGATGTTAAAATAAGGAAGTTGTAAAACTGCTATAATTTACAAAGAGGGTGGAGTTCTCCTGATCACCCTCACTCCCGCCTACTTCTGGTTGGTCCCTTGAGTAAGAGCAGTAATAGACAAAAGGCTTAGTAATCTTGAGTTTAGATATGGTTTCCAGCTCCTGTGGGCACCTCTGCCATCTGAAGAATGATCTATAGAGCTGTGGGATATAGTATAACAGAAACACAGGATTTAGAATAATACAGATAACGTTCACATCCTGGCTCCACCACATTCCAGTTGTCTGCTGTGGGTAAGTCACCTCTAAAGCAGGGATGATGCTAATACTGACCTTCTATGGTTATTAAAGAATAAGTGAGATAATGAATAAAAACTCCTAGCATAGTTCCTGTTATGTAGTAAGCACTCAATAAGGTTTATCATTACTCATTCCAATTTCTGTGCTTGGCAAAGTATAGAGAGAAAGACTTCTCATGCTCAGAGGGAAACACCCTGTGTAGTGTCACTACAAGAATATAGCAAGAGAGTTTAAAACAAATCTCCAAAATGAGAGACCAGCTTTTTCACTGAGGCCCATAGGATAGAAAATGCTATTTTGGGGGTGCTTATTAAGAGTCACAAGCAACTATAGAAGTAAAGACTCCTAGAAAAGCCTGCAGTTTTGTTCTCTGTGTTATGCTTTGTATCATCATTTAATTTGGGTACATTAGCAGAGTCTGGTCAAAAGTGGAAGTTGCTGTTTCCAATGATCTTTAAAGTTACAACACCCCTATTTAGAAGCTGTAGCGCTAATTCAAACAAATTTGTCATCATTTAGAGTTATAAACACAACAAAAGGATCTATTGCAATCCATAAAATGTGGAAGTTTTCATCTTCCTAAGTATGTTTGAGCAAAACAGGCAGGATGAAAAGATTTATCTAAATGTTTTCCACATTCACCATGGGATGTAGGCATAGTGGGGTGTCTTTAGGAGAATTTGTGTAATAGGAGCTTTTCCACTTTCCCAAATTGGATTAGAAACATACAGACAGATGTGCTTCTATGAGCAGACCACCATGTAGTGTCCATTAGACTAGCTACTCTTAGCAAGCCTGTTGGAGAGGTTGGCAAAGGGAGACATTGTGACACTGAAGGATCTTCTACTCATGAGGAGAATGATGCCTGGGAAAGAACTTGGCATTTCCAGATCTCACCATTTTTAGCTTAGAACTTCATCCTTTGGGTTAGTTCTTGCCTCAGCTACAGCATCGAAGAAAAGAATTGGTTGCCCCTTTGTTTAGGGAAGTAGGATAGCCTGGTGAGTTGGTTAAGCATTCTCCATAAGAAGTCAAATTTCCTGGATTTAAAATCTAACGTAGCCACTTTTACACCTGGTGACCTTGGGAAATCTTTTAGGCTCTTAACTCTAATTTCTCCATGTCTAACATGAGATCTACGTCATAGGGCGTTTTTTTGTTTGTTTGTTTGTTTTGTTTTTGTTTTTTATAAAATCCAAAAATGACAGTAGAGAACTTAGCACATTTATTGGAACATTTTAAGTTGCTCAACAATTTAGGGAGTTTGTTGTTTATATTTTCGGGACATTTTTGGTTTCATATCAGAAAGTTAATCCAGTGAGATAAAATTTTCTTTGAGTTAAATGTAGTAGCTTCAGTAATGGGATCCTTACGGAACCAGAGAGCTAAAAACATGGAAGAGCATACCCTAGTCATCACTTTGGGTGGAAAGAGAAGCAAAGACGTTATAGTGTCTAAGAAAACCAACATGTCAACTTAATGTCTGGACACTTTGGATGCTCAGTAGAGTAACGAGCATTGTCTATCAGCCCAACAAACCCCTTTGTCTAGGACCTTGGATACTCTTATGGGCTGAATTGCATCCACCTCAAAATTCATTTGTTGAAGACTGTACTTCAAAATGTGGCCTTATTTGGAAATAGAGTCTTTACAGATATAATCAAGTTAAAATGAAGTCAGTAGGCTAGGCCGTAAGACAATATGACTGGCATCCTTATAAAAAGGGGAAATTTTGACATAGAGGTATGATTAGAGGGAGCATAGCATGTAAAGAGTCATAGGAAGAAGAGAGAAATCTACAAGCCAAGAAGAGAGGCTTAGAAGAGACCATTCCCTCACAGCCCTCTGAAGGAATCAATCCTGCCGCCATCTTGGATTTTGGAATGTAAGACAACAAATTTTTGTTGTTTAAGCTGCCTAGTTCATGGTACTTTGTTATGGAAGCCCTAGAAAACTCATACGGATACTTAATAAAAAAGTGTCCCAAAGCAGAATTGGTGAAGACATCAGTGGTGCAGGTGGTGGCATGTGAAAAAGCTAGGTCTCCTGAGGTTACAAAGTCATAGTCACAGACACCACGCCAGGAAAGGTATCTCAGGGGAGTTCCTAGTTTAGATGTAGTTTGATCCTGTTAGGTCACTTGGGAAAAACAGGATCCTAGAAATTTCCCTTCCTTTGGTTTTCCGAGGGATTTTGAGCATAGTGGGAATAACACTCCCATTTGCTTTCCACTTGGTGTAAAAAGCGTGCTCAAAGGGCTCAGCATATTTAGATAGGGACTAATATTTAGCTTGAGACTAATGGGAAAGGGAAGGTATGCACCTTACTTCCTAATTCCTCCATGTTTATAAATCAAACTCAGGTAATAGGAACCATCCAATAGAAATATTTCTGCTTTTGTTTTGAATGAAACAGACCACTGGAGTTGTAGACAGTTGTATGAAATTAATTAGGAACATATTCATCTAGTCTTTTGTCAAATATTTATTGAGCTCTTACTTTATATTAGGTTCCACTGACATTAGAACTTCAGTGGCAGATGAGGCTTGGTTCCTATCCTCATGGGAATTACAGTCTGGAGAGGGATGCAGATGAGTAAACAGAAGGCTGCAGTTGCTGAGCAAGTCACTAACCAAGCGGGAGACTCAAAACTTAATCCCCTTATTGGCAAAATGGGAGAGCTGGACCAGGTCACTCATTCCAAAATGAGTCTGCCGCGAACAGTGAGAAGAACACGTTCTAGTTTACATGGGTAGGATGCGGCATTTCCCCACATTCTAACTCAGAGTACCCTGGGTGTGAGTATACGGAGTTAATAATTCAATATTGGGAAAAAGAGTGTTCAGCTAGCAGTCCCATTAGGCAGCAATCCCTTTCACCCAGAGTAATAAAAGTCACACATTTATGACTTGTATGAAATAAAAACCGTGAGCTTTGGTTGTTTCTGTGAAAAATCTGTCCTGTCTCTGTGGAAACTGGTTTTTATCACTCAGAGGGTTACTGTAATAATTACAGACATTTTTACACTTGTTCTTTTCCTAAGAAACAATGAGATTTTTATATCTTAGTGTATGGGCAATTATGACTCAATTGTGAAAATATTAAGTGTTGAGAGGAGAGAAACATGGCTGACCCTGGAAAAGTGTCTCAAGCAAATAGAATTTGAGCTGGTATCCCCTTCCCTCCATGATCATGATAAGTACCCCTCCTTTCCTTTTCTTTTTTCACCCCAACCTCTGTGCTCATTTAGTTTGGTAGCCAGTGAGTGCCTGATTTTACTGGCCACTAATTATGAACTTAAGAAAATGATCTCTTGTATTCCTTATAATAATCAATGAAGAAGATACCATTATCCTTTTTACACAAGTAAGGAGACTGAGTTATGAGATAACTTTCCCCAAAATAATATAAATACCGTATTTTGCCATATATAATGCACAGTTTTGTGCCCAAATTTGTGAGGGAAAAATAAGGATGCATGTTATACATGGGTAGTACTAATTCTGTGTCTATATAAATGTTTTCAGTTCTTTTATTTATGCTTATGAGTTAAAAGTGTAACTCTAGGAATCAATAATGATATCCGTATGCAAAATAATACCCTGGAATACAATAATCAGTTTGGTTGAACTTAGAACAAACTTGCAATGACGAACAGTTCTTGGCTTTCTATGATGCATAAATATCATAAATTTGTTATTGGTACTTAAAATTTCACGTATCTTGTATCTGTTCTTGTGTTTTGTAGTTATTTGTTACATAAAATTTCTTGTATGTTAATATGTTAAAAATAAGTGCTAAAATTCCTTCATAATACAAAAACATGTACCTAAATGTAAACAAATAAAAATTTGAATTAAAAAATTAAAAGAAAGATTTTTACCCCCTGAAAGTTTGGGCCAAAAATGTGGGTGCGCGTTATACACGGCAAAATACGGTACGTGCCAGAGCTGTGATTAGACCCTAAGTCTGTTTTCCTACTGATTTTTGTTTTTCTCTTTCCTTCTTCTCCTTCTTCTTCTCCTTCTTCTCCTTCCTCTTCTTCCTCTCCTCCTCCTCCTCCTCCTCCTCCTCCTCCTCCTCCACCCTCTCTCTCTCTCTCTCGCTTTAGCTGGTCCCCAATAAGCATGCTTGTTTTCGGTATCAATTTTGTAGTTGTGTCAATATCTAGAAAGGTATCAATCTTGGTTTCTAAACAATGGTATGCTCTCTCGTGGAGTTTGACCATGTCCTTTACCCTACCTCAGTGGTTACCACCCTCAAATATGTTTGAGAAAACTGTCTTCTTTCTATCATTATATTAGGCATCAATCTGCCAACATGTGCATTTTTGAAGCAATGAAACATTATTTAGATGGGGTTAACTATTTGCTATTTTATTTGGTTTTAATGGGAGGATTATTTTGCAGAAATCTTGAAGACAAGTATCTTTCTCTATGGAAAATGATTATAAACCAAAGGCAGAAAAAGGATTTACCAAGTAATGACCAAAAAACGGTGACAAGCTGAGGCTCCCCACTGACATTTCATGGGGCTATTGAGAGAAAAGAAAGTGTGTGGGCACAGAACACAAAGCAGTCATCCAGGAGTATTGTTATGGCCACATGATTTAGCACTCTGGTGGAGGACTCAGAACAGAAACAGAACAACTGGAGAAACCACAATAAAAAAACCTCTCCTTCCTGCCCCCACCCCCAACAAATGGTATTTAACAAATAATGGCTGATGAAGCAAGAAGGAAGCCTAAACACTAGAAGAGAAAAATCACGTGTTGGCACTTGTAGAACACTGCCGCGCCTCTTTGAGCATCCAGACCTGATGTGGACATGGACACCTAGCTCAAGCCAGGTGATGCCAGTGGGTCTGCACAATATTTCCTTACAGCACCGGAGGTCCCCAAGATGAACTACACTTCAGAATGAAGAGTTCAGTATTACAGTCTGAGCAGGAGAGGTGATCTGAAAGTTGTCTGCTCATCCCTATGTCTTTTCACGCTGGCATGAAGGGCGATCAGAACACTCCTTTCCTTTTTGTTCTCATGCACCATTGTAGCGCATACATATTCATCTTCACCTTCAGCGCTGATTCTACAGCCTTCCCTGTTATGTCTCTTAACAATTTCAATCATGTCACAACCAAACCAAGTCCCTTAGCTTCCTTGCTTAACTGGTGGCCTCTTTGTGAATTTCTCCCATGTCTTAAAAAAAAAAAAAAAGTAATCTTTGACTCCTCCCTCAAATTCTTCTCCTCTCTCTTCTCAATATCAAGCCAATAGAAAAAAAGAAAAAGAAAGAAAAGATAAAAACTGTTGCTTCTCTCTCTACAGTACATCTGGTTTTAGTTAATTTCATTTTTTCTGTCACTGATGCTCTCCCAACCTTTACACCTGAGAAACCATAATCATTCTCTAGCTTGTAGTGTTTCTCTAGTCTTTTTTCCCTCTGAACTTTCTGCATATCATATAGTCACGCTTTTCTCAAGACAATGTTTTCCTTGGGTGCTCCTCTGTTCAGAAGCCTGAAGTAGGATCCAGGATCTCCTGAATCAACTCCAAATGTTATAGAACCTTCTCCAAATTTATCAAACCTAATTTCCTATGCCCTTAAACATATTTCTACATCAGCAAAGACAATTCTCATTCACCTCACAAACATTGGGTTTATTTTTAACTTTCATATCTCTCCTCAGTTAGATGGTTTTTAAAAATACTTTCTGTTTATGAGTCCTACTGAATAAAACCCAAATCCCAGTTCATACCCTTTGTCTTGATCCTTTCTCTGACCACTCTAATTTGCAACCTAGACTGATTTTTCACTTCTTTGAATTTCCATTGATCTCACTCTTCTGACAATCAAGAGTATTGTCTTGTATTTTTCTTGAATATTTTTATAGCAATTAGCCTCATCTTTCCAATTAGAGTGTAAACTCACTGAAGATCAGAAACTACTCCAAATTCTCTTTCAAATGGACAGAGAAGCAAATTTTTGTGATGTCTACCCCTCATTCCCTGATAAAAGATAAAATTTTCTACCCTTTCTCCATTTCTAATTAAATAGCCCTTTAAAGTCTATGGAATACACACACACACACACACACACACACACACACACACACTATCATTGAACCAGAAAGCCTTACCAGAATTTGATTAATTTATATTTTCAATCATAGAAGTAGTTACTGACCACCCTCTGTAGAGTTGTAAGATCACCCTACATAAAGCCTTGGTACCTATTTGAGTGACAAATGTTGCAGGGAGAGCTTCTGTTTTAATCATCAAACCTCCGTCAATATGAGGAACTTTTAAGTGGGAGTGGGCAAGCCTGCATGAGGAACCCAGAGTTGTCTGGGAAAGAAGAAGCTCATTTCCCTTAGCTCCTTCTTCTTGAGATTCAGAATTAAGGAGCTCTGCTTTTTTTAGGGTGGTGCTGACCAATATCAGTGGCAAGAAAGGGCAACAACACAAGCCTTTAAGTAAAGTTAACACACGTTCAGAAAAAGATAGCACTTACATGCAAAGAACAGAGTGAATGTTTTTTCTGTGTCTGAGGCAGCAGACACTGGAATCAGCTTTAATTCAGCTCTTCTTGGGGATAATCTGTCCTGGAGAACAAAAGGCCCAATAGATCTGAAAACTAAGGTCATAACACTTGGGGGTGAGGCCTACCGTGGCTCAGCATAGTACTTCTATAAAGGAGCGCTGCAGCCAGCGTGGGTGGCATAAAGGGATTTTCGTTCCCATCACATCTGTAGGTACAACCGTTGGAAACCATTTGGCCCAGAACCAGCACTGTTGGAGTTTCACTCAGACCTCACACGTGATACAGAATATCCTACAGAAGTGGCTGATGAGAGAAGTGAAACTGCTGTGATCCTGGAGCCCCAGCCCTCTTTAGTGACTCTTGCATTGAGGAGTGGGTCTACCCCTATTCAAAGAATAGAAATGAGAGGAAAGGGAAATTTGTCCCAGCTGCTCTGCTTTGGCCATGAGCAGCCACGTCAAAGCCAGCTTCTACTCAGTAGCTGTCCACCATAGTAGGTGCTCTTCTCTCCTGGACACAAATAAGCACAACAGTTTCCTTGGAATGAAAATGTGAAAGGGGTTAAGGCCTTGAAGAAATACAGACCAAGCCTCCTACTTCTTCTGAGAAGTGACAGTTCAAACATAGTTGTATTTTAGGGTTTGACTGAGGCATATTCTGCATTCTACATGCACACAGAATGTAAACAGAGTTCCATATTATTTTAATCTTCACAGTACATTTATAAAATAGAAAGAGCAAATATTACTTTCCCCATTTGAAATGTCATCTCTTTATAGCTGATAGTCAAAACATGCTTATTGATTGTATAATCTTCTAAAATACCTCATCTTCCTAACCTCGTGTGGTAGGCAGAATACGGCCCCCTAAAATGTCCACTTCCTCATCCCTGGAACCTGTGAAATGTTATTCTACATTGCAACAAGACTTTGCTGCTATGATTAATATTTTGAGATGGGGAGATTATCCTGGATGATCATATTGGGCCCAATATAAACACAAAGATCTTTGTAAGTGGAAAGTTAGAGTCAGAGAGGACATGTGATCACAGAAGCAGATAAGGGGAGGAGAGAGAGAGAGAGGTTTGAAGATGCTGGGCTTTGCTGACTTTGAAAATGGAGGAAGGCGTCATGAGCCAAGGAATGCAGGTGGTATCTAGAAGCTGACAATAGGCAAGGAAACAGATTCTCTTCTAGAGGCTCCAGGAGGAAGGCAACCCTGCTTACATCTTTATTTTATAATAGGACTTCAGAACTGTAAGATAATACATTGGTGGTGTCTTAAGCCAATACATCTGTGGTAATTTGTTACGGCAACAATAGGAATCTAATATAAGAACACAATTGGTGGCAAGTCTTTAGCAACAAAGTTGATGATGTAATCCGTTTTCTGCCTATGTTTTTCAGTATGGAAAGCAAAGTCAGTAAAATAGTTGATGGGGCGGGGCTTCTTTGGGGCTTGCTTAACGGATAGGATCATTGTGTATTTCTAGCTTTCAGGTATCATCAACCTCTCCCTTTGCAGTCACGTTCAGCTACAGCAGGCTGACTGTGAATGCACGTCTGTGCGCACATGTCTTCACATTTCACAATTGGGCATGAAAGTAGAACTGTGGGTAGGGCCAGTGCATATGCTGAAGGGTCAGTGAAAACTTTTGCTTGCTTCAAGTTTTTTCAAGCTGTTTTCAAGGTCCAGTTATACCATGTCATTTCACTCATTATTTAAAAATGAGAATTTGCTTTTGTGACCGTGTGAAGAACTCTGCTCAGAAACCCCTGCATACTTTGCAACTTCTCGGGGTTCAAGATCAAAGTTTTCAAGGTTGTCTGTTGAATTTCATTGGAGACAGATAACCTTCACACTGAAAAAAAAATTAACTAAGAGTCTATTTCATTGTTAATAAGATCCTAGGGAATCTCGTGTTCTGCATTCTGCGTTCATTATTTGTGTTGCGGTTTTTCAAGAAGTTCAAACTAAGTCAACCCAGATATAGGTAATAAACTTTCAGTAACTTGGTGAAGTTTCCTAAGTCTCTAACATTTAAAACAAAAATGTCTCTAGAAATAAGCAGTCAGACATTGGACTAATGTCATAACTGACTATATTCAGCTATACTGGGTAGGAAGTTTGAAATGTTACGTGTAGCCTCTTACTCCTCCTAATGGCTAACAGTGATGGGGCACTTCCTGTACCTCAGGCTCTGCAGTAAGTATTTTACATTTATTGGCATGTGTGATTCTCAAAACAGCTCTATGATATAGTGTGGTGGGTTGATTGTATTAATAGTTCCAATTTCCCACACATCCCTTTTTTCAGCCTCTTTGGGCCGCTATAACAAAATGTCACAGACTGTAGCTTGTAAACCACAGACATTTATTTCTCACCATTCTGGAGGCTGGAGGTCCAGAATCAAGGCACCGGCAGACATGATCACGTTCTCTGCTAACGGCCTTCTTCCTGCTTCCTAGCTGATGCCTTCTCACTGTGTCTTCACATGGTAGAATGGACTCTGGTCTCTCTGGACCCTCTTCTGTAAAGAACTAATCCCATTCATGACTTAAGTGCCTCCCAAAGCTTCCACCTCCTAATATCATCATCTTTGAGGTTTAGGATTTCAAATATGAAGTTGGGGTTAGTATTTCAAAATATGAATTCTGGGGAGAAGAACATTCAGACGATAGCATTCCTGAATCCATACCCTTTAATAATTTCTTTCAACACTGACTTGGGGCTTGCTCTGGCCAATGGAACAATGGCAAACTTCATGCAAAAATTGAAAAAGTGAGTGCTCATTTCCCCTCTGTCTCTTGGACCTCTGCCACCACCAGTGAACAGGCCCGGACTAGCTTTCTGGAGAGACATGAGATACATTGGAGAAGAGCCAAGATATCCCCAGCAAGACTCTCCTAACCTGTCCAGCCCAGCCATGGTTTCAGATGATTACAGAAGCCTGAGTGAGCCTCGCTGAGGGCAGTCCAGCCCCGCCCCAATGATGAGCAGTCATAAATGCTGATTGGCTTAAACTCTGAGTTCTCAGGTGGTTGGCTATTTAGCAATAGCTAACTGATACATGTAAATACTAATATTATTCTCACTTTATACATGAGTAGCTGAAATTTTAGGACTGAGTTATTTGTTCAAGACTGACTCTGAAGCCTGTGAGCTTAACCATATGCAATAAAACTACAGTCTGCATAATTGTAAAGTGCATTCTTCAAACTTAAAATTGATAGACTAATTGTTTTACACACACAGACACACACGCACACACACACGGTCTTTCTGTTCTTAAAGGACAGCAATGAGCGTTATGAAATAGATGTGATATAATGGGGCATTAGGTGATCATCATTGATATGTTTTTCTTAACATTAATCTCTTTATTATGAATAGTTTTCATCTTTTTTTCTTTTTTAAGAAGGGCGCAGCTCACAGTGGCCCATGCGTTGATCGAACCAGCAACCTTGGTGTTATTAGCACCATGCTCTAACCAACTGAGCTAACCGGCCACCCCGCGATGTGTTAATTTCACATAAGTGACACTCTTGACATTCTGAGTGGGACAATATTTTTCCTATTGTATGGTACTCTTCTTGGGCTGCAGTATATTTATTGACCCTGCTCCTGTAATGTTACTAGTGCACCACCCCCAAGTCATAATGACCGTTAAAAATGCACTCATAATAATTTTGACTACTAATTTTGGCATCTGTTTTCATTATTTAAAATCTCCAGAACTCCCTGGATGGGGACTAGCTCTGGGGAGAGATATCACTTCCAGTTGAGAACCACTTTGGGAATTTTTGAAATATTTGATGTAATACCAAATACATGTGGGTGTTTGTGTGTGTGCGTAGGTAGTGATTTTTTTTAAATCATTTAATTTAATCATTAAATGTTAATAAATTATTATGAAGCAAATATCCTTGCCATCACCGCTCAGGGAAAGAAAAATACTTTGTCAGTTATCTCAGACACCTGTCCTATGTTCTCAGTTACAACGCCCTCCATCCCCTCAAAAGCAACTTCTATCCAGGCTCTTGTAGAAATCACTTCTTAAATTTCTATTTCTTGGTATTTTCATCATCCAAATGTGTGTCCCTCATCAATATAGTTTTGTTTTGACTATACTTTATTTTTTTTAATATGGCTTGTTGGCTTTCTTTAATCTAAAGGTATCCTCTCCATCACTTTCTTTCACTTATAATTTATTTGTTGAAGAACCTTCAACATGTTTAATTATTTCAGGCCTGAGGCAGGAACTATGTAAAAGCACTTTTTTTTTATGGTTTGGAAGAAAAAAAACAGGGCAATATCATTTATACAATCAACCTATGTATAGTTTATTCAGAGTCTGTCATGATCGTGCATGGTTTCAGAAAAATATTGTCATTTTGGCACAGTCGTGTCTGAAGATAATGACCCCATTGGCTTTCTTCAATTAGCATCGTGGCCAAGGAACATATTCCATTAAACAGTGAGGTTAATAATTATTTCTCAAACAACAGACATTGATTGCTTCCAGGGAAGTTATTAACAGCAGCTCTATTCCGTACCTGTTCAGGAATAATATACAAAATGTTTTTGCTTCAACCCTTTCTCGCTGTCCAACTGCTGTTCCATGACTTTCTCCTCCCAAATTAGGAAAAAAATCAAAGCCCAGTCATTATGTGGGATCATGATTCTATAGATTAGGCTGCTTTTTTTTTTTTTTTTTTTATTAGTTCTGTTTCAAGTTGGGATGATTTTAGAATATTGCCTTACAGTTTAATAGGAAAGGTAAGAAACTATTTGTCGTTTTGAAGTTGCCAGGTAAGTTGATTGCCTGGAGCTCTGACTGCTTATCAAAAATCAGTAAATTTTGCTTTCTGGTTATATTAGCAATACATATTTACTAGAAGGCTTTGGGAGAAAACACAAAAGTACACAGAAAAATAGTAAAAATTAGAGCATGATGCCTTATTGACAGAGTCCATTCTCATTTTTATTTTAAAACCATATGTTTAGTTGTCATTTTCTGGGACAACAGGCTGCTGCCACTGCCCAAACCCTGTTCTGCTAGCCTCTGTCAGTGCTGCCTGCCAGTCTGAACCAGTGTCTTTTCCTCTTACCTAGCATGTATTTCAATGGCCACCATACTCAAGGTTGACTACTATGAAGACTCACCCATCATGTGAACTCCTCCATAGTTTGGTTTTGTGCATAATCCTGCATGGCACTGTCTTCTGTCCTGCTTTCTATCTCCCTCCCTAAGATCTTTGGATTACAGTGAGCATTCCTTCAAAGTGAGTGGACTTGTGTCACAGGTTGATCCTTAGGCCCACCAGTCTGGATGGTAAATTAGGATGTAAAATAATACTAAAACCATTAATCTGCAGCCCGGGCCAACAATTGTCCTTGCTAGCTCATACCCAAGTTTTCTCCTTCATCTCCAGTTGGAAGAGATCTAATCATTAAGGGATTTCATAAACTTCCTCCATTTTTATTTTCCACATGACCTCTTAGCTTCCTAGGTCTCTGAGGGAGAATTCAACTGCTCTCAGGGAACACTGTTAGTGTGATATAATAATGAATAGTTTGTCTCTGAGCTGTGCCTGACACAGTGAAAACTCAAACTCAATGAATGTTAACAAATACAATAATCGGTAGTAGAAATTTTAAGACGGAGGACTCATGTATCATCCAAATGAATATATTCAGTGTGCAGTTAGAAATACATAAACCTATTTAAGAAAATACAAAAGTGTTTAATTAGCTGAGAAGTGCCTAAGAATTACATTACCTTCCTTCTTTAACTGCTTAAATAATCCTCGTGAGCCATTGCCAAGGCCAGGAAACTCCAGTGTTCTGTACACTTTCAACTTTACTCAGAGGACACACGTGACTTTATCTGTTCATTCTCCAATAATGGTGCCCAACAGATTTGTGTAGTAGGTTTATAATTAATTTGATTTACCTACTGAGTTGAACATTCTTTGATAGCCAAGAGTGCACTTTACCCATCTATTTAGCTCCCAAAGCTCCTAGCAGAAGACCTAAAAATAAACAGATTTTTAATAAATATTTAACAAATGAGTGAACACATGAATTTAGTTAGACAGTCATGCTCAGGAAAATTGCAGGTTACATCTGCTTTCTGTTCCTCTAACAAAAGTTTTGGGCACAAGGGGCTACTAGCTCATCAAAAGTGATTGAATTATTTTTAGGGATTGTTACAAATTCATGACCGTAAAGCTAGAACAATAATCCTGAAGACAAAACATCTCTAAACCCGTTCATTTATTGACATACTCAACTTACGTTTATGAGCACTCACTATGTTCCAGATCTCGTATTAGGCAATGGGAATATAGTAACAGTGTGAGTGACTGGCACGGTTCCTGGTTTTATGGAACAGTCTAATGGAGGAGACAAATGAATAGTTCATTTCAAGAGTGTTGAGGTAATGTTATGGTAGAGAAATGCATAGCCTAAACCAGTGGTTCTCAAACTTAACAGGCCTCAGAATCATTGGGAAGGCATCTGAAAACACAGATTGCTGGTATCATCTGCAGAGCTTCTGATTTAGTACATCTGGGGTGGGATCCAAGAATTTGCATTTCAATCACATGATCTTGGACAAGTTAGCTAAATGTTCTGTGCCCAGTTTTGCATTTGAAAAATGAGTATAATAATAAACCTCTCAGTGTTGTTGTGAAGATTAAATAAACTAAGTCTTGGGGTTCTTAAATGTAAGAATTCAACATTAATGACAATTTATTGGCTATAGCCAATTTGCATGGGTGAGTGTTTCATGAATGAGTTTCAAATAAACATGTATGTGCCTTTGAGGATATATGCTCTTTGGAGGTTCATAATCAAGAAACTTTCCAAAAGCCTAGAATTTGTTGTTACTGTTGTTAAACTGTGATGTTTTAAGGCTTGATTAACAGATTCTGTAAAATATTCAGTGCATTAACAGTGACACTTTTAACGTTGGCTTAGAAACACTCTCAAGATATTTAAACATTAACTAACTTGATTGTCTTTGGACTTCAATGCTGTTTTTATTCACTCTTGTCTTTCATAACTCAGGTTATAAAAATATTCATTACCTGAGCTAAAACAAAAATAATAATGGGCACTCACACATGTTCCAAGTGTGGTCCATTGTAACATTACATTGGAGAATAACATAGGGGTGGGTTCTTGGTTATTTCATCATATTAAACATCTGCACATTTCATTTTAGCTTATATTATAGCTGGCTTTCTTGGTTACAGGCATACAGAGTATCTTTTCCCCAAACAAGCTCTGTTTCTTGTAACTCACCATCTCCTTTTTGATTCCTTAATTCCACTGGCAATTTGGAGCAGCCTGCTTACTCATGTTGTGTCTGCAGCTCTGGAATCTTAGCCCTTGAGTCATGTAATTTCGGAAATCTTTGCTTTCTGTCTTATGTATTAACAGCAATCAGGCAGCCCCTTAAGACCTTCTTGGAAATATCCCAAAATACCTTGGTTTTTATTTTGTATTTAGTTTGAAGGAATTCCAGTGAAGTTAGCTTTGGGTTCCTACTTTTGACTGGCCTCCCAACTGCAACAGCCTCAGAAATCTCTAGTTTGGCCAACCAGCACCATTGGCGGCAATCTGTGGATTTCCTAAATGTCACACAATTTGTGATATCAAGGTTCCAAAATCACCATTTAACTTTATTCCAAGGATAACTTTTCTTTGCGACCAGTATTTGGTACTAGTAATTCCTTTCTTTTCTATTTAGTTTATCAATGGAAGGCTGGGTTCCCAAGTAGAAAAAAAAGGATTAAGATTTACTAAATATATTTTAATGAAACATTAGTGTAATTGAGGGGTGGAGTTTATAGAACATTTGTTAATATATGTATTCAAGTAATTCTTATTAACATACTACACGAAGGATACCTTACTAAGTCACTGAGAAAGCAAGAGTGACTAAGACTCATTTTCTGCCCACAAGAAGCACAATCTAGGTTGAATGGCAGAAAAATAAATAGGTAATTTCAATACAGTGTAAATGCTACATCAGCAGTACTACTTAGTATGATAAAAACACAAAGAGGATGCCTCCTGGGGAACGTTATATGTAAGTTATGATAAGAAGGAGGAAAATTAAATTAGCCGGGAAGAGAGGACTGTATTTTGAGCAGTCTATACAGGAAACAACTGTACAAAGACTTGGATTATTCCAACCACTGATGAACTTGTCTCAGAAGGTCTCTTGTATACAATGCTAGTTATGGTAGATTATAAAAATGGCAATAAATTCTTCCCCTTTTGCATCCATGTCCTTACAATGGGATGTTACACATCCTCCCATAAAGAGGTAGAGTCTATTTCTCTACCTCTTGAATCTGAGTAGACCATGTGACTTGTTTGGGCCAAAGGGACATAAGCAAATGTGATACTAGTGGAGACTTGACCAGTGTTTGGAATCTGACTTCGTCCTGAGCTAGAGACCTGAGACCACCATGTTTTATGAGCCCGAGCTAGCCTGCTGGGAGGAACATTCCATGGAGGATAACTGAGGCATCCTGACCAAGCGGCTTCCAACTGCCATAAATGTGAGGGAAGCCATCTGTAGGAAGCAAATTAATTCCTCTCTGCCTAGTTATAGCTACATCTTAATCCCCAGAGCCTATGAATATGTTAATCTTACATGGCAAAAGAGACTTTGAAATGTGATTAAATTAAGGATTTTTGACATGAGATTATTCTGAATAATAATCAGGGGCAGGGGAGCTCGTTGTAATTACAAGGGTCCTTATCAGAAAGAAAGACAGCAGGGTTAGACTTAGAGAAGGAGAAATGAGAACGGGTAGAAGTCAGAGAGAGATTCCTCCTGACTCTGAGTCCCCAATCTGCCCTGGTACCTACCCTCCCCAAGTTTGGTTGTTCTCCTTTTCTTTAAATTTCTAATTTTCTTCAATCTTTTCCCAATACAACCTCCATTTTACTTAAACTAGCTAGGACTGGTTTCTGTTACTGCTAGACCGTGAGCTCCATGAATGCAATTTAAGAATTCTTTCTCATTACCACCTGTTATAAATGTGTTAGATACCCTGAGATTTTGGAAATATGATAAGAAAGATATTTGCTCATCTCTAGATTTAAATTATAAAATTTTGGCATTTTGTAGACAATTAAAAGAAAGTTTCTAGGTTGACTATAATTTCATTGAAACAAGTCAGCATAAATCTGGAGCTGCGTACAAAGAACCTCCACGCCTAAGACCATTACTTGTCTTGCTCTCTACTCAGCTTAGACTAACTCATTTCTTTGGAATGCCATACAAAGACATTCTATCCTTTGTTAAGGGACTCGACTGACCACAATTATATTATTATGCCTATGTCTGTTGAAAAATTCCAGGGAAAGTTAGAAAGAATCACATGGGATTTTGGCTTGAATCAAATGAAACCAGTTTGGAATGTAAAAGCAAAGATAATTTGAGCAGTGAAAGAAATTTCACAACTATTAAAATATCAATTTTACTGTAAACTTTTTCCTTCCTTGAATGTCCTATAAATTATACATACAGTGGTATACTTTTTGGAGTGTGACTAAGAATCTTGGTGTTGCAAAACATATCTTGTGTTGCATGACATTTAGCTCCTTTGAGTCTCAATACTATATTATATCAGCTTTCTATAGTCTCTCTCTCTCTATATATATATATATATGTTTTTTTTTTTTACAGCCACTATTATACATGCTTCTTGCTCAGTTTGGATCCTATGACCATCAATTGTACGATACCATCACCAGAATCATTAATTTTCTACCTCCCTTTCCTTCCTCCCCACCCACCAATTATTCTCTGACCCTGAATGGATTCAAGACCTACCTTCCTGTTTTACCACATAGACTGCTAAACATTGTAGAAGTAAAATTGTATAACCACAAACTGGAACCACTACAAATTTAGTATTTTCAAGTCCAGCTGAGCTTTCTATGCCACTTGGCAACAATTTTACTTGTGCTGATTAATAGCCTGAGCCCTTTCTCTTTTAGTACATAACTTTGCATCAGCCTTGACAGAGAAAATAGAGGCTGTCAGATGCTAACATTTCCCCTTCCCTACATTATAATACTGCCCATAGTAGCATCCATTCTTTTTTGTTGTTTTAAGGGAAAATGAGTTGATATTTATCAGCTATGTGCTGTATATCTCTAGCCAAACCTCTCCCCTGGACTACAGACTCATGCTCTTTATTGCTTTCTAAACGTCTCCACTGGGTATCTAATAGACTTCTCAAACTCAGCGTGTTCCAAACAGAACTCCTATTCTTCCTAGCCAAATCCTGCTATTCCATTGTATTCCCCATGCCAGTGAATGGTGACTCCATCCTTCTAGTTAAGTCCCAAATTTTGGAGTCATGCTTGCCTGCCAAGTCACTATCATCTCTTATTTGGATTATTGCAATACCCTCCTAATTTGTCCTCTTTCTTCTGCCATTGTGGTCCTGCAGCCTATTCTTGACAGAACATCTGGAGTCATTCTGCTAAAGATGTAAATCAGATCAGAGTCTCTGCCCCAAACTTTTGATGGTCTTCCCAGGTAGAAGCCCAAGTCTTTACAATGACCCATAAGTCCTATACCAACAGGCTCACCATTGCATCTTTGACCTTATGGCTGACTGCTGTCCTCACTCATCTACTTCCTTGCTCTTCTTTGAATTTAAATTTGATAGTGATGGACTTGCTTTGGACTTAGGCTTTCGCGTTGTTTTCTGCCTGCAAGTCTTCCTCAAGATATTTGCCTGCCTTTCCTTTCACTTCTTTCAGGTATCGTTCAAATATTTTCTTCTCAGAGAATCCTTTCTGATCACTTTATTTAAAATTGTGCCACCCACTTGATTTCGCTGACCACTCTTTATCCCTCTTTCGGTCTTATTTTTCTCCATAGTGCTTTCCACAATTGAACATTTTGTATATTCACCTCTTTTGTTTATTGTCTCTCTTCTCCCACTGCAATGTAAGCATATAAAAAGGAATTCTTGTGTGTTTTATTTACTGCTATATTTTCCCGTGCTTATGATATTGCTCGGCACATTGTAGAAGCTCAATAAATATTTGTTGAATGAATGAATGTTTTTGCCTTGTTAAGGAACTTCTTTGTTTATATACTGACTCCAATCTCTCCTGAAGTGATTCATCAGTTATTTTGAAAACTTCCTGCATCTTTCTTCTCTCCCTCTCATCTAATCAATGATTTCAGCCTATACATATAGTTAAATATCACTAATATTTAAAAAAACAACAACCCTGTTCCCTGTGGTTTCTAGTTCAGGCTGAGATTTAATGAAAATTATAATAAGGAAACATAAAATGAAATAAACACATTATAGGAAAGATGGGATAGGATGGAGATCAAAAGTGACTTTTTAAAAATTTATTTATTTTAACTAAAGTTTATTGGGGTGACAATGGTTAGCAAAGTTACATAAATTTCAGGTGTACAATTCTGTAATACATCATCTATATGTTTCACGTTGTGTGTGCACCACCCAGAGACAGTTCTCTTTCCATCACCATATATTTGATCCCCTTTACGCTCATCTACCACCCTCCTCTGCCCTTGCCCTCTGGTAACCACTGAACTATTGTGTGTCTATGAGTTTTTGCTTCTTCACTTGATTGTCTTGTTCTTTTGTTTTTTTCAGTTTTATATACCACATATCAGTGAAATCATATGGTTCTCAACTCATAGGAAAAGATGAAATAGTATAATTTGCAACAACATGGATGGATCTTGAGATTATTATGCTGAGAGAAATAAGTCAGACAGAAAAAGTGACTTTAAAAATGTCTGGAAATTATAAAGCAAATGGTAGCAAGTTGAAGGATGAAATGAAATCTCTTCTGAGGGCAACTGTAGCTCAGAAAACATGGAGGAAGGAGCTTCCCTGTGTGTGTGTGTGAGAGAGAGAGAGAGAGAGAGAGAGAGAGAGAGAGAGAGAGAGAAACTGTCTGCTATTTTCCTGGTGATGCTCAAAGAGCACTTAGACCCCCAGTTGACAGGGAGAAAGGTCAGGAATGAGAAGTGAGGCTAAAAGGAGGGCATTTATTGACATATGTTTATGGAAAGCTGTACCACTCTGTTCCCCTTTTTCCTCTCCCCACTCTTATACACTGAGCTGTTCACTGCAAAGCTAGCAAGTATGCTTGCGTGTACTTTTGAATTTTTTAGATCATGAGCATACATTACTTTGACTTAGATCTACAAAATACAGAGGGTGCCAATGTGTAATATATATATATATATATATATATATATATATATATATACATTTTAAGAAAAAAACTGTATTAAAATTGTAATACTCAATATATACTGATAACAAAAGATAGATGCAAGTTACGTTGGACTTTTGCAATTACAAGAGGTGCTCAAAGTGGTTACCATCGATGTCCAGAGACTTCTGACTATGGAGAACTACTGCTTGAGCAACACTGACCAGTGTCCACTTGTATACATTTTTTTGGCACCCCCGGTATATATAAAGATGAAAAAAGGATTAAAGGCAACAGAGAAAGGCAGGGTAGAGTAGAACTTAGGAGCATAGATCCAGGCACCAGACTGCCTGGGTTTGCAGATGTGCTACTTACTACTTGTGTAATCTTGGGTGATTTATTTAGTTTGTGCCTGAGTTTTCCCATTTGTAAAATGGACATAATAGAAGTGTTTTCCTTATAGGGCTGCTGTGAGGATTAAATGAGTTAATATAGATAAAGTGCTTAAACCAGTGTCTTATTATAGTATAATTATGTGCCTTAAAGAAAGTGAAAAACAAGAAAAAGCACCATGATCCAACTCAATCTGTTTTATTTCCTTTAACTTGACCCCTGTCTAGTTTCACTAAAAATTCTGGGTTTAATAATCTTTTGAAGGGGAAGAATAAGGGTTGAGTGAGCAATTTGGGGGGGATTTCTGAAGGAAGAGCAGGGAATGGGGAAAATTTTAACTTGATTGAATGTTTAAAGAATGTAACTTGTACATCAGTCATCATGACCTGATCATTACCTTTGTTTCTGCTAATGTCATCGTGAAAGACCTTTGTTCCTTTACCCAGTTTTTTCTTATCTTAACACATTTTAAGGAAAAATAAAACCAAGCCCTACACCCTCCACAAAACCTTTTATGAAATCCCCGGCCTACTCAGAACTCTCCTACACTCTTGAACATTTGTCCATCACATTTAACCCTATTTTGTATTGTATGGTCTAATTATTGGGACCACAGAAATTAGTACTCTATTGTATAATACCATTATGTATAATATATATTTACTGATTACTATAGGTTTTCAGTGTATGGTGTGTTTTTTTTTAATTTATTGGGGTGACAACCAGTGTATGTTTATTTATTAATAGCAATGTTTGTGAAGAACATTGATTTTCCCTTGACCTAACCTTTCCTATAAGATCTTGTACTTTCTACTTTTCACAACTACACTTTAGAAATGGAAATTTGCATTCTTTAGTAGTGTGGTTTCCATTCCTTAGCTCCTTTACTTCTTAACCCTCTATAAATTGCTTTAATCCCTCTACTCTGCTAAAGCTACTCTCAGTGGGATGTGCATTAACTTCTTTCCTGCCAGGAGCAAATATGTATTTCAGTCCTTAGTTTACTTAACATTTCAACATCAACATCTTGACCACTTCTTAAATTTTGAATCCTCTTGAAACTTCTTGATTCTTCTCTGTTGGATTCCAGAAAAGTCCTTCTTCCTACCTACCTCTGACCGTTCTGTCTCAGTCAGTATCTAAGCATCAGTATCAGGCATCAGTATCTAAGAAGGCCTTTTGTAGATATTTCATTCCACAACTGGTTAGTATAAATATTGGGAATATAACTTATGATTAATGGAAAATATTCTTAAGAATTGAAAAATTGTAGAACAATGTAACATACTAAATAATGCATTCTAGGGAAAAGAATATTCTTGAGATAATGGCATAGTTTTGAACATCCAGAATTGTGAGAAAAAAATTATGCGAGAAAGTTAAAAGACAAATTGTTTGGTGTTCAGACGTACAATTGAAAAGAACACTGAATAATTTTCAAAAAAGGAGCCAAAAGTATACAATGGAGACAAGAAAGCCTCTTCAATAAATGGTGCTGGGAAAACTGGAAAGCACATGCAAAAGAATGAAACTTAGACTGCTCTCTGTCACCACACACCAAAATTAACTCAAAATGGATTAAAGACGTAAAACAATAGATTCATAGAACACATAGGCACTAAACTTATGGATCTTGGTCTTAAAGAGGATTTTATGACTTTAACCTCTAAGGCAAGGAAAGTAAAAGCAAAAATAAATTAATAGGACTATATCAAACTAAAAAGCTTCTGCACAGCAAAATAAACCATCAACCAAACAGAGGCAACCAACCAAATAGGAGAAGATATCTGCAAACAACACATCAAAGGGGCTACTATCCAAAATATATAAAAACCTCATGCAACTCAACAACACAAAAACCAACAATCCAATTAAAAAATGGGCAGAGGACCTGAACAGACGCTTCTCCCAAAAGACATGCAAATGGCCAGCCAATATATGCAATGATGCTCAAGTTCACTAGCTATTAGGGAAATGCAAATCAAAACCACAATGAGGACCAGCTCACACCTGCTAGAGGAGGGTCTGACAAGTAGTAAAAAGGGTTGGAGAGCTTGTGGAGAAAAAGGAACCTTCATACACTGCTGGTGGGAATGTAAATTAGTGTAGACACTATGGAAAACACTATGGAGGTTCCTCAAAACATTAAGAAGAGAATTACCATATGACCTAGCAATCCCTCTACTGGGTATCTACCCCAAAAATCTGAAAACATTTCTCTGTAAAGATATATGTACCACTATGTTCATTGCTGCATTATTCATGGTGGCTAAGACATGGAAACAAAGTGTCCTTTGATAGATGACTGGATAAAGAAGATGTGATTTATATATAATGGAATATTCCTCAGTCATAAGAAAAGATGACATACTGCCATTAGTGACAACATGGATGGATCTTGAAATTATTCTTCTAAGCGAAATAAGTCAGACAGAAAAAGTCGAGAACCATATAGTTTCTCTCATATGTAGGATATAAAACTGAAAGCAATAAACAAACAAGCAGAAATTCATGAATGCAAACAACAGTTTAGTGGTTACCAGAAGGTAAGGCGGGGAGGGAGGAGGTAGAAGATGGGAAAAGGGGTCAAATACGTGATGATGGAAGGAGAACTGATTCTGGGTGGCGAATAACAATGTAATATATAGATGATGTGTTATAGAATTGTACACTTGAAACCTATATAATTTTATCAACCAACATCACTCCAATAAATGTACTAAAAAAGAACACTTGCAAAGTCAAAACCATTGCTAGAAAAAAAAAAATAAATGGCAGTTATTTGAGAACTCGCCTCCATGGAAATTCTCTCTCACTGTAGGGCAGATACATTCATAGTGCATCGATTATACATCCTCTGAGGGTGTTGGTAGGGGTAGGGAGTACTCTTATTTTCTACTTCTCTTTTCCTTCAGGAGGGATTTGTCCCTCTCATTCCCTCTCTCTGGTGCATAGGAAGGGCAGAGTGATTTAAAGCTTGGTGAGTTTTGGAGGAGGATCTGACAAGTGTAGTTCTTTTCTCTCCTTTAAGATTGGGGCCCTGCCTGACTGCACAGAATCTGCCCTGTTGGGTCAGATGAAAAGCTTAGTGGTAAAGATCCTGAACTTGCTTTTTACTTAGAGTGAGTAGGTGGGAACATTTGCTCAGTTCTAGGGCCTCAGAATCAGGAAGTCCATTGTTGTCCATATTCTCCAGGAGCCCTATTTTGATCTCCATCTGCCTCGCTCTTTAACCATCTCAATCAATTCAGAATTCAGGGGGGGAAAACAGGGGAGTTATTTAATATTTCCTTCAAGCTCCAATATTACCTTCCACATAGTCACTTCCCACTATGTGTAACACCATGCACCAGAGAAAACTATCATCTCGCAGACACATTGTTCTATTTGGCAGTAGCTTCAAATAGAAATATTTCCTCATTATTTTTTTTTAAGTTGAAACATAGTCACACTTAGGATGACTTCGTTGTCCAAAGAGACCAAAGTACACCCCTATGTGACATATTCACCATATCCATCACACAATGGTGGATTCTTTTAGAATTCTTGTGGTCACATATTTTTGTTCCCTATTTTTGTCACGTAGATAACAAAAAAAGAAGATCTACCAGCTAACAAAGTAAGAAAAGATGAGAAACAGGTACAAGGAAAATCCTGCTTTCTTCCTCGGAAAATAAAATATTGTGTAATAACATATAGTTCTCTGCATTTCTAGTTTTTTTCTTATATCCAATCTGAATGAAAAACAATTTTCTCCAAACTTTAGATTTTTTTTTTGGAACCATTTTTATTAAAAAGACAAACTTTAAAATTAGGCTCAGAATACATGACAAATGAAAATCTTTTTTCTTTTAGGTTTTCTCTGCTACATAATAGTCATAAAATATATTTTATAGTATTCGCTTGAGCATGTTGAAATGTTACAGCGTTTTATAGACAGTTCCAAACGGTATTCCTAATTTTTATGTAAGGGAAATCTTGAATCATTCCAGGTTAGAGAGAGAATGCCTGGCACAGTTAAAAACTTAAACTCTAAGGTTGTAATCCTGAGTCATATATGGTCCAGTCAGCTTAATTCAGCCAAGATTCACAGAGTAACTACCACATATGAAGCATGGTGTTAGAAACTGGGGGATCCAAGGATTAACCAGATCTGGTCCCTCTGCCTGAGATTCCTACTCATAAATGGAGAGGCAGATGTGAATTCAGCCAATTGACTGTCTGATGTCCCTCTTCTGAGGCAACAGGATAACCAGCCTAGAGTTTGGTCAAATGAATTTGTTAGGTTTGGGTTCCTGACGCCTGGATTTGGGGCTGGTAAGTGCTCTGAAGTATCCAGGACCAGGCAGGATTAGTTTGTAAATAAAACAAAACCAAAAATGTGTCCTTGGAGAATTCTAAGGTTCTATCACTTTTGGGCTTCAGGAATGGAATTTAGTCACTATAAATTAAAATCCAAAGCATCAAGAGTCTGGTGGACACTAGGACCAAGTAGAGAATGAGAACAAAGCAGAAGGAAAATGAGTGGACCCAAAATCGTTGCAGAGAACGGGCTGGCCAGCCTGTGACTCATTTCTGATGGCTGCTGTCCATGTAAATTGTGAGCTAAAGGCTTGAGTTGGGAGGACACCAACTAAGTACTAGATCCTCAGAGTGCAGTAGGAGGAGGACAGGGATTAAGACAAATCCTATATGCTAGTTATTATTTTCATCAAGTTCAGTTTTTAACCTGTGGGCTCCCCCTAGAAGATGTAGCGTTTTGTAGAGATGGGTTACCTAAAATAAGCAGCAAGGTTGGCATATCCATACACTTTTTGAATGTTCCTATATTTGCCTTTTTAATGTCACGTGCTTACCTCCAGATCTGGGAGTGAGTGAGACCAGTCCCACTACAAACCAGGACAGGTGGTTCTCCAACAGGAATACTGGAATTCTGTTTCAAAATTTAAGAGGAGCAGATTTCAGATTGGCAAAAACAGATGCTGAAGGCGAGGGTTATGCAACTGAAGATGAGTATTTCGAGGAAGAAAGAAGACCTCTGAATTTATCAATAATCCTGAATGTGAAAAAGGCATCAGGTAGTTATAGGAAAGCTTTGCCTCTAGGCAAATACCAATCTAAATCCTGGTTCTGCCACTTAGTAGTTTTGTAATCGCTGGCAAATCAATTGATCTCTCTTAGCCTCAATGGTAAAACCAAAATTGTAATTCATACCTAAAAACTTGAATATGAGGATTAGAACCCCCCCACCCCAACCCTGGTACATTCCTAGTTATTATTATTAACAGCTTTCAAGATAATAGTCATTTCGGTGGTAGGGAATGCAAGCCAAAAAATGAATGGAGAGGAAATAAAAACAAGTATATAGTTCTTATGTAAGACGGATAATCTAATGAAAGAAAATAGAGAAATTAGATGATAGCCAGAAGGTAGCAACAAGTTAAACTTATTTACACCAGCTTTCTACTCCCTACCCCAAGATAGGGCAGATATGTGAAAATAAGGAGCGTTGGTAGAAATAGCAAACTGAGAGAAAGGAGATAAATGAGAGAAATCAACAAGTCACTTAAAGTTTAACCTGAAGAAAAAAAATCATTTCTCCTCCAAAACTAAAGGTAAAGACAAGATGCTAGCCACTTACTACCTTCAAAGGCCATCTCAAGTATTAATTCTTCTAGAAAGTTCTTGATGCCTCCAGCTGGGGTCACCTGCACCTCCTACCATAGCCCTTACTACATTCAATGTGAGGGTCAATATCCTCAGTGCCAAGCACAAGCACAAGTTTTAACCTATATTACCGTCTTACTCAATATTATTTGAATGAATGAATGAGTGAATGAATGAATGAGCACAAGCATTGCTTTCTTTTTCTCCTAAAAACACTACTTCTAGTGACTTTAAGCTCTTGGGTGATTTGACTGAGAAGACTAGTGCCTGGTCAATTGTTTTTATCGTGGGACATGTGTAATACAGTTCTGTCTTAATAAATTTGAAGGTTAAGTTTTCATCTATTGAACAGACCCAGAAGAGCCATTGTCCTCCTGCTTGCTACATTGCAAGTTTACAAGTCTCTCTCCTTTGTTTAACTGTGTGCTCCTCCAGGCTAAAAGCCAAATCGTGGTATATAATCCCCTAAACTTCACTCACACCCTTAGCTCCCTCAGCTCCATAGCAGAAACCTCACTCAGTCCCTGACACTTAGAAGCTCTGTAAATGTTTGGGTAATTAATAAATGAGTATAACCCAGGTAAGTAAGAATTAAGCAATGCCTAGTGTGGTATTATTTAAACCTACAGTTAAGCAATTGTGCCTCTATTACAGAGCACTTGTTTAAAAAATGATTTAAGCACATCATTCACACATCATAAAGCTGCCCCACTTTAATCCCTTTGTTGTATTGCATTGTGAAACAGTTAGCTGTGATATCCCCACTGCGAGTATTTAGTGTAGGTAACTCAGTTCATTGGGAGAGAACAAATTTTAACTGTTGCTTGTTTCTTATATATGTAGCTGACTTGTCCACGTCAAAGCAAATCTGTAATCGTTGACTTTATTTGCTACATACATAAGAAACATGGAAAACTGTATGTGGTCAAGGGGAAATCACTAAATAAAGGCAGTTGAGGTCCATCTTTGTGATAAAATGTGGTTTATTATTACGAAGCAAATCCTTCATTCCCAAAGATTGACTAGAATTATACTTAGAGAAGAATCCCATCTGATTAGATTTAGGATCCTGAAAGAATCCCACCCAACAACCTCCTCTGTAGTATTTTCATTTGATTATAATTGGGATACATTTTCCTTTACTATAAGATTTTCCTTTGAAATTACCTATTCCAAGATTATTAAATCAGTGGCAAGAGGATTGTTGGCCAAAGTTACCGTCTCCCTTATACAAATGGTCTTATTAAATTATGTGACTCCCTTTTAAAAGTGGTTCTATGCAGCCAAGATGTTTTCAGTTTGAGATTGTGCAAGAACTGTTTTTGTGATATTTGCCACTGAACATGAGGTCTTTTTCTTCTGTCTCTTGCAGCTGAGGTCATTTGAGAAAGATGGAGAGACTTATAGGCAATCATACATTGTTCTTTTCTTTTTGCTGAGGTCATTTGAGAAAGATGGAGAGGCTTTTCAGCAATTGCACATTGGCCTCTTTTCCTTTTTTTCAGTTTACGATTGCAGTCTTTCAAAGAAAAGAGAGATTAGCATAGATCACTGCTTATTGCTTAGACTTTCAATATTCATTCAAGAAAGATTTAAGGAGCACCAGTTGTGAGCCAAGCACTGAAGTTACCTATGTGTTCAAATGTCTGAGGAGTCAGGCCCTATGGGGACGACAGTCAACCTGTTACCATTTCCCAATTGGTGTGGTGAGTGCTGTAAGAGTAAACTCAGGGAACTTCTGAGGCACTGAGGGACATCTAATTCCACATTGAAAGGAGTGGCCTCCTTTCAGGGTGGGTGACCCAGTCCTTAGAAGAGTGGGAGTTATCCATGGAAGTGGAGGGGACAGTAAGATAGACAAGATGGACAGGAGGCAGGAATTTGTGAAACTGCAAGAAATTGTGTTTAGTTTATAAGGCGAGTGCAAAAATGGAAGTAATAAAAGATGAATGAGGCTGGTAGAAAAAACATTGATTAAACTATAAGCATTTACCATTTTCCATCTCTAATCTTCTATGAAATGCAGATACCAAAGATAATCTTCATTTTCAGAGTGTGCTGAGAGACAGTGATGGAAAGTTTAAGAAGCTAAAACTTGCTTCATATACTAAAAATGATGGATAGACCCATAGGGAGCACAAAGGATTTGGGAGATAGAGCCTAGAGCCTCAGACAGTCTGGATGGAGGAAGAAGCAGGTGGACAAGTTGAGGCCATGTTGGTGGCGATAAAGAGGAAGGGAGAGTCTAAGAGAGACAAAGAAAGACCTACAGACATCACACACACATAAGACTGAGATAATGACACAATTGACAGAGACAGAGACACCTAAAGAAAAGAACTCATGTAGACGTCCATCAATGGATGAATACATAAAGATGTGTTATATATATATCATACAATGGAATATTATTCAGCCATGAGAAAAAAGAAAATCTTGTTATTTGTGACAGCATGGGTGGCCCTCGAGGGCATTATGCTTAGTGAGATAAGTCAGACAGAGAAAAGCAAATACTGTATTATATCACTCATATGTGGAATCTAAAATGCTGAACTCATAAAAATAGAGGGTAGAATGATGGTTACCAAGGGCTGGAGAGTGGAAGAATTGGGGAGATGTTTAAGGGTATAAACATTGCAATTAGAAGGTAAATAAATCCATTGAATCCTGGAGAGCCAATGCACAGTACAGTGATTATAGGCAACAATACTGTGTTATAAACTGTATTATAAAACTGCTAAGAGACAAGATCCTAATTGTCCTCCCCACAAAAAAAGAAATGATATTATGTGACATGATAGAGACATTACCCAATGCTAGGGTGGTAATCGTATTGCAATATATAAATGTATCAAATCAACACATTGTACATCTTGAACTTATACAGTATGCCAATTATATCTGAATTAAAAAATAATACATGCCAAGAAAGAGATGGAAGTAGTAAGAAAACAGAGACAGAGGTAGAGACATACATTAAACGGAGCAACAGAGAGCGAGAGATGTAGCAGCCACCACAGAGATCAGAACTTTGGGGAAAGAAGATTGCTTGTAGAGGTTTTAGTGAAAGGTTTCCTGGACCATGAATGTACTGTTATATAACTCTTTGTTTTACTAAACAAAGAGTTTAGTAAAACTACTCTGTTTGTCAACATTTGTAGACTTATTAGAGTTTCTGCTTTAGAATGTATACATGGTTAGATGGCCCCTCAGAGGCCCAGTTAGATACCACAGAGCTGAACAGTGATGAGAGAAGGGAAGGTCTGAGTCCCATGAGGCAGTTGGAGTTCCTCCTTGTGACTCACTGAGGGTCAGAGAGTGACTTTTCTCTGCTTTGACCACAGGATTCATGCATAGAGAGTTCTAGGGAATCCGACTGCGTCTCAGGAAGAGCAGTTGAGCAGCACCTTGCCTGGGAAGATTTCCCAGTCCTTGCAGACCTGGTTAGGTGTCACTTTTCTGTTTTCCTACAGCACCCTGCCTCACCCCATTTACCACAGGGAGAGCATCAGTGAGCTCTAGTCACATGGGTCACATACCCTAATTTTTTTTTCCATAGACAGTATAAGTTCTCTCCTACTAATGGTCAAATACCTCACTATCCTTGTTTTCTTCCTTATGTCGGGCACAACTCACTGTGGACAGTGCGTTATAGTGGGACAGACCAGGTTGAGAGGGTACAGGATTTGGAGCCGGTTTCTCCCACGTGTTCTGTGGTAGAAGCGCAGTACAGGCAGAGGGATGACTCCAGTTCTGCAAGTGGAACATGGAAGTCAGTGAGTGAGTTACTAGTAAGAGCAGACCAGCAGCCTGGGGTGGTAGGTATGGGGTCTTACAGGGGCAATTGTTTCAACGGGGGAAATAGCATCATGAGAGAAAGTGGTCTGGCATCCTGGGAGTGAGCAGCACGGAAAAGAAGAAGCAGGAAGCAGAAGCCCTATCCGTGGATATAAGGGTGACATATCCTGTGCCAAGAGGAGAGAAAAGGGCTGAAAAAATGCAAGAAAAGTTTCAGTTCCAAAGATTTCTGAGTGCGTTAAAAGCCTAGGAACTCAGATACTAAATATGTGGGTAGAACATAAAGGTTGGACTCTCAGGAAGAATAATGATGTCAAGTCAAAGAATGGTGAACAGAGATGCTTAAAGCCCATTTGCCAAAACTCAGGATTGGTCCTAGAAAAAAGTAGTTGTCTAAGGGTGCAGAATGGAATCAGATGTAAAGGGAGAAGAGGATTGCAGGGCCTAGGGAACAGCAAAGGCTTACTACTTGTTTACTGGATAGATAGCAGTATTATTTTGGAGCATCTGACTCAGCTGCTAATGCAGAGATGTGTAAAGAGATGGAGAAGTTGCTTTTAAGCATACTTGGTTCAATATGCTTGCAGCAAAAAAAGAATAATGTAAAATATCTGTTAAGATATGAAATATCAGGGATAATGCTAAGAATATATCATGCAATTAGTAATATGAATAAGAAATAAGTAAACACTTTCACTTGGTCTTGCAAATAATTTTGTTTTTATTGCCTTGGTGTTGAATAAAAGACTGTGGAGGGAGAAAAACTTCCTTCACATGATAAGAAATTAAAATAATAAAAACAACCAAAATTTTTAGGTACAGCACAGGTTTTATTTATTTGGATGGAATGAATCCAAACTTACCCACTTGTAGCTCTTTTAAGAGAGAGCCTGGTTATATATTCTATCCAAGAGTCCCCATCTTTAAAAACAGTTTGCGTGTACTGTCTATTGATCAGATGGCAACATAGGCATTAACCTAAGATTAAACTAATAGACACTATTTGCTTAATAGCTAAATCACCATGTAGGAGCCATGGTGACTACAATAAGCGCGTGTTAGTCACATGTTGGGAGTGATCCCTAAAAGAATTTGAAAGCGTCACAGTCATGAGCACTATCTGAAGAAACTAATAATGATTTGAATATTAGTCTTGCTGGGTCATCCTGATCACACCTGTTACCCCTTTTAAGGCTATAGTCAAATTGAAACACGACTTTTGGACACAGGAGTGGATATAGGGAAGGACTTTCTTTCACCCATCTAATCTACTATATAAAGTCGTGCTAATGGACCTCTGTCTGACCGTATACCATGGCTACCTTGATTCTTTATCATCTCAATGTTGAGAGATGGTAGATTGGATTCCAGAGGAAGATGTCAGATACTAGAAGGAGAATAATACAGATGTGACAAGACATATTGTGGTCACATCCCATCTCTTGGCTCAGATTTAAGGGCATCAGCAATTTAAAGACCTGGTGCCCTCAAACCAACAACCAAATCAACAGAACCCTACCCAAATACTGCATTACATTTGCTACATATGCTGCTTGACAAGTTACTCAGCACAAGTAGTGCAAATGAACTTAGACCATTTAATAGCTTTCACTCCGATGATTTTGTTCATATTTATTTTCTAATCCATCTTGGTTCATCTATAATGGGCTTCTTAGGTCATCCATTTAAAATAGACGGGCTCATCCTGCACTCCCAGAAACAATGGCTATTTCTTAGATGGATAGTTGAAAAGAGAGGTCTAATTTCCAAATATGGATTGATTTTTTTTTTCAGTATGGTAAAATGGATCTGTGTATTTTTTAAAGCAGCCAGTGTCACATTGTCTGGATTCTAGTTGATCCAGATTAAAAACAGACTCATGTCTGGAAATACTGAATATAAGTCCTAATTGTGTGACGATTTTCCATTTTTGAGGAGGCAAACAAGACTAACAGATCTATCAGGGACGAGGAGAGGATAAGTTAATGTAAGATTGTTAAGCACTTTTGATAAAGATAGCATATTATAGTAAAATGATGTATTTCTCTTTCATGATATTTGATAATGAATGTGGATCAAATAATTTAATTTTCTCAGTTAAGATGAATTAGTTATTCCCTCTGGAGCAGGATTTTCTCTTCCTTTCTTTTCTTTATTCTGTTTCTGCCCCAAGGTAAAAGATGCAGTCACAAGCACAGATTTTGTAAAGACAACTGTCCTGTTGAGAAGGTAGTTTCAGACAGCCATATTTTGTACCATGCGACCTTGTGCCATGTGAGCCACTGCCCTAAGGTGGTGAGACTCAATGGGCAACTGAGCCAGGGTTTGCCAATCCATAGCTTAGATAGCAGCCTGTGGTGTAATATGGTCCTAAAGTAAGGGGGCGTGGGGGGATAGTAGAGAGGGTAAAGGGGGTCAAATATATGGTGATGGAAGGAGAACTGACGCTGGGTGGTGAACACACAACGTGATATATAGATGATTTGTGCAGTTACAGAATTGTACACTTGAAACCTATGTAATTTTACTAACCATTGTCATCCCAATAAACTTTAATTTAAAAAAAAGAAAGGAAAAGCTTTGGAAAATTAAAAAAAAAAAAAAAAAAAAGTTCTGTTCCCAAAAAGGTGAGGGGTATTAGTTGAACCCATTAGATTAATTCTCTTAGGAGTTTGCACTGCAAAGTAAGAAAAGAATAAATCAGAGGTTATGAGAAAGAGAAGTAGACAGAGAACACTAAGTATGCAGAGAAGAGCAGAGTCAGTTAAAAAGTGTAGATATGGTCTGAAAAATCCATGGACTCTTGCTGCAAGAGCTGTCTTAGATTCTGAATGACCTTTTGATTCCAACGATTCTGGTCTCCGCCCTTCCAGCTTCCCTTGGCTTCTGAGAAGATAGTCTACAATGAACAAGGGTTTGTTTCCTTATTTCCATACAACAAATCTTCTATAATAGAATTTGAGTTAGTATCTGTCCTTATGATGATAACAATAATAAAAGCACAAGTAAATAGACGTTGTGAGCAGATAAGTTCTGAAAAGTCTGGTATTGTCACTTTCTGTCTAACAAGGAGCACAAACAGTTCTCCTAGATTTTAAACCACAGCAGCAGGTGGTTTAAAGAGAGTCCAGTATTAGTGGCCTCTAATTCTGTAGTTCTGGATTCTGGACTTTAGTTCTACCCCCTTGTGGAAGGATACAAAGCTCAGTCTGGGTTTAATCTTTTAAAAATGGGAGTGTGTTTCATCTTTTCTTATGGCTGTGTAATATTCCATTGAATATATATATATATATATATATATATATATATATATATATATCACATCTCTTTATCCAATCATCTATTGAAGGACACTTGGACAAGAAAGGGATGGTGGTATATATAGAGAGAGAGTGAACGACTCAGTAAATGACAGATGCAGTACAAGAGGAAGAGTCAAAGACAACTGCCATGTTTAAAATCTGAGTGACAAAAGGAATATTTTGTTTAAACACTATGTGGTGCTTATGAAATGCCTGGAACTGTTCTTAGTACATTATACACATTAATTGATTTAATTCCCCTGAACAATCCATTGTGGTAAGGAAACAGAGACACACAGAGGTTAAGCAACTTGTTGACGACCACACAGCAAGTAAGCGGCGGAGCAGGGCTTCCGACGTAGCAGGCCTGTTTTAGAGGATCAAAATGGCAGGGACAGCCTGCCTTCACATATACTGAACAACCCAGGGACTTACATGCAGGCTCTGATAATTGTTGCCATGGAAAACAGAGCAAACATCTCCTCATGTCTCATTCACCTTAAATGGGTCACATGTCTATTCCCGAATGGATCATTATAACCAGGCTAATTGGCTGTATATATGATTGGCTAATATATATCAGGATTGGGACAATCCTACTTAAGCAATGGGACTGAGAAAGGGGGGGAATTCCCACAAAGCAAACATTTGGTTACTATTGCTGGAAGATGGGGAAATGGAGGTTGGTAGAAAAAATAACAAATGAATACCACAGAAAGGAAACAAAGCAGAGGATTTCAATCTTACAGGGGATAGCAAAAGTTGTTGAATCAGGAGAAGAGGAAATAGGGGACCACAGGACAGACAAGAGAACAAATAAAACCAGACTTTGGGGTCCTGATGAATTAGTTGGGGCGATTTCATCAGGGGCTAGTGCGCTCCACTGCAGTTTTGGTACCAAGACAGAAAACTCCTGATTTGTCACTATTCTGTGGCTCCATTTTTACCCTCATGTTGCTGACTTGGAGGAAATACAAGTTGACCCTGGAGCTGAACCCCCAAAGGTGTTGAAACATCTTTTCCCCTGGTTGTCTCTTTATCAGGACTGTATTAAGTGCATGTATTTCACCTCCATGCTTCTTTGCATCCTCACTTTGAGCAGAAAATCAAGAAGTGAGATTTTCATTTGAACTCATCTTTATATTTCAACTTTAAAAAGGCAACTCCTCTACCAGAGTAACGTTATCAAGGTTAAAAGAAGAGAGTGTGAGAAAAGGCCACTGCTCCGTGTTTAACTTTCTCCTAATTTTTGCCTCTTATCTCTACTCCCTGAGGTTGAGTGTGGTCCATCTCAACTCAGTCATTCTCTTGGATGAAAGGTACTGAAGCCAAGAACTGAAACTTGAGAGAAGAGATATATCATATGTAAACACTAAGCTGCTCTAGTGTTTCTCAGAAATCTGTAGTTTTACAAAAGCAACCTTTCATTCAACATAACAAATAAATAAGGAAGAAATGTTACCTCTGGATTTTAATTAGAATAGCCATTGATTACTGAGTAATTTTTGATGAGTCACTCTTTTTAGCTAATGAGAAAAAGGAACTCCAAAGATTATGGAAGTATCTCATTGTTATAGTTAAACATAGATTTCTAGATTAGTGCTATGATAGGTGATTTAGTAGTTGGGTAGCGCTTACACGAGAGAAGAACCACTTACTGAATTTAGTCATTTCTATAATAATCTGGTTATGTTAAAGAAAATAGCAAGTTATAGACTGGTAAGATTCAGATCCCCTAGGTATTTTTTCAGTAGTTTCATTTATTTTCCCTTTGTACACATAATTTATAAAAGTAGCATTCCAAGCTCTCGTTCATTTTTGGAATGTACAACGTAGAGTCGTACAATGTACAATGTCCACGCCGCACACCGCTGCCCACAGATTTCAGCATATGTACTTTCCCCTCTTTAAATTGAAAGAAATTCCATGTCTAGTACCTCCTCCCATAATACTAAGAAGCAGAACAACTCTGTCGTCTGCTTCATTTTATGGACACTAGTGATTTTTCTGTAGAGGGATAACTGTTGATTAAATATTTTCCATGCTCCCTCCACATTTCCTGGTTCTGCAGCTCTTGTTTCCCTGACTTAAAGCAAAAATATTGCTTTATTGCTCTATTTCAGATCAGTTTGCCGCCAACATTTGGTTATTGGAATTATTTAAAAGACAAACTACCCATATGTGAATATTACTCACATGACCAAAAACAAATTAGGGTGCCATCTCAGTCAGTTCATTAATTTAATAGGTGACTTTTCAAAGAGCCCTTTATAATTGTACTGCTTTTAGAAATATAGTCGCTAAGCTGATTTCTAGTTATTGTTTAATAAAGTTATCAAAGCATATACAAATACATTAAAGCACATTTATGTTTATGCAGCATTTACATTGACCAGCGAGTGAAATTATGATGTCTATATACTGCAGTGTTGGCAATAGTCGTTGGTAGATCTTATTAGAGAAATACCATTTTCAAGACGTGTCATAGCAAAACAAACAAGGGCAGCAATAGCACCAACTCCTACTACTGGTATTACAATTACTATTGAAAATTCTCTGTCTACTAGTTTTATGAGGTAAGTCTGACAGCTACACTTATTCCCATCTTAAAGGAGGAAACTGAAGCTGAGCACATTTCAGTGACCTGTTGTTCAAGGTCAAAAGATGTTCCCAAGGCAGAAGCAGGGAAAGAAACCAGTTTTTCTGACTCTCAAGAATACGTATTTCAGAATCTGGTCTTTTGTTATATTGATAGCATCTGATATATCAAGAAAATTTTCATTTGTATTTAAAAATCCACCATGAGACTCTTATCAAAGTGAAAGCAATAAACACATTTATATACAAAAAATGCCACATAATTTTATTTTACATCAACCCTGAGAATCCATACTTCTTGGTCAGTATGACTGGTTTTCCTTATCCTCCAAAACTTTGTGATCCTACTTGGTGCTAAAACATTGAAGAAGCTTATTTGGGTATCAGTCAATAATCTGCCATAGTTGAATTACAACATTAATCTAATTTACTTTGTCACTGGAGGTCTGGAGCTCTGCTGTTTATATGCTATACACAGATACAGAGATTTTTTTTTAATGACCTGGGAATTTTGGTGCCTACGACCCTGGCTCCTTACACACATAATACCACCATTTTACTCTAAACCCTTGCTACCTTCTGAGGTGGCGGTCACAGAGTGTATGTGGCTATTGCTCAGAGGACTTAGAAATCTCTTTCCCTTTCCGAGATATGCTTCAGGTTATCAAATGCATCACTTCTCCTTTCTTCCTGGACTTTATGAACCTCAAAGTATCATTTCCTCTCTTTCTGTGTCTCACCTTGCCAAAGTCTCTAGGTCTGGGGTTTCAAAAGGTTGACACTCTGCTTGAGGAGTGGCTAAAGGGAGGACACGTGCATGCTGTCCTGCCTCACACGTTGCTACAAATAGCTAATCATCATTGGGCCTTTTAGTTATTTGAAAAATTAACTGAGCTCCAAAGCTTTCACCTTCTACCCTGGACTGAAATGTAGAGAAATTTGGCTGGTGATATTTGCATTGGCCATGGGAAGGAGTAGAAGGAAATCATCTATCCTCCAGTTTTTCATAGTAAGTGGAAATACCCTGTGACTCTGGGCAGACTCTGCTTTGAAGCAAAAATGTATTAATTAGTCTTACTTCTTTCATTTTAATAAGATTCAAGGTAAACATTTCAAAAGCAGAGGAAAATATATATTTTCCACTCTCAACTTATCATTGATCTCCACAAATCAGATGAATTTATCTTTTATTTAAAATTCAAGAATGGAACATTCTCCAGAAGTAGTGAGCAAATCCAACTCCCTTCCTCCCAGAAAAGTGCTGACAATGTAAGCACAAATAAGATGTGCACTCTGAATTTGGATAAATTATTTGATCTGTTATCCAAAGTCCTTTCTTTGCTCCATGACAAAGTATACGTATATTTTAGTTTCATTCTGGTTTAAGCTCCTCTATGAACAAATGGCCAATAACTATGTTTCAGCATTTATTTCAGAACACTGACTAAGTATTATTGGGTCAGAAGCATCATCTGCTTATGGAATGATTTACCCTGCCAAGTCTTTGGAAAGAAAAATGTCCCAGTTTAATCCAGTATTAGGCATTGTGTAGAAAAATATATGAGAGTTTTAGATTATTAATAGAATTTAGATTCTGAGTGTCCCATATGTTACAGTGCTATGTGGTTGTGGCCAAGTTTTAATGTACCTTATGATATCACTTCCCCATTTTAAAACAAATGAAGATCATAGTGATTTATTTGGACACTTTAACTTGATTGCCTTACTTTACTTGCTTTCTCAATGCCCCACCAGACATTTAATAAAACTAGTTCAAGTTTTCAGAAACAGATTAAGAATTCTTGAAAAGAGTTACATCCAACCAAGAGTAAAGTATAACTGTTCTGCACTTTTTTGGAAGGTCCGGATTCATAAATATGTGAAAGATGGATGAATTCAGTGGTTTGCAAGATGTTAGCAGGAAACTTTCTTTTTCATCCCATTTTATTTCATCTCTAGAATGAAGGCCCAGCAATCTAAGATAAAATAATACTGGAAAAGTACATGTAGTTTAGGTTAAAGGGAAAGGAGGGGAAAATGAAGAGAAATAAGAAAATAATCTGAATGTAATTTACTTATAAACATTTAAGCTCTGTTTTAAACTTCAAAATCCTCACAAGACCTAGATAAAAATCCCAGAGAATGACCAGTGCTGCTCATTAATAATAAACAAGACTGGAGAGGTTAAGAGAATACCATGTTTATGCTTAGTGATATGATGTTTTTAAAGTGGAATGATAAGACAAAACGTTTCATTAACCCTGCCAAAGCCATGTTTTTTGAGCCAGGAAAGGTCCGTGAGACCAGATGAGGGTCCGTAGAAACCTTGGTTGAAAGCAGTTGCAAAATAAATGACCTGAATTATTGGCAGAGACAGATGATGGCCAGTGATCACTCTTAGAAGTTATCTAATTGTTCTCAAAAGGCACCTCCAACTGGGCCCAGGGGTCACACAACATCTTGGTTTTCTGGCTCTCAGGGTTTCCACTCTGCCACATTGCCTGCCAAGCTGTACCACCTCCTTGCCAGGCTGAGAAGGTCGCCCTAGGCCAACAGCACCACCTTGTTTCTGATTGTGGCTGGATGGAAGATGTTCAAGGGGCCAGTGATCCCTGTGACCCAAAGGAAAGCAGGTGAAGCTGAGGTTAACACCATATTGAAATGTTAAGAGGTTTTTCACAACTCAAGGAAATTCTTAGCCGAGCTGATTGTCCTGTTGAGTTCTGTTTTCCGTGGCATGGTGCAGCTGATGTTGTCACTCTGTGGTTAGGAGCAGGAAAGCTGGTGGGGTGGAGAGAGATTAGCGGTCTGAAAATATGTAATTGGTATCGCATAGCAGTAGGGAGTTGACAGCCTTCAGAGACCACAAACAGGAGAGGACCAACAGCTCAACTGAATTAAAACAAACTGTGATTAAAAAAAAAAAAAAGTAAGAGAGAAACATATCCCAATATTTACGAACTGGATAAATTATAGCTGAACTTCACGTTATTCACCTTCACAGGTAAAGTGTTAAATGAGATAATATATGTGAGGAAGTTAGTACACTGCCAGGATCATAGTCATTAATCAATTAAACGCTGGCAGCTTTTATTATTATTATTATATATGGGGGAGCAGGTCAGTATATCTTAATCTTAGAAGCAGTTATTATTTCATTGGAACTTTTCCTCCATTTGCACTAGAGAATTTTGATCCTCGATTCATATCCTGTACCTGACATTGTGGGTGGAAAAACTCCACTCATGAATTTGGGGAGGGCAGGCACACTGCTCTGTGGTTGCCATCCAACTGAGTGTGGTTAGTTTGTATAATTGAAGCCAAGCAAAGCAAAGGCAGTGCTGGTACATGGATCCTTCTGTTAGACTAAATAAAGAACAATGAGACCATTTTTATGGGGGGAGGAAAAAATGTGTATTTAACAGTAGGGAATGGCTTGAGTCTAAAAACCTCAGGTTGTGTCTAAACGTTACCAAATACTGAGATGAAGCTGCACAAAAATGTACTCAGTCATCCAGATGTTTCCAGAAATCCAAACTTTGATTTCATTGTAAATGAAATCAGGGGAAGATTAGATTTTTTTTTTTTCTTTTTTTCTTTTTTTGCATTGAGACACAGTCTCAGTATCTTTCTAGTTGACTGTTGGTCTCTGTATTTAGGACTATTTCATGGATTTATTCTGGACCAGTGCAACTGCTTTCTGGATGTCAGTCCACTGCTACAGCCACTTTTCGACCTATAAAGAACTGTTTGTTTTGCAGAGCTTGCGCAGGGATGGAGCCTGGTTTGATGTTTGGTTCATTGGAATGAGCCAGCCTAGTTTAGTATCGTGGTGGTTTCAAGTCAAAGGATTAAAATTTGCAAAGCAATGGCATTTAACTTTCCTCTCTGTACCTCAAATCTATCTGAAAGAGACCAACCAACAGAGATCCTTCTAACATTCAAAGAAGTTAAGTTAATTCAAATCTGTAATTGTGTCATGTTCTTGAGCATCTGGGAAGTTTAGCAAGACCCATTCTTTGATCATGACAAGAAGATAGATGAGCAGGATAATGATAGATTTATAACAATACTTCCCACAAAGCAGATGTTCCAAATGTTGGCTGTTGAGTGAATAAATTGGAATATTTCAAATAGAGGTGGCTTTGACTTGAAAATCAAGATTTAATTATATACAACTTTTTCAACTTCATTTATTTTATGTAGCAGAAACATGAATGGAAAAGCATGACTGGAGTAGTCTGAAGGACATAGATTCAAATTCTAAGAAGATTACTTACCTTATTCAAGCTTCTTTAACCATAAAAGAATTTATTACCTACAATAATTTTCTGAAGATCAAATCAGATATTTATAGAGAGCTGCACCTAAATCATAGTAGGTACTCAATAAGTATTAGTTCTCTCTTCATGTGTAGTTCCTTTAATCCTCTCCCTAAGCATGACTTTAGTTCAAGGCATAAATGCTTAGCATGCAGAGGAATAAAAGGAAAATTCTGAGATAAATCTTTTGGAGAAGGTCAATTCTAGTGATCTACTCCATATTTATACTTTGTGTTCATGTCATTGGATGCACTATACAGCAATGAACAATGCATTCGGAGGAATATTGACAATAGTCAATCAACTTATGATAATGAGTATACTTTATAGTAATTTTTTAACAAGTTCATCAGAACTCATGGGATATTTACACAGTATAATAAGAGCTACTGGTTAAATTGTTTGTTTTTGAAAAAAAAAAATCACTCAATGGAAATGAGGGATTCTCCTTATTCCATGAAAGGAATGCCAGAGAACTAATGCTGTGGCTAATCCAAGAAACTATAGCATTTGGAGAATTAACTAGTCTACCTAAAAATCTTATAAAGCTATCTCTATTATCTTCAAACAAGATCAAAGTATACTCCATGGTTAAGACTTTTCTGTGCACTTATTACCTACTTAGTAGAGTCAGTATATACTTGGAGTACTTGATATGTACTGGAAATACTGGTTCCTGCCTTTGTTATCACATGACCTCAGAAAACCAAGCCTGGAGTGATAAGCTGCTGTGTAGCACTCTACATTAGAAGAGTCTTAGCACCATGAAATGAGGGGCTGATTTGGAGCACAGGCTCCAATTAGAAAGCAGATCTTCAGGAGAGCTAGTGCTGAATGAAGCCAACCCTCGTAATGGCAGGGACTGTGGCCAGCAGAGAAAACATAGCCAGATAGTAGTGAGTTGAGTAAGACAATCAAGCAACAAAAGCAGTACTATAATTATCAATTTTCATGTTTCCCATATACCATGAGCTTAATGTGGACTGAGAATGTCTTATTTATGGGAATATACTCAACATCAAACATGGGGTATCGTTAGTGCTCTATGAATTTGCTAAATAATGGTGTGTATGTGCATTTCTCTGCATATTAGTAGAGAAAGAGAGTGTGGCCCAAGATACAAAGTGTATTATACAGGGAGTAGCCATCTTTAGCTTTTCATCTTGCCTATTGTAACCCATCAATCAGGCTTCACTTTGGTTACAGCAACATTAAACTAATTGTCGTGGACTATATATGTCTGGCTGATCAGACCAGTTAGTGAAAAGTAATAATACTAACACTATAAAGGTCAATAAGTCTGAAATTCAGTCTCATATGGGTCAGTTGGGCTTAATACTCCTTAATTCATGAAAGTTATTCAGGAATTTTTGTAATCGAATCATGGTGTCTTAGATCAGGCCTTGTCTGTAGATTACGGTGTTAGTCGTGGGACCCCATCTATGAGAGAAATTGGCAGTTTAACATGTCATAAACAATTAGTAGTTGTGTGGACTGAGCTGGGCCCCAGGTGAGCAAGGCCGAGCTGCATGATTCCAGAAGGGCACCACTCACCTTGTCATCTGTGTGAACTGTGCTCCATGGAATTGTACAGCAGGCAACCTGGGAGTTAATGTATGGAACCCTGGGGTGCAGGAGACCTAGATGTGTCTCAGATGCTATCAGTGCCCGGCCCATATCACTCAAATGTCTCAATTTGCTCTGCCTGACTTCGAACTTCCAGATGAGCCCAAGGACTTGTCATCTCCAACCCCTTCCTTATAACTAGGAAAAGTGGCATGGCGGAAGCACTGAGTTAATACCCTCAGAATGACTCTTGACCAATGAATCTGGGGTAAATATATATATGTACACACACACACACACACCAGGGATACCAAAAAATGTATACACATGACTTGTATTTTTTTGTTGTTGTTATGGTATATATCGAGTATTACAATTTTAATACAGTTTTTTCCTTTCTTAAAATGTATATACATTTTTTGGCACCCTCTGTGTGTGTGTGTGTGTGTGTGTGTGTGTGTGTGCTCCCCCCCTCCATATATATATATATATATATATATATATATATATATATATATATATACACACATATGTGTGTGTGAATATATATTCCCCCCCCATATAAAGAGAGAGGAATCCAAGGGAAAATTAGTTAAAAAAACAAAACAGAAAACAAAACAAAAACAGTTAAATGTCTGGAGCTCCAGCAGGAGATGGATTGAAAGATATTTAAAACATACAATCAGATGAAATCACTGAGAAGAGTAGAGGATGAAGGACCATAAACGTTAAGTGACTGGACAGAGGAGCAGAAAGTGTGGTAGGAGGAAAACCCAGAGAATGTAAAGTTCTGGAACACACGTGAATAAAAGGAAATAGGAAAACTGAGCAGTGAATGCTGAGTTAATCACTGCTGATTTGTCAAGTAAGATGTGTACAGAAACATCAACTATCCCCCAGATTTAGCCATGTAGGGGTTATTTCTGACTTTGACAAGAGAAGTTTCAGTATCACAGAGGCAGTAAAGACGTGTTTGAAACAATGGATTTAAGAGACTATGGGAAAGGCAAGTCAGAGATAGGCAAGAGTAACCAACCCTGCTGAGAAATTGTGTGTGTGTGTGTGTGTGTGTGTGTGTGTGTGTATGTATGTATATATATATATGTGTGTGTGTGTGTGTGTGTGTGTGTGTGTGTGTGTGTGTGTGTATATATATATATATATATATAGAGAGAGAGAGAGAGAGAGAGAGAGAGAGAGAGAGATCTCCCAGCTCCCTTGCATATTAGATAGGATAATTCTGAGGAAGAGTTATGCACCATTTCCCAGAGTTCCCTTGTGGGAATAAGCTCCAGGTGCCCTCTGTGGTATCTGGAATAGTATATCCTTTATTGACTACCTTCCATTTCTTGTGTCACCTCCCCCCTTTCCTTTTGATATTGCCTGAACTTGGCAAATAAAGTACTTGAATGTAAATTCTTATCTCAGGAGCTTCTTCTGGGGGTTCTGAAACCAAAACAAGGTGCAACCTAGGTCGGCTTAAAAATTTCCAGAATGTAGTTGTGATTCTGGTCTCTTTGGAGAAGCCCTCTTCCTTGTCGACTGGAGTTGCAGTAGTGGCCCTAAACAGCTGCCAGAGTATAATGGACATTCCTGCAAAATGTAACAGGAAACCCTCTGTGCTGTCATCTCTGCCCATTGAATAAACAATTAAAGATCCCAAATAGAGGACCCCAATGAATCATATAGTGTTCACATAAATGTTGTTTCTGTTTCTATAAAATATTAGAGGCTCTTTAAAATGATTCTGGTCACAAATTTATTCTGTTTTCAGAACATGGAAATAACACCCCAAATCTTTTCTATTCACCACTCAGGTTGCTAAATGGCAGAAAAATTTTAATTTAGAAACTCAGAGGATGTGAGAAAACAATTAAAAATACATTAGGTAATGGTGTGCCTACACCTAGACCAATGGGGTAATGGGGTATGAACGAAGGCCAACACTATCCACAGTTGTTAAAAGATATTCTCTCAAGAGAATGTCCATTCCAGAGAAACCATTTGGGAATGGGTGGGAGCATCTGATATTGAACACTAGTTTGAGAAGGGGAATTATGACAGTGAGGTAGTATTATACATATTATTTTTATTGTAGTAGCAAAATAATTTGAAAGAAGAAAAAAACAAAAATGATAGACAGACAAGATGATAAACTGGCTCTTTTAAAAAAGGTGATACAAATTATAAAAGACTCATGTAAAAGGTGGAGAAATACGGAATGTGAAATACTGAAAGGGGGGAATATTCAAAGCAAGAATTACAATAGAGGAGAAGGGAAACATATCAGGTTTACATAGCAGAAGTGGAATGTGGGAAGTCAGTAAATTAGGAGAACATATACGGGATATCAAAAATCTTTGTGGGAATACTTTTGGGGACTTTAAATCAGCTCATGTCACTCCTTGACTCAAAACCCTCCAATGGCTGCCTATCTCCCTCAGAATAAAAGCCAAAATCCCTCCAATGGACCCCTATATGATTTTCCCCCTTACTTCTCTATGACTCTTTTTATTCACTCCTTTCTAGATACACTGGACCTTAAACATGCCAGTCGCAATCCATGCTACCCCAGGGCCTTTGCATAGTCTGTTCCCTCTGCCCATGGGGATATGAACACGGCTCACACCCTTTTCTTCAAATCTTTGCTCACATGTCATCTTTCCATTGAGGCCTTCTATGATTATCTTATTTAAAATTTCAATTTTTCAATGTTTTCTCTGACCATCTTGCTCTATTTTTTTTTAAATAGTATTTTTCACTTTCTAACAAAATGTATAATATACTTATATATTATGTTTATCTTTTATTTGACTCCCCCCCCCCAACTAAAATGTAAGCACCTTGAGGGATGGAATTTTGTCTAAATTTTTTCATTCATATATCTTAATCATCTAAAAGTAATGGCCAATCAATATATGAAAAGATGCTCCACTTTACCAGCTATTAGGGAAATGCAAATCAAAACCACAATGAGGTATCACATCACATCTGTTAGAATGGCTATTATTAGCAAGACAAGTAATAACTAGTGTTGGAGTGGTTGTGGAGAAAAAGGAACCCTCATACACTGCTAGTGGAAATGTAAATTGATACAGATACTATGGAAAACAGTACGGAGTTTCCTCAAAAAATTAAGAGATCCAGCAATCCCTCTTCCAGGTATCTACCCCCAAAAAAATCTGAAACATTTATCTGTAAAATTATATGTACCCCTATGTTCATTGCAGCATTATTCATCATGGTCTAGACATGGAAACAACCACAGTATCTTTTGATAGATGATTGGATAAAGAAGATATGGTACATATATATACAATGGACTATTACTCAGCCATAAGAAACAATGAAATACTGCCATTTGCAACAACACGGATGGATCTTGAGATTATCATGCTAAGCAAAGTAAGTCAGACAGAAAAAGTCAAGAACCACATTTCATTCATATGTGGGAGGCAAAACTGAAAGCAACAAATGAACAAGACAAACAAACAAAAAATCATAGACACAGACAACAGTTTAGTGGTTACCAGCAGATAGAGGGTAAAGGGGGTCAAAGATATGGTGATGGAAGGAGATTTGACTTTGGGTGGTGAACACACAATGCAATATATAAATGATATATTGTAGAATTGTACACTTGAAACCTGTATAATTTTATTAACCACCATCAGCCAAATAAATTTCTAAAAGGACACTTTAAAAATGTCTTTTTTAAAAAATGAAATAATGCTTGACAACATAGTAGGCTCCCAGTGAATATTTATAGAATGAATGAATGAATGATGATTTGTTGCTTGCTCTGCTAACACCAACACCTGGCACAAAATTGTTGCTGAGTAACTGAATGAAAGAATCAATGAACATTTACGGTCACGACTAGAAAAATCTTACATGTGTTGAGGTAAAATTTCACTTTAACCTGACTTAGGTCAGACACCAAAATGTAAATCAAAACATAATTCAAAGGCCTACTAATTATTTCTTCCAGCTATTGGAATTTATAGTTCAATCTTTAGCTGGGAAATATGTCATCATAAATCTCTGGAATCCAACATCCCACTCTCCTAAGCTAGAAGATAAGATTTTTATTTAGGCAAAATTTGTGAGATGAATACAGTTACTGGGAGACAATTTGAGGTATGGTCTTGGGTGATCCAGCCTGGAGAGAAGGGAATATAATCTAGTTTTTCTTCTTTCCATCTCAGTGATTTCAAATAATTAGTCACTCAAGCCTGTGCTTTCACAAAATTTTAAGTAATTAAACACAGTATATAAATATTGACCATGAACATAAAACATTAATCTTCCAAAATAAAAGAGATTATTTTTAAATAAGGAAAATTAACATATAAAATGCACTGTGCATATCAGTGAGCTAAAAGTATGTTATGAAATATTTTTAAAATATTTTTAAATATAATAGCTTAAATTTAATGTGAAAAAAATTGATTTTTGGCTGAAGTGGGTTTCAAAACAACCTTGGTATTTTTGACCTTTTCCAAAACAAATGAATCATGTGCAATCTGACCAAATGACTTTTTTCCAGAAATGGCTCAAACTCTAGCCATGTTTCCACCACTACCTTGTGGCAAGAGGAGATATTGACAAGTAATGATAGTTACTTTGACTTCCTGTTTTTGCCACAAAATCCATCTTCTGTTCTGATCAGCATTTTATTCCACTTGGGCATGAGACCAAATGGCTAATTGGCTTTGGAGCCAGGAGACTGGACCAGCCTAGGTCTTCCCAGGTCTTCCTATGTCCTTTTAATAAGACTTGCATTTAAGGGTACATTCATATAGAAGGGTTGTGACAAGCTACAGTGACCCAAGTTTTAACATTTTATTGTTATTCTTTCTATCACCAGCTCACAAAGGCACTTCAAATTATTCAGCATAGTCTTGAAAGAGATCACAGTAGGTAGTATTTTCACCATGGCCAAATGCAGGTTTCAAGTAAGATTACAAGTAGGAAGCCAGTTTTTATGTTGTCTTTCTCCTAGAGAGGATGTTACTTAACAGTGATGTCTATTTTACTTTCAAAACAAAGAACTAGGTTATAAAATACAGCAGTGCTTCTTTACATTTCTCAAAGGACTATATCTTTGCATAACTTTTAATCACAGGAGAAATTCTCATGGAATATTAACTGAAGAGTGCAGATGACAAAAACAATAGACTCCAATTGCACCAAAACGTAAAATTAAAAAATTTTGGCTGTTAGATAACTTAGTTTTGTATTAGTGTGTCCGTTAAAATATTTGGAAAATGTAATTCTAAGCTGTTGTTGGTTTTATTGTTGTTGTCATGCCTAGCTTTGTTAGATTCTCTTTAACAAAAGAAGACCAACCACAGTTATTGTTAGCTCCTCCTGTAGACCATGTAAGCCAGAGTATGGGATACTCCAAAGAAAAGAGAGCTCACCCTCTCACAGGGAGAACCAAAGGCCACACCCAGAGATAAATTGTGAGAGGGCTAAGAGGGTAAGGGTGACGAAGTACTCAATTATTTCAACACTAATCGCAAAAACAAATGATGGAGGCCATGAATGCAAAAGACATTTCAAGGTAGTAAAAACTGGTTAAAAAAGTAAAAAGTGATAGAGTCTACATAATGTAAAACCCCAATAGGTGATGACACTGGAGTGATATTTCCTATGCAACTGAAGAAAATGATTTAGACAAGGGCTTTCTAACAGAACAAGTATTTAAGATTTTTTTTTAAGTAAATATGTTCTGGAACTTCTATTTGCTATGTTTAAAACAAGTTCAATACAATTTAATATTTCTCCTTAAATTTATATTTTCTATATGATCTTGATCATACCAGTCACTGTTTTGCCAACCATGATTCTTTCAGGAATACAACCCCTGAGTTTAGAGAGATACTTCTGTAAAATTTATAGAAAAAAAGTGCAAAATGTATTAATGCTTATCTAAGGGTAGGGAGATCATAAGTAGTTTTTCTGTTGTGTTCCTTCCTACTTGTTCCAAATTTTCTAAAATGTGCCCTTATTATTTTCATAATCAGAAAAAAAATCTGTCTAAAAATAACTGGAATGTTCTGGGAGACCAAGAGAAAGGATCACTTGATTAGTTGATAGAATTTTTATACTGTGGCTGAGTTAGTACTTAAACTCAGTTATGTGTTCATATGTGGAAAGTCTTTGCCTGGAGATTTGTTTGTTTGGGGAATTATTTTGATTGGCCAGAAGGCATATTCCTGGGCTAGAAATGACCAAGAATAATTTCACTTGGTAGATGGGAAAAGGCAAATGGACGAAACTACTAAAATAGTTTGAATTATCTCGCTCATACTGATTTGTTAGAGGAAGGGAGTCGGAGGAAACAGATCTGCCTTTGCCAAGTGACTAGTCATTAGTGCTTTGTAGACATAAGCTTCCCAAATCTTCCATCTAATATAGTCTTCATTCATTCCCACCTCAATAAATGACATCCATTCACTCAAGTTCTGCAGCTAGAAATCTAGCAGTCAATTTTGACACTTTCTTCTCCCTCATCCCTTACATCAAAGGCATCACCAACCATCAACTAATAAATAGATTTTTAAAATTGATATATCTATACAATAGAATATCATTTAGCCATGAAAGGGAATAAAGTACTGATAAATGCTACAACATAGATGGACCTTGCAAACATACTAAGTGAAAGAAGCTGGACACAAATGGCCAAATACAAGGTCTGACAATTAGGTCCGTTAACTTGTTGCAATCACGTTGCTAAACTTTTTTGATATCAGAGTTCCATTATAAATTTGTACTGGACAAAAAATTAACCAAGTTTACTATTTGGAAGTGCTGAAAAGGTTGTGTGAAAAAGTTAGACGACCTGAACTTTTCGCCAGTAATTCATGGCTCTTGCATCACGACAATGCACCAGCTCACAGGGCACTTTCGGTGAGGGGATTTTTAGCCAGGAAACAAATAACTGTATTGGAACACCCTCACTACTCACCTGATCAGGCCCTCAATGACTTCTTTCTTTACCCAAAGATAAAGGAAATATTGAAAGGAAGCCATTTTGATGATATTCAGGACATCAAGGGTAATACGACAATGGCTCTGATGGCCATTCCAGAAAAAGAGTTCCAAAATTGCTTTGAAGGGTGGACCAGGTGCTGGCATTGGTCCATATAGTTTCCCAAGGGGAGTACTTCGAAGGTGTCCATAGTGATATTCAGCAATGAGGTATATAATACTTTTTCTAAGATGAGTTCGCGAGCTTCATTGTTAGACCTCGCATTGTGTGGTTCCCTTTATAGGAAATATCTAGAATAGACAAATTCACAGAGACAGAAAGGAAATAAATGGTTGCTGTGAGCTGGGAGGAGGAAGAAATGGAAAGTGTGTTTGATTGCTAGGCCTGTACCACATAAGAAAGTACCACAGACTAGGTGGCTTAAAAAAAAGAAGTTTATTTTCTCGCAGTTCTGGAGGCTAGAAATCTGAGGTCAAGTGTCAATAGTGCTGATTTCTTCTAACTCTTGCCTCCTTGGCTTGTCGATGGACATTTTCTCCCTCTCTTCACCTGGCCTTTTCTCTGTGCGTGTCTTTGTTCTAACCGACTCTGTTTATAAAGAAACCGGTATTGAATTGTGACCTACCTTATGACCTCATTTTACCTTACTTTTCTCTTTTTAAAGGCACTATCTCCAAATACAGTTTGTTTTGAAGTACTGGTGGTTAGGATTTCAACATATGAATTTTGCGGGGACACAATTCAGGCCATAACAGGGAATCACTGCTTAGTGAGTCTATGAGCCTTTCCTTCGGGGTGATGAAAATATTGTGGAACTAGATAATGGTGATGGTTGCAAACATTGTGAAGGTACCAAATGCCACTGAATTGTACACTTAAAATACTTCAAAATGGTAAATTTTATATTTTGTGTATCTTAACACAATAAAAAAGTTCATCTAGTCATCTTGAGTTTATCTTATAAAATGCCTCGAATATGTATACATTTGCAATCTCTACCACTCTAGCCCACGCCACCATTATTTCTTACGTGATGCATGTCAACGATTTCTAACTACTCTTCTTGTTTCCGCTGCTGCTCTGCACCACTTTATTCTCTGCACTGAAGCCACATGGGTCTTTTGGAAATGTGGATTTGATTGTGTCACTCCCCAGATTAAAACCTTTCAGTGATTTCTCATTTTATGTAGAATCAAATTCAGAATTTCTAGTAGCTATAGGCTTATCATGCTTAGATCTATATTTCAGCCTTGTTTCTCCCTCACTGTTTAATTTATTATAATCTCAACCTGTCATCTTTTCACTTTTGAACAAGCTAGGTTCATTCTCATCTTCAGACTTTTGCATATCCCTTTCCAGTCAACCTACTACCCTGCCTTCGTTCTTTGCCTACTAACATACATCGTCAGTCTTAAATGTCACTTCTTCAGATTTTTCTCTGATTTCTCCAACTAAATTATTCTCTTTTATAGGAACTTTTTCTTTCTTCAAAGTACATAGAACAATGATAAATTACCTGTTTTGGTTGGTTTAATATCTGTTTCCTCCACCAGACAGTAAGCCTTATGAGGATAGGAACCATGTCTATTTGGTGAACTGTTGTATCCTCAACACATAGTATAGCACGCAGTACACAGTAGGCACAGAATTTTTTTTATTCAAAAATGTTATTTGATTAAATAAGTGAAAAAATAATAGAGTTAGACTAAAAGATTTCAAAAGCTCTATCCGCCTAGAGATAATGTGGTTTGTAATTAAATTTACCTGATTTTCCTAAATTGTAATGATTGCTTAAAAATACACAGAAACTGTCAGAATCTCACATAATAACGTCACAGTGCTCTAGTGTGTCTCTCAAAAACTTCCAGTAAAGCACATACTTAAGGACTAACTCCTGCTGAAACAAAGACTCAATAAAGATATAAGTGGGCATTAGTAAAATAGAGTATATAATGATTTAATCAATAAAATAAAAAGTTAGCCTTTTTTTTTGCTAAGTATATTAGAGAAAAGAACAAGAAAAGATAAAATAATGTGAAACAAAGAAAAGGATAGCTATGGGGATGGAATGTAAAAAAATCTTGATATAATACTACGAATAACTTTCTGTTCAAAAAATAATAAAAACAAAGGAAACTAACAATTCTCTAAGAAAGTGTAAATTACCTTAAATGACTCAAGAAGTGGTGAAAACTGAATACATCAATAAGCATATTAAAAATCGATTCCTATAAGAGACACTAGCTCAAAATGAATTTATAAACCCGTTCTATTCAACTTTTAAAGACAATTAGTCTGTTAAATAAATTTTCCAAAGCATTAAAAATGTTGACTACTTCAAAACTCATTCAATTAAGTTGCATAACCCTGTTACAAAACCAGAAAACAAAGAAAAAAATTTTAAAATGGAGAAAACTATAGATTAATCTCATTTACAAACATAAGTACAAATATCTTAAGTTAAATATTCACAAATTAAAAACAGGAATTTTTTTCCAGAGATTAACATAAATGACCAAACAGGATTTATTCTAGAAGTGTAATAATGGTTTAGCATTGGGAAATCTATTTATATAATTCAACTAGATTAAAAGATTTACAGAACATTATACAATTATTACAAAGAGGCATTTCTTATGAATCAACATTGTTATTAATAATGTCAAACTAGGAATAAATAGGTTTCTCCTTAATTTGATTTAAAAAATGTCACAAAAACTTAGCAAACGTCATAATGGTGAAACATTAAAAGCATTCCCACTGAAATCTTGACCAAAATAAGGATACCCAAAACTATCATGGCTACTAGAACTGGGAGGTCTAACCAATGCAACAAGGCAAGAAAAGGAAATAGTAATATTAGAATAGGGACCCAAATTTTTATTATTTGCATATGATAGAATTGTCCAAGCCAAGGAGTGAAACAATAATTTTACTAAAACAGGTTGGTACAATGTCAACTTACAAAATTCAATCACTTTTTTATATACAAGTAAAAAGCTAATTTGAAAATGAAAGAGAAAAAATCCAACTCAACAGCAATCAAAATTATTAAAATACACATAAGTAAACTTAGCAGAATGCCCAAGACCTTTACAGGGAAAATTATGTGATTTTACTGAGGTAAGGTATATATACTAAAACTTAAATAAACAAGCTTCAGGATAAGAAAACTCAATAGTGTAAAGATGTTAATTATACTCAAATGACTATGTAAGTTAAATACAAGATGAATTAATATTCCAACATGATTTTTTAAAAAAGAAGTTATGAGGGATTTTTTTTTTCAATTCATCTGAAAGAGAAACATGGAAGGATATCCTAAAAAGAAAAAAAAAAATTGAGAAGGATAAACAATGAGAGTGTACGTTGGGAGGTATGGTCATTCCTTAGTTTCCTGTCTTTACTTAGAGAAGAGAGAATGTTTACTCCTCCTTGGAGGGAAGTTTTATTGGAGTAAATATGCTAAGATAACTGGGTTTGGGCTGTCAGCCTTTTCTTCATAGAGCTGGTTGAGTAATTACTTTGCAGATCTCACCCTCCCCACAGTTAGAACCTAAGATCTAGATCTATAGGAAAGAAATAGAAAATCTTACTTTGGCCCCCGGACAAAGTACATCCTCTTACACAGTATATTGGACATTCTATAATTTCAGATTACTGGACATTACCCAGCCAGTGTAAACCTGATGCTGCACATTTTTATTCTTATTGGACTCTAAGTGTCTATTGTGAATTGGGAGGGAGGGGAATCCAGAGTAAAGGACGGTGAGCAATCAGCAACCCCAAATCACCAGTAAGGAAGTTGCCTTAGGGAACCTCAAAATGAACCAGAACGCAAAAAGACAGCTGTCAATTTAAGATATAATTAGGATTTAAAATAATGAGAAAATAGTGTTGAGGTCATCAGCTATCTATTTGTTTTTAAAAATTATATCTACACCTCACAGCAAACAAAAACAATTTTGGGGTTATTAATAAATAATCAAATACAAATATAAAAACCTACTGACTTATTAAAGGAAAGTACAGGAGCTTATTTTGACAATCAGGGAGCCGAGGAGATCTATGAAACACGTTAAGCCCCAAAGCCATAAAAAAAACATTAACAGGTTTTCTAAATGAAATCAACAATTTCTGCACATTGAGACATCCAACAACAAAGTTAAGAGTCAAGTAGCAGACCGGATGAAAATATTTGCCAGCGATAAAACAAAAAGAGAACCACAAAAAGTTTCCTATAGTTCAATAAGTAAAAGCAAAAAGCCTAATAAGAATTGTGAATGACAGTTATAAACTGGCAGTTCTTAGAAAAAATACAAATGGACAGCATCCATCTGAAAATATGCTTAAACTCACCAGTTTTCAAGAAAATTCAAATCAATCTCCCCTATCTCATTAGGAAAACTTAAAAACATCAATAATGGCCAATGCCAACTAGTACATGAACTGGTGATCTCATGAACTGTTGGTCGATATTTAAGCAGGTTCAACCTTTGTGAGGTTAATTGGACAATATTTTTCAAAATCAAGATTCAGATATTCTCTGACCACAGTTGTATCCTACCAACCCATGTTTGATGTCCTTATCTTCCCCGGCTAGCTCTCACCCTTTTAGTGTGTGAGATCACAATTCGTACACTCAGTTTCAACCAAGAACGGTCCCAAGGCTGCAATTCAGTTTCTCCTGACATGTTCAGTCAACGTTTCTCAACCATTCTCCCACGTGGCTGGGTTAGGAGGGGTTTCCGGTTTCAGGCCCATTCTGTGACTGAATCAGCACCCTCTCCTATGTAGGCAAAAGATGAAGACCTCAACTGACTGCTGGGGTCCAGAAAGTAAAAGAAAGAAATGAAGCAGAGAGAGTAAGAGTACACGAGTAGATGTGGTAGGATTTGGAAAGCAAACTGCAGAGCGTGTGCTCTGGCCAAAGTGATCCATATTTATAGGTGAAATATCCTGACTTTTAAACGGTTTACTAAGTTTAATTGATTCACTACTTTAAAACAAAGAGAATATAATTTGTGGGGGGGCAAAGGAAACATAATTTGGCTCATGAACAATTTCTTGATAAGCCTCTAATCTAGCCTCGGCCACCTGTACAGTACTACCTTCATCCATGGTTAGTTTCCCTGGCAGCTCCTGGTGTCCTGGCCACACACCTTAGGCAGGACCACCACAATCCACTGGAGGCCCTGGAAGTGTTGTTCCTCCAAACATGAGGGGTCTTATTATGGTGGCCATTCCAAGAGGCTCCTTGCCTCCCCTGCAAATGCATGTACCTCTTCCCCAGTGACAAGTTCTTCATACCATGGGAATGGGGTGGTGGTGAACAGCACTTAATTACATAAGAGTGCTTGCTCATCTTTTCATTACAAAGTCACTCAAGTGACTCTTCCCAGAACAGTATAAATTTGCTACAACTACACACTCTATTTCCAGAAAGAGATGCATCTGGTAAATCATGCATTGAAAAAAAAGAATGTTCTGTCTATTAATCCCCCAACCACATGATGACTGGCAGGAAAGCCATACATTTAAAGCAACGTGGACAAACAGCAAATGCAAAATGTATTCTGCCTTCTTACAGAGAAAGAGTTAAGGGATCCCAACCTCCAACTTAAAGACCAGTTGGGACAGGAGGCACTGTTTCAGAGAGTAAAGAACCACATTATGTCTGCCCCACAGAATTCTAATGCTGTCAAGTATGGCAAGACAGATGATCCTATTTACAATTATATTTTACAAAGCAAACCAGATATAACTCAGTAACTGTGCATCTAATTGACTTAATTGCCCCATTTATCACATGACTTAAGTGAGCTGATGTTTTCTACTCTGCTTCACCCATGTAATTCTTGTAATGTAAGAGCTGAGACATGGTGCCAGGCGTGAGCGAGAAATTCTCTCTCCTGAGAAAAGATATCATTGGAGTGATGTTGGCTTTGGGTTCCAGTTTATTGAAAAATCAATGTCCATTTGTGCGACCAACACATATGGCTTTCTTCCAGGCTGATGATGGCTTTGCGAGGCTGGCTATCACCTAATGAAGTCAGATCAGCTTACCCAGCACCCGAGTTACAGTTGGCAAAGTGACTTTGTCATTAAAACCCAGTTTATCATTCCTGTTGGTGTTTTTCTTCCCATTTCACTCCCTCCTATCCATTTCTTCTGAAGCCACAGTATTGTTTTTCTCTCTGTAGATAACAGGCCAATGGCTCCAAATTTTAACATTTTAAAGGGACCCAGTTTGATGTTTGGTGCTGAAAGGATAAACAACTTTTTCGTATGTCTGTGTGTCTCATTAGAGGCAGGAAAATACATATATATGTATATAGTCCTACTCAGTCTTGACTTGAAATAGACATTTTTATAAGTCAGAGCCAAGTTTTTAACAGGCTTAATTGAAATTCGTCAGCCTAGATGTCTTGGGTAAATCAACAAGGCTGGGTTTGCCTAATGTGTTGATATGTTCCAATAAACAAAAGTCCAGCTGACATTTTATGTGAATCTTTTTTTTTTTAAATGATTACCAGTAAAGTAATATGATTTCCCCATTATTAAATGGAGTGGCAATCTAAATTGCAATGCTTTTTTTCTTAATTTTTTTTTTTAAGAGAAAAATGTTCTTTTTCCCTGGAGAATACCCCCAGAGTGATCGTCACTGGCAACAGAAGCTCTGGCAACGCAGTGAGACTTTTTTCCCCCTGAAATTTGCCAAGAGTAACAAATAAGTTTGTTAGGAAGTGCCAGCTCAGCCACGAAGGAGGGTTGCTAAGTTCTTACTTGGGTCCATCATGTGAAGGCCTCCTTCTCTAGGAGTGAGGAATGTTTGGGTTGCAGGTAACAAAAACTAACTGGTTAATGCTTAGGAGAAAAAGCAAACTTTTCAGGGCTAGCAGGAGGTCACAGAATCAATGGGAGGATAGAGAACCAAGGCACTTCTGGGCCTGCGGGAAGGAAGCCAAGGTCTTGTAGCCCAAACAACCTGGTCTAGAGCTGCTGCAGCTTTGAAAGACTCTAACTGGTCCCTTATGTCATTGCGTTCCTGGTTGCAGAGTCACAGTCCCATGTTGGAGCCTGTGGTTGAGAGGGCCTGACACATTTGCTCCTGCTCTGGCTAATGGTGCTCCAAAGGAAAGGGACATGCTATCTTTGTTTTCTCCCTACAAAGAAAAGGGAGTTGGTGGGGAAGTGCCCCGTATGACAAATGTCCTCTACACTCAGAGGAGGAGCCCCTGAACTGGGAAGTCATGAATGAAAACTGCCAGAGAGGTTATGGTTTCGTAAGTGTTTGGGATGTGCCTGGAATATTCAGAACTAATAGTCAGAACAAGACAGTGGAAACAACAGAGTATATAGGCACTTGTGCTCAGCAGTCCTGTAGAGCTGAAATCTAACGTGAACACCTGCATTTGCAATGTCTACAGCAGGTCTGAACTGGGAAATGTTATAAACTGGAAGTGATCAGGAACATTTTGAAAGATTCAAGCTCACAGCAGTCATTTACCCGTGAAGAAATGCAGTCTTATGAGAGAGATTCAGTAAAGAAACATGTAAAATGGTTCCTGAAGGAAGCATAATAAATAAGGAACCAGATGATACAGGCATATGCTAGTTAAGTAGAATCTCCAATAAAAATTTCAAGATTGGATTGAAATATAGATAAGACATAAATTCACAGTGTTCCACAATTGTAATATGTATATCACATACACACACACACACGCACACTTAGTTGACTCTTGAACAACAACAGGCAATGTGAATTGCCAGAGTTCACTTATACATGAATTTATTTCAATAAGTATACAGCCAGCCTTCTGTATCCCCAGGGTTTTTCATCTATGGATTCAACCAATCACAGATTGAAAACAGTATTTTCAATCCACATTTGGGAATCCATGGATGGGGAGAGCCTACTATATACATTGTTCTGCATCATTTTATGTTAGGGACTTGAGATTCCACGGATTTTGGTGCCCAAGGGGGTTCCTGGAAGTAATCACCTGTGGATACTGAAGGATAACTTCAGTTACATTTTTGGGGAGTCAAATTATATATAGACTTTTGACTGTGTAGGACTTATATACAGGATACACACACACACACACACATTATTCCTATGCAATTTCTATACCTATATGGTAATCACTGTTTTTACACAGTATTTGATCATATAATTAGCGAAACTTCCCATCTAGTCCTTGTCTAGAGCCATATGTTTGATTCTGGTCAACGGGTTTATTTTAAAACTCTCAAGTTGGAGAAGGGAAAGGAATCTGCATTTATAGAGTGTTCATGGTGTTCTAAGTATTTTTCCATGACATATCATTTAATCCTCACAACATATGTTCAAGATAAGTATAAGCTGCTCAACTTACAGATAATAAAGATGAAGTTTAGAAAATGTATGAGGTTTGCCTAAGGTCACATATAGCAAAAACTAGTCTTGTGTGTATGTGTATGTGAGTCACAAATATTCAGTCCTTCTGTCCTTATCTCTTACTCCCCAAGTCTGAATTCAGGCCCCATCATTTTAGTAAAATAACGATAACAAAGGTTATCAGCGACTTCCATGTGACTAAGTTTAGGGATTATTTTTCAGCCCTCATCTTACTGCAGGCTCAGCAGCCTATCACACATTGTACAATTCTCTCCTACTTGAAATGCTCTTGTCTTAGCCTACTTGGGCTGCTATAAATGCAATACCACAGACTGGGTGGCTTGAACAACAGAAATTTATTTTCTCACAGTTTTGGAGGCTGGAAGTTTAAGATCAAAGTGCCAGCAGATTCGTTGCTGGTGGGGACACACATTCAGGCGAATGTCTCACTGTGCCCTCACATGACCTCTTCTTCATGGACATGAGGAGAGGGAGAGTTTGGTGTCTCTTCCTCTTCTTATAAGGGCACTAATCCCATCATGAGGGCTTCACCCTCATGACCCCATTTAAACCTAATTATTTCAAAGGAGGTAATACCTAATTACTTCTCCACTTCCAAATACTATCACATTGGGGATTAGGACTTCAACATACGAATTTTGGGAGGACACAAACATTCAGCCCGTAACAGGATAACCACACTTGCATGGTTATTCTTCTCCCTCACTGACCACTCCTGTCCTGTTCCCTTTCCAGTTTTATCCATTCTTACTGCCATACCTCTATTCTTATTCTTCTTGCTATTCCTAGATAATCTTATCCATGTCCACCTTTAATAACCACCCAGAAGCCAATGTCTTATTAATGTATCTCTAGCCCATGCCTCTAATTTTTTAGTCCAGTCTAATGTACAAAATTGATATCACTAATGTACAAAATTGATATCACTTCTTGGGATATCAGAAATACTTCAAAATCATTGTATCAAAACTGAAATTATAACCTGCTTCTCCCCCCCCCAAAAAAAAAGCCCTAAGCAACCTACTACATATATACTTGCATGCATACATACATAAATGTGTGATCTTTTTCAGCATCCTCTGTTATAAGGAATGGCATTACCATGAATCACACTTTAATTTCACATGTATTGGCATGATTAGTGCCTGCTAGTTTATCAGTCAGTCAACCAAGATGTTACTATAATTGTGCATCTACTCTCTGCTCCAGCATTGTTCAGAACTCTGGGAAGACACCGGTGAACTATACAGGCAGAGTCCCTATGCAAAGGACCATATGGTCTAGTGAGGGGATACAGAAAATGAAAAATAAACAGGGGGATGTGGTAGGGTATGACTGACTTGAGAGGGCTGCTATAACTAGGGAAACCCATTGTGAAAAGGAACCAAATGACTTGACACTTCAGTGATGAAAAAGGTGTAGCCACATGCCATTGCTAAGGAAGAATAGTCAAGCAAAAGGAGCAGCAACTGCAACCCATCTTGGTATGGAGATGAGTTTTCCATGTTATAGGACCTAAATGTAAGCTCCTGTGGCCAGAGAATAGCGCGAGAGGATACTGGAGGGAGATGGGGGTCAGAAATTTCTATGACAATGACTTTCAGATTAGATCCTTGGAGTAAGAAAGAAATACAATAACAAAAAACAAAACTGAGTTAGCAGTTGGAGGAAAAATTGTATTTGTAAGAGTTAAATAATGGCTCTTCATTGTACCTCCTGAAACATGAGGAAAAGAAAACTGGCCGGGCATATTCTCAATCTTGACATTAGGTTGGTGCAAAAGTAATTACAGTTTTTCTGTTTATTTTTAACCTTTTAAACTGCAATTACTTTTGCACCAGCCTAATATTTATATTCATGCTGTCTCCCTTCTACGGGAAATTTGGAGGCAGATGTGGACCTTTATCTGATGTCTCTAAATTCACCCCATGACAAAAGGACAAAAACTGATGAGTTTAGAAAACTGTGAGAGGACTGGAAATTTTGGCTAATATGTTCCTTGTATACAGAGGAATGAACATAGAAATTCTATTGACATCTAATTGCTGGCATGTGCAGGCTGATAAGTGTTACCAAATGCCTTTCTGAGTAAGTATGGGGCAGTGTGGAAAGAAATGTTTCTCTGTTGGCTAAATGGTGAAAGCAGTAACCTATTAAGAGAATTATTCTCAGAGGCTGAATGTTAATTGATTTTATGTGCACATCAAGAAGCCAATCAATGACAGGCTTGTAGCAAAATAACAGAGCAAAGAATAATATACGAAGCAGATTGTAGTCAAATGTGGAAAGCATCTGATCTTATCACTGGAAATATCTAGTTTAAAGAACACACTTTTTACCAGTTTAGTATCCATAAACTCCAATGGAGCCTCTTCTCTTTCACTCTAAACTATATATATAAACTTTTTTTAACTAAAGGATATCAAATTTATAACTATCACCTTATTTTTTTTTCTTACTGAAATGGAATTCATATAATATAAAATTATCCATTTTAAAGTGTATTATTCAGTGGTATTTAGTAAGTGGTGGATTCTGGGAAATGTAGTTTCAGCTTAGCTAATTGGACTCTACCACAATTACCAGGAATGCTTATGGAAGAAATGAGTAAGCAAATGCAAGAAACAATGTCTCTGCAATCATTTTTGTAACTTCTTTGCCTGCAGCATGTGCGAATATTTTCTAAGTACCTTTTATGAGCTAGGAAATGGATTGGACACTTTACATTTTTATTACCATTACAAAGATGAAGCAAGAGAGACACAAATGGTCAAGTAGCAAGGTACTTAGCTTACGGAGCAAATAACTGAGCTAGAAATAATTAAATATATCCCATTGTAAAGCTTGGGTCTGTCCCCTGTACCACCGTGCTCTCCACAGCCCCACCTTGATCTTCTCTATTTTGTGCATAGTGATTTTTTTTTTTTTTTTGCTTCTTTTCCTCCTCCCCATTTTCTTCCTTTTCAAAAATGAAGTGGGAAGGAGCATCTTTTTCTCCCCATGTAACTGTTATTATGAACTACCCGCTCTCGAAATGTCTTTTCCAGTAGTGCTTGTCAGACACGGTATAAAGGCTCAGCATCAGAAAATGGGGCCTTTCCTTTTCTCTTAGGAGTGAATTCTTCTTTCCTTCTGGTCACTGTGCTGTGCCCTCTGCTCTTGAATCCACATCCATCTCCTGTTACCAATAATCTCCCATGAAGCCATGAAGAGATCAAATTCTGAGATACGTTTTACTCATCTGTTTATTGATGAGTCCCACAAGTCTTTACCAAAAAGTGTAATTTTACAATGACAAAATGCTTGATACTGTGACAAAAAATTCTTAATGTATAACTTGTATGGCCAAAGAGGCAGATTAAAGAATTGTGTACATTAGCTGCCTAAGATGAGGCATAAATGTGTTAATAGCCAACATTTTTAGCATTCATTATGAGTCTGGTTCTGACCTAAGAGTTTTATATGGATTATCTCATTAATCTAAATGACCACTCAATGGAAGAGGTAATTACATATTGACATTTTTAAAAGGAAAATCTGAGGCTCAGAGCAGTTAAAAAAAAAATACTTACTTAAAGATACAGTGAATTGGTAAGGTCTGTTTGGTCTCAAAGCCCTTGCTCTTGAAATGTGATTTAAAATTCCTTAGCAAATTCTTCGTATTATTTAACAAATGTCCATTGAGTACCTACTAGGTATTAAAGTAATAATAGGAGATTAAAAAACCATGGCACAGGATAAAATAAGGAATACTGTCAGTTATATTTTTGTGTCCTAGTAGCTGTTTTCAAATGCCAGTTTCTGAAAGTAGTGACATTTTATGGATAAAAGTCTTCGTGTCTCTCCAAACAGGCTGGGAATGCAGTAATTTTCCCTCCATAGGCATTGAGATTGTTAATTTTGTTTTAATAGACAACAATTAAGTAAATCTCACAATTTTTAGTTTAATTGACTGATTATTTTTAATTCAAGCTCTTGCTTTCACAATTTATGTACACAAAACAAACTAGCAAAAAAATAGGTCTTATTTTCATGAATTTTTCCCTTTCCATTACAGTGCACTGTGAAGCTAGGGACCTATGAATGGAGGAATACAGCTGATGGTAGCAAAATGCTCATGGAGATTCCTGCTGCTTGTACAGCAGGTTCCCTCTCAGGCTATTTTACATTGTGCTTCTGCTATTTGTGCTATCATTTACACTGTCTCCTTCCTAAAGTTTTTTGTTTTGTTTTTTCTTTTTTCTTTTCATCTTAGATCTTTAGTGGAAAGGCTGTGAAACTTGACTGGGAAACCACATTCCTTAGAGAATGCAGAGTACAAGAAGGCTGGAGACCTGGCCCAGCTGATCTTCTCTAAGCTCTGTCATCTACTTGTTTTCCTGCACTGCACACCAGATTCTTGGCGGCAATAGCCAGTGAATGTCCACTCAGTCTTGGCTTCTGCTACAGTGATTCTCCAACCTAGAGCTTCATTGAGACAACAATAGAATTGTAGACATGACACCTCCACAACATAGGATGAAAACTATGTCTGGTTTCACATGGGGTTTAACTTAAGCTACTTTTGTGCATGTTGCATTATATATGACAGGCATATAGGTTCTGACATAAGCTTTAATTCCTCCTTTACTATGTGAATTAATTTGTCTTGGTACGGCTCAGAGCATAATCTTTTGTAATGGTTTGGGTTTTGCTTTTTTCTTTGTACAGGTCTACTGATGCTATTTGTGTGTGTGTGTGTGTGTGTGTGTGTGTGTGTGTGTGTGTGTGGTGTTGTTGTTTTGTTTTGTTTTTTACATTGTTACCTGAAATCTCTTATGTTGCAAGCATAATTAAAAGTTTACTTTATCAACGGAGTTGCTTAAAGGGAATTTTCTTCTTTCAATTTTCCTGAAGATGATTTACTACCAATTATCCCTTACCCTGGAGATGTGTCAAAAGTGCCTGGGCTCTGCATCTTTTGTTTGTCGGACATTTTCCCTTTTTGATTTTGACAGTCTGTGTCCTGTCTGTGCTGTGGCAATACTCTCCACGTATTGAAGGGCTACCATGTATTACCTCTCACTTTCACAGGAGTCTTGCAGACTGGTATAAATATCTCCATTTTACAAATAAGAAAACTAAGCCTCCAAGAAATGGAGCACCTTTTCTAAGGTCACATATTGGAATTTAAATCTATGTCTATTTGACTTTAATGCTCAGAGTGACTGAAAAGATGTCTCAGCCATTTCCCACTACAGTGAGAAAAGTAGCTATTAGAATGGAAAGAAATGTATAACGGTCATAAGGCCACGGGGCTTTGCGTCAAACTGCTTGGGCTCAAATCCTGGCTCCACCTTTGTTATCTAATTAACTTTCAGTAAGTTATTTGAACTCTCTGAGACATAGTTTCCTCCTCTGTCGAATGGACATAACTCTATTAACCAACTTTCTGGGATATTGTGAGGACTCAATGCGATATCACACGTGATATCACTGTTTAGGACAGTGGCTGGTATGTGGGAAGAGTTTAATACATGCTAGCTGCCATTACTGTTGTTGTTGTTATTCCTATGTCCTAACTTAAAAGTAGTTTACTAAACAGAATCATTGGTGTCTTGCTATTTACTCTGAAATGTCAGCGAAAGTCCTTCATGACTTTGGGAGTTCAGAGGTTTGAGTGCTTAACCATTTCATACCCATTGTCACATGGGGCCATATCTATGCTGGAAAGAAAGAAAATTTCTTTAAAAATTAATGTTTTCCAAGCTATGGCAATACTGCCACTTTTTTATGTCCTGACTTTGTTCTTAAATATGAAGTGGAATATTCACCAATTATCACACAATGCACAAAGTAGCCTCATCCTATAAAACCCTGTTCCTGGAAAACAACCTTGACTTGGCTTTGGTGATTCTAAATGTGAGGATTAGAGTCCAAAATTGACTCCTTGGAAAGGCTAACCAGACAGCAGTTAACAAATCACCCTCCAGTAGGAAGAATTCCCGGACAAGCTGGGCAGGATCAGGGCTCTCACTTCCCATAAATCTCCCACCAGCCATTGCCTTTCTTTCTGGGAACCACTACCATGGCTTTCCATTTTCCCTCCCTCCCTCTTTCCCTCCCTTCCTCCCATTCTTTCCTTCTATTAGGGAATTAAAGCAGACAGCAAAACCAAATATAAAATTAATGCTTTGGTATGCCTTGTGTTTTTCATACTCTGTGTTCTGTGTGTATATAAACTCGGCAAGTTAGGAGTTCAAGGGTAGGGACTGTGTCTGGTCATACTCTGGATGATCCCTAAAACACCAAGAACTTCACACTCTGCCAAGGCCACAGAGTCACTCAGGAGGGTCATGTTCTCAAAGCAAACAAACAAACAAACAGACACATATTCATGGGTGTTAATCTTACTCAGTGCTCTATGGCATTGGCCATAATACCTCAGATATATTTGCAGAAAAATTATATTAAAATAATAGTCATAGAAATAATACAAAACCGGGCCATCTATTTTCATTGTAAGCATGATCTCTGCAAAAGGAAGAGAAGGCGCCTGGGCTCCTTGACCAGTGCTCTGCCGTCTACTTCACTATAGAATATCTCTCAGGTGTACAGTGGTCTGAATCATTTACAATGTTGAGGTTGATCCTAAATTGTTCTCTTTTGAATTGAGTATTTCCTGGTGTCTGTCTACATTGGAACATTCCTCACCTTGGTGAGGTGAATCAGCCTGTCCCAGTTCTCTATTTAGCTCATTAACTGAGTTGTCCCTCTGCCAGCGGTTTCCAAACACGGGTCTGTGATCAAACTTCACTGGTATGAGGCAAAATGGGAAAAATAAGGATCATGTAGGGACTTTTTCTTAGGGCTAAACTGATTGACTTCAAGGCCATTTACTCTGAGAGTATGTAATTCCTATATATTTTGTGACAGACGGGTTTTTCTTTGATGAGAAGATCTGCAAAGAGGAAAACTGGGGAACCATGGCCTTCGACCTTAGAAAATGTGAAATGGAGAAACTGTTCTAGACCTTGCGCGCGAGTGTGTGTTTATGCCCAGGTACCCACCTCAAGGGACCATGTGATGGGACCGTCCTAAAGGAGGCCTCTAAAGGGGATTTAGTTGGAGCTATTAGCATGAATCAGGTGGCTGTGAAAGCAGAGGCGTTCCTGAAACAGAAGGGGCAGGTATTCCAACAGAAAAACCTTTCGTGTTCGTGTTGCCCTTTTGGGATGTATTTTCTTCCTCTGAGCTGCATTTAGTGCACTTTTTAAACTTGATTTCACCTAAATAAAATTGTTCCCTAGGGATAGGCTTGATGAGTAGCCAGCAACTTAAAACAGCAAACGAATGAAAAGAAAAAAATGTTGCGATGATGTTCTTAATAATAATGGTCCTTTAAATGAAAATCATGGCTCAAGTTTTTTAGAAAACAGAATGCATGGGAAGGCTTGACTGTTGATGCTTTATTGGGAAGTGCAATCTCAAGATAGCAAAAAAGAGAGGAAAAAGAAATATTTTCACATACATAGTGCATTTAATCCGCTCAACAGAAATAAAGCAAGTTACTGATACAATGAAAAATTTGAGAAGCTGCTTTAAAATGCCATATTTGGATATCCTTAGTGTTTACATGATAAATAAGTGAGATACGTGTGCTCAGGAAGATGAATGACTGGTCCAGATTTACATAGTGGAGGAATGGCTGAGCTGGATTCAAAATCAGGCCTCACTCCTGGGCTGATGGGCTTTCGCCGTTCATGCAGACTGGCAGGGTGTGGCTTTTAGAGGAATATCTTGCATCTGGATTATTATTCCAGTGTTGGAGAAAGAGGAGATAGATGCATGGGAGAGCCTAGTAATCTGTCCAAAAGCAAACTAGTAAATCAAATTCAACAATGTATAAAAAGAATTGTGTACCCTAAGTGGGATTTATTCCATCAATGCAAGCCTGGTTCAACATATGGAAATCAATTCATGTAATCCATTGCATCAAGAGGCTAAAGAAGAAAAATCAAATGATCATCATAGGTGAAGAAAAAGCATTTGAAAAATCCAACATACATTCATGATAAAACAAAACAAAACAAAACAACAAAAACCTCTCAGCAAAATAGAAATAGAGGAAAACTTCCTCAACTTGATAAAGGACATCTACTGAAAACCTACAGCTAACATCATATTTACTGGTGAGAAACCAGAAGATTTCCTACGAAGATTAGGGATGAGACAATGATGTTGTCTCCTACTACTACCTTTTAACATCGTGCTGGATGTCCTAGTTAAAGAATTGAGACAAAAAAGGAAATAAAAGGTACACAGATTGGGAAAGAAAAAATAAAACTGTCTTTGCAGATGACACTACTGTCCATGTAAAAATCCAAAAGAATCAACAAAAAAACTTATGGAACTGTGGGGACAGAGTCCCAGAGAGCAGTTTCCAGGCTCTTGGCCTCATATGGAAAGGTGCTGGCTCGGGTAGTAGTTGGCCGTCAGCTGTAACCAGTTAGCCATTAGCCACTAATATAACTTCTGTGGCTACGTTGGTTGGTTGGTTGGTTGGCAGAGAAGCGGGCAGCGGATTGCGGCTAGAAAGTGGGGTTAGCAAGTGTGGATGGTGGATTGCGGATCCTGTGGATCCTACTTCCTGTGTCTCACCCGGCTGCCAACGAGACTGGGATGCAGGAAGACCCCTTGTTGGGGTACTGACGGATGTTTGCTTTTGTGTCTCGACCAGCTGCCAGTGAGAATATAGTGGTAGGACTCCCCTATCTATGGCTCCCCTGTTGTTCCTTTTTGGCCTCACCATATCCTGCGTTCTTGTGAAGGGAGTGGGACCAGAGTCCCTGCATTACACATGGCCATCAGCTGTAACCAGTTAGCCATTAGCCACTAATATAACTAATAAGCTATTATAGCAATGTTGTAGGATACAAAGTTAATATACAAAAGCCAATTGATTTGACTTGAGTCAGCAATGAATAAGTGGAATTTGAAATTTAAAAAACAATGCCATTTACATTAGCACCCACTCCTTTAAATAAAATATGACAATTAATTAAAAATGGATCATAGACCTGAATGTAAAATGCAAAACTAATAAAACTCCTAGAAGATAACATAAGAGAAAATCTAGATGACCTTGGCTTTGGCCCTGACTTTTCAGATACAACACCAAAGGCATGATCCATGAAAGAACTAATTGATAAGTTCAATTTTTCTGTGAACCTAAAACTGCCCTAAAATTAAAGTCTGTTAAAAAACAAACAAACAGACAAACAAAAATCTGTAACAGTGAGTAGGTAAAGATGAAATTTTTTTTAAAAAAGACCCCTAGGAGAGAGCCCTGGACAGGGAGCCTGGAAAATTGTTTCTAGACTCTGATCTATAATTAGTCAGCAGTACGTTGGGGAAATAACCTCCCTAGCTTCACTTCCTCATTTGAAAAAGGAAGCAGGTGGAATAGATGATCTCTAAGGCTCCTTTCCCCTTCCTACTGGCTGTTTTGAAATAAAGTTTTGATAAAAACTTTGAAATAAAGTTTTGAAATAAAGTTTTGAAATAAAGTTTTGAAATAAAGCAATCAAGGCCACACTTGGGGAGCTCACATAGGTGGTGGGATTCCTGAGGAGCTGAACAGGTCCTCTTGCCTCAAATTATCATCTTCTCTACCGATATATTAGAGACTCACATTTTTTTGTTGTTGTTGTTTTTGTTTTGTAAAGTTCATCTCCTGGCACATACTGGGGGTGCCAAAAAAATGTATACCCATAACTTGTATTCATCTTTTGTTATCGGTATATATAATTACAATTTTAACACTTTTTTCCTTTCTTAAAATGTGTATACAATTTTTTGGCACCCTCTGTATTTAAAAAAGGGTTTAATCCTAGCTGTAACACTGCTTCTTAATAGAGTTATCCTTCGGAACGATTATGTCTTAAGGCATAAGGTTAACGAGCATGTATTTTGTCAGGGTAGGAAAGTTGGAGTAAAATCTGGTATGTATCAGGTGGTTCAATATATTTATTAAGCAAACGGATGGATGTATCAGTAATAGTAAAGAAGAGAATGCAGGGGTTAGTAGAGCTGTCACAGTCATGGAAGGAGGGATGAGCCCTAGAATGGTATAAAGATAGAAGCTCCAAAGATAGATTGGCCTATTTCACACGTATACCTGAAACTTGCACTGAGAGCCCATTCCATCCCCATTCTTCATCAGTCACTCATTTATTAAGCAGCTACTATGTGCCAAAAACTGTGTTCAGTATTGGATTCAATGGTGAATGAACAAGAAGGACTGATCGATCCCTTCCTCATAGAGCTATTTGACTCGTTCCTCACTAAATGCCCTCCTCAAAGCACAGAGGATACCGGGTTTTCACCCACTTTCCTACTCTTGACACTCTTATTTACTCGCACCAAATTCAAGAAAGAGTTCCAGTGTCCCTTTCATCCAACTTCCCAACCTTTCCTGCTTTGAAAACCAGCTAAAAAACTTTTTCTTGGTTTCCCTACTGTGAATAAATGCTGCCCCCTTCTGGAACATTGACAGAAGTATGACTGATTTCTAGCAGTAAAAATTCATGGGAAGTTAGGGCTAGGAAGGACTTTGGTCAAATCTGATTGTTTTATCAATAGGGAGTTTGATGCTTGGGACGGTCAGCTTGCCTGTCTATATCTTAGAAGAGAGGAGAGTAAGAGCAAGGAATGAAAGAGGGGTCTGAGACCTGTTCTTTCAGACTCTTAGTTCCTGGTACCTCTTTTCAAGTTTCCTGGACTGGGCACATTGTTACAGGTGTTTTCATTGCTCCTACATAGGTACTTATCTACACATTTCCCCTAGGGCCTCCAAGCAGGTTACAAGCTTTCTCAACGAGTCTCTGGACAAGTGAGTCTTCTGAATTTTTGTCTCTCTGACTGTGATATCTTCTCTAGATTTCTGGATAGGGAATTTAAAGTCCACTCCTTATTTATGAATTTAGATCTATAGGGACAAACTTCATGCTTTCTTCTCTTCAACTCAGATATCATTCAGCAAGCATGTATTGCCCACCTGCTACATGTTGGAAGTTGTGAATACAAAAACAAAGACAAGCTGTCTGTTCTCCAGGAGTTATTAGTTGCGGAAGACAGAAAAGTCAACGAATGAGCAGAAGCAGCAGCGTGATGAGGGCCCTGAAAGAGGAACTCTCAGAGCATCTAAGTCACACTGAAGGAGGGGGGAGGCTGCCTAGAGGTAGTGGTGCCCTACCTTCCAGCTTTCTGAGGGTACACGTGAAATAAAGAGAGCACAAGTGTCAAACTGGAAGCAAAGTTTCATAGACATTTCTATTCAACTCCACCCTTTGAGAGGCCTCAGAGATTTGTAAATCTCTAAAAATATCTACTCAGTGATCACTGAAATTTAAGGATATAAACATCTGATATAATATATGAGACCATATTTTACATGTCAAATAAATTATTCAAAAACGTCACTTTTAATAAAATTGTGATAGTATTTACTTGTCTTTCCATCTACTTCTATAATTGATATTTACATATGTATGCAGCTTAAATTAGTCCCCATAGTTTGTAAAACGCTTTGCTTTATGGTGGACCTCTATTAACTTGTAATTAGCAAATACTGTAGGTAGTCCAGTAAAGAAAAAGCCAAAAATAAAACGAGAAAGAGACCTAAAAGTGAGAGAAGCAATCAATAAACTTATGCTTGCAGAGTATTCTGAGAATGATGTTTATTTGTCTGGAAGTCTGTATTAGGGTATTATAATGGAATGCAAGTTTAATTAAGAGAATTTGATTAGGAGAGAAAGAAAAGTAGTTAATTCCTAAATGGATCTTGGACAAGTTGTTTAATCCCATCAATATCCAGAGACAGGGCTACCTCTAGTCCACATGGTGTTGTCCTAATTAGAAAAGGTGTCCCCTCTGGGTGGGGGTAGCCCCACAGACACTAGGCTTGGTGAAAAGAATGTGGGATGGATCTCAGCCCTCTCTTGCCCCTTAGTGTCATCTGGTTGTGGTGAATGACCTGCCCAAGTATATGCAGATGTCCCGGCAAGATACTTCATCAGACCAATGGAGCTCAAAGCTGTTTTGTGAACCTCACAAGGTTACTGTGGGAAAGCTCATGGGAAACAAAAAAAGAAGAGGATATACATACACATAATACATACATACATACATACATACATACATACATACATATATACATAAGCTGTATTATACAGAATCTAAAGTTCCATGTTTGGGAGAGAGGTTATTATATCAGCAATCACAGATCTTCTCATTAGAGACGCTCACCCAGAACTTGCAGTTGCTAACTAGACATCTGTTGTGAATGTCTTCCAGAATGGCCAGAGGTTGTCTGTGTTCTGTGGAGCACAACAACATTGATTTCTCGGAAGCCTTCTTTTGTTTCTGGCCAAAATTCCATAACAGCAAAGTCACAGCCTTTTCAAAGGATTCTGAACCTGTGACCTGAATTCAGAGGTGGCTATAGACAGAGGGCTGTGCTGGCAGCTGATGGCATGGGTGCTGAGAGCCATCACACCAGAGGCACCAGCCAAGCCCAGGATCTTGTCTCACTTTTGTATTCCTTCACTTCCCAAACCTTTGCTAGTCCATCTAGAAGAATTAGCTCAATATGTATCTGTTTCAAAACTATTTCCAATAACTAGGTTTTAAATTTTATGGTTCATTTAATTTAGGAAAATTCAAGTTACTGGGGTAAAGTAATTATTTTTCACCCCTTAGATCAAAGCCCAAGGTGTACTAATTTTATGCCTACACACACACACACACACACACACACACACACACACACACACACACACACACACTAGGTATGCTCCCACCTCAGGGCCTGTGAACCTGCCTGGAGTGCTTTTCTCTGCATAGCCACATGGATAACCCCTCCTTTAAGTCTTTCTGGTTTGGTTTAATGATGCTGGCATGCAATGCATATTTATTGAATTGAAAGAACACTGAAGGTGGTGGGACTCATTGATTTGTATGGTTATTTTGCACTTAGTATTTTTTTGCAAATTACTTGAAAGGTCTCTACAATTATGCCTTTTATTAAGGCTGATGTTTATTATATTATATTCCATTATTCATATGCAGCTTTAAATGAGTTGCCAGTATTTTTTCCAAATACTTATGCTCACCAATAATCTCTCAGACAAGCCAATGCCTATGCTTGGGATTAACTTCTAGAGTTATTATCAGTTGTGTGTATATGTGTGTGTATGATATATGTGCATGCATGTGTGTGTAAAAATATCTGAAATTCTTGGAGGTACCCAAGGCACTAGGATAGAAGTGTAAGTTGAAATAGGTAAATGGGGCAATGGATGGGTGGAGAGTGACCTTGATCTAGAGGTCTGGGAAGCTATTCCTCTTATACCCTCGAAGTACTACTTTCTCGTGTAGCTCTCTAATTATCCCAATCCCAGCCTTTTTCAAAGAGATCTTTAGAATTACTTGACTGGCCAAATCCTGGTGCAAATCTGTTTTTAAAAAGCAACCACGGGAAAACATTAGCCTAGGGTTTAAAATTTACATAGACAATCTCTCAAGCCTTTAGTAGGTTACTATCTGGTTTCAATGCCTGTAGCTACATCTAGGATAGCGACATTTCTAAGCAAACTGCTTCTTCTTTTTTTTTTTTTTTTTTTTACTTGATTTTTCTTAACAATGTAGCTTTAAGGAAAGAAACTTGTTTATTTTTTTTCTGGGACTCTTTGAATGTCATTTGGTGACCTGATGCTCTCTTACTACTTCAAATACATTTACCGTGTGTTTCCCACAAATAAGACACTCTCTTATGTAACCACAGTACAACCACCAGAGTTAGGACACTAATATTGACACATTACTACCAACTATTCCTCAAACCCAATCAAGTTTCACCAGTTGTCCCAATAGTGTCCTTATAATGAGAAGATCAAAGTCAGTATCCCACTAAACCCAATGATTTTGTTGTCATGTCTCTTTAGATTTCTTCAGTTTGGAGCAGGTCCTTGGCATTTCCTTGAATTTCATGACTTTGAGCTTTTTGAAGATTACAGACCAGTTATTTTATAGAATGATCCTCAGATTGGTTTATCTAATGTTTACTCATGATTATATTCAGATTATGCATGTTAGGCAGGAATATCACTGCAGTGATGCTGTAATCTCATTGCATCCTATCAGATGTCACACAGTATGAATTTATCCCATTACTAATGATATTCACATCAATCACACCAGACTACCCCTTACACTCTGTGTGAATGCCCTTCTCACCTGGCTCTGGCTTTGACACTCCATGCCAGGGCCTTGATCAGAACTACGATTTGTGTGCTCCTGGACTAGCAAGGAGGCCAGTGTGCCTTGAATGGAATGAGTGAGGGGGACTCACTCCTTGTACAAGGCTTGAAGGGCCATTTTAAAGACTTAGGCTTTTGTTCTAAATGAGATAGGCAACCTTCAGAGGTTTCTAGTGGTATGATCTGACCTGTGTTTTAAAAGAATCCCTCTAGCTGCTACACCATGAACAGTAGAAAGAGGGACACAGAAATACCATGCAGAGAATTAATACAGTGTGTTGGTACAACTTATGGATATACTTTAAATAAATAAACATACATCAGATTGTGCTCAAACTCAATTATCTACAGTGGTACATGATTGAAAGTGTCTGAAAAATCATTGTTCACAGTAACAAGAAAATAAGCAGGTGAATGATATTACCTGGGAAAAGGGTAGACTTTTTCAGTGCCTAAGTTCAAAAAGCTAATTACTGATAAACTAATTGGGAACAAAACACCTGTGATATGCTAGGGTTTCTACAATACTAACAGGAAGAGAGAAATTTGGGTGGGATTAAGTTCTTGATTGTGTGTGGTGCTCTGTGTAAACATTTGAAGCTGGAGTGCTTGTATATGTATAATGTACTTGATGCTGTTGTTCTGTACTCTTAAGGACTTTAAAACAACATGGAGGTAATTCAACATTTAATAATGTGGTATTAATATGAAAATAGTATATTTTCCATTCTTATTTACACACAATTTTATATTCATTAGTTTATAGTCTCTTTTTTTTAGAAATAGTCAGAAAATAAGCAATCAAAAAAGAGATAATAAATAAAATGTACCCATTAGAGCATACTACAAAGATAGCTATTGATTATATTTTGTGTACATATTTACATCCTTGTAAACATATATGCAAAGTGTCCCAATATAAATTACATATATTATTATTGTATATATTTAAAATACAGTAGTGTATAGACAGCGGTTACCAGTTTGCTACTTTGTTTGTCCTCTAATATAAAATACAGTACTTTAAGATGTTATTTGGGCTTTTATCCTTTTTTTGTGTGTGATTGTGATGATACTGAGATATTATTGCTGAGTATTAGAGGGGTGACATTTAACATAACTTGGCTTGCTAATACCAGAAGGAGGTACCTTAAGAGGTAAAACAAAAGCCAATTCTCAAAGAATGTTACTTGGGACTTCTTTTCACAAAGAATTTTTTTTTAAATTTCTATTTTGTAATGCTTGAAACTCTTAGTCACGATCTGTCTGCTTAATTTCATGGGAGAGAAGGCATACTAGGCATTGATATTACCTACTGTGTATGCTATTCATGCTTTAAATTGTATCTGACTCTTATGGAATTCCTATTTGTGAAGAGAATGGTCAATCGGTCACTATTGTCTACATGCAGTGTTATTTATTTCTTGGAGAATACCAAGATTGAGATTCAGCACAATAAAGAAAGTAGAATGGGGAAATTGGGGCTTGTTTCACATAGGCTGCACTGTATGATTTTAGGGTTGGTGACGCCATTTAAAGCCTAATCAATGTGAGGTCCGGAGAGTTGTCCTGCCAGTGATGCAATACTAGCTTCTCTGGAATGCCACTGCTTTCTTAGGAAAACGAGAACCCTGAACTAAATGAGGTGCCTTGCAAAACTTATGGAACAATTTTTGCTTCATTTCTGTCATGTGGGGGAAAAAAAGGAATATTTATAGTATCTACCTTTTAGTGCTTTTGTGAACACTAAATGAGATGATACATTTAATACGCTTATGAAAGTGCTAAGGATCTACTAATTTTTCAATAAAGTTAGCATCATTCATAATTTAAAATTTAGGGAACCTAAAATACTAAAAAGATAAAAATACCTTTCAATCTCAAATTCTGTATGTGTAAAAGTATTTTTCAGGTGACAAGTTTTACTCACAATCCTTGGAGGGTTTCAGATTTTATGTCCCTGCCAAATTACTTTCTTTGTCAGAATAGTTTATTCTGTCTTATGGATTAATTACTATACTTCAGTGATTTTAAGAGCACATTTTGAGAACTGTTTCCCTATGGAAGAATTTCTCCCACAAAAAAGTGCTCTAAAATGTAAACAGTCACAGTATTATAAATATGAAAAGAATCATTAATAGAGCATAATTTTTAGGAAATTATTTAAAAAAACAGTTGGAATTGAATACAATCTCTACAGAAATAGACCACACATATATTATATAAATTACATATCATATAAATTATATATTATATATTATGTTATATACATATATATATTATATATTATATTTTGCCAAAGAAAAGTTCCTGTGAAATAGTCACTACTGATTAGTTTTGGCAAAACATTTAGAGAAGTAAGACCTCCTCCAGGCTTTTGAAGATCAGTCAGCTCAAGATAAAACATTTTCAAGAGTGTGAGAGGCAAAGCTGAGTTGCCAGTACCTAGGCAATCAAGTATCTAAGATGTTTTGACTATGAATCTCTTGGTATGGGTTCTACCAAAATATTTTAATGGGGATAAAGTATATATTTTAAATTGGGGAGATACACAGACACACACAGGCATATATATTTAGAAAATGGATCAGCTCTCTAATTTTTTTTTTAATCTAGGCACTATGTCATGATCATCTCCCTGTTTTTGTTAATGAAAATATTTTCTCTAAAGGTTTTTATAGAAGTATATTATTCCACAATATGACAATTTGTTGGACCAATCTTCTAATTTGGCACATCTGCATTGTTTAGGATTTATCTCGATTATAGGAGCACTTCCATTGCCATCACAATTGGCACGTCTTCGTGCACTTGCCTAAACTGTGCTCTTCTTCTGTTTCTAGTGAAATAGAGGCTACATTTTCCCAGGTGTCCTTATTTCACAGGATGTCATAGAATGAACTTAATATTTTTTATGTTTACTATATGTAGTTTTGTAGTGGAATACAATTTAAAATATGCATACATTTAAAATGTAAAACTGGAATTTTAATGAAATTTCAAGATGTCAGCAGGCCACTTTGAGAATGAGGAGGCTGGTAAGGGACGTAAGTAGTAGGGTGTGTGGGAATGAGAGGAAATCATATTCACTTGCACCATCAAAGTTCTTTTAGTGGATAAGTCTGAGAAGCATTTAAGATAAAGCTCTGAAAGAATTTCTAGATCAAATGACATGTACATTTTTATGACTTTTTCTCCATGTTGCAAATGTTTCCCTTAGACAGGTTATATCACTTTGCCCTAGATCTATTAAAATGTTTTCAGTTTGTTGGAGAGTGGTATGCTCTTCCATTGATTATGATATTTAAAAGTATATTTTAAAAAGAAAACCATCATGGACACAAATGTCTATTACCAAAGATTTCAAAATTGTTCTTTCTCCCTACGCTACTTACGTCACCATCTCAAGATGTTGTTCATATACTCAACTTCTTTGAAGACTTAATTTTCAGGGATTAGAATTTTGTTCTTTCTCTGGCCTTATAAATAGGCAAAGATTAGTGAATTTCAAAATTACTCCATGAGGGTCAGACCAGCTATACCCAAGTTAATAACAAACAAACAAACAAAAAATTTATGGGTATCCAAATTTGTTTTAAAATGAAATCATCACATTCGTTGTTGACTTTTAGAAAAAATAACTATTGCAGCTTTTCAGACAGCTCTCAACACTACTACACTTGGAAATGAACTTTGTTTTGTGAGCATAACAATGAGAACTGTTGAGTGTGCAGTATTGGGGGAAATGATTAAATAATGGCCAAAATTTTATCATGAATTAAAAAGGACATGGATATTACACCAAGTAGGAGATGCCCCTTTTTGTAATTCATTAAAATGACTCATATCAGTATAACTTTTATACTTCATGGATAATTGGTTTAATGATACCTGTAGTTGTGCAAATGTTTTTAAGCTACAATTATGATGCAAATGCTAATAAATGAGATAGATAATAAACTCTGAGAGTAGGACACACTCTTATGTTTGTTTTTCTAGTGCTTTGCACAGTATCTGGCATACAAAAGAAACCCAAAATAAAGTTCTTGAATAGGTGAAATGAAGCATGTAGCCCCAAGATTATGATATAAAATTAAAATGTTTACTTCAGAGATGATTTTCAATTTTCTGAATTTAATCAACATGAATTGAATGCCTACTATGAGCCAGCCAGGTACTGGTGGTGAATAAGCCAGGCGGAGTCCTCAGTGTGTGTGTATCCAGGAAACGTACAGTATTAGTGTTGGTAATGAGACTAGACTGTCGCCCAAGTCCCCTCTTGTCCTCTCTATCAAGAAAGGTGATCTGTCTCACCAGAATCTTATCACATCACAACTGGGACACACCAGCATGGAATTATACTTAACAAAAGTAATTACAACAACTCCACTCCTCTTCCTCCCTTTCTTTGCTCTAATGATATTGGTCATCTTTCTGTCTTTGGATTCTCTAAACCCTTTCCATGTTTAGGGATTTTGTATTTTCTCTTCTATCTACCTGGAATGTTCTGCCTCAGATCTTCTCGCTCAGGATTTGGGTTGAATATCATCTCCTGAGAGAGCGCTTTCCTGTTTCCCCCTCCCCCAGCGTCAAGTTGTCACCCCCACGCAAATCACTCTATCACATTAAACTGTTTTATTTTCTTCATGGCAATGATGACTTTTAAAAATTGCAACGTCTATTTATCTGTTGATTATTTTCTCACACAGAATATAAATTCCATGAAAGTAAAGCTTTCCATGAAAATGAATCTCTCCTATTCACCACTATATCCCAATTTATAGAAGACCAAACCACCACTTTCATCTGGACAGTTAAGTTCAGTTTTCTTTTTTCCCCTAGGCTATAGACCAAGGACTTGTTCCTTATTTGTGCCTGGGGTGAAAGTCCCCGGACCTCGGGGCATAGAGTGCCGCGTGCTCAGGTAGGTAGATGCTCCCTGCTTTATACACCGTTAAACACGCCAAGGTTTCTTTTTTCCATTTTGGATGACAATTATGTGCCTGGCAATAGAAATACAGAGTTCGAGGGGACATAACACTAGTTATTATTTCTGAATTAAGGAAATAAATAATTAAAATGAAAACAAGTTAGAGAAAGATGTGGAAGGAAAAGTAAAGTCTCTTCTTTCTTTCCACTCCCAGCCTCAGTTGCATTCCCCAGGAATTTAACCTTTAACTTTCAAATATTTCTATTTTAAATGCTTCCAGTAGTTACCACTGGAACTCTAAGTAATATATTTATATTTCTTATATTTATCGGGGTGAGACAGCATCTCACCATGAAGATAAGGAATTTGGTGTATTTCTCTGCATCTCCCTCCCCTTCCCTACTTTATGTCCCATTTCTTTTTTTTCAGATTTGTATTAAAAATATACTCCATGAGGGTCCATATGTTATTAAAAATATAGCTAACATACAATATTATATGAGTTTCAGAGGTACACCATTGTTCAAAATTTATAGACCTAAAGAAGTGATCACATGATAAGTCCAGCAAACATCTGACATCATATTACGCTGTCACAATATTATTGACTATATTTCCCATGCTGTATATTACATCCCCATGACTTATTTGTTTTATACCTGGAAATTTGGACCACTATTGTCCTTCACCTTCTCCCCTTTTAAATTTTTCAATTACAGTTGACATTCAATATTATTTTATATTAATTTCAGGCGTACAGCATAGTGGTTAGACATTTATATAATTTAAGAAGTGATCCCCCTGACTAGTCTAGGACCCACCTGGCACTATTCGTAGTTATTACCATATTTATTATTGACTGTATTCCCTATGCTTTACTTTACACCCCCATGGCTATTTTTTAACTACCAATTTGTACTTCTTAATCCCTTGACCTTTTTCACCCTGTCCCCCAACCCTCTCCCATCTATCACCCCAATAAATCTAGTACCCATCTGACATCATACATAGTTATTACAATCTTATCGACTATATTCCTTATGCTACAACCTAAATCTCCATCACTGCTTTGTAACAAACAATTTGTACTTCTTAATCCCTTCCTTTTTTTCACTCACCCCCCCCCCCAACCTTCCTCCCATCTGGAAAACCATCAAAATGTTCTCTGTATCTATCAGTTTCTTTCTGATTTGTTTGTTTATTTTGTTCTTTAGATTCCACATATAAACAAAATCACATTGCATCTGTCTTTCCCTGTCTGACTTACTCCACTCAGCACAATATCCTCCAGGTCCATCCATGCCACCACAGATGACAAGAACTCATTCCCTTCCATGGCCAAATAGTATTCCACTGTACATATGTACCACCTCCTCTTTATCCATCCATTCATTGATGGACATCCAGGCTGCCTCCACATCTTGGCCTTTGTAAACAATGCTGCAATGAATATATGGATGCACATGACTTGTTGAAGTAGGGTTTTGGGTTTCTTCAGATAAATACCCAGAAGTGGGATTACTGGGTCCTTCTTCGTCTCATTATAGCCTTTGTTTTAAAGTCTGTTTTGTCTGTTTAAGTATGGCTATCCCAGCTTTTGTTTGTTTGTTTGTTTGTTTGTTTCTACTTTCTTGAAATATCTTTTTCCATCTCTTTACATCTGTGTGTGTGTGTGTGTGTGTGTTTCGAGCTGAAGTGATTTCTTGTAGGCAGTATATGTAAATGTTTTGTTTTCTTATCCATTCATCCCTATGTCTTTTGATTGAAACATTTTATCCATTTACATTAAAAGTAATTGTTGATAGATATGTAGCTATTGTCATTTTATTATTCATAATTTTTTTTTCCTGTCTTAAAGAAGTCCCTCTAACATTCCTTGTAATACTGGTTTGGCCTCAGGGAGTCACTAGAGTGGAAACAGTTGTGCTCACCGGTTAATTGGTTTGGTGCCAGGGCTGAGCCTGGGGCTACTAAGGTAAAGTTCCAGAGCACACCAAGGCCAGTCCTTGTCTGCGTGGGGCCCGTGACTACAATAGTTTTCCAAGAAAGAGTGCTGGTTGCTCACTGAGAAAGTGTCTCTGGTGTTGGGGGAGTTGGGCGGGGCGGGTCCCAGTGAGTCAGGGCAGGGTGGAACTTCCGGAGCGCACCAGACCAATCAGATTCAGATTTGGCCATAAGCGCAGGGAGTGGGCTCACCACATTAAAGATGGTGGCAGCCTGCCAGCTACACGGGAGGAGGACACACCAGGGAAAATGGTGGCTGTCCTCCAGCCCTGGCCTCAAAGCCACGTACCTCAGTCTGCTCCCCGCATGTCTCTGATACCCTCTCTGAGTCACCGTCCCTCTGCTGGAGCCCAAGGTGAGTCCTGCGAGTGAGTGAGTGTGTGCTCTGGCTATTTGAGAGGACGTCTGTGTTTCCGGTAGCCTTCCATCCCACCTGGATGGTTGGAATCCCCACTGTTTTTCACAGCCAGATGTTGTGGGGATTCCTCTTCCCCTGGACTGGGGAGCCTGGGGTGGGTTTGGGGTCATTTGCCCCTCCAGGAGTGGGGGAGGGTAGATCTCTGTGGCCAAGATATCTCTCTGTTTTCAACCACCACTCGGAGGTTTGGTGCTGGACTGTTCCGCGTCTCCACCCCACCTACCAGTCTCAATGTGGCTTCTTCTTTATACGCTTAGTTATGAAACTTCTTTTCAGCAAGACTTCAGGTGGTTCTCCAGATTGATTATTCTATAATTTACTTGTAATTTTGATGTGTTCATTGGGGTGAGGAGGAGCACAGTGTTTATCTATTCTGCTATGTTATATCTTTCAAGAGCATGGTTTTTGTTGAAACAAGTGATCAACTTTTGGAAGACAGAATTTGGGTAGACTCATAAAGAGATAATTGTACAATAGTGTGGTTAATGCTATAATAAAGTGGGTGAATTGCTTTATCTATATCTTTTTCTTTCTTCATTGCCACAAATACCCAAAGTTCCTTTGCCTTTGAGGCATCTCCAGAACACCAGTCTTCCTCTACCAACGAAATTATCTTTACTTCATAGCTTCTTATCTATCAAATCTCCTGGATTCAGCTTTTTAAGACTTGTCTAAAATGCCAAATTCTTCATAAAGATTTCCTTAGTTAATTATAAAAATAGTTAAGAGAATTTTATCATGACAAGAATAATTCCATTATACTCTTTTTAAAAACAGCTTGAATTAGATATAACTCACATACTATAAAATTCATCCATTAAAGTTTACAATCCAGTGGTTTTTGGTATATTCACAGAGTTATGTATTCTTGTCACAGTCAACTTTAGAACATTTTTATCACCAGTCAAAGAAACCCTGTACCCTTTAGCTATCACTCCCTTATTCTGTTATCCCTCTTGCCCCCAGACTTAAACAAGCACTAATTTACTTTCGGTCTCTATGGTGTTTCTTGTTCTGAACTTTCATATGAATGAAATTATAAAATATGTGGACTTTTATGACTGGCTTCTTTCACTTAGCATGTTTTTAAGATTCATCCAAGTTGTAGCATATATCAGTACTTCTTTTCTTTTCATGGCCAAGTAATAGTCAAGTATAGATATATTATCAGATACTTATCCATCCATCCATTGATGGACATTTGGGTTGTTTCCACCTTTTCATTATCATGAATAATGCTACTATAAACACTCATGTACAAGTTTTTGTATGGACACATGTTTTTATTTCTCTAGGAGTAGAATTACTGGGTGATGTACTAGCTCTATGTTTAATTGTTTGAGGAACTGCCAGACTGCTTCCCAAAGTAGCTGTACCATTTCACATTCCCACTAGCAATGTATCAGGGTTCTGGCTTTTCCATATCCTACCAACACTTGTTATTATCTGACTTTTAACTGTAGCCATCCTACTGTGTGTGAAGTGGTATCTCATTGTGGTTTTGATTTGCATTTCCCTGGTGATTAACATTTTTCCATGTGCTTATTGGTCATTGATGTATCTTCCTTGAAAAATGTTTATTGAGATTTTTGCCTATTTTTTAATTGGGTTTTGTCTTCTTATAATTGAATTGTAAGAGTTCTTTATATATTCTAGATACAAGTATCTTATAAGATATATGATTTTGAAATATTTCCCCCCATTCTGTGGGTTGTCTTTTTACTTTCTTAATGGTGTCATTTGAAACAAAATTTTACATTTTGATGGACAAGTTTGTCTATTTTTTTCTTCTGTTGTTTGTGTTCTTGGTGTTAGATCTACAATCCTTTTTAAACCCAAGGTAATAAAGATTTACCTCTATATTTTCTTTTAAGAGTTTTATAGTTTTAGCTCTTATATTTGTCATTGATCTATTTTGAGTTAATTTTTGTGTATATTTTGAGGTAAGGGTTCAACTTCATTCTGTTACATGTGCCTATCCAGTTGTCCCAGCACCATTTTGTTCTTCATTGAATGTTCTTGACCCAATTATTGAATTATCTGTTGACCATAGATTCTATTCATTCAGTTTTATTCTTTAAAATATACATTTATCTCTTTGCCTGCACATAGAGATAATGCCTGGTTTATTTCTGGAATACTAAAATTCTCTATAACATTAGCTAGACATATAATTTGGAAAATGTCTGTTAGCTATTGCTGTACAACAAACAACCACAAAATCTCAGTGGCACAAGTACATATTTGGCTTATGTAGCTGGAGGTTGGCCTGGGATTGTCTGATGTAGGATGGGTCTGACTGGGAGAGTTTGGGCGAGGCAGCTCTTTTGCAAGCATCTCTCATTTTCTTTCAGGGAATAGTGTGCCAAACTGGGCATGTTTTTCTCATGGTGATGACATAAGCTCAAGGGAAAAATTCTAACTGCATAAATTCATTTCAAGCTTCTACAGTGTCATGTCTGCCAACATTTCATTAACTAAAACAAGTCACGTGGTCGGGTCCAACATCTAAACAGCAGGAAAGTTTGTTTTCTCCCATGTAATTGAGGGAGATAAGTGAATATTGAACAGTAATTCAACCTATCACAATGCCACCCATTATGCAAAACTTGTTCTAGTTCCCCCTTGTTAAATTCCCCAAACTTTTGTACTAGTTCCCCCTTGTTAAATTCACTTATAATTTCTTTTCTTTTTTTTTCTTTTTCCCTATTTTATAGAATCTTCAGCTTTCCTGGTCATGTCTTCCATGAATCATCACCACTGACTATGTCCCTCTCCAATCTTTATCTTTTCTTTTTCTTGCTTGTTAGGTAGGTGAGGACATTCTAGTTCAACGCTGAATAGAAGGAATAAGATAAGGCATCCCTGCCTTAATATATTACCATTAAATGTGATGTTGACTATAGGTTTTCTTTGATACATTTTTTCATATTCAAGAAGTGTCTTACTATTCCAAGTTTGCTGAGAGCTTTTATCATGAAGGGGTGTTGGATTTTGCCAAATGCTCTTTCTACAACTATTGAAATTACGATTTTATTTTCTCTTTAATTCTCTTAAGATAATGAATTACATTGGTTGATTTTATTACAGCTTTATTAAGGCAAAACTGGTATACAGTAAACTTCACATATTTAAAGTGTGCAATTTGACATTATGGCACTTGTATGTACCTGTGAAATCAAAACTGTGATCAAAATACAGAGCATATCTATCACTTCCAAAAATTTCTTAATGGCCATTGTAATTCTCCCTTCCTGACCTTCCCTGTCCCTCCCTCTGATCACCAGGCACCTATTGACCTGGTTTCTGTTACCATACATCATTGTGCATATCCTAGAATATTATACAAATGGGAGCATATTGTATGCACTATTTTTTGTCTGACTTATTTCACTCAGCATACTTATTTTGCAGTTCTTCAATGTATAGAATGTAACAATCTGATGTTAAGAATCATGCTTTTGGTATTGAATCTAAGAACTCTTGGCCTAACCAAAGGTCAAATATGTTTTCTCTTATGTATTATTCTAGATGTTTTATAGTTTTAGATTTTACACTTAGGCTATGATCAATTTTGAGTTACAGTAAAGCTTTGTGATTATGTAAGGCCCACCTGAATAATTCAAGGTAATCTTCTATCTCAAGATCCTTAATTTTTTTTTTAAAGATTTTATTGGGGAAGGGGAACAGGGCTTTATTGGGGAGCAGTGTGTATTTCCAGGACTTTTTCCAAGTCAAGGTTTTGTCCTTTTAATCTTAGTTGTGGAGGTTGCAGCTCAGCTTCAGGTCCAGTTGCTGTTGTTAGTTGCAGGGGGCAGAGCCCACCATCCCTTGCTGGAGTCTAGGAGTCGAACCAGCAACCTTGTGGTTGAGAGCCCACTGGCCCATGTGGGAATCGAACCAGCAGCCTTCAGCATTAGGAGCACAGAGCTCCAACCTCCTGAGCCACTAGGCCAGCCCCCTCAAGATCCTTAATTTTTTTTTTAAATTAAAGTTTATTGGGGTGACAATTGTTAGTAAAGTTACATAGATTTCAGGTGTACAATTCTGTATTACATCATCTATAAATCCCATTGTGTGTTCACCACCCAGAGTCAGTTCTCCTTCTATCACCATATAATTGATCCCCTTTACCCTCATCTACCACCCCTCCACCGCCACTTAGACAAACAAATGAGAAACAAAAACTCATAGACACAGACAATAGTTTAGTGGTTACCAGAGGGTAAGATCCTTAATTTAATCACATTTAAAAACTCCCTTTTGCTTTGTAAGGTAAAATAGTCACATGTTCCAGGGATTAGGACATGGGCATTTGTGTGTGTGTGTGTGTGTGTGTGTGTGTGTGTGTGTGTGATTTTTGTGCCTACTACAGATGGATTTTTGTAAGCAAATATCCCTGTTTTTTTTTTTGTTTGTTTGTTTGTTTGTTTTTTTTTTATTATACAAATGACCTCCATGTTGCTGTAAAATGGCTTAATATGGTGAACAACTTGGGGACAGGAGTGGCAAGACTGAGCACTGAACAAATCTTTAGCACCAAAAGTTCACCCAATTTGCAGTGAAAAGAACATGGGCTTTGGAGTAACTGGAATTTGGATTTGAATCCCAAATTTTCCCACTATTCACTCTACAACCTTAGACAAGTTAATTTGCTCTCTATCTTCAGGTTTGTCACTTAATTATAGGGTAGTGATGCTTATCTTATAGGATTATTTTGAGGACAAACAAGATAATGAAAGTTAAAATGCCTAGATAGCACCTGGCACATAAATTGTATGATAATTTACATTTCTCCCAGAAACCTTAGCTTTCATTAGGCTGTATCTTTCTGGACAACGAATGTGTTTTCTTTATTCCTGATGCTTATGCTATTGGTTTATGTGCGCTGAAGTCATTCATCTTTATATTAATATCATGACTAAGAATACATTAGCCAAGAAGAATTGTAGAGCCCTAGGACGAAACCTTGATGTCAGTATGTGTTGCTGTGTGAGATCAGGTCATTTCATTACACCTCAGTGTTCTTATCTCCTCAATGAGGAGAGTAATAGGACCTCCCTCCCTCGTGGTGTTGCCCTGAGGATGATGGATGTGCATGGAAGGTGCTTATCACAGGGCTGAGCGTGTGCATCCCTGGCCTGTGTGAAGCAGGCTTTATGGTGCAGTAATTACTTTGGCCCTTAGAGGGAGTCAGAATCCTGTGAAGCAGATGAGTTACCTGGTGCTTCTTTCCTTGGATTCTGTTTTTAGCAAAACTGATTAAGGAGTGATTTAAATTGCACGGATTCACAGCTCTGTGACATTATATATGTATCTTAAAAAATTTGAAGCAGAACATTAATTTAGGTTCATTCTGGGTTAACAATAATTTGAATTATTTTATAAAATGTTCTTAATGTCTTTGGCAAGATGAAAATTTTTAAATACTCTCAATACCAGAATATCTTTCAGTGGCTGACCAAGACTTTAAATCATCGCAGTTTGCAAAATATATTTTTGGCATATGTATTTAAATTACACTAAAATAGACAAGGCGGCAATCATTTTGAATCTTTCAAACCAAACCTTTCAAATAAATGAATTCTTCCTGTGACAAAGATTGCTGAGGCAATAAACTATAAATGGCTTTTGCGGAAGCAAATCCAACTAGAAAAGAGTTGCAATATTCCAGATAACCCAGAGCAACCCTAAACTTATTTTTGACTTTGAAAAAATGAAAATGTCAAATAAGAAAAATGTCACAATCTACACTAAAACCAGAATGCAAAATAAGTTTAAAATCAGTTACATGTGGCAACAAATAAGATAATGTATTTTAAAAACATTTTCCCGAAGGAAGTATTAAATTCCATTTTTATAGCTACTATACATGAATTACTTTGTTTTTTAAGTGAAGAAAGGGAATAATTTCCTATCTTAGATACTGTGGAACTTTGTTTCACCATGAAAATAAATTTGCAACAGTTCAATGAATTTCCTTCAGCATCATGAAGCATGCCAGTGAAGCTGAGCCCCACTGTACGACTTGCTATTTCTCTAACACACTTTGCACTTTCAAAGTCTCCATGGTTTGCTTTGTGTCTCCTCCTGGTGAAGATTTCATTCTCTCCACTCTTGGTTGTTGCCCTTGGGGCAGTGCTCAAATATCCCATTTTCATAATAATCCTCCTCAAACCATCTTTCTAACCCTTCCTCCACCTCATGCAGTTCTTTATTTCCTCATCATGTTTCCCCAAACACATGTTCTATTCCAGTTACTGGTTTATAGTATTGTGTTCATGACTGAATTTTGTTCTGGCAATGCAACACTAGCTGGGTGGAGCAGGGTCTCAGGGAGTCATGAGGTGTGGCCGGTTGTTTTTACAAAATTAATGCAGATTTAGTTCCTGTGCCAGTGCTGGGCCTGTGACCACTTCACAAAATGTTTTGAGAACACCGAGGCCAGCCACTGTTTGTCTCAGCCTGCAGCTCCCTGAGAGCTGCCCAGGAGAGGCTGCAGTGCAAACTATGTAGCAAAAGTTCCCCAGGCTGCTGTGGCCCATATGCTGCTACAAAAGGCTTCCACAATTTGTGAGGTGGGGCCAGTCACCCTGGAGCTGACAGTGCCCCCAGGGAACAGCACTAGCTGGTGGGGCAGGGACCCAGGGCATCACCAAGGTGATGCACATGCACAGATTTCACCAGACCAATGCTGTCTCAGATTTGGCCCTTTGGGAAGGATTAAACATAGAAAAGAAGGTGCCCTTTCATAGGCTCCACAGAAGGCAGGCTCCACACAGGGACAATAGCGGCTGTCTCTCCAGCTCTTCCCCCAAAACAACATGACTCAGTCTTTCCCCTTATATCTCCATCTCCTCTCAAGTTGCAGCCCCTCTACTGGAGCCCAGGTAAGTGTTTCAAGCAAGTGAGTCTGTGTGTTGAGATTTCTGGTCTTCTAGCTGCCTTCCAGGATGGACTGGCAGAGTCCTCACTGATTTTCACTGCCAGATGTTATGGGGAACCCTCTTCCTGGCACAGAATCCATGGGCTGGGGATCCCAGTGTGGCGCTGGGACCCCTCTCTTCAAGGGGGACCTCTGCTACCAAGGTGTACCTCCCAGTGTTCAACCACTGCCTGCGGGTTTGGGGTCAGCCTGTTTGGAATCTGCGCCCCTCTTACCAGTGTCAATGTGGGCTCTTCTCTGTATCCTGTGTTCTAGGATATCCTATGTTCACCTAGTCTTCAGATGATTCTTGAAGTGAATTGTTCTATAATGTAGTTGTCATTTTGATGTGATCCTGGGAGGCAGCAGGCGTAACGTTGACCTAATCTGCCATCTTGGACCTTCCTCCGCCTTTCCTCTCTTTTCAGAAAAAAAAAAAAAAAAAGAAAAAGAAAAAAAAAAGATGCTCATTATTATATTCATTACAAGAAAATCCTATTTTTTTTTTCCAAAAAATGAGTTTTTAATGTTTTAGACAAAAGCAAAACAAGTTAAAATTACTTACACCTAGACTCAAGCCTCTCATTAGGTGTACTCAGGGAAGTCTTAGGTGCAGAGAAAATACACATTCAAAGTGCATGTTGAGCTGTGCTGGGCAGACCCTGGTTGCTAAAACTTCCTTATTACCTTCCTTTGCTATCCAGTGTCCATACGGAAGCTAGAAAAACTTCTGTTTAAAAAAGAAGAAATCTGACCATATCATTTACCTGCTTAAGACTCTCTGATGGCTTCCCAATCCACTTAGAATAAAACTCAAAGCTTTTTCTCTGCCATCAGCCTTTGAAGAAACTTTTTCTTTCCTGGAATGCTCTTCCCTCACCTCTTCTAAGAGATTTGCTGTCTTAGCATTTGGATCCACATTAAAAACACTTCCTTAGCCTTCCCTGATTGCCCAAATAGCTCCTCAAATCTCTTAAATATGCCATCTTGTTTTCTCTTTATTATAGCATTTAGCATATATATTGTCTGACTACCTTCTCGCTATTTATTTTTCTGTCCCTCTTTACTAGATGGTACAATCCTTAAAAATGACACTTTGTTCATATCTGTGTCCCAGACCCCCCCAAAAGCAAATAGGGGTTCAAAAGCACTTCTTAAACACATAAATAGATAAATGCACTACAGAGAATAAAATTTCTAGCAATAATAACTTTTCTTTCCTTTTCATAGTTCCCTCTGGTATTCTTTAAAAATATTTCCAGAGAGAGCTGGGGTTAAGAACACATTTAGGTAAGGTGTCTTAAATGTCTAGAAAATTACTAGATTAATCAAAAGGATTGGTTCTTGACGAGTAAATGTACTCTTGGTTCTGAGATATCCAAAGACAGGTGTGTAGATCCTGCTAGAGAAGCAGGCATAGAGAGAACAGCAAGTCTTCCCTGAGGTTTTGCTGAAAATTACACCAAAGAAAAGGTAAGAAGGCAGTAGGGCCAAGAGAAGGTTTTGATTTTTCTTTGTAAAATGAAAGAAATAATTACATGTCTTTAAAAAAAATGACAGTGGCAAAGATCATATTAACTAATCAAGATATGTATTATTGTAGAAATTTGAGATTTATTTTTCATATGTAATCTGCTATAAATTACTCAGAGAAAAATCATTTCTGCAGCGGTAATTGCTAATATGTAATTAGTGTCATAATTAGAGTGAGGTTGTTAGATATTTATGGAGTGAGGGATCAGAAAAAGATTTTGGTATATCATGTGATAACTTAACAAGTGAAAAGTGCACCTGGGTAAGTTTGGCATATAATACGTAAAATACTACTGTATTTATCCCAAACACATCGGGCCCTGTTTATTGGGCCTCCTTCATGGGGCCTCAGTAGTGAGAGCATGGGAAGAAAATCCCTTTGCTGCCTAGGTTTCTTCATTTTTAATATGACAAGAATATATGTCATCTTTTCTAAGGCCTCTAACAGGTATGAAAACTTTATAACCGATTGGAATGTTGCAGGTTCATAGGTAAAATGCACTGAAAGCAGGAGGGAAGTGTACAAATGAGATCAGTGAAGGTAAAATTCATCTACTTCAAATCTCCAGATGGCCTTCTGTGCCCCTTGGAAAGTGCATTACCTCTTTCAAAGGACAGTAAATCAATTAACAAATTGCAAAACATTTCCTGGTAAAATTATACATTTTGTAGATAGAAAGAATCAAAAAATGATTTTATGTACCTTTAAAAAAGTACTCTAATGCAAGGATAATGGGATGTTAGTAGGTATTGTGTAACAAATGAGTTCTGTGGTCAAATAAGCATGGAAAACAGCACACTGTGTTTGATCAGGAAATTCTCAAAGCTTATCAGTATATTAAAGGTCCTGAGAAATTCATCAGTAAACCAACCCAATTAACTTTGAACATTCATTTCATTCATTCAACAAATATTTATTATGTGCCAACTATGTGCCAGGCTCTGTCAGAAGTACTTGGGATAGATCGGTGTCAAAACAGACAAAGAATCTTGTCCTCATGGTTCTTACACATTGGAGAGTTGAAATGAGGAATAAGAAATAAATGTAAGAATAAGTAATTTATGAAATATGATATTAAATAATAAATGCCATGAAAAAAACTAGATGGATTTAAGGGGAATTAAGAGGACAGATACAGGGATAGGAATAGAATCCATTCATCCTATGAATAAGGTGGTCAAGAGAGGCCTCATTGAGAAGATAGCCTTTGAACAAAGCCTTGATGGAAGCAAGGGAATTGTACAGATACTTGGATACTTGGGGGAACAGCATTTCAGTCAGAGGGAACAGCCAATGCTAAGGCAAGAGCAGGTCTGATGTTCAAGCAAAAGTGGGGGCCATGGTGCATAAAGCAAAATGAACAGAAAGGACAATCATAGGAAAAGAGATGACAGAAGATAGCCCATGAAGGTTTTTGTGGGTCATTTAAGGCTTTAGGCTTTTTCTCTAAGTGAAATGGGGGAGCCACTGCAACATTTTGACCAGAGAAATAACTTGGATTTATATAAGCTGTAAAAAAGATCCTTTTGGCTGCTGTGTTGAGAATAAACTCTAGTATTTGCAAGGACAGAAGCAAGAAAACTCGTTAGGGATCGATTGTAGTAATCCACATGAGAAATAATTGTGATCTCAACTAGGAGGAGAGCAGTGGAAGTGATGAAAGCAGTAAGATTTTTGCATGTAGAGCTAAGGGAATTTTCAAATTATATGTGGAGTATGAAAGAGACAGAGAGGTATCAAAGATATCTTTCAGGCTTTCAGCCTGGGGAAATCATAGGATGGAGTTCCCATCAACTGAAATGAGAAGGCTTGTGTGGAGTTTTGGGGGACAGATCAGGAATTCAGTTTTGGGTTTGTGATTTTTTCATAGGCCTCGAAATGAAGATGCTAGGATGACAGTTAAACATATGAGTCAGAAGTTCAGGAGGGAGATCTGAGCTGGAGATACAAAGTTGGAAGCAATCAACATGTCAGTTAGATTTAAAGACATGAAACTTGTGGAGGTCACCAAGATTATATCAAGAAAATATAAATGGACAGAAGAACAAGCCTTGGAGCCTCCAACATCAAGAGTCTGGGGTGAAGGGGGAGAACCAGCAAAGGAGACTGAGGAGGCGCCAAGCAGATAAGAAGTAAACCAGGAGAATGTGGTGTCCTGGCAGACAAATGATGATAGTAGATCAAGGAGGTGACAGTGACAACTGCGTCAAAAGCTCCTAATATGTCAGGTAATGAGAGGACTGAGAATTAAACATTAGATTTAGGAACATGGTGTCATTGGTGACTTTGACAAGTGCAATTTTGGAAGAATGGTGGAGTCAAAATTTTTATGCAGTGGCTTCAGAATAAAATGAGAAGAGGGATTATTGGAAAACTTAAGTATAGACACTCCCCCAAGAAGTCTTGCTGCAAATGGGATCAAACAGAAGGTAGGAGAGTAGTGCTAAGGGTAGTTTCTTTCCTCCACTTTTTCAATGGAAGAACTAGTCAAATGCTTGTATGCTTAGGACAATGATCCAGAATAGAGTAAAAAAATGATGACATAGGAGAGTGGAGACTTGCTAGATCATTTTCTCATAGTTACAAGTAAGATCCTGGCGTTAGACATCATCACAAAGTTTATTCAGGGTAAAAGGTAGGAAGGTAGAGTTTGTGGGGGCAGATATCGGTAAGTATGTGGGCGGCATGCTGGGAGTCCACAGAAGTCCTTTCATGATCGTGGAACCCATTTCTCTCTCTCCTCAGCTCTAATACAATACTTACTAATATACCCAGGTGCACCAATGTGCATAGAACTCCAGGAAACACTGATTCATTGCCACCCCTTCACTTCAGCAAGGTATAAACTATATCCAGGGAGATACGAGTACAATGGCTATCCCAAGCTTACACATATTGTTAATGTTAGTAATACTTCCTTTTTTCATAGGTGAACTAATTGAATACTAAATAATTTAATCACTTCCAATCCTCCACCGAAAGTCATTGCTATAAGCTGTATTGATGTCAAGTTCAGAGACCATTCCTCAGTACTTCATACATACAGACTCTCAGTAAATATTTGTTGGAAGAATGCATTAATAAAGCAAGTGTTTTTTTAAACAAAACAAGAGGCCAAAATATGGCAATTCACTTGTACTAATTATATTACGCTAAGGGCAATTACAATTTTCAGTCCCAAATTATTTAGAAATGTGAGAATTATACAGTCATTGTATTAATTTACTATTGCTGCTGTGAAAAATTGCTAAAATTTTAGCAGCTTAAAACATGACCTGTTTCTTATTTCATAGTTTTTTGTGTCATATGTCTGATACATATCTCACTGGGCTAAACACAAGTTGTCAGAAGGGCTACGTTCTCTACTGAAGGCTCTGTGAAAGAAACCACTTCCAAGCTCGCTCAGGTCATTGGCTTAATTAAATTCCTTGTGTTTGTAGGACTGAAGTTCTTTTTTTTTGTGGGTGTCAGACAGGGGCTGCTTTTTGCCCTAGGGGCTGCCCAGATATCTGCTCTATGCTTTTCATGTGGCTCCCTCCAGCAATGGTGGGCCAAGTCCCTGCAATACTTTGACTCTCTCTGACTTCAGCTAAATAAAGTTCTTTGTTTTTTAGGGCTCATGTGACTAGATTCAGCCAATGTAGATAATCTAGTATAATCACCCTGTAACCTTCATCACATCTGCAAAGCCCCTTTGGCATGTAATTTTTTCACAGTCAACAGATTAGGGCACAGACATCTTTGGAGGGTAGGGGACATTCTGCCTACCAAATCTTTCATCTAAAAGATTTAAGTCACATTCCAAAAAGTATTCCTATAAAATTATGCATTGCCTTTGAAATTAAAGATTACAGATATTACCCCATTTAGAGAATCAAGAAGAGAAGTAAAAATTCAATTTTAATTTCCTAAATTTAATTATTTTCCTAAATATCATTCTTTCCATCTCTTCCCTTTCATTTTCATTCCATTCCATTCCTGAAACTTTAGTTGAACAACTTCCATGTGCCAGATACCAATGCTAATTAGAGGAAATATAAAGAAATTTTCTTAGCTCTTAAGGAGCTCACAGCTTAGTTGGGGAAACCTCACAAATGCATAATTTGCAGCAACAGGGTGTTGTAAACGAACATTAGGGGACAGAGGAATTGAGTTAGAACAGCTTGGAGTTACCTTATACACTCTAGAGCTCCAAATGTTATATTGGAACACAGGAATACTTCCAAAGCGCCTAGATTTCCAAGGAGTTCGAGCAGTCTCTAGAAAACCTTTTTCTCTTTCACCTGTACCTTCAACTGCCTGAAGAAAAATCTTTTGGGGCATTGCCTTGTGACTAAAGAGGAAAATATTTCAGAGTTGGCATAAGCCTGATAGTCTTTGTATAACTTGACTTTACAAGGTCAAATAGAGGGCTATATAGATCGAAGTTCCCTGCCATGATCGATAGAGTGGGGGTGGGGAGTCCAGCAGGCAGGCTCCGCTGAGGCCTGCAGGTATGTCTACGTCCCTTGGGGATACTCTGTCTAGCCCTTTGGCAATCACGCTTGCTGTGCACTGTAGAAGACTGCTGAAGCACTCGCTCGCAGACCTCTGAAGATTTAAACAGTTGCAATTTGTTATATAGACCCTGGCACTGTCCTTCACAGACAGAAAAAAAAGATTCAGTCTTTTATCAACATAACCGAAACACTGGCTCCACCGTTGTCTTTCTTTCTGTTGCATTGTTGGATACCGATATTGCAGAGAAAATGTGGTTTCCCTCACACAAAGTTATTTTATCGCTCACAAAATAATTCATTCATGGGTTCATTTATTCTTTCCTTTCATTTGCACCTCCAGAATGTACAACTGTATAAACTTTAGCTTTAAAAGTAGGCAGACTTCATCAGTTTTTTGAGGGAATGAAAAACTTAGTTTGGCTTAGCAGGTACAGTTAATTTAACCAACAGTCTGTGGGGTAAGAGGAAGGCAGGGGTACCATTCATACTTTTGAGCATCCAGTAAGATACCAACCAGTCCAAACAGCCATCAGCCAGAGGGTCTTGGGCATATACTGGAAACCCCTTGCTATACCTATTTCGGGGTGTGTGTGTGTGTGTGTGTGTGTGTGTGTGTGTGTTTTGAAAGTGGGTAGATTCAGAGGGTCCTATGTGTCAGGGGAGAGAATGAGAATGTATGACCAATCAGTAGGAAAATATCTAGCTGTTTAAACAATTGGTATAGCCATACTGGTCATGAGCTAAATATCAGTCCTAAAGGAGAGAGTATGTTTATGAATTAGTTGAGTTTGCTATGGGCAAAATCTTTGTGTTATTTATTTATTTTGACCCATTCACTCCTCTAAAACTGCATCTTAAATCAGTTTTTCCCAAATCTCCCTCCTCTTTAGAGTCACCTGGTGAACTTTATTTTTAATTTTACTGAATTTTAAAAATTGTTTTAAAATGTAACATGGGTACATGGAAAAAAAAAAGTCAAACTGTATAGAGGGGGAAGTAAAATGTTAAATCTCTTGCCCTACACTTCTACCTGTAGAATCATGACCCAGAAGAATTCACTTTTGACTATTTCAGTATTTAGTCCTTCAGTGGTTGCCTCCCTAACTGAACACAGCAGTTTTATATCCATGGTTCTTAACAACTTTAAAATATCATTCATTTAATTGGAGGACCTATTAAAAACATTACCAGGACTCTCCTTGCTATAGTATGATTCAGTAAATCTATGTTGGGCTTGGAAATCTGAATTTTTAAAAAGTTCTGATGTGATCCTGTTGTTTAGCTAGAGTCAGAACTAATTTAGCAGAGAAAGAGGGGTTATGGATAATAACCTAACTATGTAATATTATAAAGATCTTTGCTCAACCAGCATGACCAGGCTTGGTGGAATTTTACAACCTTCAAAATTCTCTTCACTCAGAAAACATCTTACCTTGCTTCCCTTATCCTTTTCTATTTTCACATCTTTTTCATTCCTTCTCTACTTGCCTTATTATAATAAGTCTCTTTTCTGTGTCCTAGAGCTTATCTGTTAACTGTGTATTCCCTTCTTTCTATCCAGATTTAGGGAGTTAAATAAATTGCTGTCTATATCATTGTCCAAAGAAAACGGTCATGGTGAAAAAAGGTCATTCAAATTGTAGAGAGCAGAGCTCTCAAAAAAGATGATCTGAATTTTCTGGGAAAATGTATAATCTCCTGATCAATTAATAGGATACATGTTCTCAATAGTTGGAAACTCAGCATATGATTTAACATAGCTATTTATATTTAGCAAAAATTACTCATCACTCTTAGGAGCATAAAGTCTCTATGCTTATTTCTGCCAAAGCATTTGATGCAGCTCCAGTTATTTGAAATAAGGATGATGCTGGGTTTTCAAATAAAAATTTCTTCTGTAGGATGCACTCAATTACTGGGAGTATTAGGTGACAGGGAGCACAAATACACATTGGGAACAAAACATGATATCTGCCAGCCTCTGCTTCCTAGTAATTTTCTGTCCTTTTGCTAAGCCTCTGAGCATGACTGATAACCCAGGTGGTCAGCCTTATGTTCTGGGTGAATGGAACACCCAGATGGGTTTGATCTGTTTCGTACAAAAACTGTTCTTAGTCAAATCATATCTGAATATTTTCTCAATTTGGGAGTGCTGTTTTGTAGAAGACTTTAAGTGTAATCATATTTCCTACAGGAGAAATTGTTTTCTCTTAATTTTTAAAAAGGGATCTACTGCTAGTCCCGAGAATCTATACCACACAAAAACAGATGAAGGGAAGTATTAAAAATAAACAAAAAACACACTTTTTTTTTTCCTCCTCAGCTAACTTCTTTGCTCAACAATTTAATAGTAGATTTGTCTGGTCCCTAGGATGTACATAGAGGCTTGGACTTAGTGTTTGATCCTCTGTTCCCAGTTGCCTCCCATTCGCAGCTCCTGTACCGGGCAGTTCTAAGACTCATCGATTCTTCCTTTCACACATCTTAAACAATGAAAATTTAGAAATAAAAAACAATTTAAATACCATTTACAATAGTGTTGAAACCACAAAATACCAAGAGATTGATTTAACAAAAGGTATACAATATGGCTTCACTGAAAACTACAAAACTGTGCTGAAAGAAATGTTAAAAGACCAAAGTAAATAGAAATAAATACTAATTTGTTGATTGGAAGACTCAATTTTGTTAAGATGTGCATTCTCCCCCCCCCAATTTTGTGTATGTGTGTATGTATTCAATGTAATTACAAGTTATCTAAATTCCCTGTGGGCTTTTAACGAATTTAGAGAAACTGATTTTAAAATGTATTTGGAAATGCAAAGGACATACCAGAATAGCTCCCAAAATATATTTTAATAAAATTAGAGATACCTGACTACAGGATGTGTTCTAAAGCTACAGTAGTAAAAACACTGTGGTATTAGTAAAATAATAGACAAACAGATTAAAATATAGAATCTAGAAATAGACTCACATATATATGATCAAATAATTTTCAACAAAAGCATGAAAGCCATTCAATGAAAAGAGGAAAATCTTTTCACAAATGGGGCTAAAAAATCTGGATATTAAAACAAACAAAAAAAAACCCTTCAATTTCTACCTCACTCCACATTCAAAAAGTATTTGAAATGGATCACAGACCTTTAAATCAGAGCTAAAATTATACAGCTTTTAGAATAAAACATAGGTCAATATTTTCATGACCTTGGAGTATTATAGGATTTCTTAGAGAGGACAAAGAAACCATAAATTGGACATTATTTCTAGTCATGCAAAGATACTGTTAAGAAAATAAACAATTGGCTGAGAGAAAATATTCATAACAAACACATTTGAGGAAGGGCTTATATTTATAATGTATAAAAGAATTCCTGCAACTCAATAATAGTGTGGCATGTAATTGTATAAAAAGTGGACAAAGAAATTGATCAAACACTTCACAAAAATGACATATGAATGATTAACAAGCACATTAAAAAGTGTTCAACATCATTAATTCTCAGGGAATGCAAATGAAAACACAAACTAAAAAAGATTGACTATACCAAATGTTTTAGAGGATATGGAGCATCTGGAACTCTCATACGTAGCTTGTGGGAATATAAAGTGGTACAACCATTTTGGAAAATAGTTTAGCAGCTTCTTCAAAAGTTAAACATACATATACATATATGTACACACACATCTTATGACTCAGCAGGTACATACCTAGTTATTTATCTAATTTATCTAAGAGAACTAGAGATATATATCCCCAAATGTATGTTCTAGAATGTTTAGAACTACTCTATTTGCAGTAGCCCCAACTGGGAAAAAAACTCAGATGTTTATGAACAGGAGCCCAATGATTAAACAAACCACGATGCAGTCATACAATGGAACAACCGTCAAGAAATGAACTACTGACCCATAAAGAACATGGATAAATCTCAAGAACATTTTGTTGAGTAGAAGAAGTCAGAAACAAAGTAGTATATAATTTATGATTCCATTTATAAGAAGTTTAGAATGAGCAAAAGTAATCTATGGTAATAGAAATCAGATAAGTGTTTGCTTCTGGGGAACGAGGGAGAGGACTTCCTGGAAAGAGGTGAGGGAGAACTTTCTAAGGTGATAGGAATATTCTGACTTGGTAAGAACGTGGGTTACATAAGTACTCTTTTGTCAAACTGAACAAGCATTACATAGTCTGTTCATTCCAGACCTTCAAGCTATTGCAAAAGCAGTGAATCTCTTCATTCCTCTCCTTCATGTCATCCTTTGGCACCACTTAAAATACAAGGTGCTTCAATTATTTGTCTTCTTTATCATCACCTCTGTTAAGTTTGGTGTTTTCTCCCCTCCTTCTCCCGCTCCAATTCATCTTACCGTTGTTTGCCTTTGTGCTTAATTCTTTATAGTTTTTGGAGCTTTTTTTTGTTCAAAAAAGAAGGACAGAGAGAAAAAAGTGAAGGAAAGAAAAGAAAATCCTTCCAAAGAGAAAGGGCCATCAGAGCTCAACATTGGCCTTTGCTGTTGGTGGGTCCAGTACTTACCTATGTTGAGGGGAGGCCCATGAGCTCACCAAGAACCATCACTCTTGCTGTCATGGCCTCTTTGCACATGGACCACTGAGTAAGCACTGAGGTGAAGGATGCAGAGGCCAGGATACCACACTGACCCATTCATAAACCAGGTCCACAATTTTTGCTTCTTTGGTATTTTACCAGAGGGAACTCCCCATGAAGACAAGGTATTGTAGGAAACAATACCACGGGAATCTGAGCCATCCACTCCTAAAATTGACTTGTGACTTCCACATACTGTTGAGCGTATTTAATTTTATGTTTTAACAGGTTAGATAACAGTTCTTGGTGACAGGGAAGGTCGTATGGTGACTTGGTGCTCCATCATCAGGTGTTCAGTTTTCTAGGGCCCGGTAGAAAATCTCGCTGTTACTTTTCAAATGGAAAATGGTGGTTAGAAGCAAGCTTTACCTTACTTCCAAGCAGGCTTTACCTTTACCTGTGCTCTGATTATTCTACTGGGTATTGCTAGGAGTTCTATTCAGGATCTCTTCTGCCATAGACATTTCTGATACTATTGAGTCTACTGCTCATGCGATCCAAGTGGCAGAGCAGTTTATAACACAGCTAGAACTTGCTGGAAAGGCCTTTATTGGTCCAAGTCTCACCCAAAATGTCAGTCTAATGGGACACTTCCTGAGTGGGTTTGCAAACATATCCAAATGTGTCAAATGTGGCTTCCTGAAGCCAGAGTCCAAGCAATGTTCTGTTTTCTTGGTGGTGAGATATGTGAGAAAGATCAACTTACTACTTCTCTCTCACATTAGAGGGCATATCTGGATGTGCCCACAGACCATGAGACTAGAGGCTTCACTAACAGGCAGGCCCCTTCAACTCTTGTACTTATTTCCCATATTCTGATGGACATAAACTTTATCAGGCATGTAAGGATGCTTACTATTTTCTGCTCAACATATCCAAGTATCATAATATTATCAACATAATGACATTCTGGGGAATATTAAGATGATGAAGGGACATGTGGATGATATAAAACATAGAGCAAGAGTAGTGACATAATCCTGAGATAAGAAAATGAAAGTCTACTCCAGGACTTGCCACATGAAGAAATATTGTCATTGTCAGAGATCTCTGTGTTCAAAACACTCTGCTACTCTACCCCTGAGGCTTATTATGAAAATTTCACTCACCTTATAAGATTAAGTAATCACCATTTTAACTCTACCAGTTCAAGATCCCAATATTTCCACTGAAATCTAGGAGCCCAATTTATTTGAGGTATCCCCTAATACTATCTCTGGCTTATAATTAAAATAGAGTTTTTCAAAGTGACTAGTATCCATACTTATAATTTATTAATGTACTGATGAGGAAAATATCCTCTGAGCCCATATCCTAGGATGGCTACACCGTTAGAACAAAATGGGTTAATTTCCAATATTCTGAGCCTTTTAGACTCCCTTTATCTAAAATATGCTAGGAAAATTCCACATCACCAGCATTTTCCCATCAATTGCTGCAGGTCACCACTTCTAAGCTTCAATTAATCAATCTAGTTGAAGAAGGTACATGGCACTTCCAAATGCATGAGCTAACACCTTAAATTCTGAATCATGGGAATGTCAATAAATAAGCCTGATGTCATCATATGACTTGAACACCTTAGTCTAAACTACTTAGCCTCTAGTCCCAGACATGCTCTCCTGAATTCTGCTTACATGGGGGAGATTCTGCCACTCCTTCAGGCCTTGAAGTTTTCCAACTGTGCAATTCTGGACCTGGAGGCAATGAGTGGTAGTATGTGTGCATCCTGAAAAGAATCAGCATGTCCTTGTAAGCCACTCCGGGACTTGACCAAAGTCCCCCATGTGTGCTTCTCCATGCACTTTTCCCTTTCAGCATCTGGATCCTGGCACCTAGGGTAGCCTTGGAGCTACGCATTGAGTAGTAGAGCTTCCATCAGTCTGGGTCTTCCAAAGACTGCGTGGAAAGACCCACAACATCCTTCTCTACCCTCCACCAGCAAGATGGCATCACCGGTGAACTGTTAACATAATAACGTAACTTCTATTGTGTTTGAACCATTTTATATCTGAGATGTACTTGTTATAGCAGTTTGCTTACTTTCAACTATTCAGGGCTTTTGTTGTTGTTGTTGTTTCTCTTTTTCTTTTTACTTGAAATGTGATTTGTAAATTATTTTGAAAATGGGTAATACATGATTCTTGGAATTAATATCACAGATAGCCTGTTCTCCCTGATGGTAACTCCTACATAAATTTGGAGATATGACAACTCTAGTGATAATTAGATATTATTAGTCTGCATGCCACTCTTAGGACGTTATTTCTTCTTTCCCATTAGTATATAGAAGCTACAATTTTCAACTCCAGAGAAATACAAAAATACATATGAAACCTTTAATCTAAGAAAAATAACAAGTTGATGAGCAAAATGATCTGAGTAGCTATCAAAAGAGGCCTTGATGCGGAACATGTTTTCATCAGGTGCTGTTTCTGTTTTTGTGTTGCAGAAAAAAAGATGTCCCTTTAACAAAATATTATCCACCTATATTGCACACAGACTATAGTGCTTCACAATTACTTCTTTTTTTTTCTCGTAATTCAGAACCAGACTACAAGGTAAGAAAAAACACAGAATCAGCTACAGTGTTCCCAATGATCCACATAAGGTCTTTTTCCAGGCAGATTAAATAACCTTGAAACATCTGTCCTTGCAAAACTTTAACCAGACCTCTATTTACCATATATATATCTAGTTTGTTATGCAGGTAGGTCACTACTGGGCAATGTGAGTAGAACATTTAGTTACTTTTCTAGAAGAAATGATAAATCTACCTTGATGTCACACTCATTATAAACCAGGACATACATTTCTGGATGGCCTCATTGTAGCATAGGCCAATTTCCTTCCCAGAGAATTTAATATTATACTTCATGACAGATGCCCTTTGGTCAGATTATTTCAAAGCTTTCCTCTAAAAACCAATGCTTACTTTTACAAAAGTAGAATAGGAACAAGTAATTTGTTAAAAGGCCCTTTGACCTCCTGCTTATTTCCTCTGAAGTCACTCTAGAAGTGAACTCTCTGCTATAGCAGAGAGTACACTGACATAAAAGTCAGAAAGCTGTGGGTTTGCATCCTGGCTCTGCTAATTACTATAGATGGACCCCTGAGTAAGCTACTGACCACCCTAAGCCTTATTTTTTCTCAATCTCAAAATGGAAACCTCTTATTCTACTGAGGAGCAGCTAATGTGTATAAAGTACCTGGTCCATAGTTCTTTTATTTCCTTTGGCTCTAATCTGATTCTTCTTGATTGAATTAATGTGATTTCTCAATGACTTGCATAGCAAATCAACTTGGCAGAATTATCTTGTGCTCCAGATACAATATCTTTCAGAACATTTGTCCTTTGGATCTGGTTCATGCTTTATTTAAAAAGAAAGCATAATTTCTTGATGAAATTAAATGTGTGGAATATAAATATTAAAATATATTCAAATTCATTATTTTATATCAAAGTTAGTCTGATTTTGAAATTGTATTCTAGCATTGACAGAGAGACACTAAGCCACACTCACTTCTTTGGGACCAGTAGGTATGGGTATCACCTGTCTGAGCTAAGGCTGTCCTTGGATCTCCATAGCTACAAATCAATAAAACTTCAATACAATCCAGTACAATGCAAATTCAACAGAGCAGGAATTTTCTGGATCATTTCTTCAGAGTAATACATTTATCTTCCATTACCCTTTCTTTTCCTCCAAATACTTACAAGTTTTTTTCTTTATATTTATAAGAAGATATAGCTACATATAGAAATCAAGGCTGGGTAGAAAAAAGTGGTGTGGTATAGTCTACCATAGACCTCCACTTTCTTATTTTCCCTGCAGTCCTCAACTCCCTGTAAACTGGTTTTGATACTATTTTATTGACTCTATCCTTGAAAAGTAGCTCATAGCCTCCAACTAATAAATAGTAGGAGGACTTTTCAGTCCTTGTTGTATTGTACCCACCAGCTGCATTTCCAACGGTATGAGTATGTAACACTTGAAATTTTCCATTAAAATTTCATAAACTTCTTTCTCTGGTTTTTCCTATATCTTTGACTGATTTCTCATGATGCGCTTTAGAATCACTCTCCCCTATACTCAGCTTCTTTTCATTAGTTTTTCCCCAGGGTTTCATCTTTAGCCCAGTATTCTTTTAAATGCACGTGCTCTTTCTTGAGATGAGTCTAGTTTGAACTATTCCCTTTGGAAAGAAAGTTTAAATTTCCTAACACAGTCGCTAATTTATGCCTGTGTCCTAAAATCTAAATTGGATACTGAATTTGGATACTAAAAGATTATTTTTTTAAAAAATTGTTTTTGCATTCTAAACAAATTCCTTGGCTGTGGCAACCTTAGCAAAAGCAAAGGCTGACCCAAGCAATGTTTCTTCAGAGTCCTCTATCAAATAAAGCTGTTCAGTTTGAAGGAAAAGATGGGATTAACACTGTTGTCATCCAGAGACTGACTGAGATTGCGTCTAGATAGCTCCAGTAGATTCAGGTCTAACAGGATATGCAGAGAAGAGGCCAGTTGGTTAAAGAAAGGACTCTTCAGGCTCAAACACTTAGTAGGAAAGATCTTTAGCTCTTTCACATACATACAATTGAGAGACCAGAAGCCTACTAAGCTTTGAGGACACCATTTTGTTAAAGAAACTCAAAACCTCAGAGGCATCAATGTGTGATTGTTCAACCCCCAAGGCCATCCTGTGCAAAAGCTTTGCAGCCCCAACAATAAGCATTTTTCCCGAGCTGTGGACCAGTGGTGGCTATAGTTTCCCATTCTACTCTTTTCTAAATAGAAGAGTTTTTAAATTTTTATTTTGTTTTAATCGTGATCATTTTACCCATTCTCTACTTGGGGCAATCTTTTGGGTTCTGCATCCAATTTCAATGTGTGTGGGGGAGGTTTCCCCACACCAACAAGCAATTCTCAGGACACCAGCTGAGTGTCCTATAATACAACTCAAATCTGACACTACCTACCAGGGGATATATGTCAGGTTCCACATGTTATGGGTTCAGTCTACAAAACTATCCCCATCTGCACTCCCCAAACATACATACTTCGGACCCTAGATGAAAGCCCAGGTTATCATATGTGCTTCAGACCTACAGGTTATAGGTTGGAGGTTCCCACACTCCCCTCCTCAGACTTTTAGATGCCATCCACAAGTCCAGATTGTTGCCTATATTTCTGACCAACTGGCTGTAAATCAGAGGTTCCCACAACCCTCTCCTTTGGCTCAGTTAATTTGCTAGAGTGACTCACAGAACTCAGGGCAACACTTTAATTACTAGATTACCAGTGTATTATAAAAGGATATAACTCAGGAACAGTCAGATGGCAGAGATGGATAGGGCAAGGCATGGGGAAAGGGTGAGAAGCTTCCAAGCCCTTTCCAGGCACACCACTCTCTTCAAATCACTATGTGTTCACCAACCCCTAAGCTCTCTGAACCTTGTCCTTTTGGGTTTTTATGGTGGCTTCATTACATACGCATGATTGATTAACTCCTTGGCCATTCTCCTGCCCCTCTCTCTTCCTTGGAGGTCAAGGGAAAGTTTTAATCCTTTAATCACAAGGTTGGTTTCACTGGCAACCAGCCTCTATTCTTAAGTGCTTCCCAAAAGTCACCTCATTAGCATAGGGCCACCTTTAAACTCTCATCACTTAGGAAATTCCAAGGGTTTGGGGAGCTGTGAGCCAGGAAATATGGAGGACCAAATATGTATGAGAAATAAATATTGAATCATCTGAATGACCCAATATATATTTCTTATATATCACAGTATCACATTCAGAGAGCTGATCTTTATGTTACAGGTAGCTGGACAAGGAAGCATATCTGGAACCTGATCAAAAGATACACACTACCCAGAGGGTCTTGAATTTGAGCAGGATGCAATAATTTGCTGAGACTTTGAGGTCACTGCCCTTAGGAAAAGGTTGAATGTGATCTACACATGAGAAAAAAGGTGTCTGGGGTGCGGGGTGGACCTCATGGTAACCATTGCTTCTTGCCTACTCCATAATTATTCTCTCTTTTCTTCCTTACTGGCAGTCCTCCAATATTGTCATGTGGAGCTAGAGTCTCACTACTGGTTGGGGTGTAAATTGATATTAAAATCTTTGGTAATTAATTTGCCATTGTTTTGTTGAGCTGAACATATGCATATCCTAAGAAGGAAGAACTTTATTCCTGTGCTTTGGAGAAACTCTTGCACAAGTACACCTGGAAAGATGTGCAAGGAAATTCACAACATCATTGTTTGTAATGGCATAAAAGCTGGAAACAACCCAAACAGCTTTAATAGAAGAATTAATAAATACATTATAGATATTTATACAATGGAAAATTACCCGTCACTGAAAATTGAGGAACTACTGCTATGTGAAACAATACAGATAAAGAGATGAAAATATGAAGACAACGTTGAGTAAACAAAGAAAAAAGAAAAAACAAGTTGCTGAAGACTTCATACTTTAAGATACTTTAAGATACAAACAAGTAAAATTATGCAGTAGGTTGTTCAGGTATATGTGCCTATGTGATAACATTATTTTAAAAAGGCAATGGAAGGGAGGGCTGGCTCTGGGTGGTGAACACATAGTGCCGTGTACGGATGGTATGTTGTAGAGTTGTGTGCTTGGAGCCTGTGTAGTTTTGTTGACCATCATTACCCTGGCAAATTTTAATAATAATAAAAAACACAAGAGCTGGTAATAAAAAATAAATAAAATAAAAAGGCAATGGCATTATTAGCATAAAATTCAGGTCGCTGTTAATCTGTCAAAATGATCATGAAAGGTAAACGTTTTGAATTGATTCAGGACATGGAGGTAGCCGTGATAGCACAACTGTAGATACTCACTAAAGAGGACTTCCAGAACTGCTTCAGAAAGTGATAAGAAAGATGGGATAAGTGTGTTCAAAGTGAGGGGGAGTATATTAGGGGGATTAATGGAAATGTGTCTTTTACTGTGATAGTTTTTTTTTTTTTTTTAATTTAAACATTCACTGTATTTTTTGATCACACCTCATAGCAGCTGTAGTAGACAGTGCTCTGGATTTGAAGCCCTGAGCTCTTTTTCTTGCCCTGCTACTTACTGTCTATGCAAACCTCAGCTATCCCTCTTGCCTCTCTGACAGACCCTGGGTTTTTCACTGTGGAATGGATACCGTGTACCTTCTCATTTTACAGACTGACTCTAGGATGGAATGAAGGCAGACAAGAGGAGATAGGCTGGGAACCAGACTGCACCATACAAATACGAGTTACTGCTACTATGAGTGACCTGCTGTAACACATCAGTCAGGAAAGTCATAAATCAATAAAGATGTAACCGAAAACAGTTTGAAAACCATTTTTGCTTTCAGCACAAGAGGCATTTCCTCATTGCTTGTTGCTTTATATAGTCGATAGTTTTATGCATAGCAACAGCCTTGAAATGGATCAGCAAGAACATCATGAACATACTTACTTTAAGCAGGAAATGTTTAAGGATCTATATCTGTTGATATGGCTAAGCCTCGATTAATTCAGGAGGTGATTTTTCTCAGTTAAAAAGAAAGCAAATGACCTCAGTCTTTTACTGTATATGAATAAATTTGACATTTGATGATAAAATGCTAAGATAACAAATGTATGGAGTTTTCTTTTTAAGAAAGCCTTGGAAATAAACAGTATATAGCTTCACTCTCTTTTCTTTTGCATAATTTGGGAGCAGCCTCTACTCCTCCTCCTTTTTTCTTCTTCTCCTTCTCCTCTTCCTCTTTTTAGTTTTAAAATTTATTTATTTATTTATTTTTTGAGAACACAGCTTTATTATGCCGGCGGGCTCAGCGGGATCCTTCCCAAAAGACTGAACCTTTTTTTTTTTTTCCTCCTCTTCCTCTTCCTCCCTCTTCTCCTCTTTCAACATTGTGTTCTTTTTTTCAGAAACAAAACAACTACAGTAGTCCCTCCTTATTCGGGGGGGGGGGGGGATATGTTCCTATACCCCCAGTGGATGCCTAAAACCACAAATACTACCAAACCCTATATACACTATGTTTTTTCATATATATATGTGGCGTTTCTGTGGCATATTCAAACTTCCAGCATCACTACTCTTGTGCTTTGGGCAATCATGAAGAAAAATAAAGGTTACTTGAACATGCACTGCAGTGTTGTGACAGTCTATCTGATAACTCTGAGATGGCTGCTAAGTGACTAACGGGAGGTTAACCATGCCGCATGGATATGTTGGATGATGGGATGATTCACGTCCTGGGCAGGACTGAGCAGGACGGCGTGAGATTTCATTACATTGCTCAGAATGGTTAGCAATTTTAAAACTTATGAGTTGCTTATTTCTGGAATTTTCCATTTAATGTTTTTGGACTGTGGTTGACTGTAGACAACCGAAACCATGGAAAGTGAAATATGCCTAAGGGGGAACTAACTACTATGCATAAAATGCTGCAAAATAACAACAAAAGTCTTACCAGAAATTAAACAGAAAAAAATGGAGGAATTTGATTTTATTAATAAATAGCAGCTATGAAAATATATGTAGAGTGTTCTAGAGGAATTATCAAACTAAAAATTCTTCAAAATGCCATATGTATTATATATGTTAATTACATAGATAATATATGTATATATGTTATATATATATATATATATATATATATATATATATATATATATATATATGTATGTTAATGGAATCATTAGAGAAATGAGGAGAAAGGCAACATATGTAGCTTTGTTGTTTTTATAGCTTTGTAAAATTACATGGCAGACTTGCCTATGGTTTGGTTTGGTTTAGTTTTCTTGGCTTTTATAATAATTGAAACCCAGAAAAATCTTCTAGAGATCTTTATCTCATTAGTGGGAAAAAAAAGAAAGGAAGAAAGAAACCACACAATTCATAATACCAATGGCCTGGGGGCCAGATCAGGTGAGTAAGGAGGGTGTTCCAATACAGTTATTTGTTTATTGGCTAAAAACTCCCTCACAGACCGTGCCGTTTGAGCTGGTGCATTGTTGTGATGCAAGAGCCCTGAATTGTTGGCGAAAAGTTCAGGTCATCTAACTTTTTCACACAGCCTTTTCAGCCCTTCCAAATAGTAACCTTGGTTAACTGTTTGTCCAGTTGGTGCAAATTCATAATGAATAAATCTCTCTGATATCAAAAATAGTTAGCAACATCATTTTGACTCTTGATTTGGACAGACGGAATTTTTTGGTTATGGAGAATTGGCTGACTTCCATTGTGCACTTTGACGCTTTGTTTCAGGGTTGTATTGGTACACCCATGTCTCATCACCAGTGATAACATGGTCAAAAACATCGTCTTGCCTCTCCAAAAGGTCTTGGCAAACTTTGACTCGTCTTTGCCTTTATTCATCGGTGAGCTCCTTCGGGACCATTTTTGCACACACCTTTCTCATGCCAAAATTTTCAGTTAAGATTTTCCTAATTGTTTCTCTATCGATGTTTACTTGGTCTGCTATGCTTCTCACAGTTAACCGACGATTTTGACACAAAATTTGATGAATTTTTGCAATATTTTTGTCAGTCTGCTCATTACTGGCTGCCCTGACCTCTCTTCATCAGTGATGCGTTCTCTCCCCTTAGAGAAATGTTTAATCCATTTGTACACTGCCGTTTTCATCATGGCATTATCCCCATTAACTTAAACTAACATGTCCCTGATTGCACTTCTACTCTTGCCAAGTTTAACAAGGAATTTAATGTTTGTTCGTTGCTCTAATTCAAGCTCAGACATTCTCGTGATGGCACACAAAAAAATACAACAGCAATAATGAACACCACTCAGCAATACACAGCCACACGTCCACATGAACACGGCTGTGAGACACTGATATACCAAGGTTATGAAACCTTACCGAATTGTTTGTACAGTGCTGCCCATGTAAGCGTATGGTGGCTTACTTGTATTATAAGGCGAGGTAACAGTATCATAGAGAAATAGGTTCCATTGATCCTGTACAGTTGTCAGATGTGTCTGCTGCTGCGATTTCCAGCAGCAGAAGAAAACTTCTGATAGTTCTGATCTTCAGACAGACTTGGAGTACAAGGATTGGTCTCCAGATGTTATTACTGGGAGCAGGCGGTCACAGCAGTTGGGAAATGAGCCAGAGTAGTAACCACATATCTATACATATCTGTATTCTCTGCCCTTACCAGATTATGTTACGGGTTCAGAAGTAAGAACTGGGCAAAATATGAAAAGTAGGCCAAGTTCATTTTCAGAGTCTTCCTGCTTCTTTCATCACCCTTCTTTAGTGCATGTTGCTATCCTATGCCACACCCCACAGGCCGTTGATCTTAGCTATCTTTTAGCTAATAATTACTTTTGGTAACTGTTAACTCCGGATCTTTTCAATGGCACTATTAAAGTCTAAAATGCTCTGAGGAAAATGAAAAGGCTCCATGGCAAAATAAGTTTGAAAACTGAAAATCTAGCTCCTGCTCTGTGCATGACAATTGATATTTGCAGATTTATAAATCCTCTGTGAATTCCGCAGTACATCGACCTGTGTCAACATCGTTTCACATAACATTTGCTCAAATGGACTTTGTTATGGAGTTTTCCCCCCCAAATAATCTCTATTACCTTGAAAGACACTTGGTCTTGTTCAAAACATTTATGAGCATACTTGGTCCACACCGAATGGTCCTTGATATTTGATTCTGTCAAAGACGTCATACTTAGAAAACATCCTGGGGTTCCAATTTCAAAGATTTTTTTGGATGGACCAAATGTCTCCATGGATGTTTTGGAAAGGACCGTCTCCCTATTAACAGCTTATGGATTTGTTTTCTATATATTTCAATTCACTTCAATTGAACAAATGCCTTTAGAGAACCAACCTGGTGCACTAAAAGCTTCAGAAGTAAGAGCAGTAATTCTTCCTTTGATGGAACTTATACTTTGGCAAGAATGATCCACTTTGGGGACAGATGCCTTAAAATATTATTCCTTGGAGTATGTGAACTTTAAAATAAATATTTTTGAGTATTAAACTCCTCTCAGACCCAAAGAAATAATTCTTTGGGGTTGACATGTTTTAGGCCCCATGACAAGCGTCAAGGAAGAGAAGATATTTTAGGAAAGGGACCCAAGTCTAGTGTCTCTTAGACTATGTCATACACTCAAAACTGCAATTTGCAACGTGGTACAAATGGCATTGAATCTGGGATCAGGAAATGTAAATTTGAATCCTGGCTCTGTCATACACTTTTTTATTTTTTGGTCCTAGAGCAAAACAGTGGCATGATTATATATTTAGAAAACACAAGAGAGTATGCTCAAAGCTACTAAAACCCATGAAAGAATCTTGCATGGTGATTGGTTACAAAATTTATATGTAAAAATCAATAGCTCTACTATTGACTGGTTAGTTAAAGGGAGGAAATAATAATGGGAGAAACACGGTCCTTTTGTAACAGCAACAAGAAATATAAAATAGGGCTAAATATAACACGGAATGCTCAGAGCAAAAATAAATTTAAAAAATGGAAAAAAAACACACAAAACAAACCCAAAGTCTTTCTATTGCGGGATGTTAAAACAACAGCAACAACAACAAACAACCTGTAAGAAGTGGAGTGAAACACTTTGCTCTTAGAAAACAAACACTATAAAGATGTTTGTTTTCTCTAAACTCATCCCCCTAGATGATATACTGCCAATCAAAACCTTAACAGATTTTGGAGAACATACAAAATAACTCTAAAATTAATTGCAATAAATAAACATGTAAAAACAGCTAGGACAATTTTGAAAAAGAAGAGGAAAGAAGGGAAACTTGCCTAACCAGATGCTATGAGTAAACATCATTTATTAGGAGAGAAAGGAGACCCTCCATGGGTCCAAGTTCTTGTCTGTTATGTTCTTCATCCCAACACACACAACGGTGCCTGGGCAGTCAATATTGTTGGGAATGAATGAATGAAGGGATTGATGAATGAATGAATGACAAAATTTCCTTGGATGCAAAGGTACAGTAACCCCTCATTTTTAAGTGGTATAAAAGATGGGACAATATGAAACAAAATAGCAGTTGTAAGCAGCCCTGACTTCACCTGAACTCTCTTGGTTTGAATCCTGGCTCCATTACTTGCCAGCTGAGTGGTCTTAGATGAATTCCTTAACCTCTTGGTGCCTCAGTTTCCTCATCTCTAAAATAGGGGTGACTATAATACTTATCTCATATGGTTGTTGAGAGTAAATGCTTTATCCATCTAACACCTGTGGAGAGTGCCTAGCATAGAATAAACTCTCAGGAAATATTGAATAAGAAAATAAAGGATGGAAATCTATAAATGTAGCCTTTGGTCAAAAGTCAATAATGTGGCATCTCACATCTGAACATCTGCTTTTACATAAATAACCTGCCTAACAAACCAGTCTCAAAGTTCTTTTACTGCCTTGCATCCCAACTATACACCCATACACAACTTTATCAACCTGCTTGCTATGTCTCAACCAAAACCTTATTGTCACTTCAAACTAGTTCTTCTTTGGAACCTTATGTAACAATTTCTGTCCACTCAAATATATTAATCTCTGCCCATAGCTCCTATTCTCTCACCTTTTCACTCTTACCCCCACTCCAACTGTTCCTATACTTTCCCAAGCACCTAAATCTCTTCCTTTCTCCAAGTCTGTTACCTTCTCATGAATTTACTTCCTGTCTTATCTGGCTTAGACACAGTGTCTTTCTCATCAGTACAGCTGGTTTATTTGCCTCTCTTTATTTCTCTTGCACTTGTCATGGAAATCTTATAATTGGACAGCTAAAGGGAGGAAATAATTCATCACCACAAATTCATTAGTCTCCAACCTTAGCTTGCCTTTTGGTAACACACAGCCATGCTTTTAATACATACTTCCCATAGGTTTCAGTTTGTGTTACTTTTTCTAAGCTCCTTCATCTCTGAAATTTTCTTAAACATTTTGATTTATCTCTTAATTTGTTGGAGTTTGTGGTCAGGTAGTTTTTCTTTTTCTTTAATTAAAGTTTATTGGGGTGACTATTGTTAGTAAAGTTACATAGGTTTCAAGTGTACAATTCTGTAATACATTCATCTATATATCACATTATGTGTTCACCACCCAAATATATGGTGATGGAAGGAGAACTTACTGTGGGTGGTGGTCAGGTAGTTTTTCAAGAAGGGCTTATAGGTATTGTATTTCGTTAATTTTTTCGTATTTGAGAATGTCTGCTCCTACTTGAAAAATATCTTGGCTAGATATAATATTATTAGGTTATGAGTTCTTGTCTTAAGAACTTAATGAATTTAGCTTCATTATCTCTGGCATTGAATGTTTGTGTACAGAAATTTGATGCCTGCCTAATTTTTCTCTGTTGTAGGTATTTTATTATTATGTGTGGATGCCTGAAATAACTAAATAACTTCTTGATATGCCTTGGTGTTGAACACTTGTCTTTAAATTTCCTTGCTATCCTTAGTGTTGAATGTTTAGAATCAAATTTTCCTGGACCCTATGTGTCCTTTGGCTGGCAATAACAGGTATTTCTTCTTTTGCAAGAATTTTCTTATATTTTATTTTTTAATATTTTCTTTTTCATTTTTTGAGTTCCATACTTGAGGGACACCAGTTAAACTTACTGGGAACCCAGTTTGCCTGTCATAACTATCAGCTTTACTTTGATTGCTTTAATTTCTTTGTCCTCTTCATCTGCATTTACTGGATTACTCTAAAACTTCAGTTTTTAGCTATATCTAGTCTGTTTTGTATTGTTTTTAATTAATGTACGAGTTTTTCCATCATGGAAAGTATTCATCTGCTCTTTGTTCCTCTGTTACTGCATTCACTTGGGTGAATGAAGCATGTTTCAGTATTCTTCTTTTGTGTTCTACTGATGTTTCAAGCTATACCTCATTGTGTTACATTTTAGTGGTTCTCGAACTTCAGAATGCATAAAAATTGCCTGGAAGGTTTGTTAAGTCACATATTGCTAGACCCAACCTCAGAGTTTCTGATGCACAGAGTAGGAGGTAGGACCTGAGAATTTATACTCATACTTCTAACAAGTTCTGGAGATCCCACTTTGAGAGAGAACCGCTCCTCTAGAGAATACAGTATGAATCTTCAACCTACCACAGTCTATTCTCAATCTTATTCCACCTCATGAGTTATATAAGGAACAAAAACAGTAAAATTCATTTGATCCCTTACTCCCCTTGTATTCTTGTTGACATGCATTTTACTTCTACATGTGCTGAACTTCCACAATATAGTTATTATTGTTTTAATAACATGACTAGAATATATTAAAGATAATAAAAAATGCTTTTATAATTACCTATGTGATGGACAGGCCCTAGGGTGCCCACCACCGTGATTCCTGCTTCCTGGTCTTCGTCCTCCCCACTTGAGAGTGGTCAGAACTCTAACCTGCTTCTAGCCAATAGGATATGGCCAACCTGATAGGATGTCACTCACAGGATGTCACTCACATGATCATGTTGCATTACATACAACTCTTTCTCGTTAGCACATTCCCCTTTTTGATATGAAGTTAGTGACCATACACAAGGAACAGCAGGCTGCCTCTACTCATGGCTGGTAGCCTCTAAGAACTGTGGCCAATGGCCAGCAAAACACTAGTGCCTTCAGTCTCACAAACTCAGGGAAATTAATTTTGCTAACACTATGAGGGATCTTGGAAGCATATTCCTCCTCAGTCAAGCCTCCAGAGAAAAAGGTGGCCTGGCTGACACTTGGTCGCAGCCTTATGAGACCCTAAGCAGAGGATACAATTAAACTGTGCCTGGATTCCTGAGCCACAGACACTGTGAAATAATAAATGTGGGCTGTTTTGCGCTGTGAAGTTTGTGATACTTAGTTACGTAGAATAGGAAACTAATACAACCTACATACTTACTCTTTCTAACGTTCTTTCCTTTCTAAAGATCCAAGCTTCCCTCTGATATCATTTTTCTTTTGCCTAAAGAACTTCCTTTTATGTTTCTTGTAGTGTAGGATGGTTGGAGATAAAAAGAATCTCTCAGTTTTGTCTGTTTGAAATGTTTTTATTGAGCTTTCATTTTTGATGGATATTTTCATTGGTTTCACTATATTTTTCCTTCAGCACTTTAAGGATATTCATTGTCTTCCAGCCTCCACTGTTTCTGATGGAAATCAGATATCATTTTTTATCACTGCACTCCTGTATGTAATGTAGCTTTTTCCTCCCGGCTGATTTTAAGATTTACTCTTTATCTTTGTTTAAATAAGTTTAAATAAGGAGTATTGAGGTGTGGTTATCTTTCTATTTATTCTCCTTGGGGTTTGTTGATTCTTGGATCTGTGGTTGAGGTTTTTCATTGATCTTGGAAAATTCTCAGCTGTATCTTCAAATATTCCTTCTGCTGAATTCGTTCTCTGACCTCACTTTGGGATTCCAATTATAAGTATTTCAGATCAATTGCTATTACTATTATCTCACGAATCTGGGACCCATTGTTCTGTTTTAATTTTTATTCTTTTTTGCTATTTGTGTTCAGTTTAGATAAATTCTATTGACTTGCCTTCAAGTTCAATAGCCCACCCCCATTTTTTAAATCTGTTAAGCCCATAGAATGAAATCTTCATTCTAGACATTGCATTTTTCATCTCTGACATTCCCATTTGGTTCTTTTTTAAGTGTGATCTCTCTGCTGAAATTTCTCGTATTTTCATGCATGTTTTTCATTTTTTCCACTAGATCCATTAACATGTTTTTCAAGTTCTTTTAAAGACCCTCTCTGATAATTCTAACATTGGCATCACCTCTGGATCCACTTCAGTTGATTGTTCCCTCTCCTGATGATGGGATACATTTTGTTGTTGTTGTTGTTGCTGTTTCTTTGCAAGTCCTGTAACTTTTTATTACATGCTGAATATTGATGCAGAAGAATGATAGAGAATAAAATATGTAATATGGAAGCCCCTCAAGAGTGTGTGTCCCATCTTAGTATCTCAGACCACTCTTTGGTAGAGTACGGTGATAAGACAATGTAACCTTTATCTGAGTTCAATCTGCACTGTTTTGCAGCTTTATTTACATGCAGTTCACCACAGATATCAACGGCTTTAAGGAGAGAACCAGAACTTTCTCTTTAACGGGGCTTGAGATCTGAATAGGTGAGTGACTCCAAAGACATCTTCTTGCTTTACAGACCATCTACCACATTCTTAATTAGGGGAGATCCCCCCCACCTCTCTCCTTTAGATCTCAGGTCAGCTGTTTTGGGTCTCCAAGAAGTTCCATTTGCTGTTCCTTCACAGTTTGAGCTTTCTACCTTAAAAATAAAATCTTTCTGTTCTGAGTGTTGCAATGCATTTAGTAAAGCTCGGGGAGTCCTCAAGGGATTCTATCAGCCCTACTGCCCTGTCCTCAGCCCCCAGCAGGAAACTGTGTTCCTGAAAAGGGAGCTCCCTGCCCTGCCTCTAGCCTTTTACATATTACTTCCATGCACTCTGTAAAGACCTGGGAGAGAGTATCATTGGATGGGTACAGAGGGACTCTGTGGCTGAGGCTGCTAGGAATTCTAATTGATCCAGTGAGACCACGTGCAGCCACTAATAGTTGGTTAAAAGTTCAGCTGGTTTCTCCTTGTATCTGTCTCTGGCTGAAGGTATCTATAAATGGTCAAAATGTTGGATAGTGTTGGACAAATTATCTGTATCCTTACAGTTTTTTCTCCCTCATACCCCACCACGTTTTCTACCAGTTGCTAAGAGAGGGGTGATAAAATCTCTAGCCATATTGTAGATTTGTCCATTATTTTCGTTTTAGAACTGTTAGTTTTTAATTTATATATATTGAAGCTCATTATTAAGTACATATCCAATTGTGATTATTATGTCTTCCTAAGAAATAGACCCTTTTATCATTATGAAATGTTTCTCTTTATCCTCTGAAGAATGTTTATACTAGATATAAATGTCTCCACTTATTTATCAGATCCACAACAACTGCTCTGTTATTCTTCACAGAATTTTAGTCTACGTGTACTTAACCCAGCTTTGTGCCAAGGTGTCAAGGGAAGCCCTATGTAAAATTCTGGAGACCCTTTCTGCACACTTCCCTCCTCTCTGATAACCTGCCCCTCAAATTTAAGCCATTTTACCAGCCCTGAACTCATATATCTGCCACTTCAGGTCAATTAGACCTCTCTGCATGAATTCCGTCTTCCTGTACTGAAGTCAGGAAAGTGTTCCCAGGCCAACATGTTTGCCTTCTGTCACAAGTCTTATTTCTGCTGTCTATTATACAATGCCTGAAAAGCAGTTGCCTCAAATTTTGTTTTGTTTTGTAACTGTTTACTTCTCTCTCTGTAACCAGTTACAAAACAAAACAAAATTTATATCAGTAACTCCATCATGGCTGGAGGTAGAAATCAGCACTTTTTAATAGTTTGAAGTCTGCTTTACATCACTGCGTGCTAGCTTTAGTTGTGAAACATACAAATTGCTTGCAGTTATTTTAAAGGTACTCTGAAACTTTCATTACACTAGCTTTTTTAGATACAGAGTAAGTATTACTATAAAATAATTTTTAAAATATAGCATAAAACAGACGATCTGATTAAAAGATGGGCAGAGGACCTGAATAGACATTTCTCCAAAGAAAACATACAGATGGCCAACAAATATATGAAAAGATACTAAACATCACTAATCATCAGAGAAATGCACATCAAAACTGCAATGAGATATCACCTCACACCTGCCAGAATGGATATTACCCAAAAGACAGCAAGTAACAAGTGCTGGCAAGGATGTGGAGAAAAGGGAACCCTAGTGCACTGTTGGTGGGATTGTAAATTGGTGCAGCCACTATGAAAAACAATATGGAGGTTCCTTAAAAATTTAAAAATAGAACTACCATACCACCCAGCAATTCCACTTCTGGGTATTTATGTGAAGAAAATGAAAACACTAATTCAAAAAGATATATGCACCCCTATGGCCATTGCAGCATTATTTACAATAGTCAAAATATGGAAGCAACCTAAGTGCCCATCAATTGGATAAAGAAGAGGTAGTACATATATACAACGGAATATTACTCAGTCATAAAAAAGAATGAAATCTTGCCATTTGCAATGACATGAATGGACCTAAAGAGTATTATGTTAAATTATATAAGTCAGAGAAAGCAAATATATGCTTTTAGATTCCACTTATGTATGGAATCTAAAAAACAAAACAAAACACAAATAAACTCACAAGTACAGAGAACAAACTGATAATTACCAGAGGGGAGGAAGGTAGGGGCTTGGGCAGAAAAAGTGAAGGGGATTAAGAAGCTTAAATTTCCAGTAATAAAATAAGTCATGAAGATACAATGTACGGCGTAGGGAATAGAGTCAATAGTATCATAATAATTGTGTATCTTGATAGATGGTCACTAGAGTTATTATGGAGATCACTTTCCAAGGTATATAAATGTTGAATCTCTATATTGTACACCTGAAACTAATATAATACCATATGTCAAATGTAATTAAAAACAAATTTAAAAATAAAAAATAAAATAAATAAGCCAAAGGATGTAGTGTGCAGCACAGGGAATATAGTCAATAATATTGTGATTCACATGGTAACAGATTATAATAACTAGACTTATTAGGGTGATCACATCATAAGGTATATAAGTATTGAATCATTATGTTGTATACCTGAAACTAGCATAATATTATATGTCAACTATACTTTAACAAAAAATTGAAAAGAATAAAAAGTAAAAAAAAATATATAGTATAAGAAAATAAGTCCTACTTAAAGCTATGTAATGTCTTTCAAATTTCAAGTTTGAAGAGGATATTTTACACTGTAATAAAATGGTTATTTGGCAGATTGATTTTAACCCCAAAACTTTTGCATTCTATACCTTCACAGATTGCTTTTTGATGGAAGTTTAAGAAATAATTATGAATTCTGCTAATGATTGGCTTAATTAGAAAATAAATGCCAAGTAAATAAATGTATTTAATATAAGAGACTCACATCAGAAAAATAAGTGCTATATTTTTATAAAAGTCATATTAGAATTAAGGTCAGAATGTAAGTTCAATATTAATAGCAACATAAATTTATTACCAAATTAAACTGAACTTAAGGTTCAGATGAGAGAGTATGGACACACAAAAAGAGGGAAAAAGGAGAAGAAATATATCAGGAATTGGGGGCTATAGAAATGAGAAGGTTTTTTATTTTTATTTTTTTCCTTTTCTGGTGTTTGTCATTTATCCAATGCTTAAAAGGAGTCCTGGGATGAAGGGGTTATGTTCTAATCACTTGAAAGCAACAGCAAATACTGTGTGATAAGAAAGCAAAGTGTAATTGAAAATTAGAGTTTGTTTGGAATGAATTTGTTTCTGACTTTGTAAAGTTGTTTATTTTATGCTATTGTTAAAGTTTCAAACTACTTGGTTTTTATCTATCTCCAACTAAATGGAAGACAGCATTCCAGAATTTGGGAATATAATCTACCTGACGATACAGAAATTGGGTTTTGCTATATTCATAAATTGGAGAACTCTTTTAACATATGATACAAAGTGTTTGACTCTATAGAATTCTTAGATCCCCCTCACCTGTCTGTTTCAATAAATAGCACGTGGAGAACTAGTTCATCTCTTTGTTTCCTTTTCTAACTTAGAAATAGATGGAAGGGACCAAAATTCTGAATCTGTTACAGTATATTCTTAATATATTTAACCTCAGTGTCTTTGTTATCCTCCTGAATCTTACCTTAGGCCAAATCTTAGCTCATTACTTATGACCTAAGATACATATCTGAAAATCTAGAGGAACAGAGGGAGATCACTTTGTGAAGTAAAATCAAATTTTCCTCATGAGGGTTTAGACTTTGGCTGTCCTTTTTAGGATATTCGGATGCTTAAATGTGGGGTGAGTTAATTAATTGCCTTTATTAGAGAAAGGACTTTAATAAACTTGATTTAAGTCCTTGCTGTTATAAATTGCCTATCTCCTATTTTTTTAAAACCAATAAATTGCTTTTAATGCCTCCTAGAAGCAGTTATATATGTACTTTCACATTTTTTTGTTATAGAGAAAATGAACCTAATGATGCTAGAATTAACAGTAGTATATTTATGTGTTAAATTTCTGTATGGTCAAGTCTTTTGTTTTTCTGTTATCAAATCAAGCACAGTGTCCCCTTAGTACATACTTTGCAACCTACTCTCAAGTCTATACCATTACTTGTTTAGCACTGAATGATTTATGTACTGAACTCTGCATATTTCACTTTTTGGCTGAATTGGCCTTTTTTTTTTCTTGTGCTATCAAGAGAGGATTTAAAATCTTTTTTTCTCTCTGAGCATTTAAATATGACATTTTAAAAAGCAGAACATCTTTCTGACAGTTATTTAGCTGCTTTCTTAGAGATGTCAGTAGCTAGGCAATATCATTTAATGAATTCTATGAGAACTTTATAATAACAAAAGTAAATTTAATAGAAAATTTCCAGTTCCAGGAATAGTGTAGACAAATTATCCTAAAAATCCCTTTACACACACACGCACACACACACACACACTAAAAACAGAACAAATATACTTTTAAATGTAGAGGAGAAACAAAGAGAATGGTACAAACCAGTGAGTGAGCATCGGAACTGAGTTTCCTGCATAGATGCAGATCCCTGAGGTTTACAGTTTCCCTAAAGGCAGGTATTACAAAAACTCCACCCACCAGCCCCAACTCTCTTGACATGAGTGGAGGGAAAGACTGACATTTATAAAGACAGTTCACAAAACAGGAAATGTAATTGGCCAATAAACTTATAAAAAATGTACAATCACATTAGTGATAGAGGAAAAGCAAATTAAGACAATAAGAAATACAATTTCACTTCCATCAGATTAGCAAACCTTTTAAAGTTGGATAATATTAAGAACTGCACAGGATATCCTACTTTCTCAGCTGAATAATGTTCCATTGTGTATCTGTAACACACTTTTTTTATCCATTCCATTTGCTACAACATGGATGAACCTTGAGCATATTATGCTAAGTGAGATAAGTCAGACAGAGAAACAGAAGTACTGTATTTCACTTATGTGTGGAATCTAAACCTGTGAAAAACAGAGAGTAAAATGGTGGCTACCAGGGGAAGGGGGTGAGGGCTAGGTAAGAGTGATGGTGTTTAAGGGTACAAACTTGCAACAAGCAGAAAATAAGCTATAGAGCTCTAATGCACATTATAATGAATATAGACAATAATTTTGTACTATAATTATGTAATGTGATAAATATCAATATACTGGCAATCATATTACAATATATAAATGTATCAAAGTAACATGTTGTACATCTTAAACTTACACAATGTCACACATCAAATTTATTCCATTAAAAAAAGAGCTGTGGATGATGCTGAGAAATGACAGTGCTGATGCACTGCTAGGGGGAGACTAAATGGGCTCAATATAGCATTATTTGGTAAACCTAACGATGCTCACACCCTCTGACCTAAAATTCCATACCCCTTTAGAAAAATTCTCAGACAAAAAAAAAAAGACATGAACAAAAGGTTTCTTGCAGTATGGTTTGTAAGAGCAAAAAGATTAGAAATAATATAAATTACCATCAGTAGGGTAATGAAAAAATATATAGTGGTATATTTATACAACGGGTACCAGGTACTATATAGCAGTGAAAAAGATGAAATTAATCAAAACCAGAGAGATAAACATGTATATATCCTGGGAATAAAATGTGATAAAAATTCCAGCTGTCAAATGATGACACCGAATTATACCATATATACAAATTTAAAAACATGTGCACAAATGGTATATACAGTGTTTATGGAAACTATATAAAATATTTGTAACATATTTCAAAACGTGCATAAAATCCATGTATGAGAAGTAAAAGTATTTTTAAAAATTGTGAGAATGATAAACACCAAATTTAAGATAACTGTCATCTCAGTGAAGAATAAAGGTCTTGGGGAGATGTAAAAGGGAGCTGCAGTTGTGATCTGTAATGCATTGTTTATTTTTTTTTTAATTCTTGCAAAAATTGGTGAGGATGGATTAAGTATCAAAAAAAGTAAATACTTTCATATGCTATTGGTAGACCTTTAAGTTTCAGTGTCTTTAGAGAGCAATTGGACAATAGTATCAAAATTTAAAATACACATACCTATCATTCAATAATTACATTTCTAGGGATTTATCCTATATATGTGTATCTGACATACGTGAAAAGGTGCATATATAAATGTGTTTAGTGAAGCAATGTTTGTAATAGCAAAATTTTTGAAACAACTAAAAGGGGAATGGTTAAATATATTTAACCAGTTTGAAATATGAAATTGGAAGTATGCTTCTGAATACTATTATTGTCTTTTTGTTTCATATCTAATTTTTATTTGAATTAATGCAATTAAGTTCATATACTGATTACAGTATATGCATGCAATGGAAAACATAAAAGCATTGAATGAGGTAGCTCTCTGAACACTAAGATGCAAAGGTCCCTAATATGTGAGTAAATTAAGTGGGAAAAACAAGGCACAGAAAAGTGTAACTATGTAGATGTGGTTTAACTGGTTTAAGAAACATATGCTTAGAAATAATTTTATGTAGCATATGCGTAAAAATAGTTGGAAGTTTGCATAAGTTTTTTAAAACAGATACTTCCGTGGAGAACAGGGAGACTGAGGTGAAATGAGATTTAATTGTGTATGCTTTGAATTTTTTAACACTATATATATATTAACTGATTTCAACAGTTGCTTATATTTTTTAAGGGAAAGAAGGCTACTGGTAATAGGAACTTTCCTTTAAAGAAATCATAGGGATTCTGGACCTCAATGGTGGTCTCTATGGAAGTTATTTTGATATTATCAAGTATTATAATAAATAGGCAAGGTAACAATAGCTTTTCCACTATCAGGAACTAAAGAATCAAATACAAAGCTTTGATGGTTCTAATTATCAGAACGTTTTTGTTGTTGGATCCCTAATCAATATTACACTTGAGAACCAGTAATTTCAGATTTTTACAAAAATAATCTATCAAGAAATGTGAGAAAATAATTTGAAATGTGCTTCTGAATACTATTATAGTCTTTTTGTTTTGTATCTAATCCTTATTTGAATTTATGCAATTAATTTCATATTTTCTACCAAGGTAGTAATAAATTTGCAGGTATTTATATGTATAGTTTTAAAAATCATTATCAAATAATTATTTACAGCTCAGTTTTGCTGATAGGAAGGAAAAAGCACTCTGCTGAGAACCAACAGACTATAAAGTTAACAATAGAATATAAAGTTAGTCAATGATAGTAAGATTTCTATGGATGTTTGAAGTTATATTTGAAATATGATGAAGTAAATTTCCCTCCCATTCCCACCACAAAAACACACACATTTGACAAATGGGGGAAGTTCAGGTCTTGAGCTGATGAGAGATGTCTTAAGGCCACACAGATAATTAGTGTCAGATCTAAAGCTGGAACTCGTGTTTTCTGACTTCTGGTTTAGTATTCATTTTATCTATATCTAAATGCTTTAAATGGTATATCCAAACCAGGTGTAATAGAAGAGGAAAGGAATGAAGAAGGGGAGAGAGAGAGGAAGAGAGCAAGAGAGAGAAGAGAGAGAGAGAGAGAGAGAGAGAGAGATGAAAGCTAACATTTATTGAAAACCACTATATAGCAGGTACTTTTATATAGTTATCTACTTTAATGCTTATAAGCACCCGCTAAGGTGCTATATTGCTATAGTGATATTATAGTTGTGGAAACTAAGCCTTGGTTGTAGTGAGGGGACAAGTGGCATTAAATAAATAGCTAAGGGATGAGCAAATACCCATTTCCCATCCCATACTTACTTTGAGCTACACACTCAGTGGGTGGAATTGTGAACAGATCACAGATACTCTCTCCAGTATACACATATATTTTTTACATTCAAAATGGGGTAAGATAAATTTGTTAGTTGAACAATTATGTATCTTGACCTCTAACAAGAACCATTTTGTATGGCTCGATCATCTAATATGCATGATGCAAAGCACTGCTTAAAGTTTCCAGTATGACATTCAGGGCACATTGACATACAGACCCCATAATGGAGCTGATGATTCCATGTTGAATCTCCAAACAGCTTATGTACATACAGCAGAACAAGGGTCAAGCCAGTCGCTTGGAATTGTCAATCTGGGTTGAAAAGCCAAGCACATCAAGGAAGCAAAGCGGGGTCTCATGGGCCTTGCTGATCACAGTTCCTATCTTAGGACGTGAGCTGCCAATAGCAGAGCTGGATGATTTAATAACCATTCAGAGTGCGGTTTTGACAGAATGCATCCGTTGGCAGGCGTGTGAGAGGCAGCAAATGCTTGTGGCTTGTTCTTGCTCAGACTGCAACATTTACGTGTCTTAACCTTTACTTGGCCGAGTGCCTGAAACTCTCCTTAGAAGAGATGCAATTATCCCCTTGCCCTTTTTCAAAATTCACTCCATGTCACTTTGTAGTCTGGCTGCAGCAATGTCATACCTGATGACTGGTGTCTGATATGAGCCCTAGCCAAGGGTGTCATTACCTGGAGAGGGTACAGTAATGTAATTCTATACCACAAGCTATAGTGAACTATCCTTAAGTGCTACAACCCCAAAAGCTTTTACAACACTCAAGCCAAGCTGCAGGGCAGAAGGTAAATGAGATGATTTGTTCGTTCAGGGATTGGGTCATAGCTGGGTGGACCATGGCAATTAAAGGAGCCTCCTGCTCTGAGGCTCTGTAACAAATTATCATCATAAACCTTCCAGGTTTTCAAGCCAAAATTATATTCTCCACTTTTTATCATATGGAAAATTCTCTAAGCAATTAAACAGATTCACAATAATTTTCCAAGTTAGAGGGATATTTGCAAGATCCCTAGTGGTGCTCATTCATAGAGATATGGTGAGAATTTCCCTCTGGATCACCATAAAAAGGAGTTTCTGAAATTTCACAACAGAATCTCAACCCTTCCCCTATAGGACTGATACAAGAAGCATTTGAAATTTACTTTCATTCACACACAGAATATCAACAATCTAGGCATTCATCAGAGAATTCAAAAACAAAAGATCAGAGATTCAACAATTTTGTCAGAAGCTTCTTTGAAAAATCCAATATTTGAGAATTAGTCAGAGAAGCATGTTAACTATCCAATCCTCAAGAGAATTCTGGCTCCATTCCTTAATTAAGGTATCATCAGAAAGCCCCCTGGGCTTTAGTATCTTAGTTTTCTGAAAAAGTATCTTCCCTTTGGCCTTAATAGTATGTCCTTATCTTTTAATATATTTAATATATGTTTAATAATATATTAATATACTGGAAGCATCTATTTAAACATTTATATAGCCTTGGTAAAACCATTTTTATTATGTTTCTCATTGTGCTTCATGTAAAGATCCACATGATAAATTATTCTTAAAATCTTGTGCCAGGAGATGTTTCTCTCTCTAAATTAATATCTAGATTTTCTTTTCATCAAATTCCCCCAAAATAAGACCTAAATGGAAAATAAGCCCTAGGATGATTTTTCAGGATGACATCCCCTGAACATAAGCCCTAATGCATCTTTTGGAGCAAAAATTAATATAAGACCCAGTCTTATTTTCGGGGAAATATAAAACTATGATTCAATATTCTTCACTATCTTTTCTGTTTTGTTTAATAGAAGCTTCAAGGTTAACTTAATTTTTTATTGTGGCTATTGACTAATTTCAAATATCTAGTTTATATTCTCTTTACTCCCTTCTGATTGATTTTGAGTTAATCTTTTTATTGTTAAGCTTTGGTTTAACATAATAAATTGTATCAATCCTTTTTGAAATAGATGAATATAAGTATACTGACCATATGTCCTGGATTTCCAAGGGATATTTTGATTTCAAGTGGCTTTATTCTTTCACTTAAAGATGATGAATTAAAATCTAAAAATATACTTCCACATTCTTATATTTGTAAAATTTTTCATGAAACTAAGTTCACTGACCATTGAAAATTTGAAAGATCCTAGGTCCCAATTTTGTGTTGAGAGGATATTGTTACATAGCTTTATATCATAAACCCAACCTCATTTCAGTGCTCCAGACCCATATTTCCACTGACCATTAGCCATTTCACTTGGATGTTCCCCACATACCTCAAACTCAGCATATCTTTTCTGCCAAACTTAGTGCTCTGTCCTCTGCTTTTTATATCCTGGTTAGTGACAAATTATCCAAACAATTTCTCTTATTGCCCCCACCCATTCAAATCAATCATCACCTCTATCCATTTGATCTTTGAAATGCCTACGGTAATATATGACCTCCTCTCAGTTTCTTCTTTCCCTCTTCTAGTTCACCATTTCTCCCTGGACCCTTCCTATTGCTACCCAATTCTCTTTACCCACTTTTCCAATCAGATCTCTACCCCATCATCTGAGTTTTCTTTCTAACACTGAATTCTGATTATGTCATTTTTTAAAGAAAATTTCACTAATTCCTTCATTATCTATAGAATAAAGTTCAATTTACATAACCAAGGCATATAGTTGTTGTCTCCTACACCAATTTCCACAATTTATTCCTATAACTCAAGTGTTCTCAGCTCTCACCCTTTGTTTATCCCACTTCTTTCCTCCCCCTATCACAACTCTTTTCAAAGACCACCTTCCTCGTAGGTTTGGGAGAAGTTAAAGGTGAGTCAGTGCATACCAGAACTTGCCCTTCTGCTTCTGCTAGAAACTACCTGCTGCTTAGGCCTGTTCAAACCTTCACCTGCTTCCCTAAAGATCATGAAATTCTGGAACAATCATCCCCTCAACTGCTGGTGCCTCCCCGATGTGGACTGCAGCAGAAGGGTGATGCCAAGGGGCCTGCCCTTCTCTGCTATGTCCCATCCTTAAATCCCTCATGATTCTAATATGAGGCTGTTACACGAGTACATGACTGACCTGTATGAATGGTTTGAAGACACTGAGCGAGAACATACAGAATCATCAGGAACAGGGAACAGCTTAGTATTAAATATGTAACATCATTGGTCTTCAAAATCCTTCAATATTTCTGTTTTCCTCTGACATATATTCTAAGACAAAACCTAAACTCACAAAAGCTCCAAATGAAGAGGAAGGAAAACTGATGAAGTACAGTTCAGCACAAATAATGTCATCTAGCTACCAAATAAATTATTCATGGTAGCTATTTATATGGTGTAATTCCTATACTTAACCTGACAAAATGCTGACGAGCTCGTCTTTCTACTATATTTTCCTCAGTCAACTTATTCAAGTCTGAGAAAAAGAGATAAGAGAACAGTGGACTCTCTCTCTCTCTCTCTCTCTCTCTCTCTCTCTCTCTCCTCTTAGAAATTATTTAGATTATGCTTGTTATTCTAAGTTCTAGACAAAAATATTAAATTATTATATTTACAGGAAGGAGAGTCTCATCTATGTGGCTCCTTTAAAGTATGAGAGTATAAATGTAATTAGAGGACAAACTGGGTCATCCAACCCAGCTTTATTATTTCATGAATCACTGAATCATAGACCTGGCAGGGACCTTGACAGCCACCTTCCTACACTCAGCAAGAAGATATTAGCTCTACCAGACAACCACCAATCCCATTTTTATCGCTGCATTGAGAAGTTTCCACATTTTGCGTTATAACTCACTCCAGTGTAATAATCCTGGATATCAAGTAGTCTTCCTGATGGGTAACTGAGTTCTTCATGTTGCTTTCTTGTCTTCTTATATTAGCACAGGGAGGTCAAGATAATTAATTCACAGTTTGTTCTTTTCTCCAATGAAAATTTATTTTGTTTTCTGGTTTCAAAACTTTTTCATAATCATAGCACAGTTAAGTGCATGGACTCAAATCCACAACTTAGATGTGTGACCTTGGGGAAACTTTAAACCTCTCTGTGTCTCAGTTTCATCATCAATAATATGGAGGTAACAATAGTACCTACCTTATATGTCTTACGAGGATTAAATTAAATGAGTTAATATCTGTAAATTCCTTGAATCCATATTGGTGTATAGAGTTGCAAAAATGGTTGTTAAAAAGTAAAAGCACATTTAGAAAATAAAAAAAGAAAGAAAATTTAGAAAATTCAACAAAAGAGACAAATAACCAATACCCTCACTCTAGAGATAACTGCTTACATTTTAATGTTTCCTTCTTATTTTATGTAAATAAATCACTTATATAGCACATAATTGGGATGATACTATATTTGAGAAAAGGTTCTGTATCATCAACTTCTTCACTCAATGTTACTTTATGAGCATTTTTCCATATCCTGAAAAATCTTTGAAAATTTTGTTTAGTGGTTTTACAGCTATCTATTTTATGAGCCATTTCAGCAATCTTCCATTGTTGAGTTATGAGTTTTCAGTATTTCACTCTTTTAGCTAATACAGCAATAAACATCTTTGTAAATAAACTTTCATCCATCCTCTTGAATATTTCTATGCTAAGTTTTCTGGAAGTGGGATACTAGAATAAAGGATATTTTGAAGACTCCAGGTGCATGCAGTTAATTTGTGTTCCAAAAAGAAATGTATTAATTGAAACTCTTATGAAATAATGTATGAGATAGCATCTTTCAAGGCAACACTAAAAATTGCTTTACAAAAGGAAAAAAAAATTCCCAATTTGATGATAAAGACTATGTCAGTTTCTTTTTTTTTAATCTGTATTTTTGATTCCTTAAGAGTGACTGTTTCTGCATATCCACGTTAAAAACTAGTGAATTTTTATTGAGTTATGCCTTAGTCTTTGGCTGTGCAAGTGGAATTCATTGTTCTTTGATGTTTTCCCTTCAGTTTCTAACTTGAAACTACTTTGTGGCTCTCCTCTAGAGGGTTTTTCCTTCCTTTAGCTCTCTTCTTATCCTGGTTCCCAAGATAAGAGGCTACTTTAATAGCGGGGGCAGACCAGTTTTATTGGGCATAATAGGAGAATTCATCATGTTCTTATTTATGCAAAGTCATGAATAATCACCAAGTAGCTGGTATGAGTTAACACTGATCCTAGGTACTATGGAGGTAAAGAGGGGCCTTACCCTCCCAGAGTCTAAGGCCTTATTGGAAAGGAAAGTCTAATGCATGAATCAATTAGTAATCAATATAAGGCAGCCACCACTGAGTGAACTGTGGAATACAAATACTAAGTGCTATGTTCACTTAAAGAAGGGAGAGATCAATGATGATGTGAGTAACTGTCAACGAGGTTGGCCTTGGCAGAGGGAAGAACAGGCAATTCAGGTAAAAAGAACCACAGAGTAAATGGCAGCCTTTGAAAGATACAAAGACCATGGATTTTTGTGTCAGACCTGGATGGCAATTTATTGTTCATTATAACCCATATCCATAGACCTATGTCCCATTCCATTTGGACTTAAGAGCCTGATTTTTCTCTGCAAGGCTCAAAGTCAGCTCTGACTGTTTAAAGATCAAATTTAATATTCTTATTAATATATCCTATATAAAAGACGTAATTAACATTTCTAAAAATGATAATGTTAATTAAGTAAAGGAGTTCATTAAAGAACCAATTAAATAAAGAAGTACCATATTAACAACACCAAAGAGGAGGAGGGATTTAGAAAAATCAAAATACTGAATGTGGGTGGAGGTTTTAAAACAAATACACACCTTTTTTGACACCCCTCCCTTGGTAAGGGGGAAGCTAGTTTCCCTCTCCTTGAATGTGGGCTGGACTTGGTGACTATATAGAGTGTGGTGAAAGTGACAGAGTTGGACTTCTGAAACTTGGCCATAAAAAGTTTTTTACCATCCTCCTTTCTATCTAGGATCATTCTCTCTCTCTTTTGGGGAACCCAGCAGCCATGTTTTGGAGAACCAATAGGAGAGAGAGAGAGATAGAGATAGAGATAGAGATAGAGATAGAGATAGAGATAGAGAGAGAGAGAGAGAGAGAGAGAGAGAGAGATTATAGATATACCGCGTTTCCCTGAAAATAAGACCTAACTGGAAAATAAGCCCTAGCATGATTTTTTTCAGGATGACATCCCCTGAACATAAGTCCTAATGAGTCTTTTGGAGCAAAAATTAATATAAGACCTGGTCTTATTTTCAGGGAAACATGGTAGATAGTGATATGGATATAGGGATAGGGACAGGTATAGATTACAGTTATAGATGTAGATATAGGTAAAGATATGGGTATAGATATTTTAAAAGAGACTTATTATGAGGGATTGGCTCACACAATTATAGAGGACGAGAAATCCAATGACCTGCCAACTGCAAACTGGATGTCAAGATACATCTCGTGGTGTTGTTCTAGTCTAAACCCAAAGGCCTTTGAACCAGAGGAGCCAATGGTTTAAGTCCCAGTCCGAGTCCGAGTCCGAGTCCGAGTCTGAGTCTGAGTCTGAGTCTGAGTCTGAAGGCCCAAAAAGCTAGAGTCTGAAGCTGAGTCTGAAGACCCAAAAAGCAGTGTCCGAGGGTAGGAGAAAATGGATGTCCCAGCTTAAGTAGAGAGCACATTTGCCCCTCCTCTACCCTTTGGTTTTATTGAGGCCCTCAACATATTAGATGATGCCCACCCACATTGGTGACAGCAATCTTCTTTACACGTTCTCCCCATTCAAAAGTTAATCTCTCCTAGAAACATCCTTATAGGCACATCCAGAAATAATGTCCTACCAACTATATGGGCATCACTTAGCCCAGTCAAGTTGACACATAAAATTAACTATCAGCTTCATCCCCCCAACCAGATTGGGGAGGGAAGTGAATAAAGGTATGTAGCTTTCTCAATTACTTCAGCCAGGAAGTGACACACATCACTTTGCTCACATTCCATTGGTACAAATTAGTCATTTGGCCCCACCTCAATGAAAAGGGAGCTGGGAAATGTAGTCCCTAGCACAGCCACTGTGTTCTAGCAACAATTCTACACAAAGGAAATGGGGCCTGATCTTTGGTGGATTTGCTATGGTGTATCCCCTTCTCACACAGAGCATACTCAGCACCCAGCATGGAAGACTCAAAGATCCATCCAGATATTGCCTCCAGCTCCAAGTCCAAGAACTCCAGAATGTGCAGTCTTCTTCACAAGGTCTGCATGTCTCTTTTTGCAATCTGAAAAACTATAAATGAGAAAGACAAGTTATACCTCATACATAATATAAAATGATAGAACAGGGACATGCAAACCACAGCCATCATTGATCCATAGACATGCTGAAACTCTGTCAGGCTGGCATTATTCAGTCCTTCTGTCCTAGGGGTGTGGTAAATTCCTTGACTAGGCTCTGTTCTGCTTTCTAGAAGAAACTGATTTGTTCACTGTTCCTAGGCCCCTGTTCAAGGTTCTGGGCGTTACCTCCTTGACTTTTATCTTCCACAGCCACATCTAAAATGAATATTCAGGAGTTTGCCTTCCCTGGGGGTCTGTATATATTTCAGGCCTGCTTTCTACAATTTTTGGGGCCCAAGTATTGCTTTTCAGGCTCAAATGGTCAAAGGCTTCCTTGGCAATGAAATTCCTTCAGAAACTTAGGCTTTCTGTGATACTTGCTTTCATCAGTTTCAGGTGCCAATAACTACACTCAAAATTTTCCTGCCTCCAGCCTGAATTATTCCCTTGCTTCTTAACCCCTATCTTCTTTTAATCAGTTTAATGATGGTTCTTTTGAGATTATCCAAAACAGCTATGCCCTTAATGTTATCTTTTGACATAAGGCTGTCTCCTTAGTGAACCTTTGTCTTTCTTTCCTTTTTTTTTTTTTTCATAATCCTATCATCACTTTATGAAATATTTTTTTTTTCATTTTTACATAACAGTAGTAACAAGATGGCAACAATTTGGAATTCTTATTCATGGAACAATTATAAACATTTCTCATGGTGTTAAATTTCATAAATATAACTTTAGTGCTATATAATACTCCCAGAAGTTGATAATTTGCAATTTATCTTAATCCTTTTTTTTTTTAATTTATTGGGGTGACAATTGTTAGTAAAATTACATAGATTTCAGGTGTACAATTCTGTATTACATCATCTATAAATCCCATTGTGTGTTCACCACCCAGAGTCAGTTCTCCTTCCATCACCATATATTTGATCCCCTTTACCCTCATCTCCCACCCCCACCCCACTTACCCTCTGGTAACCACTAAACTATTGTCTGTGTCTATGAGTTTCTGTTTCTCATTTGTTTGTCTTGTTCTTTTGTTGTTTTTGGTTTATATACCACATATCAGTGAAATCATATGGTTCTCTGCTTTCTCTGTCTGACTTATTTCACTCAGCATTACACTCTCAAGATCCATCCATGTTGTCACAAATGTTCCTATATCATCTTTTCTTACCGCCGAATAGTATTCCATTGTGTATATATACCACAACTTCTTTATCCATTCATCTATCGAAGGACATTTTGGTTGTTTCCATGTCTTGGCCACCGTAAACAAAGCTGCAATGAACATTGGAGCACACATGTCTTTATGTAACTTTGTCTCTCAAAGTCTCTCTCGACCTCATTTCTGCTGCTTGGATCTAGCACTAGTCTCTCCCAATCCCCATTTATTTTGTTTTCAACCAGGGAATTCCTTCCTAAACTCATCATTTGTTTGAGGTATGGTTTAAGGCAGGTCCTGGCTTCACCCTCTTCCTTCTCTGGTGCCCGGGTTTCCCTGCTGTGGATCTGCTCAGCAGCAGGGGGCATGGGTGACTGTGCCATTTAAGTATCAGGGAAAATGAGTTCAATTTCAGCAATTGTCCTTAATGTCATCTGTATTTCCAGAGCAGTTAATTTTGCTAATTTGGCAGAATGTGGGCAAGGTTAAATAAAATTCAAAGGTAAATTCAATATAAGCACACAAACTCTTTGGTGTTGATAAATGGGTGTGCTCACTGAGAATCTTTTCAGTTTAACATATGAATGTGAAAGGAAGGAAGGAAGGAAGGAAGGAAGGAAGGAAGGAAGGAAGGAAGGAAGGAAGGAAGGAAGGAAGGAAGGAAGAAAGGAAGGAAGGAAAGACTTCCAACCAAATAAAAGCATTTTGTTGGACTTTTCTATGGCAAAAATCTTTTATTGAAAAGATAAGTGAATTTTCTGTCACATAGCAAATGATTGGAGCTATGGCTATTCAAAGTCTGGAGGATTATGGTACAAGATATTAGCACGTTGTACCTCAAAATTAAGCAAAAGACAGTTCTCTAGATTGATTTTCTGTCTCATGAAGGGAAATATAATTTTCTTTCTTGGACATATCTATGATGGTGGACATAAGAGGCCTTCAACAGAATGGTTTCCACACAGATGATGATGATGATAGTGGTGATGATGAAGAGGGAGAGAAGGGCAGAAAAGGAAGATGAGGAGGAGGATAAAAAGAGGAATGAGAGAAGGGAAAGAAGAGGAAGAAAGAGGAGGAGGCAGAGGAGGAGGCAGAGGAGGAGGAAAAAGAGATGATTTATGATCATGATGATGGCCCAGTATAGTTATTTGTCAGTCAGTAGTACTTACACGTGATCAATGTGAACGTAGCTCCCAAACCCAGGTTCTGCTGTTACAAAGCAACCACTTAAGACAATGGTGGATCTTGATAGAATACCACACAGGGTTCTCTCTCATCCTTGATCTCACTTATCTTATTTAAGTTTCATCAGAGTAGTGCAAAGCAAACAGAATGATCCTTATTTTACAGATGGAGAAACTATGGCTCAGAGGACTTCACAATAGAGGAGCAGGCATTCAAACTTCAAGTCATTTGTTTTCCTGGTTCTGAAGCCATTATTATACCTGTCATATAGTAATCACTCAAATATGACTTTTTTCCATCTTTAGTTTCCTTCTGGAGACTACATAAATCCTATGAGAACTATTGTGCACGTAGGAAGAATAACTACTTTTTATTTTCAGCTCCAAGGAAAAGTGTTAGCATAGGGCTTATCTGAATCTCAGTGGGGGCAGTGAGTAGGATAGCTGTGAGTTTTGATAGATTTAATTCGGTTTTATATTTGAGAAATGGCTATATTATCCAAAAGCAAAATATTAGTGTGATTTCCTTATAGAGTTTTGTATTTCTCAAATCTCATGACTCTTATTTTATAAAATGATAAATGCAAAATAAGTGAGCTAGTATAAATTTATTTATTTATTTATTTGCAAGAAGGGTAATAATATTCCTTCTAACCTGGATAAATGAGATTTTAGTGAAGCAGTCCTAGGTTTCAATCCTTTCTCCACTGCTTATTAGTTGTGTAACTTTGCCTAGTCATCTACAATTCATGAGCTTTAGCTTTTCATTCTTTAAATTCAGATAATAATACTTGTCTTGCAGGAATGTTCTGAGAATTAAATGAGTAAGGTATAAATTGAATACATAGTAAGGGCTTAAGAACGTACGACCTCCTGCCCATGAGTTAAAAACATTGGTATTGGCTTATTTTAATCTCCCAATTTTTATGATAAAATAATACAACAAAACCATGTAGGTTATCTTATGGGAAATTTCAATCACTTCCCTATTTAAGTATTTTTAGTACAGAGCTACTAAATTGGGCTTTTTTTCTGGAGAGTTTTCAGAATAGTTGTTTGTTTTGCCCTCAGTACAAAAGTGTTAAAAATAAACTGATTACGGGGTCATTGCAAGAGAATGCAAGAAGTTTTATGTTCATTGATACACAATGTGCTTTAACATCACAAAGACCTTAGAAATTGTGGCAGTCAGTAGTGTCATCTTCCAAACAGTCCTAATTCTCCCCATTTTAGGGCACATGATGGAACTGTGTTTTCTGGCTTGAGTGGGACTGTGTAACTAGTGCTGGCTAACAAGTTGTGAGGAGAAGCAGTGCCTCTTCCAGACTTTTCAGACTCTTTTTCCCTGTATCTTGACAACCAGCAACATTTGAAAAGGTAGCTGCATTAGATTGAGTTTCTGAGAGCCTCCCTGCTGACCTGTAAGGGTCATGTAGCCAGAGACTGGAAGTGTAGCAGCATTATGTAGCTCATTATGAATGATCAGAGGTGGTTAAAAGAAAAAGAAAAAGGGGCTAGAAAAAATATGTATTAAAAAACTAGATTTTATTTCTTTATGGTAGATAAAAATCCTTGATCCAATTTTTGTTTTAAATAAGTGGAGCAATATATGGGGCCTCACTTCAAATTGTCCCTTTAGACTTCTCAACCTTGATAGCACTAACACATAATAAGGATACAATTCAACTTAATAATATAGATTCTGATTTATCCCTCCAATGAAAATGGAGATCAAAATTAGATTAAGAGAAGTTTTAAAGCAGGGGCATAAGCTAATTCGATATTTCTTTCTCACCTAAAATATTTCTAGATTTTTAGATAGTGTTTTCTACATTACCTATTTATATATTTTTTTCCACCTTGTGGAATTCACAGTCTAAGTTCAATAGTGAGCAATTTAGAGAAACCCAAATAGCTTTGACTATTTCATTTTTCCTATAAACTAAAAAAGTAAGGCATAGTTTATATTGTTCAATGGTAGGTAGCAAAAAGAGTGTTATACTTGAATTGGGGGTAAACGTCACTTTTACTTTTTTTTTAGAAACATAATTTCAAATATAATTTTAAAAGACCAAATCAGCATCACAGGTTCAGATTTCAAGAAAATTTAACAAACACAATAAAATATCTTAATAAATAGTTTTATTTTAAAATGATATGACACACTTGCTATTAACACATAAGGCATCGAATGCCCTAAGGAAAAGCCCATAACCTTAATACCTGCCCTTTTACAGTATCAAATAACACATAATCAGCATCAAATTATTTTTCTTATATGGCCAAGTAAAATTAAAAGCACGATGAAAACCACAAAGTAAAAACTCTCAGTGTACTATATAGTAATCACCCATCTTCACATTCTTGTATGACACATTTGGAGCCTGGCTAGGCAGCATCAAGATGGCAATGGGAAAATAAGGCTGGTGGTTCCTGAAACACAAGCGAGTTACTAAAACTTGGAGCCATATTTCCCTGAAATAAAATAATAATTCATGATAAAATAATTTCTAAATATGCCACATTCTTATGAGCCAGAAATGGAGATTTTAAAAAAATAAATCAAACATTTGAGGGAGGCTGAACAACCAAAACGGATCTACATAACTATGGCGTCTCATTCTGAGGTTGATTCCAAATTCTTCATTCACGGCCTGTGAAAGACTTCTCTTGTCGTTCAAGTCAACATTAAGGCATGCCAAATTTCCTATGCGAACATTATTCTAACAATAGCTTTGGATATTACAGTTCTATAATTATAAAATATTTTCCTCAGGCATACACAGACTTGAGTGTACATAAACTTCACACTAACAACATAAACCACAGGTACGCTCTTAAGTATAAGCCACAGACTTTTGAAATCAATTTGCCATATTTAAAAGAACATCTTTTTACAGTGTCAGTGCACGAGTCAGGCAAATTATTTTCCAAGGCTTATGCCCATAAAAGTTGGAAGGAGAGAGTATTATAGTTCTATGAACCATAAAATGATGTAGCTGAGAATCAGCTGAAAGAAAACGATGTGTTAATTCTCTTTGTTGTGAACCGTTTTATACGGGGAAAAGCCAGTGAGACTTCATTTTAATTCTTCTCATTCGTTATGTCCAATTCTAGGAAACGTTAAACCCCATTACAGAGAACTGTAAGAATCTGCTTTATTCCTTTGTCACAGTGGAATCTAGTTGGTGGTATTAAATCTTGCTGAGTAGGTGAACCACTGGTGAAGGTTGTGAATCTCTTTTGTCAGACCACAATTTTGTGGTAGCAGTAATTGCGGCAATGGACTCTGACCTTCAGATTGAAACACCTTCCTCTAATAGATACATAAAACATTTTTTTCTTTAACTTTAGATGATTAATCCCAGTAAGGTTTTGCATGTGCCTGTCACAGCACATGTGAAAGATGAAAGCTGAAATGTTCAAGTACTCATGCCTAGAATTTTTGCCTATCACAGAGAAGGCACAAAATGTAGAGTCACTTGTGTTCAGACCCTTAATTCCTGATATTCAACTGGCATAGTGTTCACTCACTTATCCTGACACCCGGAGGCAAAGGAATGGCACAAATGAATTTGAAGGCCTGTGTCTTTGTCTAAATTAGTTCCGCAAAGGACATGTGCCAGCATTGGTCCAACTGGGTCCCTAAAACAAATAAGTATGAGAGGGATGGACTCAGATATTTTAAGCAGAGAACAAAGCATGTGATACTGCTATCAAGGCAGTGTCTAGGTAGGCCAGAATCAAGGGGTATAGCAGTCATGTGGGTAAAAGCACCCACAGCCCCCAAGAACTTCCTGTACTCCTTCCTCTAAACTACAAATCAGTTGTGAAATGGGCAACCTGGAGAAAAGACATTCTTCTTATGAAGGGCCCAGTACATCCTACACAGTCAGCTTCAGGAGCTCCAAATGGCTGGAAGGGTCACACAACATTGCAAAGAAAACGCTACAGCTCTGCTACAAACAGTTTAAGGTGCCGTAAAAAGGAATAGTTTAATAAAGTCATTAGAAGGATTAAACTGTCCATTATCAGCATGGAGATCCTAGAAGTGATGGAGAAACACAGCTTTCTTTCTGGTACTCACCCCATTGGGCTGCATTGAACAATGAACTCCTTTCTCTTAAGATGAGGAAGGTGACTCAGTTTAGTTTTCTGAAACCTGGTAAATAAGTTAAAGACCTAAACTACAGACCTTCGAAAAGGAGTTTTGCTTTTCCAGGTCTAGCAATAAAAACTCTCATCGATAACAACCAGCACCATGCTGAAAAGAGAGCTCTAGGATCATAAATCTTCAAGACCAACACCATAGCTATCGTCTATTCGGTGTCTATAACATTTATCACGGGACTGCTAAATCAATATTTAGAGCCCCCCAAAATTCTCTTTGTCAGATTGGGAACAACAGTGTCTAAAGTTCAGCGTTTTTCGTTACTTTAAATTCACATAAACTTCATCTTGAATTCAGGCACTGATAGGAAGGACTAGGGCTACACAATCAAAATCCTGTGGAAAAGCTGATTCAGACAGTTACCTGATTCTGTCAACACAGCACGAAAGGAGACATCCAGATGATTTTCTGAATCGGATCCTTTCGGTGTAATAGTCTGCCCTCATATGATTAGAACCTTGAAAGAGCGTGCTTTATAAATTTAAACAGATTTTTAAAATGTTGAAATAAGCATTTACATACTATATTTCAATTTTAAAATTTTAAGGAAGGAAATACATTCTGACGTGTTAAGTCTTTTTTCCCCCGGAATATTTTCTTTTCCTAATATATCTATAACTACTATATCTATCCTTTAGATACCATCAGAACTATATATCATTTGGTAGCCCTGCAAGGTTTATTAAACGCTTCCAAATGAAAAGCTTTAGCTTTTTCTTCTTGATCATCAGTTTTTAGAATTGAAACATCTTCTTAATACTTGATTCTCAAATTTGTCTGAAAATAAGCTGAAAATCAGGCCACACAATTAATTCCGTTTAGTCTCTGATTTGGCTAATTAATTTTGTTTCATAAATAAATAAAAATAAACTTAGCTGATCCCACTTAGCTTCTATGAATAAACACATATATTTAAAATGTATTAATAAACAACAACAACAAAAAAACACCCACAGCTCAGACCTATTCATCAACCAAGCAGGAGATCGTACCCTGATTGGCTCAATGTCGTCTAAAGAGGGTGCTCAAGCAGACTAGAAGCTGACAATTTACAAACCTTCAGAATATGAGATTTCTACCACTGGTAAGCTGGCCTCAACACAAACCACAAAATGACATGAGAGTCACAGTATAACAAAAAGTTTGTTCAAAAAGCACAAAGAACAGCAATAGAAAAAAGAAATCACGTGTATATTGTCCCCATTCTTTCTGAATCAATAATAGTATACTCTGTAGGGTACCGATCTCCATCTAGCTTCCTCTGATGACCCTGTAATTTCTCATTTTTACCTTTCCCATACCTGTCCTCTCTATTTTCACTATCCTCTGATCCTCTCTTTGTGTTTCACCTTGACCCTGAGTGACACACTGCATACCTAATTCATCGCATGGATCTCTGACACCCACAAGCACTCATTCACCTACACATCCTGACTCACACACACACTAGCCAACGTCACCCACATATTTCAGAGTCCTCAATAGCAACGAAAACTTCAGGCATTAGAATTAGGCTTTAGAATCTACAAAGAAATCACTTTCTCACTTCCCCATGCCTTCCCTCCCACCCCAATTCCCAGCTCCAGTCCTCTTTTAAGAATGACACCATGGGTTGTGGTAACACCAGTGATTGTGGTAACACAGTAATGGAAGTTCAAACAAATCCTCCAACATGAGGTTGGGAACAACTCAAGGAACAGTTGCAAAATGCAAGGTATTTCTGAGGCTGCATTCCCCACCCCCTTCCTGAACCATTAGCATACGGAGATGGTGTGTTAGTGTGGACACTGGGTATGTGTTTTGCACAGTTGTGACCACATAGCCCATCATCCCTCTCATAGAGCAAGAGTTTGAACTTCATGAGGCAAGAGCTCAGAGTTACTGGATAGGGCGGGGATAGAAGGAGGGCAGAATGATACCTAGACCATGGTGAGGAGTGCAGTTCCCACTGAGCCAGTGCGTTTAATCACCCCCCCCCTTTCCCCTCCACACCTCCCCACCATTTTAATTTTTTGGCTATGGGTTTAAGGACTGCTGCCATCCTGGGGCAGTACCTTGTTACTTGGCCTACAGCAAGTGATACTGACTTCTAGGCACCGTCCCCAAGTCTAGCTGCTATTCTATTAGAAGTTTTCTCCAAACAACAACAAATTGTCACCTAGGAGTATGTCTGAGCCAATGACTCACGCCTGCCTAGATGTTCAGATGTCTGGAAATATATTAAAACTATGTTACACATTGCCTCTCTGGTGAGAGAATGAGGAAAAACTTCAAGAGCATGGATAACCAGTATGATGGCTAAACCACAAACAGAAAATGAAATTTCTATCTGCTACTCATTTTACTTCATCTAGAAAATGGGTATGCGACACTGACTAATATCTGGTACTACCACTATGGGTTAAATTCAGATTGGTCTTACAATGATTTTATAATTTTCTTTTACTAGAAAGTTTATTGTAATGACTTAGTTAGTACTTCTGAGTACAGGAATAATTTTAAATGTAATGCGATTTTATAGTTTTTTAAAAATAACCAATGCCCCAAGTTTCAAAATATTCAAATTCAAAACACTGTATTTTAGTGTTTAGACAAATTATAAGAAGAAAAACTTTAGCAAGATAATAGATAAGAACCTTTGAGAATTAAATATAAGCCTTATTACCTGATTAGTAATTACATTCTTTTTCACAAAATATATTACTATGATTGATCTGATTGTGTATGAGACTCCTAGTGTCCAAAAAATAATATCCCATATCTTGTAAAAGAAATCATTTGTACACTGGGTTGTTAGAAATATTTTGCTATAGAAGCTGAAGCTGATGGTCATTACAGATTAACTAGTCTCAGCTCTTTAGTAGGACTTGTATAGCTGGTTGTGGTTTCTTAATGCTTCTTGCATGACTTTTCTTCTGAATAATAATAAAAAAATAAAAATAAAAATAAAAACATGGAGAACAAAAACACTAACAGGCTGTTGGTTTGGGAAATGAACTTTTCTTGTCAGGAAAACAAACTGCACTGTTAATTTTAAGAAATATGGTTTGTTTTTCTCTGTTGTTTCATATAAAATGCCAAGGTAGACTCTCAAGAAGCTCACAACCAGAGTTAACTCTGTACAGCGAGAGCATCTTCCTCTACCAAGGATAGTTCCAGGGTGTTTTCATTAGTGCTGGTTTTCATCCTGAAGTTGAAAGAACCGTAGAGTTTTGCAGACTCTTTGGAAGAGGCAAACCTGTTGCGACGATACAGCTCCCCCTTCCACATAGACATCATCAGCAAACAGGACAGAACGACCCCCCCAAGCGTAAGCAGGCAGAGCCCAGCAATCACACACCGGTCCAGGTGTGCCCCCAGCCTTGCGCTCTCCTTCTCCAGGCGTTCCATCTCCCTGGCAGCCACGGTGTTGGGATCCGCAGTCACTTCCCGTGGGACAACGTAAGAGATGATCACCAGCAAGATGCCAGTGACCAAGAACAAGATGGCGCTGATGAAACCATAGTCCACTGACTTCCCTGCAGATGTGGCTTCCGAACTTGTGTCGTCTTCATCTTCGGATATCAAGGATATGGCAGCCTCATGCGACCACTCATCTGGATTTCCCCAGCCAAGATCTCCCAAGTGGTTACTCCCTTTTGCTGAAGGGGAGCTCCGGTTCCTCTGCTCCAAGTTCACATTCTCGTCCACATAGGTAAAAGAAGTTTCTAATTCCTGGCTGCAGCAATTGCAGACTTGCCGTTCTGCTGTTATGTGGTGGTACCCTGAGTTGAGCGGTACTGGTGGGAAGGAGCCTGGCTGAATAACACTGTCTTGCAGAGGGGAGGAGGAGGATGCTAGAGAAGGGCTACGTTTAGACTCTTCCATCTCCGCTGCTCCTGGTGGCGATGTGCAGTGTCTCTGGCAGCAGAGAGCAGCTTTGGTGGCTGCTGCATCTGCCTGGTCAGCGGGAGGCCCCCCGGGACTCCAGTCCACAGCATCGCACAGGCCTACCTGGCTGCTCTCCTTTGCAATGTATTGGAGCTCCATAGGAGCTAGTCAGACATCCCCCTGCTGCTTCCAGAAATTTTGCCAATAGCAACCCAGTTAGAAAAGAATCCAGCAGGAGCTAAGGCTGCACCGCCAGCAGTGCTGCTTCAGAGGCCCACATTGCCTCTGCAGACACAGCTGTTGACACTTTGGCACCAGGTCCTCCTAAAAGGGGTAAAAGAAAGGCAAGGATACCTAGTGTCAGGAAAGTGTGAAAAGGGAAAATCTTCTGACTTATCGCAGGAAGTAACACTGGGAAACGTAGGTCAGGGTAGAAAAGGAGCACGGAGGAGGTGGCAGTGTCTCTGAAGAAAGAATTGTCGTCACCAACCCAAATTTATCCAGGGACTCACACATTCCTGTGACAGGAGCCCTCAATGAGAAGACAGGTTTCCTGTATAAAGATACAAATGAGAAAGGCAGGGACCTTTTTTAGCAGAGCTGTAGATTTTCTGGAGAAGCTAGGGAAGCACAGACTTCTCAACAATTTGATTAAATTGTGTTTACACTCTCTTTAGCTCAGAACGGATTCTAATACAGACTAGCTTTAGAGCATCACCATGGGTGAATGAATATGTTACTATCAGTTGGGCTCTACTAGAGCTGGAACTAAGCATTTTGACTGGGTAGCTCGGAAGAGGGTGAAAGACAGCAAGCTTAGTCAGCCACCTCTCCTAACCTTACACTACATACATCCAATGACCCTAGTCACAGTATTTACAAGACCCTATGCTTGCTCATTTGCTTCCATTTTTAGCCCATCCCCTTGTTGCTACATGATGGCAGCATGTTCTGGACCTGGAGCATATAGATGACACGTCTCATTATGTGATCCCTGCAAAGGCTGTATTTTGCCGTGTATAATGCACTCCTGTCCATAATGCGCACCCGGTTTTTGGCCCAAACTTTCAGGGAAAAACATCTTTCATTTTAATTTTTTAATTCAAATTTTTATTAGTTTACATTTAGGTGCTTACATTTAGGTGTTTTTTGTATTATAATGGAACTTTAGCATTTAGTTTTTAACATATAGTATGAGAAATTTTATGCAACAAATAATTACAAAACACAAAAACAGATACAAGGTACAAGAAGTTTTATGTACTGGTAACAAATTTACGGTATTTATACATCATAGACCGCCAAGAACTCTTTGTTGTCAGTTGCAAGTTCGTTGTAAGTTTAACAAAACCGATTATCATATTCCAGGGTATTTTGCATATGGATATCGTTATTGATTTCTAGAGTCACACTTTTAACTCATAAGCATAAATAAAATAATTAAAAACATTTCTATAGATAGGGAATCAGTACTGCCCATGTAGAATGTGCATCTTTATTTTTCCCTTACAAATTTGGGCAAAAAAGTGAGCATTATAAACAGCAAAACATCATACTATGGGCCAGCCCACTCCTACACACACACACACACACACACACACACCTGCCTGCTCCAGGTACAGATCAGCTAACCAGGTCTGCATGGGTCTGAGTTCTCCCTCTGCACACTTTGCTAACACATGTGCACAGGAAATTGATCATCCAGAAGTTTTTACAAAGCCAATTTAGAAGTAAACTGACAATAAAAGACAAATTAGAAACCCACAGAGCTATCGTTCTATTGAGGCAAATAGGTGAGAAGCTATTTCCAGGGTTACCTCTGGAGCTCTGTATCCATGACACGCCTTCACCCCCAGTGCAGTGGGACCTTCCTGGGGTAGAACTTTAAGTTGAGCAGAAAACCACTTACCCATCTTTCTCTGCCTCTGACATCTTCCTGAGGAATAAAAATTCAAACAAGGGCCCCTTTTATTTTGCTTCCAAGTCCAGGGTAATAACTGATTTAAGCCATGGCTTAGGGTTTATTATGATTCAAAATCCACAGCTCCAACAGCTGGTAACCCACACAAAAGCACAGGTAAAACTCATCTAAGGTCGACCTGGTAACTCACTTAAAATATGGGGGCAGGGAATCCATATGCTTTCTGCTCTACATTAGAGTTTTGTGGGGTTTTTTAATCCACTTTTTTTCCTATTATTGGAGTTCCTCTGCAGCTAAAACAGAAAACAAAACAAACACATTTTAAAAAACAAAAACAGAACACCAAGCGCAGGAAAACCACAACTGAACCAAAGCTTTTTCCCTTAGCAAGTGGACAGACTCTTACTGCAGGATCCCTCAGTGAACGAACCGATGGCAACGGGTTTGATCAATTACTGAAATGAGAAATCATCTCGCTGGTCCCTCAGACATTAGGCGCTCTGATTAACCGTTATCACAATTAATTCATCACACTGGACTACTCTGGATAAAATCGGCAGAGACCCTTACGGGACTTCCAATTTACAACAAAGAGGGAGAGAAATCTCCACTTAATTCCCTTTTCCTATGTCTATTTTTTATTTAAGAGAGACTCTGCTTGTTTCATAGGTGATATATTAGCTGCACAGTCGATTTCCTTTGCAGCTGTGATTAGAGGCTTCCATCCTTCGTGGAGAATAATCCCAGGGGACCAGCTAAAGGCTCTTGCCTTCCGTCCCTTCCCTCTCTTCTGTCTGGTTTATTTAAGAAGACAGTTAATAAAATTGCACCTCAAAGCGAAGGGGAAAGCACTTTGCCCATTCGTCTGCCATCAATTAAAAGCATTAATATTTGCACTGCAACTAACTGACCAAGCGAGGCTGGTCTGGGGGAGGTGACCGCGGGATCCGTCCTGCGCGCGCCGTGCGGAGAGGGCGCGCGGCAAGCACTGGGCAGCAGTGTCCCCCGCGATATCAATCAATTCATTCTGGGTGAACTCGTGCCCGCTAGAGACTCTCCGAATCGGGCTGCGTTCCCCGAGTACCCCGAGGCTAGGCAGGCACCGAGGGTAGGGAGTAGGAACGCGCTCCCCTGCTCCGCCGGGCTCCCGGGTCTCTCCGTCGTCCAGGCGCCTCCTCCCCATCGTACTCTCCGCCACTCACCTCCAACCTTGGTTACCCAGTGCGCCTGCAGCACCACGCGCGTGTCCCTGCAGGGCTCCTCGGGAAAGTCCCCGATCACCGCCGTGGCACTTGTAGCCACCGCGCGCCTCTGAGCTCCGCGCGCGCGATGTGCAGCACACGCTGTGCCCGCTGGGCGGGGCGGGGCGGGGCGGGGCACTCCCTCTTGCTGAGCATCCCGGGAGATGTAGTCCGGGGTGGGGCTCCCCTGTCTCCCTCTCACCACCTCCCTGTTGTCCTTCCCCTATAGGTACCTCGATACTCCTGCCTGGCACTTTGGAAGAAAGCGCTGGGTTCTAAGCACTGGGGTCTAAGCGAAGGCCGTGGGTCGCTCAGCCTGATGCGTACCCACAGGATTACGAGGGAAGGAGTGTATATTTAGTTCCAACTGTGTGCCAGGCAATATGCATATTTTATATTTTTTAGAATAAACCTTCTAAGAAGGTTTTATTAATCTTTATTTACAGGTGAGGAAAGAGGCTCAGAGGAATTAAGTAGCCTCATTCAAGGTTGCAAAGACAATAAATGGTAGCTAATAAATTATATCCAGGCATCTGTTTCTAAAGTCATTGTCTTGCCCACAAAATCAGGAGAAATGTGACCATTGAGTGTAGTAAGGGATGGTCCTATTCACCTATGCCATCCCCTGTGCCTAGCAGAGTGTCTGATATCTGTTGAATTCTGAGCAATAATGATGCAAAATAACAATTAACATAAGTAGCACTTACTGCCAGACTCTCCTAATCGCTTTAGAGACAGGTATCCCTCGCTTTTTCAAAGCTCATTTCATTCCACTTCGATTTTATGAAAGACCTACAGTAGTACCTGTTTTCACTCACTGAAAGAAATCCAAAGAGGATTTTTGACTTTTATGAGAAAAAGCAAAAAGCCAGAATAGTGATCAGTCTTTGTTTGCAGCAAGCTGTTATAAAGGCAGGACGCACTGGTAAGTGAAACTACACTGTACAAAAATTATTTCTACTTTGCATAGGCTGTATTTTATCATATTATTCCTTTTACTATGTTAGTGTTATTTTAGGTTTTATTTGGTATGATTTGGTAGGTTATATTTTGGGGTCTGGGAATGCTCAAAAAATTTCCCATGTAAATTAATGGTAATTGCTTTTTCACTGTACACCAAAAAGTTTACAAAAAGTTTCATAGGAATGCTCTACTTTTGGATAATGGGGTGGGGGTGGGGCAGGAACCTATACATTAATTCATTTAATGGTCACAACTAATTTTTGAAGTCCTGTAGAAATCCTCAGTTTTATAGAAGAGGAAACTGAATTACAAAGAAGCTAAGTAGTTTGCCCAAAGTCATACAGCTTGTTCTCAGCAAGGGTGGGGAATGAGCCTTAACACCTTCTAATCCTTATGAAAATTGAATGAATGGAATAAAGACCAGAGGCAAAAAGAGAAAGGGTTAGAAGCAAAGGAAATCTGGAGGTTGAAGCTACTGAGTTGTGACTCTCAGGATGGATGAAGTCACTACTTTGAGTCACCAACCTCTTTCTAACCATAGTGGACTGCAGCAGCCAACAGCCAAAGGGAATGTGTGGTTCATGGATCATATCCAAGTTTTCAGCATCTCCTTTGGGGAGATTCTAAGACTATTGATTGTTTTCATCTAGTGGAAACAAAAGAAGGGTTATAATATTTATAACATTTTGCTGTTTGTGAGTAGCTCACATAAATTCTGTGGTTACTTGATTTCAAGTGATAGATCAATCTCCTATAATGATAATTTTGTTGGTTTTTCTTTATACTGATAGAATCCATAGTCTCATAGTTTCAGGGACTTCACAACCCAGTCCCTTTGAAATCTTTTTATTTATTTTCCCCTGTCACTCTATTTTAGCCAGTTAGGCACATTTGTTGACAAACATGATGTGTGTATTATGATTTTTTCTCCTTCGCTCGTTATACTGTTCTACAGTGAGAATATCCTTCCTCCATTTCCCGATTCCTTCCAACCTCCAAGAACTGCTCATTAAGCCACGTTTGCAAGGGTTCATTTGTTAGTACTATGCATTTAAAAGGAAATACAAAGACATCTTAGGGTGTCTAGAAGAGAGCAGCTAAAAAGCTGAAGAAACTTGAACTCACGTTTTACAAGTTGATGCTGAAGGATCTTGGGATGTTTAGCCAGAGGAGGGGAATTAGAGGAAACAAAACTAGCTTTAAATAACTTGACGTGTGTAAAATAGAAGAGGGATTCTATATCATGCTAGTTAAAAAAGGGTAAAAGCAGAACCAATGGCATTAATAGTATTTACTAGTCCTAATGTGTTATCATTAATTCTTACACCATCTCTAGAAGGGAGCCAGTATTATTGTATCCATTTTCCATTATAGAAACTGAGAATTGAAATGGTGTCATCTCTTCCCAAAGTATGAGAACTAATAACTAGCAGAGCCAAGATTCTAACTGGGGTCTGTATGATTCTAGAATCTGGATGTCTTCACTATCACAATCTTTCACAATCCTTTTCACAGCAGAGTGTACGTAAGAGGTGATCATATTTATTGCACTGAATAAACACAAGAGGTTTCTTGTGGTCATAGTGGTGGTGCTGTGGCGACATCAGGCCAGGCAGGGCAGCTCGGAGGGCCAAGGGAATGGATACGCCAGCACATCTGTGACACATTGGAGAACCTGAGGATGACCCACACAGGAAAGCTATGGATAGCATTATCAGATTTAATAAGGAGGCTAATTTGGGACCAAATAGAAGGAAGAACACTCTAAGAACTTGAAATAGAATGTCTCATGAAAGTGAATTCTGTATTACTGAAGAGGAAAAAAAAAAGATGAGCCATTTATTAGTGATGTCATAGAAGGGATTCATCTAGTTGGATTAGAAGACCTCTGTGGTCTCCCTACTGAATTATTCTAAGTTACAGCTCTTTCAGGAAGTTCTTTTCCTCCAAGTTGGCCCCCAAAGATTCTGCCTCTAATGAACTTTGCTAGGACTTATCAGCGCTCATTTTTTAATATGTGTCTGCCACTGCCTTGTATGTCTACATTACTTGTATGTCTGGATGACTACCGCATATTGTTTAACTTCTGCCTTCAGTGTCTAAACATATAATGGCAATTGTAAGCTCTTTAAGATCAGTATCCATATATTAAATGTCTTATGACCTCCTGCAGCATTTCTTGAATAATGTGAGGAAAATGACAAGACTGAACTGAGACTGGAGATGGTTATCCACGTTATTCTCTCTCATTTCCTATTTCTATATATAGTACACTTGACTGTCTACATATTCTTGAGGATCAAAAATGTATCGACTCTGTGCCAACACACTACAAAATCTCCTTCCAAATCTGGCAGAAATAGAATAAATGTGGACAGACTGAGCTCCTGGAATGTAAAGCTCTGCAAAAAATACCGCTTACTGGGATAACTTCACCTCTGTCTCCTATAAGTCCATGTCTAAAACTTTCCTCAAAATCTGACCCAAGAACCTTTTCAAGAGCCTTTCTTGTTCAACACTCTTCTAATTGTCATTCTAGTGGCATAATACACTTTTATACTGTAATTTTACATCATAGAAGTATTTTGTGGACATTTTATACTGCTTTCTATGTGGTCTCTCTTCCAAGATAAAATGTAAGCTGCTTAAGAACCAAAATATTCTTTCCACATCTTTAAAGCTACACATGGGCATGAAACAGTAAAACACATAGGCAACAGTGGTTCCTCATTATATGCTTATGAAATGATTGAAACTACTAAAATATTAAAGTCTAAGTAGTGATTTTTACCTTCCATAATTTTAATATGTCCCATATTTCCTGTTTACTTACATTCTGGGAAGTATGGGAGGAACAATCATGATTACAATAAATTAATCAGTGGAAAAATAGATTCTGAGCAGTAGCTTTATTGTATGAATCAAAGGTAGTGCAGGGACTTTTAACAATGATGAGTCTTTTATAATGATGACTGAGAATACTTTCCAGTTTTCTCTCTGCATCAATAATAATAAGGACTGATTGCAAATACATTTTCTTAGTGGATTTAGAGTTACCAGGAGAGGCTACATTGGAAGGAGGTAAAAAAGACATTATTAGAATTGGCTGGATTGAGGCTAAGTCATTTAATAGGAATAGTGTAAGGAATAGGATTTACTTTGTGCCCCAAGCTGGCACTTCTAAATGATGGAAGGAAAGAATAAAAATGACCAAGATTTAGAGTAATGATCTCACTTACTAACAAAATTCTAGGAACAAAATAAAGTCATATTAAATATAAAAGTTTCCTTTAAATAAGAATACTTCCAATGATCAGGCAGACATATTGTTTAAATAAATAAAGTGGCTGGATACAGACAATTCAGGGTGTGGGAAGACTATAGCCAAATTGAGAGCAAGTGCTTTTCCTAAAGGGGGCAGTATTCCCTACTGCTTTACCTCATTTTTGTCTTGAGTGAATTCAGCTACAATTAAAAATCTCATATCCCAATTTTTATTCAAAATATTTTAAATTTAAATTTAAAAAAGTTTAAAACTACCTGGGTGAAAGAAAACAGAATTATAGGAAACATTTGTTTCCAGTTAATAGCAGAGTACATGATTTGAACCAAATATATATTTCTTATTATGAATCAAAATATCACAGATGGGAAGAGGCAAAAAGGAAAAGGATGGCTGAAAATTTTTCTATGCAAAATGGATTTTCAGGTCCCTAAATTCTTGAGCTATATATATTTCAAATTGGATGTTTTGGGTTTGTTTGCATTTTATTTATTTATTTTTGTTTGATTTTTTTTCTTTTTTTTGTAATTTAGAAAGCTAAAACTTTGCATAAACAATATATTTTGCAAAATCATCAGTGGGGTCTTAGGCAGCACCCTGTGGTCAAACACATTAATATCATATTCAGCAAAAAAGTATGGATATTCACACTAGTTTGGATAAAGAGTGTTAGCCTTTCATATGGTCAGAGTTGGTTTTGCTGCAAAATGAGTTTACTACAAATTAATGAAAACTTTTTAGTTTTAAGAGTTTACTGGGTTTCAGAATCATGACTAAGCAATTGTGGGCCTATTTTACCTTCTCACCAGACCCTCCTGGTTTTGACTGGGCTCTCTCATGTCTCTGTGGTCAAATGGTGGGTCACTGATTGGTCTGAGATGGCCTGAGTTGGAACTGCTTGTCTCTGTTCTATGGTGGCCTCTCACCCTCCAGCTGACTAGCCCATTTAGTTCACAGGGGGTGAAGCATTCAAAGAGAGGGAGTTAACGCACACAAAACGTCTGGAGGCTGAGCTCACAACCCGCACATGGTCATGTCTAAAGCATTATTTTGTTAAATCAAATCACCAGCCTATCTGAGATTCAAAGATTAAAAGAATTGACTTCACTTCTTGATGTGAGGACATACAAAGTCGCATTGCTAGGGATGTAGAACAATTAGGACCATTTTTGCAATCAAGCTACCATAATCATAAAATGCGGGGTCTTGAACATAAAGTGGGGATGGGTGGAGAACTGATGTTATCCAGGTCCTGTCACATACTCATTGGTTGCCTTACCAATATCAATTTCCCACCATTCTCTTCTGTAACAGTACCTGGATTTTTGTCTAGGTAACCGTCTTCCTCTTTTGTGTAGCAGCTTTGTGGTTTGGGGAAATTTGACTCTACCCTCTGCTCCAGGGCTCAAATCAACAAAATTATCATATTACTTCAGGCTACAGTGATTGGTTAAGGGAAAGGAAGGAACCAGTCCCAAGCCAAATCAAACATGGCACTCCTTTAGTCATAATTGGCTCAGAAATAGTCCAATCAAGGTAAAGTGCAAATTTTTGATCAATGGTTGAGGATAGAGGAAGCATGTAGTCCCTGTTTCTGCTTAGAACCATAAGGTCGGTGAGCCTCAGATTAGAGCTGACACAGGAGGGAGGGAGGAAGCTAAAGAAGAACAAATAGAATGAAAGTCAAGGTTAAACCCAGCTGAAATTCCTCTTGCCTTTGAGCTTCTTGATAACTAGAGTCAACAAATTGCCAGCTTGAGTTGGGTTTTCTGATATATATGAAAACACCCAAATGTGACATATTTTCATACATTTTTCTTTCTCATTAAACTCTTTGAGGTAGGTACCACGTTTAATTTACCTCTGACTCCTCAGTTCGAACATAGTGCCTATCTCCTCATAGGCATCATATAAACTGTTTGATTAAGGACCCTATATAATTTGAAACCTACCGTAACATCATTCTTCCATATGAATAAAGTACAAACAATATATATAAATGAGAAAATGAAAGGCAATAAGCAGATCTCAACTACCAGGGCTCATTCATATTTATAAATGAACATATAAATCAATCGATAAATGAAGAACTTAAACCTGAAATTTATCATTCCATGTAGGTTTTTTGCTACAATTATAGCTAAAACAAAAAGCTACAAATAAATGCCTTTGTTTTTTTAAACCTGGAAACACACACACACACACACACACACACACACACACACACACAATGCCCTTAACCAAAAGAAAGGAAGGAACTATTCCAGAAAGGGCAATTTAATCAATTTTTATGGATAGTGGGTTTCAGGATAAGAATAAGAAAAGGAAAATAACAGAAGAATTAAAGAACAAGTTCATCGTGAACCATCATGCACATGGCAGTTCCACAAATAGCATTTTTATTTTATAAAATGTATAAGCAAGCTAAGACTAATTCTCTAAGTCCCTATTAATATTTTGATTTCAGTGTGCTTAGGAAAAGTGAATTTGGTTATCTGGCAATGGCTGTTGCAATAATTAAATTAGGACATATGCTTTACTAAAATGAGAACCAAATAGTAATGTGGAGTGTTAGTTTTCTGAGGCAGAGCATGAGAGCTCTTACATGGTAAGAAGTCTGTCTTTGATTGTAATGGGAATTAGAATGCAATGTATTGCTGGGTCAGCAATCCCTCTCCTGGGTATCCACCCAAAAAATCTGAAAACATTCCGTAAAGATATATGTGCTCCGATGTTCATTGTAGCTTTATTTATGGTGGCCAAGACATAGAAACAACCTAAGTGTCCTCGATAGATGATTGGATACAGAAGTTGTGGTATATATGCACAATGGAACACTATTCTGCCATAAGAAATGATGAAATAATGCTATTTGCAACAACATGGATGGATCTTGAGATTATAATGCTAAGCAAAATAAGTCAGACAGAAAAAGTTGAGAACCATTTTATATGTGGTGTATAAAACTGAAAACAACAAAGGAACAAGACAAACAAATGAAGAAACAAAAACTCATGGACACAGACAATAGTTTAGCAGTTACCAGAGGGTAAGAGGGGAGGGGGGTGGTAGATGAGTGTAAAGGGGATCAAATATATGGTGATGGAAGGAGAACTGACTCTGGGTGGTGAACACACAATGTGATATATAGATGATGTATTACAGATTTGTGAAACATATGTAACTTTACTAACACTTGTCACCCCAATAAATTTTAATTTAAAAAAAAAAAGAATGCAATGTATGTCTCAGCCTGCAAGATAAAACCCATCCCTTTAAAAATCAAGACAACCTAACTTCAAGAAGCAATAGAAATGAAGACTAAATATTGGGAGAAAAACACTGTAATGAACTGTAAAATATGTAATGAAAGTCTGTCACTGTGAAGAATCAGTGTCACTGTCACATCTGCTAAGCTATAACATCCATCTATCAAAATGAGTTTAGAAAGAATTAAGTGGATCATTACAGTATTACTCTATCTCCCCTCACTGTGAGGGCAGACTAAGTAACTCATTTCCAAATTCTCTTAACCCAACAGAGCCCTCATTTCTATTCTTACACATATTTCTTACAGTCATAACAGATGAGAATATAACATGCATTTCTTCAAGATTTATGATTAAGATGATAAGAACAGACGCCATCTTCAAATAATACCAAGGAAAGTGAAATTTCAGATTTCAAGTATAAGGTAACTTAATTTGTCCACCCTTTGTCTAGCTGTGTGTGTGTGTGTATGTGTGTGTGTGTGTGTTTCTTTTTGAATTATGTTTTAGTCTGTGCATCACATTTATTGCTTCGCACATTTAGTGAAATTTACTGAGCTCACACTCTGGCCAGATACTATGCTAGACCCTAGGGAATTCAAAAACAGAGGGACATCAGGTTAATATCTCTTCTTTCAAGTTTGTCCCAACGTAGTGCAGGCTAACTTGTAAAAGGAACATTTATCTTCCCAAAAGTGGCAGAAAAATCTCAGCGTTTTAGTCCACAAGCAATTGTTCTTGTGTATTAAATGTCTGGGGGCCCACACAGATACTCACCAGATGCCTTAACCGTCTCTGGAACTTAACCCAATTGAATTCCTTTAGATACCTGGCGTTCTGCTAAGTAGAAGGTGCTGCAAACCTTCAATAAACAGAAGTTCCTCTTCCTCTGTCTTCTCTCAACAGTGAAGATCCAGTTCTCTTGGGGGAGAGATGGGAAGCATTCATTGGGTTCTCAAGCTAAGCCAAAAGGGAAATAGTTGGTACATTTTGTCATAGAAATTATAATGAAGTAAAGGACTCTGAAGTAATTCTTCCATCTAGCTGTGAATTAACAGTGAAAGACACTGTTACAGGCCTTTTATCCTTATAAATATTTTACATTTCATGACCAGATGTGCTTGCTGTTTCTCTTTTAATTGAGCTGTGAGAATCCAGCCGCTGGAGTGTGTTAGCATTTCTGACAATCTCAAAGGGTTTTCCAGCCATCTCTGCTACCCCCAAAGAAGCTGATTTTCAATAGTTTGATTATTGGGGGGAGGGTAAGTTGATTACAAATTAATGCATATTTTTAGATATTCACATAAATGTGGATAATATTATTTGAAAACGAATCTCATTTTTAGGGGATGAAGTGATTTATATTTGGAAATGCGTGATCCAGAAATGTATGGGTGTCATAGGAATCTCAGACCTGGAATCTGTTCTCTCTCACTCTTACAAAATTGAATATGTATTTTTACTGCTCTCTCTTGAATAACTTAGATGTTGAGGATATTTAGTCTTGCTTCAGTGCTCCCACAATCCTCTGCACATATCTCTGCAATCGCATTTACCGCATTATTTGTCTGTTTCGGTTCCCATCCCCCCACCAAAATCCCAGCTCCTGTAGAGCATGGAATATGATTTATTCATCTCAATATCCACAGTGCCTAGCAGAGTGTGAAACCAAAATTCAAAGCATATTGAATAAGAAAGGAAGGAAGTGTCAGGGGTGGAGGAGATGCAAGGGGGATAAGAGGAAGGAAATGAGGACAGAAATATCACGATATATGGAAAAGTATTTTAATAATGTGGTAGAAGATGATTAGAAGCTATCCATTGTAACATCTACTTGGCAAAATCCTCATGTTTATTATGGCTTAATATGATAGATTTGTCAGAAAGAAAAAAACACTCGAATGGAAAAATAACTTCAAACATGTAGCAGGGTGGGATTAATGTCAGTAAACTCTTTTAAAGGGTTCAAAAAGGCTATTTATTATGAAGTCTCAAAAATACCACTAAAATCACCATTAGAGCTTGGGCTGTAGCAACTTGACCTCAACATTTATACTTCCTGCGGCTGTTTAAGACAAACAGTCACAGGCTTTTTGAGTTGACCAAGAAATAGGACATGTATCCTCTCTTCTTGAATCTGAGTGGGGTTGTTTCTTGTGATTAACCAATAGATACAGCAGAAGTGACACTGAGTGACTTTCAAAGCAAGGCCAAAGATGGTTATGCATTTTCCATCTTGTTTACTGGAACATTTGGAGCCTTGAGCCTCCAGGTAAGTGGTCTGACTACTTTGCATTCAACGTACTGGAGGCTACATGGAATTGCTCAGTGGACATCCCAGCTGATCTCCCAGCAAACAGCTTCCCTCAACTGTTTTCCCTGTGAATGAGCCATTTAGGACAGTCAGAGACCCATTGAGCCTTTGTATAAATGCAGCTCAACCATTATTTGAATGCAATTGTACAGAGAGGCCCTAAGCAAGAAATGTCCAGCTGAGCCCTTCCTGAATTTTTGACTGCAAAATTGTAAGCAAACTAAAATAGTTGTTTTTATCTGCTAATGTTTTAGAGTTGCTTGTTACACAGCAATATTAGCCAGAATACTTCCATTTATGGAACTTCTAATCAACACCTACTTAAAGCAGTCAAGAGGGCAGGTAAGACCATGTCTAATAACATTTTTCAACTACATAAAGAAACTTTAAAAGAATTTGGTTTTAAAATTTTTGAAGAAACTGAACCTAAATAGTTTCAATTAGTGAAGGAGAATAGCTGAATAAAGGAGACTATTGGTTACATATATATCATTTTAAAAGTTTGAAATGGTTGAGTATTTGGCACAAGGCTTATTGAATTAGAAAGCTAACTTGGATAAACTTTTGGTGAGCTCCACTAAAGTGCACATCTCATCTTTAAACATTTGTAAGGCTCATAATAATAGTCACAATTGAGATGCTGATGTGTGATGGATAAACAAAGGGTGAGGGGGAAAAACAGGAAAAATTTGCACCAAAAAAAAAACAAAAACAAGAAAAAACCAAGCCAGAAAATATTTTAGATAAAAATGCTATTTCATTCATCAAGCAGAGATTATATAAGTAACATAAAACAGCGATTCCTGAAAACAGTTATTAAAGCATAAGTCTGGGAGCTATTTTAAAAGACTTTGCATATAGCCAGAAAGAGAAAAAATTAACCCTCAAAAGGAGAACTCTTTTTAACTCCCATAAAGTCTTCATGTTGTCTTAAGAAATGTTAAGGCTTTTTCCTTTTTTATTGTATAGCAATTTAATGTAGAGTTTGTGGAACTCAACAGATATTGAAAAAAATCTCCCCTTGGCCATCCTAGATCTTAAATGTCTTTTGAAGTTTGAAGTAGTTCACAATATGGCAAATTCTAGAAATGAATGCAGCATGGATCTTTCCTTCTGGAAAGACCATTAATTCTGAGAATGAAAGTTCAGGACATTTAGCTTATTTGAACTGGCAGAAAGCTAAAGTTCTCTGGGGAAATTTTAGTATATTGGTAATAATTATAATTGTCATAGCTCAGATTTTATTCATATCAAGTGATAAGAAATGACATTGCAAAGATACTTAAAGCACTCTCAGTCTTTCAACTTGCTTCAGTCTTTCTTGTTATATGGTATTTCTCATGTTTCTTTGGGCCTTCCTCTTAACCCTTTTCAATTTTGTTTTCTGATGTTTTTAAAAATAAAATTTTATTTTTATCAAAGTATATACAAATAAATATTTGCAAAAAATAAATATAAATAGTGTTAAAAGACATAAATATGGCATTCAGTCAATCCCCATGTCCTATTCCCCATAGACAACTGCTTTCAACTTATTTAGCTAGTTCTCTAAATATTTATCTCCATAATTAAAAAAAATATGCATATTTTGTTTCTTCATCAATGAAAATGTTCTATTATGGTATATAAGGATTTAACTCATAATTTTTCCTCTCCTCCCTTACCACTCATACCATTTCAGTGTGCAGCTGTCCCCCCCTCCTTATTTATGGAGGACTATGTTCCGAGACCTCCAGTGGATGCCTGAAACCGCAGATAACACAGAATTCTATATATACTATGCTTTTTCTTGTATGCACACCTATGATAAAGTTTAATTTATAAATTAGGCACAGCAAAAGATTAACAACAATAGCTAATAGTAAAATAGAATAATTATAATAATATACTGTAATGTAAGTTATATAAATGTGGACTCTCTCTCAAAATATCTTATTGAAGTGTATATGCAATGGGGAGACACTGGACAAAAGGATGATTCATGTCTCGTGTGGGAGGGAACAGGACAGCTTGAGATTTCATCACGCTACTCAGAACAGTGCACAATTTAAAACTTATGAATTGCTTATTTCTGGAATTTTCCATTTAATATTTTCAGACTGTGGTCGAATTCTAGTAACTAAAACAGCAGAAAGCAAAACCACAAATAAGGGGAAATTACTGTATTTCAATTTTTAGTTAAAAGAATATTCATTGTTTTCACTATTATGACTACATATTGTTTATACATAAACAATAATAATAAACAATATTCTATCTGAATATAATAAACAATATTCTATCTGAACCTGATAGAATACTGTGATGATTTTGATTTCTTATGCAGTTTATTTCCACTCTAGTTACTAAAGTCCTAAAATTTTGTGTATTGATTTTTCACTTAGTTTTCTTTGAAGATCTAAGTCTTCTGCACTTTCCAATAGCTCTTTAAAATGCCTCTCAGTACGCTTTTCTTGACAGTCAGACATGTCAGATGAGTTATTAGTTCTAGGTATTTTCCTGGAAACAGCTTTCATGCTCTGATCTGCACAGTTTGCTCTCTAGGCCAGATAAACATGTTTTATTTTTTTCCTGGAATTATTTACTTTCATCTTGAGAATTGCCTTTGCTTCTAACCTTGGTGGACCCTCCCCCCTGTATCTCTTGTATATAATTTTGGTTTGATTCAGCTGTAAGTAAAAAACAGAACAAAAAACCAAAAACCTTCCTAAAATTTGCTTAAATAATAGAAGCTTATTTCTTTTCATGTAAGAAAAACCTAGTAGAAGACAGTGCTGTGGTTGTACAAGTATCAAGTTCCCAGGCTCCTATTTTGCTCCTCTACCATACTTACCATGTGGTCTCGTGGTCCAAGGGAGATGCTCAGTCTCTAGCCATCACGTCTTCATTCCAACCAGTATCAAGGAAGAATGGTGATAAAAAAAACTTGTCTTACATTTTCTTGACCAAAACATAGTTCCTTGGCCATGTCAACTTGCCAGAATATAATTCTTATAGGAAATAAATTATTTTATCTGAGCTGCAATATTCCCATCTCAAATGTGGGATTATATTATCTAGTACAAATTATATAATGGATATTGGGATCCAACTACCACATCTACCATAATTAGCTTCATTGGAAGGAAGGGGGAGGAATCAAGAGTGGGCAGAGGGAGAAGTCACACTGTGAGGTAGGCTGGGTGACACTAGCCAATATTGGGGAAGCTTGAGAGCTAAAACAGCTCATCAGAGATGTACCTTTGGGGTCATAATACCTGGGCCTTGTATCCCTGCCTCTGTCAATCATTAGATGAGTGTCCCTGTGAGAAGCATATGATCTTGGGTCAATCACCTCTCTTTAGCTAAAGCAATCTCTGAGGAGGCTGACAGCTGTTTTTGACAGCCCTACCTACTGTTTAATCCTACCAAGTTAATAAAGCAGTTCTCTAAGGGGGAATCTGGAGGGCTCAGCTTCACTATCAGCACCAACCACAGGAGATTAGTTTTTTCAAAAATCATTCTTAAAGTCTCCTTAGCTAAGACAAATGTGAATAGGAATGCTTGAGTACAAGTTTAAAACAGGATCATTAAGTGAACACTACTGGGGCCTATCAGAGTATCCCTAGGCTCTTTAAGTATTGTAGAAAATGTAAGACAAGACCTTAATCACCATCTTATGAGTAAGTATATTTAGGAATCCATCTTTACAACACCATCACTTAGAACTTACTGCCTGTTCTTCAACCGGAGTCTCCTCTCTGGGAACCAGAAGATAAATTCAGTTCTAATGTTAGTATCTTCCTAACAGAAGACCTATGCTCCCATCCTAGGCAAACCCTTTCTTGATATGCTGCTTATGCACTGCCCCTTTGACTCATTTGTATCCCTGCATATGTGCAGCCATGCACAATAGTTAATGTGAAACGTCTTTACCATGTGATCTTGCGAAACCTGCTGATACACCCAAGCCCTTCACATCATCTGAAGACCTTTCCAGGGGTTGACATCCCAATGCTGCCATCCTCTTGTCCAGGTGTCACTACCTCTGTGTCTTGTTTCTATTTGTCACACGTTTTGATGTGCCATTGCCCATATTCTCCTCTGATTTCTGTTTCCTCAAAAATTACAGAAAATGTCAATTGATTGAAGACAGTACATTTTAAATATTTATAATTCCCAACTCTCTCCCTTTATAAGTTGGTTGGGTCTTAAAGAAGATCCTCTTGGTTAGTCAGAGACTTGATAGATAAAGATATAGGTAAGGATGGTGAGTGAAGAAGAAATGCAGAAGGATCATTCTGACGGGCTTTTCCAGTTTTGCAAATATATATAAGGGTTCTAGGTTCCCATTGTTCTAGGGGAATGGTATTACAAGACACCTGTGGGCTTGAGAAAGGGTGTTGTTCTAGCCCTGGATATGTAACTCTGGTTGCTAGGCAAGAGGTAAAATAAACATGAATAAGGACTAAGAACCCATTTCTTTCAAAGTTCAAGCACTGGTCTGATGGATGGAGATGGTCTCACTGTTTTTATGGCTGGAAAGGAAATCAAGGCCCTGAAAGAAAACTCATGAGGGAAAAAGAAGTATGAACTGGTGACTCAGGTTCAATATCTGGACTTACGTGTTTCTGGCAAGGGCTGTGTTCAGTTCAGTGTTTTAGTTGAACTATCATCTTGGAACTCTGATCGTGGGCAGCACCAGGGTCTGTTCAGAACTGGAACCAATAAGGGAATCACTGAAACACAGGCCTCTGTGGTACCAGTGCTCAATCCTATTATTGTGGTAGAAACAAAGCAATATAGGTGGAAAGCTGGGCTCCACTGGTAAACCAATCTGATTTTTACATTTTCTACTCCTAGTGTCTTAGTGTTTAGAAGCAGTGTTTGCAACAATTAAAGAACAAAGTTCTTAAATGAATTTGGAATAGAATATGGTTTCAAGAAGATCCTTAGCTTCCTGCTTATTTGACTACATGGAGACTGAATTAATTAATTTAAAAATAAAATAAATGTGGCTGTCAGGAACTCAATGTTTGCATCCCCCCAACTTTTATATATTGTAGCCCTAACTCTCAAGGTGACTGTATTTGGAGATGGAGCTTTTTGGAGGTAATTAAAGTTAAATGAGGTTATAAGGGTTGGGCCCTAATCTGAAAGGATTGGTGTCTTTATAAGAAGAGAAGAGGGATCTCTCTCTCTCTCTCTCTCTCTCTCTCTCTCTCTCTCTCTCTCTCTGCCTCTCATTCTCTCCACAATGTAAAAACAAAGTGAAAAGGTATCCAGTCAGGAAGGGAGCTCTCACCAGGAAGCAAATTGGCCAGAATCTTGATCTTGGATTTCCAGACTTGAGAATTTTGAGAATATAAACTTCTGTGGTTTACTTCACCCAGTCAATGATATTTTGTTATGGCACCCTGAGCCAAGTAATATAGTGACCATATTTCTACTCCAAGCTTATTGAAGAGGTCACAATAGATATATCAAAGGAATAAAGAACTTTTTTTATTGGTTAGAGGTATAGGTCAAGTTGAGCAGGAACAAGTGTATACAATACCACAAGCAGAAAACCAGGAAGTTATTTGCAGTGCTCCCAGATACTCACGTGGAAGTCAAACAGAAGTAAGAATTTAAAGAAAAATTGACTCCTAGTAACTTTGTTACTTGGGTCAGTTTAATATTACATACAGTTGGCCATCTGTTACCCTTGGCTAACTAATATGACATTTTAAAAGGCCAACCATAAAAAAGGTAGATTTTCTTTGTGGTTGGTCTGAATATTACCCATACAAAATCCTGGAGTTATTTTTAGGAACCTATATCTCTCTGTGGTGACACTCATGCATGATAATTTTTATAAATGTCTTTTTTTTCCCCTTTAGTTTTAAAGGAAAGGAAAGTGGAATAAAAAGTCTATTGAAATCATGGTCTCTAATTCAATTTTGGGGTGATTAAATAACTAAAGCACATTACCTCTGACCATTTAAGGTGATATAATACCACTGCTCTAGTAAGTAAGTAATAAATAAAATTCTATTTTACAGTACAGTGTTTTTTTCTTAATAAACTTAGATAGTTAATTTTGTTTGTTTATTTTAATTCGTGTATTTACTAATTAAAAAGGGCACTTTTGGAGATGAGGTATTTACACAGAGTGACAGGACAAATGACCCTTCCAGGATCAATGAAGTGGTTCACTGATGTCTGAGCAATATTACTTTCTGATTCTCTATTGCTTACTTTAATGACAGACTGAAAAAATAGAAACATTATGAAAAGATTTACTGAGCTTAGGACACAAGCAATTTATTATTCATTTCCGGTTAGCTTTAAAAGAAGACAGTTTTGATTCAAGCCTGAGTTCTTGGTCATTTGGAAACTTTAAGCCTCAAGATATGGCCTTTGATGGAGATTTTGAAAATTAGGTGTTTTGAGGTTTTCTTTTTTTTTTTTTTTTTTTTAAGAAAAGCACTAATTCATTTCTCTAGGTAAGTTATAACCTTCTGAGTTGTGGTAAGGTCATAGGTCTGACGTCAACTAAGTATGGGTTTGATTCTGGATTCCACCATAGCTGTATGGCTTTGAGTATGCTTTTCCCTATGTGTCAAGTTTGGTACGGTGATAGGGAAAAGTGAGACCGCACATAGAAAAAGTGTAGCCCAGGGGCTGGCACACAGCAGCCATTCAATAGGTCATGTTGTGAAGATCCCGCTGGTGATGATAAGTACACTGAGGCATGAGTACAAACAGCTCCCTTCCCGTATTTGTCATATTCGCTCAACACTGACTCTGCACATATTCATGAAGTAGCTGCCATGTGTCTGACTCTGGATTAGCGACCTCGTAGAAAGAAATAAACGGAATCGATAGGACTCTTCTGTTTGTTGTGTGTATAGACTAGTCATGAGACAGATACTAAACTCAGAATCAGAAACGTATAGAAATGCAAATAAGGATAAGCTTTCTAAAGGGAAATGAACAGTGCTACTGGAGAATACAAAAGGGGAATGGAAACTAAGGGGAGGAGAAGGGTCTCTTTGAGAAAACATGACTGAGACCTGAAGAAACAGAAAGTGATAACAGGCAAATCGTCTGGTAAAGAGCACTCCACGTGGTGAGATAGCACGTGCAAAGGCCCTTGGATAGGGTAGAAATACGTGCACCTGGAGAACTGCAAGAAGGCTAATGGGGCTGAAATTTAGTTGGGGGGTGGGGAGAAGTGGTGTGACATGAGGAAGGAGAAGTGGTCAGCACTAGATAGGACTTGTTAAAGACTAGAGATTTTTCCTAAATGCCGTAAAAAGTCATTTTGAATAGAAAAGGGACATGACTGGTTTACATGTTTCAAAAAACACTTTGGCAGCTTTTTGGATAATGGGCTAGAGAGATGCAGGAGCAGAACAGGTTGACGACCAGTTAAAAGTTGTATAATTCTGGGCATGGTGTAATGGCAGCTTAAGGAAATACCACGGCAGTGGAGAAGGAGATGAAGGAATATTTTATACATATACGTATATATATATATATATATATATATATATATATATAGCCTGCATATTAACATAATTATGACTATGGTATGCAGCTGAATATGTCTATATACATATACACATATCTTCATACATGTACATACATACATCTTCTGCTATATATCATATTTGCAATAATTATGATGATAATATAATATACCAGACAATTTATTAAGCTCTTTCAAATGCATTATGCCATGTAATGCTTAGAACCTCTTTAAAAAGTAGGTACTGTTTTATTAATCCTCCCGTTTTTGAAATCAATAAAACAAGTCAGAAAAGTTAAAACAATTTGTTCCAGCTATTCAGGTAGAAAGTATCGATAGAGTTGCTGGGATCTTATTTTATACCTGTCAAGACAATCTGAATTCTAAAACTCATATCCTTAAGCATTACTCTAGTCTGCTTGCTACCTCACCTGGTTTGGGTAATTCATCTAGATTCTATCCCTCTGCACTAGTACCAGGGACTCCTTTCAGCTTCTGAACCCTCAGGCTTTGGAGTGAGGGTGGGGATAGCGGCCCTGCCGGGTGCCGGGAGCATCCGTCTGAGGCAGCTGCAGGAGGTTTTTAATCGGCCCCAATATCAGTGTCACCAGTGGCTCTAGGAGTTCTCCTCCAGAGTGCTCTAGTGTTTCAGAAAAGTGGCCTTTATGGACAGTGAGAGGAATTACTGAAGCTTTACCCTAGCGCATTAGGAAAAGTGACATGGTAATTGCTTTAAATTGCGTGGCGCTGCAGATAATCAAGCAGAGGAATTGGAGTAAGTATTTTGAAAAGAACTTGGAAAATCACCAAACCAGGAGTATTTTAATGAGAGGAGAAAGGAATAAAGTCTGAGCAACATCAGCTGGTGAATAAAGATTCAGAGTAGATCACTAAGAGGATATGCTTTGTGGGGTGAGGGGAAATGAGAATAGACTGATAAATCAATAAAGTATAAAGATCTGACATAATTGCAGAGAGGAAAGGTGGGAAAAGATGGCAAGTACCGCAATAATTGATACCACTATTGACAGTTTACTATATACAATTTAATACATCATCTCGTTTAATTCACTCTCATAATATCACTATTTACCAAGGCTGAACAATACCAAGAAAATTGGCTTGTATCACACAGCTAATCAGTGGCTGAGTCAGGATATTACAACTGGCTGCTTCCCGTGTCAAACTCAAACACTGCATTCTCCTGACACAAAGACGAGGAAAGGAGCATAGATTTTAAATGAATCCTCTCTATGATTCTTGTCTCTAATCCTAAAAGGGAAGGGAGTCTATAAAAGAGAGTACAAAAGAAGAGAAGGAATACGTTACCTGTGCAAGCTTTAGAATGACCTGTCTTTAGAAGACAACCACTCTGGCTGAGAGATTAAAATGAAGGCTGCAAAGCTTGACAAACAGCACAAATTCTCAAAGGCTGTATCTCTAGTGACAGAATGAGGTTTCTCAGGAGTTACTGCAGATACCAGACAAATGGTAGTACATTTTGAATCGTGCATGGGGAATAATAAGAGGGAAGAGATATACACTAGAGCTTAGAAATATTAAAATGTGCAAGTTGCCACCAGTCAGAATTTAACTGATTACCATTTGGTCAAGGGAGCGTATTTCTACTGAGAGAATATATTATCAGGGACAGAAGAGACTTGTAGATCAAAGGCTGATGTTGTTTAAGGAGGAAGACAGTGAGCTCCTGAGGTCTGTGTCTTGCAATAGTCTCCTAACTAGTTGCTGGTTACAATGGCAGCTACCATTTATCAAGCACTTCCCAAGCAGGCATTGTTCTAAGATCTTCCCATGTTTTAATAGCCTATCATCCAACTCTCAGAAAACCGCATATGGTAGGTGCTATAATTATAATGATGTCCATTTTGCAGATAGAAGGAAGGAAAGGTTAAGAAATTTGTCTAAAGTCATACCACTAGTAGGTATTACAGGGGGGATCTGAGCCTAGGAGATTTGACTCTACAGTTTGTGTGTTTCACCACTGTGCTCTGCTGCCGCTCTTTACTGTTAAGTCCCATGTCTGCTTTTTTCTTTTTTTGAGTGTCTATTCGGGTTTGGGGTATATACATCTCACTTGCTGTAACATTCTAGAATTCCTGAAGTGAATATGCAGGTTAGACCATTTTTTGAGACCCTCTTCACTTTGCCTATATTTTAAAAAAAATGACTTTTAAGCAGCACTGAAAATTAATTGACCAAGGAAACTTCTTTACTATGAAGTATCCCACAAAAAAATCTTGTTCTTTATATACGAGTATGTAAAAACAGAACCCTAGATAGAAACTTAGATCAAAGTACCTATAACGGAACTAAATACACAGAAACACATTAAACTTTGTTTGAAGAGAATACATGGGAATTGTCTAATTCAACTTTTTTCTTTTAAAAAAGTTGGGCTTCACTTTGCCCCTCTGATTGGGTATGAGGGGGGTTGGCTTGTTTGGAAGTGTGTGAATGCACCAAGACTTAGAATAGAGTGATTTTCTTCAAAGCTGACATGTGATATGAGATGCAGCAGAGACAAAGGTTAAAAGAGAGGTTCATTCTTCTAAGCCTGAGAAGGAAGGCCTAATGAGCCACGAGACTACAGACTAAAAACTTACATGGAAAACTAGACTCCAGCATCACCGTGATTATCAAGAAGCAGCAATCAAGGTGAGCAAGAATTACCGGTCAGTGTTGTCACCAGTGCTTTCGTGTGCAGGCCGATGCTCAGAGCTGCAGGGGAGATCTAACTGTACGTAAAGGTAGCAATGGGTGAAGTTGAATGTCTCTGGCTCCATTTTGAAAATACATATGAGTAGAAGCAGATCATGGAGTAATATGATAATACGTTCTCTTCTAGTCAACTGTGGCAGTTTCTCCTGCAAAAATGTGCTTTTCTCACTGCACATTTTCTTGATCTCTCTTCTCTCATCACAGCCACTCTCAGTGCAGTTATCTGAATCTTTCTCTCCTATACCATGCATGGCAGAAATGACATTTCTCTGTTTCTGCTGTCAGGGGCATCTCTATCACACCCTGCAGAGCCCGGTGGGAGACAGGAGCTTTGCTGATTAAATCAAATGAGAGTCAAAAGAGGGATGTCAGTGTATAGGTAAGAGCAAAGGTTTTGGTATCAGACAACCTGGGCTCTACTTTTGCTCTCCTAGTCGCTATGCACTCTACTGCTCTGACTGCATAACCCCGGGAAAGGTTACCTGATCTGTAAACTGTTACAGTAATTCCAACTTCATACAATTGTTTGGATAATTGAGTTAGAGAATACAGAGGAGGCTTGAGCATTGTAGGCACCTAATAGATAGCGGCTATTATTTTTATTGATATTATTATCATTAAAAGAGGTCAACACCTGCAGGGCTCAAAGGGTAGGAGGAGAAAGAGCTTATTTAAAGCACCTCAGTTGCCTCCTGGAGCACAATGAGCACTCACTAAATGGATATCACTATTATCATGATCAATATATTGCTATTGTTCTGAAGTGCTGATATTGGCTGGACAGCCTAAGAAGCATGGACTCTATCAATAAGGCTGCTCTCACTCCTCCCTGCACTGAAATTCTCTCTCACTTTTAACTACATTTAACTATATTTCAAGTACAGAAACGACTATCTCTACCTTGACACAAGACGACTTTTTAACTTAAAGTGTGTGGTCCCTTAGTGAAATAAAACAGAGGAAAAAACCATAATGTTCAGTGCTTGATTTAGGTACCATACAGCTCTAGTAATACTATTTCAACCCTCTACTTTGGGATGCAAGGACTAGGGATTGGGTTCCTCCAGCATCTATGAAGGGGCACCTGGTTGATGGAATTATGCACTCTGGTTTGACAGTGGAAAATATGAGGCTCACCTATCTCAATGAGCTTGGAGAAATGGATTGATTGGTTTCAGGATTAGAATGGGACAGTGGGGATACAAAGAATGACTTTATGAAGAATAGTTTTGGAAACATAAAAATTATTATATTATCAAAGTAGAACCAAGGCATTTATTCATCTAAATTTGAAAAATTCCAAATAGATGTTTCAACCAAATTTCCCATTCATTCATTCACTTATTCATTCAGCAGATATTTATTCAGTGCTTACTGTGTCCTAGATGCTTGAAATTTACATCCTCTTAATCTCCAACCAGGGGTCACAGAATTGGACTGAATAACAATGACAAAAGGCTAATGAAGTAAAATCGAATTTTACAGTTGTCTCAGGTTATACTTCATTAGTGATATTTTTATTTAGCAAGTTTTTTTCTAATCCCTTTGTACCCCAATCTCCACCTCCTTTGCCCATCCAATTTCTGTACAAGGTTATGAGTCGAGACTGGAAGGCAGGAGGAGAGAGGCTGAGGTATTTCTGCTCCCATCTTGCTCACCCCTCTTCATGTCCCTTCCTTCTCTCACCTGGCTCATGTAGCACTATTTCCTCTCCTTGCTCCTTCAGACTTAGAGGTGGTAATGCCTTTCACTTTTCAGTAGTACGTGAGTGCCTCCACACCCTCTGCTGGTTTCCTTATTTCTATTCACTCCTTTGTAGACAGTCCCTTTATTACATCTGCTTCAAAATCCCATCTGTGTGAGCCTTCTCTTTCCTGCCTGGACTTTGATATCTAGGGATGTATATCGAGGCATTGGTCACTATTGAATTCGAGACAACAATTTGCCTGCTAGATTTTTATTGCCTTGAGATTTTTAATTAACACACACATTGTTATATAGGTGAGCCCCACATGGCCAAACATGTCTGGGCAGGTATTATATGTTGAGAATTTTACATAAGAGATTAAGTTACTCCTACTCTGTGCTTCATAATTTCTCTCTCTCTCTCTCTCTCTCTCTCTCTCTCTCTCTCTCTCTCGTTTTTAAATTAAATTTGTTAGGGTGACAATGGTTAGTAAAATTACATAGGTTTCAAGTGTACAATTCTACAATACATCATCTGTATATCACATTGTGTGCTCACCATGCAGTCAGTTCTTTTTCCATCACCATACATTTGACTTTGATTGTAGAGTATAGTGACAAGAAACCAGAAAGGAAACACCATGTTTTACTGTTCAGCAGGAAAATAAAAAAGAACAGACATGCAATCTGCTGCTCCTCTCTCATATGGGTGACAAGAATGCAATTGGAAGACTAAGTACTAATTAGCAAAATGAAAAGCTCAAACCATGATGGTTGAAGAGCTTAATTTTAGGACAAACTGATATGCTTTCCCAATCCTTGAGATATAGAAACAGAGAGAAACTCAGAATGTCTCACCTGCAAAATGTGGTCAATAAAAGACATGTACGTGTTTAGAGAAATACTAAGAATTATTCTAGATGAAAATTAAATAATTTGATTATTTATACATAACTTACTCTGAAAACCAAAGTAAAAATGTTGTTTAGAATAATTTTTAGTTATATTTATTAAGAACAGGTTATCAAAGCATATATTAGAATTACGTTTGTTAAGTATTTATTTAAAACTCTATAAAACCCATTGTACAAACATATTGCTATGGATTGAACAGTGGGAGAGCTTATTTCTTCCTGGGTCAAATGGTTATATTGAAAATCAGGTGAAGCGTATCTACAGAATATTTATTGAAATATTCTGAATATTTATTTCCTTCCTGCCGGACTAGTAAACACATCTAGAAGAAAAACAATTATGCTCTTAGGTTCATCATTTGCTAATCTAATTTGTAGCCCATTCTTTTTCTGGAATTAGCAAAATAAATTTCATACTTGGTTCCCAGAATATTCTTTCATGACGTTCATATTACCGCCAGTCTCCCGATTCACTTTCATTCCTTATTGTTACTCAAAGACAACTAACAAAAACAACAAAAAAATCAATTTTGCAGTTTTTCTTGGTACCCTATGTTATAATTTGCCTATGTCAGGAAACAAACTCATTTTGAGATTATGTACGATTGCAAACAACTCATTTACCTTGTGATTTAATTCTCTTTTCACCAGCATTAGATCCAATTTTTTGTGATCTGGGGCTCTTTCTTACGGGCATTGAAAACACAATCAAGACAAATAAAAACAAAACCAAAATAGGAGTTGAATAATTGAACATTCCCTTTATCCGGATGATTTTTATTCCTCCTAACTGTATGCTTTGGGCTTCAATTAACTCATGAATACAAGAGACCTGACTTTTAGAAAATGAGATTTCAGCTTCTCTTATCCCACCTTCAAACAAAGTTTTCATAGAGACAACACTAGGCCAACCACATTTATCTTGGTAATTCCTGAATATCAACTTCTCAGATAGTTCACTCTTATAACAAAAATGTGTTCCACCTGATATCAAGCTTCTTAAAAGGCTGGTCTAGTATGTTAACACACGAAATCCCTGACACTAATGTGTGCAGATATTTCCTGAACCAAATAGTTTGTTAGTTGACATCACAATATGAGGAGATGAGTGTGATAGAACTGGCAGTAATTCTGAAAAGGATTCTTACATTGAAAATCTTATTTGGAAAAACTATTTCCTACTAGCTATTATAACAGAGGTAACTACATTCATAAAAGATGGAAATTCTTGATTTCAATTTTGTGTGATTATAATCTTCAAGTGTTAAATAGGCTTCTGGTTAAGCCCAAGAAGAATGTTACTTAAGTTTCTGATTAAGGGAGAAATATGCTTGATTATTTAATGATCACCACTTTTTCCCCCCCTTCCCTAAAGGTAGTATGGATTCAGGTAAGAATCATCATTTCCGCATTAAATTTACTCTAATCTTCAATATTGCATCTGATCTGTAAGGCACATAACTGGAACAGTGCAAAATGAGGCCCTTCAGAATTTCAATGAGTCCTTAGGAAGTTAAAAATTGTCCAATATTCTGCTCATGATTCTTCTGAGAGAGGGTTTCCTCCTAAACTCATATCAACATATATAACCTACAGACTAGCCCAATATAGTCAACCAAGTTGTCAAGGAAGTAACAAAAGAAAAGAAAATACAAATGAATTCATGAAATTATACTTACATAAGAAATAATCTCAGATAAAATTAGAATTAATATCTTACTATTTAATAGCTATCTTCCCTAGCATTCAAAAGAAACTTTGGCTCCAATATAAAGGTCATATAAATTTAAGATTAGGAAAAATGGTTACCCATGTATGACTTCTGTGAAAAAATTGTAAAAACACAAACACCGTTTGATGACTTCATGAGATATTTACTCCAATTTATTCTTCAAGTTATAAATAGTAATGTTATATTAGGTATTAAGTAACTCTATTTTTTAAGATAATGTCAGTTACCTAAAAGTTTAAAAGACCCATGAGTATATTTATTATGTTACAAATAGTTAAAAATTTATCCTTACTGGTAGACCCAAATCCTTACTATTTATCTTAATTAATACATTGAGCATAGTTGTATCCAGACAGATATAAACACTACTTAATTTTCAAAAGAGAGAAACCCTGATATACTCAACTTATAAACGTGTTAATCTACTCACCTTTACTGTAAACTTTAATGCCAATTCCCAATACAACCTATGTTTGATTCTAGCAAAATCAAATGAGTTAGTTTTACATATTGCCCCCATTAAAAAAAACTAGGCCTTCATAAATTTCAGGACTTACCTTTTATTGTAATATTCCATGGAGCTTAATTTTTAAGACTGTAAGCTTTATGTAGGCAGAAGCTGTGTGTATTTGTTTGTTTCAATGGCATATACACAGTACCTAGGCCTACGCACAGTACCTAGGCCTATGCTTACAGCTCAGTAGGCATTTGTTGACTGTTCATGTTAAAGTCACAGATACCATGGAAAGTTCTCTGTTTAATTTTCATCAAGGAAATAGTATAGGATAACATAAATTATTTTTGCAGTATTTAATAATCTTTTCCAGTCTTTGATTTCACAGACTAATAGAATTTTATACCTAGGGGAAAACTTCAGGATTATATGCTTATAACTGAATGTCTATTTCCCAAGCAAAATAATTTTGTTGTCAAGCCAGGTTTATCTTGCTTTTCAAAAGTTAGTATTATTACCGGAAAATGAGTGCTTGAAAATAGCTTTTTGATGGATGATATATCAATTCTAAACAGTTTGCAATAGGGCTATGTCCTAATTTCCCTTCTGATTTCTTAAATATTTTGGCGTAGCTAATAGTTTTAGACTTACATATCATCCAGCTAGCAGAAGTAAAAATCCAGGGAAATGCATCAATGTCAATGTCAATGACATGAGTTAGACATCTTTGACTAGTTATCGTCCCAAACCAGCTTAACAATAATTTAGTAACCATCAAGTACATGCTTTTAATTGATCAGTTTCCTGAAATGCAGTCAACCTTTCACATGCACAATTCCTCAATATCTACTGTCTGACAAGCACCTAGTCTATAAGGTTTTCATTAAATAGTCTCATTTTAAATTTCAAATATAAATTGCTATTACTATTTATTTGAGAACTTGTATCATAGGTCATAAATAGAAAGTAATCCCAAAATTAAATATTATGAAAGCAAAACACTTATTAAATATTAGCTGTCAAAAGGGATCAAAGACTTAAGCATAAGACCTGACACAATAAACTGCATAGAAGAAAACATAGGTACTAAACTTATGGACCTTGGGTTCAAAGAGCATTTTATGAATTTGACTCCAAAGGCAAGGGAAGTAAAAGCTAAAATAGATGAATGGGACTATATGAAACTTAAAAGCTTCTGCACAACAAAAGAAACCATCGACATAATAAAGAGACAACCAACTGAATGGGAGAAGATTTTTGCAAACAGTGCCTCCAATAAGGGGCTAATATCCAAAATATACCAGGAACTCATACAACTCAACAACAAAAAAGCAAACAACCCAATTGAAAAATGGGCAGAGGACCTGAAGAGACATCTCTCCAAAGAGGACATACAAATGGCAAATAGACATATGAAAAAATGCTCAACATCACTAATCATCAGATAAATGCAAATAAAAACCACAATGAGATATCACCTCACCCCAGTTAGAATGGTTATCATCAACAAGACAAATAGTAACAAGTGTTGGAGAGGCTGTGGAGTAAAAGGAACCCTCATACACTGTTGGTGGGAATGCAGACTGGTGCAGCCGTTATGGAAGGCAGTGTGGAGGTTCCTCAAAAAATTATGAATAGAATTACCATATGAACCAGCAATCCCTCTCCTGGGTATCTACCCAAAAAATCTGAAAACATTTATCCATAAAGACACGTGTGCTCCAATGTTCATTGCAGCTTTGTTTACGGTGGCCAAGACATGGAAACAACCAAAATGTGTTTCGATGGATGAATGGATAAAGAAGTTGTGGTATATATACACAATGGAATACTATTCAGCTGTAAGAAAAGATGAAATAGGACCATTTGTGACAATATGGATGTATCTTGAGAGTATAATGCTAAGCGAAACAAGTCAGACAGAGAAAGCAGAGAACCATATGATTTCACTGATATGTGGTATATAAACTAAAAACAATAAAGAATGAGACAAACAAATGAGAAACAAAAGCTCATAGACACGGACAATAGTTTAGTGGTTACCAGGGGTAAGGGGGGAGGGGGGTGGGAGATGAGGGTAAGGGGGATCAAATATATGGTGATGGAAGGAGAACTGACTCTGGGTGGTAAACACACAATGGGATTTATAGATGATGTAATACAGAATTGTACACCTGAAATCTATGTAATTTTATAAACAATTGTCACCCCAATAAATTTAAAAAAAATGTTAGCTGTATTCTGCTGTGGGCATTCTGGAGAAGGTCAAATACAAACTACCTAGATTGTATAAGACAACTTTCTTAACTGATTTCTTCATCATTTATCTCATTGATAAAATGTAGATAATAATTCCTATCTCAGAGAATTTTACTGAAAATTAAATGAGATAAAGGTGTCAATCCTCCTCAAACTAATCTATAGACTCTGTTTTCCTAATCAAAATTTCTGCAGATTTTTTTTTCTTTTGAGAAAACTGACAATCTGATTTTAAAGTTTATATGGAAATGCAAGGCAATTTATATGGAAACTAGCCAAGGCTATTTTGGTGAAAATTTGGAATTTTTCACTGACTGTTATAAAGCTGTATTAGTCAAGCTATTGGTATATTGAGACAGTGATAGACAAACTGATCAATGGGACAAAATACAATGCCAGAAAGAGACCCACATGTATGTATTCAGGCACCTGAAATCCAGTGAAGATGGCAGTTCGGTGAAGTGGGGAAGGGATAATCTCATTAAACAGTACTACAGTAGTTGGATATCTGTGTTGAAAAAACATGCATTTTGACCCTGACTTCACATTATATAAAAATATGTTCTAGGTGAAAAGATGTCATTGTGAATGAGAAAATCAAAGTAAAAGAAGATTATCTTCATAACCTTTGCATATGCAAAGATTTGTTAGGCAGAAATCAAAAAGCACTATCCACAATTTTTTAAATTAAAATGGAATTATATTAAAATAAAGAATTTCTGTTCATCAACACATTGATGAAAGCAACAATACACAGAAGAATGTGTATATATATATATATATATATATATATATATATATATATATATATATAGACAAAGAACTTGTATCCATAATATATAGAAAAACTCCTATAAATCAATAATCTTTTGCAAATTAGACAAACCAATAGAAAACTGTACAAGAAGATCAAACCCTTCTCGAAAGACAACGTCCAAATGGTCAATAAGTATGAAATGATGCTGCATTTCAGAAACAATCAGGGAAATGAAAATTACAACACCTACCATGGAAGATAACATATTTGTAATATAAATGCATGACAAAGAGCTAGTACCCAGAATATAGAAAGTGTTCCTAAGAAGATCAAATCAATAAGACAAACTAACCAATAGAAAAAAATTGACAAAAATTTGAACAGGCCTTTTACAAAGGAGGAAATCCTAAGAGTCAATAAATATACAAAGGTGCCCAACTTTTTCAATCATCAGGAAAATACAAATTAAAAGACACAGAGAGCTATTACTACTTAATGACTAGGTTATGTGATTAAAGTCTAAGAATATCAAGTGTGGATAACAGTAGCAAGAATTTGCAGCAACAGCTACTCTTGTAAACTTCCGGTGGAAGTTAAATTAGTGTAAGCACTTCTGAAAACAATTAGATATTATCTATGAAAGATGAAGCGATGGTCACAGCTTCACCCTGTGACCACCCAATGCTTATAGGGTGTTCCATAAACCCATCCACATATACAAAGAGCATATATGAATTCTTATAGCAGCATTGTTTAGGATGGCTAACAACTGGCAACAACCCAAGTGCATAAATAATTTGTAATATATTCACACAATGGAATACTATAAAGCAATGAAAATGGATGGGCAACATGTAAGAACCTCACAGCGAAGCATGAAATAAAAGAATTGTGTGATTTTCTTTAAAAGCAAAAAGGAAAACAAGCTAACATGTTCACAGATAAGTGGTAGAACTATTCAGAAAAATAAGGAAGTTGTTACAAAATTATCGTCACAAAAGTGAGGATAGCGATTACCTCTTGGTAGAAATTTGAGATCAGAAGGGACAGAGAGAGTCTTCTAGGAGCTGGAGGCAATATTCTCTTTCTTAAAACCTGGATGCTGCTGAATAATGTTCACTTTGTAGTTATTTATTAAACCGTATACCTTTTCATTATATACGCTATTCTATATTTCATGCTTTTTTAAAAGGTTGGAAAAAAGCAGAAATAGGGAAAGGCTATTCATTTTGCCTGTGGACCATGGCAAAGACACAGCTTACCTGGCAACTTAGTTGTTCAGTAAGGCTACCTTCCTAGAAGCCCAGCATAGAGTTTGTTGTATGTTTCTTTGGCTCTTCTGGAATGGCTAAACTGAAAAAGCTGAAAAGTACCAAGTATTGAAGAGGATATGAAATGTTCATAAACTATGGGTGCAAATGTAAATTGATAAAACCCCTTTGGAAAATTATTCTACTAAAGCTGATGACTTGTATACACATACCTATGCCTCAACAGTTCCACTTGTAAGCATAAACACAATAGAAATGTGCTCATGTATTTATCAAAAGAATGTACTAGAATATTCATAACAGCACTATTCTTAGTAGCTGTAAACTGGAAACTGGACAAATGGACAATAATGGAATGCATGATAATGGAATGAATAAATAAATGGTGATACTTATATATAACAGAATACTATTCAGTAATGAAAATGAATAATCTATAACTACACACAGCAATATGTATTAATGTTGCAAACATAATGTTGAACAAAAGTACACACAGATGAATCTATTTATATAGTACCATAACAGGCAGAATCATTCTGTACTATTAGAAGTCAGGACATAATTATACTTGAGCAAGTAGGAATTGGAAGGGGTAACAGAGAGGTATTTGTAATATTCTGTTTCTTGATCTGGGTGATAATTAAAAGGATGAGTTCAGTTACTTTTTTAAAAAACACCACCATAAACTTATGATGTGTGTATTTTTCTGTATAGATAGATTAAACATTAAAAAGTTTTCAATAGGGATTACATATGTAAAAGTTCTTGGAAGTGTACCTGGCATGTGGTAAGCTCTAAAAATCATTGGCTATTGCTATTGTGTTGTTATTGATGTTCTTAACTACAAAAAAAAAAAAAAAAAAAAAAAAAGCAATAAGTCTAAGTCCTGTTCCCCCATGTATTACAACAAGGAAATTAATAAATGTTAGAAAAAGAAAACAATTAGCACCAGACTAAGGCTGTCTCAGTAACATAATCGGAAGAATGGAAAAATAATTTTAAAATATGTGGCTTTCTTCTTAAATGAATCAAGGTGTCCTAGTGTTGAAGTCCATGGACAACGTGTGGCACGCCTCTGTCAGGGGGACACACTTCTGATCATATAGTTTAGCTACTTGGAAGAGACTGTGACATCTTACCCTGACAGGCTCATCACAATAAGACTCCCCTCCTAACCAGATATTATTATTTTTTTCCTTGAGATTCATTTATGTCCACTTGATCTTAAAATTGGCCACATAATCTTGACTTCTTTAATCTTCAATTCAATGGTTACCTGAGTACTTGAGGAGATGTAACGTTCAAATATAGCTCTTCCTACAGCTCAGTTCCATGTGGAAAGAGAAGTAACCCTTTATCTGGAGAATATAAGGCAGTCTCCTACATTTTCAGGGAAGATGGTCAATTCTGTCTGTATGCTTGGTATTTAGCCCTTGGTGAATCCCCTTAAATCAGCAATAGGAAATATCAGGATTAATATCATATAAAAAATATGATAAAGACATAGAATAATATCTGTTCCCATTGTTCCTTAGCATTTAAGACATATCTCCTAACTCACAGATCAAAGAATTATCTAGATTGAAACGAGAGCTAACTAAAAATTGCAGTATTAAAATAGGCAGAGATTAGTACTAGTTGAAAACCCCATCCTCTGCAAATGTATGGCTTTCCGTTTGTTTAGCAACTTTTCTCAAACTCTGTTGTTACGCAAGAGATGATCTCATCTACTTTGGGTTGGTTTTCAACAATAATACAAAACAATCTTTTAAAATAACTTTCAAAGCTAAAAATGATGCATTTTTATGGACTTGGAAACTAAGATTATCAAACAAATCATTGAGTATCAGTTCTAAGGTAGACAGAGTAGAAATCTCTGGTCAATGAGTATTTACTTAATGGCTTTTAATTATTGAGATCAAGCAATGTAATATTTTCTCTATTCCTGGTTTCTAAACCTTGTTTGGTAAGCCTTTTCTCTTATGATCACAAGTTTGATTTGCTCTGACGTGTGTGTGTGTGTGTGTGTGTGTGTGTGTGTGTGTGTGTATGTGACTGTCCTTGGTCTAGCTGTGTTAAGATGGCAGGTGGAAGAACCAAAGTAGGTAAGAAGAAGAACCAAATTAATGAGATGAAGTTCTCCGAGGCTGCTGGGATGTCCAAGCTATTGGAACTAAGTTAAAGAGTTAGAGCCATTAAGAGGGGAAACCAGGCCTCATGAATGGTCACGACTGTGGGGACAGTGAGTTGCTTGGGCTGAGAGATTATGTGATTTCTCTTATTTGTGGTTTTGTGTCTGTCACTGAATCCACCACTGCTTAATTCCTTCACTACCTGATCCCTTGGACCTCTGTCTTTACCTTCTCCATTCTCTTACTATAGTAGTATTCTGCCGGCTAGCAATATTGATCACTTTATCTGTGCCAAGCACAATATTAAGGGATTTTTCAAAGCAACCTCATTTGATCCTCACATCCCTATATGATTTACATTATCATTAACTAAATTTTGTTGTTAGAACTAAGAACTAGACAGGATAAGTCCAATGGTCACACATCCAGTATGTTTTGGAGCCGGATCAGTAACCTGGAGACTACCTCTAAACACCAAACTCTACTGCCTAGGCAATGACCTTCAGCTTCCCATCTCTGAATACCTATCGGAGTTTTCTTTACCAGGAGAAGGAATCGTTGTCACATATATTTCCACATTCTATGAAGGATCCAGTAAACTAATCCCACGGGTGACAACAGATCTAAAACCAATGGAAATACCAGAACTTTCTGTGAGAACTCAGAGAAAGAAAGTGAAATACACCTTCCTGCAGTGTCTTGGTATTTGGTTGGAGCTCTCAGATGGAGGAAGGGGGGCCAATTACTGGAGGCTGAGAGTTGGGAAGGAGGTGAACCTAAGCAGAGGAAACTAGAGGAAGCAATACCGGGACTTGGTATGCTCCTTTCTACTTAATTGGCAGCTCCAGCTCCTATAAGTCAAAGTCAAGCCATAATCCTATTCACACAGACCCCATGTGTGTCTGATAGGTGAGAGGTCCAAAAAAGAATAATTTTCACCACCCCAGAAATCTCAGTAAAACCACTGACGTAATTCCAAGTTTCTGCCTCTGGGAAATCCTTTTGGATTTCTTGATTATATCCCTGTTATCTTCCATTAAATCCATCCCTTCAAAAAAACAACAACAACTGCTAAATAAATAAAATGGTTCAGCACTGTTCTTTCTCCACTAAAGAAGGGTTGCAATATATGCTGTCCTAGTACTGATTACAACATACAGTGCAGTCAGGTCTTAGTGAGAAGGAAAACTAGGTAATGCCCCTGGAGGGATCTCACCAAATTGAAATTGTATAGGACATCTCTTGTACTCTGCGTATTATTCACTGGCTGACTTTTTTTTCTAGGCACAGCTGGAGCAATGAATTTTCACAGGTGTAACCTGACAGCACAATATATCTATCATTTTTGGCTTGGGGATTCTTGGATACAACTGCCTGGGGTGGATGTGAACACTTGTTAACACTCTAGGAGACACATTTTGATGGATACTAGAAGGAATCTTGTCCTTTCTCTCACTGACACCTATGACACCTCAGAAAGTCTCGGTTGATTGAACTGCAGTTATCCACTACAGGGAATCAATGTGGCAGGTTACCAAGGAATTTGTTCTCCCTCTTTTTTGTTTCATTCTCCCTAACCCCTCATTCCTGTTCTTTCATCTCGCTTCCTTAATAAACTATCTGCATGAAAGCCCTTGTTCCTGCTTTCAAGAGGATCTCAGGTTTAACACAAAAGCATAAGCAACAACAACAACAAAAAATGAAAAGTTGGAGAAAAGAAAGGGTGTGAGTAAGATGAAAAAGGTATAGATATTGATCTTATCGTAAAATGTACCCAAAACAGGATTTGAGACAGTTTATGATAATGGGATAGGTGTGATAAACCCAAAAGTATTAATATAATCAAAAAAGCAAAACTGCATTGCAGATGAGAAGACATTTACATCAAGTTCTCAAGTTGGAATAAAATTGCACCAATTTAATAAAATATTCATATCTAGGTTTTCTAGCAGCCAGGGCAAAAATGGAAACATGTAACTCTTAGTGTTTAAAGGTTGGGAGCGAACCAATTAGTCGATAGACATAAATGCATTCCAGATGCTGGACTCCAGGAGCAATTGTATAAACATATTATTTTTTATAAATGTGACATTGAATAATGTAATGAATGGAGTTGCTAATAGCAGAGTTATTGTAAACATTGCAGAGGTATTCGATGGGGCTGCTTCATATATTAGTTATTCATCAAAGCCAAAGATATATCTAAAATGCTAGAACTTTTCTAGACCTCTGTTTGGGTTGTTTAAAATGCATAAAACATGTGCTCAAATGCCAACTGATTGGAGCATTAATCTGCTTCTCCCACACTTAGCCCTTACGGTACTTACTATACTAACACCCAAACTATATAGTAGAACCAGAATATAATCCCAATAATGGTAAATTTTAAGCAAAACTGTGTCCTGATGAACTTTGAGCAAGATAAGATAGTTCAATATTGCACTCAAAGATAACTAAATTAACATGTTAAGGAAAACATTTCTTAATCATGCAAATATGACAAATGTATTGAAAATGTCTTCACTTCCTCCTGTGGCTATGGCCGATATCCATATTGATTAGGGCATTTTTTCCTCTTGGTCCTGGAAGCAGCCTCTGAACTTAACACAACACTCCAGACACTGAAAAGAATTAGCAACTGCAGATGAGTTGAATGCTTTTGTTTATTGTTTGTATGTCTTAACCACTTGGGTGAAAAAACATGCCTGCCCTACATAATTTTTGATTGAGAATAATAAATATTTAGCTCCTCTCATTCACACTAACCTGACCACAGATTTCACAGCTTCTTCAGACTACTTTTGGGACACAAAATAGACCTTGGTCACTATGTTCAATACTGAAAACAAGTAATGTGTGAAAATTAGAGTGACAGTTCCAACATGACTAAGATACCTAAGAACCATGAAGAGGTTTTATCACATAGTATAAAAAGTGTTGATACGTGGGAATGTGAGACAAATTGGAAGTAAAGGAAGATTCTTTACCCCAATAAATCTCTTTTACCAGAAAAACAAGACCCACAACAATAGATGGAAATGCCAGTGAAACATTATAATAGCCATCATTTCTTTAATAAAAAGAAGGCAGGAATGACACAGTGTACCGTCCATTTTGGAGAACATTTCCAGAAATCTGCCTACCTCCCCAAATAACCCTTTCCACCATCTCAAGTACAGGCTAGTGTGATATAGATGCTCAGAATTCTTAGAAATGTGATTGGTAAAGCAAACTTCACCTACAACTGTAACAAAAGTAACAACAGGATGAAACCCTTCCTAGATCAACTCATCATTTTTCATCTGATAAATGAAAATCCGTGTTATCCACCTCCCATCCCTTCTACTTGCAATAGAATGACTTCCCACTGCTAAAAGAAGCAGCTCTGATTGCTGTCTGGGAGAGGCAGAAAGAAAAACATATATCCTGTTATAAACTTTAAATGGAATCCTCTCTATCTTTAATGTGAATAGATGAATAAAATGTTTGCAAAGTGAGTAATTGACAGGCGTATATGACGTTAGTGTAAAAATAAATGTGTGAAGTGTCTCTGAAATAAGTAATGCTAAGGCCAAATACTAATTTGTTAAGATTCTAATGCTATATATCCTTTCTGGTATATAGGTGTTAATTGGTGTTAATTATCATATATGGCAGAAAAATATATAACAAAGTGTAAAGTCAACTGTATTTTAAGTCAAGAAATGTTGTATGAAGGAAAGTCATATTGTAATCAAGTATTTAAAGAATTGTTAACTTACATCATGTGTATAGAGATGTCTTTTTATGACTAGTATATGAAAATATTTATGCTATTTTCAATAGGCATCATCTATCAGTCTAGAAACAGCAGTATATTTTATGCCCAAATGTCTTTCTGTTCACAGACAATTTTCAGGGAAATTAATTCTAGGTTACTAAGTTTTGTTGATAACAAAAAAGTAAATGTCAGCCATTCATTTATTTTTAAAAGTGTAATTTGATAAGAATCATTTACCAAGTTTCCCCGAGAATAAGACCGGGTCTTATATTAGGTTCGCTCCAAAAGACGCACTAGGGCTTATGTTCAGGGGATGTTCTCCTGAGAAATCATGCTTGGGCTTATTTTTCGATTAGGTCTTATTTTTAGGTAAACACAGTAGTACCTATAGTCAGTCATATGCTGTTAGCTCTAAAAGGGCCACTAGAGAGTTCCTAGCTCAAAGGGTTCAAACTCCATCCTTTGGAATCCTGAGCTCCTCAGATATGATGTGGGTCTTCCCATGCAGTTCCTCACCTCTGCTTTGGCTAACCCAGTTATGTTTTGTACTCTCTTGTGGAATGGTATGCATTGTAAATTTTCCCTTGAGAAAAAGAATTCTGCTACTAAAAATTATCAGTCACTGCACCCCCTCATTTTACCAATAATAAATGTAGGATCCTATGATATAAAGAGACTTCAAGAAGACTCTGCTTTGGTAACAGAGCCAGGCGCCAGTATCTTTTCTACTCAAGGGTGGCATTTTTCTCCACAGAATTTGGGGAAACAGCTCCTGTTTGAAAATGTTTATAGTTTTGTTTAGTTTTGGTTTTGTTTTGTTTTAAGTTTTCAAGCTGATAAATTAGTGAAATGTCCAAGTTTAGGTTTAGTGTCTATGTAAGACTATTGGTTGTTTCAGAGAATAAAAATACTTGGCTATTTTGGCAAATTTGGTTAGTGGAGCAAGTTTAAAAAATAATTGGCATAGAAAAAACAAAGAGACAGAGAGAGAAAGAGAGAGGAGGAGGAAAGATGATAGAAGAAAAAAGGAGGAAGGAAGAGATACATAAAGAGGAAAAGAAGAGAGAAAGATAACTATTTGTTTTGATCTATGTGGCTACATTTGGAGCTAATGGCCTCAAATCTGTTTCACATTAAGCCAATGAAACATGAAACTTACCTAATACTATGGAGAAAATAAATATTTGATGACAACTGCTTTAAAATGGGTTGTGATTATTTTACTTTAAAATTCTATGTATCATCTCTCCTATGTGAGTGATAACATTTAATAAATGAAATAGCAAGTTGTTCTAAAAGAACAAAACATATAAAAAAACTAATATAAAATTTTAAAAACATCCCGGGTTGAGCATTCTCAACAGAGAAAATATACCTAAAGCAAGTAAAATAAGTTGAAAGAATATTATCCCAGAATTTCTAAGGGCATTGTTATATATTTATGAATTAAGGCGCTCAGTTCCTTTGAGTAGGGGAGAGATATTAACTTGCCCTGCAAATCAAATAACCTAATTTGTGCCTATTGTTATTCCTTTCATATTATATTGATATTATTTCTTGTTTGTCCTCCAAGTCTGCAAGTTCCATCACAGCAAGGATTTTACCTCTTTGTCACTTATTTTTTATACCTAATAACGCTCATAGGCAAAATAATAGAAATGTGCTATTAATATTTATTTAGCAATGAATGGATGAATATATAAATGTAAATTACTCTAGACACAGAGCTTCTGTCTTACTTGTACTTTCGGGTTTCTCTCTAATAATCTGCAATGTTCAGAATACTCTCATTTCAAAGTAACTGGGTGGCAAAAGTGGAATTATAAATCCAGAGTTCTTCCTCATTGTTCTCCACACCATTTTAGCGACTTCCAAACGCTACTGAAAACCAAGTTCACACTTATTCTGCATCACCTCTAATGGCAGAGAAGGATAGAATTCTAGCTCAAATGAATATATGGGTGATTTCCCTTACACATCTTCACTTTTGATTAAAAAACAAAACCTACAGGTACACTCTCTCAAGTACAGATACACGTACAGGAGAATAAGGACAGCACTTCACCTTTTTAAGTTCTTGATAAATGACCCACTTTTAAAGAAAAATAATAATGAATACTATTTAATGAGCATGTACGATGTGCCGAACACTACGAAAAGTATTTACATATACTGCTTGATCTTCACAACATTCTTAAGAAACACATTCCACCATTATCCTCACTGTACAGTTGAGGAAATTGGTGAGTAGAGAGGTTAAGCTGTTGCATCTAGTTCTTACATCGAAAGACTTGGTTTCAAACCCGGTTGTCGCTAATGCCATATGTGGTAATCTAATCTTATTCATTTTTATGTGTCACCTGGTATGTATCAAAGGGTCTGGTTCAGAGCAGCATAAAAGGAAGGTCCTAGAATGACTGAAAGTGTAAATGCTCACTTCAAAACAGAGCTACTAGCCCCAAATCCTTTGCTTTTTGCTTTCTCCTACTAGATTTCAGTGACTTTCTAACATCATAAGAATAATATTCATGTGCATTTTTAAAGTCTCCAGTTGCCATTGTAATGGAAGCCCAGATAATCAGGTGGTCTTCTTCCTGCTTATGCACCCTTTACATAGCAGCCATCTCGTTTTGAGTAGGCAATTCAATTGAGGTTCTTTTGAAAGAGTTATCTCTTTTGTTAATTTATAAATTTAAAAGATCAGTGAAGTGTGAGAGAAAAAATGGATATAAAAATACAAGAACATACGCAGAGGGTGTTGAAAAGAGTCAGACAATACAGTGTTTGTCAGCATGAGAGCTGCTCTCACATTACTAGCTGGGACATCTGTGCCTGCATCAAGCTGTCTCGGAGAAAGGCTTCGAGCCAAACCATCATGCAGACCTCATCCTCCACACATAGTCATAGCAATTCTGCTATTCAGAAGCACCTGCCTCCATGTACAATTTGCTCACTGATGCTGCAAGGAGCATCAGAATTATGCCCTGTCTCCATCTAATAACACCTTTGCAGTCTCTCCAGGGCAGGGGCTCAGCATGGCTCTTTTAATCTTCTTGCCCTCTGTAGGAAGTAAGAACTATGATTTCTCTTCCCCTCACAAATTAAATTGTATTACCAGGTAGCAATGGGGCAGTGCCAGCTGAATAAAATTGATGACCAAAGCAGACAGAAGAATCCCAATGTCCTAGCGGTGTTGGGGACAGAAATTTTATTTCAAAAGCAATAATTCAACAAGGCATGAACCCTAGTGTCATGCAAGCACCCTGGTGATGCTCACTAAATCTAAAGCCAGGAATGTCCCAGAACAGACATCACTTGCTAAAAGCCAACTTTGCTTAGGTGGCTCCATCAGCAACCAAGCCAGGCCTCCCTTGTTCCCTTGTAAATCTGTACAGTTGCTGTCCTCCTGCATACACAGATCTGCACCTATGCTTTAATAAATAACCGCCTTAAAACAGGGTATTGAATTCACCTATTTAAGTATGCCTAAGCACAGCCAGTAGGGCAGGCTTTCAGATTACTAAAATCAAGCTCATCAGGCAGGTACATAAATGACATCTAAACGAAGCATATTGGAAGAAATGTTTTCAAATTGCAGGAATCCTGCTGCTTGATTCTGACAAGAAGCTACAATAAAAGGTTGAATAATATCTTTGGGATTCATTAATTATGAACGCAGTCTTCTGTTGAGGGCGTGGTGTGTATGTTGCTCACAGTCTTTCAATTGCCCATGACAAATGCCTGTTTTGCCAGTGTCATCACCACCATCTTAATTTACAATAGACACTAAGATAGCTTTTCCCAAAGTACAGTCTTTGGAAGACTAATACTGCATAATAGGGTTCTGTGGAGACACCCTACTGGGAAATGTTCCCATGACTCTGTTGTGAGTTTCAAAACTATTTGATTAGAAATCTACCTTTTACAAAATATCTTGGAGGATAAACACCCCATTCACATCGCCATCTGAGGGAAGAATGAAAGCAAATAGTCGCATAGATTATCAATCACCAATGTTTTTGATGGGGTACAGGGAAGAAAGAAAGCACAACGTTTTCCCTATTTGAGCATTACCTTTCCCCCTCAGATTAAGACCGTGTATTTTGATCTTCATGGGAGTCTCATTATATCCCATATCAGGCACAGAGCAAAAATAGCAAAGACCGTGTCTATATTATCCACTCTTGTATTTCCAGTATTACAAGTGTTCAGTAGATAAATTAACAAGTGTTTGGTAGATAAATTAACAAGTGTTCAGTAGATAAATGCTTGTGGAAGGAATGAATCAGTGAATCAATGCATGAAAGAATGAATGAGTCTGCATATGCCTCTCTGCGTGTGGGTACCTATGATAATGCACTGTCTGTTTTTCAAAAGTAAGTAGGCAGTATTCGAACAGATGTGTCTAAGCCACCACAGTGGCTCTACTCTCCTCTCTTGTAAATAATGAAATCACATACATGTTTCAAAATGTCAGCCTCTGTTGCTGGCTGTGTTGTTGCCTTGGCAACATAGACTATGACATTATAAGCTGTGGTCTCTGCCACGGAGCTATTTCAGAGTCACCCTGCAGAGTTCCACAATGAGATATTTTCATCATAGATCCCTAACTGCCCCCTGGTCTGAACCTTGGTGTGTGTGTGCGCCTGTAGAATAAAGTTTACCTTATGTTAATTCCCTTTACTATTCAGGGCCTAATATTCCAGCTGTTAAATAATTATTTTACCCTCCTCCTTCATTTGCTTTGATTATGCTCACAGTAGATGGCATATTGTTTAGAAAATATCCTCAAGAGCGCTGGTGATCAGACTTTGGGATTTTCCCGGCTAGAACTGAAACATCAGAGGAAGAAATATGGGCTTGTCTGCTTTTATTGTTGCTAAGTACAGACAAAAATTTAAAATCATCACCCATTTTTCTAGTTTCATTAAAGAATGGATATTTTGTTCCTCCCCAAAGTAGGAAGGAGCATTTTGGAGTGAGGAGCATTTTAGAGTGAGGGGCATTCTTAAATTTGAAGAGCCCTATAAAATATTGATCACATCTTTAGTAATCTTATTAGACTGTCAAATATTTCATCATGGACTTACATTTTTTCCCAACACATTTGAAAACCTCTTCTCAATGGGACAGTGGGACAATAAAAGTGAATATAAAATACAAGAAGATTTATTCTAGCCAAGGCCAATGATTTATACAGCCTAAAATTCTGCCCTGTCAGTGACACCATGGCTTAGCTGGCCATACCAACTTCCAGAGTGTAAGTGTTAAACCCTCTCCACCTCCTCCAGCTGCCAGCCCCGCTCTGCACTCTCCCTCTCTGCATCCAGCCTCGCTTCCCCTCTCTTGAGAAAATTGAGGCCATAATCTTCTGATTCCATACATAATAAATTATCTAAATCTCTACCCAGCTTCTCCAGAAGCGTAAGCCTTCTATTATTTCCAATTGTTTGAATTTTTAAACTCTACCTCTTCACTGACACCTTTGCTTTAGCTTTCACCTTCTCTTACTTCTCCCTAGTAAAATGCTGAATCTGATTTGTTTTGATCCATATTAATTGTGCGTGTAATTACTGTGGCCCAAAAAAGAAGCAACCAACTCCATTGCGTTTCTCACTGTAGTTCTCAAGGATCTTTAAGAAGGACTGAAACTCTTCTCATTCCCTCTCTTAAGATGTAAGCAGATCAGACCAGGTCTACCTCTGGGGGTGGCCTCATTGTGGGGACAGTGCTCTCTCTCTGTCTCTCTCTGTGGGTCTGTGCCCTCGCTGGGCCAGCTCCTCACTTACGATGGATGAGGTAAATCTGGCCAGACCAGTGCTTGTGGACCTTGTAGGTGGAGGAGGTCAGAGACCCACTATGTTTTCCAGTCCAGCCATTTGCAGTGAGCCCTGAATAAAGCTTCACTGTGGTCTCCATCTTGCAGCCTATTCTTTGTGTCATACCGCTTTGGCCAGAATCTTGGAGACTCAGAGTTAGGGAGTAGGATTAGAACCCAGCCTCACTCCAAACTCCTAACAGTTTACACCCCTCAACCTCACCTCCTTATATATCCACCTTCTGCAATCTGGTTTCCCCACCCACAGGACTCACCAGCCACTCTGGCAAAATTCACCAGTGTCTTTCTAACTGTCATATTCAGTAACATGTGTCAATTTTCTAATTTTTTTTTACACCTTGAAAGTCTTGAAGTATTTTTAGCTCTTATTTTATTCTTCCTTAGTCTGATACTTCTGACCATTTTCTCTTTGAAATTCTTCATTGCATCGTTGCAAAACCACTCTTTCTTAAATTTACTTCTCTAACCACTTCTTGCCAGATCTCCTCACTAAATCCTTTAATGTTACCATTCTTTTGATCTTGACCCTTTTGTAATTCTGTTACTCTTCTACATTACTTCTATCACTATGTCAACTTTCAAACCTACAAATCCAGTTTAGGTCTGTTCCCAGCTACCAGTTCCGTATATCTTTCTATCTGTTCAAACTCTTCATTTGGATACTGATACATATCCAGGACTCTGCATATTCAAAATTAAATCCATCACTGCATCATGACAGTATGAGGAGCTGTGCTGATCTGCTCCCCAGTGAAACTAGTACAAATTATTTTTTTTAAAACCACTATTTTAAAGCCTCTGCATTCCTAGGTATATGAATCCAAAAGAAGTGAAACATACACTCACACATAAACTTGTACACAAGTGTTTATAGCCATTCATATTATTATTCATAATAGCAAAAAAGTAGAAATAATCCAAATGTCCATCAATGAATAAACAAAATGTGGTATATTCATACAATGGACTATTATTCAGCCATAAAAAGGAAGTACTTGAACACACAATGGGATTTATAGATGATGGAATACAGGATTGTACACCTGAAATCTATGGGATTTTACTAACCATTGCCACCCCAATATTTTTTTTTTTTTAAAAAGGAAATACTGATACATGTTACAACATGGATGAATCCTGAAAACATTATGCTAAGTGAGAGAAGCTATTCACAAAAGACCACACAGTACACGATTCCACTCATGAAAGTCTAGAGTCTATAGAGGCAGAAAGTAGGTAAGTTGCTGCTTAAGGCCATAGAGAGAGAAATAGGGATATAGGGAGGTGAGGTGATAGCTAAAAGGTATGGGGTTTCTTTTTCCTTTTGACAAAAATATTATAAAATTGACTGTAGTAATGGTTGCATATATATTTGAATATACTAAAAACCATTGAATTGTACACTTTAAGTGGATGAATTATATATGTAAATTATATCTCAATAAAGCTATTTTTAAAAATCAATCAATCATTCCCATTCAGATCTGCTTGTTCATCTATCTTTCCCCAAGGCATTCTCTTAACCACCCGAAGCAGGAAATTATTCTAGACTTCTCTCTTTACATTTCCCCTGGTGTCCAATTTTTCACGAAGTCTTATCTGGCCTACTTCTAAAATCTCCCTGACCAGCCCTATTCTCTCCATCACACTATCATCTCAAATCAGGGTTTCATAAGGATGGTTTCTCTTGATAGGCATGCCTCTCTTAAGAGTTGAGTACGAAAGGACAAGCACTAGAATTAGTGTGGGGGGGAGGTTAATCGAGGGATGTATTTACTTGTCTTCCAGCAAATTCTTTTTTTTATTTATTTGCTGTTTCGCTTGAAATATTTTAGAACATGATAATAATGGCAAGGTCCTACTCCCACCTCTACATCACTACTCTGCTTTTGACACCTCTGTCTCTCTGTATTTATGTGATTGTTTTTCTGTTGTTTTTTCATATTGATGGATTTTAAGCCAAATGAGGGAACTACAGAGATCATCTAGCCCAACTTTATACTCTTGATCATATACCAGCAGGTCATTTTATTTCCTCCTTCTCATTACTCACTTCCAAGCAACCAAAAAGTCTTATTTATTTTACTTTTTTAATAGTGCAAGAATTAGCAAAATGTACTCTATATATTTCTCTATACACATGTATGTATAATTGTTTGGAGTAACAATATATAATAGTTTTATAACTTGCAGAAATTACAACTCATAGGATGGGAAATATTGGGAATAAATAATTTCAGGGAATTGACTTATAATTAATTTCAAACAAGGGATATGTTGTGAAGGTAAAGAATTTTACTAATCTAGGGCAATGTTGCCTATGGAAAAAGAATTATGTTTGGTGATCAGGCCTAATGACAATGATTAATACATTCACTGTTGAAAGACAGCTGTTTTATAATGAGAATTATTGTTGTGGACTTGTTTGGAAGGTGAAATGTACAATGTTCAGTCAGTTGGAAAAGACAATTTGGCAAAACAGATAGTAGCTCCAGCAAGTTCAAATTTCTATTCATTAAGTAGTCTTGGGAACAATCCTGGATTAGATTCGCCACATCTGAGGAATACAGTCACAAATTTTACAAATACAGGAAATAGTTTTTTTGTGTGTTTTTTTGTTTGTTTTTGTTTGTTTTTGTTTTTTTTTGTTTGTTTGTTTTTTCTTTACCAGAGGATTATGTGACACAGCCCATTCTAAATTGACAGATATGTTACTGTTGCAAAGATGTGTGCTTTCATAGTAGGTAAGCCATGTGGATTGCCGTGGTAAAATAAAAGTTTTGCCAGATTAGTATAGAAACAAAGGGATTTGATTGAGGTGACCTTAAAAAGATTCTCAGATAAGGTGATGTGAAGTACTCTGCCCCACTACAGGGGCAACTGGTCAAGGAGACACAGTGCTTCATTTCATCAACAAGGCTCTTTCTCTGGAGAATGGTTTTTGCTTCTTTTCAAGACTCCACCTTCCCAACGTGATAAAATATAGCATCTATTCACATATAAAACAGCATAAGGTTGAATCGATGTTGTTTCAACCTAGAAATAACTAATTGTGGTTAGTCTAGCATCATGTTTCCTGTATCTGATTAGACTTCAGCTTGCTTTGCTTACAGAGCAGACGTGTGGGTCTGGGACCAAGAGACTCTAGTATTGTCCAAATCCCTAATGTGTCAGTTCTCTTACTCTGTGCATGTGCTTTACTAAAACTTGCAGAGGCCACATTTTTCTCTCAGTTTTGAAGGTATTTCACTTGAGACCTATTAATATTCCTTTTCTGTTTTTCTCTCTTTATGTAAGAAAATGCACTTTACTGTCTATTCCAATATATAATTTGACCCACACTCTTATAAAAAACTTGACACATTATTTACTTTTTATGAAGCAAAGAAAACTAATTTGTTTATTTAAATAACTATAGCTATATATTTGCAAAGATTCATATATTTAAATCTATATTATTTAATTAATAGCCAAATCCATAAAACAAGATATTTTTAAGGGCTTACCCAAGCATCTAATATCTGTGTATGACTTTTTAATCATCTGTCTTTATCTATAGTAAACATTCTCAGTCTAAGGAAGCTATAGCACCAATTGTCAGAAAGATCAGTTATACCCAGGATGAACAATTCATGCAATAAGGAATAATAAGCCAAACCTTGCATGATTGCAATGGGTGACTATTCCAAGAAAAAATACTCTCTAATCCTTGCCCCTTCAAAATTATTTTCTAGACAATTATTGCAGGAGACGAGGAAGCTAGACAAAACAAATCAATCTTTTGCCAAGATGTGCCTGAATGTAACAAAAGGCAGCAAATGAACAGGATTGAAAGAATAAAATACGTTCAATCCAGTTAGAATCGATTTATCTTCAAAATAGAATCAGCAGCTAAAAGGTAGATATACCACTTTTGTTATATTCCTCTGGCACTTAGGCAGGGCTGTATAACGTAGGATACCCAATCCACCAATACAAATGGAATTCTAGAATTTGCTATTTTATAATGAAAAATTTGTGCCCGCAATCAGTATTGTGAGAAAGGCAAAGAGTGTAAACTGATCCACTGTGTCAGTGTGTGTGTGTGTGTGTGTGTGTGTGTGTGTTTTACAGCAGAATATTGGTCCCAGGGGATCACCCACTGGTAGGTGTTTTGAGGTTTCCTGTTGTCCTTTGAGTGTAACACCCAGACCAGAGTTTCCCAAACCTGGTGCCCCCACAGAACACCATGTAGCAAGAAAAACATGAATAACAATGTTCAGTGCTCAAATAAGTTTGGAAAACTATTAAACAAAGGTAAACAGGCTTCCTCAAGACTTTCCAAAGGCATTAAGATGCTATTGTACATTGTAAATATGCACAACTGATATATTATGTTTTCTTTCATTTCAAACACCAATTAACCCTGGAATTCCTATTAATATCTAAGTCAAACATTCAGAGTTGGGAACTTTTGACTTAGACTAAACTCTGGACTCTTAGACCCCTTTACCCAAATCTCACCCCTTTTCTTAGCCCTTGAGATTGTGCCACTTAGGGGACAAGAGGCACAGCCTAACTCACCCTGAGAATTTCCAGGCCTACCAGAAAGAGGCAGGCCCTGACCTGTCTTACTGTATGACACATGTTGGGAAACTTTTCATAAGTGAAGGCAAAAGACAAAATCCCCTAACGAGGAAATGCAAAGAGATAAAAGGACACTGCAACAGAAACAAGGTCTCCTCATATTGAATCTCTATCCCTACTCCCACCCCCAACTGTTATTGTGCTTGACCTTGACCCCTATCACCTCCTCCCCTACCGCAATCTTCTGCTCCTCTACCTGGAGAGAGTAGTTTGTCTGATGGGCTAAGGAGTTTTTCTCGCCCCCTGCTGGTCACAAGGCTGTTACTACAAATATACTCAGATACTGGATTACAGCTATCTGTATCGTACTATTCTCTCCACCGTACATTGTAAACTGAAATTTACAGAGCGTTTAACAATATTTTAATTAATATTTCCTTTTAAAGGTGGAGCTAAAACTAAAGCATTGACAGGAGTTCTAGAAATGAGTATGGTATGGCTGAAACACGGGACAATGTCCCACTGGCATTAGGAATCATCTAATGCCTCACTTACAAAGAATTCCTGGTGGCATGCAGTGTTCAAACTCCCTATAGATTGGCATAAAAAATAATCATCGTAACTCTGATGTGCAAGATGTTCATGGAAGCCAGGGTCCTGGTCACATAGGACTTCAATGAATTCTTCTATGGAGATAAAAAGGGCAGCCACTTATCATGGAATTTTATTCTCTGTTCTGTTTGGTGGGTCACAAGAAATATTTCTTTTTGGATTTTTTTCCTAGAAAATAATAATGTGAAGTGAACTGGAAGAGTAGAAAGTGCACTCATTTTGGAATCAAATAGACCAGGGATTGGACGCATACAAGTTCTGCCACTTCTAGCTAATTACCTTGCATAAGTTTATTAACTTATCTCAGCTTTAGTTTGCTCATCTATAACATGAGGATAAAAACACCTAACTCAAGTGATTAATATGTGAATATTATCTGGTGTTTATGGGTCATAATAGGTATTCTATAAATTAGGACTGCTTTAGTCTGAAATGAAAACAAGGTAAATAAGCAAATGCTAAAGAAGGATAGCACTAATAAGAACTATTAAATTGTGTCTATGGCAGTTGCTATTCCATAATATAATTCATTTACCTAATTTGACCGTAGGTTATATCGTAACTCCTGTCTGACAAAGTACAGCATGAAATGAGCTATGTCTCTGACAGTCAGATCTAGCATGACAACAGTTAGAACTAATTGGTGGACGGGAGCCTTTGTCAGCTTACCTTTGGGGAGTTTTTGTAAGACAAGGGATCCGCTATCTAAAGTTTGGATTTATTTTAAGTTTTCGTTTAAAGCCAGTCTTGAAACCATAGTTCCATACTATTTGCAAATAAGAAAAGAAACCAATGAGATAACATTGTAAAATATGATTGAAATCATAGATTCAAACATCCAGTAGATAGTTTAATGTTAATGTTAATTGTTGTTTGAGCACCTCCACTTATAATTTTAGGACAGAATAGGCCTGAGGTTTGTTCTGACCTAGACATGTGTCACTTTGAGTGTGACTCACACCCAACACTCAACCTTTATGAAACATAGTAGTGGAAAGCCACACATTAAAGGTGAAATACAACCTGGCCACTCCAAATCAGATGCATCTTCCTAGGGGTACTCTAAGAGAGTTGGAATGTGGGTTGGTGGTGTTCTAGATCAAATAAGTGTTTGTTAGAAAACAAACGCAAACATAGAAAACATATGATCCGGGAAGTATAACATCAGACTAAATGCCAGGGTACTCTGATATATAAGTTGGAGTTTCGGTGGAAAAATAGAACCACTGTAAGTATCACTTGAATAAGGAAATTTATAGTGGAATTAAGGTTTACACAAATGTGGAAGGAGCTAGGGAAGTAAAGATTCGGCAGGTTGGAGAATTGGGAGACAGTTACTGATGACTTCACCCTATGGCTCTAGAGAAGGTAGAGAAGCTGGAGGTCACTCAGGAGTCTGAGGAACTACTGCTTCTGTTCAGCATGACCTAGAAGACGGTAGCCACAGAGACATGGTAAAAAGCCATCATGTCTCATAGCCATGCCTTCTGGGAATATGGCTTCCTCTTAGCTCCAAGTGTCAAAGTTCCTCTCATTAACAGCCTCTAAGTCAGAACCGTACAGGGAAAGAAAGGTATTTGGGGAAATGTAGTTCCCAGCCTTGGAAGGAAGTGGTAAGTGTGCTGAGTAAGAGACAACCTAGCTCACGTGAGTCAACCCAGATCACGTGGTTACATTTTGTGCAGAGAGGTCCTGGCTCTCTCTGAGAAGTGATGAGAGCCTCACAGAATGTTTGGAAAGACATAGGTCCCTTAGTATCATTTTAGCATTCTACCTATGAGCATTTGATGGATAAAAATAAAAGCAAAATGGCTTAGTCAAAGGTAAATCAAGAAAAAAGAGAAATCAAGCTTATTGAAGCTCTTTTGTGCAGCAAGCATTAGTGGATTTACATCTATTATATCATTTAGTCTCACTCCATAGATTGTTGTTTGTTGTTTTATTTTTTCATTTTACAGATAGGGCTACTTCATTTTAAAGGTGAAATAAATGGCCCCTAAATCATTTAACTGGTAGATGATAAAGTAGATAGAACATAGGTTTGGATCTAAACACAGTGTTATTTCTGCCACATTGTAACTCATCCCATGGAAGGGAGAAAAATTTTGATGTGCTTAGAGCAAATCACAAGTATTTTTAATATTAATAGAAGCCTAACATTGGCATTTGTTTAAGCCTTGATGTGTATTTTGTGGCCCTACCTGAATCAGTATAACTAGGAGAATCCAAATTTTAAGCTAGTTCTCTGGATGATTTTGTCTACCTCATAGTCTGAGAATCACTGATTCCTCAATCAGCAAGGTGAACACAAAATCAGTTAGGAGAAAGAAACAATTTTACTACAACTATTAGAGTAGGATATATTAAAATACAGAATTATGCAAAGGTTCTATAAACAAGAATGACAGCCAGGTCAAATTCCTAACCTCTTTGTCAATCGTTGCTTTCTATAATTGCCTTCCTGGAATTAAATAATATGTTCTGATTATTTCCAAATTAAAAAGAATCTCAAATGAGAAAAAGAAAAAACGTAAATGTTTACTTCTTCCTAGGAAACATCAGTAGTTATCTTAAGGGCATAACATTTTCAAATATATATTGAAGTCCATGACTATTTTCATGCCCAGCTAATTGTCACACGTTTAGCAAATAGCCATATAATGCAGTCAAGTAGCAATGCACTTGAATCCATTTTCGTTTCCTAGTACCCTCAGCCCTCCAGTGACCTGGCAGATGCTGCAGCATGCCGTAGTACGTGCAGTCATCATTCAGGAAATCAGTACATCCTGTGCCTCTGGTCCCAATTTTTAAGTTGAATATAATGGCCTTGATTGGAGAGACATCTCTTTTTTATGTAGAGATCTTTGCCAGACTGAAGCTTATGTTCTAAACACATGCAAGAACATAAGGAAAATTATATTAAGAAAATAACCATAAAATTTTAAATGTATCACCTAGAGGATTTAAGCAAAGAGGAAATTCCTAATCATGCTGTTCTCTGTGGAGCTAAGCAATTGTGCTCCTGTTTTTCTTCTTTGGTAACCGATACATTTTAAAAACCAGTTCTTAGTTGGCCATAAAGTGAAAACACACAATATTTAGATCTGATAACTTAAGGAAATTATCAGTTCATTTTAGCCAAGTACCCAGTGTCTATACATGTAATGTATAGTACCTCTCGCTTAGTAAGAACTGAACGAAATAACTAAAGCTAATTTTTTCCCCATTTTGTTTCTCTTTAATGCTTTGACATTTATGAAAAATTTTTTTAAATTTGTTTCATGTAATATTTCATCTGTTTTTCCTAAACTATATACACCATTAAATAAATGTTTTAAATCTCTAGGGTAAGAATTATATACTCTCTTCATTTGAAAGCCTCATTGTCTAACACCCAGCTCGGCATAGTAGATGGTGTACAATAAATAATTACTGAAGCGAATACGAGTGAATGGGGGTGGGGGGAGCGGGTGCTGAAAGGGTGTGGATGGCAGTTGCCAGGCTGCCTCTTACATGTTATTCCCGACAGAATGTCTTCCATGAATTAATGATTCAGAACACCAGGTGGTCAGCCACAAGCTTCCTAAAAAGGGAAACAAGCAGGAGGAGAGGAGGGTTTCAGCATGAGAGCTTAAGTTTTACCACAGCGAATTCAGAATCTTTCATTTTCACTTCCAAACGTAGGCAGCTGGTGTCACAGCTTCATTCCAACTGTTCGGGATGGTGCTTGCGACGCAGAGTGTTACTGGACTCCATCGCACTCCCACGATGCTTCCAAGTTCTGATGAGCTCAAAGATTCATTTACACTTACATTAACCTTACTAGGTAAAATACTTGTATTTTAAAAGTCACATCTCCAGTTTATGTTAATTAAAATGGATGAAAAACTATAAATTATTTTAAAACTCTCTAGGAATTAAACTTGGCAAGACTACAGCAACTGAGAAGAAAATTTTTACTGGTATCAAGGCTCCTCTTTATTTTATAGTTGTACCTCCTTTGGAGTCCTGAGGGTCATATAAGGGCAGAGACCAGTTTGGCTTAAAACTCTGGCCAACTTTATTGAACCCATGACTGCCCAGATAATAACAAGGCCATGGATCTCTCAAGCCTAACTCCAAAGAATACAGTTTTCGACCAAGGCATATTTAAACATGAACATTTGCATATGTGTGTGTGCATACACACACACACACACACACACACACACACACACACTTTTTTCATTGAAATATTAAATAATCTTTTAACATATAAGCATCCCCTCTCATCATCATAGCAACTCATAGCCCAAGATGTGATTAAAAACACTGCCAAAGCAACCTTTATCCCTAATTTAATTGTTTTGACTGTGTGATTTGATCTTAGTTTTTGGAGAGCTCATTGTATCTGATGATATTTAGCATCTGTTCGTGAACATGAACATATTTTCAGATAGATGGCACTCAATGTGACATCTCAGCTAATATCTTCTTCTATATGTATCAGAAGTAGGTCAGACAACTATCAAGATTCCACACATCCTACACATTAACCTGATAAAGGTAGAAGGTAAAATGCTTTCATGTTACAAGACAAGAGAATGTACCAATTATCACCAACTGGTCCTATTTAACAGTTAAGAAATCACAGGATGGAGTACATTTAGGGAAAATTCTCCCACATATATTTGAACCCAGGCCCCTACCACCTAAGTAGGAGGTCCAAATTGCTCCCTAACTCTAATTTAATCATCCATTCAGTGAAAAATGTTTCTGCAGCTACATCAGCAGCTCCGCAAGTTCGTTTACATAACTGTCCTGTACTGATACTGTGGTTGCACATCTTGGGAAATGCTCTTAATGTAGGGAATGAGGTGACTCCAGTGTAAAACGTTAGTACTTGTAGTTCCTGAGTAGTATTGCTGCTACAATTGTGTTTGAAATACTGACACTTAATTGTTTTTTTAGCCAGATAAGTGATATTTATTGCATCTCTTCATTAGTCATTTCAATACAACAAATTTTTTTGAGCCCTTGGTTTTTTTTTACATTTTCTATCATAAAAACAAAAACAAAACTGACACTTAGTTTTAATTTAAAAGTGATGACACCAGATAACAGCAAGGTGCAATCAATATCAATTCTGCCCAAAGACCAAGACCAACTTTGGTGAAGAAGTAAAGCAACTGGAACTCACATACATTAATGGTAGGAATACCAAATAGTACAACCGCTTAGGAAAACAGTTTTGTAAATTTTTATGCAGCTAACTACATACTTGTCATGCAATGAGAAATTATACTCCTACATATTTACCAGGAGAAATAAAAATATACTGTATTTTGATAATAAAGGCTTTCAGTCCAATGATTATAGCAACATTATTCATAATAGTAAAGTAGGCCAGATAGGACTTGGGAAAGAATTGTGTTGCTTATAAATTATACCTCAAGAAAGCTTATTTTAAAAATATATGAAGTAGTGATTTGCAAGAAAAGGCATGGGTTTCAGAAGTTCCATTGCTATAAATCTCTAAGAAAGACCTCACTTTGTCATTATGCAGCTTGGGGAGGATCACTCTAGAAGTTCTCAAATTCTATGTCTTATTTCAGAATCTCTGCCTGAAATTACTGATGGACACAGTGCAGATGATATCTATATAAACCTGGGAATATGTAGACGTTAGAAGAGAGATAAGTAAAAAGTATGCCAAATCCATGCTATTAATACATTTTTGTTAGGTTTCTGAAAAACTTTTTATAAAATGGTTACCAGAGGGTAAGGGGGGAGGGGGGTGGTAGAAGAGAGTAAATGGGGTCAAATATATGGTGATGGAAGGAGAACTGACTCTGGATGGTGAACCCACAATGTGACATATAGATAATATATTATAGAATTGTACACTTAAAACCTATATAATCTTACAAACCATTGTCAACCCAATAAATTTTAATTAAAAAGAAAATAAATTCTTATTGTGATTTTTGTGTGTGTGCATATGTGTTGTATGTTACTTGAAATATTTAAGAGACTATGTCTCATTAGAGAATCTGGAAAATATTTAAAAGCATTTTCTTGTTACACCTGATTTATTTGAAAATGAATAAAAAAGGTTGAATGTTGTTAGGTTTTATATTTTGAGTTTTCAGTTTAATTTCAAAAAATACATACCAATTACAAAATATAGTTCAGGTCTTTGAGTACAAAGTCTTTCCAATTCTTTGACTAAAAATGTTTTTACCATTTGGCAATACGCATTTAAGAGGATATAATATCAATCTACAAGCTTAGGGTTTAGGATATATACATTTACTTTTTGTTATTCAATTTATTTCTATAGCAAGTCCTCATTCTAATGGAGTTGTAGGATTCCTCTGTGTTTCTTCTTCCTTCCCATTGCCCAAAGTCATTTTATTCCCCCCTGAGTTTTCAGGCTTTTAAAAACCAAAGCCAGCAATCCATTTTTGCCTCTCTTTTCAGATGCAAACATATTCTTTCTCTGGGTGCCATAGCCAAGTTGCTATAACGAGGTGTGAAGCAGGCATGTGGAGTGCAAATAAATTAATTATGAGTAAAAGCACCCATATATATTTCAGAAATATTGTGCTGCTGCAGCACCAAGAGCAGTAAAACTTTGCATGCAATTTTTATTTAGTCACTTCGTTTCTGGAAAGCACTTTTCAGGAATTAGTCAGGAATGGGGACTACATCTTAGCTGAAGGCCATCCATTACAGATTATCCTTGATAATGAAAATTGTTAGCAATCTAAATGCCCAACAAAGAATAATTATTTAAATAACTACAGTACAATCTCTCAATGGAACATTATTCAATAATAAAAATAATGTAAAAATATTATAGGATGTAAAATGCTATTCAGAATATACTATCAAGTTGAAAAATCAAGTTATGCATGATTATATATTGCAAAAAAGTATATATGTCATTATGAATAAATAAAATTGTTACAAGTCTTGATAGTTTTATGAAAGAATAAAATAGGTGCTCTCACAGAATGATAACAGAAGCCATTGTAAAAGATGGTCAGGAAAGTCCTCAGTTGTATGAAGGTTTCATTCAACTGAGACCTGTAAGTTTTCAGCCATGAGTAAGACAGTGCAACATGGAGAAATCATTGGAAATGGAAAAAGAAACAAAATACAGAATGAAATTGAGTTTACCTTGAAATATTTCTTCCCTCTATTGTCTCTCCATTCTCACAGCCTCAACTACTTTCTGGACCGCCATTATCTCTTGCCTGAATTATTCATACATCTCTAAAATGGCATCCTTGTTCTGGATTTTTCACCATCCCATCCAGTCACCACATTGTAGCCAAAATGATTCTTTTGGAACAACTCAGATCATGTCATCACCACACTTAAAATCCTTTAAGAACGCACATTTACTCTTAGAACTAGGATGGAAGTCCGCCCTGGGTTTATGGGGCTCTGCAAGCTCTCGCTCCAGCCTTCTTCACTAGCCCAACCCTTTTTCTCTAAGCACCCTCCACTCTATACTTCTGCCATATCTAACTTCTTTTATTTATTCACACTTACTATTTTCTGTCACCTTAGAGCCTTTGCCAATGGTGTACCTTCTGCCTGAAATACTCTGTCCACCCTACTCCCTTTTGTCTGATTAAATCTTTCACATCCTTCAGGTCTCACCTAAGACATTATTTGATTGAGGAAGCCTTCCTTGAACCCCCAGATTTGAATAGGTGTCCTTTTTAGGTTGTTTATAATGTACTCCTATTCCCTTCTCACCCACCACCCTGTATTGTAATCTTCAGTTTATCATCTGAACCTCTAGACTGTAAATTCCACTTCGCAGGACTTTCCTTTCCCTGTTTTATCTTGAAGATCTAGAATAGGTTCTAACATAGAGGGAGTGCTCAATAAAGACATACTGAATTAATGGATACATGAATGAATGAACGAATGAATGACCAAAAAATGTTTTTTGATTGGATGATGAAAATATGGATGGTTTTTGCTTCTTTTTGGAATTCTTCATATTCTACATTTTCTACAAAGAACTTGTATTCTACTAAGGAAATAATACATGCTTTAGATGGCCCATCAATTACTAATGTGGAGATGGCTAAGACTTCCCAGAGTATCCCAGGACTTTAGGCTAAGCTGAGTCTAGGAGCAGGCTCAAAAATTCAAGGTCTTGAGAGTGGGCAGGATCTGGTGCTGGGTGCTGCATCACCTATGTCAATGCTGAAAGGACAAGGCTGAGACAGGAGAGTCCAGGTGTGGGCAAGTAACCTTTAGGCAGGGACCTAATGCAAAGCCAGGGCAGGCCATCCAACTCAGCCAGCCTTTCATGGAGACTGGCAGACAGACAGACTACACCCAGTTGTCAGACAACCAGATTCCTAGAAATCCATAGAAGGGATTGGGATACGAAGGGGTAAGTGGGAAAAGAAATCTGGAAAACATTTCTCAAGCAAAGAGAAGATCACAGCAAGAATTGCGGTGATTTGATGGGGAGTTTACATCCTCAGCATCAGTGGACACCAGGAAACTTTTAATACTGTTGACAGTAGGAGGATCATTTTATGGCTCAAAGACCACTGGAGTGGCTGTCATGAGACCAGTATGAAGGCTACTTGCTTTTTGTGTGACCCCAAGAGAGAAACTTATCTTGTGGGCCTCTGTTTCCATCTTTGTAAAACTGAAAAGTTAGCCTCGCTGATCTCTTCAGGGTTTTTATTTTTTCAATTAAACTTTCTGTGGTCTCTCATTCTGGGCTGAATACCCAAGACGTTCAACAAAATAAATGTTTTTGAAGAGATATAAGTAGGAAATGATTCACCTGTATTTATTACTGAAGCATAGAATAAATTTTCTGATTTTCAGATAACAACTTGACACATGCTTGATAGTTTCTGAGTAAACTTGCTGTATATGTGATGTAACATAGTAAATTTAGATTGACTCTAGTTTAATCTAAAAGCCACAGACATCTGACATATTTGCACTCAGAAAATATAAAGATTTCATTTACTGCTAATGCTTGGCGCTAGAAATACCTGAAAGTCAAACACAAGTCATTTATTTTATGATTCATTTCTAACAACTTTGGGAAAACATCATTTAGTAATTCAGCATCAGTGCTATGAAGAGAGGCAAAGTAATGTTAGGAAATATTGAAATTCTCTCTATAGAACATTAGAGAAAACCACATCTAAAAGAATATTCTGGACATATTCTGCATTAGCTCTTTACTCCCCAAATCTCTTTGCCTCTGAAATGATTCCATCATGACATTTCCCTAACCCTGTCTTGGTTGGAGGCAGAAGACAGAGGTAAGCTCTCTCCAATTTAAGACCATCTTGCCACAAGCCTTGCTCTGATGTTTGTGACCTAGAGACACCTGCTCCAACACCTGGCATTTTGAAATCTGCTTTAACCCGCATTATAATAGTCAAGTCCCCCTCCCTGGAATTTTCCTGATGCTATCCCTGCCCTGGATATTCTCTCCTGACTAATTTTCAGGATCCTTGGGGTCACAAAAAGAAATTACGCACAGATTAATTTCAGTAGTGATGGCTTATGGTAGGAATTTTCCCCATAGGTTGGCGTGGCCAGCAGTGCTACATTGCACCCAGGGCAATGCCAGACTTAGATGTATAATAGCCATGATGAGTCCCAGAACAATAACTAAGCATTGTTCAGGAAAACAACTACTCTTCTTCTTCCTCCCCTTTCTTTTTCTATTAACACAAATAAGAAGAGATGATACGACTGTACCAAGTTGTTACCATCTACCTTGTGTCTCAGAGGCACCTGACCTCTCTTGTGTTAGCCACAAAGATACTTTCAGACAATGTACTCAAATCTGGCCAAATCAGCTAGACCCTAGATAGCAAGATTGGGTTCATTTGACCTCCAAGCATGGTTGTGTCATGTGAATAGAAGAGAATTTGGGAATCTCTTACTTCAAAATGGGGCAATGTCAACAAGCAGGCACCTTGGGGCTTTATGAACTTACTATCTGAGTAGATTTCATACAAATAGGAAGGACAGTTCATAAGCAAAGATACCATGAAGCCACTGTGGGTCTATGCACATTCACCTACCTGCTACAGGCGCCCCTTGGAGAACATGCAGTTCCCCTGACTCCACTGGGAGATATTTAGAAAGACTACCTGTAACATCAGGTCAATTCTATGAGTTCTGCAAAAAGGTTTCACTGAGGATGAGCAATTGTGATATTATGCCAATATATTTTAGAGTTGGATTTATTCTGTAAGAAATTATGGGACATTGATATAATCCCATTTAACTCTGAACTATAAGAAAAAAGTGTGTGTTTCACTCTTTGCCAATGGAATATGGAAGCCTTTCAACCGGAGGCATATCCAAGGGTTCCTAAATTCACTCTCTAAAAAATGAAATGCCAGCTCCACAGTTGAGTTTGGCTTTACACTAAAACCACCCATTTCAACAATAAATCTGTCATGTGAGTTGAGGTGAAAGTGTGAGAGAAGATTTGTTAATGATCTGTGTGTATCATCTTTTATTTATATGTATTGTGATTATTTATGGACAGTATTTAATTTTTTGTCTTGTAATGTGTTTTATAATTACTAAGTTTATTTTTGTCTTTTTTTTTCTAATTTCTGTTGGAATTGTCAAGGTTTGTTTTTCCTCCCTTTGCCTTAAAACCGTTTGGGAAATTATCCATGTTATTTCTATTATTTTAGCAGTGATCCTTAAATTTTTAACTTATAAACTTCATTTAACCATGGCTTAATTTTTATCTACAATTCTACCTTCCTCCTTTAAAAATTATTCTAAAATGCTGTAAATATAATCACCCTTCTCTGTCTTAAAAACCTAAAAACTTTATTGTCTATTATCTTGTTTTTAAATGGAAAAATATTACTTATTTTTACGCTATTGAGATTTACTCAGATCTTTCTCAGTTTCTTTACTTATCCTTGCTTTTTGCATCCAACTCCTTCGCCTTGGCTCATTCTTTCTTCCTGAGATATATATACTTTAGTATTTCTTTCAGTAAGTGTGTGAGAGTAGTAAAATCTCTCAATCATAGTATATCTGAAAATACCTTTAGTTTACACTCATTCCTGAATAATAGTTCAACATCCCATAGAATTCCACATTAATAACAATTATGATTCAGCAGTTTAAAAATATCCCATTATTTTCACACCTCCACCGTGGTGATGAGAAATCTGGTGTGACATCAAATCGTCCTTCTTTGTAGATACTTCTCAATCCTTGGATTAGATCTTCTCTGCCTACACTATAGTGTGTCTACGTCTATATACAGGTTTATTTTTATATTTAGGGAGACAGGGAGTCTGTCTGAATAAAATATAACCGGGGATTGATTTCCTTCAATTCACAAGGACTACATCGAAATTCTTTTCAAAGTTTTCCCTAGGTCTACGTTTAACCACCTCCATTAATTGCTTTACAGTGTAGGGTCTACGCTTCCACTAGGGTAATCATTTAAAATATAAATTGGATTATGTCACTTTCCTGCTTAAAACATTAAAGATATTCCTGAGTTCCTAGAATAAAAACCAAAATCCTAAAAAAGATTGGAAGGACCAACATCACCTCTCCGATTGATCCTGGGCTTTTTCTTTTCTCTTTTACTCTTGGACATTCAGTCACATTGGCCTCCTTTAAATTGTTCCCCCACTTTTGCCCAGTTAACATCTAGTCATTTTTGAGATCTCATTTACTATCACTCCTAAAATTAAGCCTTAGTAACTAATTAATAATTATTAATTAGTTTATTAATTAATGTCTTGTTAATTAATTAACTAAATTAATTATCCGACCCCTTGGACTATATCAGATCTTTCTAAGACACACTCTCATAACTGGCCGCACTTTGTTTCAAAGGCCAATAGGACTATAAATATATGACCATATAATTGTGTATCTTGACCATCTGAGGGCAGGAATTTCTCTCTTTTGCTCCCTGTATTATCCTAGTAACAGCATAATTCTGGTTATTTGGTGGTTATTTCAGAAGGCTAACAATAAAACAATACTTTTTAAACTACCAGTATGTTCTTATTTATTTCCCTTACATGCATGGAAGGTATCTATTGCCTGTTACCCTAAGAAAATTGCTTATTAACATTTAGCAGACCTGATATATCATTTCTACCAACTTTCACCCCTTCTAAATTTGCAATTTGTATTACATGGGACTATATTTTTAATACAGTTAATCATAAGCTGTCATTCGAAAAATAGGTGAAGGTCAACGTGATATTTTGCTTTGGACAATGTTTCCCGAAGGTGATCACTGGTGACTTTTTCTCTTCTACATATATAATTCATTGGTGTTTAAATTTGTTTTTGCTAAGAAGTCAAAGAATTAAAAATTAATTATACACATATACATGAAAGTAAATATGCTTTGGAAAGAAAAAAAACAAACTGCTGTGGGGATCATACGCTCAGCTAAGCAGGAAGCTGCCATCTGGAGAAACAACTTTCACACTCTGGAGATTGAAGTGGCCTTATATTGCCAAATGTGACGATTTTCTTTGACGGCACATTTATTAAAGATATAATTGTACTGATATAATCCAAGGGAAATACAGTCTGACTGATGGAAGAAGAATGGAAGGTAGTTTTAATATCGCCCTTACAAAATAAACTGTGACCAGCCAAAGACTTGGTTTAGCACTAGTCCTTATTTAAATGATGATTTTTTCCGCTTAGTTTACACTTCTATCAAAATTATAATTTGAAATCTCTAGCTCACTTTTTTTCAAAAGAAAGGAATAAAAATCTTGTTTCCCACTGTAAACAAATACTAGTGATTCCCTACCCCTACCTCCATCCCTGCCCAAGCCTGCACACATAGAAAATACAATTGCTTTCTTTGTTTCTCCTTCTCCTTCTCCTTTTTTCTTCTCTTTCTTCTTTTCCTTCTCCTTCTCCTTCTCCTCTTCCGTCTTTTTCTTCCTCTTTTATGAGCATTGCTTGTGGCATGTCCAGCAATTTGGGCTAGCACAGCAAATACCCCACAGCAATTATAATCGAGCTAATAAGTCAAGTTTTTCCATGGTAACAACTTTAAGGGACATATGAAACTGGATGTGTGTGTGTGTGTGTGTGTGTGTGTGTGTGTGTAAGATAAATATACTGAATATACACACACTATATCTACATATACACATGCATATGTATGCATACACATACATATATGTATACAATATATACATGTGCATATATGCACATATGTGTACATGTGTGAGATATATACTGTATATATACTATATGTATATGCACATGTGTACATACGAGGACAGACAATTAGGTTCACACACTCATCCTAGAAAAAGTGCTACATACCTCATTGCTGAATATCATTATGGTCACCATTGAAGTACTCCCCTTGGGAAGCTTTGCACTGATGCCAGCACCTAGTTCACCTTACAAAGCAATTTTGGAACTCTTTTTCTGGAATGGCCATCAGAGCTGTCATCGTATTACCCTTGATGTCCTAAATGTCATCAAAATGCCTTCCTTTCAACATTTCCTTTATCTTCAGGTAAAGAAAGAAGTCATTGGGGGTCAGATCAGGTGAGTGGGGGCAGTGTTCCAATACAGTTATTTGTTTACTGGCTAAAAGCTCTTTTGTGAGCTGGTGCATTATTGTGATGCAAGAGCCATGAATTGATGGCGAAAAGTTCAGGTCATTTTCATCTAATTTTTTCATGAAGCCTTTTTAGCATTTCCAAATAGTAAACTTGGTTAACTGTTTCTCCAATTGGTACAAATTCTTAATGAATAATCCCTCTGAGATATATATATGTGTATATATATATATATATATATATATATATATATATATATATAAAGTTAGCAATATCGTTGCAACAAGTTCACGAACTTAATTGTCTGACCTCGTATGCATTTATATGACACTTGCCTCAAAGTATGTATTTTTTATAACATGTTTGTGTCAAAATTTGCATTTAGCTTCTGTATCAGAAACACAGACTAACAGTGGCATACACGTGACAGAAGTTCCCTCTCTTGTGTAAAAGAAGTCCAGAAGTAGGTGATCTGGGCTGACATATAGCTAGCGCCACAGTCACCAAGGGTGCATATTTCATCTATCGTTCTACTCTGTCAACTTTAGCATGTGTTTTCATTTTCTTTTTATTTATTTGTTTGTTTGTTTATTTATTATCATTAAAGTTTACTGGGTTGACAATGGTTAGTAAAGTTACATAGGTTTCAGGTGTACAATTCTATAATACATCATCTATATATCACATTGTGTTTTCACCACCCAGAGTCAGTTCTCTTTCCATCACCATGTGTTTGACCCCGTTTACTCTCCTCTACCAATCTCCTCCCCCCTCACCCTCTGGTAACCACTAAACTATTGTCTGTGTCTATCAGTTTTTGTTTCTTTGTTTATTTGTCTTTTTCCTTTGTTGCTTTCAGTTTCCTCATTGACCTAGATTTCTGCTTGAGCTCCAGCCACCCCATTCCAGCTCTGGACTAGAAGCAGGAGATAGAGAGAGGGCAATGTGAGTTTCCTGTAAGCCCCACCCAGTGGTTTTCATTTAATTCTCATTTATGCAAGGAGGCTGGGAAATTAAGTTTCTCAGCAGGACACTCCTCCCTGTTTTAATTGCCAACTCTTAATAATTTTATGCCATTGATGTAGTGGGGATATAAGCAATTGTTTTTTTGATACCTTATTTATAAATTTTGCATATGGTCCAGCACCACCTTTGAAATGTGGAAACTTTTTTCTCATGGTGTCGCCACCAAATTTTATTTCAAACTAAATAAATGTTAACTATTATTATTGCCCAAAGAAAGGGGGCATAAGTGCTAGCACTGGGGTAGTGATCAAAGGAAATTTTAGTTCTATCTGTTATATTTTTTTAGAGGAACAATTAAGTCATACACTATGTGTAAAATTTAAAATATTTCTACAGTAATTCTTTCCACATGGATAATAAGTTTTTCCAGTATTATTTATTAAGTAAAGTCTATGATGCTACCTTTGCATATATCAACTTTCATAGATGTTGGTCTCTATTCTATTACTTTGGTCAATTTGTTTATTTCTATGCCAATTTGCACTCTCCTGGTTATTACAGCTTGATACTCATTATCTTTATAGAAAACAATCCCCCTCCGCATAGTCCTTTTACTCCAGAGAGCCTGAGCTTTTCTTGACTTTTGTTCTTTATAAAAATTTTAGAGTCAGCATCTCAAAATCACAGCCAACAATCTGAGGACGATCCCTTTCTCCCAACCCCTGAAGTCTAGACTAAAAGAAGGAGGTTTGTCATAATTAAACATACTCATATGGCTTCAACCTCTTCTTTCTCTTGTGGTGACTGTCTTCTTCCTTATTCCCAGATAATTGATGGTGATATTAGCCAATCACAAACTTCCTCCTGAAGGTCACTGAGCTATAGATTTCCTCTATTTTCTAATAGAGATTAGTATTAAGTAGCATGCACGTAAGAGTTTCATGACTTAATGCAATATAGATATGCAAGTAGGATAAAGGCTAGAGAAGGTCCCATGTTGTTTTATTTCCCTCGTTATATTATACATGAATTACCATGTGGACTTAGAATGGCCTGTATCTTACTAAATCATCCTCTTTGAGTGACAGTTTAGCAAACCCATATTTTCACAGACGAAGAAAACATTGTAATATGGCAAATAGCCAACAAAACCCCTAATGAATTTTTAAAAGAATTTGGCAATAGTTCTTGACACACTCTGTCTCTTGTTTTTCTCATTTAAAGTCTGGCCATATTTTTAGGTCAACACATCAAGATTAAACTCACATATTTGCATACTATTCATTATCAGGAATACTGCAATAAACAAAATAGAAAAGGTCTGTAAATAAAATTTTAATTATTTTGTTCTCTGTGTGGCATTACCAGAGTCTCTCCTGTTTCCCCAAGGTGAAGCTGATTGCCACTTCCTTTTTTGCCATCATTTTTTCTCTGAATTTACTTCTCCTCTAGCACATTTGTCTCAATACAATTACTTATTTATATCCTTCAATGATTATTTCATTCATCACCTCTCTGACTTGTCCTTATTTCTTCTTCCTCCATTGAGTTTTGACATTAATTTCTTCATTGTGCCATACTTTTTTCCAAGTCTTTCTCTACATGGTTGTGTTATTGTGTAAATTTAATCATTCTTTGTATTCCCAGTTTGTGACCTAATGCAAGGAACATTTGAATTCATAAATATTCAAATGTTCAAATTTGAATATTCAAATTCGACTATTCAAATAGTCAAATGAATGAATTCTCTCAAGTTTTCACCAATAACCTTCATGAAGAGGCCTCTAAAACCTTATATACAATATTTTAACTACTACTAACTACTACAAACTAGTAGTTAGATGTTTCTTTCTAGATGTCATGTTATGTTCAAATACCCAATATTTTGAAAACTGAATTTACCATCTTTTTTCACCCTTTCCCTTTCCTCTGCCAGATTCCTTTCTTGACTTTTTAATAATGTTTAACTATCATTGGTTTGAGTCTATCCTAACATATTGACTCTGTTTTCTCTCTTGTCAGTCAGGTTCTATTGGTGGAATTTTTTCTAATATTTCTTACGATCATCCTTTCTTTTTCTCATATTAACTAACAGCCAGATTGAAGGTATGCCTCTTCTCATGGCTAGTCTATTACGATAGACATTTAACACGGTGACTCACAGACCCTCAAAGGATCTTATTAACAGGTGAACATATGTCTATGTGTGAACAGTAAATGATATGTTCACAATATTTTTGGAAAGAATAGGAAGTTGCATAAAGGTGTGCATAAGAGATCCATGGTCCACATGCTTCAGTTGTCACATCTGCCCAAAGCTAGAGAATTAAAGCAAGTTGGAAGCACTGGTGTTTTGACCACCAGGCTGGTCTTAGAGGAAACTATAAAGGTTCATCGACAGGAACATCATTAATAGAGCAGAATGTTGTAGTAGTCTGACCTCATCTATTTACCCCTTTGTCCTTTTTGAGAGCCTCCCTCATCCTCCCTGTGCCCACTCCCTGAGGCACCACTCTTCTGACATACCCCCCTTTAGTTCTCACTATCTTGGAATATTGTTCAAAGCTCAACACTTCCCACTTTTCCACTGAATCCCATTCTCTTAGGTTAGTCATCTTATAAGGCAATAGCTAATAAGATTCACTCATCCATTCATTCTATAAATATTTAATAAGCACTACTATTTCAGGATTGTTTTAATCCTAGAAGGCAATAAAAAGTAGCTCTTGCAAAGACACAGTTGGCTACTTTGCTAACTGCCTCCCCTGACCCATCAATATGTCAAATTCTTAAAAAGGATGATCAGAAGACATTGGTTTCAGGTCTTAGCACTACCATTCTCAGTACGTGAGGTAGTACAATTCCTTAAAATATCTTTGTTCAATCACATTATTTATAATAATTGTATTTCCCTTACATTTTACACACATATATATATATACATACAGAGGGTGCCAAAAAAATGTCTACACATTTTAAGAAAGGAAAAAACTATACTAAAATTGTAATACTCAATATATACTGATAACAGAAGATGAATACAAGTCATGTGTATACATTTTTTTGGCACCTCCAGTATGTATATATATACACACACATACACACACACATATACAAACACATATATACACACACACGAGGGTATGTACATATATACGTATAAGTGCATACCTTAAAGTATTAAAATATTCTTGGTACTATTAAGCATTCAATAAATACTGGCTATAAGAGGAGGCCCTAAATTCTCTGGGCATTTCAGTTCTTAAGACTCATGGGGATGGAGATTCAGAAGTCACACTAATTGTGCTGTGCCAGTTACAACTTCTGTACCTGTGTATCATGTAAAGTTGATTGACATTGATTATTTGTTTGGTTGATGGCATTAGGATTGTGAGTGAGTTTTAGTCATTAATCAATACAGAAGTTAAGCATAACTGACCTTTGAAGTCTGATTGAACTGAATTCCATTCTTTCTTCGTCACTTATATGCCATATGATCTTGTAAGAAATGGCATTAATAATTATCTGATTACTCATTCATTTAACAAATGTTTGCTAGGTACTTACTGCTTGTCAGGCACTATTCTAGGCCCTAGGGATACAGCAGTAAACCAGAGACCTGGTGGTGGCACTATTGGCACCCATAGCTTGGTAAGGAGAGGAGGGGAAAACAAATAAAATAAAAGAGATAGTTTTAGCCACCGCCTACAGTGATCGTGAGGATTTGTAAATTCTCCAGGGATGGAAGTTGCCAGGATAAGAGGAACTTATAGTGTAATGTGGGAACTAACCACACAAATAGACATTTGTCATACTGCACAGAAAACTAATAATAACAGTAAGCAGAAGTACTATGGAGACTGGGAGAAAGTGAGATCCCAAGAATGATAGAGTCTGGGCCATAGAAAGGAGTAATAGATTCTGGTCCATAGAAAGGAGTAATAGATTCTGGTCAATAGAAAGGAGTAATGGATGGTGACTGGCTACGAGGAGGAACAGCAGCAAGCTTCTTGAGACCAGTGTTATCATCTAAGGCCATCCTTTCATTTAGGCCAAATACTGCTGCTTGAATTATTTTCCACGTCAGTTGTTTTTCATCACATCAGATGTCTCCTAAAATATTTTATATCATTAGATCTCTCTTTTCCAAATGCCCAAGGCAATATTTTTCTAGACTCTTTTCAACGTTTCAGAAATGGTTACTAGGTTTGAGAGCCCAACCCAAGGAATTGGGAAGTACCAATCTGCTGCAAAAATTCTTTTTAGTTCTGTAGTCTCATCAAGATAAATCTTTTTTTAGGAATCATATTTTTTAGGTATCAAATTTACCTTCGGGAAATTCAAAATGGTGGGAAATGACAGCAATTACTAACCTAAACATTTCTGGCAAATGTCCACATTCCTAGTAATTGACCAGTCACTCTGGCCTCCAGGTGCAGAGCCACCTCAAGGAGCTCTTACAGGAGTCCTGGTGGATGGAAACAAAATGAGATCTTTGAGAGGAGTGCATGGCAAATGCCACAACCCATATCTGGACTTTTAGAAAATGCACCATTAACTTTTATTCAAAACCTCTAGGCTCCTATGAAAATCTAAAATGATTTATAGCAAAATTTTTTTTTGAAGCCTGGGGACTCTATATGTGGATAAACACTTGTGACTTCAAAGACCTTTTTTCTTCTTCAACATGGATTATAAGAGTCTATTTTATATGGAATTGGAAAAACTTGTAATTTGACAAGTATCAAACAGTAAAAGAACAAACAAACAAACAAACAAAAACGTAGGGTTTCTTCCAGATATAGATGCCAGAAAGACTTCTCTTATTTTGGCCCTCTCACATTGATTTCAAGGCCTGCATGAATCTGTGGGTGGTTTTTCACATTTTAACTTCATATGCACCATCAAATGTCAAATTGAGCACTGCAAAGAGTGTGATAAAATTTAGACTTGAGTATCTCTAGCTTGCTGACAAACTTAGTAATCTGTATGATTGCTCACATTTTCCACGTGATTGCAAGTATCAATATTGTGCAGAGTGCTCCTTGAAATTGAATTATTGTAGACATGTAGGTTGGAAAAATGATGTCAGCTAACTCTCATTTGGTTGAGTTTTGTGACCATGTGCTCATGACATTGGTGAGAGAAACAAGTAGATTGAAAGGGATTCTCTCTGCTGTCTTCTCCTCTCTGCCCTCACTTGCCCTGGTGGACCCACCTATGCTTCTGGCTGGTGACTTCCAAAGCTATGTCATCCATGTCACCTGACAGCTCTGTCCTTTGAGCTCCAGTCTATACCTGTAACTGTTGCCATAGGTCCCTGAAGCTCATCATGTCCAAAAATTAAATTCATTATTCGCCTTATCAAATCCTACCCATCTCCATCATGTCTTGGATTAATGCTCTACTATTCAGACAGTTGCATAAAACTGAAATTTCTCAGTGCTTCCCAGGAATTCCAGCACTCATATAAATGGAAAATTGCAGAGGAATAAGATTTCAGTAGAGAAGATATTAGGATGGTGCAAAAGCAATTGTGGTTTTTGCATTGTTGAAATTTGCTATTTGATATTAGAATACATTCTTAAATAAATGTTGTTATGTTATACATCATTTTAATGCACATTTCTCACTTTGTTTTTTGCTAATGACTTATTACTTGCTGTTTATTTTATATTTATTTTACACTATGGAAATGATGTTAGACAAAAAGCAAATTCAAGTGATTTTCTTATTCAAGTTCAAAATGGGTCGTAAAGCAGCGGAGACAACTCACAACATCAACAATGCATATGACCCAGGAACTTCTAACAAACATTCAGTGCAGTGGTTGTTCAAGAAGTTTTGCGAAGGAGAAGAGAGCCTTGAAGATGAGGAGTGGAGTGGCCGGCCATTGAAAGTTGACAACGACTAATTTAGAGCAATCGTTGAAGCTGATCCTCTTACAACTACACAAAAAGTTGCCAAATAATTCAATGTCAACCATTCTACAGTCGTTAGGCATTTGAAGCAAATTGGAAAGGTGAAAAAGCTCGATAAGTGGGTGCCTCATGAGCTGACCGAAAATAAAAAAAATCGTCATTTTTTGAAGTGTCATCTTCTCTTATTCTACGCAACAACAACAAACCATTTCTATATGGGATTGTGACATGTGACGAAAAGTGGATTTTATATGACAACCGGCAATGACCAGCTCAGTGGTTGGACCGGGAAGAAGCTCCAAAGCACTTCCCAAAGCCAAACTTGCACCAAAAAAAAGGTCATTGTCACGCTTTGGTGGTCTGCTGCTGGTCTGATCCACTACAATTTTCTGAATCCTGGCAAAACCCATTACATCTGAGAAGTTTACCCAGCAAATTGATGAGATGCACCAAAAACTGCAATGCCTGCAGCCAGCATTGGTCAACAGAAAGGGCCCGATTCTTCTCTAGGACAACACCCGACTGCACATCGCACAACCAATGCTTCAAAACTTGAACGAATTGGACTACGAAGTTTTGCCTCATCTGCCATATTCTCCTGACCTCTCTCACCAACCGACTACCATTTCTTCAAACATCTGGACCTCTTTTTGCAGGGAAAACGCTTCCACAACCAGCAGAATGCATAAAGTGTTTTCCAAGAGTTCGTTGAATCCCAAAGCATGGATTTTTATGCTACAGGAATAAACAAACTTATTTCTTATTGGCAAAAATGTGTTGATTGTAATGGTTCCTATTTTGATTAATAAAGATGTGTTTGAGCTGAGTTATAATGATTTAAAATTCACGAAACTGCAATTACATTTGCACCAACCTAATATCTATTTTAAGAAAGTCCTTTGATTTAGGCAATATTGTCACAATTCTCTGCAGAGTTTTGATTGTCTGTTAAAGAGTGTGAATAATTCAGTGTAACCAGTCACAATTGAAAAAATCCACTTCAAGTATGTTGTTCATTTTTAAGGTCTCAGCGATGCATTGTTTTTACCATTAACTAAATTCCAGGTTTATTTTAATTTCACAAGTTTTCTCAGTCACATCTTTCTGTTCCAGAATCTAATCCAGGGAACCGTATTGCATGTGGTCATCATATCTCCATGGTCTCTTCTAGTCTGTGACATTTTCTCAACCTTTCCTTCTTGTTCACCTTGACAGTTTTGAGGAGTACTGGTCAGGCATTTGTACAGTGTCCCTAAACGTAGGTTTGTCTGATGTTTTTCTTATGATTTTACTGGGACTTTTGGTTTTCAGAAAGAATGCCACAGAGGTGAAGTATCTTCGCCGATAATACAAGGGGATACATGTTTTCCATATGACGTCATTCTTAACATTAATCTTCATCTTTTGTTTAAAGTGGTGTCTGCCGGGATCCTCCACTGCAAAGTTACTATGTTTCCCTTTCCGTGCTCTATCAGGAATGTAATTTTATCCTGAAAGACTCAGGTTTTCTAACCAACTTTCATTTACTTACTTTTTTATGACTCTCTAACACAGCACCTTCTTCCAGGAAAAAGAGAAAAGCAAGCTTATTTGAATTCTTCCTGGAATCTAATCAAAAGTCATCTTTTCAATAAATATTTTTAAAATATAACTCAACTCAGTGCTGACTGTTTTATAGAACACATTTACATCAATATCATGACTCATAGTTGTAATGCATTTGAACTATTCTTGTCTTTGATTGACTAGGTTTCCTAGAACTTATAAAAGCTCACTTATATGGATAGTTTTTATGACTATCAATCAAGAAAGCACTCAGAAATAACTCCTTTTTATACAGGAAAGCATGTATATTATATTTATGTGAAATTATTGAAAAGTTCTAATAAAAAGAAAATATAACTGAAATATACATGATGAATTCTGATTTACTTCAGTCAGAAGAAAATATTAATATAAAAGTAGAATTTCATTTAATCGTATATATAACTCCCCCAAACCTCTTGTCAGTGAAAACATGTATATGCAATAAAACATTGTCTGTGACATATTTTTTAAAGTTAAGATGTTTATATCTATTCCCTTCTCTTCTAATGATTGTCTAGCTCAAGGTTTGTCATGTTGAACTGAACTATATCTGTTCTCTTCCTGAATCTCTAAACCTGAGTAAAATGTTTTCAATGGCTCACACCTAACAGAAACAAGGTCAAATAATTGGAACATTAAGTTTATACTCTTAATATTAGACTTTCCACTGACATTACATTTTGATGAGATCCTCAGAAAAATATAGAACCATGTCCTCTCGTATCTGTAGAATATTTGTGTAGTTGCTACAACAGCAAATGATTGATTTTTGAAACCTAGAGTACATGTCAAGGTTGCAGAAGAAGCATCAACATATGGTGACGTGGTATTTACTGCTGGAATTCAGGCATGTCTGGTGACAGAATTCCAAGAGCTGGTTTCATTTGAAGTTCTATTAGACACTGAAGTGCATGCATCACTTTGATGTTCATGAAACAGAGTGTAACGTAAAAAAAGGAGAACATCCTTCCAGCGTTGAGGAGTTAGAAAGCACAGTTTCCGTTGGATCTGTATTTCAAGAAGAGTGAGTCCGTTGGCACTAAGTGGGTTCTCAGACATCAGCTGTGGTTGTGGAGGCATTGACAGTGCCCAGCTGTGGGAGCATCAGCTAGCGGCTGAAAAGACATCAATAATGTTCTGTATATGCTATTATGGGCTAAATGCTAGACTATGATTAGAAGAGGTCGCAGCAGTACAGTTGGAAGAGGTCAAAGAAGGTAGATAGACTCAAGTTAGTCTGATCCTAAAGCCAATTTTCTTTAATTGCCATGCTATCATGCTGGTTAGCTCACTCAAAAGGGATCATACAAACCACTTGGCTCACTGTCAAGAATCTGACACACATGCCAATATCGGCAATAAAACTGGGAAAAAATGTTTAAAGTACAGACATGAAGAACTTGATAATCACTCACTGGTATTTCTAACCATCATCTCCAGTTCTTAAATAGTTAAATGGCAACACGTAAAATAATGCCTCATACAATAAACATAAATTTGGGGGAGCTTTCCCCTGATAGGACCACTAGTCTTCAAAAATGTTTAGAGCAATACAAGAAGTGGCCGCTTGGTGTCAGGAGCTACCAAGTATTCTTATAAAGAAATCATATTTTCAATCCAGAAAACTGACTCTAGGTGGTGAGCACACAATGTAATATATAAATGATGTATTACAGAATTGTACACTTGAAACCAATATAATTTTACTAATCAGTGTCACCCCAACACGTTTAACAAAGATAAAAAAAATAAACACAAAAAATATTTTTAAATGACTGGCCTTAATTTTCCTCCAACTTTGATGCTTTGACCACTCAGCATTTTAATACAATTCCCAACAATGTAGCTCAAGAAATTCATAATTAGAACTGTTCTGTTACTAATGATTACTAAATCATTACTAAAATGATTAATAAATTTCTGTTGCTTATTAATTTGAAAGTTGTGTTGATCTGTTTGTGGAGTCTCGCTGTAATAAGTAACCACTCTAGAGATACTTGGGTTTGTGTCCTCCATGCCAAGACTGGGTTGGTTTAGAAAAGTAGGGTAAGTAGAAAAAGAAAGAGTTTTGGAGTCAAGCAACCCTAGCATAATAGCCCAACCACTTTTTAGCTGTATGATCTTAGATAAGTAACTTGGGTTTCTGATTCCTTATTTGAAAAAATGAGGCTAATAATGCCCACCTTAACAGAATTACTGATTAATTGATATAATCAATATGTGTTACGTGTCCCACCTGGTATTTGACCGAGAGTGCGCCCTTCACAAACGTCTGATATTATTTTACAGGGAACTAGATGTCATGTAGATATGTGTACTTGAACATTCTGATTCAGGTGTTTAGAATTTTCCATGATTTTCTTCAGTCTTTGTTAAATCCTATTTTATAAGGAATCAATACGTATCAATATCTGATGCTAATTTCATTACATTATTATTTCAAGTTTCAAAATCATTTTGAAATATTAGAAATAAATTAATTAAATCATCTTTTTGCCCTTTCATTGATACAATATAATATATTAATATTAGGATTATTTAGAGATTTTTTTTTTTGGCCCATATGTTTCTCTCATAGGTCATATCTTCCAATTTATGTATCTCAGTCTTTTATAAATTTCACTTTGTCCTCAGATTTATATCATTATTATAATTTCATGATCCAAGAAATTGAAAAGGTTTTCCAAAATGGGAAAAATAAAAAATATCTGTCATACTGGAAATTCTGAGGATGGGGAAATAACAAAAGAGTATCCAAGTTAAGCTTTCACCCCGTCACTCCATTCTGATAAGCAAGAAAGTATCTGAGGTGGGCAAGGATGGAAAAATACATTCCTGAGTAGACAAGAGTTAGCTTTTGCACCGTATCCTTATTTAGGCCTTTCTTTCACTTTGTTTTTTCCTTTGACTATCCCCATTATAGTGGGAATATATGTGTTATCAGGATAGTGAAGCCTGCCTATTTTTCCTGCCAAAGAATTGCTGTGTTGTAGAGTTGGAGCTTAAACTAGCATTACCAGATTTAGTTAATATCCAGTTAAACTTGAATTTCAGATAAACAATGAATGTTTTTTTTAGTATCAGTCTGCCCCAGTATTGCATGGGACATACTTTGACTAAAACATTTTTGTTGTTTATCTGAAAGTCAAATTTAACTAGGCATCTGGTATTTTTCCTGGCAATTATATTTAAGTACTTACATTAGTGTGTTTGTTTGATAGTAAGAAATAACTGTAATGGGTTCTGTCTGGTTCTACACAGCATTTCCTCTAAAGTAAGAGAAGGCATACTCATTCTCAAGAAAGGAAGATGGGGGAGATGTTTTCCATCAGTAGAGAAAGTCTATGGGCAAAGCGTACTATTAAATGCTAAAAACCTCTTTTATGAGATTTTACAATATTGAGGGAAAGTGTATAAGACAAAAATGAAAATTTAGAGGACTTCCCTTTCTAATAGAATGTCAAAACTACTGAATAAATATAGCAGTATAATTAATAGGATTGGCTGTTGTCATTAACTTAATAAAGAGTGGGAAGATAGAAGAAAAGTTTGGAATGATTCCCAGGTTTATGGTTTGATTGGACAAATGGTATGATGAACAAAAAGAGAGATGGAAATACCGAATTTCAGTTTTGGAATGTTGATTTTCAAATGTCCTTTTGGTGGATCTGTATGTCCACCATGTAGTTGAATTTAAAGGAGAATCTGCATTAGAGATATTATTGTAGTTGAAGCCATAGAAATGGGAATAATTATGGAGGTAGAATGGATAGATAATGAATAGCACAGGGCCAATGATGGAACCTTGGGTAACACATCCGTTCAAGAGGGAGCTAAAGATAAAAGAACACAAAAAGTGAACAAGAAAGAAAATGTAGAAAGAAAACTAGGAGATATGGTGTCCTATGAGGAACGAGATGAATGTTTCACAAAGGAACTGTTCAGGGATGCCAAATGCTGATGAGGTCAAGTAAGATGCAGTGTAAAAAAAGGTCAATGAATTTGAGAAGTGGAATGCCACTGGGGATTATGTGTGCCAAAGCATATTTATTAAAGCAAGTGGCAGCCAAAGCCAGGTTGCTGTGAATTGGCAAGTCACAGAAGTAAGGAAGTGGAAATAGTGAATGCAGATCAATCTGTCAAGGAGATTGGCTGTGAATTAGAGGAGGCGTGGCAAGATTGGAAGGGTAACAGAGGTTTGAAGGAGAACTCCCTGCTCTTTTTCACAGGGAACATGAAATTGAGGCCTTTGGTGGTGATTGTTGTTTTAATATAGAAACTTGATCATGTTTATGAGTTGGTGAAGTTGAGGTTGAAACTGCAGAAGAGAAGATAGTCAACCAAGAATGGCCAGGAACGTAGAAGAAGGAGTGGGAAACAAAGGCCCAGATGGAGGTTTTGGTCTTAAAGTAGAGCTTAAAGCTGCATGTTTTTGGATTACTATTTCTTGACCTGTGACTAAAAACAAGCAGCTGAAAATCAGTGAATTGTACAGGTAAACGGGAAATAGGAAGAGACAAATAACTTGGAGAAACAAATCAGGTTGCCCTTTCAGACTTAACCATAAATGAACATATCCACTAGAGGAGAAATACTCAGTCATGTTAGCAAGTTTTGACTGAAGTCTAAATGAAGACTACGTCAGCCAGAAGAATTCAAATCAGACAGCATACCAAGAACGAAAAAGGGTAAGAGATGCAGTAACTGGCCCTGCCAACTCATAAATCACGGGAGTGGGTTCTCAGGCAGGTCTACCTAGCAAGTACATGACTATTGAAATGTAACAAAGAAGGTTCTAGTGCCTTTTAGAATTCAAATATTTTAGCTAACTTCCCCTGTTTTTATTTTATTCTCACTAAGAACCTGCTGTGAACATTGCTTGCCTGGTGTGGATGTTTGCCCCCTTCAATTAATTTTCTCATTTCAAATGATTCAATTGGCATTCTAATTTTGTTTATTATTCAAATATAGAACTTATTCTAGTGTGACTCATACAATTCTTTCAGCCACCTTCCTCCTTTGCTGCACTTGTTCAAAGAAAATTTTATGGCATACTTTTACCTTTCATTGGAAAAACAACAGCTAAGGGGAATGTATTGTTCAGGGCATCTTGTTAAGCCAAGAATCACAACAGAAGTATGGGAGAGGGAACTTCATCAGACTAGCACTCCTGTAGGCATATTTGTGATAAATAAAGAAATAAGGAGCCATAATAAGGAAAGGAAGAGTCTGATAACATCAAAATTCTAAGCTACCAGGAGGACTATGTAGGTTTAGACTCTAAGATAACATCACTACCCTCAGAGTTAGATTTCCTGCATAATATAGAGGAGGACATCAGCCATAAACTCTGCTTGTTTCTGCAGACAGACAGATTCTATTATTCTACCTAGCCCTAAAGAAGACACAAAATCACATGTTTAGTAGCATGACATTAATAAGGGAAGAAACTAGGCTTAGAAATGAAATATGTTTGTAAGACTTTTCTCAAGTGATTAAGCTAGAAGGTAAAGAGACTAATTGTTACTAGGGTGATGTAATGTTTCCTCAAAACATGTATCACCAATAAAAATTTTTATTTAAGTGCCTGCTTGTGAGTCATGAAGTGGTGACTCTTATGTAGGCACCAACAAACAAGATATGGATTTGATTTGAAACCGTAGCATTTATTGAGTGCTTATATTTCCTTCAGAGTTCTCAGTAGAATTCTAAGTATATACATTACAATTTAGTTTTTGAATAGCAAACATACTTTGTTGACTAGCTATGGCATTTCAGTTCCTGAATTGTAACAATACAAGCTTACAAGTTTCTTTCTTAGAACTTGGTTTGATTTTGTGTGTGTGTGCGTGTGTGTGTGTGTGTGTGTGTGTGTGTGTGTGTGACAGAGAGAGACACACAGAGAGACACACAGAGAGAAACAGAGAGCCAGATTGCAAAATAGAAGGAATAGAATCCTAAGAAAATGAAAGCTTTTGAAGGGTCAGTTACAAAGGTTTTATCCTTTCAACTAAAAACTTGTGAACAAGAAAAATACACATTTCTGTCCCTTACATCACATTCTTTGAATTAACTCTCCGCACTTTGCTCCCTTTAATGGACAGTTGGGATCTAATATTAAGTTGTACTTTTCAGGGGATAAAAATTCACCTCAACTCTTGACTTCTCACATTCAGTGGGGGTAGTGAAGCATTGAATGCGGAGAGGGGAAGAAGTCAGACTAGTACTGACAAAAATGTCTTACCACTCAACAAGTGATTTGTTGTCTATTTTGAGCCTTGGCAGGATAATAGAAATTATCTGTCTATAGAGGCAGGCAGAATTTGTGTCTAACTTCCTTCTCTACATAATGCAGGAAAATAAACACTTGGGTTATTGATATTCTCTTTGATAGAATCTAAACCTACACAGTCCTCCTAATAGTTTGTAATCTGGATTTTATCAGACTCACATTTCTTCATGTCAAACTCGATCTATATTAGAAGCCGTGGGATCTGGGCAAAAGTAGAAAATGTCTCTGGAGATATATTTGGGGGTAAAGCACATGGAAAGTAAAATACCCATGAGAGTACAGATGTATTTCCAAGACAGGCATAGAAAGCATCAGTTATTTAGATAGATTGTTCGGCAAGACGTCTGGCCTAATGTTTCCTCTCAGCAAGCTGTACTTAGGTCTTTAGATTTTTTAGCATAGGCTTTTTTTACTTTACAGCATTTTGTAGCTGATCTCACTAGAAGGAAACGATCTCAATATAACCGTTTTTTCAATTACCATAGCTTTACAGGGAAGAAACACTAAATCAAAATCAAACAGATGGCTAATTAAGTACTGTTTCTATGGAGAACGAAGTACAAAGACTGCTTTTCAACCAACCTTAATCACTTAATCAACAAACCTTCTGAGGACACGATTCTGCTTTACAGTTAATGCCAATATTTTACATGACCCATCGGGATCTTCTATCTGATATTACTTCAAAATATCTCCAGAAAACTATCACTTCTTATCACCATTACTGCTACCAAGCCACCACCACTCTTACCTGGGTTGTTATAATGCCTCCTATTCTCTGCTCCACGCTTTTCTCTCTCATAGTCTGTTTTCCACACAAGTGTGAGATGAGTGATTCTAAATATAAGCAGACAATGTCACTTCTCAAAGCCGGTTGGGGCTCCCATTTCCCTCACAAATGAAAAGCTTAAGTCCTTACGATGACTAACTTAGTTTGGGTTCTCTAAAAGCAGAGCCTAAGACGAGGATTCCTGTAAGAGTGATATTATGCAGGTGCGATTCCAGGTGCAACCTGTCAGGGAGAGAGTGAAGCAGGATAGAGAAAGGGGAAGAGCCCACAAAGTATGTCCTGTCAGGGAAAGTCTGCTTCGGCCTGATCCACAGCCATAGGCTCTGGTGCATGAATGGATCACGGAGCTACTGAAGCAAGCAGAGCTTTTTAAACGCTCACATCTGTCAACACATTGCACACTGACTGTGTGCGAGGGAGCGACTGCCTAGGTCACGTGGCTCCTATCAGCTGAGCCCTTAGGAATTGGGGAGCAGGGCATATGCTTGATAAGGGGGATTGGGCATACCCCTCAGCATCTACTACAGTGACGTACAGGGCCTCACAGGTGTGGCAGCCAGTAACGCTCTGACCTCATTTTCTTTCACTGTCCCTCTCTCCCCCTTCACCTTAGCCACACCAGCTCTAGTGCTGGTTGTTTCTCTCGGCTACGGCTTTCGCACCTTAATCCCTCATCTCCTTCAAGTCACTGCTCAAAATGTCTCCTCAATGAGGTCAATCCTGACTCTCTTTAAAATGCAACCTGTGCCTTCACCACCATCTCCCTTGTCCTGCATTATATTTTTTCTCATAGTGTTTATCACTTTCTTACAAGTATGTTTGAATGGTTTTATATTGATAATTTTATGTTATTTATGTACGACTATTGTTTATGGTTTATTGTCTGCCTACCTCCCAATACACACACACACACACACACACACACACACACACACACACACACACTGCAACGTAAACTCCACAAAGACCCCAGTGTTTGCTTTGCTTCACTGGCGTATCTCAAGGGCCTAGAGAAGGGCCAAGGTGCCTGGCACCCTATGGATGCTCAATGCATATTTGTTATATAAATGACTAAATAAATAAAGTTCTAAAAAAGTTGATAGAATTTCATAGCATTACAATTTCCACTTTTATCTATAATAGGATAAGCACTTTCCAACCAAATATGTAGCTTTCAGTCTAGGCCAACTAGCTGCTTAGGAGAATATATATAAAATTCAGTTCGTGGCTCATAGAAGGAAAGTTGTAGAATTCTGTGAAACTTAATAAGGTAGATTACATCAAACTGACTCCATATACTTTTCTGACATGATAATAATTTGACTATCTCCACAAAGAAAGAACAATTTGAAACTATGAATAGTCTTTCAGTTTTCACTTATACTTCAGAAGCTAATTCTGTAAAATAAATTCTTTTATTTTGAGTTATTGTAATTGTGCTTGCATTTTATAAATATTTTTAATGAATATGTCTTACATATCATGCTAAAGTCAGATTCTTACAACTCAGATTGAAACCAAAATTTCACTCAAACAAAAAGACTTCACTTGTTTCATTCAATAAATATTTGCTGAATATGATATAAATGGCAGGCACTATTCTAGATCCCTGTGGATGCAGTAGCACAAGATAGATAAAGTCCTTAAGTCATGAAGTTTATATTATAATGAGAGATACAAACAATATCTCAATAATAGGCAAGCATGAAAAATATCAGACAGTGGTCTATGGAAGGAGAGAGATAGTAGATGTAATAGTTACTGGGTGATTAGATTAGCTGTTAAAAAAGGACTTTCTCCTAGAATTTTATTTAATCCTAAATCATAATAATAACAGAAAGTTGAATCAATCATGCCTGTATAATGGACCTCCTAAAAACCCGAAAGGGCTACATTCAGAGGTATTTTGTGTTGGTGGCATGTACATGCCAGGAGGGTGTCACACCCCAGTTCTTATGGGGACAGGAGCTCTTGTGCTCACGAGCTTCCAGACCTCACCACGTGTACCTCTTCATCTGACTGTTCCTCTGTATTATTTATAACAAACTGGTAAATGTAAGTTAAACAAAAAAGTCAGCCAGGCTAAAAGCATTCCACGGAAAGAAGAGATAGTTTAAAGGATCTAAATTTAACAACAAACAACAACAAAAAAAAACACAAAAAAATCAACAGCAATAACAAAAAGGCCAGGGTTTCTAGAAAATAGAGGAGAAGGGGTTGATAGTATTAGGTAAGAACAGAAGTGTAGATAGTGACTACAGATAATTCTAAGAATAGTGTTGTAAAGGAAAGTAGAGAAAAGAGTTCATTGCTGGAGAAGCATTGGATGAAATTCTGGAGGTCAGATTTCTCCCCCCCACCCCAAGAGACTGATGATATTTTAGCATGTTTGTATGCTGGTGATCCAGTAGAGAGGGAGGAATTGATGATATGTGAGAGCAGAAATAATTTGGAGAATAAAGTCTTCAGATGTCATTTATGAAGATGTTGACTTTGATAAGAGCAAGGACCCCATGTTCACAGGAGGATGAGCAGATAGGTTAGGTAATGGAGTTATGGACATATTAAGTGATGAGCTGAGTGTAAGGGCAGGAGACTCTTGTTTTTTGGGGAGACAAAAGGTGTAAAGTGGCTATATAGGTTGTGGGAAAGTGAACAAGTATAGAAATGTCAGAAAAATTGGAGCCTTCTTACACTGCTGAAAGTGTAAATAATGCAGCTGTTTTGGGTAGCAATTTGGCAGCATTAAGTGAAACAGAGGATGTGTGTATATGCTATTCATCAACTATTACATCCTTAGAAATATAATCTAATCTTTTATACAAACACAGAAATATGGGCAAGAACCTGCACCTCTGCATTGTTTCCACATTAGAAATGTGGCGATCAATTAAGCAATGGGTAGATAAAATGTCAAAAATGCAGGCAGCAGGCAAAGAGTGAGCAAATTCTATATATATCACTAAGCATAGATGTCTAAAACATAACTTTGAATCTAAAGAGGAAGAAGCAGAATGAGAAATATAATGCAACTCAACTTCTATAAATTAAAAAACACAAACCACTCTGCATGTTGTTCTTTGATACATATGTATAAAAGTTGGCCTAGTTGGTGGGGAAAGAAGAATGACGTCAGGATGATAGAAGGAGACAAACATTGGAAATAAAATAAAAATAAGAACTGGCATAAATCAATGATAACAGTTTTTAATAACTGTGAGTGATCCATTGTAATCCAAGGTTCCCAAACAACAATAACAACAATAAAGACAAGACTAGATATAGAAGATAAAATACTTCAGTGTGCATATTATTTATAGAAAGAAGAACGACTTTATAATCATCTGCTGGAAAATTTCAGGGAAGGGATTTCCTCCAAGTTTTCTAATAAACAAGGAAGAATGATTAGAAATCACTTCTACAGCATCTATTATTACTAATTTGCAATTTGTGAGAGATTATTGATAATAAATTTACCTGGCATGTTATGTTTATTGTCCTTTCCTAGTCAACTTAAGCATTCATAAGGGCTTTTTTAAAGATTCATTCTAACTTTTACTCTGGTTCATATTTTTGATCATAAAGTTTGAGTATCTCAACAGAAACATCTACAGTGGGCATTTTTAGAAAGCTAATCTCCAAGATTTGGCAACTATTACTATATAACAGTGTTCTCCCAATTACCTTTGCCTGTCCTTTCTTGGGTTCAGTGCAGGATTTCTCAAGAATTTATACTGACATTTTGGCCTGGATAAATTTGTGTGTATGTTGGTTGGGGAGGGGTTATCATGCGCATTTTAGGATGTTTAGCAGCATGCCTAGTTGGTGCTCACTAGATGTCAGTGGCACTATTCTCCTAATTGTTACAACCAAAAATGTCACCAAATGTTGCCAAACATCTCCTGAGAGTTTAGCAGAAAGCTAAACCAAAGGTTGAGTAATTCCTAACAAGTTGATTAGATTTATTGTGGTAAATAAAAATATCCATTATAGCCTGCCTTCTCTCTACAGATACTCAGTGCATGCCTAATCCCATAAGGGGCCCACATGTATAAGAATGTACAAATAACAGAAATATATGCCCTGAGTGTCTGAAAGACATGTTACAAAAATACACTTTAATATTAAGATTATTAGGCTGAACCACATGAAATTCAGATATTCAACCAATAAGGTAGTTTTGTATGATTCTATCTAATAATCATCAAAATCTGCTATTATGTTGTTTGTTTCCCCTACTAGAATTTATGTTCCCTGAGGATTCCTTGATATATTTCTCACTCCTATCAGTGCCAAATACAGAGTGTGCATTCCATAAACATTGACTATAAGTATCAATGAGCAAATGAAGTAATACACAAATATGATTATATATGTAACTAGATATGGATATAAGACATTATTTAATAGCAGAAAACATCTATTGCTCTAGTGACTTGAAATATTTCCTACCTTCTCAAAATATTCATTATATAATTTTAGTCATTTCATGCGTTTCTCGGTTAATCTGACAGTTCCAGTACAGGCTTTGGAGTATTGCAAAGTGTGAATCCCAAGCATCACATACCAGCTGTATGATCTTGTCTATAAATGAATATGACAATACTTACTTCAGTGGATTGTTGTGAAGGTTAAATATAACAGCATATGCAAAGCACCCATCACGGTGTCCCTCAGACTTGGCATTCAGTACCTGTGAGCTGCTTCTTGTTTTTCCCTATTTCCCCATTCGTACTGATCGGACTTCTTATGATTTGTTTGTTTTGTTTTGTCTTTTCTTTTTGCTTTTATATTTTTTCCACAGCTTAGATAACATTCTTCAGTTTAGGATTCATTCAGGTAAAGAAGGAGTTCAGGGCCTCTGCTATATTTGCCTATTTCATTTCTCAAGCTAAAAATAAATTTCCATTAACTACACATACAGAGACTGTATATTTAGTTGCATTCTATATTTGGTTGATGCACAGAATTTTATGATTTCCTTATTATTAGAATTTAACATGACCTCCTACTATAACTGTACTTCTTAAAGTATTGAACATTGAATTTCATTTTCTTTAATCTTTACAAGTAGGAAAGATAATTATATAGCAATTACACAATTGTTAAAAGATATCATTAAGTGCATTTACACATTTTCCATTTAACTTAAATTATACACTAAATAGAGTAGCTTAAAAAATACTTGTCTTTTCAGCTAAACATACTTTTCCTTCTAAGAAGTCTTACAAACTAGTTCGCACAAAGACATCCTGTTATTTTGAAAAGATTACACATGTTGTGCACAGACCAAGTGTTGCCTTTCTAGAATTTTATTTTATAAGGGAGCGTTTATTCAACACAACTGATTTACAGAAGTGTTTCATTAGCTTTTTAGTTCCAAAATGAATTGCATTCTTCCTTTGATATCAGATTCTAAAACATCAGCAGTTTCAATGTCTGCTCCTACAAAAATACCTACTATTTACAATCAGAAATACTGGACAGGAATATAGCAAAACTCACTTTATTAGTTTAAAAATATACTTCATATAGTGAGTAACAGACCATATAAAACTTCATTTGAAAACATAGACCATAGTACAAAAAAAATAAAGCAAGAGTCATTACCAAGAGTTAAAAAAATGTTTTTTATTTCCTTGAAAGAACTCCAGAAACCCATTCTAATTCTACTTGGTTTGTCTGGCTTTACAATTCTAGGCGATAACTCTGGCTTGTCCTATGTACTCTAACTATGCACACCTTGGAGAAAGATGTAAAAGAAGAGAAAGAGAACTCCTCAATAGGCAGTGGTATACTGACGCTTCTTTTGTACATACTTAGTTACTCAAGGTGCATGTGCACAAGTGTGGACACACACACACACACACACACACACACACACACACCACAATTTACCAGGCTTAGAAAAACAGGATACCATCCTTTCCCTTTCTGACCTTTTCCCATCTACTTCCACTTTCCACACTCCTATTTTCTTCCTTATTCCCTTATTTATGATTTTATTCTCATCATAAAGTTCCCACCCAACCCCCCATGACCTCCAAGAAGGTGCTTTATGGGAAGGCGTCTTCAGGTTCCTCTTCCTCCATGAAGACTTGAAGATTCCCCTTGCTATATTGATTCATTGATTTGGCAGCTCTGGGTACATTCTAAATGACAGGTTCTGGAGAAGTGAAGACAAACAAACCTAGATCATTTTCATCTGACTCCAGTCAAACTAATTACGTATCAGATAAGGAAACCATTTCATAGAAGTTCAACAATTTTCTCAACATCATCCAGCTAATAAGTGGTAAGGCTGAAATGACTCAAGTTTCTAACCCAAAGCCAAGGTCTTTCTGCTGCACTGCTGATTGCCTGACCACCTGACCTATCCTAGTGAGTCCTGGTAGCACAGTGTGGCTGCTTGTGTGACAGGTCATTAGACGTGTGTCCTAACACACCCCACTTTATCCATAGTGTACAGGGGTTGTTGAAATTCTTCCTTCCATCACAGATAGAGAGCAGCGGTAATTTCTTCGATGACCAAATCTTAGGTGCAAATCTTCTCCTCATACCTTCTGCTTCCTCCCCCTATTCAGAAGTTTTACCCTGCTGCGCCAGCGCGGCCAGGGGGGTTTGGCCTGAGGGGGGAGGGCGAGGAGATTGAGAAAAGACACGGAGACAGGAAAGCTCCACGGATGGCGGAGCAGTGGCGCAGTCTTTATTTCACACACAGTTTATATACAGTCTTAGAATAATTGTCTATACAAACAAGTATTAGCAGAACAAGCAGGTATTATTAGAACATTTTGTTTTGTGTGTTGACGAGTTTCTATGTCTGTGGCTGCATTAGTGTTCTCTTGTACTTTCTGGGAAGATGCTGAGGTGAGGTTTCCCATGGGAATGACCTTGCAGCTGCAAAGCCCTTGTCAGTTTACAGCCCGCTCTCTATGTTACCCACTTGCCTTTTCTGTAATCCCCTCCTGCCTCACTCATCATACATAGAGTTAAGCTGACCCTCATGCACTTTGTATCAGGTGAGAAAAGTTCAATAGTGATCCTTTATAGATGCAATGCAGTGTCACTGCTAATTCTAATTTTAGAGTCTCAAAAATTTTTTTTATAACAGAGATGAAGTGTAAACAAGGGATAAACTTAGGAGACATCACTTGTTGATATTAAATTTAGTTTTTTCTTATGCTTATTAAGAGTAATGGGTAGAAATCTAGACCTTCTTTATAAAAACTCCCCATCTGACACCCTACAGAAACCTCTAGAAGTATCCCAGAGTCTATAAACTCATCCCCCAAAATTCCAGTTCTCTCCACGATAGGCCTCTAGCAAGTGCCTGTTTTGAAATGTTTTGCTGTCACTTTTGAGTGACTTTGGAATTCTTAGTTTTCAAAAAAGTGGTTCGGTTTGATTTTAATCAGAAGCAACTATTGTACTTTCTGACAGCCTGCTAAGTGCTTTGGCTGAAGTCCATTTTTATCTTTTATTTGTTACCTTGATCTTAAGAGCTATGCAACTTGGCATACAAGCAAAGCATTGGAAAGAAAATAAAAGACCACACAGCCAAAGAGTCTTGTGATTTTTTTTTCCATTTGATATTTACGATCAGAAATACATAAAGACTTATTGTAACAATGAAAAAGGAGCTGAAAATGCAGAAACATATAGAGAAAATAAAATGTCCCTTTGTATCATAGCACTGAGACAACCTACTTCAAAACTTGGGTAAATGTCTTTTTGGACCTCTATGTATTTCATTGAAAAGGGAACAAATGAACAAAAATGATAAAAGTAATTAAAACATGTCTAGTGGTACATAGTATCTACCTTGGCAAGGTAAGGCTATATTAGAAATTCTTGTCCTAGCATTTATTTAAACAAAAACTAGAAGTCTGATTTAATTAAATTAATGGGTACACTAAGGGAATGCCAAGTTTGCCTAGATTTGGAGATGCTAGCAGAAGAAAGATAGTAATTTATTCCACACCTAAGAATTCTTGAGTCCCAGTTCTCAAATATTGTATCTCAAGATACCAACTAGGATCCCTTTGCTCTCTGAAACCCTCAGTACGAACGATATTATCCAACTCCATGGCTTCCCATGTGTAAGATAACCCTCAAGAAAACTTATTATTAGAGGGAATGAAAAATAGACAACAAACATGCCACATAAAATTAACTATCACAGACTGCAAAGCACTGAGTGAAAACACATGGGCATTTGATTTGTAAAAGACTTTACCTTCAACTCTCGCTTCCCTTCAAAGCACAGAATTTCTTTTCTGTTTGGTATCGAGCATGGGATGGTTGGTGAGTGTAGCTTCATGTTTTTTTCGGATGCAGGAAGAGGAGAATTCCTGTTCTGAAAGTTTGGGTTGTTCCGGGTCACTGCATAATCTGTACAGGGAGGGTTTGAAATGTGTCTATGTGGAATGTGGTCAGGGATGCAGCTGGCTCTTCTTCTGTTCACTAGACACAGCCGCGACCCCCTTCTAAACTTTCCTAGTGTTGGGTTGCTTATTAAATTAATTGCCTGCAGAATTACTGCCTAAAACCTTCTGAATAATAAGCAAATCATCTTTTGTCTTATTAGTGGTGTGTGACCTTGTTTATGAGACATTATGCTAGATACCACTAGAAAATTTTAGTCGAAAAATCAGTACTATGATGAAAAATAAAAAACTGCAAATTGTGAGGCAGAAATAAAAGAAAAAACAACCTCAGCAACAATAGCGCAATAAAGGTCCTTTTAATCATCAAACACCAGTTTTGTTTGTGTTTTTACCCCATGGAGAAGAAGTAGATGCTTTATTTTATTATAATAATTACAAGATAGAAGTTGTGTTTCTACACTGATATTTCAGAAAAGAAACGTAAGGTTGCTTTATGTATCTTCTTTAAAATAGTTTCTTAGGTGTTAGGGCCACTTATAAGATGCCTGGTCTGCAATCCTCTAGGTTGTCATTGGTCTTCCAGTTATATACAGAGAGTTCCTGCTCGCTTAATAAAATTTCTGAGAAACAAAATCAGTTTTTCAAAAGAGTTTCTGAAATGCCACTTCGGAATTACCTACTGATTTATAATACCCAGCAAACTTGACTCTTGCACATCCCTTTTGTACCAAAGCAGCCGGGCCTCCTCCTATATAAAGTGGGTTTTGTATTTTCACCCACCCTCCACCAGGTCTCTATAAAACAGATTATAAGTATAGCAGGTGTTTGCATCTGTTTTGAACTGATGGCTAACAGGGCTCAGGTTATGTTTGCTAAATATCTGTAAAAGTAAGCCAGCATACCTAGAGAAAACTGCCTCTTCCATCTTTTGGTGACATTCTTCATCCATTTGTTAATTCAGCATTCATTCATTCAACACTCATTTTTTTCACCTACATGTGCAAAACTTGAACTTAGGCACAGTGACATGCAGAATGATATGGCATGGTACCTCCTTCTAAGAAGCTACTGTTTCTGCTAGGGTTACTTCTCTCACCAAACCTTCAATTAGGTGATAGTCCAAGAGCTATTACAGAGGTCCTACTGTTTCTAAAATTTTTAAAGGTTTGTGTATGTGGTACTGTCACCTGAAACATGCAATCAACTTCAGAGACTGAGAAAATGAGGCTAAGAATTGTCAAATTCATCGTGTTTTCTTGGATATCAGTACATCCATCTTTCCTTGCAAATCATTTCTAAACGTTTTTGTATTACTGGATGTAGAAATAAATTATCAGTAAACTATCTACAATCACAACTAATTTTTTTTTCTTATCCAGGTGTATTACATAGTGTGACCCTACCATGGGTTATTTCATTATATTTTTAGTATTTTATTTTGCTCTGAGGCTATGGGCATGGAGATGAACTATTCTTTTTCATTTCCTTCATATCTAATATTCAATATCTTTTGCACAAATAACACCACCTAACCTTTCCTTTGTCAGGAATATGTGAGAACAGATAGCTTCGTTCGCTTATGCTATAGTGTCAACTGTTAAACAGCAATGCTTTTTTTACAGATAAAGCAAACAGGGAGGTAATTCAGCAAGGATATTTCCCTCCTATTAATTGTATAGGGGACCAGTCAAGGTCTCTGTCCATATCACAACCAGAATGACATTTGAAAAAGGCAAAATTCAACATGCTATTCCCCTGTTTAGTGTCTGTCTATACTGTCCAGTTACTACTAGGATAACACCCAAATTCCACAAGACCCAACAGGATCTGGTCCCTTTCTACGTCTCCAAACTCAAGTGTCCCTTTCTCTCTCCTTCTCCAAGGCCCAGCCACTCTGATCATCTTCCATTCTTTGTGCTTCTAGATGCTGGAGCTGGACTGTCTGGATTTCAGTCCTCAATTGGCCACTCACTAGCTCTGTAGTCTTAAATAAGATTCTTAATATGTCTGTGCCTCAGTTTCCTCATCTGTAAAATAGATGTAATAAAGTACCCACTTGACAATGTTGTTTGGAGCCAGGCACGAATTGGACTGTCATATGTATCATGCACTTTCATATAAATTATTTGATAGAATCACAGATAGAGCTATAAAAGGATTTCTATTATTTGCTGTTCTTGCCTACATGGCTAATACACGCTTTTGTCTTTGTTTATAATACTGCCCCCTGAACCTTTTCTTTACCTAAAGAATATTCATTCTTTAGATATCAGCTGAAATAGTCTGTTCCTGGAAACCTTTCCTTCCTCTAATACTAGATAGGACTCCTTCCCTGTTACATACTCTTCTAGCCACCTGTATGTCCTTATGTTCTTAGTAGCACTTACCGCAAAAGTAATTAGATAGCTAATTGATAATTTTTTAGATTATTTTGCTTGAGTCCATCTCTGCTGCTCCCTGAGTTCCTCTTGCTCACCCGTCTACCCTTCTACCTTCTCACACCCAGCATATGAGCAACTCTCAGTAGCTTAATTAACTGGTTAATTTCACTTGTTTTTCTCTTCCTGTCCTTTCAGAATTGATAGTAGAAACAGACGATGAGGCTAGCAGGGAGGCATCAGCGGCACTCAGGACACATCCATGCTCTGCCATGTGCTCTGTACTGCATCATCGTGAGAGTAAAACATGAAACAATTTGGAGGGGCCAGCCGGTGGCTCAGGTGGTTGGAGTGCTGTGCTCCTAACACGGAGGTCACAGGTTTGATTCCCACATGGGCCAGTGAGCTGCGCCCTTTACAGCTAAGATTGTGAACAACAGCTCTTCCTGGAGCTGGCATCGGCTTCTGTGTGCTGCCATGACTGCCTGGTGGCCAGTGTGAGTGACCCGCAGCAAGCTTGAGTGGCTGGCAGCTGGCGAGAGCTGCTGTGAGCAGCTGACCAGCCACCAACTGCCTCAGCCGGGGAGAGCACAAGGCTCATAATACTGCAGGGCCAGGGAGCTGTGTCCTACACAACTAGACTGAGAAACAACGGCTTGAACCAAAGTGGGGGGAGAGGAGGGAGGTGGAAGAAGGGGGAGAAAGAAACAATTTGGAGAAATGGAGAACAATAAAACTGGGGAAGAAGTTAGGAATTCCTGAAATCGGGGCAAAGTGAGCCAATCATAAATGGCAGAAGGTGCGGAAGGTACAGGTGGAAACCTCTACCGAGACCTCTCGTAGCCAACCATAGCTCTGCCTCTGGACCACAGCAAAAACCAAAAAATCAAAACAATAATCTGGTTGCCAAAGTATCCAAGACTCTCTTTCCTGGTTTACCCATATCTCTTATAAAAACTTCAGAGCAGTGGTCTTCCATCAAGAACATTTAATCTATCTCTTTCCGTGCTCATTTCCCAAATGGTCTCTTCATGTATGTTTTCTTTTTCCCTCACTTTCTTCTTCAAGGCCCAAATCAGCTCTGATGAACTCCACAAAATACATGTTAGGTTATATACTCACTCTCTCTTTCTAAAAAAAAACAACACATACATTTGTCTATCTGTGAATAGCTTTCTGTTGTTTCCAAATAAATATTTTGTTCTTCCTTTTCCATTCTAATGTTTAACAGTTAAACTGAAGGACTCACTTTTTTCCCTTTCTCATGCTTCCACTGTTCTGCACCATCCAGAGTTAGCCAGAAGATGTCAGTCTTACAACTCAAATTGATTCTTTGTCTTTGTAAATAGCTTAAAAACAAGTCGACTTAAGATATAAGGGCAGAGACTTTTGAAATTCCCTAAAACTTTTCAACAATAGGCATACAAGTCTATACACTAAGGTATTCTTTATGAAACTTAAGTACATCCTGTCTATTTGGGGTTTACAAAGATATAATTGCATAGTTACTACTCACAGAACTTTTTCCAAATAGGTGAAACAAAGTTAGTATTGAGACTAAAGAATCGCAGAGCTGTTGGATTGAAAGGGCCTCAGAGTTCCACAGGGGTAATCCTCTACCCCCTTTATGGGAATTTTTTTTACACGAGAATGGAGTGTGATTTCTTAGTACAAACTCATTCACACATTCATTTTTTTCACCAGTATTTTATTGAACATATTCTGTGTGCTTGGCGATGGGATAAGTGCTAAGGATATACAAGTAAAAAAGATGAAATAGACACGATCCTTGTCCACTGTATGGGTTGGATTGTAAATCCCCTCCCAAAAAAAAACAAAACAAAAAACAGCTGTGTTGAAGTCCCATATCTCAGAATGGGAACTTATTTGGAAATAGGGTCATTGCAAATGTAACCAGTTAATGTCATTAACGCAATATGACTGGTGTTATAAGAGGAGAGAGACACATAAGGAAAAGATTGTCATGTGACGACAGAGGAATACATTGGAGTGATGCATCTCCAAGCCAAGGAATCCCAAGGATTTCTGGCAAACACCAGAAGCTATAAGTAGCGAGGACAGATTTTTCCCTTACAGGCTTCAAAGAGAGTGATAAAGGAAGTCACTCTCCTTGGCTTGACAATGGAAGAGTGTGGTCTTGCTGACACTCAGATTTTAGACTTCTAGACTCCAGAACTGTGCAATAATAAATTTCTGTTATTTTAAACTACACAGTTTGTGGTACTCTGTTACAACAGCCCTAGGAAACTAAGACACCCACAAAAAGATTCTACAGTACAAACAGCTAAATCTAATATAGTGTGATGAATGATGTAATAGTTGAAGTGTGGGGTGTGATGGGAAAATATGAGAAAAATACCCATCAGAAGAAGGATTTATGGAGGAAGTGATCCCCATTCTAAAAACCAACAAATATAGAAGATGGCAAAGAAATGCCCAACTAAATTATTGTCAAGCAGTAGAGCCATTTTATAAATGGAGATTATTAACACCTAACTCTCTTACCTCCCTGTAGCCCTTCTTTGCCCATCTCAAAACTTTGGTCAGCAATCAAAATATTATTAGATATAAATCTTAACTCAAATGTTCTGAGACACTGATTGTGCCAGATTTTATTTGGGGGTGGAGGGAGGTGGAGATAGAGATGATAGATGATAGGTAGGTAGGTAGATAGATAGATAGATAGATAGATAGATAGATAGATAGATAGACAGATAGATAGACAGATAGACAGATAGATGATAGATAGATAGATAGATAGATAGATAGATAGACAGATAGACAGATAGATGATAGATAGATAGATAGATAGATAGATAGATAGACAGATAGACAGATAGATGATAGATAGATAGATAGATAGATAGATAGATAGACAGATAGACAGATAGATGATAGATAGACAATAAGGAATTGATTTATATGATTATGGAGGAGACTGAGAAGTCCCACAATTTCTGTCTGTCGGCTGGAAGCCGAGGAAAGGCTTGAGAACCAGGGGAGCCGGTGGCATAAATTCCAGGAAAAGCAGGAGAAGACATGTGGTATCCCAACTCAATCTGTGAGGAAGTGGGGTGGAAAGGGGTGAATTCTTCCTTCCTCCACCTTTTGGGAGCCCTCAAAGGATTAGACTGGGTTATGTCCACCCACATTGGGAGGGCAACCTGCTTTATTGAGTTCACTGCTTCAAATGGTAGTCTCATCAAGAAACACCTTCACAGATACACACAGATTTAATCGGGATGCCTCATGGCAGTCAAGTTGACAAATAAAACTAATCATCACAGCCTTTAAGCTTTCAGGAGTTTCTCATGATTTGTGTTGCTCCAGCTATTCTTGTTAATTAACTTCAGGAGGCTGAACTGAGAAAAGTCTCTGCTGTAGGGCTGCCCAGTGCATCTCTCAGAGCCCTGCTGTCAGCACTTTTCTGAGGTGTTGAGGGAGGAGACACAACCACTATCTTTCTCTTGGAGTCTGTCACTTGATTCTTCAGGTCATTGATTTCAATAGTTATTATGGTGGCCACTATTGCCCCCAGATGGAGAAGTCTTAACCTGATTAGAACTGAGGAGAAGATTTAAAGTACATAAAATCTTTTGCAGTCCTTTTCATAGCCCTTTGTCACCTTTCGGGAAATTGGGAGGGTCCAAACCAGACATGGCTTCCTGGGCACTGTGTAATTGCAGCTCTCACTGAACTATAGACATACTGCTTCTCCTGCCCCCGTCCCATACATGGAAAGCCACTGGTAATGGCTTTTATTATGATTTAACTGTAATACTCAAAAATAAGAATAATGGCTAGGTCAGTGATGAGGGAACTTAAAGTAATATCATGTACCCATTTGTAAAATAATTATAAAGACTTTGTAGCAACCTAGAAAATATTGTTGATATATAACTAAGAGGAAAAAAATAGAATAAGAAATTGATAAACAGCTAAGATTTTTTTTCAATCAAAATGTTTTACTCTTCCATATAGTGTAAACCAAAATTTTCATTAAAAAAAAAAAAAAGGAAAATTACTAACAAGCCCATCATCTTAAAAAAAAAAAAATGTTTTGTTTTTTTTTCTTTGTCATTTTTGGCTCAGTATGCACTTACCAGATTCTCTCTTGCCTTGGACATGTTGTTTCATCCCCTTGGAAAATTTTTTATCATATTTTCTAACTAGAAAATTTATTTATTCAATCATTTGGAACATATTTATTAAGGGACCTCTAGTACACACTAGGAAGGTAGTAATGAAACAACCTAGAGAAATATTCCCTCCTTCAAGGTTCTGTTACTAAGACAAACGTCAGGGGGTACTCCCTTTTTGATGCCTCTTTGAGCCTATCTTTGGATCAGTTGGCTGTCCCCTTCTCTAGATATATCACTTTATCTACCACTTTATCAAATCATATTGTAATCCTTGTTTATTGTGTTTCTCTTTAGAGAAATTCTGAGCATATTCAAAACAAAGACTATCCTATTTCTTGCTGTAAGCCATGGGTCTAAAAATGCACCCAGTTTACAACAGAGAATAAGTGATACGTGAAAGGAAGAAAAACAGAAGAACCAGAAAGAACAGCAGGAAGAGAAGGAAGACAGGAGAGGTTGGTGCTAGGAGAAAATAGATCAGTTTGATATATTCAGATATGGTTTTACTGCACAGAAAACAACAGCTTCAAGCCATCCAAAGAGCAGTGCTACAGGGCTTGCAAGGGGGTGACATCCATGCCATTGGATTTACTAATGTGGTCCTTGTTAAAATGAACAGTCAACCCTCTCAAGTTACATTGTAAATTGTATTTATTTTATAACTCATCTTTAGCCAGAACAATACCAGTAGCAGAGTAGCATTATGGGAAGATTTAGCATAGTTGTAGGCAACAATATATGAATAAGGGTCAATCAGACTCTGAACTTTCTGCAAGCTCCTCCTTATTTATACATAGTTGGAGTGAGCCAGGATGCAGCCTGACCCAGGTCTATTAATTCTCTTTATTTTCTTTCTTGCTGCTTCTTTTTTCACTGATAACTGGATGATAAATCATCATCATCATCATCATCATCCCAAAACTGGTGAATTAGAAGATTTATAAATAAACTTGGCTTGACAAAGGATGAGTTTGTCTAAAAATGAGCATTTTAATGATATGTGATAAATCGCTCTTATCACCAACATTGTGTGGTTTCCAGTGAGACTCCAAAATATGAGAGGCTATTCATGGACATGCAACAATGTGAGGTTCGTTAATTTCAATTTTCACTTTGAGTAAAAGGGGAAATATGCTTTGCCAGGCTGTCTGAACGTCTTCGTTCACTCACAGTTATGTCTCCAGGGATGCTGTCTGAACCTAGTGTAGAGAAAGGCCAATTTAGTTCCACTTTCAGTTCATACCTCAGATAGACATAAAAAATTTCTCACTCTTTACCGGGGAGGATTGAGCAACCCCTCTGTTGAAACTGACTCAGAGGTAGTCAAGAAACTGGGTGGCGTGATAACAGCTCTCTATCTTTTTTTTTTCTTCCCTTTAACTATCATTTTCGTGAAAGGGCTTTATTTTTTGTTTCTTTTTGGCAGAAATCCCTGACTCACAGATCATCTGCTCTTTAGAACAGTTATAGTTTCCACACCACAACATGACTCAGGACAATAAAGATACCGGAGAGAATTTCTCAATATGTATAAATCATAATGACTGAAGACGAAGCCCTGGAGAGAATGTACACTAGTAGCGAGAACCTAAGGAGACTGGGAGAAGACAGGAAAATCCAAAAATTAGACAAAATGCAATGAAATATGAAATGAAATGAAATTTAATTGGATACCTGAAATGAGCAATGAGATTTCTGCTGTAATCTTAGGACTGACTTTCCTAACTAATCTCCAAGGTAACTCAAACCTACATTGGGGAATGCTTTTCCAAGTCAATCAGAGTCCTGAGGAATGAATTGAAGACCCACTGTGTCTAAAAACTGGTTTCCTGCACCACCACAGCCATCTTCACTGCCTCCTTCTCCAAGCCCTGCGAGGACTCTTAGCTTAGATATCCAGGAGAAAATATTTCAGACAGCTTTATGCCCCAGCATCCTGCTTTTGAAATATCTCTTTCCTCAGAAAAGCCTTGGAAAGCAATCAGATTTAACCAATTAGGTACTGGATTAGTAACATAACATCTAGTAGCTCCTCTAATGAAGAAGAAATAGTTCAGGTGTTAATGATATACATCTAAAACCCAACTGTCGGGGTTTATATTCCTGCTCAGCCACTTACTGGCTTTTGGGAGACTGTAGTTAGTAATATGAACATAGTGACATGTACATAGGACAGTGACAAGTTACTTCACATCTCTATGGGAAATGCTTCGGTATAGGTTGTCATATGTTTTCACTATACAACTTACATGCTCCTGTGTTAACAGCCTCCACATTTCCCATTTGAAAGATCTCTGAATTTTGTCTCCTAGTCATGGGCCACTAGTCTAGCTGAATCATTTCCAGAGTTTTTATAGCTTCAGAAAAATAAAAGAACAAAATGTCAAGGCAAGATAGGATATTTTGTAAGGAAATAGGCATTGTACATCCCCCTCTTTACTTATTCTTTCTCTTGGCCATTGAGATTGACATTTGTTTACTGGAACATAAGCTTAAATTATTTTTATTCTCTGTTTTGCAGGAAGACTTCATTTAATGGCCTTTCCTGAAGAATTTCACACTTCTGACCATTTTTGTTTTCTTGAAGTTTCCTCTTCCGTAATAACCTTGACTTTCTTAATATATTCATATCCTTGTTCTTCTCCCATAATTTGAGTTACTTCAAGTCTCCATCATGATTTCTCTGTTCCCTCAACTCATAACAAAATTAGTTTTCCCCCTTGGTTTCCCTCATGGTTTATCATCAGCTGTTTTCCACTCTAATTCCACTTAATTACTCTCAATCTTTTTGAGTCTTAAACCTCTTTCAACAAATCTGTTGAAAACTAGGAACTCTTTCAGAGGAGTTGGGGGAGTGGGGAGAGGCATAGTCACAAATTTTGCATTTAGTTTCAAGGTGTCATGCAGGGATTCATGTGGGGTCTCTGCTCCCGTTCCCCACACAAGAATGCAGGATATGGTGAAGCCAAAAAGGAACACCCATGGAGCCATAAGTAGGGGAGTCACACCACTATAGTCTCACTGGCAGCTGGGTTGGAGACACAGGAAACAGGAGTCACATGATCCTTAACCCGCCGTCCACTTCTCTGCCAAACCAACCAACCCCACTTGCTAACTGCAATCCACACTTGCTAGCTCAGCCACCATCTCCTTGCTAGCCCCCAATTTTTCTGCTAGCGTAGCCATGGCAGTTATATTAGTGGCCAATGGCTCACTGGTTACAGCTGATGGCCAACTAGCCACAGCTGATGGCCATCTAATCACAGTTGATGGCCATTTACTACCTGAGCCAGCACCTTTCCACGTGAGGCCGAGAGCCTGGAAACTGCACCCCTGGCTCTGTCCCCACACAGGGGTTTATTAATTCCCCTAAAGATAAATCCTGATGAAGAAATTTACCTACTCCCAAGCTTCAATATCCAATCTGTACTGATTGTACCAAATCTGCATCTTTAGTCCCAATCTCTTTCTAGTACTCCAGACCTGTAAACACCCAATTAGTGAATGTGTCCATTTGGAAAAGGCATAAGCACCTCAAAATCAACCTGCCTGAACTAAACACACAGCCCATCTAAATCTACTGTTTTCTGCCTCGATGTTTGAATAGTGGATGATGCCATCATTCACCTGGGCGGTGTTTTGTTTACTCACTGTCATTGTCTTATTTCAGATCCTCACAACTTCTTGCCCATATTAGTCACATAGACTCCTCAAGTTATTTTTAATTACATAATTGATAAAAAAAATTATCATTGTAAAAGACTCAAACATTATAAAAGTACAAAGGGTAAATTTTGTCTTTCCATATGACCTAATTCCACCCAATCTCTCTCTTGCCACAGATATATCCACGTTAAGCATTTGGTGAGTAGCCTTTTAGTTCTTGTTCCTTGCCTTTGCGTAAATATGCATGTAGAAAAGCAAAGATATAGGGTTTGATTTATTGTTGTACATAAATGGGAACATGCTTTACGTGACGGTCTCTCATTTGATTTATTTTTCACTTAAAAGATTTGGAGAAATTTCCATTTCAGTACATATGGATGCATGAGATAGTTTCAATAGCTGCTTAGTATTCCATCATAAGGGACATAGGATAGATGATTGAACCTTTTGATGAGAAGGTCGCTTGTTTGCATTTTTCACTATTATAAATCACTATCATCCTTGTGCATACCTCTTGTGCATGTGTGAGGATACTTTTGAAGGTGAGATTCCTAGCAGTGGATGTTAGAGGCTCCCATCTGCTTTCCTACCTCTAGTTCCAAATCTCTACAACCCACTTTCATTTGTGCACCGTCACTCAATGAAAAAAAAAAAAATCTGAGCATTTACTCTTCTTCAGGCACAATGCTGGGTACTTGGTAATAGAAGAACTAGTTGACAAAGTTTCTGCTTTCAAGGAGTTCAAAATAAAACAGGAGGGACAGACAAGCAAACAGATGACAAAAGTGCAGTATGATGAGAACAAAATAGAAATGTGCACAATGTGCTCTCTCAGAGAACATAATTTAAAAAAAACACACACAAAAACTCATTTTTAAGGCAACGAGTAAGTAGGAGAGACTAATGGAAAGAGGATTGCTAGATATCACTTGAAGGAGAAGTGGAATTGGCTTGATGTAGAAATGACAGAACTTTCAAGCAGAAAGAAACACCTGAGCTAGGGTGTGCCATGCACGGTTCTAGGCACTGGAACAACAGTGAACAAAACAGGAAAGGTTTCGACTTTCATGGCGCTTTCCTCATAATGGAGGGTGGGGGTGGGGCGATTAATACAAAAACAAGAAAGTGTAGGATACAAATTCAAATCTTTTAAAAATATATTTGTTTAATGATTCTTAATTTTTTAACTATAGTTGACATACAATATTGTATTAGTTTCAAGTGTAGAACATAATGATTAGACATTTATATAACTTATGAAGTGACCACCTGATAAAGCTAGTACCCATCTGACACCACACATAGTTATTACAATATTTTGACTATATTTCCTATGCTACACTTTACGTCCCTACAAATTCAACTCTTGACAAGTGTTATGAGAAAGAAAGCAGAACAATGGGAGGTGAGAGTTGTTAGCGGTAAACTATTAAGAGACAGAGACATCAGCAAAGACTTTTTTTTCAAGAGTTTCCATTTGCCTTGAGACCTGAATGGTAAGAAGGAGCCAGCCACAACAAAATCTAGGAGAAGAGGCACCAAGTAGAGGAAACAGCAAGTGCAAAGACTGAAGAGGAATGAGCCAGACATATTAGAGGAAAGAGAAGGCCATTTCTAGAGTTAGTAGAGACAATGGCATATCCAGGGAACTGCAAGAATTTACCTGTGACTAGAACCACAGAATGCCAGAGAGCACTCTACCTCTGGTCTCTGGTTTCCACCCCTACTTCACCTCTGCCACTCCTCATAGATCCTTAAGCTCCATACACACATTGTTTTCAGTGACCAGAAACAACCACTTTTTCTCTTGCCTTTGCTCGTGCTGTTTCCATTCATTTGAAAGGATTTTCTTAACCCAACTAACTCCAATGTTCCTTTCATGGCTCATCTCAGGGATCAGGAACCCTTCTCCAGCCCTCCCTGGCTGTATTGGGAAGCAGTCTTCTCTGTAGCAGAGTAGCCGGTATATGAATAACCCTTGTGGTGAATTGCATTTCTCCTGAAGGCAGGGCTTGTGTAATTTGCACTTGTGTCCATAGAATTTGACATGGGATATGACACAAAGTGGGTGTATCTGCTCATTGTGTTACCTGGAAAATGACGTTAAACCACCTTGGTTCTTGTCTTCTTGAGGTTATGAATTCAATCAGGAGAGACATTTATGCAGCATGAACAGCAGGAGTTTATTAGTAAAAGGAAATACACTCTGAGATGTGGAGCAGCCTGACCCATGGGAAGGAAGCAGCACGGCCTTACATTGTGTAAAGGCTTTTATTTCTGTGGGGAGAATTGCCTCCCCTTCTCCCTTCTCTTATCTCTCTCTCTCCCCCTGAGGTGTCTGGTCTTCCGGCATTTAGCAATGCATTTCTTCGATTTAGGGGCATGAGTAAACATATCCCTTTGATACAAGGCTTGGGTAAACACATCCCCTTAATTTGGGGAGATATGTAAACACATGTGAAAATCTGGAATCCTGTTTGGGCTAGTGAGGTACTAGTGACAAACAGGATGGATTCCCCCTTGTCTGCCTTCTAACAACACATCCCTTTGATTTAGAGGTATGTGTAAGCCTGGAGTCCTGCTAGGCAACTGCCATGGATCTTGACCCAAGTAGGGACTGCAGAGAGGGGCTTTCTAATCAGGGCTAAATTTTTCCTTCTCCTTATTTCTTTCTAACTACTCTCAATTGGAGCCAGCTCCTTGTCTCTCTTCTCTAGGGCTCTCCCGCATTTTCCTCATCTGCGTTATGAGTCCTATCGCACAATCTTTCCTATTGATTTCCAAGGCACCTCATTATTTTTCTTACCTCTGATCACTTTTCTTACCTCTGATTAGCAGGAGTTCTCAAATTATGTTTCAACACATATGATGCTTTGAGAATTCTGTGTACATACTATAGGATTGGATCTCTCCCAGACATGTATCTTCAAATGAACAAGACAAACAAAAACTCATAGACACAGACAACAGTATGGTGGTTACCAGAGGGTAAGGGGCGGGGGAAGGTAGAAGAGGATAAAGGGGATCAAATATATGGTGATGGAAAGAGAATTGACTTTTGGTGGTGAACATACAATATAATATATAGATGATTTATTATAGAGTTGTACACTTGAAACCTATGTAATTTTACTAACCAATGTTAACCCCAATAAATTTCATTCTTAAAAGAATTTCAAAAAGAAGCTAGCAGCTCTTATCCTTTGCATTTCTTTTCTTTTTCTTGCATATTGTATTTTTCAGGAAAGGGAAAAAAACAACACTTTCTTTGTGTTAACATGTATCACGTGCCAGACTTTTGGTTCAGTCTTCACCTGTTAGCTGATAGGATGCTCAAAGCACCACTATGAGGTAATTGTATCTCTGTCTTACAAACGGAAAACCAAGGCTCAAACAAATAATAAGCTGAGTTACAATTCGAACCCTGATCAGTCTAACTACCTCCCTCAAAAAAATAACAAGAAGCTATGTCCAAAATCAGGAAGTCTCTTCAGAATTCATAAAGAATTCAATGAAATTAATTACATAAATAAATTAATGTCTTAATTTATTTCTTTTAAATTAACAAATAATTAAATTAATGCCTTGATTTAGTATATGTAAAATGAGGACACTAATACAAATAATAAAAACAATCTTGATGTAAAACTGTCTAAGATAAAATCATCAAAAAACAATGGAGAGTTGGAAAGAATTTAATCAACATTATATAAAAGCAAGTTATTATTCCTGTCTTAGATTATTACTATAAGTGAAAACAAGAGCTAAGTGCCAAACTGAGCAACACAGAAATATGAACGAAAATAATATTTTTTTCCACTACTCACAATAAAAAGTTAAAATTACTATAAATATCACTCATAATGATGAGTGCCTTAAGGATTCTTTATTACACATGGAAGGAGCAATCATCATTATAATTACCTAGAGTCGGATTGCATTTGAGAAGTATTTCTCTTTCCATTTCTCTTTCCAGCAAAAAAACAAAACAGAAAAAACAAAACAAAACAAAAAAAAAAACGGAAAGGAAAGGAAATATCTTCACATTGTCATCAGTCTTTTGTTTCTAAGCAACACTATAACAGTAGCATCTTACTATTTATTCCATTCAGACCCTCCTCTAATTACATATATAAGCTATTCAAGAACTTCAACATTACTTATATGTCATTTATACTAAGGAGGATTTTTCAGATGGCAAAATGTATTGCAATTACACAAATCTTTTGAAGTACCTAGTAAGTTTGAGCAGCTGGCTATTTGGCTCAAACACAAAATTCAGCAACACATGGCCTCTGCCCTCAAGAAACTTACGGTCTAATGAAAGACACCAACCAGCAGAGTTGAGTGTGACTTGAATATTCTATATACAGTTTGCTCATCTATTTAGTATAAGTGAGAGATCTTTTAAAGGACCATTCTCTGAGGTTCTTGCAGTGCAACAGTCAGCCCTTACTGGAATAAGACTAAATTACTGTAAGTACAACACCCTAAGACTATTTCAATGGTTAGTGTCAGTTGTTACCACATTGTTTCTTCTCTCAGGATAAAGAAATATAATACATCGGATGATCTCAATCATTTAAATACAATCATGCATAGAAAAATCATTGAGGAACTACCCCCAAAGTGTTACCAAAGTTATTTCTGGATTACTGCACATTTAAAACAAAAGTAGTTTCTGTGTTTTCAATTGCATAATCAGATAATAAAAAACTTGATTTTAACATTAAGATATGTATCTGCCCTCCAAAATATAGGGTAATAATTGAGAAGATTTGAGAGACAGGCAAAGCAAAGTTTTAATTCTGTCCTTGCAAATTAATAGTTGTGTGATTTTAGCAATTGACCTCTCTAAGCCTTATTTTTCTTGAATTTTAATTGGAGAAAATAATATGTAGGACAGGATTTTTTGAGGATTAGATGAGATTATCTGTGTGACATAATCAGAGACAATTAATGAAAATTAGAATTCTCCTATTTGCCATGAAAAGAGCATGAAATCAAAAGAAGTTCTTTTATTTTTGTTGATCAAGTTCTCAAAGAAGCAAATAATTTATATTCCAAACAGGATAGTTTTGAGAATAAAAAGGGACACTAAAATAAATTCAAATTACATAATTTAAAACATATATATTGACTAAAAAATTGGTTTGTTATTTTAACTGGCTTATACAATAGTTCTATTCAAAAATATTTTCAAAAATTAATTTTTCTAAAATATAATAAAATTTTATATAAAATAAAGCAAAAATTTTACTTTTTATCATGATTGCCTTACCAATAGAATAGAATCAGGATAATTATTTGTGTATATGCTCATCCACTTTAATTAGTTTCTTAGCTGTGTCCATTTTTAATAGTTCATGGTATTTCTGAAGATTTTATTTTTTTCCATATGGTATAGTTATTTTTTAATTGCCCACAATATTTTTCAAATTTGCATTTTAGGAGTAATAAATTTAATACCCTTATCTCTTCACTGTGAAACATAAAATTTTAATTGAGAAAAAACTCTCCCAATTAGTGCTCTGTTATTTTATAAGCTCAGAACAAATTTGCTGAATGGCAATTTTAGTTTTTTTAATGTGTCAGTATTTTCATCCAATATTATCATACGTGTTATTTTTTTCCCTCCATTTAAAGTATATTTCTTCAACAAATATTCTTATAGGATAAAATCTGTCAAGTAAATTGTCACTATTTATGATTCTGTTGAATGTTTCACAAAATTTATCTGATGTAAAATCATAGGCTTTCACAATTTCACTCCATTTTGCTGCAAAACATACATAGATCCAATTAAAAATAAGAACTCCACCAAGATTCTTCACACAAGTTGAGATACTCAAAAGTGTAATTTTTGGATTTCAAAATTAAATCTTGTACATTGAGCTCTAAAAAGTTAATTTATTCAGTTTCTCTCTTGCTTTTACAAGAATAAATATCATTATCTTCCCACTTGCAAGCTTTGCCTTTAATAATTGTAATACTCTAAAAGCTTCAGACATTGGGCTTTTGGGGACTCCATTTATGAACACATTGATTAAAATTTTCTAACTAATTTGGAACGAAATGCAGTCAAAGTTTAGCGAGGTTATTTCAAAACTATTTTAACAACGTTTCAGGACATTTAAGTTAACATGCAAAACAGTTATTTAGATGTTCAAACACATAAAATATGATTGATATTGGGTACCCATGCAATGATACCTTTTGTATTACACATCAGTTTCATTAAAATAAAAATTTCAGCTTCAATACGCTTACTGGTTTGCACAAACATATTTTTAAAATTTAAGCATAGGTTTTATTTTGACTGATAAAATTTTAGAGCTCATCTGGGATGCTGCTGAATTAGGGCTGACATTGACAAACTACAGTGCTGCAGCCAAATGTGGAACTCTGCCTGTTCTTGTAAATATAGTTTTATTGGAACATAGCCATGCTCTTTTGTTTATGGATTTTCTATGGCTGCTTTTGCACTCAAGAGCACGGTTGAGTAGTTGCATAAAAAACCATGCAGCCTACAAAGCCTAAAATGTTTTCTATCCGGCACTTTATAAGACACAAATTTGCCAACCCCTCAATTACTAAAAGTACACTACAACAAATTCCAAGTATATTTCTGTGTCGTGAGTTTTTAAATTGAGTACTAATGTTTTTTTTCTACAATGATGCTATCTACCCTCCACCAAAATTTGTATTCATATTTTCCCCACAATAAGATAAATAACTTTATCTTCAATGGTGGACTTCTTAACTGAATTTATAATAGCACTCACAATATAACAAAATGAACTTCCAAGATTTTAATTTTGATTCCATGAAATGAATGAAAAAAAGTCAACTGATTTTTTTGAATCAACTGACTTTCCATTAAAGAAGTAGATACCTGCCAGAAGAAGCAGACTCGGACAATTTTAGTGGTTGGGAGGTTTACTAGGGATTACCCTTGGGGATCAACTTTTGTGGAAGTGACAGGAAAGAAGCAGGATTGGGCAGACAGATGGAGAAATCAAAGAGAGCCTCTGCCACCTCATTAGATTTCTTCTGTCTTGGGCCCAAATGGCTGATCCTTTATATCCCTGTCGTGGTCAACCCCAGAACATGTGTGACCTTGCCCAAGCAGATCTCTGTTACTGAAGCAATCCCTAAAAGGACTGACAGCAGCCATCCCAGTAGCTTGGAAGAGGAGGCTTATTGGGGCTGGCTATAACTTCTAAGGCTGCAGCTGCTCTAAGGGTCACCACTGAGCCTCGTTGTCCTTCTCCTTTACTACCCACTCTAAATTCTCCTTACCCCCAGGAAACACCTCTGGCAGCTTTTGCTGGCTACCATAGTGTGGGGACAGAGTCCCAGAGAGCAATTTCCGGGCTCTCGGCCTCACGTGGGAAGGTGCTGGCTCAGGTAGTAGCTGGCCATCAGCTGTGACTAGCTGGCCATCAGCTGTTACCAGTTAGCCATTAGCCACTGATATAACTGCCGTGGCTAAGCTAGCAAGCGCGGATTGCAGCTAGCAAGTGGGGTTGGTTGGCAGAGAAGCGGACGGCAGGTGGCGGATAGTGTGGCTCCTGCTTCCTGTGTCTCCAGCCCAGCCGCCAGCGAGACTATAGTGGTATGAACCCCCCCATCCATGGCTCCATTGGTGTTCCTTTTTGGCCTCACCATATCCTGCGTTCTTGTGCAGGGAGTGGGACCAGAGACCCCGTATGACACCCTGCATGACACATGTAATTTTCAGTGTGATATTGCCTGAGAATTGTCATTTTCCATCATAATTGGCAAAAGTGTACAAAGTGGTGCCCAAATAAATCATCTAGGTGTCAATATTCTTCCATGTGTAGCAGCAGCCTTTCCTCCTGCTGATGATCAGAGTTAAACATGCCTGCTAAGATGGTGACTCCTCTTCTTCAATAACCTCTGGATCGAAGGACCCAGAAATGTGAAAGCGCCAATCATAAACTTTCTCTGTTCTCTCACAGAAGTATTCTCCTTTAAGGCACCGGGACCCATAAGCCTGATGATTCAGATGTGTTGGAACTGAATTCCTCCAGTTGGTTACTGAGGATGATGGTAAGTCGAGCCACCCCTGCTCTACCCCATAATTCCTGGACCAATCATTTTCATCCTATGGAAGACCTAGTTCCATATAAAGGTTTTTGACTTGAGGTGTTGTGGGAACAGAGCCCCAGAGAGCAGTTTCCAGGCTCTCGGTCTCACGTGGAAAGGTGCTGGTTCAGGTTGTAGATGGCTTTCAGCTGTGGCTAGTTGGCCATCAGCTGTAGCTGGTTAGCCAATTGGCCACTGATATAACTGCCATGGCTGCGCTGGTTGGTGAGTCGAGTGGAGTCGGTCAGCTGGCAGGCAGAAAAGCGCACATCAGGTCGCACGTTGTGTGAATCCAGCCTCCAGTGAGACTATAGTGGTATGACTCCCTTACCTATGGCTCCGTGGGTGTTCCTTTTTGGCCTCACCATGTCCTGTGTTCTTATGTGGGGAGCAGGAGCTGAGACCCTGCAGGCCGCCCCGCGCGACAGGTGTACATAGTGACCTGGAAGGTGGTGCCCCATCCTTATAAAATTATCACCTCTGAGCTAGCACTTAAGCCATGCCTCTAAAAAAAAAAAACTATTTCCAACACTATCAGGCAGCAGCTTCTGGTTGGTGTGTTATGTCATACGACCAGTGGATTCCATGGTTATGGTTATGGGCCTACTTCCATACCTCTTCTCTAAAGTGAGTTCCTATTCTGATGCCACCTTCAGAGAGTAGTGTTTGTTGAGGCTCCTGAGGCTGAAAAAGCAAAACTTGACCTGGAATATGCACCTATTCCTGCCTGAACTAGGAAGAAGCTCAACATAGTCACCTTGCCACCAAGTGGCCAACTGGTCTGCTTGAGAGATAATACGCCCTATCAGGGATTTAGTGTTGGTCTCTGGCCCCAGCAGGTTAGAAATAAGGAACCGTGGCTAGAACAGGCTTGGTAAATTAGAGCTCATGTTGTTAGGCTAATTTACAGCCACCACAGCTAATCCAATCACACAGACAATGACAAAGCCTAGAACATCAAGTTAGGTGCCTGACGCACAAAAGTTAAGGAGTCACTCACTCTAGCACTGTGAATATGCATAGTCAGCACCTAAGAGTGAGTGCCTCCTTAAATTTTTGCACTTTAGGTGCCTCCCTGCCCTATGCTAGTTTCAGCCCTTCCTAAGTCATTGTTCATTTGCTTGCTTAGTGCACATCTACTAGTGATAGAAAAATCAGTCCATGTTGTGCCCGTTCCCATGTGCCTATCTATAAGCCTCTACATCAAACCTCCTTGTCTTCAAATTTCCAATCTTTTTCCGTACATATTTGTGACCAACCAGCTGACGTTCTCCACTCTCCATGATCCACTTTCTGTTAATCTCCTAATATTGGGTAAATTCTCAGTCCAACAAAGTGGATAACCTGTGCACTATCCATTAAAAAAGGTTATCTTTTCATCCCTGCCTTTCAAGGGTATCCCTTGAAATCAACGTGAAATCAAAACCTGATATGTTGACCTGTAATTTGCTTAATTTGCAGAAATGTTCAGGTTAGAGTGTGATGCGCCCTGTAATTACTGCCCGAACCCCACTATTCCCACCAATCTGGACCCAATGTTTGGTAATAGTTTATTTAGACTGTGTTTCTGGGTGGGATATATCTTTCCTTCAGTCAAAGAATTCTGGTGGTATGCAAAAGCAAATAAACTTTAATTAAAAAATGAAAAGAAGCAAATGAATATCAGTGAAGGAGATGAGACAATGTATGCTAAATTGTCAGCTCATTCTGCCCGTTTCCTTCACAGAAATGAGAATCCCTAGTAAGAGTGTAAGTATTAACATAGAAAGGAGCCTCACCTTTTCCCAGACACACATCTTCAGAGAGGAATATCCGGACTTTCTAGTCTTACGCAGTATCCTAGTCACATTCTATCACGTCATCCAGTTTTATTTTCACTATAGCACTTATTACTGAAATTATGTTCCTTATTTAACTGGAATTTTCTTGCTTATTTATGTTGTTCAATTGCTGTCTCCCTTCTCTGCCTCAGTTAAGGCTCCCTCCTCCTGTCAGTTACCATTACAGTCCCTATAAACTTACTTAACTATTGTATTTTCTCTTTATTATTTGTAGTAGTTCCATGTGTGTTACTTATTGTCGTCCTCCCAACTGGACTCTAAGTTCTTTAATACTCCTATATACTCCAAAAGACCTACCTAGCACAGTGCTGGAAAAAAAAAAAAAAAAATCTCCACACCAGGGTGCCAAAAGTGTGCTCATTTTAAGAAAAGTTATGTATGCATTACTTTTCAAAGTTGAATTGCATTACGGTAGCAGTATGTAGTATGACTATGACATTTGCTCAAAAGATGGCGTTAATCAAATGAATGCTAGCTTCATTCATTGTATTACAATTTTAATAGTTTTTTCCTTTCTTAAAATGTGTATACATTTTTTTGGCTCTCTCTCTCTCTCTCTCTCTCTCTACTTACACACACACACACACACACACATACATATATATATATATATATATATATATATATATATATATATATATATGTGGGGTTTATTATTTATATATTATCTTAAGATCTGCCATCTGCACGTTGCATGTTGGAGAACTGAGAAAGCCAGTGGTATAATTCAGTCCAAGCCTGAAGGGCTGAGACTCTGGGGACTGATGGTCAAGTCCCAGTCTTACTCTAACCAGGAACCAGGAGCACTGATGTCCAAGGGCAGGAGAACAAGGATATTTCAGCTCAAGCAGAGAAAGCAAATTTACCCTCTTTTTTGTTCTACTCAGGCCCCGGAAGAATTGTATTATAAAAGATGATGCCCACCGGCATTGGTTAGAGCAAATCTTTACTCAGTCGACCGATTCAAATGCTAATCTCTGTCAGAAACACCCTCGCTGGCAAATTTAAAAATAATGTTTTGTTAGCTGTCTGGGCATTGCTTGGCCCAGTCAAGTTGACACATAAAATTTACCATCACACAGATGAAGGCCATCAGCAAACCAACCAGCGTAGTGGTTTTCAGGGGAGTTTGGGTCTTTAAACAGCACATCGTAAATCCTGCTGCCTTTATCTTGGCCAAGAACCAAATTCAGACATCCAGGTATCCTGAGAAAGAATCTTAGAGCAATCTCAGTTCTCCATATATAGATTCTCAGTAAATGCTTGTTGACTTACTAAGAAGTTTATCTACTGAATAATTTATCTGGCCACATTTCAAACTCATTTATGCCTGTATAAAGCTATGGAAGATGCTTTTTTAGCCTCTTCCTAAACCCTTCAAATAGTTTCCTCAAGTAGAGAGAAGATGATTGAATTCACATCCAAAATCTTGAGTTATATCTCTGTTGGCTCCCTTTTTAGAAGAGAGTGAAATTTTAATCCTGTTACACATATTCAATTTTATAAGACATAATTGTCTTTGTATCTTTGAATGCTTCATTTTAATTTAATGAATTCTTTTAAGGTCTCAAACTATTTAAGACATAAGTGAATGGTCAACATGCCAATGGCAAAATGCCTTCACTTAGAAGCGTGAAATTAATTTAAATTGCCTTTTGCCTGAAGGTGGTACTACTAACAGAAACATGCCATAGAGTAAATATTTAATAATGACTATAAACCCAGAAATCTCATTGTTGTAAACACAGAAGCATGGCAAATGCACGACTACTTGAGGATTTAGGTGACCAGGTTGATCGAGTATAATATATTGGAATAAAACAATACTTTGAAACTGGAAGAATAATTCTAGCTCCTTCGGTTCTGGAACAGCATGCTCTAGAGTCATAAGTAAGCCAATAGACTAAATGTTCTGCAAGGATAGAGACCTTGTCATGCTACAGTTGTATCTCTAGTGGCACATAGATGTTCAATATACATCTATCATGTATATTGAATAAGCGAATGAAATAAGTGAATGAAGAAAAAAAAAAAAGCCTTGTTTACAATTGTGGCCTAAATCATCACTCAAGTTGAGGCCAGACGTTCAAATTTTCATTTTCTTGGAGAGAACTCAACAAGACTCAAGTGGTCCTTTTAATGAGGAATTAGAACTGGCTCCAGAGGCACCCCGCCAGCTCCACCACATAGATGGAGACGTTTAACACCATTCCCCATTAGCGAGTGGAATAAATTTTCCACTTTGCTCAGGTTCTGGTAGAGGCATGATAAATGTGGCATTGGACAGATAATGATTTTGTCAGATGAAAGATAAAGATAATATCCTTTTAAAATACAAATCAGAGGACATCTCTCTCTGGGCTTAACACTTCAATGGCTTGCTTTCACATGAAGAATAATGTTCAAAGTTCTTACCCTGATCTACAAGACCTGATCTACATGATGTGGCCACCAGCCTCGTTCTGACCTTATATCCCAGAGCTTGTCCCATGCTCATGTGTTCAGCCTCACTGGCCTTCTTGTCAACTTCCAGACATACCAAGCACATTTGTCATCTTGGAGTCCGTTCTCTGTACCTTTTTCCTCCAGGGCTCTATGCTACTGACTTCTTGGCTTTCTGTAAGTCCCTGCCCAAATGACACCTTTTCAGAGTGGCCTTCTCTGGATAGTCATTGTATCTATTACTCTTGGGTATTATATTATGGATTGATTTACTCACTTGCTTAGTGTTTGAATTCTCCGCCAGAACATACTTTCCTTGAGGGCAGGAATTTTGTTTTTTGGCAATGTTGTTTTGCTTGTGTTTGTTTTCCTTATACTATTTCCCCAGTTTTTACAACAATGGCTAGAACACACCAGGCACTCCATAAATCCTTGTTAAGTAAATAAATGATTTGAAGAGATGGATGAATGAATGCTGTGACGTCTGGGTAGTCTCTGAAACAAAGAAGAGAAAACTCCCCTGACATTACATTAGCAACATCATACTGAACCATGACAACAAATGTGAGAATGATGCAGAGAAAAAGATTTAAACATTTTTCTACAAGTTCCCTTTCTTCCGATACACTTGATCTTCCCTTGTGCTTAGGTGTTGTGTCTCTGGGATGAATGGTGACGCATAGTTCTTGGTAATGCCCAGAACAGTTCAGATACCTGAGGCTACTAATGACAATACAGAGCAGTAGATTTATGGGAGAAATAGTTTAACGCATGCCTTTTCTTCACTGATAATATTGAAATATTAACAAGAAGACAACTATTCATTTTTCTAAAACAAGGAAAATATGTATATACCCTTAGGTGATTTACTATTGTTGAATATTTTCAACACCAATTCCTTGAAGGAATCATTACAATTTCACTGGGGAATAGAAACACGTTGGGCATTATCCAAATCACTAAGAAGCAATAAAAAAATAAAATAAAATAAAAGCATTTTTTAATACCAAAGGCAAATAACCAAAACAATTTCACATTGATAAATCCCTTTTAGATATAACAAATACCTCACTTTGTTAAATATAAACGACAATCTATTTCTTTACATTTTCTTCCTTAATACTAGAAAATAATTGTATCTGAAGCAGATGTAAATAATGAGAATTAAATTTCAACAAAAATTAAGAACACAGATAGTACTTATCAAGTCATACTCTGTGCTAGGCATTATTCTATAATATTTTTATGCACTAATTCATTTAATCTTCACAACCATTCATTCAGTGAGATCAGAAATATTATCATTCCCATATTAAAGTTGAGGAAATGAGGTACAGAGAATTAAATAATTTGCCAAAATTGCAAAGCTAGAAAGTGGTAGAACTGAGATTTGAACCCAGGTGGTCTTAACCAATACACTACATCACCGATGACCACCACACTCCATGCCTGTTAGTGTACTGTAAGGTACACTATAAGGTATTGTTTTTATAAATTAGAGATGAGCAAAGTAAGGCACAGGGAAGGTGTGTAATTTCCCTATAATATATTAAGAAATGGTATACTAAAAAGATGAAAATCTATATATGTAAAACGACATAACAGGAAACAACACAGAAGGACAAAAATCTGATGGATACTACAATGGTGTTCAAGTTGGTTCAGCTTATCCATATTAAATATATAGATTATATTCATAAATATTTATAATTACATTTATACAATAAATATCTGGAAAAAATAAAAGGTATCTTTTTGAGAAAGAAGAATAAATATAAATAATGTATCATACCAATAATTATTTTCAAATTAATGTTAACCTGTAGTATAATTCCAGTTAGAATACCGAGGAGATTTTTGTTTGTTTGTTATTTAGGGTATATGTGGTATCCTGGATAAAATATTAACTTTTGTATTGAAGAAAAATGCCAAAACATAGTTTTTAAAAAAGGATGAAAAAGGACAATGGGGTTAAGTTCCTACCTAACAGATATCAAAAATTAGTAGGAAGCCATTGTAATGGAATCAATGTTGTTTTGGCATAGTAATAGACTAGATCAGTAGACCAGGAAAGAGAATCTAGAAATAGATCCCAGTCTATACAATGACTAAATTGGTATGTATGATTAAGGTGGTAGTTCAAGTCAGTGGGGGAAAACGAATTATTAATAAATAATGCTATCATCATTAAACATGTGAAAAAAATTAAAAGTATGCTCCACATGCAGAAATAAATTACATATTCATTACAAACTTCACTAAAATAATAAAGCAATAGAACTCTTACAAGAAAATAGAGTAAACTTCATGTCTAGTCAAGTGCTAATGGAGACCTTCTTAAAAATTCTGGAAACCAGAAGCTGTAAAATATAAGATGGAGATATTTGCTTGTGAAAAATGAAAAAAAAAATATATAGCAGAAGATAACAAAGACAAGATACAAATGATAAATATAGAAATAAAATATTTGCAAATGGAGGCTAGAAAGAAGTTGGACCACAGCCATTACTATGTGTACAGTATTCCATTCTCTCTTCTTTAGCACATAGAAAGACTACATTCTCAATATGGCATGTAGTTCAGTTGAGCAACGAGACTAACTTCTGGCCAATGGGATATGGGCAGATATGAGATAAACCACTTGCTGTTCTTAAAACTACCCTGTTCTATTCTTGTATGAGTTATTTGTTGCTGCGTAAGAAATCATCCTAAAATTAGAGGCATAAACCGACCCACATTTATTATCTCACAGTTTCTGTGAGTCAGGAATCTGCATAAAGCTTGGCTAGTCCTCTGGCTCGGGATCTCTCATAGGCTGCAACCAAAGTGTTGATCACTGCTTGCATCTCTGAAGAGTCCACGGGGAGGAGGATCCACTTTTTTTTTTTTTTTTAATTAAATTTATTGGGGTGACAATTGTTAGTAAAATTACATAGGTTTCAGGTGTACAATTCTGTATTACATCATCTATAAATCCCATTGTGTGTTCATCACCCAGAGTCAGTTCTCCTTCCATCACCATATATTTGATCCCCCTTACCTTCATCTCCCACCCCCCACCCCCCAGGATCCACTTTTAAGCTCATTCATGTGGTTGTTGGCAGGATGCAATTCCTCACGGGCTGTTGGATTAGAGGACCTCAGTTCCTTGCTGTCTGTTGGCTGAAGGCCTTTCTCATTTCCTTGTCTAATGGGCAGCTGGTGAGCAGAAGGAAGACACAATTCAGAAGCCATGATCTTTTTGTCGCCTAATCTGATAGTGACTTCATTATCTCTACCACATCCTCTTTGCTAAATACAAGTCACTAAATCCAGCCTACACCCAAGGAAAGAGGATCCACAGAGGCATGACAACTAGACCCTGGGGATCATTGGGAGCCATGTTAAAAGCTGCCTATCACGATCCTCCAAATGTTGTTGTTTTTCCTGCTACAATGGTTCTGGAAACAACATTCCTAGGATATTGTAGCTCAGAAAACAACGGAGAATTTCTTGACCTACAAGAGACTTTAGAAAATTGAGAAATAAACTTTTATTGTGCTGAGCTATGAAATTTTGTTAGCATGATATAACTAATGTAGTCTATTGTGACTAACAGCACACAAAGTGCACTTACAACTTAATATGATAGAAATTAATAACCCAATAGAAAAATGGGAAGTGCAAATAAGATTTAACCCATAGATCTGCAGTAGACACATAAAAGATGCCATAATAATAGTAGTAGAAGTAGTAATGATAATAAGCAATATTTATTGAGAGTTTAATTTGTGCTCTGATTTACATTGTTTAATGCATTTAATCTCCACAAAAAAAGTAGGTGTCACTGTTATCTCCTTTTGACATTTGAGGATCTGAGGCACAGAGAGATTATGAGGTTTGTTCAAGGACACACGGGTAGTTAGTGATGGAACCAGAATTGGAATCCAGAAAGTCTGGCATCCAAGCCAATGTTCCTAACCACTAACTCACGCTGCTCAAATGTACTAGTACTCAGGAAAATACAAAGCAAAGGAATGGTTATCACAAATCAGTCTGGAAAAAAATTTGAAAGCTTAAAAACACCTATTGAATGCAGCAACAGAGAACAATGTTGACCAAAACATCAATTAACGCAGGCTTTATGGGAAGCAATCTTGAAATAGTTATCATTTAATATACATGTATCCTTGGTTTCAGGAATCCTACTCCTTGGAAACTACCCAACAGGAATAAAAGTGGAAAGATGTTAATTCCCACATTATTCATCACAGAAAAAAAATGAATATAAAGAATTTTCCATAACATGGGAATACTTAATAAATTATTGCATCCCTACTCCACAGAATATAATCCAGACATTATGAAGTATGAATTTGAGCCTTACAAACTGACTTAGAAGGGTTTCCACGAAGTGTTGCTGCATTGAAATAGCAACATATAGAAAATTGTGACTGATAAGGCCCTATTTTCATAGAACAAAACTATTTTCATATATCTATTCATTCTGTGTGTTGGGCATAGCATAGTGACCAACAGACAAAGGCCAAACTTCAGAGGTTGGGGCGCAGCCAGGAAAGATGAATGAGGAAGAACGATTGGCAAGTGAAGTAGGAAGGAGAACAAGATAGCATGTTCCAGGAAGCCGGATAAAGAAAGTGGTTCAAGAGGAGGTGTAGCAAGAGTTGCTTCTGGATAGAGCAAGACGTGGCCATTGGCTTTAGCAACATGGAGATCATTTATGCATTTATGATCTTTTCGAGATTTTTTTTTATTGTGATGGGGATGGAGAGGCTTCATGGGAGAGGGTTCAAGACAGAAGGGGAAAATGAGGGAAAGAAGAGGCCACTACAGTCAAATCTTGCAAGAGAATTTTGATTGAAAAGGGGAAAGTCATTCAGAAAATAGCAGTAGCTGGAAGGGGGCCCTTTGTTTTGTTTTGATTTTTAAGATGGTAAATATTTCAGAACAGTTATATGCTAATGAAAACAATCCTATAGAGGAAAACTGATGGCGGAGGAAAGAGAAAGACAACAGCTAGAGTGGTGTTTCAAGGTAACATGTGGAAATGGATTTTAGTGCACAGATGGAGAGAATGATTTCAGAAGGTGCATAATAGTTTTTGTATCATAAACAAAAAGTAAGGCTGAGTATATGGTAGAGATGCTGGGTGTTGGCAGATGTGTTGATGTCAGTATGTGAAATATACCCTCTAATTCCTTATGTTTTCATAGTGAAATACAGAAACAATGTCATCAGCTGAGGGTAAGGATGGAAGGAAGTATTGGAAATTTGAAAACAAAGAAAAGTTATGAAAAAATTATCTAGGAGAATGATAGAGTGAATGACTATAGTTAGAAATGCAGGAGGATTTTTATCAGGACAGATGTTTTTCTTGAGGCTATACCTTTAAAGTGAGCACATCCATATATACACTGGAATATTACTCAGCCATAAGAAAAGATGAAATTACTGCCATTTGCGACAACATGGATGGATCTTGAGATTATCATGCTAAGCGAAATAAGCCAGAAAGAGGCAAGAATTATATGACTTCACTCATATGAGGGATATAAAACTGAAAGCAACAAACAAGATAAAGAAAGAGAAAAACAAAAACTCGTGGACAACAGTTTAGTGGTTACCACAGGGTAAGAGGGGTGGGGAGATGATATAAGAGGAAAAAAGGGATCAAATATATGGTGATGGAAGGAGATTTGACTCTGGGTGGTGAACACACAATGCAATATATAGATGATGAATTATAGAATTGTACACTTGAAACCTATATAATTTTACTAACCAATGTCACACCAATAAATTTAATTTTAAAAAATAGTGATAAAAATAAATAAAGTGAGCACAGCTGAGGTTTTTCTCAAGTCACATTCAGCTGTCTGGGTACACATCTGAAGTAGGCAGAGTTGAATATAAACAGGGTAGGAGAGCACAAAGATTGACCCTGTAAGGAAGGTACTATGACATAAAAAGAGTGAAGAACAATGAACAGTGATAGGATCAAGAGATTATAAATCACAGATATATCAAACCTTTTTTGAAGTTGGCGTATTAGAAGGAATGAGCTGAAAAGATAGGAAGCAACGGTCAAAGAGTGGAGTGTTTAAAATTCGAGATTGTGTAGGGGACACAGTTATTATTATGATTATGATTGTGATTATTATTATGATTATTATTGTGATGATTGACAAGGTCTAGTATATAATAATGAAACTGAAAAACTGAGACAGAGTGAAGTTTCCAGATATTGGGGAGGCTAAGAGACTGAGAAATAATAGTATTGGAAAGATTGCATACATGGATACTGAAATCACCAAGAATTATAACAATAGTGTTAGGAGAAGCGATAGCAAGCTCTGTAATAAAATCTTCAGGGTAGCTTGAGGGTTTGTAGATGACTGCTGAAAGGAGAGGAGGTGGATGGTACAGTGTGATAGCATGAGCTTTATAGATGACATTTCTTTGGAAGCAGAGGGGGACCGTGTTGATGAGGAACAAGGGGACACCGACCTTACCTCTATGGGAGAGTAAAAAAGAAAAAAGAACAAACAAAAACCCAGCCACATTTGAGGATGCTGCAGAAGAAGCAGTTTCCTTAGGGAAGAATCAGGTTTGAGACAGAGCAAGCAGACGGTTGTTGGCTGAATAATGGCCTCCAAATATATCAATTCCTAATCCCTGGAACCTGTCAATGTTAGCTTATTTGGAAAAGGCAAATGTTTTTGCAAATGTGATTAAATTCAGGATTGTGAGATGAGGAGATTAGCCTGGATTATCCAGGTGGGCCCTAAATGCAATCACATGCTTTCTTATAAGAGAGGAAGAAAGAGATTTAACACAGACAGAAGAGAAGGTACCCAGAGAAGTTTATGTGAAGATGGATCAGAGAGAGATTTGACAGTAATTCCCTCAAAGTTTGGAGTGACGTGGCAGGCCAAGGAATGCAAGAAGACACCAGACGCAAGGAATGCATTCTCCCCTGAAGTCTTTGGGTGGGGTGGGGAGTGGGCATAGTCCTGCTTGACTTCAGCCCAGTGATTTCGGACCTCTGGACTTGAGAGTTGAGAGAGTCAATTTCTGTGTTAAGTCACCAAGTTTGAAGTGATTTGTTACAGCAGCCATTGGAAACAAATGAATAGGTGAAGGAAAGATTCAAAGAAGAGAATGGGAAGAGAGTGTTGATGATGGACCTTAAGTTCCAGTGAGCACAGGGGAAGTGCAAGGACGCACATTTGTAGAGGATGTGTGAAGTCATTGGGATGAGAGTGATGATAAGGCTGAAGCCTAGGGGTGCTTGTAGCTACCAATGAAGCTAAGCGAGTGCTAGCATTACCCTGAGGACCTCAGAGGCAGACTTTGCAGGGTGGAAAGGGGTATGTAATGCTGGGAGTTTTGGAGGTCCCTCTTCATTTCTACAAATGAAGGTATGGAGGACCCAGAGAGAAGAACTTTACAGAGAACACGATATACTCATATATATGTGTGTGTGTGTGTGTGTGTGTGTGTGTGTGTGTGTGTGTGTGTATTTATAGATTATATATGTGACTTATCAATAGTATGTGTATATATATATATGATTTTACATGTATAGTTATTTTATGTGCACATACATGTATTAATACATGTATATGAATATGTGTATTTGTATATTATTTTTAAAGCATCTACATAGATAGAGTTTGGGTAGGATAGGAGAAATAATGGGGACAAAGAGGGAAACAAAAATGCTGGCACTCAAAAAAGGAAAGAAAGCAAAAAACGATAGGCTATGCAAGGATTGCGTTTAGGCATTTATGTAAAACTGCATAAGTGTGTATATGTAAAAGACATTTTAAAAACCAAATTTAAAATAAATTTATAAAAATATAGTTTGTATAGCAATTGAAGTGCTGAAAAACCTTGTTAAAAATTGAATCCCAGCATACCTGGTGCTAACAATCTGATCTTAGTTTCCCCAGCATTTGCTCTTTCTTATTTGCAGTTCACTGCGTTTATGGTTCAGACGGATCCAGTGTGTGCAGACAAGTCGGTCCAGCTTGCCATCTCTGAGTTGCCTCTGGACTCCTCCTTTGTGTCTCTGCCAGTCCTCAGTGGCACCTGTGTGCTTGAAGGAGTTTGCGTGAGATGACCTTAAAGTAAGTTTACTTTGAGAACCTGCTCTATTATTATGACATAATGAAAATGTGGCTAAGAATCTCTGGCGATGAATGTCTACTTTAAAAAGATAGCCTGGCCATCCAAATTTTTTCTTTTAATACCATGGGTCACCAAACAGGCTAATGATTTCAAATCTAGAGTCTTTCCAATGAGTTGTTTTATTCTTATGCTGGGAAGCCAAAGACATTTTATTTTTTAGCATCTTGCAGCCCCCAAATCTCCCTTGTGTAACAGATTCATGCAAACTTGTGGCTATGCAATCTTATTCTGGATCTTTATCACCCTTAGACAGACTAGGAAAGAAAAAAATGCATGGAGGATTGCTAGAAAAGTTTTTATGGGGTTATCATATATCATGTCTACTCATATTCCATTATGACATATTAGTCACAGACTCTGGAGCCACAGTACCTAAGTTCATAGCCTGGTTTTACCACGAACCAGCTGTGCATCCTTGGGCAAGTTACTAAAACTCTCTGTGCCTCCGAGTTCTCAACTCTAAAATGTGATGGCAACAATAAATAATAATGACCTCCTACAGTTGTTGTGAAGAGTAATGAATTAATCTCTGCACTGCGCTTAGTTTTGGCACATAGTAAATACTAGGTACGTGTAAACTGTATTAGAAGGAGGAGGAGGAAGAAGGGTAGGAGGTAGTAGTAGGTATGTGGGGATATCCCCCCAAAAAGTGGATGAGTAGAGAAAGAAGAAAGGCTGATATGAAAGCAAAAAAAGAATAAGGGAAAGAAAAGCCTATAACTTTGGTTAGGATTTGGGAGCCTGGAAGTATTTTGGAAGAAATGAAGCCCCTCTACCCCCAAAAAAAACCAAAAATAAAAATAAAAGCAGAGCTGGGTGAGTTGAATATGCAGTCAGTACATTAACTGTAGAGATCAGGAAACTGACAGGCAACGAGTACGTATGGGCAAGGTTGTGTGGTACTGGAAAAACATCCATCTGTAAAATCACTTTTATTAAGGCTAAAATTGTATCTCTCAGGTCAAGTTAGAAAACTGAAAAAAAAAAAAAAAAAAAAACATACTCAAACTGTGCACAATACGAATCAGCTGAGATAGGAAAATAAGTACATCTTCACACATTTTTTTCAAATACTTACTGAGGCAGCAAACCTCCTATGTCACCAGCTTAGTACACACTTCCCTTGCTTATTCACTCACCCACGAGCTTGGTGACAGAAAAATTAACTTTTAACCCCAACCTGCCCAAGGACAGCTTTCTCATTCTGAAAGGAGGTTTTAGTCCCATTTTATAAATGCCTCTGTGTGTACTTACATTTTTATTTCAGAGAACATCAGTGAATTCTTGGCAGGCAGTAGGCGACTAATGAGACACAGTGGTTCATGATCTTCTTATCAATTTTCTAAATTAGCAGTCAAATGAGTTTGTCATACAATATAGCACATCTTACACAGGATATATCTTGTATTAATGGAATTGTTCTATTCAGATTTTACAGTTTCTTGGTTTTTCTAATATAAAATGGAATCTGATCTGAGGTAATACTGTGGATTTTACATGGTCTTCTAAAAAATCTCTTCTTTTCAGCTTTACTTTTGGTCTTCAGATACACTTTTGAAGAGCTGTTTGACTTGCCTTAGGCACGGTCTTTTAGAAGTTGATTTGTGTGTGTGTGTGGGCGTGTAATGGCCTATTAAAAAGGAAGTGCCAAAATAGAATAATCAAAACTGTCATATTTTCGCCATTGATATTTGTTTAATTAATATTTTTAATAAAAATGTCATATAACTATGCTAGTTCCAACACCATTTTAGAAATTTTAGAAAGAGATACATTAGTTGGCACTTCAAGGTGATGTGGTCATGTAATGGGGCAAAAGTTAAACTTATGTAACTAATATTTCATCTTTCAAAATGGTATTCTCTGTCGAGTAGCAATGCCTCCCCCACACCCCAGCCCTTCCATATGTATAACTTACTCATTTGGCAAGCATTGACTATTCACTTGCTATTCTCTTTGGTGCCTAGGGCAGGGAACTAGTAAGATTTGCATGGTTGTTATCCTGGAGAAAGGTTTTCTCAAAAGGGTTGGATGGGCAGCAACACTCAGAAGTGAGTGGTGAAGGGCCGGCCTCGAGGCTCAGATGGTTAGAGCTCGATGCTCCTAACTCTGAAGGCTGCCATATCGATTCCCACATGGGCCAGTGGGCTCTCAACCACAGGGTTGCCGGTTCAACTCCTCGAATCCCACAAGGGATGGTGGGCTCCACCCTCTGCAACTAAGATTGAACACGGCACCTTGAGCTGAGCTGCCGCTGAGCTCCCAGATGGCTCAGTTGGTTGGAGTGTGTCCTCTCAACCACTGGACCTGGAGTTGAGCTGCGCCCTCCACAACTAAGACTCAAAGGACAACAACTTGAAGCTGAACAGCACCCTCCACAATTAAGATTGAAAGGACAACTTGACTTGGAAAAAAGGCCTGGAAGTACACACTGTTCCCCAATAAAATCCTGTTCCCCTTCCCCAATAAAATAAAATAAAATAATAAGTGAGTGGTGGAGACAGCAGCAGGAGAGATCCAGCGTTTGGGCTGAATTGTGTCCCCGTCAAAATTTGTATGTTGAAGCCATAATCCCTAGGACTTCAAAATGTGACTGTATTTGGAGATAGGGCTTTTTAAGAGGTGATTAAGCTAAAATGAGGCCATCCAAATTTAATCTCACTGATGTCATTATAAGAAGAGCACATTTAGACTCAGAGAAACACCAGGGAGGCACATGCACAAAGGAAACACCATTTGAAACTTACTGCGAAGGTGGTCATCTGCAAGCCAAGGAGAGAGGCCTCAGGGGAAACCAAACCTGCTGACACCTTGATCTGGAACTTCTAGCCTCTAGAACTATGAGGTTTTATTGTATTACGGTATTTTGTTACGGCCGCCTCAGCAAACTCATGCACCCAGTTTGTTAAATGACCTTCTCAAGATCACCACCATTTTTTGCATTGGACCCTTTCAAAGTAAAATTGCACTGGACAAACTTAAATAGGCAAGGAAAACTTTATTCAAGACTATCGAATTAGGGGAGAAAGACTAAACTCGACACAATGGAAACAAATGACAGGAGAGTTTTCAAACCCTGCAGTGAGTGGAAAGGAGGACATTAGAAGGGAGGTGTACAGTGGGATGTGTCCAGCATGATGGGTTATTCCTAAGTTTGCAAACGTTTTTCTCTGTGAATAGGCCATCTGTGTCTACTAATCAGTCTCCATTGAACTGAAGTTAGGCTCCTACCCTGCCAGAGACTGGGAGAGAGCACCTATCTCCTTCACTGTTTATATTTCAAAGAAATGGACCCCGGGTCCTTAAGAAAGACATTCTTGTGTTGTAAAGGCAAAAGGCTGGGGGACATTTACAAACACAGTTGACCCTTGAACAACGGGGGTCAGAGTGGGGGCTGTTAGGCATGCTGACCCCTGCACAGTTAAACATCCACATATAACTTTTGACTCCCCAAAAACTTAATTATTAACTGCCTATTGTTGACTGGAAGCCTTACCAATAACATAAACAAGGGATTAACACATATTACATATGTTATATGTATTATATACTACATTCTTACAATAAAGTCAGCTAGAGAAAAGAAAATGTTAAAGAAATCATAAGGTTTGTCCGGGAGTTTTTTCAAATCGTTGCAAACCTTCAAAAAAATGTTCAGTATTTTATTTTTTAAAAACCTGCACATAAGTGGACCCACACAGTTCAAACCCTAATTGTTTAGTGGTCAACTATATTTCAAAGGGACAGAGAAAGAATTTATAGCTTCAAGTGTTGTAAGGTAAGTGCTCTAAGGAAAGGGGGGTCATGGGGCTATAGACAGAGAAACCTATCTAAAGTGTAGCCAGGCTGAGAGGAACATGACAGCCATGTTAGTCAACCCCTTCCCTTCCTGAGAGAACAGGCTGACCTGTTCTGGAAGGGCATCATGTTCCCAGCCATTGATTTTCCTCTGTGCTCTTGCAAACTGGTGTCCCTGGAAGCTATTGTTATAGGATGGCGGTGCTTCCCATAGTATCTAGCAGACTAAGAAATTCTGGTCATTTCACAAGGCCAAACACAATCAGAAGGCATGGAAATTACCCTTCACTATTGCCATTCTGGGCTTCTGCAAATGGTGCCTTAAGCCGAATCTCATTAAATCTGCATCCTATTTCCCACCTCAAAACACTCAGAGCCCAGCAATTACCCAATAAGTGCTCTCCAAACACCAAATGTAGGATTCATTTTCTTTTAAGTCTTCCATCTGTTTCTTTGTTTTAAAAGAGGACTGCTTTAAAACTGGTGCCTTGATGGAAAACAGGTAATGCTCTGCTTTCATTGCATTTCCTCTTTCCGGAGATGCTGAAGCATTGAGAGAAAATCCCTCTCCTCCTTGCAGCCCCAGGAAAGTGAGCACTGGTGGGAAAGCATCCATGGGTACATAGGAAATTACCATGTAACCGCCCTGTATGAAGCACCAGTGGGATGCACCCACCAGAGAGACACTGAATCAGGACCAGACTTACAGACTTGAGGAATAGTCTGCTAGAAGGCAAGTCAGCTGTCTTCTGGTGCCAAGCAGTTTCCCAAACCTCTCCTAAATAAAGTCTTGGGTTTTAGGTCAAACCTTTGTTTCTCAGTGAACCTTGGGGAGCATCAGTTCTCTGCAATCCAAAGTAGCTATATGGGCCATTTCCTCTTTTCTTAGGGTAAGAAAACAATGAATTAAATAGAATGACTTTTCTCCCTTGGATGTATCATTTATGGAATTATAAAGGTAGAAGATGTAATGTGATCCTGCCTCTTCGTTTAGTAGGGAGTAGGACTTGGAGCCCAAAGTAGACTCATTAGATTTCCAGACAATTATAATTTGCTTTCTGTTATATAAATATTCTTGTATTTGCCACTTCCTATTAGGATAAATGCATTCATACTTTGCTGTGAATGGCACAAGCTAGCGCTCTGCCTCTTGGGTTGATACAATTTTGCTGTTTCCAAGTATGTTATAAGCAGAGGGGAGAAAGAGAAGAAGAAAAGAGAGGTGAGATTAGGGTCGCGGCAACAGCTCACTCCCAAATATTGTGTACAGACTAAAAACACCTGCTCCATGAGGGCACATATCCCCACATCTCACCCCCTCAAAAGCCTTACCAAGTGACTTACATGATTTACACATATTTCCCTTTTCTGCCCAAGTCAACTGCTACCTCCAAGAGACCCTTAATTCCTCATTTATTTTTTCACATGTTTTCGCACATTGAATGATGTTGGATATACAGGACTGAATGATTTGAAGCACACATGACCCTTCATTAATACAATGAAATTGGAACATTCTCTAATCATGACCAAGTACATTGCTTCCTATCCAGAGGATGATTTCGTTCCTGCACAGACTTGTCAATCTAAGGGTACAACTTGAATGACAAGAATATTCATTCAATGAGTATTCATTGAATGCCTTCAATGTGCTGGGTGCTGGAGATACAACCGTGGGAAGCAAGACTGGGCCCCTTCTTCACAGAGCTTCCAGTCTGCCTAGGAAAACAAGTCATTAAAACAAAAAGTCATAAAGCTCTAATAGCTCCTGGTGGTAGCACCTAATCCAGTCTTGGTTGAGTTGAGTTGATAACAGACGAAGGGCATGGAAGATTTACATGAGGGGCATTTATACTAAAACTAAACAGGTGTTAGCCAGATGAAGTAATGTGGGAAATGTATCCCAATACTTATAAATGGAATCAGATGTAAAGGTCTAGATTCTAGAAGCAAGAGAAAGCCTGGCTTTTGGGGTTTTGGGGGAAGTGAAAGTTCATTTGGCTAAAGAAGAGAAGAGAGTGACAGAGACATGAACAGGAAAACGGAAGTCAATAACGTAAAAAAGATAAATGCAGGCAGGGTAGTTTATAAATGACATGTAAACCTATTCAAAGAGTTTGGGAAATATCCTTAGGCAATAGCTACTAGAAGAAAAAAGAAATGCTGTGCAATAAGGCTGCTCACCAGGGTACATGGTGTCACCAAGAAAATGCCTCTTAACCAGCGTTGATGGACTCTGACCCAGGATAGACCCACATATGACCTTCATCATGTTTTCTCTCACTGCTATACTACCAAAAATCCATTCCAGAGGGAAATGGAACCTTTAAAGATTTTATAAATCAGAAACGAAAGTTGGAAACTAGCTTGATAAAGAAGAACTGGCACCCCCAGGCTGTGCATGGTCTATCCTTTGCCCCAAATTAGGTTGCCTAACATAGGGCCACTGCTAGACCTTGCCTTAGGAAAGTTAGAAAAAGTTGTCCGCTCTCATGTGAAGCCGTTCAGCACCTGGATATAAGACTCAGCCAAGAGAACTGAGAGTGGATTTCATCCCCTATTCGAGCCTCCTTTGGTTCCCCCAAACTTGAATTTAATGGCCTTAGACAGAAACCCTGTACAGAGATGCACCTCTTGTCTTTTGTTTTGACTTTATCTGTTACATGTTCTGAAATTCTGCCAATTGTGCGTTAATTTGAGAGAATAATTATCCTCTAAAGAAAGAAGAAACTGTTAGCTGATGGAACCATAGATAATTCACTTTACTTTAGATTAATTCATTCATCTTGCATCTCCATATTCAGGAAATATTGGCACTGAGGGAATGAGAGATTGAATTGGAGATGAAGGAAAGTTGAGTCATTCTAAAGCATGATGGCTTTAATGGGAGGAACAGAGGAGGAAAATTTGGTAGGATTTTATGGAGTATTTTATTAAAAGGAAGTATGTGAGTCCTGGGAAAAGAAGAGTCGTTGAGGTGTGCTGAATGGAAAATGTGAGGGGGCCAAATACAAACTTCCCTTGTTTTAAAATTTTTCCTCAGTTGATCCTGCCTCCATCAATATTGTCCTTTCTCTCCAGAATGCAGCCCTCCAACTCCTACTATTAACCCTACAGCTCAGGGACGTTGTAGCTTGTATTGAGCCACCCCCTCTCCCCCTGCCTTCAGTCTGACCTGGAGACCTAATCACCATGACTAATATTGTTTCTATGGGTAGGATGTGCTTGGAATTCCAAATGAACTTACAAGTCTGTGTGTCAACTTGGAGTTGCCCTACATAGAAATCAGGGAATATTCTTTTCTTAAAAGTGTCTTCTGTCTCGTATGTCTTACCATCACATTTCAGTAGATTAAACAACAACAAAAGCTAAAGCACAAAATGAAAGAGTTGTCTGGATTACAGTTTGTGTAAGGCAAGTTGCCTGGCAACCAAATAAATTCAATTTTGTAGATTTAATTGTGTACTGATTAATGTCAGGGGGGTCACAGGCACAGCCAGCGTTGATTACTTCCTACATTATTTCATGTTAATAGTACTATTGGAAGACTTATTTGAAATTTACATTTTGGTAAAAAATAAACCGCTTGTGCTCTGGGTTTCCAGTGAAATTCAAGTTGACTCAACTTAAAGGGTGTCATACCATAAAATATACATTATGCCAGACGCTAAATGTATCTCACCTCATTTAATCTTCACAATAACTCGTTATGATAAAGATTATATTTTTCAAATCTGGAAACTGAAGCACAAATTCAAGGTCACTCTGCTAGTAGGTAATAGATATGAATGCTTTCTTACATAGCTTCATAAGTCTTGCTTTTACTAACATATCATTTTGCTTTCTTTTTTCCCAGTGATTCCTAAATACATACATATGCCAGATGCAGTTGGCCCACACTTATTTCTCACAACATACCTCTGCTGAACATATGGTTATTTATATTTTATAAATTAAGAAACTGACATTCAGTAATGTTAAGTATATTCCCAAGGTCATACAATGGGTACATGGCAGATCATATCAAGAATTTAAAGCTAAATCTTTGAAATCCAAATTCAGTTCTTCTACTCCCCCACTTCCTTTCTCAAGATGTTCTATCTCGAACTCATCACAACACAATTACACCACTTAAAATCAAATTGGCCCTCTGTCATTCTCAAAATTTACCTGTCTTTTACCTCTCCCTCAAAAATCACATTCTCTCTATACCGGTAGAAAAACAATCTTATATATTAATCTAAGCCGGGATGTTGATGGCTGATTAGTGAGTTCCTTCATTACAGTTGATCCTTGCTTGTTTCTTATGAGACAGGATAGTTAGCATGTTGGCTGGGTAAATGGGGTCCCTGGTGGAATAAACGAAAAAGCAGCCATATCCTGGAATGTCTCCTTCACTCCAGGACAGTGACATAAGAATACGCCCTAAAGTTAATAGATAATCTCAAATCCCTTCTGGCCCGACAAAGGAGCAGATCTGATAGATAGGAATGGGTTATTTTGTTAATCTCTTCAGGATGGACAAACAGGATAGATGAATTCAATTAGAAGACTCCAGCCCCCTTCCCCAAGCAGGCAAGGGAAGGTATAAAAGCTTTTGCTTCAGTCACTGGGCACCCCCATTAGGGACCTCTTCCCGCTCAGGAGCTGTAACCGCTTCTCCTGCCTCTAATAAACTATCCTCTTTTTAAAATGTTTTGCCTTTCCCTGGTCTGTGTGTCGATTCTTCAGCTTCACGAGACAGGACCCTGGCCCACACCCAGAAACTGCTAGCAGATCCAACATCATTTACATCATTTGGGGACTCACAGGAAAATATTCCTACTTCATTAGGAGACAGCAGAAGACAGAAAGTACCAATCTACTGGAATAACCCTTTTTTATGGGAGTATTAGACATTGAGGCAGAGCTGGCAAAGGAGATATACATTTGAGCAAAAACATTTACCATCCTCCTAAAATCATATGATAATAAACACACCCAGGATATGCATGGATATTATGGTGGAAGATTCCTGTGGTGTATTCCTGTATGCTTACATTAGTAATAAATATATAATCATAGACTAAAACACCACAACAGAGCAAGGTGTCAGATCTGGAACCTCCAACAGATCTGCAATATTCTTTAGCTCAAGTTTGTTTATTATAAAAGAATGGGGACTTTTGGTGCTGCGGTCAGGAAGATTTCACACGCAGGTGATAATCTGAGAGGACAGATATAAAAATTATATTGAGCAAGGTGGCAGCCCTCAATTATCGTATTTTTCTGTTGTACATATTTGAAAACTTAACACTAAAGACTGTAGATAGAAGGTGTAGGGATTCCCCATTAAATTAAAAGAGTAGAGGCAATCAGAACAAAATAAAAAAATAAATAAATAAAAGGTATTGCTTTGGCAGAAGCAATTCCTACTTAGTTTCCTAGATTGACTCTCTACTAAATTAAATGATGTTCTCTTCTCATTTACTGACTTAATAAAATAATGGCCTTTGAAACCAGGTGGAACAGGGTGAGTGATGCAGCTCAGGCTGCGCTGAAATGTAGCCTCAAACGATGTTCTCAAGTTTCTTCTCCTTCTGGGACTCCCATTTCTGCTCTTCTCCATGTAAGCTTTGCTCTCAGGTGTACCACATGGCCTGGCTAAAATGATGACCAGAACTTCAGGTTGCTAGCCTACCAGCTTACAAACACCAGTAGAAAAGAAGTGATGCTTCCCCTAGAAACTCAACACAAATTTCTCAGATTTACACTGGTTTGTTTGCCTTTTGTCATATCCTTGAACCAATCACTGTGGCTGATGGTAACTTATGCCCTGATGGCCAAGCCTGGGTCATTTTTGACCCCATTGCTGAGGGTGGTGCCAGTCTGCGTAGAACCATAGGGACTGAGAAGGGGAGAAACTGGTTCCCCAAAAACGTGCTGACAGATCAAAAGGAAAAATAAATTAAGCTACCACAAGCATTCTTTCAAACTAGTGGGTAGATTGGTTCACTGAAAAAATCCTTTTAATACAAGGGAAAAGTAAAACATAAAATGAACTAGAAAATATTAAAGAAACATTCACTATCAAAGGCATAGCTGTTGACTGAGACATGATTAAGGTGCTTTTGATAGTGTGCAAAGAATTATGGGTAGACTGATAAAGTAAAGAACATCTCTTTCTTTGAAGTGCATTTAATAAGTGTCAGATAATGTTGAACCAGTGTGGGCAGGAGAGAGTGTTAATTGAGCGACCTTTGATTAATAATGTAGTGACAGCACAGTTATGAGTAGGCAGGAACTAGGTGAGCCGCATTCCCCAGGTTTGTGTGACCCCTGTGGTTCTTACATCAGAGCCCATAATGCCAGAAGAGAAGCATGTGCCCAGAAAGAACTTAAAAATGGGAAAAAGATGATTCAACATATGGAACTCATTCATAGGATGAATCATTTTGGAGATGCAGGATATGTCGCCTCTTCGCTCATAACTGGCTAGCTCCTTATTTTGCAGCTATAACTTGTGCTAACCACCTATCTTGAAAAAGCAAGAGACTAGAGGATGAGCTAGCCTGCCTGATACACTGGCAGTTGACATTGACTTTCAGCTGTGGAGCAGTGAGAAAATGGGAACTGTTGTCATACTGTGGACAAAAACAAGCTTCCTAGGAGCACCGTGAAGAGTTAGACCCAAGAGGCAAGTGGAAGGCAGCGACCAGATCTGAAGGAAGCGGCTCACCCATGAAGGACAGACAAGAGAGGCAGGGAAGATTCAGGGAATAGATCCTGACAAGATCCCTGAGCCCATGGAGCCTGGGAGAGTCATCCTTTTATAGAGATCCTATTGCCCTATATTCACCAACTTTGAAGCACACTGGGTCAGTTGTCTTCTCCAGGAAGCCTTTCCAGCCTGTGGGCTACATGGAGACACCAGAGTCCTTGATTGCAGTGTCACCCCTACTATAGATAGTGAGGAAAAAAAGGGCCCCAAAGCAAAATTAGAGTGTTGTAACCATAAGAAAGAAGAACACATACTTGTCAAATTTCAATCAATCAATCAATCAATCCCCACAAAAACAGATGTGTCAGACTGCTTTGCTAATCACAGGTAGAAAATGGCTTATATTGTATTATGAAAAAATGAGTGGCATGTCTCATCTAGATATATCAAAATATTTATGAAGCCCCATATAATGTGTAATGAGTTATGTGTAGTGATAGAATTTCTGTCATCTCACTCATTGATGTATAGTCATTTCCCAAAAAACTTACATAAGAAAATTCAAGTGCCATCAAGAGATATTTGGCTTTGTTTCAAAAGGCCCTCTCTCCTTCTGGGGCACTACCTGTAAATGCGAATATTACTGCCCAAAGGAGATAATTATAAATAACTAATTCCACTGGGAACAGTCAGAAAACAAGCCCAGAATAGAAAACTGAAATAATTAGCGCAAGGGTACTTCAGCCAAATAAAGGGGAGTCAGATGTAACACAGTTAATGGAGAAACAGCAGTAGGAGCTTGGTTTCAAAGGAGAAAAATTGTGAAATCATTAGGCTTTTGATTATGCTACAGACCCTTCTAGTACCATGTTTCCCTGAAAACAAGACCTAGCCGGACCATCAGCTCTAATGCGTCTTTTGGAGCAAAAATTAATATAAGACCCAGTATATATTATATTATATTATATTATATTATATTATATTATATTATATTATATTATATTATATTATATTATATTATGTTATGTTATAAAGACCTGGTCTTATATTATAGTAAAATAAGACCAGGTCTTAGTATTAACTTTTGCTCCAAAAGACGCAGTAGAGCTGATGGTCCAGCTAGGTCTTATTTATGGAGAAACACAGTAATAGCAAAAGCTGTTGTTGTTTTTTTAAGTTAAAGTTTATTTGGGTGACAATGATTTGTAAAGTTACATAGGTTTCAGGTGTACAATTCTGTAAAACATCATCTATTATCACATTGTGTGTTCACCACCCAGAGTCATACCACCCTGAACGCGCCCAATCTTGTCAAAAGCTGATTTTTAAGGTACTCAAAGAGAGACTCGACAAGCTCTCACTAAAATGCATACAGACATGCTTGAAGAGATGATAACCAGGTATAAGAGCAGCATCAATAGGGGAAAAAATGGTACACATGGAAAAAGCCCAGTAAATGAAGTCTCAAAGTATTTTAAGATAGAGAAAGAACCTAGCTCTCGAAACCACTGAAAAATATAACTAACATGGGAGCAATGACCAGTGAATAAACTTTACCTCAAAAATATGTGTTTATTTTCAAAGGTCTCTGCAATTAAATGTATATTTTAATTGAGCCATAAAACTAAATTTCATGAGTACTTTCTTATTTTGTTTTCCTTCTACTGTTCTTAAATGAATTATTTCCTAAAAGTCCCAAAGTAAGAAACATTAGTATGTATTCTCTGAGGCAGAAATACCTGACTCATGCAGGACCTGACTGTGGATGGACCTCACTCTTTACCTGGTTATTATCTGGTCCCCAGGTAAGAAGAAACCACAGCTCCTATTTAGTTCATTCACTCTTACTTACTGTAGATAGAGATAGAGAGAAAGGGGGACTACATGGTTATTCTGGAATGAGGAAAATGATAATTGAGTGGGCTGAATTTGTCAGACTACAAAGTGGATATAAGACTTCCCAGACAAGGTTTTCTACTTAGTTAAAAACCCATAAGAAAAAATCATTAGCAAGTGGGTAACAATAAAATTCTATCACTGTATATAGACATCAATCCTGACATATATAAAGTCCCTTTCCAAATTGGTTTTCTCTCTCTTGCTAAAGGCACGTGGTATGAGTGGGAAGGAAGAAGTAGGCAGATCGAGGGAAGATGTGTAGGCGATAGTGTCACTGTTCTAGAAACTTCTTCCTGACACCCAGCGGTACAGATCTTCTCCGTCCTTTGTTAATGGAGAGTCTGAGGTTCCCACTGCTTAGCTAGTGTGAAAGGTGAAGCAGATTGGTAAAAGTTGGAGACATGTTATTTTACAAGGTAAATGCATCATCAGAAACACGAGCACCTTGCCCTGAAATTCCACTTCTGCTTCCAAGGGAGCTTTGAAAACTCAGTCTCTCTACATTTCTCTGTTTACGAAAAAAGTAGTATTTACTTTCCATCTATCTCAAAGATCTTTTCTGAGAAATAACCCACCAATCTCCCATTTGCCAGTCTCTAATTAAATGCAATTTTAAAAAAAGCACTAGGAAAAGACTAAAACTAACTTTTTCTTCTTTAAAAATAAGATAGCAGCTAGTCCTATATTAAACTTTATTAAAGCATAAGCAAGTCCCAATTTCTAAATACATAAAGTTTAGCAACTTTGACTATTAAAATCGGTCATTTAGTTTGCAATTCTACATGGTAAAACATTTCATAGTTTTCTTGTGCTTCTTTAGTCTTTTATTAATGTGAGTTGTGTAAACAAACTGTAAGTAGCATATTGAAAGTTATTTACTGGTTTAGGATAATTGCATTGCACATTCATGCACAACCTATTCTTATTCTAGACCTAGTGAGAAGTGAATGATGACCTACCAAGTCAAATTATTCCATTGTTAGTAGAATGAAGTCACAGTTCTATAAGGAAACACACACACACACACACAATTTGTCTTTAAATTAAACTCACTACTTTCTTTTATTCCTTATCATAACTTCAGCCCTAGCTATTAAAATTGTAAAGCTTAGAATGTGTACAAGTATCTTAGGAAGAGCTTGTGAAATAGTAGCTTTTCTGCGGCTGGACAATATTTGCTACTTTTAATGCACGTATTTTCTAAACAAAATATCTCATCACTCTTCAAAAATTAAAACTTGTTCCATCTATCTGCACCTCTATGAGCAAAAGGAGAACAGTTCATTTTAACAAAAATCTGGGTTTCAAAGTAGAGTATTGAAATAAAGAGGAACGTGAAATGTTGATACTTAGCTTCCCTTAAAGCTTCTCTTTTGTATTTGTTTCCTATATCTGTAAATTCAATTTATACAATTACCACTGACAACATGTGTTCTCAAAAGTCAAACTGTACCCTGCTAATATCTGCTGTAGAATTATAATGTTTAAATAAAATGAGCTTAATAAATTAAGATACTTAAATAATTGCTGATATAAGTCAGTTTCTCTGCTGAGGGACAGTTTGAGTCTTAATGAACAACTACTTGTGTTAGATGTTAGCTGTAATTCTTTAAAAGAAGAAAAATAAAGCACATTTTAAAATTTTTAATTTCCTATTTTCTGACTAAAGTCATGTAGACAAAGCTTCTTTTACATGCGTTGCAACAGTGAAACAGACACCGTGTTTCCCTGAAAATAAGACCTAGCTGGACCATCAGCTCTAATGTGTCTTTTAGAGCAAAAATTAATATAAGACCTGGCCTTATTTTAATATAATATAAGACCAAGTGTTATGTAATATAGTATAATATAAGACTGGATCTTATATTAATTTTTGCTCCAAAAGATGCATTAGAGCTGGTGGCCCGGCTAGGTTTTATTTTGGGGAAACACAGTAGACACAGTTTAAATCAAACCACAATCTTGGTTCCCTGAAATTCTTCTAAAATAATGAAATTCTCTGTAGTAATAATAAATGCTTGTAGTTTGTACCATGTAGATTAGAATGAGAATGGCCAGATAGCTATTGACACTTTCATTTCATATACAGTTGACTCTTGAACAATGGGGGGGTCACTGAGCCCCCTCACAGTTGAAAATCTGCATATAACTTTTAACTCCCCCCAAATTTACTAATAACCTACTGTTAACTGGAAGCCTTACCAATAGCATAAACAGTCAATTAACACATATTTTGTATGTTATATGTATTATATACTGCATCCTTACAATGAAGTAAGCTAGAGAAAAGAAAATGTTAAGAAAATCATAAGGAAGAGAAAGTACATTTACAGTATTTATTGAAAAAAATCCATATATAAGTAGATACACACAGTTCAAATCTGTGTTGTGCAAGGGTCAACTGTAGCTTATCATTTGCTATATATTTTGCTGTTGTATAGTTGAAAAGGTATAGAATTTAAAATATGGAGCTCTATTTTATGCTTCAGCACTAACTTTACACAAGGTCAAAATAGATTTATTACTGATGGGGCAACATTTCGAATCCTATAGGCATTAGGGGAAAAGAAAAATAACTTTTTAAAACAACTTGGCCACCTATGATCCGGCTCATAAAAATCACAATGGGATTCTGGGTAATAGCTGACAATTTTTTTTCAGTTATTGATTGAGTTTTATTCTTGAAAAGACCAGCGCTATATTCAACTATAGTTAAAAATTATGATCCACAATTTAAGTTCCAGGTGATTATCTCAAATTACATTATCAACTGTGAAATAAAAAGATAGTTAAGAAGCTTGCCTATCGGTATGGGAACATTTCTACCAAGAAAAAAAATATATGGTGCATTTTCTCGTAGCTTAAATCTTACTTACAAAAGAGTTAATGCAGTTGCTTTCTCTCTCTCTCTCTCTCTCTCTCTCTCTCTCTCTCTCTCTCTCTCTCTCTCTCTCTTTCTCTCTCCTCCCTCCTCCACCCCCTTTTTGACATTCAGTTCATTGATTTTCTATTGCTATTCTAATGAAGTCCACAAGTAGATGAGCCAAATAGATAGATGTGCCACATCCCAGCCTGCACAGGGGCTGGGTTTGATTCCTCCACAATCCTATCAATGTGATAGACAGCTGCCATCAAAGCTGCCACTTAAAGTACCCCTATACCACAGTAAGCCAGACATCCAGGATCTTACAACAAGCAAGGAAAACCTCATGCTCTGAGATCAGTGAGGATTTCCCCCTATTTTTACGAGTTCCTTATCACTGAACTGAGATTAATAGCAGGAAACTAAAGGTAGGAAGCAGCTAGAGTACCAGGCAGAATGTAAGTACCCAAATCCTATGTTTTGTAGGACGCACTCTACCAACCTGAAGCAACTGCTTCTATCCCTTCAAATGGAGCTACTGATGGCCTCTCATACTGTTATTCAATTTAGAACATTTGACAGACAAAACGTCAAATAAATGTTTGTAATAAAAACAGATTCTCAGACATTCTGTTAACATTTCCTGTTAAATTGTTTTTTGAACTCTCTGTTTCAGAAGTTCATCTATTGCACATATAAGACCTTAGTGAGTAATTGAGCAATAAAGGTTTGCCACAAATGGTTGTTGGAAATGACTGTATTTTTAGGGGTTTTAATATAAAATGTGATGCTCTTTATTTCATGCTCTCTAGCAGAGGGCCCTCTGTTCTTATTGTGCTATTCTAAACAAATTATTATGCAATTTTAAAGTAATTTTAGATAGAGCAATTAAGTTTAAATTTCCTAATTCCACATTATTTTAAAGAACTTGCATGTAAAACATCTCTATGGGTTCAAATATTTTGAAACCCTCAAAATCTTTGCTTCTTCTGGACTGTTTGAATCCTAAAGCCCTAGAATAAGCATAATGCTGTGGGGAGTCAGGGGCAAGAAATTACAATAGATTGCCAGAGATTACAATAATACAAAAGGGCTTCTGAAGGTTCAGTTAAAATTATATTAAATAATTGGAAGAGGAAAAAAAGAAGCCCCAATTTGAATGTAAGTTTCTTCTTGATCATTATATTTTGTTTCATTCAAGTTTTCTTGATTTTTGTTTTGTTTTACTTTTTGTTTTGTTTCATGGATCCCCTTGGACAAAGCCTATGTTCCCATTCTCAGCATAATATTTTTAAAAGAATAAAATAAAATACATATATTATGTATATATAAAAGTGTTTATATATAAAAAAGTGTTTATATATCAAAGTAATATATGAGATAGATGATAGATAGATTGATTGATTGATTGATTGATTGATTCATTCATTCATTCATTCATTCATGGCAAGAGGCTACATATACATTTCAATTTAAGTGAGATAAAATTCCCAATTCCCAATAAGAGAAAATACCCAAAAGACTTATTAGCAACAGGAAGCCTCCTAGAAACAGTGGCAGGTACAGCATCTATTGTATAGCTTCCCTTAGAAGCCGACAATGTCAGCCCAAAGGCAGGCATTGCTGTAGCTGAGAAACTCACTTCTTGATGTCAGAGACCATGGATCTCTTAATAATATCTCCACCTTCAGCAGCCTTGAAAGCCCATTCCTCAAAAGTGTACACAAGAAATGTTTTGGTCTTCAAGGAAAGAGTTAATAATCAGAGACAGAGACTCTATTGTGTTTTCTCACAGGGTCCTCCATCACACTGCTAAGAGAGAAGTCCAGAACACCAAAATCTAATCTGTCTTCCTTCCACTGTACTAGAAGTGCCAGGCCATGGCTGCCCAGCAGCATGACATTTACCAGTTTCACTTGTGGTGAGGTAAAGTCCAGTATAAACAAAAGCTGTGAGTGTGATTTCCTGGCCATTGCCCTTAAACGGTGGGTGTATCTCCTATCTGCTCTACTTGTCCTTCTCATTATCTGAAACGCAAATGCATCACGACTCCATTTTGACCATGCATGCAGTGAATACCCTAGAAGATGGTTAAAAAGCAAAATGGAAAAATTGTTCCCTGAATGACTGAGTGGTGCTGGGTCACCTACTGCTCCTCCCATCCCATTCCAGCATGGCTACATGACAGAGAGAAAAAGCTCATAACTTGTTTGAACTACTAAATTTGGGGTTTCTTTTTTTTTTTTTTTTTTTTTTAATTTTTTATAAAAGTTCAGCCTACTCTAACCAAAGTATCTCTGTGTATATAATATCTCATTCCCACACACCATTTTGGGCCATATAACCAAATTGTATAAGGGGCAAAGTCAATTCAGTCCTATTGCTGGAACAGCAAAGAGTATCATGAAAATCATTTGTCCCAACACCACTCAAGATAGGTCAAGGAAGGCCTTAAAATACAGGACAATCTTATACTTACAAAATGACTGTGGCCCTGATTCTGTCTATACTATGTATTAATGTTAGTTGAAAACACAATTCCTCAGTTTAGGATATGAAGTTTTTATTTAGTGTTTCATATATTAAATTTGATTTAAAATCGAGTCAACTAATCTAAAAAAAAATGTGGAAATATTTCTAATTTACATATAATTTAGTCATCTACCCTATGTTTGAACTTCCTCTACAATAATATCACCTCAAGTAGTTATAGTATTATAATAATGATAAATACTATATATTACTGCTACTACTTTTGCCATCACAACCATTAATTCTACGGTTACTTTTAATAAGTACTATATATGAGGATTCTACCCTACCACATTTACTGTACTGATAATTCAATCTTATGGTTAAATTTTTCTAATGATAGGAACTCAGAGACACATGATTCTATCCTTGTCTAATCTCATTGTTGGAGACTTTTATTAAAAGTTCAAAATTAAGCTATAAATAAAATTTAACAAATTTTACATTTCTTCAAAATGTACTCTGAAACAAAATATGGGAAAAATTTTTCTTCTTTTGGAAATGAAGGAAATTTCACATTCTTTCTTGGTCAACAGCTCGTTTACTTAGGTTTAGTGTCCATTTTTTTTTTTTTTTCATTAGTTTCAATCCACTATTTGTTTTTGAAGCCACTTAAAAATGAATCCCACATAATGATAAAGTATATAATGGAAAACAATATGACACTCAAGGGCTCTGTGGACTTATTTTCCAGGAAAACTCCCATATTGAAAATACATCAACTTTCACATGACATGAAGTCAATCACAATGCTCAAAAAAATCACTGTCACAATAAATACTTCAAGATTAAATGCTCTTATCTATTTTTATGGTTGTCAAGGAAACCTTTCCTTGATTTTCTAATGACCTACATTTCATGAAAGATAAACAGAATAAACACCAAAATATGAAATCCAACAAAATGTGGTTTTAAACAATTCATGAAAAAGTTAAAAACCTTAACTTTTAAATTTTAAACTCTCTTATATAAATCATTATAGCAATCAGAGTAACAACTTAGAAGTTAGAATTCTGAATCCCATAACACTCTCCTCTAAATAAACCTAATGGGATTTTAAGGCCTGAAAAATTGAATACTCAACCACAATAATCTACAGTCTTAAGCATCATCAGAATACAAGTGAAATTGGATATAATTTTGCTTTTAACAATTTTAAAGTATAATAGAGCAGATGGAGCTATACAACTTACAGATCAAAATAATATTAGAGAAATGTTCTATGTATTTTTGAAGGACTAATTGTGGAGTCAATATAAAGAAATGTTAGTGAGCTTTAAGTATGGTTACGTAGTTATGCAGATTTAATCTGATAAAAGAATTTTTCTCAAAAGCCATAAATTTAAGAGTGATAAAATACCATAAAGTTTAAGTCTATATAAATGCTCAGAAAAGCAGAAATAAATGCATTCAGTTGCATGGAAGATCCCTTTTGCTGAAGTTAGTCGACAATAACTTCAAACTTGGTTTGAGTTCAGACTTGGTTTGAACTCTGAGAGGTTGAGCAGGAACCAAATCTTTATTGTTCTCTGTACCTCCAGGTGCTAAGCATAGGTTCTGAAAAATCATAGGTGCTCAATAAATTTTGATAAATTTATTGATAAATAAATGGTAAATTTATTGGTAAAATTTTTGGTAAATTTACTGGTAAATTTTTTTGGTAAATTTTTTGGTAAATTTATTGATAAATAAGTGGTAAATTTATTACCAAAATAAATTTTGGTAAATTTATTTATTTGCTCAATAAATTTTGGTAAATGAATCTATTTGAGCTCAGCCATTGAAAAAATTATTGTAAAGGTTTCTTTACAGTCTGGCTTCAAGTACTCCTCTCAAATTATTGATGCTGGACTAAATAATCCCTTCCAAATATATGAATCTTCATTCTTACCAATCTATGATTGTCACCCAGTTACTTACCCAGAAACTCCAGTTTCCTTATTCCTCAGCCCTCACATACAATCCACAACCCAGACAGGTAGATTCTACTACCTACATATCACTAGAACTCATCCATTTTTCTATAGTGCTATTGTTGCCACACTAATCTAAGCTTCTATTCTCTCATTTCTTAATAATAAAATGACCTATTGCCTCCCTCCTTTCCACTCTTTACAAGAGTCAGATTGATCTGTTCAAATAAAATTTCAATCAGGCATCACTCATATTTAAACCGCTTCCTTGAATTTTCATTGACCTTAGTTTAAAGATCCAAGACCTAAACACCTCCTGAAAAGCCCACGATAATCTGACTCCTTTCTCTATCTCTTGTCTCTTTTCTTGTGACTCTTCCCTTCAAATTCTCAATACTCTGGTACATTATATTTTCTCCATGCATTCATGTGTCACATTTTCCTCGTCTTCCACAAGACTTTCATTAACACTCTTCCTTCAGTCTGAAATGCTCTTGCCTTCCTCTAGTTCTTGTGCTTACAAACTTATTCATCTTTTAGGTCTCTTGTTTTGACTGCTCAAACTAGGTTAGGTCCCCATAATGTTTGTTTATAGTCAACATTGTATTTCCTCTTTGGCAGGGTTCATTACACTGCTGTGCATTCTGAACATTTTCTTCACAAAGTTTTAAAATGTATACATTCAGAAACCATATCTATATTGTTTACCACTGAATTTTAAGATTCCAAAACAGGTCCCATATTTAGTGATTACTCAAGTAATTTTTATTAATTAGTTGGACTCTGTTTCTAAATTAGTGTTTTCTCTACAGTCACTGAATAAGGTCACCGATAAGCAGACCAATGATAAGGTTAAAAAAAAAAAAGAATCATTTAGCATGCCTCATTGGCTTTCCATCCAATTCCATTCCCCTTCTTTCTTATTAACTATACCCAGACTTAATACAGGGCAGCAATGTGTACCTAATTCATTCTATCATCTCCCAGCCTTAGTTCTAGCTAAGAGTGGCAATTAAGTTCTGGCTTCTAAGACATTACTTCTAAGACTTTCCTCTTCCCAAATTAATTTTCATGAGCAAAAGGCGTTCTTTTAATTTGCCTTTTGTGCTTCCCATTCTTCTGTGCTGAATAAGAATGCAATACCTAGAAGTAAAGCTGCTATCTTACCAGAATGAAAGCTACTAGCAATTATGACAGACCAGGAAGATTGGATAAACCTAATTCATTGCTAAATATCCTCCAGCCATTGCACTAGCCCTGAGCCACTAATTTCCAGACTCCCTGTTATAAGAGAATAAGACCCTTCCTCGTTTAAATATTTTCTAGAAGTTTAAACTTACATCTGAACACATTTCTAACTCATCTAGGCAATCACTTTGAAAAGATTATTGAGCGTGTAAAAGGCAACAAACATTTTACAACTTTTTGGTATTTGAATCCAGCTGCCTCTTTCCTGTTGTGAGACTTCATTCGTTTCGGTTCACTCATCTGTTAAATGCAAATAATGATAACATCTTGCATGGTGTAATGAAGTTTAAAAGTCAACAACTGTAAAGACTTTAGCTTATAGTTTGATATAGTAGTTGCTCAATAAAACAGGACATTTTTTTTTTTTTAACTGCCTTTGAGGAAAAGAAATATGCAGGATTTGCAGCCAAATTGAGCTTCTAACAATTATCTACTCTATAAATCCCTTAGCCTTTTGGAGGCTCAGTTTCCTAATTGTGAAATGAGGAGAATAATGTCTATTTTGGAGAGATCGATGAAGATTAGAGATAAAATGTTTAAAGCAGTAGACATTCAACCAATGGCAGTTACCATTCAATAGAAACAACAATTCACAGAAATATATTCATCTTTGACTACTGCAACTAGATCAAGATATTTGAATCTACACAGCACATTTTCCATAACAAATTCATAATTTTTGATAACACATATATTGTTTTCTTCTATAATATTAATTCTCACATGGAGGTTAGGGAGGAGGCTACAAGCCCCTTTGAAAATTTCAAGAACTTTATGAACCTTATCTCCCAAAAAAGCACATATACAAAAACTTTTGCATTTATTTTTAGGAGATTTTGGATTCTCTTAAGTTCTGTGGTCCCCAGGATTGCATTACATTCCCTGGTCAAGAGTTCATGGAGTTCCAAGGGGCCATCCTGATATGGTAATTCCATATATAAAGTTGTGCTGTGGAAGAAACTCTAAGACATATGCCTTATATGCCTTTAATAAACTGTCTTATGGCTTCATCTGCCTATCTACCCCATTACATAGTAATTGCATGATTTGAAAAGAAGCCCTTTCAGCAAATTTGCATTTAGAAATCTATGTTATATAGATCTATGCTTGGAAGTATTAAATTTCATTGAAACTTTATTAAAGGAAAGGGAAGAAGAACAGAAGACATCTAGACAATAAGGAAAACTAAAATCAATAAGCTACAATGCCGCTATCTACAATATGATCCAATGTTCCACTTAGGAAAAGGACAAATAAAACTGAGTGATAACTCCTCAGAAAGAATTATATTTCTGCCAAAATACTGCTGAGATTACATAGGGGACGGCCAGTCATTGTCGTTTATAAAGAATCCAGTGTTACTTTGTGGTTAGAGGACAAGGTAGAGCTGGAGAAAGATGCTATTTCAGATTTTCCAAGTCACAGACTGTCATTATGACCTTGACCAAGTTATACAACCTTTGCTTCTTTCCTGCCCCACACCTAACAAAAATAAGGGGGGACATGTTTTTAATTTGCTCCATCCTGATCTCAGTAAATAACAAATACTTAATAGACAAATGCATGACAAGTTTGATATATGCTAACCATTCCTTAGGTTTCAAATACCAGTTGTATTGTATTAACTCACTAAAGTAGTGAAGTCCTGGGCAGAAGGCAAGATTTCAGTCAGTCATCTGTCTCAATTCAACAGGCCTGTCCTGTCTAGATGGTGTCAAGTCGTCAGCTGTGCACAGCAGTGAGAGTCTCTCGGGGCTGTCTTTCCTTCTCTTTATCTTTGCCTTGTGGATGATGTTTGTGATAACTCATACTGTTATCAGAACTGAGAAAAGAGAACTGCTTCTTTGTTATAGTCCCAAGTCTCAACTTTCCTACCTATTTCGATATGGGTATTTTCTCATTCACTCGATGTGTTGATGTCACTCAGCTAGTTTCTCTCAACAGCAATAGCAGAATTTACTCTAATAAAGGACATAAATGTCTCTGAGGAAAAGCAAATCTATCCTTTTGGGGTTCAAGCTTTTTAGGAAAGCAGAGGAAAAGAATTCTTTCAACCATGAGTTAAACTGAGGAGAGAAAGAGAGACATAGAAGGCAGAGAATGGAAATTCCTCCTATGTACACTGGTGAGGATATTAAAGCAATCTCAATGAAAGTCCATAATAAAAATAATAATAATAGAAGAAAACTCTCCTAAGCTGAAGAAAGGCCTGCATTTGAAAAGCAAAATGTTATTTTTATTAAATCCAACTCTCAGTCATACACTGGAGATCATAATGAAAGTTTAAAAAATGGAAAATGTGATGTTGCAGGAAAAAAGCAAACTGAGTAAAAGTGTACACAGAATACCACTTGTCTAAGAAAGGTGGTAAGGAGATACTATTAACACACACACATATTATACATATATATTATATACACACTTTATTTTAAAATATGGAAGAATAACTTTTTTTCTTAATGTGTATCTATTCTCAGAGGAAGAGAATAATAAGAGAATCTAGCTTGTTTTGTTGATTTTAGCTTGACACCATTTAATATATTACCTCATTATTTAAAAAAAATTAAATAACATTTTAAAATACCTAAAAATAGAAAGGACACTAAACAAACGAACCCAACTGTCTAACCATTGGATGGCATAAACACACAGAGATGAACAACTCCAAATGGCTTTGAAATTCACATATTGGACTACACATCCTTTGGGGATATAAACAAACAACAAAAATAATTGACGAAAAATCAAAATTTTTGCAGTGGTTGTCTTCTTGGGGTGGTGCTGTTATTGTTATTCTGAAATTTTTGTGTATATATTTTGGTGTAAAGCAAGTGAATAAATTCATTGAGACAAATTTCTGGCATAAGAAAAAGGAGGCAGATGAGATTGTTAGCAAGACTAATGAGATTAAGGGAAAACCGTCTGGTCTTGCATTTGAATAGAAAGTATCAATATAAAGATAATTACAATTTTTTTTTTATTTAAAAAATTTGAACATCTTTATTGAAGTATGATTGATATACAAAGAACTGCACACATTTAATGCTACAGTCTGATGAGTTTGAACATATGAAAACACCCATGATGCTATCACCAATATCAAGGGACTAGACATATCCAATATCTCCCAACGTTTCCTTGTGTCCGTTTGTTTTTGGGTTTGTTTGTTGGTTTGTTTGTTTTGTGGTAAGAACACTTTCTACTCTATTGGTATAAAGTTTTAGTTATGCTGAGATGAAAAAGTTCTAGAGATCTGCTATACAACATAGTGCCTATAGTTAACAACATGGTATTGTACATTTAAAGATTATTTTCTTTTAATGACACAAACCTATTTCCTAGATCTGTTTACCAAAACAGATCATACCAAAGGCCTATAAGACATGACCAGTCTAGCAGCAATGACATCTTAGCAAAAAATTGCAATCTCTAAGTGACCATTTTTCATTAAAAGAAACCAGGGCTCCTTAGAGAAATGACTGAAATATAAGCGGAAATATATGACAAGCCTGCGATATCTTGATACTAGATACCAACGAAGCTGTCAAGTACCACCAGAGTCATGTCAAAAAGATAGGAGCCAACTTAAAGAGACTCCTACTGGCCATATAACGGGTAATTTGAGCATCAATAAGGAAAATAAGTGCAATGCATTAAACGCGTCCAATATGTTTAAATCTATGGATTTTTAATCACACACATATGTGTACACACCTGTACACACACACAAACACACACACACACACACACACACACAAACTCATACCAGTCACCTTTGGAAGATGTTAAGATACCAAGTTTGTAACTGACCTACACTTCCACAGCCACATCTCTGAGTGAAGCTTTGGGTACACAGGAAAGACAATCGCATGTGGTCTTTTGTTGATAGCAACTTGCCTCAAGCTTGCCAGGTGTCTACTCTCTGCCTTTTGTTTATGCATAATTCAGAAGTACGAGGGAGCCAACTTCCTTGTGGACAACCCTCCACCAACAGGTTGATGAATAAATGCTAAGTTGATGAATAAATGCTAAGCCCTCCTGCCTTCTGTTCTTCTGACACACAATTAATTCTGCCCTCAAGCAATGACCTTGATCATGTGATTGCTCTTCTGTTGTCTTTCCTCCTTCCCCACTTCTCCATACCACTCACTCCTGATCTAAGGGATTAATTCCAAAATAAACAACCTGTGCCCAAGTCTTTGACCTAGGCTCTGCTTTCAGATGAAGGAAATCCAATATAGCTCTCTTATTCATTAATTTGAAAACTGATAAATGAAAGGAAAGATAACTATTTACTCCAACTCTGTGTATAATCTGGACCTAAAGAGCAATCAGGTAGTTGATAAAGGAAAGTTGCTTTTCACAAAATTACTTTAACAAAGGAGGAAGTGACAGAATTTGAATGCTACCATTTTACAATCACTGATGTTTAAGAGATTTTGGAATGAGCACCTAGGCTGCTAGTACAACCAAAAAAGAATCAAGAAAATATTTAAATAATATCTGATGGAACCATACACCACCACACTAATGAGATCTTTCCACTCAAACAACGCTTAATCTGCCCAGGGCCTCTGGATCTAATTACCAATGTACAAAAAATAGAAGGGACGGAGTTTATTAAGTGACACTGTGACACCACAGAAATGCAATCAACCAAACCCAAAATATGGGAAACTACAGAACTAATGACCTGTTTTACATAAGAAAAAGGATAAGAATTATAGCTCAAAGGAGATTTAGCAAATATATTAAATGAAATACAATATATGGTCCTTACTTAGATGCTAATACAAATTGTTTTTTAAAAAGCTATGAGGCAATTGGATATGATTATATATTTGATTATAGTAATTAACTATTATTTACCTTTGAAATATAATAGTGATATTGTATTATATTTAATAAAGAGTGATCTTTTAGAAATACATATTGGAATATTTACAGATAAAATGATACAGTTGAATTTGCTTCAAGATAATCAGGTATGGTTGTGTATGAGTGGGTGGGGATATAAATAAGATTAGTCATGTTTTAATTATAGTTGATGCTCAGTAGAAAATAAGTGAGGTTTGTTATACCTATCTCTCTACTTTTGTGTACACTTGTAGATTTCCATAGCAAAAAATTTAAACAAAACTTCATGTTATAAACATAAGTGTGCATATATTTTTTCGAATTAGTGCTTTATACACCTGAAACAAAAACAAAAACGAAAACACCTGCATAAACAGCTATAGATACCAAATATTTTGTAAAATGCATTAAAGTTGGATAGAAAAAGGTCTTGAAAAATCTTCATGTATATGTGTGAATGTGTTGTGTATATATATATATATATATATATATATATATATATATATGTATATATATCAACACCTGTTCAAAATATATGGAGAAATTTTCATGACACAGAAGTGTTAAGTTTTATATATTTTCTTCATGCTTGAAATGATCAACTAGACAAATAACTACTGATAGATAAATAATACAATTATGAACACTATAAATCATAAGATTGACTTATCTAATATCAAAATTTGACCACAACAGATTGTATTATTTCCTAACAAAAACATAATAGTTACAATATTTAACCATTGAATAAGTCATAAAGATAATCTTAGTCTCAAAATCAAAGTGTATGCAAAGCACAACCTATAATCACAACGCAATAAAGATTGAAATGTATTATAAATGGTTGTATTAATGTATAAGTCATTGAATAAAATGTAGTTAAAAATTTAAAACACTTCAAATTATTCTTGGATTACTCTATTATAGATGATTTAGAATATGTCACTAATAGATACTTCATAAAATATAGTATTGGGATATGGCAAAGCAATATTCAAGATAAAATTTATACCCTTAAATTCATAGATTATTAAAGAAAAAAAAATAAGTGAAAGTCATTTCTCTTTCCTCTTTTTGTGAATTTTTGTGACTAGTAATATATATCCTTAATTTTTAAAATTCCATTAAGTGAACTCACATATGAATACAGGTTACACCAGATTCTTAAAATTAAATCTAGCAGAACAGTATAATGAAAACGATAAATCAAGAACGCTAATTTAAATTTGACAAATTTATTAATGTAATTTACTATAGGTAGGTAAGTGAAAATCATAAGACCATTGCTATTATTTCAGAGGCAAAAATGTCACTTTACAAAATTAAATATTTCAAAATAATTCAGTAATTTTATAATCCAGTGATCTCCCTTCATAGAATTTTTTAAAGGTTTTTTCAAATACACAAAATCAGCTTTTAATAGTGAAGCATTTAAAATATTTATTATGATTATAAATCATAGCAAAGATGCCATCAGTCATATCATATGAACATTTACCAACTTAACATGCAGTTTAAAAAGATAAAATGGTGTAGCTATTCTAGATGGATTATATATCCACACACGGAAGATTGTATAATAAACTTTTAAAAATAAAGCAGAGGAGAACATCTGCATGACTTTTTTTTTTTTTTTTTTTTAGTTTCAGGAGTGCAAAACAATGTAATAGACATTTGCATCTCTCACAAAGTGATAACTCCCCTCCCCCAACCTACTACCCCTCTGACATTGTACATAGCTGTTACAGTTTCACTGACTCTATTCCCTATGCTGTAGTCTATATCCCGTGATTTAGTTTAACTATTTAATTATAGTTGACATTCAGTATTATTCAGCTTCAGCTTCAGGTGTACAGTGTAGTGGTCAGACATCTACACAGTCCATGAAGTGGTCTCCCTAATAAGACAAGTGCCCATCTGATACCCTACAAAATCTTTATAACATTATTGATTATATTCCCCAAACTGTTTCGTATACCCATGGCAATATCATGGTTACCAATTTGTGCTTTTAATCCCCTCACCTTCTCCCTCATCCCCACCCCCTCCCATCTAGCAATTCTCAGTTTATCTCTGTATCTCTGAGACTGTTTCTGATTAGTTTGCTCATTTATTCTGTTCTTTAGATTCCACATGTAAGTGAGAGCATATGGTATTTGTCTTTCTCCATCTAACTTATTTCACTTAACATAATGTTCTCTAGAACCCCTGTGCACTGTGTGACTTTTTGTACGTGTAATTAGTATATATATATACTATATGTAATAAAATATATATATACTATATATATTTTACATATATATGCACTATATATGTAAAAATAAAATAATGATAAATTTAAAAAGGAAACTATGTTTGCTCTCTGTGGAGAAAAGCTTTTCTAAGCACTAAATAAATAGATAAACAAGTTTTTAAAAACTTTAATATATCTACACAAAAGAATAAAAAAACATCAGCATCAAAAGCAACACAACACAATAAAACACGAAAATGATAACATGAGAAAAATATTTGTAATGCATATGACAAACAGTTAATCCTCCACTACATATACAGAGCTCCAACATTAATGAGAAAATGGCACAGCACATGAACATAATTCAAGAAGGAGAAATAGCAATGAATATTAAACTTGAAAACATCTTCAACTTTACTACTAATCAAAAAGTGGTAAGTTAAAATTACAATGAAATAGTTTCAAAAGATAACATCTTCATGATGGTGGGTAAAATAGGCATTTTTGTGTACTTTCTGTGAGTGAAGAGTAATTTGTTAATAAGTATCAAATACACACTATGAAAATGACAGTGATATTTACTAAAATTTTATTTATAATAGCTGAGTATTTGAAATAATATAATAATAAAGGAAAGAAATTGAATATAGAGTGTGAAAGTACACACCCATAAAATAAGTTTTGAAATAATATTTACCAGTATGGAGACCTGTTCTCACTCTATTAGTGAAAAGGGTAGTTATAAATTTACATATACAGCCATTTCTTAATTTTGTAAAAATAAAAAAACAAACCAGAAAACAAAGAATATTGACACATACAAGTTCAGACAATTAAGTTCCCGAACTTGTTGCAACAATGTTGCTAACTTTTTTGATATCAGAAGGATTATTCATTATGAATTTGTACCAACTGGACAAACAGTTAACCAAGTTTCCTACTTGGAAGTGCTGAAAGGGCTGCGTGGAAAAAGTTAGACAAAAGTGACCTGAACTTTTCACCAACAATTCATGGCTCTTGCCTCACAACAATGCACCAGCTCACATGGCACTGTCTGTGAGGGGGTTTTTAGCCAATAAACAAATAACTGTATTGGAACACTCTCCCTACTCAGCTGATCTGGCCCCCATTGACTTCTTTCTTTACCCAAAGATAAAGGAAATATTGAAAGGAAGACATTTTGATGACATTTAGGACATCAAGGGTAATACAATGACAGCTCTGAAGGCCATTCCAGAAAAACAGTTCCAAAATTGCTTTGAAGGGTGGACTAAGCACTAGCGTCGGTGCATAGCTTCCCAAGGGAAGTACTTCGAAAGTGACTGTAGTGATATTCATCAATGAGGTGTGTAGCACTTTTTCTAGGATGAGTTCTCGAACTTAATTGTCAAAACTCATACAGACAGAAAAAATATTTAAAAAATATATATAAAATGTTAAGTTTCATTGTTGAGATTACATGATTTTGCTCTTCTTTGTTCTTAATTTTATATGGCAGCTATTTTTAATTTTGGTAACAGAAAAAGGTTTTAAATTTCTCACAAATATAGATGAAAATCAAGGTTAGTTAAAGATTAGTAAATGGGATAAAAAATGAAGAAAGAATATGGAAGTCATAAAGAAAATATGAGTAAATAATTACAAAAGCAGAGGAATAAATTAGTGTAAAAGCAGAGGAAGAAAGCTTAATAAAGTCAAAGATTAATAAATTCAAGAACTAATTCCTAGAAACATTGAACAAAATAAGTGTATATTATCTAGCATAACTCTGCAAGAAACCCAATGAGAAAAGTCTAAATATAGATACTTTAAATTAAAATAGTTCCTGGAATATAAGAGCCAATTAATAACTGTTTAAACAGTCTGTTGAATAAGAACTATATATATATATATATATATATATATATATATATATATATATATATATATATATCGCACATGCTCATATATTTGAATATCTTTATTTAAATGAATATTTTTGAAAGAAAAATATAAATGCCAAATTTAACTCACAACCAAATTGAAAAATAGAAGAAAATAACAATAACGTAAAAAATCTTTAAACATTTAAAGAATGACTTCCCGAAACACTCAGTCCACATGTTTGAATCACTTCTTTCAAAGTTCCAAAGAGCAAATACTTGTCATGATAAAATTCATACAATACTCAGTTTCCAGAAAAACATAGGAACTTTTCTAATCCAGTTTTATTAAGTTAGCCATAACCGTGGCACTAAATCCTGGCAGATAAAGCACCACAGCATAGCTGTGTGAGAGAACAGCTGTCTCTTCTATTTTGGGTAAGAATGTTCCTCTGTATACCCCATCTCCAAACACTAACTCCCTGCTCAATACCATTGCATCAGCTGTGATCCCAGTAGTAAACAGAAAGCACACCCAGCTGGGGATTTTAAAGAGGCTTTTTAATGAAGGGGCTGTTTATTGAGGTGTAGCAGGATTAGGGGAACCAACACATGATTTTGAGGCTTGCAGTATTTGGAAGTAGTTATGGCTCACAGGCCTGAAGAGGAAAATGAGGGAAATATGTTTGAGCTCTGTTAAGAGCTGGAGTCATGGAAGAGGGGCTGGTTGACAGAAACTGATTTGGGAGAGACTAGTCACTTCCAGAACCACAGCAAAGCCTAGAGGAAATGGAGGAGGGAAACAAATATACTAAATTCTTTCCCCTGTCCCGTCCTGCAAGCTTCCAGTCCATGCTTTTCATTGGTTCACTCCAATGGGAAGACTGAGGGCAAGAGATACCAGCTGATAGAGTTGAGCACAGAGCGAGATAGATAAGAGCTGAGAATCAATGGGGGGAGCCCTGTCAAAGAGAATAACCGTACACTCACTCTGCCCACTTCTACCACCTTCTTTGAGAGCTGTAGCAAGGAGAAATTGCCTAGGTCCCTAGCTTGGTAGCTCTGAGTTAAGGATCATAGCCTGTACATCTTCTTTCCTCTGAGATATTCTTAAAAATATTCCCCCAATTTTTTTCCACCCCACGTCAGCCACTCACTGCAGTCATACTTTGGACCGTCTCATCTCCATCAACTATGCTACCTCTGAAATACTGATTTCAAGCATCCACTTTCTGACCTGTTTTCATAATCTATGATCTCTACCCAATGATGATACTCCCAAACAATTCTTCCAAATGATGAAGCTTTCCAACACACATGCCCACATGCATGAGTTCACTCACACACAGATGCATTATCCACCATCATTTTTCTGTTGCATCCTTTAGAGCTCATTGTCAAGAACTGTAAAGTGTCTGATTATTTTTTACCCTACTTACAATCTGACAAGTTAGTCTGTCACAGTTTCATGGATGCCAACAGGAAACACAAGCCTCCTGGGTCAGATACACAAGAGTTTTATTACTCACAGTAGTGGGATAGTGGTAGCCACAGGTGTCAAAATTTTTCCTTTGGTTTCCTGAGTTCCCATTCCCATGGAGTGACACAAAAAGGACCAGTAATCTTAGGAGACCTGAATTTTGTATATGGGCATTAAACATGCCCTTTATAATAAAGATATATTTATGGTGTTAGAGAGTAAGCATGCCAGCCCTTTACTCTAGAGACAGACATTATTTCTATTTTTGGGTCTGTTCACTGCACAAACAGCCCTGAAAAGATAGTCCAGGATAAATTATAGTGAGTGTCTCTACTCACTATCTGTGCAGAACTCAACAGTCCTGTGGAGAACTTAGGCTCCAAACTCATCTGTGCCTTTATGCAAGCATTCAGAAACACTGCTGAAGAAGTCATCTGATGGAACTGAGAGATTTCCCTCTCTTGCATCACCACTCTCTCCTTTTTTACTGGATTATGACCATCAGCCTACAAACTCTTCCATTTCTCATTTTAAAAAGAAACAAAAACTCATAGACATAGACAATAGTTTATTGGTTACCAGAGGGTAAGAGGGGAAGGAGGGTGTAGATGAGGGTAAAGGGGATCAAATATATGGTGATGAAAAGAGAACTGACTCTGGGTGGTGAACACACAATATAATATATAAATGATGCAATACAGAATTGTACACCTGAAATCTATATAGCTTTACTAACAGTTGTCATCCCAATAAACTTTAACTAAAAAATAATAAAAATAAAATAAAAACCCAAATTAACCTCCATCCATCACTCAACCTCTTTGCTTCTCTTCAGAGCAAAACTTCCTAAAATAAAATTCTTCTTTCTATTTCTTTATCTCTACTTTATTGGTCTCTCTGCCCAATATTCTTAAACAACTCTTGTCAAGTAAGCATGTTGTCAAATTCACAGAGATTTCTCCTACTTCATCTGCGTTTACCTAAACATATTCAAAACAGCCAAGACCCTCCCTTCTTGAAAATTCTAACCTGGCTTCTGTGAAATCAGCACTCTCAGAGATTTAACTCTCTGAATGTTCCTTTCAATCCCTTTACTAGATTTTTCTTCTCTATCCATAGGGCTAGTTTCATGGGCAAGCAACCTTGGCAGTCACACAGTACCCCCCTCGGCCCCCTGCCCTTAGATGGAACTTGACTTTGGACTGATGCTCTGTTGTCACCATTGAAATTCTTAATAATTTTTTAACAAAAGTCCCTGCATTTTTAATTTGCGCCGAGCCTCATAAATTCTGTGGCAGATCCAGTCCATCCACTCTGAAACATGGTAGTCTTTCAAGGCTGTCTTCTCTTCTTTTTCCATATTCACTTTCTAAGCAATATCATCTATTTCTGTGGTTTAAGCACCATCTTTATTCTGGCCATCCCCATAAGTTGTTTTCAACACAAATTTCTCCCCTGAGCTGCCCATGTATGTCATATAGCTCCACCTGGATGACTAATGCCCATTTCAAATTTTATATGTCCAAATGAAAGCTCTTGATTGCCTCTTCTCTGCAAATTTATTTTTTTCTCCAAGTTCCCATGCCTATGAATGACTACTAGCCATCCAGTTACTGGAGCTCCAAACCCACATACCCTCCTTTGTGTCTCCCTTTCTCATCCCCACATACACTGCATAGCCAAGTCCTGTCAGCTCTACCTCTAACTTGTATCTTGAGTCTGTTTACATCTCAATATATCCACTGCTCCCATCATCGAGTGCATGTCATGGTTATTTCTCCCCGACTACTTTAATAGCTTCCTTGTTGGATTCTTTGCTCCACTTTTGTTTCCTGACAATTTATTCTTCCCAAAACAGACAAAACCTTTTTTGTTTGTTTGTTTTCTTAAATTTTGTGTTTAGAATAATTCAGAATTATAGAATGATAGCAAAGACAATATAAAGAATTTCCATGTATCCATATCTACTATTTCCCAAATGATAATATTTTAGCACATTTGCTTTAACATATATGCAATAGTTAATATACTTTATATAGAGAGAGGGTGCCAAAAAATGTATACACATTTTAAGAAAGGAAAAAAACTGTATTCAAATTGTAATACTCAATATATACTAACAACAAAAGATGAATACAAGTCATGTGTATACATATATATGATATTATATATGTATGTGTGTATATATTTGTATGTATATGCATATATTTTTACCATTTGAAAGTCACAGACATAATGCCCACTTACTCGTAAACACAGAAGTGTGTATTTCCCTAAAACAAGAATATGCTCTCAGTTAACAATCAATCAAAATTAAATTTGATACAATATCCTTATCTAATCTACAGACCTAATCAAATTTGGCAAATTGTTCCAGTAATGTCATTTATAGAAAAAATTTTTCTGGTCCAGAAACTAGGCCAGGACCCACTTTGCATTTAATTGTCATATTTCTTTTGTTTTCTTTAATCCAGAACTCTTTGTCCTGCCAAAAAGTACGAAAGTGCTCAAAGAGTGATGGAGACATGACAAAGGCCACAGATGCCAGCCTGAAGAGGGTCCTATTGGTCAAATCTGGGACAATGAGAGCATCAAATAACTAATTATAATTACAGATTATAACCAATAGAATAAAATAAGAATTTATGAGCCCATACTAAGAAAAATAAATAAACCAATAAATAAGTAAATGGGAAGGATGAGAAAGCCCTTCCCTTAGTAGAATGTCAATCACTAGACATAGAAGAAACAATGGAATATGGAAATCATCCATGGGTAGAGAATTATGTGCTTGGTGCTGTGCGGGGTGCTGGGCATAAACATTGTCCATTATACCCTCTGTCCTGGAGATAATAAGATAGAGCAAACTTTTTAGACTTTGCACATAAGACCCTCATGACGTGGTTACTACTGGGTTTCTCCACTCAGCTGGAGAGAGTATCCCTTAAAAAGAAAAGACTCATGGGAAGAAAACCTTTTTCTCCTTATCCTTTTTTTTCTGCCTGGAATTCTGAAAGAAGTCTGAAAGTGCAGCAACAATCATCTGATCACGAAATAATAAGCATCAGAATGACAAACAAACTGAGGATGGAAAAGCAGAAGATTGGAAGTGCCTGGATCCCCAAAACCATTATTTTAGAGGAGAAGTTATGAGAGCAAACACCTCTCTTTGAACTGTTTATAATGCAAGAAAAATTAGCTCCTACATAGGCAAACCACTTTAAAACATTTTATATTATTTGCTGTGGAAGGCATTCCCAACTGATATAGGAACCTTCAGGCAAACACATAATTATATTTCACTACCAGCGTTGATGCACACGAGTCAAAGATGACCAGAAACACACACATAGTTAAATAAAGATGAGCTGATTGTCTTATAATAAGGAAAGTACACCCCATGGGAAACTGAGGGATGTTGCAGTAAGAGGGTGATAACCAGGATTTATTATAGGGAATAGGCATTTATTAGATAATTTTGGCAAGAGTCTAAGAAGTGGGCATTTGCTCTGGATTGGTTACTGTCAGGAGTAACCAATATAATTCCATGGTTAGAAATGTTAATGAATCTTATCCAGAACATAACATAGAAGGATCAGAGTGAGGTTAAGCTTACAATTAATAACAAATTAAATAACAATAAATAAATAAATAAATATAATAAAGTCTCTCCTATTAGTCAGGAAAAGGGTTGCTTAATCTTTTCTGTGTTTTTTTCAATGTTCTACTACTTGTCTCCATTTAGACATAATAACTGAGTGGCCTTATTTCTTTCTTGTTCCATCGTGGTGCTAGTGAAATGTTTTATGTTCAGAGGACAATATCACAGCCTTATCATAAGTTCCAGACCAACTGCCAGCAGAACTGACACCTCGCTAAATTGCTAGGCCAGGTCTTGAGCCCAGAGGTTGCTTTTCCCTTTATCACCTGACTTCTCATGCAATTTATAGTATTACACCTCAACTATTTACAAAGGCATTTAAAATCCAGTAGTAAATATCTACTTAGAAATAAAAATTAAAAAAATAAATCCCCCAAATTCCAAATGTGAAGTGATGAGACTCTGAACTAAGGAAGTAGCAAAGAGAATAAATCACATAGTTGGGATTCAAAACAGATTTCTAATGAATAATAATTGTAACAGTAAGTTTTGTAGCTTGGGAGAGTGGATGATAACAATAATATTAACCAGAATAAGAAATGTGAGAGAGAAAATAATTGGGGCCAAATATGTTAAGTTGAGTTTTAGCATATAAAATTTGTGATGTCTTCGTAATATCCGGGTGGAAATTCCCAAAAGACATCGGAAAACTGAGCCCTGACACACAGGCAAGAGTCTAGGATTAGAGAAAACTTGGGATTGGAAGACATGAAATTCTCAAGAAATTTGGGATTTATGAACTGGGGTGTACATTGGTCTGAATGTGCAATATAAATCATAAGCATCTTAAATATTTCTTCATAGAAATACAATGTATCAAAAAAGATGAATTGTTTTGCAGTCTTATTAACATGACAAGTAAAATTATGCTAATACTATCTCATTCCTACCTCTTGTAGGAAACTACCTGAACACAAAAACATTATCTCTGATTAGCCCTTTATGTGCATTTACCTCTTGAATTGCATTGATGTTTATGTTTGTCTTTACTAGCTGTGTCTATGCCTTTATCAATTAACACAAAACTAATCTCCTATGGAAAATTAAATTCTGCTTATTTTTTCCTCTAAGGAAATGGTTTCAAATGGATGTTTTGTCCACCTGGGCACTTAACACACTTTTCATGGTAACCAGCACAGCCCACAGGGGTGTGGGTTCTTTGGAGCTGAGCTGATGGTAGCCATCTTTGTTGTTATTCAGACCAGAAAACGCCTTATCATTTGTGTTTTCTTATATCACTGCCAAGAGGCCCCAATGTTGTGACTGAGAGCAGGTACCCTACTGTGTTTCTGATGAGTTTTATCAGAGAGTCTGATTCTTCTATCCCCTAGCCTCAATTAGAAAAAGACCTGTAACTTTCTTCTCTCTTTCTGATTTGAAGTGGAACTTGAAAAGAGGTGATTCACATAGTTTGTATCTTCTTTCCCTGCCATGTATCAATATTAGAGAGAACAATTAAAAACATACAAACAAACAAACCAGAAAGCTCTAGAATGTTGGAAAATGTTAGAATTTGCAAATTTGTTTCTTTCATAAACAGAGTCTATAACTGACCATATAACAGAGAACCATAAACTCAGAACCACCAAGCCAAACTCAGCTTGCTGCCATCTCTTATTTGGGAAGTACAGTTTATTTCTAATTAATTTTAACTTGACTGTCCTTAGGTTGGATTTGAGCTCTCCAATGTGTCATAGTCCCTACCATTCTTTCTTTTTTATACCCAGTGACATTGCATTTTAATTTGGAAGTGCAACCATAGCTCTAATTCTAGAACTATTTGCCTTAATTGATGTCATTTAAACATTTGTGACAAAACACGTCAGTTTACCTTTGCCCACACAAAATTTTATGCACAGAACTTAGCATAGTATCTAGCACGGAGCACTCATCTAATACATATTTTTGAATAAATGAATTTAATTGACGACTGAATGACTTTTGGATCTGGATGAACTTCTTTTGATGTAGCCAAATATGCATAGGAAATATCAGAGCCTGGTCTGCTGATGGTTAAGATACTCATAATTGTTTTCATGGATATTGAATCTAGATCTGCTGATCTTTGAAACCTATACTGTGTCTTCTACATTAAAAACAAAACAAAACAAAAAAAAACCTCCTGTGCAGTGAAGAAAATAATGTAACATGTCCAAATGTTTACTTTTTGTCTTTAAAGTTGTAGTATATATTATCTCATTGAATTCTACCCAAAACCCTGTTTAGTATGTATTAATGTACCCACTTAACATTGAATGACATTGAACTTCAGAGATACTGAGGGATTTTCTTAGCTCATACAATCACTAAGTAGCAAAATCAGAATACAAACTTAAATAGATTTTTTTCTTTCCCCAAGGACAGTTGTGCTCCTCTTGTTTCTCTGATTAATTAGGACAGTTGTGTCCACTCTCTTTGATAAGAGGACACATTTTCAGTGTCACTTGGCCTGTTGAGGATGCAAGGGAAGCAGACCTATTCATCCACTCACACTTCAACTCAGCCTTCCACGTATCCATCACACAGACATGGTAGAGGAGACACTCTCTCCTGACTTCCATTTCTCTCAGCCTTCATGATGTTTGATTTCTTTCCTATTTTCAGATTATAAAAATATTTTTAAGCACTTGCACCTGTACTAGACAAGTTTACAGACCAAATATTACAAGGAGGGTTGTAAGAGGGAACACAAAGGTCATTTCTTCCAGGCTATGTCTGTTCCAAGACTATCTTGGGGCTTCCCACAGAATATAACTGATGTCATAAAATATATATTTAAATAAAAAAACATGAAGGTGTTTTAAAACTACTTGGTTTAAAACAATTCACAAGGGTTAATATTCAACCAGATTACAGAATGAGCTAGTGTTGCAATATTTACTTGACAGCCTGAATCACATACACATGTAAATAAGAATTCAATTCCACAATAGTCTCTATCACTAGGGTTTCCTTTTAGAACACTACTTAAGAAAATCCCTTTCATAAACATAAAAGCAGGAACTCCAAATACATTTGTTTAAAAAATATTTTAGACCAATTTTATAACGTTAATGCTTTCTTCCTGATTGCAATAATATACTCTAAATTGAATTCAGTCGTCAGTGTTTCCACACTTAAAGAATTGACTTGATCCAGCAACCCAGTTCTAACCTTTTAGCTGTATAATTTCTCCTAAACTGGGTCGCAGACGGGTGCCTAAACACTGCTTCAGGTCTAATGTTCTTTTAGACCGTTCGTAAATGCAACTGATTTCCATATATTTAGACTACTACCTCAAAAACCAGAGAGTAAAAATATTGAATACCAGGAACTGAATTATTAAGAAAGAACTTGAAAGTCCATGTTAGATTATTTTTGTTATACCTGTTAGTAATAGAGAAGAGGGTACAGAGGCCTATTGCGCATGTGGCTTTCCTAACATAGCTCTTATTAAACCACATTCATGACTATTAAAGTTAAGATAACGGGTTTACTGATGGGGCCTCTTTAGAAATATTATATGAGAAACTTTGCATGGTATTTAGCAAAATCTCATAGAATATTCTTAAAGATGACATAAAAACTGACTCTGAAAGAAGAAATTCACAGTGGTATAAATACTGTGCTCAAAATATGAACACAAACTTTTCTTTCAGTTTCTCAACTCATGCATTTCACCATTGGCCATGCTTCCCAGGATAATTTCTTACCAGATCCCACAGGGGCAGCCTTGCAACATTTACTTACCATTGCTTCAAACACTTCATCAAAGGTATAGAGACAAGATTTGATCGTTCAAAAACTATATATCTTATACAGCAGGCTGATCTGTCAAAATATTTCTGGTTTATTTTGCTTTTTCACCAAAACATACTATCTGAGTCATACATATATCAATATAACTGCTTCTATTCTACTACAAAAGGGTATTCTTGAGCCAAAATCTTCAGGACACAGAATGAACCCTGCTGTACTTCTTCCCAGAGCCTCACAAAAAGATCCTTGCTTCAAACAGGCTCATTATTCACAAAGTATTTTCAAACCACCTTTTACTGAATCCATTCTATAGACCAGGCACAGTGGTCAGTACTTTATAATGTTTCATTTAATCTTCACAACAATACAATGAGTTAAGTATTGTGTCCATTCAAAAATTTTGAAAGCAAGGCATAGAGAGATTTAAATAGTTTGTACAATACTAGATAACTCAGGAAATAAGGGTTTATTAGCTAAACATGGTGAAAGATAAACAATATTCCTTTAACCATGAAGCTATAATGACTTCTTAGAAGAAGAAGTGTAGACTATGTGTGAGAAGCTGTCAAACACCTTGACGATTCCCACAGGGAAATACAAGAACGGCAGCTAAGATTGCAGCACCGCCGGAAAATTCTTTAGATAGGTTTCTTTTTGGGTAACCAGATGTTAGATGCGACATTTCCTGTGGACTTGTAATGTTGGCCAGGCTCCAAAACCATAAGCAATAAGCACAAAGCCATCTTTGCATGACCTGCCAAGAGAGTCTGACATCAATTTTGTGAGGCTGAGTCCATTGCCTAGCTTCAGACTATACAAAGGGGATAGATGCGATGCAGTTGGTTTAAAGTCATAGAGATGATTCTTTAAAGAAGACTTGTAAAATTGCCCGTCTCAAGCCATGGGAGGGTGATTTCAAAGGAGCCAGTTCAAGACTTTGCCACAGGTTTCCAGAAAAATCCAAGCCTGAAGTTGAGAGGTGGTCCAGGGATACCCAGTCTGCAGCTTCACCGTGAGCCATCTACACTCCCCCAACAATGAGACTGGTGTGAACCCTATGACAGGAGCTGGACTTGAATACACTGGGAATTCCTTGAGGAATGTGGTGATCGCAGCTGGAGTGGAGAGTAGCCAGGCTGTGGAGCAATTGCCTACATCAAGGGAACTGGTAGCGGGACACCCAGAGGGGTAGAGGGCACCTCCAAATACCCACAAAAATACCAATCAATAAAGAATGATTAGGTATCTGACATCCTAGAAGGCATACATGATGGGTGAAAACTGGATGTATCAAACACTCCCCCCTCCTTTTGTCCTCTATACTGCCTCCTTTCCCCTTCCCCTTCACCCTTTGATGCAGAATTATGAACGAGGGAGGAAAAGCCAGGCAGTATTGGAGAAGGTGGAGACACAGCTAACCATGCCCTTTCTTCCACTGCAGGTGGATAGCTTGAGTCAAGCCCAATAAGTGGGTTGGGGAGAGGTTAGGGAAGAGTATGGATGTTTGAAATTGAAGGAGGGCTTGAAGTTCTAACATTAGGTTATATTGTAGAGTTTATTGTCTTAAAAATTAAGATTCTTCATGTTACTACTTTACAATAAGCACAGAAGCTATGGAATCTAAAATATCATACAGGAGAATGGGGAAAAAACACAAGTAAACAGAGTGGGTTTGCAAAGGAAGTGGTATGGGGAAAAGGCAATTATGATAAAACACATCCTTAAAAAATGATAATTTATATTAGAAATTGGCTAGAATTGGAGCAAATCCTGTCAACCCTTCTTATACCAAGTCCTCAGATTTATTCTTAGGTATCTGACCAATCCCCACATCTACTAGATTTGGCTCTTGATCCTGCCTTACTCCTTCCCTTATATGTTATATTCCCTTATATTTTCCTGGTTTCTAGACTTGGTTTTCTGGCTCTTTCTTTGTCGCTGCTCCCTCTATTGTCTGATTCCACTCATTTCAGAGTTTAAGGTGAAATCCAAAACCAAATCCATTATTCCCACCGTGTTTCCCCAAAAATAAGACCTAGCCAGACAATCAGCTCTAATGCATCTTTTGGAGCAAAAATTAACATAAGACTGGGTCTTATTTTACTTACTATTATATAAGACCCGGTATAATATAATATAATAATATAATATAATATAATATAATATAATATAATATAATAATATAATATAATGTAATGTAATATAATATAACATAAGGTCTTATATTAATTTTTGGTCCAAAAGACACATGAGAGCTGATTATCCGGATAGGTCTTATTTTCAAGGAAACAGCATTATTGACTCATACCACGGGGTGAGTCTAGTTACTGGTCTCAACTCCTTCAATTTTCCTCCATCTCGAAGAATTCATTAATTAGACCATTCATAGCCATGATCAGAGAAATGACATTTAAGTAATAAATATAAACTGGCCAAACCAGTACAGTGACCTGCTCAACCTCCCATCAATGAGGGATATGAATAATTTCTGAAGATTTATTTTCTATTATAATACATTTTTCCACTTGGTTTTCTTGTATATTATTGCATTTATACCATGAAAAGATTTCCCTATGCATCTTCAGATAAACAAATGTTTCCATTTGCTTAGTTTTGCAATGGGCTAATACTTTTATATAATCATTTCCAATTCTCACATACCGTCTTGTTCAAGTAGGTATTATTTTATTCACCATATAGAAAAGGAAATTAGCTCAGAAAGGAAAGGTAAAGAAGCTGCTAACCATACCCTCTCTTCCTAAGGTTTAATGACTGGCCTTAAGAAGTAGAATTCAGTTCCACATTTTTCTGGTCCAGAAAGAACTAGAATTTGGCAAAATCCCGATTTAGAAGTAATATGTAACAGATGTGGGGAGGATCACAGTCAAATTCCAAAAGGCATATTTAGGGATTCATAAAGAATACTTCAAAATACTAACTGAGAAATGAGATCGATAAAGACAAACAGAGGGAGAGAACTTGGCTTTGGCTAAATCCCAGCAGTAGAAACTGCCAGACACTATAAATTAATGCCAACACTTGGACTTGTCCCTGACTATAGACAAATATCTATTGTGGATCCCCACCCACGGAATGGGCTCCACTTAACTTAATGCCTGTGAGTGCTCTAGCTGGCACCCATTGGCCTAACTTTAAGATTTATTCTCCCACTGAGCATGGCAAGATACACAGTCAAAGGCTTTCAGTCTCAGCTCAAATCGAGGGCTTGTTACTGATAGATGAAGGGAGCTTGGAAGGTAGATAAGAAGTATGGTCTCGCTTTCTTCTCACAGGCGGCTTCTTATTTCAGGCGTGTGATTGCACGGCACTTCGGAGCTTGAATGGGGAGAACCATACCAGTCATTTTATATTAACAGAGAATTTCATGGAGTGTATGAGCCTTCTCAGTGTTACATGTAATGTTTCTCTGTGGTACCCACAGTGGGAGTTCACTGAAGAGCAGCGTTTTCTGCTCCAGCTATAATTATGAAAGAGGGTGGTGTGGGTGGGAAAGGACATTCAGGAGTCAAATGGTAAGTTGACAAGCTGTTTCTATGGCTACCAAACATTTGTGATCCTGTATATAAGTCCTGCCATAACAAATCCATTTGCCCTTGATTCACCATAGTCAATGACAGCCATCATTCTACATTATATTTCAGCTATTAATTCAAAAAGTATTTATTCAGCATATAACACGAGCCAAGCACTAGGCTCTGAGAGCGCAGAGGTGAGCAAAATAGACACAAATCCTGAACGTCACAATCAGCTTTCTGACTACCAAATAGAATTCAGCAGAATAGGAGTTCACTATGGATTCTGCCTGATAATAATATTAATAGTAAAAATTAATGATTACATTTGAGCAACACAATAAAATAGTATTAGTATTGGGTCATAACCTAAAGTATAAAATAAATATTCATAGTTCATACTGATATAAATAAATAATTTGTCGTGCGGGAGACCCTGCTCACTGCACCATGTGTCCTGCAGGGCAGCCTGTGGGGTCTCTCTCAGCTCCCACTCTCCACATAAGAACGTAGGATGTGGCTAGGCCAAAAAGGAACATGCACGGAGCCATAGATAGGGGACTCATACCACCATAGTCTCACTGGTGGCAAGGCGAGAGACACGCAGTAGTAGCCTCATGATCCGGAGTTCGCCATTCACTTCTCTGCCTGCCAAACAATCAACCAATCAATGCAGCCCAGCAGTTGCATCAGTAGCCATTGGGCTAACTGGTTATAGCTGATGGCCAGCCAATCACAGTTGATGGTCATTCACTACCCAAGCCAGCACCTCCCCACGCGAGGCTGAGAGCCTGGAAACTGCTCTCTGGGACTTTGTCCCCACATAATTGAATAAATAAGCTAGGGAGACTAGACATATCTCCCATGAAGAAGATTCCCAAATGAATTATGTAGATACTCCACCCTCAAAGAGGTGGAACATAACTCCGCATTACTTACATGTGGGCTGTGCATAGTGACTTCCTTCTAAAGAATTCAGCATGGAAAGGAGCTTAAAAAAAATAAATAAATAAATAACAGTGGTAAAACCTGACCAAAACTCTTCAGCCAGGAGGTCAAGGTCCACACCACCAGGGATAAGTTACGTTGACAGAAAATGCAGCAGCCCCTCCTTAGCCATGGTTTCACTTTCAGTTACCTGTGATCACCTGCCATTCAAAAATACTAAGTGAAAAATTTCAGAAATGAGCAATTCATAAGTTTCAAATTGCATATTGTTCTGTGTAGTGTAATGAAACCTTGCGCCATTGCCCTATGTTTCATGAGGGACATGAACCATCCTTTTATCCAGCATCTCCACGCTGTGTGTGCTACCTGCCTGTTAGTAGCTGTCTTGGTTACCAGATTGACTGTCATGGTATCGCAGTGCTTGTGTTCAAGTAACCCTTATTTTAGTTAATAATGGTCCCAAAGCACAAGAGTAGTGATGCTGGCAATTGGGATGCGCCAGAGAGAAGCCATAAAGTACTTCCTTTAAGTGAAAAGGAAAAGGTTCTTGACCCAATAAGGCATTTTATCATCTCATATCATCACAAGAAGAAGAAGGGTGAATACAGTACAATAGATATTTTGAGACAGAAAGAGAGAGACTACATTCAGATAACTTTATTGAAGTATATGACTATAATTATATATTTTATTATGATTTATTGTTGTTAATATCTTCCTATGCCTAATTTATAAATTAAACTTTATCACAGGTATATATGTATAGGGAAAAAAACCATAGTACGAGGTCTGACAATTAAGTTCGTGAACTTGTTGCAATGCTGTTGCTAACTTTTTTTGATATCAGAGGGATTAATCATTGTGAATTTGTACCAACTGGACAAACAGTTAACCAGATGTACTATTTGGAAGTGCTGAGAAGGCTGCATGAAAAATTTAGACGACCTAAACTTTTAGCCAATTCATGGCTCTTGCATCACGACAATGCACCAGCTCACAGGGCACTGTCTGTGAGGGAGTTTTCAGCCAGTAAACAAATGACTGTATTGGAACACTCTCCTTACTCACCTGATCTGGCCCCCAATGACTTCTTTCTTTACCCAAAGATAAAGGAAATATTGAAAGGAAGACATTTTGATGACATTTAGGACATCAAGTGTAATACGATGACAGCTCTGATGGCCATTTCAGAAAAAGAGTTCCAAAATTGCTTTGAAGGGTGGACTAGGAGCTGGGGTCAGTGCATAGCTTTCCAAAGGGGGTACTTCAAAGGTGACTATAGTGATATTCATCAATGAGGCATGTAGAACTTTTTCTAGGATGAGTTCGCAGATTTAATTGTCCAACCTCGTATATATAGAATTTGATATAATCTATAGTTTCAGGCATTCATTGGGGGTCTTGGAACGTATCCCCCCCAGATAAGGGGGAATGCTGTACCTTTGCTATGATGTGATAAAGATGGCACTTTAGCTCTGTGGTCTTTCTCCCCAAAACTTGTAATTCTAATCCAACTATGACAAATCCCAGTGGAGGGACATTCCGCAAAATATCCAACCAGTACTTCTCAAAACTGTCAGGGTCATTAACAACAAGGAAAGTCTGTAAAACTGTCACAGTCAAAAGGAGCCCAAAGAGTTACAATGGCTACATGTAATGTGGTATCCTGGATGAGGTCCTAGAATAAGGAACAAGAAAAGGGACATTAGGCAAAAACTAAGGAAATATATTAGAGTATGGACTTCTGTTAATAACAATGTATCAATATTTGTTCATTAATTATAACAAATGTACCACACTAATGTAAGATGTTAATGATAGGAAAACCTAAGTGGAGGAACATGGGAACTCTGTACAATTGTCATGTATTTTTTTAAATAAATGTAAAACTATTCTTTAAAGTTTATTTTAAAAATAATAATTACCTTCAATTCCATTTATAGTTTCCAAGTTACTTTCATATTTATTAACTTCATCAATTCAATGAAGAATTGATCCCTCCTTTGAGCCAAACATTCCTCTTAGGTGCACAGAAATATGGTCCCTAAACCCAAAGAGTCTATAATTTAGCACTGAACATAGACAGGAGAATTGGCCTGGTGAGGATTATAAAGTGCATTTTATTAACTGAGCAGTAGTTTAAAGAGATTGAGATTTGCCAAACCTGCATGGCTTTTAGGAGACAGCAAGAATTCAACAGTCGATTTTATGACGACAAATTTATTTCTTTTTCCATTAAATTAAATGTATAATTGGGAATAATACCATTTTGCCTGAAATGTTCCATTATAACAAGGATTTCTAAGACCATGTTAGCCTGGGTGCTAGTATGTAAATATTAGAAAATGTCCTTGATCCTGTGTCATTGTCCCCTAGGGAAGTGGGCCGGCTCTATCAGGTCCAGATCTCCTGAACTCATTATCCTTGAAACTCCTTAATGAACAAAAATACTTGAATTTGGTACCATACATATTTTATGTTCTCTGTATCCCAATCTTTTAGTCAAATGACATTCTAGCTAGTTGAATTTAGATAGCATAAGATATACTCTGGAATCCATTTGCTTCAAAAAGGCCACGTGCTTAAATTCCAAGTGCTTTACCTACTGTGATAGCAGAGCAGTGTAATATGATGGAAATACCATTGTGGAACGACCACGGTTGGGAATTAGGATACAGATTCAAATTCCAGCTCTGACATTGACTATTTTCATTATTTGGATCAAGCTACATATCCTTTCTGAGTAACATTTTTTTTAATCTGTAAAATGCAAATAATACCACTTATTTAGAGGTGTTTAAAGTGTTAAATATATATGTATGACTCACCAAGTACAAAACCTGACACAAAGTGGGGGCTCAACAAACATTAGTATTGGATACTTGCTAGGGGATGAGGTACATGATGCTGGGTCAGGGAGATCAGAAAAGAAGAGGAATGGGAAAAAAAAACGAGAAAGTCTATGCTATAGAATTGTCCAGAAGAAATGGTCTTCAGATCTGTAGAATACAAACAAAATTTCTGTCCCCACCTCACCCCCAACTGAGACCCTCTACTCTATCACAAACAGGAGATGGCAGGATAATTTGAATTGGCAAATTATTGATCTCTTGGTTGGTGTTGGGATTCTTTGAATGCTTGAGGCCTGGATGATAATCCAAAGTGCTTGAGCGTATTTCTGTCAAAACAAGAGCAAAGAATTTCTTATTCATGTCTGACATCTCAGCAAATTGCATGATCCAATGTGCTTATCTAGAGGATGAGTCTTTTTTGTAATGGCTCTTGGTCTCTTGCCAGATCACCACGACGTCCAAAATTAGGGCCAGAAGGTTGCACAAGCTCTTTCATTAAGTTAAATGTAATTAAATCCCAGACTTTTTACATTATAAATGGTGTCTCTTAATGGTCCTTAAAGCTGAAAGGTAGAAAAAGAATAGAATCCTACAGATCTGTTCTTGTAGTGAAAGCCTTGTAAACATTGGCTCTGCAGCCTCCCACTCCTCCTCCCATCGTCCTTTCTATGAGGGAGATGCTCAGCAGTGAGAGACGCTTGTAGAGCATCCATCTCCTTGCAGAGGATAGAAGAGGGCAGCCTCCAAAAGGCCTTTTCCTTGCCTCTGATTCCACAACCTCCAGCATTTTCCCCTTTAATATATTCTTCTGACCTTCAGCATCTGCAACAAAATGTTTGAACTCTGAAACTCTACCAGCCATTTTTGTCTGCGTCAAAGTGGCTGCTTTCAGTTTCAATGTCAAATTCATTTTCTGTATGCAAATTCTAGAGCTCTAGGCCACAAACTTTTCCAAACTAAATCAGCTCAATAATAAACATGCATGATTCCCCTTATAGGTAATGATCTGTGTGGCTTGGGGCTGCCAACTTGAACCCTAAATCACCCAGTGGAACTGTTTGGTCGGCCTAATATATACAGTGGCATTACCGGGGCTGATCCCAGTTGTATGAGGTCAGTGTTTCAATTTCCCTGACAGCAGCTTCACTGGCGGGACAAAGTGTACAAGGTTTGCCAAGGCAAGCACATCTGGTAACTGGACCTTTAAACCGATGTGATCCCATTTCCTGTTATTCTCCCCTTTGACTTTTACTGACAGTTTCTACTTGTGTACTAAGCCAAATTACAATAGTTACTTGGATATGCTCACAGCGCATTGTAATCCTTGGCCATATATGGCTGAACTTGATAGTTGAATCTGACCCATAGTTTGAAGTGGTTGGAAACATTTAAGTCTCCTTACCCTAGGTTAACCTTTTCTACTGTTATTGGGGAAGCTGAGGGGTAGGGGAAAAATAGTGGAAATGAGCATTACGTGACATTTTGCCTCTCCTTAACTATTATGAGTTTTGCCAAGTCCTAGATTCCTGATATCCAAGGTTTTAGTCCATGTACCAGTTAATGGCTGCATCAAAATTCCCTGAGATGGATGCTAACAATACTGATTTTCTGACCCTACAACAAACCTATAGAGTCAGACTTTCCAGTAGTGGCGTCCTGGGATCTATATATATTTTTTAATCTTCAGAGTAGCAACCAGGTTTGGGATTCACTGAGAAGGTTCTCTTTGACCCAATGCTTCTTAAGATTTCTAAACCTAGCTCAGATGATTACTGATCGGATTTCTCCCAGGGCTCAGTTTTGATCCACAGCAGGTTAGAGTACCACAGTACAAATATAAACAGAACTTTAAATCTTTCCAGACTGTTTCAGGACTAACGTCAACTCCAGGAAATGGCACAGAGCTAAATGGGACATGGAAGAAGAACCCTCGCTGAGGACCTGCTATGTACTGAGTTCTATATGAAATGTTTTCCACGTGTAACATGGGAAAAAAAAAACACATCATTTGTAACTTATAATCTTCTCGTACCTTCTAAAATAGATACACCCCAGTGAATGGAGGGTGACAAGAGTAATGCATGGGGAGGGGAGTGGAGAATGTTTGGTGGAAATGGGAGAAAGTTAAATTGAACTGCATGAGAAAGGGAGAGAGAGAGAGAGACAGAGACAGAGACAGAGTCAGTAAATACAGAAAGGGGAGAACATAGCCTGAAAAACCAGACCATGGAGGACACTGAGAGAGAGAGAGAGAGAGAGAGAGAGAGAGAGAGAGAGAGAGAGAGAGAGAGAGAGAGAGAGAGAGAGAGAGATTTGAGACTGAGAACTAGTCTATGCATGATTGGAGTACAGACTACGATGCTATAACAAAAAGACCTCAAAATATAGTGGCTTAAATGAGATAGTTATTTTCTAGCATTTCATAGTTCAAGGATAAATAGTCGAGAACTTGCGATTTCTAGTTGTTTCAGTTGTGAGTATTCTTCAGACCACAGGAAATGGGAGAGTCCAAGTCAAGTAGTTTTAACTCTGAGAAGATGACTGGGAAATCACACACCATTGTTGTTCATACTCCATGAGCCTGACTTGGTCCCTTGGTCATACCTGAATGCAAGGCTAGACCAAAATATGTCATCCCCAGCTGGGCAGCTATGTTCTCAGCTAAAGCAGGGAGGCTTCCTTCTGTTGCTAAAAGAAAGAAAGGGTGTATGGATATAGGGTTACAATTAGCAGTCTCTGCCCATTCCACAAGAGATAATTAATTGCAAGTTTTGGAGTGACATGCTATATCATGTGCCATGTGAATGCCTACCGCTAACTTTCCCCCAAAATATTGTGGGGACAGAGCCCGGAGTGCAGTTTCCAGGCTCTCGGCCTCATATGGAAAGGTGCTGGCTCAGGTAGTAAATGGCCATCAACTGTGATTGGATGGCCATCAGCTGTGGCTAGTTGGCCGTCAGCTATAACCAGTGAGCCATTGGCCACTAATATAACTGCCGTGGCTACGCTAGCAGAAAATGGGGGCTAGGAAAAAGATGGTGGCTGAGCTAGCAAGAGTGGATTGCAGAGAGGCGCGGAGTGTAGCGGTGTGACTCCCGTATCTATGGCTCTGTGGATGTTCCTTTTTGGCCTCATCATGTCCTGCGTTCTTGTGTGGGGAGTGGGACCAGAGACTCCGCATGACACCCTGCATGACAATATTTAATAAAATACACATTGTTCACTAATGTTTTGGAGTGGCTTCTTTCTAGTAAATGTAAGCAGCCAAGATCTGCTTCAAAGCTGGCACACTGGCCAAAACAAATGTTCCACTGGGGAATAGAGTCAAATAAGTTGCACCTATATCATGCTGTGTTGTCGTCACAACAGACCCATCAAGAGCTATTACCATCTCCTTATGAAAAGAGAAAATGGAGTTTCAAAATGTAAATAAAAACTAGTAGCCATACATCTAGGAAGTGACAGTTGGGGTTCTAGCCAGAGTGCCTGATTCTAAAGCCTTTGTACTTACAACATGGTGTCACTGTATTTGCTCTTCTTGAGGAAAGGCAAGAAGGCTCATTGGGCTACACTCTGCCCCTTGTACATCTGTCCTTCCCTTTAGTTTTCTGTGTTACCAAACCTCCTACAAAGCAAACTCAAAACCACCTTAAGCAAATGTTGTTAGATAAGATAAATGCCTATTACTTAGTTTGAAAACTTAGCATTTTGAAAGTTTTTCACCCCAAAGATTTGACTATTAACCTTTAAAATATTTTAATTTAGCCAAGTTAGAGGGACAATGAGTAGAAACTTTGCTAGTATCTGTTCAGGGACATTCAAATATGATGAATAATGACAGAGTTCTGTGTTAAATTTGCTTCCATAGACAATTAAGAAACACACATATCATGTCATGGAGATAAGAAAATTCTAAGCTTTCTATAACTATACTGTTTCCATGAGCTAAAGAACTACTTTAAAAATAATGAGAATGCTTCTGCTAAGAATAAATTTGTCTCTGGGATAACATTCTACTCAAAAGGGCATAACATAGCTTTTGACATATCCAGGGTTCTCCTGCCCATGAAAAATTAGCCGTTCCATAAGAAACCTGACTTGTCTTTCCAGTGATATACAAGAATCTGCAATGTATCTATTTCCTCTGGTGAATGGAGAAATGTGGCTATCTAATCAAAAGCTGGACGCTAACAGGCATAGACCAAGGATGTGTAAGGATTTAAAATTGTACTCAGTGCCCTGATTCTCAAACCAGAACTCTGAAAAATTCTATCCTAACAATGCCTTGCTAAAAATAGGAAACAATCTCACCAGGGTCAGAAAGTAAGTTCACAGAAGAAATTATGAGAAACTTGGACAGAAAACTTCTCTCTCAGCTCTGTTTGAAGCTATTTATGTTTCTCAGAAGATAGATGATTTATTTAGGTAGTGTTTCCATCAGCATCACTCTACCTAAGGTTTCTGAAACTTAATCTCTTTAAAAAGTCCCTGAAAAGAAGATTTCTATGGTTAAAGTTGAGAGTGTGGCATATTCCATCACACTGTTTGAGATACACAAGATACATCAACCTATTAAGGCTCTGAAAAAAGTCCCTTATTTATTGACCTTTGTTTAATGTTCCAAAACTTGTCTGACCACAGAAGCCTTAAGAAAAAAAAAATACTTTTTATATTCTACCCCTCACTCTTAACCTACCATGTATTTTCTTTCCATTTAGCGATCAAATGGATTTTTTTTAAAGTGCAAATCAAATCATGGCATCCACCCTTTGCTCAAAAATCTCCAATGGCTTCACATTGATGCAGCATGGAAACCACACAAATCGTACATCATCTGGTCTCTCACCTCTATTAGTATCTGCCTCATGTATGCCTCCTTGGTCCACACTGACCATCTTGCTGTCTCCAGAACATGCCTTTCATTGTAAAACTTTGCATCTAAAACAATAAGCTTCTAATCGACTCTTTCGCTTCTTACCTAATTTTGTTTCTCTTCATAGTACTATCCACTACATGATAATATAGAATTACTTGTTTATTAGCTTATTTGTCATCTCCTATACTAGAATTCTGTAAACTCTGTAAGCAGAGATCATTTCCATTTCTTTTTGCTGCTTTATCTCTAATAATTACCACTGACCTATAACAGATGCTCAATTAACAAGTGTTGAATGAATGAATGATACCCCATAGGACCAGCATCCCATGGAATATATTCAGCAATTGCTGGTTTTTGTGATGCCAAAACAGCTGACAGATTTGGTTAATTCAAACAATCACCTAAATTCAAATACATAGGAAAACAAGAATTCATAAAACTAGTTATTTGGTTGATAAAACCACACTATAATAGAAAAACTATTCTGGCTAAACTTTCTTACTACGTGAAGTTCAGCACTATTCCACAAAAACAGCTTTCATCTCATTTTGCTGAAATATGTGAGATTGTCATTCCTTAGAGGAGGTTTTTTCCTACTTTTTTTTTTTTTTAGAGCTGGGAATATTTCTGCTCACAAAACTGACCTAAAGTTCTACGCATGACAACCTGGCTTCCTCTCCAGTGGAGAATATTCAAAGATTCCATGACCTTCAGGTGAGGAAAAATACGAAGTACTTTTCTGGCAACCGAAGTCTCTTAAGTAGATAAAATGTTAAATTCTGTTACTTCGCAGTTTCAGAGGTCTTGCATCAATAAGTCAGTGGTCCAATTTCACATTATTTGAATTACGATTCTAATGATGTTATTGTGAGCACAAAGTCCAACTATTATATTCCTTGAAAAATCAAAGAAAAGCAATTAAATAGAGATGTGTTTTCTTGAATATGTCACAAATTGAAAATGGAGCATTATTCTCAATCATCATTAACATCATAAGAAATTATTGCCTTAACTTCAAGTCACTCACTGTCACTGAAGCATTACCTGCTTAAAAGGCAAACTGAGAAACCAACATTAAAAGTTACTACTACATTCCTTTCCCAGAGAGCTCTAATTTCTAGCTGCCACTGAAAAAAAGAAAAATGATTATCATGCTTTCTTTCTTGCTTGGCAATAGTTTAGAAGTTGCTTTTTCCAAGACAAGCTTAGGAAAATTTGATGAAGAGGCTCATTCTTCATAATTATGTAAACTGTATAGAGTGAACAGGAAAGAGGAAAAAGCTTTTATGTGTGAGAATGCCCTCATCAGCAGAAGCCTAGGTATAGATGAATGACATGGATGGACTTGAATCTCAATCAGGCGAAGGGCAGGAGAATAAAAAAGGTTACGAGGAAATAGAATAAAGCAACAAAATGACAATTCGGAAGTTTCAACTGAGGCACAGAGAGAACTATAAAATAACAATGGTTTACAATGAGGTAGGCAGTCTTCTAAGAGCTTGTCATACTTTGATGCAGGAATTTCTGTAAATCCCATTTTATAGATGAGGAAACTGAGGCATAGACAGGTCAAGTAACCTGTCCACTGTCTCACACGATTGTTGTGGGTCTTGGATTCTAATTTGAACCCAGGTGTTCTGGTTAATGTGTGCAGGCCAAAAACACTGCACAAAATACTGGGGTAGTGTGAGGGACTGACCATATGCAGAAATTCGGCTCGCCAACAGGAAGCTGGTTTTACAACACTGAAAACAAAATCTGACCCACAAAGCGGTGATGAAAGAGAGTGCCGAGAGAATACACATGAGGAAGAGGGATTTTGTGAAGAAGTTTCTTTGGCAAAATCCGTTTTTTCAAGCCCAACTCCTCTTCCTTCAAGTAAGAGTGATGGGTGGCTCCAGCTCCCAGGACCACTTGGAAAAACCTTTGCTACTAGGGACACAGTAGACTGAGATCTGACATTTGTCTCTGGAAATTTGGAAGACAGCAGAGATAGGCTTTGAAGGTTGGACTAAGGCAAGTTTCTGTAGCTTGCCAAAAGTGACTATTCTCCTCTCTTAAGCGGAGTCAAAAAAACATGTCTTTTTTTTTTTCCTGTGAAATAGGATGAAGAGAGAATTGACCTGGAACATACAAATATTTGTGTTTTGTTCACAGCTCACACTGTTTTCCTAGTACCTAGAGTATTGCTTGTCCTAGTGGCTAGAACAGCTGTTCAATAAATAAATATTCATTAATTTCATAAATCATTATTTTATTATAAAATATAGTTTTATTAATATCACTAATATTTAATAACTGTACAAATATTTACTAATGCAATGGTTAATGAATATTAATTAATTAATTAGTGAATTGATTAGAGAACAAAGCATTGAGGAAGGAGTGGCCAGCCAAGGAAAGCCACTGCTACTTCACAGGAGATCCAGCAAGAGTCTTCCAAAATGTTCAACTTTCTGTGGAAAAAAAAGGACAGCATTTTTATATCATTTTCCCTAAAGATGCTTTGGAGATGAAGACATCTGTGGGTCATGTGATCTTTTCCAATACTTCCAACTCCCCCTCCTCCCTTCTGATTCTCCATGAGTACTCCACACCCACCCCTCCCCCTTGCAGTTAAGAGATCTGAGGAGGGAGACAAAGATGAGATGGTCTTTCCACCTCGCCCCAATACCTCTGACAGGCTGGGAGAGGAGGGTGAGGAGAAACTTTAATACCAAATCAGCATCTAGGTTTTCATTACTTTTGGAGCCTTCTGACTCCAATTTTTGCATCAAGAGTATCTGCATTTGGGGCCGGCCCGGTGGCTCAGGCTGTTGGAGCTCCATGCTCCTAACACTGAAGACTGCCAGTTCGATTCCCACCTGGGCCAGTGTCCTCTCAAACACAAGGTTGCAGGTTCGATTCCTCGAGTCCCACAAGGGATGGTGGGTTGCGCCCCCTGCAACTAACAACGACAACTGGACCTGAGGCTGAACTGCACCCTCCACAAAGATTTAAAGGACAACAACTTGACCTGGAAAATGTCCTGGAAGTACATACAATAAAATCTTGTTCCCCTTCCCCAATAAAATCTTTTAAAAAAAATAAAAGAATATCTGCACTTTAAGTGACTACAGAACTGAAGCAGAAATTATGGATCATGCTAGTGGTGTGCTGAAGTAATTGAAAGAGCCAACTGGGCACATCTCTTCCCAACTCCATTCATATTCAGTGACATCACACCGGTAGCTTGAAATCAGTCGTGATAAGAGTATTTACACCATAGAAATTATCAGGGGCTACAAATTAGCCACCCCGCTTCTCACCACAAACAAAAAATAGATGTTATAAACATTTAGTAGCATCCTCCCCTTGCACCACTAGGCTCATAAAGTTTCACAGACAAGTACAATTAAATTTTTAAAGTACTAATCAATTCAATCTTCTTCAAATTCTTTTAGAGAATACGAAAATGAAATAGTCCTCAATTCGTTTTGTGAAGACAGTGACCAGGAAAGCAAAGCCAGACAAAGAAGGGAAAGCAAGCTCATTTCTCTCATGATCACAAATGCAAATTATCATAAACAAAATATTAATAATTTCAATTCAACAATATGTAAAAGTGATAATACCTGGATACATCCCAGGAATGCAAACCTGGTTTAGTGTTATAAAATCCATAAATGTAATTAACCACATTAATACCTTAAAGGAGAAAAGTCATAGGAGCTTTTTCATATACCCAAAAAATGGTAGATAAATTGAATGTAAATTTAGACTAAAACATTCAGTAAATTATAATAATAAAGGGTATCTAAACCAGAACAACATACCCTTCAGTAGACATCACCCTAAATTGGCAAAATAGAAAATAGATGACGATACCCACTATCACCACTTCTACTATGATTTTATTGGAAGATTTAGCCAGAAAATAAAAATAAAAATAATGATTATAAGAATTGAAAATAAAAAAATCTTATTTGAGTGCAATATTATCATTTACTTAGAAATCCCCCAAGAATCTACAGTCAATTTATTAGAACTAATAAAAGAAGTTACCAAGATAGATATTCATTCCTATATACAGGAACAATTTAGAAATTTTAATTAAAGAGGAATTTCTCTTTAAAATAGCAACAAACAAATGTCACAGATATAGAATTAAACCTAACAGGGTGAAAAACATCTTGGGAAATTTATAGACGTCACTGGAAGACATTAAAGAAGAACTAAATAGGTAAAGAGATACACATGTGCGTGAGAGGAAGAGCTGATTTTAAAATTAATATGGAAGAATACAGGGTCCAAAACATCTCAAGCACTACTAACTATCCAGGTTTGTTTTGAAGCTATAGTAATTATATCTCAGTGGAAGATAGAAAAGTTGGTCAATGGAATGGAGATTGAGGGCACACTTACACATGTAAAACTTTGATACATGAGAAAGGTAGCATGTCAGATCATTTGGCGAAAAGGGCTTTTCAACAAGTGAAGTTAGAATACGGTCATTTATAAGGAAACAGATGAAATTGAACCCCTCCGTATACCATACCGAAATAGCAGCTGCAAATGCCTCAAACTTTGGAAGTCAATTTGGTCTCATCTTGTAAAGTTAACCATGCAGAGCCTATGACCAATAATTCCTCTCCTGGGTATGTGCCTAAGAGAAACTCCTGTACATATACACCAAGAAATCTGTATGAAGATATTTATAGCAGCCTTGTTGTGTAGTAGCAAAAACCTGGAAAAACAAAATTAAAAGGAGAATGGATAAAGAAATCATAGTATTACAGTATGCTCATATAATAAAATATTTTACCCCAGTCAAAATAAATGAATTACAGCTAGACCCTTAGATATGGATGAATCTTAGCAATATAATTTTAAGTGAAAAAAATAAGTCACAGATTATATATGTGTGTATATATATATCCTGATACTTTTTAATAAATTAAAAAGTGACTAAAAATTAGTGAATAAGTATGATAGAAATGTACTAAAAGGAAAGTAGGAGAATAAGTACCACATTTGGGATAGTAGTTGTCTTAGATAAGAGAGAGAAAGAGGTATGAGATGGGAAAGAAGAACATAAATAGTAATAGCTGTTATCAGTGTTCTAGTTTTGTATTTCTGGTGGTAGTTTCATAAGGGTTCACCCTAGAAAGATGTTTAAAAAATGCCATTGAACTCAGCAATAATGAGAATGGGTCATAAGTCAATGATCATATTAATCCAATTCTGTGATTCTGAGACGCAATTAAATAGGAATCCTATTAAAATAAGAACCCCTATTAAATCTATAATAGGAGGGGGCCACCAAGGCATGGAGAGGTCAAGTAACTTGATAATAAGTGGTGGAGCCAAGATATTTAATCCAAGTGGCCTGACTCAAGAGCCCACGATCTTAGTCATATGCTCCACAAAGGGCAGAATTGCTTCTTGTTCACAGCAGTATTAGCACCATGTGGAATGTGCAGATATAAAAGGAAATTAAAGAATTAAAATACAAACAATACGAATAGTAACAGCAATAGCAGGATTAGACAGTATCTCTCAATAAACTTAGAAAGCCCTTGTACCATAATTACCAGACTCCAGGTAAATACAGAGGTCAACCAAGAACACGTATGACTTGCAAGAAAGAGGGAGACTTTAAATTTGAGCAACATAGGATTTGAAATGAGAAGAATGACCCAGGAGAATACAGAGGGAATCAGGAACAGGACTGAGATGCAATCAATCACCCTTTACAGCAGAAATGTTAGCAATCCTTAGACAGAAGGAATTGGTGGTTAATATATAAGCTACAGCTGCATAATATAAATTATCCATTCTGGGTCATACATACGACCCAAATGTCATCTGGAGTCACCCTGTACTATGATATTTAATTACATTTTTATAAAATGCTGGTTTCTCTCTCCCTCCATACAAACGAAATTCAAAGGGATTCTTGAGAGCTCACATTTCCTCTGAGGCCTACATGCTGAATTTGTGCACCCATGGGCTCTCAAACTCACATCTTACTTCCCATGACTGTTCTCTTCTCTCTTATCTGTACTAACACAGACACAGAACATACTTCCTTTTATATTGTTTTTCCAAAACTACTCTCGTAAGGCATTTAGTATGCTATTTTGGCACAAAAACCAATTTAAATGTTAATATTAAATATTCCCACTTAAAAGTCCTTTAATGGCCATGCCACCAGTCTTCACGGGCTGCCCTTCTCTGCCGAGTTCAGTCTCTGACTATGCGTATCCTCATTTTCTCTATTTTCTTCACCTATCCTTTAATTTCTTCCTGGGCAGAAATACAACTTTATGTTAATTTCTCATGCAGAATATTTTAACTTTTTCTTCCTCTATTATTTAACAACAGCACCCAAACTCTATTGAAACATTCCATCAAGGTACTTTTCTAAACAAAGACAATCACTTTCTTAAGATGTATCCTTGTGCCACCTAACACTTCTATAGTGAGCAATAAGTAGCTGCTCCTAAGGGCTCGTAGTACCTCCTTACCACTTCCTTGGGTCCTCCATTGAGACGGCTGACATCCTCTCCACATTCCAGCAACTGAGTAGATAACATGCAACACAGCAGAGAACCTTGTTCCTGATTTATCAACATTGAAACATTACTTTCAAAATCACCCTATTGACTGTGTGTGTAAAAAGAGAATGATAAGCAACATATATATGATACACACATACGAGGTCGGACAATTAAGTTCGCGAACTCATCCTAGAAAAAGTGTGCCACACCTCACTGCTGAATATCACTACAGTTACCTTCGAAGTGCTCCCCTTGGAAAGCTATGCACCAACACCAGTGCCTAGTCCACCCTTTAATGCAATTTTGCAACTCTTTTTCTGGAAAGGCCATCAGAGTTGTCATCGTATTTTATCCTTGATGTCCTGAATGTCATCAAAATGTCTTCTTTTCAATATTTTCTTTATCTTCGAGTAAAGAAAGAAGTCATTGGGGGCCAGATCAGGTGAGTAGGGAGGGTGTTCCAATACAGTTTTTTGTTTACTAGCCAAAAACTAACCTCACAGACAGTGCTGTGTGAGCTGGTGCATTGTCGTGATGCAAGAGCCATGAATTGTTGGCAAAAAGTTCAGGTCGTCTAACTTTTTCACGCAGCTTTTTCAGCACTTCCAAATAGTACAACTGGTTAACTATTTGTCCAGTTGGTACAAATTCATAAGGAATAATCCCTCTAATATCAAAAAAGTTAGCAACATTGTTGCAACAAGTTCACGAACTTAATTGTCAGACCTCCTGGGTGTGTGTGTATCCATATACAGTGGGTGCCAAAATATATATACACATTTTAAGGAAGGAAAAAAATTGTATTAAAATTGTAATATTCAATATATACCAATAACAAAAGATGAATACAAGTTATGTTTGACTTCTGCAATTACAAGAAGTGCTCTAAGTGGTTACCATCAGTGTAAATTTAATCCAGTTTTTTCCTTTCTTAACATGTGTCTATATTTGACACCCTCTGTATATATGGTAGATCGGTAGATAGGTAGATACATAGATAGATAGATAGATAGATAGATAGATAGATAGATAGATAGATAGGCAGATAGATCCATTTTGACATCCTATCGCTCCTTGCCTCTTCCTGTGGTTGAAAACTCCTAATTTTCCTTAAGAAATCTGTCCTCCCTCTATTAATTTGCAGTGTTCCTAGATGGTTTACCCAGGAAACTAAGGATAGAAGTGTGCACGTCAGACTCTGACCCCCAGTTACAGCATTACTAAAATACAATGGTACACGGGATGTAGTTAAACTAAAAATTATAGGTTCTTTATCTGAGTTTCAATGTAACTGTGTCCTATATTTGCATTTGCTAAATCTGGCAACCCTACCAGTAATTCAAGTCATAGCGCTTGACACCGAAGCCCGCTGGAGTCCAGTGACTCATTTATCCATCAGTTTTTGCCTCCAAATTCCCTAGTACTACCCAGGGTCTGTTCTGCCTCAAATCTGGTTATTTACCATAGTTGTTCTTCTAGTTCTTTGACTACTGCTCCTATATCCTTCCAATACATTTCTTTCTTTTTCTTTTCTTTTTTGTTTTTTCTCAGCTATTTAGTTGTTTTATACACATAATTTGTAGCAAAAACCCCTACTTGAAATATCACAGCACAGACACAACTGGAAGCCCCACAGTGGAAACATCCAGGTTTTGTTTGGCCCAAAGAGAATCTTTAGAACTGAATTTATTGCCACTGAAATCTAAGATAGGAATATTTACATTAAAAAAAATCGAGCCTTCTGGCTTCTCCAAAACCTCAAATCTGGCAACATAGAGCTGCAATCCCACATGCCAACACTTGTCTGGATTGGAGTAGTTGTTCCCTGAGACAAAATACCTACTTATTTCTTTACATCATCTGTCAGGCCTTATGGGTATTTGAGTCCGTGATTCATGGTACATATAGTGCCTTCACACTCTGGTTTTTTATTGCTTGCCTGATTCAGTTCAGTTTAACTCAATAAATCGTTTCTTAGCACCTACAGCAGTTGGCACTGAGGAGAACGGAATAAGGTATGATCAACACCACCAAAGAACCTCTTAGTCTAAGGAGTGCAACATGAACATGTCTTTCAAGGGAGAATTGTGTATGTAACATGGTGAAAAAAATAATGGAGGTAGGCAACAACAGAGTAGTTTGAGAATTAATAAAGAGCATTTCGTTCAACCTGGGTTACCAGAGAAGATTCTGGATAAAATGATGCCTCACTGAGTTTAGAAGGATAGGGCAAAAAAGAATTCCTGACAGGCCGCAGGTCGAATAAAGGGAAAAAGACATGACACAGCAGGAGAATTGAGAATAACTGCAAGGGTGTTTTTTGGTTTTGTTTTTTGTTTTTTAACAAACAGGCAATTTCTGGTGCCACAGCTCTGTTTTAACCTCTGGCAATCTCCAAGTCCTGCTGACTAGATTTAGCCCAAAGTTCTGGCTTTACTCCTTATATAATACCTATTTAGTTCAATTAATGATATAAGGTTTATATAATGATAGATAGATAGATAGATAGATAGATAGATAGATAGATAGATAGATATATAGATATATATAGATATATTTTTATAGTTCCACTTGCATAGTGTTTTAAAACGCAATTAATTGCAATAATCTTTATCAAGCAAATAGAATTAGTGTGACTGAATGTTTAAATAGAGACCATAAGTATGCCTTCTTTTTGATATTTAAAAGAAAGCATGACATTTAAATCACAGGCTTACTTTAGAAGACTGTAGCAACCAAAATTATTTCAATCTTTTTGTATGGGATCCAAGCAACTAATATAGCTAAATCTTTCTCTTTAAGTGGTAAGATTTATCAAGTGGTAAGCTGGGAGGTTTTTTTGTTGTGTTATTTATAAGGTATTTCAAGGAGAGAACCAAATAGACATATTAGCAATTCACTAAGAGGGTGGAAATTACCCACCGTCTTATTTCCATCTCACCCATCTATTTACATCCAATCTTATTCCAGAAAAGATTAAGTTTGGCTTGCAATGTTACAAAAAAAAAAAAAATACTTAGCATAAATAAAATCAGAGCAAAAGAAAGGACATAAAATGCAACTAGGAATGATGCTAAAATGTAAAATGCACATCATAGCGATCTATAGCAATATAGATTGCTATAGCTGAGTCACAGATTAGCCCTGAGCATTCTATCAAGTTCACTGAAAAATGGAAACCTGATCAATTTCTCAACCCACAGGGCTCATAACAAAAACAGCATTTTATCAGGATGAGTACAATGACCATTGTCCTAAGATCACAGGATGTGCTCAGTAATGTTCTTATATTTTACCTCAGTAAAGACTGATGACCACAACAGAGACCAATTCAATAAAAGCAATTTTACAAGGAGGAAATACCTCCTGGTGACTTGCCTCGCCTTATTTACATACTTGCCATAATCAGTGTGAGTAGCTAAGAATTATAGTGTACACAGCATGCTGTACTCGAACAGTCTCTTATGTAGAACATTCCTTCCTTTTTTTGTTTTCTAACTATCATTTCATTTTTCATACACTAGATTTCTAAACACTAAGCACAGAAATAAAAAAGAATCCTGTATCTTTAATAGCATCATTCATGAAAGCACCACCATTTGATTTATATTACGGGCTTTTTTGTTTGCTGCTGTTTAAAGAAAATTATGACATTCGCCATTCAAAAACTTCAGAAATAATCTCAATCTCCTTTCTATTTAAATCTCCTATTGTTATTTTAGTTATTTATGACAAAGATGCATAAAGGTTCTATTGTTTGACAACGTCATGATAACTCATCAAATGTCAGTGTTTTTAAAAGGGAAAAGGTGATATTTTACTTTTTGACATATAATTGCTTCACTTTATTTTAAAAAGGTTAAAAAGAAAATAGTTTAGTTTTAAATTAACCATTGGGGGTGGAATTTTAGATTCCAATTTGACAAGCATTTGTTGTACAATGGCTATATGCTTCCTAAGCACTGTACTAGAAGTGTTCACACATATATACCATAGCAAGTGTCCTGGCAACAACCTTGTGAAGTGGACATTATCATTCCTATTTTACAGAAAAAGAAGCTGAGTCTCTAATGCTAAGGTCAGTAAATTATATAAAGGGACAGAGAGTAATTGTTTAGACATTGTTGACCATTAAGTCTTTGTCACAACTTTCCAACTCTGCTGTTGAAATGTGACAGTACTTAAACTAATGTGTATGGATGTGTTCCTATAAAACTGTATCCACAAAACAGATGGCAGGTCCTTGGGTCATTCTTCACACACCTCTGAAAATCAATAGCAAGTTGCTAAAGATCACTCATCTAATACATTAGGAAATTTGGATTAAAATTCAGATTTTTCTGCTTTGTAGCCCAATGTTCTTTCTACTCTCCCATAGTTTCTTCAGTACTTAGACACCCATTCTAAAATAACTGGTTATTTGTGGACAACTTTTAAATAATTGTTTTGAACCTAGCCAAAATAATATATCAGCAAACGTGTTAGAAAAATATTTTAAAATATTCAATCAATAACCTTCAAGTCGTTTTCTTTACCTGTGTTGACAAATAAACTTTAAAAACTGTTTTGTTGAAGTCAAAGTAGGTGTCTTTTCCTTTAACCAAATAAATAATCAAATTTGCTTAACTGTCCACTTATCCAACAGATATTTGTGGAGAAGTTTCCAAATGCTGGGCATTGCTCTCACATGTGGAGAAACCAAAATTAAAAAGGCACTACTTAGTAAGGAACATTAACCAAGCCCTACTGTAGTGTACACACAAGCTCCCTAAGATACATGCTTTAAAATAAAGGCTTTTGATCTCCCTTAACAAATCTTAAAAGCAAGCCCTGAAGGTATAAAACTAAAACAAAGTAAATCTGTGATAAAACAAAATCCAACACTATTTAAATAATACGACAAAGCCAGATTCTAAATTATAATATTCAAAAATGTCTGGTACCCACTAAAATTTCCAAGCAGAAAAAAAAAAAAAAGACAGATACCCAGAAAAATCAATCAATTGAAACAGATGCAGTAAAAAACAAGATTATAGATTTAGCAGCCAGTTGCATTAAAACTGCTATTACAAATATGCTTCAGATGTTTAAGCAGGTAGAGGAAAGCAAATATGATAAGGAAAGAGAGGAAAAGTATAAAATAGACCCAGAAGGTTATTTTAACCTAGAGTTAAAATATAGTTATTTGGTAGGATTAAGAGTAGATTAAACAGTGCAGAAGAAAAGATCAGTGAACTTGAAAACATAATAATATGCATACACACTATTCAAAATGAAACAGAAAAAAGGATTGAGAAACAGTAGAGGCATGGTGACTTACAGGATGATATCAAGTAGTTTAACATATTGTAATTGAAGTCTTAAAAACAAAAGAGAGACAAGGTGGGACAAAAAAGTTTTTTAAAGAAATAATAACCAAAATTTTATAGACTTGATAAAAAATTTAAATCTACACTTCCAAGAAACTCAACAAATCTCAAAGAGGGTATGCATAAAGAAAACACTCCACGGTACGTGGTAATAAGTGGAAAACTTAAAAACAGCCAGAGGAAAATAAATTATTACACACAGAGAAACAAAGAAAAGAATAACCACAGCCTTTTTATCAGAAATTATTCAAGATAGGAGAAAATTTAGTACATCTTTTAAGTACTAAAAGAATAAACTTTCAACCCAGAATTCTTTGCCTAGCAGAATTTATTTCAGAAATTAAGTGGAAATAAGGATTTTTTTTTTAACACAAGCAAAAATTCATTGCTAGCAGATCTGCAGTAAATGAAATTTTGAAAGAAGTCCCTTAGGTATTAAAATTAAAAAAAGATACCATAATCCTTACAAAATGAACACTGGAAATAACAAGTAGGAAGGTAAATATGAAACACATGTTTTCTACTTTCTTTATTTCCTTTAAAAGATACTTGATGTTTAAAGCAAAAATAATAACAATGTATGGTAAAGTTTACAGTATATGAAGAAGTAAAATGAATACCAATAGCATACAAAACAAGAAAGAAGACAAGTATATCATTTAAGATTCTTACACTACACATAAAGTGGTACAATATTATTTAAAGTTAAAGTGTGATAATGAAAGAAGTATATTATAAACTCTGGAGAAGCCAGTTAAAAATTTTAAATACATATAGTTAATAAGTCAATATTGAAGATAAAATCAAAGTAAAATAAAAACTTCAATTAATCCAGGAAAGGATTAATTGAAGGAACAAATAGAAGATTGTAGAAGATTGAACAAATTGAAAATAAATAGCAAACATATAACTACACTAATGTAAATCATCTATACATTGAAATAAAAGGCATAGACTGTCAGACTGGATTTAAAAAGCAAGAACCAACTACATGCTACCTATAAAAACCTGACTTTAAAGACACACATGTATTAAAAGTAAAATGACGGATGAAATCATACCATGCAAACAGGACAAACAAAAAAACCTGGAATGGATATATTATTCTTAGACAAAATAGATTTAAAAATAAGGAATATTACCAGATATACTGAGGCACATTTCATAATGATGAACTCACTTATAACAGCCTTAAATAAATGATAACATTAATTCAGCTTCAAAACAGTTAGAGAAAAACGCTGAAAAAAGAAATAGGTACATCTACAAATTATAATTGAAGATTTCAACAGCCTTTTCTCAGTAGTTGATAGAACAAGAAGAAAAAAATCAGTACAGTTATAGAAGATTGAACAGCACTATCAACCAAATTGACCTAACTGAAGTCTGTCATTCCAGCAAACAACTGCAGATTACACACTGTGTTCAAGTTTACAGAAAACATTCACCAAAACAGAAAATATCATGGGTCACAAAACAAAACTTAATAATTATTAAAATAAAATTGAATTATTGTAAAGTATATTCTCTAGATGCAACAGAATTTAACTAAATCAACAACAGAAAGATAGCTGGAAAATTCTTAACTATTTCAAAATTAAGCAACACATCTCCAAATAACAAACAGATTAAAGAAAAAAATAACAAGTGAAAACAGAATATATTTTGAATTGAATGGAAATTAAAATACAACATAAAATTTGTGGGGTGCTATCAAAGCTATGCTTAGAGGGAAATTTAGAGCATTGAATATTTGTTTTATCAGATAAGAATGGTCTAAAGTCAATGATCTAAGATCTATTTCCACATTAAGAAACAAGAAAAAAAGGGCAAATTAAACCCAAGGAGGGAAATTATAAAGATGAGAGTAGAAATCAATGAAATAGAAAACAGAAAAATAAGTACAAAATATCAATATAATCAAAAAGCTGTTTGTAGAGAACAACAAAGTGGATAGCTCTCTAGATCACAAATATGAGAACTAGATATTTTTATCTTCATATCACAAATGAAGAAACTGAGGGTCAGAATGGTGAATTAACGGGGTGTGTTTTTTTTTGCCATACAAACCATGGACAAGACCTTAACCCAAATCTGTCTGAGTCTAAATTCCACTTTGTTTTCAATATGCCAACAATAAGAATGTAGATTGTGTACTTTGGAGTGATACGTACAGACAAGTTTTTCCTTCTATTTTCCCTCATTCTTAAAATGAAAGTGGAATACTTGTAGTATTTGAGGTTAGACGTTCTACCAAAGATTATCCTTCATCAGACAACATTTTCCGTTTATTTCCAGAGTCATAGCCTATGGTTGTACAATGGAGAACTTCAGTAAGCACTATTCACACAGCATCCCTGGAGCTGTGCAGCTGATCACCTTCACGGACATAACTGCTGGCTGCTGTGGTCCATTCACTAGTTAAACAAATATTTACTGAGCATCTGTTGTGTGCTAAGCTCTGAGATGAACTCTGAGAACACAAAGATTAATGGGGATCTTAGAGAGCTTAGTGAGGAAAATAGGCAAAGGGACAGGTAATGACAAGACAGCGTAGTGAGAGCAGAATGACATGGTAACTCTTCGGAGAGACTTCTAGTTCATAAACCAGATGAATTATCTGGGATTTGCCTCTATCCTCTCTCTCCCACTTTGCGTTTTTACTCCTCTACCACCAACTCAGGGTTCCTGCTCCACAGAGGTGGTGGGACAGCAAAGGTCAAGGCAGAATGGCCTTGTGTCTAGTCCTTTGGGAAGATGATGGTGGACTCTTAGAGTTGTTGCCTCATTATAGATCTTGTAGATAAATTCATCTATAAGAATAACAAATCTGTGTGTGAATACTGATTGCTTTTATTAGGCTAAAAGACTCTGTCCATCAAAGGCAAAGCTGAGAAGAAACACAGGGAGGGAAGGGCATAGAGAAAGCTCCTTCTGCTACAGCTGTCAATCCCTGAGTGGAGGAGCCACGAACGTCTTTTTCATGACTGTACCCCATCCTCCACCCACACCCTGAACATGCACTAATGCTGGATTGTACCAGATTATCAGATGAATGAGTGAATGATTGAATGATAGATGCATGAAAGCATTAGCCAGGGGATGTGAATGTTTCAGTGGAGGGGAAAGAATGTTGCAAGCAGAGAGAACAGCATATGCAAAAAATAAAAATAAATGCGAAGGTGAGTAAGGGGAGTATGACAAGTTTCAGAAGCTGAAAATAGAGCAGTCAAACAATAGTCAAGAATAGGGGGATTAATAAGGCACGAAAGCTAGAGGTGTAATTCTGAGTCAGATCACTGGTCTACTCAGTCATTTGGCATCATGAACTTGTTGAATAAACTGTTTCCCTTTCCATGGACTGGGTTACCCTTCTCCAGATATATCTAGTTAATACAATTTTAAACCACCTTCTATATATCATTCTGGATTTATGTGGGTATCACAACAAGTAGATCTATCATTCTGAATATAAGCAAACATAATGATTTAAAACATATTACATATTTTAAGTTTTCCCCGATCTCAGTTAAGTTGTCACAATTAGTAAGCTCATAAAATCATTCTATAATTTAAAAATACTGTTAATCACTCTGAAAACTTACATTTCTTACTTAAAACTCTTGCAGCATTAACTTCTGAGAGCTTCATTTCAATTAGAAATGTCCAATTACAATAAATGCTTCAAATGAAGATGTAAAGGACAAGAATAAAAGCAAAGGAATGGGGACACTGAAGAGATAGGTTCTGAAGGGCAACCATAATTCAGTTTCTTGTAATTGCCCTCAACAATTTACCATCTCCCTTCAAAGAAGGAAATCTGAATTACATAAAATGTATTAGTAACAATTGTACTTTGGGAGTTTTTCCAGGTGGTTCACATAAATGGGAAAGCCAGTGTATATGAGGTCATGCATACCCGTCTGAGTACTTAAAGTTATTGATTTTAAAGTACACCAGGGAAAAAAGGGTTAATCCTCCCCTCTTGTTCTTAGGTCCTTATTGCCTTCTTCAGGTAGACTTTTGAACGATTTGTAAGAAATAAATTGCCAAATTCACTTAAACCTATGAGCTTGTATTTTAACTGTAATTTTTTTTTTTTTTTTAATTTCTCAGCCTTACTTCTTAATTACCAAGAAATTAACTCTGCCATCTCTGGGTTCATGGGGCACACATGTGGGAATATTTCCTGACCAGCTCTTAACAAGCATTTGAAATTCAAGGGCTCTGGCTAGACTCTCCACCACAAAAGTAGCATTAGAATCAAAAACTATTTGAATGAAACCTGTAAGCACAACATTTTCTTTCAACAAATTAGCGTGTGTCCAAGGATGAACAGCAGGTTCAAACTGATGGTCTGTGTAAGCAGATTTAAGTCCAGAGACAATGGAAAATTTGGCAAATGTCCCTACCAGTAATAATCGGTTTTTGATCTATTTTCGCACGTAAGGAAGTCTAAGACTTTTAGGAAACTCCACAGGAGGTCTATGAAATAAATAGTATATGCCTACCATTTGTCTACTATCTACTAGGTTTTGTAGTTCTTTGATGTAGTTTAATTCTCATGTTTCTATGAGTTAGATAGGTTGGTTTTGTTATCTCCATCTTACTGATAAGAAAAATGAGAACAACAAACTTGAGCAATGACACAGCTAAGAAGAGGAACAACCAGAATTTGAACCCAAGTCTATCTAGCTCCAAAGACTCTGCTTTTTCTTCCATACCCACGAAGTCCCAATCCTACATAAGCTTCTTATTTTTAAATCTTTATGCTTTTTATGTTGCTGAGAAATTAGATCCTTTGAGACCTGGTTGATTTCAACAGTGTGATTAGATATAGATTACTCTTAACAAAGTAACTAAGAGAATAGTTTTCAGGAAACTGTAATATCCTGGAAGCCAAATGCATCTCTGTATTCTGATAGCTTGATTCAAGGTAAAACTATGAAACAGTGGTTCATAATCACCCTCTAAGTATTGACACCACACATTTTTCTACCAGCCAGATATATGTTCTGGTCATTTTCATATCTTTATAATTACTGATGAAATGTACCACCTATTTTCTTTTTTTTTATTTTCTTTTTATTTTCAATTACAGTTGCTTTTAAAACAAGAAATTAGTGGCTTGGAACATGTAACAACTTTACTTCTAGTATTCATATGCTAGTATTTTTCTTTCTTTCACTGTCATGGGAAAAAATCTGAAATAACCCGTTCCTGAGGAAAAGCCCATGTAAAGTACTCTGCACAGAAGGGACCAGAATGAATATATTTGTTCAGTTTACCCTGACTCACATTTAAATATCATTCTATAAAAATAAGTTGACAACTGTGGTTTATAATATAATCACAAAGGCAGAGAACATTCTCTCACCTCCATATTGAATATCAAAAACTGCAAAGAATCATTCTATAGAAATATTGCTATTGCTATAATAAGTCCTTCCCATATTCTACTGATAGAAAATCTACCTCAACAAAATTTCATTTAAAAAAAGAAATAAGATATGCTACAGAATGAACCACGGGTTTCCTCAGGAAAACTAGGGCAATTGTGGGTTGCAATGGAATGCTGCATGGAGTTGACGTTTCTTTTTCTTCTAATCTCATTGAAGTATGCTAAAATCACAGGAGCTAAGGAAGCTAAGAGGCTGTCACTTAATGGAAGACTCTGCTTGATGAGAACTCAAGGAGAAAGGAGAATGTTGCCTCTAAGATTTTCATTAATAATGCATTAGTCAGTGTTTCTTCCCAAACTCCACCCCTAATCCTCCAATATGTCTTCCTCCTTATGGCCCTTCTTGGCTACTTTTCTTCTCACACATTTGGAAATGATTTCAAAGTAAGAGCTATAAATAAATGGAAGTACCCCCATTTCCTGCCATGCCCTTAACTAGATGCAACATAGAGAGTAAGCACATGGGCTCTGGAACTATTTGACTTGGGATTATATTCCAACTTTGCCATGGGTGTGGCATGTTACATAATGGCTCAGTTCCCCATATATAAAATAGAGATAATCGCAATATCTTCTTCACCGAATTGTGATAAGGAATAAATGTGAAACATTTACAAGAGGGTCTGGGTTAGAGTCGGTTTTCAGTTAATGTTAGCTATTGCTAATATTTTGAAGAACTTGTGAGTTTAATGTTCCAACTCCATACTGATATAATTATAGAAATTCCATTTATATTTTCAACTTAATTGTGAAAAACAGTGTTTTTGTTCCAGGCTTCATCAGACTCTCATTAAGCACTCAGGGGAAAATATCCCATCTGTCTGTGAACAATATTTCAAACCTCACTGGTCACTAATTTCCCTCCACTCAAAGCTTTCCATGCTCCTACACTTTATAATTATGTGTTTTTAATGAGTTCAAAGAGGAGCATTCACACTTTGCCATGTTTATTTCCTCCAGCTTTTAATGTGAATAATAAATATTCTTTTATTATTTAATTTACTCTCGGTCACAACCCACCTAATCTTTTCAGGTGTTTTTTGGGTTGTTGTTTTTTTTTTCCTTGTATGTACACATGACCATTGGCACAAACAATTATTGTTTTGGTTTCTTTTAAATCATATAAGCAATTAGATTCATAAAAGATGATCCACTACTCTCAGTTTTCTGGGGATTTTCTAGATTGAAGAACTGAAAATTTCATGTCCAGAGAAGTCCTTTAATCCCAGACAAACTGGAACAGTCTTTCTACATCATTCATATTGGATAAATATATTGCAATTGTCTTTAAAATATTCCAAACCATTCCAAATACAGCATAGTGAAAATGGCATTGGACTGTGGACTCAGAATTGCCGGTTTCAAACAATGTCCTGGTTTTGCCTTTTTCAGCAAGTTAGTAAAACATTCAAGGTTCTCATTTATAAAATGAAATTGGAATATCAGTCTTCGTTACACTAGGGCTGTTTTGAAGGTCAACTGTAATAACAGTCATGCATACAGAATCTTGACAAAGAAAATTATCTCATCTCATCTTAAAATTTAGTACAAAAGTTACTAAATGCTGTCCTTATCAGTTCATGACAGTCACTAAAATTTAGAAGTTGAAATGAAGTATTACACATGAAGATTTTGTTGAAGTCCAACCATATTCGTAAGCAACTCTAGTTTATGCTTAATCCATAATAAAAATTCACGTCTTCCTAATCCAATTTTCTGTCATAGGGAGTCCCAAAACACTCCCTTTAGCATTTGTAATACAAATGTCCTCTCAGTTCAAAAGGGATTAGTAAGAAGAGATCATTTTAAGTACTGCTCTCATCAGGGAGTATTTTTACATAGAGTTATACAGATATTGAGTTTATTTTTAGGATAACCATTTCTTCATAACTCTACAATATGCTTGTATGCACCCAATTTCTGAAAACACAATCTTTTGCTCATCTCTTGTGAACTGTGTGACCTTGGGGCAGTTGTGTAGTCCCGTTATGCCTACATCTGTGCATCTGTGAATGGAAATAATAATAGCACCTACCACATAGGATTGTTGTAGAAACTAAATGAATGGATACAGGAGAAAATTCTAGAGCAGGGGCTGTCCAAACTTTTTTCAACATTTTTCACCAAGGGCCATATGCGGTAAAATACACAAAGAGCCAGGCCACTCACTCAAGGTGAAGTACGTATTGCCTCACCTGGTTTATTTAAGTAAACTAAATATATTTTTGGAATTTGCTGCGGGCCAATTAACAATGGATTGTGGGCCGCAGTTGGCCCGTGGGCCGCAGTTTGGACACCCCTGTTCTAGAGCAACACCTGGCACAACACAACTATTCTGGAAAGTAGTATTGTATCATTCTTAATAGTTTGAGCCAATCATTGCCCTAGTTGCTTAAAACAAGACGTTGAGTAAGATTGGTTACCGCCCTCAAGGAGCAGTATATGAGCACTATTAATGTTTGGAGGGAGGTGATCCCGGGTCATGATGTCAAACAAGGCTATCCTAAAGAACACCGTGCTCTGTCTCTCCCTGGAACTCAGGAAAATGGCCTACACTTTCTCTGCATCCATTTCCTTATCAGTTTCATAGACTTTCCTGTTGGAAACAATACCAAACCACTTCCAAGTTTCAGATGTGTTTAGCCTTCTACAACTTCTCTTCCCAAACAGGGTGTCAGGACTTTTGACATTCCAATACATACCAGGGTCCACAAACATAGATTGTGTCTGTATCTCAGTGCCTTCTAGTCTGAATATTTGTGTTGATAGTTTGCTCCCTCAGTGCTCCAAACCAAAAGAGTCTTTGTTTTCATCCTAATCTTTTCATAGGAAAGGCTGCCAGAACATCAATATTTTCTCCATTAGGAAGCTGAAAAATAATTTCCCCCATAATTCAGTAAAAAATGTGGGTATAATGGAAGATGTCTCATTTAGTTAGCTAAGCAGACAACATTGTCTATTGTCACCTGTAGTCATAGTGACCATTTGGCCCAGTACCCCCACCCCCTCCCAGTCTCTGCTGTCACTGCTTTCCCATGCTCTCTTCAGTCATTCGCTAATTCTGCAGTGCGACTCACCTTTCACACACAAGGGAAAATGATCTGTGACTTGCTGCTCTGTATAATTATTGAAAGTGCAGTTATTATTTACATTATCTCCTGCTGAAATGAAGCCCATCATATCTGATTTAGTTTTACTAGTTGCCAAACTTTTTCTTTAACTTTCTTAACAGCATGGTACCTACTGTTTAGTTTTCTTCATTGAAAAACAAATAAAAGTGTCTTAAAAATGGGAACTAGATCTTTTCACCTTCTTCTACCTTGTGTATGTATTCATTAAGCGCAAATGGAGATGGCATCTAAAGAGTGTGCAATAGCTTCAGGAAAGCTCACACAGAAGATGCAAAGCTTCATGCCCACCCCCACACAGAGGTACCATGAGCTACAATGGCCCATGATTCAGATGAGCCCCACCCAGGCTGCCTTCCTGATTCCCTTCATGGTCCAACACTGGTGTCAGCAGAAGTATCATCCAGGATCAGAAGACCATGGAGTTATACAGGCTTAGAGTGGGGTCTAAGTGACCCAGTCAATTTCCATCTCAGTCAAACTGAAGGCAGACAGAAGTGAAACGGAAGCCAATTTTCATCTTGTTTAAATTTCTCATTAGGGCTCTTCAGACATTCAGGTTTAGCATTGTGCCCAGGATTTTATCTTGCGGATGGTTTCATGTCCCTCCTTATGTTCATTTAGACTTTTCCCTACCACATTCCAGACTGTGTTATCGTCTCTGGTTTTTCTACTTGCTTTTTCTCTATTTCACTTACTATGATCTGATATATACATATTTAATTAATTTATTCGTCTATTCATTCATTGCCTCAACCATCTAGAATGTAAAGCTCCATGAGGATAAGGAGATTTGTTTTGCTCTTCGCTCTATCACCAGTACCTAGAACTGGTGCCAGGTTGGCAAGGACCAAATCTGTTGCCCATAATTTTTATTTAGAACATAGCACAGTACCTTGCATTTATGTATCACTCAAAAAATATTTGTTGACTTAATTAATGAGATAAAAAATGAGACACAAAACTCCTCTTTTATACTTCTGTCTAATTGTATTCTATTTTTGGCATTTTATCCCTAATTGGTCTAATTTGCATTTATTTATTTCTTTTAAATATCAAACTATTTTGAAAAGGTGCATTGTACCAACTAGTGTTCAATCAGAAAAGCAGAACCACTACAGGGAATCTGTAATATGAAGGGATTTGTCACAGGTATTTGACCTTCGGCAACTGTGGGAGCCGGTTAAGTGGTCTCTGTAAGGTTCTTGTCTTGGCATCTGATGTTAGAGCTTCAAGTCCACTCATTAGCCAGTTAGGAAGGGAAGATGGAGATAAAGTGGGGAGAGCAAAAAAAAAAAAAAGAAAGCTGGAATCCATAAACATGATCTGATGTCCAAAAAAGAATGAAACTCGTGTTATTTCCTGTTACTTCTGACCTGGATAGCGTGGGTGTCTGAAGAAATCTGGGTGTTTCATCATGGCATTAAACACACACACCTGGCCCAGGATTCAGAGAAGTTGAAGGAAGTTCCAGAGGAAGAAGGTAGAGTAGTTGCAGATCTGGCTGCTGCCTCACATTCATGAGGTGAATCAACAGGTGTGCAGCACATTGTATAAGTTACAAAATGTCTGCAGTTTCACTTCCACTACCCACGTATCCTACAAGGATATCTCTTGTTGGCCACCCTATTTGGAAACACATAGGAAAGGGACTTCTGAGGAATGTAGTACAGCCTAGCTACGGTGACACACGACAAAGCTTCCTCTCATATCTTCCAATTAATTATTCATGACAATTCTGAGTTGCATTCCTATTTTGTCAGTTATTAACAATCCATCATAATTAAGACTAGAAACTCGAGGAGGCGTCTTTCATTCTTTTATAAAGGTGTTGATAGTCATTACTGAGTTCCTAATAACATCTTACGTGTACCATGCCACTTAACATTTGATTGGGTATTCACTTAAGTTAATTGCTTAAAATTGGGTTTTTCTGAAAATAGTATAAAATCAAAAGATCTAAAAAATAAAAATTATTTCTCAAAAAGACAGAAGTTTCTTTCTCACATAAGAGAAATATAGAAGTAGGAAGCCTACAGTTGGTCCATGATCATCAGAAATCTAGGGTGTTTTTTTTTTTCTGTTAATGACAAAATTCTTATTGAAACTAATATAAAAAATTAAAAAGAAAAGTCTTAGCATCTTCAAAGTTACTTCATGGTCAATTATGGCTGCTAGATCTCCAATCATTACACTTACTTTCCAGTTACAGGTAAATTTCAAGGAACTTTACCTCTCAGCTCACTTGCAGCTTTCTTGACATCCTCCTGGAAATCCTGAAGAGCAACTTCCACTTGTATCTCAGAACTTCAAGAGAAGCTGAAAATTATAGTCCAGAATTGTGCACGTTGCTCAGAGGAAAGTGAATATTGGGAAGCAAATAGCAATGCCTGCCACAATTTCTAAGAAACACTCCCTATATAAATCACACTTACCAAGAGGAGATATTACTTTCTTTATTAGGGATGAGAATATTATCTAATATAATAGTGGGCTTTAAAACAGTTAATTTTGTGATAGATGACTTCATTCAACATTGTCAACAAGGACTTTTGAAACTCTGAACTTACATGGTGGGTGTACAAAGACCGTCCTCGAACACTTCAGCTGAAGCAGTGGAGGTAATACAGAAAGACAAATTTTGCAGAGAATGTATGTTGATGACTGTAAAAGTTGTTTAGAGTGATGAGAGCTCAGGGGGACCGCGGGTGCCCATTAGTGATAGCCATAGGAACTGGAGACTGATTCAAACAGGGTTGTGGATGGAGCACAGGCTGGCACATTAAGATCCACATGAAACCATCATGATTTGAACCAGGTTGTGGAGAGTGCAGGGGTCAATTCAACAAGGATGGGTTCACTAGTTTACCAGAAGGAGAGAGGAAAGGACCCTAAAAAAAAAAAAAAAAAAAAAAAAAAAGAGAGAGAGAGAGAGAGAGAGACAGAAATTTGGTACAAATTCTAAGAACCGGTAGAAGTGGAGGAAGCAACGTAGAATTTACTTTGGCCACAGAATTAGTACTTTAATATCACAGCATACGAACGTGAACTACCCACAGTTCCCATGCAGGTCTTATTCATCCACTTGATCGATCATATTACCATCAAAACACTTTTCTGTCTGCATTGTTAAGAATGTTATGCCAGACAAAACATAACCTTAATGAAACCACGATAGTGTTTTTATCTTTGCTTTTGTAGCCTTGCCCCTCTAACAGTAAAAAAAAAAAAAAAAAAAAAAAAAAAAAGGAAGTTGGCTTGTGAACATTTGCTTGTCACTTAGCCATGTTGATTACTATAGAAAAAGCACGACAACAGAGTAATGAGACTAATGTCTTACAGATGCAGTGGCATTTATGCATCCTACTGAATGACACCTCCTTCCAAGTGTCATAAGGAAAGGAGACAGTTACAGTAGTTGCTGTAGTTCCACACACTTTTGGAGCTCGTGTTTTAGAATTCAACAGAGACTGTGGCATTTTCTTTTCTGCAGTCACGTGTGCTTTCTTTTTTTCCATCCTGCTTGGGTAAAAGGGACCCAAAGAATGGATTTGTTCTATGCGGTAGGCAGTAGGGAGGCCCAGAGCATATCATTAGGAGCACAGGTTCCAAGGACAGAGCACCCACGTTCAAATCCCAGCTCTGCTCCACACTAGCTGGGCAACCCTGGGGGAGCTTTTTATCACCTCCTTGTCTCAGTTTTCCCACCTGCAAAGTGGGAAATACTGAAAATAGTTCTATGTCATAGAGTCTGGGGCAGGGCTGAGGCTTTAGGTAGAGTGTAATTTATTTTAGCTGTGAGGATAATGTCCCCGGGAGCAAACAGAAAAAAATATGTGGTATTGATGAACAAACAAGTATGTACATTAAACTTTTTTTCCTCGCAAAATATTCTAATTGCGAGGAAAAAACTTAATTGTTTTTAAGTTAAATCTGAACAACCAACTCCCTACTGTTTAAAAATAAAAAATAGAGCAGCTTTATAATTAATATCTTAAATCTTTTTAAAATAACAGATTCTCAATAATGTAAAGAAAATGCAGACCAAGGTGCTTTTACATTAGCACTCCTGTTTTGAAGACATATCAAATGTACTGAGAAATTAAAGGGCAATCTCTGGTTCCTCATTCAGCTTGCCTTCGAGACCATACAGTCTACATAAGCTCTATATTCTAGAATGATTTTACTGCCTTCTTTCAATAATCCAGGGTACGTGGAGTTGTGTCAGCCTGACAGGTGAAATTTAGTTTGAGGGAACAAATTGGAAAAGTGGAATCAGTTATTGGACAGTTTTACGGATCCTCAAATTGTTTCTTTACAGCCTTTACTGCGTTTATTAAATCAATTTTTACTCCTCATTAAGAACTGAGTGGTTATCCTCAAACCGCCATGTAAAAACAGACTGCCATTTGCTAGAGCTACAAAGCTCTAGCATTGATGGGTTCCTGGGCTCCATGGCTCTCACAGCCCAGGTTGGCATGTGTGGGGACAGAGCCCCAGAAAGCAGTTTCCAGGCTCTCGGCCTCACACAGAAAGGTGCTGGCTCAGGTAGTAAATGGCCATCAGCTGTGATTGGATGGCCATCAGCTGTGGCTAGTTGGCTGTCAGCTGTAACCAGTGAGCCATCGGCCACTAATATAACTGCTGTGGCTAGGCTAGCAAAAAGATGGGGGCTAGCAAGAAGATGGTGGCTGAGCCTGCAAGCGATGCAGTGATGGTTGAGAATTGTGTGGCTCCTGTTTCCTGTTTCTCCAACCCAGCTGCCAGCGAGAGTATAGAGGTATGACTCCCCTACCTATGGCTCCATGGGTGTTCCCTTTTGGCCTCACCATATCCTGCGTTCTCTTGTGGGGAGCGGGAGCAGAGACCCCGCAGGATCCCCCGCACGACAAAAGGAGCAGGGTTTCCTGCACGACAGCATGCCTGCCAGCTTGAATAGATCTTGCCATGGAACTGTTCCTGTGCTCTAGAAATGTTAATTTGCACTTGGGGTTTTTGCATGAGCATGTAAATTCAGACTTTTGAATGACTATAGAAACAATAGTTTGACCCAAAGTGGGTTTCTTTATTCCCAGTTAGACCTGGATTTGAAGAATTCACGTGGGTCCTTAGTTGTCTGTCTAGGTACTTTGCTACTCATGGCAATGGGTAGAATGTTCTGGTGGCTGGATTTGGCCATGGCTGTTTCCTTGATTCTTCTTCAAAAGGATACATTTACTGTCAGGCAATATATCCCTTCCTATGCAACATGTATAGCCCCTCTTTCTGGTTGAGAGAATTGTACAATCAGTCCCTGAACGTAATTTATACTGTGAGTGTGAAGCAGACAGAAGCAAAACCTTTTTTTTTTTTAATTTTTATTTAATTTATTGGGTGGCATTGGTTAGTAAAATTATATAGGCTTCAAGTTTATAATTCTATAATGCACCATCTATATATTGCATTGTGTCTTCACCACCCAAAATCAATTCTCCTTCCATCTCCACATATTTGACCCCCTCTACCTTTTTCTACCACCCACCCCTTACCCTCTAGTAACCACTATACTGTATTCTGTGCCTATGAGTTTTTTCTTTGTCTCGTTCATTTGTTGCTTTCAGTTTTGTATCCCTCATAAGAGGGGAAACCTTTATTAATGTACAAAATAGAATTTTTCAAATCCAAGATAAAAGACTGTTTTCAGAGTACCTATTTGCAATGGATTTCAGCTATCACGTTTACATTTTTCCTATTATTTGCTTTTCTCTCCTTGTTTCAAAGTGTTAATCTGATGCTTTGAGACTTTCCTTTAAAAAAAATTTTAAGACGCTCATTATGAACTCACTGTAGGCAGTTCAAAGGAAAATCTCTAGGACTCCTGTAAGTCCCAGGAGATGAGAAGAACACTTTTGTATCTGGCATGATATTGTATTTTGACCTTCAGAACACCAGCAGGATTGTCAGTAACAGGCAATATAGCAGACATATACGGGTGTTATATGGGTGTATAAAAAGATAAAGTATTGTTTTCCAAAATGAGTTCCACTGGACTAGTGCTTGAAACACACACACACACACACACACACACACACACACACACACACACAGTAGGGGAAGACAGGAGAGAATGCCATGGTCAAATACATTGGAGAAATGCTACGTGCTCTATCCCTTCATAGAGACAGACACCCAATACACTTTATTATCTTCAAAGGTATGAAATGTTCTATAATTAAGACATCTGTTTAGCCTAGGATTTCTCCACGTGTTTGAACCACAGAATATTTTATCACTTGGGATTAGTAGAATTTGCATTTTCAATAAAACGCTTTGGGAAACATTTTCTCAATAATCGTTAGTTAAGGCCTGTATCAAGGATTAGCTAATGCATTAATTTGAAAAAAGATAATGATCCTGTCAGTTTTAATCATATTTTTCCCGTGAACTAAATTATTTTATTTCTCCAATAGACATTTGTGTTGTTTGACCCTCTATAAGTTGAGAACACTAGAATGTTGACGTTTTGTCCATAGGAGCCAGGAAGTGAGGCCTTATTTAAGTGAATAAATACTTATTTTTCTAACCTGATGACTAATTTGGCAGTGGCCTTTGCTTTTTCCACTCCTAGCTAATAATCATAATAACCACTACATGTCTCCCACATGCCAGGTAGGGAGTGAATATTATTTTCCAACAATCACACTTAGGTAAAATCAGCCCCATTAAGACAAAAATGGAACTTATAGGATTCTAAGAGTCTTAACTAGTGAATAGCAGGGTGAGAGACTGAACTCAGTTCTTTTTGATTCCATGTGTTCTCCTCTGAGCTTACTTACCTTCTAATTTTAGGCAGAATATTATGTATCTACCTCCAAAATAAAAGCACACTGATCCTACTGGTTTGAAAGGATGAAAATTGACTGTGGCTCTCACCTAAAACTAAGCCCCCTCTTTACACACCTCTGTCAGCACCATTGTCACACTCTGTTGCTATTACTGCCTGACTCATGGTCTCCTCTACCAGTTGGTGAGTAGCTATGTCTTTCGTCTCAGAATTCCCAGAATTTACCATAAAGCCTTGACAAATTACAAATGTAATAATAACTAACACTTATTAGACAGTTATATTGTGTCAGGTCTTAATTTGGATGCTTTACATGCTTTTAACTTATTGTGTCCTCCCACCAATATCATGAGGTAAGTACTATTATTATCTTTCTGTTACAGATGATAAGCCTGAGGTTCAGAGAGGTTAAGCAACTTGCCCAAGGTCACATAGCTAGTAAATAAAAGAGGCCAAGGTTTGAGCATACTAGGGACAGGTGAACTCCCAGCTGAATAATAAATGAATGAAAAGAGCTAACATTTACTGAATTTTTACTGTGTGGTAGGCACCATCTAAGAGCTTTACATGAATTACGACTTTGATTCCTTGCAACAATTCTGTCAGATGGTTGAGATTCTACCCCCTTTTTCTGTACCTTTGCTCAGGTTACTGAGAGCTTAAATAACTTATTCAAAGTCACAAAGCCAGTGAGTGATGAGGCTGGGGTTAGAACTGACTCTGTTATTATGCTTTGAATGAACGAATAGTTTAATTACATTTTTAAAAACAACTAATTACAAGACAACTCAGTAGGAAATCACACACCTAAAAAAATTTATAGGAATCACACATCTATGAAATCATTAATCTCAGAAAATGTCTGACACCACTTTTAAGAAGCAATAAAAAGTGCTGTCAGTGGTCTCCATTAGGAAATTCCCCAAATTGACACCTGGCTTTCCCTAAGGGAGAGAGAATATTTTGGAACAGCATTCCTTCTTGTGGCTTGTATCTTTTAAAAAAAAAAAAAATTTAAAATTTTGATATGGCCTTTCTTGGGAAAACTGATTCGAAAGACTTTAAACCAATCATCAAAAAGAAAGCAAAAAAGAAAGCAAATCATCAGAACATGGCCTCTAGATATGTTCAAAATTCCCCCATTTCCTCTTCTGTATGCTCTACGCTTCCTATCAAAAACTATATTCCTCAGCTCTAAACTCCCTTAAAGGACCAGGAACCACAAATAAAAGAAGGCAGTGAAAGAAGAAGAGAAAACAGTAAGAGTCATAAAAAACTGTTTTAATAGATAACTCTGGGAGGGCAGTTCTCGACTGCCCAACAGCTGCGTAATGTTCAGCAAATTTTGCCTGTCTGGATTTATGAGGTATAAAAAATGGCCATCGTAAGATCTGAAAATGATGAGAACAGTCCTGAAATCACCGTGTCAACACTTAGAAAGTGCAGTGGAAGGCAAATAAAAATGATTAAATTTTTTGTGACAGAAGGTGCCGGCACGCAGAACACAAGCAGCGTTTCCACAGGGAAACATTCATCCTAAGTGGGACATAGATGGTGGCCAGGAGCAGGCAGCCAGGGGCAGGTGAGAGAAAGGTGGCTGCATTGCTCTGGTGACTGCAGAAGGAACAGAGGGTGCTTATATAGTGTACTCGATCTAAGTCGCGTTGGCTCTTTCCATGGATATCAAATCTTGCTACTTTGGTCCTGTCCCAAGATGGCACAGCATCTCCCATTGTGCCCTGAGGTCCTCTGTGGAGGAGAATTACTTCTATTAATGAGCATTTACTATGTTAAAAGCAATTCTAGCCACTGTATATCTAGCCACTTATTTAAATCTTAAAAATTCCAACAGTAGGTACTATTGCCAGTTTCACTGTACACCTGAGGAAACCAAGACATCGATAAAATTAATTGCCAAGGTAGAAAGGAAGACTCCAGAATGCAGAGAGAGAGACAAGCTGACTCCAGATTTTGCCCTTTTAACATTCTCTGCGAGCGATCAGCAGACAGCAGCCTGCTGGCCAAATTGGCCCACTGCCTGTTAGTTTAGTGGCCCAGGAGCGAAGGATAGTTTTTACATTGTAAAACGGTTGGGGAGAGGGGAAAAAATCAAAAGAAGAAGAATATTTTGTGGCGCATGAAAATGACATGAGATTCAAATCTCATTGTTCATAAAGTTTGACTGGAACACAGCCATGCTCATTCATCTCCATATTGTCTGTGACTGCTCTTGTGCTACTGTGCAAGAAGGGAGCACTTAGTACAGCGGTGGTCTGCAAAGTCAACAATATTTATTTTCTGGCCTGTTACAAAAAGTGAGTTTGGTGCCTGGCATAGGCGATACTGAGCAAGCACTGAGGAGGATTCTCCAAATGTGCCGAGCTCGAGTGTCCGTCCACTGCTATCCAGGCAAACCTCTCCTCCATCTATTCCACTCTCGTGTCTTTGCTCCTGGGTGTGAATGGAGGCAGCAGCACATTTCTGACCTATCACCAATAGGTCAGCTCATTTTGTCTGGTAAAGTATGGATAGACATATCAGCATGGCACACCTGCAAAAGTGGATGAGGGCATTCTACAAAATGGAACTGGAAATAAAACCAAGTTTCCAAAATGTAGTAATTGTGACTTTAAAAATATTGAGGCCAGTGTTCAAGTGGGAGGAGGGGAATGAAGCATTTAAAATCCCTTTGTAATTCAACGGCTCCCATTAAAGAGCAGAAGTTCAAATTGTTGCCCAGAAAAGGTGGACCCTTCAGCTGCCTTCATTATGGTTTGGTGATTCTCACCTGAGAATAAGGAAATGCAAGTGAGTCACTGCTGCTGAAGACACAGGTGTGCATAAAACAGCTGTCAAAGAGGAAAAGGCAAAGGTAATTGGGAAGGTAGTGTTCAGCTTCCCTGATCACCAGATTTTGAATGTTTTCATAAATAAATTGAGATCCATGCTTAATTTAAGCATTAGTTTGATAAAATTTCACCTGAATACTTCATGCCTGACTTTTATCTCCGGGATCTCTATAGCAACAGGACCGGAACAGATTTGGCATTTCCCTAAACCACAGTTAAGGGGGGAACCAATAAAAGAGGTGAACTTACAACAAAAGGCCTATGAAATATACATCATTTGCCCAGCGGAGCTCCAGTTTTCTCTTGTGTTAATATGCATTCCATAAGAACAGAAAGCAAGATGGTAAATCTCATGATTATCTCCAAAGAGGAGATATTACCCTGTGCTCTCAAGGGGACTCATCTACATATGTACAGTGGGTTTAAAGGTCCCCAAGAACTTGATTCTTATGCAGCTCTGAATCTCCGCAGGCTCAGCAAGCTAAGAGCTTTACTTTTGTGATGCACAAGAGCTTCAGCCGTTTTCCACGCTGAAGGTAAACCCACACAGAAGAGCCAAATAGAGCAGCCTTGTAGGCTGCCAGACAATGCAGGCTGTGCAGTTTTACAGATATGGGATGAAATCCTAAGGACACAACCAGAGGGTCCAATTTCCCAGCCTAGGCCCAGAAGACAGATTTATCCACTTTCAGAGAGGAAACTGACTTTTTCCCTTTTCATTCTCTTGAGATGATGGGGTAAGAGAGATGCTAGAGTAAGACTCTGTGATCCCTGAACCATAAAGATCTTTTCTCTTGGTTTTCAAGGAGAACCTAAAATATACTCAAAATCAAACATTTAAAACCACAACACGTCAATTATTCCCACACCCTAATTTTATAGACCAGGAAACTGAGGCTCGGAGAACTGAAGCAAATTACCCAGTCATCCAGCTGATTTATGAGATGCTCAAGTCTTTCACGGGACACTCAAGGCTTTCATTTCCATTATACTTACCCCCTTGCCTCCTTGCTCTTCCAAGTATGGACCAATTATTTTTAAAAATGACATTGGATCACTGCACATTATACTGAACTCTGGGTTGCCAAAAGCTAATATTGCTTGTTGAAACATGTTGTTGAAAACATATATCTAGAATGAGAAGATATTCTCACCACTTGTTCTTCCCTGGGGAGCTGGTGAACACTTGACATACTAATTGAGACAAGCAAGGGAAGTTTAAAATTGCTGCCTGTGGTGTCTTCCTTGAAAGACAGTCAATCAATGAATACAAAGTGTTTCAATTTTTAAAGCACACTAACCCCTTCGATAAGCCAGTTCAGCCAGAATTCATTAGGAACAAGGATAATGTTGTAGAAATTTCCTTTTCCAGCTGCGCTAGTATTCAATTACACACATTCACTAGAGCCTAGGAGAATGCATCTATTTTGGCAAGGTTCAACATTTCTTCAGTTATTAGGGTGTTGTAGAAAAAATATAGAATGTTCATTTTCAAAGACATTCTCATTACCAGGAAACGTGAGTTGGAACGACTTATGATATGTTCCATAAATACGTTCCACCCTCCCACTCCTTCACTTTATTACATGCCTTTTCCCCTCAACCTAAAATAACCCCTCCTCTTTCTATTCTCAAGATTCTCGTCAAGGATTAGCTCCTCTAGGAGCTTTTTAGACCCTCAGGCCAAGTTGGTGGCCATTCTTATGTACAACTGAAGAGCTCCCTGCATTTCTTCACATTTCTGTCATTGAACTTGCAAGGTCATATAGAAACTCATATTTCGTGTTTGCTTGTCTCTACCATTGGACTATAAACGACTTGAGAACAAGGGACCCTGTTTTATTTATCTTTGCTCCCCCCAATATTTGGAATATATAGGTTCACAGTGAATATTATTTGCTAAAATAATGTTTTGTGAATGATGCTAGCTCAAGTTTTTTTGCTCTGCCCATGCCAGCTGTTCACTATTTTCTCTCCCTAAAAAGATGCCCTTGAAGACTTGGACGTCTTACGCTTTTGCATACACTTATGTTCCTCTTTCATTCTTAAATTGATTCAATCATTTGGCTGAACCTCAGAAGAAATGTGAAGATTAATACTAGCTGTGATTGCTAAGATGTGGGAAGGATTGCAAAGGTAGCATACTTTCCTAGAGACTTTGGGGTGGTAAAAGTTGCACTTCTCTTCATCACAGTGGCTTTCAAACTCGTCTGACCTAGGCCTACAGTAAGATGCACATTTTATATTATAACCAGGTACCTCATAGCTTCTGGAGCCAGACTTCTAGGTCTGTGCCGTGACTGGAACATATCAACTCTCTGTCCTTGTAAAGTTGTTTAACCCCTTCTTCCCCTCATCTGCAAAATAGAGTTGGTCATGAAATCTACCTCCTAAGATTGTTATGAGAATTAACTGAGTTATTATAAAGTTCTTAGAACATTGCCCATCATATTATTACTTGTATGAATTAAGTGAAACCAGAAATTTATGAAATAATACCCATAGCATCTGCAATCTAAAATAGCATTTGTTGTCAAACTTTACATTGACTTCACAACCCAATATTGCATCTTGTCCTACCATTTAAAAAATTAGCAGTGCTCAGCAATTTCATTCTCTTTTTAAATATTCATTGGCTCGAGTTTGGTAAACACTGATTGCTTTTGGAAATCGTTTTTAAAACAGCCAGAGAGACTATAAATCGTCAATCAGAAGCAGTCATAAGAACAGGACTTCATCTCCATGACTTATTTCAAGAATAAGCAAAAAAGGAGCTTCCCTGTCCATTTTTTTTTCATCATTAAATAGATTTGAATCCTACCTTTTCTCTGCTAGTTCTCTGCAATACACATTAGCATCCAGCCTCCGCAGATGGCCCTGCCACTTCTGGAAACCAATAAGCAGTCAGCTGGATACAACTGTAGAGGGCCATGTCTCAAAAATCAGCAGAACTAGAAAACAGTCATTTTGTTTTTGTTTTGTTTTTCCCTACTCTTAGTAACGGTTAATATTTACTCAGTACCCTGCCTATGTGGGCATAAGTCTAATAATTTTAACTCATGATTTCATTTAATCCTTTTAAAAAAGACACACCACCCTATGAGATAGCTACTATTAAAACGACTTGCCAAAGTCCCACAGACAGTAAATGAGCTGGGACTAAAGAGCAGTCAGTCTGAGTCAAGACCGTGGGCCTTTGAAGTTGGGTTCCATGTTACTCAGTTTTTTCAGGATGAGGAATCAGGCATTGCATTTGCTCACCATGGGCATCTCCAGAGAGAAACCAAGCACCTACTGCTCTGCACTGAGGATTTCCTATGCATGGTTCCTGCCCATGTGCCATCTGGTTGGCCAGGGGATATTTGTCCAACACTTGATTACTTATTTTTTTCTCCTGGGCCTGAGTCCTATTGACTTTCTCCCTGGTCTTGTGAACTTACTCCATACTATTTCCCATGGAATGAGCACTCCTATATACCCTTAAAAATGTGTGCATACCTCCATTATAGCCACTAACACACTGCATTATAATTAGCAGTTTATGTAAGTATCCACCTGCCTGGCTGGGAGCTCCTCTGTGCTTTTTGTATTCACATTCCTATCTGTAGGGTCTGGCATAGAGCCTGTCAAATAATTGGCACTTGGTAAGTAAGCATTTGCCAAGTGTGAATGGATGAAAAGGTGGACAGACAATTGAACCTTTACACTGAAGGTGAGAAATCACTCTGTAATGTCTCTTAACTCATTCACCACACTTCTTTCCTACCATTCTTCTTCACTGAGGCTTCCCGCCAGACTGGAAAGTTTAAGGAAAAGTATAAGATACTTCACAACGGTCTCGCTTCAGAGGAAATTACTGTGATGATTTCACCAACTGAAAATTTGTTCCACATTAATGTCTCTTTTTATTTATTTACTTTTGTTTTCTAATCATTTCCAATATTACAGTAGCTTTTGATTCTCTATGATGCAATACTTTTGATTTTGGCAGATCTTACCGAACTCCTTCAAACAAACTACCACTTTCTATCACCATTATGCCCAATGAGCTCCCACTCACCCACTTTTTCCATGCACTTGGGCTACATGTGGGGCTGTCAGAAAACATCTCTCATGGAGATGTGACCCTTTCCACACATCAGTGCTAGGATGATCTCATCTGTAACACAAAACATCCACCTGCAACTAACAACCTCATAACTGACTGGATTTTATATTATTTGTAACTACTGCCTTCCTTTCCTTTTTATTATAAACAGCTTCAATATTCTGTACTCGCCTTTCTGCTTTAGGATACTATTTAAGATAACACTCCCAACAAGGAAAATAAATCATTTTTTTCAAGGTTTTCTATCACAATCATTATAATTTCAAAGACATCAGTAAGAATTTCAATTCTACAAATTTCCCCATTTCTTATGGACATAATGATGGTGAATGATCAAATACTTGCATTTTTGTTAATCAGTTAATCAAATTACTGAGACATGAAAATATTTAATGTTATATATTACATTAACTCAGTGTTAGAAGAATAAGAGTGATATGGCACTAGGATCTCCATAGAGATAGATCTCAGCCAAACCATTAAAAAACTCCATTAGATACAGCAAGATATATTTTATAACTTAGATATTTAAAGGTACAGTGTGTTGTTTTAGCAAGTTTAATAATGCCAGTTTCATAAACACAAATACATTGTGTTTATAGAAGTGCCAGACTGAGTGCTGGATATGTATTATGTCATTTACTCATCACATCTGTTCTATGAATTACATTTCACATCAATTACTTCGGAAAATTCATTCATTCATTTATACAACAAATTTGTATTGTACACAAACTGCCCTCTCTGCGTACTCTCTATATTCTGTCTGCAACATGCTCAGGGACACATAAATACATAAAGCAAAATTCACTCTAAACACGTAGGGTTTCTTTCTGCTTTGAATTTTTTATATGTAGCCATTATGCAGATTTTCATGAAAATAGTGTAATCATTTTGGAATATATTTTGGCTGTTTCTTAAAAATGTAAACATATTCTAAATTTATGTCCCAATAATTTCACTCTTAGTAAGAACTTGATCATTCTTATCCAAGAAAAATGACAAAATATTTCCACAAATATTGTATTCGTATATATTAATAGAAGTTTTATTCATAAAACCAAAACCTGAAAACAATAAAAATATCCAACAGATAAATGGATAAACAAAATATGATATATCTATATATCCATACAATGGAATATTATGCAGCCATAAAGGGAACAAACTACTGACTCATGTAATGAAATAGATAACATAAAAAAAATTATGCTGATTTATAGAAGTCAGACACTTAAGAATACATATTATGTAATTCCACTTATATGAAACTCTTCAAACGATAAATATAATCTAGAGATAAAAAGCTGAAAAACATTTACTCGAACACAGAATTGTTCAGGGGATGGAGAATTAACTGGGAAAGAACTCAAGGAACATTTACGATTTCTGTATCTTAATTGTGGTGGTGGCTACAAAGGTTTATGTATTTGCAAAAACTCATAAACTCTACACTGAAAATTAATTCTTTTTATTTTATCTAAATTGTACCTAAATAAAGTTGATTTTTAAGAAAATTATATGTACACATTTAGGAAGCAGTACTGTATGCCTACATTTGTGTGTATGATCCAATAAAGAAATAAAAAGAGGGAAAGACCTGAAGGTCAAATATTAAATTGATAGATTTAGTAGGCAAAAAAAACAAAAAAAACATTTTATTGGTAAAATCTTACACAACTATCCAAGTAAGGGTACAAATTTGGACTTGAGATTCCTAGCAGCCAGAGTAAAGAATAAAACCTGATCAGCTACAAAATGGATAATAAAAATAACAGTAACTTTTTTGAATTATATGGATTAAAAAAATATGTTTAATGTTCCATATAGCATGCAATAAATTGAGATAAACACAAGTTCAGAAATTAGATATTATGATTAAATTCTTACTCTTTAAACTTTTGTGTAGGTTGTATCCTCAGGTGACATTTTTGTAAACAATGTTAACTCTTTCTGAAGGTGCTTCACCTGACCAGATAATAAACAGTACAGACTGAAGAGCAGAAGGAGCTATGTGTATATGTTACTGAGGTCTGTGTGCCCAGTGCTTCGAAAGGCCAAAACTCAAAAGGCCATAGCTTGGTACTACAAAATAGTCACAGGGATGCAAAGTACAGCACAGAGAATATAGTCAGTGATGTTGCAGCAACTATGTCTAGTGCCAAATGGGTATTAGACTAATTGGGGGATCACTGCCTAAATTATATAAATGTCTAACCACTATGCCGTACACTCGAAACTATTATAAAATAATATTGAACATTCACTGTCACTGGAAAGAAAGAAATAATTTTTTTAAATGCATGAGAAAACATACACACACAAAAGGTCATAGTTGGGAGCACGGAAAGGTGTATTGATTGAGAGGGCGCCAACCCAGGAGATGGGAGACTTAGCAGTTTCTCAAATCCATCTTTAAAAAGTACAAAGTTCAGACATCTGTTATGTCAAGGGAAGGGAAAATGGGAGGGGCAAGAGGTGATTGATAACTGCAGTCATGGGGCACTAGCAGGGGTGGGAGGGAGATGGAGAAATCTCTAATCTCTTTGTTCCTGACCCCAGCTGGTCTGAGTCCGGTCTTGAGGTTCCTGCAAATCTTTGATAAACAATCATTCTTTTTGTACATATTTCCCCCATCTCCTCTGTAGAGGTACCTTCCGCCAACGGGGGGATAGGGGCGGGGGGTTGTTTTTGTAAAAACTCAAGTAGCAAGCAGAAAGCGTCTAATGCTTACCATGTCTATTCGCAGGTTTGAACAAGATGGAGTCAGAGAGGCAGAGCATTTCACTCTGTTACATATGGGTTTATACTTTTTCATTTTTAAGCATTTTTAGGTTGAGTTCTACTGAGCTTTGTTTTTCAATCTAAGATCCTCTTTTCTCCACAAATACTAAGGTATATCAAAGTATATACGATAAGAGAAATAGAAAGGAAGGGCAGCTTGTGCTCAAAATATACAAATTACGATACAGCATATTTTACCTTTCCAAGTAAACAAGATTTCATGTCTTTTCCAGTAAACACAAACACAACTTTGTAATCCCATTACATAAAGTATTTTCCTTTCTCGATCAGCAGCCAACCATTTTTATTTTTTAGTGAATATTTAAATTTCAGCAAAAATGGATGTTGAATGAAGTCTGCCAAATGCCTTCTTCCACCTCAGGCTCTGTGAGGAAGTTACACCTGAACAGAGGAGACTGAAGGATCCTTAGTTCAATACCTAGGTGACTCAGCATTAAAAATCCTTTTTTTCTACTTCCAGAATCCAGACCTTGTATCCGGATTCCAGGGACCAAGTCTTTGCCGGGGTTTCTGTGTCTGAATCTTAAATTGATATACTATACCACATTCAGCACTTCCAAGCCTAGACACTGCATTGTTATACAATTTCTCTCAGGAACTAGAGTCTTGTGCCAGAGTTCTGTTCCCAAAGTTTTCTGATGTCCCCTTTCTGAGTCTTGGCAGGGGCCTTGCATCCAGTTTATTTCACCTCCCTGGCCGTCCTGCAGTGAGGATCGCAATGTACCACCCATCCCTCATCTCCAGAGAACAACATTTGTTGGTGGAGCCCAGTGGTTCTTGACCATTGTTGTATGTACATACCAAAGCGTGGGTTTCACTTCATAACTAATCAAACAAGACTATCTGGGAGAGAGACCAAAGTATCTGTATTTTTTACAACTTTCCAGATGATTCTGAAATTCAACCAGGGATGAGAAAGCAGGGCATAGGGTGAGGCAAGTGAGGGTGCAAAATTCAAAAGAGCTCCAAAAAACCCAGTAATGCAATAGTTGTAAAAATCAAAATGAATGGCAAATAATCCTTAATAAACAAAATACCTAGATCTAAGTAAAGGATCAGTACTTGCAGCCTGAGGTGAAAGGGAAAACTCATAATATTGGTCTGGTCTTTACATTTTTGATATTTTATTCATCAATGACTTTTTCGCATTAATTTTTATTTTTAATTTTTAAAAGTTGCCTTAAAATATTAAATATATTAATTACTGAGGTTTTTGTTACTTCCTTAAATTTTGCCCTCTCCTCATCCTGCTCTGAGTTCTGTAAACCACTGACCCCGCTGGATGCTGTCCACTCTCTGTGAGCTCAGTGGGGCTTGACTCTAGTAAGCACAGAGATATTCTCTTTCCCAACAATCCCCCACCCACTCCAGTTATGACAGTTCAAGATGGAGAATGAGAAGAACACTTTTGCCCAGAGTCCCAATCTCTTTCTCAGGCCATAGTCCAATTGTAGGAAACACATACCTATACCAAAAATATATAGGACAGCTGGGCTGCTATGTACATTTTGTAAAACTCTCTCTAAGTGTCTCTGATTCATCATTGCTCCCCACCTCCTACATCAGGACCTGGAGTTAAGTCACAGAGTTACACTGTGGTTACTCTACAGACCAACAGCATCAACATCACATGGAAGGTTATAAGAAATGCACATACTCAGGTCTGAATCACAGAGCAACTGAAACAGCAGTTTGGGGATGAAGCCAGATGTCTAGGTTTTACCAAGGTCCAGGAGATTCAGATGCGTGCTAAAGTTTGAGAAGTGCTGATAGCTTAAATAATTACCTATCTACGAACGTCTTCGTGACAACCAGGGGAAGGCCACCGACTACCTAGATCACTTCCAGAGACAAGAATAGGGCTTACCTGAATTTCTCTTGTGTAGAGGTAGGTGGGCCCAGCAGGAGTGATATCATATCATACACTGTGTTCCAGGGACAGAGACCTGGCCAAGCAGATGAAAGGAAAGATGCAAGGAAAGAGAAGCCAGATACCAAGAGCAAACCATCTGACTAGGAATGTCAATGGTCGGTGAGAAGCAGAAGTACCAAGTCTTTTCTCAAGTTCAAGGGGCAAGTCTGAGGCCAGACAGAAACAATAGTCCCAACTAGGATTCCAAGGACATTCTTACAGAGGAGCCTGTGAATGCTGATGCTCATTTTTATTGATGCTAGCCAAGTGATATAGGAGTGAGAAGACCTGGTTAATGACATATGGTCAGAGGAAACAGAGTGAGGCTGAAATGGGCATGAAAGGTGTGCAGGGTTTTGGGTTTGCCATCTACACCTCTGTAGACATGACTTACCAACTTTTTTACAAAACAGATGCCACTGAACTGTTTTCAAAGGATGCATTTCTCTCTAGTCAGAAATATTCAAAAAATAATAAAGCTACAGTTGGTTAGCATTTAAGATATTGCTGTGAGAAAAAAAATGTCAACCCAGTGTAAGGTTTATTCTAATTGTACCCTATCTTTTTTTTGCGTGGGGTGGGGGGAAAGGGGAACAAGATCCAGTTGCCATTGTTAGTTGCAAGGGGCGCAGCCCACCATCCCTTGTGGGAGTCGAACTGGCAACCTTGTGGTTAAGAGGATATGCTCCAATCAACTGAGCCATCCAGGAGCTCAGCAACAGTTCAGCTCAAGGTGCCGTGCTCAATCTTAGTTGCAGGGTCGGAGCCCACCATCCCTTGCGGAATCGAGGAGTCCAACCAGCAACTTTGTGGTTGGGAGCCCTCGCTCCAATCAACTGAGCCATCTGGCACTAGCCCATGTGGGAATTGAACCGGCATCCTTCAGAGTTAGGAGCACAGAGCTCCAACCACCTGAGCCACTGGACCAGCCCTGTACCCTATCTTTGTGCATTTCTTTACACATAGGGAGCATTTATTAGATATTATCTCATTGAGGTTTACAAATAAAAAACCCACCATATGAAATCAGTTATACTGAAAATACAATTTTGTGAGGAGCATGAAATTAATTGAAAATAAGCAGCATCACAATGAACAGGTAAGCCTGGGATGGTGAAGTCAGAAACATGGACGCCCTAGAAGTGAAAGAACAAGTTAAGGGGGAGGGAAGGACGGTGTGTGTCAGAGCAGAAGGGAGGGCTCCTTACTAGAAAACCTGATTAGTGTCTCATTAGCAGCTCAAACTCCTCATGGCCAAAGCAGAGTCATAAAATTGTTCTCCCTCCCTTCCCCTCCGCTCCAAAATCCTTGCCATTTTCCACAGCAGGGCCGTACATAGCCTGTCACCTCCAGTCAGAAAATGTTCCCTTTCCCACCTATCAAAAGGGAGCTGTACTTTTCTTTGAGACTGTTCTCACATGTTGTCTTGCTTCTTATGCTCACTGTGGTCCCTCAGTCTATTGCCTCCACCACCCACAAATGACTTCTTCACAACCGAAACCCTCTCAACATATGTTTTTTAATGCATTAGCTCCCTGTAATTATTTATACTTCTGCTTCTCCCAGTAGGCCATGACCTATTTCAAGGTAAAAACAAAATTTTAGATACCAGGTGCCTGGTACATAGTAAGAGCTTAACAATTAATTATGTACTGAAAGAATGAATAGAGACAAAAATGGAGCCTCAGAATGATGCCCTTGCGTATAAATGTTGAAGAACATGATAAGAAAAGATCTGGAGCACAAGTGGAATGCCCTAGTACGTAGCATTGTAGATGTTCTCTCCCTTCATCTTTACTACCCAAGTATAAGACTTGGATAAGGTTCTGTGGGGAGGGCTGAAAGCCAGCTAAAGCCCTGTGGAGAATGACAGGGGAAGATGTGTTTTATGAAGTATGACTTTTCATAGGCATTTTGGGTTGAAGATGGTAGCATTGGGATGGGTTAGGGAGTCAATGTCTTCACCTTCGAAAACATTTTTAATCTGAAATGCAGAGGCCTGGTTAAGAAATGGGGTATTCAGAGTAACCTATGTCTTCTAGTCCCAAGAGAGAGGTAAAGGGGGCATCCATTGTCCAGTCTGCTAACCCAGTTGGGGGAACAAACTAGACTGTGAGCTGAAATTCTACTCGGGATAAAAGAATTTGCATTTGGCTGTCACTCTCCAATTGCTCTCAGGAATGTGTAGGTGATACAGGGGTCCAGACTCAAACAGCTACAGAGACCAGGTATGTGTGAGAACTGGGTGAAGCTGGCATGTGTGACAGATAAGAAGGAAGTAGTGTGTAGTGAGGAAAATAGAAGAGGGTTCATCCTGTATCAAGGGCTCCCATAAACTGCTACCCACAACCACTACTCAGCTTCAGATAATAATTGCTATGTAGGAATATGGGCCCATGATTGCCAGATCTTCCTAATTTTTATGAAAGGCAGAAATTCAGAATTAGTGTACAATTTCTCAATTTTCTTATTACTTTAAATCACACTGGAGTCTACATTGTGTCAGCCAAGTAATACACATCTGAAAGCTGAATCTGGGTCGTGGGTCATTAATTTGTTATCATGGATCATTTAGAAGGAGAAATAGATATTGAAGGAGCCCTTGATGGTTCAGAGGGTGGAATTTATTCAATATGATCCAGAGCTTCACCTCCATCTCATTGTTACCTAGTCTTCAACATGGTTTTGATATTCCCATGGTCCTGTCTACTCAAAATTCCTTCTTCCATTGATATCTTCTAGAAGGAAGATCATCCAAATTTCTTAAAACAGAGAATCAACCCATTCACCATACAGGGAATTCAGTTAGGGGCTGCTTTTCATAGACAGTTAATAAAAGTGGACAAGCATTAACATTTGGTGTATTTAGATGGTGCCTAGAGAAGGGATACCTCTTCTCTGAGCTTCCATAAAAAAAGTATAAAGATTAGCCCACAGGCTATCTTAGACAAATAAAAATCAAGGTGAAGTCCACTTTTCATAAAAAAGAGAGGAAAAAAGAAAGATGAGTCTATAAAGTTTCATTTCAAAGGTACAGAACAAGAGTGGCACTGGCTAGATTTCCACTGGATGAATTTTCACCTAGAAATAAATCGACAGAAAACATTGCTGGGTGGTACATGTGATTGGTAGTCCAGAGGGTGGGTGAAGAGGAGAAAGATCCCCAGAGCAATTAGGGAAATTCTATAATATTAAATGATGCAGAGGCAGAAGTGAAATAACAAACTTAACAGATCATATGCAAGTTTAAATTGATGTTCTTGGCTCAAATCGCTTTTTTTTAAAAAAAGAAAATAACCTTTATAAGCCTCAGAAGATTGCAGTTGAAATGGTTTAAAATCAATTTTAACTCATTTTCCATTCATATAATATGAGAGGAAGGAGACAATTTTACTGGTTTACTGGAGAAATAGTCCAAGGGTTTCTTTCCATAGTAGAGAAAGAAGTTGATTTCAGCTCAGACAGATATTTCAAGCTTCAAGGTCTCTGTCTGGACCGAGAAAGATGTGCTCTTCCCAAAGTCCTATCGAACAGAGAGTGTTAATACATTTCCCGGCTGCCCAGGTCCTGAAGCTGCTGCACAACTTCGACCATAAGCAACTCTGCAAACCACCTGCTTCCAGACCACACGCTTGTGATTTCAGCCTTTCAGATTGAGGACGGTAACATCAGCACATTGAAAAGTGTATCCTCCAAGGGGAGAAGATTAAGAATCAGTGAGGACTGACAGGCATTTGTGAATGTGAGTGTATGTGAATGTGTGTGAGAGAGAGAGAGCGCGAGAGCGAGAGAGACCGTGTGTTCTCATTAGGGGACGATCTATGATTTGACAGCCTCACTGCTGCTGCTCCTGCTGCGGCTGTATGGTATGTCATCAGTTGCAAAGGGCTGCGAGGGTTTAGAGGAACTGCAGTTCTGAAGACTGAGCACTGCTAAGTGGTCTCCCTGTCAAACAAAGTAGATGAGATTTGCTGCAGGATTGGAAACTTGGACTTATTACTGCTTCATCCACCCAGAGAAGCGGGCAGCACTACAGAAGAAAAGGTAAGAGAAGAAACTGTGCTCTCTGGGGTAGGTAGGGCAGGGGGCATGGGGAGATACAGGCTCGAAGGCTTGCTGTTTCGTAGCAAAGGGATTTTACCTTCTGAGAGTAAAGAGGGCAAATGCTGATTTCCTACCGGGCTTGATTATTGAGCCTCTTGGCTTTCCTACCCCCAGTACCTTTACCTTATTTATATAGTTTTCCCAAGCATCTGAGAGATTTCTTTGCATTTATTTTTCAGCTAGCAGATAGTGTTTAGTTTTTCCCATTGGGCACTCTTTCAAAACAAGGAGGTTTTCTGTTCCTGGTTTCTTAAGCATTTTTTTCCAAGAGGAAACTGGCCCCTCTCACTGTATGCTGGTCAAAACAGTTACTCCATCCTACGCTAGAGTTTCAATAAAAGGAGTTTTCAGAAATATGCCTGATCCCTATTCTTGCAGAAAAATGGGAGGTGAAAGGAGCAGAGGTGAGAGTTACCTGGCAATAACTGTGACTGGATCTAAAATGGTGACACTATGAATGAATATGGATTATACCTCTTCACAGGGGGAGAGAAGCACCGTGATAAAGGCAGGGCCCTGGAGAGAAGATGTTTTGAGAAGTGCTTCAGAGAAACTTCAAGCTACTAAAGATGGAAAACGAAACAGTAAGTGAACTGAACCAAACACAGCTTCAGCCGCGAGCAGTGGTGGCCCTAGAATACCAAGTGGTCACCATCTTACTTGTGCTCGTCATTTGCGGTCTGGGCATCGTGGGCAATATCATGGTGGTCCTGGTGGTCATGAGAACCAAGCACATGAGGACGCCCACAAACTGCTACCTGGTGAGTCTGGCAGTAGCCGATCTCATGGTCTTGGTGGCCGCAGGCCTACCCAACATAACAGACAGCATCTATGGTTCCTGGGTCTATGGCTACGTCGGCTGTCTCTGCATTACTTATCTCCAGTACTTGGGCATCAATGCTTCCTCTTGCTCAATCACAGCCTTTACCATTGAGAGGTACATAGCTATCTGTCACCCCATCAAAGCCCAGTTTCTCTGCACATTCTCCAGAGCCAAAAAGATCATCATCTTTGTCTGGGCTTTCACATCCATTTACTGTATGCTCTGGTTCTTCTTGCTGGATCTCAATATTAGCACCTACAAAGATGCTATTGTGGTGTCATGTGGCTACAAGATCTCCAGAAATTACTACTCCCCTATTTACCTAATGGATTTGGCTGTCTTTTACGTTGTGCCAATGATCCTGGCCACTGTCCTCTATGGATTCATAGCTAGGATCCTCTTCTTAAATCCCATTCCTTCGGATCCTAAAGAAAACTCTAAGATGTGCACCAGTGACTCAACTCATCAGAGCAAGAATTTGACTTCAAAGACCTCTAATAGATGTTTTAATAGCACAGTGTCTTCAAGGAAGCAGGTAAGCAAACCGGAATGTCCAGGTACACAGAGGAAATGTGGGCTAGAGCTCCTTGTGAGAGGGGATCAACTTTGCCCTAGTTAGCTGATGGCAAAACCAAAACACAGTCATGCAAACATTTCACAGTGTAAGCTTCTGTTTTACATATTAAATTCATCTCTAAAGCAACTAAAGATCTAAAAATAGAGGGGGAAATGTTGATAGCACATCAGTGGGGTACCAGTTCAGGTGTAATTAAAATATAAGGAAATATAAACAGAAGCTTTAAAAATCCACCTTTAAAATGTTTGTGCCTCTCTGAGAAATGTTATCAAAATATTTAGACCATTTCTGGCTTCTGTGGGGAGCAGCTGAATATCTTTAAGAATTCTATTGCACTACAAAGACTTGACAAGATAGTTTGAGAAAAGATAATTCAAAGCAATAAGGAAACTTCTCTTACCATTCTATAGTTTCTCACAACTGAGAGGGGTTCCTGGATTTCTTTTTTTTTTTTTAGTCTTAGTGGGAAAAGATTCTATCACCCTTCCCCCAGGTCCCTACAAAGTGTCCCTGCATGCAGAAGCTGAAAATTCACCTTGCTCAGGAAATGTTCTAATAACAAGGCTAACATCAAGCTCAACTTGTTACCAAAAAAATGATTGAATTTTTTAAATGTCTGTTTTTCCTTCTACGCATAACTGAAAATCCCTTTACACTTTCAGGTCACCTGCATGCTCATGTGGTTGCAGTAGTATTGTGGTTTCACTAGTGAATGAAGTGCAACTTTGTTACAGTAGATATGGTTTATAAGACAATATAAGAATAAAAGACTTTTATATCATATACACATTTATCTATATTTACACAATTGTTCTAAGTTACTTATGAGCTTAGCTTTCAGTTCCTTTTCTGTCTTTGATAAACAAAATAAACACAGAGTAAACATTTAGTCTCATAGCTGAAAAAGAAAACTTGAAATCAACAATACTGGCTCTTTCAAATGGGTTGATGTGTGTGTGTGTGTGTGTGTGTGTGTGTGTGTGTGTGTGTGTGTGTGTGGAGAGAGAGAGAGAGAATACAATTCTTCCTGTGTGCATAGATAGAAACTGAGTATACCTTTGAAAGTATGCATATGGGTCATCCATGTATCACTTCCTAAACTCTAGATTAGTTGATATGTGAAGAATTGTAATTGGACACTTGGGCACAAGTGAAATAAGCTACTAATAAATGTATGTGCTTTAGATATACATAAAATGAATAATGATGAACGATAACTGAGAAGAAATATTTATAGCGTTTTAGACAATATGGTGATGCTTGATATATATAACATTTATTATTAAAGTGACCTAGATGATGGACCTGAGCAACTGTTGCCAGCTCTTAGATTTCTATTTCTTTGGGTCTAGCATTCCTGCCTAATACAAAGCCTATTTGGCCATCTATTACCCAAAACTTGATTAAGAGAAATTTAGAGAGAACTGTTGACCACCTGCCAAGACAAACATTAACAAATACAATAAGAGAGTAAAGAATGTGTACATCTCAATTAGAGATGAAACATGGGTTAACGTCTTCAGCAAGAAGGTCGGGAGTAAATTCATTCATTAGATTCCAATTTATGTTCATGTTATAAATTCTAAAACGTTGTTTATCTGGTCTAATGTCCTTCCTTTCAATCGTTGCCATTAGTACCTATCAGCATTAATAATGTGCTTTAAATTGCTAATCGTGTTACATGTTCACTCTTATTTCAAAGCTGTTAGAGACAGTCTGGCTTTATAGAGGGTGTGTGGTAGAAGAAAAAGCCAAAATGTTGGCTCCAAACAATCCTGAGCTTAAATGCCAGGGTTCTAATCAACCTGTACAATCTTGGATAAGCAGAACTCTCTGAGTCTCAGTTTCCTTATTTGTAACATGAGGAGAAATAGCGACAGCCAAAGTTGTTGTAAAGGATCTAGCTTATGAAAGATACCTAAAATGCAGTGGTGGTTAGCACCTGAGTGAATTAGCCTCCTTCCTAGGTGTTTAATAGGTTGGCAACTGTAAAGGAAATGCAGATTTACTCTCAGAAATACCCGTTTGCCATTTAAACAAATATTATTTGTTGAACAAGTGTGTACATGATGTAGTAACTTCTCTAAGAAACATTTTAATAATGAAGGCATTTGGAAATGTATTGGAAGCATTTGGGGTGTCACAATAATGCTACTTACTGTCAGTTAACTTCAGGAGCCAGGGATGCCAAATGTCCTGAAACACACGAGTCAGTCAAGCACAAACGCCTGTGACAAACGCCAATCACACCCTCATTGAGAAACACGGGATGCCATATAAATCAATAGGAGTGCATTTAGGTACTATGTCATGTAATTCAGTCTTGATTTTAGATCGGATGGGAGTTCTGAGGGAAAAAAAAGAAATTATGGGGTTCGAGGGATCAGAGAAGACTTCATAGAAGAGGTGGCATTTGAGAAGGCTCTAGAAAGATGGGGATCATTTGGAAAGTAAAACTCAGGACGGACAGCACTCCACACAGAAAGGATGTGGCTGGGACGAGAATGGCAGAATTTTGGAGAAGGGGCAAGGAGGGGCACATAGGGTGAGATTTTTATGCGATAGCGTGACGTGGTTGATCAAAATGAATGATGTATTTGGAGGAGAAGTAACAAGTATGATTGGATTGACAGAAAAGTGTGTGTGTGTGTGTGTCTGAGAGGGAGAGAGAGCTGTGAAGGACGCCAATTACCAAGCAGTGAAAGGAGTTCGAACTTAGTGCAGAAGTAACAAAGACTGTGTGTGAGTAGGGAGCAGGAAGCCGCAGTAAGGAAAGTGGTGTTCCCGGATGATAAATCTGACAGCTGTGGACAAGGTAGATTTGATGAGTGAGAGACTGGCAGAAAGACCAATCTGGAAGTTGGTGATAGTGATTCAGGCATGAGGTCATAAGATGCTCTATCAGGACATTTTAAAATAAGTTGTGAACCAGAAAGATGTTTCAAAGAAAGGAAGGGTGAGATGTGAACACACAGAGAGGACAATTCAACGTGGCACCAGGGTTCTGAGTCTGGAAAAATGGTGGTGCCCCTCGTAAATGAGAATGGGAGCCATGAAGGAGAGTCAGTTTTGTCCAAAATCAATGACTCTTTATCTGGATTTTTCCTCTTAAGAAATTGTTCTTTCCTTAAATCTTTGAAAGATTGAAACCTCCACCTCCTATAATCCACAGACTTTCATTTTAATGTTTTCTCTGATTTTTTTTTTTTTTCAGGCAAGTTTAATTTACATTTTAATAAATATTCTGTCTGGGCCAGGTCTTTCTAACCAAGTTGTTAAATTCAAATGTACATAACCTAAAAAAACCTACATTTAAAAAGGAAATAAAAGAGCATTTATATTGCAGTTCTCAAAAGGGACAAATGTGAGTTTTTTGTTTGTTTTTAACTTATATCCCCTATGCAGAAAACCCAGGCCAGAATGTTTTGTTTTTTCTCCTCTATCATTCAGAGATTTAATCATGTTTTAGGAAACGAACTAAATATTTGGTAAATTCAATGAAGTAAATTACTCAAATTAATGGCTTTGGATCGTATAGACCAAAGAATTCTCTGATTGACTAAATCTTTCTTTTCAAATGGCTGTTTTCATATCGAGGAGACAGGTTTTAAATTATCAGTTTGCCACATTTCAGCTGCACCTGCACGATGTTGAAAGAGTCAGTTCAGTCCCTTCAGGTGTTCGGCACTGTGTAGATAGAATATTTCTATATTAACTGGATATTTCAAAGGAATTGATTAGTTTTTTCGGTATTTTGAAGGCAAAAAAAAAAAAAAATATGTTGGTAAAGGACTATCATATGGATAAACACATTCAATTCAAATATTTGCTTTCCACAGGAGGCAGAGGTATTTAGAGTATTTTATAGATCAGGCTACCAGTTTTATTTCCAGTTGAGTCACTCTAATATTTTTGTTTGTTTGTTTGTTTGTTTTCTGCTAGTATAACTGGTGGGGGAATTGAGTAACATGGTCCAAATAGAAACTCTAAGAGTTTATGGCAAATTTTTCATTAAGGATTTTATTTGACTAAATAAGCCTTTAAAATACTAAACAGTCTTTTGTCTCCATAAATTTCTGAAAAGCCTCTACCTTACTAGAAGAATGTTGGTTGGTAGCCCAAAAAACAAAAGCAGTTTTCCTTTGTAGAGTAACACGTGCCTTTTGCTATTGTGGCTATCATTACTACAATCATGTGTATTATGAAAAACCCAGAAAACTAGGAATAAGGAAAAAGCATCCTTTATCCTACATCTTCAAACCATGATTTATTAGCATGTAGTTATATTCTTTTTCTTACCATGTTTTCTTTTTTGTATACTTACAGCCTGTATGTGTAATTTTATGTTCTGCTTTTACACAAAATATTGAAATTAATATTCTCAAGGAAAATGGCACAGAGTGAAAGAAAACAGATACGACTGTGAGTCAATGTCTCTCAGCCTCAGTTTTCTCGTCAATAAAATGGGAATAGCAATGACTCATAGGGTTGTTGTTCAAATTACGTGAGACACATCATTCGAAATGCATCTTTGCTCTCCTCCCCCCTGTCCCATCAGCTACCCTTCCCTTACTCCTGTCCTTCCCAGTGATCTCCATCCCCTAGGCAGACTCCTGTCTCTCTCCTGTCTCTCTCTTAAGCCATTTCCTGCTCATGGAAAATGAAGACACGTGGATAAAGAAAGGGCTTAAATGTGTCTTCTCCTCTCCCTGTCTCTGTTCAGTTCCTGCTTCCAGTGCTATTTACTTTTTAAAGAGGAAATCTCGAACACGGAAAAACCTTTAAGACACGAAGGAAATGGGTATAGTGATGGAATGTCAGGCAGCAGGGCCTTAAGTTGTATGGGCAGCTTAATCACTAATTAACATTACAGGGCAAATTAATGATACTAAGTTCTTCAGCGTTAGAGTTGTCTGCAGTTTTCTAGGACTGTTTGTATAGTGTTTTCACAGGCCCATCTTTTATTTCTAATTGTTTTATTTGCTCCACCTAGGTTCAACTATATCCTTAATAGGATAAAGCTTTCTAAGTTGGGGGGCAAAAGTACAATTTTTGTCACTTAGCACACAGATATCTAAGTGTGCCATCTTATTTCTATTATTAAAAAATAGCTTTCCATCTTCTGATTCACGTCCTATATAAGGAAAGATTGTACATTCCCATAAATTGACTAAGTGAAAATCCCCTGCAGTTACATGCTTTATATCCTGTGGTTAGATGAATACACATTGTTTGTTCCCAATTTTATACTTCCAGCTTCAAGCCATAATTTCACCAGCAGAGAAAAATTAATTTTCCTAAATGCCTACAAAAGGGGAAAACCTGCACTCCTTTAGAATTCTCAATTTGGCCACACAAAAACACCTTAAAATCAGCTAACCTTGAAAATGACAAACTACTTTATGCTTCCTTATATAGCCTCTTGTGAATTCTTCAAACTGCAAACAGGTATCCCAAGTTCCAAACAGATGAAGGTGGGCTATATCTATGTTCTCAAGCTCCTTTCTTTTTTTATTTTGTTTGTTTTTAATCCGTTGGAGAAAGACTAAGAGGTATAAAGCCAGAGCTAGTTCAACATTTCGCAAAATTGTGCAGTAGGTTATTTTATATTCAATAGCATCCTCACTGTAATTAAACATTCACTCACAGTCCAAAAAGCACCCAGCATCGGGCTAGGAGTGGAAACTACAGGATATGTAAAGGCAAATGCTTCACCTTCAAGGATGTCACTGTTGGTCATGTACCCAAATAATCCTGAGAGGACCATCACGTTCTACAACAGAGGACGGGCATCTGTGAGGGAGAAGAAAAATGGGAGGAAATGGAGGAGGGCTTTATGGAGTACATTGTGTTCAGCTGGGCCTCTATGGGCAGAATGTCTAACAGCAGCAATGTGGAGACAGGGAGAAAAGGAAGGAAGACAGTTGAACACAAAAAGAGAATTGTCTAGTGAGGGGAGGCCCAACCATACTGTAGTCCTGTTAAATCTAACTCCTGGGTCCTCTTCCCAGCTCTGCCCTTTGTCATGTTGCTTACTTTTATCCATGTCAATGGTCACAACTACCACCTACGAGTCTCCAGTATACAGCCCTAGCAAAGATATTTCCTGACCCATACTTAAATGGTTTTTTTGTGTGGTGTTTTTTTGGACCTTATGTAAGTGCATCAAATCCAGTATGTCTAAAATGAAGCCCATTATTGTCCCTCATAAACACCTCCTTCTTTCTTTCCTATTTCAGGTTCCTACGCCAGAAATCTAAGAGCCCCTCTCAGTGCCTTTCCATCCTACCCACCTGCACACCTAAGCACTAGCCAACTCCTACTGCTTCTAGCTCGTAACTCTCACAGCTGACCTATTCCATCACACTACCATTGTCCGCCATTTGTCACCTGCTCTAGTTCAATACACACCTCACCAGCCTCTCTGACTCCCATCCTACCCACTCCAATCATTCTGCACTTTGCTCTCTAACAGATTTCTGTAACACAGAGGTATGTTATCAAAATGATTTTTATAACTCCCTGAGGCCTAGAGTTTAAACTCCTCAGGATAACAGATAAGATCCTGGCTCTTTCCTATGTTTTCAGCTTCATCTCTTGTCGCTCCTCTAACTTACACTTCATGCTCCAGTGATACTGTATCATTTGTAGTTCTCTGAACTTGCTATGTTCTCTCAGCTAGAATGCCCTTCATCTGGCAAACTCCCAATTATCTTCCAAGTCTCAGATCAAATGCTGTCCCCATGCACCCCACCAAGCCTTCCCTGAATTTCTCTGGCAGATTTATATACCTGATTGCCTAGCTATAAGTATGTATGTTAGGTGTTCTAACTATGCTCTTACAGTACTTTGCATATACTTCTAGTTTCATAATCTTATGTATCATAATTGTTACCTTGTTGGTCTTCCCACTGCCACTAACATGCTTAAGAGCAGGACCTTATATCCTCTGTGTCCTCAGCATTGACTTTAGCACATAGCAGGCTCCCAAAAGTGTATATACACAGTCGTGTGTTGCAGCCAAAGAATATAGACTTTGCAGGATCAGGTTGTTAGTATCTCTTCCCAATTGTGTGTTGTGACATCACACTGGTTACTTAAAATTGGTCATGGTTGAAGTACCTAAACTACAGAAATCAGCAAATATGACAACTCAGGGAACCCTCCCGTTTTTGTGGAGAGGTGATCATTAAATATGCATTTCTGTGTAGGTGTGTGTGTCGTATATAATTTTACATATAGTAAATGAAAATTTGAGAGTACCTACATGCATACTTTGGAACTCAGTCAAATCCAACATGCTGTTTTGCCTTCTGAAAATTTATTGTTCAGTTATGCCATATTCTTTTCCAATTTTAATTAAAATTTCCTTTTATTAAATCTCTTTTGAATTCCAAAATAGCCAAACTGGCTGCTGGGTAGTATGATGGTAAGTTTGTTAGTAGGTAAGACTTTTTAGGAAGACTCTCCCCTTTCAGACAGAACAGGCTAACTTAAAAATATGACAGACTCAAATAATAATTTGCTTTTTGTACAAAATCCCATTGGCTTTCCAATGAGTGTTTAAAATACCCTCCACAATGAGGGCGCTACATTGGCTAGAATGGGCCAAGATGCAGAGGGATGGCAACTAAGGGAAGGAAAGCAGTGTGAGCAGAGGTATAAAGATGAAAATCAATCTATCTGAGGGCTCCTATGTGATTAATTTCCCTAAGACAATTTGCGCACACCACCTTCTTTCAAAAAGAAATATCCCCAATCTCCTTTGACTGGCTTTCAAAGCCCACTGAAATCTGGCATTTTTATCACTTTTCTGGCTTCATTCATCTGTTATTTTGGGAATTCAATAAACAATTATTGAACACAAATTTCATGCCAGGCGTTGCTCCGGAGAACCAATGATAGCCCCTACCTTATGGAACATTCAATAAAATATGAAAGATCACTACTTAAAAGTGGTTGGAAAATACACGTGCAGCCTGTACAGTGTGCAGAAGAGGCCAAAAGGAAGGGGTGCACACTGTACTTAAGGCTGGAAAGCAAGCCTCCTGCTGAGTCAGAGTCACTTCCGCTCTTACATAAGCCTTGAGTAAGCATTCACCAGGCCAACAGGAAAAACAAGACCTTCAAACCAACAGAAGTAGTCATTTACATAATGAAGACCTCTAACAAGGACAGTGGCAAGTGGAATTTGACTTTTGGGAACTTTTCTCATAAAATTGCACGATGAAGCCAACATAGAACCAGGGAAATAAAAATACGGATTTTGCAATTCAAGCAAGAAGCAAGGAAGGTTTGAGCTAAGAGGTAACAGCAGGGAAGGCTAGAAAGGATGTAGATGAGTCAAATCAGTGGGATTTAACTACTAGTTTGGCAGATGAAGATGAAAGAAGTTCCTACAGGAAGTCCCAGAGTCCTAGCTGGGGTGACTAGACAGGCAGTGGAGTTAATAACCATGCACAGACGTCTTATCTATATTTATTCCTTCTCTGTAGAGTCAGACATGTCGCACCGGATTTTCCCATACATACCAAGCTCATTTGTACTATGCAAACTTACTCATGTAATTGTTTCCTTCTTATAAAGCCCTCTCCACTCTTGATGCTTCCACTCTTATAAGCAACACTCAAGATCCCAGTTCAGGCTGCAGTTTGATCAAGGGTTTCTATACGTTCGACGTATACTGGAAGGGAGGTGAGTATGAGCTCTACAGTCAGAAAAACATAGTTCAAGCTCCAGGCATTCTACTTCCTATCTCCATAACTTTGGATATTTTACTTCTTAATATGTCAGTGTATTCATATGTAAAAATAGAATACTAATGATACCCACTGATAAGGTTGCTGTGAGGAAATAAATGTCTAATACATAACAAGCACTCAATACTTTTTATTTACTGTACGTAAGTTATATATTATATTTAAAATATCATTTGTTCCCTCCTTATTCATGAAATAGCAAAAATAGAAACTAGTAATTCTTTCCTGAAGAAGATAAAGTTTAGAGGTTATAATAGAGGTAGATCCTTCAGGTTCCTCTAACAATATATTCATGAGTTCAAGTCACTAAGTAATTCTTGAGCTTCTACTATGTGCCCAGAGAGAAATACAGTAAGTACAATACCAAATCACCCCCATAACAGAAGCTACATATTATTGGCTTTTGATTATGTCTTCTGTACTGTTCTAAATATTTTACATGAACTCACTCAATAAAGCCTCACAACAAACTTGGGAAGTAGGAACTAATTAGAGAAAAGGATTTAGGGGCATAAAGGATGCTAAGTGACCTGCTCTGGGTCACACAGCTAGTCGTGGCAAAGTCAGGATTTGAACCCAGCACTCCTGTTCCAGAGCTTCTATAATATCAATCATAGGGCAAGAGAAAACCAAATAAAGATGAGATTGTTGGTGGTTAAAGTAAGTTTCCTGGCGCTAGTAGACAGGTGTCTAGAAGTTTGGAGAGGGTTAGTTAAGGAGAATGAGAGGAGAGAGTTCATTCCAGATAAACAAGGAGGAAGGGAAGGGTATAACAGGAGAAAAAAAATCCCAGAATTTAAAAAAGCATGTGCTCTCTGAGGAATAGTAATGAGATTAGCCAGATGTGGACCAAAGGTTCAAGTTTGGGAGACTTGGGAAGTGTTATAAAATTGGAGGACATATAGGCTGGACCTGGATCAATGAAGACGGAAAACCAAGCACAGTGTCACCATCACCACCACCACCACCACCATCATCACCACCACCACCACCACCGTCATCATCACCACCACCACCACCACCACCACCACCATCACCACCACCATCACCACCACCACCATCACCACCACCACCACCACCACCACCACCATCATCACCACCACCATCACCACCACCACCCCCATCACCACCACCACCCCCAACCTTCTCAGATTCCTCATCATGCTATTGAGGAACACAAGGAAAATCACATTTATAGATAGCATCTACTTCACCCTTGGAGTTTCCATTCCAGCGGGCCCTCGGTGATCTCCACATATCCCTTTACAGGACCATAATCAGTTCCCTCTTTTCATGCCTTAAATGTCTATTTCAAACCTTCATACTCCCCTCAAGTCATTGTACCTGGAATTATTTTTTCTGAAATGCCTCCCATGTCCAACCCCTCCTTGCTATTGCTAGACTCATTCTCATCAATTCTAGTCTCGTCATTTCCTCTCTGCACCTGAGACAAGCAGTCCAGTCTCTCTGCCTCACCAAACTGTTGCAAATGCTTTGTAACCAATCTTTCTGCCTCTTAATTGCCTTCTTCCAAATCATCCCCCAGCAATCACTAAATGCAAATTTGGTAGTATCACTACAATGCCTAAAATCCTCCAATATACCCATTTCTTCTAGGTTTAAACCCAAAGTCATTATCATGGCATACTGGGATATTTATGTTCTGCTCTCTGCTTACTTTCCCAAACTCATCCTATCCCTGTCCCCAACATACCACTTGACAAGCGGTTTCCTAAACTGGCCATACTCTATGATGCTTCCAAGCCAGGGTGCATACTCCTCCAGCCACAAGCATTCTGCATCCCCTCATTTGACCTGTTACTTCTCACCTACCCTCTCATAGATAACCCAGCAGAGCAGACTTTCCTGATTTCCACTGGCAGCGTTTGGTGTTTCTTCCTTCTCTTTGTAGCAGTTTGCTCTTGCATCTGGACAGCATACCGTGTCACTGTGACAATTTGTTCAAATGTCTTTCCCACCAGATTGTACACAGCACAATGGCAGAAACATCATCCCATTCATTTTTGTGCCCACTTAGTGTCATGGTGTCCAGGAACATATTGATAAATGACTAAACTAGTAAAGACTGGATATAAAAGATGAGAAAGATGGAAAGATCTAATATGCCTCTAAAGATTTTTTTTCAGTGGCCTGAAAATTGAATTGTTGATACAAATGTTGAGGGAGAGATATTAAAAAACACCACCAGAAATGTTCAGTTTAAAATGAGGATGTGGAAATTTTAGATTGTAAACAACTGGTCAAGACCAGATATGTGGATTTAGGAATCATTAGAATAATGAGGGGAAAAAAAGTATGACTATTGACTAAAGTTGATTTTTAAAAGGAGGAAACACAGACTGACAAAAACTGAGTTCTGGAGGAATCTTTACATTTAAGAGCCTAGAAGAGCACTGTGGTGCTGCTAGGAGAAAGAAAAAAATAATAATAAAAAAAGACCTAATTTCCCCTCTTGGAATATGGCCAGAGGGCAGAAGATGGCGTTTTACTGGATGGTCCCAGTTGGGAGGGAAAATAAAGAAAGAAGAATGAGCCAAGGAGAGAGAGAAGGTTCAGTTAAAAGAATGAATATATTTATATATTTTGGATATTAGCCCCTTATCGGAGGCAGTTTGCAAAAATCTTCTCCCATTCAGTTAGTCACCTCTTTATTTTGTCGATGGTTTCTTTTGCTGTGCGGAAGTTTTTTAGTTTGATACAGTCCCATTCGTTTATTTTAGCTTTTACTTCCCTTGCCTTTGAGGTCAAATTCATAAAATCCTCTTAGAATCCAAGGTTCATAAGTTTAGTACCTATGTTTTCTTCTATGCAGTTTATTGTTTCAGGTCTTATGTTTAGGACTTTAATCCATTTTGAGTTAATTTTGGTACCCAGTGACAGATAACAGTCTAGTTTCATTCTTTTCCACATGCCCTTCCAATTCTCCCAGCACCATTTATTGAAGAGGCTGTCTTTTCTCCATTGTATGTTTTTGGCTTCATTGTCGAAAATTATCTGTCCATGTTTATGTGGATTTATTTCTGGGTTCTCAGTTCTATTCCATTGGTCTGCATGTCTGTTCTTCTGTCAATACCATACTGTTTTGATCATTGTTGCCCTGTACTACCAGCTGAAGTCAGGGAGTGTGATACCTCCAGTATTGTTCTTTTTTCTTAGGATTGCTTTGGCTATTCGGGGTCTTTTGTGTTTCCATACAAATCTGATGATTTTTTTTTTGTTGTTCTATTTCTTTAAAACAAAATGCCGTTGGGATTTTGATGGAGATTGGATATATAGATGATGTATTACAGAATTGCACACCTGAAACATATGTAACTTTACTAATAATTGCCACCCCAATAAACTTTAATTTTAAAAAAATACAAAATAAAAATTTTCTGAAAGGTTAAAAAAAAAGAATGAATATATTCCTTGGTGAATATTCATCCATCATTCAACAAATATATTTTGTGTTCAATTTTAAACAGTGAATTACTCTACAAATATAAAATATGCAAAATAGTAAAAATGTTGCCATGGGAGGCATAAAAATCTGTTTTTAAAGTTAAAACACAGCATAAGTGGATTTATCTAAAACTGAGAAGCCATTGTCTTGTCACTAGCGTCAAACACAGGTCTTCAGAGCTGCTTGAGAGGCACATGAGAAGAACTTGAATAAACAAAAAATTGAATCAGCTCAAAAACTTAAAAAAGGCTCAATACCTGTGCACATGAAATAGAATGAATAATAGAAAACACCTGAAAGTCATCTTGAGTTGAAATAAAAATAGAGACTATCACTTTCGAAAAGAGAATTCTGCAACCTTTCATGAACAACACTGGTGACCTTTGGCTATGCCCTTTGGATAGATGGCCTGAACATAATTATATAGTAGCTGTAAGTAAGGCATTCTATGCCTCTCCATTCTCTGCCTTTGGTTTTTGAGCTTTATGGGAATTTATGACTATGGGAGAACGCAGCATATTTTCTGCAGGCAGCAGCTTTTAGCTTGGAAAATAAGGAAGTGACTCAGAGAGATGTGGCACCATTGTGAGAATTAGAGAGGACAGAAGCAGGGTAAGTGCAGAGCACCCCATGAAATTTTAAAGATCATTGGTAAAACCAAGTGATGAAAGCCTCCACCAATATGCAGGCTGACACCCTGCCATGTTCCCTCTGACAGGAGTTTGCCTATATGACTGATACTACTTGGCAAACATTTGAAAGATTATGCATACATACAATTTGGGTGGGGGAAAGTGGGAGAAAAGCATAAACTGATATATTTTCTGTGTTGCCAGAAAAGATAAGAATAGGCTCAGATTCAGGGTAAATTTACAGGAGAACTATCTAACGAGAGATTATAAAAAGCTAGGATGGACCTCCAGGCATTTCTTCATGAATCGATTAGATATCCCTCTGACCCTGTCAAGAGAAATCAAGTCAAGACTTTTGTATAAACCAACTGCTGTGTACAGTGGCAGTGTTATCTTGAAATTAAAGATGGTCTTCTTAAATGATTACAAGTCCTTCCAGGGCGTTATTATACGGAATAGGAAAATCGTAGAAGTGAGGACAGATTTGTACCTACTTATCTATGATTTTATTGAAAACCTACTGTATACGAGGTGCTGGGTTCGGTACTAGAATATAAAAATGAACAAAACAGGGTACCCGCTCACAAAACGTTCACAGTCTAACAGGAAACACAGGAAAGTAAACTGATAGCTAAAGCCATAAAAGAATATGTGTTACTACGGAAAAGTGCACAGATTAGTGTTACCTCACCTAGATGGCTTGGGGAAAGGTGAGCAACAGAAAAGCTCTTTGGGAAAGGAAACTCCTAAGCTGTGCCTTGCAAATTAACAGTAGTTTTGTCGATGAAGAAGGGAAGGAAGACAGTTATGCAATGGGAGCTGTAGAGGTGAAGACCAGAGGTCCGGAAAGAACACGATCAATCCAGAGAACTTCAAGTAGCTCATTAGGGCTAGACAACAAAAGATGAGACTAATGAGGCAAACAGGGACCAGGAAATATGGTCTTTATATAAAATGCTGAGAGATTTGAACAATATTCTAAAGGCTATGAGAAGTCACTCAAAGATTACAAGGCAAAGCATGTTATAATCAGATCTATGCTTCAGAAAGATTACGGTGTTCGATGTAGGTAGGCTAGGATTGGACCAGAGTCAAGGACATTAATTCGGAGAATACTGTAATGGTATGGGCGAGACAATGATTCTGCAAAAGCCTAAATGATAAGATAAATAGCAGTAAGAACAGAAATCAATAAATACTTTGGGAATGGAATCAATAGATGTGGTGTGAGTAGATGTGTAGAAAGGGAGAGAGAAAAGAGTCAAAGCTAACTCATTGAGAAAGAAAGTGGACGGACAGTTGGGAGCCTGCATTCCAGAATCTCATGCTCTGGGGTCAGAGCCAGGTTTGGCGCCTGACTATGTGATATGAACGAGTTAATTTGACTCAGTTTACACATCTGTAAAAAGGCTGCTAATAACATCCTAGAAAGGTAGTTATTACGAGTTAGTGCAAAAATCCTTACAAAGAACTGAGCATGGTACCTGGCTCCTGGAAATAATAAATGGTAGCTACTGCTACTGTTATTATTCATTGTATAGGGTAACTTGCCTAAGTGAGGACAATTAGTGGAGGAACGTATTTCAGGGCAGTGAGCATGTTCCTTTCAGTTATGCCCATGTGGTATTTTAAGTGTCTGTGGACTACAAGGATACACTTAGAAATATAGAATTAGAGCTCTAAAGAAGCACCTATATATACATTGGGAGCAATCAGTATATAGATGGTTTGTAAAAGACCTGGAGTAGATATGATGGCTGGGCAAATTTTGTGGATTAGAAAAGAAACTCTGGAGTAGCTAGAATTCTGGGGAGAATGGGATGTAAAGCCTGTAAAACAAACAAAAGGAATTGCCAGAGAGGGAGGGGTAAAACCAGGAGGAAGTAGAATCACAAAAGCCAAAGGAGGAGACTTGCAATAATGGTCAATAGGAAGATGTCAGGATAAGAACTGGAAAAGCACCCCAATTAGGCATTAATAACTTTTGTGAGTGCAGTTCCCATAAAGTTTTGGGAGGAATAAATTAGATTTCATGGAGTTGGTGAATGAATTGATAGGGGGTGAAAATAGAAAGAGTAAGAGTAGACAGCTGTTTTAACAAACAATTTGGGGGCGGGGAGAGAGAGGAGTAATGGCAGGCAGAAACAAGGCTGAGTATTTATATTTGTTGTTTTGTTTTGCTTTACTTTTTAAGACAGAAGAAACCTGAGCCTGTTTAAATTCCGATGAAAAAGAGCTAGTAGAGTCCGCAGAATTGTTTGTAGGTACACGAGCAAGGCTCAATTGTGATGCGGCACGGTTCCTGAGGAGGCAAGAAAATATACCATAAAGAGTATAGGCAAAGTGATTACTCTGGAGAATGAAGAGGCAATGGCGGAGGGAGGGGACACGAATAGCGGCATGGCGGTTCATGGTGGGGAACGGGATAGGTAGATGACGATTAGAATGATAGCAGGATTAAGTCCCATTTGTGTTTCAAAACAAAATGAACTGGTGTAGTAGTAAATTACAGGTGATCTGAATTTCTTAGTGACTTCTAAACACTGTGTAGTGGGCTTGTCGGGGATTCATTCCCAAATGAACATCTCAAGATAGTTAGGGAAATGCCTCTCTTTATTTTGACAGCCAGAGGCACTGATCCTGAAGGTCCTTACACATGGTGTCCTATTTAGATGAGCCATTTCATTGTCCTCAAGTTTGTTTCCTTTTCTGTTGTGGCAAGTGACATACCCACAACTAGTACAATTTCCCATTTAGCCCTTCAACCCTCTTTACTGAGGCAACGATTTCGTGATAAGGGCCAGACTGGATCGGAGCTGATGAATTACTACAGGGCAGGGATTTCTACATTCACCAAAAAGTTCTTCTGAAGCCCTGCCTTCAGAATAGCAGTGAGGTGCCTCAATAAACCCCTTACTCAAAAACATTGTGAACAGAACTCCTCATTGGCCATAACTCTGTTCTCACCATCTTAAGCCAGGTTTCTCCTTTATCAGCCTCTCCAACCGACGTGTCTGGTGTTCACAATCTGTTTTTTCTTCCCTCAACTATCTCAGCTCTTTCCAATTTATCTTTGAAGGATTCCGGAAACACACTTCAAAGCAATTAGCCTTGTGACAAAAGCAACACACTCCATTTTGCACAGTTCTTGACTTTACTTTGTGACTGAGTGTATCTCAAAAAGAGATGGCGTTATGAGGTGCAGAGAATAAACAAGGATCTGCACGATCGAGGGTGCTTGACTCTTCTCGTTCGTTTGCAGGCATACTGAGTTTTTGTGCCTCACCAAGACCCTTGAGACACGAAAGGTAAAAGCCAGAGAGGCTCCACAGAATAACACTTTCTTGATCAGTACACCACTCTTCACACTTCAGCCATCAGGCAGGATGTCTGTTTATTCCTTAGGGGAACACTCCCAACTCAAGAAGTCTGTGCCAGCCACTCAAAATCCAGTCCAGACCCACAGTTCAGATATGTGGAAAACTGCTACTATTGACCATGGCTTTTAAGCTAATGAATAACTGTTTTGGTTGCTGGCTCCTCCCCAACAGAATAATGAGTCAAGACAGGTTACTAAATCACATCAGGCTGATTGTCCCCATCCTAAACATGTTTAAAAAAAGACAATGATGCATGCAAACACCACCGGTAGAAAAAGCAGTCTTGACATTTTTTTTTTTTTTTTTTTCAAATCATGAAGACAACAGCCCTGAAAGAAAACTTGTGTTCTTATTACACCCAGTTAGTCAAATGACAGAAACTTCTGGGCTGTGACAATATGAACTACCTGTTCAAATAATTTTTAATGGTCATTAAGAAGCTCTTGGTAACATGGAGGGTACATTAATTTTTGCAAACTGATACCTAAAGTAAGCCCACTTTGAGACAATACCAGTGTCTTTTAAAGGTATTACAGAGGAAAGCGATTAAAATCAGAATTCTATTTATTTGGTAAGGTCACCTTTCTGCCTCAGCTAAACTGACACAGTATGATCCCAATATTAAAAGTAAAGTCAAGTTATTTAGACTATGCAATATTCTTTCAAAGCACCAATAATTTATCATAAAGACAACTTGTCGTACAACGAATAGCAAAGATGAAATTCACAAAGTCATTTTTTCCCCAAAGAGAAATAGAAATGTCTGCATTCAGAAGTAAAACATCTCGGTAAACTGTTATCGCAGTGCTGTGGGAAACGCTCAGCTACGGGAAACCCTCTGTAGTGAGTAGTGATTTCCTTGTATAATTAGCCAATATTTCAGCTGTATACCAGGTTTGCAATCATAAAAATTTGAACATATTACATAGTACTAATGTATTGTAAATTTATCAACTTTTATTTCACTCCCAAGACCCAGAGGAGCAGGACATTTTCCCCTTCAGCAGCAGAAGTATAACCCACACAAATCCTAAAGGGGACAGAATGTTGTCGTCTCTCCAGGAGCATGGAGAGTTTTGAAAATTCCAGGAGATTCTCCTGACCCTCCTCAAAGCCTCCCCTCCCATTTCAAGAGTCACTGTTTAAGTATTCCAGCTTAGATTCTTCAGTTACTATCATATACCATTGTACCCTAGAAACTAGTCTGTCCCACTTGCACAGGTGTCAGTGGTTTATTAACCTTTCGAATAGGTAATAATTATGAGCTCTTATTATGTGCCAGGCATGGTGCTCAAGGATTTTCATGCATCATCTTATTTGCACTGATGACATAGGTATAATATACCATCTCCATTTTAAAGGTGAAAAGTCTGAGATTTAGACACATTAAGCTCAAGGTCACCCAATCAAAAAATGGAAGAGCAAAGAATCTCATCCTAGCATCGAATCCAAAGCCTCTGATAGCAATACTATCCTCTACTTCCTCACACTGCAACATGGTACTAATAGTATCTCAGAGAGGAGGTATAGTATGGGCTATATCTGCCTAAGAAAAAGGGACTTTCTTCTTCTATATGTAACAATTAAATGGACTCATTCGTTCCCCAAAATACGTTGAACACCTGGCTGAATGTTCTGAGCACTGTTTTAGACCCTGGAAACAGAGTAATGAGCAAATAAGACAAAAATTCCTATCCACGGAGCTTACGTTCTAAGGAGGAGGGGGCAAATCAAGGAATAAGTACACATAGTAGGTGAACAAATATGTATCATATATCAGATTGTGACATATCAGATTGTGGAGAAAAATTAAGCAAATAAGAAGGACATGAAATACTGAAATACAACGGGTACAATTTTAAATAGGGTAGTTAGAGATATCAAATCAGTAGCCCATTTTCAGAGTGCAGTGCTATTTTGATTCTATATTCAAGGCACTAGCAAATGTCATTTGTTAAATCAATGCCTGAAACAGCAGAGTTGTTCCCATTAATGAAATGTTAAAACACCAGGCTGGCCTACATAAGTCATTTGGCTTTTATGCACAGAAAGTATATATAGCTTTCGTGATGCTGTTTAATTACATTCTATAAACTTTTGAAACAATTATTCTAAAAGACAATGCATTCTATGTTTTAATTCAGAATCAAAACATGTCCCAGTGGCGGGAGTGGGACCTCTAGGTAGGTCAGAGATTGAAAGAGGTTTGTGATGAGTATTCCTTTACCCAAATACAGCATCAGCTCTCTTCATTTTTGTAAGAAAAAGTATGACAACCTCTACCTATTTTCACTTGGGGAATAAGAAACAATGCCCTCTTAGGTACAGCTAGACCACAGACTTTCATCTTTTTTAAGGTCGGTAGAGGGGCAAACTGTCAGGATCAACTTCCAGGTTTACCACTTGTAAGTGGGATATGGGTTTCTTCAACTGTGGAATGGAGGTAATGATAGTACCTTCCTCTGGATGCCATTGTTGAAATTAAATGAGTTAGTATGCAAATTAAGCACTTAAAACGGGGTTTGATGCACAGTAAGTAATGAGTGTTTTCTACCATTAGTTTCAAAAATAGCTTTTGCTTTTCTAGCATTTACTACGTTCCAAGTACTAGCATAACAGCTTAGTATACGTCATCTCGTTTACCTGTAACAACCCTGGGAAATAGGTAATATTTCTTTCACTATTTTTACTGAAGAGAAAACTGAGACTCAGAAATAGTAACGGGCCCAAAATCTCAAAGTCAGTAAGTGGTGTAGCCAGGATCCCATCACAGACTGACTGCTGTCAAAGAGGAGTCTTTGACATGGATAATTTAGGAGAGTCTGATATAAAATCCAAGAGCCTGCCTCGCTCTGAGCCAGTAGGGCCACTACCATCAATACAACAGTGCACGTTCTCCGACTGGCTCCTGTAGTGTTTTCTACATCACTCCTGATTTAATCTTCCATAAGAGTGCACATCTTCTGGGGAAGTAGCTCCCAGGATTACTAAAAGTACAGTGATGCCATTATATTTTCTAGGTGACATTTTTTAGAGTGGTAATGCTAACCATGATTCTGTCATAAGAGACATCAAGTTTTTAATGAAAACTGGTTCACAAGCTGAGAGCCAGCATTAGTTGGTCCATATTTCTTACAAGAGCTGTTGATAATTAAGTGAAGAACTTGAAAAACTTAACCATAAATCACAATAGTGATCTGAAATAGGTTATATGTCATTTGTCAGATTTATTAGAAGTGTTGGACTGTTCCATTGGTTGGTAAACTATGGTCATGGGCCAAATCGAGCGCTACGACTTGTTTTTCTAAATGAAGTTTTAATGGAACACAGCCAGGCCCGCTCATTTCTGTCATCTATCGCTGCTTTCACATTACAATGGCAGCGTTGAGTATTGTGACAAAGACTGTACAGCTCCATAAAAGCTAAAATATTTATTATCTGGCCCTTCACCATAAAAGTCTGCTGAAATATTCCCATTTAAAAGTTTATTTGTGCAAATAATATATACTTAGTACAGGCACTGGTACGTGACAGGTATTCAAGAAATAAATGATAAATACATATTAAATAAATAATTTAGGATTCCACAAAATGACTATAAACAGGAACATTCACACTTATTACAGGCAGCCTAAATGAGCCACTAGTGTATCCCTTGCCTTCATCTTGACTCTGTCTTCCCTGGAGAAAACGCTTTGCTCATTAGATGGGAGAATCCTTGATTTCAATGGGCTCTAAAATTGCAAATTTAAGATGCAGAGTGACATCTAAAGATAAAGTTTTCTACAGTTTTATGAGTGACAGAGAAGCCACAGATGATTAAATACGAAAGGAAACAGATAAGACAGAAGAAGAATGTCTGTTAAAGTGAAATATGTATGTTGTGGAGGCAAATCCCACCTACTTTGATATATATTAATACAGTATCAATCCACATCCAGTATTGGAAAATAAACTCAGTTTAAATCATATTGAGTTAGCATAGCCTTAGCTCTTTACATGTCCTGGGTTCTTCATAACAACATATATGACAACTCTTTATTTCTACAGAATAACAGACTAAATAATAGAATAAAGTTACCCAGAAAATTTTCTTCACCATAATTCCAGTCTGATCTATCATGCCCCTTTTTGAGACTGAATCTTTACACATTAATTTTAATTTTTAACTTCAAGCATTTTTTTAATGCCAAACCTGGTTTCAGTGGCTGGCAATAAAAATATGCTAGACACATTATTCCTGCCATCAAGATCTTACATGTCAGAAAGGACGTCAGACCCAAAATAATGACATTTGTATTAGAACTAGAAATACCAAACAATAGCATTAGTGAATTCTTCCTTCCCTCCTCTTTCCCTCCCTCCTTCCCTCCTTTCTTTCCTTCCTCTCTACCTTCCTTCCTTCCTTTACTTCTTTCCTGAATAAGTATTGCACCTCCCAGGTGCCAGGCCTGGTTGCTCCTTGCAGGTAGGGTAGGGCAGGGACCCTCAAAAAGCCATCATTCTAGGGAGGAAAGAGAGACACATAAACAGGTTAACAAATGAAGCAACAGGATCCTTTCAGAATGTGACTATTAGAACAGATGAAATAAACAGGGAGATATGAAAAAAGTAACTCGAGAAAGGACTAGGACCACCACTCTCTCTAGAAATATTAACTTCTTTGGGTCTCTAGATATATTACGTGTTCACTAAAGTATCATCATCATCATCATCATCATCATCATCATCATCATCAAAGGTTTCTTTTCCATTTGTTTAAATCCCACGTTTCCCAAAGATGAGAAACCTTACACTCTAAGGGTAAAATGAGCTATTGTTTATTGAAGACCGTACTGTATGCCAGTGCTTTACACAAATTACCTCATTTATTTTTTATACTTACTTCTATTTTACAGATGAATATACTGAGGTTTGGAAGGATGAGATGTCTTGCCCATTGGCATACAGCTAGTAAGAAGCAGAACTAGAATTAGAATCTAGCTATGTCCACAGCCTGATCCCTTAACCACTCTACTGATACTACAAGGCAACCTAAAAAATATTATCAAAAAGAGACCGTGATGACTTAACAATCTGTGGTGAAAACTTAGTCCTTATAGGATAGTACCAGCATGCCATGGTTTTTATCTTATACCTCGTAGACTCAAATTGGTTTCTAGTCAAACAGTAAAAAGCTGATAAATGCAAAGATGCTTCATTCCATCTATTAGGTTAACACAGAATGTTAAAGCTATCACTCCTTACCAAGGATGCAGATTTCAAGGCAGGGTCAGAAATATCATAGCCCTTTATTAAAAGGTATAGTATCCATTACAACGTGTTTTCATGTCCTTCTTGCAATTAATCCTCAAACATAAGTTTTCATATATTAACTGTGGACACCAAGGCTCCGAAAGCTTTGAGTGGTAATGAGTGGTAAAGCTGAAATTTCAAACCAAATCTTCTGATTTTGAGTCCCATGTTTAGCACATTGGAAAGCTGAAAATCCATGGGAAATGCTGACTCTATGGGTTGCTGAAGGAGAGAAACATACCACCACCATTTTGGCTGTCTCTCTGAGTTCTTTCAGGACAGATAGAAAATTAGCTCTGTAACTTCAGACGGGCTCAAGCATAACATAGGCAGCCTCCCTATAAAGAAGGAATTGGCTGCCTCTCAGGTGCGCTCACCCCCATGCTAAGGAACTTTGTCTAAGATTTTTAGAAGCAAGACAACTAAATGCCCACTAAAAATATGGCAGCCCTGAGAGCTTTACTTCTATTTAAAGAACACCTCCGTTTCCCTCCATCAGTCACATTTTACATTTTAAAATATTCTCATTGATTTTCCATCCCCTGCTGCGTGAGCAGCTGAGGGATCGCTTGTCTGTATCACAGTCTACAATGTCACCCTTATCAAGCTATGTGTCCAGAGAAGCACAGGGGAGAGATGAGATTGGAAATATCTCTCTCAGAAAAGATCAATCTTTTTGCAGAAGTGTTATCACTAGCAACTGTGTTCACAGCTCAGAGCCAGCCAAGATACCTCATTCAGAATTTCTAAGGCTGGTTCCAATGAGAAAAATGAACTGGAGAAATAAACATACCCTAGAGATCAAAGGAAAGAAAATCAAAGCAGACGTATTAAGGCAGGCTTTTCCACATGCTTAGCCATCCGCCAATATTTACCTGGAAGAGAGAACATTTAGAAAAGGTTAAATAGCATATGCAACCCATGGCTGATAAACAGCGTTGTTTCAGCATGGCTTATGAAAGAATTCAGAAGGATATTTTATTTTCTAAATTGAGATATTATAATTTTGAATCCCAGTTTTGCCAGCTGAGTCTTTCCCTCCCCAGCATGTTTCCAAATATCCACCTCCTGTGAACAAGAAAACATCCAAGCAACAGGAGGGAAGCCAGACTTTCACCATACACAATCATCAGACTCTGTAATCAATACATTCATCTCCACAGTACAATAGTTGCTAGTGTTGTGGAAAGTTGTGCATCTAATCCTTGAGTCTAGCTGCAAATATTACCTAGTACGTAGATGTTTTCCACTCTGAGCAGAAGAACCTTGAAATCAGAAACAGTCAAAAACTACATTTCATCAGGACTTAGTATCACAGCGTGAATAGAAATATCCTCGTTAGCTGCTGAGCTGGCAACCCTTGGGTAGAAATATTAATTAGTTGTGCATTCTCCCTGCTCCACTCTCACATACAGCCTCTAAACCCAAATTTTGGTATTTGGTTTGCAAACCTCAGAAAAAAATTTTTCTTCCCCAAATTCAAGGTGTTATAATAAAGAGAAAAAGGAGACTTTGGAGTCAAACATATATGTGGCTTTGGTTCATTAGCATATGGCTTTTCTCAGCATTGGTCTTATTCTCTATAAAATGCAGATAAAGTAGGACTGTTGTGAAGAAAATACCAAGCACAATGCTTGGCACATAAAATGGAAGGTATTTTATACATCTTATTGCTCTCCCTCCCTTTCATCTGCTAGTTTGTATTGCTAGATTGGAATACCTTCCATTTTCATCCCATTTTCCTCTTTCTAGATCAAAACATATTAAGAAATACTGCACAGCCTCTATTGAACACAGAGTCTCAGAGTTTCTCAGAAAGTGAGGTTTGCAAGCACTCGAGGTCTTTCTTCCCCTGAGAGGTTTTGGTATAATTGAGCCCTAACCTTAGACCCACAAACCGGAACAGCTCAATGTTCCATCACTCTTTTCCACTCTTCATGTGTTTGTGCCTCTTTCTAACTTGGCTCTTGAAAGAAAGTACAGGCTTTGAGGGCTCATCCCACATCAGATTTGGGTGCAAAACTCTGTTATTTTTCCTCAAGGACCTCCCTCACACTTGGTATTTGATGATGCTTAGTAATTTTACTAGAGAACTGGAGGTAGCAGAGAGGAAGGGTCTGTCATGTTCTGCACAGAAGTATGCCATCCTGTACCTCCAGCTGTCATCCATGCTCTTGTATCTTACCAACAGCAGTGCCAACTCATGACCTTACTGACATATGCAGTCCTCCAAGATATAGAGTTCAGTTTCCTGTCCCCACAAATGTCTCACTCAAGAAACAGCTCTGCTTGATCAGTCTACCTTCCTCAGCACCCCTAGAATTGTAGAGAATGTTGTTGTTGTTTTCAATTTCACTGGACACACCACACACATTGACACTTAAAAATCTTATGTCACCATTTTTTCTTTTAATCCCTTCTTCTCCTTTCTCAAGCACCACCGAATACAACCCAAGTTTCTCTCCTGTGAATCTCTGCTAATATTTCCATGGGTATTTTCAATCAGAGCAGAGCCCAGAAAATTCTCCATAATTCTTGCCAGAATGGCTATTCTGGATGGAACATTTAAATATTAAACTTGACAAGTGGAGTTAAGAACCCATGCATTAGCATCTCGGGGTGGCTTCTTGTCAAGAAATGTAATCCACAACGCAGGATGTGACAGTCCATGATCTGCCCCACCGTGAATCACCACTCAGATTTTATTCACTTTTATTATACTTTAACTGATTTGAGTTGATTCCAAGCCCTTTTCCGGCCTCATCATTCAATTTCTAAGCCCAACCAATGATCTCACTCCATGATAGGAAGCACCCACATTGATTATAACTGTCTTTTAAAAATTGATGTCAAAACAGAGCAGAAAGATCAACAAGAGGAAAATCCCAGAGGCCCCAGTCAGTGTAGAAACTTGGCCCAATTCAGGTTTATATAACTGTCTAGTCAAGTTTATCCTGTTGGCTCATTTAATGCAACAAAATGCAAAGGGTCATTGATCACTTTGCTGTAGGCCATCTAAGAGCAAAATATCTATCCCCAGTAACAGGATACTTTATTAATAGGTAGCATTGCAGGACATGGACAGCCTCCAAATGCAGAATACATTGTTACCCTTTAAGAATGGCATCGGAAAATTAAAGCTAGCTGTTTTGTATTCAGTAACCAAGAAAATGTTTCCAGAAAGAAGTGCACTTCTGAAAAATTGGACCATTCCAGCCAGGGTAAAAAACTAGAGCCCAAACCCACACATACCTCTACAATTATATTTTAACATTTGTGAAAAATAAATATTTACTCAATAATTCAACTGTGCATTGAGCACTTATTATGTGGCAGGCACATGTACTAATGACCTCCCAATCTTTGGTGCAGTAGGGATTCAATAAGAGTTTGTTATTGATTTCCTTTTTCATGAAGCCAAAAATAGAGCTCTGATATTATACAATGTGGGGTCCAGAATTAATAAAGAGCCTAGTCACAAATTAAATGTACCTCCCATGATGCTCTTGAAGATCATTGATCATGAAAGTGGCACATACTCTTCAAATATAAGTTTACTGATGTGTTTGTCACCTCCTGTCATATGGCTTTGCCTTATTTAATATCAAGAAACCATCTTCACTATTTAATGTAGATACTATGTGACTAAAAGCTAGCCAAAGGTTTGAATGGACCCTGATACCTTTTATTAAATAACTTTTGTCTGTATATTTCTTTAAAAAGTCGTATAGATTGTCTTTAAATTGACCATACTCCCTAGAAAGGGTTTCAGTTTTTGCTTTCTTCTCAATGGGATACCTCTAAACCTGTCTATAACTCCATTTCTACAGCAATATTTCAGTTATAATGAACTTTAAAAGAGAAAAGAATAATAGGTCAGTAAACCAGGGTGTTGAGTCTGGAGGTGCACCATGTTCTTCATTAGCTATAGGAAATTAAAATGTACTCTAGTAATTTTTTCGGCACTTCAGGAAACTGCATCGCCTCTGTGAATGCAGCATTTAAGATGATTCCTGACCATCACTGTGATTAAAAACTGAAACTGCTCTTATGGTTTATTAGCACCTTGAGGGATAAGGACACTGAAGGTACTATTTCCCTTTGCCTGGTTTTATGACCCCCACATAGCAAAACCCAGTTGTGTGAAAATTATCACAAACATGTCTGAATATTGTGTTACCATTAGTAACATATAAGCTATATTTTCTAAGAATGTTAGAACTGAAGAGATTTTTGAGACAAATCCAGACTGTACATTTACTGATTCTGGAAAATGAGGTTCAGACCTAAGACCATGTGACCTCCCAGGTCTCCTCAGAGTCACAGATGGATTGTGAAACCGAAATATCGGATGCCAATTCCAGCTCTTTCTTCTGTACTCACTACACTTTGTTACTCACTAACATATAGAAGGACTATGCGCCGGCCTTTATCTCCCAAGGAAGAATGTCCAGCAAAACTTACGATTGCGCACAAATTTTTTTCTGAATCATACATAGAATCACAAAAATCAGATTTTTTTTTTCTGAATCAGTATAAGAATTCCAACTAAATCTCCCAGAGAACTTAGTATCAATTAACTCCCTATGACCTTGTAATCAGACTAATGAACTAATATCTGATAATTAATGAAAATGTTCTCAGACCCCATGTAACCAGATTCTCATAAGTGGCATGCTATTAATTAGGCTGAGACGCCAAAAATGGAAGTTTCCATTTTATTTCTTTATTCCATTTTGTTACTTCTGTTTTTTTTTAATTTTCTTGTTTGATTTTTTTTTCCCCTAGGAAATAGATTGATGTGAAGGATTCCTATCTTTCTTGTTATGACAACTTTCTTCTCCCTAATCAATACTTTCTAAATGTAGCACTCCAATTTGGGGCAAAAAACCATATATGATTCCAGGCTATCAGTATTTTCTACTAACAATATTATTATTTCCAAATATTTCATAAACATCATTAATAACAACTGGAAGTCTTCAAGTCACTATATATATGCTGATTTTTGTAATGATCTAGAAAGGAACCTAGACCTAGAGTCAAAAGACCTTAGTTCAATAACTAATGTCGCTACTTATATGTGAGCTGTATGACCTTTAGCTCTGCCTTTCTGAGTTCAGTTCCCATTTCCTCATCAATGAAATGGGAGTAATAACACCTATCCTATGGGTTTTACAGGGATATGAATACAGATGGTTTAATGACAATGAAAATATTTTGGTAATTCCAAGAAATTAAACAATTAACTGCTCTCAGGATTCCATTCAGGATTCAGGGTATTGACAAGAAAGGTGGCATTTTCTCCTGCATTATTTTGATGTCTCAGGAAAAAAGGATAGATGTCAAAAAAGTAATTTTGTGTATACGCTTAAGAAGAGGCCAACCCTGCCACTTTTGCACTGGACTCTATTCCCTCTTCAAGAACGTATTTCCTCCAATTGTCACCTTCCTCTCTCTCCTAGATCATAAATTTCCCGTGTCTACAGGATTGTTCCCTAAGCAAACAAAGTTGCTCTAATATCTTCTATTTTTTTAAAATGTGTTGACTCTTCATTCTTCTTTGGTGACCCCTCTATTTCTCTCCCTTTTCCAACAAAAGTCTCAAAAGAAATTTTTATAATCACTACCAACTTTTCTCATCTTCTCTTGAACCCACTCCAAATAGGCTTGTCTGATAAACAAAAGTTTTTAATAATATAAATAATTTTCTCCAAAACTACCCATTTCCTTTTACTCATTTTTTCCTGTCTTGTAGTTTTTCTCCAATTAACAAGAGCAGCCTAAGAATGCATCCCAACTATTTTAGTTTTGTCTTTACTCTGTATCTTTCTTGAGTCTTAATATATCTATAAAGTCATTTATAGTTTTTACTAAGTATTATAGTAATAATTGTCTCTCAGAATTGTTTCAAAGATTAAATGTTTAATATTCTTGAATATTTTATAATTTAAAAAGCAAAATACAACCCGGCAATTCCACGCCTAGGTATATGCCAAAGAAAAATAAAAACATCCACATAAAAATATGTACATAAATGTTCATAGCAGTACTATTTATTGTAAGCAAAAAGTGGAAATCACCCCAATGAGTGGATAAATGAAATGTGATATATACATAGGATGGAATATCATTCAATAATGAAAAGAAATGACGTACTGATACATGACACCAACATGGCTGAAACTTAAAAACATTATACTAAGTGAATGAAGCTAATCATATACAAAAGACTGCATGACTCCATTCATATGAAATGTTCAGAACAGGCAAATCTATGAAGAAATAAAGTATATTAGTGGTTGCTTAGGGCTTGGGAAGACAGATGGGAGGTGGAGAGTAACTGTGAATAGGTATGGAATTTCTATTCAGGTTGAAGAAAATGTTCCAAAATTAGATTGTGGTGAGGGTTGTACAACTCTGGAAATACACTAAAAACTCATAAGATGAATTTAATTATATGTAAACTGTATCTCAATAAAGCAATATATAAGGTTAACATCATCAGCCATAAATCAAGTGGATAGTATGCACCCTTTATATACATTGTTGGGAATCACACTCCACCTCTGTGGCTTTCCTCCAAAACTCCATAACTTAATGCTAACCATGAGAAAAACATCAACCATACTCGGATTGAGAGATAGTCTATGAAATACCGAACCAATATTCCTCAAAGCTATCAAAGGTATCAAAAATAAGAAAAGTTATAGAAATTGTCACAATGCAAAGAAACTAAGATGTGATCACTAAATATAATGTGATATCCAGGATAGCACCTTGGAACAGAAAAGGACATTAGGGAAAAACTATGAAATCTGAATAAAGTATGGTGCTAACTCCATATAAAAATTATTAATATTGGCTCATTAATTGTGACAAATGCACCATACTAATGTAAGATTTTAGTAGTAGTGGGACTTTGAAGTAGGTTTATGGAAACTGTATTATCTTTTCAACTTTTCTATAAATGTAACACTTTTAAAAAACAGCAATGTATAAATGTTTCTTAATGTTTTAGAAGATGTACTAAAAGTCAGTACTAGTAATGTGATAGTAGTTAGTAATACAAGGTTGCTCAGCAGGCTAGAATGGAGAACCTAGTTAGCCTCTGGTTTTTCATATGCAGCACACATATGCAGAGCTGAGCTCATGCCCACTCAAGAAACCATAATTTCAACTTTAACAATCAGATAGAAATCTATCCAGTTCACTTTTTTTTTTAAAAAAAAAGGAAGAAAAAGAATCCCTAAATAGAGTCTTTATCTAGAGGTTTTATAAAGATGACAAAAGGAAGAGTTGAGAAGGACTGAATCCACACTCTTATGAGAATTATATGCCAATATTCCACATAATTAAGTGAAAGTAAAATATATATATAGTAGGGCTTAATTTCAAAATTTTAAGCTCATCCGCACAAAAAAAGAAAAGATAATCCTTTACCACAGTGGCCAAGGACAGAGCTCATCCAGCTATTAGACCTTCTTTTTCTCACGCTGCTCTTCTCAACCATTGATGTAGAATGTTTTCTTTATGCTGGTATCGTGTCTCGTGAAACCGAAGAATAGAAGCACGGACCAAGGAGAGGCAAGGATTTGTAAAAGAGGATAGTGTATTAAAAGTAAAGAGTAAAGAGTCGCAGCTCTCAGAACGAGAGAGGTTCCCGACCGGGTTGCCCAGTAACTGAGGCAAAAGTTCTTACTTTTATACCTTCCTTTGCCTGCTTGGGGAAGGGGGCTGGCGCCTTCTAATGGAATTCATCTATCAGGTTTGTCCTGTTTACCCACCCTAAAGGGATTAACGAACCCATTCCTATCTATCAGATCTGCTCCTTTGTCCAGCCAAAAGGGATTTATGGGATTTATGAATTTATTAACCTCAAGGTGCATTCTCATATCTTTGTCCTGGAGTGAAGGAGACATTCCAGAATATGGAGTTTCAAGATATGGCTGCCTTTTGTTTATTCCACCAGGGACCTCCCTGTTTACCTAACAACATGCTAACTAACCTGTCTCACCATCTCTGCTGGTAATGTCTCTCTTTAAACACTATATTTTAGTCAACTGATTTTTACAGCCTCATTTCTTTGCCTTCAATATACTCTACAAAAATGGCTGTCTACTTCCTAGTTGACTAAAATGTCTCCAGGGAGCGGAAATTTTCAGAAAACTCTGCCTTGCAGCTCCATCCCCTTTGGCAGCTGCATCTCTCCTTCTGTCTTAGCAATGGAAGGCCAAGCAGCCCTCAGAGTGTGACATCACCTATCATACAAAAACGATGGCTTTTGTAATGGTTTCCACAAGCCTGCTAGAGAGACAGCTCCACTTCTTTACATGGTCTGCAACTGGACCTAAATTATTTCTGGTCCCCATGATATGCCCCACTATCTCATGCCTCCTACTTATCCTACACAAACCAAATCTCTGCAGGACCACTCTTCCTGCCTCTCTTTACCTTCAGATTTTGGCTTCGATGTGACTGAAATCAGCAAGCCCTCATTATCCACCCCTCAACCCCAAGTCCAGATCAAGTGCTCTCATAGAACCCAAAATTTCCTCTGTCTTAGCATTTATCTCATTGTATTATAACTACCCATCAGATCATAAGTACAAGAAACCATTGGCAATGGCTCTCTGGATCACCATCAAATCCTCACAGGCCAGGACACTGACAGGTACATAGTAGAGATGCAAGTGGATCTCCTAGAATGAATAGATCAATTCCTTCCCAATCAAAAATATATTGTAAGATCATTCCCCCTTGATGACTGTTTCATGCTGTTTCTCAAGGACACTTACATCCTATTCATATCACCCCATAGCCCATGCATTGCCTTGGCAAAAATGGAAATGCTTAAAAGCGATGGCCCAAAGGTATTTTCAAATATGCATTTTTGTCACTTCATTTCAGATAGGAATAACAACAAAAATAAAACTTTAGCAACCACTGTGAAATTAATTGCATATGAAAGACAATCTTCAGGACATTTCCTTTCTGTGTGTTTGCTCCCAATATTGACTAAGAGCTATTAAAATCCAAGCTATGGCTACACTAACGTGAACATTTTGGAAACTGATTCAGTTCAATCAAAGATATTTGAAATCAACTAAAAATAATTGTGAGTGGGATTACATGTATTCTGTATCATTCCACCAGAGACATAGTTTTCTATGGGTCAATCTTAGAAAATCATTATATGTGTTTCATTTCACACCTCCTTAAATTTTTAAAAATATATTTCAAACAAAAAGCTGAAATGCATCAAGGATTCATTTTATGAATTAACCAGTCTCTGCTTATAAGGGAATTTTTAATAGTAAATAAAAAAATTATTTGCAAAAATCTTCTAACAATATGTTGGAGTACTAGAACCCAGAGAAAGATCATTGTTAAATAGTTTGAAATAATTATTTCCATGTTTGAAGTTATTTAACATTTACTGAGGGTAATTGTATGTCACCTACTGTACTGAATCCCTGAAGCCAGAAAAATGAATAAACTTACCCATGCTCGCCGTCTATTGGAGAAAGGGACAAACAGCCCATTGCAGTAAAGTTTGGGAGTGATGTCACAATATGCATGAGGGTGGGGGTGAGGGGAGCTGTGAAAGCTCAGGGCAGAGAAACTAACCTCAAAATACATTGTTTTCCTTTGAGACAATGAGAATTGCTCTCTTGCTGACATTAACTGAGAGATGGGTAGATATTAACTGTGGATTCTATGTTTCACCTGACAATTGTAGAGAAAAATATAAAGCTAGATGAAATTCAATTTTTAAGTTCGGAAATTTAACAGCAATAAGTGTTTTGGATTTATACTTAGAAGTTAAATGTTTTGGCAACTATGGTGGGGATGACACAGCAGAAATCTCATCATTGAAATGCAAAAGACTTTCCTAGAGAGCAAAGTATAAAGAAAAAAGGATGGGCTTTGACTTAAGTACTTAGGTTGAATTACTACTCTGTCACTTACTATGCATGTGTCTTTACACAAATCACATGTACTCTCTAAACCCCAATTTCTTCATGTGCGGAATAGACATACTAGTAGCTTCCATGTAGAGTTATTATAAGCATTAAGTAAGATAATATTTACATATCTTTGTGACGGAGCATCATAAAGGACTCAAATGTGATGGTAGCAGTCTATCTGTAAATCAAGCCAGGGATTCCAAAGTAGGATGCTTAGTCCTGGGCAAGGAGAGGGAGGATATTGGCAAGTGTGAAGCAGTGATCTGATGTCAAAGAAGCTGGAGTCGTAGGCAGGGAACAAAGGCAGGGATGTGAGTGGGAATGATGATGCTCACCATCATCATAGAGATAATTACTATAGCTCCTTGCAAAGCTCAGAATATTTACCGCTGAATTAAGCCTTTGTTTCAGTGGTAAATGTGTCAAGTGTTGCTCTTGAAGAAAAGCAATCAGTTATTATCTCCCCCACCCAAAGGTATTCACTGCTACAATTTTAACGTACCCTTCCTATAGTTCAAATACTATGGTCTGTTTATAGTGTCATCAGTCAAAGGGTAATATTTTCATTGTGTTTTAACGTTGCAAAGCCTTTATCACATTATTTTATTTTCTCAATGTCTCTATGAAGTAAATGAAGCAATATGATCAGACATATCTCCAGGTGTAGAAATGGAAATACAGCTGAATGACTTTTATGAAGGTCTTAAAAACCACGTATAAAGTCAAAGCCAGACGATTTAAGTCTGAATTCAGGCCCATTCCCAGCCATTCACTGAGCACAGAGGTGAGAGAAGAATCTGCTAAATTATATCCTGTGATGATCTTGTCCCTGGGCCATCTTGGATTGTAAACCTCATCCTACCTATCGTCCTAGCTTCTGTGCGTTGCTTGTACCTGTGTACTTAGGACTACATTAAGTCCCAGAGTTTGTTTTCTCTGACCTCCATCTCCCTTTACCTTGAAGGAAAGCTGTGCAGCGGGAAGGCAAAAGCTTTGGATTTCCCAGACTTCGATTCCAATCCCAACTCTAAGACTCTACAACTCCCGCCAAAGTACTTCCCCGCATCTGTACCTCCATTTTCTAATTTGAAAAATGAAGGATGCAATACCTATTTGGGAGGTTTTTAAGCTTTTTAAATGTGGTAGCATATGTAAAGCATAGCGTATAGTGTCTGGCACATAGACATTCAATCACCATTGATTTTTTTGCTTAAGACACTTTATCCTTTTCAAACTTCTGTGTGACCTCATTTGATAAAGGGGAGTAATATGGGCTCCATGTTACAGACAAGCTATAAGAAAGGTTATGATCATCTCTCAGGATCACATATAGGTAAATGAAGATGGGATTAAACCTTAGGTCTCCTAATATTTGTCACAGACACTTTTAGTGTCTTGTGTCACGTCCTCTTAGGTGGACTCTGATTTCAGCCATAGGTACAGTGGATGGTTTCTGCATGCAGAGAACAGCCCACTTCACATACCCACTGTGCCCTGACTGTGTATCCTTTCCTCTGCCTCAAGGTTCTCTGTAAAGCCCCCAGGAGTTTCCTGGAAGTGCAGCACTGTTCAAGTCCCCAAGGGCACCCCTCTACAAATGGGAGATGGCAGCCAGTGGATAAATGCCCTCGCCTCTCTTTCTCTGGATAGATAAGCCTGAAGTGCCCTGCTTGATCTGCAGTTGCCCACAATGGGAGTAGTCTCAGCACCCTATTTTGGTTTTTCCTCCTCAATTGCACTCTCCTTTATACGCTTAATCCGACTTCGTAGGACCATCTCCCAAATACACTGCCTATACTTAAATCTTTTTCTCAGACTACATCTTGGGAACTAAATGTGTGTGTGCAGGGTGGGCGAGGGGGTGTTGATTTCATTTTTCTGCTTTGCTTTATCCTCCTTCATGTTTGCACTGCATTTCTCTCTATTTCTCTCTCCATAGGTCACCAAGATGCTGGCAGTGGTTGTAATTCTGTTTGCCCTTTTATGGATGCCCTACCGGACTCTTGTGGTTGTCAACTCATTTCTCTCCAGCCCTTTCCAAGAAAATTGGTTCTTACTCTTTTGCAGAATTTGCATTTATCTCAACAGTGCCATCAACCCAGTGATTTACAATCTCATGTCCCAGAAATTCCGAGCAGCCTTCAGAAAACTCTGCAACTGTAAACAGAAGCCAATGGAGAAACCTGCTAACTACAGTGTGGCTCTAAATTACAGTGTCATTAAGGAGTCAGATCATTTCAGCACAGAGCTTGATGATATTACTGTCACTGACACTTATTTGTCTGCCACAAAAGTGTCCTTTGATGACACCTGCCTGGCTTCTGAAATAACCTTTAGACAAAGTTGATTCATGAATTAGAAGAAAATGGACCACAAAGTAAATTTGTGCAGCCCCAGAGAGAAAAAGGCCAAAAATCATCTGTGAAGAAAGAACACATAAAGTCTTTGCCAATGATCCAACAAGTCCTGGCCCCAAAATACTTTAACCCATGTCAATGGCTCATATTTCAGTTCTGGTATCACAAAAAAATGAAGCAGACCTGTAAAATAGCCAAAGGGTGGAAATCGGAAGTGTAGCCCTTTCCATTTAATTTGAGAAATTCGCTTTAGTTTAGGGGCCTCTGATGTTTAGATAAAGTCGAGACATCAATTTACATTATTCATAATAACCTTATCAAATGTGATTTTCTTAACTGCCCCCCAAATTATTATACATTTGGTAATGTGAATGTTTAAATGTTTGTACTTAGAATTTCAACAAAGTACAGTGCTATTTCCTGACTATCTGAGACTACAGAGAAAAATAGAAAAAAAATACTTTTTTTATGGAGTAAAAATGAGAGTTCAGACAAATATGTTCACTATAGTAAAACAAAAAACACATGTCATAATGCTTGTAGAATTCTGAGGTGAGTTATATATCTTACAAAATAGATGGTCATCATTCAACTTTAATGTAAAATAAACCTCAAAATAGCCAAAATGACAAATTATGAGGAAATGTAGATTTAATTTTTAGACAAATCCAGCTCTCATCAACTCTTAGAGCCTCCTAAATGATGCGTGAGACATAAGGAATATTCAAATTAAATAACTGTGAAGAAATAAACTAACACAAAATTAATATTGAAAAGTATACCCAGGACAAGACGAAGTAGTTAAAATAAGGTTTCACTTTTTCTATGAAACTTTTAAGGAAGACAATCCTTTCTGAGCAAGTATTCTTGTATATAAAATACTGAGCCATGTCAAGTGAATAAATCCTTCTAACTGAATCTAGCTTAAAAATCGGGAACATTTTCGAAAGCTCAGTTGTTCCTGCCTGCTTCTTATTTGTAAGTTCTTTTTTTTTTTTTTCCAAATGCTAGCGATGTTTTGTTCACAGAGTCTAAATCAAAGCAATGCAAAATTCTATTGCTTTCTTTTCAATAGAGATAAAACTGATTTTATTCATAATCAATATCTCTTTATAGTTATGACTTAGACCAGCTATTCTTTTCCAGTGATTATTAGAGAGATGTGAATGTGAATTTGCCTAGGCACAGTGTCTGGTCTTACTTTAATCTCTTTCAAATCCCTTTGGCCAATCAGCATTCCCAAGTGTATAAATTGATCTTGCTGATGATTCAGTAATGGCTGGTTTTTAACGACTGGGCCAGAAAGTACTGGGTACATTTAAGTGTCCCATAGGCTGGAATTTTCCCTCTCCAGCCTGCATCGTTTTCTGTGCATTTTTTTCTAGATCCCGATCACTAATGATAATTACCCCTCACTACCTTCTTAATGAAAAACAGAGCATTCTGTTTTGGAAACTTCAGTTTTAAAATGCTGCTTCACGGAGACTCTGCTGTACAAAACCTCATTCCAGAATATGCTCTTGTGAAAATTGGCCTCATCCACTGCAGGAAAATATTCTTAATTTGTCACTGAATCAGTAAACAAAGTGTAAGCAAATATTTATAAGAAATACCCTAAAAGTCTATCTGCATGACACTAACCGACTTTTATCCTAGATTAACTATTAATCTTGGAAGCAAATAGATGGAGCATCAGAATGACCCAACCCCAAATCACAAAGCATACATACAAGTGCATACAAACACATATACACATGTAAATAAATTGCTTAACAAGATGTATTGGCATATCTTAGATTTTTTTCATTCGGGAAAGGAACTGATGTCATTGAGCATCTAACTAGGACTAAGGCATGATGCTGGTGGGTACTTAATTTACATTATCTTCATCAGAGTCTCACTACAGCTGTGATGTCCCTGATGATAAGACCAGGGGTCAGGGACCCCTGCAGCTCCCCTAAATTATGTAGATACTGGGGAGAGAAAATATGTCTTTTTATTTTCCTTTTTTAAGCCAGCATGCTGATTAAAATTCTTGTGGCCCAATGGCCTAAATTGTATATATACATATATATATATATATTGCAGGTTGATAATATCACATGTTGAAAAAAATTACAATTAGTCTTACATGTTATACAGAGACCACAGTATACCCTTTCCACCTTTGTACATTTACTATATGAGCTCAGTTTTTCCATTTTAATTTTAAAAAGTTATTTGCTAATAATCTGTTGGTTTTAGACCACATGGGAAATTCAAAGGAACATAGTTCACAGTGTTTCAACTCTAAAGCAAATACCGTTACGAAATTAAATGTTCTCATGCAATGTTGAATAGATATTTGGATTTACACAGAAGAGATATAACTTCTTAAAGTGTTCTTTCTCACACTGTACTAACTCATAAAGTATTTCCATGAAGAATCAAAACTACATATACCGTCAAATGAAAAATAAAGAACTAGATTAAAAATTGCTGATGGAGTGAAGTAATATTATTAAGGGCCTCCCTTAATAAAACTCTGTGCATCGTTTTATTACTTCCAATTTCATTAATTGCTGGATGTCTTTGATTAGATCTTGCACCTGAGGTAATTAGGTAAAGGTCGCAGATCACTAATAAAAGAAGCGAGCATAAATTCCCTCTTAGGACTTCACCATCAGTATTTTGATGTATTTCCAGAGCTTCAGTCAACACAAATATTGTAAATGCTGAAGAGAAATGGAAAAAATTCAAATTATATTCATTCTTAAACAGGTGAAATTGCACAGAACAATACACCTTAATAATATTTCAAAACAAGTGGGTGGTTTGAGCTAACTCACAAGTAAAGTCAAAGGAAAGCTATGGCCATAATACTTAGTTTAGTGTAACTAAATCTTAAATGGATACTTTAATTGTTTCATTTGCAGAAGAATGTATTGGAATAATAAGGACCATCTGTCTTAAAGCTGAGAGCACAGGGTTTTGAACTGCTCTTGAAGAGTAAAAGAGTTACATCATTCTAAACTATGTGAAATCTGTAAACATGATAGAAGTGAGAAAATATTAATTTTTGGACGAAAAGGAGATTTTAAATAGTTTACCCATGATTCTGTGAATTTTATAAATATTATATTCAACATTAAGGAATAGACTAAGAACGGCGTAAGGAAACTAGATAATGAGAGAGTATTCGGAAACAACTAGTCAGTCTCAGGTTCAAAGAAATTTTTCCCAAATATTTGGAATCACTTGTTCCCCCTAAAAGAAGCAGAGGATGAAAATGTCTAGCAATGTACTTTCTGTTTATGTTCCGTTGTCTACAGTAAATATCCATCAAAACCAAGACTTGGCTGAGCAAATATGTTTTCAGAGTAATACACATGAGAAGTCTCATATAGCTCTGTAGTGATAAACATATTTTTCTCTCTCCCCTCCTCCGCTATCAAACTCTTATCCCTCCATAAATATCATTTTCCTCAGAGCAGGCAGTTTCCTCTGACTTCATTTAAGACTAAACCTGGACATGAAATATCTTAAGTAAAAGTGTAAATGTTTCTTCAAAATATGTTTATTTATAAGAAAATATTTTGTTGTTCTGAACACTTTCATGTTTTCATAAACTCATGTTTAAATTATGGAAAAATGATGGTTCTAGAATTTCTATTTAGCTGACATCCCCGTTTTTATGGTAGAAATCATCTGTAGAGTTGAGCTGCTCACTATGGCTTTTTCCTCACAGAACAAAAAAGAAGCTTGGCATTTCAGAGGTTTCAGTGAAAAACCAAAAAAAAAAAAAAAAAAAAAAAAAAGAACAGTCAATATGTGAAAAAAACACTGCAGAAAATAAAAACCTCTTCCTAATCTTAAGGCTCTCACAGTCCTTGAAAAAACTGAACAAGACCAATATGATATCATTTCAAGATAACAGTTTGGCAATATTTAGACTATAAATTAGAAAATTCATAAATGTTTTAAAGAAGCAGTTATTAAAAGTCTATTTAGAAGTGTCGAAGATGACTTTCAATATAAAGATCATTGACATATTATGATTCTATTTTATGAACTATAATTAGAAATATTGATTAACTTAATTATTAACTTCATTGATTTCAGGAGGGAGGGAAGTTCAGATAAAACCCTATAATATTTTTGTTTATATGTTTGGTCTACAAGTATACTCTCAAATCACTCAACAGAAAAATCTCACAAGAGTTGCACACTGGGGAACAGTTTTGTTACCCACCAAATGGAATGCACATGCTGATGGAAACTAGATCTGTATGGCTCCAATTTTAATATTCAAATAATCTCTTTTGAAACAAATGGTTGTGAATGTTTGTACAGAATGTTGTCAGGATTGTTAACATTCTTCTACCCCCAAGCACATTCATAATAAATCCAATTTGAGGTGACTGGTTTATGTTTTAGAAACTACATCTGGAAAAATAAAGGGGCTGAATGAAACAGGACAGCCGGAACAGCACACTGTCAGATCTGTCAATTCTGGATCCAGCAAGGAAACAACAGTTTTATGGCCAATAACAGCAAATCCACACAATGATGGCCTGTACGTCCTCACGGAGGAGCATGTGGGTCAAGTCCATACCACAGGCTCTCAACTAGAATAATGGAAATGAAAGCACTTTGAAAATTATAAAAGTTAAAAGGATGGGATAAACAATGGCATTGGCTAGAGTTTCTGCCACTTATTTGAGCCCAGAAGCCACACCCATCAGTGACTATTTTGTTCCTCACAGAGCAATAGACTAATTTTTGTACACGTGGCTGTTCTCTGACTTGCGAAAAAGAGAGACTATGAACTTTCTCAAGAATATTATGGACTGATATGGATAAAGATGACTTTTCAGAAAATAAAAACAAACCCAGCATAGCAGTAGACTAAGACCCCACCTACCGGAGGTCTGAGTTCAGAAGTCAACAAAAACAGTCTCTGTATTCCTGAAATGGCACAAAATGCTCCCGTAAGGAAGCCAGATGTTTACTGCCTAGCCAGGAATGATAAACTACTCCCACTTTGGTGTGTATAAGAATTACGTAGGAGCTTTCCTTAAAATGTGCTTTATTTGGCCCTGTCCCAAGAGATTTTCATTTATTAGGTGATTTTGATGCCTATAGTCAGTCTTACCATACCCTGAAAACTACGAGTCCTGCTCCCCATGTAGAAGCTCCAAGGCTCTTGATTATCGCATAATTCTTAATAAACACACTACATGGAAAACTCCTTGAGGATAAGTCTATTGCATCTTTGTATTCCATACATTATCTAAACTTGGATGATGTCCCAAAGTCTGATCAATGAGTGGATGAATCAATGAATCCCAAACTAAGCAATACATTTGGAGGTCTTCTGGTGATGTCCAATTTGCCTGCAGATCTGTCTGCACAATAAGGCAACTAGTTCTATTTGTTTTTTATTTTCCTAAATAGCTCCCTTGGCTCAGTGAAAGACACTGCATTAAGCATGCTAGATCATGTTCAGAATAATCCTTTATGCATGCAATGATTGACATTTTCATGCCCTAATTTAATAATGAGAAATAAAGATGGCTAACACATTGCCTCCACCCTCAAGGAGATTACAATTTAGTAACAACATACCAAATTGTGATTTCAGAACTACCAGCAACTGAGCTCTTCAGAGGAAAAAAGAAGGTCAATAGGACCTGGAATCATTAAAGATGACTTCGTAAAGATGACAGCACTTTTTTCAAGAATACGTTTGGTTTAGATAGTTAAAGGAAAGACGATCCATGTAGGAGAAATTAGATGAGTGAGGGCAGGGAGACAGCAATAAACCTTAGAACAAGGCTCTGGACCCGGAGGCTTTGTGCCCAAGGCAAGTCCATTTCATGGGGGAGTGATTAAGGAAGGCAGCTAGTCCTTTAATATTTGTCACCACTAGTAAGGCCCAAGTAAAGGAAAAGGAAAAGAAATCAAGGACCTACCTGTACTTATATTTGGTGAGGAAATAGTCACTCATACACTAGAATATATAGAGAGTTAAAAAGCATATAGGTTGGCTATGTTGATTTTCTAAACTTTGTAAATTTCATTGATAATCTATAAAAAATGTAGTAGTGCATTATTTGTCTTATAAATGTTATAATTTTAAAAGTATTATCATAGTCTTAATTTTCCAAGTGCAGCATATATATACATACATATATGTATATATATATATATATATATATATATATATATATATATGTATTTGTTTCTATATTTTATTGTCACCAAATATTTAAAAGTGTTTATACCTGTATATATTATTCAGGGGTCCATAATAACTGCAGGTTAACCCAATTATGCTAAACTTAGAGATCAGAGCTAGCGCGGGGAGCTTGGCCCCTTATGAACTTAAGCTTCAAAATTAAATAGGAAATTGAAAAGCATGTAGTGATTAGCTTCAGATTCCTTGTGACAACATTGTGTACTTGCATGTTGCTTATGATGTGCTTCTGAATGCATTGGCTTGCTTCTATCGATTCTAGAAAGTTGTATGCTGGCTCTCTTTATCACTTGGGAATCAATCGTTGCATCCTTGTGGAACAAAGACTCTTCTTTAAGAAAATACAGGTATTACATGTTCTGCTGTGGGAAACTGTATCTGTTCATATATATATATATATATATATATATATATATATATATATATATATATATATATACATATATTGAGCAATAAAGCTTCAAACTGAAAGAACTGGCTCTTTACCTTTCTTTTTCTTCCAAATTATTTCATTTTTGGTGTAAGTTGACCCTAAACCACTTGCCCAGAAGAACTTCATTTTAATCCAGGGGCACCTAACATGTACCACTGTGGTTTTGGGAGATGATTATAAGTAACACAGAGACAGACATTTTTCATTTTAATAACAAATTTTGTGTGTATTGGACCAAATATAACTAGCTCATCAAATTCATGATGTTAATAATATTAATTAGTTCATTTAATATTGCTATTAGATAAAGCAAAAACCATGAGAGTTATATAAGTGGCAGGTAACACTAAAATGATCATTTCAAATGTCTCTAACTGTCCCTTTTTGAACAACAGAAAAGTAAACTCAATGGCTTGTGTATTATAGTAGAACAGATTCTTCCATTACCATTATAATTCCAACTAATGTCCAATTTACCTGGAATAGTCAAGTCAAAAATATGCAAACGATAAAGTTCACTTCTGTGTAGAAGGGGGTTTGGCTGCTCTACTAAACAGGCTCCATTTGATAAAGTTCATTTGGGCATGTAAAGGAAATACTTGTTTAAGTACATCTCACACTTTGCTTGAATGACCTCATCCTTTAATACTTGGAGAACATGGGAAAAATAAAATGAAACATACATTTGAAACTCTGTAGAGTTCTTTGAACAAGAGAGGATTAATCCTCTCTATTCAGGAATAGAACAACCTTGCCACCACTAACACCATCTACTTTTCGGTTGTTCTTATATTATAATATCTAGCACCTCCAGCTGTATAGCTTTTCCTCAATTCCCCCGCATATTTGGTTTAGTCGGATTTTACAAAGTAGCACATTCTTCTTCCTTAGATCTCCTGATAATGCTACAAAAATCAATGAAGACACACCTTGGCTTACTATGGTTAGTAAAGTGCAGTGAATAGCACACTGCCTGGCACATATGGATGCTTCAAAAATATCTGTTAATGTATATAAATGAATGTGCTTATTAAAGAATTAACTTTAACGAACAGAAAGCATTTTATATCATAGATAATACTTCTAAGAGTGTAGGTTTCAGGTAGACACTGAAAGTCTCAAGTCTCTTCAATTTCAAGCACCATCCACTTATTCCTATTAATCTTAAATATGTTCAGCTTCATGATTCTATACTGTTTCCTCTGACAGGAAAACCCACTAAATGTCCCGCTCCACACCTCCCGCTCCACAAAACTACCAGCTCTGCTGATAGATTTCTTATAAAAGGTAGATAATGTAGATGATTCTATGTAAATAAACCACTGGTAGCAGTCCCTTGTGGAGCTTTGTGCCACATCTCCTCTTTGGCCCCCATGATTTCAGCACAGCTGTGGTGGACAGTTCCTCACACGTTGCCTCTCTCCCATCTCCAGCAAACCAAGGTGACTCTGCCTGTCTTCCTCACAGCTGTCTCCAAAGTGGTGCAAAGCTACTCACCTTGAGCATAAGTAGCCAAGGATTTCAGGGAGTTAATGCCCCTAGAGACAACATACGACAGTAAGGGATGACAACTAATAGAGAAATGCTCCAGCCTCTCATCTTCTGAGAGAGTATTTCTGGGGCATTTTCAAAATTATTCTTCATAAGATCTTCAGCATGCATAAGCCCCCACTCTCCATATTGGTAACCAGCTCAAAAGCACATGCTTCATTAAGTTTTCTTCCTTCTGTGTCTCACTTTCCCAATTTCCTCACTTCTGCTTCCTGAAGTCAGCTCCAAAATATAACATTTGCACCCAAATCCTTGTTTGAAGCCCAGCTTTGGGGTACCATCAATGCTACAATTTTTTGAGTGGATGTCTTATGATTGATGGATCAGAAATATCATCGTGAGAGATTGACACCGAGAATAGACCTCAATGTATTTTCAATCAGGGGTTGCCTTCTAAAATCTCAAAGAGCTGATATTGTATATCAGTTATTACTTCTAGTATAACACACATTTTATAAATCACAGGAAATAATAGTTATTCCTCGATTCTATTGAAACTTAAAAGATTCTTTCATTTAATTTCATTTTTGTTCTCCTCATTCTATCTCATGATATTTATACTCATAAGTATTAATATTTGATACAGCATATAATCATTGCATCTATAAAATGGAGATAGAAGCATCTAATTCATGCATGAATTATGAGGATTAAATTGAATTACACATAAAATCAGTTATAAGATACATGGCCCATGGTATGCACTCAACATTTTTTAACAATTACTAATTAGATTTAGGACAAGGAGCTCCAACCATGTCAAATCACAAATATTCATTGAGAAGTGCTGTGAAGAAGGCACTTCCCTAGCTCCTAGGATAAGGCAAAGATGATAAGAATTCTTCTCAAGAATCTTACAATCTGGCTGAAGAGACCAAATGCAAGCATTTAAAATTTAGGTAACAGTACAAAATTTAACTACCAGTTCACGATGCCAAGAAAAAAAAAAAAAAAAGAAATGCATAGTTCCCTAAGTATTAACGCAGAAAATAATTACCAACAAAGTTCAGAAGAGAGAGAAATCACTGCAGGTTTAGTCATCAAGAAGAGACCTTGAAAGGCATTGGAATATGAGCTGAATGCTAAATGGTAGTAAGCTGTGAAAGAGAAGAGAAACTATGTAGTGAAGTAGATGGAAAGGGGGGCATTCAAAACATGAATATATATGATGGTGTGGAGACAGAGGAGTGTGATAGAAACTATGGGAAATGAATTTGTTTATAATAGACTATCAAGGGCAGAATAATGATCTGAAAATGAGATAGCACTAATTCAAAAAGGGAATTTAGTTGGGGTATGTTTCATTGTCAAACTAAGAACTTTTTCCTGGAACTATCAGGCCTGAAAATCATAATACTGTTATGTTTGTGTGACTGAATGTTTGTGTCCCCCTGAAACTCACGTTGAAATCCTAATTCCAAGGTGATGGTGTTTGGGGGTAGGGGCTTTCGGAGGTGATTGCATCATAAAGCAGAACCTTATTAATGAGATTAGTGTTCTTATAAAAAGACCTCAGAAGCTCCCTCACTCCTGCCATGTTATTTGGCAAGAACTTTACCATCTATGTACCACACACCAAATCTGTCAGTGCCTTGATCTTGAACTTTCCAGACTCTAGCACTGTGTGAAAAAAAATTTTATTGTTTATAAGCCATCCAGCTTCTGTATTCTGTTATAGTAGCCCAAGCGGGTATGACAAATACTATTTTTATTAACTTGCTTCTGGTTTAGTGTAAGTACAAAGTAAGCGGAATAAGAGTACTCTCTTTGAACCTGTCTGTAAACCTAAATTATTCCCTAATAATATGTTTACTGAAAAAAATAACAAATGTTTGTTGTGGAAGTCCAGGAGGAAAGCAGTTTGATCTAGAATGTTTCCCCTATACAGCCCCACATTATTTTGACATTAAGATGGTTTTTAAAAATATTATTCAAATGGCAAAAGTAGGCAAACCCTCTTGCCCGAATCACTAACAAAGTTCATAACTATCCAACCACAATTCAAGTGTAGCAGGGCGTTTTTGCAAGGAGCCTTTTGAATAGCTTTCAGTTGAGTCAGTTAGCTTCATATTTTGTTATATAGCTGTATAAGCCAGAAAAGCCACATCCTAACCCCAAACACACACACACACACACACACACACACTGCCAGATTACAGAATTTACAAAAGTATAAAATAATAGGGAGCCCAGAGTGACCGTAGACATCTTTCTTTCTCCACTTCATCCACATAACTGTTCATCCACTGAAATATATATCTACTGCATGACTTCAGTCATTCTCGGGTGTTATAAAATGGTTGACTCCGTGGAGTTTCTAATGATTCTACCTTTGCCAACTTCCCTTCAGAGAAATTCTAGCATTAATGATCAAATGGTGTTTTAACTTTTACCCCACACTCCACACCTTAAATGTCACATGTCTCATGTCTTCAGCTATGATGGCAGGTGACAGGGTTGTGGCAACTTCCAAGTTCTGAAAAATAGGTGACAATAGCAACAATTAGAATATTTGTTTGTTTGTTTAGCTTCTTAGTCTTAGCTGTAATTGGACAGAAGGTACAGAAATATCTTGAGACATTACCCCAACAGTCAGATGAAGAGAAGAAAAACAAGAAGATAAAACAGAATCGATGAAAATAACTTCGAAATAGCATATTTTGTGTTGGATCTATTGGAGAAAATCTTCTTTTTGAGTTTAGGATTCAATATTTAATATGAACACTTTTATTTTATTCCCAATCAGTCATTTATCTCGAAAGAATGAAATTGGCCACCAGATGATTTGAGATAGCTGAAAGAATCATTGCCTTTGCTTAGATCATCGAACACATTCTTCTTAATGCCAAGATATAAGAGATGTGGAAACACTGGTTTCTATAGTCAAATGGTGAACTACAGCTTCTTTCAAATGGAGCATTTGCTAAGTTTACCCACATCATGTACTTTTCACCTAAGCTGTATTTCACACTGTCCTTCTGCTTGCTGATCAGAAATAGCAATGGGTGTAATTAATATGAATTGCTGTCCTTTAATTTCTTGTGTCAGTTATACATGTTTGGGATTTTTGTAAAAATTAATATTGCTATGCCTTATGATTGGCATGATATAGCAAACGGAGCTACACTTAGAAGACACAAAGCAGTTGGGACCCAGCATCAAAACTGCTGCCTATAAGAAGCAAGCACTGTGTAGAAAGCTGGGGTGAAGGCCCATCTATCTACAGAAGTGGAGAGGGAATCCATTCCATTAGGGAAAATGGGGTGCATATAATTCAATTTAAGACAGCCAATGGGAAGTGAGCGTCTATGATGTCCCAACACTATGACTGGTAGAATACAAAATACACTACATATATTAGATAACAGGAAGTCCAGTGTAGAATTGTTTATTGACTCAAAAGAAACCTGAAAGAATTTAGTGCTATTCAGAAACTAACTAGGCAGACATCAATGTAAATAATCAGAGCCACACTGAGTATCATGCTGTGCATTCATTGCAGTGATGAGCTATGTGCTTACATAGAGCCAACTGATGTCACAACTTATTTGAGAACCTGGAATAGGACTGGGCCTGCAAGGAGAGAGCTAGCGGCCCCAGGCCTGGGAAGGCAACGGCAGAGAGTCAAAGACCAGACAGACCTGACCTATTTCCTCACCTACTTAAACATTGTGATTACTATTCGGATAAAGGAAAATTTCAGTCTGTCTTTTCAGAGATGGGATGAGCAGAAACATGTGTTACCCCAGCTGTTTGCCAGAGCAAAGCAGGTACATGTTTGAAGAATTTGATCTGTATGTTTTAAATATTTTAAACAAACAGTTTTTATTGGAAAGAGAAAGAAACCCCTGTTTACTGGTTTAAAAACTCTGATTAACCACAAAACTAGGAATGAAAGAATGTTCCAGAATCAATAAAAATTTTTAAGATCTCTTGCCTGTGTGTGTGTGTGTGTGTGTGTGTGTGTGTGTGTGTGTGTGTGTTCTCATACCAAAATCTATAACAAGTACCAGGATAAATTTCAATATTTGGGATCACAAGTAACAAAACATGCAGATTATAAAAGAATAACTTAAAGGATTGTTTTGTGTCAGGATACTTTATGTGCTGAGACTTATGTAGAGTTTTTAGGGGAAAAAAGTTTTGGTCATTATATGATGGAAAACAACCCATACAGTTTTTGCAAAGAAGAGTGTGTCAGGAATTAGACGCTTTAGTCTTTCAGAATCCCACTCAGTGGGAGAAAGGAATCAATTCAAAGGGAAGATGATCTCAGTGTTCATCAGTTGCTACAGAAATTGATGAGTCCAGTCTTCGTGAATATCAAATCACAGTATGGAAACTTACTCTAAACGTTTGAGACTTTAGAGCAAAGCAGATCTAGGTTGAAATCCCAGCTCTACAACTACTTGCTATGTGATTTCAGGGTGGCTGTATAATTTCCCTGAGCACCTATAAAATGACCAAACTAAAGATTTAGGTAAGTATGGGTGAGAAATGGGTTCAAAGTACCTGGCACATTAATACACTCATTAACAATAGACATGGGTATTGTGAGAAATTTGTAAAAATGTCAAGGTAAATTGGAGCTGCCATGTCTCGTAAAGCTATTTGAGCATCGTGGAAAGCATCAAAATTTCTAATTCTCTTCACCATCACAGGCACAGGAAGACCACATATCCCAGCTCCTCTGCAATTGGGTGGTGTCATATGAGTAGTTGTGGCTAAACTTTTAGGTTGAAGTACTTAAGATACAGCACACAATTCATGCTCTCTCTCCCTGCTGGCAAAATGATAACATATGTATATGACAGAGGTGACACAAATCAAAATGCTTGGCTCACTAACACATTCAACTAGAGAGTCACCCAGATTTGCATCAGACTATACATGAGTAACAAGTGAACTTAGTTGTGTTAAGCCAATGATACATTTGGTTTTTTGGGACTATAGCATATCCTGACTGATCACAGCATTTAGTAGAGACAATGACCAACTATAGATATAAAAGAGTCAGAGTACATATGTGCAAAGAGCCTGGGCCTTTGTCTCAGTCTCTTTGGGGTGCTATGACAAAACACCATAGACTGGGTGGCTTATAAACCACAGAAATTTATTTCTCACAGTTCTGGAGGCTGGGATATCCAAAATGAAGGCACCGACAGATTTGGTGGGTTGTTTTTTTTTATATATATATATAATTTCTTTTTTGGGGGAAGGGGAACAGGGCTTTATTGGGGAAGAGTGTGTACTTCCAGGACTTTTCCAAGTTGAGTTGTTGTCCCTTCAATCTTAGTTGTGGAGGGTGCAGCTCAGCTCTAGGTCCCGTTGTTAGTTGCAAGGGGTGCAGACCACCATCCCTTGTGGGAGTCGAACTGGCAACCTTGTGGTTGAGAGGACGCACTCCAACCAACTGAGCCATCTGGCCATCTGGGAGCTGAGCGGCAGCTCATTGACTTCATTCTAGTTGCGGAGGGCACAGCTCGCTGGCCCATGTGGGAATCACACTGGCAGCCCTGTTGCCCAGAACTTGCTCTCTAACCAACTGAGCCACCCGTTTGTCCCAGATTTGGTGTTTTCTGAAAGCCTGCTTCCTGGTTCATAGACAGCAATCTTCTCACTGTGCCCTCACATAGCAAAAAGAACAAAGGATCTCTCTGGGACGCCTTTTATAAGGGTACTAATCTCATTCCTGTGGACTCCACCATCATTACCTAATCCTCGCCTAAAGGCCTTCTAATACCATCACCTTTGGGGTTAGGATTTCAACATATGAATTTGGAGGGAACAGAAGCATTCAATCTAAAGCAGCGTTAAAGTCAGAATTGGGTTTGAACTTTCCCTCTGCCCTTATTACCTGGGTGTCCTTTGCAATTTACTGAGCTGTTTCCTCATTCAGAAAATGCAGACTATAACCTTGCTGGGGTTGCTGCGGAAGAGTAGAGATAATGTATGTAAAGTACCTGGCACCCGGTAGGTCATCATCATTACTATAATTAACATTTGTAAATAAAACGAGCAAACACCTCTCCATTGCTTTCTGCTTTCCTGGCTTTTAACAGTCTCCTGACATTCTGGGGAGATTTCCATAGCTGGTCAGATAAGGCAGGCAGGGCCCACTGGTGGAAAACGGTCATTAGTTTAGGGGAAGAGGAACTGGATAGAGAACGAAGAGAGCCTTAAAGATGGCTCTCAAATGAAAATTCTTTGATGCATTTGTGCAACTTCCTTTTACTGACAATATTTTCATGCATTAGAACATCTCCTTTGTCCAAATTAGAAATTTGTGAAAATCTTTCTTTGCCTTCAATAGATATATTACCAAAAAGTGGCTTCCTTGTTTTAAGAATGTGCAGTAAAAAAAATCAATAACATTCACTATCTATTATACCCTATGCATCATGCCAAGCGTTTTGCATGTATCATCTCATATAATTCTCACAAGATTCCCATGAGATGTGTACTATGTATTTCCTTCTATAAATGAAGGAACTCTGCCATAAAAAGAACTGAGAACATGTCTCATTTGATTTCTAACACTATTCCATAATGTCTTGTTATTATCCCTCACTCACAAGGACGAAAACTACAACTCAGAGAGATGGGTAAATTTATTGCTTTCTTTCTTTTTTTTTTTTTAGAAGCTTAAAACAGCATAAATTTATTATCTTAGAGTTGTGGAGATCAGAAATGTAAAATGGGTCATGGGGCTACATTCCTTCTGGACACTCCATGGTAAAAGCTAGTCCTTTGCCTTTTTTAGCTTCTATTTTTTGATTTTTACTTATTTTTTAAGATTGTTATAAATATAGAGCTAACATACAATATTATATTAGTTTCAGGTGTACACCATTGTAATTCAACAGTTATATACCTAAAGAAGTGATCACCATGATAAGTCCAGCAACCATCCGACAATGGGTACATTTCTTAAGGTCACACAGCTTGCAGAGAGCTAAGGATCACTTGCATCCAGACAGTCTGACTTCAGAGCCCTGTTTAGGAGCTCACATCACATCACATTGTGCCCAAGGGCTCGGGGCACATAAGCAGAGACAGAAACCAGCCTTTTTGTTGGACTCCAGACTCCAGGGTCACATTATAATCTTTAGCAGCACTAAAATATATAGTTTCTCCCACATGCACACATATGTCATTCAAAATTAAAACCATCCGAAATTATAAAACCAAACTTTTACGTATGCTAAAATTAAAATAATTTCTATCTAGCTTTCCTGACGTCAAAACTCTAATTATAGGTGTATGAAATAAACTTTTCCACATTTTTTTTGTATCAACTCTAGGATGATACCACTTCTTCCAATCTTCTATCTTTGATACAACACAAAAAGAATACAAAAGTCTTCCTCATCAGATTTTAGAAAAAGACATCAAATGCAAATAGGCTGAAATAATGGAAATGCAGCAAAAAGGATGATTTTCTCTGCCAATAATTTGGCACTAATTCAAAGTGCCCTAGGACAAGAGTGCAATGTCTCTGTTTCCAAGTGAATTAAAATTTGCAGACACAAATGAAGTCACATTAGCCTTAGTATACAGCTTCACTGGCTGGTCAATTCACCCGTCTAACCAGAGGGCCTCAGCCTCCACTTTCGTTGTTTCTTACAGACCTGGGGGTGTATCACAATGCTCAGGACCTCTCTTACCTTGTTCTTCAACTTCTGCCCCCCTCACGAATGCAAAACCACCCGAGGATAGCGTTTCCTAGCTGCCATGGCTGCCAGTTCTCACCGTGATAATGCCGCTTTGCCCAGGGAACCATGTCCTTTGACTTCTAAAGGTGCAAAGTTTTTGAATTGCTGAAAAAAACTGCACTTCTTTCCCTGCTCCATGTAAAATGTGCCTCTTTCCCCTATTTTACATCATCTTTTATAATAACCTTGTTCTGGATACCACTGCTTGTGTTCTGTGTGTAGCCATGATTCCTATGAAAATAAGCTCTCAGCTTCTACCTGCAAATGTTCTCTTGCTAGAAGATCACATCTGGCCTGAGTTCAGGCTAAGGAAAAACATCTACCATCCTCTGCCTTCCTCCCCTCATCTCTGCTCTCAGACATTCATCACAAAATTCTGCCTCTGGTGTGCCTTTCTGCTTGAATACAAATCAACTCAGGAGTGCAGACAATGAAAGGCACTGGCCCACAAGAGCAGCAGACAGAATCACAGTTTAGATTCAGTGAAAATTATAGTTATACTGAAAATTAAGTTTGAGGAACAAAGTAGACATGCTAGTTTACTCTTCTTTCTGGAACTTAAGAAAAAAAAAAAAAAAATGTGAAAGAAGAGAAAATCCCAAGGATTACTTCGAATCCGAGTTCAACCCTCCCCCAACAAGAGGCGCTAAGACCAGCAACAGACATGAGTGTTCCTGGTTTCAGACATTCTCTCAAGCAGAACTAGCCTCAAGCATTCAGATGGGATGAGTGAGGGGCAGAGCCAGAATGAAACATATTTGGCTGTCATTAGACAGTAAATGACTAAAAAGACAAATATCTACTTAGTTTGACCAACTGACACCTGATAAAATGGAATTTTGCAATGAAACAAGATGATTTCGCTGTTAAGATGCTAAAACCAAATGTATTCAGTGGTATTTATTTTCCTTCCTGCTGTTATTTTGAAATCCTCCAGACTGACCTGAGCTCACAAAGCAGTCATCCCAACCAACTTAGACCTGCTGAATTTTTCCACTGCATGTAGAGGGAGGTCACAGAGTCTATACTATATACTGCCCCCACAATCCATAGCTGTTAATTTATGGATTCACAAATTCACTTTTATGGTGAAAGGCTGCAGCATTTCTCTCTCCATGTTTTAGAGACCATCAAATTTCTTATTACCTCCTTCACAGATTTCCTGAGAGAGAGAGAGAGATCTAAATCTTCACCTATAGGTAAATATAAAACAGAACTTTCATTAGCAAATGAGGAATACAAACCAGAAGCTTAATTTTGGTTTGTACATGTAAATCACAAAGCAACAGCTCAGCCGAGCCCCCTGTACCCAATAAGACCAGAGTCAAATTATCGTTCGTTAAATGGAATCTTAGAAGTCTATTTCCCTCTTTGCATATTACCTCTCCTGGAGAAAATTCCCCAGCAATTAAAAGTGTTGAATTTATGCAGAGTGTCTGTTACACAGATGAAACCACACATAGAAAATTGGGAGACACATCACAGCATCAAGTGCAGCAATTAAGAAAATTGTCTTTATGCTTTTCTCTGAATAGGAATGACTGAATAAATGACTGAGCAACACAGCCACTTCATTACCAAGAGAACCTGATGAAGGAGAGGCACCTGGGGCCCCAGGGGATCCAAGAAAAGTTAGAAGGAAGAATAGTCAGAAGCAAGTGCAGCTCAGTAAAATATAGGAGCCCAGCCAGCTGCTTGCAAATAAAACACAAAAACAAATGAAACTTACAGCTCAGGTGCAGTTCACTGAAACATTAGTCTGAGTCAGAAAGAAGAAATAAAGTAAAATATAATGGCTATGAGGCACGTAGGAAAAGGGTGGGATCTGTGCTCTGAAGTTGTTTTCCCTAAGTTTTCAACTACCTAGCACAGCTCTCCATCCTGCCTATATTCCCACCCTAATCCGAACACGTTACCATGTTTCCCCAGAAATAAGACCTAACCGGACAATCAGCTCTCATGCATCTTTTGGAGCAAAAATTAATATAAGATTCGGTCTTATTTTACTATAATATAATATAATACCAGGTCTTATATTAATTTCTGCTCCAGAAGACATATTAGAGCTGATTGTCCGGCTACGTCTTATTTTCGGGGAAATACCGATAAAAGAACTGACTGGATGGTGAATACACAATGTCATATATAGACAATATATTACAGAATTGTACACCTAAAACCTATGTAACTTTACTAACCATTGTCACCCCAGTAAACTTTAGTTTAAAAAAAGAAAGAAAGAAAGAAAAACCCTGGTATGTTCACTTCTTTGTGCTTCACCAGAGAGCAGGGCTGGTGCAAGCTGTCGATTCTTAAAGGAGCTCAGGAAGAAAGCAGTCATTGGGCTGGGTTCTCAATTGCACCCCAATGCCTAGTTGGGATGGAGCAAGGCCTTGGTTAAAGGTCATCTTGGGGAAAGTAATGAGGAATCACTAAAGACTGAGGAAGGGAATGTGGGAAGCAGTTCCCAAATTATTTTACAATAAACCTGGATTTCCCTGAGTTCACTTTCAGTTTGAAAGGCCTTTTATAGGGGGTCAAATACGAGGTCAGACAATTAAATTTGCAAACTTGTTGCAATGATGTTGCTAAACTTTTTTGATATCAGAGGGATTATTTATTATGAATTTGTACCAACTGGACAAACACTTAACAAAGTTTACTATTTGGAAGTGCTGAAAAGGCTGTGTGAAAAAGTTAGACGACCTGAACTTTTCACCAACAGTTCATGGCTCTTGCATCATGACAATGCACCAGCTCACACAGCACTGTCTGTGAGGGAGTTGTTAGCCAGTAAGCAAATAATTGTATTGGAACACCCTCCCTACTCACCTGATCTGGCCCCCAATGACTTCTTTCTTTACCCGAAGATAAAGGAAATATTGAAAGGAAGACATTTTGATGACATTCAGGACATGAAGCGTAATACGACGAGAGCTCTGATGGCCATTCCAGAAAGAGTTCCAAAATTGCTTTGAAGGGTGGACTAGGTGCTAGCATCAGTGCATAGCTTCCCAAGGTGAGTACTTCGAAGGTGACTGTAGTGATATTTAGCAATGAGGTATGTAGCAGTGTTTCTAAAATGAGTTTGCGAATATAATTGTCAGGACTTATATAGGGATGGTGACAGGAGACTAGATTCTCGATGGTGAGTACACAATGCAATATACAGATGTTGTATTATAGAATTGTACCCCTGAAATTTATATAATGTTATTAACCCATGTTACCCAAATAAATTGAATTGAAAATTTTTAAATGTTACAGGAGCATTTAAACTTATGTATCTAGCTTTCATTGCAAGGAAATATTTATAAGAGAGAAAAAATTAGAATCAATGTAAAAATTCAGTATTAAAAGATTAAGTAAACTATGGTATTCTTACAGAAGGAATTCCATGGAACCATTAAAAAGATATATAGCATTTGTGTAATGATCTGCTTTTACATGTACATATACATGTGTATAATTTGTATATGTCGTTTTTATGTAAATTTTTAAAATTCTTTATGAAGTGAAGGTCACCTGAGCAAACCCCTTGTTTGTTCCCGTGTAGGAAAGTAAGCACTCTTAGATTTGTGTAAAATTAAACCTTTTGTAACTTCATCAGGTCATGATCTCAGAAGAGTTCCCTGGGAACCCATGGGACTTCTGAGAGTCAGGGAATCACAGCCCTGAGCTTAGAACTTAGGGAGACCTGACGGGTCTATCTGGGATTGCTCTGATCAGGTTTCATTGGCAAGAAACAGCAATATGACATAAACTTACCTTGATGAAAAGCATAACTAGCTAGGGGCTTTCAATGGAACCTTAACACAAGAGCCTAAGAGTTTGCATGGAAGGGCTGATTCTGACTCTGCATGTGGTTAATTTCGGAATTTCTCTGGAACCAGTTCCTTGGGGCATAGTGGTTGTGTGTGCTGGGAAAGATTGACTAAGCTAAGAGGACTAATTTTGGGAGTCTTGGGAATCCAAGTGTGGAATTTGGATGAAGCAGAGTGGGAAAGACATATACTCCACTTACTCTTTCAATTCAGAACTGGCCAGCTCCAGCACGGGCACCCACAGAACCAGTTCTGAGTGACTCCCCATCTACTGCTTAATGACTGCTTGATTCCAGCTGTGTAAAAAGTGCCCGGGACTGTGCCTGGCTTTTTCCACTTGAGAGCAGATCATTGATCACAAATTTATAGGTGGCTCCTCTTCTTAGAAATAAGAAGACTAGAAGATTTCTCTCCATAATTCCAAACAAGGTATGCTTTTTATTTCTCCATGTCAGCTTCTCCCACCATCTCCCTGGAAAATTAGTCATTTTTGTGAATTGTTTACCATATATATCTAATTATTACATGGTGTGATAACAATTAGATAAATCACTACATGAGTCAGCTTAACTCTGTTTTGTTTGAGTACAACAAAACATTTTATGTTCTCAGTCCTCATAATTAGCTGTTTTTATAATGTATCAGTTGGTATGGTTTCAACTGCAATAACAGAAGCCATGATTCATCAGGCAGTAAGAAACTTTATTATTTCACATAACAAGAAGTACAGCAGTTGACTGTTGGAGGATTTGATTCAGTGGCTCAAGCTAGGATATCAGGGACCCCGATTTTTCTATCTTTCCGCTCTGCTAGCTATAGTATTTTCTTTATCCTAAGGGTCCTTTTTGTTTTGGTCACAAGATGGCTGCCTGCAGCAACTATAGCAACATGGTTTCTTGTTCACATCGAGAAGAAGAGAGAGAGATTACTGCCAAAGAATGGAAATAAATCTGATTGAACCAACTAAAGTCAGAAGCCCGCTTCTACATCAGTAACAGTTGCCAAGAGAATGTCACATGCTGATTCCTTTAGGCTAAAAATTATCCACCCTTGGTACTGGGGACTGTGTCCAATTCCCCTTAATCATGTAGCCTGTGTGGTACAGGTATTGATACCTGAGCAAAATCAGGATTTGTGTAGGAAGAAGAAGGGGCAATGAATGTCAGGTAGCTAGAGCCAGTAGTCCTTGGTTTAGTAGTCATGGGGGGGGATTTTATGAAGAAATGGATGTAGGAAAGAGAGGAGCTGTGGACCAAGAATCACCTGGGAATAACTCACACACTTAGAAGACTGCAGGGGCACCTCTATATTTTGAACTACTTGAGAGAGCAAGTTTCTAAAAGTTTTAAAATATTTCTGTTATCAGTATGCAAGTACAGTTGGCTCTTGGACAATGCAGGTTTGAAATTCACTGGTCCACTTATATGTAGAGTTTTTCCAATTGACCCTAGCAGTTCAATTGACCTGACAAGCCCAGTTCAAATGCAAGTTGTTCGAGGGTCAGCTGATGTTTGGGAATCTGAGTATGTGGAGGGTCCGACCAAAGTTACAGGTGGATTTTCAACAGCTCATGTGGTTGGCACCCCTAACGCCTGCATTGTTCAAGGGTAAACTGTAGCATGAAAAAGAACAATGGTGATGGCCTGAATTCACATGTTACTTAATTGATGCCAGTAGTGTTGGGCCGGAAGTCACACTCCTGCTAAATTCAAAATACCCCATTGTACTCACACCAAGAGTTCATTTCTCAACATTTCCTTCGTTGTGGGTGAGGTTGTTAGATTCCCTAAAAAAAAAAACAAAAAAACAATTGCTGGTGATAATTACTCTCCCTGTCAGCCATTCAGACACAGCTGGACATGCCTGAACATCCTGCAGGTACACAATCTTGGTTTCCGACGGAGAGCCCACTATTGTAGCAACCTCCAGCATTAAAACTAGAATTAAATCTAAATGATTGAATAGTCTGCATATATCCAAGTCTAAGCTGTACTCTGTAGAGAAATGAATAAACGATTATTGAAATCCATTTTACCAAATGGAAGAATTGATATGATCTGATTAAAGCATAGCCGGCTGGACTCCAAAGACCATTTTTTTAAACCAGGCTTTGTGATCTAAGGCAATGATTTGAGTTGATAAATTCTTATAGCTGCCTGTAAGTATTAGCTTCTGTTAACTTTGATTACACATTCTCCAATTCATAGACCCATGTCAATTAGAGTCAGTGAATGTAAAAATCATGAAATTTTATTTATTAAGTAATAGTTTTTTAAGTACCTACAATGTGCCAGGAACTGTGCTAGGTGAGGGCCACCTCTGTCCTCAGTTGTAAATTGACATATGTATAGCTACAATGAAATAGGCTTTGTAGCCTAGAGATCTGCAAAGTGCTTTGAAATCACCCGGACTAAGTGGTAAATTCTTTCTAAAGATATCAGGACAGCCTTCACAAAGGAGGCAATGTTTCTAAGAGGTCCTTAAAATGGGTAAAATCTTGAGATAAAGATTTGAAAAATATACATATTCAGAAAAAGGGAATTTTATGGGCAAAAGCACAAACTATGAGTAAGCATGACAACATCTGGGCTGTAAATAGGTACGCACATTGTTAAGATGATTTCAGGAAAGGAAAGGCATGGAGAGGTGGTGTAAGAATCAATAAAGAACAGAATTGAGATTCTAAAGACACAGGTTTGAATCCTTATTCTGTCACTTAATCACTACTCATCCGTAGATTATGAATTAATCTACCTTTTTTTTTAATTAAAGTTTATTGGGGTGACAATTGTTAGTAAAGTTACATAGATTTCAGGTGTACAATTCTGTATTACATCATCTATAAATCACATTGTGTGTTCACCACCCAAAGTGAGTTCTCCTTCTGTCATATATTTGATCCCCTTTACCCTCATTTACCACCCCCCAGAATTAATCTACCTTAACTGCTTCACAAGGTGATCTCTGAACCTGCCCTGGATCCACTAGACACTGATATTCATATCAAAATAAAATGTCATTTTATAAAGGAGATTAAAGTATCAGGCTATTCAATAAGCCATTTAGTCATTTGCCGGATCCACCTGGAGACAATAACAATACAAGTGACTCCAAGAGGACTTTTAGAAAGAAAGGAAGAAGAAACCCCTTTGGGCAGACAGATCTTTGGTCCCTTCCCATCATAGCGTGTTGATAGCTGCCCCACCACGTCACTACCAGTGTTAACCCTGCCCACCCTGAAAATATGACTAACTTCTTGATATAATCTAATTCTCACCATGTGAATTGACACTCACTTAATTTGAACTTAATTTTTTTTTCAGTTCAGGACAAGCAACCTTCTTCAGTACATTTTACTCCTTCCCCTTATTCCTGGTGTTTTGGTAAGTCTTATCACCAATCAAAACCAATAAAAACTAAAAAAAAAAAAAAAAACATAAATTAATATGCCACTTGGCAGGATAACCTACTCAGATTTTTCATTCATTGAAGTCCTCTAAAATTGTTTCAGTTGCAAAATGGAGAAGTTAATTCCTGCCCTCCAAGTTAGGAAGTTATGCATTTTAACTTTCATGTCAAAATGAAAGATAGGCTTAAATGGAATTTCACCTTTCTTATCTTCTCCTCTGATCCAAAATATATTTAGAAAGAATTGAATTGTTAAGTGATTAGGGTTTTTTGCTATAAATATCTTTATTTTTAATTTGATTGTAGTATGATCAAATAACGTACTTCTTATTACATCCATTTTTTAAATAATTTTTATATTTAGTAGACTAATATGTAGTATCTTTTCTTAGTGAGACTTTCTTTATCCATGTATATAAAAATGACTATATATTCTTGGTTCATGGGTACAAAGTTCTCTTTATTAGATCCAGTTTGATAATTACATTATTTAAATTTGCTATATCCTTTTTTACTCTTTATCAATTAATTTTGAGAAAGATGTGATAAATTTTTCTGCAACAATTGTAGGTATGTTCATTTCTTCTTGTATTCTGATATTTTTGCCTTATGTATTTCATAGCTATGAATTTAGATGTGTATAGGCCGTATCTACTTGTTTGGTATAAATTCTCTTTGTCCTCTAAACTATACAACATCTCTTCAAATTTAATTTTCTCATCCCATAAAGATACATTATGGTAATTCATAGAAATGTACTTTTTCTCTGTTAACATTGCCACCATGCTCTTTCACTTTGTTAATATTTTCTTAGTACTTTTTTTGTCATTTTATTATTTCCAACCTTTCTGTGTGCTGATTTTCTTTCTCTTCAGTGGGTCTTTTGTAAACAGGAAATAAATGGATTTTGTCATGGGGTTTGTTGTTTGTTTTTACTACAAAATACTTTGATAGTATTTCCTATTCCCAAACTTGAGACATATGCCATAACGAGTACATCGTAACAGAAGATATGAGAAGGAGGACTGTTTTTGAAATATGGGGCATATAACTTGTATGTATGTCGTAGTGTTTGTGGCTTTTACTTGAGCAACATGTGACCGCCATCATTTTTAGGATAAGTTAATGCTACCGACTAGAGCATCGTCCTTCACATGTACTTACTCTTTAGTGTATTCTTTAAAATACCCTTTTAGGTATGTACTTTTATAGCATACCTAATCTTTAGCATATACTTTTAGGACACCAGCAGCAGCATAAAGAAGCTCAGATATGATTGTTATTCTGTATAATCTCATTAAATTATCCCACAGGTAAAATTTATGTAAATGAGATATTTCTAACCAAATGCAGATAAAGAATCAGAAGCCTTGGAAACAGTAAGCCAAATAAATCACTTTAGGCAGACATTGTCACAGAGAAGGCCAAGAGGAAAATTCTTTTAAAACATATTTTAATTTCTTAAAGTTTCTCTATAAAAATTCCCTTACTTGTTTATCACTTAAAAGTGTTATTATTTTTCTTTTTTCTAAAAAACTTAGTCCAGAACCAGAATACATATACCCATGGGAATCCATTTTCATTGGAATTCATTATGTTTCACTTCATTGGTGTTAGTTTGTATATATGTTGACCCTTCATTCTTTTTTTTTATTATTGGGAAAGGGGAACAGGACTTTATTGGGGAACCGTGTGTACTTCCAGGACTTTATTTTTTTCCAAGTCAAGTTGTTGTCCTTTCAACATTAGTTGTAGAGTGCGCAGCTCAGCTCCAGGTCCAGTTGCTGTTGCTCCTTGCAGTTGGCGCTGCCCACCATCCCTTGCAGGAGTCGGGGAGTTGAACTGGCAGCCTTGTGGTTGAGAGCCCACTGGCCCATGTGGGAATCGATCCGGCAGCCTTCGGAGTTAGGAGCACGGAGCTCCAACTGCCTGAGCCACCGGGACGGCCCGACCCTTCACTCTTTTCCATCCTCTTTTCCCTACACCTTTGTCCCTTTTCTAGTGATCTAAATCAGAGTATTTTCCAGCTCTTCATGGGGTATGTCATGAATAAATCCCAAAGCTCTAGTTCAATGGTTAGTGAAATGTTCCCAAATAGAAGAAAGAAAAGTAGATAAAATCAGCTCCTGCAGAAAAAAAAAAAAAAGGAGTAAAGAGATGCCAGTCAACTTATTAGATATTGTTTCTTTCATTTAGAGAGTAGACATCTAAAATTAGAAGGGCTTTTCACTTTTGACTTGGACTAGACATGCCCCAACCATGGAGAAGACATGGAAGAAATGTTGGTCCAGTCTGCTATAATTCAGAGATTCGTGTCCATATTTTACAAGATGAATGGTGCATGGCCAGAGCTAGGAGCAGGTAAAATTAAAAAGGGGGCCATATTTGTTTTAGCATCATTTCTTGACGGGACATCTAGAGTTCTGTGTTACAATCCTATACATACATGGTTGTACATGCATATTTATATATATAATATTCAATGGACTTCAGTGACCAAAGAAGAGAGAAGTAGGAATGGAAGGAGGAATACAATTTAGAAGTATGAGTTTGGGTTAGTTAGACATTAAGTTGGAATCGGATTTTTAAAGTAATAAAAGACAATATGTAGGTGTTAGAAATGAACACAAAAAGGAGCAAGTGAAAGCAAATTCTTAAAGTTATAATATGAATATACTGATCAGGATGTATTAAATAATCCTGTAGCCTCAAAACACTAACACCTCACAAAAGGCATGATTTGGGAAAGCAGAGTGGTAAAGTGAAAAGCACCCAGTTTTAGAATCAGACGGGCCTGGATTTAAACACTGAATCTGCCATGTACTTTCAGTAAACGCAACTCTGCATCTCAGGGCTTCCCTCTGTTAAATTCGGGGTGATAAAAATACAAACTAAGACTGGTTGTTTTGAATAAAATAAAATCGTGTATAAAAATGTGTGAATCATAGAAATCTGTCAATAAATAACTGGCATATTAGCACTGAATTATTTGGTGTTTTTATGAACAATCAAATGTCAAACAGAAGGTTAATACATTTCTTTCTTCTAAGCTGATTATCAAGTACAGGAGATCCCCTGTGAAATACCATTCATTAGAAAACAATTCGACAGTGGCGGCTCATATGGTCCAAGGAGCACTGCAAGATGCATTTCCATCAATAACACTTTCTGTCACTGAGGAGACTGTATTAGAGTTGAACTGGAGTTTGTGAAGGTGGAAAGGAAAACATTTAGGACTATTCTGTAATGATCACATCAAATACTCATGTATTCTTTACTTTAAATCTACAAGGTAGATATTATGTTCTCTATGTTATGTATAAAGCAACTCCATTCAGTTGAAGGAAGCTAACTCCAAATTCCCACAGCTCATCAGTGGCAGACAGGGTTCAAATTAGACCTGATTGCAAAGCCCACTACCTTTTTATCACATAATAATGCGACAAAGAGTCTGTTTTAGAAAAGCGGTCTTCTAATTTTCAATGTAACTATGATTCAGAAAAAGAGATTGTGCATGCTGACTTTAGAGAAAAGAATTTAGAGTGACATGTAATCAAATGAGAATGACATTCAAAATTCCATCCTGTTTCTCTCAGGAGAATTTTAAAAATAAGAGCTCATACTAGAACAAAAACAATAAAATTGGCATGATGCACCAGAACATTGGTTTAGTAACCATGAGAGCTGAATCTAATCTCTTTTGTTTCAGTCTTAGTAACTCTTTGTGAAACTGCCTGTGACATAGGTTCAAATTCCGTTTTCCAGTGAATGTGTTTGCTCCCACTAGTCCATTTCTAGATGCAACAGATGTTCCTTCTAAATGACTGATGATTCAAAGCTTAGAGGAAGGCTTTTGGGAAGTCAACTTCTCTGCTTTCTTTTGCTGTACTTCAGAAAATTCGATACACATTTTATGTGGAGAGTTTAAGGGTTATTTTCCAGTTTTCTCAATAGGCTGAAAGGTCAGAATGGTGTGTTGCATTCTTTCACCATTCATGCACAATATATGCACTGGCCATTTCTAAACATTCATCTTCTGAGGCAGTGCTCATAAAATGTCTACCTGATTCCCTACCCCCAAAATAATCTGTGACTTATATTAAATCACTAAAATGCATACCATAAAGTTTCTAATATTAAAAATTTAAAGATTATTTCCATCAAAGACTTTTCCATAGAGGTTCCCTAATTCTTGTTCCAGAATGCATAATTTTTGATACTTTTGTATTAGAAATTCTGTTGGCTAAGAATATTGTAGCTATTCAAAGCCTAGCCTAGAGTAATGGCCATCAGATTAGAGAGAGATGTTTACACTTCATAGATATAAATGGGATACAACACACAAGAATGGATATATTATTTGATGCACAAGATGAAGAATAGGGAGAAATTGAGATTGAACACTGGGTTTATGGTAGAGTTGGAGAGTAGGAGAAGGTTCAATTTAGCATTCATTCAACGGATATATATTGAGCACAGGCTGTATATAGACTCATGCTGTCTTGGGTGCTGAGGAGAAATTGGTGAATAAAACAATAGATCAAGTCCTCACCCTACTGTGGTTTATAATCTATTAACATGCTGACATTCAAGTGGAATGTCAAACAGCTGACTTTAGTGTTCTAGAGAGATCTCTGCTAAGATGTGTCATTTGGAAGCTCCCTCCACACATGTTTTGAAACTTTACTTGATACCAATGTAAGTTTGACAATCACTAATGTAGGCACTGGAAATGGAGCCATGGACAAGACACAGCCTCTGCTATAATGGAGATTGCATTCTAGTGGGAGAAGACAGACAATAAACCAAGGACTCTATGAGGTGTCAGGTGGATAGAAACGCTATGAAGAAATATAAACCAAGGTAAGAGGAGAGAAAGTGGGAGAGTTAAGGATGGTGTTTTAAATAAACAGAGAGGGTCAGTTTGTCTCTCCCATAGGAAAGAGAGAGAGGGGCCATGCAGACGTCTGGGGGAAGGGCCTTGCACACGAGGAAATGGGAATTAAAACTGAAGTGCTTGGTGTGTCCCAGGAACCACCAGGAGGCCAATGCAATCAAAGCTCAGTGAGCAGCAGGAGAATGGGATGCAGAGGCCATGTAGATTTGTGAGCCATAATAAGGGTTTTGGACTTTCTTCTCAATGAGGTGGGCAAACACTGGAGATTTCTGAGAAGAGGGGTAACATGATTTGACATATAACAAAGGATCATTGGCTACTGGATGAAGAAGAGACTTCACACAGGGTTACTCCAGATTATTTATATCGGAAAGCTCACCCCAAATCATTATTAACTTGTTTTCTACTTCTGTCCTTTCCCCTTCTTACTTTCCTTTTATAGTCACTCCTGACATATAGAGTCAGCCTAGAAGAGCTGCCTTTGTAGTTTCGGAGACTGTTTTGTTTCAGAATCAGAAGCCAGGATGGTGCACCCACAGGAAGCAAGCAGGTTCTAGACTGATGTAAAATTTTAGGAATTATTGTAAAGGAAGCCTTTACAATTCCTCCTACATTGTGGAGGCAGTTCTTTAAAAGTAGGGATTCAAGGCAGAAATCCCTTTCAGAGATAAACATTCATTTCTCTGGGGGCAACACCAGGTGCCTCAGGAATCTGAAGGCAGCAGTAAGTCGCAGATGATTTGGCTGGCAGAGACAGTAATGAAGAAGAAAAACCCATGTTCAGTTGGGAAATGAAAAAAGGCTAGCATGGCTGCCTTTCAGGGGAGCTGGGATCTAACTGAGGTGTGCCAGGGGAATTCCAAACAACTGAGCTAAGTGGAGAAAGCAGAAATGTGAGAGAGTCAGCTAAAGAAAAGAAGCCACACAGTTTTGCACTGAATTTGCTCAGGTCCACAGAGCTAGAAGCTTTGAAGTTGCTTTCAGCATGAGAAAGTTCTAGAATCTTTGAAGTTGCTTTCAGCATGAGAAAGTTCTACTGAAAAAGGGTTAACTTGTACCTACGTGGTTGAAGATATGTTATGTTAGTGTGTACTTTTTTTTAACCAAACATCAACATTATTTTTGCTTATAGATACAGTTCAACCAGACTCAAATAGGGTTGTTGTTTTTTCAGACTGCTTTTGCACTTTCTCAAACCCTTAAAGCACACAGCCATGTGAGTGCTACAAGAATCCCTCTCATTTCTAGCAGGGACTCCATGTCCTCAGCCCTGATACATGTTAGAATCACCAGGAAATTGTTTTAAATTTGTTGCCCCATCCAGAGAAGGAGAAGGCAAGCTACAGACCAGGAGAAAATATTTACAAAAGACATATCTTATAAAGGATTGCTACCCAAAATACACAAAGACCTCTTAAAACTCAACAATAAAAAAATGAACGACCCGATTAAAAATAAGCAGAAGACCTGGACACCTCACCAAAAAAGATATACAGATAGTAAATAAGCATATGAAAAGATGCTCCATATACATGTCACCAGGGAAATGCATATTAAAACCAGAATGAGATACTACTACACACCTATTAAAATGGACAAAATTCAGAACACTGACAACAGCAAACGGTGGTGAGCTTGTGAAGAAATAGGAACTCTCATTTCTTGCTGGAATGCAAAATGATAGAGCCATTTTGAAAGACAGTCTGGCAGTTTCTTTCAAAACTAAACATATTTACCATACAATCTAACAATTGTGTTCCTTTGTATTTACCCAAATGAGTTGAAAACTTCCATCCAAAAAAAGAAATGCATGTGGATTTTTATAGCAGCTTTATTTATAATTGCCAAAATTTGGAAACAATCAAGGTGGCCCTTCAATAGACGAATGAATAAATAAACTGTGGTACTTGAAGACAATGGAATATTATCCAGCGCTAAAAAGAAGAGCTATCAAGCCATGAAAAGACATGGAAGAACCTTAAATACATATTACTAAGTGAAAGAAACCAGCTTGAAAAGACTACGTACTCTGTGAATCCAACTATACAACATTTGGAAAAGGCACAACTATGGAAATAATAGAAAGATCAGTGAATTGCCAGGGTTTAGTGGGGAGATAGGCAGAACACAGGGGATGTTTAGGGCCGTGAAAATGTATGACAGTACAATGTTGGAGACCCGTATAACATTTGCGGCCCATTTTGTCCAAATCATAGGCTGTACAACACCAAGTTAAACTGTAATGTAAACTATGGACGTTTAGTGGCAATGGTGTGGCAATACGGGTTTATCAGTTGTCACAAACGTACCACTTTGGTACAGGATGTTGCTAGTGGGACAGCCTGTGTATGTGTGGGGGCAGAGGGTACATGGGAACTCTGTACTTTCTGCTCAATTTTGCTGTGAACCTGAACTGCTCTAAAAAATTAAAGTCTGTTTAAAAGGGGAAAAAAATGAAGCTCCAGATCCCATCCCCATCCCAGTTTTACTGGTCAAGGGTAGGGCCAACACTTCAATGTAATTTTGCTCAAGCTCACCAAGGAATCCTGAAATGCTGCCAAGGAAGCATGTCAACCAGGTGTCAGGCAGATAAATAACTTCTGGCTTTTGGCTCTTGCTGAATTCTAATCAAATTAGTGTTTACACAGTTCTTTGTAATTCTCCACCAAAAGGTATTCATCACTTTTTCCCCCCTGTGGTACTAGCAAAATGCCAAGTAATCCCTCACACGGAGGAAAATAGGAAATTAAAATTTTAAACTGCAAAATTAAGTCTGTAAGTTCAAGGTTTGCTTATGCTCTAAAACTATATCTACATTTCGTTTTGTCCTCATCCCCCTCTAAGGCTTAAAACCTATCTATCGGCATCATAGCAGTATTTGAAGCTCTGAACAAAGGGAACTGCAGCAGCCATTCTGTCATCTTACTATAAAATATGAAACATAGAATAAACAACAAATAATAGTGATCAAGTGACAGATCTAAGTACATCAATTAATGATGGAGACATTTTGTTGGCCAGGGTAGTAACTGAGAGGCGAAGACTGGCAGATGGCTTGTTTTGAGGTAAACAGTTCATGAGGACCGAGGATATTTTTTCTATTCCAATTAGCCATGTCTTCTTTAAAAGAGGAGGGTCTGAGAAACCAGGTCAGATGCTGGTTCGGAAAACATTTCAATAATCTGACAGCTTGGAAAGATGAGTAAATTATTCACAACTTGCCTCTATGCTGTGACATGGCTGGCCTCAAGCCACTATACTTCTTCCTCCTCTGATTAAATGCCTTCTGTATGTCTATTCTCTAAAGAAGAGTGAAATATGGACTTTGAAACGAGTACCTTGTGTTCTCTTGATAGGAGTCTTTTAGGTCATCAAAGGATCCCATTACTAATCAAAGCAAATCAACCTGTAGGAATCATAACATTAATAATAGCTCACATTTGGTAGTGTGTCAGATGGGCACTTGTCTTATTAGGGAGACCAATTCATAGACTGTATAGATGCTTGACCACTGCGCTGTACACATGAAACCGAAGTAGAATAATACTGAATGTCAACTATAATTATATATATATATATATATATATATATATATATATATATATTCACAGGATGTGGAGTACAGCATAAGGAAAAGAATCAATGGAATTGCAATAACTATACACAATGTGAGAGGGGTGGTAGATTGGGGGAAGAGATTACCACTTTGTGAGGAATGTAAATGTCTAACCATTACATTGTTTTGTACACCTGAAACTAATAAAGAAATTTAAAAATAGTAATCATAGCTTACATTCATTAAACACATATTATGTGTCAGGCTTTCTGTTAAGAATTTAATATGAATTATCTCATAACCATACAATGGAGGTATTATGTTAAGCCCCATTTTCCAGATTAAAGAGAGTCCATTTCCTATGGACTGACTCCAGAGCCAGTCATCAAGGAGTCTCACTCGTGGGCATCCAAGAGTGTGCATCCTCGTACTAGACACGATTCAAAGTTGGAGAGTATATGTTATTTCTCTTACAATAGAAATTCATATCTAAAAATAAGTTTTTCCCACCAGTTATATAGATCACTGAGGAAAAAAAAAAAAAAAAAAAATCTCCTGAACTGCTAAGAATCAACCGGCCCTGGTTCTCAAGTTTGCTATATATATGACTCATCTATAGGAATTTTAAAAATAGGAAGACTCTGGTCCCAGCTTCACAGATCCTGATTTAATTGCTATAGAGTGGACCTCAGGCATTGGGATTTTTAAATGCTCTTCAAGCGGGACCAGCTACACACGAGGTCGGACAATTAAGTTCATGAACCCACCCTAGAAAAAGTGCTGCATACCTTATTGCTGAATATCACTACAGTCACCTTTGAAGTACTCCCCTTGGGAAGCTGAGAACTGACGCCAGCGCCTAGTCCACCCTTCAAAGTAATTTTGGAACTCTTTTTCTGGAATGGCCATCAGAGCTGTCATTGTATTAACCTTGATACCTGAATATCATCAAAATGTCTTCCTTTCAATATTTCCTTTATCTTTGGGTAAAGAAAGAAATCATTGGGGGACAGATCAGGTGAAAAGGGAGGGAGTTTCAATACAGTTATTTGTTTACTGGCTAAAAACTCCCTCACAGACAGTGTTGTGTGAGCTGGTACATTTTCATGATGCAAGAGCCATGAATTGTTGGCGAAAAGTTCAGGTGCTTTCATCTAATTTTTTCATGCAGCCTTTTAATCACTTCCAAATAGTAAACTTGGTTAACTGTCCAGTTGGTACAAATTCATAATAAATAATCCCTCTGATATCAAAAAATGTTAGCAACATCATTGCAATAAGTTTGCGAACTTAACTGTCAGCTCTCATAGTTTGCAGGGCTCATTTCAAAATGAAAATATAGGACTATGGTTTAAAAACTAAGCATTTTAAGATGACAACAGCAGCGCATGAAGCCAAATGTGAAACCCTTCTTTGGGCAAGGCCCCATGTGACTGCACAGATCACACACCCATGAAGCTGGCCCTGACCCACATGATACTAACAATACTAATAGGTTGAAAACTTTGAGAACCATTCAACCAAGGGATTCCCCTGGCCAGGTCCTACTCCTGTAGCTTGGGTGGTTGTAAATCATCATCACCGCCATCACATGTATTAAACTGTTTGCAAGCAACATGTAATCCTCACAATAACATTAGGAAGGAAACACTGCAATACATCCCCATTTTTCAAATGAGCAAACTAAGGCTTTGCTAAATTAAGTATTGTGCCTGGGGCTCCTGCAGATTAGCCAATGGCTCTTCCTGGATTGAGCCCTGGCTACACAGGTTCTGGATCCCACACTCTTAACCATCACACTAACTGCAGCTCCTTCAGAAAGTAGTTATTTCTTTATCCTGCCCTGCGTCACCCCTGTCTTAAACAAAAAGGAAGCTACTCTGAGTGGAAACAGATTCATGCCCAAAACTTCAGGTCAGTTCATTTATTCCCTTGTTACACCTGAATGTGTCTTTATTTATTATATTTTTGTGTTGCTGTTGTATTGCATCTACATTGGCTGGAATATATAGAGACATGAAAATATATAGATAAGAATATAACTTGTATAAAATTTCATTTACAAAACTTACAAAGGGATTCAATAGACCCCAAACCCATATCTTCTCCAGCTTTCTGCCTTCAAAATTCAACGGCTGGGTGGTGTATCAAAAATGTACAAGGACATGCTATGACTGAGGGAGAAGATAGTCTCTTAACCTTGACTCAGGAATCTGAAGTAGCTTTTTTCACTGACGTAGTGCACCCCACTCTAAATGTAAAAGGAAGATCATGGAATAAGTAGATGCTCATTCCAGGGATCAGTGCATTTAAGTTAGTCCTCAGGGAGATTTTAAGGGTGGCTGTATTTCATCCGTCTATAGTACACACTATAGTATATATATAGTTCAATTTAATATATTAAATTAAACATATTTGTTGAGAGGGAGCTCAGTTCCTACAGTTCTCTCTCATAAAAAAATAATATACTTTCCTCCCCACTCTCCATCCCAGGCTCTTTGTGTCATCGTTGTATCTTATAGCCTTTATCTCACCATCCTGCAATCAATCATTTGTTACACGAAGGCCTTACCTCAGGCCATCAACTCCAGAAGGGCAGACAGACCCTGAATTCTATTAAATTTTTCATCTCCAGCTTTTGACACAACATCTGACACATACGTGCTTTCGATGTTTGTTAAGTGAATGAATGCAAGCAAGGACTGTCTTTCAAAAAGAGTTAATTGTGCAACTCATACATTCGGCTGCAAGATGAAAGTCCGTCAAAGACTTTAGTCTTCTCTCTCTCTCAATGACTTGCTTCTGTAGCTTCGTTCTATAACTTTTGACAGCAAATCACTTATTTTCATTTATCTTCCTCTGTGTCATCTAAATAACTTGTTGTTTTTACAGTCATCGTTAGTATTTTATGGAAATTCTTCAAAGAGTTTGCTGGTACAGCTTAGAGAGTTGTCATGGAAATTACTATTTATCTTAGATTTTGGAAGGATTTTCATTCCTAGCAAAAGGCTGTGGCATTGGAAGTACAAATTTATTACTATCAAAGCTCCTGACAGTGACAGGGGCTAGAATTATTAGGCTAGTTTTAGCTCACCTTCCCAATTTTTACCCTTCACTAGCTATATTCTCATATTTTCTAGTTCTTATACTTGCTAATATAATTTTGAAAGTATTGACTATCACATAAGACACACATTCAAATATACACTCATAATCAATCACATAGCATTTTCACTTTATGTTGATTAGATACGCACATATTGTATTCAGACCTACTTTTTTTGCAAAGATATCTGCATAAAAAGAATTAGTCTTCTTCTTTTCTCATCAGTTTTGTTTTTTTATTAAATTTATTGGGGTGACAATTGTTAGTAAAATTACATAGATTTCAGGTGTACAATTCTGTATTACATCATCTATAAATCCCATTGTGTGTTCATCACCCAGAGTCAGTTCTCCTTCCATCACCATATATTTGATCCCCCTTACCTTCATCTCCCACCCCCCACCCCCTCTCATCAGTTTTTAATCTGTGAGTATTGTCTAAGATAGAGTCGCGTACACCAAACTTAGTCTTTCCACCAGTGGCCATTGGTACATAAAACTCTAGGTTATGGATAAGACTCTTTATCCCAGGACAGCACCAGCTTCCATGTCTGTGTTTATCCACCTCTGTGATTTCCCCATTCTTTCTTATTTTCTGGCCCTTAAAGATTTCCCATATTTTCCTATGAGCTTAAAATTTTAAAAGTGGCTGAGAGAACTCTACTAATACTTGAGTCCACAATAGTGCTAGAAGTAGAAGTCCTCATTCTGTGGTTTTAATTATGATCAGAATCCTGGCTTTCACTCCTTTCTCCCACCCCACATCTTCCCTGTGTTTATTTAAACAACTCGTATTCATCCTTTAGAGGTAACCTCATAGTGAAGCCTTCCTATATAGAAAATTAATAACTTCTTCCTGTATGCCTTTTCTATAATTACACAATATACCCTTTTTGCACTTTTCATGACATATTGTAATCTGTTTATTAATCTGTAAAAAAAAAGTTAATACTTGCCTCAAGGTTACTATGAGAATTAAATTAATGACAGGATATAATGCACTTTGCAAACTATTAAGTGACAAGAAATTGAACTGTACCTTACTCTTGGATTGGAAAAGAGAAGTGATATGTTCATAGAAACAAAGAAGGAAACTTTGATTCTCACCTTCTCAAAAGGTTCAGTAATATTGAACCGTTTCAGTAGGGTGATTTCATTGCATTTCTCATTGTATTGTCAATTTCTTTGTCTATAAATTTTCTCTTCTTGGCACATTTATCCCTCTTAAGCTCTGAGTTTATGTGCCTGTTAAATAGATCCATAACTTTTTATCTTCCGATAGCACAACTTCTTTACATTGCCCCCAAATGTGTAACGATTCCCCTCTACCAGCCATGGGGGTGAGAGAAAGAAAGGCAGTCCCTGATGTCCAGGAGCTGGCCTGTAACTCCCAGCGAGGCCTTGGTGCTCTCCTACAGAACGTGAACTATGTCACAGAACCTCAGTATCAGACAAGGCCATTCTGTGATCAGGCTGGATCAAGACAAAAATAGAACCATTCAACAATCACGTCTAAACAGATCAAACATGAACACTGTACAAGGCACAAAATGCCTAACACTCCCCTCTCCTGGTTAATATGAGTAGCTGCAGCTTCTTTTAGGGTTTTATGCTCTATTTTTTCTCTCCTAAATAAAATGCATTAAGATACAAAATCATAGAATTACCCCTGATTCATGACAGTGTCTGATCAAGACCAAAATCCTGCTTCTTTAAACCCTCCCCAAATCACCCAACACAAACCCAAACCCTGTAAGTTTTCCCTAACACCCTTTACTGAGACACCCCATGGTTCCCCATGGAGTTGCTCTCCCTCATGTCAACATGTCATAAATCCAACTTGATGACCTACAGATGTGTTCCTGGCGGTATTTGTCTGGAGAGGATTGGCAGGGATGCCTTTGGGTTAATGATCAACCAGGGTAGATATTAACTTTATCCCATATCTGACATGTCCATCTGCATTGGAGAGAAAGTGAGACAAAGCGAGAGATTAGAAGGCAGGCAGTTGGGAAGGAGGGAAGAAAAGATGGAAGGAGGGAAGAAGAAAGTAAGGGAAAAGATCTTGATTTATTCCCTCTAAAAATATGTTTCCACCTTATGCTTTGGTATATCTACCCCACCCCCAACCAGGCCTCACTAAAGGCTGATTTGAAACTTGGATTTTTACATCTTTGCTCTTGGATACACATTCTTCCCACTCTCTGACCCTGGCTCTCTCCTGGCTCAACTTGATCTTCATAGATAAGTATCAGAGTCCAGCTCATGGCTCCCTATCTTCTAGTCTTATAATAGCCTTATTTTAGTTTTACTACTGCTCTCTTGGTGCTTTAAATGTGTAAGAACCTTGCCCCCTTATATAGCTGAGACTGAATACTATTGTTTAAATGATTCATGCCATAAACCTGAAGTCACAAGCATCGTCGAGAATACACCCAGCCTTATTGCCCTACTGAAGTTCTCAGACTTTAATGTGCATCAGAATCATCTGAAAGGCTGAAACAGACATTTCTGAGCCCCACTTCCAAGGTGACTGATGCAGTAGCTTCGGAGTGAGGCCCAAGAATTGCATTTCTAACAATTTCTTGGGTGTTGCAGATGCTATGGGTCTGGGGACCAAACGTTGAGAATCATTGGTCTACGAATTAAAGGAGGAGGCCACTATTTCTCAAACTACTTTATGTGGACCTGTGGGGATCAAAGGCCTCCAGAGGTCAGAAGTTCTCTATAAAAATTTTTTAATTTTCTGTATCTATTTTGATAATTATATGAAAAAGTAAGTACAAGCTTATTCTAAAACACCTGGATGGCTACCTTATTGCTGACTGTTGCTATATGATGTCAGTGCCCCTGTTTGCATTTATGATTTTAATTACATTGATGCTGAGGCAGGATAGGTAACCTAGGAAATTGACAACCCCCTCCAGGATACAAGTGAGGTGCCTCACTGGTTACACAAGTAACAAGTGACTGTATCTGGCACATGCAGCAGGAGGAAAACAAGAATCAGGTTCATCAGGCAGGGCTAATCCCTATGACCAGGAACCTGACCTTTAGTTAATTTTAATGTCATTGTCATGTCATTTGCATTGTGGTTGCTACGACTCCCATCATGCATCTGATGCCATGACACTTCCAGAGGAACCCAATAAGGAAGAAAGAGCAGGAAACGGAGGGTGCCTCCCAGAGGGAGGAGATGAATGAACCACGAACAACATCAATGAGAGGTCACCAATTCCAGCTGGGGAGAGATAAAAATCCCTGATGGTGACTTCCTCTCTGCCACAGGTTCTCTGAGTTTGGCAGCTGCAACTTCCTCTCAAGTGTCCTTTCATTTTCAGTAAATCACTTTCGCTTTCCGGCATCTGTTTCCCTCTTGAATTCTTTCTTGCACAGGAGACAAGAACCCGGTCACTGCAGCTCCAGGTCGAGGCCTTTCGTGGACATTCCCATGAGCCTCTGGTGACAACACCAAGCAATACTCCTCTGTCACTAAAGGCACAAGAACAGAGGGGGACTAAATACATAAATGATGTATTCTTACTCAGTGAAGACCAAATGAGATTATAAATGCTATTTGAATAGAGATTTAGCAGTAATTTAAACAGCGAAATGTGCCAGAGAAAAAGGACTGTTTTAATTGAATCATTCCACCGTACAAGAAAGCATTCCTATGTCAGATTCAAAAGGGCTCATGCAATAGCAGTCAGAACAATATTCTCTTCGTGAATAGTGCTTCGGTTTAAGAAAAACATCAGCCAGATGGGAGGGGGATTGGGGAGGCTGGGTAAAAAAGGTGAAGAGATTAACAAATACAAATTAGCAGTTACAAAATGGTCAAAGGAATGTGGGGTACAGTATAGGAAATATGGTCAATAATGTGGTAACTATATATAGTGCCCGGTGGGTGCCACAGGTCTGGTGAATCACTTCGCAGATTATGTAGATGTATAGCCACTATGCTGTATACCTGAAACTAATATAAAATAATGTTTAATTTCAATTATAATTGAACAAATTAAAAGAAAAAAAAGTAAATTAGATTACACCCCAAAAAAATCAGTTGTCACATCAACTTATTATTATGAATTGTATTAGAGTGAGGTATTGTTTGAATCCAAATAAATGGATGAGTATATCACTTTCATTGAGATTCCCTCCCCCGCTTAATTTAGAAACAGCCAGAGCCCATAATCTTTGCAATCTTCTCAGTCTTATCATAATCTTATCAGTCAACTTCAAAGATAAACTGCAGGTCAGCCTTTGTGGAACACAGGTAAATCTAAACCACCAGTTATAGAAACAAGAAGCTTACTATTTCTACCTTAAATTCAAATGCCAGGGAAATTTAATTTTTAAAATTATCTCTATGAGGTGACAAAAACTAAGGAAAGCAAATGGATTTTGAAGAAAGACCAAAAGAAAAGGTAAATTGGTAGATATGGATGGAAAATAGGAGAGAAACGGAGAAGAGTGAAGAAATGACAAAAAACGTGGACAATGAAACAGAGAAAGTCAGCATCAATATGTCTGGGAATAAATAATACATCCCTGGAAAAGTCAAAGACATGTTATGCCTTTCATTAAATGGGAATATAAATTCTAGTTATTATGACAAGATTTGCAACAGAAACCCATTAATCTTTTTTTACCCGCTAGGCTAGAACCATTTATCAAAGTTAACTGTATAGTATAAACTTCATTCAAACAAGCTTAAAAAGCAACAATGTCATACCTCATAAACAAATGACCTCATCTTAAAGGAGCAGATATACTTATACAATTTAACAGTTCACAAATGCTGTTGAGTCTTTACTGTGTGCCAGCAGTGGTGCTAGGCATCAGACATACAATGGTACATAAAATAAATATATTTTCCCATTTTAACGGAGTTCATTGTATTGAGGAGGTTACAGGCAACAAGTAACCAAGAAATTATAATACATTAGAAATCACTTGGAAGGGAAAAACACAAGACACCATGAAAACATTAATCGAGACACCTGTCCAGACTTACAGGGCCAGAAGTCCTTATATTGGAAAGTTGGGAAGGAAAGGATTAGCAGCAGGTCTGAAATTTTCTTCCTCTGGGGGAGGCCTAGGAAGAGATGCCACAGCCAAATTCCTTTGTAAAAATGAGACCTAATGAAATTTTCTAGGGGAGGGTGAGCGTTCATTCTATGACATGGTCTAACTATGGTCTATCTAATTTTCTTGTTATAACTAAACTTGGAATTTATAGCTCACTAAAAAACATCATGAAAGCTATCTAATTAATGGGGTATAGAAAGGACATGTTCCATAACTGAAATAGCTCCCATTGCGCATATTATTCAACCATCATTTAGAATATCATGTGTTCTAATATACATCCTAATACGGGAAGAACAGATTTGGTTGGGTAATTTTGTTGATGGGCTCAGATTTTTCCATGTTTCATTTGAGGGTTTCATTTGCCTGTATGCTCTGAATTTGAAAATTCAAACTTCAATGTTATCCCAGAAATGATAAGCTGTAACTTAAGCAATAAGTAGGTTGAATTTTCAATATAGTACAGGGAAAGCATTAGAAAAAAGGCAAGAAGACAAGATAGGAAGGTAGCAAAATAATAATATTAACGTATCAAGGCTAAGTGCTGCAATTAAAGAACTCACTCAACAGAAATGCATATCATGTGTGTCAAATCAAACGTACAGATGTGATTTTAGAAATATTGTTTATAATAACCAAAGTCTGGAAACAACCAAAATAGCCATGAACAATGAAGTGGATAAATATACTGTGGAATATTCATGCAATGGACTATACAGCAATGAAAATGAACTGCTGCTACCACAATAGGAATGATTCTCACAAGTGTAATATTGAACCAAATAAGCCAGATAGAAATAATGCATCCTCCATGACATTATTTATATAAAATTCAAAAACAGGCAAAATTATAGTATTACAAGTTGGATCAGTGGTTACCTTTGAACCCGGAATTGTATCTGAAAGGGGTCTGAGGAGTTCCTGTGTTGCTAGAATGTTCTGTTTCTTAATGTGGGTGGTGGTATTTCCCAGTGTTCACTTTACAGTGAGTCAATAGGCTGTACACTTTTTTTTTTCACTCTTCTATATGTATGTTATGTTTCAATGTCAAAATTACTTAAAACCAAAACATAGACCATAAAACTGAGGTCTATTGCCCTAGAAGAGAGACTATAAAGTAATCCAGTAAGAAAAAAAAGTGTCAAATTTGGGGATTTTTGTTCCAAAATAGTCTTGAAAGCAGTGGCTCTCTATTACAAGAGTTAGGCATCTGAAAGACAAAATAGTTTGTGTGTGACTTGTTTCTTCTGTGGGAAGTTTCTGGTGGACTTGGGAAAGTTCTGAAAGTTTGGATTTATTAATTACAAGCAAAGCCTGGAAAACTCAAACCATAGAACAGGGAAAAACATGTGATGGCATAAGAATAGCTTTCTTTCTTCTTCTTCTTTTTTTTCAGAGATAAGTAAATAGGCTTATTTGCATACAGAGAGAAATAAGTAATATACATAGAGAATCAAGGCAGTGTTGTTGTTTTTCTTCTGTCTTTTTTTACTTTATTAAATGTATTGGAGTGATATTGGTTAATAAAATTATATAGGTTTCAAGTGTAAAATTCTATAATACATCATCTGTATATTGCATTGAGTGTTCACTACCCAAAGTCAACTCTCAAATACATGGTGATGGAAGAATAGCTTTTTAAACACCCAGACAAGTGATTAAAATCTTTTATGGGCTATGGGGGAAGAGGAAATTTGGCAAAAGCTCAAAAAGACAAGCAAAAGAGTTAGATGTTATAACACCTGAGGCTCTGCCACATTCCTCTCTACCCCATTCTAATCCCACACAGTAGATCGATTTAGAGGAATACTAGGGCACAAGGAATATTCCTGTCTTCTCAGAGTTTAACACAAAGAAACTGCAACCCCCTGAGAGAAGCCCTTCATCCAACCACAGAGAATAGAGGAGCAATGAGTATAGGACAGGTAGAGAGAGAAAATGAGCCTGATGTTTCGCCAAGTCTTGTCTAGCTCTAAACCTCCATGGCAAAGCACCTAACGGTTCTCAGGTCCCAAGAGAGGCATAGAAATTAACAGCAGTCCAAAAGAAAGCTCACAGCTGACATAAGATATTATAATACAGATCATGGTGCCCAGATAACTGAAGGTTGTAGTGGAAATGACACTGTCAGCTGATGCAGCACGAGCAGATGCTAACCCCCATGCCCGGCTAGGACAAGACACCCCTCAGGACAGACGAGCAATGTCAGAAGATGATCATGGAATCCCCATGGTGTACCATAGGCCCTAATCCCAAGTGTCCCCCAAGGACATAAGGGAAAGAAAGAGGAAGAGGGAGACTACAGAAACTGAGCCCTAAATGGAAATAACTGAGTTTCTTCAGCTTGGCAAAAAGATATTCTTACCACCAAGCAGAAATGAGGAATAAAGCTTCATTTTTGCATCTCTGAATTTGTGACTATAAACAGTGTACTGCACATGAAAAGATTTACAAGCAGTTTTGAAGACCCAGTTGTTATTCCTTTCACATCAAAAAAGATGCTCCTTCCAAGGTAGGGAGAAAGAAGTGAAGGAAAAAAAGAAGTATCTGTTATCTATAAGCAGGAATGATTATCCAAACTGGTAGGGTTATTAAAAAGATTAAGCAACATGACAAAAGTAGCTGTCACCAAACAAGCATCAGTAGATACGAATCCTTTCTCTCGTGGAAAGAAAGCAAGAGTTCAAGAGGTTTCCAGAGGTCCTCTGGTCCCCTGTCTTTATGAAGGAAAATTCAAAATACTTAAGGCAAATCATTGTCTGACCTAGTTTTATAGATTTCAGGCATGGAAAAACCCAAAATCCATCCTAGTATTTATCACAGATACTGTCAACAATACTTCCCACCTCCTTCCTAGGAATTTTAGCCATTTCTTCTCATTACCATCCTTATCAAAGGAGAGAATTAATTAGCCTTGTCCTTTTCTTTAACTGGAAAATAGTCATCAAATCATCACATAGTCTTTTTATGTAAGCTAAATAATTTTGACTCATTTAATCTTTCCTCATTGGTCCCATTTAAGATCTCGCTGTTTTTGATTCTCAGCACTCAAAACTCCTTTTAAAATGTGAAGATCAACACAGAATATGACGCTTGATGAAGCTGGAAAATTACTTCTCAATTTTTATGACAGAAGCTACAATGTTATTTTTTGAAACAACACTCAACCATTGCTAATTTGTAGGAAGTTAATACTTTTTTAGAGATAACTATGAATTGAATTCTGCTCTGAATGTCACATTTTTAACCAGAGGAAATTAAGAGGTGAGAAAGGCCAGTGACTCACTCATGTTCAAACCACTCGTCAGCACTAGCTCGTGTTAGAGCTGGAATTCTCCATCCATCTGCTTCCTTGCCTGCTTCCCATATCTTGGCTAAGCCACCATCATCTCTCACCTAGACCACCATAGAAGGCCCTTAACTGTTCTAGCCCACGTACATTCTTGTCCGCCTTTAATTCACACTCTATACTTCGTCCAGGAATCTTCTTTAAAAGATAATGTCGATGCCTGGATTCAAACCCTTCAATAATTTTCTGATGTGTGTTAGGGGGGTAAACAGGGGTTGTTTTTGTCCCTTTCTTATTTCTGCCACTACTTGATGCTCCAGGCTTATCATGTATATGTCCTGCCCCTAGAATCAGCCATTTCTCCAAGGAGTCCTACTTCCTTTTATTAGAAAATTATGTTAGAAACCAAAACCTAGGTGCTATGTATGCATATTGGTATTGGGATATCATAGTCTCTAGGCCCCCTCAACTGACAAAATAAGATAATGTAAGTGTATACCAGCATGTCTACTAGCCTATGTATGCGCGTGACGTCTGACAATTAAGTTCGTGAACTTGTTGCGTTGATGTTGTTAACCTTTTTTGATATCAGAGGGATTATTTATTATGAATTTGTACCAACGGGACAAACTGTTAACCAAGTTTTCTATTTGGAAGTGCTGAAAAGGCTGCATGAAAAAGTTAGACAAAAACTACTTGAAATCGTTGCCAACAATTCATGTCTCTTGCATCACAACAATGCACCAGCTCACACAGCACTGTCTGTGATGGAATTTTTAGCCAGGAAACGAATAATTGTTTTGGAACCCCCCCCCTACTCACCTAATCTGGCCCCCAATGACTTCTTTCTTTACCCAAAGATAAAGGAAATGTTGAAAGGAAGACATTATGATGACATTCAGGACATCAAGCGTAATACAACGACAGCTCTGATGGCCATTCCAGAAAAAGAGCTCCAAAATTACTTTGAAGTGTGGACTAGGCACTGGTGTTAGTGCATAGCTTCCCAAGGGGAGTACTTCAAAGGTGACCACAGTGATACTCAGCAATGAGGTATGTAGCACTTTTTCTAGGATGAGTTCGCGAACTTAATTGTCTGACCTCGTATGTATACCTACATATATATAGCCATCTATACATATATAAAACTAAATATGAGTTCATACTGATGTCTTTAACTAATCCATTAACACATGGATGATTCTAGTCTCTTCTTGCTTATCTATAACCTCCCACTCCAACAGTGAGAACCCTGGATCCCACCATCTGCCATCCATTTACTTAATTGTTCAGTTCTAGTATACATGTATAGTGGTATCAGAATTATTAATTCATACCCTTGTGGGCAACAACTTTATCAACTAGAGTATACTGCTTATGAACAGTTCTTTTTGCCTTTAGTTTTACAGATTCCACTCATTTCCAATGCTACTTAGGTCACCATATTTTACCCAAACCCTTCAGTGAGGTTGTTTCACATATTTGTGATATAGTTAAGAGTTTGCATTCAATCCTGGATCTGCTGACCTCTTAAATGATTGCTTGAAGATTATTATGTATTAATGTTTGTCAAAATCAGCACTAAAAATGTTCATACCAGTTTAACTTCTACTTCGGGAAAGTAGATCTCAGCTGTGACTCTCCAGATTCACCTGTCTCTCCAGATTTCAGCATAACACCCACCTAGCCCTGTGACCTCATTTCTCTGATGAATCCAAAAAATGTCATTGATCAATGTTCAGTTTATTCAACATTTTTTATTGTAATGATGGGAGTGAAGATTTCCAAGCTCTTTACATGATGGAGGTAAAAACATTTTTACTTTTTAATTCCATTTTCTTCCTAACTCTATTCAAACACTTAATTCAAGTTTTGACATATAGTAAATACTCAATAAATATTTGTTAAATGGATGGAGAAATGAGTAACTCAAGTCCAAATACAAATCCAGTTATATTTCTTCTATGACACATATGCCTCCCTTGTCTTATTCTGTTACTAAACAGTCTTTTAACTAATCCATATTGTTTGTTACATAGTGTCCCTTTCACATACTTATAACTTTTGTATTAATGGAAGAAAATAACTTTTGTATTAATGGCAATTCAAGTCATCAGTCAATGACTGTTTAGGGGAAAAGTGTCACAACCTCTCTCAATATCCTATTTCTAGTATCGTCATTGCTTGGAATTTTTTCAGGCAACAATTATTGCACTCAGTGGGAACACTGGTGCTTCGAACCCATAATGATTTTAAATAATGAATACAAAACCAGATTTTTCTCTGCATGGTGTTAATAGTTTGCCTTTTTAAATCTGCCTCTGCTACTTCCTGACAGTCACATTAGCAAATTTTCTTCAAACAAGAAAATAAGCTAAACTTCAGGACTCTGCAGCTTGGAAAGCTAATCAAAACTTCAAACTATCTGGATGCTGAGAACAAGACATGCTTTCATGTGTGGCAGAATAATTATCTTGACTAGTTTGCCCCAAGTCAGTAGATATTTAAAGCTCTATTTATAAAGCCCATAAATACAGAAACCACGAAGAGACCGCCAAGCAGGAAAACTAAAGGTCTCTATAATTTTCCATCTAGAAAAAGATTATTTACATATACACGAATCAGTATGCAATTTACACACTCTCTTACCACTAACACACATTCCTTACCAAAGCTGGGTGTGTTAATTTTCCTCAAATGAAACACATAGTCTTCCAAGGAGGCTCTCCTGTGTTATTTGTGCCAGTGTATAACTGATAGAACCTTTCTGGAGGTTATATACAAAAGACTGAAATATTGACACAAAATAATCTCTTTTAGGAGTAATTTCCAAGGAAATAATTAAGGGCATATGAGAAAATGTGAATCACATAGTGTTTTGAGTTGTGAAAAATTGAAAACAACTTAAACATCCAACTACACTGGATTGATTGGTTAAATTATGATTCAATCATATAATGGAACATTCTGTGGCCATTAAAGAACCTGTACAGATACATTTATTAATATGTAAAGATGTTTTTAATGTGCTGCTGGAGAGTTAAAACTTAAAGTTCAAAACAGTTTGAAATTATATAACAGCATTATATAATCTCAAAGATAGATTTATTAAGATAAGTAAATAGATAAGGATAGATAGATATAAAGATATATTTCAAAATATTCACAGCAGTTTTGTCTGGGTGACAGTATTTATCTTCTTTATTATATTTTCTGATTTTGCTATTATGTGCATGTATTTTATGATTTTTTTAAATATACTCAATCTATAATCATAATCTTAGCACTTCAACTTGGTCACATTGCAATTTCCAGTTGCTACTATGGTGCCCTTGAAGGGCCAGGGTGTTACACAACTAGAAAGAATAACAGTGTTGCTAGAGAACCTGAATATGAGGTTGTAAACATTATCTGGAGAGGAAAGATATGATTAGAACTAACTCTTTTGTTCCTTGTTTTTCAAAGATGAAGTTAAAATACACAAAGTAGGATATAGAGTAGGGTTGGAATAACATACTGAGAAAGTAATGTCAAGATAACAAAATGTCTGTAGCATAAAAAAAGCTGGGATTGGAACAGGACAGGTATAACCTGTACTCTTCATATTAGAGTGTAATTTTAAGGGAATCCATTTTCGTTTGATCGACTTTCACAAGGCACTCTTTCCTATCATCAGGTAGATTTCCTTCCCTACTTCCTCTTTCAAAACAGCCCCTCTCCCATTTTACATAAGAAAGACATGCCCTTTACCCATGGTGGTTGGGAGATGAGGGTAAGGGGGATCAAATATATGGTGATGGAAGGAGAACTGACTCTGGGTGGTGAACACACAATGGGATTTATAGATGATGTAATACAGAATTGTACACCTGGAATCTATGTAGTTTTACTAACAATTGTCACCCCAATAAATTAAAAAAAAAAAACAGGAAGAGTAATAAGACAATAAAAATGCCAAATGCTCTGTTCACAAAAAAAAAAAAAAAAAGAAAGAAAGAAAAGAAAAAGAAAGACATCCCCATGAGTCATCCTGAATCTAACTATGTCATTCTCCTAGGAAGTAAAATCAGCTAGGGCACCAGCAAAAGACAATTAAACTAGTGTATACAGGAAAGTCTCCTTTGTTGATTAATCAACATCCCTTCTCTTTGTCTTCCTTTGTCTTGCACATATTTCTAATAAAACTGAAGTATATGGCATTAGAAATATGGTGTTATGTTGGCCCTTGTAAAAATGTTCCAAAATTATATATACACTTTTTTCAAAAAACGCACTGCTTTCTGAGAGAGAATCTGAGAACAAAGTAAAGAGAGCATTATTAAGAAATACTAAAAGCTAAAAATTGCTTTTATGAAATCAACAACTTTTTTAGATATTCATATGTGTAAAAGAAAAGAACCTTTTGGCCATAGCTGTATAGCTTGGTGACACTGACTCTTTTAAGAGTAATATTTTCCAAGACTATTCAATTTTTTCTAATTCTAATGGAAAGTACATCCACAAATAAAGATTTTATGATTTATTTTAGATTTATGTGCATTATTCAACAATGTCATTAAAGTATAATTTATCAAATCAGACTGCAAAGTATGTATTCTAATTATATATATTAGTTCATCTTATAAAGTGGTTAATATTTTCTATCCCCTATTACATAATATGCAATTATATGCTAGCTGCCAGGTAAATTAAGCAATAAAAAAATTATTCCTTCATAAAGTATATAGAAAAATGTTATCATTATATGAAAAAAATTAATAGAGTTCCAAATATTTATGTATGATTCTTTATTTAACACTTCCCAGAAGCTGATACTAGAGTTCAATATATGTTTAAAAACACATTTAGAAAAGGCACATTATGTCTGATTTATTATACTCCTCACAACTACTTATTTTAGCTATCTATCATATTGCATTAAAACAAATTAAATTATAATAGATAACACGTGCCTCAAGTTTCTAGTTCCACAGTCAAGGAGCTTGGGAGTCTCCACTTTCTAACAAGGAAAAGTCGAACAAACTGAAAAATCAGCAACTCTTCTTGGATCTTTAAGAGAAGTGACATCACGGGGCAAACTGCTGCCCCCCAAATCTGCAGCCCCCAAATTTGCTGCCCCCCAAATCTTCTGTCCCCCAAATCAGAGAGTTCAGCAAGTGAACACAGATAACCACAACTTACCAAAACAGAAACACATGAGCTGAAACTCCATGGGAACCAGTGCCTTAGTAGGAAAACCAGAACTGTAATTGACAAATTGCTAGAGGCTCAGAACAGACGGATCTGAGAGTTAAAATCTCCAGGGGGACCCAATTGTAGAGCATTCTCCCCAATTTTTGTGAGTTTTACGTAAAACAGGGGGAGAGGAAAATGAACCATTCTGAAATATGCCAGAAAACTTTGTTTTTCCTAACAAGGCCTGCCCTTAGGACAAACTGACCAGATCCTAACCTGCTGGGGTGTTATCAGAGCCTAACTGACCTGGAGGAAGGGAAATACCTAACCCTAGCCAGTTCTAGCCGTCCTGTTTAACCTAAGGGGGTAGGGATTGTGTGTGGACAGAGCCAGGAGTGCAGTTTCCAGGTTCTTAGCCTCACGTGGAAAGGTGCTGGCTCAGGTAGTAAATGACCATCAACTGTGATTGGGTGGCCATCATCTGTGGCTAGTTGGTCGTCAGCTGTAACCAGTGAGCCATTGGCCACTATTATAACTGCCGTGGCTACACTAGCAGCAAAATGGGGGCTAGCAAGAAGATGGTGGCTGAGCTAGCAAGAGCGATTGCAGTTAGCAGGACAGATAGCAGCTAGCAAGAGGTGTTGATTGGTTGGCAGAGAGAAGTGGACGGCGGATTGCGGATTGTGTGGCTCCTGCTTCGTGTGTCTCCAACCCAGACGCCAGGGAGAATATAGTGGTATGACTCCCCTACCTATGGCTCCGTGGGTGTTCCTTTTTGGCCTCACCATATCCTGCGTTCTTGTACTTTGTAAGCGGGCATTTTCCCGCCAAATCGCGTCGTAACGTGGGGCTTTTTTGACATTTTCTCACCAAAATTAGACTTTCCGTAAAATATTCATATCTTTCGATCTATTTGATATTTTTCTATGAAACTTTCAGTGTTTTAGTTTAAAAAGAGGTCTCTATTTATTTACTTTGCAAAATTGTTGCCGGTTCCAACTAGAGGCGATATGACGAGTTTACTCGTTTCCCACAAAAAATGTTATGTGGGAAGCGGGAGCTGAGACCCCGCATGACACCCCGTGAGACAGATGGAATGAAAGCACTTGTGAGTTCACAGTCCAGAGGTATAGACCCACTAAGAGACTGCGACTGAATCACAGCACTGTAGAAATTTTCCCTTCTCTAACACCTTACCACCATGTTACTAAAGGCCTATTTACAGCAGTTCCTTTACCCGTGTCTGGCTATCAAAATTACAGGGCATACTAAAAAGTAAAAAATGCAGACGTAGCATCAGAGCTAGACATGGCAGGAATGTTGGCATTATCAGACTGAGAATATAAAACAGCTATGATTAATGTGCAAAGGGCTCTATTGGATAAAGTAGGCAGCATTCAAGAACAGATGGACAATGTAAGAAGAGAGATGGAAATCCCAAGAAAGAACCTCTGACAAAATGAAGAATGCCTTTGATGGATTTATTAGAAAGAACACAACTGAGAAAAGAATCTCTGAGTTTGAGAATATCACAATAGAAATCTTCAAAGTGGAAAAGCATAGAGAATAAGAACTAAATAAATAAATCAAATAGAACAGTATATCCAAGAACTGTAGAACAACTACAAAAGGTGTAACATATGCATAATAAGAATATCAGAAGGAGGGAGAGAGAGAGAGAGAGAGAGAGAGAGAGAGAGAAAGGAATAGAAGAAAAATCTTGAAGGAATAATGACTAAGAATTTCCCCAAAATTAATGTCAGAGACCAAACCACAGATTCAGGAAGCTCAGAGAACAGCAAGCAGGAAAATGCCCAAAAAATTATACCTAGGCATATCATATTCAAACTATAGAAAATCAAAGATAAAGAAAATATCATGAAAGAAGCCAGAGAGAAAAAATTTACTTTATTTATAGAGGAGCAAAGACAAGAATTACACCCAAATTCTCCTCAGAAATCAAGCAAGAAGAGTGAAATGAAATATGTAAAGTAGTGAGAGATGTAAACCACCAACCTAGAATTCTGTGCCCCATGAAGTTATCCTACCAAAGTGAAAGATAAATAAAGACACACACACACACACACACACACACACACACACACACACAATTGAGAGAATTTGTTGTTGGTATACATGCTTTGAAAGATATGTTTTAAAAAGTTTTTTAGAGAAAAGGAAATTCATATAGGTAAAATATATATATATATATGCACTTATATATAAGTGAAATAAATGACAATACTGACACAAAAGATAAGAGGGAGGAAGAAGGTGGGTATTTGGTTATTGTAAAATACACCACTTGTAAAGCTGTATAGTGTCATTTAAAAAGGGACTTGGATTAGTTCTAAGCGTATACTGCAAACTCAAAGGCAACCACACAAAAAAAATTTTTTTGTAAGTATAATTAACGTGCTAAGAAAGGAAAGGGAATCATATAAAATGCTTGATTAAACCTCCCCCCAAAAAAAGTCAGAAAAAGAATATAAGACAAAAATAGGAAAAAAGAACAAGTGGTACAAATAGAAAACAGTTACAAATATGGTAGATATTAATCCAACTCTATCAATAATCAGTTTGAATGTCACTGGTCTAAATGCACCACTCAAAAGACACATATTGTCAGAGTAGAGCAAAAAAACAAAACCAAACTGTATGTTGTCTACAAGAAACCCACTTTCAGTATAAAGACACAAAGAGATTAACAGTAAATGGATAGAGAAAGATACGTCATGTTAACACTAATCAAAAGAAAGCAAGAGGACCTATATTAATTTCAGACAGAGCAGACTTCAAAGCAAGGACATTTATTGGATCTAAAGAAGGGCATTACATAATAATAAAGGAGTCAGTTCTTCAAGAAGACTTAACACTCCTTAACATGTGCTCTTAACAACAGAGAGAAAAATACATGAAACAAAAACTGATAGAACTGCAAGGAGAAATAGATTAATCTGCTATTGATGTTGGAGTCTTTCACACCCCTCTATCAGAAGTGTGAAAGTTGAATTTATTACAAATCCAGCAGACAGTAAATCAGTAAGGACAGAGTTGAACTCAACAATATCAATCAACTGGATATCATGGGCATTTATAGACGACTTCATCCAACAACAGCAGAATACACATTTTTCTCAAGCTCACATGGAACATTCACCAAGATAGACCACATTCCAAGTCATGAAGCAAATCTTAACAAATTTAAAAGAATAGGAATCATATAATGCTTGCTTTCATACCTCAGTGGAGTTAAATTAAAAATCAACAACAGAAACATAACTGGAAAACCCTAAAATACATGGATATTAATCAATCACACTTCTAAATAACATGTGTGTGAAAGAACTCTCAAGACATAGAAAACATTCTGAACTAAATTAAAATGAAAATATGACATATTTTGTGAAATACAGCAAAAATAGTGTTTAGAGGAAATTTACAGCATTGAATGCATATATTAGAAAATCCAAAAGAATTGACAAAAAATCTGGAACCAATAAGGAAGTATAGCAAAGTTTCAGGATATCAGGTTAATATATAAAAGTAAATCACTTTCCTATATAATAGCAATGAACAAGTGAAATTTTCAATTACAAGCATAGTACCATTTACATTAGAACCCCCAAAATGAAATGCTTAGGTATTAACCTAACAATATATGTACAAGAACTATATGAGAAAAACTATAAAACTGATGAAAAAAATTAAAGAGTAATGAAATAAATAGAGAAATATTTCATGTTCATGAATAGGAAGACTCAATATTGTCAAGATGTCATTTCTTCCCAACATGATCTATAAATTCAATGCAATGCCAATCAAAATCCCAGCAAGTTATTTTGTGGATATTGACAAACTGATTCTGAAGTTTATATAGAGAGGCAGAAGATTCAGAATAGCCAACACAAACTTGAAGTTGAAAAACAAAGTTGGAAGACTGACACTACCTGAATTGAAAACAGTACAAAGCTACAAAACTCAGACAATGTAATGTTAGCGAAAGGATAAACAAATGTATCAATGGACTAGAACAGAGAACCGAGAAATAGACCTACATAAAAGGTGTGATCAAAAGATATGTTGAATGTTTAAATAAAAAATAAATTACAGTAAAGACACATTGCCATTAATCCCCCTCAAAATACTCCCCCTCGCTTTGAACACACTTATCCCATCATTCTTGCCACTTTCTGAAGCAGTTCTGGAAATCCTCTTTCATGAGTGTCTTTAATACATCCTCCATCAAGATAATGCTCTGTGTCACACATCACTTCTTGTATGCAGCAATTTCTGTCAAATGAAAACATTACAGTGTGTCCTCATCCACCTTATTCATTGGATCTGGCACCGTGTGACTTGTCTCTTCCCCAAAATCAAAATAACCATAAACATTAACATTTTGAATCGATTCAGGAGATGGAGGCAGCCACAACAGTGCAACTAAAGACATTCATGAAAGAGGACTTCCAGAACTGCTTCAAATAGTGGCAAGAACAATGGGATAAATGTGTTCGAAGCAAGGGCAAGTATTTTGAGGGGGATTAATGGCAATGTGTCTTTTACTGTAACTTTTTTAAAAATTTAAACATTTACCATATTTTTTTATTACACCTTGTAATTATTGCCAGCTGACCTTTGACAAAGATGCAAAGGCAATGCAATGGTAAAAAGACAGTCTTTTAACAAATGGTGCTGAAACAATGGGAAAGCCATGGGCAAAAAAGTGAGTCAAGACACAGACCTTATACTCATCACAAAAATTAACTTCAAATGGATCATAGACCTAAATGTAAAGTGGAATACTATGAAACTAAAAGATAACATAGGACAAAATCTAGATGATATCAGGTTTGACAATGACTTTTCAAATATGACATCAAAGGCACAATCCATGAAAAAAAGATGGATAAACTGAACTTCATTAAAATTAAATGTTTCTGCTTTGCAGAAAACATTGCCAAGAAAATAAAAAAACAAACTTCAGACTGGAAAGAAATGTTTGCAGAGGAATATCTGATAAAGGACTGTTATCGAAAATATACAAACTCAACAGTAAGAAAACAAACAACTCGATTAAAAAAATGAGGCAATGACTTTGAGAAACACCTCACCAAAGAAGATATATAGATGGCAAATAAGCATATGAAAAGACGTTCCACATCATATGTCATCAGAGAAATGCAAACTGAAAGAACAATTAGATACCTACCACTACACAACTATTAGAATGGCCAAAATCCAAAACACTGACAACACCAAATGCTGACAAAGTTGTGAAGCAACAGGAACTCTTATACATTGCTGGTGGGAATGCAAAATGGTACAGTCAACCACATGGATGTTTATAACAGTTTTATTCATAATTGTCAAAACTTACAAGCTACTAAGATATCCTTCAGTAGGTGCAAAGATAAATAAGCTGTGGTACATAGGAATAATGGAAAAGTATTCGGTGCTAAAAGGAAAAGCATTATCAAGCCATGAGAAGACATGGAGGAAACTTAAGTGCCTATTATTAAGTGAAAGAAGCCAATCTGAACAGGCTATATACTGTATGAATTCAACTATATGATATTTGGAAAAAGCAAAACTATGGAGACAGAAAACATATCAGTGGTTGCCAAGGACTAGTGGGGAAAGAGGGGTGAGTAGGCACAGAGGATTTTTAGGGCAGTGTTACACGATATTATAATAGTATACACATGTTACTATACATTTGTACAAACCTCTATCGTATGTACAACACCAAGAGTGAACCAAAATGTAAACTCTGAACTTTAGGTGATCATGATGTGTCAATGTCACTTCATCAATTATAACAAAGGTACCACTCTGATGGGGGATATTGATAATGGGGAGACCATACAAATGTGTGAGTAGGGGACATGTTGGCAAATCTCTACACCTTCCTCTCAATTTTGCTGTGAACCCAAAACTGCTCTGAAAATTAAAATCCATTAGAAAATAATTCCATAGAGGTACATTTTATTTTATGATCTATAAAAATTGACAGATTAATTATATTAGATCCTACATCATCTTAAGTGAGACTTGATTGCTTTTGGTGCTCTGTCCTACAAGATGCATTCCGTAATTTTTCAGTGCTTTTTATAATAGTTTTTGAAGCACATTCACTTGAATTAAAAAATAAAGCCAGGCTTTCTAACAATGAGTAAACTTGATTTGCTTGAATGACATGTCAATTGTCTTGACAAAAATATATTTAAATCATATGTATTAAAGCAAATGGGAGATACAAGCATTTTATTAAACTATTATATTGATGATGTATATTAAATTATTACTATTTCATGCCCCAGTTCTTTCTGAGTGTATTGGGTTAAGCTCTAGACCTCTAAGTGCAAAAATATAAGGTATAATAAATAGGCATTTTAAAAGTATTGTAAAGCATTTTTGGTACAGTTTTCAAAAACTGAGAAAATGAATGACTCCAACAACTGGCTAACAAATCTTTGCAAGTGAGGTGATTTTCAATTCTTTGTTCTCAACAAAATTGAAAGCCGACCTAGTAGAGTATGCAGCTAATAGAGCATTAAAAATGATTTTTCGTGTGAGACCACTTTGAGATGTTTGGCATGTAGCTCAGAAAGTATCCAAGGAGTTAAGGGAAATCACTATAACAAAATTCATTTCATTCTCATCTACTTATCTATGTGAATTGATGCTGAACCCTCTCTATGCCACTCAGGCAATAAATAATATTCATCTAGAGTTACATTAACTAATTGGGAGAAAAAGTACAACTAATCATATAAGTGGTTAATTTAATTGTCTTTGTTAAATAATTATCAAAAATTGTATATATTATTTTGATCAAATTGCATAGTCATGATGCAGTAACATGATCCAGAACATGTTTTAATATAATAAAATATTTTAATTTTGATGTATAAATATGGTTTTGTTTTTAAAAGGATGATGGGAATCAATAAAATAATTTTAAGCATAAAAATATATTTTCTTAACATAAAACACCATGGAGGAAGTGGAATAAAATTTAAAGCTAAAGGAGAAAACGATGTTCAATATCTTACAATAAAAAAAGAGCTCCCTCTTGTATCTTTAAAATAAATGGTTGTGGCTGTGAAATTGCTAGGCTATTTAAAGAATATTGCATATATTTTAAGTAGCATTTTAGCAGTTTTGTTTAAAATGTAAATACTGAAATATATCTGAAGTTTTATCCTTTGCTTTTATTGAAATTAATAATTAAAAATTAAAAATAATGGTTTAATGTTAGTCACTCTCAGTCTAATCCTGTCAAAGAACATATCCCAACAGAGGGGCATCCTACAAAACACCTGATCAGCATTCCTTAAAACTGTCAAGGTCAAGGTCACCAAAAACTAAGGAAGTCTGAGAAACTCCCAGAGTCAAGAGAAGATGTGATGTCATGTGGCATCCAGACTAGGATACCAAAACAGAAAAAAGACAGCAGGTAAAAATTAAGGAAATCCGAATGAAGTATGGGCTTTACTTCCTAATAATTCAATATTGGCTCATTAATTGTAAAATATGTGCCATAATAATGGCGAGATGTTAATAATAAGAGAAACTGGGTGTAAGAGTATGGGAACTGTCTGTACTATCTTTACAATTTTTCTGTAAATATAAAACTGTTCTTAAAAGTAATCTTTATTTTAAAATTTAGTACTAAATTAAAAGTAGATGTAAACCTAAAAATGTGGAAGAGGGTATTTAGCTTTTCAAAAAATATTTAGCAGATATCCGTGAGAAAACATGTTTTACGAACACAAGTTTTGGCTTCTGCTATTTTCTGACTGTATTAACTGAGACAAATGACCTAAATTCTCTCTGCCTTGGTTTTCCTATCTGAAAACTTACCTCTGATTTGGGTTGGTGACAGAGTTACAAGGGGGTAAGACCAAGAAACTGAGATGAAATGTTCATAATCATGAAACATTCACATGTACACAAACCTTCTCAAGATCTGGGCCCTCCCTTGCAATGTTTTTCCTCTATTCTTCAATGTATAGTTCCCTGTGCCCAGTTCTGACACTAAGCGCAACCTCTGCCTGCAGCCAAAGGGCAGTTGAGTCAACTGTCAGTGACAATCCTTGGGGGTACCCAGATATAAGTCAGAAAACCCAGCCTCACAGCCATTAAGGACTGTAAGGTCAACCTCTACCAACCTTTCCTTCTTAAAACCATCCACCAAGGACTGGAAATGATATCCATGAGATCAAAGTCACTTGTAATCAAGATAATTGAGGAAAAGATCATTGAGAGCAAGGCAAATTTGCAAAAACATTCAAAGTGGCATGAGAGCCTTGCAGACATATTTGAAATACTGAAATTTCATCTGCATTCTTCCATGTCTGTTTTTCTTTCCAGAATGTAGACTCAATGGAAGACACCATGGCTTTTTAAGCTCTTTATCTCCAACAAGAAGCACAGGTTGGCACTTAGTAAATATTTGTTTAGTGAATAACTTGGACCCCAAAACAATATTTAATCAAATATACTTTATGAAGATAATGAAATAACGTGCATGTTCCCATTATAATATAAACTGATAGTGAAAACAACATGATTACTGTTACATTGAACGTTAAACTTTCCACTTACAATTATATCTGGTATCTAATTTTTAGCTTTGCAAATGTGTTGCAGAGCATATATCATTTATTTTCATTTGTTAAAAATCAAGGTTTTTCTATTTGATGTAAAAGAATCCAAACATTTAAACACCTACCTGTTTACAAGACACCAAATCATTGCTGTCTGTGTGAAAAAAAACTGTTGAAATCCAATCCTGGTTTTGCTTCACTCCTACTTAACATTTTGGACAACTAACTTGGAATGATTTATTCATTCAATTCTTAATTCATTCTTCAAGTCAATGAATATTTATCAAACATCTAGTTTGTGCCAGGTGCTAGAGTTCAACAGTGAACAAGACATAGAGCTTATAGCTCTTGGTACACACTAAAGCAGGTCATGAAAATAGATGATATACGCATATGCCAAAAGTTGTGAGTTTCTAAGGAACCAGAACTATACATGGATGGAAACAAGGCACCTACTATTTCATTAAGTACGTGACACATTAAGTTTCCTAGACTCTTTATGTGCTTTGTCATGTTGACTACTCCCTATAAATGTGCAAGATAGGTATCATCCTTAAACTATTATCACTTGCATTTTGAGGTAGTCGTGTCTCCATTTTACAGATGAGGAAACAGATCTGAGAGAGGTAAAGTTATCTAAGTTCCCAGTGAGTGATGGAGCTGAAATTTGAACCCACATCTTTTTTTTTCTTTTTCCTTCAAAGTGATTCTAATTATTTTATTTTATTTTATTTTATTTTTAGTTTCAGGTGTACAAAACAATGTAATAGACATTTATCATTTATATCCCTCACACAGTAATCACCACCTCCCCTCATCTACTACCCCTCTAACATTGCATACAGCCATTACATTTCCACTGTCTCTATTCCTAATGCTGTACTCCACTTCCTATAACTCTCTCTATATATGACATTGTAGTTGACATTCATTATTGTTCAGCTTCAGCTTCAGGTGTACAGTACAGTGATCAGGTATCTACATCTTCCCTGAAGTGGTCTCCCTAATGGGACAAGTGTCCATCGGATACCCTACAAAATCTTTACAACGTTATTGATTACATTCCCCAAATTGACTTTTGTATCCTCATGGCAATCTTGTGGTTACCGATTGTGCTTTCTAATCCCCTCACCTTCCCCTTTATCCTCAGCCCCCTTCCATCTAGCAATCCTCAGTTTTTCCTCTATGTCTCTGAGACTGTTTCTGATTAGTTCATTCATTTATTCTTTTATTTAGATTCCACATATAAGTGAGATCATATGGTATTTGTCTTTCTCTGTCTGACTTCTTTCACTTACAATAATGTTCTCTAGATCCATCCATATTGTTGCAAATGGTAAGATTTCATTCTTCTTTATGACTGCATACCCAATATACTCTGTTGTATAAATGTACCACAGTTTCTTAATCCAGTTGTCTACCGATGGGCATTTCGGTTGTTTCCATGTCTTGGCTATTGTGTATAGTGCTGCAATAAACATTGGGGTACATAAATTTTTTCGAATTAGAGTTTTGGTTTTCTCTGGGTAGATACCTAGGAGTGGAATTGCTGGGTCATAAGGTAGTTCCATTTTCAGTTTTTTGAGATACCTCCATACTGTTTTCCATAGTTGATCCCACATCTTTTAAATGGTCAAGCCCATCTTCTTTTCATCTATGATTTCTAATATAGACAATGATGGCACTTTGAAAAATCAGAATGGGACAGAGCTTCAAATTTATAACAAGTACTTTGCTTGTCGTGCCCAAAAGAGCATATAAAAGTTTCTTGTTAGTGCAACAACCAATGCTGCTACTCTGCAACCATTTTCCATTTGCCATTCTGTTGAAGTCCTTGGGTCTATTCTTTTTTCAGGAGAGGGCACTTGCCTTAAATCCCAGAGTGACTCTTCCCACTGCCTTTCCTGCTTTCCTCTCTCTGGGTCCAAGTGGTGTTTACAAAAAGGACAGGAGATGTGCAAGCCAAAATATTGGTGAAATAAGCAGCAAGGGTGCACAAATAAAGTGGGAGATAGTGATGGAGGTCTTGGGAGCAGTTGTAGCAAGAAAACCAGAGCGAAGGAGAGAAACAGTGTTAACGGCAAGAATTGGAGCATAACGGTGTGCAACTCGGTTTTGCTGGGAACTGAAGAATATGCAAATCTGTAAGAAGCATTATCCTCTTGAACAACTTCCCTTGACAATCATTTCCCCCCTCCTCCCAAAATAATAATAACCTATTCAATCAGTTTTTGCTATATAACCAAACATAAAAATTTAGCGGTTTCAAATAACCATTTACTGGTTCAAAAGTCTATGGAGTGGCCACTTTATGGTGAGATTCAGCTGAGTGACTCTCCAGGTCAGAGATAGGCTCATTCGTGTGTCAGCTGCAGAATTGACTGGGGACTGATGTAAAATGACTCCCACTGTAACTGCTGTTCTTTGCTCCAGGTAGTTTCTCATCCCCCGCAGGCTAGCCTTCACAAGGCAGTGGGGCAGGATTCCAAGACAGCAAGCAGAAACACTCAGCGCCTCTAAGAACTGGCACAGCATCACTGCTGCCCCATTCTCTTAGTGGAAACAAGGCGCAAGGCCAGCCCCAATTTGAGGAGGAAACAGAGTCCACTTCTTGATGCGAGGAGCTGCAAAATCACATTGCAAATGAGTGTGGAGATGAAGCAGAGAAGAATTGCATTTTTGCATCAAGCAATCAGCAGCTGATTCCAAAGAAAGCATATCGTATACAAAGAATTTTCAATTTCCAGGGATTCCATTAGAACTTAGAAATATCAGGGCTCAGAACTTACCTTTAACTTTAAACGTCCCTCTCTGCTCATTAAAACTTCAATGACAGTAACTGTTTATTGAACACTCATTATATGCCAGAAGCATTACATTTAATCCTCTATATAATACTGCAAGGTAGGATTTACAATTCTTGTTTACAGAAGAGAAAACTGTGGTTCTGAGAGGTTCAGTAGCTTGCCCTGGGCCACAAAGTAATGAGTATCAGGTCTGTCTTATTCCAAGTCCCATGCTTTCCCTCTCTATCAAACTCTAAATTGCCATCTGAATACACATTTGGAAACTCATTTAGTGTCCTGTGTGTGTAATAACACCATGTTTCCCCCAAAATAAGACCTAGACGGACCATCAGCTCTAATGCATCTTTTGGAGCAAAAATTAATATAAGACCCGGTCTTATTTGACTATAATGTAATACTGGGTCTTATATTAATTTTTGCTCCAAAGACACATTAGCGCTGATGGTCCGGCTCGGTCTTATTTTCGGGGAAACACAGCATCTGCACCAAATGGGAAGACCAGGGATTGACATACTGTAGTGGATATAGTGGAACGCTTTTAAGTATCATCCCAGCCTCCTTATTGTATACCTTCCTTTATTCACAGAGGCTAGAAAGCTAAAATCTATATTTCCCATAATCCCTTGAATGTAGGATTCTGAAGGTGATTTAGTTGTTTGGTTTATTTTTTGTTTTTTGGTTTGTTTTGTTTTTTAATACCAACTGTAAGATTTTATATGGTTTATTTTTTAATTTTTATTTTTCAATAAAATTATATATATATTAAAGGTGTACCACATGATTTGATATACACAGAGAAATGATTACTACAGTCAAGCTAATTAGCATATCATCTCCTCATGGTTACTATTCGTGCATGTGATGAGACCGCCTGAAATCTACTCTCTGACAAGTTCCCAGTATTCAGTGCAATATTCAGTGTAGTCATCATGCTGTACAATAAATACGTCTCTAACATTTTTCATCCTACATCACTGCAACTTTGTACTGTTTCTTTATTTTATTCTTTTTCTATTAGACAAGGAGAGTCCTTCAAGGGCTAGTACCACATTTTTGCTTTTGTTTGTTTTCCCTGTCCTCATCTATTATCTAGCTCAGTACTTAGAACACAGAATATGCTTGATAAATGTATTATTTATTGGGGTAAAAAATTTATAACATGAGATCTACTCCCTTAACCAAGTTTTAAGTGTATAGTACAGTGTTTTTAAGAGAGTATAAGCACAGTATAAGAAGAATGTTGTACAGCAGATCTCAAGAACTTTTTCATCTTGCATGACTGAAACTTTATAACCATTGAACAGAAATTCCCCATTTCCCCTCCCTCCAGTCCCTGGCAACCACCAATCTACTTTCTGTTTCAATGAGTTCAACTACTTTAGACACCTCATGTAAGTGGACTCATGCATTTGTCCTATGAGTGGCTTATTTCACTTAGTGTAATGTTCTCAAGTTTCATTCATATTATAGCATCTGACAGGATTTCCTTCTTTTATGGCTGAATGATATTCCATTGTATGTATATACCACATTTTCTTCATTCATCTGTTAATGGACATTTAGGTCATTTTCACCTCTTGACTATTGTGAATAATGCTGCAATAAATATGTGAGTGCAAATAACTCTTTGACAGTCTGATTTCAATTGTCTTGGGTTAAAGACCTAGAAATGGGACTGCTGAGTCAAATTTTTAATTTTTAATTATTGTTAATTTTTTGAGGACCCTCCATATTATTTTCTATAGCAATTGCACCGTTTTACATTTCCACCAACATTGTACCAGTGTTCAAATTTCTCCACATCCTCACCAATACTAGTTATTTTCTGTTTCTGTTGCGGTCGTTGTTGTTGTTTTGATAATGGCCATTTTAACAGGTATGAGGTGATATCTCATTATGGTTTTGATTTGCATTTTCCAGATTATTAGTAATGTGGAGCACTTTTTCACATACCTGTTGGCCATTTGTATGTTTTCCTTGGAGAAATACGTATATATTGAAGTCTTTTGCTCATTTTTACAGCGGTTTATTTTGTTTATTTGTTTGTTTACTTGCTTGTTTTTTGCTATTGAGTTGTAGGTGTTCCTTATATATTTTGGATATTAATCCCTACCATATATATGAGTGGAAAATATTTCTCCCATTCCATTGATTGCCTTTTTACTCTTTTGATTATTTGCTTTGCTATACAGAAGTTTTGGGTTTGATGTAATCCCACTTGCCTATTTTTCTTTTCGTTGCCTTTGCTTTTAGTGTCATATTGAAGAAATCACTGCCAAGACCTGGGGGTGATTTGTTTTGGAAATAAGGTGACCTTGCCTAAAATGTGAAAATTGAAAGCAAGCAGCATGCCACTCTTCTTTCCTCCTCTGCTCCTGCTGTTGCTGTTGGTGTTGCTGTCAATCCAGATTGTGGAGACACTTGTTTTTCCATTGGCTGTATTAGGAAAGGTGCCAGTGTCCAGGCATTACCTTCATGAGTGGTACATGTTGGGCATGTATTTCACAAATACAGGTACAGATTGTAAGAAGCGGTGTGGTTCTCAGGGCTCTGGCAGAAGTAGCCACAGCTTCCTGGTTGTAAGGTATTCTAACTGCAGTGATGATAATTTGGGCTGAAACGAATAGCTTCTTGATCACAGGAAAGGCGGTAGCATTTTTAGAGGCCCAACTTTGCATGTGGCTTTGGGGTTCATTCCTGAACGCTCAACATAGAATGTGTTGCGTCATCCCACCCAACATTTCTGTAAGCCATTTGATAGCCTAGAATAAATAGTTTCCTAAATAAACTAGCCAGAGTATGCACTAACTATATAGCTACAGTAGATTATTTTTTTCCACAACTGAATGCCAACCAATACAGGCATTAACATTGTTACCTGGATGGTAAATATGCTTTTGTTTTCATTTTTTTTTACAGTGGAAATAAGGGGGGAGGGGAGAAAAAGGGTTCCTCTCTGGTCCATTATTGTTCAAATTGTATAAGACTTTCACACCTCTATAACATCTTGTCTGACTCTCTCCTCTCCCATGTACACCAAATATACCTCTCTACAGGGTGCCTGGGGAGACAGAATTGTAACATGGCCTCTGGAGACGAACCTGTACTTAATAACTGAGAAGCAATGGAACAGATATGCTGACTATATTTAGACCTCACCAAGCACAGCAGGAGCATTTAAATTGAAGCTTTAAAACCAAAATTGAAAGGCTATTAGTTCTAACTTAGTCATTTCATCCAGTTATGCTACCTGCACGCACCCAAGAGTTTCTTGTTCTGTTAAGGATTTTGTGTTTAAGTGGTTTATGGGGTGGGTACGGAGTAGAATGTAGACTAGCAGTGATGGGAAGGGAGTCTTGAGAAGAAGCAGAAGACAGGAAGGGAGAAGGTCCCCATTATCTGGCCTTGCAATGTCCTCTCATCTTCTCTTGGGTTGCTATGATCTTAGGCCTCATCTCTTGGTCCCAGCTCTCCTTTCCCTTCCTCATTTGTTTCCTTCACAAGTGCGCCTTCACTTCAGACTACATCTCAACCCCACTGCTCTTTTTCTCCCTCCTTCTCACCTTTATCTCTTTTTATCTTCTTCTCAGTCAAAAGAAGAAACCAAACAGCAAGACAATATGTCCTGCGAAGGGAAGAACAAGCTCTTACTCTGACAGCTAATATGTGATTCTCTTCTGCTACATTCAATCATTTTTATATCTAAAAATTGACACAAAAGGAAAATAAAGAAAAAAAGGAGAAAACATAAATAAGAAAAAGATAAAGTAGTATTTAAATGCTCTCTACTACTTGCCTTTATAACTAGATAATACAGTAGCAGTAGTAGTAGATTACAAGTCAACTTGCGATCATTTAGCTAGCTTTTATTCCATTACCACTCTATATTTGCCTTCATAATGGGTTAAAAAATGGATAGAAAATTGTCAATAAGACCCAGCCCCTACCCTCAATCAGCTAGTAATAGAAAGAAAAAAAAATTCAGTTAGTCTCAGAGTCATCTATTCCTCTCTGGAAGGAACTGTGCCCCCCTGCTTTACCACATGGGCTAACACACTCCCCAATAAATTGTTACTGGATAGTTGGCGCCTCCCACTCAAATGCTTTTACTTCAAACATAGCTGCTTCAGTCCCCACACCTATAGCTGATCAAGACGCCTTCTTCCACTATCCATTCATGTTTTCTTTACCATTTGCAAGCAACTAAACCACAAGGGATTTTTATGTAAAGGGTGACCTGTCAGATCCAACTGCTTGGCAGTCTTGTCATTTTGGGGTTGTTGCTATTTTTCATGGAGCAGAGCTATTAGACAGGGGAGGGCTAACAGGCATCCAAGAGAAACCCCTGGGCTCTGAATATAGTCCTTCTGAAAGATGAGAAGTCATGTGAAAACCATGGAAAGAACATTCCAAAAAGAGGAAGAAGCCGTTCAAAGAGGTCCATATGCATATCTTTCCTTATCTTCAATTTTCCAATTGTGTCTGCATGTGCCTGATCACCTGGCCAGCCTATTAGCCCCAGCCCACAAATAAGTTTAGATTTGTCTAAAGACTGTCTCTTACCATACGAAGTGAGCAAGAGTTTCACCTAAAGTTCTGCCTATATATATACACACTTTCACCACAGTCTTTTGGAGCCTTTGTTAACTGGGGCTATATTGCAACAGCATCCACTCCTGCCTGGTCCAAGTATACCACGCAGGTACATCAACCCAGCGCCACATTTTTTTTCCTCTTCCCTGAATTAGTCACAGGAATTCTCTATGAGGACAAAGGTATGAATTGAGAGAGAGGCAGCAAAACAGTAGAAGCAGATGAGTCTGAATCATCTGCTTATGCAGTTTCTCTATGCCTGTGGACCGCCTCAGATCTACTATTAGCCATTCCCATTGTATCATGGACTGTTGTTATTCCTTTTGAATTGTATGCTTCATCAGCTCAGATAACACTAGTTAATAATGTGCAGTTTGGGCAACAGTTACAATGTCATGCTCCACAGTTCCAGGGTCAGGCTTTGGCCTCCATTAGAGCTCAGCAATCAGATCTGTGAAGTAGGAAATATTGTTTTCACCATCTGCACAGCTAAAGAAATTAGCACAGAGTCACATAGCTAGTTTAAGTGGCAGAGCTAGGAGGCAAACCCAGAGTCCACACTGTTAATCAGCACAGAACATTCTTTAGTAGTGTTTGATTTGGACTTTGAAAGATGAGTGAAGTTTGCACAATGGTATCAGCTTAACATTTTACATTATCACTAAGTCCCACGAAGTGTGCTAAAGGCTTTTCATTTATATTGCATTTAATCCATACAGAAACCCTATGAAGTGGGTACTATTATCATGAATTTTTTTACACATGAGGAAATTACAACTTAGATTAAGTAATTTTCTCACATCACACAGCTGTTTAATGGGAAAACAAAGATTTTCACCCGTGCAGTCTGACTCAGATCAACACGATGAGCCTTGACAAAGTAGAGCATTTAGAAAGAAAGACTGGGTAATAGCCAAAAAGAGCTAGAGACTTAAGGTTAGAGTCAGTTTCTGAGCCTTGATTGCCAAGATAAAGAGTTTGAACATTATCAGGTAAATAATAAGGAACTACAGAAAGGTCTAAGGAATTACTACATCTAGGAGAACCTGTAGTAGTTAATCTGTTTAAGGGCAAAACTCATGCCCAGTCCTGTCACTGCTCTCTGGTTGTGGTTTGCAACAGTAGGTCCAAGGTAATCCAGCAGCAGTGGGAGAAGTCAACAGGGGTGAGACAAACTTCTTCTGCTATGTGTGTGGAAGGCATGCTCTAGATAAGAGAAGACAGTGTCATGTTTTTTAAAGATTTTATTGAGGAAGGGGAACAGAACTTTATTGGGTAACAGTGTGTACTTCCAGGACTTTTTTCCAAGTCCAGTTGTTGTCCTTTCAATCTTAGTTGTGGAGGGCGCAGCTCAGCTCCAGGTCCAGTTGCCGTTCTCTAGTTGCAGGGGGCACAGCCCACTATCCCTTGCAGGAGTCGAACCGGGAACCTTGTGGTTGAGAGGACGCGCTCCAACCAACTGAGCCATCCAGGAGCTCAGTGGCAGCTCAGCTCAAGGTGCCGTGTTCAATTTTATTTGCAGGGGGTGCTGCCCACCATCCCTTGCGGGATTCAAGGAACTGAACTGGCATCCTTGTGGTTGAGAGCCCATTGGCCCATGTGGGAATCGAACTGGCAGCCTTCGGAGTTAGGAGCATGGAGCTCTGACCGCCTGAGCCACCGGGCCGGCCCCCAGTGTTATGATCTTTTGCAAATAGTTCCAGCCTTGGGGGGGGGGGGGGGTAACCATCTATTTGGGATATAATACCTCTTTTTCCTGGTCACATGCACTGTTTTTGACATCAAGATTCAAGATCCTTCTTTCCTAGAATTTCACTGTCCCTGACCAGCTAATATTAGGTTGGTGCAAAAGTAATTGCGGTTTACAAGGTTAAAAATAATTGCAAAAACTGCAATTACTTTTACACCAACTTAATACTTTCTGCCTCAGCAGAATCCTTTGAACTTAGCCTATAAAAACCACTGATCTTTCTACCCAAGCTGTGCCTCTTTGAACTTGACCTCTCACTCGCTGTCCTACGACATTGATCAGCCAAACCCTTTCTGGTCCTAGTTTCTCCTAGATGGTCTCAAACTGCCTGTATTCCCTCTGATTATTTTAGGATATTCATTATAGTGGAAGTAATAGCACAGTTTGGAGAAGGAAAGCACATGATACATGGAGGCCAGTTGGGAAATTCCTGTCATTGTTCACATGTGAGGTAGGAGCTGCAACTAGAACGAAGGCAGCATGAACAGGAAGCTACTAAAGACTTCAAAGAAAGAACAGCATCAAATGGCTAATGAATAGAGGGAAAAAGAGAAATGAAGTATTCAGGGGTGAATTTGCAGTTTCAAGTCAAGGTAAGCAGGAGAATGGAACCATTGAAATGCTAGGTTGAAAGCATGGGAATCCAACTGTAGACAGGTTGAGATTTAATGTGAACACTGACCCCTGAAGTGCAAATGTCCGTTGGGCAGTTGGGAATGAAGAACCTGAGCTCAGGAGAGAGATCAGAGCTAGCTTATATAGATTAGGCATTGTTTACGTAGTGGAGACCAGAAAAGCAAGGAAAATAAAAGAGCTCATCAAGGGAAAAAAATGTTTTTTTTGTAGATTCACTTCGTATGTCCAGTAGATAAAAATGTCAGAGCACAGTAGGCCTTGTTATTCTCTTTATCTCAATTGGTTTCTTTCACTTTTGAGGCTCAGATGAATGTGTAAGGAGAAATAAAAGGACTAAGTTGAGAGATATAATGAGTATAACAAGATGAAAAATGTTTCCCCTAAAAAAAAAATTTTCTCTAAAAATCCTCAATTATAAATCTTATTGAAGCACATTTCAGCTTTGTTATAAAACGATAGTATGAAAAAAACTCTCTTATTTTCAGTTCTCTTATTTTTATAATAAACTTCATTACATATTATGGTAACAGAATGGCATAATCTAGTTATTCAATCATTCATTCCAGTGAGATGGTAGGTTGGTGCAAAAGTAATTTTGATTTTTGCAATTATCTTTAACCTTTTAAACCACAATTATTTTTGCACCAACCTAAGATAACATGTATTACATATATGGATGAATAATTTTTAAAGAACTAGAAAATCTCAACCTCTTACTTATAAGACTACATAAGGCATACTATTTAATTTCCCTTTGATAATTCAAAAGGCATATTGAGATTTTGAATTCTTTAGGGTCATTACTAAGGCTATAAATTTTCATTGGTCAAAGCATAGAATTCATTGGAGTTACTGATATAAAACATTCTAGGCCATCATTTATTCTCTACCTGAGCAAAGGAGACAAATGAGTCTAGACACAAGAATTTCTTGAGTAGGTACAATAATAAATCCTCTAGAAATTAAATGCCTTTATAGTGTAGTTAGCTTTGCTATATCAAGGGTCTATTTAATATGATCATTAGAATCTATCACTTTAAGATTTCATATTCTGGTAACCCATTAGACACAAAAACTCTTAGTAAAACTCTATTTTTAATTTGATTGATTGATTGATTGATTGATTGATCGATCATGAGTTATCTTTTAAGTATGATTTATTATAATCTATGCCATTGAAAAATTTATCTCAGGCATAAAAATAGAGGTTTTTAAATTAGTTCTACCATCTGAAGTTTCCTTTGATAAGAAGAAATGATAAAATGGGCAAGCCTATGGAAGCCCAACGGGACTAACTACTATTAGTTGGGCCACTTTTGCCACCTTCACCCAGGAAAAAAAGTGAGTGGCATTTTTTTTTAACTTAGAGAATTTAGTTATTTGTTTGTTTGTTTGTTTGTTTTTCCTGGAAGGGAATCCTTTTTCTAGTGCTTCCAGGCAGCATAAAGCACACTACATCAATATATGGGAACAAGAAAATTTAAATCTGTGCACAGAAACCTCAGGTCATAAATAATAAATATATAAGTGAAAGAACAAATTCATTGTCCCCACCCACTCATCACATTGGGACTACAAGAAGGTTGGTGTTTGTCTAAGAAATCAAAACTTTGAAAGTACTACAGGCATTCCTTGCTCAGTTACCAAAAAAATGTACAGGGTGGGTATGCAGTTCCGATATGCAAATGTTTGAGTTAAGACAATGCTATACAAATCAAGAACTGTGTGTATTTCAAGGAGAGGCTAGGATTGAGCTCAGGTCTCGAGAAGGCAGACTTGCTCTGTGTAATCAAATTGGATGAATTTGTTGCCATCCGATTTATTTCTCTTTTGGTCCTGAGAACACAAGAAGGGAAGAGAAAAGAGAGAAACCTATTAGCTAGCAAGAGGCCAGGATGTCCGTCAGAATGCCAAGGCCTTTAAAAATTCCTCAGGGAAAAGACTTTTGAGAATGAAACTATTTAATACTGAAATATAACTTGTTTGATGCTCTAAATTTGCATCATCCAATATGGCAGCCACTAGCTAGAGGTATCTATTAAGTACTTGAAATGTGACTAGAAAGAATTGGGATGTGCTCTAAGTATAAAATATACACTGGATTTTGAAGATTTTATATGATGAAGAAGTAAAAAAAAATATCATTATTAATTACATTTGATTGATTACAATGGATTATATTGGTATTTTGGACATATTGAGTTAAATAAAATATACTATCCAATTAACTTTATCACTTTTTAAATGTGGTCACTATAAAACTTAAACTTATATATGTAGTTCACATTATATATCTGTTGGAACGTATTGCTCCAGTAAAGCCTGATACACACTCAAAGGCCTTGTATGAGTGCATTTTGATGAGAAGCAAGAAAAAGGCATTACGTCAAGGACAGGTTAAGTGAGATGGCATCACAAATGGATTAATAACATGTACAAAGCACAACTTTAAGAGTTCTACATATATTGATATTTTTAGTCTTCATTACAATCCTATGAGGACCTCATTTTTCAAACAAGCAAACTGAGGCTAAAAGAGATGAAGAAATTTGCCCAAGGACACAGAGGCAGATTAAAGGGAGGAACAGTATTCTCTGAGACATAGATGACATAGAGATTAGGTTTGCTATGGGCCATTCCATAATTCAATTAGCTTGAATACAAACTTATTCATATACTTTCTGTTTCACTATCTTCCATTCAGAAGGCCCCACCTTTGTGCCCCACTTTTGGCATAATCATACTTTCTTATTGGTTCTCTCTTGAACTCAGTATAAGGCCAAACTGAGTTATTTCTCAGCAAGGTAGATTTTCGGAGAAGTAGGGCTCTTCCTTTTCTAAACTACATGAAGTCGAACAATTAAGTTTGCAAACTCATCCTAGAAAAAGTGTTACATACCTCATTGTTGAATGTCACTGTGGCCACTTTCGAAGTATTCCCCTTGGGAAGTTATGCACTGATGCCAGCACCTAGTCCACACTTCAAAGGAATTTTGGAACTCTTTTTCTGGAATGGCCATCAGAGCTGTTGTCGTATTACCCTTGATTTCCTGTATGTCATCAAAATGTCTTCTTTTAATATTTCCTGTGTCTTTGGGTAAAGAAAGAAGTCATTGGGGGCCAGATCAGGTGAGTAGGAAGAGTGTTCTAATACAGTCATTTGTTTACTGCCTAAAAACTCCCTCACAGACAGTGTTGTCGTGATGTAAGAGCCATGAATTGTTGGAGAAAAGTTCAGGTCGTCTAACTTTTTCACACAGCCTTTTCAGCACTTCCAAATAGTAAACTTGGTTAACTGTTTGTCCAGTTGGTACAAATTCATAATGAATAATCCCTCTGATATAAAAAAAAGTAGCAACATTGTTGCAACAAATTAGTGAACTTAATTGTCAGACCTCATAGATCTAGTACTTGAGTTTAGATACACTGTTCTCACATAATCACATGACCCACTACTTAGCCATGTGTCCTAAACACCAGCTGAAATTCCCTGAATAGCCTTTCTTCACATTTACATTCACTGTGCGTTGGTCTCATCTGTTCTGCTTCAATTTCTCTAACATATATCTCCCACTTCTATATCCACAGATCTTCTAAAAGCACCTCATTTTTTAGAACACTTGATTGCCTCACAGCATTACTGTCATGGTGCATAACTCTCATTCCCAAAGGAGAACATAAATACCCTCTGAATGGAGAAAGTTTTCAGATATTGTTAAATAGGATCTGTTATAATAGGCCCTTGTCCTTAAAAACCTGGAAGAGACTTCCTGGGTGGAATTTACTACATAGACTTGGGCTGCCTTCTGATGAAAAAGCTTAAGTTTTATTTATTTATTTTTTTTTGAATGGGGTAGCTATCTTTCCTTAGAGTTACTTGAAATACTAATTGATGGTGGCTGCAGACACTATATATTGCAGTAGGCAAATACTTCTTCCCTTTGTGTTCCAACACTAGGTATAACTCTGTAATATCTTATAAACACGGCAAGAGAACTCTTGGTCTGCCCACAAAACTACTCTTCCCTGAGTTTTCCCCCATTTCAATGAATAATGCCACCATTCATAACACTGTGGTCGAAATCCAAGAATCAGCCTGCTTTCCCCCTTGGCTCTCTAATCTCCACACATAGCCAAACTAATCTTTTAAAATATAAATAGATCTCATCATTCCCCTGCTTAAATCCTTCCAATGTTTTCCCATTACACCATCATAAAGTCCAAATCCTTAGCAAGACAGGCCAAAGCCCTCCATGTCTTGTTCTCTACCCACCTCTGACCTCATCACCTACCGCTCTTTATCATCCACCCCTTGGCCACCACTCTCCAGCCACAAAAATGCTAGACTCATTTGTATACCACAACCATTATACCCATTTATGCCATTCAGATCTTTACTCAAATGTGACCGATCTCCTTAGAGATTAGTTTCCGGATCGTCATATTAAAAATAGCTCTCCTCTTGCTTCCCTCCATCACTCTCTAGCACCTTAATTTGCTTTCTAATTTTCATAATACTTACCATCATCTTAAAATGTATTACTTATTTGTGCATATGTTTATCTATCTTCTCATTCCCCATGCAGGACATTATAAGCTCCTGCTTTGTTCATCACTATATCTCAAATAACTAGAAAAATGCCTCACATGTAATAAATAATAAATGCTGTTGAATGAGGGAAGGAATGAGTTGCTTTATCCAACAAAGCCAATTGGTGACAAGTTGTAGTTGTTTTTGTCTTAGAACTTTTTATCTTTACTTTTATCCTGATTGACACCTAGGATTTTTATATTTAAAAAAAATTCTTCAAATCAATTAATGGTGGATATAGGGAAGTTCCAATGAGATCCTTACTGCCAAAAAATCAAGTAAAATGGGGACCCATTTGGACACTATTCATTTTTCATTGACTGGTGCTATATGCCACAAGATTTCAAACCATCACACACATAAATACAGAAATGAAGGAGATGTTTCCAAGGCCATATTGAAGATGAAATTCATTATTCCCATCTCTTTTGGCAATGAATCCATTTTGGTATACAGCTTCTATGGTAATTGAAGTAGTGAAGTGTTGAATGTTACAATAGGAGTAAAGGTTTTATAAGATTAAAGCCTTAGTCATGTCAATGTGCTTTGGCAAAAGACCACCAGAAACAAACCTGTAGTTGAACAAAGTTGAGTTTTTTTATCTGTTCTCAGAGGGAGATTATATACCATGGGGAACTATGGCACAGCTCAATAAGGAAGTCTGACAAAGGACCTATGGAATTTGATCTTGTCTTAGGTTTGTTCAAGCAAGTAATGAAAGCATTGTTGGGAATGTCCAAGCAAGCAGGGCTTAGCTTTGGATGGATTCTATCTAGATGCAAATGTAATTCTATGGTTAGATGTCTTAATAAATCACATCTCTATAAGTTGGAAAGAAACAAGGCTAAATATGTGATTAATGAAAGAGTAGTCACTATTAGCTAGGTGAGGGGAATGTTGGATCATTTTGCTTGTACAATGTTCATGTTTTGTCTGTGTTCAGACATGATTACAGAATGGTCTTGTTTTTGTCTTGATCCATCCTGGTCACAAAGGGGCCTTGTATGATGTCTCACATGCTACTCCTAAGTGATGCATCTACCAGAGTCCCAATTACCCCTCCCCCCATGAGAAGTGGCAAACTGGAAGTCTCCGGGACACATCTGGCCTGAAAATATGTTTTGTCTGGGCTGCCCTGTATCTTTGTAAAATTACATTAGTGGTCAACGTTTAAAATTGGGAAAATTTACATGAAATAAATTCAAATGTCTGGCTTGTCTGGAAAGAAACATAAACTCTGGCAATGCTTAGTCTACATTCCCGCCTGGTGGCATTCAACTGGAGCTGAGGAACAGGCTTTCATGTGGTCTGCCTCCCTCATGTGTGTGGGCTTCATAGGTATTTGATACAGAGCTTCTGGTTCACTTCCTTTCCTTTTCTCCCTACCGCTGTCATCATTCTCAGCGGTTTCAAGAGCCTCTGGGTGACCCACCTAACACCTTGGGTACAAGTGTCCCGACCTTCTCACAAAATGATCTTTGCTCCTATCTGATTTAGGTGTTACACTTCTACCTTGCCCCCTCTACCTTATCACTAGTAAATGCACCACCTTCCAAATCCTCAAGTAGCTATCGAGTGTGCTTTTTAATCGATACGAAAGACAGTTTGGGGAATATAATCAATAATGTTGTAAAGATTTTGTAGGGTACTTGATGGACACATGTCTTGTTAGGGAGACCACTCCATGGACGGTGTAGATGCTCTGTACACCTGAAGCTGAAGCTGAATAATAATGAATGTCAACTATAATTATATATATATATGGTCACAGGATGTGGACTACAGCATAAGGAATAGAGTCAGTGGAACTGTAACAGCTATATATGATGTCAGAGGGGTAGTAGATTGTAGAAGGGGGGCTATCACTTTGTGAGGGGCGTAAATGTCTAATTATTGCATAGTTCTGTACACCTGAAACTAATAATAAAAAAGAAAACAGAAAAAAAAATCCTCAAGTAAACCTTTTTGACTACAACCTGCAGTCCTCCAGCTGCTTCACTCTATAACTCCTATTGAGACTCCATTTACCTTACCTACACTCTGCATTTTTAAATCTCATCATTTCCCCCCCTGTCCAACACCCTCCTCATATTGTCACTGCTGCATATCCAGCTTAGATTCCATGACCTATCATATAATTACTCATTTGCAAGTCATCTGCTCAAAATCCAACTCACTGTTTGCAGTCAACGTCTCTGTGTCTGCACCAGACAGCTGAATGCTGCTGGAGACATCATACAAGTGGACCCAAGGAGCTACATTTTAAACTCATTTAAAACTCCAATATATTGTCAACATAGCATCAGAACATTATTATGTTTGCCTAGAGTGTTCTTTGTTTCCCCCCAATATTTACTCTCTTCAAGCTTTCCCCTTCTCCTCTGCAGCCATCTGCTTCAGTCAAGAACCTCACCTCAGACTCCCTAGAATGAGACTTCAGGGGAACCTGGGTTTTGTATTGTTTGACATCACTAGTTAGGCTGGCAGTGTGTAATATAATGCCTGGCCCACAGTAAGAACTTAATAAATACTTGCTGAAAGATTATTTCAAGGAGAATATTTTCCCATCATCAGGTCTACCAACCTTCTTGTGTCTGTACCCATTTCTCTCTGCAACCCCAACTGTTCAACAGAAGAAGTATTCCTACTTACATTTGTGTTCTCTACAATTCAGTCCTTCCACATCATTTTGAAATACATAATAAATCTGATTTAATTTGAAGATCCATCCATGTTATCACAAGATATTCCAACATTATGTTGGTCAAAGAGTGTAATAGACAAAAACGTTATATGGAACATTTCATTATGCTGATTATAATCATAACTAACAGTTATTGAGATCTCACATTTGCTAAGTACTGTTCCAAGGGCTCTTCATGTACCAGCTCATTCAATCTGCACAATAACATGAGTTAGGCACTATTTTTTTCATCCACTTAATGAAGTGCCAAGTACTTGGGTCTGCTGCCCACATTCTCATAACCTGAAAACAGCAGAGCATCACTTGGATCCATGTACTCTACTGCCTCCTTTTAAAAAATTAAATAAAAAGGTGAAAAATTAGTACAAACTGCCACAGTGATGCAAAGAATATTGCTGAGATGGAGAATGGAAAGCAAAGAAGAGGAAGGAATGGGGACCTTGATACTTCTGCCTCTAAGATCATCTCAGATCTATCCTTTCCCTCTTTATTGCCACTGCCCTAGTCCAAGCCATCGCCATTTTCCACCACAGCTATTGCAACAGCCTCCTAACTGTTGTCTGTGATTCTTTCTCCTCCTCAGAGCAGCCACAATCATGTTTAAAACATAAACTAGATGTCAAAGAATTTCCATTGCATTTAGCATAAAATCCAGACTTCAGGCCATGGTCTATCGAACACCAGATATTCTGGCCCCAGCCTAACTTTCCAACCATGTCTTACTTTTCCCAAAATCCCAACTGCCATGCTGAGGAGGAGGAGCCTTCCTTCCTTCAGTCTCTGGAACAGGTGACATTCTTTCCTGACTCAGGGCCTTTGCCTGGAATGCTGTGCCTCCTGGCTCTCTACCTAGCTCTCTTGGATCTAAAACCAAAATGTCACCTACGCCAAGGCATTCCCCAAGCATCCTATACATCGCAGCCTCCTACCTGAAGTTACTCCATATCACATGACTCTCTATTACCTCCATAATATTTAGAATTATCTGAACATATTTTGTTTATTCACTTATCTTTTATTGTATGTCTTCCCAACTCGAATATAAGCCTTCTATTTTTCTGTCTCTTTATCCTAGGCATCCAGAATAGTGTGTGGAATTTGAATAACATCCAATAAATATATTGAACACGAGGTATTGCTTACATAACTCTTAGCACAATTCCAAGGTCCCTACATGTATAACATTGGCCAACAATTGACCAATTATATGACTTCCTAAAATAAGTCAAACTGATTTCTAAATATTTTTTAATCTAAAAATAACTCTTGTTAAGCTCAACGCTTCAAGACTTATTGCTCTTAATTTTTTAGCAATTTATGAAAGGAAGCCACCCGGTTTCCTTGATCATGTGCCCTAATAACACATTGTTCCCTAATAACACATTGGTTTATATTGTTATTCTAGTTTTTAATTTATTAAAGTCATCCTCAGGAGATGATCTTTTCCTATGAGCATCTCTGCAAATATCTATAAGTGATGGTGAGGAATGAGATCTCTTAATTGGTCATTTCCAAACCATTGGCTTTAATTCAGGAGGAGTCAACATGTCATATCCTTTCTTTCAAAATGACATCTCTAAGAAATAGAAACAGAAATAACTATTTCCATTCTGAATAATTCTTGCTATCTCAACATGGTTACTTGGGCACTAAGAGAATATCTACAAAGAATGAATAATGTCTTACTTGAAAACTCTCTGTTTAAAAAAATTAATGCTAAGCTCCTTTAATTTAGGGTAAAAATAAACAGAACTCCTCTACCTTGCCCAAGATCTATTACCCTGAGTGATCATTTCCCCTCCAATTTTAGTCACCCAAATTCTTCATGGTTTGTAGGAAATATGGTCAATTTCTCAAGTGCTACATTTATGAACTCAAAGTTTACATAAAATCTACATCGTAAAGTCTTGAAGTAATCAGGACCCTTTATGGTCTAGTTCATCCAGTATATCTGTTCCTCTATGTAGGAAAATTTTTCAGTATACAAGAATTTGTCCCACATTTTAAATACATGGAAGTTAAGTGATTACTCAGACTTTCTTTGGGGTCACATTCAGCCTACAACTAACATGGTTTTACTTTGGCGAGAGTTGGTCATCATACACAATCCTTTTTTCCCAATATATTTCTATTATACAGATTAAATAACCTACATTCTTTCATTTTCTCATCCATTCTGTTTTTTTGCTTGTTTGTTTGTTTTTGTTTTTTTAATTTTTGAATATTACCCTACTCCCTTTTAGGCTGTTGAGTGGTACAGAGCTAGGCAATACCAGAATCATCATGTCTAATCATCATGTCTAATGGTGTCATCAGGTAAAACTGAGAATCCAGGTGCACTTCTTTTCTTTCTTGGTTCCTTTATAGACAATTGTTTGCTTTGAGGCAATAATCAGTATCAGGAGCACTCTGTCACCCACTACCATGCTGAGTGAAAAGGGAAGTAAACTCTTTTTGCTAAAACAAAGGAATGAGACAGATAAAAAATAGAAATTTTTTTTTCACAGGTTGAATTTATCACTCTACAAATCAAAAAAATTGTCCAATGATGATGCCGCTTCTCTAAACCCAGAAAAATAATGGCACAAAAGAATTTTCTGAGTTGGAAAACAATTTCTTGCACATCTGGGGTTGTACTGCTGCACTTCTAGTTTTCATAATCAGAGTATCCTTTGCACAGCAGCTTCCTCCTGAAAGGTCAAGGAAACTAACTGAACCCACATTATAAATAACACTGAGAACAGCAATGGAAAGAAACCAGGAAAACAAGCATAATGTGCAGTTGCTATTAACAGGTGGTGAGAGAGAAGAAGCTTCTGCTTAGTTGTAGGTCTACTTTGTGTTCTAAGCATGCCGTGACCCCCAGGGACATGGCAGGAGGTGAGGGCAGCAGCCCGCTTTTGATTAATGAGCTCAGACAGGGAAGCAGCTTGTACCCATGTCCTGCAGTGTGTACAAGAGAAGATGCAAGTGGTTGCTTTTAATTTACAAAGCCGTAGATACTTCTGGCTCCTTTGGCATGGCAACAGTGGTCAAAATTAATGGAGGATTTTTGTTTCCCAGCAGCAAGTAGTTCTAGGGGTTGGGGCTTCTCAAAGATCTATTGTGGCTTTATATTACTAGGATTTGGTTGCCAAAATATTTGCAGTCCATTCTCATTTTGCAAGATCAGATTCTAGTCACATGAGATGAAACAAATACAAATGATTACTTGGAACTTATTTTTTTGACAAAGTCTAAGAATCACATGCTTTTTTTGTCGTATGCTTCTTAACCCTATGCCTCATTCATTCCTTCCCTTCCAAGCCAAGATTCAAAAAACAATGGACTCCACTTACTATTATCTCCAGTTCCTTGCTTCTTTTTCATTCCATAATCCATTGGTTGTTTTCTGCATTCTCCAACACACTGAAACTGGCCAAATGTCACCAGTGACCAATAACCCTTTTCAGTGATTGTCTTACTAGCTATTCTGCTGCTTCTGCTCCCGTGGATTTCTCTCTTTCTTAAAACTCTCTGTTCCCTAGACGTCTGTCACACATTATGGATGTCCTCCTACCTCTTTAACTCTTCCTTCCTAATCTTTATTTGCCCCTATTACTATCTACTTTCCAAAATACTTCTGCTCTCATTCCAGTTTCTTTAATCAACCACTCTGAACCATTTCAGTGCTTTAAACATCATTTCTGCAATAAAAATTCACAAATTGTATTTCTACATTTATCCCATTCTATGAGCTCGGACTTGACTACCCAAATGCCTGTTGGATACCTCTATGTGGTTGTCCCACAGGCAAATAAAAAATACAAATTCATCATCTTCTATCCTTCTCTTTTACATCTTACTTCAATAAATGCTGCTAAAAGTCACCCAGTCAACCAAGCCAGAGGCCTTGGAAATTTGTTGAGGCTTCTTACTACCTATCCCTCATCCTCCACCGTCTTTGCGCCATATGAGGTCTGTGACAATTAAGTTCACAAACTTATTGAACCGATGTTGCTAATTTCTTTTGATATCAGAGGGATTATTCATTAAGAATTTGTACCAACTGGACAAACACTTAACCAAGTTTACTATTTGGAAGTGCTGGAAAGGCTGCATGAAAAAGTTAGATGACATGATCTTTTCACCAACAATTCACGGCTCTTGCATCATGACAATACACCAACTCACACGGCTCTGTCTGTGAGGGAGTTTTTAGCCAGTAAACAAATAACTGTATTGGAACACCCTCCCTACTCACCTGATCTGGCTCCCAATAACTTCTTTCTTTATCAGAAGATAAAGGAAATATTGAAAGGAAGACATTTTGATGACATTCAGGACATCAAGGGTAATACGACGACAGCTCTGATGGCCATTCCAGAAAAAGAGTTCCAAAATTGCTTTGAAGGGTGGACCAAGTGCTGGCGTCAGTGCACAGCTTCCCAAGGGGAGTCCTTCGAAGGTGACCATAGTGATATTCAGCAATGAGGTATGTAGCACTTTTTCTAGGATGAGTTCACAAACTTAGTTGTCTAACCTCATATATACCTCTAATGAAATGCAAACAAAATCATCAAGAATTGCTGATTCTACCTGCAAAATCATTCTACTCTCTACTACCTCATTTGAGGAAAAGACACTCATAGATTTTAAAGCAGCTATTATAAAAATGTTCCAACAAGCAGTCCATACTATTTTTCTTAATCTACCAATTACTGAAAGGGATATGTTAACATATGCTGTGACCGTGGGCTTGTCAACACTTTGAATAAATTCCAGGTGGGTAAAAGACTTTAATATAAAGAACTGTAAAATCTATGACAGTTCCTCAGTCTTTCATTGTTTATTGTGACCTTAACACTTTTGAGGAGTACTTGTCAGTTGTTTCGTACAATACCTCCTTCAATTTTTCTAATGTTTTCTCATGATTAGATTGACATGGTACATTTTGGCAAGAATACTACAGAACTGGTGTATCATTATTTTTCCCTTTGTAATTAATATCTTGGGGGGATACTTTGAGACTGTGGTGATATCCTGTATCTTCTTAAACTTTACACCACAAATTTTGGAATTGACTAATGGTTCTTGCCTGTAACAATTATTACTGTGATTTCTCGTGATGATTTTCTAGTCTTCTCATTCCTTCAACATATGTTAATTAGAATTCTTCTGTAAAGAAGACCTGTCCCTTCTACCTCATTTATTTATCAAGTAATGTGTTTGTATCACTACGAACTTAGGTATTTTTATTTTATTATTTACATTATAATCTACTACTATTGTAAGTTTTTTTCGTTGGTCAAATAGTTTTTTGCCAGCTTTTGCCATTAGGAGCTCTTTCAGATTGGCTCCCGTGTTTTTCAACATGACCCTCCCCACATTCTTTTTTGACTATTTCTTTATTTTCTGGCACCATAAAATGCCCCAGGCTATCTTGTGTCATATTTTCAATGTCTCACTCCTGGAATCCAGCACTTCTTCCAGGAGCCCTGGTTTCTTATATTGGAAAATGACATCTAGAAACCAAAATCTGGTGCTAGGTATAACCATTATTCCTGGGGTATCATTGGTTTTAGGTCCCCTCAGCAGCCAGAGCTTAGTTACACACACACACACACACACACACACACACACACACACACACACTCCACATCAACCCATGGATATACACAGAGCAAATTTATTTATTTAGCTATTTGAATACATATAGTAAAAAATAAAATAAAATGAGTTCATACCAATGCTTCAGATTTCAAAATATTTATTCTAGCCTTCCTCCTTTCCTTATTTATAACTTCTTTGTCCAACAGTGAGAAATCTGGTTCTCGTTAGCTAAAATATATTTACTTATTTATTGAACTTTACTTTATACACAAAGTATTTGAATTGCTAATCCATACCCTGTGAGAAACATTTACTAAATAAATATTGGATTTATGTAAAATTCTTTGTGTCTTTATCCAGTCAAATACTGTTTTCAAAGTGATTTATGTTAGTTTTTTACCCTCCCAACTCTCTTAGTATGGTTATGTTAATTTGTAATTCAGTTAGGTTTATTTGTTACAGTTTGTATTTCCTTTTCAGTTCCTCTTACATTCTGGTGGGGGTTTTTTTTGTTTGTTTGTTAGTTTGTTTTGTTTTTCTGTTTGGGGGTTTGTTTGTTGTAGTTTACATACAGTAAAATTCACTTCTTGTACAGCTTTTGGATTTTGACAATGCATACTTTTAAGTTCACCACCACAGTCATGACACAAAATTTTTTGTCGCCTCAAAAATGCCCTCGTAAAGAAAAATTTCTAATAGCAAATTTTTAAAAATGACAAAGACTAACCATAAATAAGACAACTGAAAATTTTATCTCCCATAAACATTTTTTCAAGTTGTTGACTTTTTTGGTTTGGTTTATTTCATCTTAATATTTTGTTCCGTAAATGTCATATTTGGTCTTACAGTTTTATAAGACTTTACTGGGATATATTTTAAATTAACTTTATTAAGGTATTATTTACAAAAAATAAGCTGCTCCTATTTAAAGTGTAAAATATCGTGAGGAAAAGGCAGAAGAGATGAGGCAGAAAGGTATGTTAGAGAGATCTAACGTGTGAGGATTCAACCAGCCATGGCTGGCCTTGAAGTTGGAGAAAAGGGGCTACAAGCCAAAGAATGTAAGAGGCTTTTACCAACTGAGAACAACCCCTGGTCAATAGCCGGCTAGAAAATAAACCAACAGTTTAAAAAAAAAAAAAAAAGAAAAGAAAAGAAACAAATGGGAACCTCGGTCTTATAATTGCACTACTTACTACTGAATTTTGATAACAATATAAATGAACTTGGAAGTGAATTCATTCCCAGAGCCTCCAGAAAGAAACACCCTTTGCCAACACCTGGATTTGAGCTTGTGACAGAGAAACCAAATAAGCCCACCATACTACTGTGTTTCCCCGAAAATAAGACCCAGTCGGACAATCAGCTTTAATGCGTCTTTTAGAGCAAAAATTCAACTTTTGCTCCAAAAGACGCTTTAGAGCTGATTGTCCGGCTGGGTCTTATTTTCGGGGAAACACAGTCCTGAGCAGGGTTTGTTTGGCCAGTTTCAGCTGGAATATATCAATTTTGAAAAGACTCTATTGGTACAGACACAATGGAAAACAGTATGAAGGTTCCACAAAAATGAAAAGCTTAAAAATAGAACCACAGTAAGATCCAGCATTTGCACTGCTGGGTATGTATCCAAAGGAAATGGAATCATTATCTTAAAGAGATATCAGCATACCTATGTTCATTGTAGCATTATGTACAACAGCCAAGATATAGAAACAACCTAAATGTCCATTGATGGATGAATGGATAAAGAAGACAAAGATGGATACATACATGTGTGTACATATTATAATGGAATACTATTCAGCCATGAGGAAGAGGGACATCCTGCTTTTTGTGACAACATGGGTGGATCTTGAGGACATTATGTGAAGTGAAATAAGCCAGACAGAGAAAGTGAAAACTGCATGGTATTACTTACATGTGGAATCTTAAAAAAAAAAAAAAGGGCCGGCCCGGTGGCTCAGGTGGTTAGAGCTCCATGCTCCTAACTCCGAAGGCTGCTAGTTCGATTCCCACATGGGCCAGTGGGCTCTCAACCACAAGGTTGCCAGTTCAGTTCCTCAAATCCCGCAAGGGATAGTGGGCTGCGCCCCCCGCAACTAACAATGGGAACTGGACCTGGAGCTGAGCAGTGCCCTCCACAACTAAGACTGAAAGGACAACAACTTGAAGCTGAATGGCACCCTCCACAGCTAAGATTGAAAGTACAACAACTTGACTTGGAAAAAAAAAAAAGGCCTGGAAGTACACACTGTTCCCCAGTAAAGTCCTGTTCCCCTTCCCCCCAAAAAAAACAAACAAAAAAAAAACTCAAATTGATAGAAACAAAAGCTGTTACCAGGGACTTGGGGGAGGGGAAGAATTAGGCAGCAGTTGGTAAAATGGTACATACATATTGTATGTATGTCTGAAGATCTAATATATAACATAGCTACTACACATGATAACACTGTATTGTAATATTTAAATTTGCTAAGAGAGTAGAACTTAAATCTTCTCACCAAAAAATAAACAAACAAATAAATAAATAGGTAAATAAATATGTGAGTGATGGATATGTTAATGAACTAGATGGGAAGAATCCTTTACAATGTATACATATATAAAATCATCACTTTGTACACTTTAAATATCTTACAATTCTATTTTTCACTTATACCTCAACAAAGCTAAAAAAATAATAAAAATTTTAAAAATAAATAAAGAGAAAGAAGTCACTTCAAAATGTTATGGTGAGTAGAGGACTGAACAATAACTACCAGATTGGAAACTAGGATATAATTTGCCATCTTAGTAAGGGTTTACTTTTCAGTGGGTTGAAGAGAGAAGCCAAGGTACAGGGTATGAAGAACAAAATGAAAAACAAGAAAATAGAAATAGCAATAATTTTTTATTTCTTTTGGATGCTTTACTTGGTAAGAAAAGAAAGGAAGAAAGGGAGTATAAGATTTTATTGTAAAATTAATTTTTTTGTCCAACTTTTAAAATATTTGTTTTACCTATAATCTTCCAACCAATTATAGTATGAAAAGAACAACTACTATAATTGAGATAATTAAGATCTTTGAAAACGAATGTACAATTTTTTCTGGCATCATTTAACCTTATCTATTATTATTTGATAGCAATCTGACATGCATAATATTGTCTCTATAATTAATGGGCTTTAGGCATAGTTCCTGTTTTATATTTGGTTTCCTACCAATTGTTCTATTGCTTCATATTATCTTAGGGTTTTGATAATATGCCTAAGAAATGGAAATCCTTTCTCAAATATAAAGAATTAAGTAATGCATCACACAAAGGTAATATATGTCTTCCCAATTTTTTGTCTTTTTAAAAATGCCTATACATTGCTAATTTATAATAAAAAAATTTAAATTTTTCAAAAGAAATCAGCACTATGACTATATCATTACCTACTTTAATTCTCTAAGTTTGACTTTTTACGTTTTCAGTAAGAGAGTTTCACTAAATTTGTTCTGTATTCATATATTTTTATGTTTTTAAAGTTTGTATTTTTCTATGAAGACTCTGAGGAATAGAAGCTCTAACCAAAAAAACAACAACAAAAAAAAGACTTTAAAAAAAATTTTAACCAAGACAGGAATAAAATTGAGATTTCCAAAGCTAGATCACATATGCACACATATCCCACATTTTGAATTCTCAGCCAGATCAATTATATAAATGGTTGTCAGAGTGAAGAAAAGAAGTATTTATGAAGGTGTGTCTCTGGAAGATCTATTGTAATGCTGTGAGTCTCACCTCAACCTCTGCGGGATGTGTAGGTTACAGAGGGGTCATTTCCTTCACCTTAAGCCTAGTAAGCCCACCTTAATACAGGAGTTAGTTTTTAGTGTAAACAGGCACATACATACTTGATTGTACTTTGTCCTAGCTTTTTCCTCTGAGAATTTGATCTGGACCTTAAGGAAGAGAAATCACTTTTTTCCACTTCATCAAGATGACAGTTGTAACAGAGAAGTATTATTGAACGAAAGTGACAGTGAAAGGGGATCAGAATGAAACCAGCCACCTCAGGCACACAAGCAGTCTGCGAGCAAGAGCTCAGAAAGTCACTTCCAGGAATTAAAGAGGAGAAGGGTATTGACATCCAACCATTGAGGTCATTAACAACTGGTGACCTAGTGGGTCTCTCTGTCCAAGAGGAGAAAGACGTCATAGGAGATCAGGAGAATCTCCTTAAAGAGAACACCTGAGCGTGTGCAGAGGACTTCCAGAACTAGCAGAGAATTATGACAAGGATGGAGAGATGTTCTTCTGTCACGGTGGTGTGGGGAAACACATACTCACCACTACTGCAAACCTTAATGATTCGGTATCAGCCCTGCCTTTCCAACTGAAAGATGCTTCTGCACGTGTCCCTCTCAAAGGAAAGCTTTAGTCAGTAAACACGCATTTAATGAGCACCAATGAATGAGCTAGATTCCCTGAGAGATTATAAGAAAAAGTACATGTTTTAATTCAAAATGGAGGAAATGAAAGGCCAAGCAAGAGAGGAATACTGTTATTTACCTACAATCTGCTCTTCAGTCCAGGACTCCTTCAGGTCTGGGTGATGGTTTTTCCATGAGAGAGGACTTCAGGCCCTAAAGAAAGTGTCTTCCACATAACCAGGCCTGGTTCATTGGTAGAGGTGCTTTGTTATTGAGGGTGAGGAAGCCCTTTTCTCCCACAGAGACTGAAATAAATCCAGAGAAAGCCCACCAGTCTGAGTTTACATGGAGACCTCAAACACTGTCCATTTGTCCACACTTCTGGATGACCTAGGTCTCTCCTGGGGTTGGATTTAACCATATATTTTTAACAGATCCCTTTTATATATCTCAAATAATCCTAAAAAGACCAAGACAAAAATTTAATATACTCTTTTCTAAATTTAATTCATTCCAAAGATTATGTTTAATCTTGTCAGATATTCATTTGTTTTCCTAATCATAAATACAAAAATTCGCATCAGAAATGAATATAAAAGATTTTTCAAATATTTTACCTGTAAATTGTGTAAGAAAGAAATTTTCTTCCCTCACTCACACTTCTCTGGGCCTCAGTTTTCTTTATAAAGATAGAGATTAGATTAAGAAGTTTCCAACTCTCTTTTTCTGTCTGACTTATTTCACTTAGCCTAATGCCCTCAACTTATGTAGTTGCAAATACAGGATTTCCTTCCTTTGTGGCTGAATAATATTCTATTGTATATATATACACCACAACTTCTGTATCCATCGATCCCTTGATGGACACTTACACTGTTTTCATGTCTTGGATACTTTAAATAATGCTGCTATTAACAGGAAGGTGCAGATTATCTCTTCAACATAGTGTTTTCATCTCCTTCAGATATATTCCCAGAAATGGAATTGCTGGATTACATGGCAATTTTGTTTTTAGTATTTTGAGGAACGGTGGACATATGGGCAGTGTTTGGGGTCTCCATGCCAGATCAGATTGGTAGGCTTTCTCTGGATTTATTTCAGTCTCTGTGGGAGAAAAGTTTCCTCAATCTCAATAACAAAGCTCCTCTACCAATGAATGTGGCTTGGTTATCTGGAAGACACTTTCCTGAGGTCCTCTTTCACGGAAAGCCCTCACAGACCCGAAGGAGTCCTGGACTGAAGAGCAGATTGCAGGCCTTCAGTGCTGGCTCTTCAACACAGTGACTGAATCACAGGATTCCTCTCTTGGCCTTTCATTTCCTCCATTTTGAATAGCAACATGCTCTCAGGGAACTGAGTCCATTAATTGGTGCTCATTAAATGCTTGTTAACTGACTAAAGCTTTCACTTGAGAGAGATACGTGGAACCACCATAATATTTTCCATAGTGGCTGCACCAATTTACATTTCCACCAACAATTTACATTCCTTCCTAACAGCAAAACTAAGGAAGGAATTAGTTTTAAAACTTTCTCCACATCCTCATCAGCACTTGTTATCTCTTAGTTGTCTGATAATAGCCATTCTAAGAGGTATGAGGTGATATCTCATTGTGGTTTAATTTACATTTCCCTGAAAATTAGTGATGTTGAGCCCGTTTTCCTGTACCTGTTGAGAACTCATGTATCTTCTTTGTATAAATGTCTATTCTGGTCATTTTTAAAATTCGATTGTTTGTTTTTTGCTACAGAGTTGTGTGAATTCTTTATATATTTTGGATATTAACGCCTCATTGGATATATTGTTTGCAAAATTTTTTCCCATTCAGTAGATGGCCATTTCATTTTGTTGATTGTTTCTTTTGCTGTGCAAAAGCTTTTTAATTTGATGTCATCCCACTTGTTTATTTTTTATTTTGTTGTTTGTGCTTTAGGTGTCATAGCCAAAACATCTTTTCTGAGACCCACTGCAAGGAAATTTTATTTCTAGCTTCTTGCCTAATTGTTCTGGCTAGGACTTCCAGAGCTGTGTTAATTAGGGGGAGTGTGGGGGACAGCCTCCCTGGTGTTCCCAAGCAAGCTTTCTGGCCCAGAGGGGCCCAGAGCTGAAGCCTGGTGGGTGTGGCTATTAATTAGCTGGCTCCCCTGCCTGGGTGGAATGGGAGGGTCAGCTCCTGCTGCCATCCAGGTGTAACCAAGCAGGCCTTCTGGCCAGGAAGTGCCAGGAGCTGCACTTAGAAGTGGGTGTGGCTATTAATTAGCTCCCCTGCCTGGGCTGACCTGGGAAATTGACTTTAAACTCAGAGAGGCTCTTTGTGGTATTGACTCAAACGGACTCGCTCTTTATGTTCTCTTGGTGAAAATTGCCACTGGCTTTGCTCTGGGGACAAAGAACTCTCTACTTGATCCTTGCTTGGCTACACAGCTTGCGGGTGTTCCCACCAGGCTTTCTGGTCAGGGGCGCCAAGAGCTGCCCTCAGCGAAGGGCCCGATTCTGACTATGCAGCTGGCTGTGCAGTTACATTCAGCAGAGACGAGAACTGGGACTGTGCTTCCCGGCCTAGGCAGGAGCATCCCAGGCTCCGGGCCCATCAAGGTTGTTCATTTGAGGACCCAAATCGGGCAGACCTGCGCCTGCCGACTTCCCTGCACCACAAGCAAAGCTGCTGGTTGGGATTACTCCGCGGACACAGCAGGTAGGAACTCTACCAGTATTCCCCTCGCCACACACATACACACACTCGGGGCTGGATGTTGCAAACTGTCCCCCTTTCTCCATCACAATTAGATTCCCAGTGGGGAATCTAGCCTCACAGATTCCCTCACATTCCCCTTGTGGGGAGACCAGAGTGGAGGCTCCCCATGCTGAGGGAGCTGGATGCCTGCCCTGGATTGTCTTTTCTCATTGGACGAAGCACAGACCCAAGGGAGACTTTCTGCATGCTGCTGCGGAGACCCGGGGAGGAGGCAGTGTGGTTAACATGCAGCTCCTCTTACCCTTCTAATAATCTGCCTTGGTGTCTAGTGCAGGGGCTTCAGCCTCACCCCTGTGTTCTAGGATTTTCTCAGTGGGGTCTTAGTGGTTTTCCTTTGTGAGGAGGCGTGAAGCCAGGAATGACCTATGTGACATCAGTCTCTTGAGATGGGTAATTCTTTGTTATGGGGGCCTCCACTGCTGGGCAGAGCAAGAGAAACCCACGATGTAGGATGCTTAGCCGGACCCCTGGTCTCTACCACTAAATGTCAGTAACATTCCCCACCCCAGTGTGACAATCAAAAATGTTCGTAGACATCGCCAATGTCTCTTGAGGATCAAACTGCACCCCCCACCCCTTGAGAAACGTGCTACAGAGAGACTAGAAGGAGGGACAGATGGAGAAGAACGTGTGCACTGAGCTCCCATTCGTGTCAGCATTGCCTCTGTGGTAGCAGTTGCTCTCGTTTCCGGTTTCTTTTGGCGCTACCAGAATTAGCCTCATCATGGCCCCTCAGAGACACTAGAGACTGCTGATGTGGGATATTTCTGTGAGTGCCGGGATCGGGGTCTCACAAAACGGAAGAATGGAAGCATGGACCAGGGAGAGGCGAGGAGTTGCAAAAGAGCATAGTTTATTAAAAGAGTAGCAACTCTCAAACGAGAAGGGGGGTCCCGACTGGGGTGCCCAGTATCTAAGGCTAAAGCTCTTGTTTTTATATCTTCCCTTGCCTGCTTGGAGAAGGGAGCTGGCGCCTTCTAATGGAATTGGTCTATTAGGTTGGTTCTGTTTGCCCAGCCTGAAGGGATTCACGAAATAACCCATTCCTAGCTATCAGATCTGCTCCGTGTGGCCAATAAGGGATTTACCAAAAGGGATTTAGGCAATAACTTATTCACCTCAAGGCTCTAGTTACATTTTGTCCTGGAGTGAATGAACCATTTCAGAACCTGGAGTTTCAGGATATTGGCTGCCTTTGTTTATTCTACCAGAGACCTTCCTGTCTCCCCAACAGCATGCTAACTAACCTGTCTCACTGCCACACTGAGTAGTGTGCCCCTCTTCAAAGTTCTGGTCACCAGCTCCTCTGGGTCTCTGCTCTGAGCTGCAAGGTGTACCCATTATTTCCTCAGTTCTAGGGGGATCATGGTGGAGTGGCTTCTTCCCGGAGATATTACCGCTGGCTTACCTCAGAATCCCTTTGCTGTACTTTCACCTTCTCTCTCTCCTGTAACTATGTAAATCCCCTGTATTCAATCCCCTCTATTTGAAATGTCTACTATAGTTTGTTTTCTGAACTGGCCTCTGACTAATAAAGTGATAATAACTATAATCTTGACATAGGCCAAGCGTAGAAAGGGCAGGAACCTGGGGTCTTTTTTTTTTGTTTGTTTGTTTTCCCCATTCAACAGACTTTTATTGAGCATCTATAAATAGATAGGCACAGTAGGAGGCTTTGAGAACAACAGGTAAGCAATATGCAGTCCCTGTTATCTGGGTCTAGATAGAAAAGGTCTCTCAAAAGCCAACTGTGTAGATGGATTAAGTGCCTGAAAAATTGTTTTGTAATCCAGTGCCTCATTTGGCAACCCACAGATCCATGTCAAGAGGTGCATGCTAGTATTATCTTTCTCTTTACTAGTTTTAATTGTTTGGGGCACATACCCTATTTCTTTAGTTTGGCTTTGCAATTGAAAATACACTCATCCTGACACACCACTTTTATCCTTACTGAAAGAGTGGGTGATTCAAATATGTTATATGAATAGTCACCCAAACATTAGCAAAAGTGAAAAGAGGTTAGAAAACTTATGTTCTCTGTTCAAACATCTCTGTTACAACTTGGGGAAATAAACCAGATTTATTCAGAAAAATGGATGGAGAGTGAGCAAAAATAGAAGCTAGGTACTAGTCATGATAAATGTTTAAAATTTCACCAAATCCTTCAAGATTGATTTGAGACTTCATATGTTGAAGATTGGAGAATTTGAAAACTTTTTTTCTTTTTTTAAAGTCTGCTGGTCACTCATTTTCAGTCCTGTAGTCAGGGTGTCTGCTTTCCTGTTAGCTTTAAAAAACAGTTGTTGTAATACAATGTTGATTTGGCCCAACCCACAGGTGATTTTGCCCAGTTCAAATATTCAAAGGTTTGAGGAGCAAGACGTGCAAGGCAGTTCCTCTGGAATGGCTGTCTTAGTTCTATTTTAAAATGGCTCCACTTATGTCAACTTCTTACAGGCAAGAAATGGATCTGAGGCTGGAGAGGGGTTCGTTCTGTATTTGTTTAACTTGTGCAACACTTAGTAAGGTGTGCTTACCCACTTTTACAGCCGAGGAAACTTAAACTCATTCAGTGACTTGTCCAAAGTCACAAAGCCCATTAGGGGCAGATGTGGAAGGTTTACCAGGTCTGTCCTGATTCAAAGCCCCTGCTGCTTTCTCAGCAGAGGTTTGAACATCACAGCTGGGCTTTCCAGGCTGTAAATCCTGAAGAACAATTCCACGGAGGACTGATAACCTCCTGGAAAGCAAAATAGGGAAATCGTCTAAGTCACAGAGAGAGACACTCTTGTAATGCAAGGCTACTGGATGGAAGAACCCAGCTGCAGACCTAAACCTTTTTATTGAACAAAACAAAGATCCTGGCCTAACTTCTTACATAAATCATTATTGTTCTGCTTAATGGGGCTGCCATAAACCTAATAACCCGAAGGATTTGCAAGCATTTTAATGAAAAATACACTGGCATTTTAGAGGAAAGTAATTCAGCCCCAGCCCAGGGGAACAGGGTTTGGATACAAAGGAGATTTATCCTTGTAGTCAACAATAAGCTCTGTTACCTGGGCAATGGAACACATTAGCACAGATGAGTTGATGTGATAAGCCGCTGCCAGCAAAGAGCAGAATCTGAAGACTAGTAGAAGCACACAGGAGCCGTGGTTCCTTTGGTGTATGACAGGAGTTCAGGGGGAGGAGGGAAGAGAGATAAAGGCCACCTGAAGAATAATGAAATTTCTAGGGAAGTTATATTGAGTTTGCTATTGTTATTTGTTTGTTTAGAAGGTTATCCAATGTACTTATTAAGTGTGTGTTACACGATCCTTTGGTTGTCACTCCATATTAGAAAGCTGCCTTCTATGGGATTATAAGGTTAAGTTACGTGGAATGTTACTCTTGTAGGATGCTTGTAGAACAGGCGTTCACATATTCTGATCTCCATAGCCTGATGGGTTAATAGGCCTCAGATAGTCCATGATTTTAGCTATTTCCCTTGGAGCCAAGTGAATACTTTTTAAAAATTCCTGATTTAAAATGTCTTGTACTCTTTGTACATGTGTTAACTTTGGACTCTATTGCTTGCTTCCTTGTGTTGCGGAGACAAGCTAGGCTCAGAATTCTCCCATTAGCTTTGTTTGGCCTCCTGTAATGTAGTATCAGTGCTAAGCCCCACTCCACGGCTGAGTCATTGGAGAAACTTGCTCTTTCAGCCACAGTGATTGCCCAGAGTGGGGCACATGAATCACGTCAAGTCTATTTGAGGCCATCGCTGGGACTTTCCCAGCTTAAGCTAATCATCCTTAAGCTAGGATGTAATACTCTAAACTGTTGCCAGTCACCTTGCGGCCGATGGAGAGATCCAACATGCAGCAGGAGACAATAAAGCTGATACACTAAGGAGAGGAGACCAAGAGGGCCTCTGTGTCAATGGTGTTTCAGTTCAAGTTCAAACTCTCCGGTCCCCAGTATACCCTGGTTCATACAGCTCAGACCCTTCCAACACGTGTTTCTGTCACTTGCAGCCAAAGTCCTTGCTTAGTATAATTTGTACTGTAGGTGTAATGCTGGTGATTCAAATCTGGCTGAAATTTCCTAAACTCCCCTTCTGAACCCATCACCTGTGGAAATCAAAGCTGCATACAGCCCCTCCAAAGACCGTAGTTAATTCCTGAGAAGTTTACATTCCCCCAATAACTCCAGTGATTGGTACCCAGCATCCTCACATATTACCTGGTAAAGGTAAATACCATGAACAAGGCATACGACATGACAGCCTCTTTTGGGAACAGCCTTCACAAAAATCACATATGTGCATTTGGGTGGCTGTACTAAAGGCTTGGTGGCTGTGCCCTGAGGTATCACACCTCGCGTATCTCATGGCCTTTTAACAGCTCTTTATGCTCTCCCTTCTACTACTTCTTTCTCTCTCTCTCTCTTTGCAGCAATACCAAAAAATTTTAAATCCACTTTTCCCATATAAAAATGGACTCATCATCATCTGTTGTTACCTGTACATCTCAACATTTCAGCTCCAGCCCAAACGTCTTATTATGATAACTTCCTGACAAAGTTCTCTTTCAAAGTCTGATGCCAGCTAGAATTTTACCGTATTACAATAGGTCCTCCAATAATGTCATTTTGTGCAACGTCATTTTGTTATAACATTAATGGAGGGGGGGATCGATTCCCAGCCAGAGTCAGTCTGTGTGGAGTCGGCATGTTCTCCCCATGTCTGCGTGTTTTTTTTTTTCTTCAGGCACTCCTGTTTCCTCCTACATCCCAAAGATGTGCACATTAGGTGAACTAGCATATCTCTGCTGTCTCAGTTATGAGTGAGTGTAGGGTGTCTGTGAGTGGGCCCTGAAATGGAAGGGCATCCTGTCCAGGGTGGGTGACTGCCTGGCACCCTGAGTTGCCAGGATAGGCTCTGGCCACCTATGACCCTACCTGGAATAAGTGGGTTTGGAAAATAATTATGTTGTTTTCGTTGGTCTTTCTTAAATAGATGTATAGCTCACATTTATTTCAGTGTTTATCATTAGAAGTGTTTGGGGTCTTTGTTTAGAATTGTGGTGATGCTTTTGTGACCAGAAATATGCCCTAGGAACTTAATTCTTGTTTATATCACTTAGCCTATGGTAAAATTGGTTTCATTTTATGTCATTTACCTTAGTTGTCGTTTTCAAAGAAATAATGATGACATTAAGTGAGCACTCATTGTACATAACACTTTTTGCTTATTTCTTTTGTTTTTTAAAAAAGTAGATACATTTTTAGATATTTGAGATAGTACATTATGTCTAATTTTATATTCTGCTCTAGTCACCTCAGTTTAGACTATAAGCATTTCCCATGTGAATAGAAACTCTTCAAAACCATATTTAATGTCTTCATAGTATTTTATTATATCAATATATGATAGTTTACTTATAATTTCCCTAACTTTGAGTATTGAGATTGTTTTCAGTTTTTACTGTTGTAAATATCAATGCAGTGAACATCATTATAGATAAATGTTTGTATTTTTTGTCTTTTGGAATTGTTTCCAAAAAGTGAAATTACAGAATTAGAAGGTATGAAAAATATTAAGGCTTTTAATCAAATCACTACATTACTTTTTCAGAAAGATTGTATAAGTTTAAACATTCTCTAGCAATGTATGAAAAAGTACTTGTGTCACTTCACCTTTATAAAAAAGTGCTTGTTTCACTTCACCCTTGTTACCTATGTAAACGTGGTTACCAAGTTTTTAAAGATTTTCTGACTGATAAATGAAAAATGATTCATCATGACATATTTTTAATTACTAGGGAGGCTGAGAAAATTTCATATGCTTTAGCTTTTTGTCCTATTGTAGATGGTCTTTGCCACTTAGATAAAAAGAAGTCTCCCATACCACTTCTCCCTCCATCAGAGAAAAACTCTTTTAATTTTCCTCTTTAAATTTGTTCTGGTGTTTTTCACCATAACTGAGTAGTAATATGCTCAAACTGCCATATCTTGTTTTATCAAATTTAGACAATATGTATTAGCTCCTGGGTATGGAAAAAAAAAAGGATTTGACTCATATTTTATAGCTTAGTTTGGTTCCCACTAAAAATAGATCCTGAGACAAGGATTTATGTACAAGTAGTTTATTTGGGAAGGCAATTCTGGGAATGACACAAAGGAGTGAGGAAATGCACCACAGAAGGGAGAAAACCCAGGGAATGTTGGATTAATGAACCAGTTACCTCTGTGGGCAACTGGGCTTAATATCTCTGGGAACACTGAAAAAATGGGACAACTGAAAGTTGTCTCACTGAGAGCCAACTCTCATCCTCATTAGCTGTGGGTTATTCCTGCGCCATCTTCCCAGTACTTCTGGCCTGTCCAACTTGAGGCCAAGGCCATTCTGGCAGAGAGAGAGAGAGAGAGAGAGAGAGAATATTTTATATTCTCCAGTACAGTAAGAAAAAACATCTGATGTTAATATAACGTTTAATTCCTAATAAGTGATTTGGTTTTTCTGTCTTTGAGGTTTTTAGGATCATCATTTAATCTTGGTTTTGTAAAAATTCATGACGCTGTCTAGGTGTGGGTCTTTCTACACTTATTTTCCTGGACACCAGATGGGTCCTTTTCACCTGAAGATTCTTCCTTCAGTTCTGGGAAATTCCCTACTATAACTGCTCAGTGACTCCCCACCAGAAAACTTTTGCCACCACAGGTTATCCATTTTTTATTGAAAACTAATGGGCAGATTGCCCCTGTGGATATTCTATGATAGTAAGATCTTGGTCTCTTTTCTGATTAGGTCTCCACATAAAAAATTTTGACGGAGAACTCTAGTGAGGAAATTCAGGGTATCGTGTTTCCCCGAAAATAAGACCTAACCGGAAAATAAGCCCTAGCATAATTTTTCAGGATGACATCCCCTGAACATAAGCACTAATGCGTCTTTTGGAGCAAAAATTAATATAAGATTTAGGTTTATTTTCAGGGAAACACGGGATATCAATTCATGTAATTTACTTTATTCTGAGCCAACAGAGAACCAGCTGTTAGGCTGCAAATCTGCCCAAATTCTAGAATGAGAAATACTGTTTTTGGAAGCTTCAAAATTTTCACCAGAAGCCTTAGTTGTCTCCAGACAATTAGTTCTGAGTTTTTGTTTTCACCTTAAAAAAAAAAAAAAAAAAAAGGGCAACAAATGTTTTGCCTTGGAAAATGCCATCTGCTTCTGTTCTATGCGCAGGGTAGAGGAGAATAAGGAAAGCTACAGGTACAGTCAGCCATATAGAGATATTTAATCCATCCCTCTGATTTCAGCCTCATTCACTTTCCTACCTAACTGAATCTGAGCCCAGTGCCTCCATGGGGGTTCTAGCTTGGTAAACTGGCTCCTCTATCTTCAGGAGCCCCCTCACAGTGTATTAGCATTATTGTTTTCTCTACTTATTTCATCGTCAACCCACTTCCAATTTCTGTCTTCTGGAAATTGTTTTGAAATGTGCTTAATCTTCTATCTTCCTATTTATTTGAGGGTGATCTTGAGGTTTTTATCTAGTTGTATGAGGATTTCAATACATGACTGTTTGTCATAATTATACAAAATATTTCTACCAATATTACATTTAAAACTTTTTTGTTTGTTTAGACATTGTCTTTTTCAAGCAGGATTTAAGATATATATCTATATAGGTGTATATCTATATAGATATATATGTTATGTTATGTTATATATTATATATATAATATGTATATATTATATATAAAACAAAAATAAATAATAAAATAAAAATGTATAAGCTTCAACCTGTAATATGGATAAAAGAATTCATATACTCTAGATAGCAGGCTGAGGACAGCTGTAATAAGTAGGATGCCCCCCCCCCCAAATATATCCACATCCTAATCCCTGGAACCTATGAATATGTTACATTGCAAGGCAGAGAAACATTATGGTTGCAGATGGAAATAAGTTTGCTAAACAGCTAACTTTAAGATAGGGAAATTATCCTGGATTATCTAGATAGATCCAATGTAATCAAAAGGGTCCCTAAAAGTGGAAGAGAGAGGCAGAAGAGTCACTGTCAGAGTAATACAGCATGAGAAAAACTGGAACACTATTGCTGGCTTTAAAGATGGAAAAGGGCCATGAGCCAAGGAATGCCCACAGTCTCTAGAGGCTGGGACAGTCAAGGAAACAAATCATCCCCTACACCTTGATTGTCACACCTTGATTGTGATAATTCATTGTGACATTTGCCCAGTGACACTCATTTGGGACTTCTGACCTCTGGAACTATTAAAATAAGTTTGTGTTTTATTAGGAAACTAATACAACAATAAATACACCAAGTTAAAGAGTCTCTCTAGGATTCCTATTGCAATTAAGATTCTGGAGTCCAGAATGGGCAAAACCAGCTTGGAAGTACTAGCTGGAGAATGCTATCACTTAGCACATTACTTCTGTCTGGGTGAAAGTAGAATAATGATACCAATAGACTCGTGTAATAGTTTTTTAAGTGTGGCTTTAAATACAATTCTTGGAGAAAATTATAGAGTACAATTGCCAAAGCTTCTCTTTACACAACTTTAAGTGCTTATGGCGATGTTGAATTCTCTTATTTATTAAAAGCAACATTTTCTGACTCACCCTATTAGAGTTAGTGCTTGATGACTGTGAACTGACTGTAGTTTTTAATTTCACATCAGTTTGAAAAGTTGGCATTACTGGCCTTCAGACTTCGGTCAGATCTAGGATTCATATTTCTTCACATTAAAGTAAAAACATTTGCTAAGGGACAGATGGCTTCCACAACTTGAACTTTCTACAATGAGTCAATTCCCAGGAATCATCATTCTAGAGTCCTACCAGGGATGCAATGGAAACCCCCAGTTAAATCCCTACCAGAGCAGTTCCCTCATCTCAAAAATCTGTCACTACAACTGGCTCCACAATGGGCAGACTTGGCAAGTAGGTCAACAAGCTTTCCTGCTTTGTTAATGACTCATGGACGCCCCGGGTAGGTCAGGGAGCTTAGCTGGCAGCTATCTTTGTAAAACAAGATCTTTGGGTAAGTAAACAAGTACTTTTCGCCCCAGACGGAACACAGGTTGAAATGATACCTTGAAAACTAAAACACATCAAGGGAGGTTAAAAAAGGGGGAGGTGGGAGGAACCAAAACTTGGAAAAAAGAAAGTTAAAAAGCTATGAAGGAAGCCTTGCCTAAAGGAAAGTTATTCATAAACAATTGGGTAGCAGTTTTTCTTCTCATGTACCGAACTATAGTAACCTTTTTAGGCCTAATTAGGAATTACCATACAGCTGGGGTCGGTCACACATCAGATCACTGGAGAAATCATTAAAAAGTGTTCATTTGGAAGGAATTCAAAAGCAATGCGATGGAAATTAGAATGTAATTTATCTAGAGCAGCCCCACCAAGCATGGCGTGAAATCATGAGTTTCTTTTTTTTTTTTAATTAAAGTTTATTGGGGTGACAATTGTTAGTAAAGTTACATATATTTCAGGTGTACAATTCTGTAATATATCATCTATATATCACATTGTGTGTTCACCACCCAGAGTCAGTTCTCTTTCCATCACCATACATTTGATGAAATCATGAGTTTCTAAAATGAATATCATTTGAATATTTTTAATTACTCATTTTTCCAAAGCCTCTGTCTCTGAAGATTTTGAGTATTGACAACTGCAAGAAAAATTAACCAAGCAGCAAAAGAAAAGGAATGATTGAGAAATACAATTGTGCCCCAAACTCTATCTGCTTAAAATCCTAAAGACTTGGGGAATCTATGACTTAAGACATCACCATCCGCACAGTCACCAAAAAGTATGTGGACAAGTCACTACCTGTGTGGGCAAAGCAGATTTTAAAAGTGGCTAAAAGCTCACTAGAGTCGATACTGCCTTGGTTCTAATCCAGGCTCTGCCACTTAATGGCTGTGTAACTAACGTATCACTCAGGCAGGTTATTTAACTTCTGTGTCCTACTTTTCTCTTCCATAAAATAATAGTGGGGTTGTTGTAAGAAAAGAGTTATGGAAAGTCTTAGAACAATGGTTGGTATGTAGTGGTGCTATATATGTATCAGTTGTAATTGTTACTACCTTTACAAAATAGAATTTTGCAATGCCTGTGGCTATGTACTTTAAGGCAAAGATTGCAACCTATCATTTAGACACATGTGTAAATTTAAGATAGATAGTATTAGTAGTCTGTCTTCTATTACAAGACCCCAAGAGGTTTTGTTTGTTTTTGGTGTTTGAAAGAATTCTGTCTGTCCTTAACTTCTAGAAAATTTTCAAAGAAATTTAAAAGGGTGGACCTTTCAACATAAGATATCGCAAACTAAAGACACGCTGCGTATATTCCTTCCACCACTTGCTCCTCATCCTGGTTGTGTGATGCAGGAGAGATTGGTATGATTTCTTCCTCCCTGTCCCTGTCCTCTAACATTGTCTGTCCCCTCTTCTGCCACTGTCCTGACTCCAGCTCACTTTCTCATGAGCTCTTGCAAGGACTATTCCAACGGTCCTCTTGCAGGTCTCGTATCTCCAGCTTCTCCACTGTCTACCTACTTTTACAGACGAACTCTTGTAAGCACTTTAATCTCACTAATCCTGAGCCCCAAACTTCCTGTCGTTCCCTATGATTTTCCAACTAAACTCCAAGATGTTAATTGTGACATTTAAGGCCTTCCTAATCTGGCTTCAAGTTTATGTTCCAACTTTATTTCTCCTTGTTCCTCTCTCATAAACTCAAGACTCTATCCCAGTTGATTCTCTACCATGGACAATTTTGCCCCTCATGGAACATTTAGGAATGTCTGAAGATATCTGGTTGTCACAAAAAGGCGAGCATGCTACTGATACCACGTGGGCAGAGGTCAGGGATGCTGCTAAAGAGCCTACAATGAACAAAACAACTGCTCACTTGCTTTTGGCGAGAGAGGGTATCACCATTTTATCTCATCAGTTTCCCCCAATACAATTATATGAACAACTTGATTTTTAACAATTTCCCTACCCAAAATATTTCTGATTTCTTTTAAAATAAGACATTTCAACAAGCTGAAGGCAAAAATACCAATACAGTTTCTTAAATCCACACATGTTTAGCATGGAAAATGGCTTCAGAGACTCTCTTAGTTCCTTTCTTTCATGTTGTTTCTATAATGGCTTTATTGAGATACACTACACAATCCACTTAAAGTATGTAAGTCAATGATTTTTAGTATAATCACAGAGTTGTGTAGCCATCACCACAATCAATTTTAGGACATTTTCATCATTGCCTCCCCAAAACTATGTCACCCTATTTCTCCCCAGCCCTTGGCAAACACTAATCTACTTTCCTTTTCTATAGATATACCCATTCATATAAACAAAATCATACTATCCCTATTTTGGCTGGCTTTTCCATTTAGCATAATGTTTTCGAGGTTCATACATGTTGTACCACATATCAGTACTTCATTCCTTTTAATTGCTGAATAATATTCCGTTCTATGGGTACATCATATTAATATTATTTATCCATTCAGTCATTTGGGTGTTTATACTTTTTGGCTATTATGAACATTAATATACAAGTTTTTATTTCTCTGGGGTATATATGTAGGCATGGGATTGCTGGGTCATAGGGTAACTCTATGTTTAACCTTTTGAGGAAGTGTCAAACTGTTTTCCAAAGCAGCTTTCCATGTTTGAAGTTGTTGATTTCTCAGTTGTTTTTCTTATATCTAATTCCAACTGGGTTTCTGAAGCACCAGTAATGAACATCCTGGCAGAAACTATGATACCAACATTATAGAAGAATACGCTTCATACTTTTACTACCCTGTATCTCCACTAAGACATCCTCAGCCTCTTTTTTTTTTTCTTTCTAGTGAAGTGTATATTTGCAGACAGAGAAAAACACTGAGTACATATTTGCCATTGAGTAAAGGACCTTGGAAGAATACAGTTTCTTTGAGAGTTCTTTGTTTAATGATGTCAGTAGCTGAATTATTGTGGCATACTGAACAACATTTTTCCTGGGAAAAATATAGACGGCAGATGAGTTTTAATGTTAAGAATATGTTCAGTCTTCTTCAACATTCACCTGGTACCTTTATCCTGTGAGTAAGAGACCCATGTTGGATATTTTGGCAAGTATTAAAAGTAAATCTCAAATACTTTACAAAAGTCAGTTATAGAAGTAGAATACATTTAAATGGCCTAAAATATATTTCCACATTTTTTTTTCTCATTTAGAATAGATTCACAGCATGGGCGTATGGAAAATGTCAAAGTCAAAAAATACAGTTTCCGGATTGAAAGATCTCATAAATCTTTGATCTCCCCCCTCCCTGGCACCAAAGAAGTTACTTTCTAAATTTATTATTATAGATATACTTATATTTTAAGGTAATATATTTTCATAGATGTAAATATATTTTTGAGGAGAGGAGCAAAACTATTTTGGAGTGAATAAAAATTTCCCTTTTTAAGGAGCATTTATAATTTATTAACCCCTATTTACTGCTACTATTGATAAAAAACATAGTATCATCCATAAACTCAGATGTGAAAACCTAAAATAAAGTCTCAATGTAAAGAATATAGTTACACATTAAAATTTCACCGTGGAATCAGGCCTCTTTTGACCAACTCGCTTAGGCAAAACGAGAACTTAATGACTCACATTACCTAAAATTCCAAGAATAGATCTAGCTTTAAACACTGGTAGGTAAGACTAGATGATATAATCAAGGTCCATTTTCTCTCTGACAGCCTCTTAGCTCCATCCCTCTGTTGGCTCCATATTTTGAGAGGTTCTCACCTTACTATAATGACAAATTTGGTTTCATTTATATCCTTTCATCCTTACATCCAATGGCAAGTTTTTGTTCCAGAAATGATAGCAAATGCTCATTGTGAATCATTGGTTCTAAGTAGATCAAGTGCCCACCTATGAACCAATCACTATGACCAGGAAATGTGAACTACTGATTGGCTTAGCATTAAGTGATTGTGCCAAGAATGGAGCCAGTAACATTGAAATATTATATATGATCTTAGAAATTATGATATAGCTACCAAAATAAAGAGGACTAGATGATTCCCAAAATAAGGAAATGTGTGCTAGAAATGCTGTTTCAATATAAGAAAAACATATGAGTACACCAATAGGAGAAAAAAATTGATAAAATTCAATACCTAATCCTTAAAATTGTCAAAGCATTATTGAGGAGTTACCGACATAAGATAAATTTCATGTTTAAAGTATGCTGTTTAATAAAGTTTGACTTATGTATACATTCATGAAACTATCATCACAATTAAGATAATGAACATATCCATTACGCCCAAATGCTTCTTTCAACCCCTCTCACTCAGGCAATCACTGATCTGTTTTCTATCACTATAAATTTGTTGGTACTTTCTAGAATTTTATATGAATGGAATCATACAGTATATACTTTAGTTCTGTTCACTCAGCATAATTTTGTGATTTATCCATCTTGATGGTATCAATAGCTTATTTTTATTGCCAAGTAACAGTCCATTGCACAGATATATCACAATGCATTTATCCATTCACCTGTTGATGAACCTTTGACTTGTTTTCAGGTTTGGCTGTTATAAATAATGCTGCTATGTACAAGTCTGTGCATGGACATATACTTTCATTTCTCTTGAGTAAGAGAATGGGTAAGTGGAATGGCTGGGTCATATGGTAGATGTATGTTTAACATTTTACAAAATTACCAAACTGTTTTCCAAAGTGGTTCCACTATGTTACATTGTCATGAGCAGTGTATGAGAATTATGGGTGCCCCATGTCCTTGTATTTAGTATGGTCAGTCTTAAATCTGAGGCATTTCAATAGCCATGTAGTAATATCTCATTGTGCTTTCATTTTCCAATTTCCTAATGACTAATAATGCTGAGAATCTTTTCATGTGCTTATTTACCATTCATGTACTTTATTTGACGTGATGTTTGTTCAATACTTTGTCCTCTTTTTTACTTATTTTATTTATTATTTTTTGTCTCCTTTTTTTAAAAAAAGTATTCATTTGTTTATTATCTTATTATTGAGTTTTGAGGGTTTTTTTTTTTAATATATTCTGCATACTAGTCCTTTATCAGATATGCACTTGCAAAAGTTTCTCCCAGCCTGTGGCTTGTCTTTCATTCTCCTAACACTGTCTTTCCATGAACATAATTTCTTAATTTTGATGTTCAGTTTATCAATTTTCTCATTAATGAATCTCTCCTTTGGTATCATATACAAGAAATCTTTGCCTAGCCTAGAGTTACAAAGATTTGCTTTTATGTTATCTTTTGGAAATTTCATAGTTTCAGGCTTTACATTTAGGCCTATGATCGATCCATTTTGAGTTAATTTTGGTATAAGGCTGTTCATTTCCTATGGCTGCTCTAACAAATTACCACCAATTTAGTGACTTTAAACAACAGAGATATATTCTTTCATAGTTCTGAGGCCGGAAGCCCAAAATCAAGGTGTCAGCAGGCCATACTCTCCACATATTCTGGGGGGAGAATCCATTCCTTGCCTCTTCTAGCTTCTAGTGCCTTGTGGACATATCACTCCAATCTCTGCCTCCCTTTTTACACAGCCTCTGCTGTATGTTTATAATCTCCTTCTGTCTCTCTTCTGAGGTCACTGTAATTGATTTAGGGTCCACCTAGATAATCTAGGATAATCTCCCCATGTAAATAAAGATCCTTAATATAATCACTTATGCAAAGACCCATTTTCTTAATAAGGTAACATTTACAAGTTACAGGGATTAGGACCTAGTATCTTCAGGTAACCATTACTCAGTCTATCACAAAGGTAAAAATGGATATCCAATTGTTCCAGCACCATTTGTTGAAAAGATTATCCCTTCTCCACTGAATTACCTTCACATTTTTGTCTAAAATTGATTGACCATATATATGTGTGTGTGTGTGCATGTATATATATATATATATATGCCTATATCTGGACTCTATTCTGTTCCATGACTCAATTTGTCTATCTTGATGCCAATACCATATTGTTCATTGTCTTGATTACTATAGCTTTATAGTAAGTCTGGTGGAGTAAGATCTTTTTGGTGTTCTAGGTCCTTTGCAATAGCATATTCTATCAAAAAAAAAAAAAAAGCCTGCTAAGATTGATTGACTGCATTAAATCTATAGATAAACTTGGGGAACACATCTTACCACTAATAACTCTTCTGATTCATGAACATAGTGCTATTGTTTTTATATCAGTTTCTGGTTGTTCATTGCTAGTATATAGAAATACAATTTAATTTTGTATATTGACTGTTTCGTCAACTTTGATAAACTTACTTGTAGTTCAAGTAGTTTGTTTTTATTTTTAATAAAGTCCAAAGGATTTTCTACATAAATGATCATGTTGCCTATGGATAGACAGCTTTAGTTTTTCCTTTCTAATCTGGATTCCTTTTATGTATTTTTCTTGCCTGATTGCATCGGGTAGAACCCATAGTACAATGCTGAATTAAAGTGGTGAGTGTGGACATTCTTGCCCTGTACCTGATCTTATAGGGGGTGGGGGACATTTAGTCTTTCATCATTAAGTATGATGTTACCTGTAGTTTTCTGTGGAGGCCCTTTATCAGACTGAGGAAGTTCTTTCATTTCTAGTTTGCTGAGTTTTCAGTAAGGATACTGGACTTTATCCAAGGCTTCCTCCCCACCTCCATCTACTGATAAGATCTTCTGTTTATTTTTTTAGTCTGTCGGTATGGCAAATTTTAGTGAGCTATATTTTAAATATTAAATCAAACTTGCATTGCTCAGATAATCTCTACCTGGTCATGATGTATTGTCATTTTTGTTTCCTTTATAGTATCCTTTAATTTGCTGAAAGTATGTTAACAATTGTTGCATCCATGTTTATGAAGGATATTGCCTGGTTTCGGTATTAAGGTAATTTTGTGGTTGTAGAATACAGTGGGCATATTCCCTCTTCCTCAATTTTTCAGAAGAGTTTGTGTAGAAGGAAGATATTTCTTCAAATGCTTGAAAGAGTTTACCTTCATACCATCTGATCTGTGAGTCTTTGTGGGGAGGTTCTTAACTATAAATTTCTCTTCAAAAATAGATATAAAGCAATTCAAGTTATCTATTTCTTCTTCACTGATATTTGGTCACTTGTTTCTTTTAAAGATTTTGTCCGTATTTTCTAAGTTGTCCAAATTATTGGTACAGAGTTGTTCGTAATATTTCCATATTATTTTTAAAGTGTTGATAGACTTTGTAATTATTTCACCTCTCTCACTGCAATTGGTAATTTTTATCTTCCCTATTTTTTTTCCTGATCAGTTTGACTAAAGGTTTATTAATTTTATCAGTATTTTCAAAAAAACCATTATTTGGTTTCATTGATTTTCTTAAATGTTTCATTTCCCATTTCATTGATTTCTACTCTAATCTTCATTACTTTTTTGCCAATTTAGGTTGAGTTTGCTCCTCCTTTTCTAGTTTTTTAAAGTGGAAGCAAAGGTCATTGATTTAAGATCGTGTCTCTTCTAGTAAAAGCATTTAGTGCAATAAACTACCCTTTAAATACTGACTTAGCATCACAAAATTTGATGTTATTTTCATTAGTTTTGAATATTTCCTAATTGCTATTTGATTTCTTCTTTGACATATGAGTTATTTAGAAGTATATTTACTTTCTAAGTATTTGGGGATTTTCCCAAAGATCTTTCTATTAGTGATTTCCAATTTAATCCTCTTTTGCTCAGAAGACATACTTAGTATGACATACTTTTTGATTTATTGAGATGCTTATTGGCCCAGAATATGGTTTATCTTGATAAATGTGATGTTTGCACTTGAGTGTTTATTCTTAAGGTCAAGAATATTAAGGATTAATGAATTTGGAAGGCAAGGGAAGTAAAAGCTAAAATAAATGAATGGGACTATAGCAAACTAAAAAGCTTCTGCACAGCAAAAGAAACCATCAACAAAATAAGAGGCCACTAACCGAATGGGAGAAGATTTTTGCAAACAACGCCTCCAAACAGGAGGTAATATCCAAAATATGTAAGGAACTCATACAACTCAACAACAAAAAAACAAACAATCCAATTAGAAAATGGGCAGAGGACCGGAATAGACAGTTCTCCAAAGAGGACATACAAATGGCCAATAGTATGAAAGGATGCTCAACATCACTAATCATAAGAGAAATGCTAATGAAAACCACAGTGAGATATCACCTCACCCCAATTAGAATGACTATCATCAACAAGACAAATAGTAACAAGTGTTGGAAAGGCTGTGGAGAAAAAGGAACCCTCATACACTGTTGGTGGGAATGCAGACTGGTGCAGCCGTTATGGAAGGCAGTGTGGAGGTTCCTCAAACAAGAATAGAATTACCATATGACCCAGCAATCCCTCCCCTGGGTATCTACGCAAAAAATATGAAAACATTTATCCGTAAAGATGTATGTGCTCCAATGTTCATTGCAGCTTTATGGTGAACATTTTCTTCTAATAAGTAAATAAAAGTTAAATGTCTTTGTTTACTGATGAATACTACCTCGTTTAATTACTGTTTCATAATGTATCTCAATACCTAGCTGTTTACCTTTTACCTTGGCTGTTTTTGCTCATTATTCTTTCATACTAATTTTAGAAGGGCTTACTTTTCATTCGTTTATTATGCTGACATCCCATCATTAGGTTTTATTTTTACCAGCTCAACTTCTATTATTGGCTTATTAAGACACGTTTAGGACTAAAAAAATAATTAAAATATTCTTCCAGTAATCAGCAATGACTAGTATACTAGTTTTATTAATTACATTATTTGCCATACATAAACTCACCATTTGTTCTTTTATCTCAATGATCAGAAATGTTAGAAATGCCTGTGCAATGATTTAACCTGTAATTTCCCTGCCTTGTAAAAATGTAGTAAGAGTTGTCATTACTTCAAAGCATCATTTAACACTATTAATCATTAATTTCTCTTTAATCAGTTATTTAACACGTTTATTAAATGCTTATTATACATTAGGACCTGTATCGGGCCTTGGATATAAAATGGCCATAAGTCCCTTAATTATCACTTGAGACTTTGCAGTGGTTATCAGGCAGAACAGGACAGAGCTAGGTTGCTGTCTTTGAAGATGGGAGGTAGGAGGGGGTGGGTGGAGACTCTGTCTGAGGGCAGAAGGGAACAGTACCCTGAAGAGGTAGGCAGGAAAAGGACTAAACCCAAATGGTGCCCATTCGCAGGTAGCACCCTAAGCCTTCAACTTCCGTTTCTTCACAGCACAGCTGTCCTCACTTTCGCTGCTGCACTTTGCTGACCTGTGTCTTCATGGTGGTCCCGGGTAAGAAAGACAGGGGAGATGGGGTTTCTGTGGATTCCTTGAGTTTGGTTTCATGTGGAAGAGGCCATTGGAGCGTCCTGCCCCAGCAGCCATTATCCCTCCCCTGGGACAATCCTTCAAGTCTCATCCTTTTTTTTTTTTTAATGTGGCAGCTGAACTGTGACTCAAATATTACAGATTGGTTTCATTATCTTTTGCACCCTCATTTTTTGTGATTGACATATACATTAATTTCAGGTGTACAACACATTAATATTAGTACATACTGAAAAATGATCACAATTAGTTGACATCCATCACCATACATAGTTCCAACTTTTTTTCTTGTGATGAGAAATTTTAAGATCTACTCTTAGTAACTTTCAAATATGCAATACAGTATTAACTATAGTCATTCTATTGTTCATTACATCCCCAGGAATTATTTATTTAATAACTGGAAGATTGTATTTTTTGACCCCGCCTTCAACCATTTTGCCCATCCTCCACCCTCTGCCTCTGGCAACCACCATTCTGTTCTCTTTATTGTTTTTGTTTTTTTGAGATTCCACATATAAGTGAGATCATGAGGTATTTGTCTTTCTTTGACTTATTTCACTTAGCATAATGCCCAGAAGGTCCATCTGTTTTGTCCCAAATGGCAAGATTTCCTCCATTTTTATGGATGAATGATAATCCATTTGTGTACACACACACACACACACACACACACACATCACAATTTCTTTATCCATTCATCCATCAATGAACACTTAGGTCGTTTCCGTATCTTGGCTATTGTAAATAACTGCAATAAACATGGGGAACATATCTTTTCCAGTATTTTTGTTTTCTTCAGATAAATACCCACAAGTGGAATTGCTGGATCATATGGTAGTTCTATTTTTAATTTTTTTGAGGAACCTCCATGATGTTTTCTGTAGTGGCTGCATCAATTTACATATTCAACAATACACAAGGGTTCCCTTTTGTCCACATCCTTGCTAACACTTATTTCTTGTTTTTGATGTTAACCATTCTAAAGTGTATGAGGTGATAACTCAGTGTGATTTTGATTTGCATTTCCCTGATGATTTGTGATATTCAGAATATTTTCATGCAACTAACTGCTGGCCATCTGTCTTCTTTTGAACAATGTCCTTTCAATTATACTTTTATACATTTGAGTTGTACTGAATTCTTAAATACTTTGAATATTTACCATAAATACTTTGAATAGAATGATACCTTAAGTATGTATCATTTGCAAAGATTTTCTCTATTCAGTAGGTTGCCTTTTTGTTTGTTGATGGGTTCCTTTGCTGTGCAGAGTTTTTGTTTGATGTAGTTCCACTTTTCTATTTTTACTTTCGTTCTTTGCTTTTGGTGTCAGATCCAAAAAAATCATTGCAAAGACTGATGTCAAGGAGCTTACTGCCGATTTTTTCTTTTAGGCGTTTTATGGTTTCAGGCCTATATTCAAGTTTTTAATCCATTTTGAGTTAATTAGTGTGTATGGTATAAGACAGTGGTGGAGTTTCATTCTTTTGCATATGATTGTCCCGTTTTCCCAATACCATTTATTGAAGACACTGTTCTTTCCCCATTGTATATTCTGTGCTTCTCTGTTGTAGATTAACTGACCATATATGGATGGGTTTATTTCTGGGATCTCCATTCTGTTCTATTGATTGATTTATGTGTGTTTTTATGCCAATACCATACTGTTTTGATCTCTATAACTTTGTAATATAGTTTGAAATCAGGAAGCATGATGCCTCCAGGTTTGTTAATCAAGTTTGCTTTGGCTATTTTTGGTCTTTTGTGGTGCCATATAAATTTTAGTATTGTTCATTATATTTCTGTGAAAAATGCCATGGGAATTTTAATAGGGATTACACAATCTGTAGATTGCTTTGAGTTGTATGGACATCTTAACGATATTAATTCCATGAGCACGGGATGCCTTTCTATTTCTGTCTTCTTCAGTTTCTTTAATCAATGTCTTGTAGTTTTCACCTCTTTGATTAAGTTTATTCCTAGGTACTTTATTTTTGATGGAACTGTAAATGGGATTGTTTTATTAATTTCTTTGATACTTTGTTAATGTATCGAAAGAGGACAGATTTTTGTGTCCTGCAAGTTTACTGAATTCATTTATTAATTTTACCAATTTTCTTGTGGAGTCCTTAGGGTTTTCTATATATAATATCATGTCATCTGCAAATAGCTTTACTTCTCCTTTTCCTCCCCATTTCTCCCCTCCCCTTTTCCCCTTCCTTTCCCACCTAATTGCTTTGCCTAAGACTTCTAATACTGTGTGTTGATTTAAAAAGTGGCAAGAGTGGGCATCCTTATCCCCAGAGGAAAAAAGCTTTCAACTTTGCACCATTTAGTATGATGTTAGCTGTGGGCTTTATTGAGGTACATTCCCTTTATATTCACTTTCTTGATAGTTTTTATCATAAATGGTGTTGAATTTTGTCAAATGCTTTTTATGCATCTGATTTTTATGCTTCATTATATTAATGTGGTCTATCACAATGATTGATTTGCAGATATTGAACCATCCTTACATCTCTGGAATAAATCCCACTTGATCATGATGTATGATCCTTTTAATGTATAGTTGAATTTTATTTGATTTGTTGAGGATTTTTGCATCAATATTCATCAGGGATATTGGCCTGTAATTTTTTCTTTCTTTTTTTGTGTGGCATCCTTGTCAAGTTTTGGTATCAGGGTAATGCTGGCCTTGTCAAATAAGTTTGGAAGTGTTCCATCCTTTTCTATTTTTTTTTTTAAATTTTAATTTATTTTTTTATTTGGGGAAGGGGAACAGGACTTTATTAGGGAACAGTGTGTACTTCCAGGACTTTTTTTCAAGTCAAGTTGTTGTCCTTTTAATCTTAGTTGTGGAGGCGCAGCTCAGCTCCAGGTCCAGTTGCCATTGTTAGTTGTAGGGGGCGCAACCCACATCCCTTGTGGGACTCTAGGAATTGAATTGGCAACCTTGTGGTTGAGAGCCTACTGGCCTATGTGGGAATTGAACCGGCAGCCTTCGGCATTAGGAGCACAGAGATCCAACTGCCTGAGCCACAGGGCAGACCCCCTCCTTTTCCATTTTTTGGAAGAGTTTGAGAAAGGTTGGTATTAATTCTTTAAATGTTTGGTAGCATTCACTTGTGAAGCTCTCTGGTCCTGAACTTTCACTTCTTGGGAGGTTTTGATTGATTCAATCTCCTTACTAGTAATTGGTCCGTTCACATTTGCTATTCCTTCATGATTCAGTCTTAGAAGGTTGTATATTTCTAGGATTTATTCATTTCTTCTATGTTTTCAAATTTGTTGGTAGACAATTGTTCATAGTAGTTTCATATGATATTTTTTATTTCTGTGGTTAGTTTCTGGAACTCTCTCGTTTCTGACTCTTGCCATTAGCAACTCTTCTGCCTGATATTACATGGGTTCCATCCTTGGCTAATCTTTCTAATAGTAGAACAACCACTCCACTTATACCCCTCCTATTTTTTTTTCACCCAAGGGAAATTTTACTTGGAAATCAGGAGAATATAAACTCTGTGTCTCTTCATCTTGGCACTGAATTATCTTTAACAATGAAAACATCATGTTATGGTATGTAGTTGATGTTTACTAAATATGTTGAAATAATGACTATTGTTAAATGACTCTAATATGAAAAACACATAAAGTACTACTTTATTACTATCATAAATTACCACTTATAATTTATGATCAAAATCAAGAAAAATACAGGGTACTGCATTCATAGCACTTGTAGTATACACCTCATTTAAATGTGTTTATTATGAAAAGTTTGGAACACTGTTTAAGCTGAGTTAAATGTTTGTGGAATCCTTGAAACATTTTAAGAAAACATGGCCTGGAATAACTGCTCTAGACCTATTACTCTCTTAACATAGGTCAATATGCAACAATATTTAGGCCTAATTATCCTAATAGTTTTCAATTCAACATTAATCATATTAAAAATCATATGTACAAAGAAAAAATTGACTACTATATGGAAACTTGCTTATATACATTGCCATATTGTTAATTAAGCAGCCACATTAATCTGCATTTTTCTTATATTCCCTAAGAGAGTATTTATGACCTGTGAGGTAAATTTTAAAGAAAATTTAAATCTACTGTTACATAACATAGTCTTTTAATAGTTCATTGTTTAAATAGTCTTTTGTTTAACTAAGTTTTACAATGACACTACAAATGTTCTGGAAATATGGTTTTGTTTTGGTTCACCCATACATTTGTTTCCCCTATGTTCATTACTTCATGATGCTTGATATCTAGTCTCTTTCCTAATACTAACAGTACGATTAGGACTTCAAATGCCACTATCAGTTCTCAGGACTTTTCTTAACTTCTCATCTAGCATCCCAATACTTCTTTCTAGGAAATTACATTCTGACATAGTGCTTAGAACATGCAGGTAATTCTCACCGTTTTTTCTCCTTTCCTATATCTTAGACTTGTTTTACCTTCTTTCACTAAAATTTAATTCAGCCAAACACTTGCAAAAAGATAGGCAAGAAATATGTTAGGAACAAGTACTTTCTGTCTTATATCTCTTTTCTTAATTTTCTGACTCTTATATTAAGGTCTCAATTCCCCTATTAAAATACAAATTCAACTTGAAGTTTTTGTAAGGAATACCTAAAGATGGTATAAAAAGTAAACAATTTTCTGGGTAAATGCACACCACAAGAAATCCAAGGAAATAATATGAGGAACTAACTATTCATGGCAAAAAGAAATTTAATGCATAAACAGAATTCTTTTTTCTTAACTGTAGAAATATAACGAGAACTATAAGGACAAATTATAATTTGTGTGGTAGACTGTTACATTAATAACCCCCAATCATATCTCCTGCTATCTATATCCTTATGTATCCCTCCTCACACTGACTCTAGACTTGACCATATGACTTACTTTGTTGAATGGAACATGACCAAATATGATGCAAGTTCAGGCTTAATAAGGTCTTATCTATTAGGGTTTGCCTCTTGGAATGCTTTCTCTCTCATGGGAAGAAGCACAGTCTAGTCTACTGGAGGATGAAAGGCCACGTAGAACACAGACAGTCAAATCACTGGATCATGAAAAATTATAAAACATCCTTGTTTTAAACCACTGAGTTTTGGGGTGGTTCATTATGTAGCAATGGTAAGAGCTACAGTTTATAGAACCTTATCATCTCTTTGTCTATGTCTATGGAAGAGCAAATGGATAAAAATTAAATAAACTATACTTAATTTGAAAAAACACTTAAGGTCTCGCAGCAAACTTTAACAATATGAGACCTGTTGTACTCCTGCTATATTTTCCCCGCTACCTCAACTATTCAGTTCGTTTCAGTATTTACAAGAATCAACATTTAACTATTATCCTATACATTCTAGAGGTACAGAATGTAGAAACCGTATCAATGAACATAGAGTACACGATAAATATTTTTCTTTTTAAACAATGAATTGTATATTTTTCATATAAAAAATGAGATTATAGCCTATTTTTAAAAAATAATTACACTTGCTAATACTTTGTTTTTTACAGAAGCCAATTTTCTCTAAATTTTCAGCTTCATGTCATAGCTTTTATAGAATTATAATCTCTTGAATATATTTCCAATATCGCTTAAAAATAAAAAATTAATACAAGATAGTTTTATTTAACACATTTAAAACTTAACAAGTCATGGCATAACTACCCAGCCTTCCAGCTACCACTGACACTTCCCAGTACAGAGAAGTCAACATGTTGAAGTAACTAATTCTCTGTTTTTACCTTTATTAAAAAGAGGTTTTTGGTAGTCAGAACAAATAATCTCTCATTTGTTGCTTGAAAGCCTAAAATAGGATCATTGGTTTCTAGGCTTGCTACTTGCTGCTTAGCAACCTGCCCTACTTGCCGGCCTTCCTTTCTGTTGTAAAGTACAGTGGACATGGGAGTGGGCTGACGGTAGATGAATACTCGACGAAGGCACTCACAGAGGGCTGCATAGGAGTAATTTGGAGAACAGGCAAAAAATTTTTTGTCTCTCTTTGATGCTTGGACATAGCCTGCCGAGAAATATGAGACAAACAAAAGAAAAATTACATATTAAACAGAAGGAGAAAATTGTGATTTAACATTCCATATTTCATAATTTTATTACAAATTAAAATGCCTAAATAAACTGCATACCATAAATACTTAACAATAAACCATTAATGATTAGCCACAATCAATCTCTCCCAACTGGTGCAAAAAATACAGCTTTACTTCCTAAGGAATAAAATAGACAGGGTTTCATCTCTTCAAGAAAAGTGAAATATAGCACCATATAATTTCCATGAATAATTAAAACACTAAAAGTCTAAAATATAAAACACTAAAAACCTACCAAAATATCTTTAAGTGCCAATTTAATAAATATTTAATCTAATATTTAATAATTTGATTCATAAATCACAGATGTTTCATTATAGAATCTTGTTTTTTCTAACAAATGGGAAAATGTTTACAGGATACCACTGTACAGTTGTATCAGCAGTATTTTCATAATGCAGGCCCCATTCCTGAAGGTACTAACATGCACAATATGTTCTCATTATTTCTGTAATGTAAGTGGTATTTTTATATACCAGAACCAACACTGTAACTGAATTTTGTTGTACTTCAGCTCCCAGAAGTAGAACCCTGAGACCACTTCAAGCTCGAAAGAAAATTCAAGTATCTAATATTAAAATATTCATTAGGACATCTCTTGAAAACTAAACTTTGAAAAAAGTATTCATCTTTTTAAAAATTATCTTTACAGATTAAAAAAAGCATTTATGTTCTGAAATATAAATTAGGATTTTCATATTGGGACATGGTTACTGAATGCTGTAACAAGTGAGATAAAAAATATAACACGAACGTAAATTGAGTCTTCATGAAACAACAAATGAGCAAAGGAACCACTGAACACAGGCAGATCAGTATTGCTTTTTTAATATTAAGCAGAGTTTGGGAAGGAAAAAGGATGTAGATAACCATTTGAGCAGCTTAGAATTAGTTCTCGAGGCTAACCTTGACAAAATTAATAATGTATATAGTATCTCAAGACTACATATCTGATGTAATGTTGATTTAACTTAAATTCACACATAACATAATTCTTCTATACTAGGGGATTTGGAAGACCTGAGCATATGAAAATTATAAGAGTTTCCTCTTACTGAAAAAGATGGAGGATTAAAAAAATAGAAATTTACAGCAGAGACTAGAAATTATAGTTAAATTAATCAAACTTGATTTCAGGTAATAAAAGTCCATTTGGAGTCTGAATTAACCGGTTTAACAGCCTATATTATAAACTCTAAGGGATAACTGACAAAGCTCTACAATTAGGGTTGTGCACATAAAGCCATCAAAATGTACAATTTTATTTCTGCTGCCAGTTTAAAATAATATTTCCATAAAGCAACAATGGTGGCTAATCCATGTGAAAAGTTTCTCCCACACAATACTGATGTATATTGACATAAAATCAATTACTGCATAAGTCTACAATTGTGTAGTCTAAAATGTATTAAGCCCTAGATTTAAAACCCTTTTATCCTACAGAATAAATTTTATTTCTCCTTATCAACATTTCTCCTAAGTGTTTTCATTACAATGGCTCTCTTTGCACTTACGTCCCATGAAACATCTCTCTTAGTATGCATTATCTGAGAGCAATTTTATGATGTTTTTGAAGATTACTCTGAAGAAAGCTGACTACAAGTTCTATGTAGGGTATTATCAAACTTCTTGCTTATATTCTAATACCATATAGCTTAGTTGGAATAAACAAACGATTGATTAGGACGATTTAAGTGGTTAAATAATCACTTTTCTATTCTGCATTGATCTTCTGTACAACCATAAAAACAGATTAGTCCTACTGTTCCAAAAGTACTAACATTCATCAACTATAGCACAACCAACCACATTATAGCACAAATCAATCCAAATGTAGTTAGGATAGCTCAAATTTTTAAAAAAGAAATAAACTTAAAAAAAATGATGACTGTACTTTCTGACATAATGATCAATGCTGTCAAAGAACTTGCTTTATACCTAAGGCATTGAACGTTGCGATGTGCTCCCACATATCGTCTCGTTTGCTGGAATATGGCTGCCAGAGCAGCGCATCAACATCATGGCGCAGACAGAAGCAGGGCATTTCTTTAGGATCCACAATGACAGAGAAAAGGTACTGATTGCTTCCAAGATTCACCTGGAATGAAAAGTGATAAACAGTATTTTAATCAACAAGAAATTATTGAAAATAATAATGATGAGAAAAACTGACACATAACACTTTATGTCAGCAACTGTTCTTTTTACAAATATATACTTAATGGGATTAACTCTTCATAATGCCCTCGGAGAAATGTGCTGTTACCTCCATTTTAAAGCCAAGGGAAGTGATGCACAGGCCACTTACGTAACTTGCCCAAGGTCTGCCTGGTATAAGTCCTGGAACTGAGATTTGAACCCAGAGTCTATGTTCTTAACCACTATACTGTACTACTTCTCAACTGTTAAGTAGTTTAAAACAGGTAAAGCACCAATTTCATAAGCAGAATATTTTTTTTAAACTGCAGAATACAAATAGGAAGTTTACAAATGCTAACTTACAACAATAATTACCAAGAACAATGATAGCTACTAGGATTTATGAGCACATTCTGTATGCAAGTTATAAATATTAATCTCAGCAGCCACAAGGCTGTTATTACTTCATTTCATAGATGAAAGAACATACTTGGAGAGCTTGCGTAACTTATTCTAGGCTACACAGAAAAACCACACTGCTGAAATCCAAACTCAGATCTGTCCACAAATTATTTACGTTGGTGTACTGTTTAATTACAATATGAATTTCAAGAATGTCTATTACATTAATAATTTTTATTGCAATATTGATAGCTAAAGGAATTCATTTTAATAGAAATGAAATCATCATCAAGTTGAGATGATTTCATAACTGGATTCCATCTACAGAAATAGTTACTTTTAATAGAAGTAGGTTGCAGTGATATTCTTCTTTATTAGAAATGTTATTCTCAGAGTTAAAAATGCCTAAATACCAACAAAGTCACATCATATGTAGAAAACATAAAATATGTGTAGTACTTGATAAACATTGCATTTTTTCCATAAGGCTTAGAGCAGACTGGAGGATAAAATGGGTTAAAATTTGAGATGGAGACCTGAGCAGTATATTCAGTAGGGAAAGCAGTGAAGTGGGCTCTCCAGCAAGAATGACTGGTGTAGCTGTGCCACTGTTCTCAGGAGAAACCAGCGAGAGAGCAACCCAATTCCTGTTGCCCCAGCAATGGCTGGGGATAGGGTCTTGGATGGGGCAGGTGCTTTTTTCTACAGAAAGGGCAGGCTAGCACGCAATGGTCACAGACTATTTCTTTTCTCCCTTATCCAGGTAATCATTGGCTCAGTGAGGTTTATTTGCAAAATCACCAACTAACGAGCCTGGGAATGGACACACTTCTTCAGCTAGGCCACTAGTGTGGGCGGTTATGATAGAGCAAGGTTGAGACAGGATTGATCTGAGCTTGAGTTCTGTTGTTGCTATGGCTGGTTACCTTCAGTGCATCACTAGCTTCAAATTCCTCCAGTGTTACCTTGTGCTCTGGGGGGGACTGGATTGCTGGAAGATTTTCCCTCAACTGTACTGTTCTCCAGCCCAGCTTTAGGTCTTCACTATGGATCTACATCTCAGAGAGTCTATGCTCTTACTCCGTCTCTCATGATAGACTGCTGTTGCGTGGTTTGGTGCTTCCCAGCCTGATGGTGGTGGGCTGGAGGGACATAGGAAGAGTATTCTCTACTGTCTTGGTTCAGCCTCAGGCGTGGGCCTTGTATCCTTAGGTTTCAGGGTTGGTACCTTTTCAGTGATACTGCCCCTCCTCCAGTGGTAGGAGACGTCTAATAGTCTGGGCCTCGGATGAGTTCCTGGCCCTTCCCCACACACAAAGATGATGTTTTAAAAATTATTTTTATTTGCCTCCAGCTGCAATAGATTTTCTTCCCAGCCCTTGAGATGCTAAGATTTGATGCTCTTACTCAGCGGCTTAAGGTTTTTGTTACTTAAGGAAAATAATTCAGGCCGTACTTCATGCTTTTTCCACAGAAGATACTTCCGTCCTCCAACCCCACACCACCAAAGTAGCTTTTCTCTCATTTTCTCTCCTACTCCCAGTCTCTCCTGCTATGTCCTGCTTAAGGTCCACAAAGAGGTTCTGTGAATCCCAAAGGTTCTATGGTTTCTTGCTAGGCCACACTGGGACTTGAGCAATTTGTTAGTTGAATTCTTCTTACCCACTTATATGGCAGACCTTTCTTCTTCCCATGCTCAGATGAACCAGTCCTCGTAACCCATCTCTTCTTGGTGGCACCCATTTTTCCTTAGATTTCAAGCTACTTGGTTGCCCTGTAATCTCAGATCTCTGATGAATTTTTTAAAAGTAAGGATTCTACAGATTTTCTAGTCCTTTATTGTTACATTGGGAGTGACACTCTTTTTAGCTTTCTATATCCAAGGAATCTGGAATTCCCTTGCTCATTAATTATAAACTTGCCTAAAAAGCCTAGGACTTCAACTTATAATCAGCAGACTGGCAACAGTTCAACATCCACAAGAGGTTCCATTTACACAAGTAGGCAAATTGTATACTGTAGGACCCTGTTCCCCAGGATGCTGCTAAGAGAATCCGGGGTAGGCATCTAAGGCAACCATGCTTTATCTGAGATTGAAGTGTTTTCTTGAACAGGTGCTTCCCATTATTGGATGGTGGCTGGCCAAAATATTTGGGAAGCCTAAATGCCCAAATAGACAATAAACACACACACATGACTAAAACAGAAGACAGGCAAAAGATATATCCAGAGAGACTAGTAACTAGAAACCATGATATGAGGAGAAAGTAAGCCATCAACAGAGAAAGAGGCATGAACAGCAGAAGCCAATACAGACGATCGTGATGTGATCACCATCATACAGCACTGAAGTAGCGAGCAAGGGACACTTCATTCTCAAGAATATTATCTGGTCATTAGAACTAGGTTCTATTTTCTAATGTCCCACTTCGCCTTTAGGCCTGACTTGCCAACACATTTGTTTATAGAACAACCCTCTAGTTCACCATGAAATCTAAAGAGGTTGTTTCTACTGTTCCTTCATCTCCATGTATGTTCACACTAAACATCTAGCACTTGAGATAATCAAAGGTTTTTTTCCCCTGTTCCCTGCAACCTCTGTAAGTCCAGAGAACAATATTTTGTCCAAAAGAAAATCAAACCAGAATTAACATTATGAACTAAAGTAACTAGTTTTGTTAAGTGAATGAAAATGAAGTGTGATAATTAAAAAGTACAATAAAATTAAGTGTACTTTTGTATGGTCCTATAGAAACAACAACAACAAAAATCAATATAAGCAAAAGAAAGAAAATGTTTGAAGAATAAGACATCATACTGCAATTTGAAGCAGACAAAACAGGGAAGTGAGACATTATCTATATCTGGCATGGGCAATTACCTGTAAGAATCAGGAACAAGATGTTCAAAACGTCCCAGAATAGTCAAGAACAGATGCCCCAAATCCCACTGAGTTTACATCTTAATGGCCAATAGCAAAATGAGACAGCAAATAAGAAAGAAGGAAAAAGACAACTGCTTTGGTCAGACAGGTCAAAAGTAAGAATAGCACCTAATAGCTTATTAGCAGCGGAAAAAACAAAAACAGGAGCACACACAACAAGAACAGAAAATTTTAAAGTGGAGTAGGTTAAGCTACTTAGTGTAGGGTAAAGAGCCCAAATTACTTCAAATGCCTCTAAGGGTATTACTATAGAAATACATAGCATGGTAATTAATATTCACACTAATGATATTCAACCATCAGTAAAATATTACTTTCTTTTTAGAATGCTCTACAAATGAGGTTGGGCAAATAATAAATTTTAGTAAAATTCCATGTAAAAAGGAAGCTTTAAATGTAGTTTTAACACTTAAAATAATTAATTTACATTAGACAACTTACTTATTTGGGAAACTCATTCTTTGTTAATGCCAAATAAATACTGCCTTAAAAAAACAAAAACAAAAAACCCTCTTAAATCCTGAAACCCTTTGGCAAATAAAACTCTACATTTCTTCTATTCTCATGTTTATTGTAGAAAAGGTTATATTTACCTTTGAAGTACCAGTGAAGACTACAATTAGGTAAAATATTCTCTAGAGAAAAATTTGAAAAATGAATTCCAGGTAGTCAATTGTCTTTTTCTTGTATTAGAACATTTAACAATTAAATTAAAGACTTCTAAAGATTAAATGTCAAAGTGAAGGCTTTTAAATAACCTTTAATCACTGCTATTACGAAATTAAATTCAAAAGTAGTATTAAGAAAGGGTTTATCTATTCAGAAACAAAGTATTTGTTAGGAGGCCAGACTGAAAAGTTAATGACATGAAACTTTAATTCCAAATTCATATTCTGTACATGGAACGGTTAAAATTTACTGTTCTTCCTATGCATGAAATATTGAGTTGCTCTGTTTCTACTACTGTATAAGTAAACATATTCCCTGTGTTTCTGCTTTACTTTTACAGTACTACCACACACAAAACATTTGATTCCAGATGTGAGGGTTTTCCACACATCAAGCAATTGTGCAACACCAGCTGGTATCCTACAATTCATTTCAGTTCTGATACAATCTACTGGGAGATAGCGTCAGATTCCACAGATTACTGGCTCAGTTCTACACGACTCCTCCTCTCCACCCCACTTCTGATGCCAATCACATGTCCGAGGTTGCCACCTGTACATCTGACAGACTGGCTATAAATCAGGGTTCCAATGACCCCCTCCTTGGGATTGGTAATTTACTAAAATGGCTCGGCTCACAGAATTCAGGGAAACACTTAATCTTTTGTAACACGTATTACGAAAGGATCTGATAAAGATGAACATCCAGATGGAAGAGATGCACAGTGCAAACTACAGAGGAAGGTGCACTGAGCTCCCATTTGCTCGCCAAGCACACCACCCTCCTAATGCCTCCATGTGTTCTGTGGCCCAGAAGCTCTATAAACCCTGTACTGTGGGATTTTTATAGAGGTTTCATCACACAGTCATGAGCAACCACTAATTCCCTCTCCAGTCCTTCTCCCCTTCCTGGAGGATGGGAGGTGAGCCTGCAAGTTCCAAGCTCGTAATCATGGCTTGGTCTTTCTGGTGACCAGCCCCTGTCTTGAAGTTATCTAGGAGTACACCGGGAGTCGCTTCATTAAAACAAAAGACACTCGTATGCTGGAGGATCAAATTCCAAGGGATTTGGGAGAGCTGTGTCAGGAACCAGATCACAGACCAAATATTACAACAAAATATGCTCCTAGTGCTCTTATCAGGAAATTACAAAGGTTCTAGGAGCTGTGTGCCAGGAACTGGGGTCCGAGACCAATATATACATAGTTTCTAATATTTCACAACTACCTTTATTTAATCTTCACTTCCTGAGAATGAACAATATGATTCTGTTTTATAGAAGAGGAAACTCAAACCCAAGACATTAAGAGATTTAATAAGTCAAGAAGCTAATAAGTGGGATTTAGCTGGGATTTAAGTTCAATTCAATGTGCTTCCAAACCCAAGTTCTTAATCACGGCCACTCTATGGTCTTCCAAAGCCCATTTTATAGTAATTATTACATAGCCACCAGAGTGTGCCCCTGGCTGGGCACTATTTCAGATATGGTAATCCACCTACTATAAAATATATGTATATTCTGCTTGGTCAGTTAAATGTGTTGGTAAGTTGTGCAGGTGTGGCATGTCTAAAGTTGATGTTTATAAACAATGGCAAAGAAGTCTTATAAAATCCTGAGTTGCATTTTTGTTTGAACACCCGTTCGTGAAGTAAAATATATAATTAAAGATGTTGAAACACTGACTAGAGATTGGGCATAGGAAAATGCCAGATCTTAGCTAAGTGATGTAAAATGCAATTGGGGGAAATGCACTTACATTTTTACTTTACTAAAAATTGTAAGAAAGAAAATAAATGGAGGCTATATCAGACAATAGAAATCTATAACTATATCAGAAAATACAAAATTCCATGAGGAAAAAAAAGAAGGAAAAGCAGGTGAGGAGCTAATGTGGTTGTGTTTGACATAGGTTAGTAAGGGATGGAAGGTAACATGAAGAGGTCAGAATAAAGTGAGGGAACTAAGAAGAAAAGGCAGAGCACTTCAGGTAGAGAGATTGATTAATGCAAAGGCATAAAGTAGAAGCATGTTTAGTATGAGGAAAAGGACGAAGGCCAAGGTGGCTACAGACAAGTGAGCCAGGTGGAAAAGGAAAGGTAATCAGTACTGGATTTTACACTATGGGTCTCAGTACTGGTAGCAAAATCCATTTAGTAGATCGAAAAAAGAGTTTTCTATTTTATTTCATTAAAAATAGATGGAATGGAGTACTTACACAACATGGAGAACTTACACAATGGGGTCTTATACAATAAGGACTGCTTTGTGAAATTTCTGTTTCAAATTTGTGTGTGTTTAGTCTCAATTTAAAATATATACAATGAGTCACAGGAAGTTTGAAGGAGGCTTGTAGAACATGGAAGAATCCTAGACATTATTCTAAATATGACAGAAAGCCCTGTAGAAAGAAAAGGAATAGAGAAATGACAAAATCTACTAAAACCTTTAAAAGGATTACTTTGACCTTCACACAAAGTCCTTATTAATTCAAAGGGGAAGATGATAACTTTAGAGCAGAGAAACCTGGTGCACACCATATAATTAAATTTAACACCAGGTGGAAAAAAACAGTAGGAAAACCCACCAAGTTCTTCCTAATGTGATACTCTGGAAAGGAAATATCATTTATGTAGTATTCCTGGCAAAAATGTAATACCTGAATCTGATCTTCAGGAAATATTGGAGACAGTCTATAAAAGGTACAAAATAAAGTCAATGTCATAAAGGCTTCATAACTGGATGCTCCAAATTAAAGGAGAATAAAGAGACATCACAACTAAATGCAGTATATGACATGGGATTAGATCCCAAAGCAGGGAGGGGAAATTGCTATAAAGTACATTATTGAACAATTGGTAAAATTTGAATATGGATTCCATAGTAGATAAAAGTATTGTATCAAAATTAAATTTCCTGAATTGTATTGTGGTTATATAAAAAAATGAGGGGCAGAGGAACCTGTGGCATGTGCAACTCCTTCCTAAATGTTTCAACAAAGAGAAGAGGAGGTAGAAAACACAGAGAAAAAAACAAATGTGGCAAAATGTTAACATTTGCTAAAATCTAAGTAAAGGATATTATTATGGGTTAAGCTATATCCACCCCCCAAATTCATATGTTGAAGTCCTAACTGCCAGTAGCTCAAAATGTGACCAAATCTGGAGATAGAACCTTTACAAGGGTAATTGAGTTAAAATGAAGTCATTAGGGTGGGTCCAAATCCAATATGGCTGGTGTCCTTATAAAAGGAGATTAAGACACAGACACATGCAGAGAAAAAACCATGTGAAGACAAAGGAAGAGCACAGCCATGTACAAGCCAAGGGGGATTCAGAAGAAACTAACTCTGTTGGCACCTTATCTCAGACTTCTAGAGTCCAGAACTGTGAGAAAACAAATTTCTATTGTTTAATCCACCCAGTCTACAGTATGTTGTTATGGCAGCCATAGCAGGAAAATTATTATATAGATAGCTTAATTTCTAATATGGTCAAATTTTACATAATCCAAATAAACAAAAATATTAAGTACCTCAAGGAACTTAAGAATGTAAAGGGGTCCTGAGACCAAAAAGCTTGAGGACCACTGCTTTAAATACTTTCTAAAAGTATTTTCTTCCTCTATAACTTCTGATCCTATCCTTTGTATCTTTTTGAAAGAATTATTATATTGAGTATGTGCCTTTGCTACTTACTAGATTTCAAAATGACATTGACCTAAAAGAATTACTTCCTATTTATAACTCTTCTGCTTCCTGTCTTAATAGGTTTATTTATAAGTTGCAAATATTCTTTTCAGTTGTTTCAATCTAGTGTTTTAAGCAATATATGGTAACTAGGACCATGTGATCTAAGAAACTCACTGTAATTTAATTTTTAAAATATTCTATGAACTTTTGATTGCTCAAGTCTATTTAATTTGATTACTACAAAGCAGTGTTGTCCAATAGAAATAAAATGTAGGCCACATACATAAATTTAAATTTCCTACTAGCCACATTAAAAAGTAAAAAGAAACAGAATAAATTAATTTTATTAGTTTATTTTATTTAAACATATCCAAACTACCATCATCTCATCATAAAAAAATCATATAAAATTATTAATAATATATTTTTTTGTCATGCTAAATCTTCAAAATCTGATTGTGTATTTTACATTTACTCGACATCTCAATTCAGAAAAGCCATATTTCAAGTGCTTAATAGCTATTAATATTATGTGGCCAGTAACTAATGTTTTACAAAATATACAGACCACAGCTCTAGACAGAAGCAAAAATAATTCAGCTTCAATTTTATTTGCATTCTGATTTGAGCTTCATATCCCAGTGACCACATCTTACCACTTGTCTTCTTCAGTTCTGATACTTACTATTTCTATTTTTGGTGCTGCTACATACAGTCATTTAACATTTTACTTTTCAAATGCCAAATTCTAACCCTGATTCACATATTTTTTCAGGGGATTTTATAGTTCGAAAAAAATCTGTCATTTACAATATAGAGTTCTGACCTTTTCGTTATAGTATTTTTTCCTAAAACTATAAGGACATATGTTGACCTTTGCATGTACAGGTAATTTTAAATTATCTGAAGTCATGACAAATGAAATCAAGGAGCGAGAACTTGAAGCAAACGTTGACAAAAGCACAAACTGTCAATAAAGCACTACTTAATTCCTAAACTGGATGTGGCACTGAACATCCAAACTATTATAACTCCTTCATTCCCTTCCTCCGGCGACAAGCCAGCTGGTGCCCTCTTGGGTATACCAAGAAACTACATCTGACCAGGTAGACCTTGACTTTCATATAATACACTGTTTACTTCACTGACTCTTTGCCTACATTTATTAAAATGACTCATAGCAAAATTGAAGTGCTTATGATTGTACAAAACTTTGGTCTCAAATTTAACCCAATTGAGACAAAGATAAGAATATTTAGGAGGTTCCAGTTCAAGATGGTGACATAGGAAGATCCTGAATGCACTTCCTTGTGTGGACACACCAAATCTATTCCTACATATGAATCAATTTCCTCCGAAAAAAAAACAATCCGAAAAACTAGCTAAGCGACTCCTACACATCAGGTGCACTAGGAAAAACCTACTCACCCCTGGCATGGAGAACCACATTGGGAAGGAACTCAAACCCGAGCTTCTCCCTGAGGAGCAATGAATTTGAACCCAATACATCAGGAACAACTTGTAAGACCTGTACTTTAGAGATGAGCCCCCAAAGTATCTAGCTTTGAAAGCCAATGGGGCATGAGATGCAAGCAGACATCTAATTTAATACACATCTAGGGACCTACTGACATACTCTCCAGGTATGGACACTGACCAGCACCAACTTTGTGCTCTCCCTCTGCCTCACTACAGGTCACTACTATTTCCCAGAAAGGAGTTTGTATCCTTTTCTGGTGCTCCAATTTTTGTGGCTGCCACCCAAGGGGAAATCTCTTGATCACCTGGCTCTGGTGGCCAGAGGGGCTTAAGCTCAGGGGTCCCATAGGACTATAACCAACAGAGAAATAGTGCTTAACTGCCCACCATCCCCAAGGTACAGCAGAGAGGCAACAGAGTGAGGCACCTGGTCTTTGTGTGAAAGCTTATCTTCCTAACTGTGGCCTGAAGGGCAGTCTTCTAATTAAGCACACATCTAGGAGCCGGCTATCGCCTTCTTGAGATCTTGGAGGGGATGTGCTATCTTGGTGTTCTCCCTCTGCTGCACAGCAGCATGCCAGTGTCTCTGGAGGGGAGCCGTACAGGCATCTGGAACCCCAGTTTTTTCATATGGTGCGCTAGCTTTTGTGGCTGCTGCCCAGGCGATGACCCCGATTGCTTAGCTGTGGTGCCCAGTGGTACTTGTGTTCCAGGTCCCATGTGATGGTAACAATCAGACAGTTCTTACACAGCACGGACAGCAAACAAACACACCCCCAGTCTTTGTGTGAAAAAGGACTATTTGCTTGTTCTGGAGCTTCAGCCTAGGGGCAGTCTTCTGGTTTGCCACATATCTGGGGACTTACTAAGCTTTTCCCCAGGAACGGAGACCAGCAGGCACTATCTTTGCTCTCCCTCTGACTTGTCCCAGGTCAACGGTACTGCCTGGAGAGGAGCTTGCACACTTGTCCGGCACTGGGATTTTTGCAGCTGCCACACAGGGCACACTGCTAGATCACCTGGTTCTGGTGGCCAGCAGAAATTACCTGCTGTTTCCACAGGAATATACATTTTGCATACTTTAAAAGCTGCTGCATGAGGGTCTGGCTTCCAATCAGCCTGTATCTACATGCTGATTGAAATCTTCCCTTTTGAGGCATGACAAGTATTGATACAGCCTCAGCGACTGGGAGCCACTAAAACTAAAACAGCCTGCTTGGAGAATCACAAAATTTGAGAGACAACCAAGAGCCAGGACAGAGTTGAATGAATGATAAGATTCATCACCTACTGTGTTTCCCTGAAAATAAGACCTACCTGGACAATCAGCCCTAATGCATCTTTTGGAGCAAAAATTAATATAAAACCCGGTCTTATGTTACTATAAGACCGGGTATAATATAATATAATATAACATAACATAATACCGAGTCATATATTAATTTTTGCTCCAAAAGACACATTAGAGCTGATTGTCCGGCTAGGTCTTATTTTCAGGGAAACACGATATATGGGGCCACTCCTTTAAGACTGGAATAAATGGCTGTTAAATCCAGTGTGTAGTAACAACACATGGAATCAAGGAAAATGAAGAAATTAATGAATACATTCTAAAGAAAAGAACAAGATAAACCTCAGAAAGAGACCTTAATAAAAGGGGTATGAGTGATTTACATGATAAAGACTTCATAATAACAGTCATAAAGATGCTCCCTGAGTACAGGAGACGAATGGATAAACAAAGCGAGAACTTCAACAGAGATGTAAATATAATTAAGTACCAACAGAAGTCACAGAAATGAAGAATAAAATAACTGAAATGGAAAATATACTAGAAGGGTATAGCAGCAGACTAGATGAAGTAAAAAGAATCAGTGAACTCAAAGACAAGGCAGTGGAACTTGCCCAATCAGAGCAGCAAAAAGTGAAAACAGCTTATGGGACTTATGGGACAACATCAAGCTGAACAACATCCACACTGTAGGGCTCCCAGAAGGAAAAGAAAGGCGCAGAAAACTTCCCTAACCCGAGGGAGGAAAGACCTCCAGTTCCAGGAAACCCAAAGAGTTTCAAATAAGATGAACCCAAAGAGACACAGAGCAAGACACGTTATATTGAGAGTATCAAAAGTTAAAGACAAGGAGAGAACCTTAAAACCAGCAAGAGAAAAACAACTTGTTATGTACAAGGGAATCCCCATAAGGCTATCAGCAGATTTTTTCAAGCAGAAACTTTGCAGGCCAGAAGAGTGGCAAGTGCTAAACATTCAAAGTGCTAAAAGAAAGAAATTCCAACCAAGAATACTCTCCCCAATAAACTAGTCATTTAGATTGAAGAAGAATTTTCCAAAGAAGCAAAAGCTGAAGGAGTTCATCACCACCAGATCAGCCTTACGAGAAATGTTAAAGAGACTTCTTTAAGTTGAAACAAAAGGGCACTAATTAGTAACAGGAAAACATGAAAGTATAAATCGCACTGGTAAATGTGGTGGGTTAATCACTTATAAAGCTAGTAAAAAATTAAAAGATAAAAATAGTAAAAACAACTACAATAATTTATTAAGGGATACACAAATAAGAAGATGTAAACTGTGACATCAAAAAACATAAAATGTGAGTGGTGGAAAAGAGAGAAGTACAGGTAATAGAAATTAATTATAAGAGTAAGTATTTAATTTTGGTATAGCTTCAATGGTACTTTTGCCTTGCCACTGTTCTTCTGCCATTCCACCACATTTGTCTCCATAGGTATATAATATAAAAATGCTGATTTTTATAAGTCCTTTAAGTACTGTATTGTCCAACTATTAGTTAAAAGTTAAGTATCCAAAAAAGACTAGGAAAGGTTAGTAAGAGGAACCGTCGGCTCAGTTAAACCAATTTCCCATTGACACTTCTGACTTTGGTTCCATGAATTTTGTCAGAATTCACTGTCCCCTCAACTTATACAGGACAAAGAAACACACTAGGCCAAACTTGGCAGAAATTTTCAAGAATTTTCTTGGTCTATATCAAAGACTGAGAGGTCTAAAAACAAAATAACAAGAGATAAAATTGTTCTCTCTTTTATTGCTTTTGCTTGGACTGAGACTCCCAACACTTCTGGTTTTAGTAATAAGACTAAATTAATTTCTACATGCAAAGCTCTAAATTAGCCACTGATTTATTACAGACCCTTCTCACATAAACAACTGTCTGAAACATACACTTAGTTGTACAATATTAGGTAATAAATAATGATTCCCCTAAGCAAGAATATGTAATAAAGCTCTAAATTTTCAAAAAAATCTACATATAAAAAGCTGAGGACCACACCCTAGAATACAGGAACTACATCAAAGCCGTCCAGGCAGCATTCTTCAGTACTGTAATGCACAGTTCTCAAAGCTTTTGAATAGAATTAATTTTAAGGGAAAAAAATTAATCAATTTATATACTTATGGCATACCAAAAAACTGGAAAAAATCCCAGATTAATCAAGGAGTTGATTAAAAATACTCAAAAAATAGGAAAAAGTTAAACCACTTGACACAGAATGGTTTTCTAAGTGTATAACAGGTCCTACAAATCAGTAAGAAACACTAAAACAAATAAGTGAAAAAATTCTTCATAAAAAAAGAAATTGTCAAAAGTAATATATGAAACAGTCAACAATTAAAAAAACAAGCAACAAATTAAAATAAGATCCTATATCTTACACACCAATTAGTAAAGATCTAACAAAAAAATTGAAGAGGCAGGTAAAAATGCAGTAAAACAGGCAATAATTACAAACATTACTAATGAGAACATAAAATGAAAATCAATTTGTCACAGCCTTAGTCCATGAGTCATTAATTTAACTTCTTTAACTCTTTATTAGATAAATATCCTTGAATATAGAAAATACTTCGTGTAAAAGGAGATTTTAAAAAACACCATCATCATGAATAATACAGTTCAAAAAAATTTAAACATGTGTATTGTAATCTGTAGACAACCACTACACACACACACACACACACACACACACACACACACACACACACACCAACAATAACATTATAGTATCATCCAACCAATAAGCCAGAGATTAAAATAACATGCAATCATAAAGAAATGCTATGCCATAATGTTAAATGAAAAGACATGATGTTATTATACATTACAAGCATAACTGTATGTAAAACCTGCACTGAAAAAAGCCAACTGAAAGATTATCAAATATGCAATGGTATCAAAGCAATACAACATTTTTTATAGGGGGGTGGTGCTATGAAAAATTGCTACTTTATGGAGTGATGAGATTTATGTCACAGCCAGTAACTGCTAACTAAGACATCTTTGTAAAATATATTACTTGGTTAATCATCATCTCATCTGAGTATCTTCTATTTATTCACAAATTTTTAGAAATATCATTATCAAGAACTTACCACATGAGTAGTTTTTAATGTACTGCCATCAAATCTGGATAAACTGGAACTTTCTTCAAAGAAAATATCACATTCTTCTAATTCTTGAGCATTACAAGGAGGTTTTTCTTTATCTGGATTTGGATTCTTAGACCAATAAGATAATAAATGAGTGGATTTCTTCATATTTAAAAACGTTAATATTACAGCATTAACTAAAAACTAAATTTCAGACCCACGAACAATAAAAACTTAAACAGGCAGAAATGATGGAATGATAAAATCAGCAAAAAGAACATTGAAACAGCTATTATAAACAAGTTGTATACACTCAAAGATGTAAAAAAACAAAAAACAAAAAGAACAAAAAAACCCAAAAAGAGAGATTATGAAAGATATAAAATAGAACCAAATTTACCTTCTAGATATAGAACTGGAAAATATAATCTCTAAAATGGAAAACAAATAGATAGGATTGACAGCTGATTAGACATTGCAGAAGACCAGTGAGCTTGAAACACAATAATAGAATAAATAAAATGAAACACAGGGAAGACAAAAAATAAAAACACAGTACTCCAGTGACTTGTGAATCAATATCAAATGGTCTAATATATGAGTAACTGGAAGGGGCCAGGAAGAATGGAAAAAATTTTAAAGAAATGGCCAAAATATTTCAAATTTGATGAAAACTATAAACTTATAGATCACGAAGGGCAAAGCTGGGATATGGAGGCACATACTTGTGCCTCCAAATTGCTGTCTGCTCCAGTTTAAATGGCAATGGAAACAATTCTGGTTGTTGTGGCTGGCTAAGGCGGCGATACCAGCAATTAACTGGGGCCATTCTGCCAGAGACTCAAAAGGATATGTATGTCCGGCAGAATACAGAAAGCAGTCTTCATAGTAATCCTCCTTCCCTTCCCATTTCACTTCCCCAGTCACAGAGAGGATGACAAAAATGAAAACTTCAAGACTATTAAGGCAGCCAGTACTTAACAGAACAAGATTACAGAGAAAAGGGAATAACAGCAGAGAAGGGAATCCAACTCTGCTGCTTTCCTAGTGCCATTTACTGATTTCCAAGTTGAATTAAAAACACAGCGGAAAGCATCAGATAAGGGACTAAAACTTTGATTTCTGATATTATCAAAGTGCTTGGGAGACCAAAATTAGAGACCATAGCCCACACAGGAGGAGAAACCCTGGTAAAGAACCCAGACTTTCAGTTGGGTTCTGTCCTAGCAGTAAGAACAAACAAGGAATAAAGATCAGCTATGTAAAAAACGGAAATCCAGCATCAAATCAACCCCCCATTGGGATTAAGAAGACACACTGAAAATTTGGGGCATGCAGCTATAGTAGTGTTTAGAAGGAAGTGTATAGCATTACATCCTTTCATTGGAATAGAAGTAAGGTCAACAATCATCCAAATTTTTACTTAAAAAAAAAGAGCAAAATAAATCCAAAGTAAGCAAAAGAGAGAAAATAATAAATGTAATAACAGAAATGAATAAAATTGGAAACTGGAAAAAAAAAAAAAAGAATGGAAATAGATGCCCAAAGTAATCCGATATCTATTAAAGCAATTAAATTCATGGCTGAAATACTCAATTCTTTTTCCCAAGATCACGAATAAGGCAAGAATGTCTGCTTTCACTATTCACCATGTCTATTTTACAGTGGATTAGAGGTTCTAACCAATGTAGTTAGGCAAGAAAAAGTATAAAGATTGGAAAACCCAAAACTAACTTCAGTTGCAGATGACGAGACTCGATGTTTGTTTGTTTTTCAAAATTGTAACAAACACATGGGGATTCGGGCATAAATAACTCATGCATGTATGCCGATATTCATTTGAAATCACCAAGTGTAAAAGGCAGTTAGCAATTATCTACAATTCAGAACAAGCCACCACTGCTGTCACTATTTTGTCGCCAGAGCCCTATCACAACACATACTTGCTGAATGAATGAACACAGGGCAATGCAGTCTACATGGCGTGCTGTAGCATGCTATGAAATCAAAGTTTTGTAGTCTTATTTATGAATGCCAATGATTCCCAAAATTTTCAATTACTGCTGGGAAACATGAAACTTAATTTCTCCATTTTGGCCATGTTTTATTTTGACAGAGACATTTTAATTTAAATATTCTAATATTTCCTTTTCTACCTTAGGATGCAACTAACCCTATTATACAGTTTTCCTCATCACTATAATTCTAGGTGGCAATCAGACAGACATTTTACATGTGTTGATATAATTTTTGGTGAATAAACATGTAACTGAAATTCTGATGTATGCTATACATGTGTTCAAACTCTTAAAATTATTTTTACAAGTGGGAATATATTCAACAAAATCTCATAATTGGGTAAGTAGTGTAATTATTGTAATTATTACAGTGAATCACTCTGTCAATCAAAAATAATTGCACTGTATGTGATATATATCCCCTTGTGATATTCTAAGCGCACCTAGAAAATTTCAATGATGATAAGTAGATTAATTAGCAAGGTAGACAGTAAAATCATACTTTTTGTTTCCTGTCAGCATTGGTCAGTATTTTTCTAAAGGAGTACACACACACACACACACACACACACACACACACACACAGTCTTGAGCTGCCTAATGACATCTTAGTGAATGACAGACTGCATATACAATGGTGGTCCCATAAGATTATAATGGAACTGGAAAATTCCTATCACCCAGTGATGTCACAGCCATCGTAAGTCATACGGATGTATTACTTACATGTCTGTGGCGATGCTGCCATAAACAAAACTGCACTGTCAGCTGTATAAAAGTACAGCACATATAATTATGTACAGTGTATAACACTTGATAGTGATAACAAACGATTATATTACTGGTTTATGTATTTATTATAATTTTAATCGTTATTTTAGAGTCTACTCTTTCCACTTATAAAAAAAGTTTGCTGTAAAACAGTATGCTGTGTTACTCCAGCAGCAGCCTTGTACATCTTGTGTTTACCATTTCTCTTGATCACATTTCTAGTGCTTGGTTTAATCTTGTGTTGTTTTGTACAGTGACATGCTGTACATGCATGTAGCCTAGAACAATAGGCTATACCATACAGCCTAGGTGTGTAGTAGACCACCTAGGTCTGTCTACGTGCACTCTATGATGTTCACACAATGACAAAATCACCTCATGAGTCATTACTCAGAACTTATCTCCGTCGTTAAGTGGAGATGACCATGTGTGTACATATAACATACATACATGCACATCCACCCTACACAACATGACAGCGTGCACACACACGTATTCACATAGTGTAAGGACTGAATATTAGCATTTTAAGCACCATATTTAAACACTAGTCATCAATACTTAATATGTGTCTTTTACATTAGGAAAAGAAAAATGTTTGAAAAATATAGCACAATCCTCACATAACATACTTCTGGATCCTTAGAAAGTCAAACTTCTACTGCCAATGCTTACCAATTCCTCAGAAGTCAAATGCATCAAACGTTCAGCTATTGCTGCACACTGGGCCGAGTCTCTTATAAATTCCCCTTGTTTATCACCGACTACTAGCTCTGGCCATGTCAGTCCTTCATTCTTCTTAATTAAGGAAATCTCTAAGCTAGAAGTTTAAATGAAAAAAGTATTGTTATATTAAACAACTATACAAATTATACAACCAATACCAAATAGAAGAATCCTCCATAGAAATTACCCTTCCCATGTCCAGATGTGTTACCAAAAATTGTGTTCATTTTTTAATTTTGCGCATGATGGGAAATCTATAATCCAAGTATAAATTAGATTTAATAAATAAACAAGAAAGTACCAGTGGAAACAGTATGTCAAATGGTTTGATGCGGGGAGTGATTGGAAAGAGTAAGAACACCCAGAAAGTATTGCTGTAGTCCAGGTGTGCAGTGTGTTACTGAACGTAAGCAACAGAAATGCAAGCAGCATGGATCTGAGCTATTTCACTGGGGAGTGGTGGTGGTGAGGGTGATGGCTGGGGTGGGGGTGGATACATAAAGTTAGTTGGAAAGACACCTCTTTCCATGTGGAGCCAATTAATTTTATTTTCACAGACTAGTAGCCATAGTATATACCGTGTTTCCCCCAAAATAAGACCTAGCCAGATCATCAACTCTAATGCATCTTTTGGGGCAAAAATTAATATGACAGGTCTTATTTTACTATAAATTATTTTACTATAATACCGGGTCTTATATTAATTTTTGCTGCAAAAGACCGATTAGAGCTGATGGTCCGGCTAGGTCTTATTTTCAGAGAAACATGGTAATTATTAATCTAAAGGTCAGGAAGGTTAAATCAATACAAATGTTAATTTTTAAAATACAGACTTTTAAGAATTGTAAAGAAATGTAGGAATTAGAAAAATATTAACTTTGATAATACAGGAAAAAAATGTTGTTAATGTGGTCTCTATCAACTTAAAATCTAAGTATATTTATACCATTAAGCACAAGTTCCAAATGCACTAAAAAGGGCCTATCAAGGACTCCCGAGATTAAGGTCTAATTCAGTGCTAAAGGGAGGGGGAGCTCAGCCGGGGCCCACTGTGGACATAGGACAGGGAGTTGCCCATGTGCCTCCTGAATAGGAAGGGAAATCTGAGTAGGCTACTTTGGGAGCAGCCATTGCTGTTAATGCAGAGAAAAGTGGGGTGGTGGTAGCTATTCCACAGCAAAGCAGCCTTTTCCATGTGCCATCTTTACTAATCCATGCCCTGGAAAAACCAGTGCAAGCAAACAACTGCAAGAACACAATAATAATTATTATCATAATTATCAAATTGAACACGCAAACTTATCAGCTATTCTTTTTCAAGGCTGTTATTATCACCACCTCATGAATTAATTGCAGCACTTTAAAATTTTCTGAAACTAGTTATTTTAAGAGACTATACAAAATATATTTCTTATGTAATATGAGTTGCTATCATTAGCATTAAAAATTACCACCGCAATCAACGATGCCCACATTTAGTTATATTTTCTAAGGAGAATGCTAATCTTGATAATGATGATGATGGTGAAGATGATAATAATGACAGTAATAAAAATAATGACAGCAGCTTATACTTACCTAATGCTTACCATATGCCAGGTGCTGCCTTAAGCACTTTATATGTTTTAACTCATTTACTGCTCACCACAACCAAATAAAGTAAGAATTATTATTATCTCCATTATACGAGTAAGAAAAAAAAGCACTAAGTGGTTAAGAACTCGCCAAGGTCACAAACCAATAAAGCCGTCGTGCTCCAAGCCCATGTTCTTCACTACTGCACTGCTCTGCCTCTCTGCAAAAACACATGTAGCTAACTAGTGCAGAACGTTTACCACTGACCAGGATGTATAAATACTGTTCTTAGTTGTTACCTAAATAAGTTAGGAAGAATTCATCCAGTCTCAGTTATAAAGAATTTCTGATCCATCATTAAATTTGCACTTAGTGCACCCCTTCTAGCACAACTGCATTTCTGCCTATTAAATCCTGCCATCTAAGCCAAAAAGAACATAAAACCCCATACATAGGAAACTATAGACTAGCTACTCTTCCAACGGGAGAGGAAACATTAGTTGAAAATGAACGAGTAATTTAATCAAGTACAGAAAATCATGTTTTTAAACCAAGGGTACCACCTACGCATCACTGTAATTATCTTTTGCAACATAAAATAGTAACCAAGTACATTAAAATTTAATGGAAGAAACAATACAGGTCTGTTTTCATGTATTAAATCAGGGGTGTCAAAACTTTTTTCAATGTTTTTTACCAAGGGCCATATGCGGTAAAATACACAAAGAGCCAAGGGCCACTCACTCGAGGTGAAGTACGTATTGCCTCACCTGGTTTATTTAAGTAAACTAAATACATTTTTGGAATTTGCTGCGGGCCAATTAACAATGGATTGCGGACCGCAGTTAGCCCGGGGGCCGCAGTTCTGACACCCTTGTATTAAATGCTGAAAGTAGCTGCATGAAGTAGACCTTTGCTGGTTTACTGCTTAAAGACTTACACTTAACAATTTGTTCTAGCTGGTTTGCCAGTTTATAATGCTACCCTCAAATCTATCACACACATAAAATATGTTTAAATAGAATACGTGGGTATAAAATATCTTTAAAACAATCTTTCAGATAACTGAGTTTTTAAAATAATTTATTAAAAAGTATAGGGCGGCCGGTTAGCTCAGTTGGTTAGAGGGCAGTGCTCTTAACAAGGTTGCTGGTTCCATCCCCACATGGGCCACTCCACAACTAGATTGAAACAACTACTTGACTTGGAGATGATGGGTCCCAGAAAAACACACTTAAAAGAAAAAAAAAATGTGTAACCAAAGCACCAAATTTCTCCATTAATAAAGTGAATTCAGGATATCTGCTTTTAAAGGTTAAAACAGTTTTGAACTACATATATATTTCTTAAACTCCCAGGATTTACACTCATACCAAAGACTCACATGGGTCATATACTACTAATCAAGAACTGTACTGAGAGTAAAAAATATCTAACTTATACCTACTTCTGACCAGATTGGACCACTTTTAAAATTAAGTGCCTAATACTATTCATCAATCCATCACTGAATTCAATAATTACTAAGACTTGATAGATAATGAAAGAGAATAATTTTATAAATTCAAATGATTGGGGTGTGAAGTATCTGGGACAACAGATGTGTAAATTGCCATGGTAGTGGAGGCAGATTAGTTTTATAAGACCTTTAACCTTTTCACCTTTTTTTAAATATACCTTTTATTGAGGTATAATTTATAGACAAAACTCACACATTTTAAGTGTAGAATTCATTGAGTTAGACAAATGCATACACCTGTGTAACCCAATGAAGATGATGAATCATCCAGAAAGTTCTCTTGTACTCTTTTCCAGTCAGTCCTACCCCCTAAAGGTAACTGCTGTTCTGATTTTTATCACCATCGGTTAGTCTTGCCAGTTCCAGAACTCCACATATATGCAACTTCACATATGTATTTTTTTGTCTCTGGCTTCTTTCACTCCATATAATGCTTCTGAGATTCATTCATATTGTATTTATCAATAGTTCATTCTTTTTTATTGCAGAGTAGCATCCCATTGTGTGAATGTACCACCACATTGTGTTTATCCAGTCACTTTTTCATGAACATTGAGCTCTTTCCAGCTTTTGGCTTTTATGAATAAAGTAGCTACAACTACACTTTTATGAGTTTGGGGAGGGAGTTGTTTTTTTTAACATGTGCTGTCATTTCTCTTGGCTAAATATCTAGGAGTAGAGTTTCTAGATTACAAAGTACATGTTTAACTTGGTAAGAAACTGCAGAACATTTTGCAAAGTGATTGTATCATTTCCACTCCCATCAGCTACAAGTTGCTTCTTGGTGCTCCACACCCTTCCAACATTTGATACTATCAATCATGTTAGTTTTTGCCATGCATTGGTGTCTCATCTGGCTTTAATTTGCATTTCCCTAATGACTAATGATGATTATTTTCATGTGCTTACTAGCCATTCATACATCTTCTATTGTGATATGTTTATTCAAATCATTTGACCATTTTTAAAATTGGGTTGTCTTTTTATTATGAATTTTAGTAGGTTTTTATTATAATTAAGAACACAAGTTCTTTGTTTGATGAGTAGTGGGACTATTTTTCCCCCCAGTCAATGTCTTGCCTCTTTGTTTTCTTAATGGTGTCTTTAGAAGAGAAAAAGTGCTCAATTTTGGTATACAGAAAAGCTCTTTTTTGATGAAGTTGAATTTATCATGTATTTTTTTGTGAATGTGTCCTGAATACCTAATTCACAAAAGACATGTAAATGGCTAATTCACATAAGAAAAATATTTATTATCCACAATTTTCAAAGAAATATGAACTATTCCACTTGTGAGTATTTATTTGCCATATGCCAAGGGAGGACCTGGGTTTGAGGGCGTCTTTTACATATCTCAAAGAATGGGAATGTACTATCTAGTCAGCAAGTTAAAGGTAACAAAAAAAAATTATTTTTATTAAAAAATTTAAAAAGTACAAATTAAAATAAACCACTTTTACCTATTATTATTGTTACTGTTATTATTATTATATCCAGAGCTGGCAATGAAAAGCACTACCATACAATGCAAGCAATAACTATACTAGTATCTTTCATCTTAACTACAATTATGTTCTTTGACACAGTAATTCCATTTTTAATCTATCTTAAGAAAAATGATCAGAAATATAGAGACCAATCAGACCAACTACAACATTCGCCTCTGAGGGAACCGCTGTAGAAAGAGTAAAAAGAAAAGGAAGTAAAATAATAAAAAATAAAATTTTAAATATAAATAAAACTATATAAAATACCTATTATTATCTTTAATTATCCATGTACTGCTTTCATGATCGACAGACGAGTAGAGATTTCCTTCCAAAACCCTCTGACCCTTCAGCACAATGTTGACATGATCAGGCACAACCTGTACTTGGACGTCCTCCTTGGTACTGTCTTCTGGAAGCCGCACCGTTACTGTCAAGTCATCTTCCGTCTGTTGCCAGTAATACAGAGGTTCTACTGGGAAAAGAAAAATGCGTTCCATAATAAAAAATTAAGAATAGAACATACAAAATTAGAGACTAGAACATACAGACGAATACCTATCTAAAAAAAACCTTAGCGTATTTTCTAGTGATCTCACAAAAAAGTAATTATAAACAATCACATACAGATCTCTTTGGGGAATTTTCACTCAAAGAGTTACAGCAATCGCACTTCACATTTTCCTCTTCCAGGCTTACTTAATACTCTAGGAGATAAGTATTCATAAAATACTAATGACAGTGACCCCTTTATCCCCATTGCTTCTCTCTGTGCCTCCTAGTACCTCTCCTTCTCTCCTTCTCCCTCTTCCCTCACATAGGACACATACACACACAATGAGTGCATTCCTAGATCCAAATAATATCAAATATGTCATAAATTACTGTTTGAAACTTCCACCACTGCCCAGATTTACCCATGTTAGGGCAATGTAACTCTGTGATACAGGAGACCACTATTTGGTGGGACATACATCCACACAAAAATAAAAGATCTATTCTTCTTGTAAAGGTATTGGCTATTCTACCCCACAACTCTGTTGCATGAAAGCAATTTCATAGGAAATGCAAAGGCTGTCAGCATATTTTATCTAAGTTCCCAGTAAAAGAATCCTCCTTTCACCTCCTACTCCATCTTCTCTGCTTGTCTCCTAAAAAGCCGGCTACTAAAAAAAAAAACAACACCTTTAGACCCATCATATTGTAACTATGGAACTAAGAAAATAGTGCTGAATGCAAAATGAATAAATTTGCCAAATGGCATCCATAAGCATTAATCTGGCCATCCACTCATCCAGAAGAAATATAACATAGTGCTTAGGAACCAGTGCTCCAGAGTTGACTAGTTCTGGGTCTGAGAATCCTGGCTCAACCATTTATTAATTTTGGTATGTAATTTAATCTCTGAGCCTTATTTTCCTAATCCATATAATAACAGATTATATACCTCAGGACTGTTGACAATTAAATGAGCTAACATATATAAAATAAAACATTTAATATCAATTCTATTATCTAAATATACACTCACTAAATGTGGGTTATTATTGTTCTTGTTATTTTTGCACTGTTTTATGGCAACACTTTGGGGGTACTATATGCTCAAAGATACAGCATAAATATAGTGTATCTTCTAGAAGAGTCACTTTTACTTGATGTTAAAAAATTTAACGAACATTATATTATAGAAATAAATATAAAATATGCATGAGTTCTCAGTTGATAAAATTGTTACTTTGGGGTAATTTCGAATCTGCATCACATTCCTTTAAGTAGCCTCTCAGATCCTCTCTCTTTTGCTTTTAAAAGTATTTTTAATATAAATTCACTGAAAAACTTTGAACAATAGCTTAAAAGATTGATAATAAGTTCCCTAGGCAAGTAATTTGTCTTCTTCGTATTTTTGTCTACTGCAAAAGTTATGGCAGTTTGTACATAATACTCAACGGATAACTCCTGCCAGATATGGTGGGAGGACTTTGCAAAATCACATGAGCTTTTAGTATAAATTAGAAACCATGGAAACAGACTAAAGGGAAAGTCAGAATTTTTAAATCCTCTCTCCACTAAACATACACAAACACCTAAATAGTTTTCTCAGTTATTGGTTGCTTTGAGTGCCTTTCTATTTAGAGATCATGTTTTAGGTCTTTCAAAGAAAATACTATTATTTATGTCATCATAACAATATTAAATAGGTAACAGAAAATATCAGTCTTCTTGAGGTTTATAGAAAATGAAACCAGTATATATACTATGAAGACTGTTTAAAAGAAAATATACTATAATTAAGAAACTATCCATAATTTTTAAAATTCTGTTTTTCATTTATTATTGTGAAAATCACAAAGTAAATGCAAAATAAATTTCCCAACAGAAAGTGGGTACAAATATTTAGTAAGGACTGTTTATTAGAAGGGAAACAGAAAAAAGGGGGGATTTGAGGTTTACATTAAAAGGGAAGAACAGACTAATAAATTCAGGAGACATTCAGAATACAATGTGAGATGTCAACAAGAAAAACAATACCTGGACTGGTAGGTAGTGATTTAAACAGGTGTTCCACCTAGGCTGCAAGCTGTCTTGGAGCCACATGATCCTAGACACTATGTAAAATAGTTCCAAGGATTAAGGCATTCTTTCATTCCTTCACAATTGCTCACCTAAGGATTTAAGTTCTAAAGAGCATGTGGTCTAGAAATATGCACAGTTGTTCTGGCTAAGCTCTAGGGGAGTTTAACATTATAATTAAGATAGAAAAGTAGAATTTATTCGGAATAGGATCTTCGAGCGAGTCTAACAACAACAACAACAAAATCACATATGAGGAAACTACGTTGTTAAGAGGCTAAATAAATAAAAGGCCACCAAGCACAATTCTTGTATTCCGAGGAGACATTTATCTGCCTAGGGAAAATATTTTTCAAATATTTATTTAGTATTTTCAAAATATTCATTTTTAAAAAGGTATAAATATATAAAAATATAGAAACGAATATTATTTAAAATAATTAACAAAAAAGGTAGATTCAAAGGTTAATATGTATAATTGTTAAATACTGCAAAATCTCTTAAGAAAAATATATTATTCTTTGCCTATAAACATCAGAAATATGAACAGTAATGATTACAGAGGGATGGTCTCTTGAATATATTCTTTGTATACAAATGTAAATTTCTCCTGAAAGACCATGTTACTCTTCATTCTAAAACATGACCTTCATTCATTCAGTCATTCTACACAGAAAACAGTCAGTGATTATGCATGCCCTAAAGGAACTTTCTTTCAGTTGTAGGAAAAGTAAAACATGTACATTACCAGTGTTTCCCTGAAAATAAGACCTAGACGGACAATCTGCTCTAATGCGTCTTTTGGAGCAAAAATTAATATAAGACCCGCTCTTATAGTAAAATAAGACCGGGTCTTACATAATATAATATAGACCCAGTCTTATTTTACTTACATAATATAAGACTGGGTTTTATATCAACTTTTGCTCCAAAAGACACAGTAGAGCTGATTGTCTGGCTAGGTCTTATTTTCGGGGACACAGGGAATACACCTATAATGAACAGACTTGAGCTTATTTTAAAAGATTACTATCTTCAATACTAATATGCTGGCTTCTCAAATGCCAACAACAAATAGACATTATTTATTATTTTGATAAGTATTTATTAAACATCTAATCAGATAAGCTAATAAATATATTTAAACATTTTTGGTAATTATAAAATTATTAAGTTAAATTAGTTTATACTATTTAGATGGTATATTTTACAAAAGATTATTCTGGTAAATGTAAAGGAAAATAAAAAATATTAAGCACCAATCTTCACCTGGTAAAACCCATAACTGGGAAGACAAACCAGACATAAATATGTATATATATAAATACACATGAGCTCTATAAAGATTAAAAGTGAAATTACCTTTGATTTTCTCTGACATATTTTCATCCTTATTTTCTTCAATATCTTGAGCAACTGGAACAAATGTGAAGGACTTGTAGGAGATAATCATTAGACCATTCCCGTCAGGCTCAACAGCAGCATAATGTGGCACTGATTTTCCACGGAGACTATAACGCTTAGCAATTTCATATTTATTATCTGAAAGAAAATAAAGTATTTTTAGAACAAAAAAATTACAAATAAAAAACTATTATAAAAATATTCTGAAAACATTTGTATATTAATTAAAATTAAGTATTTTAAAGGTTCTATTAAAAGGCACACCATTAGGTGTCCTTTAGTAAAAGTAAAAAAATTGACCACCTAATAGTCTGTAAATATATCCCTATTTTAAAATACTGGCTCTCATGAGAATTGTTTTAGAGTGTGCTATCCAATGTGGTGGTCACTGTTCAGTGTGGTTATTTAATTAAAATTAAGTAAAATTGAGCCACACATGGCTAGCTGCTATCACACTGAATGGCACAAATATAAAACACACCCATCGTGCAGAAATTTCTATAGGACAGCAGTTTTCGAGATCATGAAAGTGACTGAGCTGAAACAACAGCCTCTGAACATTTCGTCTTTTCCTTGACTACTACTTTCTACTGTCAACTTTCCCTGCAAGTGGATGATAGACACCTTTTGAAAAGAGCCACAAATTAAGGATAAGGGGGAAGTGTGAAGTGGATTATTTTTCTACCCATTCTAGCCACAGATAAGAGGTTTTGCCTAAAATGACAATGTTTAAAGTAGAAATGATTTTTATACACACTCAGATATAGATCTACATGCCTACTATAATGAAACATAAATAATTATACTTAGAATTTTTAAGATATAAACAACTGTGTTCTGAAAGTTTCTGGTAAATTAACTGAATTTATTCTTCTATGAAGATATGTTATTTTTTGCTTTAAAAAGTACCCAAACATTTCAGTTGAGTCCATACCTTGTAGCTTCACACTGAATATAGTCAAAATTGTAACTCAAATACATTTATCTATTCTAAAACATCTATTATTGTTTTCACACTAAACCAACATTCACACATTTATTTCATACATATTTAAGAACAGATTTTTCATTTCAATGAATGAAGTAAAACCTATTTTTCCTACACAGGTACATGCAGGGCAAAGAGTCAGTCCTCCCTGCCTTAAAGACCCAAACTTCGACACTGTATAAAATAGGCAGCCTTTCCCAATATGTGTGGGACAGAAAATAATAGGTAGGTCTTAAGTGAATTCCATGGTTAAACAACTTGGGAAATTCTGGATTAAAATTAATATCTTTTACTCAAAATTTTTAGAAACTTTAACGTACTTAATGTGTAATGGGGATATTGTATGCCCACATTTTAAAACTTACTTGATGAAGAAATGTAATTTACCAAATGTTCCCCTCAACGCAATTTATAAAAACACTGCTCTGTTGTGTTCATTTAAAAAGAAAAAGTGACACAATTTTTATATACTGGTAATAGTTAGGAAGAAAAAAGGAATGAGACATTAAGGAGAAATAATTAAAATCATTTGGGGAAGAAAAAAGAAAAGTGAGTCTAAATATATCTGTTCAGTTGAAGCAAGGAAACAAAGATGAAGGGAATAGAGGTGATGGTACTAGAGCAGAGTGCCACTGTGTTCTGAGGCAATCTGATGAGAGTTGTGGATTGAGCGAAAGCAGTCACAGAACCAAGTCCCTTCTATGTCTTGGAGAATAGACGGGACATGCATGACGATTTCTCCTATAAGATGTTACATACATTAAGAAAAACACAAAGCTTTTCTTATCTCAAGCAGGGATCTATCTGTATACTATACAGTGTGTGCCACAGATTGAATTTTGTATTTTAAATGGTTAAAAAAAATCAAAAGAATAATACTTAAATACATATAAAAATTATATAAAATCCAAATGTCAGTGTCCATAAAGTATTACTGGAATACAGCTATACTCATCGTGTATTGTCTGGCTGCTTTTGTACCACAGCGTCCTAGTTGAGCAGCTGTGACACAGTTTATATGGTTACCATCTAGTCTTTTACATAAAATTTTCCAATACTGAATCTAAACTTTTAAGATACTGTGTTCTTCCAGAGATGCAAGTACAACACTGAGTAGAAAAACAAACAAATTACATTGAATACTTCAAAGAACAAATCTAGGAAATTTATTCAGCTTACGTATAAACTATTCCTATACACACACACACACACACACACACACACACATACATATATACGTATATATTTGTATATATTAAAAATATATGCTTTAAATTGTTCAAAAATTATGTAATAATGTCTCCTTTTATACAAAAAGGCATAATAGACTGGGGAGGCACATGAATTTTTTTTTTATAACCCACACTAAGGAGAAACTATAGATATTCATTCTAAGTGGCAGGAATCATAACACAATGCCCAAGAAAAAGCAAACAGCATTTGTAGGAACAGCTTTGCATTTCAAGACTACAACATTATGGCAAACACTATGAAGAGATTCATAATTTTGTTGTTTTACCTTTATTTTTCTTACTGATAGTGACCCACTCCAAGGAAACATGGGAACCACTTCCTTTCCTGTCCAATTCTTCTTTCTCTATTCGAAGAAGTAGGGTAGCTATTGAATGTTCTTCAGCTTTCAGCAATGAGATACTGTGAATTATGATAAAAGGATCACCAAGCTCTTCATTAAACATAATCTACAATATAAAAAAACAACATACAAAAATGTATACATAACATGAATGTATATAACAGAGGGAATACAAAGAATTCTGACAATCCAACAATTAATTTGGATACTACTTACTATAAGGAATACAAAATTGAAAAAGCCTTTAAATAAAGGTTGCAATTTAAGTAATATTCCTTGAAGAACTTTTAATACATAATTGTTTAACAGAGAAAACTGATCAGTACTCTTGCCTTAAAAACACAGAAAACAACAGGGCATCCAAACAGCATCTAGAGGAGAAAGACAACTAAAAGCAATCTCCCAGAAAAGAAGTATCACAGCAAAGCAGTGCTCTATACACAAAGAGAGGACTTGAGAAGGTCAATACTATTCATTCCTCCATCTCCTCCCATCTCATATATGGTTAATTTCTGCTTCCTTTCTCCTAGTTTCTGGACACTGTGCATGCATGTGTCTGTGCTTTTTCTCCTATTGTTTTGTTTTTGGTTTGTTTTTGTGTTTTCTGAAAGCTTACAAAACAAGAGTCAAAGGAATTGGAAAACAAATCTCTAAAATTTTATTTCTCCAAAAACAATAGTCCTTTACATTTACAAGGTATAATTCAATCAAGTCTATATAAAACATAATACTGAAGTTGCCTTTAAAAAAGGAAATCTAAGCATACTATGGAGACACATTAAATCTTATCAATTTTTATACCACAAACACATAATTTAAAAGACTTACATTTTTATTAAAGTAAATACTATTAAATAGGAGAGGTTTTAAGACTGATTTCTAAACAATATTTTCAAATAAATGAAAAGTAAATATAGGTTGGTGCAAAAATAATTGTGGCATTTGCAATTATGTTTAACCTGTTAAATCGCAATTACTTTTACACGAACCTAATAGTTAAAAAAGAAACACCAAACTGAAAAACAAAAATTAGCTATTTTTAAAAACTTGTATCTGGAATCCCCTGGTGAGGGAGGGAGGGAGGGAGGGAGGGAGGGAGGGAAGGAAGGAAAGGAAGAAAGGAAAGAAAGGAAAGAAAGGAAAGAAAGGAAAGAAAGGAAGAAAGGAAAGAAAGAAAAAAGAAAGGGAGGGAAGGAAGAAAAGTATGCGTTAACATCACCGATTTTCCTATGTGTTTGAGCAACTCTGAAAATTATTCAACTAGGAGACCTTTGGAATTCATTCTAAAGTCTTCCATAAGCAGAAAAACAACAGCAACAAAAACTCAAATACTCAGAACAGAGATTATCAAGACAGGTTGTTAGTTGGTTGACTGGGTTTTCCTTTTGTATGGGGGACTAGGGAAAACAAAGGAGAAGAAGGAAAAATACTAAATTTTGCCAGGTCCAAGTAGCTAGTTTACTGTTTCCTCCTCTTTCTCTCTAGTGCATTAAAGGGACTGGAACGAGACCAGAGGAGAAAGGTGTCTGGACTTCTAAAAATTGTCAGGCTGAACTTTCCAGGCTTCTGAACAAGCCCAGCAACTCAGCTGTGATGTTGTTAATATACCTCCATTAGAGGCACACTTGGGAAAGCAGGGAATCTTCCTTTCTGATTTCTCTCTACACTTCATTCATCACCATCATGCTTGCTTGGCCCCCGAATGTCCTACCACACCCCCTAACCACTCCTACCTTTAGCTGCCTCTGTTACACCAAATCCCCCAAAGTCCTAAAACTCTCCTAAGTTGTTTCTCTTAAAGTGACCGGTATTCCATAGTAGCCCTCTCACTCAGTTAACGTCCAAGTCCCATCTCTGTCCCACTCCCCACCTCCCCAAGCATGAAGTAGACTCAAATTTTTAATTGAGTTTAAAAATATTATTGAAGGCCGAATATGTGCCAAGGGGATATACACAGCAGAAACCAAATGAATCATAAACCCGTATGAATGTCCTTCTAGCTAAATATGCAGGGTTATTTTAAGCTGAAGGTGAGTGTGTCTCTTCCTGGTCAAAACCAGCAGAATCAACACAGCTTGTTAATATTAGATAAGTTCTCATTCATATATTTCCTGCCCATCATTCCCCAAACTCCTTCTAAATGTTTCAGGTAGTTGTGCTATATACATTGCTCCAGTTAAAAAAAGGAAAAAAAAAGTTACTACTGGAGGGTATAGTAGAAAACATCACAGTGTCCTGTGACTATTTGAAACTGTGATTGCAGAGGCCTGCAAAGGCCCCCCAGTAAACAGGCTACTGTTGTTCTGGTCATATACTGTGTTTTTTGTTTAGTTTTTCAACACAAGACAATTTAGTACTATATACCATTTAGTTTGACTTAGTAAGAAAGGTAAACCATTTCATTGCAAGGCCTTCTTGCTTTTTCTCAAATAATTAAAGCCTGGCCTTGGTAGATATCTGTTGGTCTGATAAAAACGTCTTGTAAGATGCAAGTATATTAAGTCCCTATCTCTTTACCCAGAACTAAATGCCGCGCGCTGAGAGTTAGTCGCAATATCACAAAACTCTTATTAGTGTACTCAGTGTCATTCTTTTCCACTTTCAAAACCGTGGTTCTAGGGAAATTCCTTACTTATTATTATTAAAATCCTAACCTGCCCTTCAGATTTAAATCTGTTACATTAAGAAAACTGAAGTAAAAATGGCATCTTATAGATTGGCACCTTTTTACAGTATGTTGTAGTGTATTTTTCTAAGTAGGGAATACTCTGACCAAAGTAAACATACAGAGTGGTGCAGTGGAAGCATGCTAGACCCATAAACATACCAGCAAATATAACACGAGTAGAGGAGAAAAGATATGCCAGTGTAATTTTTTGGCCAACTCTTCTTCAAGAAGAAGGCAATGTCAATGCTTAGTGCATTGCTTTATACACATAAAACACTCAAGACATATTTTCTGAAAAGCGAATGCAATTCTTGACAACTGCATTGACCCCACATCAAAACACTAATGGTTAACATACTGTGTTTCCCCGAAAATTAAGACCTAGCTGGACAATCAGCTCTAATGCGTTTTTTGGAGCAAAAATTAATATAAGCCCTGGTCTTATATTATGGTAAAATTAGACTGGGTCTTACATTAGTTTTTGCTCCAAAAGACGCATTAGAGCTGATTGTCCGCCTAGGTCTTATTTTTGGGAAAACAGGGTATCTGTTTTGTAAAAGGTATATATTTTATAATTTAATTAAAAGGATATTCAAAACATCATATATTACAAAAAGCAAGAGGTCAAACATAAACTATCCCTAAAAAGTGTTATTTCAAAATCATTAAGGTCATTAAATTATATACTTTCCACACTTTGCATAAATCTGAAAAACAACATCCTTACCTCCCATTTTTCAGAAGCATTATTTCCACGTTCACCAGTTTCAATGAGATATAACCTTCCAGTTCCATCTGACAAGGTCACCCACGTAGAAGACGTGAAATGGATAGATGCACAAAGGCGATTGTCACATGCCATCAGATCTGTAGGAAGTCGAAATACTTCTCGTGGTTTTCCTAAGGCAGTGTCCTAAAAAGAAGCCAAATATTATAAATGAATCCGTTCCTCTCATTGGTCCATACACATATACAGAATAAATATCTGCAGTGTAGTAACCTAATTCCCCTCTTTTGGAGTATGAGCTATATTACTGACTCACTTCCAATAAAATAGGGCAGAAGTGATGGTATGCGACTTCTCAGATTAGGTCATAAAGGCTTTATTTTACATCTTGCTGTCTCTCTTGGATTATACATGGCAGACCCACATGGGGAGGAACCCGGGGCTCTTGACAATAACCAGCACCCTGTGAGTAAATCACCTTGGGAGTGTCTCCTTCAGCCCTGGTCAAGCCTTCATATCACTGCAGTCCTGGCTGACATCTTTCGTGGCTACAAATCTATGAGAAAACTTGAGACAGAACCGCCTAGCTAAGTCAGTCTCTGATTTCTGACCCACAGAAACTGTGTGAGATAACAAATGTTTGTTTCTAGTCACTAAGGTTTTTTAAATTAAAATATTGTAGCATACAGGGGCGGCTGGATGGCTCAGTTGGTGAGAGCACGAGCTCTGAACAACAGGGTTGCCGGTTCGATTCCCACATGGGCCAGTGGGCTGTGCCCTCCACAACTAGATTGAAGGACAAAGACTTGGAGCTGATGGGCCCTGGAGACACACACTGTTCCCCAATTAAAAAAATTTAAAAAATTAATATAACATACAATATTATATTAATTACAGGTATACAGCACAGTTACTCAAAATTTATATATACCTAACAAGGTAATCACCATAAGTCATGAAATTCTGAAGTTGTTGCACAGAAATATATAATACAATGCAGTAATCTAGTCTTCCTTCTTCTCTTATATTTGGAGTTAATGATCAGCATTTGTATCTAATTGGAAAGACAACATTATGTTCTAACTGCCTACATAGACACCAGCCTGTGGTATGAAAACGTTACATTTAGACTACTAACTTAGTCTTTTGTTAACACACATTTATTGCGTCCATGTCCTCATAACTTAAAGCTGCAAAATGGATTACATCATTAAAATGTTTTATAAGAAAATATATACAAAGGCCTACAATTCAAAAAATATACTTCCTCTCATACACCTACTCAATAAACTTCCTCTCAGACACTGTATTCAATAATTTTTTGTTGTTATTTTAGTTTTCAGTTAACAGTTTTTCCTACAGGACAAAAATAATCCTTGATTCACATATTTCATTCCCTGCTCCTAGAACTGTTTAGATATTAATAAAATTTAAATAAGCTATATGCAATGTTCTTACCAGCCGCAAGTTTCTTAGTTACCCATTGTTTCTAAAGCATAATCGTACAATTTAGTTTTCTTTCAAACAGCACCTTTCCTTCTTTTTGTACTCCTATTTTCCTGATTTACATAACATTGAATTAAATAATGAAAATGCAATGACAAATACAGCTGGCATAAAGTTTTTAGAATGACCAAATCCTTCCCCTAAACCACCTAAGACAAGCCCAATCTTGTATGTCCTTTCTAACATCCTCTTACTGAGACACTGTGGTTCCTCTTGCTGTACATTCGCCTTTGCTGAAAAAGTAATAAATCCAAGTAAGTGTTAAATATACTGAAGTGGGTTTACATACTGACATAAAAAAGACCTCCAAGAAAATAACTGAAAAAAAAAGATGCAGAATATGTACAGTATAAATCCACTTATGTTGAAACAAACAAATGTGATAAGACAGCACAGAGTAAGGTGTAGACAGACACCTGGTCTGTTAATACTGTCCCGTTAGAAAGGAAAATAAGGTGGGAGTGGGACCGGTGGTAGAAGAGAATGGGGGTAAGAGGAAACTTTCCCTTTTTACTTTGAATACATGGCTTGCCTATATTTTTTCACTGAGCAATTTATATGTGATATACATAATTGAAAGATGTTAGTAAGATAAAATAAAATGGGACTTCTTCCTCAAAACAATTGTTTCAGAGTAAAGCTTTCTAGTGACCTCCTCAATATGCCCTTCACCGCATCTAATCTAGTGAACTAATAGGAAGAATGCAGGGCTAAACTTAAGTCACTCTTCATTTCATACAAAATTATAAAGGTTGTTTTAAGCCATTTTCTTTTAAATACAAGGTTACAATTGACTGAAGTCTGATTATCAATAAATTATTGCAATATCCAACAGAATGATTAAGGTATTCTAGTATGAAAACGTAAAGCCAAAATTAATTAAAATACAAAAGAAAACACACCGTATTTCTCTTATTAAGTTAAATGACAGTTTAAGTGAAAACAACCTGAATATTCCTGATTTCTGAAATCTAATTCTCAAAGGGTACATTTTAATTTTTAAATGGATAAAACAAATTAGAATATTAAATTATTTCTGGATAACCTTCATTGACAGTCTTACAAAGTGTTCTCATAGTAACACTTTATATGTTAGTGGCATCTATAATGGCCTGATTCCACCAGATCATTTTCTTGTTCTAGACAAAAAATGTTAATGTAACTATGTTCAAAGCTATTGAAAATCATTCTGAGGTAACATTTCACAGCTGAGTTGCAAAATAATTAAAATTTCATTGAATTTCATTCACTTACTGAATGACTATAATGTAAAAGCACTGTATTAAATAAATGCTTTGACATTTTACCATCTCATTTAATTGTTACCAATCCCTATGAAGTTGAACTTATTATCCCCATTTTAAGAAGACAAAGAGCTCTGTTTCAAAAAGATTAAGTGCCCAGACTCCACTGCTAGAAAATGGCAGGGCCAAGACTTAAATCCTGGTGGAATCTACTACAAAGGTTGATGTTCTTTCCTCTATTCCACACTTTCTTGAGAAGAACCACTTCCCAAATTTTTCTAAACAAATGATACCTCAGATCTCGCTGCAATTCTAGGATATTCCCCTTCCAAAAACCCCACTATGAATACAACTACTATATTTAGCTTTCTTTCATGCTATTATACAGTATTTTTAATTAGATTTCTAAGTCAATAAAACATAGTACAAAAATTATAACGTCTACATACTGTATACAATTGACACTATAAATAAATGTTAAATAACTATTAACATAGAAACTATATATTTATTTAAAAAATCTCTAAACAGGAGTTAGGGTCCTCTTAGTTTCATCTACAAGCAGACAAGCTTTGAACTAACAAAACATTTTCCTAACATTTATAGAAAGGGTTACTGAAGTTTTAAAAAAATGGTTAAACAAAATTAAATAAAAATGCCATTTACTAGTATTATTAGACACTGACATTTAAAATTTTGCCCTTTTAAAAGGAAGTGATCTTTTTTCTAGAGAAAGGCTTTCATCACTAATAACTTTCAAGTTTATTTGAAAAAAACTCTTCCTTTTTCCTTTTTGTTGCTAAAGCTTTAAGAAATGATGGTTTTAATTAACTGCAGTTTGACTTGAGTAATGCTTGTGTAACATAAAGCTTTCAATAATGCATTAAGCACACAATTCCAAGAACTTAGTCCTCTTTTTTATTATTTTTTTCTTTAACCAGGTAAATAAATGGCTTCCTATTAATAAGCTCAACCACAGAAAATAAGCTGAGATTCAGGTCTAAACATACAGTTGAGCTGAACTAACAAGTAGTTGTATATAACCTGTCACTCCAAAACACAGGCTCACCAATGATTTTTAAGTGCAATTTAAAGAGGCACCACAAGATGACACTCTTCTTTAGCAGCAGAAACCAGTTTTTCAGGTACACGGAAAAAACATTATGACATAATTAAGTCCCTAAATATTAAGAAAACGCACACATTATTTTAAAATAAGCCACAATGCCATAATAAAATGATATGATAAAGAACTAAATTTTAAACACATTTTTTTTTTTTTTTTGCTTCCCTAAGGTTTTCTACTTTCTAAGCACACTTCTTCCCAATTGACATTGCTCTAACATTAAAGATTTGTAAACCCACAAATGAAACTGACTTATAAGTTGAATGCCTCTAAAACCTCTGTGTTGAACTGCTGCCACCTGCAGTCTCCTGACAAAATCTAAAGGCCAAGCGATGTGGGGATTTCCTTTCTTGGGCCCCACTGCCTTCACTTTTACCACAATAATGTCTAGCCCAGATTGAACAAGGGTGGCTGGTCATTTTACACTAGCCACAGGAAAAGAGCTTCTGAGGGCTTTGAGCATATTTGGCTTTGATTACAACAACAAACTCAGACAATAAAATGGACATGAGAACAATTGTTTTCTGCTATAAAAAAAGGGCCAATGTGGAGTCAGTGGCCAATATTCTCCACTTGCCCCCAACACAGTTCAAAAAGCAGGTTGACGTCTTTTGTTGCCGATCAGAAAAATAAGAAATAAGTATGGTGTTCTTCAGAATAAACTCTCCAGGTGCAGAGTTTCTCAAAACTTGGTCACTGAACACAAGCCAAATCATCTGAGATGCTTGATAAAATGCAGATTCCCAGACCATGCCCAACCCTGACATACTGGGATCTTCGGGAATGGTAAACTGAAGTTAGCTTTTGTTTTGATCAATTATTCCAAGTGACTCTGATGTGCAATAGTTTGAAAACCAAAGACAAAAGCTGAATTAATAAGCAGGAAAAAAAAAAATAAAACAACCCCAAATATGGGCCATTAAAAATAAAATAATACCCTTCTAAAGTTTGGTTAAGGAAAAAAGAGGAAAACTACAGAAAAGAAAAAAGAGAAGACACAATCTTAATAGCACAATACACTCAACTTTACAGCAACAAATTTGAAAACTTAAGAGGAAATGGATGATTTTCCCTAGCCAAAAATAAAAAACATAAAAAATAAAATATACATTACCCAAGGAACAGAGCTTGTATAAACTAATTACCGTAGAATACATTGGATAGGTGATTAGAGAACTGAACATTGAAAAGGACAGCAGGACACATAATAGGTCCAAAGAGGATCTTTAAAACACAGAAATCTGATCGTTTCAATCTTAAACCATTTCAGTTCCAGAAAATTCTCCAATTCATTTAAGGAAGCCAGAAAAACTTTAATCAAAATCTGATACATATCAGTAAAAACAAAATGAAAAAGTACTATAACTTGTGAAAATAAATACAAATGTTCTAAATAAAATGTGAGCAAATATAATCTAAACAATGTATCTAAAAATATATATGCTCTTTCTAAAAGGATTTATTCAAGGAAATTATGGAATTTAATTATATTAATTTAAATCACTGCATTATAAATTAATGAAAAGCACACAATCATTAACAGTAAGTGGGTGCTGAAAGGAATGTGATAAAATTCAACAGCCATTCTACTTAAAAACCATTAAATAGAAACAGAAGTTGAAGGAAACAACCTTAAAACAATAAAGCCATTTATCAAAAACCAACAGTATTTTCTTTGTTTCAATTATAGTTAGTATTCAGTATTGTATTAGTTTCAGGTGTACAGCACAGTGATTAGACATTTATATAAGTTATAAAGTGATTCCCCCTGATACATTTAGTACCCACTTGGCACCATACTTATTACAATATTATTAACTATATTCCCTATGCTGTACTTTACATCCCCATGAATGTTTTGTAACTGCCAATTTGTACTTCTAATCCCTTCACCTTTTTCACCCAGCCCCAAACCCATTTCTCATCTGGCAATCACCAGTTTGTTCTCTGCATCTATGAGTTTGTTTCTGTTTTGTTTGTTCATTTATCATTTTATAGATTCCCCATATAAGTAAAATGTTCTAAAAGTATCAATTAAATCCATCAGGTCTCATGTATCATTTAAGGCTGCTGGATTCTTGTTGATTTTCTGTCTGGATGATCTAGGATGATCTATCCATTGAGTCAGTGGTGTATTAAAGTCCCCTGCTATTACTGTCTCTCTCTCCCTTTATGTCCATCAACATTTGTTTTATGTATTTAGGTGCTCCTATGTTGGATGCATAAATAGTATTTACAAGGGTGATATCCCCTTGTTGGATTGATCCCTTTATCATTATAAAATGTCCCTCTTTGTCTTGTTTTAGCCTCTGTTTCATTTAAAGAGTATTTTGTCTGATATAAGTATTGCCACCCCAGCATTTTTTTCTTTTCCTTTTGCGTGAAGTATCTTTTTCCATTCCTTTACTTACAGGCAGTGTATGCCTTTAGATCTGAAGTGGGTCTTTTCTATGAAGGATATATGTGGGTCTTGTTTTCTTATCCATTCAGCCATTTTGATTGGAGCATTTATTCCATTTATATTTCAAGTAATTATTGATAAGTAGATAGTTATTGCCGTTTTGTTATTCCTATTTGTGTTTTTTCTTTCTTTCTTTCTTCTTCTTCTTAAAGAAGTCTCTCTTAGATTCCCTGTAATACTGGTTTCGTGTTGATGAACTCCTTTAGCTTTTTCTTGTCTAGGAAGCTCTTTCTATGTCCTCCAACTCTAAATGATAGCCTTGCTGGGTAGAGTAATCTTGGTTGTAGGTCCTTACTTTTCATCACTTTGAGTATTTCCTGCCAATCCCTTCTGGCCTGCAAAGTTTCTGATGAGAAATCAGCTGCCAGTCTTATGGGGGCTCCCTTGTAGGTAACTAACTGCTTTTCTCTTGCTTTTTTTAAGATTCTGTTTTTAACCTTTGGCATTTTAATTATGATGTGTCTTGGGGTGGGCCTCTTTGGGTTCATCTTGTTTGGGACTCTGAGCTTCCTGGAATTATATGTCTATTTCCTTTACCAGGTTAGGAAAGTTTTCAGTCATTATTTGTTCAAATGTTTTCAATCCCTTACTCTTTTCTCCTTCTGGTACCCCTATGGTATGAATGTTGTTATGCTTGATGTTGTCCCAGAAGTCCTTTAAACTATATTTCTCGGTCCTTAGTGGGGACCTCTGCAGCCGAGATATCCCTCCCAATTGTTAATCACCACACGTGACTGTGGGACCTCCCCACTTTGCATCTCCGCCCCTTTCTTCTTTATATTCTTAGTTATAAGAACTCAGTTCAGCTAGTCTTAAAGTGGTTCTCAAGGGTGTTGTTTTGTAATTTAGTTGTAATTTTGATGTGGCTGTCGGAGGAGGTGAGCACAGCGTTTACCTACTTCGCCATCTTGACCTGAAATCCCAGTATTTTCTTAAGTAAATTTAAAAGCCATTACAATTAAAATTAAGAACTAAACAGGGATACCTGCAATCCCCATTATTATTCTAACATTTTCTTGGAGGTTCTGTTCAGTAACACCAATAAGATAAATCTGAAATGACACAGAACGTTATTTCCATTTTTATAAACACTGGAAAAGAAGAGCTAAAACCATTTCCTTTTGCTGACAGTATAATTGCATACTCTGAAAACCTAAATGGGAGTAGGTAAAAAATGATGGAATTATGAAATAAGGTGGCTATTTATACAACAGAGTCTTTATCAATAAGCACCTAGAAAGTAGAAATAGCTATGTTCTATAACAGCAAATTAAGAAGCTATAAAATACTTAAGCATACATTTAATAAAATGAGTATAAGATAAAGGGAAAACTAAAAATCTTACTTAAAGACATAAAAGAAGATCTAAATAAATGGAAGGGAATACCATGCTCTGAAATGAAAAAAGAGTTCATAAAAAGGCCAATTCTTCCAAAGTCAATATAAAGTCCCCATCCCAGCAAAAAACTGGAGATTTCTTCTATTGAAAGTTTAAGCTACACTGACTCTGGCCATCAGGCCCAGCTCAGCACAGGGGTCAAGGACACTACTGAAAGAACACAGGGAATTCAGTGAATGCTATGTATTAAAAGATGAGCCTACAATTTTTTTTCTTTTCCTTGGATCTTAGAAAGCCAGTATCAGGCCTTACACCTCTAAGACAAGAAACCAGAGGACTACTCTCTAAGGATACCTGCCAGGCCAGGAGAGATGACCTATAAAAACCATCATTTGGGGCAGGGGATACTCACTCAAACATACAGCATCACTTATCACTTACCACTTGATAGGTGTTCTCCATAGAGGATCTAATAAACTATTTTTAGAGTCTATTATTATGTCTTTTCAACTAAATAATTCAAAGACTTTATAATCCAATTGCTAAATAGAGAATACATATGAAGTGCTGAAAGAGTTCAGTGAGGAGAATAATTAAGAACAAAAAAAAGAAGGCAACTTGTAGAAGCAGTCCCAGAAGTCATCCATGCTAAAGTTTGGTTTCCTTATTGCTTACCAATAAAATTTTTTAAAAAACCTTTTAATTTTATCAGAAAATTAAACATATTTAAATGTACACTGTATATATGGAAAGGCATACATTGCTTTGAAGATGCATGCACACGTGTACCAAAAGAAGCTGTTATTTCAACATTAAGTTCAAACTGGGAAGGGAGGGAAGGAGATGGTTCATAGTCTACTGTAAATTAATAAATTGGAAGAGTCTTTATTTTATGTGCTGCAGCATTCCCAGTGCTTAGAGCAATGCATAACATATAGTACGTCTTCAATAACTATTTTGAATATGAACAGTGTATTCGAGTGAACTATTTTCAAGTGAACAGTATAAATCAGACTATGTGACTGAGTTAGGCTTGTAAGCCAATATTCTTAGAGAATTTTCAGACTTTGGATTTGTCTTCCTAAAAACTAAATATCAGAATTTAAAAAAACGTAAAAGCCCTTAAATTTAAAAGACACAATAAAATGCAAACTATGCATAGGCAAAGTATGGACACATATGACTGTGTATAAATCAACATAAAGCACGTGTGTATATAGGGCATTTGGCTTGTGGGTGCACACTCCCCAAGTATATAGTACACGTAGCATGTATGTGTGTATGGTACCTAAAATTAGTCCATAGGCAGGTGAAGACAGACTACACTAAGAAAGAAAGTATAATGAGTTATTCTAAGGTGTCCACATAAGATAGAGAATAAATAAGTCAGGAAAAGGAATCAAAGACATATTAGTCTTTGCTGTGATTCCATGTCAAATAGGCTACCTGAATAAAATTACAGTACAGTTTACTCTTGAACAGAAGTTTGACTGTGTGGGTCCACTCCCCCCTGGATTTTTTTCAATAAATACCTATATTGTTTTTGATACAGGGTTGGGAGTCTCCGGATGCAGTGGCCCGCCTGTATGATTTAATCTGCTCAATTCTACGTAGGGCACCCATGGATTTTGGTATACATGGGTGGGGTCGGGGATCCTGGAACCAACCCCCCATGGATACCAAGGGACAACTAGGTTTTGGGGGAATCAAAAGTTATACACCGATTTTCTATTGCGCAGGAGGTCAGCACCCCTGTCCCCTGCATTGTTCAAGGGTCAGCTGTATTGGATTTCCTACTGAAACTTTCCAATGGGAGAAGAAAAATATACTGAATAGTCCACACTGTTTATCTATAGTATTTCAAATGCAATCATTAAACTTGCATTCCAGATTTATACTCAATCTTGTGGTTTAAATTGAAGTCAGTATCCCAAATTGTAATTATCACTGGGTGAACTGATGAAAACAAGCGTTTGACCCTCAACTGTGACCCTATTGCATCCTTCTCCCAGCCAAGCACACTACTACACTTTCCCTCTCCATACTATTTCTGCATCTTCTGCCTATTTCCACTGTACATATCAGTTGATATAAGTATGTGGCTACTAAGCACATAGTGGCATTCAATAAAGGTTTGCTGAAGAAAAATAAAGAATCCTCATTCAGTGAAGTGACATCTCAACAAACCAAAGACTCATACCTGTACCTGGATAATAGGAGAAAGAGCGTATCAAGAATGCAAAGCCAATTCCAAAGAGCAAGAACAAACTTTAAACAGCTGTTATCTATTCAATAAGCAGAAAAGGAGCCTTGCACAGACGGATGACAGCCTATATAAAAGAAAGGTATGTGTACATCAATACTCTGGACACTGGATTCCAAGTGAAAATGAGGGATCATGTTGACTGGAAAATGCTAGTATTTTTCCCTTACCAGCATCACTTTTAAGTTCATCATTCTTCCAAGGTTATCGATGTAGTAGACGCTGTCTTGATACCACGCATCACAGTGCAGGTAGTTATACATTCCGAAAGCGTGCATGTGTTCCAGTGTGTACTGATCATCTCGAAGTTTTACTTCTGCCACCGCTGAAATACAGGGAAAATAAACATCAAGAGTTTTGCCTCAGGTTGTTCCTTCCTGCAGAATGCTTACGTGGCAAAAAAAAAAGCACAGAATGTGAATCACAAAGGCCTTCAGGACAATTCACTAGTATTCATTCAAAACAGTTTCTGGACACCTACCAGGAACTGCGTGCCGAGGACAAACTGGGAAGAATTGACACAGTCCCTGCGCTTACAGCACTTAGCAGGTAGTAGCCATAGGAGACAGGGCTTCTCAGGCCACAACGCTCTTTTCTTTTAGGCACCTCTTCCTTGGAGTAATGAATAAACAGAACAGAGAAAATCTAAAATGAAAGGGTTCCTGTCTTCTGGGCAAATATTAAGTCCACTTCATACAGTGTTTTTACACTTTTTAAAATGCTATTATCTCATTCATTTTTACCACACGTTAAGAAGTAAACAGAATGTTTTTCATTATCTCATTATACGATTATGGAAATAAACATAAGCACAAATGGTGACTCCAATGTTATACCACATCTTTCCCAAGAGTACAGAACCAAACGGTTATACCTAGAATAGAAAAAAGTTTTCCTACTTAAAGGATAGTGCTTTTTCCACTAGAGCATATGTTGCCTCCATAATTTTATTTTACTTTTCTCCAGCTTTATTGATATAATTTGCATATAACACTATAAGTTTAAAGTGTACAACATAATGATTTGATATATATATACATATTGCAAAATCATTACAGTAGCATATCCATCACTTCATAGTTATATAATTTTTTTCTTATGAGAACTCTTAAGATCTACTATCTTAGCTGCTTCAATAATTTTAAATCTGCCAAATGTGATCTCTGCCTCTCACTTCTTCTTCCCTCCCATACTGATAGAAACCCTTACAGTTCAGGGCTATCTGTGACCTAGAATTAATTTCTGCTCCAACAGAAAATAATTAGTGGACCAAGCTGGGCCAATACCTTACCTTAATATAAAACTCACTTTACTGTATTCCAATTGGAAGTATTTTCTTCTTTTCCCAGAATGCTCAACTGCTCCTAATTCTATTACATGCTTTGATTGCTGGCTGACTTATATCCATTCATTCATTTATTCAACAAATATTTGAACAGGCACCAGAGATTCAATGATGAGCAAAGCACATAGAATCTACCTTCTTAGCACTTATGATCCAGTGGGGAGACGGACATTAGTCAAATAATCGCATAAGTAAATATGTGATTAAAGTGTAATAAATGTTAAGAAAAATGACTGGATACCGTGAGAACAAATAACATTGCGACATAAAGCTGATCCACTTGGGGAGATTAATGAAAGCTTTCCAAAATTTGAACCAAGCTACAAAGGATAAGGTAAAGAGAACACACACACACACACACACACACACCCCTACTTATCATCGGCAGAAGGAAAGCAGGCAAATGAAGGAGGAAAATCTTGTGTTCCAATGCCCAAAAGAAGGCCAAACTGCCTGAGATACAGAGCAACAGAACTGGACAAGGAAAGATTTACAGATGAATGAAGCTAGAGAACTGGGCAGGGTTGGATCAAGAAAGGCCTTGTATTTATTTAAATTTGTTGATAAACTCAATGTAATAAGAATTCATTTAAGATTTTTAAGCAGTGAAGTCCAGATAGAAATCCATTAGAAAGCTATTGCAGTCATCTGGGTAAAGGATGACTGAAGTTTGGAGGCATTGCCAAAGTAAAATAATTACACATTTATGATGGATTTGATAGAGGCTGAGGAAATTGTTACTATATAACTCAAAGTGTTATTTTATAAGGAACAGTTAGAAACACATAGTCCACTAATTGGGAGGGAAACAATCAATTCTTGGTTTTCTAGCACCACGGTGTGGATGAAACTCGATACTGCAGGAAATGTGCGTGGTACCACAATGGCCCAAACCAGTAATATTAGACGGTATTATGACAAATAACAACAAATACATTTTCTCATAATTGTGCTGTTAGTGCATAGAAAAAGGTTGCCTCTGGCTCTACATTAGAAAGGGGAAGTTATCATCGCATCTATCATGTAAATCACCTTGAGTATAAAAGGAGAGGCAGAGCAACTGAAGGAGAAAAGCAGTGTTGACAACGTGAGGCTGGCAGAACTTTCTTTCACAGAGCCTCCTAAGAGAAGGGGGAAAGAGGAGGGAGTCCTAAATCTCTGCTGAGATCTTTGAGATGGTTGAGAAACGTCTTTAACAAAGGGCTGAGAATCCAGTGTAGTAAATATTTTATTATTTAACATTATCATGCATTGAAAAAAAAAAAAAGCTTTCCTGAGAAACACTTCTTAGTCTTTTAAAAAGAACTTAAGGCCTAAATTCTTTATAAAACACGCATGGAACTTCAAAAACCTATAGTTTTTCATTCACAAATTACTTATTGAATGTCTACTAGGTACCAGGCATTGTGCTTGGCATTGGGCAAACACTGATAAATAAAAACAGATATGACCCCTGCTAATGATGCTAGCAATAGTTGCAATTACTGCTTTCTGTACATAATACACCATTATGTTGAACCACATGAAACTGCCAATATTCAACTCTTTTGACACCAACTAAACACGAGTCAATGTAATACCTATATAAACGAAGTACAGTATTTGTTTAAATGGGTGGAGGTAGAGGCAAAGAACATTAAAACATTAACAAAGGTCATGTCTTAGACCATTTATCTTCTAATCGGACCCAATGAGTTAAGTCTTCTTTCTGCCTAGTTACTGAGTTTGCTATTTGTGTATAAAGATGTAAAAAGTAAGAGTACAGTTTGTGTTACGAGTTCTGAAGCAAGATTTATGGGACAGGGCGGGGCTAGGAGTAGGAGCATTGCTCTCGCTAAGCTGCGTTATATAATGCTTCTGACACATTAACATATTCACTGGTCTCTCTTCCCCAGGTTTTCCTCCATAAAAGCAGACATGAATTTTATAGTAACGTCTACATAAATACAATGGTTACACAGCTCTTCTCTCCGTTTACTCCAATTAAAGCCTTAATCTTCACCAGCATTTATCTCCCTACCATGAAGAAACAGCCCAGAGAGACTACACAGATCACCAGAAACAGCATCAGCTTTAGGGTCAGCTTTGCCACCGACAAGGAGCTTTGTGAAGTTCCCTAACCTTCCTACCCTGTCTCCTCATCTGTAATAAAGGTTAATAGTACTTGTCCTATACAATTGTTGACAAGCTTAACTTTAAAACATATAAAGTGTTTGCTCGAAGGCACATAAGATAAGAAGTATTGATTTCCCTGTTTCTCTTCTCCCTTGCAAGACTAATTCTCACACTGGTGCATGATTCCATTCTCTCTTCCCTCTTCCAGGCCCCTCCTCCAGCAATTATCTCCTCTCTACAGGTCCCTTCTCCACTTAAACACGTTGAAAACTTACCCACTCAGTCTTTTAAGACATGTAAAGTAGTGTAGTATCATTTGAACATATCATGTAATAAGTTAAAGCTGTATATTTAAACCCTAAAGCAACTACTAAAATAACAAAACAAAGATGATAAAGTGGATTCACTAAAAAAATACTTAATCCAAAAGAAGGCTGTAAAGTGGGAAAATTCCATTTTTCCGAAGACTAGATGGGACAAACAGAATACCAACAGCAAAATAAAAGACCCAAACCTAACAAAATCAATAATCACATTAAATGTAAACGGTCTAATTAAAAGACAGAGATTGTCAGATTGAATAAAAAAGCAAGACCCAACTATTTCTGCCAGTAAAAAATGTATGTTAAATACTAAGAGACTAAGAGGCTAACAGTAAAAGGATGGAAAAATACACACACACATGCACACACACATAATGGTAACATTAAACAAAAGAAAGCTGGAGTGACTATTTTAATATCAGATGGGAGATTTCAGAGCAAAGACTATCACCAAGGATAAAGGTTATTTCATAATGATAAAGGGGTCAATTTATCAAGAGGACACAATAATCATTGTTTATGCAACATGACAAAGTTTCAAAAATACATGAAGCAAAAACTGATAGAGCTGTCGGGAAAAACAGAAAAATTCACAACTATAGTCAGAGACTTCATTATCCCCTCCAACACAACAAGGATGAACTCAAAGTAATTATGCTGAGTAAAAAGCTAGACAAAAATGAGCACCTACTGTATAATTCCATAAATACAAAACTCTAAAAAATGCAAATTAATATATAGTGACAGAAAGTACATCAGCAGTTGCTTAGGGATTGAAGGGGATATGGGAAGGAACAGAGGACCGGTAACAGAAGGAAGGGCACAAGGAACTTTGGGGGATAATAGCTAAGTTTAATATCTTGATTGTGGTGATGACTTTATGCGTATATACATATATCAAAATTTGTCAAACTGTACACTTAAATATGTAGTTTACTGTCAATTATATTTCAATAAAACTGTTTAATGTGTGTGATATAAAATAATTTATTATTCATCAGGCATGCTCCAGTCCTAGAGATAAAGGACTGAAAAAGACAGACCCATCAGTACAGAACTAACAGCCTTACCAGAGAAAACAGACACCGAATATTACAAAGTGTGGTATAGTCTATGGGAAAGAATAATACAGACTCCGATATGTACAGGTTCTTTAGTATAGATTTTAACGAGATAGTCAAAGAAGGAATCTCTAAGGAACATGTAAACCAAAATGAAAGCATAGAATATAAGTTAGCTAGGTGAAATATGGAGGGAAAATATAAACAGACATTTACTGAATAAAGATTCCAGGGGAAAAAAATATCTGTAAGATAAATGCCCCAAAATGGAATTGCTGGGTCAAAGGGCAATTGCAATTTATAAAAAAAGGGCTTTTTACCTAGTTCTTTGCAACAGAAAAAGACAAAGTGACATTTACCCTTTACGTAGCAGAGGGGATTTTAGAACAACTTAGTAACATTATTTAAGATAACAGAATAAACCTCACTGCTCCAAGCTCTGAGACCACAGACGTCTTCATCCTCACATCCTAAACACACAGAGCTTCACACACCAGAGGTGCCCACTAAGGGTTTGCTAAATTATGTAAACTCCTTAGGTATGAAAGAAGTCAAGTTGTCAGGAGGAGCTCCTCAATCTCACTATCTCTAGAAATGATAGTTTGTAAAAGAATTAACCTCTTCATAATCATCCTCAAGTAAATCTCAATGCAAGCCACTCACCTGGACTATTGCAAAACCTCCAAGCTGATCTGTCTCCATTCCTCTTATTTTCTAAATTCAACCTCCAGAGCCCAAGAGTAAACCATTTAATCCTCAAATCAATCTCCCTTTATACTTAGTAAAACCCTAAATAGCACCTCATCATCTCCCAAACACAGAATCTAAGCCCAACACTGGTGAAAAAGGACAACTTAAAGTTTTTAATAAAGTTAATGTATTCAATTTAGAAAGCTATTTATAGAGAGATTGTGCTTCCTGCTTTTTGGTGTTAAAATATCCTTTTATTTATGAAAGGATAGAAGAATACATGACAGTTTTTAAGAAACAGCTCCCCTTGGCAAATTAAGAAGTTGGCAAATCATGACAGATGAGCTTTATTTTTTATTGTAAGGGCCCAGAAAAAATTCTGGGAAACACTGACTTACAGGATAAAGTTCAAAAGACAAACACCTACCTTTCTAAATCCTGTCTCACTTTCCCAGATTTTTTTCTCCTTCTCTTCTTCATTTACTCAATTTATTGGGTATCTACTATGCTAAGAGCAATGACAGAGTATTGAATAAAAGAGAAACATCACTGTCTTCATGGAGCTTACAGTCTAGTGGAGGTAACAGATATCAAATAAATATAGAATTAATAACTGATAGTACGGCCTTACGGAAAATGGAATGAAGGAGCCCAAAAGTGAACAAGGATAGTTAGGAAGCTACTATAGTTTAGGTAAGAGATAACTGTGATTTGGACAAGGATGGAGGCACAGAGAAGTCAAAATCTTGAGTCATCTGGATTTGCTGACAGATTGAATGGGGTGGGGGGAGGGGGCTTAAAGACGAAACACTCCATGACGGCAACTATACAGACTTGCACTAACACTCCCGATTTTTGTGCCTCCTGGTTCTATGCCTTTTCGTATGAGGTTGTTATACTGACTCTAGGCTTAATTACATGACTTGCTTGGCCACTGGGACAAAAGCAAACATTCCAAGCAGTAGCTTGGGAAAGTGCTTGTGCACGGCTATTTGTCCCTTGGAATAAGCCTGGACTAGCCAGCCAGAGACCACATGGAGTAAAGTATGGACTATCTGAAATCATCGTAAACCAGGCTATAGCCAGAGAACCCCCAGACACATGAGGAAGTCCAGTCAAGATGAGCAAGAGCTACCTAGCAGACCCATAACTGAACACAAATACATGAATGAGCCCAAGTCACAACTAGAAGAACCACCTACCTGATCTGTAGACTTGTGAGCAACAGTAACTGCTTATTGTTTTGAGCCACTGAGTTTTGAGGAGGTTTTTTTACTGACATGGAGTGGGACAGGGAAAGGAAAGGAATGAAAAGAAAAACCAAGATCATTTTATCTTACCCTGATGAATTCTTACCTATCTTTCAAAGCTCAAGTTAGATGCCGACTCCTCCAGGAAGCTTTCCCAGATCCCCTAGGCTGGTTTGGAAAGATGCTTAAGTACTGCCATCATTTTTTGTACATATCCCATTCACTGCCTTATCACATTGTTTCATAATTATCTGTTTACACTTTTCTTTCCAACTAGACAATTGCACGTTTATATTACAGACTGTGTCTTACTCATCTTGATATTAGCATGTAACATAAAACAGGGCTCCGGACAGATGTTTCTGGATTTTATAAATTAATTAAAGTTATTATTTGATTCTGTAACATCTCTTAATTAACTCCAGATCAGTAATTCTCAAAGTGTGATCCACTGACAAAAGGCATCAGAATCAGCAGGGGGTGTGTGTTAAAAATACAAATCTCTGGGCTCTTTATCATTAATGAAAATGCCATTCTTTATCTTGTAAAAAGAAGGATGACTATTCTGGCCAGCTGCAAATAAACAAAACAAGTAGAAGTATAGGTATTTCTATACTTTGAGGAAAATCAACTTTTCCTCAAAATTTCCCAGAGATGTTCTCTACAATACAGTCCTTAGTCTGATAGCACCCAGGTAACTGAAAATGTTCCGAAATGCAATGGAGTTTCTGTTTTAAAAAATGGGTCTCGGCCAGAGCTGAGTGGGGGGAATGAAGGGGGATGCAGGGGTCCTCCAAGGAGGTGTGGCTTCTCAACGCACACGTTTACAGAGGATGCTGCAGGGGGCAAGCACGTTCTGAGCTTTCCCCACAGCAGGAGCCAGGCCAGGTGCGGACAGGCGGCCTGAGCGCAGACAGCACCCGCTTGCCGGACCTGGGAGCCCGGGCTGTCGAGCCGAGGGCCAGCCCGAAGTCCCGCTACGTAAGAGCCGCAAGAAGGTGGCTCCCATGGAGTTCCGGGATGGGCGTCCTTCTCCAGAGACCCCGCTCCCCGTGTCCACCCCAGCCCGACGGATCGTAAGGAAGTCCTCGGTCGCCTTGCTTGCCCGATTCAGACAGGAAGAAAATGCGGGAAGGGTCGGGCCAATGGCATCCGAAAGGGAAAAGAAACAGAGTGCGAGGGGGCACCGCCGCTTCCCACCTGCGTCAAGCTCCAGCTGGTAACAGGGCAGCGGCTCGAGGGAGAGTTTGTAACCCTCAAATCGCGGATCCAACAGCGGTCTCTTCACCCGCAGGGAGCAATTAGCAGCCACCTCCATCACCTTCCAAGGTCCTCGCGTGAGTTTTAATAAAGCTCTTGCTGAAAGGTCCGTGATTCACTCGTTGCACGGTCTGGGAGGCGGCATGGGTCCCATCCCAGAAAACACGGCGGTGCAAAATGCCTTCTGGGAAATGTAGTGCCCAGGCAAATATTTACTGTTGCATGCTGGGCTATGTAGTTTTCCCGAAACGCACTGCGCGCACGACAATAGGATCTGGACTCTCTTACCCAGAGGGCTGAGCGACCAGGAGGCGGCCCGCGCTGGTTAAATTCTCACATTATAGGCAGGGTGGCGAGACCCCGCCCCGGAAATGCGTGTTCTAGCTTTCTGTGTGCTTAGGTGCCCGAGCTACTGAGGGTCTAAGTCTGGGCAGCCGAAGAGTGTGGTAGGTAACGGTCGTCAGCGCAAGGGTCATTTCGTCGCTGGGAAGGGACGGCCCTCGCCCGCGGTGATGGTGGTGAGCTATGCCCGTGGTCCTCAGGGCCGGGACCCGGGCCCAGCCCAGGCTCCTTTCGATGTGCTGTCTTTCGTTAGCTTCCCCGACCCGCGCTCGCGGGCCTGTAGGGCTCTCCGACAGGGCGTGCTACCGGAGTTGGCCTGAAGCCAGTCCTCGCTTTGTTTTCTGGCTCCTCCCCTCCCGCCTCTCCCGCTGTCTCCGCCCTGTTCTGTTTTCCCAAAGAATGTTTGAACTGGGAGGGATTCCCTAGCGCCCTTGTTTTACCAGTGAGAAAACTGAGGCCTTTAAGAATTGACTTGTCCAAGGTCACTATCCGTATTTTAGGAGCCAAGGCGAGAGATCAAGTTCAATAGTCTAGGAATGGTACCGACTAGACTTTAGAATTATTTTGAAAATGTTAGCTTCCAACTACGAAAGCAAACATTCCTAGTCCTTTCTCAACCCCTCCTTTTTCCTGTTCCACTCAAAAAAAAAAAAAAAAAAAGATCAACTTTGAAAACTCATTGCCAGTCTGATTTTTCATATAGGCAAGATGGGAGACCACAAAACTAGTCTCAAGTTAGTGACAGATTAGGGGAAGTAATGTTAGCTTATCCCAACTTTTACAACCTAACTTTCCTTTCTACACCATTTTTGTTTTGGTTGTCTTACTGAAAATTGAGAATTTTCTCAGTTAGGAATTAGTTTGGGATTTGTTTTCCCCTTATCCCACCAGCAAACTTTGGTAAAGAGGAAACACAAACATACTTAACAGCTAATTTGGTAGTTGTAGTTCTGGATACGTCCTAGTGAAAAGTAAAGCACTTAGAGCTTTACCTGGAAATTTCATTTTTTCACCAACAGTGCTTAATCTTTTATTGATATTTAGACTATATGACTTCCCCCAAATTTTGAATGCAGTTAAGGTACAGAAATGATTAGCAGCCAGTTACAATGTGCTGTTAAAGTGTTTGGGGGGGACATCTGGGGTCAAAGTACCTGAGTTCAAATCCTGCTTTCAGCATTTTCTGTCTCAGTGCCTCAGTTTCCTCATCTGTAAAATACATATTATGTTAATAATACATAAAAGAATAAGTTCTGGGGGTTAAGTGAGATTAAAAAAACAAAACAATGTGTTACCTAGTACCGGGCACATAGTGTTTAATAAATGTTACAGTGATTATTATTATCCAAAGACTCATTAATAAAGGGTATACGGGGAAAGACAATTGTAAAGGGAGTTAATCGGCAGGACTTCTTGGGATGCAGGAAATATTAAGAGAAATGACAGTGTTAACACATTGTTGAAATTTATCACCTCTTTAGTTAATAGAATTTTAAATGTGTTGGGATGCTTGTGTAGAAGATTTAGGGGGAAAGATGCTTTGTAAGTGTCCTCTATCTGAAAATACATGTTGGTGTTCAGGTTAGCAAGATGAACAAAGATGCGCAGATGAGAGCAGCGATTAACCAAAAGTTGATAGAAACTGGAGAAAGAGAACGGTAAGTAATAGACCGTGTTAGTAAATTACATTTAACACCTTAAATGACAGTTACGTTACATACAAGAGTTTAAATATCAAGGAACAACACTGACATCATTGGAAAGAGTTACAGAAAATAGAGATTATCAAAAGCTTCACTTCCTAACATCTGTAAAAAATAGTTAGGTCTGTTCAGTATTGCAAAACTTACAGGAAAATGGGTGATGTAGAAAGATGAACAAGAAATGACTCTCTCTCAAAGAATGTATAATAGAGGGGAAAACATCCAAATAACTACAATTGGAGACAATGTTACCATGTTTTAACAGGTGACAAACATTAAGAGAACCAGTTTTAGTTACCAAGCTCTCTCAACCTCAGAGTAGCGTGCACTCTTCCTAGTCTCTGAAACATTCCTCTTTCGTACCCTAATCGTTAGTTAATTCTAGCTCATCTTTCAAGTCTTAATTTAAATGTCTCTACTAGGTATCTGTGAAGTCCCAAATACCTTGGTCTGGCATAGCATTTAATCACATTGTATTGTGACCACCTACTTTGCTAGTTTATATCCTCTGATAAGTTCCTTGACAGCGAAAATACCATTGTATGCCCAGTATCATGCCTAGCACATAATCAGCCAAGTAAATATTTGCAAAATAAACAGGTTTGGAAGTACAAAGGAGAGGCTAAGGAATCAAGAAAGACTTCCAGAAGCAGGATGGTAAGTTGTATGAGAGAAATATATATGAGGAACAGGCAGGATCTTTTAACTCCACGTGGGGGTTAAGGTGATCAGTTAAGGCCTCATAAAGGTAAAAGGTACTTCAGCTGGGGGAGAAGGATTAGCAAGTCAATAAAGTAAAAAATACAATCTAGGCATATGGAACAGAATGTGTAAAATCACAGAGCTTGTTACAAGAGGATAATGTTCTGGGGAACTGCAGATTTAAAGCTGGAGGGTAAAGGGTGACTGCTGTGTGGCTTGAACAGTGGACAGGAAGAGTGGATTTTGTATGAGTCAGAATTTTTTCAATTGAAAAATGATAGAAACAACTAGATACTGGCTTAATCAATGGAAATATATAAACTCATCTAACTAAAAAGTTGAGAGCTTGACATTGCTTTAGGCACCACTGGGTCCAGGCACTCAAAAATTATTGCCAAGAATGTCTTTCTTTTCCTCTCTCAACTCCCTTTTCATCTGTTAGCTTTATTCTTAAGCAGGCTCTACCCACAAGGTAGCAGAGATTAGTTCAAAATTTACATCCTGGCTTAGACTACCTTCCTTCTAGTAGATTCAGCAAAGGACCTAGCTTGATTACCATCTTACTGAGGTAATAGTCCAGTTATGATCGCCCTGGCCTAGGTCACATTTCCATCACTAGAACCCTACCCAAATTTTTACACTGAGAGTGGTAGAGTTGTTTTTTTTTTTCTTTCTGTCAAAAAAAGGGCAAGAAAATGGGTAGTAGGTTTGTAAAAACATCTTGTGGTGTTTTGTTGGTGGGAGTCATTAAAAGATTTTTTAAAAGGGAATGGCTAGATCACATTTACACCTTAGAAATGTTATTCCGGCAGTGTGGAGGGTAGACTGGAAGCTAGAGATAGAATGCAGTAGAGTGTTACTAGAAGATTGTATAGAGGGTGCCAAAAAAATGTGTACACATTTTAAGAAAGGAAAAACTGTTAAAATTCTAATACTCAACGTATACCGATAACAAAAGATGACTACAAGTCACATTTGACATCTGCAGTACAAAAGGTGCTCAAGGTGGTTACCAGCAGCATAATTTTAATACAGTTTTTTCCTTTCTTACAATGTGTCTACATTTTTTTTTGGCACCCTATATATTTGGTTAAAAATGAGAAACAGCAAAATGGAAAGGAGAACTTAACAGTTTTGGGTTTTTTTTTTGTGTTTTTTTTTAAAGTAAAAGCAGCAGCTCTCACTATAAGGAATAAGGAAGAAGGTGGAATCTAGAATGATGCCTTGGGAAATTGAGACGATAGTATTACCAGTAATGAGTATAGGTGATTATGTGTTACCATATTTTTCCGTGTATAATGCGCTCCCGTGTATAATGCACACCCACGTTTTTGGCCCAAACTTTCAGGGGAAAAAAATTTCGTTTTAATTGTTTAATTCAAATTTTTATTTGTTTACATTTAGGTACTTGTTTTTTGTATCATAAAGGAACTTTAGCATTTATTTTTTAACATATTATGGTACAGGAAATTTTATGTGACAAATAATTACAAAACACAGAACAGATAGAAGGTACAAGAAATTTGATGTACTGGTAACAAATTTACAATATTTATGCATCATAGAAGGCCAAGAACTCTTCGTCATTGCCAAGTTCGTTGTAAGTTCAACAAAACCGATTATTGTATTCCAGGGTATTATTTTGCGTACGGATATCCTTATTGATTTCCAAAGTTACACTTTTAACTCATAAACATAAATAAAAGAAAAACATTTCTATAAATAGGGAATTAGTACTACCCATGTATAATGCGCATCCTTATTTTTCCCTCACAAATTTGGGCTAAAAGGTGTGCATTATACCCAGCAGTATACGGTATTTTTATTTTGTTTGTGTTTTCATTCATGCAACTTAGTTTCTAAGTTTCTACCACATGCCATGTCCTGCTAAGGTGCTGAAGTTACAGTATTGAACAAAATGAAATCTGTTCTTTCATGGAGCTTACGTTCTAATGAGAGGAAACAGACAATACATGTGTAATATGTCAGATAGTGATGAGTTCTAGAGGAAATACAAAGCAGGGAATAAAGGGGTATGTTATTTTGGATAGAAAAAACAAAGAATTCATTGATAGGAGATCAGAAAGACATGAAAGAGTTAGGGGTACTCCAAGAGCCAAGGTCCTCAGACAGGAGCTTGCATGGCATTTTGAGGTGCACATGGAAACTAATGAAACAAATTGGGAAAGGGAAAGAAGAGATAAAGTCAGGATATAACTGGGGTGGGGCCAGATCCTGGAGGGTCATTTACGCTGTAGGAAAGACTTGGGATCTTATTCTAAATAAACTAGGAAGCCACCGAAAGGTGGAATTTATTCTGGGTAAATTGGGGAGCCACTGGAGGGTTTTGAGCAGTGGGAGGAGAATGGAAGTGTGCAAGGGAAGAAGCAGGGGGACAAGTTTGGAGGCTTGGTAATAATCCACTCAAGTCACGATGGTGGCTTGAACTAGGGTCATAATGGCAGAGATGATGAAAAAACGTTTGGATTGTAGGTATATTTTTTAAAACTGGAACCCAAGGATTGATTTACTCATGAATTGGATGTGTAGTTTTAATAAAGTTGCTGAGTGAAGGAGGCTGCCAAGGTTTCTAGCCTAAGGAACCGGAAGAAGGAAGTTGCCATTGTGAAAAGAACAGGTTGAGGTGGGAGAGAAGCAAGGGCTGGGTTTGGGCCCTGTTAAGATTGAAAGACCTAATTAAATGCTGAGATGGAAATGTCACATACTGAAGGTATACGAGTATTGAAAGAGAAGCAGTTTGGTTTGTGCTGTGACATGTTTAAACTTACATGATTTATGCGGAAGACTGAGGATTTGTAAGAGTGGGTATGGCAAACGGATAAGAGAATACTGATAAGAAAATACTTTATTGCATCCGTGATGCCATTAGTTGCAATATACACCTTTTTTTAATTAACCAGTAAGAAACAAAACACTGCCGATTAAATTATAGGTGTGCGAATTACTGAATTGTTAAAATGTGGGGGAAAAAAGCAGTGTTAGATTCAATAAAATACCATAGTTACTGTGTGATTTAGAAAGTTAACGGCAAAAGGGAAGGGGAAGTCTTTGAAGTTAGAGAGAGAGAGAATGGGGAAGGAAGAGCTAAAGAATAAGAATTTGTAGTCAACGATTTTAGGGGTGCAGCTGCTCCAAGCTCAATTAATACCCTCCAGAAGTTGCCTGAGACCCACAATATTCTATCAGTGGGGGGAAGTAGGCGAGAAGTGTATAAGGAGGCCAGAATAGTTTCTTGAGAAGTATTGGCCCGGCCACTTCATTTTATTTCACTGATAATGAAAATGAGGCCCAGAGTTTAAATGACTTGCATAAGATCCAAGAACTATTTGGTAATAGAACCCAGATTAGGCCATGATTAGTCTTGTGACTGGAAAGGACGGGATTTTTAATTGAACAGTTGAAGCTTTGCTTCAAACATTCCTATCTAAGATACTGTGCATTGTTGTAGCTTAATTTGGAAATTCTTCTTTCCAACAGCCTCAAAGAGTTGCTGAGAGCTAAATTAATTGAGTGTGGCTGGAAGGATCAATTGAAGGCACACTGTAAAGGTAACCAGTTTCATTTAGAAGCTAGGCGAATTCCATTGCTCTGAACTGTGTTGGTCTGGGCTTGCTAGGAAAATTATAGTCAGTATTTTAAGGTTGATTGAGTGCTTGGACATAGTTTTAAACAAATGGAAAATTAACTCTTATAATAATGATTTCCTCCTTTCTGTGATACTATTTAGACCTAATTCCTAAATTTTTAGAAATTCTCTGTTTCTCCTAAAACTAGTGAGGCAAGATTTTCTCTGGCCTCAAAATACAGAATCCCACCATTTTCAGTGTGCCTATTCAAAGTGAAACATGAGTTATTTCTAATATGTTTTAATTTAACAACATATTGAGCACTTTATCGTTAGCAGACTTATAGGAATTATATCTCCTGTCTTTAACAGTGTTAGTTTGAAAAACCCATTTTAAAAGCTCTTAGAAAATTACACTTATTTTTTTAAATGTAGAATGGAAGCTTGTTAAATTGCTGAACGTTGATTATGATCCCATTAGGTAAATTACATGTGTCACTAAGACTTTTTGGCTCAGCCTTTAGTGTAATGGCATTCTGGTTGTTTTTAATGAATTGGCATTGTATTATAATGGTTCTACAAATAGTAATGATAATAGAGACTAATTATAGCATTAACCCTAAAAAGGCAATGTGACAAATTAATAAAAGCATAGACTTTGAGGTCATACAGACCTTCACTGATAGAAGACCAGAGCTGGATTTCAACTCATGTTTGGATGAGTTGTTTCATCTTTAAGCCTCAGTTGCCTTGCCTGTGAAGTGGGAAAAATGTTCCGCCTATTAGATTATTGTGAATGTTAAATGATATAAGTCACCCAGCTCATAATACGGGTTCAGTAAATGTTAACTACCCCTCTTCTATTTCTTTTGGGCCAGCCTGGAGAAGAGAATGGAACAAAGGAATGATTCTATATTTTAATTTTGGCATATGGAATTATAAGTTAGACACAAATAATAGCTTTTTTTCCCCTCCACACATTCAAGAGCTGGTATGATAATAATGAAATAACATCTGTGCAGTTATAAGTTGTCAGTTTTTTTATAATTGCTAGATTTGACATTACAGTCAAATTCATTCTAAATGTTACAATATTTGTTAAGTTACAGGTTATTTAGCTGAGAGAGGAGCAGACTTTTATGATTTTGATTTGGTGAATGCTTAATTTGTTTAAGATTGAACTAAGTCTTCATTAAAAAAGAAAAAAAGAAGTGTCCTTTTTTTGTTGTTGTTAAAGACCAATCTGAACTCTAAAAACATGATCTTAACCCTTCCTCTATGAAAATCTTTCTTACAGATAATGATTTTAAATGATATGATTTGTTTTTTGCTTTTGCATAAGAGGTAATTAAAGAAAAAGGACTAGAACACGTTACTGTTGATGACTTGGTGGCTGAAATCACACCAAAAGGCAGAGGTAAGGAATATAAATTGTGTGAAAGGAAACTTATGCTAAAGACCTGACTTTTTTTCTCTCTCTTGCTGTTTAAGCTTGTCTTTATTTTTATGAGGAAGAACACCCTTTCCAAAATTATTTGGGTACTTGTGTTTCGTCATTGGGAAGCGTTTCCTCTGTAGCGTGGTTTTGATTAACAAATGAGATAAAAGGTGTGAAATGTTTTTGCACTCTAAAACAGTATGCAAATGTAAGTTGTTATAGTTGTTAAGATAGATAATTTTTGGGGGATTTTGTAAAGGCAAATATTACCTGAAGGTAAGATTTAGAAATCATCAGATATGGACGACTCCACTTAGCTATTTAATAATTCAAAGTTTTACTCTAGTCCCTGAGTCATTGCTCTGCTATCTTTTTCCTTGTTAAAAATAAACAAAGCTCCATAGTCTTGAATGACTAATTAAGAATTTGGTAGCTGTATAACTTCATGTTCAGGGTAATCCGTATTTCAGATTCACACTACAATTGCCTTCTTCATTTCCCTCTTTAATGCCTTGTTTACAGAAGGCAAAGGAAAGAAAGGAAATACATTAACTGTGATGTTACGTAATAAATACTGTCAGGAACTACATTATATTGTATCTCAGAAAATAACATTATTTTTATTTATTTTGAGAAAGTTTTGTTTAAGTGGAAGCAGGTAAATTAGATGATTCATTAGTTGTTTTCTCACACAGAGATACTTAAAAGAATTTAAGTGTAAAGTGGTAAAATTATTAGTAGAGAATACTAGTTCCCCTGAATTGCTGCCTGCTGGGAAGGAGCTAGAGAATCCCATGGTCCTTTCCAACCATCTCTTTAGGCCTTTTTACAGGTGAAAAAAAAAACGAAAAACAAACCTGATTTTTCTTCAAGCATGTCTCAGGGAAAGAAAAACAAAGCAAAAACAGTATTTATTGTTCCCCACATGGATTTATATTTTGAAATAGTTTTCCTTAATTTCTATTTTCCTTCTGTACTTTAGGCTTAATCTCTAACATGATTTAGGAGCTGGATGTAAAGGATGGAAATTGTCCTTTGCTTCTTCAGCACTGGTATCTGAGACATTTCAGTCCCTTGTAGATCCCTTCCTAGAGAATGAGGAAATAAAGAGAAGTGAAAGTAAATCTTTTCTTTTATGCTCTTAGTCATCTTTGTTGTTAAAGAGAAGTATTTTGTTTTTTAAATTGACCTTTTAAAGTGTGCAGCTCTGTGAATTTTATACACATGTATGAATTCATGTCACTCTCCCTCAAGCTATCCCTTTGTATTCACACCCTACCCCTGAAGCAACTGATCTGTTCTCCATCACCATGATTTTGATTAAAAGTATTTAATGTACATATTGATCACATTTCTAGTAGATTTGAATTAATTATATAATCTTTATTTCTAGGCAGGCTTGAACTAAATTTTTAAAGAAGAATATTCGCCCCATTTGACTTATGTGCTTATATGTGGAATTCTTTATAGAACTACTGAGCTATAGCTGAAGCTTTCAATTTCCTCTGGATACAAGCAAAAACCAGAAGTTTTAATTAATTCCTATTGCCCTTATTTATTAGTAGCCAGAAAAGGAAAAAGTCATGTAGATTTGTTTATTAACACTTAATATTCATTAAAATTTCAGAGCGGGGCTTTTTGTTCATTTTTAGTTTAATACTCTGAAGAGACTATACAGTAACATTCAAATTCAAAAAGTAAAAATATAGGAAATATAATCACTGTTGCAGTTTTTGCATATTTGCTGAGTCAGAGTATGTGCATTTCTGTAAAATATTGCTAAATTACCTTCCCAAAAATCTTATACCAATTTTGACTCCCACCAGCTAACATGAGAGTGTCGGTTTTTCCCTTAGTCTTATCAGCACATTATATTATTGACCTTTGAATTTTAGTCAGTCTAATTGGTAAAATGTGCTGTCGGAATGTGGTTTCAATTTTCTTTTCTATTGTGAAGTTAATGTTCAAGAACTTAATGTTCAAGATCTATGTGTCGTGAACTTAAGAAGTTAATGTTCAAGAACTGTTTCTCCTTTTCTTCATCTCCTTTGCTCATTTTTCTATTAGCCTGCTGATCTTTTTTGTATCAATTTGAAGAAATCTTGTAGAACCGGTAGAGAGATCAGCCCATTTCTGTAAGAGTGTTTTCTCAGTTTTTGTCTTTTACCTTTGTTTACAGTGATTTTGACCAATATTATTAAGTTGTTTTTGCACTTAAATCAAACTTATCAATCTGTTATAGCCTCTGTATTTAAAAAAGGCCCTTCTCACTCCTACTTTAAAGAATTTTCCCGTCTTCTCAATGTGCAGTGTTTCATAGCTCATTCAAATAGTGAATTGCAAATATGCTTTATTTTTTCAGATATCTTATATTTTTATCAAAGCATGAGGGTTATTTTTGAAATAAATTATAAATTAAATTATAAGTGTATGAATTGGTCATCCTGAATAAAATCTCAAATTGATATATATTAATTGGAATCTTCTTACTCTTGTATTTTTATATTTCAGCCCTGGTACCTGACAGTGTAAAGAAGGAGCTTCTACAAAGAATAAGAACATTCCTTGCTCAGCATGCCAGTCTTTAAGATTGAATTAGATTGTGTTGTTTTGTGGTTTTATTTCTGGAAGTAAAACTTGCCATAAATTAGGAACCGCTTTCCCAAAATAAAATCCTTTTTTGTATGATGGTATACAGTTTTCGGTAATGATGTATACATTGTATTGATTTTTTTCCCTAAATGTGTTATTTTAATAAATATCTCATGAATGAGTTCGAAGTTTCCTTGGATTTTGGAATAAATGGGACTTTATTAACAATCTCCCAGATTGGTTGAGAGAAAAAGTCAGCAAGTAATGCAGTTTAAGTATGTGCATATATGTCTGCTAACAACTGAGGAAAAGTAAGCAACCTCTTCTGATTGTCTAGCTATGGTGTATTTCTCTTTTGAATCCCTATAATATTTTATATAATACATGCCCCGTCTTGTACTACGATTGTCTTATTTCTTATTTGTTATAAACTCTTGCGAGTTAGGACTGGGTCTTACTCATCTTTATGTGCCTTCCTTATTCCTCAAAGAATTTACCATCCTTTTGGAAGAGAGAACTTGCAAACTGGCTCGATACCAAGCTCCTCTCACATACTCTACTCATCTGAACTTTGAAAGCAGAAACTAAATTGCATTCCCACATACTAAGGTCAAGAAAGAACTTAATGGGAAATACTCTCCACCCATAGCTTTACTCTGACATCAAGATTGCCAAATCCAATGGACTCTTGGCTATACTTATGTGACCTCTGCTGGAAAATGAGAATGTTGACCATCCTGCCACTTGGAACTTTCCTCCCACAACTCACATTGCTTATTCCTACAACTGGAAGTTCCTTCTGTTTCTTGTGGAGTACCTTTGCTGTATGAGACTTGAAATAATGATGTTTCTTAGGGCTCCCTCTTGGGCCCTCTGCCTGACTAATGATACACTTTTCCTGGGCAAATCCCAGGAAACTTGGGTCGGACCATGGCTTCAAATACTAACAGGTTAATAAATGGTACATTGCATCACCAAACCAGACTTCAAACCATCCGTCATACCCATATACCCAACTGCTATGGATCAGCTTCCTTGGATGTTCCATGGATACCTCAAACTGACCATACCTAAGATAGTGATTTTTTTCCCCCCCTAGTAACTAACTACCCTTACTGTATTCCTTATCTCTGAGTGGTACTGCCCAGACATACAGACCACCCGAAAAGCCTGTTAAAATACTGATTCAGAAGGTAAGAGGTGTGGCACAAGATTCTGTATTTCTGATAAGCTCCCAATCTGCTCATGCTGCTGATGGTGGTGGCAAGGTTGTAAGTTGTCCACACCCTGCGTTGTTACCTGCCTGTGTTACGCCCAGGTTAGTGCAGTAGGCTCCTATGTCCTTGCTTTAGTTGCTTCATGCTTCCTTCAGTATCTCTTCCACACTAGTACCTAAGTGACCTTACTAGAATTTAAGCCTGGTTGTTTATTCCCCTCCTCGAAGCTTCTGAAAGGCTCTTCTGGTTTGCAGGGTACAATTCAAGCTCAGCCATAGCACCTAGGCCCTCTTCATCTGACACTTAACCTATTTCTCTAGTTTAAAAAGTTCCTAAAAAGACCCAAGTTGCATCCCTAAATAGCTTTGAAAACCATCAAGCTAGGAAGCCCTTCTACTTATCTCATTCCTACTTGGCCTTCAAAATTCTGCTTGAGCCACTAAAACTCTGACATTCCTGTTTGATTTAGGTTCCCCATCACTTTTTTCTATAAGAAGCACGGGCATAACTTCTCTTCAACACAGTAGTTCTAGAACTGTACGCGTTTCCTGGAGGGGAGGAAACATGAGTTGTTTTTTTGTTTGTTTGTTTTGCTTTGTATGATACTAATTTGTGAGTGAATGGACAAAATAATGAATAAATGAACCAGTCAGTGGACATGGGAGCACAAAAGTTAATAATGCAATGCATGTATTTGAGAAAAGTTTTCACATTTTTCGTTCATGTGCCAGAGATAAACAATTTTACCTTTCTGATGAATTTATATATTAAGTAGTCTGAACCAATTGCGTTTAATTATGTAAAATTTTGAACGTAGGACACGCCAAAACACAAAACCAAGAGTTTTTTGTTTCACTGCATCTCTTAAATGACAGTTAACATTCATCATTCTGCTACCATTATCAAAAAGGAAATAGTACATAGAAAATGTTAAAAATAACAGGTAGTTCTTAATTTCGTAGTACTGTATATAAAAGCAAACCAAAAATTGCTCATAGAGGTACTATTTTAATAGTTCATAACAATGGGAAAATGAAAAGTTACCGAAATATTTTGAAATAGAACCAAAAATAGTTGAAAGTACTTTATAGCAATTCAAAATACTAAAGAGCATAGCTTTAAAATGATAGTTCTGAGAACTCCCCCACCACCTCTAGGTTTTTTTGACACTTTAAAAATGTCTTGTGGTTTGCATCTACTAGAACTATTGATATCTTTCAAATAAACCAACTTTGTAAACATCTTGACTCACATCATTGATTTATGTTGCCTAAGAATACATTCTTTAAAAATCATGCACCTTTTCATGCCTTGTGTTGGAAATTTGATCGGAGATTACTGTTACAATGACGGCACTAGGTGAGTAAAATACTAATTAGGATTACTATAAGCTCTTGTATAGGATTAAAGAAGATCCAACTAAATTATTTAGGCAATCACTTTGCTTTGGCACTACAAGTGTATCATTTGGTTGAACAGTGCCAACCCAGGGCCTGGGTAATGCTGGGGACTGGTAATTGGATATGGGACTTTTCATAACTTGATAAAAGGCTCCATCCAACTCGAGAGTTGTGACAGCTGCTCAGCAGCTGATGTTGGAAATGATCCAATGTGTGCGTATGTGTTTTAACCCTTTTTGTAAATCGCTATCTCAAGTTACTCAGCGACTTCATAAAACCCCTTATATTTACCATTAGAACCACACAAAGGTCACTGGACGGATGAAAACTAACAGGTACAATCATACAATTCGAGTTCTAGTTTCATCTACGATACTGAATTATCAGGTAAGACTGACTCTTCTGCCTCAGTTTCTTCATCTGCATAATAGATCTGATAATGCTGACGTGGCAAGAATTAAAATTAAAACTGTATACTATTAATAGGATAATCAGAAAAAGCAATATGGATTATGTTACTCCTAGGAAGAATTCTAGAAATACATATCTACTACCCTGTTTCCCCCAAAATAAGACCTAGCCGGACAATCAGCTCTAATGCATCTTTTGGAGCAAAAATATAAGACCCTGTATCATAACACCGGAGCTGGTCTTATATTAAAACAAGACCGGGTCTTATATTAATTTTTGCTCCAAAAGACGCATTAGAGCTGATTGTCCGGCTAGGTCCTATTTTTGGGGAAACACGGTATGAGTTTTCTAGATTTATATAGATATATGAATTACACTCGTGTGGAAAACAGCTTCTTTTGTTTTTCAGGAATCTCTAGATAATACTAACTATCATAAGAATTCCTACAAGAATAAAAATGATCAACATAACCTAACTGGAATAGAATAAATATCGCTATAATAGTACATAGCAGGGAAGACTGAAATTGACCTGTAGTCATTTTTACTTACCCACGTTCTACTGTGAACTTCTCTATGCCATGGACTGTCATAGAGCAGTTTATCTTTTGAACCTATTTATATTTTTGATCCATTTGTCTTTGATCTTAAGTGACTAACAAAATTAATTCTTGATAAATTCTTTTAAATGAATAAATAGATAAATGACAGGAAATAGGGAAAGAAATTTGGCCTGTGCCTGTTTATTCCAGAATTCAAATTATATTTGGTTATTCTGCCTTTCAGCCACCAGGTGGCACTTGAAGCCTGTATTTTGGCCCTCCCTGAGCATGTAACTGAAATGTGTTACTGTCTCAATAGGTCCCATTCCAGTTTGGGCCAGGCAGCTTTTTCAAGATGAAAGTGTTATTGAATTAAAACTTAATTGTTAGGACCTCGGAAGGAGCTGCTGGTAGAAACCAAGGTGAAGCTACAGTGAGATGCAGTAACGGTTTTACTGGGACTTTTTTCCAAAGCCAATTCACTAATGCAGACAGCAAGTTGATTTCAATAGCATATCTCATGACTGAAATCGTTCTTTTTCAGTTACTTTACCAAAAAATAAAAATAAAAAAAACGAAACAAACAAACAAAAAAACAAGCAGAGTAAATTCTTAATAAAAAGTGAAAGAAAATAATTTCCAGTGTTTATTTCCCTTTCATCATGCTCCTTTCTCATACATATCCTTTTTAAAAAGGAATATTTTCCTATTTTATTTTATGTCACTTTGTTTAAAAAACAAGTATAAATAGAGCTTTACATAGTGCTAAAACCCTGTGACACGCAATGATTGTTGCCTTATCATGGCCATGATGGAGAAAGGCAACGGCTGAAAGCAGATGGACTCTATTCATGGTGTGATGTTCATAAGACAGTTTGAAGTACAAGACCTGGTGCCACATCCATAAATCCGTTGGCATTGTGCCTGGGGTGACCAGAATTAAGTGATGATAAATGGCTTTCAGTTACTGTATGCCTTCTTATTCTAAAATTATTTGTTGAGGGCACCCCTTTGATAATTTATCCTTCCTAGACAGCTCCTTACATCAAAGTTGGGCTTCGATGGGATAAGAGGCACAAAAAAGAGTAATTGAAATACAGATATCCATGAAAACCCCAGCCTGCCTGATGTGCAGGTGATGTAGGTAGCGGTACACATTTTGGGATTTGAGGAGCACTCAGTTTGGCTGAAATAATATGTGAGCGAGTGCTCTAGTTCTCTACTCAATTCTACCATTAATGACTTCATTAGTCACTTAAATGTCCTATGTGACAGTTGCCTGTCAACGACACATCTCCCATCTGCTAGGGATGCTGGGAGCATAATAAACTATGAAAATTACAGACACCCCTCTTCGGAGTCAAAGTTATGGTCAAAGACTTTATAAGTCTTTATATATATATGCTGTACTTTTCTCCTACAATAGTATTCATAAAATAGTTCTGTTTATCTTATCTAGTACCCACATTTTACCCCATCCATAAAACACTGGACTTTTAGAAGACATACTGAAAAAGCACAGATGTATTCTCTGACCAGCTGCATTTTCTATGTTCCTTATACAATTTTTTCACTTATAGAGACTTTGTAGAGACCTCCAGGTAACTAACAACCCCTTTATGATTACCCATCACTCCCCTCATGTTCTTACTTCCCTCCTTAACCCATTTAAATTTGATAGTTTATAATTAGAACTCCCTTACAATTACCCTCAACTTCTCTCTCCTGTTTTTCCCCAGTAACATATATTCCTACTTAAATCTAACTGTCCTGAAAGCTTACTCCCTGCGTGCACCTGATTGCTTAAACTTCATTGAACAAAATTACAGAACCCTCTGATAAGTCCCATTCTAAAATACCAACTACAACATTCTGAAAAACAATTGGCATGGACTTATCAAAGCTGTTAATATCATGAAAGACTAAAAAAAAGAAAAGGGAAAAAAGGAAAGAAATGAAAGTTGAGAACTGTCTAGGTTAAAAAAGAATGGACGTTAGTATTTAAAGCAATGTGTCATCCTAGATAAACAAACAAAACAGAACTCTTAAGATTATTAGGATAATTGGAAGTTTTAAACATGGGCTATAGTATCAAGTGTTTTTAAATTTCCTGAGTGTTACCTTTGTATTCAAGAAGAATGACCTTTTCCAAGTTGAAGTGTTTAGGGGTAAAGTCATATTGTAACTAACTCTCAAATGGTTCAACAACATAAAAATGTATATATAGTAAATATGGGGAAAGAGAGAAAAAATGTGATCTAAGAGAAGGGTAGATAGATATTTGTTGCAAACAGGTTTGAAATTTTTCAAAACATTTTTAAAGAAGTAATGGCCACAAATTTCAAATGAACAGTTTTCATTGTCCAAGAGTTCTACTACACTTTGCTAGTGTATACACTTTTCTTACTTCCCAAAATGCCTGTTTCACACTCCTCTCCTGCACTAACAACGCTTCTTCATGCTTTGTCAAGGAACAGCAGCGATCTGACAAGAACCCAGCATCAACCTATCATCAAACCTACCAGCTTTCCTGAATCTGGATCCAGACTTGTAACCTTTCCTCCACCTGTGCTCTGGATCCCAGTTCCTCCATTTTTCTCAGCAATTTCCCGCCTGCAGTTGTCCTCTTCTCTCCTCCATCACAAGTTTCTCCCCCTATTGTATCAGCTCTGGTCCTGGTCTCTCTCATCTTTCATAAAAACCATGTCTTGATCACAGATGTCCCTCAAGGAACAGCCCCTTTCTCTGTCCCATTCAAAGCAAGGAAGGCTTCTTAATTAAGTGGTCTATAGGTACTGTATCCACTTCTTCACCTCCTACTCACTCAATTTGGGCTTGTAAAAATTCCATTCCACATAAGCTATTCATGTCAAGGTCAAGAGAAATTATTACCTTAATCAACCTATCAGCAGCATTGCTAACAAAAGACTGACCACTCTCCTACCTCAGACACATTCTTCCCTTGATTTCCATACTACAAAACTGTCCTACCTTTCCCCTAATTCATGGCTGCCCTCTCAGTCTTTTTTTTCTTTTCTTTTTTTAATTAAAATTTATTGGGATGACAATGATTAGTAAAATTACATAGGTTTTAAGTGTACAATTCTGTAATACATCATCTAAATATCACATTGTGTGTTCACCTCCCAGAGTCAGTTCTCCTTCCATCGCCATATACAATTTGATGCCCTTCACCCTCTCCTGCTATCTAACTTTTCTTCTGGACCTCTAACTGTTGTAGTTCCTCAAATCCTAATCATGCAACCTAGTTTCTTCTCTTTCTGCTCTTTTGCTCCCTAAATCAGGGTTCTTAACAGTTGTTGTGTTACCTTGGCAGTCCACTGAAGCCTATGAATTCATCCTCAGAGTAACATATTTAAATGCTGAAATAAAATTCTTAGAATTACCTGGGAAACTATGTTAAAATATAATTATAAAAACATTTCAAAATGATATTCAGCTTTATTAACACACAAGGCAGTGCATTTCAAATATAGGTCAACTTAAAACCATATCTCATTATTTTAAAATATCAGTGTAAAGGCTTATTCAAGTTATTTCTAAACTTGTATAAAACAATAAATTGTGGGATGGTGTTCAATAGCACAACATATATATCATATAAATGATATGTAGGAAATTCTATCAATTTCGAATTTTGTTCAGGTAGCAATACCAGATATATCACCATGTATTGCTGGAACGAATCGTGTAAGGAGTGTAATGCTTTTTCCCAATTAAAGTTTTATTTGGAAAAAATAATTTAAAAAATAGATCAATAGAGCAACTTCTCATCATTTCTAATAAGTCAAGAACTTTGGTAGTTTCCAGAAGAATCTCACAAAACAGGAATGCTTCTTCCAGGTGTGTACTCAAAGGGAATGGTGAGGCTGTCAATTCCTCCACTGCTTGTTTCAAAATGTTAGGATATTTTGATAGTTCTACAATATATCAAAAACATTTGACCTGAGAACCTCTCCTAGATCATCTGTTGGTTCACAACCTTGGGAGTTTGCCAGGTCAGATCTGAAACAGGCTTCCCGTACACAGAAGGCAAGGATAGATGGAAGAAGGAGGCTGATACCCCAGACTGGTAGGTGGCAGATTTAATAAACAAGGGAAGCTACACATGAGGACAGTCTTGAGTGATTGTAAGATAAGTAAATTTCCACACCCACCTAGCAGAATCTTCAAACTTTCTATAGAGGCTTTAACTGGGTTCAGTCACATATTCAGAGCAAGAAAACAGCGGCTGTGTGTTTCTCTGAAAACATAATTTGGATCAAGTCACATTTCAGTTCGGTATTCTACAGTGGATTCCCATCTCCCTCCGAGTCAAATCTATGCTCCTGTATGATCTTTCCCTCCTCCCGTTACTTCTCTGACTTGGTATCTTCTAGCGCCCTGCTTGCATTCTTCACTCTGGCCACGGTGGCTCCTCTGCAACTTATACACCAGGCACACTCTTTCCTTGTGGCATTGGCATTCATTCTTCCTGGTGCTCAGAATGTACTTCTGAAGACTCATTTCAGACCGTCAGATCTTTACTCAAAATTCACTTCTCCATGACAACGTTCTGGTCCTCCCATCCAAAACTTCATCACACTAAACACACACACACACACACACACAAACACACACACACACACTATTCTCCCCTGCTTTTTTCTCTTTCTAGCATGGATTACTTTCTGACATACTAGATATTTTACTCATTTATCTTGTGTATTGTCTCTCTTCCCTAAGAATGTAAGTTCTATAAGGATAGAGATTTAAAAAACATTACTGCCATATTCTTTTTTTTTTTAATTTTTATTTATTTAAGTGTGTTTTTCCAGGACCCATCAGCTCCAAGTCAACTAGTTATTTCAATGTAGTTGTGGAGGGTGCAGCTCACAGTGGCCCATGTGGGGATCAAACCAGTAACCTTGTAGTTAAGAGCACCGCGCTCTAACCAACTGAGCTAACTGGCCGCCCCGTACTGCCATATTCTTAATGCCTAAGATACTGAATATTTGTTGAACGCAGACTATTGTTTTGTAGGTACCTCATTTTGCTCAAACATCTCTTTTACAATTAGGTCTAGATTCAAAATCAGGCTCCAGCACGAAGCTCATTGTTCCATTTAAGTGAATTCCTTGCTCTTTTTAGTTCTGCAAGAGTTCCTGCTAACTCTTTGTCACTTTCTTATTGCTTTTTAATCAAGGGATCAACAAGTTTAAAAACTGTCTCTTTTTTCATCAGAAAGGCAGGTAGGACCAGCTACATAATTGTGAGACCCCAGGCAAAATGAAAATGGGGATTCTCTCATTCGGAAAATATTAAGGGTTTCAAGATGGTGACAGGAGAGCATTAAGACAAGCATGGGGTCCTAGGAGACTACATAGGTCACATGCCCTTGATGCTGGTGGCCCTACAGGGAAGGTTTTGTTAGAACTAGATTTTTAAAAAATTTACAAAAGAAGCCCAGGGTTTAGTGATCAGGATTCTCCTTTCATGTTTCCCCATTCCATGTTCCATGATGGGTCTGAATTGTAAAGGTTTAAAGTTCTAAAGGTGATTACAATTTAAACCATTAGTCATGTAAACACTGCATTTTAATTTATAAATTCAAAAGAATCTGAAAAAAAGCAGAATTTTGGATTAAATTGCATTTAAATTACTTTTTAGTGAAATCATCCAAAACTTAATTTAGGTTAACTTAATCAAACTTTAATTTGAAAGCCTCCGATAGAAATCAAAATTAGCCAAACAATTCCACATAATATTTCCCACATTCAATTTTATTTTGGCTATTGATATTGAAATATACACTTTACACGTTTCATAGCTAATAAGCAAAAGTTATTATTTTTGTTAATACTGCTAAATTATTCTGGGTAAAATTGCTAAGTATTGTTATACAACATTAGAGTCTTTACATTTAGTAAATTTGATAACTAATTAATTGACAAGTTGGTATTCAACTGGTTGATTTTCTTCTAATTGACTTACTTCCAGATAGAGGAGTGAATAGAACCTGCAGGAATGCCAATTTTCAGAAAGAGATGGGAGAGAAAACTATGAGCTAGAAGTGATTGGAGAAGTAGGAAGAAACCCAAGACTATCCAGAGGAATGGAATTTCAAGAAAGATGTTACCAGTGTCACGTGCTACAGAGAGTTCCAAGAGAAGGAAGGTCGGTGGTACCCTTGCAGGCACTATTTTCAGTAGAGTGGTGATTCTGGAAGTCAGTTTGTAAAAAAGTTATTAGATGAATATATTTAACCAAATCTAACAAAATTATTTTCTTGACCCCAATGAGATAGCTATAAACTTCCAATTATATTTATTAAAATTTAAGGACCTAATTTTATTTACTTATTTTGCAGTTCTCTTTTCATTTCTTCCCGCTTCCTTTCCCAACTAGAGTTTGTCAGATTTAATATATAAAAATGCAGGATGCTGAATGAAACTGGAATTTCAGATAAACAATTAATAATTATTTTTAGCATAAGTATGTCCTAAGCTTTGCAAGCCCTCACTGGAAGTCTGCTGAATTGCAGGCAATGGAGGGGATAAGAGAGCATTGACTCTGGAATCACTCTGCTTAAGTCCTCACTGTGCACTTATTGCCTTGGGCGAGGTACTTAACCTACTCTGTGTCAGTGGAGATAATAATTGCAACAATAGTAATAGTCGTTTGAGATTATTGTAAGTTGAAGTCTCTGAAGCAGTAGGTATGGTGTTTGGGACATACTGAGAGATCAATAAAGATTCATATGATTGTCAAAAGAATAGACCGAATTTATTTGATTGTGAAGGGGGAAAATGTGTGAGGTTTGTGTATTAGGTGGACTTTTAGGCCCAACGGGAGGTGATTAAAAACCATGACAGTAGAGGGGCAATGAAAATATGCAGGTCCAGAATTTTAAAAAAGAAAAAGAAAAAAAGGAAAGGGGGGAAAAAGCGGGATTGACGGAAAACTTGCCCCTTGATCTCTCTTGCCAAAAGGAGTGGGGCCGCTACATCCAAGGCGATAGCCTTGGGACGTTGGTACTCAGGTGTGAGCGCAGGTTTGATGAATGCAGGCTGGCTCCGGGCCGGCTTGTTTCTCCAGTGAAGGGGTGTGGATCTGTGTGCAAATCCCAGAGTGCCGCCCGATATACCGGGCGGGGCGGCCTCCCGCGCCAGAGCTCGCCTGCGCACGTGGGACGCGCCCAGCGCCAGCGGGTGGCGGTCCGGGAGCCGAACGCAGGCGCTGGCGCGGCTGCGAGCGAGCGGCGGGCTGGTCTCTGCGGCACTCGAGTCGCGATGGGACACCTGTGGCTTTTGGCGATCTGGGCCTTCTGGGGGCCGCTCCTGTGTGCCGCGGAACCCCGCACAGGTAACCCATTCGGGGAGGCAGGGAGGCACGCAGGAGAAGTCTGTATAGACACACAGTCCCTGCTCCTGGGGTCGTGGGGGAGGCAGGAGCGCTTGGCACCAGCCCTGGCCAAAGGTGTGGGTGCTGCTGGATGGTGAGCCTAGGACCCAGGGACCTGGAAGTCCGGCTTAACGGAGAGACAGAGACAGAGAGACAGAGAGAGGGAGGGAAGGAGAGAGAGAAAGAGAGAGAGAGAGAGCCTCAAGTGACTCTGATGAAAAAAGACTAAAATTTGTTTGGCCTGGGGTGTGTGTGTTGGGGTGGGGTGGCAGGGGGGAGTGGGAAACCCAAGCCCAGGCATCCTCCTCACTTTTCTTGGGTCCTTTAGTCCCACGGCTGAAAGGTCTCCCAGTAGGAGAAATGGGTCTTCGTGGCGGGTGTCAGTCACTCCCAAGGCCAGCTGCCCTGTGCCTTCAAAGTAATACCCAGGAAAGGTCTGCTGGAGAAACTGATAAGATAAGAAATTGGAGTTGTCCGTGGAGATAACAGGAGGATGAACCTGAGATAGGTGAGGAGCAGCACAGTCTTGGAGATAGGATCCAGCTGGAGTTTCCTACTCTTGGCTGTGGGCTGCTGGAAGTTATAGAAGTGCCTGAAGCAGGAACAGCCTAGGAGCTGTGGGCAAAGACAGGCCTGAAGCACAGAGGCTTTGGGTCTGGGGGAGGGGGTAGTCTTCTTTGTGTGGGAGAGCTTTTGTTGTTGGAGGTGAAGTCCCTACTGAACTTTGCTCAGACAGGAATGAACGATATAATCCTAATTAATTTCACCTTTCTCATAATTCCATTTCACACAATTGATGATTTCTCTGGCTTTTCTTTGTGCCCCCACTTGAATTTTTCCACCTACTCTGAGAATTTGTAACTGGATTGAATAATTACCAGATTGGTACAATTTAAGCAGAAAATAAACCCTACTGGCCACTGTGTGTCTTTGAGTTGTTTTAAAGCATTGCTTTCAGTTCTCCTAGGAGGCTACTCACTCATCCAGGTGCTTGTATAGACACCTCCAAATGTCTAGAACTCTTGTCTTTCCCACAGTTGGTCCAGTTTAGCTGTTGCATGTTCATATTTGCCTTCCAAGATGCAGCAGGGACACCCCTTCTTTCAATAAACTGGTATAACCCAAGAGGTATGGATGAAATGCCCCTTCTGAGTCACGGGTGGCCTCTGTGCTCTCTTCTGTCGCTCTGTACTAAGCTAAACTCCTGGAAAGTTGGGACTGTTACACATTTTTATATCCTCAGGAACCTAACATCGTTTATTGAATGAACCAGGGACCTTTGCATTAAGAACTCACTAGCATCAAGAGACTAGAAAGATCCCAGAAATTATCTTTCCTGAAGCCTTACTCTGTCACAGAAAACAAATTCTTCTTAAAACACAACATTCCTCTTTGTATCTAGGCTACTACTAGCTTTGCATCGCCTAAGTGCTTGTATAATGATCTATTTCTCCACAGTGCCATTTCTCCAGCATTGCCTGCTTCTGCAAATGCTGCTAATTGTAGTTAGGGAACTGAAGTTAGAAGAGCACTACGTGAATTTAAGGGCTTAATAAATGCTTGATAATATGATAGGTAAAAATGATGAAAATGATCATGTATTACTCCTGCTCTTTGTAGCACCTAGGATACTGCTTTGCGTAAAGCCAATTAGTATTAACTAAGTTAATGATTTAACTCCCTGTCAATTCATTGGTGAGCAGTAGAGCCAAAAATAAAAGCATTGGCATATTTACTTTTAGTCTTATAATCTTCACGATATTTTTCTAACAACGTTGTAATATATGGTATGAAATTTGATGCTTGAAATGAAGTATTTGATGATTTCACCGCTACTGTACTTTAATATCTTTCAGATGGCTCTAAAATAATTCCTAAAGTCACAGAAGTAATACCTAAATATGGCAGCATAAATGGAGCTACAAGACTAACTATCAAAGGAGAAGGTATGGTTGCCTTTTTTTTTTTTTGTCTTATGAAGGTAGAGGTATTTTAAAGACTTTTTCACATTTAGAGCCTTATACTTTAAAAACAAAAAAAAAATTCACTGGAGTTATTTCTCCACTTGGCCAGAGAAGTAAAACTCTATCCCCTTTGACAGCTAATGAAATCGCCAAGTGTCTCTATCAACACGATCATCTGAATTCGTGTTATAATTACTTGCTTAACTCCAAGATCTGGATTTTAATGACTGAACTGAAAGGAACACCTTTAACTGAACTCTGCAATTATTTGTTTTATTCTTCGTGGGTCTAATAATATTTAATTTATTTTTATATCAAATAAAACACTTTGGGGGTTTGGGGTAGAATATTATTAGTAAGACAGGATGATAGGAAATAGAAGGGTAAGGAAAGGAGAAAGGCCTTTGACAGTCAAACTTTGGGTTCCTTTTGCCACCCAATCCTATCACATGCTTCATCAAACCATTGGTTCTGTATGACTCTTTCGTCTTGCCTGGTCTTGGGACGAAAACATACTATTTCCCCGAAAATAAGACCTAACCAGAAAATAAGCCCTAGCATGATTTTTCAGGATGATATCCCCTGAACATAAGTCCTAATGCGTCTTTTGGAGCAAAAATTAATATAAGACCCAGTCTTATTTTCGGGGAAACATGGTAGTAGGCAACCAGTGAATATATTTAATGAGTAACTGTTCCTATAATTAAATAGAAATATGTGGTTCTTTTAGCCATAAGGCCTTTGCAATCTAAATGATTGTAGTATTCAAGTGCTTACAATTTTTTGAAGGATGGGAAAGAAAAATTTTAAAAGAATAGTAACAAAAGCTATTATTTAGTCTATAATAAGAATAGAAATGAGAAGTTTTAGGAGTCAGAGAATTGACAAAGCAAGATATTTAATTCTGTTATATATACTGAAATGTCTTTCAACACTTCTAAGTAATATTTCTGCAGAATTCGATCTCTCAATGATATACTTAGAATGGTTTATGTGTCTACATTGTGAAAAATCTATTTTGGATTCAAGTGTTTGTTTTTTAGAGTTAAACACCTGGAGACAGTGTGTTAAAGACTACTTTTAAAATGTCTTTCACCGTACCTCCTTTATATTGTAAATTACTGTTAAGATCATGTATTTGGAAGCTATTAGATTTTTAACAGAGACTTAGATGCCATGAAAGAAATGCCCAGATTAAAACAAAACAAAAAAACCCAGAAAAATAAAACCACCCGGCTGTTTCCTTCTGTCTTGAGATCTGAACTTTTCCTGCTATAGGAACCATGGCTTGAGATTAAGTACATAGATCCAGATCATACCTAGTTAGAAACAGGAAAACAAAACAAAACAAAAACACTATTCTTAAGGCAGTTTGGAAGGACATCCTTGTTAATCTAACTATCACCTTTGCTCTTTTGTAATACTCTGACTCATGAAGCACCAAGTGTCATAGGTGATTTCTAGTTTTTCCATCAGTCTCAGCTTATCAGTGCTTTTGGCAGAGAATTAAAGAATAATGAAATCCTATTTAATTGCAGATACCTGCACCCCTTGCCCAGATTTGTCTTCCCTCTCCCTGCTTTAACCACACACTGTAGGTGAATAAAAATGTGTTAGCATGTCTTTCTCAGGTTGAATCTGAACACTATTTTATGTAGGTTTGGGGAGCCCATGATATATACATAACGCATATAAAACAGTGAAAATGAATTTACAAAACACACCAGAGCTCCTATAGCTACAGGAATGTAGTACTTGAACAAAGTTTATTTGGAAGGACTGCATTCACGTAATTCATCGGTGCTGTCTTTAACTGATACTCTGTGGTTAGAATTGCATGCAGACTGAAGTTACTAATCACACAAGAACACTTTCTGAGTGAAATTATAAATGCTAGATGATTACTTAAGTGTTGGTCCCATATGACTTTTAACATATTTTAGTTTTGTACAACTCATGATGGAAAAGTAAACTATTATAGAAATGTTCGACTTAGAAAGTGAATTCTTTGAAATTCCACACTCTAGAAAGATCTACTTTAATATTTTGGTGTGTCCAAATGACTTTGGACTATTTCCACATATAAAATTGACCGTTACAGGCAAAAATGTGCTACTGCATTACTTTTTTCTAAAGACTGTGCTTCAGGCACCAAAGATACATAATTTTACAGTTACGATGCTCAAGTAAAGTGTTTCGTGCGATGGCATGATCGCAGAAATACTTGTGTCTCTTTCTAAGATGACTAATTTGATGAGGAGCATTATCATTTTGATAAGTTCTATAGTGTTTGTTATTTTATTGGTTTTATTACATTATATTTGTATCTTGTGTCTCAATTGACTTCCTCGATGTTTATCTTATTTCCTTTTATTTAAAAAAATCAGTAAGGTATAAGGAGTAACATTTTACTTTTGGCTCTTTTTTCTATGTATTTTCATATTACAGTGTCTGGCACATATATTTTTGTTAATATGAAGTGTCAAATCACACAGTTTTTATAATATTATGGAAAGCATGTGGACTTAGGTCTTCAAGTCCATCTTTGCCACTTGCCACTATGTAACTAGGGGAAGTTGATGCTCTAAGCCTCAGCTTCCTCAGTAAAATGGGATCGTAATTCTTACCTATTAGGGCTATTGTGAATATTGAAATGGATGATGTATCTGTGATACCCGTATATAGTGTATGCTCCATAAACTAGAGCTCTTTTATTTTTATTATTCTTTTGCATTTTGTGGCAGGTTCAGTTTCATTCATTAGGAGTTTCTGCCATCACACTACACCTTTCCTTTCCATTTTTTTTTAATGTTCCAACTTTTAAGTAAGTTAATATACTCTCAGCCCTGCTTTTTTTAAAGTAGAGAAACCCAAACAGCCTGTATGGCAGCTGTCATCTTCCATGACAGCAGCATAAGCTGCTATCAGGAGGCCCAGCTTTTCGTGCCTGGCAACTCTTGTCTCCAGTTTTTCTGCGCAAGAAAAAAATACATCAACATTTCAGGAATTTCCACCTTAATCCTCAACTTTTTCTGTATCCAGGGTACACCCAGTGCTTCCTCTAATCTTTGTGCTTTGGAGTACTTCCAGAGTTATCTTTTTTATACCCAATTATGTACTTAGAATTATACTGTTATTATTCTTTTTAAAGGTGAGTCCTTAGAATTTTTAAAAATTATACTTTTAAATTAAAATTCTCTTAAAAGGCGATTCTATTGTATGTTTTTTAACTCTTTGGAATTAGCTAAAAAATTAGAATTATTTCTGTGCTTCTTTTTTTAAAGCACAATGTATAATGAAAATATACAAATCTTAATGATTTGGTTCATATTTTCCCATAGATTTTACTCCTCAGAGATATATATATATATAGTGTGTGTATGCATGTGTGTGTCTATATATATTCATATATATATATATATACATATAAATATGACATTAAAACACCTCCTAAGCTAAAAACAACATCATCTTTTGTTGGTATAATTTTTTTAGAATTGTATTTGTCTTAGGAATGCTGAAGAACACATTGTGTTACCATATCGTGGATGTGACATGTACTTAATAGGAAAATAATACATATTATCACATCCTGAGTACACCACAAGTAAAACTTTCCACTTTAGTTAGTTGCCAGCAACCCTTCTGTGTGTTCCAAACTCAATGTGAACTCTAAAGATAAGCAGAAATTGGCAAAAGGAACATGCGGGTTTACAAATAGCTTGTTTTTCTGTGTTTGCATGTGCCGTCTCACAATTCCATTTTAGCAGGGATTGCCTTTCTAGATTCAATACTGCAAATTCAACGCAAATACCTTTCATATGTTAAATTGATGCTTGTATTTGTACCTTAGTCTATGCTGGGTGAGTCCTGTTTGGTAAACATTTAAGCTTAGAAGAAGCAAATGGTGTTTATTAAAATCCCTACCCTTTGTTGAATTTCTGCTTGCTTTTTCTGCATGTAAAGGATAGGAGAGGAGCTAAGAATATAGGTTGTGGAGGAAGTTGCATTATAATGTGAGTTTTTAAATACTGTTGTTCTCTGAATATCAGAAGTATGTTTGATTGGCATCTACAACCTGGGTTCGAATCCTTGCCATCTCTATTAGTTCTGTTATTTTTTAAAAGGAATATTAATACTGAATCTAAAACTCAAGTTCTTTTTGTGACTAATAAGAGCAGATATCAACTGAGCTCTTAACATATGAGCCAGGCACTGTGTTAAACAATATATATGAAGTTGGACAATTAAGTTCGCAAACTCTTCCTAGAAAAAGTGCTACGTACCTCACTGCTGAATATCACTATAGTCACCTTCGAAGTACTCCCCTTGGGGGGCTATGCACTGATGTCAGTGTCTAGTCCACCCTTCAAAGCATTTTTGGAACTTTTTCTGGAATGGCCATCAGAGCTGCCATGGTATTGCCCTTGATGTCCTAAATGGCATCAAAATGTCTTCCTTTCAATATTTCCTTTATCTTTGGGTAAAGAAAGAAGTCATTGGGGGCCAGATCAGTGAGTGTTTCAATGCAGTTATTTGTTTACTGGCTAAAAACTCCCTCACAGACAGTGTCATGTGAGCTGGTGCATTGTCATGATGCAAGAGCCATGAATTGTTAGCGAAAAATTCAAGTTGTTTTCACCTAACTTTTTCATGCAGCCATTTCAGCACTTCTAAATAGTAAACTTGGTTAACTGTTTGTCCAATTGGTACAAATTCGTAATGAATAATCCCTCTGATACCAAAAAAAGGTTAGCAACATTGTTGCAATAAGTTTGTGAACTTAATTGTAAGATCTCGTATATCAAGTCCTCATTTAGTCTTCCTAACAATCCAATAAGTAGATTATTATGGCCACTTTTCTAATGAGGAGCCTAAGACTGAGAGAGTTTATATGTAAAACACTAATGCCTAAAGTCATACTGTAGGGAAATGCTGGGGCTGGGATTCCAACCTAGAATGTCAGGGTCCAAATGCGCTTTCCTTCAACAGCACTGTCCCCTAACATGCAGCTTTACTGGACTTGGAGTTTAGGGGCTTTGGTACTTGCTGAACATCTGGCACAGTGAGGTCCTGCTTCCAGTCTTACACTAAACCAGGAAATAGTCATGTTAATAGTCATGTTTTCTAACAGACTTTTGTAGAACACTGAAAACTTTCAGTAATTTAAAAAGCAGTCATGCAACAGACATCTGGCAACCCCAATTCAGCCACTTCAACTCTTAAAGGTTATTTAGTGTGAACACATATTGTAGTGGTGATTGTTTTGTTGAAACATACTTGAAAACTACTGCCAATTTCAGATAAATACCTAATATTTATTTTTTTAAACATTAGTAATATAAACACATAGGGTTAAAAGAGTTAAATCCACATCTGAGTTTACCTTCTTTTTTTTTTACACTGATTTTAAGTTTATTACTGTACTGGGGAATGATGTGATCTGTAGGTAATTAAGTTCTGAAATTTAAATAGTTTATAAGTTTACAGTAAAGGAAAATTTTTCATAATTTCAAAAATATCATTAGTCATCAATTTGGCTATATTGGTGTTTTAATGATAAGTACTTGTGATATTCAGAGAAAAATAATACTTAAAAACACATATTTTTAGAACTCAGAATTTAGGAAATTTAGATTTTGATGTTATCTGGAAAAAACTATTTATTTACTAACTTAACTTTATTCCAAAAAAATGCTATGACCTAGACAACTTCATAGATTCACTCTGCATACTTGAATAGTATTAAGTGTCTTCTAAACATTTTCATTAGAAGAATATTTAATTATAGTATGTAATCAATAGAACATTATCTAATTTAATTTTTTTCATAAGTTTCATTTCTTAGGTTTATTTTAAAATTGAATGTTTCAACAACATAAAATACTTTTGTGTGACATAAGTACTTAATCCATGTTTACTTCCAAATCTGGTTTTGAATTTTCATATATTCATAGTAAGATTAAAATAATTTTCTGCTCTGTTTCACACTATCCATTTCTCTGTTTCTATTTGAGTCACACCCATCAACATGCAAACATAGTGTTATTTCAGCCACCTGAAAAAAGCAAAAGCATAATCATCAATCTTCTCTTCTTGCTCTACACCCCTGTCCAGCTACCACCTGATTTCTCTGCTCTCCTTTACAGTAAAACTCCCAAAAATGGTGACCAATGTTTATTCTCTTTACTTATCATCCTTCATTTTCTCTTGAGCCTATGCCAGACAGTCATTTATCCATCACCTGTTGGTACAGCACTTTCACTCCTGCCCCCAGTCTGTATTCTCTGAGCAGCAGCTAGTGACGCTTGGGAAGTGTAAGCTCAAGCCTCTCTTCTGTTTCACAGCCTCCAGTAGTTTCCCACTCATAAAAATAATCCAAATGCCCTTATTTTCTGGTCTCATCTCCTGCCCTTCTCACTTGTACTTCTTCGACCTTACTTGCTAATTCTTGAGTCTGTAAACATGCATCTAGCACAGGGCCTTGGAACACCCTGTTCCCTCTATCTAAAATGCACCTGCCATCGTTATTCTCATGGCTTACTCCTTCTGAAAACCATCCTTGACTGTCTATGTCACATACTTCCTGTATCCCAGGAACAGGATTGGAAGATCAGAAAGAAGAAAGTCTTGGAAAGAGACATGGAAATGGACTCATGGTAGAGAGCACGAAGCATGTCTCAAGTTAATTCCCCCAAGAAGGCATCCCCACAGGGGAAACAGAAAAAACAGGTTGACTAGATGGCTCATCCAGGAGCTTGTCTCCTCGGCTTGTGAAATGGACCCAAGAATAGAGGGGCCATGGAGTGATTACTGCTCATGGGCAAACAACAGGGACCCCCCCGCCCCTTTCACCAAAGCTAAGCTACCTACTGCTGTTGCAGAATACCTGAACTGCCAGTAGCAGAGACCAACACTGAGCTCTCAGTAGAGACCATCCTTCACGAGGTTTACCCAGCACTTAGTGACTAGTTGTCTGTATCACTCTCCTTCTCTATTGGGAAGAGCAGAGATTCATTATTGCTGGAACTGGCACCTACTCCACATAATGGGTCTTGTCTTCTCTTTCCATGGTGCCTTTGCCAGCTCCATCTTCTTAGAGCCTGTGGAGCATGATTTACTGCCAAGAGATTCCATAAAATAGTGCTTCAGAACAAGGCACACATCTTATAGAGAAAAAGTTATAGTAACAGGCACATGACCATGAAACCTGTGTCACCCTGAAACATATGGCCTAGAAGCATGATGAAATGGCCTACGAAAGGGTTGGCTAAGGTCCAAGTCTGGGGACAACATCCTGATGTTGTCCTCCATCTTATGCTCTATGCGTAGAGCCAATAGCAGATACGTGCTGCTCTTTCCCAATAGAGTACATGAACCTAGCAAGAAGGACTATACCCCTCATCATTACCCCATTATCACTGCCAGTGATCCAGAAATTGAATCTGTGCTCTCTGTCCTTGCAATTTTAGATTCTGCTGGATTTGGAGTCTGAGTTTCCAGGTAGAGCATGCTTCTGCCTGGGATCCCAATATGGGTTCCACTGAACTAAAACTGCCACTACTACCTGATCAGTTTGAGTTCATCAAACATAATTAGCAGACAACTACAGATAATCATTTCTGATGATCATGAAGAGGTAGAGTTGCTTTACCTCATGCAGATAGGGAGGAACATATCTGGAATTCAGGATATTCATGGAGGCATCTCTTGGCTTCCATGTCCGGTGATAACTGTCCATACGCAATTATGGCAACCACACCCTAACATGTGCAAGGCAACTAAGAGCTCAGACCTTTAGGATGAAAGTTAGTGTCACTTCATTAGCTGAAGTGCTGGCTAAGGGTAAGGGAAATCTACATTGGGTGATAGAGAGGGGCCATGTGCATATTCATTATAGCCTCAGGACCAGTTGTGTTAGTGTGGCCTTGAGCTTGTCCCATTAACCCTGTTGTATTAAATTCTTAGCAGAGCTCTCAGCTGGCCACCACCTTGGAGACTTGATAATGGCTGTACTTAAAATATAAGGCATGAGAATTTCTGTACAGTGCAGGGAATGGCCTGTATTAGATGCCTTTTATGCTCAGCTTCTCATCCTCTTGTTTTCACCTCTCATTCTAGCCACAGCTGTGGCAAATTGTTCCCTCTGTCCTTTGACTCAATTTATATTTTAGCTACTTGCTTCCAGTTCCCACAGCATGTTTTGTCTACTGTCCCAGGGCTTCTGTCATAGAGTGACTTCGGACGTTCAATTCCATATAGCATATACCTATGTGCTTCCTGAAAGTGTAGGAAAAGTTATTTCCCCCAGTGGGAACCCTCAACTAATGGGGACAGAATTTGATGAGTAAATGCTTCTTGCTATTGATTCTTTGATTCTGAGAGGCAGTCTGTATTTTCCTTAAAAGTTACCAGCAAGATTGAGCCCCAGTTATCCTCATTGGTGCCCAGCTTTTCTTTCTTCAGGTTTTCCTCTTCCTTGTACTTAAGGGAACACCACCCAAATAAACTTACCTGTTTACAAGTCCTCACCTTAGATTTTGTGTTACAGGAACTCATGGTAAAATAGTGTTATAGTGTTCCCCTCGTGTAATTTTTCTATCCCCCTTTGCCTGCTTTTTTCATAGTAGTTATCCCCACCAGATATAGCATATAGCATCTGGTGGTACGTGTATATATGTGTATGCATATACATAGATACATATATATGTATACACCTACATACACACACATACATATTTATATATATATAATATTTATTTGTTTATTTTCTTCACCCTCCCTACCCTACCACTGGAATATAAGCTATTTGATTCCACTGCATTTGACAGCACCTGACAAATAATAGGTTCTCAAGGGTTACTTTTATGAATAAGTTAAAGTCTAATTTTTATCCTTCCAAAGTTGATTACAATTATAGGGATAAATATGAAATAAGTTACCTGCTTACTTCAGTACTATTCCTTATTATTTATTGAGCAATTCAATTCTGAATGATAGTTGTTAGATCTCTAAAAACAGAATCCATTAAAATGAGTGTTTTTACTTTTCCAGGTTTTGCTCAAGCCAACCAGTTTAACTATGGAGTTGATAATGCTGAGATGGGAAACAGTGTGCAGTTAGTTTCTTCTTTCCGATCAATTTCTTGTGATGTAGAAAAAGATGCAAGTCATTCAACTCAAATTACATGCTATACTAGGTATGTTTTAAAGTATCTTGAATAATACCATTTTCATCATATCAGAATTGCAATTATGCATATTAGTATTATAATAGTTTTATCACTGGCTATTACAATATTTATCTGATTATCAACTATTTTTTATTTCATGATGTTTAGGCTGTTTTGTACCTTTATTATATTTGATTGTAGTGCTCCTTTCACATATTGGCATAATAAAATATATTCTATATTCTTTCCCAGGTTATTAGAGCTATTATTATTATTGATCTCCTTTAGAAGATAAATGGCTACTATTAAATTATAATGATGCTCCTCAAAATATCAAAATTATTCTTTCCTGTCAGGTTTGATTAATTTTGTTCAAAATCTTGACATAGTCATTGAGATTAAAGATAATCATTTTGTATAGTGACATTTCAAGTTCTTTACTATTAGCCCAAATTAATGTTTGTTATTAGCAACTTAGGGGAAAAATTAATCATTTTAAATTGCAACTTTCAATATTGAAACAGGTAGCATATATTCCAGAGGATTTTTTCTACATTAGGTTTGTTGGCTGTTTTTCTGCAGCAAAGTCTTACTTAGGGAGAAACTTGATTAAAACTTTTTTACAAATAAAGCAAGGAGATATATTACTATTTTTAAATGATGATTATTAAATTTGTTGTTATTGCATTTATTTTTCTTCTAAATAAGCATCAATGCACTTAGAATAAGCATTTGCCTGATATGCTTGATGTTAGAATTTGCAGTACAGAGTTCAGGATGGAGATCATCTTTTCATATTATAGAATGGAATTTAACTGTACCTCAATTAGAATTTTAAACACCATTTTTTCAAAAATGACATGTAGTCTGGAGCAGTATTTTATATTAATATCGTACATTAAATAAAAGAGTTATTGTATTCCTTATGTGTTCTTCATTTGCCTTCCAGAGCAATGCCAGAAGACTCCTATACTGTTAGAGTCAGTGTGGATGGGGTTCCTATTACAGAAAATAATACCTGCAAAGGTCATATCACCAGCCGCGCATGCAGTTTCTATGTATGTGGAAGCTTGTCTTTAACTTATGTATAATTGACTTGCACTTTCTTTTGTGTGAAACTGGGCTTTTATTTTATTTTATTTAAATTGGGGAATATTGGGGAACAGTGTGTTTTTCCAGGACACATCAGCTCCATGTCAAGTTGTTGTTTGCAGTCTAGTTGTGTGTGTGGGGAGGGTGGGGGGTAGGGCGCAGCTCACTGGCCCTTGTGGGAATTGAACCTGTGACCTTGGTGTTATGAGCTCTGCGCTCTAACCACTGAGCAAACCGGCCACACCTTATTTTTTAATTTTACACATTGTTATCTATGTCCACACTTAAAAATATCTTAGCACATAGCTAAGGATAATTTCACTCAGTTTTAATTGTTTTCCATAGTAATAGAGTCTCTTATTATTTCTGATTTGTTTCCACCTTTTTTAATTTTATTAATTAATTAAGCTTTTATACTTCCAAATTATTTTCCTGTTCACACTATTTTTTATCTTTCTCTATTTCTGTTCTTAGTTTGATTCTTCTTTTTCCTATTTTCATCAGAGTCACCTTCATTTTGAATAGAATCCTAACATTTTTGTTTCTCCATTAAGCATTTCTCTTCTACCATTTTAAAGTGTGAAAGAATAACTCTGAAGTTATTTGTAGCCTTGCGTTTCAAAATTTATCTCTTTTCTTGGCAGTCTAAAACAAAAACAAAAACAAAAAAAAACCTATCCTTGTAAGTCGAAATCTAGGCATCTTACATTGTCCCTGAATGACAATAAAGGGACAAGGGATATTTATTGAGAATCTACTTGTTTTATTTGTATTATTTTTGCATCCATTCATCCTTTTCTGCCTCACCCATCCCCCACCTCCAGAAAACTTCAGTTGTTCCTTAAAAATGCTGCTCATAGTTCTGTCCTTTTCTGTTTTCTGTGGCAGCTTTGTGTTTGTGCAGATGGGCTCTTCTTGATCTATTTTTGATCCATTCCAAGAACGCCAGTGGATGCCTGAAACTGCAGATAGTATCCATCCCTGGTCAACTTGTTCAACTCTACTGGAAATGTGACAACAGCTTCTTCATCGGCAGACTCAGCCTCTCCAATAGTCTTTATATTTTTCAGTCCAAACCTATTCCTGAATCTGTGTAACCATCCTTTACTTGTATTCGTAGTAAAGGGCTTGATGTCACTCATTTTAGGGGATCCCTTGCTGAAGTCTTCGTGTAGGCCCAATGCTTTCTGGTACAACATGTTGTCAATGAAAAACATCAACAGAACAGGTTTTCTCTGTTCATGTCTTCCACCCATAAGTTTAATGCCTTTTCCACCTTCACTAGTACACTGTGACCTTAACTTTTGCAGTCTGAGGCGCGACAGAAAAACTAGCATGGATTTCTTTTTCCTTTTTTATAATTTCATGGATAGAAGATTCGTTCTTATTATAGATCTTCGCAACCTCAACATACGATTTCTTTTTCTTTCCTTACTAAATTGAGAACTTTCACCCTTTCACATAAAGGAAGCACTTTACAGCTTCTCTTTGGCATATCTGAATATCTAAGTAGCTTCACTACTCTTGCACTTTGGGGTCATTTTTTACATAAAATAAGGGTTACTTTGACCACAAGGACAGGGATACTGAGACAGTCAGTCTGAGAACCTAGAGGTGACTAAGTGACTGATGGGCGAGGAGCATATGCAACCTGGATACACTGACAACGGAATGATTCATGTCCTTGGAGGGACGGAGTGGGACTCTCGAGTTTTCATCATGATACTCAGAACAGCACACAGTTTAAAACTTATGAATTGTGTATTTCCTGAATTGTCCATGTAATATTTTTGGACCCTGGTTTTCCATGGGTAACTGAATTGAAACTGCAGATAAGCCGGGACTGCTATATTTGTTTTTAAGTGTGGAATTTGATCTGTATATATCTCAGTTACTGAGGACTCTATTTTGCCCAACTTGGCTCCTTACCGTTTTGGTGTTAATTTTGTTTTTCACAGTGTAGTATATTTCCCTTTTGCAGTAATTATTTCTCATTTTGCCTTTTGAAAAGAACTTGGCATGTATTTACTTGTATAATAATAGCCAATAATAAAAACGAGTGTGCTATTTTCTTTGTGCCAGTTGGAGAACTAAGTATTTTATAAATATTAACTCTTGACTCCCACAATAATCCTTTAACTGTATACTGTTATTATCTCTATATTATGGACGATAAAACTGAGGCACTGAGAAATTACATACCTACATAAAGTCATGCAGCTTGGGGGTGGCGGTGCTCAAATTTGAATTCAGGTAGCCTGACTCCAAAACTGGACTTTTAGTCATGAATCCCTCCCGCCTTGTATATGTACTCGAGTATCTCTAACAGATATGTATTCATTTCCTATTTGCTGCAGTAAAAAAATTATTCAAACTTAGTGGCTTATAACACAACTTCATTACCTTTCAGCTCTGTAGGTTAAAAGTCTGATGTGGATCTCAACGGGCTAAAATCAAGGTGTTCAGAGTCTGTGTTCCTTCGGGAGAATCTGTTTCCTTACCTTTTTCATCTTCTGGAGGTTGCCCACATTCCTTGTCTCATGGTCCATTGCTCTGATTTCAAAGCCAGTAGTGGAGGTTGAGTCCTTACCACATTGCATCATTTCTGACCTTGCTTCCATTGTCGCACCTTACTCTGACTATTCTCTCTCTCTCCCACTTACAAGGACCCTTGTGATTACATTGGGCCCACCCAGATAATCCAAAATAATCCAAAAGATCAGCTCATTAGCTACCCTAATTCCATCTGTAACCATCTGCCATTTAACCTAACATATTCACAGGTTCCAGAGATTAGGGGCATGGGCATCTTTGTGAGGCCATTATTCTGTCTACTACAAAGTATTAGAGTTTCTATCACACTGGTGGCCTCCCTGGAATTCTTTCTTCCAGTTCCCATTTGGTATCGCAATTCTTAAGAATTATACCTTCAGTGCTCTAGAAAATTATCACTAGATAGATTACTAAAGCTTACTTTGGTGTACTTTTTCGAAGTTTTGCTTCTGTGTGTTTTGAAATATTGCTTCTATGTTGAAGTATTGCTTCTATGTTTTTTGAAAAAATAACTTAGTTATTCTTTCTTCTTGGACTTAACCCATAGCAGGTTTTCTTTAACTTTATTCTACCAAATTCCTTAAAGTCTTTACCAGAGAGGCTTTTTACTGTGGTTTGACTTACACTGATAACAAAAGGATAATTGAATTTTAAAATTCCAAGCTAGAAACGTTTTGAAGTGAGAGGATTTTTAGGCATAAGGAAAAGATCTTGAATAATCAGAATAATACTCTTAACTTTATTTCTTATATGTAAAAAAGAATATTTTTACAGTCATATTACAGGTATTGTTTAAATATAAATAATATGAGAAGCCGACATATTCCATAAAACCAGGAACAAAATAGAGATAAGAGTGCTTACCGAAAGTATTATTTTACAGGCAAAAAGTTTCAAAACTCCAACAATAAGAAGCATCACACCTTTATCAGGAACTCCAGGTCTGTTATATTATAGCTGAAATATCTTTTTGGTTTGTGGTAATTAATTTACTTTTTGCTGTATAAAATTACCATAATATCTGAAAATGTATAAATAGCATTTTTCTGATTAAATAATAACTCCCAATGATTTTTTAAAACCATGATTCTTAATGGCTGCATATGAATGTACTATAATGTATTTAACTTTCCTTCTATTGGACATTTAGCTGGCTTCCAGTGTTCATTATAACTATAATCATATCAGTTTATAATTCCAATAGGAATATGTGAGAATGCCTTTTTCTGTAACCTTGACAATTCCATGTACTATTTTTTCAAGTATTTATGTGAAAAATGTACTAAGTTTTTAAAACAATTTTCCAGTTCTTTGATTTATATAATTAAATTTATTTTATATTTACTGACATTTGTTTTTCTTCTTTTATAAATTACCTGTTAATCTCCTTGGTTTATTTTAAGGGGAGTCAACTCTTATTAGATTACAAGAATTCTTTATATTTTAAGGATATTAAGCATTTATATGTCATATATGTAGGAAATAGTTTTTAATTTATCATTTGCTTTTAAAATGATTAATGGTTTTTCTGTCATTTAGACACTTTTAATTTTTTTTTTTTAAAGATTTTATTGGGGAAGGGGAACAGGACTTTATTGGGGAACAGTGTGTACTTCCAGGACTTTTTTCCAAGTCAAGTTGTTGTCCTTTCAATCTTAGTTGTGGTGGGTGCCGTTCAGCTTCAAGTTGTTGTCCTTTCAGTCTTAGTTGTGGAGGGCGCAGCTCAGCTCCAGGTCCAGTTACCATTGCTAGTTGCAGGGGGCGCTGCCCACCATCCCTTGTGGGAGTTGAGGAATCGAACTGGCAACCTTGTGGTTGAGAGGACGCGCTCCAACCAACTGAGCCATCTGGGAGGCAGCTCAGCTCAAGGTGCTGTGTTCAATCTTAGTTGCAGGGGGTGGAGCCCATCATCCCTTGCGGGACTGGGGGAGTTGAACCGGCAACCTTGTGGTTGAGAGCCCACTGGCCCATGTGGGAATCGAACCGGCAGTCTTCGGAGTTAGGAGCATGGAGCTCCAACTGCCTGAGCCACTGGGCTGGCCCAGACACTTAATTTTTATTATTCAATTTGTAAATCTTAACCTTTGTGTTGTTTTCCCTCATTTTTATGTGGTAGAAGATGCCACAATCCCAATTACCGTGTTTCCTGAAAATAAGACCTAGCTGGACAATCAGCTCTAATGCATCTTTTGGAGCAAAAATTAATATAAGACCCAGTCTTACATTATATTATATAAGAACTGCAGCATTAGAGCTGATTGTCTGGCTAGGTCTTATTTTTGGGGAAACACGGTACATAAATGTTACATACGTTTTCACTTATTTTTCAAGAGTTTTATTTTTTTATAATTAATTTTTATTTCACCTAGAATTGATTTTGTTTTTTAGTATAAAATAGGGACTCTTATTTATATTTTCCAGTTAACTCATCCATGACCCAAGTGATATTTATTGAATAATTCATCCTGTCTTCCATGAAACACCTCTTTATAAATATTTATAGATACTTCCATAATACTATCAATATTTATTTATATTTTATTGTATTTGCTAGAACTTTCAGAACAATGCTAAGCAATGGTGGTAAATGTGAAATATAAATGTTTAGATGCTGGTTGTACTGGAAGAACTTCGAATGTTTTGATATTAAGTATGTGGGTATATGGGTAGATAATCTTACACAGAACTTTTTGTTTGTTTTTAGGTACATTAATAACAATCCAAGGCAGAATCTTCACTGATGTCTATGGAAGTAATACTGCACTAAGTTCAAATGGGAAAAATGTTAGGATTTTGAGGTAAATTGTTGATGTGGAAACATATTTTTATAACTCATAGCTAGGATATGATATTTGAAAAAATAATGGTCAATTATATTAAAAACCACTACAATGGTATTAACCAGTGTTTTTTTCAGCCATATTATGGAAAGAAGAACAGACTGTTAGATGATGCGTTGACATGGAAGCAGTAGCCAATATGATTTTCTTTATTGGTCTGACAGAATTCCTTCTTTTTCTGTGGTGGATTTTATTACTAGAAGGCACATGGAGGCAAGTGCTAGAGCAATTGAGTTAAAGTCACAGATCTTTAATATTGGAGAATTTTGTTACTTAATCTAACTGCCTCATTTTGCACACATAACAGAAGAAAACAAACACATGCTGAATCCTGGAGGTCCAAAGCTTCGTCACGGTCAGGAGGAGAACCCAAGTCTGCTAACACATAATTTGGCATTTTTTCTTCTGCACTGTGGTGTACAGGAGAGTGCTAAAACGAAAAACCATCAATAACTTATTAACAGGCTAGAGTTTGAATCCTGGTTCTTTCATTTACCAGCTATGGACCAGATGGTAATATTGGTTAGTTATTTAACATCAAAAAATCATTGGAAACAAGGATTTTGACTAGCATTCTCTTCCTATAGCATAGATGGGACTATCTCAGTCCTGCCTTAAAAGACTGAAAGTCCTGTTCATTTCCTACAGAAAGGAGTGCAGATATCATGGCTTTCAAGGTGTTCCATGCATATTGAATACATATATAAAATGGATAAATTAAATAACAACTCAGGTAACATACATACATTTGAATATATAATTTTATGAAACATGCAATTTGAAAGGTTTTACTAAATGAAATAAAACTGATTTATCTGGCATTCTATGTCATAAAACTCTGAATTAAATAACATTTGTGTGAATCTATAATCTGGAAATATTCATATCAATTCCTTATAAATAAGAAGAGAACTACTAAATAGGGAAACAAATATTTGACATTTTATGTAGAGTTTTTCATATGTAACACAGATAAAGATTTTGTTTGCTACCGTGTAAGTTGAGTGTTATAAATGGTCTGCATTGTAATTCTTAGAGGGGGTTTACTAAATCATCCTTTCCTGTAATGATGCCAAGAAATAGAAAGTTTAACTTACAAAAATAGATTCCCTTTCCCCCCTTACTGTAGCTGAAATCACTTCTGTTTAATACAAAGTGATGGATGGAAATTATGTCATGAATTCACAGAATTGCCATCAGCAGGGACCTCAGAGGTCAGGCTACCCAGCCCTTTTACTCTAGAGACCTTGACATACTACATATAAATATAGAAAAGAATTTCACATACCTATTAATGGGAGGAGAGAAGACGTGAGAGCTGCATTTATCTCATTTCTACCATGTTAATTGTGACAGTAGGGCCCCCATGGCATTTCATTGTGCCTGAATTCCATTAACTGGGAGCAGTGGGCAGAGTCCTGGGCAGGAATTCAGGAGACTGAGTGCTCAAGCTTCTTCTGTTTCTCACAATCTAGTGAATTCAGACGAATCTCCAAATTCACACCAGGTACAAATTACAGAGGACATGCAAATGACTAAAGGATCTAGTGCCTACCAAGGAGCTTTTGGTCTGAAAGATCAGATGAGAAAAATTTTTAAATAGTGTATGTATTATGCCAACTAGTGTAGTGTTACCATACACAGGCAAACTCAGAGCACTGTGGGAGTTACTGTGGTTAAGGGCATACAGGGAGCTCACTGTCTGGGTTTGAATTCCTGCCCTACCCTTTACTGGTCACAGATTTAACACAGATTTAAAGCTGGCAAGCTACTTAACTTCCCTGCTTTAGTCTCTTTATCTGTATAATGGAAGGATAATATTTACTAACTCATCAAATAGTTGCAAGGATGAAACATAGTAAGTGCCTGTAAGTGTTAGCTGCTAAAATTATTATTTAGGTGCAGTGAGGCAGGAGATTAGAAGAATATGAATCCATAAATCTACAAGGGTACAGTAATTCAGGTTACTTTCTTTGCAAACGTAATGTAATGACCAAATGAAAGGATTTGTGTGTAAAATTATATCAAAAAGTTCAAAGTTCTCTGCAAACAGAAGTCCTTATATTTTAAGTTCAGGATTGTATCTGGTCTTATTTTGAGTCTAGGATTTGCTGTCACTGAAACTGGGTGGTTTATTATGAAGATGTGAAAAATACAATACTCATCAATAACCTACAGACCTCCAATAACCTAAGGGTTCTATCAACCTTAAAGCGATAGGTTGACTTAATCAGCTGCAGAAATGCTAAAATAGATGTCCTCTCTCCAGGCTTACCCTGCCCCTTCTCAGCTTCTTATTCCCATTTCAATGTCACTGATACTGGTAGATGTTCGTTTCATCCTGATTACTGTGTGGGGCCTCTGCTATGGACTTTGTTTAATTCCTATAGTATGAAACTTACTACAAAATTATCTTTTGTATTTAATTTCGTTGAACTTCAGATGGACGAGTCCCCATTATCTGTTTCTATGTTTTCTATTCCCATAGTACTCATCACTTACTAACACAGTAAATATGTTATGATTATCATGTTTGTTATCCATCTCCCCTGGTTAGAATGCCAGTCCCACAAGGGCAGGGATCTTTGTTTTGTTCATTGATGTGGTTCAGTACCTAGAGCAAAGCCTGCAACATAATAGGTGTTCAATGGTTGTTTGTTGAATGAATATGTGATGGGTAATAAATGATTGAGAGAAAAATTATAGGGTGGCAGTGAGTTGGTGGGAGGAGAGCATTTTGAAACAATTTAATAAACATAATTTGATCTTTTCTAATAAAATATTTATACAGAGTTTATATTGGAGGAATGCCCTGTGAGCTTCTTATACCACAGTCTGATAATTTGTAAGTAATTCAAATAATTTTTTTTGGAAAAATAAATAATAGATATAAACATACTAAGTTTAAATAGTAATTTCTGGAAATACCACATGAATGCTTTATAATATAGTATAAATTATAACATAGTAAATTAGCAAGAATTTATATACTTAGATGTTACCTGATATCATATCCCCTGTTGACTCCAGGATAGGATGATAAGAACTATTAGAGCATTATGAGAAATATGTTTTGCGAAATAGCTTTCTTTATCAAATAATTATTTTACTTGGTAGTATTTTAAACTCTTTAAGGGGAATATCAATAGGGATAGCCAAATTAATTACAAAATACTTAATTGTTCAATGAAGTTTTATTCAAATATCTTCAACCGAAGCTGGGAAACATTTTTATTTCACAGAAATTTTTGTTACAGCAATAGTTTCTATTTTGATAAATATTCTGCAATTCATATGATGTTTTTTTAAGGGAAACACAGTATTTTAAAACTTTAATGTCAATATAAGCTTTGAAATTAACATATATATTTTATTAGGTATGGTCTAAAACTAGATCATCCAAGTGGAGACATGGGATCTATGATTTGTAAGACGACTGGAACTTACATTGGTAAATGTTGATCGTCATTTTTCATAATTCTCAGAAATGCCTGACTCTATTTCCTTGTTTTGTGTTATCCTAGACTTCCCCTGAACCTTCATCCCTTTGTTAAAAATGATCATTTCCTCTTTAACTTGGCTTTTTTTCATTTTCATGTAAGCGTGTGAAAATTATCTTTTTCCTATAAGGTTTACATTTAAGATAACCTTCTTCAAATTACTTTTTTTCTTCTTTTGTCATCCAGCAGATTCTATGACTAATTTGGCTGTTTTTTTCTATAGCCTTAATTTTACAGTGGTTTTTTTTTCTCCCCTTGCTATGTATTCCACACACTTAAACCTTTTAGCTCTTGAATGAGCTTCACTCCCTTCTTGCCTTTGCAAGCTTCTCATCTTGAGAATTTCAGATACAATGTCTTGTTTTCGAAAAGCCTTCCCTGGTCCCCTGCCTTACATTCTTAGTTCACTCCCCTTTTCTGTGATAGCTTTGTCACAATTTGTAGTTGGTTTTCTGTTGGTGTCATGGCTCCTGACTGACTGTATCCTCCACTAGACAATATGCTCTGTTAGAAGAACAAACTGTGCTCTCTCCCTGAATCTCTGAACCGCTCACCCAATTAAATAGCTGTTGAGTAGACAAAAGAAATTCAAGGGTAATATGGTTACATATGTGTTCTTTTATCATTCTTCTTTCATTATTATATTTTGTCGGGTTTTTCTGGTTATAACCTTGAAACACCTTCGTATGTAGTATTAAAATAGTAGATACTTTTTCAAGGTAGTTCCGTTGTCATTTCTTTGAGGATTAATAGATGTGTAATTACAGTTTTAATTTTAAGTTTCTTTGCTTTGAAATCAGCTTTATAATATCTAGTTACTGTTCTCCTGTGTTTGGGAATTTAATTGATTGTGTATTTTAATTAATTGCAGGTCATCACAATGTCAGTTTCATCTTGGATAGTGATTACGGAAGGTAGGTCATTTTATAAGTAATGATTTTCATAATTGATTCATAAAATAAAACTGTATATTTACTTTGTGCTATAGATCCAGAGATTAATCACTAAAAAATTAATCACTTTCTTCCCACAAATTAACATTTAAGGGGTCTGTAACTCCCTTTCATTCATAATTTGTGCCTCAGACATGGCCTTTCAACTATTGGGAAATCTAGCATTACCTAAAGCAACAAATTAGAAAAAAAAATTCGATTAGGATATTGAAGAGTGTTATTTTATGTCTTTGGCTCTTCTGACCTAATTGTAATTCTTTTGATAACTAAGTAATTCATTTTTTATTTGACCTAATGTAAGAATGAACAACACCTACAGTTAACATTACCTGATAAAGTTATTCTTTTAAAGTGGCAAGACATACAGAGTTGTGAAAGACAGTAGTTACAGCTTTCAGTAGTCTGTCTTAGCATCAATGTTAATAACTTGTAGTTATCATTTTTAATAAAAATAGAACTCATTTCCAGGTATCCTACATCCTAATATCAGTAAGAAAGACTGTCAAATGTTTATAGAAATATCAGCATATGCAAATGTCAACATGTTGCAAACCTTGTATTATAGATAATAATGATAATGAACATTGAGTGGCAACAACAATGCTAAGTACTTTACGTATATTTAATACTAATTTAATACTCCCAAAGAACCTATAAAATTGAGTGATATCATCCACCCTGTGTTGCATACTGAGGAAAATGAAACTTAGGAAGGTTAAATAATTTGCCCAAGGATTTTCAACCAGTAGGAAGCAGTGCTAGTATGTGAACCCTTCAGTCTAACTCCAAGCTGAGTGTTTAATTTCAGTATTCTGCCGTGGCTAGTGGAGGGTTTCAGCCACAGAACCATATCTCATCATGACTCAGGATTCTCTATTATGGTAGGATCACCCCATTCCTGGGTACGTTTGCAAATGTGTGGGGACATTTGTTGACTGTCATAGTAACTGGGACATGCTAATGGCCTTTCCTGGGCAGGAACATGCTGTGCCAAATCTAAGTGCATTGTTCTGCACAAAATATCCTGGCATCACCCACTGAGAAAATGAGTCACTTAACAGAAATCCAGATAAATCACATTATTTAGCCATCTGATACTAATATAACTGCAGTAGATCAATAATAGGATAAGTCTGTTGATTTCTTTGTTGTCTCTGATGAGTGACTCAATGATTAGAACTTTGAAGAGAATGGTGATTATTACAATCAAAGATGTTATTCCTGGTTAATGGATGCAGACTGCAAGAGAAGGATGCATGGAACTGCAATTGAATTAGTAAGACCAAATCCACTATCATTGTATTTAGAGATAATCTAGTTCTAGACATCTAGAGGCAATAGGTTTGTAATAATGTGATGCCTGAGCAAGACACTTTATTATAGACTGGTATAGACAGGACCAAAACCATGAAGAATATTATAATTCAAGGACAAACTAGAGTGGATGATATGTAAATGGTACTAAGATTTACCTTGGTGATTTACATGAGGCAAATGACTTGGAGTCCCATGAGTTAACTGTTACTTTCTGCAAGGACATGACATATTTACATATAACTTGATAATACAGAACAAAAGGGTTTTATTGAAAATATTGGAAAACCATATTAAAAGCAACAATTACCAAGTTTAATATGATTTCTTGAACTGTACGAGTATATGATTCTTTTATGTTCTCAATGTCATCTTCCTAAGGTGAGAAAGATGAATTCTTAGTTCTGAGGCTATATGAAAAGTATTAATTGCCAAATCCATCTTATGTCTCTCAGAGAAATAATTATCCAAATATAGAAGTGATCAAGCTTGAATGTGATTGATAAGTATACATAAATCAATATGCTACATTAACATGTCTCCAAAATTCCAATTTAAAAAGCCAGCAAATTTGCTCATAATATAGGGAAGTACATACTACATAAAATTGTTGATTCTGTGATCTTGACTTATAATTTCTTTTTTTAAGCAAATGGCTGTATTTTTATATTGTCTCAGAATTGATGTAATTGTGTTTCTATATAAAACAATCTTAGGAAATTAAGAGAACTATTAAAATACGACATGTATACTTAAAAGCCTAGTTTTAAGGTTACATGGCATTTAAAAATGTTCAACATTTTATAAATTATAAAATACACATTTTACAAATTTCAGGGGCGCTCTTGAATATCCAATGAACCAATTAAAGACCGTTGTGGTATCCATTCTATATTTCTTTTAATAGCCTACCTTCTTTTCTCTTTCACCCAAGTTCAGACAACAGCTGTTCCAAACTGATAAGGTTCGGATGAGGCTGCCTTAATTGAGAAATGCCTAATCATTATCAATGAATTAGTGAAAATCACCTCAGTGTCATACCAAATAAATTACATTCCAATTTTATATCAGGAGGCAATTTTCCCATCAACTTAAGAAGCAGAGTTAATTTTTCAGATGCAGGGTCTGACCACAGACAGTATTGTGCATCATTTCAGATCTTTAGGAAATGTACTAAAAGGCTTATAACATAAAAATATAAACTCCAGTATGAACTTCTTAAATAACTAATTTAACATAACACACTTCCAGGGACTCTTTAGTTTTCAAATGCACGTTATGATGCCTGGATTCGATTTAAAGGGGGTAAACTGTTGGTCTCCACTACAAGATTTGCATTATCCTTTTATTAGGTTGGTTCAAAAGTAGTTGCAGTTTAAAAGGTTAAAAATAATTGCCAAAACCGCAATTACTTTTGCACCAACCTAATAGATTCTAGTTCAGTGTATTCTAATTATGATGAATGAGTTTGAGTCTTAACATTTGAATTTCTTAACTTTTCTAATTATGAATGTCATTGAAGTCATTAAGGGAACAGCATTTCATTTCTAGGGTCAGATTCTTTCCCTTCTCAAACCCTCCAGGCTATGGAAATGCAGGTGTGGACCTATAAAAAATATTGAATAAGCTCTGTGTTTATTAAGCATGACAACGCTGCTGGGTTGTTGTTAACTTGCTCTCACCGGTTTGTACTCTCACACAAATTAGTGGCAGGAGAGAACTGTGTAGTACATAGTTCGGGAGCAAGGGCTCTGGACTCAAACTGCCTGGGTTTAACTTCTATTTCTGCCACTTAATCTTTTTGTGATCTTTGTGGCATAAGTGAGTTCTTTGAGTCTTACCTTCCTTGTGGGGTTGAGGTAAGAATTAAAGGGCACAATAAATTAAAAGATTTTTAAAAATCTTAAAATAAGCTTAAAAGTCTTAGCATGATACCTGATAAGTGTTCAGTGTTAGTTATTGTGACACTGAAGAGAGAGCAGGGTGGGCAGTGGAACAGCCCAGCCTTTATGAAAGGTTATCCTGTTTTTTTATGGTGATATAAATTCTTACTTTATGGAGTTACAATTCGCATGTAATAAAATGCACATATTTGAGTCCTGACAAATGTGTATTTGTGTAGTATTTCTATACTTCTGTCGTTGTGTAACCAATAAATAAGTCAAGATACAAAACATTTTTGTTTTCCCCAAAAGTTCTGTCCAGCTCCTTTGTAAATTATGACATGATTTATATTACTAAAGTAAAAAATTAAATATTTTCCCAACAAAGTTTATTTGTAAAGTAAGAATTTTTAAACTTTTTTTTTTTTTAAACAGGAGTTACCCACAAAAAATGGCATATTTTGTTTCTTCTCTGAATAAAATTTCAATGTTTCAAACATATGCAGGTATGTGAATTTCTGTCACTCTGTGTGTTTGTGGAAGGGAGAGAGAATGAGAGAGAGATGTGTATACTTCATTTCATCAAGTCAACAATAATAATGGCTTAGAGTGTAGTATATTATTTTGTGTACTTCTAAGAAGGGAAAATCGCCTGAGACGGGGAGTCTAATAGGAAACCCTGTCATTAACCCAAGACCCTGGAGACTACATTCCTAGTGTAAGGTTGATTGGAAAATAAACTTATACTGAAAGAGACAGAAGGGAAACTTGCACACCTCAACTTTGGCTGCTGGTTGAGGGAGGGGAAAAAAAAGTTCCATTGTCAATTTAAACCACATGCCAATACTCTCAGATATATGCTCAGTATGGTCCAAAAGAATCCTCAAGCAGATTGAAATTTATTTTAATTTTTGAAGGTCTCAGGTTGGTAGTACCCTTAGAGTGCCAGAAGCAAACACAAGTCCTCCTGCAAGAATTATATTTCCATCCATGTCAGGAGTGATGGAAGTGGCATATTCAGATTTCGAAGATGTTCAGTGTGAAAGAAAATATGTCTTGGAATCAGTTAAATATGACACACCTTGGTTTTTCTATAAATTTATTTAATGTGAAACTCATATGTAAGACTACATAGAACTTTGATGGAACCAATAAGAATAAATTTTAATAAGAATCTACCGTATGGCGTGCGCTGGCCCCATTTACTAATATACTTAAAACTTTTATATATAAAGCCACAAGAATTCCAATCATAAGTAATATATTACTATATGAGAAAAATAATATAAATTTAAGATGTTGGCCCATAAATAAAAGAAAAATTCATTCTTCAAGAGTGCAGGGGACGAAGAGGTGTTCTCCTGCTTCCCTACGTTTTCTTTTCAAACCGCACATCTGTGCTCAGCCCAGGTTTTCCTTACTCCCCGAATCCTCCCATTACCAGTGTCTCTATAGTACCAATCACCACTAAAGCCTGGTCCCAGGGAGATGTACTGGTGGGTCTCTGTGAAAGCCATGTTTATTGTTCTCTGCAGGATTACATTAGAGACAAAATAACGAAACACCTAATTCATTCATTCGGTAATGCAAAACCACTGGGTGCTATGGCTGGGTAATTTAGAAACATTTTAAAAGGCAAGCATTTGGGTTTAGGTGTAATATTTATAACATTTTATTTTATGTGCTTCCCCTCCCACTCCCCAGAGGTCACTGCGATTTCACCTTCACGAGGAAGCATTCAGGGTGGCACCATGCTAACAATAACTGGACAGTTCTTTGATGAGACGGATTTCCCAGTCAGAGTTCTAGTTGGAGGTATTTTTTCATGACTTTTTAATATATTACTTTATAAGAACAAATTGTGTCTTTTCTTTAATAATTTGTTAGAAGAATAATAGTCTTTTCTCAGTTAATGTCTTAAATTTAAAGCTGAATGTTTTTACATAGGGGCTTGATATTTGTCCTGCTGCACCTGTGCAGTGAGAGCCACTCCTTGTAGCCTTGCATGATCAGATTGGTACCAAAGGGCATTGTGTGGGAGCATCGTGGCTGCCATCCACAAATTCTTTGCCACACTTAGAGACACACACCCTCTATTTAATGGACTCTTAAATGTTCTTCTTGAACTGTTCTTACTTCTTCATGGATTGGCTAATTATGAGTAAATTCAAAGTAGTATTCGGGGATACTCTCCTCATCCCCTTTTACGATACAGTGCCTTGTCTGGACATCAGTACTTACTAATGATATTGACCTTGGAAAGAGCATCAACTAATGCGTTATATGGTCACAAATGTACGTCAGGCTTGGTTCTCTGGTTATGCATCACTTTTATGTGTCTGGTATAGATCTGTTCAAAGGTAGGGAGCTATGCAGCTTAAAGGGGAGATTGGGGTAAATATAATAATGGGGATCTTCCCAGTCAGTCATAGTGACCTAACTTACCTTGATGGGCAGGGGACAGCCCATGCACCTGGCACATACTTTTTCTCACACAGCCCTGTCTGCTTAGTATTTTCTACATTTAAGGAATCTGCTCATAAGCCAGCCAAAATGTGATTTCAAGGAGAGAAATTAATATAAAGCAACCTTATCTAACATTTCCATAATGTCTTTCCTATCCATATGAATGCTTGTTCGTCACCTGCATAAATATTAAGACCTAGGCCATAAAAGTTTTAAATTTCATATACGTTATTTTGATATTTGAAACATAATAAATATGCTTTAAATATTAAAATGAGGGGCATAAAATATTTTTAATTTATATAATATGTTTTATGATCTGATATGATACAGTTGATATGCAAATGTACATGCTAGTTTTTATATCTCATTGCCATTAATGTGATCACTAGATTTGAGATTTTGAAGCTTCAGTAATTTCTTGAAAATAATGATTTTTTTTTTTTTGGTTAATCTTCCTTTTGCTCCAAATGAAATAGGCTAAATTGGTTTAATATACTGTTCAACTGTACTGTTTTCTAGTTCAATGATTTTGCATTACAAAGCATTCAAAATAGTGAAAGGTAGTGTCAAAGTATAAATCTTCCAGGCCACCAAACAAAACTTGGCAAAGATACCTTCCTCCATTTGCTAACCCTTGCCTCATTTCTCATGGGCTGTGATTCCCATTTCATTAAATACTTAATGAGGGCTGACCGTACATGAGGCCCTATGAGGGACAGATGGGCATTGAAAACATAGATTCTTCCCTGAAGTCTACTTGTGCTTATGTTAAGTACAATCATTCTCGTTTAGACTCTTGTCTGTTTTGGTTTCAGTCTGCCTGTGCAAATACCATTTACAAGTTATTATCCCCTTTGTTTTCATTTGAAGACCTTGAACTGAACCACCATTTACTTATTTATTTATTTACTTATTTATTTATTTTACCTAAGAGTACTGGGATCATCTGCTTTTGTAAATTCTGAACGTCATGGATTTAATTAACAACATTTCTCCAAGGAACAAAATATATGGCTTCACTTTGGACCCAGAAGAGAAATCTTTTTACAGTTATTTAGTTTTATCAAATTTTTTAAAAAAAATTTTAATTTTTATTGGGGAATATTGGGGAATAGTGCGCCCCTCCAGGGCCCATCAGCTCCAAGCCAAGTTAACATCCCTCAATCCAGCCATGGAAGGCGCCCAGCCGCTGTCTTCAATCTTACTTGCACAAGGCGCAGCCTACCATCCCATGCAGGAACCGAACCAGCAACCCTGTTGCCAAGAGCTCACGCTTAAACCAACTGAGCCATCCGACTGCCCCAGTTTTATCAAAGTTTTAATTTTGTTTCTCAGAAATTGTGAAATTCTATAACTCAGACTTGTGATATTTTGCCAAGAAAATGTTGCCTTATAGAAGTATGACGATTAATGAGTGGTAAACTTTAATGGAGAACATATAAAGGAAATGCAGACCCCCTCCAACTTTGGTTCTTGCTTGTACAACTTTGTTTTAATTTAAAAAAGTGCTTCAAGATGGCTGATGTGATTTGTATTCTGAAGCTCTGTAGTAATAGCTCTGTACCTTGCTTCTCTGTAGGTCAAGACTGTGATGTTTTGAATGTCACAGAAAATAGCATCTGTTGCAAGACACCCTCTAAACCTATTATCAGAACTGTATATCCAGGTAAGTTACCAGAAGAGAGAATGGCCATTTCACATTTACAAAAGAAGAATATTATTGACATACATCATTATGCTTTAGTCCATTCGAGCTGCTATAACATAATGCTATAGATTGGGTAGCTTATAAACAACAAACGTTTATTTCTTACAGTTTTGGGGGTTAGGATTGACATCCTAACCCCCGAAAACGTATTATCATGGTACTGGCAGATTAGATGTCTGGTGAGGACTTCTTCCTCATAGATGGTGTCTTCTCAGGGCTGGGGAGCTCAGTGGGGTCTCTTTTATAAGAGCACTAATCCCATTTATGAGGGCTCCACGCTCATGACCTAATCACTTCCCAAAGGTACCACCTCCTAATACTAACACATTGGCAGTAAATTGCAATATATGAGTTTTGGGGGGACACAAACATTCAGCCTATAGCAATTAGTACAAAGAAAATTATTTCAACTTTTTAGAATTTGTATTTAGAATTATAGTAAATTTTTTCCTAGGTATTTTTTCTCTATATATACTTTCCGGATTAGGAAATATTTGCATTAAAATAGCTGCATGGAGGCTGCACCCCTGGATGTAAGGCTGGCCTAAATTCCTTGGATACCCTACTGAACACAACACATCTCTATTGATAAGAGCATGATGGTGACTTTATTTCAAATTAAATGATGATTACTAAATGTTGGTACTGGATATGTGGAAAATTTTAAAATATGCCTTTTTCTAGTTAAAAAATGAATGACAGAGATTAAATCCTTACTTGTCTAGAGTTATTTAGGAGTGAGAAGAGGGAGAGAAATGGAACTCAAGTCTTTTTCACCTGTGGCCCAGTGAAAGTACAGCTGATGACCTTGATATCTACAATAATACCACTGAGATGCTTGCGTGTTGAGTAGAGTGTGTATCTTTTCTTGTGCACACAGTGAAATCGGTTCATAATTTTGTTAGTGGCTGATTTTTGAAGCCACATAAATTATGTTTATCAACCTCTTAAATTTCCTTGTTTTGACTGATATTAGAAAAAAATGACCAGTTTAAGAAAAGAATTTTGATATTTATAATTGATAACATCACAGAAAGTTGTATATATCAGAGAATGCTGCTGCTGTAAAGGTTGAAGTGTTCAAGCTTTTCTCTAACCCAACTCAGATGAAGAGGAGTAGCCATTACTTTCTAGATCTAGACATTCCAGACAAGCTGAAGGCTGCTGGGGGAAGGCATGAGCCTGTTTGTTATTGTATTTTAAGGAAGAAATAGTTAGATGGCTCCTTTAGTTCTTTTTTCTTTTTAAATTAAAGTTTATTGGGGTAACAACTATTAGTAAGGTTACATAGGTTTCAAGTGTACAATTCTGTAATACATCATCTATATATTATGTTGTGTGTTCACCACTCAGAGTCAGTTCTCCTTCCATCACCATATATTTGACTCCTTTCACCCTTATTTATCACCCCTCCTCCCCCCTTACCCTCTGGTAACCACTAAACTATTCTGATAAGGGGCTAATATGCAAAATATATAAGGAACTCATACAAGTCAACAACAAACAAACGAACAATCCAATTAAAAATGGGCAGAGGACCTGAACAGGCATTTCTCCAAAGACGATATACAGATCGCCAATAGACATATGAAAAAATACTCAACATCACTAATCATCAGAGAAATGCAAATTAAAACCACAATGAGATATCACCTCACCCCAGTTAGAATGGCTATCATCAACAAGACAAATGGTAAGTGTTGAAGAGGCTGTGGAGAAAAAGGAACCCTCATACACTGTTGGTGGGAATGCCGATTGGTGCAGCCGCTATGGGAGGCAGTGTGGAGATACCTCAAAAAATTAAGAATAGAATTACTATATCACCCAGCAATCCCTCTCCTTGGTATCTACACGAAAAATCTGAAAACATTTATCCGTAAAGATATATGTTCTCTAATGTTCATGATGGCTCCTTTTTTGATGAGGCAAAAGCTTAATCACAGGGTTTACACTGGCCAAGTGTAGGTACACCTTAATGAGAATATTCTCTCTCTGATTCTAAGAAAGTGATGAAATCCTTGAGTAGAAGTAATATTTTTTAAAAAATAAAAAGAAATACTGACAGAAATCTTAAAGCCAACAGTACCGTCCTTTGATTAGTTGTAAGCCATTCATTGAGTAACTTTTGTGTCAGAGAGTAATTAAAACAAAGGTTTTGTAATCATATGGTCTGAATCTTGAAGTTTTGAGACTTAACTATATAAAGCAACATCAGTGATGTCATAGGTAATAATTATTATATTGTTATCTTAAGTGAAGCACTTACTAAATGTTAAGTATTTTACATATATTATGTACCGTGTTTCCCCGAAAATAAGACCTAGCTGGACAATCAGCTCTAATGTGTCTTTTGGAGCAGAAATTAGTATAAGACCAGGTCTTATTTTACTATAAGACCAGGTCTTATATAAATAATATATTATATTATATTATATTATATTATATATATATATATATATATATATATATATATTACTTCACTTCTCTGCACTTCAGGCTCCACATACGTGTGTATGTGTGTGTATATATGTATACATATATACACACACAGACATATATAAAATATAATCCTCAGCAATCATGCAAATAGTAATGTTATTCCATTTTACATATGTGGAGCCTGAGGGGCAGAGAAGTGAGGTAATAACAAATTGTACACTGTCTTAGCACTCTATCCTCTGGATAGAGGTACAGGTATGTGTAATTGTTTTGCTTACATACATGCTCTAAAAATGTGAATTGAAATAGAATATCTATAACCACCACCCAGACAGAAGGCCTTTAAGATAACACATCATAATTCTGATGAAAGGCTTCTTTTATTTTATTATGTCCAGGTGGGAGAGGCCTAAAGCTTGAAGTATGGAATAATAGCCGGCCAGTACATCTTGAAGAGATACTTGAATACAATGAAAACACACCAGGGTACCTGGGTGCCAGTTGGGTAGATTCAGCTTCCTATATTTGGCTGATGGAGCAAGACACATTTGCTGCACGACTCAGTGGATTTTTGGTGGCTCCAGATTCTGATGTTTATAGATTCTACATCAAAGGAGATGACCGTTATGCGATTTATTTCAGCCCTACTGGACTTCCAGAGGATAAGGTAGGGAAGCTAAAGAAAATTATTTGATATTATTAAAGCAATATGATAATCTTTATATATACATATACATAATTTATTCTAAACCAAAACCAATAAATATATGAAATAGTTTATGAGGTAAGTTTTCATGTGGTTGGATTCTTGGCTATTTTAACACTTGTGATACAAAATATAAAGTTGTCATAGAAAATCCATGACCTAAGAGAAAATGCTTTCCCATATCTAAATTTTATCTTCCATGGGAAAAACACATATATTTCCTTTACAAGTAAAATTTGTTTTTATTATGACAGAATTATAACTACAACAGAGGAAATTTGGAAAAGAATGAAAATATTTCACTATTGTACTCAGTCATGAAATGAAAAGTCTGTCATTTCCTTATATCTCTATTTTGTTTTCTACATAAATAGGATCATACATCCAATTTTATAGTCCTATTTTGTCATATTAGTATGTCCAGATGTTATTAAGTAATTTATGTAATACCATGTTTTATGACTGAATAGTATGTTATTGCATGGGTTTACTAAGCTCAGATCACTGTCTCCAAACTGTTAAGTTTCTTACTTCTGATTTTTTTATGACCATAAATACTACCTTATTGAACATCTGTATTCATTAAATGATTCTGTATTTTACATTATTTCCTTAGGACAACTTCATAAATGTGAAACTAATGGATTATATCAAAAGAACATTTTATGACTCAATATATATGGCAAGATTACCTTTCAAACTGGAAGCACAAGTTTAAATTGCTACCTGTGATATGAGGTTTTCAATTTTATCGTAGCTTGTCAGTATGCTTCCTCCAAAGATGGTTCATAATGAGAACCCAGTCTTCTTATTCTAGTATGCAGACCTATTTAGTGATCTTTGACATCTTTCAGAACTATTTTTAATTATCTCATTTTGATTAAATACTTCAAAGTTCTCCACAGAACAAAATAATATTTTATTTAACAATTAAAGCCACTCTCCTGGTTTGTGTCTTTCTGTTTTCCCTTGCAGTTGTAATTGTGGAAAAGCTGTGGTCTGTGCAGTACATTTTATATGGTGGTGTTGATGTTAGGGTGGAAGGAGTGAAGTGAGCTTTGCTGATTTTTAAAAATTCCACATCATCGTAGATAACAGATCTTAGAAGATAAATAGGAAGTAGTTTCGCATTTTCTTATTCATAAGAGTTCTAAGACTGACAGAACTGGTAAATAATAAATACTGAAAAGGTTTATTAATAAGGTTTTCTCTCTCTCTCCCTTCCTCCCTCCCTCCCTTCATTCCTTTTTCCCTCCCTCCATCCTCCCTCTATTTTTTTTTTTTTTTGGATAAGGTGAAGATTGCATATCATTCTTCGAATGCCAACAATTATTTTTCCAGTCCAACACAAAGATCTGATGACATTCCTCTTCAGAAAGGAAAAGAGTAAGGTTTTTTAAAATTATTGTGTGATAGCTAAAAATTATAACTTTATATCTAAAATTTTTAATTTGTTTTTATTGATGGAAGTGATACTAGTTCATTGGATTAATTTATAATTGTGCATTTGCTGTAATTTTATTAAATTTTGTGTCTGTATTTTCAAGAATAGTGGCATTCAGTTAATCAGGGAAATTTGACATCTAAATTATCCCTGTTGCAGAAATTGTAATTTTGTGAAATTTACTCAATCCTGTTTTCAGTTTTTTACTAGAACCTTTCAGTCAATCTGGTCATGTAATTTCTCTGTTCCTACACCTGAGTTCTTGAAAATTGCTGGAGGAAAATCCCCAAACTGTATGGGAGATGCCACAGTTATCGTATATTTATTATTCACTAATTTATTCCAGACCCTCGTCCAGGTACTGGAAAATTAATGCACAGGATGTTAGAATATATTCTATATGTCCTTATGGAATACATCATTTAGGGCTGAAAGGTCAAAGACAGAGAGTAATTGAAGGAATCATTCAAAAGCAGATAATCCCATTCAAAAAAATTCAGTCAGGATTCCTAGAAAACAGGAAAGTTAAACACATGATATATTAAAAGTAGCTATTACATGGAGAACATCAAAAGAGTCATTGAGATCATTTTCCATTTATCATTTATATCTGTTAAGATTTGCTACAGAAGAAACTACTCTTCAAATTTTAGTAGCTTAAAGTGACCCAATTTTATACTTGGCTAGGCGGTTCTTCTTGTCGTGGCTACTTGAGTCGGTGACTAATGGTCTAGGGTAGCTTCACTTACATATCTGGAGCCTTGCTTGGCCTGGTTGGAACTTAATTTGGGACATTCCTCTCCACATGGTCTGTCATCTTCCAGGAGGCCAGCCCAAACTTGCTATATTGGTGAATGGGTTCTCAGCAGTAAGGAGGGCAGTTCTTAATGCACACACTTTTCAAGACTCTGCCTGTGTAACTTTTGCTGGTATCCCATTGACCAAAGCAAATGGCCAAACCTAGATTGGGTGAAAAAAATAGATTTCACTTTTGATGGGAGGAAGTTTTTTGTTGTTTTTCTTCTACCACATCACTATTCTAGATATTGATGAGATTATGCTCATAGGCAGTGCCATGAAGATCTGATAGAATTGGACAGGAAGAGTTGGGATCTATGGTACCTGGGAGCAGTCACACTTACGTTCTCACTGAGGTTTTAGCCACAGTAAAATGGAGAAAGCATTGCATTGTTTTTTTCCTCTTCCTTCTACTCTCACGTCTTTATATACTTAAATATTTTCTCTTTCAACTAAGATCACTGGGCCAATTCAGGGTAAATGGAGTACCTAATTAACCCCTACTGCTATTCAGTGTCAGTTCACCTTCAGGCTTTTCCTTGGCCTTGAAAAATGAGTTCAGTTTACCTGCTTGGCAGGAGCACAGAGCTTGCATGAAAGTGACTCCTAATACATCTGCTGCCTGCACATGAGCTTGGAATTTACACACTGCTCTTAGAATGATGACTGTGAGTTCTGCAATTGAGGCCACTCTAGCTGGTTTATTGCACAGTGGTCCCTGGGACCTTCCAAAGGTAGCTCATATCGCCAGTTTATTCTACTCTGATAGTGTAGCCCCTGTCTAAGTGCATGTCTCTTTGGCCACCCTGATCTACTTTGAATCCTACCCTACCTACTGATTTTTAAATGATCTTTCACCCTTTAAAACTCTCTTAGTCTCTTATTCATATGAACAGAATAATAATATCTATTTTATAGGATTTTGTAAAGATTCAATATAATATCTGTAAAGTGTTCAGATTAGTGTCTACTACATAGAAAGTGCCTAATAAATATTTTTTAAGTTGCCAGGTAAGGATACAGAATATAATAGTTCTTCTTTGAGCTCTGCTCCTTGGTTAGTGTCGCCCACTGTGATTTGGTAGAGCTGGCAAACAGGTTCTCAGGGCAGCCAAGAGCCTGATGCAGTCCTTCAATATCAGTTCTGTGACGGGGATGTCTGAGAGCTCCATCATCCTAGACAGATGAGAGGTGACAAATGTCTCTCAATCAGAGTCCTTCATGAAATGTAGATACTTATTCTCTATTCTCTACAAGAGTATGTGTTGAATGATGCTCTTCAAAAATGGCAGCTGTAAAATTGATAGATATTTAGGTAAGGAAGCAGTAGCTTTGTACTCACCTGTAACAGTGGGTCAGTGAATGCCTTATCCTGGATAGGCAGTTGGATGATGGATAGGGGACCTCGGCAATCAAGAATTCTATATGTAGGTGTGAATCCCATCTACCTTATTGGAGGACCATACTCAATCTAATCAGTAAAGGTTTCCTGAGGCAATGTTTTATTTCTCAAGTAAAAAGTGGAGCCAATACTTGAGGAACATGAGAGTAGGAACTTTACATCCCTGATACATATAACCACTCATATACAAAATATATGACATGTCTAAGTCTGCCTGTCATTTTCTTAAAGTATTTAACCTCTGCATATCCTTTGTGTTTTATGCCAGGGAGTTTGTATTCTTTTAACTTTTATTAAATTTATTGGGGTGACATTAGTTAGTAAAATTATATAGGTATCAAGTGTACAATTCTATAATACATCATCTATATATTGCTTTGCGTGTTCACCACCCAGAGTCAGTTCTCCTTCCATCACCATATGTTTAACACCCTTTGCCCTTTTCTACCACTCCTCTCTCCCTTATCCTCTGATAACCACTAAACTGTTGTCTCTGTCTATAAGTTTTGGTTTGTTTGTCTTGTTTGTTTGTTGGTTTCAGTTTTATATCAGATATAAGTGAAATCATATGGTTTTTGACTTTTACTGACTTATTTCGCTCACCATGATAATTTCAAGATCCATCCATGTTGTAGCAAATGGCAGTATTTCATTTTTTCTTATGTCTGAGTAATATTCCATTGTATATATGTACCACATCTTCTTTATCCAATCACATGTTGAAGGACACTTTGGTTGTTTTCATGTCTTGGTCACCATGAATAATGCTGTAATGAACATAGGGGTACATATATCTTTATGGACAAATGTTTCATATTTGGGGGGTAGATACCCAGAAGAGGGATTGCTGGGTTGTATGGTAATTCTATTCTTAATTTTTTGAGGAACCTCCATATTGTTTTCATAGTGGCTGTGCCAATTTACATTTCCACCAGCAGTGTAAAAGGGTTCCTTTTTCTCCACAACCTCTCCACCACTTGTTATTACTTGTCTTGTTGATAATAACCATTCTAATAGGTATGAGGTGAAATCTCATTGTGGTTTTGATTTACATTTCCCTAATAGCTAGTGAAGTTGAGCATTTTTTCATATCATAATCTACAGTGTAATTTTGTTTAAGCTCCTTGAGGATAAGAATTAGTATCTTTCTCAATAAATATTTTGACAAAGTGAATGAATTAGTGGGAACAACTCTCAACTAAGGCAGATATCTTACATACTTCATTTTATTTTAGCAAACCACTATGAAATTTTTAATATTTTAATATTTAAAATCAGAAATACTACAATATAAATCATTTAACAGGCAGGTAATTTATATAGTATTGAAATTTTATTCATTGCAAAAAAATCATGACAAGTGCTCTGGAGAAAATGTTATATTTATTAGTTACTTTATTTTTTAGATATTACATTGAAATCTTGCTACAGGAGTATCGACTAAGTGCTTTTGTTGATGTTGGACTGTACCAGTATAGAAATGTCTACTCTGAACAACAGACAGAAGATGCAGTAAATGAAGAACAAGTTATCCAGGCTCAGTCAACAGTTGTCCAGGAAGTACAGGTTTGCTATGATTATAGACCCACCTTATAGAAAGTGAATGTTCAAAGATAGGAGTTCTATTTGGTTATTCAGTTTACTAGATAAGATACTGTTTTGGGGGAAAGTGGTCATGGAAAGTTATTGGATTGTTGCTTGGTATGTTGGTATTATAAACTAAAGAGGCTGTTACATAAGACAACCATTATTTTATAATTTGCAGTAAAACAGGGCAATAAAGAGACATTGAATAGCTGTATTATGATGCTTTTAAAATATATTTTTCTTCATAGTAAAGATATATATATTTTTTATTGAGAAATAGGTTATAACATTGGAAAACTGGGAAACAACTAATGCAACTAAGGAAGTTCAGAAGATCACAGTAACCAGCCCATGTATAGAAGTTAATTCATGTTCACTTTACCAATATAGATTAATTTATAACAAGGAAAAAACTGGTAAGTGACAAATAATAAGGAAGATTTGATTTGTCTTTATGTATGTATAATTATAAAGAGGTATTTGCAGTTTGCAGTAGTAGTAAAATTCTAATACCTGGAAAATATAATTTTAATATTATGCTTGACAGAAAAGCAGAAAGCTATATTAGATTATAAAGAAAAGCCTTAAAAGACTGTGATAAAAAATGGCATCAATAAAAGCATAAAGAAATAAAACCATGATATATATTATCATTTTCCTCTATTAGAATCATGATAAATGTATATCTAAATTCACACAAGGATTTTATATGTTTGTGACTCAGATGTAAGTTAATAGAAATTAAATTCATCGTTATAGAAAAGTAAAACATTTCTTTCAATTTCTCAAATTAAGTGGTAGACCCTTAGTAATTATCTGTGAATACAGATAGCAATTATCTGTGAATAAAAACATTGTATTTCTATATAACAAATGCTGAAAAAATAATCTTTGCTCTTTCTGTTAATTGTTTCAATCAGTAAATATTGATGAGTGTTTAGTGTTTGCCAAATACAGTGCTTATTACTATGGGAATATAAAACAATAAAATATGAGCCCTGGCCTCAAGTTACTAAAATCCAATGAAGAAGTCAATATTATTGGACTTGAATCAATTTCAGAACACAATTTCATTAAGTGATGACTTATATGGTGCAGAGTATGAGTGCTTTAAAAAATTCAAATATGAGACATCACTGTTGGTTGTGGTAGTGCAGAAAGATTTCAACTGTTCTTTTATTATTTTTTTCAATTCATCCAAGTCTTCCTACCTGCTGATGCTTCTGACATCCTGCTGCAATCAGCCTTAAATGACCTTTGGTCTTTAAAACCAGACGCAGTTCAAGTAATAAGAACAAAAAACCCCCAAAATTACATTTACACGATAACGTTTATTTCAACAAGAGGTAAGCATGTTTTTCACTTTACAGTTCTCTAAAGTTTTCCTTGGAAACAAATTTGTATCCTGTGCAGCACAACTGGAAGAGGTAAAAACTCCATAAAATGAGAGAGGAAAAGAATTAGATTGACAGCCTTGATCAGTTTTAGAAAAAATAGAAATGAAGTGGTTAATTTTTTCTTTGTAATTTATATTTCAGTTGTATGTCCAGAAATGTACAACTTCAATTCATGAGCAATATACTATCTGTATATACTACAAATGTGCTATCAGTATAATACTCTACTTTATAAATTAACAAAAATTAGTGAAGATATTAATTAATATCTGGGAGTAAAATTTAAGTAAGTCAGTATTTCCCAGGACACACAAGTTGGGCCAGATTTTGCCTGATGAAAAGATTCTGTGATCAAATTCACTTTGGAAACACTGCTTACCATGACTTCTACTTGTAGACAGACAGAGCTTATTCAAACATTAAAATCCCTGAGGAGTCCTGCAGTGAGAAACAAAAAAAAAAACAAACAAAAAAACAGTTCACCTGTGTTTAATGCAACATTTTCCAAAGTTATTTGACCTCTCTACCTTTTATTTTCAAGTAATAGTTGTTAACTTATTAATGTTTCATATTTTCAAGTCTTAAAGCCTTGTTTAGCAACCAATTTGGGTTTTGGAGATACCTACCTCATGAAATAGGTCCCTGAATATACGTATTTATTTTTTGGGGGGACAATCATTATTTTCCAATTAATTTAAGTAAAATGTTACTTCAATGTTTGTCTCATTTTATGAAATTATTTATTTGATTATTGAATGGAGTGTGAAGAATTATATTTAACACAAAGTGAAGTTCTAAAATTTCCCCAAAAGTTAGATGTCAGAATACTATATAAATGAAAGTAAGGGCATCCATGTTCTCCTAGGAACTTATTTATAGATCAGAGAAATATGGTACCAAAATCATAACTGGGCAAATTCTAGAACTTTACCCAACAGAGAAGGTGAATAATATTCCACTAGTAAAGCATCCTCCAAAAGAAAAGAGACATCTGAGGGCAAGGCCTATTTTTCCCAAAGTAAAATTGTATAAACAGGCCTTGCAGCATAGGGCTGTTTCCTGAAATTCTGCTTTGTACCCTATTCATGACTAAAAAATAGCAATATTCCAGCCTAGCCCTTTACACTAAGACAGCGGTACTGGCACAAAACTGAAAGAACTTTTGGAATATTCTACTGCCCATTGATTTTTACCTCATGGTCCTAATACCTACTTCTGTTTATCTTATAATACTTCCTTTTAAGCAATGGAAACAAAACCTTAAAGAAATAGCACGTTAGCTACTATTTTCTTATTTCTGCTATGTATAAATCTGCTCAGATTCAAAGGTCTGCATTTTCCCATCATCCTTCTTTTGTGATAATGGAACTCAAAATAAAACCAGTTTTGTTAAATTTGAGTATCTACTATGGATCTATTGATATTTTATTAATCAACATCTTAAAATTCTGTTTGGTACTTTATTGCAGGAGACTTTGATATGCTCAGTTATGAAGTATTTGAAGGGTATAATATCACACTGGATATTACAGAACAAACCAAAGGAAAACCCAGTTTGGACACATTCACACTGAACTGGGATGGGATCACTTCTAAGCCTCTCACTCCAAGGTCATCAGAAGCTGAAGTATGCTCTATATTAACTTTGTAAACAGAAAGCCATTTAAGCATCACCTTTCATTAAAACACAGTTTAAGGAGTAGTAATATACTCTCCTACTTGGCATGATCGGTTGGAGCCGACCCATAACGAACAGAGAAGGGAGTAAATATCACAAAAACAGGGAATGAAAGGGGAGTTCTTAGATCTGTGCCAACAGGATCCAATGTATCTCCATAGCAGTCAGCTCTTCATAAGAAAGATTATTTGTTGTGAGTTACTGAATTTTGACAACTACCTATACAGTGAGTTTAAGTTAATATTTGTTTGATGATGAAAGATCATACGTCATCCCAAATCCTTAGTTCTAAATACTATTTATATCTGTGCTTTGCCAAAGGAGTAGATACGGAAATTATAGGAGCCCTCGTGAATGTGTACCGATTCCTGTGTAAAACAGAATTATTTATTATGTTTTAAATAGTCATAAACACAGACTGTCAGTATCTGTATCTCTTCTTTTGAAAAACAGAATACATCGGGTTGTATAGTTTTTTTCCAGTTAATTTTGAATTAATTTGGAAAACTATTCATTTGGAATCTGTTTAATTACGTGCTAATTCATTTTGGTTTGCTTCATCGTTCTCTTTAAAAAGCTATTAAACAAATATGTCTACCTTAGTAATAACTAAGTACCCTAAGGTTAACCAATTGAATGTAATGCTTGTCATTCTAAATTAAAACTCTAGAAAAAGTCATAGGACACTTACATTACCACATATTACTTATTTAGAAAATGATCTCATAATTATGGTTAAAATATGGGAATTATCTTATGAATATGTTACAACTAGGTAGTAGAATTACTAATGTTCTAACTCTTCATGAAAAATAAGTTACTAAAGTTCATATTGTTAATTTAGTTTCAGGCAGCAGTGGAAGACATGGTTAGTGCTAAGTGTCCACCGCAAATTACAAATTTTGAAGAAGGATATGTTGTGAAATACTTCAGAGATTATGAAACTGATTTTAACCTGGTATGGAATGTTTAATGAACTGTGAAACTGACCGAATAATAATTTATTTAAATGTTTGGAATTTTATCATTTTTTTAAGTAACATTTTTATTATTTATTTAATTTTAGTTAAATTTATTGGGGTGACATTTGTCAGTAAAATTTTATGGGTTTCAAGTATACACTTCTATAATACACCATCTGTATATTGCATTGTGTGTTTACCATCCAGAGTCAGTTCTCTTTCCATCACCATATATTTGACCCTCTTTTCCTTATTCTCTCTCCCCCCTTATCCTCTGGTAACCACTAAACTGTTGTCTGTGTCGATGATTTGTGGTTTCTTTGTTTGTCTTGGTCATTTGTTGCATTCAGTTTCATCTCCTGCATATGAGTGAAGTCATATGGTACTGAAAATCAGAAATGAACTCATAGCATAAATAGGGATAATTTGTGACAATAAAAACACTAAAGGGGAGGGAGTAAATGTCTGAATTAGCAAAGGGGAATGGAGATAAGATGCATGCTGGAGAAAAATGACTATTGTATATATGAAACTTTCTTTACATAAACTGAATGGTAATCACTCAAAAAAAAAATCCAGAACTGAGACACATAACAAAAAGAGAAAACAGAAGAAAAATATTATAGAATACCACCAATATAAAATATCAGGCAGAAACACAAAGCAAAGAAACAGTGAAGACACCAACCGACCAGAAACAAAAGATAAAATGGCCATAGGAAATCCTCATATATCAATAATCACCCTAAATGTAAATAGGCTGAACTCACCATAAAAAGGCACAGAGGAGAAGATTGGATCAAAAATAAAACCCAACCATAGGCTGCCTCCAAGAGACACATCTCAGCTACAAGGAAAAATATAGACTCAAAGTGAAAGTGTGGAAAATGGTACTCCAAGCAAATGGAATCCAGAGAAAAGCAGGTGTATTCATACTTATTTATATCTGATGAAACAGACTTCAGGATAAAAAAAAAAGTAACAAATTACAAAGATGGGCATTTCATAATGATAAAGGGGACAATACAATAAGAAGGCGTAACACTTATCAATATATATGCTCCCAATCAGAGAGCACCAAAATATATAAAGCAACTACCAACAGAACTAAAGGGAGAAACTGACAAAAACACAATCGTAGTAGGGGACCTAAATACACCATTGACAGCTGTGGATACATCATCCAAACAGAAAGTCAATAAAGAAGTATCAGCTTTAAATGACACATTAGACCAAATGGACATAATTGACATTTACAGAGCTTTTCATCTTAGAATATCAGACTATACAATCTTTTCTACTGCACATGGAACATTCTCAAGGATAGACCATATATTGTGATACAAAACTAGCCTCAGCAAATTTAAGAAGACTGAAATCATACCAAGCATATTCTCCAACCATGATGCTTTGAATTTGGAGATCAACTGCAAAAAGAAAGCGGGAAAAACTATAAATATGTGGAGATTAAACAACATGCTACTAAAGAACGACTGGGTCAAAGCAGAAATAAAAGGAGAAATCGAAAGATACATAGAAACAAATGAGAATGAAAATACATCATATAAAAATTATTGGGATGTAGCAAAAGCAGTATTAAGAGGGAAATTTATATCATCATAGGCCTATTACAAGAAACAAGAAAAATCCCAAATAAACAACCTAACATTACGTCTTAAAGAACTAGAAAAAAAGAAGAACAAGTGAAACCCAAAGTCAGCAGAAGGAAGCAAATAATAAAAATTAGTGCAGAATTAAATTAAATAGAGAATGAAAAGACAGTAGAAAAAAATGGCATTTCTTTTTTGAACTAGCATTAATTATCATTCAAAGTGAAATTGCAAACATAACTTTTTGGTAATGTCTGCCCTAACATCTCTTTGCATTAGAAAATGATTCATTTGTGAAAGCAGCATTTCTACCACACATGAATTTTCTTAATAGAAAGTAGGCAAGATGGACAAATATAAGATCTACAGGGTTTTTTGTGTGTTTTCTTCACTTGGATGCAGAATGTATCCCTTTTCCTCATTCGCTTCAGAGAATACAGTTTATAGTAGGGCATTTGTATAGTAAATTGTTTCCTTTGCTTTCTGAGTTCACCCTCTGGTCAATTAGTACAAGACCTAGTGATTATTTCTTTCTTGGTGAGATAAAAAGTTTTTATTTGTTTTTTTTTTATATATACAGCAAAGAAAATTTAAAATACACTTACCTTTCTAATTCTTATTTTAAAGTCTTGAGGAAGCCAGATAGTCACCATTTCCAAGTGAGTATCATCAGAATAAGAAATATGTTAGTTATTCAATTCAGATCAATACCCTAGAAATATACAAGTCCTTAAAAATGTATATAACGTGATGCTCTATATGAACCCATGTATTAGTGAAAAACGGGAAATCTTTCCACTTTAATGGCCTATGTTTTCAGCTTAATTTAATAAATCTATCTGCACTTGGGTTCTCCTATCTTGAATGTAGTACCTGCAGCCGTGGGGATTGTACACATAATTTACATTATATTCCTTTTCTCCTTCATCTTCCATCATCATTACAACACACATTCTTTGTGCCACTTTCGCCTGACTATTTGTGTTTCACGACACTGCTCTCTCACATCGCTACTTCTTTGCACTGATTTTATCCTCTTTTTGAAGCCCCTTGAACCCCTTTTCTTTTTAAGTAACTCCTGTTTAAAGGCAACTCATATGTCACTTTCTCTGAGTCATCTTTCTTGATGTTTTCTCTGAGTTTATGTGAGGCCTCCCTTCAGCCTTGGTTTTATAATCCTTGGGTCCTTTGTCTCAAACTGGTAGGAACAGTATCCTTCGCCATTTGAACCCTGAAGATTGAACAAGAAGCAAACACTTGAACAAACATACAAAAACTTGGCACACAGTGAACACTGAATAAAGATTTGTGGAAGGAAGGACTACATATCCTTGTGGAGTTCATAATATAGGGGAAAGATGAGGCTTGGGAAATAGTCTGATACAGGTACAAGGGATTATGTGATTACGGACCCAGATGAGTGATGTAGTATAACAGCTTTAGAATTTCAAAGAAGAGAGAACATTTCCAGTTAAAGTAGTTAGGGAAGCAATGGGATCTGAGTTGGAACTTAAAGCACTTGGGTGGGAATGTTAGTAAATAAAGCAGGACATGTTGTCATTTGAAATACTATTATTTCTGCAGGAAGATATTAATAGAGGGCAGATGACAGCTGAAAGTGATGCTTACTGTGGTCGTTATTCCCTGAAAAACCCAGCTGTTCTTTTTGACTCGACAGATGTTAAACCAAACAGACTACCATATGGAGACATTTTATTATTTCCTTATAATCAGGTAAGCTCAACAAAATGATATGCTAATCAAATTTGTAAAATACCTTGGTAATAAAATTTCATGAAATTTTAGGACAAGGAAAAATGCTTGTCATCTGAAATCATGTCACATTGGACAGGCACTGCAGTGCACAGTCTGGGTGCTTGTGATTTCCTCTTCTGTTCATTCTCAAAACAAGAAATTAAAATAATATGCAGCACGATGTACATGTATTCTGCTTTATTGCATAGTTCCATAAAAATTATTTGCATTCAAATTTAAATCCTAAAACAAATATGTATAATTTTTTCAATATTCCTTCATTAATGAAGACGAAACAAAAATGGATACCCATCATAGATTGATCTCAGGTATCTAATGAGGGAAAAGTGAAAAGAAAAAAAATGAGAAGAGGAGATGGGACTTTTAGGATTACTTTTTAAGACTGGCAGTCATAGATTTGCCTTCTCTTGTTTTAAAATTCCCAAATTGTAGCATATGTTCTAAAGTTTGAAGTTCTAAATATATTTGGCATTCTTAAGGTGTTGTAGACCATTAAGTTGGTATTTAATTACTGTTTTAGTGACCTCTCCATCTCGAAAAGCTCAGATGCATTCACATCTTAATTAATCTACCCAAATATTTCTCTCTCCTCTCTCTATATATGTAATAGACTTTTAAATTCACTTAAGAGTTCAGTTAGAGCTGGGCTTAATTATTATATAGCTCCATGACTATAAGGGGTGAATTATTTCCATTTTTTAAGGAAACCATATCTAAGAAAAAAATAGAGAATTAATCATTAATTATAAGGTCACTTGAACTCCACTTCCTCCATTCCAGTTCTTCTGTACCTAATTGGCTGGAGTTAATCATTGTTTTGTGAGTTCTGAGACATTTTGTATGGAAAATGCTCAATAGATATTTATTGGTTTGGATTGAATTAATTTGAATTGCTACAAAACAATTTGATTGTAAGATATTGTTACTGTTTTTTTTCCATATTTTCTATGTAGTTATGTTTAGCATACAAAGGATTCCTGGCAAATTATATTGGTCTAAAATTTCAATACCAAGATAAAAGCAAGATTACCAGAAACACTGATATACAATTTACATACAGCTTTGCTTATGGAAACAAGTAAGTTACACTATGAATTTGAAAACTTAAATGATGCTGTAGTATATAAACTATAAAGATAAACCCATTTCCTGTTTGTTTTTGAGAAATAATGAGCATCATGAATCTAACTGCAATTTCCCTGCCCTCTATATAAGCTTCCTACCAGAAATAGCTGTGCCAAAAATAAATCTATAGATTATGAAAATAAAAACTGGTCTAGAGTCATCATCACCCATGACCACTTAAAAGAAAAAAAACAGTGATAAACTGTTCAGTATACCAAATTTTTCTAAGTTTTCTAAAACTTCAGAATCACATAATTAGTAGAATTCTACTTACAGGCCTTCAGTACATTTATTACTTTAAAGAGCGCTTTAACTTAATGTAGTGCTTCATATAACTTTCTAAAATGGACATATCATTCTAAGCTTTGATGCACCAGAGGTGGTTCCCATGATGATTTTGCAAACCATGAAGGAAATGAGAATAAAAAATGTCCAAACAAACTAGGCAGTTCATAACTGCAGTAGTAGCTGATATAAAAAATTTCTCTTAAATTTTATTTAGTTCTTTGAAGGGAAGTATTTATCTCTTTCTTGTAAACTGTCATAGCTGAATTGCTTATTGTAATTTATGGGACTCTGACGCAGTTAGTATTTAATGGAAGGTCTGAATCTAAATTACACATTTAAAAGTACTGTACTATTAATATAAATAACTTAGCACCTTTTTTAGCACCTTAGCCACTTGGAACAGTGCAACTCCAGTGAGCAGTTTTGGAAGTAATAGCAAGTTCCATATTTGTTTCTTAGTATTTGATTGACTTTATTGTTCTATCCCTGATATTTTTTACTAAAATAGTTTACTTCGTTCTTGTGTCTTGTTTTTGTTTATGTGTTCTACACCAAGGTTCGTGCTCCTTAGTTTTCTTAGCTGTTGCCACAGAATATTTTACATTCTTGTGGCTACTGGAAAAACTACAAATAAAAAAATAAAAACCTATATTTGGATACATTAAATCTTTTTACTGACAATGTAAATTTCTGTCTGTCTGCTGTCACTTTGTTATAGCTGCTTTTCTGTGCTAATAAAGTATGCTTCATTGTCTTCTCGTGGAGAAAACCCCAAAACTTTTACTATTTATAATTTTAATGCTTTTTATAGTGTATTTTCTACATTAAACATTACAACTAATCTATATCCCTACTTAATTAACCATATTTCAGCTGGAAGTATACTTGCATAGACCTTCTGAACCTCATACAAACCAAATACGCTGGGACTAATTTTTCTCTTCAGAGGATTAGTTTACAGAAAGCATCAGAATCGCAGTCCTTCTATGTGGATGTAGTTTACATTGGACAGATACCTACAATCTCAATATGGGATGGTATGTTATATCCTTTCATATCTACTTAAACCTTCTAAATCTATTACGTAGTAAAATCTGACTGTGAACATTATTTATATTATGTACTACAGATAGAAACATTAATCTCTAAATATTTATGAGTTATTTTATCACAATAATGTGAATAAATCATAATTTTTAAATGAATAGGGCCAGGATTACATAATAGGATTATTATAAGAGTAAGTGTAGCCTTAATGTAAACTTTGTCATTATAGCAAGAATTAGCTTTTATAGTCCTGGAATCTGTTTATAGATATGTAAACTACGTGGCAAACTTTTTTATTTTGCTTTGTTTGATTTTTGGGAAACAAACTACCAAGATGGAGATCGATTCCTAAAAGCCAACTATTGACCTTGCTGAGGATGTTGACACTGATATCTGTTTAGTGCAATTCAGCTGCATCTTTCCATGGACGTGATAGCAATAAGTAATAATGTGCTAAATGAAAACATTATTTCTGGTAGTCTTAGCATTGTTTTTTAGTCATGTTAGTAGACTCATATATATCAACTGTGCTAATAAAATAATTAAAATTAAACTGTGGTTTATAGAAAATCACCCTAACTCCAGTCACCTTAAAAAGTGAGTATTCCCATTTTTCAGAGGAGTTTTGGAATCCTTTCCTTTGGAACAGTCTTCAAGTGCAAGGTTATGAGTCAATGGATAAAAAATTAAATGTTACTACTTTAGTTACTCCTTTTGAATCCACTGTCACCAGATCTACATTATGATTGGTAGAACACACTTATAAGACAGCTGATTTGTGCTGGGATACATGTTGTAGTTAAACAACATTTATGTAGCACCTACCACGTGGCCAGCACTGTGTCAGGTATTAAAGAAAGAGCCGTGAACTTGACAATCCCGTTCCTGCCACATGTCCCAGTGAGCACCACATTCAGGGCCCCTAGAACAGAGCAGAGCTAACGCAGGGTTTGGTGGCTTTTAAATAACAATTTGAACAAATTTTTTTCTGTTTTACCTGATGAGGCTCATATGTCAAAAGACTTTAAGCTTTATATTTTAGAAGTAAAAGTTTACCAAGCACCATGCACTATGCAACTTAAAGTCTTCTTTCTAAAATTTGGTTCTAAACAGTTATTCCATGACATGTGGCTATTACATGATGATGATTTTCTTCTAAACAGCAGAAGCTATGCCATTTTATTTCTCATTTACTTTACGTCCTTTAGAAATGCCAGAGAGAAGACTCCCAGCATTAGCAAATAAAGGAATATTTTTAAAGCACTTTCAGGTGAATCAGACTGAAGTTAATGGATCAAGTAGGACCAAACAATATTCTGTCACCATGACTTCATATAATTGTAGTTATAATATACCCATGATGGCTGTGAGCTTTGCGCAGGTAAGCCCAGAATTTTACAAGTTACTATTTTCAACTTATGAAGCATTAGTTTTGATCTAGTAAACTTTCCTTTTAATTTTTACAAATAGCTGACATAGAGATTGAATATCTTTTAATAGGACAAGACAGTTATTTTAAGGATAAATGAAGATTTAATGGCTTATTGAACTTGAGCGTAGAAGTTCACTTTAAGCATTAAAAAAAAATGTTCAAAAAATATACCTATGGGGAAAATGCGAAAATAGCCTTAAGAAACAGTTCATCAGATTTAAGTAGAATTTTCTCTGTTGATTTATTAATAAAAGGAAAAGTGGTGGACTCTTCCAATAAAGATCCGTCCAGAGATTATTGAAAGAAAATTTGAGATTCTATATTGTTTTTAAATTGTTTCTGTTATAAATACCATTCATGTTTTGCTTATATCAAGTTTTCCACAAGTCCAAAAGGATCTGAACAATAGCTTTTATTGCTTGAGTTATTTTTAGTAAGATAAGTATTAAATATTAAAAATGTGATGAGTATTTTTAAATTTAATGTCCTACAAAAATATATGAATCAATATAATTTCCTACAACAAACAAAAATATAATAAACTCAAGATTAAGGGTTAAATAATGATTAAATATTGTAGACAGAATCTCATAAATAATGTTTTGCTAACTAAATGATTTTAAGATTAAAAATACTAAAAAACCAAGTATTCCACAAAAATTGCCTTTACCTCATTCTGGCCCAATCTTTTAATTTTAATATCTTCAAGATGAATGTCTTGTAAATATTTTTCATTCTTTTACTCTTAGCTCTATAACAAAATGTAGTTACTAACTCAGGGCTTATGTTGTCAAAGTGTCTGTGTCAAAAGTCTTCCTTTTTTTTTTTTACCTCATTAAAACTGGTAATTGTATCCTCTAGATTTAGCTATTTACCCATCTTTTTCCCAATAGTAGGTAACATCTTGTATAACTATAGAATAACAGCACAACCAGAAATTGACATCGATACAATCTTCCTCCCTTATTCAGATTTTGCCAGTTCTACATACTTTTATTTGTGTGTATGTGTGTGTATGTGTAGTTCTATACAATCATATCACATGTGTGGATTCATCTGGCCACCATGGAACAATTCAATCACAAGGATCCCTCATACTACCCTTTATAGCCACAGCCACCTCTCTCCCACCTAAACTCCCTTTTATCTGTAAATTACTAATCTGTCTCTATAATTTTGTCATTTCAACAATGTTATGTAAATGGAATCAGACCTTATATAATCATGCCAGTATGTAGCCTTTTGAGATTGGCTTTTTTCTCTCGGCATAATTTTTTTGAGATCCCTCCAAGTTGTTGTCTTTATCAGTAGTGTGTACATTTTGTTTGCTGAGTAATATTTAATGGTATGGATGCCCCACAGTTTGTTTAACCACTTACTCATTGAAGGATATTTGAGTTGCTTCCAGGTTGGGGCTATTATAAATAAAGCTGCTATAAATATTAATCTATAGGTTTTCATGTGACATAAAATTTTCCTTTTACTGGGTTAATTGGCCGTGTATTAGTACATGTATAGTTTTGTAAGAAACTGCCATACTCTTTTCCAGAGTGAGTGTATCATTTGCACTCTCACCAACAATATAAGAGTGATTCAGTTTCCATACAAACTTGCCAGCATTGACATTATCACTATTTTTATTTTAGTTATTCTGATAGGGTAGGGACTGATACTCCTTTTGGTGTTAATTTGCTTTCCCTAATGGCTAAGGATGATGAATACCCATGTATCTTCCTCTGTGAATTGTTTCTTCTTCTTTTTTTTTTTTTTTGCCCATTTTCTAGTTGGATAATTTTCTTATTGTTGATATTTTAAAGCTCTTTATATATTCTAGACATAAGTCTTTGGTCAGATATGTGATTTGCAAATATTTTCTTCCAGTCTGTCCCTTGCCTTTTCATCTTCTTCATACGGCCTTTCATAGAGCAAAAGTGTTTAGGTTTTTTCTTTTTAATTTAATTTTTTATTTAGGTATAGTTGATGTGCAATCTTATATTGGTTAAATTAGTTTCAGGTGTACAATATAGTGATTCGACATTTTTATACTTTACTATATGATCACCCCACTAATTCTAGTAAACATCTATCACCATGTAAACTTATCGTAATATTATTGACTATTGTCCTTCCTCCTTTCACCCATCCACCCCCACTCCCTCCTAGCTAGTAACCATCCCTTTTATCTCTGTTTCTGAGTCTGTTTTTTGTTTTGATTATTTGTTTGTTTTGTTTTTAGATTCCACATATAAGTGATATAATAGTGTGTTTGTCTTTTTTTGCCTGACTTGTTTCACTTAGCATAATACCCTCTAGGTCCACCCATGTTGTCACAAGTGGCAAGATTTCATTCTTTTTTATTGCTGCATTTTATATATATATACACATATACATAATGCTCATACAGACACATGCACACCACATCTTCTTTATTCATTCATTTATCAATAGACATCTAGTTTGCTTCCATATCTTGGCTATTGTAAATAATACTGCAATGAACAGAGAGATGCATATATCTTTCTGAATAGTGTTTTCATTTTCTTTGGATAAATACCCAGAAGTGGAATTATTAGATTGTATGGTATATCTGTTTTTAGCTTTGTGAGGAATCTCCGTACTGCTTTCAATAATGGCTGTACCAGTTAGCAGTCCCACCAACAGTGCACAAGGGTTCCCTTTTCTCCACATTCTCGCCAACACATGTTATTTGTTGACTTTTTGATAATAGCTGTTCTGACTGATGTGTGGTGGTATCCCATTTTGATTTGGATTTGATTTTCATTTACCTGATGACTAGTGATGTTGAGCATCTTTTCGTATGTCTGTTGGCCAGCTGTGTGTCTTCTTTGGAGAAATGTCTTTTCATGTCCTCTGTTTTTTTCGATAGGATTGCTAATTTTTTTGTTACTTGGTTGTATGTGTTTGTTATGTATTTTGGATATCAACTGCTTATTGGATATATCATTGCAAATATATTCTCCCATTCAGTAGGTTGCCTTTTTGTTTTGTTGAAGGTTCTCTTTGCTTTGCAGAAGCTTTTTAGTTTGATGTAGTCCCATTTGTTTATTTTTACTTTTGTTTCCCTTGCTCAAGGGAGCATATCCAAAAATATATTACTCAGACTGTTGTCAAATAGTTTACTTCCTATGTTTTCTTCTAGGAGTTTTCAGGCCTTATATTTAAGTACTAACCTGTTTTGAGTTAATTTTTGGATATGGTTTAAGAAAGTGTCCAGTTTCTTTTTTTTTTTTTTCACGTATCTGTCTAGTTTTTCTAACAAAAAGATTATGCACCATGATCAAGTGGGATTTATACCAGGGATACAGGAGTGGTTCAACATCTGCAAAACAATGTGATTCATCACATAAACAAAACCAAGGATAAAAATTATATGATTGTCTCAATAGATGCAGAAAAAGTGTTTAACAAAATTTAACATCCATTTATGACAAAAACTCTCAACAAAGTGGGTATAGAAGAAAATTACCTCCACTTGATAAAGGGTATATCTCATGAGCCCATAGCTAACATACTCAATGGTGAAAAACTGAAAGCTTTTTCTATAAGATCAGGAGCAAGACAAGGTTGGCCACTTTCACCACTGTTATTCAACATAGTACTGGAAGTCCTAGCCACAGCAATCAGACAAGAAAAAAAAAAAAAGAAGAAGGCATCCAAATAGGAAAGGAAGAAGTAAAACTGTAACTGTTTGCAGATGATATGACACTATATATAGAAAACCCTAAAGAATCCACCAAAAAATTAATAGAATTAATAAAAGAATTCAGTAAACTAGCAGGATACAAAATTAATATACAGAAATCGTCATGTTCCTATACACCAATAGCAAACAATCAGAAGGAGAAATGAAGAAAACAATCCCATTCACAATTGCATCAAAAAGAGTAAAATACCTAGGAATAAACTTACCCAAGTTGGTGAAAAAACTGTACTCTGAAAACTATAATACATGAAGAAATTGAAGAGGACATAAATAAATGGAAGGATTTACTGAACTCATGTATTGGAAGGAATATTGTTAAAATGACCACACTACCCAAAGTAATATACAGATTCAATGCAATTCCTATCAAAATACCAATGCCATTCTTATCAGAACTAAAATTTGTACGGAACTACAAAAGACCCCAAATAGCCACAGCAATCTTGAGAAAGAACAAAGTTGGAGGTATCACGCTCCCTGATCTCAATCTATACAAGGCTCTGTACTAATCAATACAGTATGGTACTGGCACAAACACAGACACACAGATCAATGAAACAGAATGGAAAGCCCAGAAATAAACCTTCATTTACATGGTCAACTCATCTACAACAACGGAGGTAAAAATATAGACTGGAGTAATGACAATGTCTTCAAAAGTCTTTAATTTTGATGAGATACAATTTATCAGTTTTTTCCTTTTATGAATGGTGCTTTCAGTTTCAGAACTCTTCACTTAGCCTTAAGTCCTGAATGTTTTTCTTTTTTTTTTTTTTTTTTCCTGAAAGTTTTACAGCTATATATTTTTCATTTAAGCTCATGGTCCATTTTGAGTTAACTTTTGTAAGAAGTGTAATTTTAGATGGAGGTTTGTGTGTTTGCCTATGGCTCTAATTTCCCAGCACCATTTATTGAAAAGGCTATCCTTCCTCTATGAAATTAATTTTTCACTTTTATCAAAAATCAGTTGGGTGTATTTGTGTCGGTATATTTCTGGATTCTCCATTCTGTACGATTGCTCTGTGTGTCGATTCTTCTCATAATCTCATGTAACCACTACTCGGATCAAGATAAAGAAAATCATTAGCTTCCAAGAGATGTCCTGGTGCCTTCTCCTTGTCACCCCTAGAAATACCACTATTTTGACTTCTATCACCATTAATTAGTTTTGCTTGTTTTTAATCATATCTATTAGTAATACAGCATGTACTCTTTTTCATCTAGCTGTTTTAATTCAATACTGTGAGATTTGTGTGTTGCCTGGAGCTGTAGTTCATTCTTTTTTTATTGTTTTACAGTATTCCATGGTGTGTGTATATCACAATTTATCCATCCTATTGATAGACTTCTGCATTATTTCCAGTTTGGAGCTATCATGAATAAAGGCATTATGAACATTCTTGTATCTGTCTTTTGGGATTTACATTTATTCATTTCTGGGGACAGTGGGGCTTATAGTTAACAGATAACTATGAGGGATCAGAAACAGGTGAATGTCGTTTTCACTGTTACAATCTATGAATTTTTATAGCTTGTGTTTCTTTTGGCACTTACCATTAGACAGGTATTTCCTTAGTCTGGATCAGTCACTGTACTGACCATTCACTTCCTCACATTGTTAAGTACATTTTCAAGTCCCCATATGTTATTTCTTCAACAAGGTTTTTAGGTTTTTGATAGCCAGGACCATATCTCATGTTTCTCTGCCTCCCCACAGTGATTAGCACTGTACCTTGAACAGAATGCCGGCTCAATAAATATTTGTTCCTTGAGTGATGGAGGGGATACTCTGAATTAATGAGGTATTACTGTGGTTCCAGAAGGTTGCTGCACAAATGACTGAGTTAACTTAGGCCTCATTATTGCAGCTATATAGGTATGGTCTCTGTTGATTTATGCGACTCTCCTTAATGTTCTGAAGAATCTTGAATATCTGATGCTCATTTATGTCATATCACAGAATCGTACTATGGTTAAATAGAAATCGTGTTAGCCATTGTTACGTTTAATCATTTTATCAATATTTATTTTGGAAATTAGATAATCACAAATGAGACAGAGAATGAGTCTGTTTACAGAGGAAATAATTGGCCAGGGGAGTCAAAGATTCGTATTGAAAGAATTCAAGCAGCGTCTCCACCTCTAAGTGGCAGTTTTGACCTTCACGTTTATGGACATGTTCTCAAAGGTATATAAAAAAATTCAGAGCATGGTAAATGTATCAATTGGACAGTGCTGATCTAGACAACCATATAAATATTTTGGTGTATTTCTTTCTAATATCGTTTCTCTACATAATTTATATACTTGAAATTATGTCAGTAATGTAAAGCTAAATGATGCAGAACAAATTGTATTTTCCTATTTTCTTTATTGCCTCACCAGATATGCCAGGTTATATTCCCAAAAGTTTGTTTTTCTTGTATATCCACAGCTTATAGATTATCTATAAAGTTAATTGATATTAAAAAGAAAAGTATTTGAGCCGAGGCTATAATCAGGTGTATATCAATCATGTAATTTTTGTTTCTAAGAGATATATAAATTCTTGACAAAAGTAGGATGCAAATTCATTTTTACAATATTGGAGGAGAACAGTTGGTTTAAAGGGATAATACGTAGTACACAATTCATGTATTTTAAGGATGAAATTGGTTTGTGAATTTTTGACCCCTGCTGTTTGCCATCCCTCTGTGAGTACAGGCCTCTCTGCTGATGTGTCAGCTGCAGATTTACAGTTTGCTCTCCAGAGTCTGGAAGAAGTGGGAAGAGTCTCTGTTACACGAGAGGGAACCTGTGCTGGATTCTCGTGGAACATCAAGTGGAAAAGCATATATGGAAAGCAGAACCTTCTACAGGTTCCCTCATTTGTCTTAGTTTCTGTTTTCTTCTCTGTGTTGCATGCTTATTTGCACCCTGCTTCATTCCAAAAAGAATTGGAGACTACACATATAATTTAAAATGCCATCTGTAGACTAAACATTAAAGAAAGGAAATTGAGCACAAGAAGACTGTTCTACATTAAGTTGACCGGATGGTCTCGCTCGTGGAGAAGTGCTGTTGGTACTTTTTTCCTTTTCCCCTCTGGAAAAAGTCTAGGAACATGTGTCAAAAGACCCTTGATAGGGGCAGGAAGAGCCTAGACAAGGTCAGCCTCAGAAGAGCCTAGGCAGGGTCAGTCTCTGAACTAAATCTGGGTATACTTTAAGGGTGGGGGAAAGCAAACATAATCACTGTCTAGAATTCTACCACTGTGCACTAGAGCTGTACTCTGGGGCCTTGGATGTTTTTGTGGTTTTAAAGATGACCTTTTTAAGTTCATAAGAGAGTCACCCCTTAAGTTCTCACCTAATTACCTTTGCTTAGTCAGAGTGTGGAAGGGGCCAGTCAAGAGGAGTCAGGGCCAGTGTATGTGAAGGCGAGTAGTCTAGAACAGACTAGGGGCTCAGATTGTCAAACATTAAAAAACTTATACTCTCTTTTCAAGATATGAGTGTGAGGCAACAGTAAATTAGTATGCACTTTTTAGAGGATAATTTAGTAGTATCTAAATATAGGTACCTTATGGTTCATCAATCTCAGCTATATAACTCTTTATGACTGAAATAATAATACAAGTTTTAAATGATATAAGCAGAAAGGTAGTCACTGCCGCATTATTTGCAGTCGCGAAAACCTAGAGCTTTAAATTCCCATCAATAGAAGAATGGTTGCTAAAATGACACAACCTTAGCATGAATACCATGTAGCCATATGTAGACGCACGTATATTTACCTGGAAAGATGTCCATGACATAAGGTGGAAACAAAATAGAACTCTATTTATGAAAAAAATTTAAAAAAGAGGTTATGGGGAAAAGTGAGACCAAAGAAAAAGATATGTAAACATAGAATACAATGTACCTTACATAGACTATGTGGATATCACAAAGGTGTGGGGGTTATTTTAAGAAAACACATGCCTGCACTCGAATTAGAAAATTCCACAACTAAGACAGCTGTAGTGACTGGTCTTCCTCTTGGTCTATCTGCTGCTGTCTGCGCATCAGTCTCTTCTCTCTTTTCTGATTAGTCTCGCCTGCTTCATCGTCATTTCTGCTCTTCATCTCTTTGGATCACACATGGCCCCCCAGGGTGATGCCTATCTGTTTGTTAGCCCCTGTGTACATCACAAGGCTACCATATTGGCAGAGGGATTTTGGAAGGAACGTGTTGTACATTTTGAATTGGTTTCATTTTTACCATTTGCAGAAAATGAAATTCTGTAAGTGGATGAAAAACCAGGGTAGTCAGAAGTGAAAAATGCTAAAGGGGAAAAGTTGACTCTCAGATGGAAAGAGGACTAAATTTTTCAATTAGTTAGCCATCATTTATTTAGGAAAGTGGTCATATTCAGAAAAAAGCGTAGAACATTTTGAGAAAATCAAATTTAATAAATTTATTTTCTTTGAGTATATTTTATTCTGAAAATTCAGGTTAATTTTAGTCATTTAATTCAAGTTGTAGGTGATGCACTATATATAATGCAATAATTTTAGCTTTTCTTGGGTAGATTATGCTCATTTTTGAAGAGGCTCCTTTCCCAAGAAATGTGATTAAAATGTTTTGGTTTTTTTTCAAATCCTTTACCTTTTATTCACTTTTAACCACGTGTAAATTTAACAAGAAAAACTAGTGTGGTCATATTCATTATAGCCTTTCTAGTAAAATAATTTTGTCTAAAAAATAGATTAATGACTCCAACATTATTGGTGAAAAAGCTAATATGACAGTCATGAAGATAAAGGAAGGGGGCTTATTCAGACAGCGCATACTTGGAGACCTACTTCGTACACCCACCCAACAGCCACAGGTATTTTTAAAACTTTCTTCATGCTGTTTGATATCATTTTAAATGTATAACTAGTTTGTAATACAGTAAAGCCCTGGTAAAACAGGAAAAATTACATCTTAATTTTCATGTGAATATTTGTGTTAATAGTTATTCAACTCAATAATATCATTTTATGACCTTTGGAAAAATTATCTTCTGATAAAAGAATGGATTTTTAAGCTCTACTACAGTCTGTTAGAATTTGAAAATATATTCTTTCATTTAATCTTCACAATAACACTGTGAAGTAATTTTTAATGTTACTACTTTAATGATGAGGAATTTGAGTGTAAGAGTTTAGGTAACTTTCCCAAGAGTAACCTTTATTTTCCTTCATAGCACTCAACAGCACCAGGGCATAATGTGCTTTTACTTTAGTATTATTATTATTATTTATAGTCCTATGCAACTATCATCTCACCCTCACTAGACTATAAGTTGGGTGCAGATGGTGGGATGTCATCTGTTTTGTTTAATGTTGTATTCCTACATTCGAACATTTACAGTTGTGCCTGATACAGAGTGATCACATTTGCTGAATCAATGAATGAATAAATGAAGTATCAAAGCAGAAAAAGTACAATTAGAATAGACTAACTTTTGTAAACAAATAAACAAAATTCCATCATTCGTTCTATGCATATTCTACTGAAACATGCTAACTCTTTACCTCTATTCTCTATCTCTGTGTTTTCTTATTTGAAGGTTGAAGTGTATGTCAATGGAATTCCCGCTAAATGTTCAGGTGATTGTGGATTTACATGGGATCCCATGACTACTCCCCTCGTCAGGGCTATAAGCCCCTCTCAAGGTAGCCTCCTGCTTTTTAACTATGGGGTAGAAGACAACTAGCAAAACTGTAAATTCCAATAATAATTTTTTTGTATGCTGGTGTTACCAACTAAGGCAAGCAGACAGTTCTACATAGTGAAAAAAAAAATCTGTCAGATCAGAAAGCTATGGAAAAATCATTATTTTTGAAGAACAAACAAACAAAAAAAACCTTTGCAGTTGAACTCACTGGTCTTCTACTTCTTCCCTTTCATCACATTAGAATTAGTCTCTAAAAATTCACTCTGATGTTGAGGCATTTTTCTTACACTCTACTACCGAGGGTATTAATTGGATCTTTCATCACATGAGACTACCTCTTCTAGGAGATTTAGTATTAAAAGGCTAGTAACAAGACAGCTGCTGTTGAGTAAAAGAAAATAATTAGGTCTAGATTTGAGAAGAAAAGATAGAGAAATTATTGCCAAGAACTCAGTCTGGGGTAACACATTATACCATGTCTTCATACTATGTGATTGCCTTAAAAAAATGTAATTATGCTTTGTGTCTGAACTCCTTTGTGTCTGAGACCTTGGCAATTGTCACACAATTGCCAAGATTTTAAAAGCAAAGAAATTGTAACTAAAAATAACTGCATAAGATGTTTGTTAGTGTTTTAAGGTAGATGTTTATGATCATTTTTAACCTTTGCCTTTTAGTATAAGGTCAATACTACCAATTTCAACTGTGACAATCACACTTGGAGTCATATCATTGCTTCCATTATTGATCTGGTCTTCCTCAATGCTCCTTTTGACAATCCTCAAATGACTGAAGTATAATTATATGTCGAAAAATAAAATTTGAAATTTAAATATAGCACATCTTTTTGTTGAAAGAATATATCCTTCAGACTTTTTGTTTTTTACAGTAATGATATTAACTTTTGGATAATTCATGTTACATGGGGTCAACACTTTCAAGAATAAGGATTGGATGAACTTTAATTTGGTTATAGTCCTTTGGGATCCTTAGCCTTCTTTGTGTTGTGTAATGAATTTCCACTTTTGTATGCTCTGCCTAAAAAAATTATTTCTTGTTCAAAATAATTAACCTGAATTACTTTTTACCACATTTTGATAAATTTAAAAACAATGAAAAGGTAAATATAAATAATGCTATTAAAAAAACTATATTCTCGTCCCTGAAAATTAACAGCTGTTGACATTTTGTCATACTTACTTCTAATCATCAGTTTAAGAAAGAAAATATTACAGGGACTGCAGAAGGCCCCTTTAAGCACCATCCCTAGTCCTAGTCACCTGTAAACTTCCCCAGAGGAAATCAGAGTAATTAATTTTGTGTGTATTCTTCCATGCCATTTTTAATACTTTTTGTATATAACACAAACAGTAATTGTACCAGTTTTTTAAATTTTATGAATGAGATATTACAGTGTAAATATCATTTGCATCTTTTATTGTTCAGCATTCAATTTGAGAAATATCTAATTCATCACTTTGAAATATTTTTATGAACATACCAATTTATTTGTTTTTCTGTTAATGGACATTAAGACTGTTCACAGTTTTTTGTTTTTATGTGTAAGACTGGACTGAGCTTTGTTGTACAAATCTAGTACATACATGTTAGAGCTTTAGGATACGTGCCCAGACATGGAATTGCTGGGTAATAATTGAGTATATGTGTAGTCAGTTTATTAGATGACCAGATTGCTCTCCAATGTAGCTGTACCTCCAGCAGGAATGAGAGCACCATATTCCCCACTTCTTGCCAGCACTCGATATTATCAGCTTCCTAATTTTTGGTCAATCTGGTGGGTGGGCAAAAGCAGTTATCTCATTATTGTTTTAATGTGTCTGTTCCTTGATTAGTAATGCACATAAGTGTCTTCTTGTGTGTTTCTTGGACATTTAGATTATTTTTCTGCAAATTGCTTGTTAACATCCCTTATCCATTTATCAAATTATCTTTTTTTCCTACCGAGTTGTAACAGTGTACTGTGTACGTGTTTAACAATCCTTTGCACATGTCTTCTTCCAGTATATCACTTGTGTTTTGTTTTAGTATCTTGTTCATGGAAACATTTAAATAATTAATTTATTCTAATTTATGTATCTTGTCCTTTATGATTAACCATAGCTTTTTGTATCTTATTTAAGAAATTTCTATATTAAAGTCGTTAAGATAGTTATGTTTTCTTCTAAAATTTTAGAGTTTTGTTTTTCATGTTTAGTTGTTTAAATCCATGTACGATCTTTATTGTGTGTGATATTGTATAAGTAGGGTGACCATATTATTTATTGATCAAATCTGGACACTTTTAAGAATCGAATGGAAAATCATTAAGTACAAGATGCGGGGACAGCAGTTGTAATCCAGGAATATCCTAGACATTTTAGGATGGATGTCACCATAGATAGAGATATCTTATTTTATTTCAAATGCAAAGTGTCCATAATACTTAGCTTACAGTTTATCCTTTTCTCATGAATAAATAATGGCAATTCTGAAATAGTCTAAGTTACCATATAGAGATGTTTCTCTAAGTTCTTTGTTGTAAGAATAATTTTCCTTTCCTTACCTCATTTCATGCTTTCAGTCAGATAATTCTTTCCACTAATCTCTATCAATACACAGATTCAAAATATGAAGCAATAGAGTTATTCAATGGAAAAAATGCCATTACTAAATAAATATCTTTTTCTCTCTGCTTGCTTATAGGCTTATTATTTATGTTTTAGAAGATAGGCTTATTTTTCTCTGAGAAATATCTGATTTCATAACAGTAGATTCTATGTTTTGTTATTGTAACATTGCTTTTTTAACTTGTCATTTTCAGGGTCCTATGAAGAAAGCACAATTCTAACCATATTAGGCTCTGGATTTTCTCCTAGTTCAACTATTTCAGTCTCAGTTGGACCAATAGGTTGCTCCCTTCTTTCTGTGGATGGTAGGTCCTTTTAAAATTTATTATTATTGAGTCTAATTGTTCTTCTCTAAGAGAAAGTGGAATGGAAGAGCACTGTTATCCTATAGTGTACCCTGTGGGGTCATGAAATTGGCAAACTGCTCCGGATAAATGTCTTTTTAAACTTTGGTTACCAAAAAATTAAAGGGGTAAGACATTTGCTAATTCTCTCTCTGTTGTACAGTGTCTTTATCCCATGATAGTTGATTTTTGTTCTTTTTTCCTTCATAAAGTGATTATATGAAATCTTTCCTACCGAAACTTATATAAAATAATACTGAATTTTAACTGTAATTGGAAAAAATAAAACAGGAATAAATAAAAAACAAAAAAGAAATTGTCCCTTCTTTGGTGTGTCTCTGGGCCACAGCAGTATATAAATTGCTGCTCTGATATTCTACTCTGCCTTGCTTTGACCATCTCACGTTAGTCATACAGCAAGAGGACACGGTCATCTTCCCTGACTTCTAGTCCAACAGAACCTCTGTCCATTAACATAGAATTGAAAGATTATTCACGTTTTTCTGCTCATGGAAAAGAGGGCAATAATTTTTTATTTCTCTAAAAATTATTTTTCATAATCGTAGGTGTATTTCTTAATTTTAATAAGTTGGAATTATATAAGCAAATCCATTTCCTTTCATATCATTCAAATTGTTTACGATTTAGATCACCTGTGCATTCTTGAGCTCTAACAATCAATTTTGCTCCTGTATTACTAGTGCACATATACTATTCTAAATGAGGTGAAGAATGTGTTTTCATTTAGTTTTCAGTCACCTTTCTTGATGAAACCTGTTTTACTCAGTTTGGGACATAAACAATATATTGGATCAAAATGTTTAGAATTATGTTGTAAATGATCTTACAAATTGGGATTTATTGTTGTTGTTATTATTATTATTACAGTAACTCTTTCTGCCACAGCAGCAGTCAGGAGCAAATTGTTTACTTTTTATTATTATTTTACCCAGGAATGTCTGATTCATAACATCAGCTAGTTTATAAAAAATTTTTCTCTCATTATTGTATGAGTAGTTTTCCTTAGATATAGTTCTTGGGGTATAAAAATGAAGGCCGCTATTTATATTGGCAGATATACAATTTCGGTAATTTTGTCTCACAACAACATTTGGCTTATTGTTTTCTTCTTCTTCTTTTTAATCACAAGAAAATGAGATCAAGTGCCAGATACTGAATGGGAGTGCTGGACATTTCCCAGTTGCTGTGTCCATAGCTGATGTTGGACTAGCACGGAATGTGGGAGATGAGGTATTCTACTTCATTTATCAGGGTCAAATCTCACACATCTGGCCTGCTTCTGGGAGCCTAGCAGGTAATATTTAATTGTCCTAAACAAAGAAAATTCTGTACATTTTCATCATTTCATTGTACTGTTTCTAGAACAAAGTGAAAGGAGAGGTACCCAAATCTCCCTCATATAAAACAAAGGAGACTTCCCTTTTAGAAGGCACAGTGATAAGTGGCTGGCTAATTCTTTTGTTTCTTATGAAGCACACATCAGGGTGACTGCTTATACTTACATCATAGGTTATTGAATTAATATCATCAATTATTACATGTTTCTATAATAAGCTCATCAATTATGTCAAGATAAGATTTATTAGTTAGTATTCTGCTTACCAGCTGCTCCATTTGTAACCACAGTCTCAGTGGAGCTACTTGACCCAGAAAAAGTTCCGGGAAAGGAAGGCCAATAAGAAGATGAAAAGAAATAACACATTTTGCCTGTTCTGTTTCATTTCCTTTGTGTTTTTTTGTTTGTTTGTTTTACCATGCTTAGTTTTGAATTTTGTTCTGGTTTTGAACTTTTCGGCATGTTTTGTGTTTTTACTTTATTTTGCTGGGATTTTTTTTCTTAGTTTTCCTTTTACTTAGAGGTATTAAAATTTGGGATTTGGTAAGAGTCTTAAACTCACTTTCATGTCCCACCCATGGAATGGTTGAACAAATCGAAACAGCATAATTTCTCTTTAGGATAAAGAAGGCACTCTAGAAAATAAGAGCTGCTGCTGGGAATGTACTAAGGCAATGTTGGTTACAAATCTGTTATTTCATTATTTGCTCAGCCCAGCTCCTTTATGGTTTCAAACTTCAGAGCTCAGGTTCAGGTGTATGGTGTGATTGTATATATCTTGAGTCTGGTCCCTGATCTTTCTGTCAACCCATCTTTTGGATGATTAGACAATTCTTGAATGATGAGTTAGATTATTGCCAAAGATTCTTTTTGTTATCATTCATCTGTTGTTGTTGGGTTGTTGTTTTGTTTTTTCCCCCTATGTAGGTGGTACTCTTCTGACTCTGATTGGATCTGGCTTTACTGAAAATTCAAAGGTATTAGTTGGAAATGAAACCTGCAATGTTATTGATGGGGATGTGAATAAGATAACCTGCAGAACACCCAAAGTAAGGCATCTGATTTTAGTCTTTTTTGTTTCCTAAGTCTAAAATCTTATGAATTTAAGAACATCTCAGTAGAGGGTTAAACAAATGGCATATATACCTAGGAAGTACAGAGTTTCAGTTATGCTCTTTAACAATGATTTCTTCAACATCTTTCTGCTAATATCAAAATACGAAATATTATTCCATAATCTAGATACTTAACATCATTAAAGAAGACAGACACATAAGCCAATATTAAAGAGTGTGGTCCATTTGAAATAATAGGAACCGTTACAAAGTAAAGATAAAATACGTGGGAAGAGGGTGTTAGAAGAATTTTACAGAAAAGTAGAAAAGTTGATGTCCTATCAGAGCTTAAGTGATGAATGGGAGTTGACCAGGTAAATCAAAGAATGAAAAAAAATTAGTACTAATAAATAGTCTAAGAAATTCAGGGAAGCAAATTTAGACATTTTTAGTTTTTAAAAAGGAACGTATACTATAAAGTTTCAGTTTGTCGACCAAAAAACAACAAAACACAGTGTGAAGTTCCCCATGGAATATTCCATTTTAGGACCAATTGTTGTTCTTTATTTAAAAAAAAAAAATAGTGCTTAAATTAAAATCAAGCGTCTGGTTTGCTTATTATGTGCATAAGGATGATGAATCCGGTCACTAACATTTTTTAAAAATGTAGCAGACTGCGGGGGGGGGGGGCGTATTATGCAGTTGAAATCTGTAGGAAAAGTAAATTTGAGCACACTTTGGAATGAATGATGGAAATGAGAATCTGGAGGATACAGTAAATTAAATCCTACTTTAAATTATATCATTAAGTTAAATACTCAGTGTGTGTTAAGTAAATAGTAGAGTAAAAAGTGATTTTCCTAATTGGGAAATGCTATATCAGTGAAAGCACCAAATATTTTTTTTTTTAGGAGTCTAAGTGTAAGTCTTGGATTCTGGAATTAGGTCAGCTAAAGATATGTGATTTGTCAGTGAAAAAGAATGAAAATTATATTCGAGTCTATTTTTCGAGCAAAAAGTCAAAACATTTTGTATCTTATATTTTATCAATTAATCACTTGTCCACAGCATCTTGACGACATTGCTGAGCCCTCAGGAATCTAATAACATAGATGTAAATTAAATTGATCAAAACCACTATATCACCTACCTTTATATAAAGAATTTAAACATGTAACCCACATTTGAAACCAGGACTTTCTAAAATCTGAAAACTGATTCTGATTCATAACTTAGAAACAAAACATATTTGAAAGTTTATTTTGCATACTGCTGTTTATTTTCAGTCATTGGATAGCTATATCTCAGCATTTAACATTTTCTAATTATTTTATTTTTTCTTCTTATTTCAGAGAATTGAGGGTACAGTTGATATTTCAGTTACTACCAATGGATTTCAAGCTACAGTCAAGGATGCTTATAGTTATAATTGTTTACAGACTCCAGTCATAACTGATTTTAATCCAAAAATACGGACAATACTAGGTAAGAAATTCTTCAATAATATCAGTTATTTGACATATATATGTATATGTGTGTGTGTGTGTGTGTGTGTGTGTATATATATAATTTCTAGAAAGTCTTTTGAAATAGTTTTTCCTGCAGTTCTGTTTCTTAAAGCAAAATTGGTTATGAGTTGTTTTTATTTAACCATAGATTATTATTTCACTTTGAACATGTGCAATAGGAAAAAAATATTCTTTAAAAAAATACTTTGCCATTTTTCCCTGTGAAACAATTAAACATGGATTTTATCTCCATGTGGCAGCTGTCAGCTCTTTCATTGATTTTTCTTTTGCCTCTGAAATTGTTACGATTTCCTAAATCCAGTGATAGTTAAGAGACATGTTGGTTTACTTAATATGCAAATTTCACACTGCATAATAAGTTGAACATTTTTGTAAAACTTTTTTTAATTTTAAATAATAGGAGAAGTTAATTTAACAATTAAGGGTTATAACTTTGGACTTGAACTCACACAAAGCGTGGCCGTGTATGTTGGAGGAAAACCCTGCCAGGTTCTTCACTGGAACTTCACGGATATTAGATGCCTTTTACCCAAGTTGCCTCCTGGAAAACATCACGTCTATGTAGAAGTCAGAAACTGGGGTTTTGCATCAACCAGGTATGATAATGAACATAGAATTGATGGAGTTGTTGAACACATGGGCTAATAGCACAGGATAGGAGAAGAAACAGTTATTAACCTTATTATATTCAGTTGCTTTCTTCACCTTTCTGCTATCCTTTTGCAAAAGGTTCTGAGAAAATCTTGTAAAGTGCAATGAGATGCTTGGTTTTGAGACAAATATTCAGATTAGGATATAAGATGGCACAACAAGGTTTATGTATGTGTCACATGATTTTCATTTGTTCTGCAAATATTTACATAGTTAGTAGGGGACAGGCACTTGCTCAGTGCTGGATTCATAGTGGAAAATAAGAGGGACATGTCCCCCATCGCTTGTGATGCCATAATTTTGTTAGGGGGGAAGATTTCAAACAGATGATTACATCCATAAGTTAATTACAAATGGGAAAAAGTCTACAAAGAAGAGGTGCCAGATACTGTAAGCGTATGTAACGGAGAGAACTAATTTTCCTGAGGGAAAGAGAAGAGTTCTCCGAAAAGGTGACAATTAAGCCTTGGGGTGGGAGCTGGCCACCTGAAGGAGAGGAGGTACTCATATAGAATCCTCCTCCAACTCCAACTTTTCTTTAGGTAAGTGTTAGTATTTTCTTTCCCAAAGCTGTTTGTTAACTGGTAAAATTTTAGTTCTGTCATAGGACGTTACAGGTGTAGAATAGAAAAAGAGGAAATTGAAATTTAGGGATTAATAAAAAGCAAGTAAAGCTGATGCTGGAGTGGAAGGAGAAGTGATTACTGCAGAGTCTTGTGAGGAAAGACGAGCAACAGTAAACATAAATCTCAGAGCTACATCCCCTCTTAAATTCACAGGGCAGAGCTCACATGGGTTCTAGAAAAGCTGTTGGCTTGTGCTTTGGCATATGATAAAATGGGCAGAATTGACATCATAGAAAACTGGATATTTGGGGAGGTGGTGCAAGAAATACCATTTTGTTATGCTGAGGAAGTTAAACAGTAGTTAACACAAAGAGTCTTTGAAGTTATAGTGACAGCTGGGATGTGGGAATCAACTCTAAATGTCAGGTCAGAAGCGCATTGTACCTTTCGATGGCCTCTTAGCAGACACATTGTTTGTAATAAAGCAAAATAAGTGAAAAAACCCTCTCATTGAACTAGTAGGAAAAGAGATCAGGACAAGTTTCCAACAAACAGGATGGTGAATTCAAATTAATTGCACAAAACTTTCAGTACTCATATAAAATGTACAGAATTTCATTGCCGTTCTCTTTTATAGATAATGCCTCTTAAAGGTTTTAATCTAATGAATATATAAAATATTATAAAGTATTTCATGTATTTCTTGTGACCTCAGTTCTCATAACCATATATTTGTTTTTAATTTTTATTGGGGAATATTAGGGAACAGAGTGTTTTTCTGGGACCCATCAGCTCCAACTCAAGTCGTTGTTTTCAATCTAGTTAGGGAGGGTACAGCCCACTGGTCCATGTGTGAATCAAATTGGTGACCTTGGTGTTATGAGCACTGTGCTCTAACCAATTGAGTCAACCGGCCTTCCCTCATAACTATATTTTCCCCATAATATTTTAAAATCTTTTATCGCAAATTCTTCTACCATGGGATTATCAAAAATCTAATTTTCATAGTTAGGGAGAAATTATTATCTATATACCATCCAACCAAATTGAGGTTCATAATAATTGTCAGATTAGCTTGAGAAAGTACTGGCTAATTAAATATTCAATTACTCTTCTCCTTGAATGAATCAAGTTCAGCAACATGACCCCATGGAAAGCTCACTGAAACATCTATTAATTTTTCTTTTGCAGAGACAAGTTAAATGCTTCTATACAATATATTTTGGAAGTGACTAAAATGTTTCCACAGAGAGGCTCCTTATACGGTGGCACTGAAATCACAATAATGGGTTCGGGGTTTAGCGCTATACCAACTGAGAACACCGTGTTCTTAGGTAAGAGTTTCTTCCTCACAGGAGAATTGTTTTGTGTTTCAAAACTTAAAGGATGTGTTTTAGGTGCTGAGTTATGACACAAAGATTCTTAATCATGGAAGTTGTATCTTTCTATCAGTGTATAAAAGGTTAAGTGTATTTGGTTAAGATGGTAAACAAAATAAGTGCTTTTGATTTCAATCGATAGTTATTGTGTATATAATGCATATAGAGCACTCAAAAAGAGGAAGGTCTCTGTTCTAAAAATAATCAGGACTCAAACAGGATTATTATCAGAAAAGTGCCAAAGATCCTACTATCTAGTGTGGAGCCTTTGTGGGGCTGACTGTTTATTCATTATACTTCATTTCTACAGTTCACAAATACAGTTGAGAAAATGTTTTTTTCTTCATCTTTATTCTTTCTAGGGTCCTTCCCTTGCAATGTGACATCATCATCAGTAAATGTCATAAAATGTATTCTTCATTCAACAGGGAATGTATTCAGGATTACCAACGATGGGGAAGATTCAGGTATCAGCCAACATCGATAGATTGTAAATAATGGAAACACTTTCCCTTGTAATTAACTGATTTTATTTATTTTATACTTCAGAGTACACAGAGAATATATATTGTTATTTCTTTCTATAATTCATCAATAGTATCCCCTTGACATAGAGGGTCACTTGTAGTGCAGACTTGAGCCTACAATACTAGACTTTATAGTTTCCAAGTTCAGGAATTCCCATTTGTTATTAATGCTGTATAGATCCTCCTTGGTTTCTCATTGGTTGTGAATTTGTAAATAAATATTCAAATTGGAAGTATATAGATTTTTTTTATGCCTCTATGCCTGAAAAAAATTATGTTTAAAGAATTAATCAGGTTTAAAAAAATATTCCATGTGACATTTCTGAACAACTTTTTCATTGACTTTCTGATGTTTAAGATTGTCTCTTGATCATCAATTTTGTAGTTCTGTGGTTTAGTTTCTTTCCTTAGGTTCTCATTATCTCACTTTCCATTATTTCTGTTTATCTTTGGTATATGTTCAAATTACGCATTGTAAAAATTTTACAGTGGTATTTAAAATGTCTTTCACTAGAGGCTATATAAACATGCAGAATTTTCAAAGATAATTATTAAGAATTTTCACTCCTTTTCCTTTTTTCTTTAAAACTATGACTCAATTCTTGCTCCCAGTACATGGATTAGGTTATGCCTGGTCACCATCAGTCTTAAATGTATCTGTGGGCAACACAGTGACATGGCATTGGCAAGCACATCCATTTCTTAGGGGAATAGGATATAGAGTTTTCTCTGTCTCCAGTCCTGGAAGTGTAATTTATGATGGCAAAGGATTTACGAATGGAAGAGAAAAATCTGCATCAGGTATGTTTCCACTTTGTTGAGTTTTGCATCCTGCTGCTTTTTTTCTAGATGTAATAAAAAGACATTTTGTTTAGGTTTAAAATACATTTGCATAAATAATATATACAAATATTCAAAATGGTTTCGTTGGCATTTTATTGCCATAGTAAAAATTGACAAAATTATAAACTATTATAAGTGAATGTAGCAAGATGTTTTATACATTAGTGATGAGTTCCGATACCAGAAATATTTTTATTCGTTCTGGAATAATCAACCAGTTGAAAGAAACGTATGAAAACAAGCAAACTACAAAGAACACTGGAATATCTGTTTTAATCATACCAGTCTGGTGGGAAGTAATGAACTTCTGTCGATTGGAATCGGTTGTAAAATCACTATTTCTCCTAGGACAACACAGTGTAAAGAGTGACTTTTAGACTGTCTGTTTTGGTCTATACATGTAACAGTTTGAGCTTTTTATTCGTAAACACAAACTAAGTATTATTTGTTTATTTTTCATTCCATGTTGAGTTGTTCTTTAAAATTTGGTTATACCAGACTTGACGTAGTTTTCTTAAAAAATAAATGCTGGATCTTGTCTTCCTAGAATGTGATTTCATTATACCTAATAGCTCTAGCATAGCCACTGAATCACTTCCTTACTACTTTCTGTTGAAATATCACATGCATGAAAGTCAGAAACTTGTCAACTGTATGTGCATTTGAATGATTTCAAACTCCTTTTCAAAGATGCATTAATTGCTTGTATTTATTATATGTCCGATCTTATTTTATGGCAGGTTCATTTTCTTACCAATTTACTTCACCTGGAATTCATTATTATAGCAGCGGGTATATTGATGAGGCTCACTCCATTTTTCTCCAAGGAGTCATTAATGTCTTACCAGCTGAAACCAGGCACGTTCCCCTGCACCTGTTTGTGGCTGGCACTGAAGCCACATATGTTCAGGGTAAGAGAATGAAAGATGGAAACTCCGTTAAGCTGGTGACTCAGGTATATGTGACTTTTCTCGAGTAAGAGGCGGATGACTGGGTCTAACCTGCTTCTGTCTCTTAATAGTCTCATGGCCTCAAATAGGTCTGCACTACTCTGAGGCTGGAATTTATTATAAAAATCATGCCAATGTTGTCCTGCCAGCCTCTTAGTATCCTTGTTTGCCTCAAATAAGGTATAATGTGGAAAAGTTCTAACACTCCGTTTGTATCCGAAAATCTATTGAAATGTGAGATGTTATTGTTTCATTTTCCACATGGGCTCTGGCCTTAGACAAATTGAAAAATAAATTTTATATCCACTCTCTACTGTATCATCTTTGTCCAGGCCTTTGTTTTAAGTTGGCACTGCCTGGGGCCTTCTTGTCTTTAAGAAGAAAAGAAATAAAAGTTTACCAGAATATAAACCACCATCATCAAAATAGAGTAATGCAGTCTGAAAACAGCTCTTATTTTAGAACATTATCCATGACTTACTCGCAGTTCTTTTGTCTAAAGGAGGACCTGTGAATTTGCACTTGGGAAGCTCTGTGGCAGGCTGCCTAGCAACAGAACCCCTGTGTGGCCTGAACGATACCGAGGTTAACAATTCAGATAGATTTCTGTTTGAGCTTTCAAGGTGTTTTTCACCATCTATAAGCAACATTAGTCCATCTACTGGGACAGTGAATGAATTGATAACGATTACTGGGCATGGCTTCAGTAATCTCACATGTGCCAATAAGGTAAGACTATAAAGATCTCCTTTTTACTTCTACATATTCAATAAAAGCAAGATATTTTGTCTATAACCTCATAATTTAATCTCTAACAGCTTTATTGTGATATAATTCACATACCATACCATTTGTTCATTTAAAGTGCACAATTCTATAGCGTTGAATCCATAGCTTTGAATTTAGTATATTCACAGGATTGGGAATCCATCACCACAATCAATTTTAGAACATTTCATTACCCCAAAAAGGAACCCCACAACCCTTAGACATTACTCCCAACCCCTCCATACCTTCCTGCCCTAAATAACCACTAGTCTACTTTCTGTCTCTGTGCATTTGCCTATTCTGGACATTTCTTATAAATAGAATCATACAATATGTGGTCATTTGTGCTGGCTTTATTCCCTAAGCATAATGTTTTCAAGCTTCATCCATGTTGTACTATGTATCAGTACTTCATTTTCTATGGCAGAATAATATTCTAGGCTATGCCTTAATCAGTCCCCCAAATCAATTTTATGCATAAAAAGTTTGCCCATGATTATTATTCCTTTAATTTAGTTGCTGATAATACAAAATTTAAGTTTGTATTTAGAGAAATGTATTGACCTGTTTTCATGTTCATTTTACTTTCAGGTTACAATTGGTAACTACCCCTGTGTTGTAGAAGAAAGTACTACCAGTTCCATTGTATGTCATATTGAGCCTCAAAACTCAATGGATGTTGGCATCAGGGAAATTGTCACGTTAAGTGTCTACAACTTGGGCACTGCTATCAACACACTGTCCAATGAATTTGATAGGCGATTTGTACTTTTGCCAAACATCAACATGGTGCTGCCAAATGCAGGATCCACTACAGGAATGACAAAAGTGACCATAAGCGGCTCTGGATTCGCAGTCTCTTCTGCGGGTGTCGAAGTCCTTATGGGTCATTTTCCATGTAGAGTTCTATCTGTGAATTATACGACCATTGAATGTGAAACATCTCCTGCTCCCCAACAGCTTGTGAATGTAGATCTTCTAATACATGGAGTGCCTGCCCAGTGTCAGGGGACCTGCAGCTTTTCGTACTTAGAAAGCATCATTCCTTTCTTAACAAGAATCTTCCCAAACTCCATCAGGGGGTCCACAGAAGTTCTTATTGAAGGAGAAGGTTTTGGCACTATCTTGGAGGACATTGCTGTTTTCATTGGAGACCAACAGTTCAGAGCAATAGATGTTAATGAAAATAACATCACTGTTCTTGTGACTCCCCTCCCGGCTGGGCTTCATCCTCTTAGGGTTGTGGTGGGAACTAAGGGCTTGGCTCTGGGAAACCTGACTATTAGCAGCCCCGCAGTAGCATCTGTCACACCAGTTTCTGGAAGCATCGGTGGTGGAACTACTTTGGTGATCACAGGAAATGGTTTCTATCCAGGCAACACCACAGTCACTGTGGGGGATGAACCTTGTCAAATTATTTCTGTCAACTTCAGTGAAGTCTACTGCCGCACCCCAGCAAAGGCAGCTGGAAGGGTCCATGTGGAGATCTTTGTTAATGCAGTTGCTTATCCACCTCTGTCATTTACGTATGCCTTGGAGGACACGCCCCTTCTCAGAGGAATTGTCCCAAATACAGGTACCTGCCCTTTATTGTTTGACATCATATTATCAGTAATATGTATTAGCATAGAATTGGAATAATGTTTATAAATGATTATTAAGGTGTGTTTTTAGACAATCGCAGTGAACCCAGTTAATACATGGGATTTGAGTTCTGTACAATCTCTATTTTGTGATTATTTTTGTAAATTCTTGGGATAAAATTTTTAGTCAAATGCCAACTTCTGTCCTGAAACAAAAATCCCCATTAATTAACTTGACCTAAATTTCAAAATGAAGAAGAAATAGCTAGATATCTATGGACAAATATTGGTAATTAATTTATGTCATCAAATTGATATGGCACAGGAAACACCTTCTGTCAAAATTCAGAAGTAGTTGATGTTCCTCACATTGAGAATATTTTGGAATACCTTGTTGCCATGAAACTACAATTGATTATTCACTTATCAACACAACAGAATTCTTTTTAAAGAGGTAACTGGCCCATTCAGATGGAAAAATATTATAAGATTTACTCCATTATTTGGTGTGACTCATATTTCTAAGCTAAGAATAGATTGAGATGTCTTCTTGATCCTTTGTCATCATGTTATGTGATCATCTTGAAGCTGTTGGAATACTTGTCATCTGTGTAATAAATTCTGGAGAGGCAGCTGTAGTAAAATGATTGAGAATCTGGTCTTGATGCCTGGGTTCAAATCTTGGTTCTTGTCATTTCCAGAGATGCAACTTTGCAAAATTTTTTAAATATCAGTTTCCTTATACATGCAGGTACGTACCGCATAAAGTTAAAAAAGTTCATTCATATAATGTAACTTAGAATGGTACCTTTAATAAAGAACTCATTAAGTATTAGCCTTTACAAAAAGTCCTTTCTAGTTTACATTACCAGATTTGGGTAAGATGTATTCTCTGCTTTCAAGAAGTTTGCTGTTGAAATTTTCTTTGATACGTCCAGTTTTCTCATTTAGAAATTTTTTGAAAAGCAAACATTAACAATAGCATTGACATACTTTCTCCCCGTATATTTGTGGTCATTGCAAATGATGAACTAAATATTGGCATATGTTCCTTATTTCCATGAGCCATTTCTGTCCCATCTCTCTCTTTGAATGTCTCTTTCAAAACAATGTATTTGAAGATACAACAAATGTAGATAAGTGAGAACCGATCTGTTTTATTTACTGAAGAGACATACTTAAAACAACACTTCCACTTGAAAGATGAAAATGCCAGACAATATTAAAAATTTAAGACCTCCCCCAAACATTTTTAGCTTGTAATTTAAAATTATTTCTAACATGAAAGATTTCATTAATATCTTTGGTCTTTAAAATAACAATGTATATTTCAGTGATCTTTATTATGGTTAGTTATATGGTTATTTTACTGTTACTATTAGAATTAATATCAAACTACTACTTGGTGAATTTTGTAACAAGTTTTGTTGCTTAATATCTATTCACTTAATACTTATATATGTAGGTCATTTAGATGACCTATGAAATATTTCATATGTTTAATATCCTCAATGCATTTTTGTCAGAATGAGGAAGGAAGGAAACTGAGGGATTGAAATACTTTGTTCTGTGTACATTTATTCAAGGCTTCAGCATCAATATTTATCTACAAGTCTTTAATTCCTTCTTTATCTATCATAATTTGTTTATCAAGTTATATATATTAAAAATATTTGAATTAAGAATAACCCATCCTCAAAGAGGTCCTAAAATCAGGATAGTGCCAAAATCAACAAATAGTAAGCCCAGCCTTAAAATATACTCCAACCAGCCACCTCCTGCTCAGACATTCAGACTTCCAACTCTAGATCTTTCTTTTCTTCTCTGCTCTTCTCCACTAGCCTGAATTACTAACTTACAACTCAGTAGAACGAACAGAAGGGCTGGAAAATAATGAATGTTGACATAATTTACACTTAACATACCAAAGTCTATAATGTATACTATAGCCAAAATGTACGTGACACAACATGTTTTGTTAACATTTACATTAGTTTTAAAATACTGGATATTATTTTATTGATAGGTGTGTCTTTAAACGTATGTGAATATACTGGAATTAAGATATATTTATATTGTTTGCTTTTTTTTTTTTTTAAGGTCCACCGGGAACCAAAATTCAGATCACTGGATCTAATTTTGGAATTGATGTCTTGGAAGTGACGGTGATGATAAATAACGCTCAGTGTAATGTAACCATGGTCAACGAGAGTGAATTGCAGTGCATTGTTGGCGAGCATGCTGGTGGCACATTTCCTGTTACGATGCATCATAAGACAAAAGGCTCTGCGGTGTCCACAGTTGTATTTGAATACCCACTTACCATTCAAAATATTCATCCAAGCCAAGGTACTCACAGGTGTACAGGAACTTATAAATATATTGTTTCAGTAAACACCTTATTGAGGAAAAAATAAATAAAACAATATGCTTCAAACACTGCTAAAATTTGTAGTTCTCTTAACACATTAAACATATTTTTTTTAGGCATCAAATAAATAAGGATGCAAGGGCATCAATTCGTCATATTAAAATATCAGTTTAATGCCTGTATTTCTTAGTGTGATTTAATTTATTTAAAATGTAACCCTACTAAAAATGGCCAGGTTATATGTGGGGAAAAAAGTTTTTAAGTCATGTTTAGAAATCACTGCCCTGTAAGTATGTCTACATAATTTTTTGTTTTGTATTTGAAAGTTATTTTAGTGGTTCAAAATCTTAAGAAAGTATAGATAACGTGCTCTTAATTAAAATAATAATTTTACATTTATGTTTTTACTACTCTGAAACTCTTTATGACATCTCTTTTAAATAAAATTTTAGTTCCTAGAAGTAGTTTAAATAAATTACCAGGTGTGACATATACTCAAAGACTACACTACAATCAAGATTGTACACTCAAAAGATAAAACACTATGATCAAAAGAGATACTATTGCATTAATATACTACATTATACTGTAATATAAATATAGTTTCAGTTAGAAGAATCTTCATTAATGTCAATTCTATTTCAGATTTTAAAGTAAAGTTAAATGTATACATAGAAGAGGTTTCCTTTTAATTAGCTTTGTTTTTCCCTTTTCTATGTCTTCCCTAGGGAGCTTCGGAGGTGGTCAGACCTTGACTGTGACAGGCATTGGGTTTAATCCGCAGAATTCCATTATATTAGTGTGTGGCTCAGAATGTGCAGTCGATAGGCTTAAATCTGATTGCACAACACTGTTATGTAAAATTCCACCTAATAATGGTAAGTTGTCAGAAAAAAGAACAGCAGCCTTTGAGAAATGGTTCATTTTATAAAGATCATAGTCTAGATTTCTTTTGTCAAGTTTTTGTGTTCTTTGGGGCTACTGAATCACCTTTATAACCATTCTGATTTTAAGCAATTTCCTCAGGCTCTTTTTTTTTTCTAGGTTTGTATGTGTTTCAAGATTCATAACCTTTGGATTAGAAGGAATTGTTTGTAATAAATTGCCATGTTTTAGGTTCACATAAACTGATGGCTCTTAGTTTATTAAGCATGCCAAATGGAGAACACATTTTTAGTTCCTATTGGAGTATTAGATGTGCCTTGAAGATAGGAAAGTGTAATGGGCACGAGTGTGGACTCTGGTAGTGCATTGCCAAGAGTCAAACCCAAGCTGTGTCTTTTGGCTAGTGATTCAGCCTCCCTGTGTTTCAGTTTCTTCATCTGTAGAGTGAGAATAACATATTGGCTTACTTTATGGGATTCTTGGGAGGTTTAATAAGTTAATGTATGTGAAGTGGATGGAATGGTCCCTGAAACGTTATGTGATTTGCTATTATTCATTTATTTTTACAAAGCAATTAAGAGCTGGCCTCTGAGGAGCCCAAATATTTTGCCACTTCCTGTGTCACCTTAGCTAGGTAACTCAACTCCTCTCTGCTTCATTTCTCCATTTATTAAATGGAGACATTAACCCTAATTCAGTGGGTATTGTCAACTTTAAATATCTGGTATTTTAGGTTCAAAACTAATTTTAATTATCTAACAAAATTTAAGAAGAACCAAAGGGAATATTTTCAATGAATAAAGAATGTTTTATGTGCAAACATTTCTAAAAACATTGGGAAAATTTGAACATTTCTTGTTCTTTTCTAAACATTTTGGCTTCTTTCTCTGACTTCCTATACAAAGAATATTGAAGAAAATGTAATATTTTTATGTCTGGGCTTATTTATTTCAACATCAGAGTTTGTATCCTGATTTTTTTTTTAATGCAGCGATGTTGTTGAGATTTATCAAAGTTTTTAGGATGCTTATCTTAGCACTAGCTCTGCTTCCTATTTTTACGTTTTTGTATTGGGTTTCTGTAGTTTCCTGTCTCTCACCTGGCTTTCAGCTGTCGCTCCTTGCTGTTGTCAGAATGCCTGCCGTTCCTTCCTTCCTGCTCTAATTTGCCATGTTGGCTCCCCTAGGACTGGAAAACTAAACAGGCAGGTTTGTACAATTGTTTACAATAAGAGGCTCCCAGGGAGGGTCTGAGGGTTTTTTCCCTGTTGCTAAGGTGCGTGAACCTTGTGATGTTTTTAGCTATTGCTAGAGATGTTTATTATTTCACCTATAGCCTGTGAAAGTGACTTTGGAAAAAAGAAGATGCTATTGAAAATGTTTGGGGGTTTTGTAAATGAATAAGGGCCTGATGGCAGAATTGTACTCAGTTCCTTTCTGTTCTCATAGACAGGGGACCCGAGCAAGCCTGTGAAGTGAGTGTGGTCAATGGGAAGGATTTGTCACAGGCCACGACTCCGTTTACATACACCATGTCACTGACTCCTCTCATCGCTGGAATATCTCCCAAGAGAGGCAGTACAGCAGGGGGCACCAGACTTACAGTCTGGGGATCTGGCTTCAGGTACTGTCTTTACCTGCACATACATCAGTGCATATTTCCAGGCTCAAGCCGTTATGCCTGCTGTCTCGTATGCCAGGACAGTGTGTAAAGATGGTCATGTGATACATAGCCATCTGCTCAAAAGTCACACTTCAGACATGTCGTAGTACTTATAAACTAAACATTTATTGAGTACTTACTCTGTGCAAGGCAACTTCCTACCCCACTGAAACTTCTTACCTTACGTTAGTAGATATTTTATCCCATTTTATGGTTGGGAGACTAAGATTAGAAAGGTTAAATAACTTGCCCCAAATCCTAGTAAGTAACATCACAAGTACAAATCACCTTCTTATGTTTTCCCCATCTCATCTCCAGCCATGATCTGCTTCATTGAGTAAATGAAACATCACTTCATGCATCAGGTCCAATTCATTTTACGGGCCAGATTCTTTTTTCCTAAATATAGTCTTTATTTAGCTCAAGTGTATGTACTGCTTCGTCGTTCTTCAGCTGGATCAGGCAGAGTTCAAAATGCCAGATCATTTAAATCCTAGAGGCAATTTTAATTCCTCAAGTACTTATAACTACCTCGGACTTGGCATTCTTACATGGAGGTTAAATTCTAAAGTCTGGGAATGTGATGAAAATGTCACAGAGACGAAATGATCCCTGAAAGTCTCTTGCAAAGGTGCCTGTTTGGAGACCATCACAGAATCTCTCAATAAATGGAACCCAGGCAGTTTTTTTTCTCCAACAATGGAAGACCTTCTAGTTTGTACAGTTATATTTCCTGGCCTCTTAATTTCTGTTTACTTTTTTCTCAACAAATATTTTTAAGTCTTACTACTGAAAAAAGTGTATATCTGTACTTTGACGGATCATAGGGTAAGTTCATTTTTGCAGTAATGTATCTGAATTATTGTGACAGTGTGACCTAGAAATTTGAGAAAAATTATCCATGTGATGTTTTCCCCCTTCTTTCGTTACAGTGAAAATATACAGGATGTTCTTGTCACCATAGCTGAAGCCAAATGTAATGTTGAGTATTCCAACAAGACATATATCATCTGCGTGACAAATGCCCACACTCCTTCGGGGTGGGCTCCAGTGCATGTCACCATCGGAAGCTTTGGCATGGCCATACCGGTAATAGTGCTGCTGTATATAGTAACCACAGCAATAGGAAAACTAGCATATGGGAGGTGAAGTGATGGGGAATGGGCTTTTTACTTTGTTAATGTCTCCAAAAAATAACTGAGCTGTGACTAGAATAAATTTAAAGTAGATCATGTTTTTTTTGCTTATTACTAAACATTTTATTATTTCAGATTTTTAATTATTTAATTGTGGGTTAATTGATAATGGGTTTTTTCACTTCATTATCGTGAAATAAGCCAACATATTCGAGGTAGTTTATACTTTATTATTAATGAAAATGTTTATTGTTTTAGATTTCTTCTTTCTTGAGAAACTGAATGAAAAATTCTGATAAAACCTCTGAATTTAAAAGTTTCTCGTGTTCTATTACAGGATAATGCTGACTTCTTATATGTCGATACCTGGTCCTCCAACTTCTCATGGGGAGGAAAATCTCCTCCAGAGGAAGGGTCATTGGTTGTCATTACAAAAGGACAGATAATTTTGCTGGATCAAAACACCCCTATTCTGAAAATGTTGCTTATTCAGGGTAAATTCCTGAAAATCTGCTTATTAGACTCTGCCTGTGGAATAGTTCTGTACAGTTAATTTGATTAAAACTCACTATTATGAACATCCAGAGTTGTATCATGTTTTTAATATGGAGTGTTGTACTGACTTGTTTAAATCAAGTCTTAAAATTCACTTGTGGTATGAAATTATTTAGTGTATTGCAACCAGAATCATTTAATGAAATAGAATAGAAAATATCAGAATATATTGCATTTGTTGTAACCTGCTTTCATTGTTACCTGGAGTTCTCTCTGCTTCTTGATATTCTGTTTTCACTATACAAAACTAAATGATCGGAACTGTTACAACTGCATGTAAAAGAAATAATCATTGGCAAGCATAAAATACTTTGGGGTTCAGTGTATAAACTTTGCCATGTGGTGTTCGCAGCTCAAAGACCTTTGTATTTTATATTTGTTTTGAGTTCTGGGATAATATCCATGCTTCAGAATTTGAAGTTATTTACTATTGGACCTTTGGACAAGTTTCCCTGTCCACAAATTTATGTTAGTCTCATAAAAATGTATCTCAGTACATTCTTTAATAACGCTAATAAAACTAAAGCTGTTACTAGTGCACCTTAGTGGATAAAAGTTCAGAGTTAATGTTGGCATTATAGTGGTCTCTATAAAAAGTGCTTTTATTTTTATTGTTTTCATTCTTAATTTATATTTTGTGGGCCTGTGTTTCTAGAACTAGAATTCATGTAGCTGTTTAATAGCATTTAAAATAACCAAGGGTCAAGAGAAAATCTGCCCTTGGATTTGATTTTCTATCACTTCCGGGGTCATGTCTGAAGTTGTTATATTTTATGTTGCCAAAGAGCTGAAGTGACATGTATAGTGATAGCAAATAGGAATAAGAAATTAAATTTTAATGTGTAATTGAATAAATAGCTTTTAATATTAGTTTTCTTTCTGATATATTTCAAAATTGTATGGCTCACAGGTGGAACTCTAATATTTGATGAAGCTGACATTGAACTCCAGGCCGAAAATATTCTGATTACAGATGGAGGCATTCTTCAGGTATACAAGAGAACCTGATATGTATATATTATTGCTGACCTCTCACCATTTCTTTTAAAACTACTATATGTAAACTGGACAGTTAAACAAACCAAACTCTCACAAGTTTATCTTTGTATAGGTCTCTGTTAGTATAAAATCCTCTTTCTGGGGAAAAGTTTTCCAGAGTATTCTTGCTCTTTTAATGAGAAGATAATCGTATTACAACAGAGCAGAATTTTAAATAGAACAGAAAAAAAAATTAGGTCTGACATATGGCTAAAGTCCATCAGTATACTTTCCCAAGGTCTGGCATAATGTATTGGGCTGACTAGAAAGTTAGATTATCTTTTGGAAGAAAGCTACTGACAAGTAAACAAGCAATTCTCGAAAGAGAAGGGACAAAAGGAAAACATTCCTTTTGAATGATTAGAATTGTGGATATTGAGTTTTAACTTTCTGAATGATGCTTGTGCAACCCCTTGCAGATTGGGACGGAGGCATCCCCATTTCAGCATCAGGCAGTCATTACTTTGCACGGGCACTTCCGATCTCCTGAGCTCCCAGTATATGGTGCCAAGACGCTGGCCGTGCGTGAGGGAATCCTGGATCTGCATGGTACGGGGGCCAAAAACAGGCTCAGGGACCTGGTTGAGGAGAGACTAGACAGGAAACCAGAGATAACCTCCTGATAACTTTCTCTAAATGCAAACTTGCCAAGCTTCTTCTGTCTTTCCACATTCCCTCTTTATTCCTCTTTATCTCTTCTCCCCCTGATGTAGGCCAGGCCAGGCCAGCCCTACACAGGCTCAAGGCTGACCACCAAGGTCTCTTTTGGAGAAGTCCTTCTGGGCCTTCTCTAGATCCTTTCCTTTACTCCTTTGCATGTTCCCCCATAACACCGTTTGCCTGATTTAGCGCTCACCACAGTTCATACTGATTGTTTATGGACTCTTTCTGAAATATAACTATAAATGTATAGTTGTACTTTTGTATAACTCTATTCTGGAAAGTTATCAGCAAATAACAATGATTTTGATCATGTTTGAAGTAGCAGGGTAACTTATTTAGAGGAAGCATGGAATGTTCCTTTTTATATTGAAGTCTTCTATATTACAATAATGTGTCTCTTAGAAATTTAGAATATATAAACATGATACCCATTATGATCATAAATGCCCTGCATTGTGTTAAATATATTTGCTAGTGGAATTTTCAGCAATTTACACATTTCATTTGTCTCTAGATTATCAGTTTAAGCAGTTCCTTTCAACAAAGACATTTTATCAATAGTAACACACCACATTTATATTGCGTTTGTATAAAGAAGATTGTCATAAATGGAGTATATTGGTGCCAAAGGATGTTTTTAACTTTATAGACTGACACATATTGGTACAAACCTCATTGTTACTTTTATAAAGCAAGCATTTCTTTTTTGAGAAACGTGTGAAATACGAAGGTAAAATGAGCCTTCCCCAAATTGACTGACTCCAGGAAAAGATTTAAATGCATAAAGCTCTCAGTAACTGAGAAACACATCTGAAGAAATACTCGGTTTGCATGTTGGCCCCAGGTCTGCCTGTTCCTGTGATCTGGACTCGTTTAGCTCAGACTGCACAGGCAGGGGAAAGAACTTTGATTCTACAAGAAGCAGTAACATGGAAACCAGGAGAGAAGGTTGTAATTGCGAGCACAGGACACAGGTATGATGTCTTCTGGGCCTGATGATTTTGATTTGTAAGCAGAAACTTTTAACTCTGCAAAGGAGGGATGGTTCAGAAGGTCTACAACTATCTGATTTAAATTTGAAAGCTCTGATAAAGAAACAAGAACAGCCAACTATGTATTTGTCAAATGTTAACATTGGGTTGATCACCAGTGTATTGTTTTTATTGATTGAATTTACAATAAGAAAGAGCATTAATTTGAACCTATGGAATAAACATTTGCAGTAAGTCCTCACTTAACATGGTCAAAAGGTTCTGTGACTTGACTTAAAATGACATATAATGAAAACAGTTTTATCATAGGCTAATTGATGTAAACAAGAGATAAGTTCCTATGGCATTTTACCTTGTTTCCCCGAAAATAAGACCTCGCCGAACCATCAGCTCTAATGCATCTTTTGGAGCAAAAATTAATGTAAGACCCGGTATTATATTATATTATATTATATTATATTATATTATATTATATTATATTATATTATATTAACCTGGTCTTATATAAGACCAGGTCTTATATTAATTTTTGTTCCAAAAGATGCATTAGAACTGATGGTCCAGCTAGGTCTTATTTTCCGGGAAACACGGTATCAACATTATAATGAAACAATATTGAATAAAATGATGTTATTCAAGAACCTGCTATACTAATAAAATATTTTGGTTGTTTTTCATGGTTAGGTTTCCTTTTAAGATTTTGATTGAAACAAAACACATTCTGCTGTTAAAAGTCATTTGAAAACTTCTCACTTAGAGCTTTAGCTAAATACATTTATGCATGCAAAAATATAAATGAGTTTCTTTGTTTGTCACTAAATAATATGGTAGAAAGCATCTAGTGAACTGTTTCTTATCTTACAGTCTTGGCAGTAGTTCCCATGATCCAAAATTGTTAGTAATGATTAAATAAAAGGGAAGAAATCATCATTATAGGATGAGTGATGATTAGTATGACCTTCTAGGTGTCAGACATTTTATAACTGACGCTGCTTTATGACTCTCAATTTCTCTTTAATTTTATATTTTGGAAAATAAGAAATAAAAGGAGCGGGAGCCAAGAAGAGCTTTATTTTTGCTTTATTGTCGAAATTATGGGTAATGGCAAAATTGTGTATCAGGGAACAAATAGTAATTTATGACAAGAAGCAGCTAAATTATGTTAAGGTTGTGACTCAGTTTAGAATTAAAATTCAAGGTGGCATTTTGAGTTTGCCATTTTCCAAGTTAAAAATAGACTTGCAGATGTTAGGAAGAGTTAAAAATATACTTAGCTTTATAAGTGACAATTTTTTTTTTTGCCCTTGGAAGAAATTTTAATTACATAATGGCAAAATTAAAAAGTAACAAAACGACAGGGTTTACTAATAGAATAGAAAGCCCTTATTTATAGCTTTTCTGTATGAATGAAAAGTAAGTTTAGTATGTAGCATAGAAATAGTTTTAAGAAACAAGAATTAAAGAGTTTCCCACCAAATCTAATTCAATGTTCATTATTTCATTTGTAAATCCTATTTGAGAGTTTGTAAAGCAGTTGGTTAAAAATATCACTTCAAAGTCAGTCTGTTGGGTCCATCTCCCACCATTACCACTTACTAGGCTTGCAGCCATATTTTTTCACCTCTCTGTGCTTCAGTAAAATTGGAATGCTATTAGTATCTATCTTGGAATTACTGTAAGACCTAAATGAGTTAATATGATGTGTACAGCACTTAGAACAGAAGTTGGCTCAAAGTGCTATATAAGTGTTAGCTATTATGACAAAAGAAGGAAAGGTGTATTTAGGTACACATAACATACAAACATGGTTTTCAGAACCTTCTTTTCTAAAGAAATCTCTGTATCATCTTGATCCAAGGGAATTCAATAGAGCCCAGCCTAAACCACTTTTCCATACCACTTGTAGGATGTTCTAAATGAATAGATCGTTTGAATACATTTCTACAGAATTAGTGAAATTGTATGAAGAAGTGTAGCACTTGGAAAATATTTAATTGAAGAGCATCTGTAAAATTGATTCAGTTGCTTTAAGAAAGTAAAATACCACCTTTAATTTCCTCTTCAAAATATTGTATGACAAAAAGTTTCCTATTTTAGAAATGAAATGTTCAAAATAGCATAAAACGGATGCACCAAAACAGTGTTGATTTATATTAATTTTGAAATTTTTTTGTTAAAATTTATATAGACACAGTCAACGAGAAAATGAAAAAGGGACAATTGCATCTGTATCCGCTGATGGCATAAACATAACGCTAACAAATCCACTGAATTACACACACTTAGGAATCACTGTCACCCTTCCTGATGGAACTCTATTTGAAGCAAGGGCAGAAGTTGGAATTCTTACAAGAAATATTTTAATAAGAGGATCTGATAATGTGGAGTGGAATAACAAAATTCCAGCATGTCCTGATGGATTTGACACAGGTAATTTTAGCATCTATAGGGTGACAACTTAAAATGTTTTCAGACATTGCAAAAATATTCCCCAGGGGCAAAATCACCCCCAGTTGAGAACCGCTGGACTAGGTTGTGCTCTAGTAATAAATAAGTCCCAAATCTCAGTGATTTAAAATAAGAAAGGGTTAGTTCTCATTCATGCTACATGTGTCCAATATGAGTCAACAGAGTGTTCTGCTCATTGTAATTATTCCGGAATCTAGGCTAATGGATGCTACATCTCAACATAGGAAGCTCCAGGAGTCTCCATGTTCTCTGAGACAGGAGATAAGATGGCTGGAGAGGTGAGGGCCAGCAACTAATTACTTTGGTCCTGAAGTGATAGGTCTTTCTTCTACCCAGGGGCCACTAGTAAGAACTAATTTTGTGGCTATGCGTAACTTGAAGGAAGTAAGTTACTACCAACTCTGGTATACCCAGAAGTGGAAGCGAACTGGATATTGGTGAATCTTAATGATGTTTTCCATATGTATATATGATAAATACGTATGTATCATATATATAAATATATACATATATATATATATATCATACACACAAACACATGTATATAGCACAATGTATTTTACAAGTCTCTTAAATATTTTACGTAATCACTAATACCATTACAATCCTATAAGCAGTTAGATAATAACAGACACAGCTTAGGTACAGCGTTTTCCTTCAGTGGGAAGTATAACATAAGACAAAGCTCGTTGGATTCGATGTCAAGTGACCTGCGTTCTGATTCTGGTTGTCAACTAAGAAAAAGTTTAGGCTGTAATAAAGAATAAAAAGCATTTATTTGAGCAAAAGGATTGCAACCCAAGAGACACAGATTCAGATGGCAACCCAAACTGTGCTCTGAGAACAAAGAAAGGCAGAGTTTATAAAGGCGAAAACCATAAAATGTGATTCTTTTATGTGAATGAAGGATTGCTGGCTAGGTTAACAGGGATTAGTTAGTTCCAATAAGCAAACAAGGGAGTTGAAAACTACCAGGAGGAAAGTCAAGTCTGTATGTGTCCTCTCAGCAGTTATTCTTCCAGGATGTTTATGACTCCAGGATGTTTATGGCTCAGCCTTGAGCTGAGTTTAGCAACTTAACAGCAGCTCTGAGAACTGAGGCACAAGATGTGCACATCCTAATAGCTTCCTATTTTAAGTGACTCTCAGCAATGCTTATTCCACTTTGTTTTTTTCCATTATCACAGTTCATCTGCATCAAGTCTCACAATGGCCGTTAAACCAAGTTTCATTCTGTTTAAAATAAGAATACTTCCTGTTCTGCCTACTTACTACAGTTATGAAAATTAAGTGAGATAATGCATATTCTAGTGCTACCCAAGTATAAGATTGCATTAATTATAGTAATCTCCAAATCTGGGGGAAAAGCTTCAGAGATAATCAAACAAAATACCTTTATCAGTATTCATTCAACCATTCAATTACTTATTTAGTATCTTTGAAAATATGGTAGTAAGTACTTTAGGAAATGCAAAGGTGAACAAGACAAGGTACTTACCTTTTTTATTATCTGGAGGAGGAGATGATGTGAATGCAAGTAATTATGTTCCAGAATAAGATTAAAATTATATGTGAATAAAAGGATATAATTCGGAATGAGAAAAAAGTCTTTATGTAATTAGAGGATTTTGACATGGTTTTTCTTTATGATGTCTTTAAAAATATTTCTGAAGGTGAATTTGCTACACAGACATGTCTCCAAGGAAAGTTTGGAGAAGAAATAGGAAGTGACCAGTTTGGAGGTTGCATTATGTTTCACGCGCCTATACCTAGTGCTAACATGGTAACTGGAAGGATAGAATATGTGGAGGTAAGAGGCAGTATTGTTAAATCACAATGGTTTGTCCAAGGTTATCCGTACAACGAATGTGTACTGAGTTTGGGCTGCTAGCCAGGTGCTACTTAACTGGTGGAGGAGACAGACCATTTGAATACACCCCATTATTCACTCATTTAATCACGCTGGAATTTTGTATCTCTATTTTTCTCAAACCTCCCATCAAATTCATCAGCAAGTTCTATCCACTCTGCCCACAAAATACTGTCTCCTGAACCCACTCTCTTTCCACCACCTCTATCTCATCCCTAACCTAAGTCACCGTTACCTCTCACCTGGACTACTGTAATTTTTTTCCTAACCGGTCTTCCTGTTTTCACCCTTGCTTCAGTGGCATCTCCACACCCTAGCACAAGTGAAAATCGTAAAGTGTAAATCAGATCTTGTTACACCCTGTTCAAACCCTTCAAAGCTTCATATTATACCTGAAACAAAAAGTCCAAGTCCTTCCCTTAGGACCCACAGGATCTGTCCCCCAGCTGGCCTCTGACTCTGTCTCCTATGACTTTACCTGTAGCTTGTGCCATGCAAGCTCCTGCTGTCCCCTGACCATGTCGAGCACATTTCTGTCCCAGGTGTTTGCACTTGCTCTTCCTTCTGCTTGAGATGCTTCTGTACCAAATATTTGTGTGGTTAACACCTCATTTCAGTCAGTTCTCTTCAAATGTTCTCTCTTCAGAGAGAGAGGCCTTTCTTCACCAACTGTATTTGAAATAGCTGCCCAAACCCCTGCTTCCCTTTATTTCTTCATAATTCCTGACATTATAGCTACTTTTTGTTTATTTTTTATCTCTCCCTCTAGAACATAAACTCAATTAGTTCAGAAATTTTGTCTTTCTGCTGATTCCTCTGTGGATTGAACAGTGCTTGACATATAGCAAATTCTTGATTATTAATGGAACAAATATATAAATACATTAATCAATATGCAAGTTATCCCCAAGAGATTAGGAGCTCCTCTGTATCTTATTAATATTCAGTCTATATAATCGAGGTTTACTATAGTTTTTATTAAGTATTCAGTAAAAGGAAGGAAGGGAAGGGGAGTGGAGGGAAAGGAAGGGGAGGAAAGGAAGGGGAGACAAGGGTTGTAAAATCCATAAATCCACTAACCAGGCAACACTGAAACTACAAACTACTGAGGGTGATAGAGTTAATGCCTGCATTTTGTAAAACTCCCTTCCTCCTAGGATATGTTACATGCTTGTGACATCTGCGATACAGACTGAGTGAGGTTGCCAGGATCAATCTGTATATTAAATGTTAGTAATGGTTAATTTTTTATTTTTATGAAGAATGAAAATAGAGGCCATAATATTTTATTTCCAAGCCTCACGGGATCATATTTTGCACACGTGCACACACATGCACACTCTGGCGTCCTCCATATTAGATTAGTATTAGTAGATTATAGACTTACTAAAACAAAGTACAACAGATTGGTTATGAAGAGCACCAACTCTAGAATCAGACCAACGTGGGCTAAAATGGCACCTTATGACTATGAACAAGACACTCATCCTTCCTAAACTTCAATTTCTAAATCTGTAAAATGAAGTTAATGATAAGTGGCTAATTCAAAGGTTTGAGGTAGAGACTGTGGTCATGCACATAAGACACGTAGCACAATATCTGGCACATGGTAAACATTCAAGGAATGTTTCTTATTGTTATATAAGAATAAACCTAAAGGGAAAATGTCTTTTAAGCGGTTTTATTTGGCTAAGCACAAAAGGTTTATAATAGACCAAGGAGAAAAGCAGAGTTGTCAAACATGACTTTTGTTCATTAATTATAATCATTGGTATCAAGTATGGGCTGTTATATAATGAATAAAACAAGGTAGGTTGGGGGCCAAATATTTTCAAATGACAAACATGAATAATATGGGAAATATAAATGCATTAACAATGACATAAAGTTGGAGATTATTTTTCAACAAGAAATATGAGCTAAGTAAAAGTCTGTGTCTGTGTGATCACTAAATAGCTGTGATTTCTGGGCTTGACAGGTATTCCATGCCGGCCAGGCTTTTCGGTTGGGGAGATATCCAATACATTGGCACATGCTCGAAGATTTACAGTTTAAATCTTATGTAAGAGGCTGTGCAATTCACCAGACCTATAACAGAGCTGTTACTATCCATAACACACATCACCTTCTGGTTGAGAGGAATATTATCTATGATATCAAGGGAGGAGCATTTTTTATAGAAGATGGTATTGAACATGGCAATATCCTGCAATATAACTTGGCAATATTTGTACAGCAAAGTACTAGTCTTCTGAATGATGATGTGACTCCTGCTGCATTTTGGGTAACCAACCCAAACAACACCATACGGCACAATGCAGCTGCTGGTGGCACTCACTTTGGCTTTTGGTACCGAATGAACAACCATCCTGATGGGCCATCCTATGACCGAAACATTTGCCAAAAAAGAATTCCTCTTGGAGAATTCTTTAACAACACTGTTCATTCTCAAGGTTGGTTTGGATTGTGGATATTTGAAGAATATTTCCCCATGCAAACAGGAGCTTGTACTTCTACCGTGCCAGTGCCTGCAATATTTCATTCACTTACTACTTGGAATTGTCAAAAAGGAGCTGAATGGGTCAATGGAGGTGCCCTTCAGTTCCATAACTTCGTGATGATCAATAATTATGAGGCTGGAATCGAGACCAAGAGGATCCTGGCTCGTTATGTTGGAGGATGGGGTGAAACCAATGGGGCGGTGATTAAAAATGCCAAAATAGTTGGTCATCTTGATGAACTTGGAATGGGGTCTGCATTTTGCACCACAAAAGGCCTGGTTCTCCCATTCAGTGAAGGCTTGACTGTATCTTCTGTACACTTCATGAACTTTGACCGTCCCGCCTGTGCAGCTTTGGGGGTGACATCCATCACTGGAGTTTGTAATGAAAGATGTGGAGGCTGGAGTGTGAAATTTGTTGACATCCAGTATTTTCATGCACCAAACAAGGCTGGCTTTCGATGGGAACATGAAGTGGTACTGATTGACATTGATGGTTCCCTTACAGGTAATGTTATAATTTCTGAGAAAATACGTTGGAAATGTGTTTGCATTAACATGGAGAGTTGAACTGTCAAAGTAAACTCATGTGAATACCCGGTACCAAACTTTACAAATGACTTAAGGATATAGGTCAACACTAGGTACAGATGAGACATTCTTTTCTGGAAGAGCCACAAACTGTCAGATGCAGCCTCCAAATGTGTCTTTTTACTCCTGCCTTTGCACTTTGCTTTTGAATTTACAGCAATATTGATTGAGCAATATTTATGGAAATATTAAGTACAAAAGGAAGCCATTTCAGGAAGCCTCCATTTTATACTCAGTTAATTACACAGATAAGGAACTGCTTACATGACTACCCAAATTCTCCAGTCATGCCGGATAAACATATAAATTCCAGGTTACATAAGCAGTGTAGACAGACTGGATATATCCTGCTCAAATATTTTAAAGGGAAGTAGTAAATTATAGGCCTGTTATTAACCCTTTTTCTTTCCAATCCAGATTCTGAGTTTGGAATTAGTTCAAGAAATATGTTAACTCTAGTAGGTTAAATTTTCTTTTTTAGCATTTCAAGTTCAGAGTATGTCACAGTTTTTGTAAATATTCATAGTTTCTAGAACTTAGTGTCTTTATAAATTTGTATTCATAAAGACCTATCTAAATAAGGTAGAAAGGGTGTGTGTGTAGTGTGTGTGTGTGAGAGAGAGAGAGAGAGAGAGAGAGAGAGAGAGAGAGAGAGAGAGAGAGATTGATTCTGCATAATACTTTAGGAGAGAAAATTGACAAGTACACCTACAGATATTAACAACTTACTTTTGAAAGACTTTGAAAGATGGAAGAAGTTTCTCAGCAAAAGTTTTCTCAACAAAAGTTGTTGACTTCTGTCTCCTGTTCTAATGGTGTTTTTGAGGGGGAGGACATTTGGATGGTTCTAATATATAAAACTTTGTGTAACCTTTATTTGTTTATTTAATTTAGCTTAGATTTGTAATGTTAGTTGGCAGTCCATCAGTTAGGAGTACAGGTTCTATGGTCAGAATGCCTGGATTTGAATTCTTCTGTGTGTTTTTGACCAAGTTATTTATCCCACTTCCCATCTCCTACTTTGGCTCTCATGGGTCTTCAGATCCTACGTTTCAGCTACATCCACAAGAGTCTACCGCAGAGCCTCTTGCTCCATGCCAATATATATATATTTAGATTTTATTAGCAGTGCTATGGGTCACAGTACTTTTACGTGGCAGACAGTTTTTTCAGTTATATAACATGATATAGGAAACATGTCATTGGTGTTCATTTCCTAGGTCACCAAGGACACACCGTCATTCCACACAGCTCGTTGCTGGACCCTTCTCACTGTACTCAAGAAGATGAGTGGAGCGTTGGGTTCCCTGGGTCTGTCTGTGATGCCTCAGTCAGCTTTCACCGTGTAGCATTTAACAAGCCCACTCCAGTGTCTCTGCTTGAAAAGGATGTGGTTCTCTCAGACTCTTTTGGTAAGTGGAATATAATAGTTTAAACCACTAATTTAAACATGTTTTCCTCAATTTTTACCATCTTCTTGAGTTGTCACTCATTGTTTAGAACATTGAAAAAAGCATAATATTTATATGTCAGAAGCCAGACAGGAAACAAACACACCCAAAACAGGCATGTGAGGAATAGTGAATAAATGCATGGACCATCACGATAAGGAAGCACCAGCCATTATTATGACACAGAGCAGGAAAGTTAACATAGCTCTTGGAGCAAGACAATAAAAAATACCATTGTTCCTGCCACTGAAGGCAAATGATTTTGACTATCTTCACTGGTTGAAATGGGATGGGGGAGCATTTGCTAGGTGAGTAGCCACATACCAGATGCCAGAGACTGTTGATTTACTGATTTGTTTTAGGAACGATACTGTACCTGGGACACCAGATGTGCTTGACATCATTACCTGACTAAATTGTATTAATTTACTGTCATTATTCATGATCCATCTGGCATTTGCAACAGCCAAACAAGCAAGTTAAATGGGGCTGTGGTAGGAATCCTGATCCTTGCGTCCTTCAGATCTTTCATTGCGGCACTAATATTTTGATTTTCCCCCCTCGAGGATTTGGAATTGCTTTTAGTATATTATCTAGGCAAGGAGGTGAGGAGGCATGGCTCCTAGAGTGTTCACTCAGTCCTTCCTATTTCCCCTCACTCCATTAATTAGAGAACCAATGAGGGAATCTTCAGTTACTAAATATATCTATTCTCATTATACCTGACCTAGCCTACTCTGACTGGCTGAGATCTATATATTTATGTCTTTATCTTCCATCCATTCATTCTTCCATCATTTGTCTAGGAGTTATTAGTTAAACTATCAATATACATTAAATCCACTCGCATACACTATTTAATGGACTTCAGATTTTGGAAAATAGGAAAAACACTGATGAATCAAAGATTTTTTTTTTAAATGCAAGGCTAAATTTTATTGGAGACTATTTGGGGACAGTGTGTTTCTCCAGGTCCCATCAGCTCCAAGTCATTGTCCTTCAATCTAGTTGTGGAGGGCACAGCTCAGCTCCAAGTCCAGTCACCGTTTTCAATCTTTAGTTGCAGGAGGCGCAGCCCACCATCCCATGTGGGAATTGAACTGGCAACCTTGTTGTTGAGAGCTTGTGCTGTAACCAACGGAGCCATCCAGCCACCTGTTGATGAATCAAAGATTTGCTAAACAGTTCATTATCAAATATAGTTTTCTACATTTTCTGCCTGAATATCTAAATGATGTAGCTTCTTGATGACACTATGTAAAACTAATCATCAAGGTCTAATCTAAGCACATAATAAGGAACCATAAATACAGAAAGAGACTTTATCAACAAAATCCAAGAAGTTCACTTATTTCTCCTTTTATAGTGTCAACATTAACCACTTTTCTTCAATATATTACAAATACTTTCATAATGCTACTTAAAAACTCATATCAGAATTTCCACATTTAATGATATTTACAAAGTAGAAACTTGCAATTTGAAGCTAAATTCATGCATCTCAATCTATGCCAAATGAACTTTGAAAATTTGTAGCATGATTATACCAGTCACACTATAGCTGCTAAAATTACCCATTTCAAATCTGTGAGGACATGCTGGAATTTTGTTGTTCTACTCCATGTTATCAGACCCTCCTATTAAAACATTTCTTGTAAGAATTTCGACTTCTGCCCTTCAAACAGAGTTCTATATCTATTCCCACTATACAGTCTGGAAATGGAAAAATAACCATAAGATTCGCCAGTGGCCCCACTGGACTCGCTTGTGAGACTAAGCAAAGATTCAGTTTATCACCTGGCCTTCAAGGGCTCCCACTCTGGCTGGTAGACCATGTTAGCATGGTGGCATTTAAGGTGTTGGAGTATTAGAATTAGTTCAGAGCCAGGATCTAACAACTCTTGGAAAATCTGGCTGGTTTCCTCTTAATACTATGTAGTAGCCCGATAAATGGTCACAGATTCCTCCCACTCAGTGTGGAAGGGGGGCTCCCAGTCTGTGAATTGGCTTAGATCTAGGAAATAAGTCAGAAGCAGTGAATTTCCACTTGGGTAACTTGAGTTACGTTACAATACCCCAAGACATAGTTTTTCTTCCTACATGTGTCAAACATCACTTTAGTGTGCTACCCACTTATTTCATTTTTAGGAACCCCAAGATCAACCAGCCATCACCAGAAGTTTCCGCAGATCAGAACACTCTGATTATTCCTCTGGCTAATAGTTATTGTGTTCATTAAACCTACCTTTATATCTGACAGTTAAGGGCCACATCTTGCCACTTTGGGGTCCCATTATTCCTACTGATAGGGAACCCAACTGCATTGCAGCAACCTCCATCAGCATATCCGGCATCCAGAGAACAGCCACCATGGAGCTCTTCAAAGGGCTAATAGGACAAAGGTGCTGTTACCACAATGAGGCCTAAAGAGGTGAGGGGAAGGAACAGTTGTATGGACCAGACATAGACAGAGCTATGTGAAACAGGCTGCCTGACAGAGCATGTGCCCTTTAGTTGAGAGATGCAAGAGCCCACTGAGAACCCTGACCTCCCCACAGGGAGAGAGTCAGGGTAAGTAGCTTGCTTCCACTTTCCTCCTTCCCTGTCTCCTCCCTCTCGTGCTTCCCTCTGTCCAAGCCCATGGAGAATAGTGGACAGTAGATCTGCAGGGGAAGCAGGAAGTATGCAGCTCCACTTCCATCATTTACAATGATGTAAGTCATTAGATTTACTTGAAAGGGTCATATACCTACTATCTGAGCATTAGTTATGCCCACTGTCTCAGTAGCTTAATGACATAAATCCCGAAGCCATTCCTTTTTTCCTGATAACTAGATATCCAGAATGAAGCAACGTTACTTAAACTTTTAGAAACTATGATACAATAAATAGTATTTTCAGCAGAGTATCTATAAATGCTTTCTTCCAGTGAAAATCTTGACAGGCCACAACAAAATGGAACCAAAACAGCAAAAGCAAATGAAGTTATTTTATCTGGTGAGATAATGTTTTAGTGTTTTCATTACTGTGTCATAGAAAAGTTCCTCATGATACAACTTTTAACCATTTCCCCAAATTCTTTATGGTATAACTGTGAGTAGACTGAACATAAGTATTTTGTAAGACGTGATGTAAGATAGTTTTACCAAGAACTCAGAGATGTACAACCTTCCTAAGTAAATTATTTTAAATATACAACATGACAAAGTATATATACCTTTAGTTATTAATTTTTAAGCAGTAGTACTTAAGCTTTTTGTGTGTGTATGTGTGGTGGTGGTGATTTTAAGGAGGAGTTTTTGTTTTATTTGTTTGTTTTTGCTTTTTGATTCAAGAAGTCTAGTATTTCTGAATTTATGAGATTGTAGCTTTCCTGTGAAGTCTCCCTGTACCCTTTGGCTTACTCCCTTCAAGAATTAAGATTTTTATTTAATTACTAACCTGTGAACACCATGAGGGCAAGATCTATAATCTTATCTTTCTGTTGCCCTCAAAGCTCAACACAGGACATTGCAAATAGCAGGGACTCAGTAAATATTGAATTATAATGGAATTTATTGTAGTGCTCAGACCACATTGCAGAGTAGAAAAAACATGATGCCAGTCACTTTGCTTTTTAATGTGACAAAAAAGTAAATCAATTTTTAATAGGCATATTTGACTATTTTTATTTTCTCTCCATTAAAGTCAACTGAAATGGTTTACTAAAAATTTTAAAAATTAAAAATATAAAAAGAGATCACTTGTTTTGATTTTATATATATACTAAATGAATCAAAATTTCAACAAATACTAGATCGGGGGAAACAAAGTTTGATATAACTTTATGTATATCTTTATATGTCTTTGTTAAAGCATGTCACACATCATGATGTATCTTTATGTAAATATATATATAAAGTTCAACCAGATGGCCAATTGATTTGAAACACTTACTCTTTATGATATTATTTTTTAAAGATAATCGACTTCAAAGAATTTGTATTTCAGTCCAAAACACTTAAAATCAACATACTGAAAATGATTGCTGCTGAAAAAATATTAAGATAAACACAACTTTGAAAATGAAAGTTAGTTTTACTTATGAAACAGAATTATGAAGAAATGTTAGGTGAAAGTATAATCCCACGTATAAGCAAACTTCAATGAAGTTTGACTCTGACAAATATAGGAGCAAATTCTAGAGGTTTTGGATGGTTTGCGTTAGCTCTTGTGTAAGTCAACTATTGCTTCACCCCAGACTATTCCCAAACTCAATAGCTCTAAACCTACACTCATTTATTTTCACTCACAGGTCTGAGGGCTGGGTTGGTTGATCTAGGCCGGGGTCAGCTGAGAGGTGAGGATCCAGTAGGATTTCCTCCTCCCCAAGGGTTGAATTCAGGTGGAATTCAAGGGTTGAAACAGCCTGACTGCTCATTGGAGGGCTCAGGCTGAAGGGAGAGCAGGTAACTGGGGAGCTTCTTCTCATTAGCATGGCAGAGGCTCAAGGCAGCAACCTCACCCACTAAGCACTTCTTAAGCCTTTGTGAGTGTCAGTTCTGCTAATGTTCTATGGGCCAAAGAAGTCACTCAACATCAAGGGCAGGAAAGACTACTTTGCCCTTATGGAGGGAGAAGAGTGGCTATTTGCTGAAAGATCCAAATTACATAGCTCTTCTCATACGAGCACACTGCACATCTTTTACTCCTGTGTTTTAGTGCTTCAGCTCATGGCCCTTTCAAAACTAGCGTGAATTCATAAGCCTAAAAATTAATGAATTTCTTCCTCCTTTTGTATTAGAATTTTTTTTTTGCCTTATCCTCCAAAGTAAAAGAATGACAGTTTATTTTGTAATCTTGCTTCTATCTTCTTCCTCTTAAATTTGTAATATAAAATTCAATCAGAGATGAAAAGAGAGGGAAGGGAGAGAAAAAAATAGGGTATGGACAATAAACACAGATTTTTTGTTTATATTTTAGGAGATCTTTTCACATCTTATATTGAAGCTATCAGGTACTCTCTTATGACCAGAGCATTACTAAATTAAGAAGTTTTTCCCATAACAGGTAGTTAGGTTCCAAGTTTGTCACTCACAAAATTTAGGGTATCATGGCCAGGGTTCGTGGTAGGTCTAATTGTAACCTAGTTCCTGAAGAGTTCTAAATCAAACTTTTAACTAACTCAACAAATACAGGAGCATCCAATAAGGAATCCAAACTTATGTTTGCATACGCCATCTGACAATTAAGTTCATGAACACATCCTAGAAAAAGTGCTTCATATCTCATTGCTGAATATCACTATGATCACCTTTGGGAAGCTATGCACTGATGCCAGCATCTAGTCCACCCCTCAAAGCAATTTTGGAACTCTTTTTCTGGAATGGCCATCACAGCTGTTGTCATACTACCTTGATGTCCTGAATGGCATCAAAATGTCTTCCTTTCAATATTTCCTTTATCTTTGGGGAAAGAAGTTATTGGGAGCCAGATCAGATGAGTACGGAGGGTGTTCCAATACGGTTATTTGTTTACTGCCTAAAAACTCCCTTCACAGACAGTGCCGTGTGAGCTGGTGCATTGTCGTGATGCAAGACCCATGAATTGTTGGTGAAAAGTTCAGGTCGTTTTCGTCTAACTTTTTCAAACAGCCCTTTCAGAACTTCCAAATAGTAAACTTGGTTAACTGTTTGTCCAGTTGGCACAAATTCATAATGAATAATCCCTCTGATATAAAAAAAAGTTAGCTACATAGTTTTGACTCTTGATTTGGACTGACAAAACTTTTTGGTCCTGGAGAAGTGGCTGACTTCTATTGTGTACATTGATGCTTTGTTTCAGGGTTGTATTGGTACACCCATGTTTCATCATTAGTGATAACATGGCCCAAAGTGTCGTCTTGCCTCTCCAAAGGGTCTTGGCAAACTTCGACTCTCCTTTGATTTTGTTCATCGGAAAGCTCCTTCGGGACCATTTTTGACACACTTTTCTCATGTGAAGATTTTCAGTTAAGATTTTCCTAACTGTTTCTCTGTCAATGTTTGTTTGGTCTACTATGCTTCTCACAGTTAGCCAATGATTTTGATGGACAATTCAATGAATTTTTGCCATGTTTTCATCAGTTCTGCTTGTTACTTGCCACCCTGACCTCTCTTCATGAGTGACACGTTTTCTCCCCCCAGAAAAACGTTTAATAGATTTGTACACTGCCATTTTCTTCATGGCATTATCCCCAGAAACTTGGACTAACATGTCCCTGATTCACTCTTTCCAAATTTAACAAGATATTTAATGTTTGTTCATTGCTCTAATTCAAGTTCAGACATTCTTGCGAAGACACACAAAAACATACAACAAAATAATGAATGCCAATCAGCAAGACAGTGCCACATGTCAACATAAACACAGCTGTGAGACACTGATATACCAAGGTAATGAAACCTTACCAAGCTGTTTATACAGTGCTGCCAATGTAGCACATGGTGGCAAGTTCGCTAAGTTAATTGTCAGACCTGTAATTGTCATTACAAATCAAGGATTTTGCAGAATTAAGTTCTTAAAAGAATAGAAATGGAATTATATTTTAGATCAATGATATTTAAAGAATTGAATTGATATATTTAAGCACTTTTGTCATAGTAGTTTGAATCATCATATTTTAATTTTTCTTTCCGTAAGGAATAAAGGCTCCATCTCAATTTAATATTTCAAATGAGAAAGCATTTTATGTTTCAGTTAGGTGTAATATTACACATTGAGACCTTCAGTTAAAGACATTTAGAACCTAAATAATGAAATGCTATCCTGACCTCTTTGGAGACATCCATAGACTAGACCAATATTTTACATTTACATATAAAAGGATACATTTTCTGTAGGTAGAGATTACTATTATTTGTTTTCTCTTCTCCCACAGGCACAAGCATTGTTCCCTTTAAGAAGAAACGACTGACTCATATGTCTGGTTGGATGGCTCTAATTCCAAATGCAAAGCACATTAACTGGTATTTTAAAGATGTGGATCACATAACCAACATATCATATACATCAACATTCTATGGATTTAAGGTAAACAAAGAGCTATAAAATCCATTTTCTAATAATTAGATTGTACATTACTCAGTTGCAGCCTACGTCTCAGCCTTCCACCAATTGTTAGGTCCAGAATGCCCTTGCCTCACATATTGCACTGTTCAGTCCTGCACACCCTCATGACCCACCCTCAGTCTCAGAAGCAAGCTAAAAAAGGATCCTTGTTTAAGAATCAGAAGTAAGCAATCCTTCTGCCACATTCCTGTAGTAGTAAGCTTCTGCCCTGTTATGATTACCATGAAAATAACTAACATTTATTGAGTGCTGATGATGTTTTATATACCAGTTGCAGGTTTCCTCATTTATATTATGAAACATATCAAAACAGAAAGTTAGAGAAAATAGGTCCAGTCTTTTATGCCCACCACCCAGCTCTGTCTGAATCTACCATTCTGTGTGAATGTTTACCTTCATTTTTTAAAAGAAATAAACATTTTGGATGAAGTAGAAGTCCCTGTATGGCTTACCCTGATCGCATTCCCCTCTCTCCACCTGCGATGGTAACCAGTATCCTGAATTGGGAGTTTGTATCTACATTTGTGTTCTACTTACACTGCATATGTGCAGCCAACAAAACAAAACAAAAACTCCTAGCATTGTTTTAAATGTCTTCAAACATTAGTTAAATAATATATATATATATATATGCATATATATGTGTATATACATGTATATATATCATATGTGTATATAATATGTCTATTTAGAGAGAGGCTTTCATTGCCTTAGTGATACAGTTAGCATTATTGCTATAGACATGTAAAATGTTAATAGATAAAACATAAATGCAAGATGAAAAACAAACTAAAACCAAAACTTAAGTCTTACTATAGGGGCTAATTATGTCATCAAAATTAATGTATATTATACCATGTTTTTTAATATAAAACGAGCCACATTTTCTTGTAAACTTTTATAGGAAGAAGACTATGTCATCATATCTCATAACTTCACTCAAAATCCCCATATGTTTAATGTTATCGATATGAGGAATGGCTCCTCAAACCCACTGAACTGGAATACTAGCAAGAATGGAGACTGGCACCTTGAGGCAAATACTAGTACTCTATATTACTTGGGTATGTATTCATTAGACAGAAGTCGTAATTTTAGCTAAGGCTTTGTCTAAAGGAAGAGAAAAATTGCTTAATGGGCAAATGTGTTATACAGTGCCCTATATATAGCAGGATTCAAGAAATATTTGGTGAATGAAAAGACTGGAGATGAAATTTATGCTGGAAAAAGCCTTGAGTTGAATTAAGAACTTACATTTTATGTTGGGAGATAACACCAGCACTATTAAATGTGGCCCCAAAATTTATTTCACAAAATTAGAGGAAATGAATACAATGGAAGCTGTCATATATTTTGTTTTCATTTTTATTATTTATTTATTTTGGAAAATAAAAAAGTATATAAAAATAAATTTTAATTAAATTCTAAAATACTTGTTTTTGTCAAGATATTTGGGCTATGTGCTTCTCAATAAGACATGCATTTTGTCAGAATTTCCATGCATTTGAATTATATAATACAAAGTCACTATCTGAAGAATATTTTCAAATTGCCTTAACTGTGCTTACATTTAAGTCCTTAGATCATCATGTTAATTTAAACTGCTGTACTGTACTTTTAGTGTCAGGGAGAAGTGACCTTCATCAGAATCAGCCCATTTCCGGGACCCTGGATCCTGACGTGAAAGACGTTACGATTAATTTCCAGGCTTACTGCTGTGTTCTCCAGGATTGCTTCCCTCTACACCCCCCATCTAGGAACCCAATTCCCAGGAAACGACCAGCCATATATAAGTATATTAGCCTTTTGTTTCTTAATACCTGTAATACTTGATATAATCCTTCTCATATGTCACTCTTGTGTGAGAAAATAATGTCCCCCAACTGCACAGTGCCTCGTAGGTCACAAAGCACTTCCACACGTTACTTCACTTGAGTCTTATAATCGCCCTGATGAGAAGATGGAAGAAAATCTCACAAAAAATTATGTGTGTGTGTTACTGGTCATCTCAGACTTGTGGAGTATTAGATCTGAATTATAAGACCAATCCCCTTATTATACAGGTGAAGGCCAATGACCTTATGTGAATTACCTGAGCTCACAAAGCTTCTTGATGACACATCCAGAAGAGCAAAATTAGAATATTGCAATAAGGATTTAGTGGGATAAAAAGTGATTCAGATGTGCATGGAAAGGAGGTTTTCTTCAGTGGAGAGAAGAACAATATTTGTAGTTGTGTGTGTTGAGTATGTTACTAATTGCATGTGAAGTTATAAACTATTTAATTTGCATTCTGTCATCCCCCAAACATCTAGTATAGTGCTACACCCTAAGGAGATGGCCATGAAATATATAGAGAGAATGATAAAACAATTTCTCTTTTCAGCTTGTGGTCAAATGATTCTTTTTGGCAATCATCTCCAGAAAATAATTATACCGTACCTCACCCAGGAGCAAATGTGGTTATTCCTGAAGGTAAATACATAAAGAAATAAAATGCTTGTGTTTGTGCAACATTCACATAGATGCCACAATAGGTAGCATTCCACCTTCATGAAGCACACCTTTGGAAGGAGCAAATGTCGAGGTGGATTCTACTATTGTGTCCTGGACATGGGACTTAGCGTTTATGAGGACTTAAGCCTGACTCTTAAGAACAATAGACTTTGAGGGAGAGACAGAATCAGTCATTGGGTGGAAAAGGGGTCATAAACTTCATAGCCAGGACTCGCTGATAAGGCTGTCAACATTTTGTCTATAGGCTATAATCTACGGACTATGTTATATTTCTTATACTAAAGTATTGTTTCCTAGGAACATGGATTGTTGCAGACACAGATATTCCACCAATGGAAAGGCTCATTGTTTGGGGGGTTCTAGAACTGGAAGATGAGCATAATCATAACATGGAAGCTGTAGAGTCTTCTTACAGAAAAGTTGTTTTGAATGCTACCTACATATCACTGCAGGTAATAGTGAGGGTCTTATAATTCATACCTTTATTAACCAAATTTTGAAACGTTGGAGATTTACAGAAAAAAATTAAAAGAAAGCATATTCAATTAATATGAATAAGAACTACAGCTGGCTCTAGCCCATGAAACGCGAGTGTCATGTAAGCCTAATACATTTCTGGTCTCCTATATATAGTGGACTAAACATTCCTTAGGAAATAATTGTCATGCTACTTTTTAGGGTGAGGTTTGCCCATTTTCAATCTTACGTAGAATGTTTGTATTATCACTAGGTACAGCTCAACTCATAGCTTGATCCAACCAACAGAAAATCCCCAGGAGCTTGGAAAAATTAAGATTTTAAGCCTTTTTTTGAAAGATAACAAACAGTATTACTTAAAATAAATGGACATAGATGGAATTATGAAAACAGAAGCAGACTAATAAAAATATGTCAGTAGTTTGGAACAATCACCTCATTCTCTCATAAACCTCAGATGATCTTGGTCGTATAGCAGTTTAATCAGTTTAATTATTCTGTCAGTCTTTTATTATCAATCATTGAAAAGAATGGCCTAACCAAAAAGCTATTAAGCACCATTAAAACTAGAGTGTGTAGTAGCTTTTCTTTGGTAAAACTGGGCTTTTAATGCTTTTCAAGGTATGTGACATCTTGGTAGATTCATGAACTTTGAGGTAGGGAAAGCTACAGTTGAATCTAGACATCACTGTTTGATAGTTGGTTAACCTTGGATAAAGCTTTCAGCATCAGTTTTCTCACCTATAAAATGAGAATAATATTAATTCATGGTTTAGTGTAAAGGTTAAATTATATATGTAAAGCCTTACACGTTATGTCTGACATAGAATCAGCAAGCATTTAGTCATAGCTTTATTATTAACAATGATGGCTCATAAATAGCATAGCTTTGAAGATTATATTTTATATATGCCATATTATTTTAAAATACAGTGTGATCTGTTCGAACAGTATTAGTTTAGGTCTTATGAGGTCTCATTTTCAGGTCTAGTTCTGACAGTAAGTAGATATTGAATTTGACCTTGGAAAAATAATTTAAATTGCATATCCCAAAGTGAATGGATTAAATTAAGGGTACTTCCAGTTTTAATACTGTTCTTTGTATAACAGAATTCATTCATTTTTACTAGAGGAGGCTGCCAGTCTTCCTAATTCCTTTTTTATGGGGGAAATTTTTTCTGCCCACTTTTCAAGTATTAACAATTTTCTGCTTCACTGCAGGGAGGTAGGTTAATTGGTGGCTGGGAAGATAACCCTTTTAAAGGAGAATTACAGATTATTCTTAGAGGAAATCATTCTACCCCAGAATGGGCTTTTCCAGAAGGACCAAATCAAGGATCAAAGGTCTTAGGTATGTGTTTCCAGATATCAAAAGTGTCATTCATATCAATTTTAAGAATCTTCTTTAAAACATATAGCACTAAAATACTTGTTATCAGTTCATGATTTATGGTATGAGAAGCTTTTACAGACATTTATTTATAGTAAAGGATTATAAAAGTGGCAGAGATTTTTAAAAGTTAAATCATGTCACATTAAAATAGGTACAGATGTGTATATTTTAAACCAAAATGTAATTCATTGCAAAACTAACATTAACAAATCTCTCCATATGCATATTATGTCTCCAGTCTGGTTTTCTTCATAATCTATCATTTATATAAACAATACTTTGCACATTTTGGTGCTTTTCCCCTGAAAGGTAACTCTCCCACATATTATTTCATTCACAGTATTAATAATCTGTGGATCAGTTGACTCTGCTAGCAGCTACCCAACCACAAGTGTTGCTAAGTTTTCATTTCCCACTTACATTTGTATGGCTGTACATATTCCTATTTGAATCTGGAAAGCAAAGGACCTGAGGGGGGTTTAATTTGGTCACAATAAGTAACTGCTTTTATTAATTCGACTGCACATTTATTTAATAGACCCATATAATCATGTGCTACAATTACTCCACAGTACAATTTCTAAAATAGTGACAATCCGTATATAAGGGGGTGAAAAATGGCTTGAGATTGCATTAGTCAGCTCTGCCGAGACAACTTCAAATCTTTAAAAAGACCCACGCAGGCAAATTCAATCTTTAAAAAATTGCTTTTATGGACTTACTTTTTATTTCAAAAATAACATTTCAAATAATACAGAACAGTATCAAGAAAAGCATTAAGAAAAAATATACATCTTTACAATTCTACTCCTCTCTTGAGGAAACTAGCATTAGTTAGCAATTTTTACATGTCTTTTCATGTTTTTTATCTATGCCTATATTCATGTTACATATATTGATTTGTGGTGGTAGTATTTTGCCCTTTACAAAAATATGGTCAAGCTAAATATATTAGTATACAGTTTTCTTTTTTTCACTTAATGTGGATATCTTTCTAGATCAATACGTATTGATAACACTCTTCTTTTTATAGCATATTACACCACAGTATTAGTATATTATACTTTATCCCATCATTCTATCAATGTACAATTGGATTAATTCTAGTGTTCTAATATTTTCAAATATTGTAGTAAGTATCCTCATTCATATATCCTGTGTACTGTCTTTAATTTCTATGGATTAGATTCCTCAAAGTGAGTCAAAGGGTCAGAGCCCTGAGGAGATAACCCCAAGTCATTTCATTTATTCTAAAATGTTCAGTCACTTATTAAAATAAAGCATTGAACTGTTTCATTTTATATTAGCACCTAACTCAGTACTGTGTGATGGGTAAATAGGAGTGTGTTTTTCTCCTGCAGGGGTGTTTGGTGAGCTGGATCTTCATGGAATTCCGCGTTCAATATATAAAACGAAACTCTCAGAAACCGCAGAGGCAGGTTCCAAAGTCCTATCTCTGATGGATGCTGTGGATTGGCAGGTAGAGGAAATACTATGGGGTGGAAAGTGAATACACTCAGTGGGTCAACTTAAAAAGGTGTCTTCTTTATTCTCATGGACTTTTTTTCTCATATGATTAACTAGATGAAAAATGTATATTTTGCAATTAGTGTACACTCAAAAAACTGACATGAAAGCAGGCATTTAAAAACTGTGGTCTCAAAGGTCTTTCAGAATATATAAAGAACATCATGTATATATTAGTTATGAAAGGGAAATACGAAAGTTTTGGGGCAATAAAAAATAATTTATTTTTTACAAATTCTTGCAACACATAAAAAAGGAATTGTTTTAAATGCATTTTATTGTTATTTTGGTTACCTCTTTTAATTTATGATTTTACATTCAAGCATTTGGAAAGAGAACAAATTCTGGTGCCCAGCGATATTCGAATAATGCCTGTGTTACATGAGAGATTTTGGTAAAATATAAGTTATGGCATTTCCTATCTCTGCTACACTCATAAGCATGCATAGGCCACAGTCTCACATGTTTTGCAAATACTTTTAATGCTAAAGGATCAGGGAAATTGATGGATTCCTCTTCCAAACTCTCAGATCTCAGCCAGTTCCCTTCTGCTAAGAATAAGCTTTTAAGTCACAGAACAAAGAGAGGCTTAGTCTGAGTCAATCAAAACAAATCAAACACACAGGCTGGCTCTGTGAATGTAGTTTAAAATCAGTAAATAGAAGAAGGATTTACGGGGAGGTATTCTAATCTACTTATAATAGATTTTATTTGTAAGAATTGAGGTGTAATTGCTTTTTAAAGAAAGTAATTAAATGATTTCAATATCCCTATTTATCCAATTAATATTGTCTCTGTATTATTTATTCAGTTAATGTTTAACCAAGTATCAGATATTCTAAGCACTGAGGGTTCAGTTGTGAAGAAACTGGTCAAACTACAGTGGAAATTGCATTGGGATAGGAGAGGCAGACACTAAATGAACAAATAAATATGTGTTAATTTCAGATTATAATGTGCGTGATGAAGGAAATCAAACAGGTAGTGTGACAGACTGCCATGGTAGAGGGTGGCAGATAACAGTAAATAGGGTGGCCAGAGAAGGCCTCTCCCAAGGGTACGGTGGGGTTCGGGACATGCAACCCCAAAATATTGAATTCAGGACATGCTACCCCAAGTCCTTGAATATTTTAAGATGAAGGAATTTGAGAAACAGCCTGCACTAGAAAGACTTTCTACTTTCCACTGAAGCAGGTCATAAAACCTTCATGTGAGAGGTGACTTCCCCCCGCACCCAGAGGAAAAGACAAAGGGCCAGAGAGAGGAACCTGAATGAAGAAGACTTGCTAGTTACCATGTTTCCCCGAAAATAAGACCCAGGTGGACCAGCAGCTCTAATGCGTCTTCTGGAGCAAAAATGAATATAAGATCCGGTCTTGTATATTATATTATATTATATTATATTATATTATATTATATTATATTATATTACATTACATTACATTACATTACATTACATTACATTACATTACATTACATTACATTACATTATACCTAGTCTTATAGTAAAGTAAGACCAGGTATTATATTATATTACATTATATTATATTATATTGTATTGTATTGTATTGTATTGTATTGTATTGTATTGTATTGTATTGTATTGTATTGTATTGTATTGTATTGTATTATATAAGACCCAGTCTTATATTATAGTAAAGTAAGACCGGGTATTATATTAATTATATTATATTATATTATATTATATTATATTATATTATATTATATTGTATTATATAAGACCCAGTCTTATATTATAGTAAAATAAGATCGGGTCCTATGTTAATTTTTGCTCCAAAAGGTGCATTAGATCTGATTATCTGGCGAGGTCTTATTTTCAGGGAAACACAGTATCCCAGTTTATCACACTTAACTCATACTCTATCACACTTTCCCACTACTCTACAGTCCTCATCAAACCTAGCATAAAAATGGTCAGGTTTAATATTTTCTTCAGATCTTCATTTCCTTACCAAGGCCCCTGTGTCACATAAAATTTATATTAAATAAATTTATATGCTTTCTCTTGTTAATCTGTCTTTTGTACAGGGGTCCCAGCCAAGAACTTAGAAGGGTAAAGGAAAAGTTATTTTTCTCCCCTACAGGTACATTTGAGCAGAGAATTCGATGGCAAGGAGCAGCTTGTCATACACAATATACAAAGATTCTCAGACTTGTTCTTGCTCTTTAAGTTTTCTCTTCCCTTCCCACCTTTCAGGAATATCAAGTGATAGTTAATTGTGTTAAATTTTAAAAACCCCAGGAAATTTTTTTAAGTCTTAAGAATATTGTCCTCATCAGTTTTTGATAAAAGTATGAATATATTATCTTTCATCTGTTTATTTTTTTAATGTACATAGCCTGTGATTTTATTAAATGACTGAATTAAATTTAAGGAAATGCTGAGATAATTCAAAATTTAGAATTCTTAATATCAAACAAAAGCATATTTATTTTAGAGACCTAAGTGTCCTAAGTATATAGTTTGTTCTCTCTGGTAATCCCATAATTCTAATCAGATATAAATTAAATTAGAATTACTTAATAGTTATCGAGAAATATAAACCTTTTTTTTTAATTGTTCTTGCACCTGGCACTTGGATTTTCCTAAGGAGGGAGAAGAGATTGTGATAACAACCACAAGCTATGATTACCACCAAACAGAAACTAGAAGCATCGTTAAAATCCTACATGATCACAAAATCCTGATTCTCAATGATACTCTTTCCTACACTCACCTTGGTAAGTGGCTGTTCTGTAACCAAATAGATAATTAAAATGTCTTGAAATAGTCACATTTTAGTCCTCTTCTCTGTAATTACAATTAATTCGATGAACCGTCTCGCAAATATTTTAGAGGAGCATTTCACTCAGATTGGCACTGGTACCCAAGGGGTGCCACTATTTATATGTGGGCTACAAAGAGTCCCTGCTGTAAGCATTCATTCATTCAGCAGCTACTCAGCTGAGACCTACTGCATTACATTCTATGGGATAAGGCAGACTTCCTGTTCTAAGCAGGCTTCTAGGTGATTCTTAGGCACACTGAAATCTGAGAGCCCTTGATCTGAGAGCATCTGATTGGTTTCATTGACACATTCCTTAGCTGTAACTGCTTTTAGACAAGCTACAGCCAAATGGTAAAACCAATTCTCCAGCATAGAAGGAATTAATCAGAATCATCTGAAGACCATCTTTCAGCCTGTAGGATCAGGACCTTCCCAACACCCCAGCCTTTCCCCATTTGACATGCTACCTTCATCTGAATCCCAGGAAGTGGAAACAGACAGGAGTGGAATGTTAGAAAACCCTCTCAGACGCTGCTGTTACTTATGAGAACTGCAGCTGGAAGGCAGCGTGAGAGACTGGTGCACATTTGACCTGCATGAAAAAACCAACATGAAAGAACTTTTTAAAGCTGTGTTTTCATAGAAGCACATGTGTCTATCATTCTCTATCACATGTTTTTCTGTAAATCAAAAGGAAAAGATTTCATTAAAGAAGACTTTAATCGTAAAACAAAAAAGGTTTTGAAGTTTGACATTATAGAGTCTTTCCTTTAAACTACCAAACATTTCTCTCTGTTTGAAATGTACCTGCTTGTCTTAAAATTTTGAATAAGATTTCTAGAAATGCAGAACTTAATTTAGGTTATGTGTTACAAATCACTCAGATATAAATGTACAGACTGTGTTTGCTATGCTACTACATATTTATAAAGAATTGTGTTTGATACAAAACATGCCACAGGAAAAGTGGAACAAACCAAGGTTTCGGGTCAGGAGAGGTAATGTCTGTATATTCCCGATTTTCCACATGGCCTTGGGCAAATTCTCTTACTTCTCTACCTCATTTCCTCATCTACTGCAAGCTTCTCAACTTGCCTTACAACAGTGTTTTCATGTACAATTTAAAGTAATTGCAAACTATCTGAGAAGCAATAACTTCATAATTGGCAGATTATAGTCGTAATCTTTCTGATGTTTGTAGAAGAGCTTTTTTGATTATATTTCATTTTATAAATAAAAAGATATCATAATTTCAGTCTCCATTTACCCTGTTTCCCCAAAAATAAGACCTAGCTGGACAATCAGCTCTAATCCGTGTTTTGGAGCAAAAATTAATATAAGACCCAGTATTATATTATACTATACTATACTATACTATACTATATTACATTACATTACATTATATTATATTAAAGACCCGGTCTTATTTTACTATAAGTCTTATATTAATTTTTGCTCTAAAAGATGCATTAGAGCTGATTGTCCGGCTAGGTCTTATTTTCAGGGAAACACGGTACGTCTGTGTAAGCATGCAACTCTAATCAGTTCATGCATTCATGTTGACTTTTGGTATAATAGAAAGTTATGTGGCCTGTGAACTACAAAGAAACTAATAAAGACAGACATTTCTCAGCATTGGTAATAATGCAGCGATTCTTCTGTTGCAGCGGAAAGATACCATGTTCCTGGAACCCGTCAGAGCTACACGTTAGCCGCTGATGTTGGGATACTGAGTAGAAATATCAAAATACTTGGTGAAGATTACCCTGGTTGGTTCAAGGAATCTTTTGGTGCACGTGTGCTGGTCAGTTCATTCAGTGAAAATATGATGACATTTAAAGGTTGGTACAAGTTCAGTTTATTTTTCTGAATGAAATATAATGTAGTCTCTTTTATGTTTAGTCAGTTCTTAAACGACTCTCACTTCTGTATAGAATCATGTGCGTTAAAAAAAAAAAATTCAACAGAATACATTTTAAGGATCTTACTGGCTTTATCCAATGATTCATGAATCAGGCAGCATCCAGTCTAGCAGATAAAAAGCAGCTCTGAAGAGCTGTACAAAATGAAAGACTTTATAGGCAGAAGGAAGCGGGAACAAGGAAGTCGTATTGGGCAGAAAAGCGAATTGGTTATTGCAAAGTTACTTTCCCTATAGAGGATTGTAGGGTTCTGTCAGGCAAATTACCCAACTAATGCTGATCCGGTGGTTTCTGATTGGTTTAAGATGCCATTTCTGGGAGAGCCAAACCGGTAATTTAGTTAAATTTTGGTTTGGTGATGTGTGGCTTAGTGTAAGTGACTTCATTTTGGGCCTGATGTATTATTTTTAACAAATGGAAAAATAAAGCCTTGAGTTGGGATTATGTAGCTACCTTCCTAAACTAAATCCCTAACATTTTATCTTCCTGCTTATTATGTATCCCTACTTATTTTACCTTCATAGACAGTAAGAATTATCAAATGAACAATGACCTTATGGAACAGCTAGCCCAGGCTCTCACCCAAACAAAAATCATTTTATAACAGGCACAACAGATCTGTTATTTTTGAAGGATAATTTCAAACATATACTGAAAATAGAGAAAATAGTATAATGAATTCCAATGTATCCATCACCAGCTACCACAATTATCAACTTTGTCCAATATTGTTTCATCTATATGCCCACCCACACTCTTCAAATCCCTGGATTTTTGAAGCAATCACATATATTTTTCATAATTAACATATAACATTGTGTAAGTTTAAGATGTACAATGTGTTGATTTGATACGTTTAATATTGCAATATGATTACTACCATAGCATTAGGTAACATCTATATCACGTTGCATAATTGTTTTTGGTTTTTTTTGTGGTGAGAACAATTAAAATTAGTCTCTTAGTAACTTTGAAGTTTATAATACAGCCTTGTTGATTATAATCACTGTACCGTACATTAGATCTCCAGGACTTACTATCTAGTAGTTGCAATGCTTGTACCCTTAAACATCTCCCCAATTCCTCCACTTCCTACCCCCTGGTAACCATCACTCCACTCTGTATTTACAAGTTCAGCTTTTTTAGATTCCACATATAAGTGAGATCATACAGTATTTATCTTTGTCTGACTTATCTCACTTAACATAATGCCCTCAAGGTCAATCCATATGGATGCAAATGGCAAGAGTTCCTCCTTTCTGCATGTATACATACATATACCATGTCTTCTTTATCCATTCATCTGTTGATGATGGACACTTAGACTATTTTCATGTCTTGGCTATTGTGAATGAAGCAACCACATACTTTTTCACCTAGGAGTATTTCAGTATGTAACTTTAAAAGACTTCTTCAAAAACATCTGTAAGTCTCAAATTTTAAAATGTTAATAATAATTCCATGTCATTAAATGATTTTTTTTGCATTCTCCCAATTTGTTCATTCTTTCCCTCTTTTTTAAGCCTTCCTTCCTTTCCCTTGCACTTTCTTTGTTCAAATCAGGATCAAAATAAAATCCCTGTTGCAGTTGGTGATGAATCTTAAATCTCTTTGATTCATTTCTTTTTCCTTGCAATTTATTGAGAAAAGGAGCTATGTCATCTAGGTCCTCTAGTGTTTCCAATAGTCTGGAATTTAGTGATTGAATCCCTAGCATGTAAGTTGTTCCCATCTCCCTTGTATTTTCTTTGCATATGTAGTCTAGAACCAGAAGACTGATCAGACTCAATTTTTAGACAACAATTCTTCATAGTTGGTAGTGTGTTTTTCCATTAGTAGGCACATAACGTATGACTATTTCTCCTTTTGTGATGTTTGCAGTCATTAATGATCATCGCCTGTATTAAATTACTGAGGTTTAAAATGGTTATGGTTTCTTTCTACCATTCCCTCCTCATTTATAATCTAGACTACTTCTATAAAGAGAAGATTCTCCAGACAACTTTTTGTCTACCCTGAAGGACAGTTTCTGTAGGAAACGTAGGAAAAATGCTTCGTTCTCTCCCCTTTTTAACTAGTTTTCAAAATAATGAGTTGGTTCCCAAGCACCCTCCAAAAGTGACAAGAAGTTTTTATTTGTTTTGTTTTTAGTATCATTTTGAGATCCATGGATTTAACCATATTTGATGTGCTGTAATCCACTGTGATTGTTGGTCTCATTGATATTGAAAATGCCCCCACACTGACCTTCAGAACCTTTTCATGACGATGCCTGAGTTCTCCTTTTGACTAATTGTTTTTTTTAGCTTCTTCACCTTCTGATATGGCAAGCACATGATGAAATGTTTTCTTCCGAGACTGGGAATAAATTCTTCCTCTAAGTAACCCTGGTTCTTTTCATTGCAAGATGGTATTTCAATTCCCCAATCTGGGTACAATGAATAATCATCTATTCTAGACTTGAAACTGTTTCAGGAGATCCTCATTTGTTCACATTCCTGCCCATTCCATTTTGCAACAGCTTTAATTTTAGAAAAATTTTATATTGAGCAAGTAGATATCCCACCATAACTTCTACCTATTGGTCAGACTCTGGCAACAGAAGCTTAACTGATGGTGATATGATGACAGTAATGATAGTCATGACACAAGATTCCAGGCTTAGCATTTAACTGTGCTTAGCATTTCGCACATCTCATTTAATACTCATAGCACGATGGCATAAATATTGTCTCCCTTTTAATTATAAAGAAATATAGATGATTAGAGCTGTGAAATTGTTCTGATATTGGATACTAATTCATGTCTGCCTCATTAAAAGTCCTATGATGGACCCTATTCCCATGACAACCTTTCCTAGCTCCTATAAATTATTTTGTGATATTAAGTCAAGGAAATACACCTGTGGCGTTTGTAGGCCCAGTTGGTCTTAGTCATTATTTCTTCTCTGTCTCTATCTTGTCAATCTTATGTTCTCCACCATATAGCCAATCTCTGGCTCATAGGTTTTGAGACAGACTATGCTTTTACCTCCTAGTACAAAGTTTCTCTTCTCTAGAGTATTTTATTAGATACCAGTTTTTGAAACAAAAGCTGATTTTACCAGCCACGAATCACTGTGCCTCAGTTTTCTTATGTAGAAGATAGCAATAATAAGAGTTCATAACTCATAGGATGTTGTATGAGAATTAAACTACACATTGCCTGTTAAGTACTTAGGATAGCATGTGGCACAGAGTAATCTCTCATGGATTGTTATTGCTGTTATTATGAATCTAGGAAATTGGCTTTTGTCAGCTCAATGGTACTGCTGACAAATTGATGAGCAGATAGTTAGATGGCAATGCATATTCTGGAAGAAATTATGTAAAGATAATGCCCTTAAAAGCTCTCAAAATGGAAATGTCAGGTAAATTATATCTCATGTCATGCATTCTCAATGTGGATAATGTCACTGCCACGGGGGTGAAAATTAGTTCTTGGGGGATGAAAAAACCCTTAGTTATTACAGTGGTTTGTGGCCCTCCAAACCACCATATGTTAACAGATATATAGTATATCTGTGTTAATAAAATTTTATGTGGAGGGACTTAATAGGGAAAAATGTCTAAAAGGACTCTGGGGGGCAGTGAAAAAGAAGTTCAGATATATTGCCTCACTTTTATTAAAGGAGCAAAGAAAAACTGAGATTTCCGTGAAAAAGTTGAAAACAAATTTGTAATTTGGAAAATTACAACTTTTGTAGCTCTTCAAAAAATTTTTTATCCTGTTTAAAAAAAAAAAAATAACTCTCCCTTTCCCCTAGGAAATGCAAGAATAAGTAATGTGGAATTTTATCACAGTGGTCAAGAAGGCTTCAGGGACAGCACAGATCCAAGATATGCTGTAACATTTCTTAACCTAGGACAGGTTTGTACTTTATTTTTAATATTTGTACATATTCAAAGTAAAATATTTTAATTTTGATTGGATTTTTATTTAATTTTATTAAATAGCCATATCTTAGAATTACTAAGACTGTAAGCTAATGTAGTAAAACGAATTTCTTAGATACATGTCCTGTTAACTTTTTTAGACTCATTAGCAGCATTTCACTCGAACTTATTTCATGCATTTATTTAAGATCAGTGAAAAAAAAAATAGAAAAAGGAGCACAAAAGGTGAAAGGATTGAAGATCTATAATAGTATTTTATATCTCCACTTTACTTGGCAATGACCAAAAATATTCCCAAGCAGTTTCTATTAAACAAAGTGAGTATTGCTTACATTTCTCAAATGAAAAGCATGTCTGTATATCCATGCCTCTCTCAAAAGAGGGAAAGTAAGTATTCTGAGATGGCTGGTGATATAGGAAAAATGAGAGAGCATATTTTTTATGGAAATAAAAAGTAATCTTGTAGGTGTAAAACTGAAACCCCTGAAACTCATTGACTGGTTCCGTATAGCCATTTAACTTGTATGCCCTTCGCTAGTATATCAACTTTCATAATTAAACAAAAAGAAATCCCTGCTCATCATATAGTAAACTATTCTGAAAAATAACTTTTAGTACCTTGGCATTATAGAGGTAATGACTGGAATATAAATGCATAGAAAAGTACTTGAGAATTTTTAATCTGCATTTAAAAGAAGCATACTTTTTTTTCCCTGTATTTAATCATATTTAATTATAAATTCAAGGATGTGGAAATTTCCCAGGATTAAAAAACCTGCTGGGAAATCATCTTTCATGAAATGTAAATTGCATATTTTATTTATCAAAGTTTGTTTCCTGAAAATCATCTATTTCTAACTTGTCTCTTTAAATACAGTTTCATTTTATTTTTAAAACATTCACTAAATCCTCATGTTTTATAGATTCAAGAACATGGGTCATCTTATATTCGAGGCTGTGCTTTTCACCATGGCTTTTCCCCAGCAATTGGTGTGTTTGGAACAGATGGATTGGACATAGATGATAACATCATTCACTTTACAGTGGGGGAAGGTATTATAATAATATTTCTGTCCAAATAACATGTCTTTCTGAGACAATCTTATCTGTAACCTCTAGGCCATGCTGTCCAGGTGATCGTCCTGTAAGAATGGAAATGGTCTTTATCTGTGCTAATATGGTAATTACTAAACCACACGTGTCCATTGAGCACTTGAAATGTGGCTAGTGTGACTGAGGAACTGGATTTTTTATTTTAATTATACTTAAGATAATTGTACTTACTTTACATTTAAGTAGTCACATTGGCAACGGATACCATATTGGACAACAAAAATTATTTACCCAACCATGATCTTATGTGAGTTATCTAATCACCAATAGTTTAAATTGCTGTGACTTTTTAAAATACACCTCACATGTCAGTCAAAAAGATTATTCACAAATGAAGGTTATTATTAGGTAAAAGTTATATTCGATTATAAGAGGTTAATTTTTCTTGACTATCAAAGTAAAGCATAATACAAACCTATTTAATGTGTACAAAATTTATTTCTGTGTTTGTTAAACCTGAGGTGGAGCCTGTGAACCCACATGTTTAAGAAGCACCCCAGAAGATTCTAATTCAGGTAGTCTATTAAAGAGATAGAGTTTCACTGTCAAAGAGTTCAGAGGCCTCACTCTAAAATATAAGGGGTTCACTTGTCAGACTCAAACTAGAAAACTAATCTTATGAAAAAAAAATGGAAGACATTCCCCATAGTGCTTATTACAAATGTATATGTATTTGAGGGGGATTTTATTTTTTTTCCAGGTATAAGAATATGGGGGCATGCCAACAGAGTCCGAGGAAACTTGGTTGCACTTTCGGTTTGGCCAGGAACCTATCAGAACAGAAAAGATTTTAGTTCCACTCTCTGGCATGCAGCAATTGAGGTAGCGTGAACAAATTTATAATTATAATTATACAAAATTATAATTTCCTTAGTGAAGATTTCTGTAGAAACTGTGAATCTCAACATGTTATTGAAAACCATTTCTTGCTTAGATAAAGATTGGTGAACGACTGAAATGAGCTAATTTGAAGGAGTGAGTGAACTTTCTTAAAAGATAGTGTGAGCTCCAATAGCCATTGGGGACTTTTCTTTGTGTTAATATTAATTGGTTTAAATAGCTCTTTTATTTCTTTGCTTCTCCAACATTAATTATTGCTGTCAAGTTACGTTTCAAGGTCTCTCTGCTGCTAATTGATTGAATGTCTTGCACATATTACTACTTAGACCTGAATTGAATTTCCTTCCTAATATGGAAAGTGAGGATGGTAGATTATAGACTCTCTAAAATCCCTTTCTCATCTAAAATTCTTACGATTCTCTAAGCAAGGATATATACCCTTATCTAATATTATTCATTGGACCCTTCTTGCTGACCATGAAGTTTCTTCAATTACTGTTGGTCTTTATTTAGATGTGGAGTGAGATTACAAACAAGAAACTAGAAAGTAAAGAGAAAATATTTGGAGGAAACATAGCTTCCTCTTATTTTTATTTTACTTACCTATACCATGGGAACAAAAGAGAATTAAAAATAGCTCTCTTTGAAAGACGGGATAGGATTGTGTTTTGTTTTTGTTGAACTATTAATAATCACCTTAAAGTAAGATCTGAAAGCCTGGAGCTCAGTATACATTTATGAGGTAATGATGTTCTCTTGTGATCTATTAATAGGTGTTAGAATGTAATCAAATGTCAATTCCAAAACTTTATCTGTATTTTTGAAAGCAAAGGTACTTATTTTACTTTTATGAATTCCATTTGGCCTTTTATTATAATCTTTAAAAATAAAGGTGTTTAATATACTTTAAATAATTGAAGTTTTAACTATTTTGCTGACACCACAGGCAAGAACTAAACCTTCTATGCTCTATACTTTTCATATTCTACCACTTTGATTTGGCTCATAAAATAAAATGGCTTAATAATTACCTAACACATGTGCTAACCCAGTTTTTTATTATAGCAGATTTTATTTAAATTAGTGAATGCCTCTATTGAATTTAGTGGTACACTGTAATTGCCATAGTTGTTCTTTTTTAAATAAATCAAATTGGTAGTAGAATATAACCAAAAAATGTGATAAAATCTTTGTAAATTTGCTATAATACTGGAATTTGATCTGTGGGTTGTAAATAATTGAACGACATCAAGTGGATTTGTGACTGAAATAAAAAAATCTCTTTAGTATACTTTTCTAATAAAGTCTAGATATACTATCTAGTGATGGTTTTATACCAAGAACCTAAGGTAATTTTAATACTTCAATTGTAATGTAAGTTTGAATGGGATGAATAATGAATTAAACTTTTCCTCCTGAAAGTGTAGTCTTAACTAGTTTTCCTATGTTTGTTGCAATCTTTGCTCTCTTTGCATTATTGTGTAAGAGCCTGACCCAAAGCATTTTCTTTATTATTGTACTAGATAAATAGAGGGACCAATACAATCTTACAAAATAACGTTGTGGCTGGGTTTGGAAGGGCAGGATACCGCATTGATGGAGAACCTTGCTCAAGTAAGTGTTTGGCACAGAGTCACTAGAATTAGGAAACAACTTGTCTAGATTTGTTAGACATAAATAATTATCATGTGTCAGTTCAATATGTAATATCTCTTCCTGGACACTGAAAGAACTCAACAGAATTACTTCAAGATACCGCTGAGTGTATAGAGAAATAAATAAACTTTTAAGGATAACTATTTTCCATGTGTGTGATCCCAAAACTCTAACAGCAACTACAGTTCTTGGTTTGGCTGGTATTGGGACAGTGAGTACCTCATCCCACTACCACTTTACAAGAACAAAACTTTTAAGTGTAGAGATTTATGTCTATAGGGTTGTGCCACTATCTTATGCTTCCTCTTTAAGGGAATGAATGCTGACTATTCACATGTTAAAATCTGCAAGCATGAAAAAGTCAAAGGACATGAACAGACAGTTCTCAGACACATTTCTATCAGATGAGTAAAAATCAAGAATTAACTGCACAACTGCTAGCTTGGCAAGGCTGCGGGGAGACAGGAATATTTACACATTGCTGGTTGAAGGCCAAAATGATATGATCCCTACAGATGGGAACCTGGCAATAGCCACCAAAATTATAGGGGCATTTACCTTTGGCTCAGCATTTCTACTGTGGTAATCTGACTAACAGTTGCCTCTATAGTAGTTAGAAAAAGATTTGTGAACGAGGTTATTCATCACAGCATTGTCTGTACTGGCAGAAAACTGAAAGCTATCCTGTGAACGTTATATATATGTATCTCCAAGCATTGGAACACTAGGTCCCTCTTAAAACAAATAAAAAATGATACATATCTATGTATTGATATGGAGAAATCTCCAGGATATTCTAAAGTGATAAATGGTGATTGCAGAACAATACAGTATATGCAGAGGGTGCCAAAAAATATATACACATTTCAAGAAAGGAAACAAACAGTATTAATTATAATGCTCAATATATACCAATAACAAAAGATGAATACAAGTCATGTTTGACTTCTGCAATTACAAGAGGTGCTCAAGGTGGTTACCATCAGCGTCCAGACACTTCTGATTACGGCGAACTACTGCTTGAACATAGATAACATCTCTTAAAAAGTGTATATATATATTTTTGTCACCCCTGGTATAAAACTGTTTCGTATATAATATGTTGTGTGGAAGAAAGGGAAGAAAACAGGCATATGTACGGTATTTGTGTTTACATAAAGAAATAGAGAGTGTAAAAACACAAAGTGAAAAAGGTGAGTGGGAACAGGGTGACTAGTGACTTAATATTGTATAACTTTTTATAACCTCATGATTTTTCAGCTACATAAATGAATCATTAGATCAAAAAAGTAAAATAATTGTAGAACTATAGGCTTTACCCCTTGAGAAACTTAAAGGAAATGGAATTTTCTCTGAAAAACTCATATCCCTTTTACAGTTTTTTTTGTATCTCAGTATAATTATTTTGAAGATTCTTTGAATCAGCATTTTCTTCTATGAATTTAAAAATGACTGGACTTGAGCTAATTTTATTCTTGTGCAAAATACATTTTGAAGGAATAAAACAACAAATTTACCTGTTGTTTTGCCAACAGATTTAATTGAGTCCTTGATATATGCTCTTATTAAATATTTTAGTTCCCGACAGCTTCAAGTGGCTTTTCTTTGATTAAAATTTAAGAATATGTAATTTCTCTAAAACCTCCTGGAATGTTATTGTGGCTTTTTGAGAATCAAAATATGACCTGTGAATATTGAATATTTACTAATATGTAATGTCATATAATGCATTTTTCACTGATTATATTGATGTTACTAAATAATTGAGAGTGTCTATAGCAGTTTTTGGATTTGAAGCAATTGAAATATGAAACATTACACAGGAATTAACGGTCTAAGTTCCTGGAATGGGACATCAACTTATACAATCCATCTCCCAGACAAGTGAGAGGCTGGGATGCTGGGAAGGGGGTTATGATCCACACTGGGTCCTAGAGTGGAGCTGTATTTGTCCATGGACCTACACATTGTAGGAACCAAGGGAGAAACATGCAAACAGCTTATACAGGAAACAAAATAAAAACCAGGCAGACCATAAGTAAAATGTCAATCTCAAAGGACTAGGAAAAAGGGAAAAGTAACAGAAGATAGGAGGAAGTCAGATCTTTGGGGAATAATTACAATTTAGGAGATAGTGCTGTTTTTTATAAGGACTCCTCAAGTTATTAAGGTTACTGATCTGATCTGGGCATAAGTAAAACTTTCATTTAAATCTACTTCAATTATCCTGCATACTATGAGTGTAGCTTTCATTAATTGGGGCACTTTACATGGGTTATTTCATCTCATTTTGAAACAACCCTGAATTAGGCATTGAAACTTTTTATATGTAAGGAAACTGACATGTGAAAAGGTTACACAACTTTCCCACGATCATGAATACACTAATTAAACAAATACCGTATTTTGCCAAGCATAATGCACTCCCATGTACTGTGTTTCCCAAAAATAAGATCTAGCCGGACAATCAGCTCTAATGCATCTTTTGGAGCAAAAGTTAATATAAGACCCGGTCATTGTTTACTGTAATATAAGACCAGGTCTTATATGATATAATACAATACAATATAATATAATATAATACCGGGTCTTATATCACATAAGACCCGGTCTAATTTTGCTATAAGACTGGGTCTTATATAATATAATATAAGACCAGATCTTATATTAATTTTTGCTCCAAAAGACTCATTAGAGCTGATTGTCTGCCTAGGTCTTATTTTCGGGGATACACGGTATAATGCACACCCTTGTTTTTGGCCCAAACTTTCAGGGAAATAAAATCTTTCACTTTAATATTTTAATTCAAATTTTTATTTGTTTACATCTAGGGACTTGTCTTTGTATTGTAAAGGAATTTTAGCATTTATTTTTTTAACATATTATGATACAAGAACCTTTATGTAACAAATAATTACAAAACACAAGAATAGATACAAGGTACAAGAAATTTGATGTACTGGTAACAAATTTACAACATTTACACATCTTTGTCCTTGCAAGTTCGTCATAAGTTTAACAAAACCAGTTATCGTATTCCAGGGTGTTATTTTGTATATGGATATCGTTATTGACTTCTAGAGTTATACTTTTAACTCATATGCATAAATAAAAGAATTAAAAACATTTATATAGATACAGAATTAGTACTACCCATGTATCATGCACATCCTTATTTTTCCCTCACAAATTTGGGCAAAAAAGTGCACATTATACATGGCAAAATATGGTATTTAATTAGCAGCTACCCCTGCATTACCTCCTAGGTTCTGGGACTGGTGAGTGAGTTAGACACAGTGTCTTCTCTCACGAAGCTTACATTCTAATAGGAGAGAGGAGATGGATGAGTCACAAATATGTAATAATAAAATATTAAGTGAAAAAAATTTAATTTCCATGTAAAGTGCCTGAGGTGCTACTTTGAATCAGGTAGGCAGAGAGGGCCTTCTAACAAAGTGATACTTACCTTGAAAATGGAATGACCAGAAGGAACCAGCAAAAAGGTGTGCCGGGGAAGCATTTTACAGACAGCAAGTGGCATCGTTGAGTTTCCAGTTCAGCCTTGTTTGAATCCAACTTCATGTTCTTTCTAATGAAATTCATGTTTAATCAGATTATAAATTAAGGGTGCTCACACTAAACCAAACTTTTGCAAATGAGCATACAATTATTCTGAGTAACAGTGAAGGGACAGTTAAGATATGAGTAAATAGTACATAAGGTAAATCATAAATGGCCAAACCATAAAAAAAATTTGATCATCTTGTTAAAATTTACATCGAGATTATATATTTAATTTTTAAAAAAATTTTAATTTTAACCAATACTGCTTATAAAACTATATGACCAATGTTAATTCACTGGTTCTGTATTTCTTTCCAAGGTCAGTCTAATCCCCTGGAAAAGTGGTTTGACAATGAAGCCCATGGGGGGCTATATGGTGTCTATATGAACCAGGACGGCCTTCCTGGATGTTCTCTGATACAGGGATTTACCATTTGGATGTGCTGGGATTATGGAATTTATTTTCAGGTAAATTGATCCAAGATAGTGATTGTTTATTTTCTCCTATGATTGTATTTTGTACTGTGTAACCTACAAGTTTGTATTACAGACCACAGAGAGTGTACGTATCTATAATGTGACCCTGGTTGACAACGGGATGGCCATTTCGTCAATGATTTACATGCCTGCTGCTGTATCTCACAAAACTTCCAGTAAGACAGTACAAATAAAGGTAAGGAATGAATATAACCACACAAAGAGAAAGAGCAACTGTGAGAAGGGTAAATTATTGAAGGAATAATACCATGATCTCTGTGGCTTCTCCCCTGGCTAGCCCAAACCTCCTGCCTTTGGTCTCATTATCTTCCGCCAGGAGACGCTCTATTCTCTCTCCTCCCCGCTCCCCTCACCTCTCCTTGCTTATCATCTGCTAATCTTGCCACAGTTAGTTAAATTTTCATTCTGTCTATAAATATTTTTCCTGAACCAGCGTAGGTTGTATTGACACTCCCTCCTCTTCTTATTCCTACTGTTTCCTGGACATATGTCTATCCAAAAACATGTCATTGTGTATAATGATTTATGTGTCTGTCTTCTCCCTCCCACTTTGAGTGTCGCTCCACTCAGGGCAGAACTCTCACATCTTTTTCATTTTGGTTTAATGAATGATCCATTTCACAAACTTACAGGTTTTGCTTTGCTGCAGTTGAATTCAGTATTACCCATTATTATGTTGTCCTTTAGCAAAAGCTATTATTAAAGCTGTACTGTTTGACTTTTTTAAATAGAGCTCATTAATTGTTGGAAGTAGCCCTGAATTTAATTGCTCTGATGTCCTAACTCATGATGATCCCAATATTGAACTTTCTGCTGCCCACCGGAGTTCCAGACCTCCATCAGGTGAAACTTTTAGAGCTTTAATTTTGGTGTTCATATGAGTACATTTTCAAATTTCCTTAACTTTCTTCTTTTTATAAAAGGAGGGAGAAGTGGGATTTGCTGGCCCACCTTTGCTTCAGCACATAACATGGCACCCCGGAAGCCTCACGCAGGGCTCATGAGTTACAATGCCATCAGCGGCCTGTTGGAAGTCTCAGGCAAGTTTAAACAAAGTCTTTGACAAATCTATTCAATTAAGTGCTATAAAGGATGCATAGAGTATAACTAACAATGTTTCATTGTACTTTAGTAAAAAAAAAAAAAAAAATGATTTATAGGAACCTGCTCAATATGACAAGCAAAGAAATCAGACATCAGAGTCAATTTCAAGAATGGTTTCCTGGCAAAATTCATCTATATTAAAGAATCGACATTTACTTTTTCTTCTACAACAGAAAAAATACTGGAATAGTGACTTCATATTAATTAGCTTTTATAAATTGTAAAAGCCTTTTCATTTAATTTAATGTTTAATGTTTCATTAAACATTATTATTGCTTTTTACAACTGAAGACATTTAAACTCATGTAATTTAAGAACTCATACAATCTTGCTGAAATCCCACAGCTATTGGCGATTTAGGATTAGAATCAATATCTTCTGACTTAAAATTCACTGCTTTTTCACTGAACCAGGCTGCCTCCTTAAAAATGTAAAATGATTATGTATAAATTAATATAGTGACCATAGCAATTATTTACATTTTCTCTATTAAATACACTGTGTCATTCTCTATTTCAGTTTAGCAAGTCTTCCTTTTATGATAATTTTAACCAGTGTCTCCTCAAAGAAAGAAGTTCAATTGTTTCTCATAACTTTATGTCCCAGAAATGAAAAACAAATGATCATTACAAGTAACTCAGTGTTACTCATAATGAATATATTCTTGTCAAAAATTATTTAACATGCTACATCGGTTTCAGTTGAACATATATTTTTCTCAATAAATAAAAGAATATGCTCTGAAATATTACAAATATCATATAGGAATGAAAATATTATTATGAAATGGTCCCTTATAAATAAAATTGATTGAAGGAACACAAATAACTGCTCTTTTATAGGACATAGTCTCAAAAGATAATATATGAATGATTGTTGTCTTTGGCTGGGTTCCCTAGAAGCAGAGCCGTAGAGGAGGATTTTTGTGTGTTTTCTGGAAGAAATGCTCTCAGGAGACAGGCATAGAGTCAAAATAGGACAAAGGAAGTTGCTAAGCAAGGATGGTCATAAGCTGGAGAATAGTTTCACTTGATCCCCTGGGGAGCTCTGGAATGTAAATTACCACGAAGTTGATCTCACATTTTAGGTGGAAGGTTCCTGCCATTTGTACCTCAAGTTAGATTACAGCTGCCCCCGTGGGAAGGGCCTCAATTTCCTGAGTGATGTGACTCCTATTTGCCTACAGCTAATTTTCTGGAAAAGAGGGCAGCTCTGGGCTGTTAGCATTCAATACTCCAAGAGATGGGAGATGGGTGCACTAGCTTGTATCCATTTCTACCCATTCCTTGGACTGCTTGTATCCACTTGCTTTTTTTGTTAAGTTTATTCCTCCGAGACATGATTTCTCCATGGTCCTGAATGGTCACAATTTCTGGGAACAATATAAAAAGAAGCTCAATGGTCACACTGCCACAGCTGGTTTTAGGACTGTAAATGACAATCATCGTCTCCCTCCTCCATCACCTTTACTAAATGACCCTCCTCCCAGACTAACACTTCTGCTAGGCAAGGTGGCTTGCCTGCCCCATATCCTCAGCTCTGTTGGATGTGAGCTCTGGTTACTATTCCCTTATTGGGCCACGACTGCTGTGCTTGCCCATTTACAGTCTGCACTGGGCATGAGCCCCAGTGTCATGTGAGGCAGACACAGTCGTCCCCACCTCCATTATGTAGAGTAGCCCTTCCTCCGCATGATCCGCCTCAGTCACCCCCGATACATGGTAAACGCTGACAAGGACCCCAAAGGACCATGATGGAAGCCCAGCTTTAAGTTTACCAGATTCCTCACTATGTCCCCTGGTGGAAATACTTCCACTGTGGAAGTGATCCTGACTCATAGAACCTAAAATTATGGGATTGGAAACACAAATTTTCCAAGCGGGCTTCCAGGGTTCCTGGTGAACAAAATTTATTCCTCCTCCAAGCCTTTGTTACCAATACCCATATTTTTTCCTATATTTTGAGAATTCGGCACCATAGAATAGCTGTTGGTTTTAAGCAAATAAACACATTCTTGCAGGAGATGTCAAGTTGACACCTCAGCTGTGCCTTCAAAAGGACTATTTTCCAGTCTGCTAGGCAGATGGTTTCCAGATGCTGCAGTATGTACTTGTCATGTGCGCACTTTGCTAAAAGTGTGTTCTTTGATCCAGAGTAATGGTACGCAGTTAGACCACTCTGTGAGTCCCAGGATGGCGGTGCCAACTGAGTCCCTGTAAGCAGAGAAGGAAAATCCGTATCAAGAACACAGATTAATCCCAGCCAGGATAAATTGTCACCCTTTCCAAGGTAGAAAAATCTGATGTAATCAACGGTAATCCCACTGACGGTTCCATTTTCTAAGGAAGCGTAGTTTGGGAGCCTTAGCCGTGGGCGCTGTGGCCGTGGTCAGGTCAGACGTGAAGCAGTGAAGTAGCTTCACGAACCTGGGAAAGAAGTAGTCCATGTCAGTACCCCATCTCCACCCCAAGGCTGCTCAGTTCATAAGCCTAACGCACAAGAATTTGGGTATCTGAGAGCAGAGATGAGCTGACGTCTACTGGCCCTGTCATGCTGATGTACTGCTCCTTCTGCAGTGGATGCTCTTTGCTGATCACTAACACGCCCTTCGTGTTCCGTCCCACAGCCTCATGCACATGCTTTTCTCCCAGGCTTCCTTTCCCCCAGTCATACACTCTTGTTGCTTCCAGGCTCCTGACCAACCAGCTATGGGATTTACTGCTGCCCATAGTCCACGTCTGTCCTTACCTCAGATGACTTCTCGCTCCACACACACGAGAGGACCCTGTGCCCTACCGAAATTTCTACCCACTTTGAGAATCTTCCCACACGACCCCTCTTCCTGCCCCATCCCCAGGTGGGGCTGAAAGGACTTGCTTGGTATTATATAACAGGTTTATTCCAACGTGCCCATTTCGCAGAGCCGTTTGGCCCCTTCTGCCATAGTCTGCCACGGGAATGTTCACAATTCTACTTCACTTAATGTGGATCATCATTTTCCTTAAACTCATAAAAGCCATGCCAGCAACATGGGAGTATACCCCCATCCATGTCGATATGCTCTCCTTTATCTAGCTTTATATTCTGTCTCCCTTGACCCAACACCATCATGATTTACTCCCAGACACATGCTCCCGATTCCTGACAGCATTCTTGCCTGATTCTTGCCTGACTGGGGAAGTTCTGAGCCCGCTATGGGATATGAGGGATTACACACCAAAGGAGCTATAGGACAAGTCCCTGTATAATGCCTCTCATCCCATAGCAGGCCGAGAACTTCCCTGTCAGGCCTTGTTGAGACTTGACCCTAGTTACTGCTCTGTTTGCTAGAAGGGGAGATGGAGATAGATCCTGAGAAAGGCAGGATTTGCCTTATAAAAAACTTACATCTTTTGCGGTCTCTGCGTGATTTCAGAGCAGGGGGATAAGAGAGCTATCTATCCTCTAACAGGGAGAAGGGGGCCACTTACCGAGAACTGGAGCATTCAAGGGAAATCTAACGTGTTAAGGTTCAAGTGCACCTTCCTGTATATCTCCACCCTAACTCAAGGTCCCACTCGTTTTATATCAGGACGTGGTCTTTGATGTAGGAGACTTGTCAGGGCTGAGAATTCAACCCTCTATAAATGTTCTGCTAGTTTTATTATTAGGTCCTGAAATTTGCTGTGAATTTGTGATTGATCACCTCAGCTTCTATTTCCTTCAAAGCATCAATAATGGTCAACAATAGTCGCCTAATTCTAGTTTCCCTGTAACTACTATTTTCCCGGTACCATTCAAATGCCAGAGTTACTGTACGAGCCAAATCATCTCCTTTCACCTAGATCCCAGTTCACCACAGGTGAACTTTTAATAATGACACTATTACAGCATACTAGGGACTCACAGTACCCCACCTACCACCAGTAATGTGTTCTTCATTCCCATCTAGCCAGCAAGCTATCTAAATTCATTATTGCATCATTACAGTGTGTATCTTAGGATCACTTCCGGTACTAACTGTTTAACTCAAGTAATCTAGAAGTAAAGTCAGAGATGGGATTCTTGTGCAAGTAAGTGGTTTATTGAACGTATGCTCTCACAAGAAAGAGAGTGAGGGGAGTAGGATAGGGCAGAGGAAGGAGCTAAGCAAGGATATGGTCTCAGCTGGAGCCTAGCTCCATCTTGATGCTTCAGGGAGCTGTGTAGCATCACTTGTACACCTTAGTTTCCTTCCCTCTTGAGGCAGGGGGTCTTCTGTATCAGTTGTCAGCCAGGCCTGGCTACCCCTATGGTGATGGTGTTGAAGAGTGCATAATATCTCAGGTGATAGAGTTGTCAAGTGGTCAAGGACAATTCTTCAGAGAATGGGGCATCTGTGAGTAGTTAGCAGTCAATGCTCAGAGGAGCTAAGGATGAGTGCCCTGGGCCAGTAAAAGAGGTCCACACAGGTAATAAACAGTATCTGCTACTGGGGTATTTTATTAATACTCATCTACATGCTCAAATTCATGTATATACAATATCTCCTTAGGAAAAAATGAAATCAAGAAGGGTAGTAGTTAGCACGTAACTGATTTAAGAATTTTTGGAATCACCTTTTACTTTTTTTTCTATTTTGAGTTATTGGATTATAAGTACAATAGAGGTTAAGTTTTGGATCCAATAAAGTTTTTCTTTTGACCACACAATATATGCAATAAGCCCAAGAGAACAATAGTGTTTCAGTTAGCCTTTGCTGTGTAACAAACCACGCCCAAAATTAGAGCTTTTAAATAGCCATTGATTAGCTCATGATTCTGTGGATTGGCAATTTGGGCTTTGGTCAGCTGATGGTTCTTCTGCTGGTCTCACCTGGGATTATTCATTAGGCTGCCAACAGTTTACAGAATGGAAAGGGGCTGATTAGTGTAGGATAGTCTCACTTCCATCTGGTGGTTGGTGTTTGGTGATGGCCATTGGCTGGAGTAATGGATGTTATTTAGCTAGGGCTTATTCACATGCTGGAAGTGACAGAATTCCTAGGAGCACTAAGACAGTGAGCTCGAATATGCAGCACTTTTCAGCTCTGCTTATGCCAAAATTACTCTTGTCGCATTGGCTGAGCCAAATAACATGGCTAAGCCCAGAGAAATATGGCAGTGACTATTCAATGATGTTGATATAGAGAGCAACAATCTACCACGAACAGTAAGACAATCTACCTACCACCTAAGGTAAGAGCTCCATGTTCAAGGTAGTATTAAATGATGTGTTTGCTGGAATGTACATGAAATGCAACTGTACCATATCTCCAACAGGAAATAATTATTTTTCTATTATTTATATTTTAGGTTCAACATTTGTTGGATTTAAGGATGTTTGTTCAGGTGAAACTAATGTGATATTCATTACTAACCCTTTAAATGAGGATTTACAGCATCCAGTCCATGTAAAGAACATACAGCTGGTTGATACTGCTGACCAATCAAAAATATTTATACATAGGCCCGATATAAGGTAAAATATATGAAAACCCAGTTCTTTTCCTGTCTTTATAGTTTTACATTGTCTCTTTTCCCCTGTCATAGATCTGAGAAAGTTGCTATATTAAAGTAACTTAATTTCTATAAAATTTGAATCAGCATTATGAAAATTAAGACTAATTCATCTGTGTTTTCAGTTAAGTTGAAGAAGCTAGGCCTAAATATGTATATTTTCTCACACCTTTTTTCTATGCATCACACATTATACTATCATTAAACATAAAAGATAGAGACACAATTAGAAGTGTGTTGTACATTCATATCTCTCCATTAATCATCGTTAGGAATAATGATTATCTTTATCGTTTCTTCTCTCTTCCATACCTCTTTTGTTTCCTGTTGCTTTTTAAATATCTTATCACATGCACTCCAACATGTACTTGGAAATTAAATGTCAATCCTATTTTCACTGTGACTGAGAATATGCAGAAACGTAGAACAGTGACTTTTCAATCACAAAGGTCAGTTGATGGCAGCATATTTCTAGATGCTGAACCACGTAGATTCTAAATCTTAAAAGAATATAGCCAATAACTGCTGCTCTTCCTAAGAGGTACACACCAGGAATGTTAGAGGAAAGAAATTTTCTATTAGAGATGTTGGACCAGTGTTGGTATAGGGAGAAGACAAGGAATAATGCTGTTTAATTAGATAGATATTTTTTTTCAGAGAAATGCAGTTTGACTTCATCTGATTTCTGTTTTGATGACAATCCCACAGCTCTTCATTTAATAATTGCTGAACTGCGGTGTTTTTTTGCTCAACAGAGCTTCTCCCCACTAGAAAGTTATTAGCTCCTGTTTGGTTATCATTGAATCTTTCAAATTTAATATATAATTTTAATATCTGGGTCATGAAGAAAATATTACATTCTAAAATATGTCTTGGAGTTCTGTGCTTTTATTGGGATACTGTTGAAACTTTCAGATCCCTTTCACTAGGCAGTTTACCCTGTCCTCAAATGCTCTAAATGTTGGCTAATAATTATCTAAGATTGCCTGCTTTTCCAGAAAATTGCTTTTAGCCAAACAGGAATAGCTTTGGGAGGCTAAAACCCTCCCGACCACCACCTTCTTACATTCCATGGAAAATGACTAATTTATTCAGGAATACAAAAGGTCAGCCCTCTTGCTCCTGGTGGGAACCAGTCTGGGTGCAATTCATGATCCAGTGGTTCCCCTGGGATCAGACAGAAGCTAGTCTACAGACCATAGTCAAATCCGTTTTCTTTCCCTTGCTCTATATGGCTTCTCTCCTTCTCTTTTGAGAGGACTCCTTCAATAACTAATTTGAACAAAACTCTACATCTCAGCCTCTCTTTCTCTGGAACCGGAAGGAAGACAGAGCCCTAAGCCATAATATAAGAGCGCCACAGGGCACTCTACCTACAGACTTATTTACAAAAGTATTTTGCACATACATACTTGAAAACAACACATGAACTACAGAAATATTTACTCAGATCATCTCCAAAACTATTACAGTATTATAATTAGGACTAATTTATAGCTTTATTTTTCTCTTATAGCAAAAAAAGGAGAGATATGCTATATATTATTTAATAGCTCTGAGCTTTCCACTATAATTTTGTTGCTGTAACTCCAAAATAAATTATATTTCCCCATAGAATATATGATGATTTAGTGTAAGTATACTGTATACCATGTATAGTGCATTGAAAATTAAACATCTGCCTTATTATCATAGCCAATTGACAAGCAACACTCCAGGTGGATCAAAATGGAGGCAAAATACCATCTATGGTTGAAATGTATAATGAATTTATAGTATGTCATCTCTTACAGTTTGGGTATCTACAGAATGGTTATAAAATATGTAGCATAAAGATCAGAATCCAAGTATATCTGTTTGTATAGACATAGGCAAAGGTGTATAAGAATATATACTAATCTGCAATTTGTGATGAGCCTAAGAGCTTGAGATAGGAAGGTGACTAAACTTTTACCAAGTATTTAGATTGTCGTATAGTAACTATCCTATAATATTAAAGACCCATTAAAAAATAAAAAGAAGGGAAAAATAATAAAGACTTCCAAGCTAACACAGGGATCTTGTACGAGTGTGTCCTGAATAATAGAGTAACTGTTCACCTGCTCCGTGGGGCAATGTTAGTATACTGTGAGCAGTGCACAAATATGAAATCTTTCAACAAAATAATGAATAACGAGATGGAATTCTAATTTCATATCCCACAGGTATAACTTGTCCTTTTGAAATGTTAATGAATTCATAGAAGACCAAATCAACACAATGGAAACAAAGACCTCATTACAATGCTAATTACGTATGCTACTTGGTCCCCCTTTGAATCCTTTTGGAAATAAGATTCAATCCATCAATTATTTTTGGATACTCTCTTTTTAAATATTGAAGTATATTCGAATGCCCTTTAGAAACAGGGGAGGGGTACTAAATCTAAGTATTCATACATTTTGTCTTTTCTCCACAGTAAGGTGAATCCATCTGATTGTGTAGACATGGTTTGTGATGCCAAAAGGAAATCTTTTCTTCGAGATATAGATGGCTCCTTTCTGGGGAATTCTGGTTCAGTGATACCTCAGTCAGAATATGAATGGAATGGAAATAGCCAGTTTGGAATTGGAGACTACAGAATTCCTAAGGTGATGCTCACATTCCCAAATGGAAGTAGAATTCCTGTCACTGAGAAAGCACCTTATAAAGGTTCGTTGGATATGTTTCTGTTAGTCTTCAAATTTATGAAACAAAATATCTTTTATTTTTAATGATTTATGTACTCAACCAATAACATGTTTTCTACTTATTAATTTTACATAACGTGAAAAAGATATGTGGATGCTTTTGCAAAGGTATTCCTTTTCATTGTTAAAATGTACATACCTGTGTTTCTAGGAATTATTAGAGACTCAACCTGTAAATACGTTCCAGAATGGCAGAGCTATCGGTGCTTGGGCATGGAATATGCAATGATGGTTATTGAAAGCCTGGATTCTGACACAGAAACTCGAAGACTCTCACCAGTGGCTATAGTGAGCGACGGTTATGTTGATCTCATTAATGGTACGTGTTCAATGTCAAAAAACTAGCGTTACTCAAAGCGTTCGCTATTTATTACCTGCATGGAAACATCTCATCAATTATTTATCACATAAAACCAGCAAACAGTAGGACTTCTTTGCCTCCCATTTGTAAGGAAGATCTATGTGTAAGAGAAATGCTTGACTCTTTAGCAGTTTCCATATTAGAAAACTAGGACAGTTATTCCAAATTGATCATTAGAATAAGAAGAAGGGGAAGAAAGCTATTTCTTGAGTGATCTCCATACCTATAATGATAAGGTTTCCTTTTTGAAGAAAAAATTAGCCTTGTGTCTCCAAAAAGACAATTTGCCTTCCATAAGTTAAAAAACTGGTAATATTTGGAATAGTTGAGAACAAGTATTCTTGGCCTACTCATTTTTCATTTTCATGAATCCTTAAAAGGCTTAATCTTGAAAACAATGTGTTTTGTTCTATTTTCATTCTTGATTTCTTGGTCGAGAATATCTCAAGATCCAGAGTCTAGGTTCCTTACCTTCTGGTCATGGTTGCACTAATACAGAGGGGAGGCAAAGTCTCCATAAGAATTCAGATCAACTTAGGAGTCTAGGATTTTTTCAGTGAATAAGATGAACTTCTAAAAGCTACTGAAAACATAGGTCAGGGACTCATTATATAACCCTGAAATAGCACTGAGGCCTCAAACATTCCTCCCTAAGAAGGCTTAAAGGTCTTTCAAGTATGAAGGGGCACATGACCTGGATCAGAAAGATTTCTGTGCCCTCGCCGTGTCATAACATGTATTAACATATTCTGAGATTCAACAAAACAGCTTATATACCCCCACAAAAATAATCATTTAAAAAAAAATGTGTTAAAGACAATAGAATGAGCTAAATCGGGGTGGGGATGAGGTCCCAGAGTCACGTGATTTTTAAGTTCTCCCCACTTATCTTGCTCCAATATGCAATCACCCCCATTTGAAATGCTGCCTTATAAAGCAGAGATTGTGGGAAGAATTTTATCCAGTCATTGAATAATGGAGATGATTTTAAATTGTTTTATATGGTGGAAAAAGATTTCATTCCATTTATTGTTACGTTTTCCTTTTCTGAAAGGCCGTACAAGTTTTCCGTTTGCAATAATGACATGAAATTTCTCTTTAAAACAAATTTAAATTTTAAAAAAGGACTGTGAATTTAAAGAGAAGTCTTAAGTAAATGATAGTAGCATTGCAAAAATCATTGCGGTGTTAAAAGAATCGTTGAAACTTGGGAATGCCCTATACTAGGTGGCTTTTATCACTCTAAATTTTTTCATTTTATACACAGAAATTTCTGTTTGTTTTCAAAACCCACAAACCGGTTTATTTAAAGGTAGGATTTATATTTTGGATACTAAGGGAAAGTTTAAGGTTCTACTTGAGCTTCAGAAGTTTATATTGATTTAAAATTTGATTGAAGTTCGTTATAAATATTAATAATAATTTCAAGTAAACCAGGAAATTGAACAAAGCTAATGGATAAAATGTGTAAAGAAAATTCAACATTCCATATCTCACTCTATGTTTTATATATGTATAATCCCAGCCACTTAATACTGAAGTGAGATAGAGAAGTTTGCTATAAAAGTCATGTTATATCTCTTCTGGAAATGTCTGGATTCAGGTGGAAAAGTGTCCACTGTCCACTACCTTTTGGCTTTTGAGAGGGTTTATTGGGTGTTATTTCTCAGACTGCTTCACTGCATTCATGATGTTGACCTTCTAACAGTACCGATAATCACAATCTTTAACAAAAATTTATTAAAATAACAGCAGAGAAAGATTAAAGACAATAAAAAACAAACTGAAGAGTTTGGTGAACTTATAGATTAGCTGATGAACACACGAATGAGTGAAAGAAAGACTTAATGAATCAATGGTTCGGACATAGAAATGTCCATGTTTCAAGGTACAATACAGGCTCTATTTAAAAAAAAAAAATTAATTCTGTTAATTAATTTCTCAGCAGAGTCTGAGAAAGTTGGTTTCCCACCCAAACTCCCATTTGATAAATGGAAGAAAGCATCAGGCATTTTCTTCCTTATCATTTGACCTGAGCTCAAACATGACTATTAAAGTGGAGAACATGCAAATCTGCCATTTCTCTCAGTGACCTTCCAATACAAAGCCTCAGCACATTTATTCACCCTTCTTGGTCTGGGCAAGGTGAAAGTAAGGGTAATAGGGACAAGTTGCTTCCCTGCCTTCCTTTTTTAAGCCAAGATTTGAGACATAGCTTAGATCATGGGATCGATGGGTGGATAAATAATGGATGTAGATGCTGAACTTGATCACTGCAATTTACTTTTAATACAGTTATTCTCCAGACTTTGCACTAATAATATTCATCATAGGGAACATGAGTTTTCATTGTATGTGGATTTAGGCCCACAGGACCATGGCTGGTGTGCTGGATACACATGCCAGAGAAGACTGTCCCTGTTTCATAGCATTGTGGCTCTGAACAAATCTTACGAAGTTTACTTCACTGGTACCAGTCCTCAGAATCTCCGGCTGATGTTGCTTAACACTGAGCATGACAAGGTGAGGCAAGACAGAAATAATTTCTTCCGTTATTGCCGTTGATTACTTGCACATATTTCTATCTGCTAAGGACTTTGTCTCCTCCCCTGTTCTTTTGAACACCATCAGCCTTACAGCTCATTTGCAAGGATCATCGGGTTCTACTGAAACTACTATTAGTCTAGGCCGTTTTCATCAGCCTGAGAGCACATATGAGTCCCAGCCACCTCTTCCCCATATGCACTTGATTCATATATAAGGCATGGCAGTGAGTCCTATGATTTGTGTGATTTGCAAACAAACCTGAATTTTTACATAAAAAGAGTGCACATCCAAAACTGGTCACTGGAATTATATATTTATTCTTCCTTGCTGCTATTATTTATATATGTCAAAAATATACCTTTTGAATTTACTGCAGAGATCACAGCATGTTAACTAAAATATCTTCAGTAATAGCCTTTGCTATAAACTGAACTCAGCTGGGATGAGTACCTTTATATGTACTATGTCAGTGGAAAAGAGTATAAGGCATGGCAGTAGTCCCATAACTTTGGTTTTCTTTTCTAAGAGTGTGAGACCTGCAAGTCTCAGAGTATTAGGAATCTGAAGAAACAATGCTAATGAGATGAAGCAGAGAGAAGTAACAAAGGGAGACATCGGCCCCTTTTCAGGGGACAGCAATCCTGACCTTTCAGTTGGAACCATTCTTGATTCTTCTCTTGTTTTTTCACAATCCTGTCCAATAATTCTGCAAATCCTGTTGAGTCTCCATTCAAAATATCAAGGATCTGACTACTTCTCACTATATCCACGGTTACCATCCAGTTTGAGCCAACATTAAGGCATTGCCTTCCAACTCCTCCTCCTGCTCTAGCTTCCCCCCCCTTTACTGTCGATTCTCACCTCCTTAGCCACAGAGATACCTTCAAAATATAAGTCAGATTAGGTCACCCCCTCTGCGCCAAACCCTGAAATAATTTCCCCCATGGTCTTTGTACAAGAGGCAGGGTCCTCACAAGGGCCTACAAGGCTGTATGAGAATCTACCCATCACTTAGTTCTCTGATTTCTGCTCGTCCAGCCACACTGGGCTCCATACTGTTCCTCAACACACCAGACATGCTATCATCTGGGCCTGTGTTTCAGATGTTGACTCTGCTTGGAACATTCTACCCTACAGGCTAACTTTCCCATCTCTTCAACTGCCATTTTCTCAATAGACCTACCCTGACCAGCCCTCCCCTCTGGGCTTACCCAATTACTCATACTCTGATCTCCCTTTTCTTTTTTTCCATAGCACTTATCACTTTCTAACATGCTTTATAGTTTACTTTTTATTATTTCTATTATTTATTGTCTCTCTCCTCACTCTAGAATGTAAGCTCAAACAGGGCAGGGACATTTGCGAGCTCCTAGATTAGTAGTGCCTGGGTCAGATAGGCACTCAATTTTTGAATGAAAGAAAATATTTTTAATTTTAAAAATAAGAATGTAACTACAAAGTAATGTGACTCTTAATATTTTGAGCCTCTGTAGACAATCTCAGAAGAAGATTCCAAAACTATGCATAGCTTATTAGATTCCTTATTAATTTGTCCCTGCCCTTGCAAAAACCAGTCAGTCTCCTTACTTTATGAATATATCTGATAGCATAAAATGTGAGGAATAGAAACATGAAAAGTGAACAAAATTGAATCAGAGAGGATAGTAATTTTGAGTGATTTTTATTAGTCTTACTACCAAAGTTTTCTCGAGCATTTTTTTCAACATTAACTAGCTACTTTTGTGTGGTTACCTTATACAGAGCACTGCTAAGTTCCCATTTCCCCTGCCCCTGGAGTTGAGAGTTTGTTTTGAACTCTGTTATCTTTTAAAGGAACCCTTTCTTTAATTTAGAGATTCTCCTCTAATAATTTTTCTTACATTATACTTTTCTACTGAGAATTAACAACTAAGAGTTAAGTTGTAACAACAGTATGAATGGTTGAATGCAAGTCCATTTAAAAATTTTAGTTCAACATTTATCCTAAATCCATAAAACTTAGATTTAATATTTTACAGGAGGTATTTATAGTTGGAAGACTTTTTTAAAGTGCTAAATTCTAAATATTCTGTTTCATCGTTCCCGTAAGACAACAAAATGTTGTTTATTTTTAACAGGCAGTTCTGGTAGGAATTTTTTTTTCCACACTTCAGCGCTTGGATGTCTATGTGAACAATACATTGGTCTGCCCCAAAAATACAGTGTGGAACTCCCAACAGAAACACTGTGAACTTAACAGACACCTGTACTCAGAAAAAGGTAATACACACTGTATGTGTACTTAATTACGTATAAAATTCTTTGTAATGTTTCATGATATTTTTACTTCCTTAGCCCTTGATGAATGCAGGAGAAAATAGTTTTCAGCCACAGTCCACGAAATATTAAGATGTTTTCATTATAACTTGTCTTTGAAGATGACTCCTGATGGAACTCTTATCTTTCTGCATATACACAGATAAAAGTTTTTTGTGTGTGATGGACATTCCTTTGCCCCTGGAAACATTTTCACTCTGTACATTTAGTTCAGTTATTTCTCTGTACACAAGAAATTTTGCTTAGAATTTTTATTCTATCTCTGCTTTACCTCTATTTCATAGAGATCAGAGCCTAAATCAATTGGCAGTCACCAAAGTATTGCCAAGAGAGCTAATGTAACATCAATACCATGAAGTAAATGTAATAAACTCTGGATGTAAATGAAATATATGTAAGAGGCTAAACTTACCCATTTAGTAATATTTGCAAAACTAGGATTTAACTACTCATTGAAGTATTTTTGTTAAACTGGGTACTAATAAGGTCAATACATTCCATTCCACATGTGCTACTTATCATTTTCGATGTGCCCCATAATTTTGGCTAACAATTACATAAATGTGTGCTGTGGATCGTAATATAAGCTAGATGTGAGAGTATGAATGGATAGCCCATATTCATTACCGTCTATGGAGAAAGTCCTATTGCTACTAATAATAGGAATAACTGATGTTTCCAGAGACATTACTATGTACCAGGCAGGCACTGTTCTACTGCAAGTGCTTTTTCTATAATTACTCATTATTACTATATCCCAATAATAACCCTGTTAGATAGGCTCAGATGAGTAAACAGAGAAATAAAGAGGTAAAATAATTTGCCAAGGTCTCTATCTTAGCTCAAGCTGCCATGGCAAAATACCATAAACTCAGTGGCTTAAAAACAGAAATTTATTTTCTCACCCTTCTGGAGGCTGCTAGCACAAGATCAGGGTGCCAGTATGGATGAGGTCTCGTGAGAGCTTTCCTCCTGGCTTGCAGGTGGCTTCCTTCTCACTGTGTCTTTCTTGAGAGAGAGAGAAAAAGAGAGAGAGAGAGAGAGAGAGAGAGAGAGAGAGAGAGAGCCCATGCACAAGCTCTCTATAAGGGCATCAATCCATCATGAAGTCCCCACCCTTATAACTTCATCTAAACCTAATTACCTCTCAAAGGCCACTCTTACATTGGGGGTTAGGGCTCCAAGACATGAATTTGGGGGGCCGGGGGGACACAATTCAGTCCATAGCAATATCAAAGCTGGCAAGGGCACAGCAAGGATTTGAACTCAGACTCTAGCTCTAGAACGCATGCACTTAACCGTTATGCTAGATTTCCTCCTAATAGACTGAATCAGGGTTATCATTTTTTACATATTTTTTATATCATTTGTATCGTATTATACAAATGACTGCACATATTTACAGCTTAATTTTCATAAATTTTAACTCTTTTTTTCAAACAACACTTTTTTAACAAGTACATTTAAATCAGGAAAGTAGAAACCATAATACCTCGACAGGCAGAATTTAATACAGGGAATTGGTTGTATAGATGTTGAAGGGATGAAAAAGTACCAAGGCCCTCTTATAGATTTTTTTCCTCATGAAATAACATTGCTTGTAAATGGACATTTTGCCTTGGCACTTGGGATATAAAATGACAGCCCTGTATTATGAATCCATACATATTTTTTAGATTACTCAAAGTGTTTTATTATTTTCTGTGTCTCTGCTTCCTTCCATTACTGTGAAGACATGAGAAAGTTATGTAGGATAAATAGCATATGCACTTCTAGCAGTAGCTTGAGAGCAGTTTCAATTTATAATACAAAAGCACATTCTTCAGATTCACAGAATGTTTAAACCAAAATGCATCCAGAATTTATCCTCGAAGGTATTAAATATGCAGTAATAATGAAATGGCTTCTTAATGCCATTGCTATAAATGTCCATTACATTCATAGGAAATGCCTTCTTCTTTCTAAAATTTTACTTTTTTTTCTTGGTAAGTTTCACTATGAAATGTGGTAAGAAGCTACATGTCTCATTCCAGTACTATTATACAGCTCAGCCTTCGTCAGGGATTAATGTGTGATAGTGGATATGTTACCTTTGAGACATTGTTGATACTCTGCTTTAAAAATCATATATATATATACACACACACACATTCATTCATTATATATATATATATATATATATGTAATGATCCCAATCACTTTTACAAAATTTATTTCCCTAGTAGAACTTGTTTTGCATGAACCAAAGATTTTTCAGGCTGAAATGTAAACCTGTTTCATTGGTGTAAGATCCTTCTGGGATGTTTTAATATGTACGTCATTTGTATTACATAATTTTGTCCTTGGTAAAACTAGAAGTACTGAATTGTAAAAGCTCCTCGAGATTTGGTATATAACACTGCATAAACTAGATGACTATAAAGTTAAATTTACATTTTTAAATTACCAAATGCCTTCGGTCAAGGCTTTAAAATTCCTAATATGAAAAAAGTATTACAAGCACAATATAAGTTACTTAGATTTCATGTGTACTGTGTCTACAGTATTTTTTTAAATAAGTTTAGTGTATAATGACTATTTTAAATTAAATTAATTTCTTCTTAAATTAATTTCTTTACAATTTTTTAAAAAAAAATTCATGTATAATGATTATTAATGTATTTATGGCATTATTTAAGTGATTGACTTTAATTTTGCTTGTCAGTTCTACAAGTGTTTTTATTTTTAATATTCATACTTTTTTTTTAATTAAAGTTTATTGGGGTGAGAACTGTTAGCAAGGTTACATAGATTTCAGGTGTACAATTCTGTAAAATATCATCTATGTATCACATTGTGTGTTCACCACCCAGAGTCAGTTCTCCTTCCATCACCATATATTTGATCAATATTCATACCCTCTTATGAAAGAATGATAATGTTGAACTTTTTCAGAATTTCCTAAATTTAAACAAATATTAAATACTACATGGTAATTGTTATCATATAAATATGTTTAACTGTGCTGTTTTGGCTTTTTTCCTTCATAGAGCAATTCCTTCCTAACCTGAATTCCACAGTCCTTGGTGAAAACTACTTTGATAGAACCTACCAAATGCTTTACCTTTTGGTTAAAGGAACTATACCTGTTGAAATCCACACCACTGCAGTCATATTTGTTTCTTTCCAATTACCTGCTGTCACAGAAGATGACTTTTATAGCTCTCACAATCTGGTTAGAAATCTTGCCTTGTTCCTAAAGATACCAAGTGACAAAATCCGTGTCAGCAAAGTAATAAGAAGGGAGAGTCTGCGGAAGAAGAGATCCGTGGGACTCACAGTTGAATTGGAGATTGCAGATCCTCCCCGTCAGTTCATAAGCAATGACACCACAGGTATGAAAAATAGGTATTTGAGATAGAGGAATGTAATTATCAAATTCACATCCGCAAACAACCCCATCAGGGCCTAGTAAGCCAGGCCTCCAGAAAATCCCACCCACCCCACATCCTGAACCCTGTAAGGGCCTACAGACCTTTCTCTCTGCTCTACTCCTATAATCCCAATGCATTTTGGAATTGTGAAGGAACTTTAGCCTCTGTTTTATTATTGTAACCATTAATAAATTCAACAAAAGGATTTGACCTAATATGAAAGAAGTGACCTTATAGCTGAGAAATTACGCATGAAAAGAGTCAGTCAATGGACAGATGGAGGTAGGGATGTCCGATGCTGAGGAAACAGTTGGTGAGAGTTTGGTGGATGAGAAGAACTAGAAAAAGTCCAATGTGTCTGCAGTAAAAGGAGCCAGGAAGGGCAAGCTGCTGGAGATGAGGTTGAAGGTCAGCAGGTGCCAGGTCATGGGAAACCAACAGCTCTCCTCTTTGTAAGCCAAAGAAGGACAGGGGATGTTTTCCTGAGGAAAAAGAATTGAACCTTGGAGATTCTGAGCACTGGAGTGGTGGGTTAGATTTCTGTAGTAAAGTAACAGATTTACCCTAACACATGCAAATATGCAAGAATACGTTCTAGTTCTGCTTCCTATGACTGATCTAATCAGCCTCACCAACCTTCACCCCTTTCTCTGTCCCTCACTCTTCATACCCTCATTTTCTAGGTATCAGATAAAAATCAGCTCACTGTTCCATAACAGGTGTCTTTGCTGGTTTAAATATTTCCTTAGGGTGACTCCTTTGGGGCATTTGAGTGAATATTCAGTCCTTCGCCTAACGTTCAGTGCTTCCTCTCTGTTCAAGTTGGTATGTGAACACCAAGGGGGCTTTCCTGACCTCAGGCCCTCATAGTATGCCCTCGTCTTCATAGTCTCTGCTGCAATATGGATGGTCTGTGCTCTGCACAAGCCTCTCTTGAGGTACAACTGAACTTTCCAAGTCTCCTGCTGCTAATCCCAACATGCTAATTCCCAACCATTATATTGTCTCCAGTGCTCAAAGCACAAGTACTCTCACCTAGGCTTTCCCTCTCTAGGAAGACGAGATCTAGGTTTGTCAGAGGAGGATCACTATCCAGCTGGTGAAGCCTAAAGGGCCTTCACTTGTACAAGTCCCAGGAGGTGCTTTAACTTTCAAGGCCCTGGGAGAAGGGTCCATTTAACAAAGTGGTCAGATCATTGAATGTTGTAAAAGTATAATTTTTCTGCATTCTTCTTTTTAAAGAAAGCTTCTAACTTGCATAAATTTCAGACTCAGAAAATCCATATCTGCCCTATCTGTCCCCACCTTTTTCATTAAACTCCCTGGCTCTCTTCATGTGTAAACCTGGGTACTGGGTGACATTCTCACCTCTGCCACTAGGGGTCATCATTCATTTTCCCCAGGAGGTTTGTTTAGGGGTGACGCTCTCTGTGTACCATATTGCCCTTCTGGAATTCTACCAGTGGGGCAGGCAGAAGGTTCTTCCCCTGTGGGCTAAGTCTGTGGAGAGGCATGCATGAGTGGAGGGACGTGTTGATCAAACTCTCTTTGTTGAAAGAAACAGGAAGCACAGGTTTGAGTTGTAACCAGATAGCCAAAGAAACTAAAATGTACTTCTTAAACGTGATCTAAATTTCCTCACACACAATTCTTCCCAGCCCATCCCCTTAAAGCAGTTCTATCTTGTTAGTCAGATTTATCCAGTTTGGTATAATAGCCTCAGAACATTGAGATAAGGGTGGGGAGAGGGACAGACCCATGGCATGTTTCCCAGACCTAAACTGGGGTAGGGTTTCAAGTCTCAAGGAAAGCCTACAACTTGTCATGGAGTGATAGCGCAGCAAAATATAGGGAAGTGACAAAAAGATGTGCATGTAATAGTACTGCTGGCTCTCCACAACCTTCACACAGTGTTGGGATACCCAGAAGTTCCCAGGTGTCCGAGAAAGGGGTATGTAAGTACTGAGGGGACCTCTGGATAAGCAGAGTCCTGAGGTCAGGAATGAGAGCTCTTCAAGTGAAGGTCTTTGGTTTCTAGGTGGCATCAACAGAATGGACTCCTTCATGGGTCAAATGGTCAGAGTACCTATTAACAGTGCAGGCCAGGTCAGACCGACTACTGGACCGGAAGCAAGTGAGGACAGGTGGTAGTAGTAGTGTATGGACACGGAGACTCCTTGTGCTGCTACCATTCGGTCACATGAGCCCTCAGACCTGGGAAGACGTCTTGGAGAAGAGTACGTAGAGGAAGTGGGGGGAGAGGGAGGAATCTGGAAGACTGAGCATTCATCTAGAAGAGTCTGAGTCAATCAAAAGAGACCTTTTAAATAGGAACTGAAATTCCCTAAGACTGTGATTTTCAAAATGTCGTGTGAGACCCGCTGCCCTAGGACATTGCTTCCTTCTTCCCGAGCCTTAATGGAAGAAACTCAGTGATCGGAGTCCTCAAGGCAGGACTCTGGATGTGGCAGATGCTGGATATCTAGGAACAAGGGGCTGGCAACACCTGCACTACACCAAAACATTCTTCTGGTTACCATTGGGTTTCAAAGATCACACTGACTACAGTGTATAGAATGGAGTGAAAGGGGAAAAGATAGATATAAGAAAGCCAGTTTAAAGCTCTTTTAGTAAGTCCACTGATGATGGCTTTCACTGGGATTTTGACAGTGGGGACAGATAGATTTAGAAATTGGTAATTGACTATATAGTATGAGGGAGAGGTGAAGGGGGAAGTAGAAGAAGGGATCAAGCAAAAGTTCCAGGATTCTGAAGGAGTTGAGGTGCCATTTCATAAGATAAGGAGCATTATGGGGATAGTAGATTTAAGAAGACCTGCCAAGCTAGAAAGAGAACAGAAACTACCTGCAGTGTTAAAAATAACCTTGAAAGTCATAAATGCCCAGAGCAAGTAACCATTTGTTAGTAATTTAACAAATTTAATAACTGGTAAATATACACACTGTAAATTTGATGATGCCAATTATTCTTCCGTGTCCAAACAACACTCTATTTTTTAAAAAATGATATGTGATGACAGACATGCATGATATTGCTTCACTTTTAAACAAAGAATGACATGGGGAAGTATTAACTTGAGACAGATTTTCTCACTAAGCTTTCATTCATTGTTCTTGTATTTTTTATTTGCCCTTGTTTTATTCTTTCATTCCATCTTAAAAACATATTCTACTGAGTTCTTAATTTTCCTGACATCATTAATATGATTTGTCATGTTTAGGTCATGTACAGTTAGAAAGCTGTAAAATTGTATAATGTGAGTAGAGCAGCACAAACATAAACGTAAGTGAAAAACTATCACTTGTTCTCACAATTTTATATTCTTATAATCCATATGTCATAATACTGTCTCCCTGTAGGTCAGATGCAATTATCTGAACTCCAAGAAATCACTGCTTCTCTTGGACAAGCTGTAATTTTAGGAAAAACCAGTAGTATCCTTGAATTGAATATCTCTTCCATGTCTATTACTAATCCTATCCCCAGCCCAAGTGATTCTGGCTGGATTAAGGTAAGAAAATGCAAGTAGAAAAATGCATTTTAACTATTTGATACATTGATGCTTATTTCTTATTTTAACTGTATTTCATGACAGTCATTTAGAGGGCATGTCTTTCTAATTTATTATTGGCCAATTTTTATGGTATCACTAAAATGATCAAGTAGTTGAAAAAGAAGCGTATCTAAAAAATTACTTCTTGGAATAAAATGTGCTTCCCTTTGAATATTTATAACCGTGCTTCATGAATTTGATCTAGAGGAAATATTGTAATAATAGTTGCACCTATTGAACGTATTTTTAAACAAACAAGGACCATTATACTTAGCCTGCCTGAAATGAGCCTGTTACTGAATGTCGTTTATCATGTGAAAACCACTTCATCACCTCATGACCGTTTACAGGTGACTTCCCAACCTGTGGAAAGGTTTGCATTTCCTGTTCATCACGTGGCCTTTGTGTCCTCGCTCTCAGTGATCACTCAGCCGGTGGCAGCACAGCTAGGACAGCCATTTTCTCAGCAGCCTTCAGTAAAGGCAGTAGATTCTGATGTAAGTTATACCTCAAAGCTTTATGTGAGCGAAAGGACTAAGCTATAAATGCCAGAGGGTGAGCCAGTCTCACTGATCCAGGTAACCTGAGGATTGCACTGCCCCTTGGAAGGTGGACTAATATGTATGGATAGCGTCTGTTACTGTTTTAAAACTGTTCCTTTTCCATGAACTTGCTCCAGTGCCCATATTTGTGAACTCTTTGTTCAGGAAAAGGACTTCTGCAGATTTTAAATTTGTAATGAGGCATTTTCAAAAATAAAATTTCACATATCTTAAAAAAAGAAGCATGGGGACAGGACAATTAGAACTCTCTACGATTTTTTCTTTAGGATAATTGTGTATCAGTTGGGATTACTTCACTGACTTTGACGGCCATACTAAAGGACTCTAATAATCACCAAATCAGTGGTCTTAGTGGAAATACAACAATTCCATTTAGAAGCTGTTGGGCCAACTACACGGACCTTACGCTTCTTAGAACAGGTGAGTACACTGTTCTGGATCCTCACATATATACCGATAAATAGGGACAATTACAATTGAACGAAGCATTCTGTAATACTCTGGTCAATAAATTATAGAAATCAGATTCCTATGAGTGTACTATACCTTATTTCAGAAAACATGCAGTCTAGCTTACAAAAATATATTTAATATGCAAAACAAAATAGAAATTAAAATAAGCAATTAAAGAAATTAAAACAGGTAATTTGAGGATATGCATCAAAATTACATCATGATTCATATTTGTGTATTTTTCCAAATTTTCACTAAATATGTGTGATTACATTTATAATAAGAAAAATTATTATATACATTTTCAAATTAAAGAAAAGAAAGGGTAAGATAGGCTCGCATCATTTTAATGTCCCATGCAGGAATTCAGAGTTGGTCTGGAAAGTGGTTCCTAGCATCTCTAGAAGCCAATGCAAAGGAGAAAACATAAGTATTCTCATGATTCACAGTGCCCATCACGATAAACCAGCTGCTGTGGAGAATTGTAATTTGCTCTGAGATCAGAACCAGTCCCCTGTGAGTCCTCATATAGTAGATCCAATGAATTAAGTGACATTTTCAACATTGTTACAGTAAATACAGTTATATCCTCCATAGTGATGTTTCTTATGTTATCTCCACATGGGGTGATGGTGTAACTCCAACTGGTAAAAGTCTTTCTACTAAGGCCAAAGGGTATGTCCAAAAAACATCTCCCTTGGTGATCGATTATATAGTATCTAAAAGAGTGAAATGGATAAACTGCTTATCCTTGATCTAGGCCTCCATTAATCAGTTTATCTTAATCTGGGGCCTTTTAAGATCTGTATAGGCCCTCACTGATGAAGAGTGTCATAGTGGCACTTCCTATTTCTTACCACTGTTTTCTCAAACACACACATGTACACATTAACGGTTAGAATAAAAGTCAAAATAAAGAGTAAAACAAGTAACAGAAATGCCAACATGAGTCAGATTTTTTTTCATAGTAACTAAATATCAAAAACTAAAATCATTCCAGAAGAATTTTTCCCCTCATTTTTGCTTTCGCATGCCTTGTTGAAGCTCTATCTATTCCAGACAGTTTGGTCTGCCAGCTGGGCTCCAATATCTCAGCCTACTGTCCTATGAGACTCAGATGGCAAAAAGTTCGACATTGTACCCATGGACAAGTACCCAGAGTATCCAACACGCTTGCTGGTTAAGGGCACAGCTGTATTCTTTAACAGTCAAGCTAAATGGTGGTCGGACTAGGACCCTTTTAAGGGACATGAGGCACCAGACAAGAATTCTGCCTGAAGAGAAGGTTGTCCACCTCCCCATGGAGGAGGACCCAAGAGGTACCCAGTGGCAAAGACCCATCCTGGAGACCAAGGTCTTCAAACTACGACTTCCAAATAGCAGTGTTCCATTCCAAGTAACCAGAATCACAGGAATGCTGAAGTAATAATAGAGGTTCTGACATTTTATTGTGATAATAAAATAGTACTCCTTTTGTACAGTAACTTTTCTTCCAAAGTTCAAAACTTTCCTCAGAGTGTCTATGCAGAAGAGCCATTGCTTCTAATTTATTTATTTGTTTGTTTGTGTATTTCTGACTTTCTATTTGTCTGCCTCTGTCTTGCTTTTTTTTTTTTCTCCACCAAGTGTAGGGTCTCATTTCCCTGGTTGTGTATAGTAAGGGAGGTCAAGTATAGTCATCTCTTCACTATCTTTAGGTCACTTATCCAGTTCTCAGATTAACCACTGTAAGATTGTAATAGTAACAAATCACATGTGAGAAAATTAACGAAGCATCTTTCTTATAACACTTTCTTGTAGGTCCCCCCACGATTGCTGCATTGTGGGAAATCCCCTTGCAGATTAGACTGTACCTGACAGCGTGGCAGCCAAGCACTCTTCTACTTATAGCTCAGTAAAGGGCAAAGCGGGGCCACCTGTGTATGTGTTGTGGTTTCTAACACAGAAAATGGGATGTGAGAATTAGGTGAGAAAAGAGTAAGACAAGAAGAAAATAAACAGCGGAGATTGCATCTTCGAGTAACCTGGATAAAAACAGTATTACTAATGGATAATAACATTTGAAACATGTTTATCTATCAACCTATGTGATCTATAGTGTTTGTTTCAATTTCTGTTACTACATAACAAGTCAGCCCCAAATCTAATGACTTAAAACAATAACCATTTCATCTGCTCACAATAAGGTGGGTTGGGGATTTGGGCAGGATGCACATCTCTGCTCCAGGATGTCTGAAGCTTCAGCTGGGATGGCTTCTTGGAGTCCTGGGCCTGGATTCTGGATTTTGTCTGGGTTCTTCAGTTCTCCTCAGCTGGCTTAGGCTTCCTCAACAGAACTGAAGGAGAAAAAACAAAAACCTAAATTCTTTACACATCGAAATCATTAAAAAAAAAATACACCTGCCATAAAAATTCAGTTTTTTTCAGAGTCAAAAGGAAAGAATGAAATACACCATTGTCATGGATGGTAACAGTGGTAGAAAAGTCTATAGAGCAACGCCCATCCATTTTGAAAGTTATAGAACACATTTCTATTGTTTGTGAAAACACAGTGTGGTCAAGATCTAATTAAATTCACTCCCTGAAAAAGAAAGGAAGAATAAAAACAAGTGACTTTTTTTTTTTTAGAAAAAGGTAACAGAAAACATAAACCAGAGAAACAAAAACTTCAGGATTGTACAAGTATTGCAAACTCTGTTCTGTGTGGTAACCATTAATGATAGCAGTAGTCCCAGAAGAAATTATGTCAAGGAAAAATATATTGGTTATCTCACATTCAAAACTGTGGAAATATTTAAAATGTGGATTAAAGAACATTTGGATGAGGTTTTTATGTTCCACTCTCCAAAGAGATCTAACAGGTGTTTCCTTAAGCTTGTGTACGTGGGGTAAGAAGGAAGGGTCACCATCTTGCCACACCAAAATAGCGTCTGACTTAGAGCAAATGTGGGAAATAGTTAAAAAATTGTTAAATCTAAGTGGAGGGCATATGAGTGTTTGTTGTACTATTCTTTCAACTCTTCTGGATGTTTGAAATTTTCAAAATAAAAAGTTCAGTATCCATCCCCTCTTCCCCAAACCAAGGCTGAGGCTTCTCCACTCCTCAGTCAAGTATACAAGGATCAAATAGAGATTCCTCACCTGCATCTCCTTTCCCTACTGTCCCTCATTTCAAACAGCCTCTATCCAGTCCTGGGCACTAGGAGGGAATCCCTAAGAAGCAGATAGTGATGCTACAGAAAGAAAATCTACCCCGAGTCCCCCTGCCCATAGTTGGTGGCAGATTGAACTCTTCGAACTGAGACCCTCTCTTCACTTGTTTATACTTCACTAATTTATTTGACTCAATTTCCGAAAATACTTTGTTAGGAATTACACGGTATTTTTAAGTCCATGACAACCCAACCGGAAGTGTATGAAAACAAAACAAATAATAAAGGGAAGTCAAAGACTATGATGATTTATTTTTTTCTAGGAAAAAACTATAAGATTGAATTTATCCTGGATGATGTTGCTTGGGTGGAATCCAGGCCTTTCAGCCTCCCAGCGCAGTCTGTCTCTAGCAGCAGTGGCAGTGCCAGTGGCAGCAGCAGTGGTGGCAGCAGTGGCAGCAGCAGCGGCAGCAGTAGCAGCAGCAGAGCATCAGCTGCGGGCACAGCTGCCCGGATAACAACACTAATTAGCTGTCTGATGGGAAGAGTGTTGCTCTTGGAAATATTTATGGCTGCAGTTTTGACTTTAAACGTAAATCTAGGTAAGCACAGTTCTATTTTTTTATATATGATGTACGTCTCCACGTACGTAAATGCGTACTAAGTAAAGACAGTGCACAACACTTGTGCATGGCACCTCTGTGGACACAGAGACATGGTCTCAGCCATTAGGAAGTAATGGCTTCAGTGGTAGAGACAAGAGAACCCTACAGGAAATGTTATTCCCTTTATGTGGTGGCCTAGCAGAATGGGGGAAAGAGAAGTCCACGTAATGCCAAGACTCTTCTTCAGTTACAAGGGGCAGAAGCTCCACTCAAACTGCTTTAGGCAGTCAAGTTAACTGAGAAGTTCAGAAGTAATGTGATTTCTGCCACAACTAGATCCAAGGACTCGTTCAGAACCAGTGTCACTCTATCTCTTGTCTCCATTCTCCTTGGTAGTAGATTCCCTCCCAGGCAGACACCTCCAACCCTGATGGCAAAGGTGCCATTAGCGTCTTCATGTTTACATTCTACCAGCCCAGCAGCTAAGTCCCAGCTCAGCTAAAGAGCAAACCTCTTTCCCAACACTTCTAGCAAAAGTCTTCAAGCTCTATCATGACCTGGCTTGGGTCACATGCCCATTCTTGAACTAACCACTGTGGCTACGGGGTGCTGTGTAATAGTGAGCCTGGCCTGGGTCACATGGAGTAAGGCGCCGAGAATGATGGAAGTGTGGTTTCACAAAGGGAAATCAAAGTACTACCGTGTTTCCCTAAAAATAAGACAAATAAGAGCTAGCCAGACCATCAGCTCTCATGTGTCTTTTGAAGGAAAAATTAATATAAGACCCGGTCTTCTTTTACTATAATGTAAGACCTGGTCTTATAAGATGCTCCAAAAGATGCGTTAGAGCTGCTTGTCTGGCTAGATCTGTATTTTTGGGGAAACACAGTAGTACCAGAAGAGTAATAAGAGGAAGAGGTCTCTCTGAGCCAGAAATACTGGAGACTACTGTTGATGTCACCCCATCAGCAGCACTTTACAGATGGGATTCTAAAAAATGAGTAAGATGTGGAAATGGAGGGAAAGGTGCTCCAGAAGAGCAAAGGAAAGAGTGGGAGTGAAGAAAGACATCTTCAAGTATACATATTCAGCACGAAATTGCTCATCATTCCCTTCCAAACTCACTTCTCTTCCTGCAGCCCTGTCTTAATGCCAGGGCCATGTTTCTGACCTCTCAGGCTGAGACTTCTTAAGACTTCTCCCTTTCCTTCAACCTCCACATCCCTTCAGGTGCTCTGGGGCATCTATGTCTATCCATAATGTCTCCTATCAGTCCTCCTTTAAAGTCTCGCTGCTCCACTTACAACCTTTTTAGTTCTCATTTGACCTGTTACAATAGCCTCCTGGATTCCTTGCTTCCAAACTCTACAATGCATTTCATTCTCCTTTCCCATGGTCTCCAATTATGCTTTGTTTATACCATTATCAAAGCCCTTGCTGTAGTGTACTTGTATTAAACTCGGATATATGCAAATCTATCTTCCTCACTAAATTGTGAGCACTTAGAAGATAACACTGCATGTTTTATGTAATATAGATGCTAAAAATGTTGTTTAATTGATTTTAAATGTTAAATAGAGAATAAGTCCTTCCCTCAGATTTAGGGGGAAATGTTGAGTAGGGACATTATAGGCAAATATAAAGAGCTTTGATTGGCAGATATTAATCACTTTACAATTAATCTAATGGGGACATGGTGGAGAGTTTCTGACAGATTAATGAAATGAAAGTATCATGTAAGAAATACTGATACGATTTAGGAAGATGAAAACAGTTCTGGAGATTGGTTGCACAACAATGTGAACATAATGCTACTGAACTGCCCAATTTAAAAAAATGGTTAAAATTTTATGTCATGTACATTTCACGATTAAAAAAAAGTCATCAGTATTGATCTACATAGAAACAATACAAATCTCCAGATATTAAAAAGATAATACATATTATAAGACACCATATATATATATATATATATATATATATATATATATATATATATATTGTTGTTGTTGTTGCTTTATGTCAGACGGATAATGTCTGAATTATATTCTTATGTTTGAATAAGAATCAAAATTATAAAAAGGATTTAGGAAGAATTTGAGATTGGGTAATAATTTAGAAATATTCTGAAGTATTTCAAGTAGTAAAACCAAGACTAGATTTTAAATTTAAATATAAATAAGCAGCATCTAGGGACACAACAAGGCTGGTTCTGAGTAGCAGAACAAATGGTCGGCTGGGGCTTCAGGAACAGTGATCAAATAGGAAGGAATAATCCTTTCTTCCCTCCTATGGCAGAAACTAATTAGAAGCCAGTTGTCAAGGGAGAAGCATGGTCTGAAGAGACCCAGGCCTGGTCTTTAATAGCTGAATATGTCAGGGTAGGTTTGGAGCTGAGGGACAATATAACCAGCACACAAAGTATTGTATTTTTATGCCAGTTTTCTTGTCTCTAGAATTCTAATAAAAGTAACAGTTGCCTATTTTATAATAGTGTGACAGGTATTGCTTAAGTTCATTTCTTTCTTCTCAGAATATTAAAATGTAAGGTATAAATACTGTTTTGGCTGCTCGCTCGTGGGCCATGAAAGAATTCACGAGGCAGGTAGAAATATAGAAGGAAGATTTATTAAAGTAAGAGAAGGGTCAACTGGACAGAGTCTGCTGGAAACTACTGCCTCTAGTCTTTGTTTCTTCTCAAGTTTTATATTTTCTAATCAGGATGTAAATTGCTTTGGCCTGTAGTGGAGTTTTCTATTGAGTTGGCTTGGCTTTGTCAGTTGGGGAAGGAGAAGGTACAGTTAAACTGGTTATCACAACCTTGCATATGTTATGTAAATTTAAATTGGAGTGAGGCATGGATCCCAGTCAGCTGCAAAACCCCTCCCAAGTCACAGGGCCAGCACTGGGCCTAAGTAAATAGGAACCTTAAATCTAGTATGCATAGTAAATGTATGGGAAACAGTCATTAAGGTTTGCTGGAGAGGAGGCAAAGAGGAAAAAAACTTTCTAAAAGTTCCAAGCTAAATTACAGTTGTTAAATTGAATTATACCAGAGGTCCAAATCTCAAAATGGAAGATTTTGTGCCACCTTTCCAATCCTCCCGTTTCATGAAATACTGTTTGTTTCCTCATTCAATATATTATTTTCTAATTATCTTCATTGACTTTCATCCTACTTGTTCCTGGCAACTTTGGGATTTAACGCAATTCAAAAAAATTCTATATTTATGTCATTAGTAAATGATATTGTTCCTGGCATTTTTTAGGACATTTTTCTAGAAAACAAAGTTAGTTCACAGCTTCTTCTTTGCTACTAAATGATCTGTCATTCTTTAATTAAGATACAAGATGATTTAAACACCATTGTCTTAATCCATTCGGGCTTCTGTTATATAACAATATAACACCACAGACTGGGTGGCTTATAAACAACAGAAATTATCCCTCACAATTCCGAAGGCAGGAAGTCTGAGATCAGGGGACCTGCAATGTCAGCTGAAGGCCTACTGCTGGGTCACAGACTTCTCACTATCCTCACCTGGTAGAAGAGGGAGGGAGTCTGCGGGGACTCTTTTATAAGGACACTAATCCCATTCATGAGGGCTCCACCCTCCCGACCTAAGCACCTCCCAAATACTCTACCTCCAAATACCATCACATTGGGCATTAAGCTTTCAACATTTGAATTTGGGGAGGACACTTTCAGACTATTGCAACCATTAATGAAATGAAATGCTCGTGTTTTTTTTTAAATATAACTTTGCATTCTAAATTAATAATATTTTACTTTTAAGAGAGTCGTGAAGTTCCGCTAAATAAAATGACAAAAATTGAATGTGAAAAATACAATGTATAAACACCACCATTCTCCCTCCACTGCTCCACAGAGGAGTACATTATTGATTTTCACATTAAATTGGTAAACTTTGAAATACTAATTTTTACACACACTACTTTTGCCCTATTAACCATACTAGACAAGTTAAAATTAATAAAACGTATTTTAAGTCACACTCTATGTTACTACTACTTTAAAAAAATATATTTGTATGTTTTTTTGCTTTCCAGGAAGCAACTGAAGTGCTGCTCTGAAGAACAGGATGAAAACAAATATATAAGAACTGGTCATTTAGTAGTTATTTTGTTGCCCAACAAGAAAAAGTCTATAGCAAAAATGTATGCTAAAAATATTTTTATAATATATAAACTGTATTAATTAGCTTTAATTATAAAAAAATCAAATTTCTTCAAAATATAAATTTCTTTCGATTCCTTATATGTGTACGTACTTATTTCATTAAAAAAACCTTTAGATATTTTTTATTTAGAAGCAGATATGCCACCTCCAAGTTGCTATACCTGCAAATCATAGAATCCTTTAAATAGTAGAAAGAGCTTGTCTAGTTATGACGTACCCTCTTTAGATCAATCAGCGGGCAAGTGTTTTAAATTTTTGTATGTATTGAGGGATCTGACTTCCTCTATCTATTCATGAGACTGATTTCCAATGATCTAAGCCATTCTAATTTCTAAGGATTTGGGGGAAATGAGATTGTTTTAGACCTTTTTCAGACTAAGTTGCTGTTTTTCAAATCCACAGTAATCCCGGGAATTTAGGGTTGTCCTGGATTTCTGAGCCTGCCAAACACTGGCCAGTCTGGAACAAGCTTTTTGAACAAGTCCAAACTGTCTATGCTTACTCCTTCCTCCCACTCAAAACTGCCACTCAACCCCAGGCGACAGCAGAAGAGACACTTAGTTTTGAAAGGATAAACTAGGGAATGCAAAAAAAGCCACAGCTTAATGTAGCTAAATTAACCACAAGCTCTCACACCATAAAATTTGTACTTTTTACTCAGGAAATTCTAAAGGGCATGCTTAATTTGGAGGAAGCACTCCCAATAAAGGCATTGTAATCATGTTCAGGGCAAGTAGAGTGGTACTCACAAAAGTTACCTACTGGCAAGTGACACTCAGGAAGCATTAGAAACAGCTGAGAGAAATCAGTGACGTCCAGACGTTTTTCTTCTGTATACCATCACCTAGTATATTTACCTCATGTCATTGTTGATCTTGCTTAACAGAAAACTTATAAACACGTATCAGGTGGTGAATCTAAGCATCTTTGGATATATTTGGCATTTCATTCAATCAAACAAACATCTATTTAGCATTTACTAGATACCAGGCACTCTGGTGAGAAGACTATAAAGAGTAAGACGCCGTCTCTACCTTCCAAGAGTTTAGAGGGTAGCTGGGGAAGTAATAGTTGAAATAGGAAATACTGATATAATATGGTGTTGAGAGAGAGAGAGAGAAGTGTAGGGTGCTCGAGGGGCATAGAAGAGCATCCTGTGAGGAAAGAGATGGATGAGGGACAGCTTCCAGAAGATGATGACGTCTGAGATGAATGTGGAGGAAGAAAGCATGAGAATTGCGAAGAAGTCCCAGCAGAAGGTGTGGTGTCGAGCACGAAGGCTGAAACACCACTAGACAGCGAGTTCTTCAAGGTAGGGGCTCTCCCTTACTCAGCATTTTTCCTGCCATCTAACAAAACGTCTGGTACTAGGAGATGCTGATTCACCGTTTAGTGGATGAATGAAGCATCGAGTGTAGGGAAATCAACAAGTGGTCTGATGTTACTGGTGCAGTAATATGACATGAGGAAAGGTAAAGAAAGGCTGGAAGGGGAGGAGAGTAGTCTTCTGTGCCACGTTCCCAGAGGGGCTTGGATTTATTCTGTAGGTCCTAGGGGTGCAGTTTTAACCATATGTTAAAACACAAGTTTTGGCCAGGACTAATTATAAAGGGAGGTACCAAACAGAAATTTAAAACTTTTTAAGTAAGTAGTCTAAAAAGAGTAGATCAAAGGGTTTCTGAAGAGCAATCCTTTGAGATGGCTATGCTGGGAGGCCCCCCACACAAAGGGGAGAGAGTGAAGGTACGAGACACCAATGCCCAGTCAACAGAAAAGGACTTGAATTAGCCCCCAAGGAAAGCTTAGCAGGTTTGGGGCGCGCAAGTAATTGGTGTGGGAGTCCTAACTGCCTAATCAGAGAGCAGGTGGCTGAAGCAGCCGGTGGCAGCCAAGCCTAGGGCTGCAGTTTAAGAAGTAACGGCATCCCCTAGTTTGTAGGGGAAAGAATGTACAAGTGTGTCCCTCACACTGGATGTGGGCTATGTGTGCGTGTGTGACAGAGACAGAGGAGTGGGAGAGAGAGTTCCCTAGCAAAGGAAGTCTGAGGTCTTATCCTCAGACCTCAGGAGGGATGCCTAGAAGGGAAGCAGATTGCAGGCAAAGGAAACTTTGAGGGTGTCACTGAAAGTCTAAGGGCTACAGGTAAAGTTCTAGCAAACAGCTAGAATAGAAATAGTCTCAATTTTAAGAGGTCCCTGACAACGAGGTCTGTGGGTAACATCTTTCATGTCCAGAGAGCACTGATACTTGACTAGACCACACCACCAGTTAGTTAATTGGGGACTTTCGTAGTTCTCTCTGTTCCTACCTTGGAGGGATGAGAAACTCTACTAGGAAAATGGGGAGGAGAACAGACACCCAACACACCCCCATTCCATGATAAGAAACTTAAAACTTGGGTTTTCTAATGCAAATCTAGTTTACTTTCCATTTCCTGATACTTCCTTTCTGTTAGACAACTAAATTCCACAAACTGCAGTTACAGAAACTAGAGAACAAATTCTTACATTTGGGATCTAGAAAAGATGCAAAAATCTTCACATCAGAACACTGAAAGCCACAGAATTGACCATCACCATCTGTAATTTTCCTTACCTCAAGTTTTAATTCAATCCATTCAAAAATTTTTTTGTTAAAGATTTTGCATAGTTGTTTTTTTTTTTAATTAGTGTCAGGTACTAAAGAAGTTGTATAATACAAATCACTTGAGAGTAAAAGGATTTTCTAAAATTTTGCTTCTTAGCCACATATTTGTGAAAAAGTTCCTGATTTAACTTCTTTAGTTTTCTGGCTCTCTGCTTTTGTAAAATTTTCTAGAGTTATTATAGTACATACCTATAATTGTTTATGCCAGATGAATTACAATTTTAACTACTACTTTTTAAGATGCCTGAATTGTTAGGAATCCATGGGCAATAGAGCTTAACATAGCCTTCATTCACAAGCTGGCTGCTTAAAAAAAAAAAAAAAAAAATCATGTTTCTCTGAATAATGCTTTCTTATAAATTCATGTCTAGATTTTTAAAAACACTTTTTAATATAAAGTGGTTATTGAACAGGTCATAAAAATACTTTGGGTGTTAGTACTGTTCTATCCAGGATCTGAAAAATTCGTAAAGTAAATATAATGTTTCCATTTTGGTCAATGTCAGGGACACAGAAAAAGGAAGTAATGTTTTCCTGTATTTCTGATAAGTAAAACGTTTGTATCTTGTACTACTGTCTCTACTCTTTTCAAAGTTCTATCACCTTCTCATCATTGCAATGACTTTCTTTTCCAAGAGATTAGAAAAATTGTATTAATCATCACAAATTGGATTACATATTACAAATTCTGATCAAAAGTAATATTAAAGTGTTTTTAGTAGTACTACAAACTATCATATGTACTTGAAGATAAAACCTAATAGTAAACTGGTAAGCATACACTAAAATTTACTGTTTAAAACAACACTGTTTAGAAAATTCACATCATGTTTTTCTGGGTATGAAGTGAAAGGGACATACAAATAGCTACATATCATTCTCATTTAACAAACACATTAAATATTCCCCAGGCTTTGAATGAGTCATCCATCAGAAGGCTACCAAATCTTATACTATTTTTAAAAAGTGATGCAGGAGACAGTATAATTGCTTTATAGAACAAAATACAGTGGTCCATCTACTTTTACCTCTTCTCTATTTTATCCCAGAGTGCTATCTAAACAACAACTACTACTTGCTACTACTACTACTAGTAGTAACAATAAAATAAGATACAGATTTACCACATGCTTACTAAGTGTCAGACACTATGCTGAGTGTTCTATGTGGATTCTTTTCTTACAATAACGCAATGAACTTATCCCTTTTTCCAAATGAGTAAACTTGAAACCTAGAGAGATTAAATAAAATGCTCTAGTTCACAGAGTTTCTAATGGTAAATCTGGGATTCAAACCCAATCTAACTCCAGAGCCCAAGCTCCATTTTATTGCCTCCCACTTTCCTCAAGCATGGAAAAATTGTTTCATCATGAAGAGAGCTTTTAGTAAAACATATGTATATCCACATTCCTATTCAAATGCTAGGTTTGTACTTTACCACCTCTATGCCCTCAGGCAAGTTCATAGTTTCTCTTATTCTCAGTTCCTTCACCTATAAAACGTGGGAAGTATCTACCATGCAGTGTGGTATTTGAGGACCGATGTAGCATATACCCAGCACCTTACACAGTGCCTAACAGGTAGGTGGCAGGCTCTCAGTAAATGGCGGCCACTCCCACTATTTTTATGACCATAAGTTTGCCCATGTTACATCAGTCACTGGTCCAATAAACCACCGAACTTCTTATTGCACCAGAACAACGCCTAGCGTATAACAAACACTATGTGAGTGTTAATTATTAGCATCTTCGGCTGGGCACAGAGCCACTTAGAAGAGAAGACTATTTCCCAGCTTCTCTTGCAGTGAGGAGTGACTAACTTCTATGCAGTGAGTTACGGGGGAAAAAACAAACAAAAAACAACAACCAAAAAACAGATACTCTTGAGGCATATTCTAGGAACTTTCTGTACAAGATGGCTATCATGCACCCCTTTGTCCTTTCTTCAGCCTTTCCTGTTTTTCTGCTGCATGGAGCAAGATGCCTCCTTGGACCAGGACAAAGGCCAGCACCTGTGGGGATGGTGCAGAGAGCTCGGCTGAAAGGAATTTGGGTCTCTGACAATGTCGTGTACTGTACCAGCCCTTGCTCTTCCAGGGTTTCAGTGTTACTTGGTGGGGATCCTAATTGATAATTCTCCCACTTTCATCAGATGTCTGAGCTGGCAAAATTATTCCTTCCTATAGCTGGAGGTGGGCAGGGACAATGCCAGGGTAAGAAAAGAGTTTAAAAGACCACATCCTTTGAAGTCATTACCTGTATCCTCCAAAACAGAAATGCTTAAACATTGACCTGAATCCATTATGTATTTGGTTTGGGAAATCGGTGTGAAACAGTTGGAATGTCACACTTCCATGCTCATCATTGGGCATTTTCAGCTTCCTCAGTCTGGTACCAGCTGGCAAGAAAAGTCCAGTCTCCAGTGACAGAAACATTAAGATGCATTCCCTAACTCACCTTCCCAGAAAGTAGTTGCAGACACACTGTATAAGACCAAAAAAGAAAGGGGCCTACCCTATAGGGGTTACAGTAGGTATTTACGGCAGTCAGACCAACTACAAACCTCTCGCCACCTTATGTGCAGGCCCTAATACATTATTCTAGTTACTATGATCAGACGATTCTAAAATTGGAAAGCTTCTTATGAGAACATGTTCTTCCATTAAATCTGTTTACCCATGACATGCTGGGTTATTAGAGAAGTTCCTTTAGGTTAGGGATGTGTGTTCTTTTGACTTCTTTAACATGCTTAGCACACACTGTGCCCATGGCAAGTGTTGAATAAATTGTCTAAATAAACAAATAGACAGCATGATGAAACTTTTCCTCTACTAGATTTCTGAGATAAAGAAATCCTTCCAAAATATTACAGAATTGCACCGTATCCTGATTTACTGACTTAACATTTCAAATAACAGTGTACTATGTAATTCATACCCAGTTATAGACCAACTAGTTATGGTTGCTATGGTAATGGGCTCAGTGCCTATAAACAGAAAAAATGATTCCTTTTGGGCAAGGTATTTATGAGTGTGTATGGCTACATAGCAAGAGTATTTTCCTTTGGTTGTTATATAGAGTAATTTATGTAGTTATGCAGATGATCCTTTATACATACAAGTTCTCCCTAGGAAGAGAGAAAATGACATATTTTTATGCTGAAAATTTCTAGTATAATTATAACATCGATTTAATTCTCACTTAGAAAGGATTTAATTTCAAATAAAAACACAGTAAGAAGTATATATTTCATGAGGAGGAGGTGAGTTAATTCTCACTGTATGAAATGTACAGTGTACACAAACACCTTTAATAAGAATTGCTGGTATCGCTGATATTTTAAAGGGCCAGAGGTGGTCAGAGGGGGGTCCAGGAGCAGCAGTTCGAAATGATGAGTTTAAAAACCAACAATGAAGACATGTATCCTCCCAAGTAAGTTTGAATTGACGGACAATGGCAAATCTCTATTTTAAACGGGACTGTTTCCATGAAGAAATCTGTGATTTAAAAATATTTATATTAATCATACAGCAAAGGACCAAGCTGATTTAGAGAGAGGGGGAAAAAATACAAAATACTAGTTAGGACATCGTTATGATAATCCCAGTGTGCTAAAATGATGGCCACACAGAAGAAAGAATGGATGAAACTTGACAACAGATACTGCTGAGAAAAATATCCCACGAGTAGTGAGAAAAAGCATGGAGAGGGAGGGATAGGGTTGTACGAGCTTTCCTTCTAACAGCTGCTTTTCCCCTTATGTCTTTAAAGCAAAGGGGGGGTCAAAAGAGGTGGTGGATGTACTCAGAGTTTAGCTTCAAAGCTTAGTGTTCCCTCCTCTTTTCCCTTTTATAATGTGTTACTAACAAATACGTCTATTTCTGATTGCTGATGAGAGAAAATTCACCTGTTTTCCATGGAAGCACTAGCCCCAGTTGTAGCTAAAAGAAGATTCTGGACTTGAAGGTGATAAACTTGTACAGCTGAAAGCTTTCAGTGATTCTACTGCTTTGTTTCCAAGATATTTCCACATGCATTATGCCACTTACTCTGTAAAACAAATCCCTAAGGCCAGAATTATTAACCAAATTTTGCAGATGAGAAAACTGAGACTCAGATTTGTTCAAGGTAAAAACCACAATGGCCGCCATGCTGTAGCTGAATGGATCAGGCTTCCATTGCTGGTTCAGTGTTGTTTTACTTTACTTTTAAGTTTTCAACACACATAACAAGATAGATCGTGTCATAAGCTGTTGTTTTATACTTGCTGTATGAATCTCAACACACTTATCCTTAGAAATAATAAATGGCCTTAGATTGCCAGACCTGCTCACATCATTTACTTAACTCATAACATAGCTGAAATATATTAGAGCTCTAATAACAATGTGGACATTAGCCAAAAAATATGACATTGCTGGACCTCAGGACTGGAACATAGAAGTGAAGAGTTTACTCCTTTTTTCATTTGAATTCATTTCTAGTAAAAGACACATTCCTCCATTCCTATCCAGGCCTCTTCCAAAGGGACTTGGTTAACTCTAAATTGTTCTAATCTTGGGTCTTCCTGTATTTAGCAATAAAATTTACTACTAATTAAAGACATGTTGTAGTAATAATGATGATGAAAAATATTTAAATGCTTTATGGAAAGTTAATTTTCTTTTAATAGAAAATAAATGAAAAAGTTGCTTCAGAATTTTTGGTATCTCCATTAAACAATTGACCCTAACTATTAAATGGTGATTATGAATATTAAAAAGAAATAACTTTCCAGAATATTAAAATACATTATATTGAAAGCAAGCAAAATTCTCTGGAATTAAAAAGACCAATAAAGCAAGCCACTAAAATTATCATCAGATAATCCTTTGTCCTTTGTTTTCAAATGTATCTGTTCAAAACTGTCACTCAATGAGCTGCAAGGCTTTGTTTTGCTTGATCAAGAACTATGACTTTATGCTCTGTATTCAACTGTGAACAGCTGCTCATTAATAAAAAGCCTTTAATGTCCTTTAATGTCAGAACAGCAGGTCTAAAATTGTGACTGAGATAAAAACCCTCCCTTAAGTGAAAAGCCAGGGAACTGGGTTGGGGGAGATCTGGAAGCACTAGGCTGTGTTTGCAAGGTCAGCCCTACCTCCAGGGAAGGGATGGGATGTCAGTTGACAGATAGTTAGTATTCAGACCCAGCTGGAGAACTCAGAACAAGGAGGCCTATACGGGCTTTGAACTGGGAAAGTGAGTGGTGGGTTGGCAGCTGATAGAATGAATAAATCGAGACTGAATAAATCAAGCTGGCAGTTGGGGATTGGGTGGAGGCAAGTCAGATTCCTTAAAGTGGGCAACATAGTCTTCACACAGAGCAGACAGAATCAACTATACTCCTTGAGGTAGAGGCGAACCAGAAAGAAATTTTTCATATATTAAGTTCTATCCCTTATGCTCCTCCCGCTTGACATTTGGTAGTCCCCCACCCTCACCCCACCAAGCCTTGGGCAGAGGATTGCAAATTGCAGAGGACAACCACCAAAGAGGTGGTCCCCAGGCAAGATCCCATATTATTGGCACCTATGATTCCCCCAATTAGGGGATTACTACTCAACAACTAGATAAAGATGATTTTAAAATACAGTGGTACTTCGGTTTTCGAACGTAATCCATTCCAGAAGTCCGTTGGAGTTCTGAAATGTTTGAAAACCGAGGTGTGGTTTCCCCATAGAAAGTAATGTAAAATGGATTACTCCGTTCCAGACCTTTAAAATCAACCCCTAAAACTACAAATTTAGCATGAATTTTACTATCTAATGATACCATAGATCCATAAAATCTACGGCATTCATAAACTGAAATGTTCGTCAATGGAGACGTTCAAAAACCAAGGTACCTCTGTATTCTTTTATGGGTATTTTAAAACTAAACTTTAAGTGTACAATCTTTAGCACGTGTTCTCTTTGTTTTGTTATTGTGTTGGGAAACAAGTTGTTTTTGGAAAAGTACATACCTTTTGTTTTATTTCACTTTGAGTTGGCACATTAAATAAAACTGAAGAATAAAAAAACTGTATCATAGAGGTATAATAAATAATTTGAAGCAAAGATACAAGTCTCTAAGGAAAAACATGTTTAATGTTAGGATGTAGGCTATTTTGTATTATTGGATTCATTTTGGAAATTCATTTTGAATATTTGGAATTTAGGCAGTAGAAGAGATTAAAGTTAGTGTGTTTAAGGGGCTGCAAACGGTTTAGTGGACTCAGGAAGGTGTAGTAACTGGGAATGCTACTGTAATATGAGGTAGTGTTAGTAGAAGAGGCGGTAACAGCTCTTATCTGTGAATGTTTGCTCTGTGCTAGGCTCTGCCCTGAGAGCTTAGCAAGCCTTAGCTATTCCGTGAAGCAGGAACTATTATGGCCATTTTACTGATAAGGAAACTGAAGTTTAGAGATAAAATAACTTATCCAAAGTTATACAGAACATTTCAGACCAAGAGTCATAAACATTCCCCTTTTTTCCCCTCTCTTGGGGATAAACAAGCTAAATTATGAACAGAAATGGTACAGACTGGAGCGGGATAAGGATGCGGGTTCTAGAAAGTTAAATGGGTAGGTGGGTGCTATTCAGGGTGACAGAACAAAGGTAGTTAAAAAAAAAAAGTACAAAAGGAAAAAGTCTGGTTGGGGAACATTTGGAAGATCTGCTTTTAGTCCATGACCATAAAAACTTTTGACTTCCCTCAACAGTTGCTTTGTCAACAGCGGAGCAGATAGTCTTCTGAGGGCTCCTAGCTCACAATACCAAAGGACCCTAGTCTTTTAATAGCACACAAGGATAAAAAAGAAAAAAAGAATCAGGCTTCAAAGAGAACCATAGAAAAAAAGAACACCTTAGTTTGGGAGACCGGCTAACTCAGGCTGCAGGCTAAGAACAAATGCAGGGACACGGTGAAGTGCCACTTTTTAACTTTCCGTTAAAGCCAATTCAATAAAAAATTAATTGGAGGAGATTAAGTCCTAAATTAAACTCTGTGTTTCTCACCCCTTAGGTGGCAGAATGATTGAGATCGGGCCTACCCACATTCAAATCATCCCGAGACGGCGGGGGCTCCCTCATTTTTTGCAATCTAAACACTGCTTTCCCTTGGTCCCAAGTGGTAGGGGGATTCTGTGGGTGGAGCGTTAAGTGGCATGGTTGGAGCGAAGGCGCTCTTTATAGAAAGCTGGGCCACACGGAACCAACCCACGTGCTCCCCGACCGAACAGTCCTTACTGCCAGCAACAGTCACAAAACACCCACCCGAGACCAAGTCTCCGCCGCAGCCGCGCCAGGCGCTGCTCGCCCCGCCCCCCAGCTCTCATTGGCTCTCAGCCCGTACGCCCGACCCGAAGTCTCTCGCCTATTGGGCCAGGCAGGACATGGGGCGGGGTGCGGAAGTGAGGGCCTGGAGACAACCGAGAGCCGCGTTCAAGTAGGCCGAAGGGGGAGGAGCGGGGGCAGGGTTTCCAGAAGAGGGGGAGGCCATGGCAGCTGCGCGGCGGCAACGGCGGCTGCGACGGAGCGCGCGCCCGGCTTTGAATGAGCGGGGCTGGGACTGAACGGGCCGAGCGCGAGCTCGAAGAAGCCACCGGCAGCGCGCGTGCGCGCGCCTCGTGTGCGCGCGTGGTCCGCAGCAGCTTGGAGCCTCAGTCCGGCTGGCGGGGAGGGGGAGGGGCAGGTGAGTGTGTGCGGCTCGCGCGCGCCCGCGATGGGCTTCCCTCCCCCACCCCTACCCTGATCCCAACCCCGGCCTTGGGGTGTCATCTACCCTCCTCTGGTCAGCCCTCGTCTTCGCCCTGCACTTCCCGCCCTCTCACCTTCCTTTCTGCCCCTCCAGATGATTTTCCCCCCATGGTCGACTGCCATTCTGGGATACTGTTTCCGGGTCAGGGTGACCTCGGGGGTGAGGGAGTGGTGATTGGGAGGGGGACCCCGGCGTGCTGCCCTCACCGTGGTGTGCTCACCCGTGGGAGATCGGCCCGCGGGCCGCTGGCCGGAAAAACCCTGAAACCCCATATGCGCCCTCCGCAGGGAAATTAGCCCGACCTTTCTGCCTTTCCTCTACGGACCTTGCTCCTTCCCAGACAGATTTTTCCAAAACCCAAATCCCAGCCCACGCAGCACACACTTCCAGTAATTTAGAGCGTTTCACAAAACGCCGTGCTCATAGCATCGGATTGGGTAACCTGAAAACCCTCTTGTTGTTTTTCTCATCTGTACAGTGGGTATGATCTTGTTTTTCATCAGCGAATTTCAGATGGGTAATCTTACGTTGTAAAGCATTTTAGCAATGAAACTCCTTCCTTTTGAGTCGTTCTGGAGACTACTCTGCCTTTGCGAGAGTCTTAGTGGTGTCACACATTTGAGGGCCTGACTTGGAGTTGCCAGAATGGTACAGTGTTCGACACAGAATCGCTATCACGTTCTACCGCTAGTCCCCCTTCTCTTACTACTGCCGAACTTTGGTTTTTGAAATTTGAGTGAGGGTACGTAAATTTTATTTTGGAATCTTGTAATAGTCCTTATTTTACTCCAGAGAGTTTTTCGAATTTTGGTATATAAAAAATTCGAAATGTAGAGAAATACAGAAATTGATGACTTTTTTACTCCAGTGTGTACTAGCACAGATTTTGGCTTGGCTTGTTTAACAAATTGTAATACAGTGGTTCTACTGAAAGGATCTCCCCAGAAGTTTACATGGAATTACTGGGAGGAAAGATAACATTTACTCTTTCAGTTTCTAATGTAGAATTCTTTTTTAAAATTGAAGGTGAATCTCTTTCGCTTGGCATAGCTGAGGTGTTATTCCTATTGATTTCCTAGAGATGTCATTTCTCCAAAAGCCCTGAAGATTGGTTGCTTCAAGGTTCTGAAACTTATTCTGCTGTATTTTAAGCTTTTGTGTTTTCCTAGTAATTTTTAAGGACATTTTAATTAGGTTATGTGAGCATTTCTCAGTTCTAGAAAGTAGAAGCAACCAAAGTACAAATTAGCCTAAGATACATGCTTATCAAGTTGATGATCTGAGGGCATTTTAAAAATCACAGAAGCAATGAGTATAAAATTAAAGGTTTTTCAAATGGGATGTGATGTGGGGAGAGACTGAGCTTAGGGGTCAATCTCTAAATCCTGGGTGAGTGAATCTGAGCTTCACTGTCAGCCTCATCTGTTAAAAGGGAATAGTGAAACTTACCTCCTTGGTTTGTTCTTAAGATTCCAATGAGTCCATAGAACATACATTGTGTTGAATTATGTCTTGAACATATTGAATGCTCAAGGGATGTTAATTTCCCTTCATTCAACAGATATTTGAATCACCTACTACTGTGTGCTTGGCATTAGCTAAGACCTAGAAATTCTAAACTGAGCAAGACTGATGGGAGCCCTGTCTCCATCATCCCTTGCCTGTCACTAGCTGGTGACAATTGAGCAGTGAACACGGTTTCTCTGTACTTGGTCAGTAGTGTTTCCTATCATCCATAGTAGAATCTGTTACATAGTAGGTGCTAAATAAACATACATACATACACATACATATACTGGGGGTACCAAAAAAATGTATACACATGACATATTCCTGTTTAACAGTATATATTATTACAATTTTATTAGTCTTTTTCTTTCTTAAAATGTGTATACTTTTTTTGGCACCCTCTGTATACACACACACACACATACACACACACATATGTATATATTCATTGAATTAAATTGGAACATTAAATAATAAATATGGGTCCGAAAGAATATTCCTGCCTGCAAATCAGTGTAATTGATAAAACCAAGTGTTGCTTGCTAGGTAACTTGACTGCATTTACCCCATTTCAGTGCCACTGGTTGAAAAATTAATCTTGGAAATTATAATGTCATCACTGAATTACTAAGAATATTATTAGTGAGGTATTCTTGGCTTTTGAAGTAAACAGACCTAGGTTTGAATCTAAGTCATTGGGTGTGGGAACATGGAAATGTGCTTACTCTCTGCTTCAATTCTTTGAAATGAGAACAATAATATTTGTCTCATAAGATGGTTTTATGTATTGAGTGAGATAATATTTAGATAATGCGTGGCACACAATAGCCGGGCAGTGAATATTGGTTCCTCTCATAAAAGCAAATTTTCCTTAAAGTGAGAAAATTCGTAATTGCTAGGGAGAGAATTCTATTCTGTTGTCAATAATAGTTCTACTTCTGTTTTTCTGATAGAACATTTTGTCTCCAGTTATCATTGAGTCATTCAAGTTAGAAAAAGTGATCATGGTTGCCAAGACTGTATATGAAATTTATTCTCCACTCTTCATTCATGTACAGCAGTCCCCCCTTATCCACAGGGGATACTTTTCAAGACCCATAATGGGATTCCTAAAACCATGCGATAGTACTGAACTCTATATATACAATGCTTTTTCCTGTATGTAAATACATATGGTAAAGTTTAATTTATAAATTAGACACAGTAGAAATTAATAATGACTAATAACAAAATAGAAGTTATAACAATATACTGTAATAAAAGTTAAGTGAATGTGGCAGTATTAAGTCAAATAAGGGCTTCTTGAACAAAAGCACTTCCATACCAGAACAGTCGATCTGATAACCAAGATGGCTACTAAATGACTAACAGGCAGTGGTATAGCATATACAGTGTGGATACGCTAGAAAAGAGGATGATTCATGTCCAGGGTGGGATGGAATGAGGGGCACAAAGATTTCATTATGCTACTCACAACGGTGTGCAATTCCAAACTTATGAGTTATTTTTCTCTGTAATTTTCCATTTAATATTGGTAATATCAGTTACTGTGGGTAACTGAAACTGGAAAGTAAAGCCATAGATAAGGGGAGACTACTGTATATCCTGAGACCCAGTCTTCTCTCCAGTCCTTAAATATTAATGGAAGTTGGCTTTTCAGAAAGAGTTACATATAATCAATACAAGATGATGGTATTAATGACTTCTTTTAAGATTCTATTTAGAATCTGAAAACTTTCCTAAGTGATATAATATTGCTTTAAAATGTCTTACTGGTAGCATAGGTTGTTTTAAATAGATTTTTGAGCTATACTGATGTATGATAAACTGCACATATTTAAAATGTACAATCTGCTCAGTTTTGATGAAGACGTACATACCTATGTACCATCACCATAAACAAAATAGCAAGTGTATCCATTAGTTCCAAAAATTCACTCATGCCTCTTGTAATCCCCACCTTTCCCTACCCCATTCCCAAGGCACCACTGACTACTATCTGTCAGTATAGATTTGTTTGTATTTTGTAGAGCTTTTAAAAATGTATGGACTCATACAGTATACTTTTTTGTCTAACTTCTTTCATTTGGCATAATTTGAAATACAGCCATGCTATTGCTTACTGTAGTAGTTCAAGTCCTTTTTATTGCTGAGTAGTAGTCTGCTGTCTGTTTATACCTGTTCATGTATATTTGGGTTGTTTCCAGTGTGGAGCTATTAAAAATAAAGCTGTTCAAGTATAACAAGTTTTGTATGGGTATATGTTTACATTTATCTAAGGTAAATTCCTAGGAGTAAAATGGCTGGGTCATACTGTACATGTTTGTTTAACTTAGTAAGAAACCACCGTTTTCCAAAATGGCTATACCATTTCACGTCCCCACTACCGGTGTTTGGAAGTTATAGTTGCTCTACATCCTCACTGGTACTTAGTATGGTCATTATCTTTAATTTGAACCATTCTAGTAGGTGTGTAATGGTTTTTAACTGTGGTTTTAATTTGCATTTCTCTGATTAATGATGTTGACCATCATTTTATGTATTTCTTTACCATTGTACAGAGGGTGCCAAAAAAATGTATACACATTTTAAGAAAGGGAAAAACTATTAAAATTATAATACTCAATATATACAGATAACAAAAGATGAATACAAGTCATGTGTATACATTTTTTTGGCACCCTCAGTATATCTTCTTTGGTGAAGTGTCTGTTCAGATCCTTTGCCCATTTTTAATTAGGTTATTTTCTTACTGAGTTTTGAGAGATTCTTACGTATTCTGGATACAAGTCATTTATCAGTTATATGCTTTGCAAAAATTTTCTCTAAATCTGTGGCTTGTCTTTTCTTTTAACTGTTTTTGAGTTGTAGAAGTTTTTAATTTTGATGAAGCTTAATTTATCAGTTTTTCTTTTACGGATTGTGCTTCTGGTATTTTTAGGTATTGTCATACCTAAAAAACTCTTTGCCTAACCCAGGTTCACAAAGATTTTGTCCTTTTTTTTTTTTCCTAGAAGTTTTATAGTTTTAGGTTTTTCATTTAGGTCTCTGATCCATTTTGAGTCTTTTTTGTAAGTGGTATGAGATACGGATTAAAGTTTTTCTTTTTTTGCATATGGATATCTAATTTTTCCAGCGCTATTTGTCAAAAAGACTGTCCTTTCTCCACTGAACTGCCTTCACATCTTTGTCAAGTTTCAACTGCCTGTATGTATGTAGGTCTATTTCTGTACTACCATTGATTTATTTGTCAATCTTACCTCCAGTACTATGCCATTTTGATCACCACAGCTTTATAACAAGTCTTGAACTGAGATAGTATTAGCCCTTCTATTTTGTTCTTTTTCAACGTTAGTTTGTCTGTTACAGGTCTTTTGAATTTCCATATAAATTTTAGAATTAGCTTGTCAAGTTTTAGAGGGAAAAAGCCTACTGAGATTTTGATTGAGATTGCATTGAATCTATCGTTCAATTTAGGGAGACTTGATATTGTAACAATATTGAGTTGTTGAGCCCTGAAAGATCTCTTTAAATTAATTCAGGTCTTTTAAATTTCAGCAGTGTTTTATAGTTTTCAGTATACAAGGCTTTCATCAGATCTGTCTCTAAGTATATCATTATTTTTTTGTGCTCTTATAAATGTTTCTTTAAATTTCAATTTATGATTGTTGCTAACATATAAAAATACAGTTGATTGTAGAGTACATTGAATTTTCAACGTAAACAAACAGTTTTACTTCCTTTCTGATCTGCATGCCTTTGATTTCCTTTTCTTGATTACACTGCCCAGAATCTCCACTAACTACAATATTGAATAGAAGGGTCAAAGCAGACATGCTTGTGTTGTTCATAATCTTAGGTGGGAAATGTCCTGTTTTTCACCATTAAGTCTTGTGTTACTATAGGTTTTTCATAGATGTTCTTGATCAGATTGAGAAAGTTCCCTACTATTCCTAGTTGGTTGTGAGTTTTATCAGGGATAGATTTGGGGTTTTGTCAAGTCCTTTTTCTGTCTCTACTAAGATGAGTATAGGGTTTTTCTTTTTTTTGACTTGTTAATATAGTGGATTACATTTGGTAAAGTCTTTAGGGTTTTCTATATGTAATATCATGTCGTCTGTAAATAACGTGAGTTTTACTTTTTCCTTTCTGATTTAGATGAGTTTTATTTCTTTTGTCTGATTACTATGGCTAGGGCTTTGAATACTACCGTGTTTCTCCAAAAATAAGACCTAGCTGGACCATCAGCTCTAATGCATCTTCTGGAGCAAAAATTAATATCAGACCTGGTATTATATTATACCCAGTATTATATTATATTATATTATATTATATTATATTATATTATATTATATTATACCTGGTCTTATATTAAAAAAAGACCGGGTCTTATATTAATTTTTGCTCCAAAAGATGCATTAGAACTGATGGTCCGGCTGTGTCTTATTTTCGGGGAAACACAATATGTTCATTCAGCCCTCAGTTGTCTTTGCAGGAGTAATTGTTGTCTATATACATGTATATTTGAGTGTGCTTATGGGAGAGGGTGAGTTCAGTGTCCTCCTACGCCCCTGCCATGTTGGACCTCCATGATTTACATTTTAATTTTAAGTTTACTGTTATATTTGTGATTTATAAAGAAAAGCAAAAAAAAAATGTCTGATTTTCACAGCTTATCGTAGGACTTTTCAACTTGACTTCAGAACAGGAGTATAGCTTGTGAAATCAACTTAATGTATTTATTTTTATGTTTTTTCCACAGGTGTTGATTCCCACCATGGCTATCACACAGTTTCGGTTATTTAAAGTTTGTACCTGTTTAGCAACAATATTCTCATTCCTAAAGAAATTAATATGCAGGTAAACAAATTTTATGTTCACACTGACATGTTTGTCTTCGTTTTAGTTTTGGATACCTTCATAACTATAAAACAGCAGGACAGACTATATTTAAACTAAATATCTTGATTGCACTATTCATTCGCTAGCCTCTAGTATTTTTTAAATATTTTTTTCTCTACTTCAGACCTAGAAAGTAGAGATTCAGTTCTATTTGTTCTTTCAAATTCTTACATCTTCCATTAAAATAACATTTTTGGTAATATAGAATTTCAGAAATAAACCAACTTTCATTATTATAATCATTAGAGAGTTTTTATGTGCATAATTGTTTCATTATCAGAATGTTTTAAGATGGTTAAGCGGAATTAGGCATAGATATTTCTTTATAGACTACAATACGAATGTTATTTTTATATTTTGAAAAAATTTAACAGAGAAACCCCAAACAAAATAATTTTTCATTTTTTTTATTTTTATTTTTTAATCTCTTAAATAATATTCCAGAATGCCAGGTAGCCCAGGGCAAATAGGTCATTCTACTTCAGTAAGTCACCTAGAGACTGAAATTCCTTCTTTTTTGTCACACTTCCATACCCGAGAGTTCTACTGTTCCTAAACTGTGGGAAGGCACTTCAGGGCTTTGTATTAAACTCACAGGAGTGCTATAGGATATTTTTAATTTTCCAGCAAAACGCAGTGAATGTGATAGTCAACGTCTTATAAATGCTGCTCGAGGTAGTTCACATTTGCATCAGATCCGGCAGTATTACTTTTGATGATGTTCTTGAATGTTTGAGATAAGTTTTAGTTTACTCCTGTTTTTGGGTGGCCTGTCTTTGCAAAGGCTAGGATTTTAGTTTGCAATTAAAAGCAAGTACTAAACTAAAATTAATATGGAACAGAAAATGAGGGTAGTGGTATCCAATCTGATTGGAGGGCTTGAGAAGCTGTACAGTCTCCAACAGCATGCATATTCCATTAGTAACTAATTGGGGTTACTTAAGAATGAAAAAAAACACATTTTTTCTTTAAATCTATATGTATTATTTTTTCACATGACTACTAACCAGTTAGGACATGCATAGTATGACATTGTTTGGGCCTAACTTCCTAATGGAACTGTTGAGTATTACTTTTGACCTAGGAGTTCTGTGAAAAAAGTACTGAAACATTACCTGTAGGGCGAAGTAAAAGAGGAATTTGAGGGCAGTCAGCTCTCTTTTTAGTGGACGTGATTTAGAAGTTGCCCAGAACAATTCTGGTCTCAGCTTACTGTCCGTAGCTTAGTCATATATGGCCATCTAGCTGCAAGGGAGGCTAGGAAATGTATTCTATGGCAAAATGGCCATTTTACAGCTACTAAAACTCACAGGATTAAATGGCATTTAATTTATTGATAGAAATAGAGTGGTCTGGAATTTAAAAAAGGCAGTCCAGGATATGGCAATGAGAATGAGTGGAGATTGCGGGGGAAGGAGAGGTCAAGAAAGAAATGGAAAATTTAGGTGATTGTTGAAATCATCCAATAAGACAGGATTTGGGAAATAGGAACAAAGTGAACTAAGTGCTCAAAATCATTCAGAGCATGAGGACAATGCCCAGAAATTCACTAGGTAAAACAGGATAAGAATGGATATTATTGCCAGAAGGCCAGAGGTTAAAAGTTGTTGTGAGCACACAATGTGATATATAGATGATGTATTATAAAAATATACGCTTGAAACCTATGTACTTTTACTAGCCATTGTAACTTAAAAATTTTTTAATGTTAATTACAGGTTTTTTTCTCTCTCTTTTTTTTAAACTGGGGAATAATGGGGAACACTGTGTTTCTCCAGGGCCCATCAGCTCCAAGTCGTCGTCCTCCAATCTAGTTATGGAGGGCGCAGCTCATCTCCACGTCCAGTCTCTGTTTTCAATCTTTAGTTGCAGGGGCACAGCCCACCATCCCATGCAGGAATTGAACCGGCAACCTTGTTGTTGAGAGCTCGTGCTCTAACCAGGTGAGCCATGTGGCCACCCCTCCGGAAGCTCAGCGGCAGCTCATTGTCTTCAATCTAGTTGTGGAGAGCTCAGCTCACTGGCCCATGTGGGAATAGAACCAGCAACCCTGTTGTTCAGAGCTCGCGCTCTAACCAACTGACCCATCCGGCTGCCCTGTTTTTCTCTTTGAATCTGTATTTTCTAAAACTTCTATTGAATATAGATTTCTTTTAGTATAAAAAATTGCATTTGACTTTAAAAATATTAAGGACGTTTGTGTTGTCACATGAATTTCTATTGTTAATTTAAATATATTTAGGGTTAATTGTACAAATTCAGTTATTAAGAAAATTGAACCTGTTTTTAGAATAAGCTTTTCTTAAATGTCAGAAGGAACACAGATCAAGTATTCTAAAATACCAGGATTATATTGTGAATTTAGTAGTTGACTATTACTTTTCTATCTGTTGTTTAAGCAAATAAAGTATGATTTCTAATCTTGTAATAAAAATAGCTGACTTTACCAATTAGCTCTAAGTAGATGCTTTATAGATTATTTGTAGTTAAGCAAGTGACTGATCATTTATAATAGCTACTCTTTTTTAATGTCTTGTTATATAGCATGCACTAATGTCTAGCTGTTTTACACATGTCACTTAATTAAATCCTTACAACAAACTTACAAAAGTAGGTTTGAGTACTCACTTTTTAGAGATAAGGATATTGAGGTTGAGAGGTTAGGTAATCCCAATTAGACTCATAATTAATAGAAATAACATTGAAAACGATGGTTTACGCAGGTTCCATAGCCCATGCTTTTAACAACAGAGTTATAATACCTATCTTGTTTAAAAGAACACTTTTCTTACTAATCCTTAAAACTTTTACCAGTTATTGTTTAGTTCAGTACAATGATTTTCAAACTTTTTATTAGTTTAATAGGTAATCTTACCAAGAAACCAAATATATAGAACAAACAAAAGCAAAGCCACCCTAACAGCATAGGTGTCCCAAACCTTCACCTACAGAACTCACAGTCCTCTAAGAAGCATTGTTTGAAACCATTTTGCATTTTTGTTTTTGACTTTATATTACTCCTGAGTTTCTCTGATTTTGAGTATGAAGCCAAAAAGCAGGTATATTGTCTGTTCCAAGATTCGAAAAACATTTAAAAGATAACCTGATACGTGCCTGTTCATTTCTTATCTAATGAGCAACTGTTAATTATTAAAATAAATAATTCTAAAGTTGATAAGGATCTTCTTTCATAAGCCTTAAGTTACTGTCCATAGTGCTTTTTTGCTTCTTTTGGTAGTTCTTAAAATAAACTATTTCATTTTTCTTTCAGATCTGGCAGAGGACGGAAGTTAAGTGGAGACCAAATAACTTTGCCAACCACAGTAGATTATTCGTCAGTTCCTAAACAGGTGATTTTTTAAAAAAAGTTTGAATACGTATTCTAGAACCATATTTTTCAAACAGGATTTCAGATCATTGACGTGTCACAAAATTAATTTGGTAGTCAAGGTCTGAACTTTTATTCTTACATAATTTTATTCTAAAATTTTTATTTGGTTCTCTATTTTATTTTCTGTTTTTTTGCTGAAGTTTTCTTTTTCCTTTTGGTTTCCAGAGTATTTGCTGCTGCTTGTTGGAACACTTTTATAATAATTATTTTAAAATCTTTGTCAGATAGTGCCAACATTTTTGTCACTTTGGGGTTGGCGTCTACTGATGGACTTTTTCCATTTGAGTTGAGATTTCTTGATTCTTTGTGAGCTAATAATTTCAGAGACATTTTGAAGATGTTTGAGACCCTCATCTTATTTAAATCCTATTAAGATTGTTGATATTCTTTATTTTATCAGGCAATCAACCTGGTTAGGCTTAGGTTGCAAGTTCCAAACCTGCTTCTGTGAGCTGTAGTTCTAAAGTCAGTTCAATTTTCAAAGCATTTATTTTGTTCTGTTTTTTTTTTTTTTTTTAATGGATAGAGCAGAATGTCTAAATCATAGTAAAAGTATTTTTTTAAACCTTTGATCCAGTTTTGTGATCCATTATGTGATATAAAATTGGTATTTTCCTATTGGTCAAAAAAGTTTGAAAACTAATGTTTTAGACAGCTCGTTTTTCTAATAAATGGTGAATGAGATGTTAATGAGGTTCTACCTTTATGACTGACAATATTGATCGATTAAATTTAGACAGATGTTGAAGAGTGGACTTCCTGGGATGAAGATGCACCAACAAGTGTAAAGATTGAAGGAGGGAATGGGAATGTGGCAGCACAACAAGATGCTTTGGAACAACTGGAACCTGACTATTTTAAGGACATGACACCAACTATAAGGAAAACTCAGAAAGTATGTTCGAGATTTGTGCTGTTAGAGATTAAACTATTAAAATGATTTTCCTATGGCTGTAGTTAAAATTAGTATAAAATTAGTATAATTAGTATTTATAAGAAAGCCTATTTCTAATGATTAGTTTGTTGTGTCTGTCATGTTAAAATTGAAGTTAATGTGTTCAAGTGACCTAGACATACATCTAGTAATTTGTACCCCTTTTAAAATTATATCTAAGCATTTATTGAAATTCTATATGTCAGAGTCTAGACTCCAGTGTCTGCTGTGGAGACTAAGCTGAATAAGATACAGTTTTAAACTTCACAGAGTTCACAGTTCAGTGATGTCTACAAACTGATAAGTGCATTCCATTGTTTGTAACCATTATAACTGATGCAAGTCTCATTATAAAATGAGGCCATTATTGTTCCACACTTCTCTAATAGGGTTTCTCAGCCTCTTCTACCTTTCACCCAGTTGCAGCTGTACATTTAGTTTTACATTAAGGCTAATAACATTTGCATTCTGTAATCATAATTGTTTTTGTTGAGTTGTCCAAAAGTCCCAATGCCGAAAAGCATTAAATTGTGTACTTTTTAAGGAGTTTAACTGAGTTTCTTAGTAGACGAATACCTTTTATTGTAGAAATATATTGCTGTTCTTAATAGGACTCAGTAAGTTATGATAGTACCTTAATAATTAATTAGAATGAAAATGCTTTTAAGCTACAAAAGTAACACTACCGGCTTGAAAGAGTTAATATATTGATAGATATCCACATGCTTGGGAGCTGGTTATACTTTTTGTTGGACATGGTACACGTTCTTATTTAATACTGTGACTAAAAGCGCCTAATTACATTTTGGGGGTCTAGGGAAAGTAGGGGGAAAGGAAGGAGGAAGAGGAAAATTTATTAGTTTTTTAAAAGTGAAATTCAGTTTGCTTGGTACAAAACTGATTTGTGTGACAATTGCTTGGGAATTTTGGTACTTTTTACGGCCCCCCAAAAAATTTATATTTGTAAATTTTAAAAGAATCGTAGAGCATATTTTAAATAATTATAAAATGCTTCAGTCAGTTAATTATTTTGTCTATTTTTATAGTGATGTGTAAAATATTTGTACAATTCTATTTCATTTACTCTTGCAGATCATTATTAAGAAGAGAGAACCATTAAATTTTGGCATCCCAGATGGTAGCACAGGTTTCTCTAGTAGATTAGCAGCTACACAAGATATGCCTTTTATTCATCAATCGGTAAGTATGTTAATGATATCTAGGCAAGGGCTTGATTTTTTTCTGTTTTCTTTAAAGAAGAAAAAAAATCAAAGTTGAACATAGTATTTGTATTTTTGTGACTTTGAAGTAGGTTTAATACATTGAGAGATTGTAAATTACATCAGACACTAACATCAGAGTCCCATTGTACACGTGAAAGAGACAAAATGTTATTTAAAAATATGACCACTAAAATTTAACCTTGGTTTCCTACTAGATATATTTACAATTTAAGTGTGATTTGACTTAAAATCGGTTTGACTTAAATGATACACCTTTAAAGATAAAAGTAGTGAGAAAAGTATGTAACTGGTTCTCCACCTTGGAAGTAATCAGAATCACCTTTGAACTTTTTAAAACACCAGTGTCCAGACTCCTCTCCAGACCTGTGCTTAAACATGCTTTGATTGATTAATTATTGATTAATTGATTACATGAGTCATCTATTGTTGTATAACCTCATAGTTGGTGGCTTAAAATAATAAACATTTTTTATCTCATACTGTTGCTGTGAATCAGAAATCCAGGGGTGAGTTAAACTGGGTGGTTCTGGCTCAGGGTTTCTAATGAGTTTCCAGACGAGTCATCAGGCTGTTGTCATCTGAAAGCTTGACTGGAATTGGAGGATTCATTTCAAAGGGGGCCACTCACCTTACTGGCAAATTAATGCCTGTTTGTGTGAAGCCTCATTTTGTTGCCACAGACTTCTCCATAGGGCTGTTTGAGCTTCCTTATAACAACAATAACTGCTGACTTTCCCAGAACTAGTGATTCCTGAGAAAAAGAACATGCCAGGAGGAAGTCACAATGCTTATTTATGACTTAATCTTATAAGTGACACACTGTCGCCTCCACATTATTTTATTCATTGTAAGCTAGTCATTAAATCCAGCCAATATGCAAGGGGAGAGGAAGTAAGCTCCAACTCTGCAAGGAAGGCAAAGAATTTGCAGACATAGTTTTAAACCACTACATCTGTCTATTTGTCTATTATATTTGTTTGTTTAAACTGCACAGGTGCTCCTGAGGCCCCCTCTCTAAGGCACCCATGTTTATACACGTTTTTAATTCATTGATCAAAAACTATTCCTACTAATGCCAGACTCTGCTTTGCTGGGTGCTAGTAATGTAGTGGAAAGGAAGCAGGGTCCTGGCCTCAGAAGAACACACTCTTGTGTGGGAGGCACAATATTAAACAAATGACCATACAGATGAATATTATAAAATTTGATAACTCCTTTGCGGTTACATGGTGTTCTGAAAGCATAACAACACTATAGATATTTCTCTAAAAGAGCATAGCATCAGAATGCATAATTTTTTATTTCTAAATTCTAAACATTTCATATATGTATGCTCCATATTGGTAGTCATTCAGACCTCCTCACTGAATTAGTACATGTATTTTGCCTAACTGTAATTATGTTATTATAGCACTAATATACCTAATTATGAAATTGTAAATATATAACCATTTACAGAGTTGGGAAGGGGTAAATAGGGTATGTGGAGAATGTCTCCACTGCTTTTTCCACATATTTTCCTCCCAAGCAGACAAAAGAAAGGGGCATTGCCTAGGAGAGAAGGGCAACCTACTGTATCTACTTTGTTCTCTCCAAAAATATCTTACCACCCATTCCACAAATTAGGTTCTTCTTTTAAATTGCACATACTATATTTTTTCCCCCTGGAATTTATAATTTTTATTGTTGTGATAATTCTCTGCACTAAGGATGTTAACTTTTTTCTGTCATCTTTTATTATTTTTGGTTTGTTGTTGGCATTTATAATTTGGTTTGGATGTTTTTGAAGGGCAGATGTATTTGTTTTTTATGTAGCAAATCTATCAATCTTATCCTTTACAACTTCCTCTTTTTTTTTTTGGCAAAGAATTTTGATTTTATTTTAATGACAATGGGAAGCTAGTTAATGGCCTTTAACATTTTTTTTACATTTTATTTTGAAATAATTTTAGCTTAACAGAAGAGTCGCAAAGATAGCACAGACAGTTCCTGTATACCCTTCATCCAGCTTCCTCTTCCATTAACATCTTATATTACCATGGTGTATTTGTCAAAACTAGGAAATAAATACTGGTGTCATATTATTAACTAAACTATAAACTGAATAAATGAGCCAAGTAACTAGAAATAGTCTCAGAGATGTAGAGGAAAAACTGATGTTTGCTAGATGGGAGAGTGGTAAGGATGAGGGAGAAGGGGAGGGGACTAGAAAGCACAAATTGGTATCTACAGTATTGCCACGCAGATATGAAAAATAGTTTGGGGAATATAATCAATAATGTAAAAATTTTGTAGAGTGTCAGATGGGCACATGTCTTATTAGGGAAACCACTTCATAGACAGTGTAGCTATTTGACCACTGCGCTGTATACCTGAAGCTGAAGGTGAATAATATTGTATGTCAACTATAATTTAACACATATATAGTCATGGGATACAACTTCCTCTTTTTTACTTAGAAGCCATCTCTACTAAAGGATCAGATATCATTCCTTTTTGTGGTCTTCAGTAGTTTCACCTTTTTATATCTAAATGTTTATACAGTGAAAGTCAAACACCTCAGTGGAAAAATGGTTAAATACGAAATAGATATAATCTGCTAACATGAAAAAAAGTTTGACCTTGTTAGCTCTCAAATTCAAAGTAAAATAACAAGATACCATTTTTAAATCTTAACAAATTAGCAAAGATCGAAAAGAAGGCTGTTACCAGTTTTGTCAAAGGTACAAGGAAACAAGACTTCCACCTATGGTCGGGAGGAAAGTTGGTACAATTTTTCAAGACAGTCACTTGTATTTTGTTTCAGTGGCTTTAAAAATCTTTCTTTTCTTTGACTTAGCAAGTCTACTTTTTAGAAATTATATTAAAGGGATAATTAGAAATACTTAAAAAAATTTTTTTTTAACAGCATGGTATCACATTTATGGTTAGGAGAGGAAAATTCAACACATTTCATTTTTAGGTATAAGTGTTCAAAAAATGTATAATAAATCTATTCCCAGATTGGTGCCAGTTATTTTATTCACACAATCATGCCCATGTCTAATTAAACATTCCAAAATGAGCATTTTCACTGGTTTGCGGAAGAAAAAAAGGAAACTTTTAGAGGTTTGGCCTGGGAAATAGTGGAAGGTAGTGGCCTGTCTGATGGTATCAGGTAGGTAGGACAAGCGAAAGAAGCACAATATAGAAGTGCTTTGATAAAGAGTGAAATTTGCCTGATTTATCATTTTTGCTTGGGACCCAGACAGTATGTGCCACTGAAAAATCTATAAATTATGCTGAAATGAAGATGACTGTGCTAGTGTGGAAACTTCAGTCCTTCCATTCATCTCCAGCAGAGAGTAGTCCAGTCAGGTATCTCTAATTCAGTCTTCTCTTTCCCCCAGCCCTGCCTGCTACTGAAAAGAGGGAGAAATAGAAAAAAGAAATGTTCTATTCTTGGCCATTCCAAACTAAAGTGGGAAAAAGGAAGAACAGTTGATATAAAAGGAGTGTTCTTTAAAACATAAAATAGGAAGAAAGCTAGATTGCCAAGGACTGTTGAGTACCTAAAGGCATGCCTCACGGGAAGCCTCTCAGTTCTAGGCACTCCAGGTGCCAAATCGTTTGGGCCTTCTATAAGACGTGGTGAGGAAGAGGAGACACACAGTGGGGCCAAGGGCTGAGTTACGTTTTAAAAAATGCTCTTCCTGACTACTGAGTGGTAGAGAAAGGATGGCTCTTTATTATTGTCACTTTTTTTTTTTTTAATTGTAGTCTGAATTAGGTGACTTAGATACCTGGCAGGAAAATACCAATGCATGGGAAGAAGAAGAAGATGCGGCCTGGCAAGCAGAAGAAGTCCTCAGGTATTTGAGTGATATTCATATTGCAACCTGAGTAGAAGAGCTAGATTTGTGGCGTTTAAGGTCAAGAAAGTTATTCTGCGAAATGTTATATTTCTCTTGATTCTCATTTGAACTTTAGATAATATAGATAACTATTTTTGTATTTCAGACTACATGTGCCCTTTAATATGATTAACACGTCACAGAAACCAGTAATGTAAAGCATTATAGAAACAAAAGAATGATAATTTTATTAAAGGCAAATGAGATCTTTTACATATGTATATTGCACTATATGCTCTATATGCTTTTCATTCTCTGTGAAATGTTCTTATGTCTTGAAGTGTCTTACTATGAATGTGAGCCACCCCTATGTATTCCTATAGGTCAGAAATTATATCTTTATTCTCGTTTTCCCATGGTCCAGCATAGTGCCCAGCCCTGCAAATTTGAATGAAAATAACTTATATAGCATTCTACATTTACATGTGTATCTCAGTTGATGCACTTGAAAGCCCTATGGAGTAGATAACGTAAGTTAGATACTACCCATTCTACAGAAAAGAAAGTATTGTCCCGGGGTTTTCAAGTTTGTTTTCCTTGGTTGTTATGGTCTTATTTCTTGGTTTTTTGAGCAATAAACTTAATTCTTGCTACTGCTGAATTAGGTCAAAGAGTAAAAAGAAAATTTACTTTAACCAAATTTGTGACACTATCATCATTAATTAAAACTCAGGTATTTAAATGTATCTAAATTACTTTTGCATTTTTACATGCTGCTTTTTTAAAGACAATACAAATAGCCTACTTTTGCATTTTTAAATATGAAATAGCAAAATACAGCTATACAAATTTTTTGTATTTTAAAAGATTGTTTTTATAATAGGGATAGAAAATGAATTACCATTTATCTGACTATCTTACCAAAACAACTGATTTCATTTTCGTATTTCCCTTTCCTCTCTGTCAATAAATTACGATACCTTGAAAAACCAGCAGAGGGTGCAGTTAAATAACTGGGAGTCATGGCTAACTTTCTATTTTGGTCTTGTCCTTCCTTTCTCTAGCACTTTTTTTTTTTTTTTCTTAAAATAGGATGGGGTCATATTTTAAAAGTCAGTAAAATTGTGAGATTTAAAATATTTAATTCCCATTTAATTATTATTCAGTATAAAGGAAATATTTTAAAAATTCTAAATGACAACATTTCTGTTGGATAAATCATCAAAAAGATAAGTCGTCTATTTTTTTTACTCTATATTTTGATAAATCAGGTATTGAAGTCTGAGTATTTTAGATCATTTTGGGGCTTCTAGTAATAATGATTGTGTCATTAACCACAAGGATAAAGAAAAGTGCTGTTCATTTTGAATCTATCAGCCTTAACGATAGCGGTTTAGAGTATATGAGTTCACAAGTATCTGAACATTCACCATGCAAAACCTTCTCTTTTCCATCATATCCTCTTATATGCTGAACAAAATAAGACCAACAACCCAAACTGAAGTGTTTTACAGGATACGACAGCTTGGGAGAGGGAGGCGAGCCTATTAGTAATAGACATGCTTCATGTCACAGATTGCAAAAGCAGAGCCAGAGACATGGAGTTTCCATACATTATTACTGCCCCAGAAGAACACTGAGAAATTAAAATGTGTATCCATACTCCATGTCCTCTCACTCAGCCTGCTTCCCGTCTTAATCCTACCACTTCTATGATCAGTATTGTTAAGGAAGATTTTGGTACGTTAGGAATTCCAGGCATGTATCTGGGCAGGGACAATACATTTTCTCTAAATAATCTCTAAGTTTCCTCTTGTGCCAGCAACATTAATTGTTGATGTTTATATTTCAGCTAGTAACCAGATCAAAGCCTAATTACCTTATTTGTTTGTAACCTACCCAGCCTTTTGTAATTCTTTTCCCATCCCCCTTTAGGCTGGCATTTTGACTTGACTAGAGCAGATGATCAGTTTTGCTTACAAGTCAGCAGAGCTAGTGAAAAGTAGATTTTTAAAAACTATACTTTTGAAATTTTAGTTAATTGGTGGTGATGGTCAAAATGTTGCCTAAAATAAGTCTCTACTTTCTGGAACTTTGGTCGTTCATGACTGCTTACATACTCCCATTTATAAGTATGGTTGAGATTTGTATATACATTTCTCTCACTGTAGTCAGTTGTCCCATATATAGGTAATCCACACTAGATTTTCCTGTATATAATCTAGTGGTGCCTATGCCATGCCTAGCTGTGATCTACAGCTTCCTTCCTCAACCTTGCATGCTTCGTAACTTACTTTCTCATGCCCTATACCTTCAGATCCAGGACCAACTTCTGTTTCTGTCCTTGGTCCTATTTCATCACCCTGCACCTACTCCCACTCCCCACACAAATCAATCGATAAAGACCAAGAGCTTTAGTGATTCTAGGGCAGTGGAGTTAGGGAGGGGCTAGGGAGCAGGTAAGTATTTCATAATGTGTATGTACTTAGTAAACACCCACCATTCTGCCCCTCATCAGGATTGCTGCTCAAAGGTCATTCCTTAGATTTCTAGCTTCTAGTTGGAAGGCATGTCTTAAATTTCCTGTTTTTGTTTTTTTTTTTGCAATTTGTTCTTCACATCCTTAGCTGACTATTTTTTAATTATTATAATAAAAGGAGATTTGATCCTCAATATCAGGCTTTTCTGAGAGAAATCAAAAGGAAGCTGTGGTCCAATGGAAGTAGTGTTTTAGTAGAAATAATCTGAAGAAGAGGGAGCAGGTAATGTGGCTTCTTATCCTTGTACTTCATCTTGACTTTGGACAAGTCACTTAACCTTTGTGCCTCATTTTACTTATTTGTAAAATAGAGATAATACCTCTTTTATCTTTGCAAGTCATGTTCTAAGGATTAAAAGAAATACTGTTTTTGAAAATCTTTGAAGTTTTCAAAGCAGTGAAAAGAGTGAAGACTTTTTATTTACCTTAGATGATGGTGAAAAAGCACTGCTGTTTCTTTCTGAAATGTATTTGATATTTTACTTGTGTGATATTTTCTAAAAGTAAAAATAACATGTACATTTCTTTTTAGGCAGCAGAAGATAGCTGACAGAGAAAAGAGAGCAGCAGAACAACAAAGAAAGAAAATGGAAAAGGAAGCTCAGCGACTAATGAAGAAGGAACAAAACAAAATTGGTGTGAAACTTTCATAACAAGTGTTCTTCAAATGTCATAGTGCCAGTAGGAGAAATACGAGCTCCACACCCAAGCAACATTTGTATGGATCTCAAGAGTATTTTCACAGAATGCAAACACACTGCTTGATTTTAATGCATTCTTCAGGCCTTTCAGGACACCAGGATTCTGTCAAAGTACCTTGAACTTTTAGGGATTGAGACTCAAAAGAACAAAAAAGACTTAGGAGACAATATTTTCTTCAACATGCTCCAACATAAGATAATTGTTTGCTGTAGAGAAATTATTACAAATGGACTATACCGGTACCTCTTCAAGCTATTGTTTCTAGCTAAATAAATGGATATAAATAATTTTATGGTGGGAAAGAACTCTGCTGTCTATAATGCTTTCTTTCAATGTTCATGATGATACAATAAATAATTTTGAATATTTGTTTGTTTCCATGATTACCTGACCTAAATCAGACAAACTTAAACTTGCAGGGCTTTAACTTCTTTATTTTTGTTGTCAGAAGCTGGTGTTGGCATACATTTCCTCTGACTTGAACTAGTATTATTTATGTTCAGTACAACATTAAGGAATTCGATCATTTGAGTTTTCAAGAAAATGACATCAAATGCAATAATTTTATTTATCATAAAGATTTTTGTACATCTGTTTTCTTTTAGATGGTGATGTAATGTTATAAATATTTGTAATTTATATTGCATGTATAAACATACTGAAAATCAGATAAAATGGCAAATTTGTTTTACATTATTACAACTTGTGAGTTTTAAAAACTAGTGTCAGTAATTTTTCCCTTTTTTTGTGGATTTTAAAACATTATGGTCTCTTTAAGTACCTTCATTCCTCCTCCCCAAAAGCCATTAATTTACAAATGCAGAATGCCTTCAGTTCTAATATTTTAAAGCTTTTAGATGATTTCTATATCAGTTTTAAATATCTGACATAATGCAGGTTACCTGTGTTGTGGGTTAAGATAACATTATCGATTTATTTAATTATAAACCAAGATAGGAATAATAATATTTTTACTTTTCGGTGTTGACTAGCTCCAAAATAGTTTTAAGGAAATAAAATACATACTGTGTTCATAGGGGAAAAAAATGTACATTTAATAGTTTAAAATCCCATTAATTTTTTCCTTGACAAAATACATCCAGCCTGGTTTTCTGTAGCTTTAGAATTTTTAAAGGTTTTTACTTTCTTAAAAGTTATTGCCCCAAATTAACATTTTGTGGATTTTAAAATGTCATGGATACTCTACAGGCCCAAAATTGCTCATATATTTGAATTAAAGGAGTATTTCATATTTAAAATGACAAACTATACAAGGAGAGCTCCCTAAATTTAGCCTAAGCTTTCAGACTCAATGTGATTGTGGAATCAGTTGAAATTTAACTTTAGTAGAAAGCTTTTTATAGCCCCAAACCACACTTTCAGTTATGTTTATTAGAGAGTTTTTGCCAATAAAGTCCCACTTAAATAGAATTAGACTCAAAATTTTAATAATATATAAATGTAATTCTCTTCCCTCATTTGTATTTATTCATTTTTAGTTATGGAAATGCTACATGATTTTCTAAATTTGGTTCATAAAGGATAACCTCCACCTTAGTACATACAATAAATTTTACTGTTTTTCCCTAACAGTTGACGAGTATTGAAGTCTGCTTTGGTCATCATTTTTATGTATGTGAGATTTTGTTTTTTGTTTGCTTTTTGTTTATTTGTTTATTAGACTGGTTAGAAATTATAGTTTGTATGATTAATTAGGAAGAGATTTTTCTCATGGAAAGAATAGATAACATTTCTGAATTTTTTTTTTAACCTCCGTGGTTTGTAAACTAAATTCCTGTATTAAATTGGGTATATTGTCCCAAAAGAAGTCATGGAGTTAAATACATATGGTAAACATTTCATGGGAGCAAACTGGCTCTTCAGCTTCTAAATTTATGGCTTCTGTTTTCTTCTTAATTTTAATAAAGAATTATCAGTTTTAAAAGCACATTAGAAGTAAAGAAGAAATACAGACAAGCATACATAGAATAAGTGAAGTCCTATTCATTATCTGAATTGTATTTCATGTACTGAGATAAGTAAGCAAAGACGTGTGAAAGGTACTTTGTGTTTTTATATATACATTTACGGTTTCCAGCTGTCCTCTTACTAAACTTTAGGGAGGATATCCTCTAGTTGCTTCTTGGCTCTTTTTGAGTAGCATGTTGAATTGAGTGGACATGTTAGAAATGACAGTTAAAATTCAACATCTGAATTCCTCAATTTTGACGTGAACTTGCCTCTGGCCAAGGCAGTGACTACTCCTGAGTGAAGATTGGTTGTTGAGAAGAAGATGGTAACTATGGAAACTGGCATCTCGGTGGAGCTTCCAACACCACAAACTAGCAGTAGAGTGTAAATCTAACCAGAGCCAATGTTACAAAAAGCCTAAATTTTGTCAATAATAACATATTTACTAAAGGGATGGTCTGGGCCTGATAGAGCTAACGTACACATTTTGTTTAATCCTATGTAGTTTAGCTTGTGTTTTACCATTTACATAGACTTAAAATTGGAGGTGCTGTCTCATAGCAAAGACTTCTTTTTTTCTTGATGTAATTTACTTCATTCACATTCCTTTAACACAACCAAGGCTATTCCAAGGTTACAGTAATAGCTAGTTACTGACTCGTTTTGTAGTCAAAAAATTTTTTTTTTTAACTTTGCTTCCTACCTTTTATCTTCAGTGCCCCTCATGGCCAGTCATAGCCACTGGGCACTCTCAGTAACCAGAATAAGTTTTGAGAGTAAGGTGTTTTATCACCAGAAGCCTCAATCTAGGGCTGGAAAGAGACATATTCTGGGAGCCCCCTCTTAACCTATCTCATACAACAGATTTCTACCCTTGCAGAGCTGTTGCTGACACTTCTAATCCTTGCAGAGAAACAGTCACTGAAGTCGGTGGCCGACCCAAGTCATCTCAGCCTTCTTTTTCAGGGAATTTTCCTGGCTATATATGCAGGTACTCTGCTTGTAGACTAATCTGATCATACCAATTTTGAGAGCTCAAGAGGTCTCAGAACTGCTGCAGAGATGGTGCGGTATTAAACTGAGTTTGCAAATCTTTTAGATGGAGATGGTTTTAAGGATTAACAGACTTTGTAAGTGTTCAGTATAGTGCCTGGCATTATTTGTAAGTGCTCAACAAATGGATGTTGTTATGAGGCCCTGTACACACTTCCTTATGTGATCTTGTACACACTTTTCCCGTGTCTCATTGTGTACTGATACTGGCAGGCCCTTTTCTGTGGAGAGTGGGAGAAGGTGACTGATCTTGCAATAGTAATTTTTACACACCTTTAAGTTGAACTGCAAGTTTAATAAGAGCATTAACATGTATTATGAGCTCATCACTGTCTATGTGTCTGTATCAATGACTCCTCACAATCCAGTGAGGTAGACATTATCCCCATTTCACTTAAAAGGAACCCAAAGCTTAGAAAGGTGATTATGTGTTAGATTAACGGAAAGGAAAATAACAAGCAGGTTATATTAGTGGTTAATCAGCATTCTAGGTGGACTATAGTTTCTAAGGCCCCTCTTTACTTGAAACTATGAGCTGCCAAAGAGTTAACCTTTAGAATTTCTTCTCTAGTTCTGGTTCGATGAAGACGATGTTACAAATTATAGTCGATAATACCCATTTGTGTTTCCTAAGAAATTAATGAATATGAAGGAAACTAGCTTGACTTTTATTTTCATGTAAATAACAACTGTAGTTGAGTGTCAATGTCATGTAATGATGTATTCCCAGTTTACTTGGGTCAGATTTAATCAAGACAAAATGAAATGTGGCTTATATTCATACATTTGCATAGGCCAATTTGCTCACTTGATTGGGTCATAGTTCTAATGAGGCCAAAGTCACAGGTTTCATGCTGCATGTGCAGCCGAGTACTGTACCCAGAGACCTTCCTGCCACAAACTGTACTTGACCTTGTCCAGTTAACTCGTGTCTTTAGGATCTGGTTTGAGAGTGATTGACACAGGAAAAATAACGATCTCCATGCATAGGAAATTCAAAGGACGTACACTGAGTTGGTGGTATGTCGAGAGAAATTGTTATGTTTTCTTAGTCTTAGGTCAATTTTGGCTCATTATAAGATACTAACTTCTTGGGAGGCTGGTTAGCTCAGTTGGTTAGAGCGCAGTGCTCTTAACAAGGTTGCCGGTTTGATCCCCACATGGTCCAGTGAGCTGCGCCGTCCACAACTAGATTGAAACAATTATTTGACTTGGAGCTGATGGGTCCTGGAAAAACACATTTAAATAAATAAAAGTTAAAAAAAAAAGATATACTAACTTCTTCCCATAGTTGGTTTCATTTATTAAAATATTCAAACCTTAATTGGAATGCTTAATTTACACAGCATTGCAATTTCCAAACCTGCTGACTATCCCTGAATAAAATGGGTGCTTACCTATTTTACGGAGAAAAATGACATCATCATTAGATATAGTGGCCCCTGGAATGAATTTTTTTTTTTAAATTTGACCCCATACTTTATTGTAGCAATAAGTAAAATAAGATGTGCGTAAGAATATGGATATATTTTATTTGCCTCATGTAAGTTTAAAGTACACAAGTGCTTTTCATTCCTTTTTGACGGTCTGCCATGTATTGGAGCCTCATTATTCCCTGTCACGATTAAAAGGATCCCTTGTGGAGTCAGGTAATACAAGGGTGATCATTTAAAAAAAAACTTTTTCCATATACTGCATTCAGTGAGAGATGTGAAAATTATTAAGCCTGCTTTTGTTTTTCATTTTCTCTATGCTACCAACAAGCCAGAAATAATGTGCTGGTTCAGAAGAATTAAAGGTCAGTTTAAAATGTCAGCACCTATTGTTTACTGTGGAAAGTGAGGCTGCCAAACCATTTCAAACACTGTGAGCTATTTGATTGCAAGGAAGGGAGGGAGGTTCTTATTGTACCATCAAATTAGAGAAATATTGCCGTTGTTAATAGTTTTCATATTTCAGTCCATAACAGCTCTAGTCTGGCAAACATTTAATTTTTCAACTTTATTCAAATAGCTTTGATCAGAAATGACACTTTCAGGGAAGAAGAGTGACGATACCCCTGAAGGCTGGTCAGATAAGACCACCATCGAGAAGAACGCTAGAGCCTCGGGAGCAGAAGCTGTGACCTCTGCTTTTCATCGCTTTCACTATGGGAGCCCGGACTGCAGGCTTTCCGTCATCATTTTACTTCACTATAACCCCAGATACTACATGGCCTCTGTACTTGAAGTGAGAGATCCTCTTCAAGGTCAAACCAATAGCACTGGCAAACACAGTTTTGTGATTTGTGTTAAAAGGTTAGAAAACATCTCCATTATCATTTCCCAGAGCACTGCCTATTCCAGTGAACTGAGAGTTACCACTCAGGAGATCTTACATGAACTGGCCGTTTTCAAAGAACCTGGTGTATGGCGAACTGGTTTTCAAGTTGTTCTCAGAGGAGATACTGGAACCACTACAGGGGATGCGAGGAAGACAAAAGGCAGGGCCTGCAGGCCTGGTGCCTCTGTTCCAAAAAAACTTCACTTTCATGTGTTTTGTGTATTGTTCTTGTTTGTTTGTTTGTTTCTAATGTAGAAAAAGTTTTTGAAAGAGATACACCTTTTACAAAACTTAGATGTTACTGTAATATTCCAGTCTTTTCACACAAACTCTTCTGCCTAGCGTTTGAATCTTTTCTGAATTTTAAAGTTCTGTGGAATTATCAAAATATAATTAATGGAATATAACCATTAGTTATCATAATCATTGTGACTGTGGGAGAATCAGTAGTCACAGCAGAGCATATCTTCCACTGGTTTAAAAATAATTACCTGATACAAATATGTTTTATTCTATTTGGACTTTGTAACTGTTTTTGTTCGGGACAATTGGGAGTTTGCCCACATTCTTTCAAGATTTGCTTGCTGTACACTACTATGTTTAATTACCCAGATTACTGCTTCCTTGTGCACATGTTGCCTGGTAAGACAGGGAATAAGTGAATTTTGTAAAAGTGCTCATAGAGCCAAAATGGGAGTCAGAAACTACCCCAAGACTTGTAAAATGAAAAAATCCTCAAGAGAAAAACGTATCAGGGGGCTGGCCCGGTGGCTCAGGTTGTTGCAGCCCCGAGCTCCTAATGCCCAGGTCACAGGTTTGATTACCACACTGGCCAGTGAGCTGCACCCTCGATAGCAAAGATTGTGAACAAGAGCTCTCCCTGGAGCTGGGCTGCCTTGAGCAGCCGGAGGTTGGTGTGAGCTCCCGCTGGCTGCTGTGCAAGGCTCACAATACCAGCATGGACCAGAGAGCTGTGTCCTACACAACTAGACTGAGGAACAACGGCTTGAACCGGAGGGGTGGGGGAAGGCGAAAGAAAGGGGGAAAAAAAGAAAAAAACATATCAGACCCAACCACTACTAAGGCAGGGCCTATGATAAATACAAATCACAGACTTCCTTTTTCTGTCACAAATGTCAGAAACGCTTGGCATCTGAGTGCATTGCATTTTTTTCCCCTCATTTCTGAACAGCTCAACTTGGAAAGGTCAGTGTATTCCTTTGGGAAAAATCTTTTCTTATAAATTGGAATGTTTGCACACACAACTGTAGGAAATGTTTAATATTTGCTTTGATGCGACAGCAGTTTCTTGAGTCGAGTAGAATTGTTCTTATTTTTCCATTTTCCTGCCTGTTTGTACATTATAGGCTCCCACATTACGGAAAGCAACTTTGAGATGCTTCTTTCTATGGGATCAGATCATCCTGTCCAAAACCAGCCAACGCCTTGGGCTTCCGAAAAGCAAGCTATGCTCCATCTCTTTTATGAGGCAAGACTCATTTGTGAGAGACTTTGTTCTGAATAAAAGCAGTAACTTTCCACAGACTGTACACTGAAACCCTGGAGAAGGGGGTGGGGGAAGTAAAACACAGTAACTGCTCCAGGATCTCCTCTTTTACCTCTGCACAAATTTGTTTCAGTGTGGAAAGGATATGTGGTGTCCAGTATCTCAAATGAGTTAACTTTGAATTATTCCGTTTAAAGGATACAGGTTGTTAAGACAACAAAGCAATTTGCTATTTGTTATCAGCTGCGTTCAATTTGATAATCAACATGAATATTTGTGGTTCCTGGAGAATTCTTTTTTACCAGAGCCCATCTTTCCATCCATCTTGATTTGATGAAGAACAGGGCTGAGATGGTGTGGTTATATTCGTTTCTGTAGCAATAAGTGGAGACCAAAAATATGTTTATGGTGGGTGCTGGACTAATTGGGGGGAGCACTTCATAAATTATATAAATGACTAAACCGCTACGCTGGACACCTGAAACTAATCTACTATTGAATGTCAATTCTTAAAGTAAAAATGTGTTAATTTAGCAACAAAAATAAACACAACGAGGGACAGTGAGGAAGATAGCATCTAGGTTGGTTTGGGCTGGACTACAGGAAGGGACCTGAGTCATCAAGGCTCATTATTTTGAGACACTTCCGGTTATTCACCTCCAGGAATAGTTCCCTTTCCATTTCAGCCAAATCCCTCTACTGCTGTGTGCTGTGTGACTGCCCATGTGTGTGCCACGTGTATTCCAGTAGAAGCAATGGCCTGTTAGAGACAAACCACTGCTCTCCACATGTACACCTCTTGCCGTACAGCCTAGCCCTTCTCATCTGCTCAAGGCTTCCCTTCTTCAGTTCATCTTCTCTCTCCTACATCTTCCATTTCCTTCTCTCCTTTGGCTCAACCACAAAGCATATAAGCTTGCTCTAGCTCCTCTCGATATTGAAAAATAAAACAAACCCCTGTCATTCGCTTCTCCTTGTAACTACCACCTGCCTCCCTGCTCCCCTTCAAGGTAAAACTTTTTAAAAAGATTAGCTGCACACGTCAGTTTCTACTTTCTCTCTCCTAGTCACTCTCCAAACCACTCCCATCTGGCTTCCATCCCCCTTTCTCCAAAGAAATGATCTTGACAGTCACTAAGACTTTGTTGTTAAAGCCACTGGACATGTATCTGTTCTCATGTTACTCAGCTTCTTGGTAGGGTTTCAACACAGTTGACTACTCCACTCTTGAGTCACTCCCTTCTTGGTTTCATAATGCTACGTTCACCTAGTTTTCCTCCTTTAGGCAGCCTCTTCTCAGGCTGTTTTATTCATTCTGCACCCTCTACCTCTATCTAAAGGTGGAAGTGCCCCAGGACTCAATCTTTGCCCTTCTTTTCTTCTTTACATTCACCCTGGATGATTTCGTCCATCTCATGGTTTTAAATAGCATGTAAATGCTGAAGAAGCTGAATTTTATAAAGAACTGTAGCCCTGACAACTCTTATGATTTTTCATATCCATGTATGCAATTACTCACTTGACATTTCCACACAGATACTCAATAGACATCGCAAATATATTTTCCCAAATTTCTTTCTCTTGACCTCCTTATATTCTCAGTAAATGGCACCACCACTGACACCTCCGTAGCTCAAGCTGAAAACCTGAAAATCACCCTTGATTTCTTTTTTCCTTAAACCCTACATCACCCCGCTCCCCACCTCTAATTTATCAGCAAATCACAGCAGTCCTGTCTTCAAGCTGTATCTTCAGTTATTCAACTTAATCTCTATATCCACTTTCACCTCCAGATTGTCCTAACTACTCATTGGACTATTTACTATAGAGCCCTAAATGGTCTCGCTTCTTCCACTGCTGCCTGTTTACAATGCATTCTGCATTATAGCAACCAGACTGATTGTCGTAGTGATGGTTTGGGGGTAGGGGCAGAAGGAAACCAGATTATATCATTGTCCTGTTAATAAGCCCATTAGTATTTCTCCTTGCACAGGCAATGAATTTAAACCAACTCCACCATGCTTTGCATGGCCCATATGGGCTAGCTTGCCCACTTCTCCAAACCTCCCTCCCCCCTCACTCCAAGGCTCTAGCCATGCTGGTCTCCTTGATGCACCTATAACATATTGAGCCCTTTTCTGCCTCCCAGCTTTTGCATTTGTTCTTTTTACAACATTTTATTCCCCATATTTTCATGTGACCAGCTCTTTTTCATCCACTAGCACTGCTATTTCTTCAGGGACGTATTCCTTACCTTCTCCTTGTCACTCTCAGTTAAAACACCTAAATTATTTCCTTGGAAGCACTTATCGCCATCTAAAATGGTCTTGGTCATTTGTTGGTATATTCTTTGTCTTTCACAGGCAGAATGGCTCCCCGAGGGCAGAAACCTTGTCTGTCTCCTTCACAATTGATGACTGACCCAGTAAAGTGCCTAGCATGTGAACAACCACCCACCCATGTGGGATAATTCCTTTAACAGCTATTGTTAGAAACCCTACTATGTGCCACATCGTGTTCTAAGTTCTTGACATAATCTGTGAACAAAGCAGAACAGATCCCTGCCCTCAGAGAGCTAATATTTTCGTGGGGAATGAGTAATAAGTAGGTAAAATATCCATATATTTAAAGGTGGTAAGTGATATGGAAGAAGAGTTTCTGGATGAGAACTTTGGATATTCTCCAGGTCTCTGCCCTTTGTGTGTGAAGTGGAAAAGGCATTTGCTTTGTAGACACTTGAAATCCTGGCTTCCAGAGATGAACTATGACATCCTGAGCAATTCACCTCTTTGAGTAAGATAGAATAATACCCACATCATAAGGTTGGACAGAAGAATAACTGAATATGGATAAAAAACTATCTCATCCCTTTCCAGTCACCCAACCTCACCCTATTATTCCAAAGAGAGGAGGGCATATAGTACTAGCATATTCTCCCTCTCTGCACCTTTAACATGCTTGAAAAAAAATTGACCCAATTTTCCTGAAAACACTCAACATATCCTTATTGTATAAATATATAGATAGATAAGTGCATGGGTAATTTAAAAGCTAACAAACAAAGCTATTTTTTATTCAGAAACAATGCTTTTTACAAGACAGAGTAGAAAATTCCTACCTTTAATAATTATTTTCCCTCTTCCTAATTTCTTTTTCTTTCTTTTTTTTTTTAAAAATAATATTCCTAAAACCAAACAGGTAACATTTTTACTTTTTTCTTTATTTTTTTTTATTGGGGAATATTGGGGAACAGTGTGTTTTTCCAGGACCCATCAGTTCCAAGTCAAGTTGTTGTCCTTCACTCTAGTTGTGGAAGGTGCAGCTCACTGGCCCATGTGGGAATCGAACTGGCAAACCTGTTGTTAAGAGCTTGCGCTCTAATGAACTGAGCCATCCGGCCACCCTGCCCTCTTTCTAATTTCTTAAGTTAATTCTATTTTTACAGACCACTATTGATGACTATAGAAGGATCTACTATCCCTGTAATCTTTCTTATCGTATATAGAAGTAAAACCACAGAGAAAATTATTTTATAGGAGGATAAAACATTTATTTAACTGGAAACACTAATCTTTATTTTCATCATGCTGAAGTGTGTGGTTACAAACAATTTCCAATAAAACACTATATATAATAAGCAAAAAATAAGTTAATACATTGTAAACTTACATACAGTTTCATCAATTAACAGGTTTAAGAACAAACAAGCCATTTTAAGACTTCGGAGCTACATTTAGTAAAAAACTGCAAACACTCAAACCTTATCAACCCCAAGTAAGACACTAAAGAACTAGTCAAGACTTCTCCGAACCAATTACACAAATACATGTTTATTTTTGGTTACAGTCCCCTGCTATGCACAAGACCATTGGAATGCTGGAACAATCACACATTTTAAAACGGCACAAAGCAAAGCAAGGAGATAACATGCCAGCCTTACAGAAGCTGTCTTGAAAGTGCAAACTTTGTATTTTCTCTTCCTGAACCACTAGGCTAAGAACGGGCACCTCAGACGATACGGCAGGGTCATGAGCATGCTTTCTATACCACACTGGTGGGACATTGATTTGAATCAGGTCTCCATGCCTTTGAAGATACCTCCAGTTCTCAACAGTGAACAGGCTTCAACTAACTATAGTGCAAATCAAATACGGAGGGCAACACGACAGAACAGACACCGTCCCAGGTCGACCTGCTGTTTCTCCACCTGGCACAACGCCACACGGGACTGAATGGCACACGGGAACAATCACTTCTACCTAGGTTTTGATATGAAAGGCGGTGCGGCGGAGAGAATGCAGGGCAACCACACAGCAGCCCCGGAGCAAGGCTGCGATGTTGTAGACGGGATCCGTCCCCCCTCTCTGAGTACTGAATGCCCACAGGACGGTGGGGACCATGGGGGCAGCCACGGCCAGGAGATCCACCAGGAAACTGCTGCTCCAGTACTGCTTCCCCACGGCCCCCTGGGCCAGCGGGATGATGCTGTCCCATCTTTCTTCTGTGGAGCTTGCAAAATCCAGCTCTCTCATGAGGCGGTTCGCATGAGCTTCCATGCCCACCACGGTGTGTGGGGTCTCCACGGGAGACAAAAGGATGGCTGAGTTTGGATTCCTTGGAGTTAAATCAACCAGGAATGCAGAGATGGACTCTGGGAAGCTTTCTGTTGAGTCCGCCGCAGACTCCTCCGGGGATGCTGAGCTCGAGGAACAGGCGTCTTGGAGTTTGAGCACGTACTGAATGAGCTCCGAGACTGCAGGGCTGTAGGGCACCACGTCAGTCTGCACGGCTTGCTCCACCACCACACTGCCCTCCTCCTGGCCCACCGTCACGGGGTCGGTCTCAAGGACCTTTGGCCCAGAGGTGGAATGAAGAAGCTCCAGGTCGCCAGCCTCTGTGGTGGTGGCTGTCACCATCTCATCAAACAAATCGGTGCCATCGACCATGCTTTCTCCTACCAGCAGCTCGCTGTCGGTCCCCTCCTCTGTGACCTGCTCTTCCAGAGACAGCCCCTCTGCCACCTTACCGAAAGGAGTATTTCGGGTGAAGCTTTTCTCTGGGGAATCACACGGAAAATCCAGACACAGTTCATCCCTCAGAGAGCCATTGTGCGCCATCTCCATGCTCTGAAGTAGTGACTCCAACTTCTTGTTTTGAATGTTTATGTCCACAAAGTATTTCTGAATGCCTTTATCCTTATCAGCCAAGCTGCTCCTCATAGTTTCGATCACCTGCTTGAGCTGTTTAATCTCCTTCCTGGCTTCCTTGAGGGCCAGCTGGGCCTCCACCCGGTGGCACTCTTCTTCAATCCAGTCTTCTCTCATGCGGGCCAGCTGCGACTTAAGCTCCACAATTTCCGTTTCCCTAGAGTGAGAAGATAAGCAAGGTAAGAAAAATGTCCACTTTGAACTAGGCAGCAAATGATTTTGACACACAGAAGGGAGAGCCCATTCTTTTCCACTTGAAATACAGAGGTTACATCAGTTTTGAACTGCCCCCCCATCATAAAATAGCGAAAATAATAGTGAGTAGAACCAGAATAAAATTCGCTATTATTGTTTTTATTCTTTTTTGAGTGCTCAGTATATATCAGACATTGCATTAAGTATTTTATAAGCATTATCTTCTATTCAATACTCAATATATGAAATGTTATTATTAGAACACAGCAGAGTCTCTTAGTCTGCTCTATAGCTTCCCCTTTTATGTCTACAGTTTGTGAAAGGAAAGTCCATTTTTGTTTTAATTACCTGTGTAAGACAGAAGGCAGACTAAGTTTTAGCATTGCAAAATTGCTCTGATGTCAGTCCCCTTCTCTTCCAGAGACAGCCCTTCTGCCACCTTGCCAAGAGGGGTACTCCGGGTGAAGCTTAATCATATTCCGATGATAATTAAATTTTTTTTTAAAAAATTATAGAATGCTACATGTTGCAAAGGCTTTGTGAAAAGTTTATTATTCCATCTCAGGTAAGATGATACTGAATCCATCTTACACTGAAGAAAACCTATCCTACTTCCTTAGATCCTTCACAGGACGCTATCTGAAGATCTCTGTTGAAACATCCTTCCTTACGTATAAGTTCTTCATAGTCAATGTAAATATATGTCCTCATATCTCAGTAGATTTGAAGACCAGGTAGTCAGGATCCTGATATATTATGAGATGTTGTTAGTGTTGCTGCTGTAAGTTTACGCTTGAATATTCTCCAGTTTCACTGCCTTCAAACCTCCCTCCCATGATGACTTGCACCATCCCATGGTTTCCTCAAATCATAAACCAAAGAGCTCCAGAAAGTAGGGTCTGACACACGGCATCATTACCCTGGGTTCATAGCTACCCTGTCAAGAGCTTTGCTCGGGCATCCTAAAGTGTTCAGGGGAAAACCATCAAGCAAAGAATGTGGCCTCCTCCAAGAGGTCAAAAGTCGTTTCTCTCCGAGGTAAGATCTCTTAAGCATGGACTTTTTTTTTTTTTTTTTTTAAACCTGTTTCTGTACAGTACATGACAATTTTCAGACACTGATTTAGACTGGTGGCTAGGATTGACCATTATCAATGGGCCTCAGTCTCACTATTTGTTTCTTAGTAGAGTACATATATCACCAGTAGTTACTCGGTGCTAGAGTAAATTCTTGTTTGAAAGTATTTTAACTGTTGTAAAAAGTAACTTACACAAACCTAACTGGCTTGCCATCTTTGAGTAGGGACTTGTAGCTAAACATGAAAAGAGGAAGCAAAATTGTGCCCAATAACGCAGTATTTAAATTTTGTGTCATAAGCCATGCTTGGAATGGCTGTTTTAATACCTTCTGAAATTTAAACATTGCAGCCAAATAAAAGACAAAGATTCCAAAAAAAAACAAAAAAAAAAACCTTAACACTTGGCCAAGAATAACTAACCTCTTCCTTCAGCACAGAAATAGCTTGCAGGAATCACAATGCACACAGCCATCCACTCTCTCACAGAGATAAACAGAGCTTAATACGGGCTCACTGTGTGTGACCCATTCTGCTGGAAGGATGGATTGTTCCTGCAAGTGTTCCTACCACTTATAAATAGTCAGGCACACACCCAACTCCTCCTGTCAAAGCTGTACACACCCAGAAAAAGCCGACGGTCCCCTCTAACCCTGAATTCCTGAAACAGCCAAATCATGCAAGATTATGAAATGGCTCTTTTGAGAGACTGATTTAAGAAATGTGATAAAAATGAAATGCTATCACATTTCTTCTTTCCTGTGTTTCTCTAGTGTGGGTTCCTATTTCATTTTATAGAAAAAGAAACTGTCCTAAACCACCGTGGGCAAGGCATGCGGATTCACCTCTCGTGGAGTCGGCGCTCAGATTCCTTCAGCTTGCTCTTCAGGTGTCTCACTGTTACCTCCTTCTGCTGCAGAGGAGTCAAATACTGCTCTGGATTTGGGGGTTTGATACCATGATTTTCACCACAGGACAAGTACCGTCCAGACCGCCTGAAATAACCCAAGTAACAAAGTGTTACTGTTTGCCCTATTTCCTTTCGTATAAAAAGAAAAGTTAAGGTACAGCCAACAGCTTGAGAAGGAATGGCAGCTGTATGTTGGGGTCTTTCTAAACCTCTGTAATGTGACCTCAGTGTGGAAGGGGACTGTATTACACTTGCCAATCTCAGGATGTTCATTACGTGGAAGTTTGGTGGTGGTGGTGGTGGTGGTGGTGGGGGATGTGTGTGGAGGGGGTGGGGACAGAGGAGAGAGAATTTTTTATGGCTTTAGAATGATCTCAAACAAAATAATACACAATTGTCCATGGGCCTGCCTGTCAGTTCAGAGTAACATGCTGTTATATTAAAGGACAATGAGTGAGGGCAGGCGGGAGGGAAGGAAGGGAGCGAGATGACCTAACTTTCCACACAATGTGCCCCTAAGATTCTGATTGTTATTAGCTGAATTCAAATTGTTCTGAAATCAGTCCCTGGCGTGAGTGTGCGGATTTGGTGGAAGGTTTCCTTCTTTTGACGGGAACAAGGCTACTCCACTCTCACCAGAGTGTGTTTTGTAAGAATGCCCAGTGTTCTACAAAACATCCCCAGCCAGAACCTTGGCCCCTCTCAGTCCTGGCCCGGAGCTGAGCATCCCTGCTGTAAGAGAGCTGACTAATGAGAACAGGACGCCCAGAGGAAGAAGACTGAAGGAGGAGGGCTGGCAGCTTCTTCCTTGACTCTGGACCTGGCCCAAGCCACTGCACTCGCCCTGCTCCCCGGTGCCTACACTCCATCCAAGGTGGCCCGAGTCCAGTTCCTAACCTGCCACCAGTCATGGCCCATTTGGATATGCAGTTCCTTCTTTTTGCCTCCCCACCACCACCGCCCCCCACCCAAGAACTAACTAATTCCTTGTTTGACCTTCAGAACTCATTTCAATTTCGCTTTCTCAGAGAGCCCTCCAGACTGAGCTGGACCCCTTCCCCACGTTTTACATATACATGTACTTGCAGAATAATCTTAACGTTTTTGTCATTAGATGGGTAATGTCTTTCTTCTCCTCGGGGCGGTAGGTACATGGACTGTCTCTGTTGTTCACTGCTCTGTTCCCAGCACTTCACACAGTACCTAGCACAACGGAGCTCAAGACACATTTCGTACTTGAATGAATGAACACAGGAGTGACTCTTCCCTGTTCTAATGGAAATGTGCAGGGCCCTCCTACTGCCACTGTGCCATTTTGTCTCCCTACCCAGTCACTACTTGGACCGCTGAACCTTCTTAGAGATTGTGGCTTACGTTCTTTCTGCAGCAACCCTAGAAGGATTAGCTGACTGTGAGAAAGGAAAGAGAAGTGTCTGACTGTAGAAAAAGGCAGCAGATCAAGAGCTATGTCATTTTTATTTGATTTTATTTTTTTTAAAGAAAACTGCCAAGTAGAACAAACTCAGAACCACGGATTGATGACCAGCACTCACCTCATGATCGGGCTGCAGTCGCTTCCTTTGTAGGAGCCGGAGTTGCTGCTACTCGGGGACGAAGGCGCATAATTGGGATGAGTGGTGACAGGGCTCAGCTGATTCCTGCACAGCATGGACAGAAGGTCCTTTTCCCGTGGGGATGGCGGGCTGTTGCCAGACATGTGCGATGAAGCTCCATTACTTCGCCCATGGGGACCTCGACTAGGGGAAAAGCATGAAAACATGTTAAAACCCTTGGGGCTGCCAGTGCCTACAGCGAATACTTTACTCCTTAAAGCCAGTTACTACTAAGGAAATTCAATTTACAGAGTTGAAAGGGGCAATATAATCGTCAGTGCAAAGTGTCCTTACAAGCAACCTTCCTCCCCCACCCGCCTGGATTTCCTTTTCTGTGTCATCGGCCCAGGCACCGTCTCCCTTTGCTGTTCTTTCAAGCTCTTTCTGACCACAAAGCTTGTTTTGGATTAAGCCAAACTGCCTGCTAGGAATACCAACCATGTAAAATATTGATTTGGTTTAGGTTCATTTGGAAGCTGTTTAGAAGATGTGGTTTTTTTTTTTTGTTTCAGTACACCTGTTTCAGCTTAGACATATTTGGATTGGGTTCAGGTTAGAGTAAGAAAATTAGGGTGGTTCATCTGGGGGATGGGAGAAAAGGGGGTGGCCCATAAAGAGGGAGGAGAAAATAGGACAGATAAACATAACCCACATAAACGTTAAATGTATCAAGTCTATTTTAACGGACTACGTTTTTCCTTTTCTTTCCATCCCCAATGACTTAGCACAACCCTCACTGTTTAACTGCTGAAATGTTGTTAATAGCCCCTTCTTCATTCCCTGGCCTCTTGTCTTGGCCCCTCCAGCAAGAAGGTGGACTCTGTGGCTGAGTCGCCTTTCTAAAATGGAATTTGAATATCACTGCCCTCCTCAAAGCCCTTCAATGGCTCCCCACTGCCTCCAGAATAAAGGCCAGACTCTTTAGTACGGCTCACAAGGTCCAGTCCCACCACCCTGTCCTACCCACCATCTGCTACGCCTCCCTCGTCCCTCGATCCCAGCGTTCCAAACGACTTACAGTTTCTTGACGATCCATGCTCTCCAGCATCTCTGTATTTTAGAACTTAACAATTTTCTCTGCCTACCATGTTCTCCTACTCCCTACCCTAAGCCTCTGGATACCTCCTAGTTTGAAACCAATGGGAACCTACTCCGAGCAGCCTTCTTGGGATTCTTCTTTCCCTAGGCTGGTGTGGCTGCTACTCCGTGGTGCTCCCTCATATTCTGGGCAAACTTCCACTGTGAAACTTCTCACACTGCATCACAACTGCGTACTTGCTTGTCTGTCCTGCTAAGGCATCCGAGGACGGGAGCACAGCCTGTTCTTTCACATCCCCACTGTTGTGTGGAACATGCTAGGTGCTCCGTAAATGGCTGCTAAGTGAAGAAACTGGGTTTGAGTCCCGGCACTACCACTTGCTAGGAACTTAGGCAAGTAAGCCACATGCTATGTGAGGGTATATAGTAGTAACCTATCCTGTCTTCCTCATAGAGTGGTGTGAAAATCAAAGAATGCACGAGAGTGCATTTCATAAGCTGTCAAGGGCAATTTAACTGGAGGGTATTATTAGAGAATAAACGTGTTTGGACTTCCCGGTTAATCTAGTTTCAGAGATGTAACGCCCACTAGTTTAAGGAAACATCTTGAAAATGTTGAAATTACTTAACTGGGATAACAGTTCTGTGTCAGGAATAGCTCTTGATGACTTTACAAGAAAACAATAGGGAACAATATACCTCTCATAGAGCAGTACGTACTGCTTTTTGACAATTCCCTCTTTGCAATTTTAACTGCAGCAGTATCCAACTATCACATCTCAGTGAGAACATGTGTAAATGTGAATGTGAGTGTGTGTGTGGGTATACTTGGCTCCAAAACTACAATTACTTATTTAAAATCAAATACAATTTCAACTAGCTATCAATCCAGTAAATCACACATAAATGAAACATGACTACATTCCAAAGTTAAAATTTCTTTCCTTTCTAAATCATCTGAATGGACTCTGCCTCCTTTTCATGAAAAGGGGACACTTTATATAGAACAGATGGGCTGATGGGTTTGTGACAAACCCACTTCAGCAGCTCAGTGGTGGGCAGGCCTTCAGGAGTAGCTGAAAAGACCAGGTACTCTGTTTTGAATTTGCTTCTCCAGGTTTCACTCCTAGTTCTGATACCAATCGGCTTCGTTCTTAACGTGGCAATGAGAAATCTGGAGGATTACCCATTACAAGGTAGGAGAGAAAGCATAGAACTATCACTAATTTTGACCTGGGGAATTACTCTGAATTAACCTTCACCAAGGACCTTCCTGACCCTGCCCCTGTTCCAGATGCCTACGAGCACCATTTCATTTATTTCTGACCATCATGCTTTAAAGCTGGTAGAGCTATTATCTCCCTTTTGTGTTATGGGAAGTACTCAGTGAAGCACTCAGTTAAGTAACTGAAACTCAGGGGGAAAAAAAGTTCCAAGAACATGCACCTGAACTGGGAATTAAACCAGGTATTTTAACGCTATAGAAATGTCTCCTATTTTACACAAATGTAACATATTGTTTTGGGCTTGCAAACAGGTATATTAGGTACTGGCTAGGTATGTAGTTATTACCTGAAGAATTCACCACTGACTACTTTAGTGTGGTACATGTACTAAGATACAAATTGAATTTGATGAGGATTTTTGTAAGAACTCATCTGCTATACAGAATAAAGCAAAAACTCTTATGCTATTAAACATTACTAAGGTACAATAGAGTCTTCACATATTTTCAGGAAATGAATTATTAGACTCTTTGTAAGAACTAAATTAAAAAAAAACACACAAAACTACATGCGCAAAAGTGTCAGTTCTGGTCCTTCCATTTAGTTTAGCTCAAATACTATCATAAATGGGTACAAAGTCATCGTGGATGATGATAAAACATTTTCAAAAGAGAAGCGGGGATTCCATGTTGGTCATGGCTGTGAACAGACAACCACAATGCTACTGTCCTCAGCCCACCCTGTATCCCTTGGTCTGGTGGACAAGAAGAACGCAGTCCACAAAGGGGAGACAGAACTCTGCTGACCCCACCCCCTTCCTGAAAAACCTGAATACAACCAACAGAAAGTGAGAGAAAGGGTGAAGTGAAGAAGGAAACCTCACAAGGGGCCCAGCCATGGATCTTTACTCCAGGTAACATTACTATCCTCCACCATCATCATCATCATCACACGATCATTGTTATGGGCCGAATCATGTCCCCCACATTCATAGGTCGGAGCCCTAACCCCTAGTACCTAAGAATGTGACCATATCAGGAAAAAGGGCTTTAAAAAATGTAATTAACTCTTACACTGCATTAACTGATTTCAAGTTTTTTCCCCCAAAATGTATCAGAAATCCACAAAAAACAAAAAGTTCATATTTTGACTATTGCATGCATTTAATAATAACAATTTGAGCTGCTTTGTATATAAATGACATTATTTTTATATATAAAACTTTCGAATATATTCATTTGGATATAAATGAACATCGCAGCAAAAGGGTTAAGTTCAAATGAGGCCGTCAGGGTGGGCCCTCATCCAATGCGACTAGTGTCCTTATAAGAAGAGGAAGTTAGTTTGGACACAGGCAGGCACACAGAAAAGACTTTGTGAAGAAACAGGGACAAGCCAAGGAGAGAGGCCTCAGAAGAAGCCAAGCCACCGACACCTTGATTGCATACTCACAGCCTCCAAAATTGTGAGAAAGTAAGTTTCTGTTGTTTAAGCCACCTAGTCTGTGGTATTTTGTTATGGCGGCCCGCGCAAGTTAATATGGTCCTCATCACCACAATCATCACCCACTAATACCACCATCAACAGTGGCAGCAGCTTCATGGCCATGAATATTTTTGCTACTACTAACTAAAACAACCATTTATTGACGCTTTTAGTAAGTTCTGGATGCTGTGTTAAATGTATGTATGTATTCAGCTCATTTAACTCACTGAAGTAGATGCCATTATTACCCCATTTTCCAGAACAGAAAAATGAGGCTTGGGGCTCTGGGTCGTGCATCTAATAAACAAATGAGGCTAAACTCAACGTCCAGGTCTGTCTGACTCCAATTTTTTTTTTTTCCTTCTCACGTCTGACTGCCTCTGATCAGATTAGGGTCTTAGTTTAAGAAAAGAAAATTCCTCAGAAATATCAGCAGAGTTGGCCTTCTCTAAGAAGGGATCATTGGTAAATCATTCAAGTTTTGTTTTTAAAATCCCATCAAAAATATTCTCATCAATTCCACCTGTCCCTCACTTCTCCCACCCCTTTACCAAATGTCCCTACCATTCTTCCTCCCAGGAACTAATTCTCCACACACAAAAAAATGCATTTATTATAGGAAGAAAGAGCCAGTTAAAAGGATCACAAGCTATTACAGAGTCAGGTATGGGTACCCGGCCCCCACCTACAGGAGGTGTCCTCTATGCCGGTCCTGCAGAACATGGAGATTATGTGAAATGCCTGAGATATTCCACAGAAATCTACTGATGCTGCTCTGTGCCTGGGTCAGATAATAAAGGTGAGGATAATGGGTAGAACATTCCCAATTTCGATTTCCATCTATTTAGCATATATCTGATTTGCACATAATTATACTTAGCTATTTTATGTTTAACACATCCATTTTTAATCACGGAGAGGAATCATGGGTTCCAGACTAGAATATTTTCTCAGAGTCACTCTGTTACTGACATTACCTTGGAATTTAACCACAAACACAAATTCCTTTGAAATGCTTAATAAAATTGGTTTCTTCTTTCAGGACCTTTGTTTTATTTTGCTTCTCTGTTTTTTCATGGGTATGTGCTAATTTCTTGAATGGGTTAGATAAATGATTTATTCTCAGAGCAAGCCCCATCTGATTTATACAGAGAATGTTTATATTCATGTCCTGTGATCTCAGAGGCACTTTATTTCCAAAATAGATGGTGTTTGGGAATAGAACAATTGTGTTTTTTGTGTGTGGACTTCACTCCTTTGTTACAGGTTTGTCTGCCTGCAGCTTTGTTTTTAACAAACTGTATGCTGTGGGTCTCAGGTCTCTTTGTAAACACCAGCCAGAGCTTCTGCTCACCCAAGAGAAATGGGAAATATTTGCTTGCTGACGCCTGGAAATGCAAGCTTTCAGAAACTAAACAGTTTTCCTACAGCAAGGGGCCTTACAAAATCACGTAGTCCAATCTCTTGTTTACACATTTGGACACTGTGGGCCAGGACAGTCAAGTGACTTGCCCACAGTCTAAAGACAAATCATCCCCAAGTGTCCATCGTTTGGTTCAGGTCCTTGCTCAGAGGTTACGTCATCTCAGAGGTCTCCAGAGCCAACCTCTGTACAGTATTCCACACAACCAATTACTCTCTCTATCTTTCTCTGCATGTTTTAAAAATCATCATTTATGTATTTATTGTCTTTCTTTCCCTACTAGAATAACTATAATTTTCATGGAGTTTTGTTTACTGTCATATATCCAGAATCTGTCTCATAGCAGATGTTCCATAAATCATTGCTGAATGACTAAATAAGGCCATTGATGGTAGCAGAGAATCCTGGAGCTTACAACCTGTCCCACCAGATGTGACCAGTGGCTCCCTTTTCTTCACAGTCCTGTCTCCCCCAATCCAAACAGCGTCTATGGTGAACCTTTGTTGACGCTTACTATGCTCCAAGCACTGCTCCCACAATTTACCTGTGGTAATCAATTTAATCCTAACAATAAAATCTACAAGGTGGGTATGAATATAGTCCTATTTTACAGATGAGGCAACTGAGGCATAGAGAAGTTAAGCATCTTGCTCAGGGTCACACAGCCTGTAGGTGGCAGAACTGGCATGTAAACCAAGGTAGCTGGGCTCAGAGCCCGCACACCCAGCTGTCAGCTCTCTTGCCTCTTGAAGTGGTGGCCACCCATGACTGAGAACTTCATACTTCCTTCACCCTGTCCCCAAGTGAATATTGGGTTGGCTAGGAGGTCACTATGCTTCTTTCACAAGGATTAAAAAAAGGAAGCTCAGCTCAAGGAAAGAAAGGGTGACGTCAGAGTCTTCACAGCTCAGAGACCATAGATTCATGAAGGGGAGGCAGGGTGGGAGGAGGGCGACTAGCTTGATAGCCAGGTGAGTACACAAGTGAGTGAGGGAAACAGAGAAGGGAAGGGAGGAGGAGCGGGTGCAGAGCCAAGGACTGGATGAGAGAGAGCTGTGGGTGGACAAACACAGGCCATGCCATGTGACCGCAGTAGGTAAGGCAGGGAAAAGTACCAACTTCCAATCACTGCCGAAAGCAAACAAACAAGCGCCACTCACTGAAAAATAATAAAATATGAATGGACAGTAACCCAGGTGGTTCTACAGAAAGATAAAGTGCAGGTAAGTCACCTGTGTGAAGCATCTTAGTAATTACAGAGCAGGAGACAGTGCCTACTTGCGTGAAAAAGAGGACCGCTTGCTTCCCGCAGCAGACATATGGACCTCAGGAGCGGAAATGCTGCCAGTGCTGCTGGAGGAGCTAAAATCAGCTTCACTACCTGAAAAACAACAGGGGAGAGAGAAGCGTGAAGGGAAGGAAACCTGAGAACACGCTGCCCAGTTCTCTGCCTTCCAAGGCCCCTGGCTCCCTGCGTTTGCACTCGAACTCAGCAAGTGGCAAGACTCCAGAGTTCCCGGGCTCTCAGCGTTTGTCTCAGAACAGACAAGAGAAGGCACAAGTACAAGGACATCATTTCATAAACACAGTAAGAGGCACAGGAAGGCTGGTTTCATAAAGAGGCCAGTCTTTCCGAAGACTATCAACAGTGACCCAAGTGGGGGCAGAAATGTGTGCCACCCTGTGACTCAGTCAAATGCTCCCTCAACAATAACATGCTGGCAAAAACTTTAAGCAAAACGAAAAGCATACTCGTCAGTCCAAAAGTAGTTTTGTTTTGTTTTCCCAAGAGAGTTTAGCTTTGGGCTTCTGTAGTCAGCTAGCCATACTTGAATTTGGCACGTTAGCGTCTGCAGATAATCAACCAGTTAGAAGCAGTCAGGAAGAAAGCCTGGGCTCCAGATAACTGCTTCAACCCCGACACTATCTGATTATTGACTTTCTCTGACTGCAGCTGTACTTTTTCTGTCAGAACAGAACCTTAATGAAAAGCAGGAACTGAACATTTCCAAACAGAACGAAAATGTTCACAGTGACAGTGGTGGAACTTCTGAGTTATACTGAAATTTGAAATTTTAGTTTTTTGGAGGGTGGAGGGATTGTTCATTAGTCTACAAAGATCACATTATATTTTGACTACAGACTAGAGTTTGGTAAGTAATTAGAAACATGCTGTGTGGTCAAATAATTAATATAAATTTACTTCTAACAAAAAAGCATGTAGTTCTGAAATAGTAATAGTAATGGAAATATTCCGTGGATTGCCTGGGAAAGTGAAAGGATGTGGAAGAGGCAAGAGAGAACAAGAGGGAAAAAGAAAGAGGATTAAACAAAAACCCCAAAATGAAAATCCACATTCTTTTGGAAAACAAATCTAGGTGTACAATTTTATTTGACCCTGTCTCTCAGCTTCTCCAACACAATTTCTGACTCTTCTGGTCTAGAACCCAGAGCCAGCTCACATTTCTAAGTTGAGGAAAATATGAATATTTTAAATCCCTCGAGTTTCTAACACGCATTGGACAATAATTATCACAATCAAAACTATTTATTGAGCACCTAGTAGGTTCCAAATCTATTGAGATGCTTTCCATTCTTTATACTTTTTGACAACTTTGTACGGCAGGTATTAATTTCACTATTGAGGAGACCAAAGCTGATGTGTCCAAGATGTGTGGATGACAGACGAATCCTGTCCAGGACCAAATCCCAGTATTACTTCTAAGAACTGTGCTGCGTCCTCAGGAAGACGGTGGGAAAAGCAGGACCAAAGCGAGGTTCTTGAATAAATATACACGACCACCTTCCTAACTGGTAAGATGAGCTCTACATGCAAGTGCACGATGTGGCCAGTCTGGCCCACTGGTGAACAGATCCCCTCACTGATGGGCTGTATTAGTTTTGCTAGAGGAGAAGGTAAGCAACAGCAAGGCAGAGAGAGAGAGAAATCACTTCCCCAGCTTCCAGGACCTCTCAGGAAGTTCAGCCTCTTCTAGGAAAGACATCAAGAATGACGTCCAAGCACAAATGACAGTAGTGAATTTCGGCTCCCAACAGAATTCTGGGAGGATTAGGGTAGCAATTTATCAGGATGGGGACGGGCTATTCCTTCTGGATTTCAGAGACTTTGTTTAGTGATATAATGAACTCTAGAAGCTCCTCGAATTTAATTAGTTGGCTCTGAGAAATGCACTGGCTAAAAAAAAAAAAAAAAGAAAAACAAAAGAAGAAACGAAATGCACTGGCTAAATTGTAGTATTTGACAGTCTCAGGGATTCATAATTGGTAGTAGTATCCAGGAACAGAGTAGTCCTGACAGCCTAATTCAACCAGCCTTGTCTGCTAGTAAATGATCAGGTTGGTTATCAAATGATAAAGATGGATGATTTTCAAAAATAGATACTGGGGTTGCTGTCATCAGGTTTAAGATACTATTTTCTAATGTAAAATTATTACTCTGAGACATCCCATGTTCATCTTTAAAAGATACACACAAAGCCATCAATTGTAATTTAGCGGCCTGCATAAAAATGGAAATTATGGAACAGAAACAGGTAATTGCTGAAAATCCACTGTTACCTCATGATGCCTTTGGTCTCTGGTAATTATGTACTCTGAACTGAAGGGACAACTTTGTTCTACACATTATTGCTTCTGGAACTAAATATGTTGACTTTTATGTATTTGCAGGGCCTGAGATCACGTTGTTCTGTACTTTTCTAACTTATCTTCTGCCCATATGAAAAAGATTAGAAGACTCATTCAGGGTACCCAGCAGCTGCATTCAGGACTATCTGAGTAAAATGACAGGGAAAAATGCATATGCTACTTCTCAGCTATTTCAGTTTATGATTTGAAAAAAAGAGAAACTATTTCCAGTTTGATTAATATAATGCAAAGACAACATATTCTTTTTAAGGCATACACAGAAAAGTCCATTTTACTTCATCAACTGACATACTCTCTCCATTTGCTATGCAAGATAACTAAGAGGTAGGCTGGAGACCTGAAAACTCTCCGTTTATCTATTGGCACCAAAGATACAAGGGAAGAGAGGCAGTCTTTATTCATTTCATTTAAACAGTGTATGCAACCAGGTTACTGTTGTGGGTGCTGTAGTTCAATATTCTTTTAGGTTACTGAAATCTTACAAATCTTCACATTAAAAATATAGGCCCCAAGTCAGGCAGCCTGAGTTCAAATCCCACCTCCACTGCTTACTAGATGGAGGACTTTAGGCACGTTACTTCAGCTTTCTGTGCCTTAGTTTCTTAATCTGTGAAATGGAGGTGATAATTATAGCACCTGCCTCATAGAGTTATTGTAAGCAATGAATATATACATATATGTATACACACACACAGAGTATATAAATAAACTTGATCAACATTGTAAACTCTCAATAAATGTTAGCTGTTGTTATTATTTTGAAGAGGTTAAAAGACAACTTTTATTATATAATACACTTCCTTTGTAGAAAACTTGAAAAATAGCAATGATACAGAGGGGAAAATGTAGTCTATAATTCCAACACCAAAAGTATAACAACAGGTAACCTTTTGATATACATCTATTCAGCATTCATACTTAATACAGTATCATGTAACCTAATTGTTCTTTTAATATGTGAATATCTTGAAAACATACCACATTTTGTTTTATTAAATCAATGAATATGTAGGTTATGTCTGATTTTCCAATTATTAGTAACAAACACTATGTGCCAAAAATTATCCTAAGTATCTTTTACATAGCAAGTCACTTATTTCTCATGATAGTACAGGGACATGTACTATGAGGTAGGGACAATTATCAGGCCCTTTTACAGATAAGGCAGAGGAGTTGAGTGACTCAACCAATAAGAAGTTGAGCCGGGGGCGGCCGGTTAGCTCTGTTAGTTAGAACACGGTGCTCTGAACAACAAGGTTGCTGGTTCGATCCCTACACGGGCCACTGTGAGCTGTGCCCTCCACAACTAGACTGAAACAACTACTTGACTTGGAGCTGATGGGTCCTGGAAAAACACACTTAAATAAATAAAAGTTAAAAAAAAAAAGTTGTGCCAAGATTGGAACCCATGTCGCCTGACCCCAGGGTCTACGTTCTTAAACATAGACTTAATGTTCAATGGATATCCTTGTGCATGCAAATTTATATCCTTGCCTGCTTATTTCTTTAGAATACATTCCTAAAATTAGAAATCTTAAGCCAAAGAATATGTTCAATTTAAAGACTTTTAATATATATTCCATAGGGATTTTTTTGGATGACATCAGCCTAAAGCAGTTTTGTGGTCAAGAGTGTTTGTCCCCATCTATCTGTGTGTAGACACCCAACTGGTAAATCTCTGAGGTCAGAGGGAAACAATAGTGTGGGAAACACTGACAAAGTACGGGAAACAATATTTGGCTGTTGAAGAGTTGTGCTTGCAAAGCTGGAGGGAATTTAAAATATATGCATAGCCAAGTCATCCTCAATATAGTCTTTGTTCCTTATCAATAGTGTCTTCAATCAGCTGCTGCGGTTGGTGGAGCAGGACTCCAGGACTGAACGTGGAAGATATCGTGATGACCTTACAGATATCTTGTGGTGCCAGTCGTGGTGATTGACCATCCTGCAGCAGAAGGCATTTTCCAACTATCAGAATTTCCATGCAGAAATCCTGGTGGTTTTCTGTTTGCTAGAATTGCTAGATTCTCTTGAGAGCTATTACTTTAACTCGTAATGTTAGGGGAACAAGCATTCTGCACACGGGATGGTGAGGCCAGGAATTAGAGAAAGAAGGAAACGTGGAAACAAAACAGAATATGTGCAAAAACTGATAACTAGACTTATTTTTTTAAAAATCACTGCCTGTGATCTGGTCTCTTAGGACGTTATTATTTTTTCCTGCTTTCAGGATACTGTGGAGGCCTCATATATCAGGGCGTCACAGGCCTCTCAGAACAGAGCAATCCTGATGTCCACAAAGCTGTATTAAGCCATTCTAAACCAGGGATCGAAGCAAGCCCAAACCCTCCTTTAACCTTAAGGTGTAATCACAGAGCTATTAAATTAATTCAGTTGGCCACCTATATCCCCATCTCGAATAGAGGCAGCAAATTAAAAAAGAAAAACAAAAACACACAACAAACCAACCAATCCCTCATCCCTTCATCTTCTCATCCCCCATCCCCACACACAGATACACAGATCTTTTATTTAAAGGTCTCTGGGGAGGAGAGATGAGCCATTTTCACTGAAGCCAAGCAGAGCTATTAGGGAGCAGCTGGGGCAGTGGACAGATGTAATTATAGAAGACACTATAAAAGCTACTCTAAAGTAGACTCAGTAGGATTGACTCTTTCTTAGCTGCAAAGCTTTGGGGGGCCTAGTTAGGGAGTCAAAAAAATGCTTCACAGACTAAAGAGGACTTTTGTTTCAGTTTTTGCAAACTATTCCGGAACCCACTATAGATGTTTATCTCAGAAAACGAACATTTCGTCAAAAGGGTCAATGAATTGAAAATATATAGAAAGGTTTTCTTGCATTTCAGAACAGAAGTTTTCCTCAAAAATTGCAAACATCATTTCGATTTAAATCGTAATTTCAGAAAAGATTTATCTTCACTCTAATTTATGCGCAATGGATGGTGCTGTGATAAACTTAACAGCACATGTGTACACATTTAAAAACAAAAAGGAAGTTCACATTTAAAGTATTTATTAGTGAATAGTTTTGTATTAATACATCTACATAAAAATAAAACTGTTTATGGGAAAATAGCAGCCAAAAAGAATACATTTAAAGAAATTATTTACAACATGTGATAGATAAAGGGTTAATGGCCATAATTTACCAAAAGCTTATACAAATTTGAAAAAGAAAACCTAACAGTAAAATGGGCAAAGGACATGAACAGGCAGATGACCAAAAAAATGAAGAAAAACAAACGACCAGTATACGTGAAAAGCCATCCAATTTCACTTACAACATTAAAAATGTAAATGAAAACAAGGAGATTGTCTTCATCAGATTAGCAAAAAATTAAAAGTCAAAGTTTGCTAATACTGGTTCTGTTAAGAGTGTGAGGAAACAGGCACTCTTATAAGAGTTAGCGAGAGTGAAACAATGCAACATGCATAAAAAGAAAACTGTACTGCTAGGAATTTATCTGAAAAGACAACCTAATTGTTTATCAACTAGGACTCTGTAATCATGAAAAGGAGTGACATGAACCTGTGTGTGCTGAGAAGATCTGGAAAACTGGTTGTTGGATGAGAAAATCAAGATGAAAAATAGTGGGTGTCTTTTGTGTAAAACCTTTAAATAAAATATAACCTGCTATTTGCATAGAACCCTTTTCTGGAGGAACTAAAAAAGATCTGTTAACAGTGGTTTCCCTTGGGAATGGGACTGTGGGGCTATAAAGAGATTCTTATTTTTATATTATCTTTCTGAGCCATTTAGCTTTTCTAATCATGTGCATATTACTCATTATAAAAAATATGAATAGGGGTACAATGCAATTATGGACAATTAGTTTTTCTTTAAAAAAATTCAAATTTTTTAACAGAAAATTATTTTATAATAAAAGTAATTACACATATAATGTAGTGGGCTTTGGAGTCAAGCTACATGGGTTCAAATCATGGCTCTTTGTGGATCCTTGAACAAGTTATTTACTCTCTCTCTGCCTTAGTTTCCTCATCTGTAAAATGGTGATGATGCTATTAATAGTAAGTATTGTTAAGGGATTGTGGGAACTAGATAAAACATGAAAAAAAATTAGAACAGTGCCTGGCACATAGCAAACACGCAGTATATGTTAGCTTTTATTATTTCTAGTTAGAACTACGTGGGGTGGGGTGGTGGTGGTGCAGTGGCTAAAGGGCCAGAAGAGGGATTTCAAACACCTTTCCCTTAAAAAGCCTCACAATAGGAAATGCCTTATTTCACTTATGTCATACATTTTTATAAACACCCTTTACAATAGGTAGCTTTTCCTTAGCCATTCTTCAGTGGAGAGCATTTTTCTATTTCTTACTGTGTGTGTGTGTGTGTGTGTGTGTGAGAGAGAGAGAGAGAGAGAGAGAGAGAGAACAAAACAGAGTATGTCTACAGATCTATGATCCCAAACAAACTCCACAAGGCCTCCTCCAAAAACCTCTAGAGTTGCTCCTGGGTTAGAACCCTGCCTTCAGAAAGCTCCAGGGAAATCACATAGGATCACAACAGCTCAATCTTCGCAGAGGTCAGTCCCCGGAGTCAGGTAGCTTTGAAGGTCTGAGAAAGGGAGGGAGCGAGCGTGGGAGAGGGGGCCCAGCAGGGTCAAGAACAACTCCACCTATTTCAGTCCTTTTGTCTTGAGTTGGCTCAGCTACCTGTCCTGGCAGAAATACAGGCAATCCACCTACCGACCAAGAAAGTAAATGAAAGAAATGATAAAGGGTATAAAGGGACTGGACTGCATGAAGTGAGGAAGTGAAAATTTCTAACCAGGGCAAAAGGTTTGTTAATTGCCCACAGGGACCCAGGATACATCTAGTTTCACTCTCCTTGCTTTGGGGAAGGAGAATGGTGCTGTTTGGCTTTGTGAATGATCACGCAACCTCCCTGGGCCTGTTCTCTTCATTAGTAATAAATAAATATGTGGCCCTGTCAATTTACCAGAGATGGCCAAGAGAACGCTGGAGAAGAGATAAATCAGTTCAACCAGAGGTCAAGCAGATGCCTCTAGCATTTTCCAGTGCCCCTGCCATGCACTACCCAGCATCACCAGACGGAGGCACCCACCTGCAAATTCATACACCAATAAGCTAAACCTAAAGAAGGCGCTGTAAAGTTTGGCTCCATCTCTCACTAGTTATGTGTTCTTGGCCAAATAAAATCTCTAAGCCTTTATTTATTGATGTGTGTGTGTGTGTGTGTGTGTGTGTGTGTGTATAATAAATTAACCTTTAAAATATATCTATAAAAGGTTAATTCATTTGACAAAAATTTACTATGCATCTGCCACGTGTCATGTGTCAGGCCCTGCTCTGGGTGGATTAATATTCCTGCCTCGTAGGGTTGTGAAATTGAAATGAATAAAAGTGAAACGCATGGGGAGTGTGTGACATGCTCATAAACATTAATCTCACAACTATTATTAAAAATGCAATGATTCCTAAACCTTACTATGTATAAGGATCACCTGGGAAGTTGAATAATAGTGCAGAATCTGGGCAACATGCATAGAAATTCCAGGTCTGAAGGTTTGGGGGAACCTAGGAATCTGCATTTTTAATAATTCCTCTAGATGGTTGTGCAGTACGTGATCGTGGGCCATGTTGTGAGGAAGAGAGCGCCAAAGATAAGAGCCTCTGGACTCTCTTTCCAGGTGCACTCAAATTACAAGGCTTTCCTTAGTGAGAAGTGGAAGGCGAGTGAGCAGAAGTCAAGGCAGATAGGCAACCAAAAAGGAGAGTTAATTCACAGGCAAAGTACACAGGAGAGAAGAGTTTAGTTTACCGAGTGACCTGTCTTCTTATAGCTTTCCAGAAACACTTTCCTGAGCTAAATGCATGTTTACAGGATTGGAGGGGAAACAGGGACATGGAGAAGGCACAGGTTGTTCAAAATTGGGCATTTCCAGCCAAACTCATGCACACAAATGTTGGTTTGCTTAGCAATTGAGCCATAGTTTGAAGTCCTCATAATCCTGTTTTAAAGAGGAAGCGTCAACCAATTTGGAGTTGGGGGTGTCAAACACCATTCGGCAGAAGGAAACACCTCACAATCCAGCATGTTCTCCATTTGGGTTATTCCATCAGCCCTAACCTGCTGCAAATGGCCGATGCATCCATGGCTGACTTACTGAATGCCACCAAAGGACCCATACAGGCAGGCATCGTCACCCACAGTGAATCAGCATTGGGCACGAGCCCTGCGGTAGGTTGGCTAGAGGGGCAGACCTCTCCCCCGCTGCCTTTCACTGAGCAGGTCTGGGAAGGGTTTCATCCAGGGGCCATGAACTTCATCCATATGGATTATCTTAGGGTCCTGGTAATAACAAGAGCAAAACCTCCTTGAAGAGTTGTACAGACTCAAACATGTTCCTTATCTTTGATTTCTTGCCAAATGTACTGAACTGAACTAAATTTCTGCCCCTTTGAAAAGCTAGCTGGAGAGCCTACTGTTTCTATTTAAGGAGACGTGTTTATCCAGTGTTTACCAAAATGAGGTGCCAGCCCTCCATGTCTGGCAGGAAAACCTAAATCAGGGAAAAGCAGCACTCGAGGTGCTGGTGGTGGGTGCAGAGCAGGGCTGTCTTTGTGGGGGGAGTTAACAGATCAGGAAGGAGGTGATGAAGGGGTGGGAGAGAGAGATGGAGACTGAGATGCCACCAACACTAAAAAGTGTTGGGCAGGGCTAGGCGAGGATTGTCTGCGACTTTAAGTCTAGAATATAAAGGAGAAGGACAGGATGGGTCTCTTTTGAAATCACCTCGTTTTCCACTCTTCTCAGTAAGGTGGTGCTGTGTGCAAGCAGTTAGAGACCATGAATGGAACAAAACACCCACTTGCTGGGAAAAAGATGACAACATTTACAACTTGCTGCAGAGACACGCAACAAGGATGCTAAAGCAACATTTTTTTCTGTTTTTAACCTTGCTTCAGTCCTTTAAGTAATTATATATATATATATATATATATATATATATATATATATATATATATTTTTTTTTTTTTTTAATTGACTCTAAGACCTAATAGCCTTCAGTGCCTCCCCTCATCCTCGTCACCACTGTCACCACCATGTGACAGCCTCCAGGGTACCCCATACATATATGCTCTCCACAGACAGGTTCCTTTCCACCCTGGGCAGCAGCACCAGGTGTGTCACGACCCACAATCTACACTGAAGTCGGGTCTCACACCTGGATCACCCCCTTGACTTTCTCAGCAGCACTGACCACCTTCACTCCATTTCACAGTCTTCCAGAGAATGATATCACTGGATCTCTCAGCACTCCTGACGTCCTTTCATCACCCATCACAAAAACTAGAATATTGACACTAGCTTACGTCTACCTCCCTCATCCTTTTCCCTGTTCACAAATCCCTCACTTTCATTTTTTACAAAGAATTGTCACATGTTTATGTATTCCTAACAAGTAGACTTATTTTGTTTTCTATAACAGGTTTATATATATATATATATATATATATATATATATATATATATATATAATCGTTTGAGATAATTTTCAAAATTATATTGCTGAAATTATCCATATAGTTGTAGTGCCCACATTTGACTGCTATATAATATTCCGTTTGTATGACTTATACCGTAATTTATTTATTCAGCCTCCGAATGATGAAAAAAATGAGTTATGTTACTCATCTAGCTAGATTTTCCATTCTGATAAACATCTATTTGTATTTCCAGAGACACAAGTCTCGCTAAGAAATAAATTAAAAGAGTAAATCCACTTTTATGTAACGTTTTCCCTAGGCAAAAAGAAATGCTCTGTGTATCATTTTTTCTTACACCCCTTCCTTCTCATTGTTCTGGAGAATCAAGAGTTAAAAGTAAAAACAGAATCTCTGCATTCCCCTTCCCCCATTTTAGCATCCAACATGCCTTAAGGTGACCCGTCCTATCCTACTATCCTACGTCCTATCCTACTATCCTATCCTACTATCCTACGGTTGTTCTGACCCTGAGTAGCCCTAAAAGATCAGGAATTACCTGATGTCCTGTTGAGTCTGGCTTAGGTCACTCCATGACCTTTCCCCTTAGCCTTGGCAATGAGACCAGCCCATGAATGTGAGAAACTGACCCAGAGTTACCTAATTATGCCTATAACCTCCCTGAGGGAAGAAACCCTGTCCTAAGGCGGGGAAGAAAAGGACAGGGGGTGCACCCTCGTGAGTATGTGCTACTGTGTTCCCTCCAAAATAAGACCTTACCAGAAAATAAACTCTAGCATGATTTTTCAGGATGACATCCCCTGAACATAAGCCCTAATGTGTATTTTGGAGCAAAAACTAATATAAGACCCAGTCTTCTTTTGGGGGAAACATGGTAGTGCTTAACGAAGCCCAGAATTTGGTAAAGTCCCTCGTTCTAAAGCTAACCTCTGTGCTTGAGTCATGAGTAAGGGAAATATCTGTTTTAAACTAGTCCCCACTATTTCAGAGAAGGGGAAGCAACTGTGTAATTGTCTATATTTGAAAGCCACTGCTCTGCTTCAGAAACGTGAAAGCCAAAGTAAAGATTTCTGTCTTCCGATTTGCATCTATGCATCTACCTTTTAGATCCAACGTTTGTTGCTTCAAAACGCCCCGTGAATTTAAAAAACTAGGTCTGTGGAGCCAATTAGGCAATTATAGGGTAGATTTTAAACCATCCTTTGCTCCTAAATTCACCAATCATCTTCTCATTCCTTATGGCAATGGTCCTCAAAGTATGGTCCCAAACAGCAGTACAAGGCTTCACCTGGGAACTCATTAGAAATGCAGCTTCTCAGACCCCACCCCAGACCTGTGGAGTCAGTCATTCAGGGGGCAGGGTTGGGGCTCAGTAATCTGGGTTTTAACAAACCTTTCGGGTACCTACAGTTTGAGAAGCACTGCTCTAAGACACCCTCTGACTGAGACTACCTCATGTGACATCTTCCCGGATGGCTGCCTCTGTGAAACAGGACAGCCGGCTTGACTGGGATTTAAAATATAGCTGCACACCAAAGTATACATTTTGGGAGTCGTTTTTACACATTTCACATTCAAAATGAGTCCATTTCTTAATTTACTTGGCATAATACTGAGTGTCACTAAACCATGCTTCATCTAACTGACAATACATATTTAACAGCTGTGGTTAAAAAGCAGATTCTAGCATTGGAGGGTTCCAAGTTCTGACATCTGATGTGTAATGGCGTCAGACGACAGTGTGACCTCAGGCAATTGCTTCATCTCTCTATGCCTCAGTTCACTCACTCTAAAAAGAGATCACATGGGATCACTGAGAATTAAATGACCTAATTGGGACTACTGTAAGTGCACAATAAATATTCATCATTTATAGGCCTACTTATCCATGTGTTTGGTATGTGTTGGTAAACACTAAATTTCTCTAAGAATTCTTGCATATGAGTACCACAATGTGTATTAATTTTTAAGTACTGTGACTTAAGAAGGTGAAGTGTTTATTGCATGATTAAATTCTAACACAAGTGATAAATTTATTATAGGTGAGCTGGCTTCCCTCAGCACTGGTCAGAAATGGTCTATGATATTCACACACTATTCAATGTGCTTTACGTATATTCTCATTTAATTCTCACATCAAGCTTATTAGACAAGTACAATTTTATTCCCATTTTACAGATGAGAGAACGGGTGCCTTGCTGAAGGTTACACAGTTCTCACAGTGATGCTGGGATTAGAAGGTGGGCATTTAGGCTTGAGAAATGCCACAATAACAAACACATCAACATATACCTTAAACACTAAGAACGCACACCTGCATGGAACTTCAAGAGTTGGGGAAAATTTGTTTCCCCCGTAAGTATTTGCTTGTTCATGCAAAGGGCTTGCTGAAGCCTTTAAAAACGTGTTTATAAAGCCTGCAGCGGGGGTTTTAACAAGATTATCACTGCTCTGCTCTGCACCACTCACCAGACGGTGCAGCACTGGTGAACACCAACTACACTAGCAAGGAGAGTGCTCTTTTTTATAGCACGTTCACCCTTGGGGCTGAGCCCATTCACCTATTTTCAACAGAGATCATAGGACTGACTCTTCATTCTTAAATGAAAAGTTAACATATTGTGAATACACTTGAAAGAAGTATTGCAATTTAAAAACATCTGACAGAAAGGAGATTTTCATGGTGCTGTCTGAGGACCACCTCCATCAGTGTCGCCTGTACTATTTGCTGATAATCCAGATTCCGGACTCATACCTCAGATCTGCTGACTGAAATTTCCTCAAGTCATTTCCATAATCCACATTTTTACAAAAATGTTCAGGTGATCTTTTAGGCACACTAACGTTTGAGAACTACTAAAAATCACTAATTTCAATATTCAATTGCAGCCACCTGCTCCAATCTATGTGTTTACCGTGTTTCCCCCAAAATAAGACCGGGTTTTATATTAGTTTTTGCTCCAAAAGACGCATTAGGGCTTATTCAGGGGGTGTCATCCTGAAAAATCATGTAGGGCTTATTTTCCAGTTAGGTCTTATTTTCGGGGAAACACAGTAGTAACTTCATGATCAGTCTGCTTCTTCCCATCCCGAATGCTCCACCCCAAGCCATCATCATTTCTCACCTGGAATTATGAAACAGTCATACACTGTGTCCCAGCTGCTCCTGTGGTCCCGAGTGCTCTATCTTCCTCCCTGCTCCGGAGCATAAATCTCATTAGGTGATTCCCCCGGTGAAACCCTTCCATGGCACCCCATGTCCTTAAGATAAAGCCTGAACTCCACAGCATGATTTAAAAGCCCTTCATCATCTCTTCTGCCTGCCACTCCTGCATCCCCAGCCAGTGGAACCATTTCCTGAAAGCAGCACAATACTCTCTAAGGACCCAATATTTACACATGCTCCTCCCTCTACCTGGATTATTTCCCTGTCCCTCTGGGCCTGGCTAACTACTACCTGTTCTTCAGGTCTCAGGTTAGCCTCCATCTTCAATTCCTTCAGGAAGGGATGAGGTGTCCCTCCTTGAAGCTCTCCCCTCACTGAGAATTTAACAAGCATGTATCACACTTCACTGTAATGTCTGTTTTCAATTTCCCAGCACGTTGTCAGCTCCTTGAGGGCTGGCTCATCATTGTATTCCAGGGTCTAACGCAGCATGTAGCACATAGTAGGTGCTATCACCTAGAAAGATTTCAAAGTATTAAAGTTTCCTCCACTCTTGGCATTCAGCAATGGCTCCTAGAAAGGCTTTCTATTGAGTTACCTTCCTTTTTCTCTCCCTTTAGGCTGGGTTGACAGCCTAGTGACGTTTATAATTAGGATAAATATTCCCTCTACTCTCACCTTCATTTCATAGGCCAAGTCTCTTAAAACTCAAGTTTTTAGCCCAAACCTTAGCATGCAAAAAGCATGCAGCCTGGGAAGACCTCTGTCTTGTTTTCCACTGTGTCCCCAAAGCCACGCACAGTGCCTGGCATATAGGAGACTCAGATTTACTGAGTGAGGAAAGAAAAGTACTGAAAGCAATTACAGATACATTTGTGGAAACAGCACCACTAATTTTTGAGATATCACAAAGGAAGGAGGTTGGAGATGGACAGAAAGCATACAGGTTATCAAAGCAGAGAAAAAAAATAAATTCTGGAGATTATAAAGTGTTAAGTTTGGTACTGATGTCCAGTAAAATTGTAGAAAATTTCCCTTAGTAAGGCAAATAGGAACAGCGAGAGTTCACTGAGAATCAGACAGGAAAAACAATTCTCACTTCCTTTTCTGATGGAGTTATGATTGTGGGCTGCCACATAAATTACACACGTGGGATTCAGCAGGAACTTAGTGAAAACACTTAGGAGAGTCTTACAAACATGGCTGGCATGTGCACTGGGTGACAACACAGTTCAGTACCCAAAGGAGGTCGACCAATGGATTGTTTGTCAACCTCCAGGGAAATCTCTAGGAATGTGTCACCTGGCTCAGTCCTTGTCCTTTTCCTACTTAACATACTTCATTAATGACAGGAATGAAAACACAGCAGGCATGGTGTTGACAGCAGACTACATATTACACAAGCCTGGAAGGGATAACTAATACAATGAATGACAGAGTCAGATACTAATGTTACTAGCCGCTGTGTACTAACAGTCAAAGCTGTCAAGAACTCTGCATCTGCTCTTTTTCCTTCAATCCTTCCTCTCAAAGACATACAGGTTATAGACGAGGAAACAGGCGCTGACTGGTAGTGAGATTTGCCTCCAGTCCCAGAGCTACTCAACAGCAGAGCTGGCTTTCCTCTTTACCCATTCTGCTTGGCATCTCATGAGCAGAATTCACAAAGATCTAAGAACTGGAAACCAAGATGGTCTTCAGATTATTCAGCTCAGTCTATTTCAAGTGTGTATCGAACCTTGCACATGCTAAGGCACTGAGTGCGGGGTGGGAGTCATCAAGAAGTACAGCTCTGGTGCTCACAGATCCTTTCAGGAGAAGAGCTTCACAGACAAACAACTAAGATATGAGGCAGGACATGATGAGTGCAATACAGAGAGAGGGCACGAAGGGCACACAGAGGAAGAAGTGCTCTCAGCTAGGGTGAGGGGAGAAGGGCAGGGATATACTGGGGAAAAGATGACACCTGAGATGGGCTTTGAGAACCAGGAAGAATATGAACAAGCGTTGGGGGTGAGGAATGAGCAGACCTTAGGTGAAAGGGAATGCCATCAACAGAAATATGGAGGAAAACACCACAGGGAATATTTAGGACATACTGAATCCCTTGTTTGTCTGGAATATAGTGACCAGATGAGAAAAGGCAGCCAGGAAGGTAAGTTGTACCCAGAGCTGAAGAACAAGAATGCTATGCTAACGTGACTACATGAAAGGTACTATGTCAAGGGCATTGACTCTGAAAGCAAGAAGGAGCCATGATGAGTTTTGAACAGGGTGGACATACGAACAGAGTAGTGCTTTATGGAGAGGCTGAGGCAGCAATATCTGGAGGAGGGATGGAGGCTGGAAGGCAAGGCAGGTCACTGTCATAGTTAGGAAATGGGCTGTATAGTAGCGGGGAGAACTCAGATCATGGAGTGCCTTTCCACATAGCTCTTAGGTTCACAAAATTAACTGCATAAGTTCAAAATCACTTAAAACCCCAGGTGAATGAAAAGACTTAAGAGTAAAAGCATAAAGTAATTTAAACATTAAGAAACACCTCATCTTGATTGCAGTGCTAAGGGCATAAAAGAACAACTGAAAGAAGGTAGCATGTATATTTTCTGTACAACCAAAAAGCAGAAAAACAAACAAAAGAGGAATTATGTCCACCAAATGAAAGGAAAAAATGTCTCTCATATTGCCTGAGGACTATGTGAAAACTTGAATAATCTAGTCACAATGGATTGAGGTACTCCAAGATCAATGCTAAATTTACCACTGTTGAATCAATCGTTAATGCAAATATTTATTTGCAAGCACAAACGTCAATAAAATAAAACAAATAAGCTGGGTAAATTCTGGCAATTTCTTGCATCTCTATAGAGTGTTAGAACAAAAGTAAATGGAGAAATGGAAAGCCTAGTGTGGTTTGTTTTAATTCAGACATATGTTCAAGGAACTAACTTAAGAATCGGGGAGGAAGGGGGATGAAGTCACATGAAAATGTTTCCAGGAGAAGGCCTGGCAACACAACAGAGAGAATTCTGGATCAGGGGGATGGGCTTGGAGGAAAACAGGTGCAAGGCAGGTGGAACAGCTTCTGCCCTCCTGCCCTGGGACACCTGTTCAAGGCCCTGGGAACCTAGCGCCTGTCCAGGGAGGGGACTTCACCTTGGACACTGCACTCCTACTGTGGCCTTCGGGAGCTGGGTACCCGGTGGGGACAGACAAGGCATTCTGCAAGCCAGCTGAGCTTCCAGCAGCAAGCTTTAGCACTTCACCTCACACCATTGTTTATCAATTGGAAACTATTTGAACTCCCAAGCTGCTGAACAAAATGTTTCTGAATGTCCCCCTGAACAAATTCTCTACTGATTCTGCTTGTGTGGTTTAGAGCATTTGAAAAGAATGAAGCATACCCACGATTAGATTATGTTAGATTATGCTCCACACACCAATTATGCTCTGCATTTCCATGGACTTGTTTAATGGAACCTTCCCCAGGATCTCAACTCAATGTGACATCTGGCACAGATCAGACATTCCCAGGCCAACCCTTTGCTTGCCCAGCGACTCTGCCCCACCCCACCCACAAGCTGACTTTTAAATTCAAGTGTACTCAATGTTCTCTATTCCCTCCACCCCTCAATGTTCTATGAAAAACCAAACTGGAATGGAACAGCAAAGCAGACCACGACAAAACTATTAAGGCCACTCTCTTTAGGATCACTGGAGAGGGGAACGCAGTCAAATGGAGACAATAAGTAGGAAGTAGTAGTTTGGAAATATCTCTACACAACTAAATAGTATGTGACTAATTCTGTAACCTATAGCGATAAGTACCCCGCAAAAGACAAAACTAACCAGGCTTAAAAAGAACAAACTCACTAAAGTTAAATTCCAATATCGCCTTGACATATAGACTCATAAACATACCTTCTAGGCTCTGGGGCATATCCATCCATTCATAAACACCTGGTGTGCACCTACTAAGTTCTAGGCAGTGTGCCAAGTATGGAAAACACAGAGGCAAAGAAAACATGGCTCTGTGTTTAAATTTTGCCATTGCGTTCCAACATATTTCTTAGGGACGCAGACCTCAGGTGATAAAACGATTTTTAAAGATCAAAGAAATGATAAGATACACATTTCAATACAGTGGTTACTTCTGGGGGGACACAGAGAATGAGATCTGGGAGAGCCCGCCGGCAGTTTTGGTGGTGGTGGTAATTCTCAAAGTGAAAAGCAGGGTCACAGTGCTTCATTATTATATCGCATGGTTTACATACATGACATACATTCTTTTTCTGCATCACGTTATATATAATATTTAAAAAGAAATGAAAGAGGCAGCAAAAATGAACTTAAAAGATAATAAAAGGATAAAGAAAGAGAGAGTGAGAACAAACACATGAGCCGTGTCCTATTGAGGCTCCCATTCTAGCTGAGAAGAATCATTTAAAAAAAAATCATTAAATACAACATGGTAACCATAACAATAGAATTTGAAACAAACAAACAAACAAACAAACTCCAATTACACAGTATTTAAGTTAACTGCAATGGCATGCAAAGTTCAGATCCTCAAGTGTCTTTGCATTTAAACCTGGTTTTACCCTTTAGAAGTGTCAATACAACACTATGTTCCCTGGGTGGCATCCTGGACCCCCAAAGTCTGGGTTCCATGGTCCTCCTCAATGGTGCACTCATGGGACCCTGTGCTTCCCCCAAGAACACATCACACAGGAGCCCCTCCCCCTGCTTTACTGTTGCACCCCAGTGTCTGGCTCACTGCCAGGTGCATAATAGATATTTGTTGAAAAAAATAAATGAGTAGTGTTACTAGGTCCAGTTTTGTTAAATGGTGCCTGAGACTGGAGAGACAACGCAGGGTGGAAATGCTAAGTTGGCAAATCCCATGCAAAACTCAAGAATGCTCTGGCTTTGCACAGACAAAACCCCTTCACTGTCCCTTGTAAGCTGGGCTTGGCAGGATACCAGACGACAGCACCGCCTGCAGACCCTAACCCACTGTTCTGTGTGCGCCAGCGCTTCTCAGCCTGTGGCTTAGATGCTTCACTTCTTCCACCAACTACTAGGGGAAAAGCATTAGGTATCAGGCAGTAACAGTATCAGGTTCAGGCACAGCCTCTCGACAACAGTCAAGCCCGCCAGTAGTCTCAGCAGAAATCAGATCTTCCTGGCAGAGGCTTGCAGGGCCTGCCTATCTCAGCCACGGGGGTCAGGACCAGAAGCCAAGGACTCGGGAAGATGCAGTTTCTCTGAACAATGTTGCCACCACACAAGACAAGGGGCACCCCTCCCTCTGAAACCACCATGAACTCCCTTCTGATGAGAAAGAACTCGGCAAACAGAAAGGTTAACCGAGACCTCAGAAGGATATGGCTCACAATTTGTGACAGCAGCAGCAAGGACCTAACGGACACTTGACACATTGTGCACCATCAGAGCATGTGCCTGTAGGACAGACAACAGTGGAACAGGAAGTGGGGCATTACTGTGGTCACAGACCCACATAGATAAAAGGTCACCATGGCAGTGGGGATGGTGCTAAGAATTTAATTTTTGCCTTGAAACAAGGCTTATTCTAGGTAGATTAGCTGAGGGACATTGCATCTGAAACAATGTTTAGCAAAATAGATTTAGCATTTATGGACATACATGGATTGCAAGTTCCCAGCCTCTAGATATCTCATTTTAAATCACATCTTACAAAGGTCCTCCCCTTTTCCCATTCAAGTGAGGTGGTATAGTCCCTGTTGCACATGCCATGTACTTTCCAAGGCAAACAGATGGAAGAGAATATGCCAGAAAGAAGAAACGGAAAATGAAAATGACATTGAAATAAAAATAAAGCTGCAAAATATAATCTGGGTCAACTCTTCATGCGTTTGAAAGTCAGCACCAGCAAGCTCTGCACATATGGCATTGGTTTTATATTTTTCTTGGCTCAGATGTCACACAGGATTAGTGCAAAAGGAAAAATCCCAGCATGGGGTCTATTTTTATACAGATTAATCAATCATTTCTCATCTCTTCCTCTCCCATCATTCCCCAGACTTTCAACTTCATGAAATTACTCTCTTTATAAAATATGTCATTCAAGGCACTCTGAACGGAAATCCTTTCAGGAAAGGAAGAAAGCTTAAAATTTGAACCTAGATTTTTAATTGTCACATTTTTAATTTGTTATAAATATTAACCGACTTAATGCTACGGCCTTGCCCCTTTTATCTTACATATCCATTGTGTTAGTGGCAGCAAAATTAATTGGCAAACATTTTATTACATACGTGTGGAGCGATTTAGCAAAATCATACAGCCACAGATTTGAAAACAGAAAACTATGTATCTCTCATATTTTGTTAGCTACATTTTCATATACATGGAATGCCATAATCTCCATTGGAATGCCAAGCACATAGTTAGGTTTGTAGTAAATATTTGATAGGAAATTTGATAGACTGAATGGAACCAAACCAAAGAATGGTTCAAGATGATAACTACAGCCTCCCTTGACTATTAATACAAGGCATTGTAAAAATGATGCTTATAGTAATCAAAATACAATAGCAGGTAATACTTATTGTATGCTATCTGCCATTGATGATGTCATTGAATTTTCAAGGCAACCTTGTCATAGGTACTATTATTCCACTATACAGATGAGAAAACAACATTGGAGAGGAGATTCAGATATTTTGAGGTTGGAAAAAATCCCATACTATGCTGCTTTTCAGAAATGGGCATGAAAATTAATCACAGACACATAGAAAAAGAGAAATGAGACCTTATTATTACTAATGAGGTAAAAAACTTTAGGGAAAGTGTCATCAACATTGTTTCCAGATCTCCAAAACCATCACCTCTACAGGTTCCTCATGCACTCTTGTTTATTGGCTGCTCCTCTCATGAATGAAAATTATATATTTAAAATATTAAGACAATGACCTAAAGCTTGATCCCAGTGACAAAGTCAGAACCAGAGTAATCACCATCACAGTCACATGCACAAAGGATGGTACCTTTTCACCATTTTGGGGCAATTAAAATTGAGCCATGACTAACAGTTGGAAAAGATGACGACGTCTCAACAATTGTCTTTCACCTGAATGGTCATGAGTACAGAAAATAAAATAAATTTACAATCTAGCCTAATACTCTGTACTCACTCTTTTATGTGATTAAAATGAATCTCTCTTATACCAATATAATACATGTTTCGCTTTTTGTTTAGAGCTCCACCTGTCTACTGTGGACAGTCTAAATTTTACACAATTTTAAAGTTACTGAACTAGAGTTGGGGTTACCGTATGTGTAGTATTTCTTTTGTTTCTACTAATTAATTTTAACACCACAGGCATTAATCATTTGCTCAGCAGATGAAAATCATTTTAAGATGACTCATGTGTTTTACAACATTGCAAACCCAACCCCTTAGGCTTTGGGAATGTACAGTAAAGAGGAAGTGTTAGATCAAATCAATTAATAAAAAGAAAACCTCCACATCCCAGCTCCATGGGCATGAAGAGTTTCAGACTTCTACTGGCTGCCACATGAGAAAAGTAAATTAAAACTGGTCAGAGCGACGTGCTGGGAATAATTTCCATGGTGAACCGGCAGACATAACCACATGAGCAGGCTCTCTCTTGATAATAAATACATCATGTCTCGGTCTACACAGAGGCCCATTGCAAACTCTGTGCAGTGCCAATTAGCACTAACCGTGGCTGTGCTCATGTATTCCCATAGCACAGTACTGGGGAAGGCCAGGCTTTGTATTTACAAATGCAGCATGCAATGCTCAGAGTTCAAAGAGCATTCTGAAATGTAAGCGTTCATGGTCATTCTTTTTCATTTTGCACAGGCTCACCTATGACAAGGGGTGTTTAAAACAATATATGTGTGTATTTTTAAAAGTGTCATTATAGACCTGTATTCAGAATACTTGAAAGGCAGAGTTGAAAATTCATTGTTAGACTGCATTTTCAGCCTACTACAGCTAACTCAATACACACACATACCCAAAGAGCATACATATCCTCTGCGATCCAATATAATAATTTACTTACTGTGACTAATACTACTTACTTAGGAGGTAAGCTCCGTAGACTTTCATGGCAAACACTGCCTCTGCAAACAGCCTCCCACCACAGGCTGGGGTATGTCTTGTGCAGAAATACAGTGTGTGCAGCTCATCTCTTGGTGGAGTACACTCTCAGAGTGGGGTATCCATGGAGACCGAGCCTCCTACATGTGCAGGGCAAGGAAGTTACTCTGCTGGGCACCATAGCAACAGGAGGCAGAGGGAAGGCCAGCCTATCAGAGACGAGCACAGGAGCTTCTCCCTGGCAACTGCAGCATTTCAAATGAAACCACTGCCCTCATGAATGGACACAAAGCATTTAAAGATATACCAAATTGTCAAATAGAATTAATGCCTACACAATAGTCAAGGCTAATCCTTTGACAGTGTTGGAGCAAAACACGTAAGAGTCTTTCTACAATGATTACATCCCAATGGACAAGGAAGAAATTACATCAAAACCCCACACACTCCTAAATTGATGGCAAGCATGTGATGCTTTGAGAAAAAGGCTTGGTGTTCTCCGTGAATTCTAGCTATTTAAATATGCAAGGCCCTTCACAGAGCTGCCCAGGAGAGAGGAACAGGATAGATCCGTTGTTCCGAAGGGAAAAAACGGACTCGAGGGCTCTCTGGGGTGACTGCCAGCATATTCCTTCCAAATAGGTGGGCTTACAGTTAAACACATTTATTAAGCTCCCACCAAAGCCCTCCGTTCTGTCAGAATAATTCTTACTAATGAGGCATCCGCAGTAAAATAGGACCAAAGCAAATGAGATGGTGAGTGAACATTCGAATGCTTTCAAGTTGTGCTATTTATAAACTTTCCTCATTTCTCATAACAGTAATGACAGTGATCATTTATTGAACACATACTGTATACCACTACAAACACAGCTTCCTGCCAATTGCTGACACTGATTTTTGCAAAAATACAGGATGTGCATGTTTACCTCTTACTGCTGGGCAGTATTTATGTGATGCATAGTCTGTCATATATCTATTTTATGATTAGCACAGCAACCTGAAACGGTTAAGTATTAATTATTCCTCCTTGTTAAACAGAAAACAAAATGTCCTTACATTACAAAAGAAATCCTTCTGCCCACTAAGTCCCCTTCCCTCCACTGCTCTGTTGGTGACCTGGTCCACCCTATTTAATGCCTAAATATAAGGTGCCACAATTATCTCCCAGAAAAGAAATCCCCTTATATTAGAATCTTCCCAAAGTTTCTTATTATAGAGCTCTCTCTTATAATTACTTTCTTTGAACAAAAAGTGCCATTTGAAAAAGACACATCAGTCTGAATTGACCTCAATCACTGCTAGCTTGGGCTGCCTTCAGAGGTCAATGGCTGGGACTGCTTAAAATCAAAGAGGCAAGAAATTGAAAAACAGAGTTTTAATTATTCCTGTGGTATGATGCCACCAGCCTTTTAGAGATCACTTTAAATAGCAATATAGTCAATAGTTAAGTTGTAGAGATCACAAACACCCATATCCCTCGCTAATTGAACTCAGGAACTGAGTAGCTTTGCAGTGAAGGATACTCATATACATGTACAGGAAAACAGAAAAGCCAGCTGTCCCCATGCTACCGTGGATGTTGTCACAACCTGCTAGTTATCCTCCAATGTCCACCTCCATTCTCCCCTCCTTCCATAATAACAGGTTCTCACTTGATTAAGACGTCCTGCAATATAATTGGAAATGACATGTGCCACTTCTGTGTCCTGACTTTAAAATGACTGGCTGAGTGTCCCCTGGTCTCTTTCCCCTTCCTTCTGCCTGGTAGATGACAGACAACCTGACATAGCTGCTTGTCAGCCTGAATCACCCAAATACCTATGTGCTATTTTGCAAGAGACAAACGTCTGCCTAGTTTTCATGTCTGTATTTTGGGTCTCTTTTTACAGAAACTTAATTCATACCCTCACAGTATTTGTCTGGAAAAAAACGTCCACTGAGAGCACCAGACAAGGATTCAAAACTGCTTTCTATCAAACAGGTTGGGTGGAAGTGAAGATGATTTGCTCTGGAAAAGACAGATGAGTTGAAAAATTACTCTAGGGATGAGAAAGACTGAATGAAATGTTTTATATTAACTATGAACAACAGAACTGATGTTTCTAAACTACTTATAGAATATAAATAAGTATGTTTAATTAAAATAACAAAAACCCATCAAATATTGACTATTTCATTCAGATATCTAGAGATTTACTTGAAATAGCAAATAAAACAAAACATTATATTCTGTCATATGCACTGTATCCATATATTTTTTCCTTTTTTTCACTATCCCCTTCCTAGGCGAAGCAATCTAAATTTAGTCTACCTGCTTCCAGTTTCATCTCTTTTTCTTTTTATTAAATTTATTCTAGTGACAATGGTTAGTAAAATTATATAGGTTTCAAGTGTACATTTCTATAACACATCACCTATATATCACATTGTGTGCTCACCACCCAGAGTCAGTTCTCCTTCCACCACCATATATTTGATCCCCTTTCCCCACTTCTACCGCCTACTGATAATCTGAGCTCCAGATAGCCAAAAGGATCCCAGATATATAAATTAAATTATGTCTCTCTTCCTAAACCCTCCGATGGCTTTCCATTACTCTAATAATACAGACCTCACCTGCTACAACTCTTCCCTTCCTAACTTACTGCCCTACACCCTCGCCCCAAACACAACCAACCCATAGTGTGAACAAGTACGGCTAAGTTCTCAGCTTAAAGGTCATCTCGCCAGACACGCCCCTGCCCCATCCCCAGTCACTGTCTACACAGCATTAGCTTGGGCTACTTGTCACTATCTGAACTTACCTTGTTTGTCTGCTTGTGTATCAGTCATTTCGCCGTGTTAAAGGCAGCGTCCATGAGAACACTTGTCTGTTGTTTCACTCCTCTACCCTTAATGCCTGGAACATCGATGCCAGCACAGAGTAAATGCTTAGTAAATATTTGTTGAATGAATGAAGGGAAACTAATCAATGTACAGCTGGGGTTCAAACCTAGGTTTAGTAGAAACCCTGCATGTGGTGAATGAGAGCTCCCTTCCTCTAGACTCTTACATAGCTATCGCCTTCCTTTCAATGAAACAAACATTCTAGACTGTGCATCTTGGAATGTAAATCCACTGAAGCCCGGTTCCTGCAGCGTTACCTCACTTAACCACAACCTGTATTCACACAGCTTCCTGCTTTCCCTTGGCTGCTTTCAGACACAGGCTTAGGAGGTGAAAGACTTTAACCCACTGAATGACCAAAATGAACAGACCGTGTTGTTCAACACGTAGCTTTTTGTCAATAAGCCTGCAGTACACCAAAATGCCACACAACAAATTATACGGACAAGGCACACAGAGAGGTCAGGGTATTTATCCCTCTGGCTCCTTTCTTCTTAGGGAAAGGGCCCAGTTTCTTCACATAACCTGGGAGTTCTCTCCGTCTGGATTCTGGGTAACTTGACCCTTCATGGTGTGGAAATGGATCCAAGCTGTTGCCAGCACCAAGTATTTCAGCACACCTTGTTGGGTCTCCTTAACTATGCCCATACCTTTCCATGCAGACAGTCTCTTCAATAAACATTCCTTCTCAATCAGGAAAAAAAAAATCACGTATCTGCTTTATTGACAGTTCTTGGTTTATAAGTCTGTGTGTAAAAGAAGTTTCCAGGCTTATTTGTCTTATGCTGGCAGTCAATAAACATGTCCAACAGTGGGTGTGTGGTCTGCTGGAGCATCTGCAATGTGTGAGAGACCTATAGTGCTTCGTTCTCAACTCATTAGAGAATATAGCAAGCATTTGGCAGGCTCCCAAACCAGTGGCTACAACACTGTACACGCACTAAATCCTAGTGGACCTGGGATTCAGATGGCAGTCACCTTTGGGGAGATGAGTATTATAATTCACTCATTCTAAGGGAAAAACCATTAGCAGACCATTTGACAGCATTACATTGACTGAGTGTATCATGTAAAGCACAGGCAGGAGAAAGGCATGAGAGTAAATATGTAACTCTGCCATCAAGATAAACACTTGTGTCCACTCATCGCAGTTAAACTTTATTTTCCTGGTCGGATCTCTGCTGGGGAGATGTGACAGATGATGCAATCATCTACCACAAAACATCCTCTGCTGTATCCGGGGTGAGCATTCTTTCTCTCAGGGTGAAAGAAAGTTTCAGAGATCCATTTCAGTATTAATGCAAAAGCTCTGGTTTATGTTGACACAGTCTAATGATCTCTGTTTGCGAAAGTATTCATGATATACAGGGCAGCACATAAAATATTGTGACAATTAGAGAAAGGACCAGTTCACGATGAAGTGGAAAACACTGATGAGCCTAATGTTCCTTTGATGTTCACATCCTCATGGCTTATTTCATTAATCTGCATCCAAACAGCCGTATGTGTTCAACTTTCTGTATTTCACTGAAGTTACCCTGAGGTTTATGGATTTTGTTATCAGCAACAGCCAGCATAATCTACATATGGACGGTATCAGCTAATTTATAAAAATTAGTAAAAAATGTTTAGATTCTACAAACATTGAAGAAAAATAATCCTTGTCTTATATCAACACATCTTTCTCAATTGTCATACTCCTGTACTGCAATTGAAATCAATCCTTTGAAGGCGCAAGACTACCCTGTTTAAAATCCATTTACAAGCTGTGTGACCTTGGATTAGTTACTTAACCTCTCTGTGCCTCAGTTACCCCATCTGTAAAACGGGGAAAAATATCCCTTTCTAGCACTGATGTTAGCATAAAATGAGTAAAGTCCTTGAATTTTTGCCTAGGACAGTCAGTGCTCAATAAATATTAGCTAAAATATTTTTAAATCCAATTTCAGAATGTTAACAAAGCCCACAACTACATCTAATATAACCTTCCAGATATTTTCATAAGGCTTTCAGTCTCTAAAATAGGTTACAGCCTTTATTTGAGGATGGGCCTTGCGGCTGCAACACCTTTGATTGTAACTATAAGCTATTAGAAAAATAACGCCTTGCCAAAAATGCAAAAAGTTTCCATATAACTAAAATCTTCTCTTTTGGCACTACAGTTTTAATTTTTTTCCACGCTATGAAAATATTTCTAAAATGCTTAAGACATTTTTCTGCTCTCATACACATCATTTTCTGCCAACTCCCCCATAACAATGACTCAATCTGTTTCTAGAACATTAATTACTGCACTAAATACTACAAAGCATTTAAATACATATGCTTTTGAATGCTCTTTTGTCTGCTCTTTCGTATTTTCCCATCTCTTTCCTCACTGTGAATCCATCAGCTGTCAATCTGTACTCTGGTGAGTGTCTTCCTACAGTAAACATTCCTGTTCTATAGAAACCAGGATAACATGACATGTTATTATAGAATTTTGTTACAAATAAACCTAAGTTCTGTGTGAGAGTTTTAAGGGTCTTCTTGTAAATATAGTGCATGGAGTTTGTGACATATCTATTTTAAGAGCTACAAATGACCATTATAAACATTTACTGAGGAATTACTTTGTGCCAGGTCCAACGTTAGGCCCTTTACATTCATTAGTCTATTAAATCTTCACCAGAACCCATTTTACAGATGCTAACCACAAACTTTCAAGACGAAAACAAGTAGCTGAAGAGGACACAGTTATAAAGTGGTGGTATAAAGATTTGAATCTAGTATGCTAGACTTGAGAGTCCAGTTGTTAGAAAGTGTCCCTGCCTCCATCCCACCCCCCACACACTTTTTTCCCCAGGATAGGACAAGTTAGGTAATCTGGGGAGAAGCTGTGTTAAATCTAATCTTTTAACTCTCCTCTAGGTAGCTCAAGTTATTATAAGAATGGCTTCCCCAGGTAAGTTGTGTAGCTCTCGTTTCAGAGAACTTTGAAGTGAAAGCGATGCTTGTGATAAGTACAGGAACATCTATAGGCGATGGGCTGTGTGCAGAGAACCTCTATCTATTAAAGAACCAGTGTTGATTAGTCACTAACCTAGTTGGTGCCTTCTGGGTTTTCTAGCAAATGCCTGTGAATGTGGGATTTTTTTATTTTTTTTAAGTAACCAATCCTCTGTTATTGTTGTGAGGTTATTATAGTTCACCTGGCCAGGTCTCCAATTTCAATCGCCTGGGTGGTATCTGATGACAGGGAATACTAACTTAGTTTGAATGCTGATGGAATGAGGTGACATCTTTCAAATGCAGATTTCAACATTTCAGTTTCTAAATGTGGATTTCTTTGAAATGATTCTGACCCCAGCCATTTGCTCTTAACCTGTCTTCTAATCTCAGGTGTTTGGTTTGTTTCACTTTCACATTTTCTAATTATTAAATTGTATAATTGTTTCCTCAGTTCTCCAACAAGCCTTGTGGAGAAAGGATTTAGTACTTGTATTTGTAAAACAATGACACTGGGTCTCTTTCTTCCTTGGTTTAAGATACAGTATTCCCCAAGTAGTAAATCAAGCATTAAAGGAGGTCCAGGAATGTCATTTGATGTACTAACAGTAATCCCACTAGGCCTTTCCTTGTTGGGAAAACAAAAAACAAAAAAACAAAAATGCAACCAACCTCATCAGGAAAACTGACTACAAAATAAATATAGGAGGAGCACCTGGGAGAAGGAAGGTTCCGAGCAGATCCCTCAACAAGTTCCTAGTTGGAATACCTTCATTGCTTTCCTTTTGATCTGTACTGTGGGCCAGATTTACCATACAGTGTTCTCCCTTAAAAGATAAGCTCCCGAAGAGCAGGGTGACATTGAGGTAATCTTTGCCACATCTTGCCAATGCTGCCTCCAATACTAAACACAATTCCTTGCACAAAGTGTACAGCTTATTTCTCAGTTAAGTATTTATTGGACTGCCACTTTGTGACTGGCCCCACATTAGGCTCTGGGGATTCAGTTTCAATGTTTGCTGAACTGACTTGTAGATAAAAGGAAAAGATGAAAACGTAAAGCCATTATCCAACAGGACTGTAGGGATGTTTTCTTTTTGCTCTTTGGTGGCAATTTTTAATTAATTGTGTATGGGCATTAAATGACAGAAGCCAACATGACAGAAGGCTCACTGCCTCTGAAAAGTTCCAGAAAGAATCCTGCCTGGAGAAAGGAAGGGCTTTCATGCTGCGCGTGCCACGGTGCCCTGTTGGAAAGGGCCAGGCTTTCCTAGCTCACCTTTCCAAGCCCTTCCTGGCAGCCTGTGACATATTTCCCTTCTCCTTCTGCATCAGATGCTCAGTCAACATTATTAGCACATGATCAAGGGGTATTTCAATAACTCCTTTCTGAGGTGAATAGGTTTCCAGAATCTAGAACAAAGGACCTAAAATTAAATGGGCTTAGATTATTTAATGTTCAAGGGCCCCCAAGCATCTGTCTAAGAGACACTAATTGCCTGCTATTTTAATACAGTAGTATTGGTTCTAATGAGTCAATTTATTTAAAAAAAAAAAAAAGTAGAGCGTGCGCTAGGAGCTGAAGATCAGTGTGGCCTGAGGAGAGATGGCCACTTGGGGCTATGGAGAAGGTGGAACATTTTAAACTGACAGCAGTGTCTTCTTGTGGTTTAACGGGTTATGTCTCTGCATTTCATAAATTTTGGAGCCATCCAAGGGACTCATTTCCAGGATTTCCTCTCTTCATATTTATGAGACTGACAGGTTTGTTCTGCTGAAAGGTCAGAGAGCTATAGGTCACGGTGCAGATTTTTCTAACTACAAAGAGCTTACTGCACAGAATTGAGTCCCATTCAAAAGCTCGAGCAACGTTTTCAATGATGACATTAGGAATTTTAGGCAACTAAGAAATAAACTTGAGGGATCCCTTGACCTTGGTTAAATGCAAACAAATAAAAAGATCTTGAGGTAAGGACCACTTAGGTGATATGTATGTCTATGGAACGGTTCAATCAGAATAAGTTGACAAAAGTGGTGTTTCAGGCTCTGCCTCTGGGCAAGGGTCATGAATCCAGGATTCATAATCCTGCTAAAGGAGACCCATGGAGTCTCAGAAACAGTACGCAATATTTTGTGCATAGGGGATTTTTGTGGGATATGGGTCCATGGCCTTCGTGATTCTCAAAGGATCCAAGAATCAAAACAGCATTGAGAACAACTGTTCTTTCTTCCTTCTTTCCTTCCTTCTTTCCTTTTTTCTTCGTGAAGAAAAAGCAGACAAAAAAGGAAAAAAGGGAAGGAGGAAGGAAGGAAAGAAGGAAGACCTAAGGGCTTAAACATTCTCAGCAAGACACGTGGCTGATCTTTAGCAAGTGCGTACCTTCTGTAGGATCAGGGATGGGCTAGGTGTGAATTCTGTGCATACACATAAAGTTTTAAGTCTTATGTTAACAAAATTATTCTCATTATGATTTGTGAAACAAGGAAGGACAATGATAATCTTAACTCCCTTTTAAACTTAGTTAGCTCTTTCGGTACCACACTTGTCTCTTGTTTCACTGTTTTCTTTTGTTGTCACCACTGTATAATGGTTTTGGAATGAGGCAGGGGGCTGGGTAACAAAAATGAAATAATTTCAGGTTGCATAAAATCCTACAATACCTTCACAATGAAATCCATTTTTCTTTGTAATCCATGAAACTGACTTTCTTTCCAGCTCCATTTTATGCTCTCAATCCCATAGTCTACCTTTGCTGTTGAGGTCGACAAGTGTTGACTGAGCCCCCGATATATACTGACCCTGTGTGCTAGGAGTACAGGGATCCTACTCTTAAACTTATATCTCATACTTTAGAGAAGCACATTCTATTGGTTATTACTCCTAGGTTAAAAGAAAATTGAGAACGTTTCTTTAAAGAAGATGTACAAATGGCCAATGAGCACATGAAAAGACTCATCATCACTAGTCATTAGGGAAATGTAAATCAAAAGCACAATGAAATACCACTTCAGACTCTCTAGAATGGCTACAATCAAAAAGATAAACAATAACAACTGTTAACAAGGATGAATGTGGAGAAATCAGAACCCTCATACATTGCTGGTGGGTATGTGAAATGGTAACATCCATTTTGGAAAACAGTTTGGCAGTTCCTCAAAGAGTTAAACATAGAGTTACCATACAACTCAGCAATTTCTTTCCTAGGTATGTACCCAAGAGAACTGAAAGCATGTTCACACAAAATCCCGCACATGAATGTTCACACACCATTATACATAATAGCCCCAAAGTAGAAACAACCCAAACACCCATCAACTGTGAATAGATAAACAAAATGTGGTATATCACCGAACCAAGGCAAGATGTTAAGAACAGGAGAAGCTGGAAGCAGCAGTGGTGAGAGGGTACATGGGAACTCCGTATTCACCACTCAGTTTTCCTGTAACCTAAAACTGCTCAAAAAAAAAAACCACACCAAAAAAGAAAAAACAGAAAAAGTCTACTTAAAAATGTGATATATCAATACAATGGGATATTACTGAGTGATAAAAAAGAATGAAGTACTAATACATGCTACGTTGATGAACCTTGAAATCATTACGCTAAGTGAAAGAAGCCAAACACAAAAGACTGCATATTGTATGATTCCATTTATATGAGGTGTCCAGAATAGGCAGAGCCATAGAGACAGAGACTAGGTTAGTGGCTGCAGGGGCTACATAAAAAGGGAGAGTGCAGTGAATGCTAAGGGGTATGGGGTTTCTTTTTGGGGGTGATAAAAAAGTTCTGGAATTAGACAGTGGTGACATTTGCAGAATCTTTTGAATACATTAAAAACCCCTGAATATACTAAAAACACTTTGAAAGTGTGCATGTTTTGGTATGTGAATTATATCTCAATTTTTTATAAAGGACAATTGACTTGGGGGAGGGAGGGAAGCAGTTCTTGTCCCTGGATACTAAAGGGAAGCAGAGCTTTGACACCCAAAAATACGCCTTTTGGGATAGTGATTATTTTAAGCTGGATTTTTTTTTAAGAAATGAAAGACTCAAGAAAAGACGCTTACCTCCCCTTCATCTGTCTAAAGGAATTCAGATAGAAAATCCTGCTTAAAGGAAGGGAGCTAACATCTTAATGTAAGAAACTAAATGTGATAGACTGGGAGGAACCTGCAAAGTGTGTTTGTTTGATTTCCCTCTGTGTTTCGTGGTTTCCAGGTGGCCCAGCAAGAATTTGTTAACCAAATGTTTGCTCTTTCTCATCTACTTGTGAATTGCCTACTTTCCCTTTGAAGTCCCAGACCCCTGCCTCTCTCTCCTTAGTCCAGAAGGGAATATAATACAAGCCTCAACTGCCCCCATTTGTACAGAGATCCTATATTCTTAGTGAACCCACATTTGTACACATGTGATAAATTTGGTCATTTTCTCCTGTTAATCTGTGTCATGTCAATTTGATTATTAGACTAGCCAGAAGAACTTAGAAGGGCAGAAGGGACATTATTTTTCCTCCTATGCAGTATACAAAGCAATGGTTTTATTTCTTGTCAATAATTACATGACGCTCTCTACCTCATTGTCTCTGTCTTAAGTATTGAAGGGACCCAGCATCCTTTTTACAATATCCTCCTTTCTTTTTCACATGCTGTCTTCCCCACTGTGTATCATTCCCTTTCTTTTACATATGATTCCAAAGCACAGGACTATTAACAAATTCATCATCACTAACATTTATCAGGCACCTAGGAAAGAAGGGATTTCTCTTTCCCACAGTTTAAGTTTTGCTCTGAGACTACATGACATTCTCTTTGGTTGACTAAAAGCAAAATGAAGAACAATCCATTAGGATATGCTGTGTACATCAATTATTCAGGAAGAACAAAAGTGGACAGAGATGGAACAGGACACAGGATCTTCCAATGGAAAAGGCATAGGACCAAGCCTTGGCTCCATCAAAATAAAGCTGTCTAAAGCTCCTTGACCAATAATGGCACCACCAAACAAAAATTAGAAGACAAATGTAAGGAATGAGGATACATGCAAGCCATTACTCTGTCTTTTTACTCATAAATATGTATAGTATAACTATGGATGTTAAAGAAAATCATGTAATATAGAGGTTGTCTCACAATGCCAATGCTCATGTCTTTTTATGTTAAGGTTATAACTTCAGTGTTAGTAAAACTCTCTTTACTCATTACTGTATATATTTCTGAGATACAAAATATTTATTTATATATTGGAAATTCTGAGAATTGACCTTCACTGATGCTCATGTTTATGGCATCTCATCCATTGCAATAATGATCTTCGTTTCATCTCATAGCTTTTAATATTTTATAATTATTAAAGATTTATATGTATATATACATACGATGTCATATTCATGTTTCAATCTTTAAAAACAAACAAAACAACTAGGTTAGCAAGTATGCCTAGTCCTATAGATTTGCATCAATATAACTTGCTCATTTCATAATTTGTGAGCACTTTAGATGGTACTAAGTAATTTCCTAATATAATTTATGCTAGAATTTGTGATAGAATTTAAATATCTGTTAGACAATCTAGTCTACATTTTTAAGCTTTGCTCCTTTTTCTATGTCTTTATAATGTGCACATGTCACTATACTTACTCAATTGTTAACAACCAGTACAGAAAATATTCTACTTTTTGCCCCATGTCCTTAAAAAAAAAAAAAAAGAAAGAAAGAAAAGATGTTTCTGGGAACTGGGTCCAATAGTGTTCCCTGTCTCGATATACAGCTGCTTCATTTCAAATGGGAAATGACTCCCATCATATTACTCTGATAAAAACATGAATATAATGCATTTACCTGGCTTTACAAAGCCTGCCTTTGGTTCCTTCTTATATCGAGCTGACTGGATGCTTCCCTCACCAACCATTCCAATCGTGCCTTTCTTTCTAGTAAAGTCTTCATCACTCCCAGGGCGAAAGCCAACAGGACTGTTTCCAGAATCTGAGGGCGTCTTCACAGGAGATACTGACTGGCTACTAGGACAGCCTGTGTCATCTGGAAGACAGGAATCAATAAGCGTTTAATGAGGAGGAGGAAATCAATGACGGCCAAGAGAAGCGTGCAGGAAGCTATACATACGTGTGCTCACACACATGTACTCTGCTTATGAAGCCCCAAGTTAACGTCTGTGAATGACTCTTATTTTCCATATCTGGTCGATCATTTTAACAAATAAAATATCATTTTAACAAAGAAAATATCAACAATCAGAAAACATATTTTAAGGCAACACCTTACAAGCTTTTTGGGTCACAAATATTTCTGTAACATTCATGTTGTCAAAACGTACAGGCTTGTTGTCTGTTTTAACACTTCAGATAGTCAACTTTTGGGTCATAGCTGTCCATAGATTTTTGATGGGGTTAGTAATAGGAAGTTCACCACAGCAACTCAGGATCATTAGTGGGAACATTTCAGAGTTGTTTGTGTTAGGGAAAAAAGTTACTTGAATATTATTGGCTATACCCAGTGTTTGGTCACTTGGCCCATGACTGGGTTAACAGAGTGATAGGTAAGAGATCTGACTTTAGGAGTTCAAGGAATCAGAAAGAAATGATCTTGTTTTATTATCATACACACCCAACCAAAAATATATCAAATCAGATATATTGCTGTCTGGAGTAAACTGGTAAAATGAAAATGATATTCAAATTAGAAACATTCCCTTAATTTTTAAGTTATAGATTATTACCATCATTAGTATAAATTAATGTGCGAGATATAAATTGAACCGTGTAGATGCTTATTAAGCAAATGGAAAAATGGAAAAGTCGCACCGTTACTCCTATAAGTGCTTTCCATATTTATTAAATATTTATGATAGTTGGTTAATCCATTTATACTTTGATGAATATTGTATGGGAATTGAATGCAAATCAGTACTAAATATTTCCTTGTTATACAAAAATATTTTGATGCCAGTAGCTAATTAGACAAGAAATGAATAGACATTTAGTCCAAAAAACTTTTAGAACTATTACATTTTTATGACTATTAAAGGAACTGAAATAATTTGCCATCTATGAAAGGCTATCTTCAAACTCCATAGCTTGACTAAAGATAGAAATAGAACTAGGCCTGAATAAAACATACTGATTGCCTGAATTAAGATGAGTAGAATCCATCTAAAAAAAGAATTGCTGTTGCTTCATTTTTGGCCTTTACTTCAATTTTTATTATGAAATATCCCAGTTCCTAGAACAAAGTGAATTTGGCAATGGTAGAATGATTTATTTCTCCTAATATTCTTTTTTGACATTTGGACATACCGTGTTTCCCCGAAAATAAGACATAGCCGAATTAATTTTTGCCCCAAAAGACGCATTAGAGCTGATTGTCCAGCTAGGTCTTATTTTCGGGGAAACGGTATTAATATACATAGGACTTCAAGAGTCCATTTCTGGAAATGAAAGGTGTTTAGTGCATTGTTCATGCCTGCTCTCTTTGCTGCTCTTTAAAATGTGCAGTATTCTTCCTGAACTCCTGAAGACACTGGCCCTGAATTACGGAGTGATGAGAACCCTTCATGGCCACTACTTCTATTGTCCCTGCCTTTCTGTTACATTTGCATGTCCCATGCTTCAACCCCAAAGAAATCCAAGCTCCTCTCTGAAGGGGCAAAGCTGCTAGTTACTCAGGCAGATTCCACCAAGTTGTCAAGGCTTAATAGGTCTGACACCGCCTCAGAAGAGCCTCTCTTTCTTGATTCCTATCCCAAAGCAGATAAACCCAAAGGAATAAGATCTAACCATTCAAAATTACCTATTGCCTTTAAAATTATTTCCTAATGAGTCAGTTCCATAAAGTGCTTCTTTTGAAAGAGAAGACCCAAATAAATAAAAATCCATGCTTCGGATTCTCTACCCTAAAACATAACGTTTCTCAAAGGGCCAACATTAAACAACATTAAAGCAATGTGTTCTGTTTGGTGCTTATATTATCATGTTGCTAGAGTTAAATAAGAAAAAATATGTACATACCATGCCTTCAGTACTAGTAATTTCAAGGATTAAAGTGCCAGGGTCTTATTAAAAATTGGGAACTGAAATTATTTAGAGTGGTACCAGTAGCAGTTTAGGAAAGGCAGTAGCAATTTTTCATCTGGAGTGTGTGCCTCACCTGTCATCAATATTTACAGCCAGTATCTCCAGGGGCAAGACTGAGAAGATGAATACCGAAATAAATTTTTAACTTTAGTTACCTCATACAGCATTTGAATCACTGCATAAACTCATGTTCACCCAGCATCTCTTAACTGTCTAGTATTGTGCTTCATATTGAGGGGGAAACAATACAAATATAAAGCATGGTCTTTCATTAGCTAAACAAATATGTATCAAGCCTTGGCACTGAAACGGCCCAGAAGCATTATACCCAGTACCCACACTGATGGAGCTCATAAATAAGCCAAAAGAAGTAGGATAAATATCACTTACAACACACAGTTCCTGTAAACTGCCAAGCCTATTAAGGCAAATCCATATCCAAGAAAATCTGTGAGTTATCAGAGGAGCCTGGGACATTTGCCTGTTTTGTCTATGGGGTCCAACACAAACAAAGGCATTGAGTTACGGAAAGGGCAGGGCCATCAATTTTCCTACTACAGAGAGCACACACTTCAAGTTATGCAAAGCAAGACTGAAGCAAAGGCAACAGAGTTTCATATACCAGAATCATCTGGTCACCTGTGGCACCTGAGGTATTTCCTCTGTGCAGCACTGAAGAAGAGGTTATTTTTCAACAAGTCTTGTTTATGGCCCTTTCTCCCCTCTCTCCCATCCCTCCTCTTCTTCTTCCTCCTCATTTTTAACTTCATGGTCACAGTTGGAAGCAGACTACCAGTCTAGATGAAGATAAATACTTCTTTCCAAAATTCTATGTAAAATATTCTTCGTTCACATTTACTCCAAGATTCTGAGAATAGTGAAGACAAGTTAATGTTCTTTGGTTGTTCCTGTCTAAACTACACTTGGATCAAGCACATATTAAAGAGATTTATTTCTTAAACCCTCTTCAGTTAAACCCTTTGAGTGTGCCTTCTGTTTCCTGCTGCTACCTTAACTCCCGAATTTGTCTTGTGGATCCACAGATTTATAAACACAATATTTATAATTATAGCTTTTATTAGTCATGTTAGTATAAGGAGATTATCAATGACTAAAGTTGCTAACATGACACCATGAGGAAACTTTCTGGGTAGGAAATGGTAGAAATTCTGAATGACATTCCCAAAAAGTTTGGGATGTTTTAAATTTCCAGAAGAATGCCTGAGAAAAGTAAGACCATTTCAGCCTGTTTTTGGCATAAGGGAAATTTTGTTCCATGGCTTTAGGGAGAGGGTGTACAAGACTGTCAGTCTATGGGAGAAAAAGGAGTTTTTCTTTCAAAACACATGCGCACACTCACACACACACCCCAGTTCTTACATAGGTGAGTTTTCACACTTCTTTCTCTATTATTTATCCTAAGTACAGCTTAATTAAACACACACACACACACACACACACACACACACACACACACACCCAACAGGACCATGTTCTATGTTTTACCCAGTGTGCGATCCATTTGAAAACACAGGATGATTTTTTTCTGGATAAACAATTTTAAATCCCACTTGCATAGGCCCAGGATCACCCCTGGTGAAACTGAGGTAAAAGTGACCCTCATTAAGGCCGAATCTAAATGATCATCCCCTACAGTGAAGGAAATTAATTTACATGTAGTAAATTATTTATAGTAAGGAATAGTTTCTTTTGTTGTTTTTCTTCTTTTTAATTTGTTTTGAATCTGTCAATTTGCAGGATTAAGGACAGTAGAAAGAATACTCACAGATCCAGGAACTTCTAGAAGTTGAGGCCTAACTAAAGTGCTATAAGAAATATACCTACTAACTGGTTTCCAAATTGTTATTAAAGAAAACAGATTTTAAGGTCTATAAAGACAGATAGGAAAAAGAGCATCTATTATAATTTTGTAGCCTCGAGGTTGTTCAAAAAATTAAATTTTTAAATCTATTTTTCCTCTTTCTTTACATTATAAGATCTTTGAAAATATGAGAGATAGTTAATAATTGTACAATTATTCCACTTACAGTTCTGAAAAGGTGTGTCTAAGTATCTTTTAAAATAATTTGAATCTTATTTTAAATGCACTAAAGGAACTTGCTAATAAAGGAAATCTGTTGGGGTTGTTAAAATCTTGACTTAATTTTTTATAAAAGTAATAATTCTCATTGTGGAAAATCTGGAGTGCAGGACAGTACAAAGCAGTAAAGAAAAAATAAAGGGATAGTATTTTCCTATAGTTGTATTATCCAGAAAAACCAATATAATAATTTGGTATATTTCTTATTGATCTTTTCTTAAATGCATATGGTAGACCTGCTTGCTGTTTGTTAAAATTTCAACCTATATTATAGACAGCTTCATACTCTTTTACTGAAAATTTCTCCCTGGCACTTGTTAGGCTAGAAAAGAAGGTAAAGACTACGTATCAGGAGCCAACTCAGAGGGACCCCCATTGGCCAAAGATGGAATAATACAAACATAAAAAAAAAAAAAAAAAAAAAAGCTACTGATGATAACCATTGGAAAGCTAAAAAATCTGTGAATTCATAGTCATCATACAAAAAAACAAAACTGAAGTGAGAACAAAAGACCCCTTTCACCCAAAAGAATCCTAACCCACTGGAAATCACTGGAAGTGACCCAGGGACCAATGCTTTATATTGAAATGTGACAAGTAAATGGAAAGAAGACTTAGCATATAGTCTGATTGTAAAAACTGTTCCTATACAAACTATAGTTCAATATAATTGAAATCACTCATTAGTATTGAAAGTTCTTTCTTACAGAAGCATTCTGGTTGATGAAAGTAGATGGAATAACAGAAAGTTACTATTCTGTAATTATTTCTAATGAAGTAACTGATTGCGGCACCAAATAAAATCAATGAAACCATTAGACAAAAGGCTGGTAGGGAGTTTACAGTGGGGGGATCAGGCCTTACCCACCAGTACTTCGTACTCACTAAGTACTCAGCGCCATCAACAGTAGGGCAACAGACAATAGGTACCTTCTGGTGGGATGCCATATGAAGCTCAGCACTCCTCATGAAGTATTCTTGCCACAAAAAATTACCCCTGAATCTATTCAATCCTTAAAGCTAACGTCCACCTCATAAAGTATATGGAGAACAGAGTAATGAGTTAAATTAGGAGTTGGCACATTACAGCCTGCAGGCCAAACTTGTTCTCTGCCTGCTTTTGTAAATAAAATGTTATTGGAACAAAGCCATGCCCAATCCTTTACATACCGTCTATTGTGGTTTTCAAGCTACAGTGACAGAGTTGAATAATTGTGACAGAGATCATCTGGCATCCCACCAGCAAAGGAGAAAATATTTACTATCTGGTCCTTCACAGAAAAACTGTGTTGGCCTCTGGGTTAAATGATACCATGAGGAAGCAAACACACACTTTTTAGACCATGGGGCTATTTCAATGTTCTCTGTCATACCAAGGAATTACGGTAATTGCATTAGCAATGAAAGCGACACTATGATTATGTAAGAAAATGTCCATTTTTCTTTAAAGAAATACATGCTGAGGTATGTAGGTAGACATAAAATGACATGATGTCTGAAGATTTGCTTTAAAATGCTTCTACAAAGTAAAAAAGAAAAGGAAAAAGATAATAGGATAATATCTTGCTATTGCTTAATCTGGATAAAGTGAATAAGCAGCATATTGGGGTTCATTGCAATATTCCCTCTGCTTTTGAGATGTTTTACAGAGTTTCAAAATATTTTATTTACTACCTCAAAAACATTAAGTTAAATGAGTAACTATTTAAAATAAATATAAACAGAGCATTTAAAAAAATAAACTCCTTCTTGTAGGATATTTTAGGTTGTTGCTAACTTTCTCACTATTATTAAATTGCTTTAATAACATTTTTACTGATAAGTTTTTGGTCAAATTTTTTATTATCTCATAGAATGTGTCTCTAAAAGTGGAATTACTAAGTCTTCCAAGAAGTTTAGGACAACTGACATTCCTATTACAATTGTATGGGAATATCCCACTTATTAAATTCTTGCCAGTATTGAATATTATTTGCTTGCAGTTTTGCCAATAATGAAAAATATATTTTGATGTTTTAGTTTGCATGTATTTAATTGTTAGTGAGGCTTACTGTCTGTCTTTCATTGGCCCTTTTAACTTATTCTATGCACTGCTCATGTCCTTTCACAATTTTTCTATTAAAGTGTTAAGGATTTCTTATTGAGCTATAAGAAATCCTTGTGCATGAAAGGCATTAATCCTCTGTCATATCTCGTCCAGTTTGTTGCTTGCTTTTAACTTTATAATGTCTTTGACTTTCAAATGTTTCCTATTTCTACTTGTCAAATATCACCATATTTTCCTTTGTGACTTCTTCTAAGGTTTAGAATGTCTCTTTTTACTCCAAGATCAACTAAATATTTACCTGTACTTTATTGTAGATTTTTATAGCTTCACTTTCCATTTAAATTAAGTCCTTTTGGAATTCATTTTAAAATGTAGCATGAGATTAGATGGTAACATTTTTTTTTAATTTTTAGGAAATTTATCCTTTCCATTTACTGTGCAATGTTTTTCCAATGAAATTTGAAAGCAATAAATATGTTTTGTTTGAATATAAGTATATATGTTATATATATTATATACAGATGGTGCAAAAAATGTATACACATTTTAAGATAACATCTTTAAGATAAGAGATGCTACCTTAAAATATGTATACATTTTTTGGGCATGCTCGGTATATATGAAGTGTGATCAAACAATATGGTGAACATTTAAATTAAAAAATAATTACTACAGTAAAGGACACATTGCCTTTATTCCCCTTCAAAATATTCCCCCTCCCTTCGAACATACTTATCCCATTGTTCTTGCCACTTTCTGAAGCAGTTCTGGAAGTCCTGTTTTGTGAGTGTCTTTAGTTGCGCTGTCATGGCTGCCTCGATGTCCTGAATCATTTTGACTTTGGGGAAGAGCCAGAAGTCACATGGTGCCAGGTCCATTGAATAAGGTGGATGAGGACACACTGTAATATTTTTATTTGATAGAAATTGCCATATACCAGAAGCGATGTGTGACACAGAGCATTGTCATGATGGAGGATGATTTACCACACACTTTAAAACACACCTTCTCTCAACCGTAGCTCACACCTGACTGACTGCACTGAACAGGTTGAAACTTGTCACACACTGTCACTAAGGTTCAACGCGCCACTTCCCATATTGAAGATCCCTGCTTTTCCTTTGGATGGCACTCAGAAGGAACATTCACCGTATTTTGTGATCACAACAGAAAGTCTCTGTGTTACACATCGCTTCTGGTACGGCAATTTCTGTCAAATAAAAACACGCTGTATGTCCTCATCCACCTTATTCAGCAAATCTGGCACTGTGTGACTTCTGCTTCTTCCCCAAAGTCAAAATGACCATGAAAGGAAAATGTTTTGAATTGATTCAGAACATGGAGGCAGCCACGACAGCGCAACTAAAGACACTCACGAAAGAGGACTTCCAGAACTGCTTCAGAAAGTGACAAGAATGATGGGATACGTGTGTTGGAAGCGAGGGGGAGTATTTTGAGGGGGATTAATGGCAATGTGTCTTTTACTGTAATAATTTTTTTTAATTTAAACATTTACCATATTTGGTGATCATACCTCCCATATCTATATATGTCTATATTTATATATCTATATCTATATTTGAATCTACATTTAAAATATTAGAATTGCCCAAAGTGTGTGTGTTTGTTATATAATTTCTTAATATTTAACTAAAGTGCCTAACAACCAGTACCATAGAACACATTTGGTGGCAATTATGATGACCAAGTCCCTAGTTTACTCCCCTTGCACCAATTAATTACATATAGAATAAAACACTAGGTTCAAAAGATTACAAATAAAACATTTCTTTAAAATCCAAGAAACATCTCTAAAACTTTTGGTTCATTTTTGAATTTAGATCTCAAAACTCATTGTTGAACTAAACAATTCCAGAAGACATACTCGTACGTAAAAATAACATCAAGTGGAAGAAAATGTGGTTCTGTGCCATAATGTCTTGAAACATTCAGTTATGGTTTGATGCTGTTCAATGTGCAGTTGCATAATTTGGAGGAAAAAATCATTGTATTTTAAGGAAACATTACTTAAACTATATGGAAATTTAGTTGATTCTCATGAATGACAGAAGCATTTGCAGACTGCTTATTCAGCCATTTGACAAATATTTATTGAGTATCTACTATGTGCCAGAGACTGCTATAGGTGTTACTATTTTCACTGTTTTAGATACTGACATTTTTGAAGATAGTCTGATCAAGACAGATAAAATGTCATAGCTTAAACTCATTGTCAGTCTGAACCCTGTGAAATACCACAGACCATTCAAATGCACTGAAAAGAGGCAAGGTAAGGAAAGTATTCAAATGCACTGAATGTAGGTAAGGTAAGAAAAGTAACATTTATTAAGTAGTTATCATGCGGCAAGAACACTGATTTTTATCATATATATTTAAGAATATCTTATTTTATCAGTGGGAAAACAGAGGCTCAGAGAGGTTAAGAATTTCAGTCCTACCTCTGCTAAGTAACTGACTCAAGATTCAAACTCAAGTTTGTCTGATTCTATAAAGTTCTTGTTTTTCTAACTACTACAAACTAGCTGTTTTCTCCATTTTTCTACGTATGTTTGTTCTGAGAGGAAACAACAGCAATTCTGGGAATTCTCAAATTAAAAACAGACAAAGGAAGCTGTTAAAAAGGAGCCATCCCATAATAAGCAGACCACAAAAATTTGAGGCAAGGAACTCTTTCTAGTTGTTTCCAGTTTTCCAATATTCTTGCTTTAACACAGTAACCATATAACGCTTGCCATTTATATAATTTTGCGTTCTAGGTTTTCAATAGCAACATTTGAACTTCTATTCCTTCATCTAATTTTAGCATCCTTTTGGAGTGAGAATTTACAAGTCTATAAGACTCTACACTAATTTTGCTTCCATATTATATAGTGGGATACTACCTAATCACCAGTGTCGAAGTGTGAGGATCCTATCGATCCCATCCACCCATCCATCCATCCATCCATCCATCCATCCATCCATCCATCCATCCATCCATCCATCCTTTCCACAAATAATTACTGATTTCCTATTGTGTTCTAGGTAGTCTTCTAGATATTAGGGATGTAATGATGATCAAGACTCTAAAATGCTTGTCCTCAAGAAGTTCACATTCTGGTGGGGAGAGAGACCATTAAAAAACAAGTGAAAAATAACATAGACAAGATATTTTGATTGTGATGTACAGTTAATGAAACAAACTGGGTGATATTACATAGACTAGCTAGGTGGGAGGTGGGAAGGTACTTCATCAGACAGGTTGTCATGGAAGGTACTGTAGAGGTAATTTGAACTAAGACCAAAAAATGAGAAGGCACCCATTATAGGAAAGACAAGGAGAAGAACTCCAGGCAGAGAGGTAAACAAGGAGTTTGGGACATTGAGGAAACGGAATGGAGGCCAGGAAGGCTAAAGTGGGGAGAAGGACCAATGATGAGGCTGAAAGGAGGTAGGAGCCTGAGCGTGTTCAGGATTGTGGGCCAAGAATCCTAAGTGCATCTTAAGTGCAATGGAAGCCATAGCATGTGTTAAGCAGGAGATGACAACAATTTGGTTTGTGGAGAACAGACTGTATTAGTGATAATATATCTAGCTCATATTTACTGGGTGCCCACTAACTACCAGGTGGGTTCTACACACTTACCACAAGTCTTAATTAACTCAATCCAATCTCTCCTTGAGATAGGCATTAATATCATTCTGCTTTGCAGAGGGCATGCAAAACTATCACTAGTGTTTAAGCCTCCTGCGAGGTCACAGTCAGTAGTAAGTGGTAGAACCACAGCAGGAATCCAAACAGGCGAACTCCAGAGGCTCCTTCTTAATCTCTATGTTGTGTGCCCTTTGGGACTGAAAATGCAGAAGCAAATAAACTCACGCGGAGGCTTCCATCATAGTAGAAATGAAAGATGACAGTGGTTTGACTAGGGTAGTAGTAGTGAAAGTTGGGAAAAGTAGATGGATTTGGCATATCTTTTAGAAAAATAATTGAAAGCATTACTTTATGATAATGAAAAATAGGAAGGGATCAAGAGTGTCTTCTAGATTCTTTGTTTAAATAGGGAACATGGTGGTCATTTCTGAGTTGGAGAAAAATGGGTTTAAGAGTAGGGAGAGGGTGAAATCAAGACTTCTGCTTTTGATATGTTAAATCTGCAGCACTAATTAACCACAACCCTGGAGATAGCAAGTAGGCAGTTGGATATGTGAGCCTGACGCTCAGGGGAGAAGTTAGGGAGCATTACCACCCTACAGGTGAAGGATTTAAAGAGGTAAGCCCTTGGGGAGAGCAGACAGAGAAAAGGGCTGAGGATTGAGACCTGGAACACAGTGACATTGTGGGGATAGGAAGGGGTGGAACCACAGGAGCCAAGGAGGAAAATCTTTCCCAAGCAAAGGGCTTGTTCAATTGTGTTGACTGCTGCTGAGAAGTCAAGCAAAATGAAGGCAAACGAGAGAATGTTAGATTTGCCAACGTGCTCACTCACGTGCTTGACAACGGCAAATTATGGAGACAGGCTTTTGGAGAAGTTTTGCTGTGAGGAGGAGCGGAGAAATAAGATGTCAGTTACAAGCTGCTGAGGGTCAAAGGGAGTTCTCTGAAAGATGCATATACCCGAGCATATGTGTATGTTGATGGAAATGAGTTTGTAAAAGTAATTCAAATGAAGCACCTCCACTGAGACATGCAACCGACATCTATAAAAATACAGTGGAGAGTGGAGTAATTATTTAATGAACGTCTCCCTGGTTTCTTGGAGACAAAATAATCATCTCGCATATAAACATTCTTGGGATTTCTGAGCTATTTTGGAGCCTCAAGTGCTCTCATAAATGTCATTCTGGTGCAGCCTTGGGCAGTAAAGGAGGAAGTGAAATGAGATGAAGTGAGGCAAGTCTCCACTTCTTTCTAGAACTCTTGCTCTCTCTAAAAACAAGGGCCTCTACTTGGTTTTTCCATCAAGCATCAGTCAAGTTGTTTGATTTGCGTTAGCCGCCAGAGAAGAAGGAATTTGGAGGGGAACATATCTTGGTTCAAATATGTAATGTAGTGTGAGTAAGGAATCTATATAGGAGTCTTGGTGAGGAAGTTGCTGATGCCAAAATTGGGAAACAGGGTGGCTCTATTATTGCCAGAAGACAGGTGAGCCCGGCAAGGGGCGGGTGTAAGCTTTTATTTTTCTTGCTCTTTTGAAGGGTTATGATCTTTCCAATATAAGCATGTCAGTAATACTTCTGACCGTCTCTCTCTTTAGCAATATGAGTTTATTCGCAGTTTCTAAGCCATGCCTTTTCAAAGACTCAATTTTTTTTTAAAGGTTCCTTGGTAGGGGAAGGTGGGAGGGGGAGATGAGGAGAGGGAGGGAGAAGAACTGGAAGGAAAGAAAAAAGAGAAACAGAGACAGACACCAAGAAGCTATCTCTTACTCTCCTGGAAACCTTATAACAAGGAAACTCCAAACCACTCTAAGGACACCTGAATTACAGTTGGCTCTCTTGTAGCAATGTAAATATTTCCCCTTCTCCCTTCTGTTTTGTCTCACACTGAGACTCTGAAGATAGCGATGGTCAAGATGGACTAAGGGATAAAAATGGAGCACATTAAGGAAAAAACAATGCTCACTATGCAGTTTGTGTAACTGCTATATTTGGGCTTTTCTATCTGGAAAAAAATATGAATTGTTTTAGATAATATACATGTATCGTGGTATTTACTTTGTTTTTTAGAAAGGAACAAAGAAAGAAAAGAGAGAGAAAAAGAAGCAATATGCTCATAAACTGTGTAATTCCGGTGACATTCATAAAATAAAATTCTGAATTTTGAAAGTTAGCCTCACAGGCGAAATGCCCACTCACAGAAGAATGGCTGAATAAATGATAGCCTTTTGTATAGTGGAACACATGCTGTCATTACAATTGACGAGGGGACTTCCGTCACTGGGAAGTAATAACAGGTACAAGTACTGCCTGAAATGCACATTCCTGGACAGGAGTCCTGGCAGTATCGCTCATTGCTCTAGTTCACCTCCTAGGGTTAGTCTCTTGCCCACACTAGGTGTTCAATAAATACTGGGGGAGCCACAAAAACGTGTACATTTTAAGAGCTGTTATCTATGTATTACTTTTCGAAGTTGAATTGGTTACGGTAGGTATGACATTCGCTCAAAAGATGGCGTTAATCAAAGGAATGTTAGCGTCATTCATTGTATTACAATTGTAATATAGTGTTTTCCTTTCTTACAATGTGTGTACATGTTTTTTTTGACACCCTCTGTATTTATTTAACAAATGAACAGAAAGGATCACAGATGAATGCAGCACAATCTCACTTTGGCAAAAAGCAAAACAAAATAAATCCTGTACATGTGATGACCTCCACTCTCACATATGTGTTTCCACATTTCTATTACTTTTAAATTAAAAAAAATATATAATAACAAGCATCAAAGAACATATAATCCTCAGAAACACCGCAGAATAAATAGAAGGGTAGGTTAGGGTCCACGTGTTCTCAAGATTTCTGAGGGTTAGGCAAGTGTCTAAAACGAATCCTATCTGCACCAGCACCCACCCCAAAGGACAGAAAATAAAGACTGAGCCAGCCAGGAAAGAGGAGGAACCCTAGGAAAATTCAACTGCGGGGAGAAGTTGAAGGATGTGTTTCTACAGATGGGGGTGAGTGCTGGACGAGCCCACCTGAGGAGTACAGGTATGCATTGGGAAGCTTGTTTTGGGTTCCCAAAAAGAGAGAGCAGTAGGCCCCAAATAACTGGCCTCCTTCTGGAGCCAGAGGAGTGTAACTCAGGCAGCAGAGCCCCTGGATATGACAATGGCTACGCAGCAGTGTGAGAAGCAGCTGGGTCCAGGAGTCTCTCTCTGTTCTGGCAGAGGAGCTGGATTGTGTCTCCAACGCAAGAGATGGCCAAGCCAGTTACTGGGCCCAGGAGCCAGCAAAACCACTTCACACCTGAAGCTCACTGAGTCTCCCTGGGGTCAGCGGGAGGAGATTGGTGTTTTCTCAGACTGAAAAGCACCTGGGGTGTAGGGTGGGGTTATGGTCAGTGTCAAGTTGGAGTCCTGGGAAAGTGGGTATGTGGCTTTGTACTAAATGCCTTCTTGACTCTGAAACTGGGCTGCTGATTTTTCTTATGGTTTGCGAGTGCCAACTCTCAAGTGGAGCAGTTTCTGACTTTCTTGGCAAGAGACGTCTCTTCCAGCTACCCACAACACTGGGGGGCATGGGTCTATTACAGAGATTATTTTTTATTGCCTGACAGGGGAGCTCCTCAGGACAGGAAGGTTTCCTTCATTTAACAAACCAATTAAAGTGAGTAATGGGTATGGTTCTAGTTGTTTTATTTCCCCAGTTATTAAGATAGTATTCTGCTCTCAATGGATTTTTTTCCCCCTTCTTCCACCTCTTCCCCCCCACCCCACTCCGGTTCAAGCCATGGTTTCTCAGTCTAGTTGTGTAGGATCGGGCACTCACAGCAGCTCAGGGCAGCTCTCCCCGGCTGCCGGCCACTCATGATGGATACCGGCCACTCATGGCAGCACACGGTAGCCCACGACAGCGCACAGTAGCCCACGGCAGCTCACAGTAGCCCAGGGCAGCTCACGCCAACCTCCGGCTGCTCACAGCAGCCCAGCTCCAGGGAGAGCCATTGTTCACAATCTTAGCTATAGAGGGCGCAGCTCACTGGCCCATGTGGGAATCGAACTGGCGACCTTGGCGTTAGAAGCACGGCGCTCCAACCACCTGAGCCACCGGGCTGACCCTCAATAGATTTTATTAAATGAATGAAAATATACCACTTGTCCTGTTCTCATAATTATGCCTTTTACCAAATTCCAACAAATACTTATTAAGCAACTCGGTGTCAGGTATGGTGCAGGGAACTATATCGTTCCTGCCTTTATGTAGCTTAGTCTACAGGGGAGTCAGGTAACTAAGAGAGAATAAAGAAATTTTCAAACGAGGTCTTGTGATATGATAGAGGAAGCATAAAGAGGGGCACCTAACCCAGGCTTTGAAATGCATCCTTCAGCTACCTACCCTCACCTATAAATACACTTACCTATACAGTTAACCCTTAACATGGGTTTGAACTGCATGGGTCCATTTACATGTGGACTTTTTTTCGACATACAGTTGGCCCTCCATTATCCCTGGGATTCCCATCCATGGATTCAACCAATCTTGGATCAAAAGCAGTATTTTGGATCTATGGTTGGGAATCCGCAGATGCAGAGGGTTTACTACATGCATTGTTCTGTGCCATTTTAAATAAGGAACTTGAGTATCGGTGGAGTTTGGTATCTGCGGGGGTCTTGGAAACAAGACCCTGCGGATACTGAGGGATGACTGTAGTTATGGTTTTGGGAAGTTACAAGTTATATGTAGATTTCCAGCTGCATGAAGGTTGGTATCTCTAACCCCTGTGTTGGTCAAGGGCCAACTGCATTCATTTCTTGCCTTTCTTTTCTTCCTTATATGTGTCTTTTTTGGTCTACCCTCAGTCTCATTACAAAGTTATCACTTCTCTACTATTTTCAATATCTCTCTCTCTTTCTCTCTCTCGTTTCCTTCTTTCTCTTCATTGTGTATTCCCTTCAACCTAAAAACCTTATCAAAATACCTGTCACTTGATAAACACCTTATCTTTACGATGAATGCAACACTTGTTTTTATTCTATTTTCTTTTTCTTATCCCACTGAGCCTTTTTCAAAAAGCTGTCTACGTTCTATTTATCACCAACCATTCACATCTCAGCCTTATGCAATTTGAATTCCATGCCCCCAATTTTCTGCGATTGTTTCTACCTAAGATCACTGATAACATAGTGGTGTCCTCCCTAAGTATCTTTTAGTGCACACCTTACTTAACCCTGCTGTGACCGCCAAACCTGTTGGCTATTTTTTCTTGAAAGTCTCCCTTTGGGATCATAGTCATTCCTGGCTCTCCCCTTTCCTCTTTGAGTGCTTGTTCTCAGGTGCCTTGGTTTCTTTATTCTGCCTGCCCTTGCTTTATCTCAGAGTTCTAGCCTTGGTCCTCTAATCATTTTCCTCCATGCACTCTCCTCAGATAGTATCATCAATTCCCTTGACTTCAGCTACCAATGTCTCTGACTTCTCTTCACTCTAGACCTTTACCTTTATCTCAAATGCAACAAAGCCCAATCTGAGCGCATCCACCTGACTCATTGTTCTTCTCCCCAGTCCTGCTACTCTGTCTGCACTCATCCAGTGGACACTTAGACACAATCCTTTCCTGCCCCTTCCACTTGCAATTAATGACTAAGGCCCATAGGCTCTCACCCCCCATCCTCACACGTATCATTTTATCGGCTTTCCCTTAGACAGCCACAGTGGTCTTCAAACCAGGTAGGCTCCTCACCATCATTGCCTGCCCCTCCCACCCACTTTCCATCACATAATCAGAAAGATATTTCTAAATTATAAATCTGCTCATAACTCTTCCCTGCTGAAAACCCTTCAATGGCTGGGCAAGATCCTTAGGAATTGCACAATGGTGACCCAGGAGCCCTATTCTGTTATTTATGCATGCTACGTGGCCCACAAAACAAAAAAAGCTAAGTTTTTAAAATTCTGAATACTGTTAGAAGGGGAACACCGTGTGCAGTTCTAAAATCCCATCTATTGTCATCTATCCAGGCAGCCTCACTCTTTACATCCCGGGTCTAGTTCCTTATGGATCCTCGATCTCCTGGATCAAGTTCTGACCGCAGCATACAAAGCCTTTCCTGATCTGACCCCGCCTGCCTTGCTAATCTCATTTCACGCTTTTAACTCAGGTTCCCTGATGCCAAAGCTCATGTTTATCTACGACACCACACTAATTAATGTTACTCCTTTGAATCTCTGGGCTTATGAAATGTGAGAAGTAAATGTGATGATAAATGGAGCAACACACTCAAATTACAAGGAAGGAGTGTGTGTGGAGTCGGTGTGGGTAAAAGGAACAGGGAAGCAATACAAGTGAGTAGAAACAGTCACGTAGGCATCACATTCTAAGATTTGCTGTCCATTTATTTTGGTGCCAGGGTTAAGGCTGTAAAATAATGGATTTTTCTAATCACTGTGGTTTATTCATCTTTGTAGCCTTAGCGTGATTCCTGATCCTTAGCAGGTATTTAATAAATGTTATTGGAGAATACATTTTTGTGGAAACTTGCAAAAAGCTGAATGTCCTGCTATTCCCAGGCCACAGTTTCTCGTTTTTCATTTCTTTCAGTGTACCGACTGGCTGTTCAGAGTACACTCCTGGTGTACCCAGCATACCTACTTTCAGTGTACCCCAACTCATCCTAATATGAAAGAAAGAAAATACAAAAGAATAAAGAGCATGAATAGAAATAGTAAATCCAGAGATAGAGAGGATTATATAGGAAAATAAAGGAAGGAAATGTTTTCTCCTCCCCTCTACTTTTCTACCATTTGAGCACAAGTTAAATCCATATATAGATATAACAAATATTACTGCTAAGACGAATGACATGGGAATTGTAAATAAAGAGTGAGAAGCTATAATTGCCAAGGAATGCAGAGGCATTTTCCTTGTCCCCTGCTGGGGATTTAAACAGCTTATCTGGCCATCATCTCTATCATCTCCATCCTTGCTCACCTTTTGATGCCACTTCAGGCACACCACTTGAGTTTCTCATACAAAGACCCCAAACACATACAGACCCCAAAGCAGTGAGGCTGACCTCAGTAGGCATAAGAGTCACCTGGAAAACCTGTAAAATACAGATTCGTAGGTTCACCCACTCAGAGATGATAGGTTACAGTGGGGCCAAGGCATCTCCATTTCAAACACGTTTTCCTGAGGATTCTAAAGTAGATAAACATTATACTCTGAAATTGAGAAATATTGTCATAAAGATGAGTATCTTAGAACATAAAAGATTTTCACTTTGAGTGCCATAATTTGCTTTCAGGCATAATCCAGTTCTATTGCGAAGTATTATTATTATTATTATTAAATGTTAAGAAAAGTTTGCTCCTGTCTTCCTAATTGTAGTTACCACATCTTCAAAGAAATAGTGCCTATGTACTTTTCATTTGTAACCTATTTCATTCGGTACTTATTTCTGCAGCTGAGGCAGCTAAGCACTTGAAATATAGATTATGCAACAGTGCCATCCTCATTAAAATGATAGTAAAGTCTTAGACTCTTTGTTTTTTTCCCCCTTCCCAGCAGGTTGGCAGTCATTCAATTACACTGTAATTCTGTATTGCAACTCACTTCTCTAAGCAGTTCATCTCAATTCTAATCATTATGTTCAAATGCTTACTCTAGCCACATGCCAAGTTTCCTCCATTGGACAAAAGCACAGCAGAAATATTTCTGTTTGGAAAGGACTGGCAGATTTTTTGAGGCATTGTCATGCCATGGCAGAATACTAGTCAGGTTGTAATTTGCTTTAATTTTCTTCCCACAAACAGCAACAACGATTACCTCTAGGTCTTGAAACTCAAAGGATTTCTTCATAGCTACTGTCAAAAAACCAAAATACTTTCTGTAAACACCCTGACTCAGGATTAGACGGCAAAGCATCTTGAATTCTGATCATTTAGTGTATTGATTTGGTATGTGTTAAAGTCACAAACTTGCCTATGTGTCTGTGTGTGCAGATTAGAAACATGGAAATAACTCAGAGAAATCATGGGTCTTCCATAAAACAACCAGTGTTCTCTATACGCATAATTTGTTCCACCTGCCATGTTTACAAGGCACCCCAAGGAGAACTAGCTTAAAACCCAGCAATCCATCTGCCTCCCAGTTCTAAGGGGCAATTATTGCCTCAACTAAGCAAAGAGGAAGGCACAGCAGGCTGCTAACCATGTCAGGTGACTGATGTATGTGACTGAGTTACTCAGGTCATCAGCTTTTCTCATAGTGGCTGGAGTCCTGGGACGATGACACAGACAGTTAACTACCAACAAAAAAAGGAAGAAAAACGGCCAGCGACCTAGATTCAGTGGGCCACATCCAGGACACAAATCATAAATATGGGTTTTATCACTTCTCATGGGCATGTTAAACCAAGAAATACGGCACAGGGGCTTTGGGGAAAAAAGAGGAAAAAAAGGAAACTTTATGCCAAAACGTTGATTTAAAAAACAGAAAAAATGATTAAAAATAAAAGACGGGACATGAAATCAGATGTTTTGTTACTATTAACTGTACTTCCTTATGTATTTCTTTTTTAAAGGAAACATTAGTTAATATTTACTAAAAATATACAATGTTTTATTTGCTATGTACACAAAATAGTGCCTGGCCTCCAATATATACAATATAAACTTAACTATGCCCAATTAAGGCCACAGTGAGTAAGACTGAATACAAACTGTAAGGAATAAGACTATTTTAACAGGAGAATGATGTTGGAGTACACTGCAAAAAACCAAAAACCAAAAAACACACGCATATCTTCAAAGAAATTCTGCTAATAAGAAGCTATTAAAAGAAGAGCTCTTTGGGGACACACCCAAATGAATTGCAAAAGGTCACACACAACTCCTTCCCTCTGAAATGAGATAGATACAACATACAAATTAGCATATAGAATATCATGTCATTAGATGTTCCTCATCAAGGCTCCCATGGGAAGGAAGAGGGGAAGGCAGTGGTATGCAGGAAGGAATAGAGAAAGCAGGTAAAAATGGACAGGTCACTTTGAAAACAGTTCCCAGTCTTTTAATTTCACAGATTGGTAAAATTCAAAGAAAAACATGAGGGTGGGTGTGAGGAACCCATCAACTATCATGATCTTTTTTGTTATAATACAAATGAAAGGAAAGCCATGCTCTCAAAGGATAATCCTTTATATTAATATTAAGTAAATTTAACTTCATGTAAACTCACGACATTATCCTTCTTTAAAAACCGAGTATCTTAGAACATATGCGCTTTACAATTAATGCCTTTGGTACAGATTTGGGGAAAGCGTCTCTGGTTTGCTGTTCTGAAAAATGTAATTTTCAAATTAAATTGCATTGTGTTTGAGTAACATCTTCCTCTACCATTTCACTACCAGATTGTAAGAATTCCCCTAACTCTGCATGTCTCCTTTCACATTAGTGAATGTGATGATTTATAAAGAAGACAAGCTAATGCAGAATGATCACTGTAAGGTTATAAAGCTATGGTGGTAACAGACAGCTCTAAATAAGTTTAGTTTCATTCTAGCAGAGGATGGAATCTGTAATGTTTGTATGTACTCTGGTCTCTGACTTAACTGCCATGATTAAGCAACCAACACATACTCTGGCCTTAGTGTCAACGTAGCTGGATTTAAACCAGCTATTTCCCCCTGCTGGTTGGACTGTTTTACATTCTCTACCTCACTGCCTGCAGCTTTAATGCTCCCCACAGTACCAAACCCATTTATTTCTCATCCACAGACTGACCTCCTATAGCATCATTAACACGCCCCCCAAAGGCCTTGCTCCTGTCAATTTTAGTCAGCGCAGCACTCAAAGCAGTCATGGGGTTTGTCAGGGTTCTGTAGGAAAAGAAAGCAAAGAAGGAAAAGGCACCAACCCAAAGCTTGGGGAATCACCAACACAGGAGGGTGAGGCCCAGGAATGGAGGGAATCCTAGTAAGAGATAGGATGTAAAGCTAAAGATGGAAAGGTAGGTTTTAGGCACTCATAATTAGTTGTTTCTGCCACTCAATTCTCAGCCAGTTAATGGCAGATGGATCAATATCTACTTTTCGATTTTCATGTATAGCATTATGGTCTCAGTGGGAGACAGGTCTCCTAGGAAGGAAGGATGATCCAGGAAATGGGTCTTGGAGAGAGTGATTCATGACCAAAATTAATAATTTTATTGGTTTGTCAAGTATATTTTCTAAAATATATTTGGAGTTTTTGTTTTGATTTGACTTTTTTTTTTTTTTGATAACACTATCCATCCTGAAGTCAGTTAGAGAGAAAATGATTATGTGGAGAGGAGATCAGGATAAATGTGGACTTGAGTTATATAAACAAGCCATGTCAGTTTGAAATGATATCCCCGGGGTTCAGCCATACTTGACCAGAGTGATTCCTGAGCTCCAAATGGAGTGAAAGTAAACAGCATTACACTCTGCAAATATGACTTCAGTTTCTGAGGATCTAAACTGCTCCAGTTTGTCAGTTTTCCTTTTGTTTTTTTCTTTATCAAGCAAGCCATCAGTGGGTTTCCATTTTAAACTAGACTCATATTATTCCAACAGCAATAAATAAGTTTTAAAATATAATATTTTGATAGAATATTTTTTCAGAACCACATAGATCATCTGAGGCTTTACAGAGAAAAAAATTTAAAAAGCAGAATATTTCTAGTATGTAACTTACGGATGGAATTCTTTTGCAAAAGTATGTAAATCCAAAGATGCATGTTAAAAATCCCTGAACAATGTAGTTACCACTACTAAATATAATGAAATATTGTATTCTGTTAAATGAGAGCATTAATCATAGCATCTTGATTCACATGTCCCTTCTCATACATGGGTTAATCTTCGAATTACGTTTTCCTAAATAAGTTAAAAAACTTATCCACTATGAAACATTCTTCATTAATCATAAGGCAGTCACTCCTTTAAACGTTACCCAAATTCCTCATACTTCTCAAAGGATTCAAGTCCTTCTCAGTCATGTGCTTCAATGTGTATAACAGGCTCTGCCAAGTGATATGGTGGTACCTTCAGGAGCTATGAAGAGATTTGTGCTTTTACCCAATATGCTCAGACCTTTAAGGAAACTTCCTACTCATGTGCCAAAACTGATATCCCTACTTCATCTTATTAAGAACCATCATTTATATAAATGATAAACGTCTAACTTTTGCTTTGTCTTGTGCACCTGAAACTAATTGAAAAAAAAAAAAAAGAACCATCATTTATTATGCACCTCTATAATAAGGCAGGCACTGATCTAGGAGTCCATTTAGGTACGTGCTCTCATTCAACCTCACAGTAACCATACAAGGTAGGTATGATCCTTCCATTTTATGGGTGTAACAACTGAGGCTTAAGGAGATTAAGCAACTTGCCCAAGGTCACACAGCTTGTAAATGGTGGAAAGACCAGGGAATCAGCTAAGGCCTGGAGGATTACAAAGTCTGTGCTCTTCTCCTTTCTCTAAACTACAAGGCCAGTCCTGGGATATAAACCTCCTTGATCTTGATGTTTTGGAGTTGCTTTACCTTTGGGGGATCCATAAATAGAAGTCCACAGGCTTATAAAGGTTGCTAGTAAAAAATGCAAGCTTATGCGTTTTCCAGATTTAACAAAGGAACACATTTTTTAAACAGTCCATGTATATAACAGGAATACATGTTTTCAAACAAGAAGTTAGATTTTACATTGTAAATTATAAACTAGAGTCACATAAAAACAGGTATGAAGTTCCACTGGGTTGAGTCATATGAAACTGCTATATTTGTAGGTCAGAACAACCCAAAAGGTGCAACTACAGACAATTCACCCCAATAATAGAAGTCTAGTTCTAGGCTCTACGGGGCCCGATATAGGCCCATTCACAGCACACCTGCAGTGTACACACTTCATGCCTGTATGTGGCCTCTCGTAGATACTGTACCTGAGCAGAAGCTGTTGCTGCTAATGGTCCTTGCTGAGCGCCCAGAGCTGCTGGGGTTGAACTCTCTGCTCTCTTCCTCCGAGAAGGGAGACTCTGAGGCTGGGGACACTTTGTGCTGTTGCTGGGGCAGATGGGGCCGAAGAATCAAACGGGGAATTCGGCTTCGGGAAATCTCCTTCTCATGATGCTGCCCTCTCTGCTCCTTCTCAAAATTGGACAGCAAAAGAGAAAACAAAAAAAGAAACTTGTTTCCCTCTCCGAACTTCTCTGCTCCTTCTGGGCTCAGTTTCTAAGAAATCACATGTCTGAACATTGAATCTTCACAGAGTAGTTCTTATCTCAGTGGCTGAAATGAGCTCCAACACTCTTCTATAGAGCTAACCCTTCTCATCTACTGAAGAGCACACACTGGAGCAAGGATGAAAATGGACAAACACACACACACACACACACACACACACACACACGAGCCCATACACTTCCACCGCTGGCAGAAAGGCCATCCCACTCTTCTATGCCATTCCTGACTCACCTTCCTGCTCTAGTTTTCTCATTCCCATTCAAGCTTTCGGCTCTCTCAAAAGCTTTTTATTACTCATAGCACACTACTTGATTTCCTCTAGACTTCCATTTTGCTGTCCCTGAATTAGCTGCAACAATTTGACTTCTGTTTTCCCATCTCCTCACAAAGTAGACCCCTGTACCTGGAACAATTCTTTCCCGATAGATCATGCAGCCTTATCTTTCAAATCCCTCCTCTTCCGGCCAGGATCTTAATTATTCATTAATATCCTGGTACACAAGGCTTGTTGCCAACAGAAAAGCAAACAAAAATCCAATACCCGGTAAGATGGCTCCACCTTTTACATCATGTTTAGCTTTTGTTTTCCTTACAGGACACCCACGAGAATAGATTTTTTTCCCTCTCTCCTTAAAACCACAGCATTAAATATAGAGGGCCGTGACTTGGTTTAAAAAAAAATGCATAAAAGTAATATTTTGGCAGTGTTTTTCCATTTTTAAAGTGCTTTCCCAACCATTATCTCATTTGATCCTTATAACCCAGGCCACCGAGAGGACACTAATTTGTGTCCCTATTTACAGATGAGGAAACTGAGGCTAAAAGAGGTGAAGATGCTTAGCCAACACAGCATGTCATCTAGACGTAGAACAGGCCTGAACTCCAGTGCTTTTCCAGGTTACCATCACCCTGCCTTATTAAAATGGTTTCCTAGGAGGATCTCTTTACAAAAAACCCCACTGCTCCCTCCAACCTCTGCAATTGAAAATGGGCTTTGGATTAGGTAACAAACACTATTTTGAAACATGACCTCCTGCTCCTTTCCATGCTGCTTACCAGGAAGGGTCGCTGCCAAAGTAAACATCTCTAGGAGGCCCACACAGTGCAGGAATTGAAGGGAAAGCCCAGCCGCGAAGAACTCCTGAGGTTGCTCAGGCATCCAGCCTATCCAGGGGCGAGAGCCGCACCCAGTGTCTGGATTTGTTCTGCACATCAGTCACCCAGCAGGTATCACACGTCTGCCACTGGGCTTGGCATACTGCATACCCTGAACCAATACTGTCTGGGTCGCTGACATGCTGGAGTCCTGATTTCTCAGTCACCAATACATGAAAACGTTTTCATTCACATCACACACACACACACACACACACACACACACACACACACACGACATCGATTGAGAGCTAGATCCCAAATTCCCAATATCAGGAGATGGGATTAGCCCTCCAAAGGCAATGTTTAAAATCCTTGTGTCAACCCCCCAAATCTTGTCCTACCCAAGCACCTACCCATCTCCCGGCTCTCATCACTTGAGCAAATGTCCCTCGCTTCCCATCCTCCCCACCACCTTCTTGTCCCCGTTTACCCCACTCTAAACGCCACCCCTCCAGCTCGCACCTGGCCCTTCTCGCCCCGCAGTGGTTACCTTCCCTCTCCCTCCAGCGCTCGCGCACACTGCCACCCGCGTCCACACTACGTGCCTTCCTTACCTTGCTCTCTCGTAGGGGTCCCATCGCGCTGCTGCCCTCCGGCTCCCCGCGCCGCCGCTGTCGCCGTCCAGGAGGCACCTGCTTGCACTGGGGCGAGAAGACTGCGGTGAGCTGGCGCGGGGTGCAGGAGGTGGCTGCTGCGGGTCCGACGAGCCGCCGCCACTGCCACGGTTCGCGCTCCGCTGCGAGGGCGCACCCGTCCGCCCCGCCCCGGCCGGACACGTGGTGCCGCCGCCTCCCGCTGCTGCCCCTGGGGCGCCGCCCCGTTCCCCCGGACCTCCCTCACCTGCCGGCCCCCGAACCACCAGTCCGTGCCTTCGTTCACCCCGCCCGCCCGATTTCGCCGCTGGCACTTCCCCCAGGTGCCAGGCGCCCCTCCCTCTCTGCCGATCCTGACCCAAAGGGGGCAGGCGAGGCTCCGAGCATCTGCAGCCGGGAGGTTCCCGACACCCTCTTTTTGGCACCTGGTATCCGGTTGGAAGGCGGTGCACGTCGGTTGGAAGAGCAGAGAAAATCTGCGACATCACTGAGAGCCAAAATGGAGAAAGGGAAAGTTTTTCCCTCACGGCCCCTCCCTGCCCTCTCGGTTTTAAGTCAGCGCACGGCTCCCCACAATTACCTCCCCCGAGAGAGACAGGGCGGGTCCCCCTCCACCCGGACCCCAGCCAAGCCAGTGCTGCAGGACTGACACAGCATCTGGGTTCCGGGATCTCAAAGGCTGCTATTCCCCTTGGGTGGTTTGCATCAGAAGGGCCTTGGGTTGGAAGCGCAGCGCCCCGGGCTAAGAACGAGGAGGCGGTTCCCGCGGGCTTGCGGAGCCAAGCTGTTTAGGGCGAGAGCAGCCTTTTCTCCAATTCTGCCCAACAGCCGCCAGAGAGAGAGCCCTAGGCACCCAGCTACAGGAAGGACGCTGCACTTGAATTTATGAAGCCGGGTTCGGGGCGCCACTTCACTCCTTTCAAGCTGAGTATCTTTGTGCCTAAAGTTCTCGACCTCTCTGAACTTGACCTCTCTGAAATTCATTTTCATTCTCGTAAAATTCAATAATAATAATAATAATAATAATAATAATAATATCTACCTCAAAGGGTAGCTGTGAGGATTAGATGAGGAAAACAAAAGAGCTGTACCCAGCAGAAGGAATAGAAATTTCCAAAGGGCAGTTAAGCCACCTTCAGGCTGAGGCTTCTTACATGACACGCAGAAAAAGTAATTGTGAGACAGACAAATTTGTTCAAAAAAGCTCCAAAACCTGTCCCACTGAGGACTTAGAGTAGGAACAATCAGCTGGATCATGGACCTTGATTTATTATTATGCTTGGTGTACTGAAATCTTACCTGGTGATGGAATTCAACATGTATAATAACTTAGATGCCATGTATTCAGAATTGGAGAGCATTCTAAGTAGCAATATGAGTGGGGAACAGTCTGATCCTCACACCCAAGTGTCCTGCATGATCCTTAAAAATCATATTTGAACCTCCAACAGCCCCATTTTTCTGCTCTCCAAATAGCATTTGTCTCAGTCTTCAATTCTCAAAGTCTACAAATGCACAGTATGAGTCTAGAGAGAGCCTGAAGTCAGGAGTAGTGGAATCAATTTGTCTTTTTCCTACATTTCCAAAGGAATTTTACTCCATACATCTTCATACCTTTTCAATCTACTGAGCTCTCTTAAGCAGTGGGGTTGGTGATCCTAGGATTTTTTATTTGGGAGGAAAGCATGATTAATTTATACTTTCTATATCCATAGCTGTCCTCAGATATGGATGTCAGGAAAATGATGGTCCAGGATGACTTCTATAATTTATTATTACATTGATGCAAACGTTAATTGAAGTTTTTGCAATTATTTTTAATGCTTTAAACCACAATTACTTTTGCACCAACCTCATATTTCCAAAATTATGAGCCCGGGAACATATACTGTGAGATGGGAATGAACTGTTAAGGTCAAAAGGTGCTTCTGAGTTCCCTACTGAGAACTGAGAATTGAGGCTTGGGGCCTGATGTCAGAAACATCCTTCACTGACCTATCCAATCAGGACCTCGGAGTCATTCTTGGCTTCTCCCTCCCGTGACCCCCACATAGCAGCCATCAACAAGTGATCTCCACACTACCCTAATAATAATGTCTTGAATCTGATTACTTCTGTCTACTGATCAACTGCATGATCTTCATTTAGAGTATCAACCACAAACATCCTGGATTATTGCAATAGTGATCTAACTCAAGTTGTCTTGCTTCCAATCTTGCCTCATTCCTTTCTCACCAGTTTTTCAAATTTTCCCCACAAGGCCTTTCTGAAAGGCCAAGTCATGTCATACTTCTTCATTAAAACCCACTAATGACTTCCTGGTTATCCTCTAAATAATATTCAAACTCCTTAATGTGGCACAAAGGCCTTTCATGATTTGTCCTTATTTACCACTCCGATCTCATTTCTTGCCACTCTTCTCTCTCTAACCTGCACCCCCTGCCTTCACTACCCACCGGTCCTCTGCAAATGGATACCTCTCAAACTAGAATTTTCAATTCTCTGGAGGTATGTTCTTTCTTCCTCTAGACTGTTGCACACGATGGTCCTTTTGTTTAGAACACTTCTTGCATCCCACCCACCCATCCTCCTCAACTCCTTAGGTTACATTAAGTTTCATTTTAGAGATAGCTTCTTCCAGGAAACCTCCCCAAGAAGGGTCAGGTGCTCCCTTTACATACTTCCAGGACACCTCGTATTTAATTTATCCCAGTAGAGCTGTTATGCTCTTGTATCAGAATTCCCTATTTATTTGTCTGTCTTCACCAGGGATTATCGGCAATGTCTGGTACAGGTCCTGTCACATGAATAGTCAAATGAATGAATACATGAATGAATGAATTCTATAACACCATAAGGGGCCCATCAGGATAAAGGAAACAGACACAACTTCTGCTCTGAAAATGACTCAGGAAAAGCTGCCTCATTATGTCTTTGTATTTGATGATGGGGTGTGTGCCTAAAAAATCCAACATGTGTTCAATGAAAGCTTTTACTGAAGAAGTGCAGGCAGTGAGAGGCTGTGCCGTAGCCCTGTTGTCACCATAGCAACGCTGCTGAAGGAAAGGCTGATGATTTAGTGTTCAAATGCTTCTTAGCTCTGTACTTTTGGAACCCAAGCCTGTTTTTTTCACTGTTCTAAAAGGCAAGTTTTACAAATGATAATATCTATGTTGCCTTTAATTTCATTCAAGTGTTTCTCATGTCATCAAGAGAAATGTCTTACAATGTTTGGATTATATCATCAAAGAGATATAATCTAATACAGTATATTATATTCATCTTCATCTGCTTTACAACATTCTCATGCGTCATTTTCAGTGTCTACTTACATACTCATTGTCTGGTTTTGTAGTTTTGTGGCTTTTCCTTTAGAAATGAAAGTAATGCTGGTTTTTAGAAGGTTTGAGTTGCTTCTGAAGGCTAGAACTCTTCAAGATTATAAATAAGATCCCTGCCCAGGCCTGGGGAGGAACAGGGGAGATAGGGTATTGCGGATTGGGAGAAAAGAAATGTGTCTATGCCCCCAAATCTGGTATAAATTATTTGATTCTTTATCTGAAATTGGTAATTAAATGATTCATACCTTTCATTTGCACACAACTTTATATTTTAAGATCTCTTTCACATATATAATCTTCTTTGAACCTCACAAAAATCCTGTGAGGTGCATGTGGCCAATTCCTGAAACCAGATAAATGATAAAGGGCAGGTTTTTATGTACCGGAGCCCCCCCACCACCACCCTGACTGCAAACTTCACAGAAAGACAATACAAATGCACTGCCAAAGAGAAAACATCTGTACCATACAACCGAGACAGCGTGGTCCCCACATCCACTCTTCCTCACAGCTCACCTGAGTATACTGGGGGCTTTCTGGGACTCAGTCAGGGCTGACAAAGCACCATCTCCTAATCCTATAAGCTGTGCGAGCAAGCGCTGCTGTCTCTCTCAGTGACCCGATGTTGTATGATCTGCACAGCAACAAGAAGCAGCTGACGTGCTTTACAACACGTCATGAAGAAAAGAAACTGCACTCTGGGGCATCCTGGGATTTCTTTTTTTCCTTTTTTTTTTTTTTTTGTGGTAGGGTGCAGACCTATGTTTTTCTTACCAGGGAAAGTGCTGTCCGTTTTCCCATAAAAACATGTGTGAGTGGTCAACCCTCCTCTTATTGTATGTGTTGTTACTATATGGTTAGAGGATCTTGATGTTGTAAAACTGTCGTGAGTAGAATTCTGCAACATCACTCCCCGACGAGGGGTAGAGAGGGGAGTGGGTACCGTGAGGCAAGGCTGACTTTAACATCCATTGGGTTCAGCGTGTGTCAATTATCTCTGCTCTGCAAATGAGTTTTCAGTCAGAGGCATCTCCCAGATGAAGAACAGGAGTTAATGGCAAGTCCAGGTGAGAAGGCAGAGGTTGGGCCTTTGAAGATTATTGGTAAGGATACAGTCTTCTGCTTGCCTGATGAGGAAGCAGGCATGAGGTAACCCTCCAAAAATGCTGTCTGCTGTTTATGGCCTTTTGTCCATTTGTGCGGATAGGAAAGATACTAGCCAAAGATATAGGTATGGTGATTGTATTGAACAAACTGAAGACACATGGTTGGATAAGCAGGTGTAGACTTATTGGGACAGATTATAATGATTGAAATTAAGACACCCTGGAAAGTATGAATGTAACAGTTTCCATCCAGATAGCAGAAACTGAATCTTGACATTTACCTAATGAAATGCTTCAAATGACTGGACAAGACAGGGAGATGTGTGGGTCTTACCGACTCACAAAAAGGGCCAAGAAAGTTATCTGTAAGGTAGGCATAAGAAGACCTAAACCAGAGGCTGAATTCTGAGCCTGAGAGAAAAGCACTTTCCTTTCCCAAGAGACCAGAAGTATGAATGAGATGGACAGGGCAGTTGAAAACTACCTGAACCCAGCAAGGGACAGCAAGGGACCTAGACAGATGAGAAATGAAGGCCAAGATTCTTCTCAGATGTGGCAGGGGCAGAGCAGGTAGCCAAGGTTAGAGGCTCTGAGGGATTCATTCAGCGTCCACGGTAGTCTAGGCTTAAACAAGGAATTCATAATCTGGGTTCCCAGAAAGCAGATCTGTGGCTAGATTTGAGTTACATTAAGGTAAAAGAAACTGTTCTCCATTATATCATTTATTTCCATGATTTAGTACTTGTTTTCCCTTCAACTTCTTGGTAAACATACTTTTCAATTAAAAACAAAACAAAACACCAAAACAATTCTGCCTTTATTTCTGCTAAAAGATGGGGAGGGAGAAAGAGGATTTTGAGATCCTCTACTCAAAGGGCAAGAGCAGTACATATTGGGAAATGAACACAGCGCCCCTAGAGGCCATATACTATAATGGCAGCTACTGGAGCCCAGGGGAAGCATCGCGCTCCTCTAGACGACCTGATGATGGGGTGAAGGGTGAGGGGGGCGTTACCTCTGCAGTCGTGGAGCTGAGAGCAGTTTTGATTGCTACTTTATTTCTACCTCATAGGCCATCCCTGTGATCCATTTTCCCTCGTCCCCTGAAGTCTTGTGACTTAGTGAGTAAATACAGCCCTTGTTATGTGGTTGTAGCTCCTCTCCAATTCACTGCAGAAAAATCTGTAGGAAAATAAATCCACAATTTGGGAATCTGGCCTATGTTGTTTCATCTGTTCATGCGTCCTCTCTAGCTATTTATAGAATGCCGATTAGTCAAATGGGAAAATAATATTAGGTTAGTGCAAAAGTAATTGTGGTTTTTGCAATATTTTTTACCTTTTAAGCTGCAATTACTTTTGCACCAACCTAATACTAAAAAAAGTTAATTTTAATATTTTATTTTTTAAAGTACTAAAACCACGTCATCAAGATTTTGGAAAGTAAAAGATTTTACTCATCATCTCATTGCCCTAACATCAATTATCCATAGTCTTTCTTTTAACATTTTTGTGTATTTGTTTTCAGGATTATCTACTGTGCAACTAAAACAGCACTATTAAAAACGAGAATAAAATTCTAAGGGACAAGGCAAGTGGGTCTTTTGACGCCATCACATCTGGCTGTTTCTGGATGGCTTTGGTAGGCTCCCATGCCTATTTTTTCCCCAGAAGTTACCACCTCTATTTATCCTCTGATTGGGCACTAGTCTGGGATATGAGCCTCTCTGTCCTCTTTCTACTGCTGACAAACTGCTGGGGCTGCTGCTGGAAGCTCAGAAGCTGAAGGACAGCTTCCCAGGTCCCTGGCCCTGGTGGCATCTGGACCAGCCAAAAGTTTCAGGAAGACCTGTCAGTGGTATGGTGGAGAATTAGCAAATTCAAGGCTGGAGAAACGATCTCAACTCAAAGGCTGGTAGAAAAACACCTGTGTCCCTTTCTATTGGAAGCCCAGCTACTGGCTTGCATAATATGATGCTGATTTAAGGGAGAGGAGTAATGTGAAATGAGTTTCCCAAAGTCTGCAAAGAGATCTGTGATGAAAAAAATGTAGTTTAATAAAGGACATGGATTCTCAAGTCCCATAGGCCTGGTGAGTCCTTCTTGCCGCTTTCTGACCGCAACCTTAGGCAAGTTGTTTAACTCCTCTAGGACCCAGCATGTGATATGTACTTGTTAGTTAAAGAAAGGAAGAAAGGAAAGGAGGAGGGAGAGATGGAGGGAATGAGGGAAGGGAGGAGGGAGGGAGGGAGGGAGGGAGGAAGAAAGGAAGCAGAGGGAGCGAAGAGGGAAGAAACATCAGTTTGCACCAGTTAATGTCTGTGGGCAAATTATCTTCTCTGATCCTCCTTTTCTCACCTACAAAATGGGCTTAATAATAGTAATTAGTTCATAATACTGACGTAAGGATTAGATAAGAATACACGCAAAACCTACCAATTACATCTGGCGCATGGTTAGAGCTTAATAGATACCCTTTCTCCCTCAGGACCAACCACCATTGCTGACTCCTGCTTGCTTATTTCACATTCTCCTCTTCCTAAAGATTTTCATTTTAACTTTTCTTAAAGGTAAACAAGTTTTTTCTCATATGACTTATGAGGTAGAAAGAAACTGAATTTATTATTAGAAAAGATATTGACAGGACTTTTCTTCCCAAAGGTAGATTAAAAAGGTAGAAGACATGATAAATGGCATGATACCTATCATTATTTTTTCATCAATTCTGAGCCAGGCACTGGGTCAGGCTCTGGTTCCAGAGTATTCAAAGATGAACAGTGTTTCCTCAAGTATCTCAGAATCTAATAAAGACATGGGAATGGTCGTCAGCCCTTATATTACTCATTGTGTTAGTACCATGACAGATGAATGTCCTGAGGGCTTGCCAGCATCTGAATTAAACTGGGGTCTGAGGCTTCCAGGGGTGGGTTTTGAGATGAATTTTGAAGGATAAATAGGTCATATTATAATTTTGGCTCCTTCATAATTCCTTCCTTTATCTCTCCTTTCTCCTCTTCTCCCTTTCTTCCCCTCCCCTCCCCTTCCTTTCCCTCCTCCCCCCAAATCTAAATCTTCTTTCCACTTCCAGAGATTTCAGCTGCTCTACATACCAGTCCACAATAGATACCGGTAGATGCAGAGAGATGATTCAGGTTTCCCTGGAAGCTTTATTATCTGACTGTAACCTTCTGGAAGAAAGACATTTTTTGCCTCAGAGTTGTGATTACCTAGCACAGCACCTAGTGCCTCATTCAATATTTTGTTAATTATTTAAAATATTTGTTAATTATTTTAAATTTCAAGAACACTATGTTGTACTGCCACCTGTTGGTTCATTAGTGAAATTTTCTTCTGACAGGGAAAGTCTCGGTTTGCAACCAAGTCAGTCTTCATAACAAACCGTAGTAGTAGTGCTTTTATTCAAACTTTCAACACTTTTAGAAAACGTTATAAGTTTAAGGCTACACATCACTGAATATCAATAAACAGAATCAATATTCATAGGTTATGGGATAATGAGAAGGTGCTTTGTGGTATGATGGCCAATGGTTCCAAATTACTTTTCTCTTTACCTGCTGAGCCGCTGTAGACAAACAAGGTAAATCACATGTGTGAGTCATATGGTAAGCCATATCCAGATAGTCCCTACCTTATCTATTCCCAGGTCTATTTTTCTGAATTAACAGACTTTGTGGGGGCCGTTTTAGGTATACAGAAAAAAATAAACAGGAAAGTACAGAGAGTTCCCATAATACATATATCCCTTCACCAAGATCTATTTTTTTTATCTTTGGACACAATCCATTCATTCCCTGTCTACCAGACTTATTAGATAATATTATACCCTGCTTCTCAAGAAGGTACAAATATGTACCTATCAAATGGATCTACAGCCCTACCCCATCCCAATCCTCCCTCACTGTCCCTGCCTGTTTGATTTGCTTCCAAGGTCTTCTAAGTGTCCATGATGGACTTAAAGCCAAGACTTCTGGATCTTTCTTGGATAGATCTTTTTCCTCTGACCTGAGGTTGAAAAATGGGGAAAGCCCACAACCCTGTGGGTGAAGGACACTGCTCGAACTTGTTCTCTAACTGCTGTGGGGCCTCAGTGCTGCCTGGTCATCAATTTATGCTCCTGAGTCAGTGTTCTTTCCTATTCGGCAGGGTCTATTTGAAACCTCCACCTTTCAAACCTACCAACCTACTATCTCTACCCTCATACTTTGTAGATGCCCTTATCTCCTGATTGGCAGACAAAATAGAAGCTATTAAGAGAAAGCTCTCAATCTCCAGCCCCTGAACCTATACACTCTCCTGCCTCCACCCCATGCTCTCCACCTTTGGTCCTTTCGAAGGGAAGTTGTCCCTCTCCCATACAAGGGTAAGTCCTTTACCTGGGCTTTGGATCCCATCCTTTCCTAGTTCTTAAGGGAAGTTATTCCATCAGTTAGTCCTTCTAACTCTCCATGTTGCTATATCCTTATCTGTACAATGGAATAATTGCAATACCTACCTCAGAGGGTTGTTGTGAGCGTCAGAGGAGTTAGCACACGTGAAGAACTTGGAAGAGTGCCTAGTATATATCAAGCACTGAGTGTTAGCTGTTATTATTAGCTATTATGTCTTTTTTGATCATTGTAATCTACTTTTCTATCAGACACTTCACATCATCGGCATTTAAACATGCTGAAACATTTCCCAACGAAACAAATGACTCTCTTAAATTCTCATAGTTTTCAAGTCCTACCCAGTTGCTTCTCCACCATTCGTCATCAAACTTCTGAAAAAGAGTCTATATTCACATGTTTCACACTCTCCCTGCCCTTTCACCCAACCACGCCACTCATGTACATATACCCACCATTCTACTAAACAGCTCTTGCCCAAAGTCACCAATTACCTCGATGTGGTTTAATGTAATGGCTAGTTATTATCCTAATCTTGACTTCTCAAGAGCCTTTGGCATAAACGCTCCCACAGTTTTGAAAACCGCTTTCCTTCTGTAACACAACTTTCCTGTTTCCCCCCCACCACTTCTCAGTATCCTTTCAGGCCATTCCTTGAATGTTGATGTCCCTCAATTTCTAGCCCCAACCCTCTTACATTTTCATCCTACCTTCCCTCCCTAACTAATATCTTTCTTTCCAATTGCTTCAATTACTATTTATAGGCAGATCTTCCATAAATTTTATAAATCCTCATCCCTATTCCATCATTATCCAACTGGATATCTTGACTTTTACATCCCACAGTGTCCACAAACTCACTATGTTCCAAATTGAATTCATCATACTTCTAAAAGCTGACCTTCTGTGTTCTTTAAGTGAATAAATGCTATGATCATGCAGACCCTGGAATCTGGGTGACATTCCTAACTCTTCTCTCCACCTCACCTTTACAACTAACTGGAACCTAAGTCCTATCTGTTCTCCCTCTTATTTATCTTTAAAATGTGCTCATTTCTATACCATCTCTTCCTGCCTGGATTTCTAACCTGGCCTATATATAGAGTTGCCCCCTTCAGTACATTTTAAAACAGTAGCCAGAATGATCTCTTTAAAATACAAATCTGATCATCCCCTACCCCACTCTGCATCCCCTGGTTCCAGCTGAAACCCTTCAATGCTCACCATTGCTTCAAGATGAAGTTCATACACTAACATATGGCTTACAAGACCCCTCATGATCCAATCCTGCATTCTCCTCCCTTTGACCTTCACAAATGTCGTTTCTCCTACACAGAACACCCTTTCCAATATCAAACCATCTCCCAGCACCACCATCCAGGCCCTCCAGAAGTAGCCACTGAAAAATGTGATTTATTCGAGTCATGGCATTTACTCTGGTCTTAAGTGTGCAATAGGAGAGAATGATTTCTGGCTTTGAAAATGCTTTCTGCTGGAACTCTATAGGTGTATAATATAATGAAAAGATAAAGCCATATTAAGGATATAATGAACATGGAAGCAGTGTTAGCTTTGGGGTTTGTAACATGAGTTGAAGAGCAATTCAAAAGAATTTTTTAGTGATCAAGTGAAATGACTTCCAAATTGGTATAACTTGAAAAGCTTCGGCCAGAGAAAACACATATATTTCATCCTACTTACTACAAAATATTAGTCTTAGTTTCATTATTTTAAAGGATTGACTTCTCTTGGGTGAGAATTCAAAGAATTCTCTTTGAAAAAGCATTCCCATGATTCCTTGTTATAGTTTTTCCTCCTGTTTTGTCCTATCACTTATTTGACTTTTAGTATTAAAATAGAAAACAATTATAGATGAGGATTTATTTTTTTAAAAAGACACTGGTAGTTATATTCTTAAATATTCATATGGTTACATTGTTTATTGTTATAATAAACTCAGGAAAATGCAACTTTTTCAAACGTATATATGGTTTAAGTAGATCTATTTTGAAACTTGGAAAGATTTGTAATGAATAGATATTTGGACAAAAGAACATTACAACCCACCCTACAAAATCTTTTTAAATACATGTGAGAGCAGCCGATTTCCTGATGCTTGAGATACTAAGTATAGAAGTGTGAGTTTGTTAAAACCAATGCGCTTATATGTCCCATAATAAACACCTGTACTTTCTGCATATAAATTATGTACTCAATTTTTTTCTGCCTGCAGCTGATGTCAGTAGTCCTCTCCACAGAGTTCTAAATTCAGAAACACCTCTTTAGAAAAGGACTGTGAAATCACATGGTTCTCTGCTTTTTCTGACTTATTTCGCTCAGCATTACTCTCTCAAGATCCATCCATGTTGTCACAAATGTTCCTATATCATCTTTTCTTACCGCCGAATAGTATTCCATTGTGTATATATACCACAACTTCTTTATCCATTCATCTATCGAAGGACATTTTGGTTGTTTCCATGTCTTGGCCACCGTAAACAAAGCTGCAATGAACATTGGAGCACACGTGTCTTTATCTCTGAATGTTTTCAGATTTTTTGGGTAGATACCCAGGAGAGGGATTGCTGAAATCTATGTAATTTTACTAACAATTGTCACCCCAATAAATTTAATAAAATAAAATTAAAAAAAAAAAAAAAAAAAAGGACTGTGAAGCACGGCCAATGGGGGATAAACATAGAATTAAGAATCTTGTATTTTTCATTTTTGGCTTTTAATTAGGTAATAGTGGATATCTGAAAAATATTGTTTTAAAATATGGAGTTTATTCATCACTAAACGCAGTGGAGCTAAAGCAGATAATAATTAGGCAGATAATGCTCACCTAAGAACTGCCTTACAGAGTTATACTTTTTTTTGTTGTTGTTGTTGAAGGAAGGCGCAGCTCACAGTGGTCTGTGTGGGGATCGAACCAGCAACCTTGGTGTTATTAGCACAACGCTCTAACCAACTGAGCTAACCGGCCACCCCCAGAGTTATACTTTTACTGCTGCAAATTTTATTCCATGCATTTCAGACTTTTTATAAATAAGTGATTTTATTTATTCAACAAATATTAATTGAGCTTTTCCTTGCTATGTAGCAAGAACTCTGGTAAAAATTGGGAGAAATTTCAGTAGTTTGCATTGGTAGTAGGAATAGTGTGATTTAAAAAAAATTTTACTCTGTGCCCTTCCTTGCACAGTTCCCTAAGCAGTATTTGGACTATTTTATGACTATGGAGCATAATGGCAGAATGATGGACTCCACACGAATATTAAGCCATGTTGCATCCTTCTGGGCAATTAAAAAAAAAAAAAAAAAAAAAAAAATATATATATATATAATTTTGACACTGATAGGATAATGACATGACTCACTTAATAATAACACTTTAATTCCTAGCTTTTAAGATAAATCAAGAATAAAACAGAAATAAACATTACAAAAGAATCATATTTATTAATATGGAATAAATGCTGTATTTTTTTTCTTTATAATCAAGAGATGTGGTCAAGTGAAAATCAAACGAGTCTTTTCCCCCTTGGATGAATCCCTTGAATTCCTTTTCCACAGAGCACTGCTGTTTCTATAAACATTAAAAACTAAACAGACACACAACAACCCCTTAATGGTAGGAAATATACTCCCTCCTTCATTTTATTTTGCCATAACAGCTCTATTATTACACTTTACAACAAACTGGTGTCACTTCTCCATAATTTATAAATATAGCCAGAGATCATGGTGATTTATGCAGGGGGTTCAAGCAAAAAATTCTGCTTATTTTTTATCAGAAGGAATATGGTTCTCCTTCAAAACAGGTTTTCTGGTGGTCTTTTGCCAAAAGGTAATTTATTTGTTCTGGTGAGCGTTAATAAGAAAAGGTTGACAGCAGGTCTGTCGTTGTGTATTCTTGGCTTTGGGCCTCCCTTAAAAATGTGCATTAGATATTCAAGCCCTTTCTTAGCATTCTATTCCTGTAACTTGATTTCATCCTTTCCTTTCCACTGTTGCCATTGAAATTGGAAATGACTGCAGAATGCAAATCATTTGATACATGTTTGGGAATTTGTCTTTGTAGTTCTTCAGCACCTCTGCCAAATTTCTTGCCTAGAGAGCTGTGTGAGGCTTTTCAACCCGAAACCTTTGTGCAATCCCATTCTCCAGCCAACTGGGGAGCATCCACATGATTTAATTGTAGCAGCCCTTCAAAGGGATTAACAAACATTTCAAGTTCTCTGGCTCCATATTCTTTTAAGGCTTATTTGTTGGCCATATATTTATATGCAATAATTTTAAACACCGGGAAGCATCATCTTTATGAAGACCCCCATAAAGTGATGCATGCAGTTTTGAATTGCATTAGTATAAATGAGGACTCTTGCCCTAAAATTTTGAATCAATGCTAGAGCCTGATCCTGCTGAAAGATGCTGCCTTTGGGTTTCTTTCTGCAATCACCAGTAAATCACTGAATGCATCATGCAAGGTCCCTTTCCTGATCCTCTTGAGGGTACAGTGGCACTTCTCAAGAAGTGATGTGACAGAGAGCCAATCTCACTATCCTTCTGGAAGACAATGCCTTTTGGAGAGTAGGTAGGTCTAATATCTCAGTGATGAATAGGAAGATGAAGGACACATTTCAGGCTTATTAATATCCTCAGATAGCTCTGCATTCTGATATGTAGGCCTGCACTTGTGATTTTCTCACTGACCATGCTTTTATACCAAGGGAATATATGAAGGAGGGCTATGTGTGTTCTGTTTTTATGCTAATAACCAGTGTGTTCCATCTGCTTTCTTTAGTGTTGTTAAACGGTCTTTCACAAACTTGGCTGTTTTTAATTCAGAAAGACAAAATTCACAAAAAAAAGAGGAGTGTTTGATATAAGTGATGAAGAGAAGTGTGGTAAAAATGTCAACAAAGCCAGTGTTTTAAATGTGTCGGTAGCTGTTAACTCTCTAAATGGTGACTAAAACAAGGTAGTGAAATTAAGGAGATTTCCTGTTTGAAGTAGCAACTTCTCTCTTCATTTGGAGATTAGAGCTAACAAGGTCACCCATTAAACCAGTATACTTGTTATTTACATCCACTTCAAGCTCCCAGACTGTTAAGAACTGTATTCTTCAACCTTCTGCATTCACCTGTCTGGCCTCTTTTAAACTCAATGATTTAACATCTGGCAAAACTGTCTTACCCATATATAACATACGCATCACTTTGTGTCATTTGCACTTGTGTTTCAGATCCATTAATATGGATGGAAAAGTACTGAGCTTGCTGAACAGGGATCATAGATCATGTCTGACGACTTTTCCAGTGATGTGGGTGAGCTCTGTACAAGGTCTGCAATAGAGTTTGCGAACTTGTTCCAATGATGTTGCTAATCTTTTTTTGATATCAGAGGGATTATTCATTATGAATTTGTACCAACTGTATCAACTTCCAAATTTACTATTTGGAAGTGCTGAAAAGGCTGCGTGAAAAGTTAGATGAAACCACCTGAACTTTTCACCAACACTTCATGGCTCTTGCATCACGACCATGCACCAGCTCACACGGCACTGTCTCTCAGGGCATTTTTAGCCAGTAAACAAATAACTGTATTGGAACACCCTACCTACTCACTGATCTGGGACCCAATGACTTCTTTCTTTACCCAAAGATAAAGGAAATATTGAAAGGAAGACATTTTGATGACATTCAGGACGTCAAGGGTAATACAACGACAGCTCTGATGGCCATTCCAAAAAAAGATTTCCAAAATTGCTTTGAAGAGTGGACCAGGCATTGGCATCAGTGCATAGCTTTCCAAGGGGAGTACTTTGAAGGTGACGTAGTGATAATTAGCAATGAGGGATGTAGCACTTGTTCTAGGATGAGTTTGCAAACTTAATTTTCCAACCTCGCATTTACTTTCAGAAAGGTGGTCCTGCCCCAAGTCTGCACCACGATGAACATCGAGTTGGGCAATGAGGGAAAATTAGCCCAGGGAATTTCCAGTTTGGCCATTGCTTAGGGAATAACAAACAACTCGGTATCAGCTGACTCTTGTTTTCCCCAGCTCCTACAAGACTTCTGTTCATGATTGCCAAACCGAAGTTCTCCAGTGTGACAGGGGAAGGGACTTTTCAAAGCTTATATATAGCTCTTTGTTGCATTTCCCTGCCTAAGTATTTATTTACATTGTTCTCTTTCAATGAAGAGCCCATGATGTCATTGATAAAAGTACTATATTCCACAGTGGCCCAATATGATTTTTTTCTTTTGTACACAGAGAACAACACATTTTAGCAACCACAGCTTTATCACCAGATTCGTAGGAGCCCTTCAGCTCTGCCTGTCATTTTCTTTCTTTCTTTTTTATTTTTTTAAAGTAGTGAAAAAGTTTATTAGAAGGAAAGCACACTTCAAAGAGGTAGAAGTGGGCCCAAGCAGAAAGCAGTGGCTCACGGCCTTTATTAGAAGAGAAAGTACACTCCTAAGGGTTTGGAGCGGTCCGAGCAAAGGCAAGGCTCAAGACAGGGGCCTGCCTGTCATTTTCTTAACTCTCCCCACACTAAGAGCCATTCTGTTCTTCCCTTTTACTCCTGTTTTTCACTTAATTTTTCTTCCTCTTGCAAAGCATATCGTTCTTTTGCAGTTAGTTCCTTGTATAGGTGCAATCTAGTGAACTGTCAGTATGAGAAGGGGAAAATATACATTTACTATTATTAGTTTTAGACATAGAGATTGGTGTTTTTATAAAAAAGTTTCTCAAGTCAGTTTTCAAAAAACTATATTGATAAGATCCTAAGTACATTCGTTATGTGGAAATAGGAATGATGCATGGAAAAAGGACAAAAAAAATAATTTTCCTTCTGTAACAGCCTGAATGTTTATGAATCAAGCAGCCAATTAGCCAACTAGCCAGACAGCTCTGATGAAATGACTCTAAAATATACTTAATTCTGAGTCATTTTCTGGCAGTAATTGTTTGGCTTTATTTTAGCAAGAAATATATGGAATGACATCTTTCCACATTGAGATCAAATTTAAAATAAAACTAGCACCATATTTTTTATTTACAAATCAAAAAGTAAAAGCCCTTTTTCTTATTAGGCAAGAAAGGAAATTGGTCCACAGTTATTTACAAATTATTTAGTTATTTTTCCCCTTTCTAGTTTTAATAAATGGCTTCCATCAACACTATGGTAGAAGTTACAAGTTATTTTAACATCTATTTCATTATTACATATATTGGAAAGATGAGTACATCACAAACTTTCTGGACTGTGTACTTAACTATATCAGTATTGTGTCTTATCTCAAATAATCCAGTTGGGGTTTCCAGCTGTTGTCTGGTGTCTTAATATTGACATTCACCCTTTTTCAACGCTAAGGTTTATTTTCTATGGCTCAAATGAGGATATATTTTCAAGTGCAATGTGATCAGCCTGTCTGTCTGTAAGACTATCTACCAAGCATAGGAAAACTTTTAATTCAAGGCTAAAGAAAACAATAAGTGACTAACAAGAAAAAAATGGGAAGTAAAAATAAGTTAAAAGCAATAGTCTAAATAAAAATAAGACACATTGATAATATTTTCTACTTGCTTAACAAAGATTAATAAATATTTTTGACATTACCATTTGACTCTAATCTCCAAATTATATCTCACTAAGCAAATGTTTGTTTATATTCTGAGCATATATTCTGACGCAGACAGTACTTTTACTTCTGACAAATAAAAGGGAGGTACTCATTCATTCCATAGTGAGTGGAGCTGGAAAAGACATGAATTTCTGGGTATTATCGAAGGAAATCCTGGAAATATACAGTGAACATAGATCTGTCCACATACAAATTTATAGTAGCATACTCTGGAAATACTATAAAATTCCCTATAACATATCCTAAGACCTATAAAATAAAACAAAAGGTTGAAGCTATAGGGTTTAAAAGGATAAGGGGAAACTAAAATGGTAAAAAAAAAAAGTAATGATGTTGCATGAGGAGAATAAAACTACAAGGACTCTAATCTGGAAAGGAAAAGGCTGAGTAAGCTTTGGACAGAGGTGTGTACACCATACGGTGTATAGATAGAGTGATCTCAGTCTTGTCTATTCAGCAAATGCTGGAATATGAGTATTGAGCAAGCACCTTCTGACCCTAGACAAAGTCACTGGTTTCCAAAATGCAGAGTTCTCTGGCTGGGGTGGAGGACAGCTACAGAAATTATTGGGTGTGGAAAGGAAATGCCAGAGTGGCAATTTGCAAATAAAACATTATGATACTTAACATATGGAATGAAACCAGTGCCATAATTTCACTCCTAAATCAGATGTCTGGCACCACCTCTGTGAATGCAATGAGAATGAGAGATCCATAATGCAGGCTTCGACAGTGGTGTCCTTTCGTGTATAGTAGATTGTTAACAGAGCGCAGTTTCCTTGTGCCTGGATAATATAGAATAGTTTTAACTCAACAAAACGAAGAAATGGCTTTAAAAAGTGCCCTCAAAAGAACTGCAGCTTGAAGTTCATGTTCACAGTGCAAAGAGGAGCAAACCAGAAAATGACAGAGCTGCCTCTGCTCCCAATATGAACACTTATTTAGCTACATTACTAAGTGAAAATAGTGGAGAGTAAGTTACATATACTAAGGGTGTATGCTCAAAAATTGTGTTATAATTGAAGTGTGTAATCAGAGAAGTTTGTAGAGCACTGGTCAGGGGTCACAGAACCTGAAACACCAATGTGCCGGCTTCTCAAATATGTACACTACCTCCAAGAAGTAGTAGTTGTAAAAAACTTGCTATTACAGAATTGTATATGTGAAACCTATGTAATTTTACTAACTATTGTCACCCCAATAACTTTTAATTAAAAAACTAGACAGTTATAGAATATTGCACCCAGCAACTGAAAACAGACAAACAAACAAAGATCTCATTTATAACAGCATCAAAAATATCAAATACCTAGGAATAAATCTGAGGAAAGATGTACAATAACACTACATAGAAAACGACAAAACATTACTGTGAGAAATTTTAAAAGATCTAAATACATGGAGCGAAAATGATGTTTATGACTTGGAAAACTCAATATTATTTAAATGTTAATTAGCCTCCAAATTTATTGATAGATTCCATTAATTCCAATAAAAGTATCAAAAAAAAAAGAAAACTTGCAATCTTTGACGTCTCTGCTATGTTCTCATCACTTGAGAACTTTTGATCTCTCTGTGATGCTTACTGTTAAATTTAGATCTCCAGCTTGTTCAAACTGAGATCTTTTATCTCGAAATCTCACCTGGACATGTCTACTTGGAAATACTATTGTCCCAAATCCAAACATTATTTCACATATAAATTATTACTGTGTTTCCCCGAAAATAAGACCTAGCCGGACAATCAGCTCTAATGCATCTTTTGGAGCAAAAATTAATATAAGACCCAGTCTTATTTTACTACACTATAAGACTGGGTCTTATCTCATCTAATCTCTTCTAATCTAATCTCTTCTAATCTAATCTAATCTAATCTAATCTAATCTCTAAACTAATCTAATCTAATATCGGGTCTCATATTAATTTTTGCTCCAAAAGACACATTAGAGCTGATTGTCCAGTTAGATCTTATTTTCAGGGAAACATGGTATTACTTATTCTTCCCAATTAGTTCCTCAACCCAAAATATTCAAGTCACCCTCATTTCTTTAGGACATGAGAGAGAACAGCATGGAAGCTAAGTGCATGGCATTTGGATCTAGGCTGCCTGGATTAAAATTTCTGTTCAGCTGTCATTTTGGACAACTTATATTTCCTCTATGAACTTGTTTCCTCATCTATAAAATGGGAAAATACTACTACTTACATCAATAAACACATCTTGAAACTAAGGAAATTCACAAAAAGCACACAAAACACTACTTGGCACACAGCAAATGCTCAAGAACATTAGCTATTATTATTATTATATTTGTCTGTGCTCAAAACCCTGGGCTCATTTTAACCATCTCACTCACATCTTTTAATTTCCTGTTTCCAGTCAGACACTGAGTTCTGTCTGTTCTCCTCTCAAAAGCTGCTCCTGGTCTAGTGCCATGGCCATTGCCCTAGAGAGACAGGCATCTTTCCAACCTAGGCTAAAGCTAACCATCTCGGGCACAGTGTTCCTCACACAGGCTCTCACCAACTCTAATCAATTTCCAGATTGGGCTCTATGAGTCGAATCTTACCATAGGAGTCATCTTGTGGGCCCTCTCCTCAAAAATCTCCATGGGCTCTCTGATATCTTCCGAACATAATGTAAACCATGCCTCTGGCTTTAATAGCCTTCAGAGTTGGGCTTTACTTTGCAAACATGCTCGGGTATTCCAGCCCACTTTCAATTCCTGTTTCTGAACTGGAGTATATGTTCCACAGAATTGGGCACTCACTCTCCATTTGTTTTCTAATTATCTGTTTGTTTTTTCTTCTCAACCAAGAAGGCAAAGGATGTATTTTACTTTCTCTTTATCTTCCCAAAGCACCTGTCCCCAGTATGTACTAATATATATGATTTGTTCATATAAGAATATTTAAATGAAACAGGGAATGAGGCAGAGATAGGGCTGACTTTCATAGGAACAGTAAAGGATAGAATGGGATAGGATAGTCTCTGGGTCAGACCTAACATGACATTTCCTAGGTATCATCTGTCATGTTTCATTCTTACAACAGGCTTAAATACAGATGCACCTTAACTTATGTCCCAATAAACCCACTGTAAGTTGAAAATAATATCTTAAGTTAAAAATGGATTTAATACATCTAACCTACTGAACATCACAACTTAGCCTGGCCTACCTTAAACGTGCTCAGAACACAACATCCAAATGATGCTGGTAACACAGTACATACACTCTGTAGAGTATTGGTCATTTTATCCTTCTAATCATGTGCCTGGCTGGGAGCTTTCACTTGCTGCCACTGCCCAGCATCACAAGAGAGTAATGTACAGCATATCATTTGCCTAAGAAAAGATAAAAATTCAAGGTACAGTTTCCATGGAATGTGTATCGCTTTTGTGCTATTGTACAGTAGAAAAATCGTTAAGTTGAACCATCTTAAGTTGAAACATTGTAAATTGGGCACCATCTGTATTCTAATTTTGATTAGTCAGTGCATGTGGGTATAATATATAGTAATGAATCAATTAGGTTTTTGAATTTGGTCACTGAGTGCATATTTTTGGGAAAAAAAAGTTAGAGTTAAGATATGACCAACCAATATTTGATGGATGTGCTTCAGAAAAAGAAACAGTATCATTTATCACAATTAAAATATTTCTGGTGACACTTTATTATTCATCCCTGTCCTTCTCCTTTGTACACTTTTTACTTTAAGTTCTTTTTTGCTCTCATTTTTTAGTTTTCTATTTGATCCTCATCTTATATTTTCCAGTGACTTTACTCCTTTTGCCCACAAAGAAACACCAGAGGTATTTATTGGCTTGGTTTAGTGTTGCTGATACTATTCCATGCTGAATAGGTTGCAGGTTGCCCTGTACTTCTATCACTAATTAGTTTAAATTTGAAAGTATTCTGTAGTCGTAAGAACTATAGGGCTTAGCTTGCTTTAAAGTTCAATTAGAGTTGCTATTATCATTAACAGGGCTAATACACATGTAGTTTGATCACTTAATATATTAAGCGAAATCCACAGGTAATTAGTAATTTTGCACAGTGCCAACCAAGATGATTTCTGGCTTAAAAAGTTACATACAGTATACGTTAGGAAATAAGAAATAAAAATGTGAATATTTAAGTAGAGGTATAAGATTTATAAATGGCTCAAATCAATAGAAAAAAAGCCATGAAAGAATATGTGTTGATTAATGGTATATGTATTATTTTTCAAAGAAAGTTGCTAGTAACTCAATCCTGTGAAATGTGAGGGGAAAAGAAATGTATTCCATTGTCAGAAAGGACTGGAAAATGCTGGATACCAAATGGCTATTTAGGCCAAGACATAGAAACAACCAAAGCGTACTTCGATAGATGATTGTATAAAGAAGATGTGGAACATCTATTTATACAATGGAATATTACTTGGCCATAAAAAAGATAAAATACTGCCATTTGTGACAACATGGATGGATCTTGAGATTATTCTGCTGAGCGAAATAAGTCAGACAGAAAAAGTCGAGAACCATATGATTTCACTCATTTGTGGGATATAAAACCGAAAGCAACAAACGAACAAGATAAACAAAGAAACAAAAACTCACAGACACAGACAACAGTTTAGTGGTTACCAGAGGGTAATGGGGGTGGTGGTGGTAGAAGAGGATAAACGGGGTCAAATATATGGTGATGGAAGGAGAACTGACTCTGGGTGGTGAGCATACAATGTGACATATAGATGATGTATTATAAAAATGTACACTTGAAACCTATATCACCTTAATAAATTAAATTAAAAAAATTTAAAGGCAATTTGCAAAAAAAAAAAGAAAAAAAAGTTCTCAATCCAGACTAAGCTATTCAGGGCCCTAAGAAATCTTGCATGGAAGAGACCAATTTGACTGCGTTTAACTCACAATTTCCCTAATGTAACTCTCACAGTTCCAGTGTTAGAAGAAACACACTTAGAGAAAGGCTGGTACAGAAGAAGTGCTAAGGAGTTAAAAAATGGGAGAGACCACTTGCTATTAGGGAAAACCATTATGAAAAAGGATTATGTTGAGTTAGATCTGGAAGACCTAGGTAGGTGGAGATAAGGCAGGGCAGACATCCCAGACAAAGGGAACATTGTGAGTGGAAAAACCCAGAGGAGAGAGCTTTAGGTTTGTTTCAGAAAAGCTTCGAAGAACCTGTTTGGAGGAAGCAGAAGGTTCCTGTAGGGCAGAAGGGGGAAATGGGGAAATGATAACATTATGTAAATGATGCTATGTAGTAAAATGATTAGGAAACCATGTCTCTTTATGTGTTTTCCTCATTATCGTAATTTCTTAAATGCTTATTTGATCATGAAAGTGATTATTTAATTAAAATTTGAATGGTCCAGGCCAGTGCTGTCCAATAAAAGTAACGAACTACAAATGTACTTTAAAAATTTTCTATCAGCAACATTAAAAAAAGTAAAAAGAAACAGATTGACTTAACAATACATTTTATTCAACCCAACGTAAGCAAAACAGTATCATATCAACATGTAATCAATATAAAAATTATCAATGAGATTTTTTTTTTTTTTTTGCTAAACTTTCAAAATCTGGTTTGTATTTTACGCTTAGAACACATCTAACACTACCCTATTGGACATAAATTAGTTGGATAAAACAGTCAATTTGGATAGTTTTTTAGTAATGTTAAATATGGTTGAAAGTTTTAAACTCTTTAAATGGCTAAGACATTTGCTTTATTGTTTTTTGAAATGTATATTTTATTTTTAGCTGGATTTTAAATAGGCAAATTAAGTACAATTATAGAGTAAAAGTGAAAAGCTCCATTTTCCCTCCAAATCAGCTAATTAATGTAAGTGAATTACCTTCTTGCTCTCTTTTGGCTCTCTTTTAACTATTAATAAGTTAAGAAAAGTCTGTGGCTTTGTGACAATTAAACACGAGGGCTTTACTACATATACCAGCTGATCTGTAACCATATACGTGCTCTATGAATTTCTCGGGTTTTTTAAATGTTAAATGATTCATCCTGCTGGTGCAGTTTCTTCACACTTCATCACATTTCTAAATAAGTGATCATGTAACTGAAGATTTCATGTCCTGAAGGCATTATACCAATGCTTTCAAATGCTTCTACTTAAAATACACAGCAATTTTATTCACACTTCCCATTTTTGAATCCACTAAGGGCCATATTGGGGGAGAACAAGCTAGAAAACTGCTCTTCTGTTTTCTACAAATTCTCTTGTCTGAGAGCTTGTAAATTCTTGTGAAGTTTCCAAAGCACATTTAATACCCATCAGAAACTGAGGGAACATGGCACATTCTTTAAGTGAAAGCTCTGGAAAATCTGCTGCTTTAAAAATGGAAGATGAATGCCAAGGCAACTGCTGTGCCTCTTTCTGAGTAGAGAGCTCTAATCTACATGACCCATGTGGGAACATAATAGGAATGGAAAATAGCCAACAACTTTCTCTGAAAGTTCATGGCTTTATTCCAGGGTTTCTGAACATCAGTACTATTAACATGTTGGGCCTGGAATCCTTGGCTGTCGGGGGCTGTCCTTTGCATTGTGTGACGTTTCACAGCATCTCTAGCCTTACTCACTAGATGCCAATAGCACCTCCACCCCCCAGCCCCACCCAGGTCTTAACAAATCAAAAATACCTCCAGACATTGCCAAATGTTCCCTGAGGAACAAAACTGTCCCACGTTGAGAACCATTGCTCTATTGAAAGTCTGAAAATTATACGTACGAATATAGTATGAGTTCTAGTTTCAGAGTACAAACCCATTAATATTCTTTCCATCTGCTTTTCCGAAGAGCTTGCAGCCTTTGGAAATGGATTAGGTTCATATCATAGCTTCTTGGGTGCCATATTCTAAATTTCAATGATCTTTTTTTGCTTGCCATCCAATTTAAATACCACGCCTCATTTTTACCTGGAATTGGTATACGATAATGATAATGTCAACTTTCATACACAATCACTACATGCAACAGAGAGCAAGAAGAGGTAGCAGCCTGAAATCCCTTAGATATATTTCACGGGTGTTCATTGAAATTGTTTTAACGATGACCTGTACTTCCTGATAACAAGAAGTGCACTAAAACTTCACTGTGATCGATCTGGTATCTTTCAACAATACCACAAAGAAGATGCAGTAATTCATGTTTTAAATAGTACCTAAACCCTTGTCGGCCACATCAAATACGATGTATGAGTACAACTCTTCTAAGCAAAATTTATATTTCTTTGTCTTCACCTTGAAAACAGTTTGGAAATAAGGCGTCTCATACGTAGGATAGCCTATTCCTTGTCATACATGAAATTTGGAGAATTTAAGACTAGTAAATGCATATTGCACGTGTTTAAGCTTATACGTATATTTTGAAGTGACAGAACAGGCAGACAGATGTTATTATGGGGACAAGAACGTGGTAATTTCAGAGGCAGCACCTCTACTACCATCTGGTGGTTTGTATAAAAAACGTTACCAGTTTTTTTAAAAAACACCTTAACCTTTACTCTAATCACTGATAATATTAATAGCTCCCACTGAGTGGCAAACACTACAGTAGGCTTAAAGAAAATTCTCTCATGTAACCCTTAACAGTTGCTTGAGATGGGTACATCTGATAATTAAGGAAACTGAAGCTCAAAGTGTTGAAGCAATTGATCTACTGGTAGAAATGGCATTCAAATTCACAATTTTTTATGTCAAAGCTCAAGTTCATTGTGAGTCTTAGTGTTTCCTGGACAATTCTTAATGAGAGCTGGCCTGACACCACGAGCCCTGTAATTTGAGGAGGTTAACGGATTTTTTGGCAAAACAGTGAAGACATGTCATATTCTTATTTAAATTAATCGGATTCAACTATTCAATTTGAGAGAAAGAAAGAGACAGGGAGATTTTTAATAGTGTAGGCACTTTCCAGCTTAGGCCTGGAATTAAGTAAAACGGGAGATGTGAATCTTCTCTTTCTTTAGTTCTCACATCTAACTGAACCATATGTGTTTCTAGTGTTTAAAGACACAAATATTTTTATACAAGGGTTCTAATTATCAACCAACACGTTCATCTCTGGTATTTAATTAACACAAAGTAACCTGTCCTGATGTTAGAAGAAAACTGGCTAAACATTGAATTTATGACCAATTTAAAGAATTTTCAAAAATTATTTGAACTTCGTTATTACTATTGTTTGCATGCTTTCTTTAAAACCTCAACCGAGCACACAATGGGATTCTATCACCTTTGTAACTGTGTATATGTGCTAGGAAAACAGGGTGTTAAGAGTTAATTTTAAGAGGGATGTCACTCCACAATTTCCAATAAGAAAAATGAAGCCAAAAAACCATATTCTTCATGGTATCTCTTAAAATAGCAAAAGAGTATCCTGTTCTTTCAGACCACTGATGGCAAAGATGAATATATATTTTAGAGGTTCTCAAGATGACTGCAATTCTGACTGAACCAGGCAACACTGAATGGTAAATGTATGATTTTCAAATTGGATACTCCTTGAAAAGAGTCCCAGTGAAAAAGATTATGCTGCTAACGCAAGCTCAATAATTTATCACTTGAAATCCACTGAATTTTTATTATGTGTATTTTGTGAAAAATAATAAACATGTGTATTCCATTCTATTAGATTTTAGGAACAAATGGACTGAAATTCATCTACGTGTCAAGTATCTATAAAAGAGAGCAAAAATAAGCCTGGAAATGCAGGCTTATTTTCCTGGTTTATTTAATTATTCTATGAAGCAACTGATCTATGAGACTGAAGATATTTATTGGCCCTAGCATACATACCTGTAGAATCTGATTGAGCAAATTACATTTATGCAATATTAGTATATAAAACATATTAATGTGCTGAATTTCAAGTGGAAAACATCTTATTGTCATTTCTGATTTAATATCATGTAAGGTTTTATTCAAACACCATATGTTTTCATATGTTTTAATTTCTGGAGTCTGAGTTTGCAATTCTACCAATGAAAAGCTTCTTTGGGTCGATTCTTTCCTCTTCCTACTTCTCTTCCCATCCAAGAAAATGCAAGGTGGCTAGCCAGGGGCCTATTATACATACCTATGATTTCATAGTTTCCAGATGAAGGATATTTATTTATTAGCTTAAATAAGTGCTCATGCCTGATTATAACTGTCTTTGTGTAAGGACCATCGACTAAGCCAGGATCCTAGCTCTATTTGTAAAATGTGCTTATGGGGTCTTCAATGTACTTATGTACTTCAATCCTTCAATAAATGATGAATGCTCATCATAGGTACATTTATTTTCAGTATAAATATAGAGGATTAGTGGACTTAGACCAAAGATTAGTGATAGTAACAGAATTATGAACAGAACTCTAATAAATAAATAAATAAACCTCCATGATGTACAAATTAGCTTCTGTTATTGGCTATTACCAACATATGTTTGCATCACTATACCAATAATCTAAACACTAAGAAGATAAAATTCTACTCTAAGGAAGTTTTTAAAAACAGACTTTTCATATTCACAGAAGAAAATTCCAGAAAATACAAGTTAAATATTACCCTATATGTCTTAGTTTTACAAATCATTTTCATGTATACTAGCTCATTTTATTTCAAAATTCCTCTTGACCCTTTCTATAACTATTTTTAATGAGCTTATTGTGTATTTATATTTTGGTTTGTGAGTACTACTGAATGAAGATATAAATGGTGGTTCACTTCTATTATCAGGGTTTCAATATAATATCTTTAAATTTTTAAAGAATATTTGCCTTATCTCTGCCAGGATATCAGTTTTTACCAAACAAGCCTGATTCCTCCCTTTTATCTCTTTCCCTCCCTCACTCCCTTTCTTCTATATAAGGTATCATTCTGGTTATAACATAAATATTTTCTTTGTATTTTTTTTCTAAAGAAAAGAGAGAGGATAGGAGGGAGGGAGGGAGAGAGGGAACGGGGGGGGGGGAAGAGAGAGAGAGAGAGAGAGAGAGAGAGAGAGATTTCTTCACTTTATGTAGGTATCAAAGGCGATCTTAATATAGAATTTCTCCTCCTTGTACTCTAAGTGATAAAAGAATCTACATGTTCTTTTTAAAGAACTGATTGACATAATACCTGTCAAGTTATAAATCTTTTAGATGAAGCTACCTGCTCTTTGCAATTTATAGGATAGTAAGTAGGTATGAAAATCCTGACTTCAAATGTGTAATATTGGTTTTTCTTCCTACAATAATTCTTTTTTGATAGAGTGAACTCAAATTTATGTGCAGAATACCATTCTTTATGATGAAGTCATATTAAGTTCAAGACAAATTTTATTTCAGAGTTCTCAGGTTTTCTCCTTATTATGGGTGTGGCATAGTGTTTTCTGAAAAAGAGAGGAAGGCTATGTGAGTGCATATTTCATAAGCTTCTTATTCATTATTCATACCATTAGAGATAGAAGAAATATATACACATGGAACATTCTCTCAGATGTGTCCTCTGAGAAGTACACTCAGCCTAAACCTCAAAGGGTCTCTTCAGTGGGGGCTGGAGGGAAGCTCAGTGAAGATGGCAGACAGCCTTCCGCAGATAGATTAGAATAGCAATGCTCCAGTGGGTACCAAGTTCCACTGGAATTTAATTCTTGGCCACATGAATTAAGCCAATAGCATTGTATCCTACATAATTTGAGTGACTATAGCATTTGAAAAATTTCAAACTAGTTTTGTTTTGTGTTTCAGAAATATTATTTTCTCAAATATGAAAATACAACAATCTCTAATTCAATTTTGTGAGGGCTCATGCCACTTATTTATTTACTTATATAAATTGGAGTCATGCTTTGTATAAGAATGAATGGCTGATTTAGGCCTATGAGTTAATTAATATGCATTGAAGATGCTGAGGGTAGTTAATGAATATTTAATTATAAAAACGAGGATAGCATGTTTCTCCCCTACTTGAATTAAAAAGGAGTTATTAGTGTAAACCTTTTTGACAAACTGTTTTATGAAGTCAAAATGAACTAATAAATTGGGTGCTAAAATGTACTATGTAATTTAAGAATATGAATGAAAACATTTTTCCTTAATTTCAGATTATATTTTTCCCTGAACCATCTATATAATTTCAGTAATGAATAAAATGTTAAAAAGAAAACACCTCTTCCCACACCTCACTTCTGCATGTCTGAGATAGATCCATAGTTGTTATCTCAGGAAAACATTTACTGACATTAATAAATTAAGTCCCCATGTAGTCAGCTATCATTAAGAGAAAGACTGTAGCAAACGCTGGTAATTTTAAGGTTGCTGAGCATTTAACAAGCTGTAGTTGAGCAACTTAGATTCTGGGGTCTCAATATCAATAGCAGTTTTTTAACTCCAATTTCACAATATAGCATGTTATTTTACACACAAAATATAAACGAGAATTCAACTGAAATAGAAAAAGCATAAGTAATTTCCATATTGACATTTATAGCTTGATGTCCAGAAGCTGTAAAATTATTAATAAATAATGACTCAAATATTTTCTTAATAAATTGAGCTGTGTACATGGCATTCAAGAGGGAATGGGATTTTTCATATAATTAAGAGGGTGTTAGCTTGGCATTTAGGGGATTGTTTTGGCAGCAATCAGTTGTTATCAACATTTAAATTGGCTAAGATCTCGGAGTCTACATTGTGGAAGAATCTCTCTCTCGCTCTCACTCTCTTGCTTTGCCTCCCTTTCTCCCTCCTTTTCTCCCTTAAGGAAGATAAAGAAAAAAAAAAAGAGCTAGAAATACGTATTTGGTTGGATAAGTGTTATACATATGAGATAGGATTTGAGTTGGAAAACTTTTAAAGAACTTGTGTCAATAAATGACAATGGCTGTTCACAAAACTAAAAGAATTTAAGACACTTTAAAAATAATATATGCAAACTCATCCCTGGTAACTCTTCAATTAAAAAATATGAGAGACCTCAAATAATTTAAAATGTTTTCTGTAGTACGCTTGCCATCATTACCAATATAAGAATGCATTTCAGTCATTTCCTTATTTTAACAACATTTAGGCAAATTAATAAACCTTGTATTTTCTGCACGATTCCTTAGTTACTTGGAATTCCTTTAATTATTTTGAAATGAATTACTAAGAAATACACATCATACTCCAAGCAAAGCTTTGATTTAATCCACTTAAAAAAAACAAGAGATGATTCCACATAATATATGAGACATGATAGTTTTTCCATACCCATTGCCTGAAGGTTAACCTGGAGTGTTTTAATGTTAAAATTAATAAGCTGAAGGAAGAGGAGAACTAACTTAGATTAAGCACCAGTTGTGTGTCAGACCCCAAGCTAAACATTTTAACATGCATTATCCCATTAACCCTTCAATACCCTCTAAGTAAAGTAATAAATGTAGCCATTTGTTTTCTAGGAGGAAAATGGCTTGGGTGTTTCCCAAACTGTAGGCTGAGATGAGCCTCAGGGACTGGAGAAAGGTAGTAAGTGTTGCTAAATAATTCAATCATTTCTTTTTGTATTTAGTTATAGATATATTGAAATACGGAAAAGTAAAATTAAACACCCTTTTAAATTTTACTTCTCCAACCTGACTCCAAATACATCAGCATTTAGATAAAGCATGTTCCTTTATATTCTTAAAGCTAAATACATTTGCACCCCTATGAATTTTATTTTATTCATTATGCCATGTGACTCAAGGGTGTTAGATCAACATTGATACCTCCCTATGTGCCTCAAAAGTAGATAAATCACTTTAGTATACAATATTGCTGCCTGGGGTGGAGACAGCAGTTGCAAAACATTCTTAAAAATTATGCAGGAAGATAATTCTTTCTGAGGCAGTGGTTCTCAACCTTGACTAAATCTTAAAATTACCTAGAAAACTGAAAAACATTGATTCCAATGTGCAGCTAAGGTTGGAAAACATGGTTCTTAGGTTCCATCCACAACAAGGGCACTATTCTTTTGGCACCCACATAATCTCAAATAAGATGAGCTTTGGGGTGCCAGGTGGGTGTGAGGAATTGGGGACAGCACAGGAATGACAGCTCTCTATGTAATTAGCACAGAGATAACTCGTATAGTCACAATAATCACCATCACTTTGGGATAGATTTCTGCACTTCTGCAGAAACTTACTGGAGAGAAAGCTGCCTTAGGGCAGCAGCAACAACCGTTTCCCCCCTTGCTGAGGTGGGAGTTTAATTGGCATCCACTTAATCCCAACAGGGATTGGAGCCTATAGGAAAACAGCTATATTTAAATCCTGTTTACCTGCAAGAGGCTTCATCAAGTTGTACACTAGACTCAAACTCATGGTAGCTATTTTTGAAAATCTACATACTAGAGAGGTCAGCAATAAAGAATACAGCACTTTTACTTAACAACAGACAAAACACTTTAATCCTAATTTGTGACAGCTCTCAAACAGGAGAGCACGTATATATAAATGCTTATAGGCTACGGAAGCATTCATTTTATACAACTGCAAAACAACTAACATCACACTTAAATTAATTTAATTAAAATGCTTCTTGATCAAAATAATTTTTTTTTGTTACATTCTAAAGCAAAGCCTGCAGTCTGGAATAAACTGTGGATAGAAACTCATTAAAACTCAATCCCTCACTCAACTGCTAGCTAGCTGGCAGGTACAGGAATGGCTACATGCCACTGTAGTTAGTTAGCAGTTCTCCGCTTGTCACCCAGATCAGAGATGCTCATAGTGAAGAACCCAGGAAATAGTTTTGTATGACTTGATAAAAGGAAAGTTACATTTTACCAAAATGAAAAATTAGGATTACTTTTTATAGTACGTGATTCGTATTTTTTTTTTTGCAGGAATCATAAATCAGGCAGAGCAAATTTTTTGCTCTTGAAATGTTCACTTGGAAACTTTAATTTTCTTCAGATCCCTTCCAGCTGCCCAAATTAGGCTCTCTGGAAAAATCAGCAACATTTTACAAAATGTGGTTTAGATAACCACATCTTCCTTAATACTTTTATGACAAATCTTTGACAAAAATATAACCCCAGCAGCAAAACAAATATTCCTCCCTCATCTCCACAAGCAAACTTACCTACTGGGAAGAAGAAATAATCAAAAATCATTGGCTCAGGGACAATATAAAGAGCTATATGAGGCTTCAGTTCTGGAGCCAAGCGTTCATTTAAATGAACCCAAGAGTCAGATAGCTGTGGCTATCCTCTAAAGCAGGGGTGTCCAAACTTTTTTCAACGTTTTTTACCAAGGGCTATATGCGGTAAAATACAGAAACAGCCGGCTCACTCACTCGAGGTGAAGTGCGTATTGCCTCAACTGGTTTATTTAAGTAAACTAAATATATTCTTGGAATTTGCTGCAGGCCAATTAACAATGGATTGCAGGCCGCAGTTGGCCCGCAGGCCGCAGTTTTGACACCCCTGCTCTAAAGGGAAACCGGAAGATTCTGCACTGGTGTGTAGTGCTTCCAGCCACCTCTCTTTGTTCTAAGTAGGATGCTAATGCTAAAACTGTAGTTTGTATTCCTGCTTGCTCAGGGAACACTGATGTGGTCTGACAAAGCTCCCAGCTTAAATATCCCGGTGGGGGAAAAAATAAGTCCCAGAAATGGAACCTCCCTTGTGTACTAGTAAAACAAGCCACAGGATGAATGTATAAATCTGAACAGATGGAAATTTGTGGTCACATTAGTGTTACCTCATCTCCTTTGAAAGATATATTAGAGACATTGAGAAAAGAAATTTTCCACTTCTTGTGAAAGTCCATTAAGGAAGTCATGTGTGTCTTTGAATTTTTTTCATCTCTTTTTTTCCTCCCTGGTGTGCAAAATTTTTATTGGCAGATAAAAGCAAGCATTGTAAAAATAGGAAGAAATTCCTTAAGGCAGTGAAATACTCGTAGATCAAGGCATAGCATAATGAAATGAAAAAACGCTATGAAAAAGTTAAGGCCATGAGAGAAAAAGAAAAAAAACTAAGAGTGTAATTTATCCATGTGTTAACAAGATATGCTTTAAAATAAAGAAAAGTTTAACTTCAAACCATTTTTTAATGCTGTTTTTCGTTGTACTGGAGGAATATAAAGCAAGTCAAAGAGAAAAAGTATTATTATGGGCCTAAGAAAATCCAAAATGAAGTGTGTTGAGAAATCAAATAGAAACTGACAACTGTTGAATATTATTGCTGTTGATATACCATAATGAGTAAAGGAAGTGTAGGAGCAAAATGATGAAAATTCCCAAACAGTAGTTCAAAAAATTAAAAACAAATATTTGCCAATTCAGCCTCCATGTTGCACATTATTCAAACATACAAACTTGAAATGTATGCAAATTTTCTTGCTATGCTGATTATAAAGTTGAACAATACATTCATTTCTAAGTCAATATTTGTATTCTTGTAAGTCATTAACTGAAAGAAATTATCAATCCTTCCCCTCCCCCATCGGACCCTGTAGTGGGGCCACAGAGGAAGAGCCAGTTTCAGCACCATGGACAAAGCACTTACTCTTGGGGACTACAAGAAATGTCCTTCTTAGATTAAAATGTAAGAAATAACTTTATAGTATCCATCTGCCATTTTAATATGTTTTAAGGACCAAGTGAATACTAAAAAATGTTCAGGTGGATAATAAAAAGTTTACACTTTCAAACCCCTTCTATCATATGGAAAAGCATAATGGCCCTTTTAAAAGACATGCTTCACTGTGATAAATGCATTCAAGTGTCATTAGGTTTAATGGCTCCTACTCAGACTCTTACACCATACCTTTTAAAGTTAATTTAATGTGTATTAATGGTATGAAATTGACGAAATTATGAATTGAGCTTCCCTGGGCACAAGTTAAACCAAGGAAGAAGGGAGAGGACAGGTTAATATTACCTTCCACCCCATTCTTCATTTGTACTACAAAATATGTCAGCCCTGCTCCTGGGAAAGAAATGCTCATGGTTAGTAAGTTGAACTTAAATTGATTTTTATGGTTTTAAACTCAGGTAACTGTCTTTGGTTGGGTCACCAAAGGTTAGAAGTTTTCTTCAGGGAATAAGAAAATGTGTGCACTTCTGAGATGAAATTGATATTTTTATTCCAGAGTTTCAGAGACATCAATAACTTGTCACTTCCTTACCTTTCATTCATCTTATAGATTCAACTTAGAGGGTCTTTCAGGATATTCTTAGTTTGTAATCCCTCCCTCACATCATCACCATGTGTTACACAAAACAGGGTGCTTAATTAATTTAAAATGAGCTAAATTTTATAATAAGTACTGTAACCATTAGTGTGAAAAATTGAAAAATCCAAAGTTCTGGTCCCAGGAACACTTGGAGAAAGAAAAGTATAAACTCTCTATTTGTTACCATTCATTTAATGTTGATGTAGGACTAAGAGAAAACAACTTTGTAGCTATTCTTTTGCTTCTCTATCAAGCAAAATGTTCTCCAAACTAAAAAGGTTAGCTAAGCCAGGGACAAATATGAACTTCTTTTAAGGCATTTAGTTCACTTGACAGACAAATTATGTCCAGGCTTTAAAATCTCACCTTTATAAATAGGATTATGATAACACTGTTAATGTCTCTGAAGAACCCTGGAGATAAGGAGAGATGCCAAGAGATCAGAAATCTAGTAACGAAGCATATATTCTGAGTTTCAAAAATCAGAGAGCAGAGTTTCTAAAACACTGGTAAGACTGAAATGAAATATTAGGCAATATTCTGGCAAAAATTGAATAAAAAGATGATTTCTGAGCACTTAGAAAAGCAAAAAGTGATACTTAGAGATCAGCCTGAGCTCTGAAGAATAACTTGGGAAAACCTAGGTTTTTTTGTTTTGTTTTGTTTTGTTAGTTTATTCAGATAGGTTGAACACTAGTAAATGTGAGAAACAGTTAGGACAAAGAAGTCACAATTCTAGAAGCTTACTTTCAGTCCAGGTGATTAACACACATGAGTTAAGTGGCCCAGGGCACTATCAAATGGAACAATAAAGGGCACTGTGAATGGAAGGGTTTGTGCTCAGCTACCACTACTCAACTCTAACGTTATAATTTATTTTCCCAGGCCAGTTGGAAATCTGGGATTTTTATGAGAATCTTCTTGATTAAAATGTTTTTTAACTGCAATGTTTTATTAATGAATGTTCCCCTGGTTTTTAAAAGAAAACAAATTAGGTCTGTAGACTGAGTCTGGCCTATAGGCTGCCAGCATGGGACACGTGGAGAAGCACATGGATCTTGGTGAGGCATCTGCCAAAGTTTCACATGTCATTATTGAGATTTTCTGGGTTGGGTAGCAATAGAGATGTTACAATTGGGTAAGTTCAAATTTGATCTCAATATAAGGATAACTGGATCTTTCCAATGATGAAATGGACTGCTCTTACACTAGAAATATTCACCTTAACCCCAATTTGGCAATTCACAAGATCAAATGGAAAAAAATCCTGGGCGGAATTTTGCATTTAATGTTAATATTTTTTCCTAAGTGTGAATATACTTATATGTATATATATACATGTCTTCTTTTATTCACTCATTTTTTTGAAAATATTTATTAAAAACCTACGATTGCCAAGCACAAAGTGCTAAAAATACAATAGGAACAAAAATCTCTGCTCTTATGGAGTTTAAATTCTCTATTTGCCTCAGTTTGGACATTAAATTATATGGGTACTCCCATCTGATGTGTCTCTTTGTGTATGGACTTCATTCTGGAATTTTTCTATGCATTCAGCACTGGACATGAAATTACATTGGGTGAAAAGCACACGACAGTGTGACCATTGGGTGTTGTTATCCATTCACTTAAGTTTTCTTTCTAAAATATTTATTATACACCTGCCATTCTGCTGGGGCAAAAAGCTAAACCAGATGGGATTTAGGGTCAAGAGGTATGACCTGGGATCTATGGGCACACTCTACATGCACCAACATACTGAATACTTTGGCGACTCAGCAAATGTCCTACATTTTCTTTGATTAGCCTTTCATAAACTTAAATAAATTAGCAAGGATGATGAAATCATCTGTCATTTGACAGTGGATGTTCCAACATCAGTATTACTTTCACTAAAGAAAAACACCTTGTCTTTGTTTTTAGATCCCTTCATGGTATGGCAGACTGTAATTCAAACTGAGGTAACAAACATAGTAAAACCTAGCAATAGACGATGAATGAGTCTATTCTAATCCAATTTCTTGCTTTTCTATCTGCATTGGTGATGGGATAAAAAAAATATTTTAAAAAATTACCATGTATTCAAAATAATCCCATCTGATTTTGTAAATCATTTAGGTTTTTAAACACAAAGGGTCAGAAATAACTGGAGGATTTAAGTTGTGATGGAGTTTATTTCTCCTATATCGATTCAGTCTTAGTTAAAGAATTAACATCCTTTCCTCTCAAATCTGGATTTTGCTGGTAGGTAAAGTCTAAGATATTTTTCAATTGTCCAAGAGGCATGCCAATGTTTCTTGAGAACCAAAGTTAAAAACGAAGCAACAGATCATGTTAATGCTTGAAAACAGATTAAATAGGAAAGAATCATGGCCCTGAAGAATGCCTTTGCAAACCACATGTTGTAAAAGGAAAACTTTTTTTCCCCTTTCTGATGAGTAAACATTTTCACTGAAGTCTGATGGTCATAAAAGTTCATTTTGGAATCAGCAGAAGCACAAGAATTCAAGTTCCTTGAAAGTATTTTAAGGAATGCTGTTATGGTCCTTCCATACTCATCTATCTATCTTTTCTCATACAGCTTTTTAAAAAAATTTCCTTTGAGAATGCAAGGCTTTTCTCATGAACGCATTTTTTTCAAAGGGATTTCTACACCAAACCAAACACCATACACAGTAGTCCTCCTTATCCGTGGTTTTGCTTTCCATGCTTTCAGTTATCCACGGTCAACCACGGTAGGAAAATACTAAATTTCCCTAACCATTGACATCATTTGCTCCTGACGTCCAACCATTGACATTATCATGGCTTGATCCAGAATCAGCTGAAGGAGAAGATCTACCTTCTTTCTGCCAGAAGGTCAGTAGTAGCCTAATACTACGTCACAATGCCTTCGTCACTCACCTCACTTCGTCTCATCACACAGGTATTTCATCATTTCACGTCATCATAAGAAAGGGGAATACAGTAAAATAAGGTATTTTGAAAGAGGGAGACAATATTCACATAACTTTTATTACAGTATATTGCTATAATTGCTCTATTTTATTAGTAGTTATTGTTCTTAATCTCTTACTGTGCCTAATTTATAAATTCAATTTTATCACAGGTATATACATATAGGAAAAAAACATCGTATATATATAGTTGGGTACTACCCCAAACTTCAGGCATCCACTGGGGATCTTGGATTATACCCCCATGGATAATAGGGGACTGTTGTAGTTTAAGCAAACTTGAGTTAACATACTGAGAAGAGAGACTGAAAAAGCCCACATACAGACAACCTGGTGATTAAACCTGGGAGACAACTTGAATAATCATTGCCATAAATTATAGAAATTAAAACCAAATACAGCTTCCAGCTTCTACAGAGCTAAGTTTACTGGCTGAAATGCTCTACTCTGATAAGGACTCAAGTAATTTTAGGAATATTTTATAACTTAAAAAGCTTAATGAAAATTATTTTTTTCTAGAAGGAATAATAGGTCATTTCTCAAATGGCTACTAGGATGAGGGGGAACCTAGTTCTCTCTCCTGTGACACCACTGATCAGGAGCTGCTCTGTGGGGCTGAACTTCCTCCCTCCACGGGGTCTGGGGCACCTCCCAAAGCCTTGCCATTGGACATCATTCCTGATGTGCTGGCTGTACTACTGGTACCTCATGGGATGCTTCTTGGTGGTTTATAGATGTGTCTTTTAAAGTTGTATATTTATTCTTACATATTTGAAGAAATGTAACTGGCATACGAAACCTGGTATGTCATGGATATTATTCCTTATATGAAGGCTAAATAGAAAATAGTGTGTCAATTTAAATAATAATATTAAGTAAAAGTAGCATAATTTGTTATTTGGATGGTAAAAATTGTGATGCGTATTAAAGTAACTGAAGTTCTGGAAATAGTGTCTTCTCCATTGGAGAAGGATGTTTATTTAGTCAGAAGTGTGCATACAAGAACCTTCCTTTTCTTTGCCAGGACCTGTATGGACCTCAGTCAACAGGACCACCGGAACTTTAGTTTTCTACCTCAAGGAATACATTTAGGTGTTTGGGGTTTCTGCCATGGCTGGCCAATCCCAAAGAGGAAACACCCTGGAGTTGGTGAGGGTAGCTCTAAAAATCCACAACAGACTTTTGAGATACTTAATAACTTAAGTTACACTCCTGATTTCTATCAAAGAGAGAAGTCTTTATGAATATCAGTTTCTTTCTACGGGAAGCCTGTCTCCTCTCGTCACTTCTGGCCAGTGATATCTACCCTTTTAATCACCTGAAGCACAGAAAACACCCTGCTAAGTAAAGGAGGAATGACTTTAGTATTTTCTTGCAGATTAAAAAAAAGAAAAAAAACCCCACAATAACTAGTGAAAGGAGATATTTCCTCTCTGTTTTCCAAAATTGTAATAACCTTCAATTAATATCTATTGCTAAAATGCTATTTAGTATCTCCAGGATATACTGATACCCTAGCACAAGAAGTACTATCTTAGATGTGCACACGGTCTTTTAAAATATCAAATAAGCATGCAGGAAGGTATTGGTTTTGTACCACACACTTAAAATAGTATAAATAGCAAAACAAGGTATTTTGTATACATTCAGATTAAGCAAAATAGTCAATGTTGGAGTTTGACGTATTAGTAAAGCAACTTTTTTAAAAAAGCTTCTTCTTTTAAAATAATGATAGATTCATAAAAAGTTGCAAAGGTAGTTCAGAGAAGCCCCATATAACTTCCCCCAGTTTCCCGCAATGATTATATCTATGTAACTATAGTATAATATCAAAACTAGGAAACTGACATTAGTGTAATGTGTCTACAGCTCTGTGACATTTTATCACATACGTAGATTTGTATAACCATCATCACAATTGAGCAATCAAGATACACAGCATTCCATCATCACCAAGATCTCCCTTATGTTACACATCCCTTCACCCCATGTCTAAGCCCTGCCAATCACTAGTGTGAAAAATTACTCCTTTATGCTTATCTTTTACATATTTTAACTAAAATACGAGAAAACCACAGGACTAGGTGTTAGGAAATGGCTGATGCTAAGTCTACTAAGGGCTAATTCATGCCTCTGGACAACTCACTCTCTGCCAGTCTCAGGAACTCATTCATAAAAATAAAGGTTTAAACTCAGTTTTTAGTGTATAAGAACTTATGATGACTTAGTCTCAATTATAATACCACTTTAAAAACTATTAAATGCAAACCAACTTATAAAATGATTTAAATATGTGAAGATCACCCAGGATTGAATCCTATTTTCAATGTATTCTGTGTTCAAAGTGTCATTTTCAAATAACTTAAGTAACCAAAAGCTAAAATTATAATAATATATTCGTGCCCTAAAATCTGAAGCGAGTGAATATCACATCTTACTTGCACCCATCTCTCAAGGGGACAGGTGCTACCATTCTCCCAAATGTACAGGTGGAGAAAACTAGGCACGGCGATTACCTAACTTCCTTTGCCCCCAAGGGCACCCTTTGGGAAAGAAGCAGCCAACATCCCTAAAATGTGTCTGACCAAGTATCTGAGCTTGCAATGGTGCAGCAGAAACTTTTTAAGTTTAAGATTCTGAACTGTGGGGTACACATTTGGCCCTTTTCTGAGAAGGAAGATGCAGACATTGGGGCTGTTCCTTAGTGAGGACCAGAGGACCTGCAAGGAACCGAGTAGCGAAGTTTCCGCTTTCCTTGCTGTCACTACTCTGCTTGAGGACACCGGAGAACAAAATAAAAACAGGAAAGCAGTTTCCCCTAAGTGACTTCTTCCACTTAAAGCTTTAAGAATCTCTTCCCACGCACCAAATTTAAGCTTACAGATTTAAGCTTCAAATTTAAGCTTCATTTCTACAATTAACTCTTATTTTCAATTCAAACCTGTTGAGGCCACCCAGCATCGAGATTACTGAGCTCATCAAATGAGTCCTTCAACACCACATTGATGAAAAATGGGTCCTCCCTCCTCAGCTCAAATAATCGTATGAAAATCCCGAAGGAAGCAAAATATTGAAAAGGGTCCTCTGCGGACTTTGGACCAGCCATGCCTTTGGGGAGATCTACCAAGGTTTTCTCTTTGGAGACCATCAATTTTTTACTGACCATTCTTTATCAAAAGGCACCATTTTGAAGCCCCACTCCCGAAGACAAGCAGTAAAGGGAGATCCAAAACCCAGGGCCCAGTCAACCGTACCCGTTGCCACAGGGAATCCAGCCCAACCATCTCAATAGCCAATCAACTAGGGACACGGTCCCCTAGGCTTCCTTGGTTGAAGGTCCTCATTTTCCAGGACCTCCTGCAACGTGACCCTGGAGCACACTGGATTACCCCTCTCCCGCACGGGAAGGGGCAGTCCCGGGGCCCGCAGGGTCCGTTTCCACCCTCATTGAACTGCAGTGAATCAGTCACCCTGCGGTGCCCGCGGGCAGTGACAGCAGCGCCTTCCCAGAAGGCTTACCCTGGTCTTCTCAGAGGGCTTACCCTTTCTCTCCCAGAAGGTCTCCATCGTACGGTCCAGGAGGAGGCACCTCCGCGTGCCCGGGGGACCGCGGCCCGGCTGGGCCAGGTGCGAGTGCGGACGCGACCCGACTCCACAGCTGGTGCGCGTTCAGGCTCGCGGAGCGGGGCCCGGCCCGCTCCGCTCGCGCCAACCCTGGCCGGACACGTGGTGCCTTCGCCGCCCGCGCGCTTGGGTCCGGGAGGCCCCTCGGCCTCTGCAGCCACCCAGCCGCGGCTCGGGCTGCAAACCAAGTGGGGAGAAAGGCGGGGGACCAAAGATGCCCGCGCGGGTAGGTGACGCGCAGAGACGCGGGCGCGGTAAGGGCTGCACGGGGTGGTCACCCGGGTCCTGCCCAGGAAAGACCTCCCTTCTGCGGACCTGGAGGATCGGTCTCTGTCCGCAGGGCCCCCACCGCCTGAGCCGCAGGCTCTGCTTCCCGAAGCCACTCGGGGCGGGGCGGGGCGGCGCACTGCAGAAGCCCCGGTTCCCGCCGTAGAGGAAACACCCAAAGGCGGGAGCGTCTGCGTCGCACGACCCACTTCTCGCGCATCCAGGATCCCGGGGCCGCTGCAGGCCTGAGGCCAGAGTCTGCCTGGCGGTGTTCATTCACTCCAGGTAATGACTACACTGTCCCCGCTCTGGAGATGTAAACTACTGAAAACCACAGCGTGGACCTCAGGTGCCCTTTAGGCCAGTTGCTGCGTTGGAAAATTCCTTTCGCTCCCACAGCCTGTCTTTGGGCAGCTAAGGCAACACCGGCCCCAAACTGGAAAGAACACAGCTATAGCCACACGTTTTTCCAACTTCATCCGTGGCTTTGGGTGCCTGGTCTAAATAAGGAGTCTCTATCCAAATTTCCTGATTCTGGTAATAAACATGGCCATTCACTTTCTATAATAGCCCTCAGGAGATAATAGGGATTGGGGTTTTAAAACTAAATGAAATACTCCTGACATCTTTAACAGCAAGTGCAATATAAATATAATTTGTATTAACTTTAGGTAAGGCTGAAGGAAACCTCAGGACTGGGAGGAAAACGGTTCTAACTTGTGAGTCCAAATACAAAACGAATTCATCAGCCCCACTACTGGCTTTTCTGGCAAGGTAGGTTTTTAAGAGATTGAGGGGAAAGTCCTTTCTTCCCTCAGAATTGCCAAAGCCCTTAGGTAGTCCCATTCAGAACATTCAGCTTAACTAAAGAGCTTCAGGATAAAACTGGTTGCATCCTGGCCTACCATAGCTAAGGGTCAAAGAGCTGCCATCACAGTCAGGCTAAAGGCTCTTCCAGGTGAGTTTCTTGTTATGTTATTTGCTTACTCTTTAATTAGTCTTCATTTTTACCCCTAAAGAGAACTTTCTGTACAGAGACTGCTTCTAGAGAATAGCATCCCTGTCCTGACACAGATGGTGACTCCCTTCTCCTTCGTTGGCTCCCCTTCTGACCTAGTCACCAGAGTTTAGCACACACAGTCAGCTTAAAGAAGCAGGCTTTATGTGTGGGGGAAGTCTGCGGTGCAAAGTTTATACAATTGAAAAGTACGGGTCTCACATTACCTAACTGGGCACATGTGAAATGCATGAAACATTGTATTCTGTTTCCCAGTTTATTTTCCTCTGGTCTTTCCTTCTACTTCACTCTCACCATAAGGCTCAGCCTCTAAGATTCCTTCTCTCTGGTGTTTTCTAAGTCTTGGAAACCCCTTCTTTCATTAAAAATGCAGATTCATAATATAATGGAACCTCATCACAACCAAAATTCATTTGCCAAATCTTGACATTTACTAGCTCTTAGTACATAATTTACCCTGCTGCGCTCCCCCTCCATTCAAGAGCCAACCAGTGAGTTTTAGCTTCCCTTGACCTTCAACAGAGATAAATCAATCCCTTTGGCTTTTGAAACTGTTGTCCGTACCAGCATTTCCTTCACCAGCTTGGCTCACGGTCTCTAGGGGCTGTGTCATAGCAATTTGGTTTTCTCTCTTCTCTCCATAATCCAGGCTTTCAGTCCCTCTGCATGACGTATTCCTGGATTATTTCCTTTGAATCCCTCCTAGTTTTTAATAAGATTGTCGTGAAGCTGAAAAAGAAAGTGCATGAAAAGTGCCATGGAAATGTAAGTCTATTGGGTTAATGATTATCAGTCTCCTGCCTTTGTAAGTTTTCGGCTTCCTTTAAAACAGAGATTCCCACTTTTTTGGAAGGAAATGTCATTAGATTTTTATCAGGAAGACTTCAGAGGACAGGGAGTGTGTGCGTGTGTGTGTGTGTGTGTGTGTGTGGGATGGGGTGGGATGGGGTTGGTAGAGGGATGGTAACCTGGGGAAGAGGGAAAGGTGATATGGTACTAATGTGGAGTTCCTGAGTGGGAAGTGTCAAGTGGACCAGAAGATGGGAAGAGGAGAGGGAAAATTCCTGTTAGGAATGGTTTTCATCCAAATGGGCACAGTACTGGCTGCTGTGAACAAAAGGAGTTGCTTGTCCACAGGAGCTTAGTTTCTTGTTACTCATTGTTAATATACATTGTGGGGACAGAGTCCCAGAGAGCAGTTTCCAGGCTCTCGGCCTCACGTGGAAAGGTGCTGGCTCAGTTATTAGATGGCCATCAGCTGTAATCAGATGGCCATCCGCTGTGGCTGGGTGGCCATCAGCGGTTAGCCAGTAGCCACTAATATAGCTATGCTAGGGGGTTGGTTGGTTGGTGGAGAAGTGGACTGCAGATTGTGGATCATGTGGATCCTACTTCCTGTGTCTTGCCCGGCCGCCAGTGAGACTGGGGTGCAGGAAGACCCCTTGTTGGGGTACTGGTGAATGTTTGCTTTTGTGTCTCGACCAGCTGCCATCAAGAGTATAGTGGTGTGACTCCCTTATCCAAGGCTTCGTTGCTGTTCCTTTTTGGCCTCACCATGTCCTGCGTTCTTGTGTGGGGAACGGGAGCTGAGACCCTACATGACAGACGTCCTCCACAATGTATTTTCTATAAGAGGGATGAAATTAAGAATACAATAAATATCTCTAGATGACTATCAAAGCACAAACCACTGAATTCAAACTTTCCTGGACATATTCCAAGAATACAGTGTACCTGTAGAAACTGTTGTAGAATACATTTGAGAAGGAAGGTTTAAGCCAGGAGACTTATAAAATCTTAGAGATTGAAAGGACTTTAAAAGATTATCTGATCCAGCCTTTGAGATGTCACATTAATCCCACTTCCTCAGTTCTTAGGCTCTCTGTTTCTTCTGTCTGGCAACCAACTCCTTCTCAAAACCTGTGTTTCCAAGCCAGGCCTCCTTCCTCATGGCTGCCCCTTACTTGTTTATTCCTAGAATCTAGATTTGAATTAGACTACTGAAAATTCTCTTTTGATTTCTCTAGACTTGAGAATGATGCTAAATAACCAGCTCACAAGTGGGATGGTTCCAGTGGTGCTCAAATCCACATAGTCCTATAAGAAACTCCAAGTTAAAGGAAAACAAATTCAGTTAAAGTGATTGCAATGAAATGCCAGTCATTCTCTCTGGGACTGAATTGTAATTGTTTTGTGCTGAGAGTATTGGAAGTGTAGTTCTTCAATGCTTTTATCAAAATATGTATAGTTAGTGCCTGTCTGTAATTAATTTTTTCATTCAGCCACATTTATTATATTTCAGACCTATGTTGTTTTTCCTTTTCCTCCTTCCATCTCCTTAGGGCTTGTTTGTTAAAGTGTGATTGATTAGATTGATATATTACTTCTCTAAATTACCAGGATGGGGAAGAGCTCACATTTGCTGAGTGTGTACTATATACCAGGCACCGATTTACATTGTTTAATTTAATTATTACATTTTTTTAAAAGAATTAGTTATTCTTAGTACATTTGACTGATGAAGAAAAAGCAGCCTATGATTTGTTTACAGTCACAAAGCTAACAAATGCTGGAGTCGGGATGTGAACCCAAATATTTCTGATTTTTCTTTATTCCTATTCACTGCAGGGTCTTTCTGGAAGCAATGCCTTTACTCAAAAGAATAAGTCAAATGTGAAAATATGAGATGCTACTGTAGGATGGACACAGAGTAAATTTGGACATCTTTTGTCTGGTCAACTCAAACATGCCAAAGGCTTTCTCTCTTTTTATAAAAAGTGCTGGGCTAGAGTCTAATCAAAACCCTTGGGAAGACTGGAAAACTGTGGTACAGTCTCTTAAACCACACATATGATAATGAATATTTATTGAAGAAGTATTTTGGTGAAGGATTATTTTTTATAATCCATGGGTCTATACCACAACTCTAGAAATATTTAAAGTATTAGTCAAGCCAACAATTTATTCATAGCAGATTGGTTTAGTGAAATGATATGCATGGTGAATTTGAGTAACTCATATACCCTCTCTAAGCCTGTAGTTCTTTTTCTGTAAAACAGAAGTAATAAGTATAATCCTCCAGGAGCTTGAGGTATCAAAGGAAATGATGGAAACAAAAGTGCGTTGAAAACTATAACTACATATGCATTATTGTATATGACAATAAGAAAAGAGCTAACTGGAAATCACAGTGAATTGAGTGGAAAAAGAATATTTTATAATTCGTGTAAGTTTTGATCAGTCATGTTTTTGTATAAATGGAACATTTATGGATTATTTAGTTCCCCCCATTTTACAAATGAAGAAACAAATACCCAGAGAAAGTAAATTGTCTTCATTCACATCACATCCATAGGAATACTGTTGAAAATTCTAAAATAAGAAAGTGGTACCATGGAAATAGGCAGAGTCAGTTAATGAATATTTATTGAATGGCAACTATATATCAGGTGTTGTTTAGATGCTGGGAATATAGTGCTGAACAAAACAGACAGTATTCCTGCTCTCCAAGATCTGATATTCTGTGTATGGATTCTGTACATATATGGATTGGTGTATATATGGATGTACCTATTACATGTGAGATAATGAGTATGACTGTGTGTGTGTGTGTGTGTGAGAGAGAGAGAGAGAGAGAGAGAGAGAGAGAGAGAGAGAGAGAGAGAAACAGAAACCAAGAGGATATTAAGGTCATATTTTTAGGCTAGGCCTTCACTATAAAATATTCTGAAAGGAGTTGAAACAAAAGGTCCGGGCACCAGACCCAGAGTTTCTATTTTATTGCTTGGGAGACCCCAGGTGTAGTCTTACCTCTTTATGAGCCTGAAAGATTTTTAGATAATTTAGATTTACAATGAACTGGGTGTGACAATTAAATGAGATCTTAATTTAGTTCCTTTGTGCTGGAAATATCAATAGTCTTTTAGAATGGTGTCTCAGCCATATTCTTTAGCATGTTACACGAGTATTTAATGTCCTAAATGAATTCATCCCCTTCAAAAAACTGATACACTTTTAGAGCATCTACTAATATGCCAGCCAGTGTTAGATGCTAGATATAAAAAGTCTCTGATCTCCCAAACCTTATGCTTCAATCGGAGATATAGGCAATTATAGTACAACGTGATAGGTATTTTTGATAATGGAAATGAAAAGCGCCATGGGAGCATGTAAGAGAAATATTTGATTAAATGTGGATGAAATGTTTGGTTAAGTGTTTCTTTTATGTCCTCCCATAACACTTCTAGTTTGCACTCTAAAAATACCTATCCCATTATGCTATAGCTGCCTGTATCCTTGACTGAAGTATAGACTCCTGTAGGACAAGGCTGATTCGCTGTTGCTTCTCTATTGGTTAAACCAGGGGTTGGCAAACTTTTCTGCAAAGGGACAGATAGTAAACACTTTAGGGTCTGCAGACCTTTTTTTTTTTTTGTCTCAACTACTCAGCTCACCATTTTAGTGCAAAAGCAGCCATAGACAATATGAAAATGAATGGGTGTGACTGTGTTCTTATAAAACTTTATTTACAAAAACAGGAGGAGTGTTGAAATTTGCTCACTATTGCTTGGTAGATGGTGAGGGCTCAAATGATTTTTATTCATAGTAATGGGATGTTAATTTTGTTGGATAGTGAATGGAAGCCTAGGGAAACGTAGTATTTGCATTCGTGGATCATACATTCTAGCAGAGATTAAAATAATATCAGCACAGTATGAAAAATCCTGCAATGGGCCATGTGCAGTTATTATGGAAGCCCAGAGAATAGGCATCCTTATGAAACTGGGGAAGAGGATTAGACAAGGTTTCCTGGAAGAGGTAGCTTCTGAATTCTGTTTTGAAGAAAAAAATAGAAGTAATATGCAGACGATGAGAGAGAGGAGAAAGAGCATTCCAGGCTAAGGGAATAACATCAGTACAAAGGCTTAGAGGAATGGAAGTCTATGACACATTTGGAGAGCTGTAGGTAGTTTGTTATGGGAATTTTAACTTTGGAAGATGGTGTTGCAGTTGAGTTCCTCCACCTGTGCTCTAACCTCCTTGTCTGTTTTACTTTGGAACCAGCTCCGTCCTTTTCTCTTTCTCTCTCTCTTATGGTTCTTCGACCATAGTGGATAAACATGCTCAAGTGTTTTCTGTAGTTAAAACTACTATTTCCATTGTACTATCACCACTACCACCACCATCGCTTACACTACCACCTCTACTGCCACCAGCAACTTCACCACCACCTTAGCTACCTCTGCTACCTCTCCCATATTCATCACCACCACCGTCATCACCTCCAAGACCACCACTGCTTGCTTCACCTCTACCATCTTCACCATCACCTCTGCTACCTCCTCCATTACCTCTGCCACCAGCACCACCATTGCCATATCCATAGTAAAACGTTCCTTTAAGCCTCCATCCTTCCAAATCAATCATGACATCTCCTTATTCCACAGACAACCTTCTTGAAAGAGTAGTATAGATGCACTTGCTTTTTCCTCCAACCTACTTTGTATTCTCATCACTTCATTGAAATGATTTGAAACAAAGTCACTATTTACTATGATCACCATATTGCCACATTCAGTGGACCCTTTGGCACTTAACATACTTGACTTCTTGGTAGAATTTGATTCTGTTTTTCATTTCCTCTTTAAATTAATTCTTTTTGGATTTTGTGGTACTAAAACCAATGGAGGCCTCCTAATTTTACTTCCTCCCCTTTTCAGTCTCCTCTAAGGTCCCACCATCATCCAGATATGCATTCAATGTACATGTTTTCCTTGGCTGTCCACTGATCTCACAATTTTTAGTCAGCTCTGTATGTAATCTCTCATGCTCAGTCCCTACACCCAGTGAGTAACAGCAAGGCAATTTGCTGTGACTAAGTAAAAAGCATTGGGCAGAGAGGTGAACATTTGGCATAGCTGTTGAGAGAAATGAGAAAGGCAGCTGACTAAGACATGCCGGTCAGGGCATGGAGCCCAGCTGAAGTTGCAGACCTTAAATTTGTGGTGTCTTGAAACCACTCAGCTGTAGATTTTTTCCAGCATTCTAAGAATACAAAAAATATATACATATATTATACAAAATATAATATAAAAATTATATTATTTTTTATAATATAAAAGTATATATTAAATGAAAAATATAAATTAAAAAATACATATATATATATAGTAACTATGTGGCTAGAAAAGGGGATAAAGTCCCTAAATAAATGTCCTTATAGTCTTCACTGGGACTGTTCCCTAAATTGACATCTTATTTTCAAATAGTTGAGAGGGTATATTTATCAAAAAACAGTGACCTCTAACCATTTATAGTTAAATCAACACATCCTTCTTATTTGATGTGATAAGTCTTTATTCTACCCATCCTTGATTTTAAAAGATACTTTAAAGTTTATATTAATTTTTAAAAATTAATATAGACTAAAGTTAGATTTGTCTAGAGCCCTTGATGTGATCTTTGAATACTCTTTTAAGATGATTTTTTAATACCAAATTCTGGAATAGACAAAATAAATTTGATATAAACATTTGGAGTTGTATCTGTTTCCCCCCAAAAAGGGATTCCCCTGTATTTTCAAGACCGGGTCTAAACCAGTTTAACTAGAATCCTTATTTGACCATGCTGGATAATTGCATGGCTGAATTCATATGTGTTATTTAGTTTTCTATTTCAGCTTGCAAAAATCTGTTGCAGATCTTTGTATATATTACTTAAAATTGTTTAAAGTCAGAGACAATTACATTCTGGATAAAATTCAAACATTTTAGCATAGCCTTTCATTAGAGGTCCACTCTCTATCTTTCCAGCTTCAACTTTCCATTTTTCCTAACCTCATATCATATGCTCCAACCAAGTTGAATTACTTCCAAATCCTCAAACCAGGTCCTCTCTCACCATCTTATTCTTGAGCATGTGCTGTTCACTCACTGTTGATTACACTCTCCCCTAATTCCTGTGAATTCTTCAAAACTTCACGTTGGAAATTCTTCCCTAACACCCTAATGTTAACTGTATCATAGGACTTAATGCATTGTATTGTAATGATTTCATCTTTATTGGTCCGGCTAGACAATAAGATCCTTGGAGACTCTGTTTTCATTCCAATATAACTAGTGTCTAGCACAGGGCTTGACAATTGAAGGCCTTCAATAAGTGTTATTTGGTTGAATGAATGAATGAATGAATGAAATTGCTCTTTATGTTCCATATTTCTTTTTAAATCACGTTATTCTGACATGTTTTCAGTTATGTCTCATAGTTTCTTGACTATAAAGTCATGGTTTCCTAATATTTAATGTTATTATTTCTCAGTGGTTTTGCTTCTTTGTAGTTGTCTAGCATTATTCACCAGTGATCTTATGCTATCCCTGCTTCCATAAGCTTCACCTCTCCCAATTTCATGCATTTGCTTGCTTCCACCTGTACGCCTAGATTCCTACTGTAGTTGGAAGCACATGGAAGCTTCCTGCCAGGGACTGAAGATTGCCTTGGAATCAAGCTCTCCGTTTTGCTGGTATCTGATATCTGTTCTGCTCATCTTTCTTGTAGATCACCTGGTTCCTAGTGACCTGCCTGGGCTTTTGACCATCTGCTGTGCCTTCCAGGCTTGGGAATCTTCAGTTCACCTATGCCTTCTTGTCTCTCATTCACCTGCTGTTTGCTCTGACCTTCCATGCAGGCACTGAATTTTCCTTTTCTTTTTAGTCTCTGACTGACGGCAACACCTTAACCACTGACTCATTTGTGTGTTTGAATTATGGACGAACCAATATGGGTACTGTTCCATCACCTCACCTAGATCCCTTACTCTGAATGTGTCTTAGTTTTCCTGGTTTTAGATGCATGCACTATTATTACCTTTAGCTACAGGCCTGGTTCTGTCATCTTATTTCTTTTGAACAACAGTGCTATTCGTGGTTCTGTAAGCTCCTAGAAACCAAGTGCCATGTCTTCTCAGCCTTTGATTTGCTTGCATCACCTAGCACAGTCCTTTGCACGAGATATACTAAATTTTGATGAATAAATGCATGAATCAATGAATTAGAGATAGAATTGAATGGGACAACATGTGTGAAAGTAGCTTGTAAATTATAAAATGCTGTCCAAGTAATAAGGGATTACCATTGTTTTTATTGTTAAGAGTAATTTCTTTTAATGTTTTTTGAAGTATGACTACATTTAGAAAGGTGCAATCAGAAGTGTGAATTTCCAAAAGGTGAACAAGCCCATGTAACGAGCCCCAGAATAAAAAAACAAAATATTGCCAACATTCCAGAAGCCCCTTTTCTGCACCCCCCCAGTCATGGTCTCCCCCAGATGTAACCAAGGTCCTCATTTCTGACACTATAGATGTGTTTTGCCTGTTTTTGAATTTCATAAAGTTCAATCATACTGAATGTATTCTTTTGTGTCTTACTTCTGCTCAGCATTTAGTTTGAGAGATTCACTTGTATTTTTAGATGTAGCAATAGTTTGTTCATTCTCGTTGCTGTACAATACCCCTTGTATGAATATATTTCAGTTTATTTATCCTCTCTACTACCGAGAGATTTTGGGTTGTTTTCAGTTTGGGGCTATTACAAATAGTTCAATAATATTCTTCTACATGTTGCATGGTGAAGATATGCACATATTTCTGATATATATATATATATATATATATATATATATATATATATATATATATATTTCCAGAGGTGAAAGTGCTCCAGGTTATAGATTTATTCAACTTTAGCTGATGCTACCAAATAATCTGCTGAGGAATTACATCAGCAGCATATGAGAGTTCCAGTTGCTCTTCATTAAAGACAAGATTTGTTGTCTGGTTTTTTTCATCGTAGCCATTCTGACGGGTATGTAGTAGTATTACAACACTGTGTTTAATTTGCATTCCTATGATGACTAAAGAAAATGTGGACATCTGGCTAGTCTCTTTTATGAAGGGTTTTTGCACAGGATTTTGCACATTGTTTCATGGGGCTTCTTTCTTTGTAAAAATTCTGTACGAGTTCCTCATATATATATATATACTGGATATGAGTTCTTTGTCAGATATTGGTATTGCAAATATCTTCTGTGAACAATTTTAACCCACAGTTCCTTCAGAGTGAAGCCACTCCAGAAGCACCAACTACCAGTGGTGTCAACCTGGTGTACAATAGAATCCCTGTGTAGATTTTACAAGATACCAGGGCTAGGGCCTCCTTCCTGAACAACTGAGACTGAATCTCCAAGGTTGGGGACTGGCTCTATGTTTTATCCATCACTGCATCCCCAGTGCCTAATAAGCAGTATTCTTCACGTGGAAACAGATATTTAAATTGTAATCTTTAGTTGAAGATTCATTCTTTCACCAAACTATCTACAATTTAACTCAAATACATTTTCTCATACGATTAAAATAAATTACGCACTTTAGAGGACTTGATAAATAAAAACAAACATTTATCTTTGCACGGTTCCTCTGTATTCATGATCTAATACACTTTCTAATAGAACGTTTGATAATATTCCCATGTAAAAATGAGAGTCATTTAAAATTACTTTTCATCTTATCCCTCATAAAATGATGATGTGATTTGAAACATTTTTTAAGGAGAATTATCTGATTTTTAAATTTTAGCAAAACAGGTTTATGGTTCACAATCAGTTGGGAATCTTGCTTTGGAGGGGCAGATGGGTAGACATGACAAGGCTGCAGGTTGTGGCTCATGATTACGAACGTGTACTGAGAGGTGGCCAACAACTCAGGAACCTTTCAGGAGGCATGAAGGTCCCATTATGAAGGGTAATCAATGTGTGGTTTGAACTTCCATTTGGATGGAAATTTCCACAGTGGCTCAGATGCATGACCTCTAACAGGGCCTTTTGGCTGTACAGTCTCTGTTTTTGCAATGTAAGACCCTGATACAGTGCAACCCGGCCTCCCCCTGGAGGTGAAATCCTCCCAACCGCATTCCTCTTCATATTCTTGCCCTGGATGCAGAGGCACACAGCAACGGGTTTCGGAAGTCACCTTTCAAAGGAGTTTTTTTCCAAAAAGATTCCTTCCTGACCTTGATTTAGCAGAGGTTCTTATTAAACTTCCGTCTTCCTGTTGGATTTATTCTTGCTCTGTATTTTTAGGAACCCCTCCCTCCCTCAGCTAGATTCAAGATGTTCTGTGAAATGGAAACGGAGTGGAGTGGAAAGCAAGATTGACAGTGAGACTCCTCAATCTGCCATTTACAAAAGATAATTTGTTCAGCATTAAATATAAAAAGCTCTGCCTGATGGTTGCATTATAACCAGTGGGGTGTCTTGTCAACCGACTTGCTGGGAAACAGGTTTCTAGAACTCACTTCTTTCAGTAATTATTGCCTTTAAGTGAGAGCATCCGAGCATGTTAAATGAGCCTTAGTTCATAATTGTCAGATAGTAGTAAAATGGATTCAGCTAAAAGGATTTTAGACATTTGGGCCAATTTGGCCCTCTGTTCTAGGAGTTGCATGTAGCATGGTATGACTCTGCCCGTTGAAATTGGGGAGAGGACGATAGAAATGCCTGGATGCCTGGCTTTCGTTATTTACACTTCCTGATTCTTCTGCCACCCTGAAGAGTGTGCAGCGCTCAGGACTGGCCTACCTCTAACAAACAAAAAGATTTGCAGGACGTTATTGACTCCAGGATGCACGAAATCTGGAGCTTGATGCTCAGGCTGAAAACCCACATCAAGAATATTTTCACTTAGCTTCTTGTTAGCTCGCATTTCCAAGTGTTGTCTGAGATTTGTTAGGAAGTTTCTAGTCTTCTGTTAGGAAGTGAGCGGTGCCTGAATTCCCAGGATATGTTCTGAGCTGTTGAGCATATCGTACCAGTCCTAGGCTTGTAGGAGTTTTGATGTGAAGAAACATGGCATGTCCAGTCTCTAATTCACCCGTGTAGAGTGTGTACCCACAACAGGGAAATCACACCAATTCTGGTAGTGACTCCATCAGGATGTCAAGGTTGGACCTAAATTTTCACACCTTAAAATTTAGGGAAGGTCAGCATGTTATATAGAATTAGGAACCATTTGACGAGCTCTTTTAATATTGCCTCCGGAACATGTGTGGGATGCCAGGGGAAACATAATTATTTTGATTAATAGCCAAGACACGTGATCTGACCTTGCCTCAGAGAACCAATGGATGGGACAGAACCCTCCCTGGTGTGAATATTCATTTAAAAATTCCCCTGCGTATAATCGTGTCTGAGAATCCTGGAGTCTATGATAAAATTTTATTCCACAGCCATGCTCATATCCAGTCATGGACTAGGCACATTAAAAAAAAAATCCTTTAAAAAGTACTTATTAGTTTATATAGGTAATATATGAATACATTCTTGTGGGAATATTTCAAGCGGTGAAGGAACTATATTCAGGATTAAAGAGTTAGTCTCCCCTCACTCCTGGCTTTAATGCACTCCAGCTGACCTCATCCTAAAAGTACTCACCACTCATAGCGGAATATATTTTTCTGATCTTTTTCTTGCATTTACATTCAAATATATGCATACATACAAATAGATAGTTTAGCAAATATGAAAGGAATCATAGAGTATGCATTTTGTGCTAAGTGCTTTTTCATTTAAAAATATAAATCAATTCTGTTTAAACCAGGAACCATCAGGATTTGGGAAGACGTTTGCAAATGCAGCATCGAGGTTTTCCAAAGGCCTCCCTCCCCTGTGGCCCGGACCGTACTATTTCATTTCATACCCCACGCCCATTGCCTTTCCCATTGTCTTACAGTCCACTTGCAACAAGAGGAAAAACATTCTATTCAGTGCAACAATTTAGAAAGCCTTGTTTGTGTCTTCAGGTGAAAGGATACACAAGAGTTTTGAACCACCAGGGTGAGAAAATGGAAACACTAACGGGTATTTCAATTAAGAGCTAAACATGCATGGATAGATGGGCTATTAAGGCAGCGAGGGACTATTTCTCATAGCCTCGGAGATAGAAATGGGATAATTGCTAAGAAAAATGGGTCCATCTGACCCATTATCCCTTATTTCTACCAGCTTCCCTAACCCTTCCTTTGTGACCCCTTGACAACCAAGCAGAAGGCAGAGTCCTTCCTTGCAATAGCTGAGCTTGATTGCTTACAATCTTCCACCCCCAGGGGTCCTCACTCCCCCCCCCCCATTAGGAGAAATTGCCCCCTGCTCATCCTGTCAAGACTCCCAGTTTGCACAGTGAATGGGGGAGAAATCTCATTTTGGAGACAAGCCATTTTGTGTGAACTCTATTAAGCAACAAAGCAGCCAGGCTTTCATGGGGGTCACATTTCCAGGATATAATCACCAACTTCTTGGGTACAATATAAGGCCCCTGCCGGAGTCCACTCTTTTCCATGTTCGTCAATGTGATTATTTCACGATAACAGCTTTCTCGAGGGAGTCAGAGATGCTTTCTGCACATTTTAATGAGGCTGTCATCCTGCCTCAATTTTTTTCTCTTCGTCTTTATTTTCTTTCATGTTATGAGCCGCATGTATTTGGAAGACCAAGAGGACACAGAGATTTTAAATGCCATCCAACATAGATGAAAATCCATTTTATTCTGTTGAAATATAGGAATATTGCATTTTCTTGATTTAACAGGGTTAAAAATATTCTAATTCTGTATTCTGAGGGGGAAAATTGTATAATTAGGCACAGAACTTCAGTATATTCCTAGATAAAGAACAATCTTATTTTTCGTGAAGAATTGAACATTAAATACAGCTGTAAGAAAGAACATTGTAACAAACATCCCTATGTAATAAAAGATTTCAGAATCCTATCTAATGACCCAGCAAATTCAAATGTCCATAATTCTGTTTTTACTAGAATTTGCTAAAAGAGACTATATATATAGAAACATTGGTTCTAACAGGTAACATTTTTGTTTTTAGGTGTTAATTTAACAGCAAATACTGAATTTGAGATTCATAAAATATGGTTTTTGTGTTTAAGAATAGGAGAAAAAATTGATACAGGTATTGTTGAAATATTTGATGTCATTTCTGTTATTCATGCCATTGCACAATTGCTAAATTTATACTTTATTTTCAATATTTAAAAATTTTTTCTCACATTCGAGTTGAATTTTTATAACTAAATTTGTCCTAGGATTTACTATAAAAGGACACTAGGATAGGCTTTGATTTTATAAATAAATTTACCTTGGGATTTACAATGTAAGGACTGTAGATTAGGGATATTGTAATGAATTTCAACTACTCATTGATGATTTTGTATTCTAATCTTTTTCAGATGGCTTTTGTTAATGAATGATGTCTGTGACTAATGCTCCCTGTAGCTTCACCTCTTTAAATTAATCTGGCTCTTTATCCTTTGTAAACATATGTATGATCTGCTTCAATCAGATTTTCTGAAAACAAAGGAAAGTGGGCCTCATCTTTTCCCAGGAGATTTACAAATGATATGCATTGAACTAATCCAATTGGACGAATGTGATTATTTGTGTGTGTGTGCGAAAGGGCATAGATTGCTCAATAACATTTGAGGAAAGGGACATGATGACTCTCCTCCCAGCTTCTTTGCATCTGAATCCAGGGGAGAAGGTGTCCATGATATAAGAATCCACGCAGCTGCCAACTCCAAGACTTTCCTTAGGAACAATTGGTGCTCTTTCTTCCTCTGGAAATGAGGATCCATTCTCTAAGTCAGACAAAGAGGATACATTGGCTCACCTTCACTCACAGCTCTTTTTCTAGCAGTGATGAGGGGCTTGTAGGGACAGGTTCCCACTTGGCCACCAGGGTGGTAGAACCAAGGCCTGGGTATCCAGGCCAGCTGGCTGAGGGAAGGACGTGCCCTCTGTCTGGGCCTGGGTGTGGGTCCATGAGGTGTCCCCTCACACAGCTCCTTGGTTTGTGTTTCAGCTTGTGGGCCTGCTGTGACAGAATACTATAGACTGGGTGGCTTATAACCAACAGAAATTCATTTCTCACAGTTGCGGGGGTTGGGAAGTCCAAGATCAAGGTGCCAGAATGGTTGCGTTCTAGTGAGAGTCCTCTTCCTGGTCACAGCAGACACTTTCTTGCTGTGTCCTCCAATGGCAGAAGAGGCTAGGGATCTGTATGGGGACTCTTATAAGAATGCTAGTGCCGTTCATGAATGCTCCACTCTCGTGACCTAATCACATGCCAGAGACCCCCCTGCCTAATACCATCACCTTTGGGGTTAGGATTCAACATACGAGTTTGGGGCAGACACAAACATTCAGGCCATAGCAGTGTGCTTCATCTACCTTCCCTTTACTGGCTGGTGTTCCCAAAGCTCCTTCCTCAGTTCCCCTCTCTTTTCAAGCTACATAAACTTCCTGGTAATTTCACCAAGGCCATGGTTTTCGACATCTCCTGATGATTCTAAACACTATTATCAGCCCAGACCCCTCTCCCAACATCCTGACGCAGGTATTCAATACTCGATTGGATATTTTCATTGGAATATACCATTGTTCCTCAAAACCATCAAGTCCCAAGATGAACTAATTATATTGATTTTCAGACATGCCTTCTTGTGTGTTTCTTATCTGAGGGAGTGATACCATCGAATTGACCAAAACGGAACCATAATGGGTCTTCCCTCTTGTCACCTTCCATATTACAGGTCAGTATGACTGTAATAAATTTGCAATATGACAAATAAATTTGTAATATGACCTATAAATTTTTATCTCTTAAATATATCTCAGAGTCCTCTCTGTTTTCTATGACCACTTCCAGTATATTAGACAAATTAGTGAATTTCCTTATTATTTTGTGGAGGAGGGAAGTGAGTGAGTTGGGAGATAAATGTTTTTCATAGATATAGTACACACTCTTTGTAGGCTGGGTTAGACACTGAACATATTAATACCTTCGTTTTCCTTCTTCCATAACTTTCATGAATATGATTTTAAAAGATGAAATTAGAATTTAAAGACAAGCCATTTACCTGTTGATGGTATGTTCTTTGCATCAATATATTGTCCCACTAACATTATATGAAGGTGTCCTTTAATGCGTACTCTTGTCAACTCTAAATAGTATCAGTTTTTAACAGTCCGACGGGCAACAGGCTGTACTTTATTCCTTTAATGTCAGATTTTGATAATCATCAATAACTTCTAGCATTTTCATACATTTTATTCCTTTTTTCTTTTTTATTATGTGACTTCCTATTCTCATGATTTTTTCATGACAATGTAATAAAATTAAAATAGATTTCCATTGAGTTGGAGGAGCTCTTTATTATTAAGCATACTTGTAAGAACCTTTTCTGGGAATGTGGTGTGTGTGTAGTTAACTTTTTCCTTTCACTCTGCCACTTGCCTTTTAATTATGTTTCTGTTACCCTCTGCCTTTCAAAAATAACTTACATGTAGTTTTTATGTAGTCTCCTGGTCTTTTCCTTTGTGTCTCCACAACACTGACTGACTAGTCTCTCTCCCATAGTCTCCTTGGCCTTCTTTCTGGACTCTTAAGTTCCCCAGAGTTATTTTCTCCCAGCACAAAGCAGCCCTGTTACTTTTTGCTTTAAAATCCTACAGTGGTTTCCCACTATCTACAGAGAAAGGCTCACATTGAGTTTGGCACAGCGAAGGTCTTTTGTGAGCTGGGACCGTGCTGCCTCTCTGACTCATAGTCTGTCACTCACCCCTACCAGCCACATTAACCCACCAGCACTCCCGTATGTGTGCAGCTCAAATCAGAGTCTATGTACACAGTCCCCTTTGTCTGGATTGCCTTTCCACTTTCCTTGTCCTCATAGGCAATTCCTACGTATCACTCCAGCTATTATTCCTTTCTTTATGCCATCATGCAGTGTACGAGGTTGGACAATTAAGTTCGCGAAATCATCCTAGAAAAAGTGCTACATACCTCATTGCTGAGTATCACTATGGTCACCTTCGAAGGACTCCCCTTGGGAAGCTATGCACTGATGCCAATACCTAGTCCATCCTTCAAAGCATTTTGGAACTCTTTTTCTGGAATGGCCATCAGAGCTGTCGTCGTGTTACCCTTGATGTCCTGAATGTCATCAAAATGTCTTCCTTTCAATATTTCCTTTATCTCAGAGTAAAGAAAGAAGTCACTGGGGGCCAGATCAGGTGAGTAGGGAGGGTGTTCCAATGTAGTTATTTGTTTACTGGCTAAAAACTCCCTCACAGACAGTGCCGTGTGAGCTAGTGTATTGTTGTGATGCAAGAACCATGAATTGTTGGTGAAAAGTTCAGGTCATTTTCGTCTAACTTTCTCACGCAGCCTTTTCAGCACTTCCAAATAGTAAACTTGGTTAACTGTCTACTTGGTGCAAATTTGTAATGAATAATCCCTCTGATATCAAAAAAGGTTAGCAACATCGTTGAAACCAGTTCTCAAACTTAATTGTCAGATCTCATATATTCCTCCTTTACACTGTTTTCCCAATTTTTGCTGTAACAATGTACCTATAGTCCTATTTACTTAGGTTTCTTTAATACATACCCATTCTTAATTTAAATAAAACTATTCAAAAAGGAAATTTTATATCTCTACTATAAACAGAGATGCAGTGTTACTTGGAATAGATATGACCATAAAATAGATAAGACTATAAAATAAAAACATTACTGCAAAAATCTAACTGTTCCCCTACATAAAAATCATCTTTACTACCTTTTGGAAAGTACCACTCAGTTGTATCATTTATCAAATTATCCAAAGGTAGACTTTTAAAGAGAGATTTTTCTGGAGAAGATTTACAGACCATCATACAATCATAAGAAAGGAGGTGGGGGGTGGGAGATGAAGGTAAGGGGGATCAAATATATGGTGATGGAAGGAGAACTGACTCTGGGTGGTGAACACCCAATGGGATTTATAGATGATGTATTACAGAATTGAACACCTGAAATCTATGTAATTTTACTAACAATTGTCACCCCAATAAATTTAAAAAAAAGATAAAAAAGATGAAAATTTATGAATGAGTTTAAACAGATCTTTAAATAATCACATATATTTCTATTTGTTGTCACAGTAAAAAGGTGTTAATCTTGCACAAATGAAGCAAGTCTTAATTGATTATACACTAACAGAATTCTAAACAGTGTGATGGAAAGCTTTAAAGTGTTTCTCAGCCCATTTTTTCCTATGGCTTTTGTCTTAATTCAGAAGGGAAAGTGTTAAACACAGATAAAAGGAAATGAGATCAGTAGGGCAATGAAAATGGGGTGTGATGCCTCAGGAGACAGATGTTGTTTCAGAAAACTCTGTCAGGCTAAATTTGTTTGATTATATGGTAGGATGAATATGAACTTAGAATAAAATGCAGTATTATATTTAGATTTTGGAATGGTCAAGGAATATTGCTAGACTAGACTTAATTACATGCGTCATTCGACTGTGGCACTCTATATTTACATATATCTCAAAGGGATCCATTATATCTTAAAAGTTTAAATATACAATTCCCATTACTTTTCATTCTCTCTCTTTCATCTCTTGGTGCTGATGTGTACATTTAATAGATAATGCAGTAGAAACAGTCTACATCCAAATGCTTTTATCATTTAATTTGTTAAGAATGAGTCAACATAGAAGTTGAATGGTTAATAACTGGAGAGGTAGAAACAAAGAAAATTATTATTTAAAACTTTTCAAGTTTGTTACCCTTCTCATCTCAAGATTACAAATTTCTACTAAATGCATAAAAGTGCTGCCAATCCTAGAAATTTCAGAAAGAATAATAAGCATTAACTAGTAGTATAAAAATAGAACTTTGTGACCAGTAATGAAAGGGTATTTATTTCCTACATTACTCTGAAATGTGTAATTTTAGTTGTTCCTTTTCAAATTACAACCAGATACAAAATCCTCTTTTTATTCAGAAAGGATGTTATTAAGTTTTCTTTAAAAAAAAAAAAAAAAAAGAGCAGCTGTGTGCAGGCAGGTCTCAAATATGGACCCAAAGATGAATGTAATAGCTTATTAATATGATTCTCTATATTTTAATAAGATGAAATAATACTGTTTAATTTTTTATCTTTCATGCTGACTTCATAACCATTAACCATTTGTGGTCTTAGGTTGTAAGAAAGGCATTTAGTTTTAGACAAAAATGAAACTGCATTTGAGTCTATGAGCTTTGGGGTTGATAATGGTTGTCTTTTTGTTCTTTTATCCCATCTGTGATTTCAGACTTTTTTTAGACCTTTAGCAGAAATTGGAGATCACATGCCAGTGAGATTCCCTTTAGTGAAAACCCTCTGACATTCCCAACAGCTGACAGTAGAGTTTTGTTGAGTTTTACGTGATACGTAGGGATTTTGTTGAGTCTCATGTGATAAACAGGAATTTGGTGAGTTTTATGTGACTGCTCTTGCAGAGGTCAATAGGGAAGCTTCAGGGTACCATCATTTCAGTCCCCCAAATTATACACAACAATGTGTTTGTTTCCCCCTAGAGAGGCCTTCCATAGCCTCCAGAAGATTCTTCAAGGGTCCATTCATTGAAAAAAACATTGAAAACTGCTCTGGTAATGCCTCATTTTGTTGTAATTTGTAGTCCTAGAGAAACTGCCTCCACATTATATAGACTTTAAATCTTTTTATGGTGAGATTGATAAGCTCTCTTTTTTATATTATGGTACCATACACACAGTATAATATTTACCTTTTTAACCATTTGTAAGTGCATAATTTAGTGGCATTAAATACATTCACAATGTTGTATAACTATTAATATCATCACTCTCTATACCCAAAACATTCATCTTCCCCAACAAAAACTCTGTACCCCATTAAATAATAAGTCCCTCTACTCTCTTCCCCCCTAGCTCCTGTTAACCTCTATTCTACTTTCTGTCTATGTATTTGCCTGTTCTAGATACCTCATAGATGTGATATCATACAAAATTTGTCTTTCTGTGTCTGGCTTATTTCACTAAGCGTAGTATTTTCAAGGCCCATCTATATTGTACCATATATCAAAATTTCATTCCTTTTATGGCTGAATAATAGTGTATTCTGTGTATATATCACATTTTGTAATCCATTCATCTGTTGATGAACACTTGGGTTGTTTCCACCTTTTGGCTACTGGGAATAATGCTGCTCTGAACATTATTCAAAACATCTGAGTCCCTGCTCTCAATTATTTTGGATTTATACCTAGGAGTGGAATTTCTGGGTAGATCTCTTTTTATTATATTAAAAATATAAAGTTAGTTTCTTCTTTTCACCATCACAAAGAGTTTTTGTCACAGAACTATTCAAAGTCAGTTGTTATTCCCTAGTCAGTTTGCTCTGTGTAACTCCTCTGATATGAATCCCCTTGGGTGGTCTCCATGACCACCTCATTTTCAAATGACAAGTATAGGTTGGTGCAAAAGTAATTGTGGTTTAAAAGGTTAAAAATAATTGCAAAAACCGCAGTTACTTTTGCACCAACCTAATACTTGTCTCATGGTCTTGCCTGTGAAACACTTGGAAACAAAATCCGTCAAAGAAGATAGTTTATTTTCTATTTATCCTGAGTATAGATCCCAGAGATCCTGTTCTTTTCCACACTCATGACACATACAGAATTTTTTACTTCATGAAAAAAATATCCTAGGCATTGTTTTTATGCAATTTTCAGAATTTATTTTGCAAATTACTTGAAAGGGCACCTGCCACTAATGAACAGGGATGAAAAGTAGGACGTGTCATTCCCCTTGTGGAAGTGATTATTCCAGACACGGCACTAATTTGCCAACCCTGAAAAAGTCAGTTCTGTTTATAAAGAACTTGACATCTCCACAGAATTGAGAATTTTAAGTAAATATCATGAGCTTGTGTGTGCTGTCCCTGGGGTGATTGCTTAATACAAGTTCCTCCAGAGCTCTTTACCCTCAGAAATCATACTACAACGATGGCATTATCAAAATGCTGGAGGATGGGAGACAAAAACAAATGCAGATGGATTTATAGTGGGAGCTCAGACTGAGGGGTTCATTTTCATAGAGATATTTTGTCATTTCTCTTAAACTCGTTCTTAAGTCCATCAGAGAGGCAGGAGAGAGTAGACTTACTGTACTCCTTCCAGACTCATAGTTAATTATCCTAAATTATGTGATAGGTGCTGCTAATCAATGGGGATGGAAACCAAGTCATCTCAGGGACCTGCAGTGCCCACGTGCTCTCTTTCACTCCCTGCTGTCAGATTTGCTCTGGATTAGCTCTGGTTCTGTAGGTTTGCCCCCTATTCTGGAGAACAATGGATACACACAATCGAAGGTTTTGAACGTGTTTGTACTCATGTGTCTGAATTCCATCAGCATCTCTGCCAAGTGTATTTCTCGTGTTGACTGGCAAAAATAACTCTCCCGATAAATCCACAAGAAGAACAGTTTATTCAGCAAAAAAGGAAAAAGAAACAAAAACCCACCACCACAGTGTGGGAATGCACACCTCCAACCCGGGGCTCCAACCGGCTCCCAGGTGAAGAAGGAAAATAATGGCCCGGTTCCAAGATGGCTATTCTATGTATTAGCATCCCTCCCGCTGACATTACCACAAAGTTCAACAGGAAGTCAGGGCGAGAGAGTCAGAGGAGGGGGCAGCTCCACCCACAGTCCTCCCAGGTCCATGGTTGAGCATCCCAAGATGTCAGTTCACTTTTGTCACTGGAGTCCAAATGAATTGTACAGAGACAGTGAGCAGTGTGTTCGGAGATAGTGAGTGATGGATCAGAGGCCCCCAGTTTGGGAGTCAGGGCAATTTGGATCTGACATTAGAGCTGTGAGTCTTTAGATAAATCACTTAAACATCCTCAGCCTCAGTGTGAAGATCTGTAATACGTTTTTAATAACACCTCACATGATATGAGAACTAAATAGACTAAGGTTTGTATACTTCTATCATTATTTCATGGCTGCTCTGTTCTCATCCCAATAGTAAGTGCTCTACATACATACATGTTATTTCTAGTTGGAACAATAAAAGGGTCAGCTAAGTGTTGCCTGTATCTTGAGTTATTCAGACACATTACTCCAAGTTTCTTAACAGCATCAAATCTCACCCCACCCCACCTTCAATTCTTCCTCGAAAATCCGATGTGGTAATCACTAAATGGAAGTTTGATAGTATTATTTCCCTACTCGAAATACATATCATCTTATCACCATAAGGACTATGTTTAGACTTGTTAGTATGGCATTCTAGCGAGATTTGACTTCTGCCAACTTTTAACCATTTTTCTGGCTCTTCCCATGTATTTGCACTCAGGTACAATTAAATGTATGAAGTTTCACACATGCCCTATTCTCTTTCACAACCCCTCCCCTTCTTTTCCAGGATAACACATTCTCTGGCCCATTGGCCAGACTCAAACCTCCCTTCCTTTGGAAGTCTTCCTTGATACCTTCACATAATGTCACTGTGAGTTTACTTGGCTGCAGTGGACACAGAGCTCTGGCTCCCAGGAATCAAGAGCTCTTTCAATTTCTGTATAAAAATTCTGAGCATCATTCCTGGATTTGAGTAGTTCTCACCTAATATTGACTGAATTGATGAATAAATGCATGTCAGTCCTTTGAAAGTCATTAGCATGTCTCCTCACGCCTCGTGCTGTGAACATTTTCCTCTCTACACTAGTGCAGACACAAAACTAGTTACCCTTAGGAATGTACTGAAGTGGACTCAGTTGCCCACAGGGCAAGTCCAAGTTTGGCTTAGGATTCAGGTGGTAAATTGAACACATGGGTTTACCTCGCCTTCTTATCAAACATCCACTGAAAGGACAGCAGAAACGTACAACGGGTAATTCAGTCTCATGAGTACAGAGAACGGGAGTAGGGGAATCAGCACACCAAAAATGTTAGCCAATGTCTGGGATGCTGAAAGTGGATAGGCTCCCATTGCTGGTGAAGCAGAAAGGAGGGGTTCATGACTCAGTGTATGCAGGATGAAACTGGAGTGGAAGCTGAACCCATTTTTTTCATGATACACCTGTCAGATTGAGCATTGGGAGGAAGAGCAGAATACAGGTGACTGACGTAGGCCACTAAGAGCTGATGCTCAGCCATGGGTTTATTCTACTCCCTTCCTCCCACTGCTGTTGTGTGCCATGTTGACATTTGCCCACAGATCAAAGCCAAATAGAACACTTCCTGGGAAGAACAAGGCCTGTCAGTTGGGGATTAGCATTCCTGATTAGGACCCTCTTTCTCTTGGCATTGGGGAGCAGTCTGCCTTCTTGCTCCTCCCCCGTGTACCCCAACTGAAGCCTGTACATCAATCTCACCTACATAGAGGCTCTTATCTGTCTGCTCTTTCATCCACAGTGTAGGCATGTGTATCCTACACAGTGGCAGGTCCATGTGTCAGCCAACCATCATTCACAACAATGAATAGGTAACCAAAACTCACTGCCTATTGAGGTCGTCCACCAAGGGGAAAAAAGAAACATTGATCTCTAAGGAAACAGATAATTTATAGTAGGAGAGACATATTTTAAAGAAATTTTCAGTTTGAGAGATAATCAGACCTATAAAATGAGAACAGACTATTATGAAAAGGAGTGGGGAACAAGCATAAGAGTTCATAGAAATATAATAAACATTTTTTTTTGAAGGACTGGAATAAACAGTCAAGGAGCTTCCCAGAATGTAGAACAAAAGGACAAAGACACTGAAAATTATAAGAGAAAAATTTAAAAATCATAGAGTGTCTATACAGAAGAGCCCACATCTGAATAATAATTCTCAAAAGGGAATACAGAAAATGACAAAGTAGAAATAATTCAAGAAACATACTCAAACAAATAAACACCAAATCAAAACAAAATTAAAATCAGCTTCCCAGTGCTGAAGTGAGATGAAAATACTCAGATTGAAGAAGATAATAACTGAGTTCTGGGCAGAATAATGTAAGTAGACCTTTCTTTAAACATGCCTCCCTGGTGTTTAGAACACAATGATTAAATTGAAGATCTTAAAAATCAGAGAGAAAACAGGTTATCTACCTAGGACCATGTAACAGGATGGCATAAAGGGAAACAGATGGAAGATGGAGGGGGAAAGACGGGAAAATGTATGGGGGGGATATGTTCTTAATTTTGTATCTAGCTCACCTATTTTTACAAGCCAGGTGACTGCGATAGATTTCTATCAAAAGATGATGAACACAGATGGTGTCTTCTCTCACGGAGCTTAAATTCATCATGTACAGGAGGTGGCCTACAGATACTGCCTAAAGTTAATGGGTCAAGAAAAAGAGATTTAAGCATATTATAAATAGCATAAACATAAACAAAAAAATACTGAAATGTGCTTCATGGAGGTTGGGAGGGGGGAGAGGAGGGAGCAAGCGCAGTGTTAGCTTTTACATCTGTCATAGTGAGGCATCCGTAAGTAATGATTGAGAAACGGAAATGCATGTGTATTATTTGGGGTCCAGGGTAGCCATCAGAAGGATGGCAATCAGAAATGGTAGTGGGGACCAGGACATGGGAGGTGAGTTTTGTTTTGTTTCGTTTTAATCTGTATCTATCTGAATAGTTTGACTATGTATGCATTACTCATTAAAAAAAAAAAAAAAAAAAAAAGGCTAAAAAGGAAAACAAATGCCTTTGCAGGGCCTGTAAATCCTTTGATTATCTTATCCTTAACTTTTTTTCAGTTTCATCTCCTGCTGTTCCCCTCAGTCATCCAGAAACATTTGCTGTTTGAATGCTGTTTTGTCCTTGTGTCTTTCCCAAACTATTTCTCTGCCTTAATGGTTTTCCCAGATTCTCCCCAATCTACTCCTTTCTTGAAGACACCATTCCCACATCTTCTTGTGAGGTCTTCTCTTACTCCGGGGGAGGTAGGAAATCCATGGCCCCTTGGAAATCCCTCTATTAGAATGCTTCAATCGTGCTGTATCACTGTTTCTGCGGCCATTATCCTTGTGGCTAGAAGCCTCGTGATGGTAGGAACCATCTCTTATTCACATTTGTATCTTAGTGCCTGGTCCTGGGCCTGCACTTGTGTAGGTCTGCACTAAATGTTGGGTGAAAGAATGAACGAGTGACCGTGATGTCGTTTTGTGCTTCATTGCTGTTCTGGCCTCTGCAGATTCTGCTACAGTTGGTTTATAGATTTTCCAGATAGTCCGAGGATATGTAGGGTTAGGCAGGGAGTGAGCAAATTACCCCATGGGAATTCTTTACTTTAAAATGTATTTAAATAATAATACTACCACCAACAATATAGTTTATTGATTATTATGTGATTGTCACTGCTATAAACTTTGTGTAGATAATCAAGACTTCTCACAGCCACTCCACAAGAAGCTGTTACGTTGCTCTTTGCTGTATTAGTTTCCTATGGTTGCTGTAACAACGTATCACAACTTGACAGCTTGAAACAGTAGAAATGTATTCTCTCAAAGTCCTGGAGGGCATAAGTCCACAGTGAGGATCACTGGGCTGCAATCAAGGTGTCAGGAGAGCTAACAGCGCTCTTCTGGAGACTCCAGGGTAGAATCCATGCTTTGCCTCTTCCCGTTTCTGGTGGCTGCTGGCATTCCTGGACTTGTGGTTACCTTACCCCAAGCTCTACCTTTGTGGTCACAGTGCGTCTTCCTCTTCTGTGTCAAATCTCCCTCTGCTTCCCTTGAATAAGGATATATGTGATTGCATTTCAGACCCACCTATAACTTCCCCATCTCAAAATCCTTAACTTAATCGTATCTGCAAAGACTGCCAGATAAAGAACAATCATAGGTCCAGGCATTGGGACATAGATATATTTGGGTGGGTGGGTGGGGGAGTGGTGGTGGCTATTTATCTGCCCACCATACCACACTTTACATATATGGAAATAAAGGGATAAATAAAATCACCTGCCCAAGGACACACAGGCCTTAAGCAGCAAAGGCTAGATTTGAACCTGTGGCTATTTGATCCTGGAGTCTGTCTGTCTGTCCCTTCTCTCCCTCTGTCCCTAAATAATAAGTAAGACATTTGTATTACTGTTTTATTTTTATTCTGCGTCAAGATTAAATGTGAAACCCTTAGGTTCAGGATTCACAGGGTAGGCCATACTGAGAGAAGTTATGGATGACACACACACACTCGAGTTTAGTGCTACACTTGGTTAATTTCCTTCATGGTTGATGCAGGCAGCGAGGCCCTGAGGAAAGAACACAGATGGGTACATGCTCCTCATGGGGAAGAGTCAGTGTCTCATTCCCTTGGCTGCTGTTGGCATCAACTGGTATGTCAGGACCCTATGCTAGTAAGATCTCCTTCTTCCCAGGAGGATGGAATTGCTTCCTAGTTTGCAAAATACCCCCCAATCCAGCATCCTCCTTTGGAGATGCAGGAAGGTGGGTGCTCAGGTACAGGGTGAGATGGTGACTGAGCTTTTATGCTAGAATTTCTACTAGGGGACTGAGCACTCCGGCAGCAAGGAGTATTAGGTCCACTGGCTTTTATGTAAACCCAAACAACTCTTTTACATTACTAGCTTTACAGAGATAAACATATGTCCCCCTTTTAAAAAATGTCTCTCAAAAATAAGTTTCATATAAACACAAGTATAATATTTCTCATGTTTAACAAAGTGGGGTTAAAATACTCTGCCAAAACAAGTTCACTTGAGGGGAGTGCTGAAGCTCCGAAAAATCCTTAAATCACACAAGTCCCATTTGTACACAAACAGAACAATGCAGACAGGGCATTCCTCCCTTAGCGGTCATTACTGAATGGTGAATAATTTGGGGTGCATCCTTCTACTCTTCTGTTTGTGCTTTTTATCAAACATGTCTAATATATTTATTTTCAGTAAATGAGATCATATTTTGATTACTTGCTTTTTAACATTAACAGCGAACCCTCGAGGTGTTTGCAGGTCAGAACCTACAAAAAGTTTTATAGCACCCCCAAATATGGATGTATAATACCATAATTTATTCACTCCCTACTGGACATTTAAATGTTGCTATTTTATTATTAAAACAATGCTGTAAGGGGCATGTAGCTTGAGTATTTGTGTCACTATAAATTTGGGAGTTTATTTTTTTAAATGGCATATTCAATCTAGAATAAATTAATGTGATATTCTTTACTTTTTCACTTGATGTAAGTATCTTAATACTTTGCTACCTAACTTCTAAACATTCATTTAAAAGAGCTGTAATGTATCCCAGCAGTTTTATATACTTTCTATCTAATTTATCTATCAATCATCTATCTACATCTGCAGTGCTAGACATTTAGATTTTTTCCACTTATAAAAGCTAATGTAGAAAATGTTACAAGGACCATTTTCTTGTATATTGCTTTTTATTTCTTTAGGGCACCTTCTTTATGGAAGCATTTCAATATGATGAACATTTTTATGATTCTTGCAAAAGGAACCATGCAATTTTGTGGAAAAGTTTTTACCAATTGCACTGCAGCTGTGTTTCCTTTTAATATATTCAAAAGAAAGAGGGGAGGAAGGAAGGAAAGAAGGAATGAATGAAGGAAGGAAGGGAGGCAAGGGAAGAAAAAGATAGGGAGGAGAAGGAAAGGGAAGGGAAAGGAGAAAGGAAAGGAGAAAGGGAGGAAGGAAAAAGGTGAGGTATCCAGGATTGGATTAACCCTGCCCTCTTGTGGTAAATCTTAAAATTGCAGGACATTTTTTTTTTTTTTTTTTGTCCTTTCTCTCAAGGTCTTATTTTGATGGCATAATGCTATTCTCATTGGCTTTTCAAATAGAATGTATGGACCTCAGTATTAGTTGCACAGATGCAAAGACTAGTAATGATTTGGGCTTGAAGTTCACAATATTAACAAAGAAATCACAACAAATGTATCCATATAGAAATAGGCAAATTCTTGTTCTCTTGACTAGGGAATTGTTGGTATTGACGGGGAGACATACTTCTGAAGGAAATAGTCTTTCAGTGATTATTTAAAGGAAGGAAGAAGAATGTGTGGTGGAAGACTGAGGGTTTTTGTTTTTGTTTTTGATCTAGAGGAAACAATGAAGATCCTCTAACCCAATTATTTTATTTCACTCCTGAGGATGGGGGAGATTAAGTGGCTTTCCCAAATAAAAAAGGCAGTAAATTGCACAAAGCCTGTGGCCAGCCCTAACTCTCACTACTGTACTCCGTGGCCTGTTCATTGGGGTTCTTCTTAGTGAGTTCTGAGCCTCAGATGAGAAATATGCAGTACAGACACAAGAAAGTGGAAGTATGAGGTGACGTAGCAGAGAGGCAGTGTGACTTAAATCCATGGCATAAATTAGTCTGCTTAAAAATCAGTGCAATGATGGAACTCAAAAGGTTCTTTAAAAAATCCAGTTCATTTGACTTGATTTATTGGTGGAATAAATGCATTTGAACTAATGCACAGGAAGTGCTTAGCACAGTGCTGGGACGTGGCCATGGTCTGAAACTGTTAACTAATAATCATTACATTATATGCTTGGCTCTGTCCTGTGGTTTACATATATTAACTCCTTCAGTGCTCCTACCAATCCTATGAAGTTGGGCCCATTTTTAATCCCATTTTGTAGATGAGGAACCTGAGGTCAAAAGAGGCTAAGTAACCTGCTGTGGTCACACAGTTGTAAGATGTAGATCCTGGATTTGACTGCAGGCAGCCTGGCTCTGTCATCTGAGTCCTTACCGTGTCCCTAAACCACCCTGAAGGGATCATCAGTGCCCAGGCTAAATGCCCGTTTTCTATCTATTACACAACACATAGTATCTTTTCTGTTATGTCCTCTCTCACACTAGGAAACAGGAGAATGTCTCCCAGATCTTTTAGACAAGTAACAATGTAGCTTATTGAGAGTCTATATGTTATCAAAACAAAGTAAATGTTGCAACAGATGAATAAATATTTATTTTCTACTTAGTCATAGTAGTGGAGAAAAAGATAGTCCAGTGATCTTTATCTTCTCAATAGCAGAAGAAGGACAATGTAGAGACTCCTTTTTCCTTCAAGAGTCAATATATTTTACTGTCTTTTTAGCAGAAGGGCTGAGTTTACCTTGATGAACAACGTAGATGGGGTCCCTGCCCTCAAGGTGCTTACGTTCTTAAGGAGGAAATGAGTATTTCCCAATTGATCACGAGGGCAAATATGACAATTGCTATTAAAAATGAGAAGGATATATGAGAGTACAACAGTATGATCCATGTTAATAATGAAAGTTGGACAAAGCTTTCTGAGGAAGTATTATTTTAGGAGGAAGAGCATTTCGGAGGCAATACTGTGTGCAAAGATTGTCATAGGAGGGAACGTGACCCCACTGAGAAGCTGACAGATGACTGTGGCTTGAGCACTAGAGAAGAGAAGGGTATAGAGTAAGAAGAAGTGTAAGTGGTGGACAGATCTTACAAAGCTCTCTCTCTGTCTCTCTCTCTCTGTCTCTCTGTCTCTGTCTCTCTGTCTCTCTCTCTCTCTCTCTCTCTCTCTCTCTCTCTCTCTCTCTCTTTGTGAGTGGCTTTGGTTTTTCTCCCAAGGCCTCTGGGGAATGATTGCAGGGCTTTAACCTGGTGTGGTGTGTGCGCGCGCGCGCGTGTGTGTGTGTGTGTGTGTGTGTGTGTGTTTCAACCTGGCTGTAGTCTGAAGAATAGCATAGAAAGCAGCATGGGTGAGAGTGTGGCTAAGAGGTAGCCTTCCAGTACCGGATGGAGAGATAATGTTTGGGGTCAAAGTAGAGACAAGGCAAGGAAGTAGATTTAATAGACACTTAGGCGGTAAACTGGACAAGACTTGGTAAAGGATCAGATATATTAGATGAAAGGAGATTGCCAAGGAAGACTTCAGGTCTTTTGGAATGCAGCCCAAGGGGTGGTTCATTGAAATAAGGAATATTGGAAGGGTTTAGAGGGTGGGGTGGCAGAGTTCCTTTTTGGAATTCAAGTAGTAAATCCAAGGAGGTAATTGCGTTTGTGAAACTGGAGCTTTTAGAGAGAGCAGGAGATAAAAACTTTAGAGTCATTGAAGTACAAATGTTCTCATACCGATGAGATTGCCTAGGGAGAGAATATATAGTAAGAAGAGGGTCTTGATGAATCTGAAAGAACCCTAACATTTAATGGCCAGATAAATGTTTGCAAAAGAAATGAAGAAGGAGTTGAAAGGTAGAGAAAACCTTAGGAGTGGTGTCACAGAGGCTGCAAAAGGAACGTTTTCAAAAAAAGGGAGTAATCAAATATGCTAAAAGGTAATGAAAGGTAATGCTGAAAATGTCCATTGGATTTAGCTCTGTGGAGATCTTAGATGATCTTAGCAAGAAAGTTTTAGTGGAGTAGGGGTGATGGAAGCCATATTAGATGGTGTTAAAGAGAGAAGGCAGGGAATGGAGATGGGAGACTGGAAAGGTTGCTGAATTAATCAAGGTTCTTCAGAGAAACAGAACCAATTGTTTGCTTGTTTGTTTATAAGAATTGGGTCATGCCACTGTGGAGGCTGAGATATCCGGAGATCTGCAGGGTGAGTCAGCAAGCTGGAGATCCAGGAGAGCCCATGGTATAATTCCAGTAAAAACGCTGGCAGAGCTGACCCAGGAAAAGCTGATATTTCAGTTAGAGTCCAAGGTAGGAAAAAGCTAATTTCCCGGTTCAAAGATAGACAGGAGGAATTCTCTCTTGCTTAGGGCAGGATCAGTCTTTTTGGTTCTATACTGGCCTTCAACTGATTGGATGTGGCCCACCCACATTAGGGAGGGCAATGTGCTTTATTGGATTTAAATGCTATTCTCATCCCAAAACAACAATAACAGACAAACCCAGAGTAATATTTGACCAAATATCTGGGCAGCCCATGACCCAATCATGTTGACACATAAACTTAACCATCACAATTGCTGCTATCAGGTCAAATAAGAGGAGACTGAAAAACATCCACCAGACTAGTTGACATGGTAGAAGGATGGCGACAGAAGTCATTCTGGAGATGACTGAAGAGTGAATGTGAGGTGCTGACCTACAGATGTTTCATTTGTGAAGTTTTGCTGTAAAGGAGAGGAAAGTGAGAATGTCAGAGTTAGACAGAAGTGAGCTTGAAAGATTCTCTTCTCTCTCTCTCTCTCTCTCTAGGTCTTAATGGCAGAGAATTAAAAAATAAAAATATTTTGAAGGGAAGGAACAACCAAAAATAAAAGGGATAATAAATATTATAAAGTTCTTGAAAAGGTAGGAGGGGATGAGATCCTTGCCTTTCCTTCATCTTCCTATCAAATCTCAATTCATAACCCTAAGTGGGAACATTTAGGTCTCTTACTCTACAAAACATTACTTTCATTATTTTCAGGATTTTCATCACCATCATCATTAGCATCATCAAGAGCATTTATAAATTTCCAAATGGCAGCTGATGCTCATTTTGTCCCTATCTGTTCTACTTCAAACACTGGCTGGAAAGAATGGTTCAGCCTGGTCTGCCTTAGACAACTTGCATACATGGCGTATCAGGTGTGCAGAGATTTTGGCTTATCTGGGAAAATTGCTGTTTTCATTTTACTGACTAAAGCTGATACCATGTTCAGGAATGATAAAGACAAAAATTCATTCTGAAGATGTTACCATTTAAAATATGAAGAATTGAACTACTAAGGGTTTATGAATCTTTGTGCTTAATACAAAAAGTATGTATCAATAGTAAAAAATTGCCTTCATTTTGTTTAGTCTCTTTGCTTTCAACATTTTTTGAAGTGTTTATGAAGCATTGTGCCTCGCCCTAGGAATAGAATGGTGAATAAAACTCTTTTTGCTTTCAAAGGATTTACAGTTTGGTGTGACTAAGATAAATATAGATAAGTAAAGACGTCACTTGCATGGAGTCACTTGCTATATGTAGAAAAGGCTCCTGTCTGTGACGGCTTCTCAAGATAGAGTTTGGAAGTTGAGACTGAAAAGGATTAGAATCCAGGTGAAGGAAGCAGGGAGAGGAAAGAGAATTTTTACAGAGGAAACGACCTAGGTGACAGGCTATGGGGGAAATGAAACTAGGTGCATTCAGGGTCACCTCAAGTTGTTTTTTATGCCTGTAGCATAGAGTGCAGTAGGGACATGGAAAGAGATGAGGTTGAAGCAAGCAGGGGATGATAGTTCCAGAAGGGTGAGGCGATAACAGCATCATGTTTCCCTGAAAATAAGACCTAACTGGACCATCAGCACTAATGAGGCTTTTGGAGCAAAAATTAATATAAGACCCGGTCCTATTTTACTATAATTTTTGCTCCAAAAGATGCCTTAGAGCTGATTGTCCGGCTAGGTCTTATTTTCGGGACAACATGGTAGCAAATGAGTCTTTAGTGTTAAACTGAGCCAGGCTTTATGCATAATAATGCATTTAATCCTTATAAAAGCTCTGAGACAGGGAATAGCATTGTCTCCACAAAGTAGATGAGGAAATACAGTGGGATGCCCCAGATCACTCGTAACTAGTTAGGCTAGTTTTTACTCTCATTAAACTGTGACAGTTTTAAAGACTATGTACACGCTTGAAGAAAAACTATAGACTAGAATAATTTAAATATGTCTGCTCTGTTCTTCCAAGGAAACTCTCACTTCCTCCACTGGAATAATTATCAACCTTTTATTGTTATTGCTTAAGTTACCCAAGTGTGTGCCTATCACATTTCAAGGATTCTGTTCCTCTTGTATATATGACCCACATTAGCTCTGGGGCCCCCCACCTCTCTGCTTTACCCACTGCCAGGCCGTGGGCAGCCTCATGCCAGCCCCTGCCTCCTGCTCCCTTCTTTTCCCAAGCGCTGCAGATCCAAGGAAGGCAGTATAATGCGCAGGACCGGCCGTGAAAGTTTAGGAGTAGAAGATCCCAATACCACAGAAGAGAAACCAACTTCAAACAGCCGATGAGAAAAGGGGTTCTGTGGAAAGTCAGCTCACAGGGTGATCTAATCCTAAATTCCTAACTGGACAGGTCATGGTGGGGAGTCACGGGCCTATAACATCTTTACTAAAAGGCTTATCTTTGCCTATTCCAGCCCTGTCCACTGTTCCTGCGCACCTAGTTCACACACCTTTGCAATGCCCTCCCATTCAGACCTCTCTTTCTGAGGCTGTGACCACCCTCAGGAGATCGTAGAACCTTAACTGGACTATAATCCAATCCCTGCCTTGCTTTCTCCCACCCTCAGTAATCTTCCCTAAAGTCCCTCCTTAATTTCAAATGTGTAAGAGAAACTGCAAAACTGCTATTCTCTGGAGCATTTGAGATCTTGCTCCCCAGCAATTGTCGTCAGTTTGGCTCAAATAAACTCATAAAAATTCTCTACAGGTTTGGACGTTTCTTAAGGTGTACAAAATGTGAAGTGGGCGTAGGAGTTCTCCACATGTAGCTGCCATTTCCTATTTCCACAGGGCATTCCTCCCAAGTGCCATCCGTCTCAGGTGCCTATCGCCCCCCTCAACAATGCACTGCTGTTTCTGTCACCCCCAATTCCTGTGGCATTTTTATTCAGAACGGTAGCAGTTTAGCTCCCTCCTCCAACTCAGTAAAGCTCTAGATCTATCTGTATAGACACAAAGAGGTATTAATGGGCCGACCTACTCAAAGGGACTTCAATATTAAGTTATTTTTCCTAGTTTTATTGAGATATAATTGACATATAATACTGTGTGCCTTTAGGATATAAAATGTAATGATTTGATGTATATATATATATATATACACACACACACACATATATATATAGCTAAAATGTTGCCACAATAAGATTAAATAAAACCTCCATCATCTCACATAATTTCCATTTTGTGTGCGTCTGTGTGTGTTTTGAGAATATTCAAGATCTAGTCTCTTACCAACTTCCAAGTCAGGTATATAATACCCTATTGTTAACTATATTAGGTTGGTGCAAACGTAATTGTGGTTTTTGCAATTATGTTCAACCTTTTAAACCGCAATTACTTTTGCACCAACCTCATAGCGTGCTAGATCCTAGAACTTTTTCATCTTATAACTGGAAGTTTGTCCCCTTTGACCAAAATCTCCCCATTCTCCCCACACCCAAACCCCTGACAACCACCATTCTAGTCTCTATTTCTACTAGTTTGGTTATTTTAGGTTCTATATATAACTAAGATCACACAGTATCTGTCTTTCTTTGTCTGACTTATTTCACTTAACATAATGTCCTCAAGTTCTATCCATGTTGTCACAAATGGCAGGATATTTCCTTCTTTTTAGGAGGTGAATAACATTCGTGTGTGTGTGTGTGTGTGTGTGTGTGTGTGTGTGTAATCACATTTTTTTATCCATTCACTGTAGATGGACTTAGGGTTTTCCCATATCTCAGCTTTTGTGAATACTCCTGCCCTGAGTGGCAATGCAGATGTCTCTTTGAGATTCTGTTTCATTTCCTTTGGATATATACCGAGGAGTGGACTTGCTGGCTCATAAGGTAGTTCCGTTTTTAATTTTTTTCGAGGAGCCTCCATACTGATTTCCATAGCGGCTGCACCAGTCTACATTCCCACCAGCAGTGCACAGGGTCCCCTTGTCTCCACAGCCTCGCCAACACTTGTTCTTTGTTGTCTTTGTGATCAGAGCCATTCTAACAGGTGTGACATGATATCTTATTGAGGTTTTGGTTTGCATTTTCCTGAGGATTATTGATGCTGAGCACCTTTTCAGGAATTTGTCTTCTTTGGAAAAATGCCTCTACAGGTCCTCTGCCCATTCTGTAATCAGATTTTTTAGTTATTTATTTTTGCTATCAAGTTAATTGCTGATAATTGCTAAAACTATTCAATCCCATCTGCTGCTCAAATCCAAAGCCCACCCCTAGAGCAATCATGCAGTTAGATGAGTCACCTCATGACAGGGAAACAACAGTGTTTCTAAATAGCACACAAAAGGCATGTGTCAGTCTCCTGGACTCACAGTTAATTCTTCAAGTCCGGTTTAAGGTACAGAACACTGAGGTAAATCAAGTCATCCTCATTTAGTAGATTGGCAGGTGGAGGGAAAAGAGGTTCAGTCTGTGTCATACAGAAAATGAACAACAAAGATAATATTAGGATTTTGCTCATTTTGTGGTAAATTATTTAATTCTGTTGCATACTCTTCGTAATTAATTTTCTGTGCCCTTAATTGCTTTTGGTCTAAGAACAAAGTTATCTATGAATAACAACTACAGAATGCAGCTGGTGAATAATAAAGCGAGAGGGTTCATTTTCCAGTTGTTTTCTTTAATTGCTTTTCAGCTTACACGAGACAAGGGATCAGGGACTTCCCATTAATTGTGATAGAGCATATTGAATAACGCAGGTCAGCGGTTGCATTACTCATGGAGAAACACTTTCACTGAATCCTCTCTAAAGTAGATGTTAAACAATGTCCCCAAGGATGTACCTCCAGATTTTAAACATGTGCATTCAATACTGCTATTTGGGGGGAATTTTAAATTTTTTCATTGTCATTCATGGTTAGCTACATAAATGATTTTCACTGATGGTTCAACCTGTGAGTATATCTCATCTACCCACAAGCCTGATACACTAAAATATGAATGTAGCAATGGAAAACTGGTGCAAGAAGTTTGGGACTGACGGAGGCTACTCTGAAGACTTTTTTTTTTAAATTGTTGGGGCTGAGGACATGGTTCACAGCCATTGCTTTCAAAGTCCTCAGGAATACCGCACCACTTGTTTTCTTTCTCCTTCAGCGTTTTTGGAACTGTTCCTGGGCTTCATTACATCTGCCAAGAGGCAGGCAGGAGGGCTGAAACTCTTCTGTAAAGGCTAGTTTTATTCCTGGTAAGAATATCTTACATTCCTTCCACAACTAGCATGTGAAAAATAACATTCTGACTTTGTGTTACAATAATGAGGGAAGGGATTAAATCTATTTCCACGAAGGTGAATAGAGACAGTTAAAAATGAGTTTTCTATTTTATGGCTTGGCCTCTTGTAGTTGAGAATTCTGCTATTTGAAGAGATTTCATATTTGAGAAGTAAAAGCCCTGTTTTCTCACTATTTCATAGGGGTTGCTGTCACTTAAAATGGACTTTTTTTATACCTTAGCTTCTCTTTCCAGGCCAAGATTTAGGTTGCAGATAGGGAATCAATAGTTTTAGAGGCATTTTGGTTATTTAGGTGTCATCTCTCTAGGCTTTGTATTATTCAGACAGATTATCCAGATTCTTGCTTTATTCTTCTTCCACTTTGTTTTATTTCATTTTTACCTCACAGACTAATATACTTGATTTAATGACTCCCCCCAAAGTAGGCAATTACTGCAGTAGAGTAGGATAACAATATATTAAAACTTTTGATCAGATCAGGTCTTTCCTCAAGTTCCCTCAGCCTTATCCCCTACATCTTTTAAAGAAATTTTTTTTTACCCAAGAGGTTCCTTTCTCTTCCTCGGTGTTTGAATATGTGTTCTGGCCAGCTGTCTGACTATGACCTTGGACAAGACACTCAGCGTTGTAAGGCAAATTTTCCTCATCTATAAAATGAGCACATGGTTTGCTATCTGCTAGGAGACTTTGAGGCTTAAGTGAGGCAGCATAGGTGGAGATTTCTGTTAACTGTGAAGATGCCTTTTGTAGATGCCTATGAAGGATTAATGAACTGTCTGTTCTACTCTCTAATGTATAACCTTCACTACCAATTTTGATGTCCCACAATCTACTATCTCAGCTAGATTTCCATGATGTCTTTGCTAATGAACAACCAAACATTTGTCCGTGGCTTGCCAGTTAGGCTGCCTTCCTCCTGACTTCCTGGAAAGGGGATCTCATGAATCTGTTGCTTCCTGAAGGCTATGAGGGTGAACAGAGTTTTGTGACCCCAAAATATGCCTTTTGGGGATATTATTTGAAGCTGTTATTTTTAAGAAATGAAAGACCGAAGAAGACTTTACCTCCCCCTTACCTGCTTAAAGGAAGGGAACAAACACCTTAGTGTAACAGAAACTAAATGTGACAGACAGGGAGGAACCTGCCAAGTCTCTTCCTTAGACTCCCCTCTGTGATCTGTGGTGTCCAGGTGGCCCAGCAAGAATTTGTCTATCAAATGTTTGCTCTTTCTCATCTACCTGTGAATTCCTTACTTTTCCTTTGAAGCCCCAGACCCTTGCCTCCCTCTCTTAGTTCAGAACTGGCATATAAGCCTTAACTCTCCGATTTATGCATACCGGGGTCCCATAATCTTATGGAACTCCCATATGTTCGTATGTGACAAATTTGGTTATTTTCTCCTGTTACTCTGTCTCATGGCACTTTGATTATTAGACCAGGCAGAAGTCCTTAGAAGGGTAGAAGGAGAATTATTTTTCCTTCCCTACAATGGAGAAAGCTTGTCTTTGGGGGGGAAAAAAAAAAAAGTTTTAAAGCAAGTTCTTCAAAAAGACAACTTTAAAAAAATTAAAAATTGAGACTATATCATGTATAATTGAGTTTCTCTTTACATCAAGCATGAAAAAGGCAGGGGATGTTTTTGATTATTGAATCAGTATTCGGAGACTATAGTTCTGTTACAAGGACCCCAATATTTGAGTCCAGTGTCTGTGCACACTGACCAAAGACACTCAGGAGCAGGATTCTGCAATACGGAAAGTAAGGTTTATTAGTGAATTGGCCAATCCGAAGTACAGGCAAGCTAATGCTCTGAAAGACCCAACTTCTGGACAGTGTGTGGGTTATAGCCGAAATCACAATGCCCTGTGGGTTAGGGGATTTACAGTTGTGCTGAGAGCTGATTGGTGGGAGATGACATAAGGGTAATAAATCATCTCTTCAGGTCTTGAGGACAGCTCTAAGGTATGCTGTGGCATCTCTCTGTCTGGTTTCATGGGAAAGTAGCCAGGGGGTCATTCTACTTTAGGGCTCAGGAGCTGAAATGCAACTTAGGTCAAGATATTATCTTTACCCTGATATGTAGGTCCTGATAGAGTGACAATTAGTCAGGTCCAGGCCTACTGTCTTCTGCTGCCTTGGGAATGCTGATTGTCCGGCAGAAAGGCTAGGTCTCTGAGGGATATATGTATATGTATATGTATATGTATATGTATATGTATATCTATAGCTATAGCTATAGCTATATCTATATCTATACCTATACTATATCTATACCTAAATCTATATATATGGAAAGAGAGAGAAATGGTTTTTTAAAGCTAGGGTTTAAAGCTAGTTTTAATCAAGGTCATAAGGACCCTTGGTTTTAGTTCTATTTTTTTTAGTTTATTTAACTCTCAGGTTTAATAGTATCTTGCAAGAAGCAGAGTTATATTGGGTCATTCAATATTTAGGAAAGGGAACTTGTTGAAATGCTAGATTCCATAATGTTAACGGGTTTTTTGGAACTTGCCCAATATGGGACATCGAACACTTGAATGGAAATCATGGAGCTTCTTAGAATTCATTCCATATGTGGAATTGAAATGCTGTGGAAATTAACAGATGCAGAACATTTAAAATCATGTCTAAACCAGAGAGAAAGGGATGGAACTCGTCACAGAGGTAAACAGTCCGGGTGACTGATTTATCACATTTTTATTTAAACAGTTCTGTTTTGGGATTTCAGATCCGACTTAAGCATTACTACATGATAACCACTAGATGGCAGGCGTGAACAACATAAAAAATTCAACATGGCTTCTAATAGGAGAAAACGTTTTTATGTAGCTCACCTTTCTCCCTATCACTTTTTATAAGCTCTTGTCTTCTCTCATTATTCCACTTTTCCTCTCTGTTCCTCACTGTGTTTGTATTTATAATTTTAAATAACTGATTCTCAAGAATCACATAAGTGATTTTAAAGACTCCGATCTGAAAACTGGTCAATCACACGTACTTTTTTTTTTTTAAAGATGTCTTTTTTTTTTTTTAATTTTTTATTGGGGAATGTTGGGGAACAGTGTGTTTCTCCAGGGCCCATCAGCTCTAAGTCGTTGTCCTTCAATCTAGTTGTGGAGGGCGCAGCTCAGCTCCAAGTCCAGTTGCCGTTTTGAGTCTTTAGTTGCAGGGGGTGAAGCCCACCATCCCATGTGGGAATCGAACTGCCAACCTTGTGGTTGAGAGCTGTCGCTCTAACCAACTGAGCCATCTGGCTGTCCCGCAATCACACATACTTTTAACTTGGAAAATAAAACACAAATTATATCCTCTAATTGAAGAAGTCTTTTATAATTGCTTTTGCTTGAGCTGGGGATAAAGCTTCAGAAGCTTTTGAGGCTCACAAAACCTCATATTTCTGTCCCATCCTTGTGTGTAGTTGAGCAGGACTGAACTGAAGAAAAGGAAGAAGAACAAGGACAGCCCTTTGGAGCTCTGTGTAAACCTATAAGCCTTATTTTTTCTCTGTGATCACTGTCAGAAGGGTGGTTTGATAATGATCAAGGTGCTGTGCTGAAGTTAGTACTAAGAAAATACGAAAAACAAAAATCAACCCAAACTCCAAAATACAACACAGCTCGCCCATAGGCAGCAGTTGAGAAATGAGCTACCGTTTTCCTAATCCAGTCATTGGAGGAGAATTCATCAGTTTGAATAACAGCCATGCAGTTGAGCCCCATGTTTGAGAAGTGTGATTTAGGCTCTCTTCTCTCTGGGACTCATTGTTCTCTGCTCAGTAAATCTTCCTTTCACTTTTAAATTTATTTTTCTAATCTCAAAGGCTTCTCTTTTTGAAGACTAGTGTTCTGGTTTCTTAAGCACAAAATTTAAATTTTGTCCCTCAGTCGCTCAGAGGCAGGCTTCAGGCTTCAGAGAGCTTCCTGGAGGTTAACAATGGCTCCTTGACCACCGTTGGTAAGCCAGGGGTTTTGCAAGGTCCAGAGGTTAAATTTTTTCAGACTCTGGGAATTAAGGAATTGAGGAAAAGCCAACTGTCCCCCTCTCTCTCTGTCTCTCTGTCTCTTTCACACACACACACACACACACACACACACACACACACACACACGAGAGAGAAGGAAACACACTTATTCTAGTTTAAAATTAAACTTGGCTCAAATAAATGAGATTATGAAAACTCCTTTTGTCATCATCATCATTCTGTAGATTCAGTTTTCCCCAGTAGTAGACGTTAAATAGTTCTGTTTTGGGTAATAAAGACACTGCAGGACTTGATAAGAGGTTAAGAGAGAGGAATGGACTACAAAGTGATGTAATTTCTGTGATCATTGGAACTCACTGAAAGGAGCTACATCAGTTCCAAGAAAACTCATAGAATTCGGGGTATAACTGTTCTATGTCTGAACTGCGAAGCAGCACATGTACAATTAATATGATAGTTTTATCCGTTACGGATATAATAATCTGTAACTTCCTGGAGAGTTTTGAAGGATGAGTAGGATTTGCAGATGTGGGGCCTGGGATGGCCAAATATAAAGTATGTCCTAAAGTAACACATGCTACAGAGAAAAATGACAGGGAAGGAGCAGAGGGTGTGCTGGGGTGGGATATAATTTTTAATAGGTTGGGTAGGGAATGCCTCACTGAGAAGTCCTCACAGGAGAAGGGGGTGTGAGCAAAAGAGATGAAGGAGTGAGCCATGTGAATATCTGGGGGAGAGAGAGGGTTTTCCAGGCTGAGGGGACTCCAGGTACAGAGGTCCTGAAGCAGGTGCATGCTTGGAATGTTCCACAAATAGTAAGGAGGCCAGTGTGGCTGGAGAGGAGACAGCACGAGGAAAGGAAAAGCAGATGAGGCTGGAGAGGTAGCATTGTGAGGTTGATGGTTGAGTGGGCAGGTCATGGAGGGCCTTATGGGCCATTTTAAAGTCTTTGGCTTAATTTTGAGTGAGATGGGAAATCACTGAGGAATTTGAACTGAGGAATGGCAAGACCTGACTTCTGTTTACAAAGGATTGGCTAGCTCCTGTTTTGTGAAATAGGCTGTGGGGAGCCAAGGGCAGAAGCAGAGAAATCATTTAGGAGAAATTTGCAACAATACAGGTGAGAGTTCATGGTGTCTTGAGCCAAAAGATCAGAAGTGTGAAGTGGCTAGAGTTTGGTATTCTGGATATATTTTGAAATAGCAGGAAGAATCACAAAAACAATGATCCCATGAGGTATTTTAGAGATGGTTACCCTTTGAACCCTTTGGTTTAGATATTTTACATTTTAGTGATGAAGAGCAAAGTTGTAGGTTTCAAATTCTCTTTCCTTTACCTGTATAACATGTCCCGGTTTGATCCCTCACTTTCACCCTCCATTTTGGTCCTTTCCTATATGAGTATATCCATTCCTCATCTTTCCATCCATCTATCCATGCATCCCTCTACCCTTTGAGAACCCATGGTGTGCTATGTGTAGGAACTAGTGCTGGTGACTGAGAGATGAATATATCTCATGACCCAGCCAATAAAAAGCTCATAGTCTAATAATGGGGACAAGCAGGTAAACAAGAAAAAGTGAAACATTTTGACAGGAACTGTGTTAGAGAGATTGAAAACATGATGGTGCACAAAGATGTTAACTACTATCTGCATCTCAGAAAAGTCTTCACAGTGAGGTTTTCCCGCCCCCTTAAATGTAAGCATTCACTAATATTCTGTCCTTCAGCCTTTGTTCTCTCTCTCCTTTTGAGGTCTTGTTCATTCCCACAACTTTATTTATTACCGCTATATGTATGTCTTTAAAAAATTCCAGATCTTCACCTTTAGCCCTGACTGTTCTTTGAATGCCTTCAATTAAGTTTCAAATGTTATCTTCCTGGAATATCTGCCCCCTCACCCTGATAGCCACTGTTCTGCTAGTGCACCAGTTATAAACATCAGTCTCATTTGACCCTTTTGTGTTTGACCCCACAAGCAACTACCAGATTATGTAAACTCTATCTCTTCAGTGTCTTTATTACCCATTTTCTCTTGCTCTATCCCTGTTGCCACCAATACATTGCTTCTTGGTTCCACTACTGTCATAGCCACACATGATGGCTATGGCTCTTCTCACCAGTCTACTCTATACTTTGCTACCAGAGTCGTCTATATAAAAGGTCACCTTTTAGTATATCACTCTACTTAACAGCTGCCCACTGCCTGTGTGAATATGAACTCTGGTAAAACATGGCACCCAATCAAACTTATTTTCCCCTGATATACCTCCCTCTGCTCCCACCAAACTTAGTGTCATTTGCTGTCTTGCATCTATGCCATTTGTTATGTTTTTCTGAACATATGGAATTCTATCTTTCCGCATCTCTGCCTTTTAAAAATCTTACCTGTACTTCAAAGCCCAGTTATCCTCTACAGTCTTCTTTTTTCTGTTTCTCTCAACAATATACATATACTTATATATATAATTACATAATATATGAATCCATCATACAGCTGTAATGTAAATTCAGCGAGCATGTAACTACTATGTGTTAAGGAGTATCCTAGGTTGGCGATACTGAATATAATATATAAGTTAAAGACATACTTGTTTTCTTCAAGAAGTTTATAATTCAGTGAGTTAGATGGTCAAGTAAACAGTCATACTATGGTACCGGTAAGTGTTATGATACTGGTGGGCACGTGCTATTAACTGACTAAGCCTCTGGCGCTATGGGAGCACATAGGAAGGACCCTTAACCCACCCTGGGTGGAGATTGGAAGAACCAGAGAAGGTTTCCCAGAGTCGAGGAAGAGTGGGCCCCTAGGGCTCTTTTCTTCTCTAGTTTTGGGAGCCCAGATTGGGTGAAATCAGATTTGGGTGATGCCAGCTTCTTATAGTTCTCCAGTGTCATGTTCTTGTAAAAGTTATTCCCTCTTGAATGAAGTCCCAGTCACATCGTAGAAATTTGCTGTGATGAAACTGGCAGCAATTCCCTTTTTCTTTGTGCTTCTGGGAATGTACATTTCCCACAAACGGCAATTGCTGCTGCTGATGGGTATGTGCATGTGTGAACTCTTATAGAACTGTCTATATCACTCGAATCTTTCAGATTTTATCTGCTGTATGGATTTACCTTATCACCTCTAGCATAAAGAGCACGCATGAGCTGGGCTCAACGTATTTAAAATTCCCATTTTTTAACGTATTGTGATGTTATGTGAGGTCCTGTTTGCGAAGAACTCAGCACAGTGCCTGGTCCCCAGTTGGCATGCATTGTGACATCACCCATTTGTCTCCTGGGTTTTCATTCCCCCAGTGTTGTAAGCTTCTTGAGGGCCTGACATCCCTCTTATCACTTAGCGCAGATTAAGGTGCTTAGTAGAGGCTCAATAACTATTTTTTAATCAGAAATTCTTTACCTTTTGTAAAATCAAATTGAAATACAAATTTATTGGTTCTCAAATTTGTTGTTCATAAGAATTATCAAAGAAAGTTTATCAAAAATTCAGATTTATGGGGGCTACTCTACAGATATTCTAATTCAGTAAGTCAGGGATGGAGCCCATAAATATTCATTTTTGATAAGCACTGTAGGTGATTCTGTTGTAGGTGGTCTGAAACTGAAAAAAAAACACCAAAAAAACACCTGAAGATATGAGATGATTTGCCTAAGCTTACCTAACACAGCCAGAAATCAAGCTTACCGTGTTTCCCTGAAAATAAGACCTAGTGGGACAATCAGCTCTAATGCGTCTTCTGGAGCAAAAATTAATATAAGACCCAGTCTTATTTTACTATAAGGCTTATAGTAAAATAAGACCGGATATAACATAACATAACATAACATAACATAACATAACATAACATAACATAACATAACATAACATAACATAACATAACATAACACCGGGTCTTATATAATATAAGACCGGGTCTTATATTAAGTTTTGCTCCAAAAGACACATTAGAGCTGATTGTCCGGCTAGGTCTTATTTTCGGGAGACACGGTAGCTGCACTGACATGTTTATTGCAATGGTATTCACAATAGCAGAGATATGGAAACAACTTAAGTGTCCATTAATGGATGAATGGATAAAGAATATGTTCATATATATAATGAATTATTATTCAGCCATGAGATGCTTAATAGCATTATTTATAAACTGACTGACCAGGATCAAGTTCAAATCTGTGATGTGCCATCTGTGTAAAGGAATTGGCTTCAAGTTGATTTAACAGGTATTTTTCAGATCTTATTTACTCCTTGGCTGCTGTTTAGCTAAGGATAAAAGAACTCAGACAGTTGAGAAGAGAAGAACTAAAAGAGAGAGGGGAAAGCATCAAATCCTGTAGACACATCTAATTGGCTAACTTCCAGAAATATCCTCATGCTTCCTCACGCTTTCATGAAGCATTAAGATCTTGTTTTCAGGGACTGAATGTCTTTCCAATGGGTGATACATCCTCTTGCCAGCATTAGGAAAAGGGAATAGAGTGAACCATCTTAGCTTACTACTGTCATGATTTCATTTTATTTGAACAGCAATCAACAGTGAAGAGGGCTCAGGCTTCTAAAAAGAAGGGGGAAAATGCTTCTTTATTACTCACCAGTGTTTGGGCTCTGTCAGCAACGTGGAGAACATTTGCCAACTAAAATGATTTAGCAGGTGGAAAGTTGTTTATAACTGCAGTTTCCATCCCTTTCTCCATGAAAGTAGGTGAATACTCAGACACCAGCAGTATCTCAGAGTGTATATCAGATTCTCTGGGTATTTCTTCTTGGCTTGTTTGTTGACATAAGATGGAGCCCAGTGTGGCCTTAGCTGGGTTTTTTGGGATGCTTCAAAATGTGTAAAAAGGGCATGGATGAATGCCAGGCACATAGTAGGTGCTCAGATAGCTCTAATGGAAGGCTACAGTATGTATTCTTCATTCACATCCCTTTAGGCTCTCTTCTCAACCAAAAGAGCAAAGGTGACATTTAAAACAAAAAAAAGATGTTTTGAAAATGAAGCAAAACTAATCACAGGGGATCTCAGTAGTTAAGAATGCAACTTTGTAAAATAAGTCATGTGAAATATTTGTGGAGTGTAAAAATATAATTAATACTTTCCCTCCCATCTTCTTAGTTCTTTTAGGTGGGCTAATAATCAAATTACCAGAGACAGATTAACAGGAGAAAATCAAAATTTTAATACATACATATGTGTTTCAAAATTGTATGCCCTTTCTGATTGTTAATGTTTACTTATGATTTTAATTCCTTAGACATATTTTTTTAGCCTGGACTACTTTTCAGTTTCATCTTTAAAGTTTAAAAAAAATTGCGCATTAATAAAAGAGAGAATATAAGATCATAAGACTAAAAATGACCTTCAGATGTTGTTTATCCCAATTTTATTTATCCCAAAGGATCATGTAATTGGGTATGTAGGTTATATAGCTCTTCAGCAGTGTGTAGAGTATTCTGACTTTCTAATTATAATTAAACTAAAGTCATGATTCCTGTTTCTAAAAAGCAAAACAAGGACATGTAATGATATCTACTTTATAGGGGCTCTTTCATGCCTTGATATGAAACTCCCATGGCCAGAATAGCTAATTATTTCTACAGATATTACATTACACATATGAATCTTAAATTAGATTTCAGCGTTTTCATTCCCCTCAAATTTTAGTAGACAGAAAGATTATCCAAGGGCACTTTAAAAAAGCAAATTGTAGTACTTTATCCATAGAGATTTTGATATTGCAGGTTTGGGGTGGGGCTCTGGAGTGTGCATTTTTCTTTGCTTTTTTCAGGGGATACTCACGCTGCCCTTTGAAAAACACTGTCGGAGCTTTCAAACCTACTTTTAAGGCCAATCTCAGTCAAATCTTCACTGTTTCAAAATGTCTGTTACTTCTCGTACTATTCACTCCTCTGTACAAACATAAACTTAATCAAGTTATAGTCTTGTTAAAAAATAAAGTGATTTATTTTTGTGGTTTTCATGTTGTTATATAATTCTTTGTGAATTTAGGAATAGCCTTAATGACTTTAATTTCTTGGTTTAAAATTTGCATATGAGTGAAGAAATTTCTCAGGGATAATTCCACATTTCAATGAAATGGTAAATAATCAGTGTTTTCTGATTATTTCTAAATAACAGTGTTATTTAGAAACGAAGGAAGAATCTACAGGGTTTCTTCAGGAAAGAAGAGTTTTTGGAATAATCTAGAATTTATGCTGAACCATTTTAGGTTGTTCAAAAATGTTGCTCATTGAAGCAAATCAGTAATGTGACTCTATTATTTTTTGGTCTTTCAAAGTGGCATCTATCCTTACTTAAATGAAGGTCAATGGGAAGTTGAAAAATGAAGAAAAATGTTGAAAGGAGCTCCTTTTTGCCAAAGAATTTATGGGGTGTTTGTAGTTGATATACTCCCTGCTATATTTTATAATTTGAGAGAATTATAAAACTGAACTCCCTCAAAGTTTTTAGAAGAAGTATCTACATGATTTATAGAATATTGTCGACTGGTGCTATTCAATAGGTCTTTATGCAATGACAAAACTATTCTATGGCTATACTGTCCAAAATGGTAGCCACTAACCACCCTTGTACTTGAAATCGCTAGTGCAATAGAGGCACTGAATTTTAAATTTTATTAAATTTTAACTATTTATATTTAAATAGGTACATTGGCTAGTGGCTACCATTGGACAGCACAATAGTATATTAGATCATATATTCAGAATTCATCTGTAGCCGTATACTTAGAAATGATATTATACCATACAAAATTCCAAGTCCTTAAAAACATAACTAGAATTGTGGGTATTAAATTAACCAGTCAAAGGGGAGATACTCAACCTTTAGGCCTTTATTTTCCCCAGTGAAATAAAGAGGAGTTTGGCCCAAAAAGGTTTCCCCAATTTCAATACTTTTTTCAATTTCTATCTAGATTGTGTCTAGGTACTTCGAGTGAAGAACAGAAAGAAATCAAAAATACATTTTTCTTGCCTTGGTACTGTTTTCTCTGCAGGTTTTTATCTTTGTGGGCTTTTTCACTTTCATAATTTCAGTTATCATCTCCATGGAGATACATCTCAGCTCTAAATCTCTGCGTATGACCTCTTACATATATTATTGTTTTACAATTACCATATCCAAAAAGAGATGATTTAAGGTCATCTCTTTTTGGATATTCTACTCTTCAACTCAGTGTAAACGTATATGTTATGTACTGAATTGGTTCCCTCCTTTCATTTATATGTTGAAATCCTAATGCCTTAGAATGTGACCATATTTGGGGATAGAGTCTTTCCAAAGGTAATTAAGTTAAGATGAAATTATTAGAGTTGTCTCTAATGCAATATGGCTGGTGTCCTCATAAGAAGAGGAAATTAGGACACAGACACACACCAAAGGAGGTCCATGTGAAGACACAGGGAGAAGATGGCCTTCTATAAACCAGAGAGGTCTCAGAAGGAACCAACACTGGCATCCTCGTCTTGGACTTCTAGCCTCTAAAACTGTGAGAAAATAAATGTCTATTGGTAAAGTCATCTAGTCTGTGGTACTTTGTTATGGCAACCCGAGCAAACTAATATAATATCTAATATTTTTCATCAGATTTGCACATTATCTCTACCTTCTCTACTTTATGTTTTCCTTAAAGGGTACAGGCATTTTACCCATTCCACATGAAGGAAATAAACAAATATTTGAATAACGTGTCACAGTTTTTAAAACTCTGACCATTGGCATTTCTATTACTTATTAATTCCCCCCTGTTTTTGACAAATCTTGTTTTTATTTGATTTGTTGTTGAGACTCCATCCTTTTAAATCTGTTTCCCTTTTATGTTTGTTCTAATTCTAAGTAACTTCTAAGACCTGGTTGAAGTGGTGTCTGAATTCAGGGTGGACAAGCAATGTTCTACACTTCCACTACGTTTCATGTAGGACTCCACATAGCCTCCTTTCCTGAGGACAGGGTCCCTGTTTTATTGATTAAAAAAAAAAAAAAAGTGTTTTTTTTCAGTTTCCCAGCACTATGGGAGCCCCTGGTATTTAGTAGGTATTCCAGAAACAGTTTTGGAAATAAACATGTAATAGTCTTGACTCCTTAGATCATAAATTCTTTGATAGTTCATCTTTCTCATGTTTCTTCAAATATTCAGTGTTCGTTGAGCATTTACGATGTGCAAGATACTGTAATTATCAACCTTTCACTTCACTTGGGCTGTATACAAAACTTCAGTCAAATTGCCTTTCCTTTTTGCTGGATTGTTTTGTTGTGTAACCATTCAAGCATAAGAAGCATTTGCGTGATTGTGGCATGTTATTTAATACAGATTTGAACTGATCTACTTGTGTAAAAAGTGGATAACTCTGATAGTTAGATTTGTATTGAAATAATGTACTGCTAAATGTATCTTAGCTCTTAAATACATCTATGTTTTTAAATGTATCTTTCCTCTGATTGTTCATTCTTGAAATAAGATAATGCAATAGTGGATTAAATTCAATGAAGTCCAAAATCAGTTTGAAAAATCAGAAATTATTATCACTTTCAGGCAGCCTGAGTTCAGTCTATTAAAGTTGTATTTTATTTTAATTGTGAATGACCATTTTGACCTTATCATGCATACATAAGGTCTCTGAGCTAAATGTTCTAAGAAATTTAATTGAAGAAATATTGAGGGATATATGCAGTTGTGGTCTCCTATTTCATAATGTAGTTCTTTTTTTTTTTCTTCTTTGACTTAAGTACATTTCTGAATAGAGGAGTTCAAAGTGAGAATGAAGGCCGGCTTGAGAAGTAATGATCCCTCAGTCTGCAGCTTCTGTCAATTGAAAAGCATATAGGAATTTCACCCGGAATTAAGATAAAATAGAAAATTGGAAACAATAAAAAAGAAGAGCTGAACTTCATCTGTCTGTTCAGTTCATATCGGACACATGGCCGTAGACCCCATGTGCTTAAAATTCTGTTGATTTGGTAAGTAATTTGTAAATCCTGAGGTGTATCTGTGCCTGACTATAGTCTCTGCATCCTCCCTCAACAGAAGTTACAGAATAGTACTGATGGATTCAGAGTTAGGATCGGGGTGGGAATGGGGAGCTAGTTGAATTTATTATCCATTTCTGTCTTTAGCATCACACTGAATCATTAAGACATAACAGACTTACGAGGACTTCTAGTTCAGTTCTCCTAAACAGATCAGAGAAAAGAGGCCCAAAGGAGTTAAGATGTGCCACAAAACCAGATGTTTTCTAATTCACTCTCATGTGTCATTTTTGCCATTTAGAAAATGATTAACACTGATTTGAACTGAGCTACTGTTATGTGAAAAGTCGATGACTGCGGTTTCTAAATATGTAGGTACATTTCTTGCAAGGTCATAGGAATTAGATATTAAAAATCATAGTAAAGAGGTTGATTGGGTTGGGCAATGAAAGGGTTAATGGAAACAAAAAAGTCAAATTTAATAAGGGAAATGTTAATCTCTGAAACTTTCTTTACTAAAAATTCAACTCTAGAATTGCAACGTATTGCAGATCTGGCATTATAGTGTGGTCATTAAGATCGTGGTGGAGGCTGCCAGACCTGAGTTCAAATTCTGACCAAATCTTTACCAGTTATTTAATCTGATCAAATTAATTAACCTCACCTATCTCAGCATCCTTGTCTTAAAAGGGGAAAAGTAACTCCCTTATGGGAATATATTCATGCACATGAAATAATACTTGGGACTGTGTGATTGACAGTTTTTGAGGTGTCCCCCAGTGGCCCTACTTACTGCTATTCATGCCTTTATGTAAACTCCTCCCCTTGCCTGTGGGCTGGGCCTTGTGACTCGTCTCTATTCAAAGAATATAGAAAAGGTGAAGGGATGTTATTTCCATGATTAGGTTACAAAATATTGTGACTTCCCTCTTGCTAGCAGACTTTCTCCCTTTCTGGTTTTGATGGAACAAGCAGCAAGTTGCAAGGTCCATGTGGCAAGAAAGTGAGGCCCTCAATGAGTTGAATTCTGCCAACAATTACTGAGTGGGTTTGGAAGTGGATCCTTCCCCAGTTGAGGCTTGATTACAGCCTTGTGAGAGGCCCTGAAGCTGAGGACCCATCTCAGCCATACCTGGACTCCTGACCCACAGAAACTATGAGATAATTAATGTGTGTTGTACTAAGCCACTAAATTTTGGGATAACTTGTTAAGCAGCAATAGATAGCTAATACAAACAGTGCCTAACACAAAGTAATGAGGCAAATGGTACAGGTAGGTGCTATTTAAAAAGAGTTTCAAAATACAGGGATGAAAAGGAGGGCATTGAGGCCCTTCCTGGGAGCCATGAAAAGACTATTATAAACAGAGGGAATGGGTGTAAGTATAGGTCCTGAGGTTAATCTCTGAGTAAATGGGTAAAAAAAGGAAGGATATCAGAATGGCTGGAGGGATGGTGGTCGTAGGTTTGGGGGCAAGGTAGTGTAATGTCTTATGAGCCATGGAAGGAATTAAGATTTAAAAAATATATATGATGGGAAGTGGAATAATCTGGTTAGTATTTTGTCTGCTGTGTGGAGAATTGAATGTACTCCTATGTGTGTTTTTGATGGTGGTGCAGGGATGTTAGCAGAGAGACTTGTTCCAGGCAAAAGAGAATGTGTCTTGGATTCCGGTGGTTAGCAGTGATGATGAGAAATGGTGAAGGATATATTTTGAAGGTTTCAGCAAAAATGTGCTAAAGGGCTGGTTGTAAATTGTTATAAAAAGAAAGGAGTCAAGGATGACTCCAAGGTTTTTCATCTGAGAAACCTGGTAAACACAGTGTCCATTTATCAAAATGGGGAAGGCATAATGGGAGTCACAGTTTTATGGGGAAGAGTAAAAGTTCAGCAGATTCCTAGTAGGCATCCAAGTAGAAAAACTGAGAAGGCAGATTAATAGGAGTCTGGAGTTCCGAGAGTTGGGATTGGAGACATAAATGTGGGTGCCATCGTAGAATGTATACATGGGTGTATATATTAATTGGATGTATACATAGGTGTATATAGAATGTATACATGGGCCTAGAGTGACCGTAGACAGAGAAGAAACCTGAAGCATGAACCCAGAGGCACTCCCACATGTGCAAGAGGAAGAGGATTCAGTGGGGACACTTGGAAAGAGCAGACACTCAGGTCATTGGAAAACCAAGAAGTATCTTTTTCCAGAGGCCAAGTTAAGACAGCTGTTCTATTGCTCTCAGTTTTTTAGATCAATAGTTCTCAAACTTGAGTGTACATCACAATTATCTATGGGGCGTTTTAAAACACAGGTTTTTAGGCTCCAGAGTTTCTGACTTAGTAGGTCTTGAGTTTGGCCCAAGAATTGGCATTTGGAACAAGCTCTCAGGCCATGCTCCCAGGGAGCACAATTTGAGAACCGCTGTTATTAATCAGAGGTTATCTAACTATGGCCCACAGAATATTTGGGAGCGTCTTGTACATTTTCTTCATTTTTATCTGTTCAATGATTTACTGATTTCTTAGAATGTTACAGGTATTGTTCTTGGCACTAGGAATACAAAAGAATTCAGTGAGTAGAGGACTCGCATATAAACATATTATTTACAGTGCAAAGTGGTACATACAATAGGAGGGGTGCAAACAAGGCAGAATGGCAATATGGTGGGGGATGAGGGGACAGTGGAGGTTTTGAATGGGGACTTTTGAGGAGCAGGTGATGTTTTAACTTAGTCATGAGTAAGGGTTCTTTAGGTGCTCGTAAGGGGGAAATGCACTCTGGGGATTAGTGTACACAGACATGAAGGGGTGAATAGACATGGTGTGTTCGTTAGATTCAGGACATTGCAAGAGTTACAGGGTTTGAAAGGGCGGCGGAAAGGGATGAGGCTGGACATAGGCAGATGCATATCATTTGTATTTGCACCATTGTTTAGCTTCTCAATATCCCATTAAATTTAGAGTTTGTAGATATGAATAGTGATACTTATTTGAAAACCAATGTGGATTAAACCACTAGGGCTGTCCCAGAGATTTTAATGACTCAAGCAATTAAAGTGGTTTCCTTCAGAAGTGATATAAAAAGCAACATAAACATATTATCTGATTTCAATTATATAAAATATCCAGAATAGGTAAATCCAGGGAGACAGAAAGCGATTAGTGGTTGCCAGGGGCTGGGTGGTGGTGGTGGTGAAATAGAGAGTAACTGCTTAATGGGTATGGGATCCCCTTTGGGGATTATAAAAGTATTTGGGAACTAGATAGAGGTATTGGTTGTACACTTTAAGAATATACTAATGTTACCCAATGTGCATTTTAAAATGGTTTAATTTTTATGTTACATGAATTTAATCTCAGTTAAAAGTATATTGGCACGATAACACATATATTAACTATAATATTCTAAAATAAACATTGCATGTGCTGTCAACAATGCAGATTGGGACAGTTCTAATTTTCACGTATATCCAGAGAGAAATGTCAGGCAATTTGATCTTACAATATAAAGGTTGTTTATCATTAATCTGGTTGAACACTAGAAAAGGACATTTTGATGAATAAAACAAAACAATTGACACACAAGATTCAGAAAGTTAGATAATTTAAATGAAGATAAATTTTCTCTTTTTTTGATGATAGTTACTGATTGGAAGGTCTGTATTGTTATCGGAAGGATTAATGTTATAAAGTGCGATTGCACTGTTGAAGGTACTGTTTTTCATGTGATTCATAACTGAAAAACATCAGTTCAATACTGCAAATGTATAAATGTCAGGTTATCTCAACATATAAATTACTTCTTGGAGGAAAGCATTCATCTTTTTCTTAAATATTTTTAAATTATGGGAAAACACACCATAAGTTTATTCTGTATTAACACAACTATTATTGTTTTGTGTATTTCCTTACAGATTTTTAAACGGTGTTCTATGAAAAAGAATAATTTTAGCTCTCAGAGGCAAAGAATTGAGTTTATCATACTCTGTCATAGCAGGGTATATCAGTGGTCTATACAAGGCTTTTCTTATTTCATTTTATTTTTCTCCTTCATTTTCATCTCCACTCTAATTTCACGCCCCCATTAGTTAGTCACTCTTCTTTAATCCATGTTCATTGAGATGTGTGCACATACATATTCTGGAAAGATATATAGTGCTGTTTTGTTTATATGTGCTTTGATTTTATATAAATGGTATCATATAGGACTCACACACACACACACACACACACACACACACACACACAGGGTGCCAAGAAAATGGATACACATTGTAAGAAAGGAAAAAACTGTATTAAAATTGTAATACTCAATATGTACCGATAACAAAAGATGAATACAAGTCATGTGTATATATTTTTTTGGCACCCCCGGTATATTCCATTTCCTATATCCATATATCTGTTGATAGACAGTTGGGTTGTTTCATATCTTGGCTGTTGTGAATAATACTTTAAGGAATATGAGAGTGCAGATGTGTCTTTGAGATAGTGATTTTATTTCTTTTGGATATACACCCAAAGTGGGATTGCTGGATTATATGGTAGTTCTATTTTTGAGAAACCTCCATACTATTTTCCATAATGGCTGTACCAATGTAGCAATTTACATTCCCACCAACAGTGCACATGGGTTCTCTTTTCTCCACATCCTTGCCAACTGTTGTTCTTTTTGTTAATAGTCATTCTAACAAGTGTGAGTTGGTATCTTGTGGTTTTAATTGGCATTTCCCTCATATATGAGTACCTATTGGCAATTTTTATGTTTTCTTTGGGAAAATGTCTATTCAGGGTCCTTTGCACATTAAATTTTTTTTTTCATGTTGAGTTCTATTAGTTTCTTATATATTTTGGATATTAGCTCCTCATCAGATCTATGGTTTGTAAATATTTTCTACCATTCTGTAGGCTGCCTTTTCATTTTGTTGATTGTTTATTTGCTGTTACACAAGATTTTTAGTTTGATGTAGTCCCACTTTTTCATTTTTGCTTTTGTTGCCTGTGCTTTTGGTATTGAATCCAAAAAAAGAATTGCTAAGATCAATGCAAAGGAGCTTATTCCTTATGTTTTTTTCTAGGAGTTTTATAGTATCAGATGTTACGTTTAAGTCTTTAATCCATTTTGAGTTGGTTTTCATGTACAGTGTAAAGTAAGATCCAATTTTATTATTTTGCATTTGGATATACAGTTTTCCCAACACAATTTATTGAAGAAACTATCCTTTCCCCATTTAAAATTCTTGGTGCTTTTGTCAAAAATTATTTGATTGTATATGCATTGGTTTATTTCTGGAATCTATTCTGTTCCATTGACTTAAATATATGTTTTTATGGCAGTACCATACTGGTTTGAATACTATAGCTTTGCAGTATAGTTTAAAGTCAGGAAGTGTGATGTGTCTGGTTTTATTCTTCTTGCTGAAGAGTGTTCTATTTGTTTGGGGTCTTTTGTGGTTCTATACAAATTTTAGGATTGCTTTTACTATTTCTATGAAAAATCTCCTTGGACTTATGGTATGGATATTGCATTGAAACTGTAGATCATTTTGGGTAGAATGGACATTTTAGCAATATTAAATATTTCTCATTCATGAACATGGAATATCTTTTCATTTATTTGTGTATCTTCTTCAGATTCATCAATGTTTTATAATTTTCAGTGTACAAATCTTTCACCTCCTTGGTTAAATTCATTTCTAAGTATTGTATTCATTTCTTGTTATTGTAAATGGGATTGTGTCCTAATTTTTTTCCAGGTACTTTGTTGTTAGTATGTAGAAAACAACTGATTTTTCTATGTTGGTTTTGTATCCTGAACTTTACTGAATTCATTTATTAATTTTAGCACGTTTTTGTTAGTCTTTAGGGTTTATTGTATAAGATCACATGTCATCTTCACAGTTTTATGTTCTGACATCCACCAATCTCTTTTTCATTTATGAGGCTTCTCTAAGGTCAAACACAGGGCCAGAAATAGCATCCCATGGTAGTTTGCCATCTTGCCTGGCCTCCTAGTGTTTTTACATAGTTTTTTTTTTTTTTTTTTAAACATAGCACACACACAGTTTTGTAATGTTTTGTTGCCTATTTAGCACCTGTCACTGCTATATTAAGATTCATAATTATGACACATAATGAATATAATGATTATAGGATACTGTGATACAGAACTCCAATAAACTATAATTTCATTATCCCCTACTGTGGGATATTTGGGATGCTTTCCATTGTCCCAGCTTTCATAGTAGCATTAAGTGTATTAAGTTTTTTTACCTACAAAAGTATTTTTAGATACTTTCCTTTTTTTTGTTGTTGTTTCCCAGTGTTCTGAAAGAGTTAAGACAGCTTTCAGAAGTGCTTTAAATTCTGGGAGAATCTGACTCTTTGTCTGATTCATTTCCTGAGTGGGTGGTATACTGCTCTAACCTTGTCACTGACAGGAAAGTTCAGATTTTATATTGTAAAGGGAGAAGCCTGTCCTTGTAGTTCACTTTGACTGAAGTGTTTGCCTCCAGACAATGATTGTATTATACATACTCTGCCATCAACACACAGGTACTTGCTAGTGTCAATTCTTCTTTGAATTGCAATTGCAATTTCTTTGTTCATCTGGGCTATTTTAAAATTATGGCAGTTCTTATTTAAAAGCACAGGTTGTGTTCCAGATTAATCCTGTTCAAATTTGGTAATGATGGTTATACCATTGAATGCAATCAAAATAATCAATTGAAGGAAAAGTACTTCTTTCTTAACTTATTTGTCCAAAATGAATGTTCAGATAACATGACTTTAGTTTTTCTATAAACCCATAGCATTTTCTATAAACCATAGCAACATCTGAAAATAGGTTAATGAATCATCATGGGTAGAAACTTGAGAATCTTTGCTTTAAAAAAAGGACATTAGCAGTCATTTAAGTAGACCTATCACACAAAAGCAAAACTCATTTACAATGTGCCTGATGGTCCGTTAGTTTTTGATTGAACCCCTTCCATGGCTGGAAGATTATTATCTAATCAAATAACCCATTTATTCTTGGACAGCTTTAGTGAAAAGTTCTCTGACTTTTTCTTGAATTGCAACCTGTCCTTTTAACAATGACTTCCCTTTGGAGCCATATAGGAAAAGGTGTATTTCTCCTTATCGAACTTTGAGTATTTGAAGACATTCAAATGGTTTCCTTAGTCTTCTCTTTTCTTTTCTTTAAGGTAAATATACTTAAGCCATATAGGATTTTTTTTTTTAATTTTAAGATGACATGTATTAATGATCTCAAACACTTTCCCGGATATTTTCTTGATTTGTCCGTGTTCTTAAAAGAAGGGTTATAGAGTGGAAAATAGTGGCTCACAGACACAGTGGGACCACTTTACATTGCTGTGATCTTCACTTGACATATTTTGCTTTACAAATATCTGAGAGATTTCTTCCAAATTGTATTATTATGTAGGATTTCCCTGTGATATACCTATAGGTACTTGTTATTTCCAACAGTCTTAGCCTAGAACATAGCTGCTGAGAGATGGTACCTTACTTACTAGAGTTAGGCGTAAAATGTGTAATTACTAAGCTCTTTTATGAGGACTATGTCATAAAGCCACAGTGCTTTCAATAGGGAATATAATTTATAGTAGTAGATAAAAACATTGTCATTTACACCTGCGAGCTAATCTTTAATTGCAACTTGAATTTCATAGACCATAATGGGAGAAAATAAAATCAAAACAGGAATTAATCTACACACTACAACTAAGAATAGGCAATGTTGTGTGCCTAGAAAAATGTGTTCTAATTATTTGTAAAGCATATCAGACTTAGACTAAAAGGGATCTTATATATCATACCCTCCCAATTGTACAGGTGACTGACCATTCCTAATTTATCTCAAGTACCTAGGAAATATTTGTGCGTTGAAAGATTATTTGAGAGGTGATTCTACTTTTTACTTTTCTTTATTTTTTGCTAGTTTCTGCTCTACACAGAAAATTGTTTTGATCATTTCCAACATCTTGATTGGATTTCTTCAATCTGTCTATTTAATGAAAACAAAATCAGTTAATGTTTAATGACATTTATTGTTCAAGTTAGCTATAGGGGTCATTCTAGCAATCCCCTAAAGATACAATAATAAAAATCTGTGGTATACTTAGTGGTTTGTCTTTTTTACATGATGAATTCTATATTAAGATTTTTTAAATTGTGACATTTACATACAAGAATAATATGTTGTTTGTATCTCCCATATAACCCAGCTGATGAACTAGACATTATTAGTGCCAGAAACACCTACAAGCTCCACTTTCCCCTGCTGTACACACCTCCTGATTCAGTCCTCTCCCAAGAACTGTCACGTCTAAAGCACAATCCTAGCTTTTGTGATAATCACTTACTTCCTTTTTTCTTTCTTTCTGGTTTTACTACCTGAGTACATATCTATGGGAAACACATTGCTTAGTTTTGCTTATTTTGGGCCTTAGTATAAATACCAGAATACTTTATATATTTTTCTTTGGCTTACTGCTTTTGTTAAACACTATATTTGTATAACACTTATATACATACGAGGTCAGACAATTACATTTGTGAACTCGTCCTAGAAAAAGTGCTACATACCATACATACCACATTGTTGAATACCACTATGGTCACCTTCCAAGTACTCCCCTAGGGAAGCTATGCACTGATGCCAGTGCCTAGTCCACCCTTCAAAACAATGTTGGAACTCTTTTTCTGGAGTGGCCATCAGAGCTGTCGTTGTATTACCCTTGATGTCATGAATGTCATCAAAATGTCTTGCTTTCAATATTTCCTTTATCTTTGGGTAAAGAAAGGAGTCATTGGGGGCCAGATCAGGTGAGTTGAGAGGGTGTTCCAATATAGTTACTTATTTATTGGTTAAAAACTCCCTCACAGACCGTGCTGTGTGAGCTGATGCATAGTCATGATGCAAGAGCCATGCATTGTTGGCAAAAAGTTCAGGTCATCTAACTTTTTCATGCAGCCTTTTCAGCACTTCCAAATAGTAAACTTGGTTAACTGTTTGTCCATTTGGTACAAATTCATAATGACTAATCCCTCTGATATCAGAAAAGGTTAACAACAGCATTGCAATAAGTTTGTGAACTTAAGTGTCAGACCTTGGTACATACTTGGATATGTAGTGTGTTTCATTTATTTTTGCTGCTGTATGGATATATTACAATTTATTTTATTCATCTTACTGTTGATACATAATTAGGTTATTTCTAGTTTTTGCTGTGTTTGTTTTTACCTGTTAAAGACAATGTTGCTAGGAATACTTTTTGTATGTTAAATGGTGCACAGGTATAAGAGAGTTCCCGTTTTTCATTTTATGTTTACCCTTTGTAGTTTCTTTGTAAGAATTTCGTTTCTATTATATTATGCAGTGTATTTCTCTTCTCCTTCCATCCTTAGTGTCTAAAGGGAAACTCTACTCAGAGGTCAGGAATTTTATAATTTTTGTATAAATATCATTTTAATATATTTATATTATAAGTATTTAAATATATTTATACTGTACATATTTTAAACTAGAGTCTCAGTTGAATTCTCCAAAAAAATCCACAACTTTGATTAAATTTAAATGTTACTATGGGAATTTTTTTATTCCTTTTGTATTGCAGTTAATGGAGAGTACATTAAATTTTATTTCATTTTTAGACATGTATCTTAAATAGTAAAATGGAGTGCTTTTACACATTGTCATCATTGAATTAAAAGTGATATGTAAGGAACTGACTTTTGAAGTGAACTTCATGCAATTATTATTTACTAAGCATCTGTTTGAACTAGATATTGTTAGCTACTAGAGACTAACTGGTGAACTGAATCCAGCCTTGCTCTCAGAGAAGACTGTGGTCTGGTTTGGGAGAAAGAATGATAGGTAATCACAAGAGATGTGCTCAGGTAGGAGAAACACAATCAAGGAAAATCCACAACCATTTGAGTTCCAGAAATCCAAAGGAGGCCAGCATAGTGTGAAGGGGAGCCATCTAATCTGAATTTGGGAGTTAGATTTAGCTTCCTGGAAGAAATGATGTTTAAATTGAGATCGGAAATATGAGCAGGAGATGCCTGCTTCATATAAGATGGCCTTATACACCCCTACTCTTTTGTTTAGTTATTATTATTGTTATTCTTTTTGGTCTCTATAGGTGAGGACAAATAGCAAGTTTTTGTCTTTTCTAAGAAGGCACACATAAGCATCATGGGAAAAGTGTCCAGCCCCATGGAGAGCAGTCAGGCAGAAGCCCCGAAGGCCAAACTCCTCTACCAGGACGTTTGCTTGGCAGCTCAGCATCTTGACCTTCTCTTCAAAAAGAAAATACCCACAAAGTGGAACTTGAGATTAGCATGCCAAGCAAAATAGGTCAGGCAGCAAAAGTTGAGACCAATATGATTTCACTGATATGTGGGATGTAAAACTGAAAGCAACAAAGGAGCAAGACAAATACACAAAGAAACGAAAACTCATAGACATAAACAATAGTTTAGTGGTAGATGAGGCTAAAAGGGAACAAATGTATGGTGATGGAAGGAGAACTGACTCTGGGTGGTGAACACACAATGTGATGTAGGTGACGTATTACAGAATTGTACACCTGAAACCTATGTAACTTTACTAACCATTGTTACCCCAATAAACTTTAATAAAATAATAAATAAATTAAAAAAAAAAGAGGTTTGCAAGCCTCATATCCTGGCCCTCAGGGATATGGTTCAACAAGTTTGCATTAAACTCATGTTTCTGCACCCAGTGTATTATGGAATGAAAGCAGAAGAACTGTTATGGGGAAAATGTACTCTGATGTTGCTACGCTGCTAACGAAGACCAACAGAAAACACATGGACATCTTCAAACACTGGGAAGGCCTGTTGTAGGCTCATCTGAAGGGCAGCCTCATGTTCTGTGAACGTTTTTTCAGGGTCACTATGAGCTGAGGTTACAGGACTACATTGATTGGCCTCACAGTGCAATCCACTTAATTGGTTGCAAGAAGGTAGGCCTCACATCAGAGGAAGAGGTGGCCTGGGCACGAATGGCCTGCCATCACTGCCTGCTGTTCCCGGGTGACTTGTTCTGCTATAGAACGAGTTTCTGGCCCTGGCCACCAAGGACATGACAGAGACATGTTATTACAGAGCCCTGTCAATGGCCAGACACATAGGAATGCCCTTCAAACAGTTGGGAGCTCTCACAGGGAGTAAGTACTATGGTGTCGAAGCCATGTACTTCCTCCAGCACTGCCTCCACTCAGAAGTGCTTTTTAAAGGGACGTCTTGAAACCTCAAATGACTCTTTCATCATGCAGGGTAAGTATATAGCCATCTGAAAAGGTCCCAGGGAAAGAAGCTGTCTCCTAGCCAGAGGCAGTGTTGAGATAACAAAGGCTGCTGTTTCGCTTTCTCTAACTTCAGAGCCTCTGGCAACCTCAGAGGAAATTCAGAGTGACCAGGTTGATGCCCTTCTAGTCGGTTCTGGAGGACTTTCATCTCTGCCTTTCCCATGGGCCATGCCCATCGTACCTGAGCCAGGCCTTCACAGAGGGAAAGCCCCCAAGAGGCTATTTTTTTCTCCCAGAACTCCTCATCTCCCACATGGTGGTTCTTTGCCTCATCCGTGTGCACAGCCTGAGGAAAACAGGCTCAAAACAGCACAGCCTGCAGCCACCTTCACCTTGACCCTTTTCTCTCATCTAATTCTACATGTGAATACACGAATCCAGGCTGAGCTCCAGAAAGGGAAGCTGACTCCAGAGGTGGCCATCACCAGTGATAATAAAAGACCAACAGAAGAGACTGAGAAGTGGCAAAAAGACTCTCCAGGCGCCTGTCCTGGGCCCCAGCACAGCAAATCTCAGAAAAGCCACAGGTCATCTTATGTTTCCAATGAGAGTTACGACTCAGAAGCCAGTTTTCATTCTTTCTGTGACTCAGATGATACAGACGAAGATGAAAACACATCTTTATGCTCACAGGTCCACTCAGAAACAAGTAGTGAAACTTCTTATTTCAGAGACAACCAAAGAAGAAGAGGGCAGCTCCCTGAATCCAGAGCAATGCCAGGAAGTGGGGTCAAACCCAGATGTAGAGTTGTCCATCCCAGAGATAAACTGAAGGCATGCAAACCTCCTAATAGGCTCCTTGAACTCTTGAAAATACCTATTTCCGCTAACCTGGTAGCCCCGTTGAGCCAAAAGCTCCAAGTAAAACATGGCTGGCACTTGGCTCCTGCCTTCAGTCACAGTATCCTGATGCTGCCAGCTGAGCCCTGCCTTCAGCAATGCACCCGGTACGGAGGGCGATATGAGCAGATTTCCTGAGATAAAGCTGCTCTCTCTCTCCTACTTGGGGCAGAATGCCTCCACCCACCAGCCTTGCAACAATCTCCAGATCATTAAACAGGAATTGCAGATCCTCTGCAGAGGGATTGCTGGCCACCATCAAGGTGATCCCGGGCTGGCTCTGCACCAACCACAGCCTCTCCACCTCATTTGGCAGAGTCCAGCTAGCCTGTGAGATCACCTGTCCATGCTGCTGAACCAGCTGTCCTCAGTGGGAGACCTTCAAAAACCTAGCCTGGCCCTGTCCCAGCATTTCCATGATTTGCTGCAGAACCATAAGGGCCCAAATACCCCTAGGTTCCTGCAACTCCCCATGTTGCCCTGGGCCAGCACTCTCTACTGCAAGCTTCCCAGAAGAGGGTGGGCTTGGAGCAGGACCCACCTCCACTTGGCCCCCACGACGAAGCTGCTGTGTGCACCTGATTCCTCAGAAGCTTTGGCCACTTTGCAAGCACACTCCCTGGATGGTTCCTGAGTTTCATCTCTAAATTGGGGGTCTTTGTGAGCACGGTGTTGAAAGGACCAGAAAACCTGTCTCAGCAGTTTCTAGAGAGAACTTCAAGGATCAGGTTTTCCAAAGACAGTTCAGCTCTGGCTTCAACGTGAAGTGGTGCAACTGGAGAAGGCCCTCAGAGGCCTCCAGATTCAGTCAGCTCTGACTTCTTACCTGTTGGCCGACCCTCGGGCCCTCTGTGAGCATCTTCCAGTCACCAGCTTGCTACCAGTATTAAGATTTTCCTCATCATTGTGGCTGACATATTCTATGTCCTGAGGTGGGAAGAGCATGGACCTTCAGCAGCCATCACCTTCCTAGAGGGTGAGCTGAAGAAAGGGAACCTGTTCATTCTGTGCCAGTCCTGTGTGTCTAAGAGGTTTATGAGACCCAAGATGACCAGGCCAGACTCTGATGCCTGAGACCTCTAGAACATTCTTGACTTCTGCAAAGGTCTGTTGGATGTGTCCAGGCCAGGGACACCCAGTTTCAGCAGCAAGTTCACTATTATCACAGGCATTTGTTTCGACAACCCTCATAATTTCTCATACGCCCTGCAGTTGGTGCTGGGGACCGCAGGTGAAGCGGGCGTGGAAATCCAGAACATCTGGCACTTCCACAGGGCGTGGATGGTGAGCAGTCAGCTGGCATGGTCACATCTCCTTTCTTCCTCCTGCAACACCTGTCGATCAAACTCAGTATGGTCACCTTTCTTTGTTAGCACCTAATGTTAAAGGTAAACATTGTGTTAAACGTATATTTATATCTACCTATAGGTTGAGGTTTAGTGTATCAGCTTCCAGAGCCCTTTATGTTTCCTTCTTTGTCATCTTGGTTGGACATTCATGTTTTCTATCTGGAAAAAACAAAATCTCAAGATGAAACTAATTCAGTGCTTGGAGTTCTTATGGTAAAGCAGCAAGTGAAGGAAGCCCTTCCAAGTCCAGGTCATGTCAATGGAACTGTAATTTGCTTAGCTCTGTTTTGTATCATAAAACTTTTACTTTTAATGCTGTTTCATTTTGATGGGACCATGCCTATTATCTAAGGTAGGCCTTTGCCATCTGTGAAAACTTCATAAATATAAAGCTCAAATTTGTGATTGGGGTAAAGGATTTTATTGCAATTCCTGGTTATGTCTTTACCTTATTTTATGCTTTGTTCAGGTTTCCATTGTTGGCTAGGACTGGGTGGGTAACCTGGACCACTATTGTATGATTTTATTTGCTCCCTCTAATGAAGCATGCTAACTGTTGTCCCAAGGATTGGCAGATTTGGTTCTTCTTTTCATCATTTGGCAATCGGTATTTCATGGGACACCATTTGTATTTTTTTTTCCTACATCTGCTCAAGTTTTCTAATGTTGGCTACCATGACATTGTCTTTTGATTTTTTTTTCTGGCTCCCACATGTCTTGGATTCTCTGGTCAATTTCCTACTTGGTGTGTACTCCAGGGATAGCTCTTTCCCTGATATTAGCAGACCTCCAATGTGCATCCCATAAATACTGAAAACAAGTAAAGATCCATAACTTCACTCAGATTGGCATTAACATGTTAAAAGTATTAACATCAGTCGCCTCCCCTCTACCCATCCCCAAAGTTCTCCCTTGGTAAACCATCACATTTCAAGGCCAAACTTAATACTCTTTCAGGTCCCAAGTTCTTGAGGCATTGGTGTCCTCTGTTCAAATACACTCCTCACCAACTCAGCCTCAAATCTTAGTTACTCCTCTCAGAAGCATAGAAATTCCATTCTGAGTTTCATCCTCACTCCTGGGTTCTAATTTCTCAGTTGTCCTAAGCTGAACCTTTGTATGTCAATTAAATTTCCTGTTGCTTCCCCTCTTCCATGCTTTTAAAGCATTTTGTTACATTTATTAGAAAAGTTTGACAAATTAAAGAAAAATAGGAAAAAAAGACAAATCCACAATTGTTTCTCCCTAACATTACCATTTTTGTTGTTTTGAGTTATTTATAACTTTTGCGCTTCTTCTCCATGCATGTTTTTCATAATTATAATAATATTCTATAAACATCTTTTCAGCCTGCTTTTCTTTAAATTACAAATAATTTTATATTATTGCATTATTGCATAAATTACAAATAATTTCATATTCATTGCCCCTTTAAGAGCTGCTTTCTATCATACTTTGTTTCAGCATTCATCTTTCTTTATAATATTTTCAGGATTAGATTTTTAATAATTATGTGATAAAGATCTTTGTATCTGTTAGGGTACATGACCAGGATACATGAGTATCAGCTCAGGATAGATGACCAGAAATTGATTAGCTAAGTTAAAACGTATAAGTGTATATGTTCATATATTTTACATTACATTACATATATATGCATATATATGTATATCTACCTATGTACATAAATATAACTTTTTACAGGACATTGACAAATGGCTTTCCAGGAAAGGAATTTATTTCCAAAAAGAGAATAAACATTTTATCTAATTTTATAGCCTATATATTTTCAGCAAGTATATTATCATTTTGTTACATATTTACTTTTTAAAGATGATTTTAAAAAGTGATCATCATATGGGTATACCATAATTTACTTAGCCATTGTCTTATTGTTAGACATTTGTTCTACATTTTTCCTTGTATAAATAATGTAAATAAGTTTTTGTACGTGTCTTTGATTATTAGAATAAATTCCTAGAAGTAGAATTATTGAGGCAAAGGATCAGAATACATTAAAGGCTCTTAATGATACTAAAAGTGATAGTAAAAATGATACTAAATAATAATCATGATGATTGTGCTAAATTGGTTTCTGAAAGTTTGTAAGAATTTGTACTCCCAAGAAGATGAGTGTGCATATTTCACTACATTCAATTCAGAGAATTTTTACTTCTTTTCTGGATAATTTGATAAGTGAAATTCTCATTGCATCATTGACAGTAGATTAAAATTAATGGCTTAGTGGCCCTGTTATAAATTTTAATTGTTTTGCTCATGTCCTTTTTCACTTTAAAATAGGGTCTTTTTTCCCCCTTATTTCTTATTGTTTTAATCTGAACCAACCCAAAGCATATGCGAGTGCAAATTTAATTGCACTCTAAATGCAATTGCCTAAATCAGATACCTCTCTGCCCCTGTGTCTTTGTGTTCCTTGTTGCAACTTACCAGATACAGTGTTATATTCATACGAAGGAACCAATAATACTGATGGCTTGAGAGGGGGCATAAATTAACTCAAACATGTAGTAGAGCAAAAAAGAATAAGAGAACAAGAATAAACTATATTTAAAAATGCAAGCAATTTTTTTTTTTCTGATAAGAGATGTTTGGTTGTTTTCACCTATGAAAATAAATGGGCATTCGTCACTACAGAAGATCCTCCTAGAAGCTTGGATGAGTGGTTCCAAATTGCATTTGGGAGCTTCTAGTCTAAATAGTATGAATGGAGTGAGAGCAAGGAAAGCTGGGACAGTGCTTACTAACTGCCAACACAGTAGACAACACAACGGGTTTTGGCTCTTTCAAGCCCAGGACCAGTCCCGTTCTTATTTGTACTGCTAAAATGCGTCATTTCAAAATGCCTCAGCAGCTATGGACCCTGATGCAGGGCATGCTCTCAGAAAGCAGCGGGGGTAGCAGCAGTTAAACCACCATAGTTCTGCTCATTTAAAAAAACACTTTTTTTTTTTTACATTGTCAATATAAGAATGTCCAAACCTGTAGAAAATTTTTGTAAGAGTTAATTTGAGCCAAACAAAGGATACACCTGGAAGCAAGGTATTAGTGGTTTGAGAAAAATGCTTCCCAGAATGACAGTCTGCAGTTTCTTTTGTACCTTTGGAACTGAGGAGAGAACTAAGGAAGAATTACATGAACATGGGAGGGAAGTGAGGCAGGAAATCTCTATGATTGGATCACTGGACAGTTAACAAGATTATGTGACCTCTTGAAGATGGTTATGCTTCTGAGGGGTCTGAAAAAGAGGCATATCAATGGCATGTTAAACAGATGCACAGAAACAATGGACAGGGCTTGCTTAAGACAAAGATGAGCCTTTTACTAAAGAAGTTATATGCCTGGAGTGTGACTATCTACCACGACCTTCCTAGTTAGGAATTTAAGACCAGATCAATCTGCGATGTTACTTTCAGTCAGATTTATTACAGAGCCCCTTTTTTTGCCCACCATATACAGGAATCATGCCCCTGAGAAAGCCTCCTGTTGTGATATTTCCTTGTTTCCCCTTCTAGGAGGTTTGTAGATTACATATTGTCTGTATCATCCCCAAAGTATTTGTCTTCTAAAAGTACAGTGTTTTGGCCTTGGCCAGTGGGATTGTGGACAAAATTTTGTACACTAGGAGACTTGCATTTCTCTTCTTATAGTTTTATTTTCTCTTCATTGTGTGTAGGAATGTATAGAGGAATGATATACAAAGCAACAGGTAAAATTTCAAACAGTATAGTGCCTAACTCTTAGTATGTGTATAGAAGTTTAACTGAGGAAAATAACTCTTAGAAGTTTCATGATCACCTGAGATTCTGATGAGGAGAGCACTGTCTGTTTAATGCATACAGTTCATACATACATTTCATTATCTAGGTGTGGCTGTTGCTTCAGTGGCTCTGGTGGGAAGTGGACTTTCTGGGAATAATTACTTTCTAATTTTCTTATTTCCTTATAATGTAGGAAACAATCCTGTTTTATTGTAGATGAGTCAGGTAAATTCAGTTAAGGTAAGTAGCTTTTCCAAAGACCTACAGCTTCTGAGTGACTTATCTGAGATTCATTCCAGAGGTATTTGGCTCCAAATCTGTCTCAAGTAGATCAGGTCTCACTTATAAGGACACAAAGCCATAGAGTGTCCAGTAACTAGGCAGGAAGAGGACATTTCAATGAAGGTCAGTGTGAACCTGGAGAGCAGCTTGTGGGACACAGAAACAACCCTCCCCCCGCCCCCATCTGACTGCCCTGGGGATATGCAAATTTTCACCTTCATCCAAAGGCTCTGAGGGGAGTAAAAGTCAGTGGAGGGGAGAAACAGCCCTGACAGGGAGTTTCAACTCTGACTTGAGAGGATTATTTGCCCAAGAAGAAACTGCTTTAAATGGGAAGACACGGAGTTATTTTACTAGGCAAGTTTTACATTTTGAGTGGAATAGGTTAGAAAGTAATTTATGTTCAATCACTAGAGCTAGGTGTTTCTTTTTTATATATGAGTTATAGTGTGTAAATTCCAACCTTACTATATATGTGTATTATGTGCTTTCTAGACAGCCAGAAACTTTATTTATTCTGGTTGAGTAATATATTTTGACTGTAATAATTTCTCTTATGGATATAAGACTCCTATTTCCATCTGCCTCTTCTACAAGTCTGCTGGAATTTTCCATATACAGTATCTGAAATTTAGCATGTCTAGAAGTAGTCATTATTTCTACCTGAACTAGCCTTTTCCCTTGTAGTCTTTATCTTGATAAGAAGCATTTAGCTAAATTTGAAACATTGGTTCCATTCTTTTTTTTAACTCTCCCTTTACCCAAACTTTTAATTATAAGTATGCACACACACACACACACACACACACACACACACACACACAGATATTCATTTCAAGGAACTGGCTTAGCAGTTGTGGGGCTGTCAAGTCTGAAATTTGTAGGGCAGGCTGGAAACTCTTGGTCAGGACTTGATGCTGCCATCTTGTGGCAGAAATTCTTCTTCCTCAGGAAAATTAGTTTTTCTCTTAAGGCCTTTGTGATCCACCGATTGGGTGAAGCCCACCTCATTTTTGAGATAATCTATTTTACTTTAGTTGATTAAAGTCAACTGATTGTAAATGCTTACTAACTCTACAAAATACCTCTACAGCAAAACTAGGCTAGAGTTCCGTTCCATAACTAGGTACGATAGTTTAACCAAATTGATAGGCTAAAGTAACCATTATACATATGCCATTTCTCAACAATTTTCTGAACATATCAGTACGCATTCATCAACAACTGACTGAGTTCTTGTTAGTTCCAGATATTATGTTTGCTGCTGTAAACACATGAAAAGTAAGACATATTTCCTGTCCTTGAAGAAATCATGGTTCTAGAAATAGAAACTGACAACTATTCAAATACATGATAATCATTGTAGTATGAGCAACGTGTGATGACACTGGAGAGGTGATAGGGACAATGTCACCTAGGGAGTTTACAAGTTATTTCTATTCAAAGTATCTCTAAACTTACTGTTTCAATCTATTGTCACTACTGTAATACAAGTCCGAGTAGGGAAATTATTATAGTCTCCTAACTGATGTTTTCACTGACATTTTTGGTCCTGTCCTACTTCTACCTCGCCACCAGAATTATTGTGCTCTTATGTACCTGATTATGTCTTTGTTGGTTAAAATGCAATGGCTCTTCATTGCATAAGGAGTTCAAATTCCTTAGCATGGTATAAAAAATTCAGGACAACCACTTCTTCCTCTCTGGCTTGGCTTGAGTTGTTAGTGTAATCACTCGTCTACCCTAACACTCAATTTTTGGATCTCTACCTTAAAAAATAATAACATTCAGAGTAAGACTTTTGTTCAAAACCCTGCCCCAAATGGAATGATCCTTCTTGTATTTGATTGACCGGAAATTGTGAGGAGCAGACAGACGTAGTGAATATTATTTCTCTTCTTTATGCAGAATCGTGTGCGCTGTCTCCATAAGGAAGTCTCCGTACTGATGACAAACACCTTGCACATACATTTGTTCCATGGGTCCGACCCTAATTTCGTTTTCTTTTCTGGGTCTATAACACCTGTTTTCCACCTGGGGTGTCTATTCATTGTGTGTGTTCTTTTTACTTCTGAGTCTCCCAGGCAAGTTTAATCAAGCAGCAAATGCTAAAATGGGTTTCCCCAAAGTTTAAACACACTAATGGTTCATAGCATCTGTCTAACTTGGTGGAGCAATTTTTTTTTCATTCTAGCTGAGCAGATTCCAAGGAGTCTTCTTATAGTTTTCAGTTTGATTTCTCTGTTGTGATTTGCCTTAGCTATTTCCATTTGTTATTCTTTAAAGGAGGAAGGGATGTCAATTCAATAGTGAAAACTGTGAGCAGCATTCTGTAGGAGATACAGAAAGTCACAGAAAAGTCAAAATGATGAGTTGAAAACTGGATGTCACAAACTTAAAGAGTAAGTTTAAGTAGGGATAGAATGAAAATATGTTTTAGCCAATTTTTTTTTTAATTGGGGAATATTAGGGAACAGTGTGTTTTTCCAGGATGTCAAGTTGTTGATTTTTAATCTGGTTGTAGGTGTCGCAGCTCAGCTCCAAGTCAAGTTTTTTTTTCTTTTCTTTTTTAAATCTAGTTGTGGAGGGAGTAGCTCACTGGCCCATGTGGGACTCGAACCGGTGACCTTGGTGTTATGAGCATCGCACTCTAACCACTGAGCCAACCAGCTACTCAGGTCCAAGTCAAGTCATTGTTTTCAATCTAGTTGTGGAGGGCACAGCTCACTGGTCCATGTGGGAATCGAACCGGCAACCTTGTTGTTAAGAGCTCGTGCTCTAACCAACTGAGCCATCCAGCTGCCCCGTTTTAGTCAGTTTTATAATCTAGAAATCAATGAAAGGATCTCTCGAACTATGAGGATAATAAATGTCAGATTTTTGAGAGAAAGATGCCTTTAGGAATTTTTTTTTACAATGTTCTATTCCAGCAGGAATTAGCGTCTGCCCATCTTGATGGACGGCCTCCAACCTTTCTCCAGGCTTCTCCTGTAGCAGGAACTGTGGGTCTGAGATGAGATCAGATTTTTAAGTTGCTACTAAGTGAACATCATTTAGCATTTCCATTCTTCTAAAAGAGCTCATCAAGTAATTGCCTTCTAATAGCAGGCAAGCAGGATGACAAGCAGAATGAGGCACGATGAAGCTAATGAAAATTTAAAGTAAGTCCCCATTTTCTTTGGCTTGGAAAAAGCTTATGAAAGCAACGACACCACAGAAAGTGACAGTCCTCTTGAAATCTTTGGACAAAGACATGCAGAAGGCAAGATAAATCTTCTAGTTCCCTAAACCATAGCCTTTTCTCAAATTCATGGTACTAGTTCCTGGAATACTTTTTGTTTTTCTTTGTGCTAAGTGGCCTAAACCTGACAGATCCAAAGGCAAAAAGTCAGACATAAAGAGCCCTATATCTGCTTAAAATTGATTTTGTTTATAAGTAGGCATCTAATCCAAAGGTGCCTATGAAATTTTCCCAAAATCTATCTGCTTTTAGGTACTATATTAGTCCTGCATATTTCTGAACCTGTCTCAAGAGATTTTCTTCAGCTCTAAAAAAATTACTCACATTTATTAAGGGATGAAAGACATTTTCCTAGTTTGGGTTTACCCCAAATCAGATGGTGAAGCAGGGAAATAACTGTCTATTTTATTTGGGAGGTGCTTCCATAAAGCACGTGAGAAGATGTGGGGAAATTGAAGAGAAATGAAAAAAGCCAATGAAATGAGAATGACTGAGTAGGTTACTGTTGTGAGCGCCTGGAAGGGCCGTCATCACATTTCAGTCTCTTCCTGAAAGTCAAGGGGACATTAACCCCTCTGCAGGGGCCTACGTCCCTGCGTGGTACTCGTGATGCCAGTGGGGAACAAAGTCCTGACACACAGGTTCAGGTAGAGTGAGCAACACAGCTGTATTTGGGAGCCAATGTCCCTCCAGAGGCCAATGCTCTGGTAAGCACAGAAGGTTTTACAGAACAGAATAGAATTTAATAACAAACCAAGCCCCAGAGTCAATTCAGGTGGAGAAGCTCCCTGGTCCGGGAGAGGTGACTGGGCCCACGACAGGTCTGAAGCGAGCTGGTCTTGCGAGGAAGAATTTCAGAGAGTCCCCAGAGTATTGCCACTTGCACCTCACAGAGGACTCTGTCCGATCGTCCAGATGAACGCCTGGGAGGATCGTTCTGGAGTGTCGCGCTCAGAGCCTCGCAGAGGGTCTTAGCCGAGTGCCCAGTCGGACCACTCATAGCATGGCTCTGGAGTTCTGTTTTTATCCTCTTTTCCTTGGATTTGTTTACTTCTTAAGTGATAACCAGAAGTTGTTTGCCAGGAGTTGTTTACCTCTTAGGTGATAACCAGAAGTTGTTTTGCTGAACGTGTTTATCATTCAGTTTTGTTATGCTCAGTTTCACACAAAAACATGTTTTTTACTTCATGTATATACTCTAAACATAAACATGTTTACTTTCATTTTACTCTTATCAGTCTCACACATGTGCAGCGATAGTCCTGTCCCTACTAGTAAACAACTTGTTTTGCAAACCACAATCCAACATATATAATATATTTTATATGCTCTGTACCATTACCAGTGTGGACAATTGGTGCTCACTTTCTCTGGGGATCTTTTGAGAAACTATGTTGAGTGTACTTCAGTATTATCTCACCAATGTAATAGGAAACTGGGTTATTTATCCATCAACTCTCATCCCTCATTGGTGCAATTACTTGGCATTTTTGGTATACTTAGCATCTGAAATGAATAAGCTCATATGACATTGGAGAAAGCCCCCATTACAGAAACACTAAGAATTGAGATGTGTGAGCTCCATCTAATCTCCTAATCATCTCCCAAAGGCCCACCTCCAAATTCCATCACATTTGGGATTGAGTTTCAGCATATGAATTTTTGGAGGCACACAACCATTCAACCGATAGCATTCTGCCCCTAGCCTCCCAAAATGTATGTTCTTCTTACATACAAAATACATTAATTTCATCCCAACAAGCCCAAAGTCTTAACTTGTTCCAGCATCAACTCTAAAATCTAATGTCCAAAGTCTCATTTTAAATAACATTTAAATCAGAGACTTGAAGTATGATTTATCCTGAGGAAACATTCCTTTCCAGCTATGAATCTGTGAAACCAAACAAGTTATGTGCTTCCAAAATATACTGATGGGATAGATAGAGGATGGACATTCCCATTCCAAAAGAGAGAAATCGGAAAGACATGTTAAATCAAAACCTAAGGACAACCAATCACAAAAGGCTGTTATAAAGCAAAAGTCAACTGAGCAAATTTGATATTTGGCTTTATTAAGTGATTTATGAATTGAGCAGCATCCCATCTAGCAAATAAAAAGGGCGCTCTGAGGGGTTATATTAATATGAAATGGAAGGTTTTTACAGGTAGAAGGGTGGGGCAAGGGAACTATTAACAAAAGAAAAGAAAATATTATTTTTAGGCCTTGACATTTTTTGGGGGGGGCAAGGGGAAGGGTACAGCAAGGGCTTGTCATGCAGATTGCCTCTTCTTCCTATGGAGTGAGGGAAAAGGACCACATGACAGAATATGTCATTGAGCAGAAAATTCCAGACTGGTTGATTAAGATTATGTTTCTGGGAGAGGTTGAAACTACAGTTGGATCAGATACTAAATCTAGGTTTCGTATTGTGGGCTTTATAGCCTGAGTGACATCATTTTGGGCCTGTGATTTTCTCTTTAACAAAACCAAGTAGGCTTGCCCAAAGAAGGCAACTGCTTAAGCTGTAGCCAATCAAATAATATCCTTGCTCTGCTTCTGAATCTTCTGTATAAACTTTTCCCTCTAGACCCTGTCGATGGAGTGAGTCTAACTACCTCTGGTTTGGTGCTGCCTGATTCAAAATGATTTTATTCAAAGGAACTCTTAAAAATTTTAATATGACTCAGTTTATCTTTTAACAGAAGAAAGGAGTGACAAGTCCCCAAGAAAGTTGAAAACTGAATGGGGCAAATTCCAGTAGACCATACGTTTCAAGAATAATCCTCTCGACTCAATGTTCTGCCTTCCAGACCTTCAGAGAATGACAATGGCAACCCCACAGCTTGGCAGGGGCCCAACCCATGTCATGGCTCTCTGCTGGGGCCATGGCTCTCCCAGGTTGGGCTCCCATGCCCATGGCTCTGCCAGGTAGTCTCATCCTTTGAAACCAAGGTGAAGGTGGCCATTCCACCAAGCCTGTGCACTCTGGGCCTTTGATGGGCGTGGAGTGCTGGTGATCTTTGAATAGCTCTCAGGGTCTTTCGTTTATTGTTTTGAATAGAGCCTGGTTTCTGTAGAGATGGCTGATCCATACCAATCTGATCAAAAGGTCAGTTTGTCACACTCTTAGTGTTCATACGTTTTACAATATGGATAGATAGTCTGAGAATTTCCCAAATCTTTAAATTCTGCTTCCTTTTTGATCAACAATTCCACCTTTAAGTAATTTTTTCCCTTCTCATATTTTATTATAAGCAGTCGGGAGGAGCCAAGTCACACCTTCAATACTTGGTTTAGAAATCTCTTCAGCTAAATATGCTACTGTGTTTCCCTGAAAATAAGACCTAGCCAGATAATCAGCTCTAATGCATCTTTTGGAGCAAAAATTAATATAAGACCTGGTCATATAATATAATATAATATAATATAATATAATATAATATAATATAATATAATATAATATAATATAATACCGGATTTTATATTAATTTTTGCTCCAAAAGACGCATTAGAGCTGATTATCTGGCTAGGTCTTATTTTTGGGGAAACATGGTATTGTGCAGCTTGCAAGTTTTCCCTTGTACAAAACACGAGAACATGAACACAGTTCAGCCAAGTTCTTTGCCATTTACATAGCAAGGATTACCTTTCCTCCAATTTCCAATAATATGTTCCTCATTTCCATCTGAAACCTCATTAGTATGGCCTTTATGATACATGTATTTCTATCAACATTCAGTTAAGGATGAGTTAGGTATTCTCTAAGATTAAGTCTTTCTCTAGAGCTCTCCTATTTTTTTCTGAGCTCTCACCAGAATCGCCCTTAATGTTTTGTCTATTTATGACAATGTAAAACTGTTCTAGCATGAACTTGAAAATTCTTCTAGCATCAACCCATTACCCAGTTCCAAAGCTGCTCCCACATTTTTAGATATTTGTTAAAGCAACACCTCATTTCCTGGTACTAATTTCTGTCTTAGTTTGTTCAGGCTGCTATAACAGAATGCCAAGTACTGAGTGGCTTGTAAACATTTCTCACAGTTCTGGAGACTGAGAAGGCCAAGGTCAAGGCACCAGCATGGTCATGTTCTGGTGAGGACACTTTTCCTGGTTCATAGTCAGCATCTTCTTACTGTGTTCTCACATGGGGAAAGAGGCTAGGGATCTCTGTTATAATAATGTTAATTCCATTAATGATGGTTCCACCCACATGAACTAATCACTTTCCAAAGGCCCCAACTCCTAATACCATCAGCTTTGAGATTTAAGATTTGAACTTTGGGGGTCACAAACATTCAGACCATAAAGTATGCTTCCTTCTACTGCCCTTCCTTTACTCCCTGATATTATCAAATCTTCTTCCTCAGTTCTTCTCTCTTTTCATGCCACAAGACTCCCTGGTAATTTCATCAAAGCCATGATTTTCATTATCTCCTGATTTCTCTGAGAAATATATCATTAGCCCCGATGTTCCTCTGAGATCCAGACTCAAATATTCTGCACTTTATTGGATATTTTTATTTTAATATATCATTGGTTCTCCAAAACCATCAAGTCCAAAGATGAATTATCTTTATTCTCAAAAATGCCTTCTTTTGTGTTTCTTATCTGAGGGAGTGATCTCATCCAATTGCCAAAAATGGAACCATAATGGATTCTTCCTTCTTGTCACCTCCCACATTCCCAGTCAATAAAGTCTATGAATTTCATCTCAGTGGACTTGGTATCCCCTCACTAGTACATTCCTTATTGCTTTAATAAAGGGAATGTCATTTAGGCTATGTTCCTCCCAGGGAAAATAGTTGGCTTGTGGTTCTCTGAGTCCATTCTGACTTGCTCACCATTCTGAGCCTTCTGACCTTTTCCCCATTACCTGGCTGAGGTAGTTCTGTGTGTCATCCTCAGTGACTGCAAGCCATCATCATATCCAAGCTCTAAGGCACCCCAATGCCAAAGGAGAATAATCTTACATCAATAAACTTTCACTTCTCCAATCCAATACCCTAACTATTCCAACCCATGCTCCCATTTCCTGCATTATCCAGGGTGCTACAGCTTTTTTGTTGAATAAGCCATTTCTTCACATAAGACTATACTTCCCTGCTTAGGCTATGCTCATTATTGGTGTAGCTCATACATTCTAAACAGAGTAAAGTGGATTTTGAGGTACAGAGAAAACTTAGATATTACAGTTATTTGTGACCCTTTAAGAGACTAGAAAACATAAACATATATAGAGTACATCTGTGGTACTAAAATTTCATTGGGGTGAGTTTGATTAGGAGAGAAAATGTCTAAGAAGGTCCTTAGGTAGGTGATAATGAAAAAAGATTGAGAAACATTGGTCTAGATGCTATAGCATGGTTTCTCAACCCAAATACTATTGACATTTTGGGCTGGATAATCTTTATTGTGGGGGGCTGTCCTGTGCATTATAAGATGTTTAACAGGATCTCTGGTCTCTAGTCATTAGATGCTCATGGCATTTTCCTCCTGCCTCTCCGACTGTAACAACCCAAAAGGTCTCCAAACATTGCGGGGGTTCTAAAACTTTAGCACACATCAGAATTGCGTGAAGGCCTCGTTCAAACACAGATATCTGGGTTCTACTCCCCAATGCACCCTGAGAATTTGCTTTTCTAAATAATTTAAGTATGGGTGATTTTTTAGTGCTTATCCTATAGGATTGTTGTAAGGACTAAATGAAATAAAACTGAGAACAGCAAGTATAAAAGCCTTGAAGTTGGTGTTTGCATATTTGGTCAGGGAACAGAAGGGAGGCCAGTGGCTGAAGCAGAGTGAAACAGGGGGGAAGTAGAAGCAGATGAATTAAGGGCAGCAGTGAGGTGCCAATAGTGTAGCATACTGACCACAGTGAGACTTTAAATTTAATTCAGATTAATCAAGAGCCACTGGAGTGTTTTGACCTGATGAGTAACATAATCTAACTTACATTAGAAGGTTTCCCCTGTTTGTCAGTGTGGAGTGTACACTGAATGGAAGCATAGTAGAAGCAAGAAGACTACGTAAGAGGTTATTGCAACTCAGGAAGAGATGTTGGGGTTTGGGTTTATTGTGGAATTGGGGAGAAGTAGTCACCTCACGAAAATATCGCCAAATAACAGTTGGCAGGATATGGTGATGAACTGCATATGAGGAGAAAGAGAAGCATCAAGGGTCAAGAATGACCCCAAGGATTTTGGCTTGAACTGGAATATAAAATTACCATTTACTGAATCAGAGAATAATGATGAAAGAGGAGGTTTTTTGGGAGAAGATCAGGAGTTTAGTTTTAGACCTATTAAGTTGGAGGTATCTCAAATAATGATGTTGAGTAGGTGATTGGATATATGAATCTAGAGTTTAGGAGAGGGTCTGGACTAGAAATCTAAATACCCAGTTATATCCCCACAGATGATATTTAAATATCCGAGGCTGGAAGAGATTGCTTAAGAATGAGCACAGATAAAAAATGATCAGATCTGGGGGCTGAACCCTGTTGTACCAAAACTTTTTAGTGTAATTGGGAGCTAAGGTTATTATTAATAAAATGGATTATGAAGAATTGTTTAGCAAAATGATTAAAAAATACTCTAGTCAAATGTTCCCTGGTAAGATAATTGGGGCCAAAGCCAAAGAAAGTTATTATCCTCCGGCTTTGGAATTCACAGGGCTGCAGGGTAGAATTAGTGAAAAATTGAATTTGCATGTATATCCATAAGCTATAATAACTACCTCGGAAAACCAGTTATAGGAATTAGAAAACATCTAAGTCTGTTATTATTTTATTTGAAGAGGAGTTGAAATTTGTTTTATGCTGTACAAAGAACTAATCTGATGTATATTTCATGAGCCATGGTTTAGAGGGAACATTTCGTATTGGAATATATGAAAGCTTCTAATCAAACATTTATGTCAGCAAGAGTTTTCTTTTGTGGAAGAAAGTTAATGTGATCAAAAAGTGAAAAGGGCATAATAATGCCCTGACTATACTAATCCATTTTGAACAAGATAGACAGCAGGGAGCAGCCCCAGTAATGGAGAAATCTAGATAACTGGATTGAAGTCAAGAGCCTGGGCCATAGACATAGCCTTTGACCATGGCTTTCACGATGGACTGTTACTTCCATTCTCATAGTGAACTCTGAGCCTATCTGTTACACCTGCTTTGTAACACAGCACTTGTGAGTGGTTGCCTTTAAATATCTTCAGACACTTGTATATTCGAAACAATGGAGAAAACAGTGAAGTTTAGTTTAAATAATGTAGGATCTAAGACGACCAATTTCTGAAGGGGAGATAGGTACTTTAAAATGTATCCATTCACTTGGTATAACATATTTATTGTCAGCCTCTGTCTTTTTCAGCTATTCCAAGCTGATAACACTGACAGCTTCTGGCTATGGACTCATGTTCTCCCTGGAATGTGAATTAATTTTCACAGGACCTGTGCATGACTTTAAAACCTTCATCAAGGTTCTCCTTTCTCTGTCCTCTTCCATCTTCCACATGGCCCACTGGAGATTGGAATAATCTAACATTCTCATGACTACTGGGCTCTTGATTTCAACTTCTTTATCGCTGTACCACGATCCCTTCTCTGCTCCACTATGCTCTTTTCTGCTTATAGACTTGGGATCTGGGGCACAAAGTGTGAACTCTAGGTGTCTAAGTAGCTCAGGAGACTAAACATCTTCACCTCTTTTCCTCTTCCCACTTTTTTGGTCCAGTCCCCATGTCTGAGTATGGACCTAGGGTCCCTTCTCATTCAGTCTAAGCCCCCCTCCTCTCTAGACCTTGATCTTAATGTGTATCATTTGATTAGCTGGACCGGTTCCCCTGAGATTGGATCAGCCTTCTGCTTGGGAGATCTTAGCTTATATTTATAGATTTCATGTAAATCAACCATTTCTTGCTTGACAATCAAGTGTCTGATCCTACCTTCTTGATTGAAGACCGGGGGTTAATCAGTTCTAGAACCTCTATCGTGAGAGCTGGGTCCTACAGTGCTGTGTCTTGACCGCATGGGCATCCTCTCTGGAACAATCTGGGAATCTGTTCCCCAGACTTCTCCTTCTTGTTTGGAGCTCAGCGTTGTCCTTAATCCACCTCCTTCCCTCTCTCTCCACCTCCCATCTGGCACATTGCAGGTTTTCAATCATCTAGATATTAATGAGTTTACTGCATATGCTTTATGGAGTTAATAAAGTATAAAAACACTAACATTTGTTTATTATAAAAATCTGATTTTAACTAACACCAAAGTTTTACTTCCAGACTTAAGTTGAACACATCGTGGCTCAGGTTTACTTTCACTGATGTTGTGTCAATTTCATGAGCCGTTCTGAAGTCAGACACTTCTTTGTTTTCTTTTCCTTTGTCCTTTATTTAATTTATCTTTAGTGAGAATATTCCCACCCAGAGAGATAAGATATATGTTTACTTATAGTTCCTTCTGTTTGTTTAATTGCAGTAACATTGGTTTATAACATTATATAAGCTTCAGGCGTACATTATAATTCGATATCTGTAGACATTATAGCACGCTTACCACCAAAAGTCTAGTCTCAGTGTTGATTTAAGAATTATGATAAATCTTACAAGTATCCTCCACAAGGATGGATCAATGCACCTTTCCCCGCACTTCCTTCCAATCAAAAGTGAGCAGTTTTTATCTCATTCCCCCCAACCCCCCTTTAGCTTAGGTTTAAAACTGATTTTTATTGGTAAATTTAATTTTATATAACCTTGGTTCTATTACTGGCTCTCTGATCTGATTACTTTTAAAAGAGAATTGAGGCTACTCTGAAGACAGCCTGTCTGAATCAAACCACATTTGACCATTACACGATATATTTTAAGAGTGATAACATAATTTCTTTATAGCCTACTCCCAAAGTTATGTACTTCAGAAATACAGATACTTTGATATTCCTGGAAGTGAGAAAGCTCTGAGAATAGTTTGCCTATACTCTGACTCCCAGAGCCTTTAACATAATAATGATGCTTGCATTTATGTATTAATTTATTCATTACAAAATACTTCCATATATGTGTTTGTGTTTTTTCTGGCAGTCTAGAAAAATAAAAGAGCATGAACTTTGTAGTTAGACTTAACTCCTGATTAGCACCCTACCATTCGTGGAACTTGGTCAAGTTTCTTAATACTCGTATACCTGAGCTCATTTTCTCAATTCAAAAACGGGGAAGGGGTGTTACGTATTTAGAGAAGTTGGGAGGATTTAATCATGTAATGTATATACTACTCTTGGAACATGGTTGGCTCTCAAGTACATCCTGGCTTGATAGTACTCTTGGAAGAGCAAGAGGATTGGAATATAATCAGCATAAATAACTTGCAAGGGCCTTTTATATGTGTAATGGATAAGTATTTCCTCTTCACACAGTAGTACAAGAAATGTTATTTTGGTTCAGTTTTCTAGGTCAAATAAAATCTATCCCTTACTCTCTAAGGAGGTAAGAAATTAAATCTCACTCATGTGTTTCAGTGTCTTTGGTGGATTCCAAGTTTGGAGGGGGAAAGGAAATACGTGTGTATGTACTGAAAGATGTGGAAGGTTAATGGCCTTTGCTGTTCTTATAGCTCCTTTATTCTGGAAATCTACCTTCCATTTTTCCCTCTACCACCTGCCAAGCACTGATGCTCTCTGCAAGCTCAGAGTGTGTTCCCTGAAGATCCTGTTCATCGACCATAGGCATGGTGCCTGAAGAATTTGCTGATCATTTCTTGGCCTCCATGGGTGTCCCATGAGGGATTGCTATCAGGAACAATACCTGCACTCATGGTATCTCCCCAAACCCCTAGACTCTACTGTGCCTGGGGAAACATCTCTTTCACTGGTCTCCTTTCCCAGCATGAGTTTTTATCTTTATTTACTCCAAGAGTCTACCTCAAATTGAACCTATGGGGGAATTATCGTTCATACACAGCAGATTTTACTTTCAATTCTCAAATTGTTTGAGGTAGTGGAGTTCAGAAGCTGAGTACCAAGTTTGCTTACTGTTGAGGGAAAGAAAAGAGAACAATAACACTCATTCTTCTGAGCATCCTGCTTTAGCAAGAATAGTATATACATTAATGCAACATAATTCATCTTGCAATTATTTAGTTGTCCCATAACTCCTATGATGTAAGTTTTTCAGTGACCACTAAAAAAAAAGAGAGGTCCTGGCCTCCTACTCCATTAGGATCTCTTCCTTCCTAGATTGCAATACTGCTTCACTGTTGAGAGAGAAGAGGTTTCTCAGTGATTGGTAGTTCTGATCAAAGTCCACTGAGAAGGTATTCACTCGTCCCTTGATCTCAAAACATCCAGCATAAACATGCCTGATATCTCCTTAGACCTTCTCAGGACTGATTCCTATTACGACTCACATCCCTCTTCTTATTAGTCACCATCAGAAATTCAACTGCCCATGTCATCCATCGCTAGGACTCTTATAACTATACTGCTCCAACATTCTTCTTCATCTGCCTCCATTGTCTAACTCAATTTTCCTGTCCTTGCAGGCTTCCCAAACCCTTTCACTTTTGCCTTCTGCCATTGGAAAAAAATCCCTTTATCCTCATCCTATTTTTGCCCATTCCTATTCCCTTCATCTTTTTCTAGTAGAAACCTGGCCTTCCCTTCATGCCACTTACTCTCATTCGATCCTTTTAAGTGGAGGATGTGTTTTCTTTTTAGCATTCTTACCTCAGGACCTAGAAATGGGATAAATGTATTTCTCTTTACTCCCTCTCCCCCTTTTTTCTATTGATTCCAATAAAATAAAGTCTAGAAAATGTCATCTAATTTTAAGATGCCACCTGCCCTTCATCATTCCAGTCCAGGGGTCATGGGAACAATGATACTACCATACAAGAAGTCCTTAGCACTTATTTCAATGACAGGAAAAGAAAAAATATTTGCACTTAGATTGTCATAGGAGCTGAGCCTAAATTTAGATCAAGAATGTGTATGTCAATACAATATTTGGCAACCAAAATGATTTTTGAGTACAAAATGAACCACTTCTATTTCCATGAGCCTTTCCATCCCCTTTGGAACCAGCTTCTTGAACACTTCGATAAAAAAATATTAAATTGTCATTAAATTTACTCTGTTAACTACAGAACTTTGTTTATAGATGAACAAAGCAAACAAAAAGAACAAAGGAACAAAGCAGAAGAAGATTGTAAACAAGGGAAACAAATGATATTCTATATGTCCCATATTAAATATAGGGCCATGGGGAGGTCTGGTATTGAAATGTATATTATCATGAGTAATTTCTATCTGTTGAGAATATAGTTTGCTAAATATTGTCTAAGCACAAATCAACATATCCTTTTAAAAAATTGACTTTACTCTCTGAAGAGCAAAAATAATAATTTATAAAATACAATTGCCGTAGTGGTTCTGTTCTCTCAGTTGAAAATTAGAACATTAAAAAAAATTTTTTTGGTTATCGTTTGGTGTTTTGGTTGACTACAAATAATTTTTTTTTTTCACCTTGTCTTGTTCTGAGGGCTCATCGTTTTGTGGATTGATTATTTTCAAGACAGTTCCCCAGTAGACACTGGTTAAGATCTCAGCTTGGGTGAAATGAACAAGAAGCACGTTTTGCCACCAGCTGGAAGCCTGCGGTAATCAGCAAAGTCAGGTTCCTGTCACCGGGCACACGTCACCCAGATAATGAAAGCCACTTTTGTACACTGTGCACCATTTCCAGAAAGCATTAGCTAAAATTGACTAATCTTTGCTTTGCACATATTCTCTCAACCTGATGTTATTTTCTTGGGGAAAGATAAGGTGGTAGGATCAAAATGTTAGACTCAAAATGAGACGTTTTTCATAGTCAAAATCCTTAGGTCATTGCCATATTCAGAATTAAAGCATTTAAAAAGCCCGTTTTCATTCTGAGCTGCTCAATTTTAGTAACTGTTGCATGTTTCTTATCCCTGAACCAGCTGCCTACAGGAAATACAGGAACTTAATTATTGACAGACCAAATATTTGCATCCTGTGGAAACTAGAATATTCCATAATTAGCAAATATTTGTCCTAAAGCCAGATTTTACACTTAGTTGTAAATTGTATTTGAAAATAACAGTATAACTTTTTCAAACTATAATTGGGATCTTTTATTTTTTGAGGTCTGACCATACATTATTAGCTCTTTTTCCTTTTTAAACTGGTTATTCATTGCTGTCTTTTGCCATTTCTTCTCTCATATGCTATAAAATAACAGATTACAAACTGGTCAGGCACTATGTATTATTTTTCTTTTCATATATTCGTAATTTCTGTGCTATGTATTTATAAAAGGCCTCCAATTAACGTTATTCTGTGCACGAGGATCTTGTTTGAGAGTGTTCATGATCAGATTTTATTTTCTCTGGCTTAATCTGCCATTCTCTGCAAAAGGTAAACTTGCGTAGCATCTCATTTGGTGTAAGCAAGTTGATTTGCTTTACAGGAGCAGATTTCTCTAGGGAACTACAAACTATCATATGCCAGTGCTTTGAGAAATGTAAAATGCCATGAAAACAAAAAAAAACATTATTGATATATTTTCTGATAGCGTGACTCGAATTTTAAGAAATACTTCTGAGAAGTTCTTCCAAGACATTAGTATCATGGAAACAACTCTGCTTGATTGAAACTTTTCGTTATGGTTCTGATATATCAAAGCAAGGCTGTTGAAGATGGTTCCTATACCTGAGAGTGATAGAGGCTGGAGCCTTCTGTGCTTTCCCAGTGGTCAGTCCATTTCATAGCAGTGTTGTGAATAGGAATGGGATTGGTGGAAAGTACATGAGATTAAGAAACAAGTCAGTCACCAATTTATGCTGTCTAATCCCTTCCCCTTCTTTCTCATCCCCACTCCCCTCCCTTCTAGCCACCCTCAGTTTTTCCCTGTATCTCTGAGACCATTTCTGGTTACTAGGCTCATTTATTCAGACCTTTAGATTCCACATATCAGTGAGATCATATGGTATTTGTCTTTCTCCAACTGACCTATTTAACTTAGTATAATGTCCTCTAGGTCCATCCATGTTGTTGCAAATGGTAAGATTCCATTCTTTATAGCCAAGGAATAATGCGTTGTATAAATGTACCACAGTTTCTTAATCCAGTCATTTACTGATGGGCATTTTGGTTGTTTCCAAGTTTTGGCTATTGTGAATAGTGCTGCACTAAACATAGGGGTGCATATATTTTTTTGAATTAGCATCTTGGATTTCTCTGGATAGATACTTAAGAGTGAAATTGCTGGGTCATAAGGTAGTTCCATTTCCAGTTTTTTGAGAAAACTCCGTACTGATTTCCATAGTGGCTGCACCAATCTACATAAATTGATAACTACAATATTGCTACAGGGATATGAAAGACAGTTTGGGGAGTGTAATCAGTAATGTTGTAAAGATTTTGTAAGGTGTCAGATGGGAAGGAACATGGATTATTAGGGAGACCACTCCATGGACGATGTAGATGCCTGACCACTGCACTGTACACCTGAAGCTGAAGCTGAATAATATTGTGTGTCAACTATAATTTAATATATATAGTCACGGGATATGGAGTACAGCATAGGGAACGGAGTCAATGGAATTCTAATAGATATACACGATGTCAGAGGGGCAATAGATTGGGGGAGAGGGGTTATCACTTTGTGAGGGGTGAAATGTCTAACTATTGCATTGTTTCGTACACCTGAAATGAATAAAAAATGAAAAAAAAAAAAGATAAAACAATAAAGCTTCTTAAAAAAAAAAAGAAACAAGTCAGAGGTCAGTCCCTGCTCTGTTACCTTTCTCTTACATAACTGGGTAAATCATTGAGCCTGTTTGAAATGCAGTTTCCATATCTGTAAAATGAGGATGAATATATTTGCTTCACCCAGCTTTTGGAATGAACAATAATCATGAATTTTAAAATGCTACACAAAGTTGGTTATTACTAAGATTTATTCATTGATGTATTGTTTCTGATCAGAGAGACATGCATCCAAACTGCACTGTTTTACAATTATTTTCACTAAGCTGCATTTGGTTTTATTCCATTAGAAAAATTTGAAGGATATTATAAGAAAATCAAAACTATTTTCTATTTGCTTTACTATAAAAAAGTTATTGAGGAAATTGTTTATATCTCACATAGTATCTTTTTTTATGAAGACCTAGAGATGTGACACACATTTCTCAAAATATCTGGGTTTCTTTTAAACAGTTTTCTATTTTTATTTTTTTTAAGTCATATAACTGTATTTTGCTCTTCACACCAGCTTCTAGGCAGCTCTGTGTTACATCCATGGCTTATTTCTAACAAAATATATACGACTTTATGATATGTATTTTAATTTCACCACTATCTTTAACTTATTTCTAACTATAGTTTCCTTTTCTTCATAATTTCCTCAGTCTTCCCTCTTAATGTGCTATATGTATTTTGAAAGGTGCATGAATTTTGGAATGAGGTGATATATAAATATAAAAAAAAAACAATTTCTTTTACAAGATAAGACATTTGAAATAGATAATAATAATTGGTAGCATATATTGAACAGTTACTATAGGCTATGCCCTATGATAAGCAATATGTAAATAATATCTAATTTATTCTTCACCATGGAAAAGGTGTTGTTTCTTATATTTTTACAAATGAAGAAACAGGCTTAGAGACTTTAATTGGCTTTTCTAGTGGTTCTCCACTGATAAATGGAGGGGGCTGAATTCCAACATAGATTTAGCTGACTCCAAAATTCATGCTGATTAGTCATGACACTCTACTGACTTTTAATGTTAATTATAAATATGTAACAAATGACAATTATTCTTGTAAAATTTCAGAGGTTTTTGATGTAGTAGAGCATTTAAGTTTTACCAAGAGTGTACACAATTTAAAAAATGTTAGGTTTTAAAAAATTCTATTATTCACATCTTCGCTTGAAAATTTGATAGAGCAAATATTTTGCTACATCTTGCCTTTACTGCCATGAATGATATGAAGGTCTGTCTCCATATGTGACTTTGTATAATGCCCAAGAGAAATTCATACCTCTTAATGGAGAAACATGTCCAACAATCCTTTTATAGAATGTAGCAAATACTTTCCAGCAATCTTCTGTTGTGCTTTGTTCCTTCAAGCTGTACTGTAAATGCCTTTGCTCTTTCTTTTCATGACGTTCAAATGTCATTACTTACTGCCATATCTTTCAGATTTGTTTTAAAGATTCTGTTTAGTCCCCTTTCCTTTTGGCATATGGTAACTGCCCTTAAACAGTCTGTTTCTTTCCAATTTCATAGACATGGTTGTAAAAAAGGTTGAGGAAATGTAGGCCATGAGGAAAGGTAGTTGATAAAAAATGGTTAACAGCCAGCTCTTGGCTGAAGTAGTGGGAACATGATATTTGATACAGAATAAGGAAAGCTTTATGGAGTTAATAACTTCTGAACTGGGTTCTCATTGAGGGGAGTAGGCATTGTGAGAGTGGGGTGCTTATCCTGGAAGACTTTTTTCTCTCCTGCAAAGCTCTATGAAACCCCACTACAGCCACAGAACAGGTTTTTCTCACAACAGAGAAAAACAGTGTCCAGAAAACCTGGAAAATGCAGTCCAGTTAGAGAAGTCATTTCCAGAAAAATTGGTAACTGAGGCAGTTGTTTTTAAGGGAATTAAAGGAGACAAGATCTCCATCACTTTAGTTTTTTTAAAAGATCTATGTAGTAAATAATAGGATTGCGAACAGCTGGAACTATAAACACATAATTCTTAAAAACTCTTACAGTTATGATTTTGAGCATTATACGCAGGAAGAATGAAATGCCTTTGCAACGGTGTTATCATTCCAGTGTAGACATGCGTGGGACAAGAATCAAGATAGAACACAAAAGAGGATCTTCCAAGGATGCCAAATCAGACCATGAAAAAAAGGTGATGAGAAGGGAAACCAGCAGGGTAATTTATAAACCCTTATTGAAGTACATTTGGAAGTGAATCTCACAATTATGTCTTTTATTTGTTATAATTTGTTTTTGGTCAGGGCCATTTTAGCCATTATGTAATATAGGAACAATTCCTATGGCTATAAACATTCAGAAGGTCTACAAATATATTTGCAATCTGAAAAATGACTTATTAGTTCAGGAATATGAGAAAAACCCTTCAAATAAAAAAGAATTAATACTTAATGAAATGTCAACAAAGCATTATATTACTCAGCTGCAACTTGACTCAATTATTATATCTTAGGATAGAGGTTAAATAACAAGGAAAAATATTTGTTCCAAAATAGACAAAATAATGAAAATACTTTCTAAAACTTTTAGAGTAAAACTATTCTTAATGTGTGATGTGAATGTTTACAAATATGCTTGATATGGTATGCAGGGAGATCTTTAAAATAACGAAGGTTAAAATGAGGAAGGTTGCATTAAAACCATTCAGACTAAATTTATGTACATGTATGTTTAAATTTTCTATTGCTATGTAATATATAATAAATTGCCACATGTTTAGCAGATTAAAGCAAGACCCATTTATTATTTCACAGTTTCCCTATGTTAGGACTCAGAGCATGGGATAGTTGGGTCCTTTGTTAAGGGTGTAACCAGGTTGAAATCAAGTTGTTGGTTGGGTCTGTGATCTTATCTGGAGAGTTAATTAATTCAGTTGGCTAAGTTGGAGTCATCATGGAAGTGACATCCATCATCTTTATCATATTATGTAATCTAGTTAAGAGAATGGCATCCCATTACCTTTGCTACATTCTGTTGGTAAGAAGCAAGTCACACATCCTGCCCACACACAAGGTGGAGGGATTATGCAAGTGCGGAGTGGACCTTTCACCCTAAAGTGACTTACCGGGGTCACCTTAGGATGTGTCTGCCACGATGTTTAAATTTAACTTTTTCTTTTTCAAGATTTTGTTCTCTAGTATGGGTTCAGTTATTGCCAATTATTTCTTTAGTTGTTTTTATAAAGTTCTGAAATAAACAACTCTCCTACCTATGTTAACGGTGGGTATTAGAGCAAGTTTGGCGCATATTAGGTGTAGAATTAATGAACTGCAGAGAAGATTCTTTTGAATAGAGGAGACAAAAGAGATACAAAACTGAGTTCAGAGAAAGATGTCTTCCTGTTGGATGTGTCTCTTGTTCCCCAAGCACTCATGCTCCATGTGTTCCAAGAAAATTCTTGGTAAACTTTAATTGGGAGTTTTGCCTGAAGTCATATAGCAGGTTCAAAGGGTTAAGCTAAGAGTCAAGAAGACTAAGAAAAAGGCATCAGTTGGACTGAAAGTGATATTACATATTGGTTTTAAGCTTATTCTGGTAAGCTTGGTCACCAGAAATATCTATCTTCCTTCTACTCATGTCTTCTCTATTCCTGTTTTTTTTTTTTTTTTAATTAATTAAATTTATTTCATTTATTTTATCTCCTCAAGTCCCTATCTCTTCCACTTTTTGTCTTTCTTACTCATAACCTTTCTAAAGTTTGGCATTCATTTTATCATTTTAACTCTTTCTCATACTTTGTGTCTTAATCTGTCAAGGCTGCTATAACAAAATACCATAAAGTGAGAGGCTTATAAACAACAAGCATTAATTTTACAAACTTCTAGTGTTTGGGAAGCCCAATATCAAGACATCAGTAGGTTCGATGTGTGGTGAAAGACTATTTTCTGGTTCATAGGTGGATGGGGCCATCTTCTCACTTTGTCCTCACATGGTGAAAGGGGTGAGGGATCTCCCTGGGGCTTCTTCAATGAGGGTATTAATCCCATTTATGGTTCCACCCTCATGACCTAATATCCTCCCAAAGGCCCCACTTCCAAACATCATATTGAGGATTAGGTCTCAACATATGAATTTTGAAATGATACAAATATTCCCTTCACAGCATTGTATTATCTCATCTTTTCAAGATTATTGCTTTCTTACATCAATAGTGAGTGAGAGTGAGTACATGTGTGCATATGTGTGTGTATGCATGCCTGTGTAAATGCATGCTTCCATGTCTGTGCATAAACTTGGTGTGTTACAAGTAGATGTCCTTATATTTGCATGGTTGAGCTTATATGTCTGCTTTCACTCTGAGATGGAGGAGTCGGGGTCACCTGACTCATGGTTGGAACAAGTCATTCTTGGTACCTACCTGCCTTTGAAAAGAGTCTTACAACTGGATCCGGGGCTTCATTGGAGAGGCCTTGCTTATAGTTAGGAATTCACATAATTCCTAACTATAGAACAGGATTCCTGAGGATGAAGTGAAATTTGGTGAGTCTCAGAAACAATGGGAAGGTGGTTTCCTTGGATGAGATTCTTGAAAGACACAGGTTTTGCGGGGCAGAACAGCATAACAAAACTTTAAATTGATGGTGAGAACAGCTAGATGGTAGGGTCTGTGGGTGATATTATTAGTTTGAACCTATCACTTTTGGACTCAAGCTATGAAGCAATCCTTTATGATAGTTAGTTCTATTTACTGGCACCATAAAACATTGAAATGACTATATATGTTCATGGCTTCCAGTTAAAATTCCTACTCTGAAGAAATAAGCTATGTATATTTAGAAAATAGCTGCTTCTCTGTAGGAGTGCTTTATACCACAACCATGTGAAGAAATTTAAAATTCAGTATATTTTGGTGTCAGAGCAAATAAAGCCACATTTTTAATGCGTGAAAATTTCTAGTCTTCTCCATTTTTATTTTCTACCAATTATTGCAGATGCTTGAGCAAGCCTCCTCAGCTGAAAATTGGTGGATAGAGAACTAGCCACATGGAGTGTTCATATGATTTTTTGCCATCTGTCTTTAAATATAACACTCTAACATGTGTTTCTAAGAAGCATAACAAAAAAATATCCACCTGAAATCATTAATCAAGCTTATGTCTACATTCTCCAAGCATGCAGATTATGGAAAGATCAAGAACTAACGAGGGAAGAAGCTGGTTTACATGAGGAAAAGATATGAATATTATAAAAGAAAAAGAAAAGTAAAAGAGAGTAGGTAATTAATTGAATAGCAGGAAGGAGATGGACAATTTCCAAGAACAATATATTCCTCCCACTCTAAAGCTGGAGAGCTTAATTTCCTCTTTCATAATTACTGGGAGAAACTTTTCAGAGCTAATAAATTGTATTAGTTCAGTTAAAAAAAATCATTATACTGGACTTACATAAATCTAATGATAGTTTTAACCCTTTATTATTATTTCATATTTCATAACCCTTTATTAAATTTCATATTCTTAGGTGCTATATAAATTAAATTATACTATATTTTAAATAAACCTTCACAAATAGATTAGAATTGCTCTACTTTTGTTGCTAAATTTGGAGTGAATTAGAAGAACTTTAGAATGCATTAAAATTGACATTATACATATAGAATCACCTTTTGCATATATTTAAAAATTGATTTAATCAAATTTGAGCTAAAGGAGACTCTATGAACTGATTTGAGAAAAGCAGTTCCATCCTGGACCATCAAAAAGTAAGCAGGATTCAAAATTAATTAAGCTCCACTCTTACTTGTAGGGAGATATCTAATTAGTAGTCTCTTCTTAGAGAGTGTAATATTGTGTCATCAAATTTCAGTTCCTTCTTAATATGTTTTGGATATAGACATTCAATTAAGGAAATCCATGTCCAAAATCTTCATTTAAGAGAGTAGATTTGTATCTCTCAAACTAAGTGTGATTTTGGAAACTCCCCAATCCCGTTTCAGTTTCTAAGGGAACATTACAATTAAGCAATTTACAGGCTAGATAACACTTTTTTTAAGGCAGAAAGTGCTTCCTCTATACCAATACTTTACTTTTTCAAGACTCATTAGAGGACATAAATGGTAAATCTGCATATTATTACCTAGACAGAAGTTGGTATAGAGAACAAAGGTATTATCTTATTTGAGTTGTCTTCATATTTTAGAACATTTTATCTGTGACTAGAGAATAAATGCAGAAGCTTAGCTTAGCTTAGACATTTTTATTATTATTATTATTATTAGTTTCAGGTGTACAAAACCATGTAATAGTTAGACATTTACACCCCTCACAAAGTGATAACCCCCTCTGCCAATCTACTACCCTTCTGACATCGTATATAGCTGTTACAATTCCATTGACTCTATTCCCTATGCTGTAGTCCACATCCTGTGTGTGTGTGTGTGTGTGTGTGTGTGTGTGTGTGTGTGTATAGTTACATTTAACAGTTCATGGACTGTGTAGATGTCTGACCACTGCGCTTGACTCAGACATTTACGATGGCATGAGAGGATATGTAAAACTAAGTGTAATAGCAATACTATCACTGTTGTTGAAAGGAGAAAACCACACACATAAAGCCATTAGAATTTGAAACTGAAGATAAATCGAGTTTATCGATTTATCTTGCAAGACTGTTAAGTTGGAAGACTGATGATCTATCAAGACTCGAAGTCAACTATTCAATGACTAGGTGTCACTGAGAGAAATACTTCTAGCCCGAGAAAATATACGGGGAAAGATATTTTATATAAAAACTCTATATAACACCAAAAAATAAGTCATAAATTGAGTCAGGAGCAAATGGAAAATTGTGATGAGTTTCTTCACTAAATTAAACTGACTTTAAAAAAAAAATGAATTAACTTCCTAATATTAAAGTAGCCTTCAAATTGATAAACTGGGAAACATTAGAATACTGGTTGGGAAAATATCTGAAATTATCCCAGATTAGACAGAACCAATTTAAATAAACTCTGTAAATCCTCTTATTGGGCCTTTTCAAAATTTAGACTATTACTATAGTTTTTATGTTTGCTATGAAAACAGCTAAGTCCAGTTTTCTGTTTCTTGGAGTGTTTTTAATTGATGCCACAAAGATGAGGGGTAGACTTCTTCCATTTATAAAAGTTATGAATGGGAATATGCTTTTCAATTTTTGATTCAATATGGAAGAAGGAGGGAGAAATAATTTTAAGTAAATGACAGTAATTATTATCTTGCTTAAATGAGACAGTATTATGAAGGAGAAATAATAATGATTTTTGGGGTGAGATTAAATTAGCTATGTGGATTTACAAGTTGAACTCTGTGCTTCTCAATTTCTTTATTGTAAAATAAGGATAATAACACTTAATTGGATAGGTTGGTGTGATGTGACTAGAGTTTGCAAAAATCATCATGTGAAAATGATATTGATTGTTTTTGTTATTGAGATATATGATTTTCTGGAGTTTATTGGAGAAAATTAAAGGTGATTCTTCTGGATACCTTGGAAATTATAGACAAAGAAAATCCACAATTGGGTCTTATTCTTTGTCTGAATAAAGATGAATGGTTAAAATTTACAGTGAGCAATGGAGTTTGGTACACTTTGTTTTATGGGCATCTTGTTATTTGGGCCATTCTGTCATGTGGTTCACATTATATTGCCCTGTCTGTTAATGTGGTGTAGCAGCAAGGGGCTATGTTGTAAGTGGCCACAGAATCTGGGTGTCGAATACGCATTCACCATGCAAACTGAGATGGAGTTGAGGCAGCAAAACACTATTTATTAAGTGAGGCAATACGTAAGATAGACAGAATAAAGCAAAGTAAGACAAAGAGCAACAGTGAGTTGTCACCACCCGAAGAGTGTTTCCAAGGCGCTGGGGAACCCAGACAGCGTCTTGGCTTCAGGTGTGTCCGGCGAGCATCCCCACAGGAGAGTTCCGACTAGGGCTCCCCGAGGAAACTAATTAAATAGGGTTTTTTTCCAATAGATTACCAGTCGGGAAAGAATGCTAGGCTATAACGATTACAATCAGCAAGCATGGGGACAATGAATCACAAGTTTCAGGATAATTATCTAGGGTAGAAGGCAGGGGGACATGATTCCAGCAGTTTAACAATGTACAGGAGGTACTATGGCCATAGGGCAACTTACATGATCCTATTCATGTGTTCCACTGGCGGGTCAGCTATTGTTCAACCCAGGGGGCTGGCGAGGCCTTCCCGAGTTTACTCCTGCTGACGTGGGAGTCAATGTCCGGGTGCCACCTGGACAGAGCGTTCCCCTGAGGCAACAAGTGGAAGGCACAAAGGCGCACCTAAGTCATATTATATTTACTTTACACGTGGTTGGGAAACTTAGCTAAGACTTTTTCTAGCAGGCAGGTAGAGTATGAGGTAAATCTCCACATTTATAGCATAACCTTGGGACAAATTTAATAGAATTATTCTATCATGGCACATATTGGAAGCTTCTGGTATAATGTAAAAAAGATACAAATATTGAAAGATGGTACTTCCCATTTTATTTGTCACAGTGGATACATAGAGGGATAGTAGCATAAGAAGGAAATCTAATATGCCATGCCATCAAATGAGAAGATCTAAGACGTTGGTGTGACTTTAGGGAAAAAAGATGAAGGAGGCTGTTTAGCCTGGTTCAATTTCCAGCAGTGGTTGTTTTTCTAGGTATGGCAAAGTAGTTCCCTTTGTGGTTCAGCTAGTACATTAGGGAACTAAATTAGAGTTTGGAATCAACCCCCACCTAATAAGTAAAGTATTTCTCTCCCTCATCTTGTTCTTTCTGCATACACGTCACTAGGGATATTTTATGGAGGGATGCCTGGTTAAAAATAGATTGTGGGTTTGAGATCTTAGGTTCCTTATGTCTCTGTCTACATATTTATATAGATACATTACTTATCCATAAAATAGGGTTTATAATGTCTATTTAACTTCTTTTCTTACCTTACCTAATTGAGTGAGACTTGTATGTTGAAGGGGTTTTGAAATAATTGATTATTCAATACAAGCCTAAAGTCACTAGCAAGAACTTTTGTGAAAATGCTATAAAGAATAAGATAGAAAGAAGCCCTCTTTCACCATTCCCTAGCCCTTTGTTTATTCCTTTTTGCTTTTCTTTTAAAATAAGAGGAATAGGAAATGAATTTATATTAAATATGTTTGTCTTTTTAAAGCTTGCTTTCCTTGTGGCTTCAGTGACAACAATTCAACTGAAGAGTTGCAAGACAATATGTGCAATGGATAAGAGCAGGGATTCTGGAGCCAGGCTGTTGAATTTGAGCCTTGCCTCTGCCATTTACTCTGACCCTTGACAAATCATATAGCATCTCTGCTCCACAGTTTCCTTTATACCAAATGGGGATGATTCCATAGAGTTCTTGTTGAGGATTAACTGAATTATTTCATGTGTAGCACTAAGAATAGTGCCTGACACTTTCTAAATTCTCAGAAATTATCAGCTATTTTTTCTTCTTTTTAATCTTATTACTAGAAAGGTAGCCGTTTCTTTTCCCAGGAAATTTAAGACAACCCCTAACTGATTTTTGTACTTGTAGGGAGAATGTGGAAGGATATTTGATAGTTGCTTAATATATGAGGTACCAGTGCCTTCTTCTCCAGAATTACTGCATTTTGACTCAATAAATTAAGATTTTTCTCCACATTTGTATTGCATCTGATGATGAGTTCAGCTTTGGTGGGAGGTTTAAAGGTTATGTTAGAATTTGTTCTATGTGACAAACTAAAATCAATTTAATCAAAGGAGCCTGTCATAGCAAGAGATTGCAACAGCTAGTGTGGTATTGGATGCGGAACATGAATAAGGAGTACATAATTCCATGATACTTTTTCTCCTCCTGGTGCCTAAGTATATTGTGTAATGACTATGAATTATTCTCTGTAACAAAGAATTGAGGTTATTAAACATTCTTCCCTTCAGCTGGAAAGTCACAGCTTTAGGTTCCTTATTGATATGGTGCCTGGCAGAAAGAATTAAAGCTTTAAAATTAAGCAAATCAGTTACACTTTTGACTGACAGATTGCACCTTGGGTGAGAAATTCTCCTGTACCTCTCCTTTTGTTTTCCCTACCTTCCCTCTTATGGCTTATGTGCCTCACAAATTATGCACATAATTTAAAGACAATAAATACTCAATAAATAAGAAATTTGTATTACTTTACTTTGCTTATAGAATTAAAACAATATTGTTATTCATTTATTTCACCAATAAATATTTATTGTGGTCATTCTTGTAACCATTAGAATATAGTGGTGAACAAGAACAAGGCTTCCTTACAAGGAAGTGAGATTGAAGACATACATATAAAGAATGATAATTTCAGAAAGCGATCAATTTTGTGAAAGAAGTTAAACAGGACAATGTGATAAAGAAAATAGGATGGGGCAAGAGAGAAACAGATAGGCTGGATATTGTCTTCAAAGAAAACTCCAATAATACCAAAAGATAGAACATGTACAGGCTATATTCTTTGACTACTGAAAGTTAATGATTACAACAAACTGCAAATTAAAATTAAGGAAAAAAAAATTTCTCTTAAGTCATGAAAATAACTGTAAGGATAAATAGGAAAATCAAAATTGTGATTACAGAATGCATAGAAAGTAATGAAAATAACAAGCCCACTTATAAGATGCTGCCAAAACTATATTCAGAGGTATATTCATGGCCTTTAAAACTTAACTACTTAAAAGGAAGGAGGAAAATTGCACAAGAAAAATGAAAAAGATACTAAGGTAATTGAATGGGAAAAAGGATGGTTTTGCAACAAAAGTAATGGATTAAAAAAAAAAATCCTCAATTCACATTTTGTTCTATACCTAAAAAAATAACTTGAAGTGGATCATAGGCCAAAAATTTAAAAACCTAAAGCCACAAAACTTCTGAAAAAAGTCGAATAGCTCCATAGACATATACATAAACAAAAATGTATCAAATTGTAAAACTAAAATACGTGCAGTTTATTCTATCTCAATTTTACCCCCAACAAAGCTGTAAGAAAACACTTTAGAGTAGAAAAACGGAAAAAGAAAGAAGATATTATACAAAAATATTCTAAAGTGTATTGTGTATAAAAGTATTATATTTTATATATATTTATTAGAATTAGAAAATTAATACCCAAGTGAAACCTGGCTTAAATTTTCTGAAATGGCCAAAAGTAGAAAAAATAGAAAACTGATCCTGAAAGGAAAATAAATAACTCAAAGAGGGCTGAAACTTCTTAATCTATACTTCAATGTAAACTAGATGAATCTTTATTAGACTAAGTTAATAATGTTAATTCCATTCCTCTTGGCTTTTTCTTCTAAGATTTTTATTAAAATATAGCTAACATAGAATATTACATTAATTTCAGGTGTACACAATAGTTATTCAACATTTATACACCTGAAGAAGTGATCACCGTAAGTCCAGCAACCATCTAACACCATACTGTACTGTCACAATATAATTGATTATATTTCACATGCTATACATTACATCCATGACTTACTTGTTTTATACCTGGAGATTTGAACATCTTATTCCCCTTCACATTTTCCCTCCTTTGAAAATTTTTTTCAATTACAGTTGACATTCAATATTATTTTGTATTAATTTCAGGTGTACAGCATCGTGGTTAGACATTTGTATAATTTAAGAAGTGATCCCTCATACTATTCTAGTACCTACCTAGCACTATACATAGTTATTATCATATCATTGACTACATTCCCTATGCTTAATTTTACATACCCATGACTATTTTGTAACTACCAGTTTGTACTTCTTAATGCCTTCACCTTTTTCACCCTGTTTTCCAACCCACTCCCATCTATCACCCCAATAAATCTAGTACCCATCTGACAGCATACATAGTTATTACAGTATTATTGACTATATTACTTAAATGCTATACCCTACACCCCCAAGACTACTTTGTAACAACAAATTTCTACTTCTTAGTCCTAGCCCCTTTTTCACCCATTCCCAACCCCATACCATTGGCAACTGTCAAAATGTTCTCTATATCTATGAGTTTATTTCTGTTTTGTTTGCTTGTTTATTTTGTTCTTTAGATTCCACATATAAGTGAAATCACACTGCATCTTATTTCATTGTCTGACATACTTCACTCAGCACAATACCTTTTAGGTCTATCCATGCCACCGTAGATGGCAAGAACCCATTCCCTTCCATGACCAAGCAATATTCCATTGTATATATGTACCACTATTCTTTATCCATTAGTTCATTTACAGACACCCAGGTTACCTCCACATCTTGGCTATTGTAAACAATGCTGCAATGAACATATGTATGCACACATCCCTTCAAAGTCGTGTTTTGGGTTTCTTTGTGTAAATACCAGGAATGTGATTACTGGATCCTTCTTTGTCAGTTGTTATAGCCTTTGTTTTAAAATTTATTTTGTGGTATAAGTATTGCCACCACAGCTTTGTGTGTGTGTCTGTGTTTCCATTTTCATGAAATATCATTTTTCCATCCCTTTACTTTCAGTCTGTGTGTATCTTTTGATCTGAAGTGTGTCTCTTGTAGGCAGCATAGGGTTTTGTTTTCTTATTCATTCAGACCCCCATCTTTTGATTGGAGCATTTAATCCATTTACATTTAAAGTAATTGTGATAGATATGTAGTTATTGCCATTTTATTATATATTACGTAATATATATTATATATCTATATAGATGTAGATAGATATATATTATCATATATATAATATCATATATATATATACATATACACACACACACACACATATATATATATATATATATATATATATATATATATATATATATATATATATATATCTTAAAGAAGTCCCTCTGAGATTTCTTGTAATATTGGTTTAGTGATGATGAATTCCTTTGGCTTTTTCTTGTCTGGGAATCTCTTTATCTGTCCTTAGATTCAAAATGATAACTTTGTTGGATAGAATAATCTTGGTTGTAGGTCCTTGCTCTTCATCACTTTGAATATTTCCTGACAGACCCTTCTGGCCTGAAAAGCTTCTGTTGAGAAATCAGCTGACAGTCTTATGGGAGCTCTCTTGTAAGTAACTAACTGCTTTTCTCTTGCTGCTCTGTAAGAGTCTCTCTTTGTCTTTAACCTCTGGCATTTTAATTATGATGTGTCGTGATTTGGGCCTCTTTAGGTTCATCTTGTTTGGGACTCTGTGCTTTCTGGACTTGTATGTCCATTTCCTTTGCCAGGCTAGGAAGGTTTTCAGTCATTATTTCTTCAAATAGGTTCTCAATCCCTTGCTTTCTCTCTTTTCCTTCTCGTACCCCTATGATGCAAATACTGGCAGGCTTGATATTGTCCCAGAGGCCCCTTAAACTGCCTTAATTTTTTGGAGTCTTTTCTTTTTGCTGTTCTGCTTAGGTGTTTTCTACTACCTTATTTTCTAAATCACTGATTTGATCCTCTGCTTCATCTAATCTACTGTCAATTCCCTTTAATGTATTCTTCATTTCAGTTATTGTATTCTTTATTTCTAACTGGTTCTTTTTTTATGTTTCTATCTCCCTTTTTATGTTTCTTATGTCTTTGCCGAAGTTCTCCCTAAGAACTTGAGCAGCCTTATAACAAGTATTTTGAACTTTGTGTCTGGTAGATTGCTTGTCTCCAGTTAGTTTAGTTGTTGTTGTTGTTGTTGTTGTTTTCCTGGAGCTTTGTTCCGTTCTTTTATTTGGGATATGTTTCTTTGTCTCCCCATTTTGGCTGCCTCCCTGTTTTGTTTCTATGTAGGGCTGCTGTGCCTCCTAGTCTTAGTAGAGTGGCCTTATGTAGTAGGTGTCCTGTGGAACCCAGTGGTGCAATCTCCCTGGTCACCAGAGTCGGATGCTCCAGGTGTGTCCCTTGTGTGGGTTCTGTGTACCTGCCTATTGTAGTTGATTACTGGTTGCTGTTTACATGTCAATGGGAGGGATTGACCTCATGCTAATTAGTTGTGAGGACTGACCTTTGGGCTGATTTGTTGCGAGGACAGGCCCTGACTATAGTGGAAGAGCTGTTGTGCAGGGGCTGACCCTACAGAGCAGTGTTCACTTTAGTGGGGCTGTGTTGCCTGACCAGTCTGTCCTTTGGGTGTGTCATCCTTGGAGATGGCCGGATAAATCTCCAGCCCAGTCTGAAGCTGGCCATTAGGTCTGCCAGTCGTGGGCCTCCTGGGAGGGGACCTGCTGCAGGTCAAGTTCAGCAGTAGTCTGTGCCCTGCCCAGGGCCACCTGGCATGAGCCACAAAGCAATCCATAGATGGCCACCATCTGCTCTGTGCTCAGAGATTACTTGAGAGCCCAAGCCATGAGCCAAAACTGGCTGTCACTAGTGCGGAGCTTAGGGATGCTCAGCCACAGGTACGGGACATGCAGAAGCCACATGCTGCTTGTTTGGATTGTGTAAACCTTTGCATAATTTAGGAAAGTCCACAGCTTGAGCCAAGGCAGGCTGTTTATATGAAAAAGCCACTGGAAGAAGCTTGGGTATGCCCCAAATTTGGGTGGGGCATGGTCTCAGGGAATCGCTATGGTGGGGCAGATGAAACATGGAAGCCAGTTGGATGGAGACTCAGATATAGCATTTGCCTGCATCTTCACACAGGGAGGGAGGGCTCAACAAAGAAACAATGGCTTCTGCCTGCTCCTCTGTCGGGGAGAAAGCTGCCCCGTCAGCTCTCGTCAGACAATTCAGTTCCTCCCTATATGTCCTTGGCACCTTTTGAGTTGCTGCCCCAGTGCTGGAACTCAGAGTGAGTGAGTCCCTCAGTGAGTAAGTCTGTGCTCAGAACCTTTAAGAGGACTGCCTGGGAGTGCAGCTACCCTCCGTCTCACTCAGCTATAATCTCTGCCTCTTTCCACAGCCAGAAGTTAGGAGACTTCTTTCCCTGGCACTGAAACCTTGGTCTGCAGAGGGGCTGGGACACCTCGCTTGTTGTGGGGGGAGCCCCCATAGTCAAGATATCCCTCCTGATTTTTAATCGTCACATGTGTGTGTGGGACTGGCCCATTACACCTCTCTGCCCCTCCTACTAGTCTTGCGGTGGCTTCTTCTGTATGTCTACAGTTGTATGGCTTTGGTTCAGCTAGACTACAGGTGATTCTCAATGATGGTTGTTCCGTGGTTTAGTTGTAATTGATGGAGTCCTGAGAGGAGGTAAGCACAGCATTTAGCTGCTCTGCCATCTTCACTGGAAATCCCATTCCTGTTTGCTCTTAATTGACTTAGGAATAATAATCAAATAACACAATAGTTAGTCATTAGACTTGGAAGAATATCTATTGAGAGGTTCTGGAAAAATTTTCCTCTCTTTTTACAAAGGGATGAAAGGAAGAGACATTCTCTTCTCTTGCCTTTGGGCTATGTTGTGTGAGGATGTAATGTTTGGAGCTGATACAGCCATCTCGCAACTATGAGCCATCTTGAAACTATGACTAGTTTCAAGGCCAAAGTCAATGTATTGAGAGTAACCAACCTGAGAGAATGAAAGAACCTGGGTCTTTAATGGTACTGATGAGCCTTGAAATAAACAATCTCGAAAGGAGCCTTCTTCCGTTTTCTTATTATGTGAACTAAATATTTAGTTACGCCATTTTGAATCAGCCAAAAGCATCCTGATTGATTAGAAATTACTATGCTGTCCCTGAACTAAACAGGGTATATATTCCCAACCTAGCCTTGACCTATATTTCTAGTTTGATTTCCTTCCCTATCCACACACTCATTCTCTTTAAGTAGCAGTCAACTGAATTTTTAACCAGCTACTGAAGTTAAATACTCTATACTCGAAAAATATTTCTGTCTTTCTTCACTTGGCAAAGTTCTTCTCATTGTTATTTATCAAACTCAGCCATCATCTTCTCTGTGCAGATTTCCCCAACTCCCTTAGGAAGAATCCTATTTTCCTCTCTCTTTTTGCTGCTACAGAACATTAGAATCTTTTCTAGTGCAGGAGTTTTCCTCTCATACTATATCTGTATTTGCATTTCTATTTACCTGAGCTCCTTCATGGCAGAGAAATTGTTTTATTTAGAATCATATTCTCCTCACTGTATTGGTATGATGTAAATACTAATCACGTATGGTATAAATGTGAAAAATGAGGTGCTGGATATAGGGTTGATTTCTTTTCAGTGTTATTAAGTTCTTATGCAATAGACTCTGCAGCCAGATTACAAATGACAGACAGCCATCTGAAGGCTGTGAAAGTTTCAGTTTTCCTGGGCTCCAATGAGAAGAAGAACGATTAGTGACAACTCAGACAGAAGAAACAATGACTAAGACTGACTGATTTTCGTTTATAATCATCATTTTCTGCTTATATATACAAGAGAGAAATAACAGTAGTCTTGTTTAGTGCAACTCTCCTGTGTACTGTCTCTTTGGAAAAATTCAAAAGCATTTTATTTTCTGAGTTGATTTCTTCTTCCAACACAGCCAGCACTTCTTTATGTGTCAAATATCCATGATAACACAGCCTGCACTTCTTTATGTGTCAAAACTGTTCACAGTTAATTTTAAAAGCAGATACTGCAGCTCTGCATTGAATATAGGTTATTAGGAAATGTGCCTGAGTATCATAATTTTATGAAACAAAACTAAACATTTCCTGCCATCTTTGCTGATCTCTTTTATGAGTGGAGATAGATCCAATTTGTTAAAGACGGTGGGAGGAAATAAAAATTCATAAGTTTTAAAACTACAGGAGAGAGAAAGCAGGGAGGTAACAGTTGGCTATTGTTTGATCATTAAATGCTCTTTCGATTTTTGTCATCTTGGGAAGAAACATCAGTTCAAGTCTGTGAATATCAGATTCAGTTTCCTTACATCTGAAATGAGGAGAATTATACAGATGACTTCTAAGACGTTTCAGGATCTGACCTTCTAAGACGGGAGATTCACGTTTCCTCTCTTTTAATCTTGCATTTGAGCCTTTTCATCTTGATCCTAATCAAATATTGTTAATAAAAATAAGAAAAATGAAAAATTATCTTTTGCTTCATTATTACAGTTAGTTTTAGTAAGTGGTATTAAGATCAAGTTTAAATCGAACAGAGTGTAGGTAGTGAAATATAAATCTGTAATGTTCATTCTCAACAGTTTTTCATCTTATGGCTCTAAGAAATTTCAGGATTGTACATAAGGTGTCAAAGTTATGTATAGTACAGTGACTCTGGGAATTCTGAATGATCAGTGTACTGCTAAAAAGTATTTCTGCTCTTGTGGACTTTTCTCATTAAAACAAATGCTTTCCCACGGTGATATATTTTACATTTGGAATAAACCGCACATTCAGAAGTTAGAGAATTACTAATGGGCTTCAGATGCCTTTTGTTACTGCAGTTAAAATGTTGTATTAAACAGTAAATCTTGTAAGAGAGTAATAGAGTGATGTTTGTGTTTGGAAGACAAATGATCTTGGTGTGAGTTCCTCTTCTGGCATTTTCTCCAGAGTTAATAGTTTTTCACTTTCCTAGATCACCTCAGAAAACTGAACACATGGGAAATGGAATTGAGTTCTAATTTTCACCCTTAACATTAATAACCTGGGATGAGATTTGCATTTTAGGGTAAGGATCAAAACTGTCTTAGCCATAAATTGTTTTCTCACAGTGTTCGTAGTGAGTAAAAGATTTTCATAGCATTTCAACTGCAAGTTAGAGAAGGTCAAGATGATTGCAGTATTATTAAAATTCAGCAATGATTAAAAACAATAAATGGCATTTTTTATTCAGTAGGTCAGGTAACTTACAAAAAGAGACCTCCTGAGGCAACATGGAAAAACCATTATCTAGGAGTTAAAAAGCCTGAGTTTGTCTATAGACCTGGCCGTTATTTCAATAACTAAGGAACTCTGGGAAGTCTGCATGCCTGCTTTTGGCACTGGCACCTCATCTGTGAAGTGAGCTGATGGAATTTCGACGTAGTTCAAGTCCAGTCTCTTCCAGTATTAATAACTCTCATTTTCCTTCTTGGGAACCATTTTGCATTTGACTCAGAGGGAATAAAGGTTGATAGCTTATTGTTGTTAAAAAATAATTTCAACATCAGGAAATTAAATTATCTTAAACGATTATTCCATGCCTACTGTGTCCAGCTACTGTTCTAGGTGTTGGGAATACATTCCTCTTCTTGCTTCCTATTCTTAGTTGGTACTGAGACAGTAAAGGGACTGCATTGGAAGTTTGTTTCAAGTCAACCTTTTTTTTTAGGGTAGGAAAGCAATGCAAAAATCAGGAAATTAGTGATGTAGGTATTAACTTCAGGAAAGATGGGGTAGACATATTTTATTTTGGGAGTGGCAAGGAGGCTAAACCAGAGGGGCATTAAAAATTTAGAAAAAGGAAATTCCTGTAGCTGCTTCACATTCCAAGTCCTGAATTCTTCCTGCTCTGATCATGTTACTATGTTGTGTCTCAGACCAGAGTTTCCCAAGGATCTAAAAGTCTCACTCCAAATAAAAAAAGAGAGACTGGCTCTCTCTCTCTCTCTCTGCCATGTGAAGACACAGCAAGAAGGCAACTGTCTGCCAGGCAGAGAGAGAGAACTACCAGGAATAGAATTGGCCTGCACCTTGATCTTAGACTTACCAGGCTCCACAATTGTGAGAAAATACATTTCTGTTGTGTAGACTGCACAATCTGTGGTATTTTTTGTTATGGCAGCACTAGCAGACAAATAGTCATTTTAAATCTCTTATCCTTTTTTTCTTTTGTTTTTCTTATTGGTTCTCTCTGTAATCTGTGGAATACTTGATTATTGATCAGCATTTCAAATATCTTCTCCAATTCCATGGCTTATCTTTTCACTCTCTTATGGTAATTTTGATGAACAAAAAGTAATAATTGAAATGTCATTTATATATCTTTCTGTTATGATTCGTTATTTTGGAGTCTGATTTAAGAAGTGTCGCTCTAAGGTCATTGTGATATTTTCCATGTTACAAACTATTGTGCTGTCCAATATGGCAGCCACTAGTTATGTCATTACTGATTGCTTGAAATGTGGCTCATCTGAATTGAGATGTACTATAAGTAGAAAATACACTTTTCAAAGACAGTATGAGAAATGACTATGACATCTCTCATTCATAATATTTTATATTGATTATAAATAGAAATAATATTTTGGATATATACACGTAACACTACACACACACACACACACACACACACACACACGATATGATGTGTTATGTGTATATAAGCCTACAGGTGAATTTATCTGCAATGATTTGCATTTCTTCCCACTCAGTTTTTTCTACAGTTTGATTTTTTTCTAAGACTATTACTTGTAAGTTTCTCATGTAATTTAAAATAAAGTATGGTCCATATGTAACGCTCATGGGATTATTCAAATAAAATTATGTGCTATGTTAGGTCAGTTTCCCCAGATGCAGCCTGTGATGGGCAAGTGATTTATTGAGGGAGACTTGGAGCATGAATTGCATCTCAGAGATTGTCCTGCTGTGAGGACAGCCAATTGTTGTTTGTGGGTTTTCCATAGGAGCGGGAGGTGGGACAGCAGTATGTCACTCTCTGGGTGATTCTGCTGTCATTGGTTGAGGACAAGTTCCCAGAGGAGGAAACGACTATAAACTATTAACAGAACACTTGCAGATGCTGTGGATGGGCAAAGGGCTCAGGTGGGCACCAACAGTGTTTTCTGCATGTGCAATAGCTCCAAGGGTCAAGCAAAAACGAAGATGTAGTTTCTCTTTATATTTCTGATAATTTGATCTTAAATAATGCCTACTTTGCAGTTATGAATAAGTAAGTGAGCATCTAAGTTTACAGAAGACTGTTCTATTTGAAAGAAGACACCTAACAAAATAAAAATCTTCAATAGCTGGTCTTCCCATGGCATGAGTTAATTTTATGTTTAGCAGAAAACAAGTACTAAACATACAACCTGTACTTAGTATCAAAAATATAACTTCTTCCCAAAGTAATATAATATGCTAATTATCCACCAGAGTCCTTTTATATTCAAATCCCCCAAAACCTGAGCTGTAATGGAGGTTGTCAATCTAGAAACAGAAGCCAATTAAAAAAGCATTAATAGGAAAAACAACAGCTGTTATAAATAGTGCTTCATAAGTCCATTTTAAACATGGGATAAGCTGCTCCTGAGATTGAAAGGAATTGGGAATATATGAAAATTTAGTAACACATCCATTAAAAATTCAAATACAAATTTCAGCTTGATTCAGTTGTGCAGCAGTATATCAGTTATCAGTGGTCATTACTGATCTGGGTTTGGGGGAGGACCACTATAAAGAAAGCCCTCATTCAATCTTGCAGACTTCTACCATTGTCATAAAATCAATGTAACAAATTACCTTTTTGTTTTAGAGGGTTTCTGTTTTCTTATAACATATCCCGAGTCTTAACATGTATAATAAATATCCACTTATGGTTAAACTGTGTTTAACTTCCATAGTTCAAAACATAATCATGATAAAATGTGCTCAGAGGCTAGAAAAATTATTGCCATAAAACCCAGATATTTTGTTCTTGTGAAGAGATGCAAGGTTATACTTTAAGGTCTAACGACCGAAGAGTCCCGTCTTAAAATGAGGAGTTGATTAAAGAGACTTGGTTACTATTTTTTAAACGAGGAATCATAAATTTTTTTTATAGATTGTTGTAGAGTAGAATTATAGATGTGGCAGTCATGAATATTTATCACTCGATCTCCAGCTGCAATTTGCATAATGCACTGATGGCTTCATGTACCGCCCCAACAGATCAACACTGCACTTGTGCTAAGGCCACACTTGTCATGCGCTGCCGTTAGCCAGTGACTGAGCATGGTGAAATGTACTGCAGCAAATCCATTCTTTCAAGATGCCAGACTGCTCCTATATGTTTGTGAATGCAGAACTCCCCATTGGCTTGGCTCCACTTTCTTGGAACTGTGCTGCTATCTGTCCTCTTTACTTCCCTACCTTCTTCCATAGGAGTCATGGTCTAAAGGCTCCTCTACCTTCTCCTGATTTCTGTCCCAATAAACCTCTTACATATGGAGTGGTCTCATATTGGTATGAGCTTCTCCAGTATGTTCTCCTCAGTGGACCTAATAAACTAACACAGGGGTTATAAGTGTGATCCAAGAAAACAGGTGGTAAGATGAGGATGTGGGACTAGCTCATTAAGCACTTAGTAGGCAAAGAAAATACCACCCTGAGCAGACCATCCCTGGCACAATTTGGTGTTCCAGTTGTTAAATAGTCTACCAGTGGTAACCTGGTAAAACATACCAGTGCAAGGAAATGCCTTTGCAGAGTTGTGATGATTCAGATATTTAAGATATGGGGGTGAGGACAATGTTTATGATGATGACAGCATTGGCTTGTTACTACTAAGTTGTACTGCCATCTGCAGAGGGATAATGAGAAACTGTGAGCTGTTAAAAGCTAAGTGTGACAACCAGGTGGCCTGTTTAGTAGCTTACGAAGAGTCATCTATCTTCTGAGCAGAAGAGCAGAGACAGCTGCACAACAAAATGAAGATTTGATCGTCAGAGAGCTCCAGAGACATTTTAATGCCCATCATCTACTATAGGTCAGTTATGCTAAGTTCAGCATTCTGAATTGGAAACCTGGAACCCTGAAACATAAGATGGGGCATTGGGTTGATATCCCTAAAGAGGTTGGCTCTTTAGATCTTCGGGTATCCTCAGAGGTTGAAAAATTAGTCCACTGTTTCCTAGAAGGCCTCATCCACGTAAGGTAACAGGTATCCCTCTCAGGAACTGTTCCTAGCTCCTTTCCAGGATATTTAAGGTTAAATTGGGATCCCAGCTGCTGAGACTGATAAGGGAGAGACTATACAGTGAAGGCATCATAAAACTTAGGTTATAAAGTACTGAACAGGTGTCAGGGGAATATGCCTGAGATTGGATTTCCAGGGTGGTTTATCAAAGAGCTGAAATGTCAGATAGAACAAGCAGGAATGCATTTATGTGGTAGTACTTTTTCTGGGCAAGGAATTTAAATGCCTGACAAGGACCACAGGAGATGAGACAAACTCACTGCTTGGGTAGCTCTTAGAAGCTTAGAAGACTTGAGGGTCAATGTTGAGCTCCTAATATGACATGATTATAAAAGAAGACCTACAGGTCATTTGGTGGCAATCAACTACATTAGGCCCCTCTGTCCTGGAATGGCCAGCAGTTTGCCTTTATAGGGATAAATATACAGAGGGTGCCAAAAGAATGTATACAGATCTTAAGAAAGGAAAAAACTGTATTAATATATACTGACAACAAAAGATGAATACAAGTCACATTTGACTTCTGCAATTACAAGAGGTGCTCAAAGTGGTTACCATCAGCATCCAGACCCTTCCGATTATGGTGTACTACTACTACTTGAGCAATGTTGACCAAAGTGTTAACATCTCTTAAAATGTGTATACATTTTTTTGGCACCCCGGTATCTATCATAAGTATGAATTTGCCTTTCTTGTCTGCAGAGCCTCAGCCAGCACTACTCCCTTGGGGTTATGGAATGACTCATAGGCATTGGATCCCACACAACATAGCGTCTGACCAGGGGACCCACTTCCTAGTGAAGCAGTGGAGGAATATGTCCATAGGATACACAGGTTGTATTGCATATTGCACCACGCTGAAGCAGCTGTCATCACAGAATGCTGGAGCACCCTTCCAAAGGCACAGTTTCAGAAGCAGCACTCAGAGAATATGCACCGCCTTTTGGGATACAATACATGCATCAAACTGATGCTGTGTCCCCAGTAAAAATACATGGGTCCTGGAACAAAGGAGTTGAAGCAAGAGTGGCTCTATATGTCACTATTTTGAATGGCCCACTGTGGGGGAAGGACTTTGTGCTTCCTGTTCCTGCAATTCCACACTCTACAATGTTGAAGGTCTTGGTCCCAAAAGGAGGCTTACTCTTACCAGGGGATACAGCGGGGGTCTCATTGAACCACAAGCTTCATCCGCTGTCAGGGCACTTTGCACTCAGTGCCCAGGGTTCAGAGGCAAGGAGTCACCCTCAGGGCAACGGTTACCGACTCTGACCACAGGGAGGATATAGGGTGCTTTTATACAATCAAACAGGAAAAAATTTATGTGGTGCTTGGACGGTCCTTGGGTGCCTCCTGGGACTCCCTTGGCTCATTGGAACCATGAATGGACACGTTGAGAAAAAGTGTGATCTGAGAAAAGTATGATTGCTGAGGTTTCACACCCCTCAGGAAGGAGATCTTGGGTCACACTCCCAGGCAAGCCACCCAAAGCTGCTGAGATAAAAGATGAAGGTACAGGGAATTTAGAATGGAAAGTGGAGGAGGGGGATGATGAGTGCCAGTTGTGACCTTGTGATGAACTACAGTGATGAAGTTCTAGTTCATTCCATGAATCTTCCTTTTTTAAGTTTCTCCTCTGGGAAAGGGACCCGTGGAACTGTGGGGGAGCTGTTCCTGAAACCTTCATAGGGAAATAGATCTGTAAGGTTCAGAGATGGACTGTGGTAGCTGTAGAAATATACTGCTGAGATCTCTGCTGCAGGAGGCCCAACTGACTGATGGCCCGTGCCGCTGTCCCTACCACTGTGTTTGTGGTGGGACCATGCTGGCTGCTCCAACTTAGTGACTGTGCATGGCAGGGGTTCTAGGGCAGGCTTATTCTAATGAGGTGTGGGATAACTGGTGTGGGTGACATATGACATATTTAAGTATTTTATATATGCGTATATATACACATACTTATACACATATATTCTAAGTATGAATTTGCCTTTCTTGCCTGCAGAGTCTTAGCCAGCTCTACTCCCTTGGGGTTATGGAATAACCAATGACATGTATATGTATATGAAAGAAACAGCTTTGTTTCTATTATTTCTTTAATAAGAGTGTTTAAATAGCAAGAAATATTAGTTTCTAGGTTTAGTGATTGTGGTCATCATTTCACAATATATACAAATATCAAATCATTATGTTATGCCATTATGTTACCATTATGTATTGAATCACCTGAAGCTATAATGATGTTATATGTCAATTATATCTCATGAAAAAGAAACCTCAGGAATGTCACAATTAAAAATAAGCAGAAGATATGAACATTTAGAGATACAAATATCCAATAAATATATGAAACATCTCCCATAATCAAAGGAATTTTAAAGGACTACAATCAAAAGAATAATAAAAACAATGAGATATCATTTCCTTACCTTTAAAATATTCAAAAATTGGTTGAGTTAACCCAATGTTTGAGAATGTTAGGATGAAAGTAAGCTCACATGCTATTTTGGGGAGATAATTGACATTTGTTAATTGTTGAAAGTTATGGGGAGGACAATTGCTACTATTTGTCCAAATTTTAAATGACATTTTCTTGACCCAGTAATCCTATGGCTAGTAAGTGTTCATAGCTGCATAAATACAAGGACATTGAAGTACACCATTATTTATAATAGTAAAAACTTTCTGGGGGCTAATACTACTGAGTGCTTACTTTGTGTCACTGCTCTAAGTGTTGCATGCAATGCAACACTTTACATGCAATAGCTTATTTAATTCCCACAACAATCTTATGAGGTAGGTAGTTTGTTATTCCATTTTACTGATGAGAAAACTAAGGCATAGAGAGGTTAAGTCACCACCGAAGTTCTGGTTAATAGTGGAGATGGAGTTGAAACCAGACAGTCTGACTCCAGTATCCATGCTGCTAACCACTGTCCATATCACTTCTCGGCAACGTGTAGCACAGATTCACAACTGCATGGCCACAATTTTGAAATTCGGCTCTGATAACTGAAAGCTCTGATAACTGAAAGCTCTGATTGCAGCACACTTGATGGAAAATTTGAACTAACTGAATTCAAATGGCAGCGAAACCTGGAACAAACTGACATGGAGCTATTTATAGTTACTTATTATTTATCTCAGTTAGTGACATATTAATTACTATTTCAGTGTAGAAATATTAATGTATTTGATTGCAGGGTGATGTTCTATGTCTTGCTGGAGGTGTTTAACACTGTCTGTGGAAGGATACTTAGGAGATAAAATCAATAGTGATGGAAAATCAAGAAGGGGTGAAGGAGAGGGAGGCTTTAAAGAGGGACTCATGGATTAATAAACCTATATGGATTGTGGGGTTTCAGAACAAATCCCCAATATCCCAAGATGTGCCTATGTGTTAGGTGGATTGTTTTGAGCTAAAGGCAAGTTTAGCTGTGGGCTCAAGAGAAACTTTTCTCCTCCCTTAACTGCCTAGAAGTTGAATGATGGGCCTTCCCCATAGTAAGAGATTATCAGAGATGACCTTTTTTGACCTACCTATATGGCAGGGCAAACTGCTAATTACTGAACATATGTTCTCCCTGCAATGACTGTCTGAAACCTCAAGGTACATTACCTCATCCTTAGCTCGGAATGTCTTATATACCCATCTTCCGTTTCTGTCTGAATCTCTCATGCATGTGGAGTCTCTGACTCTGTCATGTATGTGGAGTGCCCATATGTAGGTATATAATTAAATTTGGTTATTTTTTCTTGTGAATTTGTTTCATGTCTATTTGATTATTAGATCCGCTGAAGGAACCTTGAGGGTAGAGGAAAGTTTCTTCCTCCCCCACAGGATCATTGAACCATTCACCGAAATAGAGGACATTGCAATGAGATGGCCCTGTAGGAAGCATGAGGTCAGTTTGATGTGCTTTTAAGACATCAGCAGGCTATCAAGGAGGCAGCTTGGTGTGTTGATATGAATGTCAAGAAGAGTTCTCTACTGGAGTTTGAAATTTTAAAGTTTTAGAAGTAGGGTGTATGAAGTGCTGATGACGTATCAAATAAGGCAGAACTTGATTTAGCCATTTATAGATTATTGGTAACTTTCGTCTAAGCTGCTTCCATGGAATGCTACTGGTGGAATCTGGGCTGAGAAGTGAGTGGTAGGTGGAAATGGAAATAAAAAACAACAAAAAACACACATAAGACATACTTTCAAGAAATTTGGCCCTTAAGGGTGGAGAGAAAAAAAGTGGTAATTGGAGGAAGCTGTGAGGATACAGGCAAGATTGTTGAGACTCGAGCATGCTGAAGAGCACACGATGGAAAAGGCATATTAATGTGTAGGTTGTCTGAGAAAATGGAGGTGGCACAGGCTCCAGAATGCTAGTGGAGGGATGGGCCTTAGACAGGAGGGGGAGCAGGCGCTCACTTGTTTTAGGTGGGAAGGAGGATTGCCAGTGTAATTCTATGTACACAGCCTCAGTGTTTGGAATCAAGGAGATGAAGAGATTCCATCAGATGGTTTCAAATTAGTGCCTCATCTTACGGGGCCTGGGCATGGGACGCACATGTAAGTTTCATGGGAGGAGAAGAGATTTTTAATTGTGGCAGATCATTAAAAAGACCAGCAGAAGGCTGCCATGCAGTTTTGAGAGTGTATCTTCGGGCCAAACTGCACCATTTTTTCCAGCAAGTCTTTCTCCTTATAAGACTGTTAGAATACAGGGGTAGAAACATTCTCTGCAAAAAGGGCTATGCCCTTTCAGCGGACCCCTCCCTGTTTAAGGAAAAATTGGCTCCTGCCTACTCCCCCCAAAAAAGAGTATAGTTGCCATTTCTAAATAATTACTACAACCAAAGTACTAAAATGAAAAATGATAGCGTGAAGTTTAAGCTAAGTTTGAGCTCAGAGTCAAGTGGTCTTGACTCGGATCCCGGCTCTGCATTTCCTTACCTGGGTTTCCTTGGGCAAATTGTTTTACCGTCCTGTGCCTCAACTGTCTCATCTCTTAAAATGGGTTGATTAATGGACAACTTAGAATATTGCTTGCACGTAAGAAGTGCTCAAAAGATATGAGACCCTGCCCAAGCTCTAATGGATAGTTCGTGAAGGAGTCAGTAAACCAGGCAGTCAGGCTTCAGAGTCTGGGCTCTTAAATAGTGTTCAAGACTTCTCAGGAAGCTCACATGTTAGCTGCCATTTTTTCAAAATTTATAAATACCATCCAAAGAAATGTGACTTTTTGAAGTATGCGTTTATGTTTTCAGTTTGTCCACTAAAGGTCAATGAAGAATAAGTACTTCATAACATATGCTCTGTAAGACTTCTGGGTGATTTAGTGGATTGACATTTCTGTAATAATATGTGACATCTGGATTCCACTCAATGTAGTGGCAGAGAGAGAGAGAGAGAGAGAGAGAGAGAGAGAGAGAGAGAGAGAGAGAGAGAGGAGTTGGGGGTGGGGGTGGAGGAAAACAAGCTCTCTGTGGTGTCTGTCTTTCCTTATAAGAGCACTAATCCCATTCATGAGGGCTCCACTCTCTTGACCTAATTACCTCCCAAAGGCTTCACCTCCTCACACTATCATATTGGGGGTTAGGATTTCAACATGTGAATTTGGGGGAAGACAAACATTTAGTCCATGAAACTCCTGAATACTATTGTGAATTTCAAAATTTGTTAAATGAATCGCTTATTTAATGGGAAATAGAAAGTACCGAGAATAGTCTTGTATCAGGGTTACCTGCATTCTTTATTCCATGTGGCCTTCAGCATTAATGTTGATTGAGTGATTTCTTGGTTTCACTTAGATTTTTTTCTATATAGGTATTGTTGTAGCATTGTCTCTTCTTTTGCTTCATTACTTCCCCCAAAGAGTGCTTCCTGACATTTCTTCTCTGCCTCCAACTCACCCGCCCAACCAGTTCTCAGTATTTATGCATATTGTTAGTTAATTCTTGGACCTTTTAAACCTGATTTATGGAGATCTATGTTTCCCTACTAAGATAATTGCCTACTTTTCAAATGGTGACACTGAATGATAAAACCTTGGTTTCCCAGAATACTCAGGGAAGAGTCACTCTGTTCTGCTTATAAGAGTCTTCTATGGGCATCTAGTAAACACTCTGGGTATTCCATATTCTGTGTTTGAATCATTTTTGAACAAAATATTGCATTAGTTTTCTTTACTTGTAAAAGCATTCTTTCAGTTTGCCATAGAGACAATATCTGCTCTACCAATATTACAAAGATTATGATTATTTCTTGATAATTTGTTACATTAATACAATTTTCCAAGTGAATTATTTAAATTTCTTTTTTGAAAATGGTGATACATTCATCTTTTGAAAGAAATTCATTCTTTGACTTGGGATAAACACCATAAATTTTATTTTCCTCTCACTTTTATTTTATTCCATAATTCATAACCCAGGTTTATTTTATATATCCAAAAAAGTGTTTCTTTAGGATGTGATGCTCTATTTTGTTGTGTATCAGAAACAGTAATTTAAAATGTACCTTTGGTGCCTCAGGAGTAGTAGTATTATTCATTTAATATCAATGATTTGAAACTAATGAAAACGCATTCAATTTAAAACCATTTTTCTTTTAGACTTTGCTTCTTTGTGCTTGATTTCAATCATGTCTCCCCTGACTCACTCCCTTCTTCCCCCAAAAAAGACTAGGATTAGAACCATGGTTTGTTTTAAAAGCTGCTGAGGAACAGTGTTTCATCTTAACGTTTGGTGCCATGCCCAGTACGTGGCAAGACTGTACAGATCATGAAAATCAACATTATCATTAATGTCTCAACACCAATAATTTGAAGGAAGAACAACCCTTAATTAAAAATAAAAATGAATCAGCATGGAAAGTGTTGCTACTGCCAGCATTCTCATACATTAGAATATTTTCAACATAATATTTTTAAACTATGAGTTATGGAAAATTGTATTCAGAAGAAATGATAAAGAAACAAAAAAAGAGCATTTGTGAAGTTATTATAAGGTAAACATGGGTGGAGTTTGAGTATTTTGCCATTTCAAAGTTGCTATGGCCTTAATGAAAAGGATATACTTTTATTATCTATACTTACTATTATGGACAGAATTGAAATTGTTTTCTGGTGACTATCTTAATCACCATAAAAGTAATTTACCGAGTTTCCATTGCATTTAGTGCTCTTCTAAGTGTTATACTTAGAGAAGTATGTGGGTTTTAATTATTATAGAAAACATATTTATATATTCATTCCATGCTGGGAGATTATACCTTTTCTAATACAATGATAATAAATATCCATTGTTTAGAGTAGTGTAAAATACAGCACTACATACATAGGTTTGTACTTCAGAAAACTTTATCTCAAGAATGAAGAATGAATCTAAGTAGTTTTACTAACTCTCCTTTCTAATTTTCACAACTTTGTTTGATACCATTATTCACCTCCTCATTCTGGAAGCCTGACAGTTTCATGATTTTTATTACAATGACCTTCATATTTCTCTTTTTATGTCCTTTTATATGGTGGCTCTTCCTTTTATGCCTTAAATACAGCTCCTCCCAGGAATACCCTTTGGTTTTCTTTTCTTTCTTTATTTTTTTTGCACATTTATTCTCAGTGATTGTTATAGCGTGAATTCCATAGCTTTAAGCTGTACTCAACTACATAAAATGCATGTTATAGATTCTTGAATGTTTTAAAATAAAAAATTAGAAAGAATTTCTATGTCTCTGTGGTAGGGGATGGGGAAATAACGATGAGAAAGATACAGTTCCCGCTTATTATTATCTCAGAATCTAGAGAGAAAGATGGACATGGAAATAAACATTCTCTTATGATTTTGTTATAAGGACTAAATTAGGAATAAGTGCCGTAGTGGAACAGAAGAGTGAGTCAGTAATTCCACTTTATAGGAAAGGGACCTTGAATCAGAAGTGCACCAGCAGCCAGCTTCCTATCAAGGCAAGCATTTCCAACATCCTGCTGGCTACTTGTACCCAGGAGTTCCAAACAAATGCATATTTTACTTTATACCCACTTGCAGCTATGTCTTCCTGATGTCCCAATCTGAACCAAGAATCATGAAAGATACCAAATTTAAAAATTATAATGACTTGAAAAAGATCATAGTCTTGACATTTTTCTAACTCAGCACTTGCCCTTTTCACAATCAAGACAACCTCAGGGACTCAAAAACACATGACAAAGGAATTTGTTATTATGAACGTGTTTGTTATTGTGTGTGTGTGAGAGAGCATGCACACACAGTAGGTGGGGAAGAATTGGTGTTTCAAATGCAAATGTGGACAGATGGTGAGCTTGCCTGGACTTAAATAGGAAATCTGAGTATTAGAATGGGTTGTGAGCCAAATGAGAAAGAAAACTGAAGCAAAAGATCTGGGCTGTTAAATGCTCCAGGGGATTCTTGAAGAGTTTAAGAAATTTCTCCCTGTGGGCAAACTTCAAACTAGTTTCCCCTCCCCCAACTTTCTATTTTTCTGTTTTTGCCTTTTTATTCTCTCTCACTCACTCTTTTTTAGAAAGATTTTTATTAAAAGAAAGCTAGCATACAATATTATGTTTCAGGTGTACACATTTTCATGAAATACCTTTTTCCCATCCCTTTACTTTTAGTCTGTGTGTCTCTTTCAATCTGAAGTGAGTCTCTTGTCGGCAGTGTATATAAGTTTATTTTTTATTCATTCAGCCACTCTATCTTTTGATTGGAGCATTCAATCAATTTACATTCAAAGTAATTGTTGATAGATATTGCCATTTTGCTATTCATATTCTTGATTTTTTTTTTTCTTTTCATCTTAAAGAAGTCCCTCCAAGATTCCTTGCAATACTGTTTTGGTGGTGATGAGCTCCTCTAACTCTGAGCCTTGTCTGGGAAGCTCTTTATCTATCCTTTGATTATAAATGATAGCTTTGCTGGGTAGAGCAATTTTGATTGTAGGTCCTTGCTTTTCATACTTTGAATATTCTGTGCAAATCCCCCATGTCCTGCAGAATCTCTGCTGAAAAATCAGCTGACAGTCTTACAGGAGCTCCCTTGCAGGTAACTAACTGCTTTTCTTTTGCTGCTTTTAAGATTCTTTCTTGTCTTTAACCTTAGGCATTTTAATTATGATGTGTCTTGGTGTGGGCCTGTTTAGGTTCATATTGTTTGGGACTTCCTGTGCTTCATGAGCTTGTCTGACTACAACCCTCACTGGATTAGGGAAGCTTTCCATCATTATTTCTTCAAATAAATTTTCAATTCCTTGCTCTCTCTCATATTCTTTTGGTACCCCCACCATGTTGGTACACTTGATGTAGTTCCAGGGGTACCCCAAACTATCCTCATTTTTTCTCTTTGATTCTTTCCCCTTTTTGCTGTCCTGTTTGGGTGTTTTCTGCCGCCTTATCTTCTAAATTGCTGATACTATCCTCTGCTTCATCTAATCCACTGTCGAGTCCCTTGAATGCATTCTTCATTTCAGTTATTGTATTCTTTATTTCTGACTGATTCTTTTTTATGTTTCCTATCTCCATTTTTGTGTTTCCCATCTTTTTACTGAAGTTCTCCCTGAGTTTACTGGGCATCTTTATAAACAGTGTTTTGAATTCTGCATCTGGTAGACCGCCTGTCTCCATTTTGTTCAGTTCCTCTTCTGGAGCTTTGTTCTGTTCTATTACCTGGGACATGTTTCTTTGTCTTCCCATTTTGGCTGCCTCCCTGTGTTTGTTTCTGTGTATTAGGTAGGGCTGCTGTGCCTCTCAGTCTTAGTAGAGTGGTCTTACATAGTAGGTGTCCTGTGGGGCCCAGTGGCATAGTCTCCCTGGTCTACTGAGCCGAGTGCTCCAGGTGTGTCCCTTGTGGGGATAATGTGTGCCCTTCTGTTGTAGTTGAGCCCTGGTTGCTGTTTTACTGTCAGTAGGAGGGATTCGCCCTCAGGCTGATTGGTTGTGAAGATGAGTTGTGACTATAGTAGAGGAGCTGCTGTGCAGGGGCTGACTCTGTGGAGCAGGATTTGCTTTAACAGAGCTCTGGTGCCTGCCCAATCTGCCCTTTGGGTTTGTTGTCCCCAGAGGCAGCCAGGTGATGCTCTGGCTGGGTACAAAACTGGCCACTGGGATTGCCAGTCCCAAGGCCTCCTGGGAAGGGATCAGCTGAAGGCCAAGTTCAGCCAGTGCCTGTGCCCTGCCCAGGGCCACCTGGTATGAGCCACAAAGCAATCCACAGATGGCGGCCACCTGCACTGGGCTTGGATGTGCCTCAAGAGGCCAATCCACAAACTGAGGCCAGCTGTCACTGGTGCCGGGCTTAGAGCTCTTCATCCAGAGGTAAGGGACATGCTGAAGTCAGATGCTGCTTGTTTAGGTTCTGTAAAACTTTGAGAGATTTTAGGAAATTCTGCAGCATGAACCAAGGCAGGCCATTTATATGGAAATGCCACTAGAAGTGTCTTGGGTATGCCCCAAAGTTGAGTGGGGCCTGGTCTCAGGAATCAAGGCAAATGAATGTTGTTAGCAAGGTTGATGGAGACACAGATATGGTGGCTGCATGTGTCTGCACATGGGAGAGGGGAGGGCTCAACAAAGAAACAATGGCTTCCACCAGCTCCTCTGTCTGGGAGAAAGCTGATGTTCCAGCCCTCACCCTGAATCCAGGCCGTTCACTTCCTTCCTGTGTGTCACTGGCGCCCTTCAAGTTGCTGCACCAGCGCTGGAGCTCAGAGTGAGTGAGTCCATCAACAAGTAAGCTCGTGTGCAGGCCCTTTAGGAGGAGCTCCTGGCACTGTAGTTGCCCTAGTCTCACTCAGCCATAATCTTTGCTGGTTTTCACAGCCAGAAGTTATGTAGACTTCTCTCCCCAGTACTAAAACCCCTGGATGGGGAGCCTGGTGTGGGGTTGGGACCCCTTGCTCCTCCAGGGAAAGCTCCACAGCTGTGATATTCCTCTTGATTTTTAACCACCACACGTGGGTGTTGGACCATACGCGAAGTGGCTTCTTCTGTATGTCCTTAGTTGTAGAGCTTTGGTTCAGCTAGACTTCAGGTGATTCTCAGTGATGGTTGTTCTGTAGTTTAGTTATTATTTTGATATAGTCATGAGAGGATATAATAACATAATTTCCCTACTCTGCCATCTTGACCAATCTCTATTTTTTTCTTTGCTTTTTTATTCTTTAATTAATCTTACCACCCCTTAATTTTCATATTATTTTGGTTGTGTTATATAATGGTTTCCTTTTAAAAAAATATAATTTTGACAACTCCAGTAGTTTCTTTAAAAAAATTAATGATTATTATTCATTTTAATCAATATTTTTTAATTGATTTTATGTAACTTCTGAATGCATATTTCATATTCTGTTTTATGGGTGCTATTCCTTGATTTTCTTTGTGAGAATCTGAGAACAAAACTTCTTTTTCTCTATTCTTCCATTATTTTCACTTTACCTGGGTAAAATTCTTCTTCTCTATATAGGTTACCTGTGGACACACACACACACACACACACACACACACAATAGCACCATGAATTAGTGGGAAATGGATGTATTATAAAGAAACTGTCCAACTCTATGTAAAAAAAAAAAAGAAACTTCACTTCTACCAAGGGGCATCTCTATTTGGGTTAAATCCAATTGTGAAAGGTAAAGCAATAATAGTTAATAGAAAAAAAAATAGTACCCTACATTATAAAGAAAAACGTCTTCTATTTTCAAAACATAAACCACTAGGCAAAAAAATTGGTGAATTGAAATTACATCCAAATAAAAATATTTCTGTTAAAAAAGGAATACCATAGACAAAGTTAATAGATAGATAACACAATGGGAGAAGAGATTTGCAATGTTTAAACCTACCAGGGTTTTAAGATGTCTTAGTCTTTTAAAATATCCTGTTTTAAAAATGTTCTGTGTATTTTACCAAATCTTTTAAAACTTAATTTTCTTCTCTTACTACATGTATGTATTATTATTTTAAAAATGATTATTGTAGTTAGAGTGTATTAATGTATAATAATGGAGAAAATACACATCGTGTTAAGACGTAATTCAAGAATTATCTCTATCAGAACCTGTTTAATTGGTTTGAAATGCAGATTCCTAGTCCTATACCAGCCCTATTTAAACACATTCTGGGTTGGGTGATTCTTTTCCATGCTGTAGGAAGTGAGAATAGTTCTTTCTCCTAGTTACCTCTGTAGCTATCTATGTTGTGAGGAAGCAGGATTAGTTTCTTTCCCGCAATCTCCATAGGGATAATTCCTCTAAAGGTTGATTCTCAATTTGTTCTCCAGAAATTCCTACCACCCTTTGGCTACTGACACTTATTTACATGGTAATTTAATTGTAATTCTCTCTGTATAGGAGGTACAAATGGTTTAATGGAATTGTGTTTCCTTTGAATAAGTTGAATTGTTTAATTTTTATGTGAGTACCTGTATGTTTTTAAATGTATATTCTGAACAAATTGCCTCTTTTCTCACAAGATGACTTACCATAAGTGGTAAGGCTGGTGGAAAGATGAGCAAAAACGTGAATAAAGTCAGCAGGAAAAAATTAGGAATTTGGGGGAATAAAGATGGTCATTTTCCCACAATGAAGCTTCAGATCTTGGAGGTTCTGAGTTTCCACTTAAGACAGATACCTTGTATCTATGTTCAAATTTGAAGATTGAAAAAAGCCTTAGAATTCAAGAAAAGAGCAATTGGTGCATTGCCAAAATTTTGCTACCATCTTGGTAGCTACTTTAATGATCACAAATGATGGTGATCAATGTTCATTTTATGATTAGTGAAGATTAGAGGTAGTCAAACTTTTTTCTGTAAAGGGCCAGAAGATAAATATTTTAAATTTTGTGGGGCATATGCTCTCTGTCACAGCTAATCAACTCTACCTTTGTGGTGTAAAAGCAGCCTCAGACAGTACACTAACAATAAGCATGCTGTGTTCCAATAAAACTTTATTTACACAAACAGATTTAAGGTTTCTCTCACAAGCAGTAGTTTCCAGACCTCTGGGTTAGATATAAAGCACACTGGCTTATATTTGGTTGTGGTGGGTAACCAAGATTGGTTATTGTCCCTTAAGATCAAGAGTCAGCAGCTCGGCAAAGGGACTTATTTGGGTTGCAAAAAATTAAATGTCTTGGGATAGAAACTAATCGACACAAATAAAGTCATAGTTTATTGAATGGAAATGTGTTGACAGTGACAAATTAATGTCCTCCCAGCATTTAAAAAAGATAAACTAGTGGGTTTCCATTTCCATGGAGATTTTATGTAACACAATGGCCTTTTCACTATGCCCTTTTAAGTAATTACCATTAGCACTGAGGTTCTTAATTCGGTATAATCAAACATTGTAAAGGTCAGCTAGCATTACACAGTATCCATCACTAAAATTTACCTATATTTTCCCACATTTTATAATTGAGTTTTTTTGTCAGACTTTTCAATATTATTTGGAGATTTGGCTGTTCCTACCAAAATAAAATGAGATTATTAACAAGAAATAGTCAGCATTCATTCACATTAAAAATTCCATTTACTTCATTTTTCCTGTTACATTAAGCAGAAGAGGGATTCATTTATTTTCACTGTACCCTTGCTTGGTATGGGTGAATAGAAGGGACATCATTTATTGATTTCAGTCAGATTTAATGAGCAGCAGTTACCTGTTAGCTCGTGTCCTTTTGTTGCCTTTCTTCTTATCTTGCCCAGTGACCCAAACAACCATTAAAATGGACTTGCTTTGTACATTTATCATGCCCTTAACTGATTCAGCTGTGTTTAAAAGTCAGGCATTTTGAGCTTGCAACGCTTACTTGCACATGTCACACTCTCTTATATACGAGCATTTAATGTTATGTTTAAAACATGATCACTTTATCATTCTCTAGTTCCTTAACAAGTGAAGTAAAATTGGAAATTATATTCCTCATGTAATATATAGCACTGAACAGTAAACAAATTAAGAACTTAATAGGGAAAATACTTTAAAAATTGTTAAGAGCATAGACTTATTATAAAGTCCCAAATTTAAAAGAGTTTTCTAGAAGTCTCAGTTTGTCTCCCTAAAGTCTATGTTTAAGGCATCCCGGAAAAATAGGTACTATTTTTATGGAATTTCTTGGGAAGCAAGTGCTACAGTCTTTCTGGATTTTATCATGTCACTGTTCTTTGAGGAGTAGTATACATAGTGTGTCACAGTATACTGACAGTAAAGTGTGTGATATTTTTCCCACGGTCATTCTAGCACCTACAGGACATGTGATAACACAAGCTTACCTATCCCACTTCACAGTCCTTATAAAATTCTACCATTCACTTCACAATGCCTACTCCCTCTTTTAATTCTGTTTTTTCCCCTTCTCCATTTTCATTGCTGGCGTTTAATCATTCATTATCTATCTTGTTATCTCCTGGCTGGCTATTATGAGTCTTGACTTCCATAATTCTTCCTTCACACTGTTTTCAAAATGACTTTGTTACTTGCAAAAATAATTATGTAATTTTTCTGTTCAAAATTCTTTAAGGAGTCCCAATTGTTTACAGGAAGGAAATTTGGAATCCCAAGCACTCTACCTTAGTCCAGGCTCACTGGAAAACTGAGCCTATGACAAAGACCTTCATGTGCGTGGTTAATTTGGGAAGTGATTCCAGGGAGCCTGAAACTTCTCTGAGCAGATGTAATCTCTGTTGTTTGTTGGCAGAAGCCTAATTAATGAGTTCGTGTTTCTCCCATGTTCCCTTCTCCCTGCCGTGGTAACTGGCGACCTATCAAGTGATAGCCTGATAGAACAGAAACTTCACTGGCCACTGAGTTTGTGAAGTTGTTTGTTATTGCTGCGTATCTAGCTGATGAATATCCTTACTGACACAGGTGTCATAAAAGACACAAGCTTTATCTTTTTCCATTTTGCCATCTCTTTTTATCCTTGTGCTTGTCACCTCGTGTTCTCAAGATGGTTGCTGTAACTTCAGGGACCATTTCAACATTCAAAGCAGGAAAAAGCAGTAAAGAGGAGTGGTATCAGGTGCATCATTCCTTTATTTTGAGAATTCAAAAGATCTTCTGAGAAGCTTTTCAGATTTCCTCTTATGTCTTCATGGTCAAGAAGACTGGGTTAAATGGCCTCCGCTCGCTATGAGGGAAGTTGTGGAAGTGGGCACAGTGCCACCCAATAGAATTTGTGAAGAAGTGGAGAAGTAATGTTGAGCAGGCAGCTGACAGTGCATGCCACCAGGGCACAACCACCATGGGAAAGTTCCTTTTTCCAAATTTAGAAGAAAACATTCAATACCTTAGCTAGGTCAAACCCAGTGGGGCTAACTCAAAATCTCCATTTCAAGTCAATAATGAGCTACAGAAAACTGAATAATGAACTACAGAATTACTTTGGACTAATTCTCTGCACCATTCTGTATGCCAACCGCAGATTTTATGAGTTAAATCCCATTTCCCGGATTGTTATTATACCGTTATATGGGCTTTACTTTAAACAAACAAACAAAAAATGCTGGCTGTGGCAAGATGTATCGGTCTGTCACTTTTTCTCATATACAAGAGACTTCATTTTTGTAAGAGAATTAGATCATCTGCTCATGATAATCTTCCACAAAAAAATGTATTAAGGGGACTTAATATATTTCTTTGAAGACTTAAGTAATTATGACTTTATTATACAAGCCTTATTGATCTTTTGGAAACTTAAAAGTGACTGATGGTATGGATATGTTCCAATATTTTACTTGATATTAGGGTTGCTGAGATTTATACCCACATTACTATACTTTCACTTTCTTTCGTAGTTTTCATTTTTGGAAATCACACATACTGCCCTTGTCCTCCTTCTTCTTTTTAAAATAAATGTCTTTAAAATGGCATGCCCTTTTTTAGAGGAGCTCCATTTTTTATTTTGATTTCTTGATGTACATTATACAAAATCAGTGTTGCTTTTTATATTTTAAAATCCTCCGTTGATGGTATAATGTGTTCAGCATATGTATGGGGGTGGTGGCTGAGAAGATAGGCATTTCAGCAACAATTTTCCCTAAACTTGAGGGCTGTCCTTTGATTTGGTTTCAAAATCTAGTCCCTAGTCATTTTTGAAGTTCCTTGAACATCTTAAATAATACTGCAATGTCCTGAGCCTGCTAATGTTTGCAGCTCTTTTTTTTTTTCCCTTGGGGACTAACTGATAATGCAAATACTCTCCCCTGACTTGATATATGGAAGGTTGGGCAGCAACTGCTGTTTCCTTGCTGTGCTTGACATAAAGGTTAGGACATTGAAAGGCATGTTTATGGTTCATGCTGAAATGGCTTCACTTCAACAAGGTATCCGGGTGAGGCTTCTGGCATTCTTTCCAGCTTCTCCTTTGCTCTGCTGGCTTATCATAGAGGCTTGAAAGGCATTGGTCACTTAGACAATATGACCAGAGACTGGGTCTACCAGTATCCATGAAGCTCATGACTCTGGGACCGGAAATCAGCCTTGCAAATGTGTGAAACTCTTTGGACAGCCACGTGAGGTTTTTAAAAGAAATTTGATGTAAAACGTTTTTGTAGTGATTACATTACAATCGACATTAAAAGTAATAAGAGTGTCTTTTGAAACACTTAAAACTTAAAGACGCGTCAAGTTGCTTAATGCTATGAGCAACATGAAATTTAACCAATAAAATACTTTTAAAAAAGGGTTATAGGTGTGACACTAGCTCACTGGCTCATTTGCATATTGAGCAGTAAAAGATTAACCTTGCCCAAAAAACGGTTTAGTCCTTGACTGGTTTCTAAGAGATAACCTGTAAGCCTTTGGAGTATCCACCTGATAAAAGTGTCTTTGTTTACCAGAGAGTCTTGGGCCATACCAGATACTTGGCACTAGCAATGTGAGTTATGGTTGTGGCCTTAGGCCAGGCAGAATCAGCTTGAAGTTCTGGAGATTAAGGTCAGACACGTCAATGGGACAGGCTTCCAATACCAAGGACACCAAGGTTGGGTGAGTTTCCCTGCTCGGCAATACTACACATCATTGCTGGGAGAAATAAGTGCCATCTGCATGGCTGTGCTAGGAGAAGACAACTGGAAGCTTTACACCTGGTCTCTCCAGAACCCTGCTCTGTGTGCTTCTTTTTGCTAATTTGAATCTGTGTCTTCTTTCACTGTATTAAACTGCAATTGTATAACGGCTTACTGAGCTCTGTGTGTCCTCCTAGTGAGTCATTGGACCGTGTAGGTGATTTTCGGGACTTCCTGAATTACTCTCAGATTGGCATCCTTTGCGACAGGAAACTTGCTTTAGGTCTAAAAATATTTTCAAACAATTCCCACCTCTTCCTGTCCCAGCCTCGGTTTACAGGGAAGTCTCCTTCTATGTTCGGCTCAGAAATGCCACAGTTGGACAATTTAAATCACTGCTCCTGCCACCTCGAGGGGAGGTGGTGGCTGGTTTCCGATGCAAGTGCTTCTTTCATCCATTACTAGGAAATGCGACACTCACGCTTTCTATCTTTCATTGCTGCTTCTGTAATCGGTACTAGGCAGAATTAGGAAAAACATTTAAAATATTTCTATCCAGCTCCTCTCCTCCTTCCATCCTAACATCTTATTGTCTGAGCGTCTGTTTTCCTAAATTATTGAGCTGTATTCAAATTACTATTAACTAAAACCTGCTGGTATTAGCTAAAAATGGCTTAGGACTCTTCTTTATGGAGCATTTTCTTTACGATGTGGGATACATGACGTTGGGTTTCTGAAGGACAGACAATAGAGGAAGGATTTAGGGACAGATAATTTTTCAATGACTGTGTACAGTGGCCCCATTAGGTCACGGGGAAGTAAGAAAGGTGTCCTCTCTGGTACAACCCAATATTTCTCCTGAAAGGAGAGTGTTCAATTGAATTGGGAATAACCTCTCTTCATTTGTCCATTTCCAATCGTTCTCTTTCAGGCTATATTGATGTACATAGGGCTTTTGCCCTACCCAGAGGAGAGCCCTGAAGCACTTTATGCTATGTCCTTGAGTAGAAATTTTGGAGCCCCTGGGAATCTCACCAGAACCCCCTCCCTGAGCTTCTTGCACCATCTGCTATCAGTTAGGGTCTTTGCTTTGCCCTAGGTTTTTGCCTCTTTATCTAGGTCTTTGAAGTAGGTAATTTGATTCTCCCTTTAGTTATAGAGTCAACTTTTTTTCACCTTGGATTTTGTCTTGACTTCACGTACTTCTCTGTAGCTCTCATTACCTGTGTTGCATTACATCTTGTCCCCTCTGGGGTGAAAGACTTGTGTCTCTAGGTTTCATCCTTGCATTCCCAGCATGTGGCATAGTTCCTGAAATATAGTAGCTACTCAACAATCATTTGTTGAATTAATGAATGAATGAGAGCAATACCCACTTGATTTTCATGCTTAGAACTGTCTCTAGGAATGTCAGTTTAGATTAGAGACTTGGCATTTTCAGTTTCCTAGACTGAGCATTTTGCAAATTTAAAGGATATGATAAAATGGCATTTTTTTAGCTTGATAAATAAGAACATTAATTAAAGGGTTTGTTGTTGTTTTTCATTTGTTTTTGTTTTTGTTTTCCCCAAACAAGAAGATGGCATATAGTCAACAAATCCTATAAAATATTTATTTAAAAATATCAATACTTAACAGGAAGATTGGAGATTGAGCAATTGCTTGCTACATACAATATAATGTAAAAATTGGGCCACTAGAGGAGGGGAGAGGGAAACAGAGAACCTTCTTACAAGTTGTCATTCTTACGTTAAAGATGACATTCTATTTTGGTTGTGTCTCCGCTGAGAGTGTACCCACAGTTTTTAATACTAGTTCAGTCTCAGCTGTCAGGAACATTTGTGTTAATTCTTCCTGTTCAGCACACATTGGAAGTGCTGTGCTTGTTGTTTGCAGATACCAAAGTTGGCTTGCTAATAATGTGACTGAAAATGTCCATCAAATATAGCTGTAAAAATTCCCTTCTGTTTCCTGAAAACCTGGGGATGTTATAAGATTCATCGACTGGTATAACAAATCATATTAAAAATTAAATTTAACAGCATACCTATTTAGAGATCAGATGAGTATTTCTTTTTTTTACATTAGTAGATGCTGAAAATGAAGGGAGGATACCCCATGATTATCTTTTTAGGCCTCATGATTATTAGTTTCATGGAGGGGGAAATTTGTATGTCCTTCTGACAACATTAACTACATGTGGATGAAAGGTATAGTAAGAATTGACTTTTCTCCATGGTGGTTTGTTCATTTTGTATTGCTCCCACAACAAATTAGGACCAATTTAGCAGCAAATGGTATTCAAACAATACCCATTTGTGGCCTCACAGTTTTGCAGGTCAGAAGTCCAAGTGCAATGTGGCCCAGCTAGTTCTCCGATGTGGGTTCCCAAGGCCAAAGTCAAGGTATTGGCAAGGTATATTCTTTCCTGTGGGCTCTAGGTATGACTCAGCTTCCAAGCTCACTGTGATTGTTGGAAGTGTTTAGTTCCATGGTGGTATAGAACTGAGGTTCCGTTTCTTTTTCAGTTGTTGGCTGGGAGTTCTCAGCTTCTGGAGGCTACCAGCATTCTCTGGTTTGTAGCCCTCATTTCTTTATCTTTCCTGCAAGTGGTAGAGGGTCAAGTCCTTTTTATGCTTTGAATCTTCCTGAGCTCCCCTTCTGCTGCCTCTCTTCTCTTCTTTCCTCTTCTGCTGAATCTCTTTTGTGATTCAAGCAGGAGAAATTTCTCTTCTTTAAAGGGCTCAAGTGATAGTGTGGGGACCACTTGGATAATTCAAGATAATCTCCTTTTACAGTCCATAACCTGATAACACCTGCATAGTTCTTTCACAGCAGGTACTAGGTTAGTCTTGGAGGGAACATCTTTAGAATTGTACCTTATGCGAGGGTGGTAAGTAGAGCCCAGTGTGGACGGACAATGGATGCAGCTTCACTGCTGACCACATGTGGGATAGTGCATGAGTTAAATAACCCCAATAACCACTGTGAACTGAGATCAGGCTAGGAGGCACTATACACATGTGACCTACTCTTCAAAACAACCCTGAAAATGGGTGTGGTATTTTAGTGGTGAGAGATGCAGATCTAAAGATAACGACATTAGGAACCTTCCCCACAATTAGACAATTTTCAGGTTGTAGAGCCACCTTTTGAGCCCAGATCTGATTGGCTTCGTCTAATTGTCTTGTGGCTTAAAAGAAACAATGTATGCATTGCATCCAGCAGAGGGCTTGACCTATATTTTATAATAGCTGAGTGGTAATTAATGGGTTCTTTACTATTCTGATTTCTTTTATTCCCACCATTTGCCCCTATCCCTCCCAACCTTGCCCCATCATCCTCTTCTCACTACTGACTCACTACTGTCACTACTGTAAAGATATATGAAGTGCAATACTAACCCATAAAAAGGAAAAAAGGGAGGTAGGAAATGCCAAGTATTAAGAACCTACTATATGTCAAGTACGATGTTAGATAGTTTTCATTCTTCACTCATTTATGTGCATCACATTGGAGGATGTCTATAAGATAATGAAAATAGTATTTAAAGAAGATGGAATGGTGTGTGGCGGAGGAAATAATATTTATTCAATGCCCTTCAGGTACTGTGCAAGCATGTTAATAATTTTGTCATTTAATCTTCTGAATAATCCTGAAAATTAATTTTTATTATTTCCATTTTAGAAAACAGACACTGGAAGGGGAAGCTACTTGATCAAGGATACAGTTATAAGAAGGAAATTGATAACTCTGTTAAATTCTAACCACTTACAGAACTTAGACAAAGTTTCCCATCAAAGTAGACATCTTAGGACTATGAACTCAAGCTATCAATAACGCCATCATTAGATATTGTGTTAATGGTTTTAAAAAATACATTCATAACTGTATGAAATTAACTAACTTCTTAATTCAATAAACTTTTATTATTTAAGTGCCTACTATATGCCATGTCCTGTACTAGGGATGCAGTGATGAATGATGCATCTTCTGTCAGAAAGTTTATTCTCTATTTGGGGAGAGAAATCTAAGCAAGTAATTGGCAACAGATGTCTGCAAAATTCTGAGAGAAAAAAAAGAAGAGAACTGTGCCTAAAATTGGAAAAGACTTCACAGAATAAGATGGAATGTGAGCTGGACTGTAAAGATAATTGGGAATTTAAGAAGCCAAGTAGATGGATGGGAGGGGTCCTTTAGGCAACAGGAACAGCATGTACAGAGACATCAAGGCAAGAAAGTATGTTTTTCATAGTGTGTGTGTGTGTGTGTGTGTGTGTGTGTGTGTGTACTCACTGAAGTTAAAACATGGGAGATTTTTATTTTTCAATAAATATTCCCAACTCTGTGAAATATTTTCCCTATTGAGTAGCTGGTTTGTTAATATCTCAGATCCAATTCTTTAACTTTTGGATCACTTTTAGTTATTTAAAAGTCAGTCCCAATAATATCTTAACTCATACTTGATTCACAGATCCTCCTCTACCGCCTGTCCAGGGCAGTAAAGACTAGTGGCAGGTGTTGTGTCCCTTCCTCCTTTCTTCCTATTTGTTCCGACAGGTCACCCTCCCCAGGAAATGTTTAGGTTGTGGAGAACTCTATTTCTTGGTCTATTCCTTTAGTTATCTTCATCGTTTGGACACAAGAGTCATCTACAGCTAATTTTGTAAATAATTGGTTCAGTGAATATTCCTGGTTATATTCCTGGTTTGTTAATACCTCAGATCCATAATAAGGGGTATTATCCTTATTCCCCAGCTCAGACTCCATCTTATTCTGTGAAGTCTGTCTTTCTTCCGGCACAGTTGTCTTCTTTTTTCTCTCAGAATCTGTTGCCAATTACTTGCTTAGATTTCTCTCCCCAAATAAAGAATAAACTTTCTGACAGAAGATGCATCATTCATCACTGTATCCCTAGTATAGAACTTGGCATATAGTAGGCATTTAAATAATAAATATCTATTTAACTGAGTAATCAATTAATTGAATACAATTATGAATGTATTTTTTAAAACCGTTAGTACAGTATTTAACAATGGTGGTATCAATAGCTTGAGTCCATTGTCCTGAGATGCTTAACTTGACGGGAAACTTTGTTTTGGATTGGAGCTTAGAATTTAACAAAGTGGGTCAAATCCCTTATTGCTGCTGTTACCTTGGCAGTAAACACTTGTAACATATTGCTGTAAGAGGGAGAATAGTTCTCACGTATGTCTCATCAATTGACTTTGAAGGAATTTCTGAAGACTATTTTGAGCAATGGCAGCACCAGTACGATAAATGTGTGAATTTCTATGGTGAATTACTTTGAATAAAAACAGCAATTTAAATGTTTGCTAAAAATGAAGTTACATGAATATATTGTCATAAACTCTCTTCTGTTTCCCTCTTTCTGGGCGGACTGTGTGAATGTGTGACCTATGCAACAAGGAACTGCTCTCAGATGCCCTCCTTCCCCACTCCTTGATTTAACGCTCTGCTGTCTCTATCTTGAAATTCTTAATAATTTTATCTTTGAACTTATATTTTGTAGCTGAAGTTTGATGGCACAATGGAGCCTGGGCACCCACGCCCACACTCAGGCTCATGGCAGGCTGAGTTGTGGGCCTGGTTGCTGGACACAGGAATAGTTCTAGGTGGTGGGTGGGGACAAGCATGAGGCTCTAATGGGGAGGGGGTGGCTGGCCAGGACCCAGGCCCAGAATTGCAGCCGCAATGGCGCAGTAGTTGCAGAAGCAGCCACAGCTCCAGGAGGGAGGTGGGGCTCCACGAAGAGGCAGTGTCGACTTGGCCATCCATCCCCAGACCCCAGATCATATCCCAGTGGCAGCTACACTCGTATTAACTCTCTGGCATTAGCACCAGGACAGAAATTGCTGGTGCTCAGGCAGGAAACTCTGTCAATAAATTATTGCAAAATAAAAGTGTACGTTTGGACACTGCAATAAGTAATACTGTATATCAGAGTTATTAGAATACTTCAGAGTTTAGAATCTCTGGTTTTAAAAAGTGCTGCAGCATCAAAAAATAAATATTCACAAGCTTACAAATAGAAATTAAATGTAAAGATTGTGGCATTTGATTAAAAATAATATTTGTATATGAAGCTTCAAATAAACTCTTAAGGAGGAAGACAGCTTTACCATTATTTTTGTCATTGTTACTGAAGGTACATCAGTAGAATGCATAGAGTGTTGTGAATTCTACACAAGTCATGAAAGCATTTTTGTTTTCTTGCACACCCTCCACAAATTGCAAAAATCATGTCAGGAGACATGAAAATGGTGTTGTAAACATTTACTTTTAGAATTAAATTCAGAATTATGTGAAATTTAAGATTTAAATATTTTTCTAAAAGTATGCCACAAAAGACATCATCTCTAGATGTACCAAAACTTATATTTTAAATAATTTATTAGAAATTTAAACCAAATTGTCACAGCCTGTAAAATACTCTCAACAACTTCAGTAATAGTTGCATCAGCAGAAAGATTCTTTTCAAAACTAGAAGTTTTTTTTAAAATTTACAATCTTGCATTTTCTAAGAGTGACTGATGTCACTTTTGATTTCATTGATTGAAAACGAAATTACTAAGAACATAAATTATGATGACCAAATAAAATACATTTGCAGAAAAGAGAGTTAGAAAGCTCAAATTCACAAGCAGGATATCATATTAATAAATTATTTTTTGTTACATTGTATAGAATCATGACCCAAAGAATATGTAGTTTTTGCAATTTGTAAGTTTAGGTTATTACACATGTATCATTATTACTCCTATTACATTTTCCAAGTAATAAAATATTTTAAAGAGAAAAGATTCACGCTTTAGTACCTTTAATTGCACTCTTCCTGTGCTTTTATAACAAGGGGACTTACATTTTTTATTTTGTATTGGGCCTTGTAGATTATGTAGCTGGTCTTGCTTTCCTTTATCTAACTTTTAGATTCCCAACCACCCTCGCCCCCATATTTTGTGCAGCACTTTTTATCCCTTTATAGATTTTGATTTTTAAAGCCAGCTCGTAAGACATTCTTTATGATACACAATTGGTCTATAACTGCGGGCAGCTAGTAGACAGTCGTGATAGCTTCCGTATTGAACAGCTGAGCTTGTGATGATGATGTCAGACTTTTTATTTTTACTCAAGTATACTTTAAAGATATATGTTACATTTTTAAAAAGTCAGAAAGAATAAATATGCATCAGAGTATTAACAAAACATTTCTTGTCTTTCAATTTACCTTCTTATTCAAGGAACAAAACTCCTGACTTTTTGTTTGTTTGTTTCACTTTCTACTTGTAAACTTCTGAAACATTCTGTAACTATGCTGACGGATCAGTAAGAACGCCTATGACTGGCTTCAGCTCAGCCCAGGAAAATTCCTCAGATTGTCCTGTGTGCCTTTATTCATAAGTCTTTGCGTTCTTCTTTTTTGTTAGAAAAATTTAGCTATAGACATATGCTATTCCACATGAGGAGTGTGCTTCGATCTTAGTATACAACCTGTGAAGTTACTCTGAAATTTAAATTTCATATTATTACTTAAAAGATACTCTTGAATCAGACAACTGACTTCCAATACTAACTATACTAAATGTTAGCTATAGGACTTTGGACAAGCTACTCAATTCTCTACAATTGGAACTATGCCTATCTACTTCATAGGATTTCAAGACCAAAAGATCATTAGACTCTTCATAAGTATTCATTTTCTGCCCACCACTCTCACTGTAAAGGCTAAAGAATTTGGTGGCTTCCAGTTTGTTGGGTGTGTGGTAATTAGGTTAGGGCTAGAGTCATTTTTGTGTCCTCATGTTGGAAATTGTTTGTTTCAAGAAAGTAATTTAATTGTCCTTTGGTTAGTTTTATAACTTTAACCAAATATATGCCTTCATAATAAATACCTTTAGTAAGAAAATGGGGCCAAAGAATGAATCATTGGTTTTATATTACCACTTCTCTCATGAAAATAATGCTGGATTTACAATATAATTTCTTAGATGTTTTTGGGGTAATTTCAGCACTACTTTTTTTCTGTTCATTGGTATGTTTGTCTTGAAAACCACTTAGTTTTAATTATATGTCTTTATACCTTGTGATGCTAACATCATTTAATATCCTTTTTCAGATTTTCAGTAGCTATTCTTGTTTATTTACTGTGTATATATGAAATTTCATAATCATCTGGTTCCAAAAACATTTTGCTATTATTTTAGTTGGAATTTAGTTAAGTTTACAGATTATTTTAATGAAAAGTAACATCTTTATAATGTTGTGTTCTTATCTAATAAAAGGACATTCTTTTCTCATTTGATCAAGGCTTCTTTTATATTTTTCAGCAACTCTGAAGGTTTTTTGTATGGGTCTTGGATATTTTTGGTCAACTTTATTCTAGGAAGTTAATCTTTTGGGTAGCTGTTATAAATTGTGTCTTTGCTCCCATCACACCCTTTTATGGGGTGCCTTTTGAATTTATGGAAGTTCAGAAAAGGTCTTAAGTCCAGTACCTTATGATCTATGGAAAAGCAAGAATACTAAAGAATAATAATAGACGACCTTACAACAAAACAGCTGTCAAAAAACTATCCTCCGTCATATATCCAGAATTGTCATTTTTTTTTTATGACACTGGAAGGAATTCCCTAAAGAAAATTTACACTGTAACCCCTTGTACTAACCACATTTGTTCTGAAGCATGTTTCTCAGTTGACCCAAATGATGGGTCCTGGTCATGCTCTATCACTTGCTGTCAAACTAACATTGAACACGTGCTTTCTGGGGTTTATTTATTATTTATTTATTTATCACTCTGGAGTTGGAAAGTAATGAAATCACTGCATGACTAATTCATACTTAGGGCAGAATGTTTATTTTATGCTGCTCAAAGCAGATTCACCTCTTGCATATCATTCTGCCCTCATTCACGAAATGATTCTATTTCAATTAGATTATTAGATTAGTAAAAAGAGGCCTTAAAAATATCACATACCTAATCAAATCAAATACTTCAGTTTAGATTTTAGTCAAGTTTTATTTGATAGATTATTTTTTTGAGCCAACTTACTTTAAAAAAAAAAGAAAAATGTCAGCTATGTATGGTTTGCAAGCTGCTGAAAGGTCTAGATGAAGCCTTTGGGAAACATTACCAAGTCAAAACACAAGGAGCAACCAGCACAATATGGGGCATCTGTGCTCATTTTTTGCATTCATGCATATGCATGGAATGTGATTAGTTGCTTTTCAATATACATATAGACCCCTTGGTCTAAAATAGATATGGACATGGGCATACACAGAACAAATGGCCACTAAGGCCTGAGTTACACATGATGCTTTGGCCAAATACAAGGCTTCTGCCTAACATAGATGCAATGAACTGAATGTTTATGTCCTCCCCAAATTCATATTTAATGGGTTAAATCCATTCCCCAGCTTGATGGTATTAGGAGGTGGGGCCTATGGGAGGTGATTAGGTCATGAGGGTGAAGCCCTCATGAATGGGATTAGTGCCCTTATAAAAGGGACCCCAGAGAGACCCCTTGCCCCTTTCACCATATGAAGTTACAGCGAAAGAGGGCAGTGTAGGAAGTGGGTCTTCACGAGACACCAAACAGTCCAGGACCATGATCTTGGACTTTCCAGCTTCGAGAACTGTGAGAAATAAATATTTGCTATTTATAAGCCACCCAGTCTGTGGAATTTTGTTACAGCGGCCCAAAAAGACAAAGACAGCAGACTTATAAAATAAAAGCTTTGTCTATTTCTTTCTTTTTTCTTTCCATGAGAATTTATGGAGAGGATTAGGTAAAGAAAGGAAGATATTACAAAGAATATAATAATAACAATACAAGCATCACTTACTGAGCATTTGCCATGTTTCAGGGGAGTTTCATTATGCATCTTCTCTCGAGTTTTTACGAATTAGAATAAATTTGGGGGTAACAAAAATTGTTATACAGAAAATTAACTCAGAATAATGGCTATTAAAGTTTGTACAAAAATTAGACCCGAACTATAGCTACTTCTACATACAGTATGCTAAGCACCCTACAGGTTATTGTGGACTGGTGAAGGCATTCATGACAATAGCTTAGCTGAGGGACAGAGAGCTTGAGGATGCTTAGTCTGAGCTAAACTAACGCAGAGAAGCAAGATTCAATGCCAGAATTAGAACTGATAGTTTTTACTCTTGTTTTATTTTCATCGATAGATATTTTTTTCCAACTCTTAATCTACAGTCTGATTCTTTTGCCAAATTCATTCTTTCTATATATGTTAACAAAACTGTTAGCACTTAAAGTATGATACTGATTATTATTTGACTGACACACAATATTGATATCATTATCTTACAGGGAAATAAGAATTTGGACATTTTCATTGAAGTGTATAAAATACTTTTATAAAAGTAAGTTTTTCCCAATGTAGCACAGCTGCCTTTGTATCTGAAGAAATTATAAATGAGATTTTTATTTTTCTGTGCCTCAGTAAATATGAAAGCCATTATTACTTCCAGATGAAAGTGTTATTAGATACATAATTTGAGGATAAAAATACTAGCAGTATTCTTATTTCAAATATGAAATTTTAAAATTAACTTGGCATCGGTATGTCGGCTGTAATATTTGCTATAACAGCTTTATTGTTACTGGTTTGTGGAAAGATTCTAATCAAGTGTGTCTCTGAAAGACCATGGGCAATGATTGACAGCCATGTGAATAGTAATGGAACTGAAATTTTCAACAAGGTTTTGCAATATATTATTCTGTATAAAAACAAGATAAGGTTTCTTATTGAAAATTCTTGTAAGTATGAGACTAACATTTTGCCAGTTTGTTGGAGATACATTTCTTTCTGAAGGGCTGCCTGAGAATATGTCATCTGGTTGATTCAATGATGTTTGATTGGGGTCCATTTGAGTAGTAAAATTTTTAATTAGTTAGGTGGCTTTAAATAGTCCCCAAGTCTCAACCAAGTTAGATTAGGCAAAAGTTTGAAATTCACATTCAAAATAGAGATAATGTTTTCCCACTACTCTATGGAAGGGATGGCTACATGATTCTGCTTTTTCTTTTATCTACAGGACAAGTTGGTATTTTTTATTAATGTGAACATGCCATAGGAATTAAATGACATTTACATATAAAATCTCAGTAGCTAGTTGAACTGTAAAAAAATTAAAAATTTCTTTATGAGTTGTTTTTAACTACACTGGCAATTCACTAGACAAATATTTTTCTCCACTGAATTCACATTAAAAAGAAATCTTTTTAATAAAGCAAATAAGCTACATTCTGGGAATATAGCACTTTATGATGCTCATTAATTCTTATACAATTGAGCTTTCCTTTGGCATCACAGGGTTGAATATCTATTATGGATTGTAACTAAAAGTAAAAATATAAGTACTCTCATAGTTCGACAACACTTAAGCATTGCACTTCCTAAACATAGCTGTAGAGTATATTGGGGTGTGTGTGTGTGTGTGTGTGTGTGTGTGTGTGTGTGTGTGTGTGTGTGTTGGGAGGGTAGGGGTAAAGGAGAATGAGGGCATTAAGAGGGAATTTAGGACTAAAAATGAGCATGAGGAATGCTCAGAATCTCTACATGCAGTTAAGAAATGGAAGAAATGGTTAAGTGGAAGAAAGGGAGAAGGTGTAGTTAAGAGCAGAATCAATTACTTAAATAGGTCATTAGAAAATAGCTTCATTCAGAAGCAAACCACTACATGGTAAGAAACACCGCCAACAATAACAAACAACCACATTAATTTAGTCAGAATTTTATAGATTTGATCTGTTGAATATTTCACCAACATTTGCCCTCCTCTTTATCCTTTCTGCCTCTGGCCTGACCTGTTATGGGACTTCCAATTTTCTTGTCTGGAAGTCAGCTCCTTGCCTTAGTGAGCCAAATTCCACCCTCATAACAGAGTTGGACGTTTAAAACACAAACTTGATTCGTCTCATCTATCTCTCTAAAGCCTTCGGTGGCTCCCCGTGGCCCTGTGACAGGGACTGGGCCACTTACAGTCCTGAACTCTGAATTCTTTCCTATCCAACGTGTTATTAAACATCAGGTTCTGAGTGTCTTCTGTTGCAGGGGCACATGGTGGACATTCCTTTAACACTTTGGGTTCTTTATTGTCTTTGACCTTTTAATTTGCTGGTCACTTTATTTAAAGTGTTCTTCTCTCCCTTTACCACCTTTAGAAATTTTACCAGTCTTTTAAGACCTTGCTCATAATTCCCCATATTCTCTAGTCAGAGCCAGTTACTCCCTCCTCCATGTTTCCACTGTGTTCAGTTAGTACCTTTGTATTTCATTAATTATATTGCATTGCAATTATTTGTTTATGTGTCTCTTTGCCCTACAAGACAATGACTTAAATGCAGTCATCATCTTAGCCTTCCCTGACCTCTGCAGTGTCTACACCTTGTCTGTCAGATGCTTACGTTCACAGTGGTTACAAATGTCCAAAGAGATTTGCATAGATCCAGGTTTGTACAGGTGCCTCAGAAATTATGCTCAGGTGATCAAGACGAAACTTGTAGGACCAAAGGATATGGAGAGCTGAAAATTAGTTGATAAGCATCACTAGAGACATATAGGTTAAATGAAACCATACAAATTAATTTATGATAATTTCTTTTGGTGTTTCTAAAAAGTTACTTACACTGCCAAGTTTTCCCTTACTTTTTTCTGTGGGAATATTCTGCCTGCTAAAAATATTCCATAGTCAAAATGAATAAAATAGCAGTTTTTTTATATTCATATCTCAAAATAATTCCACAGATGGTCTTCAAACTTTCCAAGAAAATCAACTTTGGAAAGAAATCAAATATAAGATTTTTCAACCTAAAAATGTACCCCTCAACCCCAACAAAGTTATGGGCGTGAGGTAACTAGAGATGACCTGACTTTGAATATCACTTTTGGTGCTACTAATGTTGTCATTTACTGGAGAAAGATAGCATTAAATCCATGATTTTTAAAAATATACACTTGAGTTAATGCAATTAGTCACACATGTTCAAGATTTGAACTTTTATTTCATTATCAGCATTAAATGAGATTCCTCATGATCCATGATTATGGCAAGCAATTCTCTCAATTATAGAGGAAGCACTATTAGTCAAGTACTTAACTAGTTGTTCTTCATATTTTCCTCATTTTATCGTTAGACACCCATAAAGGGAGAACGCCAGATACTGGAGGGGGCTCACGTAATAGCTGTCCCCTTTTTCCTTACCTTTGTATATTATAGTGGTTAGAGAGTGAAATATTAGAATTACCAACCTCTCCTATAACTAGTTGTGCCCACTTGATACAATTCTGACCAATGACATATAGGTGGAAACCTCTGAGAGAGAATCTAGTCCCAAAACTTTTCAAGGTGCTTTTTACCCTTCACCCTTCCCATGTTTACCTAAAACCTGCCCTGATACCTAGAAGTGCAGCAGATACATGAAAACGTGAGGAACAAAGGAAGGTAAGGATAAACAAGAAGAATCACCTGGAACATTAGATAGGTTATTAGGAAATCGCATCATCCAGAAGCAAAGCAAACCACTTCTGTGGTAAACATAAAAACAATGAAACAAGTTAATGTAATCAGAATTCTCTGGATTTGATCTCTTGAATATTTTTGAGACCTTTGCCTTTTTCTCCTTCCCTGTTGGCCCTGACCTGACCTTTTACAGGCCTTCCCATTTCTCTTCTCAAAGTCAGCTTCCTCCTTGAACTGACTTCATGAAACTACAGCTTCACACTCAGATTGTCAACCTCTCTGTTGGACAAGGGCTTTCTGTTTCTTACATGAGTTTTTAGTCATGTAAGAAACAGAAAGCCCTTATTTAGTTAGCCTGCTGTGGTTGTGTTTCCTTACACAACTCAACACAAGCACAATTGATTCACATTGATTCTTCCTATTTTATAGATGATGAAAATGGAAGATCAGGGAGGTTTTGTAACTTGCCCAAAGTTGCACATGTTGGAAGTATTTTTAGCAAGATTCAAATTCTGTGCATCAGAATCTGGAGCTGATCTTTCTTTACATTATAGAATTTTATATATATATATATATATATGTATATATACATACATATATACATATATATATATACATATACATATATAATTCTATAATATGTGTGTGTGTATATATATATACACATACATATATATATATATATATATATATATATATATATATATATATATATATTAGGCTGAACCAGTTAGAATTGTCAGTGGCAATTTCATGTGAGTCCTCCTCATTGCTAAGTAATATAATAACTTATATACATACACACACACCCACTCACCAGAATTTTTAAATTGCATCTCCATGTTTCTTGGTCAGTTCATAAAATTTAGATTTGATTATTCAGTTGATGAATAAAGAAATACTATAATGATCAAATTACTATTTCCAAAGCCATTATTTTTTTATCACATAACTTTAATGTTAGAATACCTGGCACTGTGCCTAACACTGACAGGGGCTCCAAAAATATTCATTGAATAAAAAACATTTTGAAATCAGTAACCTTCTTTGCAGGTGACTATTTAAAAACACACACACATACATTTTGAAGGAGAAAAGTTATTGCCTATAACATAGTTGCTGGTCTGATGTTCAGTTATGTCATTCCTTAGAAACAAATTACTAGTTTTACCAGGGATATTTTTTCCAGCTTAATCTGATGCACTCTTATTCTTATTTTAAAACATTAGCTCAGATCATCAGCATTGTGAAGACTTCCTAACATCCACCTTAGTTTTACTCTGTACTTTGTACATACATCTGTCATCACATTAATTACAATCTCATGTTAATATCCCCTACTAATTTGTGAGCTATTAAAAGCAAGAGCCTTTTCTTTCTTCTTCATCTTTATATTCCAAGGACTTAGATGGCTCTTAATAAATATTTGATGAATGAAATTTATTACCATGATTCATATGTATTTAATGCCAACTGTATATTTTATAAAGACAAATTTATCTGAAAACATATGCTTTAAACTTTTCAAATGAGAGTTTATGACAATTTGGGGGGAAAATGAAAAAGGATTCATTTGAAAGAAAAAGAAAGTGAGTTAAAGTTGAATTTAGAAGGGATATTTGAACATTTGGGGACATATGAAATAATTCAAAAGAGGAAAAAATGGAGAAGTGGGTGGTAGCAGATGTTTTTGGCTAAAAAGGATATCCAGGCAAAGCACATCTGTGATTTCAATGACACTGCGTCACTTGTTATGTGAAAGTGATGAGATCTGTATAAGAGCCAGCAAGGTAGCAAGAATAAAGGGAAGAGCCTGGTGGTTGTGAATATGGTGAAGTTTTAATCTGTTTTAGAATGTTCTGCTTTGTTGCAATGATTTTTTTGGTATGAAGTCATCATTAATGGAATCAAGATACAGGTCTAAGATCCTGTAACTCTCTGTGTGATAGAAATGTTAGAGTTGTGCTCTTGGGTGAGGCAATCAGCTATAGGCCCTGGGCATCTCTCAAAATTCTTGCTGAATATTTTAGAACTTAGGGCTTATGCATCTTATAATGAACCATTTTTGTCCCTAGTAATACAAATAGCAAAATAGGTCAAGGTCACCAGCATGGCTTCTGTGTAACTAGTTACTCCTCCAGGAGTGGGGGTTGACTTGTTTGCTGATTGCATTACAATATCTGCCACTCTCTAAAAAGGTGTTGAGGCCCTGGCCTCTCTCTCCTGTGATACAACCCATGGTGTGTGGAGATAGCATCTGGCCCTTCACATTACCTTTTGGGAACTGGGGCAAGTGTGCTGAGGCTCATGCTGCTTGCTGAGCTGTGATTAATAAAGTCCTTTGTTTTTGCCCCGGGACTCCCCTCCATGTCTTCTGTCAGCATGGCACTTCTTGTCACATGACACCATGGCAGGCTAAATTGTTAGCTTGCAAGTGGAGTAAAACCTCAGATCCTTCCCAGTGACTGAAAGTTGATGTTTTTTTCATAAAAACTGTGCTTAGTGGATAAATAACATTTTACATCAAGGTTGAATGGTATCTAAGGAATCGAATCTAGTGATATAATTACTGGTCTACAAAAATGGAAGCTATCATAGAGAATATTGTGACATCTTCAGTTAAAGTGATTCATATTTTGATCAATTTGTAAATTTATTTATTTATTTTTTTGCCATATCGAATGAACATATTCTTATACCTATGTTAAACAGGTTTTTGAACCAGTAGGTCATTTAAAACACTGGATGTCAAGGTATGACTTGCTGAATGTAATAGAAAGACTGAATGGTTACTGGAGCATTCAGGAAATTTCCCTCATACATGCATAAAAATCAGTAAATAGTTTTATTCAAAAAGTAACAGTGTGTTGAAAGACGGACGACCAAGTGGGTACTGCAATAAAAGTAAGATGCTCTTATAGACACTGGGTAATACAGTTATACATATAAAGGAGATAGTAAATAGTTCTGTTCAAGTACGAACACTATTCAAGGGCAGTCAAGTGAATGATGAAATAAGAGTAAGATGTTTTTATGGTGCTGTGAGACGTGGTTCATTGTAATAGTCATTATATTGTAATCATTGCTGACTTGTGAGTTTTTCAGTCTCTTCAACTGTTGCATCAAATATTCTAGTATAAAAAAATGTGCATGAACAAATACAAATTTTTTGGGAATTGCTAACAAAAAACCAGAACTGGGAATGAGGGAGCAAGGGAAATGATTTAAGCTTGCTAGCATGTATGAAAAAAGCATGCCATAAAAAAGTGTTCATTAATTCAGAAACTTGCACGATTGTTGAGAAGAGAGATTCCAAAGCAGGCAGATCTACTTATAAACATTTAACAATCTAGAAGCAATAACTGCCCAGGGAGGTAGAATTTTAATTAAATGCCTAAAGGCAATGCAAAATGATGTGAGTTTAAAATTAAAAAGCAAGTAATTGGTTATAATTACAAATATAGTTATAGTAATTTAACTGAATTTCTGTAGTGATATAATTAAATGAATAGCATGTCCTTTGGTCTCTGGTTCATTTGTTCAATAATTGAGCTGCTCCAATATACCATCTACCGTTCCTGTCATTAAGTAGTTCATATTCTAGTGGGGAACAAAATATATAAATGACTGCCTTCAATGTGCCAGATTTAATTAACTACTCTAATAAACAGACAAAGATGTTTTGAGACTAATTTCTGTCTAAAGCAATCACGGAGGGCTTCATGGAAGAAGTAGCATTACTTCTTCTTAAGACTTGACAATTCAATAGAACTTGTATAGACAAAGGAATTGGAAAGGGCTTGATTCAAGGCAGGAAGGTGTGAAACTGCTAAGCATATTCAGGGAAGGCTGAGTGGTGTGGAATGTCAGTGGAATATTGGATTTTGTTTTATTAGTCCATCTTAAAATCTTTTCTATTCGTCCTTAAAAGATGAGTTAGGCCAAACATGAGACTTGCAGTAGAGACATTTTGGCTATTTTATTATGAATGGCTCCATCCAAGAGAATGGGAAGCTAATGCTCATAAGCCTGAACTCCCCGATGGCATGTAGGATACAGATTCTATAGAGCAAAATCATAAGACACTGTGCATTAGGGGTTTGGTGTCATGCTGGGAGTTGATCGGGGGGAGGTGAGGTGAGGGTGATAAATCATTTCTTCAGGTCTTGAGGACAGCTCTGAGGTCTACTCTGGCGTCCCTCTGTCTGGTTTCATGGGAAAGTAGCCAGGGGGTTGTTCCATCTTAGGGCTTAGGAGCTGCAATATAACTTGGTTCAAGAGGTTACCTTTAACTTAACAGATACCCCCGTATCTCATGACCCTTAGTCAAGTCATGGCTATTTCCTGGCTGCCATAGGGGGCACATGACTAGTAAGGGAAAGGACTAAGACTTATCGGGCATGCTGTGAAGAAGCTGAATAGGGTGCTGGGGCTACTTATTGAATCAAAATCATGCATTAATGCAGAGCTCTCAGTTTTAGTAATTACTTTTGTACTAATATCTTTATATAATATCCTATTCTCTTTCTTACCCTCCCTCTAGCCTAGGTTTCTCTCCCTTACTATTATCTAATGGTTACTTACTATGAGCAATGCTGAAATTATCTACGGTAGTAAACTCTTTCTTTCCTCTACTTTCTTGCCCCTTTCTATCTTATTTGAGGTAATATTCTTTTACTCCCAGGTAATAGTCTTTTAATACTCAAATTAATACCGAATTCTCAGCTAATATTTAAGCAATCAGTGGGTTTATTTTATTTTTTAATATATTCCTCATTCTTGCCCTGTCACTCATTTTTGGGTAGTTGTAACATATCTATATTTTCAAAGGATATAGACATTATATATTATAAATGCCTTTAGCAATCATCATTTAGTAAAATTCTAAAGGTAAGTATGTTTTTAACGTTCTTCACCAGTCTTTTTTATTGTCAGAAATTTCTCTTATAGATTCCTTAGGAACAGTTCATGGGAACATTATTTCCCAAGTTGTTTTACTTGCTAACACTCTGTTTGCAGCCTTTATATTTGAAGGTTAGTTTGACCAGATATAAAATCTTGGCTTTTATGTACGGTGGCCAAGATGTGGAAACAACCAAAATTTCCTTCATTAGATGAATGGATAAAGAAGTTGTGGTATATATACACAATGGGATACTATTTAGCGGTAAGAAAAGATGAAATAGGACCATTTGTGACAACATGAATGGATCTTGAGATTCTAATGCTAAGCAAAATGAGTCAGACAGAGAAAACACAGAACCATATGATTTCACTGACATGTTTTTTATAAACCAAAAACAACAAAAGAACAAGACAACAAATGAGAAACAAAAACTTATAGACACAGACAATAGTTTAGTGGTTACCAGAGGGTAAGGAGGGAGGGGGTGAAAAATGAGAGTAAAGGGGATCAAATATATGGTGATGGAAGGAAAACTGACTCTGGGTGGTGAACACACAATGGGATTTATAGATGATGTAATACAGAATTGTACACCTGAAATCTATGTAACTTTGCTAACAATTGTCACCCGAATAAACTTTAATTAAAAAAAATCTTGGCTTATATTTTCATTTCTTTAATACCGTAAATATGTTTGTATATTCTTTTTTAGCCTAAAAATTTGCTGTTGAAAAGTTTAATGATAAATTAAATTTTCTTTCTTTCCAAAATTCAACATTTTTCCTAGAACAGGAATTTTAAGTATACTGGTCTCAGGAATTTCTTACCATTTTAAAAATTATTGGGGTGGCCAGTTAGCTCACTTGGTGAGAGCACAGTGCTCTTAACAACAAGATTGCCGGTTTGATCTCCACATGTGCCACTGTGAGCTGCACCCTCCACAACTAGATTGAAACGACTACTTAACTTGGAGCTGATGGGTCCTGGAAAAACACACTTAAAATAAATAAAAAGTTTTAAAACAAATAATTGGTGAGAACTTCCCAAACTTGTACAAAGAACTAGATCCTCGAATCCACGAAGTAAATAGAACACCTAATTACCTCAATCTCAATAGGCCTTCTCCAAGACGCATTGTATTGAAGCTGTCAAAAATTAAGGACAAAGAAAAATTCCTCAAGGAAGCCAGGGAAAAGAAGATGGTAACCTAGAAAGGAAAGCCCATAGATTATAATCAGACTTTTCAGCAGAAACTCTACAAGCCAGGAGGGAGTGGTTCAAATATTCAAACTATTGAAAGAGAGAAATTACGAGCCAAGAATGATATATCCAGCAAAGATATCCTTTAGATACGAAGGAAGAATAAAGACATTTCCAGGCAGAAGCTGACGGAATTTTCTAACACATGACCTGCACTGCAAGAAATACTGAAGGAGGCTATTCGGCCTGAAACAAAAAAGGAAAAGAATACAAAACTATAAGTAGCATTACGAACAGACGAAAACAGGAAATAGCAACCCCTACACCAAATAGGACACTGTACACTTAACCATAACATACAGTGTAAAGAAGAAAAAAAAATTATTGAGGATCCCAATGACCTTTTATTTATGTGGATTATATTTAATGAATTTACCTTGTTAAAAATTGAAACTGAGAAATTTAAAAAGTTATTAATTCATTTAAAATAAAAATAATGTACTCATTATATTAACAAAAATAATGCATGTTAAATAAAAATCACATATTTTCCTAAATAAACAAAATAGTGAGAATAACTTGTCAGAAAAGAATGGGTAGTTGAAATCTAGTGTGGTAGGATTAGTAGATGGCACTGTGGCAGTCTTGGGCAGTTACAGGCTCCAGAAAAGTCTCTTTGTGCCAAAAGTCTTGATAGTTCCGTTTTCACAAAAGGGCATGAAGGGGAGCAGAATTGGCCACCCCAAAATATACCTCTTTGACATAAGGTTTATTTTGGCTGGTTGAGAAACTGCAGACATAGGAGAAGCAGTGAAAACCCAGTAGAAGTTACCCTTTTATAAGTGACATTTACGTTTATAAGGGAAATCTCCATTTGTAGCAATGTCTCCCTCTCTGTACCACAAAGAGGTGGATGCCTAAATCTCTAGAAATTTATCAATGGAGAAATCAGTGACTCAAATCTGCATAACAACCTTACCCTTGTTTTCTGTGATTCTTCCCCCTCCATAGCCTCCTGTAACTGGCTACCCCACCATCCAAAATCTTCTTTTGTCTTTTGTTGGAGATGGTATTTAAGGCGGTGGCTTGGGCCATTTTGGGAAGTTACTCAGCTTTCCTGGAAATCTCCCATGTATACAGGAGGTATGTATGTTATTAAACTTCGGTTTGCTTTTTTCCTGTTAATCTGTCTTTGTCACAGGGGAGCTCAGCCAAGAACCTAGAAGGTTAGAGAAAAATTATTTTTCCTCCCTACAGGCATAAAATAAAACCTCAGACTCATCAGGAAAGACAGAATTGGCACCCTTAATAAATATGAGTATGTCTGGAAAAGCTGAGCCATCTCTGGAGAAGAGGACCTCAAAAACTTCCATCCACCACCTTGGAGAGCATAAAACTTATTTATCCTGATACTGTGTATGGGGGAAGAAATGAAAGTTTTCTGTAAAAAAGAAAAACTCCAAGTCAGCACTGAGCAAGGGACTACATCAGAATTTATAATATATACAGGTGGTGAGGAAATCTCTAACCTGAAACATTAACATAAAACTGATTCTAGCTTGGTCTTCTCTGGGTTCCAAAGCAGTAGCAAACAGAGACCTCTCTAGAGGAACATTCTAGAAGTAAAGGCCACACAGGATTCTTATTAAGAAAAAAAAAAATCTCGCTTTCTTTCTCTCTCTCTCTCTCTCTGTCTCTCTCTCTGTCTCTCTCTCTCTCTCTCTCTCTCTCTCTCTCTCTATGCATACAAACATTGCAAAACGATACAATGATATAACTCAACTTCAAGAGTGAAAACTTGACTGGAAGGAGAAGGAGAAGACCATTGAAGTCATTACTGTTGCAGAAGTTGACAATGCAGAAAAAGTGGGTGATAAAAGAGTCATTTCAGGCAAAATATCAGGTTAAGAGGATTAGTTATGAATATCATTTTGGTGTTGTTATGGTGACTCCTGAACAAGAAGGCTTTGAAAAGTCTTCATGAAAGGTGACAGGATCAATGCTGTAGGATAACATCTCTTATAAACTAGAGTTCAGCTCACATGCCCATTTTTTATGTTGGTAAATATTAGACTTGTCCTAGTGCCAGCAATATCTAAGACATTGACACTCATCATGATTTTTCAAAATATCTAACTTTGATTTTTAACATGTTTCTAGTTATATTTGGACCATAGCATGAGACGTTTCTTCAAATGTCATTTTGTTAAAAAATGTATTCAGTTTTAGAAAATATAAAAATTTCCTATATAGACTTTAGCCAGAAAACATTGCATTGAGACATATGTATATTCCATAAATTTTTAATTTAGGTTTTCAAACCGTAATAGATATTACCAAGAAAATGTTGGCCAGGGAGGTTTCTGTGGAGGTACGTCTATATGTGTAAAATAATTAAATATATAAAAGGAATATAACTCATAAGGGAAGAATACAGTATCTAAAACAAAACAAAGCAAAACAGAATGAAATTAAAAAGACTATAAGAGAAGGAACAAATTAAAACTTGTAGAAGTAAAATATAAAGCATTGAAGTAAACACTTTAATGGATGGGTTAAATCAAATATTAGAACTAGAAGAGAGAACTAGTGAATGGAAAGTTACATCTTATGAACTTATCAAAATGCATGAGCTAAAGAGTTAATTAGATGAAAAATATTTGAAGAAAGGAACCCGAAGTTTCAAGGTAGGAATTCTAGAAAAGGAGAATTGAGAGAATCAAGAAGGCAATACTCAAATGTATTGGCTGACTATTTGGTGTACTGGCTGACAGTTTCTCGGAATTAATAAATGATGTGAACCACCTGATATGGAGAAAACAAAATGGAATAATGACATTGCTAAGAGAGTCACTTAAAATGGAGCTGGGAGGCCATTGAGGAAGTGAGGCCTATGCTAGTCTCTTGTCTCAGCTCTTGGGACTATTAAGTTGCTGCCCTGTAGCTAAACTCAGCTCAAGGCTAAAGTGTAAACATCCTGGACCAATGATTTCTAATTATAGGAACATGTATGGACGTTACTTCCTGCTCATCATGGTGACCAGACCATCGGCATTCATCACTTTGAAAGGAATGCGGAGTCCATTTCAATAACCGGCGTCCTCCATTTACATGTGGGCCTGCCCAATCTCAGCGGACCTAGCCAACATCTTCATTTACTCAGAGGACCTAAATGAAAACAGCTTTTGTGCTTTTGCCTTTATAAACCCCGCCTTTCTTTGTTCCTTTCAAAGCACAATTCAGGTTTCTGCCTGAATTTGTACCTTCTGGATTGCAACACCTCTTTTCCTCAGATAAATATCTTTCATTCTTTAGTACAGCTTAAACCTTTTTGGGAGGATGGGGGTTAACACGCCAGTTTTGAAAAGACCCACATCTCAATTCTGATTAACATTAAGTCCTCACGTAGATGTATCATTAACTCACTGCAAAACATCAAAAGGACACAGAAAAACCTTAAAATCTTTCAAAAATTAAGATAATTAATTTACAAAGAATAACCATTATACTATCATCAAACTTTAAAGAAGAGATCAGGTAATAATAAAGTATTATTTTCGAAAAGTTGAGAGAAAACAGCTATCAAATTAGAGTTCTTTACTAGCTAAACAAAAATTCAAGAGTGATGGTAAAATAGAGTTTTTATCCAAGACTGAAGAAATAGCTGCTTTATGAATAAGGGAACTAAACCTAGAAAATAAAGTGGTAAGGAGGGAATTTGGTAAACACTCAGGTAATTTAACATAATTTTCTATAAAAAACTATAAAACTGATTTTTGAATAATAAGAACAAAATATATTAAAGTGCTGTGAAAATTAAACAAGAGAATATATTAGGTTGGTGCAAATGTAATTGCGGTTCAAAAGGTTAGAAATAACTGCAAAAACCGCAATTACGTTTGCATCAACCTAATATAGGACACCAAATACTTAGCAGTAGGTGCTAAATAAATACTAGTGCACTTTACCCTTTCTTTGTGTTCCTATAACAATTTCTATTTACTTAATGATGATTATTTAATTCATTAACACTCTGCATTTGCTGTACTGAGTAGGTCTAACTACACCAGTTTTGGATGCTGTTTGTATAAATAACAAGTTATTTAGTAGTGTTTATATTAATATAATTATATGAAATAAATGGCTATCTGGTAGAATTTTTACTCTTGACAAATTGTTGTTTATGGTTATATGTATGCTACATTTATAGTTGCTGCAGCAGCAACTTCTTTCATTTCAATGTTTTTAGGTGTTTTTTTTTGTTGTTGTTGTTTTTTAAGTGTGTTTTTCCAGGACCCAAAAGCTCCAAGTCAAGTAGTTGTTTCAATCTAGTTGTGGAGGGCGCAGCTCAACAATGGCCCATGTGGGGAATCGAACTGGCAACCTTGTGGTTAAGAGCACCATGCTCTAACCAACTGAGCTAACTGGTCACCCCCAATATTTTTAGGTTTTAACAACAGAGGATCATCACTAATTCTTTCATCAATGTGATTTTCATGTTTTCACTGGGAACCGCTGAAAGATAGAGCTGTTTCTTTTAATGAGGAACTCAGACTACCCTAAGATAAGCCATGTTCTGTCACAATAAACTTATTGCCTATATTTTCTGCCCAAGTTGATAGTGTTGTATCATTATCACTTTCAATCTTAGACTTCTGAATAGTTCTTTAATGGTGCCAAGTTTCCTCATAACTATGTGTAGCCATCATTTTTGTGTGTATTATTTCATTTCCCTAGCCTCTAAGGGCAGCATTGGGTTTTGAATTCATTTAACTAAATTACAGCCTAAGACTCTGACTAGCAAAAGATTTCTAATATGACAAAACAAAAAAGAAATTATATATCCCGCTCAGAAAGAACCAATGTTTACTAACTCTTTTATATTTTCACTGAAATGTTGCACATAAAAATGAAACTGACTCCGGGAACCACAAAGGGCTAAGATCAGAATGTTTAAAAGTTTTTATGTTAAGTTGAATTTAAGCTTTATAGTTTTAGATGATTGGGTGAGGATATTGGTGTTGCACATTTCAACTTTAAAAAAATGAGACGGGTATTTGAGAGTAGCACTGATGACTCTACAAACCACATTTTTGCTTTGCTGCTGGCTGTCTGCCAGGTACCACCAATCAGAGCTGCTAGAGGGATATCGCAAAGCTCAAAGAGGAAGAAAGTGAGCTATAAGACAATGTAAAGTAGTAAGGCAGGTTGGCAAAATGAAAGGTACATGCCATAATTAAGGGCCTTCATTGTTTATTTTATTCTTTTGTTTGAGCACTGGCCACACTAAATATCTTTACAGGGCTTACCTGGCCCAACACCTCAAATCTGTGATCCTTGTTAAAGGAAAGAATTGTGTTACTAGGTCTCCTAAAGCCCTTTCTGGGAGACCTCTTTAAAAGAGCTGACAATGAGATGAGGACAAACCTCCTTATGGCTCAGAGAGGGAGAAGAGCAGTGTCCAGAGACAGGTCAGCTGTCCAGAGAAAATCCTCAGGGGCTTGGGCCACAGATCAACTGGGTCAACAGGGCAGAAGGACGGTAAAAACAGTTGGCACTAGAGCTATAGAGATAGCTCTCACAGCTCTAATTATAGATAAGAATTATCTCTTTCCATCTCCATCCCCCACAGAACATGAAGAGAAAAATTAGAATGACTCTGAGAAAATATTAGATTTCCTTCTAATCAACCACAAGCCTTGTGAAAGCACTGAAAATTCCGATATTGTAAATACGGCAGAGCAGAACTCATCACTGGGTGAGGATCCATAGTTTTAAGCACTTTTTGTTTAACATAAAATGAAAGCCATAATATTAATAAATGCATATATCCCACCATCCAGTTAATGGATATTTTTGAAAATGTTAAATTTTCTTATAAGGCTAATTGCTACTCTACTAAATATGGGAGAAAAATGTCTAGCAAATTTGTAGATGACATTACAAAGGGACATATGTACATAAACAGTAATTTTAGTATATGCATTTATTGCAATGTCTACTGAAAATTATTATTACGAGTACTGTTAGGAATAGTTGATGACATATGGATGATATAAAAGAGAGGGAAAGTAGTTAAAGTCAATAATCAACAGACTAATCATACATATGGAGAAAATATGCAAATCGCCATCAGGAAATCTTAATTAAGATCAGGGTTAATGAACCTGTTGGATGTGTGTCTGGTGATAACACATATATTTAAGATGTCTGAATAAAATTTTACACAAAAGGACCATATGTGATTTTATAAAATAAAAATTCTAAGTCTTAATTTTGTATCCCAAACTTAATTATCATTTTATTAACTTGAATTATGTGACAAGCTGTCAAAGCTACCCATTTAAATTAGATTGAATACAATAGATCTTTGAGATATCCGTCTATTAATTTATTTTAATGTATAATGCTAAAATGCGTTGATGCAGCTCTGGGAGAATCAATTAACCTATTAAACTTTTAAAACTTGTGTTAGGAAGGAGTTGTTGGAGAGTTGGGAGGGTAGAGTGAGAGATGGAGCATCTAGAAATAAAAGAGATAAGCACACACAGACACACACACAAAGATAGACATGGCAGAGAATAAATGCAATGCAGAAATACTTTGGTGATAAAAAATTGACAAATGTAATTTTAAATATTTTACATTTTTTGGAGATGGGAATGAACAAAGAAAATAAATATTTTGTGACATTTTGTTATCCTTTCAGTGACATTTCAATTTTAGAATATTTGTAAGATTTTTGAATAAATTCCATTTTAAACACTTATCCCTTAAGGTTAAATGTAGATGGTTATTATTTTGTGAAGTATTTTAGTGATGCATTCTAGCTTTAATATTCAGATTGGATTTAATTTTTTTCTCTTTAGCAACATAATCATCTCATCATACCAACCACTGGGAATTTTTTTTCTCTCCAGTTTTCATTTGCAAATTTCATTATAGCACGATATGGTTACCATCTGGTGTGTCTTATATAACATTACACTCAGGCTTTTCAGCTTTTAAATAATAATAATATTTCAAAGCAAGTGGAAATCCTTTCTCAGAATATGATTTCATGTAACACATTTATAAAACATAAAATGTAATTTAAGATTGTGCTTATTATACAGATTAGAAATATGCAGATGTCATATTCATACGAATTTTAAAACCACATTAGGTTTTTAATAGTTTATTATGCAACTTATCAAGTTCTTCAGGTTAGCTTTTTTGCTTAATATTGCATTATCATTTTAGTTATCTTAAAGCCTTGAAAGTCCTATAATCTTTTTAAAATAAATGGATTAAAAATTTGTCATTGCACAAGGATTCTTGAAGCATCTCTACTGAATAATTATTTTGTAAATTTGTGAAGTAGGTTTTCTGAATGAATAAGCATGTTAGTTTGCCCTCCCTCTCTTCTCTTTATCCCTTCCTTCCTTCCTTCCTTCCTTCCTTCCTTCCTTCCTTCCTTCCTTCCTTCCTTCCTCTCTCTCTCTCTCTCTCTCTCTCTCTCTCTCCATATATATATATATGGATTTTACTATATATATATATATAGTAAAATAGTCTTTGAATTTTACTATAATCTTGGTAATAAATTTTTGCTTTTAAAATTAAAGTTGTGGATATGTTTCAGTTATAAATATTGTTTATTGATCTGGCAGAAGGAATATACATATAAAGGAATTAATTTGTATTTAATTCATTCTTAAGGCAACTTGGGTCCAGTGGCAAACACAATGCTGGGCCCATGGTTGGTGTCAATAAATGTTTGTTCAACTGTAGTCAATCAGCATCGTTTGTTTTACAGGCTTACTTAGCATTGCTGCTCTACATATGTAGTAAATTTCCATCTTCAAAATGGTCTGAACATCTAGAAATGGTTTTATATAAATTTAGTCAGTTGTATTTTTGGTGTATGACTGACATGTTGACTTCTTCAACAATCATTTACTGTTTGACAGTCACTCAAAAACACAATCCCTGTACTTTAATAGTTAAATGTAGAAGATACATACATAAACAATTGAGTATATGTAGTAGCCAGACTCCAGAGATAATTTCCTAGACCATGTAGCATGGTCTCCCTATGAACTGTTCCTCCCAGTATTCATGCCCTTATAGTTCAACCTCCCTTTGAATTAGGAATGGCCTTTAATTCACTTGTAACCAGTAGAATATGGCAGAAGTGATGCTGTATAACCTACGAGGCTAGGTCAGAAGAAGCCTTGCGACTCTGCCTTAGTCTTTTGAACCCTTACTTGCTCTGAAGGAGCAGCTGTCAAGTAAGAAATGCAAACACTCTGAGATTACCATTTTGTGAGGATGTCCAAGCTAGCTACCTAGCGAGACTGTGTGGAGAGATAAAAGGCCAAAAAGACCCCAGTTGTTCTAGCAGTCCTAACTAGATACCATGTTTCCCCGAAAATAAGACCAGATCTTATTTTAAGGTTTGCTCCAAAAGATGCATTAGGGCTTATGTTCAGGTGATGTCATCCTGAAAAATCACCCTAGGGCTATTTTCCGGTTAGGTCTTATTTTCAGGGAAACACGGTATGTGACTCAAAAAGCCAAAAGATGACTTTTAACTTCAATCGTCGTCTGACTCAACCATGTAAAGCGGCCCATGAAAGAACTGCCCAGATGAGACACTAAGCTTTGGGGCTGTCTGTTAATGCAGCTACAGACGGTATAATAATGGGATCAGGATAGAATGGGAGTTCCTGTCTGAGGTGGGGCAGGGTGGTGATGGTGGAGAGAGAGTAGAAGGAAGTAAAGCATGGAGAATATAGACAGTTTGCAAAACCTAGTAGTAAGGCAATAAATGATGCTTCTTTTATGTAAGAAATATTTTTGATCAGCAAAGTTGTTTTCTAATCACCACGTCTCTGAAAGATAGGCCTAGAAACATTTTTAGGGAGCCTAAAAGTAGAAGTTCACTCATTCATTCATTTACTTGAGGAAGTTTTGCTAGAACCAATGCTCTGGGTTAGATGTGACCAATAGGTGAGGACACTGAGCCAGGAGTGCCATTTACTTTTCAATGAGAATGGTAGTAAACGGAAGGAGAAAAATGAGGTGGTAACTGAGGTAGAGGCAAAGTGGCGGAGAGATGTTTTTAAAGTGGAAGAAAACAGAACAGATTTGTAAGGAAGGAGAAAGGTGATTGTATAAAGGTAGTTAAAGGGTAAAGTATGGAAAATAAAGATCAGAGGCATAGATGGCATCCATTGTCCCAGTTGAACAGAGGGCGAACTAATTTGCTGAATTAAATGATTTTTGTGCTTCAATGGAGGACCAGCTGAGGTTGGAAATCATAAATTTGTGTTGCAGCCAATCACCATGGTAATATAAGTTTCTCCTACAATATAGTTCCCAAAGCAGAAGGAATGAAATTGGATGGCTGAGTCTAGGTTAAAAAAATAAATTTGAGATATATTTTCAACACTTATTTTAGCAAGTATTATTGAGTTTGAAAAACTCAATATGAAAATATTAAGTATTATGTATATTATGAAATAATATACACAATCTTGGGTTTGAATTCTGACTCTATAAATCCCTGGAAGACTTGGGAAAATCATCTAGCCACTTAACACGTTTGTTCACACATAAAATGGGAATATTTACCTACCAGATTTCGTATGAGGCTAAAATGAGAAAATTTAAGTAAAGCGGTTTATATTCTTAAATGTATGGTTTTACTGTATGATATTTACGCTGAGACACAAAAACACAAAAGTGGCGAAAACTGGTATCTTAGTGGGAATCAAGGCAGTGCTGCACTCTGTTCTGCACTTTTACGCACTTCTACAAAATAAAAAAAATTCCACTTAAGGGTGTTCTTGATGAAGCAGTAAAATGTATTAATTTTATTAAGTCTTTGAGTGACAAAATGGGAAGCGTGAATAAAGCAAATTTGCAGTATATTCAGGGACAGTGGTTGTCTTGAGGAAAAACACTTATGCAATTGTTGGAGCCGCGAACTAAATTAGCTGCTTTTTTCATCAAACACCATTTTTACTTGACAGAAAGACTGAGAGGTGAAGGTGGATATTCAGACTTAGGTTTTTTTGCAGATATGCTTTTGAAATGAACAAAATAGGACCATTATTTCATGAAATACAGCTGGTAGCATTTGATTAATGCCAATGATGAAAATTGTACTTTGGAATGAAAATTAAAATTTTTGATAACTGGCATCAGCTATACTTTCCTAATGAGATTAGTAATGATACTAATATATAAGGTTTTAAAAAAATGTAATAGGATGTGTCAACTTGTGGATTATCTGTAAAGTTTAATGAAACAATATTTTCTAAATAACTAACAATGTTACAAAATCATACATGAGTAAAAGAACCATTTGAAATGCAGGACATATCAATGGATTTAAAGTAACAGAGTATGAAAAGTTATTCATTTGGTGTCAGATTTTATATTGCTGCAAATGTTTTAAGAAACTACTTCTAATTAAATTCTGGTGTAGTTTCAAGGAAGAATATTCAAAATTATCTGAAAAGTCTACTAAAATGCTGCTCCTTTTTCTACCTATGTATGTATGTGATGGCAGATTTTCTGAATATACTTCAATCGAAACAATCAGTGAGAACAGACTGTATGAAAAAGCAGATATGAGGTCTTCTTTTAAACCAGACATTAAAGAGACTGGTAAAAATGTGAAATAATACGTCTCCACTTGCTATTTTTTCGTTTGTTTTGGAAAATAGTTAATTTTCATAAAAAAAGATGTTATTTATTTTAATAGGCAATGGATATAATACAGTTTTCTTAGTTTCAATTTCTCATTTGGTAAATTACCAATAGATATAACCTACAGAAACAAAAAACTCTTTGGGATACTCAATACTTTTTAAGATTGTAAAGGAATCCAGAGACCAAACAGTTTAAGTACTTTTACTCTAAGCCATTCTCTCAAATGCCAGTTTTTACAGGGGCCAATCAGAGAATGGGAAGGCTTAGCAGGCAGGTTGTCAGCCAGAGGTAGTAGAGACTGAGGCAAACCAGAAAGCTCAGATTGAGTATGAAGGAAGCAACCTCCACTCAGCTCCTGAGGGTTTCTGTCCTGTAGGAATGCAGATCCCCGGTGACCAGATCTGATGCTTTGTCTGAGGAAGTGGAAAATCCAGAATGTTATGAGAAATATCCCACTTTTTCAATGTCGGCAATGAATTCCACTACAAACATGAAAAATCAAATACCGTGCAGGTCAAATAAGACACCTGTGGAGGCAGTTTCGGTCTATGGGCCACTAATTTGCCAACACTTTCACAGGATCAGCATGGGCTGCGGTCCATTCACTAAGGTGACACTGCCGCTGAGACTGTTGGCAGTGAGCCTCCCTGAGTGACTGCATCCTCTACCTCATTGTCACAATCAAACCACAAGAGATTGCTTTAGAATTATATTATCTGTGGGGCCTGATATTTACTGCATTAGGATCAACGTAAAGGAGCATCATTTATTCACAAAGAGTCTGAATCGTTATCCCAACCATCACTAAGAATTCCACTGCATGGGCTGGTGTAATAGGCCTTCAACTCCACCTTGGCCAATGTCAATATGTCATTGTAAAACTTCTCTTGCTTTCTTTGCGGTATTCCGAACAATTCATACTTGGTGTAATAAATTACGTCTATAGATAATGACATAGGCTGTGACCCTACCAATTGTCTTATCTATATACTGAAGAATTAGTTGGGACCAGAACATAGATCTCAAAGCGAGAATAGAAAAAAAAAATCACGACAAATATCAATTATCCTTATAGCAAAAATTAGTAGGCCAATAGTGATTTCATATTATAAATCTTACCACAACCTAGATTTTGATATAAAATATCATTTTTCCTAGTCTATTTCCTGACTGAATTCTTATTTCTATAAGTCTACTATTTAAGCAAAGGCCATTGGTATAAATTATAACCTATTTTGTATAGGGCTATACAGTTTGCACTAGCAACTATTAAAAATGATTTCACATGCTCTTTCAAATGAATTTGATCTCAAGAGGTAATTCACCAAGCTGGTTGCTATGGTCTGACTGTTTGTGTCCTCCTGAAATTCGTCTGTTGAAATCCTAACCCCCAAAGATAATAATAATAGGAAGTGGGGCCTTTGGAAGGTGCTTAGGTCATGAGAACAGAACCCTCATGAATGGGATCAGTGTGAGAGCTCTCTAACTCTTTCTATCAGGTGAGCACACTGTGAAAAGGTACTGGAAGAGGACCCTCACATTACTATGTTGGAGACTTGATCTTGGACTTTCCAGCCTCCAGAACTATGAGAAATGAATTTCTGCTGTTTATATGCTACCCAGTCTGTGGTATTTTGTTATAGCAGCCCAAACACACTAACACACTGGCTAATAATAAAATACCAGGATAGGGCCAGCAGAAAGTACTATGCCTATCCATATAGTATATAAGACAAAATAATGGAAGGAGAGAAGATGATAAAGAGATCTTTCTTTTTTTGTTTTCCTATTTTCTCCATCATGTGCATTACAGGATGGTGTGGTAGGTATTTTCTGTGTGGAAAGTAACCCACATTCTTAGAAAACTGAAGCAGAATTAGACAGAACAGAGGATAAAGGGAGCATGGAACAGCTATTTAGGATTGGCTTGGCTTTGCTCTAGATTTTAATGGAAAATGCTAAAGGCTATTAACTGGGTTCTATAGTGTTTACGTCATTCAACTAAATCTACTGAGAGACAAGACATAATAGCACATAGAACAGAAACCTGAGGAGGAATGGGGTATTGTACAGTGCTGTAAAGGCATATCTCACAGTTGAATTAGTTGCTAACTTGTAAGAACTAAAAGATTTCACATAAAAATTCAAATTTCTGCTTCCCTTCAAAGAAAGAGACAGTCTAGCAACTCTTGGCAGTAAGTTCCTCATGAGAAGTAACTGGTGACAGTGAAGAGCTTCTGCCTCCTTTATTTTAGACACACGCTCTCTGGTTATCCACAGTCCTCCCTTGGCCCACGGCACTCAGCTGATTTATATGCCTGGTCTTTGTAAACATTTAAATGTGTAATTTCTGCTTGAAAATTCCAGCATCCAAACTTTTCATTACGAGAACAGCATTTTAGTATTAAAGTATTTCACAAACTTCCCATGGGACAATAGTTGCATTTTTAGTTATTTGGTTCACAGGAAATTCAAGGAGGACATACAGATTTCCAGACTATTTGTAATAACATTTTAGTGCTTCCGTGGTCCTCATTCATAGAATAAATATTTATTGGGCACTTACTATGTGCCAGGTGTTATTCTAAGAACTGGGGCAACATATGTGACAAAAACTGACAAAAAACCCTGCCCTTTGGCACCTCTAGTGTAGTGGTAGGACACAGATCGTTAGCAAGACAAATGAATAAAATATATTATCACAAATTACAATAAGTGCTAAGAAGAATAACGAAGCAAGGAATGGAGGTAATGAGTGCTGAGGTGTGTGTGGGGAGGAGGGGAAAGGGAGAGAGGACACTTTTAGACAGTGAAGCCAGAGAAGGCTTCATGGAGGAGAGGATCTTTGAGCGAGGGCCAGGAGAGTGTTTCAGACCTAGGACACACCATGTACAAAGGCCACGAGGTGGGAATAAGCCGGGTGCACTCAGGAAACATACAGGAGATCAAATGGTCTAGGGAAGGGTTAAAACGGAATTTTCAGGCCCCAGTGGGAAATAAACTAAGTAAGGAGATAAGTTTATCTTCAGGCCTCAGAAGTCATTTTATCAAAGACTTTTTAGTTTGGGAGAGGATGGAAATGTCAGAGTAAATAAAATAAAAAAGTGTTAGGAGTACAGAAGAGGGAGCAGTCACCTCTTTAATTACGAGGAGAGGGTAGCAAAGGAGATTGATATTTTGGAACCATTATTTGCATGTAAATTGCTTTTCTTCATGAAAATATGAGTCTTAATTTGTCATGTTGTAGAGAGATAAGGTTATAACATTCTCTCAAGCAAGTAGAAGAATGTGGCTAACATAATTATAATATTAATTTTCAGAGTTTTAGAAGATAAAGAAGCATTTTAGTTATTTTTCCATCTTTAATTCTGTTCTCAAAAGGAGTTTCCTTTTCCTTCCCAATTTCTCCCCTAAAGCTCTCAAAAACATAGAAATTTTGAGAGCTTTTTCATAGGAATTTTGAGAGCACTTTGTTATAAAACACCAAAAACAGACATTATGGAAATGTGTTTGTTAAGGGCATATTCAATAAAAAAGAAGTAAAATTATTTTTATATGTTTTTTTATATGACCAGGGCCTTTTCATTTTCAAAGGTATATTCAAATACCCCAGTCATATGTATTCATAGCTGAGTTACAGCAAGGGTCTCCCGCACCCAAAGCAAGCTGGTAGTAACAGCAATTTGTACCAATCCAAAGCAGAATGTCAGCATTCCTCTGGGAAAGTTAATTCAGCTATTTTGCCCTAGTTTTTTATAATGATGAAATTCTCATAGGTAATTTCCATAGATCACTGCATCAGTCTGTCAAATATAATGCTAACCATTGTATTAAAATATTTTTTCTTTTGTCTCTATGAAAAGCATTCGGAACATCAAATGAAGATGAATAATGGTGTAAAATATAGGCTATGAGGATAAAAAAACAAATGACAAAGGAATAACTGGAACTTAGCATACCTTGCAGGAATAAAGTATATTTTTTTAAAGTAGGGTTCTTCATTAAATCAGAGCACTAAGTTAATCAAACCTGTTACTGCTTAGATTGTTTATACTCGAGGACTGCTTTGAACATCGTAAGTGTATTAACTGGAAGTTGGTGCAATTACAGTCCTTTCAAGATCTAATCTGGAGGGTGGCTTATAAGAATGTGGAACATAGAAAAACTTGTCCCCAAAGCTACTAATCAAATGCATTCCTGATTAGTTGGGTTTAGTTTTTGATTGTTTAAAACTTCCCTGTTTTATTCTAGAATACAGTAACCTTCCTTTAAAATTTGGCTATTTGATACTAAATGATATAGATAGAAAAAAATAAGTAAAACACAGTAAGAACCATATATAATTGTTCAAAATACAACTTCACAATGGTAATTTTTTTAAAAAGTAAGGAAAATGACTGTGTAATAAGATAAAAATTATTTTTTTTGTAAAAGGAATGTAAATGTATGATCTATTATTGAATAGCATTTAGAACATCGATTTTAATAAAGCTATATGGAAAAACTTTGCTCTCCTTCTAAGAGTTATTTTTTTCCACTCAACATTTTGTTCAAGATAAATATGTGTGGAGATATCACAGAAATATATGAAGACAAGGCTCTTATTACCTCCATTCTAAAATGCACTTTCAGTAAGACTGCTTAAAGTATATTGTTAAATTTTTAAAATGTTAAAAAACATGATTCTCATGAAAATAAAAAAATGAACATGTACAAGGTTTCATTTAACTTATTTATTCAAAGGAGAATTTGAAGCATATTTACATAGTCTTCAAGAATGCTATCTATCTATCTATCTATCTATCTATCTATCTATCTATCTATCATCTATCTACCTATCTATCTACCTACCTACACATCTGGCTGGTTAATATTAGCCTATAGAGCAATAAAATATATTGCTTTTCTAGTGGGATGGGAATCAATTGCATATCCACCAGAAAAAAATGCATTTGAATTGCTACAGACGTGAATCATTTGCGTTACTACCAGTTTTCTGCAATTTAACTCTGTCTCTAGAGAGTTCCAGAATTGCCTTGTCAATAGAAAGACAATCAAAGGAGAACACTCGATGCAACCAGATAATTCCTGGAGGGACCACAAGACAAGCTTTCATAGAAGCATTTCATTGAAAACACACCCAGTAATCTCCTTTGCCCACCTCCTAGTTACGAACAGTTTTTTTCCCTCCTAACCACACCAATCAGACAATGGCATATGGTGTTTGTACACAATAAATTTTTATCATCTTTTCTAATGTGTTACCTGGGATCTTTCTGTGCTTTACGACTGATATAAAATAAATTGAAATTACCCAAGGTTTTTGTGAATTACTGTAAAGTGTTTTTTGTTTTGTTTTGTTTTGTTTTACCTATTCAGGGTTACCAATGGGTTTCAACTCTTGCTTCCACTGAATTCATTCAACGAGTGGATTGCCTCACATCCTTAGAGTTCTCATCCAAGGCACACTGTTCCTTAGATTAAACAAAGCATCTTACATGATTTCTGCAACTTCCTCCAATATTTCTGAATTAAAAATAACTTCAAATTGAACACCAACATTGCAGGTTATTAAAAGACATTTTGACATGTCACACTAATGTATCTTCGATGGCCACTTTATCCTACATAAATCTTAAAAACTGAGCATCCCTGTAGATACCTAGGAAACTTTCAGGTGATTTGGGACTAGAATTCCTAAATTGTATCTCTCTACATATCTTAGATCTTTGATTTGCTATTACAACCCTTGTCTCCAAGAAGTGAAATTCAACACCTCACTATAAGTTAACAATATGGTTCTATATAAAGTGACAATGGGATCTTAACAAAAGGACTCTCTTGGAAGGAAGATGAACGATTTGGTCTAGTCTAGACAATGGTACTTTTGGGATCCATACTTGATTGCATACTAAACTACAAAAACCATTCTTCCTTAACATGCAAATAAAAATATTATGGATTAATGTTAGAATAACTTTAGAATTAACTTTGTATTAATTACAGTAGGGTCTGTTAAATTTGTTTTAACAATGGTTGATGCATTTTGTGGGAACAATATGAGGGCTATCCAGGTTCATTGTCAAAATGTTGGACAGGGTTGGAGTCATCTGACAGCTTAAGGGGGTCTGGAGGACCCACATCCAAGACGATTTACTCATACGGCTGAAAAATTGATGGTGGCTATTGGCAAGAGGTCTCAGAGGCATTAACCTCTTCACAGGGTTGTTTGAGTCTCCTTACAATATAGTGGTTGGCATCCCCCAAAGTGGCTGACATAGGAGAGAGCAAGAGGAAGAATCAATGTCTTTCTGACTTACCCCTGAAAGTCACACACCATCAATTTCTGAATATCTTATTGGTTACCTAAGTCACTCTTATTCAACGTGGGTGGGTGTGTCAGCCTTATTCAAAAATGTGAATACCCAGGAGATGAGGACCATTGGTGGCCATCTAGAAAGCTGGCTCCACAGACACGCAGCCTAATCTGGCCTGAGAAAGAATGGTTTAAAAACTTAGTCTTGAGAGTGAGATTCAGGTCACAGAAGATGAAAAACATTAGGAAAAGTAACCAATTTTATGACTTCAGTTATTTTAATAAGCCTACTTGGATTGATTTTATTTATATCTCTATGTATTCTGGAATATCGTAATTGAAATGACCCAAAATCTTTGCTTAGAAACAGTCGACTGAATGCTGTACAGAGAAATGTTATGTTTTCTAAATCACAATGCCTAGCAACTATGAAGTTATCAATATCAAAATATTCAAGAGAACTGTCAACAACTTTTTTACTTGTTGACTTCCAGTTATAACAAATGTGAATTAATTCTGTGTTATTTATTCTTTCATTTTTTTTACAAAAAAGATGTGTTCCACCCCTTTCCCTTCATATTCTACCCACCATATTTTCTTCAGATTAATTTCCTTTTACGTTGTCAGAGCAGTGGAGGCTTTTTAATAATGGTTTTGAACTATTGTATTTTTTTTTAAAAATAAAGAAATTACCTTGTACCTACCTGAATTCGCACCATTATAAACATTATTTCCAATTTAACTGAAAATCTATGTCAAAATAAAAGTAATAAAGCTTTTAGAAAAAAAATGATCATGTTCTATTGTGAGTGACAGAAATTCAACTCAAGTGAATCTAAGCAATTGGTCTTTTATTGGCTAATGTAATTGGAAAATCTTATTATGAGCCTCGAATATCCTCTGCACTGTGTGTCTCGCCATCTCTGCTCTGCTAGCTCATGCTTGGTTTCATTTTATTCATAGGCTCTCTCTTCCAGATGGACAAGATGGCTTCCAACTATGCCAGTCTCATCTCCTCTGATGCTGGCAATTCCATGGGAGACGGTCTTTTCAGGTACCAACTGCTGGCTTGTTTTGTATATCCATAGTGAATACAGCACGAGGTCCATGAGAAGAGGTCCTTGATAGGCTCAGCCTAAACTATGTTCCCTCTGCTGAGATAGGACTTGTGATTGACTGCTCCACAAGGATGACCTAAAGGGAGAGGGTAGTAGGTTTTCTTTTTTTAGGATGCAATGATGACCAAGTTTAAAAGAGAACTAGCAAAAATGAATTTTAAGTCAAAACTTATAAATTACATATCATAATAATGTAACAAAATCATAACAATCACTGAAATGTTTCATGTACTTTTAAAAAATACTGCATATTTCTATTTCATCAATATAATGAAATATATTGTGTATTGAACGTCTAATATGTGCTCTGCTTTTTATATACATTATCCCTACTCTCCACAACAACTCTAAGTGGTCCTATCTTTATTCTTATGCTAAACGGAGGAAAAATTTCATCATGGCAAAATTGTGATTAGAATCCAGATTTATCTTGACTCTGAAGACTGTAATTTTTTCAATATAGCAAGTTGCATCTCAATAGAAGATTTGCTGGCTCAAATAAAGTGTTAATAACTATCATAATCAGCAAAGTTCACTACGTAGCTTCTTGTGGAATAAAATTGGACATATATTTGAAAAAAAAGCTTTATATATAATTTTTAATTCAAAGAGGACAATTTTCCCATATTAAAGTCAGAGTTGCCCATAAATGAGCACATAAACGAGCTATGACAAAGGGTAAAGGCAGAAATATTTGAAAAAGCATACATTTTGTTCCCTGTGACTAACACAATATTATTTACAGGTTTGGTTGCTGTGGTGATGGTCTCATATGTTCATCTTCATCCAGAAACCCAACAGAGGTTTGCTTGCAGTAGAAATAAATTCCAAATTAAACATTTCATTTGCAGATGTTTAATTTTCATGAATACAGAGAACATTCAATTATATATAATTTTATTACATCACTACTCCATCATTGTAGTAAATTAAAATATGTATTTAAATTTGTAGACTTCAAAGATTATGTTTCTAAGAAAGGATTCTATTTTCCCCCTAATATTCATTTGGCTTTGCATAGTCCTAAAATAAAATGGCTTTATTCCCTTAAGGCTGATAGATTTGTAAGCTTTCACAGATCTGAGAGCACAGTTGCAACCAGGAACTTCTCAGTTTGTATTTTTAGTACAGTCCAAATATAAAGAAATTTATTGGGAAGGTAAGATCTCAGAAAGGCAGCCAATATAGAAAAAAAAAATGAGCAAAACTTTAAGTTAAATAAATTATGGCTAAGATAAGTCTCCTCTCTGTACAAAATATTCAGTCATTTGGAGGAATAGTCTTTTTCTGCATGTCGAGTTTTCATCCTTGCAGGAACCTACTTCCTGTTCCCATTACACATGGATATTTGATGTAGAACCTTCTTGCTATTGAAACTTCTTGGTATTTAAAATTCCAAGGCTGCTGTCAGTTATGTAACTTCTCTTCCTTTGTCACTATCATAATTTCCTTGCTTTGATTTTAAGAGCTAGATCATTTAAATGTGCCATCTGTGTCCAACTGAATGAGTGATTGACGATCTTTGTTTCTTTTTGTTTCTGGATGTTCAGATTAATCTATACACCATATTCATTTATTTTGGCAGATGGTAAATCATTTTTCTTTGTTTTTCCCCCCATGTCAACTACTTATTTGCCATTACCCTAGTCAGAGATTAAAATTTTCATGTCCAAATTGTAATCAGTATCTGAAAATGTTGAATTGATCAGGTTATATAACAAATTAACACTTCATTATCCAGTAACAGATTATCTAGTAATGACTTCCAAATGTTATGATGGATGGTTTAATTAATGAAAGTGTGAAATACGTCTAAAAGTGTGTGAACATAAGGTGAATTACAATAGCAGTAGTCAACTTAATGTCATCATAAGTAATAATATCCACAAAATTGCAGCATTTGTGGTGATGATGTTTTTATAATACACATTAAAATAAATAATCATTAAAATTACAAAGTTGGCATATTCAACATAAATTTTCTGTGTAACATGATTGCATGTTGGGACACACTGGCTTAAAATATGATGCCCAGACTCCCAGATTCCAAGATATATTCGACTCTTTATATTCTCATCCATCCCAGCTAATTTCTGGTCTTATCTTTAGTTTTTTCCTATTATACAAATATTTTCCATGATTTTCTTTATTTTGTTTATTCTAAAAAGAGGCTCTTCCCTTCAACTTCTTCACTTAGAACACTCTCATACCATTTTCTACACGCTTTTCTTGCAGCAATTATTACATTACATTTTATATACTTGGTTGTTGATATGTGTTACTTCTCATAGACATTGTTTCTTAAAGAATATGAGGTCTGACAATTAAGTTTTCCAACTCATCCTAGAAAAAGTGCTACATATCTAATTTCTGAATATCACTAAGGTCACCTTCAAAGTACTCCGCTTGGGAAGGTATTCACTGATGTCAGTGCCTAGTCCACCTTTCAAAGCTATTTTGGAACTCTTTTGCTGGAATGGCCATCAGAGCTGTAGTCATATTACACTTGATGTCCTGAATGTCATGAAAATGTCTCCCTTTCAATATTTCCTTTATCTTTGGGTAGAGAAAGAAGTCATTGGGGGCCAGATCAGGTGAGTAGGGAGGGTGTTCCAATACAGTTATTTGTTTACTGGTTAAAAATTCCCTCACAGACAGTGCCATGTGAGCTCATGCATTGTCATGATGCAGTAGCCATGAATTGTTGGTGAAAAGTTCAGGTCATTTTCATCTTTTTCATGCAGAATTTTCAGCATTTCCAAATAGAAACTTGGTTTACTGTTTGTCCAGTTGTTACAAATTCATAACCTTTATGCTGAAAACTTACTGAGATGGAGAACTGATGTTATCACATCTAGAATCACTTCCCAAGCAGGTTGTGGGAAGGAATATAGCCACAGAGGCAGAAGCTCTCCTTAGACGGGGGAAGACGGGGGTTTATGCCCACCTCTATCAACCCCGTGAATTCTCCTGGTGGTCTCCACATGACTGTGCCTGTTTTAGGTCCTTCCTCTCTTGAGGAATCTTACCTATCATTGGCTAGCCAGCCATCCTTTGGGGCCAAACAAGGAGATGGCATAAAGGTGAAGCAATGTCCCTGAAAGGAATAGTCTCACAGACTCTTCTTTATTTTTAGGGGTAGGCATGAGGGGACAGATGGGCAGGCAGCTGCATGACAACAGATGAGGGTATGCAGGGTCAAATATATGGTTTGGAAGGAGAAATGACTATGGCTGGTGAACACACAGTGTGATATATAGATGATATATTACAGAAATGTACACTTGAAACCTACATAATTTTAATAATTATTGTTATCCCAATAAATTTTAATTAAAAGATAATTAACTGAATTATCATATGACCCAGCAATCCCTCTTCTGGAACCCTCTTCTGCTTTCAACCCCAAAAGATCTGAAAACATTTATCTGTAAAGATATATGTACCCCCTTTTTCATTGTAGCATATTCACGGTGTAAGACATGGGAACAACAGACGTGTCCTTTGACAGATGACTGCATAAAGAATATATGGTACATATATACAATGGAATATTACTCAGCCATAAAAATGATGGAATATTGTCATTTGCTACAACATGGATGGATCTTGAGATTATCATGCTAAGTGAAATAAGTCCAACAGAAAAAGTCAGAACCATATGACTTCACTATAAAACTGAAAGCAACGAAGGAATGAAACAAGCAAACAAGCGAAAACTCATAGACACAGACAACAGTTTAGTGGTTACCAGAGAGTGAGGGAGGGAGGAAGGGAGGTAGAAGAGGGTAAAGGGGGTCAAATATAAGGTAATGGAAGGACAACTGACTTTGGATGGTTAACACACAATGCAATATATGGATGATGTATTATAGAATTGTAACTTGAAACCTATATAATTTTATTAACCAATATCACTGCAATAAATTTAATAAAAAATAAAAATTTTAAGAGTAAAGACCATGTAAAACACCCCAGAGTTCAAGTTGTAGTTCTACCACTTATTCCATGGTAACTAACACAATGGCAGACACACAGGAGGTGCTAAAAAAAAAAAAAAAAGAAAGAAAGAAAGAAAGAAAGAAAGAAAGAAAGAAAGAAAGAAAGAAAAAGAAGACAGTTCACTTTGAACATTTATCTTCTTCTATTTAAGCTGTAGATGCAGTTGACTTTTCCAATCTTCCAAAGCCCCCAGTTCCTGGACTCTGTCAATATCTATAGTCAGTAGTCAGAAAGCTCCTCTTAGCAGAGCTGCTCTATATCTGCTTGCAAACTGGTTAATTCTTGTTTAGTTTCATTCCATCCCTCCAGTACCTTGCAAAAATAAGGAACAATAAGTAGCCAATATAAACAAATTCTCTGAAATTTTCTAACAACTTTTCCTAGATCTTAAGACTCAGGAAACACATTACCAGCTTTCCAAATTTCTATGGATGACCATTATACCGCATGTTTTGCGATAGCATGATAAAGTTCTTCATCTCTTCAGTGTACAGTAGCTGTTCCCTCATTGTCTGTTGTCCAGTTCTCACATGAGTGCTGCATATTTCAGGTGTTGTTATTGTTGTATTCCACTTCCAGGTACCGATTTCATTATTAGTTAGGCTGTAACTAGGTACAGAGGCTCAAATGAGAGAAAAGCTTGTTTCACCCTCATATCATGTGGAGGTAGGTCTAGCTGGGTGGATAGATGGCTCTGTACCACAAAATCATTAAAAGGCCCAGGTTCTTCCTGTGCTATTGCTTTGCCATCCCCTATTTTATTTAAAGTGCCTGTGGAATCCAAGGGATATAACAGTGGGCAATTGCAAATGCTAATGGTTCCCATTCTGGGTAATGACAGACAGAATCAAACACTAACTACACCTGCATATTGTAATTTATTATGTATATAACTAGGCCTGTTGTATTAATCACTTAGCAAATTTTGTGTTGATCATTCAGCTGGTTGACATATCTAGTTATTCTCAACTAGTCTTTGCTTTCTGTAGAAGGAATTAACTTCACATTTGACAGGTTAAATAACAATACTGTAGTTAAATAAGAATACTCCTGGGTACTAGGGTCTGTTCAGAATTTTTCTCTGCTTATAATCTCTGGGGTTCCCGTGGAGGATGATGGCATGTGTAAAGGGAAAAGCAAAGTCAGTGGGAAAACAGTGGAAAAGGAAAAAAAAATGGAAAAAAAAAGAACTGGAGAGGAAATCAGTAAAAATCTAGTACAGATGTTTGTTTGTTCACTTTTTGTGTTTTGTTTTTCTCTCCAAATGCCTCTCCATGGTATCCTCAATCTGTTAAGATTATTCAGGTAGAAAATTTTATTTAAATAAAAGATGCAAAGCAAAAGATTAGTAATGGCATAATGAAACTGCATTCTATTTGTGCGGCATTAAACGATTTCCACCTTGCCTAAGAAAATGAAACCTAAGCTTTGACAGAAAGGCATGGAAAAAAGCAGCTTAAAAGTGATAGGTCCTGAAAGATAATTGTTTTTCAGATATGCAAGTGCTTCCTATAGGAACCACATATTAATCCTTCAATTTTGCACTGCCAACAAGAAGACAAAACTTCTACCCTTTTTCTGAAGGAAAATAGATGAGAATCTTTATTGATCTGGATCAGAGAGATTACAATGGTGTTGCATAAGCAGCACAATAAGAATATCCTCTTAGATGCAAAGGCCACACTAAATTGATGTATGTTTAGCCATGTAACTATTTTGTGAGCTTCTTTGGAAGAGATGCATCTCTTTTAATAGAAGTAAAGAAATAGCTAGTGCCCTTTGTAATTAGGCTGATATAAAGAGAGACCAAGTAAGTCTGAGAGAGAAAACAATCCATCTAGAACCAAACTATTAATCAAATGATGTAGAATTTGATTAAAAATTTAAATGAGCATTTTATTTTTAATAATTAAAATGTAATTCAGAAGGAAATTTTAGATAACCCTCATCTTTCATTGAAGTTGTAACTTTCCCATCTCTGCGTTTCAAAAGGCTGCATCATTAAACATTACAGTCATATCTTGGTCACCTTCAGTACCAAGTGATTTATTTAGAGAAGTAATCTGAGACTATCAGTGAATCATGTATGTCCTTTGGGTGACTTGAATTTTTTTCTATGTAATAGAAATAACACACATTTTGATACAAAGGTTATTGTTCAAGACAGAAACAAATTAATGTATATTTCAAATCACTTCATTTTTAAAATGGAGATACTTTTTTAAGAGCAGTTTTTGATTTACAGAAATAATGAGAATATAGTACAGAGTGTTCCCATACACAGCTTCACAAAGGGTCTCTTATTATTAACATCTTGCATGAGTATGGAACATTGCTACAGGTAATGAACTGATATTGAGGCAGTATTGTTAATCAGAGTTCATAGTTTATTCACATGTCCTTAGCTTTTACCTACTATCCTTTTCTGTTCCAGGATACCACATTACATTTAGTTGTTATGACTCTTTAGGTTCTTCTTGGTTGTGAGAGTTTCTCACACTTTCCCTTGGTTTTGTTGTCCTTGACATTTTTGAAGGTTGATCAGGCATATTGCAGGATGCCCTTCTCTTGGAATTTGTCTGATATTGTTCTCCTGATTAGACTGGGGTTGTGGGTTTGAGGGAGGAAGATCGCAGTGGTGAAGCTCCATTTGCATCATATTATACCAAGGGTACACACTATCAACATGACTTATGACTGTTGATGTTGATCTCGATTACCTGGCAGCATTTGTCAAGCTTCTCCACTGTAAATCTTGTGTTGCCCCTTGTCTCTGTTGTGATCTTTCAAAGAAAGTGTATGCACAGCCAATACTTAGTGAGTGTGGAATTATACTCCCTGTTCTTTAAGATGGAGAGCCTACCTAAGTTATTAATTTAATCATTTATTTATATCAGTATGGACCCACGGATATTTATTTTATACTTTGGGTTATAATACAATACTACTCGATTTATTTTGTTGCTCAGCTTGTTCTAGCTTTGACCACTGGGGACTTAGAGTTGGTTCCTATGCCCTTTGACATAGCCCCACAACATGTGTTTGCTTTGCCTTCTTACTTTCTGGCACTATAAAATGTTCCAGGCTCATCCTGTGTATTTCCTGCCTCAGGCCTAGAATCAGCTATTTCTTCAAGGATCCCTGTTTTTTTTAAATTGGAGAATAGTATTAGAAACCAGAATGTGAACACTAAGTGTCCTCATTGCTACTGTGGTGTTATTTTTTTTAGCCTTGTCAGTGACAGAACAAAGAAATATATGTGCGCGTATGCCAACTCATTTATGTACACATATGTTAAATACTACTATATGTAACCATCTTTAACTATATTCAGCAAAACATGAGTTCATACTGATATGTCCAACTCTGATCTTTACCTGATTATTATTTTAACCTCCGTCCCTTACTTATCTTAATTTCCACTCCACCAATGAGGAAACTGGCTTCCACCAACTGACATCTATTTACTTAATTATTCTATTCCAATATAGATGTATAGCAGTATTAAAATTGTAAATGCATATACCACCTTGGGGAACAGCTTTATCCACTACAGTATAGCCCTTAAGTGCAGTTCCTTTTGCCTTTAGTCTTACAGAAGCCATTCATTTCCAAAGTCACTTAGGTCAGTATGACATATTGTTTATATATATGTGTGTGTGTATATATATATATATATATATATATATATATATATATATATATATATATATACACTCACACACATATAACATATTGGTTCTCTGGAGTACCCTGACCAATGATTTGATTATATCAGTGTTTTCAAATATTAAAGAAACTGCAGTAAGAAATACATTTTATACAGTGAGCAAGTAAACATCCCCCCAACATACATACACACACATACATGTAAGATAAAGTTTACTTTTTCTATAAACCAATTTTATGTTAAATATCATTTTATTAATATTTAATAACTCATGAGAAAGATCCTCAAGCCATCTCCCTGAAAATTAGAAAATATTTAACTAAATGTGATTGATAGTGTGTCTGGCTGTCCAGAACACACAAAGATACACCGATGTATACCATTTATGCCTGGTTGAGTTTTTTCCCTTCCATTCCACCATCTCAGTCAAGGAAAAAATTTCAAATTCTGGTTTCATTAAGTAAGCTTTGAATAGTAACAATTTCCTCTATCTGTGTAACAATACAAAATATTCTTTAATCTTAATCCAAAATCGCAATAAATGTAACATCTGACAATTATCTTTCAGTGTAAATGAAGAACCAAATTGTAACAATCTGTAATGATGAATGAGTTGTAATAATTTATTCCCTTTAGGCATGAAGTTTGACTCAGTTATTGATACAGGGATTTGAATAGCAAATAGACTTTCTAAAAGTTTTTCTACTTTCTTTAATAAAGTAATGATTAAAAACTTAAACAGAAATAAAATATAAATATATTTCTAATTTTATTTCATTCAAACTCTTTTTGTTATTAATTTCCTATTTGATGTAATGCAACATATTTTAGAAACATGTGGGAGATAAGGTGATGACTTTGAGTTTTGTTTGCAATAATAATAATAATAATAATAATAATAATAATAATAATAATAATACTTTTGGCAGCCTTCACATATGTTTGGCATGTTGACAGTTTTGCTAATTTTCTCCCCTAAAGTTTAGCTCATAAGGAATGCTTAAGAAGCCAGATAAATACTGCACCATTTTTATTACCAAAATACAACATAGAAAATGTCTGCCAACTGTGGTTACTTTACATTTAGAAAACCATAAAATTAACTTTTGAGTTCAGAATCTGTCAGGCACTGTGAGGTGTCTGAGATTTTGCCTTTCTTGTAAGCTAATGTGTTAGTCTGCCATGGTTTCAAAAGACAAGAGACTCCTGGGTCAGAGATAAAGGACTTTATCACTCATGGCAAACAAGGCAGCATGAGCTTCCTTTTTCTCTTGCTTCCCAAGACCCATAGGAGTGACATGGAGTTTGGTCAGTGCTGCACATTCAGTGGATATGTGTCACAGGTGAGAAACTCAAGTGTAGAAAAAACTAATTTTTTAAAAGGCTTCAAGGAAACCTATCCAACATGACTCAAAGGGAGATATTATCTTTATTATCCCGGGCATCACACAAATCTACATTTGTTTCAGGGGAGATACTATCTCTATTTTCCAACATTTCATGATATATAGACACCCTTGAAATGAAAATCTGGAACAAATTTACCAGTGCTTCTGTTTACAAAATATGGTGAAATGCAAGAGACACGTGGCAAAATGTGTCCCAACATAATCTCTCTTAGAATTTTCCTGGGACAACCAATATATTTCAGGATGATATAATAAATTTAATTAATTTTAGACAAAAATACCAGACATTGTGTTATCACTAAGAAATATAGTTTGGAATTTTCAGCTGTATATCATTTAAAACATCAGACATTCCATTTCCATACATACTTTCGGAATGATTCTTTGGAAAGTTGTGTGAGCCACTTTATTTTTTTCTTTTGTCCCAAATTATGAAGTAAGTAAAGTAAAAGTCTTCTTTTCTTAGCAGCTATAGAAAATTAGAAAATGGCATAGAAAAAATAATGTTTTTTCTTTGAAAATATTTTGGGGGACATAGCAACAAGTCAGTTTGCTACCGTGTTTCCCTGAAAATAAGACCTAACCAGAAAATGAGCCCTAGCATGATTTTTCAGGATGACATCCCCTGAACATAAGCCCTAATGCGTCTTTTGGAGCAAAAATTGATATAAGATCTGGCCTTATTTTCGGGGAAACATGGCATATTTCCAATTTTTTATTTTAATTTTTTAAATTACAGTTGACATTCAACATTATATTAGCTTCGGGTATACAGCAGAGTGGATAGACTTTTATATAACTTATAAAGTGATCCCCCTGGCCAGTCTAGTACCCATCTGACACTATACATAGTTTTTACAATATTATTGGCTATATTCTCCATACTAGATTTTATATCCCCATGATTATTTCATAACTACCAATTTGTACCAATTGTTTTTTCAGTTTTGAAGCTGTAAATCTTTCTTTTGCAGGAATATCATTCAAATTAACATGTTGGGATTTGTTATTTTTATTGAGGTTTGTACATTTTATAAAATTATATTCTAATTCTGTCATCAAGTGTTGTGTTTTTTTCCATATGTATTTCAAATAAAGTAGAAGTTCTCTGATTACAGAGATCCTTTGTTTCAAATATTGTCACTACTTACACTTTTTAGTATATGTGCTGCCGAAGCAAGCACACTACTTACACTTTAAGTTCCAGCAATAGGTCTTAAATATATCCTGTAATTTTTACATTATCATTTTCTAACATAATAAAGCAATTCATTTTATGGGTGATTTGTTTCAATTCAATTAAAATATTACTGTTATCATCAACTAAGAGACTGTTATAACACTGATAATCTTTCAAAAAAATACATAGAAAGTTAACTAAATCAATGGTTAGTAAATGGTTTTTATATTAAAAACCTCCTTGAAATACACAGTTTGGCCAATAGTAGGTTAAATATACTTGTCCTGGCTCACAACCCACTGTGAATTATGTTGATTAAAATTGAATTGTGAAATATTAATGCCCCAGTTATGACAGACAAAAATCAGGAAATAAGAAATTTGAGGTCTGACAATTATGTTCACGAACTTGTTACAATGATGTTGCTAACTTTGACATCAAAGGGATTAGTTATTATGAATTTGTACCAACTGGACAAGCAGTTAACCAAGTTTACAATTTGGAAGTGCTGAAATGGCTGCATGAAAAAGATGAAAACGACCTGAACTTTTCACAATTTATGGTTCTTGCGTCACTACAATGCACCAGCTCACACTGCACTGTCTATGAGGGAGTTTTTAGCCAGTAAACAAATAACTGTTGGAACACCCTCCCTACTCACCTGATCTGGCCCCCAATGACTTCTTTCTTTACTCAAAGATCAAGGAAATATTGAAAGGAAGACATTTTGATGACATTCAGGACATCAAGGGTAATATGACGATAGCTCTGATGGCCACTCCAGAAAAAGAGTTCCAGCGTTGCTTTTAAGGATGGACTAGACACTGGCATCAGTGCATAGCTTCCCAAGGGGAGTACTTCAAAGGTGGCCATAGTGATATTCAGCAATGAGGTATGTAGCACTTTTTGTACGATGAGTTCGCGAACTTAATTGTCAGACCTCGTAAGACCAAGATCCTTTTCTAGCTAAAGCGTGCTTCCACCACATCCCTTACATGTCCCTTTTCCAATGCTCTTACAATCTGCTTCAGTATTTCTTTGCGATGCGTGCCGTTCTTGCTTAGGACTTGTGAGGTGTACTTTAATATGTTACATGCTACGGTATACTATGCTATGCTGTCTTATCATTTTCCACTCCATCCCAATTCTATTCTGCCCTGACATTCCATTTTAGTCCATCCACTTCATTAAAAAAATAGTAGTCAAAGCTCAGTCAGTTTATTTCATTATCCTTTAATGGTTTTTGCTCTGCAGTGTGCTAAAATAATTTAAATTGTTTCCAAATATGAGAGTAAAAGCCACGTAATTACTTCTAATATAGACCTTGTTTTTATATTAAAATGATAACACAGAGGAATACTATACAGGTATCAAAAATGACTCCAGTGTTTGTTTCATAAAAAATGACTTTTATACCAATATGTGTGCTTTGCTTTATCACACATTTTTTGATCCACAAATCTACCAGTCTTTGAAATTTGAAAGAGGGTAGCAAAATGCTGTTATTATACTGCTCTTGCAAATTCTGATACGAATTGGACAAATTGTGCTACAATATATTTTTGTTTCTAGATCATAAATTATCCTGTTCATGTAAATGCCAGTTAACTAGCCCCTCTCTGTTCATATTTACAATATCCTTGAAAGGATGTTATATGAAATTAAATGAAAAAACTCTTGCTCTGTTCTCTGAAAAATATTTCTAGAAAATAGATGTCAGAGAAAGATGGTTTTGCTAATTGAATTATCAAATATATCTGCTAAAATTTCTCTGAAGATTTATTTATAAGGCAATATGATGAATTCCAAGTGGAGAGATAGACTATATTTGTCCATGCATTTAGAATTTTGGAATCAAACAAATTGGTTTCTGTGAGTGATTTCTTTAGCATATTTTATTAGTCTCTGTGAAAAATAGTATAGAATAATTAAACAAAAGGGAAAGAGTACTAAGAATTTGTCAAACGTCCATTGATTACACATTTCTTAAAATTATTATTACAAACTTAAATATTTTTATTTTTTATTTTTTTAGTTAAAATTTATTGGGGTGACAATGGTTAGTAAAATTACATAGGTTTGTAATTTTGTAATTCTGTAATACATCATCTATATATCACATTGTGTGTTCTATCTTTAAAGTTAAAAAAGAGATTTTAGTTTTCACTGTTACGCATAGAGATTTCTTCAGGGAGCAGTTATTTTCCTTTGTTTGAAATCTTAAGGATAATTAGCTCATGTGAGGAAATAAACTATGAGTAAAGGTTGAAGAATGGCTTTTATTTTTACATTTTCATTCATTTATCCTTCCTTCCCTTCCTTCCTTCCTTCCTTCCTTCCTTCTTTCCCTCCTTCCTTCCTTCCTTTCTTTCTCTTGTCCTGATGGCTTGTGATCAAGGTGGTACTATTGGATGTGAAGGGTTTTTGTTTGTTTGTTTTTTTAACTTTAGGAGCAAGTCCTGTTGAAAGGAGTTTCCTACAAAGTATAGTTACCATAGCAACTGTAACTTTCTTTTATTTTGACAAGTACCATTAAGTATTAGTTGAGGATAATAATTATAGACTAGTTTAAGATAAAACATTTGCTGTACAGCAAAGACTTGTGTAAAGACATGGTTTGGGGAAAATTGTCCTGGTTTAGAGAAATAGAAATTATTCTTTAAGGAAGATTTGATTTTCTTCCTTAAATAGATGATTGAAATTCTGTCTATATATCCCAGTGAGGTATTTAGGTGATTAGTGATGCGTGTCAAGAAAGATTTCCCTCTCATAATTTCAAAATCAATTTGTTATGCCAAATTTCTCCCCACATATACACTTTCTCTGTATGTGTGTGTGTATATTTGCATATGCATATGCTAAACTTGTAGAAACTGCTTTAGTTCAATTATTATTTCTTTGGAAAAAAATTGGTGGAACAATAGAATAATATAGACAATATACTCATTACCATTACCTTCTTTTACTTATTAAACCTCTTAGACTATGGGTTTCATATAATTGGAAGAACTGTCACTTGAGTTAAAACATGAAAAGGAAATCCAAAAATTAGATTCCCTGTTACTTCAGATTTAGGTGCATTGTGTTGTAGAAAGCTAAATGTATGTATCTACAGTGGTTTTACATAAGTTAATAGGTAATCATGAAAGCATTTTTTAGAGTCATTGGATTATTAACCATTACCTTTAAAATAGTATCATACTAAGTGTGATGTTACCAGTTCAGAAATGAATACAATTGTGGTTTAAATTGTTTTGAAATGCCCCTTAGCAATACCATTTTATTAATGCCATTTTTGTTGTTTAAGAATAGAAATAGCGTGGCAATGACAATTCTGTGCAGCATGACTAATGATGGTGCACTTCAGCAGGCGATAATCAAAACAGTGTTTTCTAGGATACAAAATTTTCTCTGAGGCTAACATGAGCAGACAGAATTATCTTTCTAACTCTTTTGGATGTCAGAGTATCATAAGGGAAATAATGTGCCGAGGTGAGGTGCTGTGGATGGTAGAGGAGGGAGAGCATGACTCTTAGCTGCTGTCCTGAGACCAACTACCGCAATGAGTGCTCTAGTTCATCCACCAACTCCTTTTTTTAACTTTTCCCTCAGAAAGAGGGGCCCATGAGACCCCAGGAGGGGCTACCTCTGAACATGTATGGAGAAGGAGACATGTGCAGTTCCAGGGCTTGACTGTGGTGGCCATGAAAATGCACTGCTCAGATTTCCAGAGAAGAGCATGGTTACCGACAGCCTGTTACCAGTCCCCAGGTATTAATGCTGTCCCATTTCTAAAAGAGGTGGAGCTCTGCCATGGGTGGCTTTTGCTCAGAACTCTCCATCAACCTGGCTGACATTTTCTTAGAACTGAGCTGCAATCAGAGACTTTCTTTTTTCTCACCTGATCTTCCTCTTTCCCTGTTCTTCACAGGTGTCAGATCTGCATCATGGCCTGAAAGTTCTTCCCACCTTCTCCACATATCTCCTCAGGTTTTTGCCTCCAGTAAATGCTTTGCACATAACTGATATCACAATAACTGCCTGTCTCGGCCCCTGCACCTCAGAAGACTGCAACTAACATAGAGTTTGAGAGAATATCGATAATGTGGTATTGGACGTGCTCATCATGCAATGTGTGTGAATATCTGTAAATATTGAATAGGCAGTTAGATATACAAGTCTGAAGATGCAGGACATGAGAAGAGAGGTCTGGTCTGAAGACTGAGAGGTCTAGTCTGAAGAGTAGACCAAGCATCACTGGTATTCAAACCATTAAACAGGATGACTTTACTGAAGGATCAATGTAAGTAGAGACAAGAAGAGCACTGAGGATTAAGCACCGATTGGCCACTTCAACCAGAAAATATGCATAAACAGTAGCATGCGAGGCAATCGGGAGAGTGTGATGGGCTAGAAGTCAAGTGAAGGAAGTATTTCAAGGAAGTCTGTAAGTAACCTTGTAAATGCCGCCAGTGGATCAAGGAATATGAAGTCTGAGAATTGATGATTAGGTTTAGCAATGATGGAGTAACTGCTGATCTGGAGAAGAACAGTTGTAGAGGAGATACAGGGGTGGGAGACGGATTTGAGTGGCTTTTCAAGAAAGAATTTTTAAAAACTGAGTATAAAAATTGAGAGTGAGTATAGAAAATGCTGTCAAGGAGTTTTGTCATAAAGGCGTTTAGGGAATTGGGTGTCACCGAGAGGATGAAGTAGATTCAAAGAGTTTTTTTTTATCTGTCTGCTTTTATTTTTAAGATGGGAAAAAATAAATCATGTTTTTATTCTGATAAGATTGATCCAGTAGGAAAAGTGATTGTAGTGTAAGGAGAGGGCAAAAACTTTCTGAAGCAATATTCTAGAGTTGGAGAGGAGAGGACAGTTCAACCCTTATAATAAGAGAAAAGGCAGAATGAATAGGCACAGATGGAGGTAGGTGGATAAATGTGGGTGCTGGACCTTGTAGAAAACCTCTTCTAGCTGATTCTATTTTCTGAGTAAACGTGGAATCACAGGAAGGTGTTAGAGGTTTATATTTATCTAAGGAGAGTGAATAGATTCAGTAATTGCAGTATGACTGCCTAGCAGCATTCAGAACCCATTTGGGGGGCAGGCATGAATGTAAAATGGGAGCAGTCAGCATGCGTTGGTTTTTTTGTGTAACCATGATCAGCTCTTCAGGTAGAGGAACAAGTAGGCACTGGATTGGACCGAATTAGGGTTTCAGTTTTGTCGATTGTAGAGCAGGAAGGAACAGTGGGGTACTGGCATTGAAGGGATAAATAAGGGAGTGATTTTAATATAAGGCAAATGAAAACATGAAAAGATTGTTACTAGGTTACCTCATTACCCCTGAAGACATACCATGGAAGCAATCGCCAGTGCAGTTGATGAGTAATGCTCTCCTTATGTGACATTTTTTTTATTCCGTACATCAGAATGGCTGGGAGAGAGGTTTGAGAGTTGTGGATGGGTGCTTTGCAAAAAAAATCAACAAGGGAAGCACTGTAACATATAATTTGTTAACTGATATCTTTTTGGACCTGAACTGAAGGTTTTATAAGACAGAAATATTAATGGCTAATATTTTGAAAGAGCAGGTTCATCATGTTAACAAAATGTATCAGTGGAAATATTTGTCAAAGCAGTAAGCTCACTGATGATACTGTTTTGCTTAGATAACTTGGGTCAGCATATATATTTTCTGCAAGAGCTAGGCAGAAGATTTTAATGACAGTAAGAATTCCACATTGAAACACAGCTCTGAGATTTCTCCCTCAGTTAACTTCTTTGTGCATCTAATACATTGTACTTAATACTAACTTGCATTAAATGATAAATGCAAAACTTCCTTGTATATATAGAAAAAAACAAGAAAAGCACCATCTTGAAAGCACCATTTCACCTCTGAAAATAAGCTGATATTTTTCTTAAGGCATATTAAATCTCTCCGTCCACAAGAAATTGGCTTGTCTGCTACGATGTGAATCTCTACACATAGGTTGTATGGGAATAATGGAATCTGTAATGTGACTTTTAGGAGTATCATTTTCAGGGTCCAGCAGATTGGAATTCATTCCTGACTCTGTCATCTATGTATGGGCTGTGTGAATGTGGGTAAGTTACTTCATCTTTTTATGCCTCAGTTTTGTAATCTGTATTCCCCCGTCACACCCTTGAATAGAATATTAAATATAAGAGAATAAGACTTGATCTGGTTTAACAAAAAATCTCTAGTGCCCAGCACACAGCTAGGTCCTGAACAAATACTTGTTGAATGAATAAATATATAAACTATATACTTAGAAGAGTACAAGAATAGTAATTATATAATAAAGTTATTTTGAGGATAAGTGACATAATACATGAGGCATACAAAGCACAGTCCTGGATCAGAGTAGCTTCTTACTGGGGAGAGTTCTAGAGAAGCCAGGGTAAGTTTGCCTTCTGTGTCTAACCTCTGTTTGCCCTTCAGACGCGGAATGAGGTTTAGCTAGACCTAGTGGACCTATGTCACGTCCTAGCATCATGAATTGTGTAACAGGGGAAATAGTTATTTTTTTACTATTTCATAATATTTGGGAGAAGTGGAAACAAGCCAAGTGGATAAAACTATTTTAGCATATAATCTAGAACTCATGCCATCAATAAAAATGTTTTCAGAGCTTAAGCATGCATACCAGAAAACTAGAGGTGGCATATATTTCATTGATTTTAAGATGCATATATAAAATTTTTACATATCCCAAATCTGGATGCACTTTACATTCAATGGCATCTTATAATTAATTGATTGGCTTCTCTTTTAATCACTCTCTCTCTTTTCCCTTCCTTCCTTCCTTCCTCTCTCTCTCTCTTCCCCCCTTTTACCTCTGTCTCCCTCTCTTTCTCTCTCTCTCTCTCTCTCTTTCTTTTGTGTAGTTCATAATATAACAAGGTGTCTTCAGTAGCATTGATAAAATATTGTATAGCCATTTATTATAGCAGTATTTCTCCATGTTTATTTCATATTACCACCCAATCCTTGCAAGAAACCTCTTAGGCATTTTTTTCTCATTTCATACCCCATGAAATTTTAGTACCGTATATATACTCTACATCTGTTTTTTGTATGTGTACATGTGTTTTATGAATAAAAAGAGTTATTTTTGCCCACTAAGAACCAATTTTCTTCCCCTTGGGAACACTATATTACACCCATTGAGAATGCAGGTATTAAAGTGATACTCTGTTTCATTCTTAGTTTTTAAAATCTGATTTACTAGAATATTGGGAAGCATAAACTAATTATTAGATTAAGAGCTTTTGGCTTTAATTATATAACCAAATGTCTAGGAGTTTTATTATCATGAATGATTGTCAAATGCTGTCAAAAATACGTGCGAGGTTTGAACATTTGTTATTTGCCCCAATAGTCAGAAAATTATCCATAACATTTTTTAACAAATAAAAGATCTTCAAGTTCATCCAGTGGTATCATTCAAATGTTCTCATTTTATGAAATAAGACTCTTTCATATATTTAGGATATTCAGTACTTCACCTTTGCATATTCATGATTTTAAAGACATCAATTGAACACTACATAGTAAAGAGATTTTTAAAGCCCATCTAATTTCCATGGAGTGCTATAAGGTATCTGCTTCATACTCCACATAGAGCCCTCAGTGGGGAGGATGAAGTGTGCAGTTCTCAGAGCCTGTTTGCAGCAGTTTTCTCCTGCAGTTTAAGCAGTTTGGGGATTCCCACCTCCAGTAGTAATGATGGGATACAGACCTCAGTCCATTTGTGACCAGTGGTTTGCACCAGAGGGAAGATAGGGACACCATCTGTGATCAACAACTCAGGATTTTCTCTTGTGTAAAGCTAACTGTTGTATTCAACAGCTTCAACTGATGGAGAAAGGGGTGGTTTATTTTACTTGGGGAAATATCTTTAAATAGCAAAGTTGTTCAGTGTGTTCTTAAATGTTCACTTGTCTTTTCTCAGGCTTTTGCAGTTTAACTTTTTTTTTTTTAATTAGTGGTACAAAAAGCTTTTAACATTAGCGATGCACAAAATTTTTAACTTTGTTGAATGTATTGCAATATTATTTTATATTTGGCTATTCAGACATGTATATATTGGCCTAGTTGTATTGGGTTGTGTTAAATGGCTATTTTTGAGATTCAAATGTATCAAAACAATGTGCAGTTATTTGGGATGATATTCTAGTAGACCAAGCAATGTATCAGCAAAAATTCACACAAGTAGTACTCCAAAGAGACTCCTTAGCAGTACACAACCATATCAAGACTTTATCGATCACGTTCGTTTTACACAAGCTTTTATAAACAAAGTGCACGTGAATTCAAAACCAGAAATCATCTCCTCCACTGCTCCTGGTACTTGCTCTTTCTCTGCCTTTTAGTCGCAGCATCTCCATGATGCTCCGGGCGTAGATATCTCTCAAGTTAACGCTGATGTATGAGTCAGTGGCTATATTCTTGGTGAGCTTCTTCAGCGCTTCACGCTGTCTAACAGCTGCTTCCTTGAGCTTTAAGGTGAAATAGCAAGCAGAGAAGCGGTCGTTGATGATAGCAATAGGCAAGGCCAGGACGAGGATTCCCGATAATATGCACATGAAGGCCACGATTTTGCCTGCGGTGGTGTCTGGTCGAATGTCCCCATAGCCCACCGTCGTCATGGATGTTGTGGCCCACCACCATGCACAAGGGACACTTGTGAAGGTTGTGTCAGGAATGCTTTGCTCAGCAAAATATTCCACAGTTGAGAATATAGAAATTCCCACAGACAGAAATAGGAGCAGTAGGCCGACTTCTTCATAACACTGGGTGATTGTCATCCCAAGTGAGCGTAACCCTAGAATAGAACAACTGCTGTCAGTCACTGGCACCCCTCCCCTCCTCCTCCCTCCTTTTCTCTTTCCCTGCTATCCACCCACAAACATGCATTTCACATCTAATATGTCTCCAGCTTTAGGCAATGTTCTGGGGATGCAGCGATGACTAATCAATCTTTGTCTTCAGGAAGCTTATAGTCTCGTGGATGAAGCCGGATTGAGAAGGATAGAAAGAAATATAGTTAGATTCATTCACTCACTTATGTATTTATTAAACACCTACTACTTATACAAAAAAAATGATGAAGGATGAAATTAAAAAGCAGGCAGGGGATATGTGATAGGAATTTGTACTTGAGACTATACAATAGGAGGTCTTTGCAGTGTTCCCTGGGAAGTGCTCACTTGGTCAGACCTGCATTTCAATGCATCACTTCAGTGCACTTTTCTAGTGCCAATTTTATGCTATCTCCTTACATTTGATGCATCTGTTTTTCTCACCCTCCCAATAAAGTTTAACACGATGAGGGTATCATTATCTGAATGCCAGAGGTAGTATTGAACGTATACCATGAGACTGAGGGGAGCAGCAGAAGCAAGTTAGGCATCAGTAACAAAATTGACATGAGAACCTCATATGTACATTCAGGGGACATTCTGAGGGGTCTATCAGGAGGGGTTCCTGAACTCCCATGACACCCATTGAAATTCTCGTCCTTAATGCCAAAGCTATAGAGGAATATCTTCCTTGAGTACCTAGAATCTCTGCCTTCTTGTAAGGAGGTAGACCTGAATACAGAATCTTCCTCCATGGATGGGAATGGAGGACTGGAGTCACTGGGAAACTCCTGGTGAGGCACTGGTGGGTTCCCCATTGCTGTTCTGAGGATACCCACTAGAGTCCATTCCAATATCTGAAGAGATGAAGTCCTAGGGAGAGTAAGATGTGTCCATAATGGGTCTGTGATTTGGTAAGGTATCTTCTCTAACACTAGAGGGATACTACTTAATGTGTGTCCACATTTTGAAGTCATATCAACCTGATGTCGCAACGATACTGTCTCTGAAATCCAAAGCAATACCACTTAGAATCATTTAAAAGTTTTTATTCACTCACAAGAGACTCCTGGAAATGCATTCAAATATTATTTGTACTCTCATTACGTTGAATTCTGTTCTTAAAATTTTGAGATGTTCTTGAATTATTTACCAGTGATTTTTACAGATCGATAAATATAAATTTTGAGGTTTAACTTCAAAAAGAAAATTTGGAATATCTTTAGAATACCTTTTAGGAAACTGACCTTGATGTGTCTGTCTGTAGTGAGTTGCATTTCTGAAATAAATTGACAGCATATGAGGAAAAGCATATTGTTTGGGGAGACTGTACATTTCAAGATGAGATCTTGTCAACAGTTTTGTAAAGAGACAAAGGTCTGAATTTCTGCCTGTTACATCTATTAACTCCGATCATCCTCAAAAACAATGAGATGATGTTGTAATTACTATTCCTCTATAGATGAGGTGTAGCATCTCTAGTACAAAGCTACAGAGCCAGGATTGAAACCTAAGCTGCTTGGATCACCATTGTCCCTGTGTTATTGTATAATACCTCTCAACTTATAGTTATTAGATGGGGAAATATGTCATCTGTTATGTTTTGCTAAGTGTAATGCTTGAGATAAAATTGTCAAATATTTGTGCATGTTCATAGCTTTCCAATAAATTAAGGCTTTATTAATACTGTGTACTGACTGCTTTAGAAAGGAAAAACCCTTTGAAGAGGTGACATTGTGGAAATTACTGTTATTTTCTTTTTCCTTTCTTTTGGGAAAAAAATGTAGTCTTCACTGGGTGTTTTTAAATTGAATGCTGTGAAGAGTTTATAAATACTAGAAGAAAGCATCCTATTATGAGTGTCAGAAAACAAAGAGTACTTGTAAAAGTTGTTGGAAACCCCATTATCAAATCCCTGGTATGTGAGACTAACAAGGCAAATATGTGGCCAAAATTATATTAGGATAAGTTCTAATTATCTAAGAGATGTGGGGGGGAAATCTGAGGACAATTTCTCCCTATATTTATAAGGAGAGACAGCTACCATTAACTTCTTTTAGGTGACCAAGTAGGCACATATCTAGGGAAATAAGGTAGGGATAGGACTCACTAGCCAAATTATTTTTATTCATATGTATTGCATTAATATGTATGATTTTAATATGGTACCCTACACCACTGTTTTTCCAAGTGTGGTCCCAGAACTACCTACATCACAATCACTCACTTCTGAGCTTGTTGAAATGTATGCTCCTGGATCCAACCCCAAATACTAAAATCTGCCTCTTTATGGATTGGGGCTCAGAATTTGCATTTTAACAAGATTTTCACGGGATTCCTCTTGTCATTAAAGTCTAACATAAGGTAACACATAGGTACTCCAGAATATGCAACAGCTGCAGGGCCGGCCACTGAAAATCACTGCCCTCGGAGAGGCAAGGGTCATCTTTAATGGATTTCCCCTGACGTTGACTCAAATTTTATGCACAGTTGTGCTGTGTGGAGATTTTTCTAAGGAGAGTGTTCATTAGATTATCAAGGCTTTATGATATACACGAAAAGCTAAGGGATTCTTGTTACCAATTCTCTCATGCATCCCCGACCAGGAACAAGAAAATTCTCAGATACTAAAGCATTTAATTAGTGTCTTCTGCTTTCTTCCAGAGAAAATATTTCCACTGTTTCTTCAAAAATGATGGGAAAGCCACTAGTGCTGGGTCGTCTCTCTTTCTACATAATAGCTAGAGAAGCCTCTGGAGGACTGATTTTCTCTTCTGCCAAGGAACATGTGTGGTAAGCACTTTCTTGGACACAGAAGAGAAACTGGCTCATGTCCCTATATATCATATATAATTGATGAATATCTTTTTTATGTGCTGTTTATGCATATTTTATCTGGAAACGTCTAGAGGCAGAGTGCCTTTATGCATATTTTATCTGAAACCTTCTAGAGGCAGAGTGACTTTAATTTTTGTACACATTCTGGGCCCGGGGTTAAACAAGTTGAGGTTAACAAATGGTCAAATTAATTCTCAAATGCCTAATGGAGACAAAGTGTGAGAAGCATGGTCTCCTCTATATCTGTAATAACAACTTTAATACACTTTTTGGAGTTCGTGGTTGGGTAAAATATGGGAGTTGGTAATTCTGAGTATCAATCCAGAGTTGTCCTTGGGTTGTGGTCAAAGCACTAATGTTTACAAGCAATGGCAAAGTCAAAGAAAATGAGATAGCAAAATGAGATCTGAATACCTGTGGAATGTCTGCCGAGCTTTAGCATGCGCAGAGCCCTGAGCAGCCTCAGAACCTGGACGATACGCCCCACGTTTTCCAGCTCTTGTGTAGACTCTCTCCCACTCAGGCTCTCTACCAGTAGAGTGATGTAGAAGGGCAAGATGGCAAGCAGGTCTATGATGTTCGGCACCTTCCTCAGGAAGCGGCACCTGTCCCGCACGCACAAGAAGCGCAGGACAAACTCCCCGGTGAACCAGCTAATGCATATGTACTCCAGGATTTCCAGCAGCTGCAAGTCCAGCCAGCTTAACTCAGCTGACATCAGGGCCATGTTGATGATGGACACCACCACGAAGATGATGGAGATGACCCCAAAGATTCGGGCAGCTGTGGAAGACCCCGGTTTCTCCAGGATGTCCCAGAGCTTCTGGCGGACCGTGGGACAAGGTCCTTGGGAGAAGTCCTGCTCACTCTCGTGTTGACTTTCCTGGTCTTCTGTGTCCTTCTTAAAGTCTAAAGTTTCACTCAGCTCCTTTCTTCTGAAGTATCTTTTAGGAAAGACAACTTGGTGATTAGTTTTTTTTTTAATAAATACAGAAGTAAACAGAGAATTAAACTTGGCAGTGAGGTCATGCTTTTTATTTCAGTCAAATGCAGAAAATGTCCATTCCCATTTTACTCTTGGTCACAGTGTTCTAAATTTCTCATTTAAGCTCATTATTTTTAAAATGACACTTCCGTGGTAGAAGTTTATACAAAAAGATTTATACATAACAAAGCTACTTTAGATTAATGTATTTTATTATCCATTTTCTTGTAGCAAGAAGTTTGTCATATAGAATTGTGTGTGTGTGTGTGTGTGTGTGTGTGTGATGGAAAGGTATTCATGAAGAATTGGTAGTAACAGAAAGATAATAGCACAGTCATTATCAAAGTCAAGGAATCAAGTTTCTCTCTTCTGTATTTAAAGCACTGTCCATCCAACTTTTTAATATGAGTGTCCTAGGTTTGATAAATGATAATGCTCCAACTCTGAAACCTTCATCCCTATACCTACCAGTCCATCTTTTGGAGCATAGCTTTTCTGACTCATTTATTCAATCACCGACTATTTATTGCAGGCCTGATCTCGCTTGCCTTATAAATGAACTGGCTGATGTACAGTCACTCAAAAAAGGATTACGTTCAAAACTTTCCAATCACAAGTTGGCTTTGACGCGTTCCACCCCCATCCCACCCCACCTTCCAAAAGTGGCCACAGGGATTCTTAGGCCCGGGTTCTGGAGACCTGTGCAAAGACCCAAATCTTTCCCTTTGTCGCCCTCTCTGCACTGAGACCGCCTCCCCGCCCAGCCACCGCGCGCCTCGCCTGTACCTGTCCCTGCAGCAGGAGTCGATGCTGAGCTCGTCGATGCCCCAGTACTGGATCTCCTGAAGGAAAGAGAGAGCGCACAGCTGTTCCATGACATGCAAGCGGCCGGTGCGGTAGTAATGCAGGACGTATCGGAATGCTTGCGAGCTGCGGTCGAAGAAGTATTCGTTGTCCACGGGATTGGCATCGTCGCAGAGCTCCAGGGGGCTGGGTGCGGCGGCCAGGGCTCCGGGGCGCCGGTACGAAGCCACTACCACCGCCAGCTTGCCAAGGCGCGTGTGCGGGAAGCAAGACAGCACCTGCTGCGAAAGCACGAAGCGGCTGCCGCCCACATTGACCGTGAAGCAGTCCCCGATCGCCAGGGGCTCCCCTTCGCCCTCGCTGCAGAAGACGCTGGAGTCCAGCGAGGTCAAAGAGCCGCTGTCCAGCGGCGAGTCCAGCAGCGCCCGGCCGCGGGGAAGCAGCTCCATCCCAGAGGCTGCTGCGTGGGGGCGCCAGAAAGTTGGGGGCGCACCAGAAGCCATACCGCGAGGTCGGTGGCACGGTCCCAGGTGGCGGCCGGGATTTCCCGGGCTCCCGAGGGGAGTGCCTCCCACCCGCGCACCACTATTCTCTCCACCCCTGTGCTCGCGCCTCCTCCCGCCGCGAGGGAGCTGCGAGTGAGCGGAAGCAGCGTCCAAGTGCGGGAGAGCGGAGGGTGGGATGACAAGGGGGGGTCGCGCGCAGGGAAACGCTCAGGTGCGGTCCAAGCCGAGGACTACACAGGGCACACTGCTGGTTGCCGTAGCCCAGCCCGGACCTACACACCCCTCTCCCAACTTTGTAATGGAGATCTCCAGCCTGGGAGGTGTAAGGATTGAAAGCCTGGCTACTTGGGAGATGGAGCGGGTGGGGAGGGGGTAGGGAGGTCTAGAGCGGAGGAGGAGGACTCCTGGCTGAATGCAAGCGAGAGGATGACAAACTCACTCCTGCACGTAGGAGGCCAAAACGGAAAGTTCAGAAAGCAGAGGAAGTGGTAACCGGGTCTGAGTCCCTTCCAACTTGAAGATATATATCCCTTTCTCTTCTTTTACTGCAGTGGCTTCATCGGCCTCCCCGGGACGGTTCGCTGGGGGTATGAGCACGTGGGGGAGGGTGCTCCGAGGGAAGGGACAGCGTCATTCGCTCCCATTCACTTTCATCCTATTCTGATTGTCGTTCACGCTCCATTTTCTTCTCTCTCCTCCGTTAGGATTTGACCTCCTGGTTGTAAAATAGGGATAATTAATGATGACTTTTACTTAAAGTCTCAGTGAATCACGGAGAACTAGGGGTGACCATTGCCAGCTCCCGCCGCGTGTCAAGGCACTTTGCGCCTTTCGGTTTAGCCATTTCTGTCCCTGCAAGTTTCCCGAGGAGCAGATATTCTGAGCGCGCTCACCGGCACACAGTGGAGCTGTCATTTCAGGAGAGGGGAAAGCAACAAAAAGACAAGGAATAGAACAGGCGTGGGCTGGGCCAGGAGTTTAAATAGTAATGACGCCTCAGTAAAGGAGAAACCGAGCACAGCGCCCAGGTGAGACGAGAAATGTACCCATGGGCCCCTGGGAGCGGCGCTTCGACCAACCTGTTGGATACCCGAGGGTGTGGGGTGGAGGGTAGGGTGACTCACCTGAGGCTTAGGTCACATCTGGACTCCGCTCAGTGGGCGCAGGTGGTTACGTAGCCTTTGTTTGATTCTCCTGGTCTACACGTGAGGTCTGACTTGACAGGTCCTGGAGGAAAACTGCTCGCAGCTGAGCTCTTCGCTGGCGCTAGTTCCCTCGCCTCGCCTCGTCTCCACCCTCCAACCCGCTCCGTCCCCTTGGCTACAGCCGAGAGTGGCCGCCCCCGCCTGCGCTCGCGGCGAGCCATTCCGGGTCTCCAGCACCAGCTGTGAGGAATGCAGGGAGCAGGGAGAGGTGAGATGGGAGGAGGAAGTGAGGTTTTGGGTAACTGAATATTATATTCATCCTGAAGACACTTTAAGAATTATTGTATTAGATTCCTGTTTCCCTGAATCCATGTGCTCCCAAATTCAGGGAACAAAAATAACAAAATTTTCAAGTTGCATAAGTCTGCTAAACTCAGGCAGTTATATTAACTGCTTTGTGTGGTGTGGTTCAATGTTTTCTCATTGCTTCCAGCAAGCATCTGGGAATTCTACGTTTTTCAGAAGTCTTTGCAAGAGAGAGTGACCTGCACTCATCTCTTTTTCCCCCTGGTAAGTTGTTTTAGAAAGTACATATAAAGAGATGAGCAGGTAGCTTGATACAGTCAATAGGGAGAACTTTTTCATAGATTCCCTTGAAATGTTCTGGCACTGCCAACTGGCCTGTGCGACCTCCAGTTGTCATTTACTTCATGGGCCTCAATGCCTTCCTTCGTAAAATTTCAGGTTTTAATTAAAAAAACCCAACATTTATTGGGTGCTTATTTTATGTCAGGAAGTTTTAGGCCATTCACTCATTCAGTACCTTATTTGATCCTAATAACAATACTATGAGTAATAGTAGACCCATTTTACAGAAAGGGAAACCGAGGCACAGAGAAATTAAGTGATTTACAGTGTGTCACAGTCTAAATTCAAACCCTGGACTAATTGTCAGAGGCTGCCCTCATAAACACAATGCTTGGAACATATCACTTTTGTGTGATTTTAAAATAAAGCAAAGTACGGTTGCTTTTATTTATGTATTTATTTATTATTGCAAGTTTCTAAAGAAGGGCAGGAGTTTAATAGTGTATTTTCCCTGATCTTTCAACAAATGTTTATCGAGTGTCCATTTTCTACAAGGCACTATTCTTGGTTCTTGGATCTAGGTGCTATATCCGTGAAGAAAATAGAGACAATCCCTGTCCTTGTGAATCTAACATTTTTCCTGTAAAAATATAAGAGCCACTACAGTGAAATTTGAAAAAAAAGTATAGTATTTATAGGTTATAAGTCTTTTGACTTATTTGGTTACCTCTTACCTCTATAAAGAATTGTTCCATACAGAACACATAGAAGAGTTAAAGTTATCCTGGTAAATAGTTCATCGTTATGTTTAGGGACTGTATTATTAAATTGTTTTAAGGTAGCAGAGCTGTCCCTTAAACAGAGAGAACAATTCCCCCAATATCTTAATTATAGATTACATGGGCATTAAAAAAGGCAAGAGTCCACAGTTCTGTTAAGCCTTATTCATACCTTAGTGTGAATAACTTTAATTAAATGATTAGCAATAAATTCTACCTGAGGTTTACACATTGTGCTGAAGAAGGAGGAAAACTTGCAGAGGAGAGTGACAGCTTTGGGTGAGAAGGGAGATCTCAGACAGGTAACCAGAGGTAAAGAAAGGTGACTGAGGCTTGCCGGTCTCCTGTACTGCCACTTCCGTTGTAATTAGTGGTGTCCTGTAGAAGTCATTATACTAATAACCACCCTTTAAGTATGAGGCCCAAGCTAAGCAATTGATCGCATCACAAGGATCCCATCAAGTAAGTATTGTTTGTCATCCTTAGTTACACATCTCAACTCAGAGGCTCACAGGCGCTAAGTAACTTTCCCAGTTACACAGTGAACAGGTGAAGGGGTATATGAAGCAATGAAACTCAAGTCTTTCTGACTCCACATTTCATTTCAATGGCTAGGAGCCTAAAATTTTCAGTTGGGCTTCACTTATGATTAAAACAATTTTTCCACTAATTATAATAATCCTAACTAGAGAAATGGTGACAACTTAGCTGTATATAAATACAAATGACCCATTTTATAATACGGAATCTCTTGGTTAATAAAAATCCCTACCTTCTAACCTGTCCAATTCCTTTAATCTACTGTCTCTCCTCATTCATTAATTGGCCAGATTTGAGTCAGAGAGCCTAATACAGAGGAGATGGTAAATCAGAGGGGAAATAAGTCCATTCAAAGGCTATCCTTCCTGGTCCCTGATCTTGACCTGAGATATACCCTGAAGTATGCCAAGAAGTGAAAGGAGACTGATGCTAAGTAGTTGGGAGTGGTGAGGTGTTGCTTTTGATTTCATTCCTACATAGCATGGGAGGAATGTGATTAACATGTAGGAGGTAGCACAGTACTGAAATGTGAAAACTCGACAATCTGATGGTTTTGGGTATATTTCCCTAGTCATCAAATATTATATTCAGGTGATTTTCCATGAACAATCTTGTTATGAAATGCTCTACTGGTATTTTGCTTTATCTAGCAAGTCTTCCAAATATCAAATTGACTAGTCTCTAGGTGCAACTAGTGTTTTTAATTCTTCCAATTTTTATGAATATTTCTAAATTCATTAATGAACAGCATGCATTCCTTTCTTCCACTGTCTTTTTTCTTTTCTTTTTTTTAAAATAAATTTCAGGTGTACAAAACAACATAGGGATTAGACATTTACCGCACAAAGTGATAACCCCAGCAAGTCTACTGCCCATCTGACACTATACGTAGCTATTACAATACCACTGACTATATTCCCTATGCTTTCGTATGTTACATCCCATGACTATATATTTTTAAAATTATAGTTGACATTTAATATGATTTTATATTAGTTTCAGGTGTATAGTGCAGTGGTTAGGCATCTATATAATTTATGAAGTGATCCCTCTAAGTCTAGTACCCATCTGACACTATACACAGTTTTTACAATATATTGACTATATGCCTCATACTGTACTTCATATCCCCATGATTATATTGTAATTACCAATTTGTGCTTCTTAATCTCTTTACCTTTATCACCCATCCTCCAACCCCCTCCCATCCAGCAACTGTCAGTTTACTCTCTGTATTTATAAGTCTATTTCAGTTTTGTTTGTTCATTTATTCTGTTCTTTAGATTCCACATATAAGTGAGATCATATGGTATTTGTTTTTCTCAGTTTGACTTAGTTCACTTATCATAATATCCTCTAGGTCCATCCATGTTGTTGCAAATAGTAAGATTTTATTCTTTTTTATAACAGAATAATACTCCATTGTGTATATGTACCAAAATATTTTTCTCCAGTTGTCTACTGGGGGACTTTTCGGTTGTTTCTATATATTGGCTATTGTGAATAGCACTTCAGTAAACATAGAGGTGCATATATCTTTTAGAATTAGTGTTTTGGATTTCTTTGGATAAATACCCAGGAGTGGAATTGCTGGGTCATAAGGTAGTTCTATTTTTAATTTTTTGAGGAGCTTCCGTATTGTTTTCCATAGTGGCTGCACCAATTCATAATCCCACCAGCAGTGCACAAACATTCCCTTTTCTCCACATCCTCATCAAGACTTGTTTGTTGATTTATTTATGATAGCCATTCTAACAGGTATGAGGTGATATCTCAATGTAGCTTTTATTTGTATTTCTCTGATGATTGGTGACATTGAGCATCTTTTCATATGCCTGCTGCCCATGTGTATGTCCCCTGGAGAAATGTCTATTCAGGTCCTTTTCACATTTTTCAGTTTGATTGTTTTTATTTGGTGTTGTCATATGAAATTTTATAAATTTTGTATATTAACCCCTTATCAGATGCAAATATCTTCTCCCATTTAGGAGGATATCTTTTCCTTCTGTTGATAGTTTCCTTTGCTTTGCAAAGCCTTTTTAGTTTGATGTAGTGCCATTTGTTTATTTTTTCTTTTGTTTTCCTTGACTGAGGAGATATGTCAGTAAAAATATTACTAAGAGTAATGTCTGAAAGTTTACTTCCTATATTTTCTTCTAGGAGTTTTATGGTTTGGGGTCTTACATTTAAGTCTTAATTCATTTTTAGTTTATTCTTGTATATGGTGTAAGAAGGTGGTCCAGTTTCTTTTATTTATTTATTTTTGGGGGCATGCGTCTGTCCAGTTTTCCCAGCACCATTTATTGATTAGACTTTCTTTACCCCAATGTATATTCTTGCTTCTGTTGTCATAGATTAAATAACCATATAGGCATGGATTTATTTCTGAACTCTCTATTGTTCTATTGATCTATGTGTCTGTTTTTATGTCAATACCATGCTGTTTTAATTACTATGGCCTTGTAGTATAATTTGATATCAGTTAGCATGGTACCTCTAGCTTTGTTCTTCTTTCTCAGTATTGCCATGGGTATTCAGGGTCTTCTATGATTCCACATAAATTTTAAGCTTATATTTTTCTAGTTCTGTGAAAAATGCCATTGGTATTTTGATAGCGATTGCATTGAATCTATACATTGCTTTGGGTAATATGCACATTTTAACTGTATTAATTCATCCTGTCCATGAACATGGTATATGTTTCCATTTATTTGTATCTTCTTTAATTTATCTCTTCAATAATTTATAATTTTCTGTGTACAGGTCTTTTACTTCCCTGGTTAAATTTATTCCCAGGTATTTGATTTTACCGATGCAATTGTAAATGGGATTTTTAAAAAAATTTCTCTTCCTGATAGTTCATTATTGGTGTGTGAAAATGCAACCTATTTCTGAATATTAATATTGTATCCTGCTGATAAATTCATTTATAAATTCAAAAAGTTTTTTGGTGGAATCTTTGGGGTTCTCTATATCTATTATCATGTCATCTGCAAATAATGAGAGTTTTCCTCCTTCCTTTCCAATTTAGATACCTTTTATTTGTTTTTCTTGTCTGATTTCTGTGGCTACGATTTCCTGTACTATGTTGAATAAAAGTGGTAAAAGTGGACATCCTTGTTTTGTTCATGATCTTAAGGAGAATATATTTAGCTTTTTCCCATTGTGTATAACATTAGCTGTGGGTTTATCATATATGATCTTTATTATATTGAGATATGTTCCTTTTATTCCTACTTTGCTGAGAGTTTTTATCATAAATGGATACTGGATTTTGTCAAACACTTTTTCTGCATCTATTGATGTGACTGTGTGATTTTTATTTTTCATTTTGTTTATGTGGTGTATCACATTAATTGATTTGCAGATATTGAAGCAACCTTGCATTCCTGGAGTGACTTCCATTTGATCATGGTGTATGGTTATTTCCGTGTATTGCTGAATTCAGTTTGTTAATGTTTTGTTGAGGACTTTTGCATCTATGTTCATTAGGGATATCAGCCTATAGTGTTTTTTTGTTGTTGTTGTTGTTTTTTGTTTTTGTTTTTGTTTTTTGTAATGTCTTTGCCTGGTTTTGAAATCATGGTAATGGTGGCCTCATAAAATGAAATTGGGAGCCTTCCCTCTTGTTGAATGTTTGGGAGAAGTTTGAGAAGATTGGGAGGTAATTCATTTTTGAATGTTTGGTAAAATTCATCTGTGAAGCCACCTGGTACAAGACTTTTGTTTTTTGGGATCTTGTAGATTACTGATTCAGTTTCATTGGTGTTAATTGTTCAGTTCAGATTTTCCGTTTCTTCTTGATTCAGCCTTGGAAGATTATATACTTCTAGCAATTTATCCATTTCTTTCATATGGTCCAATTTGTTGCCATATTGTTGCTCACAGTATTTTGTTACTTAGTTTTATTTATTTTTTAATATTTCTTTGGTGTCAATGCAGTCGTTTTTAAATTGGATTAAAACAAAATCACAGCATTCTTTAAATGTCTCTCTTTATGACAATTATGAAATAAAAGTTAAAAGTCATTTGAGTGCATTAGAAATTCCTATTAAAAATCTAGAGCATTTTATTTAGGTTTTTGAAAAAAATGAGAATATTTATATTAATAGTATATTCTGCTTTTCTGTGATTTACTTAAATATGTTATGATGTTTCTATGAAATTATTGTAATCTTTTATATGAACATTTAAAAATGATTATGCATACCGGGGTACATAATTATGAATCATTGAAATATTTTTAGGAAAATGTACATACCTTATTTACTTATATCTAAAAATACTACAACTTTACATTTATTAAAAACATTAAATAGGGGAAATATAGTAAGTGAATAATTTTGAATAAAGGGCTTTATAGAATTCAACTTGATTGAGCACTACCCTTTCATTTTCAGTCTTCTTGCTGTAGACTCATATGTTTATGCTCAAGTCCCTTTAATTTTTATCGTTCATTAACAATGGGGACCATATTTCATGTGAAGTGTGAATGCCTATCATTGACTCCATGTTTGATTCCATAGAGGCTGATGACTGGGTCAGCTAATTGTAATGATGTTTAAAAATGCCTTTAGGTATGAACAAAATGACTTTGTTCCCTTTCCCTTCATTGTGTTTGGATATGTTTAAAGGTAAAGGAAAACCTAAAAAATTCTATCTATTCATCTTTTATGTGCCTTCTAGGTGCTTGGAATAAATCCTCACAACTTTATAACAGCCCACTCTAATGCAGAATTTAGCTTAATGTAGGCTTGTTCTGGATTCTTTCCAAGGGGAGGCAATTATCTTTGGAAGTACCTAAAAACTCATTTTTATAGCCTAGTTTGCTAAAGAGATCATGGGATGGGTTGATGTTGCTGATGATGAGGATAAGAATATGATAATAATAGCTGCTACTTTTACCTATTCAACCTCTGCTCTGTCTTTTATTAGCTGTGTGACATTAACAAGTTCCTTTAGCCCTTAAGTTTCATTTTCCTTATCTATAAAATAGGGGTAACAACAGTACTTACCTTATGTTATTACTTTAAAATTAAATGAGATAATCTATGTAAATTTTTAGTGCAGTGTCATTATTCTTGTTGTCCTTTTATTATAATTACATTTCAGGGATGTTTTTCTGACACCTCGCTTACTGAGCACTCACTATGTGATAGGTACTGTGTTAGGAACTTATCTCATTTCATTTATAATTTACATTACTCTACTAGGAGACTATTATTATTATTATTATTATTATTATTTTTTTTTTTTATAGTTGAGAAAGCAGGACCACAGTGTTTAAATAACTTCTCAAATGTCATCTGATAGTTGATAAAGAATAGAACGTGTTTGACTCAAAGCCTTTGAAGGTCATTAGTATGAAAATAATGTGATGATGAGTGATCATCATTAGAAATGTTCTTCTCCACTTTAAAAATCCTTTTATAAAGAGAAAATTTCTATTCTATTCTGCAAATAATTGAGATCTCTATAACTCATAGGTCATGACCAGTACATTGCCTGTGATTTCGCATTTTAATAAATTAAATCTTTCTTCTAACCATGGTAAAGGAGATAGTTGATTGGATCGGTCATTAAATGATTCTCACTATGGCATTATGATTTGCAAAAGACATAGTCGAACTTTTCCTGAGTTACCAAGAAAATGTGTAGAATCAGGCTCTTATTGTTCACTAGATTAACTCCTACAATTACACTGAAATCCAACATTTATAAACAAGATTAGAAGCAGTGGAGCAAAAGCAGGGCAAGTGCTCTGCTCATCATGTTCTGTAAGCTGTTAAGTTAACCCAAGACTGAATTTGAAAATACCAATTAAATCTTTTTTACCCAGCTCTGTTGAATTTCCTTCTGTTGATAGAGAGGTTGAGTCATACGGAACCATGAAAAACGGCTTCACATCAAGTATATGTGATTTATTAATATGAGGAGTAAAATTGCACTTAGACTCATCTTTATTCTATTCAAGTGCTTTCTTTCGTTATCAAGGAATTCAGTAAACTTGAATTTCATCCTGTAACTGGAAGACAGGTAATCTTTGCACTCCACGTGTGTTAAAAGGGTTTTTATGTTGCATTTCCATGATCTTCCTGGAATCAACTCAAAATTGGAAAGTTTTTCAATTAGTAAATATTTATAGAAATGTAACTTGTAAGCTTTGGGTGGTAGATATATATATATATATATATATATATATATATATATATATATATATATATATATATATATATATACATATACATACATACACATATACATATATATACACAGACACATATACATTATGTCATACATATGAATATAGACATAACATACATGAAAAACTAACAATGTAGTAAAATTTACAATAAATTCTATGTCAATGGATCACGTTTTTATTACCTTATGCAAGAAAACTAGTAAGCAATCAGAAGCAATATAAGGAAAATATTATTTTGTTAACTGGATTGTGAACCTGTATAGAAGAACATTTGTCATTCTAATCTCAGTTTAAGCACATCGAACAACATTTATTTAAATAAATAGTTTATATATTAATCCACTGCACACAAATGGGATTAAACCCAATTCTTTTTCAGTTCAAAATCACTGCTTTTACCCTTAACTATATGTTCCACTTGTACTGTTTACACTGGTTTGAAAGAATGGAAAAACGGGTTTTCTGTTAGTACACATTAATTTGGTTGATTTGGAAAAAGAGCCTTGGATCAGTGCATGTATTCTAGAGTATATTTCCTCTATACAGTACAATTATATTGGTGGGAACTGAACATAAAAGTTTGTCATTTTTTTCAACATGAAAAACAGCAGTGAACCATATGGCTTCTCGTTTACAGCATTGCGTCTGATTGACAGCTCAGTTAGAGACCCAGACTCCCAATTCTCCCACAAACAGATTTCTTAGAAATCTAAACCAAATGGGAATCCAGAGGGAAGTAAAAGCATTTGTCCTGCTTTTTTGAAAAAAAAATTTTACTATAAGGTCAAACTTATTCATTTTAGTACCTGGGAATATTTTATTTTTATGACAGCAGCGGGAAATAGCTAGTTCAGCACCACTTATGATATTTTAAATGAAAATAAGTCTCAAATAATTTGTGGAAGGAGAGAAATAAAATAAATAGGGATTTTAAAATGAATTTAGGAAATCATTGACTTAGTAATAATTCAGAATTTTACAATGACTCTAGGCCATGTGTGTTTTACTTTTGATAGCAGAAGCTTATGAAAAATCAAAAGAATTACTGACTGTGTGAAAGTTTGGAGACTAGCAAGCAGTTTTATGGATAAATATGGGTTGATATGTATGTACAGAGTAGGTATGCTAATTTGAGTTTCTCAAAAAGTAAGCCAAAAATATACTAGAATTGTTTCCTCCTTTGATATTGCTCAATAAATAGGGAAATATCACAGATATTTTTCAACTAAATTTCAAAAAGACTATGCTCAGTCTTTTAGATTTTTGTCAGCCTCTATGCCTCACTCAGACGGGTAGGGTATGGCCCTGGCAGATCGGTTTCTCCTGTGTAGTTCAAGTGATAACCGTTGATTCATCACTGGCTAGTAGGAGGCTTTCTGGACTAATGATGTCGGTGTGATTGGCTAGAGGCCATTCTTGGGCCATTGCCTTCTGTTTCTCTAAGCTGTGCCTCATTTTTCTTTTTCCCTTTGCCAAGTTATAAATGGATATTCTGGCCTCTCTAGCCCTTCATCTCTGTCTCTTTGCAGTGCATGAAACCAATTCTGGTTTATCTGTCCTAGGTTTATCTGTCTATAACCTTCTACTGTTGCTTCCACATAATCACATCTATTTTAAGGTAGAAGAAGCTGGGTAAGGGGTCCCCCTTAGAAAGCTTGCGGCTTTTCACTAAAACAAATGATGTCATGTTCCTGGGCTCTCTCATACCTCCTGAAAGTTTCTCCAAGTCCTTCCCGAACCTACTGGGAATATAGGTTCCCAGTATTTATGTGGGATATAGAAATCCCAAAGCTGATCCATTTGACGTTCCTATCTATCCGTGTAGTACTTCCTCTTGAAAGAGAATTTTGGAAATGAGGTCACGGTGGTGGTGGAAGGAGGGGGTTTGCTTTTACCTGTCATAGTGGTTGGAGAATATTATTGACAATTACACCCTAGGAGCCAGACATGCTAACTATCCTTTTACATGTGGGCAGTAAAAAAAATTGCTATTCCAAATTGCTAGTAGTGCTCCCATGAGAAACACTGCTCTAGGGTACAGATTCCTCAGATTCTAGGGAAGGAGGCTTCACAGCCTCGCCATGGTCTGGAATAACAGATACAATACCATGCTAATTATCTAAATCTTCCCACACCCTGGGTGCTTTGGGCTGAATACAAAAAATGTCATGGACCCAAAATACAAAAAAATACTATTCTCATTTTATGAAATACGTATGTACACTAGACTTTTTAATTTGTGATCATTTTTATACTACCATTGCAAAGTGATGACACGTGAAACAGAACAACTAATATATAAATATAAATATAAATATACATTTTAAATTTTCATAATTCTGTTGACTATTGGTGTTCATTTACTTTCACCTTGATATTGATTTAGGAGAGTGGGGGTGAAGATGCGTTTGTGGTTCACATACCAATACCCATGTAGAGTGATAACCATGTAAAGTGGTTGGTTTTTAGCGTAATCTGGAATTGTAACAAACAGTTTTTTCATTGGTGATGCCGAGCTGGAAACTCTTAGCATACTTGTTCTCCAGCCCTTGTCCAGTAATCTGCTAGAGGCACTGTGTAGATAGTTGAATCACAAAAGTCTTTAAAAACCAACCAAAGAAGGCAATGATTATCTGGCAAAGTTTTTGTGTATTCACAGGAAGACAACAACCAAATTAAATGGGCAGCTGAAATGGTTAAAAGATGGACCATTAGATGGGATGGCATGATTTGATGACTACCAAACAGCTTTTGCATACTTCAACTAAGTATCCACCTATGGAACAGATGGGATAGTAGAAGCATTTTCCCTAAGACAGGTGGAAAGGAAAAAGCAAAGCGATGACCCCTGTCAATTGGGACACCCAATCTTTTTTCTTTCTTTTTTTTTTTTTTTTTTTTTTTTTGGTGGCAAAAGCTTCATATGTTTATGAGGATTGGAACATTTAGGATTAAGTGAGATCATATGTAAAATATTTTAAAAGTCATAAAAGCTTTACCATTATTTTTCTTTTCCAGGTATAAAACACAAAGGTGTCACTAATATTCACTGACTGCTATTCATATGTTTGACTGAAAAAAAAAATGAAGTAGTAAATTCTCAGTAGTCATTTTCCCCTGGAGTGTATTATAGACACAAAACAGTCATTTTCTTCATGATTCAGCCACTGTTACAGAGTCTATCTTCCTTTAAAATCGATTCTTAGACACAAAAAGAGCCAGTTGGTTTCTGATTACTGCACACCTGGCATGATCAACTGCTGTTTCGTCTAAGCATCCAGCCAATCTTATTTATTGCTTGAAACGGTGCTTAAGCACACCCTTAATAATATTTGTTCTCTTTTTCTTGCTTTACCTTTTGATGGCTCTGCTTTAGCTCACCATAGATCTTAGATGTCTGGGTATCCTTACCTTACCTATCCTTTCCATATTTTTAACCCAGTGGGGTTTGAAGTTACATCAGTGCTGCTTAGCTTCTCATTTTAGCAGTACACCATTTATTATTGATAAGTGTGTGAAGTGTGTTTGCAAGGACAGTTCTTCCTGCTTGCTTTTGATGGTCAAGGATATGAATGTAAGGATAGGAGCCATTTCTGTTAACATTTATCAAGTCTTCTAGAACCTTTCAGACTGTTAAGAGGTGTTTTATGGAAAAAATTTCTCTTTTATCAAATACATTGCATTTTTTAAAAATTAAAGAGCTCTGTTTTCTCTCGAAAACATTTTTCAAATCCATTCACTCCTCCACTTTTTCACTGTTATTCTAGTCTGAGCTTTCAACTCTTGGTATCCAATAAAATGCTTCTTTGTTCCACTCTTGATGTCTAACAAATTCCTATATCACGACATACAACAAATTTAAATCATATAATCTGGTTCCCTAATTAAAAGCCTTTATTTCCTTTTCATTGCACATAGCATGAAGTTTAAATTCCTGTCCATGACTTTCAAAGCTTCTGACCTCTCCAACCACTCACTTATAATCATGACAGTTTGACAGGCTGGACAGTTTGACAGGCTGGACAGTTTGATCGGCTGTTGCCTTTCTCCTACGTCTTATTTAACGTTAGTTACAAGGTAGGGGGAAGAAAAGAGGCTTTTTAATACCTAACCTCATTTCTCTCCAACATAGCTGTGTAATCCTCAGGAGGGTAGTGGTTTTGTCTGTATTGTTCACCACTGTATTCTCAGGGTTTAATACAGGTCCTGTCTTGTCACATAATTGGTGTTAATAAATACAGATTGTGTAGACAATGCCTTATCAGAAACTTTAATATGCTACTGCGCAATGTAGCCATTCTCAAAACTCTAGCTGGGAAATATTTGTGTGTGTATATATATATATATATATTTATTTTTTCAGTTTCCAGAGCCAGAGCTGAGGATATTACCTTTTTATAGATAGACTGGTTTTGAGACTTGTTTAATGTTCCCTCTTAGAATATTGTGAAGAGATGTCACATCTTCCTGGAAATGCTTCTCTTTTCTCCTGTTTTCGATAATCTCCAGGAACCTTTAAAACATTGGGTTATAACAGAGTGTATGCTCAAGTGCAATGTTCTTGAATACCCTTCAAATACTTTGAAATGTTGAGAAAATATTTATGGAGATTTGCCTGAAAAAGATCCAGTCCAATATTCTAGATACTCTACATTTTATTTGTTGATTTAGTCAGATCATTATCATGGAATTCATTGGGATCGTGCCAAATTTGTCTAATGCAGATTTTTTTTTTTAACTGAGTTACATTTTAGTGTATATTTGCTAGTCTATGTTGATGGACCTTAAAGCAGCTCATCTTTAGTTTTCTGTAAAGATGTTGAGGGTTATAGCCATTTCATTGTACAGTATGTTTTCTAGGAGTGTCTCCACGATAACATTCTCTTCTTTCTAAGGTAGACAAATAGCTGTTGTCAATTGAATTGTTCTGCTTATGGACATTGGAGCATGGACATTGGAGTATTATTCTTATTTTACAGATGAAGAAACTGAAGCACAGAGAGGATCAATAATTGTCCGAAGTTACACAACTAGAAAATGTTGTAACCCAATGTAAACACAGACTAACTTAAGTAGGTTGCCTCTCACAGAGATCTAGCTTATTTTCCCACACTTAATTTTTTCTTTTTTCTTAATTTTCATCTGCTTACACAATCATTGTGGGAAAATGTGAAGTATAATGCAATGGAAAATTTAGATACCAAGCTATATTTCTTTATGAGCATTATCTCATATCACAAAGCTCAAATAAATTTATAGGTAGGAAATCAAGTAGAAAGTACTAGATAGTGCATCTCTATTATAGTAAGCTGTTTATAAAATATTATTCTCTTCTAGATGCTTTATTCAACCCTGACTGTGTTGGAAATTAACTTCCATTTTTCTTGGATTACTTTTTCAAACTAAACATAGGCAAGCTAACTTGTGTTATGTTACTAAAGATTAACTGTGCCTTTTAGTATTATATTTCATAAATTATGATGAATGCTTAGTATTTCTATAGACTTTATCGAAGTAACAATGGCTAACAAGATATACAAGAAATATTACTGAGCTACTTATCTTTTCAATTTATATTCATGATAAGGGCTTGCGTACAACATTCAAGACTTCTTGTTACTCAGTTTGACAAGTCATAGATTTTAATTATATGCTTCATATATACAATTCAGCCTTAAACCATTTTGGATTATGAAAATATTGCATTAAATACGTAAATGAATATAGTTCAAATTACCCACATTACTGCTAGAAAGCTTCCCTAATTTATCAATAAGACATTTGCTATTTAAAAGTTTAGAATGTTTATATGCACAAAAATTCCACTAAAAATTCTCACTAGCTACAGTGTATTGAATATTCACCATTAATGATTAAAAATGCCTAATCAAACATCCGTTAATTATGTGCAACATTTGACTAGATTAACAATAATAAATTAATAAAAGGTATAATAAATTTCTCTTTATCCTAGTGCCTACTGCCATCTTGGTTTAAGCTACCACTATGTTTCTCATGGATTATTATAAAGGTCTCTTCATTGAACTCCCTGCCTAAAGTTTCACTCTTCGCCAGTTTCCAACATATGCTCCAGCTAACATTCAGGGTGGTTTTTCTAAATGATACATGAACTTATGTCATTCCCCTGCTTAAAACCTTTCAAGGGCTCAGGACACTTTCTCAATTCCTTATCAAGGCTCACAAAGTGGTTTAGGATCCAGAGATCTCTTTAGTCTCATATCACCCTTTTTCTGTTGCCATCCTAAAGTACCCTGACCTCTGAGAATGAGTCCTGTTCTCTCTTGCGTCTAGGCCTTCTTACTCTCTGTGTAGAACAACTTCCCTCTTCCATTTTCATCTGCCTGACTCTTAGATTTCAGCCTAAGCATTTCCTCTGCTGAGTGTAGATTAGATGCCACCCCCCTTTGTTGCCCTACAGCTTTCTGGGTTTATCCCACCAGAGCTGTTGCCTATTTACCCATCTCTCCTTTTCCATGGGAGACTGAAACCCACTTTGAAGAGAAGGGGTGGGTGTTTCTAGGTCACCATCTTGTTCTCCTCCCTTACTCTTAATAGGCTCACACTTAATAGGCCCACAATATTTTTTTTTCCAGTAAATGAATGGGTTTTTTAGATACACTGAGTATCATTTCTATGTTATCTTTAAGTATTTTATTTAAATTGATCAGGTTATTGGTATGACTCCCAATTGTCTGTCTTAACATGAGTTCAAATCCCAGTTCCCCTAATTGATAGTTGTGTGTCTTTGATCAAATTAAGAAAAGTCTTAGTGTCCTCATTTTAAAAACATAAAATAGTTAACATAGTACTTGGAGCACAGTAAGTGCTTCATCTCATGTCGGGTTTGTTTGTTTTTGGTAGCACTAATGTTAGTAACTGTGGCTTTGGGGTTCAAATCCTGGCTTGGCTTATTATTAGATAGAATAAGAAACCAAGCACTTTGAGAGTGAGTGTAAAATGGAAATAATAGGAGTGTCCACCTTAACGGGTTGCTGGGAGGTTTAAGAAAGGTAATGTAAATAAAACACTTAGCGTATTACCTGCACGCAGTGGAGACATAATAAATGTTAGATATTATTAACAAATCTACTTCACTCACTAGTTCATCAGTTCACTGAATTCAGATTTTTGTTTCATTCTTCTTTGAATTCCTAGCATTGGTACCTTGCATATAACAATGTATTTACATGTAAAATAAAAGTAACCTTGAAAAGAGTAAAATACTGAACTATTATTGTCCACTTACAACTTAGTGTGACTTAGTGCATCAGCCAGCTGAAATTGGGGTACCTAGAGGTAGATGCCAGTTGTGGGGGTGTCATTTTGGAATGTGACATTTTCGAATGAAGATAAGCTTATCTGATGACACTATCTTTAGAGAAAGAAATGCAGCAAGGTTAATTGGGAAAATGTCAAAAAAATTGAACCTATTCTCAAGTTTAGCTATGATTAGCCTTGGAGGTAGTTTCAGTGCTAACTCAAGGAAACACGAAAAAGGAATTTTGTATGTAGACCAGTTTTACATGGTATTATTGTTCGATAACAAGGAATTCCATAGAATAAGATAATTTGGTAAATAGGCCCAGTATGTTTTTTAGAGCTGAAGTTTATTTGAATAGACTAGACAATATGCCCAGGGGGGATATGCATTAATTAGTAAGCTATTAGTGTTAAATTGCTGCTAATTGGGTCTTGTAATTGAAAGGAGCTAGAAGATCACAAAATGGTGTTGACAGCACTTGGGACAGAAGGAAATTGGAAACAGGTCTATTATATCTCATCTTTCAATGATAAAAGACAAGGTTTGTTTCACTTGAGTAAATTAAGTGTTTTTTGAACTTCTTGTCTCCCTTTAAAATTATAATTACGTATGGTGTAAGAATATGTGAGTTTTCTTCAAAGTTCAGTTTTGACTATACCACAGATTGATATGTAAGAATACTAAATATTTTCAAAAATTGCTGTCAAAAGCTGAAGTTTTTGTCAGTTTAACATTACTCATATAAAAATACTTCTTAATACTAATTGTGAGTTTACAGAGGGGTAAGGAACAATAATTCAATATGAATTTACAATTTAACTATCACCCCTCTAGTTATAATTCTTGACATATAGTAAAACTGAAGGTGAGTGTCACTTCCAGAATGATAGTGTAAGAAGCTCTGTGGACTGTCCCCAAGGAAACGACCATAACTTGTGAAATTATTTTTAAAAATTAATGATTAAAGTTCTCTGGAAATTATCCTAAGGGCATTTTAAAAAATGGAGAAATGTTTATTCAATAAAATCTACTAAATCTCTGCAAGAAGAGTGAGCATCTGTGGCACTTGAGCCAAACCCCTCTTTCCCTCCCTGTCCCACCCCAGCTGGGTGTGATGGAGCCTCCATTCTGGGTGGGTGTGGCCAAGAAAAGCGGCCTCCTTCTGCTCCCAGCATCTAGTTGGAACTATGGCATCTCCTCAGTAAGGGCAGGCCACTACTATTTCTCATGATCCTCTGCTTCACGTTGCAGAGGTCAAATTACAGCTGATTGCAGCCATGAGTTCAAGAGCTCCCTTCTGCCATCTGGTCCCCATTCATAGAGGGCAGACACTACCCCAATTGCTACCGTACATTAGGCTGAAAACACTGGGACCTCAATCACCCTACTACAGCACTCTCATAAGGTGGAGGTTTCATGCTAGAGATGCAAGTCTAGACGAACAAAAGCTACCAGCCCTGCCCAGTGCCCTGAGAGAAGCTGGCTCAGAGAGGCAGTCCATAAGATAACTCCAAACCACCCTCAAAAGGACCTGACTTTATTTGAAACAGTGTTGGGAGAATTCAAGCCTAAGGGTGCCCTGAAAAACAGTGGAGATTTTGGTGGTAATTAAGGGAGGCTGGTAGCTCTGTGAGCACAGCAAGCTAAAACTTATGTAAACTACTTAACAAAGAGAATTAGGGAAAGAGAAATTGGAGCCCTCATACCTACTGGTAGGAATATAAAATGGTGAAGCTGCTTTGAAAAACAGCCTGGTGATTCTTCAAAAGGTTAAACATAGAGTTACCCTATGACTCAGCCCTTTCACTCTTAGTTATATATGAAGAGAAAGGAGACATGTGTTCAAACAAAAATTTTACATGAATATAGCATTCTTCATAATAGACAAAAAGTGGAAACAATACAAGTGTTCATCAACTGATGAATGGGGTTTCTTTTCAGGGTTATGGAAATATTCTAAAATTGATCGTGGTAATTGTTGCACAGCTCTGTGACTATACTAAAAAACCCCCTGAAGTATGTACTTTAAATGGGTGAATTGTTAATTATATGGAATATATATATGACTACATAAATTGCCCAAACTCATCAGATTATACATTAAGAGGGCTGAATTTTATTTTATGTAAACTATACTCCAATAAAGCTGGAGACACATTGACTTCAATGAAATCCTGTGGGAAAACAAATGGTTCAGGACTTGCCTTGGTATCTCTCTAGCATTTACTAGCTGTTGAAACAGCTGGTTTTCATGACAACAGCCTCTACAATATTTCCTCCTGTTTCTCTGAACATTCCTCATTAGTAATCTCCTCATGTGACTGACTACCATCATCCATTCCTTCAATATTGGATTTATTCAGGAATCACTCTTAGGTCATTTTCTTACTCTAGGCACTTTTCCTGGATAATCTCATCCTTCCCCCCCCCTGCCCCCCCATGTATTGAAGCTGATTATTTTCTGCAAATGAATTCACCCTGATAATAATGAACACTTACTGAGAATTTTTACATTCCATGTACTCTCCTCTGAGTTTTATGGCATTAACTCACTAAGTCCTCACAATAACCCAAAGGTACTTTTATCATTCGTCTCTTATTTATGAGTGAAAAGTCTAACACCTAGAATTTTCAAGCAACCCCCTAAAGTCAAACAGCAAAGTACTGATGAAAGCTAGATTTAAATTCAGACAGTTTTGTGCCAGTATTCAGGTATTTAACCACTACGTTGTTCCACCTCTTTTAATCTTTCCTGGAATTTCAATCTTATATTTTTACTGACTTCAAGTATCTTTGACATAGTTACTATCATTATTTCATTTAAACTCAGCTAAATTAGTCAACTGCAGAAAGGCAACACTGCTTTACTGTTTCCCAATTGTAGAATATATGGTTTTCCATTGAAAAAATTATTTTCCGAAGGACAGGTTTATTTCATTTCTGTGGCAACAGAATTTTTTTTTTTTCATTGAAAGGTAGAAATAAACTATGAAACCCACTTCTTGATCTGAAGTTATCCGTCTTCTTTCATTCATCTGTACAAATTCACTTACAGAAATGCAACAATCGTGGTTGTGGAAACGTCATTTAGACTGACCTCAATTTCAATCATGTTTTGCTCTTTCATCTAATAGAATAATTTAAAAAAACGTAATTTTTATGGCAACGAGGATTTTATGAACTGTTACTAATTATTTGAGTCAAAGTGCGTGATGTACTGAAATTTTCAGTGAAATACAACATGGACCCTCCTACTTAACACTTGTATAATGTAGTGCCATCTGTTGAGGTTTTGCAGAATGATGTAGTGGACACTTCGGGCCATAAGAAACGGGGGAGAAAGTCCTTGGTGCTGCCATTTCTTTGCTCTTAGAAGTACACCAATTATTGAACCTTTCTTAGCTAAGCATCGCGACTACTGACTGGGAACATTATCTTCTCTATTCTCTCAGTAGATTAAGAACAGACAGCATACTGGACATGAAAACTATAAAAAGCTGCTGCTAGTTTAGGTATTTGAACCATTCCTCTCTATTTCTTTTCTAACTAAGGGTGAAACAACTATTGTTTAACCAACAGGGACGATGGGAGGATTTTTGTATGTCATCAAAATGCAAACTATTCAGACAACTAATATTATTGAATTTTGACTCTGCAAAACCCTTTTGGACTCGAATGTTTGGCATATGTTCTCTCATTTATACTTTAGAAAAACTTTGTGAAAAAATATTAACTCTGTTTGAACTCTGAGAGAGGAAATGTAGTGTTAAGCACGTAGACTCTGGAAGCATACGTCCTGAGTTGAAATCCTGGATCTGCCACATCTAGCTATGTCACTTTATCCAGTTACTCATCTTTCTGTGCCTCAGATTCATCGTCTGTTAGTTTTTCATAGTTATAACTTACAAATTTTTAATCAGAATCAAATTAATTAATACATGAAAAGTGCATAGGACAGTGCCTGGCATGCAGTGCTCAGTAAAGTTGTATTATTAGTACTACTACTACTACTACTTATTAACTAATGAAAACACTGTGTCACAGAGGAGTAAAATGGTCTGTCACTTCATTAGTACTTGGTTAAAACATGTTTTAAACCCAAATTTACTGACTCCAAATCTGTATTATTTCCATAATCTTATAAGGTAATTCATCATTGTGATTTTATGGTGGTATTTCCTACATATAGCATAGTGGAGGGAGAATTTGAAAGGGATGAATTAGTCTCTAGCATTGCTCTTTTTATGACCCCACCCCAAATGTGCCAAAATGCTTATAAGTATGGAAATATTTTATGGGCTGAAATAGTTGGAAAATGCTGTTCATAAAGAGAAATGTCTACTGTGCTAAGAATAGGTGAAATGATAGGTGAAATGACTTAATGACTTTATGTAAGATTTAAATCATGTAATGTAAAGATGGAATCCTGTTGCCACGCAGTAGCCTACCCATCTGTCTCCTCGTACCTGCCCCTAAAGAAAGGAGAGTCTGTGAGACGGTTCCTTTCAGGGACTTTGCTTCACCTTTGTGCTTACACCTTATGTCTCCCTGTTTGGCTCCAAAATATGGCTTGTCAGCCAATGACGGGTAAGACTCCCCATGGAGGGAACAACCCAAGCCAGACACAGTCGCGCGTGGGGACCAACAGGACAACCCACGGGGTTGATAGAGGTGGGCACAGCCCCTCACCTTTCCCCGGCTAAGGAAAGCCTCTGCCTCTGTGGCTGCATTCCTTCCCACAACCTGCAGGGAAGAGATTCAATGATGGGCTCGCCATCTATTCATACGCATAAAGGTTTTATCCCTTGGGGAAGTATGTACATCCTGAGACTTAGGGTTCTGCTGCCTATAGGCAAGGGTGATTGGCTTGAATCAGTTTCCTATTATAATGTATGGGATTCACAGATCTTGAGATTGACAGGCTTTATTTCCTTTACTTCCTCACCTAACTAATAAAACTTAGGCATTGGCTGATTCAGGGCTCAGTCCTTGAGGCTGGAGTCCCTTGGCCTCGCTTGCCCTTCATTTTTGGCTGCTGTCTTTCTTAACCCTGCACCGCCCTCCTTGCTCCCCGCAACTTTTGTCCTGTTGGATGTGACAGAATCCAGTGATAGTTTATTGTTTGTGTTCTACATTCAGGACACATGCAGTGTTTCCCCCAAAATAAAACTTAGTTAGACAATCAGCTCTAATGCGTCTTTTGGAGCAAAAAATAATATAAGACCAGGTCTTATATAACATAATATAATATAAGACCGAGTCTTATATTAATTTTTGCTCCAAAAGATGCACTAGAGCTGATAGTCTGGCTAGGTGTTATTTTCAGGGAAACACTGTGTCTGCTGCATACTTTGGCTAAATTAAAAGCATCCGAGAAACCCAGAAGATTTGGTTACTGGGATTCCTGAGTCCTCAGTGATGATGAGTCATCCAATCCTGCATCTTATTACTTTCTCCTTAAACAATATATTTCATCTTCCACAAGAGGTCACATAGCCAGGGAAATTATTTTCCTTAGTACGTCAAAGGTCAAAGGCTTGACTAGAGGAGAGAATTAGGCCATAGACTGACTGTCTTTGAAGGTAGAAACTATCATTGCTGCCTGAATGTTAGGAGAATGTAAGGGCAGCAAGGAAACCTGAGGAGAGGAAACCTCAATTAATAAGATATTATTTTCTATAATAATATACATCATAGTCTTCTTAGAGGGATAGGGGTTTTGTGGGAAGAATAAGACAGTCAGAATTCTCAGTAAATTCAATACCAAGGGATGGAGATGTGACATCTAAAAGAATTACACCCTGAATATTTTCAGATTTGTTTCCAAACAATGTGGATAATGTATAATGTAAGCACAGATTTGATGAAAATATTTAATTTCTTGCCACCATTTCTATGAACAAGATCTATCTGTGGAGATAGTGCTCTATCTCTCTCTCTAGTTCCAGCTCTATAACTCTATTCAATTCTTTGACACTCATTCAACGAACAAGATCTTGGATCTGTATCTTCTCCAGTGTGACATCTCAAATGACATTCTCTGCAGGAAAATAGGTGAGCATTTAGTTGCTCAGAGTAAGCTTGAGTGATGGAGGGAAGAAGTCAGTCCTCATAGGGTGGGCTATGGGTATTGGAATAGATTGGATTTTGCAGATTTCAAGTGGCATCAGGATAACAGTTGTCTCTCATGGACCCACTGACGTTCTTCTGGTGAACGTGATAGAACATGGCATTTAGATGTTTGTATACTTGGGAGCTTTCAAACCAAATCAACATGGCCAGTTGCCAACTTGACTTTGGAGAATTTATCTTTATTAATGAAACTCTTATGAAGACCTGATGCTTTATATACAACTGGACAATAGCATCCTCAAATCTAATACTCATTCAAATATTTGACTTGCCAACCATGTAGGAAGGATTCTTTGAAGCATCATTGAATAATCATATGTTGGAAGTTGGTTCATACTGATCTTATTTCTCTAGTCATTGGTAATAATACACTCTCTGGGCTATAGGACACTGGCCCATAGTTAGGAGGTACTAAAACTGATATAAACAATAGGCCAATTTGAAGTGGTAACTGAGGGAGGGTGAGCAGTGTTGATGTAATGAGTAAGCCATAGTTATTTTATATTGCAGGTGCATATGTTTAAGACAATTTAGATCTTTGGCCAGCCCTGATTATTCAGATTTGCTATATCACATTAGATGTTTACCGAGGCATTTTAAGATTATTTTTGCTAGGTATTTCTGTTTGGCTCACAATTTTTGCTGTTTTTAATTACCTGGAGATCGCCATCATTAGTAGATCGTAATGATTCCTTCTAAACTTTGTTCTCTAGATAAACAACCACACACACACACACACACACACACACACACACACATTTTTCTTTTTATATAAATGAGCTCATATTTTACATATTTTCTGCTATTTGTTTTTCTCACTAATGTATTCTGGACAAATATCCATTTCAATGTGTGTGTGCGTGTGTGTGTGTGTGTGTGTAATATTCTATGATACATGCATAGTATTGCATTGCAGGCATATACATTTAAAAATGTTTTTTATTAAAGTATAGTTGGCATACAATATTGTATTAGTTTCAGGTGTACAACATAGTGATTTGACATTTATATACCTTATGATGTGATCACCACATTAAGTCTAGTGACCATCTGTCATTGTGCAAAGTTATCACACTATTATTGACTGGATTCCCCTTCACCTTTTCACCCATCCTCCCACCCTCTTTCCTGAGGCAACAATCACTTTCTTTTCTGTTTCTATGAGTCTGTTTTTGTTTTGTTTGTTAATTTTTTAAAAAATAAGGTTCCTTTTACTCTGTTAGAAAAACATATTTTGAGCCAACTTATGCAAATATATCACTATATTATAAGAAAACAATGCTGTCTCACGTAATCAACAAAAGAGAATGAAGATATGGTTTTAAGAGCCTGTTGGAACCAATGACTGGAGTAATATCACACACACAAACCATGCATCTTCTTTATAAATCCCGACCCCTCCCCCCATCCTGCAGAATGGCTCACTTTCACTATATCATTCACAGGGCAGAAAATATGTACAATAATAGATCTCAAATATGTATATTATAATTTCAGCTGCACAAACATTATGTTTTACTTTCCCTGATTCCCAGGGAAAGCTCCAGTTTGGGCCAAGTAGGTCCACTCCTGGTGCAATCAGCTTAGGTGAAGGAGGGTGCTAGAATTCTCCTGCTAGTTTCAGTAAATAAGAGTACAGAATGGTTCCTAGGAAATAAAAGGGCAGGCACACAACCCAGTGAGAGATAAATATAACATTTATTTATGTGATACACAATTTTTAGGCATTTAGGCTCAACAATTCAAAACTATATACAAAGTTTTATTATAAATATTATTATTATTATAAATATCTTTGTAAATATAACTTTGGGCATGTATGTAAATCAACACCTAGGATAAATTATGGAAATATAAATAATGAGTCAATGTAATGTATATATTTTCAATTTTATGGTGACAAAATTTTACCAATTTAGATTCTCATCAGTAGTGAATGAATGAATGAAGGTGTTTTTCTGCAAACTCACCAATATTGAGCATTATCAATTTGTTTTACGTCTTTACCTCTTTGACTGGTAAAGGTATCTTGGTAAAGATAAAATGCATCTTCTTTAATACAGTTTTACTAGCTATGAACCCTTAAGAAGTTTACATTTTGCAGTTACAATAGGGTCTCTCAATATAAAAAATATTTAAAGGCAGACCCTCCATCTATTCAGCTCTCCTGTTTTCAGATCCCTGTGGAGTCAGCCTACGCTTCCTAAGACTGCATTTGCAAGAGAAACTATAACTAATACCTCATTTGGAAGCTTACACACTAAGCACACGATCATTCTTTCCTCTTGCACCATTCCTCCCTGTCCCGCTTCACAAACTCCCTTTATTTGTTGAGTATCCATCTTTCCATTAAATTGTTCACTCCTTTTCAGACAGAAACTGTGTTTAATTCATCTTTATAACTTTCTTAAACTCAGTGTCTAGCACTATATATATATATATATATATATATATATGTATATATATATACACATATACATATATGTATATACATATATGTATATAGGTATATATATACATATGTGTATATATCTATATGTATATATATATATATATATATATATATAGCCTCCATTATACCCATCTCTATGGCAGGCTTTTCCTCTGGCCCATAATTTTCCTACACAAACAATCAGCAGTTCAACTAGATCATCACTAAACTTTTTTTTTTTAAACTTAACATTCTATAATCATACTTTGTTTTATAAATTACGTGTGAAAATTTTCTGTATATATTACAAAGTATCATTTAAATATGTTGTCTAATGGCAAATGTCCATCTAACAAATGTACAGAATTTAATTCAAATGTGGTATTACTTACAAAAATAAAATATTGTAGTGTTTTGTCACTTCTCTGCAGTGTGTTAGCCCCATCTAGTGAATGATTAATGAATTCTCAAAAGCCAGTAGCATGTGAGTACTTTTAAAGCTACTGCTGAATCATATATCATCTTGTTTCCAGTCTTTGAGCCTTTGCTCTGTCAGATCCAGTCAAGAGGTATTTATTGTAACTTCACTTTGGGAAATGTTCAAATGCCTTTGTAGGATAGATTCATTTTAAGAGTGGAGCAATATGAAGAGTTGGAATCTAGTTCTCAAATCCCACCCCCTGCTTTGGTTTTTACTTTTACCAAAGTTATAAATGCACATAGTTTAAATAGTCATGTAATTGTATAAGATTAGATACAGAAAACAGAAATCTGCAATTTCGCCCTTATTTTCTTTCCCTAAAGGCAAAGGAAGTTACACTTACCTAATTTTAGTTGATTATTTAAATATTTACCTCCATGCCTTAAATAACATGTTTATCACTACTCCTTGCCTTTTTTTTTTTTTCAGTTTTAGGCATCAGAGAAGAGTACTCAATTGTCTTTCCTTTCCAAGGACATATCTTATGTGCCAATACATAATATACACTGAGACATATAAACTTGGATAACTATCCTTTCCTGCTCACCTTTTTTCACAAGGAGTTGTCTTGTTTTAACATTTACTTGATTTTCTGTGTGTCACTAACTCAGCGTCAAATTCTTTGCCCATTAAAAATCAAGGCTGGAGACACAGCAGGTATTCTATTTATCTGTATTCCTGAAAATGCCTTTCCCAGTGCCTTATGACTTGCTCCAGCCTGGTTTGGTTTTTCCTCCTTGCCTTGGGATACAGCTGTCATCTTGGATCTGCTGTAATAGTTATCCTAAGAAACCCTCTTCCGTTTTCCCTCATGTTGAGTCTCCTGTTTTCTGTATCATATGTTTTCCTCTCTCTTGATTTACTCTGTCAGGAACACTGTAAGAGGTACCTTTTCATCATGGAGTCTCCCTGAGTGTGGTGGCTTTTGGGTTACAGAGGAGGCAGTCGTTTCTTTGGTGGCCTGCTTTGGCAGCACAGCACTCAGTGTTATCCCTGAAAGCCGAACTTAAAGTTTGGTTCTTTAGTCATTTAATACCCTGCAATATTGCTTAAAATTATGGCAGATTCTGTTTCCTGCCCTGACCCTGAATGAAAAACCTCATATGTGCTAGCGTGGTTAGACGTAGAATTCTAAATTTGAAATAATCTTTGTTTATATTTCCAGTGTTTCTATTAGGAAATATAAAGCCATTTTAGTCCCTGAGCCAATGTCTGTGCCATTTTTCTCCCTTATCTGGAAGCTAAAGGAAACTATTCTTATTCTCTAGAGTTCTGAAAATTGAAGATAATATACCTTAGACTGCCTATTTTCATCCAAGATGCTGTGCTCTTAGTAGGTCATTTCAGTATGGAAACTCGTGTCCTTATTAGCTGGAAAATGCCTAATTGCTTCAGTGACTATTTCCTATCCCTGGTTTCCTCTGTTATTTTGGAACTGCTATTTTTGGTTATTGGACTTTTTGGACTGGCCCTCTAACTTAGTTTTACCTTTTTTCTCTTATTTTTCATCTCTCTTTTTAAACTCTTTTTTAAATAGTAGATGTCCTAAATTTCATCTTTTAATTGACATATTAAGATTAAAATTTTTTTTGCTATTATATTTCAAGAACACTTCATTTTAATTATCAAATTATTCCATTTCGATAGCACCCTAATCTAATTTTATTATTATAATATTTTATTTTCTGTTTAATACATATCATTTCTGCACAGTCCCTGTTTCATTTAAACCTCTTTTCCCTACTTTTTGATTGGGTCTCCATCTTTTAGTAGAGGCTTTCCTTAAGTGTCTGATAATTTTTGGTGGCTACTTGTAAGTAACAGCAAGGGACCGAAATGCTGATTGGAAACTCTGAGGATATGATTGGGTTTGTCCAATATGAGTTTTACGTTAGACGGCTCTGGTAGGGCCACTTAGCCACACTGTGTACGAGTATGTTCCTCAAAGCAGAAGCTACTTATTTCCCTCTCAGAGGACAAAGGCTTAGATGTCAGCCTTTGGGGATACAGGAGAAAAATATGGCCAGAGTCCCAGTATCTTGTATGCATTCTGAAATAGGGGGATTCACAAACAGTGCCCAGCCCTGAAAGGTACCATTTTTTCCCCTAACATACAGGGATTCTCTCTTTTCCTGTTGCAAAAGGTAAAAATGTCGTTTTTACCACTGTGGGGAGGAGACTGGGAAATTTGTTTGTAAAGAAGATTTTTAATAACTTCCCCTTATGAGTCATTCCTTTTCTACCCAACTTCTAGAAGGACTGGAGGCTAACAATTCCAGAGCACTTTGGTCATTCTGCATAGTAAATTGAGTTGCTTGTTTGATTTTCTCATTGAAGTTTAAGATTTTATTTTCTCCGATGCATCTGTTTTTTTCTTTTCTTTGAGGGTTTATTTATTTAATTATTTATTATTTATTTATTAAAATATAGCTACCATACTATATTTTATTAATTTCGGGTGTACATCATAGTTATTCAACAGTACCTACCTGGCACTCTATGCAGCTATTACCACATTATTGACTATATTCCCTATGCTTTACTTTACATCCCCATGACTATTTTTCAACTACCAATTTGCACTTCTCAATCCCTTGCCCTTTTTTTCTCCTTTTCCCAGTCTCCCTCCCATCTGGCAACCATCAAAATGTTCTCTGAATCTATGAGTTTGTTTCTGTTTCATTTGTTTGTTTATTTTTTTCTTTAGATTCCACTTACAAGTGAAATCACATTGCATCTGCCCTTCTCTGTCTGAGTTACTATACTCAGCACTGGAAGGGATAGTTGTTGCAGATGACAAGATTTCATTCTCTTTTATGGCTGAGTAATATTCTATTGCATATATGTACTACCTCTTTCTTATCCATTCATCCATTCAGGGACAGCCAGGTTGCCTTCATATCTTGGCCATTGTAAATACGCTGCATTGAGCATATGGATGAGCACATTGCCTTGAAGTAGCCTTTTAGGTTTCTTCAGATAAGTAACCCACGGTAGGATTACTAGGTCTTTTTTTGTCTCTTCTAATACACTTTGTTTTAAAGTCATTTTGTCTGGTTTAAGTATTGCTACCCCAGGTTTTTGTTCGTTTGTTTGTTTCCATTTTCATGATATATATGTTTTCCATCCCTTTACCTTCAGTCTGTGTATTTCAATCTGAAGTGAGTCTCTTGTAGGCAGCACATGTAAGGGTCTTGTTTTGTTATCAATTCAGCCCCCTATCTTTCAATTGGAGCATTTAAAGTAATTGTTTTTAGGTATGTAGTTATTACCATTTTATTATTCATATTTTTGATTTATTATTATTATTATTATTATTTTTTGCATCTTGCTAATCTGGTTTGGTGGTGATGAACTCCTTCAGATTTTTCTTGTTTGGGAAGCTCTTTATCTGTTCTTTGATTCTAAATGATAGCTTTGGGTAGAATAATTGGTTGTAGGTCCTTGCTTTTCATAACTGAGTATTCCATGCCAATCCCTTCTGGCCTGCAAAGCTTCTGCTGAGAAATCAACTGATAGTCTTATGGGAGATCCTTTGTAGGTAAATAACTGCTTTTATCTTGCTGCCTTTAGGATTCTTTTTTGTCTTTAACCTTTGGCATTTTAATTATAATATGTGTTGGTTTTGACCTCTTTGGGTTCATCTTGTTTGGGACTCTCTGCACTTCCTAAGCTTGTATATTTATGTCTTTTGCCAGGTAGGGAAATTTTCAGTCATTATTTCTTCAAATAGGTTTCAATTCTTTGCTCTCTCTCTTCTCCTTCTTGTACCCCTATAATGCAAATGTTGGTATGCTTGATGTTGCCCCAAGTCCCCTTAAAGTGTCCTTATTTTTTTTGGATTCTTTTTTCTTTTTGTGATTCTGATTAGGTGTTTTCTCCTACCTTATATTCTAAATCACTGATTCAATCCTCTGCTTCGTCTAATCTACTATTGATTCCCTGTAATATATTTTCATTTCCATTATTGTATTCTTTATTTCTGATTGGTTCTTTTTCATATTTTTTATCTCCATTTTTATGTTTCCTATATCTTTGTTGAAGTTCTCCCTGAGTTCATTGGGCATCCTTATAACCACTGTTTGAAACTCTGTATCTGGTAGATTGCTCGTCTCCATTTTGTTTAGTTATTTTTTCCTAACGTTGTTCTGTTCTTTTATTTGGAACATGTTTCTTTGTCTCCCTATTTTGGCTGCTTCCCTGTGCTTGCTTCTATTCTGGCTGCCTCCCTGTGCTTGTTTCTATTAGGTAGAGCTGCTATGCCTCTGTCATGCAGGGTGTCATGAGGGGTCCCACTCACCACATACGAATGCAGGATATGGTGAGGCCTAAAAGGAACACCCATGGAGCCATAGATAGGGGAGTCATACCACTATAGTCTCGCTGGCGGCTGGGTTGGAGACACAGGAAGCAGGAGCCACACTATCCGCAACCTGCCGGCCACTTCTTTCTGCCAACCAACCTCACTTGCTAGCTGCAATCCGCTGTGCTAACTGCGATCTGCTCTTGCTAGTTCAGCTACCATCTTCTTGCTAGTCTCCATTTTCTGCTAGTGTAGCCACGGTAGTTATATTAGTGGCCAATAGCTCACTGGTTACAGCTGACTAGCCACAACTGATGGCCATCCAATCACATTTGATGGCCATTTACTACCTGATTGAGCACCTTTCCACGTGAGGGCAAGAGCCTGGAAACTGCACTCCTGGCTCTGTCCTCACACCTCCTAGCCTTCATAGACTGGCCTTATGTAGTAGGTGTGCTGTGTGGCTGAGTGGCACAGTCTCCCTGGTCACCTGAGCCATGCACTACAGGTGTGTCTCTTGTGTGGGTTGTATGTGCCCTCCTATTGTAGTTAAGCCATGGTTGCTGTTTGCATGTCAAAGGAAGGGATTGACTCTCAGGCTGATTGATTTTGAAGACTGACTATGACTACAGTGGAGGAGTTGTGGTAAAGGGACTGACTCCACAAAACAGGATCTGCCTCAGGAGAGCTCTGGTGCCTACCCAATCTGCCCCTTCGGTGTATTGTCCTTAGAGGCAACTGGGTGATGTTCTAACTCACTTCAAAGCTGGCTACTGGGCATGCCAGCCCCAGGGCCACCTGGAAGGAACCTGCAGCAGGTCAAGTTCAGCCGCAGACTGTCCCCCACTCAGGGCCACCCAGCATTAGGCACAAAGCAATCTGAAGATGACTGTACCTGTGCCATGCTTGGAAGTGCCTTGACAGGCCAAGCCAAAAACCAGGCCTGGATACTCAGCCAGAGTTACAGGACATGCTGAAGCCAGATGCTGCTTGTTTGGTTTTAGTGAACCCTTGAGAGACCCTAGGAAAGCCTGCAGCATGAGACAAGGCAGGGTGGTTTGTATGAAAAAGCCACTAGAAGAGGTTTGGATGTGCCCAAAAGTTGGGTGGGGGTGGAGTCTCAAATCACCAGGGCGTGGCGAATGAATGGAGACTCAGATATGGTGGCCACCTACATGTGCACGCTGGGAAAGGGGAAGCCTCCAAAAAAACAACGGCCTCCTCCAGCTCCTCCATCCAGGAGAAAGCTGCCTCTCCAGCTCCCGTCCTGGAGAACTCAGTTCTCCCCCTTTCAATTCCCCGTTATGTCCCCTGTGGGGACAGAGTCCCAGAGAGCAGTTTCCAGGCTCTTGGCCTCACGTGGAAAGGTTCTGGCTCAGGTCGTTGTTGACTGTCAGCTGTGGCCAGGTGGCCAATTAGCCACTGATATAACTGCCGTGGCTACATTGGTTGGTTGGTTGGTTGGCAGGCAGAAAAGCAGATGGAGGATTGTGGGTCATGTGGATCCTACGTCCTGTGTGTGTCTCGCCTGGCCACCAGTGAGACTGGGGTTCAGGAAGACCCCTTGTTGGGGTACTGGCAGATGTTTTCTCCCTGTATCTCCAACCCAGCCACCAGCGAGAATATAGTGGTATGACTTCCCTATGACTCCGTGGGTGTTCCTTTTTGGCTTCACCATGTCCTGCGTTCTTATGCGGGGAACAGGACTAGAGTCCCTGCATGACAGTCCCTGCTGCCTCTCCAGATGCTGCCCCAGTGCTGGAGCTCAGAGCCAGTGATTCCATTGGTGAGTAAGACCCTGCGCGGTTCCTTTAAGAGGAGAGGCTGGAACTCCAGCAGCTCTCTGTCTCACTTAGCCACAATCTTTTCTGGTTTTCACAAGAAATTATGGGGACTTCTCTCCCCAGACCTGGAAGTCTGGTTTGGGGAGGGGCTTGGACCCCTTGCTCCTCTGGGCAGGACCTCCACAGCTGAACTATCCCTCCTGATTTTAATGGTCACACGCAGGTGTGGGACCAGCCCATTCCCTGTCTCTGCCCCTCCTACCAGTCTCGAGCTGGCTTCTTCTGGATGTCCTTAGTTGTAAGGCTTTGGTTCAGCAAGATTTCAGGCAATTCTCAGTGATGGTTGTTTTGTAGTGTGGTTGTGATTTTGATGTGGTCGTGAGAGAAGGTAAGCACAGCATTTACCTACTCCATTATCTTTACCAGAACTCTGCATCTGCTTTTCATCTTTCAAAAATTTATTGCTATTTTGTCCCCTCTTTTGTTCTCTTCTACCTTGTGGATTTGTCTTAAAATGACTTCTTTTCTGTAGGGGTTCGGGAAAGAGGAAAAATATATCTGTGTTCTTAATACTGCATAACTGGTTTGATTTAAATTTATACTGATATGATTCTTGAGTACATGAGTGCAAATGAATATATATGTGTGTATGAATATGCATGCATATATATATATATGCATATGTTTAGGTGATTAATTTTGATCTTGATGTCAGTGAACCCGGAAAGGAGAAGATTTTGTGATGCTGAGTAGGAATAATGAAGTAAAAATTAGGGAACAAAAAGAAATTTATCTATTCTCTGTCTTAGCTACTCTCTTTTAGAAGCTTAAGCACTTTTGGAAGAAGTTTTTTGTTGTTGTTGTTTAATGTCCACAATGGTACCCTTTTGTAAATTAGTTCCTTAAAGTAATTAAGTACTGGACCTCTAAAGATTTACCAAAGGAGTAATTTGCTACATAATACTCAGGTGATTTTGAAAGTTAATGTGGCTTCTGAGAAATGTAGCTGGACAGCAAGGTGAATCTACTAGAAAGAAACTCTATTTTGGCAGAAAAAGTGGAGAAATTAAGATCATTATCCATTTAAGTCTGGTTGTAAAAGCATTTTTACGTTAAACAGATAAGGATCTTGTGAATCTAGGGCCAAAGTAGAATTAGGGAGGACAAATAACTTGTACCTAGTGGAGAAAAATTATACATTTATTCATTTATTCATCCATTCAAGTATTCAGCAAATATACACCAATTTGCAGTTATACACGGGGGCTATAACAGTGAACTATGCTCTCAAGAAGTTACTTTCTAGAAGGTCAGGACAAACAAGAAGCACAGACTTTTGTAGGAAGCGCAGAAGTGATGTCCATAATGGCCAGACAAGACCTCTCTGAGTTGGTGGCACTTTTCACTCAAAAATCTAAACAAGACATGGGAGAGATCCATGAAGATACATGGGGGTAGGGGATTCTGGTAAAAAGACACTTTGGGTTGTAAGCCAAGTGAAACTAGCTCCACCAAAACAAAACAAAACAAAACAAACAACCTATCCATATCATAACCAGGAACTCCAAAAATTAGGTGTGACACAGCGAAAGTTGACTGATATCATCAGACATCTCCTTCCCCCCACGTCCCCCCAAGCTTGCTCCTTGTCTCAGCTCTGTTCTATGTTCTTTTCCTTCTTGGGTGACCCGCTCCATACGGCAATAGGATGATCACTGGCAGATCAATGTGTACATGGTCCTTTCTAGGTACAGTGATCATAGAGAAAAGAGCACAAGATTGTCAGACCAAGATTTATGTCCATCCCCCCAAAGATTCTGGTTGGTCTTGTTTAGGTATTGTGCTATCACTGGCGTAGTCATGTTCCTCACACAGTAATGTACTCTGATTGCCTGCCTGGATAATACACACATTCCTGTAATGTAGAAAGTTGGGGGTCATCTGATTGACAGATAACATCTGTTAGAGTTGGTGGAGAAGAAATGTCTAAAAGTTTGCAAATTAAAAGATGCAAGGAAGTCTTTAAATTAGTCACACAGATAATCAGATTTAAGTGTGGAAACTTTGGAAGGGAACTATTGGTGGGATAGGTTAACTTTTTTCTTACACATCATTTGTAAAAATTGTCTTCTAGCAGAGTAATTAAAATCAGACTGAGTGTATTTTTTTTTAGGAAGTAATTTCAATCCAAGGGGCAATGCTAGGAAAGAATTAAACTCAGAAAAATAATATAATGGAGGACAGCAGAAACCTGGTCCTGGTTGTAATTTCAAGGGAAATGAGCAAAGAGGTGATTATGTGGCTTTTACCATGTGTAGCTCACCTTACTGGATTAGAATTTGTGGCATAAGCTCTAGAAAGAAATCAAAAGTGTACTTGGCTGGAGCATTGTCTCAATTGGGATAGACTAGATTATGCTATAGTAATAAACAACCCAATTATGATTAGTTGAAATGAGGAAGATTTCTTTCTTTTTCAAACTATCATGGGTCAGCAGGTAAGCTCTGCTCGTAGTGGTCGGTCAGAGATCCAGGCAAACAGAATAGACACTATCTTGAATTTTTCCAGTCACCCTGCAAAATAAAGATAGCTCTAGATGGTTTCACATACCCTGATTATATGCTCTGAACTCAGGATATGTTTCACTTTCTTACAACTCATTGGGCAGAACTAGTCCAGAAATGAACTCATCCTTTCTCAAAGGAACCAGAATGTGCAATGTTTCTACCTGGAAAAAGAAGACCTGGAAAGTTTTGGTGAACATTATGAATGACTAACACAAGTATTTATGGTCCTTATTCATGCTGGAGGATTATACAATAGAGGCATAGTTTCAATAGGAAGAAGAGTAAACCTTGATATCTAGTATAATCACTGGGCTAGAATGAAAATTTGTGGAAAACACTAAAGACATTATATTAAACAAGGTACATGAATATCAGTATTGATAGTTAAAAAAATTAAATTCTAAAGATATTTAGAAATTATTCAGACTGGATATTAAAAATGATCTATGCTATGATAAGTTGGTATATGGTACAATTTGGAGAAATTTTAACTATACAAACAATTTGTGCTAAATAGCTCCTGGATTCTGGACTGCATATATTTTCCAGATATCGAAAAATTGATATTAATAAAATATAATTCAGAATAAAATGTTCTTAAACTGAACAAATATTAATTAAATGGTAATCATTTTTTTTACATTCATTTGCTTATAAATTAAAATGGGTGAATTGAAACAACATCAGTTATAAGATCAAAGATTTCTGCAATTTTCCTTCTGTGGTATTTCCTATTTTCTAATAAGATTCTATTCTTATCACTTTAAACCACTATTGCCATTGACTTCTGTAGGGATTACAAACAAGTGAATGGCAGGCAATTTGCTCTAAGGTGTGTGGCTTTGTGGTAAAATGTGGGATAGAACATATCTCTGTGAACACCTTATATTTACTAAGCACAACAGATCCAGGGCACTCCTTGAGCCTATCCCTGCAAAATTCTACCCAGTTTACTATTCCAGGAGCTCACTGCAGACAGAATAAAGAAAGGGGAGTGGACAAAAGTAGATTGTCAGGAGGGTCCTGCATTACTAGGTCTAGGTGGTTGAAGAGCTCACATCATGTTTTTAGTGTCTGTATGACCATTTAAAATAATTCAGTATAAATAATGTGTTGTAGATGTATATAAGTTAACTACACTGTCTAGTTAAAAGGTAATTTATTAGTATTTGAAGAACCCTACACAAAAAATCAATCTGCTGGTGTTTATGACTTGGGATTTCTAGCACACAGCTGGTCTTTCTCAGTGTCCTTCATTGATATTCCTCTTCTTGGCCTTTAAACTTTTAGAATGTTCCAGGCTTTGTACTTAGGTCTCCTACTTTCTCTCTCTGAGGTGATCTCACTTAAACCCATGGTTTAAAAGTAGCACCCACATTGCTGCCCTATTGCTTCTACTGAACTTAAGGTGTACATCCAAATGATCTAAGTGTCTATGTATTAACTCTACCTGGCTATCAAATAAGTATTTAAAAGCTGACATATCTAAAACAGAAGTTTAATTTCTCTTCCCCTCAAAATAATAAAATCTTTCCTATCATTTAGCCCAGCCCCCCATATATTGAATCATCTTTTACTCTCTTTTCCTCATACTTTACATCAAATCTATCAATAAGTCTGTTATCTATTGGATTTTCCATTGAAATCAATGCTGAGACTTGTCATTTTATTACTGCAAACCTTGTTGAAGCCACTGTCATCCCCAACCTGACTTGCTGCAATACGTCTCCTTCTCCTGCAAAAGCTTCCAATTACACTTTTGTTGACTTTGAGTCTCTTCTTCCCCCTCACAATTGCCAGAATGATACTGTCACTCCTCCACTCCAAACTAACATATTTGCAATATATCATGAGTCCTGCCAAATACATATTTTGTGTAAATAAAAACCGCAAACACATACAAAATAGGATAATATACGTTGCAAGGAATGATGTACCCAATACATTATAGTGGATGACTTGGGTGAGGAAGGGGATGTGGGTATAGAGTGGGAATAAAAGAAAAAGTGAAACAGAAGTGGAGTCTTACATGACCCCACCCACCAGTAAAATGTTACATGATCTAAGAAATATATTAACTCAATCTTTTTTAATTTGAGATTCAAAAGAAAAAAAAAATCATTCTATCACTAAAAAAGATGGTATATATTTTTGGGTGAATAGTCTGTGACTTTTAATATTTTACTTGAAAATATTACGTCCAAGTGTTAGCTTCAATATTATTATTTTTAGTTCCAATCTAATTGTTGTCTTTCAAGCCAGATATCCGTTGGTGGAATAAATGAGTGGAGTGTATGTATTTGTAACTCTCTCTTCACTTTTAAAGTGTTTGGAACCTCAAATCTTAGATATATGTCAGATTTAGAAGTTCACCCCTTTCCCATTCTATTTTGTTTGAATACTAAAAATATTAAAAGTCAGCATGTACTTTCAATACATTATAGTATGATAGTAAAATATTACATTGAAAAATAATTACATTTAAAAGCTTGCTGCTTACAGCCTTTGAAGAAATTATAGGCACAGAATGAAACACTGGATATTATAATGTATAAATACTGTATCGGTTCATTCAAGTGACACAGAAAATAAATGGTATTAGAATGCCATGTGAGCAGCTAATATAATAAGCAAAATTCTTAAACTCTATAAAAATGTATAAAAATTTATAAAATGTATAAAAATTTTAGCCTATATATTTAGGGCAATAAAAATATATAAAAATTTTAGCCTAGATATTTAGGGCAGGAACATGTACCTTTAGGCATCTTTAAAATGGCTGAATTTTAGTCATCACAAAATGCTACCGAATCCATTTTGTTTCAAAGTAGGTGTGAGGTGGAATTATTGGTTTCAAGAAGAAATTAAATCCCTTTTCTATCAGCAATTTGGTACCTATTAAATAAATATTTTTGTGTTTGTAGGCACTCCTACGTCTCTTACCTTACTAGTGAAACTTTAATAAATGAAAGTTCATGAATTGAAGGAGATTGCATAGGCTGTTACATTTTTAAAAGGAAAGGTTGAATCATATACATTAAGGCTCCTAGCTTGCTAGATGTGGCTTAGCTTAAGATGAACTTGATCTGTGAGAATCTCATGCTTTGTTGTAGGATTGTGCATGAAAATGAAAAGAGAAAATAAATTCAGGATGGAAAACACCAGTTGTCATCTACTGAATACCTAGTACATATGTGATACCTCTGAGATTTAGTATTTTATGCACACTATCTTTAATTCTATCATCATTTAATATTTATATTTGTATCTTTTTTTTAGATAAGAAAAACCTGTGGCTTGGAGAGTTTTAGTGAGTTTTTCAATTTCAAAGAGTTAGAAAAAGTGAGGTGAAGGTCGAACTCAGGTCTGTTTGGTGCCCCAGTAAATCATTAAATCATCATTACTTGCATCTCTGGCCATTCTAATTTACCTTTGTTGGATACAGGTATTTTACTTTTGCATAAAAATAGCCATGCAATGAAAGTCAAGGTCTGAAACAAAGATTATATCAAGGATGCCAAACATTTTTAAAAAAATGAAAAAAAATAGTTTAGTATTTGAATATCCTATCAGTATTATATATAAATATCCACATATTTCCAAGTATCTTATATGGTAGCATATAGACAAACCATGAAAAATGAACTGATTTAACATTTTCAGCTATATTTTATTGTGTTTTATAAGATATATATTAAAAAAGAGTTTTGACTGAGATGTTAACTAAACTAATTATGAAATCATTTTGCAGTATATACACATATGAAATCATTATGTTGTACACCGTAAACTTATACAATGTATGTGACAATTATATCTCAATAAAACTGGAAAAAATAGTTTTGACTGACAAAACAAATGATTATTAATTTTATAATTTTACTACCTTACTGTATTATAAAAGCATGAGAGCCTCTCACTAGTTTTGCTTTTTCAGAGTAAGGGTAATATCTAATTTCTATTGTTTATTCAGTGATACAGCCTTATATAAAAATCCAATTATTGTGAGTCTCCAGAAGAGATATGATATGATGTATATGACAGTTATCTTCCAACTAAATTTCAAAGGAATTCTCTACTCTGCCAGATAATACTCTAAAATTAACCCAAGGCAAAGGAAAAGGGGGAAGATAATCAACAATAAAGATGCTGGCATGAGGAAGGAAGCCATGGCCCAGAGAAACAGGAAGGAGCTAACTAGGTACTCTGACCAGAGAAAAGCAAGATGAGCAGAACTCGCAGTGACCCAGATACGAAATAGGGCTTTTGGGAGGGACAACAAGGGAATAATCGAGAGTCTGGTGCTTGGGGCTGAAGGTGCACTGCTACATATAACACTGCAAAGAAAGGCCAGAGAATATAATTAAATTTATTACTCATTGTGAAATAAGTTGAAAGTATGATGCTATCTGTTGTCTGATAAAAAAACATATGATTGCTATGGTCTGTTAGAAGTTAGCAGTATGACCACTGACATTAGGTTTGTAACAGAGTAAAATTGTATTATGACTGATAGAATTAGTAGAGGAGACACACATAAACTGCTTTAAGTCTTACTTGTATGTATTCTGTGTGTGTGTTAGAATTCATTCTCATGATTCTTCGAAGATGGAAAAGAGCCGAGTGAAATTAAACTCGTATTTTAGAAGAATATTTCTGACGGTATTAAGTAGAACGGATTAATTTGGCGAGAGAGAGAGATGGGTTTTCAGGGGCTCCTCAGAGGTGAAACTCTTCTGGGAGTAAGACTATTTTGCATTAAAAGCACCAGTGCATTCTTGCTGGAAGGAGCCATATGCAACTCTGACTGCTTCTGAGTCAAGGTGAGAAATAGCTCCTTACACAGCCTTGGATGTATAGGGAATAAGATTTCCCCTTCAGTGCACCTCTCTGCAGCCCTAGGCGGTTCCTGGAACACATCTTCAACCCAAAATCTCTTCTATTATGGTCCACAGCAAAGACATAAATTCCTCCTTTTTCTGGACCTTGGTTGAGCAGTGGGTCACTCGCATTAAAACAGTTTCTGCTCTGAGGTTCCTGAGGTGAGAGCAGAAAAGTCCAATGTTTTAATTTTTCTATCATGTTCTGAATGACTCAGGGAAGAATCCTGTGCAGCATTCAATTAAGATTCAGACTGGTAGGTAAAAGCTCACGTGATACGTGACAGAAAATAGTGTCCTATAGTCACAACACTGGGCTGGGCATTGTAGGACCTGGTCCTGCTGTCGCTTGTGGTTTCAGTCTTGGATCATGAGCAATTGTATCTGGGCCTCTCTTTGCTCATTTGCCCAGTGCCAGGGCAGCTCAAGTGATTTTTTCACGTATGTTAACACTTAAATATATTACAGTAAAGTGAAGATCTTTATGACAATCACAATAGATGATATGGATGTTTTGCTGGCATAGATATTTCACTTTAGGAATTCTAAAAATAATATGAGGTTGTCTTTCTTATCATACTAAATAGTATATTTTAACAACCTTTTAAGAATCAGCCTCAAAAAGATGGCTCCTCTTCCTTGCAATTGCAATCAGGTAAAAATTCTGACAAGATGTACCATGGAAAAAGAAATACATACAGCAAAGAAAGAAATACAAAATTCCTTTGAGGACATGACATGAAATTCCAAGAAATCAAACACAAAATTAAAGGAGTAAATATGTTATTACATATTGTCTGTGGACTGCTTACATCAGGATCTCCTGGGGTTGTTGGAGGAAAAGTAGAAGTCAAATTCCTAGGCCCCGCTTTTGAGCCATCCAGCCAAGAAATCTGGAGTTGGGATGCAGGAAATGATCCTGATGGTCTCTAATGTTTGACTTCCAGTGCATTTGGCTTGGAGGGTAATTCACCGCAGTTCCATACATTTCTACATATGAATAGGGCACATTTATAAAATACAGTAAAACAATACATTTTATAAATAGGAAAAAAATCATTGACTATCTTCTGCAGGTGAATTGAAAAACTTCATATTGATTGTAGTGAGATGAAAATTTGGATTTTGCTAGGGCTCCCATTCATAAAAAAAAAAGAAATGAACATTTTTACCACCTATGAAGCATTTTAATTTGATCTTGAAAAAAGTAATGATTGTGGGTAAAACAAAATTAGAGTAAGATCTTGGCTCTATACCACTGATGCATTATGTATAATATATGTATTTCCTATGTAGCTTAATAAATATCTTTAGTAATAGACAAGATCAAGAGATTCTGCATCTGTTCTCTCTCTCACTGTCGTTTCTCTTACTGGGCAAAAACTCAGTCAGTAAGGGGTATCGTCATCTAATATTTTAAATCAAGATTTTCAGCCTCGAGGAATGAAACAAAAAAGATTTTTGAATTTATCTTTGGTCAGTGAGAGAACATACAAAACTAAAATAAATTAACTTGAATCATGTTTCATGCCCCCTCTATAATTTTATTAACAATTTTAAGAACTTGTTCAGTAAACTTTTAAATAACAGATTGAAATTTTAGTTATGTGTAGTGTAAGTTGTTATTCATATAAAATATCAATCATTGGTATTTATTATTCTTATCAGACATCCACCATCTGGAAGATTCCAGGATTAATTCATATTAAATCAATTCTTAGATAAAAAATGGCCATTGAAAAATTTAACAAAAGCTGATGTGATCGTGACTCAGGCTTTGGGCTAACAATGGCAACATTTCTGAAATGTTCTAATTAGATGTGTATCTGTATAAATCCCTTTAAAGTGGGTACATACAAATGTTATTTTTATTCTACTTGGAGATGCTAAGGGTTTTAATTGGAGTTCCAATTTTCTGCAGCCTTAGCCTATTTAGAATTGTAGCTTTGTGGTTAAAATGTGTCTCATTAATAATAGACTCTTTCAAGTTCATAGGAAAAAAACAACAACAACCCTGTTCTATTCTGTTTGAAAACATTAACAGATATTTTCTAATTTAAAGAAATTGACTTTTTGAGTCTAATTCAGTTAGATAAAATATAAGAATTTAAAAGCAGAATCCAATTATCTCTAAATTGTATACTTTGTGGAAGAACTATTAGATTGGAAAAATTTTGAGCATTTTCAGAAGACACATTTAAGTTTTTTGTTGACAATAAATTCAAAATAAAAATAATTTAAAAATGAAAACCTTGAGGCATTAATCATGTCTCCTTCATGATTCATGAACAAAGTGAGGTGTTATATACACACAAAACTCAGACTCTGTTCCTGATCAAGTCATTTATAATATCATTTAGTCTGTAAATTTTTCTCCTGTTTATTGCCAAATATAATTCCATTAACACAAAATTTTGTCACTAGGTGGCTCCGTTTAGCTTTTTACAAGCAAAAGCAGTCTTCTGTGAAAATCTCTCTGTGTTTGAAGCATTTCATTTTTCTTATTTCATCTCACATATTTTTTGTCTATGTATTACATACAGTCTGTGTAGCTTAGTTGCAAACCATTAGCTGGATGAAATTAGAGGCTATGTGCAATGTGCTGCCAACTCCTCTCTCTAGTCAACAAATAATGAAAGGTGACAGATGATAATTCTACAGGACTATGATTATTGGCTGGCTGCCATTGTTCAGTGCTTGGATCCTTAACAAAATTTATTTCCAATCTTATTTTCTCATTTCATGGCTACATTTGAACACCAAGTCATATTTCCTGTAGTGAGAGAAATCCCAAGAAAGCCATGGAAAGAGGGGTGAATTTCTTTTTAAGTTTCTGAGAAACTCCTGATTTGGAAGGAATGGTGTGATTTAGTGGGAAATGCCCTAGACTGGGAGCTGAAACATTTGAAATCTAGTTTGAGTTTTTTGCAGGTAGTTAATTCAACTATTCTCCCTGAATCTGTTTCCTCATCCATAAAGTGGAAGGGTTGGACTGGATGATACTTGTAATCTTTTCTAGTTTTTTAAAGATGTGTCATATGCCGAAAGGTATTTTTTTAGCAGAAGTGGCCTTGTAGGTAAATATTTACTTTCTTAGATTATAAACTACCAAGGAAGGAGAAATACCATAATTTCTCTAGCCTCAGTGCCCCAAACAGTGCCTGGCACATAGAAGAAACTCAGCATATACATGTACATTTAAATGGCTACACAAACTGCCTAGGAATACTGAATGATGAAGGTCACAGGGCAACGTTGGCTCCCCATAGTACCACCCCATCTTCTTCTCTCTTTGGTTGGTCTTCTCGTTTCTATCCTTAGAGTTACAAGTGCCCACTACGAAGGCAAGTAATCTTAGAATGCATTTGTTCTTTCTGGAAAGGAAGTGTGCGCTTCCAGGCTTTCTCTAGTAAATTGGTTTGTTATTCTGATGGAATAGTTGTCACTGTAGATGCTTTAGAAGACAAAGCCCATCTGTAGCAATAGATTTAAAAATCCTGGATCATGACAGTGATAAATTCTCTATGGAAGACACTGCTTAAGTGGGATGGCTCTGAAGCTCTTGGGCCAGGCATGAAAGAAAGAAAGGGTCTGTCAAACAAGGTCCTAAAGGAAAGTGGGGTGTTGAGGGATGGACTGGAAATTTGTAGAGAAGTGAAAGGATGCTTAATGAATTTTAATGTAATAGTCCAATAGGGCATAGATAAATACAAAATATTCATCATGTACAAAAAAAAAATTGTTAAAATGCCACTTTTGTGAGGATTTGTAAGAATCTTGAAAGCAGGCATTTACGGTGAAATTGAGTCAAATACCTAATTCTGAAATTATCTGAAGGGGACTTCTTGATAATAATAAAATGATTAAATAAGAATCTGAAACTCATAATGTAGAAAGAGAGCAATATACCAGTCACAATATAATTATCTTAAATATATATACAAAAAATTAAATGCTGTGAAATGCAGTCCTGTCATTTTTCAATTATGATCGTCTTTCTGTTATTAACTATCTGGAAGTGAAATATTTATGTGGCATTGCAACATTCCATTTCATCTTTTTTTCTGAGCTCCTCCACATTCTACTATGTTATAGAGAATTAGAATGGCTTTACCGGGCTTGATTTTTCTTAAGAAGAGAAGTTTTAACTGGCTTGATCCCCCATTGTACAGATACTTAGGAGTCTACAGATTTTACTGGAAAATACTATTGAAATACCCCTGCTGACTGCAGCAACTTGAAGCACATTCATTAAAGAACAATGCTCTCTGGAATGTAGGTCACAGTGAAAGTACAATAAAAGGTATTGTTAAGGTTATTGTTACATTTTTTAATGGGAAAATATTCCTGCTTTGACAGAATCCTGGGAATTTTGTTTCGATGCTCTCAGTATAAAGCATTTGGGAAATTTTAACCCTGTGTTAAGCAAGTTAAATGCCTCATGACATTTTTATGTGTGTTATGACTGAAGTGGTTTGCTATGGTTGGAGAGGATAAAACAGAAGAAAGCCCCCTCCTTAATGATGAGGAATACATGTTTTTGGTCTATGTATAAAACTGAGGTGTCAACCTGCAGCAAAATGGAAAGTATATGTGTTATATAATGTAAATGTAAAATATAAAGTATAAAATTATGACTGTGATATTATAAATATGTAAAATTTGAATATGCCACAAGGATAGGAAGTAGATGATGTGGAGAAATAAAATTTTGACTTTTGTTTCTTTGTAACTGAGTAATTTTCTACTTGGATTTCTGTTATTTCAATATAATCTTGATAACAATTATTTAAAGCCATAGTCTTATCTTTTTTTTATTAGTTTCAAGTATACAAAACAATGTAATAGTTAGACATTTATACCCCTCACAAAGTGATAACCCCGCTCCCAATCTACTACCCCTCTGACATCTCACATAGCTGTTACATTTCCACTGTCTCTTTTCCTTATGCTGTACTCCACTTCTTGTGACTACACACACACACACACACACACACACACACACACATTAAATTATAGTTGACGTTCATTATTATTCAGCTTCAGCTTCAGGTGTACAGCGCAGTGATTAGGCATCTACACCGTCCCTGAAGTGGTCTTGTCTTAAAGGCAGGAAGTTTTATTGAAGTGCAACATTTTACTGAGTTAAACGACGAACACCCTGTTACATCATAACTTTTAAGGGTACTCAAGTTTTCTCCCATTTCCATTTCTTCTCCAAACAGAAGATATTTTGATATGGCACAATGGAAACAATAAAGGGTAGAGCTTAATGTAAGATGAATGTGAGATGTTGATGGAACTGGGGAGGGATTAGTTCTCTCCTGACTCACCTTGCATTGCTCTGCTTTGGCCCACCATCGCATGTTGTGAGACAAAGGGTTTGAAATAATTTTCAAACTGGAGATAACCTAGACTTTGGAATTCATGCATGATCTGGATAAGTTCAGATGACAGACAACAAAAAGAAGCTGTGTATGCCAGCCTCTAGAGTAGGCAGTAGTGAAAGGCAGGGGTAACTGAGTCTCTGGGTTTTCTGTATGACTCAGTGTAGTTCATCCAGGCAGGGAGTTTTATGGGCATCTCTCTCTTTCTCCTATTCACACATCTAACCACTCAAACACAAAACGCCCACTTTGCTAACCCAGCCAGAGTGGCAGTAGTTATGGAGTTCTCTAATCAAGGATTTATGGGTTTGGGATCCTGGCATCTTTTACCATCCCCATCCTATGACTTGCATATGCGTGGCGATCTTTGTAATCCCTCTAACACATAATAGAACTCTCCTTAACAGTAATACTTATGACTGAAAATGAAGCTATCACATATATTTATTATAATTATATGACATATAACAAACATTGTACTCTAAAACTGTTAGATTATTTGGTTTATCTTAAGAGAATTATTAGAAAAACAGCATAATGCGGGAAAAAAGGCAGTAGACTGGGAGATAAGAAAGGCTGATTCCAATTCAATCATTGTTATGATCAGCATGACCACTTTCGCTTTAATAATTCAAGTTCTCTCATGGACTAGTTGATCTCTAGGTAGCGTGATCACGTAAGCTCTTTTGCCTGGGACAGTCCAGGTTTACACCTGTTATCCCAATGTAATTATTAATAGTACCCTTTTTACTCTCAAACGTGTCCTGGTTTGGATGATAAATTATATGGTTACTTTATCTCTAAAGGTTCTTTCAACTTGAGTATTCTTTGATGTTACCTAGAGAGGAGATGTGGAATCAAATGTCTAAGAGCAAGTCATTGAAATTCTAGTCCTTTATTTTGAGCAGTGGTGAGAGATGAAGGTGTTGGTAGTGACACATGGCCCAGATCCGAAGGTCTGATATTCAAAGGCTTAATTTTATCCTGAAGCATACAGGGAAGCATTTTAATCAGGGAAGAAACTGAGACATCACTTTGGCTGCATTTTAGAGAATGGATTATAAGAGACTATGGCTGGAGACAGTGATCTTGCTAAGCGATTATTACAATAATTCAGATAAGGAATGATGGAGATCTTAACCAAGATTATGACAGACAGGAAAGAAAAATACTAACTAAAGAGACAATCAAATGGTAGCATCTACAGTATATAGGATTTGGTGACTGAATGTGGAGAATATAAGAGAGTTTAGAGTGTATGATGACCTCCCCATGATCCCTTTCATTTCTTGAATGGTTAGATAGATAGTGATACTATTTACAGAGGGTGCGACCATAGGCTTAGAAGTTCTGTGTTGAAGATATGATGGGCTCATTGCTCGACTTGTGTAACTTAGTACATTTTTGGGACATACAAATGGAAATACCCAGTAGACTTTTAGATATAGGATAAGAACATTAGAATATTGGGTTCTGGTCTGGTGATGTAAATTTGAGAGTGATTAACACATTCAAAACCTTGGAAAGAATCAAGGGACTATAGAGTGAGACAAAATGGAACCAACAAAAGAACTGTGGGGCCCCTAACATTTCAGGAAAGAGCAAATAAAGAGAAATATTAAACAAAAAAAAATTAGCAAGTGCTGGTGAAGATATGGAGATAAGGGAACTCTTGGACACTGTTGCTGGGATTGCAAATTGGTGCAGCCACTATAAAAAAACCGGTATGGAGATTCCTCAAAAAATTAAAAATAGAGCCACCAAATGACTCTGCAATACCACTTTGGGTATTTATCTGAAGAAAACAATAACACTATTTGGAAAATGCACCCTTATGTTCATTGCAGCAATATTTACAATAGACAAGATATGGAAGTAACCTAGGTGTTCATCAATAGACAAATAGACAAAGAAACTATGATATATTAGAATGTTACTCAGCCATAAAAAAAAAGAAATCTTGTCATTTGTGACAACATGGATGGGCCTAGAGGGTATTATGCTAAGCGAAATAAGTCCAAGAGACAGACAAATACCAAATTATTTCACTTATATGTGAAATCTAAAAACAACAAAACAAATGAACAAGAAAAACAAAACAGAACCATAGATACAGAGAACAAGCTGATGGTTGCCAAAGGGGAGGCTGGTGGGGGTGGTCAGGTAAAAAGGGAAAAATAAATAAAATTAAAAAAATAATAATAAAATAAAAATCAATACAGTTCCTGTGCTACTAACCAGTCTTAGAGAGAACATGAAGGAGACAGAATATAAGAGAGAGAAACACTTAAGGAGACAGTGATAAAGAGCTACCACGGAAGTACAGAGAAAGCCATGAGAGTGATGTCTTATAACGCACAGAAGTAGTTAAAGATGCCTTTTTTCAGAGTACATGCACTATGCTTCAATTCAGTAGTACTCAGATTTTTTGGTCTTGGTATTCCTTCACACTCAAAAATTTTTGAGGAACCCAAAGAATTTGTGGATTATAGATATTGATATTTATGTATTATATTAGAAATCACATTGAGAAAGTTAACAGTGTTAATTAATTTATGTAACTATAACAGATTCATGTTATAATTTATGTGACTATAACAGTTAACAAAATACATGATTTTTGATAAAATGACTGTATTTTTAAAGTTTTTAGTAAGATATATGACATTGTTTTGTAAAAAACTCTTTAATGTGTAGTTTAATAAAAGGCAGCTTGATTCTCACCTCTGCTTTTGCATTTAAACTGTTGCAATATGTTGTGTGGGTTAAGTTATATGAAGAAAATCTGGCCACACATAGATATTTAGCTAGAAAGAGTGGCATATTTCATAGTCTTTTAAGACCATTGTGACTTTTTTTTTTTTTTTGACATTATACAACTAGTTGACTAGTGGTAGTTTCCTGAAGGTTAGTTATGATGTAGAATCTAAAACCTCATCAACGAACTTTTTGTACTGCATTGCATTAAAATCCTTTGATCTATCTTGAACTTTAAATAAACCTTTAAGTCATACATGCTTTTGCATCATCTCGTGTTAGTCATTTGGAAAATAATAGCTCACATATTAGTTGACATATTTCACTATATAATATTTTAGAATTACATTTATCAATATTATTGCTGTGATAGAAAATTATTTAAGTATTGGAAGCTGTCAAGCTCACGGTGGCAGATACAAGTTTTCCAATATTCTAATTTTCTCTTGAAAGCTCAAATGTTATCAATGGCAACACATTCTGTCAGTTGTTTTCGGGTCCAGGTCCAGTACATTTATTTTTAATAAAGTATCTTCCAAATATTGAACTATGAATAATCATGTTTTATGTGTTAGATCTTGCAAGTCAAAACTGTGTTCCACGAATAAAACAGCTAATTCAGAAGCTTATAATTCAATTGCACAAGTGCTTTCCTTCGGTATCCAGCTGAATTGCTTAATATACACTTTCCATTTTATCATAGAGAATATTAAAAACGCAGGTACTCAAGAGCTGAGATTTAATAAAAGTAGTATTGTTTTGCTGCTTCATCAAGGATTTTTATCAAAATCACTTTATTTTTCATTAACTGTGAGTGTGTTGTAGTGAAAAATTTTGGTACTATGTCGGGCCTTCTGCCTTGATTTGTGATAAGGTGCCAGCAGTTTAATCACCATTGATTTTTACACAATTAATGCAAATATCAACACAGCGAAAAGGGGGCAATAACGTTTTTGTGTTATTTTGAAAATAGTTTTGATTTTGCAGATGTCTAGAATGGGTCTTGAACCCCCAGCCCAGGGGCACACAACCACACACTGAGAACCATTGCTTTAACTAAACTTTAAGACAACTGCACCATCCAATGCTGCAGAGAAGTTAAAAAACAAAACAAAACAAAGTAAAACAAAACCCAAACAACCTAAAAACAACTACAAGGGCTCACTGGACATTGTAACAAGGAGTTCATGGACGATCTTATTTAGAAAAGTTCTAGGGATCATGTGTTCTAGGTTAGCATATCTTTGTTATGTACCTACCTGTGTGAAATGATGTAAAGGGAAAAATATAAGTTCACGAACTGTGCTGCAACAATGTTGCTAATCTTTTTTAATATCAGAGGGATTATTCATTATGAATTTGTACCAACTGGACAAACAATTAACCAAGTTTACTATTTGGAAGTGCTGAAATGGCTGCATGAAAAAGTTGACAAACAACTTTTTGCCAACAATTCATGGCTCTTGCATCACGACAATGCACCAGTTCACATGGTACTGTCTGTGAGGGAGTTTTCAGCCAATAAACAAAATAACTGTATTGGAACACCCTCCCTACTCATCTGGTCTGGTCCCCAATGACTTCTTTCTTTACCTGAAGATAAAGGAAATATTGAAAGGAAGACATTTTGATGACATTCAGGACATCAAGGGTAATACGACAACAGCTCTGATAGCCATTCCAGAGAAAGAGTTCCAAAATGGCTTTGAACAGTGGAGTAGGCACTGGTGTCAGTGCATAGCTTCCCAAGGGGAGTACTTGGAAGGTGACCGTAGTGATATTCAGTATGAAGCACTTTTTTTAGGATGAGTTCGCGAACTTAATTGTCAGGGCTTTGTATCCTCTCTTTTACTTCAATGAATGTATTTTTGTCCACCACTTAAATGTAAGAAGGCATTAATTATGGTTGTCATCAAATCTGGGAGAGCATATCGAATTTGTCTGACTAGGAACTAAATGTCTTTTCCTTCTTTGAATTATGGATCTAGCATGTAAAACAATTTGGCATGCCATTTATAACAACTCAGGGTAAAAAGCAAGTCCCGAGAAAGGGATTATCAGAAACCCCCCAGTCACTGGCTACAATGTACAGAAGTAGCATGAAATGGTTCAAAATGTAAAAACGTTATTTTAAACTGATTTAAATAAAAGGACATAAAGTTATTTGCCACACCTTAGGACAAATTGGCCTCTTAACAGAGGTAGTAAACCTATGAAGGGCCGACAGTATGTTAAGAAAGTGACATTTATTTAGCATTTTCTCTGGGCCTTTCTCTGAGTCCTAAATATTGTCTATCTCATCTTACATATGCCTTTCAAAGGTCTTTAAGCCAGGTACTATTAAGCCTTCTTTAAAGAACATTAACCCTATATAAAACCATTAATTTTATTTCAAACTCCAAAACTGAATTTTATCTAGGTTCAACATTTTGCAAATGTAGTGAGATTTTTATTTCCCTGATTATCTGAGTGAAATAAATTTTCTTATGAAGTATGATTCTACTTCACTCAAAATCATTAAACTTTGGGTTCTACATACAAGGTACTGTTCTATAATACTGGATTACACAGTTGCTGTTACAAAGAACTTTTGCAAATGTAATTGTAAGGAAACTGAGGCTGATAAATCAGGTTATATTTCCACCATCTCACAAGCTGACTGAGCAGCTCCAGAAGTTAAGGGATCTGCAATGTCATGAGATACTAAATAAGAGACATACTTTGCTGTCCTCAGGTCAACATTGCTAGTATTTACTCAGAAAGCAATAGTGAATCCCATATTATTCCACCTAATCAGCACTATATTTGGATTTGCATATTAGCAATTATCTTATTGGACAAAGGTAAGATATACAAGGTCTAACAATTAAGTTCGTGAACTGGTTGCAATGATGTTGCTAACCTTTTCTGATATTAGAGGGATTAGTCATTATGAATTTGTACCAACTGGACAAAAAATTAACCAAGTTTACTATTTGGAAGTGCTGAAAAAGCTGCATGAAAAAGTTAGATGAAAACCTGAACTTTTCACCAACAATTCATGGTTCTTGCATCACAACAATGCACCAGCTCACATGACACTGTCTGTGAGGGAATTTTCAGCCAGTAAACAAATAACTGTATTGGAACACTCTCCCTACTCACCTGATCTGGCCCCCAATGACTTCTTTCTTTACCTGAAGATAAAGGAAATATTGAAAGGAAGACATTTTGATGACTTTCAGGACATCAAGTTTGATATCATGACAACTCTGATGGCCATTCCAGAAAAAGAGTTCCAAAATTGCTTTGAAGGGTGAACTAAGCACTGGCATCAGTGCGTAGCTTCCCAACGAGAGTACTTTGAAGGTGACGTAGTGATATTCAACAAGGAGGTAGCACTTTTTCTAGGATGAGTTTGTGAACTTAATTGTCCTACCCGTATATTATATCTTACAGTTACCATTTGTCTGATTTACTTCTAATTCTTTTTGGCTTCAGATTGGATGTCATGTTTGTTTCACTATGGAATGTTTCCCATTAATGTTGAATAAATGTGCTTAGGGTTGCATAACATCAAAATTCAGTGATTCTTGGCAGCATTAATCCTCAGCTATTAGCATTTATCACATCTAAAAATAATCCCATTTATGTTTACCATATCCAACAACAAAATTGTCATCTAGCTATTTACAATAAACTTTTGCTTTCAGACTCACTCTCATTTGTTTCTTTCCCTCTGCATGATTCAGTGTTTCCTTGAAGTCTCCTATATATGTGTTCTAAAATCACTTTCCTACATGGAACACCATGGCATTGATTTCTTTTCTTTAAAAACAAAACAAAACAAAACAAAACAAAACAAAACAAAACAAAAAACCTATTTCCAACTTTTCCAATCAGGAACAACAATATTTTGATTTTGAAAATGTCTATATTTGCCTTGTACCCTTCCCATTCATTTACCTCTTAGCTAGTCTTCTTTCATGTTTTATGTCTCAACGAGCTCATGATCATCTTTACTCACTCTTCTGTAGCTAAGGTTTCCATGGCTAAATTGGCACAAATTGATGCTACAACATATGCCAGCAAATATGTAGCAGAGAATGTAGTTACAAAGAGAAAGTGACTGCCATTTCAGGCATTCGGGGTGTAGTGAACTGAAGTACAGAGACAGAAAAATGTGGCACAAGTAGAAACTGAAAATTCATTTAACACAATGAAGCATATGTGATCAAAATTAGTGTAATTATTCCAAAAGAGATTTTTAACCCAGTTTCCCCTGTCTTTCCTTATTTGCTTATGAAACATTTACAGACAATTTGCTATAAGGCATTTGGGTATTTAATAAAGCAGAACACATACATTTAAATAGCATGTTTTGATTATTTTATTCTCATATTGAAAAAGGAACACCCACATATACACACACTAGATAATTTTTTCCCAAAATATTTATCAGCTTTTCCTGGAGTCTACTCAGAAAGATCAAAAAATAAATGCTATGAATATATGATAGATGGAAAAAGTTAACTATATAGAAAAACAGCAGAAAATATTTGAGAATCAATGCAGTTTATAAACTGTATATGCTCTTGGGGTGAGTTTGCTCCATTAAGAAATATAACTATTCTGCATTCTTCAGGCCTGAATTAAAACCCTGTTGGGAGTATAAATCTGGGCTCCACAACATTCAAATATTGTGCCCTGTTATAACAATAAAAGGAATTGTAGGAAACACTTTTCAGAATAAAATATTGATTGATGTTGAAATAATTTTTGTGAAAGACAAGGATTAAGATAGCTGGTTTTCTATTTTGAATCTTTGTTGAAAAGTGGTGGGTAGAAATAAGAATTTAAAAGAGTATCAGTAGGTTTCTTTAATTTTTACATTTATGGCTGTAACAATAAGTACGTGAAACCACATGTGGTTGTGATTTCTTACAAAAGCAAATGAGACAAAAATTATTTTGCGTCAGGTTGTTCTTGAAAACTCCTATTTTCATAAACTGTCACATTAAGGGAATAATTCCTTAAAGTGAGAAGACTATTATTTATAAAGTGTTAAGATGCATAGCTAAATATCAATCAGTCACCACGAATTTTCCATTTTATCTAGACTTAGACATATGTTGACATTTTCTTTTACTGTATGTAATTCAACCCATGAGTCAAGATATTGATCAGAAAATGTTTTAGATGAATAATGTTGAATATTTTATTATAAGAAGACAATGTTTTCCATAACAATCCTAGGTGGATAAAGAAACTATATGTTTTAGTAACGTGAAAAATTTCACGAGTGATTATAGATTTGGGGCTAATTACTCCAGATAAGAACCATCAACACTGAATTTAGAACTTCTTCATTTCATGTCTAATATATCTGCACAATTTTAAATCAAAGGTAAAAAAGTTCTGTAATCATTGCTCAGATGACTTAGTACGGCAAACAGTGTAATCCACATACCAAACAGCATTTGCTGAGCACATATTATGTGCTATTCATATTATATTGTTGCTCCTCAGAATAACTCTGCATGGTAGGTATTATTATTTAAAATTTACATTTAAGAATATTGAGATCCAAAGTTTCACTTAACTTGTCCAAGTCAACACTAGTAGCACCAGACAAAGCTGAGATTCACGTCTAGTCTGTCTTCAAGTTCGCAGTCATGATTTTTCCCCCCAAACCGCATAGTGCCTTTGTACATGTGCCCTAATAATCTAAAATTATTAATATAATCTTAATATTAATATATTGATATTACTAATATAATTAAGTCTATTAAACTCTATGAACTTTATTCACAATTGATTAAAATAACTTGCCTTAGAATTTGATCAATCATAAAAGGCATTTTTGATATTGAATAAGAAAGTCAACAGGATTCTCATTTACTTAATTATTGCCCAGAAACAACAAAGAGCAACTAGATTGTAAATTTCTTAAGAATTAACAGAATGTCCTGTGTAATGAACATTAAATAACTCTTTGAAGTTTGTGTATGCATGTTCGTGTCTGGGCATGGATGGATAAAATTTCAAAGAACTTATATTTCTTTACTAGGAAGAAGATGAGCTTAGGTACAGGTCAAAATTACATTATGGCTCTGAAGGAGGAAATAATTATGCAATAAATATACTTGGAAATTTTGATTAACTATATCCATGAAGAATCACATTTGGTGGGATAATTAGATGATGGGCAGGAACTGTATATCCTAGAGAGGGCACAAACACCAAAGTATGTATAGGTTTCCACTTTCCAATTTATCTGGCTTTATTTTTCTTAATCATTGTATAACTTTCATCAGTGGTGAAGTAGAGGGCTATTGATTGAGGTAGTGTGGTCTACCAATGTGAAAAATGTCTATTGAATCACTTCTTTTAGAAAATGTAGAAAAGATGATCTCTGAAATGGAGAAATAAGCTCTTCTTAAAAGGCTAATTGGAATATAAGCTATAGAATTGCGGGTCAGACATGGGGAGATATTCTTTCTGTCCTTTTTGAAGCTCTGTTCTCCTGGGATGAAAAGGACAATGGACTGAAAAAGTGAATGAAAATTCTAATTTTTCTTTACTTCAAGGTTTATTTTACTCAGTTTTTGTCTTAGAAAGCTAGAGGGCATTCATTGTGCCTGCTGTTATGGGCCTCATTTACAACAAAGAAGTGGATCCTTACATCATAATGAAAAGAACCACAGGTTTTGTGGTATTTTATAAAGATGAGGTATTAGCATAAACATGAAAATACAAAAACTGATCAAGGCGATCATAACTAAATGACAAATAGAGAATGGAACTTCAATATGTAATGAGAATGGTTAAGGGCCTTTTAAAAATAATAACATGTTTTCATTAACAAATGTCTGTGAAAGGAAATACCACCCTCCTACCTTCTAATTTGAAAGGATGGTATCATTATTAACTTCTTCATTTATTTCCAACCCCAATATCAAATCAGTCACCAAGTTTTGCTAATTCTTACTACTTTATTCCTTTCAATTCTCACCATGTATTAAGGTGGAAAACAACATAAATTTACAGTAATGGAGGTGAGAAGTCTGAAACGGGTCTTATTGGGCTAAGCTAAGTGGGTTAGTAGGGCTGCATTCCATCTGGAAGCTCTAAAAGAGAGTCAGTTTTCTTTCAGGGCTCACCCCTCTCTCTTAAAGCCTGCAGATAGAATATTTATAAACTTCTCTCCTGATCTGGACACCTTGCCTCCTTCTTCGCCTTTTATAAGAACCCTGTATGCCCACCCAAATTATCCAGAATAGTCTTCCTATCACAAGATGCTTAATTTAATCATATCTGCAAGATTCTTTTTGCCATATAAGGTAACACATTCATAGGACATGGATATCATGGAGGAGATGGGGTATTTTACCCAGCATAATCCACCACCTGACCCCAGAGATTCACAATTTTACCGTATTCAAAATGCATTCATTCTATTCCAACAACCCTACAAGTCTCAATTCATTGTAGCATCAACTCAAAGTTCAACATCTTATCTAAATCTTATCAGATGAAAAATCTCAAACCTCATCATCTAAAATATCTGAACCAGGTAAGAGGTCTGTTTTTCACCTCAGTGTATTCATCGGCACTTTTTAACATTCATATTTCTAGTTAACACTCTGTTCAAGGCCATCTAGGCTTTCAAAATCATGCTCCTCAAAATTCTTCCAGCCTCTTTCCATTGCTCAATTGCAAAGGCACTTCCACAATTTTAGGTATTTGTTACAGCAGCAGCCCATTTCCAGGTACAAACATGTTGTATTAGTTTCCTATTGTTGTCTTAGCAAACTACCACTAATTTAGTGGATTAAAATAACACATCTTTACTATCGTACACTCATCACTATGATTTTACAGCAGAATTTTATTACTTGATTATTAGATTACTGAAGGAGTTCTCACCACTCTTGCCTCTGTATTTTTTAAACACCTCCACTGCCAACACCAACAAAAACGACAGTAGCAATAATAAAAACTGTTAATAACTATCGAGTGCACATACTGTGTCAGGCACTTTTCTAAGTGTTTTATAAAGATTATCTAATTGGTTCCATATAGTGACCTTATATAGTAGATAATATTCGTATACCACTTACAGTTAAAGGAATTGAGTCCAAGAGAGATAAGTAACTTGTCCAAATCATTGACTTGATAGGTAAACACCCAGTTCCCTGTAAAAAGAAATGTTTTATTAAATATAGATTTTAATGCTCTCAATTCAAATATTATTACTTCTTCCCTTTGAAATGAAATCCAAATTAAGCTATAGTATTGGTCAAATGTTGGTACACTCAACTCTAGTCATACATAGAGTTGCTATTCTCTAATGATCCTACTCTTTCACCTCTGTGTTTTTGTATTTCTTGCTTTGGAAGACATTCCTTTAGTTTTCTCTGTCCTTTATTCTCCATTTTGAACCCTATGTCCTCTGTGACATGTTCTAACAATTTGACTATTAAGTCCCCTAATGATTAATACCTGTACCTTTCACTTGGCCAATAACCATGTCTATTTTGTGATTTCTTTTTATATGTACCAGAGGTTTACTTCTCCTTTGTATTGCCATATAAATGTTACAAATCTGTTATTTTTGCAAATAGATTATACGTTTAATAAAGATTAAAAAAATGTCCTGCCTAATAAATATTAAATAACCATTTGGAATTGGTGTGTGTGTGTGTGTGTGTGTGTGTGTGTGTGTGTTATAGTACTAAGTACTTTGTATATTAATTTATTGTGGTTTGTTTTTTATAGATGTGATGTATTTGTTATAAAAATGTTGTAAATTGAAGTTGGCTGTTACCATTTCTAGCGTTATTTTTTCTATCGCAGAATTGCTCTGATTGTTTCTTTTATAATAGCACACAATTTTACAATTTAGTCAAGCTTATAGGATATCAACAGGAAAACAAAAGTATCTTTTGGTAATAGAAAAAGTCATTTAAATTAATCTTCCATAGAACATCACATGAAATTTCATTGGATGCCCTTTGGAGCAGTGATTCTCTAATCATGGCCATGACCTTTTACTAAATGTTTTCTGCATTTACCAATAGCTGACATAATCCTATCAATGTCTAAAGGTGATTTAAGAAAGAAAATAAATTGCATATGTAAAGCTTGTAAGCTGATAAATGTTAGTCTCCAAAGTAAGGGTTTGAACATTTGTTCTTTATCTCTGTATAAAAGAACCAGCATCTCAGAGTAAATTTCCTCAATTCAAATAAAAACATTTATTGGGTGCTTAATATATGCAAAACACTTATATGTGCTAGAAGACATAAATACATATAAGAGTTTTCAAAGAACTTTTGTGGGGGAAATAAATGTTTACATAACTATTTAAAACATATCCTAGTATTTTAAGCACTATGATCAGAAATAAATACAATCTTGTCATGGTTCCAGCAAGAAAACAGAAGGGAATAAAAATGGGCTTATTTAAAAAGGGTTTAGTAAAAGGTGATTTACAAAGTTGTTTGCAGGATGTAGAGAAAGGGCAAGGTAACAGCACCTTTGGCTTGAAGAGACAGAGGGAGGAAATGATCATTGGAACTCAGAGGAGTTTTTAATTTAATTTAACAGGAGATTTTTCTTTTAATATAAGTGAAACAGATAGACTACAGTGAAAGATCTGGGAAGCTAAATACTCCAACCTCTCCTCCTCCTCCCTCTCTTCTGCCATTATTCCATGTTGACTGATCCAAGGGGAATCCAGAGGCAAGAGAGCTATACATGTAGCTCTCAGGGGCACAGGCTCAGTAGAGAAGGAAGGAGAGTGGGCCTGGGGGAGCATAGGGATGATATTCAACACAAATTCTATAAAAGAGCAAATGAACAAATGATTAGTGACTGCTGGATAAAAGGAGAAAACTGCACTAAACAGACATTTACGTTTGACCTTGAGAATTGAACAGTATTTTAACTAGAAGAAAAGGAAGTTTCCAGAATTTCTTGTAAAGGGAACTATATAAGGAAAGACATTAGAGTGTATAATTTTGTGGAATATTTGGGGATTCTGAGTGTTATTACTATCAAATTTCAAATGTTTGTATAAGTAATAGGATGGAAATCTAGTAATACAAGATTTTGTTACTTTAGGAAAGATAACAGTCACATTAACAACTTCAGTTCTTATAATTTTAAGGATCTTTTCATTGATGTAAATACATCAGTTCATTTTTTTGGAAGAGAGAAAGTAAAGCAATGTTTAGGTCATTTTTATAGATTGATTTTATTCAACTCCTTTTTCTGAGATTAAAATATCATTTGAAACTGCCCGTTAAAGTTTTTCTCAACATCATAGCCTCTTTTCATCTCTTTTTCTGTTTCATCTAAATCTTTTCTTTTCTGGGGAATTCTGGACTTAGAGGAAACATACTTGGGAGGATTTCATGCAGGAAGGGATAAGACAAAACAGGATATTGGATGTGGGAAGGGAAAAGGAAGAAGATAAAGAGGAGAAGGGGAAAGATGAAGAAGAGAGAAGGAAAGGATAGAGATATAGGAAAAGAAGGAGGTGGTATTGCTTCAGAGTAAAAAGTTCGGGGACTCTGGAGTGAGATAAATTTTGGAATCAAAATGGGAATTGCCATTTATCAGCTGCTTAACTTTGAAGAATGGTAAACAAAATCCAACATACTATAAAAAGTAAATGTGATATCATATGTGATAGGTTTAAGACTATGAAAAGTACCCAATAACTGCTAATTTCCCCTCCCTTTTCTTTTTCTTCAAACCACCACATGAAATTATTAGTTAGGAATTTAGCCTTGACATTGCTACTGATCTGATGTGAAACACACTATAACATCCACGTCAACTGCAAAGCATATAGGACATTATATTTTATAATTTAATTCAGCCTTCTTTTTTGTTTTTAAATATAAGGATGTGGGAAATCAATCTAAAGCATGAGAATCAACAAAGAATCACTTAAAATAACAATCCCTAAGCTACCAGCAAGTAGTAATAGAGTTAATTATAAAAATTAAATTCAAGGAAGATAGAGGTTATTATTAAAAGGTACATGGCCCTTTCTGAATTAAAATAGCAAAAATAAGGTTATCATTCTCACCTCTTTATGGTACAGGGAAAAAAAGAAAAAAAAAACTTTTGAAAAAATGAATTTAACAGTAAAAAATGGCATTTTCTATAATAAAGCACTTGATAGACAGAATAAAGACTACTAGGGGATTATGTGAGCATAAACAGCCCACAAGGTCAGCAGAGATGACTTTAAAAAACTTATGATCCTGGAGTTAAAAAAACAGAAAGAAAGGAAAAAAAGAAAGAGTGATTGGTGTTTAATAGAACACTTTGTATTAAAAGTTGCCTTCTCAGTTTATAAACAACAATGAGCACCTCAGTGAGCAGAGCCCTCTGGTTCCTGGGGTGACGTTGTGAAGTTGCTTGGGACTGCCTTCTAAGGACACACGGGGGAAAGCATTATGGTCCTCCGTGCTCTCTTTTTCTTTTGAGCAGTCAGCTGAATTGCAAGTAGGGCACGTTCATTGTGCTGTCATGATCTAGCTTTTTTTGCAGTTCACCTGACTCACCAAAAATTGATTTTCCAAAGAAAAAGTATCATTATAAAATATAGTCACTACCTCTATTTTCCGACCTACCAATCGATTTGATTCGGTAAACATTTTATGATGCGTTCTTGTTCTTACAGGCAAACATATTTTTTTGTAGATGAAATGTCTCAAATGTGATGTTAATTCCACTTGGCTAGAACCTGCACAAAGTAGTATTATTTCTAAAGATCGTTCATTTTTGCTGCGGAGAATAAAAATATTTGAATATGTTTGTAGTAGTTGCGTCTTGCATCAATAATTTCATAAATATACTATCAAGATTGTTTAGTTTGTGTAATAGACTATTTTTACATGTATTCTAAATACTGTCTTCCCCTTTGAGAATTTATGGTCATGTATGAATTAAAAATATGGCTTATCTGGTTTTCTTATTATTCTTTTTAATCAATAAATGAATTTAAGATATCCATATCCTTTTGTATTTAAATAATCCCTGATCAATTGACTTAGACCTACAAATTAACAAAATTATATTCTTATGCTGAACATGTTTCCTCCCTTGGATAAAGTAAAAAAACACCAATTCTTCTATTTGTGGAGTCCATCTCCTTAAAAAGTCAGATATGATTTTAACCCTATTTCATTGCTTTGGAATTTTAACAACATACTTCACGTCGTGTTTTGTGCCATTTGTCAACTTATTTAGACATTTATAGCTCAAGAGAATGCACCGAATACAACTTGAGCTCTGAACTGCCTTTATTCTAATAGAAAAACAAAACAAAACAAAACATACTGTAGGAAAGGTCAGTATTGCTATTGCATGTGAAGTGTTGTTATTCTGGTCAAAGCCTTATTTTAGAAATCAAATGCTACTTCAGGCTTCATTGCTCACCAGATACTTCTTGAACAAAAGAGAACAATTACAAGCTGTTATTAAGGCATGTGAGTGTTGGCATCGATACAACTTTTTAAGATTAAGTGACAAAGGTCAAAGACTCTGGTGGCAAAAGAAGTAGTGGTATTGACTTCATGGTTAGCACTGTCATAGCTATGACTTGTATCAACTGTCAACTCTGATGGTCCTTGATGTTTCTTTCATAAAGACCCTCTGATATCAATGTAGCAGATAAGCCTTTAGACAATTAGAATATTAGGATGTGAGCTGTTCAGGACCTAGGAAGATGTGCTTGGAAGATGAAACACTTCAATTTCATAAGCTGCTACTCATAAACAGAAAGAAAACAGTACAGATCAAGTTTACATGAATAAACACCCATGTAAAGAGGAAATGGAGTAAAACATGAGGGTTGCTGTCTTCTCAGCAGTTTGCTATAAGGTTTCTGAAAACTTCAACTTTAAGGAAGCACTTTAAATTCTAGATAATTATTAAAATTATAATATTTAACTAGATAATTAGGTATGGGTTTTATCTTAAAAATTCAAAGTGGTTTGCTCCTGAAGAATGAAAACAATGTATGTATATATTTAAAGAGACCTAAATTGAAGTAGTCCACTTTATAAAATTCTCTACTTCAGTATTGTTCTTATTTCTGATATCTCTTCTTCTTTTATGAAATGTTCTTTAGGTTCTTTTTTTTTCTGTTCTTCTTCCTTAGCTGGTCCCTTGCAATTGGGGTTTCCAAAATTTGAACTAATGCAATAGCTTGTTTAAAGTAAGCTATTCATTCTGAAATAATTCAATATACTTGAGGGCATAATGACTAGTAAAATAAGCATAATATAACCATCACCTGTATCCAAAACTGTTTTCAGTATTTTAAGATTTGCTATATATTTATGTAATATATTTTATATATGCATATATAAATATTTTCTGACCGAATCATCTGATAGCACATTACAAAAATGGTGACAATTCATCTGTAAATATTTTGACAACTCTCAACATAAAATGACTCTCTTATATAACTTTAGAATTATGATATTTTAATAAAATTTAAAATAATTTCCTAAAATTACTTAACAAACATTTTATAGCAAATTTCTCCTATAGTCCTAAAAATGTATTTTATTTTGGGAGATGTCAGGACTAATCAAACATTATGCATTTTATTTAATTATTATTACTCTTAAATATCTCTTAATCTTCCTATTTTGCCCTATAAAAATACCTTTCGAAGAGACCAGATCATTTGTATCTTAGAATGTTCCATTTTCTCAATTTGTCTCATTTGTCGTCTGATGATGTCATTTAACTTATTCTTCTACCTGTTGTGTTTCAGTATTGCTGATCTGATTTAATCTCTTAATTGCATTGTTTGTCTCTAGTATTTCTACATTAAACTATCTTCCATAATGAAGATAAAATTTTGTTTAAGAAACATAGAAATGTTTCCCTCAAAACAGAGTAATATCCAAACTCTTTGGAACCATCTTTAAGGCCCTTCTGAGTCCGGCTTTTATACTCTTTCTACATGGTCAACCATCTTTTGCCATCTCTAGGTCCCTAGGGGAGGCTCACCCATGCCAACAAAAGTCATATAGTGTCAGACCAGGAAGTAGGATAGAAATAACGACCATTTTAAAATAAAACCTGTGTTGTTTATTTTTAAATAAGCAATTTCCATCACAGTTGGTTAGAGATAAAGTTTTTTCCAACAGCCTATATAAAATCTCCAATTCAGATTGGAGATTCTTGTATAAAAAAGATCAAATTCCAACTTTGGGATTTTTTTAGTCAAGCCCACCTTTTTAAGGGTTATCATAACAATAAAAAATAATCCTCCACTTATCATCTGCCTTCTGTTTGGTTTTACCCCATGTAAAATTTTGGCTTTTATTTAACTGTCATTTAATCAATAATATTTTTACCTTGCGTCAGACCCTGTGGTACAAGCATGAACAATCAAAGCAGTGAGAGATTATACTGATCAATAATACTGAAACACAACAAGTGGAAGAATAAGTTAAATGACCATCAGAAAACAAATCAGATGAATTCAGAATGTGGAACATTCTAAGATACAACTAATATAGTCTTTTCAAAAGTTTTTTTTTTTTTTTGGTGGCGCGGGAGACTCATGAAGTGTGAATTCTTTCTATCCTCACATCTAGTTACTCTCAAGACCCCTTACGTGAACTTCCTTTGAGTTTTTAACCTGAACTCTCATGTCTGAATTAACACTTACATCTATAGTAACTCCCATTACTAATTTATCATGGACTTCATATTCAGTAACCATATTCTCTATTCTAGCTGGCTGACTTCCTTCCTTCCTTCCTCCCTTCTCTCTCTTTCTCTCTTTCTTTTTTTTTTAAACAATGACATGCTCTTTGAAAACCTATATTAATTCGTAATGATTACCTTAGGCTTGCTAAATAAATGTTCAAAATCTAGATTCTTAATCTTTAGAGTTTCTCTGAAAACCTCAGTTTAAGTAATTTTCTTAGCCACTTTTACTCTAGCCTACCCAAATCCATCCCTCACCCTTTATTTCTCACCTCCATCTGAAAATAAATTGAAGGCATATTTTGGGGGTTAATTAATTTAAAAGTATTTTACTATCTAAGCCAGGGGTGTCCAAACTTTTTTCAGCGTTTTTTACCAAGGGCCATATGCGGTAAAATACACAAACAGCCGGGCCACTCACACGAGGTGAAGTACGTATTGTCTCACCTAGTTTATTTAAGTAAACTAAATATATTTTTGGAATTTGCTGCGGGCCAATTAACAATGGATTACGGACCGCAGTTGGCCCACCAGCCGCAGTTTTGACACCCCTGATCTAAGCAATTCATTCTAAATACAATTTATTTAACAGTCCTATAGTGTTTCAAGACTGGGAAGGATGGATAAATAATGACAGGACAGGATGAATTATAAAACTAAATGGCTTGTTGAAAGTCACTCATTGATGTGAAAAAAAAAACTGGGTAAGCTAGAGAAAAAGTATTAATAATATTTCATGTTTCGAGTAAAAAAGTCATAGTAATGTTTAAAACAGAAATATTTGTTTTAATCACACTAACATTATATCCTTTAGTATATAACTAAATAAAGTGAATATGTAAAAATAAAATAAACTTACAAGGTTAGGTGCCTTCATTTCTCTATTTTTATCTTTATTATAACCTAAAAGTAAGTGGCTAACTGACAGCAGAAGTATTGATTTTATGTCTTACAACTTTGCATTCAGGAAGAGTTTGGGGAAAAGAAATAGGTCATATATATATATATATATATATATATATATATATATATATACACACACACACATATATATGTATATATGAATTTATTTATATATATATATATATATATATATATATATATATAAACATGTTCATTCCTACTGATGAGGATGAATATATTTTTCTATGTGCATTGAATATGTTATACGATCTGTTTCATGTCAGAAAAAACAGATTTCTCATTTTCTTCTATCCTCCTACAGTTAAGCATGAAAATTCATACTAACATCAGAAAAAGTTTTAACAGTTTGAGGAATAGATTTATAATGTACACATGAAAATATTTTAAATTATACAACCAAGGAAAATGCTTGTAATTTGTATAATTGATATAATCAGGTTTTATACTTCAAAAATAGCAGCTATGAGTATTGGTGTATTAGACAATGATAATCCAAGACAGACAAATGTCAATACTTTTTATTCTCTTTCTTTTTTATCATTAATATATTTCCTAGTCAGTTAAATGAAGTTATTCAGCCACAGGTCATTTAATTTCACTAATTGATTTTTCTTAATGCATTTTTAAAAGTGTTTAGGCATTGAAATTGATTTGGTGAAGAGAATTACATTGCCATGAAATATCTTGGTAATCCATTTATGATTTGATGCTTAACTGATTAAAATAAATATAATTGCCCTTTTCTTTCTTTAATCTCAAACTTAGCTTGAGAAGGTGTCCCTTTTTCCATATGATGACAGTAATAGATAATGCTTGTCAACTGGTATTTACACAAATTTCAGAGTTTTATTAAATCGATCTGCTGATCTTTGTGTGTTTAAGAAAGGTTTGTATAGATTATTATTTTTTTCTAAATCTGCTAATTGAACGATGCACACATACAAATCTAGTGATAACCTATAACCTTCATTAGTTTACTTGTTTTTCATTATTGTTTGTCAACATTTTATAAGAATAAATTATTGTTCCGATATTCTAATTAAGATTGTGGAAAGAATGGTATCCAAGTGTCATCTATTCACTGAGCTATCTTTTTTTGAATTATTTCCATTTAACTTAGTTGTATGTATGAATGAATGTATATTCTTATGATTAAACTAGTATAAATCAGAAAAAAAATGTGTAATACTGCAAAATGAATTCTAGACTTAGGATTCACACAGAAATATTTTCTTCGTAGTAACATTTTTATACATTTAAGGCTCAGTATTATTATTATTTTATTTTATTTTTTAATAATTTTCTTTGTTTTTTTTTTTTTGTTTTTTTTAAGATTTTTATTGGGGAAGGGGAACAGATTTTTTTTTTTTTAAATTGGGAAATAGTGTGTACTTCCAGGACTTTTTTCCAAGTCAAGTTGTTGTCCTTTCAATCTTAGTTGTGGAGGGCGCAGCTCAGCTCCAGGTCCAGTTGCCATTGCTAGTTGCAGGGGGTGCAGCCCACCATCCCTTGCGGGAGTTGAACCGGCAACCTTGTGGTTGAGAGCCCATGCTCCAACCAACTGAGCCTCCGGGAGCTCAGCGGCAGCTCAGCTCAAGGTGCCGTGTTCAATTTTTAGTTGCAGGGGGTGCTGCCCACCATCCCTTGCGGGAGTGGAGGAATTGAGCTGGCAACCTTGTAGTTGAGAGGATGCACTCCAACCAACTGAGCCATTCGGGAGCTCAGCGGCAGCTCCCGCTGAGCTCACCTCAAGGTGCCATGTTCAATCTTAGTTGCAGGGGGCACTGCCCACCATCCCATACGGGACTCGAGGAATTGAACTGGCAACCTTGTAGTTGAGAGCCCACTGGCCCATGTGGGAATCGAACTGGCAGCCTTCGGAGTTAGGAGCATGGAGCTCTAACTGCCTGAGCCCGGGCCAGCCCGCTCAGTATTAGTTTGATCTAGTGTGATTTCTATTCAGTATTTGAATACTATGGCAATAAGGTACAGATAGTGAACTGTTAATATATGTAGAATTCCCAATGGGCTTATTTAACTAAAATTGTTTGTATTTTTTCAAATCAAATAATTGACATCCTTTCAGTCTCACACAGGAGAAACTGAGAATAACCACCAAATTATAGCGAGTATATTTCTTATCATTCAGTGTACTTGGAAAGCCAGGATGAAAAGTAGTTGAGCTGAGATACACTAGAATCAGAGTCCTGGCTGTCTTCTGTATATTGCGACGGTAATACTATTAATAGGCGCAACATCACTAAGCTTGTTCCAGTTTAAAGGCCTCGAGAAGCCATGTATTCCACCTGGAATGAGCATGATGATGATCGTGAAGATGACAGTGATGGTGGTGGTGGTGGTGGTGGTGATACCTAATGCTAAGATAGTGCTTGCTGTATTTAAGTACTAATCTGAGCCCTTTTTATAAATTAAGTCATTTAATAATCATAACTCTATGAGGTAGGTGTTATTATTACCTCTATTTTATAGAGGAGGAAATTACTTCCATTTTATAGAGGAGGAAATTGATGAACAATGACATTCAATAACTTGCTTACATCACAGCTAGTATATGCTAAAGCTGGTTTTGAACTACAAAAAGTTTAGATACAGTGTTTGTATTCTTTACCTTTACTCTGCTGTTTCTTATGACTGCAGATATTCACTTTGCTGACTTCTTACCATTCAGAGTTCAGCAATAATATCACTGACTTAGAGGGGTTCCCATATTAACCAGTCTGAAATGGTCTTGCTGCATCACCGTTCCCACTTCCATCACTGTTGATTGCATTACTTTATAATCTTTTTAAATCCTTTATAGTACTTATCATTATTTAAATCTATCTGTCATCTATCTATCTTCTGTCTACCTATTTATCTATCCACTCCCCCGCCCCAGATTATCAACTTCTTGAACATAGAAAAATTGTCTTGTTTAGCATCCTATTCCCAGTACCTATAACAATGACTGGCATATTATAGTTATCAAATAATTGTTCAAAATTTTATATAATTGAATACATAATTGTTATTGTTGTAGAATTTATTGGATTTTTGTGAGGGTTGCATCCCATGAAACTTTTCAGAACCATGGGAGTTAGAGTTATCCAAAACGAGGTTTGAACTTCAGTTTTCTCAGTTTCCAGATGCATGATCTTTTACTAATTATTGAAGTTCTTTCAGCTTACTTAAATCCTTAAAATATAAATAACAATAGTACCTTTATTATACAGTTGATTTGAGACTTACAAATAAATTCAATGGTATTTGTAAACTTATGCTATCTCTTACACAACCATCACTCAAATGTTTGCTTTGCATATTATACAGAGAATGATGTACTTGGAATGGAAAGAAGGTGGAGCATGGAAGAGTATCTAAGCAGGATCAGGTTAATAACAAGAGAAAGCTTGGTATCAAACTAAGTCAGAACCAGAATCGAAAGTTTACAGCATAATCACACTCTACTACTTGCTGGTTTCTGGAGGCTTAGTCAAGTATTCCCCCCCTCCCTTTTTTTTAACTCTTCTTGGGTTTAGCCCAATAAAGTGATACACAGTGGGATGAGAAAGATGATGATTGCAAATGGAGGATGTGAGATGGTGATCCTAATGGGGTTTCCTTATACTTCAGCCTGTTAGAAAACTTACCCCTCACCCAGTGTGCAGACGTTGCTTTGCAGTGGCAGGGACTGCCCTTGAAATTTATCATGTGGATGCGAAGAGACTGTGCCTTCCCTAGCCCAACATCAATGAAATAGGAGGGGAAAAAAAAGTCCTCTTCCTTTTCTTAAACTTAACAATCAGATAGATCATGTCCCTGTTTAGGAGAAAACCTGAGGTAGGAAAGAGAGAAGACAGTTTCTCCATTCTAGTATTTCCAAATGGTAGGTGAAAGTGGTTCCCTAACAATTATTAGTTATAGCCAATATTTTTGTTTTACTTAAGTGAACTACACGTAGTTCATTACAAAGTGTTTGGACTGGCTTTTTTCTCAATGAAGTTACTTGTCATCTTCACTAAATATTTAAGATAAAGGAATCTGATACGTTATTTTTAAGAGAGAAGTACCTAACCAAGATGAATGTCCGGTTAATATTTCAGGCAATGGGCTGATGGTTAAGCAATACCCCTTACAGAAATCTCTCTGGGCCAAGCCTGCTCGTGCTTCACATGTCACACATTAAGAAGACAAAATGGCTCTTGGAGTGGAACCAACACTAACTGTTGGATGAATTTTTATCCTCAGCATAAGGATAAGGAAATGGAACGACTTAAAAATTTTCTCCATGAGGTAAAAACAATTTCATCATTAATAGAAACCTTTCACTTTTCTAGACACCTCTGGAGACTTTTTAGAATTTCAATGTGCTAACACATAAGTGCATTCTGCTTAAAACATCTTCAACATTTTTATTGCCTTGTCATTAGAGTAAATGTGAATGGTGTGTGCAGTATTGTCAGAGGCCATTTACATGGAATGTTGAAGTAGTCCCTTGTCTCTCTGACTAATTAGACATGAGTTGTTAGCTCTTTTTTATTATTTTTGAAACTGCTCACATTCGTGTAGTAGATTTTGCATAATTTATCCAGTTCTACACATTTGAAAATTCTCTCTGTACCAGACTGTGTTGCTCACTGCCAATTTGTTACTGGTCAACTACCATCACATGCTGATTTATCTTACAGAATGATCCATTTGCTTGAATAATGAACCTTTCAATAAAAAAAAAATCTTTCCATGTTTTAATTATTAACATTTATATTAAAACACTATATTAAATTTTAACAGACAAAAATAAACATTATTAAAAATGTATACATTATTGATTTTATAAACTTGCCTCATTATTTTAAACGCAAATTTTTTATCAGGGACTCCTAGTTTTTGTCATCTTTTCTAAGGCATATTCCAAAGACTTAGACTATGCTTTTTATTTTTTTAAGTACAATTAAGTTTTATCAACATAAGATTGCAGTGATATAATTTGCATACAGGCAAATGAAACCGAGTTTTCATTTTGCACAATGCTGTGTCAAATGAACCCTTTGCTTACTGGAATCATCTCTTCACTTTGTACAGGTCCTAGGTAACTGAGCCATGCAAAACAAGGACACAGTTCTGATATACCTCAGTGTCAGTTAACGTTGTGGTTTGCAAAGACTAATTTTAATAGTGTAATCTTACTCTTTAATTCAGTATGTTGGGTGCAATCAAGTATTTCCTGTTACTAAGCAATATAGAGTACTTTTCTTTGATGAATTTTCAAATTGGCTAAAATATTAGATATGCACATCTAATCTTTATAGTGGATAATTCATATACTTTTCATTAAACTTATTTTCTGAAAGTGAAAAATATAATCAGTACTGGCATGGTGTTATTATCTCCTTATTATGGTCACCTTGGAGTTTGAAGTGTACTTGACAATGGGAATTTTTAGTTTTGTCTCCATAACATGTGTTTCTCCAAAATTTTTAAATTTATCTTGAAAACAAATGAACATTTATCGCTTCTGGCCTATTCATATGTATATATATATATATATATATATATATATATATATATATCCTAATTTCAGAAGGGTAAAAGAAAAAACAAGGGAAATTATAGTTTAAAATTAAAAGTAATTATTTAATTTCAAATAAAGACATTCTTGTAATTTTAAATATGTAACAACTATTTTAAATTTTATACATTGTGTTACACATACGTAATCTCCTAAGTGGTCTGTTGGTCCAATGATCTCATTGTGCTGACTGGGCAATTCCATGCTGACCGCTTAAAGATTACATTCCTGGGCAGCTGAAACTGCAGTTAGGTTACGTATTAAATCTTGGTTTGCTGATATGGGGCCTAGCACAGGTGACTGACTGCAGTTGGGACCTGTGGTCATTGTTTTTTTTTCTTTTTCTTTTTGAGTCCCACGCATTTCCCAAGTTTTTGCAATGGTCTTCATATTTTAGATTTTGATAAGTTCATAAATTCCTCTCTGGTCTTCAATTTGATATTGAACTCTACTGCCGTTGCCATGAGAAAAACACCTCAGCTAGCCTGCTGTTCAAGGAGGCTTGAGCAGACCTGAGCCCACACAGCAGCAAGAAGCCAAGCCCAGGCAGACCTGCATCTGGAAGCAAAGTCACCCATCTAAATTCAGTCTAGATTAGCCACCCTTCAGATGAAGCTCTTTGTTGTTTTGCACTAATACTCACTGGTACATTGTCAAAACAAGTATTTTTGGAAGTACTTTGTTTTTATAAGGATTACCTCCAATGTCTATTTCTTAAACACAGTATTTATACCATACTTATTTTTCCTTCACTGTCTCAAAATACAGTGTCCTGTAATTGATACTCAGTATGCTTAACCAAGAAAAATGTGCAGTGATATTACCAAAACTAAATAAAACAATGCCAAAATCTCAATAAACTAGAACAGCAACTATAGATAGACTTTATAGAATTTATACATTCCCACAGACATTTGAAAACTCTTACTGGAAACCATTCTAAATGATATATATCTCTATCATAATCCAAATTTAGTTATTTTATGTAACAATTCAACAACTAATATTGCTTGAGCTCATACTGGATGTTCAATAAATGAATTGAACTAAGTTGATTCTTTTGTTTGAACCAAATATTGAAAAAAAATTTTGTTTCTAGAAGAAAGATAACTATATAAATGGAAAACAGTACAATGACATTCTCAGCTATCAGATGAATCTAACCAAATGATGCTTTGTTCTTTAATTTATATCTGGAGACTTGCCAGAAGTCAATATAAGCTAATAATTATTTCATAAATATTTTTGAAAGGTTAAAGAAGTAAATTGCCTTGAGAAGAGTAATTAACAAAAGGCATCGTCTTTTAACTTGATCATTATTTATGGTCATTATAAAATTGTTATATAAGGATGCTGCTTTAAAGAGTCTCAACTATTTCTGTTATGATTCCATTGGCTCATCTACATGATTATTCAAAATAAATGAGTCTTATTCCCCATGAGTTTTTTGTTAATTATTCAAATAATTTTAATAAATGTTTCTGTTATATTAAGAATATTCACTACAGAAAATGTAATGAATAGTGAAAGGCAGAAAGATTAAGAACCCTACCAAATAGCCTCTGTTGAAATTTTTCTGCATTTCATTTGTCTTTGGTTTTATTTCAAGTATGGCACACAGAGCCTTTGCATATACTTTTGATTAAATTTTGCATTTTTGTTTCAAACAAAACATTTAGATTGTTATCACCATTTTAAGTATTTTTTATTTTTAATTACCAGAACAATAAAAATCATTGAAAAATGGAAAACTCAAATAAAAATTAAAATTTAAAAGTTGATTATAATTGTTTTACCCAAGATAGAGGTAAACACTCAATATTTAACATGTCTATATTTATCACTGTCTATTAATCTGCAGTTGGCAAAAATGAGATCTTACAATATAATACTGAAATTTGATTTTTTTCTAAATAATACATTCATGAATGTATTTCCATAGAGTGCATATAATTCTATAGCCCTGATATTAAAAGAGTGGTCCATGTACCAACAGCATGGGCATCACCTGGTTGTTAGAAGTCTAGTCTCTCAGGCACCTCCCCACTTCTACTCAGAATCCGCATTACAATAAGATTCTTAAGTGATTGCCTGCAAATTAAAAAACACGAAACCTTGCTATATTGCATCATTTTAAATTGCCACAAAGTATTCATTTTTGATCTATCAATTTATTTAACCACTTTCTGGTTGCTTTTCTTCATTGTTTGAAGTAAATCACATTTTCTTTGGTTATATAATTCCATTGAGTGACAATCACATAATTTTCCTTCTAATCCCCAGTTTATAGAGACTTATTTTCCTATTCTTGATTATCTAAGGCATATATTGGGGGTGTGTCTTCTCTCAGCACTATACTGCAAATTGTGCACACCCAGCCTAGTTACATTTTTATCCCCCTTTACCTCCTTCATTTTCATAGCACTAATTGTTACTTAATACAGTTGACCCTTGAACAATTTTGGGGTTAAGGGTACCAACCTCACAGAGTTGAAAATTCCTGTTTAACTTCTGACTGCCCCAAAACTTAAGTTGTTGCTCGGTATCCACAGGGAATTGCTTCCAGGACAACCCCCATCCCAAAAACTCTGGAGGCTCCAGTTCCCTATAACAATGGTGTAGATCAATGCATAGCGTTGGCCATTTGCATCCGTGTATTCCCAACTGTGCATTAAAAACAATTCAGGTATTTATTGAAAAAAATCCACATATATGTGGACACATGCAGTTGAAACCCGTGTTTTCAAGGGTCAACTATACATTCAGTTCCTATGTGATGTAAAGCATTTGACTTGCCTGTCTTCCCACAGTGAACTACTTTAAGGAAGTGGTTAGTTTCGTGCACTGCTTTATCCCCAGCACTTAGAAGAATTTCTTATTTATAGTAGGTATTTAATACTTTCTTGTTGTATGAATGGATGCTCTTATTTCATGCCAAGCATTGCTCTAAGTGCTTTACATAATTATCTCATTTAGTTCTCACCAAAAATTTGTTCAGTACTATTGTTATGTACATTTTACCTAAAGAGAAACCAAGTCACAGAGATGTTAAATATCTTGTTCAAATCTCACAGCTAATGAATGTTGGCTAAGGTAACCTCAACTCAGTATACTGCTAGGAGACACTGCAACACCTGGGGTAATATCTAATAGCTAAATTGAAGAACTGGATTTAAATGTTAAGTCTAACTCCAAAGACAGTCCGACTCAATACTCCTTTCTAGATGTTGCATTAGGATGTTCCTATCCATTTTCTCCTTTAATGATAATAAAATAACCGTAAAAATATCTAGTATTCTCTCTGATTTACAGTTAAGTCTAGGAAATGAATTGAAATTAAAAGTGGTTTTAAAAAAACACTTCAGTCCTCAATCAATTCGAAGAAAAGTATGAGCTGAAATCTCCCTTACATTTAACATGTGAGAAGAGAATAACATTGGTCTGTGTCTTCCCTCAGCTGTTTTCTCTTTTTTAAAAAAATTCAAGTGTATCTCTTGAAATGAAACTATTCTACGATAGACTGATTGAAGACGGTAGCTTTTTTATATAGCCTTTTCTTGGTCCATTTATTTTCTGAATGTTCAACAAAACTTTTACCAGCCTGTAGTTCAGTATGAATGTTATTTATAATAGTTACATATCCAGGTAGTGCCATTTAGGACCAGAAAATAGATTATTTTTTTCCTCAATTTTCTGTAGCATATGTAATACCAGTAAATAAAAATGATTAAAATATCAACACAAAAGAAAATATTACTGTATGATTTACTTAAATTGACAAAAATTAATGGAAATATTATTCTGGCTGCCACTCCACTCTTATTACAACTCATAATGGGTAGCAAGCTTAGAGAATTGAGTTATTCTATGCAATAATTCTAATACAATCCCTGGGGACATTTAAAACCAGGCTGGATGAAGTAGTACAAGGTACACTGAAAAGGATAATTTTGTACAGGCAGGGAGATTTATTTAGATGCAATGCATCTTTTTTTTTTTTTTTTTTTTGTCTATAATTGCTCCTAAATTTTAAAGGACAGTTGTGTAAATTATAGTGTGCCTGTTCTTTTCTCAAATTACATGATTTTTAGTTATCAGGCACTGTACATTTATGGGAATGAGAAAGAGGAGAATATGGGATACATGCCTTGAGAACAGACTACTTGTTTCCAAAACAGGTTCCTTAGCAATTCTTAGTTCTTGACTTTATATCCTTTGCTCTTTGCCCTCTTCCCCAATCCATTCAAATACAGCCTAAAGTGAAATGGACACCTTCAAACTCAGGAAGTAAGTTTCCACTTAAAAAGGGAATTTAGGTGAAAGGTACAGAGAAAGGCAGACACGCATAGTACCCTCTCTTCACAGTGGATACAGAGTTCTTGCTTTGCATGCTAGTCCAGAACCACAAATATGTCTGCCTGTTGAAACATGCAAAGCAATTTTAATAATCAATGGAAAAATTATGATTTTTCTGTGATCATTAAAGTTTTTTTGCTCATATTAAAAATTCTCTTGCAATGAGTTATAAATTTGTAGAGAAATAAAAAATAGTGAAACTAATATTTAGTACATGTATTTGGAAACATTAGAAGCATTGACAAAGTATTTGTTAAAATCATACAGAGTATTGAACAGTTTTGAATTAGCTTCAATATTTTATATTTTCTGCTTTTAATACTGTGAAATACCATGAATTTCTTTATTGCAAAGTTTCTTCTTTTTTTCTTCTTCTTTTTTTTGGCCAGTGTCATTTCCTCTGAGACATCTTTAATCTTTTTGTCACAACCATTTTCTTCATTTATGTTGATAAGTTTGCCTTTACTGAGTTTCTCTGGCTTCGTATCTGTCCTCTCTTGCATGGCAATAATGTCAACATTTCCAAAATTAACTCTAACTCCATTTACTTTTGATTCATATTTTAGTTCTGGTAAATTTTTGTTTCTTTGCTTCATTTTTGTGTCTGTTCACCAATTCCCTCTTTTGATTATTCATTTTTGCATAATGTCATGTAAGTATGCAAGTTTATCACTGAGAAACGAGGAGATAATGCAACTACATGCTTTGGGGTTTGTGCATGAAAGAACTGATGTGATTGGTCCGTAATTACGATGTGCATCTGTTACTTAGGTAGTGATTTATGTACCAGAGATCTTGCTGCAAATTTGTACTTTATGCAATTACAGTTAGCATACCATGGAGTATCCCACGGTAACTAAAATATACACCATGTCATTAGGAGAACTTTGTAATTCATATTTCGCTAAATAGTGATAACTGAAATTCATACATAGTGGAATTGTGCAAATCAAGGACTGACTAGTATATTGCTGCTATACTTAATATTACTGCTTTCATCATCATTTTTACTACTATCTTTTATTGAATACCTATTATGTACCAGGAATTGCTTGGCCCTTTCTGAAAATTATTCCATTTAATCCTCACATGAAATCTATATGATATTGTAATATCTATTTTGTGGATGAGAGAATTGTATAATTACTTAGGAGGTTTTTCTAAGACTCTTTAGTGAGTGGCACAGCCAGAACTAGGCCAATCTAATTTCAATGCTGATGGTGGCTTGGATTTTACTTTAACACCTTTTAATTTGCTCAACCATTGTTTCCTATAATAAACTTTCTTGAACCACTTATAATTTCAACTGGGGCTTATGAGGTAATTCTCCTGGGATAAGAAGTTTCACTTATTTGCCACCTGTCTTGTGAAGAAATATAGTAGTCCTCTTCATAACCTATATCATTTATTAAGGACCAGACATAATTATGTTTTGTTAAACTTGCTCTAGTACTGTTCATTTTGATCCTCCAAGCCATTGCTACAAGGAAAATGCCATGTATTTTATATCTCAAAACATCTCGGTTGAACTATTGTAAGAGAGTACTCAACAATTCTCTAGAATTTGAAGCCTACTGAAATTAAATTATTTGGATCTATGCTGTGTACTGCCAGTGTAGTACACAGAATAGCACAGAATGGGATGAACTCAGATGAGCTTTGATTTAATCAAGGTGCTAAATCACAATGGTATTTTTATCTTACACAAAGTTTTCTCAGGCAGGAATTTCAATAACACAATCCTCAGTTAAGTTATTCTAGCCAAGAAAATAGAGTATCAGAGTTAGAACAGTTCTATGTTCTTTCCCACCCTGTTTGTCTTGTTTGTGTTGGTTCAACATTTATAAACTATACATTTCTTTTTTTTTTTTTTTTAGAATTCCAAAAGGAACTTTATATTAGCTAGAGTTAAGTATTTTTGAAGCTCATGAGATTAATTTACATTTTTTGGTAAATTCGGTTTAAAATTTCAACTTTAATTTGAAACGATAAGAGAATACTAAATGTACAATGACGTGAGACTAGTGTGAAAATTTTCCTGACATCTAAGATTTAAAAATCTATCTCCCTTAAATGCCAGTTGCTTTTCTAGCAATGATTAAATATTTGTGTGATTTAACTTAACTTCCTGAGGCTGTGAAGCCCCTAGTACATAGTGGGGGCTGGGGGGGGTTTGGGGGAGACCGGGCTTCACAAGAACCCATCACCCAGGCAGTCCGAAAGCTCACTGACTGATGTGTTCAATGACAGTTCTAGAAGGGCTGGCTCTAAGTCTATGGAGATAGTAGTTGGATTTTGTTTCCCGGGTCATTGTTCTTGACGAGGTTATTTGGGAGGGAATGAACTGTATGAAATAAGATTCAACAAAAGAGAAAACTTAAGAATGCTTTTAAAATACTCAATGAAAAATCTCTTAGTTTCTTACAAGCAGTCTAATCAATGTCTATGAAGTGCTTACACCATGGGGTGGGAATATTTTCCCTAACATACTGTCATTTTTGTGTTTATAGTGTAATCCTTAACTTTTTGTTAACATCTATCTCCTGGTACTTGCTGTTACATTTAGTAGAACAAGGTAGTTGTCTTATGCCAAGCAGATAGCTATGTTCTTTGATAATATGTTCAGTCATTTCAGGGCTTCCTATATCTGGTTTTTTTTTATTGTAATCTATACGTGTTTTTATTTTTATTTTAAGCCACCTTATTTTGAAACACTATCATTACAAGGGATCAAGTGCTTGAGTAATTTCGTATTTTGAGTCCATAATAGGGTCTCTTAACCTGGGCATATATGTGTGGGGAGGTCTATATTGTTGCACTTCAGGGCCTCTGGGATGTCCTTGTCATGGCATACAATGTGTGTGCTTTTATGCATTTTTCCAGAAAGAGTCTTTCACCTGGTTTTCAGTAAGACTGAGAAAGACTGGCCTTAATTTCATTCTCACTTAATTTTATTCTTTTACTTTGAGCAGAGTCATTCCCCACCATTGACCCAGTTGCTGGTCTTCCATAATCAGCTCTGGTCACCACAGTATTGTTCCTTCAGGGGACACTTGCAGGCTCTGCCCTGAAATGCTGGCTCAATCTTGCCAGGATCTCAGTTTCCAGCTCCGCCTGCTCCTTTGGCAGATCTCTGTTTTCCTCATGGCCTGCTCTCATCTGGATCTAGACATCAATTTTGCTTTGCTCCTGGTAAAGAAGATAGAAACTTGGCTATGTCAGCCTTACATTTTTTTTATCGCTTGGCTACATTTACTATTTTTTCGAAAAATAAACAGGTATATTTTGTATTTATATTTCAAAGTTCTTGAGGTCTTTAAAAGAAGAAATATGAAAAGAAAGCAGATAGAAAATATCTTCAAGTTAGGGAAAGAATCCATATTTATGGTACAGTCAACAGAGGAAAACTTCTAGACATGATAGGTATACACAGGTTTCCCCCACGACCTTAAGTAGTGTTCCTACAAAATCTTTCATAAGCCAAAATGATGTAAAGTGAAGAAACAATTACCTTAAGACCCATCTTGCGAACGAATGCACAAAATAAATCGAGATAAAGCACAGACGCTCCTAGACACAGTTCTAAGCTCTGAGCGCTTGATGCTGTGATGCTGAGTGTGGTTCCTGGGGAAGAAGGAACTTGGTGGTGACAGGTGCCATTCTAGCTGCCCAGGCAGCGTGCTCTATTAATAGCTCACTGCAAAACAAATGCTGAACACTGTTTTTGCTTTTTGCCTTTTTTCATAAAAGTGAAAATCTTCTTTGGATTTCTTTCTTTTAGCGAAAACAGGTACTAATATAAGTCTTTTGTAAAACCACAGTGGTGTAAAGCGAAATTTTGAAAAGCAGGAGATACAAGGTCGGACATTTAAGTTCAGGAATTCATCCTAGAGAAAGTTCTACATATCTCACTGCTGAATATCACTATTGTCACCTTCAAAATACTCCCCTTCAGAAGCTATGCACCAACACCAATGCCTAGTCCACACTTCAAAACAATTTTGGAACTCTTTTTCTGGAATGGCCATCAGAGCTGATGTCCTGAATTTCATCCAAATGTCTTCCTTTAAATATTTACTTTATCTTCGAGTAAAGAAAGAAGTCATTGGGGCCCAGATCAGGTGAGAAAGGAGGGTGTTCCAATACAGTTATTTCTTTCCTGGTTAAAAACTCCCTCATAGACAGTGCCATGTGAGCTGGTGCATTGTTGTAATGCAAGTGCCATGAATTATTGGCAAAAAGTTCAGGTCATCTAACTTTTTCACGCAGCCTTTTCAGCACTTCCAAATAGTAAACTTGGTTAAATGTTTGTCCATTTGGTACAAATTCATAATGAATAATCTCGCTGATGTCAAAAAAGGCTAGCAACATGGTTGAAACAAGTTCACGGACTTAATTGTCAAATATCTTACTTGTATGTCCTGTGGTTCGAAGGGAAAGCTGTGAAGTCTATCCAGGCACCCAGCTGGAGGTGATGGGTTGATAGGCAGTCTTCTAGAATACTAACCTCTTCCCTAAAATAAACCAACGATATCGTAGATGCATGTTTCCTGCCTTTTCAGCATCCACTCTGCCTTTGTCTGATAACAAACCCTCATTTTTAGTGAGATAACCCTTCTTCCCTACTCACATCCTCATAGTTGGAGAAAGATTGACACTATACCTAATTTATGAGTCTATTCTTCTGGTAACAACATGAGAAAATTTAGGGGGAAAAAATAGCACATCCAGAACTTTTGTTTAACTGTTGGAAGAGATCACAAACTTTTTTTCTTGGAACTGCTGGTCTGGAACTGCTTATGCAAATCTTGTACCTTGAATCAACACACAGGGGAGAGGAATAGAAAAGGGTCTTGAAGGTCCTGATGCTGTCTTCTGAGCCACTGCATCAAATAGTGAGATTGCACCTGAAACTGGATTTACACACTGGTTATTTAGTTCAGTAGAGTGGACATTTCCCATCTTTCTTCATAAGCTAATTTAAGGTGAGTTAATCGTGTACATGGATGGAGTCCTAACTCTTGTATGAGCATTAAATTTAGGTGAAACAATGAGTTTGGAGATATTTGCATCCTGGAGCATCATTCTCCCTCTTCAGTGCTTGTATCCCTGTATCCAGTGCTCTCAGGTCACCTCCAGCTTTCCAGAGCCCCACAGAGAGCCCTGCCCTTTCTGGCAGTGCTGAAGCATCCAGGCCTTGAGCTTCTTTCCATAACTAAATTTATCTGTTAATCAGTACTTTTATCTCACAGCCTTACTTGCTGATTGGGTCATGTGACATATTAACATGGTACAGAGTTAATAGTGGGAAATATCTGTTTCTTATTCAAAAATTAGGTACCTTTTAAAAGGAGGCTCAATGTCTTAACCCAAACTATGAGAGATTTTTAGTGTTTGTGATAAATACACAGGGGGAAAAACAACCTTAGTGATTTAAAAAGTCTGTTGTTGGTTTTCATCACTCTACTTACATGAGTGTTAATGTGACTGAAATATCTTTGAAGACAATGTCTCTGTTTTATTTCATATACTCCATATCTGACATTTCTCAGGAATTAATAAACACCATTTAAATTCTCATTTTCAGATATTGGAGCGAATTACTGCTTTTTAAAAACATTACAGAACCTACCCAGGTTGATTTTGGGGACTTGATCCATGGTGTGGAGAGCCAGACTCAGGAAGTCCACAAGGGCAGTGCAACTACTACCGTGTTGCCCTGAAAATAAGACCTGGTCTTATATTAAGGTTTGCTCTAAAAGACGCGGTAGGGCTTATGTTCAGGGGATGGGGATGTCCTCCTGAAAAATCATGCTAGGGCTTATTTTGCAATTAGCTCTTATGTTGGGGAAACACACAAGTCTCTATTTCATTCTGTCCTTAGAGCTGGAATGGGTCTATGGTGGAAACCACGGCTTTCACATAGAGGAAAGGACCTGCTTGTCAGCGGAGAACAGACTTGGACAGTACTCCGCGTGTCTTGGCACCAATACTGCTCCTGGGAGAATGTGAGCGAACACCAGTGGGTTGCTCATTCTATGTTATTGCCACACGAATAAAACTGATTCTTTCTTCTGTTGATTAGCAGAGAAATCATGGTAGGAGTTAGTGAGGGAGTTCTTGAGAGAGACGCAATTTCTGATGAAATTCCTCTTCCTGAAACTAAAGCACCCTAGAGGTGACAAGAACTCTTAACTACATTTCTTCCTGTGGTGGTAGCTTTATTTTCAGAGCATTGAGATACTTTCTGCAATCACATTCCTTAAATATCTTGCATATTTGAAATCACAGGCGGCAAACTTTCAAAAACATTATTCCCATTTAGTTCCTCTCTGGGTAACCACCTCCTCATTTACAAGACTCAAACATTGTTTTTCAGGAAGTTTGGCCAAATTGAAGTGATTTCTGTTTGCTACATCATTGTTGTTGATTGGCTTCTTATATCAGCATAACTTCTCATTCCAGTGGAAACGATAGGCACTTACTAGAACCCTTGTTCAATCTCTCAGCTACCCCGCTGCAAAACTGCTGTGTTCCTTTGGATAACCAATCAGTGGGATTTTACTGTTATGTCCTAGCAGGGGAAACTACTTGATCTGTTCTGCCCTTTTCATTTCACCAGTTTATGGAATATTTCCAAGGATCAAATAAATTAATTTCTGTGGTTCGAACAAAAATTTTCAAAGCTACCTTGTTGAGAACTAATAGAAGGTATTTAAAAATGTAATTATCAAGTCCATCAAAATATACATAGCATTGTGTTAGACATTATTCAGAACAGATGAACAGTAGTTTTCTACAACTTTATAAAGTTAAAACCTTACTGGGAGATAGTTGTCTATTTCTAACATAAAGTGTTTGATTTGGTTTTTCTTCCACTATTGTGAACTATCTGGGCTTTTCAAAATGTTAATCCTTCATTGTATTCAGGTTATTTTAAAATTTAAATGTTCTTTTCATTCAGTTTTGTAGGGAAAAAAAGAAATTCCATTCCTTTCCATTATGAATTGTTGATTATATTATTATTTGTATTCATCAAATATCATATAGAATGATTTTAATTAATAAAAGTAAGGTTTAAATGCAGATTATTTTAATTATGTCTCATCATATTTTTGGTCCCCTACCCCAGTTGGTTTATTGAATCTTATTTAGAACAAAACATGGAATTAAAACTGAATGTTCTGTTCAAATTATAATGTTATGATTCTTTTTTTTTTTTTTTTTTTTAAGATTTTATTGGGGAAGGGGAACAGGACTTTATTGGGGAACAGTGTGCACTTCTAGGATTTTTCTCCAAGTCAAGTTGTTGTCCTTTCAATCTTAGTTGTGGAGGGTTCTGTTCAGCTACAAGTTGTTGTCCTTTCAATCATAGTTGTGGAGGGCGCAGCTCAACTCCAGGTCCAGTTGCCCGTTGCTAGTTGCAGGGGGCACAGCCCACAATCCCTTGCGGGAGTCGAAAGGGCAACCTTGTGGTTGAGAGGACACGCTCCAACCAACTGAGCCATCCGGGAGCTCAGCGGCAGCTCAGCTCAAAGTGCCATGTTCAATTTTAGTTGCAGGGGGCGCTGCCCACCATCCCTTGAGGGACTTGAGGAATTGAACTGGCAACCTTGTGGTTGAGAACCCACGCTCCAACCAACAACTGAGCCATCCGGGAGGCAGCTCAGCTCAAGGTGCTGTGTTCAATCTTAGTTGCAGGGGGCAGAGCCCACCATCCCTTGAGGGACTTGAGGAATTGAACTGGCAACCTTGTGGTTGAGAGCCCACTGGCCCATGTGGGAATTGAACCAGCAGCCTTCGGAGTTAGGAGCACGGAGCTCTAACCGCCTGAGCCACCGGGCCGGCCCATAATGCTATGATTTTTAATTAATTTGACCAATCAAACACATATAATGTTATCTTTTCTTCTTTTTTCTCTTTATTAAGGTATAATTGAAAAACATTGTATATACTTAAGGTGTACAACTTATGTTTTACATAAATACACATTGTGAAATAATCATCACAACAAGCTAATTAACATATCTACCATTACATCTGCAATATAAACACTGGCTTTATAAATGTTTGAGTTCAGGCTAGTTTTAGAAATATGAACATTGCTTCTAATGAAACTGAGTACCCCAAATTTTTCTTTGCTTTTATCATTAAAAAAATAAATAAAGTCATGGAATTAGAACAAGAAGAGACTTTAAAGTTATTTCTACTTTTTTTTTTTTTTCATCTTACAAATGGCAAAATTAAAACCCTGCAAGCAAGTAGTTCATGTTTCACTGTTAAGGGTGAATTATCTAACAATAGCAGAGCCAGTCACTGGATGATTTTATACCAAACTATTTCCTTTTGTGGTAGACGTTTAATTTTGCACATTTGGGTATATTCCTGCTTCTAATAAATAAAGTACTATTGTGTTTAGGATACTGCTAAAGAATTGAAAAGCCTACTTGGATGAGAATATAAAATCACAAGATTCTTATCTATTGAGCCCACAAGTATATGCGTGGTGTTGTCCTAACTTCCTTCCAAATATTCACTTGCAGCTACTCTGTGAAGCAGGTATTATTATACCTATTTTACAGATGAGAAAACTGAGCAAGTGTAAGTAACTTGCTCAAGGTCCTGTACATACTGAGGTTGATCTAGGATTCAAACCCAGGTAGTCTGACACTAGAGTTTACTCTATTAGCCAATGTGATAATGAAGTGATTTCATAACTTAGTTAAGATCTTTGTGAAATCTCAGTTAATTAAAACAAAACACTTTGGTTTCATTCCTGGACATTTTTTTTTTTTTTAAATATTAAAGTTTATTGGGGCAACAATGGTTAGTAAAGGTACATAGGTTTCAGGTGTACGATTCTGTGATACATCTTCTATATATCACATTGTGTGTTCACCCAGAGTCAGTTCTCCTTCCATCACCATATATTTGATCCCTTTTACCCTCATCTACCACCCCTCTCCTCCCTTATCTTCTGGTAACCACTAAACTATTGTCCATGTCTCTGAGTTTTTGTTTCTTTGTTTGTTTTGCTTGTTCCTTTGTTGTTTTTAGTGTTACATTCCACATATCAGTGAAATCATATGGTTCTTGACTATTTGGTCTGTGGTTGAGCCTTGGCACATTTAAAAAAATTATCTTGGTGAGTTTAATATACAACCAAGAGTATAAACCCCTGGGAGGGAACGATGCTTCCTATTTTAGTACTGAGCTCATGTTAATGTATTTGCTCTCTAATTTCCCTGTTTTGCATTCCCTATTCTTGAAGTTCAAAGTCCAATCTAAGAGTATATGTGAGTAGTTATGGAGACCATGAAAGAAGAGATTATAAATTCTAATGGGAGGTAATATTTAAAATTTCATTTATGCAATGACATTCTGCTAATAACATGTTAAAATACAAGTCACCATTATCCTGCAAGGCCCGTAAATTGACTGAAATGAAATAACTGATTCCAACTTGTGCCTGAAATTTTCTCTTCTCTGAAAGAATTAAAGTCATTGAAGACTACCTTAATTGGCTACACAACCAAATATCTCCTATACACTAGTTAACTTATTTTAATTTTTAACTGTTGTAGCTATTATAGAATCAAGGATCCTTAAACAATCGTTATTTCCTTGCCTGTCTACTGGTTGCCATGTTGAAACACCAAAATTAGTATTTGGAAATTATTTTAGTCTGAATTTACTATTCTTATTGTCATTTCATAAATATCTCATGGCAGATCAAGTGTAACTAATGATATAAGAAAAATGCATGTTTAAATGTAAACTCTGCAAATGAGAACAAGAAAATTTTAGATGTTGGAAAAATTTCATAAAACAATTAGTAAAATTTGCCACATTTTCCCATTTTTGAAATATAATACCATCAATTATTTTATAGCTCATTAATTCTGATTCTATAACAAAGATATATATTCACCTACTACTGATCCAAATAGAAAATACATATTCTTCATATTTTTAAAGTATTTTTCCAGAGAAAATAATAAAACCAAATGTTGAGATAAATGAGTCTGTGAATAATTCTATGTCTGTAGTGCCATAATAATATGGGGCTCAAACTTCTTGCCAAGTTTTGCTGCTGCTATTATAAATTAGAAGTGTGTGAAACCATTTTCTTCTTTAAATGCACAATTTCATTAACCAATGTAACCAAATTCAATAAATTTATAAAATTTTTAAAAAAAATATTTTCAAGCTATAACCATTTTAAAAATGGAATCACTTTCTTCATCACGGCTAATATTCACTTAATTTTAAGTAGCCAAAAAAATGAAACCATCTAAAGATATTTCAACCCTGTAAAAGAAACGGGTTTCTCTAAGAAACTTATTATCTTAGCTATCATAAAAAAAATAAATAAATAATTTTTTTAAAATGCCAAAGATTTTTCTATGAATGAAAAAAAAAAGATCTTTGGCAAGGGTGGGTGTTATTTGATGATTCTTGTCAGTTCATCTTATCAGATGAGAGGAGGAAAATAATATCATATAACTAAATCTGTAGCCAATAACTTAGAATTAAAGGAAATTTAGAAATAATTTGGCATCTTTTTACAGAAAAAAAAATTAAGTGCTTGCTCAGAATCCTATATGAATTTATGATAGATCTATATGACTGAAGCTCATGTCTGGTTATGTTCCCCTTTTCCCTCAATAGATAAGTTTTGATGTAGCTATGCTTTAAAATTTGTTGTGAGCAGTATGTTACTGCACATTATAAAAAGAAATACGTGTGTGTGTGTGTGTGTGTGTGTGTGTGTGTGTGTGTAGTGATATTACTGTATTGTCAATAAAACAATTTGTGTAAGTTATTTTACTAGGATGGTCACATATTCTATGTTTGCATTCAAGTTTTCTTACTTAGTAGTGCTCAATAGAGCTAAGAGCCAGTACACATCACAAACTAGTTAATCTGGCCCATAAAGTGAAGAAGCCAATATTTTTGGCATCATTAGCACCAGTAAGTTGACCAGGTTTAGAAATATCAGAAAAGATAAGCTCCAGTGGATTTAAATTCTTGCCTTTCCGATAGTTTTGTAGCTGTGACTCTTACAGATACAACTCAAGTGGGTGCAAAGTGACGGGGATGGGAAAAAGTTACTGAGGCTTTGCTACTTAACATGAGTACATCCATTAAGGACAAGTTAAAAAGGACAAGTTATTGAAATGTATAGCATCTATCAGAATTAAAGGGAAATATGCATAATGAAAGGTAGAATTTGTTTCTTATGGTACAAATTATATAGAAGCTTGGCACACAATTTTGCATAATTTAAAAGTTGATGAGAAAAATACCCATTAGGGCATCTTATCAATTCACCAGTTGGTGTGGGATTATTACTACCTAAGGCATGTTTTTTAATGTTTTAATAAGTTTACTTTTACATCATCCAAATGATTATTTTTCTAGTGCTTTCTGTATATGGTGGTTTTAAAACCACTCTGAAGATTACTTGTTTCCATTCTTGGCTTCTCTGTGTTTCAAGTCCTTTGACACTCGACAGCTATAACTAAAGTGAAGTTAGAGGTTTCTTAGAAGAGAGGACTCTTCAGCTCACCACTGTTATCTGTCCTTATTTAAAGTCCTATTATTTACCTGTTATGAGGCTGACAGGAGCAAAGAAATAGTGCTGTGACTTTTGACGCTGTGAGAGCCAGGTGTTGCTCCTCTTAATTTCAGTTTGTTATATTTTTGACCATCATATTTATAGAGTATAACTTGATCATAGTCTATGCCATATATATTTTGAATAATTTGCTCATATAGATGAAACACATGAAAAAGATGGTACACAGATACTCTAGAGCTGAAAATTCAATGTTGCACAAAACTCTGTGTTGGGAAATCAAAGTTTGTCACTGAGGTATCCATTAAAGTTTTTCATTAGATGAAATGAAAGCAACTGTAAGTAAATGTGAAGTATCTAAAAAACTGCCCTCATGGAACATCAAGTTGAAAACATATCAAAGAAAGGAGACAAATAAAAGAAACCTTTCAACATGGCTGTGTATTAATCAATGAAAATTAATTACACTAAATGGAACTCAATTTAAAAATGTCCTCTATCACCACCAACACAAAATTATGTTATTTTAGTATTTTACCAGTTGTTTAAAAATCTAGAATTTGATCATCATAAGTGTATTCTATTAACCTGGCCCTCCTTTATTCTCATATTTGATAGATATTAACCAAGTTTAATACAATAGATTTACCTCAACCAAATAAATAAATATGAACTCTTTTTAAAAATTACGCTACACAAAATTAATTTAAACAAGTTTGATGTTTCAATATGAAATTAATAACCCCATCATAGTCTGTGTCTGAAGATGGGAGGGACCTTAGGAAAATAGTACAATAACTCTACTACTTTTGTTGATGAGAAAATATGCTTATAGAGGTAAAAATGCCCTTTCTTCTACTCAATAGTTAAATACTAGAAAAATTGGAATTTTTACTCATTTTTTCTTATTTTAATGATATCTATACTTCATAATTCTACTTCTTCAGCATAAAAAGTGTTCTACAAATTAAAAGATCTAATTTTTTGTTTGTTTTAATTGTCTATTATTTTGTAAAATTTTTACTAAACCTTACAATCACATAGTTTAAAAAATATGTTCTGATGATATCTCTCTACATCCTTAACTCTTCAAATGAGTATGCCATAGTACCACTGGAAGTCACATGGAAAGGATTTCTATAGTTTCATGCATTTTCAAAAAACTTTTTGTAGAAACTCCAGAACTACCACTGGATGGAACTCAGATATTTAGCATTTTAGACACAACTAGTATTTGCTTAATTTGGTTCTCTATCTTTTTCCTCCATCAGCAAAAGCATCTGCCATTTTAAAAGTTCCCACTGTTTCGTATGAAAAATCATAAATTTCCTTTCCTTGAAAAACCACATTGAAATGTCTTTTATTAATTTTAGGGAATTACAGTATGTCATCACATCTATAACCAAGGAAATAAAGGTTAGCAATGCTTACTTGTTAATTCAGTAGTTATGCCCTCAATCCTTGCTTAAGGATGAACAAGGCCACTCCACTAACAAATAGAAAATAAAATATAGGTTGGTGTTAGGTCAGAAACCATGAAGGTTCTGAGACTTAACCCTACTTAGAAGATAAGAAGTTAGAAGCATGCACACATGTACATGTATATCGCAAGGCAAAGAGGCCAGAGAAAAATAAGACATTTCATTACTATTATTCATAGTAACTGTAAGTAAATGTGAAGTAATGTTTTGTAATGTTTCCCTGAGCTCCGATGTAGACATAGTTATTTCGTGAGAGACAGATGGTACCTGCACATGAAGTAAAGTACATTATAGGAGAGCCTAGAAATTAAAAATAAACAAAACATAATTCTGATCTTATTTGGATTTTCATGACCTACCCATCCTCCTCTCCAGAGAGAGAGAAAAACCTTATCTTTACTCTAGAATATAAGCAAAGCTACTCTGGAGAGGGAACAAAGAGGTATTTACCTTTACTAACTTGGACCATTTCTGGAGAAGGAGATGTCCCTAAGATTTATTATCCTGGAATGTTTCCTTATACACATATTCCTAAATTAGCAGTAAATGCCTTTGCTCAGAGAACCAGAACCACAGAAAGATAAAATATTAATGAAGATTTGTCTTTGTCCCCCTGCAATTGGTCTTGGGATTTTCAAAGTTCTACATCAGTGTGCCTTCCTCTTAGGTGATACCTTTGCTTTGGTTGGCATCTGTGTCAGAGGGTCCTGGAGGCTCACCTGCAGATTAAATCCAGCTCTGTGCTTGCTTCCCTTTCCAACTATGTGGTTCTGGAAACTCTTCTGAACAAATATATTTCCCCTCTTTCCAGGGTCACTTCATTTTGTGTTTGGCTTTTTTGGAGGAACACTGTTGGAAAAAAAAAAAAAAATTGTCTCCCGTTTTTGGTCAGCTAAAATTTCTTAATTTTAATTCTTTCTTTTTAAATTAAAAGTGAACCATTCTTTGGACCCAAAGTAAATGCATTTTTTAATCATTCATTTGTTTTATTATATTAGCAATAACTCAGTGCCAGATACTGTATAACCACTGGATATACCACGATAAATACATTACAGTTCCTGCCCTAAAGAGGTTATAGTCTAGTAAGGAAGTCAAACTTGGAAATTCATTGCAATGTATCATAAATATATGCTTGAAATCTTAGAGGTTGAGTCAAATGAGGTGGATTCAATTCTATCACATGGGTCAGAAATTCTTCAAAAAGGAAATTAACCTCAAAAGATGAAATGTGTTGGCTAACTGTAAAGGAGGTGGGAATTATGAAGAAAAGGGTATTCCAGGGAGAACAGTAATGGGATCAAAACATGGAGACAAAACTAGATGTGATATTTGGAGAAGCATGAATAACTCAGCATGTAGGAAAATGGGATGTGAGAATTCAGAGAAGAAATAGAGCTAAAGACAGAGGTATATGTCAGATTATGAGGGCCTTAAATGTCATATTAAGGCATTTCTATCTTATTCTTATGGACAGTAGTCTTAAAATTTATTTTTTTTCAGTAGGAAAAGTATTTCTTTAATGGGAATTGTCTCAGTTAAAAATTTAAAACTACTGCTATAGGTAATAATATACTTAAAGTGATGCATTTAAAAAAAGATTAGTCTAAGAATAGAAAATAGATTGAACAAGTGTAACTATGGAGAAAGAGATAAGTAGAATATTTCAGGCAAAACATGAAGAGGGCCTGGATTAAGATAATGTTTATGGAGACAGAAAATATGGATATAAATTATTAAGTATGACTATGTGGATATGACCAGACAGGTTTTGGCATTAAGGGACTATGTGATTGTTTATGCTATTACTGAGACAAGGCTGGCTCTGAATTGGTTTACTTAGAATGACAGTGGTACATCTGTAAGATAGGTATAATAACAGTATCGATCTCTCAGAATTGTGGTGACAGTTAGCTAACACATAGAAATACTACATGATTGATATTACTTTTATGAAGATGATGTTATACTCAAGTAGAAATCTATCACTGGTAAATGAATAACTGTGTGTGGAACTAGGAAGAGAGATTATGAGATTATGTCTGGCCGTAAAGAATTGAGAACAATCTGCATATGGTAAGCAGTTTTTCCTGATTCTTTCTAACTGGATCTTGTTGCTTATTATTTTGAGTTCTCGTAATAATTGCTTCTGTAAATCACTTATCTTAATTTTGGAATGAAAATCTTTGCTGGCAACGATTGCAACTGACTCATTTGTACTCTCCAGTGTGACCTGAATATATTACACATTTTAAAAGAGAGTTGAAAATATTTGGGGGTAGTGTATTGAGGGTGGAGAGTGATTTCTAATGGGTAGGACACAGTGTAAAGTAATAAGCTCAGAACAAGCACAAATCAGTCTAAATTCTTTCCCAACTTAGTCACTAACTGGCAGATAATGGCTATTGAAAGATCACTGCTTTCTTTACCTTTACTAGAGTCTAAATTTTCTCGTCTGCAAAATTGGGGGGTTGGTGGAGGGAGTAAAGCATATCATTTCTAAGGTTCCTTCCAGCTCAGTCTAAAAAAAAAATCATAGTGTGAGGATGGATTTTTTTTTTTTTTTTTGCAAGCTTCAGCATGTGAGGGTAACCTTTTAAGGGCGAATGGAATGATGGATGGGATGTCAGAATTGTAGAAGGGAATGAGCTGATTGCAACGTGCTCAAGCAAGGATGTGGTGAGCATTTTGGCAGCACTGACCTAAGATCAGACAGTAAAGTTGAAATTGATACAAGGGAAATTAAGTTTACAAGGTACAGAATGTTTCCAAAAATTAGGGCAGGAACAAGGCTTTCTTTCACTTTGGGGGACAATTCAGAGCTGGCAGAACAGGCCTATAGGCTTTTCTAATATCTTCTCAAACTCTTAAGAATGCAGAAGACTTTGAAACACCTTACGTTTGATAAGTGATGTTTTGTTGTTAAATTAGCAAGGTTATAGCAGGGAAAATTACACTCTTCAGTGTCTCTAATGCTATGATTTGAAAAATAAAGGAAGAACTAGGATATAGGCATGACTTGATTTCCTGAAAATGGAATGAAATAAGAAACATCAACCATATGTTTTTGGAAAACAAAAACAAAACACTTTGGTAAAAAAGCTTTCATTTGCACCTCTTCTGCTTCTTTTCCGTGGCAGATGCACATTGAAATAAAACACTTAGCTCTCTCTTGAAAAGCCTGATTAAAGAAAGTACTTATCTTTATATAAACTACTCTAATGTAAAGTCATGCTACATTTTTTGACCTTTATAGTGAAATCAGAATGATTTTTTTTGGTTTTAATTTAGACTCTCCTCTTTGGTTCGTTATGCACAAATTAAGCTCCTTCCCATTAATGGGTTTTCTTCCAATTCAAGATACAGATCAGAAAGAATTCCAGGCCCCGTAGCATCACAAGGCACTTGACTTCAGGAAACAGTTAAAAACAAACACATGGGGTTATTTTAATTTGGCATTTCCCTTGAGGAAATACCAACTATTTTGAAAAGTTCATCACATTTTGTTGCTTAGATGATAATGTAATAGCAGGAAAAGCATTCACAGAATACAGGAAGCAATGAGACAGATTCTCTGCCTCTCCTTCGGTTGGTTGGTCCAAGTGAGCAGGCTTTCCAGATATAGTGATTGCCCTTGAAATTCATTCACTTGGTACCCAAGCTAATCACGACACCAATCCTCATAATATTCAGCTTAGCTTAGGGTCAGTAATAGAGTTAAGGAAATGTTCCAGCTTGTATTTGGCAAGATCCCCATACTTTCCTCCTTAGGAATAATTTCTGTGGGCATAAAACTGAAAGCAACAAACAAATGAGAGAAACAAACAAAAAAAACCTCTTAGACACAGATAACAGTTTAGAGGTTAGGGGTTAAGGGGGGAGGGGAAGAGGTAGAAGAGGGTAAAGGGGGTCAAATAGGTATATGGTGACGGTAGGAGACTTGACTTTGGCTGGTGAATACACAATACAGTATATAGATGATATAGAATTGTACACTTGAAACTTATATAATTTTATTAATCAATGTTACCCATATAAATTTAATAAAAATAGAAAAAATAATTCAGTGTGAAGGAGGAGAAAGGGAGGCTATTTCCTTGTTATAACACCTTCCATTAGAGAAGATGTGCAGTTTTAGGTTGGAGACATAAATCTTTAACATAAAAAAGAAACCTGTCAAATGTGAGAAGCAGGACTATAGGAACATCTACCTTCTTTCAAAATTATGTGTTTTAGCATCATGCACTTGAAGAGTAGATTTGGTAAGAAAATTAAGCTTAAAGGGAAGCTCTAGTTAAACATTTATTTGTAATATGTGAGCAGTAAACTCATCTACAAGTTGAAATGTGGGACAGTCAAAACACAAGGAAAAGCTTTGGAGTTTAGAATAATAATGATAATTTCTTAGGAAAATCATTTACAGAAGTGACGGTCAAGTTTATTTAAATGTTTTTGCTTCTTATTATAGCAATAGCAAGAAATGAAAATTAAATCCAAGATATTTTTCTTTTAATTGGAAAGGATATGAAAGTTTTATAGAAAACATTATTGGCCAAACTGGTTTTTCTTTAAAAAGAATTCTCATACATTAATGTTACTTATTTAAATTGGTTCAATGTCTAAAAGAGAGTGTGATGATTATTATTAAAATTACCAGTGAATGTACACTTCGATCTAATTATTCCATTACTTTATATGTCCTGTAGATATATTCATATGTATGAAATATATCTTACTATGTACTTACTGCACTGAGAAAAGATTAGAAATAATCTATAATCTGATAACATGCATTGGTTAAAGAAATCTAGAAAGCAAACATATATATATATATTGGAGTGCCAAAAAATGTATACACATTTTAAGAGATGGTTAGCGTTGCTCAAGCAGTAGTTCGCCGTAATCAGAAGTGTCTGGATGCTGATGGTAATCACGCTGAGCACCTCTTATAATTGCAAAAGTCAAATGTTGTCAGTATATATTAAGTGTTAACATTTTAATAGTTTTTTCCTTTCTTAAAATTTGTATACATTTTTTGGCACCCTCTATGTATGTGTGTGTGTATATATATATATATATATATACACACATATATATATATATATATGTAGAGAGAGAGAGCGAGAGAGAGATCCAAAATATATTAACTGAATAAAGGCAATTGCTATATACACATCATATCAGTGTGTATAGTATGCTATCAGGTGGGTTAAATAAAAGGGATGTTTGTTATAAACATAGAAGATCTCTGAAAGGATATACAAGAAAGTGTAAACCCAGGTTCCATCTGATACCTGGAGGCCAAGCTTTGGAAAGGAAATCACCCTTTTGAATGGGACGCCTTGTGAATATTTCCATTTCAAAACAAATGAAAAATGAAATATAAGTAATACATAAATGAAATTAGTTATTGGCCATTAGAATATTTGCAACATACAGAAATAAATGAAAAGTGCCTTAACTGATAATATAAACAAATCTACTATATAGAGTATTTTTGATAATTCTCCTCTAAACATTTATATATTTTTTTACATAGTTAAACTTAAAATGTGTATTTAGACATAGTGCTTCTTTCAGTTAATGTACCAGAAGCATTTCCCTGTCTTATTTCAGTACTTCGCAAACATCTGTTTTAATGATTATAAATGCTATGCTATTCATATAGAATAATTTATTTCACTCTTTATCAATATTGTATAGTTAATTTGCTTGTAAGTTTTTCAGTACCATAATTAACATTTATGGAAACATTTTGTTTGCATTTTAGGTTACATATTATTAAAGTAGAATTATTTAGTCAAAGGGTGTGCATTTATTTAGGATACTTGTAGTTTATAAAAATGAAGTGCCTGACTCCCTGGCAAACTTTCCTAACACTGATTGGCACAGTGTGACATTTTATAGTTATTTTAAATTACCAATGAGTTTATTGATTTAAGTATTTGTTTATGTGTTCACTAGCTGTTTGCATTCCCCTGTGAGTGTGCTGTGTGTTTGTTTCCATGTAGTTTTTATTTTTTAGGTGATTTTAGTATTTTTCTTAGCAATTTACACCAGCTTATTATATATTGAAATTATTAATCTTTTATCTGATATTTGTTATAAATATTTTCATCTTATTTCCCTTGAAAGGTCTTCCATTGTTTTTAAGCTTATAAATTCATTCCTGAATTAAGATTACATTTATATTCACCTCGCTTTTCTTCTATATTTTATCAATTGATTTTCAAAACTATAATTTGTTGAGACTACAATGTGATTCTAAGTTTTTAAGACTGATTGATTGTTTTTCCAGAGATAGACATTTTCTATTATTCTTTTTTTGATGTTCATTTTTTGTTTTAATGACAGGAGCATTTTCATCTTTAAATGAAGCTATCTCCATTCAGTTCCTGGCAATCTTAGAAAATGTCCTTCTTCCCTGCAGTCAAGGAGTCACTGCTTCAATTTATTAGATTTTTTGCCTTGATTTTTGATAGAAATGTAAAGTAAAATGCTTTTCAATTCCTTCTATTTTTTTCTCTATTCTTGGCTCTTTGTTTCAAGGTCTATTACACAAGGGTCATAGATGAGATATCTAATTCACTGTTTCTCCTTTAGTCACTGTCAGCTACAACATATATATATATATATATATAGTAATAGGTGGGCATACTATATGGTAATGGTATGTCAGACTTTTGAAATTTCCTGGAGCTAGAGATATAAATAGAATTGAAAAGTCAATAAAAATCTGAGTCATATTTAAAATGTGTAAGGCAAATTTGCTATTTTATTTTTATTGATTTCAGTTCTCATGCGAAGGTTAATTAATCTTTTAATTTCAATTTAGATATTTTCCAATAAGAGGAACTCATCATTATAACCTGAATTTATGCCAAATTTTGTCATTTAAGGAATGTTTACATGAACTTAGGCAATCCATCAGGAAACTGGTTTTGGTACTTCCCTCTCCAGATGCGAAATTGGGACTAGCAATGTAGTCTTTGCCAAAAGGATTAAGTTAGTTAAATAGATGTTACTGTCTGTAGATAATGGGCCTACTGAGTGTAACTTTTTTTTAGGGCTGATAAGAAAAAATAACACTTTTTCAGAAGAAAATATTGAGACCTTGTTCAATTTTCTCATTTAATTTTGAGAAACTGAGTGTTTTATGCACGTACATGACAACCGTGCTACAGAACTACCTCAAGTTGGATTCTGGTCATTTGGCAAAAAAGAACAGAAGCAAATTTTCTCCTTTCCACATGAAACAGCTGGCAGTTCACAAGTTTGCTGAATGATTATCATCAGTGTGAACCACTTAAATCAGTGGTTTTAAAAATGCTCCTTCCTGAATTCTACCTGGACATATGATATCAGAATTTCTTTAGTTAATTCAAGGAAATTTTCATTTTTAATAAACACTAAAATTACTTATATACCTTGAAGTTTGAGAACTAATAATGCTATGTATCATACTCATTTGATTGATGCCCTGTCCTCCCTCTGGAATTAAAATCAGGTTGACTAGTAGAACAAGAAAAAATTTTCCCTCACTGATTAGTGAGATTTACGTATAGTTTTGGCTGCTTTGTGGTTGGAAATCCCAAAAGTTTTTGAATATATGCTCCAAATAATGGGACAAGTACGGATGACCCTTGAACCACATGGGTAGGAACTGTGTGGGTCTACTTATACATGGATTTTTTTTCAATAAATACTGTAAATGTATTTTCTCTTCCTTATGATTTTTTTTAACACCATTTTCTTTTATAATACATACAAATACATATATGTATTTTATATCATTTTCATATAATACATATAACATACAAAATATGTGTTAATGAACTGTTTATGTTATCAGTAGGGCATCTGGTCAACAGTAGGCTGTTAAGTTTCTGGGGGTTCAAATATTATTCATGGATTTTTGACTGCATATGAGTTGGGACTGCTAACGTCCATGTTGTTAAAGGGTTAACTTTATTTCTGTTCCCAGGCCCACTCCTCCAAGTCTAGCTGGGTTATTTTCTCTGTTTTTGTTTTGGTAGATTTTTTTTTCCACATCACCTGATCCCAGGGCATTGACAATGGTGGTTTCATTTTCCATGACTATAGTCAGCTTTCTCACATGAGTCCTATCAACCTAATGCTTTAAAAGCTGTGTATTGTGATGGTGTTGGAGAGATTATCCTCAGATCGGAATCAATTGGGAGTAGACATTTGGAGATCAAGAATGCTACCTAAATTATTGATAAAAGCTTAGAGTAGAAAATAAGTTTAGGCATGTAGCCAAATGGGCTTTTAAAATATTGAATCAGACTATATGAACTACTTACTCAGTAGCAGAGTGAAAAGCAGCAGCCCCCGCAGGGGGTTGGGGGGTGAGAGGGAGGTCTAACTGTATGATGGAGGAAAAGACCATGCATAGTTCTTACTGGGAGGATGGCTCCATAATAAAGAAAGAAAGTGAATGGAGCATGTCTAGAATATTTTTCTATCACTAACCAATCAATAAGACCTTTCTTCTCCCATGTGGATGGAAGAATAATTAGATAGGGATGAAAAGAGAAGCTAGGAGTATTACATTAGGTCAGTCCATCCATTTCAAAAAACGAGGAGCCCAGAAAAAGAATTTAACTGCTTACATATTGTCCTGGGTCCCCAGTCTTGTTGTCAAGCAGGTGCCCTTTGGGTAATGTGACCCGCTTTGCTATAAACACACTGTCCTTTCTAAAGTCATATTCTATTGTATTACTTGATCAAAATCCCCTAGGGTGCTCATGTGTAACTGTTTATTGAGTTTTTGTGTGTTCCTAGCCCCATTCTAAAACTTCTATAAACGTCTTTTCACTAGCTCATTTGATTTTTGTAATTTCATAAAGTTGGAGTTATACACAGGTAATATTACATTATAGATTTTACAGATGATGACACAGATAGAGTTGTTAAATAAGTTACCCAATGCCAGAATCCAGTCTGTTTTAGAATCACAGTTTGAACTCCAGAAGTCTGGCTCCAACATTTGAATTTTGCTCACTAACGTATATTATGTCTAGGACTGAACATTTTAATTACTGCATATTTGTACTTCACCTATGTTTGTGATTATCTGGCCCTTCCCCAGGACCACCACTTCTGCCTGCTATTGTTCTCACTAGCTCTGTTTCCTCTCCATAACCTTTTTACTCTTTGCCTACTTTATGACAGGGGTCCCATAGTTGCATATTATTAAACCATTAATGCAAACATAAATAAAAATAAATATTAGCAACAATAAAAACTAATGAAGAGAATAAAAAAAATTATAAAAGTACAAGACTCATATACTAAAAATTGCAAATAAAGATCTAAATAATGGAGAGATATTCCATATTCATATGTAGTAGAAGACTCAATATTGTAAGATGAAAACTCTTCTCAAAACTATCTACATGGCTGGCCTGGTGGCTCAGGTGGTTAGAGCTTCATGCTCCTAACTCCGAAGGCTGCCGGTTCGATTCCCACATGGGCCAGTGGGCTCTCAACCACAAGGTTGCCAGTTCAATTCCTCAAGTCCCACAAGGGATGGTGGGCTCTGCCCCTCTCAACTAAAATTGAACACAGCACCTTAAGCTGAGCTGTCTCCCGGATGGCTCAGTTGTTTGGAGTGGGTCTTCTCAAGCACAAGGTTGCCGGTTCGACTCCTGCAAGGGATGGTGGGCTGTGCCCCCTGCAACTAGCAATGGCAACTGGACCTGGAGCTGAGCTGCGCCCTCCATGACTAAGACTGAAAAGACAACAACTTGAAGCTGAATGGCACCCTCCACAACTAAGATTGAAAGGACAACAACTCGACTTGGAAAAAAGTCCTGGAAGTACACACTGTTCCCCAATAAAAGTCCTGTTCCCATTCCCCAATAAAATCTGTAAAAAACAAACAAACAAACAAACAAAAAAACTATAAATTGAACAAATCCCTATTGAAATCCAAGCAGATTTTTTTTTTCAGGCATTGACAAGCATATTCTAAATCCTATGTGGAAATGCAAACACCTAGAATAGTTAAAGCAACTTATAAAAAGAGGAATGAAGTTGAAAGACTTTCATTTTTCACTTTCAAAACATTATTAAAGTTAGAATGATTAAGACAGTGCGGTACTGGCATAAGTTAGATATATCTATATATCTATATATCTATATATATCTATATCTATATCTATATCTATATATATGTTTATATATATGTATATGTGTATATATACATATACATATACATATACATATACATACATATATATGTGTGTGTGTGTGTGTGTGTGTGTAGAATAGAATTGAGAGTACAGAAATAAATCCTTATAGTCAATTGTTTTTTAATAAACTTGCCAAAGAAATTCCGTGGGGATAGTTTAGCCTGTTCAACAAATATTGTACGAATTAATGGATATCTATATGAAAAAAGAGGAATTTATACCCTCAACTTACACCAGTTACAAAAATTAACTCAAAATTAGTCATAGACTTAGTATAGGTTCTAAAACAATAAAACACTTAGAAGAAATCATAGAAGAAAGTCTTTGAGGCTTTTGTTAGGCTCGGCCAGAGGAATGAGTCCTGGGAGACCAAGATTGGCCTATTACATTTATTTGGTGTGTTTGAGCTGCGGGAGGTCAGGCTAGAGCAGAGGGAAAAGATCATACCTCTCTGAGCAAAAGGGGTGTGGACTTTTATAGGAGGGAGTAAAGGAGGCTGTTCCCCTTTGAATGCTTCAGGGCGTTTTTCATTGACAAAGGGTTTCAGGGCATGACAAAGCCCTCCAGATCCACACCCTGGCCCCAGGTTGCCATCTGGATCCCCATACCCTCCTAGGCCAGCTGATCACAGGCCCCTAGGAGATTAAGTAAGACAAGATGGCTTTTAAGGTAAGGTTTCTGCTCCTGGCCTAAATATGGCATACCAGCTTTGGAATAAGCAAACATTATTACTATTTTTTTGATACTACACCAAAAGCCAGCTCATAAAAGAATAAGTGATAAATTAGATCCCATCAAAATTAAAATTTTTGCCCTTCAAAATACAACATTAAAAAATAAAATACAAGCACTAAACAAGGAGGAAATACTTGCTAATACATGTTTGATAAAGGACTTGTATGATATGAACAGACATTCCAACAAAGGTAATATATGAATGGCTAGTAACCAAATGTGAAATATGCAACATCATTAGTCATTAAGGAATTGCTAATTAAAACCACAAGAAATACCATTTAAAACCCAATAGAATGTCCATAGTTAATGACAAGCAATAAAACATGTTGGCAGAGATGTGGAGAAATGGGAATCATTATATTAGGTTGGTGCAAAAGTAATTGTGGTGTTTGCAATTGTTTCTAACTTTTTAAACTGCAATAACTTTTGCACCAACCTAATACAATGCTGGTGGGAATGTAAAATGATGCAGCCACTTTACAAAGTACTTACTCAATGGAAATGAAAACATATGTGCACACAAAGACTTGCACATAAATGTTCATAGCAACATTACTCATAATAGTAAAAAACTGGACTCAACCTAAATGACAATCCACTGCTGAATGAATAGGCAAAATATGGTCTCCATATAATGGAATACAATTCATCAATGAAAAGGAATGAAATCGTGACACATGCTATATCATGGGTGAACCTCAAAAACGTTATGCTAAGTGAAATAATCTAGACACGAGACCATATTTGTATGATTCTATTTATATGCGATGTTTCAAAAGGCAAATTTATAAGAATCAGAAAGTAGATTAGTGGTTTCCTGGGACTGGAAGTAGAATGAGGCTTCACTCTAAGTGGGCGTGAGGGATCTTCATAGGGCGAGGTGACAATATTCTAAAACTGACTCATGATGATGGTTGCACCATTTAGTAAAGTTATTAAACGCCATTGATTTGTAAATTTGAAATAGATGAATTTTATGGTGCATAAAATATACCTCAATAAAACTGTTAAAAAATGTGAAGAACTCCATCTTGAGCTGCATGAATTTGCTCTCTGGCTGGTGTCTAGGATAATTAGGCTCGACTTCCATACCTATTAGAATCCAGTTAGTTTGGTCAAGTTTTATAATATACAAATGATGCCCAACTTATGACAGTTCAATTTATGATTTTTTAATTTTACAATGGTGAAAGCGATTTACAGTCAGTAGAATCCATACTTTGAATTGTGAATGTTGATCTTCTCCCAGGGTAGCAACATGCAGTGAGACACTCTCTCGTGATACTGCACAGCAGCAGCAAGTGCAAGCTCCCTGTCAACCATGTGATCACGCGGGTGAACAACCAATAGTCTACAGTGTGCTATGTTGCCAGCGTTTTTTGGATATTGTGTTTTTGCATCCTATCATGTCTGCTAAATGCCCATCTGTGTCTCTTGCTTCTGGTAAGAAGAAGAAGAAGAGGAAGGCAGTTACTCTTGAAATGAAACTCTAGATAATTGCCAAACTGTGGTCTAATGTAAGTGTTCTGAACATGTATAAGGTAGGCAAGGCTAAGCTATGATGCTCGGTAGGTTATGTGTAATAAATGCATTTTCTTTTTTTTTTCTTGTTACTTTTTTTAAAATTAAAATTTATTGGGATGACAATTGTTAGTAAAATTACATGTGTTTCAAGTGTACAATTCTATAATACATCTATATGTATATCACATTGTGTGCTTACCACCCAGAGTCAATTCTCCTTCCATCACTATATATTTGATCTGTTTTACCCTCATCTACCACCCCCCTCCTCCCTTACCTTCTGGTAACCACTAAGCTATTGTCTGTGTCTATGAGTTTTTGTTCCTTTAAACAAATGCATTTTCGATTTACAATATTTTCAATTTACTATGGGGTTATCAGGATATGATCCCATCATAAGTCAAGGAGCATCTGTATAGTTATTCTGATTTGCTAAAGAGTAACCTAATACTATATAAGAGAGAAGATTGGTTGCTTCAGAATTCTGGTCAAATGGCTTCAACTTACTGATGAATGTTGTCAATTAAAGAAGGAAAAAACAAGACATTTCAGTTTTCTCTAGCGGCCTAGACTTAAATATGAATTTGTATAACATTATTTCAGTTAGCTGATTTCTATTCTGTCTTTCTTTAAAGTACTTGAGAATTTAAAATAAACTTTAGTTATTTATAAGACGAGTAGCTTTACAATACTATCTAAATTGATCCCTTAGGAGGGAACCCAAGGACCATAATACATTGTTCTCATTCACATAAAACTCAGCCTCAAGCTAATGAACAAAGTCATTCTTATTAAAAGGAGATTTGGGACAATTTGTCACTCCAGAAAATTTACTGAAAAAAAAAAAAAAGCATGTTTAAGATCAATTGAAAAATTCTGACAATCTTTAGGAACAATACAGCCTGCTATCTTTTGTTTTTAGTACAGTAAGTGAAAACAGTAACATTTCGGTTCTGCATAATGTTCTTTTAAAGCTATATAGTCTGTACCAGATATCAACTTGTTAATTACTTATGAAGGTTGAATAACAATGATGAATTTTCCAAGTGACTTTTCCTAAACCCAGGAAAACTGTGATTGCTTTATATATCATATTTTCAAACTAAGTTTCATAGAGAGAATCTCTGGAGAACAATACATTTCACTGGCTAGAAAACAAAAGTGATGGAAAGAAATCATCCAATTGCATATCAAATAAAAATAAAGCGAGGAAAAAATATTGTGTAACACACATTAAAATGCATTGGACATGTAAAACATTGTTGGAAAAATATCTTGAGAGAGATGTTAGCATTCTTTTCAAAACTCTTCTGTGTTTTTGATGCACACTTATGTGACTCAGTGGTAGCCATGCTTGAATAGCTGTCAAGCTGCCAATAATTACTGGGTTACTAGGATTTTAGCATGCTCTTGGGATTAGAAAGGGCCAGTAGGACACTCAGTTGCAGATAAGAGACTGCTGAGACACCAAAGCTAAGAAGGATGTGCCACAGAAGAGCTTTATAGCTATTGTGAAGTGTATAAAGAATCTTTCAACAATTCCTTATTATGAAAGATCTGCTTGACTTCCTCCCAAGCCCCTAGTGCCAGAATCCAACAGCCTGGAACCCTCTGAAAGCATCTGCCAGAAATTACATCAGATTCTACCCAGAGAATGCTGAAACATATGAACAGTGCATTTCAGTAACCAAGAGACAACATAGAGGAAGGACATAAATATAAATTTAGTAGCTATATGAAAGAAAATATCCCTGCATATCTTCTCAGCTGAGGAAGAAGAGAAGTGTAAGAGACTTTTATTGTTTCTTTATTTATAGCATTTGGTTATGAAACCTTGAATTTGATCAAAGTAGCCAATGTACAAATATAATTGAAAGGGAAGTCAATCCAGCAGAAAAGTAGTAGATTAATATAAGGCAACTTGGAGTAGGTGTATATTGGGGTGGGTTTTTAATTCCCAAAAGTGTGGAGAGGAGTAAGATGTGCAGTTTTCCACTATATACAGGATTGGTTAGATGCATTTCTCTTTTCTGGAAAACATTTTCTAGGTTTTGTTTTGATTTGTTTTGTTTTCACTACTTGAAAAAATATTATTGTGAGAAAACAATGTATTATTTTCTGTGCTGCACTGTTCCACTCCCTTGGAACCCTCACCCTAATTTCCCCATCCCGGAAGCTACCTGAGACCTTGCTACCTTCCAGTTTCATGACAAGTAAAGTGGATGATTCATCCTCTTTGTCTTCCTAAAAATCTTAGGTAGCACATTGTTTCAATGGGATGTTGATTTAATTGTTGAACATTTATGCGTTTGGTAAGCTCTTTCCCTAGGTATTGGTGTTCTCTTTGCTCAAGTAACATGATCTACACTCGAGTACACAAGTCAAATTCTTGTATGCCTCCCTGAGATTGTTTCTTTCCCTAGAGTCTTATTTATTCTCTCCAGGGAAATTGATCCCTTATTTCACTGCTCTTAGCACTATCAGCAGTGGCTCTGGCAGGTGTGTGGCAGGTGGTCATTCTAATGTCTGCTAGTTCCAATTGTCACCAGCTGCAGTAAGCAGGACCCAACTGCATCCACAGCTGGTATATACCAAATTCACCACAACGAATATTTATATTATTTATACATTTATATGTATATGTGTATTATCTGTATATAATCCAGATATATAATAATTAGCTTTGTGTCAATTTCAGTATAATAGAAGAGTTTCTTAGAAATTCTGCACTATGTTTTCTGTGACAGCTACATGTCTACCATTTTAGGAGAGACACACATTTTTATCTTTTCTGTAAGACATTGATCTAGGTGGCAGAGTCTAATTTTGTAGCAACTGGGCTTCCTCTCCCCAAAGAAGCCGCTCTGACTGACCTCTTTGCGGTATGTTCTGGATCAGTGTTCACAGGGAACACGTTTCCCAGCTGCCCTCCTTTTCTCACCAAAATGACATCAACTGTTAGATAAATGCGTCAGTGGAAATTATGGTGGTTTAGCAGAAACCTCAGGAAATTCCTCCCATGAATATAAAATAAGATTGGTGGAAGCCCAAACCTCTATTTCTTAATAGAAACAGGAATCATTTGTCAATAACTACTATTTGATGCTTTGTAAATTGTGGGCATTAAAAAGGGCAAACATTCTCAGAAGCTTTTTTCCTAACGATATGGCAGAAATCTTTGTGATGAAAGACAAGGGCTGACGAAACTGAGGAATTCAAGTTTCTAATTTAACACAAGCATGTTGGCTTATATGGAACAATTTTGCAAATAGCATACTTTTCAATTTGCCAACACTTATGTGATTAATTCTAGAAAGATTTATTCTTTTCAGAAGCTGGCTTTTCTACGATGACTCAAACAAGGGTAAAAATGAGCTAGAAGAACTTCAGTTGTAAATATGTGAAGAAGATAACTAGTATAGTAACATGTTCTCTTTGGAAAGAAAAAAAGGCATTCCTCAGAGAGATAATGGACATAATACACATAGAAGATAATCCTACTAATAACTACAGGAGTTGAAACACTGGCAGAAAAAAGACAGTAATTACGTTTGACTATGCAAGCAGTTCCTTTCTTTGATCACAGGAGAGCACTGTTCATCTATGAAACATTTTGTTTTAAGGAAGTAACTAGAGTCTTTGTGATGCAGAAGAAGTTAGATATGGCAAATTATATAGCCCTTATTATTGAGTAATAGATGTAAAAAAGAAACACATCTATTTCATAGAAAAAAATGGATATATCTGTACAGGATTTTATAAGCTGTCAGTGGGCTTGTCTGGAAATCAGTTATCAAAGATGCACGTATATTAATCTTTCTAGTGCAAAGATATGACTGAAAATCCTCAGTAATATGCAAGATGTATTCCTATGAGAAAGAGAAGTCATTGACATCATGTTTTGTCATTTAAATGTTTCATTTAGGAACTTATCTCAACTAAGCTCAAACCAGTAACACTTAACACAAATATTTAGTAAACACAAGTACCCCAAACAACCTATGAACAGTCCCTGTGGATGTGTATGTATGTTTCTCAGTCAAGTAACATCATGATATTACATTTCAAACTATTTTGTTTTCCTTTGTAGGAATCAGGAGGATTTAGCAAAAGATGTGATTATTGCTTATGAGGACTTTTCACAGAACTTTGGTCATTTCTTATACGATCCATGAACAAGGAATGTTATCTTGAGGATTATTTGCATCAATTATTTAAGAAAACTGTAGTATTTCTAATTCATTTAATTTGCAGATGGCAATGCAAGCAGGGGTTTACTGTTTATCATATCAAACATTTTAGATAGAAGTTAATTGGGAGAGTACAAACTGTTTTTATTTATCACTCTCTGAAGTTAAATCTAAATTTATCTTTCATGATTAGAAGCTTCCAGCCACATAATCAGGAGATGGCCGGGAGAGTAGCTTGAGGTTACAAATCCATTTTACCTTTTTCTCTCAACCTATGTTCCCCTCTCTCTCCTCACTTCTTTCTCCACCCTAGATTTCCAGCTTTCATGGCCACGAAATTGTTCTTTTTTTTTTCTTTTTAATGTACCTATATTTAAAATAGCCATTGATATTTATTGATACAGCAATTGAGGAGATGAGAGTCCAAACCTTTCCCTCTCTGTATCTATCCAGGAGTATGTGAGCGAGGAGTGTTCCTGAGAATTCTCTGGCATACACCATTGCTCATAAAGAAACATTATCTAAGCAGTTAGACAAGATTAAGCTCTCTGCTAATTTGGAATGATCACTGCTGAAGTCCCCTGTTTTCTGGTCTCCCTTGACCATTTAAACAAATACATAGTACCAGGCAGTGAGCTTTAAGTTCCTTCGAGATTAATTTTCCTTAAATATTTTATTAGCAGAATCCTACATATTTGTAAACCTGGAAGAGCCTAGAGTGTTAATTTAAAAAAATAATAATAATACAGATGTCTCATCCTGGGTAGATATAGCCTGAAAGCAGTTGATAAAGAACATCTGCTGAAAACATTTTATATAGCATAGAATAAATTAGGCTTCACCTTCATATAAAACCACCTGGAAGCAAAGTAGAAAATAAAAATCCTTAAGTAACTTAGACCACTTTTTATGGAAAAAGAAATATTATACTTTTTTATTTGGACATCACTGATCATTAATTTCTAGTTGTGCCTTCCACCAAATACCGTCGTCATACTGTGGATTTATTTTTATTTTCAAAGGGCAATGATCAGTACACTAATTTGTATATCCTCAAATTTTTGAAGATGCCTAAGATTTCAAATTTTTTAGCCGTAAAATGCAAATCTGAAGAATATTGAAAGCTATTTCGTGAAAAAGTAATGTGTTTTTGACGAAAAATTTCAGCATCATGGTATTAGACATAAAGGAAACTAAGAAATTTATTTAAGTAGGTGGATTGTTACTCAGATCTAAAAACATGCCTTTCTTGGTATGATGTAAGCAATATATATCCAGGTAAAATTAAAGTGACGGATCTTTTTTCATTTATTTTTCCACTTTCACTTTGTTATGATTTTTAAAACATGTGGGTTGAAATATTCTCCTATATGGGGTATTTAATCAGACAGGAGATGAGATATAGAGTCAAATCTGCTTTTTCTTCATGTGAGGAAAATTCTCATAAGACATTTTGTATTTAACTTTTGATTAAGACCTTTTAGAGAGTATTTTCTAAGATACCGACTTCCCTTTTTATCTTTTTCTTACATATGATATCTGATATCAGTAATTTTGGGTCTTGTTTTATTTTCTATTCTTAAATGCTCAATATGAGATGTACTTGAAGTGTCATACGAAGTGGCATTTTACATTTTCTGTCTAATTTGTAAGTGTTTTAAATCCTGAGAAATTAAAAGCTCACAAAATGGATTGAGGAACACAGACAGGGTTCCTAAATAGAGCCAAAAACAGTTTTTCTGTGTGACAAGCAGGGTTTTGAGTTGTTTAAAAAAACAAACAAAGAAAAGCAAACAAACAAACCCTCTGGATGATTTAAGTACAAAAATTTTTTATTAAGAGAATAGTGGTATAGGATCAATAGGAAGGATGGAGACCTAGATTGAGTACTATGCAGCGAGAAAATATATGCCCCAGAAATGGTATGGGGTAGTCACCCTGGGGCCATGATTGAGTATTAGTCAAGGAAGCTTGTGCCATCAACACCATTAGCTCCAGACCCGGATAATATCACTACCTTTAGGTATTCCACCACCCCTTTGTTTCACTCTCTTTTGCTTCAAAGTTTGGGTGATAGCACTTGATTGATGGGCTTAGGTCATGTGCTTACTAACTATGTGCATGGGAACTTCAGACGTGTGGGGGGCAGTGGGGCAGGGGTTGCAAACTTTGGAAGGGGACATGAATGACATAGAGACATGTACTCCCAAACACTTGCTTCTTTTCATAATCGCCATCTGTGATGGGATGTTGGTTGTTATGGTCGGATCAAGTTAGGGTAATTGCATAAAGTATTATCATATGAAATCTCTCCTTTGGGGACTAGCATTATAAAAATGCACTACCATGTTAAATTATTTTTGAAGAAAATAATTATTAATTAAATACATTACAACCTTCTGGATCCCTTAATGATAGTGAAATATAATACAATTATAATTCTAAGAATAAGGCAAACAAAAAAAATAAAAAGAAACACGGAAACAAAAAAGTGAAGAGTTTCTAGACTATAAATGGGGTTTATAGGTTATGGCAAAGGCTGACTACTATGACAAAGAATGTACACTTTAAAGATAAACATGTATCTTATGTTCCAAGTTTTGCTAAAGAGGACAACTTTTTTCTGTATTCAGTGAATTGACTCTGTTGAAGAAGTTTCTGTTTTTAAGATATCAATGGAGTTACTTTCCCTTTGAAGTTGTTCAGTGATATGCTTTAAGTATACTTTCAAAGCACTTTGTAATACTAGAGTCTTATTCTCTCTTCACAAGAAGTGTAGGTAGGAGGAAAAGCATAGGAGAGTTCTGGAATCTTCACAAAGTCTTGTCTACTTCCAAAGTAGAGTCTGAAGTTGCCAGGCCACTGGTCTCAGTGAAGGAGCTGGGTCTCTGCTGCTTTTCTCCCATTAGGAGGACATCTTCAAAGTCCCACTTGCTCTACTCTTTCCTTATCTTCCTTCTTTCCTTCCTCCCTTCTTCCAATTCTCTCTCTCTCTCCCTCCCTCCCTCCCTTCTTTCCATATATATTTATTTCTCTTATAAAGGCCAAATATGACTATGAGCCATTCCTGGCAACTGTATTATGTAGTGGAAAGGCTCATGGCACAGAGACCTGGCTTCAAATCATGTTTCTGAGCAACTTGAAACAAATTGCTTTATATTTTTTGTCTGTAACATGTGAGAAACATACACTCATTTTTGAAAGAATGTATGTAAACTGCCTGACAGGTAACAGCCACTCTGAAAACGGTGGCTATTGGTACTATTATTTTTCTTTCAGTGTTTAGAACTTTTAGATTATTTGTTGAAGTGTTTCAAAGTAATTATCACAGGTTACCATCTTGAACACAGGAATGAGTGTGCTTTTAGAACTCTTGTAATAGATCACCCATGAGCATCAGTCTTAAGGGCTTAACATGCTCATATAATCAGGAGACTGTGATGGCCTGGGCCGTCTCCTGTCCTTGGGGATTCTGTACTCATAGATGTAGCAGAGTGCATCTTGTGCTTAGGCCTCCAGAAGCAGCTCCTTTTGAAAATGATCAGACTTTTTTTGGGAGAGTATATGATGGTGTAACCTCATACTATTGCTGCAAGACGGAGCCTTTCATGACATTTCTTGTCTATTTAAACTACATCTAAGTAACATTTATCATGTCGTCCAGAATGCTTTTCCTAGATAGAAAAATCCCCATGAGTTAATGGAGGATCCTTTTGAAAATCTTTATAAATGGTTCCACATTAGTATTCCTGTGGACCTTGTCAGCTGCTGCTTGGTAACGCTGAAATACAGTGGGATATATTTTACTGATCATGTTATAGAGGTGACTGTCTAACTTCTGCTTCATTTGGGAGGGCTGGTAGCAGTCTGAACCATGCCATGAATCACTAGAGCAGTGACTGATAATAGAGCTTCTATTTTAGATTCCATTTTGCAGTAATGAATTTGACCTCTTGGATTCTCTCACAAAATACGTGCAGTTCAGCTGCGTCAAGAAAAATGCATTTTAGGGACTGTACTGCATGGTTAACATAGACCAACCACCCATTCATAGTACTGTTTTAAAGCCTTTCTTACAGGTTTTCATTGCAGATTACATTTTTAGAAAATGGAGAATAAGCGTATGACGCTCACTTCAAAGGACCTCTCAAAGCTTCCATTATCTACTTGCGATGTGCAGACATCATTTGGCCTTTCTCCAGCGTGTCTCGTTTAAATTGACATTCAAATGGTTTTGGACACCTTTAAATACAGAATTAGAAACTCTTAAAACACACCAGAACTATTTAGAAATAATATTTCTTGTAAGGATAAAATTAAAAGTCAGGGAAAAGAAAACGAATATAAATTTCAGTTAAGATTTACTTATCTTTCCCTGAAGTTGAGTCATGTAGAGGAAATATATGAAGCAGTAGGAAAATAACAGGTAACTAGTATCCAAATACTAGTGCCGCTGAGTCATATATATTGGTAAGGTCTTGCCATGTGCTAGACATTCTTAAAGCGTGTTCTAAACTGAAAAATATATAATGGAGTGGTCTATCTTTCATACCTTTGGAACTTGTATTTTCATTCACAACAGTGTTTTCTATTATAATGTCTCATTTATGAAGGTGTTTGAATTAAATTGCTATTCTAGACTAGGAGGATATGGACTATATTCCATTTATTTCTGGATTCACTTCTTGTAATGGACTTCATTTAGACTCATTTTCACCTGATGGTACATGTAAGGATGAGCTCACTCTTATGGATTCAGTGAATAAACATATGTCGATTTAATCACGAAAGAAAAGTACACCTGAAAAAAAGAAAGACATTTCTCTTTCTTATTGAACGGGGTCCAATGGTTTCTTGAATAACAGCCTACTACTCCCACAATAGATTCAACTTCTTATCATCCTGAGATCAAAACTGAATTCTTCTTTAATATGACTACTAGTTCATCTGTGGCTATTGTGACAGGAACACTTTTGCGTTCACTTCTTACAAGACATTAGACAATCCTTCCAGAGGCATCCAGTTTGTTTCTCTGACATCTTGGTATTATGTCTATGGAAAGAGATGTGCTGGCAGTGAATTTTCTCTGTGGAACAGTGCTAGTGCTGGATGACCTTCCACTAGAGTTACTCTGTGGTCAAAGCTTTGGAGAGCTCTTTTAAAGAATTGTAACATCACCTGGTGTGTGTGTGTGTGTGTGTGTGTGTGTGTATAGCACACAAATATACGTATATGACATATATACATTTATAGAATACACACACAACCATAAACATGTGTCATGCATGTATAAATGCTTGCACACAAATATATGCATATTTTTATACATAATGTATGTATGTATCTGCACACAGATATATGAGTGTACGTACATATACACACACTTATTGTATATCAGGTTGGTGCAAAAGTAACTGCAGTTTTTGCAATTATTTTTAATTACTTTTAAACCACAATTACTTTTGCACCAACCTAATATAATATATTTTCAGGTAGACACACAATTTTTAGGGGAATTCAGTGTTAGCAAGGGCTGCAGTGTGGAATTACCAACATGTGATGATTTCAACTAGGCTTAGGTAATATTTTACTCTTAATCAAATTATGTTCTCTAGAATAAGATAGTGTCTAACTGTACCATTCTGTATTTAAAGCAATTATTCTTCTAGATACATATTCTCCTTAAAAATCTATGATAATAATAGTATTAACTAAAATTTGTTGTACTTCTACTACATTCCAACCAGTATGCTAGGTGTGTCACATAAACTATATGAAATCCTCACAATCATTTCACTAAGTAGATAATGTTATTGACATTCTAAAGTTGTAGAAAACTGAGGTCTAGATAACTTGAATGACATGTACAGAATAACTCAGGTAGCAATTTGTGGATGCATGATTAAGACCCAGGTACGTCTGGTTGTAGAAACGATGTTCTTTTTACTACTCTAGAATTTGTCATTTATCATTACATTTTTAATGTTGTATTGTTTGGTCAGATCTCTTTTCTCTATGGGAGCTGGATGAGTGGAAAAAATAAATTTCTGAGATTAATTTAGTACAGCTGCTATATAATTCACATCATTAGAGCAAAAATAATTCCAGTAGCTATAACACATGCCTGTGGATGAATAAATTATTATGTTAAGGGTATTTATTGACTATCTGGCAAAGGAATAATACTGACTACTGAAGAGCTCTAAATGATCTTCCACTTGCTTCATTTTCTCCCTTATTTCAACTATCTGAGAATTGTGAGGGAACATCCTTGTTGATGTGAATAGAAGAGTTGCTATAGTAACATTTGAGCACATTATAAAGGCAGCATCCTAACTAACCTTTATCTTTATTGTCGTATTCCCTGCGACAGACAGATGAGGGTTGTGGGAAGTGAGGAGGGCAGCGCAGGGTTAAGAAAAGACAGTAGCCATGAATAGAGTGAAGTGGGGCCAAGGGAATGCAGCCTCAAGGACTGAGCAGCCTAATCAGGTCAACACATTAGCTTTTATTAGTTAGGTGGGGAGGTAAAGGAGATAAAGCTTGTCAATCTCCAGATCTGTGAATTTTATACATTATAATAGGAAACTGATTTAAGCCAATCACCCTTGCCTGCAGGCAGCTGAACCGTAAGTCTCAGGATGTCTGTACTTCCCCAAGGGACAAAACCTATATGCATATGAATAGATGGAAAGCACACCAGTGAATCTCTTCTCTTGCAGGTTTTGGGAAGGAATGCAGCCACAGAGGCAGAGGCTCTCCTTAGCCTGGAGAAGGTGGGGGGCTGTTCCCACCTCTATGAACCCCGTGGGTTCTCCTGTTGGTCCCACTGGACTGTGCCTGGTTTGAGTTGTTCCCCCCCACCCCATGGGGAATCTTACTCATGATTACCAGCCATATTTTTGGGGCCAAACAGGGAGACATAAGGTGCAAGCACAAAGGTGAAGCAAAGTCCCTGAAAGGATCCGTCTCACAGACTCTCTTTTCTTTCGGGGCAGGTACCAGGAGACAGACAGGTAGGCTGCTGCGTTATAAGTTATAAGAGTTATGTGTCATTCATGCCTTCAAGGTGTTTGACTACATTATGACGTGAGAAGAGTTTGACTTTGAAATTATAGGTTCTTACGAACAATTTCTATGTTTTGGGAAAACAAGAAATGATGACTTCATTTTTAGTTTAGGATTAGAAAGTGGGACTAACTATGACATTAATGCAATTTTATATGCCCTAAGAATTAGCATGTGAATAGAATTTTTCTTTTTCAATTTTCCCACTTGAATTTACTAAACATTGCCTTTTCCCACTCTTCAACAGTATCATACAAAAGTCAAGTGGAGAATTGAATTTTGAGCTTTATAATTCAAGCAAAACAAATGCATTTTCCCTCTTATCTACATATTTAAAAAAATCTGTCCTTCATTGCATTTTGATTGTGTATAGTAGATAGGCTATATAGTTAAATACAAAAAAATTAGTTGATCTTTTATAAATCCACCTCTTTCCAGAGAATTTCCCAGATTATATACTAATGAATGCTTGTTCATCAGGACTGTATCATCTAAACACACAAGCACATGTAAGACCTAATAGTGAGCAGTTGGCTTTTTGTCTCCCCAAAATGAGAGGACAATTTCTCCTGTCTCTGGGCCATGAGTTATCATCTGCCTTCTGCATAGAGTACCCTGATCATTCTACCTCACTTTTCAGCTTTATCCTTCAAATATCATCTTGAGTACAAACTTTTTAGGCAGCCGTACCATTCAACTGTATTTCTTCACCTATGTTACATTCATACATTACTTGCTATCTCTAATATTCATTTTGGACCTGTATGCTTTTAAGTCTTGGATATATCAGATTGTAGAGATACTAGACCAAAGACTCAAAATCAGTTGGGAGAGACTTGTCTGAGCTATACTAGAAGAATCATTTTCATTAGTGAGATCTCTACACTGTTGCTTCCATTCTAGTGCATGTGCAAGATTTAAACTCAGATTCCCTTTGTTAATGTAAATCAGGTTGAATAACCTTAAGTGCAAGTCTCTTGTTCTTGATTCCTTCTGAAGAAATCTCTGGTTGGGACTAGATCCTAACTCTGACTGTTTATTCTAATTTTCTGAGGGATCAGGCCACTTACCAATCTCATTTCCCAGTATTGGACACAGGACCCAGGAGAGATAAGCTGGCAAGAGCCACAACAGGCCATTTCATGGCATCACTGCTTGGATTAGGGACATGAAACCCTGGGCATTGTATTTGCCAAATAAAGGTAACTTACTGGCCCTAGGATGAGAATGGGAACCAGTCAGTATACCTAAATAGAATACAGACAGTAGATATCAAGCAGAAACCCATCCACAGGGGGTGCCTTAGTCAAGGGATTCAGCATAAGAAGGAAAAACACCACACTGGCAATACTTTGTATGGTCAATGGTCAACATAGGGCACACACTGATTTTCCTATCAGCTGAATAGAAGAGAGAATTGAAATAATATTTCAGGGATTCAGAGGGACACTTAGGCATCATGTTGCTGAATATTATATACCTATATGTGGAGATGATCATTTTTGATTACTCACTCTCTCTGATTATCAATGGTAAGAGAACCAGAAAGAACTAAGTCAAAGAAAGTGACTTTCTGGGGAACTGAGGACTCCAGAGCTAGTAGAAAAGAGGTAAGTATGACATAGATGTTACCTATTTGACTGATTAATACTAACTTTTTATTTATAGTGGAGTTTCGATGTCTATCTTTTTCATATTTGTATATACTTGGTTATACTTTACTTATGGTCACAATAATTTTTTTTTTTTGTATTATATTGTAAACTTTTATTATACAAATGACTTTAATTTATGCTAACCCCAGAGCTCTATGCATGGAAACATTTAGGATTATTTTGTGGGGATGATATAAGTATAATCAATTTTCAATTGTTCAGAAACCATTAGATATTTTTCCTTGTGCCTAACAGTTGGTTATTTCCCCAAACTTTTTAAAAGAGTATGTTCATGTAATTTATATAACATTTTTCATAATTATATTTTATGAGTTCCTAAAGATTCATAATTTTCAAAGTTGTCATTGATTGAAATAGTGCTGGCCTGATGATTATTTGATACCACTAAATTTTGGAAGTAAAATTCCCTAAAACTCTTCGATGATTCCTGTAAAATACTGTTTCTTTAAAATATTCGTTAAATAAATAAATAAATAAATAAATAAATAAAATATTATTTAACAAATAAATACACATATAATTATTCTTGTGATGGATACTGCCATTTCTTTGTTTTTTTTTTTAATCCAGCATAGTTACATTTTTAAAAAATATCACACATAAACATACACACTCATTTTTAATGGAATAATCTGGGGTTGGGTAGAATCATCTTTCTTAAAAAAAATAAATCTGAATCAAATTTAAAAACAGCACTTGGCAAATAATTATTAATAACAGTAACTGGAAATAAGGAGATATTTTATTTGGTGGCTCTTTTGAGAGTCACTACAGTGTTAGATAGCAAAGAACAATTACATGCATCTGGGAGTCAACAAACATATGGTATGATTAGGCAAGTTCCAAAGTTACTATTTATTTTGTTTTTCCTTTTTTTTCCCTTATTTCCTTTACTTGTTCCCTTCCTTCTTCCCTTTTCTTCCTTCCTTCCTCCCTTCCTCCCTTCCATTTTTCTTGAGTTTACTTTAATGGTAAACATTAGTTTATTTATTAATATTCTTGCATGTGAGAAAGTTTGGAAATAATGGTCCCAAAGGCACATTTTTTTTCTTCAAGGTTAGTGGAAAAAGAAATGACTCCCCCCCCCCCATGAATCAGAGATAAAGTATTTGCTGGAAACCATAAACTTGTCCTCCACTTTCCCCCAGTTAAATCAAATCTCATACAATTGTCAACCTCTATTCCTTCAATTACATGGAAATAAAGAATAAGGTTCGCTATTGCTTATTCATCTTACATAAATGAAACTTTGTAACTTTTGAACAACTCCTCATATCCCCTGCCCCAGCCTCTGGCAACCTATTGTATGCTTTGCTTCTATGAGTTTGACTATTTTAGATGTCTTATATAAGTAGAATCATGCAATATTTGTCCTGTAACTAGCTTATTTCACTTAGCATAATGTCCTCCAAGTTCATTAATGTTGTCCAAATGCAAGGATTTCCTTCTTTCTCATTTCTGAATAATATTCCACTGTATGTATATACCCCATTTCCTTTATTCATTTATTTGTCAATATACATTTGTGTTCCTTCTATATCTTGGCTATTGTTAATAATGCTACAATCAACATTGGAGTACAGATATTTCTTCAAGATCCTAATTTTAATTTTCTTGGATGCATACCCAGAAGTGGATGGCTGGGTTATATGGTAGTCCTATTTTTAATTTTGTAGGGAACCTCCATACTGTTTTCAATAGTTGCTGCATCATTTTACATTCTCACCAATCTTATATAAGGTTGCAATTTCTACACATCCTCACCAATAATTTTTACCTTTTTTTTTTTCCTTGGTAATAGCTATTTTAACTGGTCTGAGGTGGTATCTCATTCTGATTTTGATTTGCATTTTCTTGATGATTAATAATTTTGAGCACTTTTTTGAATAGCTGTTGGCGATTAGTATGTCTTCTTTGGAGAAATGTCTGTTCAAGCCGTTTACCCATTTTTCGTTGGATTATTTGTTTTGTTGTTGTTGAGTTGTAGGAGTTAGGTAAAAATGTGGTATTGTGCACTTCAAAATTTATTAGAAAGGTAGATCTCATGTTAAATGTTCTTACCACACAAAAAAGCAAAATAAAAAAAACATCTCAAAACAACAAGGGACACAAGAAAGTGTTGGAACATGTTGAATGAGTCTGTTTTCTTGATTGCAATGATGGTATAACAGGCATTTGTGTAAGCCCACATTTATCAAACTATACACATTAAATATGTGAGGTTATTTGTACATCAATTATAACTCAATAAAGCTGTTAAAAATGAATAAGGTTAATTAGTAAAGGACATTAAGATTAAATGAGCTTTGAAAATAAATCCAGTTAAACCTCATTAATTTGGAGTACACCAATTTGGAATGCTAGACAATTTTGTTAAAAAATGTGGTGTTCCTTAATTTTTTTTTTTTAAGGATAAATGATTAGTTCAGGATAATAATTGTGTGAATATGTTAAATATTCTTCCTTACAACTACATTTAAAACGTTTCATTCATAATTATTGCTTCTCTTCTTCATTCATAGCAATCCCCAATTAGTAACCACAATGATAACTAACAAACTTTACTGGATTGAATAATGTTCCCCCAAAACTTCTAACTGGAACCTCAGAATGTAACCATTTATGGAAATAGGCCCTTGTATATGTAATTAAGATGAGATTAAGTTAAGATAAAATGATATTAGAGAAGGGTGGACCCTTAATCTAATATGACTGATATCTTTATATGAAGAGGAAAAGAGCCACAGAGACACAGGGAGAATGCCATTCAATCATGGAGGTATTGACTGAAGCAATGACTCTACAAGGCAAGGAATACCAAAGCTTGCTAGCAATACCAGAAGCTAAGAGAAGGATGTGAAACAAATTCTTCTCTAGAGACTCATAGAAACAGAGAGTGGAACGGTCGTTGCAAGGGGCTGGGGATGGGGATGAGTGCAAACTTCCAGTTCCAAGATTTGAAAAAGTTCTGCAGATTTAATGTACAGTATCATGATTATAGTTAACAAGACTGTATTCTATACTTGAAAGTTGCTAAGAGAATAGATCTTACATGTTATTACCACAAAAGATAATGATGTCAGTTGATGGAGATGTTGGAATGTTACTGTGGTAATCATTTTACAATATCGAAGTGTATCAAAGCAACACACTGCACATCTTACAAATACTGAACGTTATATATCAATTACAGCTTAATGCAAGAATAAAAACAAACAAAGATGGACAAAATGGCGTCTCAGACCCTGATTAGTTCATTGTTGTTTATGGAAGACACATTTATCAATAAGTAAGGATAATAGCGTATGGTAAGGGCTAGCAAAGAGATAAGTACAGGCTTTTAAAAAGCCCAAAGAAGGAGATTCTTATTCATCCTTGCATGTGAGCAAAGGTTTGAAATGATATTTCAAATTAATCTTAAAGAATAATCAGTTGCTAGAAATAAAGGTGGACAGGAGAACAAGGAAGTAATTCAAATAGATGAAATAACATGCCCAGGGTCATAAGGACTCATTTTGGTGATTGAATAACATTTTATTATGACCACAGCCCACAGTAGAAGAATAGAATGATGGAATGAGATTAAAGCATTATCAGGGTACAGATCAGGGGAGGTCTTGTGTGACATACGAAAGAGTTAGAACTTTACCCCAAGAGTACTGGGGAGATGGTTAAGCATTTTAAGCATGTAACATCCTGCTCAGATTTGTCATTTAAATGAATTACCCTGGATGCAGGGTAGGTATTGGATTTGAAACAGGCTAGACAGAAAGCAGAAAAATTAGTTAAGAAACTGTTATAATAATTCATACTAGAGAAAACAGTAGCTTTAACTGAAATATTAGCAGCAGCGAGGATGAAGAGAGGTGGCTGTATTCACCTCATGTTGAGAAAACAGAATATTGAGAGTTTTATCATTGATTTAATTTGTGAAGGGTAGAGGTAGGTGAGAAAGGAGTCAGGCAAGCTCCTGGGTTCTGGTTTAAATATTAAGGATGTCATTAAGTTAAAGATTATATGAGGAAGAAGTTGTGACATGGTTCATTGTGATGACTTCTAACAGAAATATTATGCAGCTATTAAAAATAATGTTTATGAAAACTACATACTAATAAGATATTTATGTTACCAATTTAAAATAATTAGGATGTAAAATTTTACATGCACAGTGATTATGGCTAAGTAATATATGTAAATAAAAATAATACAGGGAAATAAAAAATACTAAAAGTGATTATATTAGAGCATATGGATTTTCATTTTTTGTGTCTATTTTATAATTGTTAAAATAATTAGATTATGTTGCTTTCATAATGAAAAATAGTCTAAGAATAAAGCATTTAAAAATAATTGATCAATCTAATATAGATCAAGGTAGTAATATAAATAACATTAAAATTAATAAGCCTAATTTTAAATGTCTATTACATGAAATATAATTCCTACCACTTTTATTGCATATTTTGATAAACTCAAGTTAATGACTTGTTGAGAATAGAGATGAAAAATCAGAGGCAAACCATGTCTTTAGGAAAGTTTTCCATTAATTATCTACACCAGCAACAACTGCCCAATGGCAATAACTAAAAAGATGGATGAAGATAATTAGGGCCCACTCATCTTTCATTGGTTAAAGAATTAAAGGACCTTTTCCTCCCATGGGCTGAAAATAAATGATCTATCAAAGAGTTCTTATAATGTTTATCATAAATATCCTGAAAAAATTCTTCTGGCTAAATTGGGATCAAGAAGTTAAAGTATTTTGGCTTACTTTTGTCTGCTCCTTCAAATTAAGACAAGTACCATTCCCTATGTATATACAACTGATCAAAATACTCTCCTTTATATTGTTACTTCAAATCCTATTAATCAGAAGCAACTTTTTTCTTTTCTTTTAAATGTCCACACATTTATTTTAAGATTTGCAGACCCTAAAGGTCTGTCACACTCATCTCTACTCTTGCAGTGCCGGCGTCAATCAATCCATAAATAAATGAACATGGCAGCACCCCAATAAACCTGGACACAAAATTAGATTTCATGTTTCATATTCCATAAGCTATTTTGATTTTTCCCCATTTAAAAAATGTGACCAGCACCTCAAAAATCATGCAAAAATGGTGGCAGGATGAACCAGTTTGCCAACCCCATTTCATGGAATTTGACAAAAAATTATTATACAATTCCAGGAGAGGTCTAGGTTTCTCTAAAATATAGGCCTAACTTGATATGTGCTAAAGAAGCTCAGACAATACTTTGCTTCCAACTGTATTCCTCTCTTTTTATTCTTTTGGTAATCTCTTCTAGAGTTAAGTACTCTATTTGCAGGGGATGAAATGTCTAAGGAATCCACTTCAAATATTGACTCTGCTGTCTTTCTCTTTACTTCAACTCAGAATTAAGACTTTTGATCCTTGTTTTTTACATTCCAGTCCCAGAAGTAGTTTTCACTGCAGAAGTTATCTGAACACAGCCTCATGCTTTATAGTAGTGGTCTGCAGCCAGGCTCTCTTTAGCTTCTCCAGGAACATTACACAGGATGGATTTAAATATGTACTAAACTAAGAGACAGTCTCTCAAATGCGTTTAAATGAATTTCATTTTTAGAGAACCTATGGGACATGGTTTTCTTAAGAACAGTGCTTCTGCTCCAAATAGATTAAGGTCAGAATAAATGAAGAGCTCAAGATAACATCAATCCCATTTCCCTAGTCCTGGTGTGTGGATGAAAAGCAGCAGCCAGTTAGGATAATAACAGATAATTTACCCAAATTGCCAAATTTGTTAACACTTTTTCCATTTCTGGACCATCCTTAAATAAAACCAGAAATGAGGGACACACCATACTTATGGTGGCCCAGCAGAGCAAACATGCTATATGGATTCATGTTTTCACCAAGAAAAACTGTTTTAGTTTTGTTTTTTTTATTAGCACGGATGTGCTTGATTCGTTCTGTAGCCCCTGATTTGTTCTGGTCTTGGTTCTTCAAGTTTCCCTTTGATTGATTTCATGCAATCTTTGATGTACTTCTTATAGGCTCCTTTTGTGAAGCTGGTTTCCTGCAAATGATGGTTCATGACAATACCAACACCAGTGACTACAGTGCTCTGGGTACCTTCGCTCTGGGTGCCTTCAGCAGAGGGATTTCCACCAATGAGAGAGTCATAAATGTTACCCTCTGTCCTACTGACCATCTTGCCCTCCATCTCCAGGCTTAGCCTGTTGGCAGTGTCCTGGATCTTGTAGATGTGGGAGAACATCTCATCATGGCTGATGAGGTCCCAGGAGAAGATCATGATGGTGACTGGAAGGAGACGAAGGCCTAGCTGGCTTAGCAGGAGCCAGGAGTTAGGAGTGAGCAGGAGACAGCCTGAGCGATGCTCAGTGGTGGGGGTAGTGGGGAGTGGGTGGAAAAGCCAAAAACATTTTCTTAAAGAGACTTAGTCTTTCACAAATCTACATTTTTGTAAATTCAGATTTTAACATATTCCTTTAAAGTAGACTACATGAAAATTACAATGCATTCAGAAGATGTATTACTCGGATGCTTTGTAAATGAATTAACAGCAGGATTTCTTTAAAAAAAAAACAAAAACAAAAAACAATTCGGACCAGACTTTGTTTTATCCTAAACATACATATTTCCTTGGGACTTCCTAGGAAAAGACCAAGTATAGGAAGGGATTTTACTTGAAGTTGACACACATTTTGCCTGATTCTGGATACACTTATGCTCCAGAAGTTTGAGAACTCCGGTTATAATAGGTAAAATGGTAATAGTAGATAACATTTAGAATTTTACCTCCACAAAAACTCTTGAGACGCTATTATCCTAATTTTAGAAACAGGGAAACAGAAGCCCAGAGAGGTTAAGTAAATCAATCCAGGTTACACAGCCAACAGAAACAGACAGAATTTGAAGCCAGTAAGTAGAGCTTTAGGATCTGCATTCTCAACAACTATATGATTCTTCTTTTGTAAAAATTATGTTTTCCTACTCAGGTTGACAAATTTTGCAGACTCATATGACAATGTGTGATGAATACAATTACTTTAATATATCAAACTGTTATGTTATCTTCAATATTGAATTATTTTGGGCAGAATGGTAAATGGTCAAAATTCACTATTTATGTTTATTTTTGGTACACATCATATACAAGGCCTTAAGAAATTATCAAACAACTTAGGGTAGTATTTTTGTTTGTTTGTTTTTCATCTAAAATACAGATAAGTGGGTCAAACAATTTAGATTGGTTTGAATTTCAAAGTAGTTTTCTTCTTCACATTGTATATACACACTCTTTACTACCTAAATTTATTCAAAGCTCTTATACATGAAATTGCACAATGCATAACACTCTCTTAGTGTGTCTTGCTTGACACCTTAAAGTTTATTTTTCAAAAATTTAGACATCTTATTCATCATGTATTTATACACAGAAAGTCTAATGACCCATTTTATGCATGGCATAATTTATCACTTTTCATATAGTATTTAGACCAGGATGCTATGTAGAGAATGATGACTGCATTGCCCTGAGGGTATCTGCCTTACTGTTGAAAGATACAATTCTGCTAAAATTCTCAGTCTCAATCAGTAGAAAAATATACAGGTTACACTTCATATAATAATTGTAAGTCATACTTTAATGTGCTTTAAAGTTAAACTTTAAAAATACAGATTCAAATAGTATTTTTAAGTATATGATGTGTTATTTTTAATTGTTCCTTTTATGAAGAATTCAGTAAGGTTCATAGCCATACTATGTGATACAAAAATAACAAATTGACAAAGATAATTTAATATGTTTTGATGATGTTGTTAGATAAGCCATTATTAAAAAACAATTTCACCTTTTGTAAAAACTACATTGAATTCAACTGAAAGATTTATATGTCTGTTGTGTTGAGATAGAACAAATCTTTCATGTAAGAGAATAGATGTCCACTAGTAAGATGCGAATTGAGAAGCACTGAGAAGGCCAAATGCTTAAAAATGATCTCTTCCACCCTGTGCCTCAGTTCCTCAGAAATCACGGCTCCAGATTAATTTGTTTTGGCCACATATTATTCTTCCTTGTCAGCTGTCATATGAAATAAACTCTTCAGAAAAGAGTAGTATTATGATTTACTAACACTTTAGAATGGATTCATTTATTAGACAATATTTCTCCTGAAAAAAAGCACTGAGATTATTAATACAGAAAAGTGGTGACTATTGCATAGTGGGAGAAAAATACATAGGAAAGCGCAATAAAGTAAAGAAGGTAAAGGAAGTATAATAAACTTGGAATCCATTAATGTTTTGCCTGGTAATGACCCTTGGGGAAGAATATTATGGGTGGAGAGGGAGAACTTGTTATCCGACACAGGGATCCACACTGGTGTACTTTTCATATAGAAAACACTCAGAATTATGTTTTTTAATGGTTCCTTGGATTAATTTCTTTATTTTCTTTCCCAGGGAGAGATTTTCCTAGTAATCAGCAGGATATGGAAGAAATAAAATAAGATTGAGTTTTAAAAGGTAAAATAATTAAAAGTGATAATTATTTAAAAACTCATGTTCAAATAATAATGTCGATATAGATTTAAGTACACTATACTTAATAAAAATTATTTTGCCCCTCTCTACTAAATGTCTGTGAGGGGAAAAAAAAATTCTTAGAGGATTCAAAGATAAATGTTCACTGCAAAGAGTTGAAAGACTTTTCCATGTCACATCATTAATGTCCTAGTGGCAACTTTATCACCTTTCTTTCCTTGGAATTCTTATCATGGATATGGCTGATATAGGGTTGCTCCTGATATCTATTCTTCTCTTAGGAACAGAATCTCCAGTTTTTGACTGGGCTCATGGCTATTCACAATAAAAATTAGATTCACCAGTCACTCTTGAAACAAAGAATGGCTGTGTGATTAAGCCATGTGCAAGAAGGTAGGAGCAGAAGCAGACATAACCCCTGTGCTTTCCCTATTCTCATTGACCGAATATTTACATGGTAGTTGTGAGTCATCTCAAACTATGAAAATGAGGACAAAATGCCATGGTGGAGCAAAGCAATGGGAGATATTGGATTCTTGGCACCATGGAATCACCATACTAGTGATGGACAACTTATACCCAGATAGACAAAATTCTATCTTTGAAGCCACTGTTCTTTTACGTCTCTGCTAGGGTAGTCAAATCTATATCATAATTTATTGCTTTTAAGCTAAAGACATTGTGCTTTTGGTAATGAGCTAACTTTATCTCATTCCTCAATCATCAATTATTCCTTTTCTAAAGTGTAAACAGGAACAATTGTATATGAATATATATAATTTACTATGGAAATGGTTTTAAGTTGTCCTTTAGCCAGGAGATCCAGAAAATGGAATTTACTTTTCTATTACGATCATTCAAATTAAGTGACAAATACATGGAAACAGATGGTCTAGATACTAAAATACAAATTACAACCTTTAAATACAGACATTTTATGGTCTTAATAAAAACGTTAGTGCTAATAACATAAATAAGAATATGACATCTTAAATTTTATGGCTGCTGTAATGGTAATGACTTATACCTGATTCTTACAAATAAAAATGTATTTTCTAAGCATCATAAAACTGCAAAATTTTTCAATTTATATATCTTCACTGTAAGATGTACTATTGACTCCTGGGCATAGCATACTTCCTTCATGATTCAATTCCTGCCTACTTGTCCAGTTTTTTCCTTAGGCATCCTCTTTGATGTTTTAAGTTTCAGAAATATTATACTATTTTGAGTTCCTTAAAGGTGAAATGTTCTCTCACGTTTTCATGTAGTGCTCTTCAGTTAACACCAACTCCAGTGGCATTCTCTCTGTGGTTCTCCCTGACTCCCATAGAAGGACTCAAGAAATTTTTTCTCCTGTGAAAAATAATATAAATAGAGCCACTTCAAAATGGTGTCAGAGCTGCCATTCCAGAGGAACTGCCTTTCACATCTTACTCCTCAAACCTTTGGAATATATAAACTGAGAAAAATAACCTTTGGACTGGGCCGAAAGCAGCATTGTATTCCAAACAACTGTTTGCAAAGCTAAGGAGAAAGTAGATATTATGACTCAGAAGCTGAAAAGTAAAGACCTTCTTTAGAATTAGCATCACTATGTTAGCTTATTTGTACCTATAGAAATTTCTTCCTTAGCCTATAAACACCCAGAGAAATCCCTTCCTTCTATTCATGCAGTAATTCTCCTTCCTTTTCTTATAAATACCTTTTGCCTTCACCTCCTAATAGCTACACCATTTTTTCCTGATAAAGTGTTTCCAAATAGCTATTTCTTTGGATCTCAAATGCTTGTTGCATCTTCCTTTCACCTTTTATTTTTAGGTTAATACGCTCTTTCCACTTCATCTTCTACTTACCTCCATTGTAACTCTGATTAGTTTGTGTTGTGATTGTCCATTTGTATACATCTGTCTCCAAAAAGTTTAAATTGTATGAAGATAAAGATTATACTTTTATCTACATTTTCAGTATTTTAATCTTATATCAAAAAAGATTAATTTTCATTAACTTTGGAAAGTTTATCCAACACTGCCTACATAATGCTTTTTTAATGCAGCAAATGGTATATGTTTTGTTAATAATGCCTTTGAGGTATTTTATATTATGTCTAATCACAGAGCATAAAGTGAAACAACAAATCTTTTATTTTATGAGTCTCTATTTTGTTAAATGAAAAAAAAATTAAGTTTTAACATAAAGCATTCATGCTGCTAGGTATCAATCTACAGCTTTATGTTTCTTGGACCATTGGCTATTTTTCATTTTTTCAGTATCTTGGTTAAGAAATTCTTTCTGTTACTTGGCATAATTTCATCATGCGACAATCCTAATGTATAAATTCTTTCAAACATATCTATCTCTATTTTATTTTCTTTAAGAAAATGATGGAACTTAAATAGCCAGCAGGCACATGGTAGCCCTTGATTTTTAGTAATTCACAGGTTTAATGCCATTTAATTTCTATTCAGTATAAAATGTTTTTTTCTCTTCCAATGTTACTTCATGAAAAAAGAATGAGGTTTTTAGACTCCATCTTCTTTAAAAACAGGGACTACTTTTGAAAACAAAAGAAGCTCAGTGATGAAAAGCAATCCTCTGTGGACATTTCATTGCATTACCTGCCCCAGAACCCTAACATTTAGTCTTTCTCTACTGTCTTTTGCTTTTGGATTTGCCCCCAGCTCTGAATCCTCTTTTTTTTCTCATGACTGCCAGTACCTATGACTCAATGGCTATGAAATAGTTATAAATAATGCTCATATGTTGTTTCCTATGTGCCAGCTCTAAATCTAACACTTTAGTTATGTTAGCTCATTTAATTCCAATGATTATATTAGGAATATGGAATTATTGTCCCATTTTACAAATGAGAAAACTGTGACATAGAAAAATTATGTCTTTTCTAAGGCACATAGTTAAATAAGTTTTGGAGCTGAAGTAAGATCATGGAAATCTCTACCCATCATCACTCTACTATCCTGCCTCTCTGAATGTGTGATGCATGTATGAGATGGGGCAAAAAAGATAACGTCTTGATATACTTCTACCAGTTTCATCGTTGAATTCTGATTGGTTACATATAAGCTTTGGAAAAATGAAATAATTTGTTGGAAATATATTGGAATAGCTAAGAGAATTGAGGAAACAGCTAAAAACTGAGTCTTAGGCCTCTTTTTAGACTATAATAGTGAGATTTCAGGGGCCTTTTTTTCTACTTTGAGAGTAGGTGATTTAGCTCCACTGACTACCAGGTCAATTTGCTTCTCCATTGAAGTTTAAATTCCCATGGAACCGTGGATCAACAAGTCTCTCTATGGACACTAGGGTAAAGGTGATGGCATCTTTGAATTATCAGGATGTTCTTGGAGAATAGGAAATCACTGTGACCTAGGCATCCACCTTACCTGTCTTGTAGTCTCCCAATATATATAATACACATTTTTGTGGTTTATGTAATGTGTTGGAATTTTAACTGAAATAAAATAGCTTAGCTAAACCATATACACATTAAGACAAACTGCTTCTCCATTTACTTACTGCTCCTTAATTTCACTTGCTTAGGTTTTTTAAATCTACTTCTAGTCACATATTTAAGATAAATTAGATCCACGTAATATTGACAAAAATCATTAGTTTTTATGGTTAACAATCAAATTAACTAAATTTCCAGTTTCCATATGAGATATACACTGTGTGACTTGTTTAAAATTACGAAGTAAATTAAATTAGGAAAACAAATTTATACTCTTTGCTTGATTTTCTCAATGCTGTTGTCTGTCACCAAGGTTGGAAAGTACACTCATTAGATATTAAGGACGGGAAATAGTCCCATTTACAAAAGCAAGTTCAAAGGTAAAGTACCTTCTACTACACAGCACTCAGGAATTGTATGTATTTGCTAATGATTGTAAAGAGATGTACAATAGATCATCTCCAGGGTTGAAGGTTTGCCCTCTTGCATTGATGGAAAGCAATAGAGGCATGATACTAATGTCACAAGTAATGGAAATCATTTCTAAATTTAGGGGAGGTCAAATGTGATTTGTAGTAAGTAAACTGCATTTGCTGAATCAAGCTTTTCAATCTAATTAGTTTAAAGGCTCTGGGTCTACCTTACGACCTTTGGAATAGTTATCCATTTGAAAAGTTTTTGCCCCCTAGACCTCTGTGAACTCTCTTCAGTATATGACAAATTTAATATTTAAAATCTTTCCAGACTCACTTATTTTTATTAAAGTTCTTGCCAAAAATATAGTACCCAGTTTCGGAAGACTACAGATAACGAGAGAAAATAACCTGAGTTTCAATGATATCAATATATTTTAAAATTTGTTATGTAATGAACAAAATAAAACAAGATCACAGATCAGGCAATAGTGAAGAGGCTCAAAAGCTTTGTTTCCAGGCTCCATGAGCTTTGGAATTTCTGTCCTGCCAAATCTATTTTACCAAACTTAGATGGCTAAGAACAAATGACATAGGTAAGCTATCAGAGATGCCATTCACCTTTTTTTTTCCTCTCAGAATATAACCTATTCAAATATTTTGAACCAATGCACATCAAGATTCATCCTAGAAGAACTATGAAGATTCATATTTTATGTTAGGCAGAATTATGTGAAACGTCATGTTTGGTTGAGGAGACTATTTCAGAACAACCTTTTGGAACTCTTGATGGAGATGTCTTGACAATGCTTGAAATTAAGTGATTTGTGGTGGAAAAACCCTCATATTTACCAGAACATCATTAGAAATGTTCACATGAATAAAGTATATTGTTATGTTTGCTTCAAATGGTGTTTGTATGTGTGTGTGTATATGTGCATGTGTGTTCCAAATGTGTAACGATCTTTGCTGCCAGAGACTGGAACCAAAAGAACAGCTATGTGAACATGGCACATTTGTGTATAATCAAGTGACTTAATAATATGTGTCTAATAATAAGTTTAGTATGCATGAAATATATGAAGCATTGCATATTTGATCTATTTTTTCTCTCTCTAATATTATTTCATCATCTATTAAACTGCAATTATTATTTAGCACCCACTCCATGCATCCTTTCCAAAATTTTTCTTTTTCCTATGTCTGCTATCTTTGTGAATGATTCTATCATCCATAAGGTAACCAAATTAGAATGTTTGATTTGACTAATTAACTTCTCAAAGACTTTGAAACAAAGTACAGCTAAAAGAGGGTCTTCACCTTCTGGCTATAATGGAGTAGTTTCTAATAGAATAATCCTCCTGAAAACAATATCTTCAAACAAAATATGAACAAAATATAAAATCAACAGATTAAAGTATTGTAGAACAACCAAGGCATCCAGAACTAAAGGGCTAAGATCTCAGAATAAAAGATAGAATTTTGAGGTCAGACTCATATTTGCCTCTATTTTTCCCCTGAGACATTTATCTATTTTTGATGCAGACGAAAGAAGCAAGAAGCCTTAAATTCTGAAACTTGCTGTAGTTTAACTGGGCAAAGCAGCCAGGATTCCAAGTGTCAATAACTCAGAGAGTGGAGAAGTGTGAACCAGAGACTTCTCTTGCAATTTCTCTTTAAGACCAACTTCTTAGCTACTCATGTGAGGACAAGACCCAGAAATCAAAGTGGGAAGCAGTTGTTGAGCCACTAAAGAATTAAGCAGAAATTTCAACAGTTGTGAGGTGTCGAAGAGACAGAGATTCTACGTTAACAAAGGAAATAAATGCTCCAGATTTTTAATTGAGGTTTCTGAAGAGCTCTGAAGTCACCCTGTATAGCTGTGCTAAGGCATTGCAAGCAAGGAAGGATATAGTCCCCTGCTTGCTAAAAATGTGGAGACATCTTAGTTCCTATCCTTTCTCAAGTCAATGATTTCTATTTCCATGAATTCTGTGGTCCTCTAATGACCTTTGAATTATGTTCTCCATCTTTTTAAAACTCAGCTATAATTTTGTTGTTATTATTTTTTGTGTGGAACCAGAAAAGCCACTGAAAAATAAAGTGATAACAGAGCATGCATGTTGGGCCAAAGACTATTAGGAAAATTGGCATAATTTTAATTCTTTATGTAACCCAAATGAAACATAAGATAATGAAAGTAGCATTTGTATTTTGGGATAAGAATTTGGCAGCTTTGGGGCCGGCCCAGTGGCTCAGGTGGTTGGACCTCTGTGCTCCTAACTCCAAAGGCTGCCGGTTCGATTCCCACATGGGCCAGTGGGCTCTCAATCACAAGGTTGCCAGTTCAACTCCTTGAGTCCCGCAAGGGATGGTGGGCAGCGCCCCCTGCAACTAGCAATGGCAACTGGAACTGGAGCTGGTGCACAGCTAAGACTGAAAGGGCAACAACTTGAAGCTGAACGGCACCCTCCACAACTAAGATTGAAAGGACAACAACTTGACTTGGAAAAAAGGCCTGGAAGTACACACTGTTCCCCAATAAAGTCCTCATCCCCTTCTCCAATAAAATATTTAAAAAACAAAAAAGAATTTGGCAGCTTTGATTTCTGTGGTGGGGAAAAAAAAGTACATTAGCACCTATAGTTAAATGTATTTGGAAGGTAAGAAGCTCTGATAACACATAGCTTTCACAGATAACGTTATGAAGGCCATGGAAAATTCAGGAGCTGTAGAGTAATGTAGCTTCCTTTGATGATTCTGAATGGACTAAAGGAAAGAAGTGATAAAATCAAATTCCTAAATTAATGCAGTGCACACAGATGGAAAATCAAGTACTTTTACTAATTGTGTTTAAAGAATTTCTGTTATCTTTGAGTCCTGGTACCAGGATACTGCAAAATCAAAGTAAATGTTAAGAGGAGGTGGATGAGTTCATTTTCAGTTTTACAGGGGGTAATTTCACTTTGTCAGGTGGGAGCACTTTTGGCAGCATGAGATGTAAATGTGGATGTTAGACAGCAAAATGGATAGACTGTAGTGAATGTTTTTAATTTCTGACTTAACATTTATATGTACTTTGTAATAACACTTCAGTTTCTGTTTGGGGAAATTACCCCACCCCCTCCATCCTTCTCCATCCCCCAATAATGTAAAGCTTTGGTGCTAAGGTATTCCTGTATTAAATATAGGAAGATAAAAAAGTCAGACCCACCCTCTATTACTTCACTATTGCCATAGAGACGCTTCATGAACTATGAGAGAGGAATCAGATACTCTCTCCTGGGACTTTGATGCAGGAGAGTTAGCATGTCCCTAGGTAGATGGAGAGGTCCCCCGTGGAATAAACAAAGACGGTCATATTATAAAACTTCAGTTTTTGAAATCATTTCTTCACTCCAGGACACAATGTAACAAGGCCTTGAGATTAATCATAAAATTCCTTTTGGCCTGACAAATGGAGCAGATCTGATAGATAAGAGTGGGTTATTTTGCTAATTCCTTTAGGATGGGCAAGCAGAACAAACCTGATAGACGAATTTCATTAGAAGGCACCAGTTCCCTTCTTCAAAGAATTCCCTTCTCCAAACCGCTCCCCTCGCCAAGCAGGCAAGGGAAGGTATAAAAGTAAGAGCTTTTGCCTCAGTCATGGGGCACCCCCCATTCAGGACGTCCTCCTGCTTGGGAACTGCAACCTCTTCTCCTGCCTCTAATAAACTATCCTGTTTTTAAAACTTTTTGCCTCTCCCTGGTCCGTGTTTCCATTCTTTGGCTTCACGAGACACGATCCCGGCCCACACTCAGAAACTGCCAGCAGATCCAACATCACCTACATCAACTTCAGGCCATATATGAGTGATGAATAGATGAAGAGACTTATTGGAGGTTTATACACTGGCAGTAGTAGTGACAGAGTGATGTCCTTAGCAGACCACTCTGAAAATGTAAAGATGATGTCTTCTGACTTCTCAGATCCCAGGCTGTTGTTGCTGGTTTCTTTCTATTTCCAATCTTGGTGGTCCTTCAGCTGCAGTTAAATCAGAGAGGATCCAAAAGTATTTTATTAAATTATTTTGGCTTAATTAGGCAAATGTGGATTTTATTGCTTTATGTCCAAGAACTCAATTGATACTTGTGTATTTCATGGAGTTGTATGAATAATCAAATGAAATAATACACATAAAATTCTTAGTGTAAGTCCTGGCATATAAAAAGTACTTATTAAATGTGTATTATTGATTTTTATAACCAATAGCATTAACAGACATGACAATCAGAATTTTCTTGTGTTCAGCAAAACACATATTTTCACATGATAGAAACTTAAATCATTATTTTTAACCCCAGTTAAAGGAATATGTACTTAGTTCAAGAAGTCTAATTTGATTTAGTCTCTCAGTGCTTTTTCCATTATCTAATAAATCCTTAAAAAATTGGCACTGGACCAGAAATATATGGGCCTAAAAGCTTGTAGGAATGTGAACAAATACAATTTATCTTTAACAATTTAACTGGCAGCTGCATGTCCTGATTGAACTATTCTCACTTAGTCAGCCACTCTGCTGAAATAACATTTATCTCCATCTTCCTAGTCTGAAATATGATGGATTAAGTACTTCCTCGTAAGCTATGTGGTCAATTGGAAACCCTTTAAAGATAAGTTTGGGTTCCTCTTTTGCTCACTGTTACATCTTCTCTTTAGATATGTCTCAGTATGCCAGAAACAAGGTTGAGAAGATTGATGTCTCCCACTTTCTCTGGGAGAAAGGGACTCTCTCAACATAATATCTAGTTTAGGATATTCTGAAAGCCAGTAGTTTAAAACTATTATGCCCTGTAGATTAAACATAATTTTATAATTTATTAATAGTATTTCCAATTAGTGTCTTATTTTCTATTAATGAGATTAAAATTTTCTGAAAGGTGGGAACCATCATTTACTATTAATATTAGATGAAAACTAATGATATTTTTCCATCTTCCAAAGAATTTATAGTTTTCCAACTAAAGCCAAAATTCCAGTATATTCTCTGAGTCAGTTAATTTTTTATCTTTCTGTTAAAGGAGAGGAATTAGAGTACTACAGAGTAAAATGTCAGTAGAAAGAAATGTAGGCTTAGTATATAAATCATAGTCTCTCATCTGAAACCTTTGGTATACGAAAATGAGACATTTATATAAACCAATCCTTACAAGTAATAAGTACAAAATACAGACACGTGCTAAGTGTTACTAAGGACAAAATAATCTGTTCTTCCTGGGAGAGGGTTTGGAGAAAAAACCTTTCCAGAGAGTTCAAGTCTCAGTTGCAACTTGAAAAGTAGTAAGCACATGCTTAGACAAGGACATTTCCAATTCTTTAAAGCAGCATATTAAATGGTATGAGGCCATAAAAGTGAATAGATTGCTTGGAAATGGAACTAGTCAAGTGTGACTAAAGTGGTCAGGGTTCAATTTTAGGGCAGAGTGTGATGGGGGATAAAGATGGTGAATCAAGTTGAGAGGACTCTTAAGGCATAAGAAAGAATTTAAGCTGTTTTACAAGTAGAGTTTTACAACCAAAAGTAGCACATTCTTATTATATTCTAGAATTGCACAATGAGGCATTCGGCTTCAAAGATATTGAGAATCTATTTGAGAGGATTAAAACAAGGAAACACACATTCCAATTTGTATCTTAGATGACTCTGGCAAGAAAATGGATAAGTGGGTTAGACAGTTCTGTATAATAAATATACAAAGCAAGTCACATACGTACTGTATTTTTCAAAGTAGAAATAAACAGTTGAAATTAATTTTAATATTTTATTTAACCCAATATATCCCACATGTCATGATTTTGATATGTAATCAATATAAACATTATTGATGTGATATTTTACATTCTCCTTCCCATATTATGTCTTCAAAATCTGTGTATTTTATACTTACAGCCATGAAATTTCAAGTCTCATTGTGGATAGTGGATATCATACTGGATAATGAAGGAAAAATGATTAAAGACTTGGAGATGAATTAAGAAACAATTTTTAATAAAATAGATGACTGATGAGGGTTAAAATTAGAGTGGGAACAGTAAGAATGGTGAGAGGTAAGTCAATTCAAGAGATATTTTTAAAAAATGGAATCAACAGAACATGGTAATAGATTGAATATTGTGGGTAAAGAAGTGGAAAAATCAAATAGCTGAGGTTTCACTTTGGTTGACTGCTATACTCATAGAGGATTGCATTTGGCAGGAAAGAGACTGAGTTTGCTTTGTTATGCTAACCTGGAGACAACTGAGATATCGACACATAATATATGAATCACAGGAGCTCAGATTTTGAAGTTATTGCCATAAAAGTTGAAGTTAATCCATATGAATAAAGGAAGTCATTCAATAAAATAGAGAAGGAGAACCAAAGATGGAACCCTCAGCACTTAAAGGAAGATGACATTTTATAGAAAGAAATGGAGGATCAACAGTTTTCACTGAAACAAGATGAAATGTAAAAAGAGGAAATAAAGTTTGGTAATTAGATCATCGGTTGTATTAAAAAATTCCTTCCACTCTTATGATTTCTATATCTGTATTTATATAGAAAGTACAACAACTCACGTTCCTTAGTGTCTAGGGTACTCAAAATGATAAGCTAGGTACTCCAAATACCTTACCACATTTAACCTTCCCCAAAACTCAGAGAGGGCATTACCAGTCACTTTAATGGCAATGCTCAGTGAGATCAAGTAACCTGCATAAGTCATACAACCATTAAATGGCAGAGCTGTGATGAAACCCAGTCCTTTCCTTAAAATCTTGTGTTTTTCCTACTATATCATGTTGCATTTCCCCAAACTCCTGCTGAGTTTCAGTGTCACAATTGTCTTATACTGCTATTAAAATCTTTTACGTATATCTTATCTGAAGAAATTCTGAGCAAGAGAAGCTGGGGGGAATAAGCTTGCTAGAGAATGGGACCCTTAATATTGAGCAGAGCACCAAAGGTTAAGGAAAATACATCTCTCTAGAATCGAGCATCAGGGTTACTTTTTCACTGCTCCTGCATTTGGAATGCAATATGCAAGGCTGCACTTTTAAGCTATCTTGAGGTCACCATGGTCTGCTAGTGCTATCCTCTTGAATAATGTATGTGTGGCCCAGAAAATGACCTTATCTGCTAGTTAGCATCTTTTATACTGAAAACTTTATAACATTCAAGTCAGACTGAAGAGTTTTTTGATAAATACTTGCTTTTCATTTTTATTTGTGAGTGGCATTTTTACTTCATGCATCATTATGTGCAATTTTAATAAGAGTAGAATTATTATCAACACAAATCTATGTATCTGACATGTTGTTTCAATTTTTTGAATTGCATCAAGTAATTTAGTCTTAAATTTTTCAAAATATGTGGGTAAATATTTAATGTGATGGTAGACTTTGTTGTCCCTGCCCAAGAAAGATCAGGGCTCCCTGACAGCTAAGGCCACATCTGGCACAGGCTTCTGATGTTGGGAAGTTAAACGTTTCAATCATATTATTAATTTAAAGTGGAGGTGGCTTTTAAAGAGAATATTGAGCAAGACAACCTGAACTATATTAACAATCCTAACCAAACTTCTATTGGAAACTGCATAATTATAGCGTATATAGTTTTATGTTGCTGAAGAAAAGAAACAGAACATGATATTCCACTGAAAACACGGAAAGATGCTGTAAATGACATTTCCAGATGCTGAAATCGAACTCTTGTTTTGTGTATATCTTTAAATTCCACTTCCTCCTTAAAGCTGTCCCTTATCTCTCTTGTTATTCCTGCTTGCTGGGATACCTTGAAATGTGTGTGTATGTGGAGTGTGTGTGTGTGTGTGTGTGTGTGCATGTGTATAGAGGTGGGAGAGATGACAACATGAAGCAAAAAGGTTATTTTTCATAAATAATAATAGCTAACAGTTATATAGTGCTGACTATTCTTGATACTTTCTAAAAACTTTAAAATATGAACTTACTTGATTCTCATAACAACCTTATGGCTTAGCTACTATTTTTATTTCCATTTTTTTTAGATAATAACCTGTGAGAGCAGCTATGTCAATTAATATGCCCTGGACCATACAACCTGAAGTGGTAGTATGCAAGTTAGCACCTGTGTTGGAGTGACACCCTGGCAGAAGGCACGTGACCATTTAAACTATGCAACTTCCCTGATACTAAGATGTACTGGCTAGGACGAGCCCTCTTGGTCTCATACAGACAAAACATCATTTTATCCGTATTCTCTTTCCAGACTTTCCATTTTCAACAACAAAATCCTCTAAATTTTATAAACTTTTGACCAGCCCTGGGAAAATATCTTTGCTTTCATTTCTGATAGGATAGTAAAATAAACAAACAACTTTGTATAAATAAAAATTAACTGGTAAATGAACCTGCCATACATATTTTCAGGCAATTTATTATTGATGTATTAGTTTTTAGAAAATTCTTTAATAAATGCCCATGGAAGGAATTTTGCATATGTAGTCTTAAAATGTATTGGCATCTTTGATATTTCAAAGTGATTTACCTGTTTTTTTTAAAAAGACATAATAATGAACATGAGAATTTTGGTATGTTTGTATTAAGAACATAAACTATTTGGTTAATATTTCTATAAGAGAGTTCCTTAAAGCAGTGGAAATGCTTATGAGTCAGTCATAGAATGTCTCATAGAATATAAAAAAATCTAGTTTAATATACTTTATAGGAAGCCAAGCTGTTTTACTTCAATAATAAACTATTTAGCTGGTAGATAGAATCAGGTAAAATGCTTTGGAATATTTTATTCTATCTGTGAAAATGAATTCTGTCATTTTAAAGATGTCAATGACAGCACTTTTATTATCTTTTCAGCAACTCACCGAATATTTTTTATTTAAAACCAATTTTTATTTGAACTTTTCATTTTCTTTTCTTTTCTCTTAGAATTCCCCCCCAAAATCGTATCAAACCCAGTCTATATCTTTCATGGCTTTGCAGTTTTCTAGAATATTTATATACATCTTTCATAGCTATAAAATTCACCCTTAACATCCTGTCCCTGTTTTCTGTTTAATGATGACAATGATACAATATAAATATATTAATTCGCGTTTGGTGGTTGAGACATGTCTAAATCACTCCTCCGTACCACCTGGTTTGCTAATTCGGCTTGTTCATTATATTTACATTTTGTTTTAATAACTTTCCTAGAAGCCACAATCTGAAGATCAGTTTTTCCCATTGAAAATAAGATGCAAATATAAATTTCAGAAACATTAGTTCTAGCTCAATTGTTGTGATTGTTTATTTTCATGAGATAAATTTTCCTTAATTCTCTTGTTAAGCTTTCCTGTACTTAATTTTTCATTGATCCTCAAGGGATCATCTCTCTCTCACACACACACAAACACAAACCCTTTTAAATACCAATTTCCTCCAATTTTCTAATAAAAATATTCATACTCCTTAATATAGAACATATTACCTGGATCCTAATTTTCTGTCTAGCCCCAGCTCTCATCATGTCCCTCTTATATTTGATTATTGAGTAGAATTACACTACATTTTCTCTGAACATGATTTGTCTCTTTGCCTCTTTACATGTATTGTTTTTACTTCCCGGAATACCTTGACTCATTATCTTGTCTTGTTAATTTCCTATTTATTCTTTCTAGTTCAGATCAATTGACAACTCTTCAGGAGACCCATTGCTAATTTCCAGAGATATAGTCGGCCACTTTGCTATGTTAACCACTATGCCTTGTATAAACTTCAAGTTTTAGAAATTAACACCTACTAAACAGTGAGTTATTTGCAGTAAGGCTCATACTTTATTCATCGTTAAGACTTTGGGGATTAACAGAGTGTCTGGTACACGTTTATCTCTGTAATAATTACATTTTCAACTTAATTGTGCTTAGTATGGGCCAGTAGACATACGATACTTTTCAGATGATCAATTCACTTAACATAGGATCCCTATAAAGTGGGAATTATTATCAACCTTGATTTACCGATGGAAAAAAAGAAGCATCAGAAAGATGGACTGACCTCCCAAAGGTCATATTATAGTGAACGGTGGAGCCACAATTTGGCCCAGATTATCTGGCTCTCGAAAGAGACTCTCTTTACCTATCATACAAGTATTTAATCTTAAGACTTAGATTCCTGGTTTTTAAAATTGGGATGTTAATATGTCTCTTTTAGAGAGATTATAAAGACTAAATAAAAATATGCATAAAATGCTCCTTAACACACTACATAGGACATTGTTGGAACTCAATGTGTATTAGTCCCCTTTCTTTGTCATATAAACAAGCAGCATTGGAATGAAAGATGTTAACTTAAGACATTTTTTCCAGCATTGGAACTTAACTAAGAGCCTTTAGCTGTGGCTCTAAAAAGGAAATCCTTTTGTAAGCTTTGGACCCTGAAGTCCTGGACTTAGCATAGTATCTTATAATTAGTAAGAACTAAAAATAAAACCTTGAAATATGTGATCACCTAATACACGCACTTTTTATTCATTCATATTTTGTTTTGGGTAGTTATGGAAAATAGCTTTTCATGGAACAATCAGGAATATGAAGAGGATAGTGTAAACACTTCAGCTATACTGCAACATAAATAACATATAATATTTTAGAAAACACAATTGTTGCTTAAAGAGACAATGACATGTGGCATATCTTATTCTGTTAGTCACATTACATTAAAACATAAAATAAAAATTTAAAGATAGAGAACAGATTTCTTTGCAACTTCCCATAGGTCATAATTATTTTAAAGTAAAAAGTTAAAAAATATGACAATAGGTAGAACATGCAGGAACTTATTATTTTCCAGGCATGCAATGAGCATCACATATGCACTATCATTTTTAATTTTTACAAAATCAATTTTAGTTAAAATTATTACTGCTTCCCTTTTACAAGTAAAGAAAATGAGATATTTAATAGTTCACTTACTGAGAAATATATAGCCAAATAGAAGAACCAACATAAGCATTTCAATTTTATCCCATATTTTCAAGGAAATAAATATTTATAGCTAAATACAGAATCTCAGAATAGACACCAACCCTTGCTTTTCATAAATCAGATATCCTGTCACCTACCTATCTATTGACAGGTAGCAGTGATCAATATCTTAAATCTTTAGCAATATTATTTACTACAGTTGATTTCTCAAAGTTTATGTGTTGAGATTTATAATGGGTTACAACTCTTTCAATAAAAGTATTAAATGATATTTACTATCAAAAAGCATTAGTGAGACTTTCTTTCAAATTAATTCTTGTTGATCTGGTTTTATTACACATTAGCGAAATGTTCAGTTAAAATATATAATGACATTAGAGCCTCTTGGAATCAGTAGATTCAAAAGTTCAAAAATAAATGTTGAATGTGACAGGAAGGAAAGTAATTTCCAGTGTGGAGATATGGTGAGCTAAGCTAAATAAATGCAAATTACAATATCAAAAAAATTATGGCTAGCTAAATCGGCAACTTTTTAAAAATTGTATTGTGGTAAGAACATTTAACATGAGCTCTACCTTCTTAACAGATTTTTAAGTGCATAATGGCTAAGTTGTAGAACGAACTTAAATGTCCATTGACAGATATATTAATACATTTTCTTTAAAAAAAAAATCACATTATGCTTCATGAAATAAGACACTTCCAAAAGGACAAATTCTAAACAATAAGTGAGATGATTACTATTGGTTTACATAGGAAAATAATTTATTCCTGGATAGTTACTCAAAACATAAATTAAAAGATATTTTTGTAACTAAAATTTGCCAACAAATGGGGAAAAATGCCTCACTTTGTGTGTAATCTGAGTGTGGAGCCAATGGGTAATTTAGCTGTGTAAGATTTTCACTGGTATCATTTACTTATCAGAACTTACTGAGTGTGGAGTGACGTATGTGGAATGATAAACATGATTGGTAATTAAGATTCAAGATAAATTTTTATTAATTTTACCCCAAACAAGTCAGCTTTCAAGTACTAAAATATAGCTTAGTGAGCGAGGAGGGCCTCGTATAGAGGACACAGAGTTCACTGTTAATTGTTGTCACCCCGAAATATGAAGGATTTTAAGTTAAAGTAGAGCTAAGCTTGTTATAATAGGTATCATGTATCGAACCCTTACCATGTAGCACAGACTATACTAAGTACTTTCAAAACATGGTCTTGTGTCATCCTCACAATCCTAAGAAGCAGCTGTGATCATATCCACTTCAGATATGAAAAGGCTGAAAGCCAGGGATATTATGTCAATTGTTTATTAATAAGGAAAATGCTGACTCAACTTTTGTAACAATAACTAGAATAACAGAATTTTAAGGCTGGTAATACAGTAGTCCTCACAGTACCTGGGGCTCTGTTGCTTCTGTCTTTTCTTTACACACACATCCTGTAACTGAAGAGGGCAGCTTTAGTACCCAGCATTGTGTCTGAATCTTATCAATGGGACGAAAGGAAGAAGCAAATGCAAAAATTCCCTTTTCCTTTTAAGAACTTGACCCAGCATTTGCTTCCATTGTATTCACTCACACTCCGTTGTTCAGAACACAGAAACGTGGCCATGTTTAGTTGCAAGGGAGGCTAAAAACATACTCTTTAGCTGATTGGCTATGTTCTTAGCCAAAACTATTTTTGAAGAAGTGGAGAACAGATACTAGAGGTACACAGCCACAACCATGTCTTCTAAAGCACATTACTGTGATGGGTCAAATGTATATGTACCCTTTTTCCCCCACACAGAACTTATTCACTCCTTCTCTAAGTAATAATCCCAAATACTGTCGTTATTGTATCCAGTTCAAAGTACAGGAATGAGTTGTCACTCTTTTCATTGCGTCTGGATATTGATGCTCATGCTCTCATAAAAATGAGAGATAAGTTATCAGCTGATCCCCATCCATAACTAGCATATACCAAGTGTAACAGAGTAAGAACAGAACAGTTGCCATAAAACCGCTTTTGAGAAGTGGAAAGAATGAAAACAGACATTAAACACTGGTCCATAGAAATGAACAAATCCCACTGAGCAGAAATTACAAAAATTATATGAGGTCTGACAATTAAGTTTGCAAACATGTTGCAACAATGTTGCTAAATTGTTTTGATATCAGAGGGATTATTCATTATGAATTAGTACCAACTGGACAAACAGTTAACTAAGTTTACTATTTAGAAGTGCTGAAAATGCTGCATGAAAAAGTTAGATGACCTGAACTTTTTGCCAACAATTCATGGCTCTTGCATCACGACAATGCACCAGCTCACACGGCACTGCCTGTGAGGGAGTTTTTAGCCAATAAACAAATAACTGTATTGGAACACCCTCCCTGCTCACCTGATCTGGCTCCCAATGACTTCTTTCTTTACCCAAAGATACAGGAAATATTGAAAGGAAGACATTTTGATGACTTTCAGGACATCAAGGGAAACATGAGAACAGCTCTGATGGCCTTTCCAGAAGAAGAGTTCCAAAATTGCTTTGAAGGGTGGGCTAGGTGCTGGCATCAGTGCACAGCATCCAAAGGGGAGTACTTCGAAGGTGACCATAATGATATTCAGCAATGAGGTATGTCGCATTTTTTCTAGGATGAGTTTGCGAACTTAATTGTCAGACCTTGTATACTGAGAAAAAAGAAAACATATCCTTTGTTATGTTATCAGTCTTACAAAGTGAACTGCACTAGGGTTGTGCTCCTGAATTCTCATCTTGGTTTACTGCTGCTGCTCACAAACATAAAACTTTTGGTGATAGGAGAGATGGCAATAAATAGCTTCCCAAGGGGAGTACTTTGAAGGTGACCATAGCGATATTCAGCAATGAGGTATGTAGCACTTTTTCTAGGATGAGTTCACAAACTTAATTGTCCAACCTTGTATGCCCTGTCTGCCCCAGAAATGGAATAACAGCCTTGATGTCCAGATCTGGTGTTCCCTGGGTCTGTGTTCCAGAGGTAAAAGTGGGGCTCCCTTGTATATTGTCTGCTGTCCCTCCTGGACTTGATTTACACTCTAAGAGGTTGTTATTCGTCCCTTGTACATACCCATTGGAGAGAATTCACTTCTCGTGGGCTGTAGATCTTTTGATTTGCTGTCTGTTGGTGCAGCTTTACGACTTGGGATTGTTTTGGAGCAGTCACAGGCTGGTGGTTCCTTTGGCAATACAAATACAAAAAGTTTCTAGGCTTCTCCTACATACATTTTCAGATGCTTTCATATATGCAAAATTGTTCTTAACCGTAGCGTGTGCCTAAGAGCTACTTCAAAAATCCTTCAAAGTTTTTGTAAAAACCAGCGTAGGTGGAGAAAAGCTGACATCACCCTTTGGAAGGGTGTGCGGTTCTTCCTTGAGTACAAACCTCTAATGACTTCCTAGCATCTTTAGTTTCATTTCTTACCTTCTTTTCCCCTAGTTTACCTACACTCTGTATCTGGTCCTAACCACTTTGACTGATTTTTCTAAAGTTTTTTTTTTTTCTTTTTTCTTTCAGACATTCAGCAAATATCTGAGGCATCTATTCCATGCAAGGCACAGTGACAGACATTGAGGAAATAATGATGAACAGGTGTGATTCCTAGTACCACGGAGTTTACTGTCTGGTTGGGGAGTAAGACAGTAAACAGAAGACTGTTCCAACTTTTCTTTAAATTTAAATATTATTCTGATAAAGTCTACAATGGAAAAGGGCAGTGTATGCCTATACTAATGGCTTTCAATGTTATAAGTTCTATACAATTTTGATGTATTGTTTATTCTGTTAAAGAAACAATTCTCTACATTTGATCCTTTTTATACCCTCCTTGCTTTTATCACTAGTCTTGTTCATAATGTTCTGGACTCTGTTGGTTTTGTTTGAGGAATAAAATAGTCTCATTCTTGTCCTCTAGAAAATAAAGTACGACTTTAGTTTTTCACTGAAACTGTAATATAATCAATAAATATTCTTTGGCTATTGATTAAAGACTGTAATAGATTTTTAAGTAAAATTTAATTTACATTCTATATGCCTTCCATGAATCACTTATTAGCCTACTCAAAGATTACAATGATCAGAAAACAGATTTTCTACCCTCTTTAATTTTTGGAGCTCTCCACTAAAATTTATGTTTTTAGCAGTTCTCTCCTTAAGAACCAGGATGACTGTCAAAGACTATTGTGAACAATATTCACACTTGTACTTCAGTTTGACAACTACAAGTGTGTTTTTGTTATGCACTAGATATTCAGTTGGTATTTTTGCCTCTTAAGTGCATTTTCCCTAACTGCCACATGCAGTTTCTATGGTTACAGCTCATTCCATTTCTACTTTTGCCTTGCAGAGGCCATACGGCTGTCTATAGAAACAAAAGCCAAGGAGAAGCAACTTAGTCCTAATGTCCTTCCTTGGCTTTTGTTTTTAATCCAACAATCTTTAGTAAAAATTAATTCATGTTATGAATCTATTCACTATTATTAAATAAAATCATCTTGTACAGTAAATACATGGAATTTCCCCCCTCTTTTTTATCTGTCTTTCAGGAAGACTGCTTTTGTGGAGGGGCTTATTTAGTCATTTACCAGATTCCAGTGTCTTCTATGAGACTTTTGCCAGAAATACCATCCTTCTAAAAGCACAGTGTGACTTCTAATTTTGTTTCTTCTTCTATGTGTCTATTGCCCCCTATTTTGAGAAGAAAAAGTGTTTTTTGAACTCACATTTTTCTCCATTGAATTCTTTTTAACCCCAACTATCCATTTCTCAAAAATTTGAAACAACCGTCTGATGGACAGAATTCTAGTTGCTGAGGATTAAAGCAAACATAAATACTATAGTTCCTGCTTTAGCAAGGCCTATAATTCAGATAAATAATAATAAAAGTGAGCCAAATCAGTGTGATAGGCTCATTCAATAAGACATGATCAATGGAAGTTGAGGTCATTATGGAAAGCTTTGCAGAGGCAGTGGGATGGAAATACCTTTTATAATTACACAAAAGCTGCTGGTGACTAGATGTGGCAGACTCATAATAGGGTGTCTTTAATACTTAAAATTTCATCTGGCCACATGAAGAGTTGATAGCCATGAGAGAATAGATTGCTGCCAATAAGCTATGATTTTAGTTAAAGGGATAGCAGCTGGAAAGTTGCTTTCTCAAATTAGCTGCCGACTATCTTCAATCTTAGTGATTTATTCTTCATTTAAAGACATGGCATAGTTATATATATATATATATAATATATTTTCGTGTTTCCCCGAAAATAAAACCGGGTCTTATATTCATTTTTGCTCCAAAAGACGCATCAGGGCTTATGTTCAGGGGAGGTCATCCTGAAAAATCATGCTAGTGCTTATTTTCCGGTTAGGTCTTATTTTCGGGGAAAAACATATATATGGATCTGTTTGATATTGGATCATCGTGTTTTGATTCAAAAATATTCATTGAGTACTTAATCTGTCCTGGCAGTTCTTTTATGTGGCAAGATACAATAATATACATTTCAGTTTCTTACCTGTTGTTTCTCCTCATGTGCCTAGGAGAGGTTATAATTTCTTTTTTGCCTTATAAGGCTATTACGACTTCTACATAAGAAAGCTTAGTGTTGCCTAAAACCTTTCTTTTTTTGTCATACATATCTCCATACAAGCTGCACAATTATTTTAAAAGTTTACTTTAAATGACTATATTTCAGCAAGAAACAACATCTCTCATGATACTATATAGCTACCAGTTATATTTTTCTATGTATTATGTACATTAGATACATAAACCACTCGTCTTTGTGGTTTTCAGCTTTAATTACTTCTGAAGGACAAATGCCACAAGCTCAACAAAAAAACATTTTAAATTTTGCTATTTAAATTTATTTTATACCTATTTGGTTTTGTTAATTTTCAGTAATGAATTTTAATGTTATTGCGATAAAATATTTATAAATGAAATATGACACTTTAACCATTTTTAAGTGTACAATTCAGTAGCATTAATTATACCCACAATGTTGTACAACCCTCCCACCTAGTTCCAAAAACTGTTCCATTCACCCAGGCAGAAACTCTCTACCTATTAAACAATAGCTTCCCATTTTTCTCTCCCCTTTTTAATCTGTTTTTAGGGACAAAGTTTTCAGTCCTCCACCATTGAGTACAATGTTACCCTTATTCCTTTTTTAAAATAAGTGCCTTTCAATCATGTAGAAGAAGTTTTTTTCTGTTCCTCATTTTCTGAGTGTTCGTGATCATGAAAGAAGAGAGTGGGAATCCCTCACAAGTCTCTTCTGTGTCTACTGAGATGAGCATGTGTTTGCTTCCCTTTGTGTGAATGTGATAAATCATGCTGATCGATTTGCTTATGTTGAATCACCCTGCCTGCCTTGAATAAATCCCACTTGGTTATGTTGTATAATTTTTTTTTAATATGCTGTTGGATTTGGTTTAGTAACATTTTGCTGAAGATTTTTTACATCTGTTTTTATAACAGATTTTGTTCTGTATTTTTCTTTTCTTGTGATACCTTTATTTGGCTTTGGTATCAGTATCAGTGTAGTGTTGGTGTCATAGAATGAGTTAGAATGTCTTCCTTCATTTTCTATATTTTTGGAAGAGTTTGAGAAGGATTGGTATTATTTCTTAAATGTTTGGTAGAATTCACCAGTGAAGCTGTCTGGTCCTAGACTTTTTTTGGTCCTAAACTTTTTGTTGTTGTTGAGAGATTTGTAATTACGTGTTCAATCTCTTGTTATAGAGCTATTGAGAGTTTATATTTATCCTAAAGTCAGTTTAGGTAATATGTGTGTTTATAGGAATTTTTCCATCTCGTTTAAGTGGTCTACTTTTGGGGGGATACAAGTGTTCATAGTATTCTTTCATTCTCCCTGTCAGTCTAACTAAAATTTTGTCAGACATGAAGAAATGTAATAAAATCTAGCATATGTTTAACTTTGGAATGGATGGCTATAATATTCTGAGTAAGGGAATGCTATTTATACTTAGTAAACTGAGGTTAGGATAGATAAGAAATATGCTAAAAAAGTAAAGATTTGGGGGCAGTAATTTTAGACGAATCATTAAGATCAAGCAGCTGATAAGTAATCACAATTCTCACATTCTCTCAGTCCCATGACTCTAGTTGCAAAGTAAAAAATGACTTAGGAAAAACTGAGGTGTTCAATACGGCATAGTTCCCAATAAGATTTTTAGAATATATTTAGAAAAAAAGTCGACTTTACATGTGATTTTGAACCCACAAATCTGGGTAAACATACACGTAGGAAAATGTTAATGGAAGAATTCATTGTAATTCCCTATGCTATAAGCTTTTCCAAAGAAGTACCTGCTATATAACTGAATCAAACATGGTCTTTGTATACTGTTCCTTCTTCATAGCAAGATGAGATCTGTTAGCTCAAAAGCCCGCTGCTGCCAAACTCAAAATTCTATACATACAATTGTTTTAAACAGAGCCCAAATGAGCAGACTTTTAGCCATTATGGACTGCCTGATTTGCATACCTGGAGAAACTATGCCCAACATCTACTAACCATAGATTAGATGAAAACCTCAGTTATAAAGACCAAGGCTACTGCTGCCCTTCTGAGCTCTCTAACCCAGAGAATCCACACCTGGTTGCTGAGCAATGTCCATCAAGACACATTAAAGTCCCTACCTGATACCTTTCTCCCCTAAGAGTTTCCTTGCCCTCCTTCTCTGGATGGTATCCTCCTCCTTAAGATTATGATCTCTGGTCTCATGCTATGAGAGACCTGCCCTGCATGCAAACCTATCAGAGTGTCACCCAAATAAAGATTATGAGTGCTACTGCACCTACATGGTTATACCTTTTTCTGGATAAGCCCAAAATTCCCTGTAGTACCCTCTATTAGATAGGGGGGACATACAGCCATATTTTCATTGTAAAAACAAACATACAATTCAAAACCAAAAGCCAGGCTCTTGGAGTTTCTCATGTAGAAACAGCATGCTCTGAAGTCCTGCCTCAAGAAAGATCTTGGCACTTTTGAGGGTCTGAGAGGTGGCGAATATACCTGGAGTCTAGTACATGAGGTAGAGAGTAGCCCACGATAAAGCTGGAGAGGTTGCCAAGGCCAGATAGTTTAAGGCCTAGTAAGTCATGATTAAGAGTTTACATTTTATCTCATGAGCAATAGAAAGCCATTGAAGATTTTGCATAGGGGAATGACATAATCTAATGATGTTATAGTCATCTTTTAATGATGAATTTTAAAAAGGCAGACTATAAAACTTTTATTTACAGCATAAACTGAACTAAGTAAAAACACGCATAGAAAAATGACTTGGTGAGATTAAACTTGTCTTTTCTTTAAACTTTTCTGGTAGTCTGGCTGATATGAGGAAAATAGGAGGGAGAAGGTTAAGCATGGAATTAGCGTGATATGCTAACAGGCTGCAGTATTATCCAGTCAGGGACGCAGGTAGCTTGGATTGGCGGCTGCAGTGGGCACAGAGACACATGCTAGAACTTGAAATACATTATGCAGCTAGAGACAACAAGCTTGCTGTAATTTAGGTGGTGAATTTGATGAAGAGGATTTCTGACCTGAGCAATGAACTGTGTGGGAGTGTTGCCACATTTAGAAATAGGAAAGAATGTGGGAAGATATGTTTTAATTAGTTCTACTTTGAGCGTGTTAGGGTTATGGTGCCTTTGAAACACCCAAGTAGAGATGTTAAGAAGTCAGCTAACAGGGTCCGGCCCGGTGGCTCAGGCAGTTAGAGCTCCATGGTCCTGACTCCAAAGGCTGCCAGTTCGATTCCCACATGGGCCAGTGGGCTCTCAACCACAAGGTTGCCAGTTCAATTCCTCAAGTCCCACAAGGGATGGTGGGCTGTGTCCCCTGCAACTAGAAATGGCAACTGGACCTGGAGCTGAGCTGCACTTTCCACAACTAAGACTGAAAAGACAACAACTTGAAGCTGAACGGCACCCTCCACAACTAAGATTGAAAGGACAACAACTTGAATTGGAAAAAAGGCCTGGAAGTACACACTGTTCCCCAATAAAGTCCTGTTCCCCTTCCCCAATAAAATCTTTAAAAAAAAAAAAAAAAAAAGAAGAAGTCAGCTAAGTATAAGAACTGGAAATCTGAAGAGAGTTCCTATAAATGAGGTGTTTTTCAGATTTTATAAACTAAACATTGAAGGTCAGTCCCAAAGGACTGTAAAACTATAATTTTAGGTGGGTATATAAGTAGAAAGGCATGAAAATAGTTATGATCACACTGTGAAAGTATTCCATTCTAAGATAAAGAGTTGGAACTTCAGTTGGAAGATGATGGGGTGTTATTGAATGTTGTATGTAGGAATTATCTTATAAAAGCAGTGATTAATGAATACTAATTTAGTGGTGGTGAGCTGCATGGGTTGAAAGAGAAAACTGAAGTGAGGGATATGGAATACAAAGCAGTTTCATCATTATCAAATTATCAAAGGTTTTTAAAAAGTGTCACTCCATATATGTGAGAGTAAAGTAAAATATATATGCCTGCTCAGAACGGGTATTGCTGCAAACTTTTTAGAAAGTAATTTACTAAAAAAAAAAAAAAAAAAAAAAAAAAAAAGTATCATGTACAATGTCAATCTATTCGTCTAAGAAACAACAATTCAAGGAATATATATTAAGGGGAATAAAAAGCCTCCTAGAAGCCCCAGATATAGAAAACTTCTTACACACAATTATTACAGTACTTATTAAGTAATAAAAACAGAATAATTGGTTAAATAAATTCTAGTATGTTCACATAAAATTATACTATGAAACCATTAAAACTATGCTTATACAGTTATTTAATAAAGAGTGAAATACTATAATTAAATTGCTAGGTAATATGACAGATTACATAATATAATAAAAACTAAACTATGTGAGATGTTCATAGAAAATGGTATAGTGAGATTAATAATGTCTTCTTTTTCCTTTCTAAATTTGCCATTGTTAAAATAATGACTGTGAAGAAAGATTAAAAAAAGACACTGCTAAAAAGAAAAAGCAATTATAGACACTTAGACTTAAAGTAATAAAGGGATGAATCAGTGTGTTGATTCTAATGGCAACATAAGAGCAAATTTGCATAGGAACAATTATTACAATTTGCAATATTCACTGAGTACTTACTGTGCCTCACACTTTGTTAAACATTTTAAATACACTGTCCTAGTTAATACTCACAACAAACTTAATTAAGGCCAATATTATACCCATTTTACAGATAAGAGAGTTTTATTAACGTGCAGCAGGTCCATTTTAGTAAGTTAACATGCCAAAATTCAGACCCATATCTGTGTAACTCAGAACTACTGTATAATAATTCAGGAAGCTCTGTAAAGGAGGATAGTTGAAGTTATTGGGATAGATTAGATCACAAAGAGAGACAAAAAGAAATCTTATGGAAAGATAATTCAAGCATGGGAAGGATAGGAATTCACTGTTAATGTAAATTTGTTTGGAATCTGGTCAAACTGCCGCCAGTATGGGTACTTTGCTTGACTCTGAAATACTCCTTTTAGCACCAACTCCATTCCTTTTCCTCCTATGATTTCCTCTTTCTGACATACCTCTATTCTATGACACCCTGAAGTCTAACACTTCTCGCACCCCATTGAAGATTTCCCAGAAAATTTCACCCCATTCTCAACTTTGCTCAATATTCTTATGAGACTGTAATGTGGAGTTAATAGTCAAGGAAATTCTATCTTAGATGTATACCAATTCTAATATTATTGAGAAATTAATCTGGGGTTCAATCAGTTCATGAAATGAAAGTGGAAAATCTGATTGCATAAATAATTGAGGCTCTTCAGGCCCCCCAGTACACAAGTGATAAAAAGAATGTAGAGCAGAAAAAGGGGGGTAAAGAATTTTTTTGTGATATATTTATTAGCTGATAAATTGAAGAAAAGAGGCAATAATAATTAATAAAATGCATTGATTTACAAATCTTTCAATCAGTCTAGGGTATTCTATGCTTAACTAACTTTGGCAGAGAGTGAATTTATTTTGCTATTCTGGGTTTTCAAAGCCTATTGTTTTGTGCCTTTTTTTTTTTTTTTAAGATTATACTCTTTTTCTAGCCTTACTCTCTTCAGCATGGATACACTGAACAACAGAAGACAGATATTCAGAGCATTTTTTTCCATCACTGATTAGCCATTATATAGGGCCAACTAGGACATCTATATCCCTGATCCATAGCGCAAATTCTCTCATAGCCAAGATTCAAATGTGAGGACAGAATTAATTGTTTCAGGTATTACTTATTGATCTTATGTTATGTGAGGCACACATGCCCATTTTTATTATCTGCATAATTGAAAAGCAAAAAACACTAATAAGTAATAGAGTACATTGATTCCCAAATCTTTCAAAAGCTGGTGACTAGGACGCAAAGGCAACCTTTAATTTCCAAACCAACTTCTGCTATTAATTAAGTTTGAATAAACAAGAAGAAGATTAGTAAGTGCAATTAGACAACAAGGTTTAGTTTCATGAGATATGTATGCCTTTTTATACATATAATGTTTGCATATTAAGGAAATGATCTATCTTAAAAGTAGAGATAGTAATATAAAGATCATTTAAAAATACAACATGGCACTTATAAAATTCCTTGACATGTTTCTTATGCATGAACATGGTCCCCCCCCCATTTGTTGTAAAACATTTGAAATCTTAACAGGAAAAAAATACGTATTTATCATCTTTGGTTGTTTGATTTCATGTGTTGGTGTTGTTTAATACTTTTACACTTTTACCCACTAATTTGGAGTCTTTCAGAAGTATAAGGATGCCATTTAGTAATCCATAGAGGTGAGTGCGCTTGTTTTGAATGTCATGTATTAGGAATGAGGGAGAGTGCCTCTACTTGATATAGGGAACATTACCATGAGGCAGTATATATATATATGGTTGAATTCATATGGTTGAATATATGGCACAAATGGTTGAATTCATATATATATGAATTCAGATCTCATAGGACAGTTCTTATAAAAGTATCAGTTATCTAAATTTTCCAACTAAAGTTATTTTCAAGTCTGAGAAAGTCATTTATTTTTAGGAGGCAAAGATTCAAATCCCTTCACTGCTGCTGACTTATCTTGTGAATTCACTTGATGACTTTGTCTATACCTCAGGATCTTATGCTGCATGTTAGTCATATCTGGAGAAAAACACACAAATGGTTGAATTGGACCAAGGTCAACCCATACATAGAGGATATGGCATCAGTCTTATCCACAGCTGGCCATGAAACACTTCACTAGTTTATGATGGCATTAGTTCTCTCCAAAGCCAGAACAAGTAGTGTCACAATCTTCCTCGGTACAATACTCTTGGCAGCCATAATGTCAGAGTTGGCACATGTGCTGAAACCTCTCTAGTTACTCGGAATACATTTACTAATGTCCTTTCTGGCTCTAAAATTCTCTATTTCTGCCCAAAGTTTAATATTGACAGTAGTGAAATATTATTTTTGAGTTAAATTTATAATGCATTTTCACTATATATTATTCTGATTCAATATTTGTATTTTAAGATTTTAAACTTTATTATACTTATTAGATATTTATGCTAGGATTCTTGAATAATCAAGACTTTCCATACATATACATTTGACCTTGAGAGATATTTTTAACCAGTTGAATTAAAGGAGAGTTAGAATTATCTTACTGATTTTGAGATACAATTTTATTTCTGATTCATTTAATGCTGAACCTATCACTTGGTTTAAATCCATCAATATTACCTTGGGAAACACAGTTCACTAAATACAACATTTTTTAACCCTTTCATTTCAAGACTTCACTACCTGCATTTTTTTTTTTTTTTTGGTAAATCTTTGACCTCCTTTAACCCTTTCTTCATAGACTTACCCTATGAGGATTGCCTGAACTATCATCTTGGCAGGTACTGTACTTGTTTACTAGAACTGCTGTAACAAATTACCTCAATGTTGGTGACTTAAAACAACACACATCTATTTTCTTAGAGTATTGGAGGACAGAAGTCCAAAATTAGTTTCACTAAATCAAGGTGTCTAAACCAAGGTGTCAGCAGGGCCATGGTCCCTCTGGAAGCTCTGGAGACAAGAAGAATCCTTTACTTGGCCTTTTCTAACTTCTGCAGCTGTATTTCTTACATTCCTTGGCTTGTGGCCCCTTCCTCCATCTTCAAAGCCAGCAGCATTAAGTCTTCAAATTTCTCTCTCTGCTGAGGTCATCTTGTTACCTTTTTCCTTCTATAGCAAATATCTCTCACTGTTTCCCTCCTATAAGGACACTTTGATTATATTTCAGCCCACCTGGATAATCCACGATAATCTCCATGTCTCAAGATGCTTAATTTAGTCATATCTGCAAAGTCTCTTTTTAAGGCAACATTCACAGATTCCAGCAATTAGGACATGGATATCTTTGGGGGTCCATTACTTCAGTCTACCATAGATGCTTCAGGGAGATATAGTTTATAATATCCAAAATAAGGAAAATAAACATCAGTCAAGATTGATAAATATATTTACGGTATGTCAAGTTCTGATATTCAGAAATGTCAACATTTCTCTAGCTCGATACAACTAAAACTACAGTGTTACTATAGCCCCAATATTGGTTCAGAAAACTTTCTTTTAGAATGCTAGTGTATTTATATTGATTAAGTCACATTTGTAACCTGCTTTTCTCTGTGACTAACGTTATGCGTTTTTTGAAAACCTAGCTGGATTTAGAGGCATAGTCTGCACGATGCACATGATTGTATCATAATATTGCACTCACATTAAGATGTCTGTCACACACTTACTGTTATACCAGGAAAAAAATGTCAACTATGGACAATATGTTGAAAAATGTAGTTGTCCATTCAACAAATGTTTTTGAGCATCTTCTACGTGCCACACACTGTTCTTAGAACTGTGGCTATACACGTCAACCAAATAGTCATAATTCCCTGCCCTCATGAATCTTGCATTCTAGTTGGGAGAAGTTGAAATATAATTCCACTGTCCTGGGACAGCATGAAAATCAACTTTGTCATTAGAAAAAAACATGCAGACAAGGACAATTTATGACTGCTAGATTGTCTCCTGATTTACCTCCTCCCTCTCCTTCTTTCTTTACCCACTCTCTAGAAATCTCCCACACATGTGGGCACTTTTAATATGGAAATCTTTTAATCACTCTACACTTCCGGAACACTGTAGTGCCAAAGCTCTGAGCAATTTGAGTGTATAAGGTTGGTCTCATTTGCTTTATCTATTACCCTCCTGATAAGCATGGTTTTCTTTAAGAAAGTAAAAAGGCATTCAAAATACTGAAAGATATGCCACAATTTCTATATGTGCTATCAAACTGGATACAATCCTTAACTATCCTTTAGGCAGTTTGCTGTGTCTACCTACATTACTTATGACTTTGGAGAACCTATGCTTCCTGAAAAAGAGCAGTAGGCTGTTGTTCTCACAACCTAAATGTAAAAGAGCATTTGCCCCCAAGCATAGAGTGTTTGCATTTGTCAAAATGGTACGTATTGAAATTTTATGAGGTTACAAATCGATAGCATTGTGATGTGGGCCCTCAGGTGACTGAGAAATGGACTTTGATCATATAATTTTTTTCATATTTAGTTCTACTTAAGAAAAAAAAGAAATGGAGAGAGAAAAATAAATCTAAAGACATGTATACATCATTGTTTGAAGAGCTAAAATGTTCCCTAAAATATATTATTTTCATGTGTAAAATTGGTTGACAGAATTTACAAAAATTATTTTCTAACGTTCTAATTATTACACATATTAGAATGTCAATAAGATGTAATTGCCTTTGGGATAAATTTCATTTAGCTAATCAAATATTTGATGATCCCTTTTTAATATACCAGTAGTTCAAATAAATTATAATGGGCATTAGGTTAAAAGCTTTGTAAATATTTACATGGACTGGAAACCCGGGATATTTCTAGACTGTCAAATACTGGGAAACAAATCTATCTTAACTTACATTACTTTCTGAAGATTAAATTGCATTTTTAATATCTATGTTATATTCATGACTAGTGCTATGAATACGCATAAAAGAAGGTTACAATCTGTGGTTTTCTCTGCTCAACAGGTCAAAGGTTAACCATAGGCTTGGTTGACATATACTAGTGAGAAGTGGGGGCTTACTGTCTATGAAGCTAGATTTAGTTTCTTGGAATAGAATCATATTTTTCAGTTTTCATCTACTTTATTGAAAAGCTGTGATCCAGATGAGACAAACTGTCACTATTCTTTTTTCTTGTAGTACCTTATTTAAATATTTTCATAGTTTTCAGTTCTACTTAATTTGATATTTTCTATTTTTTAAATCACCTATATAAAGTAAATTAACAAATGGTGAATAGGGAAAAGAGAAGACCACCAGCTTGATTGTGGCTTGAAGAAATAAATAGAGAGCTGCATTAATAGGAAAAGTGCTCTGTGTCTCTAGAAAAATTATAGCTACGTTATAATTCTCTATAGGTCCCAGTAGTGTTATATGTAGCACATACTCAATAAATGTTTATTAAGTGATGAAAATGAATGGATTTCATGTTCATATTTTTGTAACAATATCTGAACACTAGAGGACTTTTTTACCTATTAAATCATAGAATTAATCCTAAAAAGAAAAATCTATAAAGACACAAGTGAGACAAAGGCCTTTCTACAGACCTCAACTCTCTCGGAAATTCTGTAATGCTCTTCTGTATTTTATGTGCATGTGCTTACCTGAATGATATTTTCTTTAATGATCCATCAGAATAGGAAATAAATGCATCTCCTAGGAATAAATTAAGCAGTAGAGTTAGGAAATGAAATTGAAAAGTCTATAGAAATTCCTCATTATATCCAATGAGTATTTCTCCTTGTGCATTCCTACAGAGATACAGAAGGCCAGGTCAAGTTTTAAAATTCCTCCTATCTTAGATGTTGACATTACTACAGAACAATGGCAGAATCAAGCTCACATATTTAGGCTCTTGAGAATTATTAGCTAACCTGCCGTATTCAGTGTCAACAAGGGCCTGCCCTAGACAGTGCCTCTAATTTGTCTTTGGTTCCTGTCCAGAAGCCTATCACTCTGATCTTCACACACTAGTTTCCCACTCCAGCTGCTTCCAAAGGTTTTCTGGTTCTTAACTGAAAGTCAATTGATCCCTTAACAGATGTTAACTGAAATCACATAGATGTTACATTTCCTGGTAGGCAGTAGTTAAAATAGGTAATCGTTTTATTCATAACCCTCCTTTACTGGCAAGTTATATACTATACGGCTAAATATTTTATATTTATTATTCAACTGAATTTTTGCAGCATTAGTTTCTATGAGGTAGCTATCACTTGTACTTTTACTTAACATGCGAAGAAACTTATATTAAAAAAACTATTAGTAACTTGTCATAGATGCCTGTCTTCTGGGTCCGTCATGGCATGTGATAGAGGTGGCTGTTTCCATGTACCCCTCTGCCTGTACCACAGGCCAAACTTGCATTTGTGAAGTTGTACATTTATTGATTCCTCGCCCTTAGGTTTTGTTGGTTTAATTTCAACTTTCTTTGACTATGGATATTGTCAGGTAGGCCAATTACTTCTGGCTTCTCCCCAACCAATCTTCTCACTTAATTCTATGCATGTTTCTTTGGTTTAGAAAGACATGAGAACTCTCCATCTGTGTTGGAAAAAGAGTATCCTGATGTCTGGAGCTTGGAAGTTGGATTAGAAAATGAATCATTGAATAAATAAGAAATACATGGATATAGTTTTTTCTCCTTCCCTTCCTTTCCCTTCCTTTCCCTTCCCTTCCCTTCCCTTCCCTTCCCTTCCCTTCCCTTCCCTTCCCTTCCCTTCCCTTCCCTTCCCTTCCCTTCCCTCCCTCCCCTTCCCTTCCCTCCCTCCCCTCCCCTCCCCCCCTCCCCTCCCCTCCCCTCCCCTTCCCTTCCCTTCCCTTCCCTTCCCTTTTCTATTTATCTCATGACCTAACTAAGGAAGAGATAGATGAACCTAACTTCTGTGTTATGATTAGACATTGTTTTCTAGATAGGAGCACACTTCTCATAAGTGTTCTTACCTAGGAAACTCACTAGCACAATTTTTATTAAAGTTATGATGAGGATTGTCTCAGTTTTAATGTTAACTTAAAAATTGTTACTTTTCTGCAACTCTAGTATTCTGATTTCATTAGCTTCTGTTACTCTTATATGAGTATGGGTAAATATGATTGTTTTCTCTATTGTGCTTCCTTTTACATATTTCTACTTTTCCAGCCTTCTCTTATACAGATTGACCAGTTATAGAATTTATATCCTAGCTTGTGCTGAATGAATTCTAATTCATGGCTCTTTCCTTTAAACCTTTATATGAAATGCTACCCTATTCTTATGTCTGTGAACTAGATCATCTCTCCCTTTAGTAACTATTTGTCTTTTGGCTGGTGTCATGGAATTCATTTCACATCAAGTAACTTAATGACATTTAAGAGATATCTTAATCCCACTCTATTTCTTAGAATTAGATAATTTGGCTTATTTAATTTACTTACTAGCTTTCCTTTCAGTCATGCTATTTTCTAAACTTGTCCTCAAAATCTGGGGGTTATACTTTGTTGAGAGTCTGCAACTCACTTTTCGCTACTATACTCAATGGCCGGGTAACATTTTATAAAATAATAAATAAAGCCATATGGACATGAACAGTAGTTCCTCAATGAAGGGACACAATTTGCCACTGAAGTATTTTATTTAAAAATTTTTCGAATCAGTTTCTATAATGAGGGGGAATTCTAAGCCATATTTCCTTGTTATTGGCCATAAATAACGATAATGTAAATCTACTGGATAATGTTTTTGCTTCTTGGCTGCTTGTGCTTTAAAGGGCTCTGGATCAAGTATGCTGTGAGTGATATGGTAGATTTAGAAAGAACATTCTGTGTCCATTCAGCTCCTTGTCTTGTTCTTCCTGTACAGACACGTTTTTCTTTAATTCCAAGAGAAAACATCATGACAGCTTAAAACATAATCCTAAAAATATCTTCAAAGAACACATGGATAGGTTAAAATAACCATATCTATCCATATTTATAAATCATTACAAACTTGAGTCTTTGGATATAATTTGTGAGTGATTGTCATGGTAGCCTGTGCTTTTCCTATGAGCACTGCAAAACTACTAATAAAGAAAAAAAAAATAATAAATTAAAAAGAAAGAGGTGGGCGGAATGAGGAACTTTGCTTTATTGATAAATGCTTTAGATCCAATGCAGAAAGTTAAACCCTGAGAAAATACTTAAGGCGTGAATATTTCTGCTACTCTACTATCATCTTAGATCTAATTATAGTCTTTTTAGAGAATTGTATTACATTTTTAAAACTGAAATTTTTCTTTATTTTTCATGTTTGGTTATATTTTTATATTTTATAGTCACATGTCAGTGAATACTCTTAAAGAGTTGAATTTTTCTGTTATTATAATGCCTAAAATATTTACCTTTAATTATTTTCAAAATATAAGTTAGATCTACCTGCCACATCCAATTATCATGCTAGCTAGTCTGGATTTCTTTTGAAAAGAGAGTAGAATTGTGGTGTGACTCAGAACTGTTATGGTGGACATTCATTTTTGTTGGCAAGAATTTCTTCTGATCTCACAGTCCCTCTTTTCCTTTCAGAAAGTAACCTGTCAATATTATCAGTACCCAAAGCTCTTGGCTTTGACGAATGACCCAGAACTTGTAAATCAAAGTTTAAAGTGATTGGTTCAACAATGGGCACTTGGTCCAATTTAGCCTGGAGAATTTTGTTGGGAAGATTTGGAAAGAGGTGCTCTCTTTATTCAGAAATGCATGTAGAGATGGTAAGTCTAGATTTGTTTCTTCTATGTGGAAACATGTATTAGTTAACTATGGCTGTATGACCATATTACCACAGATAACGTGGCTTAAAATAAAACTTTTAATATAGTTTATGTGGGTCAGAAATTAGACCATGGCCTAACTGTGTCCTCTACTTTGGGGTCTCACAGGGCTGCAATTATGAGAGTGGCCAGGGCTGCTCTCTCATCTGAAGCTCAGATACGGGAGGGTCCATTTCCAAGTTCGCATGACTGTTAGCACAAAATTGAATCCACAGATTATCTCATGGAGTCAGGGTTTGGGATGTCTTAATAGGCTGAAAGGGAGGGGGGGGAGTGGTAGGGTGATATTATAAAAAGAAAGTTAAAAAAAAAAAGTATTCAGGTAGCTCATCTACCCAAGCCGTCCAGACCTGTGGCTGCAAGTTAAGATAGTTGTCTCAATGTAGTCAGATTTTATGCAGAATTTCAAAAACACTTCTGAAGTATTTACTCACATTTTAACTGACCCTAGCAGAAGGGACTAGATTATGCCACAAGGATCCATATCTCACAGTCACATTGGAACATATTATCTCAAGAACAGGATATACTAAAAGCTGTATTTGTATTATTTTTTTTTAAAAACTCTCCTTATTATTAAAACATTGTGTGCCTTTGTTAGGTATTTAGAAATGCATCTGATGCCCTGCTAGCTGTGTAGGTGCTCTTTCAAGGTCAGCATTTAGGAACCTGTCATGCCAAACTTTCACACACTTTTGCTCCAGTCTCCCAAGACAGCGGGGATGTCTCAGGTCAGGTTCTCTAGAAGCAGAGGTTAGAGAAGAGACTCTTGTGAAATAATTTATTGAGAAGCACTCTCAGTAGAAGGGGAAGATGGAAAAGACAGGAGAAGAAAATTAAACAATGATGTGCTCTGGAACAGAAATTGCACAAGTTGCTACCATCTTGAGAAGAAACCCTGCCATTTATAACCCCATGACAGTCAATCATTGGTTGCTGGCTAGCAAGTGTTGTGGCATAAGCAATTCTCTGGAGAAAGGGGCTACTATGAGCCTTAGCAGCCCACATACGTAGCCACTGGGAGATGCATGCATGCACCTGCTTGGGAAAAGTAATTCAAAAATACCCACTAAGCATTAAGTTGTCTTCTTAGCTTCTACGGATAAGTGGAAACATGATTGCTTCCTGTTATGTGTGTGGTATCCTAGGTTCCACATAAATGGGAGATTTAAACAGGCATCCAATGGTAAATTTCAGAAAATTTCATGCCAACTTATAAATGAAGTGAATGACATTGGTTGAATAAAATGGCATAATGTCATAAAGATGAATTTATATTTTTAGGTAAATTACATACAGATAGGTATTAATTAATTATAAAAAATCAGGATTATTTGAAACACAGTTAAAGTTTAGACTATAACTCTGGTCATGTCTTCTCTTGGCAATGGTGAGAGATTACGTATTGGGCATTGAGGGGCTGCAAGAAAAAAGGGCTAGTGGTTGTGATGGAGAGAGAGAGAGAGATAGAAAAAGAGGGGGAGAGAATCATTTTTTGTGCAATCAAGTTGATTGTGGATGGGTAAGTGGCATACAAAGACTAAGATAGACAAAAGGGAGTTTCCTAGGTCACACTCCATTTGATTATAAACTGCTGCCAAGTCCTGGTTACTGGGGCGTCTTTGAGGTGCTTTCATTACACTGTGTACATACCACCAGAACACATTCTCAGACTGTATTTTAACAACACATTTATGAATCAGGAATATGATTCTATAAAGATAGCAAGCATTGCGTTTCAATTTACCCGTGCCTAACACAGAGGCAGGCACATAATTTATACTTATACACATAATTTATGTTGAATAAATAAATTAATGATCAAATTAATTTAACTGAAATAATTGTATGTACTGGGATAGGCATTCTTCCAATTTTGTATTAGTAAAATATTAATAGAAATCAGAATTATTATTCAGATTCAGGCATTTTAGGTTATCATTAGAGGTAAGCAAAAATCATCATTATCTCAAGCCATTCACAGAAGTAGACAATCATATAGAAACAGAGAAGCAAAAGTATAGAGGGATTAGAAAACTTATAGAGAGACACAGAGAATAAAGGATATGAAAACATTCAAACAAAAACGATAAAATGAATGTATTTGGGTTTGAGGGAAAAATATGGACAATACAGAGAAAAATTCAGAAGCAGAGCCAACTATATAGTTGTAGGAAAAACTGATTAAGAAGAGGTTAATTACAGTGAAATAAGTAATATTAATAATAATAGCTGTCAGTCTCCTTGGTATTCAAAAGCCAAACAACTGCTTTGTCTTTGTTAAGGTACCCTAGAGCCCTGATTCAATCCAATATTTCAGAAATATCTTAAAAGTAAGACTTAATACGTTATTCTGAGCATTTCTCCATCAAGCCAAATTTGGTTTCAAGGTTTATTTAAGTAGGTACAATTTATAGTTAAAGCCAAAACGATGGAAAATATCTTTAGATATTAAGAAAATTACCACTATTAAAAACTGTTAATTTTCAAAGGCTTCATGCTGGATGATATGACCAGGAGAGTCTAACTTTGTGCATTGTAACCTGTTGTGGGCTCATATGTTTCATAACTGGCACTCAGAGGAAGAAGGGGAAGGATCTAGTTTGTAGTATTTGTCACATTCTGTGGTGTAAATATTTTTACCATGGCCGATTTCAATGTACTAGCGTATCGCTGAGTGTGGACCTGGGGAGAGATATGCATAAAGCATATAAAGATGATAACCCGCTTTTTGATACTTGATAAGCATGAAATAATGGTAATTGCTATATGTGATTGCTACATGTATTAGAACACACCGTTTCAGTTGCAAGTGACATAAAGTCAACTTGAATTTGGTTTTTAAGGTCATTGTTGCTCCTTCACATCACTGAGAAGGTTAAGATGTAAGGCTGATTCTTCCATGGTGAGATGCAGGTGTTCAAGTGATTTCAGCTTTCATGAGAGATGCCTATCTTGTCTTTGTCCTTCTTATCTCTATGATTCCTACATTGTCAGATGGGTTTTTCTGTAATGGACTGACTCTAGGTAGTCCCTATGATTGCTACCTCCTTACATTCATACTTTTCCATGATCCTATCCTGACTGACCCCTTATAAAGGGGACATCTTTGCATTCTAAAAGCTTATGGTCTGATAATGGAGATATACATACCAATATGCCAAAGTACAAAAGTATAAACTCCAGGAAGGGAGAAAAAAAGTGTTAACCATCATCGTATGGTTAGTTTTTTAGGTCTAATATATATTTATAGATTTCAAAAATAAATTATAAATTCCTTTAGATGGCTATATTTAATAATTTTTCCCTTTGTAACTATATAAATTTGGATGGGAATTGAACATCCCATCATTGTAGTATTTGCAATAATAACTCATAGGGTATCTCGATATCAATGCTATCCTACTGCCAAGGAACATTTATAGTTGCCCTTCTAGAGTCACAGTTTCTGATTTGGACAGCTGGTTTCTTTTGTCTAGTATATCTATAATCAACTATAAGCCATAGTGCTAGAAACAAATGAGATGATACCTTATTTCATAAAAAATGTATCTATTTTTCTTCTGCTATTCCTCTTTGAGGTTAGAACTTCCCGTGCTTAAAAGAGCTAGCTTCTTTTCTGTTTTTGCAAACTGGTGATAAATGTGTTTATTTGGGCAAGAAGACTTAGGCCTCATAGGGTTAATAGCTCAAAATTTTTCATGTATTGTTATATTCCATCTAAAATGCACATGCACTTAACCATTTAAGCAATTAGCTATGATGATATTCTAAAATGTATAAAATGTACATAAAACCAATTTTGGTGGTTTCTTTCCCTGCCATTTCTTTTGGAATTCTATTCTAACTCTGGTGCAATGATACTCAGCTAACTCTGTTACACAGAATGAAGTTGTTAAAAATAAAACACAAAGTTGGACACAGTGATAACCTTTTCAGGTTCACCTAGTAAGAAATTCTAGTGCTAATGTGCTCAGTTTTGGAGGAGAATCAAAATGTTTCTCAGATTTCAATGAGGTTTCATGGCGAAACAATGACATATTATGATCTAATTTTTCCAAATAGACACAAAGTTCACCTTGAGGCTACTTTTCACAGCTGGGTAATATAATTCCTTTTGTATCACAGTCATTTTTCACCTGTGTGAGTACTTAAACATTTATTTGAATGTGGTTGGTGGGAATTTCTAACTATAACTAGTGCCAAGTACCTTCAGCTTCTGCAGTTTGATATCTGAAGTGAGTTCTAGTGGTTTCCAAACCCTGGGATACACAAAACTCACACTTCAGTGATGAATAAAATGTCAACAATATTTGGTAAATTAAAAAAAACAACAACAAATAACTAATGAAGAAAGCAATAAACAGAACACACATTCAAAAAACTTTTTTTAAGTACCAACTATAGCAATTGAGTTTCATTTGCATCGTTATAGTTTAATTACTTAAAGTGTACAAAAATTGAGATGTTTATAAAATTTGGGTGACAATTCTCTATTGATCTCCATCCAGCACTTCTGCACATCTTTTAAGCAAGGCATTGACTACTCTTTGTTCCACACTATCTTTTCTAGAATGTTTGTATAGAAAACTGTCTTGAAAAATAGAGGTAGCATCTCCTCTTGGAGTAGGGCAAATATGCCTACTGTCCAGTAGCATAAAAACATGCCTTCTCTCAGAACAAAGGACAAACTTGCTTATTAGCCGTTACAAAATATTCAGGTTGCCTAAACTCAAAGTTCCTATCCCATGACCCTGCCTACTGCCTGTGTAGCTATCATCAGACCCCCTTCACACAGCCATATGGGAATTGTGGCTTGGGAAAACACCCGAGGAATGCTGATACTCTAGCTACTGCCATTGCCCTGTGTAATAACCCATCCTTCATTTCTGACCCAGGAGTCTTGTCTTCCATCAGCCATAAAATTGAGGCAGTCTTACTCATTGGCTTGCAAGTAGGGTAAAATCTTGGACCCTTTACTTTTCTTGACAACAGACTAATTACAACCTAGTGTAGTTGACAACTGAGACATCCCAAAAATATTATTGTAGTCACTTTTACTAAATACAGTTGTTTCACAGTGTAAATTACATAGGCAAGTCTCTAGAAATGTAGGCATGGTTTTATGATACGTATTGACATACCAGGACTAATGAGTGTCACACACATTCTGTTTGGATTAGTTCTGCAATGATTTTTCATCTGAAAAAAATAGTTCAGTATTGTAGTTCTCTAGAAGTAGTTGTTAGGCTTAATTTTATCTTCTCTATTACTAGAACTGATGGATTTCACCAGAAAGTCTATTTGGATTTTTTTTTAATAGGCTTTATTTTTTGAGAGTAGTTTTAGATTCACAGCAAAAATGAGCAGAAGGCACAGCGATTTCTCATATGCCCCTGCATGCACACACGCACAGTCTCTCTCACTATCAACATCTCATACCAGAGGGGTACATTTGTTACAATGGATGAAGCTACATAGACACATCATTATTACCCAAAGTCCATTAACATTCACTTTTGGTGTTGCACATTCTATGGGCTTGGACAAATTGTATAAAGACATGTATCCATCATTGTAGTATGATACAGAATAGTTTCACTGCCCTAAAATTCCTCTCTGTTCCACCTATTGATCCCTCTCCCCACAAACTCCTGGTAACCACTAATTTATTTTTTTTATTTTTTTTATTTTTACCATTTTCGTAGTTTTGCTCTTTGCAGAATGTCATATAGTTGTAGTCATACAGCATGTAGCCTTTTAAGATGGCTTCTTTCACTTCATAATATATATTTTAGGTTTCTCCATGTCTTGATAGCTCATTTCATTTTAATGCTGAATAATATTCCACTGTCTGGGTGGACCACAGTCTATCCACTCACTGAATGAAGAACATGTTGATTGCTTACAAATCTTTGCAATTAGGAATAAAATTGTTATTTATGTATGGGTTTTTCTGTGGATATAAGTTTTCAACTTTTTTGGGTAAATACCAAGGAGTGAAATTTTTCAGTTGTATGGTAAGAGTATATTTAGTTTTGTAAGAAACTGCCAAACTACCTTTCAAATTACCTGTACAATTTTGCATTCCCATCAACAATAAATCAGTTTCTATTATTGTACATCCATGCTAGAATTTTTTTATTGTCCATATTTTGAATTTTAACCATTGTGATATGTGTGCTGTGATATCTCGTTGTTTTAATTGGCAATTCCCTGATGACATATGATGTAGAGCATCTTTTCATGTTTATTTGCCATGTGTATATGTGACGGAATATCTGTTCAGATTGTTTAATTCAGGTTTCTCATTTCCTTGTCATTAAGTTTTAAGAATTCTTTGTATATTTTGGATAACAGTCCTTCATTAGGTATGTCTTTTGCAAATATTTCTCTTAGTCTGTGGCCTATCTTCTTACTCTCTTGAAAGGTCTTTTATGTAAGGATTTTACATTTAAATATGCATATAATCAATGAGATTCAAGAAAATTAAGATAGCCACACTTATTTATCATTATGACAATATTTAGTCAGATATACTAACTCTCTTGATCTATTCAGTTTTTAGTAATCTCTTGATTATTTTAGAAAAATTCCCATACATTATAGGTATTTCATATGACAAATTGTTTTCACATGAATTTTGGATTTTGGGATTTGACTAATGTCCTTTAAAACTAAAAAAAAAATAAAATAAAATTAAGTCTCTGTCCTAAAAGAAATTATAGCAGGAAGACAGAAATGTAAAATAAAAAAAAAAATATCTAAGGGATTAAGTAGTAACATGAGTGAAGCAAATCAAGTACATGAGAAATCATTAAGAGTATTCACAAGAGTGGTGAACTGAAAAAGTGCCAGTGCTCTAAGTACAGAGTATTAGGTATTACTTATCTATAACTGTTTCTGTGTAGTAACAGGTTTTTTTTCATTTCAAGAGAAGCCAGAAATCCAGACTTTGATATAAACATTTAAAATTTTAGATAGGAGGAAATGTGATTTAGACCAAACAAATCTATGAACCTTGTTAGTCCCTCAGTCACATTTAACAGCTTCTGTTTAACAAATCATTGCAAAACAATATATGTGCTATAATGGAGGCATATACAAAGTGTGGTGGTGTCATGGAAAAGTTACATTAAAAAAAGATAATCTATGAGGTATCCATCCTTGGAAGGAGGTGTAAGGCCTTCTCTTAGCATTACAGAAAGAAGGGAAGAGAACAACATATGGAAAGCATGGAGGCTGGAGAGCAGTTTCCATGTTTTGGGAAGTATTTGTGGTCCAATGTCTCTGGAACATAAAGTTCCAGAAAACCCACATGGGATATAGATAATGGGATGTAGATGGTGGCAGAAGTGCTTCATTAGATTGTCAGGGCCAGTTCATGGAAGTTCTTGCATGTCAAGCCTAAGGGCACACTCTTTAAGTAATGAGAAGGCATTAAAACATTTTGAGTAGGGCATTACCTGATCTGGTTTGTGTTTTAGAAATGATACTGCTGTATTGAAGATAAAATGGAAAGGGAGCCAACTGGAAGCAATTTTCTCAGAAGGAAGAAAGGAATTGGAACCAGAATTCAGATGACTGGAATAGATTTGGAGAGTAAGAGGAAACTCATGTACTTCGCATATGATAATTTTGATATGAGGGATTTACTTTTATCTCTAAAGGTCAATATTAAAATTATATTTTATTGTTTTATGTGAATTAATTAAATTAGTTTGAGGTTCAAATTAAAAGCTCATTTAAATAAAAATAAAAATATATAGATGCTTTTAATAACATATTAAAAATATTTTCAGAAATTCTAGTTCTCTCAAAGAATGATCTCATGTTACTTGAGAATAGCCCTTTCCTCTTAGAATAGGAAAGAGAGAATACAGTCAATATGCCAGCATACTTAAAACTAATTAACTAGCTAACTATTTATATATTATCTCTATCTATCTATCTATCTATCAATCAATCTATCTGTCTATGACTTAGTTGGGACATTTATGGCTATGCCAGGAGGCCAAAATATTGTTTGATTTACTTGGTATTTTCTCACTTGCAAGTGACAAAAGCCAGCCTATGTTGGCTTAAGCAAATAAAGGGGATTGATTACGTGGCTTATGTAACCTAAAAGACCATGAATAGAAAAGTGCATCAATTTGAATACTTTTGGGGTATATTTAGGAGAAAATTCAACTGAAAACTTTTAAACAAACTTATTAGTTCATTAAATTTAAAAGTCAGTAGGCTGGCTTAAGGTACAGATTGATTAGGAAGCTCTGGCTTCCTTTCTCTGTGATTTTCTTTCTTCACTCCCCGTATGTCAGCTTCATCCTGAAGTTATGGTTCTTCATGGTGATCAAATGCCTGAAGCATATCCAGTCTTCATACTGATGTAATGAATGGCCAAGAGGAAGAGAGAACTTCTTTTCCCTCAGCCTTTATCCAAAGTCCTAAGTTCTAACCTTCTTGGTCCAAGTTATATCATTTTCCTCATACTGAACCAATCACTGCTGGCAGAGGGAATGCTGGCTACTGATTGACTTAGTTCTGGGTTGAATATCCATCTGTGAACCATGCATTATGACTTGCAGAGTATGATTAAGTTTGGTGGCATGACACAATGACGACCCATTCTTCAAATTGGGTTTGGAGCTAAGTGTACCAAAATGATATGGCTGTTACATAAAGGAGAGAGGTGAAATAGACACTTGGAAAGTACCTAAAAATGTCCACCATACCTTGCTTCATGTATGCTGGGTCCAAGTCGTTGGGAATCTATCACTCTTTCTTATCTCTGCTTTCCTGACTGTCTGCTTCATTTTCAGTTCCCAAATGGTGGCAAGATGGTCATTAGCTTCTCCAGGCTAAAAAGCCTCTACCAGCTTATAAATCCCAGGGTAAGAATTTGTTTTTCTCATTAGCTCAAACAAATGGTCAGCGTGCATTTTATTAGACCAACGTAGGTCATGCATCTATACTTGTAAAAAATTATTCTACCAGAGTTATGAATGCTTATATTAATTAGTCCTGAGCCATATGACATTCTTGGAGATAGATTTAAGGTCATCCCTATTTAAATAACATGGACATAGATTGGGAGCCAGGTAGATCTCCAAATTAAAAACAACAGGCTCTTATTAAAAAAGGTAAATGATTGTTAGGCAAAACAACAACACAAAACAATGATAGTAACAACAAAAAATACCTCACAGAAATGTACACAAAAAACAATAGCATCTGTCCCAACAAAAACAAAAATTTCATTCAATTGTTTCATGTCAATAAAATTCAGTAATACATGTATTTAATTGAATTAATTGAAGTCTACTTCCCATTTGTAATAAAAATAAAATGTTTATGATTTGGATACAACCAAATATTTAACCTGTATGTTCATTTAAATTCACTTCATTGTATTAAAACAGAGGATTCATTAAACATAACAATAAAAAACTCTGTAGTATTTGGAATGTGCTTGGAATTTAATGTTACTTACTTTGTAATAATTTATTGAACATCCTTGAGACCTATAAAAATCTAAAAAATGATAAGACAGAGTTAATCCCAACTTTGGCCTGACTGTTCTTATTCGCTAGATTGCAAGAGTCACTGAAAGTTTCTTTTCTTTGTAAACATGCTTCAAAAAGTATTTCTACCTGCATTACATAATCCAAAATTTATGTGGCATTATATAGCATCATGAAGCATTGGTTACCATGTCAGGAAAAATGTTGATGAACTAAAAAAGATGAGCTGATATCTGAGGGGGGAAAAGCCATTTTTAGAAAACTTCTTAATTCAAAATATATTAATGTGATAAATGCTCCATGGATCTGGTTAGTGGACCTGCTCAGCATAAAGTATTCACATAAGTCAATTTCCAGTTTAGCATTACATTTCCCATTTAATAATAGCACCACTGACATATACGTGACTATTAAAGTTCTTTTTGCCAATCCCATCTAAGGATAGATTAATTCCTTAGTCAAAACCAAGTATCATTAATTATGTATTTAGACGTGACTCAAGTTTATAACCTGTCTATTATTGATCTTATTAAATTACATAAAAGAGCCTATCTATAGAAAGTTGACCCTCATTAAAGCATAGGATGCGTTAATAATGGCAGCTATGAATCCTACTAATCCTGGCTTTACAGTGTACCTACATTAGCTCTAAATCAGGAGTTAAGGAACCGATCTTTTCTAATGTGATGAATTCCTATCCTCTTACTTTGAGGTGCAGGGAAGAGGTACTATATCTATCTATATAGTACAAGTTGAGTACGTGACTTCATTTCCAAGAGACCATTGACTTTGCATCATTTTATCTGCCCATTTATTAGGATTAGCCCTATTGATGACAGAACTCTGCTTAATTCAAGGGATGTCTTACCTATATTTATTGAATGCCTCTAAGAAGTATAATAAAAAAATAAATATTTTACTGACTTCAATAACTTCTAACATAATATAGAGAAAAAATGTGTGTGTGTATGTGTGTGTGTGTGAGTGTGTGTGTTGGGTACATAAAGAATAGGTACAATCAAACATAAGAGAATATTTTATTGTCATTTTTATTATTATTATCATTATTATTTTATATTAACTTTTGAGTGAAGTAATAAATAAAAGTTATGAAATTAGTACAAATAATACCCAGTAGCAGGTGACTATGAGTAGAATATTGCAAAAGGAAAAATCTCAAAAGGAAATGTTCTAAAAAATTTACAAAAAGTACTTGTAGCTAAAGTAAACAGTGAAATAAATTTTGACAACTGTAAAATTTGCTGTAGGTCACACAACACGTTTTCAGGGACCCAGTGACAAGTCAAATTATTGAAAATAAAAATTTCCAAAGATATTTTAATGAGCTTTGAATCTTTTTAATGGGCTAAATTGAGGGGATTGGATTACTGCATAGCAGGGCATTTTACAAATGTGATTGTAACCAATCTGCAGTTCCTTAAATATTCTAAGGGGAGAAATAAACGTTTGACAGAGTGTTGCCCTTTAGTCACTAATGTAATACTTTAAAAATATACAGGTATTTGATTTTCTAAGCAATCACTGAATATTTCAGCAGTGGTATAAGAATTTTGCCTCTGGGTGGCTCTTAACAGTGTTTTATGTGACATGATTGGCTATTGGCTTAGAAAAGAGATTAAGAATCACAAGGACATTGTGGATATTTTCCAGCCCAGCTGAGTTTTAGGCTTTATTCCAAATGAAGCTTATTTCAAAGGTCTGAGAGAAAAAAAGAATAATTACAAAGCCAGAGTCTGTTCAGTAAGCTTAGCAATAGTTAGCACTTCATACTGTATTTTCTTTTCTGTTCTTTTCAGGTCTAACCCCATGATTATTCTGAGAGAAGCGAAGGGACTGATTTTATGGAGTGGTGACATTACAATGATATTTTTAAATTACTTGCTAGACTTTTTTTCTTTTAACAAAGTCCGTTTGCCTTACTGTTGCAAGCAGCAGTGCCCTTCGACAATGTTTTTTTCATGTGCACATGGAATATATACTTGTAAGCATGATATCTTAGGAGTACTTAAAATACTATAAATACGGAGCTTGCCTTTGGTACAGACCTTCTCAGAGAAATTCTTTTTTCACTTGAGTTCCAGTACTCATTCCCTAGAATTCTCAGATCACTTCTACATCCCTTCTTCCTCAAATATATCTCTTTTTTCAAATTGTTTTATTGTGGTAAAATACACATAACATAAAATTTACCATCTTGATCATTTTAAAGTGTACAGTTTAGAGGTATTAAATACATTTGTAATGTTGTGCTACCATTACCACCATCCACCTACAGATGGATGCAGAAAAAAGATCTTGTATAACTGAAACTCTATACAGGTTAAAAAACAACTCCCCATTTCCCCCTGCGCTTAGCCCCTGAAAACCACCATTCTAATTTCTGTCTCTATGATTTTGACTATCTAAATAATTTGTATAAGTGGAATCATGTACTATTTGTCTTTGTTCTGCTTGGCTTATTTCATTTAGCGTAATGCCTACAAGTTTCATCCATGTTGTAGTATATGTCAGAATTTCTTTTTCTTTTTAAGGTTGAATAATATTTTATTGTATTTGTAGACCACGTTTTGTTTATCCATTCATCCATCAGCACACATTTAAGTTGTTTCTATTTCTTGGCTTATCCATTCATCCATCGATTGACACTTGAGTTGTTTCCACAATTTAGCTGTTGTGAATACTGTATTCTTTTGAATAAATACCCAGCAGTGGAATTTCTAGATCATGTATTAATTCTATTTTTACATTTTTGAGGAAACTCCATACTGTTTGCCACAAACTGTACCATTTTACAGTCCCACCAACTGTGCAAAAAGTTTGCATTTCTCCAAATCCTCGCCAACACTTATTTTCTCTTTGTTCTTTTTTTTAAATAGTAATCATCCTAATTGGTTATGATGTAGTAGCACAGTGTAATTTTTATTTGCATTTCCCTAATGATAAGTGATGATGAGCATCTTTTCATGTGCTTATTGGCCATTTGTATATCTTTGGAGAAACGTCTGTTCAACTCTTTTTCCAATTTTTGAATTAGGTTTTGTTTTTTGTTGGATTGAGTTTTAGGAATTCTCTCTATAAATTGGAAATAAATCCCTTATGACATATGTTATTTTCAAATATTTTCTCCCATCCTGTGGGTAGCATTTTTACTTTGTTGATAGTCTCTTTTGATGCACAAAAATTAACAATTTTCATGAAGTCCAATTTGTCTTTTGTTGTTGTTGTTGCCTGTGTCTTGGGTGTCATTTCTAAAAAGTCATTGTGGAATCCAATGCTATGGAGTTTTGCTACATGTTTTGTTTTTAGAGTTTTATAGTTTTTAGTCTTACATTTAGGTCATTGATATATTTTGAGTTAATTTTTATATATGATGTTAAATAATGGTCCGATTTCATTCTTTTGCATGTAGATATCTAATTTTTCCAACACCAATTGTTGAAAAGACTATCTTTTCTCCATTGAGTAGTCTTGGCACCCTTGTCAAAAATCATATGTGGCTTTATTTCTAGGCTCTCCTATTCTATCCTATGCTATTCCATTCCATTCCATTAGTTTATATGTGTCTCTTCATTCCAGTACCACACTCTTTTGATTACTGTAGCTTTGTAGTTAGTTTTGAAATCAGGAAGTGTAGAATCTCCAACTTTTAAATCTCCTGGAATTTATTTTCGCCAGAGGGGAAGGGCTTGCAACGATTTCCTGCCTCTTTGCACCTCTCAGATAGAAGCAGCTATCAGCAGTCAGAGCACAGATCCCCAGTATTTACAGAACACATCCTTTTTTTTCCCCACCTTGCTTCCACAGGCTACATGCAGGCCGCCCCTGGAATGCATGCACTGACGCCTGCCATGAGGCTGGGGAGTGAGAAATGGGCAACTACTACTGTGTTAAGAACTGAAATTGACTGAAAGTAGTCACAATTTACTGTCCAGGCCTTGCCTTGGAAGTTGCAAGCCTTCAATAGACTCCAGAGTTCCAAAATAACTATGTGTGACAGATTTTGCCAGTGTAATTGCTGTCTAGATGGAGAGAGAGATTCCTGTTGCTTCCAACTCGGCTAACTTCCCAGAATTCTCTCAAATATATATTTGAGACTGAAATTAAAAGGGTCTCTGTAAAATATGGTAACAAACTAGTTTGCCTTGGATGAAATGTAGAGAAGGTGGTGGGATGGAGTGGGCTTGGACTGCATTGTTTCAAAGTTTCTCTTCAGTTGGGGCCTTGGGTAAATCTATGGAGAACAGCTTTCTCATCAAAGGGGGATAACAATAGCACACACTTCACACAGACTTGTGAGTAATAAATAAGATAATGTAAGTAAAGCATTGGCATTCAAAGATGGAGGGGCGCTGAGGCCCTTTCACTCTTTATATTTCTACTTATGAAGTGTCATTTGGAGAAGAAAATGTTCATGCAGCCCAACTGATTATTTACAGACAACCTGTGTTCCCAGATGAATTCACACAACCTAAATCAATGGAACTGCCGTCAGCGGCTCACAGAACACCATCCTCATCAAAAAATGAAATTAGAATTGTGAACAATAAATGTTCTCCCTTGTGGCTTATGTTCTCGTTTCACGCAGAATAAAAACACAAAACATTCTAGTTTCAACAGTAGTTCTGTCACTCACTACCTCAATCAAAAATAAATTCAGTGTCATAAGAACCAAGGGAGTTGAAGACAGTATTTTATTTCAAGAAAGGAAGTCACTTTTAAGTGTGATTTTCTAAGATCTGAAAACGGGAAGTTTCTTTTTTGGTGTGTCCTCACGGGTTTGCTACAAACTTTGTAAAATGTCAAGACATTACATTGCAATTGAATAGTTTTCCAAATTGGTAAGCACCGTATATACTACATGTTTGATCTCTTCCATTGCTAAAAAATTTTTGTGAGATAAACACAAAAACCACAAGTGAGCTGTAATACAAAATGGAAACATGGAAATACTGATTTTTGAGGAACATCTGATGGTCTAATCTTGGATACTTACATTTAAAGAATTTGTTAAACTTACAAGACATGTGGCAAATTTTGTAATGTTTACATAAAAAATGTACCTTGAATTTTGTCAGTATGTTCATCACTTGCGTTTGCCTGCCCAGATAATTCTCATGCGATAGCTCATCTAAAAGATGTACAATGCTCATATTTACTCTTAAATGGAAGTCACTGATCATAAAAGTGGGCAGAAAAGCTGAACAAATTTTGATAAACTCAAAAGCTTTGCCTTGACTAGGAAGAGCAGAGTCCTAGGGGAATGTATTTTCCAGAAATGTTCAAGCCCTGCTTTTAATGTTCAGATTATGGTTATTTTCGACAGATTTCTGGTGAATTTTGCCCTAGGGATCAAAATTATGAGAATGTTTATATTCCTGTTTAGACTCATAATGGCAATCAAGAAAATCTGCACACCCTTTCAGACATAAGACCCACCTCTAAAGCAAATGAAAACAAAAACAGAAATCAAGAGCAGTTTTTATCTCGGATGGTGAGAGCCACTGCAAATGCCCAGGGACCACTGCTGCTGTCAGACTTTTAGTTCTGAGAGAAAATAAATTTATTAACTGGATGGAGAATTGAGTTGCTTATGTTCCCACACAGTTAAAGAGCATACTACTCATTTAATCTAAAATGGTCAGACCTCGTATAATCTGATTTTTTTAAAAAAAGATGTACAGTGTTATTTTATATAACAGTGATTAATTTTCACATGTTCTTCTAAACCCCACTCCCTTCTATGTGTTTGTTGATAGCAATAAATACTGACATGCAGGTACACTAAGGGTATTATTGGAACTCAGTTTATTGCAAAATTAATTCTTCCTCAATTACTAGAGTTTGACTGGACCTTAAAGAATGCATAGGTTTGTCAGATGAACAAAGGGTAAAGGTGGTTTACACAGAGGATATTGCTAATGTTCAGACCTGAACATATAAACAAGCTGTGTGGGTGTGTAGGACCATATAATTTGTCATCCAAACTGGAGTGCATTTTGGAGGCCACTAACAATTAAAATTACATTACTTGTTGATATGATGATTGACCTACAAATTTAGTTTAAAATGTTGATAGAGATATACAATATTTCTAATAAAATATGCTTTCAAAAGTAATTTTTCTAAAATTAAGCAATAGATATAAAGAACATTTTAAGATTCTCTTTTCAATATTTATCAACTGTGCACTGAACTCATTAGGAGGATAATTACTTTTGGTGCATATTTAGAACTTAAAAGAGTGCTTTGGTTGTTTATGTCTTTAGATTCTGTTTCTAGTATCTAGAAAATATGTTTACTACAGCATGTGCAGAATGTTATTATTTTATAAAATAGCCACAGCTCTAATTGACCACATTTTATAGTGAATGCATTTGAAATTGTTATAATTTTAATTGATTCTTCTTTGTAAATAATAATGTAGTTTAAAATTAAAAAATTATATATACATATATAAATAACATATAGTTAAATTTACTTTTTTTTTTGGTATGAAGGTCTAAGAATTTAACATATTTATAGATTTAAGTAACCACCAATACAATCAAAGTCAGATTAGTTCTATCACTCCAAAAAGCTCATTCGACTTGCCCTTGGTAATCATATCCTCCCCCACTGCTAACTCCTGGCAGTCACTGCTCTGTTCTCTTTTACTAAAATTGTATCTTGTTGAAAAAACACTCTTTCAGAATTCATAAATTCATAGTTAAACATATAAATAGTTTACACCAAATGTTTTCAGAGTTACTTTTTTGCCTCCATTAAAAATGCCTTTATATGATAAATACTTTTGTTAATACAAAACTCTTAAATTAATCTGTCTGTATGATTCTTTCAATGAGTCTAGAAATTTACAATCTATACAGGGTATAGATTTTTTACAATGTCATTTCATTCCAAAGCAGAGTGTAAATTTAACCAATAGAACATAGGAGCCACAACAATGGATATTTCAAAGCACAATTATAAATATCAGAATTAAGTCTTGTATGCTAGTTGAGCTCTATTATTTAATTTTCTCAGTTACTCCCATGTGCTGATAAATATAAATTGTAAAGTTTTACTATTGCCAAGAATTGTTTTTAGTAATTTGATAAGAGCTTCAGAAGCTAACATTTTTGGTGTACCAGTTGATGAACATTTTGGTTTGATTTCAGCTGTGTTTGGACAAAATGCAACCCAAATTAGAAGACTGACATTAAAAATTATTGATCATCAACTGTGTTCCAGAATTATACTCAACATGGGGCATGCAGTGGTGAACCAGATACACGTCTTTCTAACATCATGGAGCTTTCATTTTAGTGGAGAAGACAGGTAATGAAGTGAATGTGTGTGTGTGTGTGTGTGTGTGTATATATATATATATATATATATATATATATATATATATAATAAAAATAAATGCAAAATATGAAATAGATTGCACGAGGAGGGAATAACTGATGTCATGTTAGAAAAGGTAGTCAGGAAAACCTATCTTTACAATCCTATTACAGGTAAATATACCAAGCTTCAGAGAGGTTAATGTTTGACAGCTGAGATGTGCTGGAATTGGAATTCAAATGTGAGTCTACCTAATGTCAAATTTTGCATTTCCACTGCATTTTAATGGGTGGTTGGAGTAAATGCTCATAAGACCCCTTCAGACCCCAAGATGCTGAGATTCATGTGACATAGGCTGTTTTCATGCATGACAGTGACCTAACAGTAAAAATGCCTCTACAGCAATCTTTTAATTATTTTTAGTAACATTAGATTTTCCTAGTCAAATACTGGTATAAAATTAAAATAAGATATATGGCAATGCATAGGCTATGCAGAATGGTGGGCTTATTAATCTTAAAACATTCACCTGCATTTATGTAGATTATAATACAGTGTATATAATTTTTCTTGGAAACCTATTGAGAAACTATTTTCTTTTTGTATTCAAAATGTTGCTACTAAAGTTAATATTATCCCATGAAAGTGGATATGACAAAAGAGGAAGTGTTATTTGATAAAACACTTGCTGCAAAATCATATAGAGTCTAATTTTGTCTGAAGAATAAACCTGTTTACTTGCAATGGATAATTTTTGGCATGTTCCTCTTAGCTTATGCTATAGCATTATGTTAAAGAATTATCAGGACTTTAATTACCTGATACCGAAAGAAGACAGCTATGGATATGAAACATATACTGACTTTGCCTCAAATGATATGCGTTCAAATCCCAGCTCTGAATCTCAGTTTCCTTTTTATCTGTAACATAGACATACATGGTTGAGTTCACAGGGCTGAGCATTGAAAATCCAAAAAGCAGTACTGTCCTTCCCAGGGCGAAATATGTCCCGTTATAATACTGATTGTTAAGCAATATGTCTTTTTGTTCACTCAGTGTTCTAGAATAATTTCTTTAATAATTCCTAAAAATTGAAATTTCTATACAGTTAATTTAAGCATGTATGTTTCAAATTACATGTAATGTTGTATGTCCTTTACCTCAACACTAAAGATTGGCCATTTATGACAACTGGAATCGTTGCTGCCCTGATCTTTTCCAGAAACTCTTTTTCTTTTGCTTCCCTGCTGCTCTTCTGTGCCCCATACTGTTCCTGTATCATATCTGGTGAATCGAAATAAACTCATCTTTGTTTCAGGGCTTAAATTACTTTTAGGGAGCTTTTCTTTGTCTAGCTGCATTTTCTTAAACTACAACTTCCACATTTATGGATTTCTATTGCTCTGGCTCTCACTGTTTTTAATTTGGCCCTAAGTAGATTTTGGGGATGTTGCAACTTTTGGAATGTTTGTTCTCTCTTAATAGGTATTGTACAAAATGCTTATCTGTAAGCCAGGGGTGACATCCTTCTGCAGTGGGGGAAGGGTCATCTGGGTTGTTTTGGATGTTGGCTGTAAGTGCATGTTTTCAGGTTAGTCACCACCTGAGAAAGCTTTCCCTGCTGTGTAAAAGTCATTGACTTTAGGACACTTACTGTGCTGCACACACTGGAAGACTTCTCTAGTATCCTGCAGTCTGAGATGTGTTGTTTAACTATTTTGAGTCCAGTATGCACAGACTGTGAAAATGTCTCATAATCATCAAACTTCTCATTATGGAAATGTGATGTATTATTGCCATCATTGTTACTACCATTGTAAACTCTTACACTGTCGCCCAATTTAGGATGGATTTACCATCAACAGGGCAGGTGACTGTCTATTGGGAAGGCCCTTCCCTCTCAGATTACTGCCCAGACTTGCAATTACTAGTCCAGAAATAAAAAATATTATCTAGTAGATTGTTCTTTTGCATTCAGATTCACTAAACAGTATTAAACACCTATTATGTACTAGGTATTCTTCCATGTGTTAGAAGATATAGTCATTTGTATTAATTGTATGATCTACTGTTACAAAAAAAAGTACCTTTGGAGGGATTATGAGTTGGTACCATTACCTTTCTTTTATTTATTATTATTATTTTTTTTTAGTGGGGAATATTGGGGAACACTGTGTTTCTCCAGGGCCCATCAGCTCCGAGCTGTTGTCCTTCAAGCTAGTTGTAGAGGGTGCAGCTCAGCTCCATGTCCAGTCACCGTTTTCAATCTTCAGTTGTGGGGGGCGCAGCCAACCATCCCATGTGGGAATTGAACCGGCAACCCTGTTGTTCAGAGCTCACACTTTAACCAACTGAGCCAGCCGGCTGCCCCAGGTACCATTAGCTTTTAATGGCTAAATATTAATGAACTTGATAATGCTGTATAACAATGGTTCCAAAAATGGTCCCCAGACCAGCAGCATTATCATCAGTTGGGCACTTTTTGCAAATGCACTCGTAAGTCACAAGCTATGTGTGTTTTAACTAGCCCTCTGGGTGATTCTGCTGCTAGGGTGTGAAACCCACTGTTGTGCAGCATGCCAGTTCTAGAGAAGAAAGCAAGAAGGATCTGGTGGGGAAGAGAGACAGGAGAGATGAGTTTAGATAATGAAAGGAGAAAATTTCCAGCATGGAAGGAGAAGGCTTGGCAGTTAAGGGACATGAAAAGCCTGGATTTTAGCACCTGAACAGAGGGTGTCCAGATGGAGAGAGATATGAACCATGAAAGGAAGGAATTGAAAAGCTACTGAGAACTAACTTTAGAAGTGTCATGATTTGCTCGGAGATGGTTGGCTCAGCGGTGAACTCCCTCAGTCTGTCCTTGCAGGATCCACCGTGCTTGTGGAATCCTTAGTATAATGTGCGTTCTCGCAGATGCTGTGATATCATACAGTCCTTTATCCTGCCATAACCAACATATCTTCCCTGCTGGCTTTGTTCCCCAAATTTCTTTTGTTGGTCACTTGTTTCACTGAAGGTGTCATCTTCAGTAATTCACACACCACAGCTATAGAAAAGATGGGACAACATAACTGCCAAGGAGACTTTCACTTGGTTGGTAGAATTATTCTTTGTACGTCTCCTGAAAGACATTCTGGTTTTCCTAAATGTCTTTTGCCGGTGGTCCATCTTTTGTCAATGATCTGTTCAGGGAGTAAAAGTCAGTACAGGTTTCGTTTCATTCCTTGTGATGAAAATCTTTGACTCTGTAAAGGGTTTCTTTATTCAAGTTACTAAAAATTTTCACTACACTCCTGTTTCTTTGTCAGTTCACTGCTTGCATTGTCAGCTTCGTGTACTATACAGAATTTCTCCTGTGAAATTCTCATTCACTTATATTAGTGTGTTCAAAGCATTAAGCTTGGATTTAGACTATAAAGGGAAAATAATCCAACCTTTTGTTTCATTTTTGGTTGTGTGTGCCATCCAAATCTCTCCCTCCTATCAGCAAAGTTCTGCATCGTCATTAATATATACATTCTTCTTTATTTACTACTTACAGAAGCTTCCGACTATATTCCAGATAAATTGTGTCATGTTGTTATTAAATAAAGACAAATCATTCTTCAGTTAGTAAATGAATGTACCTTAGGGACTCTGAATAAATATTAATTAAACTATTTCATGTAGATAATTCTCTTTGAATTATACAATCCACATTTAGGCAGAACAAATGATTGGAAATAATGGCAGGTGGGTTTTCTTTGGAATAAGCAGAGAGTCTGTGCTTGAATATAGTAAAAAAAAAAAAAAATGAGGGCAGTGCAGAGTGGCAGGAGTAAAGGACATCATCATAAATCTCAAATCACAAATAGGAATTTGGTTGAGAGTCAACAAAATTTATAATGTTGCCCCCAATTGGTTAATAAACTATAATTAAACTGAATATATTTTTTTCCTTCCCCTAATCTTTCTCCTTTCTGTCTTTTCATTACATTCATTTATTTATAACACACATGCATTGATTATGAAAATGCAGTGTGATAACAAGAACTTTGTAAAAATTAGAATTTTTAAAAAGTTGAGTTTTAATGTGTACTTGTTGGCTTTGTATTCTCAGACAAGTTATCTTATACCAGGGATTTTTAGTTTCCCCTTAGGTAAACTTTCATGAAATTCACTTTAGAGAGGTTACTACCTCTCATCTGTTCATTCATCATCCACTAATATTTATTGAGGGTCTACTCTGTGGCAGACACTGCTATATACACTAGTGGATGCCTGTCGTCCCCTAATATGGGCAAAACACATTTCTAGATAGCAAAAGAAAATATATATGAAGAGGCAGTTGGATAATATCTAAGATGTTAGATAACCAACTGCTCTGTAGGTACATTCTGTTATCACCACAATGCTGCGATGTAGGAATAATTATAAACCAATGTTAAAGAGTGGGGAACTGAGGCTCAGAGATATTAAGTGACTTTTCCTAGGTAACACAGCTCTGAGGTCCTGGAGACAGAACATAAACCCAGCAAATCTTGCTCTAAAACTTAGGACCTTCAATATATTGGCAAATGATCTCACTCTTGAAAGACAGTACATCAGTATGCTTGTAAATTCTATATGTGTAATCTATATCATTTATATTCCATTTTGTTCTAGGGTTGCTTTAAGGTGATACAAATATAGATAATTAGTAGTTCCAGGCCTCCTGTATATCTCAGTGTGATCTGAAAAACAAATAAGATATAATAATAGAGAAATGTACAAAGTCTTATGAAAATGCTAACTAGGGTGAGTGTGGCTGCCTAGGAAACTTAAATAAGGTGTGGCAGAAGAGTGAACACGTAAGCTGTGTATGGAAAACACATAGGTGTTTACAAAGAAGGAAAGGAGATAAACAGAGAAAAATATTCTAAGCATATTGTAATATGTGCAAAAGTACATATTAGAGTTAAGGTGTTATACAAGACAGTGTTTATTGGGATGTAAGAGTCATTTAGATTAAACAAGGAAGACTATTGAGCATGACAGAGATGTGTTCTAAAGTCCATGCAAGAAACTATTATTATCTCCAATTTACAGATAAAGAAATTGACATATAGAGACATTTGCATTCAATTTCCAAGAGATAATAAAAGTGAATGATGAAACTTCTTCTAAGTCTAAATCTAGTAGCCTTATATTACTTTAAAATTGTAGTTAATTGTGGATAATTAGATTCATCAGTATGTGAGGGGAGTGGAGGGCAAATCTGAGAAAGCTAGAGAAGAAGTAATAATAAGCAAGCAGTAGAAAAGCTCCTTGGTGGGAAAAGCCATGTTGAGGAGACAATCCCCTTTTGGATGACCTCAGCTGGGACATTGTCATGGAAGCTTAAGCAGTAGAGAAGATTTATAGAACAGCTGCTATTGGTAACGTTATAGTAAATCATTTAGTAATATTCAAACACCATCGAGGGTTAATGAGAAGTTAGCTAGCATATAATTTTAGCATAACACAGAAGTAAGGGGTTGTAGAATGATCTAGAAATCATAATTGATTGGATAAGCCCCAATGTCAGGTTGATCTAGGAGACAAGTGGACTTAGGAGGTCTGTGCATTACTCTACTTGCAACATTAGAAATGAATAAATCTGTTCATTCTGGGAATCACTGAATCAGCCACACTGGCTCTCTTGCTGCTTTTTGAACAGGCCAAGGATACCCTGACTGCAGACCCTTGCTGTACCTTCTCACCTAGATTTTTCATGGCTTTCATACACTTCATTTAGGTTTCTGCTCAAATGTTACCTTAGGAAGGATTCCCCTCACAAGTTATTTAAAATAGATGCCTTCACGCTGAATTCATACTACCAGTTTATTTTTGTGTGTAGAACTTAATATTATGTGTCAATTTATGATATATTTATTTGTCTCCCTGACAGGGATGAGGACTTTTTTAATGTAATTACCTTGGCACACAGTAGGTGCTCATTGAATATTGATTGAATCAATGAATGTCTTAATCAATGATTGGGATGATATTTCTTATGGAATTATGCTGACTTTTCCTGTTTTAATTATATAAAGACATAGATGACAGCTCATCAGAAGCAAGGGAGGCCCTTCTGGGAAGATGGCGGAGGGAATTAATGTGTTACTAAAAACTCTGTGTAAATTTTTTAACACAGTGTTTGGAATGTAGATACAATAAACAGCAATTCTCTTTACCATATGCCCAAGAAGTCATTTAAATGAAACAGCTGGATGACAGAAAGCTGGGAAAGAATCCCTAACGTGATGCACTACAGCATTATGATTCAGGAAGATTTCAAATTATCAGATGGGCTACACCTAAGAAAATGAAATATAACAGAAAAACTATAAAACCTGCACTCACATTTAAAAAAAAAATTGCATGGGTACACAGTGAAAGTACAATTAAAAGCAATTCATAATAAAATAAATCCAGCCTAGCTAAAACCTGAAGACTTCAGTAAACAACTCTATAATAAGGCTATTTTAAAAATTAATTCAATATTTGGCTTTGTAAATAAAAACATAGTGTCCAGGCGCAGTGATAATTACTCCATTATATTCTGATGCAAATATAGCACATCTAGAATATACATTTCAGTTTATTCGTTCATTTGTGTGTTTAATACACTTTTATTGAGCATCTATTGTGTGTTAGGCACTATTTCAACACTGAAGACAGGACATATCCACATCTGATTTCTCCTGGTGATCGTATACATTTTTGAAGCTGTGGAGGGCTACTCACTTCTCTGAACCTTCTATTAATGGAAGCATTGACAAATAACCACGTGTTTTGCCAGAGTAAATGTGAAGAAGATGAAAAGCAGGAAGTTGATAAAAAAGAAAAGGTTTACCATAAGAATTTGAAGATTTGTTTTTTGAGAGCGTGAACAAATGAATTCTGTGTTACATTGAAGCTGAGAACATAGACCAGCAGATGAATTTAAGTGTGAAATAGGATTTAAATCGCTACAAGTCCCAATTAGCTATTAGGTTGGTGCAAACGTAACTGCAGTATTTGCATTGTTGAAATTTGTTGTTTAATATTGAAATACACTCTTAAATACATGTGGTTATGTTATACATCATTTTAACGTACATTTCTCGCTTTATGTTTTTTTGCTAATGACTTATTACTGCTGTTTATTGTATATTTATTTTAGACTATGGAAATGATGTTAGACAAAAAACAAATTCAAGCGATTTTCTTATTTGAGTTCAAAATGGGTTGTAAAGCATCAGAGACAACTCACAACATCAACAACACATTTGGCCCAGGAACTGCTAACAAAGATTCAGTGCAGTGGTGGTTTAAGTTTTGCGAAGCAGACAAGAGCCTTGAAGATGAGGAGCGTGACCAGCTATTGGAAGTTGGCAACCACCAATTGAGAGGAATCATTGAAGCTGATCCTCTTACAACTACACGAGAAGTTGCTGAAGAATGCAACAGTGACCATTCTACAGTCTGTCGGAATTTGAAGCAAATTGGAAAGGTGAGAAAGCTCGGTAAGTGGGTGCCTCATGAGCTGACTGCAAATCAAAAAAATTTTTGCTAAAAATTTTTGCATATCGTTCTGAAGTGTCATCTTCTCTTGTTCTATGTGACAATAACGAACCATTTCTTGATCCGATTATGATGTGTGACGAAAAGTGGGTTTTGTGTGACAACTGGCGATGACCAGCTCAGTCAGTGGTTAGACCGAGAAGAAGCTCCAAATCACTTCCCAAAGCCAAACTTGCACCAAAATAATGTCATAGTTACTGTTTGGTGGTCTGCTGCCGGACTGAGCCACTACAGCTTTCTAAATCCTGGCGAAACCATTACATCTGAGAAGTATCCTCAGCAAATCGATGAGATGCACTGAAAACTGCAATGCCTATGGCCGGCACTGGTCAACAGAAAGGGCCCAATTCTTCTCCACGACAACGCCTGACCACACATGGCACAACCAACACTTCAAAAGTTGAACGAATTGGGCTATGAAGTTTTGCCTCATCAGCCATATTCACCCGACCTCTCACCAACTGACTACCACTCCTTCAAGCATTTCAACAACTATTTGCAGGAAAAACGCTTCCACAACCAGCAGGATGCAGAAAATGCTTTCCAAGATTTCCTTGAATCCAAAGCACAGATTTTTACGCTACAGGGATAAACAAACTTATTTCCCATTGGCAAAAGTGTGTTGATTGTAATGGTTTCTATTTTGATTAATAAATGTGTTTGAGCCTAGTTATAATGATTTAAAATTCATGGTCCGAAACCGCAATTACATTCGCACCAACTTAATAGAAATGTATCTCTTTAAGTTTGATGTGGAAATTGCTGAGGAGGATTATTTTTGCAATTATAGGAGCATAACTGCTCAAATTCTGTTAGTTATGCCAATATACTTTTGGGAAATAAATCTTTGGTTGAGTGAAAAAGGCCTTAGCTTCTTAGAATAACCAGATGGGTTAACAGAAATAATGTCAGGTTTTGACTTGGGCAGAAGTAAAGATTAACTACCAGTGAAAGAGTGTTTCTTTGTGATTCCACAAAGCTTGAATAACAGAATTAACTGAGAAGACAGACTGAGGCTTCATGTGAGAGAGCAAAGCTGTGCTTTAAAGTCAAGTTAATTGAGTAATGGAAGTTTGCATTTTATCTTACCAGTCACATGCCTTGCTTTATCTCATGATCCCCTTGCACTGTGGCAAAATATAGACAGTAAAATGTAGTGGTTAAGAGTGTAGACTGTGGAGCCAGACTTCCTGGGTATGAAGCTAAGATCCATAATTTAATACCATCTAACTTATTTAGACAAGATATTTAACATTTCTGTGACACAGTTTTCTCATTTATAAAATGGAATTAATAATAATACCCACCTCAGAAAATTGTTGTGAGAATTAAAATGAATTGATACATGTGAAAACAAACAGAAACCAACCATCCAAACATACAAAAGACCCAAAATAAAATCCAAAGTACTGGGACATACTGTGTGATCTATATGAGATATATTTTTTTAAAATTAAAGTTTATTGGAGGTAACAATGGTTAGTAAAATTACATAGGTTTCAGGTGTACAATTCTGTAATACATCATCTATATATCACATTATGTGCTCACCACCCAGAGTCAATTCTCCTTCCATCACCATATAGTTGATCCCATTTACCCTCATCTACCACCACCTTGCTCCCTTACCCTCTGGTAACCACGTAACTATGGTCTGTGTCTATGAGTTTATGTTTCTTTTTTTTTTTTTTTGAGATAGTTATTAATATTCTGAATAGATGACCAACTAGACTAGTGTCACTTTTTATACTTTCCATTGCTGTTGAATCTTACTACTGTAGGTCATGGCAAGGTACAAAAGAAACACATGCAAACCCTCTTGGAAAAGGATTTCCTTTGGGGCTTTGTTTATCATAGCTACTTTCTTTAAAGCACAAATAAGTGGAAGATTTATCTTTCATTTACCTGCTCTGATAAGATTGGAAGAATGAATAGTAATTTTAAAAAGTGGATTTATCTGTCTTCCTTTTGGAAAATGCCTATGTATTCCTTTTGTTATCAGAGATTTTAAATGCTGGAGCCGCTTGATTTCTTCCATTATTAAAGTTCTCCATGGCATCTAAAACGCTCTTTTACTCTAATTTGATCATGCTCAGTATCAGTCCCCAGTAACTTAGGAATCCATATTTCCATAAATGCAATCAAATCATCTCCTCCTTCAGAATTCACCAATCCTGGAGTCTAGCAATACACAATCAAGTTTGGTTTTTTAGCCATTCAATCTTGTTTAGCAAAACTTGATTAGATTCTATCATCCTACTCATTAAACATTCCATCTGTTTAAAAATTCTTTTTCTGTTTATAACAAAATTTCTTTCTTGTTTTCTGCTTTGACTTACTCACTTTTTAAATTTTGAAATCCACAAATAACATCTGCAACCTGCTTTTTTTTTCTTTTTGTTTTGAAAAAAAAATAAAACAAGTTTCATTTTTCCTTTCTGGAGAAATTAAATCATTTTCTAACTATAAGGCAAGGATTCCAGACAGGCTGCCCCACTTGGTAAAGCACAGGGCTGGGCTAACTCAAAATGTAAGGGACACACAACATCAGGTTTAGTTAATAATCCAAGAGGCAGCAAGATGGGAAAATTGTGCCAATTGTTACCAAAAAATTAGTCAGGGAGGCCTCAAAATTTTTAATGGAGCATTTGTGTGGAGGGGGGAAGATTTGGACATGGATTACACAAGAGAAAGAGACTATTATAGTCCTTAAAAAGGAGCCATTTATATTTTCTGTTGCTGGTGAGTCTCAATACTGTAGGTCATAGCAAGGTACCAAAGAAACAAGCAAACCTCTTGGTTAAAGATTTCCTTGGGGGCTTTGTTTATCTTAGCTATTTGTTTAAGCACAAATAAGTGGAAAATTTATCTTTCATTTACCTGCTCTGATAAGATTGGTGGAATGAATAAATAATTGGAATTAGAGTTAAACCACTCTTGCATTTACATAAAGTGTTTCTCCCTGGAGTTGGAATGGAAAATAAAGCTCCAGATCTACTGAAATCAAAGTACTAGGTTTTGTACACCTGAAACTACTACTACTACTACTACTACTACTACTACTACTACTACTACTACTACTAAATGCATGGGGTTTGTTATTAAGACCTAAGTACAAGGAGGGATTAAAGAACTCTATTACCTGACTCAGGTACACTGAGCACTGACTCTCAGGCACAATAAATACAATTGTCCCTCTAGAAAAACTGAGATCAAGGTGAAAGGAACCTGGAAGACATTATGCTAAGTAAAATAAGCCAGTCACAGAAGGACAAACATGCATGATTCCACTCATTGGAGGTATCTAAAACAGCCAAATTCATAGAAACAGAAAGTAGAATGGTGGTTACCAGGGACTGAAGGGACCCACTCACTGTTGTTCAACAGACATAAAATTTCAGTCATGCGATATGAGTAAGTTCAAGAGCTCTTCCATACATTATGCTGATAGCTACCTATACTGTATTATACATTTAAAAATTTGTTAAGAAAGTAGATTTAATGTTAAGTCTTTACCACAAAAACTTTTTTTTAAGTTAAAGAAATATAATTGTATGTATAACATAATTGTTCCAGAGATGAAACAGTGTTTGGAAAGGAAATGGATAAAAGTGGTAACAGTTACATTACGGCGGTAGAGAGATGGGCAATTTAATTTATTTTTTCTTAAATATTTTACTATATAATTATATTTCTTTATGAGGCATATTTTGAACATAAGATGTAGAAGACATGCCCCAGTTTTATTTTCCTTCCTGGTAGCCCTTACCCGCCTCCATGTGTTTCGGGTGGGTTTGTTAATTGTCTTTTCTTTATGATAGATGTATAGTATGATCTGGGCCAGCCAATCAGAATACTCCACCCCTCTGTGAACAGCGAGTGATACCAGGAGCAACTGAGCAGGAATAATCAGTGTCCATTTAGAAATGTTTGCGAATAAGTTGGAAGAAAATGTCACTCTCTTTCCGTAGATTGTTTAGTTAATAGAATAAATCTTGGGCCTTTGTGATTACCGTGGAAAGAGAATCAGTCAGAGATATGCAGAGAAAAAGACCCTTTATATTAGAAAACTTGAGTACTTAAATTACTTAAGTCCAGCAATATCTAAAGTTTTTTATCTCTGGATTTTTCCATTACTTGAATCAATGGATTTCCAGTGTACTTAAGTTTGTTTATTCTTTGTTTCTTTCAACAAGATAAAATTTTGAGTAATAGATGAAAAAACAAAAGTCAACTCATGGTTTAAGACTTCTAAACATTTGGAATACCAAAGACTGGATTTTCATTTCCTGGATTTTTCCTTAATAATATATTGAGAACTCTATATTTGAATTATGTGTTGTGAACAATAAACCAAATATTCTCTTTCTTGTATTGCTTAACAGCAACCTTATTAGTTAATTTTATGTCTCATTCTGAACTCAGTTATTGGTATTTATGGAACACATTCATTGCTGCAAACTCTCCTCTACACAACAGCCAGTTTATATTCATTTTCCAAGAATGACAAAATTTCATGCTTTCTACTTCAACTTCTCTTCAGATGGAATACAGTGCGAGCTCCATAACCATGGAGGCCAACTGCTGTTAATCTACTTTAGGTGACAGATTGTGGGACATTCTGACAAGAGTACATAGATGACACCTTTAGATAATCCTTCAAGAACAAATTGCAGACCTATCAAATAACTTTACTGAACCAAACCAAAAAAAAAAAAAAAAATCACACAGAACAAGAACGTTTGCAAAAACATGAACAAAAGAAAGGGATTTATGGAAGTCATTTTTAGAATGTTCCCTTATGGATCCTGACACAGCAAAAAAGGTGTTGGAGTACATAACACCTTTTTTTCATGCTTTGTTGGCAGGAGCTTCTCACTTGGGGGAACTTTATCTTATTAAACGACTGTCAGGAAAGAAAAGGATTTACATTATCACATTTTTTAGTAAGGGTAATCTGGTGCAACAGCTGGTAGCCTCCGTACATTATTTGTAATTCTGTCTCTTTCAAGGTATGTTAGGAAGCTTGATTTTGATTTACAGGATTTTAATGCAAGTGTAAAATAGATTACTGGCACTGTGCACAAAGGAAGTCTAGTTTTCATACAATAACCAATTTATTCAAGAGAATACATGTAACTCAGGATTGTTACACTTTCTATCATCCTTTTAAAATACCTTAAAAGTATATGGTGTTGAAAATTATTTATGTATGTAAAGCTTATCTTAGTGACTTTTTATAAATAGTTCATGGCTTTAAGTTATGTACTTCTTTTATAAAATCTACAATGTAGATTGTAATTATCAATTTAAACATCTCTCCTCCTCCCACTTGCCTATCCAACTAGAATGTGAACTCCCTGGGTTCAGGTTTATTTCATTAATTTGTTTATCTTTGGAGCCCTAACATCTCACACAGTGCCTGACATGTAGTATTTGCTAACTATTTTCTAAATGATTGAAAATAAATGGAAACAAATTTATTCTTTCAATGGTTATCTCCTGGGTACCAGTGGCAAGCATTTTTTCTGCAGTTACTCATGATCTTATTTTAAGTCCTGACTACTACATTTTTTGGTAGAAAATATCGAAAACTAGAACTGTCTTAGGCATGCCAAATATTGATTATGTCCATATGCCTATGTCTTCGATGGTGCCATTTCGTACCCTTTTTCTCTAATTCAGCGTATCTTAAAGTATATCCTAAATAAATTTTGACTTACGACATGCTCTGTGATAAATAAATTACATATTCAAATAAATTAGGAAATATTACATCTATTTCCTTCTTGGAAATTCATGTAGAAATCACAATAGAAAAGCCTTGAGAATTTTTTGCTTTTTTACTGCAAATCATTGATGTCAAAACCCTGTTGGCTAAATTTATTACTATATGGAATTCTTTTTCTCTGTAAAACCAATTACAACCTTATGCTAATGAAGAAGAAAACACATTAGGTTATGATGTCCAGTACATTTCAAAGTTACACAAACATATTGTACACTTGACTTTGCTCTACATTTTTCCATGCTCCAGTTGCCCCAACAACCTATTATCTAAGTCTTTTGTTCAAGCAAAACATAAAGAACTCCTCTACCTTTCCATATTCTGCTGTATAAGATCTGCCATTTCCATCTTGATCTGCCTGGTTTATGGTCACTTTACAGTTTCCATTCTATTTCATCTCCAGCAGAAAAGTTGGGAGTCAAGAGTTTATCTACAGAATTTGGTCTGAGCTTCAACCTGGTCTAAATATCATCAGGAAAAAAAGAAGTTCATCTTTATGTTCTTATCACATACTCTCTGACAAAATTATCTAAAAGATATTTGAAAAACAAATCAAGATTTCAATTGCATAGATGGTCTCCCATAAGATCCCAACCCATTAGACTGGTTTTCACATGTGTTTAATAAATTAAGCTTTAGATATTTATTTATTAATATATTATATATTAACTATATATAATAAATTAGAAAATAATAAATGATGCATATAAATAATACATTATATAAATCAATGTTAGATATAATACATATAATTGTATTACCTTTACTATCCTTATCCATTTCATGGATTCTCTTGTATTTTCAGAATTTGTTCACTTGGATAAAATGAACCACAATTTTGGGACTCCTGTAAGTCATTTAATTAAAAAGCTCATAGACATTTTTCTTGGTAGAAATGAGGAGCAGAGTAACCACTTAGAGTAGAGTAACTTACTATAAGTGACAAATTCATTGGCACATAAAAAAAGTTGCATCACGCATCAAAAAGTTGCATCACTTCTCTCTTCCCTGAATTCCACACTCATTGCTAGTGTCATCTGCTCCTTAATACTCTATAATGAGACTAGCAAATTTTCAGGGACAAAGTTTAGAACTATAACTATTAGCAAGCCACTTAGAGAAATCTATTATTAAACTAGAAATAACAACTTAATTAAAAAGAAGCATGGGTGAACATGCATGCTCTAATTCCTTCTAAACTATCGGTATGGGGTACAAAAATTTTAAAAGTGATTAATTTTTGTCATCTCAGTAGTTGAGGTTCTTATTTAACTTTTTATTGATTTGGTACTCATTTTTCTGAACTTGATGATGTTATTTTCATTAATTCAAATATAGAGCTATTCCTAAAGTTCTGTACAACTGCAGTCATCTTTTATAGAAACCCAATGACTGAGATAGAATATTATGTGGAGTTAGCATCTGGGAGTATTAATGTCTCAGTGACTCAGTTGTAACATTTGCTTGGTTAGAGGAAGTGTTGGGATATTGTTTTTTACTTCATTAAAATTTATTTAATGAGAGCCAAATGAAAGTACATTTCAAAGTTACACAAACATACTGTACACTTGACTTTGCTCTATGTTTTTCCATGCTAGCCAAATGAAAAGAATACCAAATGAAATTTTATGGTATTTTGGTAAATACATACTTTGTATTTATAATGAAATCCAAGGAATGTAAGCTATCTAATTAGTTATATCAGGTATACATCCAATTCCTATTCCATTTCCCGACAGCAGCATCAGAAATGTTAAAATTTATGACAAGTAAATAAAATGAGATTAGGTTACAGTGGTAGAGCCAGTAAATGCTCTGCTTGCCTCCTCTTGTGACCACATCAAAATTACAACTGAACTACAGAACAAGCATCATTGAGAATCACCTGAAGTCTAGCTGAACAGAAATCCTATAACTAAGGACATATAGAAGAAGCCACCTCGAGACTGGTAGGAGGGGCAGCGATGCAAAATGGGCTGGTCCCATATGTGGCAGTTAAAATTCAGGAGGGATCTGTCAGCTATGGAGGTCGCCCCTGAGGAGGTCGCCCCTGAGGAGGTCGCCCCTGAGGAGGTCGCCCCTGAGGTCGCCTCTGTGGATCCCAGCCCCACACCAGACTCCTCAGTCCAAGGTTTCAGTGCTGCCTACAAGACTCACTTCAGATGGAAATACCCACACAGTCTGAAAGTAAAGGGATGGAAAGCGACATTTCGTGAACATGAAAAAGAAAAAAGAAAAAAAAGCTGAGGTAACAATACTTATACCAGACAAACCAGACTGTAAAACAAAGTCTATAACAGCAGACAAAGAAGGACCCAGCAATTCCACTTCTGGGTATTTATCTAGAGAAACCCAAAACACTAATTTAAAAAGACATACACATCTATGTTCATGCAACACTACTTACAACAGCCAAGATATGGAGGGAACCTGTCTCCATCAATAGATGAATGGATAAAGAAGTGGTACATATATGCAATGGAATATTACTCTACTATAAAAAAGAATAAAATTTTGCCATCTGCAACAACACGGATGGACCCTGAGGGTATTATGCTAAGTGACTTAAGTTAGACAGAGAAAGACAAATACAAAAAGACTTCACTTATATGTAGAATATAAATAAATAAATAAATAAATAAATAAATAAACAAACAAAGCAGAAACAAACTCATAGATACAGAGAAGAGTTTGATTGTTGACAGATGGGAAGGGGTTAGGGAGATGGGTGAAAAAAGGGAAGGGATTAAGTACAATCTGGTAGTTAGAAAATAATAATGGGGATGTGAAGGATAGCATAAGGAATATAGTCAATAATATTGTAATAACTATGTATGATGTCAGATGGGTTCTATAGAGAGGTGATCACTTTGCAAATTATATAGCTGTCTAATCACTATATTGTACACCTGAAAATAATATAATATTGCATGTTAAAATTTGAAAAATAAGAAATATTTTAAAAATAAGCATATTAAAAATATAATAAAATTAGATTAATTTGAGTCTTTGAAGATCTGTTTAAACAAAAAAATTAGGAATCTGACCAATTTCTTTAAACTATTTGTTTTTATTCTACTGTCTGGCCTTCATTGTCTCATAATTGAAGGATTTATTTAATGTATATGTTCCTGGGTCTTAGTTTGGTATATGTGCCAAATATCTACTCTATCTAGCACTGTACTAAACATTAGGAATACAAATTTGTAAATTGTTATTTCTCTGTATCACTAATCAGACCATAGGCTATGCCGAGGAATAAATTGTATCTAGTATATTCCCAATGTTTAGCACAGTGCTAGGTAGACTAGAGAATCAATAAATATTTTGTCTGTGAAGGAGTTAACAAAGTCAAGCATGATTGTACAAAGTAGTTGAACAAGAGACATTGCATTATTGATTTCTCCATCATGTCTTTAGCTAGTCTAAAATGTTATTCGCAACAGTCACATAATTAAAAGTTATCTGAGCTCTAGCCTTAGGAATACAGTTTCAATAATTCTGAGATTGAATTTATAAAGTTGTATTTTAGAAATTTCTCTAAATTTGAGACCCATTATTCTTGTCATAGCTTACATTATTATTACCCCTGCAAAATTGCATTTAATGATTGCAAATTGATCTGGTAGAGCCTTTAGGAAGGAGAATGATGAGAACATATTCTGAGGACTTTGTTCTTACATTAGTCAATGTCTTCTCTACAAAAATACTCTTAAGATATTTGTATATCCTAAGTATCTGGACAGTCACGTGCTCATTAGCTACATGTATGTGTCTGAACCTGAGTCTACCTTCTCAGGTATATAATCAAAGCAATTTTATTATTAACCTTTAAAACAAATATTTTTCCTCTGAACTCACCCTCTTTTTGGACGGTGGTGAATTCTATCTCAATCATTGATGGGCCCTTCTTTTCCCAGGGTTGTAATATAATCTGGGAAAGTCATACATGGTGCTAACAAAGTGGGCAAAGGAGAGCAATAGAAATAATCTTAATGATATAACACTCTTAATAATAATAGCGAAATAACCAATATTTATGGAATTGTGCTGGGTGATTTCTAAGTCTTCACATGCATTACGTCCAAATACTCTGACACTTGTTACAATGTTAAGGCAGAGTTTATTCAGGACTATCACACTAGGTGTAGGGACAATTACAATAGGGTTTTGCAGTAGAGAAGAGTGATTGGGCGCAATTCCCAGTCCATGGAAAAGTGGAGATTTATAGCTAAGAGGCAGGGTAGGGGGTAGGTGAGTGGAAAAGTACTGAGAGATTAGGGTAATTCTAGCTAAACTAATGTAATAGGACTCATGCTGAAGTCAAGCTAAGGTGATCAGGTGTCACTTAGGGGATGGTGGGTGATGAGTAAGGTGGTCAGATATCAAGGATTGGGGAATTCTGGCTAGACTGATTTGACCGGATTTTTGTTAAAACTAGGCTCTTGAGAACCCACAGGTGGGGCCTATTTGGTCTCAGAAGAGCCTATCTAGAGTTTGGTCAAAGAAAGAGCTTTTGTCCATTGTTACCTCATTTAATACTGAAAACAATGCTATAAGGTAGGTATTACTATAAATGAGGAAACTGACACATAGAGCGAGAAAATAACTGGATGAAGGCTAAACAGATTACAAATGTTTCAGCCAGTGGTGATTCCTTGAAATTAAAGGCTGTTCTGGGAGTTCAAATCTTAATCTGCAGATAATAGATGAGATTGGCGTCTTGGACCTGTGGTTCCATCTCACTGTATGCTCCCTGCAGCCACTCCTTTCCATGGTCTTGGTCTCACTCCAGGACCCTGATAAGGACAAGACCCAAGTCTCATTTTTCATGAGGCCCATAAACTTCTCTTTCAACCTGATTTCCAACAGGGAAATCTCATTTTAGCCTGGCAGAAAACACTTGCTCATTTCTGTTTTCCAAACACTCAGCTTCTTTCCCTAAATCTTCCTTCTAGATTTAATTTTCTTCTTGAAAACAAAGATTAGGAAGCTTTTCAGGCTACTTTGCATTAAGCTCCAGACTTTTTTTACTTTGAGGCAATAAAGCCAAACCTGCTACTTTTCTGAAGAGATGAGTGTGTGAGTGAGTGTGGTGTGTGTGTGTGTGTGTGTGTTGCGGGAGGTTGAGAATAGAAAATGCACAAAGGGAAAAAAAAAGTAATGTCTCAAAATATTACTTAGCCACAGCAAATTTGTCTTTATTATTGGGAGAGTGTGAACTCTACATTTGATTAGATTTACCTTTTCCAAATTGGTTGTTAGAAAGCTTAAAATTATATTTATAATTCACTTTTAAATAATAACATTGGTAAAAGAATCATAATTATAATAATACTTTTTAACCCATATTATGCTCTTATTATATGTCAAGCTACATTAAAAGTGTTCTACGTATTATCTTAATTATCTTTACGATAGCACTAGGTAGTACCAATATTCCAATGTTAAAGAAATAGCATGTGTACAACTTAACCCATGTATATCCAACAGCATCTATACCCATTCATTCACTCGAATATAAAATTCTGGCACTTCATATCCAGTTAGTTAGGAAACAGAGAGTACAAATAAATTAAATGAAAAAAGATTATTAACTACCATCTAAATAGAGACTAGAATATAATGATGTTATGAACGATTATATATATCTTCACTGGAAAATCAAAATGAAATTAATTAATTTGGGGCATTATGTAAATTGCTAAACTTGGTAGAGTATGTAAATGTAGACTGTAAAAATATAAAAAGAAAAATCTAAATGTAAAAAGTAATAACAAAACTAACAGAAAATAAAGGAGCACATTTTTATTGACTTTGAGGTAGAAAAGATTGAAAAACTACGATTACTATGGTCAGACATTAAAAGACTACGCTACATCAATTTTGTAGATGCCTGACCATTGCCCTGTACACCTGAAGCTGAAGTAGAATAATATTGGATGCTAACTATAATTGAACACACACACACACACACACACACACACACACACACGTTCTGACAATTACATTCGCAAATTCATCCTAGAAAAAGCGCTACATCTTTAAAAAATGCCATTGGTATTTTGATGGGGATTGCAATAAGTCTGTATATTGCTTTGGGTAATATGGCCATTTTAACTGTGTTGCTTCTTCCAATCCATGAACACAGAATGTCTCTCCATTTCTTTGTGTCTTCTTCAATTTCTTTTAAAAATGTCTCATAGCTTTCTGTGTGTAGGTCTTTCACATTCTTGGTTAAGTTTATTCCTAGGTATTTTATTCTTTTTGCTGCAATTGCAAAAGGAATTGTTATTTTTATTACTTTTTCTGAGATTTCATTGTTAGTATATAGGAATGTAATGGATATTTGTACATTGATTTTGCTAAGTGAAATAAGTCAGACAGAAAAAGTTGAGAACCACATGATTTCACTGATATGTAGGATATGAAACTGAAAACAACAAAGGAACAAGACAAATAAACAAAGAAACAAAAACTGGTAGACGTAGACAATAGTTTAGTGGTTACCAGAGGATAAAATTTTTACTTCCAGTCCTTGCAACTGTGGAGGCTCTGCTAGTTTAAATGGGGTATCCTTTTCTCAAGGACCCAGACATTGAATTACAAGTTGTAACTGTTGTCAGAAGATGTCAGACTTCCAAAGGACCAGAAGACAAAAAGAACAGGCACTATCCAGGCTAGGGTAATAGATCTTGATTAGAAAGTGATAGGGCTACTCTTACAGAAAGGAGAAAGCAAGGGTATGTTTGTCAGCCAGGTCATCCAATAACGTGTCTCTTTTAATGGTAAATGGACACATTCTCCAACCCTGGCCTGAACATGCGTGATGATCAGGGGCTCTGAACTCTCAGAGATGAGAATCTACATCGTGCCACCTTACGTAAGCCACCAAGACGACAGAGTCACTTGCTAAGGATATGGATTAGATAGTAAATGATGGAGATGATAAGACCAGCTGCAACTGTGGGAGGAAGGGGCACTTATTTATTTATTTATTTTTCTATGATTTTCCAAAAGAAGAGAGGTTTGCCAGAATCCTGAAACAACTGCTTCCAGAAATGTGTTTGAAAAAGTGGATCCAAACTAAAGGAATGAACTGCACTGGATCCTGTGACACACCACCTAAACTCTCTCAAGGAGAGACTTGTTGCTTTAGATGCTGGGAGTGTTCCTAGCTGTCAGACTGTTCAGATGTTGTCCAAGGTCACACACTTTCCTGGGATGGCCCACATCCAACAAATTATAGATATAAAAGTATAAAAGCCTGGTCATTGGCCTGGGAAAGATGTTTTATTTTAATATAAGAGAAACTTGACCACATTTAAGTGTTTGTGAAAAGAAGCCCGTAGACAAGGGAAATTTTTCTCCAAAAAACAGATGGCAGGAGGATTATGAGTTACAGATTACAGGTGATATTGTAACAAAGGGTCATACCTTATTAGTACCTCTGTGTTTCCCCAAAGATAAGACCTAGCCGGACCATTAGCTCTAATGTGTCATTTGGAGCAAAAATTAATATGAGACCTGGTCTTATTTTACTATAATATAAGACCCGGTCTTTAATATAATAAATATAATATAATATATTTATATTATATAATATATATATTATATATATATATTATATATATATATTATATATATAATATATATATATATTACTGGGTCTTATATTAATTTTTGCTCCAAAAGACAAATTAGAGCTGACGGTCTGGCTAGGTCTTATTTTCGGGGAAACATGGTATATACGAGGCAAGTTGAGTATAATATTTTTCCATCACCATTAAAATTATTGAATTTTTAATGTCACCCTTGCAATAAATTGTAATGATTATATTTGAATAACTTAATATTGACTTTATTTGAATTTTCTGCACAGAGTAATTTGGTATTGTCATCAAGTTATCAGTATGATAGTATTACCCCCAAATTTAGGTATTGGTAATATAATACAGGAAGGTAACTGTTTATATTTTTCTTAAAAATATTTTTCTTATGAATTTTGACTGAATTATGCCACAGTTACTGGCAAAAACCTTGCACTGGCTCTGGGTTTCACATCAAATACTGTGTTTTTATGTGAAATAAAACAAAAAATCTTGTGTCTGGATCACTGGGGAATGGGGCTGATTTGGGTATACAGGAATCCTGGAAACCTGGCTTTCTTTTCAACCATGTGGCCACTTGGTCTCCTCCCTTCTGGTTAGTCCTATCTCTGCTTTGGGACTTGTGCCACCACCATTTCATGCCAATTCCTCCTTGGATCCAGCTGGCCCGAACTCTACTACTGGCTCTGGCTGACTCATGTTTTCATGCCAGACTAAATCTTCTATTTCCAACATGGCTGGCCCTGTCTTCCTTTACGGTCTCAGGACACTCAAATTATAGAGATAAACAAATGGGAAGTTTGGGTGTGGATAAACAGGGTTTGGGCAGATATTTATAGTTGTTATATAATTCATCAAATGTTGCAATGCATTGTTCCTTAGATGGACAATATTCTATCTTCAAAGGGAAATCCTTTCCTGTCATTCTCCTTTCGCTAGGCATCCATTTCCCACAGGCTGAAAAATGTGGGAAGGAGTGGTCCTGGATTTCTTTTGAGCTACAGTGTTGCCACATAATATCCCCACCACTGTAACATATTTTGTTGATATTTAACTTTATCATAAAGTGTCAGTCTCTAGCCATTTCTAGAAAGTTGCTACAGTACACTTTGGTTTCTCTTAATCCGAAGGCACTCTCAAGTCAAGTAAGAATGTCAATAAGCAGTACAGAAAGAATCTCTTTACCATCTGTATTTTGAGGATTTTTAGCCTCAAACATCCAGCAGATAATTAGGCAACTTGTTTGAAATAAAAAGCAAAGTGTAACTGCAAAAACTTCCAAATGCCCCTCTTTTTATCTTGTCAGTGTTGAAACTATTTAATAAAAATAAATCAAATTTAGAGATAAATGGAAGATATTTTAACAGAATCTAATGATCATGCTAATACAGTTTTTATTTTAGTCTATTTTTATACTTAAAGATATAAATATATTGTTCCTCTTTATGATGTAAATCCAATTTAAGAAACAATGCAAATGCAAACTAAATCAAGGGATTCTATTTTAAAATACTGTAATGATTTATAAAAGCAGTTGTTTGAGAACCTATAGAAAGTAGAGTAGGTTAAATGCGACTTTGTATACCAATTTGTGAAATGAGAGATTAAGCCAGGTTTAAAACAAAACAACAACAACAGAAAAAAAGAAGAAGAAAAAAAAAAAGGCCAGAATATTTACCATCTGTTTCTAAACTGCACAGATGGTTGCAAATTTAAGTCTCTTGTAAAAGTGTATTGCTTACTGTGCTGTCCCACAGTGTTCTCTGATAAGTGTCAAATAAATCAATTGACAATTAATAGTAGCATCAACTTTTCAACTACCTAAAAGTGGTATTAGAACCCATTCACCCAAGCAGAATCTCAGACTTTTTATGAGCTAATTGCCTGATGGTTCCTTCCCAGCTACTTTTTTTTCTGAGATTCAAAAAATTCTGCCAATCCAATTTCCATGTGTCCCATTATCCAAATTAATTGTGTGCAATAGTAAAATGGTGATGTAGCATACATAATTGAATGATGTGACATGGCATCTAAACATAAATGAATACCCGTGATTGTTTACTGTGAGCAGCAATAGTTTCTTTTCATTGATATGAAATTGAAGATACAAATCGATCTATGCCAATTTGATAATACACAGCTATTTTGTTTCTTGTACTCATTTTATCTTGTCCAGCAGTGGTAGTTTGAAGTGTGAAAGTTCACATCAGGGGAGCCATTTTAAACTAGAGTATGAGCAGCTACTCTAGAGGAACTGCTTTGCACATCTCGCTCCTTGAGTATTTGGACCCTTTGGACTCCCGACCAATATTGCCTTAGAATTGTCTGTAACATCAGCACAGCTGACATGCTGACCACAAGGATTGATAATTATGGACTCTCCCTCTCTGAAGATAGAAGGAGTCACCTATAATGCTCAGCTTATCAGCACGTATAGGAATTCTTTCCTCTTTAATGTAATTATTCTTTACCTTTTCTCATAAAATTGCCTTGTAATTAGTACACTGTTTGGGTTTCTGCCTGATTTTGTGTCCCTGAATTGCAATTCTTTGATCCCAAATAAATGATTGCTGTCTTTTGTCGCATCCAGTGCAACACAGGCAGTGAGCGAACGAGAGGGGGCGGTGAAGGGTTAAGAAAGAAACCAAAATCAAGAAAGTTATGAAACAGGGGGCCTCGGGTCTCACAGCCTCAAAGGACTGAGAGCCCCGAATCGGGCCACCTTGTGGCTTTTATTGATGCACACACAAGGAAGTAACATTGTTTTCTCCACAGTCTGTGAATTTCATACATTATACCAGGAAACTGATTCCAACTAATCACCCTTGCCTACAAGCAGCGGAACCTGTAAGTCTCAGGATGTACCTCCCCAGGGACAAAACCTTTATGTTGTAACTTGCTGATATGAATAGATGGAGAACTGATGTTAATACATCATTGAATCACTTCCCAAGCAGGTTGTGGGAAGGAATGCAGCTACAAAGGCAGAAGCCCTCCTTAGCCCGGGGAAGGTGGGGGTCTATGCCCACCTCTATCAACCCCGTGGGTTCTCCTGTTGGTCCCCACGTGGCTGCACCTGGCTTAGGTTGTTCCCCCCCATGGGGAATCTTACCCGTCATTGGCTGACCAGCCATCCCTTGGGGCCAAACAGGGAGACATAAGGTGTAAGCACAAAGGTGAAGCAAAGTCCCTGAAAGGATCCGTTTCACAGACTCTCCTTTCTTTAGGGGCAGGTACAAGGAGACAGATGGGTAGGCTGCTGTGTGACAACACCTTTCATTTCAAATTTTTAAATTTTACGTTAATAGAGGAAAGAATTAGATACCCTACAACTAGGTTGTAATGAAAAGACTCAGGGACCAAATTCTGCCACGTATAATAAATGGCACATATATACTGCAAAGCAGAAAAAAAAATTGTCATACAATTTATTCTCTAAACTTGATGTGGTCTTGACTTTTTTCTTTTTTTCTTTATTGTATATAATCATATATAATATATAATTGTATTGCATAGATCATATATAATTATATTATATATAATAATATATTTTATTTAAAATATTATGCCATAATTTTAATATATATACGACCCTTCTTCTCAGCTTCTTGTTATATTCCATTGATTTATCAATCTGTTTCCAATTCATTAGCAGAATACACCCATCATTTGTTTTCTTTTATCTTTTTTTTTCTTTTTTCTTTACAAGGCAGTATAGTATATTGTTGGCAGAAAAGATTTTGGAGGCAGAGAAACTAGAATTTAAAAACCAGCACTAAATATTACTAGGTAATATTGGAAAAATAAAAAACAAAAACTAACAACTTATATTTTCTTACATTTAATGTCCTCAACTATAAAATACTTACCTCATACGGTTATCTTGAGCAAGAAATATTACTGTTGTGTCCCAAAAGATTTCAGAATTAAAAAGAAAAATCCCATTGGTATTTACACAAAGTATAGAAAATAATTTAAGGGCAATAAATATTTTTAAATGATTTTTTTAATTTTTCATCCAGCAATAAGTTGTGTTTCTTTATTATTGAAAAATTTTAGAGCCCAAGGAAAATTGTGTCAGTTTTTAGTATTAGTTTTGCACATTTCTAATTCAATCAGTACATAGATATTTTATTTTTCTTCCCAAATAATTTGAACACATAGCTTTAACAAGATATTATATATTTTAAGTGCTTTAAAAAGTTTAAACCTTTTCGGGGGGATGGAGTTACACTCCTTCAGAATCATATTTGAAAACTGTTTTAATTGTTCTCACCACAAAAAAGGAAGTAATAATTATATAACATGACAGAGGTGTTAGCTAAAACTACAGTAATAACCATATCACAATACATAAATGCATGAAATCATAGGCAGTACACCTTAAACCTACACAATGTTATCTGTCAATTACATCTCAATAAAAACAACAACAACAAGAACAAAAACAACAACTCATAGGTGATATGCACAGAGCTCCTGAGGAAATGTTTTGTAGATTGTCTAAAACTGTATGTATCACTCTTTTTCTTCAATAGCAATTTTATTTGGCTCAAGAGTTATCAGTAAGTTGTCTCACTATCTCCTCAGGTTTTATATTCCCAGGATAGACCTTACATATAAATATATTAATTTTCCTATGTTAAAGTAACTATTCTGAGGCACTGGGGAACAATACTGAAAGAAAAAAAATTACATCTTGATATAATGGCACGATCTGTTTTTCTTATAAGATAAACATTGTGTTTCTATAGAAATTGGTGTTCAAGCTCTTGAAATATAAAAACAACCTCACTCCCAAGTTGACATATTGCAATATTGACATAGCAAATTGATTTTGAAGCTGTTATTTCCAGGGTTTTTTTTTCCCCATGTGAGTAAAAGTACAGAATAAACATACCTGACTATGAAATAAAATAAATCACAGAGAGGTCAAAGTAGTTTGTTAAAATAGGTATAGAGAGCAGTCTTGCTACCACTAAAGGTTTTACTATAAGCATTTATTAGATAAGTCTGAAAAAACAAGTTCCTCAGTGGTGGCCTGAGATTGGTTGAATCATTATTACAAAGCTTGTCTGATACACTTGCTAAAGGATATGCAGGCATATATGTCATGAAGAATTTATATTCGGGTGTTAAATCTGATTTGAAATTCCCATTGAAAGAAATAACCTTAATCATCCATAATAACATAGCGTTAATTATTGATGAATCTAATCAGTGTCTGAAATTGCTCACATCTAATATTAATCAGAAAGGCAGATGAATTCCCAGACTGATGGGTATGCTCTTTGTGCCTTCAAGTACCTTTATAGTGTTATTATTTACATGTTCCTGAGTAGGAGAAAATTTATCTAAGAATCAGATTAGATCCTTCAAAAGAATTACTTCACTGTGGTTAGATTCAACCTCAAATTTGGTGTATCCAATATTATCAATTCAGGTAAAATGCTGTTACCTCAGTAATTTTTGTTTTAAACTGATTCTCTTCTAAAATCAAATTTTGTGTCCATTTCTTAACATTCCTCTACTGTTATACTCAGGAGCAGCCGGATACATTAAAAAATTATCTTAACGTATTTATTTTTGTCATGATTTCAAAAAGCAAACAGAGAGAGAGAGAGAGAGAGAGAGAGAGAGAGAGAGAGAGAAATGTATAATAAATGGCAAAATACCTGTAATCCAGCTTAAGAGATAAAATATTTCCATCAATCTTTCCCTAATCATCCTGGATCATATTCTCAGTTTTGCTTTAGAGTCTAATAAATAGAAAATATTGCTGTGTTTTTCACAAATGCTTATATACAATACAATGTGTATATTATAATTCTTGACAATGAGGTTAAATGTTATTAAATTGTAATCAGGTTGTTCAAATCTTCTTTATTCTTCTAATTTTTTCTTATTGATCTATCAGTTATAAGAGCTGCATTAATTACACTTTATTGATTGTAGACTTGCCCATTACTTTTGTCAATCAGGTATGCTTTTGCTTAACACATATTTCAGCTATGATATCAGCTTTTTTTTTGTTACTTCGTATTCAGACTTCCTGTGTTCTATGTCTTATATATGCTATTTTAAATTGCAAATAGGTTGTATTTAGTCCAATTGAACCATATTTTAATCTTTAACTGTAGTTTTTAATCAATTTATATTAATTATTATTACTGATAGATTTTTACTTATACCACCCTAAATTATGCTTTTTAGATATATGACTTCTTTAATACATTCTAATATATCTAGTTAATGTATTTATTTTGTTCTTTTTTAATGTGTTCAAAAATTGACTTTTTCATTTTTGTCCCCCAGTATTAACAACCACACTTTATTTAATAATGATTAATGTTCATTAACCTTTTTTATTTTTCTCCTCCCTCCCTGGTCAATATGAAGTTCTATATAAGGTTGAAACTGTCACTAACCTCTTGCCTTAATGTCTGAGGTTGTAGATTGAGTTCTGCAGTTCATTTTTCCTGAAAACTCAGCCTAATATTGATTAGCTTCCTGGTATATTTTTAAATTGGGGCTTATGAGCTCAAGTTCACGAGGGCATTATCTGTGGGAACTCTGTGATACCTGCGGTGAGGATGTGTACTTCCAAAGGATATTTTAGTTAGCATCTTGGCCAAGTTGTTTCCGGCTTGGGATGGCATTTTCTGGTAACTTCTCAGCATTGGAGTTTCTGGGTAACACAGATAGTGACAATTCAATACCAAACATACATGAGGATAGACTTGTGTTTCCAATGTGCCGCTCTTTTTCCTACTTAGAGCTTAAGTCAATCAAATAGGCTTTCTTTTTCTCTCCCTTTCCCTCGTTTTTCCTTTTGCTAGGAGTGCAGCTGTATCCTTGCACAGAAATCATGGTTCGACTTCTCCACGTAGCCCAGCTTCCCTCTCTGCACCAGCCTCAGTTAAAACCAAAGCCCTTGGTTTTCAAGACTAACACATAACCCCGGAATAACTGAAATTTCAGGACTACTTGCCCTTCAGTTTTTCACTTTCCTCTGATTTGGGGATTCATAGACACTGTGTAAGATTCAAATAAGGAAGATCTAAATGAATGCTTTAATGCTCAGCTGTCCAAACACCTCATTTTTAGCTGATGAAATGAGGAAAAGAACAGCTGGGTTTTGCTCACTTGACCCATATACAGATGTCTGTATGATTATAAATAATTGAGAGGCTACTAGTAATATTAATTGACAACATTCATAAAGTTTCTGGGAGATAATGCATACTAAAAATAGTCCTCGTTCCACTTATTGCCAACTCTCCTATCACCAAAAATTTTATGTTTGTGAGCAGCAGCAGTAAACCAAGAGGAGAATTCAGAAGCACAACCCTAGTTCAGTTCACTTTGTAAGACTGCTACATAACAAAGGATAGGTTTTCTTTTTTTTTTAGTATACGAGGTTTGACAATTAAGTTTGCGAACTCATCCTAGAAAAAGTTCTACATATCTCATTGCTGAATATCACTATGGTCACCTTCAAAGTACTCCCCTTGGGAAGCTGTGCACCCCTGCCAGTGCCTAGTCCACCCTTCAAAGTAATTTTGGAACTCTTTTTCTGGAAAGACCATCAGAGCTGTTCTCATATTACCCTTGATGTCCTGAAAGTCATCAAAATGTCTTCATTTCAATATTTCCTTTACCTTTGGGTAAAGAAAGAAGTCATCGGGGGCCAGATTAGGTGCGGAGGGATGGTTTTCCAATACAGTTATTTGTTTACTGGCTAAAAACTCCCTCACAGACAGTGCCGTGAGAGCTGGTGCATTGTTGTGATGCAAGAGCCATGAATTGTTGGCGAAAAGTTCAAGTTGTCTAACTTTTTCACGCAGTCTTTTCAGCACTTCCAAATAGTAAACTTGCTTAATTGTTTGTCCAGTTGGTACAAATTCATAATGAACAATCCCTATGATAACAACAACAAACAAGTTTAGCAATGTTGTTGCAACAAGTTCCCAAACTTAATTGTCAGACGTCAGTATTTCTAGCCCCCAAAGAAATCAAAGGTCAAGTGCTGTAATTCATTAATACAGAACTTGTCCCAGATTGTCTTAGGTAGTTAGACCAATTGGAATGAGAACCAGTCAAATTTTATGTTACCTGAGAATAGCTATAATTTGAAAATACATGTATCTAAATTTAATCGAAATTTTCTTTTACTTATAGTTAAGTATTGGACATACTGAACTTATAGCAATAATATTATATAGCAAAAACTGTAATATGATATTGCAGGTGTCTAAATGTCATTCTACAGTGTACACAAATTGATACTTAATTTAAAAATCAGATAGAAAAGGCATTATATAAACCCTTTTTCCTTCCTTATTTAAGTCACCTGTCTTAGCTGAATAAGCTGCAAAGTTATGATACAGGTGAAGTTTTGTGATTGGATTCTCCCTTTAATGCTCTGTGACACACTTTAGAGAACCATGTCAAATTTGAGAAGAATTACAAAAGAGGGATTTACCTGAGTTATACCTGTCAGAAAGAGAACTGTTGAAACCTGGATAATGGGCATGTGCCCTGTGTTTCTTTGATTTAATTGCCTAAGTTCTTTGTATTAATACCTCTGGCTAAGATTTTCAAAGAGTGAAAGTTGCTAGACTGTAGAGCTATTTAATAAAATCCTTTCTGCCTGACTTTTAAGATACTCAACCTCCCCAAAGACAAGAAAGCCTAGTTTGAAAGAAAAAAAATATATATAAAGGTTAATTGATCTTCAGGTGAAACTTTCAAGATAACTAGATCAATATTAACCTTTCTAAAAATTCAGTTAAACCCTCTATTCTTGAAATATGTTGCTCTTATAAAGCTGAACTTCCACCAAGTAAACACTCTGGAATATAAAGAGATGGTTATTTTATCATCAACTTCATTAGCACAATTTATTAAAGGGTCTGAGTGTGATACAGCGAGCCCGGAGTGAGGTAATATGGGGAATTAATGGAGACAGCAGTTCTGCCCAACGAGGTTTATAGTCTAGGAAGGACCTCTGCAAGGCCTGAGAAAGGAGAACTAACTTGACTGAGCCAGGGGAATTTAAAAGGAAATAACCACCCCATTTTCGCTGTAATTGGTCCCTTTGAGGCTAGCTTTGCCTAAAGCAGATATCATTTCAAAAGGAGGCAGACAACCAGTGCGTTCTAACTGATCTGCGGGGAAGCATGGGGTACAGATTGGAGGCATATTCCTTGGAGCTTTTTTTGTCACTGAGGCAGGCTCTCTGTTTAGCTCAAGGGATATCTTGAACTCTTCTTAAATCTTTTATTTTTACATTTTACCACTCTCTTGAGTTTGTTGAATCCCATTGTAGAAATATCTTAATAGTAACTTTCAAGACCAATGTTCTTAATGCTAGTAAGCCAGTAAGAATTCCAAAATACACAAAATATAGCATATTTATATATCTATGATCTGTCTATTTCTGTAACTGCATATCTATACATCTATTAAACAAAAAAACAAGTCATTATAAATTGTTGATTAAGACCAATGCAACTATTTCTGAAATAAAACGCTTCATTTCTTCCCAGAAATCATGAAAATAAAATAGATATTTATTGAGTGCCTATCTAATACAGAGTAATGTGCCATATATTACTAAGGATACAAACATGTAAGCATGGTCCACGACTGTGAAGCACCTAGTATGTAATGATGAACACACAATAGCTACAATACAAGGCAGAAATTGATGAGTACCACAAGAAAGGAAGATGAAGAGTTCAGTATTAATTCAGAACAGTGTTTCTTAAACTTTGGTGAACATAAGAATCTCTGAGACTTTGTTAATTTTAATGCATGTTCATATTCTGCCTCTTCTAAGATGGACCTAGAATCTTAATCCAAACTCCAAGTGAATGGTCGGCAGCCACACTTTAAAAACCATCTCAATGGATGGAAATATAATTTATGGCTCAGGATGAGGAGGAAAAAATAGTCTTCATGGATCACATCGGACTTTTGCTGACTCCCCAAAACAGAATTTTGACAGAATAAAGACAGGGAGAGAGGACAATACAGGTGATAGAAATAGCATGAAGAAATGCATGGAGGAAATGTTCTCCGAGACTGCCTTTCAAACAGCCAGCCCCTGGCAGTAGTACTATGGCAAAGCATGGACTTGGGGACTGAGCCAATAATTAGGATTCTAAAATTCCCAGTGAAGTATAGTTATTGTGATTTCTTTCGTTAACTCAAATTTTGTTTTGGAAAAGGAAAGGGCATGGGAGAGGTCTTGGGAGGGAAGTGTGCCCATAACAATTTAATGAAAATATAGTTTGTTTGATTCCTTTGTTATCTGAGTGAATATTGTTTGGGAAGTAGAAGAAAATTTTCTGTAATTATTTATCTCAGTTTACTTTTGGGCTGTTTTCCAAACTGTAGGTTAGTGATTTGGTTTCCTAAATACTTTTATACCAATCATTGATTTTCTTTATAAGAGACAGCTCACTTGTACAAATTGTCAAAGTTCAGTCACTACAGTCCAATCATTCCTTAACTGAACAAATTTGTGTGTCATGACCTTCACAACTAAGGTTAGTCCCCAGAGCATGTCTTGCTTCCCATCACTTGCTAGATGCAGTGATGCTTCCCAAAAGCTGGCCAGCGCTTTCTTACAGTGACATCTTCACCTCTCAATCACTCTCTTCAAATTTCAACATGTCATAATCTCTAGGGCTGCTAATGCCAACTTTGTAACCAGGTGTATTTGCTTTTACATCACACATTTGAGATGGCCAAAATAGTTATCTACAAACAACAACAACAACAACAACAAAACACAACAAAAACAAACAAACAAACAAACAAAACAAAGAAACAAACAAAACAAAAATAGAGAGAGGCATTTATAGATAAATTGATTAGATACAGGACCAAATACCTAATTCTGATACTAGATGTGAATGATCATCTAGGTTGAAAGTCATATTGTAATTTTTGAGATAGTAGTTCTACTAGATAGTCTTCATTCTGTGCAATTCAAAGGAAAATAGAAAGTTGTTAATTATTCTGATAATCTCATCATATGTCAGCATTCAGATTAGTCTTCAAATGTTTGAGCTGCTAATAGATTCAGTCTATTCCAGGGAATGTGAGAATACTGGGAAGACTCCCATTTGTCCTCTCATGTATACACTCTTCTCTCCTAAATTACAATTTAGGAATCCTTGATCTTCCCGTGAAGAAGATTCCTCCCAGGTTCAGGATATGTGGCTATGACTTTAAAATTCATTGCCCATTTCTATCCTTCATATCAAACAACATCCAGGTTAACACCAGCAAACTTTTTTCTTCCTTTCACAAGTAGATGTATTTAATTGGGCTTTAGGATAGATTTCTACTTATTAGCCTTTTTAAGATAATGTAATTATTTTTAAAGAACTCTTCCTTTTAAAAATAGTTGTATGACATTTATCTTAGAAATCAGATGAATTACATTTAATTGAATTTTGGGAAATAGAAGACTTAGAACACAAATTGAATGGCTGAAGACATATGTAGGTAGTAATTTTTCACCTTGAATTATGGTTCTGAAAGTTAAAAAAATGGTCGCTGATGTAAATTCAACATGAGGAATGGAGAATGAAAGAGTGTAAACAAAAGCAAAATCAATTATAAAAGTGAGAAAAAGCGTCACATATATTAAAGAGGCTGAGGAAACTTGTCGTAAACTGTAGAAATCCACAAATAATAAAATAAGACAGTGAAAATGTTCTGGCTATAACTTACATTAAAATTCTAATTCAAAACCTTAGCACTGCCAGCTGCCAATTCTGAAAATATTTTTTCATTTTGGCAAGTGGGAAACAATAATGACATCTCCTTCATAAATATATCTATCTATCTATCTATCTATCTATCTATCTATCTATCTATCTATCTATCTATCTATCTATATATCTCCTTCATAAAGGTAGGAACCTTGCGAGTATGGGGGCAGGAAGAACATAGCTGTGTAAAGATGGGATGTCTTCCCAGGAAGCAGACATGAAATTTTCCCTGATAAAAAACCTATGATTTTAAAAAGTGGACACCCTTCTTCTCCACTGCTGTAAACCGACCTAAGCCCGTCTACCTATTCAGCAAATGTCAGGGATCTTTTGATAAATATTCATAGTCCCTAGGTTTAGAGGAAGGTGGGAACTATATTTCCTTCATATCCTTAGTACCAGGTGGTAGGTATTAAAGAAGGCAAATACTGCCTAATATACAAATATTAACAGCAAGAATGCTCAAAACAGTCTTATGACCTATTCAGTAGCTTGGAAAATACCTCTCTCTATTTTCGTCTTTTTCACTGGCACTCTGCATGAAAACTTAACTCCAAAGTGGACTCATGGATTCTTTGAGGATAAAACTGGCCAACTGATAGTGAGATTAAGTACATTCCCTGTGAATTTGGATGGAGGGATGTATTAATTTGAAATTATTACAATAACACTAATAATAGACAAAATATGAATGGCATAAAAATACCTAAATAATGTATTTAGCCCATGTTCCTGCATGTTGGCAGGTTGGGGTTACAGGTGGGGCTGGTCTACACTGAGCTTGGCTAGATGGCTCTGCTTGAAGCTATGGCTCCAGCTGGGCTTTGCTCTTTGCTGAGATATGATTTGATCTGGGGCCCAAGCAAGTGGAGAAGTAGCTACCCGGGAGAAGCTCATCTTATGGGACTAGCAGGGGCAGAAGAAATCAAGCCCAACTACACAAGTGCTTTTTAAGCCTTTGGTTATATGATATTTTATTGGCCAAATTGAGTCATATGGCCAAATTAGTAAAGAAGGGGTGGAGAAATATACTTCTCTTTAGTTGGAGAAACAGCAATGTCAAATGACTAAGGATGTGCATAGAGGGAAAGGTGAAAAACGGGGACTATAAAAACAATCTAGCACAAGGACCAACAAGGTTATAGAACTCAAGAGCTGCATGCTCTGCTTGCCAAATTCTTCTACCTAATCTTAAGAAAATGAGACCTGAATATATTCCTAATCAACCACTTTTCCTTGAACATCACTATTTCACCAATAAAAGTATTACTTCCGACATCCTCTTGCTAATGAACAAACTCTCTGGTGTAGATTTCCATAATGGGATCTGAAATGTGAAAGAATGCCGTTTGGAGCATTGATTTCTGCTTAAGGCACTTCGAGCTCTGTCAAAATAATCCTAGGGATGTAGACACAGATACATCACATCATTTATACCACAATATTTTTAAAATAAGTTACCACACAGGCAATACAAGAGCCAGAAGTCTTTCAAAGAAGTAACTCCTGCCTTTTGTAAGGCAGTCCTACCTGTGTCCTAGGAAATCGGTCCCTCAGATTTTTAATTATATATGCTGGGTGGAAGAGAATTTCAGGTTTTTCAAATAACTCGGAGTCAGCAGAATTAGAAGCCTCAGCTCACCATTACCTGAAATTCCTTTCCATAGTTCACTCTCTTTTTTTACCTCTCTTGGCCTTGGATACTGGGTGTCACCCATTCCTGAAGTGTGACCACCATGGCCCATTATCGATTGGTTAAAAACTAGCATAGAAACAGCTACAAAGTTAAAAAAAAAAATGGTAATGTCAGAGCTACATAAAATTTCTTTTAATAAGGAATTTACCCTGGAGGGAAACAGAATTACCATCCCAGCTAGTTAGCTGGAGATTGAAAAGGTGAGGAGAGCAATCTCTCAGAAATGAGTGGCAATTCTTGACTGCAATCATCAGGAAGGAGAAATCTAAGTTGGAAAAATATTCACAAGAAAATTGCTCTCCTGATGTTTCCCAATGCTGGTGTGGGAGGCCACGCAGGCAGTCATGCAAGGATACTTAATTGCCTATGAGGCTTGCAACAAAAGAATAAACCAGAGGGAAATCATTGGATTGGAATCCAAATATAAATTTTCAGAAAGTAAATTAGTGAATGAGAATGAAGTCAAACACAGGAATATAAGCTTGTAAAATGCTGCTAAAATGATAGCAGACACTTGAAATGTTTCTAAATGTAAGGGAACTGTGCCTTTAAGTTATAAACATTTTTTGGATTCTAACACTTCCGGTGGACAAAATGAGTCTATGGTTGTTTGAACCATAAAGATTATAGGCAAAGGGTCTGTTAGGAGTCACAAAGGTATGAATCACAAAACAGAATTTTTTTGAAGAGAGGGTTTCAGCAATTATTATTTGAACTGTTGAAGAAAATAAAACTGCCGTAATTCTGGACATTGGAGAAATCATTACAATATATCTTTAAAGAAGAAGTGAGCTAGAATTTTGGTAGAATATCTAAGAGGTCCTTGAGGTTCATGGGCTTTCCCCAAAATCTTTACAAATTATCAATGAAATATTAGGTGCATTTATTGTTCAATATTGCTTATTTTGTCTTTGAAAATATTTTGAAATTCTTTTGACTCTTGTCTAAAAAAAGATACAAGTGGTTATTTGTACACTAATGTTTTTATCTGTACAAATAAATTCTAAGATGCAAAAAGTTATCATTTATCATTTCAAAGGTCAAAATGTTTAATAAAACAAAATGTACTTACTATGTTGTATGTGGGGGCAGAGGATATATGGGAAATCTGTTATCTCCATTCAATTTTGTTGTGACTCTAAATCTACTGTAAAAAATCATGTGCGTTTATACCAGGGGTGCCACAAAAACGTATACAAGTGGACACTGGTCAACGTTGCTCCAGCAGTAGTTCGCTGTAATCAGAAGTGTCTGGACACTGATGGTAACCACTTTGAGCACGTCTTGTAATTGCAGAAGTCAAACGTGACTTGTATTCATCTTTTGTTATCAGTATATATTGAGTATTACAATTTTAATAGTTTTTTTCCTTTCTTAAAATCTGTATACATTTCTTGACACCCTCTGTATATTTGTAAATAAAATTCTTCAATTACAAAATTAAACGTCATCTAGCTTAACCTCAACATAAACTTGAGAAAACTATTCTTAACTTTGCACAAGGTCAGAATTTCAAATTAAATATTTGATCTTTGGACTCCTAATGAAGTGCTCCTTAATCCCAAAATTCTCAATAGTATTTTGACCAGGAAGAAAACCTCATGTAGATATTAAATGAACAATAAATGTCTTAGCTAATTGAAAATTGAGAAATAGCTGTATAAATATTTCCTAGAACAAAAATGAAATCAAAATGAATAGTTCAAACTATGTAAAAAAAACACTGAAAATGTATAAGACACAGGAAAAAACATTATTCCACTAAAACACATAAGACATAGAAACAACATTATTCCAAAAAAAAAAAAAAAAGATGATTTAAATACATTACTAAAGGAAAACAACATGATTAAAGGACCAAGGTACTTATTCTAAACATTTAGGGAAATAACACAGTGAATTAAAATTGTAGGAGAATGAGAAAACTTACAAGAAAAAGTGTTTAATTTAATTGAAAAATAAAATAGATAAATTCTGAAATTGGTTCTTAGAAAACAAAAACAGCAAAATTTATATAGTAACTGATTAAAAAATAAAAAAAAGAAACATGTAAAAATTTAGGAATGAGTTTGGAAATATAACTATCCAGAAGAAATTAAAATAAATTATAGAATCTATGAAACACAATGAAAAATTTAAAGAGAAAATAAAATTATTTCAAAGTAAAATATAAATTTACCAAAATTGGCCCAAGAAGGAGTTGAAACTTGAACACGTTTCTTATCAATGAAGAGATCAAAACGAAGGTTAGAAAGCTGATGTGTTATGCCTGAGTATGAAATAATTTTTTAAAGAACAGGAAATTTCAATGCTTTTCAAAATGTTCCAGAACTATTAAAAAAATGAAAATTGTCACAATTCATATTTGCGAAACTAGTGTAAGTTTAATATCAAAATGTTTTTGAGATAACTAATTTCCCATATGAGTATATATACAAATAAACCATTAACTAATATAGGTAGTGATGTAACAATTTTGATTACATTATGACCCAATAGTGTTCACTGCAGGCAAGCAAGGGCAATTCAACTTGAGAAAATTGATTCATTTAACCTGTTGCACCAAGAGCATTATGATTTTGTTGTGACTATTACTGAGGGTTAACACATTCCTTTTCCTCCTGTTGCTTCCTTTATAATGGAGGGTGACAGACAATAAAAAGGAAATAACTAAATAAATAATGTAATTTCATGGGGCTGGGGGTTATCACTTTGTGAGGAGTATAAATGTCTTATTACATTGTTTTGTACACCTGAAACTAATAATAATAATGATAAAACATGTAATTTTCAGTAGTGATTAAAGCTATGAAGAAAATAAAAACAAATTAAGGAACTGAAGTAGACACATACTGAGGCTATTATTATTGTAGGGTAGTTTTGGTAGAACTTGTCCAAAAGAATATTTTTGAGCATAGATCTGAATGATGTGGAAGCAACCCATGCAAAGATCTGGAGAAGAGCACATTCTAGGGAAATCTAACAGGCAGAATATTTAAAAATCTGATGTAAATGAAACATAGTGGATAAGGGGAAGAGTGTCAAGCAATGAGACAGGAAGAGGCCAGCAGCAGCCAGGCAAAAGTCAGGACTTTTAAGTCCTAGTGGATTCTAGCCGAAGTGTTATAGAAAGCAATTTTTATACTTAAAGAACAATTATAATGTAATCTAATTTATATTTTAAAAATATTTTTCCAGGTTTTTGGAAGAGAACCAAATGAAGGATGGCATAATGGCACAATTAAGAGGGTTTGTTTTTTTTTTTTTTTTTTTTTTTTTGCATTTCAATAAAAGATGAAGATGGTGTGGCCTAACAACAGGTATAGGTAATGAAAAGTAGTTGAATTTGACATGTATTTTGAAAAAATTGCAGCAAAATATGAATGATATACTGATTCTGGGATGACGAAACAAAAGAAGTCAAGGATGATATGTTGCTGTGTATGTATATGTATTTGTAGCTGTATATGTGGAGAGGTGGGGTGTGCTTCTAACTTAGCAGTTTATTGAGATGGAAAGAATAAAGTTTAGTGTGGGAGAGATTAAATATTTAAATGCTACGTTTCAGTTCCCAAATTGATTTGCCTACTTTAGATCCTATATATGTCCATATAAACTTTAGAAACAGTTTTTAATTTCTATAAAAAAGATATTTCTAAAATAAATTCTACAATATACCTGCTGAGATTTTGATCATGACTGAATCAAGCCTATAATTCAATATGTAAGAATTTCTATTTTAATAGTATTCACTTTCCAAATCCACTGACATGAAAGCTTCTCCATTTAATTAGGCATTCTTTTGTTTATCTTGGCAATGTGTAATTTTCAATGTATAAATCTTGTGCTTCTTTTGTTAAATTTACCCTTGATTTTATTTTCTTTTAGATTCTATTTTGAGTAGAATTGCTTTCTTGATTTCATATTTTGAGTATTTCTTGCTAGTATATAGAAATACAACTGATTTTCTCATACTGATCTTATTTCTTGAAAACTTCATAAACTTGTTTATTAGTCCTAGTGGTTTTATTGTGGAATTCTTGGAATATTTACGTACAAGGTCATGTAATCTTCAAACACACGGATTTTTCTTCTTATCTTCCTATCGCATGTCTTCAATTTATTTTTCTTACTTTATTGCACAGGCCAATCTCTTTTAATATCTTGAATAGACGTAGCGAAAGGAGGTATCCCTGACTAGTTTTTGATCTTAAGAGGAAATAATTCAATCTTTCTCTGGTAGGTGTAATGTAAGGTATGATTTTACTTGGATGCCCTTTATCAAACTGAGAAAGTTCATTCAATTACAAGTTTCTTTAGATTTTTCAGCAAGAACAAATGCTGAATTGTGTCAATTGCTTTTTTTATGTCAATTGAGGTAACCATATATTTTTCGTCCTTTATTATATTAATATGGAATATCACATTGAGTCTCAGATGGTAAATCAAACCAGAATTCCTGGGATAAATACAAATAGGTTATGATGTATAAATATTTGTATGTGTTGCTGAATTTCTTTTGCTAATATTTTGTTGTTAAGGATTTTGGTATATATCATTGGATATTAGCCCTGATTTTCATTTTTTGTGATGTCTTTTGGTTAGGCAGCAGTATAATACTGGCTTCACAGAATAAGTTGGGAGGGATTCCTTCTTCTTTCATTTTTTTGAAAGCGTTTTTGAAGTATTGGCATTACTTCTTATTGACATATTTGATAAAACCCACCAATAAGGCCACCTGGGCCTAGAGTCTTTTGTTGGTGTGTGGAATAGTTTTCAATTACTAATTAAACATATTTACTATTCAAATTTTCTATTTCTATTAAGTTAGTTCTAGTTATTTTACTATTTCAGAAGTTTTTCATGTCATCTAAATTGTCTAATTTGCTAACACATTTATTCAAAATATTCCCTTATAGTGTTACCTTCTCCATGAAGCCTTCCTTGTCTCCTTCAGATGAAGGAATAGCCTCTGACATTTTCATGCTTCCCTAAATCCCCCAGAATCTCTTTCTTACAAAACACCTTCTCACACTGTACTAAAATCATCAATATATGCATCTGTCTCTGCATCAAAATCCAGTGAGTTCCTTGAAAGCCCAGGTTGTCTCTTAATCATTTTTTGAATTGCTATTGGCCTTCAATGGGCCTGGCCCACTATATGTGCTGGATGTAAGTTAAGTTTCCCAGAAGCTGACACTGAGATGAGGATTTGTTTGCAAGTGATTTATTATGACACCACTCCCAGGAGAAACAAGAAGGAAGAAGGCTGAGGAAGGGGAGGAGGCCAAGAAAAGTTGTGATTTCAGGAGTTCTACAGAGGGGAGCTTCAGCCAGATCCCACTGGGAACTATGGAAATCTGGAGCATAAGTTTATGCTTCAGAAGTTTTAAACTGGGTAACAAAAATTAATATCCATAGTTCAGTAGTGATGTTTCTTCCTTTATTACTAATTTTGGTAATTTTTATTTTTTCTCTTATTTTCTTGGAATGTCTAATATTGTTCATATTTTCAAGGAAACACTTTTTAGTTTCATTGATTTTTTTTCTGTTTTTTTTTTCCTAGTTCATTTATCTCCCGTTTTCTTTATTATTTCCTTATTTCTGCATGCTTTGGGTTAAGTAGGATTTTTGGAGAAAAGGTGAGTTGATCTACTCAATCCATCATGCCAGAAATGAATCTCTATTTAAAATAAATATGCATCACTCCAGATTCATTAATCAGAATCTCTGTAGGTGCTTGCACTGAGTGTTTACTTCATAAAATTACCATGGTGTACCTGATGTTCACCAAGACACATATGATTATAATTGTCGAGTCTGATAATTGGTTAAATCTGTATTCAGAAGCAATTATATTCATATTCCTGATAAGATAATCAAGCTTAAATGATAACCTAGGTATAATCAACAGAAAGTTACATTTATATATAAATATATAGATAAGTATATAACCTTTTACATGATAAATAATGTGATGTTATCATATCAGTTGTTTAGCACACTCTTTTTCTCTGAAGACAAATATACATATGAAATCAAAACATAATGGAAAGGTTTGCTTTGCATGAATAGGTACTTAGAACAGAGAAAACTAAGTAAGTGATCAGTGGTTAACTTGATTAGGTTATGAGAACTTGATATTTTCTTCTCTCCTAGATGATTACACTTGACATAGTAAAATCAAATATCCAAGGCAATTAGTCACTCTTCAATGGACAGTTTTAGAAATATACTGAAAGTTCTTTCTCTTTCTCTCTTTTCCTTCAGATCTTTCCTTCAGTTATTTTATTAACTAATCAGGATAAACAATATAGATATGAGTCATTTTTTTATTATTATATTTTTCAATTATGGTTGACATTTAATATTATTTTATCTTAGTTTCAGGTGTATAGTGTAGTGGTTAGGTATTTATATAATTTATGAAGTGTTCTACCCGATAAATCTAGTACCCATCTGGCACTATACATAGTTATTACAATGTTATTGACTACTTTTCTTATGCTGTACTTTACATCTCCGTGATATACTGTAACTACCAATTTGTACTTCTTAATCCTTTCACCTTTGCACCCGTATGTTCACTGCACCACTATTTACAATAGCCAAGCTAGGGAAGCAACTGAAGTGCCTGTCAATAGATGATTGAATAAAGAAAATATGGTAGATATACACAATGGAATATTGCGCAGCCATAAAAAATGAAATTTTACCATTTGCAAACACGGTCGCAATTCTATCATGGATGGACTTAGAGGGCACTATGTTAAATTAAATAAGTCAGACAGAGAGAGACAAATCCTGTCAGATCTTTAATTAACAAGATCAATTTAAGTTCAGGATTACTTTTAGCTACATGTTTGGATGTGCATATATACAAAGTCTTTTCATAGCCACATATTTAAAATCTCCTCTATTGTAGGTTGTTTCTGTATGGAGCCTCATTACAAAGAAAGTGACATACTATCAAACGGTATTAAGACCAGAATAAAGAACATCTTCATCACTGATGTTTTAGCAACAATCTAGATAAAAGTTGAGTGATGGATATAACATTACTTTTCCAACACTGGATAAGGATTAAAATAATTTTGATGTTATAGTTTTATATCTAACATAATGCTTATTACTATAAATTTGGATAACCAATTTGGGTACTATATTATCTAACATTCATAACCCACATATTTTATTTAATTTAGTAATGTATTTATTAATAAAAGTAATAAGATAATTAAGAAAATTATTTTTGTTTAAATACTGGAATTTAAAAAAAAATTACACTCCAAATTTAAAAGAGCTAAATGAAGATTATAGAAATTAGAAGGGAAAAATAATGTTTTCATCAATTAAATATTCAAATGAGGTTTAAACAAAGGCAACTCAATTGAAACCCTACTTATGTTGTCTTTTTTTCATAGTTCCATACAAAGCAGGAATCTACATGTACAGACTCCTTGCCTTGGGAATGTCACTTGTATTTGTATATTTTGATTTGGATCATATAAAGTAAAGGTTATACATTGGTAGGTAGCTCAGGGGTGAAAGAAAGAGAGAAAGTCATGTAACCTTACAGGTATTTGACTTCAACCTTCACTCAGATCAAAGTTCTCTACCTGGCTGTTAGGCTGCCAAAGGTAGCATTTGAATTCATTAGATCTCAGATAATTATGAAAGTAGTGAACTCATGCACATGATTATCTGACAAGTTTAGCCCAGTAAAAACCCACAATTTGTCTTTATTGTCTTTGTATTTTGTTGGAAGAGATTTGGGTATGAAATTTTTGGATAACTGCTTCCATCTCCTGTCTTAGTCGGTTTGGGCTTCTACAACAAAGTACAATGGACTATATAGCTTACAAACAACATAAATTTATTTCTCAACATTCTGGAGACTGGGAGATTCGAGATCAAAAAGGTGACACCTTTAGTGACCAGTGAAGGCCTAGCTCTGGTTCATAGACAGCCATCTTTTTACTGTATTCTTACATGGCAGAAAGGTCAAGTAAGCGAGTGCTCCGGGGATCTCTTCTATAAGGGCACTAATCCCATTCATGAGGACTCCACCCCCATGACCTAATTATTTCCCAAAGGACCCACCTCCAACTACCATCACATTGGAGATTAGATTTCAACATATGAATGTTGGGGGACACAAACACTTAGTTTATAATAATCCCCTACTTCATTTTGCACATGGAGACATAGGAATGTTCCTCTGACCATATAGAATGCTCAGAAAGTTACATCCACTGATTCTGCTGAGATTCAAGAAAAGAACAAAATCATTGCAATTGTGTCATAAAGGACAATCAATACTGATTTTTATTTGCAAGCAAGCAATCCTTAGAAATAGTGAAATTCAATGTGTTTTTGAAAAATAATTATGATGTTTATTGTAGGGAAAACAATCTATAATAGCGCTATTTACACATTGGCCCAGATTTATTCATACAGAATTTTCCATTAGCAAAGAAAGTTTGCTTCAACTAAATTACATAGAGGCATTTTTAAAAAGACTCCAGAGAGAGCATTCCCAATGCCATAATACCCAAGCAGCTTTCCCCGTTGTGACCCGTAGTTGATACTCTAGCCAGTATTTTACTCAGCTTGATTGTTACTAAGCAACAAATAGGGAATAGGGGTTAAGCTTCTAGAATCAGTTACACATTAATTATAAGCCAGTAATGTTAGAATAATGCAAGTTTTAATAATGAAGGGTATTACATACGTTGTCACAGTATGCCTTTTACCCTACCCAAGAAGAGAAAGACCTGTGTGAAACTTGTCATGGGGAAATGACATTTCATTAGTGTTTGGAGGTACCTAGGGAGCTGGTTTTAAGAGGAACAATTAGGTGTTTTATAGCTATCTTTTCCTTTCTCAAAGATTTTCTGTCCTAATTGTTATGGCTTTGCATTCTTTGAACTACTGAAGCTAACAATAGCATAAGTAGGTGTTAAGTTTCCTAGTTAGGAAGTTGCTGTAGTGTTTTAGTTATTGCATGATTGCCAAAGAGTTTTAAATGCAAACAAATTAATGACCATTAAATGTAAAGAAATTAAAGACCAATTTTTGTTCCTTATACTTAGAAAACTTTATCAGAATTTAATTTTCCCACCTACAAAAAAACAGTATCCTGAAAGAGTGTATCTCTAACTACAGCTCTCAAAATGCTTACACGTTTATGTACAGTCACCCTCCTTTGTGAAATTGTCTTGCCAAATGATTTTCCTTTCTTTTTAAATGGAAAACTCTGGGCCATGGTTTAGCTTAAGCAAATACCATCTCTTGTCCTATGGTAGCATGTCAATATCTGGCCATTAAAATGGACTGTGGAAAACCTGAATTGGTGTCAGCAGTTCACTGCTGAAAAACGTGTTTATTCAGATTAGAAAAGCTACGTTGATCATGCAGTATGGGCCTCTAAATCAGCAAAACTTGAATGTGAATGATTTTCGCACTACTATAGTCTATCAACTAAAGTCATTTAAGATATTTGCCATATTAAAAGTGCATTCAACTTTCACACATATAAAAATTCTTTGGAAAAGGTGTCCAGTATAGTGAACAGTTTAAGAACTATCAATTCAAATAAGTATGAGTCTGGTATCAAGAGCTCTGACACTTGATATCTACCGTGTTTCCCTGAAAATGAGACCGGGTCTTATATTAAGTTGTGCTCCAAAAGATGCGTTAGGTCTTATTTTCGGGGCATGTCCTCCTGAAAAATCATGCTAGGGCTTATTTTCTGGTTAGGTCTTATTTTCGGGGAAACACAGTATGTGACCATAGCTCAGTATTTCACTGTTTCTTAGTCTTAGTTTACAGACACGTACAATGAGATATGACGGTATTAACTCAAGGGATAACAGTATGGTCACTATAGAGATACCTTTCCTGACCAGCCACACCCACTTTCGTTTCTTTGTTGTGCTTTCATCTTTGTTGGCCAATTCCATCTTTTGATTATTCACTTTTGTACAGTGTCACATGGATTTATCACTGGAAAACTAGGAGGCAACACCTTTCCTGTCATGTACCATTACATAACATTTTGCGATCAGTGTGTGAAAATATAAAATGTGCAGTGATCAGTCACCAACAAACACTGGAAAAAGTACCTTGATTGGTCACACATCTGTGAATCTATTATTTATGTAGTAATTTGTGGGCTGAAGAGCTAGCAACAAAATTTGTATTTTGTGAGTTTACTCACTGTAACCATAACCATAACGCTAACCCTGTTCTTGGTAACTGAAATGTGAATCATTTTATTGTGAGACTGGTGTCATTTAACTAAACCTTGGTCTCAGAAATTCATGTATATTACAACAGTACAAAGCAAGGAATGCTGTGAATGTACATGTATCATGCCCTTTTTTTCCATGAGAGAACATGTACTTGGTCTATTTTATTCTCTGCTGCTTTCCTAGCACGCAGAACAATGCTCAATATATAATATGGAATTTAAAAAATGAATATTATCACGTGCCTAGTGGGCTTCTTCCAGAGCCCAGAATATATATAACAATTACCCACTAAGTGCTGGATTACTTAGTGTTTGCTTAATGCCTCTGGTTTTTAAGAAGAGGTGTATTTGTCCAAATGAATTATGCACTCAGTGTGCTCTAAATGTATATTTGGCACAGTGTAATTTTATGAAGGAAGATAGAATTTAGTTCCCTGAAACAGTCTGATGGTACAGCTTAAGGCTTTGTGCTTCACAGTCATAGAGTTCTCAGTTTGACTCTTGGTTTTGCCACTTCACCTTAGGTAAGTTATTTAAACACTCTAAGCTTCCGTTTCTTCAGTTGTATAATGACAGCAACTATGTTTATTGACCTGATTGAAGTATGGGAGCCTTAAGAGAGATAATATATGCAACATGCTTAGCCCCGTGCCTGGCATTCAGTAAGTACAGAAATTATTTTAGCTATTGTTTATGAGTTTGTGGCCAATAAGGAAAAACAAATATAATTTTTAAAGATATAATGAATTTAAAAATGTAGATGACAAGAATGTAATACAAATATCTCCAGCTGTGGCCACATGTTGCATTTTTCAATTCAAATATAATTTCCCCCAACCGTAATTAACTTTTCTGTTGAGGGTGAAATCTGAAATTGAGGAAATTCTATATTCCTTTTTTTTTTGAGGAAACTATTGTAACATTCACAAAGGAGGAGATGTCTACAGAGAGATCAGAGCTGTGGAAGATTAAATTGAGAACAAAAGTCAAATGAAAGATTATTCTGAAACCAAAACCAGTTAAACTGATGATGTATTTTATTTAGTTTTCAAAAGATGGTAAGGTTCTTAGCATCTATGTACCTCAGCTTCTTCATTCGTGAAATGGAGATGGTAAAAATCTCTATATCACTGAATATTTTGAGGGTCAAATGAGATAACACAGTTAAAGTGTTTATCAAAAATTCTGGGCATAGTAAGAATTCCATAAATCTTAACTGATTGATCTCTTTGTTCATATCGAATTAATCTTAATCTCTGACAAGTCTTTATTATGCATTTTATTTCTGTACCTTCTTTCTCATCAGTGCTATTTCCCTTCTAGTCACATGCTTATTACAAGATTAATGTAACAATCTTCGCCTGTTTTCTCTGTCCTCAATTGTTCCTTAAATTACTCCTTTGCTGAAGTTTTTTTTTTTAAGTTTTTAATTATGCTCCTTGTACAAGAAAAATCCAAAATTTTAGCCACCAATTACAGTTATTACATTCTTTCGAATTAATACTCCCCATACTCTTCCTGTTTTAGTGAAATATATCTACGTATTGTTTCTCTGGTCTACTCCACACACAATTTATTTACCCACCATGGATGGACAGTAGACATTTTTTCTGTGTGCCATCTCTAGTTAGTTGGCAGCTGTCTATTGATGGGCATTTTGAGACTTCCCCTTCACTCAGGAAGAGGAAAAATACCAGTTTGTTAGTGCTGTGTGCCATGAGCTCTGGTGTGGGGACAGGCGCATCAGAGATATTTGTCATTTCTGACTCGTTATTTCCCCTGGACAAGATATCCTTACATGCATTTTCTCTGCTTCTCTAAATTTTAACATTTTCAGAGATTCAGCTCAAATCCCACCTCTGCTATAATTTTCCCACTATCCCATCTATCCTAGTCCACAGCAATCACTGCTTTCTCACATAGGATGCACCACTTGAATCTCTTCTTTGGAACTAACACATACTCTTTGTATGGTAACTCACGTTTCCAAACTATAGGTCCCATGATGTCAACTACTATATTTTGCGCTTCTTTGCAGAACAAAGAATTCTGCATGCATTGACTACCAACAGTTTTTAATAATCAATAATAGCTTACTTTTTTTATTTTATTTTATCTCTATCTTATTTTTTATCTTGAATTTTATCTCTTTTTATTTTATCTTTACCAATTGAGATTGCTGGTAATAAAGGTGACTCAAAACAGGAATTGATAAGGATCTAATCCACGGAGACGGAATACGTGACTGAGAAAAGCATAACAGAGAGAGGCAGCGGACTTTGATAATACGATTTTATCCAGCAAATCCAGTCATACCTACCTTTATTCAAGTACTTCTAGGTTATATAAGCCAATAAATTCCTGTTTTTATAAAAAACTTGAATAGCAATTTGGTTCTTTACAAACCAAAGTTGCCATGATGGAAAAGCTGATCATTAGAATAGCTATTCATTAAACGATAATTGTGTGACTGAATAGAGAATATTAGTATAAAAATAAATGTGACTTTAGAAAGTTTCATCTTTTTCTTAACTCAAAAAATCTGGTTATTATAACCCTCTCTTTTGAGTTCTGTAAATATTGACATTTATTCGTATAGATTTTTCTTAGTGCAAGACTCAGTAAGGTTTTATTATGAAATAAAGGTGGGAATCACAAATCTGTAGGGAAAGGATGGATTATTCAATGCACAAAAAAAATTAGAACTGCACTGTTACTTCAGGGCAAAAATAAATATACACTTTATTTGGCTCCTTTAAAGTTTTTATGACATATTGGCTTCTTAAATAATATTTGGAAATAGGGTAATACTGATGACAATAGAAATATATTACTTTTAAAGCTTCTGAAAGAAGAATATATACCTTGGTTTGAATTTGATTAATACATAATTAACTTACATAATTATTTTAATAACTACATTTATCTTAATAAATTATATGATAATAACAATGGTGGTATATTCTTTGGATCAATCTACCAAATTATCACTGTACCAGTGAAATATACTCGGCGAGTACACACACACACACACACACACACACACACAATGATAAAAAAATACGGTGAATGCAGCTGCCACATGCCATCCAATGGAAAGGCAGAGATCTTCATACAGGAAGCAGCACATCGAACCTTAGTAAAATGGTGTGACAAGTTTCAACTTGTTCGGTGCAGTCAGTCAGGTGTGAGTTACAGTTGAGAGAAGGTGTGTTTTAAAGTGTGCCATAAATCATCCTCCGGCATGATAACACTCAATGTCACACATCGCTTCTGGTATATGGCAATTTCTGTCAAATAAAAACATTACAGTGTATCTTCATCCACCTTATTCACTGGAACTGGCACTGTGTGACTTCTGGCTCTTCTCCAAAGCCAAAATCACCATGAAAGGGAAACATTTTGAATTGATTCAGTACATCGTGGCAGCCACCAGCGAAACTAAAGACACTCACTAAAGAGGGCTTCCAGAACTACCTCAGAAAGTGGCAAGAATGATGGGATAAGTGTGTTTGCAGTGAGGGGGAGTATTTTGAGGAAGGTTAATGAAAATGTGTCTTTCACTGTAATGGAATTTTTTATTTAAACATTCACCGTATTTTTTTTTTTATCACACCTTGTATATATGATTCTGTTTGTTTTTTCTGCTTTTATTATTTGTGTACCTAGATCAAAGTGCAAATAAGCTGGGTGTGCAACTTCATTTTTTTAATGTGACATTCTACAAAACCAGTGAAAGTTGCAAATAGGAAATGATTTAAAAACAACAACAAGAAGGGAATACTTATGAAATTTGTCTTCATACCAAATGATACATACAGTTTAAATTAGTAGTCTCCCCTTTGTGTCTCTGGGTTATTTCAGTGTAACAAAAGTTTTCTTGAGTTGCAAATTTTAATATGAAAAGTAGCCTTTTCTAAAATCATTCTGTGCAAGCCTCTGTCTTCCTCATGGCCTAGTCTCTTGGTATGGCCTCTTGCCCCACCATACTGTAAGCTTCAGGAAGGGAGGAACCATGTCGGGCTTTCCCCCCATTGCTTTACTCTGTGTACCTAGCATAGAGGTTGGCATGTAGAAGGTACTCAGTAGTGTTGTGGTTAAAGGATGAGTGGTTAGTAGCTACAAGAATTGGAGGAGAAGAATGAGAGGCAGTATTAACATGTGAGAGAACAGAATACGTGGTCTGACAATTGAGTTCACGATCTTGTTGCAACAATGTTGCTAACATTTTCTGATATCAGAGGGATTATTCATTATGAATTTGTACCAAATGGACAAACAGTTAACCAAATTTACTATTTGGAAGTGCTGAAAAGGCTGTGTGAATACGTTAGAGGACATGAACTTTTCACCAACAATTCATGGCTCTTGCATCACGACAATGCACCAGCTCACATGGCACTGTCTGTGGGGGAGTTTTTAGCCAGTAAACAAATAACTGTATTGGAACAACCTCCCTACTCACCTGGTCTGGCCCACAATTACTTCTTTCTTTACCCAAAGATGAAGGAAATATTGAAAGGAAGACATTTCGATGACATTCAGGACATCAAGAGTAATACAACAACAGCTCTCATGGTCATGCCAGAAAAAGAGTTCCAAAATTGCTTTGAAGAGTGGACTAGGTCCTGGTGTTGGTGCATAGCTTCCCAAGGGGAGTACTTCGAAGGTGACCATAATGATATTAGTCAATGAGTTATGTAGCACTTTTTCTAGGATAAGTTTGCAAACTTAGTTGTCCAACCCCATATATGAAGGCAGGGAGTAACAAAAGAGCATACTGCAATTAGGTCACTTTATCTGCAGAATAAACAGAACATGGCGGAGAATGGTAAGCGGTGAGAATAGAGGTTATGCAGACTGTCATATAGAGCTAAGCAAAATAAGTGCTGCTTTACTATGGAAGCTTTTGTGAAATATTGAAAGGTTTCTACTTAAGGATTTAAATGAGTAGGTTTACATTTTGGAAATCCTGGGAAGATAAAAATGTGGAGGATAGATTGAATGGAATCAAGACTGGGGACAATAGATCAATTAGAAGTCTATTACAGTAGGTGGGAGCCTTTGAACTAAGACAAAGGAACTAGAAATAAAGAGACAATCTATTTAAAAAAATTATGGAAATCAGCATCCCAAAATCATGTCTACTTTTTCCAAAGCAAAGAGTGATGAAATGCAGAAATTTAGATTTACAAGAAACATGCAAAAGGCATGTTTTAAAACTTTGAGTTGGAGGTACTTGTGAGAAATATAAGTAAACATATCCAGGTAGCTTTAAGGGCCTGGAACCCTGTATTAATTTATTCAGTTCATCAGTCATTGTTTACTAAGAATCTTTTTTGCTTGTATGAGGCATTGTTATAAGTGCTGAAGATTCAGTGGTGAAGAGCCCAAGTCTTTGCTCTCATGAAGCTAGAATCTAGAGTGGAAACAAACAATAATCAATGAGACAAATTAATGCATGATATACTTTCAGTTGGTGACATATAATATCAAGAAAATAAAACAGGATTTGTATTTCAAGAGGAGGCTATTCTATATAAGGTGGTCAGAGAAAGCCTCTGAGGTGACATTTAAAGATAGACTTTTATACTGAGAATGAATCTTGTCACATTAGCTAAGTGAGAAGAAAATTTAAAGTGGTGGTGAGTTGTCAACATTGTCAAAACCCACAGAGTGCAGTGAAATAAAGCTATAAAAACGTCCTTTGGAGCTAGCTATCTGGAGGCTATTGGTGACCTAAATGAAAAAAGTTTTAGTAGGTACAGGAATAGATGCTAGATTGAAAAAGGAAGGCATGAACGGGCTTAAAAGTACAGAGAGTTAACACAAGATAATTTTTAAAAGAAGTTTGGCTGTGGAAGGGACAGAGAGAAATAACACTGATGCCAGGATCTGGGGAGTGCCAGGAGAGAAGTTTGTAAATTTTCCCAATTATATTGTTTTTATAAATCTACAGAGCTAGTACACTTTATGCAATGCTCATTAGAAGATAAATTTTAGTTCGTTGATAAAGAGGTATATTATTTTAGAGGTGGGTGATAGTACTTTTTTCTTAGCCTATTCATTTCACGGTAGAACAGAAAATGGACAAAAGCTGAGCTGCTGTGGGTAAAGTCTGCATGCTGCATAATACAAAAAGTTGAAATTCAGTCACTAATAGATTATATCAGAGTGGTTTGGAGTTGATACTATTTTCAATGCATTTCTAAACAAATTTAAATTTTCCTTGAGTCATTGTTCTTAGAACATGATAAGAACAATTTTTAAACTTTCCTTTGGAGAATAATTAAAACATTTGGTCTTTCTGATTTACCATGGGAACAAGCCTTGGTAAAGAATGTTACGTTTTCAGTAATAAACATACCCCTCTAAAAAGAGCTGGAAATCTAGGCATAATTTGGTCTAATAATCTTAGTTCCTTCCTGTTATTTCCCTTCTAGGTCTTAAGCAATTCTTGTTGTACCAAGTAGCACTTAAAATATGTCAAATGATGACAACAACCATTATTTTTCGTCTTTTAGTAATTGTTCTTTTGTTTCACCAGGCAGCGATGCCATTTCTGATTTTTAAAGTAAAACTTTCTAGCTTTTTATTTAAAGCGTTTATCAAGAAAGCCTCTGGTGCTGAAAATTAAATGTCTCCAGGGATGTTTTTATGTCATTAGGATGTGAACTAATGATGAGCTATCAGATTGGGTCTCTACCTGGAAATCACTCAGGAGACCCAGATTTTAATAGACTGTAACGAGTAAAATAGGGCTGTCCTTGCCTTGCTAAGCAACGGTCACGTCTCAAACAGTTGCTGAACATTTTTCATAACCAATTAATATATGATACCTCAAATAACATGGACTGGCTATTCTTTATGAAAAGTAACTAGGGCAGTGTTGCTAAACAAACAAAAATGTTAAGAATATCTGCAACTCAGACAATTCGATTTCTATTCAGAATTCTCTGCAATTATTTCTAAAGGTAACAGGGATGACCCGAAGATTCTCCACACATTTCCTTTACAATCTAAATCTTTCTTACCACATTGTCAACATTATGTGCATGGATAGTTACTGAAAATATTTCTAAAATTATGATAGTTTATCTGGTGAATAAGAAGTAAATCTGGGTTTGCTTTTTGATCTGTCCAACCATTACTAATGTCTGTACAGACTAAACTTTTTTTTTTTTTTACTTTTTTAGCTGTGCATTAGGAGATCTTGAACTGCATCTAAGTCTTTCCAGGGAAACAGGAGTCTGTAAATTTGGCTACTGTTTATGTAAAAGAAAGCAAAGGGCTCCATAAATTTAGATCCCGTTACCGGCAGACTTCATATTTTCTCTCTTCTAAAAGGTTATATGCACACTGCTTGTTTCAAACTCAGGAGAAATTACTTAATAGCAAGAAAATTATTATTAGCGATTGGGTATTTAGGCTCCCATTTGTCCTATTTGTTAGAAATTGTATGGTCTACTCATGTTATTAATAGTGATAAAGTTGAATTGAGGGAGAAATCAAATTTAGGATAAAGAAGAAGGTAGAATAATAAATTATTTTCTTTGATTCTCCTGAGTCCAAGATTGGTCTTGGGCAAAATTTTCCAAGCGTCTGTCTAATTATACTCAAATCCTAACGTCTTTCCAGCTTCATGGTATATCATTGTCCCATTTTTAAACTTTTTCAGAAAAAGGGGTGAGTAGTTACAAAATGATCAGTTGGCAAGAATCAATGGAGAAAATTAGGGGCCCTATGGTAAAAGTGGAAAAGGGAATACAGACTATACTTTGGGAACTCCCCATGTTCTGAAACATGGGGAAAAGGTCAGCTTCCAAAAAATTATATCCACAATACAGTACCACCATCTATATAATGGAATTATTGAAAGGTTCACACCAACATTTTTTATATTTTAGAAAAATTAGTCAGTAAATATAATAGGATTGCAAAGCTCACTTCACAGAGGATGTGAGAATTACTACTCAATAAGTATTATCCTTACTCCATGAAAAAAAAAAATACAGATTTCTAGCAAGATTAAGAGCATATATAGAAAGATTAAGTGAAAACTGGAGAGAAGATCGCTGGAATATTTACGGAAGGATCTTTCACGGAAGCTTCCATTAAAATTACACGCATAATTGTTAACCTCTTTATAGTAGGAATTAAAAGATTCACACAGATACATTATTATATTTGAAATCAATTATATTAATTGTTAACCCAAAGCTGAGTCAAATTGGATCCAGCGTTTGACCCATTTTTCTATACTTAGCCTGTGTATACAGACATGCTAGAATTTATCACTCCTGCCACTGATACTTTAATTCAATTTTACTTGACAAACATGTTTAAACACTCTGATGAACACAATGTTTGTGTCCTCCCCAAAATGCATCTGTTGAAGTCCTAACACCCAGTGTGATGGTGTGAGGGGCTACGGTCTTTGGGAGATGACTAGGTTCAGATGAGGTCATGAGGGTGGAGCCCCCATGATGAGAGTTGTGCCCTGAGAAGAGGAAGAGACACCTAGAGTTCCCTCTTTACCATGTGAGGAAGAAGGCAGCATTCTCTAAGTCAGGAAGAAGGCCCCCAGCAGAACCCAATCATGCTGGCTTTCTGATCTCAGCCTTCCCAGTCTCCAGAACTATGAAAAATAAATGTCTACTGTGTAAGTCACCCAGTCTGTAGAATTTTGTTATAGCAACCTGGCCTTGCTGAGATACACAGCTGCTTTGTGCCCCACAATCTGCTAGGCAGAGGTTGAAAAGTGAGTAAGATAATATCCATGCCCTTAAACATTTCACTGTGTTCCTAGATACCGCACTGCTTGACTATAGTATGAAGTAAATGTTGAGCTATCAAAATGACAAAATCAGTTATATTTACACATTAACTTACAAAAAAAACACATACATTTTATTTTCTGGAAAATATATAAATCTTGCACAAAATTTAGTGATATGTGTGTACTAAACTGTATCAGTCTTCTTATTTCACAGTCCAGAAGAGGTAAACACAGAGAAAGAGGCTCAACTGCAGTCTTACTGGTGCCTAATAAGAAAACTTACTTTTTTATACTGACAAATACTGGACTATATGTTATCCTGTACAGGCAGAACCCTAAAAGAACTAATACTGTTTTCAATAAAGTGTACCAAATCTTGAGATTCTTACTGTAATATTGGAGACAGGTAGCGAGCATAAGACAGAAGAAAAAGGTGAAAAGTAAGAGCCTATGATTTAGAAAATATTACTGTATCAGAGAAATCTGGTATATAGTTAGTTAAACCTGTGAAGTTAAGAGTTTGACTTGCATTTAATCTCTCCTAGGACTTCATATATAAAGCCCAGATAAAATACAGCATCAAACACTGAGAAATGTCTTCTTATATCTTAAAATAATTCATATTTGGAGGAATCAGAATGACTTATACTGTAAACCTTAAAACAAATTAAAAGTAGAATTTTAAAAACAGAAGTTTGTGTAAAGGAAGATGATGACAAAGCATTCAAATACTCATTGTGTTTTTCAGTTTTCATCTTTCTGCAGTTCTATATGCTGTTGTGTTTTTACAGCATCTATATGTAGGTTTTGTGTCCATTTCTTTCTAATGATCAATTATTTTTCAATGCAGCAAACTGGTTTTGAAAAATATTATGGAGTGGAGTTGGAGTAGTGAGTCTCCAAATTGCGTTAGTTGACTTAAGTCCCTCCCACCTAATTAGTATTTCCTTCCCATGAAGCATATTCCCCACCCTCTCCCAAGTACCCCCCCTCCCACCACCACCACTAAGTTTTTGATATCCAATGGTTCAGAAGACCCAATCGCCAATCCGTAAACAGCACCTACTCTTCAAGTGGCCATTTGGCGATATGTGAAATCCCTTTTTCATTGTGGCTTACCTTCTAAACTCAAAATGTAGTTCACTAAGTTTATCTGTTGGTTTCATTGTTTCAATGTTTCTATGAGTTTCACTTGTGCTCCTCCACCTAGGACAGTCTCCATTTTCAGTGTGATCAAATAAACAAACAAACAAAACCCACAAAAATTGTTTTTATAACCAAAGGGCCAGTGGAGGGAAATTTTAGGACAGTGATACGTTGGGGAAAAATTCTGACTCTTTAAGTCTGAGGATTTATGTGACATCATTCAGTTTCCATTTTTATTTTGGTCCATTTCTACAGGATTCATTATGTTCTTTATAGCTTGTTGATTGTGATTGTAACTGTTAATTTGTTACACTGAGCATAAAGTTTCATGTCAAATATTTTTGGAATCTTTAAAGTGGCTCAAAGTAAAACTGTTTACTGTATTTCAATTGATCACTTTTTTTTCCATGTTAGTATCTCATGTTGCTAAATATGCTTTGCTGTTGAACATGTTAATTGCTACAACCTTTAATGTGACAATTTGGATATAGATCAAAATCTTTAAAAATGATTATAACCTTTGGTCCACAGAATTCACTTGTGGGAATAGATAAAAAGGACATAAAGATGCTGCCTAACATTGCATCAAATATGTTTATTGCAATGTGCTTGCTGCCTAAAGTGACAATTGGGAAAACTAAATATCTAGGAGAAATGATGCAGTAAATAATGGGATACAATTTTATATGATATTATGGAGCTATAAATGTGATTATGGATGATGTTCATGTTGTATATTATATTGAAATAAGTTTAAAAGCAGTGGTCTCACTTCTATAAGAAAACACATGTATTTCATTTTATATATACACACACATTTCATTACATATATAAATTTGGAAAAGTAAATAGAATGTAAATAATCAAGAGCTATGGGCAATTTTATTATTTGTATTGTATATGATGTACTTTCTACAATGGACTTTCAAAGTTATTTTAAAATAAGGCAGGAGAAAAGATTTGCAAGATTATTTTATTGCAAATAACTTTGTTTAAAAAAATTCATTCCTTAGAATGTACTTACAAATCTCAGTAAGTAAAGTTTAGACATTTACTTTCTAAAATAATACAGAAAATAATATGAGACTTTGTTATTTGATTTAACTCTTAACAGGAAAGGTTTAATCCCTCTGTTGAAAATGAGTTGAATAACCAGTGACATAAAACCTTTAGAGTGACATAAAACCTCAGAGTAACATAAAACCTTTGAAAATGGTTTTCAACCTAATGCTACTTGGAGATTGAAATACAACATAAATTCATTAATTCGTGTATCAGATATTCAACCAGAAAAAAAATCAGAGGATAGGAAAACAGATCAGATTGCTGATCCATTACTATTTAAGGTTACCTGCTTAGTTTTGTTTGTTTGTTTTTCTCCTAGAATCCTTTGCCCACATTGGGGTTTCAAAATGAGAACACATGTGATATGTTATCAGTAAAAGTATATTTTATGTTATCAATAAAAGTATATTTTAATCACAGTACTGATGCACTGACACATAATAGCTGTTGGTTGAATGAATGACTATGAGATGATTTGAAAAAAAAAGTAAGAGGAATGTGATCATTCTTTTTTATTTTTAATTAAAGATTATTGGGGTGACAATTGTTAGTAAAGTTACATAGGTTTCAGGTGTACAATTCTGTATTACGTCATCTATATATCATGTTGTGTGTTCACCACCCAGAGTCAGTTCTCCTTCCATCACCATGTATTTGATTCCTTTTACCCTCATCTCCCACCCCCCTACTTACTCCCTTAGCCTCTGGTAACTAGTGTCTGTGTCTATGAGTTTTTGTTTCTCATTTGTTTTTGAAAGTTTCTTTCCTATTACCGGTTTGTTTTTTGAGATATGAATCCCTTCAGTTATAATTGTCCTAGACTAAATCTCCCCTTTCTACTTTATAGTCTTTGTTCTTCTCTGTTCCTGCAATGTCTCTTCTTTAAGTACTGATCTTCTCCTTTTTATAGTTTTATTTCACCAGGTGCATCTGATTAAATACAAATGAACATCTATCAAATGAAAACCATGGATTCTGATGGCTGATTCTGATGTGTCTGATTCTGATGTGTCTGATTCTGATGTGTCTGATTCTGATGTGTCTGATTCTGATGTGTCTACTAAAGTTGAAACTACTGAAAAATGTAGTTTTTCAGACTACTGAGAGCAATCCAAATATTTATGCGTGCAACCTGGATATCCTTTACACCTAATAAACGTACAAGCCTGACTTAGGAAAAGCCTCTGCATCTCTAGGTTTGTGTGTTGACACAACCACTGTTTCTGCTGAGGTTCCTGATGTGGGATCACTGATTGGTTCTTATTTTTGGATACTTAGGACATCTTTAATCCTTGTGCTGCTTCCTTCCATAGTTTATTTGCTGCTCCCTCCTATTATTGGTATTGTTCATTCTACCTCCTGGTAAGAAAAGGAGCATCTATTTCTTTCAGAAGTTGGAGAAGGGAATGAGGGAGTCTTCAGCACAGAGGTTACCATGCCTAGAGAAAAAGTAGTTCAGTTTTCCACAAAGCTCTTTCCTTCCGAGAATACTGTGTCCATTTCTTTCAATAGACGTCCTGGGAATGGGATTACCAAGGATTGTTGATGAGTAACTGTTCCTATATCTGCAAACATGCTGTGGTAGTCAAGAGGCTTGGCTTGATCTCTGCACACAAGTGATTTCTCGGGTAGGGACTAATGAGATTATATACATACATATGCACACACACAGAGATACATACATTTATATGACAAAGTATAAATTGAATGAACAAAGTCTACCTTGACTATTACAACTCTATATTATTAGAAAAAAATTATTCCAGTTGCTCATGAGTGGTAAGATTTTATAATTTTATATTTAATACCTCCCAAGTACCCAGATACCCAGATTATATATATATATACACACACATATATATATATACACACATATATGTGTATATATAAATATATGTATATATAAATATATATGTACATGTATACACACTTATGTCTGTGTGTATATGTGTGTGTGTGTGTATATATATATATATATATATGTATATACAAACTCCCAACTACCAAATTCACTTGTTATTTTATTTTGTCTTTAAAAAATAAAAGAGGACAGAAATCATACAATGTCTGCTTTCAGATCACAATGAAATTAAACTAGAAATCGATACAGAGAGATAACTGAGAAACCCCAAAATACATGGAGATTAAGCAATGTAATTCTAAAAACACACATGAATCAAATAAGAAATCGCAAGAGAAATTAAAATGTATTTGAAATAAATTAAAATGAAAACATAACTTATCAAAATTTGTCAGATTCAGCAAATGTGAAAAATAGAAATTTATGGTGAATGCATACATTAGAAAAAAAAGAAAGATGTAAAATCAATAATCTAAGATTCTAATTTAGGAAACAAGAAAAAGAAAAGAAAATTAAATTAAAAAAGAAAAGCATAGAAAAGAAGTAACAATTAGAACAGAATCAATGAAATTAAAACCAGTAAATCAATAGAGAAAATCAACAAAACCAAAAACTGGTTCTTTGAAAAGATCAATAAACTCAATAAGCCTATAGCCAGGCTAACTAAGGAAACGAGAGAAACAATTAGCTAACAATCAACTAAGGAAACAATTAGCACAAATTACTAATTTCAGAAATGAAAAAGGAGTATCACTACAGAGTCCATGGAAATTAAAAGCATAATAAAAGAAAACCACGAACAACTCTAAGCCCACAAATTTGTTAATCTTGACGAAATGGACCAATTCCTTGAAAAACACAAGCTGCCAAAACTAATTCAAAGAGAAAGAGACAATCTGAATAGGCCTATCTATTAAAGATATTGAATCAACATTAATGACATTTAAAAACAGAAAGCATCAGACCCTGTTGGCTCCACTGGTGAATTCTGCCAAACATTTAAGGAAAAAAAGTCTACAAATTCTTTAAAATATCTTTGAGGAGACAGAAACAAAGAGAATACTTCCTAACTCATTCTCTCAGGCCAGCATTAGCCTAAATGCAAAACCAGAAAAATATATTAAATTTAAAAAGCAAAGAAAACTATAGACCAATCTTTCTCATGAACATAGATGCAAAATTTCTCAACAAAATATTAACAATTTGAATTTAACAATGTAGGAACTGAATTATACACCAGGCTAAGTGGAATTTTCCCAGGTAGGCAAACCTGGTTCAACACTCAAAAATCAACTAATGTAACTCATTATATCAATGGGTTATCTAAAAAAGCAAAATCATGATTATATCAATAGACAGAAAAGTCATTTGACAAAATCCAGGACCCATTCATGTCCAAACCCTTTATAAATTAGGAATAGAGGGGAACTTCCTCAATTAGATAAAGATTGTCTACACAGACCCCCTACAATTCATATCGTACTTAATAGTGAGAAGCCTGAAGTGTTCTCACTAAGATTAAATATGAGGCTCTCATCACTCCTTTTCATCATACTGGAATTTCTAGCTAATGCAATAAGAAAAGGAAATAAAAGGTATACAGATTGGGGAGAAAGACATAAAACTGTCTTTGTTCACAGATGATATAATCCTCTGTGTAGAAAATCCAAAAAAATCAACAAGAAAAACTCTAAGAACCAATAAGAAATTATAGCAAACAAATAGGCAAAGCACAGAGGATTATTAGGGCAGTGAAAATACACTATGTGATATTATACTGATAGATAGGTATCGTTATACATTTGTCCAAAGCCATAGAATGTGTCACCAAGAGTGAAGTCTAATGTAAATTATAGACTTCGGGCAATAATGATGTGTCAGTATAGTTTCATCAATTGTAACAAATATGTCACTTTTCTGGGTGATGTTGATAGTGGGTGAGTCAATGCAGGTGTGGGGAATGAGAAATATCTGTACCTTCTTCTCATTTAGCTGTGAACCTGAAACTGCTCTAAAAAAAAAATAACTTTTATTTATTTATTTTTAAAGTTAGAGAGTGTAATGTAGAGAAACTTGTACTTTTGGAAAATCACTGAACCACACCAAAGCCATAATAATCAATTCTTTAGAAAACCAGATTATAAAATTGTATGTACTTCTTATATTTGTTATAAAACACATGTAGCTATGCATACATATAAAAAGAAAAGAAATGGGAAACTTCTTAGCTATTTATTTATAGAAAGTTGATTTGTAGTAAACAACTTTCCCACTGAAAAAAAATAGAAAAACTCCAGGCCCATGTGGCTTCACTGGTGAATCTATCCAAGCCGTTAAGAAAGAAGTAATAGCAATATAATAAAAGTTTTTATAGGGAATTGAAGCCCTTTGTTTGAGGCTAGCGAGGCCAGTATAAGGTATCAAAACCAGACAAATAGGAAAAGAAAAGGAAGTTACAAACAATATTGTTTAGGAACACGTTTGCAAAATTTCTTTAAAAAATTTGAAAATGAAACCAATTATATATAAAAAAGGATAATATGTTAAGACTAACTAAGTATTATCTCAAGATTGCAAAGTTGTTTTACATTTTGAAATCAATAGTTCGTTATATTAATCTAAAAAGTAGAAAATACTTGATTATTTTACAAATGCAAGAAGAGCATTTTTCACAATATGGCATCCATTCTTAATAAAAATCTCACAGCAAATGAGGAAAAAATGGAACTTCTTCAACATGTTGAACGAACTCTATGAGAAACCTAGAGTTTACATCATCCTTACTGATGAATGTTACATTCATCATTTAAAAATGATAAATATTAGGAAAGAATGAATATTTTTCCTGAAATTAAAAAACAAGACTAGAATGTCCCAAAATTATTACTTTTATGTAACAGGAGGCTTTAGCCTATGCAATAAAGAAAAAAAGAAAAAAGAAAGGGATTACAGCCATTCAGATTGCAAAGGAAGAAGTAAAAAATTTAAAAATATGTTTTTTTCCCAAACACATGATCACCTATAGGAAAAATCTAATGGAATCTTCAAGAAAGCTATTGGAACTAATAAATGATTCTAGGAAGTTGACAGAAGAAGAGATCCATAAATATACGTGAATTATATTTCTATATATTATCAATGAAGAATAACAAAGTGAGATTCTAAATATGATAACATTAAAATAGCATTGAAAATATGTAATGTATAGAGAAAAATTTGATAAAACATGCAAGACTTGAACATTTAATACTAACAAAACACTGCTGAAAGAAGTTAAAGATCTAAATAAGCAGAGGATGTATTCTGCTCATACGTTAAAATTTTCAATGTTTAAGATAACAAACCCCCCAAAATCAATGTATAGATGCAACACAATCCCGATCAAAATCCTATGCAATGTTTTATGAAAATTTACAAACTAATTACAAAATGCACATGGGATACAAAGCACTAGAAAAGTCAAAACACCTTGGAAATAGAACAAAGCTGAGAGAACAAACTACCTTATTTTAAAATTAAATACAAATACCTAAAAGAAACCCTAAAATTATAAAGCTCCTAGAATCAAAATAAGAGGACAAAAACCTTTTACAATTTAGATTAGGAAATTTTAAAAACATCAAAGGCATAAAACAGTACATTGATAAATATGAATTTATCAAAATTAAAAACTTTCTTTGAAAGACACATTAAGAGAATGAAAAGACAATCCACAAGATGGGAGAAAATCTTCACAAACCATATATCTAATAAAGCCCTTGCATCTATATTATATTTATAATTTTAAAACTAAATAAGAAAATAATAAATCGACACACAATATGAGTAGAGTCTTCACTAAAGAAGATGGATATACAGATGAGAAGTAAGCACAAAAAAGAGACTTATTGTCATTAATCACTAAGAAAATAATGCATCAAAACCACTGCACACCTATTAGAATGACTAAAATTAAACAGACTGACCATATCAAGACTTTTCTAGTATTTGAAGGAAGGTTGAACGAGGTGCGGCAGTTTCTTAAAAAGTTAAACATATACATTTCATAAGACCCAGACATTTCATTCCTATATTTTAACCCAAGAGAAATGAAAATATATCTATTCAAAGACTTACAAAGATTACAACCCAAATATCAAACACCAGATAAACGAATAAACAACACTTAGTGTATGCCTATAAATTAAGCATGACTTAGCAATGAAAAATAATAATTGACTATTGATGCATGCTACAAAAAAGTATGATTCTCAAAATAACTATTTTTTTCTGTGTGAAATAAGCCAGTCAAAAACTGTATGATTTCACTTACATAAAATTCTAGAAAATGCAAACTAACCTGTAGTGTCGGAAATGGATCTGTGTTGTTGTCTGTGAGGGGGTGAGAGGAGGTGCCAAGGGGCTAAAGGTAGAGATTACAAAAGGGCTTGAAGAAATTTTGGTAATGATTTCATAGGTGTTCACACATGTCAAAACTTATCAGTTGTGTACTTTAAATACATACTGTTTACTGTATGTCAATAAAGCTGTTAAAAATATTCTGGATATACAGAATAGTACTTGACATCTATAATTTAGGTATGCATACTACCTATTAATTCTTTGAATGTGTGTTTACATATCTTTAAAAAATGCCATTTAATTAAATGTATGTGTGTGATTTAAGAGACTTTAATATACTGCTCTGTTTTGGAATCTAAAGAAATTGCAATTGCATAATGTATTGAGAAAATATTTATTAATATTACAGATATAATATGTGTCAGGCACTTTTTGTTCAGCAGCTCATGATTCAATTTAAATATGGGATTTACATTTAAGAAAAAAATCACTGTCTGCTGTGTTGATAATAGGATTAAGTACTAGAATTGCAATATAGCAGAAGCAAGACACTCCAATTACCAGTTTAATATTCCAGGTAAGAAGATGTTGGTTTAGCAAAGGTTAGCAGTAAAGTTTAAGTAAAGTAGAAAAATCTAGGATATATTTTAGATGGAAAGTTAAGTGGACTTGCTGATGAATTAAATGAAGAAAAAGCAAAGGAAAGCAAGAAATTAGGGATGAGTATAAAGTTTTTGGGTTTGAGCAACTGCTTTTAGGCTTATCTGAGATCTTCTATGTAAAGTCCATCCCTAGGACTTAACTCAGGCTTTCTAACACACTAACGTTTGATAATGAATCCAGACACATTGATTCTAATTCTAAATAGCAATGTCTACATTCACTAAATTTCTTTAACTTGGTGGACATTAGCCAGCTTTTATCTTGTAAATGTAACTTAGACAATATGAATATAATGATATTTTATAATTGTTCATTTTGATATTAATGAATAACATGAAAGCAATATCATAATGGCTCACAAGACAATATAATTACATACCCATGAACTGAAAAAATTTTATCCAGGTTATAAACCAAATTTATTCTACCAGTAGGTGCCAGTCTTGGCTCGCAAAACTGAGACCCAAGAAATTGCTTTTAGGTAAATTCCATTAGAGGGATTTTTGTTTAAAAATGTGGAATAGCAAAGATTTTATGTCAAGAAAAAAAAAGGCAATTATGAACCTTGAAGGCAGAACACAATACAAGCTCCTGAACAAACCTATGACCATAACAACAACTGAAGATTAGTCACGTCTTCCAGATTTTTCATATTTATAGAAGTAGATCCTATCCCCATAAAGGAGTGAGAAATAAAAGGGGGGGAAAAATTTGTAAGTGGTACATATTGAAGTGATTTCTCTGCTTACCTTATCTTCACTCCTGTCTTATTTTTGATTTTTGATGGAAGTGGAATAGAACTATATAATTTACCAAAAACCAACTTGACTGGCTTTTCTGAACTACATTGCAATAGCCTGGAATTCCTAAATTAGACAATAAGGGGCCCAGGTGATTGCTATCTATGAATGGACTTTTCTGTCACTGAGGCAAGGTGTATTCATGTACTAAATCAAGATTTAGGGAAGTCCGTAGATCATCTCTCAGCGAGCAGCTCACATATGCTCACAGTCACGTGCTATTCACTCTTCTTTGTAAACAAGTCATCTATTTAGAATATTGTTTTTATTCCATCTTGGAATTTTTTAGTTAGTTTCAGGTGTACAAAACAATGTCATAGTTAGACATTTACACCTTGGCCTGGCTCAAATTGTACCTACAAAAATAAATTTAGTCATAGATGTGATTAGAAAAATCTTTCTGAAATGAAATATTCCAAGAGATATTTATAGTGTCTGGATTACTAATGCTTTGTATGTATGCTGCAGAGCTTCAAATTTTTTTCTGCCTATTATGTAGCTTTGTAAAAACATACAGATAAATACTAAAGGGGGTGACACTGGGCTCAAATAAAAAAACTCTAGAATAAGATGTTTATTTACTCCAGGAAAAGCTAAAGTAATTCTGAATAAAATCTGTGTTTGGGAAATACACCCATGCACAGAGGTGTTAATTTCATGCACAAAGATTCTGCTGTTATCCAAGTGCATGAAGGTTTTCCTAGAGATTGCCAAACTGGTTTTCCTTAAGAAAGGAGGAGAATAGTTAAAGTGCCGAATTGCTAAAGCATGAGGGTGGCTCCTCATTTCCTGAGCATTTGAGGTTTTGCGTGGATCTGCTAATTAACCAGGATGAATATACACAAAGAGTAAAGAATTCATCCTCATGAAATAAAATATCCCTATCCACAGGCTCCCTTATGTGTGACACAATAAGAAGTGCCCAGGTTAGACAGATGGAATTAATTTGCATTATATCAAATTCTCCTACCAATGTTCTCTGCCCCTTATTTTTGCACATAAGGTATAGTAGGACTAAGGAACAAGACTTCTCAGTCTGTATAAGTCGTTAAAAGAGCACTGATATACATTGAAACATGGTACTAGATAACTCAGAACTCCACACCACTCCTGATTCCTTACATATCAAGAGATTATGCCTGTTCTGCTTAGGAAAAATGCAGAAAACATGTTCAAATGGAAAATAAAAAACAAAACAGCAAAATCAAGCAAATTATCAACAAATAATTTTTAATCAGTGACTTATTGTGTATTTTAAAAACAAGGACAGTCATTCCTCACACTAGGGATTGGTTCCAGGACCCTTGAGGTGTCAAAATCCTTAGCTGTTGAGCCCCTTATATAAAATGACATAGTATTTGCATATAACCGGCTCACATTCTCCAGTATACTGTATATCATCGCTAGATTACTTGTAATACCTAATACAATGTCAATGCTATGTATAATAAATAGTTGTTGTCCTGTATTATTTAAGGAATAATGACAAGAAAAAAAAAAAATGTCTGTACATGTTCAGTATAGAGGCATCCATCATAGGCCTAACCACATAGCACACATCAGCACAACATAATATATATTGGACACATATATGAAATATATATGTTTAATATTTTCAATCAGCGGTTGGTTGACTGCAGATTTGTACAAACGGTCAATTGTATGTGCAGATTGAGCAGTGTAACTCTAGGCGTACTATTGACCTTGGAATCAGCTAGCTGACTGCTGTCTAAAGTTGACAATTGCAGAAAGATGAAATTCTCAAACTAAATAATAAATTGCAGGATGCCCTTTAGAACAACAAGGCTTTGTTTCATTTTTCATCCTTTTCATTTTCATTTTTCTCCAAATTTTAACTTTGTAGACTTTTTATTTCTCAGAAAAATCATAAGGAAAGTTGAAGAAATGTAAGAGAAGGAAGGCAAGTAGAAAATGTAGGTCAAATTGAGTTAAGAAAATTAATTTAATTTCAATACAATTACATATCTTATGCTAATCTTAGGGGAATACGATATGTGCTCTTCAGATACAACATATGAAAAAAAGCGAAAAAGAAACCAATTTCAAATTAGTTAAAATACTTATTTATTGGCATTATTAGCATTTCTGTGGTGCACATATTTCAACCTCTTCCCAATAGAACGTTTCCACCATCATAGCCACCTGTGTACACACCACCGAATCTCTTGCCTAGATCAGTGTTTTCTCTTGGGGACCAGCATCCCTGCTTCTACTCTTGCTTTTTCTGATACATTTCTCACATAGCTCATTGACCATTTGTAAATGGAAAGCAGACCCTCTGTCTAATACTTCCCAGGGCCTTCCCATTACTCTAGAATAAATCAAAATGCATAACCGTGACCTACACATCATCCATGAGCAAGCCCTGCTGACTTCCTCCGTACATCCAACTTCAGCTCACCCTTGAACAATATGGGTTTGAACTGCATGGGTCCTCTTCTACACTGATTTTTTTTTTCAATAAATACTGTCAGTATATTTGTTCTTCCTTATGATTTTCTTCATAACATTTGATTTTCTCTAGCTTACCTTATTATAAGGATACAATATATAATACATATAACATATAAAATACCTGCTAATTGACCATTTATATTATTGGTACATTTCTGTCAACAGTAGGCTATGAGTATTTTAAGTTTTGGGGAAGTCAAAAGTTATACTTGGATTTTTGACTGCTCAGGTTGTTGGTGCCCTTAACCCCCATGTTTTTCAAGGGTCAACTGTACTTCATCCATATTCCTGCCCTACCCAACCCCTCTCCCATCCAGCACTCACTAACGTGAGGCCAAATGAGTTTCCTTAGTTTCTTGGCTATTTCAAACTCTCCCTCCTCCCCCCCTTAAGACCTATTCAGTTGATGTTTCCTCTATCTGGAAAAGTGTCTTTTAAATTTCTGTTGCCATAGTCCAAAGGAAGAACTAGATTTCATACCATGACCCAAGAAAGTGTGTGTGTGTGTGTAAAGCTGAAGTGAGAGTTTTAAAAATAACACTTGTCCTTGCCATATGTGATATCTCTGCTTTTCTTTTCTTTTCTTTTTAATGGCTGGTCATAATCCACTGAATTGATTTTGTTAGTCATTATTGTATTGCAACGGAGAGTTATAATAGATTACATTTTTATTTTTTACTGCTCATATAACTGAATTGTTGCCATTCATTAGGTGACAAATTAAATATAATCTTATATTCATGAAGGTTGTGCGTGACCACCCAATCTAAAATGAATCCTTCTTCTTATTAATTCATATTGAATCATAACATAGTTAAGCATTTAATGTTTTACTTGGTTCTCTGTCCCGATAATATATACAGTCTTTGCAGAAAGGGCTACATCCCTTGGGTTCATTTTTGTTTGTTTTAATTCAGTGCCTTGTACAGAGCCGGGCACATAGTATAAAACATCAATAACTTCTTATAGATCCTCTCAGGAGCAGTAGCAGGAAGTCATCTTGCTATGAGTTTCCTGAAATGATTTATAAACCAAAATCCCAGTTGTGCAGCTAAACTGAAAGAAGTAAACACACATAAGCATTTAAATGCAAAAATTGGGACTCAAAGTATTCTTATTTGTTGAAAATTATTGGATTAGTTTCCTGTGGCTGTTGTAACAAACTACCACCAACTGGGTGACTTACAACAACAGAAATTTATTTTCTTACAGTTCTGGAGGCCAGAAGTCTGTATCCCTGGCCAAAATAAATGTGTTGAGAGGGCACACTCCCTTCAAAGGCTCTAGGAAAGAATCCATTCCTTTCCTCTTCCAGCTTCCAGTGGCTGCTAGCATTTCTTAGTTTGTGGCTGCATCACTCCAATCTCTATTTTGGTCTTTATATTACCTTCTCCTCTGCATGTGTCCAATCTCCCTCTGCCTAGCTCTTTAAAGGATACATGTAATTGTTTTTAGGTCCCATAATTCAGGATAATCTGCCAATCTCAAAATCCTTAATTTAATCACATCTGCAAAGATTGTCATATAAGGTAATATTCACAGGTTTCAGGAATTAGGATATGAATATCTTTTGGGGATACATTTTTCAACCAACTGCAATTATCAGTTCACTTTGCATTGTAATTGAAGATCTACTTTTACTCTTTGATAGTTCTGTTTAGTTGTTTGGTACAGAATTACTTTAACTAAGAAGGTGAATTCTGAGGCATTTAAAATAGCATTTCTTTTTGCTTAATGATTAGACTTTACACTTTGTAAAAGTAGTGAATATTTCTACTTAAAACACTAACGATTGAAATTAGAAAGCCCTCCTGATTCCAGAGAAATCTCATAAAAGGTAATTTGAGAACCAAGTATAATCCAAATGATATTGGGCAGTCAGTGAGCCAACTTCCAAATGACCTCTTGTTGATTAGTTGGATTTTCATGACACTTTACAAAAAAGGTATCCGTATTCCATTCAAATTTTAAGCAATAAGGCACCCATCCAGCTAAATGTCATTGGAATATTTCTATATCGAAGCCAGTGAGGTATATTTCCAGAGTTGACAGATCCTGTTCCTCCAGATAGAGTACAGACAGTGCTCACCTTAGGGAGTAGGGGACACAGGGTAAAAGGAACAATGCCAGAGTAACAAGATGAGCCTGCATATTTTATGACTATATTTACAACATATGCATAGGCAAATGATTAGAACTTACTAATAAAGGTTATGAAGATGGAGTTGGATGTTGTATTATACATCAGGGAGAGGGAGGGAAATCAGAGACTCCCAATGGTTCTAATCCAGAGTATACTTCCCGAGCCACTCTGGTTATCATCAGGAAGGTGATCAGATATTGCTCATAGTTTATGGGATTCGGTCTTCAACACAGGGAAGATTTAATTATGTTCAACAGACTCAATTCTAATCTTCATATAACCTGGAACTAAAACTAAGCAAGAACCAACAACTTGAAGTACCTTTTTATGTAGGTAACTTGACAGAGTACACTCTTCCTGTATAATAGCTTCATAATTTTGATGCTTAGATTGGGTGAAACCAATACAGCAGTCCCAGCTGTTCTTATGGAACTTTTTCTGGGCTCCTTTCACATTGCGTGTGCAGCTATGTCTTTGACCTAAAGGCTTAGCAATTTGTTTTAAAGAAGTTAGGTTGTTGTAAAATAAGGAGAAAAAAAACACACAAAAAAACAGAGGCATATATAAACCAAAACATTATTTAGAGCAGGCTATAATTGTCCATCTAATATCCATTTTCCACTTTTCTTTTCTTTAGTAGTAGAAAATCCATTTTCATTTAGGCAGCAATGGGACAGCTAAAAGACCACATTTCCAAAACTTGTAGCTGGGGTGACATGTTACCAGCTTCTAGCCATTGGAATGCAAATAAAGTGCAGTGTGGCATTTAGAGAAAAACACGGGGGGCTAAATTTTAGTGAAATAGACATTGTTTCTTCTCTCTCCCTCTTGCTGCCTGTAATGCAAACTACAACCAGTCTCCTAGACTACAAGGTACCCTTGGAAAAGAAACCAATGTAGTCAAAGTGGTAAAGCAGACATATTGAAGAAGTCTGGTTTTGTGGGAAAGAAAAAGAAAAATTTATCTTAGTTAAGCCACTATTATTTTAACGTTTTTTTGTTACATGCTTCTGAACCTTATCCTGACAAATTATTATGTGTGTCAATGGCTGTGTTGCTGTGTCATTGATAAAATTCACTCAAAAATGCATTGTATAGTAAAATGTGAGCAGGTATAGGGCTGTTAAAAAGTCTATAGGTTGGTAAATATTGTGGGGTTCTCTCTCTCTGTATATAAAACATTTATATAACTTTTAAGGTAAATACTTCGCTTTTATAGACTATATACACAAAAGATACAAGAATTAAGTTCATGAACGTTCTACCATGTAAGTGCATGGTGGACCGTTCACTAATTAATTGTCTGACCTTTCCTATGTGCGTGTGTGCGCACGTGTGTGCGTGTGTGTATTCTAACTTTAGGGAAATATTTACTCCAAAAGTTAAATTATTTTATTTCTTGAGCATAAAACATTAAAATTCAAAATCATTGCCTACTCTTTTGTAGACTTTACCTAAGTTTGATTTTACTACATTTGAAGTTCAAGAATTTTCCTCGGCCATTTTATTCTTTCCAACTTCAAATGTGACCTTTATCATCTAAGTCACCAGCCAACAATTAATCTCACGTTTTGATGTGATGTTTCATGGCTAAATTGTTATAGTGTGGAAAGTATTTTTATTAATATGGCAAGATGTTAGAAGGGATATTTAAGTATCTTGATTTGACATATCTGCTGCAAGTTACAGCTGCTTTGGTTAAAAGACAATTTGTCCACTTGAATGCAAAAATAACTATGTCTGTCATGCACATTCACTTTTGTGATAATTCCTTAATCCCTCATTTCCTGTCAATCTAATGTAGCCTGTTGTTCAAGTGAATAAATATGCTAGCCAATCTAATTAATATGCACTTGAGTTCTACATAAAGACATATCACATATATAGGGTATTTTTTTTCCTACATCTCCACAAACCAGTCTTCTGATTTCAAATGTAAAGCTTATATTTTTCAGCAACTAAGGGCTATTTGAAAAAGGACATTTCAAGTTCAATTTTGCTAATACCCTTATCGAGTTCCACAATTATCAGATTTCTATTAAATCCAGACTGGTTTTTGTGGGATATGGCTGGAACAGGAGCAGTTTTATATGAATTTTTTGTGTATGCTGGGGTTATATCTGACGGTTAATTTGATGATTAATTGTGGTTTATCTCCATGGTTCCACTAAGAGGAGTTTGCACACTAATGTTAATCTTGTCTATAGGGCCATATTGAATATATCACAGTCACGTATTCAAGTGTGTTCTAAGTAAATAAGCTATTACATAGATTTTCTTTTTGTAATGGAATATATATAAAATGGTAAAATACAATATCAAATTTACTATTTTAACAACTAAGTGTATTGTACAGTGATATTAAGTGTATTCATACTGTTGTGTGACAATTACCATCATCTATCTCCAAAATTTTCATATTACAAAGCTGAAATTCTGTACCATTAAACAAAAACCCCTTACTCCAGCCCCCTGACAGCTGCCATTCTAGTTTCTGTTTCCATGAACTTGACTACTCTAGATACCTCATATAAGTGGAATCTTATGGTATTTTTGTCATTTAGTGACTGGCTTATTTTACTAACATAATGTCCTCAAGGTCCAACAATGTTGTAACATGTGTTGGAATTTCCTTCCTTTTTAAAGTGGAATAATAGCCCATTGTATGTATATACTCCATGTTGTTTACCCATTCACCCATCAATGGACATTTGAGTTCCTTCTACCTTTGGTTGTTATAATGTTGTTACGGATATACAAATATCTCTTTGAGACTTTGCCTTCAATTCTTTTGGATATATACCAGATGCAGAATTGCTGGATCATATGGTAATTTTATTTAATTTTTTGAGGAACTGCCATATTGTTTTCCACAGAGGCTACATCATTTTACATTCCCTCAACTGTGCACAAGGATTCTAATTTCTCCACATACTTACCAACACTTGTTAGATATATTTTTTATATTAACTATCAGAACAGGTGTGTGGTTGTTAGTTTTTTAAATATCATAAATTTTATATGTCTTGAACAATAATTGAATGATGGTAACTTAGCTGCAATGCACATGAATTAAATAGCCAGGGTATTTAAAGCTGTATTATATTTTGTATTTTATTTGTATTATGATTTTTTTTCATTAATGCTTGTGTATCCAATTTCTGGGCTTCAGATAAGATATATTTTTATGATATTTTAATGTAGGCAGATAACTTAAAAATAGGTTATATTGTATACATTTATTTGGAATATCATTATTAGAAACATCAAAACCACTTTCCCATATACTCAGCATTTTACAAATATGTCTTAGGCTTTACCATAACAGAATATTTGACCTATACAGTAGTTGAAATCTGGTATATTAAAATATTATAGAAAATTATAATATGAAAAAAATTGAACAAGATATTTTTAATGTGTTGCAACTTACATGTTTTTACAATGTACAGGCTTTGTGATCCATTTGTACATTATAATACCTTCAAATATACATTTTACATGTTCAAACAACTCCCTCCAGGATGTATGACTTTCAACTGAAGGGAAGCAGAGTTTGCCACCCCAAAATATGCCTTTTGGGATATTGATTTTCTGGAAAGAAACAGACTCAGGAAAATCCTTGGACCTTCTTCCTAACTGCCTAAAAGAAATTCAGATAGAAGAACTGCTCCTGAAAGGAAGATATCATCACAGATAACTATAGTTTAATCTGAACTGGTGTGTGATAGAGAGGAACCTGGCAGAGCCTATTTGTTCAAAGTCCTCTCTGTGTTGTTTTAATAAAGATGGCCTGGCACACATTTTTTTTTTTTTAACAAAAATTTGCTTTTCCATCTCCATGTAAATTGTCTTCCTGTCCTTTGAAATCCCAAACCACAACCATCCCCCCACACTTCCCCTTCCCACCCACCCCACCCCATTTTCTCCTTAGCTCCAGAATGGCATATAAACCTCAATTGCTCAGTGCTTTCTTAGGTCTCTTACCCTATGACACCCCCACATGTACATACGTAATAAACTTTGGAGATTTTTGCATTGTTAATCTTTCTCATGTTAGTTTATTAGCCCAGCTAGAAGAACTTAGAAGGTAGAAGAAAAAATATTTTCTGAACCCCCACCGAACATAAAATATGAATCTCATATGAGGTAAATAATTTGAGGTATTATAATGACAATGACTAACAAATTAGGTTTCTACAGAATATTAAACCAATGCACCAAGAACTCAAATGCAGACAACTTAGAATATGTACAGTTTTTGAGCTTTACTTTTAGGAGGTAGTACATGGAGCATATCTGAGGATTATATAAGCAAGTATGCACAAAACATTTCTCACTTTGTTTAGCGAATGCTCACTGAGAAGAACCCACTTGAAGGAATAAAAATCACATTTGTTTTCAGGTCAGAAACCTTTAATTTACATAAGGTCTTCTAAATGACCGTTTGCAATGAATAATTTTATTTTTAATCTTTATTGTGTTAATTGTCAGGTATTAGAAAAATAACAACTCCTTACCCACAGAAATGATTTTATATGTTTAATTGTAAATGAACTTTTGCAATCGTTACCACAATTGACACTCCACTGAAAGGACCCCCAAGGTTCCTTAAAAAAACAAAAAACACAAAAACAACAACAAGAAGCACGCCCTGAATTGCTAATCACAAGACAGATTGCCTGTTGTAAATGAAATACTGTAACGGAGGTAGATAAGGACTGGAATATGCCACTTCCCAATACACTCTTTTAGGAGGTATGAGAAAAATTTCATCAATAAACCAACGTTGATCTTACCTTCAGGACCAGTCCCATTTTACAGAGATCGCTAAACACAAATCCTGGATAGAAATGAGGACTGCCCTATTGACTAACTCATAAGTCACTGTCACCTCGTAGTAATTGCACTGTAAACAAGATGACCTGTATTGCTTTACTTTCACAAAAATGAAAAAGGGTCTTCTATTTCTAGCGCCTTCTCTTTGCTCTTCCTAATATGGGTACAAATACAGAAATTTTTGATGTAAGTTCATTTTGACCTATCTATAACACAATAGTGATGTAGGTGATGTTGAATCTGCCGGCAGTTTCTGGGTGTGAGCCGGGACCATGTCTCGTGAAGCCGAAGAATGGAAACACTGACCAGGGAGAAGCAAAAAGTTTTAAAAACAGGATAGTTTATTAGAGGCAGGAGAAGAGATTGCAGCTCCCGAGCGGGAGGGGGTCCCGAATAGGGGTGCCCCATGACTGAGGCAAAGGCTCTTACTTTTATACCTTCCCTTGCCTGCTTGGGGAGGGGAGCGGTTTGGAGAAGGGAACTTGTTTGAAGAAGGGAACTGACGCCTTCTAATGAAATTTGTCTATCAGGTTTGTTCTGCTTGCCCATCCTAAAGGAATTAGCAAAGTAACCCACTCTTATCTATCAGATCTGCTCCATTTTTCAGGCCAAAATGAATTTTATGATTAATCTCAAGGCCTTGTAACATTATGTCCTGGAGTGAAGGAGTGATTTCAAAACCTGAAGTTTTAGGATATGACTGTCTTTGTTTATTCCACCAGGGACCTCCCTGTCTACCTAGGGACATGCAAACTCTCCTGTATCAATAGTATGTAAAATATAATAGTCATTACTACCCAGGCAATTGCACAGAATTCATTTTTCTTAGTTTCCATTATCCTTCAAGGAAGAGACACCTCTTATTATTATTTTTTGGACAGTGGCCAAAAACACTAGTTTTAAGAAGACTAGTCCAGTTTTGGTTTACCTGGCTGAACTATGTAAATGCCCCAGAAAATTTTGGATCTGATGATCCCCAACAGAATAGAGCTGTTGACAAATATGGACAGAACATACAAAAGGGGGTTCTATGGAAAGTAATCTCCCAGGGTGATCTGATTATGAATTCCTAACTGAGCAGGTCACATCCCAGGCATATAACTTTTATAGTAAAAGGTTTATCTTTGCCTTAAGCAAGTCCTGTCCATTGTTTCTGTGAATCTAGGTTAACACATCTTTGAAATACTGTAACCACCCTCAAGACAGCACATACTCTTAACTGTCCTGTAATCTCATTCTGCCTTGCTTTGTCCCATCTCCATGAAACCTTCTTTACATTCTCTTCTCAATTTTAAATGCATAACAGAAGCTGCAAAACTATTATTCTCTGGAGCATTTGAGATCTTGCTCCCCAGCATATGTCATCAGTTTGGCTCAAATAAACCCTTATAAGAATTCTCTATGGGTTTGGACATTTCTAACTTAAACGCAAATCACAAAATTCTCTGAATAATCATTTTTGACTATAAAATTGACTAGATAGCTTCCCTTTCACAAATCATTTGCAGTCACTAAACATATATACCAAAATACATTAGGCTTAAGAAAAGCTGCTCAGTTTGCTTTTGCCGCTCCCTGCACCTGTCCACACCAAGACAAATGTATGTGGTACAATTAGTCTTACTAAGGCATAAATGCTTTAGGACTTCTCCCCTGGAATAATTGGTATCTTAATGTGTATAGAAATTATCTTTCCATCTACACAGTGTTCAGCTCTACTTGTATACCCCAGCATCATCATCTTCTTTGTTTTGTGTTTCACCTGGGGAAATGACTCATGGAGAGTGGAAAAGTTTTGTTCACCCAGTGTGTTTGTTTTTTTGTTAGTTGCTTCTTATCTCTTATGTCCGTGTATTCCATGGACTTCCCCTTGGCATCTCTTAAATTGTTGTTTATATTGGTATGTAACTTTTCATATGCTTTTAAAAATCTGCATGTTATAATACGTTATTTTGGGAAAGGCACAAAATCTTACACTTTCTTTTCGTTTGCCTGATGTCCGTTCCAACTTAGAGTTGAGAGTTATTTCTTGAGAAATACATAAGGATTCATTGGTTTCCTCCTTTGTGCTTTAAGAGCACCTTAACAGACCTCAAACTGGGCAGTGATATGCAAATTAGCAGCAAACCATAAGATTAGTTTTGGAAAATGTTCTGGCAATCCATTTTGCTACTCTTCCTTCCATAATGAGCAATTTAATTCCCACTTAACCAACAGGATCTGGGGCACAAGAAAAATGGGTGCCTTGATATTGGAGAAAGTGGGAGCATGTTTAGAATTCTATTGTCGACTTTTGCTTTTTCAAATCTTTGTATTTCTATTCTTTTCTTTTTCTTTTTTTTCTTTTTTGAGCCAGAGGGAATTAGCTATAATAGGAGTAATGTCCATATAACATAGCTGAATTGTGTTAGTTCATATTTCTAAAGTAAGTTGTTCATCAGGATTTATGAAAAATACCAAATAGCAAAGAGTGTTCAACTAATCTGGATTGATGAGGAAGGAGTTTGCCGAAATCCTTTTGAAATGACTTCAATTAACATTGGGACTCTGGGATTCTAGCCTGTATTTCTCTATGTTTATTTATTTTTTTTCCACTTCCAATCTTTTAAACACTGAGAAATAAAGTACTGAATGGCAGAGACTCAATAGAAAACAAAATAAAACAACCTGGAATTGGTATTAAAATTATCCTTGTTTGCTAATTGTTACTGAGGAAAAAGATGCTTTTTTCCCCCTAAACTAAGAATAATTTCAAGAATTTAAGTGACCATTTTAGAAATAATAGCATAATTGGTGATATGTGTATTTGAATCTTCTTATACACTAAATTTAGAAACTCAAGAAAACAATAATAACTAATATTTATTGGATGCCTATCTTGTTTCAGACACTGTACTAAGAGCTTTTTCATTATTAACCTTCTAATAAACCTATTAGGTGGGATCACTATTATTACCATTTTGCATACCAGAAAACTGAGGTATAAAAAGGTTAAGGTCAAAAACCATTTGCTCTAAGTGAAATCAAATTGCATGCAGTAAATTATTTCATAGAATCCAGCCTTTAAAAGACCTCACATTTCAATTTACTGGGAGAATTATTTAAAATATTCTGAGGGACTTAGACCAGAAGAATCAGATCTATTACTTCTGGGTATTTATCCAAAGGAACCCAAAATGATACTTGGGGAAGACATGTGTAACAATATGTTCATTGCAGCATTGTTTACAATGACCAAGATGTGGAGGTAGCCTGGGTGTCTGTCAAAGAAAGAATGGATAAAGAGGAGGTGGTACATATGTACAATGGAATATTGCTCAGCCATGGATGGCACTGGGTTTCTGCCATTTGCGGTGGCATGGATGGACCTGGAGGGTATTGTGTTGAGTGGAATATATCAGACAGGGAAAGGCAGAAACAATGCAATTTCACTAGTATGTGGAATCTAAAGAACAAAATATATAGACACATCAATATATAACCCTATGTATGCAGTTTTCTGATTGCCAGTATATTCTACACAATAACATTATTTTTACTGTTTCCTTTTGCCTAATGGAATATTTCAACAAATATACTGTATTTACTTACAATAATTTCTTCTAGTGTTATAGTATTTTATTTTCTTCTCTTTCTAACATGGAACCTCAGAAAATAAACAAATAAAACAGACTCATAGATACAGAAACAAACTCATAGATACAGAGAACATTTTCATGGTTGCCAGATGAGAGTGGCGATTGGGGCGTGTGGGTGAAAAAGGGCAAGAGATTAAAAAGTACAAATTAGTTGTTACAATATAATCATGGGGATGGAAAGTAAAGCACAGGGAACATAGTCAATAATATGATAATAACTGTGTATAGTGCCAGGTGAGCGCTAGGCTCATCAGGGGGCTCACTTCTTAAATTGTATAAATGTCTAACCACTATGCTATACAGCTGAAATTAATATAAAATAATACTGAATGTCAACTGTGATTGAAAATTTAAAAAGGTGGGAAAAAAAGTGAAGCGGGATAACAGGTCCAAATTGCCAGGAATAAAACAAGTCATGGAATGCAATGTACAGCATAGGGAATATAGTCAATAATACTGTGATAGCCTAGTGTGGTGCCAGACGGTTGCTGGACTTATCATGGTGATCACTTCTTTAGGTATAGAGATGTTGAATAACTATGGTGTACCCCTGAAACTAATATAATATTGTATTTTAGCTATGTTTTTAATAAAAATCTTTAAAAAAAATGAATTACTAGCACTGAGACTGAGCAATTAATTCACTTTTCTTCCAACGCATTCAAGGTGTTTTGTTTTGTTTTTATATGTAAAATGGGGAAAACAATAGTTAGAAAATCAGTTATTTATAGTTGGGATGAAATCAGATACAGTTATTTAGAGTCTGGACGAAATCAGTACAAAGCACTTCCTGAATACATGTCAGCTGTAATTGACACACATGTAAGGGAAACAAAGGCAACCTTCACAATGTAAGAGTAAGATAAGAAATTACATCATTTTTTTTCCATAAAAATGAATCTGTCTTAAAATTCAAGAAAACTTGTTTCTTTCCTCCCATCTCATAGCCTGCCCACTAAGAGAGGGTGAACTGATATACTTAATTTTATGTAAAACATTTCCAATAATATCAGTCAATGAGCTCTCCTATAAAATTCTCAAAATAAATATTTATGCTATTCTATAAACATCAGTGTTTATTTCCAGGGTGCTGTCCTTAAACAAAATCTTATAAAATCAAAATAAAATTTGTATTTCAAATAGCCTCTATTAGAGCTTAACAATATATTTTCCTCAAGGATGAGTGTTTATCAATTGTGGAACCTTATATTAAACCTCACTGTGAAGCTAAGCATTTGTTGACATTCAGCAAGACCAGTGAGAGAGTGAAATAGCTTTGGTCCTATACCAATCACGGGGGAAGCAGCAATAATATGATTTAATGCATTTAGTCCAGACCTTGTAACTCAGAATCGAAGAATGCTGCAGTCAAAGAAGGAGTTATGAGCAGAAAAGAAGGCAGTGGCTATAATTCATCTTATGGTTTTTACTGGAAAGGACATTAAGTATAGTCAACATTTTATGACATAAAGAGAACAAAAATGTCAATATAATACTACATTCTTAATGGTTACTAATTGAATATTAATTTCAAATCTTAAACCTACAAAGCTGTGTTTGATCATTAACAGTTTCATTTTACATTAGTTATATACCTTATTCATCCCATGCCTTACATTTTAATCTTCTAGAGTGTTTAATCTTCTAGAGTATCTATTGTGCATTATAGTGGTAAGGCGTTAACTTAAAATGCAAAATAACCATTAGGAAAACTTTCAAATTAATTTAAAAATCAATTTTCAATTTTGTACATTTTTACCTTCATCTATGTAGTGTCTATTATGTGCTGGACAATGTATTAAAAATACTACAGGCTCTATAACCTAACCTTAGTGGCAATCCTGTTAGGTAGATAATATTATATTAACTTTATAAGTAAAACAACTTAGGTTCAAAGAAGTTGAGAATCTTACCTAAGGTTTCATAGCTAAATATGTGGAAGAAACTAGATTCACAGCACTATCTGCCTATCTCTAAGTTACATTCTGTTCATTTAGAAATAAAATTAGATTTGAGAAGTTATATATTCATATATCTTACATAGTTAAGTATGCACGTTTCAAGGTACATTCCATCAAAACAGCATCTTCTCAACTCCCCATTCCTTATAGGCCATAATATTCAAGTTTTTAGGTGATTATTTTGGTATTTATTTCCAAATACCAAAAAAGAAAAATCTACTTTTTAAAGCTATGTGATAGATCCAAAATAAACCATAACACATTTCCTAAAATCAGGATCTCACAAATAGTTTTCTCAATAGCAATTAAAAGAAATTAAAAACCAAAGATGAGATTTAAAAAGTTTATTATAATTCAATCGGTTTCATTGTATTGTTTTATAACTATATACATATAACTATAGCTATATAATGATATAACTTTGTAACTATATATATATATATATAATGACTATGTAAATAACTGAACAAAATATTGAGTTCTATCATGTTTAGTCATGGGAAGATACAATGCAATTCTCTATGGTGGTAACTTTCTAAGAACAAAACAAATTTTTTATTTTTAGTATAATGATGTTGACAAGATTGAAGAATATAAAATTATATATGGGATTATGTACTTTGTTTAATATTGATTGAAAATGTAATTAAATTACTTTGCATATAAATGGGATCACGTTTATTGGAGCGATGTATAGAGGAATGCAGGACCTCAGAAAGGAGGAAGGAGAAAAAGAATGAAAGAAAAAGAGAGAAAAGGCAAAGTATATGGCTAAGAGGAAAGACTTGAGAGAGGAGACATAATTTAGCCATTATGGGCCTGTAGGTATTTTTTTTTAAAAACCATATAGGGCTGTGTTTCCTTTGCAAGATATTCTCTTTTCTTGTACCTATCAAAGTTTCTATCATGTATATCTCACTTGGTGATGCTGTTGTGTATGTAAAATTTTATTTAGGCAAAGCTTGCAATTGAGAAAGATAAGATGGCTGATTATCAGTCACAAATATACAAATATAGAAAATTTGTGGGACATGTCAGCTGGATAAGAACTCAGGGAGGAGTTAATATAACAGCCTTGAACATAATTTCTTCTTCTGGCAAACCTTAATTTTTGCTCTTAGAGCCTTCAATTAATTACATGAGACCCACTGACATTATTGAGGGTTATTGCCTTTACTTAAAATCAACTAATTGTACATATTAACCACATCTGTAAATTACATACACAGTATAATTAGATTAGTATTTGATTAAATAACTTGGTACCATAGCCTAGCGAAGTTGACACATAAACTAAATACCATATTTACTTAATGATATTGAATACAAAGTTTAAGAAAAGATAACCTGTATATACCAATTAATATATTCCATCAAGTTATCTAAGTAATTTACATATTTTAATCATTTATCCTCACAATAACCCCATGAGACGACTATGGTTCGCATTTTATAGAAAAGAAAAATGAAATTTAAAGGTATTAAGTAATGTAGTCATGATAACTCAGTTAATAAGCATGAAAATTGAGATCCAAACTTAGTGTGCAAGCTTTTCCAATCTTGGAGAAGCTCTGTACACACACATACACACACACTACACTAGAAGAAGTATTTGTAGGAATTCTATTAATTAGGATTTTCTTTTACCAACAGTACTCCCTGACCTCGTGTTATTTTAGGACATTTTTTTGTCCTAAATGACTGCTACATAGTATGTACTCCATAAAACTTTATCAAATTAATGCTTGCATAAACAAATGAGGGAATGAATGAATGATATGATATGATATGATAGTATGCTATTTTCTCAGTGAAAGACTGCTGATATTTTGGTAGACATTTATCCTTTCCAAGGAAAAAGGGAAATATTGTGTAGCTGCAAAAAGTGGAGCTACTTTAGAATAATAGTAGGACAGCCATTCCAGAGGAACTGCCTTGCATGTCTTACTCCTGGAACCTTTAGAATGTTTGAATAGGGCAAAATAACATTTGGACTGGGCCAAACCAACAATGTATTCCAAACAACTGTTTATAAAGCTAACACGAAGACATCTCCTGACCACAAGGACTGAAAATTAAAGACATTCTTCGAAATCAGCAAAGAGCCATATATACATAAAGAATAACTTAGTTTATTAGCACTAATAGAAATTTCTTTCTTCTATTCATGTTATTATTTTCCTTCCCTTTCTCATTAAATTCCCTTGCCTTCACCCCATAATAAGAACATAATTTGGGTTTCTATCTGAATCTATGCCTCCGAATTGCAATTCTTTTATCTCAAATAAATGCTTGCTGCTCCTCACTTCAGCTTTTTTATTTTTAGGTTGACACACTATAGGACAAGATGGAATTCCATCAATTTGTGATTAACTGTCCAGGTATGCTAAAATTATAAAACTTAAAGAAATATATTAAAACTCTGTACCAACATTTTATTATGAGAATACGTGATATCTTTGTGTAGTAGAAAAACTCCACAAAATTTTCCTTCTTTCCACCTCTTATCTTAAATTATTTTGGTATGAAAAAGCACATTTCACTTCATGCTTTGAGAGCAAAGTATTGAAATGCACCTATAACTGCATTTATAAAAAAACATAAATGCCTTTTATTTAGAAGATGATGTTGAATCAGTAAGTCTTTATTTTTGGCAAAAGCGGTAGATTAAAAGTAGAAATGAAGAATGACCAAAGAAAGCGAAATGGGATGCACTGAACACTAACTTAACAATTATGGTAGTGAATTTTTTTGAAAGGTACCTCATTTAGTATGTCCCTGGGTACACTATTTGTAAGGAATGTGGAGCAGGTCTGAAGCATGTACTCTGAGCTATCAAGCCCAAATGAGAATCTGAATAATACATATAAAGAAAGAGCCAAGGTCCTTGTAAGAGTGGAACTGTTTTTGCACCCAAACTGGAATGCACATTTCTCCACAGTAGCTTCTTTACATCGATTTTAAGTTTAAAAATAAGGGTCATCTGTTTGAATGGTGGCCTATGGTTTTAGCTTCAATTATTGGAGACTGATGGGAGGTTGTACTCCTGTCAAACAGCAATCAAGTTTAAAATAGATTGATAAAGCCAGTTGAAACAATAAGGATATCTATATCTATATATTTATATCCATGTCTATACCTATATCTATATCTATACCATCCATATCTATATCATCTATATCTGTATCTATTTACCTGTTTACCTATCAATGGTATAGATATATTGAATTCATAATAAATAATTTATTTCTTTGAAAAATAACTACAATATGACATAGATCTATATATTTTTCACTTCCCTTCTTTTTTTTTTCAACTCCAGTTGAGCTATGTGCCCTCTGATTCATAAGAACAGAAATCTAGGGAAATATAAACCACCTAATTTGAAGATAAAGCTTCTGGTAAGATGATGGTTCAGATGTGCAAGAATCGCCCAAAAGATTGATGCCCAGCCTGGAGCTCTTACACAATGACTATGAAGATCAGACATTTAAGTTTGTGAAATTGTTGCAAAGATGTTGTTAATCTTTCTTTAATATCAGAGGGATTATTCATTATGAATTTGGACCAACTGGACAAACAGTTAACCAAGTTTACTATTTGGAAGTGTTGAACAGGTTGCGTGAAAAAGTTAGAAGAAAATGACCTCGACTTTTCTCCAACAATTCATAGCTCTGGCATCACGACAATGCACCAGGTGACAGGAAACTGCTGAGAGGGAGTTTGAAGTTTTTAGCCAGTAAACAAATAACAGTATTGGGACATCCTCCCTACTCATCTGATGTGACCCCCAATTACTTCTTTCTTTACCTGAAGATAAAGGAAATATTGAAAGGAAGACATTTTGATGACATTCAGGACAGCAAGGGTAATATAATGACAGCTCTGATGTAGAATCCAGAAAAAGAGTTCCAATATTGCTTTGAGGGGTGGACGAGATGCTGGCATCAGTGCATAGCTTCCCAAGTGGAGTACTTCGAAGGTGACCGTAGTGATATTCAGCAATGAGACTATGTAGCACTTTTTCTAAGATGAGTTTGAGAACTTAATTGTCCAACCTTGTATAATGGTACAATCTGTCCTTTTAATAGTCCTTGCAGCTGTTGTTTCTAGGCCTTACACTTTAATGATTTTGTAAATATAATTGAGATCATTGTTTCTTTAAAAAATATATATATATCTGGCTGACTTGTGAAATCTCTGATAGAAAATTTCCACATTTCCATACCTGGGGGCAAAATTCCAGATTATAGAAATTCACTGTACCGAAGATCAAGATCTTATTTTTCAGTGTGTTTTAGAAAACACAGCTGTGATTTCTGTTGCAGTTATTTTCATAACCTAAAGATGACTAGTCAGGTAAATGCTGTTGTTGGTAATTTTTTGAGTATTTAATACTTCGGTATAATGGAGCCCCAGAGTAGATGTCATCACTAGAAGAGAAAGTGAAGTATGACTTTGTTGTTGAAATAAAAGAAGTGCTTGATCTGATCTAGAATTTCTTCAGACCAAGCACTTTCTGAGAATGGTCTGATCCCAGACTAGCTTCATTTTACATATTGTTTCAGAAACACTACAAATAACTAGGAACAACCCAGAGGAACAGGTCAATATGGTGAGGAAACTGAAAGCCATAAGAAAAAATGAAATAGTGCCATTTGTGACAACATGGACGAATCTTGAGAATATTATGCTAAGCAAAGCATGTCAGACGGAAAAAAAGTCGGGGCACTGAGTCACTGATATGTGGTATATAAAACTGAAAACAACAAAGGAAGAAGACAAACAAATGAAGAATCAAAAAGTCATAAACACAGACAATAGTTTAGTGGTTACCAGAGGGTAAGGGGGAGAGGGGTAGTAGATGAGGGTAAAAGGGATCAAATACATGGTGATGGAAGGAGAACTGACTCCGGTTGGTGAACACACAATGTGATATACATATAGATGTATTATAGAATTGTACACTTGAAACCTATGTAACTTTACTAACAATTGTCACCCAATAAACATCAATAAAAAACAACAATGGAATGATCCACAATATTGGGTCTGCAGGTGAAAAGCCTTTTGGGAAGAAGAATGAACAGATAGCTGTCAACTATTTGATGTCACATGATATGATGGCTCTTGACACTTTGATGTTTTGCCAGAGTAATCATGAAACTTTAAATATAGAGATTACACTTGAGCTAGCTATACAGCTCAACTTTTATTCACGTGTTGCTCTTTTGTAGCCAATTAGACTTTGTACAAGTAACCAAAGAAAGTAGAGAAAATATGACTGGTTAGTTACTTTATAAATGGAATGTTTTAGACCAATTAAGCAATGCTTGGCACATGTATTCCTTATCTCACTTAGTACTTATAATAACCTGATGAAGTTGTCATCATCTCCATTTTACAGCTGAGGCAACTGAAACTTCGAAGCACTGACTCACCTCTACAGAGTCATTCTGTGGTTAGGATTGGTCCTCGTTAGGCCCCACATTCCTTAACCTGCCACTGCCATCCAGGAATCCCATTACAGTGCAATATAAGGCAGAACATTGTAACCGTGAGAGCCATCTGAGATTGGAGCTACTAAATTCACAAGAAAATGAAAGTATTATTATTTCAGGTGGTCACTGGTAAATGATGTGACCATTTGTTGAGGATTTATACATCAAATGAGGCATTTCAGTAATGTGTTTCTAGGATCCCTAATAATGATAATGTTTTGTGACTGTAAGCTATATGTTAAAAGAATCAGAATGCTTTATAGTGAAAACACGTAGTCTTCCATATATGTTTTTGAATCAATTTGATTTCACTTTTATATGTTACACTGTTAGTTGTTTGGCTTATTCCCCCACATCAAAATTGATGTTAGTTATAAAAAAAAAAAAAACACACAAAAATCAAGGCTAGACTTTTAGATATCTGTTTACTGTTTTTGAATTTTATCAGAGCCTATCGACATTTCCTAGTGAATATACACTTTAACATCTAATGATAGCTTCTTTACAAAAGGTTTATTTTTCATATTATTTAGACTATTTGATTTAACCAACAAGATCTAATCCTTCCGTCTATCTCTTTACATGGTGCATCCCTTAGTGACACGAGTGATACTCAAGCTTTTGCAGACCTCAACACTTACACTAAAATGCCAGAATATATATTTTCCAACCTATTTTTAAATAAATAGAGCCCTGCTTTGTTATTCTATTAGCTTATGATTCCCTCTGTTTCTAAATGAACAGCAGCAGCAGGAATTCTTAACGGCTGCTTGGGGTGCCAGAGAATAGAAACTTCAAAGACATATACTTTTAGGTTTGACATAAAAGACACACATCGGTACATATTTATAAATGGTATTCAATCTAGGCATCACAGGTTAGAGCTTGATACACACCTCATTAAAAATGTCCTTGCTGCTTTGTTTTCTCAAAATACTGATTTTATAAAATGTTGATCTTCTATTTGCTCTAATTTTCCCAAGCTTGCCTAATTATTGAATAAGTTTTTCTACTTCACAGATGCATGTTTTTGTGTCTTTTCCATATATGACAAAATAGCTTCTTGTTGAACTTATTTTGTACAAAGAATTTCTTCTATTGAACTAGCTACAATTTTTGTCCCTTGCCTTTATGCAAATTTGTGATGTGATCTACCTTTTAAAAATGTTATCTCGTCACTAAGGTCTTCTCTGAACATCTTATTTAAAATTGCAACCCTTAACAAGTACTGTCCCCAACTTGCTCTGTTTTCAACCAATAGTATTTATCACCTCCTAAGCAACTGTGTATTATTTTTTAATGTTATCTATTGTTCACTTCCACCCACTAGAACAGCAGCTCCAGGTAGAGAGGCCCTTGCCTTTTGGTTCCTTTTGTTTAAAGTGAAGGTAGCTCAGAGCCAAGCAGGTGTCTTGCACATGGTAAGGGTTCAATAAGTATTTGTTGAATATCCCCATTTTATCTGTGAGGGAAATGTAATAAAACAAAGGAAAATGAAGTCATTAGTTTCCTGAGCACTTTTATGTGCAAGGTACCATGCCAGTAGGAATGGGAATGAGAAAGAAAACAAACAAACAAACAAACAAACAAACAAAAACAAACACCTGATAGGGGTCTTGCTTTCTCAATCCCTTAAAACAGATTCTAAAAGGGAAGACATTAATTACATAGTTGTAGCTTAGATTGTGTGTGTGTGTGTGTGTGTGTGTGTGTGTGTGTGTGTGTGTGTGTTATAATTACCGACAGTGATAAGGACTGAAAGAGGCTGAGAACATTTGGAGAGCGTGAGCATCATACTTAGTACATGGAGGCTGGAGTGGGGGCCGGGAGTGAGGGATTAATCTCTTAGAGACAGTGATGAAAGATTAGAGAAGCTTTATAGGCAAAGTAAAAACGAAATAAAATGAAAGAGGAAGGAAGGAAGGAAGATATCTGCTGTATGTATCTAAACACGGAGTACAACTGTTGTCTGATGTCTGTAAGTTGCAGATAATAACACTAATTCACAATGCCTTTATATGATCTTTGGAAACCTAATAACCTCTTCTAGGGTTTCTGTTCATTTCCCTCTTTCCCACTTTCAGGATCACCTTTGGATCTGAGGTCAGGGTCTCTACATATTGATGTAGTTCAGAGTTTCTTGCACTGATTTTTTTCTGCTCACACCATGTCAGCCTAGAAAAGAAGTTCCACCTCTTTCTTTAATTGTTATCAAGGCACTTTGTATGTTCAGGAGGTTTCACTGAGTCACTAAGGAGACAAGGATTTTTACAGTAACACTGCAAATGCCGTAATGTTAAATTCTAGACATCCCTGTCTGTAAGTTATTTGGCTATTTAAGCAGCTGGGACTCCAGCTTCCAACCATGTTGCTTGTTCTCCTTGTTCTCAATTCTCCTTGTTCTCCAATCTTGCCTTTTCTGTTTTCTCTCCCTGAAATTCCCGTGCATTCACAAAGTGATGATATCTCTCTCTCTCTCTCTCTCTCTCTCTCCAATTCCTAGTGCTTCATATCATGGGGTCTTATCAGTCTATCCAGAAATTCTTTTAGTTGACCAATAACCTAATTCAGTGTATCTAGGGTTTTGTTTTTTGTTTGCTTCAGTTTTAGTTATTATAAGACATATGATAATAAATATCTTTGTGCAGTAGGCTCTCATAAAATTAAATGGAAAGCAATTTCTTTTATCTGTATTTCATAAGATATATTAGGTCTTCTGAGGTCAGTTCCTTTATCTTAGAATATATCATTCATAAGTTATTTTAAAGAGAGGTTATTGCACTCTTGTTTTTAATATATCTGAAAATATGTTTACTTTCATTCTGAGTTTTGGTTGGTTATGCAATTCTAGCTTCCTGGTGATTTTCTCCTAGCACTTTAAATATATTATTTTACTATCTCTAGCTTCCAGTGTTATTGTTGACAAAATTAGGTTTACTTGTTCTTATTCACGTTTAGACATGATGTCTCTCTCTCTCTCTCTCTCTCTCTCTCTCTCTCTCTCTCTCACACACACACACACACACACACACACATACACACACACACCAAGAAGGTATGAAATGATTTATTACTTACACAAGTGAGATCTTTGGGGAGAACAGGCCAGGCCCATCAAGCTGGTCCAAAATGGCTTGAGAAAACAGGAAGGGAGGCTAGCGTGGGTTTTTGTGTGGTTAGGATATGGGGCTGGGATGAGAGTTCGCAAGCATTGGCAAGGGATTGTGGAGTTTGAACTCCGGACAGTACCATAGGAGTGGGCAGGCTTTCTCTCTGTCTCTCTGTCTCTCTGTCTCTCTCTCTTTCCTCTTCTTCTTCTTCTTCTTCTTTTTCTTCTTCTTCTTCTTCTTCTTCTTCTTCTTCTTCTTCTTCTTCTTCTTCTTCTTCTTCCTCTTCCTCTTCCTCTTCCTCTTCCTCTTCTTCTTTTTTTAAATCAGTTTGTCCAGATGTAGGGCACCACGAGAAGGGAGAGAGTGAGGCTTAAAAGTGTCCAGCAGTCAAACATCCAAAAGTGAATTCAGACTCCTCATCACATCCTTATAAGTACTTTGAACACATTTATATAAAAGTTTCACCAAGAAAAATATGACAATCATCCAGATTCTGGAGGCAGGATTTGATTAACCTCCCAACCTGGAATCAAGACCATTTAGAGAGCAAGCTTCAGGTATGATCCCTAAGATTAGAGGTTACAGGGATCACTGGCTTCTTATAACTTCTCTACATCAGGGTCTAACACATCTCTAAAACAGCTTAGCCAATCAGCCTTTCGTCAGTGAGAAAGGTTTTTAATATCCATTATTCTAACTCCAAGCCTGAGCCAGGATCTTTTCCAAAATTCTAACTTCTGAGATGTAGCTAGCAATTTTTGAACAGTTTATAGGAAGCTCAGCATAATGGAAATGTAATTTAACAAGAAGGTAATTTTTAATGCTACTCTTTGACCAGCTCCTTGTCTATCTCTATGTCAATGATTCTTAATTCTATTAGATTGAATGCTCTTTTTGATAACAAATATTTTCAAATTTCTATTTATCATAATAAATTGAAATTCAGGCATAAGATAACATAAACACATATCTTTTGAAAAACATATTGAAAGAAAAAATAAAAGCATATAATTAAAATAAAACTTGTAATCTTAAGTAGAATCAGCAGCTACAATATAACTAAATGAAAGCAGTAGGTACAAATGCAGAGGTGCTGTCTTACACCCAACCAATGTTATAATTAGCAAACAACTGATGTACAAACTAAAGTACAATTTATCTTAATTTTTCACAATAGTGTCATTACAGGAAAATAGAAATATATATTAAACTTAGCAAAAAAATTATTTTGGTTTATATGTAAAATGGAATTAGATTCCAAATATAGATACTTGAAGCAGTTTTTGACTTCAATGAACATCTCTCAGTACTCTGTGTGAATTACAGAAGCACTAACAGCTCTGGTTCTGTCTTTTAATTGTCAAGCTACTTCCATTAAATGGCAACTGACAAATTCCCCTTTGTTCTTTTCCAAAACGCCCAACTAGAGAGTAGTATGGCTCCCAGTGAAAACTACCCCGACCTGTACAAGTGCTCCAGGTATCTTCGACAGGCCCAAATGTCATGATATACAGGGAAAGTAAAAACTCCCTCTCTTCCTCTACAATGTTAGTACCTCTTAGTTCTCACTTTCTGCCTCAGAACCGTGTTCTGCCCAGGACAACAGCCAGTATGAATAATACTTCCTTCATGGAAAATTCTAGATCCTCATACTCTGGTGTGGATTTGTACTGTCGTTCTCCAGAGCAGCTTCCCTCCCCTTTATGCCCCTCTCTCCACACACACACTCACACTCACACACACACACACACACACACACACACACTATCACTGAAATTAGAGATGATAGGTTTAGATGGGCAGATGATAGGTAAGTAGGGTGGTAGACAGATGAAGTGTTATGAAGCCATATTTAATTAATTCAGGTACAAAAATTTACCTTACGTAATATCACAATAAGAATCTCAGCCTAAAATATTTGCTTTCAGGTCACTTCAGTTTTCTCCAGAATAATGAGTATGCCCTTATTTTAATTTATGTCACTAAGTACCTGTCCATAGGATTTCCCCCAAATAAAGACAATCCAAATGAGAAGTCAAATCTCAATCTTTTCAGATATTAAAACTTGGATGGGGCTTTTAAGTGAAATATTTTCAACTTTAACCATTTAATGTTTATAAAGCCTCAGTGTAGGAAAGAAAACAACTTTTCTCTTGAGTTTCATCCACTGCACCCCACTAATTATTATTTATACCATCAAAAAGAATGCCTTGCTTAGATAGAACGTATATTCACATGCTTGTCTTTCTCTGAACTTCACTGTTGATTTAATATTTCTGAAAGTTTTTAGGCCGTTCAGGAACATAAGGCAGCAGAATCATTGCGCTTTACCTGATTACCAAATTGCCGTGACCAAATCTTGCTTACTCAACATGTTTCTTTAGAGGGCTGCCAGTTCTCCATGGTGAGTCTTCAAGTTTATGGCCAACTGCTTGTTAAAGTTTTAACTCCTAGCAGTAGGTTCTGGACTTGTTTATACACGGCAATGAAATTTTATCATGCTGTGAATTTCAATGCAGTTGTCAATCCTGCTCTTTATTCTCAGGTTTGCAATGTCCTTATTTGTGTTTGATTTTCTGCTGTTAATCAAGTTCCAATTTCTCCTTAATATCTGAATTAGCAAACACAGGTAGCAGGATTTTTAACTTCCTTCATAATATCACTGCTTATATATTAAGAAGTAAGCCAAAATACAATTCTAACAAAGTGGGTCCTTCAAATATTGAATGCTATTTAAGAAGTGCCATAAAGTCAATGTAAGAATCAAGGTAAGATGAAATTTCCCTTGTAAAGTGGCCCATTGCAGCTGTCACAGGGGAGGCCCAGAACAACGCAGTGTACTAATCATTGTCATATTTTCATCTTCATTAAGAACATAGACCAAAATTGCAAGAGTGCTTAATTCAAAAAGTTATGTCACACTAACTAAACACTTTGGAGTAATTATTAATAAAGTTTAGAAAAACATTTTTCGAGTCTGAACTGTTCTCTGTATATTCTCAAACAAGATGCTAATGTGACATGGGTAAGGTCTGTGGACTGCAGTCCATGGAGCTGTGGGAAATTAAAAACAAAACCAAACAAAACACAATTGTCACCCACAATCAAACCAAGTTAGTTTCTTGGAATCTAAAACCTGGGAGGCAATCCTGCCTCTAGGGAGTGTTTTGTGAATCTGTGATAGTCGTCAGGTTTTAAGTAGCACATACATATTTAAATAAACATTGTTTTATTTTAAATTATCATTGCTGTTTTATTTATGTATAGTTAAGGGAACTATACTGAACATATTTGAAATTATATGTAGGAAGTGATATTATATATATTTTTTAATTCAGGAAATTAAAGGGAGATTTATGAAATATTTCTCTGATAGAAGAGGGGACTTTGAACTTGACAGGGTTGAGGATCACTGCATTATTACAGACATCTTCATCTCTTACCAGGGTCGACTGCTATGAGTGGGTGAGGAAATGTGCACCTCTGAAGAAAGCAACTATAGCTTACTTATGCTTAAGACTGAAGCATCTGGAACAGTTCCTGGTACACAGTAGAATCTCCATATATGTTTGCTGATTTGAATTCATTGAATTAATTGCTGGTGCCTACCAATTTAGCCAAGCAAATGAAAACATTATGTAAATTACCATTGGGCAGCTGCTTGCAGATGGAATCAATATATCACAGTGCTGGTATAAACCCAATGCTTACATTGAAGACTCCTGGCCTCTTTACTGCCAGTTCAAATAAAAACATGTAGGAAAAGCCCTCCCATTGGCCTTGATGGGTTATGTGAGTTATCCCAAACCAATCACCATGACCAGAAAACTGAGTAGTACAATTCAATGGAAACTTGGTCAAGACTGAGAGGTAGTATAGTTGCACATCCAGCCAAAATCATGTGAGTGGGGCAAGGGAGCAACAGTAACCCAAAGGAAGGCTGGAATGGGTTGTTAGGTGGATAAACTGAGACACCTTTGAGAATCTGAAGATTATGGAATCTCTTCCCAGAAAAAATTGCATGTGCCCTCACACAGAAACACATACAAATTATGTTGTATTACCTATCAAAAATGTTTCAAAACCCAACTTCCCTCTGCTTGACTAAGTTATGGAGCTGGATGAGTGTAAAGCAGCAGTTAGCTGGTGGTATTCAGGGTCCTCTCCACGTGAAGACGTCAGATCTACAGAGAAGAGAATGATGCTGGGCACAACCCCATAGGAGAAAGAGAGAGAGAGAGGGAGAGACATATGAGTCCTTGGACCTAAATGTGCCTGGGATGTCTTTTGTCCCACAATTTCTAGTTGTATGAGGCAATTAATTTGGCTTTTTTTAAAAAATGTATCTGGTTTGAGTTCTGTCACCAGAAACCAAAGTAGTCTATTCAATACTGATTGGTAACTCTCAAAATTTCAAGAACAACTGCCTTATGATATTAGCAAATTTATTTGGCCACAAAATCAACACATCAAATTGCAAAGCCCTTATCTTTTAGTAACTAACTTTAATTGTTTTTGTTTTTAGACAAATAAAAAAGAATGCATATTTTGGGACATGCATGGATCCAAACTCACCTTGAAATGATCATGAATCTCTTTTTTGAATGACAATGGTCTGTTGATTTTGTTATGAAGTATGTACAGACTATGAGAATAAGATCCACAAAAAGTAAAACATTTAAACTTATCCTGGGTTATGAAGAAGTTTACTGAATGCTGACATTTAGAAATATGCTGATAGTCTGTGTAAGACTCTTTTGATGGGATTGTTGCTTTGATGACTGTCACAATATTATGTGTATATGTTTTGTCTGTTTAATTACACGTTTGCTTGAAATTTATTTTTTATTTATTATCATTAAAATAAAGTGATACTAAGCACAACAATTAAAACATGTTATTTAATTTCTGAGCAACTGTGCTTTTTGCAGGGGGGCATGTTGGGGGAAAGAAGTCTGGCTTCTTAAAAACCTTAGACAATGAACCCAAATGGTCTGCAAATCAACCTTTCCCTGGCAGTACACCTTCTCAGGAAGAACTTTCAAAGAGTTAGTGATGATTTTCTCTACTAGTGTCATTTCTATGTATATAGAAAGTACTTTCAGTTAGAAGCTGGTTTGTATGGTTTCTACGGTCTCTAAAGAGAAATATAACTATGATATTAAAGCAAAGTATACAAAATGAAAGTGCAAAAGTTTGAAACATTTAGTCTTATAATAAAGTAATTGAAATAAATTATAGTTGCTATTCTCTAATATTCTGCAATTTTTACCAATTCTTGAAATTCTGTATCATGTTGAAGAAGGAAATTCATGATCCCCATGATACATTAAGTGAAAAAAGACAGATTCAGAAGATTATTATGCTACTACTTAGGAAAATATACGTGTTTGTGAATGTGCTTGAATAAGCATAAAGTATCTTTGGAAGGATATTCAAGGAAATGGTTTCCTGCAGGTAGAGAAACTGAGTGGCTAAGAAATGAGGTGTGGAAGGAGACCTAGTTTTCACTTTGTGCACGTCTGTACATTTTGAATTTTCACCTGTGCAGGTATTACCTACTTAAAGTACAAGTTTAAATAATAATTTTGCAAACATTCTGTTGCTTAAAAATATTGAAAACCACTGAACTACATGATCTCTAGGTCTGACGTTTAGTGATCCCATTATTCTAATAAAAACACTCTTATTAAATTTTAAAAAATCACACCATGTGTATATGGCTATTATAGTATTGTTGATTCTTACAGAAGATGATGACTTCAATAGATAATTCATGAAATGGTAAGTTACTTTGATTAGAATTACAAAGTTATAGAATAGACTTGTCCTTCCACAAGATTTCCTAAGGCCGTAGCAATGTCTTCATTCTTCTCTTACTGGTAGATGTTTCTACAAGAACTTGCCTTACAAATAGCATGTCTTTCTTCAGACTTATGAAGATATGTATTTTTTTTCCAAATAATTTAACAGTATGTCATGTAGTAGTTCAAGCACTGGGTTAGACATGCTACAAATAGCTTCTGCAGAGATATTTAAAATATACTGTTTCTCACATATTCCACGTAGTCTTTACATTATATAAACCACGAAAACAACAACCAACCATATAGAAAATTTGTCAAGTCTTTGTCCTGAGTTAATTTCCATCTAAGTCAATTTCCCTCCATCTTAAATTCCAAGTAAGCCATTTTAAGAATTTTGAAGATAAACATATTTCTTTCCTTGTATTAAACTATTCCACACAAAAACATTTGAAAAATAATACAGTTCCATGTTTATTTGTTTTTTAAATATGAATCATATGGTTGGTGATAAAGCTAAGTAGTTTTTAATTATGTGATAAGAAAAGCAAAGTTTACTGTTCTCACAGTCAAACAACAAATAGAACAAAAGTTCTTTAAATTAACTGAACACATTAGACAAATCAATTTCTTAAATAAATGACTAAATTTTTCTTGTCTTCACTAATTTAACCAGTTTTTTTTGAGACATAGAGAAGCTGATAATATACTAGGAAGTTGATTAGTTAAGTCCTAGACAGAAATTTTCCATAGCAAAAAAATTTAATTAATCTATTAATATTTCTGTCCTAAGTCTATAAGCATAACTGTTTTGCTCATAAAGTTGTTCAATCAGTGAAAGACTGCCCTCTTTTCTCTAAATTCCTAGAATGTATAACACAGTAGACTGATTTTTCATTGTGTTAGGATCACAATGGTCAACTAATTGTGCATGTTGCCATGGTTACCAAGTACCTTTTGTTTGCCTGATTAAACTTGCAAAATGAAAAATATATATATATTTCTACAGACTATTCATTATACACATAGGAGGCTGAAGGTTAAAAATACCACCCATATTCTAATTATTATCCCACCTAGGGTATGAGTGCTGACCTTATAGTTCCATTGGTCTTTAAGTAAAACTAAATATTTTACATACAGACCAGAGATGTTCAATGTCTTATTCCAACTGGTCAGTAAATTAAGTTGATTGAATATATGGATAACATAATTTATTTTACTTCAATTCAAATTAACTTTATTTATAAATACCATATTCCGTATTATAAGAAAAATTGTGTATTTGGGAGAAAATGGTTTAATTTGAAATGGAGAGAAAATGATCACAATTAGCTCATTGGTTTAATTCTATAATTATGAAATTCAAAGTATTCAAATCACAATGACCAAAAATCCCCATTATTTGAGAGAAATTTATTTTATTTACTTTTAGCTGTGTTATGAAGAAGAAAAAAAGTGCTTGGTACTTCTTTCCTTTCATTGTTTCCATGGTAAGAAAAGGAACATATTAGCAGATTAATAATCTTGAAGGTGATCATTTAGTAAGATTTTAAACTGCTTTAGTTACAGATTTATAAGAAGTTTGAATATAAAAATTGACATCACCATTCTAACTCTTTGCATATTAAAATTGATATATAAGGCCAAGAAAATTCACATTAAATAATTTTAATTGAAAAAGTACCTCTTAACTTAATATTTTTAGAAGAAAATTAACAGATTATTCTTTGTGTATTTTATATTTAGTCCATATTTGGATGTCTTTGAAAATGTGGGTTATGGTCTATAAGTGGATTTAATGACGTATTTTGTCCTACTTTGTACAACTTGACAATTTTCTTTTTAGATTTCATTTTGCTTTTTTTGGTAAAGAAAATTAAATTTGTGAGATACGAAAACAATGGTTTTTTCTGGCCTCCAGTTTTTCAGTCCAAATACCCATCTGACTAGATCTGTGATGCTCACCACTCACCCCAGGCATCATGAGATTTGGCATCTTTCTCTCCTTATATATGAGAATGTGTCTATCTTACAGGTATTAACTGTGACAATTAATAAAAACTAAATGGTAAGTCAATATTCCAAATAGACCTCTATTTCAAAATTGCAGTATCTTAAAACAGAATGTCATCATACTTTTGCTGAGCTGGCCAGTATTCAGAAGGAGTGAATATTTGAATCCCATGCAAAACTATTACCACGTTAGGCAAGAATCTCCATTAAAAGGAGTTTAAAAAATGTCTTCTAAAAGAAAATTTTAAATCATGCTTTTCTTAAGCTTGAATTGTTTTCTTGTCATATTATGTCATGACGTGATCTCACTATTGAAGACTACACGTATCTGCAATGGCCAAGTGAAAAAATCAGATAAAGGCCTAGTTTCTATACATAGTATGAGAATTTTTAAAGGAATTTGTGTTCTTTTTTGAACATAGCCTATGTGCTCGGCACAAGATAGAAACAAGTAAGTATTGAATAATGAAAGGAATTAATGAAACAAATTTTCTTCTTAGAGAAGAAAGTGGCCATTATGCTCATTGGAAGTCAGTGTTAGTCTTATTATTATCATTCAAGTTTATTAACGTTTTAGAAAACTCAATAAATGATATATTAAAATTTGCAGATGGCTCTGGTTATGACTTTTTGCTCATAAAATGATGCAGTAATTACTTTATTATAACTTGAATTCAACAGTGACAATGCTTTATGTTGATATGATAATGCAGAAATAAAAAATGAAATTGAACAATGTATTTAGAAGGCAATATAAATATGTAATGAGAACACTTAAGCATTTCTGGATGAATGCAGCTCAGATAACATTTAATTCTGATCTCTTAGAACCTTTACTGGATAACTAGAGAAGATAGCATTTCTATATTATACTAGGTAAGCATTTATTTTCCTCTTTCTATATATTACTCCATCAAATTAATCTATTTTGGTTTTAATGAGAGGAAAGGTAATAAAGTGAGTGGAGATATCTATTTTATGTGTCACAAATCAAGTAATAATAGTAGCAACGGCCATGAGGGTGGTAGCGGTGTGGCAGTACTGCTATTACCACTAGTACCACTACTAGATAACACTTATCCATACCTTCTTATGTGCTGGGCCCTGTGGTTAACACTCTGTATGCATTAAACTCACTTATTCCTTGAATTTATTGTAATAATGAATTTATTGTTATTTCTATTATTGTTATTATTTACATTGTTGTAGGCTTATGTCCTCTTTAATAGAAACACAGGGATACCTCTTCTTGATCTAATCAAATGGAACAAGTTTAAACATACTTAGGGCATTATAGAGGCAGATTGACCACAGCTATCTACTACCAAGAATTTTTTTGGAGAAATGTTATTATTAGATAGCTCATATTGAATGCTACTATTTGGAGATCAATATTTGGGAAGAAAAACACATTGCATAAGGGACACAGAACTCACCTTGTGAAATATGACATTCAATCTATGTTCAAGGTTAGAACTCTAGGCTGGTTGATTAGAATGATGATTTGCAAATCAATTACTAGTAATTAAATGCTCGTGCCTACAACTGGTGAACTGATAGTGCCTTCAACATGAAAATTTCAACATACAAAAACAGACTAACGGTGGAAAAACATAGCAGGTAACAAGTTACAAATACTTACAGAAGAAATTGGCCTCTATGTTCATTTGATATCAATGTAAGTCACTTGTTAGTCATATGTTCATTAAGATAGTCATGGTAAATTAAGAAAACAAAGTTGATGAAATTATATATATATATATATATATATATAAATATCTATAGCAAGTCTCTTTTCATATTGTGAAATTCTGTCTGCTATAATTTGGCATTGGCATTTGGCACTTTTCTTATATTGTGGTGTAGTATTGGTTTTGTTTTAATATCTTAAAATATAACTCCAAAATAAACTTTACATTTTTGAGTTCTGGATATACATATAAAACAAAGGCAGATTACAATATGCATTAAATTAATACTTGGTCAATTGCTCAATTTATACCAGATTTGATTTTATAGAGTTCCTAGGTCAAACATTAAAAAAATATTCAGAGTAACTATAGTAATAATCCAATTTTACTTTCTAAATTTATTAGTACCATATTTTAATCTATATATACATGTAGTCAACTAGGAGACTGTTGAGTTAGTGTCAATAGTACTAAAAATGTCTGATAAGGTAATGAGGAAGGAAAGAAAACCTGTTCTTAGCCTTTTAGTGTTTTCTTTGGAATTATCTAACCCAATGGAGCATAAAGATATAGCATCCTTTGCCAAAGCATCAGTCAAATTCTTAAACAGGCTATTTGCCAAGTTCATTTACCATAGTGAACTGACCTTGGGATTTACCACTTGGCCTATATATTACATAGATATACTAAAATGTTATTTCAAACATGTAGCCCTAGGGGTCACTCAATTTAACTGTCCCCCAAAGTTATAATACTTTATTACAGTCGAAATCAAATGGATAGCATAAGAAACTCACAGCCATAACTGAACTCCATTAAATGCATTCACAATGTCAAAGTCAATTGCTTCTAGCAGTGCCATTCCTGTTGATCGAAAGGTAATGGGAAGTGACAAGTAATATCACAAACACTCCACTGTAAACAAAATACTCTTCAAACACTTAGGTGACCATGGTGATAGCCTGTTTTCATAATAGTCAAACCCAGCAACGTCTTTTACAGCTTTCAGAAACATGTCTGTGTTCGACAGGAGCAAATATTCCCCTGAGGACTTTGAATATAAGCCAGTAAGTTTACTCTGAAGAATGAGGACAAAGAAAAGCTCAGGTGAGAAATCATTGTAAGGAACCTGCTTCCATACACAACGTAAGTTTGTTGTCTGGCTCTTTTTATTTCTCACATAAATAAAGATGCTGGTGGCATAAATATATTACCTCCTCCTTGTCTATATCATATACTTTTAGGATTTTATAAATATATGATTATTTCCCTGCCTCAAAGTCCTGTACTCTACTCTTGTCACTGGCCAATATACCTCACCTTTCATGATTAGCTTCAAATGACTTTCTCACTATTGCTTTCCCTAAACGTCTTCACTCCCAAACACAAATAATTGGCCTTCTGTTTGTGTTTATAGTATTTTATTAACATATGTAGTATAATAAACCAGATAGCTCAGTCAGTAACTCAAGGCATATCATAATCAGTATGCACAAAACGGAACTCAATGTTTTATCCTTCCTAAGCCCAGTTGCTTATACTCTTGAATTTATTACGTATGTAAGTGATTGGAATTACCATTTATCTGTCTCAGTCAGTGAGTCAGAAACTTGGAAATTGTTAATAACTACACTCTATGCCTCATCATTAATTGTATTTGTATAATTGATATCTTGTCCATACCTCATAAAAAAAGTATGTCTGAAACTTCAGCTTCCTGTGTCAACTCTGCCACAAGTATCAAATATCTACAGGTGGGGCCAGCCTGGTGGCTCAGGAGGTTAGAGCTCCATGCTCCTAACTCCGAAGGCTGCCGGTTCGATTCCCACAACAGCCAGTGGGCTCTCAACCACAAGGTTGCCAGTTCAATTCCTCGAGTTCCGCAAGGGATGGTGGGCAGCACCCCTTCAACTAAAATTGAACATGGCTGCCACTGAGCTCCTGAATGGCTCAGTTGGTTGGAGAGCATCCTCTCAACCACAAGGTTGTGGGTTCGACTCCCACCCCCTGCAACTAGCAACAGCAACTGGACCTGGAGCTGAGCTGCACCCTCCACAACTAAGATTGAAAGGACAACAACTTAAAGCTGAACGGCACCCTCCACAACTATGATTGAAAAGACAACAACTTGACTTCAAAAAAAAACGTCCTGGAAGTACATACTATTCCCCAATAAAGTCCTGTTCTCCTTCCCCAATAAAATCTTTTAAAAAAGAAAAATATCTACAGGTTTGCCATCAGTTTCCTTTCTAACTGTATGGTCTGACAAATGTTTCACTTTATTCCACCACAGTGCCATCTATATTTTCCCAACAAATATATATGATTTATGGTATCATCAGGAAGTCTAAAAATATAATACAAAAGTATCAATAAGTTCCTCATTGCCTACAAAATTAATTTCTTTCATAACGGAAAATAAATGTCCTTTCACGTATACAACCTAATTTTCCAATCTCTTGATACTTATTTCTGGTACATACACTATTCTTGTCATTACTCTACAAATTAAATTTTCCATGCATATATCCAACAAATATCTATTGAGTGCTCACTCTGTGTTGGACATTGTTTTATGTCCTGAAGTTAGAACAATGAACCCGATGTACAACTCCTCAGACCTGACTATCTCTCACTTCCTTCAGATTTTACTCAGCTGTCACCTTCCAATTCAGGTCATCTCTGACCACTCTATTTAAAATTTCACCCCACAAAAACCCACTTTCTTTCTCCTCTTGATTTATCTTTTCCCCATAGCTTTTTTTAAAATTAAATGTAACAAGGTGTAAATTTATTAAATATTAAATAGTAAAATTACATAAGTGTCAAGTGTACAATTCTATAATACATCATCTATATGTTGCATTGTGTGTTCACTACCCAGAGTTAGTTCTCCTTCCATCACCATATATTTAACCACCCTAACCCTCTTTTACTATCTCCCTCCTTCCTTACCCTCTGTTAACCACTAAACTATTGTCTGTGTCTGTTAGTTTTTGCTTATTTGTTTGTCTTGTTTTTTGTTGCTTTCAGTTTTATATCCCACATCACAGAAATCATATGGTTGTCAATTTTTTCTGTCTGACTTATTTTGCTTAGCATGATAACTGCAAGATCCATCCATGTTGTCACAAATGGCAGTATTTCATCTTTTGTTATGGCTGAATAATATTCCATTGTATATATGTACTACATCTTCTTTAGCTAGTCATCTATTGAAAGACACTTTGCTGGTTTCCATGTCTTGGCCACCGTAAATAAAGCTACAGTTAACATTGGTGCTCATATATCTTTATGGACAAATGTTTTCAGGTATTTTGGGTAGATACCCAGAAGAGAATTGCTGGGTTGTATGGAAATTTTAATCTTAATTTTTTTGAGAAACCATACTCTGGCTGTAGCAATTTACATTACAGCAGTGTATAAGGGTTCCTTTTTACCCACAACCTCTTCAACACTTGTTATTCCTTGTCTTGTTGGTAATAGCTATTCTAACAGGCAGGAGGTGGTATCTCCTTGTGCTTTTTATTTGCATTTTCCTAGTAGCCAGTGAAGTTGAGCATTTTTCATATATTTGTTGGTCGTTTGACTTTTTAGTCCTAAAACTACTCTATATTCTAGAGAGTTTGTGTATATCTTTTCCTCCACTATAAAGTAAGCTCAGTGAGGGCTGAGATGGTTGTCGTCTAGAAAACAGTAAAGATAATGAACAACTCTAATATGTGAAATATCCCTCAAAGGAAAGTGAGTCTTATATTATTTAAGCCAGCATTTTATAGTTTAGTTACTGCTGCCCAAGTAGTTTTCTCTCTCAATTGTCAATTCTAAATGATCTTGGTTTTATTTTATTAGCAAAGGTAAATGATTTATGTAAATCTCTACATCCTATTTTTCATAATACAATTATCTTCATTTCATAGTCAAGACTTATCTCGAGGACTACTTCCCTATTAAGCCCTCTTGATATTTCTAGTACAATTGCTTTCTTACTTGTGTGAGACACCAAATAATAAGTCATGTTTCTATACAAGCATTTCTCATAGTACGTACACAATTTATTTTAATTTTATTCATAGTTTTGTAGCATTAGGTGGGGTGAAGAAAGGGTAAATAAGCATTGGCCAGCACAATCAGAATTTCCTAGAGAATACTGCTGTTTTGTTTGTTTGTTTGTTTTGTTTTTCCTACAGAAGAGAAGCAAAAGTCACACTAACTATATTTGTGGCTCAAATGAGTACACTTCAATTTAAAACACTAATATGAAAAAATGTTCACTGCATGCTGTTATTTTGAAAAATAATGAAGATGTGGTACAATGCATCAGTTTTGCTTGAGGAAAAATTTGTGATGAAACTCTTTATTGCTTATTCTCTATACTTTATTTGGACCATATGGACATATTACATATAAAATAAAAACAAACAAATGCAATCACCACTCCCTTTTGTATTGGTCAGCATAAAAAGCTAGAGTCATGTTTTTATTTCTAGAACAAGTACAATTCTGTTTCTATAGGATAGTTCAGCTATTAGTGATCAGCTGATGTATTTAGACATTAAGTCCTAAGATAGAATAAGCTAATGAGAGTTAAGTAGTTGATTTCTGTGTGTGTGTGTGTGTTTGTGTATGTGTGTGTGTGTAACACCCTTGAGAAATACTAAAACAATGTTCATTCAATTAAAAAATACTTATTGAGATTCCATGCTAAGTATTTGGTATATAGTAATTAACAATATGGCCCTCTTGGAAATTACTGATTATTCAATAAAAACTAAAATAAGTTACCCAAATGACTAAATATTATATATAATAAGTACTGTGTAAGGAAAGCAGTAGGTCATGCAATAGAGAATGAAAAGAGGGCAGGTCTCACTGGGAAGGCTTTTGAGGGGAGGTAATGCCTATGCTGAAGCCCAAAGAATGACAAGGAATCATTTATGAAAGAAGAATGGGGGATTCATTTTCCTGAAACAGATAATGACTTGTTCAAATATTCAGACAGAGTAAGCAGACCACTGTGGCTCTACTGATAATGGAGAGCAATTGAGAAAGAAAAGGAGAATAACGTGATATAAGGTTGAAGAGGTTTGCAGACACCAGATCCTGCAGGGTTTTGTAAGATGAGGTAGAAGTTTGGATTTTACACCAAGTGCAGTAGAACTTAACAATACAGATGCATTCTAACTCATTATGCCTTTCAGGCAATATGTCATCATTCTTGCTATATCCTCATGGCACATTTTTCTATTCCTTATTCCACTCTGTAAAATAAGTTAAAACTGACTTTGGACTTCTAACTTCTGATTCACCCCAAAGGAAATTAAGATAGACAAAATCTTTAAGCCCATGCATCCTTCACAATATTGCCCGGATTTCAAAGGACCAGATAACAAAGGACATTTAAATCCTGAACAGAAAACTGATCCCCTCCAGGATAATATTTCATAGATCCAGATGGCATGTGTGCACTATGGAAATTTGCTGACTTCAGCATGCCTAAAATATACAGTTTTACATTTACAACACATTCATTCATTTCTCTTTACATTATATTCATGCATTCAACCTACAGACACCGATGAATTCCTAGAAACTTTGTAAAATAAAATGAAACAAAACATTTTCCAAGAGTAAAACTTTAGTTGAAAAGAGCAAATTATATAATACCACTCCTTGTCATTATTATATAAATATTATTGTTGTGTGGTTGAAAATTTGCATAGTATTAGCATATATTATGCATTCCATTCCTGGGTCTATAATTTTGTAATAATTATCAACAGTATATAAAATGCTACAATAATAATTGAAATCACTAATACATTTTTTCTATGCTTAAATTTCAATCACTAATTCTATAATTCCTTAGCCTGATGAATGCATCTACTCTGAATTAAAGTACTATAGACCAATTTGTACTTTTCAAATGTTAATGTCACATTTCTATGAGGGTTTTTCTTTCAAAGAAAATGGAATACCAAAATAAAAAAAAAATGACATTTTTAATGAGTACATTAAAGTTATTTCTCAATTTTTACATTTGAAGGGAATAGACACATCTAATTAAAATTTCCATCAAGTCTACACAGTTTAACTATGTGTAGCTTTCAGCAATTTATTAAATTCACATGGTTCTAGCAGTATTTTCTCAAGTGTAGTATTGCAAACACCTGGAGTATTTTGACACTGCAGATTACCAGATACTATGAGTCCTGAAATTTATTGTGGTGTCCTAGAGTCAGCATTTTGATAAGAACGCTTATGATTCTGATTCAGACTCAGAGGATTACCAACCAGGCACTGAGAAATCTGTCCTATGGTGAAGGGTCTCTAAAAGGCAAATACTCGAGGAAGGAAGATTTATATTTTTGTCTTTACATAGAGATTTAAAAAATCTTCTGATATAAATAGTTCTTAGCCTATTATTCTTATGTGATGATTACTGGAAGGCATGGCTCTGGGCAAAGCACATTGTAGGTCTTTTCCGTTTTCCCTTTCTAGACCTTGACTATAGAATGAAGGGTTTATACTAAATAAGCTCAGCTATCTTCTCTTACAGAAATTTAGTGAGAATTATCCATGTCCTGTTGAAAGTCAGACATGAAGGAAAATTACATTGCATAATTGCAGTGAAAAAAATATTCCACATAATTACAAAACATGAAATATAAGCAGTCTATATTACAATGACCATGCACATTAAGAATTTGCTGTACTGCTAAAAAAGTATAACTTCCACAGAAAAAAGCCAGAAATGAAACATATGATCAAACAAACAAAACTTGAATTAAGTAAAAACAATTAATCCATAACCAACAAGAACTCGTGGATAATAGCAATTAGTACTCCTTTGGTGCTTACTCCATACCAATTAGTATGTAAGACATTTTGGAGAATAACTCATTTAATTCTCACAACTATCCAAAAGAATAGCAAATATTGTTCTCCCAAATTTACCAATAAGGAAACTGAAGCACAAGACGCTTATATACCTTCCTGATACTGAAGCTTACAAAGCCACTTGTCAGAACTAGGATTGAACCTAAGTAGTTTGACTCAAGAATTTCACTCTACTGACTCAATAAATGTAACCCCAAACTCATGATCCTCTTATGCATACATTTAAGAAAAAATCCTTAATTATTTGTAGGTTTTTCACAGATATATTTTAGAATATTTCAAGATTTCATAGTAGTTAATATTCCCAACTTTGGTTATTTGTTTAAAGTAGAAACCCAACCGGAAAGATCCAAGATGGCAGAGTAGATAAACACTGTGCCAGTTTCCTTCCATGAACACACTAAAATTACAACTAAATTATAGAACAATCAATCTAGAAAACCATCTGAAGTCTGGCTGAACAGAACTTTTATAACTAAGAATATAAAGAAAAAGCCACATTGAGACAGAAGTTTCCCCCAGAGGAGCGAGAAACCACAGCCCCACACCAGCCTCCCCAGTCCAGAGTAACTGGTGTCAGGAAGACACAGACCCCACAACATCTGGCTGTGAAAAATAGCGGGGATTCTCACCAGCCAGGTGGGACAGAAGGCTGTGGAAAACCCAAACATCCTCTTAAAGGGCTGGTAACAGACTCACTCACTCCCAGGCACTCACCTGTGATCTGGCAGGGGGACAATGACTCAGGAGGCATCGCAGGCATACCTGGTGCAGACTGAGGGGTGTGGCCTCAGGGTAGGGTTGAAGTAGAATCACCATTTTCCCTGTGAGGAGTCCTTCTCCCGTGCAGCTTGCAGGCAGGCGCCATTTTTCCTGCGTTGACCCCGCCCCCACCCACTCACATGGCCAAGTCTGAATCTGATTGGCCTGGTGAGCTCCTTTCCTGCTGACTCACTGTGAACCCGCCCTACCCAACTGCCTCAATGCAGAAGGCACTATCCCATGAGAAGTGAATCCTACCCACATTGTATTCTTTCTTGGACAACTATCAGAGTCCATGGGCCCCAGGTGGGTAGTGACTGACCTTGGTGTGCTCTGAGACTTCTGCTAAGTAGCTCCAGGCTCAGTGCTGGCACGAAACCAGAGTCTACATTAACCGGTGACCACAACTCTTCTCACTCTAGTGACTCTCTGAGAGCCTCCCTCACCCAACTCACGTACCTCACAAGGCTTTATCAGTGACTAAACCTTAAGAGAGCTGAAAGGGGGCATCAGGCCTTGGGGTGTCTGGCTTTTTTCAGAGCTATCCCAGGTGGTAGCCATCCTCAGTTTGCAGTGTGTCTCCTCCTCTGTGACTCAAACTTTAGCACCGGCAGCAAACAATCACAGACAGCTTTATAGTTTTTACCAGGTAGTCCCCAGCTGGTCACAGTCAGTGGGTGATCTGGGCATCAGGGCCCCTCCCAAGAGGCAGCAGAACCAACATACTTGAAGGTGGGCTTCAGACCACAGCAGAACACTTCCCAATTAGTCCTACAAGTAGCACACACAAAGGGCGGTCTCAACAGGCACCAGAGCCCACAGGAATGAATCCCACTCAGTCAGGTAAGCCCCAATCACAGCAGCCTGTAAACTGTGGACTTGGCCAAACCCCACAGCCAGTCATCCTGAGAGCCAATCCCACCTGCTGATATGCCAATAGCAATCAAGGCTCAACTGTAATAGGAGGGTACACACAAGCCACACAAGGGACACTCCTGGAGCAAGTGACCAAGGAGACTCTGCCAGGGTCCCACAGGGCATCTACTACATAAGACCACCTGTCTAAGAGTGGGAGACATAACAGATCTCCTAATACACAGAAACAAACACAGAGAGGCAGTTAAAATGAGGAAACAAAGAAATATGTCCCAAATGAAAGAACAGGAGAAAACTCCAGCAAAAGAACTAAATGAAATGGAGGCAAGTAACCTGCCAGAGACAGAGTGCAAAACAACGGTTATAAGAATGCTCAGGGAACTTAAGGAGAACTTCAACAGAGAGATAGCAGGCATAAAAAAGGACATAGAAACCATTAAAAAAAAAAAAGTCGGAAGTGAAGAATACAATAACTGAAATGAAGGATGCACTACTGAAAATGTTCCTAACTTGGTGAAGGAAATAGACATACAAGTCCAGGAAGTGCAGAGAGTCTTGAACAAGATAAATCCAAACAAGCCTACACCAAGACACATACATTATAATTAAAATGGCAAAGTTTAAAGACAAAGAAAGAATCCTAAAAGCAGCAAGAGAAAGACAACTAATAACTTATGAGAGGCCCCTATAAGATTGTCAGCTGATTTCTTAACAGAAACTGCAGAAACAAAAACTCATAGACATAGACAATAGTTTAGGGCAGGATAGGCAAGAAATATCAATATAATGAAAAGCAAGGACCTATAAGCAACATTACTTCACCCAGCAAGGCTATCATTTAAAATTCAAGGACAGATAAAGAGCTTCCCAGACACAAAAAAGCTAAAGGAATTTATCACCACCAAACCAGTATTACAAGGAATGTTAGACGGACCTCGTTAAGACAGAAAAAGAAAATCGAAATTATGAATCATAAAATGGCAATAGCTACATATCTACCAGTATTTACTTTCAATGTAAATGGATTAAATGCTCCAATCAAATGATATAGGAGAGCTGAATGGATAAAAAAAACAACACTCTTGCATATGCTGCCTACAAGAGACTCACTTCAGATTGGAAAACACACACAGATGGAAAGTAAAAGGGATGGAAAAAGTTGTTTCTTGAAAATGGAAACAAAACAAAAGCTGAGGTAGCAATACTTAAACCAGACCAAATAGACTTTAAAACAAAGGCTATAACAAGAGACAAGAAAGATGCAGTAATCCCACTTCTAGGTATTTATCCGAAGAAACCCAAAATGCTACTTCAAGGGGATCTGCATCCACAGGTTCATTGCAGCATTGTTTACAATAGCTAAGATGGGAGGCAGCTTGGGTGTCCACCAATGGAAGAATGGGTAAAGAGGAGGTGGTACTATATACAATGGAATATTGCTCGGCCATAGAAAGGAAAGGGTTCTTGCCATCTGAGGAGGCATGGATGGACCTGGAAGGTACTGTGCTGAGTGGAGTGTCAGACAGAGAAAGACAGATGCAATGCAATTTCACTTATACACATACTCTAAAGAACAAAATAAAAAGAACAGAAACAAATTCATAGATACAGAAAACATTTTGATGATTGCTAGGTGGGAAAGGGATTAAGAGTGTGAGTGAAATGGAGGAAGAAATTTAAAAAGCACAAATTGGTTGTTAAAAAGTAGTTATGGGTTTTATATCCCACATATCGGTGAAGTCATGTGGCTCTGGACTTTTTCTGTTAGACTTATTTCGCTTAGCATAATAATCTCAAGATCCATCTATTTTGTCACAAATGGCAATATTTCATCTTTTATTATGGCAGGACAGTAAATATTCCATTGTGTATGTATACCACATCTTCTTTATCCAATCATCTATCAAAGGGCACTTTGGTTGTTTCCATGTGTTCGCCATTGTAAATAAAGCTGCAATGAACATCGATTGGAGCACATAGTGGGATATGAAACTGAAAGCAACAAAGGAACAAGACAAACAAACAAAAGAACAAAAACTCATAGACACAGACAATAGTTTAGTGGTTACCAGAGGGTAAGGAGGGGTGAGGGGTGGTAGATGAGGGTAAATGGGATCAAATATATGGTGATGGAAGGAGAACTGCCTCTGGGTGGTGAACATACAGAGTGATATATAGATGATGTATTATAGAAATGCACACTCAAAACCTATGTAACATTACTAACTATTGTAACCAAATAAACTTTTGTTTTTTTTAAGTAGTTATGAGGCTGTAGGGTATAGCATAAGAAATACAGTTGATAATATTGTAATAACTATGTATTGTGTCAGAGTGGTACTAGATTTGTTGGGGTGATAGATGGGAGGGGGTCGGAGGCAGGCTGAAAAAGATAAAGGGATTAAGGAGAACAAGTTGGTCGTTACAAATTAGTCATGGGGATGTAAAGTACAGCATAGGAAATATAGTCAATAATGTGGTAATAACTATGCATAGTGCCAGGTGGGTACTAGAATAGTCAGCGGGATCACTTCTTAAATTATATAAATATCCAAGCACTATGCTGTACACCTGAAATTAATATAAAATAATATTGAATGTCAACTATAATTGAAAAAAAAATTAAAAGATGGGAAAACAGGTGAAGGGGAATAAAAGGTCCAAATTGCCAGGTACAAAACAAGTCATGGGATGTAATGTACAGTATAGGGAATATAGTCAATAATATTGGGATAGCATGCTACGGTGACAGATGATTGCTGGATTTAACATGGTGATCACTTCTTTAGGTATATAAATGGTTAATAACTATGGTGTATCCCTGAAACTAATAAAATACTGTATGTTAGTTATATTTAAAAAAAAAAATCTTAAAAAAATAAATGAATCATGTCAAGCTCAAAAACGCAAAAGAACTTAAGTCATAGCAGTCCCATATCTTCGATGTGATATTCTTTTGGCAAACATATATCGCAATATACTTCCTGTGTTTCCCTGAAACTAAGACCTAGCCAGACAATCAGTTCTAATGCGTCTTTTGGAGAAAAAATTAATGTAAGAACCGGTCTTATTTTACTATAATATAAGACCAAGTCTATAATATAAAATAATATAATATAATATAATATAATATAATATAATATAATATAATATAATATAATATAATAATATAATGTAATATAATATAATATAATACCAGGTTTTATATTAATTTTTGCTCCAAAAAAGCATTAGAGCTGATTGTCCGGCTAGGTCTTATTTCAAGGGAAACAGGGTATACTGTTAATTTAAACTTTACAGTGTTTATACTATCATTTGTATTTAATTTTATAAATTTGTTTGGGTTCTATAGTGATTTAAGAACGCTTATAAAAAAGAACCAAATGGACAGTTGCCACTATTCAATTTCTCTGCCAGCAATACCTTAACTTAATTGAAGCTACTATCCATATCATACTTGGAAAGTTACGGTGGCCCCCTAATGTACTCGTCACCTTCCCAAATAGTTTTTATACAGATCCTTTCTCATCCTTTTCAATCTTTTCTTTGCACTTTAGCCAGAGTGACTTGATCCAAAAGCAAATCAAATGAGGTACCTTCTCTTAACTTTAAGTATCTCATGTCAATTCTCATTACTTCAGGAATGACTTTCCTGTTCTTTCTGAACAGAACACGTCTTGCAGTTTTAGAGTTTTTATTGCACCATATATCTTTCATTCATGGGACCGATTGATCACAGTTGAAATTTTATTACTTTGATGTTTATTTGATTAAAATCTGTCTCCTATCATAATGCTAAGATCTATAAGTTCAGGGACTGAGAATTTTTAATTTTTGCTTGCCATTGTATCTCCTGTCAACATTCTAACTATTGGAAAATAATGCTTCATGAATATTTTCATGTTTCTGCATGGTCGATGCTTTCTGAAAAAACGAATTACTACTGGCAACCTGAGTTAAAGGATGATTAAATGATAACCATGTGTTGTCAGTTAGAGAGAGTGAATTGCTCAGGAGAGATTTATAGGTTTGACTCTCCAGAAGATGTTTCTTTGCATTCCAAAAAGTTGTAAAAAAATTTGAGGGATCTCTCCCTCCTCTTTCTGAAGGGAATTGTTTACATTAGGGGGCAAAGCTTTTTGTCCCCTCTTAGCAGAGGTTAAGGAGAGACGTATCCTCTGGAAGCTTCTATATAAGACGTGAAATTAAGAAGATCCTCTCCTGAATTACAGACTCCCCTGTGCAGACAGGGTTCATTTGGCTCTCACAGTACCACCCCCATGTGGGGAGAAATAGGTCATGAGGACCAAATTCTAAGATTGCTATGTAAGTAAAAAATAGGTCTTCCTCCTATCTGGAACCTTCATATTTATTATCAGAATATCAGGATAAAATAAATATACAAAGGGTGCCAAAAAATGTATACACATTTTAAGAAAGGAAAAAACTGTATTAATTATAATACTCACTATATACTGATAACAAAAGATGAATACAAGTCATGTTTGACTTCTGCAATTACAAGAGGTGCTCAGAGTGGTTACCATCAGGGTCCAGACACTTCTGATTACAGCAAACTCTGCTTGAGCATAGATAACAACTCTTAAAATGTGTATACATTGTTTTGTCACCCCCGGTATACAAAAATTTACCACTGGTGTTTTTACGTGGTAAATAAATTTTTAAAATAATAATTAATATACATAAAAATATATATGAGGTTTCATACCAATTGTATACGTAATTATATAATTATATCCTCTCTCTCTATATATATGTTATAGAATCTTATAATAAAATAATTTTATTTGTAAATGAACATGTTTATCTGATTATAAATATATATATTAGTTTTAGATGTCACCACCTGCATAAATATTGGTTACTTTAAATGTCACATATTTAGCTTTTCTTAGTTATTTAAATCCAGAAAATCTAAATGTTTTTTATTAAATTAATATCAAAATGCCATTAAACCATTAAAATAATGTGAATAATCCATAAAATTCATAATACAATTATTATATCAGATTATCAAGAAACTTTTGCTACCTTATGTAGAAGATAAATTGTCACACTACCCCAAATTGGTTAATAGACCAGCTATAATTCAAATTAGGTTACTAAATGTTTTAACACTTGAATTTGATTCTAACATGATCATTTTTCTATATTGTAATCAATGTATCTTCTTCAATAATTGGTTTTATTGTTACTTCCCTATTTTCCCTGCTTAAATGTATTTTGTGGCAGTATTTCTATACTAGTTTAATTATATAAAATATTTATCTCCATCTCAGTCATATTGGAGCTTATGTATAACACTTGGCATTCAGTTCTTCCCAACACCCATAAAATTGTGCATAATAATATAATAAGGAGGGTGTCTGTTGCTACCGTTAAGATTTCCTTGTCCTAGAGGCAAGAAAATATTCACATAGTTACTCACTCAAAAAAAATATATGTTCATTGACAGCCTCTGTGGTTCCAAATATTCTCTTATATCACAGGAAGCTGTTGATTGTGACAGCAGTTGCTGTCCTTACCCGTAGCGATCTAAAGCTAGCATGGAATCTGATGTTAATAATCGCAGTGTAAAGCCAGCTTCATAGAGCTGTTTGGAGGACTACATGGAATAATGCATATGAGCACTTGGTTGAGTGTCTACAAACATGAGGAGCTTAATACATGTTTATTACCATCTTTATTTTTCACATTAAGAACAAAGTACAGGGTAGGTGCTTGGGTGGAGTTGAATTATAGCTACCCAAAATAACAGCTTATAGCACTTCCCCCAGACTGAGAGCAGGGACTGGGGGAAATCTTACCACTGGCAGCAAAATGACAGGCATATTTTTCATAGTAGGAACCATGTCTGCCACCGAATCTCACATGGATACCTATCTTTGGAGTACTCAGTCATATATAAGGCTTTATTGCAAAGAAATATAGATCATATTCTTTTAGATTTGCAGGTTGTATAGTGTAGGAAGACAAGTTAGAAAAAGGGTTTTGAATGAACATCCATTAACTAATGTACAGCATCTGCACAATCTACTTTCTACTCACGCACATGCATATCTGCCTCATCCTACTTTGAAATAACAGCAGTAACATGTTTTCACCATCATAATACAACCATCTATTGTATCAGGAAAAACATACGCAGTCTACCCAGAAGTGAGGCCCAAAGCTTTGTCAGTCACTGCATCCATCTCTGGGTGATGTTCACTTCTTCTTTAGCTCAATTCAAACCTCATATTGACACATGGTAGGCTTCAGAATAAATTATAAATGTAACACCTCCAACCCATCCTAAATAAAACATGGAGGGGAGTTAGTGGAGAGAGATTAAACTTGATATAAATGTAAACTAGAACAAATAAAAAATATGGTATATATTGTAATCCTTGTTCATGCAACTGGCCACAATTTGATAGTTGGTCTTTACAACTTTCTTCCTCCACTACACATTTTTTTTGCCCTCATAAAGCACCTCACGCGATCAAGTCTCTTTTATCTGATGGGATAAACCAAACCTTCATTTCTCAGGGTTTTACTTTGCTGGACCCACCTATTAGATTTCTGGACCCATCTATTATATTTTAACACTGTAGATTATAGTATTAAAGGGTGGTTCAAAGCATTTCCCCAGGTTTCAGACATGATCCCATGATGTAGCTATACCCACTTCTCCATTAAATTTTGCACCCAAAGTTACACAGAAGCCCTGGGCTTCCTTGTTTATCCAGTGGAATGAAAAGTCCAAAAAGGTGAAGTGACGAGCTCAACTACCAATTTAGTGGACCCATTTTTATATCTTCTAGTGGATGCATTCCTCCTAAGAATTGTAAATCAGCATATCCAGCCTCACAGGCATAGATGACAAAGAAAAAAAAAAAAAAAAGAAAAAAAAAAAGAAAACAAAACACAATAAAAAAATTCCAAGTCATTAAGTGTAGCAGTGAGAGATATCTCTCTATTCCTATTTCTTTATTTCCCAGACTTACATATTCTGGCTGTAGGTGAATAAAATAAAACAAAACACATATTGTTCATTCTTGGTACAAAATATGGTATTTTGTAGAAAAAATACTAACACTGAAAACTGCAAAAATTGGTTTGAAAAAGGGCTGTTAATGTCAAGTATTTTAAGAAGAAATATAAATAATAAGATATAAATATATAATAACAAGAAATATAACAATATAATAACAATATAATAACAAGAAATATAAATAATAACAAGAAATCATTATGTCATAGATTTATTGCTTGCATTTTTGAAATTTCTTTTAGTGTTATATAGAAAAATAGTGCAATTGCAATAACTGGCATCTTTGATTTTATGATATTTGAAAAACAGAAACATCGCCAGTCCCTGTGACAGCCATGAGTACTTATGCCGCTCAGATTTCCCTTCCAAAGGAAACTTGTTAGGAGTGTAGTTGGCTGACAGAATACAGCTGGGACAATTTGGGGATCCATTTCAGTATTTCTTTGGCAGCCAGTATCCCTAAGCTTCTCTCAGACAATGCCAGCACATGGCAGGTTCACTAGGAATGGCCATTTCTGCCCAATGCGGAATTTCTCTAATGAGAAATCTTTCTCTAGGGTTTTTTAATTTAACCAAAACTTTCTCAGATTAGTACTCTGTGACTCTCTTTCAAGATAACAAGAACTATCTTTAGGCTATCAGGCTAGAGAGAAAAATTCAAGTGTTTAATCTGATCTTTGTTGAAACGTTGGGATTTACATCGGCCTTTGCCATTAAATGGCTTTTAAAATCTTATTTTTCTTATAATTTAAGTCTAGAAGCAAACAACTTTTCCAATCCCTTGAAGCACTGTTTTCTGAATTCTATCCATTCCTTTTATCCATGAAAACCATTCAATTATTATCCAAGCTTATCTTTTTCTTATATTTTCTTGCTGAATGCAGACTACAGTTGCTAAAACTACATATTTGTTCTTTCCAGTCGCTTTTCTGGAGCTTTTATGTCAATACACTCAAGATTTGCCTTCCAAATTATCACAATCAACACTTTTGTTAAATAGTTTGCCACTGAATAAAACATATTGTTCTATATTTAATCTGATAGATGCTTGTTTAATGCCCACTCTATGACTACTACCCAATACCATTTGAAGGTATGACAGCTTTTAGTAGTCAGAATGGGATAAATGCAGAAACAATCCTGGATCTCAGTAACTTAATTAATATGATAATTATTCCTTGTTTACAACAGTTTGTAATATGGCTAGTAAAGGGGGTCTCTGCCCCCTGTTCATACGTGCGCGCTGGTCCCTTCCATCCTATTACACTAACATCTTCAACCATGTAGTATTTAAAGTCAAAATACATGAGAACATGAGTATTGATGGGGCACACTCACTCTTAACTCTCCACCAGACGTGATGTTTTTTTATGGACTCAGCAAAACGCATTTTCTCTTTGTAATGGTGATGGTTCCGATGCACAACTACAGGTTTTCTCTTTCTGGAAAAATAGTTAAATATGATTTTCTAGCGTCATTTCATTTCACTTAAGCTGGGTGACAAATTCTCATGAATGGTGAGGTGAAACATGATGTGAGGTGAGACGTGATGTTGAGTCCATAAAAACAAACAAACAAACAAAAAACTCAATTGTTGCCTTCTTTTTTACTTTCATCAAGAATTTGGGAGGGGTGAAATGTCTAACTATTACATTGTTTTGCATACTTGAAACTAATTATGAAAAAAAAGAGAAGCCAACTGAGAGCCAATGGCAAACAAACAGACAAACAAAACAAAGCAAAAGGAATCTACTAAGCTAGCACTGGGGTAACTGAGGATAGAAGCTGGCTGAAGAGCAGACAGGTCATTTTGATCCTGTTATTAAGAGCATTTCATGTAGAGGGGACCTATAGGTGAGCATTTCAGGCCCATTCCAACAGATTTAACCACATAGTTATTCATTAGACATTCTGGTAACCAGTCTTATCTCCTTCCTTACAAGTATTCTACCATCCATGTAAACCATTACACACACACACACACACACACACACACACACACACACACCCCTTTGGCCATCTCTTTCCATGAAAAATGGACAGTTAAAGGGAAAGCTTAAAATTCTGCAAACTGAATATTTCCCTTCTCAACACTCAGAGTAAATCAATGGGACTCCAAAGCTACCACAGTTCCCCACTGGTGATAGCGTATTCTGGAAAGCCTTTTGTAAACCAGGCAAATTATTATTTTTTCCTTCTCAGTTGACTGGATATAAAGAACTCACATGGAGATTATAACTACGTGTAAAATCAGAAGCAGATGCATTGGGAGTGTAAGCTAACTACTTGTGGATGAAGTACTATTGATAATGTCTGAATATATGGCTAGATGGATCAGATATCATCCAGTTTATAATTGCAAGCTCAGATTATAAGGCCCCTTAGGTTTCCAGGGTGAAAGCATTTAGCTTCTACCATGGTGCAACAGCAACCAAAAATTATTCCTGTTTCACAGAAGCAGAATAGTTATGTGATGAAGGGGACACAGCCTTATTGTAAAATCCTAAGGTCATTTGCTGTTATCATACAATTGAAGCTTTCCATAGGCACCAATCAGCATTACAATCTACCAAAAAATACTTTATGTAACATTAAATCACTTGGGTCATACAAATATTCTATCCTGGACCAGCTGACGAACTTTCTCTTCTTCTGGAATGCATTCAAAATTGACAACCTCAGTTAGTCTTCGAATGGCCAAAGCTTTTCATGAGTATGCTTCCTTTTCAGTATTAGAAAGTACGAGACATAACAAGGTGTTTTAAATTAGAAAAATATATCCTAACATGCTCTACACATTTTGGTCATCAGGCATTCACTGGGGAGAAAGCCACTGAATTCCCCGGGAGTTTATTTCCCGTTTTCTAACATGCAAGGATCTTCCTATGGCATTAAAATACCTCCTAGTTCCTAACCAGTTGGTTCTACTAGCCTGACATTATCAATCCAGTGGATCAGAGTGGTATTCTCTGGAATGATCAGATGATCAATGTTCCTAAAGACTAAATTATATATAAGATTATGGAATATAGACAGTTCTGAAGCAATATAGTAAATGTGTATTGTTAACCATGCAAGATGAAAGCAAACTACTTTTCAGTTTTCTTCCAGAAAAAATGCTTTGCTAGGTTGATTGCTATATACTAGGCATCAGGGTTTTAATTGTTTCACTAACGTAGTAAAACCATGTATGGGACTACATTTTCAATCTGTTTTGCTACATAGTTAATTATTATTAATCAACACTCATCTATTATATCAATAAGCTCATCAAACAAGTTTAAGTTAGATGTAATAGCAATAACTCTCCTTGTATTCTTCAAGTCTTTAAGATGTAATTTGTAAATTTGTAAGTATGCGATTTATAATTTGACAAGGGATACAGTACCGCTTTTAATGTAAAATTTTGGTAAGATAAGACAGCAACAGTGGATTTCCCACTTTTGCACTTTCTGTAACAGGAGCAATGGATTTATGGATCAGGAGCCAGCGTGAGGTCCAGCAAATGGCTGAGTATGGCTGCTGCAACCGGATATATAGGTACCTGGAAATAAATACAAAATAAATTCTGAGATCCACTGGGCCTACTGCACGCTGGATTTGTTCCTAAACTGCATTTATTACCTAGTCCCATTAAACTTGCTCTGACTAAGAAACTGCATTAACTTTCATTGTTCTCCGTGATTGGTGTATTAGCTCACAGGACGGTTCAATAAACCTCCAAATACCAAGATATTTTCTTTTCTATGGTGCACAGCTACTCTGATAAATGGCTGCATGTCCCTTTATTGAAAGCTAGGAGGAAGATGTATATAATATATTAGTGTATAATTTCAAGACTTTTCTCAAGAATACCAGGCCTTCCTTTACTCAAGGACCTCTGAATCTATGAACTTACCTCATCTGGATAATTAGATAATTATTCATGACTCTGTTTTTATGGTAGTTCAAAGTTAGGCTTAGAAAGTTATACTTTTATCTTTGGTTCTTCAGTCTGTAGATATAAATAAAATGTAGTTGACTGCCCCTCGATTTTGGTCACAGGAATGTAATCATCAATTGCTTTCCCCAAATATCCGGTGGGTCAAATAATTTTTATTATCAGTCTAGTATTGCTGTCCATTATAGTAATAATATCAACATTATTTTTGTAGCTAAGTGCAATCTGTCTATTTTGGTTACCTGTATACCTTGGTGAAATACTACTATTTTGGTATCAGTTGCTTGGGATACAATTACCCATGATAGCATGACCTACAAAAAAGAGTTACTATGTCACTTCTCAAAGAGGCTGGAAAATCTTTCACCATTCAAAATCTCAAAATTTTTGTCAAGGACCTATTCTCAGTTAATATATGGTAAGTATTCAATGTTAATCTGCTTAAATGTTTAACTTCTTTCTAATGAATTTCTGTTAACTTTATTTACTTAGATGCCACTGATTCAAGGTTTCATTTAACTATCTAAGCAAACATTTCCAGCTGTATGAGTTAAAACAATGAATGCAGAATAACCTCTGTGACCACATCAATAAATTTACTTCAATCTAAATTGTATTCCACCTGGGGTAGCACCTTCATAATCCATTACATAAATATGCTCAAAGATTTGCCAATATAAAAAAACAAAATATTGTAATTCCTTTGGTGTACAAGTCATTTCCTTCTAAATTTGACTTTGAAACTTACCCAATGCACTATAGAGAGATATGTTTCCAGTTCTAGATCTGGAGGCAATTTAGACATAAAGAGAAACTAAAATAATTGATGCCTCTTGCAGGGTAACTGCATCAGGTTCACATCATTATAAGATGTTTAAGGTAAGGTAAGTCCCATAAGACCCAGAAGGGTCTGCTGCATGAACAAAGGAGATTCTGTGAGGTTAGCGGTACTCAGAGCCATCTGAGTCCTATAATATATTTCAACTCAAATTTTGGAGTTTCCATGATTTCTTGCAAGTTTCTTGGGGATTCTGTAAATTCAACCTATTGTGTATTTGAGTAACAAAGCCAGCATCTACATCTGATTTTTTGCTGTGTGTATTCCATGGTTATGAGAGAAAGAAAGAAACTTCTGCTTTCTATTATCTGGTATTTAGCTGAGATTTTCAAACTTTTAGTTTGACATTTCTTTCCTTTTTTTTCAGCTTCTTTCCTTCCTTCTTTCCTTCCTTCCTTCCTTCCTTCCTTCCTTCCTTCCTTCCTTCCTTCCTTCCTTCCTTCCTTTATTTTTAATAAAATTTATTTGGATGACATTGGTTAGTAAAATTATATAGGTTTAAAGTGTGCAATTCTATCATACATTATCTACATATATGTTGCATTGTGTGATAACTACCAAAGTCAATTCTCCTTCCCTCACCACATATTTAACCCCCTTTACCGTCTTCTACCACACCCCTCATTCCTTATCCTCTGGTAACCCCTAAACTGTTGTCTGTGTCTATGAGTTTTTGTTTGTTTGTCTTGTTTGTTTGTTATTTTAAGTTTTATATCCCACATATGAATGAAATCATATGTTCTCTGTCTAACTTTCTCTGTCTGACTTATTTTGCTTAGCATGACAATCTCAAGATCCATCCACGTTGTCTGAAATGGTAGTATTTCATCTTCTTATGGCTGAATAGTATTCCGTTGTATATATGTACCACATCTTCTTTATCCAATTATCTATCAAAGGACATTTTGGTTGTGTCCATGTCTTTGCCACTGTGAATAATGCTGCAATGGACATAGAGGTACATATACATTTATGGATGTTTTCAAATATTTTGGGTATATACCCAAAAGAAGAATGCTGGGTCATACAGTAATTCTAATCTTAATTTTTTTAGTAATTCTAATCTTAATTGTTTTCCATAGTGGATGTACCAATTTACATTCCCACCAGTGTATGAGGGTTCCTTTATCTCCACAACCTCTCCAACACTTGTTATTGCTTATCTTGTTGATAATAGCCATTCTAACAAGTGTGAGGTGACATCTCATTGTGGTTTTGGTTTGCGTTTCCCTAATAGCTATTAATGTTGAGCATTTTTTTATATAACTGTTGACCATTTGTATGTCTCCTTTGGAAAAGTGTCTGTTCGGGTCCTCTGCCCATTTTTGGATTGGATTGTTTGTTTTCTTTTGTTGTTGTTGAATTCTATAAGTTCTTTATATATTTTGAATATTAGACCCTTATTGAAGGTGAAAATATCTTTTCCCATTCAGTTGGTTGCCTCTTTGTTTTGTTGATGGTTTCTTTTGCTGTGCAGAAGCTTGTTAGTTTGATATAGTCCCATTCATTTATTTTTGCCTTACTTCAGTTGCCTTTCAGGTCAAATTCATAAAATCCTCTTTAAACTCAGGCCCATAAGTTTAATATCTATGCTTTCTTCTATGGAATTTATTGTTTTAGGTCTTATGCTTAGGTCTTTGATCTATTTTGAGTTAATTCTGGTGTATGGTGACAGATAGCAGTCTGGTTTCATTCTTTTGCATATGTCTTTCCAATTTTTCCAGCACCGTTTATTGAAGAGGCTTTCTTTTCTTAATGTCTTTGATTAATACAGATGCAAAAATCCCAAACAAAATACTAGCAAATCAAATACAACAATACATTTAAAAAGTTTTACATCATGATCAAGTGGGGTTCATTCCAGGGGTACAAGAATGGTGTAATATACACAAGTCGATTAATGTGATATACCACATAAACAAAATAAAATATAAAAATCATATCAATCGATGCAGAAAAACCATTTGACAAAATACAACATCCATTTATGATTAAAACACTTAATAAACTGGGTATAGAAGAAAGTGCCTTAACATAATAAAGGTCATATACAACAAATCCTCAGCTAATTTCATACTTAATGGTGAAAAATTGAAAGCTTTTCCTCTATGATAAGGAACAGGACAACGGTACCCCTCTCACCATTGTTATTCAACATGGTACTGGAGGTCCTACCCAGAGCAATCAGGCAAGAGATAGAAATAAAAGGCATCTGAATTGGGAATGAAGAAGTCAAATTGTCACTTTTTGCAAATGATGTGATTCTTTACGTAGAAAGCCCTAACAACTCCACCAAAACAACATTAGAAACAATAAACAAATACAGTAAAGTTGCAGGACACATAATCAATGTACAAAAATCCATTGCATGCCTATATACTAACAATGACATTTCAGGAAAACACATGCACACACACACACACACACACAAACACACACAAAACAAAAAACACAATTCCTTTTGCAATTGCAACAAAAGAATAAACCACCTAGGAATAAACTTAACAAAGGATGTGAAGCACCTATTCACTGACAACCACAAGACATTATTTACAAAAAAATTGAAAAGGTCAGAGGTATCCCACTCTCTTACTTTAAATTATACTACAAAGCGACAATGAACAAAACAGCATGGTATTAGCTGAAGAAAGAGACACATAGACGAATAGAATTGAGGACCCAGAAATAAATCCACAGATATATGGGCAGATAATTTTTTACAAAGGAGACAAAAACGTTTTATTTCTTTAAGACTTCCAGTGCAAATTAGAAACAATCTGTTAACACTGAATCTTTATATTTCTCGTCTTTCACAGTAGTCTATCAAAATAAGTACAGTATTTATCAAAACCCTACTTTTAATAAATGCTTCCTTTCAGTTAATATTTTAATTGTTTCACCACAGTATGCCATAGATTATCAGTGTATCATCATCAAAAGCTAAGTGGATCATCACTAAGTTAAAACTCAGGTAAGATAATAATTAATAATCAGGTAAGATATTAATTCCTAGATTCTCATTTTTTTATGCATATGTTACCCTGATATCTCCTCTGATAATACTTCTATCAGTCAAGTTTTTGTAGTTTAAGGCAACATAATCCCCAACTCGACTCCAAGTAGTTTATGAAGAAAGAAGGTTAAAAGAAAGAAATTGGTTAGATTACAAAATACTTGAATGGATCAGAGAATCTTCTTTGCTATCACACAGAAGGAATCAGTGTAGTAATCATAAATGTGCTACCATAATACATGATATTCTTAAGGGATTGTTGTTACAGTTGTTCATCCTTCAGCACCTATAGTATTTTACTGGATCTAAAACAAGTTTACACCATCATGCTTGACAGAATAAATAACTTCATATGTCATCATTGTCTTTCATTGCTGACTTCTTACAAATTTCTCATAGGGAAGCTTTTCCTTAGTGGACTCAGATAATCTGCAGAGTCCAAGCTGCAAGAGTGTCTGGGAAACATAATTTTTAGCATTTTTTTCTTTATAATAGAGAAAGAGGCAAGCTCAAAAGGGGTTTAAATAAGTTGTGATTGAGCCAAATTTTAAGATTTAACATAGTTGGAGAAGAGCATCTAAAACAGGAGAGTTGGAGGTGAAAGAGGGTGCATGCTATCTAAAAGTACAGCACAACTCAAGATGCTTAATTAAAAAAAAAAAAAAAACTCAGTCAAATGGTTGAGGAAATGCTTTATATTAATCTTGGAGATTTGCAAGGCATATGAATTACACTGGGAAAACCTTCACTTAAGAATATCTCTTTGACTATCTTTTTTTTTCTTTGACTATCTTTTAACCCAAGATTTTTCAAGTATATTTATCCAGATTAAACTTGTTTTGTGTAATACCTATTAACATGCTACCCAATAGCATCTGTGGAACATGTTTTAGGAAACCTGACACTAGATTAAAGGCATAAGAAGAATGGAGGTGGACAAAGAGAAGGCTGGAGATGCCTGTTGTCTTGTTAAAGGAATTGGAACTTTATATCAATAAAGGGAGTATCATCAAAAATTTTTAAGCAGCGGCACGGCACAATAAAAGTTAATTTATACCACAGGCACTTGTGTAAAGCAAGTAGGCCAGTTAAGAGGTTGTTACATTAGTTTAAAAAAGAAACTATGAGATTGAAACATTACATATTAATATCTGTAGAAATTCCTGCAAAGACATTATGAAAATAAAACAAGTTTAAATTGCCCAGTTGCAGCTCATATGAGGGTGAAGGGTAGCTTGCATTTCACTCTTCACCCCCACCTTTCACTTGTCCCTATTTCCCTGCCTATCTTTTGAGGAAGTTCTAACTTAGCCCTTGATCATGCCAGGAAAGAAGGCAAAAATCAAAATTTCCCTGAATGCTATGGCGTAGCAGAAGCCGTAGGGTACATGTATCAAGAATTTAGGTTCTGATGGCCAAAGCCAGGGAAACAAAGTCAAAGTTGTCTCAGATATAGATTAGAAGACGAGACTAAGGGAGATGCTAAAATTAACAGCAGTGCTAAAATGGAAACAGTGCTAAAATGAAACGGATGTAAGAGTGAAGTGTCCCTAAGTAATAATGTTGATGTGAATTATAATTTTATCTGGATTATATTTGGAACTTGGCCTTTTAGTGTTTAGGCTGAGTAAAAATGCAGAATTTATGCATTACCATATAATGACAGGGTCAGGAGAGACAAAGAGACCCCAACAAATTTAGTGTTATAAACACTTAAGCCAGTGATGGTTGGAAGGGGTAAAAGAAGGCACCCAATGGATAATAACATCAGGCATACATTATCTTGTATGATAAAATACTTTTAAGTATGTACATTATGTCCGTACCTTAATCTTCTTGTTATTAAAGATTGCTCAGAGAAAAGTATAATTTGTTGCAGTTTGAAGATTTTTGTTATTATTATGAAAATTATCTAGTTTTCAGTAAAATTAGTATCAGTGGTCCAAAACTTTAATATATATTGCTGAAATAGCCCAAGTAAGGAGCTTATATATTTCTATTCTCATTTAATAATGCTTTTTAAAGATTTAGCTCCCAGCAGGGAAAACATTTTAATTTGGTAGCAAAAAGTGATATTGAACATCTAGCTCATAGTTGCATATTTTTCCCTTGAAAGTTGATAGATTTGAGATGAATGGATAAAATGTGAAACCCTCAAGTAAATGTTTTATATATAAGTTGGGAAAATGTGTTGAATTGTATTAAATAATTGATGAAAACTAAAACATCTATTAGCAACATATAATTTGTAATTCTGACTGTACTCATATCATATCCTGGCTCTTTTTCTTATAAAATCCTTTGGGAAAAAAACCAAAGTTAACTACTTTGTTTAGTTATACAATCCTCTATCAAAATGAATACTTATTGTCTTAACAAGGTAATGCATGAAATATACATATTTTAACATTTTAAATGTAAAAATTACTTTGGTGTATTTTTGGTGGGTGAAGAAGTGGTCCATCACAAATTACAATATCCTGGCTATTTCAATAGCAAATACTTAGGTACATTTTGTTCTTAGAGATGAGAAATGAAACAAGAATCTTTTAGTATATATATATTTGTTTTTAAAGATATTCTAGTCAAATAATATAGTTAGAGTACACACATAGGCTAGCAATAGACTTCTCTGATTAACTGAAATATTACTAAAATAATTTTATTGGTATCAGTTCAGTACAATGTTTAAAAACACAGATCAGCTTTTTCTCAATAATAACTTGACCACTAATAGAATCAGAATGTACCCAGGTGTGTTTTAAATTTTGTTTCCCAGACTTAGTCAAAGAATAACCTTTAGGTACAAAGTAAAAATTGTCAGTTAATTGTTAATTATCAAGACATCTTGGGAAAATAGTAGTTCTAGAGATACCTGTGTCAAACGTCTTCTAAAAATTTATAGACTAATGATCTTATTTGCATTATTGAAATAGATTTTATAATGGATATATATTTGGATGTAAAATTAAACATGATGTTTTATAACAGGTAAAGCACAGACTTATATTTGTAACCATTTAGCATCTCTACTTTGAAATCCAATTGTGAATTAAAAACAACAAAAACAAAAACAAAAATAGATCAGAACTCAGTGTTCCTGAGATATCCCATTTAAATTACTTCTTTCACAATTTTGTAATCATAGTAAATGGACACCACATGTTTCATGTGGCTCGATAAAATCTCAATTTTCCTTAATGCTTTCTTTCCTCTCATAACCCACATCTGATCCATCATCAAATATTATCAGGACTATTTTCAAAACCGTCTATAATCTGTCCACTTTTCCTGCCTCAAATTCCATCTGTCTCCTTAATTTACTGCTGAAGCCTCTTAACTGTTCTCCTGACATCTGCCTTTGGTCCCTTTGGTCATTTTCAACAGAATAGCTTCACGTTTTCCTCTGACTGCAACAGTGTAGCTGGTATCATACAAACCTCTTGAGAAAACTATTAAAGTTAGATAAGGATTTTTTTAAACAGCTTTTTTACTGCATTGGGAGTCAATAGCAAAGACAGTATGATCCTGTAGAGAAGAGAGGTGCACTGAAAACAGAATTAGGATAACAATTCCATATATAATAGCACCAAAAGAAATAAAATACCTGGAAATAAACTCAACCAAGAAGGTTGACATAGACTGAATTTTTATGTTTGTCCCACTCAAAAAATTCATATGCTGAAAACTAGCCCCCAATGTGATGTTATTAGGACCTTTGGAGGGTGATAAGGTCATGAGGATGGAGCCCTCATGAATGTAATTAATGCCCTTATAAAAGAGGTCCACTTATAAAAGTTTTAATGGTCTTTCTGAGGTTTGAATTTGGCTAGGCTATTATTTACTAAAGCACTGACCTCAGTGTTGTGAAGGTGTTTTGTAAATCTGATTAGAGTTTATAATCAGTTGACATTAAGTAAGGGAGATTATCCTAGATAACCTGGGTGGGCCTCATTTAATCAGTTGAAAGACCTTAAAAATAGGGTTAAGGCTTCCCTAAGAGAAGTATAAATCCAGCCTGTGGACAGCAGCTTCAGTCCATACCCATGAGTTTCAGTCTACCCTTCCTGATGGCCTGACTTAGGGATTTTGGACATTCCTAAACCAAGTCTCATAATCACATAAGCCAAATCCTTGTAATAAAGCTCTTGATATCTATCTCCTTACTGGTTCTGCTTCTCTGGTTGAACTCTGGCTGATAACAATTATCAAACACAAGGTGTTCAACTTCCAACCAAAACTTGTGAAATACACAGGAATCAAGGGGAAATAAAACTCCAACATACTGTCAAGAGAGAAATGAAGAGATTAGGCCCAGAAATAACCCAACTGTTAGAATTAACAGACAGGGAAATTAAAATAATTATGATTCATATATTAATATCTCTAGTGGTAAAGATATGATATGTGAACAGATGGGAAATTTGGACAAAGACATGTAATAGATAATAAAGAATCAAAAAGAAATATTAAAAGTGAAAAATATGCTAACTGAGATCAAGGATATCTTTAACAGTTTATAAGCAGACTCAACACAGATGAAGAAAGAATCAGTAAATCAGAGGATAGGTCAATAGCAATTACCCAAACTGAAATAGAAAGAAAAAGGTTGAAAAACAGAAACAAAATAGAATCAGTAATCCAGGTGTTGTGGGACAACATCAGGAGACATCATGGATGTATAAGTAACTAAAATCTAGGAGGATAAGAGAGAGACAACAGGACAAAATAAATATTTGAAGTGTAATAATTCCTCACTTCTCAGATTAATGTCAGACACACAAATCATATTTAACCTGCTGTAAACCAAAGATAATAAGAATACTTTGAAGATACTCACACATACCTTACATTCAGTGGAAAACAAAATAAGGTTTATAGCACAGCCTTTTAAAAAATGAAGTCAGAAGACAATGGAGTGATACCTTTAAAGTATGAAAACTGAAAAACAAAAGTATGTATGAGGTCAGACAATTAAGTTCGCGAACTCATCCTAGAAAAAGTGCTACAGTGTACATACCTAATTGCTGAATATCACTATGGTCACCTTCAAAGTACTCCCCTTGGGAAGCTATGCACTGATGCCAGCGCCTAGTCCACACACTTCAAGGGAAGTTTGGAACTCTTTTTCTCAAACGGCCATCAGAACTGTCGTCATATTACCCTTGATGTCCTGAATGTCATCCAAATGTCTTCCTTTCAATATTTTCTTTATCGTCAGGTAAAGAAAGAAGTCAATGGGGGTCAGATCAGGTGAGTAGGGAGGGTGTTCCAATAGTTAGTTATTTGTTGACTGGCTAAAAACTCCCTCACAGACAGTGCCCTATCAGCTGGTACATTGTTGTGATGCAAGAGCCATGAATTGTTGGTGAAAAGTTCAGGTCGTTTTCGTCTAACTTCTTCACGCAGCCTTTTCAGCACTTCCAAACAGTAAACTTGGTTAACTATTTGTCCAGTTGGTACAAATTCATAATGAATAATCCCTCTGATATCAAAATAAAATAAATGTTTGCAACAGCATTGCAACAAATTCACGAACTTAATTGTCAGACTTGAGAAATAAATAATTAAATTTTTCAGACAAAAAAATAAAACTAATTCCCAACAGAAAACAAGAATTATTAAATAAAATTCTATATTATATAAAACTATTGGGTCAATGTATTAAATAGAACTGTCAAGTGTTTGAATTCTTACTTTATGTTTATAGGCAAATCTACATGGAACGTCAAATTATAATTAGAAGGCTAGTTCGTGATTATGACATAAGACTATAAGAAGTTAAGTCAATAAAATTCTCAATGCCATCAGTACATCATGATTAATCTCGTTTTAATCATGTTTTAATGCTATCAATACATCAATGACAGCTTACTGTGTTTGCTGCCTGAAAAGTCAGTGTTGCTAACTGAAGAGGGAAGTCACACATTTATTTTTCCGAGAGACTTGCTTTTGTTGAGAACTTAGAACACACGTATTTCAAAAGCTCTTGTTTCAAGTCTTCTCTACCTCAGAGAGGCTCTTTTTTTCCTCTCTACCTTTTATCTTTTTAAAATTCTTTCCTCACTGATCCACCACCTTTTTAACTTATACATTCTTTCTTTTAATATATTATCACATGCAGTCTTTTCACCACAAATACTTCTTGATTTAAGAACCACTCTATGCTTCTTTAACATAACTTTGAATTTCTCTACTCTATGCCTTGTTTTGATTTTACAGCTTTACTCTAAAAGAGAAATTTAATTTCCCTTACTCATCAAGATTATGTGGCTTTAACACATTCCTTAAAGAAGATACTTCTAATGATTTTAAATTTGCCTATCTACTACCTGATTAAGAATATTACTCACCATTTTTTTAAGCTTACTTGAATAAAAGCACATGCACTTTCTATGTTCTTAAAAGATCTACACAATCTGTGTAATATACATTATCTCGTTACCCATTATTTCTCTGATCTCATATTTAGTCATTTTTAATTAGCACATTACTTGCTCTATCAAAGTTGCCTTCATCATCATTCTCCAAACTCATCAACTATTTATCCACATATCACCAACTTTTGTTATTTCATCTTCCTGCTATGCTGTTCTCTCCAAAAATCTGCATAGCTTGTTCCTTCACGTTTTTTCCTCCTCACTTGTTTCTCTTTCATCTGAACAAATGTCATTTATCATAGAGGCCCTCTCTGAATAATACCTCCATTCTTCTTTTCTTGGCTTAAACTTATCAACTGACAACTTTTGATTTTTATGTAAGCATCATGAGAGGGGAGACTCCATTTGTTTCACAGTTGTATCCCCAGCAAGTAGAAAAATTCTGGCACAAAACTGGCTTCAGTAAATATTTGTAAAAGAATGAATGAATGAATGAATGAACATCCGACACTATATTAAATCTTTTTCCATGCTTTTATTTCACTGAATTCATATATCAACTAATGTTTTAGATGAGAAAGGAGAAGCTCAAAAAGGTTAAAATAACTTCTCTGCTAATCTGCCAGGAGTAATCAGTTATGATGTAAAAAGACTATCTTCCCTGACATGTCATACTTGGTGAGCTTTAAAAAAATGAGGAAGTAAGGTAACGATCAAGAGGAATATTGGAACAAAATATATAATTCACAGCAGGCTGACCCAGATGAAATTTCCAGGGTTGTTACGTTGAAGATAAAATGGAGAGTAGAGAATTGGAATTCTGGACTGGAAAATAATTAGAAAACTGGTATCACATAATGGTGGCAGAGAAAGATGAAAAAGAGGTGGCGATAAAAAAAAAAAAGAGCATAGTTTCTTATTAATGAGAATTTGCCTTCCATAGGAGAACTAACTATCTTATGAGCTTGCTGTCTAGAGAAATTTCAGAAGAAGAATGGATGTCTTTGTTAAGTTTATTCTGAAAGGCATTCCTACATTGCTGTGGTGTTTGGAGTTATTATTTGAAATAAGAACTAACCTGTGATATTTGTTGATTAATATTTCTAGTCTTCAGAAAAGATAGTGTTCACATACCTTCTTTTTTCTTTTCCAGGGTGTGTAACCTCAAATCTAGTAAGCATCTAACACATGCTAACTTATGACAATGATGAGATGAATCACTGGACACCTGGCTTTCCTTCTGAATCAGAATTTTCATTTTATCCAATTCCACCTCTAAAAAAAAAAAAAAAAAATCAGGTGTTACGCAGGCTAATAGCCCCTGAGTCAGAAGTCAAATTTCTCTAATTCTTCTACCTTGAAGCTGGTGAGTTTACTTAAATGATGAAGCCTACAAGGAGGATAAAGTATACTGTCTTGATCATCTCAGAGCAGTGCGATGAATGTTCATGAATGTAAACATAGTTTGAAATGAAATTCTATTCAGGAATAAGGAATTTGCATTCAACAGATAACAAGTTTCCTTTACTCTGAATAGATGCTTTAATTTCTGGATGTCCCTATTATTGTTATTTGTTTTTTAAATATCATATTTCCACAACTTGTCTTGCAGATTAAAATGAATTCCAAATGTTGTGCAGCGTAGGTCTCATATGGCTTTTCTCAGAATATTAAATTGTTTATCTTCCACATTTCCCGTCATATAAACTAAATCTTCATGGGGAAATGTTAGGGGATTAAAAGAGGAAAGTGAAGGAATTTTAAAAGAATATTCCATAAATGTCATATTTTCTTTTCAGATTTTCTAGGAATTGCATAGATAAACATATCTATCCCTTTACTATGCCAATCCAGTAAAATACATTTCTGAATAATAAGACAAATATACCTGCATGTGAATTTTGGGGCTTTCTATAAGCTAAAGTCACAGCTAGTTATTAAGCTTTAGTATTGCTAACTGATAGAGACGTTTTTTGAATTTTGATCTTTGCACTATAAAGGAAATCCTCAAGTTCAAGTTTATTGTCCCAAGTACTAACTTTTGGGCTTAATACAAAACTTGATCAAGACTATATCTACCAAGTATGTACATATTAGGATAAATATTTTCCTTTTGTTTTATATATCCCAAGACTAAAAATGAATCAACTAAAAGTATGTTAGCACTTTTAATGTATGATACTCATAATTTAGTGCTTCCAATGCTATCAAGAATTCTATAATATATATGTTAACAAGTTGATTATTCCAGGCTATATATTTATATCCTGAACTTGAGTACACATTGAATGACTTGAAGTGAAGGCCATATAGTCTTTCTTTAATTTCTTTCTAAAATCATAACAGTCTTGCGGTATAATTCCTAATGTGAAATTAGAAGTTAGTACTACTTATTAACACATAGTGGTTTAACAGATCTTAAGGCTGTATTATGAAAGCAAATGGGCAAGTTCCTTAATACCACATAGGGGTTGCAACATAAAATCATGCCTGGGGAATGTGAGGAATTTTATTAAAAACAAAACAAAACTAAACTAAACTAAAAAAACTAAACTAGAAAATATTGTAGTTTGAAACCTAAGAAGTATGTACTGTGGGAAATGCTCCAGCGATCTTCTAGCCATGTGTTAATTTTGTCTTTATGTCTAAATTCATCATTAATTATGTTGTAATAACTTAAAACAATTTTCTTTCCTGAATGAAAGGGAAGAGGGTGTGAAAAGAACTCCTCCCTAAAAAAATAGGATGGAATGTATTACTGAGAAAATAGGGCAGAAAAAAATAATAATGTAAAGAAGGAGGCAATAAAAAGCAAAAGAAAAAAATATTACAGTGGCATAAAAAAGAAAAACAGTGGAATCATTTTGCAAAGATGCTTTTATTTCAAAAGAGGGTAAATTCTGATATTCTGAAAATTGATGAAGATTCCATATATTTAACAAAGTTAATTCAACAGTGTGATGAATATAAAAAACATGTATTCAAAATCATGACATTATGCTCCATGCCCTTAATCAACACACTCATTGATTTACTTTATTAAGCTGATTTAAACTGGAAAGAAACATTCCTCAAGCCGAAACCTTAGTAGAAAACCAAAAGGAGGTCTAGGTCAGTCTTGCACTCTTAAATTTGAAATTCATAAATTTAGCAGAATAGTAAGAAAAACAGGAATAAGTTGATAGCTATTTTAGTAAACAAGATCTACTTTCTGGACCACGCATGACTCACCATCATGAAATAACGGGCTCCAAGCTAGGGGCGTAGGGCATCACACAACATTTAGTATGTTGTCTGTTAATGCTTTGTAAATGTCTTTCAGATCTTGTGAAAAGATTGTTAACGTGATAAAGAGCAAATGTCACTTTAGTAAGACGAACTAAATAGAGTTGGAGCAGGTCAAATGTGACAAAGTGTAAATGAAATGCTGAAGATGGGGAGAATAAAAAGCAGCAAGAAGAAGGCATGAATGAAAGGCTTGTAAGTGTCTGCGGTACTGGGCAGTAGAGGCTAGGTATCATTGGTTTGTCCTAACTCAAATTACCCTCACACCTACTCTTAGATCTGTGCTCCATTTTTCCTCTGTCTCTTATATCTTAATGAAAAATTGGTTCCTTTTCTCCAAGAGAAATTCCACTCTTATAAGTCTGTTTCATCTTGCCATCTCTACTATTTCATCATGCTTAAGCCATTTTCCTATAATCCTAACTTATTTTCCTCAGCATGTCCAAGTTTTTGCCAGTATATTAAAAAAAAAAAAAATCAAACAACCAAGTTAATCTCTTTCTAATTAGTATTCCATTTGTCTACTTCCATCTCCAGCCAACATTTTTAAAACCGATTCCTTCACTCATTGTCTTCAAATTTTCTCTCCACCTTCTCTTTTTAAAAAGCTTTAAAATTTAGCTTCTTTACCTACCACACCAGTGAAAATGCTGTGGTAAAGTACCAATCATAAATATCTTATACTTTTTAAAAATAGAACATTGTTAATCCTTATTTTATTTGGATTAAATATTTGATCTTTCTTCAGGTTTTACCTGATAATAATTCCCTTTAAGGAGCCTTTCCCTGTGGTTCTCATGAGATAATGATTTTCAGGTTCTACTGTTTTTGTTGTTTTTCTTGGACCCTGACATGGTCTTCTCTTTTTCTGAAAATTCTGTGAAGATCGATGTTCCCTGGGGTTAAGATCATGAAAATCATCTCAATTTCCACTTTCTCATTGGGATTTTCATTAATTGCCATGACTCTCAATAAAGGACAATGGCGTTCATGTTCATATTTACTTTGAAAATTTTAGATTCACTTCTCTGATTTGTTCAGAATAGCCATGATACAAAATGAATAAATTAAAGACTAAATTAAGAACTAAGGTTATTTTCTTGCCTTGACTATTAATATTTTGCATATTCTTGGTCATGATAGAGTAAAACTGAGAATTTTTTATTTATACTTGTTTTATATATGGAATAGATGATATTTAAACAAATTTCTCATCACTGATTTTCTTTTATATTTAGAGAGGTACATTCTTAAAACGATCATTCCTTGCTCAGTGCAATGGAAGCTGGATGGATTGTACTGTTGAAGAGAAAGAACAGAGCTTTTCTTTACTCCTGTAGGTTCTTTGGCTGGTCTAAGAATTAAATTGACATGAGACAGATTAACAGGAGAAAATAACCAAATTTAGTTACATACATGCCTATGGGGATCCCATAAGAGTGTGGGGCCCAATGACAATTCAATCAGTTAAAACTTAGATACCATCTTGAGCTAAAAAGGGGGTAGTGGTTTGGGACTTCAAAGGAACAATTCACATAGACATGTAAAAGCAAATGTTTAATAAATAAATGTTTACCATACAGGAAAACCCTGCAGAGACAACAGGATACAAAGAGGATTTTGATCAAATGGGCCTTGCTAGGTCCCTTCCTGGCTACCACACCTAATATATATATATAGTTAGCGCTGGTAATACGAGGTCTGATAATTAAGTTCTCAAAGTCATCCTAGAAAAAGTGCTACATACCTCATTGCTGACTATTACTACGGTCACCTTCGAAGTACTCCCTTTGGTAAGCTATGCACCCATGCCAGCACCTAATCCACCCTTCAAAGCAATTCTGGAACTCTTTATCTGGAATGGCCATCAAAGCTGTCATCATATTACCCTTGATGTCCTGAATGTCATCCAAATGTCTTCCTTTCAGTATTTCCTTTATCTTCTGGTAAAGGAAGAACTCATTGGAGGCCAGATCAGATGAGTAGGGAGGGTGTTCCAATACAGTTATTTGTTTACTGGCTAAAAACTCCCTTGCAGGCAGTGCCGTGTGAGCTGCTGCATTATCGTGATGCAAAAGCCATGAATTGTTGGCAAAAAGTTCAGGTTGCCTAACATTTTCATGCAGCCTTTTCAGCACTTCCAAATAGTAAACTTGGTTAACTGTTTGTCCAGTTGGTACAAATTCATAATGAATAATCCTTCTGATATCAAAAGAGGTTAGCAACATCGTTGCAACAAGTTCACGGATTTAATTGTTAGACTTCCTAGCTTTCTTTTCTGGCATAGGTCCCGTATCTAAATTCTTTTAGGCAGTTAGGGGGAAAGGCAAAGATTTTTCCTGAATCTTTGGTTTCTTAAAAATAAAATAATCCTCATGACTGAGAGGCACATTTTAGGGTGGCAAATTTTACTTTGCTACAGTAGCCAAGTATCAATTCAAATGTGTAAGTTTGTTGTCTTTCACAGTCTACGTGAAATATTGCATTTTATTTTATGTTGTCATTTTAAATAGAAACCCCTGCAGTGGAGTCTAGGAGTTTGAGCATTGGACTCACTGACCTCCTCAATTTCATCCCAACTACATTTGTGTTTGGGGATTGGAGAAATATAGCTTGTTTTCTTTTTTTCAAATAGTATATTAAATAGAACAAGTTGTAGTACTGATATAATATTCAAAGCTACAGGAAATTGAAACTTATAAACCTACAAATTTATACTATATAACAGGTTAGATTTCTACCTTTAACAATGAATTATCATGTAATTTCACATATTTATTGCTTTTTTTTTTTTTTTTAAAGAAGGAAATTTTCATTTTCTTCCTTCAGTCTATTTTTTTTTGTAGCTGGCTTTGTTCAAAGACATCAAACTGAAAAACGTCAAAAATGGCCTGGGAGCTGAGCTGTTCTCACTAACAAACTGCTTTCTTGTGATTCTTATGCAGAGAAAAAGCTGGACTTTTGGAATTGAAGTTCGGCTTAGCTTTCCCTAGCAATATATGTATTTTTTTTTCTTTCTAATTTGTTTGACATCTCCAAATAAAAGCTGGAAAAATTGACTTTCCAAGGAAACCTGAAATATCTAGTGAGCTTTGGTCATGGAGTTTAAAACAAGAATAGGACAAATTCTGATGTATTTGTTTTGATCTATCAAAGAGCTTTGACCTGGGATAAGACATGATTGCATTTTTAAACTCTTTTTAAATTATTTAGGTCCAAGAAACATGAGAATTGTCTTTTAATCATTTTGTTTAGAGATTCCATTGACTTGTATGGATATTACATCTCATTCCCTACTAAAAAGGATGAGAATTTAGTTTCATTAACTCTTGCCTTTAATTACAAGATTGCATAACTTATTTGAAAGAATAAAATATAAATGGTAAATTATACAATTCAAAAGCTTTGGGATTTATTTTTAGAAAAACCAACTCTGAAAAATCTTGCTCTGCTTTCATGGTTCAATTTTATCAGCCTAGTGTGCAAAATAAAGAGTAAATCTCAGGGTTACAGCTTTTCCGCTTACATATGTGTTGACAGATTGTGCTTATCAAAGTCTAGAGGTTCCAGAAAGGTGGCATGGCAATCATCATTGGCTCAGCCATAGCTGCCTTCAGCACAAGAGTGGTTTTAACAAAAATGCAAATTGACCTTAAGCTGCCCTTGAAAGTTGTGAGCTAAGGTATGGCAAGCATATGCTCCTAGTCCTCAAACCAAATCTGCTAAACAGGTAGGAATTGTTGCTCAGTAAAATTGTTAACAATGTATTCTTTACCAATTAAATAGATGGAATGAGTTTATATACTGAATGCATTTACTATTGAAAATGCTTTACCTACAAAGTGATTGCAATTGTAAACAAGCAAATAGAAAAAATATGGTCTTTTTTGTATGTGAGGCAAAAGTGATTTCTTAGAACATAACTCTTAACTTGAATATCAGTATTAGTACAAAGCTACTTACTTAAGGTGTATAAAAGAAAAAGTACTCTCCATTTTAAAATACTTGCTTCAGCAGACTGTATTTCCAATTTATCTGAGACGACTGTACATTTTGCTGAGCTAACATGGATAACAAAGAAAATCGTCAATGCTCAAATACATTGTCAGTGTTTCCATGGAGACCAAAGAAATCATAACCCTTGAGTTCAAACAATTTGAGAAAGGCTAAATACCACACCACACATAAGGTAAAGAGTGAATGGAAAAAAATTGAATAAGTTATGGAAATGCAGTTTTACATATTCCTTGCTTAATATGCAAAAACTGAATTAGTTACTCCCCTTAAATTCCATCAAAAAGCTGAAGTTATGTGATGTGATGTAGTGAGCAGTGAATATCCTGACTCTGAAGTCAGAACACTTGTTTTAGGCATGACACTCCTTTAACACTTGCTTGACTTAAGGCAAGTAGCATAATTCAGTTATTAATTCCATTCAAGAAGATTGAAAGAGGGATAATCAATCAGAATAGAGATGAGCAGTTGAAGGGTCAAAGTTCTAAATTCAGCAGATAATTTCAACTCTCTTGCCTACATTCTTTTTTTTTTTTTTTTTTCTTTTTTGGCCTCTAGATGGTGCCTTTTCAACTTGCTAATATCATGCATTTCCTTGCCTTCTGGTCATTGACAATCTGCATCTCTTTGTCTTAGAACTAGTTCTACTTCCATACGGTAGAGTATATTAGTGTGTTGGTGTTCTCCACTTTTCCTCTTTTGAGGTTGGTGAGAATTATATAAACAAGAAACTTAAAAGAACATTATTTAAAAAAGGGATACAAGAACTATCTATGAGAGAATCTATCATTAGAAAAATTCTATTATCAATTCCTTGAATAGAAAGTCAGGCCCAAGAATATGAATATCTGGAGGGAAGACAGAAAGAGAGAGAGAGAGGGACAGAGGGAGAGAGAGGGAGAGAGGGAGAGAGAGGGAGAGAGAAAGAGGGAGATTTGATTTTCCATTTGAAATGGAGAAAGTGCTTATCAAAGGAGAAGAGAAGACAGTAGATAGTGAAAGAGGTTACTTAGTCACAACATACTTAAAAAGAGTAATCTTTCCTGTTCAGTATGACACTGTTTACATTTTTATGATTAAATCCCTATCAAAATCACCCCAACTCAATCTTTATAAAATCTCCTATACTTGAATATACTCCCAAATGCTGTGTGTGTGTGTGTGTGTGTGTGTGTGTGTGTGTGTGTGTGTGTATGGGGGGGACTGGTTGTCTTGTTACTAGTAAATAATTAATTTCTTCATTTGCAAACATTTATTGTCTTCTAGGTATTGTGTTGGGTGCTGGAGACACAGTCATCTTAGGAAGAGGTGTGTAGGAGTTTATTAGCCAATTGGGCAAGCAGCTAAGATGACCATAGTAAGTGATATAACTGAGATATACATGGGTAATATAGAAATATGAGGGAGGAGTATGTATATCACACATCTGATTAAGGAAGGTGTCTTAGAAGATGATTCTAGAACCTTACTTTTAAAGGATGGATTTCTATGTCTTTATCTATAAAATAAGGAATGTAGTAACCACCCAAACCACTTCACAAGAATGTTCTATGAATCAAGTGTGATTATAAAAGTTCCTGTATAGAGCATATAAAATGTATTATATATGTGGATTGAGGTTTGCAAAACAAAGTGTTTACTTGTAGGGACAGGACTATGGCCGCACGTGTGTGAGACTGATAAGAGTAAAGTGAAAGCAAACATGTTTATGTGTAGACCATATACATGAAAGTAAACAGGTTTATGTTTATGTTTGAAACTGAGCATAACAAAATTGAGTGGTATACACATTACCAAAACAACTCTTGGCAAACAACTTCTGGTTATCACTTAAGAAGTAAACAAGTCCAAGGAAAAGAGGATAAAAACAGAACTCCAGAGCACTGCTGTGAGGGATCCCACTGAGCGCTCCAGCTAAGACCCTCTGTGAGGCTCTGAGCGTGACACTCCGGAATGATCCTCCCAGGTGTTCATCTGGGCGATCCGACAGAGTTCTCTGTGAGGTGCAAGCGGCGATACTCGGGGGACTCTCTGAAATTCTTCCACGCAAGACCAGCTTGCCTGAGACCCATCGTGGGCCCAGTCACCTCTCCCGGAACAGGGACCTTCTCCACCTCAATTGACTTTGGGACTTGGTTTGTTATTAAATTCTATTCTATTCTGTAAAACCTTCTGTGCTTACCAGATCATTGGTCTCTGGAGGGACATTGGCTCCCAAATAAAGCTGTGTTACTCACTCTACCTGAACCTGTGTGTCAGGACTTTGTTCCCCACTGGCATCACGAGTACCACACAGAGATGTAGGCCCCTGCTGAGGGGTTAATGTCCCCTTGACTTTCAGGAAGAGACTGAAATGTGGGGACGGCCTTCCAGGCACTCACAACAGTTCCACACAACTAGGAAAGCACTATATATATGCAACATTATGATTACAGGAATACTTCAGAGATGTTGCAGGTTCCATTCCAGACCACTGCAATAAAATAAATATCACAATAAACCGATTCACACAATTTTTTTTAGTTTCCAAGTGCAAATAAACGTTATGTTTATACTATATGGTATTCTATTAAGTGTGAATAGCATTATGTCAAAAAACAATGTACACACCTGAATTAAAGAAAAAAGACTTTGTTGCTAAAAAATGTTAACCATCATCTGAGCCTTCAGCCAGTTGTATTCTTTTTGCTGGTGGATGGTTTTGCCTCCATGTTGATGGCTGCTAACTGATGAGGTGATTGTTGCTGAAGGTTGGGGTGGCTGTGGCAATTTCTTAAAATAAGTGTGGGGACAGAGCCAGGAGTGCAGTTTCCAGGCTCTCAACCTCACACTGAAAGGTGATGGCTCAGGTAGTAAATGGCCATCAACTGTGACTAGTTGGCCATCAGCTGTGGCTAGTTGGCCGTCAGCTGTAACGAATGAGCCATTAGCCACTGATATAACTGCTGTGGCTAAGCTAGCAAGCGTGGATTGCAGTTAGCAAGTGGGGTCGGTTGGCAGAGAAGCAGATGATGGATTTCGGATTGTGTGACTCCTACTTTCTGTATCTCCAACCCAGCTGCCAGCAAGAAAATAGTGGTATGAACCCCCTATCTATGGCTCCGTTGGTGTTCATTTTTGGCCTCACCATGTCCTGCGTTCTGGTGTGCGGAGCAGGACAAGAGTCCCTGCATGACAGGACTGTTAGATTGAACTATTTGAAATTGCTGTTTTGGTTCACTAAAAGCAATTGAATGTTAGCAATTTCTTATGCTTCAATGTAGTATGTACATTGGATATATAACACAAGTCTAACCTTTCTGAAATTGACTGTTATATTGCACTTAATCCACACCTATAATTGCATTACACTAATGACTCATACTGACTATAGCATTGTTAATATGATTGTTACAAAGTCTGGTTCAAAAATTTCCTCAATGCCAGTTTGCAAAACCTTTGGCACTCTTCTGTCTTTCTTGTCCTCTCCATTTAGTTTTGCAATGATATGAACCAGTTTCTTAGAAGATGTATTAAAGGATTTTAAATTAACATACTAAAACAAATCACTTGTTCTCTGTTAATATAAATCACTCGCTTTTGGTATTTAGCTGATTGCCACAGGTGACTTCTGGGACTTGACTGCTTTCTAGTCTTTATAGCTGGACGTTGGATAAATAGTTGCATGGGGACTTTTTATGTTCATATTTTCCAAATATTCAACAAGTAATGAGAACTCAGATAGAAAACTTTATAACTGAGACTCAAGAATGTTCTCTCCTATCAAAGAGGACTAATTATTCTTTTTCAATTCTTCACAGTCAAGTGTTGAGATCTGTCTTAACCATCGTCATGATTTTTAGTCAGAAATATTTTAGTTTTTGTTATCAATTTAATGTTCGTTTTGTTTAAAAAGCAGAATTTGGGTGGGATTTCTGTGTTATAGGGACTAGGGCTATTCTAAGCAATACTCTAGCTCTGGAGGAATCCCTCAACTAGGGTAACTATGTGATGTGTTATATGATAGCTTTGTTCTAGCTCCAATTCTGCAAGGATATGGAATATACATTATCATGAAATCCTTTTCATTTTGAAAATTCATTTAAAAATAGAAATGCTCATAGAATTCCACACTTACAAGTTAGTACGTAATCTGTTGGTTTCATTTTGCGTTCTAAGTCCATGCAACCTCTTTTTCCAATACATGTTCTTTTGAATTGTAGGTACCATTTAAATAATTCTTTAGTTTATTTATAAAACATGTGTGATTGTCCTGCAAATAGACAGCATGGTTATTATTTACAACATTGGATCATATTTTAGGATCTCTATAATATGGGAGAACTTTAGCACTTGTATTCATTCCATTGCACTTACTTACCAATTTTATTTCTTTTCATTTGAAAAATAATATTGCATTCCTTAATTTTCTCATTTTCCTTGTTGAAACTACCATTTCTGATCCCAGTGGCACAAATAGAAGTTTTTTCCCTTAATACAAAAAATAGATGGGTGTAAGCTATTTCTGAAAACTTCTGAAATCTACTTTAAAAATCAAAGTATTTTGGAAGGGTAATCTAACCATGTAATAGCCTTTTTATTAATTAGTACTTAAATCTATTAGCTCCAACTTTTTATTACGAATAGTTGGAAATAAAGATCTAAGAAGTTTAATCTTGAGTTTCTCAGGGATTTTTTTAAGTGTAGAAGTCTAAGAATTTTTTAATTAATCTGGGGAAGAATTAAATTCTATTGACTTCTATTGATATCATTATATATTCAGATTTATAGTCAACTAAAATAAGTTTAAATGATGTGCTTAATTATTGATAAACCCATGATTTATCATCATCAAACATCTTCAGTTCACATTATCAGTATATTTATTTTAGCTATATTTTTCTTTTTAATGACCATACCCTTCAATCTCAGTTTCTACCAGTGAATCAGTAGTTCGTGGTTACCATATTAGCTATCTACTGATAATTTATAGTCATTTCTCAAAAACAGTATAAATACAACATGGACATTTTCTTGTAACTTATTTCTTGTCACAGATAGTGGGCCATGTCTGAAAAGCCAATTCCATTTTTATGGTAAAGAAACTATTCATTTTGACTTGCTTAAGCTGTGTTCCTCAAACGCTATGCTTTAATCAACCAAACATTGTTATGTTAAGCTTTATAGTAACTTGACATTTGAAAAGTTGGTAAAGTTATGGATAGTTATAGAAAATGTATAATTATAGAGCTCAAATAGGTCAAGGGATAGCTTACCCAGTTTATTATTCAGAAAATTTCTAGAATTTGAATTATATATATAAGGAAAGCCAGATTAAAATTCAATAAATATGATACAATTAACACCTAAAAATGAAACGCTTACATTTTCCATGTTTTCTTCTGGACTTTGTTCACATTCATATACAGGTATATCTTTTACTTCTGCCAATAATTTTATCTAAATAATGACATACCAGTAAGAAAGTATACCATAATTAGCTGTTCAAATTTTACAAATTAAAATTTATCTTTATGATGCCAAATACCAAGGGGAGACAAAATAACGTATACATGTGGACCCCTTGGTCAACATTGCTCAAGCAGTAATTCGCTGTAATCAGAAGTGTCTGGATGTTGATGGTAACCACTTTGAGCACCTCTTGTAATTGCAGAAGTCAAACATGATTTGTATTCATCTTTTGTTATTGGTGTATATTGAGTATTACAATTTTAATACAGTTTTCCTTTCTTAAAATATGTATACTTTTTTTTTTTCATCCTCTGTATATTCCTAAGTAAGAAATCTGTGGAATTTCTTTTTATTGGCTTCAGCTGTGTTTTGTTCAGCTAAAAGCATACTTTTCATTTTTTCTGAGTTTAAAAGGGAAAGAATTAAGATCACCAATAAAAACAGTATAGTTCAGAAAATAAATCAGTTCATTACATATAAGCAAAATTAGGTGCAAATTGGGTAAAATGGGATTCTGTGGTTTACTAGAATTAATTTTCTGATGGGCAAAATGGAAACAAGGCATTTATTAGAGCTTGTGTGTGTGTGTGTGTGTGTGTGTGTGTGTGTGTGTGTGTGTGTATACTATGGGTGGATTCTAGCAAGTTGAGTGTTTTTTTGGATTTTCCCAAACAGGCCCAGATTGGCTATTGGTCTAGATTTTCATTTTCATTGCAATATTGAAAATGAACAGTAGGCCAGTTACCCTTAAACTTTAATAAAGACTCTGGTCTCAGTCCCCAAATTCACTAGTGATTAGAACCATAAAATCTTGCTAAATAGTTCTCTATGGAGACTCGAGATTTAAGTTGTGACAGAATCTAATTCACGGACAATATTTAAGGCTGGAGTCAAGATTCTCATAAATTTTAAAAACATGGCTCCAAACTTGACCCTGTCCAATTACTTTTCTGCATTGGAAGTGATTGCAATTCTGGGTCATGTCGAGGTTGTTCAGTGTAGGTAAGATTTAAAAACCGTTTTCTGTAAAGAAGCTTGCCTTACCAAGATAAATAACGTGTGTGATAATTTCTCTCGAGTTGTTTTGCTGACACTTTTTGATTAGTATTGAAACAGGAGTAATGGCACATTCCGTGGTTCCTCCTGTATTTTAGGACAAAAAAAAAAAATGTGGATTCCATTATTGTTGGAAGGGGAGTGATTTCAGAATGAATCTCTGATATTTATGGATAGATACTAGTTATATCAGAAATAGTATCAGGTGTGGATATTTTCTGAGTTGTTAAGGTTGTAATAAAAAGAATATGTTTAAAATGGCTGGATCATTACTTTAATTCTTAACTAATGGCAAAGTCATCGGCATGAAGAGTCATGCAAAATAAGAGTATAGGTTATCGGTATGTTCATTAGAACAACAAACACTAACTTGTACCAAGAATTTCTAGAAACATATTTTAGAGGAACTTTTTTTTTTAACTTTTATTTATTTTAAGTGTGTTTTTCCAGGACCCATCAGCTCCAAGTCAGCTAGTTGTTTCAATCTAGTTGTGGAGGGCACAGGTCACAGTGGCCCATGCCGGGATGGAACCAGCAACCTTGTAGTTCAGAGTACACTGTGCTCTAACCAACAGAGCTAACTGGCTGCCCCTCTAAAAATATTTTTAAGTTGTGTTGGACCATCATACATCATGACTGTCATGACAGTATTTGCTAAAGAACTTTGAGAATCTCTTCTGAAACTGATATTCACCAAATAGCACGCTATAATTGTAATTATGCTTAGGGAAGAAAAGCATTGTAGTCTTCCTTATTCATTACTCTTGGATAATTGTCACACCAAATATGCAGTTTTCAAAGCAAAATAAGATCAATTGCTGTTATTGAAAGCTTTATTCACAAGCCAAAATCAATGTTTCTTTTTTCTACTTAAATTAAGATTGTACAGTTATTAGAAGATGGCAATTAGAAGAAACTGTATGATTTATTGCTCTAACAAATATACAATGTCTACTTCAGATACACAGGTTCATAATTCTCTCAGTAGTAAAATGTAGGAAGATACACAAAATCTATATGTATTATTGTAGACCAGGTGAGGCCTCCTTGAGAATAGCTTAACTATGAAAACTCCATTTGGAATTCTGCAAACTTTTTTATACTGGAGAATGAATCACTTTCTCTTTATGTTGAAAATCATACTTACTGCAGCCCAATGTTTTCTCGCAGATGACAAGATTAGAGCATATGGAGATTGTAGCAAAATGAAATTAGCAATAGTCATTCTTCACTATTAACATACCAGTTTTATTACTGTGAAATTGATTCTGAAACTTCCATCAGAAGTCTACCTCATTTATGTCTTCTGGAGATGCTAGTTAAAAATGCAGATTCCTGGTAACTACAACAAGAAAAGACTTTTCTAGGGGAGAGAGAAGGCTCAGCATTTTAGATAATTTTTATACATTAAATTTGAAATCAAATGGATGCTTGTAAGTCTCCTCCTAGTTTTAAAGAGAAAATGAGTAGTGATTGTTGGCTCTACGAGATTCCATAACTCCTTCAGAACTTCTACGGTGTGTGGTTCTGTCTTAAAAATGGAAACACATCAAATGTGCATCCTAAACAAAATCATATATTTGGATTTACTCCAAGAGTACATACTGTCCCCTGAGGGTTTTTTGTTTGTTTGTTTTTTTAAAATCAGGTAGAGTTGCTAAGACCTCAGAAATGACAGCTAAGGAATATAGTCAAAAACCCTAAATAGTAGTTTTTATATTAACTGACAATTTTTTTTTATTTGTTGCGTCCCACGTGGCAAAGGTTGTGGGGAGCAAGGAGGGCAGCGCAGGGTTGAGAAAAGACAATAGCCATGAATAGATTTTAAGTGCGGGGCCTAGGGACCTACAGCCTCAAAGCCTGGGCACGCCTAATCAGGCCTACGCATTAGCTTTTATTAGTTAGGTGGGGAAGTAAAGGAGATAAAGCTTGTCAATCTCAAGATCTGTGAATCCCATACATCATAATAGGAAACTGATAGAAGCCAATCACCCTTGTCTGCTGGCAGCTGAACCTTAAGTCTCAGGATGTCTGTACTTCCCCAAGGGACAAAACCTTTATGCATATGAATAGATGGAGAGCACATCATTGAGTCACTTCTCTTGTAAATTACAGGAAGGAATGTAGCCACAGAGGCAGAAGCTTTTCTTAGTTGGGGAAAGGTGGGGGGCTGTGCCCATCTGTATAAACCCCGTGGGTTCTGTTGGTCCCCACTGACTGTGCCTGGCTTGAGTTGTTTCCCGCCCTCCCCCCACCCCCATGGGGAATCTTACTTGTCATTGGCTGACCAGCCATCTTTTTGGGGCCAAACAGGGAGACATAAGGTGTAAGCACAAAGGTGAAGCAAAGTCCCTGAAAGGATCCGTCTCACAGACTCTCCTTTCTTTAGGGGCAGGTACGAGGAGACAGACGGGTAGGCTGCTGTGTGGCCACATTTATTCACTAATATATTTTCATTTCATACATACCAAAGAATATATAACCTACAAGCAAGCTGCAGAAGATCTTTATAAAATGAGTACTGTGAATTTACCACCCAACTACTGACATTGAATATTTCTAATAGTGTTTAACCTCCCTGGTTGTTTTCTCCTACCTTTCCCAGTGAAGTTAGGCACTACATTAGTGTGTGTGTTTACCATCCCCTTGCTTTGTGTATTTAAGTATGTGTGTATACATACACATTAACTATATTTTTCCTATCTATTTATTTCTCTGTCATCTATCATCTATCTATCTATCTATCTATCTATCTATCTATCTATTGATTGTCATCTAGTGACTTCATATTTTGCTGGTACATATTAAATCATCTAGGTATGTGTCCTAAGAATATAAATATCTACATAAATATCATTTATTGACATTTATGTTGATGAGTATCTTGATTTCAACTTTTGCTATTACAAATGACATGGCTGATATATGTATGACGATGCACACTCACAAGAAATTATATAAGTTGACTATCTATGGGTAGAAGTTATGGGTCATGAATTATTCATACATTCTTCTTTACCAGTTAGCTCAAATTTGCTTTCCAATGCACCTATACCAATTTAAATCCATTAGTAATGCATGAATTCCCATTGTCCTCCATCAGCAGCAATTCTCAGACGTTTAAAACTTTTGTGAATATAGTTGCTATCAAATGGTATCATTGAGATAAAATTTTTCATTCCTGTATTTCAAAAGAGAATGAGTATATCTTTTACTTTGTTTGTTAGCCATTGATTGTTAGTCTTCTAATGAAAGCTTACTCAAGGCTTTCGGGATTTTTTTAATTCAGTTGTTGGTCTTTTTGAATTGTAAGAGTTCTTAATATTATTTAAATATTAATTGTTAGGCAGTTAAATAGGATGCAAATAGTTTCCCAGTATGTGGCTTATCATTTTGTACTCTTTAACTAACAATGATTCTTTACTTAATGTAGTCAAATTTATCTATCTTTTTATGGTGCACTCTTATGCATCATCTTAGTCAAACATTTCATAGATCAAGGATCGTGAAGATGTTTATCCATATTTTTTCTTAGGAATGTTTGAAAGTTTTTACATTTAATTTTCTAAGTGATTTGAAGTTGATATTTGAGTTTAATGTGATTTAATGATTCAATTTCACTTTAACCATAGGAATAAACAATTGTTCCAACACTATTTATTGAATGTTTATCATTTCCCCACTGTTCCAAAATTTCAAATGTGTCATATAGCATTTTTCTCTATTAGCATATGATTTTTCTATTCTGTTCCACCAATTTATCCATCCTTGTGTCAATAGCACACAGTATAATTAATATATCTTTAAATAAGCATGAATATTCTGATATCTCTCTACCCTTTTCTTTTTCCAGAATGCCTTGGCTATTAGTCATCTGCTCTGCCTTATAAATTACAGAATATTACCTAAAATTATTTTTAATGGTTTTTCAATTATATCTATAAAATTATTTTGATCTGACACTTTGGTTTTAGTGAAGTTTCTATTTAGTGGCATGCATATCTCTCTATTCATTTAGGTTTTCTTTAATATATTAATTCCATTTTACAATTATGTAGAAGAAATTCTTGGCACATGTTTTTGTTAGTTTTTTTTCCTGGTTAGTTTATTATTGCAATTTATCCTGTTTATTTTTAAAATATATACATAACCTTTAATAATAAATATATTTTCACTTCATTGTTTTATTTCTGGTTAGACTTCCAATACAATGCTGAATAAAAATGTCAATAATGGCCATAATAATCTTGTTTTGAATTTACAAGAGAGAGGGAATTCTTATAATTATGTAGGTTTTAAGTATATATCCTACATTTTCTATGTCCAGCATGTTCAATTTTAAAAATCAAGAATGATTATTGAATTTTATCAAATGTACTTTCTGCCTCCATTGAGATGATTATGTAATTTAGGAATATTAATCTCAAAATGTAATTTCATTAATTAATTGAATATCTAATATAAAACTAATGGTGTACTTCTGAGATAAACCAAACTTGGTCATGATCTTATTAATTTGTTTAGTATTTAATCATGAACGGTTCTTTTTTAACATGCTTATCAATCTATGTCTTATCCCTTCTTGCAAAAAATACAAAAACCTTAGAACATATAAGCTCTTATCAACTTCCTCTCGATTAAGATGCTAATTTTGTCCAGTAGTTTAGTTTGTCTTATTTTTTTTATTTAAACCTCACACTTTAGAAATTGTTTTTATTATTTTGTCTATGCAACTTTTGTTTAGCTTTAACTGCATATTCGTGTTATTTGTGTTTAGCTCACATTTCTTCTTTTATTTCATCTCACAACTTTCATTTTAGGATCATTTCATTTCCTCCAGAACTATATTTTTTAGAAACTCCTTAATCGAGGCCTTTGGTTGTATATTCTGTTCATTTTGCTATACTTGAAAAGAGTATGTTTTTCACTCTCATTTTTGAAAATGATTTTTTTTTCTAGTTTCAAGCATTGTAGCTTCATAGTTATTTTCCCTCTATTTTGTAAAAGTAGAATTCTACTTTTTCTTTTTCTTTTTTTTTTAATGCCTTCTGTTGGCACTTGTTCACAGTAACACTAGCCCTGATACCTACTGCAGGTATCTATTGAGCATCCCTATCAGAGTGTTTTGATGGGATATGATCTCTACCAGTATACTCTATAGAATGTTCTACAATTATCCATTACTGTCTGGAATTTAAAAATATGGTGGCATTTCATATATATATATATATATATATATATATATATATATATATGTATGGAGAGAGAGACAGAGAGACAGAGAGAGACAGAGAGAAGTATTTGGATAGGTCAAAATACAATATAAAAGTCGTAACTGGAAACATCTATAAAGCAGTTTGCTTGCCTAGTCTGAGAGGGATTTTTCTCCTCTATTCAAATCAATCTGAGAATCAAATATGGAAGCTAGGAGGGAATGATAAAGATGACAATAAAATAAACCCTCAATTCATTTATTTTATCCTAGTTAACAGAAAATTAATAACTGCTATTAAAGAAAATGACATTATGTTATGAGGAATTGAGGTTGGTATTTGTGTATGTGTGGGGAGGAATGAGCAGCATTGGTAGTTTTGGAAAGAAATTCCTGTACTTGGAGAGAAATACACAATCCACCAAGGGAAAAGCAAGATTTGTAAATAATGACAGACAGTGGGGATGAGTGAGAAAGGGAAAGAAGACTTTGCTAATATGAACCAATCATGGAGGACAGGAGCTTCAGAGTTGCCATAAGACACTGGGTGGATCAGTACTGAGTCTTTCACATGTCTGCTCAGATCTCTAGTACATACATATGTCAAAGTCCTCCTGAGTGTGAGGGTTTTCTCTAACATGGATAGGATCAAATAGAAGAAAATGCTAGTAAGTAAAACTTTTTGCTCTGGCATTTTATACCTGAATGGCATTGTAGTTCAAGCCTTGTTTGCATTCCTGAAGTTGTACACTATGATATTTTAGCCTGTGTATGGCCTGAGGTGTTTTCTTTGCTGTTGTTTTAATAGAGAACTCTTGGAGTCCCACTTCCTTTCTTTCAATGTAATCATAGCCACAAGAAAAAGCAAAGGTCTTATTGCCTCATGGAGTTGTTTTTGGCAATAGGAGATAAAATAAGAGTAAGTAGAAGTTAATAGGTCTTTTTGATGAAAATGTACATTTTAAGCATACACATAGCATCTTTTTAAAATGTTCTTCAAAATATCAAACATTTAAATAATGTAGCTCACATGATATTCAAAGCTTCTATTTTTAAAGTCAGACACATTGAGCTATAACTCACATATAAAAAATTCACCCACAGTTCTATGAGTTTTGAAACATACACATAAGCCAAACACAAAAGAAATATATCGAATCATGTAACCATTACCACCATCAACATGAGAACAGCTTCCTCTCCCCAAGAAATACTTCCTTGTTGTCAACTTCTGTCCTCACCCACAGTCTGAGACAACCACTGATCTGTTTTCTGTCCCTCGAGTTTCACTTTTGTGCACATGTTTTGTCCATTTTTAACATTATTTTCTTATTAGAAATGTTTATTGAACACCTACCACATCGAAAGCATCATTTCCCATAAAATTACACCAAAGTCTATTAATATTCAACATTCATTTCTATTCAGATTTGAATATTGTTCAGAACAAAATAAACATCAATTTGCAAAATAGCCACATGCAATATGCAAATTTCTTCCATAATCACTACACTGTTTTTTAGCTTTATAAATCTAAAAATGGAAACAGTGATTGGTGGGAGGTGAAGCTGAGCCTGGTCCACATTAAGATTTCTTAATCAGTCAGTGATGATATCAGTTTCTGGAACTCACATTGACTTTCAAAACAATGCCTTTCGAGCTGTGTAGGCCATAGCTTTCAACTGGAGGCTATCTCTGTGTTGGAGGAAATGAAGATTCTAGCACTGCAAATTCCTGCTGATTGCACCACCATGTATCTAGACCTCGCTGATTGATTTGGGTGAAATTGGCTGGAAAAGATTTGCATTATCCACAGAGAAAAAAAACAATAAAACTCTGAAGTGTCGATGCACATGATACTGCTCAAAAGTTATGCCTTTTAAAATCAGAAGTAAAAATCAATCAAATTGTTAAGTATGTCTCTTGAGCTTCCCGTTAGAAAGATTCCACCTTTGCAAAGTGGCAGTTTATTTTTTGGCTACAGTTTCTCATCTGAATTTGATGGGCCTTTATTTTTGTTAATAAATTACTCACAGAAAGTTAGTAGTATTTCTCTTGCACATAGGAAGTATGAATCTGATAATTTCTTTCAGTTTTACCCTTGTATAATATTTCTTGTTTTAAATTTTATTTTAAACTCAGGTTATTTTTCAGCATAATTCAAGTCAGAAGAGTTGAAGTATGATTTAAATTATTCTTATAGTCAAGGAAGTACTCAGACTATTCAAGTTCGTATTGTGTTATTTTATTGCCAACTATATTTTCTCATCCACATGAATATTCTATCCAGTTCTGACTTGAATACTTCAATCTATTCCAAATAAAGAAAAACAAAAAAGTTTTAAAGCTTTTTATCTAGTATCAACATTCTCCTGTCACCAAGCCAAACCGTCTATTGTCAAATAACAACCAATGAATCTAAGTAACTCTTAAGCTTTTGAATTGCGTGTATGCAGTTTTCTCATCTCTCTACTTCCATAAATCACAATATTTTTTTATGGTAGAGATAATGTTTATTGTTATCTGTCAGTGTCCTCTAATTTATTCCAAGCACATTAGTAGCTATTATTAGAAAATTAATATTTATTAAATTTTGCACAGGTACAAATAAAAGTCAGATATTTTAGTTGTAAGCCTGGGGGAAAAATCTGCATGAGGCTGTTGATTAAGCAACTCATTGAAAAATTTATTTTACATGTGAAGGCAGAATCTCTTCTAGGAAGCCTATCTCACTCCCAGTATAAGCTAGGCTCTTATACACTGTAGTGTAGTAATCTATTAGTTTGACTGTTGCATTCACTAAATTGAAAATTTCTTGAGATTATGAATGTGTGGTGTAATCATTTTTGGAATTCTTCATGTGGAAAGCACTTATTAAATATTTGATAAGTAAATCAATATATGTTAAAAATATTTCCCTCATGCTATTATATGCTATAAAGAGAGAAACTATTTAAATATTCAAGATAATTAATATATATTATGCCAGGTATACAAATTAAAAACACTAATTTACATTAGGTTCACATTGCTTCAGGAAATTATCAAGACCTTAGGTCATCAAAACTAGAGTGTAGAGTGAAGGTGCTCGATGTGTCTATAGAGACTAGACTCTAGGCCTTGAACCAGAGTGGACTTTCCCAAATGTTTGATTTCTCATTGACCAAATTCAACACATGTTGGAGGTGGCAATGGGCAAATATGTCTGGTTGCCTGTGGTTTTGCTGTCATATCCAAGAAAATGTTGCCAAATCCAATGCCATGAAATTTTTCTCCTATGTTTTATTCTAAAAGTTTTATAGTTTTAGCTATCATACTTAAGTCTTATGCAGGCTGAGAAGTCCCACAATCTGTTGTCTGCAAGCTAGAGAATCAGGAAGGCCAGTGGTATAAATCAGTTTAAGGCTGAAGGCCTGAGAATCAGGAGCTCCAATGTCTGAAGGTAGGGAAAGGCAGATGTCCAGTTCGAGGAGAGAGAGAGAGAGAGAGAATTTGCTCTTCCTTAGTCTTTTTGTTCTTTGGGCCCTCAGTGGATTAGATGATGTCTGCCCACATTAGTGAGGACAGATCTCTTCACCTAGTTTACTGAATCAAATGGTAATCTCTTCCAGAAACACCCTCAACACACACCCAGAAATAATGTTTTATAAGATATCTGGGTGTGCCTCAGCCCAGTCAAGTTGACACATACAATTAACCATCATAGGTAGGTTATAAAAATTCGCTTTGGACTCAGTAGATTTCTGGTTTCCCAATGGAAACCTTTGAATCAGATGTATTTTGTTGTCTAGGCATTCTTAGAGCTCAAAGACTTCAAAGAATTTAAATGTACATTTAATTTTGGTTAAAAAAGGGACAGATTTCTGTATGCCAAGAGTTCAGTTTATTATATCAAAAATAATGTGCAAATGCACACATCATTTTGGCCTCTTCTATGAAATATTACAAAACAATAACATTTTACTTATAAGACCAGGCTGTAAAAATCAATGATTTTGGTAACCTGGGAGAGTGCAAATTATCAGTAAACAATCCACTGCTTGAGTATTCTAAACTATTTGGTGACATAGAAAACAGCTCTTCTGATTCTCAGATGTGCCATTACAATGCAGTGTGAGTCCCAAATCTGGTTGCAGCCCCTGATACATTCCTGCTGAATGAGCTGTCTGATTGTCTCCTTGAAGACATTTCTTTTGTTGAATACAGTTTAAGTCAGTATATAATTAATTTTGTTGATAATTTAATCTTGCTATACTGTTGTTCCATTCTTTTTAAAATTCTCTGTAGCATTTGCATGAAGGGAACTAAATGGGGCGTAACAAATCTATCTGGAGCATTAACTCCACAGGTGGTCTTGTTGAATGTTGTTGAATGACCTTCAGTATTCTGGGGGGGGGGGGGTTATGTCATTTTTTTCAGTGATTGAAAGTTATTTTTTTTTAAATTGAGTTATTTCCATCAATTATAACTGTAAACTCCCACAAATAAGACCATATCTGTAATTTGGTGTTCCATTCAAACAATATTAAATGATACAGTTTTTCATAGTCTGTTTAAACTCCACTTATAAAACACATATTTATTTTGGGTTCCTGGATGTGAAAGAATATTAAGTGATTTTTATTACTACTGATAGAGTAGTATATTTCTTATATATAAAATTCAAGGTTAACTGCTAAGTTTAATTTCACAGTCAATAAGAACTTTTAGTATAATACCTGTAAAATGTTTCATCTTACATGAAGTCTAACAATGAAAATCAAATTAAAATATTATTACATTTTTCAATATTAATTTTAGAAATAACTACCTATAAAGAGTTGAGTAGCATTAAGAAGTAGATTGAGGTTATAGTCAAGGTTATTTTCTATTTGTCAGTTTCTATTTGTTATTTGGAATCTAGATCTTGATGATATATCTGCACTCCCGTATTCATTGCAGCATTGATTATTCACCATAGCCAAGATATGGAGACAACACAAATATCCATCAACACAATGGGTAAAGAAAGTGTGGTGTATATACATACAATGGAATGTATTCAGCCTTAAAAAGAAGGGAATCCTGCCATATGTAACAATGTGGATGAAACTGGAGGACATTAAGGTAAGTGAAATAAGCTAGTCACAGAAGGACAAATGCTGTATGATCTCACTTTTATGGAGTATCTATAATAGTTAATTTAAGGAAACAGAAAGTAGAATGGTGGTTGTCAGGAGGGAGCAAAGGGAAAAGTGGGAAGTTGTTATTCAATGGGTATAAAGTTTCAGTTATGCAATTGAATAAGTTCTAGAGATCTCTTGTACATATCTATACTTAATAATACTATAGTTAATACTATAATTAACAATATTATATTGTAACAATACTATGTTGTCTTCTAGTTAACAATACTATAGTAGTTAGCAATACTAATTTGTACACTGAAAAATACATTATGAGAGTAGATCTCAAGTTAAGTGTTTTTGTTACAAAAAGGGGAGCAGCGGGAGGAAACTTCTAGAAGTGATGGTTATCTTTCTTTATTGCCTTGATTGTGGTGATGGTTTTACGGTTAAGTGCGTATGTTAAAATCCATCAAATTGTATACATTAAATATGTTTTTTTCTGTATTTCAATTATACCTTAATGCTGTTAAAACACACACACACACACACACACACACACACACACAAGGAATTAAGCTGATTTTCACTTGCCCTGGAAACAGGCAAACTGAGTACACCAACATTTTTATTTGTTTAATAAGAATGCCCCCAAATGAGGTATTCTGCTTTTAACTTACAATTATTTTGAAAGAAAATAAAAATTACTTTTGGTTTAAATGATGGCTGTGGAAAACATTTCCCACACACCTAATTTTCATAGTAATTAGAAATATATGAGTCTAACAAAAATGTACTTTGGTGAATAAGGATTATTATGAACCTTGTATCTATGAACATGAACATTTAATTCTCATTGTAATGGATATAGTAATAAATTGTATGGGACGGTGATAAACTATTGATGATATCAAAATGTAATCTAGAATTTATTTAAGGCAAAACCATACTAATCATTTATTCATTCAGGTAACTAATATTTATTGAGCACAATATACTGAGTACCATTTACATTTTGTTTTTCTTACTGGTGGGATTGTTTTCCCAGTGAGTATTTTCTAGAAAATACTCCTACCCTTTGCATACAGGTACCATATTTTTAATTCAATACCATACTGACACTCATTCCTGCTTTCAGTTGATTCGTTTAGAGGAGGGTAACAAAACAAAGTGTGGTCAAAGAATTTCTGGTCCAGGATTATTAGACTTGACCTGGTTCAAGAGTATAAGACAAAGCTTTTTCCATCAACTGAAGTTGTGATATGAAAACTCAAAACCATTTGGAGAACACATTTTACATTATGGGGAGAAAGCCTGAGTGAGTGAGAATAATGAAGTAGATTCAAAGACAGATGCAGAGAGGAAAGCTATCAAGTCTTGATGTCATTCAGGTTCCTGGTCCAGTTGTTCTGAGGATTAGCTGTGCTCCTAAAATTTCAGCTACAGTGTTGCTCACTGTTATGTTGTATTTAATACAATATCCTTCAATGCATTGAAGAATATATTGATTGCATTTCTGCTAGTTACAAATGAAAACTCCAATTAACATCGTTCTTGAAGTTTCGGTCATATTTATAATGAAAAAAGAAAAACCTTCTGTTTGGAATGGAGATAAGTAATTCTTATTTAAAATATGATTCTAAGTTATTTGGTGCACCCAATAAATTGACATTAGAAGTCAAACTGTGATGACTTATATTGGATGAATTGTGTTGCGACAGAAAACACTCATTATTTACATACATGGGAAACATCTATGGATGTCCCATTTGGAAAAACACATGCAAAGTCAAACAAATTCAAACAGTGTGGTAAGCAGAATACCCCCACACATATCCACATCCTAATCCCTTGAACCTGTGAGTATGTTAAATACCATTAAAAAAAAAAGAAAAAAAAGAAAAGAAAATTGCAGATGGAAGGTTGCTAATCATCTGACTATAAGATAAGGAGACTATCCTGGATTATCCAGGTGGGACCAAAGTAATCACAAGTGTCCTTAAAGCAAAAGGAGTCAGAAGACAACCACAGGGCAGAGTGGGTAGGAAAGAGGCAGAAAGCTGCAACCTTATAGGCTTTAAAGATGGAGACAGGGGACCTCGAGGAGCCAGAAAAGGCAAGGAAACAGATCCTTCCCTGGGAGTCTCCAGAAGGAATGCAGCCTGCCAGCATCACGATTTCATTCCATTGAGCCCTTTTTCTGATTTCTGACCTACAGAACTGTAAAATAATAAATCTGTGCAGTTTTAAGCCACTAAATTTGTGCTTATTTATTATGGCAGCTATAAAAAACTAATACAACCAAATAGTTAAAAACTAATACAGAGAAAATTGAGTAGTAACCTTCGTATGAAGTAAATCTTTTCTTTAATACTCAATGATAAAAAAATCATTTTCGTATACCTTTTAAATAATTAAAGTAATAAATATTTTATACAGTGTGGTAATAATACAATGGTAATGGAGATAGTTTTGAACACTGACCTTACAGAGACAGACACTTAAATACAGAGGGTGTCAAAAAAATGTGTACACATTTTAAGAAAGGAAAAAAAAACCTGTATAAAAAATTTAATAATATATACAGATAACAAAAGCTGAATACAAGTCTTGTTGACTTCTGCAATTATAAGAGGTGCTCAAAGTAGTTACTATCAGCGTACTTTTAATACAGTTTTTCCTTTCTTAAAATGTGTGTACATTTTTTTGGCATCCTTTGTATATAATTAGATATGTTGAGGAAACAAATGGCATTATGGAATTCAAAGGAAGGGTAGCTAACCCAGATTTGGTGGAGAGAAAAAGCAGGGACTCAAAGCTGGGGTTTTAAATAAAGCATGACACTCAAGAAATAAGATAAGTTCAAAATAACTGGATCCAAAGTGGCAAAAGGGGGCCAATATAATGGTTCATTTTAAGAAATACTATTGGGTCCTCATGTCTTCCACATCACTAGTCTTTGTGCTTTCAGTGTTAATTATATATGGGAAAGGTAAACTGCAGAGAAATGGTTAATTTCCCATCAGTAACAGATCCTGAAGTCATCCAGTTTTTCTGACTAGGAGCAAATCACTCTAACTCCTACTATCTCTATTTCTATGCACCAGAGTCCTGTGACATTTAGTCTATTTTAAGAAAGTGATGTAACCAAATTCATTTCTTTATAAACAAAATCAAAGCACATAATTATGATTCCAGAGATTTCCATCACATTAACTATTCTGAACACTTATATCATCCTTCTGGAAACACCAGTTGCAACAGAAAATAGTAACCCATTAAATTTGTAACTCCCAAAATACCTGAAGCATCTGCCTTTTAAGAAGATGAATTTTGGGGAGAAATTACACAGAAGATACACTTGAACGACAATGCATCATCAACAGTAACCCAAACACATTAAGTGTTTTTATATATGCTTTTAAAGTGTTACTAAAGATGATACATTGTGGCATAGTACAGAAGTTGCCACCAATTTAGACTGCCTTGCATTATCCTTCTCTCTTTCATGGTTCACTTTTTACTTACCAGATGTTGTTGCAGCAGTTGATATAAGAAACCAATTAGAAAATGCCCCTGATACTTTATAAACATTGATTTCATGTAGGATGCTTTTCAATTTTGTGCATGTCCTTTGTATTTTTAAACCTGAGTCAACCTCATCAATATGTCCACCTATGATAGCCATCGGATAGCCAAAATTTGTTAGTTAATATCAAAATTGATATTGCAAATGGAACCTGAAAAGAAAGAACAGTATAAAGTTTACTTTTAAAATCACTGATCTTATGTTTCAGGCAAATGTAAGTTCGGGGCAAACATAGCATTGTATCAAAATTTGCTTTGGCAAAAACTGGACAATCTGACACCTGGACGTGGACATTTCCTTAACAACATCCTTTGTAGCTTCAATAATTCCTTCCTCTCTCATGTTTACAAGACCCTCCTAGAGCCAGTGAAATGGGAAATTGTGGAGACTGGTTTTCTTGGTACCCAGTGCTTTCCTTCTCTTCTTTTCCAAAACTCCCTTCGTTCTGGCCCTCATCTCTAGAGAGTAGGAGCTGTGTACTTTTCGTGTTTGTTTGTATGTTTTTCTTTTAAAAAATAGAAAAAGAGAACAATTTATTCACTCATACATTTCTTTTCTTTTAGTGGTTTTCGTCAGCAAATTCTAAATATTAGTTTTGCTACTAAGCGAGTTAGTTCCAGTAAACAGCTGTGACAAGTATGGCATTTTGACAAACTCATCTGATCTGCAATGGCTGAAATCATGAGAATATTTATACTTTATTAGAAGCCAAGGTTGGTGTATTATTTCAACAATGTCAGCAGGTTCCCCTGGCTCTTTCTACATTTCCATGCCCCCTTCCTCATTTAAGGCTTTAACCTCAGGCTTCATTTCTTTCAGCGATTGCAAAATGGCTGCCACAGCTCCACACATCATGCCATTAAAAAATAAAAACCAAATAGAAAGTAAAGGAAAAAAGTGTAAGTTTTTTTTTTTTTCTTGTATGCCTTGTAATTTATTTTATTTTATTTGAAAGCTGAACAGTTTTGATAATGAAAACTGAGGAAGACAGGACTTTATCTTCTTGTGTGTGAGATTTGATGTTTAGCTAGCTAGGGATTAGCCTATGTTTGCCATTAGCTGTATCTCTGGTGTCAGAGACTAAAATTTTCTCCATTGTCTTTGTTTTAATCTCTCCTGTCTTGGGTTTTACTTGGGACTTTTTAAACAATGTATGAGCCTGTACTTATTTTATTTGTAATTCTCTGTTATCATAGCGGAGCTTTATCGATCTGGTGGTACAGCGTGTGTATGAGGGAGAGCAAGGAGCATTATAGAGTCTTATAATTTCATTTCAGTCTGTTATTGAGTTTGATATGGGTGTTTCCTTTGCCTCAAGTTAAGAGCTAGAAAAGGTTGGAATTGACTATTCCCTCTCAGGTTAGTTAGACTAAAACTCCAGTTCTTTAGGCTTTGATAAAATAGTTTCCTAGGAGGGAAGGCCTTGTACAGGAAAACAGAGAGCTCGGGTAGTATTTCAAAATGGTACTTTCTGTATTGGTCTGTATTGGTCTGTCTATCCCTATAGTTTTCAGGGCAGCAGTTTGTCTCATGAAAACAATTCTCTGGTGAATCTAAGAAGAGTTGGTGATTTTCAATTTGTTCAGCTTTTTTCTTCTTGTGAAGAGAGCAGTGATGATTCCCAAGCTCTTTACGTGTCAGTAAACCAGAAGTCAATGATGTATTTTTAATGTAAAAAATCACTATGGATCTCTGCTAGACAGTAGTTTGTGCATTGACTTCAATTGCTAAGAAATGAGATAAGGGTACTGTGTATTGAAGTATACTGTATATTATATATATATATGTATATATATACATATATGTATATACATATATATATGTATATATATATATATATATATATATATATTTATTTTATTTTATTTTTTCCCCACAAGACCTCTACCAGTTTTGAAGAGTATGTCATGTGAAAGAACATGTTATGAGAGATGTGTTTATTGGAAATGCACACAATACATGGCATGCATATGGATTTATTAACACTTTTGATTTCCTGGTTCTATAATTCTCCTCTTCTTGGTGCATCCTCTTAGTGATTCCCTAGTTTCCAGGGATTCAGGAGTAAAATAACAACTACAACAAAACAATTCTTTATGTCTTTGTTTTTATTACAGGAAGTTGAAGTTGGAAATACGGACTTATCTTGACTGACTTTATTAAAAGATCATGGACAACAATCTGATAATTTCACATAAAATAAACTATATGTTGAACATTTTTTAAAATTAAAAATACACATAGACCTGAGTTAGCAATTTTACTTTTAAGAATTTATCCTATAATACATTAGATCATATGTATAAGATTTAAGTATAAGGCTATCTAGAAAGATTGGAAACAGTCACAATATTAATGTAAAACTATTGGAAATGATCTAGTATTAATTCACAGCAGCCTTGTCAGGTAGTCCATGGTAAATATTACGGTTACAAGAAAGAAATTGAAGTACAGGGAGGTAGGTTAAGTGATATATAATTAGTAGCACCCTGGTTGCCTACCCTTAATTGAGTGTGTCAGGTTGTTTCTCTCAAATTGTGTTTATTTAGTTCTATTATTTCAATTTAAGTAAGATACTTTCATTTCTTTTTACTTGAATTTCTAAATATTTCAGTCTCCTCCAGTATCCTTAGGTTATAGTTAATGTATACAAGAATAACAAATATGGATTTTTTTTTATTGGGGTGACAATTGTTAGTAAAATTACATAGATTTCAGCTGTACAATTCTGTATTACATCATCTATAAATCCCAGTGTGTGTTCACCACCCAGAGTCAGTTCTCCTTCCATCACCATATATTTGATCCCCCTTACCCTCATCTCCCACCTCCCACCCCTCTTACTCTCTGGTAACCACTAAACTATTGTCTGTGTCTATGAACAAATATGGATTTTTAATCTTCAAACTTTCTTTGAGTACATACAAACATTCTAGAAATATGTGATAACTTCTGATTAATAGTATGTATTGAATTTGTTTCCTTAGTATCATTTTTGCTTGTAATGTTTAGATTAACATTGCTTCACACTTTGGAACAGTAATGTTTGACATTTTGAAAGAGCAGAAATAGTTCTTTGCCTACTAACTAAAAGATGATGAAGTATGGACTTGATGTCATTTTGACCAGTGTAATACTTTTAGCAATGACCCTTTTCAATTTAACGTACTCTTATCTTTAATTGGAACAAAAGGGGTATGTTGTTTGTATTTTTCTAAAATGATGTTTTCCACAATTATTTTTTTAATTGTGTCCTTCACCTGGAGTGAACATTTTTTAAGGGAAAAGCAATGTCTGCCAATGAATACACTGCATTAACATCTTTGAACAATATTACATGGCATAAGTATTTATTTATGATAGGGCATTATTTACATTATACCAAGTCAACAAGTGTAAAGGTGAAATGATCATAAAGTAAAATGATATTTCTTGTAGGAGTTAGCTGGTGATAGTGAAGACAGTTGATTTGAGATTTTTTTTTCCTACACAAGTTGATGTTAATCGTTTGCTCACCCTAAAAGCCATTTGATAAAGTATACTTTCAAATTAACAGTAAAAATTAAACATTCTGAACCCCAAAAGTTTAATATAGTTCCTTTCACTAAGACTTTTTATAATATCAAGTTTTGAATGCTACTCTGTTTATTAGCCTATAGCAGAGAAAAAGTTAAAGGCCAGTGGGATTTGGAAGTTCACAAGCCAGTGGTGGTAATAGTAACAGTAATGGTAATAATAATGGTAATTATAATAGTAGTACCAGCAATAACTCCACAGACACAGTTTAATATGAAGGATTTTAAATAACTAAATATTTTTTCATGGATACTGTAGTCAAGTTTTTGCTTATTAAACTAGAAACAAAAATAAAAAAATGTGGCAGGTTATACTTTGGTAAAATGACCACAACAACAGTTCAGTTCACAAATTTTTCTTAGAACTTTGTAACTTCTCATCAAGTGGTGGCATCTCTTTCCCCTCCTTTTGATTCTACATGGGACAATATGACTGTTCCAATGAATAGAATATGCTGGAAGGGATAACGCTGAGTGACTTCCAAGGCTACATCAAAAGGGCCATACAGATATTGTAAACCTCTCTCTCTCTCTCTCTCTCTCTCTCTCTCTCTCTCTCCCTCCCTCTCTCCCTCCCTCCCTCCCTCCCTCCCTCCCCCTACATCCATACACCATGTTCTGAGGAAGCCCAGGCCATAACGAGAGGTTGCATATAGTTCTTCCAGCGAAGAGTTTTAGAAAACTTTCAGTTGACAGCCAGCCTCAAACATTAGACATGTATGAGTAAATGAATGAGCCTTCAGATGATTTCAGCTTCTAACCTTTGCACCACCTCAAGCCTGTACAAATGTGATGTTAAGGCACAAAATTAAGTTTGTTATTGTTTTCAGCCACTCAGTTTTGGCTACTTGTATATGCAGTTAAACTAACTAGAACATAGAGGAACAAACATTCTTACTGTTTTCCTGCTCTTCCAGAATATAAATAAACTCCATAATGACTACAATGTAATCTGTCTTATTCACAGCTGCTTCCTCAATGTCTGGCCCATAGTATATAGTAAATACAACTCAGGTAAATTAGTCAGTAGAATTTTCACTAAACTGTTCCAATACTGAAACTTGCAAGAATGTTGTAATGCCTCTCAAATTCTTTCCTGCTTCAATGACTTAAAAATTTATATTAGAAAGACAATTTCTCTGTTTACTGTTATATATTTTTCTTAGAAGCCAAATTGCTAGGAAACTGATTAATAATGGTCACAAAAGGTTCAGAGTGAACTCGCTCTCATGTCTTTCCTTCCTTGGAACACATTGTTTTTACTTGGGAGGCGACTTCTCAGCCATTTACCTTCTTCAAACCCTCCCAAATCTTTCCCTCTCTTCCTAAAAGCTGATATCACTTAATTAAACCTTCTCACCTACCCACTTTTTCACCTTTACTGCTTTGTAAGTATATTCATTTTTTATTGTGCTTTGCTTAGGATTGCTTAATTTAAACTTGAGCGTGTGATTTGTTCGTCCTTTTCAAATTTAGACGACATTAGGGATACACAAAGGGTCAGAATGAATCCATGTGTCTCTGTTCTGCTGTGTCAATCTTGTATCAGACTTCTAGGATTGAGGCAAATACGGCAACACTTGTACTCTATAAAACTTTTATGTATCATCCCAATATCTGACAGTCACATTCTTCTATTATATGTACAAGTGGTTTCTATCATAGTTATAAGACTATACAGCTGCTTTCTTCTGCTTTAACCTGCTCATATCATGTTGTCTTTTGCTAGATTTTATCCCTGTTCTTTCATTCCCCTAAATTAACCTTAACACAAGGTGGTTTTGCATGGCGGACATTTCTAAAGGTTAGGGAGTAGCAGAATGCAATTACCACGTAGGGCTGGAAATAACTGTAAATCCAATGTTAGACATCACTCTTCTGAGAAAGGCATCATACATCTCCCAGGAAAAGTGATTTTTTTTACTGCCTATTTGTTCTCTTTCACCCCCATTCCTTGTCATATTGCTAGAACCTCTCCTTTCCATTTATCTAAGCTCCAGCCTACACTCTAATTTATTAAGCAGAGCAGTTGTATTTTCCTTCTCTGAACCATGGGTCTAAGCTCTGTATCCTTGTCTGTAATTCCACAAATTATTATCATGGTTCCCTACCTACAAATAAGGGTGAGACTCATTTATTGGGTGGCTGGATGCCTTAGCAATACAAAAAAAAGCTTTTCAAGCTTATAAATGGCTTGAAAAAAAAATGCCCGTGCTTTTTAGAGGAAAGATGGAGATGACCTCTTTTTTCTTCCTGGTAAAATTAATGACAATGATATCATCAATGCACTATAGAAATTTGTATTCTACTTCTTTTGCCATCCTTCTCATGCACTGTCAAGTAAGTTGAGTGAAGTGAATACCTGCAAAATAATAAAAGACTGAAAGAGAAGGATAAGTCTAGAAATCCCCTAGAAATTTACCTTGTGATTCAAGTTAAGACTGGAATTATAGAGTTTCATTGAGTAAAAATTGATGAACATATCCTTAATCTTTCAGCATTGTTTATCAGTTAAAAATTTTGGAAATAAATATTATTTTTCTGGAATTTTCCTCAAAATATATATTATGAGTTTGAGAAGATAATTATATTGTTTTTTAAAAAAAAAACACAGTTTTTAATGCATTCCTTTATATGCAATGTAGAGTCAATGTTTCGAGTTTTAGAAAACTCATATCCTTTTGTTAATATTTGTATGTAGGAAATTAAAGAAGCACTCTCTAGCCTGCAGCTGGATAACTATCATCCCTTGCTTTTTTTATACACCAAATTAGAGCTCCTTTATATACATGGCTCTAACTTCACAGCTGTAAACAGTGAATATGGATTAACAGAATTTAAAGGCTTTTTATAAAAGGTTTTAATAAATATTTGAATAGAATAATGTTATAAAATAACACATTCACAATCTATCATTTTTTGGAGACTTCTCTAGTTAGATGGTTACATGCCATGTACTTCTATAATGGAGAATAAATTCTTCACTAATGTTCATAAGATGGAGTATACTACTAAAACATTTATCAGTATCAGGATATACTGAAGAGGAAGAAGAAACAAAGCATAACTGTTGAAATTGAATGATGATAATATATTAACATTAAAATGCATAGTCTAAGTATAAAGATAATTTACATCTGGTGAAAGCCTCTTATTTCACTATATGAGAGTGAAGTGTCTCAAATCCCATTTCCAACCAGTAGATGTTCATTTTCCTATATCTGTGCCCACCTTCATTTTTTTGCTTTGTGTTATCACTAATTCCTCCTGTTTTTCTGTCCCAAGTACCATTAAAGTTTCTAATGTATTTGGAACTTCTCCTTCCCTATTCACTAGCTCTTGATCTTGAAATCTATATGCAAGACATTCATTTTAGTACATCCTTCTAAGCAAAACAAAATAAAGCAAGCTCTTTCCATCTATATCTTTTAGTTACCACTATTTAGCTCCACATTCTTATGTAGCTAATCTTTTGCGAGTATTTTAGACTGACTTTCTGATACTGATGTTCATCTTCAGTTTAGAATAATACTCTTCATTTCTTCTCTCTGAAGTCTACTCAGCCACCTTCACCAAGGACCTCAATCGTATCCTCTGTGTTGCCTAGTCCCAGACTCAGCCCTGATCCTAACTGAAATCCACAGCATTTGGCACGGTGGACCATTTCTTCATTAGTATAACTTTCCCCTTATTCATCTTCTAAGATGACACTTCTCTTCGTTTTCCTTCCCCTATCAGAATACGCCTCGTTGGCTGGTGCCCTATCTCTCTGTCTCTTTCTTCCTCCCTCCATGATTTTGCCTACTTCCATAGCTTCAGCAACCATTTATATGGCCGTGACCCCCATATTTCTGCTTTTAGTTGGGCAGAGCTTGAGATAATTGCATTGAGCTTCATGACTGAAAACCCCTCACATGGGAGCTGGCATAAATTGCTTAAAAAAAACTTTGAGAAACAGAAACTCATAGACACAGACAATAGTTTAGTGTTTACCAGAGGATAAGGGGGGTGGGGGGTGGGAGATGAGGGTAAGGGGGATCAAATATATGGTGATGGAAGGAGAACTGACTCTGGGTGGTGAACACACAATGGGATTTACAGATGATGTAATACAGAATTGTACACCTGAAATGAATGTAATTTTACTAACAATTGTCACCCCAATAAATTAAAAAAAAAAACTTTGAAAGAAAGGTATCCCATTTGTTAAGAAGGGAGCATTGGAGACTGGGGGGAAATACTTCAGTGACTTCTCTAAAAGAAGAGGACTCATGTATCTTTTTTTTACATAATATTTTGGGGAAAAATCGGGGTAATTTTCCATGTATATACTTTCATTAACCATTTTGATGAGATTTTCCACAATTTTTCTATCAGATTACAAAAGCACAGCACTACTTTATAGAACAACTTCACTAAGGAGCTTCTGATAAGCAGAATGGATCAGTGTGCAAAAGTAATTGGCTGCTCTGTATTGTAATTCTTTATTACCTAAATTTTGCCTTTTAAAACAGTCTCATATTGATGAATGTGTAAGCAGGTGCATATATGGCCCAGAATCCAGATGAACAGTAGTTAGTTTAAAAAAAAAATAAAAAGAAGAAAAAAGATGGTCCTATATATCTATCTGAATGTTTGCTTGATAAACCAAGGTATGTTGTATATACATACACACACACACACACACACACACACACACACACACATATGAGTAAAGTGAAAGGGAGAGTTATAAATTAAATTCAGAAATACAGAACCAATTCCTTGTGGCAGAAAATTATAGAGCTTCAGAACCGAAATGGGTCGTTTTACAGAGAATAAAATTGGAGACCATGACCTTCAACTCACACTGAAGAGCACTGAAGTTTATATGGATACCACTTCATTTTTAAAATCTCATTAGTCACTTGGTGTACAACATTTAATTATTCTACCTTATCTTACCAAGATAAATACAATCTTATGGGAACCAAATTTCTGAAACATAGCTTTAGCAAATTTTCTCTTATAAGAAGAGATTCTATTGATACAATTAAGAGATTTCAGAAATTTCTATAGTTATCAAAACACTGAAAAAATTGTGAGAGCTGATGTACTTTTTATTTTTGGTTTTATATAACATCTTTTATTGTACAAGCTAGAATGAATAGTCTAAGATTTTTTTTTCAAATTAGGCATTGGTGCAGTGATAATGCATTAATAAACTAATATAGAAAGTTTAATCATTTTATCATAAAATAAAAATGTATGGTTTTTATAATCTGCTATACACTAACAAGTAATATGTGTAGACTGTATTGACAATGAAGTATGACACAAAACAGGAACTGTATGGCTGTTTTGAACATTAAATTCTAGGATCTCATATATACAGAGGGTGCCAAAAAAAATGTATGCACATTTTAAGAAAGGAAAAAACTATTAAGATTGTAATATCAATAGGTACCGATAACAAAAGGTGAATACAAGTTGCGTTTGGTTCTGCAATGACAAGAGGTGCTCAAAGTGGTTACCATCAGCATCCAGACACTTCTCATTACAGCGAACTACTGCTTGAGCAACGTTGACCAAAGTGTCCACTTGTATACATTTTTTTGGCACCCCCGGTATATACCCATTTGTAATTTGAACTGAATGACAATATACTTGGAATATAAAAAGTCTTTAATGCAATCTCTTTCTCTCTCCTTCTCTCTCTTTCTCATAAATGCCACTTCCATCTTGGAGCCGTTCCTGATTAATCAGAATGCAGTTAAAGCCTTATGACACAGCACCAAATATTTCTGACACACCCAACTATTTCACCATGTTTTGCCACCTAGTGTGTACCATAATTGCATCTTATTTATCAAAGATAATCCTAATAATTTATCTATAGATACACCTAAATGTTCCTCTCAATTTTACATTATAGCAGGTAGGAAAGTTTGTAAAATTGGGCAAAAAAAAAAAAAAAAAAAAAGACAACAGAATTGTCTGTAATAATGTAAAATTCAAGAAGTTTATAACTTGTTATAATGTGTATACGTATATAGGGCTCAGTTGTTTCTCAGAAAGAAAGCAAAAAAATAAAAAGTGCATGCTTAGTCTGTAGGTAATAAAGCATGTCTGAAAATAGTAAAATAAATCACCACAGGAAGATGAATTGTTGACTGAAAGGTGGGAGAACTTTTTCTTGTACAACAATCAGGAATTCACTGAACAAAACAAATTGTCCCCTGTCAGCCATTTGAATAGTGACCTCAGAGAAATAAAAGGGTTTTAAATATAAAAGCCACCTGTAAAATGTGTATAGGCAACTGCTTTGCACATCAGATGGCATAATCAATTTCTTATTTATTAAGCCTACTCCAAATAACATTTCATTGCTTTACCAATTTTATTAAAATAAAAAGATACTAAAACTATTTTTGATATGAGAGCATTTTCTTTAATTTATTCTTGCATAAATAGATCAACATGGATTTGGGAGAAAGGACTCATTATGCTGTAAAGGTAATGGCAAGTATAGGTAACTATGAATTCCAACTAACAAAAAGAAGGGTAGCATTTACCTATGGAATATATATATGTTTATCACAGTTAAAATAAATTTGGTTCAATTACTTAAAAATCACAGAATGGGAATCTCTGAAAAGATGTTTTATAAGTAAGTTGGCTGGCTATAAATTTTTCAATAAATAGTGAAATTACAATTTCATAAAGGATAAAACATAGGTTGCAAATACCTTTACATTAAAACATCAATGTCTGTTTCCATAAAACATGTCTGTTTCTCTTTTTGAATAGTTATTGACGAGTACCTCAATTTTAATTTCCTAAATTAAACCACATTTTGCCACTTTTGGGGATATTAAGTATTATTTTGTGCTCCATTAAAGTAAAGATACATGTTGTGCTTGATTCATAAATTAAATTCACTGATTTCATAGATTCTCCCATATGGATTTGGATAAGCATAGGCTATGGCAAGCATTCTGTCACTGCCAAATAGATCTGGGTTTTCTGCTTCAGATTTAGACTGACCTTGTGTTGTATAGGATTCCTGAACTGATGAATCAATTATAGTGCTCCAAAATCACCTTGGCTCCCTCTCACGCTGTCCTTCTTTCCCTCTTGTTTATGCCCAAATATACAGAGGCAGCTAGACAGTATTCCTTGAGAAGTGAGACAGGATGTCAGCCAGCCATGACTCTTTTGAGTTAAGCATTCTAAATGTGAAAGAGAGAAGATATATTTCCTGAATACTGTAAGTGTACTGCCAACAACCTCTTCCATCTTCCCTAAAACCCATAATGATGTTTCGCTTTTTAGACTTTCTATACATTTTGTTGCCAAGCCAATAATTCTCAGCGTTTGTAATATCATGAAACACAAAATATATATATGGAACAGTAGGATGAATGGAGGGTCCTTGGCTTTTCTGTCATGTGTATTTTTGTCATTTTTGTTGTCTTTTTTGTCATTTTTATTTTTGTCATTTGTATTTACTTGTCATTTGTATTTTTGTCATTTCCCATATTCACCTATACACTACTGGTTCCATGGGGGGAGGGGAGGGAGGAGAGAGAGAGAGAGAGAGAGAGAGAGAGAAGCAAAGGCATGACAAACTCCTTCAATAACTGGTTCTGCTTGATGGGCAATTATAAAAGTTCATTGCTCTCCATAGTCAACACCTGCACTAAAACTTTAGGAATCATATCTTTGTTTTTATTTTATCATAACTGGAAATATAATTTTAATGAAACTCAGTTTTGGATTTTGTGTGTTTAAAATGACTAAAATTGTACTCTCAAGAGGATTAAGTGTGTAGTATATGAGTATATTCTAAAAACCTATAAGCCAATATTACAGTTAGGTAGAATGATTTTTACCATAAATTGTTATGTCCCCCACCTTTCTCCTCCCCAGTGAGGCTTCTGATAAATGCTCTCACTGAATGCTCATGAAATTTTCACCTTTGATCCTTCTCTCAAAATTGATTACATAGCATGTAATACTCAGAACAATTTCCATCTAATTATTACAATGACATTTATCACAATAATATTCCTTGACATTTACTACAAATCGTACTATTTAGATTCTATACCCTGAATCTTTATTTATTTTAATAACCTCCAGTATTTGCTGTCATAGTAAATCGTACAAACTGTACATGTACATAAATTAGTTTTGCAATTTCTTTTTTTTTAAGTTTGATAACTTTTTAAAGAAATCTCTGGTACAACAAGATCAGGTAGACTTTTTATTGAAACTGGCATTTCTGTGATAAGCTTCCCCATTACTTAGAATGTGGCCAACTTTCTTATATACATTAATTGTAAAATGTCTATGAACTTATCTTGCAAGTGCAAAATCCAGACAAGATGAAACATTAGAACTCTCCCTCAAAGCTGTCAAGGAGAAATAATGAGAACCATTTCCATAGCCCATCCTCTCCATGGCATGGTGTTAGAGCTGGTTTCATTTTGTCTGGTGTGCTGATGAGTTTTAAAATTGGCAGTAAAGCTCTGCTTAGTCATTTTATTATAGCAGTATACACAGTATGGTGGCATTTTTAACACCTTATAAACTTATTCTTTGACAATAACAGAGTTTCTTAAAGGAGACTTTTAAACATTAACAAGGTTTTCTAGCTAATAATTAACAGCATCCTCAAGTGAAAGACTGTGGGATACAGGAGCAATAACAATGATCAGAGGTCATGAGATCTGAATTCCAGATATAGGATGCTTTACTAACCTTTTGCAATTTTATCTGAAAAATAAGAGTTGGTCACGTGGTCCCTACATTCCTTAAAACCATAAATCTAATGATTACTTTTTTTCCAGAGGCCCAAAAATGTGATCAAATGATCAAAATGAATCCTGTGCATATTCTTGATGTTTGAGCAGAAATAGAAAAGTCACTATGCCAGGATGAATCAACAGTTTTTTCCATGAATCAACAGTTTTTTCTATAATTCAACTGAGTAAACACTTATTTACCATCTCCTATGTGTTTAGCGTGATCAAATTCATGATACGGGTCTAAATGGCTATTCCAGGGTCCTTGGCAAATTTGTGGTTCTATCACAGACCCTGTAGATGATTTAAAATAAAGTAAAACTTTTATTTTTTTGCTGATTTTACTTGTGAATGATAATGAAAACAATATCAGCTTCTAATTGCTCCATAGGATTAGTGAGAACATTCAATAAAATGGCATTGGAAATAAAATTTGAAAAGCCACAATTTGAAATATGATATTGAAAAGTAAACTAAGAACTACAATTGTATTGCTCTGTATAAAATTTACAAATTCTCATTGTTGTTTTCCCCCTAACATTACAGAAAAAATAAAAACCCATAATATTTGAATTAAAAAAAATGAATCAAAATCCAAGTTCTTCCCACTTACCACCTGTATGAACTTTGACAACCTATTTCATTTTTCTGAGCCTCATTTCTTTTTTTTTTCTTCTTTTTTAAATTAAGTTTATTGGGGTGACAATTGTTAGTAAAATTACATAGATTTCAGGTGTACAATTCTGTATTACATCATCTATAAATCCCATAGTGTGTTCATCACCCAGAGTCAGTTCTTCCATCACCATATATTTGATCCCCCTTACCTTCATCTCCCACCCCCCACCCTTGAGCCTCATTTCTTAAGAGCTAATAAAGAGCTAATAAAAATGTATTCACCACATGGGCGGACATAAAATACAAGTGTATAAAGCTCCTGGTACTTAGTCAATGGCTAGTAAAATCTCAATCCCCTTCTCTGTTGACTTAAAAATTATATGGAGGTGATGAAGGATTTTTTAATCTGTCTCAAATTCAAAGCAGTGTAGTGGGTGACCCCATACCCATTATAGTTTTAGAGACTTCCAGGGGAAGTTCACAGTCACTTTTTGTCACTTGTTCCAGTTTACTAAACCACATAAGTAAGCAGTTCTTTTTTTATGTCTAGAATACACTGAACCCACAATAAGTAGAATTTATTACTTTTCTGCATTGTCCTCAGCTTGTCACATCCCACTTTAAAATGACTAGTGTTTAGTCTCCTAAAGATCCATTCATGCACAAACAGGCATTCTGTGGGTTTGGTTCCAGACCACTGTAATAAAGCAAATATCGCAATAAAGCAAACTACATTTTTTTGGTTTGTTTCCCAGTGCATATAAAAGTTATGTTTACAATATACTGCACTCTATTAAGTGTGCAAAGCATTATGTAAAAAAAAAACACACCAAAAAAACAATGTACATACCTTAATTAAAAAATACTTTATTGCTAAAAAATGCTAACTGAGCATTCAGTGAGTCATAATCTTTTTGCCGGTGGAAGGTCTTATCTCCAATCTGTAAAAAACGTAGTATCTGAAAAGCGTAATAAAGCCCAGCACAGTAAAACAAGGTGTGCCTGCAATATTTTCAGTATATAATCCGTTCTTGAGATGATAAAAAATCAGTAATGAGGGAAGCCAAACATCATTTATATTTGATTTTGGATTCCATTAGTTTTTGTTTTTCTTCAAACTTGCACTTTTAATTATGTTTTGCTCAGGCTAATATTTTCCCTTAGCATAACTATCAAGGGTAGAAGAGGACAGTTTAGAAGGGTAATTGAAAAATATCTGTGTTTTTTACTAATAATGCAAACACAAAAAATATAATTATATGTGATCCACACATTAGATCACCCATAGATAGTGGATAGAAGGTGAATGTCTTCTATCAAAATACCAGTAAAATATGCATTTCATCACTTAATTACTACCGAGAACTCAGAATTAATCTTATATGATACTGCAATGATTCCAATATAATAAAAATACAAACTCCTAGAGAAATATCAGTCATTTGTGCCAATGAAAAAAGAGTATTAACACAGATGTGTTTTTCTGTGGTGGTTGTTTCATGTTGAACAATCATATCATATTTGGGACCTGAGAATCAAGCTTTCAACTCACAAGTTGTTGGGTTGCTTCAGGAAAGGTATTTTAGTAGGTGACAAGAAAAAAAGAAAAAGAAAAAAAAACTTAAATTCTGAGATGTGATAGAAAAATAGAAAAGGGTGAACAGTAAATATGTGAATGGTTATTTGCATGAAAAAATTTTGGTTTGAAAAACTGGCAATGTGCTGAGTGGGCAGTAACTGAGGTTCACATTGCGGTCCACTACTATTTATTCTAATCAGTCTATGATCTGGCCAATAAGAGCAACATGTGTATCAAAGTAAGCAAAACACATTGTTAATTCCAGAATTCTGAGAGTCATATTACACTTAGCTCAAATTCCTCTGCGTGGAGTACAAAATAACTGTGCAGCTCCTCTCTCAGTTTTCACTGTTTCTCACTAAGACTGAGACTTGATTTCAACATCCTTGAATCCTTTGGATTCTTGATTTGAATTGTTCTCAAACGCACTACAATAAATGATCCTATACAGACAGAAGTAGCAAACTAAGAAGTGATCTCACAATGAAAAGTTTAAGTTGATAGCAGAGACATGAAGCTACTTTGGTCTTTGGAAAGAGAGGCTTCAGCTCTTATCCTTTGTTTACCTAAGGGTAGAGTTGGATTTTTGTTCATATCTCGGCCAGTTGCACCAGCTGTATTGCTAATAGCAGAAAAGGGCTGACTTGGGATTTCACAAGCAGTGAAGTTCAAAAACTTCAAGTGGGCAGTTTATATATATATAATGTAAAATTGGTATATAACATTTATTTCAGGTATACATTATATTTTGATATTTGTATACACTACAAAGTGATCACCATCATAAGTCTAGTTACCATCCATCTCCATGCAATTGACCCCCTTCACCTCAACCCCCTTCCCTGTGGTAACCATCAATCTGTTCCCTGCATTTATGAGTTTGTTTTTGCTTTGTTTTGTTTTGTTTTTTAGATGCCACATATAAGTGAAATCGTAGGGTATTTGTCTTTCCCCATCTGACTTATTTCACTTAGCATAATATCTGGAAGGTCCATCCATGTTGTTGCAAATGCAAGATTTCCTTCTTTTTTGTTTCTGAGTACTATTCCATGTTTATCACATCTTATTTATCCATTCATCCACTGATGGACATTTAGCTTGTTTCCAAATCTTGGCTATTGTAAATAATACTGCAATAAACATAGGGGTGCATATATCTTTTCAAATTAGTGTTTTTATATTCTTCAGATAAATACCCAGAAGTGGAGTAGTTGAATCATATGGAAGTTCTATGCAAAAATATAATTTTGTATTATCATAAAGTGGACATAACCGAGCTATCAACATTCTGCCCAATAGCACTTTGTCTAGTCACTTACAAGTAAATTCAGTCCACAGCAGCAGGACTCACTAATTTCTGTCACAAGTTATAAGTGTGCCAAGATATTGATTCTTTCAGATACTGAGGGCTTTGGAGAAGGTCTGAGGTAATGGAGCTCTGGACTTGTTTCACTTACATTGGTAAACTGTCCAAGTATTGTCACTTTCTACCTGTGCTTTGATATGATATTTTTTAAATTAAATTTTATTGGGATGACAGCTGTAAAGTTACGTAGGTTTCAGGTGTACAATTCAGTAATACATCATGTGTATATCACATTGTGTGTTCACCACACAGAGTCAGTTCTCCTTCCGTCACCATATATTTGGTCTAGATAGCTCTGGAGTAAGGCTTTGTTGTTGTTATAGTAAGATTTTAAATCAAGTTTCACATGCCAAAAGGTAAAGAGAAGGTTTGTACAAGATTTGAACTTCTTAGCAACTCACACACTCAAATCAGTTAAATCTGTGTTTCACCAATCACTTAGTAGTCATTTAAAGCCGGAAACTGATCCAAAGTGTCATGATTTCAAGTAGCTGCTGCCACCTTTATGAGTCTTGCACAAAGTAAATTTATTCTAACATTCAGTATCCCCATAGTTCTGGAGGCTGGAAGTCCAAGATCAAGGTGCCAGCAGAACTGGTTTCTGGTCAGGCCTCTCTCCTTTACTTGCAGATGGTGTCTTCTCATTGTGTCCTCACATGGCCTTTTCTCTGGAGAAAATCAAATGACCACGTATGGTTGGATCCATTTTTGGCCTCTCTGTTTGGGTTCCCTATATTTCCAGCTTACATCAATATCACACTGTCTTGATTTCAGTAATTTTATAATAAGTTTTGAAATCAGGTAATGCCAGTCTTCCAACTTTGTTTTGACCATTCCAATTCCTTTGCCTCACAAAATAAATTTTTAGACTTAGAAGATGAATTTCTTTAAAAATAATCCTTGTTAAGATTTTGATAGATATTGCATTAAATTTATGGATGAATTTGGGAAGCATTGACATCTTAACAACATTACATTTTTTAAACATTGAACGTTGTATATTTCTTGAGTCATTTTGTTTCATTTAATTTTCCTCAGCAACATTTTGATATTCTCAATGAACATTTATTGGATATTTTCCCATAAATTCATCCCATTTTAATGCTGATAATAAAAATTGCATAATTTATATGTCAGTACTCATTTATTAATTATATAGATAAATATAATTGAGCTTTATATATTTATCATGTATACTGAGATCTTGCTAATTTTACTTTTTTAAGATTTATTTGTGATTTTATAGTTTTCTTAGTGCCTTATAAATATGCAATCATGTCCTTTTCAAATAAGGAAAAGTTTACTATTTATTTTCCTAATGTGTATAGCATTTATTTAATTTTCTTAACTGACAAAGACTCCAGTACAATGTTGCAGAACATGGTGACATTAGTCAACTTTGCTTTGATCCTCATCTTAGGTAGAAAGCAGTCTTTCTCCATGGATTACAAGGTTCGCTGCAATTTTTTCATTGAAGCCATTTATCACGTGGCAAAAATCTCATTTATTTCTAGTTTGCAAGAACTTTTATTATTAATGGGTCCAATTTTCATCAAAAATGAGATTTTCTTGTATAAACTAAATTCTTACAGAGTTTGTGATCTTTGATTCTAATAATATGGCAAATTCCAATGATTAATATATGGATATAAAGCCCATATTTTTTTCTGTGATAAACACTCGTTGGTCATTATGTATTATCATTTCTTACATTGTTCACTTTGATTCAGTAATGTATTTGAAGGATTACTGCATTTATGAATAGGGTTATTAGTTTATAGTTACTTTCTTAGGAATGGTGTGTAAGTTTTGAGGACCAGGGTGACGTGAAGATGTTGATACTATTACCATAATATATTTTTAATATCTATGGGGTTAGTAGTAATGATTTTAGCCATATTTATTATTACTATGTCTTCCTGCTAATTAACTCATGTAATACCATGAAAATTTCCTATTTATCTCTGATAATACTTTTTACCTTGAAATATTTTTAACTAAAATTAATATAGCCACTCAAGCTTTCTTATGTTACTGTTTATGTAGTATATCATTTTATAATTTCTAATTTAACTCTTTGTCAGTAGAGTTTATAGTAGCTAATATTTCAATATTTTGAAATGTGAAGTGTGATCAAACAATATGGTGAATGTTTAAATAAAAAAATATTACAGTAAAAGACACATTGCCATTAATCCCTCTCAAAATACTCCCCCTCACTTTAAACACACTTATCCCATCATTCTTGCCACTTTCTGAAACATGTCCTGAATCATTTTGACTTTGGGGAAGAACCAGAAGTCCTATGGTGTCAGATCTGATAAATAAGGTGGATGAGGGCACAGTGCAATGTTTATATATGACAGAAACTGCTGTATACCAGAAGCGATGTGTGACATGGAGCATTGTCTTGATGGAGGATGACTTACAACACACATTAAAATATACCTTCTCTCAACCGTAGCTCACACACAACTGATTGCACCAAACAAACAAATTGAAACTTGTCACACAGTTACTAAAGTTCGACATGCTGCTTCCTGTATTGAAGATCCCTGCCCTTCTGTTGGATGGCTTTCAGTGGCAGCATTCACTGTATTTTGTGATCACAATGGAAAGGCTCTGTGTCACACATCACTTCTGGTATATAGCAGTTTCTGTCAAATAAAAACATTACGGTGTGTCCTTATTCACCCAATCTGGCACTGTGTGACTTCTGGCTCTTCCCCAAAGTCAAAATGACCATGAGAGGTAAACGTTTTTAATCTATTCAGGACCTCAAGGCAGCCACAACAGCGCAACTAAGGACACTCATGAAAGAGGACTTCCAGAACTGCTTCAGAAAGTGGCAAGAACGATGAGGTAAGAGTCTTTAAAGTGAGGGGGAGTATTTTGAAGGCGATTCATAGCAATGTGTCTTTTACTGTAATACATTTTTTTTAACTTAAACATTCACTGTAGTTTTTTATCACAGTTCATATTTGATTTATTGAGAACATTTTATGACCAAGTACATGAACTATCATAATAAATTTATGGGTATGCTTGAAAATTATCTGCACTTTTTAGGCTTTGGATATAATATTTTATAAAATTCACTAGTTAATTAACAGTGTTTAAATATTCTATATCCACCTTGATTTATTTGTTCTACACACATATATAAACTAAAAGGGTTTGTTTCTAAAATACTAATAGATTTTGAATCCACTCTTTTTTTCCATTCTTTTTACATGACATTTGAGTAGGTCTTGATGTAAAAATGTCTCTACAGATGAAGTGTAGAAAAATTTCCTAAAGGAAGAATTTGGTGGGGCAATAGATTGAGGAACTTGACAAAGGTAACATGGCAACCTCTTATCCTTTTAGATTTTACTTGTGTTCTCAGATTTATTTTATCTATAATTTAAAAATAATGTGAACTTCCAAACAGGCTGGTGTTGTGGATCTGGGGAAGATTGATTAGTTGGAGAGAGACAGGAAAGGGACATTATTCATCTCAGACATCATAGGAAGGACTTGATAATGATGAGGGTGAGTTAGCACAACGCCTAATGTGGATTGCTAGTCTGAATCACAATCATTACCTGCCAATGGCTGGCCCACAAAAAATGTACCACATGATACCAGATTAAAGAAAGGAAAGAAAACCAATGGGACTGAATTCCTATATCATAGCAAAAACATACTTTCACAATGAATAAGAGATCCTTCCATATTTAAGTTGTTCCTGTTATTGCCTTTAATCCTCAGAATAAATATATCAACTGGGTATTACCAAAATCTTATAGAAAATGAATCCAAAATTCAGGAAGGTTATATACATTTATGTCTATAGCTATAAAATAGCAGTACTGAATTTTTGACTTAAATATTGTCAGGTTCACCTTTCTTGTACTATACTGCTCTGTATGCAAAAGAATAGTCTCTTAAGCAAAGATCCAAAATGCATTCTACTTTCCAATAATCTTTAACTGTAGAACTAGATGGTATTTTGAATCTGTTAAATATTGAAATTATTTCAACAATTATATTTAAGAAATTAATGACAAGATAAAGACAGATTCTCAATAAGTGACCAACACTGCCTCCAAGCAAACAGTACCATTGTCTCTTTATTCACTCTTTTTTGAGGAACCATGGTTTAATTGTGTGTATAACCATAGAATTAGACTGAAAAAATTCAGATAGCAGGCAGTATTTGAAGTCTTGGTTTCTTTTCCAAATCAGTGAGCTGCTGAAACATCTCTTAAAAAAAACAAAACAACAGCAACAACAGCAGTATGTTTTATGTACAAGTGCCATGTTATCATATATCTACCTTGGTTTCAACAAGTGACTGTATCTCTTCATGTTAGTACATATAAAAAGGGCTGTTCATAGAGCCAAAAGCCCAACCAAGGGAAGAATAAAGAAAAAAAGAAAGGAGAGAGAGGGAGAGAGGTAAAAGATTCAGGAAAGCAAAGTCCCTTTTCGAATATCAAGTCTCTTCCTGTGTACTTTTATAACACAGTTTCTGGAAGAGCTGTCTATAACTCGCTATGCCTATATCTTTATCTTCCATTTGTTTGTTTAACGCACTCTAGTAGAGGTCCTACTTATCACTCCAATGAACTTGATCTATGACACTAGTAGCATGCATCTGTCCAAATCTAAAGGTACAGTTTCCGTTCTTGCTGCATTCTCTTGCTCAACAGCATTGTACACAGCTGAGTACACCCTTCTTCTAAAAATAGCCTTTTGTTTTTTGGCTTCTTTGTCCTCGTATTCTTTAGTTATGTTTTCCCCTTTTCAGTGGCCACTCCTTTTAGGCCTTTTTGCAAAATATGTTTTCTTTTTCTGCTGGTTTCGTAATTATTGGAATGTCCCAAGACTTATTCCTCACTCTCTTATTCTTATGTGTCTATACACATTCTGTAGGTGGGTATTTAAAAATGGTGTTTCAATTTATTATTTTATTGTTTGCAATATCATTTAACACTATCTAAAGATGACTTGTTCCTCTGTTTCTTGTAATTTCGGTCTCTCCTTCTTGATGTCCTACTCTCATTCCTCCACTGAACATAAGCTCTAGAATTGCTACAACTTTGGCCATCTTCTTCACAACAGAATCCTTATAAAAAGAACATACCAGGTATTTAGTAAACTGAATACACAACTCTGGTTTAATTAATATATGCACTTAGTTGTTAGTTAAGTAAACATTTAATGTCTGTGGAGACAGGAATTATGAATTGAGACTGAGACATTACCTACTATGTTCTAATTTTCCAGAATTGACAACTTTCCAATTAATACAGTAGGACATTTACTATATCATAGTTCTTAGTACAAGAAATGATTTCCAGTGTCTGAACTACATCTCTCAGACTGTGAATCTTGCCCACTATTCTCAATAAGAATGGAGAAGTATCTGTTATAATTAATGGAAAAGGAATTTAGCTTTGGAGTCAGACATATTTAGGTTTATTTTCTGCTTAATGAGTAGACTTAGAAATCTTTGACTTTATGAAGTTAACCTCAACTCTGATCATTGATTATCTCCATTTACAATGCATATGCACGTATAATTATTGTACACAAGTGCTATAATTAAAATATGCTTATGATTCTATAGGAACCCAGTAGGGAGTGTGCGACCCAGGCCTGATGGAGTAAGGGAGGCTTCATAGAAGAGGTTACCTTTGAGCAGGGTCTTAAATTTGAGTAGAAATTTCGAAGGCCTTTGAACGAATTAAGAATGCATGAAAATGTCATAACATATACAAATATAAAGTGGCCTAAAAACTTGAAGGCTTGTTTCAGGGACACAGGTTTGTCCCCTATTGCTAAAATACAAGTCTTACACAGTTAGAGACTGGAGAACATAATTTGTTATTCTAAGACTTTGGATTTATTAGTGTAATAAATAAAGGAAAGCACTTAACATTAAACACCTGTCATCATCTCTCAGTCATCATAAATTTCTCTTAGTCAGTTAGATGCAGGACCACTTATTCAGATTGAATGATAGAAAAAAAATACCTTAAATCATTGGGTATTTAAACAATTACTATAGTTAATTAGTACAATATGGACATTAATTAGTTTTAACTCACTACCATATCCTTTTATCTTGTTGCTTCTATTACCACATGCATAAGTGTTGATGTTCCATATCTTGAAGAATTTATTTGCTTAAGATCTAAATTGATGGCTATGACTAGTTTCCATTTATCAATTCCTATTTTCATTATGTTTGAATTTCAGATGAATTTGATTCAAGATCAGTAGCCTATGGCAAATTCACAAAGATGAAGGAAGATGAAAATAGAAAGTTGAAAAATTGAACTGACAATGCTTTGTTGAAAGTTTGTGATGTACAGTCACTAAACCCTCTGCTAAATTTCATAAATAGCTCCCAGAAGAAGTGTAGAACAGCAGATAAGCAACATTGATTCATTGGTTGATTATTTAACTTGTACTTTATAATGTAACAGTTAAGTGCCTATATTAAGTGACCTCACTTCAGAATAATTTTAGTATATATAAAATGATTTTTTTATTGAAGAAGACATTCAATACAAATACACACCATTTCTAAACCATTAGGTCACAATGAAAAGTTACATCTGGGAAGGACAATTAGAATTCATAAAATGTCAGTACCAGGATAACATAAATTTAGTTAGGAAAGTTGTTGTTGTTGTGTGTGTAATTCTTATTCATTTATTTTTTTTGGCTTAAAAATCAGAAATTTGTTTCTCACAGCTCTGGAGGCTGGAAGTCCAGCATGGTCAGGTTCTGGTGAGGGCTCTCTTGCTGGTTTGCAGACAGCCAAAGACAGCCTCTGGCAGACAGCAAGACAGCCTCTTGCTATATTCTCATATGGCAGAGATGGCAGGTGGTGATGGTGGTGGGGGGATAGCTGTATCCTGTCTCTTCTTACAAGGGCACAAATCCTATTCGAGAGGGCTCCACTCTAATGAACTGATCACCTCCCAAAGGCCCCACCTCAAAATACCATCACATTGGAGATTCAGCATATGAATTTTGGATGGAATACAAACATTTAGTTCATAGCAGCTGATGAGGATGCAGAGGAATTAGAACTCTCATATATTGCTCGTGGCAATGTGAAATTGTCCAGCCATTCTGGAAAAGTATGACAGTTTTTGTTTTTGTTTTTAATTTATTTGGGTGACAATTGGTAGTAAAATTACATAGATTTCAGGTGTACAATTCTGTAATACATCATCTATATATCACACAGTGTGTTCACCACCCAGAGTCAGTTTTCCTTCCATCACCATGTATTTGATCCCCTTTACCCTCATCTAACACCCCATTCCCCCTTACCCGCTGGTAACCACTAAACTATTGTTTGTATCTATGAGTTTTTGTTTCCCATTTGTTTGTCTTGTTCTTTTGTTGTTTTTGGTTTATATACCACATATCAGTGAAATCATATGGTTCTCTGATTTTTCTCTCTGACTTATTTCGCTTAGCATTATTATACTCTCAAGATCCATCCACCTTGTCACAAATGTTCCTATATCATCTTTTCTTACCGCCGAACAGTATTCCATTGTGTATATATACCACAACTTCCTTATCCATTCATCTATCGAAGGACATTTTGGTTGTTTCCAGGTCTTGACCACCATAAACAAAGCTGCAATGAACATTGGAGCACACGTGTCTTTATGTACAAATGTTTTCAGATTTTTTGGGTAGATACCCAGGAGAGGGATTGCTGGGTCATATGGTAACTCTATTCGTAATTTTTTCAGGAACCTCCACACTGCCTTCCATAATGGCTGCACCAGTCTGCATTCCCACCAACAGTGTACGAGGGTTCCTTTTTCTCCACAGCCTCTCCAACACTTGTTACTATTTGTCTTGTTGATGATAGCCATTCTGACTGGGGTGAGGTGATATCTCATTGTGGTTTTTATTTGCATTTCTCTGATGATTAGTGATGTTGAGCATTTTTTCATATGTCTATTTGCCATTTGTATGTCCTCTTTGGAGAAATGTCTCTTCAGGTCCTCTGCCCATTTTTCAATTGGGTTGTTTGTTTTTTTGTTGTTGAGTTTCATGAGTTCCTTGTATATTTTGGATATTAGCCTCTTATTGGAGGCACTGTTTGCAAAAATCTTCTCCCATTCAGTTGGTTGCCTCTTTATTTTGTCAATGGTTTCTTTTGCTGTGCAGAAGCTTTTAAGTTTCATATAGTCCCATTCGTTTATTTTAGCTTTTACTTCCTTTGCTTGCCTTTGGAGTCATATTCATAAAATGCTCTTTGAACCCAAGGTCCGTAAGTTTAGTACTTATGTATTCTTCTATGCAGTTTATTGTGTCAGGTCTTATGCTTATGTCTTTGATCCATTTTGAATTAATTTTGGTACATGGTGACAAATAGCAGTCCAGTTTCATTCTTTTGCACATGGCTTTCCGATTCTCCCAGCATCATTCATTGAAGAAGATGTCTTTTTTCCATTGTATGTTTTTTGCTTCTTTGTCAAAAATTATGTGTCCATATATACATGGTTTTATTTCTGGGTTCTCAATTATTCCATTGGTCTATGTGTCTGTTTTTCTGCCAATACCATGCTGTTTTTATTATTGTTGCCCTGTAGAACAAGCTAAAGTCAGGGAGTGTGATACCTCCAGTATTGTTCTTTTTTCTTAAGATTGCTTTGGCTATTCGGGGTCTTTTGTGGTTCCAAACAAATCTGGTGATTTTTTGTTCTATTTCTTTAAAAATGCCATTGGGATTTTGATGGGGATCGCATTAAATCTGTATATTGCTTTGGTAATATGGCCATTTTAACTATGTTGAGTCTTCCAATCCATGAGCACGGAATGTCTTTCCATTTCTTTGTGTCTTCTTCAATTTCTTTTAAAAATGTTTTATAGTTTTCAGCATACAGGTCTCTCACATCCTTGGTTAAGTTTATTCCTAGGTATTTTATTCTTTTTGCTGCAATTGCAAAAGGAATTGTGTTTTGTATTTCTTTCTCAGAGATTTCATTGTTAGTATATAGGAATGCAATGGACTTCTGTACGTTGATTTTGTAGCCGGCAGCTTTACTGTATTCATTGATTGTTTGTAATAGCTTTTTGGTGGAGTCTTTAGGGTTTTCTATATATAGCATCATGTCATCTGCAAAGAGTGACAATTTAACTTCTTCATTCCCAATTTGGATGCCTTTTATTTCTTTCTCTTGCCTGATTGTTCTGGCAAGGACTTCCAACATTATGTTGAAAAGCAGAGGTGATAAGGGAGAGCCCTGTCATGTTTCTGAACGTAGAGCAAAGGGCTTAAGTTTTTCACCATTAATTATGAGATTAGCTGAGTGTTTGTCATATATGGCCTTTACTATGTTAAGGTATTTTCCTTCTATACCTATTTTGTTAAGTGTTTTAATCATAAATGGATGTTGTATCTTGTCAAATGCTTTTTCTGCATCCACTGATATAATCATATGATTTTTGTCCTTTATTTTGTTTATGTGATGAATCACATTGATGGATTTGCAGATGTTGAACCATCCTTGTGTCCTGGGGATGAACCCTACTTGGTCTTGATGAATAATCTTTTTAATGCATTGTTGTATTCGATTTGGTAGAATTTTTTTTAGGATTTTTGCATCTGTATTCATCAGAGATACTGGTCTGTAGTTTTCTTTTTTTGTGTTGTCCTTACCAGGTTTTGGTATCAGGGTAATGTTGGCCTCATAAAATGAGTCAGGGAGTACTGTCTCTTCTTCAATTTTTTGGAAGAGTTTGAGCAGGATTGGTATTAGATCCTCTTTGAAGGTTTGGTAGAATTCACTAGTGAAGCCATCTGGTCCTGGACTTTTGCTTTTGGGAAGGTTTTGGATGACTGATTCAATTTCGTTACTGGTGATTGGTCTATTTAGATTTTCCAGTTCTTCATGGTTCAGCCTTGGAAGGCTATATGTTTCTAAGAACTTGTCCATTTCTTCTAGGTTATTGAATTTGGTGGCATATAGTCCTTCATAGTATTCTTGGATGATCCTTTGTATTTCTGTGGTGTCCGTGATAACTTCCCCTTTTTCATTTCTGATTTTGTTAATTAGTGTCTTCTCTCTTTTTATCTTAGTGAGTCTAGCCAAGGGTTTGTCAATTTTGTTAATCTTTTCAAAGAACCAGCTCTTTGTCACATTAATTTTTTCTATTGTCTTTTTGTTCTCTATTTCATTTAGTTCTGCTCTGATTTTTGTTATTTCCTTTCTTCTGCTGACCTTGGGTTTCATTTGTTCTTCTTTTTCTAGTTCTTTAAGGTGTAACATGAGGTTATTTATTTGGGATTTTTCTTGTTTCTTGAGATAGGCCTGTAATGATATAAATTTCCCTCTTAAAACTGCTTTCGTTACATCCCCAAAATTTTGGTAGGATGTATTTTCATTGTCATTTGTTTCTATGTATCTTTTGATCTCTCCTCTAATTTCTTCTTTGACCCAGTCGTTCTTTAAAAGTATGTTGTTTAATCTCCATGTATTTGTGTTTTTTCCTGCTTTCTTTTTGCAGTTGATATCCAATTTCAAAGCCTTGTGATCAGAGAATATGCTTGGTATGATTTCAATCTTCTTAAATTTGCTGAGGCTGATTTTATGTCCCAATATATGGTCTATCCTTGAGAATGTTCCATGTACACTAGAAAAGAATGTATAGTCTGATGTTTTAGGATGAAGTGCTCTATAAATGTCAATTATGTCCATTTCATCTAATGTGTCATTTAGGGCTGCTATTTCGTTATTTATTTTCTGTTTGGATGATCTATCCATAGCTGTCAATGATGTATTTAAGTCCCCTAGTATAATTGTGTTTTGGTCAATTTCTCCCTTTAGTTCTGTTAGTAGTTGCTTGGTATATTTCGGTGCTCCCTGATTGGGGGCATAAATATTGATGACTGTTATGTCTTCTTGTTATATAGTCCCCTTTACCATTATGAAATGTCCATCTTTGTCTCTTGTTACCTTTTTCACCCTGAAGTCTGTTTCATCTGATATCATTATGGCTACACCTGATTTTCTCTGGGTACCATTTGCTTGGAGTGTCAATTCCCACCCTTTCACTTTGAGTCTATGCTAATCCTTGTAGCTGAGATGTGTCTCTTGGAGACAGCATATGGTTGGGTTTAGTTTTTTGATGCAATCTGCTACTCTGTGCCTTTTTATTGCTGAGTTCAGTCCATTTACATTTAGGGTGATTATTGATATGTGAGGATTTCCTGTCATTCTATCTTTAGTTTCCTGGTAAGGCTGTGTCTCCATTGTGTCTTTGCTTTTTTGTTGTTGTCTATTATTTCTGTGTGGTGGTATTCTATGATGTTTCCCTCTGTTTCTTCTTTTATTACAGTATGTATTTCAGTTCTGGATTTTTTTTGAGTGATTCCCTTTAAGTTTATGTAAAAGAAAGTTTGCTATTTAGAGTATTCCATTTTCTTTAGCATGCTTACTTTCTCCATTCCCATATTCTGGTTCAGGCCTTTACTCTCTCTCTTTTTATGTTTTAGAGTCCACAGATTGTCTCTTTTGATGGTGGTCGAATAGCCTCCTTTAGTATTTCTTGTACTGCAGGTCGTGTATTAGAAAATTCCCTCAGCTTTTGTATTTCTGGTAAGGTCTTTATTCCTCCTTCATATCTAAAGGATATCTTTGCTGGATATATTATTCTTGGCTCATAATTTCTCTCTTTCAATAGTTTGAATATTTGGTTCCACTCCAAAATTGTAGAGTTTCTGCTGAAAAAAATCTGATGTATTGTTTCTGCTGAAAAATCTGATGATAATCTAATTGGCTTTCCTTTCTGGTTACTGTCTTCTTTTCCCTGGCTGGCTTGAGGATTCTTTCTTTGTCGTTGATTTTAGACAGCTTCAATACAATGTGCCTTGGAGAAGGCCTGTTGGGATTGAAGTAATTAGGTGTTCTATTTGCTTCTTGGATTGGAGGATCCAGTTCTGTCCACAAGTTTGGGAAGTTCTCATTGACAATTTGTTTGAATGTATTCTCTGTTCCCTTCTCTCTTCCTTCTCCTTCTGTTATGCCCATTATTCTTATATTGCTCTTTCTGATGGAGTCAGAAAGTTCTTGTAGAGTTCTTTGATTTCTTTTAAGTCTCAAGTCTCTTTCTTCTTCCATCCGTGTAATTTCCAGGTTTCTATCTTCGATGTCACTGATTCTTTCCTCCATCTGGTCAACTCTACTACCTAAGCTGGCTATTTTATTCTTAATTTCTTCTATTGAGTTTTTAATCTCCAGAAATTCTATTTGGTTCTTTTTTTTAAAATTTCAATCTCTTTGTTAATATGCTCACGTTTTTCTTTGATTGTTTCTGAGTTCATTAAAGTGCCTTTCTGTGTTTTCTTGCATATCGTTGAGTTTTTTCAGAACTGCAATCTTGAATTCTCTGTCATTTAAGTCACATATTTTCATATCTTTAAGTTCCTTTTCTGGAGACTTCTCACTTTCTTACTGGGCTTTCTTGTTGCCTTGGTTATTCATGGCATTTACTGATTTATTATTTATCTTCCTAGACATCTACAGGAGTGGCTTCTGCAACAGGTTGATAGGAAGTGGTCTTTCTTTTATTTCTAGTACTTGTTGGTAGAATGTCTTATTTTCTCTCTAACTGCAGCCTTTTTTTTCTCTCTCACACAGTAGTGCTATGTTTTCTCTGCACTATTCCAGCTTCTCACACAATGGGTGGATTCCTTGGGAGATGGACTTTTCCTCTGTTAGTAGTTCACCTGGGTCACAGGGTGCAGTGTCCATGTGGGTATGTGGAGAGCTTTTGAAGTTCCAAAGCTTTTCCTGCACCAGATTCAGAGCCTGTATGTTTCAACAGTTCTGTTTACTCCTGCAGGGATCCGCCCAGATAGGTGGGGCCAGGGGCAGGGTGAGTTGTGAGAGGTGGCCTAGAGCAATGGCGGTGACCACCATCACAGCCGGTCCTGCTTCCACAGCTCCCTTCCCTTTGCTGGAACTAGTTGGGCTGTGATTCTGTGTCTGCGGTCCACAGTTCTCAGAACAGCAAATATTCTGTTCTTTTGATCTGACACCGCTACTGTTCTGCTTCTAGCACTGGGCAGGTGGGGGCAGGGTGAGCTCTGGGAGGGTAGGGAGGGGGCGGCTAATCTCAGTGCCTAAGGCTTCGTTCTCTGCTCGGCAGTGGGGGCTTACACCACCATTTTCAGCCTTCTTCCCTCAGTCTTTTCTCCGAGGTTTCTGCCATGAGCGTTGGGTTCAGCCGTATTATATGCTGTCCCCTCAGCCCTGTGGGCCATAAACGGAGCCCTAGCTGTCCGAGTTCTTCCCTCTCCTGCAGCTATGGTAGTTCCGGGATGCAGCGAGTTCAGAGCATTGAGCTAGGTCTGCGTCCTGCACCCGCGCCTCCATCTCTGCACTTTTCCCTTCCCTCCTCCCCTGCTCACGTGATTCGCCCACCTTTAGGTGAATTCAATAGTGGGCCTCTTCATCTTGCTTGTCTGCTGTGCAGGGAGTCCTTTGTGGAGTTATAGTTGTTCAATTAGTTGTAAATTCCAGGGGAGATTTACAGAGGCTCACCTCACACCGCCATTTTGATGACGTCTCCTCATGTGTGTAATCTTTAAAGAAGTTTTGAAGATAATGAAATATAAAGAAGTGAATGTAATCTAATCATTTATTTATTCACCTACTTCAACCAATATATAAGGAGTGCTTTGGGCATGAGAAATACTTAGATACTTAGATTCAACATGGAAAAAAACTAGCAACTGGCCTTGCCTCACTGAGATTGTAATCCAATGAGAGTTATAGAAAATAAATTGTCAATTATGGCCAAGTAGGATAAGTAGAGAGCATATTATAGGGTGCTAGAAGAGCAGGGCGGGGTCATCTACCCATGACTCCAGTAGGAGGGTAAAGAACATCCCCTAATCAAAGTGACTTCTAAACTGAGATTTGACTAAGAGTAAATGTCAACCAGACAAAGGAAGAGCATCAAGTGTTTAAAGCAAAAGGAAGAAATTGCAGGGCTAAAGGCAAGGGTAAGATTTCGGTCTAGTGGGAAGAATTGAACCATGACCTTTTTTCCTAAAGGGTAGAAGAAGACAATGAGGCAATGAAAGACTGGAGAATAATACAGAACCAAATTATGAGTACCTATTAAGCTACACTTATTACTTTTTTACTTTAACTAGAGATCTTAGCCATTAAAGTATTAAAAGCGTAGACTTGGCAATATTTTATTAAAATTATTTTGGCTGCAGTTTAGAAAAGGGATAGGAGCTAGTCCCCTCTGATGGCAGGGAAATTGGTTGAGAAGCTATGAAAATTTGAAAGATAATAGCTATCTGACTTTGGAAAGAGCAAGGAAGATGTAGAAAATTGAACAATGTTGTATAATAAACAGGCATTATAACAGACAAGATATGGTGATATGGTAGACATAAATAGGATTAAGAGTGTAAGGAAGGGGTTGAGGAGAATGTATCCCAGGTTTCCTAGCTGAAACAACTACAGAGATTGTCCTACTGATAATTAATTCTGAGGGAAAAGTGGATTGGACAGGAAGATAATGAACTGATTTTTATTCATTTTTTAAGAGGACCTATTGTGTAGATGTTCTTTCTTGGGCCTGACTGCTGAATTTATTATCCAGGACTGTCATTTACTAGCTGTGGATTTTGGGTGTGCTACTTAATCTGTCTGTGCCTTCTTTTTCAAATAGAGATATTGATAGTTACAAATTACAACATTACTATGATTGTTAAAGGAGATAATAAAGCATTTAGATTAGTCCAAATAAATAGTAAGTACTCAATGAATTTTAAATATGGTATCATTTTTACTTATGTACAAAATATGCAAGAAGACATTCTCTGAAGGAGAATGGACACATACTCTAGGTCAGGAGTGTCCAAACTGCAGCCCGAGGGCCAACTGCGGCCCGCAATCCATTGTTAATTGGCCCGCAGCAAATTCCAAAAATATATTTAGTTTACTTAAATAAACCAGGTGAGGCAATACGTACTTCACCTCGAGTGAGTGGCCCGGCTATTTCTGTGTTTTACCGCATATGGCCCTTGGTGAAAACCGTTGAAAAAAGTTTGGACATCCCTGCTCTAGGTGGACAGTGTTTGGCTTGGAAATACAGATTCAGGGATTATCAGAACAAAGTTGTTATTTGGCATCAGGGAAGAGCAGAGGAAGAATATATAAAGTAATAATAAAAGAGTGTGCAGAATAGCACTTTGAGAAGTACCAAATGTGGAAGGGGCAGAAGAAGAACAAAAATTTGTTCGAAGGTTGAAAATGAGCAATTAGAGATTTAGGAGAAAAAAATATGGGATAAAAAAATAAAAGAAAATAATATAACATGAAAGATATGTTTCAAAGGTAGAATCTTTGATTTGCTAAATAAATATGTGTTGGAAAAAAAAGAGGATTCAAGGTCGACTTCAAGATATTACCCAACATAGTAAATGATGGTGTTAATTTTTAAGGTTATATAGGAGATGAGGTTTGAGGGGAACAAAAATAGGCCTCAACAACAGGTCCTAGAAGTAAGGGTAGATAGAGAAGAGAAGAATTCTGAGGACTGGATCACTTCAACATTTAAAAGTAAGAAAGGAAATGCTATTGATTTTTATGTTGATTTTATATCCTGCAACTTTACTGAATTTATTAGTTCTAACAGGTCTCTTTTTGTGTTAACCTTTAGGATATTCGACATATATGATCATGTCATCAGCCAACAGATAATTTTACTTCTTCCTTTCCAATTTGGATATCTTTTGTTTCTCCTGTTTGTCTACTTGCCCTAGCCAGGACTTCTTGTGCTATGTTGATTAGAGGTGGTGAGAGTGAACACCCTTCCTAGTACTGGATCTTAGAGTAAAAGCTTCATTTTTTTCCTCATTGATTATAATGTTTGCTATAGGCTTTACACATATAAACTTTTTTTGTCTTGAGGTGATTTCTTTCTGTACATATTCTGTGGAGAGTTTTTATCATGAATGGGTGCTGAATTTTGTCAAATGCTTTTTCTGTACCTATTAAGATAATCATGTAGTTTTTAATCTTTAAATCTGTTAACATGGCGAGTCAGATTGATTTGCAACAAAATCAGTGGCATTTCTATGCACTATCAAAGAACTACTTGAAAAGGTATTAAGAAAGTAATCTCATTTACAATAGCAATAAAAAGAATAAAATACTTATGCATAAACTTAAAGAAAGAGGTGATATATCTGTATGTTGAAAATTATAAAACATTGAAGAAAGACTTTTTAAAAATTTATGTTTCAAGAATACTTGACATACAACATTATATTAGTTTCAGGTCTACAACATAGTGATTACAACATTATTGACTATATTCTTTATGCTGTACTTTACATCCCTGTGAATATTTCATAACTGCCAATTTGTAGTTCTTAATCCCTTCACCTTTTTCACCCAGCCTCTCAACCCCTTCTCACCTGGCAACCATCAATTTGTTTTCTGTATCTATGAGTTTGTTTCTGTTTCTGTTTTGTTTTTTTTGTTTGCTTTCTTTTTTTTTTTTTTTTTAGATTCCACATATAAGTGAAATCATATGGTTTTTGTCTTTCTCTGTCTGAGTTATATTAGTTAGCATAATACCCGATAGTTCCATCCATGTTGTTGCCAATGGCAAGATTTCATTCATTTTAATGACTGAGTAATATTGCATTGTATATATGTATCACATTTTCTTTATCCATTTGTATATTAATGGACACTTAGATTGCTTTCATTGTAAATTATGTTGCAATGAAGATAGGAGTGCATATATCTTTTCAAATTAGTGAAAAGTATTTTGGACATTTAATTTATAACAAAGGAGGCAAGAATATGTAATGGGGTAGAGACAATCTCTTCAATAAATGGTGTTGGAAAAACTGGACAGATACATACAAAAAAATGAAACTAGATGACTTTCTACACCATATACAAAAATAAATTCAAAGTGGATTAAAGACTTAAAAGTAAGACCTGGAACGATAAAATTCCTAGAAGAAAAACATAGACAGTAACCTCTTCGACATCCCTGTTTGCACTATTTTTTTTTTTTTTAATATGTCACCTTAGGCAAGGGAAACAAAAGAAAAAAAATAACACATGGGACTAAATTAAACTAAAAAGTTTTGCACAGCAAGAGAAACCATCAGCAAAACAAAAAGACAATCTACTAAATGGGAGAAGATATTCACCAATGATACATCTGATAAGGGGTTAATGTCCAAAATATGTAAGGAACTCATATAACTTAATACCAAAAAAAAAAAAAAAAATCAATTAAAAATGGGCAGAGGACCTGAATAGACATTTCTCCAAAGAGGACATAAAGATGGCCAATAGACATATGAAAAGATGTTCAACACCACTAATCATCAGGGAAATGCAAATTAAAACCATAATGAGGTATAACCTCACTCCTGTCAGAATGCAATTATCAATAAATGAACAAACAACAAGTGTTGACGAGGATGTGGGGAAAAGGGAACCTGTGCATTGTTGGTGGGATTGTAAATTAGTACAGCCATTATGGAAAAGAGTATGGAGGTTCCTCGAAAAAAATAAAAATAACACTACCATAGGACCCAGCAATTCCACTTCTTGTTATTTATCTGAAGAAAGAAATTAAAGACAGATAAATTAAAAGTCACCCATGTTCATGAATTGGAAGAATTCATATCATCAAAATGTTCATAATATGCAATGGGATCTATACTTTCAATGCAATCCTAATCAAAATCCCAATGGCATTCTATATAGAAATAAATATAAATTTTAAAATGTGTATGGAATTACAAAAGACCCCAGATAACCAAGGCAATCTTGAGAAAGAAAACCAAAGGAGGAGGCCTCACACTTTCTGATTTAAACTATGCTACAAAGCTGTAGTAAACAAAACAGTATAATACTGGCATAAAAACAGACCTACAGACCAATAGAACAGAATAGAAACTCCATATATAAATGCATGTATTTACAGTCAATTGATCTTTTACACACAATGAGGAAAGAATAGTCTCTTCAATAAATTGTGTTGGGATAACCAGATATATACAAGCAAAATAATAAAATTGAATCCATATCTTACACCATACATAAAAAATCACCTCAAAGTGAATTAAACACTTAACTATAAGACTTGAAACTTTAGGGAAAAAGTTCCTTGACATTGGTCTTGGCAATGTTTTTTTTTGTTTTTTTGTTTTTTTTGATATGACACCAAAAGCACAGGGAACAAGAAAAAAATTAAAGAAGCTGCACTATAGCAAACTAAAGGGATTCTGCACAGAAAAGGAAACAACAGAAGTTAAAAGGCAACCCATGTAACGGGAGAAAAATATTTGCAAATCATACAGCTGATAAGGGGTTAGTGTCCAGAACATATAGGAAACATACAAATCAATACAAAAAAACAAAACAAAAAAACCACAAATAACCCAATTAAAAAATAGAGAAAAGATTTGAATAGACATTTCTATAAAGGAGACAGAGAAATGGCCAACAGGTATATGAAAAGGTATTCAACATCACTAATCATCAGAGAAATCGAAATAAAAATGACAAGATATTACCTCATGCTGTTTAGAATGGCTATTATTAAAAGACAAAAGGTAACAAGCATTGGTGAGGATCTGGAAGAAAGGAAACTCTTGTGCAAGGTTGATGGGAATATAAAGTGATACAGCCATTATGGAAAACAGTATGGAAACTCCTCAATAAATAAAAAATAGGATTATCATATGATCCAGCAATGCTACTCCTGGGTATATATCCAAAGAATTTGAAATCAGGATCTCAAAGAGATGTCCATACTCCCACATTCATTTCAGCATTTTTCACAATAGCCACGATATGGAAACAACTTAAATGTCCATCAACTGACAAATGGATAAAGGAAATGTGATACACACACACGCACACACAAATATTATTTAGCCCTAAAAAGTGAGGAAATTCTGCCATTTTTGACAATATGGATGAACCTAAATGAATATCATACTAAATGAAATTATCCAGACACAGAAAGGCAAATACAGCATGATCTCACTTATCTGTGGAATCTAAAACAGTCAAACTCAGAAGCAGAGAGTAGAATGGTGGTTGCCAGGGCCTGGGATGGAGGGGATAAAAGGATGATGTTGGTCAAGGATACCAAGTTTTAGTTATACAAGATGAACAAGTTCTGGAGAGCTAATGTACAGCATGGTGACTATAGTTAACAATACTCTTTTGTATACTTGAAATTTATAAGAGGGTAGATTTTTAAGTGTCCTCATTTAAAAAAATAATAATAACTATGTGAGGTGATGAATATGTTAATTAGCTCGACTGTGATGGTCATTTCACAATGTATACATATATCAAAACTTCATGTAGTGCATCTTTAACATATATAATTTCATTAATTATAACTCACTAAAGGTGCTTTAAAAATAGAGAAAAGAAGTAGGAGACAAGCAAGAAAAATGCAAATAAATGAGAGTGAGAATGCAGAAAAATTTAAAGAACTTGGTATCACAGAAGATAAATGAAAAATGAGGAAGAATTAGATAGTGTGAAATGATGATGAGGAGAAAGACATTGGCAGAGGCCAATAGCATCAGAAGGAACCAGGCAGGACCAGAGCCAAGCCAGCGTGGCTCCATCTCATGTTCACAGTTCTCAAAGAGAGCCTTTTGCTTTTTTTGTGATTATTTTCTGCTTCCAACCAAGGATTACTTAGTGGAGAAGAGTAATATGGAAGATGGACTCAAAACAAGCCACATCCCATTTTCCAAGCCCCCACTCCACCACACCTACATACACCCCCTCCAAACACATGGACCCTCCTTTAAGAAGTTTGAGCCTTTACTGAAGGGAGGGAAACAATCAAACTCTAAAACAAGTTGACAACTGAAATTTTAAAATAAATCAGAATGTCTTTATACAAAATAAGATTGTTCTAATAGTCAAAAGTTACAGGAAAAGTATGAAATTGTACCAAAAATATAATTGTAAAACTTACTATGTAATAGGAAGGGAAAGTTCAATAGTGAACAGATGACAGCTGTGTTTGGGATCAGATAACACCAGTTTTCTTGACTTCATGGAGCTTATTGTTTACCCTTTAAAATATGTTTTAATTTTTATTTCCCTCTGATAAAAATACATATATTGTCACCTCTTTTAAGATCTTTCATCTTTAAAGATAATAACGTTTTTTGGGGTTTCGTAGATTAATTCAATGAAAATTAGAGAAAGTGAAAATGTAAAACTCATATAATTTTAATCTATATTGTCTTACTTGTTTAACTGGAGGACATGCTAAAATATATAATAGTCTTGACATGTTTGAAACTTAAAACTGATTTTTTCTTTATATTATTTTCACTAAAAATATTTAGTAATTCAACTGATACATTCTAATAAATATAAACTACTTTAGTAAGACTAGCTATAAATAATGGTGTGAACATATATATGGGCATGTATACTCATATGTGTGTGATTCAAAATGATAAAATCTTATTGGTTAAAATAAAATTCCAAACCCAAACAAAAACTAAACTACAAGAGGTCATGAAGCCTCACATAATGTTTTCTGAAACAACAAAGTAAGTTCTGGATCAGACAGCATCACAATGTGAGTATAATTGGTGGCGAACTGTCTAGGCCATATATACTTGTTATAAGCAGGTTAATCTCTTCAAATCTCATCTTCCCTGTCTATATAATTAGATTATAATAGATTATATCTTAATTTGGGTGTTGTATATATCAAAAGAAAACCAATTATAAACCATAAATATATCAGGTGTCTTGACTATAAATGAGTAATTGCACAGCATGTGTACTGATTTATCTATTGATCATCATTTAAAATGTATATGTTCAAATGCACCTAGAAACTAAAACAATGACAACTACAAAATAGGTTTCCAGTTAGATTGCTAAAGCACTTTAATTTTTTTCTATGCTCTTTAACATTTACAATGTTCTACACCATTCAACACTTAAATTCTTCTTCACTATTCTCTAACTGAACATGAACCTAAGGGTCATGACCTAAGCTAGTCTCAGCAAAATTTTTTTGAAATATATTTCCTACCTAAGACTATGAATCTATATGTTTTCAAACACATTTTCTCACTTACTAAGAAAATTGATGTCATCCCCATGCTTTATTTTGTAACTTGTCATCTACTGCTTTTATTTTCATCATCTTTTTGAACTTTTCAGAAATGAAAAAAATTAACATTTGTTACTGCTTTTCTGAAAACCATATTGAGTAAGATATTAGTCTTACGCATGGTTCCTTTTGAGTAGTCACTGAGGCCAATTTTCTGTGAATTGAATTTAGTTTATCTCTTGAGATAACACAATACTGTTGATCATGCAGTTTTCTCAATCAGACGTGCTGTGTTTCTCTGTCCCACTGTTTTTCACTTCACTTGTTGTACATACTTAAAGGATAATCATTAATCAAAACATAGCCCTTTTGCTTTTCATAACAAACAAGAAATGAGCCTAGGTAGCTGTGATTTCTCTCCAACTAGGGTGGGAGAAAATGAGTATGTAAAAGAACTATTACGTAATGTATGCTTTATTACCACAGTTGTTTCCTTTATAAAATATATTACTTATTTAGACACCATAAATTTGTTAAATGTATTCTATTTCTGTATGTTTATAATAAAGGGCACTTATGATGTATGAGAATAAACCCATGAAAATAGATTACTAAACAAGTTTTATTCTATATACTGTTATTAATTTACCATATTTCTATTCTATAGCTATTACATGAGATTATGACATAATGTAAAGATGATTATATTTGTAATTTAATTTGTTTCTACCAATAACTAAGTTAGTCTTTTTAAATATTCTATAAAATGTATTGTATATTTTCTTATCATCATTAATCTACTGTTATTAATCTACTTGTTATACTAAAAAAAGATTAGTCTGACTTAAAATCACAGAAATCACAATTTGTCTCCTTCCAATCTATCAGTGCCAAATTAATTTGCACTAAATAGGAGCAATATCCACCCTGTTACATAAACCAGAAACTCTTCTTCTCAGCTCTCAAAACAAATCTATAACTCAATTTATTTGATTTTTACCTCATGAATATTCCTTGAACATAGTCATTCTTCTCCAGCTCTTCAATCATGTCCAAGTTTCTGTCTGTTAACTAAAACATACTCCCTCCCAGGTGATCTCCTGTATCTGTTCTTACCCTGTCTGAAACTGATTCTTAGCATTGCAGCTAAAGTTATTGTGTGAAATGCAGATTTAATCACGCCATTCCCAATATTTTAGCCTATAAAGACCCATGTCTCTACTGGCTTCCATGACCCTGCATGGTTGCGTCCCTTTCTCTCTGGGTTCCAGCAGCACTGGCTCTCTCATGTCAGTTCCTTCAACCTACCAAGGTCCTCCCTATCATAACACCTTTGCCTTCTGCTCTTTACACTTCATCACTTTTCCTCTGTCCTGACTTAGTAACCACTTATCATACATGGTAAATATATATGGAATCTCTGATTAGTGTCTTGTGCCATCATCCCTACTGAACTTTAAGCTCTGTGGGACATGGTTGATGTCTGTACTGCAATCAATGGGAAGTTTTGTGTCATATTAAAACATTGTTGGGGATCCTGGTCATATGCAAATGGAATCAAAACACTAATGGAAAAGGAATTTATCTATATATTTTTGTTCAATTTGTAATCATGAGATTATTCTATGATTTTTAAATGCATTGGTTATACTATTTCTAACACTATTTCCTTGAAGTAAAATTTTCCCCTGGGTTTCTTGCAAACAACCATTATCAATTCCAAAAGAAAATGTTTATTCACTTGGGAGTTTGCAACATTTATAAAAAAAATCATTTAAAATTATTTATATGTGGCAATTCAGCTACATTTCCAAAAACAGTGACATTATTTTCAGTATAGAATGAATATACTGTTTATTATTACTTCTGTAAAATTGTCTTAGAAATGATAATATTAGATTTATTGAAGTTTCAGTTGAAGTTTATCCTGCTTTCTTCTTTCTGTTAGAAAAACACATTCAAACAAAATGCACATAAGTGTTGGGTTTGCATGTAGATTTCTTTATTTCTCTTAACATCAATGTAAAATTAATTTTGAAATTATTAACTTGATTTTTCTTTATGAACAGACTGATAGGATATATAATAAAAACAACAACAATCATTTTAACATTATTGTGTTCAATGTAAACACTTGGAAAACACACGACAAAAGAAGATAAAAATACAGATCACCCATGAGTCCATAACCCAGTAGTACTTAATACCAAATTTGGGTTAATTTCTTTCCAGACTTTTAAGACCTTTCCCCATATTTTTATTATTTTGCAGTATAATCACAATAATGCACATGTAGGGCTACCTTTAACATTTAAAATGATAAAGTGAAGTATAAAATATTTTCTCATGTGACATTATAGGTCCACATTCTGTGTGCTATAATATTGCACAGCCCTAATATGTTGTTTAGGAACACATGCTGTGAATATGCTACACTGGATACAGACTTCATCTGCAAATAAATATGTAAGAATTTCCAAATTTTACTATTTTAGGTATTGATATGATGACTATATCTGTATGTGATATTTTGACCAAATATCTGATTATTTTTAGATACTTCAAAATTTATTCATCCATTTTAGTTATAATAGTTAATTAACTGAATACGTTAGTTTTCATGGAAAATAATGTGATTTTATTATAATCACAACTTGGTCATAGTATTGTCAAGGTAGGCTTTTAAGGTGACAATGACTGAACAAAAGCTATATTTAAATATAGCCTATTTATTTCTCATTTTAAAAATCCAATTTTCTTTCTTATGACATCTTATTTATGGACTTTTATGTGACATTTTATTCAAGGTAAATTGATTTTAATACATGGAAAAGAGTTTTTGAAGAAAAATTAAGCATTTGTAACATCAAAAATAAATCCTTATTTGACTTTTGATAATACATGATTTGGTAAGAATGAATCAGTGACTATAAACTGAAAAATAACTCAAGCAAAATTTAGAATACTTGGACTTAAGTGTATAAAGCTGAGTGTATAAAGAGTGTTGGAAAGCTGTTCTTTACATAAACCTGTACATGTTACAAAGTGTATATGGTTTAAGTGCTCCTGACATCCAGACTTCTGTATCAAAATCATCATTTAAATGTCTACTAGTGACACCACTTTGTTCCATTATCTGTTTCCTGCATTATTTCAGTAACCTCCTAACTGATCTCTCTACATCTCCTTCGTGCTCTTTAAAGATTGTTTCTATCTTTCTGCTCTACTACTTTTTTTTTTTTTTTTTTAATGCAAACTATATTATGGCACTACCCTGCTCAAAGTTCTCTAATTGCTTCCTGTTTCAGAGAGAAAGCCAAAGTGCTTATGCATGTTGTTTTAAAACTTGACTCTAGCATTTGAGTCACCCAGGCTGCTTTTAAAAATTGTCCATAGCTGGACTTTTGCCAAGATTAATGGAATCAGAATTTCTGAAGTTGATGACCCAGGACGTTTTTAAAAGTTCCCCAGGTGATCCTGAGGGGCAACTGGGGCTGAGAACCACTGTCAATTATGATCTAGCTTCTACTTCTCTCTGACTTATCTACAACATTCTTTCTTGTTCACTGCACTCCAGCCATAATGGACTCCTGGCTAGTTCTCAAACTGGTATTGCTGTAAGACCTAGGGATAAGGATTTCCTCCCTGAGATGACTTTTAAATGGTTCCAGTCTGGCTTACCATTGGCTGCAGTCTTCCCCCTAAGAAGAGTCTGGGGAGACAAAATATGTCAACACACATACACATTCTAGATCACACTATGAATACTTGGAAATTCACAATTAACTAGCAAAATGGCCCTAATTCAAGCTCCAGGGCCTGCACAGGCCTCTTCCTTGGACGATCCTCTCAAGAGTAGTCCATGCCATATACATAAGCAGAAAGAGCTTGGATGTGCAAGCTGGATATACACAAGCTTGCATGGCCCTTTATGGTGTAATACAAACCCCCACAGTGGGAAAAGACGGGAGGGGACCATCAGACTGGTGTCCCACTTTTAGGGTTTGCTCCTTCCACAGGTGCAATATTTTCCTCTGTGGAAATTCAGAATCCTAGAGTTCCAGGTAATTTTGAAGGTTTATTTGGATAGATTTTAATGTATTTTAAAATTTGATTTATACTTTTAAAACATTTAATTATATGGTTTGCAAACTTCTGTTTGTACTTTTGTCCATGACCCTGCAAATGACAAGGATGTTCAATCTCAAACATACGAGGCATGGTCTTGCTTTGAGGTCTTTGCACCTTCTGTTTCCTCTTCCTGAAATACTATTTCCTAGAATTATTCATGGTTCCTTCTCTCCCTTCGAGTCTCTTGTTTAAATATTAGTTTATTTTTTGAGATCTTTTCTAACAGCCATATATTAAATAGCAGTCCTCTTCTTCCCACCCCTTCTTCTTCCAATCCTATGCTCTCAGGCATGTAGTATTTTTCTCCTAAAATTTTATCTAAATATGATTTTTATTCCAAAATTTTTCTCTCAATGTATAGCTGGCTTTTTTGTTTTCTCAACAGTTTACTAAAGAGAAAAATAAATTTTGAAGAAATCTACTTTGTTACTTTTTTTGTTTTATTGTTTGTACTTTTTGTATTTGAAAAGATAATCCATTATGAATTGAATTGTCTTGACTCATTTGTAAAAATCAATTGACTATATGTGTGGGTCTATTTATAGACTTTGTATTGTGTTACATTGATCAATTTGTCTGTCTTTATAAAAACACCTCACTGTTAATCTGACTTCATACTTAGTTTTAGATTCAGGCAGTATGTGATTGAGGACTTCTCTCCAGAATATATGAAAAACTCTTACAACTCAAAATAAAAAGACAAGCCAATTTACAGAATGGACACAAGAGTTGAACACATAGGTCAATCGAGAAAATATACTGATGGTAATTAAACACATAAAAAATATATTCAACATCATTAGTCATGAAGGAAATAAAAATTAAAACCACAATAAGATGTCATTACACACTGACCGGGAAGGCTAAAATTAGAATAGACTGACTATACCAAGTATTGATGATGATGTGGAGCTATTAGAACTTACATACATTGCTGGAAATGTGAAATGATGCCTTATCTCAGAACTTGCAGGGAAGGGAATTCAGAAGGGAGATAGAGTTCTAATTGAGTTAAACTGATGCAATTTAAAGCCCCCACAATCAACTTCTTGTCACCTTGGCCAATATATCCACTGTTTTAAACTATACAGAACTTCTAAATAAAGGCAATAGCAAAATGATGTCTCACCTATAATGATGCAACTATCCTTTACAATAACCAAAAACATGTTAACCTTTCCCCAAAGAGAATGCAAAGTCACTGTAACCATATTGGTATGAAATGTATTCCTCTTTTAGCTGAAACACACTCCCCCTTGATTTCTTTTAACTGAAATATTGAAATATGAGGTTAGCTTCTATTAACACTTCTTATGTTTGATAAGAGGAGAATGGGAGACAGGAAGAAATAAATATTTTATATATGTCCAGATAATGCTCATACCCGTATAATAAACACAGTTCTTGTTTCTGTAACTGTTCATGTGGGTATGACTAGTACTTATAATTATCTTATTCTATCCACTTAGGACTCTCTTTCCTCAGTTACCACCTTGGCTTTTCTGTTTGATGGGGATACCCTAACTTCATTCCTGAAGGTTCTGTGCCATTATCAGTCCTTCTGAATTTGTGTTATAGTTTTAAGCTAACTTTGAGTACAGGATATAGGAATACTAAAAGGCACTCCAGGAAATCACCTACATTTCACACGTCATCTTCCTTATACCATTGAGAAATAGCCACCTAAATTCCCAAGGTAGTACAGTAACTCTCAACCTAAACATCTCACCCAGTGGAGTAAGATTCTTGGATTTTTTGATGCACTGGCATTAGGGACCCAAAGTGTCCTGGTGGGAAATTCCAATTGCAATATATTGGAACCATTGTTGAGTCCTCCAATAAAAGTGTTCTCCCATGAGAAGTGATATTTGTATGTTGCAGAGCCCAAAGTTCTGGGCACTTGAGGATGGGAAGCAAAAATTTAATTAGTGTATCACCAGGGGTAATAGAAATGACTCCCATTTCTACCCTTGGCAAAAGATTTGGATTAACAAGGCCAAATGATATATTTCTTGCCTACAAAATAAAAAACTTCAATAAACACTGTGCATCTCTCTTAAGTAGCAGGAAGAGCCAGATGCAGAATCATATCTTCATGAATTATCTCAGATGACTAAACCACTAGGACAAAACTAGCACCATGTCTTTTGCAACTTTAATTCAATTCTTGACACAAAACTATTTTTAAGGCAATTAAGCAATAACTCATCTAGAATTGTACATCTTAAGTGTGTCCACAATTTAAATAATCCATACTTATAAAATATATTATTAAATTATGAAATATTCTGAAATTCAGAAACACATCCATAAAATATTTGTGTAATTATTCAAAATATGTTGCTTTAAAGGATTCTCAGTGAACCCTCAATGCATGGTCCACTTAAGAAATGAGTATAATCTTCACTTGCTATTTTAACAGTTCAGAGAATACATTTTCCTCATTTTTTCAACACATTTACAGATTGACTACCAGATTCTTGGCACACTGGGCAGAGTTCACAGTAGTAATCAAAATGGCAAGGTCCCAGTGTAAAGTTTATTCTGGAAGGTAAGGGGGTATAGGGTAAAAATAGACAATAAATAACTAAAAGTATTTTAGAAAATTACAAATAAAATACTATGAAGAAAAGAAAACAAGGTAATATGAGAGTGACTTTATTTAAAATAAGGCATTTTTGGATAGAATTATCAGGGGCTCTTTGCTATTTGAACTGGAAAATAAATGACCAAAAGGAAGCTACTATAGGAAAATCTGAGATGAGAGCTCAGTGAGACACTAGAAGAACAAGCTTGGCATGTTTAAGGACAAAGCAACCAGTGTCAATAGAGCATAATGAGAACGAGAAATTTAACACTAGATGAAGTCAGAGAAATAAGCTGGACCCAGAATATGTGGGCTTTGTAGACGAAGATGAATAATCAACATTTATTATCTAAATTTGATAGGGAGATGTTACTTGTTTGAAGCATGGGATTAGGATAATATAATTTATATTAAATACAAATAAAAACCACTACTCTGACTAGAATGGGCCCTCTAAAAGCGATCAAGTGTAGAGACAGAAAGATTAGTCAGAACAACACAATAGTAGCCAAAATAAGAAGTGATGATGACTTTAACAGGATTTTATTATTTGAGAAGGAAAGAAGTGGCTACAGGACATGTTGGAAGAAGAACAAATAGAGCTTATTAATGCACTGAATTTAGAAGTATGTGAGGGAAACCAAATTAAGAACCTCTTCTTGGTTTTGATCATGCACAGCTCTGTGACCTGTTTTGCCATATACTGAGATGAAAAGATTAGGTTAGGAGTAGTTTTGACAAGAGGTTAGATGGATGGTAGTCATGAGTTATGTTTTCAAATTATTAAATATGTGCTTGCTATATAACACCCAAGTGAAGATATTGATCAGTTTGAACCATATGAAATTGTCTTTTTTTGTAAGCTAAAAATAGTCAAATACCATCAACTTCATGTGGCTGTACCACCTAATAGTATGTAGTGATATATATGAATATGGAGTTCAAAGAAAAGTTCAGATTTAGGAGAGAGATTTGGGAATGATTGGCATATTGTTATTTAAAGCCATGAAGCTAGATGAGATCATATAAAAACAACGTGTAAATTAAAAAAAACAAAAAAACAAAACAAAAGAAAAATGATCCCATAGGTGAACTAGAAGCACAATAATATTTATATATTAAGAACAAATGGAAAGTGTAACAAGAAACCTCAGAGAAAGCAGCTATAATGAGTCAGTTTTGTATTTCCTTGAATAAAATAGCAAAGTATTTTTTGGGATCTGATCTTTTGGCATTTCTGTTTTCCATTTCCCATCATATTAGTAAGATAAGTACAAATTTTCTGAGCCACTGTAAGTCTGAGAAGTTGGCTCTCGATCTAACAAAGAACCTTAGTAAGTATTTTCAAATGTTCATAACCCTAGGATTTATCTACCAACAATATTCAATGTTTTATAAGCTGCTCCAACTTCTACCAACTATTCCATAAAATATTGACAGTTGAGGGTAGACTCAAAAAGAAATATACAATCATAATATCTTCCTATATCATGCAGTGAATTTGACATAGAGTTTCCAAACTCACATTTACTTGATAAATGGTGCAATATAAACTGAACATTTCAACTTTCTCTTTGCTTCAATAGATTCTTGACTTTTTCATCTTTATATTCAGAAGTTCCATCTAAGGTAAGTGTATACTTCTTATCTATCTTGAGATTCCTTCTAAATTTAAGAGGCATTCAAATGATGTATTACCAACAAGTGGCAAATATCTACTATAATCAATCAATGTTCGCCAGCATCTACAGATATTCCTCTTTTTATACTTGGAAAAAATTGATTCCACTTGACGTAACACACATATGTCTTATACCACTGAAACAAATTCATTTCCAAAGGCAGACGGCCTAAAATTTCATCAACTTTTGCATCCATTGTAAGTCCAGACTCTCTAGGAAATCCCTATTCCTTTCAATGGAAGGAACTTAGTTTGCTACAGCATAGAAAAACAAAACCAAAAAACAAAAACCTAACGAGAAATTTATAAATGGATAAAGTCTATATTCCTTGCTGTTTAAAACTAATCATAAGGCCTTGGAACATATTTTACAAATTAACTCCTCCGCCATCCATTTTAAATTCTGACTTTCAGGTAGTACCTAAACTTGTCAGGATTCTCTAACCCCTGGTATCCAAACTTTTATTTATGAGAAATCTGTGATTTTGGTGGCCCTGCCTGTAGAGACTACAATGATATTTAGTACTCCATGTAATTGTACTAATGGGTGGGTGCCTTAGGGATCATCTGGATTCCATTCATATTCATCCCTCCATTATGTAATACTTATTCCTCTAGTCAATATAAATAATCCCTTTGCCTTTCTATCTAATTGTATGAGAAGCAGCATTGGCCAACTGGCAATCTCAAGCTCTGAATCAATGCAATGATAATCAGTGCACTTCAATGACCATTTTTGAATCATTCCTCAAAACCCAAACTTCCAAATCAGCGGAGCCCAGCATCATGGGGTTAAAACCACATTTCCCCCCACAGTAAATATTTGGCTATAATTCAACTTTTATCCTTTGTTTCCTACTGCATTCTACTTATGGGAGGACATTTTCAAAATATTGATTCCTAGTTTATAACACATTTTATAGCCTACAGGACAGCACCATACCTCTGCAAGGTTCTGTCACATGTGGCTCCATACTGAATCTTCAAAAATCCATATGTGTCTGTACAGTCATTCACTTGTCTACGATAGAGTATGAGAGAACTAAATGTCATAGATACCAGTTGATACTTCTTTTGCCGTAAAGATAATTATTTGCTCAGATACATATCTGAGATAACATAAAAAGGCATAATGCCATCCTATGCATACCGTTAATGGTGCTGGACAAATAATGATGGATTAAAAAAAGCAAATATAAATTTCAATACTCAAGACTGGCATGGGAATACCTGATTAGAAAGGTCTAAATCTGGGGTCTGTGCTCTAGCTATAGCAGAATGAGATATGAGAAATAAAACCTGGGGAACTTTTTATTGTACTTAGAATTTTTGTCTTGGGCAGCAGAGGGAGAGATATTAAATATCTAGGAATACTCAAACTGAGTAGTGTTACATAGTCTCCCTGGTTGCTTTCAACAACAGATGAATCACAGGCTCTGGAAATAATAGAGAGGTGACCAAAAGGAGAGGAAATAGAATAACACATACTATGCTTATTTTTTTTTAAAAAATGTTTTTAGGCTGGTATTTTAGCCCAGAGCCCCGGTGGGCTAAATGGAGGATACTTTCAGAAAACATATTGTAATTCTCAAATATCTAGTAATATGTGTTTTTCCTGATCTTCTCTATTTCACCTACCTCTGAGATGCTCTCCAGTGACCCCCACTGGCATTCATACCACTGTGTATTCCGCTCCCAGCTTGTGCTAGGTTGATTTGTGTAACCAATGGAATGTGACAGATTGATGGTATGTTATTTGCGAAGGTGGTTTTTGAAAGATATTGTGGATTTCCTCTTGGTCTGTCTCTCTCTTCTGCATCACTCACTTGGGGAGAAGCCAGCTGTCACGTAGCATAGCTCTATGCTGGAACCCACGTGATAAATATCTGAGCCTTCCTGCCATTGAGCATAGGATTGAACTGTCATGGAATCAGATCCTCCAGCCCCTGTCAGGCTCCCCTATGACTGCAGTCCTGGCTGACAATGTGACTAAAACCTTACTGAATACCCAGATTCAAGGTCAGCTGTCTAAACCACTATTGGATTCCTGAGCTCAAAAACTACACGAGATAATAAATGTTCACTGTTTTAAACTGCTGAATATTAGGATAATTTTACACAGCAATAGAAAATTAAATCTGTGTGATTTTCTTGAATGTTTTATAGAGCTATGTTGATAACTACTGATATTTATTTTTTCTACTTATGATTTTTGACGACTGACTTACAGTCCTTGAGGTATCTGGCTTAATGAAGATAATAATTAACAATAAACCAAAGAAAGTGGGATAAATCTTTTGACAGAAGTTTTAGCATGTCACAGCAAGAAAAAAAATTAAAGCATACCTAATATCTGTTAGCTTAAAAAGAGGCTATAGAAAACACACAGTGAAACCAATTATTTGATATAGAGTAACTGGTTAAAACTTGGGTTTCTGGTCCTCACCACAGTTGGTTTACCGCTCCTACCTAATATGGAATTATATCTAAAAAGTTGGATTAACTCGTGGAATATTTAATTCCAATATGATTTTAAAAAATTCTTTGAGTCAATTTTTCTTTTAAAGTGAACTTCAATATTTGTAGTCAATTTAGCATTCAGAATTTTTTTTTTTTGTATTTATTTTTTCTTTTAGTAATGAGTGCATAGATAAGTATCCCTAATATACTACTCACAAGTATAAGCTTGTGAGTAATGCAGTATTTATCAGAGGTTATTTACCATCTGCTAGTGTTTTGTAAATTATACCAATTTAGTTCAGTACTTTAATTAGGCCCACTGTAAATACTTTTTGAATGAAATTGTATTGCTAACCTCTGACTGACATAAGATTACTATCATTTTAACATTTGCTATCAACTTCATTAAATTCCTTTGAGGGAAATACATTTTCCCAAAGACTGTGTGAAAGAAAAATCTCCTTAAAGGCATAATGTATTCTAAAATGCCAACTCCTACAGTTTCTATTTTAAAGACATCTTAATAGTTATAAAGAACCACTTAGGAAAGATATAAATACGTCTGTTTATCTCTTCCTCCAGATCTACTAAGCAAATTATCTAAAAATAAATGAAGACCCCACGTTGAATCATGACACGTTGCTAAGTTATTTACTGTGTGTGTGTGTGTGTGTGTGTGTGTGTGTGTGTGTGGTGTAAAAGCTAACACCAAAAGTCTTTTTTTTTTTATTTTTTCTTGCGTATTTTAGAATGTGTTTTAAAAATTGAGAAATAGATATGAGGAAGTATCTGTAAGTAGCAGAGAGTCTCAGAATCCTTGACAACTTGAAAAGGTGTCCTGAGAAAAATGCTTCAATAAGTTGGGTGGACTGTCATTGAGCGATCATATTATAAGTGACTTAGATACTTGGAAATAATGGAGAACAAAAAATGCCCTGGTTAATTTATGATAAACAATAGAAGAAATCACACTAGAATCCAGGTGTTTGCTCTTCCAACCTGTCTTTGGCTAAAGGCATGATTAGGTTAGAATGCATGCCTGGAAATGAGGGCAATGCCAATAAAACATGTACCTATTACACTGTCATGGTCCTATTTTCTGTGAAGGATAATATAGGAAAAACTTAGAAACAAAATGTTTATTATAACGATGTAATCACAGCAGTGACTGCCCCCTGGTATGCAGAAGCAATGGCTTCATGCACCTACCATTTAAAAAGCTAATTTTGCATTCTCATTAATGGAAATATATAACTTAAGACAAAATGCTGTGTATTATAATTAGGAGTATTCTCTTATATTCCAACAGGACAACATCATTTCAGTTTCTGTTTACTCATCTGTCAAGGTTTTACAGGTACACTTATTTTTTTTTTAACATAACACCTGCATCTAGAATCTTCGAAAATGTTTGTTATGCTAAACGTACTTAAGCTTTTGAGGTTTCTGCATATATACTCAAGATATGTGTTCCATGTTAAATAGCAGTAGGCACAGGTGTCCCAAATTAGCCTAAATTTGTCAAGCTTAAAACAAAATACTACCGTGTGTCTTTTGCATTTTAAAAACCTAACAAATATTGTGCTTCAAGGTCATTAAATCTGAAAATCATTTTTTAAGTGTTCTACTTCTGTCCTTTGCTTTTCATTCGGATAGAATCCCCTTCCTGCTCCATTTCTATAAGTATTGTTCCTTGCGGGTCCATGGATGAGAATGTTTTCTACCTAAAAGCACCTTTATTTATTTAAGGCATTTTAGTTTGAATTTCCCCTAACTCTTGTTTTAATGAGTGGAGTGGTTAAAATGCTGGGGTTATGTGGTGAAATTTAATGTTGTATCAATTCACATTTAAATTTCTTCTTGTGTTTCTTTGACATTTTATACAAACATTTAAATACCTGTCCTTTAGTTAGGGAAGCTTTGCCAACAACAACACAGGAAGAGCATTAGCATGGATATTTGCACTCACCTGGATTCTGCCTTTTGTATGCCTGACAAATCTGAGTTATGTGCCTTTGGGGCAAGAACTGAATCTAATTTTCTGTATTTCCAGATTGCAGCACCATGTTAATGATCTGAAACAAATTTATAATATAAATTTAAAATGTTCATCTTACCACTTTTCTTTCAGTTTTTTTCTTTTCTCCTTTTATCATTTTTAAGGCATTTTATATACATTTTCAGGTAGTATTTATAGGTATATTTGATCTGAATATTTCTGGAATCAGTATTAATTAGATTCTGGCTATATTAAACTTTATATTTCCTACAAGAACTGAAAAATTGAACAAGATTTTTTTAATTCTCAGAAATAACAACAAAAAGTTTTAACTAGAATCTGGTTGTTTCTCCTCAGTTGGCTTTTTCTCCTTTAAATGATGTGACATGAATCCTAATTATTTAGCTTTTGAGTTTGCAAAAGTCCCCTCCTCAGTGGAACGGCAGTAGAGAGAATAAGAGAAAGAGAAAGCAGAGAATTTGAAAGTGAAATATTCTGTTTCTCATTCCTTTCTGAAGATGTAACTATGCAGTATACATATTTCTAAATAATATTTTTCATCCACCTGTTTTTAAGACGGGAAATGTTAACTCAATTAGGTATAGTTAGAGCCAAGACAATTAGAGAAACAAAAATCAAGCACTTGCAGAATTGCAAACGGCACAAAAGCAAGGTACATGTAGAGGTAAATTTAATAGTGACCAAATTAGAAAGTTGAGAAAAAGAGAAAGGAAAATGACCTTCAAGGATGAGAACAGAAAGGAAGCTGTGTGGGTTGCTTTGCAGGTTCTCAATATCTAAATAGAAAAGAATCAAGAAAGCAGGTGTTGTATTAGACAAAGAAGTGAGAAAGAATCTGGAAGCATGAGACTTTCAGTGATGTCAACCATGCATGAACGAAACGCCTGGATAAACTGGGATCTGAGCCAAATTCAATGGAACAAGGCAACAGAAATGAATCATGCTGTGCTTCCCTGCGATATTAGCAGCTTGATAATTGTGCCTGAAATGCTTTCCTTTGTTTTTGTCTAATTGCCATTTAATTCATCATTTCAAGCAGAAGTTAAGGCTGAAACTCAAGGAACATTTTGAGTTATGTCAGTTCATTTTAGGACTTGTTTTGTCTGCTTAAAATCAAGCTAATTTTTCCACCTTCCAAGTCATCCATCTGAGAGGAAATGGTTATAAATGACTTGAAAAATGATACAGGTGGCTGCTAGGAGATCAGCCCCACTGCCTAGTTTTCTACTAGCCTTTTATTCCTGGTGTGGATTTTGAGAAGTGTGTTTTCCCATTTAAAAGACAGGAATAAAGTGGGGGATTGATGATAATTTTAAGGTACAGCTAGTAAATGGCCATTGAACCCAAAATTTCTGACTCTAAGTGATCTATTCTTTCAAATATTCAGTGCTATTGAACAATATATTGTCTACACACAGAAGTTTTAAAAAGTTGTAAGTCGAATAAAGACTTCAGAATGTATCTCCAAGGCTTAAAGAGGAAAGATGGTGGCTCTTCTATTAGGGGTGTTGGCACCAGAAAAGGGAGGCTTCTATATTCAGTAAGTGTCATAGTTACATATTTCCTGGAAGTTATAATCCTGGAGAAAAGGTAGTGATTACATATAATAACGAAAAACAGAACTAGTATTTTCAGTCTCAGGTCTACTCATATTTCCCTATGATCTATGGCAGGAAATACAGTTTTAGCCTTAGTAAGATAACTGAGTTTTTGGTACTTGCTTATTCGTGGCATCAATGCAGGGTAACATGTCTTTTTTATCCTAAGCAACAGTTGGCCAAGTCTCTACATTCCTTCAATTCTCCAGATTTTCCCTGCCAACACTGGTTCCTGACAAAATGCACAAGTCTAACCAGCCCTAACCCTCTACCTATGGCAATCTGAGTCCCTTATGTGTTACAAATCTAAAGAATTTACCAATTATTTATTTACCAAAAGAGAAAATGCTTATGCAAATGATTTATTACATTTACTCTCTTCCAACATGCATCTCCTACTTAAATTGTCAGCTTGGAGATATGTTATTTTTCATTGAGTCCACATAAATCACACTTCTGTTTTACCTTTGCAAATTACTTACGTTGTGGTATTTCTCCTAAAATTATGATCTGGTTTAGAACTAAAAATCATGAAAACTCAAGAGTTTATTACGTAAGTTACTTAACAGAAAGGCATCAATATTTTCACAGTGTCAAACATACTTCAGGATTCATTGCCCTATTTCAACATTTAGTATCCCTACACCCATCTGAGAACAATTACGTTTATAGGGGCATAACTGATTCATGTTGGGTTTTCTTTCAAATGTTACACTGTATTTTGAACAACAATTTGTGAAATGCGTGTAGGCATATTCCATTCTTTGAGTAAACTCTTTATTATTTAGAAATAGTAATACATATTGAGTAGTGAAGAACCATTCCTATCCAGTCTTATTTCAGTACATATAAATGCCTCATTGGAAGGGAACATGAAGAGGTTCTTTTATCCTCGGTTCACCTGCCTTCCCCCTCTCCTTCCTCATTCTCTTCCTTCCTTCCCTTCCTTTCTTCCTCCCTTCCTTCTCTGCCCTTTTCCTTTAGTTGAGAATCAGTTTTCCACCAGCCTATGGTGGATTCTGGTGAGAATCAAACCTCACTCTGACTAGAAAGAGCAGGAAAAGATTCTGACATATTTTGTGTGGTGGCACCTATGAAATAAATCTCTGAGCAAAATCTCCTTATTTCCAAGAATAAGTTGTAAAGGAACAAACAGGGTGAAGGGAATAAAAACATCTAAGTTACAACTTCCTGAGTTTATAGTCCAAAACTTTCCCCAAATAAATATGTTATTTATTATCACTCATAGGAGTATCACATCTCACATTCAAATGCTTGACAGATTACACAACTGAGAAGGATACTTTTAAAATTATTTTTCATACTTAGTTAACTAGAAAAATGAATGTCCTTTTCTCAAGGCAAGGGCTGTTTTTGCTCAATTCTTAGATATAAACTTGAGAAACAGACAACTTTGAAGACCATTGCCTAATTTATTTGTATCAATTTTCTACTTTCCTCATGAAAAAAAATCCATGTGAATAACCAGCTGCCAACAATTTGAATTCCTGGAGTTTAACTTGTTGGTGAGGCATCTGCATGCTCTCAGCCACCTTGTATGAACTCGGGATAAATCTGAAGGGCTGTCCCATTTGCAGAGCTCCCCACAGGGTCTTCTGAAATTGCTTTGCAGTCCAGCTTCCTGCTCTACCCAATTCTGTTTCCTTCCTTTCCCTTCTACGGGTAATGATCTGAAGATCACTACCTACCAAGCCTCCTGCACTCTGCCCTCCATCTCACAGTCTGTTTCTAAGAACCGCCAACAGATTTCTATAAGAAAGCAGGCTTCTGAAGCAATCATTGGCCTTATTTCTTTTGGTTGCCTTCCATGTTTGGAAGACCAGTGTCTTGAGCTTTTGTCTTACTTTCAGGAAATACTTGTGGCAGTTTAGAAAAACATCCAGAAATCGACAGTGAAGAATAGGGGACATACATAACATGACTTTGGAGTCTCCTTTACTAGTCCAGTTTTCCTACTCTCTAGTTGGAGAATTTGGAGAAATGTTAGATACAATATTCCATGTCTTAAACAAGATACAGCATGATTATTTGCCACACAGTAGTGGTATTTAAATATATTTCTAAGGTTCCTCGTTAGTGCAGTAGGTAGCGTGTCCATCTCATAAATATATTTCTAGTATATTAAATATTATAAAAGCTTTCATCATGAAACAATCACAACTGTTACCTTATATCAGCTCAGCAAAGAAAATTATTTATAGTGATATATGGAAGAAAGGGAGTGGAATAGAGAAAGAAAACCATTCAGAAGCATTTTGGTTATAAATCTCTGTTTCAATAAGACTTCATTTATTATTATTTTTATTTTTAATACAGCTTTATTGAAGCATAATTGATATACAAAAAACCCCTGCAATGTGCAAAAGGATGTAATGGACTCCTATCTTGCACCATAGACTAAAGCTTTAAACTTAAGACTAGAAACTGGAAAACTCCTAGGGAAAAAGCTTTGTGACACTGGCTTTGGCAATAATTGCATAGATATGACACCAAAAGCCCATGGAACAAAAGCAAAATAGGCAAGTGGTCCTACATCAAAATATAAAACTTTGCACACCAAAAGAAACAATCAACAGAATAAAAAGGTAAAAAGCAGAATGGGAACACATAATTGCTAACCCTGTATCTCATAAGGAGTTACTTTCTAAAATATGTAAATAACATCTACAATTTAATAGCAAAATGGAAACAAAACAAAACAAAACAAAACAACCCCACGAAAGAACCAATTAAAAATGACCCAAAGATTTGAATAGACATTTCTCCAAAGAAAATGCACAAATGGCAAACAGGGATATGCAAATCAAAACCACAGAGTATCATTTCATGCTATTAAGATGGCTACTATATAAAAAGAATAAAAAAGATAAGTTTGGCGAGGATGTGGAGAAATTGGAACCCTTGTACGATGCTGATGTTGAAAGAATGTAAAAAAAAAAAAAAAGGTAAAACGGGGCAGCTACTGTAGAAAATAGTATGGGGTTTCCTCAAAAAGACACTGTTTCTAACACATTGAGAGTAGAATCTGACCTAATATTCTGTTTATATTGTAAAATTAAGCCTGAAAATATTATGTTATCCGATGACAGTCCTTAGGTAGTCATTCAGGTATTTCTCCTGTTTGCTTTATTTATAGACAGAGTGACCATATACTGTATCACTCTATCAGGACCATGTAAAAGGGAATGTGGTACCACTACTAATCATGAGAAGACAACAGGAGTAATCTAGGACTATATTAGGCTTACCAACATATGAGGACGGACAATTAAATTCTCGAACATTCCACGGTGCACTTACAGGGAGGAAAGTTCGCGAACTTAATTGTCTGACCTTTCATATATTGTCCACGGTATTTATAGTGCTTCCAGGTTAAAACATGTGTTCAGTGGAATGTTATATGCTATGACACATAAAGAAATTGGCTCTCCCATTCAGGCTAGTAATACTTGGGTTCAAGCATGGAGGCACAGAATGAGAATAAAATCTAGCTTGAACCTGAATCCATGGTTTAGAGTTTCTGGAAACTCTGAAAGACAGCCTCATGACCCTGATACTTCTCAGATAGCACACAGGGAATAGAATAAAAGAACTGAGCACATTTTAGTTTATTTATTGTTGGGAGAATAGTAAGGAATCAGTGAGGGGGTGCATAAACACTTTAGTAAATAAATACCTTGACTTCAAGACACGGAGGTAGTATTGTTTTACTTATATGATTTTATCTCACTGTGTATGACCTTTATTGGGGCTTATCAAATGTTCCTAAAGTGACAACATGGAAATGTTGAAAAAAATGCATGTTATGATTCAGATGGTTTGGAGTGAGGCCCTGAGATTCTGCATTTGTAACAAGCTCCCAGTAATAGTAATGCCATTGGCCCAATGTGCATATGTTGAGTAGCAAGAACCTATATTAAACTCTAGATTCATCTGTTATTTCAAAACCATTTATAACTAGTCATCTCAGGAAATTCTAACAACGTTGACACATTTATCTTATGTGTAGGGAACCTATAGGGTTCCCTGTCCATAGGTGAGTCAATTTCTGGCAAGGCCCAAACCCCAAACGGAAAACTGATAACTTTACTGTATTTTATATCAATAAATATAATTCTAAATATATTAATAGCAGCACATTAACTGCATTTAATGGTTTACAAAATACTTTCAAATTAGTTTATCTCATAATCAGGTTTACACTGATTTTTTTTAAAGCATATCTATATTTAGACTGAATTAGTATCCGATATATTTAAAGGAATACATGTTTTAATATTAGAACATTATTTGTTTGTTTCTTATTATATGATAGCTTCACTCAATTCCTTACATTTTAAAACTGAAGAGTTATGAAAACAATGTTATTCGGGTATTTATCAATTGGGCTAATGAATTTCAACTATCTTAATTACTTGAATTCAAAATCAATTAGTAAATAAATGCAAGTGTCAGACAAAGGGAGATCAAACTCTCTACTTTATTAGTAATGAAGATGACCCTGGGAAGCATTTATTAGGCTGTGCTTTACTTATCTTTCTTTATACCTGAATGTGACATGTATTCATCCAGTCACTGCAATGAGAAAGACTGTAGGACTTTCCAGTAGAAATAGCCTATGACTTTTATATTTTTGCAGCAAGAAGGGTAGGTTAGAATATAATCTCAGAACAGGCAGCAAGGTAAGGAAAAAAGAAAGAAAAAACAGGCTGAGTTTCCTCAGTTAAACGTATTCACTCGCTGACTCACTCTGCCTCCCCTGGGAGCAGAAAGTGAGGGAGCACAGATTGGTCATGAATGTTATATTACTAGTTGTAGCTCCCTGTGGGATGGAGGATAAATGCTACTTACAAGCTTGGAGTGCTTTAGACTTAAGCAGAGAACTTAAAAGAATTCTGAAATCTCATCTGAATAAGTTTGGGAAACAGCGCGTATCAATAAGAAAAAAAAAAGTTTTAGGTATAAAAAAATACAGAATACTTTAAGAGTTAACAAAGCACATTTGCTTTGATACAATCATGCATTTCAAAATTTTGTGCTAGCACAGTGTCTGGCTCATAATGGAGCTAAATAAATTTTAGGGGTTATCATTTGAATTATTATAATACTCATTGTGTATAACAGGAAACTAGTACTTAAAATATTAACCACTTATATTACTAGTAAGTGATGAAATTCAAAAGTCAAATCCATCCCAGGTTCTTCTACTCCCTAGAATTGTACTTAATTAGAACAGTACAATATCTATCTCAATACACCAAATTTACAATGTTATTGGTAAACATTACCTTTTGGACACCACACAGTAAAATGGTTGAACATAAATTTATAAAGTCTCCATCTAAGAAACAAGTGGCTTCATTTGGAATATTTATAAGAGAAAGGCACATAAGGTGATTAAAATGGGAGCTTTTGCAAACTTTGTATAGTTTTAAGAGGTTAGATAGAATAGTACTAACAGCCATGGGCAAATGAGTTAGACTGTTCCAGTTCAATGCTGTGGTTCAGCTACCTGCAATAATTAGTTTTCTAATCAACTCTGTAATACAGAAATAATAATTCTTACATAAAGAGACTGGGAGGCCTTAATGAAATAATAAATGCACACTGTCCAGCTCAAACCATTTAAAGTGTGCAAAGTGGATTTCTTCCTCCCTTCCTTCTTTACTTCTTTGTTTCACAAAGTATTTTGATGACTTAATTTAACTTATATCGGGGAACAAAAATTGAGATTCTGCCTTCAGGAGACTTACAGTCTAGTGGAGGCCTTAATCAAAGCTTAAGTCAAGTTCATATAAAAAATACAAACTCAGTTTTGATAGGTACTGTGGAGGACACATTTTCATGCTATAATTTGAGGATTTGTCAGGAAATATTTCCCTAAGAAAATTATATTATAGTTTCAGTCTTAAGAAAAAGTATAACTTAACTAGTTAAAGAAGGATGCCTGCGTTGACTCCTCCAGTAGAACAGACACTAGTGAGAAGAACAAAAGCTAATTAAAGGTGGCTGGAAACCACAGAATATCAAGGAAGATCAAGGGTCAAAATGTACGATATTACATGGTAGTAGTAAATAACCTGGACCAAAAAATGTGGTAAAAAAACAAACAAGCAACAAACCAAAAACCAGGAAATCAAGATGTGCCTGGCTCATGGAACAGACATTATCAGCTATTAAAGCTAGCCTAACAACAAATATTATTTTATTTATTTATATTTTCTACTGGAATTATATAACTAATATTTTAATAATATAAGAGTATTAGCAACTTCTTTCTAAAATATGTATCCCACCAATCCGTTCATTAATTACCTCCGTAAATAATATCACTAATGAAGCACATAAACGATTTGTAATAGAGAATACAGTGTGCCAGAATATTTACAAGCATAGACAATTAAAATGCAGTGCATAATGGTTAATACTGATTAGCCAACTTTCTTTAGGAACACAACACATATATTGCCAACTGTTTCTCTACATATTTTGCTTCTCACTGAACATACTAGGCATCTGATGACTTATGCTACATTCATGGTCATATTCAAGTGTGCAGAAAGGTGAGGATTTCACACAAATTCATTAGTCACACCTGGTACTCTCTGGGTGGCAATACAGCACATTAATCAGGAAAATGGACTGGAATAAGAACGGCTATCAAGAAATAGAGTGGTCTCTTATCACCTTATTTAACATCAATTATTATAAGGTGCTCCAACAGTCAAGTGATGTCTTTCTTACCTGATGGAGGTTCTAAAACAGTAGGGTCCCATTATGAATGATCATAGATAAGCTCTTTATAACACTGCACTTAACTCTGAATGGGATATTTTATTTATGAGTACAAAAAGAAAAGCAACAACAGACTCTGATTTCCTCTCTCTCTCTCTCTCTCTCTCTCTCTCTCTCTCTCTCTCTCTCTCTCTCTTCCTTCCTCTGTCTCTCTCCCCTTCTCCTTTTTTCTTAAGCTTTTCAAAACCTGGGATGTTAAGGTGTAACAGTCTTAGGTGTAACTTTGGTTTTGGGTTACAATTTTCCAGAGTTTTGTGACAATTTTATGGAACTTATATTTATACTGCATTAAGTAATATAGCAACTTTCTCAAGGCTCCCAACTAATTAGAGAAAATATGGATTCCAAGTTATTTTACTAATTTAGAGACATCAGTCAAAAATTCAGAAGCATAATGTGGCTAAAATTGACAGAAATATATTTTTTAAATTTTGTATCTGTCATTCTCTCTCTTTTTTTTTAATTTATTGGGGTGACAATTGTTAGTAAAATTACATAGATTTCAGGTGTACAACTCTGTATTACATCATCTATAAATCCCATTGTGTGTTCACCACCCAGAGTCAGTTCAGAAAGATGTTTTAATATGGATATATTATGTCATATTAAAACATGCTACTGAAAATAGTTGTATGCAAAACTCTAGAATTGGAAGTGACAACATTTTAAAGTCAAAGGATCGTCTTTATTATTTTTATACTAATTTCCATACATTACTAAGCAATAATTATCATATTTTTAATATAATTCAACACGGACAAATGTACACCAAGAAGCTCTATTCAGAAACCTGGGAGAATCAGCCTTAATCCTTTCTCTCCCTTAGTTAATCAAATCACTAATACTTGCCAATATCATTTAATAATGTCTCTTGAATTAATTGGCTGCTATACATTACCACTGTAACTTCCATTGTCCAAGCAACCATTATCCCTTAGTTGCACACATCCAATTCTTTATTCTTTCCTATCTGCATTCTCTATCACTTTTTCAACCAGTTAACTTTATAAAACACAATACATAAATTACATAATTTACATTGCTGCTATACTAATGCCTCAATAACTTTCCATTGTACTTAAATGAGATCTTCCCTACTCAAAATGTCACCCATGTCACCCTCTGGCATCAGTAAGATCAAACCACACTAGTCCAGTCTTCCCATTCCTGCAATACATCACACTCTCCTAACACCATCTTTTCTATGAGCAGTTTAAATAGATGGAATTCCCTCAGTTTCCCTCTTCTGTCTCTCTTCTCAATGCCCACTCATTCTCATTCTCCAGATCTCAGCAACTTGGAGATGATTTGTGTATGAATGCTAGGAAGGTACATCTAATCCAGCATTGTCTTTATTTTCCTTAACGGCAGTTATTGCATTTTTCTTCTTTTACTTATGTTTTTGTATATGTATTTTTTTTCTGACTCCCTCAGTAGAGTATATGTTTCATAAGAGCAGTGATTTTATTGTTTTTAATTTACCATTTTATCCTTGAGAGTTGACACATAATAGATGTTCAAAAATTGTTTCAAATAAATGAAGACTTCTTTTAGAAATTCTTTAGAATTAGGAAGAGTGTAAAGAACAGTCCCTAGGTAAAACATGAACACACTGAGACAGATCCACATAGACATGCATACATGTTACCGGTATATAGAAAATCTAACAAAACACAACTCTATAGTGAACACAAGTTTCTTTTTTTTTTCTTTTTCAACTTAGAGTAAAGGCGAATCAGTAGTAAAGAGTCCTAATCTTGTGTTTCATATTTCCCCTATAGAAGAAAATCAGTAAAAACAAGTTTCTTGCAATGAGAAAGAGACGTAGATAAAAGAGACAAAGAGAAAAATCATATTAATACAATTAATTTGAATGTACGGTATATACACTGCTCTATGACCTCTTTCAATTTTGTGAGGCTAATTAACTAATGAAATATTTAGTACTTGATTCTCTAAAGAATATTCCTTAAACTAGCTTACTCATATGAATACTAGAATACTTATTTTAATAGAGTGATATTGTGCAGTCACTCTGGATTTATAGATGTAATAATACCTACATGACCTTGAAAAATATGAATAAGTTGGAAATAAAGAATGGACCTCAGAAAAAAGATTATGCATAGTTTAATGCATGTGTGTATATATAAGCAATTCTAAAAACTACACGTATCTCAGCCCCTCCTTCCTAAGGAGCTAGGATTAACCTTTAACATTGTAGCTATGGAAATTATGTTTGTTTTGTTTCTCTTATCTAACAATAACCATTTATATTTTACATTGAGATGTCTATTTTCTATTTCTGGACTGCTGTGAGTCTTTTTAATGTATTTATATACTAATCATACCTTGAAACTTAGGCTGTGTAATTTGGCATTTTTGACATTTTAACTGAAGCATAACTATCTCTTACTGTTTAAAGATGGAAATCTTTTGAAAGACTCATTAGCAAATTCGTTTTCAAATCTGGTTTTAACACAACTTTTCTAAGGCATCTGATACCTCATCATGAAAAATTATGTGGTTTTATATTTTAGAAATAGCCTGTAAATACTATGCCATTCTCCAAACACCTAGTTAACATTCATCTTCCTTTAAAAACAAGTTCATATAACAATTCTGTGGGGAACCCTTTTTCCATCGTCCTTCCCTCCACAGCAAATCATTACATCTTCAATGTTATTTTTGTCTCTATTAGTTATCTATTGCTGTGTCAAAAAAAGCCTGAAACATCGATGCTTGAAAAAAACAAACATTTAATATTTCACAGTTTGTGTCGATCAGGAACTTGGAAGTGGCTTAGCTAGGCAGTTCTGTCTCAGATTTTTTTTCTAGGTTGCAAGTCAACATGTCAGCTTGGACTACAGTCATCTGAAGGAATACTGACACTAGAGAACGCACCTCTCTGATATGTCATTCACATGATTGTTGGCAAGATGGCTAGGCTATCCCCCAGGTGGCCGTCTCCATAAGACTGCTTCATTGTTCTCACCAAATGGCAGATTGCATCCCCCAGAGTGAAAGATATAAAAGAGTGGGCTGAATTTGGGGGACACATGTAATGTGGGGCCCAATGCCTCCCCCAATTCCAACTCATTAGGTTTTATAGCATTATGAGAACCATATCCCTTTTCCCTTTGCTGCAGTTACACTCACCCTGTATATGACAAGCAGAAAAGACAATGTCATGGAGGACATTTATTTTTCTGAAAGTAGAATAAGTTGTCTTTTACCACTATTTAGACCCAGAGAAATCTTTTGGGGACTAAGTAAATTATAAATTGGATTGTCTTTACATTTAACTTCTTGAATACAATTTGATTTTTATTTTAAACTTCTTGTAGAATCGAGTAAGAAAATTCAAGCCTGAGTAAACTTCCCTGTCAAACCTTTTATTGTATACCAGCACATACGCAGTTATAGATCTTATACCTTTTTGTCAACACAACAGCAGGTCTTTCGTTTTGCTTTAGAAATGGAGGTCAATTGCTTTTAGCAACAGCTACACTATGGTTCCTATCCATTAGAGATGCATCACCACAAATGATTTTCTAAGATATTTTCCTGGGGACCAAATATTTTATGAATAAAAAACAGAGTGATATCCAGCTGCCTTTTCCATCATATGTCTTCTGATTTGTTCAGGCTTTTTTTTTTTTTTTTTAATTTTCTCTTCTCTAAAGTCATGTATGTTTACATGAGGTAAGAGGCTGAAGCCCTTGGCTCTGTTAATGCAAACCAGTATTCCAATAAGACCAGCACGCTGCAGTTTTCAATTTTCCATTATGATACTCTATTAAATATTGTGGCTGCGTCCTACTGGTACCTTGCTCTGAAATTGTCTCTGTGGGATTCTAAATAGCAATGAGCTATGTCATTAACCTTGATCACAAAAATATGTCTCCTGAATCTCAAGATAAATGCCTTATTTTGTGATGAGATATATGAATCATCAAGTTGGTGAAGAATTTCTCTTTAACTTACCTAGTGATTTTTGAGGTGGGGGATACTAAAAATTGAAATTGTTCTTATTTAAAAAAATAATTACTTTAGAAGGAATAATTAAAAGTGAACCTATATTTGGTATATATTTATTATGATTCATAATATCTGCATGCCAATCTAAATTTATGGAAAAGGGTGTGACACAATTATTGGCTTTTATAAATAATGCACTTACTTAATTCCAAGATTATAAATTGTACTAAAATGGAAAGGATAAATCCAGCTTTGTCTAGAAACAAAAATGTAACCCCAAATTCCTCATAAGAAGTAAGGCATATTGAAGAATAAAATAAAAATAAAATATCCCTGCTACATTACTATTGGAATCTAGTTTTCAATCGTTATAACTTCAGTGGTTAATATTCAGAGAGGAATGGGTGATTGTTTAGGAAAATAATCCAACTTATAGTATGTTCCAACTTCACAATTTATTTTACAGTGATATGATAACCAAATTAAACTATACAAAGTTCTGACAATCAAGTTCACGAACTCATCCTAGAAAAAGTGCTACATACCTCACTGCTGAATATCACTACAGTCACCTTTGAAGTGCTCTCCTTGGGAAGCTATGCACCAATGCCAGAGCCTAGACCACCCTTCAAAGCAATTTTGGAACTCTTTTTCTGGAATGACCATCAGAGCTGTCATCGTATTCCCTTAATGTCTTGAATGTCATCCAAATGTCTTCCTTTCAGTATTTCCTTTATCTTTGGACAAAGAAAGGAGTCATTGGGGGCAAGATCAGTAGAATATGAGAGGGTGTTCCAAAATAGTTATTTGTTTACTGGCTAAAAACTCCCTCACAGACAGTACCTTACAAGCTGGTGCATTGTTGTAATACAAGAGCCATAAATTGGCGAAAAGTTCAGGTCATCTAACTTTTCATGCAGCTTTTTCAACACTTCCAAACAGTAAACTTGGTTAACTGTTTGTCCAGTTGGTACAAATTCATAATGAATAATCCCTCTGATATCACAAAAGGTTAGCAACTTCATTGCAACAAATTCGCAAACTTAATTGTCAGGCCTCATGTATAGTGCTAGGCTAATCAGGACCATCAGTCACTTCATAAGTTATATAAATGTCTAACCACTATGCTGTACACCTAAGACTAATATAAAATAATATTGACTGTCAACTCTAACTGAAAAATAGTTTTCATAAAGCAAAAATAGAAATACACACAAATTTATGAATAATGATACTAATTATTGCATTTTTGTAACTGTGAAAAATGAAACAGTCTAACCATCTAATTCAGAGAAATTACTGAAAGTTCATGGTACATTTTATGACAATTTAATATAGACTTTAAAAATATTGTCAAAGGAGTTTAAATAATGTAAAAAATGCTTACATGTGACAAAAAGTAGGTTTAAAATCATATGTAATATGACACCAAATACAAAATATATAAATACATATACAAATTTAGAGAATAAATGATAGTTGATATTTCTAAAAAAATATAAATATTTATGTTATTTTTATCAGCTTGTCACATTTATAATTTTGAATTTAATAAAGCTCAAAACTTCTATGGAAAAATAATTAATTTAATAAAATATTTCATTCATGTAGTCTATCTTTAAATCTTATGCTGAATGTCTGTTGTATTTCATTATGTTTGATTTGAACATAAACCTTTCTAGATAACTAATTTCCAAAGAACAGTATTTATAGGAGTAATACTGTGTTTCCCTGAAAATAAGACCTAGATGGACCATCAGCTCTAATACATCTTTTGGAGCAAAAATTAATATAAGACCTGGTCTTATTTTACTATAATATAAGACCCTGTATAATACAACATAATATAATATAATATATAATACAATATAATATGTATAACACATATAATACATATAATATATAGTATAATATAATATAATATAATATGACTGGATCTTATATTAATTTTTGCTCCAAAAGACACTGATTGTCTGGCTAGGTCTTATTTTTGGAGAAACATGGTAATAGATATTTACATAACCTAAGAATTATTTTCCAAGGTTAGGCAATTTTAGGACCTTATCATGACTGAGTAAATTGGTCATTTTCTGTACATGACCTTTCATGACTTGACATCCTCTGCTAAAGAATGATAGACTATTTCCTAGCATCATAAGTATTTCTGATTAAAAGTAAACTGATTACAAGTAAACTGAAAATACATGGTAAATGAACTAAAGCTATGACAGTGTGTCTTGGATAACAGGCAAGGTATAAATCTTAAATAAGCCAACTTATAAATTGTCACCTAAAAATGTTATTATTTATCCAGTGCTTAAGCTTAGTTGTTAGAAGCATTGAGTTCTCCAGAAAATGTGGAAACAGAAGTGAGAAAATAAAACAAAACTGAAAATAAGATTCAATGTAATAGATAAGTCACTTGAAAGAAATATAAGCATTTCCATTGGTATTTGTGGCCCTTAGCCTGTTGCTGTTTTTAAGATTGCTTAGACATTTTGGCCTTCTTAGTTCAGAAGTATTGCTCAGTAGAGAACATCTTTCTTCCTTATTTTTACAAATGTCCCTGGTCTTGCACCTTCAGTCATGCGTGTAACTATTTAATGATGCCGCAGTACTTGAGGTTGGGCTTCAGTGAAACATTAATTCATTTTCCTGGCTTCCCTGCTTTCAGTGACTTTGTGAATTCACTATGCCACCAAGCAGTAGTTTCTAGGATGTTAGTCAGCATTGATACAGCACATATATCCAGCCCTGAATACTTGACTTTTTGAAGAATATTGATTCAGTCCTGAGTAAAAGTTAGAGAGTGGAAGAGCATTCCTTGCAGAGAGGACAGTGTGATCAACATACAGAAGCATATAGGAGCATAGCTGATTGTTTGAGAATGAGTGGTCCCATTAACAGTGAAGTAACTTTAAAATGCACATAAGGCTCAATTACATTGCACTTTTGGTTGTCCCAAACCATGCTTTTTTCATACAGAATTAAAACGCCATATATTATCTCTATTTATAATTCCTTTTATAATATAATATATTATGACAATGAAAATTGTCCTAATAAAAATTGGATATAATATGATTTTGTGATAAAATATAGCAAATAGATGTTTTAATGTTATATATCTAAAAGCATACATTAAGTATTATAAATAGGCCCTTAACAATATAATCTGTAACTTGAAATGTAATACATTCATTTTGACAAAGATGCACTTTGAAATATCCCCATAGGTAAATTGGGAGATTGAAGTTGTCTTATATTTGTGCATACATAGGGAGGGTTTATAGGCTCAATTTAAGTTGTATGTCTCTATTTTAATATATATTTCACCACACTACTTGCTTTATCCAGAAAAACACATTTCATTTTAATGGCTGCAAATTAGTTATAGAAATAATGTCTATTCCATTTATTCTGCTATATAAAAGCTGTATGTCTTTGGACAGGTCATTTAGCACTTGAGACTAGAATATTTTTGTCATTAAAAATATCAATGATGTTTTGATAAGAATGTGATTATTTAGCAATATAGATAAATCATTATGATCTAGGCTTTATGTATCATTTGAAAACTTAAATTATGTATTTACTTAAAAGCACTCTGATATCCTCAAATATCCTCAAATATCCCTGATTCCTCTCATGAGGCTGTATTATTTGCAAGGCACTATCTACCTGTTTGTTAGTAATTACTTTTCTCTAGATTACATAATACCAAAAAAGGAAGCAGTATGTCAAAGAGAAGGTTGTTTTTGTTGTTCTTGTTGTTATTTTGTTGCCACTATTGTTTACTGTTTTTACTATTGTTTTTCACAGTAGTAAGAGTATTAGAACAGGGTGTGTGTGTGTCTGATTGAGATATAATTTATATACCATACAATTTGCTCCTTTAAAGTATAAATTTCAATGATTTTTAGGACACTCACAGAGTCGTGCAACCATCCCTAATCAATTTTTGAACATTTTCATCACCCACAGAAGAAACTCTGTCCCCATTAGCAGTCCCTCCCCAAGGTCACTCCTTTCCACCTCAGAAATTTTCAATTTTGAGTTAACTTTCCAAGCACACATAATCAGTTTTTCTGATATTGTTTACTTTATTTTCTCAATTTGGTAGATAATGCTAGTGATTAGCAGCATTTTTAATCCCCTAATATCTAGCACAGTACAGCTAAATAGTTTTTAGCTACAACTAAAATCGTTTATAAGTAATCTAATTCTTTTGGTACCACTAAAAAACGACATGAAAAAATATAATAATTTCCTGTAAAAATGACCTCCAAGCATTTCTGGAGTGGTAATATGAATATTTAATTGTGAAGATGAGTTTATTTAATTAAAATAAAAAGTTAGCACTTACAATAAATCTTATTTACCACTGAGTATGACTGATCAGTACAATTAGCAACATGCTTGATAAATTTTCTTTTAAGAACACAGAAGGAGAACTGAAATTTCCCTAACATCAGAGAAAGCAAGACAGTTCATATTATCTTTCCAGTCAATGAAAAAAAAAATGTGGAGAGAAGACCTGCTTCCCAAGCAAAAATGACACCATCTTGTGACCTATTCATATCTCCAAGTCTGAAATTTCTTTATTACAATGATATAAAACCACCTCCAGGGCACAATTCACTGTGATCCATGAATGCAAGACTGGGCTCCAAATAAGGTTTTTTGCATTCATGAGACTAATTTTTTTTCTCTCATCATATCCCTGATATAGCTGCCCCAGGGTAGAATTTCTAACTTCATATTAAATAGCTGTATCTCCCAAGAAGAAAGTGGTTTTTTGGCAATATCCTCATTATTCAGGAAACACATAGAGTTCTTTTCCAGAGAAGAACTGATATATTTTGTAACTATGGATGTTTTTCACTAGACCAATATGCTTGGGCAGGGGAGGGGTCAATCCTCTGAATTGCAATGATCTTACACAGTTGTGTTTGCAAGGGCAGGATTCTGACACTACAATTAGAGCTCTGCAAAACACAGTACACGTGAGGTGTGGATGACTCATTACACATCCTTTTAATGGCCTAACTCAATTATTACCTGAGTTGTCTTAGAGACTAAATCACCAATTGAAAATATATTGGGGACTGCAAATCACATCTTAAAGAGACAAAAACCCTGCACAAACATGGCTGCAATATGGATTGCTTTCCAGACCTTTACCCACAAGACTTTATAATGGAATTATAAACACTAATTTAGTGTGCATTACAATGAAGTTTCTCAATAGTAAGAGTCTCAGAATTACTTTAATACTTTATCTAGGATTAAACTTGAGGCTTTGCACCAAGTCTCTGCAACCAATGCTGACTCCAGGGTATAATTCTTGTCAACGCAGCCAAGTAAGGCAGCCTCCAGGAAGAGATACTGCTATCACTGCGGATTAAGACTGCCAGGAGTGCAAGAACTAACTTGAAAATGGAGTTTATAGGTTTTCCCTAATTGCGAGCTTTCAGCTGATAATAAAAGTGTGGCATTCTGCTTCCAAGGCACAAGTTTCCACAGACAATAACCTGTTTAAATGTTTTAGAGTAAACTAATAATAACAAGACTTACATTTGACTATAACTTTTCAAAATATTTCCATATATTATATATTTTGTTTTGGTTACATGATATTTAAAATATCCTCCTTCACAAAAATATTAGTGGGGATGCTATTTATTGTCTGCCTTGAGGTAACTACACTATCCAAATAAATTTATTCTGAAGCTTAAAAGAAAAATACTTTTGAAAAAAAAAATTATTAAAAACTACACTGTTTTCAAATTGAAAGTGTTAAATTGTAAAGGAGAATCAATTTTTTTAAAATTCTTTTCTTTTTCTTTTTTTTTTGAATTAAAGTTTATTGGGGTGACAATTGTTAGTAAAGTTACATAGATTTCAGGTGTACATCATCTAATTTTTTTTTCTAATTGAGCATATACTTATTGTTTGATAAAAATATAAGGCTGGTGTAAAAGACATTGTGGTTTTTGCAATTATTTTTAATCTTTTAAATGGCAATGATTTTTGCACCAACCTAATATTTAATTCCATGATTGTTTTAAAATTGTACAAGATAGACTATAAAAATGGACAACAGACACAAACAAGCAATTCACAGAAGAAATAAATGCAGATCAAACCTATACAAACAAATTTATAAAGTTATACTATATTTCATTAGCAACCAGGAAAATGGAAATTAAGCTACAGTGGGATGACATTTTACAACCACTAGGTAAGTCAAAATCTAAGTGTAGACAAAGAAATGGAAAAACAGAAACCTCAAGCATGGACGATGGGACTGTAATTGGTACAACCATATTGGGAAATAATTATAACTTGTCTGATAAATTTAAATATATATATATGTATATATATATATATATATACATATATATATTTAAATATATATATATATATACATATACATATATATAAAATCTATGACACAGCAATTTTAATCTTAGTTACATAGTGTAGAGAAATATTTTTATATACAAGTAGCAGCAACATTATTTGTAATATGAAAATTAAAAACATTGAAGTATACATTAAGAGGAAAATTGAAAAAAATGATTGTACATACATATAACAAAAATGGATTTGAGAAAACTCTTATCAACAAAATAAACTTTAGAAACATAAGGAAAGAGGGACAAAAACTATATAATAGTTTTATAAAGCCCAAAACTAAACATAATATTTTTCAAGAATACAGACATGTATGACAATGCTTTAAAAAATTGCAATGAAAGGATAAGCATTAATTCAAAATAGAAGTTTCTTTTAGGGGGAGTTGGGATAATGAGTTGGTGAGAATACATAGCTGTATACTTATTTTTTGCTTCCTGGATTAAAGATGCATTACTTATATACTCTTTAATGTATTAATTATTGCATAAACACATATAATATTCTATAACACTGTTATCTAAAACTGTCTTGATTTTCTATCAAATATATCTTCAAAATTATAAGTCCATTATTTTATACGTGCTCCTCTCATGTTATAGTTAAAAAAAATGAAAAATAGAATTTCTTAATTATTAAAAAAAAGTGACAAAATTCTTTGTGTTCTTGATGTTGTACTAAGCACTTGACTGTCAGCCAATGGATTTTGGCAAATTCTGTAGATCACAGTATACACTGAAAAGAAGGAAAAGCTTATTCATAAACCATAGTTTCATAAATTTAATAATCAGTACAATAATAATACACCGTTTAGAAAGATGTGGGCACTTTCTTAAAACCCAGCACTTTTCCAGGAAAAATACATTGACTTCTAATTTGCATTTTGGAACACATCCTATTTTCTTATTTTTGCTTTTGTGCCATCAGTACAGATGTCACTATATATTATTGCCAGTTTATTTAATGGCATGTTAAAAATGAATCTAAACACTTACAAATATCCTTTTTCAAAAGTTTTACAAAGTAATAAATCTTCCTTGTATTTTCCTAACTAAAATGTTACATCAAATAAGCAGAATGGAGACCTTCACAACATTCATACTTCATTAGTTTACTTGAAAACATTTCACATATTTTCAGTATTTGTTAAATCAACTGCATTAGATACACAATACTACTGATTCTATTTTCATGGCAGGTTGTCACCTAAACAAATTGTTATAGTGTTATTAACAAGAAAACAATGAGCTTTTTATATCTTAATGTGTATTTCTCTCTCAGATGATATTCAGCAAAATAAAAAAAATAATACAGTAATATTTTAAATATTAAGTGAATATAGCACCCTATAAACACATAAAGCATAAATACTGCACATGAACGATTGATAGGACACAATTTTGAGAACTGCTATACAATCTTCAGTCATGGAAAATGTTGATAATTTACTAGGAAAAAAAGGAAGAAAGGAAACTTCTAAAGCAACATTACGTACTCACCATAATTGCTGTCTTTTACAGCTTAATTACAGCATTAATATTTTTAATTTAATATAGAGAAAATGTAACAGAAGACATGATTCTGCCCAAAGTTTCAACTTTTCCCCACAAAATAATTAGTGAGATGACGCCCATCTACGTCCCAAATCTGTCAGCGGAACAAAGGGATGGTTTGTTCCATTACAATATGCTGAGAGAGACAAGGGTAATGCCTTAGTTATCAATTGCTGCATAACAAATTATGTCAAAAACTAGTGGCTTAAGACAACATTTATTATGTTACAGTTTTATAGCTCGGGAATCTCCACTTGGCTATACTTTAGGGTTTCTCAGGGACTGCAATAAAGGCGTCCACTATGCTGCAATCACCTGGGGGCTCAACAGGCAGAAGATTCACTCCCACATTCACACTTTCACACTCCCTCTTATTCATTGGATTCATTTCTTCATGGGCAGTTGAACAAAGGGTTTTAATTTCTTACTAGCTGCTGGCTGAAGGTAACCTTCAGTTCCTGCCATGTATGCCTCTCCATGGGAAAGTTCACACTATGGCAGCTTGTTTCATCAGAGCCAGAAAAAGACAGTGCAAGCAAGATGGAAATCCAATTTTTATCACCTGTTTTGGAATTGACATCCATCAGTGTTGCTATATTCTATTTATTGGAAGCAAGTAACTTAAAGGGGAATTTCTACAGTGAATACCAGAATGTAGGATCATTGGGAACCATTTTAGTAGCCTTCAGTATAACAAATTTAGTTCCAAATTTCCATCTACATCTCATTTTAAGGCACAAATACTAATTTTAGAATCTTCACTATAGTAGTATTTATTTATAGTAGTAATTATTATAGTAGAATGATAATTTTTTACAACAATTTAAGGAAACCATAAATTATATCATAATATGCATTTGGCTAATTGACTTTTTAAATGTTAAAGCCAAAAGTTAATAGGGAATTTGTGCCAAATATTTGGACTAAAACTGAAGGTAGGTAGCATTTACATAATTCAGAGTTTCCAACTATTTGTTAGAGTTTTTATATTACATTTGTGTTTTGAACTATGTCAAATGCTTTTTATGTACATGAAAAGATAAAAACATTTTTCTGCAGTTTATAAATGTGGGAAATTACAACAGTAGGTCTGTTTGATTGCATCACCCTTGAATTCCTGAGATACACACATACAACTCACACACACAGATACACACACAGATACACACACATAAACATTTCATCCATGAATTTCTGAGATTCACACACAAAATATACATATCATCCTTCAATACACATAACACACATACACATTATCCTTGAATTCCCAAGATACACATGCACACACAACACACGTATACACATTTCCTTCTTGAATTCCTGAAATACACAAACATACAACACAAACATACACACATTTTTAAGGAAATATTTCAGGTGCATAATTAAAACATATGTATTATAGATCTCATATTCCATCGATCTATATGTTTATCCTCACACCAATACCATCCTGTCTTTATTACTGTAGATTATAATTCTCTTGAAATCACATACTGTAAGTAATCTCACTTTGTTCTTTTTCTAAATTGTTTTCGATGATCTATGTCCTATGCATTTGCATATACATTTTAGACCATGCTTCTAAATTTCCATTTAAAAAAACAAAACAAAAACTTCTGAGATTTTGCTCTGGATTGCATTAAATCTTCACATCACTTGAGAGACAGATTACATCTTAATAATATTGAGTCTTTTGGTCAATGAACACAGTGAATCTCTCTGCTTATTTAATTCTTTAATTTCTCTCAAAAATGTTTTGAAATTTCAGTGTGCAGTTCTGAAACATATTTTGTTCTTGTTTTTCTAAATATTTTTGTGTATGTATGGTTTCATTTTGGATGCCTTATACATTACATTGTTTATAATTTTAAGTCCCCATGTTTGTTGCTAATATAATAAAAGCATCTTTATATTGTTTTTTATTTCCCAAACTTGCTCACTTCGTGCATTAGTACTAGTTGTGTTAAGTAGATTCCTTATTTTATCCTAGATTACGTCTTCTAATAAAGACAGTTTTATTTCATTTTCAATATCTTAAGGAAGTTTCATTTTAACATGCAGCCTGGTAATAAGGTAATAGAAAATATGCTTTCACTTAGTTTTAACTATATGGAAGCACTTGATGTTGACCAAATAAGAATCTCTTAATTAGGAATGACCAGATTGATTTAGGACATTTGTATCACTTATATTTCCCCTTATCTAAATAAATCACGTTTTTGAAAGAATATCCTTCACATACTTTTTAAGGATTAAATAGTCTATCCCTTATAATCCAATCATCTATTTTTTAACACTAGCTTATATTAATTAACTTTATTCTGGTCTGTATGTTAGTATGATAGCTACAGTTATGTAATTAAAAAGTAATAGTGTCTAAGCAACTTCCAAAGTCAGATGCTTCTTCCTTAGGGTTGACCTCCTTCTATGAAAAATTTTAGTGCAAGTAGACTTCCCTATATTATCGCTAATCTTCCCTAAAAAGATTGTTCCCCTACATTGCCCCTGCCATTGTGGTAGTGTTCACACTGTCCCCTTGGTTTAATCAAATTCTCCACTACTGAAAATAAGAACTTGCCACCTAACAGAAAACATGAGTCTGAACATTCAGGGCTCACATATTTTGTCACCAGCACTGGAAATCTTAATTAGGGGGCCAAACTTAAGTTTTTAATATTCAGTTTGTTTGCTGATACAAGCAAAGATGTAGTCATCATAAATCTATGTCTTCTGCTTATTACATTTAAAAACTGTATAAAACACAGAAAGAAACTATGTGAGGTTTCTAAAAAGTAAACAAAAGAGATGGGTTGTAGAGGGGAATTAAACCTGAAAATGCCTCATGTAAAGGGGAGGCATTTCCTAATTTTTCCGTCTTTTCTTTTGACGATTTGTCCCAAGACTAGATAGACGTCACATAGCTTTGCTATGGTGGTGGTGGTAGCATAGGCACCTGAAGTTTAAAAAGAAAAACTAAAACCTGTCTTAGGGCCAAAGCACCAGGAAAAATAATCTTCAGCAGGAGAACATGGAAATCCTAGAGAGACGAAAACTGGAGAATATCTCTTCTTTCTGTAAAGAAGTATATGAATCTACACATATCCCGGAGTTACCTTTGTGCTGCATGTGAAAAGAACAGAACAAAAGTGGCATATAGCAAAGTCTGAGAGAACTGAACCTCAGTTTCCATTTCCATCAAACTATTAAATTTTTGTACATGTATTGGGAAGACACAGAGAAGTACAGCAAAACCTTTGAGAAATGGACTCAGATTTAATCAAATTCAGTCTAACTCTTGAGTGTCACATGTAAGGGAAAGACCCAATATGATAGAACAAAGGTTTTGATTGGTCTACAGACATAGGGACTACAGACCACAGAATGCAAGACAAGATTTTTATGTGAACCTAACTGGGATGAATGCCTACTAAAACACATACACCAACATTATCAATAGGAAACTGTTGACAAACAAAAGCTCATGTGCCAAGTCCAGCTTGCTGCTGTTCTGGTAATTAAAGTTTTAATTGGACCACAGTGACAATATTTGTTAATCTACCATCTTTGGCTATTTTTGACAATTAAGTTCACAAACTCATCCTAGAAAAAGTGTTACACACCTCATTGCTGAATATTACTATGGTCACCTCTGAAGTACTCCTCTGGGGAAGCTATGCACTGATGCCAGTGCCTAGTCCACCCTTCAATTTTGGAACATTTTTCTGGAATGGCCATCAGCGCTGTTGTCGTATTAACTCTTGATGTCCTGAGTGTCATCAAGATGTTTTCTTTTCAATATTTCCTTTATCTTCAGGTAAAGAAAGAAGTCACTGGGGGCCAGATCAGGTGAGTAGGGAGGTTGTTCCAATACAGTTGTTTGTTTCCTGGCTAAAAACTCCCTCACAGACAGTGCTGAGTGAGCTAGTGCATTGTCGTGAAGCAAGAGCTGTGAAATGTTGGCGAAAAGTTCAGGTCGTCTAACTTTTTCATGCAGCCTTTTCAGCACTTCCAAATAGTAAACTTGGTTAACTGTTTGTCCAATTGGTACAAATTCATAATGAATTTGATATCCCTTTGATATAAAAAAAAGTTTAGCAACATTGTTGCAGAAAGTTCGCGAACCTAATTATCAGAACAGGTACTGTGGCAGAGTTGACTTATCACAACAGAAACCATATTGAGTGCAAAACCTAAAATGTTTACTGTTTAGTCCTTTACATAAAAAAGTTCGTTTATCTCTGCTCTAGACTTTTTAACAGGACCAAGTGTCTACGCAACCTAATATACAAAATCTTCAGGATAACAGAAAGACTGACTCAATATACCAACACCCAGGGAAATGACACTAAGTTTCAAGGGAGAAGACAATCAATAGATGCCAATCTAAAATGATCCAGATATTGGATTTATACTTTTGAGACATTAAATTAACTATTATAATTATGCTCAGTGACATAAAGGTAACTACACTTGAAACAAATAAAAAGTGTACAGAAAGAAACAATAAAAAAGAACCACATGGAAACTTTAAAATAAAAAAGTATAATATATGAAATAAAAATCTACAGCATGGGTTTAAGAACAAAATAAAGACAATGGAAGAAGAATTCAGTGAACTTGTAGTTAGATTATTTGAAATTGTTAACTATCAAGTAAAAAGAAGTAAGAGATGAAAGACTGAAAAAGAACAGAGACTCAGACCTGTGGTACAACAATAAAAGGTCAACCATTCACATCATTGGTGTCACAAAGAAAAGGAGAAAGACATAGTGAAGGAAAAAACAAACAAACAAACACATGAAGAAATAATGGTTTAATACTTCCTGAATGTGGTGAACTATGTACATTTACAGATTCAAGAAGTTAACCTAAAACAGACTACACTTAAAGAAAATCATGCCCAAACACACAAAAATCAAACTGGTAAAAACAAAACAACAACAAAAAAGTAATTAAAAATCTAGAAAAAAGCTAGAGAAAAATTGTATATTGTGTACAAGGAATAATCATCTGAATACTGTGGTCTTTTTATCAGAATGGAGGCCATAAGACCGGGCTATAGAATCTTTAAAATACTGAAAGAAAAACTGCCAGTTCAGAATTCTGTATCTAGAAAAATAAACAAATTCTCAGATGAAGGGAAATTCAAAGAATGTGTTACCACCAAATCTGCTGTAAAAGAAATATCTTCAGCATGAAAGGACATGACACCAGAAGGAAAGTTTGAAATCCAAGTAGGAAGGATGAGCAAGAGAAATGTAAAAGTGTGAGTAAATATTAAAGAGTATATTTTTCATCTTATGTTTTAAAAGTAGTCTATGACTTTTGAAAACGAAACACGATAACATTGTCTGCGTGGTTATTAATGTTTATAGATATAATACACATGTCAACAATACAAAGTGGGAGTAAAAAGATCTATGTAGTTGTAAGACTTTGATATTTTAGCTGAAGTGGAAAAATAATTTTAAGTAAGTGATGAAAACAAAACAAAGCATTATCTGGTGGGTTTTCAAAGTAAATAGATATAATACATCTATTGGGTGATTATACATTGCGTGATTAGAACATATGGAATGGAGCAAAGAGAATTAATTATTGTTGCACTTACACATTTTGCTAGACGTGGTCACATAGTAGACCATAAATCTTAGAGATATGTAATCTCCCTGGCACATCCACTAAAAAGATAATGTAAAAAATTGTAGCAGCTCCCCCCAAATAAAAAACTATATACAAATAAAAAAAGGGATGCTAACATATATACAAATGATGCAAAAGAAAGAAGGAACATGGAAACAGTGAACAAAAAATAGAAGGCTAAACTAAAAATAAATGTTAAAATTGTAGAAGGAAATCAAATGATACCAATAATCATATTATATGTAACTGGGGAAAAATGACCGAACGATATGCTATCTATAAGAAACATCTTAAGCATGTGAAGACATAGATTGGTTAAAAGTAAAAGATTGGGAAAAGGTGTACCATGAAACACTAATCAAATAAATGCTTCTGGCCAAGATATAGTAGCAGAGCCCAGATTTAATCTCCCTTAAAAGAAAAAAAAAAAAAAAGGAAAAAACAAAGAAGAAAAGAAACAATGGTTTTCAAGACCTTAGAGAGCAGGTAACAAAAATAGTGTACCCTGAATTAAGGGAAACAAATGAGCTGAGGCCTATGATTGCCCCAGCTTTGGGTCTTATCTTACTCTACGCAGGCTCCTATAACAAAATACCAGAGACTGGATGAGTGAAACAAGAGAAATTTATTTCTTATAGTTCTGAAGGCTACGAGGTCCAAAATCAAAGTGCTGGTCAATTTGATTTTTGGTGAGGACTCTCTCCCTGGCTTGCAGGCAGCCATTTTCTCCCTGTGTCCACACATGGCAGAGAAACAGAGAACTCTGCTGTCTTTTCCTTTTAAGGACACCAGTTTCATCAGAGTAAGGCCCCATTCTTATGTCTTCATTCAACCTTTATCACCTCCTGATAGGTCCTATCTCCAAATGCAGTAACACTGGAGGTTAGGATTTCTACATAAGGATTTTAGGGGAGACATGAACATTCAGTCCATTTCATGTGCTGAGAGAGTTGCAGGTCATAGGGCAGGGAGGAAACCCTATGTGAATTGAAACCTGGCAGTTGAAGAGATGGAGCTGAGAGTTTGGTAAGCTTAATGGGACTAGAATTAATGGGACACAGTCCTAGAGAGGAGAAAACTACCTTGGAAGTATACAGAGGTTCCCCTTCAAGTATTTGTCAGAGTACTAATGACAGCATGTGTGCGAAGTTACCCAGGAGTGGAGACAGAATATCCTGAAGGGACTGGACGGAAGAGTGCCTGGCACGCACATGCGGTTGGAAAATCCTATTCTCACCAACCAGACTGAAAGGTCTCATAATTCAAAGGGCATTGAATAGAGTATTCAGAAAGGTCTTGGTAGTGAGGAATAATAAGCCTAAGAGTAAAAGTTGCTCTGATCCAACGTAACGAATCTTAAAAGCAATATCTAACAGGATCAAATTATTTCCAAGTGAGTTAAAAAATGACCTAGGTAATTCTTCAAAACTCCCTAGCAAGGCACAACATTTCACTTGGAGCTCAGTCTTTAAATAATGTGCTTTTACTAACATAATTTAGTCTACAATGTATGAAGATTGGAAGCTGTTTATATACATATACGTTGTTGTTGTTGTTGTTGTTTTTTCTCTACAGAACTTTAGAAATATTCATTAGTCACACAATAGCATCAATGGCTCATCTTGTTATTTAATAGCCACACAGATCATTCAAACTTTGGGCTCTTAACATTTCTGGCTGATGATCTTAATGGGGTAGAAAAGATTTCAGAATATGCTATTATTTCTGATTATATTTAAAAGTGTGTATTACATTTTTTTTCAAGGAAGAATGATCTAATTATATGCTAGGAAATTAAGCTATGCGATTTAATAGTTTAATCCAAAATTTTAAAGGGGAATCAAATAGAATAGTCTCTCATTCCTAAATTCAGTGTGCAAACCAACTAGAGATTTCCACAATTAAGATGATGAAAGATTAAAATTTGACTAATTATTTCTTTCTATTGTGTTTAATGAGCACAGTTTCAAAATATATTATCCCAAACTGACATTTTTCTTAAAAATAAATGAGATAATGGCTTCAGTTCAAGCCTCACAGTAATAATTACTTTTTGCATTTGATAGAAAAAATGTTTAAAGTCAATGATTTTTGTATTAACTCTTATATATGTTTCCTATAAGGTAACCCCTTAATTTTACTTTTGAAAGAAAACATTAGCAATATAACCATAGTATAGAGAATGCTTAAATTACAGTACAAATGCAAAGATAAAATTAAATGTTTCTAAATTGGACATGTTTATCACATAATCAATATTTTAGTGGAAGGCTTTGGATATATGAATCATATAAACATAATAGTTTTTCTTAAAGTTGTTAAATTAAGTATAATGGTAGAGTTAAATTAAGATAAATTTTTACTGGTAACTTCCCTTTTTACCTTACAAAGAGCTGTATTCCTCATTTTACACAGATGATGGTCTCAGCCTCTTAGATTTCATGGAATGGTGAAGAAACACATTGAACATTTATTTTTATGGAAAGTTTTTTATCATGGTTTCAAGAGATAACTTTCTTTCAGCTTTGCATCTTTTACAGAGCAAGTAGGACTTGCAGATTCTCTTTTGCAGTGGGTACCAACGTGATCAGTTGGGGGGAATATCACAGAATTCCTGTTATGCAAGAATCCAATGTTATTCCCACATGTATTAGTGAAGAAATTTAGTTACAAGCTTCAAACAAAACTAATTTAACTAATAAAGAGGATTCAATAAAAATTTTAAAAAGACCTAGAATGGTTCCCAGGGTTACCTGGGTTGAGTGATTCAAATAGAATCTGGATTTGCTTTCTCTGGCTTTCCATTTCTCTTTGCTGTTTATGAGTTGTCTCTTATTTTCAGTTCTTTCATATGAATTGTACATAGTTATAGTCATATGTATGGACTGAGCCTCATAATTCTAAATTCAATGGAAAATAGTGTATGTTGCCTTTCAGTTTGGAAAATTCCAGTAGACAACTGATTTATCTGACTTACTTTGGCTTGTGTCAAATCCCTAAACATTTGCAGCAATGATTGTATATAAAGGCACAACTCTGCAATTGGCTTATATTGTATCATGTGCTTTCCTCGGGGGCAAAGGAGGACAGTAGACCTATGCTATGTGAATTTTAGATTTTAATAGTTACTTGACGATGGCAAGAGGGGCACAAAGAAGACAATTTTATGTTACTTTAAAAATGAATAGTCACACTTTGTGAGGGGTATAAATGTCTATTACATTGTTTTGTATACCTGAGACTAATAAAATTATAATAAAAACAAAAAATGAATATTCAATTAATCAGTGATATAACAGAGACAACTCTTTTTCTTTTTTCCTTAAGCTTTTATATTCAAAGTTTAAACATTTTAAAATGCAGTTCACTTTAATAATCACTATTAAAGATGTTGTCACAACTTCCTTAAAAAGTTCCTTTAATTATTTAAACTACATTTTTAGATTTAACATACAAAGGGTGCCAAAAAACAGTACACAGATTTTAAGAAAGGAAACAACTGTATTAAAATTATAATACGCAATATATACCGCTAACAAAAGATGAATACACGACACATGTATATATATTTTTGGCACCCCTGATATTTTGAGTATCATTTTAAGCATTTGAAACATCTGACGTAACAAGCAACCTAACCAAACAGTTAAATTAAGTATCTTTAATAAATGTCTTAGTTTCCAGTGGCTCCTGTAAAAAGTTGCCACAAACAAGATGGCGTAAAAACCAACACTGTATTGGAGAATCTATTCTTACTGTCGGAGCTTTGGGTTGCTGCAGGTGTCTCCTGGTACATGATAACATAACTCCATTTGCTTCTCTTCACAAAGCCTGCACTGTGTGTGTGGATCTGTCTCAAACCTCCATTTTTTGCCTGTTGATGCATTCTGCATCACAATCCCACAGGGGCTGGTGGCTTAACTTCCAGCCCAATGGAATCCTTGTTGTGTGTCCTTGTGAAAGCATTCCTTTCTTTGGAACTAAACCCTCTAGACAACAAGAGCCTAAGATCATGTGGATAGGAAGCAACAATTTTGCTAATGAATAACTGGGGTAATAGTGAGTGGTGCCACTCCAATTTCCACTCCTAGATTCCTAGAACCATAAATGCTGGCTATAAGAGGAAGAGTAGCATATGTTCGATGCTGACTTATAGCATATACAGCCTCCTAGAGGACATTATCCTGCCTTGCAAGGTATTGCCATCTAATCTTGATTTCACAGTAACCAAATATTCAAAAGGATGTTCTATCAAGCCAGCTGCTCCAGGAAGATGGGGAACATGGTGAATTCCATGAGCATGGGCCCATCACCACACTCCATTGACTCTGAAGCAAGATGTTTGATCACAACCAATGTTGTACAGAATACTATGACTATGAATACGGCATCCTATAAGTCCACGGATGAGAGTTTTGATAAAAGGATTTCCTGAGGGCAAAGCAAATCCATACCTAGACTGCCTATTTCAGTAAGAACAAAGGGCTGGCCCTACTAGATGGAAGCAGTCCAATGTAATCAACCTATTGCCAGGTAGCTGGTTTATTATCCTGGAAAATGGTGCCATATTAGGGAATCATTGTTGGTCTATACTATTGGCAGATTGGGCACTCAGTAGTGACTGTACCCAGGCCTGCCTTGGTGAATGGAAATCCATGTTTGCAAACTCAAGTAAAATCCTCCATTCCTGCAATCATGGCCATTTCATTCATGAACCCACTGAGGAATGACACTAGTAGCTTGGGAAGTAGCCTACCTGGTATCCACTGAATGTGCATATCCATCCTATCAGTTTGGCTACTAAAATCCTCCGCTGTTGAGGTCACCGTTTGGTGAGCATTTACATGCATTGCAAATATCTTCATGATTTTTGCCCATACAGAGAGGTTTATTCACATACCTGTACCTTAAATTACCTTGTCACCAATTTTCCAATTATATTCCTTCCAAGTTTCTGAACATCAGCCAAACCACTGGCTACAACTTACAAATAAGTATAGCCTCTGTGTTAGTCAGGGTTCTCCAAAGAAACAGAATAATAGGAAATAGGTAGATAGCTAGCTAGCTAGATACATAGATATTTTTAATTTTATTTGTAAAGTTGATTTGGCTAAGGGATGCCCAAATAGCTGCTAAAACATTATTTCTAGTTGTGTCTATGAGAATGTTTCTGGGAAAGATTAACATTTGAATCAGTAGACTGATTCAAGAAGAACACCCTCACCAATGTCCTCGAACATCAACGGCCCTCCTGATTCTCAGGCATTTGGACTCAGACCAGGAATTAACACTGAAGGGAGACCCACCTCATTCTTGGGCTTTTGGACTCAAAATGGGACTTATATCATTGGCTCTTGGACTCAGACTGAATTTACACCACCAGTTTCCCTGGTTCTCCAACATACAGAGAACAAATCACCGGGTTTCTCACCCTACATAAATACATCAGCCACTCCTGTAATACATCTCTCTCTGTCTCTCTCTGTCTCTCTCTGTCTCTCTCTGTCTCTCTCTGTCTCTGTCTGTCTCTGTCTGTCTCTGTCTCTCTGTCTCTCTGTCTCTCTGTCTCTCTGTCTCTCTCTTTCAATCCTTAGCTAAAACAGATTTATATATAGAGAGAGCTTTACTATAAGGATTTGGCTCACATGATTATGGAGGCTGAGAAATCCCAAGATCTTCAATTGGCAAGCTGGGGACCCTGGAGAGTCAATAAATACATAGCTTCATTCAAACTTCAAAAGCTTGAGAACAAAGATAACTGATGTTGTAAGTTTCAGTCCCAAATCCAGCAAGCTCAAAACTTAAGAAGAGCTAACATTTCAGTTCCAGTTCAAAGGCCAAATATGACTGGTACCCCAGCTCAAAGCAGTCAGACAGGAGGAGGTTCGTCTTATTCTCAGGAGAATCATTCTTTAATTTTATTTAGCTCTTCAGTGAATTGGATGGGGTTCACCCACATTAGGGAGAGCAATCTGCTTTACTCAGTCTACCGATTCAAATGCTAATGCTAATCTCATCCAAAAACACCTTCTCTCTCTCTCTCTCTCTCTCTCTCTCTCTCTCTCTCTCTCTCACACACACACACACACACACACACACACACACACACACACAGAAGAATATCTGAGCAAATATCTGGGTACTCTGTAACCAAGGTATATTGACAAATAAAATTAACCATCACAGACTCAGTCCTCTGGTTATTTCTTCTTCCCATCAAAATGAACAACCAGGTGCACTCCTCAAAGCTCTGCTCACTGGGAAGATTTCTCTTTATCAATGTCCTTTGAGAATGTCTCAGATGTGGACAGTTGTAATGCCTTGTGCCTGCATTTTTCAATGTGCTATAGATTAATTACTCACTTCATCTTCAAAATAAACTATGAATTATGTATTAGTACTATTTTTTTTTTACACGTGAGGAAACTAAAGCACAGGGAATTTAGAAAACTTGCCTCATTTCCCATGACTAAGAGCAGAACCGGTAGCTGAAATCAGTCTAGTTCAATACGTAGCTTGTGCTTTTAATCACTGTTCAATACTGCTGCTCTCTTTTTTACCACTAAAATTTCAAATAGGCTATTTTCTTATAATATTTGCCTTTGTCATTTTTTTTTTTTTCCCCTCAAACTTTTCATTATAGGATCCAGTCTACTGTGTTTCAGTTTTCCCACAGGTCTTTTACTCCAAGTCTTGTCTATTCTTGGTGCAGTCAAGACTGCAATCTCTCTTACTAGACTACACTTTTGACATTCTGGAACTCTGCTTCTCTTCTTTGGAAACATTCTTTCCTCAACCTGAGATTCTCTTCTTTCTCAGTTTACTATTTGGTATTGCTGGAAACAAGTGCTTCTCTGAGAAACAGTCTGTGGGAGGTAAATCTTTTAAACCATGGCACTTAATCACTTCTGCCAACACACTTGACTAATAATTTAGTTCAATAAATAATTCCAGTTTGAAAATTATTTTTCTACCAAACAGGCTTTCTTCCAAGCTAGTGTATTTCAACATTGTGCTGCTGATTAAGCTGAGTTTTAATTAGATTATTTGTTTTTAATCGACATTGCTTTTCCTGTCTGGATGCTTTAAAAAATCTTCTTTATCACCCTTTGTTCTGAAATTTTATAATGACATATGTACTTATTACTTGGTGAGGATTTGCATTATAAAAATGCATGTTTGCATTCACTTCTAATAAATTATTTTTCATTACTCCTTTGATTATTCTAGCCTTTCTCTCTCTCTCTCTCTCTTTTTTTTTTTGGGGGGGGGTGGTCTTTTTTTGGACATCTTCCAATTTGCCCTTTAATTATTTGGCTGTTAATATTTAAATTTATCTTTATATATTTCTTATCTTTCCCTAATGCCTTCTGTCATATGATCTTTCATTTTCTCTATTTGAGGCTGTTTTTACATTTTACCTGTCCTTTTTTTTCTTTAACTTCGAGCACTTTTCCTTTATATTCCATGCTATGGATGTAATGTCTTCTCAATTCTTGCTGGGTTTATTAATCCTTATTAAAATTTTATTTTAATAATTTTAATAAGGTTAATGGTGCCATTTGCAACAACATGGATGGATCTTGAGACTATTATGCTAAGAGAAATAAATCAGACAGAAAAAGTCAAGAACCATATGATTTCACTGACATGTAAGATATAAAACTGAAAGCAACAAAGGAACAAGACAAACAAATAAAGAAACAAAAACTCATAGACACAGACAGTAGTTTAGTGGTTACCAGAGGGTAAGAGGGGAAGGTGGTGGTAGATGAAGGTAAAAGGGATCCAATATATGGTGATGGAAGGAGAACTGACTCTGGGTGGTGAACACATAATGTGATATATAGATAATGTATTAGAATTGCACACCTGAAACCTATGAAACTTTACTAACCATTGTAAACCTCAGTAAACCTAAATTTAAAAAAAAAAATTATAAAAAGAATTTTATGTTTTGCACTTGTTTTTCATTTTATTTTGTCTTTACCTGTCCCTTGAGTTATCTGTTTCCTCTAGAATTGTTTTGTTTTATTTTATGTGACTTGTTCTGTCCTTCAATTTGCCAATATCTGGTAAGATAATAGAATATCTCAACATCTGAATATAAGCCTTGATAGTCAGACATTTCAATTGTCATGTTTCATTTTAGGAGAAGCGTGAAGTATGTCAGCCATTATTCTTTTGAATCCAACAATTGCAGTGTAGACAGATTTGCTTTGGTATATCCACTTCCAAACTTGCCTTAGTGCTTCCCAGACTAACACTCATTGTTTAATGACTTCGGGGAAAGAACTCTGCATTTTTATCTTTTCCCAGCACTGAGCTGGGGGAGGAGGTAATGGCCTTCTATGCTAAGTGTGTGTGTGTGTGTGTGTGTGTGTGTGTGTGTGTGTGTGTGTGTTTATGCAGTCACCATTTTATTTATAGATCTCCACTAATGTCCTTGCTTTCCCCTTGGTTTTAGCTGTGTGTCTTTCATCATTCCTGTTGGTGTCAATTCCTGAGCTGTTTTCTCCAAGAAGACCCTACAAAATGAATCAGCTATTTAAAATACGGCATAACACTTTCTTCACTTACATCATCTACCACCATTCATTCCATCTGATTTCTATTTTTCAGAAATGTGTTCAGCACTCACGCTTTTTCTGAGTTTACGCTTTTTAAAAATGTTCTCCCATTTTAACGGGAATGCAATAAATGCTTGTTAATCTGACATCTCATACAGAAATGTTTGGATTTATTTTAAACAACCAAATGTTTTTTTTTAATTACTTATAGCAGTTCTCACTTGGATTTACATATTATATATAATGTTTGTGTGTGTGCATGTGTGGATAAATGTAAAAATCAAAAATATGTAGTTGAATACAGATATTGAAATATATGTGTATGTGTGTGTATGTATATATAATCAAACCCATGGGATCTTTCATTTCTAACTTCCTAAATTTTTGTAGGGTAAATTCTGAAACTATTTAGTTCATTTATAAAAAATAAATTCCATTCATTGCTAGTCACAAATGCAAAAAAAAAACAAAACACTTAATAGATTCAACAAGTAAAATTTATTTTATGAGAAAAAGAAAAGGAAAATTATTATTTGGAAGTAGAGAATAATGACTGTGAAGTCATATTAAATTACTATGTATTTTCATATTTAGTTTTTGGCTATGCTTGTTTAAATAAACATTTGAGAAGATCACACAGGAAAGGGAATAAAATCATTCTAAGGAAGGTATATTTCTAAGAAACATTAATGGGAGAAAAGTCTAAGGAAGAAAAATTTAAAAGGGGAAAGGAAAATAAAAAGCAAAAGGAAACTGAAACAGTAAAACAAATCCCCTGAAACAAATATTTTAAGAATAATTATGAGATGCTCTGCAGTTATTTATAATTATATTTATGACCTTATACTCTTTTAACAATATAGAGGGTAAATAGTTAAAAATTATAATTGAATTAACTGTAACATAAATCATTATTTAGTTAAGTTGTTATATTATGTTTGTGTTAATATTGAGTGATTTTAATTATTACAACAAGCAAAATAATTATTTTATGTTAAATAAGGAATGAAAACAGAGAAAAAAAGAATTCTGAGTGATGGAGTGCATATGTGGAAATAATCTGTATGAACATTAAAATAATTATATTCTATACTGATTTAAAAACTTAGGAAATGGATGCTTGAGGACTGAAAAACTTGTGGGAGGATATTTCTTTATCAGAGATTCTACATCAAACTTCCTCAGATGTCTTGCAATTTTTGAGATAGCATGAGAATCTTAAAAGAGTGGATGGAAACATGAGAATGAATTAGTACAAATGGAAATATTTTGGCACCTTCTATTAATTTTTAATGTATTTTAATATCTAGTAAAATGAACTAGACAAAGAAAATTCTGATTGATCTCCCTTCTTCCTGGATTCTTTAAAAATTGACAGTTAATCATGATTATTCAGGTGCATTTTATCAACTTATCATGAGGACAAAGGCATGTCTACTACACACCATCACTAATTAATTTGAATAAATATAAATGAATTTAATTTAATGTAAATAAAATACCAATTATATGTTGGTTATGTCAATTATTTCTCAGTAAAACTGGGGGAAAAGCTGTAAATCAATAAAGTGCACTTCTATCACTATGCCTACATAATACTATATGTTGTATAATTTTAGACCAGGCACTGAAGAATAATAATTGTTTCTCTATCATTTCCACGCCACTACTAATAGAACTGAACAAAGACTCCTTATATCAAAATGTAATAATTTTTAAAATTGCACTCTAAATGTGGCACATTCAAATTTGGATATGGTTCATCATCATCCATATTTTTGTTTTGAATTTAATTTTTTAGTTTATAGATGCATAAAGGCATGCCTCTTTAATGTTGCTAGTATTTCACAGTTTATTACACATTATGTCTGCCGTTTGGAGTCAGTTCCGTTTCTTTTCTCAAAACCCACTGTCTTCCTAATCTAATTTTGACTGGTGTCTTCATATTTTGAACATATATAGACTTTTTATGTGACATTTTCTCCCTCCCCCATAAAATGTCTGATCAACTTTATTTCTTTCATTTTGTAACTTTATTATAATATTTGGTTTTCCAAGCTCTCAACCATATCAACTTTTTCTGTGTTGTCTTGTTTCCTGCCTCACCTCCTCCACTACAAGAACCTTCATCCCACTGCTCCTCTCTGGAGTGATTGCTTCCTATTCCCGCTGCCTAGTGGTCATCCTGCTTTCCTGGGCTGAAATGAAGTAATTGATTATGAGCTCTTCTCTTCCCTGTGAAACCAGGTTATTGTTTTCTTTGTCTCTAGTTTTCAGGTTTTGACTACGATGTGTCTTGGTGTGAATTTCTCTGAGTTTATTCTTGAGTTTGTTCAGCTTCTTGAATCTGTAGGTTTAAGTTTATGGCCATACTTGGAAAGTTTTCAGTCCTTTCAATAATTTGTGTAGCCCCGCTCCCTTTTTCCTCTCCTGGGACTCTAATGACACAAATCTTAGAACTTTTGTTATAGTTCCTCTGGTCCTGTGGCTCTATTCATTTTATTTTCTGTTTATTTTCTCTCTTTTGTTCAAATTCAGTAATTTCTGTTGTTCTATCTTCAAGTTCACTGATTCTTTCTCTGTCTCTTCCATTCTGGTGTTGGGCCTATCCAGTGACATTTTTTTTTTTTTTTTCATTTTTTTTATCAGCTATTGAATTTTAGTCACTCTATTTCTTTCCTGAGAATGTATTTTTTTTTATTTGTTTCAAGAATTTCCTGTAATTTCTCATGATGGCTACTTGAAAATATTTGCCAGACAATTCTAACGTCCTTATCATCCTATTGTTGGTCTCTATTGTATTCTTTCATTCAGTATGGGATGTTTATGGTTCTTTATATGAAAAGTAATTTTGGATTAAAGCATGGACATTTGTGGAATATTATGAGACTTGGGTACATATTTTAAAAGCTCTGTTTTAGCTAGTTTCCTCTGACAGCATTCTTGACAGAGAAAGGGAGTGTGCTGTCTCATTACTTCCAAGAGGATTGGAAGTCCAGAGTCCCCACTCAGCCTCTGTTGATAGACAAAAGAGGATGCACGGCTATGGCTGGGTGGAGGTGGGAGTTCTGGCTCCCATTAAACCTTCAGTGATACCTCTTTGGCTGGAAAGGTTAGGGGTGCATCATTACTGTCCCACTGACATCCTGGGAGAAAGTGGCCTCAAACTGTGTAGAGGTAAAATTTCTGACTCTTATCTGACATTATCAGCAGGCAGGAGCAGTGCCTCATTACTTATAGGTTGGTTTGGAAATCCAAGCTCCTTAGGTAATTCCCCAAAACACCACAGGGTGGCTTTGTTACCGCCTATGTGGATGAAAGGTCTGACTTCCTACTCCACCTTCTCTCGTATCACCCCACTCGTGGAGATGGGAAACTTCATTACAGCATGAAGATGCTGGAAATCTAAGCTCCCATGTGGACTTCACTATCATAGTTGGAGGAGGGATCACATTTTTTTCTGTGTGATTTAGCTAGAGTACAGCTGCTTTGTCAAAAAGTTTTCTTTTTTACTAGGCTGTCGCTTTCCTAAATCTTTGGCTGGAGATGAAAGATTTTGAGAGAGCTTATTTTGTCTATGTTTGTTGGTGTTTTCAGGTGCCAACTTCTTTAGTCCCAAGTCTGGAAAACACAGGATAAAAAAACAAACAAACAAAAACTAACAACCATGTCATTCCTTGGGTTTTGATGCCTCTAATCATTCTGCCTTCTTTACAACTTTGCATAGTCTCCTTATGTTTGGTTTTACATATACAGTGTAGGGCTTTTAGTTGTATATAGTGGGAAAAAGAGGGAAAGTACTTTATTCCATTTTATCAAAAGCAAAAGTCCTACAGGTTTTATTAATGAATTCTTTTGGACTTTCTTCTTCATATTATAGGTATCCCTCATTGCATGTGGTTCTTGATTTTGTGTGGATGAAATGTGTACAGTGCTGTATGACGAACAGAAAAAGTACTGACTTTTATAATAGATGACCCTTAAATGCCAGAAATATCTTTCTTGTTTTCTTCTGTGGTGCTAAGCCTCACCTGGATTGAAATTTCTGTATGTAGAATAATCAGTCAAAGGAAGGGGCTAGAGTCTCATAATACATATATTGTCATTGAAGTCCCAATCTTATACACAGAGAATGCCAAAAAAAATGTATACATATTTTAAGAAAGGAAAAAACACACAAAAAAAACAACTTTTGGAATTGCAATATTCAATATATACTGGTAACCAAAGATGAATACAAGTCATGTGTATACATTTATTTGGCACCCCCAGTATTTATACTAGAAAATATTCTGTTGCAATACAAACAATACCTAAACCTTGTGGTTTACAAAAAAATGTTTATTTTTCTTGTGTTCTGCTCAGTGGGTGGGCTGAAATTATCTCCCGGGTACAAGATGATGGAGGTACAAGATGGCAGCCAAAGCACACACCCACATCTAAAGCTTCTAATTGCCTCCTATTGTCTGACATTCCACTGACCAAATCAAATCACATGGTCAAGTGCAACACAAATAGGACAGGGAAATATACTCTGTGTACTATCGTCAGAGACACTCCAAGATCAAATTGTAAGAAGCCTGGATATATGATTCTGTGACAGCAAGAGAATGAAACTGGGGAAAATTAATCATTCTACCACAATTAGCATTTTATGTCTAGAAATAAAGAAACAACTTTGAACTAAAAAAATCACTACCATTAGTGTCTGCTTCACCAAAATACCTCAAAGGAAAAATGATAGAATTAGATCATTTACTGCACATGAGATTACTTTGAAACTCTAAAGTATCATTCAAATGTAAGGTAATGTACATCTTCAAATTAAAACAGAGTAAGTGATTGAACTGATAACAAGCATTGATTGTTATATCAACCAGTATATTTTAATTTAAACAGTGGTCTTGAAAAAGAGAAACAGAAGTGACCAAGGGGAAAAAATATTTGCAGGAAAGCCTTATGTATGATACTCAAATTTTTAAAGCCAACTTCTTTGAATAGCAATAAGATAAAATGGAAATTTGTCAGTTACCCAGCTTGGCTAATTACATTTATCAAACTTATTTATATTAACTGCTCAATTCCTAAAGCTTCATTTCACTTACTACTGTGAAAACCCAAATGTGGCACATTCTATTTTAAAAGGCAGAGAAAAGTCACACTATGTCAAATAACTCCTTAAAGAAATAGCCCAAGGTTATATTGACATGCAGAAAATGAAATGGAAAATTGAGATAATTATTTAGATAAATGAAGCGAAAAATAATATTAACCTTTGCCTCAATGGCTTGAAAATTCTGGACAATTAAAATGAAGTCTAAAATATTGGAACAGTTGTTTCAAATCTCTAATGCAATTTCTGTATACTTTATGCCAAAGTATATTATTATTTCAAAATAAAAATATTGTATGCTTTGTTTGTTGTGCCATAGACCTTATTTGCTAAACATGTTTTTCATTTTACTTTTCTACTTTGTTTCTATTGACTTGAGAATATTTTTTCCCAGACCAAAACCTCCAGTTTAAATGTTTAAAAAATATTTTCCACTTAGAATCTCCATATTTGAAAGAAGGATGGGGGCAGCTTTACTGTTATTAGATCAGATTCATGGACTGCCTTGTATTTTATACTTTTGACTGCGATAATGCACAATATATTAGACAGATAATTCTTTCTCAGCCTGGATCAATGAAATATTTCATTTAAACAAACAAACAAACAAACAAACAAAAAATCCATCATTTTATAGGGAGCCCTATCAAACTGCAATACAACTAGAAAATACTGTTAACCTAGCATCGTATAGTTCATATATGTGGTAAACTGTGCAAATGGAAACTAAAAGACCACTTTCAAGTCATGTTCATTTAACAATCACAGCTAATGTACATTAAGTAATATGTCAGCTAATGCACTTGTTATGTTATATGAGTTAATTTGTTGATTCCTCCCAACAACCTGGTAAACTTAATTTGATTACCACAAATTTCCAGATAAGAAAAATAAGACATACAGAGACTGGTATCTATTAAAGGATAAACCTTTTCTCTACTCGCAACACTTCTGACACCATATGTTGTGCGTCTTCCATACCAAGCTATTATTTAATTATCTGAGGATATCATCTGAGTATCCTATAATTTAATTCAAATGTGACGTTAACTACCTAGGGTTAGTGCAGACACCACAGGTCCAGGGCTCAGTCCCATGAGACTGCCCACCACTTCAGAGGCCAATGAAAGTTGTAAGTTCCTAGATCACCCACACGTCTGTCCATTTTGGGTATGTATCAGGAGTTCGTTTCCATAACCTCCCGAGATTTGATAATTTGCTATAAAGTCTCACAGAATTCAGGGAAACACCCTATTTATTATTTTTGTTTATTATAAAGGATATAAGCCAAGCACTACCAAATGCAAGAGATTATAGGGCCAGATATGGGGAAAGAGTAAAGAGCTTCCATGCCCTCCTCAAGTTCATCACTCTTTCCAGAACTTGTGTTCACCAACCTGGAAGCTCTCTGACATTTCTTGTTAAGGATTTTTATGGAAGTTCCATTAAGTAGTCACGGCCAATTAAATCACTGACCATTGCTAATTAACTCTATCCCCAGCCCCTCTCCCCTCCTGGAGGTTAGGTGTGGGGCTGAAAGTTCTAACCTTCTAATCACATGGCTGGTTCCTCTGGCAGCTAGCCCCCCATCTTGAACCTATATATGGGTACCTCAAAAGTCACCTCATTAACATAAACTCAGGTGAAGCTAAAAAGGACTTTTTAAGAATAGCAAAACACATTCCTCTCACCCTTATCACTCAGGAAATTCCAAGGGTTTTAGGAACTCTGTTCCAGGAACTGGAAACAAAGACCAAATATATATATATATTTCTTATTATATCACAATATCACACCTGTCCAAGATAATTTCAGTATATAAAAGGAAGAAGCCATATTGTGCTAATATAGGGCCTTAAATTCAATTCCATATGGTTTTTTATGTATATACAGGAGTTTGGAGGCACTAGATGACACCACCAAAATTGTGTTTCATGTCTAGATTTAGAATATTTACAACCTTTGCTAAGAACTTGTGCGCTGGTGTTAGCCTAGTTGGAAGGCTATCTTAGGAAACACCACTGAGAGAGTGAGACAATGAGACAGGAAAGGAAGAACAGAACTGTTTGTTTGTTTGTTTGTTTGTTTTTTCCCCGAAGTTGTTTTATTAAACTGGCTTTTGCTATGGACAACTAAGACCCAATTCCATCAGGTATCCTCCCTGGAACCTTGTAGAATGTACCTGACTTTGATCACCAAAGGATGGGAAGTCTAAGACCTGTATCCAACCCCCATTTTCTCTGGTTGAGCTTTACCTCCATAGGCACTAATTTGCCTGAACTTTTAGGTTGCAACTACATGTGGTCTAAGTGTAATTCCATGGCTAAGGAGAAAGATCTGAAGTACAAAAGCAAAGCAATATCAAGGCACGAATCTTGAGATGCGATGTTCGTAACATGCATGGAAGTGACACCTCAGCTGGGATGAAATCGGGTGGACTGAGGTCATCATATGCATCGACTGTTGTCACATTCCCCAGGTGCCCAGGGGTGCCCTGGTGAACTTGTAAGGATGGAACTTAATAACTTAGCCTATAGCTTGGTTCATCTCATAATTTACTATTCAGCTGTTTTCTCTTTTTTCTCCCCTCATTGCTTCATTTAATGACTCTACTTTGCTCCCTTTCTCAAGGCTACACAGACTTCACTAACCCAGGTAATCAACAGAGCACTAACGGAAATTCCTTAGTCCTCAGGTATCTAGGCACCGGAATCTGTTTTGCAACTCCCTTGCAGTTTTTACTAGCGACGCATAAAGTCCCTAGCCTGCAGTGGCCGAGTCCAGAAATAACGTTATCTTGAAAGAGACCAGACCCCCTCCTCCCCAAAGCGATTTTTCAACCGTCAGCCCTCAGACCTGCCTGACTCCCCCATTTCTCTTTGTTCTTCCCCCCAACCTCCCAACCTGTATGCCTATAATTCCCTTCAATTATGCTTGGCTCGGGGAAGGTGGCATTTCTTAGGACAGCAGTCCACCATCTTCTCCGGCTGCCGACATCCAGAATAAAGAAAATGTCCTCCTCACCAACTCTTGCCTCACAAATTGTTTGGGTCTTGTGCAGCAAGTGGCACCATACCTGGGTTCAGTAACAAACTCACAGAGGTACTCTCATCTATTTTAGATTTTTCAAGGAAAAAGCAGTGAAAGCTCTTGGATACTGCTCTACAAACTACTTTCATTTATGTGTGTGTTTTTTTCAAACAGCTACTAAGTTTTTAAGATATACTTATTAAGATAATCATGAACTACTTAATAACTAGAGCTCATAGAATTCTTTTGTGGGGGACCAGTAACACCGTGAAAACAGTAGCAAGACACCAGGGCACTGTGAACCAAGAATATTGGGCATCTTGTTGCAACTTTATTATTACCTGTTGCAGACCACCTTACAAAAGCATGATGGACCCCTGCAAAACTTTTGGTTCAGATGTCAAGACTGATGGTGTCACATACACACTAAGAGAGCATGAAAAGTTTTGTTACTCACCTTGTAGGTGTTTCTGCATGGAGTAGGACGGGTCCCAAAATGGTCTGAGAAGGAAAGAAGACTGGCTTGAAGTTTTAATGGTTTGGGTACGGGAGGAGGATGAGAGTTACCACACATGGCTTGAATTTGCCACTTTTGCCAAAAGTGGGAACACCGGGGCTTTTTTTTTTTTTTTTTTTACCAGTTTGCTCAAATGTGAGACAGAAGAAGAGGGAGGGAGAGTGAGGCTTAAAAGCTATCAGTAGTCAAATACCAAAAAATGGAATCCGACAATTTATGACATTGCCTAAGTAAGTTATTTTCATACTTTAATAAGTGATTACCATAGGATTTAATTCCAACATACAATGTATTAATGTTGCGCATGTCATTTATATACATGTTCACTTGGACATTTGATGTTTAACCATAAAGTATTCAATATAAGTTAGGTTTCAGGCTGGGGGCTGGATATTCAGCTAAATTACCTTGATATTATCTCTCATGAAATTTATAATCTAAATGAGGAGTGCCATAAATATAAATTCAAAATGAGTTAAAAACTATGGTAAATGTTATAAAGCTACAAGGAGGATGCTATGTAACAGAGTGACACAGGGGATCTATTTTATGATATGTTGTCTTTTAAGAGCCTCACTGAAAACAAATGGCATTGATGCTGAGTCCTAAAGGATGAGATGGAGCTAATCGTATGATGGAATAAGGGTAAATTGTTCCAGGCAGATTAAGTATTATGGCCAGAAGGCAGAGTTTGGAACAAGCAAAGCGTGTTCTAGAAACTGAAGGAAGTTTGGTATGATTAGCAATTAGTGTCTGAGGGGTAGGAACAGCATGCTGTGAGGTTTTTGAAATTGGTGAGGAGTATGGCATTAATTTTATGTGTCTTGGGAGCCACTGAATGCTTTTTAAGCAAGGAAGTAGCCTGATGGATGTGATTTTGAAAGATCGAATAGAGCTATAGAAATCTCTAGTTGGCATTACTGAAGAAAAAAATCTTATTGAAGGAAGAAAGGGCTGTCCTGAGAAAGCAGAGGAAAATTGATCAAAATATAATGTGCGTTTCAAAATGAAGATTCAACAGTGATGATATTTTTAAAGGCGAGCTTTTATTTCCTTACTCATAAAACACCTAATACATGCTTTAGAAGCAGTGTGGATGGATTGGTAAGGGAAGAGGAGATAATTATTTTGCCAAATAGATGAATTGATTTGAAATAAAAAAATTAATGGATAAGAATATCTTATATATTCTTTCCCTCTCTCGATATCGAGAGAGTTTGAGTGAAAACTGACTATGGATATTATAGTTCGTTTTTAATACTCCATATTTAACAGCATTGATGTTAATGTCTTGGTGTAGAATTAACCCCTTGTTGTTTGCAGAATGTAAAAGGATTTATGAGACTTTACAAGAGTAAGAAAAGATTTATTGAAAGTCAAAAAGAAAGAAAGAGTTCCATTTGGAGCTGGCAGGAGTTTCAACAGGGCAGTCTGAGAGAAAGAGCTGCTGAGACAGAGGGGTAAGTGCGATAATGGCAGAAGTTAGCCAGGGCAGAGTCTGATGGAAACAGTTGCACCAATGAGAAAGAGTGCTGGGGTTTCATATTTTCCATTAAAGATGTAGGGTACTTGTCAACTTGCAGGGAGGCTGCTGTTACAATTGTCTTCTCCTGGGAACTGTCCTGTTCCCATCTATGATGGATGTCAGCTTGCAGGGGTTTGCTGTTGCTATTGGGAACTGCTCTGTTCCCATCCTTGATGGGTGTTTGTTATATTGCAGGGGGTTGCCATTGCGATTAGGAACCATTCTGTTCCTACCTGTGATGAATGCAAGGTGCTTGTCAGCTTGCAGGTGCAGTGCTAGCCAGGGGAGTCAGAGCCAAGTTGTTAATGTTTAGCTCATTCCTGTTAGCTCACAAGCTCGCTCCTGTTAATACCTTACTTGTCTCATAGGTTAATCAGAAAAATTAATCAAAAAGTGAGATAACTCTCATGGATTTAAAAATGTTATCTAATAAAAAAGATTAATGAAAAAGTTAAATGTCTTTTAAAAGATTGAGATAAATACTGATTTATTAATTTTAATATGTTTTTTTTTTTAACTTGGGGACAATGAAAGGAAAGGCAATGTAATTAAATATCATCTAGAAATGTTTACTATGAACCTGAGTCATAGTACAAATAGATAATTGGTGAAAGACATAACTTTTGTTAGATACCTTGATAAGACATTAATTGTCTCTCACTTTTAAAATTAAATGTAGTATAAGAATTTACAAAAGGAATATATATATATATATTTATACATAAATTTACATGTAAATTTATATATAATATGTAAATATATACATATAAACATTTATATATTTATACATATAAATTCTACTTAGTTCAGATAACTTGGATTATTTATAGACATATTTTTTTTCCTGGTAAGAGAACAGATCCTGAATAATTTCAGGGCATTCTTACCTCATTATTTTGTTGCAGAGCATTTATTAGGCTTTAATGTTTAATGATTCAATAATATTTATCATATATTTTCCACAATCCTCTCCAAATTAACTTACATAAAAACAGAAATAAATGTATTTCAAGTATTATGTCTTAAAAAAGAGACATGCAAAGAAAACAATAATCTAAATATTTGGTATGTGCAAATGCATTTCATTTAACATACCAATTTACATTTTTAAATATCATATACAAGCACTATTTTTATAAAAAAAAAAAGGAGTCTTGAGGTGTAGATATTAATCTCATTTTTCAAATGAAGGCATTGAGACTTACATAGACCTGAGACCTCAAAACAAATTACTAAGAGATTCCCTATCTTGGACTTAATTTCCTAGATTTTTATGGCAAGCAGTTAATGTAATGGATAAATTAGTTCCTCAACCCTAAAATTTCTTTATATCAAAGCTGCATTCATTTTTAAAAGAATTTTTCTTCTTGAATATAGATTTGCGAACTCTCAATTTCAACACAATTAGTTATATAAACATTAGAAAGAGAAACTCAAGGTGCAGTTATGATGAAGATATTCTGAAAAATTTGGCCAGCATATGAATGATAGTTAGTAAAAGGTTTAGCAGGCCAAGGAATGCCAACTCCTAAGATGAATATACAGAAGATGAAAAAAATAACCTGATCTCTAAAACAGACTCCTCCTAAAACTAAGAAAATGCCAATAACAGAGATAAGAGAATGGTGCTAAGTAAGGACTGGTTGAAACTTGTTTAAGAAGCAGTTTGGTACAAATTGCTAGTTATAAAAATAGTGACAGGGATGTAAAGTACAGCATAAGGAATGTGGTCAATAATATTTTAATAACTGTGTATGATGCCAGATAGGTACTAGACTTCACAAGATAATCGTTTCACAAGTTATATAAATGTCTAATTACTATGTTGTATACCAGGAACGAATATACTATTGTATGTAAACTGTAAATGAAAAAAATTAAAAAAACAAACAAACTAGACTATACAGTATTAAGCGAGGTGGTTCTTTTATGTGCGTCAGCTATTGCTGAAGTGATTAAAAAAAAATCTATGGAGTGGCACAAAAGGTCAAGGAGGCTAATACTGGATTATAAATCTGCCTAACAATGTCTTTCCCAGTCCAGTTTCAGAGTCCAGCCAAGTGCAATTTTGACTCTCACAGAATGTAACCTAGTACATATTTACTGAATGCCGCAGGGATATTTTAATTTGCCAACTTACTGTCAAAATCTACTGTAGTGCTAATAGAACATTTTATGAGCATGGAAATGTTTTATATATAGAATAGTCCCTGCCATTCATTTGCTTCTGCCTTTTGGTTACCCATGTTCAACTGTAGTATGAAAATGTTAAATGGAAAATTCCATAAATATACAATTCATAAGCTTTAAATTGCACTGAGTTCTGAGGAGCGTGATAAAATCTGAGGCTGTCGCACTTCATCCTGCCCAGGATGTGAATCATCCTTTTGTCCAGCATCTCCACGCTTTGCAATCTGTCTATTAGTCACTTTGTAGCTGTATTGTTTATTAGAGCAACTGTCAAGGTTGTGTTCAAGTAACCCTTATTTTACTTACTTAATAATGGCTCCAAATCCATTCACGTAACTTTTGTTATAGTATAATGTTATAATTGTTCTATTTTATTATTAATTATTGTTGTTAATCTCTTACTGTGCCTAACTTATAAATTAAACTTTACCATAGGTATGTATGTATAGGAAAAAGCATAGTAGATACAGCATTCAATACTATCTCTGGTTTCAGCATCCTTTGGGGGTCTTGGAACACATCTGCCTATGGTAGGATAAGCGGGGACTACTTTACACTGTCCAATATGGTAGCTACTAACCATATGTAGCTATTGAGTATTTTAAGTGTGGCTGATGGAACTGAGTATCTGATTTTTTGTGTGTTTACTTTTAATTAATTTAAATTTAAATAGCTAATTGTGGCAGGTGACTTTTAAATTAGACAATGCAAATAAGTTTACCAAATTAAGGTTAATTGTAAATTTATTGTATTATTAAGTGAAAGGGTCAATTCTGTGAGTCTTTACCTTTCTAATTCCTTGACATTTGCTAAGGTGTAAGAACAAAGGAATTATTAGTAAAGCTGCTGTTATATCCCAGCTCTGCGGGTAAATAGTGTGCGTGTTTTTTTAGAAACCCAACTGTGGGATGACAGTGAAGATCAAAACAGGTAATAAATGAAAAAATAAGATGGACAAGATTATTACAAACAGAAAAAAGAGCACATATGATTAGATTTCTATCTAGTAAAAAGTACAATCACATTGTTTCCACATAGAAATATTCGAACAAGAAAAACACTCTTAGCTATCTCTTTCAGATCTAGAGCTGACTAATAGCTGATGATATTTAGAGAAATTTGTTTTCTCCAGAAAGAAAAATATCGAATCCATGTTTATTTTCAAATACTCCCTGAAGACTCTATCTGAATAATCTATCAAAAAAAGTAATAGCAATCCCCCTGGTGACTCAATGTATATGACGATGTCTGCAACTATCTCTGATTCATGTTTTGTATGATTATCATTCTGGTAATTTATTACCACATCCATTTATCGTTTCAAGTTTGTTTTCCAGTGAAAAAATGCAAAACTTTTATTTATGATTTTTTCTTTTTTATGATGCTATTAATCACTACTATCTCTCACAAAATGTTTTCCTTTCTTTCTTCCTTTTTTCTTTAAGTAGAAATAATTTATTCTAAATGTCCAACCATGGTGGATCTACAAAATATGATCAGTACGCCACACCCAGACAAAAAAAAAAAGAACTTTGACATGACCATCTTCAGTTTCTGCTTTAACAGTCTTTTTATAACCAGGTGTCTTTCTGCTGTTTATTACCAGAACATACTGGAGTGATTTAGTCCCTTTGATGGTATACTCACTGACTTTTAAATCTGGTGGAGAAGAAACTATGTTAGACTATTCGGTTTCAAATTCTGTAGATCTAGAAATAGCTAAATGTCAAATGAAAAGGCCCACATCCTTATGCCCTTTATATCTATTTTAAATACTTCTTAACCAAGAGCTTCAGGGTATCTGTGGATCCCATGAATGGATTTTAAAATCTTTACCCATGTAGTTTTCTGCTGAGCACGTCCAGAACAATAGGTGACTAGTTTTGATGGGTCCCAGCTTCTCCATCTTCCAGCTTCTGGTGGCCCCAGGTGTTCCTTTGATTGTGGCATCATAACTCTAACGAATGCCTACTTCTGTCTTCATATGATCTTCTTTTTGCTTTGTTTACTTTTTATAGAAGGTTGGCATACACATTTTTATTTCTTTTTGGGGTCTTAATTTCCTAGATTTTACCATGGTATTGATCACATGGTAGAACTAGAACTATAATTCTCATGATAATTATAATAACTTGCTTATAGTGGGAAATAGATGGCCTTGGATTCAGATATTCTGGAGTTGGGATGTCTCCACTGTCTGCTAGTGACTGCATAATTTCCCACAGTAAGTCATTCACACATTCTGAGACTCAGTTCTCTCATGTTTAAAATGACAGGAATAGTACTTCCCTCCCATGGTATTACTCAGTGAGGTACTATGTGGGAAAGTTTCAGGTGTATTTACTGACACCTGGCAGGTAGTCAAGCCAGGATTGTTTCCTTTCTCTTTCTTTCTCTTCAGTAAGTATACTAGCCCTAACAATATCTGAGATCAAACAATAGTCTAAGTCACTATGCAGGGTAATCAAATTTCTGAAACACAATTTTCCATCCTTAGACATCAATAAAGGCTATTTTATTCAATGAGATTTACATTTGAACTAAATCACTGCCCTTGAAAGATAAGAAAAATAGATTAATTTAAAGAGGAGCCAAATAAAAATTCAGTCTTGATAGAAATGTAAAATATAACAATTACATTTCAATCAAGTATACAACATGCAATGAGTGCCAAGAGCTATAAATATTAGACACTTCAATAATGTGCTATATGCTCTAATTCATATTTTCTGGGTCAGAAATTTAAAAAAAAAATAAAAGCAGATTGCCTCTTTCACTCCCTTTTTAAACTTTAGTCGGGTTATTATTTTACAGAAATCTAGAGAGCCAGCTAAAAATAGTTGCTTGACTTATTGCTGCGTGGCTACTTTTCACTGAAAGTAGTATAAAATTCAAACAATGCACATGATTTAGAAAGGATACAACCCACCACTCTTCATGTTTCAGGTTATTTTTGTTATATATATATCCAAATTTTAAATACATACAAATTAAGGCTTCCTTACCCTAAAAACAAAAAAAAAACCAAAAGGGTAATTCTGAATTTTGAACATTGTATTATTGATTAAAGCATTGTTGGGAAGGAAAATTAGCAAGAGTATATGACAGCTTTATTTCACTTTTATTAAACTAACATTTTGTTTATGAGCATGAGCAATTATAAAAGCAGTCTTTCAGCTAATTCACTAATTGTTAAAGATAAACCTCCTCTCCCCAAGTAAGTTTCAAATCATTGTTATACAATTATAATGCTCACAATCATTTTGAATTAGTATGGATACTACAAGAGAATTTTAGAATATATATATATATATATATATATATATATATATATATATATATATATATATAGTCTTCCTTCTTTAATCAATTAAATCTAATTTAGTTGTAATTCCACTAATCCAGAAACCAGAATTTAAGAATCTCAATTTTAACACGCGTTAAGCCAGAAGCAATTAAAAATTACTTTCTTATAACAAAGAATTACACATCTTCATAGAGAGCTTTGTAATATTCCAAGCTCTTTTTTATATTTTATCTCATCCGATCCTTACAGAGACCCAATTATGCTTGCTTCTATTTTTTCCTGTTAGACTATATTTCATAGAGCAATTTTGGATTTAACTAATTTTCTTTGGCGGTCTTCAATATACTGTTAAAAGTTCAATAAACTATTTAATGTATTACATTTTATTTTCTCAAAGTACTCTTTGATACATTTTAATAATCTGTTTATTTTACTCATGTTTTCAAATCTATCACATTACTATGGAGAAATCTGATGAACACTACCTCAGATAGGCAATAAGGTCACCTTCAATATTCGCAAATCATACTGATAGTATAATACATACACTAGATATGGTGTAACAAAAATGGCACTTGACCTCTTGGTCTTCCTCCCAATAACTCAAAAACCCCAGTTTTAACATGAGAAACAGGTGCCAATAGTAGGATATTCTGCAAAATACCTGACTAATACTCCTCAAAACTGTCAAAGCCATCAAACACAAGGAAAGTGGGAGAAAGTGCCTCAGCCCAAGGAACCTAAAGAGATATGACAGCTAAACATAATATAGTATCCTAGATGGGATCCTAGGACCCCATCCCCAAGAAAGGACAATAGGTCCAAACTAAGGAAATCTAAAGAAACTTGGGACTTAGTTGATAATAATGTACCAATACTGGTTGTTAATTGTAATGAGCGCATGTAAGATGTTAATAGGGTGCAGGCTATATGGGAACTGCCTGTACTATCCTCTCAATTTTTCTGCAGATCTATCATATATTTCTTGAGACATATTTTTATTCTGTTTCTAATTCTAATATTTATTTGAAGACTTTTGGGTTTGATGATATTGTCAGTTGTTTCTGCCATCTTTCATTTACGATAGCTTGTTTCTTTATATGTTTTATCTTGTTAGACTGAATTCACTTTCTTTAGAACTTTATCCATGATAATGTTTTGAGTTGTGATAATGTAGGTTCCCTTAAGTGAACTTGCATTTGCTTTTGTCAATTGCTTGTGTCTGCTAATAGATTGGGGCTCACTTTTTACTGGGCTTGAGGATCTACATATTACTTAGGCAGTGTGAATTTAGGCTATAAATCCACATGAATGCTAGATTGCTTGCCTCCCTCCCTCCCTCCCTCCCTCCCTCTCTCCCTCCCTCCCCCCTCCTTCCCTCCCTCTTTTCCTCCCTTCCTTCCTTCCTTTTTTCTTTTCCCTTTTCTTTCAGCACCAAAGTTTCAACCAAAAAAGTTTTCTTTCTCTTTCTCTTTCTGGTCCATACTTACATTGAGTATGTAGTCCTTTGTGTTTCATCTCTTATTAGAATCTCTAATTTACAATATGAGCTGGACATTGTCTTCTGTACACTAATTTCTACAAGACCATACAATTTTTGCTAACATTGACTTAATTTAGCAAATATTATAATATTGAGAGTTCATTTCAGACTCTATTTATCATCACACTTTGCTTCAATTTACTTAATTTTTAGTGTAATACCTTTAATTTTTTAATATTTAACTTTATTTAAATGCAACATTCTGGATTTCAAATTTTTTCAATGGGAAAGCTGATCTAGGTAACAAGCCAACTCTATTTTTGATAATGGAGTGCTTTTATATTTTCACAATCTATTTCTTTTTTAATGCAAATAATGTTGATTTAATATGGCCAATTCTTCTCATTACTTATATTGTGATGTAGACTTACTAAGTTGAAATCCTGGCTTTGCCATTAATTGTGTCACTTAAGTAATTTATGTAAATAGTCTATGCTTCTGTACATTTTAATGTGCAGAATGCCTGTGTTTGAAATGCTGTTTCTCTAAATAGCCAGTTATTTACACAATTTTAGAAAATATTTATTTCATTCTATAAGTTCTATTGTGCTTGATCTTACATATGAATATTTTTAAAAAGATCTCTCTGGGGGTTCAAAAAATTTCTAGGTTATTTAAGTCTTAGAATGTGATATCAGATTTCACCTATTTTGTGACTTGAAAGTCAAGTGGGACTTTAAACACAAGTAATGGAATAGAACCTAAGATATTGTTAGAATCTTAATGCTGAGAGAAAAATCAGCCTCCGATTTTTGGCCTACGAATTGAACATGAGGCAAAATGGAAGTGAGGAGTCTTTAATTCCTATTCTTATTTTACCTTATTCTACCCTATTTTCATATATTCTTATTGTGTCAAGATAAACACAATTATTTGAAATGTCACATGTAAGACAAAATGTTCCAGGTCTGTGCAGTGCTCAATTTGAGACATAATGAGTTAATTTATGTTGTGTACTTTTTTCAACTTTGAAAGAAGAATAGTCTCTTTCTAGCTCATGGTTAATATCCTAGGTGAATAGCAATAATTCACTTCATTTCTAAATTATACTTCTGAGCAAAGTGAATTTTTTTTATCTCAGTTCAGATTTTTCTCTGTTGACCTCTAAGAATTATGCCATGACATTATATTATTTAGTTAGGAGAGTATTCCTTATCCCTGATACGAGTTGAGGACATGTTTGACTTTCTAAATCATTCATAACATTATTTGCCATGGCATAATTGAAAGGCTTATAAAGATATACTCAATTTCTATATTTTTGAGCACAATTTTCTTCATTTAATCTGTATCTTAAATAGATAATATTGTTCCATATGATACTTTCTAGGCTTATAGAATCAGACAGAGTAATTCCCCAGAAAATTGCTCATGGTTTGATGGTCATAGAGATAAATACCAGGTTTTAGGTAAGGGAATTGTCAAAAAATTAACACCACATAATTATATTACTGCAATAACGACATATGGAAATGAAAGATGGAGTAACAGCAACACGCCACATTATGTGCTAGGTATTTACTGAGTGCTCTTAACAATGTAAAAAATATAAATATACATGAACCATAAAATATATTCAAAGTGTAGGTTTTGTATTTTCATATATATATATATATATTTCTTTTTTTTTTTTTTCCCCATTGGTGTCAATGGGGTGTTAAAATCCCCTACTATGATTGTATTACTGTCAGTCTCTATCTTTATTCAATCAATACGCTTTACATATTTAAGTGATCCTATATTGGGTGCATGGATGTTTACTAGGGTTATATCCTCTTGTTGTATTGATCCCTTTATCATTATGTTATATCCTTCTTTATCTCTTATTATAGTCTTTGTTTTAAAGTCTATTTTGTCTAAGTATTGCTACTCCAGTTATTTTTTCTTTCATTTCCAATTGCAGGAAATACCTTTTCAAACATCCTTTTATCTTCAGTCTATGGGTATGTTTTGATCTGAGGTGGGTCTCTTGTAGACAACATATGTATGGGTTTTCTTTTCTTATCCATTGAACTACACTATGTGTTTTGATTGGAGCATTTAATCCATTTACATTTAAAGTGATTATTGATAGGTACGTAGTTATTTCCATTTCATTATTTGTATCTTTTATTATTATTATTATTAATTTTGTTTCCCCTTTCCCCTTTTTAAAGAAGTCCCTTTTAGTGTTTCTTGTAATACTGGCTTGGTGATAATGAATTCCTTACACTTTTTTTCTTGTCTGGGAAGTTCTTTCTCTCTCCCTTGATTGTAAATGATAGCTTAGCTGGGTAAAAGGTCGTAAATCCTTGCTTTTCATCACTTTGAATATATCCTGCAACTCCCCTCTGGCCTGCAAAGTTTCTGTGGAGAAATCAGCTGATAGTCTTATGGGAGAGTCCTGTAGGTAACTAGTTGTGTTTCTCTTGCTGTTTTTAGGATTCTCTCTGTCTTTATTGTCATTTTAGTTATGATATGTCTTGGTGTGGGCCTCTTTGGGTTCATCTTGATAGGAACTCTCTGCACTTCCTGGCCTTGTATGCCTATTTTCTTCACCAGGTTAGGGAAGTTTTCAGTCATTATTTATTCAAATAGGTTCTTGATCCCTTGCTCTCTCCTCCTCCTGGTGCTCCTATGATGTAAAAGTTGTTATGCTTGATGTTGTCCCAGAAGTCCCTTAAATTATTTTCATTTATTTTATTACTATTTAATTTTATTACTATTATTATTATTAATCTTTTTGTTGCTCTGATTGGTGTTTTCTACTACCTTGTCTTCCAAATCACTGATTCAATCCTCTGTTTCATCTAATCTGCTGTAGATTCCTTCTTGTATATTCTTCATTTCAGTTCTGTATTCTTTTCTGACTGGTTCTTTTTTATGGTTTTTATGTCATTCTATATGTTTCCTATCTTTTTGTTGAGGTTCTCAGTATGTTCCTTAAATACTCTATAACCAGTGTTTTGAACTCTATCTCTTGTAGGTTGGTTGCCTCCATTTCATTTAGTTCTTTTTCTGGAGTTTTCTCCTGTTCTTTTATTTGGGACATGTTTCTTTATTTCCCTCATTTTATCTCCCTCTCTGTGCTCATTTCTATGTATTAGGTAGGTCTCTGATGTCTCCCAGTCTTTGCCAGGTGGCCTTATGTAGTAGGTGTCCTTATTCAGTGTCACAGTCTCCCTGATCACCTGAACCCTGTGCTCCAAGTATGTCCCTTGTGTGGGTTGTGTATGCCCTCCTGTTGTAGTTGATCCTTGATTGCTTTTTGGCACATCAGTGGGTGGGATTGACCCTCAGGCTAACTGGCTGTGAGGATGGCTACACACACAGCATATGAGCTGTTATGTGGGAGCTGATCCCTCAGAGGGGGTTCACTCCAGCAGGCTGTGTGAGGGAGGGCTCAGCCCTGGAAAGATGGTACCCATCTGTAGGCTACATATGGGTGGGCTCCACATAGCAATAATGGCGGCTGTCCCACTTGCCCTCATTCTGCAGCCACACAATTCAGTCTTTCCCTGTGTGTCTCTGGTGCCTCTGAATTTGCCACCCTTCTGCTGAAGCCCAGAGTGAGTGCCTATGAGTGAGTGAGTCTTTTCATGGGCCCTTCAAGAGGATGTCTGGGTTTCCAGCCGCCTTCCATCCCACTGGGGCATTCGGAATCCCCACTGTGTTTCATAGCCAGGTGTTTTGGGGACTCCTCTTCCTGGTACTGGACCCCTGGGCTGGGAAGCCCCCTCACTCTTCAGGGGGTACCTCCACTGCATATGCATCCCTCCTGATGCTCAACCAGTACTTGGGGGTTAGGGATCAGCCCATTTCATGTCTCTGCTCCTCCTACCCATTTCTATGTGGCCTCTTCTTTATATCCTTTGGACCCCTCTTCTGAACACCAGGTGCATATATGTATATACACACACTGAATGCAATATTTTCTAAGTCAAATATTTTCTAAGTCTTTTTATAATTTTTAAGAGGACTTAATTAGCTGTATGACAATTCAATAAGCCATTAGGAATTTGAACACTTTCATATTTCTCTAGAATAAATGCTAAAAAGAGAAATTGGCATATAAAATGAGAATATAGAAAGGGAAAAATATCCATAAAATAATAAAAAGAAGCATACATATAAATATTTATAAAAACTATTTAAATTATATTTAGAAGAGATCATAATTCCTTTTATGATTAAGAACCGTCTACAATCACAGAACTGTTTAGAAATGCCTAGATATTTCAGGTGTAATGAGTAAGTGCTCATTATGCTTGAAAAAACATCTTGATATGAATGGCATTGCATTTAGTCTTTAGAATTTGACTATGCATTTAAGTTTTCAAATGATACATTTTCTTTTCACAAAGTCATTTTCCTGGATGAAAATCTCAGTGCTATCCTAAAATGCTAAAGTGAATTAGTTTAAAAATAAGATGAATCACTTTTAAAAAAAAATCAATCTGAATGTTCTGGGTGAAATTGTATCATTGCTGCAATTCACACCTGTCAAAAATCACTGGTTTCTCTGAAAGGAAAAAGAAAACTGACAGATTTGAAGATGATTTCTTTATATAAATATGTAATTGCATTTTTGTTTTCACTGTAGTTAATCATCTCCGTTGTCATTTAAAATATTTAAATATATCAACCTGTGATCTTTAGGTACACATTTTTTAAATATAACTATACGAGAATAATATTCTTCAAAATTCTTAGAAAGTGCACATATTTTATTCTTGAAATAGTCTTAAGAATGAGTCTACTTATATTATAAACTCAGTTCTTTGTTTTTGGTGAAAACACAAACACCAATTTCTGTAAATATTTTTTTTAATGAAATGTCTGTGGATACTTTGAAAAATTTATATGCTAGATATAGCAAGGTAGAATGTTAAAAACCTCACTTCAAAAGTGAATTTGGAAATTTTTCAATTAAAAAACATTCTCAATATAGTCCAGCTTTGGTCAAAGCACACTGTAAACGTATGGCCATTTTTTTTTTTTTTTTTAATATAAAAGGTACTGAAAGCCCCCTTAAACAAAGGAAAACAAAACAAATGTTATTTAGATAACAAATGTGTTTTTAAACAGTTACTAAGAATATATAACCTTGATTTAGACTTTCCCATTAAGAATCATGGAACAAATTCCACGAGGTCTGAGTAAACCACCATCTTTTGATGGAAATGCGTTTATTACAATCAATATCTCATGTTAAAATTGAAACTTTTTTACAGTAAAACCCAATCTTAAAATGCTTGGAAACAAAAGAGGTTTGTTTATCACCACACAATTGACAGAGGCTACTCGTAATACTTGTAGTGTTGGGCAGAGTGGGGAATAATTTGTGTCCACATCTTAAAGGCTCTTAGATTTCTAATTAGGCACTGTTTACACCCAAGACTTCAAGGATGACAACTAAATTTTCATAGCTAACACTCAGCAGCCCCAGACTCTGAGATAACTGCTCTTAACACAAAAGAACAGAAAGATTCCTCCTCGCTGCTGGGAAGAAAATCGAGATCATACCACATACAGGAGGATAACATTGAAGTTTAAGTTTCTTATTATGATATTGATTAATAGATGATGGGATAAAATCTTTTTGAAGATCTGGGTAGGATAGTGTTGCTTATGTGGTCTCAAAACATCCCTGTGGGATTTGTCCCCATCAAGATGCAGTGGTCAGGAAACTGAGCCAATTTCTTTCTTGGAAGCTCAATATAGTGTGCTATCTAATATCATTAGGGAGAAACCCTACCTGCAGTTCAGGTTTTTGTGATGGAAAACAAATAGCAAAAGTAAGAGGAGGGAAGCCAAAGTGAGTACAGCTGCATCCATATTTGTAAATACTACATGTCCAACAAGCTCACAGCAGCCGGCCAGTCTAAATCCTAACACACAGATTTAGCCAGTAAAATATAGCAGGCAGCTTTGGGTTTCAGGTAGCTTATTATTAATATTTACATAGCCAAAGAAAAGGAAAAGTAGCAAAATGAAACAACTCACTGCATTCTTTGTTCAACACACCAGAAAGGGTGAAACTGAAATAAAAGGGGCTAGATGACAATGCAATACAAGTTGTAAGGCACCCTATTTCTGAGGAGTCAATTCTAAAAGGTGTTTACACTGCCTTTTTGTGACAACATGGATGGATCTTGAGATTATCATGCTAAGGAAAATAAGCCAGAAAGAAAAAGTTAAGAACCATATGACTTCACTGATATGTGGAATATAAAAGTAAAAGCAGCAAAGAACAAGACAAAGAAACAAGAATTCACAGACACAGACAGTAGTTTAGTGGTTACCAGAGAGTGAGGGGGCAAAGGGGTGGTAGAAGAGGGTAAAGGGAGTTGAATATATGGTGATAGAAGGAGAACTCACTCTGGGTGGTGAACACACAATGCAATATATAGATGATGTATTATAGCATTGTACACTTGAGACCTACACAATTTTACTAACCAATGTCACCCCCATAAATTTAATAATAATAATAAAAAAGAATCCTACATTTATCCCACAGCCATTTCGGATTGTCTAATAAAAACATAAGTGGTGCTATTGAAAAAAATAATAAAAAGGTGTTTGTAGACCTCAATTATACCCTAAGGGACACAGGGCAGAAAGTCTCATATTTCATTAGAACCTGGGAGATGATAAGAAATGGAGGCAGGACAGCTTCCCAAGAAGGTGAGTAAAAATTGGCCTCATAGCAGTTTCTCATAAGCCTTCCTTCCTGTTGTGTTTCAGGAGAATCAAAATGTGTTCCACAAAGGCTCAGGAAAGCTGCAGTTGAAAGCCTATGGTAACACATGCAATGCCACCAGGGTGCCATGGTGCAATTTTTTTCCTACAATACCAGTGAAATACAAATTTTCAGTTGTATGCTTCATTCCTAGGGCATGAGTGTTCTTTTTGTGACATGTCATTCCTTCCTCTACCACAACCACCGCACACAGAAATATTAAGTACTAAATATGAAATACAATTAAATATTAAGTGTTAAAAATATTTGAAACTGCATGGTACCATGAACAATTCCTCCCGTGTTACTTAATATATACGACCTTAAAATCCTCAAGTTTACGTAAGAAATTATATTAACACAAAGCAATTTTAAGACCAAAATTGTACCATTATTAAGCAGATTGCAAAAAAAAAGTCACAATTTTTATCTTCTCTATCCATACCTGATTAAAGGTAGAACTACCATGAAATCCAGCAATCTCAATCCTAGGTACCCTATATTACTATTCACAATAGCCAAGATATAGAAACAACACAAATGTATATTGGCAGACAAATAGATAAAGAAAATATGGTATATACACTCAATGGCGTATTATTCAGCCTTAAAAAGAAGGAAATTCTGCCATGTGCAATAATATGGATGGATCTGAAAGACATTGTGCTAAGTGAAATATGTCAGTCAGTTACAGAAGAACAAATACTGCATAGTTCCACTTATATGACTTACCTAAAATATTGAAACTTATAGAAGCAGAAAATAGAAGGGTGGTGGCAAAGGGTTGCGGAGAGGGAGAAGTGGGGAATTATTGTTCAGTGGGTATAAAGTTACATTATACAAGATGAATAAATTATAGATGTCTGCTGTACAACATACAAGTACATATGTTACATGCACTTAATGTTTGTGTACTTAATGTTTGTTAGATGTTAAGTGTCTTACAAATAACAGCAGTAAAGCAAAGGAACACAAAGAATCTTTTGGAGGTGATGGATATGTTTACACCTTGATTGTAGTGATGGTGTATAATGGGTATATACATATGTCCAAACACATGAAATTGTATACATTAAATATGTAAAGCTTTTGGTATATAATTTATACTTCAATAAAAGTGCAAAAGGGGGCAGTACCTTTCAGCTCCTTCCTTAAAGAGGTAAAATCTATTTTTGCAACCTTTTAAATAGGTTTGATGTTTTGATTAATGTTTCACTAATAGAAAACACCAGAAGAGCTAGGGTTCCAGATCTGAGGTCAAGAGGCCTTGCACACTATTTTCTCTCTCCTTCGGAACCCTAATTAATCCAATAAGGTTTGGTCTGGTTTGCTACGTGGCAAAAAGTAACTGACACAAACATGTATTCATCCCAGTAGTAGAAGCTCTATGAAGGGAAATCTTTAGGGTATGGAAAGGGCTAAATGATTTTTGTGCTAATTATCTGAGAGATTTCCCAGTTTTTCATGTACATTCAATTAAAGACAGTTTGTAATTGCCAAAATTAGTTACTCCAAATGAAAAGAAAAGGCTTAACTTTTTTCTTTTGAATGTAAATACTTAGTCTTCCTTTTATTCTTTTATTTGTACAAATGACACTCCAGTACTAAAGCAATGATCAAAAGAAGTACAGTTGTATAATGGTATTTTATTAAGACTCATACAATGTACTTGACTATTCTTAATGACCCTAAGAATCTCAAGCTGTGACTTAAATAACAGATGATAAAAAAATGTCTACTCGTTACTTTTTTATTGTATAATGAAAGTAGGTGACCTGGAGAAAGTAATTTAATGAATTGAGACATGGATTTATAGGTGATGGTATAATCAGGTTTAAATTTACCCTCTCATTTTAATAATAGGATTATACTAGATCTTGAATGACAGTGCTTTAGTGTTTTGAATTTTATTACTTAAGAGTTACAGATAAAATGTTATGTGGAACATATACTATACACTTTTTAGAAATTTAATAAAATTTTTTTCTTGACATTTAATTACTTTGAAACTTTATTATATGCAATTAAAAACAATATTAGAATTCTTGGGCAAATAGCACTTCTACTTTTAATATATTTAAGTCATGTAACTGATAAAGGGCAAACATTTGAATATTAAAAAAACATGCAGTATCTTTTCTGTTACATCTATAGATCTATATATATATAGATATATTACAGATTTGTATTATAGATCTATATCTATGAAGATAAAATGGAATGTAACTAAATGGTCTAGTATTCCCAATTTAATATTCACCATTTAATTGTGTAAAATTGGAACATTTTTCAGATCTGTTCAAAAATATTTAAGAAAATATTTTTCAACTAAGAAACTAGGTCTTGCTTTAGATAAAGTAACTATTGCAAAATATATAACTAATATTAAACATAGTTAATTACTTTATTTAAAAATATTATGATTTTTTTGGTGAAAGCCTTTCATGCTCAATATAAAAACTTCAAGTAATATACACACATGCAAAGAAGAAATGAAAACAAATAAAATCCTGCCACTGAGAAATATCAAGTGAATATTCCTGATATCCCTCCATATACACACAGAAAGATTCTATCATTTTATCTATCTATCTATCTATCTATCTATCTATCTATCTATCTATCTATCTATCATCTATCTATCTATCATCATCTGTCTATCATCTATCATGTACGTATGTATATATGTATGTATGTATCTATATCACCTCTTCTTTCTCTCTCTTAATATACATAAATATAATATATAGTTATGTACAAATATATAAGTATGCTTGAGTGGGTAAGGTAAATGTATTATATGTGTGCTTTTCACCTATTTCTGGAGCTGTTTCTACTATCTAATTCCTTCTACCTTCAGATCACAAGGAAAATATACCTTCTCAGTTTGTTTCCCTCCATAGTGTGATAAAAGATTTTAGTGAGAATTTTCATTTTAATTTTTTTTGCAACTAATCAGTGTGGCTTATAGGCAGTTATTTTAGAAACCTCAGTGTATTTTTCCAAAATCTTCCGGTTCTTTCACTGGCAACAATTTTCAACATTGATGGCATTAGATCAAGTTCTTTTCATTGTTTGATTGTTTACTGGTGACTTTTTGGAGGTGTGTGTGTAGACCATTTCATTAAGTATTGTGATCAAGAATATTTTAATAGACTTTCAAAGCAGTTTTAATGATAGATAATTGAATAGCTAGCTAAGGTTCAATCAACATTTGTTTAATGTGTACTATTTACTAATCACAATGGCAATAAAAATGAATGACACAAAATGTTACTTTAGATAGAAGTAAAGACTAGGTTTGTAGTTTTCCATAATAAAGTAAAGATTCACATAATTGACTATATGTGGTATGTGTGATTTCTAATATGTATTTAAAAGGCGATTGCCTTTTAATTTTGTTCTGAGGTTACTGCAAAAATTTGCCCCTTTTTTGTGTTATGTTTTTATTGTCTACATTTTTCAAGGCTGTAAATCTTATGGAGAAAACAACATGTTACTTTGAAGTGGTTTTGTATTACATTTAGGGGAAATTGAGTTGAAAGATTGCTATCAGCTACAGCTAGTGTGACAACAAAAGCTCCTCCACAATTAATTAAGTAATTTATTCTTGTTAGGCAAAAAGAAATATGAGGAATATAATATAGTAACTAAAATTGAACATCCTATATCTCTGTATTGTATCCAGCTCATTCTGACTGGAGAAATTAAGTCAAGTCATCAGGCAAGGCAAATAGATAAGGTGAATCCTTAATCTTTGAGTCACTTAATTGAAATTTTTAAAAAATATTTTTTCTATATTTGAAGCACATTTACATTTTATATCTTGAGCTGTTATTAGAGAATATGATGCCAATTATAAGGTATTTGAGTTATTATCACAGACATGAATGACTTTCTTACAATTAGTATTCTGACTTAGGAAGAAAATTATTTAGTTGAGGACTTAATTATGAATGGAATCACAAGACTTTTAAGAACTGTGAAGGGCCTAAGAGTTTACCTTACATGCAAGCTAACAAGTAATCCTGCCACAGATTCATGGATGCTGACAGATGACGTGGGACTCCTGAGTCAGAGACAGAGGACTTTATTATTTATGTTACAGCAAGAAACGCAGGCTTTGTATTTGTGTCACTTTCTCTTATCCTCTGAGTGCCTGGGACATAGCAGGGAATGGCCCATTTAATGTTGTACACATAGTGGGTTTCTGTCACAGATAAGGAACCCAAGCTTAAGGAAGCCCAGTTTTTAATAATGGGTGTAAGCAAAATGCCTCAGAGGACAGCATTATTTTTATTACACTGGAGAGTGAACAAATTTGTTTTCTGCTTTATAAAGAGATACAACTTTTCCTTTCAAGATGTTTCACTATACAAACAAATTTGAAAAAATAGTCCAGGACAAAAATTGTCAGCGCCTCTGCTTATAAGACATGCAGAAACACCAGAGATCAATCGAGATTTGTCTCTGAACAAAACTGTGGTATCTGATCAGAAAAGACGATAGGTCAATAATTCTGATAAACAAAAACAACAATATTTAACAAGTTAGAGTATAAATATGAAAGTGCATATTAACAAATTGAGATTCAGAATTTAGATATTTAATCAATTTTTATTTGATTCTAGCTGTTAATGATTAATTAAGCTCTCAAAGTAACAGCTAATAAATTACATAACTTTTAATTTAATATTTTTAAAGATAGTTTTAACCCTAGCTATACCCACAGAAATAAGTGTCAAGAACTTTAAGTGTTCTGAGATTTTAGCTCATTTACAAGTTAAAAATTTAGACTGACACCATTTCCATACAAGCTGGTAGACAACATGAGGCTCCTAGACCGAAGATAAAGGGCAGTAGAGTATCATTATTTTTGAGTTGATTCCCCAAGTTCCATTCCCCACAAGGTGATGTGGAAAGACCAAATGACATCTGCACAGATAGTACGTATTATAAGAGAGGAACCCTGAGCTTAGGGAACCCAACTATTTTATAATAGTCACTAAGTAGGTCTATGCTTTGCATCAAAAGGAGAGATATCTCTATGTACAAAAGAGTCCAATATAGTATAAACATCCTTGAAAAGCCTCCAGGACAATGGGCCGTTAGTTCCTCATTTGAAAGACATGCAGAAAAGTGAAGTACTCATGGAAAATTATCTCCCAACAATGAGTTGCTATAAGTAATAAAAAAAGAGGAAGAATCTAAACATTAAAGAATCTTGGAATAATTGGGAAAATATTCCTAGAGCAGAAGCTATATTTCCAGAGAAATAAATATTGGTGGTAACTTGAAGACTAGACATATTTAATCATTTCATTAGAAAGCAGAAATGGTAGATGTATTGAAAAGCATTGCTTGTTTTGTTATGTTTTGTTTTTGCTTTGAATTCAGAAGTTTTGGAGGAACATCTACTCAAAATTTTCTCTTGCACATCTATGAAACAAGACTTTATTTATCTGCTACAACCCAATAACTTGGATGAGAATGGCGTACATTTTTTTCCAGCAGAATATTCTGATTATTTTTTCCCTGTTTATTGTGAGTTTTATAATTATATAGAGGTATCTGGCAAAATATGAGGCTTAGTGAAGCTTTCTTCCCTTCTTTACAACATACAAATATAACATCTTATAATTGTTCTGTTAATTTAATGTCCTCCTATAACCTGACTCTCTGAATTAAAAAGAAATCCATCACCATTTTTTTTATACTCTATCTCACTTTTGCTTAAACTAACTACCACACTGAGAATAGCTCAATAGTTTAAGTAGGTTCTTTCTGTCATATACTAGTCTAACCCTCTTTTTTTCTTTGCCTTATTACTTAATGCAATGGGAATAAATTATTGACTGATTACTGTTTAATGTATTTGAGGTCAAATGGGATAAATAATTTTTGTTTGTTTTCTACTTTACTCATATCATCACTTATAGTACAGGTAGGCAGTCAAGAAAAAATAATTCTGAATGGACCAGTGAATCTTTGATACTGTACCTAAAATCCTCCGTTTATTGGTTAACCCTTCAAAAATTCCCTTTGGGACTCTATGGATGCCATTGTATCCTTTACTAGCTTCTTTCACTGCAATCTTTCAGCCCCCCTATTGCTCACAGACAATTTTTGTTGCTGTTCAGATGTTCCCTGAATTAGTCTAGAAGATAAATTTTAAGGCTGATTTACTCTGCCACCTTTTTATAGTCTCTCTTTTCTTCCCTTGGGCCTAAAGCAGAGCTGGCCTCATTCATCCACCTCCAGGATTTTCTAGGACCAAACAGGAGACACTCATAGGCTACAATAAGCCTTACGCTAATATCAACCTATTATTTGCATAGAATGGTGTATGACTTTTTCAAAAATTAAAATTCAAAGTACACAAATGGAAATAAATAATAACATGAGAAATTAATGGTAAGACCATATCAGTTCATGATTTCTAAGAGTTCTGCTTGCTGAGGACTTTGGTTTTCAGAACTCATAGAAAAATGGCTTACTTTGGGGAAAAATGTCTACAGTTTTTCTTCTTGATGTGCACCATAGCTCTACTAGTGATTCAACTTGTTAATTTTCTTTGTACAGATCACTGAAGAAACAGATCCATGTTGTTCACATCCCCAAATAATTCATATCCCCATCACATATTTTATCTAGTATATGATGACATAAGAATAAATGCAAGTCATTTTGATAGGTGAATTTATACGCTCATGCGTATAATTTGAAATCTTTAGTGTTGAACCTACTCTTTCACTTGAGGATTTTTCCCTGTCCTTATTTATTTACATATTTCACTAGGTCATAGAAAATTTTTTTCTTGTTCTTTGGTTTTTTTATCTTCCTTCCAAGTGGCTGTGAGACTCATTTCTTGTGAAACGTTACAGATATGGTTGATTATTCTGGCACAAACGACAGACAATAAAGTATCATGAACACAGTTCTGTTGCATCATCTTTACTGTTTTTCTAAGCCAGATGATAGCTTCCAAATCATCCAAAACTCTTCCCTTAAACCTGACCCTGGAATATGGATTCAATTACTGGGAAATACATGGTTATTTGTTATCTCTTAGTTTCACATTGACTTTCAAGTTGTTTGTTATGGAAACTTCTTAATATATAAAAAAGAAACAAACAGGTCTAAATCCTTGAAATAGCATGAACTTGAAAGATGTAAAATGCCAGATGACCACTCTACCTACACATTTGAATCCATCCATATTTGCTGAAAAATTATAATGACAAGTTGATGCCAGCTCTATAAGAAATTTGAAGAATATATTGTGGCTTTATTTATTTTTATTGGAGCATTAAATGAAATTTAAACCTTGAATTTGTATTCATCCACTTATCTTTTTGTATTTGAAAGAGCCCCATGGTAATAAAAATATGAAAAGATGTATACTTACTGAAGTCCAAAAAAATAGTGCTTCAGAAAGTTTCTACTCTATATAAAAACCAGTAATTTTTAGAATTGTAGTAATTTGTAGAATTGTTTAAAATATATTTATTGTATTTCAATATGTCCATTCTATTGATTTTTGTTACTCTTTGATCAGGCCAGTGCTAGGTCTGCCTCTGTCTCCTTTTTAATGGCATCCATGTATAAAAATACCACACCAAAGTCAGTGATCACAAGTAATTCAAAATATTATTACTCACCCAGGTATAAGCAAAGCAAGGGAGTTCCTAGGTGAGGGGTGCCATCAGGTACTACTCATTCCTGGACTCTCTGATGTCCTAGAGAGGGGAGGAGAGGGAGGGAGGAAGAAAAAGAAGGAGGAAGTAGAAGAGATGGAGAGAAGGTGAAAGAGTAGGTAAGATATTCATTCAATGAGATGTTTGTATTTATGCATATGACAGAATGCAACAGACAGGATTTTAGAATACTGCTAAACAGACTGATTTCCCATAGCCAGTAGGGTTTTGCAGAAAGGAAGAGGGGCAAGACTGGAGACCTCACATACAACTTCTTCCAGCCTAGCAGACATTAAATACATGCTGGGGAGTCTGACGGTGTCTGCCCTGGTACGTATTAATGATTTAACCAGATTGCATTTTCCTGCAAGTGGGTGACTTATTGCTTCCAATTTACATATGCATACGCACACACATAAGCACACATAATATTGTATTTCCTAGGTCTCCCTTCATTTTTATTAGTTAATTTTTAAACACCAAAGGCAAAATATGGTAGATTTGTGTGCTAATTTGTTTTCTTTCACCACAGAAGCTTTTTGACTGGAATTCAGAAATATTGTACAGAATCCCAGAATGTAGCATTGCCTTCAGCATCAAAACACCTGTATATTTGTTTATACTTTCATCTTTAAGACAGAAATGTTTTCCCTTGGGAAACAGTTTATGAGGATGAGAATATTGTAGGGGTATTGCTCATAAATTATAAACTTTGGTGGCTGCTGATTCTATTACAATGAAAATTCCGTAAACATTATTTGCCATCTTTAATTAGGAAATATGTTTGGCACTTAAATGGATAAATAATTCAATATTCTATTTCAGTGTTCATCTTACATTATGATTTTTGTGCTATTTGTGATTATTGACCACTGTGTCTTTATTCAAATTCTCCTCTCTATCGGTTTCTCTCCCTCCTGGCTCTCAGAACCTTTTCAGTATGGATTATCTTTCCTGTCCCATAATATTGATATTGTGCTATTTTTTTACTCTTTAATTCTTCTCAACATTCTTGCTCAGTTTATTCACCATCTCCCATGATCTCAAATGTCACACACTTATTTAAAACTTACAAAGTTTTATTTCCATTCCTATTTTCAACTAATCACCAAAGATATCTCACACATACACACACACACGCACACACACACACAAGGACAGAAAATTAAGTTCGTGAACTTTTTGCAAAGATGTTGCTAAACTTTTTTTTTATATCAGAGGGATTATTCATTATGAATTTGTACCAACTGGACAAACAGTTAACCAGGTTTACTATTTGGAAGTCCTGAAAAGGCTGTGTGAAAAAGTTAGACAACCTGAACTTTTCACCAACAATTCATGGCTCTTGCATCACTACTATGTACTAATTCACACAGCCTTGTCTGTGAGGGAGTTTTTATCCAGTAAACAACAAATAACTGTATTGGAACACCTTCCCTACTCACCTGATCTGGCTCCCAAAGACTTCTTTCTTAACCCAAAGATAAAGGAAATATTAAAAGGAAGACATTTTGATGACATTCAGGACATCAAGGGTAATACGATGAGAGCTCTGATGGCTGTACCAGAAAGAGTTCCAAAATTGCTTTGAAGGGTGAACTAAGCACTGGCATTGGTGCATAGCTTCCCAAGGGGGGTACTTCAAAGGTGACCATAGTGATATTCAGCAATGAGGTACATAAAACTTTTTCTAGGATGAATTTGTGAACTTAATTGTCCGACCTCGTATATTCTCTAGGTACCAGTTTTGAAATACTTAAGATCACATTAATTATTTTTCACACAAAACATCCTCATTTATATTGTCTCTGCCTTTCCTATTAGTGGCATTACTAATTTATCAGTGACATAAGTTTAAAAACATGGAGTTGTGCTTGACTTTCCCCATTACAATCCCTCTTCTCCAGAAAAAGAAAAAAGAAAAAAGAAAAAAAAAGATCATATCCTTTGGCTGCTGTGTTCTAAATAACTTTCAAATCTTAGAAATTCTCACAATCCCACAACTCCCAAGATTTTAGCCTTTTTTTTTTTTTTTTTTAATTTTCCAGACTTTCAGTCTCTCCTCTTCTCCAGGTTATAATAATAGTTTCTATCATAGTTTTTTTCTACTGTAGTTATTTTATGGCTTTTTTAAAAAAATATACAAACATTAAAAAGTCATTTGCCTGCTCTTCTGGCCCATCTTCTGCACACATCTGGTCCATCCAGCCACATAGGAGAATTCAAGGCTTGTTTGATCTGGAATGTTCTTTTTTCCCCACCTCCCATTGCCTAGTTTATTCTCAAGCATTCTTAAAGGACCAGCGTTTTGCATGCCAGGAACTGTCCTGAGTGATTTACATAGACATCCTATTTCAGTGAATTATCAAAATAATACCTTGTGTTAGGAACTACTAATATCCTGATTTTACAGGTGATGGGGCTTTGATAGGTTAAATGATTGTGACAGTCCCAACTGGCAGACTGATCCTTGACTTTGTGATCTTAATCAGTGTGTAATATTGCCTGTCCTATACCCTCCTCAGGAGAAGCAGCCATCAAAATTATATTGCATCCTTATTTGAATTTTTAGCATCAAGCATAGAGCCTCACTCATAGTTGTTCAGTGAATTTTGAATGAATTAGCCAGGTTAAGCAATTGCAGCCTCCACAGTTAAGGAGTTCTTTTTTCCAAAGAAGTGATGCCTCTCAGCTAATGTCTCCAAACATAGTTTACTCATATGTAAATTAATAATAAAAATATTTGTTGCTGAAAGAATCAAATACATTCTGTTACTGCAAAAATCAAATACTATAATTTATATCAAGCTCCCAGAATTGATTTCGAGCATACAGCACTCAAAGTAATTATTATTATTATTCTTTTTCTGCTTTAAAATCATTATATTTCTTACATCCAAGGATATCAGTATATATGCCAATGCTGTCTAATTGTATATGACTTTTATCAGCCTGGAATACTTAGTATTCTGTTTAATAAATTCTCAGATACATAAATACCAAGAGCACCTCTTATTTTAATTGGTGTTTTTAAAAGTCTGCTTATAGAGTGCTTTGTGAGAGCCCACAAAACAGTATTCCATATCAATAGCTTGAGGAACAAATTTCCAGTATTCCAAAGCCTTCAGAAGACTACATATATGTTTCTAGGATATAAGGAAAAGTCAATAAAGAAAACTAAAGTGCTAAATTTTATGAGGTTTTTTGTTTATTTGCTTGGATTTCTTTCATAAAATGCAAGATAAATTTATGATAATCTATAAAGGCAGGTAAAATAATCAAATAGGTGAAACAACAAACTGGTACAATCACAAATCTTATGAAGTCTTGGATTACCCATTTTAGGTATTCATAATTATGATGAGAAACCTGAGGGAAAAGAGTATGAAAGTAAATTGACAATAATCACTAACATTTAAAAAGCACTGGCTCTCTACCAGGTATTTCTTTATGTACTTTCAAATTATTAACTCCTACTGCTTGTGATGATTCTATTGGGTAGGAATTACATTTTTAAACTATTATAATAAATTAAATAACAGTATTTACAACTTACTGAGTGCTTACTTTGTACCTAACACTATGCCAAAAATTTGACATGTATTAGCTCACTTAACAATCACAACCAACCTAGAAAACGGATACAACTCTTACGTTGAATTAAAATACATTACAGGATGCATCCAAGTACAGGCTCTACCTAATATCAGACATCTTACATTTTATCGCAAATACAACTTTACACATTTGAGAATATGTATTTGTGATAATCTTATCTCTTCCATTACGTGTAAGTTTGTGCCAGCAAACTGTCTGTGGTTACTTAAAAATGCAATGTTTCCATAATACTTAGAAAATTATTTTAGTGTAGCTTCCTCCAGAAGCAGAGCCTGAGACAAGTTCTGAGTGCACGTAGTCTTTTTGTGAGTTGATAACGGGAAACATACTTAGAGGAATGGAAATCTAAGACAGAGAAAGGAAGGCAGCCATTACATGTGTTACCAAGCAAGTTACTGCTGTAGACAACAGACACTCAATTCCACACCATGACCACTGTAACTGAAAAAGAGAGTGCAGATTTTCACATCAACTCCTATCATTTTCAGGTCTTATTGATTCCCTGAACTTCTGGTAAATTGATAATTTATCAGTGGCCAGAGAAAGACTGGCAAAAAGCTTCAGATACTGACCTCTCTGAAGGGGTCAGGTCCAAGGAGAGATATAGTGAGGTACTGAAAGTGTCTGCTCAAATGATATTATTATATAATACATTGTATAATAATTTATTTATTTGCATGTGTGTCTACACAAGTAGATTGCAACTCCTGGAGGACACAAAATATTTTTTTTATTCATCTCTGGATCCACTACTTTCTAGTATGTTGCTGAAATAACAAATATCTACCAAGTTAATTAAAATAAAATGATCAGAAAACAATATGCTAGTGTGGTCCCTATTATCTTCCTAGCATTGCAGAAGAGCCCATCAGCTACAACTTTTTTTTTTCTTTCTCCTGGATAATCATATAAAATAAGAGCTATAATAAACGACACATTTAACTTTTGTTCCTCTTTTGAAATTGGCGTAACAAAAGGATTTATGGTAAATTTGTAGATCTAGTCTTGACTTGTGTTAAAACTATGGACCGTGCTGTCCAATTTTCACTACCGTACTGAACAGATATTGTGTCATCAGGCAGCGACTGAACTATCTGGCTACAAGTTCAATAGACATGTTAGTTCAATTACTTAAACTGGTATCGGCCACTGTGTGATTTTAGCAGCAGAAAATCACTAACAAATCTGGTACCCAGAAGGCATCTTACTGAAGCTTTTCATTTATAAATAATAACTTAGGCTAGAGGGAAAATAATAGCAAAGAAAGGGAACTTACAAAACATACATTATAGTAGTTTCCCTTTAAAAATAGTTGCTTAACTTTCTAACTTTCAACCAATCAAGTTCATATATAGTTTAAATGTTGTAAATCACAAAATTGTACCCTTTCATAAATTACTTCTGTTTCATGTATATAATGGCAATGAAAAAACAAACAAACTAGATGTAGAAAACCGTTAATAATTTAGGGAGTTTTGTTAGAGAGTGTATCACATGAAAGAAAAAGGAGGCATGCATTATAATCACTTCTGAAATCAATTCTGCTTTCCCTTCCTCTCTTTGATATGTATTATATTTTCTCAGGTTGCATTTCTCTCCATCACTAGAGACTATCCTATCATCAAATTAAAAACATACAAGGGAGGTAGGAAGAAGCATACATTAAAATTTTTTGAACTGAAGAAAATTAAAATCTTAATGTGATATTAAGCACCAGTAGAAATCTACGACCTTGCCAGATGAATAATCTGAATTACACAAATATAGGCAAACTGATGGCAGGCATCTGAGAAAATTCAAAATTTATTCAGACTCAAAAAATTCTTTTTAAAAAAAATAAGGAGACTCCTGAATGAGATTATTTTCAACTGAATACATAAATTGATTTATTTTTACGTCCAGTGTCATTTACATTTGAGTTGGTAATTTTCTTTTTTAGAAAATATTCAAGATCAAAGTTTTTTTATAGTCCCAGGAACACCTCTTTTGGAAAAATTAAATCAGTAATATTTCCGATTTTTATTAAAGAAAACACAGTGTTGTATTATTTTTTTCTGTATTAACTCACAAGCTTTTTGGTTTGGCATAAGACTCACTAAAAACCAGAATTTTTATTTACCTTTTGGCAGTTTAAGAGCTGATAAATATCACCCATTCCTCCACAACTGTATTTAATTGAAAGGTAGTGGAGTCAGGCAGGTAAAGATTGAAAAGTATGCTTTATTATTGATAAAAGTTGGGTGAGGGTGCGACTCACGTATGCTGCCACCTTGCCTTGCTAAAAACCACAAGCCTGAATTAGATGGACTTACACACCTAGTCCATTTTGTAACTGGATAACAACGGCTTTTCCAATCTGAAAGCTTGCTCTATGGAGAAGAAAAGAATAATTGTGTCCTGTGTCCAAAGTGGCTCCAAATATAGCCACAAATCTGAGCTGTAAAAAGCTATTCCCTTTACCAAATTTGCTATTCAGAACTTGGGGAGAGGCCAGGGGTATTACTGTAGCTCAAACTTTTGAAAAACAGGGTTGCTATTTAGCATTATGGAAAGGACAATATCAGTACTGTTCAAGACTGGTTTTAACATCGCTGGAGAGTTGCTTTTTGGCCCCTGCCATATACTACACTTAAATTACAGTGGTGTCCGTGTAGTTATTGTGACACTAGGTCCACACACACACATATGCACATACAGACACACACACATACACACACACACACACACACACACACACACACACACACACGAACACCACAAAGCCACCAGAATTCTTAAAATCTCCTTATCTCGTAGTTTGGCTGAGGTTTAGCCCAACATAAACATGTAGTCAAAAAAATTTAAGCCCCATCCTAATAAGTATGATCATTCGTTGATGACTAATCATGTATTAGTTTTGTGCAACTTTCATTGTCTTAAAAATATATGAATAAGATATTATATATTCAGTTTCTATTTTACTAATCAACATAAACAGTTTAATTCTTTTTTTATAATTAAAGTTTATTGGGGTGACAATTGTTAGTAAAGTTACATAGATTTCAGGTGTACAATTCTGTATTACATCCTCTATAAATCCCATTGTGTGTTCACCACCCAGAGTCAGTTCTCCTTCTATCATCATATATTTGATCCCCTTTACCCTCATCTCCCACCCCCCATCCCCCTTACCCTCTGGTAACCACTAAACTATTGTCTGTGTCTATGAGATTTTGTTTCTCAATTGCTTGTCTTGTTCTTTTGTTGTTTTTGGTTTATATACCACATATCAGTGAAATCATATGGTTCTCTGATTTTTCTGTCTGACTTATTTCACTTAGCATTATACTCTCAAGATCCATCCACGTTGTCACAAATGCTCCTATATCATCTTTTCTTACCGCCGAATAGTATTCCATTGTGTATATATACCACAACTTCTTTATCCATTCATCTATTGAAGGACATTTTGGTTGTTTTCAGGTCTTGGCCACCGTAAACAAAACTGCAACGAGCGTTGGAGCACACGTGTCTTTATGTATAAATGTTTTCAGATTTTTTTTGGTAGATACCCAGGAGAGGGATTGCTGGGTCATATGGTAATTCTATTCGTAATTTTTTGAGGAACCTCCACACTGCCTTCCATAACGGCTGCACCAGTCTGCATTCCCACCAACAGTGTACGAGGGTTCCTTTTTCTCCACAGCCTCTCCAACACTTGTTACTATTTGTCTTGTTAATCATAACCATTCTGACTGGGGTGAGGTGATATCTCATTGTAGTTTTTATTTGTATTTCTCTGATGATTAGTGATATTGAGCATTTTTTTCATATTTCTATTTGCCATTTGTATATCCTCTTTGGAGAAATGTCTCTTCAGGTCCTCTGCCCATTTTTTCAATTGGGTTGTTTGTTTTTTTGTTGTTGATTTTCATGAGTTCCTTGTATATTTTGGATATTAGCCTCTTATCGGAGGCAATGTTTGCAAAAATCTTCTCCCATTCAGTTGGTTGCCTCTTTATTTTGTTGATGGTTTCTTTTGCTGTGCAGAAGGTTTTAAGTTTGATATAGTCCCATTAATTTATTTTAGCTTTTACTTCCTTTGTCTTTGGAGTCAAATGCATAAAATGCTCTTTGAACCCAAGGTCCATAAGTTTAGTACCTATGTTTTCTTCTGTGCAGTTTACTGTTTCAGGTCTTATGCTTAAGTATTTGATCCATTTTGAATTAACTTTGGTACATGGTGACAGATAGCAGTCAGTTTCATTCTTTTGCACGTGGCTTTCCGATTCTCCCAATACCATTTATTGAAGAGGCTGTCTTTTCTCCATTATATGTTTTTTGCTTCTTTGCCAAAAATTATCTGTTCATATTTATGTGGTTTTACTTCCTGGGTTTTCAATTCTATTCCATTGGTCTGTGTGTCTTTTTTTTTTTTTCCAATACCATGTTGTTTTGATTATTGTTGCCCTGTAGTACAAGCTAAAGTCAGGGAGTGTGATACCTCCAGCATTGCTCTTTTTTCTTAAGATTGCTTTGGCTATTCGGGGTCTTTTGTGGTTCCAAACAAATCTGATGATTTTTTGTTCTATTTCTTTAAAAAATGCCATTGGGATTTTGATGGGGATCACATTAAATCTGTATATTGCTTTGGGTAATATGGCCATTTTAACTATGTTGATTCTTCCAATCCATGAGCATGGAATGTTTTTCCATTTCTTTGTGTCTTCTTCAATTTCTTTTAAAAATGTCTTGTAGTTTTCAGCATATAGGTCTTTCACATCCTTGGTTAAGTTTATTCCTAGGTATTTTATTCTTTTTGCTGCATTTGCAAAAGGAATTGTGTTCTTTTTATTTATTTCTTTTTCTGAGATTCCATTGTTAGTATATAGGAATGCAATGGACTTTTGTACGTTGATTTTGTAGCTGGCAACTTTACTGTATTCGTTGATTGTTTCTAATAGCTTTTTGGTGGAGTCTTTAGGTTTTCTATCTATAGCATCATGTCATCTGCAAAGAGTGATAATTTAACTTCTCCATTCCCAATTTGTATGCCTTTTATTTCTTTCTCTTGACTGATTGCTCTGGTGAGGACTTCCAACACTATGTTGAAAAGCAGAGGTGATAGGGGACTAGCCCTGTTGTGTTCGTGAACGTAGAGCAAAGGGTTACAGTTTTCTACCGTTAATTATGAGATTAGCTGCGGGTTTGTCACATATGGCCTTTATTGTTAAGGAATTTTCCTCCTATACTTATTTTATTAAGTGTTTTAATCATAAATGGATGTTGTATCTTGTCAAATGCTTTTTCTGCATCAATTGATGTAATCATATGATTTTTGTCCTTTATTTTGTTTATGTGATGTATCACATTGATTGATTTGCATATGTTGAACCATCCTTTTGCCCCGGGGATGAACCCAACTTGGTCATGATGAATAATCTTTTTAATGCATTGTTGCATTCAATTTGCTAGAATTTTGTTTAGGACTTTTGCATCAGTATTCATCAGAGATATTGGTCTGTAATTCTCTTTTTTGTGTGTTGTCCTTGCCAGGTTTTGGTATCAGGGTAATGTTGGTCTCATAAAATGAGTTAGGGAGTACTGTCTCTTCTTCAATTTTTTGGAAGAGTTTGAGCAGGATTGGTATTAGATCCTCTTTGAAGGTTTGGTAGAATTCACTAGTGAAGCCATCTGGCCCTGGACTTTTGCTTTTGGGAAGGTTTTTGGATGACTGACTCAATTTTTTACTGGTGATCGGTCTGTTTAGATTTTCCAGTTCTTTTTGCAGTTGATATCCAATTTCAAATCCTTGTGATCAGAGAATATGGTTGGTATCTTCTTAAATTTGCTGAGGATAGTTTTATGTCCCAATATATGGTATATCTTTGAGAATGTTCCGTGTACACTGGAAAAAATATATAGTCTGATTTTTAGGATGAAGTGCTCTATAAATGTCAATTATGTCCATTTCATCTAATGTGTCATTTACGCCTGCTATTTCGTTATTTATTTTCTGTTTGGATGACTTATCCATAGCTGTCAATGATGTATTTAGGTCCGCTAGTATAATTGTGTTTTGGTCAATTTCTCCATTTTGTTCTGTTCGTAGTTGCTTGGTATATTTCAGTGTTCCCTGATTGGGGGCATAAATATTGATGACTGTTATGTCTTCTTGTTGTATAGTCCCCTTTACCATTATGAAATGTCCATCTTTGTCTCTTGTTATCTTTTTCACTCTGAAGTCTGTTTCATCTGATATCAGTGTAGCTACACCTGATTTTCTCTGGATGCCATTTGCTTGGAGTGTCAATTTCTACCCTTTCACTTTGAGTCTATACTTGTCCTTGTAGCTGAGATGTGTCTCTTGGAGACAGCATATGGTTGGGTTTAGTTTTGTGATCCAATCTGCTACTCTCTGCCTTTTTACTGGTGAACTCAGTCCATTTACATTTAGGGTGATTGTTGATATATGAGGATTTCCTATCATTCTATCTTTAGTTTTCTGGTAAGAGTGTGTCTCCATGGTTTCTTTGCCTTTTTGTTGTTGTCTATTATTTCTGTATTGTGGTATTCTATGATGTTTCCCTCTGTTTCTTCTTTTATTAGAATATATATTTTAGTTTTGGATTTTTTTGAGTGGTTACCATTAAGTTTATGTAAAAAAAAGTTTGATATTTAGAGTATTCCATTTTCTTCAACATGCTTACTTTCTCCATTCCCATATTCTGGTTCAGGCCTTTACTCTCCCCCTTTTTATGTTTTGGTTGCCACAAATTGTCCCTGTTGATGGTGGACGAATAGCCTCCTACAGTATTTCTTGTAGTGCAGGTTGTGTATTAGAAAAATTCCCTCAGCTTCTGTATGTCTGGAAAGGTCTTTATTCCTCCTTCATATCTAAAGGATATCTCTGCTGGGTATGTTATTCTTGGCTCATAAATTCTCTCATTCAATAATTTGAATATTTGGTTCCACTCCCTCCTGGCTTGTAGAGTTTCTGATGAGAAATCTGACGATAATCTAATGGGCTTTCCTTTGTAGGTCACTGTGTTCTTTTCCCTGGCTGCCTTGAGGATTCTTTCTTGTCATTGATTTTTGACAGCTTCAATACAATGTGCCTTGGAGAAGGCCTGTTGGGGTTGAGGTAATTAGGTGTTCAATTTGCTTCTTGGATTCAAGGATCCAGTTCTTTCCACAAGTTTGGGAAGTTTTCATAGACTATTTGTTTGAATATACTCTCTGTTCCATTCTCTCTTTCTTCTCCTTCTGGTATGCCCATTATTCTTATATTGCTCTTTCTGATGGAGTCAGAAAATTCTTGTAGAGTTCTTTCATTTCTTTTAAGTCTCAAGTCTCTTTCTTCTTCCATCCATGTAATTTCCAGGTTTCTATCTTCGATGTCACTGATTCTTTCATCCATCTGGTCAATTCTACTTCTTAAGCTGGCTATTTCATTCTTAATTTCTTCTATTGAGTTCTTAATCTCCAGAAATTCTATTTGGTTCTTTTTTTTAAATTTCAATCTCTTTGTTAAAATGCTCATGTTGTTCTTTGATTGTGTTTCTGAGTTCATTAAACTTCCTTTCTGTATTTTCTTGCATCTCATTGAATTTTTTCAGAACTGCAATCTTGAATCCTCTGTCATTTAAGTCACATATTTCCATATCTTTAACTTCATTTTCTGGAGACTCTTCACTTTCTTTCTGAGTTGTTGCCTTGGTTATTCATGGCAATTAATGATTTATTATTTCTCTTCCTAGACATCTACAGGAGTGACTTCTGCAACAGGTTGATAGGAAAAGCTCTTTCTTTTGTTTTCCAGTATGTGTTAGTAGAATGTTTTATTTTCTCTCTGACTGCAGCCCTTTTTTCTCTCACACACTGTAGTTATGTTTTCCCTGCACTATTCCAGCTTCTCACACAATGGGGGGATTCCATGGAAAGCGGGCTTCTCCTCTGTTAACAGTTTGCCTGGGTCATAGGGCGCCACGTCGCTGTGGGGATGTGGAGAGCTTTTGAAGTTCCAAAGCTCTTCCTACACCAGATTCAGAGCCTGTGTGTTTCAGCAGTTCTGTTTACTCCTGCAGGGATAAGCTGTTTAATTCTTAGCTAGAAATATATTTAAAGATATTTTAGAAAAAAAAGAACACTTTAATTCTAATACAAGTATGAATTAATTGCTTTATGAATATTTAATTTCATAGTAAGCACAAAGGTATTATTTATGAATTCATTCTATTATAGAATAACACTATGTAGATTTACAAATCTAACAAAGCAGGAGTTGATAATTTCTGACCATATACACGCATACATATAGACTCTGTATTAACTAAGAAAAGAGAAGAAGAAAGAAAAATCTCAAATACTCTCTGTTCGAAGAATATAAAGACAATGCAGTGTACATTTTGCACCTGTTGCCGAACTCAAGGGGTTTGTATTGCCTGCATGCATTAAAGTCAAAGGAGACAGGAACAGGAGTTTGTAGCAAAGAAAGTAAAGGTTTATTTAAGAAAATGGTGTCAAGCCTGGAGACACAGGTGAGGTAGCACTCAAAGACCTGGCTCTTTGGTGTACAGACAGATTTTATAGGTAAAACTCACAAGGCACCAAGGGTTACAGGTTCGAGTTGGCAAGGGAGGGAAAGGCCATTGCTTCCTATTTACTCAGGCTGTTCTCTATATTTCAGTTGTGAGACGGAAAAAAATTAACTTGAGCAAAATGACTAATATCCAGAGGCCTTTAATATTGCCCTTTACATTGACTTAGTAAATATTTACTGCACTAATATATATTATATGAATTATTCTTAGCCCTGAGTATTCAACTATAAACCGGACCAACAGGAACACTTAGAGTGTGAATTTCTGCCGTTTTATGAGAATATACCTGTACTTATAGCGATACCTGTTAAAACCAAGCACACTACATGCTTTAGACTACAAGCTTTAGTTTCACAACTGCTTTTGAAAGACCTAATAGATTAAGTTTATTTAGGTTTCCTCAGGTTTTTTTCTCCTCCAGTCTATCTTCTTGGGTTATGAAAGATATATAAATGCAAATTATAAAGCAGCGTGCTTGGCACATAGTTATGATCTACAAATACAAACTCCCATCCAAAACCCTGAGGCACTAAAATACCACTACCCAAAAGATCTACTCCTAAAATAAGATACTAATCTCATTCTGAAGCCTGTTAAACTACTGTAATTTCAGTGAGTGTAGTAGCTTTGCTACCATGAATAAATACTGCATTTCTCTATATTTATTTTATAGTGGTTTTATATGTTTAATTCTCAGGGCTTTGTTAAAGTATGAGAAAGTTCTATCTCTATCTATCACCTAAATGTTCCTCTTTGTATCAATACAGTCTTCTTAAAAAGCTGTATAAAAATACTAGTATTCAATACTCTGGTCATTTATGTTTTAACAGAATTAATAGATAGCTTCTTTCCAAAATATTTGTAATTTTTTTTTCACACCATTAAGCAATTTATTATTCATTGTAACTGAAACATTAAGTGTGGTAGAAGCCAGTTGTAATGGCAAATATGGTCAATTATTTTTGGTACGGTTCATTCAGGGATGTATAACTCAAAGAGGAGGCAGATTAAATAAATTTTTATATTAGGTCTTTTTCACTTTCATCATACAGATTTAACCTGTAACTGCTGGATGTGTTGGCCACTGAATGACTCTACCAGCTTTATTTAGCAATAGGAAACTCAACTACCTGCAGTTTCCTGGTGATTTTATCCTCCATTCTGGCTCCAGTCTGCAATTTTCATTTGTCTGGAATGCCTTTCCAATGTTCCTCCATTGGTTATCTCATATGCCATCTTTAAGGCTCAGCTTAAACTTTTCTCCTCTTTTGGGTTTGATCCCCACATGGACCATTGTGAGCTGTGCCCTCCTTAAAAAAAAAAAAAAAAGGAAAGAAAAGAAAGTTCAGTACATACAACCATTCCCAACAAACCAAGCTGGTTTGACTTCAAGCTCAAATATTTATCACCAGTTCAGGCATCTCTCCTGACTTACAGATGTAAATACCTAACAGCCTATTAAACATATTTGGGAAGGAAAAATAGTAACTTAAGTGTTAAGAAACCTGACAAATTTTACAGCAAACAGAAGATCAAGGTTAACATTGGTGATTATAACTCATGTTATTATGTACACTTCAAATGATGTACTAAAAGTGGAATTTTACATCTTTTTTCTGTTTCCTCAAAACAGATAAACCCTATTTAATTATGAGGAAAACAACAGATGGATCCCAATTGAGGGATAAGTCTGCAAAATACCTGACTAGTTCTTTAGAAAACTGTCGAAAAAGGAAAGCCTCAGAAACTGTCATAGCCAAGATGCACCTAAGGAGAAATGACTACTAAATGTAATGTATCCTGAATGGGTCTCTGGAACAGTAAAATCTGAGCGAATCTAAATAAAGGAAAAAATTTTGTTGATAATAACATATTAATAATTGTTCATTAATTTTAACAAATGTAGCTTGCTAATATATGTTATTAATAATTGAGAAAACTGAAAATTCTCAGTATTATCTTCTCAAGCATTTTCTAAATCTAAACATTTATAGAATAAAACAGTCACTTGAAAATTAGTAAATCCCCCTATAAATGGTAAGATTTTGTTACTGATGATGAACAACATGAGAATAATGCATAATTTAACATAAAATAAGCTTATTAAAAATATATTGTATTACAGAACTGTTGAAAGGACCAGTTAATGTAACATTTATATTTGTACATTTAAAGATATATTTTATGGCCTAATAAATGATCAATTGTTTTAAGTTGCATATGGATGCTTGAGAATATCCTGGACTCACAATACTTGGATGCATATTAGCTTATAGTTGGTTATTTTATTGTTCAAACTGTCTATGCCATCACTGATGTTTTTATAACCAGTTTGATCTATGAATAATTTATAATAGCATGTTGAAACTTCCTATGATGATGGATTGGTCTATTTTTTTCTGTAGTTTATTAGTTTTTTGCTTTATATATTTTGACTTGACATTATTGGGTGAGTACATGATATATTATTATATCTTCCAGTTTGCTCATTTAAAACTAGGACTAATCTGTCATTTACTCATTTCCAATTATGCTTTTCATGTCAACATTTTTATAGTTGAGTTGTATTCCCTATGTGACAATATAAACTTGCCCAACTGTGATAGAGGCATTGATTCTAATCAATATTCTATTTGCTTCCACACAATTCTTAGTACCCTTGAAGTTATCTGGGATCATATGAGTAGTTTTAATCAATGGAATACAGGCAGAAGTGCTATGAGTCATGTCTGGACAGACATTTCAGATCTCGGGCACAGTTTTACAGTCTCTCACTTCTGTTGGAATGACCTAAGAGGCTGAAAGATAGGAATGAAGACAGCTAAAGGGCACCCACTTCTTAATATTTTTAACTAAATTCTATCTAAAATGTACTAGTCACAATGTTTCTTTATCTTAAACAAAAAGCCATTCAACATCATTTAACGTGTTCTCAGTGAAACAAAGTCATTATTTTCATTAACTAAAGTACATAAGTTTTAAGATGGCTCCCTAATACTTTCAGCTTTCAATTCTGTTTCTCAGGATGTCTGTTCCTTTTCACCTTGCTGCTTGCTCTCTGCTATGAGTTGAGAAATTTGATAAATTAGTATGAATATAATGCAGGTAAATAAAAAAGCATGAAGAATTGTGGGAGTGCAAGGAAGATGCAGTGTGAGTGAAAGACCAGATTCCTTTTCCAATGTTTCACTGAAAAAGCAAAATAACTAAAAAAAAAAAAAAAAAAAAAAGTGACATGAGGAATAATATTTAAGCAAATTTCTGACTCAAATAGAGATTTCTCTAATCCCCTATTATGCCAAGAAGCAGTCCAAACCTATGCCTTTAACTCTAGGCCTTATATTTTATATTCTTATCTCAATTATAGCTTTGAGCTTTCTCTTGGAATGAAAATAAGAGACTGAATCGCTGACCTTATTTCTAGCCTGAAGCTTGAGATGACACCATGGTATCAGCTGTGGGAATTGCTTAAAATGAAAAAGTCCCTACTTTACTCTAGAAACTATCCAACAAAAAAGGGAGAAAAAAGTAACTCTGGCCCAGTCAAGCTCCAATCTTTGATTCCATTAAGAAGCTGTCAAATATTGAGTTTTCAACACCATCGCCCACGTATCTGAAACCAACTACAGTAATACAGGGAAAATTTTCTGCTACTAAGAAGATATACAATTTAAATTAGCTTCCTGAATTCCAAGAAACTGCAAAACACATGTAACCCTAATGGAAAAACAGTTACCTGAATTCAATTAAAAAGTTGTACAATTCATAGAAAATATTTTTTTAAAGGGGCAAAATACACAATAGTCCTATCCTAAGATGAATTTACCATAGAAAACTCAAAACATGTATGGAAAAAAGTTTTCTCTATTTTCCAAGGAGGAAAAAAATGTCATAGTTGCTAAAGAAGTATTCAAATCTGTGTCAAAATATTTCCGTAGCATAGAAAATTGTACTTATAAAATAATTTTCAAATTAACAGAAAATATGTCCTTTCTCAAGTTTCCCTTTTATCCAGATAATCCATGAACATCGGCACTTACTTCAAAGTGACTAGTTCTTTTCCTAAATTTGGGAGAGAAAGTTACAGTATCTTTTCCAACCATTAGTCAATGTTATTATTGCTTAGCCATTGATTCTATCATTGTTAAAATATTATCTCCCGAGAATATTTATATTGTCTTCTTGAAATATCTCCCACTTCGGTCTTCAATGATTCAAATCTAGCTTACACTTACATTCTATAAAATTTTCCAGGATGGATAGGTGGGCATATGGAAGCCAGTGGGAGTGAACTGGTTCCCGGTGCAGCCACATGTTAGGCTAGAACCAAATATGACCCATAATCATATAGGTCCTAGAGTGGAAACCAGGTTGTCAGTCCAAATTTCAACTCTGATGTTACGTATGAGAGTTCAGATCCTGGGGCACACTGTTTAAACTGTTGAGTCTTCCCTTACCAGCTTGTGTGATCTTGGGCAAGTTACTTAACCTCTCTATGCCTAATTTTCCTTAGCTCTAAAAATGAGGATAAAAGAGTCCTCGTAGGGTTATTGTGAAGATTAAATAAGCTTATAAATTTAAAGAATTTAGAACAGTGCCTTTCTTGTACATAGGAAGTGCCATGGAAATATTAGATTTTAACCATTGAGTTCTCCTTTAGGAAGCTCTTACTGTGTTTCTCAATCAAAAAAGTTCAGTATCCAAATAACTTTCCTCCCAATAAAATCCTTCTTCATTATGAAGTTTCCCCTAACTTTCCTGAGGTCTGAATTCCAAGAATATTGATGTGGTAACTTCTGTCTAGACACTAAGGTCCAATTTCCTTTCTCTAGGCCAATTGGAATGGTTCAAAGGCAGCCTTTAAATGAATCTTCTGAAAATAAAACTCACTGACTCCATGTTGACAGTGTAAAAAGAGCAGCTTCTCTAGCAAATGTTCATCATAACAGGGCACATAGCTGTATAAGACATAGGGACATGTTTCAATACATGTTCATAGTCAACTATGTATAAAGCTGAAGGTACAACATTAGTGAAAACACTGAGCTGTGGACTAAGATGGAGGTCAAACAATGTTCTTTTCACGAGTGGATACAAAAGATGTCACAGTTTTTATAGAAAGCATCACAACCCTGCTCAAAACTTGGGTGATTCCTCTGTTGAGGTGGAAAAAATGATATATTTATAATTACTGATCACCTGGACTATTGAAGAGCCTCACAATAACCCATTTAAAATGTCTGATGTTGATATTCGGGGACTTAAGTGTAAACATTGCAAATTTATCTATTAGATATAGTTATTTAGCACTGTTAATATTAGTCGTGAACCAGATTTAGCGTAGTTCGCTATTTTTTTCTTATATTCAATGGCCAGAATTGTAGTGATTTCTTTCTTATACCAGATAATGTTATTAAAATTATATGATGATGATGATGATGACTACCTTCCTTTTTGTTAGGCATTCAATTACTATAAGTTTTTAATTAAATTGATGTCAAGAGAAATATATAATTCTTAGCAAAATGCATGAGCCTTTTCTACCCTCTCACACACAAACACCCCTCCACAGATAATTTTACAATGTTTAAACACAATCCCTCTTTCATTTCACATAAACATATCTGCAATTCCCATGGATGGCTCTATAATATTTAAAGCTTAAAAATTAGTATGCAAAAAATGGAATAATGTTTTTGGACATTATATGCCATCACTTATGTGTATTTTTTATCTTCCTTTGCTATAAAATGTCAACTTTGTTCTAAAAGAAGAAACCCAATATTCATGAACTAATAGTAGTTTGGCTTCTTTATTTCATAGAATCCTAAAACAGACAACTAAAATCTGAGACTCAGAAGGGACTTGAGGGGCAAGCACGTGAAAGCACGCACCAGGTACCACAGTTAGAATCAGAACTGGGATTCATCTCCATGTTTGCCTGACTTAAACATCTGGATAATTTTCTCAGACTGCACAGTTCCCTCAAAATGCATTCAAAATATCCTGCGTTTAAATTCCACGATAAATGATGGAATCCTTCATTTTATATCTGGATGATTAGTCTTACGGAGACACAGTCTGAATTCGAACTTCTCTAGTCACAATATAAAAAGGATAAATACATTTTCAATGTAGATGACGTAACTATTATTTTAAGAAGTCATGTCCACTCTCAGCATGAAAAGTTATTAAATAACTTTCCCCACAACATCTTTGCCGTCATCCCCTATCAGTTATGGAGCACCCACTGGCACGGTGCTAGACACTAATGAGGAATTTTTAATGCTTCTTAAGTTTCAACTAATCTGCACAGATTTGTTCCAGTGACATATATACTAAAAACGTCTTCAAAAAATGCAATATACCTTCTCTCAGTGCTTATTCCAACAACAACAAAAAAAGTCTTTTTTTTTCCCAAATCAGCTGATTCAGAAACATTAGAAAGCTAGAAACATAATTGCATTCCATGGCACCTCCTTCATGCCTTTGACACTTTTTAAATGAATTTGGCAGAACAAAATTAATAGCTGAGAAATACTGGGAGGGGAAAACTCTTAATGGAGAAAAAAAATTAACGTTTTACATTTGTGGTGAATCCACAGTCTTTTATTGTTTTTATTGCTACACTGAAAATGGCATCATCGAACTACAAAAATATTTTTAATTTATAGTAAATTACGAACGCGTTATGTTTAGTTTTCTAAACAATACATGAATATGTAGAATGCAGATAAGTGAACTCAGAAATTACTCCTAGCTTTTTTCAAAATGCATCTTCTTGGTTGTTATGACTTAATATGTCCATTTTGTTCTCCTATGCAATTTAACAACAGATTTGATAAAACAAATCCACTCTTTTTAAGATCTTATTTTGAACTATGTATTGCCATCATTTTGAAAAAAATGATCCATCGGGCTAAATATTTAGAGAATTGTTATAAATCTCTAAGTCACAATAAAACAGAAATAAAAGAAACACGTAACTTAAAGTATGTTGAATTAGGCATATACACATGTCCTCAATATCCTGTTCTCCTTGGTTTCTAAGAACACAAGAGATTTGTATTTTCACACCCTCTTGAATTTAAACATGGACATTTGACCTCCACTGGGTAACGACATATAATGAGAAGTAGTATGTTTTATTTCCATGTGGAAGCATTTAACTATTGGAGCTCCACTTTCTGGCCTGCTCTCTCCTCCTATAATAGTGGAAGCGCCTGCTGATAGGGAAACACAACACTCAGCTGCTTTTGGGAAGTTGCTCAGACCTGCAGTGGACTTTGCTTAAGGGAAAAACAAACTGGTTGTTTTAATCCACTGACATTTTGGAATTTGATTCTATGGCATAATTGAGCCATTCTGATGGATATGAGGACATGTAACACTTGTAGGTTAAAACTGCACATTCTTAAAATGAAACATATGGAGTTTATACCTGACAATGATGACCAGTAAATGATGACCAGTAAATGATTTTTACCTGACAATGATGACCAGTAAATGTAGGACATCAAAATTGAATGTTTTAATTTATGGTGGTAATTCTCTGTGTACTCTATAAAAGCCTTAACAAAATCAGCCCAGAACTGGTGATTGGTACTCTTTAACTGTTTGGCTTAGCAGAGAATAGCTCTTGCACTGTGCGTGCGTGTGTGTGTGTCTGTGTGTGTGTGTGTGTGTGTGTGTGTGTGTGTGTGTCTTTGGTCCTATCTACCTGTCAATGTTGATCTATTCTTTCTTTACTACTTAAATCAAATTAATTATCTCTCATGATTTTGCCACTACACAGTAATTTTATTCTGCCCTTTACTGCCATAACACATTATCACACTTTTAATTGCTCAGTCAGTTTGTTAAGGATCGTTAAAATTTACCTGGTTATGTTGATACCTCCAAACTTGCACACAGGTATTCTAAAAGATGCAAACCTCTGGTCCCTCAAAATTTTACTTTGTGAATCTCTTCTATCACATCTTCTGACTTTCCACCTATTGTCCTGACTGACCTCCCTAGATGCCTTCTTGGCTCTTATTCATCTACTGTCCTTCTTGGCACTTGAAGTTAGAGTCTACTCTTACTTCCTAAGGATTTTTATCCTGGAACTTGAAATTAAGTTCTTTTTGCCTAGCCAAGCTCCATAATATATTATCATTACCATTAGAATCAGTCTTAATTACTTCCTTCATAATTCTCAATTTCTCTGTTCCTATCCTGGTTTTGTTTTCTTTTACCCACTTGGCAAATTAAAATCATGGTTATATTCAACTATCTGCCTCCTGTATACCTTTACTAGCACAGCAAACATGACTGAGAAAAACTTGTAACTATGCTGACTGGTCTTGAGTTAAATCAGGATCATATGATCCATCTTGTTTCCTTTTATAATGCATGGACCTTCCCTGATCCTAGGGGAGCCAACCCCTGTACTCGAGTACTACATTTGATTCCCCACTCTCATCTAACTAAAGGACAAGTCACTAGTAATTATCTAATCTGGCATTTACATGCCCAAATATTCTCTTTTTACTAGTCCATTCCACAGAAATATCTGAACTAGTCCATTCTAAGAAAAGGAGAGGAGTCAAAGGATGACACTATTTTTTCCCCAACCAACCAAAAGAATGAAATCATCTTTCACTTTGAATAAAAATACTTCAGAAAGAGCTCATTGGGTTGGGTAGCATTAGAGAAATATCAAAATATTAGTTTAGTTCATATTAAACATAAAATGCCTATTAAATTTCCAAGAGAAAATGACAAAACAAACAAACAAAAAACAGTTGGATATTTGAGTATCCAGAGAAGTGGTTTGGGCAGGAGGTAAAAATTCAGTAGTTGTAGACGTGTAGATGATACTTAAAGCCATGAGATACATAAACTCTAGGAAGAGAGAAGAGATTAAAACCCAAGTTAAAGGATAGATCCTTAGGGCTCTGTAACATTTCCACATTGGTAAAATGAGTAATTACAATAAAAAGTCAAAGAAATGAGCAAAAAGGTAGGAAGAAATCCAGGAGGGATTCTGACATCCTGGAAGCTAAGTGAAAACTTGCTTTAAGGAGGACAGAAAACAAATACTTGAAATTCTGCTGACACATCAAACAAGATAAGGACTCAGAAATGACCATTCCATATCACAAAGATTGGGTCTTTTGTGATCTTGTTAAGATGGCGGCAATTAAAACCTGATTAGAGTGGATTCAAGATAGAAGGGGGGTGGGCAGAATTTGGAGACAGTGAATACAGAAAACTTTTTAAGGAGATTGGCTCTAAAGATTAGAAGAGAAGTTGGTCAGTGCTAGTGGCACTGAAAACAGCAAAGATTTTTGTTTGTAGGTTTGTTTAATGAAATGGGAGAATTGGCTTCTTACTCCAGACATTAGACTGACAGCAAATCTTTTCTCCTCAATCACTCTTTACCGTCTCACTGCCACTACCCATCCTCTCTAGTCTACATCATCCTGTTTCATAAGGGATTTTGTAATAGCTCTGACATAGGCGGAATGTTAACACGACCACCTGATGACCCATGTCCTTGTAAGATTCCTTCTCTTTGAATGTGGAAGAACATGCAACTTGCTCATAAACAATATAATATAGCTCAAAAATTAGATCAGCTTGCTACTAAACAATAGAATCTGTCCTGGGATTATGTTACATTACATGGCAAAGGTGAAGAGATTTTGAGGTGTAATTAAGGCCCCTAATCAACTGAGTTAATAAAAAAGAGATCATCCCAGTAGTCCTGACTTAAGCAGGTGAAGCCTTTAAAGAGAGCCTCAAGGTCAGAGACAAGTGTGATTCCTCTGCTGCCCTTGAAGAAATAAGCTGCTGTGTTGTGAGAGGACCATGTGGCAAGTACCTTTGAGGGTTCTCTATGAGCTGAGAGCAGAACCCATTTGACAGAGAAGAAGAAAACAGGCACTTCAGTCCTAGAATCACAAGACACTGAATGTTGCCAATAACCTCCTAAGCTTGGAAGAGAATCATGAACTTCAGCCAAGGAACACAGTCTGGCTGAAACCATGATGGAAGCTTTGTGAGACCCTGAGGAAGAAACTCATGTAAGCCATGCCCAAACTTCTAACTCATGGAAACTGTGAGATAAATACGTTGTGTTTTTATAACCCACTATATTTGGGTAGCTTGTTAGCAACAAAAACAATACAGCTCCTTAACTGGTCTCATGAAACTCTAGAATTACAACTCTCCCATCAGTGTATACTTCTGTACTCTTTTACTTTTTGTTTTAAGACTTTTCATCCAGTTAACACGTTTATTTGCTTATTCATTTTATGTATTTTTCCCCCAGGATAGATGGTCTATAAGAACAGGAACTTTTGTTGGTTATGTTAATTGACCCATTCTTAACACTTACAAGCACATCTGATTTATAGCATATGCTCAAAGACTTTGATGGCGTCTACAACCAAGGCTATTGTTTAAAATTGAAAAACAGAAAAAGAGCTTCCCAGACATAAAAAAGCTAAAGGAATCCATCACCACCAAACCAGTATTATAAGAAATGTTAGAGGGACTTCTTTAAAACAACAACAACAACAAAAATCAATATTATGAATAAAAATGTCAATAGCTACATATCTAGCAACAATTACTTTCAATGTAAATGGATTCAATGTTCCAATCAAAAGACATAAGAAGAGGGCTGAATGGATAGGAAAACAAAACCCTTATATGTGTTGCCTATAAGAGACTCACTTCAAATTGACACACACAGATGGAAAGTAAAGGATGGAAAAAATATTTTATGAAAATGGAAACAGAAAAAGCTGGGGTAGAAATACTTATACAAAACAAAATAGACTTTAAAACAAAGGCTACAACAAGGGACAAAAAAGGACCAGTAATCCTACTTCTGGGTATTTATCCAAAGAAACCCAAAAGACTACTTCAAGGGGACATGTGCATCCATATATTCATTGCAGCATCATTTACAATGGCCGAGATATAGAAGCAGCCTGGGTGTCTGTCGATGGAAGAATGGATAAAGAGGAGATGGTATATATATATATATATATATATATATATATATATATATATATATAAATTATTGCTCAGCTTTGGAAGGGAGTGAGTTCATCTATAATGGCATGGATAGACCTGGAGGGTATTGTGCTGAGAGGAGTGTCAGAGAAAGAAAGATGCAATGTGATTTCTCTTATATGTGTGATCTAAAGCACAAAGTAGACAAAACAAAAACTCAGAGATACAGAAAACATTGTAATAGTTGCCAGATAGGAGGGGAGTTTAGAGGTTGGGTGAAAAAAGGCAAAGGGAGTAAGAAGTACAAATTGGTTGTTAAAAAGTAGTTATGGGAATGTAGGACATAGTATATGGTATCTAGTCAATAATATTGTAATAACTATGTGTGGTATCAGGTGGGTAAAAGATTTGTTGGGGTGATAGATGGGAGGGGTTGGAGGGCAAGATGGCAAAGGTGAAGGAATTAACAAGTACAAATTCGTAGTTACAAAATTGTTACAGGGATGTAAAGTAAAGCATAGCGAACATACTCAATGATATGGTAATAACTATGTATAGTTCCAGGTGGGTACCAGACTAGTCAGGGAGAACACTTTTTAAATTATGTAAATGTCTAACCACTATGCTGTACACCTGAAATTAATATAATATTGAATGGCAACTGTAATTAAACAATTAAAACTGGGGGGGGGAATGTGAAGGGGAATAAAAGGTCCAAATTTCCAGGTATAAAACAAGTCAGGCAGATGTAATATACACCATAGGGAATATAGTCAATAATATTGTGATAGCCTAGTGTGGTGTCAGATGGTTGCTGTACTTATCATGGTGATCACATGGATACTTCATACACATGGATACTATTCCACTCCGTTTACTGTGTAATCTTAGATGTGATAAGTAAAGTTTATTTATCTTTACACTCCCAGAAAAATGAATACTTGATAAATGGTGCTAATCAATGTGTTTTGTCACTTCATTTTCAGCATTTTAGGTATATAAATGCTGAATAACTATAGTGCACACCTGAAATTAATATAATATTGTATGTTAGTTATATTTTTAATAAAATTTTTTTAGAAAATACCAACAAATCCATTTCCTTTTGAGTAGTTCATACAAGGTGTTATCTAAAGATACAGTGAATGTTTAAATTAAAAAAATTATTATAGTAAAAGACATATTACCATTAATCCCCCTCAAAGTACTCCCCCCCCAACTTTGAACACACTTATCCCATTGTTCTTGCCAGTTCGGGAAGTCCTCTTTCGTGAATGTCTTTACTTTATTCTCCATCATGACAATGCGACGTGTCACACATCACTTCTGGTACATGGCAATTTCTGTCAAATGAAACTATTACTGTAACTCCTTATTCACCTTATTCACTGGATCTGGCACTGTGTGAACTCTGGCTCTTCCGAAAAGTCAAAATGACCACGAAAGATAAACATTTTGAATCAATTCAGGACATAGAGGCAGCCACGACAGCACAACTAAAGACATTCATGAAAGAGGACTTCAAGAACTGCTTCAGAAAGTGTCAAGAATGATGGGATGAGTGCGTTTGAAGCGAGGAGGGAGCATTTTGAGGGGGATTAATGGCAATGTGTCTTTTACTGCAATAATTTTTTTTATTTAAACATTCATCGTATCTTTTGATCACACTTCATACACATGGATAATATTCCACCCTGTTTACTGTGTAATCTTAGATGTGATAAGTAAAGTTTATTTATCTTTACACTTTCAGAAAAATGAATACTTCATAAATGGTGCTAATCAATATGTTTTGCCACTTAATTTTAGCTGTTGCATTTGGAATATACATGGGAATGATGATAAAAATGGGAACATATATTATAATTAACTTTAAATATTCTCAGGGTTAACTATAAATGTTCCAAACTAGTTAAATTGATAATTACATCTTGTGATCCTTATATTTTCCATGAAAAATTATATCAGATAAAAATTATAAAAACTACTTCTACACTGTTCAAACTACTTCTACCTTTTGTTCTAGCAGGATCCATCTGAACTGACTACTGTTGATGGCACTAGTTTGTCACCTATGTTCTCCTAATGATAGTTTATTTCTGGGAATAACTTTAGTTGTCCTGCTCCATTAGCTTCCCACTTTACCACCCTGGTAGACGTCTCCATAAGACACCTGTTCTACTTCATAAAACAGAGAATAAACTGGGTAATGTGATCTTTAATTGTTTGGCAGAAAATGTTCCCCATTTTGCAATTTTTGAAACTTCACTCTGGCAGACTGACTCTTTTGTTCTGTGTCCCCCAAGGTTTCTGTAAATTGAGGTAAGATTAATTGCATACTAAGCAAGACTCTTCAATATTTCACGACAAAACAGAAATGAATAGTTATCTTGGGTTCTTTCATGTGTAAAAAAATAAAGCTAGTAGTGAGTGGCAAAATTCCTGTCAAACAGGAATGTTCTTTGGGAAATATAATTAAAAAAAAAATCTTCTAACCAAGAAAATTTCTCTGCAAAGGTAGTAAAAAATGAAAAGCTTTTTTATTGACTGAGTGTTAAATCAGAATGTGATACACATCACAGGCAATCCACTAAGAGATTGTAAAGACAGAAAGGAATTTCATCACCTTATAAAACTCTCTTAGTCTGGGCTTCTATAACAAATACATCATATATTAGGTGACTAACTTCCCATGAGCACCTTGCTCCAAGATGCAAAACTACCTTCTGTCACAAAGGTATGAGACATTTGATTTTCTCTGAATAAATCCTATTAGTAAACACAGAGAGGTATCCCAATTACCAGATAAAGTTGGGACAAACAATGTGAGACAAATGGGACTGTCAAGTCCTCTTTCTCGAGGACTAGTGATTCTTTATCTTGAGAACATGTATGTAAAAGGTCCTATCTGCTTGGCTATTGTTATGGGTCAAATGTTTGTGTCTGACCCCAAAATTCGTATGTTGAAACCCTTCCCCCCAATGAGATGGTATTAGGAGATGGGGTCTTTGGCTGATAATTAGGATTAGATGAGGTCATAAGTGTGGAGCTCTTATGAATGGAGTTAGTGCCCTTATAAAAGTTATGACAGAGGATGTTTATCCTCTCTGCTCTCTGCCCTGTGAAGATACAGTGCAATTTTGGCAGCAGTCTGCAACCTGGAAGACGGCTCTCACCAGAACTACCACTCTGCTAGCATTCTGATCTCAGACATCCAGCTTCTAGAACTGTCAGAAATACAGTTCTGTTGCATATAAGCCAGCTAATCTATGGTCTATGTGATATAACAGCCCACATGGGCTAAGAAAGCTTTATAAAGTGATAAAACTCCTTTTTGTCTTTGCCATCTCTTAGGGGATTGACAGTGGTATGCGTCACATTCCGGTTCAATGCTTATTCACTAATGAAACAGTTTGCTTTCTCTACTACTTTTGTGGAGACGTTTTCTGGGTTAGAAGAACGTTTTTAAAACATTTTATTCCCCAACAGGATGCAATGTCAGCAAAAACATTACCAGATAAGTTAAGCACTAAGTAGTCCATGGTAAATATTCTCTGACAAAGTTTCTTAAGTCAGTTCCCCGAGGAGTCATGGTTGAGTTTGTGGTAGGATAAGTTGACATTAGTGGAGCCATTTGAAAATGGAGTCAGGGCAGCCATTCCAGAGGAACTGCCTTGAACCTTTGGCCTGTTTGAACTGGGCAAAATGAACTATGACTGTGCCAAACCAACGCTGTAGTTCAAACAACTGTTTGTAAAGCAACCAGGAACATCTTGACTCTAAAGACTGAAAATTAAGGACATTCTTTAGAATTAGTTAACAGCCATACATAGCTAAAGAATAACTTAGCTTATTAGCACCAATAGAAATTCCTTCCTTCTATTCATGTAATTATTTCCTTCCTCTTTCTCAAAAAACCCCTTCCCTATACCGCATAATCATGACATAATTTGGGTTTCTGTCTGAATCTGTGCCTTTGGATTGCAATTCTTTTAGATCTCAAATAAACATCATGGCCTCTCATTTTGGCTTTTCATTTTTAGGTTAACAGTGTGGTGGAAATCGGCCCATGCAGTGTGAGATTCTGCCAACTTTTGCCAAACTCCATCCCTCAAGTCTTATGAGGCCTAATTACCTCACCTGAAACCATAGCACCTTTGCCTATACAAAAACAAACAAACAAACAAATAAACGGAAACTTTAGAAATCTACTGAGATGGAGGGAACGGTTTCCTACCAGTATGTCTGTGATTTTTTCCTAAATTTTTCTTAATAATAAAACGATGCATCACCTATGAAAACTGAACGGCAACCATGCACTGATGACCATAATGTGGATGTAAGCAATCAATTCAAAACCTAGAAAGAGAAGATAGGGACGTTTGCCAAGGACCTAATATACATAGAAATGTAAAGAAACAAAATGACATGGTTTATTAAAGATTGAAATGTGTATCCCTTCAGATTAGATTCAGTTACAGGCAAATCAACATAATAAAACTGAAAATCAGTGGCCTAAATAAGCAACATCTTTTCTGTCTCACATAAGATAGAGAATATTACTATTCTTAAACCAGACAGGCTCAACACCTCTACTGTCTTCAGAATTCTACCTGCTAAAGGAAGAAAAATTTTTGCCAAATCTTAGGAAATCCAAAAAGATCTTTTTATACCAATTCCTTCAGGCAAGGATTGCTTCTACATCCACATTTACATAACAACTAAGAAAGGTATCCCCCCCCCCCCTTCAGAATAGAGAATATCCTCAAGGTAACTTGGCATTTCAATCTGTAGGCAAGAAACATATTGGTGCAATTGTTTCCAAAGCAGCAGAGGCCAGTTACACCCAAAACTTTTAATAAGTGGCCTGCATTTATTGCAATGCCTAAATTCCTATTTTGTAAACTAATCCTTCACTTCATATTTGCTCTGTTCCCTTGGCCCTACAGGACTGATTTTACTAGTTCATTCATAATCTAAGACTGTGTCTTATTTTCTTACCATCAGTGATAACCTTGACATCATACTCAAGATGAGATAATTTTGACAAGAAACATATACAGCTGGATGTTAAAGTGTCCAAAACAATTGTAGTGGACATCAGCTATTTTTATCATTTCAGAATATCTTCTCTATTCTCCTGGAAAAAAAACAAGATCTATCATTTCTTTAGGGGAAATTTCTTTAGGGAATTAATTTTCCCCACACTACAACTATTAATTGCTAAACTAATAGCACCTACACCCTCCACTCCTGGGAGAAGGGGTGGGTACCTGTGATCCAAAGGGGCTAAACAGAATTTCTCTTGTATATTATATCTCGTTAGAAAAAGACGTTATAGAATTTGAAAGAGGCTAGCCAGTTTGTAGGCAGTACATTGTCTAAATGCAATTCTCTAAGTGAATTTCAGATGGAGATCCTTCTTGCTATTTTTTCTACCTTTCCTAGTCTGGTATATGTATCTTTGTCAGTTTTGCAAGTTGGCAAGAACAGTAGTTTGAACCGTTGGCTCTGGTTCTTTACCTCTTCTTTCATCTACACTCATGCCATGCACTCATCTCAAATCATGTATTTCCCCTCATCTTGTATTTCCTCATGCTTCAATGTTGGTCTGGGCCACATGAATCACTTTGATCAAACAAGAATTCTTCTGGACCTTGGAATTAAGAAGTTTCCCATGATTTTGCTTACCATTTGGTACATCTGCCATCACCAAGATAATAATATACTTGGGATAACCTTACCCCAAGAGCTACATCAAAGCCAAAGACTGCTAAGTGCAGCCTAGATGAGCCACATGTGTGCTGGCCTGCAGATAAGTGAGTAATAAATGAATGCTGTTTTCAGCCACTAAATAGCCCTTTGCATAAATTCTCTTTTACTTTTTCAATATATCCAGGTTTCATTTCTGTTACGGGCACCCACAGAGCACTAATATCGATTTAATGATTGGTGAAATCATTATGTTAGTTTCCATTCTAAAGAGTTCCAAGAGTTGCTAGGAGATTCTGGGCAGGGTTAAAAATTCCTTGATTATAACATCCTGATTCCAGAAGTAGACTCTCATTCCAAGACATTTTTACTACTCTTTGGTCTTGGTTGTTGAAATTTTGATATTTTCAATGAATGTTCCTGACATCCACCCTTTTACCTGTGTCAGTCATCATCCATCTTAACCAATGGAAATTAACTGATTATTACAGATACCAAGGCATGGGGATAAAATCCCACTCCTGTCAAAGGAAAACCTATGCTTACTGAATATATGATAAAAGGAACAGGTGCACAGTTATTTGGTGAGTCTAAACTTCACTAAAGTTACTGTTAAGGAGCCTCTGAGCTCCCTAGTGGATAGGGTGCACTGATGTGAGTGGTGTGGAAATGGATTCCTCGGAAGATCGGCTCTATTTGTTCAGAACCAGGGGTTTACCCATCATTCCCTATTTTATTTATTCATTTATTTATAGCATCATTTGTCCTGCTAAGTAAGATACCCTTTTTTCTAAGGGTAGACAAGTCCTCAGAATATAGTGAGACTGTACTGCCACTTTCCCAAACAAATGATTAAGACAATAAAGGGGGGTGCTCATTCGCTGCAAATTATGACTGTCAGTAGCCAGACACGAAGAGACTTTATCTATTAAAGAGAATGTAATGATCCCAGCATTTTTCTTCAACCTACTTGTACAGGCTACCACTAAGGGTAATTTTCCAAATAGAGCAACTGACTTGAAAGCCATATGAATGCTATTAAATTGGTAGAGAAAACAACTTACAACTATTTTGGTGATACACTGGGATGATTAAGAGCATAGACTTCAGAATCATGTTACCGGGGTGTAAATCCCAGTCAGTCACATACTAGGTAGCTTTGTGAATTTGGCTACTTATTTATTCTTTCTAACTTCCTGATCTGCAAATGGGAGGAAAATAGTATCTACTATATACGACTGTTGTGAAGAGTAAATAAGTTTACATCTTTTGTTCACTTAAATTCTCAGCATGTGGTAAATGCATTGTAACTTGTAGCTACTGTTGTCATTATTGTTCCTTCTGCTGTTGCTGTTATTATTATTGTTGCTACTGCTGTTGTTGTTGTTTTTGTTGTTAAATACCTAGAGATCCCAAGGAGCAAATTTTTAAGTTATTTAAAATCTTTTTTTCTAAAAGAAAGATGGAACCAACATATTATATCAATTACATTTTGAAATGATAATATTTTGGATATACTGGGTTAAATAAAATGTACTATTACATTAATTTCAGCTATTTCTTTTTATTTTTTTAATGTGGTTACTTTGAAAAGTACATTAAATCATATTGCCGCTGGTCAGTGATGGTGCATGACCTCCGCCAGACCTTGAGAACATCTCAAAAAGCTGCAGTTGTCCAGCCTTACTCACTTTCCAGTGGCAGCTAATTCAAATCTACCTCACTCTTCCCAAATTTCACTTCCTGCCATCCCCCACTTAGTCTCTGCTGACCACCATATCTCCATTTCCTCACATAAGAAAGAGGTGAGTAGACATTCAGACAGGTAAGATTATCATCGTTTTGTCTTTTTCCTTTGCTTCTAGTGGTAGAAGATTCTTCCTCCTGTCCACACCCATACATGGTTGGGTTTTGTTTTTTTTTAACTTCCCCCATCTATCAGTCAATCTCCTCAAACACTGATCATTTCTCTAATACTTTCAATGCCTCCATATTTAGTGGTTATTGCATTTATTAATATAATTTAAGAAACATAAGCCATCAATCTCAATTTCCTATCCAGTTATCAATCTAGCGCTCTCTTCCCTTTTAAAGTCAGAACTTCACATAACTGGACACACTCTTCTACCAATCCCTTTCTCTCTAGTTTGCGACAAGTTGAATTTAGGCTTTTGACATTATAAAATAACTACTTATCAAAGTGACCAAGCATTCCCATGGGTATTTCTCATTTCTTATCTTAACTTCCAGAAGAAGTTGGGATCATTGACTACCACATTTTTCTTGGCTTCTGGAATATCACACTTTTCTAATTTTCCTCCCACTTATAGCTCTGTGATTTTTCACATGAGCATTACTAATCTCCAATGTTTTGCCCTGGTTTCTTGTGACTATATCCTCTTTCTGAGTAATAACATCCACTCTTGTGGCTATAAGTAGAATTTATACACTGTGGATCTTGAAATAAATATCTTGAGCTCAGATAATAATCCCGTAATTGAGATCCATGGATCCAAATTATCCCTGGTTTATTTCCAGAAGCATATCAAAGATACTGTGGCAGATAGAATAATGGCCCCCAAAATGTCCACGCCCAGATCCCCAGAATCTGTAAATACATTATCTTATAGTCAAAGGGTTTGCAGATATAATTAAGGTTGTAGACCTTGAGATGGGGATAGGTCTATAACCCGGATTTTCCAGGTGGACTCAATCTAATCAATGAGTCCTTCATAACAGTAACATTTCCCAGCTATGATCAGAAAACTATATGATGATCAATATAAGATCAGAGACATTCTCTTGATGGCTTTGAAAATGGAGTAAGAAGGTCACAGATCAAGAACTGCAGTGGATTCTACCACCTGGAAAGGCAAAAACAAACAAACAAAACAAAACACAGTATTTCCTCCAAAACTTTTGGAAAGGAACAGAGCCCTGTTGACACTTTGATTTTAGCCCAGTGAAACCTATATTGAACTTCCAACCTACGGCACTGTATGATATTTCATTGTTATAAGCCACTAAGTCTGTGGTAATTTGTTACAGCAGCAAAAGAAAATAATATAGATTCCATATTCAGAAGGAAATTCACCAATTTCATCCTTTATGAAACAATCAAATTAAATGAAAATATAGAAGGAAACAATAGAACTGCTTTCTCTTGATATTATCTTAGAGAATGGCACCATCGTCTCTGTCATGCAAGGCGTCAGGCAGGGTCTCTGGTCCCCCTCCCCACATAAGAATGCAGGATATGGTGAGGCCAAAGAGGAACACCCACGGAGCCATAGGTAGGGGAGTCATACCACTATATTCTCGCTGGCTGCTGGGTTGGAGACACAGGAAGCAGGAGCCACACTGTCTGCAACCCACCGTCCTAACTATAATTCACACTTGCCAGCCACCATCTTCTTGCTAGCCCCCATTTTTCGTTAGCGTAGCCACGGCAGTTATATTAGTGGCCAATGGCTCACTGGCTACAGCTGATGGCCAACAAGCCACAGCTGATGGCCATCCAATCACAGTTGATGGCCATTTACTACCTGAGCCAGCACCTTTCCTCGTGAGGTCGAGAGCCTGGAAACTGTTCTCTGGGGCTCTGTCCCCACATCTCCCTGATGTCTAAGTCTGAAACTTAGGTTCAAATTTGTCTCTTTCTTCATCACCCCTCACATTCAAACATTCACCGATGTCTGCATATATATGTATGTGTACACACACACACACACACACAAAATCTATATTGCATGTTTCCTTTTCAGTGGCTACTGCCATTTCCATACTAAGCAGCTCCATCATCTGTAACATGGATCAAGGCCACAGTCCTTGAATTGGTCTGCCTATTTATTGTCTTACGCACTTTTAGTTCATATTCTACTATCCCCTATTTCCAGGCCACTACTTTCCTCTCCATTTTCACCTCTAGCCATGCTATTCCTTATATTAAACTCCAGTAATTCTGAATTGTCTCAGTTTTTCGATGTACTGGACTTTCCATCTTGCCTTTAAGATATTTCTATCAATTTTCACTTCCATTTTCCTTTTAGATTGATGTATAAGAATCTTTTAAAAATATATTTTAAATGTGAACCATTTATTAGTTATGTCATGCAAATATCTTCTTCTGCTTTATGATTCACCTTTTTTGAAACTTAGTAGTGTCTTGTAATGAACATAACTTATACATTTGAATGTGGTTCAATTTATCATTTTTATGGTTAGTGTTATTTGTTTTTCCAATTTAACAAATATTTCTTTACCTTAATGTCATAAAGAAGTTCATGTATTTTACCTATGAATATATAACTCCTTTATGTTGGGCATAGAACTCAAAATTTTATTTCTTCAGCACCGTGACTCTATCAAAAGCATTCTAATGTATTCTCATGATTACTTTTGTAATCAGTAAATCCTTCTTGGATAGTGATTCTCCAGCTTTAGTGCACACGAGAATCGCCTGGATTGCTTGTTAAAACAGATTACTGGACTCTACCCTCAGAATTCATGATTCTTTAAGTCTAGGGTGTAAACTGAGAATCTGCATTACTGACAAGTATGCAGGTCTCGTTGAAGCTGCTTATCTAGGGTCACATTTTGAGGACCATTACTTTACGGAAAAGGCAGCGCCAAATTTCAGGCTTACCTCTAACTTTTCTCCTCTCTATATCCTGTTGCTTCAATTCATTTTAACGTTCTTAAACTTTCAAACAGGGGTGGGTGTGTGAGAGAGAGAGAGAGAGAGAGAGAGAGAGAGAGAGAGAGAGAGGCTGTCCAGAGATCCTAGTTGTTATCAATAAGGGGACTGTTTATTCCAAAGAACCTAGTCTACTATGGCGAGGATTAAGTTTTCCCTTAAGTTTTACATAAAAGTGAAGACAGGTGGAAGAATGAGTGAACAAATAAATTAATTGGTGGGTGATCTAGTAGTTACCATCTTTTGGAATTTTGTGAGAGGGCCTTTCCCTTCTCATTATTCCTCTAATAGTGATGTTGTGTAATTAATTTCCTCCTAGAGACTCAGCTGTGACCCTTATTTTTTAATCAGGCCTGACTCTTATTAATTGTGAATTCACACAGCCCTATTTCTGAGATACACCAATTTACCATCAATATTTTCTTTTTGCTTTTTATCATTTTAATGTAGCAATCCATTTCTCAGCGTCTGTGTGTCCTACAAGTTCTCCCAGGTGATCATGCGGCTGAATATCTAGAATTTTCTTCAAGATCTTGCCCTACTTGCCTGTCGCATTTGGAGATCAATTTCCCATCGATTACCTTTTTTTTTTTTTTTTTTTTTTTTTGGTCTTAGACTTCATTTGGATTCCAAACAACGATATATATCTACTTCCTGTCTATTTTCCTTTTGAATTAATATGGTTATACACTTGTTTTCTGAGTACATTCGTGAATATCCCAGTCCCTTCCATTTTTAGGCAACTAATAATTCTTGACGATTCTCTGCCTGCAAGCTGGTTAGAGCTGCTCTAGGCTTCGCAGAATGATGGCACCAGGACATTCTTTGTGATGAAGAATAATTACCTATGGTTACATGCACACACACACACACACACACACACACACACACACACACACAGACACACACACACAAAATTTTTAAAGGCTGTAATCAAGACTAAAAATATGATCCAGGCCTTTTCTCATTTTTAAAATTCTAAAATCTTTTTATGAAGTTAGTATTTAAATAGACTTGAAGTGTTCCTGTTGTGAATATAGCTGACAGTGTAAATTCTGTATCATCTTAGTTGGAATGGGATCTCATCAGTATTTTTGTATATAAGTACATAAACACATATTTTTAGATAAGGACAACAGTGTTACCTTTACGGTCAATACTCTAAATTTCTCATTATAATAGTTGGAAATATTATTTTAAATGTCTGAAAAAACAAAATATATCTAACACAAATTTACATGCTATAATGATTTACATGGAACCAAATGAGCAATATCTTTCTGGATAAACTGTTTCTAGAATTAAAAATAACCTATTAATGGTGAATTTATAGGATTTTTAACACTAAAAATTCAGGTAACTACTTTTAGAAACGGAAAATGTATGCACTAAGTAATTAAGAAATAAACCTGCAATAAAATTTTCTGATCTTAGAAATCTGACATATATTATTTTCAATCATTTATGCTAGAAGATAGTAGTTAAGCTCTAATTGAAGCTTAATTTAAGAAGATTCTGTACTAAGTGGTGTGGAGGATCAAAAGATGAACAACAGTTTTTCTTTTCTTTTAGAAGTTTATAGCCTAGTAAGTGAGATAAGCCACATAATAAAGCAAACATCAAATTCTTATTACAGTCCTAACACATAGTATGCCCTCAAAATGCAAATGTGTACAAATGCAAAAATCCAAAAAAAAGTCTAAACTCCTAAGGCATCAGGCACAATACCCGGGGCATAGTAGATCCCGAGTAAAGATATGATTTCCCCCATCATATTCCTTTACTACTTATTATTGTATATTGAACAGAAGGACCTATTCTTTGCAACACACTGACTTGTCACCTTTTAGCTCAGAACATCTCCCTGCTTATACAAAGTTTTTTGCATAGTATATAATTTATCCTTTAAACTACTTAGAGGGGCAAAAAGAAAAGAGGAGAACAAAGATGGTAAGAGTGGGAAGGAAGGCAGGGGTGGAAAGCAAAGGAGATCTGATTTTTAGACTAACAAAGGGACGTTTGGGGCCACAGAGTGAGTGAGTGTGCAGAGCAAGAGGCTGGACTGATCCTCTTTCAGTGACTTTCAGCTCAACCCCTCTGCACTTGGCTACCCTGCTCTAAATAAGCTCCCAGACAAAGGCATCTCTAAAATATGAAAGAGTGAGAAAGAGTGATTCATGGGGGAGAGGGAATGAATTTCCCAAACAACAGTCTCTCAGTCATTGAAAGTCACTTTCTAAAGTCAGCACTGCACAGCAGGGAGGCTTTGAGGGCCTTCCGTTTACCTAGGAATGAAAGCCAGAAAAGCAGAATGAGTAGAAAAGAGCTAGGAAGTTTGACTGCATGGTAAACAATGAGGCAGTGAAAACCAGGTTTCTGAGAAAGAGAAATCATTGGAAGGATGCCCGGGAACGGAATACTATTAAAATTGAAAGCATGAAAAAAACCCTGGAACTCCAACTGAAAATCAATTAGAAATTTAGCCGGTGTGTGTGTGTGTGTGTGTGTGTGTGTGTGTGTGTGTGTGTGTGTTTGCAAGCGCACTCAAGGAATCTGTCATGAGATCATGAGAGAGGGCATCATATTTACACCTTCACTAAGAGAACTTGGAAAATGCAACTTTCATCACCTCTCTTTCTCTCCTAATTCTAGCCATTAGATAACACATATTTGTAAGAGCAAAATAAAGCACAGAGGAAAACTTCTCTGTAAGATTTACATATTTTCTTAAAAAAAACAAAAATATATATAAATTGCAAACTAAATCATGAATGCAAATGTGTAAAAATAACTAGTATCGTAATGATATTTTAGTAATCAAAATTAATGTACATAAATTTACTGCCTTGAATCCTTTGATAATAAGAAATATAATGTATTTTAAAAGTGTTATCCCACTACTTTACTTTCTGAGCTAGACTGACTATTCACAGATATCACTGAATTTATAATTTTTCCTGAAAATAATGATTTTTGATATATAAATTATAAAGCAGAGCAATGAACTGATGCAGGGAAGAAAAAAAAAATTCCTTTACTTGTAGGGTATTTTGGCTGGTCTAATAATTAAATCAACATGAGACAGTTTAACAAGAGAAAATAACCCAATTTATTTACATATGTGCATATGGGAACCCCCAATACATGAGAGTTTCAGAGACAGAAAGGTAAAGTGAGGTGTATGTGGCATCCTGAGCCAAGGAATGAGATGAGTGTCTTGGGGCTTCAGAGGGGAGGAGGGCAATGCACAGGGTGATAACAAGCTCAGATGTTCAGTAATCAGAAGTTTGTCCTGCCCTATATATAGATAGGTTATAAAAAGTTATTTCTTATAATAACTCTTATTATGGGCAAGGTCTCTAATTTAAATTCTTGAAGGGAGAGGTAAATGTTTATTTTGAGCCCTCAAGGATCTCAATTGCCTTCGCTCATAATAATTCATGTGCCAAAACAGTGCATCTTGGGGAGGCCTGTTCTGAACCCTTTTACTGTTCAGTATATATATATTTGCCCCAACCCCCCAAAAACAAAACAAAACAAAACAAAGCAAACAAAGCGAAACAAAACAAAACAAAACAAAACAAAACAAAAAAATCTACTTAAGTTTTAGATTTAAAAGTAAAACTTTTCTGGAAACTTTACTACATGAATTTTACTATTCCTTCACTTTTATTCTGGAAAATATTTTTTCATTACTCTTGGTTTTCAAGAGTAATATTACTAAATACCTAAGCTCTGTATATCCACCAAATGCTTCTCTTCAAAACTTTTGTTATGAGACTGGGCTCAGTTCTTAGGCTTAGGCTCATGGGCTGAATCCACTCACAATTAGGTTATGCGGAGCTACAGCCTTCTCTTTAGTCTAAATAGTACTATCAGCTGCTGATCAGCACTCCCTCCATCTCACCCCCTGGATTCTATGAACATTCTGTGAAATTATGAGTAGTTCTTTCATCAGTTGACATTAGACTTTAAAAATGGACCCAAAAGACAAGAGTATAATTACTTTGAATTACTCCCAGCCTAGAATATTTTGTTTTGCTTCATGATAGGTCACTGATATTAGACAGACCTTGTTTTGAACTGTGGTTATGCCATTTTTTATTACTGTTTATAATCTCCAAAAAAAGAAAAATTAAGACTTTATCACTAAGAGAAAGGCAGGTGATTTTCTTTATGTACATTTCATTATGTAATCAGGCTAGACAAATTCATGTCATATCAATGATTACATTAAAAATCTTGTTTCTGACAATCAAGCTAGTCTTTCTGTTTTCTTTTGCTTTTTAAACTTACCTTGGTATTAATTAGTACCCTGGAAATGGAGGAAAGGCATTGGACCCAATTTGGAGATACAATTAGGCTGCCATGCTGAATAATGGCAAGTACAAATAGGTACTCATTTCCTTCAGGATGGAAGGAAGTCTTATGTAGATGATCAGTTTTAAATTAGAGCTAAATTAAATTATCTGAGAAGGACAGGGGTTAGAAATGCATCTAAATTTTTCAAACAACATTTTTAAGCAACTACAAGAAACCTAATTCCTTTAAAAATATAAGAAGCAAGATATAATATTATTATCTGTAATATATGTTGATAATTGTGACTACACGGTCTTCAAAATCACTGGTCTTTTCAAATGCCAAACTGTTTTTTTAAGAAGGTGGGGTGAGAAGAAGACATTTGTTTTATTATCAGCTACTCCTAATTTCCATGGTTTCCAAAAAATCTGTTTTCTTGTTGAGAAATGAATAGAAATCTTCCGTTTTGTTCAATTAGACTATTCCCTGGAGTTACAAAACAAGATAACATTTGATGTTATGTGGGAAAAACATGATCAAGGGATAACAAAACAGTTACATTATGAAATATACCAGGGGTGCCAAAAAATGTATACACATGATTTGTATTCATCATTTGTTATCGGTATATATTGAGTATTACAATTTTAATACAGTTTTTTCCTTTCTTAAAATGCATATACATTTTTTTGGCACCCTCGGTATATACAAAACGTACAGACTTTCTTAAAATAACTTTTGCTTTGATACAGAAGATGTGAGAAAATTGTTTAAAGACATTTACATAGATCTCATGAAATATAGTATAGACTTAGCTTTATTTTCAATATAATTTTTTAATTCAGCAAGAAAGGAAATACAGGTTTTTCCTGGCTTTGCACAAAATACCATGAAGTATTAAGGCCACTTTGTATAAATTGAACTAAAAGGTTCATTTGCTTCAGATAGCCAGGTAACTCAAGAAAATTACTTTTTAAGCTTAAATTGTCTGGATAACTGGCTCAATTTTTCATTTTTTATCAGAGGTTGCACATGTTTAAATGGATTATTCCAACTTCTGTATTTGTTCTTATTTTAAATTTCAGAAATGATAATAAAATGACTAAATATTCAGCTTTCCTCGACTGCTGTGTATTGCATAAAGGCATGCTACTGGGTTTCTCACTTATATTAATAATATGTAGACTACTTTGGTTATTTTTATATTCTACACAAGTCTTTTAGTAACTAGTATATAGTTATTGAGTAACTGAAAGAAAATCATGAGACCATTAGGAAAATTCTGACTCTTTGTTAAGGGATCCTTTGTTTCCCATAAATGATGCAAAGACTTTTGTATAGAGGGTGCCAAAAAAATGTATACACATTTTAAGAAAGGAAAAAACTGTATTAGAATTGTAATACTCAGTACATACCGATAACAAAAGATGAATGCAAGTCATGGGTACACAGGGTTTTGGCACCTCCGGTATATTATATAGGAAATAAAATATTCCTTCCTGAAATAGAAAAGTGGGAAAATATTAAAACAAAAAATCTAGTATTGACTTAGGAAGTTAACAACTGAAACTGAATAAACAGTTCAGTAACATCTAGATAGAACAAACTGCTACTTTGTTATACATTAAAGTCAAATTTTGCTCAAGAGGCAATTACTAAACTAAATCAGAATCCAGTAGGAAAGATTCTCCAAATACTGGGTGATATATATTATGATAAATTATATTTCAACTTTAGAAGAGATACATAGTGACTTGTATTTGTTGATCACCAACAGAATACATAGGTGGCATTAAATTTTTCAATTATCCAATCGTAATTTATTTGCCAATCCTGTATCAAGTTACTTTCTTAATATTCTCTTTGATCCTGTCATATCAAGTGAATTGCTCTTCATTCTATATGTCCTGTTTTTCTCATATCCATGTTTGTGTTCTCGTATGAGCCATCCACTGAAATCTGTAATAATCACCCAGCTATAAATAATTTTCCCCTCTATGAATTCCTTGAAAAAATGAATCATATTTAAATTATCTATTTGTGTCTAAAGGATTTTGAATAGTGCGTGACATACAGAGGATGCATGATACATGGTTGTTGAATGATTTGACAGAGACTCTGTTCACCCAACTATTATGTTCCAAGATTACTACACCTAAGATATATTATAGGCATATCCATACACTTTATCTTGAGTATTTCTTACAGTCGAGCCATGAGGAAGGTAAATCCATCTCTGGAAGTTTTACCTAACTTGGATTTATGCCAAGTAATTCAAAGATCAAGTGTGTTCTTTTCACTAAACCCGGTCATGACTCCCTCTACTTCTGACTTTCACTGTTTCATAAGAGAACGAACGATTTAGCTAGAACACATCAGTTATGTGTTCTTAGTGACTTTTGAAGCTAATATAAACAGAGACGGTCTTCTCATCTCTGCTTTATTTTAAAAAGTCATGAGTTGAAAAGACTTTTTCTTATGTTTAAGAGAACATTTGCTCTCTTGACTATGTGATAGGAATTTGCTTAGGACTTGAGAGTATTAATCCTCAGACTGTTGCAATGTAGTAGTGTTTTTAGTGGTATTATCTTCCAGGCGAAATAAACCTGGAAATCAGTTGCACACATTCACACAGCTAATCCAGCAAAGATAAGATTCAGATCTAAGTATTTCTAACAACATCTGCTCCACTTAGTTAAATTGAGTAAGATTGGCTTTTATGGATCAATTATTTTAATAAGCAAATCGTGAGTTCCTGAAAAAGGAGAAAGTTTATCTCACAACAAGAAGAAAGTGTAGGGTAGAAGATTTTATAAAACTGTCCAAAATTAATCTGAAAAGCAATTAAAGCAATAATAAATTACAATCACTCAGTTAAAAATTGACAAAATATTAAAAAACAAAAAGCAATATTATATAAACAGTGGGTCAAAAATAACCTAGAATATTATATACCTACAGAGGGGAGTGTGATTGATGTTATCTACTGACATAGAGGGAAGCACATAATGCATTGTTAAAAGAGAAAAGTGTAACTTAGTATATATGTACATATACAAGTTCAGACAATTAAGTTCATGAACTCATCCTAGAAAAGATGCTACATACCTCATTGCTGAATATCAGTAAGGTCACCTTCGAAGTGCTCCCCTTGGGAAGCTACACACCTATGCCAGCATATAGTCACCCTTCAAAGCAATTTTGGAACTCTTTTTCTGAAATGGCCATCAGCGATGTCATTGTATTACCCTTGATGTCTTGAATGTCATAAAAATGTCTTCCTATTAATATTTCATTTATCTTCAGGTAAAGAAAGAAATCATTGGGGACCAGATCAGGTGAGTAGAGAGGGTGTTCCAATCCAGTTATTTGTTTACTGGCTAAAAACTCCTTCAGATATTGCTGTGTGAGCTGGTACATTGTCATGATGCAAGAGCCATGAATTATAGGCAAAAAATTCAAGTCGTTTTCATCTAACTTTTTCATGCAGCCTTTTCAGCACTTCCAAGTAGTAAACTTGGTTAACTGTTTGTCCATTTGGTACAAATTCATAATGAATAATCCCTCTGATATCAAAAAAGTTTAGCAACATCGTTTCAACTCTTGATTTGGACTAATGGAACTTTTGTGGTCGCGAAGAATTGGCTGACTTCCATTGTGCACTTTGACGCTTTGTTTCAGGGTCATATTGGTACATACATGTTTCATCACCAGTGATAACATGGCTAAAACATCGTCTTGCCTCTTCAAAAGGTCTTGGCAAACTTCAACTCTCCTTTGCTTTTGTTCATCAGTGAGTTCCTTCAGGACCATTTTTGCACACACCTTTCTCATGCCAAGATTTTCAGTTAAAATTTTTCTTACTGTTTCTCTATTGATGCTTACTAGGTCTGCTATGCTTCTCACAGTCAGCCGATGATTTTGATGCACAATTTGATGTACTTTTGTAATGTTTTCATCAGTTCTGCTCATAACTGGCCACTCTGACCTCTCTTCCTCTGTGATGCAGTTTCTCCCCTCAGAAAAATGTTTACTCCATTTATCCACTGCCATTTTCTTCATGGCATTATCACCATAAACTTGGACTAACATGTCCCTGATTTCACTTCCACTCTTGCAAGTTTAACAGGAAATTTCATGCTTGTTTGTTGCTCTATTTCAAGCTCTGACATTCTCAGGATGGCACACAAAAACACGCAACAACATTAATGAACACTACTTGGCAAGACACCACCACACATTGACATGAACACAACTGTGAGACACTGATATACCAAGGTTATGAAACCTTACCGAGCTGTTTGTTTGTACAGTGCTGCCAGTGTAAGCACATGGTGACAAGTTCTCAAACTTAATTGTCAGACCTCTAACCTATAGTGGAATAAAATAAGTACAACCCAAAAAACCCTATAATATGCATATACATTTCTATCTACATGGAGGATATTGTGAAAGATACAATCTTATCAACATTGCTTTCTTCAGGCAAACATTGGTGAAAAGAGGGAGGGAGAGGTGGTGATGATTTTTAGTAGAATTTAATAAAAGAAAAATTAAAAATGGCCAGGAGTGTGAAAAATCTTCAGAAAAAAATTGTTTCTTTTTCATGCACCTTGTCAATTTCTTGCTGCATGTCTTTTTTTTTTTTTTTTTTAATTTCAAGTGACTTTATTTATTTGTATTGTTCATTTTCATCCCTCTACCCTCTTCCCCTTTGGCAACCACCAGCTTGTTCTCTATATCGATGGGTCTCTTTCTGTTTTGTTCATTCATTCATTCATTCATTCATTATTTTTTTTTTTTAGATTCCACAAATAAGATATGGTATTGTTTGACTTAATTCACCAAGCATAATACTCTCTAGGTCCATCCATGTCATCACAAATGACAGGATTTTATTCTTTTTCATTGCTTAATAGAATTCCATTATATATACGTACCACATCATGTTTATCCAATGACCTCTAGATGGACACTTAGGTTGCTTGTAGATCTTGCCTATTATAAATAATGTTGCAATGAATATAGGATGCATATGCCATTTTGAATTAGTGTTTTGGGTTTTTTCAGATAAATACCTAAAGGTGGAACTGCTGGGTCACATGGTATTTCTATTTTTAGTATCTTGAGAAATCTTCATACTGTTTTCCACAGAAGCTGTACTAATTTACCTTTACATCAACAGTGTATGAGGGTTCCCTTTTCTCTACATGCTTGTGAGCAATTGTTACTTGTCGATTTTTTGAGAACCATCATTCTGACAGTTTTGAGGTGATGTGATTTTAATATGCATTTCCCTGTTGATTAGTGATGTTGAATAGCTTTTCATTTGTCTGTTGGCCATCTGTGTATGTCCTCTTTGAAGAAATGTCTATTCAGTTCCTCTGCCCATTTTTCAATTGGATTGTTTATTTGTTTTGGTTTTAAATTGTATGAGTTGTTTATGCATTTTGTTTATGCATTAAATTATGCATACATTTATTTACCTTATCAGATATATCACTGGTAAATAAATTTTCCCTTTCTGTAGGTTGTCTTTGCATTTTGTTTATCATTTCCTCCACTGTGCAAAAACTTTTTAGTGTGATGTAGTCCCATTTTATTTTTTCTTTTGTTGCCCTTGCCTGAGGAGACATATCAGAAAGGTATTGCTAGGGTGATGGCAAAGAGTCTACTGCCTGTTTTCTTCTAGGAGTTTTATGGTTTCAGCTCTTACACTTAAGTCTTTAAACCATTTTGAGTTTAATTTACTAATAAATACATTCAGTAAAACTGAAGGATACAGAATCAATATACAAAAATATGGTGTACTTCTATACATCAATAATAAACAATTCAAAGAAGAAATTAAGAAAACAATTCAATTTACAATTGCACCAAGAAGCATAAAATAGCTAGGGATAAATTTAACCAAAGAGGAGAAAGACTTGTATTCTGAAAACTATAGGACACTGGAGAAAGAAATTAACGAAGATACAAAAAGAATGAGAGGATACACCTTGCTCAAGGATTGGAATGACTAATTTTGTTAAAAAGTCCTATTACCTAAAGCAATATACAGATTCAATATAATCCCTGTCAAAATACCAATGACATTCTTCTCAGAATTAGAACAAGTAATTCTAAAATTTCTATGGAACCACAAAATACCAAAGAAATCTTGAGATATAACAAAGTGGGAGGTACCATGCTCCTTGATATCAAACTATACTACATGGATACAATAATAAAAACAGTATGGTACTGACATAGAGACAGATTAAATAGACTAGAGAGCCCAGAAATAAATCCTCACTTATATGGTCAATGAATCTTTGAAAAAGGAGGCAAAGGTATAAAATGGGGTAAAAAATAATCTCTTCAACAAGTGGTATTGGAAACACTGGACAGATACATGCAAAAAATGAAATTGGATGACTTTCTTACAACATATACAGAAAAACAGTTTTAATCAAAAACACTTAAGAACAGTGGTTATACAAATAAATTCAGTAATGATGCCCACCATGTAAAATTTCTTGCATTTCAAAATAGATATAACAGATGAGATAATAAACTAGGTCTGTGTCAAGAAAGTCTTATCTATATGAAATGTTAAGCATTTGAATATATGTCAAGATATTTACAGGCCTTAAAGATATCTGAAGTTCTAAGCTAATGTTTCTATGCTTTTTGTTGAAATTTGAAAATGTATTTAAAATTAAAAAATGGAGAACAAATGAAAATTTAAAAATTCAGTAGATCATTAAAACATTCTTCAAGCACTTGAAGAAATTTTCATTTGGAAATTGAAGTATATGTTCTGTAATATGTCAAAAAGTAGACTTTGAGCCAATTGGCAAAAGCAATAAAAGTTCTTCTTTGAGCCATTCAAAAGTTTAAGTTTCTCTTCAACTTAAAGGAAAACTCTCACTTTGAAGATGTGAGGTTTTCAAGCTGAGGTTTGGTAAACATTAATGGATGTATTGTATGGAATATTCAAGCACCAAAGAGGTATACAAATTAAGTATACGTTTATGTCCCTTCCAAATCTAAGATGGTATAATTCCTTGATTATAAGGATCAAGTAGGAACTGGGGAACTGTTTTGAGAAGACCCCACCCCAAGAAACAACAATATGGGAATGGAAATAAAATTATCCTAAAAATGTAATTGGAAGGAAAATGACAAAAGACAGCACAGCATGTTTTGTGTGTGTGTGTGTGTGTGTGTGTGTGTGTGTGTGTGTGTGAGAGAGAGAGAGAGAGAGAGAGAGAGAGAGAGAGAGAGAGTTTATGTTTCACCATACAGAGGGACAATTTGAGTTTCATTAATGTATATGGTAAATTTTAAACAGAAGCAACAAGTAGAAGGGAAATTTAATTTTCCCTGTGGAACTTACATTCTGCTAAAAACAACATTTGATAAAATTTTGACTTGACTGCTTGACAATTTCAGCTCTCACTAGGATGGAGGATCAAAAAGGGAAACTTAAGTTGGACTTCTTGTCAACAAGGAAGAACTATCTGATGAGTTAGATGTAAGGGGAAAGTTGTATAAAAAGTTACCTTGTTCATTTTAAGTTCACAATAGGCAAGTTGGACAATTTCTCCAGTCTCATAGAAAGCAAATTTCAAAAAAATAATTTTCATTGATATGGGTGTGATGATTTATCCAGAAATTCTAAAAGAAAAGTCAGCCCTAAAAGTCAGAATCTCATTTAAATATTCTAAAGAAAATAAAATTGATAGCATTTCAAAACACATGAGAAATATAATAATTTTGATTTTATCCTCAAAATTAATTTATATAATTGTAGTGACTCTACAAATGTTCTGCAATTCTACTTGTTTACTGAATTAAACTTTTAAGAAAACAGGCTCTGATAAGAACTAGAGTTACAAAAATGGTATGACATAGAACCTGCCAACAAAGATCTCACAAAATTGAGATGGATACTTATAAAGCATCAAAATTAAAATACAGTAGGGTGGCCAGATGGCTCAGTTGGTTAGAGCATGAGCTCTCAACAGCAAGGTTGCCGGTTCAATTCCCATGTGGGATGGTAGGCAGCGCCCCCTGCAACTAAAGATTGAAACGGCAACTGGACTTGGAGCTGAGCTGCTCCCTACACAACTAGATTGAAGGATAATGACTTGGAGCTGATGGTTCCTGGAGAAAAACACTGTATCCCAATATTCCCCGATTCAAAAAAATACAGTATGAAAACAGCATTAATAAAATAATGCATGAGATATAACAACAACAAAAAAACAAATGTTTCAGATTGACTTTGCAGGATTAGCAGATGTTCATTAGGAGATGAGGGGAAAGGAATTTCTTGCAGAGGGAAAAATATAGATAGCATATTATTTCAGAAAACTATAAACAAGTTGATCAGACTGGACCAACGACAGGGACATGTTAAAAAGTATAGTTACATATTTAGACTGATTATGGAAAACCATGCATACCAGTCTAGAAATCAGGACACATCTTATAAGCTTTGGGAATATTACGCTTATGTAAGCAGTGCAGTGGCTGGCGTAGTAATTAAGACTGAAGGCATACTGAGCAATTAACAATAATCAGGCTTAAAATAAGGTAATGGCAGTGGCTTTGAATAAGAGAGACAGGAGAACTATTTTAGATAGATGTGCATTACAGGCTTTCTGTAGTTACTGCCAGAATCAATAGCTTATTTTAGGGGCATAAATTTCTCAAGGTTTTTCCATTTTTTCTCTTAAAATGAAATATGGAAGCAGTTGCATATAAATATAGACTAATAAATTCCCTTTATTTTGTTTCATCAAAGAAGCAAGACCAATTCCCGCCTTAGAAAATGATATAAAATGGAATAATATGTTTCTCCTTTGTTGATGGAAAACAGTACAGTTGCTAACAAAGTGATACCCTCAATCATCTGAAATAAAACCTTTTAGATCCAGGTTTCATATATGACTCATTCTTCCTTTGCTCTTGAGTGAATTTTCACGATGATATAAATTAATTAATGTATATCTCACCAAAATATGCTAGTATTTAGAAGAAAATGTGGAAGTCAAATTTAAAAATATGATTATGGATACCTGCAGCTATTTTCTTCCTTCAATTGATAGTCTTAAAAATCTATGTGATATCTACATGGCACTACTCTTGATGCTAGAAACATAATGTGAATAAAACCGATCAAACTCTAGCCTGTGTGGAGGTTTTTCCTACTGAAAGGAGACAGAAAAAACCATAGTCAAAAACTTTATCACGTTGGATACGGATGAAAAGAACTAAAACCTGAAAGTAGAATAGCATGCACAGGATTGGGACTTGGGATTGTAAAGACAGTGGACATGGAAAATCTTACAGAGAAGGTGGCATCTGAGTACATGCCTAAGAGAGGTACTGAAGTAAGTCGTATTAACATTTGGGAATGGAATGCTCTGGTTAGAAGAATCAACACGTACAACACACCTGAGACAAGATCATTCCTGGAGAGTCTGAGGAATAAGCAGGGGATAGTGTGGTTAAAGCAAAGTGTGCAGGAGGGAGATTGGTGGGGGATTAGATAAAAGATATTGGTGGATCTGTTCATGTTAAGATCTATAGGTAATTATAAGGACTGTGCCTTCTCTTTTGAGTAAAACATGAAGCCCTTGTAAGGTTTGGATGATTGCCATGATCAGATTTGCATAAATAGAGAATAAACTGCTGGGTACCAGGTGACAAGTTGGAAAGTCATAGCTATTATTCAGGTTGAAGAAGGTATTGACTTGTACTCAATTAGGAGCTGGGAAGGAGCTAGGAAAATTGCATTCCCTAAACTAATGTCTTTAAAAATGAGAAGGTCTATTCGTTGGGTGATCACAAATATGGAATTATTTGAACATTCCTCCCCCTAATTGCCCAAAATGGTACCAAGATCAGACACTTTCGTGGTCCTCTTATTTAACTATGAGTGAATATGATTTTGAGATGGACATTGGTCCATGCCAAATGATACAGCTGCACTTCATAAACATCATGGGATTAATTGCACCCCAGACAACATCTTTGCTGGAAAGGTGTGCACTGAGATGACCTCACCTCATGTGCATAGCTAAGTTCTGCTATGTGGTTAAACGCTGACTATAACCATTAAAAATTGGGTTTGTTCCTTAGGTTCCATCTCCACAAGGTTGTCCATCAGAATTGGGGAGTTATTTCCCATAGGTTTCTTTTCTCCATTAGATAAGTCTGGCCTAATTCTTGTTAGCTCAATTATTTTTATCTTGAGGACAATTTTGTTTACTAGGAAATGAAACATCTGTGTCACAAGGTGCACAATAATGAGGATACCTTCACTTCATAAACAAGTTTGAAATTTATCCTCTATTCTTCATCTCACAAATTATGATAACCAACATGAGGGCATTTCAGGAAATTCCAAAAAATTGCTCCATGTAACCCAGCTTAATTAGAGTTTAATGTTAATTTATCTGCTTTCTTATAATCACACAGACTCAAAATTATTTTGTAGATTTACTTTGTCCCAAATGGAAGTATCTATTCCTACTATCACTCATGCTTCCATCGCTTTGCCAAATTTGAGGTAGGTATTCTATTTAATTTCTGGTCATCACCCATCTCAACACTAGCCTGCAGAAATCTTTGAAAGCATCCTTATATCCCAACATCAATATGTCCCAAGCCCATTTTCTTTCATTTGCTCTTGCTGCTTTCCGAGAAGCCCTGGACACTAACTAATACTACATTTCTATTAGACTACATTGCACTATTAATAAATGTGGTAAAACTTGATTCAAGTTTATTTTATTTCAGGATTCATGTATGTATATTAAATTTCAACCTAGTATTCCTAAACTGTTTTTTCTTTCTGACTCTAATGTTAGACATTCTCAATCAATTTGTATTTACTTTCTTATGAGAACTCTCTGTGTTTTCTTTTGTTTCATACACAGTTTTATCTGTGTATATACTTCATGATAGCTAAATATTGTCAAACAAACTGTGCTTTGAATTGCAGTGGTGCCCAAAGTTTTAGAATGATCAACACTTAAATGACATACTATGTCTGCATGTACTACACAACTATGAAATTCATTCCACATCTGTTTCTTTCTTTGTGTGATTAAAAAAATACTTTTGTGGCCTCTAAAACATTATTTCCTTGTAAATGAATATTAATGAAAAATGGAAAACATATTCCTAAGTAGAGAGAATAGTATAATGAAGTATCATGTATTCATTACTTAGCTTTAATAAGCATCAACATTTAGTCAGTTTGGTTTTATCTATAAGCCTACTTCCTCCCCACATTCCTCTTTATTATTTTCAATATATCTTCTATCACATTATTTTATTAATACACATTTTAGTATATAGCTATTAAAATAGTTTTTAAACCCAAGGACAACAAATTATACCTAAAAAAAAAATTCTTTATACGATGATCAGTGTTCAAATGTCCTGTTTTCTCCTTCATTATCACAAGAGTTGACTTGTCAAAATAGATTCCTAGCAATCATAGATTTCATTCAATGCCAAACTTTAATAATTCAAGTGATACAAGTAAAAAGAGACAAAGAGATAGCATTCCTCTTTCTTGAGGAATTTCCTTCCCAATTGCCCCCTCCCCTTCAACACACACATTTGAGTTCAGGATTACAAGATTATAGATTGCACAAACCATGTGTACAATCAGTATAAGCAGAGAGAGAAAGGTGTCTAGGTTGGTAGCTTCTTAAATATTACCCAGGGGTTATTGGTTAATTACCCAAAGCGATTACATGACTAGCTTCACCTCTCTGGTCAGCTATTTCCATAAATTATATATATATTTCAAAAAGTCCATATATATCTAGGCAGACTAGTTATATCCTAGAAGTAGGGCATTCTGGTAAAGGCCAACATTTCCCAAAGAGACAAATGTGAATTAGTTACAGGCTTCTGTTAATTATTTTTGTTCTGTTCATATATGCCTTTAGAGATGTTTCCAAATAAAATTCCAATTATTGCAATTGGTGGATTATTTCCTTAAGTCATATAAAATTTTTTGATTCTCTTCCTTTTTACTAATTGTTCTCTCCTTGCAGTTGTAGGGGAGCAGGATTTTGCTACCCCAAAATATGTCTCCCTTGAAGATGTGTTCTTTTTTTAAAAAAATGATGATACTCCTATTCTGTGCAGGAAACCATACTATGGGCATGAGGATTATTTCAGGCTGATTGTTTTTAAGAACAAAAGGGCTCAGAAAGAACTTTATTTTTAAGTTAAAGCTTATTGAGTTGGCAATTGTTAGTAAAGTTACATAGATTTAAGGTGTACAATTCTTTAATACATCATCTGTATATCACATTGTGTGTTCACCACCCATAGTCAGTTCTCTTTCCATCACCACATGTTTGAATCATTTTATTTCTTCAAAAATGCCATTAGGATTTTAATAGGGATTGCATTAAATCTGTATGTTGCTTTGGGTAATAGGACCACTTAATTATGTTGATTCTTCCAATCCATGAACACAGAATATCTTTGCATTTCTTTGTGTCTTTTTAAATTTCTTTTAATAATGTATTTTAGTTTTCAGTGTATAGGTCCTTCACATTCTTTGTTCAGTTTATTCCTAGGTATTTTATTATTTATGTTGCAATTGCGAAAGGAATTACTATTTCTTTTTTGTGTCCCTGAAATTTCATTGTTAGTATGTAAGAAGGCAATGGATTTTTGCCCATTGATTTTGTATCCTGCAACTTTACTAAATTTGTTTATTGTTTCTAATACTTTTTGTAGTGACGGCTTTAGGGTTTTCTATATAAAGAATCATGTCATCTGCAAAAGTTGACAGATTTTCTTCTTTATTCTTAATTTGGATGCCTTTTATTTCTTTTCCTTGCCTAACATTTGTTTATCCATCTCCATGTGAATTGCTTTTCTTTGCTTTGAAGTCCTTTTTACCTGACCTTTCTCCTTAGTTCAGAATGGCATATAAGCCTCAATAGCCTGACACTATGTGAATGTCATATGCTTTTGTAGCCTCTACTCATACAAAATTAAATTTGATGTTTTCTGTTCATCTGTCTCTTGTCAGTTTAGTTGTTAGACAAACTGAAAGAACCGACATGAGTAAGGATAAATATTTCCTGCCCGTCACAATATATTTGTTGAAGGTTACATATAGGTTACATATCTTATATGGCTTTATAGTCTGGATTATTTTAGTGCATTTGTTTGTTGTATTTTAACATGTTCCTTTGTTTTTTATTTTTATCATGTTGTATGATTGTTGTATTTCCTGTAAATTGATAGTGTCATCAAATGGCTTGATTAATTTTAGGTTTATTTGTTAATTAATTAATTAATTGGAAATACACTTTATATAGATTTTGCATAGGTATTTTGTACTTCCATCAGAAGCATTATTACTAGTCATTAATGATCATTACTAGATGCATTGACTTATAAGAACATGCAAAATCATGACTTCATATTATTATTCTTTCTTCTTTTATTAAATATAATATTTTAATAAGAAGAACTCCATCTTTATCTAATATATGGTTACTTAGAGATAAATGTAGGAAAGGCAGAATAAAACACTAGACTATTTTGCTTCAATTGTCTCTTCAAAATAATGAGCTGGTATATGAAGCATTTTCTGAATGTAGTCCTTCAGGATTTTATTTATTTATTGTCATTTAACATTTGTTTTGTGTAGTTTGAGTATTATTATGAACTCAGTGAATTTAAAATATTTGATGTGTTCCTATCTACTGCTGTGATTTTTCCCGGTGATGCTCAATTTCCCTCAACCTGACCAGTGGGAGCCTTTTTAAGTTGACTTAAAGAGTTCTTCAGACTTGATGTAAAGATTCTTTACTTTCTGGTGCAGTAATATCTTCCAGGATCATCTTAGACGATTCTTGCCAGAGACGTGGAAGTTAATTTACACCAAGAAGCCTTAGTTCCTTTAACTGGGAAATGTTTGTTGTTAAATGTAATGTGGACAAGAGGGTGACTATTCTTACTGTTTTGGTCATTTTTTCTAAGCCTTTTTATTATCAGAAGTAGGAAGTGTGTTTTTGTGTGTACACATGTTCTTAATGACTTAAACATTAAAACTCATTTTCTTTATCCCAAAATGCACGCACAATATTTCAGAATACAAACATTATTAGCAGCAATGTGAATAGTGAAAGCAATTTATAAAGTTATTTTTGTCCTTAGGGCATATCCCACTAAAATTGCAGAAATTACTACATCTTACATTTGCTTGAAATAATTCCTTCCTGTGTGATCATTCCGCATTTCAAAAGATAAGTCTATTTTATTTAGCTTTTGATTTTTTAGAAATTTCTTTTTAAAAAATCTCACTTTGTTTTAGATTCATGTAAATATAGAATGTATATGGTTCTAAATTAAACTCTTCCAACAAGGTATATGTATTTTTTCCAAACCATAATTTTAATTATCTAATTTCATTCAAATTTCCCAATGAGAAAAGTGAAAGTTCACATACCCAGGACAAAATGCTTGTATAGAATCTCTATCAGTCATACGAACTGATATACTAACATTTGATTTCTGATTCCATCTATTTTGTGAAAAATGATCACTTCTCTGTCCCAATTAGTTGTAGTCTTGCCAAATCAAATATGTGATTGCATTTGAGTTTCAGTTTGGAAAAAAGTGCTCAATTTAAGAGACTATTTTCTGAGTTGAAAATAGTGCTACAAAAGTAATCTAGGCAAAGTTCAGCCAATTTTTCGACTGCATGTCAAGGAAAACTGGACACAGGCTCTACTAGCTCTATCCTGGTCTCTAGTGTCCCCAGGAGGGCAGCTGACAGTCCTGTGCAGCAAAATGAGTTAATCTTCAGCTGTATATTTTGGGCATTCAGACCGGTCTTTGGTTCTTACCCTGACTTGAGCAAACTTAAAACACTTCTATGGCTCCATCTTTAGTAATGGGTGCAGTCCTGACAGGCTAGTAACTCATCAGAAATGATGGAATGTTTAAAAACAAAATTACAAAGTATGCATATGAGCTACATTCACCAGAGCAAATACAATGACAGTCAGAAACAGAACACTGAAAAACTAAAATAAGACTATTTTCCCAGCTGTTTGCTTACGTTTAAGACACTTTAAATGAAACTATCAATGTAATTCCATTTCGGGCCGATAACTTCCCATCAACAAATGTTCATCAGTCTCCTATATGGGGTTTATACACTGGGGTGCTGTGAAGAGTACAAAAACACTCTGAAATTATAATCTCATGCATAAGAAACATGTGCAAAAAATTAACCTTCATACAATACAGAATATGAAAAGTCATATGAAATGGGAGAAAAAGTGTTATGGAAGCATAGATGAGAATACAAATATTGGTTGCTAGAATAAGGAAAGGTTTAATAGAGAAGTAAACATGGGAGCTATGCTTGAAGGTAGTTAGGATTTCAGGGTAGATATGGGAATATGTCAGGTAGGACAGGCAATGATGTAAGCAAATCCATCAGCATGGAAACATACAGACCATGCTCAGAAATGGCAAGTAATCTCTTGGTTGGAACATTGGGTCAGATAGTGTGTGCAAGGGCTCATGAAATCAAACAGAAGGAGTCAGGCACATTCACATCTCAGTTTTCCTCAAGGACCACGATACTCCCTTAGGAGTGTTGGCGCATAAATATTTGAAGTTCCCTGGGGTCTTGTGAAAAGAAAGCCAGAAAAGTGACATCCAGTCTTGACTTACATGCCAACTCGTTCAATTCCCTCTCGTCCACAGTTGTTTTCATCCGTAAAGTGAGAATAATTACAATACTTGTCTAATCTACCTTCAGTGGGGTAGCTATGAGGCTAAAGAGACTAAGTACAAAATGATTCTGTTGAAAATGGCCTGAGCAAAGGTATATGACCAGTATACTCTTGAACTAAGAATATTACCAAGCACCAAAATCCTTTCCTAAAGGATGGGAAAGAAAATTGGGAGCACCAGAATACACACACACACACACACACACACACACACACACACACACAGAATTGCTCAAATAATCTGAACAAGCTGTTCCAAAAGGAAAAAAAAAAACACCCAAAGAGCAGGTCACTTTGCATCATCCTATTATTTTCAGAAAATTAAAATAAAGTAAAAGTGAGAGATGCAACAGCAGTTTTTCCATGTGCTAAGTAAGCTAGCTGCTACTACCTTAACAGTATGCTGTTGTTCAAATAACTGTAATAGAATCCTGAAGTCCATCAGAAACATTACAACTCAACAAGGCATATTTTTAAAAAAGATCTACCCAGCTGGAGAGTTCTTTATTATTTGGATGTACTATGGTTTGTAAAGCTCCTAATTTGGGCTTTTCTAAATTAATCAATGTATTCATAATTATTCAATATTCAGTAAAGTCAGGATACTAGTAGTGTTTTTTCCCCCCACAGTTTAGCAGTCTACCTTCCATTGATTTATATCTTATTCATAAATACTGAATAAAAATACTCATCTGTCCATAAAGACTCATTGGAATAAAGATTACTGGCAATTCTTTTTCTCATACTAGACCAGATTACCCTCTTTTCAACTGTTGCAGAAGCTCATGAATTTTCGCAGTTAAGAAAACAAAGCCACCTAAGTGTAAATAAACATAAGCATATTTGTCTTGAGTTTTTTCTTAATTTATATATTCTTCATTTTCTTATGTTCTGTGTTTAAACAGATTGGTACATTATAAAGATGCTATTCATTTAATTATGCTTTATTCTTTTAAATAATTATAATGCCAAGAAAATTCTACACTTGATTGTTTAGTTGAAACCAAGAAATCGCTTCTTCTTTGGGCATTCATTATCTCATCCATCATTAGAAAATTCCGTGATGCTAAAATAGACATTTATGTTTGTTTACCTCTTTAGCCATGACTCATTCTCAAAATAACTTTCACCTATCTTCCTCAAGATTTAATAATACTACTTAGCACTGTATAAAAATATTACGTACAAAACAAGTTTTAGTGCATTTTCTATTGTGAAAATAGGTCTCACTCACAATTCTGGAATACTTATTAATGGATTCAGTTAGTAACCTTTTTGTTTTTTCCCTACGAATAATTTTGGATTACCTGTGATGCATTAATGCAGCATAAATATTTTGTGTATTTGAAATATTTTTGAAGTAAAACACATACACGGAACATGTACACATCATACAGTTTGATTATTTCAAAGTGAATATACTCATGTAAATACAATCGAGGTCAATAAATAACAGTACTGTCATGCTCTCTCTTTCCTCCTTGAAGTTTACCTCAGATTTAACACTATAAAGTAAGTTTTTCTGTTTTTGAACATTTTATACCTTGCTTCATAAATATGAATTTTTATGGCTTTTATTCAAAATTATGTTTATGAAAGTCTTTCATGTAGTTCTTTTTACTTATGGTTTGTTCTTTTTTTCTCTATATTTTATAATTCCATTTCATGAATTGCTTTTTGAAAAATCTATTGTACTGTTGATGGACAGTCAGGTTGTTTCCAGTTAGACGTATTATGAACAGTGCTGTTGCAAATACACTCATATTTACCTTTTGGTACGTATGTTCATTCATTTCTGATAGACACAAGCCAAGGAGTAGAATTGCTGGATGTGTTCAGTTTCAGTAGATAATGCCAAGCATGCTTCAAAATAAGTTGTAACAATTATACTCTCATTAACAATGTATGAGAGCTCCACTTTTCTTAATATTATGTCAACCCTTAGTATTGTCTTTTTTCTTTATTTTCCCATTTTTTTATTATAGGCTTTCTGGAAGGTTTTTAGTGGTATCGATATGTGTATTTAATTTTTATTTCCCTGGCCTATTTAAAAAAAAATTATACATATAGTAACCATGCTGATACTTTTGTTGTGAAGTTCCTGCTTCTTTCTTTCATATATTATTGTATTTTCATCTAATTAATTTTAAGATGTGCTTTACTTTTTAAAAGTGAGTTCGTTTTTAGATTTTTGTTAAGGAGTAGTTTTATTTTCATACTCTTGATAGAACTGCTGTCTTTGTGAAAAAAATGTATTTTTAATATAGCACATATTTTCCTTTATTTTATGTTATCTGTGCTCTCTTAAAACATATTTATGTTTACACTACTTAAAGTATTGTTATACTATATAATTTTCTGGAAACTTTGTTTTACCTTTCCTATTTATATCTTCAATCCATCTGGGATTGATCTGTATGTATGATGTGAAGTATGAGTCAAGTTCTATATTTTTCCATATCAATATTCAATTAACCCAGCACCATTTATTGAAAAGTCTATTAATTTCTTCATTGGATTATAAGGCCACCTTTGTACTAAATCAAATATTTATTCTCAACTTTATATTTTTTGCATTGTTCTATTTGTTTATTCTTGTGTCAATACCATACTATTTTTTTTTTTTAAGGAGGGTGCAGCTCACAGTGGTCCATGTGGGAATCGAACTGGCAACCTTGGTACTAACAAGACCATGTTCTAACCAACTGAGGTAACTGGCCACCCCCAGTGCCATACTATTTTAATTATTGTGGTTTTATACTGAATTTTGGTATCTAGTATAAAATGTCTTCCCCTGCTTGTTGAGGACAAGGATCATTTACTTTTGCTTTTGCCAGGTAGCTTGGGAACAGTATTGATTCACTTTCATCTTAACTCAATCTAGAGACGATGTAATTCAGAGTTGAGCTTTATCCGCAATATCTAAGGGTTTTCACAATCATTCTCCTATGTTAAGAGGTCCTGAAATTAAATTTGAGTCTTCTTGCCCCTTGAGTTTATCTGAAATGTATCTCAACTTCTCAGCCTTACTACCACTTCTCAAATAATCATCAGCTCTCAGGATAAAACAATGTAAATGCCTAAAAGACATCTCTACCCATGGGATAAATGGGTGTAAATTGTATAGGGTCTCATTTTAACAGTATTACTGCTGTTTTCAATATACTGATGTGCTGCAAGAGTGTATGTAGTGACAGTAGTTGGAAGATTGTCACAATTACCTACGTACACTATAATGGTATGGGCAATGGTAGAAATAGAGGTACTGAAAAGTGTTCATAGTTATTATGGATTTGAAGATATTGCTGCCAGACATTACTGAGAGATTGAGCGAAGAATTGAAGAGGATTAAATGATTCTGAGGGTCTGGGCTGAGCACACAACCAAAATTGGGCAGACAGTGGGAAAAACAGATGTGGTGGGACTGGGGCTAGGAATCAAGATCTCTATTTTAGACATGTGAAGTTTGAAGATTTTATGAAACTCCCAATTGGAAATGTTGAAGGGGCAGCTAAACATAACAGTCTTCATTCTGGGAAGTAATTTAAGCTAGATATTTAAATTTGAGAGTGGTCATATTTATAGTGCTATAGCTTATGATATTGACAAGGGAGTGAGGTTGGACTGAAAAAAGAGATGTCTAAGGAATGAGTCCTGAACATTCCATAAGGAGAATGGGGAGATGAGAAATAATTTGGGAAAGAAGATTTAAAAGGAATACCCAGTGAGGTAGGAGGAAAATCAGATGTGCATGGTACCTTGACATAAAAAGGAAGTTGTTTTTTTAAGGAGGAATTGTTGAGTTTTCTTAAACACTGTGGACAGGTCCAGTAAAATGAAACCTAAAAACTGCCCATTAGCTAGTAAATGTAGAGGTGGCTGGAGACATTGATTAGAAGAGTCATGGTTGGGAAAGGGGGGGGCACACCTGATTTATTGGGCTCAAAAGAGAATGAAAGAAGAATTGGAAACATGAGTATAAGCAAATGTTTCTGAATTATTTTGTCTTTTTCTTTTTTTTTTTTATGCCTGCTTCCTATGGTCTGCCAGTAGTAAGATTCAATATTTTTTAAGTCCCATTTTAACTCTCTTTGGGAAAATAAATAATCACAAAATAAACTTTATTTTAAGAAAAACAAGAAGTACAAAACACTGGAGATAATTTAATGTTCCAGTAAATGATTTATCCTTATTTCTTTAGTTTCAGTTTAAAAATGTGTCATTGGAGAGTAACTAGAAAGGCCAAAATTTGCAGATGTGGTGGCTCCCAGGTGATACAGACTGAAAAGGTTTTAAATCATTCACTGTGAATACACCCAAGAATTTCTGGGAAAAAACCAAGACAGGGCATTAGAAACTGATATATAGCCATGGCTAAAATCCAAGTCAATTGTCTCTTACATCATAAGAAAAGCTGTAAGGCAATAGTTCAGTAATGCAAAATGTGCTGTCATGTCTTGAGACAAATAGTTCTTATATGCATTGAATATGATAATGATTCATATAACAGTTGATGGTTTTTAAACTCTCACAGTTAGGTATTATATCAAAAAAGAAATATAATTATAAGTGCCCTGCAAAATATGGATATGGTGGACATATCCTTTGTTCACCTTGTGGTTGGGTTTTCAACTTACTGAAATTGTTTAATGACTTTTACCAATAGAAAATAAATGATGGGAACAGAAATGTCTGATTATACTTTATATGTGTTTGGGAAATATAATTTTATGTAAACTTGGTTATCACTCTTGAAAATGATAATGAATTACCTTAATTAAAAAAAATGTTTGAAGCATACAGAAGCATAATGAGAAAATGTCAGTTGGCCAGTAATATTCCATTACTCTATTACTCATCATTGTATACAGTGTAATCATTTTATCACCCTGGTGTGAAAATGGTTTTGTGTTGTCTAACATTATACTGTGAGTTACCAAGGTCATCATGTTTTTAATCTTCAGTATTGGAAATAGAAGAGTTAAAGCAAGTATGACCTTGAGTATATCCTGTTGCAAACATCTCCTGACAGAATTTACTGTCAATGAGGGTTTTAGAAGTACTGACCTGAGTAGTGATTTAAAATGCTTTTACGGGGTATACTTTTATGTCTTACTATTTGTTGTAAATGAATACTCAATTTAAGGGCTGATGCTGGTGTCTGATAAGTTCAGAGCTTCTGAGATACTGCAACTGCATACGTTAGAGATCCTGCTTTACATATTTGCTAAACATTAGTAAAGCTTGGTGCAGGGTAAGAATTGTGTTGTCTGGCTATTTGGTCTTTGAGATGACACAAATGAAATGCAAGAAAATGTATTTCTGATTCTTGTTCTGTGTGTACAGTCTGCTCTCTTGGTTCAATTTCAGCCTTTATATGTTAGTTACCACTGTACTATATTTTGGCCTTTAAATCTATTTTACCCAGCTTTCCAAGATATCCATGATTTTGCATATTGTTTGGACACTGTTTATTAAATTACTAATTAATTATATCCCATTACAATTCTAACATGGTTTATAAACTAACAAATACAGCTTAACCAGTTGTCATTTAGCACTGACTGAAACACAACAAATATTTTAGATTTTATCAAAAACAAAATTAAGACATTAAACAAACAAACAAACGAAAAAACAAAAACTAGACAGTATGTTTGAGAACTATTCAGACTGGACCCCTGAGTAGACCTACTTTCTTTTAAATCATATTCAAAGACAAGATCCCTGTTTCTCCTGTCCCCATCATAGGAGCTGAATGTCCTCATCATTACAGTGCCACCATTTTCAAGCCATTCCCAGGTTTTAACGATATTACTTTCAAGTCATCTAACAACCAGTGGAGTGCAAATACATTAGAACCAAGGGATCTTTCCCTTTATTTCAGTCTAGGGACTTTATAACAGTCCCTTTAATAATATGTCATTGAAACTTAACATTCCTGTTTATATGTCCATAGTCAAATACTTCATTTTCTCATTTTAATCTTCTTAGAGTATAATCTGTTGTTCCTCATTCTATTCCTACTGTCTAAAAGAACCTGGTAGAGAGAAGATTCAATAAACAGCAATTGAATGAATAAATGAATAATAAATGAGATATTAAAATCTCTTGACAAGGGATGACACATATCCATTACCTAAATTCCAAAACTACCGTGTTAAATTTCTCTACTAGGATAGTGACTATGAGCTAGGACATATTGATCAATAGGAAAAGTTAGAAAGACATTATCCAGGCCATTTATCGCTGAAAAATGATATCTGATACCTGTCCCATATTTTTAGAACAAAACAGCGGACCCAGATTTTGCTGGATATACTGAAAACTCAAGATCTGCTGTTTAATCTTCCTTCACTATTAAGTTATGTCTGTTCAGTTTCCAAAATACTAAAAATGCAGGCTGCTCTCAACCAGATCCTCCAGAGGATTTTGAGAATTGCCTTCTCTGCCCCCTTATTTTTTATTTTTTTACATTTACTAATTACAGCAACTATTTAAATAGCCTTTTCTTCCTATAACTACCTCTCTCACCCCCCTCTACTTGCAAAAATAATAGGCCACACTTAAATTGAAATAAATTTCATAAGTAGCATCATAGCAAGTTTTTCTATCAAATTGCCTTACTGGCATATTAACTATGACTATTTCCAATGTAGTCTGACAAATTATTTTTTTCTCCTTACTTTTATGATACAGCAGTCTCATCTTGTGGTCATATAAAGGATACACTTTTAAAGAACTTTATGATTTGAGTATGAAAAGACTATCTAGTAGCAATAAGTTTTCGTTCCATATTTTCCCATTCTATTCATTGTTTCCTTCATGAATCTGAATAACACATATGCATATGAGTTAAAAGATTTCACACAAGTTATAGTCCTTGCATCAGGACCTACTACTTGCTGAAATTGTATGGCTTTGCTAAGAGCACAGAAGCAGAACAATTTTTATGACAACTAATTGACTATCACCACGATATATAAATGATTTGAGTCATTTCCCATTTCGTCAGCTCTATTGCCACCAGTTAGAATAACTTCCAGAAGCATGAAACTGCTACAACATCCAATGCATACTAATGAAGAAGGCACTAGTATAAAGACTTTTTTTGTTGTTGTTTACAGGCAAAATTAACTCTTTTTACTTATTTTATTAAGTCATAACCAATATTTTAGATATGAATAATTCTACTAGAGTAATACAAGTATTTTGGTTCTCTGTTCTCTTCTTTTTCCTTCCCTTCTTATTTCATGTGGAAAGAAAAATGGTTTTCAAAACAGAAACCTCAGCTAGGAGCTATCTAAAGTACTAGAGACTGACCTAAAAATAGTTATGCAAGATGCTTGTTCAAGAAACATGAAACTAATTTACCAAATCAATCTACTGTTAACCCATCTGTAAATGTTATCATCCTGTAAATTTAATATGTGCACAAATATTTCCACAGAATGCAGTCAGTCTTGGATTCGAAGCACATAAAAAAAATGCTCAGGAGACTATATACTTCTGATTGCAACAGAAAAACTTGAAAGGAGATTTAGACCAAAAAGAGAAAAATCTGGATATGGAAACTCTTATGGTTATTATTATTTTTATTATTATTATTATCATTGCTTCTCAGCCTTTTGGCTAAGATCAAGCGTAGTATTATTATCATCACTGCAGTTGTTACGCTCATTGATAAAGTCAGTATCAAATAACTAGTATATTTAACTTATCATTTTATTCACATGCACAAATGAAAAAAGTTTTTTTTTCATTTTAGAGTGGTAAAAAGTATTTTGAAATTATTGTCATAATTTTCTTATTTCAACATATCCCCAATCTCCCAAACTATACCCAATTTTCCTAAGAAAGAAAATTTAAAAGTATATATCTTTTTTTAAATATGAACTTAGAAAATTAATATTCCCTAATTTACAAAGAGGTTCTGGACACTGGATGTTTTAAAAAGGTGGGTTTCTTTTTTATTCAGCTTTCAAATTGTTGCATACAATTTTAAAACATTTCACTTAACTCATTATTCTTCCAAGATATGAGAGGAAAAAAAAATTCAGATTTATCCCCAGTAAGGGTTTTTATTGTAACTACCAAAAAAATGAGCCAAGGGCCGGCCCGGTGGCTCAGGTGGTTAGAGCTTCATGCTCCTAACTCCAAAGGCTGCCGGTTCGATTCCCACATGGGCCAGTGGGCTCTCAACCACAAGGTTGCCAGTTCAACTCCTAGAGTCCCGAAAGGGATGGTGGGCTCTGCCCCCTGCAACTAAGATTGAACACAGCACCTTGAGCTGAGCTGCCGCTGAGCTGCTGCTGAGCTCCTGGATGGCTCAGTTGGTTGGAGTGCGGCATCCTCTCAACCACAAGGTTGCCAATTCGACTCCCGCAAGGGATGGTGGGCTGTGCCCCCTGCAACTAGAAATGGCAATTGGACCTGGAGCTGAGCTGCGCCCTCCACAACTAAGATTGAAAGGAAAACAACTTGAAGCTGAATGGCACCCTCCACAACTAAGATTGAAAGGACAACAACTTGACTTGGAAAAAAGTCCTGGAAGTACACACTGTTCCCCAATAAAGTTCTGCTTCCCCTTCCCCAATAAAATCTTAAAAAAAAAAAAAAAAAAGAGCCAAATGCTATTTTTCATTCTAATCTTATAATAGTTGAAAACCTAGAGAGTAGAAAATGTAGTTGTTTCGTGGGAGATTAAACAACTGAGTAGATTCGTGATGTCAGAGAGCCCAACAGCCTGAGGCTAAAGCAAAGAAGTTCAGAAAACAACAAAAAATGCCAACTTCTGCGCTGATTAACAGGACTAAGGCCTGAACTGCGTTGTATCAAACAGTATTCTACAGCATGTTAAAAATAATTAGACATCATGAGCAAGTTGGATTTATTTCTGAAAGGCAAGGATACTTCAGTGTATGAAAATTGATCAATATAATACAGCCCATTAACAGAATGAAGGAAGCAAAAGAAACACATGATCATTGTAATTGATGCAAAAAAAAAAAAAAAGACAAAATTCAACACCCTTTCATGACGAAACAAACAAATAAACACTAAGAATAAAAGGAAACAACCTCAACAAATTTCATACTCAATAGTGACATATGAAAATTTTTTATTCTTAGATCCACAACAAGGCAAGGATACCTGCTTTCACCACTTCTATTCTCCCGCCCGAGAAATTAGGCAAGAAAAAGAATAAAGATACTCAAATTGGAAAAGAAGTAAAATTATCTCTGTTCTCAAATGGTATGCTCTTTTATGCAGAAAACCCTAAAGATTCCACATATAAAAAAGTTTGAATTAATAAATGAATTCAGTAAAAGAGCAAGATACAAAGTCAACCCACAAAAATCAGTTGCTTTCTTGTACAGTAGCAATGAACAATCTGAAAATAAAATTACAAAGTCAATTCCACTTACAATAGAATAAAAAAGAATTAATACTTAGTTAGACGCTAACTTAGCCAAGGAGATGAATGTCTTGTGCAAAGGAAACTGTAACACATTGCAGAAGGAAATTAAAGAAGACATAAATAAATGAAAACTCATTGCCCATCAACGGGAGAATGAATAAATCAATTCTGCTGTATTCAAAGAATGGAAAATTATACAGTGATCAAGTAGAACAAATTACAGCTACACATAATAATCTGGCTAACTCTCACACTTGTAATATTGAGTGAAAGAATTAGGACAAATTCCTCCTGTATGATTTAATGTTATATAAATATTTAATTTGTATAATTATAGAGAAAAACAAAGGAGTGACATGTAATTAGGGCCATAATTACTTTTGGGAAAAGAGATAAATTTTTAATTGAAATTTGTAAATAGTAGTCTTCTGGAATGTCAGCAAAGTTTCATGTCATGCATGGTTTCTGGTTACATGGGTACCTACTTAAAAAACAAACAAACAAACATTAAACTCTAAGTTGTTTTTCTTTATAGAAGTCTTCTATATGTGTTATTTTAAACATTAAATTAAAGAAAGAAACATTTTTAAAAAATGGAGTAAAAAACAACATTATGAAACGCTTGGAGATATAAAGAACAGATCAAAATTAAAAATATAAGAGCTTCAGAAAGAGGTAATAATAATAATAATAATGTAATAATAATGATACAAGGTAAGATTAAAGATCATTTACTCAGATTAAAGAAAGTTACAAGCCTTTCAGTAAACTACAAACCACAAAAATGACAAGTCAAGTCTCAGCTCTCACCTCATGTGTCAGCACAGAGCCCTCTTAAACAGAAAACAGAAATCAGCCCAAGAAAGTGCAGGCACTACTGGATACTGAGTGACTGAAAAAGAAGTAAGTACTGACCATAATTTACAAACATTCTCTCTGGTTATTTATAGTAATACAAGATTTGAGAAATGTTTGGTAATTGGAAGGTGAGGGTGTGAGGAGGGATATGTCTGAGATTAAATAACAGTACTAGTCAAGTAACATCTTTTAAGTTCTCCTTATAGTTTCTCACTTCCATTATTCTATCTTTGGAGAGATCAAAACCTTGGCACAGGTGTCATGGATAAGTTTTAAACAGCATTGTCTCATTGTGAAAATTTGAGTATTGTAGTTGAATATTGTTGTATTGTTACAGAATGAGCTTCTTGGTGGTTGGGGACATTTCTAGATTCTATGAGATGATATTGGGCACATAGATTTTTTAAAAAATATAATTTTGTTGAAATAGCTACATTGGTGATATGGGTTACAAAGCAGATGAAAATAAGCCAACCCAAAATATACAACTTGAGTATAAGGATTAATTTGAGCTGAAGACATTTGAGAATCAACAAATACAGGAAGAGATTTTTCTAAGCTCCCTTTATCTGCCAAAAATCATATCCTCCCCCTCCCTGCAAATGCAATTGTTATAAATCCCCTCCCTGGGAATTTTTATCAACCAGGGAAGATTGATTCTTACCATAGGGGAGGAGATAAAATATTGGTACCAGATCAAGATAGACATTGTCACAAACTATCATATCTCCCATCTATTGTCCTAAAAGCTCATTTATTTTTTCTGAAATCATTTGCTTTCCCATATGTAGCTTTTCTCCAAGTTCCTTTCCTGTATTATAAATTAATACATTTGTGTGCCTTTTCTCTTATAAAATTGTCTATTGTTAGTTTAATTCACAAGCCCCTCAGCTACCAAGACTAAGAAGATTGAGGAAAAGTTTTTCCTCTTCTACAGCTAAGGACTCTAAAAATTGGTTTAAAAAAACAAAACAAAATAAACAAACAAACAACAACTATATATATATATATATATATATATATATATATATATTATTCAGAGGGTATCAAAAATGTATACCTATTTTAAGAAAGGAAAAAAATATATAAAAAATTGCAATAATATATACTGATAACAAAAGATGAATACAAGTCACGTTTGACTTCTTCAATTACAGGAGGTGCTCAAAGTGGTTACCATCAGCATCCAGACACTTCTGATTATGGCAAACTCTGCTTGAATATACATATATATTATATATATATATATATTTTAATAATAATCTTTTATACCAGTAATTAATAAACTATTTGTATGAAAGTTTTGCGTATAACTTTTGCTTGTATTTATATTTTCTTTTCTGAGTAACTCTGAAAAAATAACTACAGATAGCATATTTTGTATAATTTTTGCTTTATGGAATAATGGTTTCCAAGTATAATCTAATTATTTCATCTTAATGATTTCAAATTTGTGTACACTCTTCACAAAATGGGAATTCTAATTATACTAATATTTATGGAAATTTAGTTTTATCAGGCTTATGCTAAGTCATTTCTTTAATTATGTTTGAGTTAACTATATTCTCAACTTCATAAATAACACACTAATTTAATGATAATCAATATTGTTTGTTCTAGATGCCTCAGAATTAACTACAAGAGGCAGTTTTGAGGAAAGGAAAGGCCACCTAGCTAAACTTCTAGTAACACTAAATATAGCAAATGCCAATGAGTTTTAGCAGTATTTTAGTCTATTTTTACTACTGAGTATTAATAACCTGAATACAACTTTGGACAATTCCAGTTGAGCTTTTCAAATTGAATTTGCCTGTGTCTGTTCTAAATTTCCAAATGTCTCTTGCTTACAGTAATTTTTCCTCCCCTTTATACTCAATCATCCTTTTAAAATTATAATTAAAGATATGAAACTCCCCCTTGAAGTTCTGTGAATAAGATTAAAAAACTTATGAGTGCACAGTTAGGTAATAAGTAGTATAATACACTGTCAAAAAATAAAAAATGTACTGCCTTTTGTAACTGTTAGATATGGGAAGTCTTGTTTTTTGCCACTTACATCATGTTGAGCAAAAATCCTAATCATTCTAAGACCACATTGTTTTCATTTCTAAATGAGCAGAGCCCCTTATTTAACGTTGGCCATGAAAAATAAATGCATTAGAAATAATAAATTTAGTCCTTATCTATTCATTCAACTCACATGTCCTAATATATTTACATGATTGTTACATCAGGTCCATAATCTCCTATTTGAAAAACACTTTAAATCTAGTTATATTTTAAAATTCAGGATTGCAGCTGGTGACACCTCCATCAGGGTCTAAAAACAGACCCAGTGTCAATCACATTAGTGTTTCTGCACAGAAACATATGACTATTTTTACTAAGTGTGCTATGGAAAGACAACAAAATTGCCTTACTTCATTTTAGGTTAAGCAGCTTTAATATTTGGGGGCTTTATGAATTTCAGAAATATGAATAAGTATGATAGCTGTTTCAAAATGGGACAGTCTTAAGAGTAAAAATGGGCACAATTAACGCTATGCCAGGGCCACATGATTGATTACTTACTGTCCCAGGTAAGCCAGGATGGATGGTCATCAAGACCGAAGATCTGTACTGACAAAGCATTGTTCTTGGCATTGTGGAAGTAATAAGGTGAATTATATGTATTTGTTTATGTAAATAACTTGCTTTCCTTTTTACTTATTTATTTATACTACACCTTGGTTCCACTAACAAAAAAATAAATGAATGGCAAGGTGATCTATAATTTTAAAGGCTGGAGTCTGAAGGCAAATCTGAGTTTGAAATACTGCTTTATCTATTGTTATTTATGTTATTAAAGCAATCTTAGTAAACTGTCTCTATCTATCTATCTATCTATCTATCTATCTATCTATCTATCTATCATCTGTTTCCATCATCTATCATTAATTGTTCCCAAGTTTCAGGATGCAGAGAGTGTCTTAGAATTGTTTAATTTAAAAATACACTGCCAGACAGAGATTCTGACTTTGCTGGTCTTGAGTGGGGCCCAAGGATTTGGAGTTTAAATTCCAAAAGTGGCTTTGATGCTAGTTGTTCCCAGACCAAATATTGAGAAAAACAACAACATAATGAATACCATGATTTGACATAGATTAACTTTATTTTGTTGGTGATATATGGGTAAATAAAGGATGCTGTAGCAAAGAGATGTAATGAGTAAAGATATTGTAGGAAAAATGCTCAAGGTATATTCCTGGAAATACAAGGATATGAATTTGTTGATGCCCAAGTTTTGTGTTGTTGCTTCTGCAAAGAAAGGTTAGCGACAAGTTGTGAAATTCGTTAAGTGCCTAGCTCTATGTCCCAATCTTCATTCAGAAGGCTCTAGAAAGACATTCACTTGGTTTAGTTTTTGGTGGGACTAGTGGTGGTAAGGAAGAAAGAAAGTAAAGAAGGAAGGAAGGAAAGAAGGAAGGGGGAGAGAAGGAGTGAGGGAGGAGGAGGGAAGAAGGAGAAAAATGTAGATAAATTATTTTTAAAACTAGGATTAATTAGGAAACAGAAAGGACAGTTAGAACATTTATCCCTAGGAAGGTCAGCTAAAAGATAATAATCTTTTTTTCTCACTTTGACTATCACTATGAAAAATAGCTTATCAATAAGCCCCATAGTAGGATACACAATAGTTCAACTCTTAGAATTTTTAGTAATGTATTCTAATCAATTGAGCCAACAAATAGCAGTTGCAACATTGCTTTTAAAATTAACTTTGGACTCTATTGACTTAAGAGTGTTCTCTTTTATATAAAGATTTCCATTCTCTAAGAGACATTACCAAATTTCAATATGCATGTCTTTCTCCTCCACACCTAGTTTTTTATTTTCGCATTACAAACCATTTAACTTGGCCCACTTGACTCATGTCTCATGACAACTTTGAGAATATTGTGAAAAGTTCACATAAGTAGAGCCATTTTAAAATAGAGCCAGAGTAGCCATTCCAGAGGAATTGCTTGCACATCTTGCTCGATGAACTACTGGAATGTTTGAACTGGGACAGACATTTAGACTGCGCCAAACCCACCTTGTCTTCCAAACAACTGTTTGGAAAGCTAATAGGAAAGCCGACATCCTGACCACAAGAACCGATGATTATAGACTCTCTTTCTGAAGACAGAGTCATTAACCAGCCATGCATAGCTAAAGAGTACTTCAGCACCAATAAGAATTTATTTCTTCTATTTATGTAATCATTCCGTTCTATTTATTGTAAAACCTCCTGCCCTCACCCTGCAATTGGGACACTATGTATATGTCTGTCTGAATTTGCGCTTCTCAAATTGCAAGTCTTAGTGCCTCTCATTTCAGTGTTTTTATTTTTAGGTTAACAATACCACGTTCAATTGATCGCTAGATTTGGTATATAAATGTTGAAGGTAATATTTTTATAGAAATGTTTTAAATTCATTCCACAACCATTAACTTTTGGCTTTTTAAAAAAATAATCCCTTTTTAAATAGTTCAATTCAGTGGGGATATTTCAATATTTTAAAATACCAGATCATTGATTAATATCATTTTTGTAGAGGTTAAAATTTCCATTTTAATGCTCTATGAAACGAAAACTTGCAATACCAGCCAATCAAAAAAAAGCTTGCCAGGGGCAAAGATTTTTTTAAAAGTCCCTGTGCTGTGATTTTTAAATTTTTTTTTTAAAACCTGGCCTCATTGTCCCTTGCTCTTTAAATTTTATTTCTCAACAGTGCTTTGAGGCAGAGCTTTTACAACTGTGCATAATTCTTCCTCAGCAGTGGAGTGATACATTCCGCATGTACCTAGGATCCTGTAAAAACTGCCTCAGAAGATAGGCTTTGTAAGGAAGGTGGGCCTAACTTGCTACTTGAAACTGACAATTCCGTGTGTAATAGGGCATGCAGTTACACTTGAACACACTTTAGCATTTTCAATGAGCATCTTAGCATAAAAACCCAGGGCAGTAAGCAGGATAGGAGCAATGTAAGGAAATGTGGCAAAACCTTGTGACTCTTCATTGAATTTTCACTTTAGTTATTACTCCCATTCTGCATTATCTGCCTTTTTTATATCTGCCGGTTATTGATTGAAAAGTAATAAAGTGAAGATTAATATGGCCCATGGTATCTTCTGTTTGAAGAATAAGTATTCGTGAAGATTTATACCTTTCCATTTATTTTCTCATTGTTTAAACCTGTACGGTGGACTCAGAAGTGTGCATATAAAATTTGGTGAATTTTTCAGTATACTGAATTATATAGGTAGCAGTAACAGAATTGTTTCAAGTGAGACTTCATAAAAAAACGGAGGTTATATTTCAGTTTTACTCTAGGACTGACAATATGAATCTATGTATCATTTGACATTCAGGCTCATTTGTTTAGTGTTAGTTGCAAAACCATAAAACATTTGATTATTCTCTGAAATCACTTTGATGAAATGTTTTAATTCCCTGGAAGAAAGTTATAATAGCTATTACAGTCTTCCATACATATTTAGGTACTTTCAATTCAAAGGAAAATAATTCTCATTAAACTTGGAAAATTAACCACAAAAAATATCCAATCTGTCATGAAATTTCACTATAAAATGAATAAAAATAAAAATGAAAGAAATCTTCATGGACAAGGAGAAAGGGGAATGGAATGAGAGTAAATAGGAGAGGTTAATACATTTCTGGAAGATGGAAAGCAGATAGATAATTGGTAACTGGCTTATCATGGTGAAAAATGCTGCAACCTCAGTGACTATAGAAGACAATATTGAAGAGAAGAAGGGTGATTCTTTCTGTAGAATCCCAGAAAAGCTCAGTAACGAGTAACACTAAGAACCTTAAAAGGCGAGGATAAAATGTGCTTATGAAATGGATCATTGCATAAAAGTCTGTAAAAAAAGCAGCTAAAACACTAAATCTCCACTACCTCTGCTGCAGATTCATTGAGCTACTTCTTCAATATGACCCATCAAAACCTCCCAGAAGGTCAGAAAATTATTCCTTAACGATAATTGATCAAAATAGACATACAACTCAGGAAAAACAGGGGCAAAAATAGAAGTCTTTGCATGAGGACCTTCATATTACGTGGTGAGATCCTTCAGTCTAATTTTATTCTTTGGTTACCAGATTATTTATCCCCGGTTTATAATCTAAGGCAGAAAAATTAAAGACTCTTCATGGCAAACCAATTGGAAGAAGATAATTATGAACCTCCCCTCCCCCAAAAAACAAAACAAACAAACAAACAAACAAACACTTTGTAAGGATTAACAGATATTATAGAATTTTCAAATGGCGGGGCTAGTCAGGGGGGTTGGTAAACTTATATTGTAAAGGGCAAAATAGTTCATATTTTATGTTTTATCATCCAAAAAGCAAAATCGAGGTTATTATATAGTTACTTATATAACATGAGAGAAAAAAATTCCATAAAGTTTTAATGGATGAAAATCAAAATACAGTAATAATAATAATAATAATGACAATTATTTTTATTATATATTATAATCAGAAGTAGAGCCATTTTAAAATAGAGTTGGGGTAAACAAACAAACAAAAATAAACAAACAAACAAAAAAACTGAAATATAAAAGAGAGCTAGGGCAGCCATTCTAGAAGAACTGCTTTACGTGTCTTACTCCTCAAACCTCTGGAAGTTTGAACTGGGCAAAATAACTTTCAGACTGGGCCAAATCAACGTTGTATTCCAAACAACCATTTGTAAAGCCAACAGGAAAGCCGATCTCCTGACCACAAGGACAGATGACTGTGAACATTCTTTACGATTATCACCACCATGTATACCTACCGAATAACAGCTTATTTGCACCTCTATAAATTCCTTCCTTGGCTTATTAACACCAATAGCGATTTTTTTTTCTTTCTATTCGTGCAAGTATTTTTCTTCTCTTTCTTATAAAAGCCCCTTGCCGTCACCCCATAATTGGAACACAATTTGGGTTTTTGTCTGAATCAGTGCTTCCCAAATAGCTATTCTCTGTGATCTCAAATAAATTCTTGTTGCCTCTCACTTTGGCCTTTTGTTTTTAGGTTAATAGTTTTGGTAATACAGGTCTATGAATGAGAAGAATGGAATTCATTTGCAGGGTAGTGAGGGGTATTTCACTTAACCGAGGTTCAAAGTCTGTGTTCCCTATCATTCCAAATCCAATGCAAAAGTTCATCTAATACTAATCTCTAGTCAAATTTTATGTATTCCTTTTTTGAAAATGCTATTTTACACATAGGTACTGCCAATTATTAATATTACCAATCTATAAGTATATGATCTTTAGAACATTTATTTTGAAATAATTATACATTCACATGAAGTTGCAAAAATAGTAGAGTTCCTGTGTACTTTTCGTCCATATTCTTACTATAGTAACACTTTGTATAACTAGTACCATGTCACAACCAGAAACTTGACATAGATACACTGAACAGATGTTCATATGTCACCAGTGTTACACACACTCACTTGTGTGTATGTGTATTAATCTGTGTTGCTCTGTGCCATCTTATCATATGTATAGATTCATACAGCAACCACCACAATCAAGATATAGAACTGTTCCATCACTTTATAGCACCACCTATCTCCATTCACCTCCACTGTCAACTCCTGCTAATTTCTAATCCATTCTCTATAATTTTGTCATGTCAAGAATGCTATATAAACGGAATTGTGGATGAAAAAAAGGGTTCTATGGAAAGTAACCTCACAGGGTGATGTGATTATAAATTCCTAACTGGTCAGGTCATGGTGGGTAGTCATGCTCCAGGCATACAATTTTGCACATCATTTTAACTGGTTTGTAATCCAATCCTGGCCTTGATTTTCCCCACTCTCATTTAATCTTCCTTTTGTTCCCTCCTTAATTTCAAATGCACAATAGAAACTGCAAAATTGTTACTCTCCTGAGTATTTTTTTTTTTTTATCTTGCTTCCTGGCATATGTCATCAGTTTGGCTCAAATAAACTTCTAAAAATTCTCTACAGGTTTGGGCGTTTTTTACATTGACAGAATCATATATTATGCAATCTTTCAATATTGGCTCTTTATACACATAATAATTCCCTTGAGATCCACCTAAGTCATGGTGTGTCAATAGCGTGCTCCTTTTTTATTGCTGAATAATATTAGTGTGTTTAACCAGTCGCCCACTGAAGGGCATTTGATTTATTTCCAGGGTTTGGCTATTAAAATAAATCTTCTATGAACACCAGTGTACAAATTTTTGTGTGGGCATATATGTGGTATTGTAGAGAAAATATCTTTTTGTTTCTATATGGTTAGGGTTTTCCAAACAAACTTTACTAAAATAAGGATCAAAGAAGAAGCCTTGGAAGTTACTGATAGGTAAGAGATTTAACACTCCAGAAGTAAATGTTTGCATTTCAAAGCAGGCTGAGCCACAGATACCTTGCCTGGGTTGTAATCTAGGTAACTGTTGCTTTATCTTCACCCTGGAGACATTTATTTACAGTCCAAAGGGAGAGAACCCATAATCCTTCCCCTTCTTATCCTAAGGATAATGCATTTACATAGCAGCAAAGTTTTCCCTCTTTCTCTTAGTAGTTGAGAAAAGGGACAGTACCCCTTTCCTACGTATACTATCAGGCTCATATTTTTGGGTTCCCAACCTATAATACAGTCATCATTACCTGTAGGGTGATATCTAATCTTGCTCTCTTTGCATCGCTCCAGAAGGTGGAGAATTGTGAAAAGAGGAAACAAAATAGTTATTGTATTACTTAATAATTAACATGTGTGTGGCCTAAAGTACTCATGTCTACTTTCAGAATATTACAGATCAATATAGATATTAAAAGTCATCAATATGTTTTCAGTTCTTTGAAATAAAGGCTCAAGAATATGATTGCTGGGTTGTATAGCAATTATATAATTAGCAGTTGAAGAAACTCCCCCCTATTTTCCAGGGTAGATGTACTCTTAGTCTCACCAGCAATGTATGATTGTTATAGTTTTTCTGAATTCTCACAGCCTTTGGTATTATGACTTTTTCTTTTTAGTTTGGCTCTTCTAATGTTATGGTAGACTGAACGGGTCTGCTCGCCTGCGTGCACTCAAGCCAAATAATAACATACAAGAAGGAGTTTGCAGCCAAGAAAGTCTTGTTTATTTAAGGAGTTGGCACCAAGTTGGGAGACACAGGTGAGCCAGCGTTCTCAGAAACCTGGCTCCCTATTGGCCTCTCTGGCTGGGTTATATAAGGGAAAAATCATTCATCATGGTTACTATGGGAGCTGGAGCTGGGGGCTCTACTGATTGGTTCGGGCTAAGGCAGGAAGTTTTAGCTTCAGGTCCTGATGTCAATCATGGCAGTGTGCTGTCCGGTTCCCTGGGGATGCGGTCCGTGGGATTGTTCCACTATCACGAGTCTGGAGCTGAAACATCACTGAGGCCAAGGTGTTATCTTTGTTTTACTAAAACCTTATTCTAGTTTGAGTTTTTAGTTAGTTTGTTTGTTTCTTGGTCATGGTTGATAGACCTGAAGCTTTGTTAAGTGAGTTTGGTGACCAGAACCTAATGCCCTAAGGGCTTAATGATTAAAAGGAGGGAACATACAGCACATGCATAGGTAAGAGGTTCTGGTGGCAAGAATGAAGGTGAGTCATAGTTTTGTCAGGATAAACAAAGTGAGCTTGGATGAAAGCAGAACGCATGCTAAAGAAACAAAGTTCATGTGCAGTTATACTACGTAATAAGCATATAATGATATCTCCTTATGGTTTCAATTTGCATTTCTCTAATATCTCACGATATTGAATCTCTTTTCATATGCTTACTTATCATCAGTACATCTTCTTTGGTGAAATGTCTATTCATATCTTTTGTCATATTCTAATTGTATTGTTTGCTCTTTTATTGTTAAATTTTGAGAGTTCTTTGTATGTTCTAGATTTTTGACAGATATATGCTTTACAAATAGTTTCTCCTAGTTTGTAGCTTGTCTTTTAATCCTCTTAACAGAGTCTTTCTCAGAGTATGGGTTTTTAATATTGATGGAATCTAATATCAATTTATTTTATGTATTAAATTTCTGGTATTATGTCTAAGGATTATTCACTTAGTCCTGGGTCATAATGAATATCCTATCTTATATCTAAAAGTTACATTATTTTGTTTTATATTTAAATCTATGATCTATTTTGAGCCAATTTTTAAAGAGCCCAGAAATAACCCTCATATATATGGTTAATGAATATTTTATAGGGAGTCAGGAATATTGAACAGGGAAAGGATAATCTCTTCAATGAATGACATTGTGGAACATGGATATTCACATGCAAAAGAATGAAGTTGGACCCTTATCATGTACTACTCACAAAAACTAACTTAAACTAGATTAAAGACTTAAATGTAAGAAATGGAACCAGAAAGCTGCTAAAAAAAAAAAAAAAGAGAGAGACAGAAAAAGTTTCTTGACCTTGGCCTTAGCAAGGAATGTTTTTTTTGTGGCACCAAAAACACAAGCAACAAAAGCAAAAATCAATACATGGAACTACATCAAGCGAAATAGCTTTTGCACAGGAAAAGAAACAATCAACAAAATGAAAAGGCAACCTATAAAAGGGGAAAAATATTTGTAAATCATATATCTGTTAAGGGACTAATATCCAAAATAAATAGAAACTGATACAACTCAGTAGCAAAAAATAAATAAACACAGGTAACCCTCGTATAACACGGCACTTCTATAACACGGTTTCACTCTAACACGGTTCGAGAATTGAGGAAAACCCTCACACAACATGGCGTCCTAGAACACGCTGTCACTCTAACATGATTTGAGAATTAGAGAAATCCCCGAAAACACAGAGCATAATAAGAGCTTTTAAGAGCAAAAGATATCTCATTCAAAATTAGGGAAATCCTTGAACGACACGGAACATAATAACAGCTTAGTAGTGATGACAAAGAAAACATTTAATACATATTAATATGTTTTTCTTTTGGCGAAAATTGCTTTAATAGAGACATTTCTCTTAATTATAAAAACATAATAGTATACGTTTTTGTTTTTTTTTAATTTTTGGAAACTAATCCTGTTTTTTTGTACTAGTTCTTCGTTTCGTATAACATTGATTCACATAGCACAGCATTTTTAGGTAACCCCCGTGTTATGCGGGGGTTACCTGTAAAATTAAAAAAAAAACACATTAAAAATGGGCCTGAATAGATATATAGACCTGAATATATATATATATATATATATATATATATATATATATATATATATATATATGAGAGAGAGAGAGAGAGAGATCTTATTTGTTTATTTTGTTTGTTTGTTTTTTAAGGAAAACATACAAATGGCTAACAGGTACATGAAAAGGCACTTAAGTAGAGGGAAATATAAATCCAAACCACAATGAGATATCACCTTATACCTCTTAGAATGACTATTATCAGAAAGACAAGAGACAACAAATCTGGTGAAGATATGAACTAAAAACTAACGCTTTGATCCATTTTGAGTTAATTTTTGTACAGGGGCCATAAGAAAAGATGAAATAGTGCCATTTGCAACAACATAGATGGAACTTGAGATTATTATGCTAAGAGAAATAAGTCAGACAGAAAAAGTCAAGAACCATATGATTTCACTGATATGTAGGATATAAAAGTGAAAACAACAAAGGAACAAGACAAACAAATCAAGAAACAAAAATTCATAGACACTGACAATAGTTTAATGGTTACCAGAGGGTAAGGGGAGAGGGTGTTGGTAGAAGAGGGTAAACAAGTCAAATACATGGTGACGGAAGGAGAATTGACTCTGGGTGGTGAACACAATGTGATATATAGATGATGTATTACAGATTTACACACCTGAAACCTATGTAATTTTACTAACCATTGTCACCCTAATAACCTTTAGTTAAAAAACAAACAAACAAACAAACAAACAAAACCAAAACCTAACCCTTGTGTGCACTGCTGGGGGAAATGTAAATTGGTATAGTCACTATGGAGAACAAAAAATTCAAGAAATTCAAAACAGAACTAACATATTATCCAGCAATGCTACTTGTGGGTATATATCTGAAGGAAATAAATACAAAACAGAATATTGAAAAGATATCTGCAGTCCCATGTTCACTGTACCATTATTCACAATAGTGTCGATGTAAGAAATGTCCAAACCTATAGAGAATTTTTATGAGTTTGTTTCAGCCAAAACTGACAATTGCCAGAAAGCAATATATAAAATGCTCTGGAGAGTGACAGTTTTGCAGTTTATTTTACACATTTGAAATTAAGGAGGGAACAGAAGAAAGATTACATAAGACTCGGAGAAAGCAAGGCAGGGACTGCATTACAGGATAGTTAACAAGGTTATTTGTTTTTCTGTTGGTGGTTACATTTATTTCAAAGGTGTGTTGTTAACCTAGATGCACAGAAACAGTGAACAGGGCTTGTTTAAGGCAAAGATAAACCTTTACTGAAAAAAAAAAAGTTATGTGTCAGGGTGTGACTAACCACCATGACCTCCCCAGTGTTATCAGATCACCCTGTGAGGCTCCTTTCAGTAGAAACCCTTTTTTGTCCACAACAGTCAAAGTATGGAAACAACCTAAGTGTGTATTGACGAATTAATGCATTGAAGGGAAGTCGAGTTTGCTACCGCAAAACATGTCTTTTGGGATATTGATTGTGGTTATTTTTAAGAAAGAAAAGACTCAAGAAAAACCTCGATATACCCCTTAACTGTCTAAAAGGAATTTAGATAGAGGACATGCTCCAGGAAGAGCAAAATCATCATATATAACAATACTTTAGTATGAACTACTGTGTAATAGACACGGAGGCACCTAACAAGACCTGTCTCATTAAAGCCTCACTGTGCCCCATTGTAAAAAGTGGCCCAGCAAATATTTATTAATCAAATATTTGTTTTCATATCTCCCCATGAATTTCTTTCCTGCTCTTTGAAGTCCCAAACCTCAACCCCAGTTTACCTTAGGTAAGTTGGCACATAAGCCCTAAATACGTTGTCTGTCCTCTGATTTCATATTCTTATGTAACCTCCGTATACATGTAATAATTTTGTAATTTTCTGTTAATCTATTTTATATTATATATATGTATACATATATACATATACATATATACATATACATATATATATATATATATATATATATATATATATATATATATGTATATATTTGGTATGCCAAAAATGTATAACATTTTAAGAAAGGAGAAAACTCTATTCATCCAGACACTTCTGATTATAGCAAATTACTGCTTGAGCAACATTGACAAAAGTGTTCACTTGTATGCATATTTTTTGGCACCCCTGGTACATGTACAGAGGGAGCAAAAAAAATGTATACACATTTTAAGAAAGGATAAAACTGTATCAAAATTATAATACTTGATATATACTGTTAACAAAACATGAATACAAGTCACGTTTGACTTCTGCAATTACAGGAGGTGATCAAAGTGGTTACCATCTGCGTCCACACACTTCTGATTATGGCTAACATTGCGTAGACTTCTGTAGTGTGGATGTAAACTGTTCCAACACAATAGCAGAAGAAGCAGGACTTGTGTGAAGCCTCCCGGATCTTTCCTTGTGCACATCACACACAGTACCATGTGTCTCAAACTTATCACGAATGCGTGTTGGAGATTCTGTTGCAGACTCACACCTCCATTGTCGTTGTACTTCCACAACGTTCTCAAATTTCAAATACCGGATCAAAATGGTTTTGCACTCCTCAAATGACAACTGTGCTTCTGCCATTTTCCTTGACTGTCCTGCCTGTCACATGGTGACGCTAGCATTCATTTGATTAATGCCATCTTTTGAGAAAACGTCATACCTACACATTGCTACTGTAGTTGAATTCAACTTCAAAAAGTAATTTACTCATAGATAACATCTCTTATAATTTATACATATTTTGGCTTTGGCACCCTCAGTACTCACACACACACACACACACACACACACACACACACTGGAATATTATTCAGCCATGAGAATATTTGTATTAACATGGATGGATTTTGAGAACAATATACTGAATAAAATAAATCAGACATAAAGACAAATATAGTATGGTCTCACTTGCATGTGGACTCTAACAAGCTTAAATCATAGAAGCAGAGAGTAGAACAGTGGTTGTCAGGGGATGGGGGAGGGTGGAGAAAAATGGCAGATGATAGTCAACAAGTACAAACTTCCAGTTATAAGAGTAATATGTTCCAAGGATCTAATGTACATGATGGTGACTATAGTTAATAGTACTATACTGCATACTTGAAATTTGCTATGAGAGTAAATTTTAAATGTTTTCTCATCATAGCAATAACAACAAAATAGCACTCAGGTAATGTGAAGGGTGTGGTAACTAACCTTATTGTGGTAAACATTTCACAATATATACATGTTTCAAATCATCACATATATAAACTTATACAGTGTCACATGTCAATTATATCTAAATAAATCTGGAGAAAATATCACAAGATACAAATATTTCATTATTATAGAAATCAAGATTTGGTCAGGAAATGGATTGTTCTATTGATAAAAGAAGCTCACTGGGATTAGAATAATTTAGAGAAACAGAGATTGTCTGACTTATATAATTAAGCAAAATTTTACTTATACCGTGTTGCCTTCCAACATTAATAGAATAATGCTAAGAATACTTCTAGTCAAAATATAGAGTTGTGTCTACCAATCCATTTTCAGTTCTGTATCCACACTCCATCTATCACATATTATCAAAATAAATCAAATCTCATAAACAAAACAAAACAAAAAAACAGTGACACATTATCCATTATTGATGAGAAGTCTTTGCTTTCCAATGGAAATTTCATTCATAATTTAACACTTGAATTATTGCTTAGTTTGATTCCATAAATGTGTAGCAATATTGGGTGATTGGTGAAGCTTGGATCCAATAGAAAGCTTTTAAAACACAAAAGATGCAACTACTTGAAAGGACTGATTAGAAATAAAAGTGTGAAGAGTTTGTAGATTAACTTCCTGCCTACAACAGGAAGTGATAACAGTCACTGTTAGAAGTGCTAACTTTAGAAAAGGAATGGGGCTTTTCTGTATTTTAGGTGAAGAAAGGAGATGTGAAAAACTAGAGGCCTATTAAGAAAGAGAATAAGGAATTTGAGAAATTATATTCAGTACCTGTCATATACATGGTTCTCAATGCATATTTACTAAATTATACAAAGAGTAATTGCTATGCATTTCAAGGGGACAACCAAATTATTATTTAAGAATATGAAGAATTACTATATTTAATAATTCTGTTTTTAGAAAAATATATTTGACATAGATACACATTCTTTGTGGTGTGTTTATCATTTAATTATTAAAGGGTTCATGGTCAATTAGGCTTTTTAGCTGGTGACTCACTGCCCCATTGTTTGCCTCTTAGCAGCTAAATAATTTTTACTTCATAACATAACTTAGAGACAAAGAACAGCATCTGTGTGGTTTGCCTAACACTGCACACGTGTGAAATGTTGGTTAGGGGAGATGAGACTTTGTTTTCGTGATGCAGATATATAGAACTGATTAATAAAATGTACGATTTTTTTATCTGGATGTTTCAGCTCTACAGTGTTATATGTCCATCTAGGCTTCATTTTTGTTGTTGTTGTTGTTGTTTTTTTAATTAATGAAATAGCATGAGCAAAGGAGAGAGAGAGAAATAAAGATAAAGTGATAGAAAGAGAATTGAAGAGAGTAAGATACTCTAAGGCTGTAGGAGAGCCTGCGAAACTTCCTTAATATTCACCCTAAACATAACTATAGTAAGAGGTCAGGATCAAATACTGTAATATGTGCTTAATGATCTGGTGGATGTGGAGCACAAGGAATTGAGGAAATGTAAAAAGAAAATGAGAAGAAAAAAGAATAATTGTCTAAATGCTTAATAAACAAAACTGTGAAATTTCAAGTTATATTTCTATTAAAGGAATGAAACCTTAAATATAGATCTACATTATATAAAATTTTCAACCTATAAATAAATGTGTCTCAAGTGTGGTAAATTATTCTTAAAAAACAATTACGTAGAGTCCATGATTTCACCATGTCAATATAATTGTTAAATGTCTTATGTGTAAAATATATATATAAAAAAATATCCTTTTGATCTTGCTTCTATAATAATGAGATCCACTATTTTTTTCTTATTAGAATAATATATTGCATTGTAATCATTTCTCTGTTATTATAAACTTCTCTAATCTCACCTTTCTTCTCTGCTTATAAAGTGTAAAATTGGATTCCCTAATATTAAAAATAAATTTTATTGACCTTATATAGTGAATATTAATCACCTGTGTGCAGCTCTTGACATCCAAAATTTAAGCTCCAGTGAAGTGACTTACACTGTCATGGTGTTATTAATTAGTTCATTCGCTCACTCATTATTCATCATGGCCCAAAGCAGTTTTGATCCTCAACTGTTCTCCCACAGCTGACTAGTTTGTCTAATTGGGGCATGAACTAAACTCTGCAAAGTATTTTGCATTTGTTTCTGAAGTAGGACAGTGGGTTGGCGTTAATATATCTTTTCCAAATATTCTCAAATCAAAGAACAAGGCTACATTTGCCTGATTTATGCCTTTGCTCCTGTTCTCTACGCACTATTTAGAGCTCTGTGTTAAAGTTAGAAGAACACCCTTTTCAATTGATCATGTCTTTATGTACCTTCCCCCCCCATATATCAAATGAGGGGGTGGGATGGATGATATTTAAGGTGTTTTGAATCTGCAATGTTTTATGACTCCAGCAATCTCAATATATCCATTATTTTTACACTACTATATTAACCAAACTATGGGCAAAAAATGCGGAGAGAAAATGACATTCAGTATTACTATAGAAACTCCAAGTCTTTTTATTTTACTTACAATGAAACGTTATGCTAAATTTATTAACAAACAGCAAAGTTGTTATATTTATATTTCTCTTAGGATCCTTAAGCTTATTTATACTTTGAAAGACGTGCTACTAAATAATCAATGTCCAAAATACAATCAAAAGGAGGGATAAAAAAAAATCAAAAGAATGAAAGCATCTTTCACTCAATGGTTAAACAATATCATGAATTTATTTTATCTACTGAATAGATTAGTATCATTCTATAGAAAAACATGATGGGGTTTGCAGCTGGACCCTAATGAATGAGAGTAATTTAATGAATTGAATATTTTTTGTCTCCATCCAAGAGCTGAGAAAATAAAAGGACCTCATGTTGTAAATTAGCTGAAAATGGGAAGTCTATGTTGTTATTACAAGTTCTGTTGGACAAAAAGACAATATTTTGTTGGAAGGCAGTTTGCAATTACAGCTTACCTATTTCCAAGAACTGATAAAAATCCAAGTTCTAAAACATCATGGCAACAATAACAAAAACATGAAAATATTGTGTGTGGGGAAGCTTATGGATAACAAAGATATATTAAAGAATAATGTAATTCCTGTCAGATTCTGCCCCTTTTAGGGTCAACCATTTTTCCAATTCCAGTCATTTTCCCAAAAAGAACCATTAACCTGTATTTTATCTGAGGGGCAAAGGAAGGAACATTATGGCATGAAATGGGCTCTAAGATATCTTCATTGCAACATTGGATTTGAAACAGTCATTCTCATTTTTTTCTAAGCTCTTAGCATATTTTTACATATAATTTATGAGGACTGATTAATTATCTTCACCAGAAATATTAATATTTGGTTTTGTCTCCGTATCTGTCAACAGATTAGTAGACAAATACTAATAAATTAATGGTATTACATATAATCTATGGCATGGATTCTTAACCTTGGTTGAATCTTAGAATTACCTAAATAGATTAAAAAATAAAATACTGATATCAGCGGCTTAACCAGGCAAATTAAATCAGGAGCTCCTAGAGTGGGACTGGCATTCCAAATAGAGAGCTGACATCAGAACAATTAAACTGGTATAAAAGTGCAAAGCATTCTAATGTAGTTTAGATTATTTCACTAGTCTTTTCTAATGGATAAAGAGATGCAGTTAGATAAATTGTAACATAGTTTAATCCTGGAGTTGCTATGATTTATGACTTAAAATGTATATATGTAAAATACATATTATCCCAATTCCAAAGCAAGCCATCCTAACAAGATAATATCTCTAATTTATTTATTGAGATATATTTTTAAAATATATTTTCTGATGAGTAATTAGAAGATGTGACGCACAAAATGGCAGCTCCCAGAAATAAACTTACAAAATGTGATATTTTTACCAATTGCTTCTTAAAAACCTATTAACTTGATCTCTGTGATCCCATCTGTTTGGTCTCTTTAACAATTTTAGAAAAGTCGTATAAAAATATGAAAAGTAAGTCGACACATTTTAAAAAACAATGCCCTGATCCTGTTAGTAATTTCTGACTGTTGAAAAAAAATGAATACAATGGTTGGAAAATGTAATTAGGGTTCGATAAAGAAAGAACACAGTCCCTGACTTCTGGAAATTGATCTGATGCTCACATCTAGACCTCAGTGTTATTACAAATTTATTTAACTCTTATAGCTAAGCCATATTATTGTCTTGTTGAAGGTAAACAACTTCACAAAGCATTTATTTCAGACAAGGGCACTATGTAACCCATAAAATACCAAACATCTCCCTTTCTCACTAAGCGAATAACTGCTGTTTTTTTCTATTAACTTTATTCTTTTAATTTGTCCTGCTTATAGATAAAAAATATTGAGATACACAATGATACGCTTTCTCCAGCTTTCTGACAACACTCAACCTGGAACAAAACCCTGCTCCCTTAAGTCCTCCCCAAAATTACCCAACCAAAACTCAAATCCTTAATAGATTCCTTACAATACTCGCTTACATGGTTCACCATGATGTGGGTTTTCCTTCACTAAATGAGTAATTAACCTACCTTGTTTAACTACAAGCATGTAGTTTGAAAGAGAATTCCCACTCTTATTCTGAGACTTTTCTCTACCTAACCCTGCTCTTCTTTCTGATTGGTATGTTGTTTCTTTAACTAATAGCAGTAAATCAGGTAAATTCAAATATCACTAGTTCAGAGCTATTCTACTACTCTTAGAAGATTTGCTTCTATCTTCTGAAAATCATTATATATTGAATTACAAATTAAATCTCAGCAAGAACATTATTTCTTTGAAGACACCTAATTTTTTCCCTACCTCTCCTTTTTACTCACTACAGTAAAAAGGGTTTTGTGCATATAATAATGTAGTATAGCCTAGGTCTTTGATGTTCCTTTATCAGCCTGATATTTCACTAGCCATTTATATAATTTTTCTCTTCAAATGTATGTCTAAAGTATGTCAAACTTTAAGGTACGCAATTGGTTCTTTCACATTGTTCTATCAGAAAATATATTATTATACATGCACACAAAATATAACATTTCTTATTTATCTTTCCATGCATACTGCCCTAATGTCCATCCATTTTCTATCTTTTTTCTGATCATCTTTTATTTTCATATCCATGAAAATAAGCCTCCAACCTACATGATTGCAAGAGCTATTTTGTTATAGCTTCTCCATGTTGATTTCTTCTTATAATGAAATTATAATTTCATTTGAAATTATAGAATATAAGGTATAAACATTAAAGAATGTGTAGACTGTATAGAATGTAAGGTATAAAAATTAAAGAACGGAGTCTTGAAAAATCAATATGTGATAAACTTCTGATAGATATGAAGTACAGAGCCGTGAATTTTATGGTTCAGTATTTACTTTTCTAGGTTAGTGTCTAATTCATCCACGTGGTAACTGTAGGATCTGCCTTTCCATAGGTGGAGACTTTAGTCAAAAGATCAAACTAGAATTTTAACACAGAATTTTTTATTTGATTCTGGTTAAAAAAAAAAAAAGAAGAAAGAAATGTTTTTCATGTTGTATGCTTTTAACATATATGCAGTTGGGTTTCCTACTTTCTTACCAGAGAAATGAAAGAGCATCTAGATAAGAGAGACACTTGAAAGGATGCATAAATATGAACTGAAACTTCAGATGAATTGACTGGATCAGTGTCATTTGACTTCTCAGTTTTCTTATTCATTGAGGACTGAACATAGTCTTTTCTTTGAACTCTTGGAGACAACTTAATACAGTATATACCGTGATTACCTGAAAATTAGACTGGGTCTTATATTAATTTTTGCTCCAAAAGACGCATTAGGGCTTATGTTCAGGGGATGTCATCCTGAAAAATAATGCTAGGGCTTGATTTTAATAAGTTAGGTCTTATTTTTGGGGAAACACGGTAGTATCCCCCCATCCATGGGAGATATGTTCCAAGACTCCCAGTGGATGCCTGAAACCACAGATAGGTTTGAACACTATATACACTATATATTTTTTCACATACTTACATACCTATGATACATTTTAATTTATAAATTAGCGATAGTAAGTGATTAATAACAGTAATAATAAAATAGAAAAGTTATAGCATCATACTGTAATAAAAGTTATGCGAATGGTTTGTGGTCATTATGAAATAAAGTAAGGGTTACTTGAACACAAGCACTGCCATACTGCGATAGTCAATCTGATAACTAAGAAGGCTACTAAGTGAGTAACTGTTGGGTAGTCTGTACAGTGTGAATATGCTGGACAGGGGGGTGATTCACCTGTTAGGCAGGACAGAGAGGTACAGCACAAGATTTCATCATGCTACTCAGAACAATGTGCAATTTAAAACTCATAATTTTTTTTTTACTTCTAGAATTTTCCATTTAGTATTTGTGGACCATGGTTGACTGCAGTTCACTGAAACTGCAGAAAGCAAAATTGTGCACGTGCCGGGAGCAGGGAAGGGGTGAATTACAATAATGATTTAAGAAACTTTTTACACATTAGTTTGAATTAAACATTTGTCACTTTCAACCAAATAGCTTAATTATTAAAAGGAGCATTATAGTGCATTTTTTAAAAATTAAGAATACTGTGACTGTTGTGGTCTTTCAACCAAATATATTATTATATAAAAATAACCATTAAAAATCCTTAAAAAAGGCAATACTTTCTTAGACAATAAAGAGAAACATATAATAATAATAATGATGATGATTTTATAGAGAAAATAATTAAATGCATTCAAATTCAGAATCTCTATACAATCACTTTGGTATAGCAACTAAGGAGTGATCACAATGGAATACCATGTTTCCCCGACAATAAGACCTACCTGAACAATCCATTCTAACACGTATTTTAGAGCAAAAATTAATATAAGACCTGGTATTATATTATTTACATTATATTATATTATATTATATTATATTATATTATATTATATTATATTATATTATATTATATTATATTATACCCAGTCTTATATTATAGTAAAATAAGACCAAGTCTTATATTAATTTTTGCTTCAGAAGACACATTTTGCTCTAAAAGACACAGAGCTGATTGGTTAGGTCTTATTTTCAGGGAAACACGATATATAGTAATGACCTTGAGAGGAGAGGAAACATGTAGTAACTTCACATAACACTGATGTTACACATATTAGTGTTATGTGAAGTTACTATATATTTATTAAATGTCATTTCATCACATTTAATTCTTTCAAAAAATTTGAAAGTATTTTTTTCTATGCTACAATTAAGATATCTAAGTCTCTAAAAGATTAGTTTATTAACTCAACATTGCAAAGCTACCATGAGAAAAAAAGTTGGATTTTCAGTCAAAAGAATTGGAATTAAATTATTGATTTTGTCATAATCACAATAATTTTCATTAATTATGGAAGAAAATAATAGATCTCAATGGACAATAGAGGAATAAAATAACAGTATAGATAAAGAAAATATGCAACATAATAGAATACCCAGGTAATAATAATTATTATCATCTATCATTTGTTCCATATATATGATATACAGAGCATGCTAAGTGTTTTACATTATTTCATTTAATACTAAAAACAACCATTTTGTTTTATTGTATTTTCCAAAAACAATCATTTTAAAAACAACTGTATTACAGATGAAGAAAGCAATATTTAGAGATGTTATGTAATTAAACAAATGTCTACTATAAAATAGTCAATTGGAAATTTAAGTCAGATTTCTAATTCACTAATCTGAGAACTAAACCAAAATTATATGTAAAGAAAAACAAAACATATGTATTAACCTGTGTGATGCAGTTTGGGGAAGTAATGACTTAGAAGTCAAAGGAGAAACACAAATATATAAGCTATTTTATAGTTTGGTGGAATTTATATTTGAATTGAAGATGTCAGAGTTTGGGGTTATAATTTGGGGTTATAAGTGATTAAAAAGAGAGGCAAGATTCCTCTCCACATGGAACTGATATCCTACGCAGAGAAAACTGATATTGAAAAAGAAACCAGAATATAAAACAAAATAATTACAGAATGATTACTAATAATAAATCAAGAGCACTAATTCAGGAATGGTTGCTAATATTTTTGAATAAGGAGAGGGAAAGAGCTGAAAAAATTTAGACATAGACCTTGAAAAGGACTTGTCGGCCAATCAAATTGTGGAGGTTATAGGAAAGTAAGTATATATCAAGGATGAATTCTATTTGGATTAAGCGATTAGATAAATGATAGTGCCACTATTGAAACAGAAAATTCTGGAAGAAAGACCAGTTTTGGCAGAATGGAAAAATGAACGATTTTGGAAGAATTAACATTTAGATTACACATATAAGGGATAAAGTCAAATATTTGGAAATAGGGGACTAGAGATCAAAAGACAGCTTCCTGAATTGAGATAGAAATTTTGGAGTCATCAATGTAAGATGGAATTTAAAGCCAAGGGGCTTAAAGAGGTCATTCTGGAAGAGAATTTTGATAAGTGAAAGAACCATATTACTGAACCATGAGTTTTTAAACGTTAAGCAATTCAGCAGTGAATATAAAATTAAAGAACAGGTTATACACTTTACATGGTTTTCTTAACTACATTAGTTTAATATCTAGAATTTTAATTTAGTAATCTAATTGCATAATTATGCTCAAAGAACTTCCTTTAAGACTGGGTAGAAGGGGAGAACCTGGCCAAGCAGTTTTATTTTTCAGCCCTTAATTGCACATTGGCTCCTCACCAGTCAACGATGAATTGGGAGAACGTGAACGGACACATAGAGAACAGGAAACACACACACACACACACACACACACACACACACACACACAAAATGTCAGAGCTTGCAAATGAACTCTTTATTTTTGGGAAAACAGAATAAAAACAATGTACTTTGTTATAAAATGTAGTTCTAGAACCAACAGGATCTACATCTGTATATTTAGAAATTTTCTAGTTCCTCCCACTTTCATCTGTTCTTGATATTCACAAATAAACATAATGATGCTATTTTTTTGTATGTCTCTGATTAATTTCTTATCTACGAATAATTGCTATTGTTTTGAATTCACAAACTAATTTTCCTTTTGCTTGAAACACAGAGATAGAATAGGCTTAACATATAATGTAAATGAGAACAAATAAGACGCCGGGATAAAATCATAGCCTTTTTTTTTTTTCAGAACAAACCAATAAAAAATTATCCTGAACACATAAATGCAAAGCAGAGCTTCTGTCGTCCTTGTAAACATATTGTGGAATACAATGCATTCTTAAGTATTATAAGGGGTAAGCCTTGTATATTCACATTGTACGTAAAAATTTGTTATTTAAAAGTGGTTCATTATCTTTTTCCATTGAATGAATGTAAGACATCAATGAATACACCTCTGTAGCTTGAGAGTCCCTATGCATTACTTATTTTAAAAATTAAACACTTGTTTTTATATTTTAAGCCTTTTAAATGCATAAAATGTATTTATTTCCTATTTAATAGTATTTTTCAGAATTATTAGTGTAAACTGACAAGCCTGTTTTTCAAAAAGACCATGAACCAAATCATTAACACTGGCTTACTATTGTCGAATACGCCAATAGTAGATATTTTTAGAAAACAAAACATAAAAATATAAATTTTAAGGAAAAGGGAACTCTTTCTAAAAATTCTGGGAAAATTTTGCTGGTATGGTTTTTACTTCATCACAATTGGAAACCAGTAGATTGATATAGGAAATAAACATACAAAGAGCTACTAAACATTGTAAAGATTACTACAATTTTATTTAGTACAGGTACCTCTCTATTTGTGCGATGTTATGAACCCTCACATCATCCAATATCTTTCAGTGTTGTCTTTGGAGGAGTTATGACGCTCATTAAAGATTATTAACATAACAAGATGAAAGTGTTCTCAGTGAATTAAGACTTTTAAATTATGCTTATTTATGAGTTCATTATTTGATTACTTGAAGCACTTTTATTTTCATTAGTGTAATAGTAGAACACTGCTAAATATATGAAAAAATGAACTTTAATCAGCATATATAAAAGAAAAAAAAGGCATGAACTTCTTATCTCATTGATTCTAAGGCCATGAAGTGAGGACACATGTTTGAATTGCTGTTGGCCAGGCAGTAGATCAACACCTTTGATAATTTTCATTGTATATATGCTCACACACAGTGTAGTTTGGAACGTAGTACTAGAGATAATAATAGAGCACTATCTTAAGAAATGTTGCACCATTAACACTATTGATAACATTGAAGTGCACTGAGAAATAAATTGGATATCACCTTATTTGAATTAAAAGGTGACTTGGAAAAATTGGTCTCTCAATATGAGGAAGACATAGGAATACTTCATTCACCTTTCCCATTTTGTCTTAGAGTGGCACACAGTAATTTTTTCTAAAATAATTTTAAAATTATTTCTTTAGATATGACACCAAAACATAGGTAACGAAAGCAAAAATAAACAAGTGGGACTACATCAAACTAAAAGTTTCTGACAGCAAAGAAAATAATCAACAAGAAGGAAAGGTAACTTATGGAAGGGGAGAAAATATTTGCACTCCATATATTTGATAAGGAGTTAATGTTTAAAATATATAAGGAACATATCCAACTCAATAGTAAAAAAAGCAACAATCTGATTAAGAAATGGACAGATGACCCTAATAGACATTTCTCCAAAGATGTACAAATGGACAACAGGAAAATGAAAAGATACACAGCATCACTAGTCATCAGGGAAATGCAAATCAAAATCACAGTGAGATATCAACTACAACTCTCAGAATGGCTATTATCAAAACAACAAGAAATGACAAGTTTTGTGAGGGTTTGGAGAAAAGGGAACCCCTGTACATTGTTTGTGGGAATGTAAATTGGTGCAACCACTGTGGAAAAATGTTCCTCAAAATATTAAAAACAGAACTGCTATGTGATCCACAATCCCACTTTTGGGTATAAGTCTCAAGGAAATGAAATAACTATCTCAGAGTGCTGTCTTCATTCCCATGTTCATTGCAGCCTTATTCACAGTATACAAGACATGGAAACAACCTAAGAAGATGTGAGAATGAAAATATATGTATCTATGTATGTATGTATGCATTCAGATGTAATAAAGAAGAAAATCCTGCCATTTGTCTCAACATAGATGGATGTTGAAGGCATTATGCTAAGTGAAGTAAGTGAACAGAGAAATACTTATATCCTCACTAATATGTGCAATCTAAAAAGACTGAACTCATAGAAGCAGAGAGTAGATTGGTGATTGCCAGAGGCTGGGGGTTGAGGGAAACTGGGAGTTACTGGTCAAAGGGTATAAACTTCCAGTTATAAGATGAATAAGTTCCAGGGATCTAATGTACAGCAAGATGACTATAGTTAAAAGTACTGTATAGTATTCTTGAAAATTGCTAAGAGAGTACATCTTAAATGTTCTCACACAACAATAAAAGGTTATTATGTGAGGTGATGGAGGTGTTAACTAATCTTATGGTAGTAATTATTTCCGAATATGTAAGTGTATTAAATCAACACATTGTACACCTGAAACATAAAACGTTATGTCTATTATGTCTCAGTAAGGCTGATAAAAAAGTATCTTTGTTTAGGTACATTTAAGATTCCACAGCTTTGTTCTTTATAGGAGAAGGATCAGATCCTGCTGAGGCAGGATTAGCCTAGGGGCATGACCTACCTCCCCTCCAGGCTGCAAGATAAGCTGCCTCCCTGGTTACACAAGTAACAAGAGACTCTGGCACGTGCAGCTAGAGAAAAACAAGAACCAGTTTTATCCAGCAGGACCGTCCCTCACCAGGACCGAACCTTTAGCTAATTATAATGTCATTATAATGTTATTTACATTGCAGTTACTATGACTCCCATCATGTGCCTGATGCCATGATAGATCTGGAGGAACCAAATAAGGAAGAAAAACCAGGAAACAGAGGGTCCTGCCCAGCGGTAAAACAACCAGATGTCACCAAGCCCTTCCCCTGGGAGGGATAATAACCCCTGAACAGAACTTCCTAAAGGCGATTTGCTCTCTGAGTTTGCCCAAATTTCCATGTCAAGCATGTACTTTTGCTGTAATAAACTCCCTACACTTTCTGCATCTGTCTCGCCCTTGAGTTCTTTCTTGAGCCGAGACAAGGACCTGGTCACCACTTCTCCAGGTGGAGTTTTTTGGACATTCCCGTGAGCCTCCGGTGACACTACCAGCTGCCTCAATGATTTGGGAAGAAAATTTTGTTGAGGCATATAAACATGATCACATTCTTATTTGTGCTTTGGGTAATTTCAGAGACTATAGAGTAAACTTTACTGAAATTACAAATATATAGCGCAGGAACTGATTCAGAGGAAAATTGCTAGAAATTGTGTGTGCTTCAAATAAGAAAAATATTGGTTAAAATTCTAAGTTATTTTGTCTCTTACCAATTCAGATAGTGGACAAGCTGTGTAAATGTGTCACCATTAATGCATTATGCAAATATAAATTTATATTCTAGTTATTTCATTTTTTAGAATACACAAGGTCAGCCTTCAGGGCAGAATCTAACTGGCTGAGGATTTGTGAGTTTCAACGTGACCTTATTAAATCTGAACATGAAAAATAAGGAGGGAAGTAAGAGGACAAGCAAATGTCTTCTGTGAAAATATTCTCCAAAACAAGGCAGTTTTTTTTTTAAAAAACAATACTCTTTAACAATTGAAATAAGTCTACAGAGTTCTGAGCAAGATAATGACATAAGCAGAAGAATCTAAGTATTTTTTTCCCCTAATTTCTACTGAAATACTCAACTGGGGAAACAGGGGCTTTCATAGATTTAATGGCAGAAGTGAAGGCTCTGTACATTCTACACAAGTGGTATTTAAAAAAAAAACAATTCTGTTAATATTTGGTACATTGATAATGGGATTGAATTAACAACAAACAAACAAACAAACAAAAAACGTGTTAAATGCCCTGATATCTTCCTTCAGGCATATGTATCAAGACAGCAATGTATTTTAGTATTGAATGAGGAGAATGTTAGCAGACACGTATTAGCAACCCTCAGAGGTTGAGATTTCCTCATCCAGGTAGACATATCAATCACAAGAAATAATTTTCTGGAAATCAGTTCATCTCTTAATAGAATTGAAGTTGTGTGTGTGTGTGTGATGGCTTTCTATAGCTTCCAAACACTATGCTTCCAACTACCTAAACTTGCTTCCCAGTTCCTAAACACTATGCTTTCAAGTACCTACAGTTGAAAGATTCATGCCATCTTCCCGTGTGTCTTTGGTCACACACATGCAAAACATTTTTTAATTGAAATATATTTGACAGAAAGAATGAAACACACATCAAGCTAGAGAAAAAGGGATGTAGAGTACAAAAGAGAGAATAAATCTAGTTTACAAATACAAACTAAAACTGCAATGAGATATTACTTCATACCTGTCAGAATGGTTACCATCAATAAATCTACAAACAGTATTGTTGAGAATGTGGACAAAAGAGAACTGTTGTGCACTGTTGGGATTGCAAATTGGTGCAGCCCACTATGGAAAACAGTATGAAGGGTCCTCAAAAAATTAAAAATAGAACTACCTCATGACCCAGCAAGTCCACTTCTGGGTATTTATCCAAAGAAATCCAAAGCACTAATTCAAAAGCATATATGGACCTGTATGTTCGCTACAGTGTTGTTTACAATAGCCGAGATATGGAAGCAAGCTAGGTGCCCATGAATAGATGATTAGATGAAGAAGAAGTGGTACATATACACAATAGAATATTATTCAGCCATAAAAAATAATGAAATCTTGCCTTTTGTGACAACACGGATGGACCCTGAGGGTATTATACTAAGTGAAAATATTCTTCAAAACAGGGTAGATCCATGAAAGGGTATTATAATGAGCTAGGATGTCTAAAGTTCATTTTGCTAGAACATCCTGGCCACTTAATAGAAAAGTATATGAAGGTAATAAGGTGATGGAGTTGGAATTAAGTCTTTTGGAATACCTTTGATATTGAAGATAGAACTTTATGCAACAACAATATGCTATGGTTGACCTTCAGAAGACGATGCCATTCATACCATCTGTAAAAATATGTCAGATGATCCAAGAAAATTAGAATGTCTTCAATATTAGTAACTAAATTTCATTAGAAACATTTCGAAACTATCATTTTCAAATACTCTTTATTTCTAAAGACAAATGAGCAACACTGAATGAGGCATTTGGGGGAAATGCATTTCTCAAGAAAAATGAGAATAATGTGAAGTCATAAGAGCAAAAAGAAAGTAAAATTTTAAAGTGGTATTGATAAACAGTGACAAATAATGAAGACCATTATATCTTGTTGACTGTCAAGATGATAAAGTTTCCTGAGGATTATATAACAACAGACGCTATGAAACTGACTCACAGCTCAGTAGCATTAGTACCCCCAAACCTAGTTAATAAATTTTGGCCTTGAAATATTTACCACTTACAAGAATAAAATAATAGTTCTCAGAAGATGGAGTACTTTATTGATTCACAAACTGGCCTCATACAGAGAGGGCAGGGAAAGATGAAAGAAAGAGGCAGAACATTCCAGATTGGCAGGTAGCAGGTTTAATAAGAAATGGAGCTTAATTATGAGGCTTGTCTTGAATGGCCAAAAGAGGAGGAGATCTCCTGCCAAAGCTTAAAAGTTTACATAGAGGCCTTAGTTAGGGGCAGTTACATATACTGTCCAGATGGTCTCAAAAACACCTTAGGCTCTCAAGATTGTGTCCTTGGAACAGTTCCCACTTTGGAAACAGTGGGCAGAGCTTACATTCCAAAGTCAGGGGAGTGGATGAGGAGCCTGCAACAGCCCAGGTCAGCTCGAGGGTCAACTGGCAGTCATATCATCTTGATTACCTCATCCAACACCTTATTCTTCCTGTTAAGTACAACTCAAAATCCTGATAATTATATATTAAACAAAGAATGCGCAAAGAACATGGCAGATATCATAGAGACCTTGGGACTCAAGGGATAACAGCCTTGTGATTTCTGTTTCTTTTTGTTTGTTTGTTTTCTTTGTATATCTCAGACTTTGACCTAGAGAAGTTGGTAACCCAGAAACACCAATAGAAACAAAAGAAACTCAAACAAAAGCCTACTGTCTATATCCAAAGGATCAGAAATGTAGCATCCAAGCAAGACAAGAGACATTTAAACAATAACTGTTTTTCTCTAGCCAAACACTAGAGAAAACACCGAGTTGCCACCCCCTCCCATACTGGCAAGGCTGAGTGAGAAACCTAGACTTCCATACTCAAGGGGTTGGAATGAGAAGCCCCAACACTTACTTCAACCAGGATGGTGTCAGACAAGGTGATGTAGGAAGACAAAAATTTTATCCCTGCTAGCCACTAGAAAGCCTGCCACTGCAGTGTTAGTAGAGACAAGAGGGGGAGCCTGGAATCCCACTCAGCAGTAATGAGGTGCCCCTCCCCTATCTACTGGGTGGTAGGGAAAGAGGTGTAAAGGAAAGTCAGGCCTTTCACTATTTCCTAGTAGTAATGAGGCTACCCCCCACTATAGGGTCAGTGGAGACCATGTGAGGAGCCAGAACAGCCACTTCTACCCATCTGGCATGTGGAGTCCCCTCTGGTGTCAACACAAGCTGAATGGGGAACCTGACAGTCAGGGAGTGACATCCTATCATCCTCAACTATTGTATTGTCAAGGAAATCCAGATAAAACAAAAAAAAAATTACTAAGATCTATAGTCTCAGAATATAATATTTAAATACCAGGCCTCAGTTAAAAATCACTCATCATGCCAAAAACAAATAAGATTCCAAACTTAATGAAGAAAGATGACAACAATAGATGCCAATACTTGTACAGTATGTGTACAAATCTTTGTATGTGACAAAGATTTAAACCAGAAATGATAGAAATGCTTTAATAAGCCATTATGAACATGACTGAAATTAATTTCAAAAATAGCCTCAGCAAAGAAATATAGATATAAAAAATAACAAAATGAAAATATTAGAAATAAAATATAGAAACCAAAACAAGAAGCTCAGTGGGCTGAAGCTTCACTTTCAAGATGTGAACAGCATGAAAATCTCTGCACATACTCACTCCCAAGCGAAAAAAGAAAAAAAAAATCTGTAACAAACAAAAAAATAAGCATTTAAAAATCTCTAAAAATGTCCCAAAGGCATAGAGAAAATGAATAAACATTTGTTTATTTGAGAAGGTTACTAAAACTAAGTAAGAACAGTTAAGGTTTTGTGGCATCTGAGACACAAACGATTCCATGGCTCTTACTCCCACCCAGCTCAGATTGATGGAACTTCCACTCTGGTAAGTTTGTCCAAAGAAACAGATTCCTTCTCCTTTCATTCCCACTCAAGACTTACCATATTTCACTAAGAGAGAAAGACCACCCTTCATTCTTATTCCCTCCATCTCTAAGTTGAAAGGCTAAATTTATGGGCAGTGAAGCTGAGGGGTCAGGGACTCCTTTAGTCCACTGTGCCTCTACCCACAGGGCAGGGGTTCTATCTTGGACATGGCAGGCCCAGAACACTAGGACTCAAACGTTCTCTCCTCCGCATGCTCATGAGATAGAAGTTCCAGCCGGAAGAAGCAAGCTGAGAACATGAAAGAACTCCCCTTTCCTCTTCCCCTGCCATATCCAGTACCCAGACTAGTTGCTTAGAGAATTTTTCAAGTAGCAGAGCTCTAAAGCTGTCCGAAAAGTAACTGACAGAGTGTATGGGGAAATCCAAGCTCATGGTGCTCTCAAAAACAATAGATCCTCTTAATTACGTACACGTTAAACCATAGGCCAACTAGTTCACCAGGAAGAACCAGGTAATGAGACAGTTAAGAAGAGACTTCAGTGCACATCTGAAGCTGAATGATAATGAATGTCAACCATAATTTTATATATATATATATATATATATATATATATATATATATATATATAGTCACAGGATGTGGAGTACAGCATAAAGAATAGAGTCAGTGTAATTGTAACAGTTATATACTATGTCAGAGGGGTAGTAGATTGGGAGAGGGGTTATCACTTTGTGAGGGGTATAAATATCTAAATATTACATTGTTTCGCATACCTGACACTAATAATAATAATAATAATAATAATAATAAAAGGAAGTTGGGGAGGGCATAGAGGAAAAATTTTGGAAGTGATGGATGTTTTTTACCTTGATTGTGGTGTTGGTTTCAGGGGTATATGCATATGTTCAAACTCATTAAATTGTATGCCAAAAAAAAAAAGAAAAAGAGTGAGAGAGAGAGAGAGAGAGAGAGAGAGAGAGAGAGAGAGAGAGAGAGAGACACTTACTTCATGGAGTCAGAACAAACTGCAAAAATTGGACTCACAAACTATCCCTGCCCAAAGTTAATCGAATTTGACAGATGAGTAGTGTAACCCAAGCACTGTGGAAACAATCTATTTGCAATTAGATTTGCTTAATTGGGGTAGGCGCGGGGGGGCACTTCAACTATGGTAACATAGATACCTGGGTATTTTTCTTCAGAAGGATTATAGGTGATCTCATCTATCAATACTCCTTTTAAAATTAATAAATAAAATCTCATCTTGTTTATTATGCTTTGTGTTTACTGGTTGAAAAATATGTATTAAACACTGTACAACTACATCAAATCTCTATCTTCAACTTAAATATGCAACACAGAAAACAAATAAAGAATAAAAAATCAAAGCTGAGCAATGTACTAGAGAAAGGAGATGGAAAACAGAAAATGCATTCAAATTGGCTTCTCTTGTTTTGCGAGTAGATTGCGACTAACAAAAGGCATATGTTCTATAAAGACAATGAAAGGAGGGTAGTGATTATCTTTTTAGGGACTTCAAGTTATTTCCGAAAGTAGCATAACTAGAAAAGTTCTTATAGTCGAAAAAGAAAGTTCATGTTAGAGGAGTATATATGAAATGAAAGTAATAGTAAAGATGAGTGATCCAAGATAAAAAGTAAAACAAAGTTCTGCAATTCTGAATTTGGAACCTAGGGTTTTTGCGTACTGACAATTTTAACTATATAAAAAATTTAAATGCCTGACTCTTTCTTCAAGCCAATGAGAATTTAATTTCTGAGTAAGAGCACAACGATCCATTTGTCCTATTATATTAGCATAGATCAGACAATACGAGAATATCCACATCAATATTTTGTATAAAATAAATGAAATCAGTATAATATAATTTTTCCAACTTATAAATTTTTCCTAATGTGAAAACAGATACAGCAACTTCAATTTTTGCTTTGCCTCTTCACCTTAGGTTCTCTCTGCCAACAGGAAGCCACTGTATCCTACAACACAAACTAGACAACTGGCAATCCTTCTTTTTAATTTTTCCCAGCCATATCAGAAGATCATAAATAAAACACTTATTTCTTGAGGTAGGATATTTTCTCTAAAAACACAATTGGGAGCAAAATATAACACAATTTCTAAAAGAAATGAGCTGTATCTGTATGTCAGAAGCTGATTTAATATTTTCTTTACTCCTTTTGGAAACATTCTTTTGAAAAAGGCAATAATAAAATAATCTTTGTTTTGGGTTGTTGTCATTAATATCTTTTGTGTCAGCAGAGATTGTACTTATCTAAAATCGTTGGACTGCCAAAATTTTTTTTCCGCCTTACATGTGAACAGAATTAATCTTGGTGAGTGATATTAAGAAGGTAAAGTTACTTTTTTTTTTGGGGGGGGGTAATTTTGTTCATAATCATTCCTTTTGAAAGATGAAATATTTTGTGGTTCCATATTTTAATAAATATATCAGAATTATTCTTTTAACTAGATTAAATAGTTATACGTTATGCAGAGCTTGTATTTAAAAATAAGTAACATTTAGGGGTGGGGTCTGCCGCCAACTCCCACTGCATCAGAGGCGAGATGCCAGCCATTGAGGGAGTCGGAGAGTCTGCACAGAGCAACGAGCCGGGTCAGCCTGAGCAGCTACCCTCCAGCCGCACCCCAGCCACCCTAGCACCAGAAGGAAGTGAGGTGACCCAAGCAGAAGCAGTGGCGTTCGCTCTGGATGACGGTTCCTGACCCTGGGCTTGCCCAAGTATATCTTGTATAGGGACGGAGCAGACCGGGTTGGAATAGATCAGGTGCCGTAGACGGTGGCCCCAATCCAATAGTCCAGATCACTTATAGTGAAAAACTCAGAGATGTTTATGATTATTTCCGGGCTGTTCTGTAGAGTGATGAAAGAAGTGAAGGAGTTTTAAACTAACCAGCTATGCTACTGAGTTAATGCAGCCAATTATACAGGGCGGTATTTTTGAAGACTTCTCTTCAAGTCACTTCAAAAGGCTCCACATGAGGAAATGGACCAACCACATCACTGCAATAACTGAAGAACAGCCTCCAAGCTACCAAGGTTAGCATCATAGGTGGGTGTTAGTGGAATGGCCGTAAAGGCCATCTCAGGAGCTTGAGTTTGTTGCTGATATTCTTAATTAGGATGCAAAGAATTATCATTCCTGGCAACACTAACAGTGGGTTATTCAGGAACTGGAACTTCAGGTTTACAAAACAGCTTGAGAGAGAGTACTCTTGAGGACCATCTGGGATCTAACCCAGACCAGGTAACTTACTAGCTATGTGTCCATGGACAAATTAAGTTAGTGTAATTTGGTTTCTTCATTGTGTTAGGCTGATAATGCCTCCCCAAAATATGTCCCCATTCTAATTTTTCAATTTTTATTTATATGTTACCTTACCAGGAAAAAAGGTTGCATACATGGGTTGCTGTGCCCTTGGACCTTGGCAGATGTTGGGAACCAACCCCAAGAGTTTGTTCTGGAAGCTGGTGCAGCAACCGTGGGCCCCTGGGCCTCCTGCAAAGCTATAGACACATGGTGGGTGCATGCACAATTCACTCCCCCACCTGGCCTCTGCAGTTTGTGACCCTGCACCATTGTTGGGCCAGAGCCTGGTCCCCCAGTCCTAGCTGAGGTGCTTCTGTTACTCTGAGCCTCTGACTTGGGTGGAGGGGGTGGGGAAGTAGGAGAAAAGCCCATTTGAAAGGATTGGTGTTTGTTTAATAGGTGGCATGAACCAGACTCCCACTGATAGGTCTGGGAGGAGGGGTCTTCACCACTTGGGGCACCGTGATGTTTCTCATCCCGGGTCTCTCCTACTGACTGACCCCCATAGAACTCCCAAGATCTGAGATTGGGCTTACTCTGGGAAAGTGGTCACGGCAGCAGCTTCGGGGCCTGATTTCCCCTCTTCTGAGCCACCTTTAAGCACAGACCATCCTCTTTCTGCACCTCCATCAGGACTCAGTTACTCCCCCACATACACACCGAAGCTACAAAATGCATGCATGTTGAAGGCTCCTGTCAGTGCCTAGTTTGCTCTCCTGGGAAACCTCACAGTCTATGCACCCAGACCAGGCAGCAGCCTTGGGCATCCCCCCATTGTGTTCAAAAGAAGAGAGCATTTCCTGATGGAGGCCTGAGGTAAGAGGTCATCTCCCCCATCACAGGGTGCTGGCAATAGAGCTGGGTCTGAGAAATCAATTCCCTGAGGCTGTTTTTCCTGGAAAGGGAAAGGCTCAAGGAACATGCAGGGATGGTAACAATTGTATTTTTTGCTTGTGTTTTTTTTTGCAGGTGTAATTAAATTAAGAATCTTGAAATGAGATTATCCTGGTGAGCCCTAAATGCCTTAGCAACTGTCTTTATAAAAGAGAGGCAGAGGGAGATCACACATGCAGAAGGCAATGTGACCTATGAAGTCAGAATTACAGTGATGCAGTCAAGAATGCAGGAATGCTGGCTTCCTCCAGATGCTGGAAGAGGAAAAGGACAGATTTTCTCTAAAAGCTTCTGGAGGGAGTGTGAGTGTCGCCCTGGTGATACCCTGATTTCAGCTCAGTGAAACTGATTTTTAACTCTGGCTTGCAAAACTGCAGAAGAATAAACTCTCTTGTTTTAAGCCACCAAATTTGTAATAATTTGTTAGAGCAGTCACAGTCACAGGAAACGACTATACTCATCTATAATATTATAGTAGAAAAACGTCTTTAAAAGTATAATTTTGAATATTCAAGAAAGTGACTTATGATACATTTTTGGCACACAGTGAACACAACCAAAGCTGTTCAAAGTATAGTGGGTGGTACAGGCAAATAGTCAAATCATTAGTGTGCTAAGTGTCACCCTCCTAAAGGTAAGCAGGAGTTTCTAAAGGAAAATATAGCAATCATCCCTAAATCTGGTTGTGGGAAAGAAGAGACATCGGAGTCTCTTTCTCAGATTATATCCTTATCAGTTACATATTTTGTGTGAATTTACATGTTTCTATTTAGTCATGAAAATATTTCCTTAATTAGAATCTCTAGTTTTGTACACTGGACAGTTTTAAATGTTCAATGTAATTCAATTACATTCTAACCCATATGTTGGTAATTTATGTAGATCCATTAGTCTCATCATTTTCAAATCCTATGGCATATTTCCAATTCTATGGTATATATATATATATATATATAACCTTTTAATCTTTGTTTTAAGATTAAGAAATCATTCACAATTCAGAATGAGCAAACCACCAGAATCTTTTTAAAGTAATACAAAATTTAAGGATGGAATAATAACTGTATAAAAGATTATTTATTATGGTTCTTTCTCTAGAGTCTTGTTTCCTAAAATAAAATATTCAATGGTAAAGGCACTTCAGCAAAAATAAGATAAAACTGTGTTCAACTTCCAAATGATAAATGTGATGCATGACATTTATAAGCAGTTACATGCAATGATGTGTTATTTTAGGTTATTTCCGGTCTAAAGCACTGTTCTTATGAATAGAAAAATGTAAACTATATATTATAAAAGTTAGCATAATCTTACAAGAAATTATCCAAATATTATCTAATTAGTGTTAGTTCATCTCTGTTGTCCAAGAAACTTAATTATTTTATCTATTGGCGAGCATATTCAAATACAATTTCTCAGAATTACACCAGAGAGTACTTGGTCTATAGATAGAAACAAGATCAAATCCATCAAATGCAATAATTGCAGGTATGTTTTAAAATAGTTCAGAATTAAAATACCAGACAGAACATAGATAGTGTGTAATTGGGAATTCTGAGCACCTAAAAGTAAAATTTCAAAGCGTGCTTTATAATTATGTCATAATCAGAATTTAAACATTCTTGAGGGGTTGGGTTGGTGAATCAAAAAAATTAATGTGGTGGTGATTATCCCTAGGAAGTCATAAAAATAGCTTTTAATATCCTCATATACAATACTAGCTGTACTAGTGTACCAGTTATACTTACAGTGAAAAAAGAATAATTGACATTTTTCTCTGGTTTTTAGCCTAGCGCCTAGCCTAGGAAACAGGATGTGATTTTAAATGGTGCACACATATTTATGCATAATAATATATATTTTAAAATACATATTAATTTTCAAATGTATATCAAGATTTATTTAGTAATATATATCCTAAATATATTTCTATTTTATCCTATCCTATCCTATCCTATCCTATCCTATCCTATCCTATCCTATCCTATCCTATCCTATCCTATCCTATCCTATCCTATCCTATCCTATTTTATTCCATTCTATTCAATTCTACTCTATTCTGTATATCTTTGCCTATGAAGTGGGTTTCCTGCCACTTCTGGTTGTTCCTGGCAATAGGGTTAAAAAGTTGAAAGGTTAGGCTTCTGTTGACTGCCTGTGTTGCAGCGGGCTGGAAATAGTGATGGAGACTGAGACGGTGGTGAGCAGGGGCAGAGTGGGCAGGAAATGTTGAAGGGAGCCATGATACTTGATGAAGGTGGAGTTGGTAAAAGAACTGAGAGATCATGTGTAGGAAGCAAAAGCATTAAGCACCGAGTATTCCAAGTCATCTTCCATAATGTACTAATCAGGCCAAACTATGCTTACCTTCTGAGGTCAGACAAGATTGGACATGTTCAAAATGATATAGCTGTAAAGAATACATATGTAAGTATATATATATATGCATACATATACATATATATGTGTGTGTATATATATATATATATATATATATATATATATATATATGATATATACGAGGTATGACATGTTTGCAAACTTGTTGCAACAATGTTGCTAACCTTTTTTGATATAAGAGAGATTATTCACTAAGAATTTGTACCAAATGGACAAACAGTTAACCAAGTTTACTATTTTGCAGTGCTGAAAAGGCTGCGTGAAAACGTTAGACGACCTGAACTTTTAGCCAACAATTCATGACTGTTGCATCACAACAATGTACCAGCTCACAAGGCACATTGTCTGTGAGGGAGTTTTTAGGCAGTAACCAAAATAACTGTATTGGAACATCCTCCCTACTCAACTGATCTGCCCCCAAAGATTTCTTTCTTTACCCAAAGATGAAGGAAATATTGAAAGGAAGACATTTTGATGATATTGAGGGTAATACAATGAGAGCTCTGATGGCCAGTCCAGAAAAAGAGTTCCAAAATTGATTTGAAGGGTGGTCTAGGCACTGGCCTTGGTGCATAGCTTCCCAAGGGGAGTACTTCGAAGGTGACTGTAGTGATATTCAGCAATGAGGTATGTAGAACTTTTTCTAGGATGGGTTTGCGAACTTAATTGTTCGACCTCGTATGTATTTGTGTGTGTGTGTGTGTGTGTATGTAACATTATATATATACACACATGTGTATTTATATATACACACAATGTGTATAAATGCATATGTAGACATATAATAGCTTTTGTTTTTTATATTAGTTGTATATGTCAAGTGTATTGCTATAATTACTGTAATATCTAAGATTTTTTTTGTTGTCTTTTGGTTTAAAATGTTTGGGAACTTCTTAGTTTGCTATATCTCGAAATCCCAATACCACCTACATTTCAAAGATACACTCAGAAATGTAGATGATATTAGAATACTAAACTATACACTGTAAAAGTTGAGTTTCAGCCACATGAATATGAGTGATTGCAGGGGCTTTCTAATGTCTGCAAAGAGATTGATTTTGAGCAGTACATGTAAGATACTTGAGCTGAGAAAGGTAAGAGAAAACTACATACATTTCCTCATTTTCTAGGAGGGCAAAGTATATAATTAAAGATTATTTAATAGAGAAAAATTTATACTAGAAAACAAATGTCAAAGAATAATGAAGCTACCTAAACTGACTGAAGAAGAAATAGAAATATGAACTATAACAAGTAAATAGATTGCATCAATAACTTCCCCAAAAAAGAAAAGCCCATAACCATATAGCTTCACTGGTGAATTCTTTCAAAGCATTTGAAAAGAAATGGCATCAATCCTTTTCAAAATGTTCCAAGAAATAGAAGATGGTGGACTACTTCCAAACTCATTCTATGAGACCAAATAAAGACAGTTAAATACATAAAAGGAAAAGAAAACAAAATAATCACACTTCATGCAGAATAAGGCATTTGATGAAATCTTACACTTTCATGATGAAAACACTCAGAAAACTAGGACTAGAAGGGAATTTCCTCATCATGATGAGAAATTTATGAAAAATCCACAGCTAGCATTATACTAAAGGGCAAAAGACTGCAAGCTTTCTCCCTTAGATCTAGAACAAGGCAAATGTATCTGCTATCACCACAGTTATTCAACATTGTATTGAAAGTTATAGCCAGCATTATGCAAACAAAGAGAAATTAAAAGGCATCCAAATTGGAAAGGAAGAAATAAAAGTATCTCTATTCATGGACGGCATGATCATATATGATTGCGTGGGTGTGAGGGTGTGTGTTTGTGTGTATGTATACATGTATATGTCAATATGTGTGTGTGTGTATATATATATATATATATATATATATATATATATATATATATATGGTGCCAAAAATGTATACACATTTTAAGAAAGGAAAACTGTATTAAAATTGTAGTACTTGATTTATACAGATAACAAAAGATGAATCCAAGTCATGTTTGACTTCTGCAATTACAAGAGGTGCTCAAAGTGGTTACCATCAACGTCCAGACATTTCTGATTATGGTGAACTACTGCTTGAGCAATGTTGACCAAAGTGTCCACTTGTATACATTTGTTTGGCATCCCTGGTATAGAAATATATATATATATATTCCTAAAGAATTCACACACACACACACACACACACACACACACACGGCTCTTAGTACTTATAAACACATTTAGCAAAGTTGCAAGATCAACGTACAAAATCAGTTGTGTTTCTATATTCCAGCAATGAACAATCTGAAAAATAATTAAGAAAGCAATTAAACTTATGGTAATATCCAAGTCAATAAATTACTTAGGAAAAAATTTAATCAAGTTGATGCACACATTGCTGAAAGAGGTTAAAGAAGACCCCAATAAATGGAAAGACATTATGTATTCACTGATTAAAAGATTTAATACTATTAAGATGGCACTATTACTGAAACAAATTTACAGAAACAATGCAATCCCCATCAAAACAACGCAGGAAAAGAAAATATAATTTTAGAATTCATATGTATATGGCAGGACCCCCTAATAGTCAATGTGATTACGAAAAAGAGCAAAATTGGAGGACTCACACACCACAAATATAAAATTTATTACAAAGCTACAATAATCCATATCATGTGGCACTGGCATAAAAATAGACATATAGACCAGTGGAATAGAATTGAAAGTCCAGAAATAAATTCATATATCGAGGGCCAATACATTTTGGACAAGGGTGCAAAGATCATTCACTGGAGAAAAATAGCCCTTTCAATGAACAGTAACAAGGCAACTGGATATTTACAGGCAAAAGGATGAAGTTAGACCAGTACTTCACAACATATATAAGAATTAACTCAAAATGGACTAAGTAGCTAAATGTAAGAACTAAAACTATAAAATTATTACAGGAGAACATATTGTTATAAGGCCTATCATGCAGGCATTTATTTATAAACATGTAAGATCTTAAGAGTTCCCTCTTTCAACCTACCTATCAGAGTCTGATATAGTATGAACTGCTCTGTCTTTCTTCTCATGTATTTATGCCTGTTCTCACTTCTTGGCCTGAAAATCTCAGGGTGTTCTCTATTGAGATGGACAGTTCAGAAAAAAGCATGGAGGCAGGATGGAAAATTAGCACAGAAGCCACCATGTGGTCGCTGGATGGACTCCAATCCCAAATTTGGTTTATATAGCAATACTGAAGAGGCCACAGAGATGCCAAGAGGGGATCAAACTTGTTTTTACTTACACAATGAAACGTTTTGGGAAGAGCAGGGCTTGCCTCCCAAATTGATCTGAAAATGGCTTGAAAGAGCAAGGAAAGAAGACTGGCTTGGGTTTTCATAGTCTTTAGGGGTTAGGGTCAGGTCGAGAGTTCCTATGTATAGTCAGGGGCTTTTATGATTTGAATCTCCTGCTGGCATCACAGGAGGAAACACCAAGCTTTCTTATTAGTAAAAGAGGGAGGAGTGAGGCTTAAAAGCTGTTAGTAATTAATTGCAAAAATGGAGTCTGAATCATTAGAATGAGAAAGGGAAGGAGCTAGAAAATATATCACTGTCACTCTTCCCATAGCTTCCTTAGCCTTTTGACATTATTGTATTATATTTAAACAATTTAAAAAATAGCTTGCCAAGAGATTGAATTTGCTTAGGCCTATTACAGTAATATTACTTTGTTAAGGCTGTGGTGACAAAGTACCTCAAGCTGGGTGGCTTAAACAGAAAATTTTTGTCTCACATTTCTACATGCTAGAAGTCCAAGATCAAAGTGTGAGCAAATTGATCCCTTCTGAGGGATCTGAAGGAATGTGATGTTCTAGTCCCCTATCATTGGCTGATAGATGGCCATTCTTTTTCCTCTGCAGTTACAATATCTTCCCTCTGTTCTTTTGTCTGTGTCCAAATGTCCTCTTCTTACGAGGACACCAGTCCTATTGGATTAGGGCCTACCCCAAGGACCTCACTTTGACATGATTACCTCTAATGTCATCTCCAAATAAGGCCACATTCTGAAGTATTGGGGATAGAACTTCAATATCTGAACTGCGAGGACACAGTTTAACCCACACTACCTATCTGCTAATTTTCTTCAATCTGATATTATAAAATATAGTGTAACCAGCTTGTTTAATGTGTTCTCCAATTTACAGTTTACTGTAGCCTACAGAGGAGAACTACACAAACCTCATTAGATTCTCTAGTTTTATTTCCTATCCATTATAACACCAAATGTTTCCTTTTTTCAGAAAGATTTATAATCATTTATTGTTTTGGAAATTAAGATGTTTTTTCTTTACCTATACTGCTTAACAAGCCAGTAGTCTTCATGAGATTACTATGGTCTGTTTTTTCCTCTTCACTATTTAACTTAGAAGAGAAGACATTATCTTTGCACATCTGTTTTTATTTGCAGTCTTCACATATGTTACATAATTTAGGTATTCAAAACACATAAGGGTTGGAGGGATTGTTTTCGGGGAATATACAGGGTATATCAGAATTGGAATCCAAGCCCTTTAATTCAACAGTTACCTATAGTAATTTGATAAGAATTCTAGGTCCTGGCAACAGAAGTGAAAAAACAAACAAACAAACAAACAAACAAACAAATTATAAAATGAAGCTCACAGGGGTAGGTCTAGGAATTGGAAATAGAAGTAAGCAAAAGAGACATAAGTAATCTTCATGACCTCAGATTTGGCAATGGGTACTTAGATACAATACCAAAGCATGCGCAGGAAGAAAAAAACAGATGAATTTCATTTCATCAAAATTAGAAACTTCTGTGCACCAAAAATATTATCAAGAAAATGAAAAGACAGAAGGGGAGTAAATATTTATAAATTATATATCTGGTAGGTATTTAATATTCAAACTATATTAAGAGCGCCTACAATGCAACAAAATGACAAATGACCCAGTTTACAAAATAGTTGAAGGATATGAATAGATATTTTCCGGAGAAGACACACAAGTTATCAATAAGGACATGAAAAAATGCTCAACATCATTAGTCACTAGGAAATGAAAATCAAAACCATAATAAGGTGCCATTGTATGCTAAATAGGATGGCTAGAATTTAAAAACAAAACACTCAGTATTATGCAATGTAAATTAAGAAATTGACTCATTTTGAATGTGAAATGTGTAAAAACGATTCCCAAAATGTTTACTATGGTGTGAAGCTATATTTTAAATCCCAGTCAAGCCGGCTGCCCTGTTTCGCAGAGGCAGCCCATTCGGGAAGCTGCCACATGAGGTATTCTCAGTCAGAGGGTGTCTCAGAGCAGTGCTTCTCAAACTGTAGGTACCCGAAAGGTTTGTTGAAACCCAGATTACTGAGCCCCAGGTCTGCCCCTGAATTGCTGACTCCATATGTCTGAGGTGGGGTCTGAGAATCTGCATTTCTAACAAGTTCCAATGTGAAGCTTTGTACAGCTGCTTGGGATCACACTTTGAGAACCATTGTCATGAGGAATGAGAAGATGATTAGTGAATTTAGGAGCAAAGGATGGTTTAAAATGTACCCTATAATTAATTGCCTGATCAGCTCCACAGACCCAGTTATTTAAATTCTCAGGACTAGATTGCAAGTTATATTTATCTTCTTCACCACTGTTATCTGTACAGCCCACACCATACCCACCACTTAAGGAGTGCTTAATAAGTTGGAATAAATGATTAACAGCTCATCCTCAGCTCCACATATTGCTTTAAGAAATACCTATTCAGCTCCTCTGCCCATTTTTTAATTGGATGGTTGTTTTGTTGTTGAGTTGTATGAGTTCCTTATATATTTTGGATATTAGCCCCTATCGGAAGCATTGTTTGCAAAAATCTTCTCCCATTCGGTTGGCCGCCTCTTTATTTTGTCCATGGTTTTTTTTTTTGCTGTGCAGAAGCTTTTTAGTTTGATATAGTGTGATTCATTTATTTCAGCTTTTACTTTCCTTACCTTTGAAGTCAAATTCATAAAATCTCTTTGAACCCAAGGTCCATAAGTTTAGTACTTATGTTTTCGTCTATGCAGTTTGTTGTATCAGGTCTTATATTTAGGTCTTTGATCCATGAAAATAGCAAAGGAACAAGACGAAAAAATGAGGAAACAAAAACTCATAGACACAGACAATAGTTTAGTTGTTACCAGAGAGTAAAGGTCAAGAGGAGTGGTAGATGAAGGTAAAAGGGATCAAATACATGGTGATGGAAGGAGAACTGACTCTGGGTGGTGACCACACAATGTGATATATAGATGATGTATTACAGAATTGTACACCTGAAACCTATGTAACTTTACTAAAAATTGTCATCCCAATAAACTTTAAGAAAACAAAAAAACCTAAAAAAAGAAGAAAAAGAGGTACATAGGAGGCTACTAAATCTGAAATAACTGAGAGTCCCACTAGAATTTCTCTGTACTGAACCAAGTGCCTTGACTGTTTTGCCAAGATTGTTCATTACGTAATCTCTCATTGACAAATAACTCGTAATTCCTGAGTAACCTGTAATCAATGGCCTCTATTTGGTACAATTAAGCTGCAGTAAAGAATAAATAATAGTCACATAATCCTGCCAGTAACTCTTCATAAGGGTATGTAAGTAGAATGATAATGAAGTAGGGAAGCTTTCTGATCTGATGACTTTTCATCACCAACTAAGCCTCATTTCTGTGGCCATGCAAACCTAATGTGGTGCGATTGAATCATTTGGAAACTTCAGCTGGGAGTCACAAGATTACCATATTAGTGCAATTCATGTATGCTGCCTGTCTACTATCCTTTCTTCCAGTTATGTAGCCATTATACTGCATAAAACCTATTTTGTCTCATGAACTTGATTTTCTAAGAGAAATCATGACCACTGTTACACTGTCAAGAGCAAAGGAAGTTCTGCATGAATATTTTTGAATGTATGAATAAATAAAGCGTAGAAAAATGTGGTCATGATTGCAAAAATAAGCATGGCAGCTAATATTAACTGACTGAATATATATAAGAACAGATATATGAAGCTAATTAATAGCATTGCATAAAATATGTATCTGACCCATTATTTTGTATAAGTTTATTTAAATAGATTTTTTTTTTTGTTGTATTTGGCACAATAAAATATTTAGGTTAGTAATGTTACTATTAATTGGCACCCTTGCATATTTAAAAACTTCCACTGGGAATTTTTCAGGTCTAGTAATCAATTAATGCTCAGAAAATCTCTGACAGATAGTTTTTACTATTACTGTTTTAAGTAGAAAGTAATATGGTTCAGAATATCCAATAACTTGCCCAAAGTAAAATAAATTGAAAGTGAAAGGATTAAAATAAAATCTAAGCCCAGTAGGACTTGACTCCAGATCTTAGAATCATTCTGTAATAAAACAATAACATATTATCCAAATCACATATTAGTTTTGTAACTGTGTTTTGGTTTTGAATCTCATTTTTAAATGGACCTCAAACTTAAAATTGAGATTGCATGGCCCAACGTTGTATTTCTGTTGCAAAACTGTCAAAAAAAATATCATGGTACATATGTTCTTGAAACTTATTTTGGTAAAAATAATATTGTTTCCACAAAGATTCTTTAAAATGAGTTGTTTGATATAATTTAATTTATATTATAAAACAAAACAAAGCTGTTACTCTAATGGGTTTACTATAAAACACATGAGTGTACATGCATGCATATATAATTTAGTAAAATAAGTTTTAATGTGATATTAACATAAACATATAATCATATATTATTAATTTTACTCAGCTCTTCAGAATATGTTTTTATCTTCAATTTTATGACTAACAGAGCTGAATGAGTATGGGAAATGTTGTTCTATATTCATACTAATTTATAACTTAAAAAGGCTTTATGTACTTTTGGTATCACAACTTTGAAAAGAGGTAATGATATTTATTTTTATTAGACCACACATGTTTTTAATTAAAATAGTAAGTGGTCCTAATGTTTAGGGAAAAAAAAAATTCTTGTTTTATTTAAATTCATATTATTTTATTATAGGATTTAAATCTACTTGTAAACATTCATGTAACACTAAGTGAGATAAAAATAAAACAAATTAAGCTAAAGTAAAATAATGGTAGAAAATGAAGTGGAACAAGCATGATGACCTATAATGAAGAAAGTCTTACCAGGAAATTGGGTACTCCTTTTATTAGGATAAAGCTTAACAAGTAAGAAGTACTTATTGTATGCTGGGCACCCATTTTTTATAATTTATACATACTAGTTCATTAACTCCTCTAAATAATTTTCTGAGAAAGTATCATTCTCATTTTACAGGTGAAGAAACTGAGACAAAGTTCAGGATTAGGTTCACAAGTGAGTAACAGTAGCCTCTGACTATCCCCAAGGAGTCTGACTCCATAGTCTAAGCTCTTAATTAACTTGAGTCCACATTCCTTGTACGTCATATTAGTTTTCCCCTTCATGAACATGGGAAACATTTTACATAAACTCTGCTCAATTCATCAACATGAAAAAGGTCACCTATTTTATAAAAGATTGCCTTTAATGATATAAATATATTTGTGTCCTTTTTGCCTGTTTTAGAGGGATAATTTTGAAGCACAGATGTCCCTATAATAATTATAAATGTATGTCAAGTAGTTTCAAACAGGTTTTGTACTCTATACCAGTTAGCAGGTGACTAGGGTATGCTATGCCGTCAAAAGGAAATATCCAAAAGGTTCATATGTCAAAATAGTTGAGGATATAATTTGTAATATATGCCATAGTCAGAGATAGGTCATGAACTTCTGGGCAGACAAAACAAAAAAAAACCTGACCAACAGAAATTGCAAAAATGGCAGAAGACTACATTACAAATACAGCTGTGTAAGAGACTTTTAAAGAATTTTAGAAAGACAAAATATTTTGAAATTTTAGTAATTAAAATTTGTATCTATAATTTTATTTCACATATGCTCCAGTAGTTATAAGTGAACATTTGTGCATTACTTTGGAAACTGGTCTATCAAACTAATGTTGTATTGAGAAATATTGTATGATGAATCAATACTTTTCTGACATTATATTGAATTAGTGAAATACGTAAGTTATTTTTCCTACAACAAGCTACTTTTGTGGATTTCATAAATAGTAAACAGCAAACTGAAACATTGGAAATAATCTCTATAGTATTTTATTTTTATTTTAGATATGTTCTATGATATTGTAGTGTTGTGTGAACTAATAATAGATATTAAATGTTAATGACAAAAGGGTAATTAAAGCAAAATATATCTATTTTACACACATGAAAACTATCCACAAATAGAAAATAATTTTCTCATTAAGATGGCCTTTCTACTTTTGTTTTCAATGTATTAAATTGTTAGCAAATAAAACCTTAGTATGCTTTAGTACTACTGATTTACGTTTATTATAAATCGGTTTTCATTTACCTGCATGAATTTTTTCTACTTGTAAAAAATGTTTTACAGCAGCATTTTTGTAAAGAATGTCCATTAAGAGTAACATTGAAAATTAATATTTTATGGTCATGTAACTAAACACCAGACAGAAATGAGAATTAAAGTAGTGTAAATGCATGTAAAAAGAGCAATGGATCTTGTAAGTATAATATGAAGCCAAAGGGACTGCACACAAAATAATATTTGAAATAGAGTTGTATCCATGTCAGGTTAAAATGGGCAAAACTCAACCATATTACTTAGGGATGCATACAACAATTTCACAAAGAGAAACATAACAGTTCTCACAAGATATATCACAGCAATAATATATATTTAATCTAGTCTTCACTCTGGGCAGCTTAGCCTCTGTATCACTGAAAGCCTCAGGAGCCAAGAAAATGCAGCTCAGAATTGTGAAGGTGAGGGATACAAGATCGCTATCCTCAGAACGGGTCACCCTTTCTACTTTTTAGTGATATGCTCCTCTGAAGAAGCCACCATTTGGTGAGTATTCACATGGGGCACAAATATCTTCTCTCTCTCTTCTCTTTTTTTTCCTTCCTCTTATCCCCCCTCTCCACACCCCCCCTCCCCAGTCCACACACACATGTTTATCCACAGCTCTCTTCTTTAGATCTTCTTGTCACCAATTTTGAAACCATGTTCCTTCCAGTTTTCTGACCATGCATCCAAAACATTGGCCACATCCCATAAAATCCCTATATAATCACACCTCTGGCCATGTCTCCTTCTAAGCAAACTGAACAACCAGAGTCACTGTTCAAAGAAGCAATAGTTTCACAGCTGTCTACTTTTGGGTGGTGCCTGTAAATTGTTCAGGACCGTCTGCAAACCAGTCCTGACTTTCCTCCTCCACAGTCAACAGATCTTATGGAACTCCCCATGAAACCATAGGTGCAGGCTAGTAAATAGGTGGTAATATAGCAGGAGTGGGAGTCATGGACGTGAGACAATTTCTCATATAATTTATGTAGATACTCCCTCATATAATTCATATATGCCTTTACACCTGCTCAGATTGTTGAACCAATTCCAGAAATCCAAGGACCAATTGGAAAACTCATCCTTAAGATTCTGTCCCTCTAGCTCAGGGGTGTCCAAACTGCAGCCCGTGGGCCAACTGTGGCCCATGATTCATTGTTAATTGGCCCTCAGCAAATTCCAAAGATATATTTAGTTTACTTAAATAAACCAGGTGGGGCAATACGTACTTCACCTAGAGTGAGTGGCCCGGCTGTTTGTGTATTTTACTGCATATGGCCCTTGGTGAAAAATGTTGAGAAAAGTTTGGACACTCCTGATCTAGCTCCACACTCAGTACCAAATCTGTATCAGGAAGGGTTCTCCAGAGACACTGAAACAAGAGGAAATTCAGATCGTTCTAAAATGTCTGCTATATCCGAGCCTTGTTCTGTTGCTTGCTTTGTCTATTGTGCTATTCTTTTCTTGCCTTATAGTGTGTCTCAATAGAAAGAGAAGTCCTGAATGTATATATTTAAATGAGGGTTTCCAACTTTTAAAAAGGCTTGGAGACTTTAATATGTTGAAATAATCATAATCCAATGAAAATCTCCAACTGGAAATAATTTCAATGGTTAAAAACCATATCCCACATTGTTATGATTGGAAAACATCTTACAAGTTGACTGCAGCATTTATTCAATTGCTCATGATGTAAGGAATCCTGCCTAAAGCTGTGAGATGATAAATTTTAATTTTCCTCAGCTTAAAATCTATTATCACCACAGCAGGTGTCATACACACATATTTTTTCTATGACCCTGTTTTTATATGATGAAGTACAAATTCAGCTAATATGAACCTGCCAACTATTAGAGACTAAGCCAGTATCTTATTCCTTGCTTTCAAACAAGAGTGCTGGTAAACTTTGAATATGAAAACATCATTTAAGAGAGAGAGAGAGAGAGAGAGAGAGAGAGAGAGAACCAAACAAGGTGAATCAGAATCTTCATTAGTGTTAGGGTATAAGTGTCCTTTCCTAAAAGACTCATCTCTAGGTAACTCTACTGTACAGAGAAGGTAGAGGACATCTATTTATAGTAAAGGTCTGTCACATAAAATATTCTTAGTTAATTGGTGCTCTCGTTTATTTCCCCATCTCTTCTTTCCAGATGGACTGCAAAAATGGTTGAAAGTGTGTACATTTATAGACATTTATCTGAACTATCATTATGTATGGCATTTTTGAGCATCAGCCTAAATTTTCATAATGTAATTTGCATTTTCCTAATGTTTTATTTTGTAGTAGGGGCATGTGAGCACAAATCAAGACAATTGAAGAGAATATCTGCGACATTATTTTTAGCAAATTACTAGCTGAGAGCCTGTTCAAAGTCTGAAGTCTTGGTGTTTTAACAATTAGGTCAAATTATTTATAATTAGCATATTCAATGTTAGCATGCAAATGCTTTTATTAAAATAACTTTGCAAGATCTTAGATGGCTTGTAGCCATTGAATTTCAAAGAATTTCAAGCTTTGTTCAGTAAATATTTTCCACTGGGTAGTCTAACGTTAACATATAATCTTGCTTGTTAAAATGAATATTGATTTTTTTTCACTTCTCTCTTCTCATTTTCTTCCTTGATGAAACATAAAGATATGAGAAAAAACATGGTAATTTTATTGAAAATTGTCCAATTCACATGAAAATATGTTTAAATTGAATTGAACTTCTGACTGACCATTTTAATAAATCCAATAACGTTAATAACTTAAGCTGTCTGAACAATTGAGCTCCATGTAGTATTTCTAGTTAATGAGTTTGCTAAACTAGAGTAATGTCTTAAATATTTTCTTTTCATGGAATCAGTGATAACATCAAATTACATACAAATTAACTTTATTGCATATTTTAACATACAGTTAATCTTCAACTTTGCCATTTTTAGTTTAACCTCTTTACTCATTTCCTATTAAATAATTAGTAATCACACTTTACTTTTCAAACCATTACATATTCATTTCTAAATTTATGAGGCAGAGAACATACGGATAGTGACTTTGAAAGGCAGTGACAGGACTTGCTTTTGGGAAGGTCAGATACATGAGATCCGAAGTCTTGAAAATTTAAAGAAGTTACAAGTAAAATGTGGCTATTGAAATAATTATATATATATATATATATATATATATATATATATATATATTTATTTATTGGGGTGACAATTGTTAATAAAGTTACATAGATTTCAGGTGTACAATTCTGTAATACATTATTTATATATCACTTTGTGTGTTCACCACCCAGAGTCCGTTCTCGTTACCATATATTTGACCCCCTTTACCCTCATTTACCACCACTCTCTCCCGTTACCCTCTGGTAACCACAAAATTATTGTTTGTGTCTATGAGTTTTTGTTTCTTCATTTGTTTGTCTTGTTCCTTTGTTGTTTTCAGTTAAAAATAAATAAATAAATAATTATAAAATGATAGAAAAAATATTTGTATTGGTTCATACTATTTTAAGAGACAAAGATTACATTAATTTCAGCTTCCCTATTCAGACTTTAGAATGTTATAGAATCCCCAAGATTTCCTTAGGAATTTTTATGTACTAGAACATCAAATACATTGCATTGTTTATACATACATATGTATTATATGTGTCTATTTGAAGTATTGATATATATATATATGTTTAAGTGTATCTATATGTGTATATACTTATAGGGTTCATTGTAAGTTGCATAATATACCTTGCAGCTACCATAAATGTAGTTTTTATTACTTTTAGCAGAAATTTACTTTTCTTATAGATGCATGTCTGAAAATATGGTAATACACATAACTATGCAATCATTTGCTTTAAATACCAGTTTCCAGGAAACAATCTAAATCAAGATTAATCTCATTAATAATGATTGCTAATGATATTCATAAAATGTTATAGAAATTAAAACAAAATATATTGAACTCCCACTGTGATCAGATACGAATATCACATATCTGCAAACATGTAGCAGCTTAGCTGCTGGCATTACATTTTGAGCAGACAAAAGTAAACATTAAGTACATTGCTAAAAAAGCAGATGAAAAAATATATAAACATTATTTGTAGTCCTAATTGTGCATTGATTGCAGACTTTGTTGAGATGTCTATGAAGTTCTAGTACAGTTATGGGAGATAATGCCACAGAGATTAGTTTACCTATAACTTGTTCTTCTTGTGCAGAAGTCCTTAGTGTCATGTGTGAATCAAATTTAACATAACACGTTCTATTTTACAACCCCATTAATCAACAGCCCCTAATATTATGTCACAGTTTCAGCTATGACATTTAATCTATTTTCTGACAGAAAAATTATTAGTAAATGAATAGTAGTACATTCTTTTAAAAAGTTTACTGCAATTTGAAATAAGACAGTTAAAATCTTAATAATAGAAATGAGTTTAATGTGCATGCTTTAAAGATGGTAGTAACTTTTTTAGATCACAACCTGGATAACCGTCACGTAGATAATTAAGGGAGGAAATAGAAAGCTACTATCCACCAGGAGTAATTTACCACATTTCTTATTTATAGGATAAGAGACACCTTTGACAAAATTTTGGAAAAAAACTATAGCACAATAAACTTATTCTTTAAACTACCATACATTAGCATATATTTTTTCCTTAGAATATTATACCATTTTTTAAACCATAGCAATACAAATTGATATCCAGACTTTTCACCTTGAGATGAAATATTCTTCTAAATTGCTTTTATCATAATTAACTTCTGTATAGTATCAAGTCAAAATATTATTGCCTGCATTACTATTAATGATTTTATTTGTGTGTTTACTGCTGCCAATAAATATACGGAAAGTTATTTAGATTCTGTTGGCATGTTCTATTTAAGTTACACACACACACACTGTTTGTATATATATCTTAAGTCAAGTCTATTAACGCATGTACAGATTCTCAGGTGAACCTTCCTTTCAGAAAGGTTTTTCTATATTCTGTATGTTAACATGATGTACAACTGAGAGCAGTACTAACTACTTGTATTTGCTGTACTTGCTACATACAATGAATATATCATTCAAAGCTTGTTGGGTTTGCTTCCATGGCTGAGATCCTTTATATAGATAATTTAGTTAAGTACTTTATTGCCTGATCACCATGAAAGCATTTATGAGCTCAAGTTCTTTATTAACACAAAACACTAATACTAAAACAGTGAGAAATAATAAAGAGATCTCTGAGAAAAAAATAATACTACAAAGGGACTTTACGCAAAAGAATGGGATTAACTGATGAAAATTGAAAATCACATTACCAAACCATATGTGCTTTACGGTACCATGGTTTAAAAGCAAGATCATACTATTATATGGGAGACCTTGGGTCTAATAATTGACAATTACATGTTGTGCCACCTTGGGTATTAACTTTGAGTATACCTCCTTATACCTTAAAATATAAAAACAAGTTCTTTATAGTAATGCAACTATCCTGTTGCAACATCACATAAAATGTCAAGGTACTTTCGTATTTTGGACTTTTTTCCATCTCTTAGATCCTGTCTGAATTTGCCAAATGTTAATTTATACATGAAGAGCCAGCGATAACCGTCCTAATATTGAGTGTGCAAGACTAAAGTAAAATATATAGATGCCTTGAAATAAAATACACTTTTCTCTCTACTAAACAAGTCCACATTTGATATTTGAAAGAGGAATTTTTCAAAGATAAGCCATAAGTGACATCAGAAATGAGAATATTTTCTTCTTTCAAGAAGTCGTGCTGGATGTATGAAGGCTCATGGACCAGTGAGATTCCAGTAGCTACTGGAAGCTCCTCAGGAATGTAAATTAATATTATATTTTAATCATATTACTGTAGACATTTAATATAATGTTGTGTTTTTAATTTCAAAGTCCACTTGTTCATTTCTGGAATATAGGAAAGTGATTGACTTTTGTATATTAACCTTGTATCTGAAACCTTGCTATAATTGCTTATTTGAAGTTTTATTGTTGATTTTTAAAATTTTTCTACATAAATAATCATGACATCTGTGAATGAAAACAGTTGTGTTCCTTCTTCCCCAATCTGTATACCTTTGATTCCCTCTAATTGTCTCATCCATTAGCTAGCTACTACATTTTGTATGATGCTGAAAAGGAGCAGTGAGAGGGAACATCCTTACCTTGTACTTGATCTTATTGGGGAAACTTTGAGTTTCTCACTCTTACGTATGATATTAGCTATAGGTTTTTTATTGATTTTCAAAATCAGGTTTAGGAAGTTCCCTTCCATTCCTAGTTTATTGAGAGTTTTATTATGTGTGAGGTGTGTGTGTGTTTTTTTTTTTTCATTCTGCATCTATTGATATAATCATGCAATTTTTCTTTTATTTAGCTTGTTAATTTATGAATTACATTAATTGATTTTTTAGTATTAAGTCAGCCTTGTGTACCTGAAATAAATTTCCACTTATTTGTGGTATACAATTCTTTTACACATTGTTGGGTTTAATTTGCTTATATTTTATTTCGGATTATTGCTTTTATCTTCATGAGATATATTGGTCTGTAGTTTCTGTTCTTGGACTATCCTTGTCTGGTTATGGTATTTAAGGGTAATGCTGGCCTCATAAAATGAGTTAGGAATTATTCTTTATATTTCTGTCCTCCGAAAAAGACTAAAGAGAATTGGCATAATTTCTTCCTTCAGTGTTTGGTAGTAGTCACCAGTGAACCCATCTGACCTGGTGCTTTCTGTTGTGAAAGGTTATTAATTACTTATTCATTTTAATAGATATAGTCCTGTTTAGATCATCTGTTTGTGCATTTTGGCAGAATGTGTCTCAAGGAATTGGTCCATTTCACTAGGTTAGCAAAGTTGTCAGCATAAAGTCATTCATATATTCCTGTGTTATATTTTTAATATCCTCCCATTCATTTCTGATATTAGTAATTTGTATCATCTCTCTTTTTCTTAGTTAAACTGGCTAGAAGATTATCGATTTTGTTAGTCATTTAAAAAGAAAAAAACATCTTTCAGTTTTGTTGATTTTTTCTACTGATGTCCTATTTTCAATTTCATTCATTTTCTATTCTAATATATATTATTTATTTTCTTCTGCTTACTTTGAATTTATCTTCTTTTTCTAGTTTACTAGGTTGAAAACTTACATTATTGATTTTATATCTTTGTTCTTTTTTTGTTTTTATGCATTTAATGCTATAAACGTCTTTCTAAGTACTGATTTTTGCAGCATTCCCTCAAGTTTTGATAAGTAGTATTTATTTTCAATTTTTAAAAAAATACTTTGAGATTCTTCTTTGACCTATATATTATTGAGAAGTGTGTTATTTAATGTTCATGTACTTTTGGATTTTTAAATTATCTTTCTATTAGTGACTTTCAGTTTAATTCCATTGTGTTATGAGACCAGACAGTGTGTGATTTCTAATATTTAAATTTTTTTAAGGTGTTTTTTATGGACCACAATGTGTTCTACGTTGGTTCCATGTGAGCTTGGAAGTAATGCATATTCTGCTGTCATTGAATGAAGTCTTCTGTAAATGTCAATTATACTTAGTTGATTGTTAACATTGTTGAACTAAATTATGTCCTTACTGATTTTCTGTCCATTTCTGGATCTGTCCATTGTGATACAGGGATATTAAAGATTCCAATTATGGTAGTGGACTAATCTATTTCTTTTTGTAATTCTATAGTTTTTGCCTCATATTTTGACTCTCTTGTTTAGCCCATACATGTTAAGAGTTGTTATGTCTTCTTGGAGAACTCGCCCCTTTATCAATAGGTAATGTCCTTCTTTCTTCCTGATAACTTTCCTTGCTTTGAAGTCAGCTCTGTGTGATATTAATATAGCTACTGCTATTTTATTTGATTACTGTTAGCATGATATACTTCTCTCTATAGATTAAAATTTTCTTTTAATCTATGGATTAAAGTGGATTTTTTTTTTGTAGAAAGCATGTAGTTGTTTCTTGTTTTTTAATAACAGTCAATAAACAATATTCATCTTTTAATGGGTGTATTTAGAACACTGAAATCCAAAGTGGTTTTGATACAGTTTGGTTAATGTTTATCATATTTATTACTGCTTTCTATTTGTTGCCCTTGTTCTTTGTTCCTATTTTTGTCTTCCACTCTCCTTCTGCATTTTGTGTTTTTTATTGAGCATTTTATATGAACCATTTTCTCTCCTTTTCTAGAATATCAGTTATACTTTAAAAAAAATTGTAATGGTTGCCTTTTGAGTTTGCAATATGCATTTACAGTTAATCTAACTCTACTTTCAAATAACATAATACTACTTCACAGGTAGGGTGGATACATATTAACAAAGTAAATCTAATTCCTCTCTCCAGTCCCTTGCATCTTTGCTCTTATTCATTTCACTTATATATAACCATATATAATTCATTTCACTTATATATAATCATATATAAGTACACATGACATATAAGTATACATATCTGTGTATAAGTATATATTTGATACATATGTATATATCTAATATACTTATGATATACACATAAGCATGTACAATTGAATACATTACTAGTATTACTTTGAACAAACTGTTATCTGTTAGGTCGACTAAGAATAAAACAAATTATTTTACCTTCACTTTTTCCTCCTTTAATGTTCTTTCATGTTTATGTAGATCTGAGTTTCTGATTGATATTATTTTCCTTTTTTTTTTCTAAAAGACTTATTTTAACATTTCTTTCAAGGTAGGTTAATAGGCAACAGGTTCCAATTTTGTTTATCTGAGAGAGTCTTTATTTCTGCTTCACTTTCGAAGGGTAATTTCACAGTGTATATAATACTAGGTTAGTTTTTTTTTTTTTCCCTCTATACTGTAAATATTTTACTCTATTTTTCTTGCTTATGTGTTTTCTAAGGAGAAGTTGGATGTAATTCTTATCTTTGTTCATCTATAGGTAAGATGTTTCTTTCAGGATTTTGTCTTTATCTCTGATTTTATGTATTTGGAAATATGTCTAGGTGTAGCTTTTTGGCATTTTTCCTGCTCAATGTGCCTTTAGTTTCAGGGATCTGTGCTGTGAGCCGACAGAGATTTGGGGAAATTCTTTCTTTATTGTTTTAAGTATTTCTTCTGTTCTTTCTCCTCTTTCTGGTATTCTCATTCTAGTATGTATGTTATACTTTTTGTAATTACTCCATAGTCCTCAGACATTCTGTGATTTTTTTTTCCAGTTTTTGTTTTCTTTGCTTATTTTATCGATATATTCTCTAGCTCAGATCCTTTCCTCATCCATGTCCAGTGGACTAATCAGATCATCAAAGGCATTCTTTATTTTTGTCATTTTTTTTTTTTATCCCTAGCATTTCTTTTTGGCCCTTTTTATGATTTCCATCTATCTGCTTACATTGCCCATGTATTATCTACTTTGTATATTAGATAACTTAGTTCCTGTTTTTCAAAGTATTGTTACTAAAATTATTTTTTTAATAATTTTAAATTACTATTTTTACTTATTTGTGACTCAAATAGCCATTTTATTTATTTTTGTATATCAATTCATAAATTCAATAGGTATCTATAAAGTGCCTCTCCCATTTTTAGATATAGTATGGTATACAAAGGTAAAATAAAGATCCTCTTAAAAAGCTTGAACAAGTTAATATGACATATCATTTTGAAACTAATAAAAGTACACATAAAAATAAAGAAAATTAAATTTTCTAGAATGCATTTTGTAAACAATTTTGAACATCAGAGATTTCTACATAAGAAAACTAGTAAACATAAATTTCCAAACATAGAAATTTTCATTGTTCAGGAAACAGTTACCAACTTTTCTCTGAGATGATAATAGTGTTGGGCACAGTGAAACAGGCATTAGCTAAGTAGATATTACCATACTTGGAAGATTTTAATACTAAGCTATTTGCAATGGATATGGTAGTAAAGGTCACATACTGCATTATAAAAATAGATTAGAAATATTGTCTGGGAGTTCAAACATTAGATTGAAAATGATGCTACTGGTATCTTCAAGATTATCAGTTCAAAAATTGGAACCAAAACTACATTTGAGGTAACGAGGCACAATCGACTTTGGGAGTAGTGGAAATAAATTGTAAGGGGCAAGTATTTGTGATAATCTGAAGTAGACACAAACCCACATATTAGTCATGCATTGAATGTATGTAATGAAAAATAACACATTATTGTATATTGTGCCACAATCACTATGATAAATATTTTATAAACATTTACTGTTGTTTTCACTCATAATTACAACAACTTTCAATGGAATTAGGACTGTTTCTACTTCCCTTTTAATTGACTATTTCTCTGTAAGAAATTGGACAATTTCTGTGTCATTGATTATTGAGATAATAAATCCCATATAAGGGATCCCATACAGGGGTAAAGTAAATAAATGAGAACTGATATTCACTAAGTTTACTATGTGTCAGTTAGCTAGCCAAGGGCTTTAAACTCATATTATTTAAAAATCCCATAAGGTAAGTGTAATCATCAGCTTTATGTAGGAGGGCAAGAGAAAGACTTAGGTTAAAGGGGGCATTAATATTTCATGACTCTAAATCCAGTTTATTTATTTATTTATTTATTTGCTTTTTGTTTGTTTTGTTTGTTTTTCTTGCTTCACATTCATAGAGTCTGCATCTAATGGTCTATTTTAGCCATCAATGATTCATGCAAGAGGAATGGATATGTCACTATCAGTAGCAGAAATGATTCAGAAAGAAATAAATTAAAGGATAAAGATCAAAGTTACTGAGGGAAAAAAAAAAAAATGAAAAACTCCCCAGAAGGTTGTTTGTTATCACTAGTGGAGAAAAAAAACTCAATCATAGTCTTCTTTTAAAGAGAATCTACAGGTATTTGCAGTTACAGAGTAAACACCTGTAATCTGCAAATTCATTTGGGCTGTACAGCTGTGAAATATGCTGCTGACAAGGTGAAAGTGCTTCTTTTGTCATATATGAATATTTTTAATAATTGTTGTTATCAGCATTCTCCCCACCCAATAAAAAAGAAAAAGAAAAAGAACAGTGGTTACATAAGCTGAAAATTTCACTAAAGACACATGTAAAATGTGCAGCATAAATAGGAAAATTTCAGCTTCAAGTTTCCAAGTGTATTTTCACTTCACAATTCAGAAGTTAGCTGGAGACTTTATTTTTTTTTTTTTTCAATAAAATTGATGTTTATTTGGTGTGGATAGATGCTACTGTAGCACCATGGGAATGATGATTGTATTTGTCACAGCCCCAGAATAAAAGACTCCTCAATGTTCCAGCTGTTATAGGCCCATTCTGGTAGATGATTCAGTCTTGTTTTACAATTTAAGACATTATGCATAGATTTTACAACAATATATATTTTTTTTTTTTTACTGGAGCATTGAGGAAGCCTGATACACCCCAAGTGAGAAATTTGAGTTGAATGTTATTGCTGTCAATCATCTTGTTTATTGAGGCAATAGACTTGTCATTTCACCCTAGAAAAACAGTATTCCGGGAGTATGTCTATGGATGAGCTCTTTTACATCTTTCCTTTCTAAGACAGATTAGTCTTTACTTTTCAGATTTGAAAAGAGAAAATTCACCAGAAGAAGCTGAAAATTCAGTGATGGTAATGGCTAAGTTACTTCTAAAAATTACTTTCTTTTTTAAAAAGAAAATACTTAAAAATCCAGTTTGAAGTCTGTCTTTTGGATTTCTGAAACTTTCATATGTTGCCTTATAAAATAAATTAAGACATAGAAAAAAAAAAAGGAATTCTTCCATAGGCTAGGGATTTCCAAAAGATAGACATATAAGCTAACATGAATATTCAAATCAGTGAATGATGGGAAGTCCTTTTATCTAACTTTCATTTTTAACTCTGACCAAATAGAGCCCTGATGAGCTTTAATTCACCTAATAAAGTGAATTGAGGTTAACTAATGATTTAAATATGAAAAAAAATTAACGAACAAAAGAGATTTAAGTTATAAACAGTCTTGGTTTAGGCATGATATTCTAAGTATGAAACCAAGGTAATAATAAAAAGATTAAATATGAAAAATGATTAAATATGACAAAATATTTCAAAATTCCATGTAGCATAAATGTAAACAAAACATAAAGTTAGTATGAAAATTCATATATTTCTAAAGTACTTTTTAAATTAATTAATTAATTAAAATATAAGTATAGAAATAGGAGTTTAGCAGGCAATTTTCAAAAATTGAGGTAAAATGACAATAAGCAATTATCCATCCATCCATCCACTCTTTCTCAGTCCAGCAATCAACCCATTTACCCAGCATACATCTATGTTTCAGGCAGTAAGCATGGACACACGTTTATCCTCATTTATAATGAATGAAATGAAAATTTTAAAACAGAATAGCACAACATATTATAATACATTACTGTAATAAAGTGAAATTACAATGAAATAATTAGGCTAAAACACTGAACTAGATTTCATAAAATGTGGGAGAGCTCATGGACGTTTTCATTAAATGTTCATTAAAAACTAAATGGATGCAACCTTTCTTCAGAAAAAGTCATCACATTTGTCATCTTAAAGAAGCAGGTATTCAGCCATATTTATAGAAGGTTTCTGGAACCCAGCTTTAGTCCTTCATATTGTCACTTTTTCCAAGTTGTTTCTTGATATTGTTTTAATAACAAAAGTCTTTATTATTGAATAAAGAGCTATGGGCAAGAAGCAATTAAATTATCAGATTGATAATTTTTACCCATCTGATACATTATCAGATTATAAATAATTCTCTGAGTATCCATCACAGGATGCATTAGCTCAGTTGAAAAATGCTTATTCTTGGTGGTTCTATCTCACAGGCAGACATCTCAGGAAGTTGAGATATAATTCTAGGTCAAATAAGCTTGCTCTTGCTAGATTATTGTCTTGGCTACCTATTAGGGAAATTTTCTTTTTGATAATGCCATGATTACCCCTTTAAAATAAACATATAAATCAACCACTTTTATGAATAAATAGGCTAAAACATTATCCTTTGATTTATTCAGCTTAGCTAAAATCTGAATGTATTTACATAAAAATAAGTCCTTAAGCAGAAATTCTAATAGTCTATAGTTTTCTGTTTGTACCTCTGTTGTGGGCAAATTATTATGTTTTGTATGTGTGCTTGTGTTTAATTAATGTCCATCTTCTTAATTATGTGTATTAGCATATAAGAATATTAGCTGAGACTGTTTCCTGCTATAAAATATGTTATTTTTGAAATTTTCAAAGATAAATACAGTTTCCACATCAATTCAAGGATATTAATTTTCCCCCAGCACAATCAATACTTGTATTTTAGAGCTGATAAAAGTTATAAAGTAAATGTAGCTCATTTTAAATTTGTTCCAAGTAAAGAAACAAATTTGACATAACTTTAAGCAAGAAAAATGAAACTTCAAATGGGAAGTTTACCACGCTAAATATAAGAGAGTATTCTAATTTCCAAAAAGATGGAAATAAGGGGAGGGGGCATGGTCTTGAGTTGAGAATATCATCTTTCACTTTCCTTTCCTTGGGATCTAATGTTAAAATTTCACTCCCCATGCCTGATATAGTCATCTTTATTAGTAGTGTGAATAGCTTGGTTTCTGTGACCATGTGCTGAAAGATGACATGTCATATTTAAACAACCATGGTTCAAAAAAATATTCAGAAGAAAGCAGAATCCGTCATTCCCAATTTAAAATCACCAGAGCATAAATTACTATCCTTATTTTGAGCAGGTGTCCACCTCTGGTAACATAAACCATGGCCCGACAGTGTGCGAGACCAACTCATCCGAACATGGTGGTCTCTACCCATTCCTATGAGAGGGTAGTTTTCAGAGAAAAGTGATTATTTCAGCTGATCATCTAGTGCCAAATGTCTGCTTTAGTATATGTATATCGCATAAACACAACCAGAAAAAGTTATCAGTACAGTCTATGTAACAAATTATAACATTATTTTAAGAAGAATTTTTCTCTTTCTGACTCCCACTTTCTTTTTATAATGACTTGAAATTACTAAGTATTGAGAAAATGAGAATAACAAAAAGTTTATTTATTTATTTTTTTAATACAAGACATTTTGGTTGATTTTGTTTTTGCTTTCATTATGTTATCTGTATTATAAAAATGGCATTGATTCTCACAGAGAGGTGAGCTGAGAAGACTACAGAGAGACTGGAAGAAATCGTGGAAGAGGATCCATGATTAAGTGAGAAAAGCCAATTGGACACTGCCTGGTGAATGGCTTAAACTTGGCTGATACGGATGCCTTAGGTTGGCCATTTTAATCCTGCTTACAAATATATATAGTTGTGATTTAAAATGGCCAGGGAATATATATATATATATATATATATATATATATATATATATATATATATATATATATATATCGTGTTATACTTAAAATATGAGAAAGACAGGTAGCTAAATGAATAATTAGGTATATTTTGGGCATTTTTTCCCCCCTACCATTTCATTTGGAGCACAGCAAAACCTGCAGAGAGTAAAAGATACAAGTTGATACTCTACAATTTTTGTGTTTTCATTTTCCTCCCTCACACATACATTCTCATTATGCTGGTCTTTTTTTCCTTTTAATCCCCCATTAAACGGAAGGGTGCTGCCTAGGACAGTTAACATCACACAGCACATACAAAGATTAACAAAAAAGCAACAAAGAAAACAATTTCTTAAACTTTATTTCAGAGCACAAGCAAGCATTTTAGCTACTTCTTAATTCCACATTAATGCAGTCATCTGCTGCTAATGACAACCAGTCTGTTTGGGGCCAATGTTAACTCACTTATGAATATATCTGCCCAGGTTAAGATAAGATCAATATCCCCACATTATTCCTAGCTTATTTGTCTGTATGTATAAAAGAGCAAACATCTATCTGCATACATGTCTACATACATATATTTTTGTCTCTATTTTTTTTTAAACTTTTTAAATTCATTTTAAGTGTGATTTTAAGCAGTTGTCTCAATCCAGTTGTGGAGGGCACAGCTCACGCTGGCCCATGCGTGCTCCAACTAAATGAGCTAACCTGCCACCCCATTGTCTTTATTTTTGAGATTACAAATTACCTACTTCTTTCTATGCGTATAAACAGATAACCTATTCATAATGTCATAGCTGAAACAGTGCTATGGATCTATGTGTCCTTTCCATTTTGTGTCTGTGGAGCTATTTCTCCATTTATTTCATTGTGGAGGTTGAGTGTTTTACCCTCATAATCTATGGATATGATATTCAGATTGCTTTTAAATAAAATTGAGGACCTGCTGCTACCGTGTTTCCCCAAAAATAAGGCCTACCCAGAAAATAAGCCCCAGGTAAGAGCGTCAGCCAGACAGAAGCACTTAGTACATTGTGACGATGTTCCGGAAGATGACATGACTGTATTTGAATAAATGTAGATTGTTGTACATGAAAAAATAAGACATCCCCTGAAAATATGCCCTAATACGTCTTTTGGAGCAAAAATATACTATATAAGACCCGGTCTTATTTTCGGGGAAACACGGAGCATGACACTGATATAGAAGGTGGAATAATGTCCGTACTATGTAGCACTGAAGTTTGTTTTAGATAGCATGCTTGTATCAGCAAGCTTGTGCCAAAAATCTCCATCATCCTAGTGTAACCTGTGAATTTCGTTCTTCCTTCTGGTCTGTCTCCTTTCCTTCTTGTTTCCTTCCACTGTTCTGTCTCCTCCTCCCCTTTTTTCCTTAGTGCAACATGGGCCAGTGGATTCTCTTTAAAGAATAACATTTAGTAACTGTTTTCAGACCTAATGTCCTAGTCCAATACTTGACTAAAAGGGAGATATACTGATCTATCCTTAGATTAATTATCAGTCCACAAAATTAAACTTAAATAATTTTTCATTCACGTAAGAATATCATCTATGTGTTAATGCTATATATCAGAAAAATGAGATCCTGGAAGAGTAGCTAAAGAAACCAATGATTAACAAACAAATAATTTTCATTTTAGTTTAATGTGCATTTTTAGTGCTGAAAATTGTTACATTATTGTTGTAATTTTATAAAATTGTAACATTCCTACAGTAATGAAATTTCAATATTTAATAATTTTGAAACTAAAATGAATACGTATGCCTGGACTAAATAAAACAAAAACAAATTTAATTATTTATAAATATAATAAATAAGAAATATTAACTTTAATTGATTAACATTATAGAGTACACTTTTCTCATAAATACCGTAAATTTAATAATGTGAAGGAAATAAAAGCAAATAGTTCAGATAGAAAAAAAATCATAGCATAATATATATTTAAGTTGCATACCAACATACAAAAGCAACAAAAGCAGAAAGTAAATTCATTGAAATCACAAGAGTTTTTAGAACAAGACAAGAGACATATATACAAGCAAAATGTCTTATATTTTCCGAAAGATTAAAAGGTCCAAATAACATGATTTTAGGAAATGGAATATTCACATAAAGGTATCGTGCATATCTAGGAGACAGTATATATATTTAACAGTCATATTTCCCAGGGAAAGGGAGTAATTAAGCCTCAAAATAGTTTTTAACTTCTCTTTAACTTTGACAATAAAATAAGAAAATTGATAAAATCACAGGAATACTTATGCACATACAAAAAAATGGATGTCATAATTGAGTCTAATAATGTCTAATTTAAAATTGCTATTTCAAACCTCACCTTCTACCTTCAGATACACACACACACACACACACACACACACACACACACACACACAAAGGGGCCCATCAATTATTTAAAAAATGGTTCAACACTGAAAGAATATACACAAACGTAGAGAAGAAAACCACGACATTAGTTCCTTATTCTGTACTTCAGACTTGAATTACAATTTAAAGGCTAATCAAGGAAATCAATGTGCACTTAGTCCTTGTGACAACACTACCCAAAGGCGGACACATAGTTTCATTCTACTCACTATACTTCCACATACTAAAAGTAGTGATGGGCGATTTTCTTCATTGTTTTTAAGGTTTCGTGAAAAACAGAATTCCATATTCTTAACGTTAAATAAAGTGCATTGTTAGTCAGATTCTCTAGGAAATAGGCTCTGCTACAGAGATTTCTATGCAAGAAGCTTATTGTTTTCAGAAATAACATCTGAGGAAAAGTAAAAGAACCGGACCCACAGAGGAATAATTAGAACCGCACGCAACTGAAACAAAGCCCTCCTCCAATACCAGGAGAGCTGAGATGACCCTTCAGCTTTTTGTCATGAGTGGCGGAAAAGGGACTGATCTGTATAACAGTTTCTCATCCCAACCCACCTGACAACCCATGTGTTAACCAGTATTTGAACGTGGGCTGCGTTTCCAGAAGGAGACATAATCTTTATGAGGTGGCTCTCTAAAACTTAGAGTAATTTCTTCAGAGGCTCAGTTGAAAAACTACACTCCCAGCAGCTGGGGGAAGGAATGTTTCAGTCCTGAAGGTGGTTGTGGATTTTTAAACCACATGAGTGTTTTTGTGATATTTTAAATTTGGTAAGTTGGAGTTGGAGATCCTTGGACTCATTCCAAGTTCCGTGTAAAAGCACTCAAAGCTTTATCAAGTTTCTAACACTCCCTGGACCTCAGCTAATCCTCACTGGGGCAGAGAAGAGGAGGTTAAATAATTTTACAGCTGTGCAGGCTTTGAAATACTTTAAGAGTGATAAGAACAATGTGCAAAGGTTTCCCCCAAAAAAGCCTTTTGCCAACTGATTTCGTTGGTATTTCAAAGCCTACAGGTACCTTGAGATTGCTGAGAAAGGATGCCAGGCAGACAACGCATGGGAATGGTTATTTTAGAACAAGGTCACATCAGAAACAATGTAATTGTCATATGTGTGTTAATGACAGCTCTAGACCCCCGACATAGAGACCCAAAATATTATATTTTGAAGGGATAGAATAGTAAATGGGAAAAATCTGTTAACAGAATAAATGATCTCTTTTATTCCACGCGCCATAAAGAAAATGTGGTCACATATCTGTTTTTCAATCATAAATGTATCTAATGTGTTGTTTGCAATGTCAGGCACTTATAAATCATGAACAAAATGATCATTTGAGTTCTAGAAATGTTTTCATGGGAAATTAAGTTTCATAAACAAGGATTTTTTTCTTTGCTTTTTCTCCATTTTAAATACAGTATGCAGTTCAGAGAGACATCTTTCAGGGTAACATGGTCACATATCTATCCAATGAAATTAATGATTTAATTTCTGCTGCATCCCTTGACAATAAAATATTTGGCATATTAATGTGTGGGCTGATTCACATGACCCCTGCCCTGAAAAATATAAAATGTATTATTGTGAATTTGTACTACCCAGTATAGAGAAACTATAAAATATCATTTAAAATTTTCACTTTGTTTCATTTGATAATCTGTTCTCAGAAATGTCCAGTGACCTATGCTTAGCAGTTTGTGTAAAATGCACACATCAGCAACTAAAATATTAGAAAGTTCATGCAATATTACAAGTGTGTGGAACAAAACAAATTGAATCCTGTCACAGCTGCAAAATATTTTGGTAGAAATGGGATCACCAAGTTAAGCAGACATGTTTTGTGTTTGTATAAAACAATTGAGGGAGGTGAAAAAATTGTCACAAAGTGTTTATATAAAATGAATGAATGTGACTCTGTTTAATAAAATGGTGCAAATCTAGTTCATTCTGAATATGATAGCACTTTAAAAATAAAGTTAAAATAAGAATTGGTTTCACCACTGACAAGTAAACAAGATAGAAAATAAGTTGAAGAAAATTATAATTAAAACACACACAATACACATATATTTTAAAGATTGCTTTTCACCCTGTATTAATAATTTAACAACTAAAATATTTTTATTCTCTAAATTTAGAAATGAATAAAGAAAAAATGAGAAAAGAAGAATTAGGAAAGGGATTTTAAAGTGTATCACCATTTGGGATTTAGCTCCTTTTTTAAAAGAACCTTACTGCATATAAGATGCTTTTGCATAGAACAATGAATATATTGGAAACAATCTTTGCAGTTCATAGTCATGTATAAAACATTCATTTGTATTTATTAATTGGATAAAAAAATGCTTCCCTAAAAAATTATTGAGTATCTTCTCTATGCTGGATACTGTACTATGACAGGTTAAAATTTATCATTCCTCCTTGGTGTTGGGGACCTCTTAGAGAATAAAGTCAACAGAGACAAACAGATCTACAAAAAAGACAGAGATAAAATCTTGATACCTTCCTTTGAACTACTGGATCTAAGTATGGAGCTAGTTATATTCATGTTATCCAGTAATGCTAAAAAATAAGTTTCCTGTTGTTTCCTGATGAAGTATACACAGCCATTTTAAATCAACTAACTTTTATTCCATGAATTTAAAAGGACTTAAAATATTTAAAGTGACTCATGATTATTTGTCTTGTAATCCTTGTCATGTAAGCATAGGGGATAAGTTAAATAAGAATTAAGATACATAGGGAAGTTAATGAAGGTTAATAATTTTATTTTGCAATACAAATTAAAATTATTACTTTGTACTGTTTCTACAACCAACAGGTCAAAATAAAAGTATAGGATGATTGAAAATTATAGAAGTAAATACTTAAGGCATTCATTAAAATTAAGAGCTGTTTTTATCACTGTCATGCTAATAATAATGATAGTGATAATATTGGATATAAATTGTAATACTTCTAAAAGAAATACTTTTTAAATGTGAAAAAATATCAAGAGGACTGCTGTGTGTAAGCCACTTGATGTATTTGCATCTGCTTCCAATATCTTCTTAATTATGCCTATATGTATGCATGTATGTACATACCACAAACACATATAACTTCATATCAGATCATTAATGATAATAGAGTTCTTCAAAACTAACATTAGGTTTACTTTTTTCCTTAGCAACTGTGATTTTGCCACTTAATTCACAATCAATTTTGCCTTCTCTTCATTATTTTGTGCCCCAGGAAGTTTATCTTTACAGATTGTATCAATGGCAGTTATTACCCTGTAGCTTCTGGTTGAATAGGCAAGGGATGAACTAACAGGAGACTGGAGGATGGGAGGGAAAGATATTGGGATGTTTCTTCACTTTGGGCCTTGGTGGCAGACTTGCTGTGTTCCCTCTTCCATGATTCCAGCCACCCTTGGATTCAGAAACACCATTTTCCTATTATCCCTGTCCTTTCAGGCTTGGAGAAAGATATGGCTTCTGGCTATAGCTAGTCCTTGGCTTATTCAGTGTCTTTGTTCTCTCAACCCTTTCCACAACTTTGTAATTACTATCATCATTCAATTATCTTTAGAATTCCAAATGATCATGTCTTTCTGATTCTGTTCAGACCATGACTAAGGTAACACATTGAGTAGAAAGTTTAATAGCATTAACATTTAATGAAACTGACTCTATCATGTTTAAATTAACTTTTTAGATTTCTGTAATGTGTTAGATGTGGAAAGTGGTTTCATTCATGCTGTAAATATGTATAAATTATATGCATTGGATGTTCCAGCCTTTGATGGTACCTAGATTAGTAAAGCATGGTAGCTATAGTCAGGAGAGAAGAGATTGTTGAGAAAATGGTTTCCCTCCAGACTGTTACATACTTGGAATAAACAAATTCAGTAATAAGAAAAATTTTCTATCATTATTATAGTGTGGGGAAGGGAATCTGTCCAAATATGATGGTAAGTCACAGTAAACTTGGAGAAACTGAAATTATTCAAGTTCAGTATTCTGAGTATATATTTGGATTTGGCTCATGCATCTGCACTCTTAACATAAACCAGGCTTCTAATTTTTATTTTGCCTAGGGAAAATACCTCATTGAAAAAAAGACATGTAGATTAAAATAAAGAGAGCCTTAAAATAGTGTTCCTTTACAAAGCTGTTCCTTCCACGGTTAGTGACATGAGACCTTGAAAAGATTGTCAAAGCCAAGTAACACAAAGATATATGAAACATTATAAGATATTAAAATGATGCTGTCAAAGAATATTTTATGATATAAGAAAATAAGCATAATGTAAAATCAATTTCTTAAAAATGTCCAAAACAATCTTTCAATATGTACTCCAGACACATAGAAGATGAATCAATAAGAAGATAAACAAACAGCCGGGGATGCTCATTCCCATCCCTTATCTCAAACCAACCCAAGAGAGAACTATGTGGACCTACAAACCAAATAAAAAATGCAACAAAACCAGGGAAAAGGAAAGGAAATGAGAAGGAAATTCCAGTCCAGAGTGAAGAAGTGTTGGATACTACAGTGGGGGGAGAGTATATGGAAACTTTTTCCTCCCTACTAATATATTTAAGAATGAAAAACAGCAACAGCAGTCCAGGAAAATGAGATCTGCCAAGGTTCCAACAGCAATTGCAGGATGAGATGAGAAACACATGGAAGTAGGGCAGCAGATCTCCACCAGTGAGTTCTCCTTGCTAAACTCTCTGTCCTCCACACTGAGGGCTGGAAAATTACAATTTTAAGATAATTCCCGTGCACAGAGTAGAAATGCACATGACTCAGACACAGCTGGTGAGAAAGTACCAAATAAAGGTAAGGGAAAAGGGAGGAGATAGCTTTCCCTCGAACTACTACGTCTTTTCTTTGGTATCCAATTATTTTCTACCCTTGGGCTTTCACCATCTTTGTGCTTTATTCAACAGCAACATTCCCAGAAACGGATGGCAAAAGTCAGTCTTGATTTGGGGATTTCTATTTTCCCACCTTACCAGCTGATAAATAAAGCTATCAGAAAAAAAAAAAAAAAAAATGAGACTATGTACAAAAATAAGCAAAGATTGTTCAAGATCAAAGACTCCATACACGTGAGGCATCAGAATCCTTATGGGCAACTTCTCCATTGCTCTGCTATTAAAAATGAGTGAAATGGTCTATATGAGAAGATGGATGGATGTTAGCTGAATTTACTGTGATAATCATTTCACAATATATGTAAATCAAACCATCACATATACTTTAAACTTATATAATGATGTATGCCAATTATGTCTCAGTAAAACTAGGAAAAATGGGAGAGATGAAAACTTCAAAATTTAAATAACATGCTAGAATCCATTTTAGATTTCTGAAGTTATTTTATAGACTAACTTTTGTCATCTTCATATTTATTTTCTCTCTAAATGAATTAAGTTTCAGCTTAGCATTTAAACATATTTACCACAATGCCTATGGATGCAAAAATACTTAAAAGTGCTAAAAACATGTGCATTCTATTGCTTATATTATTTTTATATGATTAAGGAAAGGTGAACAAAGTGAGAATATTTATCAGCTAACACAAAACACTCCTCCATAGTTTCTCAAACTGTACCAACATGATTACTTGTAATCCTGTATTTTTAAGAAGCAAATAAATTTTACGAACTCAGAGCATTTAATCCTTCATTAATAAGTTTTCTAGCAGTACCTGCCCCTCTTCCTTGTGAAGTGCTTGTTTTGCATTTCTTTTTGCATGAGAGTCTCTTTCTCAGCAGTGGTTTCAGAACTGACAGTTTTGCTTGTGGTGATAAGAGCTTGAGGCCTCAGAAGCATGCTGAGTACTCTAGGATATCCAAAAAAAAGAACAAACCAAGTCCCCACTCCTCTCAAATCAGAACAGCAAGACTCTGACAAACAGTAAGTACTACAATGAGGTAAAAAAGAATAAAGCAAGTAAATTAATCATAATCAAGCCTTACCTTCCTCAAAGATTCAGGTTCAGCTATTTTTTTTATTACAGCCAGTCCTTCCATTAATTTCTCATTTTGCTTTAAATTCTGGGTGACAACCTGTAAGGAGAAAGGCTGTTTATTAATAAAGCCTGAATATGTGTAAAACTTTTCTAGAACTGTTTCTAAAGCAGGTTTCTAAATATGGTCCAGCAATATGTTTGGGAATGGTTAAATTAGGATGGTCAAAACTAATGAAGGATTAAATGGGCCAGCCATTATCTGTCCCAGCAGCTTGTAGATGTAAATAATCATGAATAATTTTTTTTTTTTTTAAAGAATCAGGTCATTTTTTAATACGAGACTTTCTGTAGAGCCAAGATGGAACATTTCTTTCTTTCTTTTTTTTTCCACAGTCATTAAGTACAATCTAGATTTCTCAACCCTCCACCTGTATTTACAGATAGGGTTTCATAACAGGATTAACCAGGATGTCACAGCGTCTCTTTCCTATATCCTCAGATACAAGAACTTCAGTCTCTCAAAATAATCTTTCTAAATGTTTTTGGGCCATCTTACATGTGCTCATGACCATGGCTTCTCCTGTCAGTCATTACTGCTCCAAAGAGCGTGTACTAAGGAAAGCCTTATCCAGCGAGCATCTCATCTGCAGAATCACAAGCTTCTGAGCTGCCAAAATAACAAAGCTATTCTGGTTTCCTTCCTTCCTTCTTTCCTTCCTTCTTTCCTTCCCTTCCCTGTCCCTCCCTTCTCTCTCTCTCTCTCTCTCTCTCTCTCTCTTTCTCAAATTTAGCTGAGATCATTGTTTCTTTCCCTTGGGTTATTAGAAAAGAGTAACAAGAGTCTCACTACACATTATTTGTGAAATACCTCTTTATATTTTCCTTTCTTTATTTTTTCTTCCATGCCCCCAGTCTGCAAATTTCAAGAATTTTTATACCAAAAATATGTAAAGAGGATTATTTATTTAACATTTAAGACACAATAACAGCAAATGTTAACCCATACTTAAGAATAAATACTCAAACATGTATGCAGTTATAAAGATTTTTTAACATGCTATATGCATACAATCTGATTTGAAATATTTTGTTCTTGATTTCACAGTTGATACCTATTTAGTCATAGATCAAACTGAGATTTGTGCTTTAAGTCTGTGTCTTTTCATTGTTGATCTACTTATTTCTACTTTTTACTTCCATAAATACATGTCATGAGGGCCTCATATGAAGCATGAGTCCAGCACAGTAGAACAAGTTACCATCTGGATAACATGCACCGTCATGAACTCAGCATATTCTCTTCCTTCTGCCAATCAAATTTTTTCACTGGGTCACATGTACTACAATCATTAAGTACAATCTAGGTTTGTACTTTCCTGAATCTCAGGAAACTTCTTAGTCTTGACATAAATCATATTTGGGACCTGTCCCTTCAGTTTGAAGCTGTCTGATTGCTTTACACTTTTACTGTATATCTGCTATACCAACCAATTTTACCTTTAATGCCAACGATCAATCAGATTAATGTATCCCTCTAGAAAATGGTGACTAAAAAGTCTATGTGAAACTGGCAGTTTTATGCTGATTATGTGATGTTCCAAAAAATTAAATGTTATTCAAATGTGCAATCCAAAAGAGAAGAAATTGTGAAAGAATTTATTGGCTCACTCACATTGGACACACTATTACATTTGTGAGGTATCAGGGACATATGTATAAGACATTTTAATCAATAACCAGAGCCATCAGTTCTCACTGGATATGGTTTTCAAACCCCAAATGAATATAAATGGGTATCATTCAATCATACCCCTCCTCTGCATTCACTAGGAACATTATTATACAGATCAAGGCAATTTAAAATGAAAAAAGCAGAATTATATTTAAAGAGGAAAACAGTTACAAAATGGCAATGTTAAGAGGTTTGGGTGTATGTGGGGCGTTTCTTGTTGGAGGATAAATGGACTTTGTGTAGTAATTGCTATGGTGTTTTTTAGCACCATCTGCTGGACTCATGCTTCTGTGGTGGGCTGTTGCTCTTATTTTATCATTTTCCTGCACCAGGTTAGCTGAAGAGGTAGGTGTAGGATCAATATCTCAAGTCTTTTATATAAAGCATAGTGAGTTTGCACACAACGATTTTCTTAACCTTCCTATATTTTTAATGAAACAACTGAAACAATGTGCAGACACCTGAGACTCAATTCCTTAAGGCTTCCATAATTCAATACATTTCCTTACAACTACTAGTAACACTGACCTGAGGTTTTGAAAGAATGTATGTCCAAAGCAGTATCATGAATGAGTCATTTCGAAAGTCTGACTCAGAGAACAGACGTTACAGCCTTATGACAATGATCCACAGCAAACTGCACAGAGGTAAGTCAGCTGAAAATCAGGATTTAGATTCATTTCTTCAGTTGCTTAATGAGCTGTGACAGAATCCTGTGTTAGATTATTTTATAATGGTAAAGGCAGAAAAAAAACCCAGAGAGATTATCTTCACTTCTCGCATGGTGATTCACTACTTTATAAATGTAGAACCACATTCAAATCATCATTTGCAGTACTATCACTGACTGAGAAAGAGTAACTGAGTAATCAAGTCAATCAAGGTTTTGGAATATCTACAGCCCTACCCCCATCCAAACATGCATAAAGGGATCATTTAATTAAAACTTAAGAAATAGCAGAAAAACAAATGTTTACCTTGTAATTAAAAATAAATACTCAAAAATGTTGAAACAGTGATAAAGATAATAGAAATGTTACATGTGTGCATTTTGTTTGGAACTCTTTTCCTCTAGGTTCCAAAGTAGACTATATTTATTTAGCCAGAGATCAAACTCAAGATTCCTGCTGCATTGGGTCTGTGTTTCTTCATTCTTTGTCTGATTATTTTTGCTTCTTCATTCCACAAATATGCCTTCATTCTCAAAGACATTTTCCTTCTGCTAACTCAAATTTTAGGCATTCTAACAAAACAACTCTGCAATTTAAATAATGAAAGGTAGGGAGACTTACTTCATGTGATATTACTCTGTTGCTGTTGTATCACTTTGAGATAGAAATGTTGCACCTTTTTTGCACATAAAACATAAAATGTTTGTAGCCTTCTGAAACATATTCATTATGTTTCTATACAGAATTTTCAGTGTGATCATATATTTTCTGTACACCATTTCCAATATGTTCATTTGTATCCTGGTTAGATTACACGAGGCTGAGTTATCTTTATAATGAAATGTTAATTCGTATGGAGCATTGTAGTAGGCCAAATTCTAAAATGGGCCCCAAGATCTTTATCCCTTGTTATATGCTCCTGGCAAAATCCCCTGAAATTGTGAATAAGATGAATTTTATCCCTGTGATTAGGTTATGATACATAGAGTAATAGACTTTAAGAATGGTAGAGTATTTGGAATAAGCCTGACTATCATTTGAGCTCTTAAAAGGGGCTGGCCTCTTCCCAAAGTCAGAGATTCAAAGTGTGAGAGCAACATTTCCCATTGTGACTCATCTGACAAAGAAAGTAGGTGGCCTCTAAGAGCTGAGAGTGTCCTTGGTTATGAGCCAGCAAGAAAATAGCCACCTCAGCACTACAATTTCCAGGAACTGAATTCAGACGACAACCTAAGTAGGTTTGGAGAAGGCATCTTCCCCATAATCTCCAGAAGGGAGCATAAACCAATGAACATCTTGTTTTCAACTTTGTAGGATGGGACAACGAACCAGTCAGCCTGTGCCCAGATTTCTGACCTATAGAACTGTGACCTAATAAATAAGTGTTTCCAGTCACTAAGTTGTGATAATTTGTTGTATGGCAATAGCATATACTAATACAAGAAGTAAATATAATATGCTAAACTCTTTATCATCTCATTTAACACTGATTATAGAACTATTATTACCTCTAATTTAAAAGGAGAATACAAAGAACATAGTTGAGGGAAAAAATTTTTCTTTAAGCCTAGAATTGGATTCAAAACCTAGTCTATCTGAAATTAAAATGAATGCTTATCCACTATATTGTTTTTTCTGTCATATCCCCTTCCCATTCTGTGATCTGAACCGGTCTACACTATTTTTGACAATTAAGCCACTAAATAGATGGAATTCTAGAAAACTGTCTACATAACAAATAGGAAGGCAGGAAATAGAACACAAAGAAGTGAAAAATAGCAAAAGCAAACATAACACAAAACTAAAATGGAAAACATAAACCTTAACATATCAATAACTATATTAAATATAAATAGTATCAATACACAAATTACAAGACAGAGATTGGAAACTTGGATTGAGAAACATGATCTGACCATACTCTGTTGTCAAGAAAAATCTCTTTAAATATAATGATTTTAGGCAAGTTGAAAGTAAAAGTATGGTATACGAGTATATACATGTATGTGTGTGTGTGTGTGTGTCTGTGTGTGTCTGTGTGTGTATGTATGTGTGTATGGATGGACTGGAAGAGGGTGGGGTGTAATCTGTGTAACACTCAAGTACTTTTTCTTGTAGGTTCAGGACATTTATGGTCTGTTCTAGATAGCTCTGACTACAGAGAGAGATAAAAAAATAGGAAAGAAGTGAACTGCAAGATATAATTGATTGATATGCCAATCACCTGATAGCTACATCACCTAAAACCAAGGGACAGAATCCCGATCAAACCATTTTCAACCATACTTTACCTCCTGTCTTTTTATCTAACAAATTATCTTTATCATATAAACCAGTTTGAATAGGATTTTCTGTTTCTTCCTCTGTACTTGAAATCATAACATCCTCACAAAGTAGGACAATACATCCCCTAATCTCCACTTTCTGAGGTCTTGAATCCACTTGGTTGACATTCCTTCACATAATTACAAATGTTCAGTATTGTCATTCTCTGTTTTTCTATTCCATCATTCCAAATAAAGCTCATTCACAGGAAAGAATCTAATATCAGCCATTCATATATAAATTTACTACAGAATTGAGTCACCATATCATGTTATTTAGAGCTTTTCACATTACTCTAAATGTAGAATAAATGAATTCATGGATTCACAGATATGTAAAAATATTACCTCTGAATTAGAAAATTTGTCAAAAATTTAAGTAGCTGATAGCCATTCATCTTTGAACCCTCAAATTCAAATTTGTCCTTGATATTTGAGGAGGCTAAAACATGACTACAAAAGAAGTTGTATATAGCACATACCTAATTTTTTAAATGAATTTTAAGTAAAAAATTTTTAAAAATTGTTTAAAAAAAACAATTGTTAAATAAAATGATTTACCTTTTACTCTTGAAAAGAGTACCCTTACAATGACCTTGAAGGCCACATTCAAATGTAGATATTTCAGACTCTTTAAACAGATATACAGTGGTATGGGGATTCCTGGCCGGGAGCCTACGGTTGTCAGCATTCTCTTTTTTGTCACTTGGCTAGATCACACACCACAAGGACCCATGTTCATGTGTGTGGACACTCAGCTCCTAAATATAAGTTCAATCCACATCTTCCTCCTAAAAAGTATTGCCGTTGGCCACCCCACAGGATGAGGGTCTGCACAATGGGCCCACTGTCTGCTTCCCCAAGGATGACCCTATGGGAGAAACCTACTAAGTCTAGACAGACTCAAAGCTGGTTAAAAAATGAATTCTAGGGCCCAGGAAACCAGAACGTGGTCTAGAAAACTGAGATGCTATTTCCAGTTAGCTATGTCCTCTTTGGTTCCTCGCCATCTTGGAGGCAGGAAGGCAAAAGGTCAATCAGAGCAGGAGGTATCTCGGTCAGGGGCTGTACTTCCCACTCTCTAGCACAATGCCTGCAGCAGTATTGAGAGGAAGCATAATTAAATGCCTTAATGAATGGGTTATGAGTGTTTTGAAATGTCAAAGTCTTTCCTGAGAAATAGGAATACTCTGGGTGAACACAGATTTAAGGAAAGTGATGTGCATATGGAGATGATTCACCAAGGCATTGATTCTCAAAGCAGCAGCTAAGCACATTCCAGACTACCAAATTAGAAATCCTGGGGGAGGGGCTTAGCAATTTGTAATTTAGCAAGTCCTCTGGGGTTGTGATGCATACTAAAGTTTGAAATTCACTGGAGTAAAAGATTAAGCCCTAAGAAAAAGAAGGAGCAATTCTAGAAAATAATAAATATGTAAAGGAGAAAGTCACTTGAAGGAGAACCAAAATACAACCAATTCCCTGGAACTTTTTGTTGTTGTTTTCTTCAACAATAATGCACTTATTAACCCCCCAGTGTGAACTACTGTGAGCTAAATTCTTCATCCTTGTTGGACTTAGTATTTTCTTTTCTTGATAAAACCTCCTGGGGGCTTCACTCTAAGTCATTAACTAATTTTCTTTTATCTGTAGGATGTAGGTTTAAGATAATTCTGCAAAGCAGCTACTTGAGGGATGATGATATTTAGGGAAACACGTCTTTTTTTCCTTTTCCCTACATAGAGGGAAAAAAGTACACTACTATAGAAAGACAACTTTATACAAGTGAGCATTGTGCCATTATACTATATAAAACCACATTAAATCTGCAAACCCAATGTCCACGCATACTGCACATAGAAATTAAAGCATTTAACCTTTACATTACACAACAATTCACATAATTTATACCTCATTAAGTCATATTTAATATATTTCAAAACTTAAGAAGCTTTGAACTAATGTTTATTTCAGGAAATTAAATTGTATGTGTGTGAATGAACAGTTACATGTTTTTTTGTTTATGCATATCATAAATATGTGTCTACCTGTCTTCTTTGGTTCTTACAAGGTATCTGTTAAGTTAATAACCTTTCTACCTGAAATGATTCTCAGAAACAGAAGTAAGCCTCAAGCAGAGGTGAGAATGCAGCTTTTCTTTACATTCCTGACAAATGGTAATTAATTCCATGTATCAATTGTAAAATGTGTCTTGTTGCTAGAGTCAATAATTTTTTTTTTTTTTTTTTAAAGCTCTGGACCTCATTTATAAACCTGCTTTTTTTTGGTGATCTGGTCACTAATCTGCTGCCAAAAGCGTTTGCCCAAGAAATTTTCTTTCTGATATGATTAAAGAGAGGATGACACAATGAGATGATAAATGCAATTTCTGCCTAAACATAAAAAATTTAAGTGGAATAACTCCTTTTACTTCAATTTTCAAGTATTTTTCATTTTTCTTGCAATAAAATTCAAAAATAAATCTGGTCGGCACATTCTAAACAAAATATGTATGCAATTATGTTTGATGCAGACTTTTAAATATTAACCAGACACCTGCTTTGATTTCTAAGTATAGTAAGATAGTTATGCATTTAATATCTTCCTTTATCCTGGATGGGTCCTATATATTCTCTCCTAAACAGAACACTCTTATTACATTAAATGTTTCTTTTTTATCATATTAATTGTTAAACACTGTCAGTTTCCACAAGCTTTGCCCCTCACTTTATCTCATGATTTATAGGGGGGGAAAACACACAAAAAAACATCTGCTTTGATTTATGAACTCATATTTTATAAAGAGAGAGTTAGATAAAATCATGAGTAAATATTTGCAAACATACTTTCTGGCTTTTTCCAGAATCTGACCTTATGTAAGACAGCTTTACCTCATTTCTGTTACTAAGATGTTTATTTAGAAACAATATTTTTCAAGCGAAGGAGCAAGCATGAAAAAAAACAACAACCTGATTTTAGAATTCTGTTTCAAGTTATATTACTTTAATTTTTGAGATTTGATTTATTCATATAAATGTGCAATATTACATAAAAATTTGTGATGAGTAAATAAAATAATGCGCATAAGTACCTAGTCTTTCACCTAGCACGTAATAAAAACTCGATAGTTTTATTTTGTATTATTTTTGTTTTGAGTGATAGTTTATAAACCATATCAATATTTTAACCTGTATATAATATTCACTGAAAAGACACTATACAGAAGGCATAATACTTTGTGTTGACAAAAACACAAAGATGAAAATGTCATGGTCCTTTTTACATCAAGGAAATTTCAGTTTTGTTTAGAAGGACACACATAAGTAAAACAAAGAGTGAACACTTTTTATTATGCTTCAAACAAGAAAAACATGTCATTAATGTGTACAACAATAATTATCATATTACTCTGGATAGAATCACAATTCAAAATTAAATGTTTTACCATTTTGAGGTTTATAAATTAAATACATGGATGTAGAAAACAAAAGTCATATTGTGAATTAATGAATATATAATTTTATGTGTGTATGTGTCTAATAGAAGTTTATTTATTTTTTCCCAAATTTATTGAGGAATAATTGACAAATATAATTATATATAGTTACAGTGTACAATGTTATGACTTGATATACATGTTCATTGTGGAATCATTACCAAGGTCAGGATAATTAACATATCCATCACCTCACATAGTTAACTCTTTTTGTGTGTGTGATGAGAATGCTTAAGATATACTCTCAGCAACTTTCAAGTACGCAGTGCCTAATTATTAACTATATTCACCATGCTCTATAGTATATTCTCAGAACTTATTCATCTCCCCATTTTCCCCTTCCTCCAAGCCATGGCAATAACCATTCTAGTCTCTGTTTCTATGAAATCAGCTTTTTTAAATTTTTATTAGATATCACATATCAGTGACACAATATAGTTATTGTCTTTCTGTGTCTGGCTCATTTCACTTAGCATAATGACCTCCAGGTTAATTCATGTTGTTGTAAATGGCAGAATTTTCTTCATTTTTATGGCTAAATAATATTCATTGCACACACACACACACACACACACATTTTCTTTATCCGATCATCTGTCAAAAGACTTTTAGGTTGTTTCCAAATTTTGCCTATTGTGTATAATATTGAAAAAAACATGGGTGTGTAGATCTCTTTGAGATACTGGTTTCATTTCAGATATTTCTTTCAGAAGTGGTATTGCTGGCTAATTCGGTAGTTCTATTTTCAATTTTTTGAGGAACCTCCACACTGGTTGCCATCGTGGCTGTAACAATTTTCATTTTCACCAACAATGTATAAGAATTTCCTCTTCTCCACACCCTTGCCAACATTTGTTATCTTGTCTTTTGATAATAGTCATCCTAACAAGTGTGAGGTGATATCTCATTGTGTTTTTTTTTTTCTTTCCCTGATGATTAGTGATGTTGAGCATCTTTTCATGGACCTGTTGGCCAGTTGTATACCTTCTTTGGAAAAATGTCTATTCAGGTCCTTCATCCACTTTTAATTAGATTATTTACTTTTTTGCTATGTATTTGTATAAGTTACACACACACACACACACACACACACACACACATATACACACACATATATATAAAATAAATATAATTTTTTTTTCCAAAATTTTACCTTGAGAATTAAAATTTTATGATGAAGATGTTAAAACCATGATCAGGTTTCAGAAGGCTTAAATTCTACACAAAGCATTTTGAACACTTTTGTTTTCCTTCAAGAGAGACAGACTAAAATCAAGAATACTGTATTTAGATTTTTCTGGGTTCAACGAGCATTTATCTTCCTTTACCATGGTATAGCTTTGGTTTAAACTACCTCCAACATAGCAACTGTTTACACTACTGCAGTGATTCTCAAAAATATGAGCTTCAGAACACTTGGGAAATTGTTAGGAAGGCAATTTCTCAGGGTTCACAACAGGTCTACTGCATATAAATGTTGGGATTGAAGTCTAGCCCTTTGTGTTTCTACAAGTGATCCTGTTACACTAAAGCATGAAAACCACTGCTATGGTATGACACCTCTACATGGGTATTCTACATGCACCAGGTGAGAAATCTATAGAAAAAAACATATAATTTATCATCCAAACTGAGACATATTTGAGAACTAGTTGTAGTTTCACTTACAATGACACTGAGAAAACTGTTATAAAGATGTGTTACTCAGGGCAAAACATGGCTACTCTAACTGTAGTGTCCTTGCCAAATAAACTGGATCACTCTATGAAAAATAATAATCAAATTAACATCAGTAATCAAACCAGCATCAATTAAAACACGTATTGCTCATCTGTAAGAGCTGCGTGAATATAACGGAACTTAACTGAAACATTATTTCCAAACTAGAAGTGGAAGAAAATTTCTTCTTAAACAAATTGGAAAACATAAGTATATCTTAAGACTAATAGAATTTGGAAAACCTTACGTTTGTACAGGCACACAAAAGTGATAACAAATGTTTAGTGAGTTACCCAGTCATTCATTGAAGCAGGAGTGTTTGTTATCAAAAGTAACTGTAGTAATTTTTTTTTATATAAAGATATGAGAAACTTGGTAATGTGGCATTTATACAACCATAAAATAAGACACATAAATTAATAACTAGTCAAAAGCTATTTGGCAGCTAATAGTACATGTGCTAAATTCTTGACTTGAATTAGCTCAGTTATTACTTAAAACAATGCCTTGAAGTAAAAGTTTATCCTGCCAATTTTAATACTTACAGAAGTAAAATATGGTGCACCAATTACACTATTTCTAACCAGTGTGTCTCTTTAGAAGTCTAAAATCTTAGCCTGTGACATTAATCGTTACACATGAAAAAAACAAACAAACAAAAAAGATAAAACCAACATTTAAATTTATTATTAATTAACCATGATAAGTAATATTACTTTACTGAAATTTAATTGCTTCTAATAAAATATTAAGATCATGTCTTGAATGACCTTTGAGGTATGGAGTGGATATCTTAGATTATATTTATCTTGACTAAATTTTCCAATAATTGTTTTCTATTCAAAATGAATAGCGTTCCCAGAGTGACAACTTGGACAAATGCCCATTCTAGATCTCTTGGAATTTACATTTATTTAGATCCATTTTGAATTATTTTCTTGGTCATATTGTATATTGGGTCAACGTGATTACAAATGGGATATACATGTCTGTCAGAATTGACATCTCTACATGGAACGGTCTCTTTCTTAGCAGAGTCTGAAAGGGATAGATGTTTTTTCTTCACTACTGCCACAATGATTCTAAATACTCCAAGCACGGTTACTTCCAGAAAAAGGACTGATTGGACTGATCCTGAAATCTAGCCAGACTAAAGAACCATTTTTGGCTAGTCATATGTGTATTATACTTTCCAAATACTCCTTGTTACCCTCTTCTGAGAGGATAACTATCTGTAATGTCAAGATCATGAAGTAATTTAATTTCGTTCAGATCTTGTCTTACAGGTTGTGACAGAATGCTGGGAAATCTAGGTGCCCTTTGGAGAGAATAATACATATGTAATGAAATCAGTCCCACATAAAAACCAACTGTATTTAACTTTGACTTTTCAAGATCAGATTAGAAGAGATAGCATTAGGCAAGTCTTCAAGACTGTATGAATGAACATTTTTCCTTTTGAACATCATGACTATTTTTCTGAGTAATGGACAATAACACTTTTCTACTTGACTTGGGGAAGGAAGATATATTTGCAAATCTATTACAGTCAATATTCAGCCTCTAAATGCAGTCTAATTTTCTTCTGAGCCAGGCAGGACTACTGGAAAGAAGCATGAGACTAGCAAAACAGCTACTAATCAAGGCTTCGAATCAAATCTTCTAATCAAGGCTTATTTTTTTTTTCTGTTTTCTTTTATGAATCTAGCACTGCTTAATATTTGATATTGTTTGGCAATTCTAAGGTCTCCCATTTAGCATGTCCAGTTAAAATCTGAAGGAGGTTGTACTTGTCCAACATTTACTTATAAGCTAGTATTGGCAAGACCATCTATGCACACGTTACATCTGCTCCAATTATACATTCACATAAAGGTGATGCCAACTCTGAATATATCTTATATTCTTGATTTTCTATCTTCAAATTTCCCAAGGCCTTGCCTAACTCCCAAGCTTTACTTTCACTCCTTAATGCTGCCTGGGGATATTGCAGTATACTGTGCAATGATATTCCATGTCATATAAAGTTTTGTTCACCGACTGTTGGACATTCAACTTTTACCATAGTGTATAACCTGAGACACCCCACTAGTTGTTGGACAAACAGATCACTGCCCTTTGTTTTCAACTACCTCTGTGGCTGAAACCATCTTAGTAGCCTCTGTCAGGACCTTTTGTTCCTCTTCCATATTGGCTTGATTGGACTTAGACTCATCCAACCTGGGACAAAGGTTGTGAATTTGAAAGGGTTCCTTGGGAAAGCTAGCTCCTAGAGCTGAAGCAAGTTCCTTTCTCCCAACCAGTGATGATGTAATGTACTAGTTAACTTGTCATAGGTATCTGGTAACTTTATCTTGTCTTCTAATAGCCACTTAAATAGCTGTATCTGATCTCCCACCTCCCCCCCACCCCCAATTTTTTTTTAACTTCTTTGTCTAAGCATTATTATTCCTTTGGCTTTTTTGGAGAGTCTGGATGTTCTTTCTTACAGTAAAACTTATGATAGAGTAAATGTTCCATGGTATTTCATAATCTCTTTTGCCCTGTCAATAGTGGAGTAATTTGTGGGCAACATGAAGATGTCTCAATTCCAGTGTCTGCCATAGTCTGGGTCAGAGGCATATATTAGCTAGAGGCTGGTCTCTGATGATCACATAGTCAGTTCAGGAATGCTGCTGCCATTACTATTTCTTCTGTTTCTGTGGAAGTATTCCATTTCACAGCCAGTGAGAGCAGTGTATAAGTTTCCCTTCTATATGCGGAAATCATCTCTCTTCAATCTTCATTACACACTCCAAAAAAGACAAGGCTAATAGTGTATTGGTAATTGTTAACACCAAATACTACAAAACATTATGGACAGATGTTCATATCAAACATTCCTTTCCATTTGTCAATATCCAGATATAAATTAATAATTCTACGTTAATTGGTCAGGAAAAACAGGAAAGTAGGAATTCCACAGATATCTTTTTGTGTTTCTTGGCTAAATCAGAAGCTCTTTTATACTTTAGCCTCTGCTTTCAGATTTATCTTCTCATCACATATACCTGTGAATGAATCATTTAAGGACTAGCAATCAAAGGGGACGGAATGAGGATAAAAAACAATGTCCTCCCAAGTTTACAGTGTGGCTTTTGGTTTAAAATTTGGATGTGTTCATCTCAAGCACCAGAAAAAAGGGCTGTTGTTCAATTGCTCTGAGTTATTTCCCTCTCCTCTAAGTGGCTTCAGTTTCATGAAGTGAAGTTGAAAAAGTAATCAAAGAGTTTTATCAGCTGATTTCCTCCTCATTTTGTTTTTCCCTTGACCTCACATTTCACCAATTCCCTAATGGAGAAAACTATGTCACCTGTATTCTAGCTGAACAGAAGTTTTATAACTAAGGATATAAAGAAGAAGCCACATCAATACTGGTAGGAGGGGCTGAGACTCGAAATGGGTTGGTCCCACACCCATGTGTAGTGGTTGAAATCGAAAGAGATATCTTGGTCACAGAGATTCCCCACAAAGGAGCGAGGTATCCCAGGCCCCCACATCAGGCTCACCAGCCCAGAGAACTAGTGCTGGAGTATGGGAGCCCTCATAATATCTGGCTTTGAAAACCAGTAGGGATTCTCACCATCTGGATGAGATGGGAGGTTGCAGGAAACACAGAAATCCTCTTAAAGCACCCATGCAGGCACTCACCTGGGCTCTGGCAGAGATGCTGACTGGGAGTGTCAGAGGCATATGGGGAGAGACTGAGTTGTGTAATTTCAGGGTGAGAACTGGAAGATAGTCCCCATTTTCCTACCTGAGTCACTCCTCCAGTGCAGCCAGCAGGTGAGCGTCATTTTTCCTGTGTTGAGCCCGCCCCCACAGGTCAAATCTGAATCTGATTGGTCTGGTGAGCTTCACTGCTCAACCCTGCTGACTCATTGAGACCCTACCTCATCCAACTGGCATACCAAAGGAGGCTTTATCAGTAGCTGAACCTTATGGGAGCTGTCAGGTGGAAGCAGACCTAGGAGTGTTCTTTTTGTGGAGCTACCCCAGACCCGGTACTGGTGGCAGGTGTCCTTTGTTCACAGTGTGGCCTCTCCCATGTTCCTTGGGGTACAGCACAGGCAGTGGACAACTGTGGATCGCTTCTTAACTCCTACCAGGTAGTCCCCAGCTAGTCACAGGCAGTGCCTGACCTGGGGCTGCACCAGAGCCCCTCCTAAGAGGCCCCAAAACCAACATACTTGGAGGTTGGCTTCAGACCACAGCAAAGTACCACCCAATTATCCTCACAAATGGCACATACAAAGGTGGTCACAACAGGTACCAGAACCACTGGGTCAAAACCTGAACTGTAAGCCCCCCCACCCCTCATAGAAGCCCATAAGCTGTGGATGTGGCCAAACCCCACAGCCAGTCAGCCTGAGGGTCAATCCTACCCACTGACATGACAATAGCTATCAAGGCTCAACTATAAGAAGAGGGCACACACAGCACAAACAACAGGCACTCCTGGAGCTCCCAGCTTAGGTGACCAGGGAGACTGTGCCACTGGACCTTATAAGACACCTACTATATAAGGCCACCTAGCAAGACTGGGAGACGGCAACACTATATAATACATAAAAACAAAACCAAACGAGCATGATATTAGAAACTGGAAAAAAAAAAGATTATCCTTATTATCCCAGTGTCTTGTGAAAAGGAGAACTTGTGAGCAATGAAATTGGATATTCAGCTGAAGATATTTATTTCTAAGCAAACTGTTAAAGGAGCAGTTTGGCTTCTTTTGAATGATTATAGTAAATTGAGATGAGAGAAATGGCTTAAAGATGGAAAGGGTAATAAGAAGTTAAAAGTTTGGAAAATTATCCAAATTGAAAGAAATATAAAATGGACTCAGAAACTGATACACATATCCTCCCTGTTTACACATGCATTCACACACCAAATACTTGGATTATTCCTACTCATTTTTCAATTGTCATCACTTTTATGAAGATTTCTCTCACACTTCTCTACAAAGATTTTTTTTCTCTTTGCTGTGTTTCATAGTAGTCTGTTATTTTATTACAGTACTCTTCTTATCATAGTTTAATTTTAAGTTGATTAAATGTCTCTTCCTACCACTAGTTTTTGAATTAGTTTTATGTAAATTTGTAAAATCAATACCTAGCTCCTCGGTTTTCAAGAAATATAATAAAAACTATGTGCGTTTATGCATATATGAATACTATTAAATATATTAAAGATGTGAAAATGCTATTTTATTGCAAAGTAAAATTCATATATATTTGTGCATTTATGTTGTATGCTTAATTATTCCAACTAATTTTTCATGGAGCTGTCAGTCCATATCAGTACAAGCATTTGAACATTTTATGGAACTGGAATACATTTTTAGAAATAAAACAATGCAAGTGTTAGAAAATGGCTATATTGAAAAATAACATGTTAATACATGGCCTACCTTGAAGTATTTTAGAAAAGGCAGAAAAGTAAACATCTAATTATGACGTAATCAATTACTTGATAAGTATGAATGAATTGTAAAATATAAATAATCCCTCAATCCCTATATTAGATATTAAGCTATCCTTAGGTATATGAGTCAGTGTATATTGTATAAATTTCAGTATGCTCTTCATACGAGTTTTTTTAAAGCTGTGCTGTTGTTTAAGAAAAAAAGAGAGAATATCATTTATTAAACCTCTAAAAATTCAATGTAGCATTATTTCTTTCTTTTTATCTAACATATATCCACATAGTTCTGCAAAATTTCTAATAAAAAAGATCACCATATTTTTTAAATGACCAAATGAAAGGGTTTTTGGGACATGAGTCAGGGACAGAACTATGAAGAAAATGGTAAACATATGCTTTTGTCAGCAGATGTGAGTTGTCCGGAATAAGCAATTATTATAGGATATTGTTACTGGAGTTTGGCCCTGGTAGCAAAAGATCTGACCTCATTTTCAGACTCTGTTTTCTGTTTTTCGATTTCCAGGAAGGTATTTTCTTCAAAGTTTGTGTATAGCATACCCTATTACTCTTTTTAGAATCAATTTTATCATTCTATTACCTTAGCTGTTTTTATATGAGATCACAGAACTTTGTATCACAATATAAACTTTTGTTTTGGGGTTACAAATTCTTTGAAGTGTTGTGGTTTGACCTAATAAGAACAACAAGAACAAAAAATAAAACTCCAGAGACAGCATTATTTTCTGTTTGAAATGTCTATAACTATATGCATTTAGTTATATAACTGACTTCACATTATAGCTGTGCAAGCAGTTACTTCTTCTAATAACAATTTCATTTAATTTTTAGAGTAAATATATAGAATGTAGAGAAGCCAATGACATCCTCTTCAGTTTCATCTTCTGTAAACATTATTTCCCTACTATGTGTTTTGTATAATTGGAAAGGTAGGAAGACTTTTGAAAAGAAAGAGGCACAACAAATTTTGGAGATAGACGATGCTGTTACACATGGCAGGAATTCATGATGCTTCTGAATAATAGGAAGAAGGAATGAGAAATGTTGGCTTTGATTCATATAAGAGCTCTCACTGCTTTCTTCATAGTCTATCTCATTTTATTTCACATGCTAACTCTTATTTTTGTGTATCTAGGTTTAAAATAAAATCAGAAAAATCATTTAGGTTGAATCAATAGAATGTGACTACTCAAAGCATGTACATAGAAAGACGTATGAAACTGTGGCAAAAAAAAAAAAGGAATATGAAATAATTCAAAATACTCATTTGTCCTTAATGTAGGGAGAAAATGCTCAACACGGCACAAAATTGTGCTTTAACAAACTGAATTTATTGAGGGATATGTTGTGACTTGGTTTTCAAAAGATTAGACCAGTGATTTATGACATACTTCAGCTGCAGTCACCATGCTCACCTTGGTCTTAAAGTTCTAAAACTTTAGTAGATATTTGCTAATTCTTTTAAAAGCATTATATTCTAAATTTTAAATAAGATAATCGTGGTGGACTTATGAGTCTCAAATTATATATATATATATATATATATATATATATATATATATATATATATATATTATATATACACATATATATATATATATATATATACATACTATATACCCAAACTATATATTTAGTCTATTAATATATATTTATAACCTTTTTCCTGCAAATTGTTCAAGAATTATTTGCTCTTCATAGAATCTACTTCTTTTATATATATATATATATATATACATACTATATACCCAAACTATATATTTAGTCTATTAATATATATTTATAACCTTTTTCCTGCAAATTGTTCAAGAATTATTTGCTCTTCATAGAATCTACTTCTTTCTTCCAAATTATATATTATACATTATATATATATATATATATATATAATTACAGGTGACATTAAATAGTCATACATATAATCACAGGATATAAAGTACATCAGAGGGAATATAGTCAATGGTATTGTAATAGCTACGTACAATGTCAGAAGGGTTGTAGAAGACTTGGGTAGGTATCACTTTGTGAGTGGTGTAAATGTGTAAATGTCTAATCATTATGTTGTTTTATACACCTGAAACTAATAAAAATAATAAATAAAATATAATTAAAAATAGTGTTTGCAAAATTCCTCTTTAGATTTATGTCTAGATTATGTGCTCTTAGAAACTGTTTTATAGTAATTTTGAGGAATCCCTAAAAGATAGAAGAGAATATATAAAATATTGGGAGAAGATAAGGCCCCAAACCAGTGGAGAAGGCTTCCAAAGAGTCTTTTGGAGAAAACAGTAGGAGCAGTTTTGGCAAGTGGCAAGTTTGGAATCAACTAGTATAGAATCCATTAGTGTCATTCATTTGGGGTGAGGTGGTGAATGTGCAAAGATAACCCTCTGAAAATATAAAACTCATAATGATCACACAGATTCTGCAAACATTTCCTGTAACTCATATCAGCAGTCACACTGCACACTGCCTATGTCAGTCAGAGGCACTGGGGTCAGAAAGGCAGGTCGGCACCTCTAAGAATGTAAATCACTGATAAACCCAACTCTCAACATACGCTATCTTTCCTGCATAATTATTAAAGGGATGCTATGATCAATAGATGCAATATCCATAATAAGGAAAAAAAGGAGCTGAATTACTCATATGAGCACATAAGCCTGGATTACCATTGATTTGATGAATACCAACATAGGGAAGAGAAGCAAAAAGAAATAAACAAACACAATTGTAATACTTAAACAGAGAAAAATGTTACAAAGAACACTTTAAAATAAGCACAGCTAACAGCATAAGAAGGATAAAAATTCCTTCATTTCCATTAAACATGAGGTGGCTTATTCTGCGTGCAAAACAAAACCAGACAGATATCGGGAAACGCAAAATATGATAACTGAAGCCCCAAACTCAATAGAATTCCTAGCTACCTGAATGAACATAGCTAAATAGTCATTTAGTGAGCAGGAAATTAAAGGAATTTATTTTTTTAGGATAAAATTCAAATATAGAACAAGAATATAAGTAGAGATTTGAGGTATAGTCCCAGAAATAAGAGTGAGTACATGAGTAATTAGAACTGGAATTAGAGAAAAAAGAAAAATGGATGAGGGGAAAGGAAGCAATGCACTCTTGAAGAAACATTAGAAAAATGTTTTCTGAGATAAATTAATGAAAGCTTTACTATGACACAATAAATAATAAACGAAAGTACAAGGAAATTATTGTATGCAAAAACAAAGTATTAAGAAGAAAAGAAACATAAATGCTTGTATTTTTCTCCCAATAATTGTTAACGTACAATTACACAATCTTTTATCTGAAACATATTAGCTAATTGTGTTTGAGAATTCAGAAATTTTTAGATTTGCAAAGGTAATATGGATTACTTTAAGATTCCACTTTAGGTGGTTGGAGAAAGAGAGTAATTTAACCCCACTCCAAAATCAGAAGAAAATAAGTTAATAAAAAATAGAACAGAAATCAAGAAAATTGAACACAGGAAAGCAATACAGAAAATCAATAATACCACAGCTGACTGACTCTAAGTTAGGGCAATAAAACTTCAGCCAAGAAAACCTAGGGAAAAAAAGAAAAGATACAAATTAGCAATATTAAAAATAAAAGAGGAGTTATTGCTACTGATCTCATTGATATTAAAAGGATAATAAAGAAATACTACAAAGCACTCTGTGCCCACAAATTTTACAATTTGGATGAAGTAAGCTTATTTCTAGAAAGACACAAATTACCAAAACTCACATTAGAAAAAAAAAAACAACACAGATATCTTGAATAGCCTTATTCTATCAAAAACACTGATCAATAATGTATAAAAAAATGAAAAAAAAATAAGTATCTGGTCCAGATGATTTCACTGGTGAATTCTACTAAATATTTATAGAAGAAATTATGTTAATTCTCCACAATCTCTCTGAGAATATACAAACAGAGGAAAATTTACTAACTTATTCTATGAGGCCAGCATTACCCTAAAAACAGAATCAGATAAAGACATTACAAGGGAGGAAAACTAAAGACTGATGTCTAACATGAACATAACTGAAAAGCTCTTCAATAAAATATTAGCAAATATACTTCAACTATATATAAAAAAGAATTATACACCATGCTCAAGTGAAATTTATTTTAGGTTTTACAAGCTGATTCCTTTGCAAAACAACAAAGGAACAAGACAAACAAAGAACCAAAAACTCATAGACACAAACAATAGTTTAGTGGTTACTAGAGTAAAGGGGGAGGGGGTAGTAGAAGAGGGTGAAGGGGGATCAAATATATGGTGATGGAAAGAGAACTGACTCTGGGTGGTGAACACACAATATGATATATAGATGATGTATTACAGAATTGTACACCTGAAGCCTGTGTAACTTTACTAACCATTGTCACCCCAATAAACTTTAATTAAAAAAAAAGAAAAAGCTGATTCAAATTAAAAATTCAGTCAAAATCCTGAATAGACTGAACAAGAGAAAAAATCATATCAACCTATACAGGAATTTTTTTTTTTTTTAATAAAATCGAAAACACATCTGCTATGAACTGCATGTTTATGTAGAATGCGTATGTTGAAACCCTACCCCCAGATGTGGTGGTATTAGGAAAAGGTGCTTTGGGGAGGTGATTAAGTGGTCATGAAGGTTGGGCCCTCATAAATGGGATTCTTACTACGAAAGAGACCCCAGAGAGCTTCCAGACCCTTCCCACCATGTGAGGGCACATCAAGAAGATGCCCACCTATAAACCAGGAAGCAAGCTCTCACCCTACATGAAATCCACTGGAGCTTTGATTTTGGACTTCCTAGCCTTCAGAATTGTGAGATATAAATTGTTGTTGTTTATAAGCCACTCAGTCTACGCTATGCTCTTATACCAGCCCAAATGGACTAAGATAATATCTATGATATATTATCATATAATTATCATAGATGTTATCTTAGTCCATTTGCGCTGCTATATATATATATATATATATATATATATATATATATATATATATATATATATATATATGTAATCAGTGAACTATGGATAGAGGAAACATTCTCAAATCAGCAAAGATTATTTATAAAAAGTTACATCAAAAATCAAACTTAATAGTGAGAAACTAGATACTTTCTTCCTAAGATTGTTAACAAAGCAAGGATGTCTTCTCTCACTACTCTTATTCAATATTGTACCAGAATTCATAGCTAGGGAACTACAACAAGAAAAAATATGAAATATACGTAGATTGGAACCCAAGGAAGAAAACTCATTTGCAGTTGATACAATGTCTATGAAGAAAATCCTAAAGAATTAACCATAAAGCTCCTGAAACTGGTTAAGTAAAGTCACGGGATACAAAATCATTATATAAAAATCAATTGCTTTCCTTTATAACAAAAATGAAGAACTGAAATTTAAAATAAATAAATAAAAAAAAAAACCATTGAAAATGTAACAAAAATTAAAGTGTTTTTTAAAAATTGTACAGGATCTTCGTGGAGAAAACTACAAACCACTGAGAAGAAATTAAAAAAAAAATCTAAATAATTGGAGAGATATTCCACGTCCATGGATTGATAAACTTAATATTGTTAATATGTAAATAGATTTTTCACATAATTAGCTATAGATTCAATATAATCCCAACTAAATTCTTAAAAAGCCATTTTGCAGACAGTGAAATTAGGATTAAAAGTTTATATGTAATCAAAAGATACAGAACAGACATCACAATACCAACGGAGATAATTAAATTTGGAGGAGTGGTCAATTTCCAGACTTACTATAAAGCTACTGTAATAAAAACAGTGTAGTATTGGCAGAAATATAGACACAAAGATAAAAAAAAAAAAAGAAAAGAGATCCAGGAAATAGACCCACACAAATTTGGTCAGTTGATTTTGACACAATGACAATGCAGTGGATAGTCTTTGTACAACAGAAGGAGATGGGATAATTGGATTTCCTTATGTTTAAAAGAAAATAAAAAGAACCTAGATAAATACTTTACATCTTTCACAAAAATTATCTCAACATGGACCTCCATGTCAAATATAAAACTATATATTTTTTAGAAGAAAACCTAGGTGAAAACTTATGTGACTTTGAATTTGTTGATACATTTTTAGATACATCACTAAAGCATGATCAATGCAAGAAAAACCTAAGTTGACCTTGCTAGAATTCAAACTTTTTATTCTTTAAAAGATGATGATTGAAAAATTTGTGTAACTTGTCCAAGGCTAAACAATAATTGGTGCAACCAGAATTATAACTCAAGTTTGCCTGATTTCAAAGTCTTTTTTAACTTTATGGGAGCAACATTATTTATTAATATGCCAAAGTTACTTTTTGGAAATCTCAGCAATATATGTTTATGTACTTTGACTCATTTCAGATTTGTACATCAGTGAAGAAAAATAAAAACCATCCTAGATATTTTAAGTACAAATGAATTTGACAGAGCAAACTAAGAGCCTATGAAATAATTGGAAGAACCAGGAAAACACAAACCAGCAGATTTTGGTGACATCCTATGTCTGAATCTGGCCACCCAACTGAGAAGAAACCACTGCTCCACCCACAGGTTAGGGAACTGCAAGAACTCTTCACTGGCTTCAAATCCAGGGCTCTATATATATATCAATACATGCACTATGGCTTAAACTTCAGATGATTTCATAAAGTCCTGGGAGCCCACAGATAGTGATGCATACTATAATAGGACTGGGTCAGGGGACAGAGACTATAACAGAGAATAAAGCTTAAGCTAACACAGTTTATCCTTCTAATGTTAGTGTGGTCACTAGCACTGAATAATCACATACATTAAATAGTGACCTTGACCAAGCTTATTCAGGTAGTAAGTAATGTAAGTAGGTCAGGAATTAACTTTAAGTTGGCCTGACTCTGAAACCTTTATTCTGTATTTCTCAAGGAAAATATACCGTGTTTCCCTGAAAATAAGACTGGGTCTTATATTAATTTTTGCTCCATTAGGGCTTATTTTTAGGGGATGTCTTATTTTTTATGCACCACAATCTACATTTATTCAATTACAGTCATGTCATCTTCTTCTGGATCATCATCATAATGTACTGAATGCGTCCATCTGGCTGAGATCTGAACTGGGGCTTATTTTCGGGGTAGGTCTTATTTTCAGGGAAACACGGTATGCATTGAAGTCCCCAAAGGGTCATATTTCTGTAAATTAGAGAAATTACAATGTCTCAAATAATCAAGAAGAAACAGGAAGGAAACATAATAACATGGCTCTTGGTGTGGTCAGGATTGAATGGCAAGTTCCCAAATGGTCTAATATTTTTATTATACCATATTTCAAATGAATATTTCTTCCTAAATTTTTCAAATTGTGCACAGAGAAACATCTTGATGCAAAACGTGATCTATAATTCATCAAATTCCATTATGAGTTTAATAAGATATTACTGAGACAACTCTGAAACTGAATGAGAAATTAACCTACTAGTTTATTGCTAATAGCCAAAATTATTAGGCTCTCTTTTCCACTTTCTTGCATCACACAGCACTTAGTAAATTAATTTTCACTTGCTGTTTAAAGTATCCCTCTATTATTTTTCAAACTCTTTGAAGATCGTACATCTTCTAAGAACCGTTTAGAAATGGCTCATTTAACCTTTGCAAAACATAACAGTGTAATTTCAAAGATAACATTTTCCTCTTTCTGAAATTGAGCTCATTTGCATCCTTCATATTTAAATTTCATGGGGTCTTCTTTATTTGAATGGTTATCTTAATAAAAGATTGGTGTACATTTATGATATTGGTCACAAATGATTTATCTGCCAATAGTTTTCCATTTAAGATGAAATATTAACAATGTTATCATAAATTCAATTTATGTGTTTAAAATAACAAATAGTTTTGTCAAAGGAATTATAGCTTAACATCATAGAAATTAATGTTACAGAATTCAGTGTAAAACTTTTCGTACATTAGGCAAAACTAAAAGATTTTTCATAAAAGCAACATTATAGAAATTAGAAATTATAACATATAGACACAAATGTTCAAGTTGAAATACAAGATTAAACTAGAAAATACAGAAAATAGTACAAAAGCATATTTTGGTTTGTTTTTAGTGCATGGGTATTAATTTAAAAACCTTTGATTTAGAAACAGATTAATAATAATGTATATTTTTTAATTATCTAGTCAGTGAAACTGTTTTTAATACATAGGATAAATACTAAGGAAAGGAATGTTCTAATATTATATAAAAGGTCCCTTAAATTACAATTATACTGCATATAAATAGTACATTTGCTATATTTATACCTAAGTATTTAATAATTTGATGCCATTGAAAGTGAGATATTTTATGATTTTATGTTTAATTGTTGTTAATATATAGAAATACAACTGATTTTGTGTATATTGACTTTTTTCTACAACACTGCTAAGCTCTATTTAGGATTTTTGTAGATTGTATAAGATTTTCCATATAACCAATTATGTTATCTGCAAATAAAGACATAGTATTCACAACGATGGCTGACCAGGGCTTCCTGACCTATCCAGGCCTCTGCTGTGGGGGCGATGGCCTGTCCTGGTGTCTGAGTGATTCTCAGGGCCCAGCAAAGGGACCGCGTTTCCAGAGCCCTGAAGACAAGCGGTAACACCCCAAAATATGGACTCATTTTCCACTCCATCTTCATTGGTCCCGCAGCTGCCAAGAACAAAGGACGCATCCCTGCATACCTGGCAAACAAATGCAATGTTGCCTCAAGAACTGATTGCTTTTCTCAGGTGCCCACAAGTGGATTTGGGGAGAAGCTTCGAGAACAAGTTGAGGAGCGACTGTCCTATGAGACTGAAAAGATTCCACGAAAGCATCTGGAGGTCATGAAGGAGACAATGGTTCAGGCTGAGGACGCGGCTGCTGCGATTACTAGGAAGGTGGAGAAACAGGAGGAAAGATGCCTGAAGACAGAAAATAAACTTTTGGCTGCAATTGCTCTGGCATCTTCAGAAAACAGCAGTAGTACTCCGGGGAGTGTGAGGAGACAAGCACAAGACTCAAAAAGAAGGAAAAGCAAAAGCTCCAGAGGTCCTCAGGAAAATGGAATGGAGGACCCACCTGTCTCTATCCAAACACAAGAAAAAGAAATCTTTTTCCAAGGAGGAGCTGGTTAGTAGTTGCCTTGGGGAAACAGTTGACAGTGGAAGTCTTCCCAAGAGGATGAAATGCTCCCCCCAAAGAGGAACCAGTATTGACCCTGAAGAGGCAGGAAACAGGAGTGTCCCCCAAGAAAAAGAGGAAATTGTCTTCCAAAGAGGAGCCACTCAGTAGTGGACCTGAAGAGGCTGCTGGCACCAAGAGCTGCAACTCCAAGAAAAAGAAAAAGCTCCAAAAGCTGTCCCAGGAACGTTAGAATGGACAGTAGTACCTGGTGGGGTCTAACCACCCACAGTGACATTTCCCGACACATTTCCTATATCGCAATAAAAAACAAATTCACAAGAAAAAAAATAAAGACACGCTTTTTACTCTTTAATTTAGATGTATTTTATTGTATTAACAAACATACTGGATTTTGTGGTGGGTTGATTGATATTCAAATGTTAAACTGAATTGCTGTGATACATTGCTTGGAGTCATAATGTATTACAGTTTTGATATATTTTTAATATGATTTGCTAATATTTTGTTTTACAATAACCTTTATGTTCATGAAGGCTATTGGTCTGAAGATTTCTTTTTTTGCAATACCTTTGTGTGGTTGTAGGTCAGTGTAGTATCAGTGTAACAATCCACAATTTGCTATGGTATATAATTATTTTTATACATTGTTGAAATTGGTGTTCTAATATTCTTGTTTATTATCTTTTTCTGATTTTGTTTTGGTTTATGTAATTTTTTTTCATAGTTCCATTTTACCTTCTTTGTTAGCTTATTAGGTATAACTCTTTGTTTTCAATTTTTTGACTGTGTCTCCTTGACAGATAGATCCCCATCAAATTTTTTTTTTTTGAGCACTTTTTTGCTTTTTGATACTGCAAAATGACCCAGGCTCATCTTGTATATTTCCTGCTTGAGTCCTAGAATCACCATTATCTCTAAGAAGTACTAATTTCTTTAATTGGGGAATGGTTTTAGAAAACCAAAATATGGGTGCTAGGTGTACTCACTGCAGTTGGGAGGTCATTGATTCTAGGGCAACTTATCTCACAGGGCCAAGAAATACATGTGTGTATTATAATGTGCAAATATACACATATCTATACATACGTCTAATGTAATCTATATCTATATTAAGCTAAGCAGGGATTTCTACTGATGTCTCTAACCTCGAGTACATTACTACATGAGTTATTTTAGGCTACTTCTCATGCTTATCTGTAAATTTCAACTCTAGCACTGAGAAAACTTACTCTCACCATTCCTCATCCATGTACTTAATTGTTCAGTTTCAGTATGTCTTTATAGCAATGTCATAATTAATTCATATTCCGATGGGAAACAACTTTGTCAACTAGAATACAGTTCCTTTTATCTTTAGTCTTATAGACAACACTCATTTCCATAATTTCTTAGATCAGCACTTCTTCCTCCCACATCCCGTTCAGTGAGGTTGTTTCATCCATTTGCAATACAGTTAAATTCTTTTGCCACAGTTTGCATTCCTTCTTGAGAATACTGATACCCTAAATTAGTTTTTAACAATATGCATCCACTAAGGTTGGCTCTTTGTGCTATAAACTTTGATGGGTTTTCACATATGCATAATATTATATGTCCACCATTACAGAATAGTTTTGCTGCCTTAAATATCCCCTGTGCTTCTTCAGGTGTTGAACTCTGACATCTCACCTCCCTGCTGGCATCCATTGATCATTCTCTTATACCTATAAGTTTTGCCTTTTCCAGAATGTTGCATATTTGAAATTGCCATAGATTTTAAAGTTATCACTGTTGTGAAATACTCTTCAGAGAGTTCATTAGTTTTACTATTTATGAACCCTTCTTCAGGAAAATTTTCTTCTTCACACTTGAATATGATATCTTACAAAAATTTAATCATTAAATACTCAATTTTTTTTCAGGCATATTTTTGAAATTTCTTTTTTAAAACTTTGTTTGATATTTACATGACATTTTTGTAAGTATTCACAATGATAGCAAATATTGGTGTTTTGAAGTCAGATTTAAGGATTGTATTTTGCCCAAACTTCTTCACAGCCTACGATTTTGACTAATAATAGAAGAGTTTCACTGATAATATCACAATCCACATAGAAATAATGTAACAATAAAGCAATGAAACTGATTTCCCTGAAAGAGCATGTAACATATTCTGAAGGAAACTCCACAAGAATATTCCCAGGCGGTATCACAAATGCACGATATTCATAGGCAAATAAGCGACATCTATATACATTTCTTCACAAATCCCCATTCAAAAATGCCTTTGTCGTTTGAAATTGATCATAGTGGGAGTATTTAACCAAGGAAATTTATTAACACTGAAAACAAGCTACCTCCTCTTTTTTTCCTGGATAAGCTCTGGTTTCCAACATATCAGTGATTCCAGCAGTATTTACAGCTTTGCAATTGCTAGTAATCAAATAAAACAACAATGTAGAAACTTGTTCTATTTATTTAATAAAACAAAACAATATGGCATTACCTCCAGTGCCTAAACGTTCATCCATTTCTGTTGGTGTGTAAATAAAATTGATTTTTGAAAAGCATATATACTGAAAAATCCAGTTATAATTCAGTGGAAGTCATATTGAATAAAATTACAAAAGATGATATTCGAAATATTGAGATAATGAAATCTATTTTCATCATCAAATTAATGATTATAATTAAAAAATTAAAACTTAATAGCCTAGTAATTATAAATGTTTATAAATACAAAAAGTTTACTAATTGGAAAAATAAATTATGTTTTATCAACTAAATAGAATATATGGAAAATAAAATTATCATATATATTGCAACGTAGAATTTAAGAGAGCGTCTTGAAAATATGACCTTTACTTTTTAAATATTCTATGTGTAGTAAAATTTTAAGTAAAGGTAACATATTAGAGAGTATAATTTTCTAAAATATAATATTTTAAGAGGAAATATTAGCTTAGATTGACAATTTTGTAATATATTTATTATTTTATAATTGCATATTATTGAGCTCTTATTTTGTGTAATACAGTGTGATTAGAATACACAAATTATATATACATACATATGTATAAATAATTTGAAGAGGTATGACACTAAGGATTATACGGAATCATTTTGTATTTTTAAATATTATTTAATTTTTTTCATTGTGCATGAACCACAGAACCATTTATAGGGAAATTGATTCGTATTTCACTATCTCTATATTTTCATTTCTTCATATATATACTTAAGTTTAAGTTCTCTTACTTCTGGTAATTTTTCTATTGTTTGTCATAAAGCTTGGTTGCTTGTAGACAATGTGATATTTTTCTGGCTTTTTTCTTTTCTTTGCTTCTTTCTAGAGCCTGGTTTTCTTTGGGGAATAATACTAGGTATACAGGAAGGAAGGGAGAAATTAAACCTGAAGTTGAGTAAGAAAGGAATTCCCTCACAGACTGGGAAAGAGGGGAGCTTGTAAATTCTCCCAGTAGTTGTGACCTGAGCTCAATCCCTTTTCACAGCCTTGTTGAGTGGGAAGTAGCGATGCCTCACAGAAGAGGCTACATTCTGGATACTATATCTTAGAGTAATTGGCCTCAGAACTGTTCCTCATCTCCCAAGCAAGGTGTAGACTTGGAAGCACTAACAGTTATAGCATATGGACTTCGGCAATGGACATTTGAGCAATAAGATAGTGGTTTTATTCATAATAGCCCCAAACTGGAAATTACCCAAATGCCTTTCACTGGGTGAGTGGTTAAACAAACTCAGCATAGCCATAGCATGGACTACCTCTCAGCGTTATAAAGGATTAAAATAAATGATGTACCAACAACTTGAGTGAATCTCAAGGAAAGAATATGGAGTGGGAAAAAAAAATCTCAAAATGTACATGTAGTATGATTTGATTTATATATCCTTTTTGAAATAACTAATGTAGACATGGAGAACAAATTAGTGGTTACACGTATTACAGATGGCTGAGGTAGATATGGCTATAAATAGATAGAATGAAGGAATCCTGTGGTGATGGGATATAGTTCAGTATCTTGGTCGGGGTGGTATTTACACAAAGCTACACAGGTGATAAAATTGCATAGATCTATATACTCACGTAAACACACAAATTTGGTTATGTGAAACCTGAACTGGTGAAATCTGAAAAAGCTCAATGATTGTCCCAATGTTCATTTCCTGGTTTTGATATTGTACTATAGTTATGTAAGATGTTAATATTGTTTGGAGGCAGTTAGATGAAGGGTGTGCAGACCTCACTGTAAATTTCTTTGTACCTTACTGAGAATAATGATTTCAAAATACAGACACTTTTTTTAAAGTCTGTGGAACGTTTTCATGTTTTCTACATTATGCAATATATTTTTTTCTTATGTTCAACAAACTTCTAAATAAGTATTTTTCAGTAAATAATCCAGTTTCTGTTTTTCTGCAAAATAATGTATCTATATTCATTGTACAAGTTTCAGTATAATTTTCCAGATATCAAATAACTTTTACAGTGCACACTCATCCTAGAGTATTTAACCTGAAATGGAGCCAATATAATAAGATCTGTTGCCTAGGGTTGATTTTATATGAAATTTCTAGCACAATTTGTTTTATAATGTTTTATGCATCATTAAACTATAGAATATTTACAATTTTCACTGGTAAAACTACTTTAGCATCTTATTAAATTAGTCCTGTGATAAATGGCTTTGGGGACAGCATGGATGTTATTATAAGAAAATTTTATTCTAAGGTCTCAAATATTGGTACCACTGGCAGGCTGGCTCTATGTGACATTTAACTAGAATAACTACATAAAGACCAAACTAAGGATTACTGAGTAGAATCAAAATGGGTTATTAATAGAGATTAGCAACATTTGCATTTACTTCTAACTAGGCATGATTGCAAGCAAGTATTGAGGTGGCTTTATAATGCTTAGAGGAAAGATGCTTTCCTATTAAAACAATATGAATAAAAAGTAATGTGCTATTGTTCTTGAATACAGGAGGCTACATCAAACAATAAAACCTCAAACTGTGGCATTGTACTCTGCACATTAAATCATAGGACTATTCTGAATCAAAGTTTCCTAACTCTTTTTAGTATGATGCAATTCCATTGCAAATTTATTTCACATCAAGTATATGCATTCATTCATTTCTAGAATTCCTGATCGAAACCAAAGAAATAATTTCAAGACATTCAATGCACCATTTTAAATTTGCTATGGATGCTTTTTGGAAAACATGTGTATCTCAAGTCCAATAATCTCGTGGTCAGCTTGGTAGTAAAAACTGAGATGAGGAGAAAATGTGAAGGAAAAACGAAGGCATACCTTTTATTTTTTTTTAAAGTTTATTGGGGTGACAATTGTTAATAAAGTTATATAGGTTTCAGGTGTACAATTCTCTAATACATCATCTATTTATCATATGGATGGACCTTGAGATTATAATGCTATCTGAAATAAGTCAGACAGAAAAAGTCAAGAACCATATGATTTCACTGATATGTGGTATATAAAACTGAAAACAACAAAGAAACAAGCTAACAAATGAAGAAATAAAAACTCATAGCCACAGAAGATATACTTTTAAAACCTGTTACTGTGTATTAAATCCCTGTCAATTTTGTCTTATTTAATCTTTACACTACCTTCTCAACATAGTTCCAAGCATAGCCAGTTTAGAGAAGAAAAATTTCTATGAAGAAATGTAAGTAACTTGTCCAATTTTACATTGCTTTTCAGTGCAAAATTTCAGAAGAGAATCCAGGCTTGTTTCCTATCAAAATTACTGGAAAGTATTTCCAGTATCGTAGTGTAATAGAACAACAAAAAATAACAAAATTTCATGCACACAAAACACAAAACAATTCATCTTCTAGCATATCACTTTTCCTCATTCTATCACAGTTACTAAGGATTTCTACTTTTACTAGGCATGTTTCATATAAAAACCCATTTTAAATATCAATTATAAGTTAGCCCTTCTGAAGGAAAATGCTAAAGAAGAGCATATTAAAGGAATCGATGATCAAAATTATAAGAAATTCTTAAAAATAATATCTGAAATTTAATACATCAATTAGTAGTAATATAGAGTATTTTGATTAAAAATAAAAAAGGGAAGTCTAAACTGAATCAAAATCCTAGCCAGTTACTTTGTTGACATTGACAGACTGATTATAGTTTATATGGACAGGCAAAAATAAATAAATAAATACATACATACATACATATATACATAAATAAATAAATAACCAATAAAATATTGAAGAAGAATTTAAAAAAGGATTGCTATTACCCTGCTGCAAGACTGATTATAAAGTTACAGTAATCAAGAGCTTGTGGTATTGGTGGGGGGAAAAAAAAAATATATATATATATATGTATATATCCGTGGAATAGAATGGAGAGCTCAGATAAAGACTCACACAAATATATTCAACTAATCTTTGAAAAAAGAGTAAATGCAATTAAATGGAAATGATTTTTTTTTTTTTTACCCCCAACAAATGGTGGTAAAACAACAGGGCACTCACTTGGGGGAAAAAAAAAAATAGATCTAGAATTGACCTTACACAATTAACACAAAATATAGTAGAAGTGGTAAAACACAAAGCTATACCATTTCCATAAGATCACTCATGAGATAATCAAGGTTATCTTGGGTTTTGAAGTGAGTTTTTAGATACGGCATGAAAAGTACAATTCATGAAAGAAAAAATTAATAAGTTGGACTTATTAAAATTAAAAAAATTCTACTCCTTGAAAGACACCATTGAGAGAATGAAAAGACAAGTCACCAAATAGAAGAAAATCTTTGCAGAATATGTATCTGATAATGAACTGCTATCTAAAATATACAAAGAATCATTAAGACTTGAAAATAAAAACCTTCCAATAAAGAAAAGCCCAAGACCAGATTGCTTCACAGATGAAATACTAAACAGAGTGAAAAGGCAAACTACACAATGGGAGACAATATTTGCAAACTATATATCAGACAAAATGTAAACATCCAAAGTACATAAGGAACTTATACAATTCAATAGCAAAAAAAAGTGAACACTTGATTAAAAAATGAGCAAGGGACCTGAATAGACATATCTCAAAAGAAGACATACAAATGACCAACAGATATATGAAAAAGTGCTCAGTGTCACTAATCATCAGGGAAATGCAAATCAAAACCACAATGAGCTATCACCTCATGCCTGTTAGGATGGTTATTATAAAAAATACAAAAGATAAATGTTGGCAACGATGTGGAGAAAGGGGAGCTCTTTTGTAGTGCTTGTGAGAAAATACACTGGTACAACCATTATGGAAAATAAAAAATAAATAAATAAAAATGCAATTACCTTATGATCCAGCAACCCCACTCTTGGTACATAAATATATTATTCAGCTTTCAAAAGAAGAAAACCCTGCTGTTTGTGACAACATGGATGACTTGGAGGACATTATGCTAAGTGAAATAAGCCAGACTCAGAGGGACAAATGTTGTTTATCCCCACCTCATATGTGGAATGTGAAACATTCTAAGTCATAGAAGCAGAGAACAGAAAGGTAGTTACCATGGGTTGAGGGTCAGGGGAAAATGCAGAGATGGTGATCAAAGCGTTCAAAGTTTGAATTATGCAAGATGAACATGTAGTGCAGTGATGTGACCGCAACTAACAACAGCTCACTTGAAATTTGCTAAACGAGTAAATCTTAAGTGGTCTCATCACAAAAAAGGAAATAAAGACAGTGGTAACAATGGGGTGATAAATATTAGCTTGATAGTGATTACATCACAATGTGTATTTTAATATGTGCAATTTTAATTTGTCAATTATAACTCAGTAAAAGAAAATCCAGTTAAAAAATGGGCAAAATCTGAACAGACCTCTCACTGAAGAGGACAGACAGATGGCAAAAACAGCATAGGAAAAAATCTCACCCTCATGTACCACTTGGTAACTGCAAATTAAAAGGACCATAGGGTGCCACTACACAGCTATTAGAATGTCCAACGTCAATAACACTGATGAGAACCAAAAAACTGATGAGGAGGTAGAGCACCAGGAAATCTCATTGCTGATGAGAACGAAAATTGGTACAACCACTTTGGAAGACAGTTTGGCAGTTTCTGATAAAGCTGAAAATTGTCTTAACATGTGACACAGTAAACACACACCTAGGTTTTTACCTAAATGTGTTGAAAATTGATATCCACACAAATGTTTAGTGCAGTTTTATTCATAGTTACCCCAAATGGGAAGAAACCAAGATGTCTATCAATAGGTGAATAGATAAACTGTGGTATATCCATACAATGGAATATTATTCAGCAGTAAAAGAAGCGAGGTATTGAGTCACTAAAACACACGGAGGAAACTTAAATGCACATGGGCATACCTTGGAGATTTAGAGGGTTTGGTGCCAGACCACCACTATAAAGCAAGTATCACAATAAAGCAAGTTATGATCTTTTTGCTGGTGAAAGGTCTTGCATTAAATTTGCAAAAAATGGTACATCTGTGAAGCACAATAGAGTACAGCACAATAAAATGGGGCATGCCTGTACACCTAAGTGAAAGAAACCAGTATGAAAGGGCTACTTAGTGTGGGATTCCAACTTTATGAACTTCTGGAAACAGGAAGACTGCAGAAGCAGTAAAAATATCCCAGGTTGCCAGGGAATCAGGAGGAGGGATGAATAGGTCAAGTGCAGGGAATATTCGGGGCAGTGAAACTATTCTGTATGATACTGTGATGATGGATAGATGACATTATGCATTTGTCAAAACCAATAGAACTGTAACACAACATAGTGAATTCTAATGTGAACTATGCCCTTTAGTTAATAATGTATCCATAGCAGCTCATTAATTTTGACACATGTTGCATATTAATGCAAGTTGTTAATAAATAGAGCGGCGGGTATAAATGGAGTATATGAAAGTCTCTGCATTCTCTACTCGGTTTTTCTGTAAACTGAAAACTTCTCTCAAAAATAAGGCCTATTAATAACAAAAATATATATAAAAGAGAAATTCAACTTTGCTGCATATGCATTTTATTCTTAGAATGGAAAGGGAAAAATAAAAAGAATGTTAACAATGAGCACTCTTCAGTGACTAAACCAAAGAGTGGACACATTTTGTAGATTCTTTCATTTTATTATGGTTTCATATTTATGACTGTCTTGTAGAGCTTTGTTCACGGTGTGTTTCTATCCTTATAGTTTTTGCATTTTGTACTACAGACAAACAAATATGCTTCTACCAATTTACCATTCAAACACGTTGTGTTTCAAGTTTTTCTTTTCTTTTCTTTACTTTTAAGTGACAATGGAATTACTCTGATTAATCCACGTTCTCTCCCTTTTGATCTGAAAGCCTCAACTAGACATCTGGTTGTTGTTAAAAATGAACCTAAAGCCAATAAATACAGAGGAAAACTGTTTATCCTCTCCAGTATATTCTATGCAAGATCTTGTCCTCAAAACTATAGTATTGTACTACTTCGACTATCCTACTTCAAACCAAAAAAGTCCTCCATAAGGAAGTAATCATCTTACTGTTCACCACACTTGAGCTAGTCCTCTCATACGTTCTTATCCACACATGTAAAAGTTTTGTTAAAAAATATCCATCAGTTAATTAATGGCTTAAAGGAACAAAATGTGCTGGTACTATAATATAGAGAAATATCTAAAATTTTGATATGATTTTCTTTAATATTTACATATTAATGTTTAAATTTACTTCGGTTGTGTTTTCGGATGTTCCATCATATCTGTTTGTGTGTGTGTGTGTGTGTGTGTGTATTTGCAAGAGTGTACCTTTATATAAATTTAAAACTTTAGGTGACTACTTGTTAAAACAATAGCTAAACCACTCTAGATATTGACTTTATTCTAGCAAGTTTCCTAACTTTACAGCTTCTATGGCTACATGATTTGAGACCCCAACATACAAAATAGAATTAGCCAGCCATTTATGTGGATTACCACCTAAACAGGATAAAGGAAACCTAAAGTCATAGTAACTCTGCTGTCCCAACTACGTACAGACACTTGCCACAGTTCTCCACTGGATGCCAATTTCTGTATTAGCCAGATGTCTTTGATAACATGTAACCATGATCCATTTTGATTAAGCAAATGATAGAAATTTAGTGGCTGGCATGATTAGAAAAAGAAAGGGTTTGGGTAAGAAATATTAGATTAATATTTCTGGTACAGATAAACTCTATCTTTAATCTTTGAGTCTCACCAAGTACTTGTTTTATTATCTCATACTGCACAGATCTGTAATGATGGCTATAGGCAATTTATGCACATGCCTATACGATACGATGACTAAAGGTAAAAAAAAAACTTTTCATATCACAGTCCTTTGGACTAATCACTGTATCCAGAAAGGTGAGATTCTTTGATTGGTTCACCTTGGTCACATGAAAGTAGTGTTTTATTAATATATGTAACCACAAAACTGATACGCCATTGGAGGTATTATGAACCACGTAGTCTCAACAATATGGTTTTCTTCAGTGCCTCTTTTTCTTTATTTCAACTCCATTGAAAAATGCACCTAGAAGTTTATCTGTGTTGCACACACACACACACACACACAAACATGTCTTTAGGACAATTGTGTATGTAAACGATGTCTGACAATTAAGTTCTCGAACTTGTTGCAAAGATGTTGCTAACCTTTTTTTGGTATGAGAGGGATTATTCGTTATGAATTTGTACCAACTGGACAAATAGTTAACCAAGTTTACTATTTGGAAGTGCTGAAAAATCTGCATAAAAAAGTTAGATGACCTGAACTTTTCGCCAACAATTCATGGCTCTTGCATCACGACAATGCACCAGCTCACAAGGCACTGTCTGTGAGGGAATTTTTAGCCAATAAATAAATAGCTGTGTTGGAACAACCTCCCAACTCACCTGAACTGGCCCCCAATGCCTTCTTTCTTTACCTGGAGATAAGGGAAATATTGAAAGAAAGACATTTTGATGACATTCAGGACATCAAGGATAATATGATTACAGCTCTGATGACCATTCCAGAAAAAGAGTTCCAAAATTGCTTTGAAGGGTGGACGAGGCACTGGTATCGGTGCATAGCTTTCCAAGGGGAGTACTTCAAAGGTAACCATAGTGACATTCAGCAATGAGGTATGTAGAACTTTTTCTAGGATGAGTTCATGAATTTAATTGCCAGATTTTCATATATCTTTCTGTAAATCTCCTAGTGAACAAATATATGCAAAGGGAAGACTATTGCATGTTGTGCTTTAATCATTTTCAGTAAGTCCTCTACTGGTCCATATTAAATTATAACTGTAATTACAAACTTACTTTTAAATATTACATTAATTATTCCTCATTTACCCACCAGAGCCACTCTCCAGCCTTGTCTGCACTGCAGAACTCCTAAGTTACTGGCCTCTACAGACTAAATCATCAGAATTCCTTATCTTCTAGATTCTGGTTGGGTTTAGAAGTGGTAGGCCTCAGACAGGGATCAAACTCAAGGAGGAGAGAGAACTTCCTTGATGTCTGTAAATGTCTCTTTTATGAAACTCTCCTCAATTAAGCTTTGAAGCTTCCCTGCTAAGACTCCTGACACACGAGTGTTTTTTCAAGGCAATTAAAAATGTTTTAATCTGGGAGGTTATAGTCTCTTTGGCTAATAGCAGATGAGGCAATTTTTTTCAAATGCCAACATATTTCTCCAACTCTAGAAATGACGTATGTTTTAGAGGAGTCATGAATTTCATTTCAAAATGATCTTTCAAACAACCTAGATGTTGTCTAATTTCTGTACCTCTTGTTTCAAATCATTACTTTTATCTCCAGCTCTCTGTGTTTTTGTCATCACCATTTTTATAAATTGGGTTTATTGAGGCACAATTTACACATAGTAAAATTGATCTCTTTTAAGTATATGTACAGGTTCACTATTTTTGACACACTTGTGTGGTTTCATAACCAACACCACAATCACAGTTTGAAATATTTCCATCATGCCAAAAAAGTTTCAGTGTACATTCACTAACCCAGCCCTGGGCAACTAGTGAACTGATTTGTAGCCCTATAGATTTTTAAAATATTTTTATTGAGATATAATTCACATATCACAAAATCATATGATGTTGTATACAATTTAATGTTTTTAGAATATTCACAGATGTGTGCAACTATAATCACAGACAATGTTAGAATATTTTCATCACCTCAGAATAAACTGCATACCTTTTGAAAAACTTGCAAGTGGGTGCAACTTCCCCTTGTTATGAGAGACTGTACCCATTCCAAACTGACATGGTAACCCACATTTGGCTTTTAAGAATTTCTTAAAAGTTGTGCTCATTTTGTCTTTTTCACTTGTATGGCAGCCACCTTTGTCAGTAGTGAAATCTGTTTTATTGGAGGGGGATTATTTCTTCTTACCATTCAGTTTACCTATTTATCTTGTGTTCTCTACTGTACGATGGGCTCCAGATAATTATGAGTTCGTAGGGTAACCAGATTTTTCTCCTTTTAACAGTGGAAATGTCATTTTCTTGCATCTTTTTCTACATAATCAGTGGAAGCAATGCCTCCAATTTTCTTTTAATCAGGAGGCAGTATGATTAAATGTGCCTTGCAGAAAATATTTCTCTCAATAGATGTGCTAGGGAAACACACTGAGCTGATATGTTGTGTCCTGTGATTTGGTTAGATTCTTTCTTGCTTTGACAAACCATATTTGAAAATAAAAAAAGGTACCCAAATCATAGAACCATGAGTGGTTTTGTCCACAACTGTGTTCTCTGCTTTCATAGCAAACATGCTGTCCTCATCATTTGATATAATCCTGATGAGGATTTGGTCAGTCCTCTGTAAAGTTTGGAAAGACTATTAGTAAGGTTAGTATTAGTACTAGCTCAGTTTTTATTGTAATTTATTGAACTTTTATAACCAACATAGATTTAAGAACAAAGGAATCAAACAATAATAGGAGGCAATTAAAAAAAAAAAGTAGTTTGGGAGCATTTGAAATCTTCCTCCTGGGCATATGTTGTTAATTTGGCTCAAATAAACACTTATAAAAATAAATAAAAAATGTATTTAACCAGAAAAAAATTGTTTAGATCATTTTAATCATCATTCAGAAGACTCAAATCAGCTCTACATGCTGGCACTCTCATGAAGTTATTCGTTTAACTTAACTATGAGTATCTCTTCATAACTTATCTCTTCATAACTCAGGTTGGGTCATCCACATTCTACATGAAGCAGAGAAAGTCACGATTGGGGTCAATTAGAGAGACTTGGTAAGACAAAGGGAAAAACTGGAGACAGGGGCACAGAAGCAACGGCTTCCATGGTACCAGCAGGATCTATCTTATGAGGAGGTAGCACTGGTAATGATACGTTATGATTTCAGAGCCCCTGTGACTCTCCCCAAATGCTTTCTCTCTGTACTCACTTGACCTCACATCCCAGCCCTTTGGGATAATGCATTTCAGTGGAGGATTTTTGTCTTTAGGATACAGCTTTGAATAAAGTAAAAAAAAGTATCGTCAGTGAGAGAGGCTCTTTCAGATTCATCCTAGCATTGATTAAGACATGGAATTGAATATTTGATGCAAAATACCTGACCTGAATATTGAACAGAATTTTTTTTTTTTTTAATTTGGGGACTCCTGGGGAACAGTGTGCCTTTCCAGGGCCAAGTCACCATCCCTCAATCCAGCCATGGAGGGCGCAGCCCAGCCCCAAGTCCAGTGGACGTTTTCAACTGGGAATTGAACCGGTAACCTTGCCATTGAGAACCCGCGCTCCAACCAACTGAGCCATCCGGCCACCCCTCCGCAAATCAGCAGCTCACTGTCCTCAATCTTAGCTGCAGGGGGCACAGCCCACTGACCCATGTGGAATCAAACCAGAAAACCCGCTGTTCAGAGCTCGCATTCCAACCAAATGAGCCACCTGGCTGCCCCTGAATAGGTTATTTTTGAGTTGATTATACATTGCAATTAAATGACAGGACAAGCCAAATAAGTCAAACAGAAAAAAGACAAATATTGTCTCACTTAAATATGGAATCTAAAGTACAAAATAAACAAACAAACAAAACAGAAAGAGACTCAGCTACAGAGAACACACTGATGGTTGTCAGATGGGAGGGAGATTGGGGAAGAGGGTGAAAAAGGTGAAGGGTTTAAGTGGTACAAATTGGTAGACACAAAATAATCACAAGGATGTAAAGTACAGTATAGGGAAAATAGCCAATAAGATTGTAATAACTATGTATAGTGCCAGATGGGAACTAATCAGGGGGAATCACTTCGTAAATCATATAAATGTCTAACCACTAACTACGCTGTGCACCTGAAACTAATATAAAATAATAATGAATGTCAACTGTAATTGAAAAAAAAGAACAGGATTTAAGTAGAGTGAAACTGAAAATTATGTAATCAGCTATCAGAATAATATTAATGCTGATAACACCAGACTGATAAACTGGCATTTATACTCTTCCTCACCACTTAGCTTTTGCTCCTACTGTTCTGGAATGAGAAAATAACTGTTTTCATGAAGAACTAATATTTTAATTTTAATAAAATAACTATTTTCATGAAGAAATAAAATTAATGTTCACAGAGCTAGAATTTTCTCATTTCTCCTTCTTCATATAACATATGAAGTAAATAAATAATGTAGATGACTTTGTTGATTGAATACCAATAGTTTTAGTTATAACTGATAACATAAAGCATGAAAAATATAGTAATTAGTTTTCAGGAGATCTACATAACATCAATGTTAAGGTATTAATAAATTTCTATATTTACAATATTTTAAGTTAAAATGATCCAAAAATATTAAAATGCATTCATAATCTTGAATCTCAAATTCTTTGTAAATAATTTGAATGTTTTACTCATTATGGAAATGCATCTAGAAGTAATTAGAAAAATTGGATTCCACTGAATTTAATATTTATAAACAGAATATCCATTTATTTCTATATCTAAGAAATACATTTTCAAGATTCTGTTGCTCTATAACTTATTCTAAAGCTTAAAATATACTCCAAGTGTAAATGGAAAGATCCATGGAAATATTGCTCAGTAGATTAAGTTCACTAAACGCATATATCTGGTTTCCACAGGGTGAAGAGTTGTTCAAGGATGTGGAAAAATCTATTATTTTTTAGTTTAGAAAAGGCTTTGTGACACATAAGAGTTACATCTGGTAAATTTTATAAAATTCTCAACACATTAGACATAAATGAAGTTCTACAGAACTTAATTTAAAAATACTGTTAAGTTGATTTATGCAAATAATGCAATTACACATAGTTCTTTTACTTGATGTTGTGGTTTAAATCATACACATGGATTTTTTTTTTTCCATTCTTACAAATCAAAACTTCCCTGGAATGCCAAGGCACACGAGAAAGACCTTTGCATTGACAGTTAGAAATCACTAAGTATGGAGACCTTGGTGCAGTTTTCACCCTGCCAGTCTCACTCACCTCATCCTTAGTTTTCCATACCACAAAGGAGTCAAGACTGACAAGAACTGATCCATGGTTGGAAATTAACAAGTTATCCCAGGGGAGTAAGCTGTAGGACCTAAGTCAAGTTAACTTTCAATTTTGGAAGTAGCAAATTATTACTGAAAACTGTAAAAATGTATATAGAATTCCAAATGAGTGGCTATATCTTCCTATGCCTCCCAATCTTCTTACCTCACTTTGAAGACTTTCTTGAAGTTCTGTGTTCAGTGAAGACTTTGATAGTACAAAACTACCACTCCAAGAATGGGTTCATTGCATTTTATACTGGCAGAAAAAAACAGTCTGTATTCCACTCAATTACTTAATATCTAGTCACCACATGAGCGATTGCTTGCTGTCACAGTAATAAACTCATGATTTCTGATTTTTCCTTTGTTATCTGGTATAAAGCAAGCCGGGGCATGACACTCCATATTGTTTTTAAAGTGAATGTATTTAGTTAGGATTTCACAGTTGAATATATTATGAAGTAGGATATCAGCATTTAGTTTAAACTGCTAAGATGAATAACTCCAATGTTCTTTATATGTATTGGGTTTTCATGAAAAAAAAAAAAAAAAGAGACTTCTTTTCACTCAATGATTACTACTGTGGAAACTGTGGAAATAAACAAAGCTCACCCACCCAAAAAAGGCAAGCAAAGTCTATTTACTCAAAGGTTGCAACAGCAAGGGAGTCAGTCACTTTTACTTGCATTTGGCAGAGCCTCAATAGCAGGCAGGAGAGTTTAAAAACTTTGTAGTGGAAAAATACTTCAGGTATGTTCTGATTAAAGGTTAATGGCATAGAGAAGTTGAGCGCAGGCTAAACAGAGGTGGAAAATTCTGTATAATGGCTAGGGAGCATGTTTGTTTTTCTCTGGTTGGTCTTGGAAACTGATAAAAAATAGGGGAGCTGGAAATTATTCACCAAAGCCTGGCTCTTCTATGCTTGTTGTTGCAGAGACAGTGGTTTGACTTCCAGGCTGTTTGCTACAGAGGTTGTGGGTCAGAGCTCTATGTTCATATATGATCTGGTCATTTTATACCTGTATATGTAGTCTCTCTGTCCTCTCTTATGGTCAACCTCTCCATTGTGAGAGGTTGAACAATTCAGAGAAGCCTAGAGATCCAGATCATTACCACTCAGGAATTGTTCAGTCATCTTTACAGTCGACTATATTGCAAGATTTTCTTGACCTTGTGATTGTATCATCATGGGAATCATCTGATGAGAAAACAGCTGCACAAAAAACATTTAAGATAGAATGCAATGGACCAGCATTATGACCATTATGATAAAAATAACAATTAACAGTCCTTGTGAAATCCTTCAAAACCAGGAAACCCAACTGCCCAACCTGTGCAAATAGAATAAATCCCATCAGCCATAAGGATGAAACTTAGGGATCTAAATAGCTTTGATTCTAAGGTTACATAGAGTCTGATCCACTTTGCCTGTTTCATTAATCCAAGTATAGGAAGAAGTAGTGGCACAGATGCCCTCATGACTAGGCCACCAGAAATCTAGGGCGTTGTGATTTTCCTTCACTGCTTGTGCCGATGAATCAAGACTGAGCTGTATTCCATCTAGGACAGTGGTGGCATCATTAATAACTTCTATCAGAGTTAGTAATGCATTTCTTACAGTCTTTTCTTTATGACTTGTATGATTTCCACTTATGGGAATAATGCTCTGATTTTTCCCATAAATAATGAATCAGTAACTTAGGTAGTGTGCCTGAATAATCAAGAACGGCCTTGTTTTAGAGCTCACATGTGAGACAGAATATTCATGCTTGACCTGACCACAAAGGATATATTTATCTAGTAGGTGCATATGGAGATCCAGGAAAAAACAAACAAACAAGCAAACAAACAAACCCCAAAATACTGTTCATAACATGAGGTCTGAACCATGGCCAGATCGTAACTGGTTACATATTCAGATCTCTATCCCACTCTTTAAGGGGGCAAGTATTTGGCCCATTGCCCTACAAAGACTGCTAAATTTAAGCTACCACCTTTACAGTAAGTAGATAAAAGCTACCTGATTTTCTTTCCAATCTAGGGAATACTGATTTTTTGTGATACAACATGGAAAGTAAAATTTTAAAAATTGCAGAACGTAAACTTAGGGAGCAATAACAGAATACCTGTATGGGATGCCTTTTACTTGTCGAGTTAGAAAGGGTACATTCCTGGGTATGATACAGAGAAAAGAAAGGTGATAGAGTGTGAGTTTTGGTTTTGATATGCAGAAGAGAATGTGATTTCTAATTGTTATATAGCGGTGGTGCTAAGATGAAATAAACAATAAAATCTGACTTTTACATAAGTATACTTGAGGATTAAAAAAAACCTGTTCTCTGAATTGTCTCCAGAAAAGAGATAAATATGGTTCCTGAGCACTAGAGGATGCATTAATTTAAAGCGCATCATATGTTCCAAATGTTCCATGCATCAATTTAACATAATGATTATACTGGGTAGGAAAAAAATAACTTGAAAATAGATAATGGTTCAATTAAACAATAATAAACTTATTGATTTTGTTAATAATTACACTTACAAATTTTAACTGCAATTTTAATATTTCCTAGTCTATCGAATTACTATTAAATACATTGTATAAGTGTATAACAAAGATTGATATTAGGAAGATAAGATTATATAAAGTATACAATTACTTTAATATTATAGATTTAATTGCTCTGATAATATATATGTATATATATATATATATATATATATATATAGATTTTTCCTCTACCAAAATTCTTGGAATCGTTTTGAAGAAGTTTAATATCTTTTATCTGTATTGATTAATATTACACTCTCCATGAACACATTATTTTCTTTAGCTTTCTGTCTAAATTACATTATAAGAAATTCTTTAACTTTGCCAAATATAAATATTACCATAATACTTTCAATGTTTTTTTCATGTTACTGCGCTTAGTGAATTGTGCAATTTACAGAACTCTAAATGATTCTAAGTTTTAAATAGTACTCTTCAGTGCATCAGGAGAACAATTTAGCATTTCCAAAGCAATTTTTGTTATCAAGAGTCCTCAAATTCAAAAAGAACAAATAGTTTAGGTAAGCATAACAGCATTTTTAAGACTCATTTATACTGTGTCTATAAAATCCATTGATCAATTGGCAAATGGCTCCTAAGCACTAATATATATTGAATCATTGAAAAAATATGCTATTTTACATTAAAATGTCTATTTTGCTGGCTAGGAAATATGGCTGATCCTGGACGCTAGAGGACAGCACTATGTGTACAGTGAAGAGTTTCTAGTGTGTCCTTCCATTGCTGAAGGTTAGTTGCCCTATTTTACTTTTTAGGATTCAATTTCTGGTCCTATTATTCTTAAATCATATTTAATAAAACACAGTATTGTGAGACAGAACATATTTACAAATAATGCAATCGAAATATATGACAAATGTGCTCTATTTAAAAATTACGCAGTAATAACTAAAATGCTTGCTAATATTTAAGCAGTAAGACAAAAAGCATCACATTTAAAGTCTATGTACAACCTCCAGGAAATAAAGATGATCATTTGCCAGGCTGGTCTAAAAATCCAACACAAAAGAATATGATTTTGTTGAAACACAGTTGAGTGCATGTTAATATATAATGCATGCAAAGTTATTTTATTGATGTACTGTGTAAATTAGAAAAGATGAACTAAGGAGTGTCTCAAAGTAGTTGTCTATCAATAGCTGTGTTGAGTGAATCATCTAAATATAAACAAAGCTGCCAATTTATGTGGTGTGAGAAAATTAGGAAATATAATAGAACTGTTGGACTTTAGGAGTAAAATAATTATTTCACAGTTTGTTTCAGACATTACACCAAACATACAGTATTTACAAATGTCCTCTTGTACAGTAACTGGTTAAATGATGGCTTATTTCAAGAGTGGATGGAGTCAGGGATGGTTTGGTGGATGAGAAGGAAACCTTTGAAATTATACCACGTGAACACAACATTAACTTTGCCACTTACTATTAGCTAAGTTATTTTGAAGGGTTTATTTATTTATTTATTTTTGATACCTCAGTTTTGACACTGACAAACAGACTATAATATCCACTCCATGGAGGTTATATGAGGAAAAGTTTAATAATGATATTAAATTTTGTCGGTGTTGTTCTCAAGCACTTAGATTCCTGATCCTAGTTCTGTGTTATATATTAATAGAATGATATTTTGATAGAAGTCAGAACTCTAGAACAGAATACATTCACAAAATAATGTAATCATATTATATGTATGTGATTATATTATATGATCTGTTATATATGTTACATTATATATACATATATGTACACATATACATATACTACATATATACTACATATACATACATTATATACATATAATTAATTATATAATATATTGAATATATGCAAATTGTACTATAATATATAAATGTAAAATAATCATTCTCTCTCTATATATGTATATATATATTCAGCTATATATATATTCAGCTATATATATATATATATATATATATATATATATATATATTCAGCCATATATATATGTATGTGTATGTGTATATATATATAATTAAGCTGAATATAATCTCTGCCCTTAGGCTTTCTATGTCTAAATCTCATTAATAGCAAATTTTTTAAACATTAGTAGTTTCCTGGAACGCCATAACAAACAGTTTCCTGGGCAGTTTAAACAACAGAATTTTATTGTCTCACAGTTCTGGAAACTGGGTCTGAAATCAAGGTATCAGCAGGGTTGGTTCTTTGTGAGGGCTGTGATGGAGAATCTGTCCCATGCCTCTCTCCTAGTTTCTGGTAGCCTTAGCATTCCTAGACTTATAATTGGTTTCCTCAATGTATCTTCACATCAACTTCCCTCTATCCATATCTATCTCTGTGTCCAAATTTCTCCTTTAATGGCACTACTGCTATTGGATTAGGGCTTACCCTAATGACCTCATCTTTCTTGATCACCTGCAAAGACCCCATTTTTAAGTAAGCTCATATTTATAGGTACTGGGGATTAGAATATTTTGAGGAGGACAGAATTCAACCTATAACACTCCAAATAAATATTAGCACTTTTGCAATTATATACATCCTGTACATCTATGAATTTGGATATATTTATATTTTCAAAAGATATTTTTTCTCTACTTTACAAGTGCATTTAAATTTAAATAATGCAAAACCATGTCAATATTTTTATATAGGAACATTTAGGTTAAAAGAAAAAAACAAGTAGATACATGTAGTAATACATACATTTTATGTGTTTTAGCATTTAAATTAAGGTTTTAAAGTATTGTGTAACGCAGTTAAAAAAAAACTAACTGTAGAAAGGTACTAAGTGTGTTATAGTCTATTACTACAATGAAGGCTCACATTCTAGCCTGGCATAGCTAATAATTAAAAAAAAAAAAAAAGAAAATAATGCCTGACATCTACTTCAAATTATAAAGTTCATGTTGAGTACAAGCACTACAAGCAAAAAATAAAGTCAGTTATGTTGAAGATTGCAACAAGATTCAAGGGATCATGACATTACAGAAAGCAAAGACCTGAAAGGGACACCAGAAGTTATGAATTCTAGGGACTGTAAATAAAATATCCTATATAGTTAGGTAGCTATCTTTCTGAAAATGAAAATGTTTTCTGCAGTTTTGAGAAAGAATCAAATAATTCAATTTTATCACTGTTCTGATCCCAAATAATTACAAAATGAAAGAAGATAGGATTCAGAAAAGGAAATCACATACCACCACTGAAGCTGAAGCAATATCGATGAAAGTAATAGAAATAAAGTACATGTGCTTTTTATGGGAAATAAGAAAAACACATTTTATCTAAAACTGCCTTTCACATCTGGAGTAAAAAGGGAATAACAACTGAAAAACCAAATTGTCTAAGATGTATATTTTTATAAAAATACCATGTGAATAAAAAAATGGGAAAAGTTTATACTTCTTTTTAAAAATATGGACAGTGGTGATCTGCATGTGTTATTGTTTTTATATTAGAGAAGCTCAAATGAAGAAAATCTCAATGGCATTTCGTCCAAAGTAACCAACAGAAATATTCTATGGACTTCAACGTATCATTCCTTCTACACAATCTCATATTAGAAATACTTCTGAAAACATTTTTTAGAAAGCCTCACATAGTGTAGTCAGAAGTATCTACATTTTGATTAAAAAAATTATAAGACTGATGGGAATAGTGTGGAGGTATAATTTCAGAGATAGGGCATTTCTGAGTCATGAGGAGTGTAAGGCATGGCTGTATGTATTGGTATCTCTGGTGGACTAAAGATGCAAAGCATTACAATTTATTATTTGCAAACATTTTTTTCTTTGCTTTTTTAAGGACTTTGTAATTTTAGAACAGTTTTAGATTTATAGCAAAATTAACAGGAATGTACAAAGATTTTCCATGAAAACCCCAGCTCCACAGGTGCATACCCTCCTCCATCAGAGTGGTATGTGTTACAATTGATGTATTACAATCACCAAAAGTCCATAGTTTACCTTACTGATCACCCTTGGTGTACAGTCTATGGGTTTAGACAAACATATAATGAAATGTATGTTATTATAGTATCACAGAAAATATTTTCACTGCCCTGAAAATACTATGGGCGCCACCTATTCATCTTTCCCCTCTCAAACCCTAGCAACCTATAATCTTTTTGTTGTCTCCATAGTTTTGCCTTTTCCATAATGCTGTATTGTTGGAATTATGAAGTAAATAGCATTTTCATACTGGTTTCTTTCACTTAGTCATGTGCATTTAAAGTTTCTCTATGTCTTTTCATGGTTTGATAGCACATTTCTGTAGTGTTGAATAATATTCTATGGTCTAGATGTATCATAGTTTATCCATTTACTTACTGAAGGACATCTTAGTTGCTTCCAAGTTTTGGCATTGATAAAAAGAAAAAAAGCTGCTATAAACACCTGTGTGCAGGTTTTGTGTGAACATAAGTTCAACTCCTTCGGATAAATACCAGGAAGCATGGATCATAAGTTTTGTAAGAAACAGACAAACTGTCTCCCCAAGAAGCTGTACCATTTTGAATTCCTACCACGGATAAATGAGAGTTCTTAATGTTCCACATCTTTGCCAGCTTCTGGCCAACATAACAGGTGTGTACTGGTATCTTGTTTTAATTTGTATTTTCCTGATAACCTATGATGTGGAGGATCATTTCATAGGCTTATTTACCATCAATATATCTGCTTTGGTGAGGTGCCTGTTAAGGTCTTTGGCCCATTGTTTAATCAGCTTGTTTGCTTTCTTATTGCTGAGGTTTTATATTAGAGAAGTTCAAATAAAGAAATCTCAAATGTCATTGGTCCAAAGTAAGCAACAGCAATGTTCTGTGGACTTCAATATATCATTCCTTCCACAAAATCTCTTATTTAAAATACTTCTGAAAAAACATTAAGAAAAACTTCTGAAAATATTTTGTGTTTTAGGTAACAGTCCTCTATCAAATAGTTTCTCCCTGTCTGTGCCGTGTCTCTCAGTCTCTTGACGTCATTAGCACAGCAGGAGTTTTTAAGTTTTAATGAAATTCAATTTAACAATTATTTCTTTTTTAGATTGTGACTTTGGTGTTGTGGTCTTCCCTTGTTCACAGTTTCACTTTCAGCAGTTTGAGTTACCTGAGTCAACCATGGCCCAAAATTATTACATGGAAAATTCCAGAAATAAATAATTCATAAGTTTTAAATTGCATGCTATTCTGCGTAGTATGATGAAATCTCACGCCATCCCTTTCAATCCTTCCTGGAACATGAATCATCCCTTTGTTCAGTGTATCCATGTTGTATACACTACCTACCTGTTAGTTATTTAGTAGCCATCTGGTTATCAGATATTGTAGCAATATCGCAGTGCTTATGTTCAAGTCACCCTTATTTTACTTAATAATGGCCCCAAAGTGCAACGGTAATGATGCTGGTAATTCAGATATGCTAAAGAGAAGCCATGAAGTGTATGCATGTATAGGAAAAACAAAACAAAAAAAACACAGTATATATAGGGTTTGGTACAATCCACGGTTTCAGGCACCCAGTGGGGGTCTTGAAACATATCTCCCATGGATAAGTGGAAGGTTATCCATGGAATAACCAAATCCAAGGTTATTGGATTTTCTTCTATGTTTCCTTCTGGGAGTTTTATAGTTTTCCACTTTACACTTAGATTTATGATTCATTTTGAGTTAGTTTTTGTGAAGGATGTAAGGTCTTGTGTTTAGATTTATTTTTTTTCCATGTGCATTTCATATTGTTTTTTGAAAAAATGTTATTAAAATCATATCAATTATAAATGTGACCTTGCTACCACAAAAATTACTGTAACCAAAATGTCTATAAGTTTATTAAATTAGTCAATATTATGAAAGTTTTTTAAAAAATGGAAATCCTCTACAATTTCAAGTTACACAAACAAAAAAACCTATGCTTCCCAAGACCTTTTATATTTTTTAGTGTTTTGAAGAAAAATGAAAAGTGAGCATTTCTTTGAGGGTAGTATACTGATACTTTAATGATAAAGGAAAAAAACCCAGGCAGGACTGATTGGTCTTATCCACGATTTATCTAATCTAATAGTAAACACTTAGGAATATGCACAAGATTTTTGTATTAAATATTTACACCTGAAATGCATACAGAATGATAGATAGTTGGTTTCTAGAAGAGTCAAGAAGTCCCAAGAAGGTTTAAAGGGCCCTGAGAAAAGAGGATCTCAGCTTCTCAAGAGTCCTGAAGATACGTCATACCATGAGGCAATATAACCAGTAGCTGTTGACCAGCATAGGGATTTTAGGGCAAACCAAGCTTGTGTCTGCCTAGAAGTATCTTGTTATATTCTCTGTTTTTTGTAGCATTCTCTAAGCAGGTAAGATCCTGTATCTTTTACCTATATTAAAGAAACTTGAATCTTTTTAAATCAATTATCTTTCAATTAATCACTATTATCTTAATATAAAAATAAAATTCTATAACAAATATATAATTTTATCTCACTGCTAATGTATCATTTCTGGTAAGCATCGCTTCATTATATTCAATGTTATGCATTTTTTGACATTTTTTCTTTTATTTATTTATTTTTCCTGCCAAAACTTTATTTTTTTTCAGTTTGGTCCACAGCATGGGAGAGGGCCCCAAGGTGGTTAGAAGGCTTCCTGTCAGTTGTAGGGTGAGGTTCATGCAAAAGCCCAGTGCCAGAGGGATGCAGATCAGCTTCTCAAAGGCCTCTGGGCTGCAAAGGCTCCTAGTCATGCTTCTGAGTGAGCCCTTCCAATAGATACCCACCCAGCTCCCCCTGGGGGCCTACTAGACTGCAGAGGTTAGTCGTGTGGTTGCCCTCTTCCCGATGAGTTTCACCTTCTCATCTAGGAAGTAGCTCTCCCGGAAGGCACAGAGAAGGGGCATGTGTGGGCAGAACCCAGGACATGCAGATCCCAAATGACTTGGTTCAAGTTCTTCTCTAGGACCATGTTGGCTTCCGTGGCTTCTGATGCTTTACCCCACTCACTCATCGCTGGTCCGCTTCTATAGGTCTGGAAGAGGGCACAGCTTCTCCTTGGCCTACTTGCGGAAGATGGGGCTCATGCCCTCTAGAACCACGTTGTCTCAGTCGAAATAGAAGCGCAGAGATAGGTAGGTAGGACCGCAGATGCATGTTAAGCAGGCAGTTGATGGCAGCCTCCACCTGGGTGGAAAAATTCTGACCATCTCGGGAGCTCATAATTGCTGGGCAGTGAGGAGTTAAGGTTGCCACTGGAAAAGAGGTTGGAGGGTGGTTGGAGGCTGGAAGAAGGGGCGTCCCTGGGTCTGTTCTGTCTAAACACTTTTGAAGGAAGAGACAGATCCAGGGGACCACCGAGGACACTCTCTTTTGATACATTTTTTACTATAATCTTCTGACATGTCTTGGATTGTAAGTGCCCTGATTTCAAATTTGCTATTTTCTTAACCCTGTTCTAGTAACTTTTTGCTTTTTTAGATTTCTCAAATTCAAAACAGAAAACAAGTTTAATTTTGATTTTGAATGTTTAGATATTTGATACTTCAAATTACAATCCTTGTTTTCTTTATCCATCTATTTTTGCTCTAAACCACTTTTAATTACGTCTATTCTTTTGTTCTTGTTTATAATAATATATTTTAAAGAAACTGTTAACACATATTAGCTTTATCATTATCTGCACTAACCATTTTACATTTAATCATTTGTCCGTGTTTGTTGTCATGAATCTTCAGAACTAGTCCCTGTACCTTTGTATGCTATGTGTTTTAACCACTTACTTCCCAGTAGCGGGTCTTTGGGAAGCTTCTTAATTGTTTGTGAGATTTTTGTTTTTCTTTACAAGGATGAAAACTGGATAGTTAAATCATTAAGTCTTTGATTATAAACAAACACATGATTTCCTTAAGTAATGGACATATCCAACTCTAGTGATTATCTTCCTGCACCTCATTCTCTTTGGCTTGTGTATATTAATATTATGGAAGAATAATATTCCCCTCTTCAAAAAACACCATCGACAGCTTCTTTAGACATCTGTGGTTATTAGCCCCATCAAATGAACATGAAAACTATACACTTGGACATAAATAAAATGTTGACTGTAAAATTTGCTCACTTTATTTGGAATTTTTCATTACTTACGGATTCTTCACATACCTTCAAAAATACAATTTGTCACATTTTGTTATCAGGATAGCTTGAAAAGACAGGAAACTATAAACTAGATATAATTCTCTGCTAAAGTTTAAAAACCAATAACTGAGCATGGTTTTAGAATGGTGACCTCAGCTTCTGACTTTTAAATTACCGGAAATTGTGAATTTGTGACAGATTACCTTAACAGTCTTGTCATGTCATGCAGAGTGACAAAACAGGTATTGTGTTATCAACTGAGATTTGAAACTTACTAGAAATTTACATTCTAAAGACTATACATGAAAAATTGGGGCTAATTTCTTTTAGAAATTGTATGTGATATCTTTCATAGTTTAAATCTGTTTCTGTTTAAATGGTACTTAATTGCTTGAGCAGTGTTTAGTATATTTTTTAGTTAAATGGATTTCTACATTTTCAAGAAAAGTCAAAAATATTATAAATCAGAAATTGTTATTAACATTTAACATTTTTAAAAATATTGTTTACAAAGAATTAAGGGATTGTTTTAGGACTATGTAAATGTTTTCCATGGATTACCATCTGACCTAATTTCTGAAGAATGGAGTTGGGATAGACTGGAAAAGGATAAAGGTAAGATGGAGAAAGGAAGAAGATACTATGGAAAAATAAATCAATAGAATAGCTAGGTATGAAAAAGCTTGGCACATTTGACAATCTGCAAGAAGTTTGACCTAGAGTATGATGGGAAAATGGTGCCATAAGAACTGAGGGTGCCATTAGGGCTGAGAAAATTAATAACTCAGTGAACTGTACAAGGGTTGAGATTACTTATGAGGTGTTGGGAAATTACAGGCATAGGCATAACCTAAATGATAAACATATTTTAAGAACACTTTAAAATTAGTTTCAGGTGTACAAAACAATGTAATAGTTAGATATTTATACCCCTCACAAAGTGATAATCCCCCCCAGTCTACTATGCCTCTGATGTCATATATAGCTGCTACAATTCCATTAACTCTATCCCCTATGCTGTACTCCACATCCCGTGATTATATATATATATATACATATATGCATGTTGTATATATATAAACATAGTTGACATTCAATATTATTCAGCTTCAGCTTCAGGTATACAGCGCAGTGGTCAGGCATCTACACCATCCATGCAGTGGTCTCCCTAATAAGACAAGTGCCCATCTGACTCCCTACAACATTATTGATTTTATTATTCACAGTATGGTAAATGCATTTGAGGGGCTGAAGAAAACAGGGAGCCAAAAATGAAATCAATCAGGAAACCATTGCAGTTATACAGGTAAAAAAAATTGTGTCTGAATCAAGACCATAGCCATGAGAAAGGAAAGGAATGAATGAATTCCTGGTACATAAAGTAGAATAATTAGGGATTTCTGAATGGATTTGAGAAGAAAGAGGAGCTAATAATGGTTTTCTCATATTCTACCTTATCCAATTGTTTTTACTTGGGCCTATGGTTTTATATATACAATCAATCATTCATTCATTGATTCCTTTATTCATATAGGCAATATTTTTTATTGGAAACCTTTTATATATGAAGTGTTCTGCCATGAGCAAAATTTACAAGATTCCTTAGTTCATTATATTGCCAACTCCTTCCCAACTTTCAAATTAGTTTTGCCAGAAGTACAAAGCTTATAATTTTTTTCTGATTTCTGTGTTGACTGTGACATGATTTATGACTGGTTGTGACATTCCATTTTTTACATACTGTGACGCACCCACTTGGTTGTCTCTTGAGTCAGCCCCTGTGCTCTTTATGTGTCCTATTCTTTCTCATGTTGCTAGTTATAATGAGCAATGACCATGCCTTGAATTTGCATTTCAAAATATAGTAGTTATATATATCTTGAGTAAATTTTAAGAAGGAACATTATCTAATGGGAATAATAATAATAGTCATAGTAATAATAATTTGGTGGCTTATTATATTAATTAATAGACTTATATACTGTCTTTTATTTACACTGCAAAATAGTCATTGAAGTTAAACATATATTAGTTTTACATTTAACAGAAAAATAAATAATGGATCAGAAAGTGTAAATGATTTTTCCAAAATCACAATAGAGAGACAACAAGGATTAAATTGACAACTTGAACATAACTCTTCCAACGCTATCCTTAGAATTATTTAACAAACATCACATTCCTTTTCTTAAAAGGCACATCCTATCTGATAGGTATAAACAACATTACCATAGCTTTTTACAAAAATCCAACAAAATTAACTTGGTTTAGGAATGAAGTGTATTGAGTTTAGAACTGTGATCATACTAAATAAGTTAAAGTACTACTATCTCTTTTCTTTTATAATTTGAGCATCTATTTGGATCTTGCAAAATTTTCCTTGGTTACCTCTATCACCTCAGTGAATAATAATAATAAAAAAATACTGGGAAGTAGTATAAAAATGGAAAAAGGAATATAAAATGTACAACTGTGTTTTTATTTATTTTGCTTTTTTCTTGTGATTAAATATAAACCTTTAGAAGTTTTCATTGTTTATTCAATTAATTAACTATAAAAATGTAAAAAAACACATTTTCCTACAATTCTTTCATTTTCTACATTAATAGAATGCCCATATGCAGGTATGTTATAACTACTAGATTAGCATTATAAGTAAGAAAGATAGTTGTTAAATGCCTTCCAAACCTTTCCTATGTTCTATCAGTGGAAATTCAAATCTTGGCCTCAGGTAAATCTACTCTTATATTTTTCCACAATAGGATAAAACCTGATTCATATTCAACTTAGGTTTTATTTTAAACATCCCATCTGTAACAGTTCTGTTTTGATCATCAGCATTATGCTGACACGGAATTACTGAAATGAATGATTTCGGACACAAGAAGTTCCAGGGTACTGACCTAGAAAAAGCTGGCTCTTCTTTTGCTTATTTTGTTTCTCTCAGTCACTGAGAAAAACACAAAATCAAATGCTGTTAATACCCAAATTCTAAAATCCACTGTGTCATTGTGATATGTTTAAACCTCCTGAGTCTCCCAAAGATTAATGGAAGCCATTGGGCAGAGCCTACTGGACTGGAAAGTGTTTGGTATCGACACCAACATATCAAAGATGTAAGGAATGTATAAAGTCATACACATCTCTTATTAATTTAACATTTATAAAGTGTGATAATGATAGTTCCCAAATAAGATAATATAGTTGAATATAATTTCTTAATTATGAACAGCAAGAAAAGTAGGAACTATTATACATGTAACTAGAGATAGGTTAGCACCTAGAACTGTATATTTTAATCATTTGACCTCCCAAGGTCAAATAAGAATACTTCTATATACAAAATATTTTTTAAATAGTGAACTGAAATTAAGTCTGGTACTGTCTATGTTTTTGTTTTCATTAATGATGATGTTTTATAACTTAAAATTGTTTTGTAGAGAAAATCTGTATTCAGTTGTGTTTATTTTTGTTCAGGTTTTTATAATAATGTGTTTCTCATTTGTAACCTAATAAAATGATTCAATAAACCATCTTTGGTTCTTTGGTGAATAAAAATCAACCCAATTTTAAATCTTTTCTCTCAGATTTCAAACTATGTAAGGGTTTGCTAGTGCTTTTATGTACTGATTAGCAGAAAGTCTCGTTCATATATAAAAACAAATAAAAATAGGGAAATAATAGTTACAGAGAAGATTTAAAATATTAAGTTTAGATAAGAAATTAAAAATAGGGAAGCTATAGTAAAAGTTAATATGCATAGCTTTTCATAGCTAATGTTCACAAGCATAACACAATGAATCTAAAATGTATTATATGTAACTGTACACATGTAATACAAGTAGATAAATATAACTTTCAAATTCTGTTTGCAACCTTACATGCATTGCAATATCATAAATTTAAGGCTTCATTGGTTTATCTTTCAGTGTTGTGAGTATGTAATCAAGTCAGTATAAATCAATTCATGAAGAATCTATTTTATGTACAAACATAGGCCAAGTGGTAAAGAGCATCAAATGGGATAAAAAAAAATAAATGGATAACTCAATGAATAAATAATAAATAAATAAATAAATAAATAAATAATCAAAGAGTTTTGCATCATCAGGAGCCTCGTAATATTGTTGGAAAACACACTGAATACATATAAGAGAAGTTAGATGAGAGACTATATGGTCTTTCTGAGGGAGCAACATAAATATTTCAAAATATTGCCAGTATCCCACAATATATCTTAAGAATTGTCATGGTCAGAAAGACTTAAAGCCACATTCATATTTAAGAACTTGAGATTACTTCTCTTGAATTTAATTTATTATGCATGTGCCCATGGCTTCCATTTGTTGTTTGACATTTCCTTCTTTCTTTCCCAATTTGAGCCTTTATCAGAATCATAATTAACGAGCACACTAGCAGTCCTTGTCAGGAAGTAAGTTCAATGACAGAGCAGAGAATCCAATTTCCTGTTGTGGTTTAGACGCCAAGGGCACAATCAGTTTATTTCCAAAGGGTCAACTTTGAATGGGTGTCCTTTGAGTGATTTGGCCTGAAAGAAGGAATTTATCAGATTTCTCAATCTAACATACATACTCTTAAAAAGAAAATGGGAAAGTATCTCATTCTTATTGCCAAGGCTGACTGTTTTCAAATACTCTATCTTCTCACATATACTGGATTTATACTGAGTTCTTCAACAAGTAGCTGTAATATTTTAACCATGAGCAAATGCCAGGTCTCTGGCACTGTCTCCGTTTCATCATGCTAACTTCGTAAATCAAGCTCTTAATTAGAAAGACTAGTTATACACTAAGAAAAGTTAGTTTAGCAGAAGGGAAACACATTAATGTGTCATCAAGTATATGAAGGCACATTCACAGAAGGGGTAAATAATTATAGCTAAAGCAACAAAGGTTTGGAGATGGCCAAGTAAACTGTTTTCCTTTTTTTTTTTTTTTTAATATATGTATCCTTTTTACTTGAATATTGATATGTCATAGATGACCTTTATCAAAAAAGTTTCAATGGACATCTTGTGGTAAAAGCCTGATTGCATGAACAAGACTAATCAGCGAGTATGATATGAGAAGTGGTACAGTGAATAAATCGACTCTTGAAAATTGTAGATTTGAATGTGATGATGCATAGTAAGCAATGGCTACGTAAGAATGAAGGGTCAAAGGACAGTTATTTTATTTTACTTTTCAGGATAGCACAGGCTTGAATATATGATTATAGTGTTGAAAGAGCCTATGGAGGAAAACCATGAAGAAAAAGGAGGGTTGTTTATGAAAATAGGTTTCTGAGTATATAGGCCATAGTCAAAGTGAGAAATTGAGTGACTAACTTTGAAAAGGAGGAGGAAAATGATGCTTGTTAATGGTGGGGGTAGAGTAGACGCTGAGAAGAAAGGGAAAGTAATTTTGGAAACGGAGAATTTCTAAAGACACCTTTCTGATGAATTGTGTAAATTTCTCCAGAAGTAATTTTTCAGGGCTCAGAGTACCTGAAAAAAAAATCGGAGAGTATGAGTCTTAGTGCCAAAGTCTTCAATGAGTGTGCAGGGGGACCAAGAGTTTCACAAGTTTTTAAAAACAAGCGTGATTATAATAATTGTTAATACTAATCACCTCAAGTTCTTCTCTTTTCTACATAATCCCATGTAGCTTTTGTCCATACGATTTCATTGGAAGCCCTGATTTAGCTGAAGCTCACTGCAATTCATATGCTCTATTTTCATTTTCATGCAGTTCTAAATATTTTCTAATTTCCCTTGAGACTTCCAGTTTGACCCATGTGTTATTAGAGTGTTATTTAATTTCCAAGTAGTTTCAGATATCTTTCTCTTATTGATTTCTCATTTAATTCCATTGTGATCAGAGAATATACAAAGAGTATATTTAATATTCTTTCAATTTTGTTAAGCTTTGTTTTATGGCCCATAGTATTTCATTAAATGTTCAATATACTCATACTTCTGAAAATGTTATCCTGCTGTTGTAGATTATGTGTTTTGTAATTGTGAATTAGGTCATTTGGTTGATAATATTTTAAAATCTATGCTCCTGCTGATTTTATCTCTACTTTGTGATTATCGAAAGAATAGTGTTGGAGTCTCCAAGTACAATGTGGGTTAGTCAATTTCTCCTTTTAATTCCATCGTCTTTTTTCATGTATTTTGAAGTTTTCTTGTTAGTTGTGTATATATTTTATATTGTTTATGCCATCTTGAATAATTAACCAACTTGTCATTATGTAACATCCCTCTGTATCAGAAGAATTTTTAATCTGTTATGACTGTCCCTGTTTTGTTATATGTTTGTTTATGTATCTTTCTAAACATTTTTATGTCTTTTATACTTATTTGATTTACACTTATTATGTTCTTTAAATTGCATGTAGCTGAGAGTTGCTTTGTAAATATAAGTCAAATTTAATCATGCCTTTTTTATCTGGTATTTTTTAGAATATTCATATATAATGTAATTATTGTTATACTTGGATTAAAATCTTCAAGAATTCTTATTTTTTCTATATATTCAAATTATTCTTTGGTTCTTTCCTTTTTTCTACTCCCTATTGAGTTCATTGCACATTGCTTATATTCTATTTCATCTTCTCTATTGATTTATTATTAACATTTCTACTTTTATTCATATACTTACTGCTGTAGGATATCTGCACGCAATATGCATCATTATTTAGTCTGGATTACCGTCAAAAAGTAGTATGCCACTTCATTTGTAGTACAAGAACTTTGTACCAGTATTTTTCCAATTCTAACTTCCATATTATTGTTGCCATACCTTTTACTTTTACTGTGTTTTATACACAACATGTGTTGATATATATACAAAAGTACTATTTGGGTTAATGAGTTGTTTCTATAACATTGAAAGTAAAAAAGAAAAATATTTAAGTCCATTTATTCCATTTTCAGTGCTCTTAATTTCTTGTTATAGATCAAAATTTATGCCTAGAATCACATTGTTTCTTCCTGAAGAAACTCCGTTAATGTTCCTCATACAGTAAGTGTGTAGGGAACCAATACTGTTTTTGTTAAATAAAACTCCTAACTCTTATTTCTTATTGAAGGTTTTTTACTGGGTATACACTTTTGAGTTCACGGGGTTTTTTTTCTCTCATCACTTATAAATGTTTATTTTATTTTTGTATAGTTTTTTATGCTTTGGTTTTTAAATCCACTATCATAGTTTATGTCATGTAATTGCTGTATTCAGAAATTCACATTGAAGTCACCACTGATATTGTAAGATTAGTATCTACCATATTTATAACTATTGTCAATTCACTACTCTTGTTCTTTCTTTCCTTTTTTTGTCTTCCTGTCTTCCACTCTTTTTTGGCCTTATCTGTTTTTAACTTAGCAATTTAAAAGATTACATTTTCTCTCATCTCTTAGCATATCAACTATACTTACGTTTACACATTTTTCAGTAGTTGCCCTACAGTTTGCAATGTATACTTACAAATTAATCTAAGTCCACTTTCAGACATTATACCACTTTATGGGTAGTGAAGGTACTTGATACCAGGGCATTCTCAGTTCCTTTTTTCTGTCCTTATAATATTGTCATTCATTTAACTTATCCATAACCTATCACCCAATATATTATTATTTTTATTTTGAACCAACCCTTATCTTTTAGATCAGTTAAGAATAATAAAAATGAAAACTTTCATTGTATCTTCATTTATTCCTTTTAAAATGCTTTTCCTTTTTTTATGTTTATCTGAGTTTCTAACATTATCATTGCCTGTGCCTCTGAAGAATTTCTTTTAACATTCCTTGCAATGCAGGTCTACTCTCCACAAATCCCTGCAATTTTTGTTTTATGACAGTTCTTATTTCTCTTTTACTTCAGAAAGATAAATTTGAGTGTAGAGAACACTAAGTCGTTGCTTTTATATTTGTTTTTTTCTTTCACCACTTTAAACATTTCAGTCCACTCTCCTCATGTTTATATGGTATCTGAGGAAAAGTCTGATGCGATTCTTATCTTTCTTCCTCTACAGGTAAGTTTTTTTGTTTTGTTTTTTGTGTTTCCCCTTCTCTGGTTTCTTTGAGATTTTGTGTTTGTCTTTGTTTCTGTGCAGTTTAAACATCATTTGTCTAGGTATAATTTTTTTAGAATTTATTCTACTTGGTGTTACCTGAGCTTCTTGGATCTCGTTTGGTGTCTGCCATTAATGTGGAAGAACATCAGCCATTATTACTTCAAACATTTCTTCTGTTCCTTTCACTCTTTCATTTCGGTCCAGTTAACACATTTTGTGATTTTAATTGTAACTGGATATCACATATCTATTTTTGCTTGTTTTCAACCTTTCCATTAGTACCTTTAACACATTAATAAAACTATTTTAGAAGGTTCATGTATGACTGATTCTTATGATTGCTTTCCTTATCTTTGAGAGTGTTTTTTTATTCTTACTTTTTAATATGTCTCATGATATACTGTTGAAAGCTAGATATCTGGTACAGCACAATGAAAACTATATAAATGACTGGAAATGGGCACAAATTTTTTGCTACAGTGTCTTTAGTTCAAGCACTTGAATAAGTCAATTTAGGAGTTGAATTCAAGTAGTCTCAAAATAAAGGGGAAACTAAAGCAATTTAATTATCCATATTCAGACACTCTTAAACTTCTGGTCTTAGATATGGAAGAAATGGAAAGTTTATTCTGATATATATGTATATATTATATAAAATATATTATATATAATATATTATAAAATACTGGGGGTGCCAAAAAATGTATACACATTTTAAGAGATGTTATCTTAAAATGTGTATACATTATTGGCACTCTCTGTGTATATAATATAAATTATATATGTGTGTGTGTGGGTAGATAGATAGATAGATAGATAGAATTGAGATCACTGAGAAAACATATATATATATATATACATATATTATTATATTCTGGTATAAATATGTTTATATTTCTATATAAGGTAAAATTTCTATAAGTGGACTTGTTGCAGATAAGAAGGATCTTACATAGTTTCAAAATAAGATAATTTATCTCTTAAATCTTATTAGAAAGATATATAGCCTTAAGGCTTGAGGCAGAATCAACTTTCTCTTCATTCTATTCAAAATGAGGTATAGACTTTTTTTCTGCTTTTGGATGTTTCTTCATGATTAGAGTCTATTAATTTGAGATCATCTGTAAATAGACTTATAACTACTTTTATAGGAACTAGGAAAAAATCTAAAGTCAACTTATGCATGGTAAATCCTTTAGAAACCTGCTACTTAAAATATGGTGCAAAGACCAGCAGCCTCAATATCATCTCAGGTTCATTAGTAATGCAGAATGAGTATCGGACCCACCCCAGATTTACTGCATCAGAATATGCAGCTTAGTAAGTATAGGTGAATCAGACATTAAGTTCAAGAAACACTACTTTCAAGGACAAATCAAAACTTGCAATGATGGAATCACTTTCAGTATTCAATCCCTTCAGAATAGTCAGGTTCTCATTTGTCCAAGAGACATCATTTAATGGAAATAGGCTGAAAAAAAATCTTGTAGACACCCTCTAGCATTCACATAATGTTCTTTGCTAAGTGATTATTATGATGTCAGTATTATTATTTTACCTTTCTACACTCACAGTCTGAGAGGGTCATCATGGCCCCAACATAATTCTGCTGCATTTAAATTGGCTATCCTTTCAGAACAGAGAGATTCAGGACTCTGTATCACTCTATCATTTATTTAAAAATAAACACATTTCATGTAATACACCACTATGCAGGACAATGGAGGTCTTTGCCATCATTGGAAGCCACATCTGAAAAATAATCTTGCCCAGTGTGTATATTAAATGGTTGAGATTCTAAAATTTTGTTTCCTCTTCTTCAGAAAATGAATTCATGTGTTATTTTGAATACAAAATAAGAGATTCAACAACTATGTCCCCAGCCCAAGGTGAAAGTCACACTTCATATCTATTCTAAGTGTAGAGCAACGCTAAGCATATTTATTCTAATCAGAGTTGTCTATATAATTTGGCAACTAATGTCTGGATAAACTGTTAACCTCTGATTATATACTCTAAAATATTGTCTAAAGTTCTACAAATCATATTTCTACGTTCTCTACATTAATAATTAGGTTTTACATGGTATTTTAGATCACTGAGAAAATGTATTTCGATCTGAGAAGTGTAAGAGAACAGGGTTTATTATAGTTAAATAATACAGAAAGGGGTGAGTAATTATGCTTACACTCTATTTATTGACATTTCTAAAATATGTGTCACTATAGAGTAACCGTGTAAGCATTAGAATGGGCATTTATTATATGATTTTAAATCTTGCTGTCATAGAAAGCCTAGAGGCATTCCATTTTTCTTATGTTTACTTGTCAGTTTTTAGCTCTGTCCAAGGATGGGCAAAGGCATCATTTTTCTGTTCCAGAGTCATTTGATGCATATGAACTGCTACGAATGTTATTGTTTCAGTTTGGATAGATTTGGGATTCTTGCACCTTGCTTGAAACTGTGGTTGGACTGAATCCCCAAAAGCAGAATAAAAGTCAGCAACACCTGTCAAGTTTTCCTTAGCTTTAAGTTGAAATAGGCAAAGTCAGAAATTTTCCAAATCAAAATAGAAAAGTGAAAAATAGCCCAAGGGCAATAAAACCCTTAACTAAAAGGATAGTTGGAGGCATCATCACAAAGTTTGGGACAACACTGAACTATACACTGAGCATACAGAATCTCAAGTTCCCTAACGCAAGAATTGAATGTTGACTATTTCATGCTCTTCTAGTTTCATTGCCCTGTCCAACAAACCTTTTTGCCAGTCACAAAGATGAGTCAAAATGAACTGCATGTGGTACAAAATGTGCCTAAATGCTTGCTCCCAACTAATCAATATATTATTTTCATAAACTTTTCCACCTTAGTTCATTTAAATAATGATGTCAAATATTCTTAGAAGTGTTAAGTGGGAAGAAAGCCATATTCCAATATAGTTACCAAAATGCTTATTTATCATATACCATCTCTTTTAGATTAATACCAGTATAATATCATTAGAGGACTAATCATAAAACTAAACAGAAAAAAAAAAAGAAACTGTAATCTTCAAATGAAATCACTTCTTTGATTTGACTATCATATATGAAAATGCTAAATATTTTACAGCAAATCATGTTATTTAGTAATGCAAAATTATAAATAATATATTGAGATAATGCAATGTTTCTCTGTACCTGAGAATTTCAGTTGATAAATTGAGACTGTGTTTTATTACACCATCTAAATAATGCGTTTTAGATCATTTGCTTTTTTAAATCCATAAGTTGATAGATAAGGTCGAGCATCACTAGACAAGGAATCAATAGCACATTCTCTAATCTGAAGATTTCAAATATAACTATATCTTTTTTGCATAGTCATTTCACAGGATTTTGCTTCACTTTTCTGATTTAAAAAATGTGTGTGTGTGTGTGAGTGTGAATGTGTGTGAATGTGTGTGTATGTATCTAGAATACCTCTAGATACAGGTATTTAAGTGAAATATAATTGAGTTTGTATTCCTGTCTAACCACTTATTATTTGAAATAACTTAGGCAAATCTTGTAATTTCATTTGAATCTTCTGTAAAATGCAAATATTAATGTTACACTATATCATTATAAATATTGAGATGATATATGCAGTCTATTTGAGTCCTTGTATTATTATTGTTCACTAAAAGAATTGGTCTTCTTCTTTCTTCCTTTCAACAAAAATATTGCTTATGCCCATAATTCTAATTCTGACCTATTCCTACAGTCTTTAGCAGAATAGCTGATACATGTTTTATATATTTTTGTTTGTTTTATACATAGTTAATATATATCTAAAATACATATTTCATATATATATGATATAAATATGTCTTATATTTTTATAATGTATATATATATATTTGTTTTATATAACCTGTATTCTACTATTCCATGAATATACTAATTAAACTTCCAATATACAAAGTAGACCTCTGAAAAGTCAAATTAGAACACATAAATCCTATATATTAAAATTCATAAACTTTACTCAGCGATCTCAGAAGAGAGAGTGACAGAAAGAGAGAGAGAGAGAAACACTGGTAGTAGGAAGAAGTAGAAGTTGGAAACTGTGTATGTTAGTTATTGCTATATAACAAACCACCACAACACATAGTGCATTAAACTATGTTTCTCATGAACCTTGGCTTAGCAGGCTGATTCTGCTGATGTGAAGTTGTCTCTAAGGGGTCAGTCATGCATGTGTGACCAGCTGCAGGATGGACAGTGTGTGCTGATTTGGGCTGGGCTCTCTCACATGTCTGGGATGTTAGCTATGAAAACTTTCTGACTTATTTCTGCATCAGTTGTTTGATCTGCTGGCAGGATAGTGCTGACCTGTTTTCATGATAAATGGGAGAGGAAAAGGAGAGAGAGTAAAAATATGTAAGGACTTTTGTGGCTTACTAGGTCCTGACAACATGTCATTTCTACCTCATTCTTTTGGCTAATTTGTATCTCACCAATGCAACTCAAAAGGCAAACCCAAAATTAACGGGTGAGAAAACAGACTCCAGCTCTCTATTATAGGAGATTGAAAGTCATAATCCAAAAGATGAAAATACATGGAGGAGTGCAGAATTTGGCCCATTTTACTATCAATTTACCTGAGTAATCTAGCAACAAAATTGTGCAGGAATATAATAAAAATCAAACTTTAAATACTACTCTACCGGGGACCAAAATCACTTAATACAAAACAACAACAACAACAACAAAAACACACACACTAATATATTGTATTTCAATAACAAATCTCTTGAATTTAAGCCTAATAAAATAACTACAGTTTTATAAAGTCATAGTGATACACATTAAAAGACAAATTAAGTTGCTAACATATCACTACAGAACCTGGTGATGACAGGGCTTTGCTAAAAGAGAGTTTCCAAAATGACTTTTGTGAGCTAATAAAAAGGATTTCCAAAAATAATTCTAAATCATCTGCTGTTGTTCAAGATGGAGTAATACAAACAAAATATTCCTGCATACCAGAACATTTAAACATGGACAAACTATATTAAAAGTCAGTTTTCAGTCATTTGATATCAAACAGTGCAAGGTAATGGTACACAGGGAGACTAAGCAAATTAGTTAAGACCAGCGCTTGTTTCATCTTATTGCCTAGAAAGCGTTCCCGGATCACAGGAAAAAGGGTGGATCTAAGGTGGAGCCTGGTGGTCTCGCTGGGTTTAAGAGCCAGACGTGGGTTATGGAGGATAAGACAGCTTGAGTTGTAGGGCATAGTACCATAGAGGGGAGAGCTGCACAGAGAGAGAGATAAGGAAATCTTTGGAGAGTACTTCTCAATTCTTCACCTATGGTGCATACCGATCAGCTAATGCCTGTGATGAAACTATTTGAGGGTGGCAAAATGCTACCTAAAATGAGTAGAAGAGAGGGAACAATACCTGGTTCTTTCCACTAGTTTTGAAATAATTCTTGTTTCACCAGCCAAAGTTGATCACCTTATAATCCCAGGGTCAAATGAGTAGTGTTCTCAGAAGAATACTCCCTCAGTGGTTGGTCAAAATTGGCCCTAAATTAAAGACTACTCTGTTGCCACCTAAAGACCTTAAAAGCAGGCCTAGAGAGGATCAAACTACTTTCAAATAAATGCACCTCACAGCAAAGAATGAGAATATGGGTAGGAATAAAAAAAACATCCAGTGATCAACAAGGTAATATGCACAATGCTGGGATCACATTAAAAGAATGGCAAGAATGCAAAAAAGGAAAATATAACTTATAAGAAGACGAAAATTCAAACTATATAATCAGGGCAGAAATAATAGAGATGATATAACAGTAGATAACAGGTTTGTTTTCCTAACTATCTGACCAACTAACCAAACAATTAACCATTCGTAAGGATTCAGTCTGTATGTTTCTATGCTAGTTTCCCAATTGCTGCTTTAACAGATATTTCAAATGTAGTGACTTAAAACAACACAGATTTGTTTTCTTATTGTTCTGGATGTCAGAATTCTGAAATGAGTCTTATGGGGCTAATGTCAAGGAGTTGACATGCTGTTTTTCTTCTGGAGGCTCTAAAGGAGAATTCCTTATTTTATTTTATTTTATTTTACTGTTGCAGCTTCTAAAGGATGCTTATGGCCCATTCCTCTATCTTCATATTCACCTTTGCAACATATTTTCTCCTATGACCTCCTGCCTCCCACTTATTAAGGACCTTTGTGATTACACTGGGATTTTCCAGAAAATTTAGGATAATTTCCCCATCTCAAGAGCTGCAAAACCCCTTTTGCCATATAAGGTAACACATTCACAGGTTCCTAAGATTAGAATGTGGACATCTTTGGGGGCATTATTCTGTCAACTACAGTATCCCTCCTTCCAGGCAAAGTGGTCATTCAGATGTAGTTGATGAAGTTCTTCCCACTAGGAGGATTTCAGGTCACTCTTTTCTCATTTGGTGCCACTGGAGAGAGCAGCTGAAATGCCCCTGTAGTCCATTTCCAACTGGTGCTACATACTGTATAAAACAGGGTCGATTTTTTTCCTCCTCTCATCACCAGACTTATGGAATTCCTCATTAGGTGATATCCATGTCCAGAAGATGAGGTGGTGATGCACAAGGAGATGTGTCATGAGAGTCTGAATACACACACACACACACACACATATGTGTATATACGAGGTCTAACAATTAAGTTCAGGAATTCATCCTAGAAAAAGTGCTACATACTTTACTGCTGAATATCACTACAGTCACCTTCGAAAGACTCCCCTTGGGAAGCTATGAACTGATGCCAGCAACCAGTCCACCCTTCAAAGCAATTTTGGAATTCTTTCTGGAAGGGCCATCAGAGTTGTTGTCGTATTACACTTTATGTCCTAAATGTCATCAAAATGTCTTCCTTTCAATATTTCCTTTATCTTTGGGTAGAAAGAAGTCATTGGGAGCCAGATCAGGTGAGTAGGGAGGGTGTTCCAATACACTTATTTGTTTGCTGGCTAAAAGCTCCCTCATAGACAGTGCCCTGTGAGCTGGTGCATTGTTGTGATGCAAGAGACATGAATTATTGGCTAAAAGTTCAGGTCGTCTAACTTTTTCACGCAGCCCTTTCAGTACTTCCAAAGAGTAAATTTGGCTAACTCTTTGTCCAGTTGGTACAAATTCATAATGAATAATCCCTCTGATATCAAAAAAGTTTAGCAACATTGTTGCAACAAGTTAACAAACTTAATTGTCCGACCTTGTACATGTAGAGGGTGCCAAAAAAATGTATATACATTTTTTAAAATTAAAGTTTATTGGGGTGACAATTGTTAGTAAAGTTACATAGATTGCAGGTGTACAATTCTGTAACACATTATCCATATCTCACATTATGTGTTCACCACCCAGAGTCAGTTCTCTTTCCATCACCATATATTAGACCCTGTTTACCCTTTTCTAGAGCCCCATTCCCCTCTCCCCCTTCACCCTTTGATAATCCCTAAACTATTGTCTATGTCTATGAGTTTTTGTTCTTTCAGTTGTAAAGCCTGTATTAAAATTATAATATGCAATATATACTGATAACAAAAGTTGAATATGAGTCATGTGGATACATTTATTTGGTACCCCTGGTATATATATTAAACACACACGTGTGTGTGTGTGTGTGTGTGTGTGTGTGTGTGTGTGTGTAATTTTTCATTTGATACAGGATTCCTGCCACATATTATGGGTTGGTGAATCACAATGGCAATAATGGCAGCTCAGGTTTTAGGATCACTTGATGCCCTGTTATTAAGCATTCAATCTTTAGCAGGGTTCAGTACCAAGCAGAGATGATTCCCAGAGGAAAATATTGATCCATAGAGAGGAACATAAATTTGTCTCAGAACCCTAGGACTTAATGTTGTGACTCTGGTTTATGCACTCCTACATCTCTATACAGTATCCTTATTTACCATGGACTCACTGAGACCCACTGAGTCTGAAGTGTCAGAGGGTCTGTGTGTCAGGGTGACTTTTGCTGCTATATGGACATGCTGCAGTGACTTTTTGTTTTGAGCCCCTCTCATTTTTAGCAGCCTTATGTATGACATAGGAAACAGGTGAGAACAGCACACCCAGCTATGACATATGTTAACTCCAAAATTCAGAGACCGAGGACTGGCACAGAGAGTTACTTTGTTGGTTTAATGGTAAGATAGACTATATTACAAAAGAACATTGATCTGTGGTAATCGACTGGATTTTTTTCTCTCTCTCTAATTTCAAATTTGCCTTTAAAAATAATATGTAAGAAAATTTTAATTATGTACTATTAATGTATAGCTAATATACATTCTAAAATAATGAGAACAAGTGATGTAGCATTTTTCTGAGAAAGTTCTCAGTTTGTAATGCTTAATATTCTTAAGCTCAGTTCCATAGTGACATAATTAAAAAGGGCAACAATTGTGTGGTGATGCAATTATTGGCTGAGCTGAAAAGTCACAGTGGGTGTTAGAATGGACTATAAAACAAATTTTGAGGGCACATTGTCAGGCACTGTAACATTCAGAAGTGTGAGAAAGCTTAGTACAATTTATTATAATAGGGTAATTACATAAAGCACCCACTTGTGTATCTGTTAGCTTCAATATTCCAAGAGTGCAGGCAACCCTTAGATCCTCAGGTAATCTTGATGACAATATATGTCCTTTGGATACAAAAGGCATTGGACAAAGCATGATTGGACAAATTTGGGGACAAGTTTGTTGCAGTTTTGAAAAGAGGAGAAAATAACATATAGCTTCTCTTACCCCTAAAACGTTAACAGTCATGGTTATTAGACATTAATAGATGGTAGGTCATAGCCAGGCTTGCCACATCCATGCCCAAAGATAGCTGGTTGAGTAAGAAAGAGTAAATAGCTCTTTCTATCCCAGGGATGTAGGGGAAAGAGAAAGAAAAAAAGCATAAAAGATTTATCCCCATCAAATCTCCTTGTGAACATTCTAATCCCAATGACAATTACTATAAAACTATAGAGTTCTTAGCAATTGAATGCTTTTAGCAGGATATACCTTGTTTGTATATAATTGCTCATGATAAACAAATCTGGAATTTGTGGATTTATGGGGCATGACCTGCTGCAAAATTCAGTGTCAATTATGTAATTATGAGGTGAGAAAGGAGATTCTAATGATCGAAATAGCTCATTTTATGTAAGAATTGGCATGACCGGCATCACTCAGAGATGTCATATTGAAGGGTACCTATTCTATCCTCACAGAATAAGTAGGCAAGGTATTCTAGCTTCTTTTAGGCAGGGTTCTTCACTGCATACCAGTTGCATTATATGTGTAAGAAATTAGGGAGGTATGGTTCTAGGTTTCCTTATTTACTTGTATCATCTTCTTATATACCTGTAACATTTCCTTTTATTATGCTGGTTTAGGAGTAAACTGAAGTGGAAAAAGGAAAGTTAGCTGTATTCAAGAGGTCATTTTTAGCAATCTTTGAAAGTGGTACAGAGTCACTCTGGTAGAGACCTGGTACAGGTCTGGCTTTCTCATTTGATTTCAGGATGGCATCTTTTAAGTGGGAAGGATAGGTTAAAATGAGTAACACCTCACTCCCCATAAGTACCCAGAGACTACACAAAGCCTGATTAAAGCATTGATACCTACGAGCTCTTGAGTGAGAGGATCATTGGCACTCATTTATGAATATTCTAGAAAGGTGCCTGTTAAACTTCAATGTGTATGTAAATCATATTAGTATCTTACTAAAATACAGATTCCGGTATAGTTGGTCTGGGATGGGCCCCGGCACTGAATCCCAATGCTGATTCATGGACAGCACTTTGAGTAGCAAAGCTCTAGGGCATTTTGGGTGGACTTGTGAGACAGAAGATCCAACAGCACTGTATGAGATAGTCCTAATGACAATGACCAGTAACTTAATTTTGATAAGTATTTTATTTGTGGGGGGCGGGCATGTGGAATGTAGGAACCCAGGCCCACACACAAACAATTGAGGGTGTGGGATAAGAGGCTAGTGGTAGCCTCTTCTCTGGATGTCAAACCAGTGCTTTCATTGAATATCTCAGCTAAAGCACATGCTGTCAAACATGCCACCACTATAAGTTCTGCAAACAGTTCTCATGGTTATGTTCCCCATTTGCCTCTTATGCTGTCCCTTGCACAGCTCTCAGTGGCAGATTTTCAGTTACAGTTCATCCCTTGCATATCTAGCAAGGGTCTCTGGTGCCAAGGGGCACCATACTTAGGCCTTCACTTTATTAGTATCACTGTAGCCAAAGAAAATCTGAGAGCCTACAGATAATACCATGAGGATGCATTAGTACGAATCCCTGCATCTTGACGGTGCTTCCAAGACCTTCTGTTGCAGCTTAAGAGTTCTATACATGATCCAATTTGATCCAATCAATGATTTAGTTAATTATCAATAGAATATCACATTGGAAATGTTCACAAGAATCCTTCACCTAAATGCAATTAGATAAGGAAAAAAAAATCCCAGTGAAGTCTAAAGTGATAAATTCCCATTGGAGAAGTGAATTTCAGTTTTCATAGTTTATACATATACCACTCACCCAATGACCCAGCAATTCCACAAGGATTAGGTTGGTGCAAAAGTAATTGCAGTTTAAATTGTTAAAAATAATTGTAAAAACCATAATTACTTTTGCACCACCCTAATAGTATCACATGAGAATAACTCATATGTCTATCAACTCGAGAATGGATTTAAAGAAATGTGGTATAAAAATCAAATGACATATATTTTTTTCCAATTAGTGTTTTGCTGAAGCTAAAGTTGAATAATATTGAATGTCAACTATAATTAAATATATATTGGGGGTGCCAAAAAAATGTATACACATGACCTGTATTCATCTTTTGTTATCGGTATGTATTGAGTATCACAATTTTAATACAGTATTTTCCTTTCTTAAAATGTATACATTTTTGGCTATATATATATATATATATATATATATATATATATATATAGTCAATGGATATGGAGTAAAACATAGGGAATATAGTCAATGGAATAGCTATATTCCATGTCAGAGAGGTAGTAGATTGGGGGAGAGAGGTTATAACTTTGTGAGGGGTGTAAATGTCTAACTATTACATTTTTTGGTACAACTGAAACTAAAAGAAAAAATGAAATGGCATTCTATTAAGAAATAAAAATATAAACTCAATGCAATATATAGATGATATATTATAGAATTGTACACTTGAAATCTATATAACTTTATTAGCCAATGTTATCCCAATAAATTCAATAAAGATAAATAAATGATACAAATAAACTCCTGATGGATGCAACAACATAGATGCATTTCAAAAACAATATAGTGAGCTAAAAAGAGACAGAAATAGAAAAGAGTATTATCCCATTTATATGAAGTTCAAAGACAGCCAGTGTTAATCTCTTTCGGGGGCAGCACAGGATCAAATCAATTCTGCCACAAAGCCTAAAATATTTGTTATCTGGTCCTTTACAGAAAATGTGTGCAGATGCCTGCTCTGTGGTGATAGAAAGAAGGTGACTGCCTCTGGCAGAGAACATGAAACTGACTGGAGCACAAGGAAATTTTCTAGGATGATAGAAATATGCTATATCTTGTGTTAGTTGTGATTCCAAGGGTATCTATAATTGTCAAAATCATTAAATAGAATATTTGTGTTGCATAATGTCATTATAATTTATACCTCAGAAACAACATAACTTTTTAAAGAAATCTAAATTTCATACCTTTAAGGAAAATGAGAAAGTCCTAACTTTGCATGGGCTTGGCTGACCTCTTCACACCCCTAGAAGTTCAAAGCAAGCAAGCAAAATAAGCCGGTAATAGACCCGGTGAAGCCTCTCTAGGTGACCCATTGAAAAGCTAGCTATTGATAGGCCAGACCCTGAATGAATAGTCCCCATGCTTTTATCAATGCTGAGTAGATTTGTGCTATAGACCAAGAGAAATATTAGGGCTCCAGCTTGCCACTCCCAGCTGGGAGATGTGTGAGTGCAAGCCAAACGATGGGATGAATATATCACAGACCAGTGTACCACATTGCAGGGACAAGTCAAGTGTGTTTGGTTGCCTAGGCAATGAGCATGCTTGTGGCTCTTGGAATGACATCACCACCACATCAAGTGTTCTTGAAACTCCAGCCTGAAAATCCTACCCTTGTCTCTGCGTCTGCTGCATAGCGTTTCAGATTTTCCAGGCCTTGTAAATCTCCAGACTAAATGCCAAAGGAGAGCCAGTGGTATGTATGAAAAACCTGTGGGTAGTCTGGATTATATAGCTCAAAATAGACCACTTGAAGAAAGAGTTATGCTCCTCCACTGTTTTTCTGAGAACTCAGAAAACCAAGATTTAAAAGCTTTAGTTCTGGTATATGAATTCGTTAGAGGTCCAGTTTCAAAAGAAAACTGGTGGCTTCCTTTAAGCATGCTAAATATGGACTCACAAATGTTGTTAAAAATATTAAGAAAAATAGCCATTAAAATAAAAATCAGACATGGACTAAATATGGAAATCACATATAATTATAATTTCTTGTTACAATCTGATTGCTGCCACTGTGACTTGGGCAAAATTCTGAAATCAAGATGAATGGCATGGAAAGCCCAAGAGGCATTTACACAAAGTAATGAGAATAATTAACAGAGGGTAACATGTGTTGGTCAGCTAGCCACCTAGTCAGCCAGGCAGATATACATGATTAAGGAGGATACGAGAAACATAGCATGGCCAGTAGAGAGAAGAGAAGAGCAACATAACGTAGGTTCTCAAAGTGAATCAGCTACAAGGATTTGGAATTCCTTTATACACTTTGATAGATTTTGCGAAAGAGGGAACTCGGCCCTATTTACTACAGGTACCGTAATAAGCCAAGCCACCAAAATGAAGTCAGATACTACAGATTTGTATGTCACTTCATCATCAAAACACAGCTTCTGTGTTCCTTTCTTGGCTGCAGTTGATAGGCCAGAGGTTTGATTCCAATAAATGCGACATAAGGTTAAGAATACATTATTTTATTAAGTCTATCAAGGCTATCACAAATAATTTGTTCAAAGCCTGAACTTTGGAATTATTCCTAAACAACAGAAAATATATGGACATGGGCATATTGAACTGGTGAACATTGATAAAAATTGGAAATGAAAGTCAGAGACTTTTATTCATCTCACATGGAAAGCTACTGGGTTTGTGGCAAGGTAATATAAAAATTGACATACATAATACTTAAGGTTTTCAAGAATTGCCAGATGTAAGCCCTGTCACAGGGACTGAAATGTAATAAGATTCAATACAATAGTGTAGTCTAAGAACAACAGTGTATAATTGGAGATGTAGAACTTTTTTTTTTTTTTTAAATTAAAGCATGCTATGAGAACAAGCAAATGTGGCATATACTACTCTTCAGAATAATGTAAAAAGTTGTTTATAAAGTAAGTAAATAAGCATGAGTGGCTTTTGCAAATTTACAAATCAAAAACAAAGAAATAAAGGGGAACAGGCTGTACAGTCCTAACAATGTAACAAATCCTTCCTTTAAAAATGCCACAGTTGAAGGTAAATGTGGCAATCTCCAAAGGAGAGCATGAGGAAGATCTGATTATGACTTGCTGGGCACAAGGTGAAAAATAGCTGACGTTTGAGACTATAATTTTAAATTGATTCAAATATTTGTTTCTCTATTTTAGAAAAATTAAGATATATTATGAAGGGGGAAATATACACCTGGTGATAATATGCCCATACCCTTAATTATGCCACCAGGAATGCAAATTAGACTGTGTTTCTTGGTACTTATTTAAACAAACAAATATGAAAGAAATAGGTACTAAGTAATATGCTAGCTTTAGTGTAGGAGCTGGTGGGGGGAAGCAGGTTGGAGGTGTGGAATAAAACTGTGAATATATGAAAAATAATGATCAACAGCGTAATATGGCCAGTTGCCATATTTAATAAATTGGTCATGGACAAAGTTGCTTTGGAAAAACTCTTTGAGAAGTCAAGGTATATAAAAGTCTTAAATGTGGATTTTTTTTATACGATAAAATTTTATTTTCGAGTAAAATACACAGTATTATTTCAGAAGTAGGTTAAAATATTATATGTTCCATGCTTGATATGTTCCATACTTGGTGAATACTTTATAAGAATGGCATCCAAGTGTTTTCTGTAATAAAAAAAATCAATATATGTATGAATTGCATTGTTTTAAAACATATGCTTAATTTATATGATTTTAAAATTTAAGAATAATGTATGGTATGCCATATGGGAGGGTGGTTGGGGGGCTAGGTAAAAAAAAGGTGAAAGGATTGAGAAGTATAAATTGGCAGTTTCAAAACAGTCACAAGGATGCAAAGTATAACAGGGAATATAGTTAATAATATTGTGATAACTATGTATCATGTCAGGAAGGTACTAGATGAGTCAGGGAGATCACTTCCAATGTTATATAAATGTCTAACTACTATGCTGTACACTTGAAACTAATATAAAATTAAATGCCAACTATCATTGAAAAATAAAAAAAAAAAAAACCTATGGTAGTTATAAACAACTAAATGGGGCAGAAAAACAAGTATAAAGAAAAAAAAACTTTCCTTCTCATCTAACAGATAACAGCCCTGCAAATATCTTTCTGTAGATTTCTCTCTGCTCATGCGTGCATATACATATATAAAATTTTATCTATTTTTACATAAAAACTATCATACTACTTACATTAATCTGCAAGTCATTATGTGTATTTAATAATATATATTTACATCTCTAATAACATAAACATAATATATTAATAAATGAATTCTAATAGAATATAACACCTATTTGAAATTAATATACAAATCCACTTTTCCAGAAGTGAGGTTTTTAAAATATGGTACAGCTTTTAAAGCAATGGTGTGTGTGTGTGTGTGTGTGTGTGTTTAACTCACTCCACCTCCATCTAGTCAAATCAGATAAACCATATAATTAAAACCAATGAATATCTTCCAGTATTTTGTTCCATTTTCTCATAAATACATGTATAGAATATTATACTTGCAAATTATACTTTTGGTAAATTAAATAATTCAAATGGCACATTTTGGGGCCAAGAGCATAGTGAACAAAACCCAAATGGACGTTTTATTTATACATACTTTTCCTTGATTGATGACATTTGATAATTCCTCAGTGTTGAGTTATAGATGCATTACTAATAGAACTGAATATGAGCAAAATGATATGCATTCCATTTTAACAACAATACAGCTTTGAAACAAAATGGTTATCCTGACAGGTAGTGACAATCATATTATGGTAGACAGAGATTTAGAGTCTACTCTTTTTTTTTTTTTTGTAGTAAAATTTAGAAAGTGCTCATCTAATAATCATTGACATCAAGACTGCTCTAAGGTTTGTATCATGGAACACCCAAAACTAGTAACAGTTTCCCTTTTTTTACCCTGCCAAAATTAATTTCCTAGAATTTATTATTATGATTTGAAATGTTGCACATAAAGTAATTCCACTGCAGGAACAGGGGCGGGACAATCTGCCTGGCATGGCCTCATACCGCTCAATGTGACTGCTCTTTGGCTATGCGCCTCAATGCCAGTTTTGTAAGTTAAGTAAACTGAAAGTGAGAACATATTGTGCTGTGAACCTTTAAATCAATTTCCAACCTAGATCCAGATGATACCGAGTCAGTGTCGTATAGTCTATACTATAGTACACTGCACAGATGATCTCTGACTGTCTCCAGCTATGCTGTGTGTGTGTGTGTGTGTGTGTGCGCGCGCGCACGCGCACGCGCACGCATGTACACGCACTTGTACTTGCATGTGTGTGTTTGCTGGACCTTCTGTAGGAATATACAATCCTTAAGAGCAGAGATTTTGTCTGATTTTACTCCTTGACGTGTCCCTATTACCTAGAACATTGCTTGACAATGAGTAAATGGCCAATAAATTCCAATTGAACGAATACATTGTGTTGTTTCAAAAGTCTAAAATGTTTGAAAAGATTTTTGTGTGAAAAAAATGGTCAATATATCATTCCAAATTTCTCAACATTCTTTTCACTCCCAATCTAAAGTTTTTTCTATCCTTATGAATTATCTACAGAATAAGTTAGGATTTCCCTTAGCTGGTTCTGTTCAGACTTCAAGCTTAACAGATTTTTAAAAATAGTATTCTTGAGGTTCTGGGCAAGATGACACAGTAGGTAAACACTGTGTTTACCTTCTCTCACAACCACATCAAAATTACAACTAAACTACAAAACAATTGTCATTGAGAATCACCTAAAATCTTGCTGATTGAAGCCCTACAACTAAGGACATACAGAAGAAGCCACCTCGAGACTGGGAGGAGGGACAGAGATGGAGAACAGGCTGGTCCCAGACCTGCATGTGACCATTGAAAATTGGGATATCTCTGTTGTCGTGGTACCCCCCACCCTGGGGGAGTGAGAGGTCCCAGCCCCACCCCAGCTCAGCATTCCAATGCTAGGGAGTGAAATCTCCAAAATTTTTGGCTGTGAAAACCAATGGAGATTGTGACTGAGTGAGATGGAAGGCAGCTGGAGTCCTCAGCTGCTCCTCTTAAAGGGACAGATCAAGGACTTACTTTGAGCTCCAGTGCTGGGGCAGCAGCTGAAAGTGACAGGGACACATGGTTAGGAATTGAGTTGTCTGTCTTGGGACGGGGGGTGAAAGGGCAGCTTTCTCCTGGACAAAGGAACTGGTAGAGGCCATTGTTTCTTTGTTGAGCTCTCCCTCCTCTCAGTGTGCAGACGCAGGTGGCCTCCATATCTGAGTCTCTACCTTTCATTCCCCAACCTCTGGTGATTCAAAATGCCGTGCCGACCAACTGCTTCCACTGGCTTTTTCCACTGCCCTGGCTGCTTCCACTGGCTTTTTCATACAAGCCACCTGCATTAGCTCATGCTGCTGACTTTCCCAGGCTCTCTCAAAGGTTCACAGAAACCAGACAAGTAGCATCTGGCTTGAGTGTGTCCTGTAACTCTGGCTGAGCAGCCCTAAGCTGGGCACAAGGACAGCCAGCCTTGATTCACAGCTTGGCCTTTTGAGGCACTTCCAAGCAAGGCACAAGTGGCAGCCATTTGTGGATTTCTTTGTGGCTCCTGCCTGGTGGCCTCGGGTGGGGCACAGGCTGCTGAACTTGACCTGCAGCAGATCCTCTCCAAGGTGGTCCTGGGGCTGGTGCTCCTAGTGGCCAGCTTCTAAACAAGCTGGAGCATCACCCAGCCACTTCCAAGAACAACACACCCAAGAGGCAGATCCTACTCCATAGGGTCAACCCCTGCAACAGAGCTCCTCCATTGTAGTCATGGCCAGTCCTCAAAACCAGTGAGCCTCAGGGTCAGTCCTTTCCACTGATGTGCAAGTAGCAACTAAGGCTCAACTACAAGAGGAGGGCACACACAACACACACAAGGGACACACCTGGAGTCTGTGGTTCAAGTGACCAGGGAGACTGTGACACTTGACTCCACATGTAGCACACCTACTACATAAGGCCATTGTACTAAGACTGGAAGACATAGCAGCCCAACTTAATACAGAGAGGCAGCCAAAGGGGGAAACAATGAAACTTGTCCCAAATAAAAGAACAGAACACAGCTCCAGGAAAGTAACTAAACAAAATGAACACAAGCAACCCACCAGACACAGAGTTCCAAACAGCGGTTATAAGGATGCTCAATGATCTCAGGGAGAACACCAGCAAAGTCATAGGAAACATAAAAATGGAGAGAGAAATATGAAAAAGAACCAGTCAGAAATAAAGCATACAATAAATGAAATCAAGAACATACTACAGGAATCAATAGTACATTAGATGAAGCAGAGGATCAAATCAGCAATGTATTTATTAGGTTGGTGCAAAAGTTATTGCAGTTTTTGCAAGTATTTTTAACGTTTTAAACCGCAATTACTTTTGCACTAACCTAATATAAGATAAGGTAACAGAAGACATGCAATCAGAACAACAAAAATAAAGAAAAATCCAAGAAACTGAGGCGACTATAAGGGCCCTCTGGGACAAATCAAGTGTACCAACATTCGCATTACAGGGGTACCAGAAAGAGAAGAGAGCCAGCAAGGAATTGAAAACCTATTTGAAGAAATAATGACAGAAAACTTCCCTAACCTGGCGAAGGATATACAAGCTTAAGAAGTGCAGAGGATCTCAAACAAGATGAAGCCAAACAGGCCAATACCAAGACATATCACAATTAAAACACCAAAAATTAAATACAAGGAGAGAATCTTAAAAGCAGCAAAGATAAGAGCAGTTAGTTACCCACAAGGGAGATCCCATAAGTCTGTCAGCTGATTTCTCAACAGAAACTTTGCAGGCCAGAAGGGATAGGCAGGAGGTATTCAAAATGATGTTGATGTAAAGCAAGGACCTACAATCAAGATTACTCTACCCAGAAAAGGTGTCATTTAGAATAGAAGGACAGATAAAGAGCTTCCCAGACAAGAAAAAGCTAAAGGAGTTCAGCACCACCAAATCAGTAATACAAGGAATCTTAGAGGGACTTCTTTAAGGACAAATAAATAAATAAATAAATAAATCATGAATAATAAAATTATAATAACTACATACGTATCAATAATTACTTTCAATGGAAATGGATTAAATACTCCAATTAAAAGATGGGGGCCCTGAATGGATAAGAAAACAAGACCCTTACATATGCTTCCTATAAGAGACACACTTCAGACTGAAAGACACACACAGACTGAAAGTAAAGGGATTCATGAAAATGGGAATAAAAAAAAGAAACAAACAAAAAGCTGGGGTGGTAATATTTATGTCAGACAAAATAGACTTTAAAACAAAGACTATACCAAGAGACAAAGAAGGACCTAGTAATTCCGCTTCTGGGTATTTATACAAACAAACTCAAAATGCTACTTTGAGGGGATGTGCTCAACCATATATCCATTGCAGCATTATTTACATTAGCCAAGGTATGAAGTCAACGTGAGTGTCCCTGAATGGATGAATGGATAAAGAAGAGGTGGTACCTATATACAGTGGAATATTACCCAGCCATATAAAAAGAAACACACACACACATACACACACACACAAAAGAAACAAAAGAAACAAACAAACAAACAAACAAAAAACACAAGGAAATCTTGCCATCTGTAACAACATATGTATGGACCTAGAGAATACTGTGCTGACTGTAATAAGTCAGACAGTGAAAGACAAATGTCATATGATTTAACTTATAAGTGGAATCTAAAAAACAAAATAAACAAACAAAACAGGAACAAACTCATAGATATGGAGAACATTTTGATGATTGCCAGATGGGTGGGGGGTTGGGAAAGTGTGAAAAGGGAATGGGATTAAGAGGTACAAGTTGGTTGTTACACAGTAGTCAGGGAATGTAGGGTGTAGCATATGAAATATAGTTAATAATATTGTATTAACTATGTATGGTGTCAGAGGGGTATTAGATTTATTGGGGTGATAGATGGGACTGGGGTTGGGGGCAGGGTGAAAAATGTAAAGTGATTACAAAATATAAATTGGTAGTTACAAAATAGTGAAGGGGATGTAAAGTAAAGCATAGAGAATATAGTTAATAACATGGTAATAACTATATAAAATGTCAGGTGGGTACTAATTAGGGAGATCACTTCTTAAATTATACAAATGTCTAATCACTGTGCTGTACATCTGAAATTAATATAAAATAATATTTAATGTCAACTCTAATTGAAAAATTTAAAGAGGGGGGAAGATCAATAATATTGTGATGGCATGTTACAGTGTCAGATTGTTGCTGGACTTACCATGGTGATCACTTCTTTAGCATGGGGCATATAATCAATAATGTGGTGATAACTCTATGTAGTGCCAGGTAGGTACTGTTGAATAACTATGAGGTATACCTGAAACTAATGTAATACTGTATGTTAGCTATATTTTAATAAAAATCTTTAAAAAGCAGTGTTCTTGTTTTGTTTCTGTCTGCATCCATATATAAGTTTAATACAAGTTATTCTATGCTATAAATAAGGGAGCTGAAGTACAGTAATTGTCAATATAGTTGAAATCGAATCCACAGGTCCATGTTTTCCAAGATTCAATAGCAGATGTGATTTTCTAATACCATGCATTCACTATGAAGGGAGTGTTTTCTTTTTTAGTGATGATTTTATCTTAAGAATTCCAGGTAAGTTTACAGTTGCTTTATCCGTTCCATTTTTGTTAAGTCTCACCAGAAATCAAGTGTAGGGAAGTAAAACTATTCACAACATACTGATTATATTAAAATATTTTCCGCATTTGTACCTGAATAGTACAACAGTAAAATAAACAAATGAAAGGCATTATCTTGCTCTTGAAAATTTTTGATATTGGGACTCACATGTTTTGATGTTAGCAAAACTAAGGCAAACAGCTCCTGAGTCCATAAAAATGCCCACAGATGAACATGAGGATATAAAGTTGCCCTGGCATTGCTCATTGAGAAGAGTAATCAATAATGTGCAATTTACAGATCAATTCCTTCCTAATAGATGTTATGTTGTAAACATTAATTTGAAAAAGATTAAGATTGTAAGGAAAATAGAAAAGAGCCTGATTTTCACTCACCTGCTTAGGGTAGATAAAGCTCTATGTGGAGGTGCACATTATTCAATTAGTTTAATAAATTTGTTTGGAGATAATCAATTCAAGTAATACGATAGAGCTGAGGGAAGTGGGGGATAAGCATTGATTTTTTTTCATCCTGAGCTATAAAGTCTACTATAGACGGGTTGACTGGTAAAACCAGAACTTTCACCAGGAAGCAATTTGAGCGATCCAATTAAACAAAGAGCTGTGCTAGGTCAAGTTCAGGATTACTATACTAACACTTCCTGTATGCCTAATGGTTCAATTAAAAGAAAATACTTAATTAAGTAACTATGGTACTTAAGGTGGTAATAGGGTGAAACCTTGAATACTGAAATGTGTACTGCATACCCGGCTATTACCCATAGTTACACTGCAAATAATACTGAGCAAGTCAGAAGCACAATGACATCATGGAGAAGTAACTGAAAGGGAGAAGAGTATTTACAGCTAAAGAAAATCCTCTAATTAACAAAATGAGAAATATTCAAGAGGGCAATGCATCCATGAATAAAGAAAGGAAACTTGCAGAAAGAACTTTCAGAGAAAAAGTGAAAACTATTGAAGTTAACAAATAAATATGTGATTGTCAAAATTCAATAGGATCTTTCAAGAAAAAGTTAGATCTATAATATGCATATTAAAAAGATCAAAAGTCAAAGAATATGAGAAAAATAAATTATAGAAGTAAATTTACATTGCTTGAGGTCCTACTGATATGATGAACAAAACTGGAAACTACCTTTTCCCCATTCAACCCATTTCTTGTCGTTCTTCCTTATTTATTTTCTAAGTGCTTTGCTGATTTTAGGCTTGTGTACCTACAACCTATTGTATACATAGCAATGAGAATGATCTTTTGGACTAATGCATTATTTTTGTGTTGTTCCTGATTGACATATTTCAACATAACATCATTGTAAATATATGGGATCTGCCAAATATTTTACTGACTTTAATTATTTACTTGACTTTAATTATTGTCATTTATGTTCATTCATTTTATACTGAGTTGCTTTCAGTTCTTCAAATATACCAAGTCCTCTTCTATCTGCAGTCTTGACATAAAATGTACATCATCTCTCTGTCTCTTCATATGGATGGCTTTTTTATTTTTCATGTTTTTGAATTTCACATCTTCAGAGATGTCTTCCCAAACTTGCCATATAAATAGATGTTTCCTTGTTATTGTTTTTCACAATACTCATTCATTTTCAGTGGGGATGTAAAATGGTACAGTCACATTGGAAAATTCTTTAGCATTTTCTTATAAAATTATGCTTAAAATGGGCTTATGCTCAGTAATTCCACTTCTGTACATTTGCCCAAGGTAAATGAAAACATGTCTTCACATAAAGACTTATGCAGTAATATTCAATGCAACTTTATTCACCATTCCCAAAAAGCCATAAACAATCTAAATGCCCATTAACTAAAGAATAAATGAACAATTTTGATATATTCACACAATAGTATGATCCTCAGGAATTAAAAAAAAAAAAAGTTTAGCCTATTGACACATGCAACAACATAAATGAATCTCAAAAACACAATGGTTAGTTTTTCACTAGAAAAAAGTTTACATTCTATGAATCTCTCGATCTGAAATTCAAGGACAGGAAAAGTTAATTTATAGTGATAGAAATCAGAAGAGTAGTTTTATGGGGGTTGTTTTTAATGTAAAGTACAGAAATTAACTTTCCGAGGTAATGAAAATGTTCTCTATTTTTAATGGAGTCTTGATTATACCATATTTACAATGAATTATATACTACACAATACAAATGCATTTGAATTATATACATCACATATGTGTAGTTCACTATATTTCAATTTTATTAGATAAAAATATCGTTTGATTGTGCATGTTTTTGAACCATATATAAATGGTATAATGTCCTACTTGGTATTTTTTTACCAATAATTAAGCTTGAAAAGGTTGGAGAAATTACAATATACTTATAGATCATAAAATGCTTTCTTATTTTCCTCATGTATGATTGATATTCTTTTTGATGTGAAGTCCTTGGCACTAGATTTCTTTCTCTCAAAGTTCTGTGAAATTTGTTATACTGTTTTTGGCTCCTGTGGTTCTGGTTATTCATTCTGATGCTCTCGCTCCCTCTCTCTTTTTGCATGCATGTTTGAAAGACGAAATTTCTCTTTTTCTTTTTTTGTTACTGGTAATATTTAAAATATACCCACATTCTATAGAAATTTAACTACGATATAAGTGCTGGCAGTTTTTGAAATAATGATTCCTAGACTTTCCAAAACATTTCTAACCAAAGATAATATATTTCTTCACTTAGGTCATTCTTCTTATGGTTTTTATATCGTTATGAGCTCCTTTCATGTTATTAAGTGAGATAAAATTTCTTAAATAAAACTTAAAGTCTAATGCTCTCTCTTCTCTTGAATATACTCAGTGACCTTAAATTCATTTTGAATTTCAAATACATATGGACTTATAAATATATAATATAGATACATACATTTTTATATATATACAGAGATAATCATTGATTTTAGATACAAATATTTCTTTTGGAATAGAACATACAGCTAATTACTTCAAATTTTATTTCCTTAGGGCCCATATTATTATATTTCAGCATATATATATATATATATATATATCTGAGAAAAGAGATTTCATTCTGTACACCCTGTATTTTTTTCATATTTCTACACACACTTAGCATCTGTGGTTCTCAATTGCCATGCTGCACACCAAAGGCGATATACTTCATGACCTTAAGTTCTTTTCTAACATTAAAAATTTAATTTGGAAACTTTAAGGTAAGTGCCACTTTAGGTATTACGATAAAACACATAAGTCAGATTTGTTATACGAATTGAACATATTTAAAGGAAGTAATTGGAGACATTAGAAAGAATCTAAAATATTTTGTTAGACTCTATGAAGAAAATAAAAGAATAAGTTTATGAAATCCCTGGTTTTAGGAAGTTTGCAGTTTGTTGTTGTTGTTTGTTCCTTTCCAAGTGACTTTTTCCAAAGACATTATTTGGAAACAAATATATAATTTGAAAATCAGTTCTATAATATATAGTTTTTAAATAACACGTTATTCTCTGTTCCATTAAATCATGTTTGAAAAATTTAAGTCATGTGTATATGTATATGTGATATTCCTGCTTCATTTTTGTTTAAGTCCCATCATTTCAAATCATTTATTTTAAATTCTACTGAGGGTATTGTAGAGGTTGAAGAACTTAAATATTTTATGATTCCATTAAAATTATTGATATTCTAAGAATAAAATTTCACTTGAATCTATTAGTCTAGATGTGTACCTAACCACAGTTTATATTGTTGCTGTATGAATATCTAGCTGGAAAGCAATTTAAACTAAAAAAAAATCTTGACTAGTTTTCAAAAATAATACTACTAGTTTTACTATGATTTAATTTACTACAAAGTTACTACATTAAGTTAAATAACAGATACATTGTAGGAGACAACATTTAAAAAAAAACCCTCATAATCCTATATGTATATATCAAAAAATGTAAGAATATTATTTTATCAGATGAAGAGTTACAATTATAAAAGGTGCACATATCTAGGAACTCTTAAGATTTGGATATCAGTGTGAAACACATAGAGTGTTAGTTGGTATTATAAAATGCATAAATTTGAGGCCTCAATATCCAACAAAAATGTTACTGCATTATTGTCTATAATCAAAATGCTGTGCAACAATACGGTATGAAATACGTCAAAGTTGCTGAGTGACTAGTCAAATGTTTTCACTAGAAAATTAAATTAAAATTTTGTGACCTGATGGAGGTGTTAGCTAACTCTACTGTGGTAATCATATTACAATATATAAATGTATCAAATCATGTATAGACCTTAAACTTACATAATGTTCTATGTCAAATATATCTCAATAAAAAAATAACAATATTACCAAAATAGCAAACACAAAGACAAATTTCCAACAGTATAATGCTGTTAACATTACACAAGATTATTACAAAGAATATTCACATCTAGCTTCATCTGTTGTAGAAGGGGTGAGAAACAAATACAGTTAAGTGTTAATGTAGATGTTGGGTCAGAAAAAGGTGAGCATGTTTGTCATATTAATTTAAAATTACTCATTAATATTCTTCTTTATGGAAAATGTGCTAAAAACTAGAACAATAAAAATCAATAAAATATGAAATTATGATTGATGTCTATAAATAGACCTATGGGGAATCCTCAATGGCCCTTTCATGATTGCTTATTTAAAATAAATATTGACCACATTCGCATAACAAATCTACTCTCTCTTACACATGCTAATAAGAGAATTCTGACTTTTGCTCAAGACCAGGTGATTTTAAAATGGCTTCTAGAAAAAGAAGGCACATTATTGTCCACAAAAGAACACTCTACATATCTTTATTAACTGAAACTTAGGAAACTTCTTCCATCCACTCTCCCCCTTGTTACTCAGAACAAAAATTTACTTCTGACCCTAGATATTTAGCTCTACTAGTTGCCCTCAGTATATTTTTATCATTTATATTCCGTCATTAAGTATTTCGTTCCTCATTTGTGTTTCTGCGTTACTATAAAGAGCAAACAACAAAAATAACTTTTTGATCTCAACTTTGCATTTTTAGCCATCTTATAATTCAATGTTTATGGCTTTGATATCTTGAAGACTGAAGTCATTTCATTGTCTTAGTATCGCCAGAGACACTGTGCTTTGCAAAACGTTGATCATAAGTTGAGCAAAAGTTTGAACAAATAAATTAATTGATTGATAAATCGATGTCATGAATATACAGAAAGCTTACTGTCACAAATATAATTCAGAACCTTATTCTAACTAATCACCAATATGGCAGAATACACTTCCCCGGAGAAACTCCGTGAGCAATTTCTTGAAAACTGTTTTTTGTTGTTGTTGTTGTTATTTTTTTGTTTCTTTTTGTTTTGCAGCAATGGCAAATGTCACACAGTGAAAAGATGCTATGAAATCCTAGAATTTCAGAAATAACCTGAAATATATCTGGAAAACCTCAATTCAATTATAATTAAAATAAATTTAGCTTCTTTTGGGATAGGGTCCTGAGATGCTAAACATGCTGTTTTGATTACTGTTGTTCTGTAATACAAGCTGAAGTAAGGGAGTGTGATACCTCCATCATTATTAGTTTTTATTTTAATGAAGGCTATTTTATTAATTTTAAAACTGTGATTCATAGTTTTGGGGACTTGTTACAGAAACCATTGCCTGATCCAATGTTATATAAAAAAGTTATCCTAAGTTTTTTTCTAGTGGTTTTACAGGTTTAGTTTTCAGGTATAGGACCCGATCTATCTCAAAACAGTTTTGTTGTATGGTGTGAAGTATGGTTGTAGGTTTACTATTTCACGGGCTTAAACAGTTTTTCCATCACCATTTCCTGAAAATGTTTCCAACTTCCCCTTGATTTGTATTTGTGGTATGCAAAAAATTGAATAAAAATAAACCAACTTTATAAATGGATATATTTTTAGATGTTCTATTCTGTTGCCTTTTCAAAAATCCTTAAGCAAAGGCTATACTGTTTTCATAAATACAGCTTTGTTGTAAACCTTGGAACAAGTAATTTAAATCCTCCACTTTGTTTTCACTTTTCAAGATGGGCTTAGCAGTCCTAAGACATTTGTATTTCCATAAGATTTTAAAATCAACATGTCGATATGAATGAAAAAAGCCAATAGAAATATAGGATATATGCTTTGATTAGGAGATATATGTGTATGTATATGTACATATATATCTCCAAATGGATACACATCTTAATCAATATCCTTGTGGGCTTACTAAATATATGTGATATATAAATACATAATGAAGAAGAATTAAAAATACACCAAATTCAGCATAGTGTTAAGTCTGAAGTGTGGTGACAGGAATAGGATCAAAGGGGAGGAAAGTATGTGAGATTCATGAGGGTTTTAACTGAATTTTGATATTACATTTTTCTTTAAATTTCATAGTTTTTTATTGTGATTATTCTCAATTCTCATTTGGAATTAATGTATAAAACAGTAACAATGTTGCAGGCAACACAAATATTTCTCCTTGTTTTCATGCTATATTTTTAAAATTAGACATTTTTTCAAGTCCTTTGGTCATTTCATCCGGAAATATAGGATGTACATTCACTTTATTGACACTGTATGTATATATACATATACATATACATCATATACATATATATATGGTAGAAAATTTTCACAACTATAATAGGCATGGACAATAAATTCTTATAGATCCTAAACTCCAGCTTATGAAAACTTTCTCTACTTCTCCATTATAAACTTTTAAAAACAAAATAAAGAATTGAGTCCTTCTTAAGTTATATAAATTTCACAGTTATAGTGTTCATAGATTGTTTTCTGTTTCTTCAGTACAGCCAAAAAGAAAATGTACTACCTGTACAGAAACTTTAAGATTTAGAAGTATTATTTTGTATGGTAAATTTAAATTTATTAGCCCACAGATATAGCAGAATATATTGAATTTTGTGTCAACTACATAATTTGATACTTGTAAATATGGTATTAAAGTAGTAAGGCTGGTTTTTATTTATAATTAGAATGCTATTTGCAATAAAAATACAAGATAATCAAAGTCCTGAAAGATCTCAGATGGTATATTACAATAATTAATAAATATGTTGCTATATAAATACTATCATTTAGTTAAAAACGATGTTGCATAAGCCATTTCATAGGGAAATGCTACAAAGTGTTTGCACACATAATTGCAGGCATAACTTCTGTCACCAGAGCAGTGAATGGGTACTGACAAAAGAGAGTACAGTATTCCCAGAGACTGTGAATAAAATCTGTATCTATTACTATATCAGGTTCAAAAACCAATAGTTGAATGCTCTGTGGGATACTGCTGTGTGATTGAAAATAACTGTCTCAACCTTGATCTCTCGTGGGTTCTGTAATTAGGCGGAAAAAGAACAGCTACAAAACTTAATGTGCTGTATTTTAATGATGCTGAAAATGTTTTTATATAGAAAAAGGTTACATATAAGCATACATATTTCAATATGGATCACTAGTTACTTTTAAAGATAAGTAAAGTAAGCTTGGAATGCCCAGAGTCAAAATTTGCGGCTGCATGGAGAAAGTCTCCTTAAGAATAAAAATAGCACGGATCAATAAAAAAGAAAGAACGGGAGGGCTGGTGACACTTGAACTTATGAATTCAACTATGCATGAAACCACCTTCTCTGGCTGTATTGCCACTTAGAAAAATCAGTGTCTTCCTTTGAGATATTTTGGATTGGGGTCTGTCTCTTGTTATTAATATATTTCTGACCAACACAAAGATCAGAGTTATCTATAATTTACCAAAGGAAAAATGATTAGACTCACAATAATTATACAACTTAACCAAGCCAAGTAACATGTTAGTGGAGTAAATCTATAGTGTTTAGATAGTAGATGTCATAGTATTTATCATCTTCTATAATTTTTTAAGTTTTCATGGTGTTGCACACCCAAATTTTTTAAAATGTAGAAATCTTTACCTGACATATTTAACCCTCATCTCCTTATATGTTAAAATGCCTCAGCTCTTATTATACCATAAAATGCCTTGGGTGTAAAAATAAATATATCTAGTTTATTTTTCCTTTTTGCATAGAGCAGGGAATTCTATATTTTTCTTGTTGGTTTTGCAATTTTCTGATAAGTAACATATATTCAAGATAATACCTCATAAAACCTTTACAAATCAGGGAAGTTAAAGATTTGTACATTACTATCTCTATTCCACCCCTCCCTAGGAAAAAAAAAATCACATGGAGTTTCTAATGTAGCAAGTGGATTAACTGACATGACCTCTGATCAAATACTACATTTTTATCTATTGAGTGTTTATCTTAATAGCATTACTTACGAAAACCACAACATATGATATTTGATATTATAAAAACATTCTATGAAAAATACCCACAATTATGACCTGTTCTTAACCATACACACATATGCTAAATCACAAATACTTCCATATGTCAGGTGAGATCCTTGATTTAAAGTTATGCCAAAATTTTTTTCACAGACCATCTGTCTTATAAAAGTGAAATTCTCATAATATTGTGTCTCTCATATGCTCTCTCAAAACATGAATTGTTCATCAAAAGGGGGAAAAAAAGACAAGCTTGGTTAACTTGTGGGAGAATTCCTGTGTCTTTAACTTAATATTGAGAAATATGCAAGAAGTATGAAAGTCAATGAGAAGCAAACAGGGATATCTGTCTACAAAGTTTTTGGACATTCCTAGGCAAACAAATTGTCTCTATCAACAATATTTCTTTTCCATTTTTACCAAAAGCCATATCAATGCTTGCAGTGGGATGGGAAATAACTACATTATAACATTAAAATTGATTTCAATTTATTAAGAAATGTTACACATCTATACCCCTTTACTATAACATTTTGAATTATTTATTTTCCTGAAGGAATGCATTAGTTAATATGGGAAAATGTATGTACTAGTATTTGTGTGTTCAATTATATAATATTAATTTTTTATTAAAAGAAGATAATAATTAAATATTCATATTTTAAATATGTTACTGATCTTTTCTATATTGTCTTATAAATGTAAGAAATATAATATATTTTAAATGTATTCTTGCATGTATATTCTTGAGTATTATTCATAGTTTTGATGAATTTTTCTAATTACAGACTATTTTTTACCTCTGGATTATGCTGGCATGAAAATAAATAAAAACTGATCAACTGAAACTAAAGACTTAAAAGAACAAGTTAATTCATGGAATGAATCCTACGTCTCTCATTCATTCTTTTATCTGTTTGTTGTGGGTTTTTTTTTCCTGACTCTGTATCATAATAGCCTATAAGAACACATGTTGAACTGAGACTATAACTAAGAGGATAAGGGAGGAGAAAAAGAAATCCGAGGTGGCAAAGCCACACTAGTTTTCATGACTGCTGAGAATGTAAGATTAGACATATGCATGTGTTAATAATCCACAGGGAAAGGAAGAGAACAAGAGTGAGAGGAAAAGAGGACAGAGGAGGACAGGAAAGAACAATGTAAATAGTACAGGCAATTTTGAACCCCAATTCTATTCATGTTACTTTTAATGTAAGCATTTATATGTTCTGAGTGTAATTCTGTAGTTTAAAGATAGATATCTCTCAAATAACATTTATTAATTCAATACATATTTTGGAGTTTCTGCAATGTATCCAACACTCTTTGGGTACTAGGAACGTATTGGTGATTAAAAAAGACAAAAATCCTTTTTCTTATGGAGTTTGTTTTTATAGATAAGAAAAAAAATGGCTAAATAAATGATATGTTTGATGTATATCACTGCATATGGAAAAAGAAACAATAAAGTGGTGAAAGCTACTGTGAAATGAAAATGTGTGTGTGTGTGTGTGTGTGTGTGTGTTGAGCACTCATGGAGGATGCCATGTAAGCAATAACCTGAAGGATATGAGGGAACTTAAATAGGAGGGTAAACAGAGCACCTGTCACATGCGCCAGCAAGTAGAAGGCTTTGAGGTAGAACCATGCTTAAATCGTATTATAAAGCTAAGGGAGGGACAGGGTTCATGATCTTGTGGAAGGCTTATCTGTTATTATAATAATTTTCACTTTTATTCTGAATGAAATGAGCAGCCATTAGGGAATTTTGGATAGAAGATTGGCCTGAAACATTTTTCATTTAACAGGATTACTCAGCCTCCTGTTTGAAAATAAAAGGGGAAAAAAGGGCTGGAAGAAAGAAAAGCTGATTGGAGACAATTGGGAGAAAATTAGGGTAAAAGACATTGGTTCTTTGGTCAGGAGATGAAGTGATGGAGGTGGTGAGAGATGGCCAGATAGAAATGAGGGAACTGGCTGACAAATTGAATGAGTTGAGAGAAGTCAAGGTTCAATATAGCACCTTTCTGCAAAGCAAACTTCAGTCAGTGTACAAAGGTTCTTGTTGATGGGCATGTTAAAATGGTGCAGCAGCTGGAGAAAACAGTAATGCAGATTCCTCAAAAACTTAAATGTACAACTACCAAATGACCCAGGAATCCCACTTCTGGGTGTATATTTCAAAGAATTAAGAGATGTCTGTACTCCCATGTTCACGGCGGCACTATTCCTAATAGTCAAGATATGGAAACTACCCAAGTATCCATGGACAGATGAGTGGATAATGACAATGTGGCATGTGAATACAATGGAATATTATTCAGCCTTAAAGAAGAAGAAAATCCTGTCATTTGCAGCAACATGGATTGACAAAGAGGACATTATGCTAAGAGAAATAAGTTAGTCAGTCACAGGAGGACAAGTACTGCATGATTCCATTTAAATGAGGTACCTAAATTATTCAAACTCACAGAAGCAGAGAACACAGCAGTGGGTGCCAAGGGTCGGACAGATAGGGAAATTGGGGAGCTGTTATTCTAAAGCTATCAATTTTCAGTGATGCCAGATGCCTAAGTTCTAGACACCCACTACGCAGCATAGTACATATAGTTAACAATATCGTATTATGCACTTCAAAAGTTGTTCAGAGTAGATCTCCCATTAAGTGCTCTTACCACAAGCAAACAAAAGACAACAGAACAAAACCTAAAGGGACACAAAAACCTCTGGGAGCTGTTGGATATGTCTATTACCGTGATTGTAGTGATGGTATCCTGGCTGTATACATAGGACCAAACTCATCAAAGTAAACCATTAAATATGTATGCATTTCTTTGCATATCAATTATTCTTCAGTAAAGCTGTATTAAAAAAACAAAAAACAAAACTCAACCAATGAAGCAGAATTTGTTTCCAATTTCTAGGAAAAAGAAAACGTGTCTTACTGCATTAATTGCTCATTGACTGTTCATTTGCATTACATCTGCCTAAAGAAGGCTATGTTCACTTAGGTTACCTTAAAGCCCTCAGGCATAAACAAATTAACTCTTGAAAGCAAGCATGCCGTCCCTCCTGGATTAACTAATCATTTCTCTCCAGCTACTCAAGAGTGTGCTGTTCCAAGCATAGTTTCTGTCAGTAGACTCTTGACAGCATAAATCAGCATTTGTTTGAGTCTGAGAAGCTGTGGACATGGAAAAGGGGAAAGGAAGAAGTTGGCATTATCTGTACCACAGATATCTAGGTGATTTCTACCCATTGAGAAAGGGCCAGAAGTCATTGTCCAATCTAATGGAAAATTATGCAATTGAAGAGCCATCTAACAAAAAGGATGGCACACAGCTGAAATTTCTTCTAAAGGTTGATGCCTACTGCTCACTAACTGTTCTTTGTATTCACTTTGGTTCAGTGTTCAAGGTCCAGGGGTTGGCTTGATGTTGGTCTGTTCTCAGGTTCTGATCAGTAGAAGGGATTTCTCTGCCTTCATTCAAAAACCTATACATTTTTCTCTCACTATTGTGCCTTAGTTTTTTTCTTTTTTTTCTTTTTGAAGGTTTTAGCCCTTGTTTCCTGCCTCTGTTTCCTAAATAGATACTTTTTCTCTAATATAACATGTTCAGAGAGCTTGCCTTCTATCTTCTTGAAAGCCACTCAGTTACAAGTCATATGTACTTTTCTAGTTTCATGTCTAAAAGCATTAGGATTTAAGGATTTGTTAAATGTTTCTTCACAAATCACTAATTCACATTGCTTAGCAAGAAAGTTTATATATTGTCTCATTCTCTTTCTAGGAAACGGTTCCTTCTTTTTCTCTCCTGCCCTATTTTCAGATGTTTTCCAGACTTCTATTTTTCAGCATATTTTTTATTTTCTCTCATGAAAATTTAATTTGTTCTGAAAGCCTTTCCTGACACCCATCTCCACATCTAGATTAGGGGCTCTCACATATGCTGATACAATATCTACCTTGATGTTGAAGCAATTGCCACAATATATTTTAATAATCTGTTTTATCTATCTATTTTGAGGCAAAATTCCTAGAGCAAACAAGGTCTATATTTCAATTCTATACTTGCAACACCTAACTCATAGCTCACAGTAGAGTAGCTCATGAAATATTTCTGAATGAATTAATTAACGTAGATCAATTCCATGCCGATGATGTCAAAGCTGCAATTACCACTGGGATCCTCCTCCTATGTTCTATTCTCATGTATTAAAATATTTCTTTGTCCATTGTAAAACTTTAACTAAGGCAATCCCAGCGTCTCTTTACCCAAAACAACTCTCTTTTGGCTCTTGATAACTTATTCCCCAAACCACTGTGTAATCACTTCGAATGGAATGTTACACCTTTTTCTCTCTCCTCATACCATCATGTCTCTGAGTAGATGATTCCTTTTCTGGAATTTGTTCTCTATTTTCTATGCATGTGATAATACAATGGATAAGAGCTTAGACCTTTACTTCACGAACTATTGCAAGAATCTACATTCTGGTCATTTCACTGTCACATGTGCAAATCCTTCTCAGGTATCACCATCACTTTCTAAGCCACAGCCGTTCTCATGTCATATATAAGCTTCCAGGTCTTCCACATCCTCTTTACAAACTCTTTCAAGCCATTCTAGGTCCTATAGAATATGTTCCAAATTGGTCTCTGGGTTTTTCTCCTTCCAATCCCCAAAGCAGAAAGAAATTTGCATAGAGGAAACTGTAACTTTTTTGGTAACCAGAACTGTACTCTGAACTTTTGTCTCCAGTGTTGTAACTTTGTAATCTTCGGTAAGTCCCTTATGTGTCTATAGCTTGTTTTCTTTCTATAAAAATAACATAATGGTATTTCTATTTCATGTTTCTTGTGTGGATTGTAAATGATAATATACATGAAGGACTTAGAAGAGTGCTTATTGTATACTGATTGTTCATTTGGTAGTAGCTGTTTTTAGGATATTCACCCATGATGTGACCAAGTCTATATATTATACTTTACTCTTTGTATATGGGCACAGACCATTACTAAGTCTGTACTGAGTTGTATAACTATCTAAAAATAAACACTGTGTTCTTAATTCTACCTTGTTCCACTTTAAGAGGAAAAGCCCCTCCAAAAAGTTGTCTGTTTCCTATTTGCTTCTTCCCATTCCCTCTTGAATCTACCCCAATCTGGCCTTTGCATCCATCACACTCTCCAAACTACTTTTCTATGGCTCACCAGTTAGATGAAATAATTCACATAAAATGTTTCAAATATGTTCTGGTATGACTCTGTATCCCAGTGCTCTGAGCTTCATATGGAAAGTAACATAGTTTCCAAAAACTGAAAGCAACTTTGGACACATTAAGATCTCCTGGCCTTGAAGTACTTGGGTGAAATAAATCAACTAGATTCTAAATTGTGCCCACTCTGTATTATCAAGAACCTGCCATATATTTGATGTAGATTTTCAAAAACTTCTGAGTTACTTAGTAACCATTCAGAATTTTATATACTCTTATTTCATAGGAAACTTTAACAATGATAAAATAGGAATCTTTTCATCTATCATATGATAGCTTAATACTTTATTTTTCACATTGTGCTCCATCAGCCTTGAAGTAGGTAGTATTTACTCTGACTGAAGGAAAATTGAGCAATTGTCTGTGGAATTTGATGATTGTTGATAGCTAGAAGAATAATCCAGACACCACATCTCAATGTGTTCAAACTCGCAAAATTATTTGCAGTATTTGTAAAAAAACATAAATCTATTCTCTATATCAATAAAAGTTTAAAGCTTTCTGTGAGAAAAAGTGCTCTCTGGCAATATCACTTTTTTTTTCCTTCTTTTTTTCTTTTTTGCAAGGAGAAATTTCATTAATTTCATCTAATGCAATATATATGCCAAATAATTGATTTCCTCTAACCCCTTTTCTTTGAAACATGTTGTTTTGTGACTGGGTGCTAATTTATAAAGGTGACAGAATGATGATATGAAGAGGTCAATGCATTAAAAGAAAGTTCAATGTTACTCACAGTTCCCTTGGAAACAAGAGGCACAGCTAACTGCTCCAGGTCACAGGAGGAACACCAAGTTTTGGTCAGGAAGCAGAAACAAGATAGAGCAATAGATTTAGGCCAGAACCTTTATTAGGGTTTCTGTGAGATTGGGTTGTTGGTAATTTCCCCAGACTCTACACTATAGGAGTGGTCTCTAGTTGCCTATTACCTGGCCCTGGGATGATTAAGGCATAAGGCAGGAGAACATTTTCTACTGGGATACACAGACTAAAGAGAGGAGGTATGACTCCCAGTTGCTTAGTTTGCATATCAAAGATATGTTTCCTGAGTCCTTTGCTGTCTCTAAGAATTGGCCAATTGGATAGCCCAGGGAAGAACAGTCTCTCCCAATATTGAAAGGTTGTCTTTTCAAGATGTCAAAACATCATAATATACAGAAAATTAAAAAACAACAACAACAAACAATTAATGCATAAGCTGACAACCATGCACAGTTTTTGTAACACAAGTGATCTGTTTTTATATGCCTCAACAGACATGTATTGGCAGTACATGGAGCAGGGTACCTGTGTTCATAGAGTAAGGAACTCCCTCATCAGATTCTGGATAATCGAGGTAAATGAAGAGCTAATAAGCATGCTTCAGAAGAAACAGATTTCACTTAGGGCAAGACTTCTTAAAATGGGCCACTGTGCTGAATTGGTTTAGCCTGGGGGTGTTCAGTGGTAATGACAGAGATACAGTGTCCAGACTGTAGCCATTCCATGGGGTTCCCAGTATCCCAATGTAACCACAATAAGGCATCTCTGCTGTAATTTAGTGCACTAAGTAAAAGTCCAGTAATTTGTTGAATTAAATGTCTATGTGGAGAATGAAAAAAAACGAATGAATAAATTAGCAATTTGTGCCACAAAATAAAAAGAATAGTAGAAAGTTACTCTGGTTTAAAATGTTGTTTATAGAATAAACATCGTATCCTCTAGTTGGCCTATAGTACCCAGATACTACCTTTCTGAGTTATTTTTCTTCCTACTATTATTTTTCTTAATTAATTGTCATACTGAGTAGCTATATACTATATTTTTGTGATCCTCTATTTAATGGATGCCTTTATCACTAGCTTATAGAGTTCCTAGGTCCATAATCTCCTTTTTACATTCCATTGTGTAGCTCCAAACTTAATGTATATCTATCTTTATCTATCTATCTATCTATCTATCTATCTATCTATCTATCTATCTATCTATCTATCTATCTATCTATCTATCTATCTATCTATCTATCTATCTATCTATCTATCTACCTACCTACCTATCTACCTATCATTTATTATAGACTTCCTGATCTTTCACTGTTAAACTTTAGTATGACATATTTGGCAAGCTTGGAGCACAGTGACAAACATGAAATTGCTGTGAGATAAATATTGACTTTATTTTTCTTCTCATTCTTTTTATGACCCATAACAAAAATAAAAATGTTCTTGTTCTACACATTATTTTATGTGTGTGGTTTTTAAACCTGTTCATATCAAATTGAAAGTGCTGATCTGAGCCATGTTGTCTCAGCATCTAGACATGGTATGCTCTAAAAAGAACACTTGGGGAAAACGATCCAAGCAACTTCATGTCATATATACCATATGCCAATAGATGCCACCATTGCACTGTGACAACCATTTATGTTGTGGTAACAAAGGACAGTCTTTGCTATTTGCCCCATTCTCCCATTAGAGAATGCTTAAGTATGAAATAATGAAATAAAGTTTGAGAGATCTATACCACACATGCCTTTTTCTCTGCCCATGAAATAGGGATGGACAGTTACATTTTCATGGAAGAACATTTTCTGTTGGTGTTCAATGTATTGTTACTGTTATAGTTGAAATACTATGAGATTGACAATATTCCTTACAATAATTTTAAACTTTTCATGAATAAAATTTGTCTACTATTGCACAAAAATGAAAAGAAAAAAATTTTAAAGCTTCTATCAAATTTATGTTTCATACGTGTTATTTACATATTTTCCAGCTCTTTTCTTAAAGTGTTTCAAAATTCATCTATGGCTTAAATTTTACCATAGAAATGTAGGAATACTGTGTAAAGTAACTCAACAGTATTTTATGAAGTATTTATAAGAAAAACTCCCATCAGATAATGAAACATGGAACTCAGTCTTTAAATATAGAGAAAGAATACACAGTCATAAAAATTTTCTTGGTTTAGTGAATATATCCAACTTATATGGCATTGTAACGAAAGGTAACATTCCTATTTCCTTCATTTCCTTTTCTTATAATTCGTGGTAAGTTTAGTTGGTAATTTATAGTTCTCTTCTTTCTGAATATTTCTTCTGAATAGCTTCTAATTAGCGGGTTATACTAACATTAGAGAAATACGTCACTCTTTCTATTGTTTTTAACATGTCTTTCAAATTTGAGTTTACCTGTATCTACTTGGAGTGCCAGATTGCAGGTTATTTTCCTACTCCTGAAGCTTAACCTGTGAGATATTTATTTTAATAGAGTAAATAAAAATGTATTCTATAGTATTTTCTGCTTCACTTTTTACAGAACCTAACTCAAGGTTTCTCAAATTGCTATGCTTATGTACTATTTTACAATCTCTGTGTCTATAGAAGCATGAGCCTAATTACCTATGAATACAATTTTAGGAATGGGAATAAAAATTGAGAATACCATCAAATATAACAATGCTGTATTTATCAGTCTTTAGTACATATTATAGCACAATACACTTTTGATGATCTTGGAAAATATAAGAAGTATGTTTGGTTTATTAAGAATTTCAGAGTGGTATAATTTCTATGAGTTGTGGAAATCCTAATGTATTTTTCATCTATTTTCTGTCAGGTTTTTATTCTCTTATAAAAAGGTTGTATATCATACTAATAGCAACCCATCTAATTCTTGTCACTAATTAGTTTACTCCTTATTTTGCTGACTTTTTCAATCCCAGTTGCCTGAAATTTGTATTTTGTCAGAGTTCTGTAATTTTCTACAGATGCACAAAGGAAAGAGATATTTATTTCCCTCATGAAAATCAAGTAACTTGGATAGCATTTTTAAAGCCTTATGAAAATATAACCAACATTTCCTCTTTCTCCAAAGGGACATATGGACATGCTTGAAAGCTTCCATATTATTTGACAACTTTATGAACAATTACTGAAAAGAAAATATTACTTATATTACTTTCACATGGAATTTACTGACAATTCCTGAATCTTGCAAACATTTTGAGAGAATTTTGTTTTACAGGGAAAACACAAGCGTTTGCCTACATAAATCCAATACCTAGTATTATCATCAGATCCCCAAACTTGTTCTATCAGCAAGCTGCCTTTGAAAGCTATGCAGTTTGGGCTGTGAACGATAATAGCAAGAGGGAAAAAACGACCCAAAATTAAGTCTAGGGGCCAGGGAAAACTATGAGGAAAGGAACTGCTTTAATAGAGTTGAATATTGAGATGTCATATACTCGTTTGCTAATAAGGAATTTATTCAATTACCAGGGCCAGGAGACTTTGTAAGCTTTTCCCTATGGTAGACAGGGGCAAATGACTGACTTGGGTTTCATTCTTTATGTTCTGAATATGAGATTTAAATGTTTCTCTTTTTTTTCTTTTAAGTCCACATTATATAATAGGTCTGTGGGGTGGGGTGGGGTGAAGACAGGAGATTAATTTATCTTTCAGTGAATAAGACATCAGACCATACAGAACCATGACTAGACATTATGGAAGGACCTTTGCATCAACCCAGAGTTCCTTCACTATCAGCCAGATGTCATAACAGATAACACTGTTGAATTTTTCCCTTGGAAAGGAATTGCATATTCTTTTTGTAGGAAGGACTGCACAATGGTTATACTCAAAGGGGTGATGGCAGTTGTCACCATGGCAGTGAAATATTCCATGTCCCAGTGTCTGAACTTCTCTCCGTCTCTCTGTCTCTCTCTCCTCTACTCTCTCTATTCCTCTCTGTGAGGGTCATGGCTCCTCAACTGAAGACTGCATTTCCTAATTTCCCTTGCAGCTCATTTTAGCCATATCTAGGTCAAGTCAAAGGAGTGAGCAGAAGGGATGGTCCAACAAGCAAAGTTCGTCATTTTCTATAAGAATAGAATTCATGATTTCTTTATGTATTACGCACTAAAGTTCACATTGCTTCTTCTTTTTTTCTTCTAAAAAATGATACACAATGATTTAGAACCATATATATTTTCAATCAACAAATCTTATAAATGTATCATTCCTAATAAACTTAACACAGGAGCATCAGAATAGGGAAACTTTCTGGAATAGTGTGAAGGCTTTGATGCTAACCAATGATGTTTTCTGAAATCCCAGGGAAAGTTATTTTGCTCACTTTGTGAATCTGGAGGCATTAAAATTGGATTATTTAAAACAAACAATCAGAATTATATCCAAATATCCAGGTAACTTAAAGTTTGCATATATGAGTTTGCATAGATTATTAATGCTCTTAGGCCCTATCCTTTAATAGCAATTTACTTATTACTAATCATAAAGAACACACTAAGGGAACTATCACCTCAAATAATGCTATGCTTATTTTAAGACATATTTAATAACTTGATGAATCCATGCATTACTGATATATGACAGCTGCCATTTCATTTTCTTCAGAGATGTTACTAGGTTGGGGAAAATGAAGAACACCAAATTGGCAAATCATCTCCATTATATTAAATAATATTGCTGCTTCCATTCCAGAGACATACTTTCTATCTGCAACATTTGATTATTCAAAGAGAAGTTGTAAACTTATTTGTTAGAACTGCATCTAAACTCTGCTAGGAAAGCATATTAAACCTAGTTATTAATTGTTGTAGGAAGTAAAATTTGTTCTTCACGTGAATAAGAAGAATGCTTATTTTTATCTTCTTTATCTAATAGTGAGAAACCTGGTTCTCATTATTCACAAAATATTTGTTTGCTTAATTTAGAATGTACATAAATAGATGTGGAATTCCTAACCCTTGTGCAAAACAAACTACTGACTGGAGCAATGTAGTTGATTATAGTTCTTACTTTTATTGTTATAGAACATAGACAAATTACTGCCTTTCAAAGTTACTTAGGATAGTTGTTTTCTGTACTCTCTCATTCTCTCTTTAGGTTGCAATATTCATTTGTAGTACAACTAGGTTCATTTGTTTGTGTTTCAGTTTGGATCCCCTTCCTAACTTACTGAATTCAATTATTCATTCTCTGAGTCAAACACTGACCATTATAAGTTTATTTTTTAAAATATCTATGGGTCTTATCATTGGAAAAAAATCCCAAAATTCATAAGAAACCACAAAACAGAAATTTATTTATCATTGTTATGGAGGCTGGTGGTCCAAGACCAGGGTGTCAGCTGGTCAGAATCTGCTGAGAGCTCTCTTCTGGGTTGCAGACTGCCAAGTTCTCATTGTGTCTTCACATGGCAGAGAATGGAGAGGGTAAGCAGGCTCTCTAGTGAGTCTTACTGGGGCACTAATCGCATTAATGAGGGCTCAAGCCTCATTACCTCATCTAATCCTAATTACCTCTTAAAGGCCTTACCTCCTATTATTATCATATCAGCAGGGATGGGAAGGCAGGCTTTATCATGAATTGGGGAGAATGTAAACATTCAGTCCCTAACATTTTGACTCTGGGTCCCCCAAATTCATGTCCTTCTCATATGCAAAATACATTAATTACATTCTGAAAACCCCAGAGATCTTAATTCATTCCAGCATCAATGCTCAAGTCTAAAATGCAAAGTCTGATCTAATAATCATCTAAAGCATACACGAATGAGACAAGCTATGATTCACCCTGAGACAAAATTCCAATTCAGCTGTGAACCTGGGACACAAAACATGTTAAGCACTTCCAAACTGCAATAGTGGGACAGGCATAGAATAGACATCTCATTGACTGCTACATTTGATAACTTATCCGACATTACGTAAAAAATAAACATGTCTCTGCTGTACACTTCCAACCACATTACCACGACCAACTATATGTTTATCAAAGTGTGTTGAGAAAGAGTGGGTGCCTATTTGCATTAAAAAATAATAATTAATCTTTTCAAAATTGCCACTGAAAGAAGACAGAGTTCTTTCAGAGGCTGCCAACAGATTTTCTACTACAAATGCCACCTATTAATTTGACGAGGAATTTGAGTGATATTTCAAAATAATAACTGAGAAAAAAATGCAGTGAATTAGAAATAAGAGAATATGCTAACATAATGATCACTTATTTTCCCCCATAATATTGACTCCCACGCTATTAAAAATCAAGTCCATGTTAGCAAAAATCAGCTTTTTAAACTAGCACAGAAAAGGATTCGCTAATCCTTTATATATTGTTAAATCAATAACTTAAGTTTTCATAAATATAACAGGGCTTTTAATTGATATTATGAGAGTTAATGATAATCTCCCTACATCTAACACTGGACCAAACACCCACATAATTATGCATTTATTTGTGAATTTATTCAGTTCGTATGCAGTGCCTACTGCATGTGAGGAATTGACTCAATTCATTGAGGTACCAAAATAAAGGCCTAGCCCCTGACCTGCATACTTTGAGAAAGGGAATGTAAATCAGGACATTCTTACTTACAAATTATCTGTATATGGTATTAACTCCAAGTTACCTAAACATAACAAAAGTAAATCAATGTTTTCTTTTTGTTTTCTTCTTCTAATACAAATAATAGATTCCTTACAGTAGGTACTAGGGGAAAAAAAAAGAAAAGAAAAGCTTGCAGTAACTGCAATTCTACAGAGTAATTGACTAAAGCTTAAAAATTACTGAACAAATAACTTATGTGGAAAGCTTATTAACTTGGAAAACCTTTACCAATATTATCTTTTTATTCTTGTTTTAATTTCTATTTTTTAATTTAATTTCCTGTAAAATGGTAGTAGATTATCGTTGTGATCTTTTTCTCAGTTAGGAAATGGGAGGAGAATGGAGGGGAAGGGAGGGGAGAGGAGAAGAGGAGAAGAGAGGTGAGGCGAGGAGGGGAGAGAGAAAAGGACCTAGTTGCAGTCTCTACTGCAAAGTGCTTACTTTCAAGTCAAAAGCCCTCTTGGAGTGGTTACACATAAAGGACTGACCAAGAAGGCCTTAATACTGCCCTCAGATTGTCTAAACTTTAGAGAGGTTTTCGTCCCCACAATAAGCTCCTGAATCTCCCTTACGTTTTCTAGAACATTTACTTCAGAAAACTTACAAATGTAAACTCTTTCTCTGCCTCTTTTGTATTTAACTCTCCTAGCTTCTTGCCAGTTTGAAATCCCATGAATAACCTCCTCAAGGATCTGGGAGCCATCTCTAAAATGTAATCATCAAAAAATACAGAGACCCTATCTCTTAATCTCTGTGGGTGGATGGGTGCTAACTTTGCTATGCACCAATCAGTACTCACAGTTGGCCTAATCACACAGACTGGTCTCCTGTTTAAAATCTTCCAGCGCTTTTCTATTGCATAATCTCTCTTTTATCTCTTACTTCAGTGGAAGTGAGTTTAATTTTAATTTTCTCCCCTATTGCAAGTCTTTTATAAAGTCTTCTTTGCCTGCTTAATTTATTTGATGCAATTTTTCTTTGACAGTATCAGGGACTGAAACAAATGAAAGGTAATTAAAAATCACTAGAAATGACAAAATGTTGGAAATAAAATGATATGCAATACCAGTAATATGGCTATTTTAAACTTTCAAAATTTACTTCAAATTTTTGACCTTTAAAGAAAAAATAACACATAAATATTCTATTGTTTGAAAATGTAACTTACAATTCTGTAAAGTGTAAAGTAGTCCTTCAGCTACTTTCTCACTCTTGAAATTTTGATGAGTATATTAGAATTTTCCAATCTTTTTATATGCACATGTACACATAAATTAAAATCTATAAAAATCTATAAAAATGAAAATCTGTATAAAAATCTATCAGTACTTTTAGCTTTTTATTTTATTTAATGATTTATGTCTTCTAAAAACAGAAGGTTTCAATTACTTTGAAAAATAGCTAAATAACAGTTATGGCAACATAGAGTTAGAACATATATACCACACGGTTAGAAGACGGTGTGGAGGACGCTTAGATCATTATTTAATAAATAAATCTCTTCTATGCCTCTGACAAGTTACTGCTCCTTCTGTTGGGAAGCTCATTAATTTTTATGGAAGTCAGTTATATATTTTGCAAAATTGTTAGACATTTCTCTCTCTCTGTATCTCTCTCTCTGTCTCTCTCTCTCTCTCTCTAATTCAAATCTACATTTGAATAATTTAAATTTCTGGTATTTAGGATGGATCCCAAGAACCCAGAGAATACACTTTTCTTTATTCCTAACTTGGTGATATGTTTTCATTCTTTTGTTTCATAAGTTGTTTATTTTTCCTATGACTACTTCTGCAACACATGATAATAACTCGCATTTTTCGTATGTGAGTAACAATCACAATTGTTTGCAAGAAACATGAAAATATGGGACTTTATTGAAAAAAATGCATTGCTTGTGAAAATAAGCTTATGAAAGTTATTATGGAAGTCTAATTTTGTTTCTATTTAAAATACTTTTTTATTGTGATGGTATAGCAAAAAAAATAATGTTTATTTCCAAATTTTGTTAAGGTTTGTAATAGACTTATGAAAAGACATTTGCTTAGCTGAAATGATTACTAGTTCATTTATTTTCTTCAAAGTTGATTATATATATTTCAATACAGTCTTAATTTTGTTTATACATACTAAACCTAGAATTTGGGAGTTAAACTGTTGAAACTAAATATTTATTTTTTCCTCCTACATATCAACTTTTTCTATTTTGGAAATTCAGTTACTAGTATTTTTTATTAGTGACAGATGTAAAAGTAAATTCTTGGTGTCGTTTCTTCCAAAAAAAATTGTTTCCACACTATTATGCCTCATTAGGAAAAGATCACCAATTTTTTCTTTTTTAAATTTATTGGGGTGACAATTATTGGTAAAATTACATAGATTTCTGGTGTACTATTCTGTATTACATCATCTATAAATCCCATTGTGTGTTCACCACCCAGAGTCAGTTCTCCTTCCATCCCTATATATTTGATCCCCCTTAACCTCATCCCCTTACCCCCCACTCCCACCCCCTCTGGTAACCACTAAACTATTGTCTGTGTCTATGAGGTTTTGTTTCTCAATTGTTTGTCTTGTTCTTTTGTTGTTTTTGGTTTATATACCATATATCAGTGAAGCCATATGGTTCTCTGCTTTTTCTGTCTGACTTATTTCGCTTAACATTATACTCTCAAGATCCATCCATGCTGTCACAAATGTTCCTATATCATCTTTTCTTACCGCTGGATAGTATTCCATTGTGTATATATACCACAACTTCTTTATCCATTCATCTATCGAAGGACATTTTGGTTGTTTCCGTGTCTTGGCCACCGTAAACAAAGCTGTGATAAACATTGGAGCACACGTGTTTTTATGTATAAATGTTTTCAGATTTTTTGGGTAGATACCCAGGAGAGGGATTATTGGGACATATGGTAATTCTACTTGTAATTTTTTGAGGAACCTCCACACTGCCTTCCATAACAGCTGCACCAGTCTGTATTCCCACCAACAGTGTATGAGGGTTCCTTTTTCTCCACAGCCTCTCCAACACTTGTTACTATTTGTCTTGTTGATGATAGCCATTCTGACTGGGGTGAGGTGATATCTCATTGTGGTTTTTATTTGCATTTCTCTGATGATTAGTGATATTGAGCATTTTCTCATATGTCTATTTGCCATTTGTATGTCCTCTTTGGAGAAATGTCTCTTCACGTCGTCTGCCCATTTTTCAATTGGGTTGTTTGTTTTTTTGTTGTTGAGTTTCATGAATTCCTTGTATATTTTGGATATGAACCCCTTATCAGAGGCACTGTTTGCAAAAATCTTGTCCCATTCAGCTGCTTGCCTCTTTATTTTGTTGATAGTTTCTTTTGCTGTGCAGAAGATTTTAAGTGTCATATAGTCCCATTCGTTTATTTTAGCTTTTACTTCCCTTGCCTTTGGAGTCAAATTCATAAAATGCTCTTTGAAGCCAAGGTCCATAAGTTTAGTACCTATGTTTTCTTCTATGCAGTTTTTGTATCAGGTCTTATGCTTAAGTCTTTGATCCGTTTTGAATTAACTTTGGTACATGGTGACAGATAGCAGTCCAGTTTCATTCTTTTGCACGTGGCTATCCAATTCTCCCAGCACCATTTATTGAAGAGGCTGTCTTTTCTCCATTGTATGGTTTTGGCTTCTTTGTCAAAAATTATCTTTCCATATTTATGTGGTTTTATTTCTGGGTTCTCAATTCTATTCCATTGGTCTATGTGTCTGTTTTTCTGCCAATACCATGCTATTTAGATTATTGTAGCCCTGTAGTACAAGCTAAAGTCAGGGAGTGTGATACCTCCAGCATTGTTCTTTTTTCTTAAGATTGCTTTGGCTATTCGGGGCCTTTTGTGGTTCCAAACAAATCTGATGATTTTTTTGTTCTATTTCCTTCAAAAATGCCATTGGGGTTTTGATGGGGATTGCATTAAATCTGTATATTGCTTTAGGTAATATGGCCATTTTAAGTATGTTGATTCTTCCAATCCATGAGCATGGAATGTCTTTCCATTTCTTTGTGTCTTCTTCAATTTCTTTAAAAATGTCTTATAGTTTTCAGCATATAGGTCTTTCACATCCATGGTTAAGTTTAGATCACCACATTTTACATGGTTAGAAATATTTAAAATCATGATATATGTTTGGAAGCATCAAAATACATTGTTTGAATAAATAGAATGTGAGCTCATTCTTGGAAGATAAGTAAAATTTTGAAATCTGGAGAATATGTGTACTGGGGATATTTAAAAAGAAAAAAAGTGTTAAATTTGGGGAAGTTCTTTAGAAATATATAGAATCATGGTACAGATGGTATGTGTCCACTGAGTAGTAGACTGTTTGAATGAACTTTCAGAGAACATATTACCTTAGGCATTTAATTTTTACACAAGTAAATTGTCATTTTGGAGGAATTTGTAGAATTCCGTAATGTGGACAATTGTCCTCTTCAATTGAAAAAAGAATATTCTTCCTAGGTGGATCTCTGTCTTGTTTAATATAATTAAATTATACAAAAAATCTTGCTCTTTATCTCATTCCCTTTTCTCCTACCTGAATATCCACTTAATGTATCTTTGTATTAATAGATATATGTCTTCAAGTAAAATGTGTGATATTATTTTGCATATGCAGATTCTCTAATTTACTGATTATACTATACGTTACACGTTCCTTTGTTACATTTGTTACATCTATGGTTTCTAGATTTAATCATTCAACTGCATAAATATCCACATTATTGCTTCCAAATGTTGAATAGCTTTCCATATTATTTATCTATCATATTTAATCCATCCATTATCTTATTGATAAAAACAATTAAGATTCTTCTAGTTCACTGTTACCAAAAGCAATATTTGGATGAATATTCATAAACATATACCCTATTAAACCTTGCATAATAACAGTGTACTTGCTGTATTAAAGGTTACATGCATAGTGAAGTTTAATAATCAGTAGTAAGTTATGACTGTACTAGTTGAATCACTTACCAAAGCATGAGGTTTGTCCTTGCCCCATAAACTTGCCAACAGTTTGCATTATTTTACTTTTAATTTTTGCTATTTTGATAGGAATAAAGTGGTATTTCTTTGTCTTTCTATAAAATCTCTGCCAGATTGAGGATATTTTCATGCATTTGCTAACTATTTGTTTCTCTTCTCTTTATTATCTGTTTGGCCATATTTCTATTGAGTTCTCCTCTCTTTTAGTTGTTTAGGACTGTATCCTATATTCCAGATACAAATCCATTGCTAGTTTTAGATATTACAAATAATTTCTACTCTTCTTTCATCTGTCTATTAACCATTATATCTATAAACACAGATTCATAATGTTTAATAAGTCAGTCAGAAAAAGATAAATACTGTCTGATTCCACTTAGTAGAGATGCATAGAGTAATCAAATTCATAGAGATAGAAAGTAGAATGTTTATTCCATGGGTAAAAGAGAATGAGATTTATTCAGTTTTTGAAGATGAAAAGATTTCTGGAGATTGGTGTGCAAGTATGGTGATACACTCAACACTACTAAATTCTACACATAAATATATTCAAGATGGCAGTTTTATATTATGTATATTTGAATACAGTTTTTAAGTACCCACAATTCTCTATTATTCTCTGAGTACCACAAATTTTAACACTTGTTTTCATTTTAATTCAGTTTCAAGAATTTTGTAATTTTCTTTACAACTTCCTCATAATGGCAATTGTCATTCAGTTATGAATTTTTCATCCTGATATAGAAGAGTACAGTTTGATTAATTTTCCTATGCAGACATTTCTCAGTGTTTTCTTTGTCCATACCTACTGGCTTCAACTTCCGTTCATTTATACTTGACCTAATTTCTTACAATGAAAATTACAGGTGTTATTAGAGGGAGAAACATCTATGAAAAACATCTGTCTGAGAGAGAGAGAGAGAGAGAGAGGAGAGATGCATGGAGAGTGTCCATGTACAGCACTCTGTACAGCATGTTCTCCATGCTTTCAAAGCTGGAGCATGAACATGAAGCACATTGAATTACAACATGATTTGCACTATTTTATTGTTGATTAACATTATGATTTATTTTAGCCACTGTTAATCCTTTTATTATTTGCAATCAAAATCATCTCTGATCAATTAGGATAAAGCATTATATAAAATTATATACATAATACATATATATGTGTATATATATGTGTGTGTGTGTATATGTATGCATATGTAAAACTGATACATCACTAGTTGATACATTTTCCAAAAAAATATATGGTTAAATGCATTTTAATTGTAACCATTTATAATTAAAATATTTAACATCTTGTGTTCATAACCAGATAATTATTATTTGAATGGGAGATTTTTTGTTCTTTCTGATTGAATTATCTTTAATATTCTTCACAAAAACACACTATGTTACAATAGAAACTAATGCTATTATATTTAAAAATGGGAAATATTTAAAAAAGGAGATATCAATGTTTCTTAGAATCCATGCTAAGCCAAAGACCAGTTTTATTTATATATTTCTACAATATATTGTATACTAAGAATTGCCTAACCTCTTAGTAGTTTGCACTATTTCATAAAGCAGTTCTCTAGAACTGTCTACATACTAGTTCCATATGATCAATTAGAAACCTATAATATATTGAGTGATTTCTATACTGCACTGAGTGCATGGGAGGTATATAACATAGCAAGATACTGCCTGTGTCTTCAAAGAATTTTTACTGATATTTAGAGGATCAAGCATAGGATACAACATTTTTTACAGTCTCAATATTCCACAAAAGAGGTGATCAGTGAGGGCTGGCATACTCAAAAACCTTCATCACCTGCAGTCAACTTCATTTGTTAGAAAAATATTGACATAAAACTGATACCATTCTGTCCCATCCAAAATATTTGATAATCAATTGTCTTTTCCATGATAACTTGAGCATAGAAGATAAAGATTGATGGGTGATAAAACATATTTCTATTCTGCTTTATCCATGGTATTTGTTATCATATCGATGTCTCTATAATAAAGTAATCTAAACTATACCCATTTCATTTTCTATGAGAGTTAAGGAAGAATCTTATGTTTCTCTTCTAAAAGACATGATAAATATATGTTAAATATATGTTAAATATATGTCTGGGAAGTACTGTCACAAAGATAGTAGAGCAGGAGACCCTACTCTCTGTCCCGCCAACAAAGTTCAACAATTAGACAGCTATCCATGTACATAAACAGGTTTGGAGAGCTCTGTAGTCCACTTAAGAAACTTTATTAACCCAAGAAAACAAACAATTTTGGAATAACTGCACAAGAAGCATAGAAAGAACAGCTTCATTTTGCCTGCATCATCTCATCCCCCAAGCCAGCATTGCTCAGAGACCAAATGGAATTCTCCAGGTAGAAAGATTTTGCCTCAGTAGGAAAGAAATAGTGGGGTGAATGACCAACTTCCGTATCCTTTTCAGGCACTCCATGAAGGACCTGTATGGTTTCACTCCTCTTAGAGACCAGAAAGCTGAGACACGTAGAGATGGCTAGGAATGAAGAAGAAAAGCGGGAACTACCAATAATAGCTACACAACAGGAGCAACCATGCTCCCCCAGTGACCTGCTCTGCAGGTAATAACACCTACAGCTTTCATAACTGAATAAATTGAGGCTAGCATAAGCCACTAAAGAATTCCTGCAGATTTCACAGTTTTCACCCCACAGGTATTTGTATTTATGCCATCCACCTGAGTGCCTTCCTACTCTCTTCCTAATCCCCGCTGGAGCCCTGGACCTACCCCACAGCCAGCTCAGGCCTCTCAGGATGTACAAGCGCAAAATGCCAGGCTATACCACCACAGCTAACCCCCACTGCTGTGCATGTTCTTGGGCCCAATACCTCCAGTTATGCAACTGTACACTGCTGGCCTGACACCTGTCACTTGCCATGTGCAATCTCATGGTAAGATCTTACAGTGTCAGATGTACATGCTGATAGATAGTCAAGGCCCCCTAAGCTGGTTGTGGGCCTGAGTTCTCCAATCAAAAGGTACAAAGTGGTTGAATATATTTTTTTCTTTAAGTAAAAAAAACACTAAATTACAAAAAACAAAAACAAGACCCAACTACATGCTGTGTACGAGAGATTCACTTCATCCTTAAGGATTCATGCACATAGGGTTAAAGTGACGGTATGTAAAAAAATACTCCATGAAAATGGAAACCAAAAGATAGCAGAAACAGTATATTTATATTAGACATAATAGAATTTAATTAAAAAATGGGAATAAGAAATTATCCAGTAATCCAATCCCCACCTTGCTTTATCCGGTATTATGTTCCCTCCTTAATTTCAAAGGCATAGAAAGCTAAAACTGTTATTCTCCAGAGCACTAGAGTTCTTGCTCACCAGCATATGTTGTCAGCTTAGTTTAAATAAATTCTTATAAAAATGTTTTTAAAAAGTGTTAACAGGAAACAAACAAGGCCATTATATTATAAAAAGAGGTCAATCAATCAAGAGAACATAGCAATTATAAATATTTATGCGCCAAATATAAAGGCATCTAAAAATATTAAATGAATGGTAAGAGAGCAGAAAGCAGTAAGAGACAATGATACAGTAATAGTAGGGAATTTTAGTACCTCATTTTCAAATGGGTAGATCATCCAGACAGCAAATCAACAAAGAAACATTGAGCTTGAACACTATGTTATCAAATGAACCTAACAGATACATTTAGTAAATTCCACATAATAGCAGCAGAATACACATTCTTCTCGTGAAAGATTCTCCAGGCAACTCTATAAATGTATTACAGTATAGCATTTAATTATCAATAATGATACTTTCCCTTTGAAATTCTATCTGTGCCCAAATATAGTTATGTGACTAATTTTACATGAAGCTATTAATTACCTTTGCCATCAAATGTAAGTAAAGCAAAGAAAGTACATCTTAAAAGTTATTGATGTCCAATATTTTAAATTTCTAATGGTGGTTAAAGCAAATTTAACAATTTTCTCTGGAAAAAATGACACTATATATGCATTAAATATGCTTCACTATCTTAATAAAAAGTGTAAATGAAATATAAGAGTAAATTTTGGAGGAAAGTATCTCTTTTCAAAATATACAATTTAAAAATTTTATATTTTTCATAGTCTAATTGTTTTTTATTTAAACATAATTGTATAAGTTTGTTACTATCAGTGACTTACATATTGAAAAGTACAAAAATAAATAAAATTAAACACATTACATATTCAAAGCCTTATACTCTTCTTTTTTGTGATAAGTATGGTCACTTTTATATATTACTATCATATAAGAACAATATCAACTCTTCATGTAAAAAAAGGTGTATACCATGTGTTCGTGCATAAGAGATAGCTTATAAATATGGTAAAATACATACTTTAAATATAGTACAATTTAATAGACATAGTTTTAATGAATATGTCTTGGTAAGTACTTCAGGGACATACACTTTGATGTGAAGAAATTAGTACACCATAGGAGGAGAGGAAGTTGTGATATTTTACCTCATAAACCTATGGAGATGTATTATCACTAATGAAGACGCACAGTATGCATTATATTAATGTTGGATGGAGTAAGAGAAGCTATGTTGTAATGATGAGCAGGGAAAAGAAAGAGAAGGGACACAGGCTAGAATGGGGCTAACTGATTATTTGTTTAGTAATATCTAATCAACATATTTAGTAATATGCAATCGTAAAAGACAAAGGCAATTAATAGAATGTGCTAATGACACATTCTAATGCATTTTAATAGAATGTGTTAATGACACTTGCTAATGACAGTAAAGGTGGTTAAGACTAAACTATATACATTAATATTAATGTCATGTCAAAGGAATACACATACTTATAAGTTTAAGAGATCCCAACATATGTTTACTATTGATCAAAAATCACTTGGCTAAATACACAAATAACATTAGTAAGAAGTATCCAAAAGCAGAAATAAGCTCTATAAGACAGTAACTATTATAGTAGATGTCAAAAGATCACCAAGCTGGGGGAGAACAGCACTTTTGATTTAAAAGTCATAAATCAAAGCCTTGCCAGGTCTGTAGCTGAGAGAAACTCAGGCGTCTCCCACACCGCTTCTTACTAGTTCCCAAGAATGCTGTTGCTGTTGTCTTTGTTGTTGTTAGAAGGCAATGTGTCTTCTGATGTTGTAAACTGCAAGCTGCATACAAGTTTTCTAGATGCTAACAAGTCTCAAGAAGGCTAACCATGGGGAACAACACTGCAGAGGCCGGGAACCGGCCAGCCCTCACCAGTATTGAGGCTGGAAGTCAAGAGAACCCCTGATGTTGTAAGTTGCATGCTACTGGAAGTCTTCAAAATGTTAGAATGACGAAAAGTCACCAATGACAAATGACCAAATGATGAAATAACAATTAATTAACACTGTCAACTGAGGTCTGTCTTGTATATTTTCTCAGATGTATCGTAAGAGCCAAGTTTCTTGTTCCTGCCTTCACCTCCAGGAATGGCCAATTCCGGAAGGGTCCAGCAGCTACTGATATGAATTTTGCCCTTCTCTCCAAAGGGCCAATTCATCCAGATAAGCAACATCTACTGTTCTTGCTCAGGACCATCAGCCCAAGGTCTTCCAAAGCCTGACAACGTGCATTTCATATCGTCCTGATATAACTTAGCTACTTCTTCACTTCATCTGCTGATGTGGGCAAAACAGATAGAACAAAGAGGGAATTCTCTGTACCCCTGATCAAGAATTTCTTTAACCCTAAGCTAATCATCACCTCACAACACGGACAGAACAAAAAACATCATCTCATATCTCCCCTACTAGAGAGAATGAGACCAAACAGAAAACCTCATCTCATGTCTCCCCTGCTCGGGAGAATGAGACCAAAGGGGGAATTTACTCAACCCCTGATCACAGCACAAAAATCACCTCACATCCAGGAACAGATAAAAGCGAATAGACAAAAGCTCACATCAACCATTGAAGGTAAATTTTCTTCAACATCTTCCCTACATATGTTTATGGTGAGAAGAGTGCTAGATACAGAATCAGAAACTCAAATTTTCCACATTTACACTTGTTATTGATCTCTAGTTTCATACCATTATAAAAGAAAAAGACCACAGCCTGCATTGGAGCCCCATCAAAGATGCCCCAGAACGAACACACCCAATAGCCAGCTTCAGACCGCAACACATTACCACCAAATTACCTCCACAAAAGACCCAATGAAAGAGTGGACTTGGTGGAGGCCTGCTAAAGTAAATCCTGTCCCATGGGGTCAGCCCCCCCCCACACACACACACAACAGCTTGTTTACTATAGTCACAGCTGATTCTCACAGCCAGTCAGCCTCAGGGTCCATCTCACCCACTGACGTGCCAAAAAAAAATCAAGGATCAACTACAACAGCAGGACACATACAACTCACACAAAGGACACCCGGAGTACCCAGCTCAAATGACCAGGGAGTGTGTTCCACTTGACCTCACAGTACACCTACTATATAAGGTTACACTGCCAAGACTGGAAGATGTAGCAGATCTACCTAATACATAGAAACAAACACAGGGAGGCAGGCGAAATGAGAAAACAAAGAAACATATCCAAAATGAAAGAACAGGACACAACTCCAGAAAAAGCAATCATGCAGATAAAGAGTTCAAAACACTGGTTAACTAACTTAGGGGAAGAATAGATGGACTCAGTGAGAACTTACACAAAGAGAGATCATCCATTAAAAATAACAACAACAAAACACACAGAAATGAAGACTACAATAACTGAAGTGAAGAATATGTTAGATGGATTCAACAGCTGATGCAGAAAATTGAATCAGTAATTTGGAAGAAAAGGTTGCAGATAACACTGAATCAGAACAGCAAAATGAAAAATGAATTAAAAAAACATGAGGATAGTTTAAGAAACCTCTGGGACAACATCAAGGGTAACAACATTCACATCATAGGAGCACCAGAAGGAGAGAGAGCAAGGGATTGGAAACCTATTTGAAGAAATAATGATGAAAAACTTCCTTAAGCTGGGAAAGGAAATAGACATACAGGAAGTACAGAGAGTCCCAAACAAGATTAACCCAAAGAGGCCCACACCAATACACACAATAACTAAACCAACAAAGGTTAAAGACAAAGAAAGAACACTAAAAGCAGTAAGAGAAAGACAACTAATCACCTACAAGGGACCTACAACCAAGATTATGCTACTCAGCCAATCTATCATTTAGAATTGGACACATAAAGAGCTTCCCAGACAAGAGAAAGCTTAAAGGAGTTCATCACCACCAAACCAGCATTGTAAGTTATATTATAGGGACGAGGAGGAGGAGGGGGAGGAGATGAATAAAAAAAAAAAAAAAGAATAATGAAATGGCAATAACTACCTATCAAAAATTACTTGAAATGTAAGTGGATTAAATGCTTTAATCAAAAGACATAGGTTGACTTAATGGAGAAGAAAACAAGACCCAGGTATATGCCAACCCACTTCAGATCAAAAGACACACACAGACTGAAAGTAAAAGAATAAGAAAATGTATTTTATGTAAATGAAATTAAAAAAAAAGAAAAAAAGATGGGGTAGTAATAGTTATAACAGAAACAATGGACTTTAAAATAAAGTCTACAACAAGAGACAAAGAAGGGCATTTAATATACAATAGCCAAGATATGGAAGCAACCTAAGTATCCATTGATAGATGATTAGATAAAGAACTTGCACATATACATAATGGAATATTATTAGACTATACAAAAGAATGAAATCCTACCATTTGCGACAACATGGACAGACCTAGAGCGTGTTATGATGAGTGAAATAAGTCAGACAGAGAAAGACAAATACCATATGATTTCACTTACATGTGAAATATAAAAAAATAAATTAAAGAACAATCAAAACAGAAATAAACTCATAGATATAGAGAACAAACTAATTGTTGTCAGAGGGGAGGAAGGTTAGAGGCCTCGGTAAAATTGGTGAAGGGATTAAGTACAAATTGAGAATTACACGACAGTCATTGGGATGTAAAGTACAGCATAGGGTATATAGTCAATAATACTATAATAACTATGTATGGTGCCAGGTGGCTGCGAGTCTTATCAGGGGGAATCACTTTGTAAGTTATGTAGATGTCTAACTACCATGCCATACACCTGAAACTAATATAATATTGAATGTGAAGTGTAATTGAAAAATATCAATTAATTAAAAATAAAATATATGAGTCTCCCAAAACTCAGTAGCAAAAACAAATACATAAACAAAAAACATGACCCCAAAATAGGCAAACAAGTTGAATGGAATTTTTTTCCCAAAGAAGACATGCAAATGATCGCCAGGTATATGAAATGTTGCCTTACAGCTGCCAAACCATTTGTTCCCCCGCACTCTTCCCAGGATTTCACAAGGGAGTGCCTCAGCAAACTGAGGCCGGATGGAATTATATCGGTCCCTCCCCTTCAATAGATTCCTTGGAGATGTGCCTGTGTGTGAAGGCAAAGTCCAAGCTGGAACACAATGGGAACTTTCGGAAAGACAGCCAGCAGGCTACTAACACACAGATCTTGAGATTAACAACATTTTACCTCTTTAGAAGTTTACCAATAAAACTATGCGTTGGCCTGATTCGGGGCCAGTCCTTGAGGGTGCAGCCCCTTGGCCCCACGTGTACTATAATCTTGGCTACTGTCTTTTCTTAGCCCTGTGCCGCCCTTCTCCCGCCCCACAACCCTCTTCGTGCAGGATGCCACAGTGAAAGGATGCTCAACATCAGATATCATCATGGGAATACAGATCAAAACCACAGTGAGATATCACCTCACACTTGTTAGGATGGTTATTACAAAAAAAGAAGATGACAAAAGATAACAAGTGTTGGAGAGGCTGTGGAGAAACTGGAACCTTCCTACACTGTTGGTGAAAATGTAGAATGGATTAGCGACTATGAAAAACATTACATAGGTTCTTTAAAAAATTAAAATTAGAACTATCATGATCTAGCAACCCCAATTCTGGGTATTTGTCCAAAGGAATTGAAATCAGGATCTTGAAGAGATATTACACTCCCATGTTCACTGCAGCACTATTCTCAATATCCAAGATATGGGGGGAAATAAGTCCAAATGCTCATTAACAGAAAAACGGATAAATAAAATGTGGTATGTGTATACAAAAGAATATTTACCATTTTAAAAAAGAAGGAAATCCCATTGTTTGCAACAATATGGATGAATTAGAGGACATTATGCTAAATTAGCCAGTCTCAGAAAACAAGTACTGCACGATTCCACTTAAATGAGATACCTAAAACTGTCAAACTCATACAAGCAGAGAACAGAATTGTGGTTACCAGTGAGTAGGGAGATGAAGCAATGGGAATTATTGCCCAGTGTGTACAGAGTTTCATTTATGTAAGCTTAATAAATTCTAGAAATCAGCTGTATAACTTAGTTCATATAGTTAATGTGGTATTGTGCACTTTAAAATATACTAAGAGGACAGTTCTCATGTTAAGTATCCTTATCTCTCTCTCTCTCTCTCTCTCTCTCTCTCACACACACACACACACACACACACACACACACACACACAAATACAAGAAAAATGTTTTGGATGTAGATGGATATGTTTAGTAATTTGATTATGGTGATGGTATCATGAAAATATACATACTTCCAAACTCATCAAAACATACACATTAAATATGTGAATTCTTGGTATATTAATTATACCTCAATAAAACTTTAGAAAGAATTAGAAGCTTGAATTCAATTCATATTACCTCTACTTATTAGGATGCTGAATTTTATGAGTACCTGAATTATATGTTACCCATCTTTATAATTTTGGTATATATGCAGTTCCTACTCATATTTCACAAATAAATGAATGTATGAAATAATTAAACATACCATGCACCAATATGTATTATTCGTATGGCTTAGATTAAGGTAATTACTGTGAATTGTTTCAATTTGTAAAATGAGGTTAAGGTCTGTTTCACAAGATTCACATAGTATATGGGAGTACTGTGACAGCCTGGTGGTCTCTCAATAAATGTAACTTTAATTCAATAGATCAAATTGAACACTTAATATGTCTCAAAAAGTGGTCCCTGGTTTCAGAGAATTTCAAAAGTAGTACTTAAACCTGCATTCTTGTAAGACCATATGGGAGGAAGGAGTTATGGGAGACTATACAGAAGAAAACCTTGGTCATCTAAACATAGGATGACAATGTAATTTATTACCCCAAATAGGATATTTCTAAGAATGAAAAACATATCTCTATTAATAATGTTGCTGGGACAATAGACTAAATCAGAAATGTTTGCCAACTACTATATATTCAACACTACTAGTTGGTATATGTTTTATTATAGCTATCCATGAGTTTGTCATGACGGAAGTTAGTATACACTATATCTTTCCCAAGAAAAAGTTCCTTTTCATATTTATGCCAAAATTCTATGCAATTTAGATTTTCTCCTCTAAGATAAGGCAAAAACAATTGAAGTTAAACATAAATCTAGCCTGGGATAAAATAAATAACTTAAATAAGATTTTAATTAAACAGTTCAGAAATATAGACATTGTCAAATATGTTCTAAATATAATTTACTAGGTTCAGTACATTTTATAAAAATAATTTCAGAGATATTTGGAATGAGAATAATGATTCATACCAGTTCAATTAAATTCAGACTTAAAATATTTTAAGTTCATCCAGTGCTGTTTGCAGAGACATGCTCATTATTTTCTAGACTATTATCATTTCTTAAGTGAACAAAAGTAACATATACATGTTGTTAAAATGTCACAATTAAATTGATTGTTTATTTTTAACCATGGAAAAAGGAGCTAATCTATATCCTTCTGAAGTATTTTATCCATTATTTTATTTTTCATAGACCAAAAGATTGAAAGCCTTTAAAAAATGATATCTGAAATGTATATAGCACTTCTGGGATCATTGTTTTCCAGTTTATAATTGTCCTTTGTAATTTGTTCCTGCTTATTTTTTATATTTAGATCTATCCATTTTCTCTTACCAAATATAACTAATTATAAAGCAAAGTTTTACAACAAGATAATTTAACAAAATTAGAAACATCAGAAAGTTAAACACTAAACAGGTGAAGAAAATTGCTGCATTATCATGAATATAACAATTTTCTGTGATGACAACTCACTAAGAAAAATAATCAAGACCAAAAAATGAACTGTGAAGAATAAAAACAATAAAATCTCTAATATTTATTTTAAAACAAATCAGAATCTTTATGGACATTTCAGATGTTGCCTATTACAATTTTAATTCAACAAGGATGGGTAATAAACTAACCACTATTGTCAAGTTTCTGAAGATAAAATCTGCCTCTCAGTACTGAAACCTCAAAGAAATAGAAGGCAGTCTCAGTACTTGTCTGTATGACAGACTTTTGTTTTGGAAGCAAGTGCTTTTTCCTATTACTCCTTCAATTTTCCAGAATAAAAAATTGTATTCTAAAGTGGAAAATGTTGTTTGTGGAAAGGAGGCTATAATGTTAAAGAAATAGTATCGTTTAATATACATATACACAAAACAATCGATTGTGACTTTTAAAATATAGAGAATAATATACACGTTATCTAATCAATAGTTTAGTTACGGAAAGTCTGATAAGTAAAAGTAAAATGAAAGTACTTCTCACGGGTAGGGATAACATAGCTCCATAACTTGGTATTTCTAGCTTCTCATACTAAGCCTGCTACAACAGATTTTATAGAAAGACTTAATTCCCATATAACTGAGACTTAGTGGCTTTTTTGAATTTCTCTCTATTATACATTATTTTTAATTAATCAAGGAAAGAAAGATCCTTGACATAATTTGTCCTTTTTCTCCACAGCCTCTCCAACACTTGTTATTATTTGTCTTGTTGATGATAGGCATTCTAACTGGTGTGAGGTGGTATTTCATTGTGGTTTTGATTTGCATTTCTCTGATGATTAGTGATTTGAGAATCTTTTCATGTCTATTGGCCATCTGTATGTCCTCTTTAGAGAAATGTCTGTTCAGGTCCTCTGCCCATTTTTTAATTGGATTGTTTTTTGTTGTTGAGTTGTATGAGTTCCTTACATATTTTGGATATTAGCCCCTTATCGGAGGTGTTGTTTGCAAATATCTTCTCCCATTCGGTTGGTTTCCTCTTTATTTTATTGATAGTTCCTTTTGCTGTGCAGAAGCTTTTTAGGAATTCAGATTGGTGCAGCCGCTATGGAAGGAAGTGTGGAGATTCTTCGAAAAATTAAGAATAGAATTACCATATGACCCAGCAAACCCTCTCCTGGGTATATACCCCAAAAATCTGAAAACATTTATCCATAAGATATATGTGTTAAAATGTTCACCAAAGCTTTATTTACAATGACCAAGACATGGAAACAACCCAAGTGTCCTTTGATAAATGATTGGATAGAGAAGAAGTGGTATATATATGCAATTGAATACTACTCTGCCATAAGAAAAGATGAAATAGTGCTATTTGCAACAACATGGATGGATCTTGAGATTATTATGCTGAGCAAAATAAGTCAGACAGAAAAAGTAGAGAACTATGTGATTTCACTGATATGTGGGATATAAAACTGAAAGCAACAGAGGAACAAGACAAACAAATAAAGAAACAAAATCTCATAGACACCTACAATAGTTCAGTGGTTACCAGAGGGTAAGGGCAGAGGGGGGTGGTAGAAGAGGGTAAAGGGGGTATAAAATATATAGTGATGGAAGGAGAACTGACTCTGGGTGGTAAACACACAATGTGATATATACATGATGTATTGCAGGATTGTACACTTGAAACCTATGTAACTTTACCATCCATTGCAATACCAATAAAAAAAAAAAAGAAAGAATTTTTCATTGGGCAAGTTTTCAGGAAAACTGACATTAAGACAAGTATTTGTGTGCAGGTATTTAAATGCAACATGCTCTAGATAACAATACCTTTCACAGAGTAAGGGTGACAGAATAGGGCTGATACCTCAAGCCAATCCCCCAGGGAGTTTTAAAGCTGAAATGGCCTTTAACACAAGGAAACCTTTGTAGGGTTCCCTTTGTAGCCCAGAATCCTTCCTGGGGAGGGATGTGAACTTCAGCAAGGCAAGTCTCTTTTGACTAGGATAATCCCTGACTGTGATTCGTCAGCAGCAATCACTTTTGGAAATTGAGGGAGTGAGCTCCCTGGTCTTGAAAACAATATCTGTGTGAAATACTGTTGTACTGTTGTGTCTACAAGAGCTTCCTCCCTGAATTGGTTGGATCTACTTGTTTTATATAGAAAGTTCATTGTATCTGGGACAGGCCCGTCAGGATTCCTGTTTGTCTCTTTGCTGAGGAAATATTCATGGACAAGAACTATCAGCCCTGCTTTAATACATTTTATGACCAGAACTGATACTCACGATTTCCATTCTTGATAATCAATTCTGAATTCCCTTCTACTTTAGTAAACACTTCTGTAGGTTCTGAGTGTCTTGCCTGGTAGGGTGAACCAGATCTGCCATGAGTCTGAATTGGTTAATATTGGACTATCAAGCTATGGCTCCTGTACTTGCTCATTGACAGCTAAAACTGTGAATAGAGTTATCATGATAAGCTTCAGTAGATTACAATCATGTGCCTCCCTACTCCAATTATCAAGCAAAATGACTACTTCCTTGTGATGATTAATTACGCCAGTCAATATGGTAGCTAAGTACTTTTTTTTTTTTTTTCTTGATGGACTTCTAGCAAAAGGAACCCAAAGTGATCAGGCAGCAGCTAAAGCTTAACTGTATTGTGTTTTTAATGGTGTCCCCTGGTGGAATTGTTTCTTGAAGTAAAAAGCATTGAGAGTACTATTTCAGACACTGGAAGTACACATTCTCTAACTGGTAATCAGAATTAAATGTTGAGTGGGGTTATTCTTAATTTGTCCCCTTGGTTTTCATGCCCAAGTTACACAGCACTATATATAGATATTTGATTTAGCGTATATATTGCATCCTGGATCTTCCTTGCAAGGTTCTATTTTTAAGATGGCTATGAAAGTATGATATCAAAGTGCTATTTCTTTACTTTATCAGACCAACAGCTTCGGCCTATATAACAGAGCCAGTGGATCTCATGGTCATGTGATCACTCTGCACTTCCTTTGCTATATGAGTCCATTAGTCCAGGTAGCATTATACAACATAAGTGATGCTGCCTAAAGCCATTTGGACAAGTAACATAAATCTATACCCAAAACATGAAATTCCAGTCCAGATGAAATGTTGCTACTTCTGAGGCTGGAAAAAATTCAGTGTGCTCAACTTCCCATCAAATGGCCTTTTTTTTTTTTTTTCTATAAGGGATGGTGCCAGTTTTGGAGTTCAGCATTTGTCTTGTTGCTGGCAGGATATACATATGTCAGAGGCAATAAACAGATCAGTCTTGGGAGTGGAAGCCCATGTTGTAGGTTCAATACATAGGCTACATCCAAAATGACATGGGTGTTCTGTTCAAAAGTTCATTTTGCAAGAACTGGTGATTAAGCTGGCAGAGTCTGACTGACATTAACTGGACAAATCATTCTGTCTATTTACTTGTTCAGTGTCCTTCTGTGGTAGATGTTGTTGGTTAGTATTAACATAGAATACAAAGATCTTCATATTTCAATAAATCCATTAATATGTCTCTTCCCTAAAATCCCTTGTTCCCAATCTTCCAACCTTTTCAAGTATCTTGAACACCCATTGGTGAACGCCCATGAATCTGCATATATTTTAATCTCAGATCCCTTATATTTTTCCACAAAGTATATTACCAGTTGTATTCCTTGAAGTTTTTCCTAATATGGGTGTTTTCCCCGATCAGTGTCTTTCAAGTCCATCCCTGAGTGGGGCATTAATGTAGCAGTGGTTCATTTTCAGCTTGCACTCTGATGCTGTGTTGATCAAGTTTGGCATTTTTGCCTCTATCAGTTGGTTCTACGAATCATTCCATGTGGCCATAGATGTGGGCTTGAAGAGTGTTGCAATGTGATAGATGAATTAGGAATTTCGTCACTGCTTATGTAACTCACCATGTTCTCTGGCACTGCTTGTGCTTGAGTCCAGGTGCACTGCTTTATTTTCACAATATAAAGCTGCTGGAAATCACAGAATCTTATATGTTTTGGAACATAATTTAACCCAGCTCATGACAGACAATTTGGCTTGACATATCATTATAATACATTAATACCATCTTTTACTAGTATGATATGAACTATTTATGCAATTATGTGTAATTTTCTGCTGAAAATGTGATAGCTTTAAGTCACAACATAGTGAATGCTGCTAGAAACTATAGATGGTCTCTCTTCCCCTGTAAAATAAAAAGATTATAGTTAAACACAAATAGGGACATAAGAAAACTACATAGTGTCTGCTGATATGTGTGGCCCACTTGACAGGAAATCCTCCAGAACCTGATGAAGTCTACCAAGAATCCTTTCTTCCTTGATGAGAATTGAAAAATACTACACATTTTCTTTTGGACAAAATGCTCTGTATGCTCTGGATCACTGATGTAAAATGTCCTTGAGTTTTCATAAAGTTTAACTCCCATCCTTTGGAATCCATGTATCTTACAAAGTTCTTGCTATGTCTTGCTGTCCAATCTGTTTAGCCTGATATCAGCAATATGGTGGACCTGTGTTCTAAAAATGTTCAGACTTTCCAAGTTATTTCTGACTATGATAGAGTGAGAGGGCTAATAAAGATGTACAGCTTCAAGTTATACTGCCATCCCAAGTAAGTGAACGTGAAATTCTCCTCTTTCTCTCTCCGTTTAGAGATAAGAAAGACACATTTGACAGGTTCATGGCTACAACCCATTTTCTGAGGCCATGTTAATCTGCTGCTGTAAGTGATACTAGGCTGGCATAGAGGACATATTTGAACTCGTCTTTGATTGATGCTGTGGTAATCTGCTGTTCCATGCCTGAATCTGTCTTCATTGTTACTTACAAGAAGTTAGCTATCAGAATATTCTTATCTTTCTTCTGTTATATGTAATGGGTTTTTTTGTTTGTTTGTTTTTTCCTGGCTCCCTTTAAGATTTTCTCTTTAGTCTTGGTTTTCAGAAATTTCTTTATCCTGAGCCTAATTGAGGTATTAGTTGTAATTATGCTGCTTGGATAAACTTGCTTTTTATATTACTGCATTTCATATTTTTAACAAATTTTGAGCATTTATTCCATTTTCTTTTCATGAAATACATTTTTGACTCCTCCATCTCACTTTTTTGGGTCTCTAATTACATATATGTTAGACTGTCCTATATTGTCTGAGGGCACTGAGACTGTTCTTTATTTTCTTTATTTATTTTTATTTTTTCCCTCTTTTTGTATTAGTTTAGATTGTTTCTATTGCTGAGTCTCAAGTATACTGATTTTCTTTGTTCCCACTAAGAACTCAGGTTCAGAGATGTAGCAAGATTCTTCTTCAGCCTCCCAAGTTTTGTGATGGTTAATTTAGTTGTTGAGTTTTCCTACCAAAGAGTTAGTAGGAGACAGAACATAGATGTGTTTACATTGCTATCTTTCCATTCATTACACACAGTTATTTAATGTTTTAGTATCATCTAATAAAATAGTATGAATTTAAAGGTATAATAATTGCCATACTATTAGATATTAATGATAAAAATCATGTTCAGTTTCAGATATAAATATTAAATATAGCATTTATAAGCCTATACATTTCAATTTAAACATACATTATTTTCTCTAAATGAATTTGAATTGACTGAGGCAACTAATGATTTATATAAGAAAAAGTATATACCTGTAAAAAGTATGTCCTTTTACAAAAAGTATGACAGCAAAATGCTAAGCATGAATTGTGCACATAATGTTTACATGGGAGCTTATTGCAGGTGCTTAATTCTTAGGTGATCAGCTTACATACATAATATCAGAAGGTTAAAAAAATAATTCTAAACATGTGGTAGCAGAGTTCCTCTAAGGAGCAAACTCTTTTTATTCCATGTGCTTTAGATGTAGCTTCAGATCTAGAAACAGATATGTGTATTTTTTCATATGAAATTAATAGAAATTCCAGGAGTTAAGTTAGCACGGGGCTAAATACTGGAAGACGAAAACTGTGAAGAAAGTTACCTAATGACAAACTTCAGGGATTAAAGTAGCCAAGCATATGAGGACTCAAATGCAGGAATAACTAATATTTCAAAGTTAAGTTAGGTTTGGCACTGCCAGACAAAATCCTTTTATTAGACCCCTTTCCGTATAAACTCCTTCTGTTTTTGTTTTGTTTTGTTTTGATTTTTAAACTTTAAACAGACACTTTCTTACCACATAGCTGTCAATGATTGGAGTTGGCATTGTGAAGCTATCAGGATAATGTCCAATCTGGAATCATCAAGTACAAAAAAATGAAGGATGCTTGTTTTTGACTGTGATGAAGCATAAACAGAAATAATTCATAGCAATCAGGACTGGGAAGTAGAGATTGCAAGGGAAACATACATAAATCGTAGCAGCACCATTCCCAATACCAAGAGTGAGGGTAGTATTTCATTTGAAATTAAATGGAAGACTTTAGAAGTAGAAAAATAGTTAGCAATTACAAGGTAGGGTGAACACTCCTGAAGAGCTTGAAATGCTTAAATGCCTACTTGTGAAACAAAAGAATTCCTGAAGGAAATGTGAATGGATTGAGAGATGACAAGCATTTAGAGAACAATAGTGAAAAAAAAGTGCACAAAGCAATGTTGAAACATGAGGGATAATAAGAATTCTTAGTAGAGTTTGAACATAATTAATTCTAAAAATCTTAATTTAGAATATAAAAGTTCAATTTAACCTTGTTTTTCAAAACAGATGTGTTTGCATCATAAATTTTAATCATATGCCCTCTTAATATTGTTAAGCTAAGCAAAGCCTATTCTGATAATATAGGCTTATGTCTTCACATTGGCCTAATGGAATTTTGGAAAAAAAGATTTAAACGTTACCTGTAAAGAAAATCTAAAGTCACTAATTTCTTCTAACAAATTAAATAAAGAAAGAATTACTAGAAACAAATGTAAAGCTAGCTTCAATGAAAAATGAAATTACAATAAATTCCTCTGTGATTGAATCTTGTGATAACATTTGTTCTCCGTTATTGCACTCCATAGCATACCAATATCAAATGTAAAATTTCGGGAAATTTTCCTCTTTGAAGATATCATGCTCTTTCACTGAAAGATTTTTTGAAAAAAAAGTACAAACTCCCTGAATCTATTCACTCTTTTAAATATTTTATCTAATTTATTTTCACAATGCTAATTTTCTCCCTTGTCCATTTTGCTCCCCTTTCATTGTTTCACCTTATTTTAGAAATTCTCATTCACAAAATTATTTCTGATTTTGCCTTAAGTCCTTCTTGCAACTTCTTTGTACTAAATCTTTTCACGATTTCTACCAAGTCATTTTCTTAAATATACTGGATAAATGTATTGTTCAGTTTGCTTAATTTTTGAGTAATGGTTTAATTGTCTTACAGAGTTCAATGATAATCTTTTTATATGTTTTTCAAAAAAGGGAATCAAAACAAAATGAATTTTATGAAAACAAAAATAATAAATTCTTTCTATAAACATCAAAACATTATTCCTTTAATTTCAATAACCATAATATTTTATACATTTATTAGTAAATCTAAATGTTAGTTTTAAATAATTGTTATTTTTATGAACTCCTTGTCATTGAATATTGAAGATGTAAGTTATTCCAGATACAAATTCTTTCAATGTTCTTCAATGTTTACATATGAAGAAATTAATGTTCAAAGCCAAACAGTGTCTTGCTCACAATCACATGGATTGCTAGTTCTCAAAGTCCAAACCTCCAAACTTCCAGATTATACACTGGTTTCTCCTGAAGGGAAACACGTGTTATTAAAGAAAATAAGTTCATGCTTTCCTCTTCAGGAGAGGGACAACAAAGGGATACAGGGAAATGGAGATACAGTTGATTGTAATAAAGAAAAAAACAGTTTAGGATTTAGGAGTGCCTAAGGCTGTGTAGTATGTACAGAAATGTTTGTGCGGTTTACATTTCAGTCATGCGTATACACTTACTCACTCTCATGTCAATTTTAAATCACTTTTTTTTAACGGGATGGAGCATGCATTTTCCATTTCAATCTGACTTTAACTGAACACTTCCTTTGTGAAAGACACATACACACACACAAACACACGAGGTCAGACAATTAAGTTCATGAACTCATCATAGAAAAGGTGCTACATACCTCATTGCTGAATATCACTACAGTTATCTTCGAAGTACTCCCCTTGGGAAGCTATGCACCAACGCCAGTGCCTAGTCCACCCTTCAAAGCAATTTTGGAACTCTTTCTGGAATGACCATCAGAGCTGTCGTCATATTACCCTTGATGTGTTGAATGTCATCAAAATGTCTTCCTTTCAATATTTTCTTTATCTTTGTGCAAAGACATAAGTCATTGAGGGTCAGATCAGGTGAATAGGGAAGGTGTTCCTCTACAGTTATTTGTTTGCTGGATAAAAACTCCCTCACAGATAGTGCCGTGTGAGCTGATGCGTTGTCATGATGCAAGTGCCATGAATTGTTGGTGAAAAATTCAGGTGGTTTTAATCTTTTCACGCAGCCTTTTCAGCACTTTGAAATAGTAAACTTGGTTAACTACTTGTCCAGTTGGTAAAAATTCATAATGAATAATCCCTCTGATATCAAAAAAGTTAGCAACATTATTTGATTCTTGATTTGGACTGACAGAACTTTTTTAGTCATGGAGAACTGGCTGATTTCTATTGTGCATTTTGATGCTTTGTTTCAGGGTCATATTGGTACATTCATGTTTCATCACCAATGATAACACTGTCCAAAGCATCGTCTTGCCTCTTCAAAAGGTCTTGGCAAACTTCAACTCTCCTTCGCTTTTGTTCATCGGTGAGCTCCTTCGGGACCATTTTTGCACACACCTTTCTCATGCCAAGATTTTCTGTTAAGATTTTCCTAAGTGTTTCTCTATCGATGTTTACTTGGTCTCGCACACAAATCACGCACACAGTCAGTCAATGATTTTGATGCACAGTTCAACACATTTTTGCAATGTTTTCATCAGTTCTGCTTGTTACTAGCTGCCCTGACCTCTCTTCATCAGTGACGTGTTCTCTCCCCTCAGAAAAACGTTTATTCCATTTGTACACTGCCGTTTTCTTCATGGAATTATCCCCATAAACTTGGACTAACATGTCCTTAATTTCAGTTCCACTCTTGCCAAGTTTAACAAGAAATTTAATGTTTGTTCATTGCTCTAATTCAAGCTCAGACATTCTCACTAGGGCACACAAAAATAATAATGAACTCACTCAGCAAGACATGGTCACACATTGTCATGGACACAGCTGTGAGACACTGACATACCAAGGTTATGAAACCTTACCGAGCTGTTTGTACAGTGCTGCCAATGTAAGCACACGGTGGCAAGTTTGCAAACTTAATTGTCAGACCTCGTATATAGATCTTCATATGTGTGTGTGTGTGTGTGTGTGTGTGTGTGTGTGTGTGTGTGTGCATATACGTGTGTGTGTATGTATCTTCAAAAATTGCTTCCCCCAAATCACGCACACAGCTAATAAGAGTCAGGTTGCTGACATAGTCTGTTTTTTCACTCTAAATCTCATATTGTTTCCCAATTGTCATGTTGCCTGTCGTGAGCTTGTTTGTGGTAAGCACAAAACTTTAAATCTTGAATTTACCATTAGTTACAGATAAACATAGCACCAGAAACCTCAGGAAACAGTAGAAATGTACCTAAAACTATTAACAGATAAATCCCAGTAGCTATATCAACTCCTCCACAATCAACTTTGGCTTGAAATTATTTGATAATGACCAGAAAACTTTAGCAAATCCCATGGTACATAGCTGTTGCTACTTAAATTCAGATACCTACAGAGAGAGAAGCAAAAATAAAGTGGTGCTATTTATTCTGTGTGGGATGATGATGGGGAGATTTTCACAGGGACTAAACGTAATATAGATCCCTTGCTCCTTTTACTTTAGGCAAAATTGTTAGAGTACAAATGCCCATGGAAAAGGGACAATTTATTTGTTCTTAAAGGATAAATAGTTCAAGAAGCACAGGCCAGAATCCTGACAATCTGTTTACTACATCACCACCTGCCACATGTGTAGAAATTGTTTTTGGTTTTTGTTTTTAGTTTTTAGAATTTGCTACAGACAACGAAGTTTTATTCAAATGTCAGAACAGATTTGTCAAATTTGTCAAATTTCCTTCAGAAGTATGAGCTCTGAACATATGGTGCAGTGTTAGACATAATAGAAAATTGTGAATGGCATGTTTCTACAAAAATGATTTTCTGTTAGAGGGCACCTGTTGCCTACATGCATTCCTTAAAAAAATCTGCAGCAAGAATTGAATATGATGGTCAATTTCCAGTACACACATAGATATCTTAAAAGTGTCAGTTTCATGCTTTTACACAGTATTCCTTATATTAAAGTAGCATAATGTCATTAAGATAAACTGGTTACTATAATTTCACTTTCACAAGTGGCCTAGTTTTACATTCAGCATTACCGCTTGCATTTTAAAGTAGAATTACAACGTTTGCTCAGTAATCCACATAAATCTGCATGTAATACATCTGACTTAGTTTGGGCCATTTATTGTACTTCATAATGCCAATGTGTCATTTATTTTGCATCATTTTTATACACAAGAAAAGTAAATGTATTTCAATACAAATGGAAGACTCAAAAGTAGATATCTATTTCTTAACCTAATTTTGTATAATACAGCCTAACTAACATCTTTGTTAGGTATATTTATATTGTCTGTGATGATCATGCTTAACATTTTTCATATACTGATAGAAGGATGTTTATAAAGAACTTGAAATGCAAAGTCAGGTAATGTGCATTTCTGCAAGTGCATTCAAGCATTACTTGTTATAGTTTATTATTAAATATATCGACCACTGTGAACCTCAATTTTCACACTTATGGAATAATACTGTTACCAATAGTTGAAAATGAATATGTACTTTGTGGTAAATATAGGGCTCAGAAATGTGCATCCAATAACAACATAAGATAAACAGTCTTGCTATTTTTATTTATTAAAATGAGGAGCCAGGCTTAGATGTGTTCGTAATTTATCCAAGGTTACAGAGCTCATGGCAGCACCAAGCTATGAACCTCGGAATTCTATCTACAGAGTTTATAATCTTGACATACGGAGTGTCCTACCTGTGGTAGATTGGTCACACTTAGCTCTAGGTTTTCACTCCTCCTTATATTAATGCCCTTTGGAAAGTAAGATAATGTTCTGCAACTCAACTTGGCTGCGTGATATGCTTTGACTTATGGGGGTGTGGGGGAAGAAAACATGACACACATAGAATTTTGAGAAGTGATCGGGGCTTTTGCTTCTGCCATCTTCACGAGAAGGTCATGCCTCTGTCTAACCTGTCTATCCCAAGAGGAAGATGACAGACATGTAGAACTCAGTCCAGTGGTCCCAGGTGTCTGAGGCCTAGATGATCTAAGGCAACTGAGATCAGCTGAATTTCACCTTTGTGACACCTGAGCTATAATTATACAACGTTGTTATATTATTGTTATTACTCTGAGTTTAGGGATAGTTTGTTATAAATCAATAGCTACATGATACCTCTCTAATTATCAAATGAGACTAATAATACCAATAGCCTAGTTTTTCAGAAGGTTCTAAAGTTTGAAAATATTTATATGTGGGAAAAGATATTCACAAATATTTGTTATATTTACTTGCTCTGTCCTACGTAATTTTCTAAAATGAGTTCATATGGTGATTTCAGAGAGTAAAATATACTGTCATTTAATGTGACCATGGCTCATCAGGGATTGTCTTAGGTTCTTCCTAAAAACCTAAGGGTCAGCTATTTGACCTTTTCCTTGAAATCTTCACCAACAATAAACATCCAATCAATCACTAACTTTATTCTGCCGTCTAATCATCTTCGAGACACGTCTCTTCCTCTTCACTCCCACTTACACTGGCATATTGAAAACTTTCATCATCTCTTGTCAGGATTCATTTCACAATAGACTACCAGGATGTCAGTGCGTCCATGCTAACCCCACTCTAGTTCCTCCTCAACACACTCACCAAGTGATCGTTATAGCACACAGACAATGCAAACCTGACACAGATATTTTCAGTGACCACTGTTCTTAGAGAACAAATTCTCAATTCCTTTGCATCAGATAAAAGACCTGTATCTTCCTCTTTTGTCTCAATTTCAAACAACTCCCCATTGCACATCAGTCCTCCCACCCTCCAACAGCAACAAAACAATCATGTTTCTCGAAAAACAGAGTTTTGCTGATCATTTTATTTCTCAGCAAATGCTAAGTCTTTGCTGACTTTTTGTATATCAATGCATCTAACAGGAATTATTTTGCCATTTAAGCCTCTAGGAAAAACCACAATTCTGCCTTTTAATTTTCTACTCTAATGATTATTTCTCTAGCCATCTTCCCTGACTATCCTTTAGTGTTCTCACTATAGCTCCATTCAGCAAATATCCTTTCTTATCACAATTATTTTTAATCTACTCTAGAATATAAGTCCCTTAAGATAATAACCATACATTGTCTTTCTCTGTATATCAGTATATAGCACTTGATCATAATTGATGATTCAGCCAGTGTTAGTTAAACACATAAAATAATTGACTATACAATTTATTGACAATGTTTTTGTGATCCTTTATTGTTTCTTTCCTTGAATATAAGAAACAGGCCCCATTATTATGGGCTTGATAAATGGAAAATGATTTATGTTATACTACTTATAAGTTGTATTAAATATTGGCTTGGGTCAACATCTCTAAAATGATCTTAAAGACTTAGAAAATCACTGGAGAGAAAAGTATAACTGACATTAACTGTTTGGGAATGTGCAGAGAAGAAGTAAAATTTTTAAAATTTTAAGTATATTTTTGGATATATTTAATTTGCATGCTTGTAATAGAATTAAACATTACAAATGATAAACTTCAAATTAATGTAATTTTGATAAAAAATAATATTCTTTCATGTGTCAGATTGCCTAACATATTTCATAGTTATTTTCTTAGTGGCAAGTCTTATTAAAATTTATGGAATTATTCATGATGATTTGCTTTTCTAATCCATGATATAATTTGACCTATGTAATCATTAGGCTTCCTTTGATGAATTAAAAAAAGTCAAAGTAAAGTCTTAATATGTAAATATCAATTCATTCTATTACTGCTGGATAGTAAGTCTATACATATGTAGCTTTGACTCGATTTTTTAAACTCCAAACAGTTTTAGCCAAACAAAATCACATTAGTAAAAATTAAGTCAAAGTAGTCATTATGTAATATATATATATATATTGGCATTTTGGTAGTTTATTACAGGTGAAGATAGTCTTCACCAAAAATTCCAACAATTGGGCTCTTAGGTATTTAGACAATGTTTGAAACCATATGTGATGTGATCAAAAGATGTAGTAAATATTTAAATTAAAACAAATTTATTACAGTAAAAGACACATTGCCATTAATCCCCCTCAAAATATTCCCCCTTGCTATGAACACACTTACCCCATTGTTCTTGCCACTTTTTGAAGCAGTTCTGGAAGTCCTCTTTTGTGAGTGTCTTTAGTTGCGCTATAGTGGCTGCCTTAATGTCCTGAATCATTTTGATTTTGGGGAAGAGCCAGAAGTAGCATGTGCCAAATCCAGTGAATAAGGTGGATGAAGACACACCGTAATGTTTTCATTTGACAGAAATTGCCGCATACCTGAAGTGATGTGTGACACAGAGCCTTTCTGCCATGATCACAAAATACAGTGAATGCTGCTGCCAAGTGCCTTCCAATGGAAAGACAGGGATCTTCAATACAGAAGAGGCATGTAGAACCTTAGTAACAATGTGTGACAAGTTTCAAGTTGTTTGGTGCAGTCAGTTAGGTGTGAGCTATGGTTGAGAGGTGTGTTTTAAAGTGTGCCATAAATCATCTTCCATCATGACAATGATCCATGTCACATCACTTCGGGTACACGGCAATTTCTGTCAAATAAAAACATTATGGTGTGTCCTCATCCACCTTATTCACCAGATCTGGTACCGTGTGACTTCTGGCTCTTCCCCAAAGTCAAAATGACCTTCAAAGGTAAACGTTTTGAATCAATTCAAGACATCAAGGCAGCCATGACAGCACAACTAAAGACACTCACAAAAGAGGACTTCCAGAACTGCTTCAGAAAGTAGCAAGAATAATGTGATCAGTGTATTAGAAGCAATGAGGGGGGGGGGTATTTTGAGGGGGATTAATGGCAATGTATCATTTATTATAATATTTTTAAAATGTAAACATTCACTGTGCTTGATCACACCTCATGTCTACTCAAAAAACTGCACATAAACATTTATGATAATTTTATTCCTAATCATCCAACACTGCAAGCAAGCAAGATGTCCTTCAGTAAGTGAATGCATACACAAACATACACTGGGGTTACAACATTAGGATGGCAAGGTATGTGCTATAAACCCACACAAAGCTTTGGATACTTGCATCTTAAATGCATACAGGCAGGTGAAAGAAGCATCTCTGAAAAGGTTACAAATGCCATTTGTATGAAATTCTGGAAAATAAAACCACACAGATAGGAAGAGATCAATGATTTTCAGAGTTTCAGAACAGAGGGAAATTGGATAGATAAATACCTTGAAATGTTACAGGGTCTTGAAACTACTCTTTATGATGCTATAATGGTGGATAATGACACTACACATTTGTCAATAACAACAGAAATTTATAACATATTAGTGAAATACAACACAAATAGTGAAACGTAATACATACAAATTAAAATAAGTAATCTTTTAGGAAGCCAGGCATCCCAGGATGGAATACAAAATGTGAGAAAATTATTTCACTGTGTTACAAATGTAGAACAGCCTCGCTGTAGTGTGTGTGGTGGAGAAAGGTGATGATCTAAGTAACTTTGGAGATGAGTGTCATTTGAAAAAACAAGCAAACTGTCATAAGTGCTATCATCAATTAAGTTGTTTCTTGTGGGAGCATGAATTAACAATTCCGGAACCATGTATGTATACTAGAAGTGAACAATTAAGTAAATGGATGATACATGACGGATGATGGGAGCAAGGTTTCTCATATGTGGAATATGAGGTCATAGATAAGCCAAGAGTGATCTGCATGGTGATAGATCAGAGTTTGAGACATCAGTATGCACTCATGTTTATCTTACAAATAATCCAATGGTTATATATAGTAATATGTATAGGTATATCTCTAAATACAGGTTAGCACACACACATATATTTCTTTGCTCTGTCAGCTACAGAGGCCTAGAAACAATGACACCCCTGTAGCAAAAATCACACCCAATGTTTAGATTTTGGTTTCAAATTCCAGTCTTCCCTAAAAGCAAAGAGGACACTTTGGAGAAAAGGCTGATCTTAGGACCAAGGTAGGAAATACGTAAGATGAGCCTAGACCATTTTGTAATGCCAGAACGCAAAAAAGGGCTCAAATGAAAAACCAATGATGGGCAATGTCCAAGTGACACAGAAGCCAAGTGAAAGAGCTCTCAATAACCAAAACTGGAGAAAGGAGGTGGGGGGGAATGAACAAAAATAATTAAATCAAAATTAATAAAACATTAAGATACCTATAGATAACCTTTTCCAAAAGCAAATATAAAAGTTCATGACTGAGAGTACATGAGGAAAGAAAAAGGTAATGACATTCAAATGAGGTTGAAAATTCTTCATAATATGTCTTCTTGAAACTTAAGAATATAGGCCTCTTATTTACAAATATTTCATAGAAAGTTATTTTTGCAACCCAAGACTTTTCAAATGTATTTGACAACAGATTTTTTTTTTTTTTTTTTTTTTACGTGAGATCTGGTAAATCCTCATATAAATACTGATCTTCAAAACAAAAAACAGATTAGAAAAATACTGTTATAGAGGATAAAAAATTTAGTGTAATACATATTAAGTTCATAAGAAGATTTCAGTTACCAGGAAAAAATATGTTAGGTTTATGAAAAGGTTCAATGACCACAGGCAAAACTGAAAAAATAGCTTACCAAGTAAATAGCCAAAGAGCCAAAACAAAAGATAAAATTCTTGACAGGAACCAAACTCATAGTGTACCCAGAATTGTTCTGTGTACCACTAGATGCTGGAAGACAAGAGAACAATTCTGTGTTTAGTATTAGAATAAACATATTTGACCCAAATTATTTAAGACCAGCAATCCAGGGTTCTGTGGTGCTCGCCTATGGCTTTCATTGCTAGTGCCAAGATGATGCTCAAATTCTCATTTTCTAGGCATCAGAAGACATACATTTCTTCTCACATCTTTCTGGTTATATCCATCTTTTCTCAAACTTAAATTTTCATGTTTTTTAAATGACATCTATTAAAACTTGTAGAAAAATAGTTTGGGGAAAACATTTTCAGTAAAGTTCTATTAGATGTGTATTTGTAGAAGTACAATCAACATCAGGGAATGCAATTATTTTTACTGCCCTATATATACTCCGCTTCATGAAGTTCAGTGCCAGGTAGTATTCCAGAACATATTTTCATTGTTTTTGGTGTAAAAAATTAATGTTTATCATAATAAGTTAAGTCAGTGTTGGGATAAAAAACCATGATAGATAAAATATTGTACCTTCTCAAAATACTTTTATCCTGTGTATTTATACTCAACAGGCTTGATAAAAGTAGTTAAAACAACAAGAATTGCTTGGCGAGATAAGTAAGCATTAATATAAATCACACTATATCAATTTTAGTTTCATTGATTTCTTTTGTCATTTAATACATTGACTACCGATCTATATTTTGGCAGACACTGTATGAAGTATTTAAATAAAAAGTATGAGACTGTCCCTTTCTTCAAAGAGTCTCTCAGAGGTGGCAAACATAATTAATAATAATTAAAATATAGTATGTGGAATAGCATGTTACAAGCCTGCTTAGACTTTTATGAGAGCAGAGGAAATGACTACAGTGAAATCTCATGATGAAATGTGTTCAGATATAACACAAGGACTCTTGGCTCCTGTTCTTTATAGCAAGTTCACTCAGGCATTTCTTTTGATGGCATTATAGCAGAATCTTGGAGCAGTTTCCATCTGACCAAATCAGGAAGTCTATCAGTAGATGTCACACTTTGGCCTATGTCTTACATGATAAATGGGGCTTAAAGCAAGTGGAAGGACACTTAAATATGAGCAAATCAAGAGGAGGAGGAAAGATAATTCTGTTTCCATTTAAGAATATACAGTGTTCTGTGTGTAAAATATAGTTTTGGTTATGAAAAGAACAGGAGTAAGGCTTGAATATAGACAGAACCAAACTGTGAATGGCTTTGTTAGCTGTAATGGGTTTGCTTTCCACTATAATGCTATTGAAGTGTTTTTAACAACAACAACAAAACATATTATTAAGGAGAGAGGCAGTATATAAAATGGTAAGATTGCACTAGGAAAATTCTTTCTTCTCCTATTTTAGTAGTAAGATAATGGACTAAACTGTCAATGCAAATGAGTAGGAAATCAGGGTGTTAAGGGCCCTGGAAATATAATAAAATATATTGATTAAATGTGACTAGTGTAGAGGTACAAGTGCCTTAAAATGTGGTAGTGAATGCAAGATACAAATAACTTTGTGGGACATAAACAGGTTTTGAGGGACGTTAAGATGAGTTGGAAAGCCTGTACTAAATAGTTAGGCACATGATTTGGATCTCCAGCATAAAGTGGATAGGTGAAGCCACATCACAGCAGTATCAGATATTGTCCAGGGAAGCAGTACCTTTGGAAAATAGAAAACAAACAAACAAACAAAACAAAACAAAACAAAAACAGAAACAAAAACAAAAAAACTACTTCAAGGAAATACATTGTTTTTCTACATCATTTTTATTATTTCTAAAAATAAGTTTTTATGTGTATTTTAACAAGGCTTTACTTATAATAATCAAGTTCTATTTTAACCACTATATAATTGTTCTCTTTCTTCACTACAACTACCAACAGAGAAGCTTACAGTTTGTCTGTACATCTGTTTGCTAAAAGGACCATAATGAGACATTGTGAATTTCTCCGTTACTACCTAAAGTATGCTTCCTCATGTCAACCTGCCAGTTATTTGATCCTTCAGTTAACAAAGTTAAGTGGAAGGGGGGAAATTGTATTGGATGATATATATGGCCTCATTCAAATTTAAAACCCCCCAAATTTACCAAAATATTGACTTTAGTGATATTCATGTCCACATTTGATGAAGATATGAAAGCTGATATGATATGAAATAATCACATGATTACTTTCCTTTTAACGAGTGTAAATTATATGTACTATTTTTCAAGTAGAAGTTTTATGAACAGTTTTAAATATTAAGAATACATTCTCTGGTAAGTAAAGGAAAACCCAAGTTGTTTTTGTTTGTTTGTTTGTTTGTTTTTTGTCAGCTTTATAGAGGTGTAATTGACTTGGAAAACCAAATTTAAGTATATAATGGATATAACAGTTTATTTTTCAGAAATAACAAGTAGTCTGATAGTAGATAGTATTTCTTGTGCTGCTTTTATGATTCAACAATATTAAAGCTGATGTCCATAATTATTTTAACATTTCTCACATGGTTGCAAGATGGCTAATTGCAGCTCAAGCCATCCATTCACCTTCAAGAAAGACACATGAAAAATCAGGAAGGGTGGCTTCAGTCATTTTTGTCTTTTTATGTAAGGACATTAAAAATCCTCTGAAAATATTTTCAACAGCAATATAAAACATAAAAATAGTTTATTAGGTTTAAATTTTGTGCCAGGTAAGTTTGAAAATATAACTTATATAAAGTATATACATAGGGTAAAATATGTAAATGTTCAGTATTACATCAATTACTATTGTCACTTTTATACTATTCCATCTTCAACTTATTAGAACTCAAGCATATTTTACTTATATATAGACTGTCATCTTCATCCTCTATAGTAATTCTTATTTCTCATTGTATATTTAATCTTAAATGTTAACCACATACTGTTACTTTATTTGAATGATTGCATGTTACAGTGGAAAGCACATTGGGCAAAGAATCAGAAAACCCATATGTAAATTATAGATTTTTTCACTAGCTAAATTATGAAACTTAGCAAGTTAAAAATCTCTCATCACTCATTTTCCTCATTTATAGAAATAAGATATTAGTGTCTCTGGCTATCTCAGAAAGTTGCTCTAAGAATTGAAGTTCATAATGAATGAGAAACTCTGTTGTGAGATGTAAGGTGTTAAGATATTTTTTGATAATGAGATTTTGAGAAAAGGTAAAGTATTTAATATTTTTTTATTAATTAAAACATATTAACCTTTCAGGAAGCAGAATATTCTTCCATAGTAGAAGTACATCACTTTGAGTTACAATAATGCATCCTTCCATATTATTAGTTAACATGCACATGTGGGCACTGGCAATCACGGGAATAGAAACTGATTCAGAAATAATTTGAAAATTGGTGGTAAGGATGATAGAAATAAAATTCTGAACATAGTTTAGAAACAGCATATTTGGATAACTCTGGCATAAATTGTGTTGTCTTAGATTCTAAGAAAGCCTAGGTTATAGGAATTACAGTACATTAAAAAGCTAATCAATAAATATTTAGCTTTATATGGGATGTTATCAAAAATATGGTGAATGTTTAAATAAAAAAAAAATATTACAGTAAAAAACACATTGCCATTAATCTCCCTCAAAATACTCCCCCTTGCTTCAAACACACTTATCTCATTGTTCTTGCCACTTTCTGAAGCAGTTCTGGAAGTCCTTTTTTATGAGTATCTTTACTTCATGCTCTATCATGACTACACTCTGTGCCACACATCACTTGTAGTATAAGGGCAATTTCTGTCAAATAAAACAGTACAGTGTGTCCTCATCCACCTTATTCACCGGATCTGGCACCATGCTACATCTGGCTCTTCCTCAAAGTCAAAATGACCATGAAAGGTAAATGTTTTGAACCTATTCAGGACATTGAGGCAGCCATGACAGGGCAACTAAAGACACTCACGAAAGAGGACTTCCAGAACTGCTTCAGAAAGTGGCAAGGACGATGGGTCAGAGTGTTTGAAGTGAGGGGGAGTATTTTGAGGTGGATTAATGGCAATGTGACTTTTACTGTCATATTGTCTTTTTTATTTAAACATTCACTGTATCTTTTGATCACATCTTGTACATTTTGCCTAGGATTGTAACTCTTTTGGCTTTCTCATATCAGAATCAAAATAGACTTGAATAAATGAAAACATTTTACTACTGCAAATTTTAATAAAACATTTTTTTAAGCCTTTCATAGTGAAGGATTGTATATGATTTGAAGCATATTAAAATACACTTAAAAGAGGATTTACTGAGTCTTTATTATTGGGTTATACACTCTTTAGGGTCTGAAATCAGTGAATGTTACAAAGTCCACTTATGAGAAGTTCATAATAAAATTAATGTGTACCTATGAAAGTTCACATAGAAAATCTAAGTCTGCTATTCAACTACTTTGTTAGGAATTTACTTTACCAAACCATTCAATCAATTTCAAAAGCATTCTTATGCTTTATCAATATATTTTGAACAATTTAAAAAAACTATGGATTTAAGAGCTTTCATATTAAAAAAGAAAACTAATAACATGGCTAAGTGATATATTATCTATGACTGAGCTGGTAATAAATGTTCTGTTTAAAAATAGTATTATTCTTCCCTTTTATAGCAAAACCCATCATTTAAATGCCTTATGAATATATCAAGCTGGAAATTCACCTAATATCTCATAATAAGACTAAAATAGCCACTTTTCCTACAGTAGGAAAATTGATCAATATTTCTTTGTAGTAGCACAGGATCGATAGGTAACTTGCATTAGGGCTATGATGTGTTAAAAAGTACACTGTTTCTTTTAATAGTAAAACCACAGTCAGGTGGAGGGAAGCTTATAAAGGAGAGGTACCTGCTTCTGCTGCTTAAGTATATTTCCCTGAAAGGTAAGATTACTCTCCTCTTGGCCTTTTTGCTTTGTGTTTTGGCCTTGGGATAAACCTCTAATCCCAATTAATCCCTTTGGCAACAGAAGATTTATAGAAAAACGAAAGGCAAATACTTGAAAATTGTTTATGAGATGCAGCAGTGCATATGTATCAACATTTCAAGATAGTTTTTGAAAATAGAAGCTTGGATATTCTGGCTCCTTTTTGTATAAAATGTGTATTACTTTTTTGCAGCTCTTATTACCACCACCATGACCTTCCAATACTTCAACACTTTTTTTTTCAAACACAGGTACACGCATATGTATGTATACTCTATTACTTTGGCTCTATTCTGTCTTCAGAACAGTCACACTAATCCCCATACTCAAATGGAGGGGATTAACATAGTCGTGAACACTAAGCAGCATTTCAAAAGCTGCCTTTACAGGCACTATTAACTTTATGGAAATTTCCTTTTTAACATTGGATATAGTATAGGTCCAGGTAATAAACAGCTAACATAAGCTCATGGAGTCACATCATAATCCGTTTATTTTTTACTGAAAAGGAGAAATGACATAAAGTACTGGATTTTCATACTGACTACAGACTTAGTCTTCTAAAATTTGTTTCAGAAACTTTGATTTCAGATGCATAATGAGGAGAGTGACTTGTTTCCTTGGGTCTGGGGCTGTAGCTCAAAGTACTATTGGTTAGCATAAAACGTATTTGATGTCTCATATTTTAACATTAATGCAATTACCACAAATAATATATCTAATACTATTTTATAATATTTTTAATATTAAAGTAATCTAGGTTCCCAAATTTTCAGTAAAAGTTGATACTGCTGGAAGAGTGGGCATGTATTTGTGTATTCTACACACATAATTCCAAAATGCATAAATCCACAGGACCATAGGTTTTGAAAAGCCCAGGCTTCACAAGACCCACAGAGTATAATGGAAGAATGGAAAGTACATATGAGAACCTCTTAAAAAATGTACTTTTTGCAATGTTTTAAAATGTTTTAAATATAAAGAGGGATAATAAGAGTATTAGAAAGTTATTTTTTTGGAAAGTTATACATTTTAAACTGCATGGAATACATACTTTAGTAAAGTGATGTGATGCTAATGGTTCTATTCATGATAAGTATGAAGGTATGGCAGAATATAGAAACCCAGTAAAGGAGTACATTATAATAAAGAGTTAGCTGTTATAATAGCTATATTATGTATAACCATATCCAATGTTATAATAGCTATATATAAAATGAGTTACCGATTATGCTAGAGGGTCCTGATAGAATCTTGCTTCGACTACAATGGAAATCAAGTTTTTTGTTGGTTTTAATGAGTATATTTTGCCCCTGTCACTGCAGGAACCACATGCATATGGCTTCAAGGAGCCACTTTTGTCAAATGGAAATGCACGGGTGTTAAAACCCTGTGAGCAATCATTGACTAATGGGGGATGAGAATCAATAGCAAATACTCTCTTCTTTGTATCATATCAGGCAGACAATTCTGAGATGCATTTACTATGGTTCTCAGAGAGTCCTAAGGAGTGTTGAGTCCCAGTTGCTTCTAGGGTTAACTAGATTAAAAGTACAAATTAAGATTTACTTTTGCTTCAGCCATTTTACTTCCCCTAGTTCCATCAATAATTTTTGTTGGGATTATTTCCTAAAATAAATTGTTCTAAAGAAAGCCCGTGACTTAGATTCTGTGATTAGAAAAGCATAAGGTAAGAAAACGTATTAAGGCCAATGCTTGATACATGAAGAGTTCAACTGAGAATGAATGGAAAAGTATGTTTTAGCCAAGGACCAAACAAACAGAGATGCTATACACCAAATCATAAAATAGAAATAGCTTACAGTTATAAGTTGGAATTCTCATAAAATAATTTCTTATAAGTACAGCAAAATAAATTGTCAAAAAATAATCAATCATGTTTTGCTGAATGAATTAAAGACATAATTGGAACAGCTTTAAAGAGAAAATTTCTAGCTGAATATAAAGAGCTGCAAGATATTAGACTTTCCTCATAGGGTAATTAGGTAGGTGGTAAACTCTACCAAGTAATAATTCAAAGCCAAACAAAAAAGTGAATTAAGAAACTTAAGATGAAAAATAACAAACAAGTAAACAACATAAAATCAAGAGCTTTTTGTATAAAACTGTGTGTACTATGAATTAGAAATTACCACGTTTTCTGTTTCTGACAATAAGAAAAATGATATGTATTTCTACTCTCATTCACCCTCAAAAATAGAAAAAATATATGAATATTTGATCAAGATATTTATATTATTTTTCCTGGCATGATAATTTTATCTTCAAAATATTCTTCCTGCTGGCAATATATTATTTTTATCCTTTCATGACAGGTGTCTCATTTTTTTCATAATTATAAAAACATATATAGACACACCACATATATATGTATATATATATATAGATATATATATACACACACACTACATATATATTTAATATATACACATACATACACACATTATATATACACATGCATATGTATGTGTAATATGTGTACATATTGCATACATATATATACCAGTAATGCTTAAATCATTTTCTTGTAATTTGTTTAAAAACTTTTTATATTCTCTAAGACAAAGAATACCTAGATGTATGTGTTGTCATTTTAAAGTAGAATTCAGTAATTGTAAGCACAAATTGGCTGCATATTTTAACATGTGTGAACCTATGAGATAATTTAAACATGGAATAATGTGTATTAAATATTGAATAATCCTAGTTAACTATGCTACAATGACTGTGAAGGGATTTGACACATTCTTTAATAACCATGATGATATAGATTTCCTTTTCTCAACATAATGTTTGGAGAACAGCAGTAGGTGCGATGTTATAACTTTTCAGTAGACTCTTTTGTAGACATATAATAGGTGGGACAAAATATCTAAATGATACATGCAAAATTATATGTATAAGAACGATTTGAAAAATAAATACTTTAAGGACTAAGATGCAGTTAACATATATAACAAAATTTCACATTTCAATGATAACCTCCTCATTTAGATGCCATTAACTCTTCAATGAAGAATTTTACTATGCTAAGACCTTGCTCAGAGAAAATTGAAAAAGAAAAAAAAAATCACAGGAATACTCTCATCTTCCTACAAACACATTACCAAACTGTGCTAGTCCATATCCTATTCTTTGTCCTATATATAGCTCTCTTAAGACTACACATGCACTTCAGTTAGTGCACAAGGAACTCTCCACTATTCCCACTCCTATCCTACTTACCCCCTAACTCAACACCAATTTGAATTCCAATCTGATAATCAACCAAAATGCTATCCTTCAATTTGCTAATGACCTTCTTGGTGCTAAATGGGAAAGGCTTATTTAACACCTATTTGTCTTCTTAGCAGCTTTTGCAAATTCCATGATACAAAAATGCATTTTTATCTTAGATGTAAAAATACCCAAATTACTTCAGATTCCTCCTAATTGTGGGCAGGACTCCTTGACTCTCCAAAAGCCGACTTACATATGTGTTTGCATGGTATTTCTCTTTCCTTCCTTTTGCTTTCAAAATAACTGTCATGATATTTAATTATATATATATATATATTTTCACTATATATTTACCATATATATTATATACATGTACATAATATATATACTATATATAGTATATATATATATATATATGAAGATGAGCATATTCCTGTGATTTTTTTTTTTTAATTTTCTCTGAGCAAGATCTTAGCATAGTAAAATTCTGCATTGAAGAGTTAATGTCATCTAAATGAAGAGCCTATCATTGAAATGTGAAATTTTGTTATATATGTTAACTGCATATTAGTCCTTGAACTATTTATTTTCAAATTGTTCTTATATATATAATATATATTATATATGTACTAAGTTCATTTTTATTGAATATATATAAAATTGATATATTGATTTAAATATTTCCTTTCATTTTAAATTATCCCAGTTTTAGTGTTTTTTAAAATCCTGGCTATTTTACACTTTTAATAGATTATTTTGATTGATCTATATACTCTCTATTAGGGTTTGCATATATTCATGCATTATTCTTTAAATTATTACTACAGTATTTAAACATTTTGAATCTAACATATATTGTTACTTTTACAACTTTTCAGAAAATACAAGACCTTTAGAATACTTTAAATGCACATAACTTGTTAAATCTTGTAAGTGACATATATTTTTACTCTCAGTTTTTTAAAAAATCCTTAAGACATAATTTTTTAGCCCAATCAATACTCATTTCATGTCTACATATTTTCGCTTTATGAATTTCTTAGTTTAAATCTGGATCAAACTGTGAATAATATATTTCCTTAGAGTTTGTTAGTCACATTATACTTTTATTGAAGGATATTTTCACTAGACATAGAATTCTTATTTTATTTTAACATATTTAAATTACCATTCCATTTTTTTTCTGGCATCTAGTTTTTCATATAGAGAAGAATTCTATCAGTGTAATTTCTGGTATTGTGAAGATAATAACAGTTGACCCTTAAACAACATGATTTTGAACTGTGTGAGTCAAATTTATACAGAAATTTCTTTCAATAAATATACTGAAAAATGTTTGTAAATTTTCAACAATTTGAAAAAACTTGCAAAAGAGCTGAGTAACCCAGAAATATAAAAAAATAAGATAAAATTAGGGATGGCATGAATAGATGAAATATATGTAGATACTAGTATATTTTATCATTTACGACCATAAAACATACACAAGTATGGTCAATCGACTGTTTATGCTATTGGTAAGGCTTCCAGTAAACAGTGATAAATTCATAGTTAAGATTTTGGGAAGTCAAAAGTTATATGTGGGTTTTCAACTTCATAGGTGTTGGCACCTCAACCACCACAGTGTTTAAGAGTCAACTGTGCATGTGATTTTGTCTTCTGGATATTTTTGAAATTTTCTATTTGAATTGATTTTCAAATATTTTAATATGATATGCCTAGAAAGTATTTCCTTTGATTTATCCTGCTTGGGTCTTTTAATGTTTCTTGGACTACGTAACTTGATGACTTTTTTCAGTTAACTCTTATTTATTTCAAAATTATTTTCTGCCATTTTGTTTATTTTCCTTAAACTCGACTATATATATATATATATATATATATATATATATACACATATATACATATATATATATACATATATACACTATACATATATACACTATATATCAATATATATAAAATATATATTCAATATATATGTATATATATATTTTTATATATATGTATATATATTTTTTAACTTTTCATAGTGTTGTGAACTGAACTGTGTCCCTCCCCAAATTTATAGGTTGAAACCTTAACCTCAGTTGATTATATTTAGAGACAGGGCTTTTAAAAACATAACTACAGTTTAATGAAGTCAAAAGGGTGGGGACCTGATCTAGGATTAGTGTCCTTATAAAAAGAGGAAGAGACACCAGGGATGTGCTCACACAGAGGAAAGACCATGAGATGACACAACAAGAAATGGCCGGCCACCTGCAAGCCAAGGAGAGGAGCCTCAGGAGAAACCAAAGCTGCCAACATCTTGATCTTGACCTTCCAGGCTCCAGAATTGTGACAAATAAATATCTACTATTTAAGCCACCCCATCTGTGGTGTTTTATTGCAGTAGCTCTAGCAGACTAACACACACTACATATATTTCTCTGTATTGTTTTTACATATTGCATCATTTTGTCCCTTTGTGTTCCATTTCATTCTTTTACATGACATGTTTTTTAGTTGTGGTAAATCTACTGTTAAAATCATCCATTCAATTCTTGTATCTTTTGTTTGGCTTGAATTGTTCTTTCTAAGACTTATTTTTTTTACAGCAGTTTTAGATTTACAACGTGTTGAGAGGAAAGCACAAAGATTTCCCATTTACCCCCTGCTCCCACACCTGCCTATCCTCCCCCTTATCAAAATCACCTCACCAAACAAGATATATGGATGAAAAAGAAGCATATGAAAAGATACTCCACTTCATGTGTCATCCGGGAAATGCAAATTAAAACAATCTTTTTTTTTCATGTTTCACAACTTTAACAGAATTTTCTAACTCTCCTGTACAAATTGGAAATGTTGTAATGAGTTACAAATGTATCATAAGTAAGGCTGAACACTCTCTAGGCCTGATCACAGTGTGGACACAGTGTCCCCCAATGCCAGAGACCAAGCCCACTGAGAAACCCCACATTCCATCCAAGAACAGATGGCTCCAAACCTAGGGCTTTCAAGACAAAAATGTGGGGCCGAGAAATGGGAGCTAATGAGAACACAAGACTCAACATGTACACACTAAATGCAAAAGCTGTACTTACCAGTCCAGCCCTTCACCACAGAAAACTCATTTTCTGCCTGCTGGATCTTTCTGAGAGGGAAGTGTTGAAGTCTCCATCTATGATATTGAATTAACCTATTTTTCCTTGCAGTTCTATTAATTTTTCCTTCATGTAGTTTGATGCTCTGTTGTTAGATACTTACGCGTTAAAAATTGTTATGTCTTCTTGGAGAACTGATCCCTTTACCACTTCGTAGTATGTTTGTTTATCCCTGGTAATTCTGCTCTGTCTGCAACTAAGTTACTCCTTTTTCTTTTGATCAGTGTTAGTGTGCTATATATTTTCTCCATCCATTTACTTTTTTTCCTTTCTTTTATGTTTTTATTAGTTTTATGTGAACAAAACAAAGTAATAGTTAGATGTTTATCATATATATCCCTCACACTGTGTCAACCCCCCTCCCCCCATCCACTATCCCAATGACATCACACACAGCCAATACATTTCCCCTGTCTCTATTCCTAATGCTGTATTCTGCTTCTTGTAAATACATATATATATATATATATATATATATATATATATATATGTATATGTATGTATATATGAATATATATGTATGTATATATAAACTTGTCGTTGACATTCATTATTGTTCAGCTTCAGCTTCAGGTGTACAGTGCAGTGATCAGGCATCTACATCTTCTCTGAGGTGGTCTCCCTAACGACACAAGTGTCCATCAGACACCCTACAAAATCTTTACAACATTATAGATTACATTCCCCAAATTAACTTTCATAAACCCCATGGCAATTTTGTGGTTACTGACTGCTTTCTAAACCCCTTATCTTCCCCCTAATTCCCATCCCCCTCCATCCATTTACTTTTGATATATACATGGCTAGAGTGTGCTGCAACTTGGTATTTCCCTTATGCCCCTGAGGGCTGGTCTTGTTAAGAACAGAGCATTCTGATGTATTTCAGAATGGTTCCTTTTCCCCTCCCTCATCTGGAAGCCCGAGGGGATTTTTCTCCAATAATTAATGGTGGGAACCTGGTAGAACTTCTGGAGTAAATCTCACAATATTGAGTCTCTCTATCCTCCATGTAACCAGGTACCCCTGGAGTCTGAACTCTCAATGTTGTCCAAACTGAGGTTCCTGCAAATTCATCAATTATAGTTCAGGTTTCCCTAGATAGGCACTAGTTCCCATGGCAGTTTCTGCTGGTGAGTTTTTGTTCCTGTAAGTTATGACTTCCTGCATTGGCTTATGTCTCCAATCTTGGGGACATCAATTTGCCCCATCTCTTCCTCTCTTTTATGGATCTAAGGAGAGTAGCTGATTTTTCAGTCTGCTCAGCTTTTTACTTATTGTTAGATTGAGGGTGACTACCAGCTCCATTCACGTGGAATTGGGAACCTGTTTTTGACACTTGTATAGGGAAGAAAGAAAAGCTATATAACTCTGAATAAGTGATATGAAAACAATCACTATTAAGGGAGAAAGTCATTTGAACATTTTTCAGGAAATATTCATACAGTAATTAAAGGAGAAAGGTAATTGTTGCATGTAGTTGTAGTAAATCAATCAATCAATCAATGAATAAATTGATCAGTAAGTATCTCCTATACTCTGCAGGGAACTAAATGTGTAAAATTTCTGGAAGACAATAAGAAGCAGAGATGTTTCATATAAATTGAAAAAAATTGTGTTCTGCCCAAATTAGACATTTACATTCAATTAAATACAAAAAATACTGGGCTGTCTGAAAGATTCAAACACCTTTTCCCTATCCCCTAAAAAGAAAGAAAAAACAAAGAAAAGAAAAACAAAACCCAGAACATAATGTATCTTCATGCCAACCTAGACCATGGGGGCATTAGATTTTACAATGCCTTATGTAAGATTTTCATTAATTATTGTAAATAATATGGAATTATTTTAAATTCCATCATTTTCTTATTCCTATGAACATGTGTTTAGGGGGAGGGGTGATATATGCTCCAAAGATCTTTTTAAATCACCACTTACTTTTGTAAGAAAATGGACATTTTCTCAATCAGATTCTGCAAAGAAAATTCTAAACACGATTCCACGCCTGACCTCCAATCAGATTTTGACCCATACTAGTTAATAATTCTGGGGATAAAACTGCTTGTTAATTATGTCACTAGACTCCAGTCAGAAGAATATTTTTATCATCATTAATTTTATTTTCTAAGAAATGTTCATTTAGTATTTTCTCTTTTCCGAATCCTATAACTGAAAGTGGATATCCAAGAGTGAACAAGATGTAAATGTACTTAACCTCATGAAATTTAAAGTCCGTAAAAGATAACACGTAAGAGACAAATAATTACACATATAAGTAATTATTTCCAAATATAATAGTACTTGAAATTCTGATAAGTGTTACAAAGAGTGGTAAGTGAACATTCCACTGTTCCAATTATTTCTGCTATTGCATGCTTAGCTCAAATCATGTAGTCTCAAATCCTTAAGGGGTTTACTTAGACCTGCATCATTTGTCCCTTTCTACTTTGCAGCTCTCATTTTTACCACTGCCTCTCTTTATATGTTTTAATCATAATATATTCTTGTTGGCAAGCAGGCTGAGATTGCATCCCCACTCCCACAACCCCCACATATTCACAGACATACAGACACATAAACACTGACTCACATGGAGATTTTTGTAGCTGAAATAAATTGACCCTTTAGGACTCTGCTTCAATGTCACTTTCTTCTTGTTGTCTTTCCTTGGCTCCCAGAGTAGGTTAACTACTCCAATTTAAACCCCTGTGCAACTTCGCACTTTTTCGCAACAATTACAAGAATAGTAAATAATTGAACATTTATGTAATTATGTTTCAAGGTGTATTTGAAAACACACTGCATGCTTTGTGGTTTAATGAACAATAATCCTAGCATCCCGTGTGGTCCTGGCAATGACTAGAGTTATAAATGAATGAAATAATATATGGTAATTCTGCCTAAGAAGGATGTTCATGAATCACTGTGCCCAACAGAAATCCACTAATGATATATAGACATGGTCATCTACTTAGTACTAGGAATTGAAAATAAAAAGATGTTTTGAAATAGGCAGAGCCCATGAAGCAATAAGTAACAAAAGTGTTAGAGAGCAGGAGCAGACAGAAGTTTGAGCAAGCATAAATTCAGAACATATTCAAAGGAGCAATAGTCTTGTTTCTTGATCTGAGTTCTATTTCCATAGGTGTGTTGATTTTGTGAGGTTTCATAGAGCTGCATGCTTGTAAAGTGTGAACTTTTCTATATATGTATATTTAATTAGAATGTGTTCATATTTGTGGATATGCAAAAAAAATTCAGAACTGATATTTTGACAGGATCAGTAGAGAAAGACATATTTGAGAATTTTGTTTTGTCATAATGGAGTAGGAAGAATGAACTACTGATAAGGAAGGAGCATAGCTTGGTGGTTATTGATTCCTGGATCCTAAAACATCTCTTGATCCTCAGCTATGTCTTATTCTGGGAATCTAGCCCTATAGCTCTGCTGGACTTCTGTGAGATTTATGGTTTCAGTATGTGCATGAATGATACGATCTCCCAACTATATAAAATAATTTGTTCTGGAATATACGCACATAAAAATAAATAGTAACCTTATATTAAATGATACTTATAATTTGGAGATGTGAACATCTATCTTCCTGTCATAAACATTGTCTATCAAACACTGATAACATTTATCACCATTCATTTTCCCTAATTACACAAAGGTCATCAGTAATACATGGGGAAATCTGACCAGGTGATAGCTCTTCTTTCTAATTCAAGTTATTATTTGCAGAAAATTTTAAAATCACTTTGTTAAAAAAGGTTAGGGTCTTCTTTTCTTGGACAGATAAATTATCAAATTCCCTTTAGTTGACTTCCATATTACACTTTTTTACGGAATTTTAAACTTGGTACTGAAAGTCTTTTTGTATTTTGATGAGCAATTAATGAAATTCAATATAAAGTGAAATATAATTCTTAAGTGAGCTTAATTTAGGCAACTGCATTTATAACAGAGTTTTAAAATGTATTTACCTAAAACTGTAGCAAATATCTTTATAACCTACAAGTTGAACAACAAAAAGCTCTGCCTAAAACTTTCCTTGAACATATAAATCTTTAAATATAAGTTTACTTTACTCACTATTATGTTCCTTTAGTTCATGTCTTTATATGCTTCAGGAATGATAAAAATATGAATAAAAAACATTTACTGGATGTCTTTTGATGAATGTGTTGATTAGAAACTGTAAAGTCTAAAAAACAAATTCATAGATACATACAGCAGAATTGTGGTTACCAGAGGAGAAAAAGGGGATAGTAGGGCTAAGATGGTAAATGGGATCAAATACGTGGTGCTGGAAGGAGCCTAGACTTTGGGTGGTGAGCACACAATAGAGTATACAGATGTCATATTACATGGTTGTACACCTGAAATGTATACGAGGTCGGACAAATTAAGTTGTGAACTCATTGTAGAAAAGGTGCTATATACCTCATTGCTGAATATCACTATGGTCACCTTCAAAGTACTCCCCTTGGGAAGCTATACACTGATGCCAGTGCCTAGTCCATCTTTCAAAGCAATTTTGGAACTCTTTTTTCTGGACTGGCCATCAGAGTTATCATCATATTACCCTCGATGTCCTGAAAGTCATCAAAATGTCTTCCTTTCAATGTTTCCTTTATTTTTAGGTAAAGAAAGAGGTCATTGGAGGTCAGACCAGGTGAGTAGGGAGGGTGTTCCCATACAGTTATTTATTGACTGGCTAAAAACTCCCTCACAGAGCTATAGCCATGTGAGCTGGTGTATTGTTGTGATGCAACAGCCATGAATTGTTGGCGAAAAGTTCAGGTCGTTTTCGTCCAACATTTTCATGCAGCCTTTTCAGCACTTCCAGTTAACTTGGTTAACTGTTTTCCCAGTTGATACAAATTCATAATAAATAACCCCTGTGATATCAAAAAAGGTTAGCAACATTGTTTCAACAAGTTCACAAACTTAATTTTCCAATCTTGTATAATGCCATTAACCGGTGTTACCCCAACAAATATATATATTTTTTAACTCTGTAGGAATAATAAGACAAAAGTTAAATTTAAATTGGACATGGTAGGCAGCCTCTGTCCTGAAGTTTAGTATTAATAAAATGACACAACCTATATTTACAGGTCTTTTAAATATGTTTTATCTTATTGGTCAACTGTTATGTGGAGGCTATTTCCTTGGATCACTTCCTGATGAGATAGGGAAAAGGCAAAGATTGATTTTCAATCATGTCGTAAATTTATACCACAAATATCTAGATCAAAATACTTCTCTTTTCTTATTAGCTTTTCAAAGGTGCCTTGCATCTCATACCTGCTTGGTTTAATATCTTTTGTTATAGATTTACTTGTCATGAAAGTTCTAAAGATTGATGATCATACCAAAATATAAACAATTTAACTTTTTTCTTCTTGTTTCATTCGATTTAACAATATTTTTCAAAGATGAATATAAAAGATATTTTAAGCAAGTTAGGGTAAAACAGAATGGAAAGCTTTAAGAATAAAACATAGAGTGCCAGACTTTTCATAAATAATACACAGGCAGGGGCTTATCACATATTTTCTGGGACTTGCATGAACACCTATCCACCAAAGAAAGCTATTTTCTTAGTACTATTAAAATAGTAAGGCTAGACTAGAGGACATAAAGGGGCTTCCCAAAATAGTTCCTTCACTTTCTGAAAGCAGTTTATCCAATGGGAATTTCCTTATATTACTAATAATCTTATTGCATTTTACAATCTCCCCTTGGTAAAGTTAAAACATTCCAGAAGCAAAGCAGTCAAAGAGTAAGTTTCTGTTGAAACAAAAAAGGAAAACATTTCCAAAATTAAATTAGTTACATTCTGTCATTGAAACACAATTCTGCACTTGCAGAGGCTAGAAATAGTCAAAGACTGATAGATCCTAGAAAAAGGACACAATTCATGTTGGATTATTACCCTGAACTAGACACAGGTAACTAGCTCTGATTCTAAGGGAGCTGTGATTCATTACATGGTTTGGTAGTAAAACTATGTAATTCAAGGAAGGTGTTATGAACATGACTCCCATTTCGATACAGAAAGTGACTCTATTCCCCCCATACAATTTTAGCAAATTGTCTAAAACTATTGGGTAGACAGGAAGATGTGCTGTCTATATCTCCTTTAAATGAAGCTATAAGCTATAAGCTATAAGGGACTCAGCTATAAGCAGTACAGTCATGTCCTTCCCTGGGAAGCCCACACCTATGATGGAGCAAGATAAGAGTACTAAGGCCTGACCATTACAGACTGATAGCACAGAACACGTATGGAAAATGTTGACTATAAAGCCTTCTGTTGGATTCATCAAGTCTCTGTGTGACAAGTGCTGCTGTCTAAATTATTCCACACCCAATACTGCTTCCTCCCTCTTCTTTTCACAGGTGTTAATTCTAATGAAAATGTTTTACCCCCAACTACATGTCAGTGTCTGATTCCATAAAACTCAATACATGGCCTAGGCTGACTGCCAAAAAAGAAAAGAAACTCATTCTGGTATTCACTAGTGTCAAAATCAGGAGTTTATCTTAAAAATTACAATGTATTCATAGTACTATAAAACTGTAACAAAATTATAAAATATTAAAGCATGAAAATCATATTTTGATATATTAGCAATAGAAATCCAAAAATAAAATTAAGGTAATTCCATTTAGAATAATACCAAAAAGAATAACGTCTTTTGAAATAAATTTAAAAGCAGAAGTCTTGTATATTAAAACTTGTACAACATTGCTGAAAACAATGAATGAACATCTGAGTGAATATTATGATATTCCCTCTGTAGTTGAAGATTTAATATTAAGATGGAAGTTCTCAACAAACTGCTCTCCTCTCCAGATTTAAGGAAACCTCTATTAAATTTCCAGAAGACTTTTCCTGGGGAAATTGACAAGCTCTTGCTAAAATTTATGTGTAAATGCAAAGGACCCAGAAAAGCCAAAATAATCTTTAAAAAGAAAAATTTAGAAGACTTATACTTCCTAATTTCAAAATTCATTACAATGCTACAGTAATCAGTTAAGTGTGCTACTGGCCAAGGATCTACACATAATTCAAAAGAACTGAATTAAGAATTTAGAAGTAAAGCTTTACATTTATAGACAATTGACTTTTGACAAAGATGCCATGGTAAGTCAATGGAAAAAAATGATAGTCTTTACAACAATCGTGCACATACAAAAAGATGAAAATAAAACCCTTACACCATACAAACCAATCATCTTCATCAGTGGTTATAAAAAAAGTGTATGTTTATGCAATTGAGTACCAATGAACAATAAACAGTAACTACTGATACATAGTGAGACATAGTTGAACCTCAAAAACCTTATGCTAAGTGGAAAAATCTAGATTCCATATGTATGATCTCCCTACCAAAGGTAAATGCACGGAGACAGAAAATAGATTAGTAGTGCCTGGGTGTGTAGGTAGGGACATAGAAGGATTGCAAATGAGCAGGAAGAATCTCTAGGATAATGGAAATCTAAAATTGGAATGTAGTGATGATCGTAAAATTCCATCAATTAGAAAAAAAGATTGAAGTGTATAATTAAAACAAGTGAAATTTATGGCATATAAATTGTACCTCAATAAAGCTGTCCATACTGTTTTGTACAGTATCATCTCAATTGTGACACATATACACATGCACAAACATATATGCACACTGTTATGCACGCACACACACCACACACATACAATAAAGTAGTGATTTATGAAACACAGCTTAGATCTAGTTAATGTTTTAATTATAATCATGGAATCATATTTTTTTGTAAACTAACTCTATTTTTATAAACTATTAATATGATTCAAAAGTGATAATAAAGATAAAATATCATTTAACTGAATCCATTCATTTTAAATATCACTCATATTTCCTGACCCTTCTATACATTCTTTTTATGGATGACTTTTTCATCCACAAGCCTTGCTGTTTAGTATTCACCTAAAGGGTTTAGGAGGAGAAAGGGAAAGAAAAGTGGAACATATTCACCTATGAGAGGGATAGTTGCCCGCATATTATGGTTGATATATATATATAACAGGGTCTTTACATCAGGAGACAAAGGCTGAGGGGAAAATAAAATGTCATCCTTTCTACGTTAAATCAAGCAAAATATTCTTTAATGAGATTACAGAGTAGACTTCTCACAAACACCTTTTCTTTTTCTAATTCAACACAGGTCATCCTTCTTTCAATTAGTGAAATCCCCAGCCCCAGTTAATATGTTGACAATTTCAGTTCTCAAAGATATTGTAAGTTGCATGTCTAACCATGACTCCTCGCCACCTTTTTAGGTGTTTTCATGGAAAGTGCTAGAATTAGAATAAAGATAGTTTAAAAAATTTTAAGTGAGTTAGCCTAATAAAATCCTGTTTATATTCTTGTGTGTTTTTTTTTAATTAAAGTTTATTGGGGTGACAATGGTTGGTAAAGTTACATAGGTTTCAAGTGTACAATTCTGTAATACATCATCTATATATCACATTGTGTGTTCACCACCCAGAGTCAGTTCTCCTTTTATCACCATGTATTTGATGCCATTTACCCTCCTCTACCACTCCCCTCCCCTCTTACCCTCTGGTAACCACTAAATTATTGTCTGAGTCTATGAGTTTTTGTTTCTTTGTTTGTTTGTCTTGTTCCTTTGTTGCTTTCAGTTTTATATTCCACATATCAGTGAAATCATATGGTTCTTGACTTTTTCTGTCTGACTTATTTCTCTTAGCATACTAATCTCAGGATCTATCCATGTTGTTGCAAATGGCACTATTTCATCTTTTCTTATGGTAGAGTAGTATTCCATTGTGTATATATTATGTTTTCAGTATTTGCTGGAAGGCATTTGTATTAGTATAAATTAGTAAGAAAAAATAAATCAATAATAATTTCTACCAGCAAATTGGCTGTCCTCCTACGTTCTGTATTTCAGTTGACAATAATATTCAAATCTGAAATCTGTGATTGGTATTTCTTACTATGTCTTATGAATTCAAATTCTTATGAATTTTGAATCTCTTCATTTGTATTGCCAATAGTGTCCTCAAATAGTCACCTGAAATAGTCACCATTTAGACTTCTGCTTATCTTTGTATCCTTTTCAAATTATCTTATACATTTTCTATTCAAGCCCTGCCTTTTAACAACCTTATCACCAATCACCAATCCCTTTCATCTCCTACCAATGTATGTTTTTTTCTGGTCCCTCTAACAAATTACCTGTGCACTACACCACCCTCCTCCACTTGAACCACTTGTACTAGCTCTGTGCTACCCAACTTCCATACTTCTCATTTACATTTGCTTTTTTTACCGCATTTGTCTGTGCCTGTGGAATGGTTTACCAGTTTATCTGGAAAATTCCAGTCATCACCCAAAGCCCAATATGAACAGTATTTTTATTATTGATGAAATTTTCCACTTCCACAAAGGAGAATTAATTACTCTTCTTTGTTTCCCAAATACCATTTCTCATATTATTATCATAAAACTATTATAATTTTACAGTTAAATTTCAGGTCTTTCTCATTTTCTAAGTTCATTACAAGCAAGGTTTATTTTCTAATTCTGCATATTTTAATCATTAGTGCCAGTATAGAGTCTTTCTTGAACTAATAAATGAATATTTATTAAAAATAACTGAATGTAAAGTTTTCTGTAATCAGAAATTTAAAAATTGTTATTCCCTTTTAAATGTCACCTGAATAATATGATAAAGGATAACTAGTTCATTTTTTAATATTGTTTTATATTTTTACTATCACAAAATAATTGTAAATAGAGTAGGTTCTATAAATAAACTTGTTTTATTGATTAATTCATTGAAGTTTATTATTATTTTTATTATTATTAATTTTTTTGAGGAATGAAGACTTTTTTTCTGTGTTTTTTTTTTTTTTCTTCTTTTTTTTGGTCATTAGCTAATAATGAAACATTTTCAGTACACAGGACAGGGATATATTAAAATCATAAATAAGTCAGCTCTTCATGGCTTGGATTACAAATATTTTTACTAGAATATCTGCTAATCAGCATTAGAAACATTCCTTCAGCTTATCCATGTCATTAAATCAGTCCAAGATAACCAGAGAGGAGCCACTCTGTGCAGCTCACATGCTGAATTCAGTAGGGTCAGATGTATTATGTGGAAAAAAATAAATAAATAAATGCATGAAAGAGAAATAGGTTTGAAAACACCAGGTAAGCCTACTCTATTCAGTTTTGCTAGATTTGGGGATTCAAAACTCTAAAATAACCAGTGAGAAAATACAAAGTTACATTCCCTAGGTCAAATAAAAGGTAGAATGCCTCAGCCTGACAGTGTCTTGTACTTGACAGACAGCCAGGAAATATCAGGTGAAGGAATGAAGGATGATTAAAGCATCTTTAGCATTTAAAATAGCTACTAGATACAAGAGTAATCTCAAAATTATCTTCTAGAGATGTCAGAATTCCTGGGATTATAACTGCAAGTTTGCAATGACAGGAGGTAAAATTCCCAGGCTGCTGACAAATCAATTAAAGGAAGTTCCCTCATCTCTAGTTATCTTAAAGCTATTTTTAATTTTACTATTTCAGCTCATAAGATTTAGCAGCGGCATTATACATTGCCTTGGGGCATTCTAACTGAACCCTGACTCCAATCATTTTTAATGATATCTAAATTCTGTGTGAACACACTGTGTTAATATTTTGGAGTACTTATATCTCTACTGAGAAATGAAGATAAAGTCATCTCTCCTGCCTATCTCACGAAATTACTATGAGAATCATATGATATATTGTATTTGCAAACTCATGGTTAGCCAAAATTTATTATTTTAGACATTATTAAAAACAGCTGTAATAAGAGTCATGTTTACATGTAATATATTGGCAAAACATACAAAAATTTAAACGAATTATTAAATGATAATGTTGTATTTGGACTATCTAACATTTCACAACGCATATGCTATATATATATCTATATTTTAAATTAAAATTAATTAGTCAAAAATAATTTTGGAAATAGAAAAATCTGCATTTTTTATTAAAAAGGAATAATATAATTTAGAGTATTTGCTTTAAGGTAAAGAGATACATGGCCTATATGAATGATGGAGTTTTAAAATTTGTTCTCTTTAAACTTATATCTGTTTTCTTTTTTTATATTGTACTAACTTTTATAGTAATCATAATCATATTAACTATTTTGTCACAGTTGAAAGTACACGTTTATTTGTTAGCCTGTTTTTGATAATTATTGTGCAATTTCAGCAAAGCCGACTCCAGAGTGCCTTGAACTTGGGGGAAATTCTTAATTCTCAGGGATGTTTATAGATGTAGTTACAAACCCTGGCATGCCACTGTATTTCACGTGGCTAGGAACCCTATGAGACAGAGCTTCTACCCAGGTCACAAATGGGATTCAGATGGACTGAGGTTAATTATAGTGTCATCCTTTATAGAATTTTTTAAGAAAAGATACTGAAATAAAGTTACATAAATGAGGGGATATTCTAGCATTTGGAAAAACCATAACTTCAGGAACTAGCTATTACAAGAGAAGAGACAACTGAGGAGTAGGATCACTTGAGTAAAAAGATGCCAAGAATAGCAGTTGTGAATGTGTAGCATCTCTGATCATGTGTAGACTAAGTGCCCCTCCAATAGAAATTACTAAAATTAATGAAATATATACAAGATAAGTCTGAGAAGTGTAAAATTCTTTATAATTAAATGGCAATGTAACATTTGTAATATCATATTAACATGACAAAATGATATCCAAAAGAAAATAACCAGAAATATGTGTCTTCTGCAATTCAATGAATTATTTATATAAAAGTACATAAATATTTTATTTAGTAACTTAGAAAAATTATCAATGGGATATACTGAAAACACTTAACAATAAGAAAGTAAGTGGAATAAAAATTTGTTTTTCTATTGCATAGGGATATATTTATAATATTTTGCCAAAAATTATTTCCCTGTAGTGTAATCTAAAATTATTTCTAAGACTAGCTAACTATATCACTCATGTTATTTTTGTTTCTCAGTATGTTTATTAGGTTTCTATTGCTGTGTGGAACATTACCATTAACTTAGCATTTCAAATCAATCAAAATTTATTATCTCACAATTTCTGCCAATCAAGAGTCTGGGTGTGACTAGTTCCTCTTGAAAGCTACAACCAAGGTGTTGTCTAAGACTGGGCTCCATTACACAGGCTTGACAGGGAATGGATCTTTCTCTAAGCTTATACAGGCTGTTAGCAGAATTCCCCTCGTGGTGGCAGGATTGAGGTTCCAGCTTCCTTCTGGCTGTTGTCCAAGGCTTTCTGAGTTCTAACAGGTTTCCTGCAGTTCCTTCACCATGTGGTCCTCTCCACAGACCCTCTCACACCATGGTAACTTATTTCTTCAAAGCCAGCAAAGGAGAAAGTTTTTTAGCATGAATCTGCTAGTTAAATTGGGTCTTGTAACATATAATCATGGGAGCAATCTTCTATAATGTTTGCCATATTCTGGTGGTTAGAAAGAAGTCACAGTTCATGTTCACACTCAAGGAGAAGGGATTATGCAAAGGTATGAGCACCACAGCCAGGGTCACTTTGGGGTCATTTTAGGGTCCATCCATCATATTTGTGAACTATCAAGTGCTATAATTTGATACTTTTCTTATTTCACTTAGATACATTATCATGGTCAAATGGAACCGCTGATTAAATACATTTGTGTATTTCAGTTAAAGTAAAAATCCTGAAAAGAATCACCATCAGCTCCTTGAAATGTGGAAAGTTCTAGAAAAATGCAACTAAACTTCATACTATTCAAGTATGATTCATTTTCTAATAAAAGTGAAGCCAAATGTCATTCTGAAAAAAATTTAAGGCAGAATTTTTACTTCAGAAAATTATTTAATAAGATGATTGCGTGATTCTAATTAATATTTACACTTGAAGCAAATGTTCATTTTTCACTTTTTAAGGCACCCACTCATCTAGATTCCCAACTCCAGAAAAAAAATTTTTTTTTTTTTTATTTCTGTCTTTGTACTGAAAAAAAAAATAAAAAGATTTTATTTTAGGTCCAAAGGAAAATAAATACATGGGCCTTTAAAATAGTTAACTTTTTGCGTAACATCACTAATCATCAGAGAAATGCAAATTAAAACCACAATGGGCTATCACCTCACACCTGTCAGAACGGCTATTGATCGGCTATCGACAATAAAACAAAACACAAGTGTTGGAGAGGATGTAGAGAAAAAGGAACTTTGAGTACTGTTGGTGGGATTGAAAATTGATGCAACTACTATGGAAAACAGCTTGGAGATTCTTCAAAAAATTTAAAATAGAACTATCTTATGACCCAGCAAATCCACTTCTAGGTATTTATCCAAAGAAATCCAAAATATTAATTTGAAAATATATGCACTCCTATGTTCCCTGCAACGCTATTTACAATAGCCAAGATATGGGAACAGCCTAAGTGTCCATTAACAGATAACTGGCTGAAAAAGAAGTGGTACAGATATACAATGGGATATTACTCGGCCATAAAAAAGAATGGAATCTTACCATTTGCAACAACGTGGATGGACCTAGAGAGTATTGTGCTAAATGAAATAAGTCAAACAGAGAGAGACAAATACCATACGATCTCACTTATATGTGGGACCTAAAGAACAAAATAAACAAAAAGAAAACAAAACAGAAACAGACTCATAGAAACAGAGAACAACTAGATGGGAGGGAGGTGGGGGCTAGATGAAAAGGTGAAGGAATTAAGAATTACAAATTGGTAGTTACAAAATAGTCACTGGGATATAAAATATAGCATAGGAAATATAGTCAATAATATTAGATAACTATGTATAATGCCAGGTGAGTACAAGCCTTATTGGGTTGATCACTTCATAAATTATATAAATGTCTAACTACTGTGCTGTTCACCTTGAAAGTAATATAAGATACTGTTGAATGTCAGCTACAATTGCAAAAATAAACAAGTGCTTTCTTTTGAATGAATGAATGAGCCCATGGGAAAAAATAATAAAATACGTTTATTTCTAGATTCTAGAAATAAATGCCAGCAACTTCGTGAAAGTTAATAAGAGAGATTAGTGTTATTTTAATTTGTCTCACTGTATTATTTCATTAAGAAATTTAAAAGAAAATTATACTGTTTGAAACCAGTCTTATATTTTAAAAAGTTTTAAGAGTAGCTTTATATATACATTTTGTTAAAATACATGTGATTGCTAATTTTTACAATACAAAAACAGTAACTTTATATGCATTAACCTAATAATATAATAATGCACACATATATGTGTGTAGGTGTGTGTATGTGTGTTAAATCAACTACTTGATAGCTTTACAAATTATATCAAAATAGAAGGATAGATATACTTTTATTACTTTGTAAAAACAGTGTGTGTGTGTGTGTGCTTTCCTTCTGTCATTTTCTTATGGAAAGTTGGATCCAGAAGAAGATACTTGTAAAATTCTTTATTTTAACAAGAGTTAATCTACTCTCTTTTAATTTATCATAGTAATTAGAAGTCTTTTCAGGCTCTGGATATCCTAATTAGTGGCAATCACAGATGTGATGTGTTTCCAGTAGAAAAACAAAAATTAAATTGACTGACAAATATCACCCTAGTCACAAAAAACAACTCTAATCATGCCTAACTAGGAGCAAGAGAAAGGGCAGACAGGATTAAGAAAGTAAGTCTGAATTTACATCTGCTGCTATCTTCTTGAAGTGCTCATGTATAAAATACCAGCATGTATAATACAAACAAAAATGTCTCTCTCATAAGATTCTCCCTTCGCCCCTAGAAATTCCCCATGATGTGGAGGACAAGATAAAGGGAGAGGATATTAGATAACTTCCCCTTTGCTCTAGGATCTCTGAGACTAACCCAGCCTTATGGGTCTGAAATACATCTTTGGAAGCCAAGCATGATTCTGGAACATTAAACAGAATGTTGCTCAAATTAAAACCATGCCACAGACTGATTATTTAAACTCCAGGGGTTTAACTGCATAAATCACATACGATTCTTGTGAGAAAGAAAGAAATATATATGCAAGATACCTGCTGTGTTGTAGGATATAGGAACCACGGAATCGAAGTATTAGTAATATAAGGTCTGCATTTTCTAAGAAATTTTCAAATGAGCTTATTAAAAAGAAAAATTTTATTCTATAGTTGTTACTGTTCCTATTTGTAGGGAAGATGTGAAGAAAATTCACTTTCATTGGCTGATGTTAGCTTTTTTCGTGTTTGTGTCCTGCATATGGTGCTAGTCTCCCCCATGTGAGGTGGTTGGTCAGATTAAGGTTAGTTTTTGTTTACTTACATGAGAGACTGAATGTGAGGTCATGGTTATCTTTTGTCTGTTAGTTTTATTCTTTTGTTTCCCTCCATAAGAGACTGCATGTGGGGTTTTCTCACATAAAAGACTGTATGTGAGTTTCCCTCACATGAGAGACTGCATGTGAGGTATTTATCAGTTTAGGGTTAAGAAAATGTCTCCCTAGTCTCCTTCCCAGCAGGAGAGATATCGGAGGATGTTGTTTTCTGTCTGTTCTGCCCCCCAGCAGCAAATGAGGTGGAGAAGTAACTAAGTTATATCAGAATGATGTGACAGGCATGGTGCCAGACTTTGGAAGGCCTTAGGCTGATGATCCCAGGCGAGAATAGTAATTATTATTTGTCCGGATGAACTGGCCCTTTAGCTGAATAAGGAATATTTTTTTATCACAGTGATTGCCAGACCCTCCCAGAACTGGCCATTCCCTGAGAGGGAGGCAGGAACAAGGAGCTTGGCTCTAAGGTACACCTGAAAAAAAATGTAAGACAGGCTTCAGTTGGCAGTATAATTTCATTTTTGGGATTGGTGATTTTCATCAGTCTAGCATCTTGGAAACTTGTATACAACATGCAGTTTATAATACCAGGAGACATCCTGACTTCCAGCCGTGGACCTGGTGAGGTCTGGCTGGTTCCCAACCTCTCCAGTGTTGTTCCCCACGGTTAGCCTTCTTAAGAACTTGTTAGTAGTTAGGAAACTTGTTAGTAGTTAGTTAGTAGTTATGTAGCTTGCAGCTTGTAACATCAGGAGATGCCCTAACTTCTAGCAATGACAACAGCAACATTCTTGAGAACTGGTTAACATTTTAGAAACTTGTATAGAGCTTGTGGCTTGCAATATCAGGAGACACCTCAGTTTTCCAGCTGCAGACCTGGCAAGGTTTTGATTCCTGACCTTTCTACTGTTGTTTCCCAATAGTTTAGTGAGTTTTTGACATCTACTGTAATAGTTGCTATCCCATAGAGTTTATTACTGCATTTAAATATACCTTATTGGTGTTATTTGAGTATTTAGCCAAGTGATTTTTGATCAATAGTAAACATATGTTGGGATCTCTTAAACTTATATGTATGTATACTCCTTTAATATGACATTGTTATCAATGTGTATAGTTTAGTCTTAACCATCTTTACTTTCTGGCATTGGCACATTCTATTAATTGCCTTTGTCTTTTGCTATTGCTTGCTAAATAAATTGATTAGATATTGCTAAATAAATCAATTAGCCCCTCTGTAGCATGTCCCTCCCCTTTCTTTTCCCTGCTCATCATTACATTATAGGGTCCAAACATTCTGAGAATCATAGTTCCAAAATAGTAGTCAGTTGGCTCACTGCTTTAGAATTCATTCAATTGTTTGAATTATTTATTTATTTATTTATTTATTTATTTATTTATTTATTTATTTATTTATTTATTTTCTAATGCACATTCCACAGCCTCATTTCCAGTGATTCTTATATTAAAGATGAAACTCAGAAATCATTATTATTTAAAAATATTTTCCAGGTTATTCTTATTTCCAATCTACTGCTTTTGACATCTATTTTCTTACTACATTTCACATTCATACTGGAAAGCCATATGTTTCTTATCAGATACACCAGGACAAATTCTAAATGCCTCACTGTACACACTGTAGCAAATAGATAAATCCTACTTTTCATGAAAAATCATCATCTATCACTGCTTTCTTTATCCACTTGCCAAGTCTGCTGTCTTATTTCAGCCACAAAGTTAATAAGCATGCATTACATCGATTGCATGCTTTGGTGTGTGACAGAATTGACAGAATTGATAGAAATTGACAGAATTGTGCCTTGAAGAGGAAAAAGAATATGAATTTATATGAAAATATTTCAAGGATAAGTGTAACTGAATGTGAATGTGAAAAGGAGAAACCCCCCCCCCAAAAAAAAAAAAATAAATAAATAAATAAGAAAGAAAATGAGGAAACAAATTCTACTGAATTAGCCTTGATTGAAAGACACTATTATCAAAAGACATGATTCCTGACATTAGAGAAAAAAAAAAGAAAAATTTATGTTTATAATTGAAGATACTTGATATTAATTTTTAAATGTAGTAATCATCACTACTTCAGGATGTCTCTCATCTCATGTTGGTCCAGAACGAATAAGAAATATTGATATACTATTCCATGTTTCTCTAAAAATTGAGCTATTGGTATGACCTCAATTTGATCATATTGGTTATCGAATGCCACTAATTTGGCAAATAATCTCCAAGCATGACCTACTGCTTAAAAGATAATCAAAGTTAACATGTTATGGCTTTTTCTGATACACCCTTATATATTTACCTTTAATCCTTTCACTCCTTCCCTCTTTTTAAATAAATAGTACATGTTGTTGATTTCTTTCTTTAGATGGGTATCTGAATCTTGAAATGAAGTAAATGCATAGACATTCAAACTTTATTTCTAATTCTAACACAACAATTCTCATTATATTACTTCTATACCATCTTTATCTTGACTTGCACTCATATCCATTATTCAGTGATCTGTGCTAGCCACACCAGCTAGCATCTGTTCAAAGACATCAGTGCTATTTCTATGTCAAGTAGGCATTTTATCTTTGACCTATTTTTGCATAACCTATATGACATTCTTCCCTCTAAAATATTGAAAATAAAGTTAAAGAAAATGTAATCCATTTAATAAAAGAAAACTGAATTACATAAATTATTCAAAATGTAATATAAAAACATTTTACTTAATGACTAACCTATGAAAAATGTGATAAAGCCTTAAAATGGACAAGATATAGTACCTGTCCTGAAGAAAATGAAGTAAAAGAAAGAAAATGCTTTAGTAAGAGCATGAACTACTCACAAGTAACTAGAATACAAGACAGAATGCATTTTGCAAAATAGGTACAAATACAGCAATAAGAAAACAGTGAAGATAGAGAATGTAATTCTAGAAAGACAGCTTAAAAAGAGAGATAATAAGTAAATGGGTATTAAAGATTGCTTGAAAGCTCAACCTCAAAAGGAGGGTGAACATTTTTCAGGTAAGAGCTGCTAGAGATGATATGGTGAGTCAGATGAGGTCAGACTGGCAGCACTTATACTGACTCTTCGTTAAGATGTTTGAATAGAGAAGAAGCAGAGTCAGAACTTTGTCTTCAACATGGATCATTACTTTGGCAGTAATATTTTCAAATCGTTGCATAGATGGAAGATTAAGGAGCAGAGAGAAATTCCTTTTTAAAGTTACTGTTAGAGTTCAGGTAAGAAATAATAAGCACTTGGATTTGTATACTGGAAGTAGCAAGCATGGAAGAAGAAAAAAATTGTAAATATTAAGAAGATTCAGTGATATTCAATATACAGAGAGCAAAGTAAGACAAAGTATTAAGATGTCTTCATGTGATTTCACTGATAAGTGGTATATAAACCAAAAACAACAAAAGAACAACACAAACAAATGAGAAACAGAAACTTATAGACACAGATAATAGTTTAGTGGTTGCCAGAGGGTAAGGGGGTTGGGGGGTGGAGGGTGGGAGATGAGGGTAAGGGAGATCGAATATATGGTGATGGAAGGAGAACTGACTCTGGGTGATGAACACACAATGGGATTTATAGATGATGTAATACAGAATTGTACACCTGAAATCTATATAATTTTACTAACAATTGTCACCCCAATAAATTTAATAAAATAAAATTTAAAAAAAAAGATGTCTTCAAGCTGTCTAGGCCCAAATACCTGGGCTTACTCAATGGCTGGGTTCATACCTGAGACATTAATGGATAAATAGATTGGCATAACTTGAGTTGTACTTGAAGGAAGAGATGATGATTTTGATTTTAGATGTGTTGAGTCACATAAACCATCTAAGACATCTTTATCAGTATATTTAATAGGCACTGAAACATAATGGTAGGAAAATGGGAAAAGGAATACGGGAGTGTACTACAAAGTACATTGATGAATAATTAAATAGTGGTAATAATGGAGAATAATTGAGAAATCAATTCTGAAGTTCATAACTGAATCAAGGTAAAGACAGAATGACAATAAAATATTAATCCTTGCCTGTTCTTAAAGGAAGAGCCTTTAATATCACCTTGGTCCCGATTTGAGCTCTTGTTTTCTGTGTGTTTAAAAATCAAATGATTCCTGGAATGGCTGCTGATATTAACGGAAGCAAGTTAATCAAGGGATATTTGTTATTGTGTTTCATTGTTTAGTCAATGGCTACATTTAAACTTACTGATAAACAGCAGAGTGGCAGATAGTAAAAGAAGTGATTACAGCTTCAAACTGAGTGAGAATCATTAAGGAAAATTAAATGTGAAGACCATTGGAAGAAATAAGATCGAGGGCAAAAGTGATATCTAAATGCTGTAGTGGGATTGTCATGGCATCATTTTACCTGAAACACGGATACAATTTCTTGTGTACATCAACTTCTCCTTTAACCTCACCTTTCCATCTCTCTTGATCACCGTGGTCTAGCTACCTTCCTCTGCTCTGCTTCTCAAACAGCAGGCGCGTTTCTGCTCAGAGATTTTTCACTGGCCATTCTCTCAGCTTGCACATTTTCTCCTGCATGGATCATTCCCAGTCTTGGAGCAAATGCCATCTTTTTAGTATAATTGGTTAATTCAAAATCGTGAAACCCATGCCTCTAACAATCTCTTTACTTGTATTCTCCATACTCTCCTTTAACATAGTATCAAATTGACTTTTATTTATTTAATTTATTTTTTTACTAATTTTCTCCACTCTTTCATTAGAATGGAAATCTCTTTCTGTGTGTTCACTTAACGCAGCTCCAAAATTTAGAACACTATCAGCTACATAGCAAGATCTCAAGAAATATATTCTGAATTTTATGAAGTTTGGAAACGTGGAAATCTGAAACTGATTTGGAATTTAATGAATTGCCACTTCCCACTTTGAATTAATTGGCCTCATGCCCAGCCAGAAGAAAGTTCAGCCTTAGGGACGTGTTCCTTGAGCTGCCCCTTCTTTTAACAGGGCTAAACAACCCTAAGCATGACAGCTAGTCCAACAGGTGACAAACCACCTATTGCATTTTCTCTGAAAATTGTCTATCGGTATAATCCCTTAGTTGTGGCCACTTGAATGTATTTTGTATTTACGTAGCATCAGGGCTCCTGTTGGGCTTTATGGTGGGCTACATGCAAGAACAAGGAGCCAGTGAAGAAAAGGAAAAGAGAGAGTCTATAAGGGCCCTGAGAGATAAAAAGCATGCATACTCTGAAAAAGGAGAGACTGACCTCAGCACTAACATTCTCTAGCTCCTCTTCCACTAAGGCCTGGGTAAACCCTGATTGAAAATCCTGGCAGATTATCTTTTGTGTTCTCAAGTTACTTGAGTTAGCTAGATGACTCACTGCACCTGACAATCAAAGTTGTTTGAAACAGCATCATTTTAGAAACAACTAACACAGACAATGTTACTAGTACATTTGTGTTAATATTTTCCTTCAGAAAAGGATGCCTGGAAAAGTTTCTCCAAGGTCTACTGTGAAGCTGATTTTGTCACTTCTTCATCCATGTCTCTTCTGCATCATTTCTATTTATGTCTCCTTTTTCTCTTTCTCATAATTCATGTTTTCTCCAATTGTATTATACTTTATAATAACAATAAGTATTATTTATAATGACAATAACTATATTTGAAAATAATTATTACGTTTTTGTGTGAAGCACTTCTCAAGGAGATGCATTCTGGTTGGGGACACCGGGAGAAGTCGGTAAAAAACCAAAAAGCAAATACACAAATGAATAAGCAATTTAATGTGAAATAATAACAGTAGTATGGAAGACACTATGGCACTATGAGAAGCCAAAACCTAATAGGGAAGCTTGTCTTAGATGGGTTGGTCTACTGGATTAGGGTTTCTGTGTCACTTTTTTCAATTATATTGTAGGGTTTTGTTTAATTTGTCTGGAAACTTCTTGGCATTGTGTATGTATGTGTGTATGTGTGCATGTGTGCACATGTGTGTTCATACACATATATACATACATGGGATCTGCTGACAAGCCATGTTACCCAGGTTCTGGTTAAAACTCAGCTTATATGTCACTGTCTTCAGAAAACTTCTGTTTTGTGTAAACCAGGGTGAACCCTAAACCTGTATTCACAAACATTTCTGCTTTACTGTTGCAATAGAATTTATCACACTGTCATAACTGACTATTTCATTTTCAGTCTGCTCTATTAACGTTAACTTCTTTGTAGGCAGAGATGACAATTACGTGAGTTTTGTACATACATAGCATCTGCCACTACGCCTGTCGGAATGCTCAAGAAACATTTACTGTACATTTGTGATGAGAAGATTAAAGTTTAATTGCATACTTGAGCATTTTAACCACTATGAAGTCACTGACTGTGCCTATTCATAACTATCAGAAAATTGCCTACTACAATATATTTAAAATTACTGACACACTCTTTGAGCCAGGTACACTGCCTCTTGACAACTCTTCTATTTTGACCACATAGTCTGTCTGGCATAAACATTTCCTGTGTCATAGGAACATAAAAAAAATAAAAAAATAAAAAGAAAGAAAGAAAGAAAAAGGAACCCTCAAATCTTATTACTCTAGAGAGTTTTTATCCTTTCCCTAACTTTATAACATTGTCACTGACTTTATACTTATGATATATTCGCTTGGCTGTATCTTCACTATTTTAAAGAAAGATGTGTGTGATAAACTACATGTCATCTCAAAAAGCAAGATAAGACTTTTTCTTAGCAGAAATGCATTCAGATGTTTGACTTTTTGCTTGTTTGGTGGCCTGAGTCTTTTAAAAGACCCTACATATTTTTAAGCCATGTAGCTATTATATTTCCTTGTTGTTATGGTTTTTATTCTTATTTGCATTGTTACAAAATGCAAAAATTGGTAATTTTCATTTGTTTCCATTGCAAGTCAGTTTCCCCTTGGAACATCAAAATTAGTACCTCAAATGTACAATATTTCCCATGATTTTTCTTGTAACTACAGTATTTATTTATAGTGACGTGATTTGATAAAAGTACAGATCTTAGCCTGACCCAGCTGAAGTAACTTTAATAGATTTTACAACTACATCTTCTTCTTAAATAATTATTCTGTTTTATAGATATAGTGTATAGAGGGTGCCAAAAAAAGTATACCCATTTTAAGAAAGGAAAAAAAACACTAAAATTGTAATACTCAATGTATAGCGATAACAAAAGATGAATACAAGTCACGTCACGTTTGAATTCTGCAATTATAATAGGTGCTCAAAGTGGTTACCATCAGTGTCCAGACACTTCTAATTACAGCAAACTACTGCTTGAGCAACGTTGACCAGAGTGCCCACTTGTATACATTTTATGTCACCCCTGATATATATATATATATATATACACACACACATACATACATATATATGTATATACATATACATATACATATATATGCATAATATTTATCAGAAAATGTCTAAATATTCACAAAATAACCATAGTAAATATTTATTTGGCTTCCTAGTGGTATTCGAAACACTAATAAATTAAAAACAAAACAACAACAGCAACAACAACAACAAATATTTACTATGTCCCTGAGGTCCGACGGTTCTGGTCCTCACCTACATATGTGATCTGTGTATTCCCACTGCTTACCTAGCTCAGTATACTCCAGTTTTATTGGGTTTCTCTCAGTCCTAAAAACTTGTAAACTCTTCCCCTTTCGTGGCCCCTACACCTATCTTTAGGAAAGTTTGTCCTTCATGCGTTTGCAAGTCTGGCTCTTTCTTACTTCCAGGTTTCTGCATACATGGCATAAACATAACCTTTTACAGAGAAGCTTTTTCTAGGCAATCTAAGGAACCTGTCCTTTGGTTTTCATCATCAAAACCCCTAATTTATTGCTTTCATGGCACCAATGGCAAGTTTTATTCATTTGAATGATTTATTTATTTAAATGATTGTTTTCTGTTTCCCTCACTAGGATATGTTCTCTATAAGAGTAGAATCACTATCTGTCTTGTTCTTTATTGAAGCCCTATCAAACAGCACAGTAGATAATGTATGTGACACTGGCACAATAAATATTGGGTATTTTAATAATTAATTGGAAGAAGAAAACATGAAATATATTGAGATTAAGCCTCTGAGTATGAGGAACTTTTGCATCTATATCTACAATCTCAACCTGAGTGAAGTGTTGGATGATTTTAAAAAGTCAAATGTCTAAGTACATGGAAAAGAAAATATATAGGTAGTGGAAAGGGAACAAATTAAACATATTAAAGTTAAGTATTAGCAAGAAGTGCTTGTCTGAACATTTCAGATTTAACTCATGATTCAGACATTATTGTGAGGGTACTAGATGGTAAACACCATGTTTCTGCACTGGACCCCATGAATACAGTGATGATCAACATTTCCAGAGAGATGCTGCTTTCCTTGATTCAAATGTAAGGCTATCCAAGACCTGATCTATCTTGGGTGCTCAAAAATCATGGCAATCTTATTTTTAAGTAGGAACGCATTCTGTGAAAATATCAATAGAAAAATCAAGAATCAAGTAGAAGTCTCCTGATGGATTTCTTACAATTAAAGTTTATTTTTGTAACCCTATAGTCATTGTATAATTACTTACATGAGACAAGATATGGAAGCAACCTGGATGTCCAGCAATAGATAAATAGAGATGTGATACACTCACACACACACACACACACACACACGCACGCACAATCTGGGAGTGCCAAAAAATGTACACATATTTTAAGAGATGTTACCTATGCTCAAGCAGCTGTTCACCGTAATCAGAGTGTCTGGATGCTGATGGTAACCACTTTGAGCACCTCTTGTAATTGCAGAAGTCAACCGTGACTTGTATTCATCTTTTGTTATTGGTAAATATTATTATAATTAATACAGTTTTTTCCTTTTTTAAAATGTGTATACATTTTTGTCACCCTCTGTGTGTGTGTGTGTGTGTGTGTGTGTATATATATATATATATATATATATATATATATATACAATAAAATATTACTGAGCGATTAAAAAAAATGGAATCTTGCCATTTGTGACAACATGGATGGACCTAGAGAGTATTATGCTAAGTGAAATAAGTCAGACAGAAAAAGACAAATACTGTATGATCTCACTTATATGTGGAATGTGAAAAATCAAAGCAAATGAATAAACAAAATGAAACATAAACATGTCCACAGATGTAGAGAACAAGCTGATGATTGCCAAAGGGGAGCAGGATATGGGATAGGTTAAACAAAAATCCCACTAAATCTATGTAAGTAATATAACACAACTTTGATACATATTTACATATTCTTTGGTAAAACTAGTAAGAAATGAGCAATTTGCAAACTGTAAAAGAAAGTTTATGTTTGAATCACAGAATTATTTTCCCCATTTATAGGCAAATTTTATCGTCACTTTATGGAAATTTTTTCTAAAATTATTTTACACCTAAAGATGAATTTGATTTATCTTTAAACATGATTGAAATAACAACAAAAGCAGACAAAAATATAAAAGAAAAATTAATACTATAGAGAGATTTCTTCGTTGTATTCAGTTGAAATCATATAGAACAGAATAATTTCCTTAAGATTTTTTCCTTCATCTCTTCAGCCCATAAACTCTCTTAATGAAATTTTTGGACCATATGCTATGTTATGATGGTTAACAGGTAAAGATAATCATTTTTCTTTAGTAATGAATGAAAAATGTAGTGAGGGATTTAATATTTCCCATGGATACAGAGGGAGAAAATAAATCAGAGACATCTACAACTGAGATCCATGAAACTGCATTGTTTTAGTGTGCTTGATAGAATAAAATAATGATGATCCTGTCTTTACTAAAAATATTGATATTTTATTTATCATAGATTTTGTTTTTATTTTAAATACTTCATTAAAACACTGGTATCTTGATTACTGCTATTGTGTGTGTATGTGTGTGTGTGTGTGTGTGTTTGTGTGTTCCCTTAATTTTGTGATGCAATTGCCTCACTCATCTCACATTAATACTAAGAAGGAAGGGAGGAAAAGAGGGAGAGAGAGAGAGAGAGCGACCAAAGAAAAAGTTGAGATGAAATAAGGTAAGGATAGTAGTTGCAAGGGGTTGAATATCTCCAACAATATTTTTCCACCTCATCCTAGAACTGTGAATGTATGTGGCCTTATTTGGAAAAAGGTCTTTGCAGATGTAATTAAGCTAAAGATCATGAAATGAGATCACCATGAATTTTTCACATGGATCTTAAATCCAATCACAAGTATCCTTATATGAGAAACATAGAGAAAAGACACACAGGGAGAAAAGGAGAATGCCATGTGAAAATAGAGACAAAGACTGGAGTTGTGCAATACATGGAACCACCAAAAGTTGAAATGGGCAAGTAAGGATTCTCCTCCAGAGCCTTTGGTGGGAGTGTGAGACTCCAGAAATGTGGAAGTAAAAATTTTCTTCTCTTTAAGCCAAGTTTGTAATAATTTGTTACAGCAGCCCTAGGAAACAAATACAGTGGTGAAAAATGCATTAAGCCCTATAAGACCACAGAGTAGAAAACAATCAATTGTGTTAAAGTCAAGAAATACATGAAAGCTATGAGAAGAGGGATACAAAGATGCACCTTCATGATTATTATAATTTGAGCAGGTGTAAAAAAAATGGAATGCAATATGTAGGGAAGTCCAGGCAGATGGAACACTAAGATTTGAAAAATAAATTGTGTTCAGGTTATCTTTCTGTGTATGTGCTTGTCTGTTAAAAATTAGTTTGGAGACAAATTATAAATAATATCTAAGTATAATAATACATGTATCATGTTATACCTGTTTATAGACTATGACATTATTTGGAGTCCATAAGTCTGTTTGAAAATTTTGACCATCTTATATCATAATATATAAGTGAGTGACATATGATATGAGTGAGTTTCTCCTCAGTAAAAAACAGCAGTGATTAGAAACTAAACATTACTTATATTTTATTATATACTAATGACATGATTAAAAAATGATGGAATTCCTAAATAAAAGCAGATATTATTAGTAGCATTAGTCAGTATAGATTTATTGACAAATGCTCTAAACATTATAACATCATGAATTAAATTACTATGTGGTCTGCTTCATATATATTTACACAAACACACATACACACATATAATGGCATTTCTAATATCTTGTCTTTTTATCTAAATTATGCTCTTTGATATTTTTAATAGATTGAGGGGTTTTATTCTGTTTCTATTGTTTGATTAGGTAAAATCATGGAATATAAAGAATAGATTAAGCATGGTGCTTGTTGAAAGCAAAATGTTCCTTTAGCTATTATGAAGTAAAGAGGGCTCTATAAATACCAGGAATCTATTGAATCTAGACTTAGAAAATGTTTGATTTTTGTGTTGTTATTTCCTTACTAATGGTAAAGATAATACAGAGAGGACAAATCCTTTCCATTTTGAAAAAAAAAAATACAATTTGAACCTGCAACCCTGTAGAAAGGTTCTCTATGTAACATTTCATTTATTCCAGGCATATATTTCTCAGAAGGATTCAAAGTTCTAACTAAGAAAACTCAGACCTAGTGAGCATATTCCAAGAATAGGTTTTATAGCTCTGGAATAATCTGCTAATGCATCCTAACCTATATTTTAAAGTTAACATATGTCTAAATTGGATTGATTTCAAATTAGTACATGTAAAAATATAATGCATACTTCCTATCTCCTTTTTCCAGTGATTTTTTTTTTTTTTTTCCAAAATGTATCCTTGGGTTGTGTTATATTTTTGCTTTTTAACTTTTCTGCCTAGGTCACACTGTATTTTATATCCAGGTCAATTATCAAAAATGAAAACTACCTAGCCAATCTTCCTTCTAGAATTAAACACAAACAAAAAATGAAAAAAGCATGTACACTGTAGCAGTGTATGAGTCCAACTATTTTGAATTAAACACCTAAAAAGAGAATTGCAATTATGAGAAATAGAAGGTTGTTTAGAAGTTCAGTTTTGGACATAAGTCTGAAAAGTTTGATACCCAAGTAATGTTGAAATAGGTACTTGGATATGAGTCTACTGATTAGAGGGGGGAATTTGAGTTTCAATAGCAAATATTTATAGCCATGAAAGAGACTGAAATCACTAATCATTATATGTTAGTATGTTGCATAATGCAAAAAAGAGAGTCATTTGTAGATAAAACAAACAGATGTTAATAAAAACAATGATGATTCAATACTAGAACAACCCAATTATTTAGTTCTATATATTTCACTTATGATAAACTCAAGCAAATGAAAGATTAAAATTATCTAAAAGAGAAAATACATGTATGTATTTTTTTTTCAATTACACTTGACATTCAATATTATGAGGCATGATAAAAATATGGTGAATGTTTAAATTTAAAAAGAAAATATTACAGTAAAAGACACATTACCATTAACCCGCCTCAAAATACTGCCCCTCACTTTGAACACACTTATCCCATCATTCTTGATACTTCCTGAAGCAGTTTTGGAAGTCCTCTTGGTGTCTTTAGTTGCTTTGTCATGGCTGCCTCCATGTCCTGAATTGATTCAAAATGTTTACCTTTCATGGTCATTTTGACTTTGGAGAGGAGCCAGGAGTTACATGGTGCCAGAACTGGTGAATAAGGTGGATGAAGAGACTGTAGTGTTTTTATTTGACAGAAATCGCCATACCAAAAATGATGTGTGACACAGAGCTTTTCCTTTGTGATCACAAAATACGATGAATGCTGCTGCTGAGTGCCATTCAACGGAAAAGCAGGGATCTTCTATACAGGAACCAGTATGTGAAACCTTAATAACAGTGTGTAACAAGTTTCAACTTGTTCGGTGCAGTCAGTTGGGTGTTCGTGATGGTAGAAAAGAAGGTGTGTTTTAAAGTGTGCTATAAATCATTCTCCGTCATGACAATGCTCCGTGCCACACATCACTTATGGTATACAGCAATTTCCATCAAATAAAAACATTACAGTGAGCATAATAATGTCAAGATCCGTCCATGTTCTTGCAAATGGCACTATTTCATCTTTTATTATGGCAGAATAATACTCCATTGTGTATATATTCCACATCTTCTTTATTCAATCATCTATCGAAAGATACTTTGGTTGTTTCCATGTCTTAGCCACTTGTAAATAAAGCTGCTAAGTGAGGTAAGCCAGAGAGAAAAAGTCAAGAAACATGATTTCACTGATATGTGGGATATAAAATTGAAAACAAAAAAGGAACAAGACAAACAAATAAAGAAAAAATATCATAGACACAAACAACAGTTTAGTTGTTACCAGAGGATAAGAGGGGAGGGGATGGTAGATGAGGTAAATGTAGTGATATAGTGATGGAAAGAGAACTGACTCTGGGTGGTGAACACACAATGTTCTATACAGGTGATGTATTACAGAATAGTACACCTGAAACCTATGTAATTTTATTAACCATTTTCACCCTAATAAACTGTAATTAAGAGGACTTCCAGAACTGCTTCAGAAAGTGGCAAGAATGATGGCATAAGTGCATTCAAAACAAGGGGGAGTATTTTCAGGGGGATTAATGGCAATATGCCTTTTAATGTAATATTTTTTTTATTTAAACATTCATGGTATTGCTTGAACACAGCTCAGATTTTATATTAGTTTCAGGTGAACAGCATAATGGTTAGACATTTATAATTTATGAAGTGATCCCCACTATTAGTCTGGTACCCACATGGCATTACACATAGTTATTACAATATTATTGACTATATTTTCCATACTGTACTTTACATCCCCATAACTCTTCTGTAACTACTAATTTGTATTTCTTAATCCCTTCACCATTTTCATTCACTACCCCTACCCCTTCCCATGTGGCAACCAAAATTTTGTTCTCTGTATCTATGAGTCCATTTCTGTTTGTTTGTTCACTTATTTTGTTCTTTAGATTCCACATATAAGTGACATTATGTGGTATTTGTCTTTCTCTGTCTGACTTACCTCATTTATCGTAATATCCTCTATGTCCACCCATGTTGTCATGCAATTTTTAAATTTCTATTATAAATTACATTGATTTTTGTCTTATAAATTATTCTTTAAAAATACTCAAATGATCAAAAAGACCAGCATTTCTTTTTATTTTTTTAAATCTTAACTAAAGTTTATTTGGATGGCAATTGTTAGTAAAGTTACATAGAATTCAGGTGTACTATTCTGTAATACATTATCTATATATCACACTGGGTGTTTACCACCCAGAGTCAGTTCGCTTTCCATCACCGTATATTGGATCCCATTTACCCTCATCTACCACCCTTCTCACCCTTTACCCTCTGGTAACCACTAAACTATTGTCTGTGTCTATGAGTTTTTGTTTCTCCATTTGTTTGACTTGTTTTGTTGTTGTTGTTGTTGCTGTTGTTTTCAGTTCTATATACTACATATCAGTGAAATCATATGGGTCTTGACTTTTTCTGTCTGACTTGTTTTGCTCTGGCTACAACATCAATGTACAAAAATCCACTACATTCCTATATGCTAACAATGAAATCTCAGAAAAGGAAATAAAAAAAAAATTCCTTTTTGCAATTGAAACAAAGAGATAAAATACCTAGGAATAAACTTAACCAAAGATGTGAAAGACTTATATACTGAAACTGTAAGACATTTTTAAAAGAAACTGGAGAAGACACAAAGAAATAGAAAGATATTCCATGTTCATGGATTGGAAGAATTAACAGAGTCAAAATGGCCATATTACCCAAAGCAATATAAATATTAAATGCAATCCCCATAAAAATCCTAATGGCATTTTTTAAGGAAATAGAACAAAAAAATCATCAGTTTTGTATGGAACCACAAAAGACCCCGAATAGCCAAAGCAATCCTAAGAAAAAAGAACAATGCTGAAGGTATCACACTCCCTGTCCTCAGTTGGTACTACTGGGCAACAATAATCAAGACAGTATGGTATTGGCAGAAAAATAGACACACAGACCAATGGAATAGAATTTAGAACCCAGAAATAAATCCACATAAATACGGACAGATAATTTTCGACAAAGAAACCAAAGACATACAAGGGAGAAAAGACAGCCTCTTTAATATATGGTGCTGGGAGAATTGGAAAGCCACATGCAAAATAATGAAACTGGACTACCATCTGTCACCATGTACCAAATTAATGCAAAATGGATGAAACACCTAAACATAAGACCTGAAACAATAAACTGCATAGAAGAAAACATAGGTACTAAACTTATGGACCTTGGGCTCAAAGAGCATTTTATGAATTTGACCACGAAGGCAAGGGAAGTACAAGCTAAAATAAATGAATGAGACTATATCAAACTAAAAACTTCTGCATAGCAAAAGAAACCATCGACAAAATACAGAGGCAATCAACTGAATGGAAGAAGATTTTTGCAAACAACGCCTCTGATAAGGGGCTAATATCCAAAATATATAAGGAACTCATACAACTCAACAACAACAAAAAAACAAACAAAACAATTAAAAAATGAACAGAGGACATGAAAAGATATTTCTCCAAAGAAGACATACAAATGGCCAATAGACATATGAAAACATGTTCACATCAATAATCACCAGAAAAATGCAGATAAAAACCACAATGAGATATCACCTGACACTAGTTAGAATGGCTATCACCAACAAGACAAATATTAACAAGTGTTGGAGACACTGTGGAGAAAAAGGAACCCTCAGACACTATTGGTGGGAATGCAGATGGGGGCAGCTGCTATGGAAGGCAGTGTGGAGGTTCCTCAAAAAATTAAGACTAGAATTACCATATGATTCAGCAATGCCTCTCCTGGGTATCTATCCAAAAAATCTGAAAACATTTATCTATGAATACGTATGTGCTCCAATATTCATTGCAGCTTTATTTATGGTGGCTAAGACATGAAAATAACCAGAGTGTCCATCGATAGATGATTGGATGAAGAAAATGTGGTATATATACACAATGGAATACTACTCTGCCATCAGAAAAGATGAAATAGTATCATTTGCGACAACATGGACGGATTTAGAGATTATTATGCTGAAGACCAGCAATTCTTAATGTACTCCAGGATTTTAAAAATAAACTCTTATCTGATGAAAAACAATTATTGCAAATCGTAATTAACATTGACTCATCATCAATTATAGATTTTATAATTTCACTGCAGCTACCGCTTTAATATATTAATAATACTTAATTTCCGGGGGGAAAAACAGACTCATAAATTGTGAGGTTATTCCTTTTAACATATAAATTCTGCCATGTCATATTGTGGACATTAGTTCCTTATTTTACAGTGCATAACTCCTTAATGTGCTTATTTTACTATTTTGCCATTGAATAAAATTTAAAATTGAATACTCATTTCAGGTATGTTTTTTTCCACAGCCTAATGGAATACACTTTATTACACGAAAACGTGTTATTATACAACAGCTACAAAAAGCTTTTCTCTAAGTTTAAATATAACTCAAATATACACTAATTGCTATATTTTCCTTTTTTAGATTATATTTTCTTCATACAGTTATAGTATCTTAATTATAATGTAAGAATTAATAGTGAAGTCAAATTATGACATTGAATTTTAATAATTCAAATATTTAAGAGAATATTAGTAAAAATAGTGTTGTCACTATTGCACCAACTCTTCAGAGTCAGCATGGACTCCTACCCCAGATTTGGTTCAGATGTCCAGACTGATGATGCTGCCACCCCCTCCGACACACACACCATCCAAGAGGGTTTGAAAGGTTTATCACTAACGTGATGAGGCTCTCTGGGGAGAGTAGTGCAGACTTCCCAAGCTGCTCTAAAAAATGACTTGTGGGACAGAATAGGAAAAGGAGACTGGCTTTAGGTTTTTTTGGAGTTTGGGGATGGGAACTAGGTGAGGTTTTCTGTGCAACCAAACGCTCATGTGGTTTGAACTTCCAACTGGTAGCAACGTCTTTCACATTAGCTTTGTCAGACATGGGGAAAACAGGGAAGAAAAAAATGGATGAAGCTTAAAAGATATCATCAGACACACACACACACAAACACACACACACACACACAACGGTCAGTATTCTTAATATTAATGTGATTCAATGGTAATTCCCTTTAAAGGTTAAATGTTACTGCTCACTGAGCTCTGGAAGTTTCAGGAACTTGCAGGAAGTGTGCACAACTAAAAATCAAAGGCATATGCAAACTTATGATGGATAGAAATTTAGCTGCTGCTTTCAGGTAGCAGAGATGTTTTTCATCTGTCTCCAAATCCCATGTAATTGATTAAAGAATAGTACCAGGTGTACATATTTATATTTGATGTCTTTTGTTGGAATTTCCACATTGGAGAAAGCGTGACAAAGATAGAACATGTCTACAAAAACCAATTTGTTTACTGGTAATTTGGTACATTCTCCTGGTATTATTGAAGTTGTGTGTTTGAATAAAAGCTTTTCCCCCTATATCTCAGCCTTTCTTTGATGATTTATTGCCAGGAAAGTGACAGTAATGCTATCAATTTATTGTTATGACTAAAGCACTGGGAAGGCATTCAAATGCAGTTTGATATGAGACATCTTTTTTAAAAATGCTTTAGCACATTTTATTATGGAATTATAAATCCTATATCCATTAAAACTGATGTGACAATGACACGCTAGGTGCAATACTGTTAACTATAATTTTAAATAATATTTCAAAACTTAATCAGTCAAATTACCAATCACCTCTTTTTTGACACTTTATACTTAGAATCTGATCATCAAGATGTAATGCTAAGAAAATATATGAATTAATTAGATGTAGTCTTACTGATGTGAGTTTTATAAATTTTACACTGCTTCTAAACCTTCTGAATTATTTGGAGTATTTTTATCTTCACTTTGTAAAGGACATCAGTTATACCTATTAAGATGCTTACTTTATTTTCCATAATCCTGGCTTTTATTAAGAATTGCATATTTAGAGTAATATTACCAATGCTTTCTCTTTTCTAATGATGAAGAGTTTAGAACTTGTCATTATTTCAAGGTATAGTATATCGATTTCCCTTTGGTAATTAAGAAGACAGATATTCTTTAATCATTTGCTATAATTGAGAGTTCCTAACAAGCTCTAATCAAAGGTTCTAATCAAAAGGTTATTTTCCTTCCTATGTTGGTTGGAAAATAGAAACAGGGTAGACAGTTATGGGTGTGATTCAAAAGATTCTGCAAGTTTTCATTATTGAAAATACTCTAGTAACAGCTATGTATATACTATGTCAGAGGGGTAGTAGATTGGGGTAGGGGGGTTTATCATTTTGTGAGGGGTGTAAATGTCTAACTATTACATTATTTTGTAGACCTGAAACTAGTGAAAAAAAAATACTCTCTCCCTTTAGCCTGAAAAGTATAGCTTCAGAACACAAAATTCTCAAACAACAAAACTAAAGATTAATTTGTTATTACATATTGTCATGTATATGTGAATCTAAGGGCACTTATTCATAAAACAAATTATTAGAGCATATTCATATGTTTGTAGCTTAACAGGTCTTTAGACTTACATTTTAAATAAGTGATCATATATAAGTACTCTTTAGTCACTTCCATACTGTTCTTTTTTTAACAATCACTCAGAAAGTCATTTAAAGTAATCTACATTTTGCACATAACTTGTTGCTGCACACTTATTTCTGCAATATATTTAAAAATAATAAAATGTTCATCATCTTTATAAAGTCCACAATTTCCTGGACTGCCTCAAAAAAAGTTTGGAAATTGAAATATTTAACTATATCAAATGTGTTCTGATTAATAAACTTTCAGAATGCATGCAATTATATATGCACACATGAAATAAATTATATCAATATATGGAGAATGAAAGATTTACTAATACCTGCAATGTAGCAAAAATAAAATCAAAATCCCCTTTAAAAATATTGTTATTTAAATTGCAGTTCCTTGCTTGAGCATATAAGTTATTTTAAATAAATAAAACAACTGACATTGCTACAGGGAACTGCCTATAAGACAGGCAAAAATTTCCACTTTTGAAATGAAAAAAAATGAAGCTCAAGAAAAACTACTTGCTCATTAGAGGTGGAAGAAGTCAAATTTGTCCTTGTGACTTCAATTCCCAGGAAATTTCTGGATAGATGATTGTGAGTAGAAAATCTAAGTTAGTTCAGAATGGCTGGAAGAAAGCATTTGGAATTGAAGAAGTAAAAGCTTGCAAAGTCATGCAGGATCTTTGAGCCACAAAGATTCTGAACCACTATCATTTACAACAAACATAATGACTTTCTGGCATAGCAGATATAGTTGATAGGTGAACTGGAGGCAGAAGAAGGCAATGGATAGTTTCAAAAAGGGAGTTAACCATCACATTTCCTATATAAAAAGCTGACTTTGGAAAATGAGCAAGGCATGGAAAAAGGCAAATATCCAGGATGGGAGGATGTTATTCTTATATAAATGAGCCTTAATAATAGCCATTTAGACATTAGAGTAGGTAAGATTTCACCAATGCAATTCACATTTATTTTTGTTCTCTTAGTTTACAGTATGTAGCAATTTTCAACAGCATTTTCCAGTTTCCATATCTTTCTTCTCTATTAAAGCTTAGTTTCCTCCTGTGGTTTTCCTGCTCAGATGCTCTGAGCATGTTGTCTCTCTCCCAAGACCCTATACTTACTAAAGGGCTGAGCAAGCGATAACATTGTTCAGTGTACCTTAGATATAGTGAGTACTAGGCAGTTAGCTGTTTCCAGAAACATCACCACAGAAATTAGAAGTCTTTGTAATATCATGTAACATATAGAGGGCTCAACAAGATTAACTGGGTGTCTTAAATTGAAGGTAGGGTACCGTACCATGGCATCGGGATATAGAAAATAATTGAAGATCACTGGAGGTAGAATAATGGTCCAGGAACCAAGGCGTGGAGGCAAGCATGTCCTCAATTACCATTAGTTCCAATGACCCACCAGGGGACTTCGTGTTTCCAGTCCTTCACTCTACCTTCTATAGGGTTAGAGGATCTGGTCCCAAAGCGGGATCACTCTCACCGGAAGACACAGTAAGGTTCTAATGAACTGAGTATTACAACTGTCACCTAGGCATTTGAATGTCTAGTTTCAACAGAGAAGCAAAACTGTTATTCAGGCAGGAAAATTTTATCTTGAGTAATAATAGAAGGTGGGGCTTTTTTTTCTTTTAATCCCTGCATGGAAAGCATTTGTTGCCCTGCCAAATTGTGAATGGTAATGTCATGTGCAGCAACTCCCTTCCTCATGAGAAGATTTTCATCACTAGGGTGTCAGACCCCTTAGGAACAAGCATTTCCATTACAGTGGCAGATGAACAAAACCATAGAAATAAAAACGAGGGTGAGAGAAACTTGGAGTGGATAGTAAAGGAAAAGACAGTGAGGACCAGTTATGCCCTGAGACCAAATGCAGTGCTGGGGGCTATAGTTTACTGCTAAACTCTTTCTTCTAACTTTCATACGGAACCATGAAAGAACCTATCCACAAATATACATGCAGAAGTGAATTTGTTATATGTAACAGGTGAATGATGGAAGCCATGGATATATGTCCCTCAGATCTCCATTGAAGAGGGAAACTGTTTTTTGCTGCTTTACTGTGAAATCTGTCATTCATATAGATGCCGAGGTTACACTATTTTGAGGATGCTACCAGTCAATGACTGAATGGGGGTACTAGAGCTGGTTAATTCATGCACGTCATGGGCCTCCTCTAATAAACAGTCATTGCTTTGGAGCTCTTTAGAGTCCTTGCTAAGATTCTTTTACAGCTGCATTGCAATTTAAGGCTTTTTCTACCCAATCCTTCTTCCTTAATCCATCTCCTTTTACAGGTGTCAGACTTGTATCTTGAAAGTTTTCCCCACTAATTCCTACTCCCTTTCCCCTAAAACACGGACAGGTATTTCCCTTAACAAACCTCATATTTCCAATTCTGTCTCAGCATCTGCTTCTTGAAGGATATCAACTATCATACAGAGGCACTAGGCCTCTTGATAACATCCCTAAAACTTGAAGAATTGGCTCAGGAACCTGGGAAAATCTGAAAAGTGCATTTAGATTGGGAGAAATAGGTAGATATTAAGAGGCAAAAAAGTCTGGAGAGAATGTAGAGAAGCTGCAACCTGCATGCATTGCTGATGGGATTGTAAAATGGTGCAACTGTTTTGGAAAATAATTTGACAGTTCCTCAAATGTTAAACATAGAATCTACTCCTAGGTATATACTCGACAGAAAGGAAAATATATGTCCACATAAAAACATTTACACAAATGTTCACAGCAGTATCATGCATAATAGGCAAAAGTGGAACCCCCCCCCCAAATATCCATCCACGACATTTCATCTATACATTTATCATGGATGGATATTTGGGGGGGGGGGTTCCACTTTTGCCTATTATGCATAATACTGCTGTGGACATTTGTGTAAATGTTTTTATGTGGACATATATTTTCCTTTCTATGATAGACAAAATGTCATATATTCATAAATGGGATATTATTTGACAATAAAAATAATAGAACGGAGTATTAACATACAGTATAACATGGAAGAACTTTGAAAACATTATGTTAAATTAAAGAAGTCATTCATGGATAAACACATATTGTATGATTCAATTTACATAAAATGTCCAGAAGGCAAATCTACATACAGAGAGAAAGTAGATTAATGGTCACTTAAAAATGGGAGTATTTTCAGAGGAAGAGAGATGGATGGTGGTGTTAAAAATTTACTACTAACCAGTACTGGGTTTCTTTCTGGGATGATGAAAATGTTCTACAAAAATTGCAGTGATGGTTGCAAAGCTTTGTGAATAAATTTTGAAAAACATCAAAGTGTACACTTCAAATGGGTAAATTGTATGGTATATGAATTATATATCAATGAAACTTTTAAAGTTCCTATTAGAAAGATACAATTTTAATTTACACCTTTATATCCATATGCAAAACATGTTCCCTAGATTTCTCTTTGAAAAGTTTTCAACAGAAAATTGTTTGTTGCATAATTTAGCACATTTTTTTTAACTTTGTTTTATAGTTTGAAAACTTTAAATTTGTCTCAATTGGGGTATTTTGGCTAAATATTGTGTTATTTTTAATTTTCTATTTTAGATTTCATATGTTGAAGGATAATTATTTTTATTATGAAGCATATAATTAAAATTTTCTTATTAAAAATACGTGCTTCCTTACCCCCCATAAAAAAAGGAGGACATTTTTATTATATTTCTGGGTTTTCATTGCTCAATGACTTAAAATTTATCATTATCACAATCATTGTTTTATATTTATAAAGCCCATTACAGTCTATCAGTGATTTTCAATTATTATTTAATTATTGAAACCAATGACTTATTAATGTAAATGATAATCCAAAATCTTGATTAAGTGCATTCTGGATACAATACTCAGAGATAAACTATTCTCCAATTAATTTTGTTCAGAAGTAATTCATACATACTTAAGCTATACACTGATATTTTGTGTGACTGTGATCAGGGTTATCGATAGCCCCTTCATAAATTAAAGCCAGACCAACATGAGAATTCTCATAAATTTTAGTAGAGCTTTGGAAAAAGAATAAGAAAAAGGTGTGTTGAATTATCCAACTACAGATGTGTATTTGTGTTTTTCTCCTTCTAGCGCACCGCTTGGCTTCATGCATTTTGAGTCCCCATTGTGTGGTGAACACATATTGTATGATTCAATTTACATAAAATGTCCAGAAGGCAAATCTTCGTCTTGTGGTGAATTGATCATTTTATGAGTGTACATTGTCAATTTTCATCTCTAGTAATTTTATTTGTTCTGAAGTTTACTTCTTTGCATAGTAATATACACACTCTTGCATTTGTCTGCTCAATATTTGTATGATGTAATTTTTCCATCTTTTTGCTTTGAATCTACCCTTGTTATTGATATCAAAGTAAGTTTCTTGTACATAGCAAGAAACATAGTCATATTTATTTTCCCCTTTACTGATCTTTTTGAGTATTCAGACCATTTATATTTAGGAAAATTATTAATAGATTAGCTCTTAAAGCTGTTATTTTATTGTTTTCTGTTTCCTCTGATTCTTCTTCTGTACCTCTTTTTTTGCCTTCCCAAGTTACTTAACACTTTTTGTGTTTTTGAATATATCTCTTGTATATTTTCCTTACTTATTGCTCTGGGTATAACAATATACATAAATAATTTATTACATCTACTGGTATCAACATTTTGGATAAAGTGTGAAAGCTTCACTTATATTTAGGCCCCTTTACTGTCCTTACTTTTAAATATTATTGTCATGAGTATCATCTAGTGTTACAATTTTGTTCCAATCATTAAATGTGATTTATAAAACTCCTGAGGAAAAGGCCACTAACTGCATATACATATATTTCTGTTTTCTGTTTTGTGTGTGTGTGTGTTTTTCTTCCTAATATTCCAAAATTCTTTTATCATTCCCTTTTTGTTTCAACAGCTTTCTTTAGCCAATCTTAAGGAAAGTCTACTGGTGACACATCCATTTAGTTTTCCTTTGTCTGAACATGTTTTTATTTACATTTTATCCCTGAAGGATAGTTTTGATGGTTATAGAATTCACAGTTGACAGTTCTATTTTTTTCAACACTTGAAAATTTTGTACGATTCTCCTTTGGCCTCTGTGGATTTATATGAGAAAACTGCTGTCATTAGAATTAGTATTCCCTTATAAGTATTACATCATTTCTCTCTCACTGCATTCAGATTTTTTTTTGTCCTTAAATTTTAAAAATATAATTAGTATATTTCTTGGAATTCTTTGGGTGTTTACTGTTTGCGATATTTCAGCTTTTATGGTCAAATTTTTGAAATGTTAAACAATCACTATTTCTGTGAATACTCTTCCAGACTCATTCTCTTTCTCCAATACTTCTGGATCTTTGATGATATAAATATTGAATCTTTTGGTATTTTCCCAGAGATCCCTGCATATGTTCTTTTTTTTTTTTCTCTTTTGTATCTAGGGCTTTTTGTTGTTCAGACTGAATTAATTCTATTGATCTTCTTTCAACTTCACTGATTTTTATCCTCTGTTATCCTTATGCTACTGTTGAGCCCAGTAGGCAAATTGTTTTCCTGTCATTTCATTTTCAGTTCTATAATTTTTAGTTGTTTGTATAAATTTTATATCTTTACTGATACTTTTCTATTTTTGTTTCAAGAAAACTGATTATTGAAGCACTTTATAAAAACTGCTTTAAAATTCTTGTCAGATAAATCAAACATCTGATTCATTTCAGTGTTTATGTCTGTAAATTGTCCTTCTAAATCAAGTTGTGATTATCTTGGTTCTTGGTATGATGAAAGATTTCTAATTATATCCTGGACATTTGTCTACTATCTTAGAAGACTTTTGGCCCTGTTTAAGACTTTTATTCCAGTAGGCAGGCATCCTTTTTTGGTTTAGCATGCATGTTTCAGCCTACTGGTGTTCACTGTGTTTTCAATGACAACGTAAAGTTCAGGACTTTTGCATACTATCTTTGGTCTGCTTGGTTTATCTGGTGCTGCTGTGGCTTCCAGCACTCAATCATTACTGTTGCTACCTTAGGGGACAGAAAGGATTAAGCTCGGCTAGGAATCTGGGTGTCTATAAGTGGAGGAGGAGAACCTCAGAATTATAGGAATGAAGGACATCCAGGTTAAACAGAACTGTTGGCCAGTTCTATTCTGGCTCTGTTGGAAACAGACCTCTTGCTGGAATGAGTATAATTTGTGGCAGACCCTTTCACCAGTACCTCCCTGGAGTCTATTTTAAAATTTTGTTTAATCACATAGAATCCCAGTTAATCATATAAAATAATGATTTCCATAACATAGTAATATAATTATCCGTGGATACTTTCTCTTCTGTCAAGATTTTTAGTCATAGATTTCAGAAGTTTCAACACTGCTACCACAACTAATTTGCTTAAATTTTTAAATATTTAATTGTTCTCCAGAAAAAAGTCTTTCAAATCTATTAAAATGCCTACAGCTCAAGAAAACCCTTTCACACACCTATTAAAAATGAAGTTCTTATTTTTTTCTATGAGACTGACATGGGATTGGGCACTTTGATAGCATAAGCTTCATAGGGACAGACAAGGTAAAGATGATAGCATGGTAGAACCACACATTCATTCATTTTCCAAGCATGGTAGATAGTGCAAGGATAAGAATCCTTTGCTCTGGAGTCAGGAAGAACTGGGCTCAAATACTGGCTCTCCTATCTTCTAATTGTATAGAGTTTACTAATTTGTATAATTGCTTTGCTGAATAGTGTTTGTATATACATAAGTACATGTATATGAAGTCGGACATTTAAGTTTGCAAACTTATCCTAGAAAAAGTGCTACATACCTCATTGCTGAATATCACTACGATCACCTCTGAAATACTCCCCTTAGGAACCTATGCACTGACATTGGTGCCTCGTCAACCGTTAAAAGTAAATTTGGAACTCTTTTTCTGGAAGGGCCATCAGAGCTGTTGTGGTATTACCTTTGATGTCCTGAATGTCATCAAAATGTCTTCCTTTCAGTATTGCCTTTATCTTCAGGTAAAGAAAGAAGTCACTGGGGGCCAGATCAGGTGAGTAGGGAGAGTGTTCCAATACAGTTATTTGTTTACTGGCTAAAAACTCCCTCACAGACAGTGTTGTGTGAGCTGGTGCATTTTCGTGATGCAAGAGCCATGAATTGTTGGTGAAAAGTTCAGGTCGTCTAACTTTTTCATGTAGCTCTTTCAGCACTTCCAAATACCAAGTAACTTGGTTAACTGTTTGTTTGGTTGGTACAAATTTAAATGAATAATTCCACCGATATCAAAAAATGATCAACAACATCGATGCAACAAGTTCGTGAACTTAATTGTCAGACCTCATATGCATATTTGTATATACACACACATACACATTTTAGGGTAATTATGTCTTAAATGATTAAATGTTGGACACTTCCTTTCATCAATTCTCAGTACCATAATGGAATTTTAACCTTCTGTGGCCTATTTGTTCATGTTGCAACTTGCCTCATGGTCAAATCTGATGTGGCTAGCTAGATATATCACAGTATGAGGATAATAATGAACCGAGAGGTTGTTTGTTTTTGCCTTCCATGAATGCAAAGACATACATTTCCAAGAGTCTTAAAATATTTGTGACTGAAGAATTATAGCAAATAATTGACTAAAATTATAGAAACAACAGCTGAAGGAATCCATTCCCCATTTCCTCTAGAGAACCCATTTCAACAGCACCACTTTCAGAGAAAATTGACATTACTGAGACAAGTAGTGATAGTATCATAGATGAATGTGAATGAAAACAAGTACTGAAGTAGTTCCATTAAATGTTACTGCTCCTCCTAATAACTCATCTTATAAAATTGTCTCTTGCATGATAAGATTTATAGGTTTATAAGTTTACCTCTACTTAAATATTGTTCATTTACACAATTAATATTTTTGAATAATTATTGTCAAAAATGACTGTTACTTTTAGCAAAATATTTTACATTCAGTAGAAAGAAATTAAAATGAATTTATGATTGGACTTTTTTTCTACTATAGTTTCATGCCCTTCTGCTAGGGGTCCCAGGGTTTAGCCAAAACGTGTGCTAGCTAAGTCAGAATTGAAAATCAACCATTCTAAAATATATGTAAATTTTATTTCCCATCACATTTCTTCCAATAAAACTTAGTTCATGGAAGAATAGTAGGTCACTATTCTTCAGACCTACTGCAGAAAATGTACCTCTGTATTTCTCTTCTAATTCATAGATGAACTTGAATTGTCACTCCATGGACAAATCACTAAGTGAGCTGGAAAGACATCTATGCACACATTTATTTATTTATTCAGTGATAACTTACAAATACCTTCTCTACAACACAGGCTTTCTATGTGTCTGAGATCCACCAATGAGTAAAACAGCAAATGAAATTCCTCTCTTCATGATACTGTAAGGGTGACAGTATATTTTGTAAAATTTAACAATCTAGTTTTGTTTTCTTTTTTCTTCTTCTCTTTGTTTCCTTCCCATCCTCCCTGATTCAATTGCTCTGTTTTCCCAAAGTTACATACATACCTGGTTGATCTGATTAATCATCAGAAAATGGACTTAAAATAAACTGTTTCATCCCTTAGGCCTCTAGAAGTGGATAACCAGGCTGCAACTACCTTGAAACTTTCCACCAGATGACACATGAATCGCACTAAGAGCAGTCTGAGAAAACATTGTCTTGGAAAAAACCAGACCCTGAAATGCAATTTTGCAGATGTCAGCACCCAGGAATCGCCTAACTAACTTCCCCTTTCCTTTGTTCTGCCTCTTCCAACATGCCTATAAATCCCCTGCCATTCTAGGAACAGGGAAAATGGCCTTTGAGACAGGAGTCCTTATCTTTCTGGAATGCCAGCATTTTGAATAAACCTTTTTTTCTTTCCACCACCACTTGTCTCTTGGACTTTGGCTTGCATGCAGCAAGCAGCTAAACCTGGGTTGTTCAGTAACAATATTTATTCCCTACTGGAAGGGACATGCATTAAACAGTAACTATATCTGTAAAATAAATTATATTTTTAATAATTTTTTTAGCATGACAGAGGTAATAAGAGCCACAAAAATAATTGGAATGTTGGAGACTTGTTAATATTCAATATTAAATAATTCTCATTAAGAAGGTGACATTTGAACAGATTTGAAAGGTGAGGTTGTAAGCTAAGGGGATATCTAGGAAAAGAGTATTCTAGGCAAAGAGAAGTAATTAAAAGAATCCCTAAATGTGGTTGTATTATTTGTATTTTCAGAAAACATCAAGAGTCCAGAGCAACTGAAACATTATGAGCAAAATGGTATATTAATTAAGATGTCATAGGGTTAATGGAAGGGGGTTGTGATGATTAATTCTATGTGTCACCTGGACTGGATCACTGGGTTCCCAGATATTTGGCTAAACATTATTGCTAGGTATATCGGTGTGGGTATTTCCAGATGAAATTAGCTATTAATTGGTGGACTCAGTAAAGCGATTTACCTTCCCCATTTAGGTGGGTATCATTCAATTCATTGAACACTTGAATGGAACAAAAATGCAGAGGAGAGAAAGAATTGTGGCCTTCCTGCTTCACTATTTGAGCTGGGACATTGATCTTCTCCTGTTCCTATTGATCTTGGTTCTCGGGCTTTCAGACCTGGACTTGAATCTATGTCATCAGCTTGCCTGGTTTTCAGACCTTTGTACTCCAACTGAATTATACCACCAGCTTTACTGAGTCTCCAACAAACAGCAGGACATAGGATATCTCAGTCTCCATAATTATATGAGACAATTCGTTAAAATAACCATATGTGTGTGTGTATATATATATATATATATACATCTATATACACACAAACACATATATGTGCACATGTGTGTATATATATATGTTTATTTTAATGAATTGTCTCATATAATTATTTTCTAGAGAAACAGAAACAATATTACTATATATATGATATATATATCATATATATGTGAGACAATTCATTAAAATAAGCATATATATATATGTGTGTGTGTATATATATATATATATACACAGACATATGTATGCTTATTTTAATGATTGTCTCATATATATGTATATATATATATGATATATACATATATATATGATATTGGTTCTGTTTCTCTAGAGATTCCTGATTAACACAGGGCATATCATTTCTGAATCTTGAAGACCATTATTAGCATTTTGACAGTTGCTTTTAATCTAAATGAGATGGATGAAGCTAGGATTTTGAAAGGGGAATGACCTGCTATGATTTCAATTTACAAATAATCACAGTAGTTTTGCTCGTTTGTTTGTTGAGAGAATGAACTATAAAGGAATGAGCAAAAAAATAGAAAGACCTGTTGGGAGATTATATAACTGCAATAATCTAAGAGAGATAATTACATATGATTGCTGGATATTACTGGTAGAGTAGACAACATATGGATTTGGATATGTTCTAAAGGTCAAGCCATTAGCATTTTCTGCTAAATTGCATATTAAGTATAAGAGAAAGAGAAGAATAAATGTAATACCGAGTATCTTGGTTTGAACAAACAGTGCGGACCCTTTGTACTATGGCAATAACATAGCTTTCAATTTTTCTTCTATCCGTCTTCTTCTCTCCCTCTCTTCCTCCTTTTTTTAAAAAAATCATAGTAATTTTATCTACATTACAAATCATGTAATTTTTACAACAATCATGTGAGAAAGGCAGAACAGGTGTTACTATCCACATTTTTCAGCTGAGAAAACTAAAGCGGGCAGAGATGTTGCACGAGAGACTTGCTTATATTTGCTTATCACACAGGTTCTTTGGCTGCAAATCCAAAATGTTCTCCAACTGACAGGAAGGAAACATGGGCACACATGTAGTTGGGAAAACCAGAGATATATGCACACAGTCTCCAGAGCCCTCTTGGAGATTCACTACGCAAAAGGCCAGTGTGAGTAGAAAGGACTGTTGAGATGAAGTCATCTAGAGCATCACAGCCATTTTATAAAAGGGGAACCTGGTTTTCCCCCAACAGCTCTGAAATGTGAGAGTCTAGGATAGACAGGAAGGAGAACTGAGTTTTTGTCTCATAAAGAAAAATAAAACAAACAAGAGAGAAAGAGGAGCAAATATGATACCAAGTGTCTTGGTTTGTGTAACTGGAGGGTGGAATTAAAATGCAGAAGGAAGATGGAACTAAAAAGATTATGAACACAGTGGCTCACCTAGAAATATGTTACTCTGTTGTTTCTGTATATACAGGCTGCATGTGTACATTGAAGGAGAAAAAAATATTAAAACCTAAAAGTTCTTTCCTTGTCATTCTTTTATAAATATGCCTTGCCCTTTGGCTATATAACTCTCCATGGCTTAGAGGGGAAAAAAAAAAAAAAAGGTAAACATTAATTTGATGGAACTTTCCATAATATCAGACTCAAGGAAAATAACTCAAAATTACAGATCACCTCCATACTTTTCTAGATAGATAATCTTGTAATTCCTGTAGGGTATTGGCAATGGACATTACCTCTCTGTCAGGGGTCCTAATATTTTAAGTAAGCAATGCGTGCTAAAGGGAACATTTGGAAGATTATCGCATTTACACAGCTGGCTGGAAGCAATGGGTAATCATTAGATATTATTTGATATCACATTTGCTTGGGAAGTACTTGCCAAATTTCACAACACTTCATCCATATTAAATGATGCTTTAGGTACTGCACACTGTAATAAATTATAGAGAATGTGGGGGCATCTATATAGAACTTGGTGAATAACTCAGTTAAATTTTCTGCATACTACAAGACTATGATAAATGTAAATTGTGAAACTAGCTATTAAAATAAAATTGTATAAATGTCCAAATAAGCCTTTTCAAAGTTATAATAAACGTATTTGTTTCCATTAACATAATTTTATATCACTTATTAAGCTTAAATAGGATTCACACAGTTGTTTTTCTAGACTTTTTGTTAAGAGTTTTCTGAATACCTTGAAAATCACCATTGATGAGACATTTTTTGTTTTATAGTAAGTTATAAAATGTTTAAAGCCATTTTTACAACCATTCTAATGTAATATAATTTAAAGACAGTTCATTCTTTTCTTTCATTGGCAAATGTAATATTGGTATTTGTTATAATAAATCTGAGGGCTATAATATAAAACATTTGAAAACAATGCTGAAACTGTCAATTTTAGAATACATATGCATTTTTAATATATCATGCTGCAGTTTGGATGCCACTAAAAGCACACTAGTTGCAATTGGAGAAAATAGCCTATACAAGTGATGACAATATCTAAACTTCTGCTTGCAAATCACCTGCCAGATATCTATCTAGCCTACCCCCCTTGTTTCCAAATCCAGCATCTTGGGCAGTGCGCTGTTTCTTGGGCACTTGGAATAAGAAACGCTACAGCAGTGCAACAGGTTCTTTTTTTCCCTATGGACAGTGGTCCTCTCAGCAGCTGGCTGCTAACAGATGTTTGTTCAAGTGGCTATATTTGCTCTTAAAAGTCAAGTAAGGAGCATCAGAAGTTCGTCATTCTTGCTGTCTGGCTGCCTATCGAGACTGCAGGAAATGCTCCTAACCTTAGAAACACATTTAAGTGACTGAAAAAGGAATAAAAGCCCATAAAGGAGACATCAGAAAATGATTATGCACAAAGGTATAAGAAGCAGGAAAATGTGGGGTCAGGGAACTCAGGGAATTGAGGTGCTAGAATAAGTGTGTGACATTTTGTAATTGAGCTGTGATGTACAAGAAGAAAAGTTGATTGCCTATAGCCGTGTGGAAGTCATAGCTGCTGTTAATGGCAATTTTTCCAGAGAAGTATCAGAGACAAATACAAGAATTGAAAATGAGTCAGCAGAGAGTGCAATTTAGGGAACAATCTTTAGAAACATGACTTAGAAGGAGGAAATGAGAGACTGAACAATGTTCAAAGGTGATGGGGGGTCATGGAAAGTTTGGAGGGTTATAAATGATGATATGTGAATATATGTTTGGGTTAAGAATATAAAGTGAATGAGAGAAACAGTATAACATCATAAAAAAAAATAGAGAAGGGAAATGACTGAGAAGCAAAGACTGGGAAAAGGTATGTGGAAATGTATCCTTCAACAATAAGTGTACATCTTCTAAAACTGAAGAGAAATTTGCTTAAAGGGGGCAACTCGATATTCTCAATGAAGCAGAAAATAGCAAAGTATTGAAAGTTTGTTAGTGGTATAGCGATTAATGGAATATAAGACTAACTTATCTTAATGAGATTTATGGGCAGTGCTAAGGGCCAGAAACTCGAAATGAAGTATTTTACCAGTGATGCAAAACATATTTCTCAAAGAGGATGTTAATTATATTAATAGTTATTACTTATAAACCACATATTGTATGTCATATGCTATTTTAAGCTCATTATATGGACTCGTAAATTGAAGTCTTACAAAAATCCCAAAATGCAGGTAGTACTATTACACTAATTCTGTACCTGGGGAAACTAAACTGTGGCACAAAAAGGCAAAGTAATTTACCTAAAAGTCTCACTGCTAATAAGTGACAAGTTTGGGCTTTGAACCCAGGTATTTTGACTTCATTCTCCACACAACCACTGAATTATACTGCTACTCTGTGAACCTAAGCAAATTTCTTTCCTTAAAAATGTTGATTAAACTGGAAATGAAATATACTTTTAAAGATACAGCAAAAGGTACTGAAGTTCAGACTGCTTCTAATATGTAATGATAATTTTGTTGGTTATTTGACTTCATAGTCATGACTATATTTGTTACTCATAAGTTGATTTGTTGAGTAATGAATGTGAAGAAATTGAGATTTAGTTAGAATTATTTTATCTTAATATGAGTATAGTCCAGGAACGAGATTAGTATGATCATATTGTATTCTTCTGTGGATCGGGTAGGATGATTTTAATAAAAATAATAAAAAGAGATAGAAATACTTTTGAAAAAATGTCATTTAATTGATTAATGGAGAAACATTATCTAAAATGCATAAATATTATATGCCTTTTCAGTATTAATTTTGATCAAGCTAATTCTAAGTGGTGGTAAGTGTTAGATGAGTTTTCTTTGGGGTTAATCTCCATGTTTTTAAATATATAAAATAAAGGCATATATTGTTTTTTCTTAAATATGTTTTATATCTTTTTTTTATGTTTATTTAATGGTTTTCTTTATGTTTCATACCACCAAAACTAATGGCCTTGGTGGGAGAAATTTGTGAAGCTCTGCAGTATCTGTTGAACAAATCTGCCCTATAATGATTACTTCTCACAGATACTGAACTTGAGAAACACAAAATGATAAAAATATATTTTACGGTTGTCACAAAAATGAACATATAAATAAGCAAAGCTCATCTTTACCCATCAAGACAATTTTCTTACAAAAAATAAAGTACTTTGATCAAATAGCAAGATAAATTGCCAAAGTAACAACATGCTATTTTATTTAAAAAACAGTAATAGACCACCAAAGTCAGCTTCTTAGCTCAACATAAGAGAATTGCAGGGGATGTGTTGGCTGTAACTATTTTTACTCTCTAGTTTCCTGCTTCTTGTCCAAATATGCACCACTGTCTGTCATACTGCATAATATACTGATCATCACAACAGATTTGGCTACCTACTTCTTCACTATAGCCTTCTCTTTTATACTGAAACTTCCTGAGTGCTCAGTCTATAGCTTTTTCATTCTGGTGTGGATTTTTCACTCCGTCCTCAAATGGAAAGAAAGGAGTTGATTACAAAAATGCACAATCTCAGAATCACTTTCTTCCTCTGCATCTAGTTGAGTCTATGAATTCCAGGGTATCCAGGAGAAAGAAGACTAAGAGGATTGCCAAGATTTATTGATTCACATCCAATCTCAGAAGACCTGACTTTGCTGTGATGCAGAGTGAATCCTTCTCAGCTCAACGTCTTTAAGGAAGCCTATGTGGAGATGTATAAGAAAATGCTTTCTTCTCATTTTTAGCAAATGAGTAATGGGTCCTAAAGATGATTTTAGCTGGTAGAAAAAAGATAGTGAGAGCTACACAAAAGAGAGCTTCACGTGTAACCATAGTGGGCAGGATTAAACATTTCTGCTGAACTGTATGCAGGCCCAGCTGAAGGGAGTCAGCCTGGGATTCTGTTGAAAGTGTCTCTCCTCAAGAGATCGAACTGGAGGCAGATATGGACCCACACAAATGGACGAAGCAGTAAAAGCCCAGAGACTAAGCGGAAGTCAAATTAGGTTGCTTGAGAAGGCAGCAAGAAGCTGTTGTAAGAAAATGCAGGTGTAGAACTCAGGTAGGAAATTTTTAAATGATGTACAAAACTACTCCATGAAGAGAAAGAGACAAAAAAGAGCATCCTCCACATTAAAGATAATCAAAACTAGCACTTAAGTGGATTAAACTTAAATCAAATAAGATCTTTATCTCTCCTCCATTTTCCTTTGGTCTGGTAATGCTCGAAGCACTACATGGAAAAGAAAAGTGGACTATACAACGTAGGCTAGAAAACAAGTAGGTTCCCTTTAACTCCTCTGTTACTTTGCAAACATGAAATTGACCTAAACTATTAGAAGGGAGAATTTTAATGGACAACATTGAGATTTTGATATACTTGATACTTTACTGTGATACAATTATTTTATATTATCTGAAAATTTTAAAAAATATGGGAGAAGAGTACCTACGCAAAATTTCACTAACAAAATAATTCACTAACAAAACAAATTTAAAGGAGGAGTGAGAGAAGAATAATGCTACTTTTCTGCTTATATCTATCAAGCGCAGCTTTTTTAAAGAGCTGGTTACAATTGCATTACAAAAATCAGAATTAAATTATTTCAAAAGTCAACTCAGAAACTAAAAATTCACACTTGCTCCAAACTTCATTTGGAAGACAGTTCACTCTTGGTCTATTTTCCGGGCCTGACCTGGGCACATATGATACTTCTCATGAGGTGACTTCCCTCCATTAAACACTAAGGTTATGGGCAGCAACATCGTCCAAGTATAGCTTTTACTAATATTATTTTGGCTTATATTTGGTGCATTCATTTGGTTATGATCGTTGGGCCACCTCTGATTTCAGTAAACATCACAAAATAGCAAGCTTGCAAATGTTGTCACATCATAAAGCACAATGAAAATAATGTCATCCTTTTATCTCTTCCTATTGTTTATGTAAATTACCTCTAGGGAATAAACCAGCTAAATCTTATGGTGTCCTGTTCTGTCCTACAAAGTTCTGAGCACTCCTTTTCCAAGATAAAGATTGTATAATGGTACAGAGGCATATTCGTTCTCAGATTTTTTATGATAATTAAATGAAGTAATGGCATATAAATAAAATAGTGTTTGAACACTACTAAGCTGTCAATAAGTATCAAATACTATTACTAGCACTATTATTATTACATGCCAAGTTAGATACTCTCACTGATTCTTAGTATTTTATCTGAACTCCATGGAATTATATCATTAAAATCTCTTTAATGGTAGCAAATCAAGGAAGCTAAATACACTTAGGCCTTTTCATTGAAAACAGAAGCAACACTGAATTAATACCGTGTTTCCCTGAAAATAAGACCTAGCCGGACCATCAGCTCTAATGCATCTGTTGGAGCAAAAAGTAATATAAAACCCGGTCTTATTTTAATATAAGACAGGGTTTTTATAATATAATATAATATAGTATAATATAATATAATATAATATAATATAATATAATATAATATAATGTAATACTGGGTATAATATAATATAATACTGAGTATAATACAATATAATATAACATAATACCGGGTTTATATTAATTTTTGCTCCAAAAGACGCATTAGAGCTGATGGTCCGGCCAGGTCTTATTTTCAGGGAAACATGATAATAAACATATATTTGTATTGTTCTAATATTCTGATGTACACAGTTCTGCTCTAATCCTCTCTCATATTACAGGTAATATATGTTAAGTACAATGATAGGTAATGGGCTTAATTGCAAACTCAATAAATGCTAACTTCTTAATATTTATCATTTCTAATTCTTCTCAATAATATTTGTGTTGTGTACATTCATTTAATAAACATGAATTTGTATTTCAGATTTATGTTTTCTTTATCCTAAATCTAACCATGACCTAATATTTGAATCTTTAATTTTTTTCTAATTATTTAACATAGTTAACCGTATGTTGATTTTTCTCTATATGTTGGTTAATTTTTAGTGTAATTCCTGGCCCTCCAGTATCTTCTTTTTAAGTTTTTGTTCCATTTATATGGTCAAGTTCTGCCTTAGATATTCAGCATCAAGCCCTGTTAAATCCTGAGATGATATACATCATGCCCACTTTTTTAACTGTTTAATTTATACAACTCTTCTAACACAAAGCAAAAATCTCATATTGTATTTCTATTGTTCTACAAATATTCATACAGCCTCAATCACAAGTGCTCAAAATATGTTTTCTATGATATCTACCTTGTTTCCCCCAAAATAAGACCTAGCCGGACAATCAGCTCTAATGCGTCTTTTGGAGCAAAAATTAATATAAGATCTTGCATTATATTATATTAATTATATTATATTATATTATATTATATTATATTATATTATACCAGTGTTTTATATTATATTATAAGACCCTGTCTTATATTATAATACTGGGTCTTATATACCCAGTAAAATAAGACTGGGTCTCATTAATTTTTGCTCCAAAAGACACATTAGAGCTGATTGTCCGGCTAGGTCTTATTTTCAGGGAAACACGGTATAACATTATTTTGCCATTATATTATTATTAAGCATTTTTATGGAATTCATGCCCAACTTCACTTCTACGCTCAATCACAATTTTAAGACTTTTGAAAAAAAATTCTCTCTTTCCATTTTTGAAACGGTCTTCATTTACTTTTTTATTAACTTTTTTATTTAAAACAAATCCAAAATTTCTACTTTGATATCTAGACTGAACTTTGTAACCCCATCTGCTATTACTCCTACTATAAGATAAAATCAAAATCAGAGTATTGCCATTATTAAAGACTTCTAGTCTTTTCTTCATCCAAGGAAAATATGGAATTTACTTCTTCTTGAGCATGTGGATGTTTAAATAGATACTATAAAGAGTATGGAGAAATGGAGAAATAAAGTCTTCACACTAACAAATAAAAGCATTCATTTCTAGAACACCTGAATTAACCCAAAGAAATAAAGTGTGCTGGGAATGAATTAAGTAAAGGTAAAATAAAATATTTTTTCTTATTTTTCTTAAAGCCATATTTTTAATAGCTTCAAAAGATAACTAAGAAAATAGCAATTTTTTTGTGCTCATAATATATGTAAAGGTAAAATACATAACAAAAAGAGTACAAGGATATGTACTGAAATATAGTGTTTCAAGAAAACTAAACTACATAGGAAACAACATAATATTATTTTCAGGTAGACTGATGAGTAAGTTACAGATTAGTAGAAGCCCAGGAAGAGGACCAGAATAAAGAGAGATTTTTTTTTTATTATTTCATCTGCTCAGTATAAAATAAATTGAGAAGAATAATTCTTCAAATATAATTTGTAAAGGAAAGGAGAGCATAGTGCTAAAGTACAGAACATCATATGTTATTATAATCATCAAATGTATGAAACTCCTAATATATATATCAAAAGTATATACAATTTCTCAAGGACTACCCTTCCATAATTAGGAATTAAGTCAAAATCACAGTAATACTATAATTTTCAAGTCACTGAAATTTTTTCTCTGTCAGCTCTCTACAGCCTCTTTAATCAAAGTGTGGTCTGTAATTGGCAGCATCTACGAATAATGCAAGATCTCAGGCCCCACTCCATACCTATAATTAAACCAATGTCTAGTTGGTTTGTATGTAATTAAGTTTAAGAAGCTCTAGTCTAATGTGATTTTTAGATATCTTTAGATAATATCTCTTATGGACCAATAAATGAGTCAATTTTATTGGCACCACAATTGTTTACTTATTGCCGTACCACTTAATATAATACCTGCCTGCTAAATCCATGTGTGTTGGATAAAATGTGAAGAACAAAATGAATGGATCTAGTTGGAAACTAATACCTACCATAGTAGTGAATCTGCAGTATCTCCAAACTCAATGTCATTTTCAACAATGGAAACAAATGAACTTTTTTCATTTTAATTGTAAAATAAAATTGATTTTCCTTTTCCTTACAAATATCTAATTTTAAATTTTACAATGAATACCAAGTGTATTAAAATGTCTGAAAAGTATTTTTATACAAGTTTTCTGTTACTTGATTTTGAACTTTCAGGCTTAAATACTAGATAAATTTTTTTGTCATCCTTCATTTTGCAACATTTAAAATACTTATTTGCTACTTAATAGTTGACACCCCCACCTGGATCCACAGAGGTTTGGGGTATTTGACAATAAAAAAAGAAAAATCCCTTCAACTTAGTATAAATACTTATTACACACAAATGTTACATAAATATAGAGACAGTTTCATGTTATTATGGCTCTATTGTAGAAGCATTTGATGTGCTCTTTTTAAGATTTCCATTAAAATACCCAGAATTTGAAGACACACAATAGTAATATTAAATCATAATCAGCTTTGTTTGCTTTTGCTAATTCATGGCTACACAGAAGAAAAATAGTAACATCTTAGTTCTCAAAGAACTCACTGTCTGAACTGAATCAGATGAGTAATAGATTTTGGAAGTATTTGTCAAGTGTCAAAGTTGTGAGGGAAGGAAAACTGGAGTGCTACCCAACATAGGAGAGGGAAATAAAATATATACATATATAAGAATTTAAATTAATGCTTTAATATTTTCTAGAGTTAATTTTTGTTGGCTCTTAGTTCTGAATATATAGCAACTACTCACTCTCCTGAATTTGATAAAGCTCAACAAATAAGATAAATTTATATGAACTACAGAAACTATGTTTATAAATTCTGGTTTACCTCCTTATTCATGATGTGAAATTTAGTATCTTACTTAACTTTTTCAGAATCAGTATCTTGTTCTAAAAGGCACAATGATGAACTTTCAAGAAGGTTGTAAATATCAAATAGGAAAGTAAAGGGAAAGGCATTGTCAAAATTTTCTTAACTAATTAGTAAATACTTTCTGACTATTGTAAATATTGTTAGTTTAGTTATTTCATGTGGCAGCTTTAAAAAAGTAGAAAATGTACTATAGTAAGAAAAAAATCTGACTATAATAAAATGTCTGAACATGAAATTGTGTTCAAAATTATAAAGAAAAAATAGAATAAATCAATTATCAATAGAATTATAGAACCATATTGTTAGCATATCAGAATATTACAATTTTAAGCAAAATAGCTGTCTACTCAAACAACTGCAAGGAAATAATTTTAATAATTTTAAAAGGTAGTTTTAATTTTTCTTATGCTAAAAATATACAAACACTAATTTTTAAAATAATTTACAGTAAAATGATAAGAAAAAGCAGGAGGTCTACTCACCTTTACTCCAAAGTAATATAGTTATATACACAGAGATTGCCAGTAAAGTGTATAAACATTTTAAGAAAGGAAAAAACTGTATTAAAATTGTAATACTCAATATATACTGGTAACAAAAGATGAATGCAAGTCACATGTGACTTCTGCAATTACAAGAGGTGCTCAAAGTGGTTACCATCAGCATCATTTCAACAGTTTTTTTCCTTTTCTTAAAATGTGTATACATTTTTTGGCACCTCCATATGTATATATATATATATATACACATAATTAATTATACACATAATTAATTATAAATATAATTATTAAATTACATTTAATAATTATTCATCAATACTATTAATATATTCATTATTGTTCTTTCTTCCTTTAAACAGATATTTTTTCAATACTCATACTATGTCATGCTCTATGCTGAGTCCTAAAAATTCAGTGGCTGGCAAGACAGGCATGACTCCTTTCTAGAGGTGACAGGGCACATTGGTGAAAAGGATACAGTCTGGATTCAGATTTCCTGAGTCCAAATTAGGCTCAGCTCTGACTGGCCTTTTGACTTGGGCAAATGAGTTCACCTCTCTATGACTCAGTTTCTCCAGCAGCAACACTGGCAATAACACTACTCACAGAGCTATTCTGGGATTAAACTACTAAACATGTTGGGAGCCCATGAACACCTGGAACATAGTGCATTTTCTGCGAGCTGGTTTCAGCTGAGACACTGGATAGCATGGGGATCGAGAACATGGGCTCTGAAGCTGGACTTGCTGGGTTAAATCCCAACCTCACCCATGGGTGGCAGAGTGAATTGGAGCCTGTTATTTAACACTGTGTGCCTCAGGTTTTCCTCTGAAAAATGGAAAAGACCGGTACTTGGCTTAGAAGGGTGCTGAGAGGGTACCTTAGTTTCTGTATATAAAGCACTGTTTAAAAATGCCTGCATGTCATAGGCATTCCAAAGAATTATCATCATCATCATTGTCATCATCGTCATCAAAGACAGAAAACACTAAATAAATCTATTAAAATATAATCAATAAAATACCACACAGATGAATGGGAAGTATTCACTATGGAACACAAAGACAAACAGATATATACAACAGTATGTGTTTGCATGTGTGTGCTTACATTGGTTCTGAATACATCTTTTAGTTAAATTTATAATAATAACTTGTATTACCAAGCTTTCCCCCAAAGGCAACTTAAGGACTACAGTGACACAAACAAACAAACTGACTTCCATATACACAGAGAATAATACTTTTAAAGGGAAATGAGAAGGGGGAAATGATTTGATCATTTGCCCTCATTAATTGTTCCAATTGAGATGGAGATCTCACTTGATAATATGGTAATATTCAGTAGTCCTCTGTGGCTCCTAAGCAAGTATGTTCTTCTCCTGGAATGTTGAGGTAAAATTTAAACAGAACTCTATTTTTAATTACTTACTTGGTTATCATCTGAAGTAAAATTGATAACCAGAATTTGACTGTCTAGTCTCAGCTTTCACACTAATCATTAGGCACCATTTCTCTCTGGGGAAATGAGGTTCTTTTTCATGTGCAGTCTGGGCCTCTAGTCTAAACAAAGCATTTTCACTTGTATTACCAAATATGTTTTCCTCAGCAAAACCTCTGTCAGTATTAATGTGTAGCTTATTTTACCAATGCCCTTTTTTTTCCCTTCAGCAAAGCTAATTAGCTTAGGTAATTATGTATATATATATATATATATGTACATATATATATATATATATATATATATATATATGTATGTGTGTGTGTATATATATATATGTATGTGTGTATATATATGTATATACATGTACATATATATACACATACATGCATATGTATATATGTATATATACATATATACACATCTATATATATCTTATTTATAATACACAAAGAAATCTATTAATTTTAATATCCATATCTATAATCAATTTATATTTTGATAAAACTTTTGGACAAATCGTTTATAGAGAGGGGGAATGAGAATTTCTCTGCTGTGGAAGTCTTAATTTGTCATGTTTTCTGTCTTCCAAGCCTCTTTTGTATATTTTTGTAATATTTAGAGGATCACTGGTCTTATAAGCCCTGATTTCCCAAGGCAGAAATTACAAAATGTACTCTCTTAATTATAATTTCTGCTAAGGTACTAATGGGTGACATAAATTTCACCGAACCAATATATCTGTGTGAGCTGTCAATACAAAAATGGAACATAAGAAAAATTTTGAGTTGGAGAATTTATCTTCTGCCTGTGCTAGGCATTGGAAGAGTTCATCAAATCAAAGGCTGTAGAGACAAATCTTCTGGCATCTTGGTGCAGAGGTATCAGTGCCAACGTCGCACTATTTTATAAGTTGTTAAATTGGCGCTGAATCCTGGCAGATGTGAGAACTCAGCAGTGCATTTCCTGTGTAAGGTGTTTGCTCCTTTCTGCAAGGTATCCAAGCCTGGCTGTCTGCCTCCCAGAAATTCTGCCCCCAATATTGGTTACTAAATTTCTTACATTATCACCTTACAATATTGCCTTGCCCTATCATTTTCCCTTGCCCTTGGGACAATTCTGCAATTACACTACCTACTTATAACGAGTGAAAATTTTTTCTCAGGCACCAGAAAAATAAAGCTCGTGTTGGTTATCTAGTATGGCTTAGTCTAAAAGTGGAATGCAGCTAACATTAAAGGAGGAGACTTTAGAGATTATGACAAACATTGTTAAGATTTAAGGCTGTTGGTTCAATGGACCAAGTATACCAGGGACTGAATCTACATGATTTTCTTTTCCTTTTCTCAGTTTATTATTATGTGACCTCAATATGGATCTTCTATCTCTGCTGCAATGTCTGCATTCTAACAGGCAGAAAGGAGAGGAGAAAGAAGTATGGCTATAACAGGAAAAACAAAATACATTTCAGGAAAAGTATATCAGAACTCAGATGAGCCAAAATCCTGGTACTTGAGCATTTCTTCCTCAAAGTCAAGAAAAAAAGATTTGGAAATAGGTTGGATCAGGGCCTAACAACAATGGTGTTGGTTATGTTATTTCTCCAAATTATATCCTCTAGAAAGTTATTTTTACCCAGTTAAACAATAAAGCATAAATTCATTCAGGACTCATTCCTACATCTCATATAATTTTTTTTTTTTTTTTTTTTTTTTAATCTCTGTTAGTCTCCATCAGCTTCTCCTTCATTAGGAACTTGGCGTTTTTTCATGTCAAATTTTGGAATACATTTTAATACTTCCTAGTTCTCTATGCAAATATATCTTTCTTATGCAACTATTAAAAATCATTAACTTATACTTAAGTCCAACAGTCTATCATTTGTTAATAAAAAAAATCTTTATTTTCTTCATTTTCCTTCATTTTTGCATTCCTGACATATATAAATTCAATGTGAATGATATTATGTAAGTAATTTTAATGTGAAGAAATAATTTTTTTCTTTTAAATTATCTTTCTATATCACACGTACCTATACTTAATGGAAATACTAGAACAGAAACAGTAAGAACCTCTGCTGAGGCTGCTGCTTACCTTTGGGCTTCTAAAAATGCATGAACATCCGTTGCATAGAAGTCTGATTTTTTCCCCTGCCAGAATTCACTGTCAAAGAGAAATGTACAATTGATGAAGCATACTATTCCTTTATTTTTTTCCAGGTCAAATATCAGTGATTTACTATAAAAAACCTTGATGTTGCCCTCCTTCAAAGATTATTTGTTTAATTTTGTTTTTACTACACCTGTAACATGCTTTATGAAAATAAATTGACTTTTCATATTTAGAATGTATTTCCTATAACTCAGGGTTGAAAGAAAGCATCTGTCATATTACGTCAGCTTTTCCTCTTGAATCCCCTAGGGGGATATGCTGAGTCATTAGTTTATAATCAGTGTTTGTTTTTAATTAAATAACAGCCATATAACTTACAGAAAAATAGGATTTTGTTCTTGTTCTCCCAAATAAATAGATTTGTGGAAATAATGTTTAGCAGAATATATGATGGAAAACATTTTATAAGAAAAGTATCATTTGGAGCTTTTCATACATAAATTACTTTTAGAGATTCAGGAAAAAGTTTGAGTTGAGTAATATCAAAATCAAAATATTATTGACCAAGTAATTGCTATATATTCAGACTTCAATAACTATAAGACATAAATTGATTCTAATTACTGATAATGAAATCTTTCCTTTATTAATTTATTCCATTATTCTATTAAAAGACCTGCGAGACTGTGAGAGTATACTGGTATGAGAGGGGTATGTGTGTTGTGTGTGTGTGTGTGTGTGTGTGTGTGTGTGTGTATTTGTGCACTTGGGCGTTATGTATGCAAATAGCACCTGTAATACATTTCTACACATTCAAAAGCTGCAGATGGAATCCAAACTAATATAAATTTCATTGTTTAAGGGAACTAATAACCACTACCCCCAACATATTTTTTTTTATTTTGCTCAGTTTAAACATGAGCATAAAACTTGCTAAGTTTTATGCTTAATGAGAACTAAAACACAGAAATGTATGGAGAATATTTATTTCCAAGTAACCAAAAATATATCTAAAAGCATTTATTTTTAAAATAGTTTTGAATAAGTTTACCAACATATTTATTGATCTTGGGATGGGATAATTTTATTGCCATATGTGATAAAGAAAAATATTAGGCAAGTACGAAATTACAAAACTCAACTCTATTCAAATTCAATAACTAAATTTTTAGTCAACATATATATATATATATATACTTTATATATATGTATATATTATATAGATATTTTATATATAGAGAGAGAGATGAAGAAAATGAAGGGAAATTAATATCCAAGTGAAGACAGCAAGAAAGTCAATGAACAAATGTAAAAAAATGAAAAAATGTATGCTGGAAAAAAAGACAATGATAATAGAAACTTATAAATTACAAAACAACATAATTTTTCAAACATCTTATTCTGTATGAATATTAAACTGAAAAATGTCTGTCTTTTCTTTTTTAAAAAGCAAAATAAAAACCACAGGTATTAGGGATGGCCGGTTAGCTCAGTTGGTTAGAGCATGGTGCTAATAATACTAACGTTGCCGGCTTGATCCCTATATCGGCCAACGTCAGCTGCACTTTGCTGAAAAAACAAACAAACAAACAAACAAAAAAAACCACAAAAAAAAACCCGTAAGTATTTAAGTACATACTGTTAGGAATGAAATATGTTACATAATTCCAAACAAAGATGAGATTGAACATTTATTCAAGTCTGTAATAATTAAATTCAAAACTCAAATTATTCTATTTTTCTCAGAAAATAACATAGACAAGGACAACACAATATGAAACGTAAAATGTAGGCCAAGGCCTTTGAAGGAAATTACATTTTTTTCCACAAACTATGTTTTTATGGACTTTAGACTCTTTGCAGTATCTTTATAGTAAAACACTTCCAAAACATTATGTTTGCTTACAAAATATTGTTTAATGTACTAAAGCCAAGGTTATTCTACACAAGATGTCAGCATAATTACTAAAATGTTCTCCCTTCCCTAATTCTCACTAACATAATAAAATATTATATAAAACATTTACATTTTTACTTTTTAAATATTAAGTAGGTAAAACTTTTTGAAATCTTTATATGTTTGCACTATGTTCTAGGGGAACTTCTTTGCTCCATCTTCTGGTTTAAGAGCTTATGTTTCATTTGCATTCATTGTATCTAGGATTTACCATAACAAGTGCTGTTTCTGCTTCTGTACCAGTTAAGATACTTTCAGCTTTGAGAAATAGAAACTGGCTCAATTATCCCTCCAAGTTCCCATTTTTCTGTCACATTGTTTCTTTTGCTTTTTGTTTGTCTTTTGATTTGTTTTACATGTGCCTTTGCTGTTTGCATGATTTTAAGCCAGTTTTCCCTCATGGTTTTAAAATAGCAGCCAGTAGCATTCGAGGCTAAATGGTTTCATTTCAAGTCCAGAAGAAATGATAGGGGCAAACAAATCAGCACGGAAAAACAGAACTGAACAAAAAAGTCACCCAAATATCCCTGGAGTACAAACTATAAAACCTCCCACAAAATCGTACTGCAAAGAATTAAGTCACCTTATTGGAAAATAGAATGAAATAATTAGTGTAGATGAATTCAAGGCTCATGTAGGAAAAAGGAATGGCGCTGTCTTCCCTATTGTCACATAGGAAAACAGCTGAGCAAACATGTTTCTCTGTTAGTAGAATTAAACAGCAAGAATGTGTGATGGTAGGTAACCAACACTCAAATAACTAGCCAGCTATTTTTTATTATAGTGATTCTAATTGTTTCTCGAATAAGATATCAACTTATTTCTCTGGTTATGTTAATTATACTCATTTTAATGTCAACATCCCATTTATTAAGATTTTTCTTAATATTATTATTGATGTTGTTTTTTGTTCTGTATTTTTTGTTTTGCCTTAGCTGTCAATTGATTTGCTTCATATTGACCTCTGATTGCATAATCACCTGGCACTTGCCCATTGCTGCCATTGTCTTTAAGAGAGAAGGACTAACACCTACGTACAAAAGGTTGTCAGATTGCAGAATCTTTATATGACATCAAAATACCAAAGGATTTATGAAATTGCTTTTATAGCAGCTCCTCAGAATAACAACAAGTTGTAAGTCTTAGGACAAAAGCAACATTATATCTAATTAAAGAAGAGGTATAACTAAACTTGAAGAAATGCCCATTAAAAATTATAGTAACTGTGGTATATAGCTGAAGCTGAAGCTGAATAATATTGAATGCCAACTATAATTTTATATATATATATATATATATATATATATATATATATATATATATATATATATATGGTCACGAGATGTGGAGTACAGCATAGGTAATAGAGTCAATGTAATTGTACAGCTATACACAATGTCAGAGGAGTAGTAGATTGGGGGAGGGGAGTTATTACATTGTGAGAGGTGTAAATGTCTAACTATTACATAGTTTTGTATACCTGAAACTAATAAAAAAAATTATATTAACAGAAAGCAAAATTTAAAAAGGAAAGAGAGAAGGAGGCAGAAAAGTAGTAAGTATTCGACCAAAACAGTTTACAATTACAGGAGGAAGGAGGAGATTTTAAAGTAGAGGGACAATCAATAATGCCAAATGCTGTGTAGATTGATAAAGAATAAAAACTCTAAAAGATCATTCACCTTGGTCTTCAGAAATCACTAGAGTTCATTTAAAACATTTATTCAGTGATGGCCAGAGATTCATTTGAAAATAATTTAAAGATAAAGTATTATAATTACAAAGAAGTGAGAAGCAGCATTTACAGTCTACATATATGACAAATATGGCAATGAAACAAAGAAAGTCTGGAGTTTAGCCTGCTGGGGTGACAGAATTATATAAATATCGGATTTAGAACAAGACAAAGTTTACTGAAATATGGTAGTCAATAAGGAAAGAATGGAGGAGACATTGTTAGAATATGTGGGTTAAAACGGAATAGGATTGGGTATTTAAAGCCTCAGGAAAGGCTTTGGACAGATAGTCCCCATGGAAAATAGATAGATGATAGATAGATATATAGATAAGTATCTCACATAAATTCTCTACATCGGGTATCATATATATATATATATATATATATATATATATATATATATATATGAGAGAGAGAGAGAGAGAGAGAGAGAGAGAGAGAGAGAGAGAGAGAGACTTTCGAGAGTAAAAATGGAACTATTAATTATTGCCATATGACAGACATGACCCAGATTTTCCAGGCAGCCCAGGGCATATGATTCTCTACTAAAATATCTCAGTGGTTTCCAGCATAACTCAGATCTAATGTGTCAGTGAGCAGCTAACTGCTAACCAAATTTCTTTCCTATTTTTCCTTAGTACTACTTAGTACTACTTTTCCAGGTTTCGTTTGAAATTTGGTTGGCTTGAGTTCTAGCAATGATCGACTGAGAGAAAAAAAATGACATGACAACTTCCAGACTTGGCCCATAAAAATCTCCTACATGCTATCCTCCATGCTGTTTCTCATGTGGTGGCTTGAATTTCTTTAAAAGCTTAATGTTAATTTGGTGGATCCACCAGATGGAATTGGCATGGGTTATGAATAAATGATGACAGCTAAAACCCATGTTTGGAGCTGTATGTTAGTTAGAATCTTCTACTGTTTTGGAAACATTATACATTTGGAAGTTTGTTAAGCTTCTATTATTATCATAACAGATACGGAGTTCTTGTCGGTACAACACTTCAGACATTTACTACCAATGGAATGAAGTCAACATAGAGCAAAATTCTATTAATTATTTTGGTGATAATGGATGAGATGGAAAACACAGATTAATCTTGAAAAAGAAAATGGATGCCTTGTCTCAAATATATTATAGAAAGTGCAAAGAATGTAATGGTACAGAGGAAAAATAACAGAGACTAAGAATTGAGAATATAATTTAGGCCTGATGATTTTATTTTATTCATCCTCCTGAAGTAGACTGAAATTGAAGTTTTTGTTCAAATAATCATAGGTCTAAGGATTTATTCTATAGGTGTAAATAGATGTGTGTTTCTGTAAATTTGTTCACAACTTAAGCATGGCTTAAACTACTAATATCTGAAACATCTAGTTTTGCCCAATCATATTGTTGACTATTTGGTTGTAGTCTGGTAGAAAAATTTAAATCCAAACCTTACACAAGTACTTGTGTCAGTCTGAAGGTGAACACAATAGCAATAACTAAAGTACTACAAATTCATAATGGGGGAGGGGGTGAAAGCAATATGTAAACTCTGCTAAGTATACGTTTGTCAAGTATTATATTCCATATTTAATGTAAAAAATACATAGCAAACCAAGCTGAAAAAGGCTACATACTACGTATATGATTCAACAATATGATATTCTAAAAATGGCACAACTATGGCAACAGTGAAAAAGAAAAAAAAAAAAAAAAGATTAGGTGGTTGCCAGGGGAGAGAGGGATGAATACACTGAGCACAGAGGATTTTTATGGCAGTGAAACTATTCTGCATGTGTAATGGTGGATACATGTCATTATAATTTTGTCAAAGCCCATAGAATGAACAATATCAAGAGTGAATGCATATGTAAACTATGGATTTTTATAGATTCACCAATTGTAACAAATTTACCACTCTAGTGAGGGATATACATAGTGGGAAAGACTATGGGTGAGGGGAACAAGGGTGTATGGGCAGTCTGTACTTTCTGCTTAATTTTGTTGTGAACCTAAAACTGCTCTAAAAATTAGTCTATTAAAATATTTTTTTAAATGCGTGGTAAATAAAAAAATGAATTGAAACATTTCAAAAAGTTTCCAATTGAATAGAATTTTAACAGCTGCCTAAAATACTCAATAGTTTAGAAAAACCAGTAGGTATCCCTCTCTCTCTCTCTCTCTCTCTCTCTCTCTCTCTCTCTCTCTCTCTCTCTCTCGCTCTCTCTCTATATATATATACATATATATGTATGTGTGTGTGTATATATATGTGTATATACGTATATATATACACATATGTGTAATACGTATATATGTGTATATATATATATACATATATATATACACATATATATGTGTATATATATATGTATATATTTAAATATAATAACCTCAAAAACTAATGCATATGTAAAAGGAAAAACAGTATAATGGTCAGCAAATTAAAAATAATGGCACTGTTTTCTTCAGTTTAGTTTTAGCTAAGAAGGCAGTTTTGCCTATTATCTTTCAACATACACAAACAATATACTATATACTCAATAGCGTGGAAGTTTAGACAATCCTTGACTTGTATAATACATTTGGAGATCTCCCATTTTACATTTGTAACCACATTACTTCTGTTAAAATTAATGGAGCTCCACACAAATTTGCAGCATTTTAGAAATCATTAGGGATGACCCATGATTCATGCATATATTCTTTAAGGTACCTGCCACATTTAATCAAGGTCATTATATTTCATAGATGCATGACCTTGTTCATTTCTTTTTTTATATGCCTCATTTGAATAAATCATCATAAACTCACACAACTGTGTCCATAAAATTCACAAACATTTATTAGGCTATGAAACAGGGCCTGTTTTCAAGAAGAGGCAGTTTTTCTTACCCAATAGGTAACAAAATACATGGACTTGATTCCAAATTCTATCACCAGGCACTAATGACCACATGCATTTGGAGATGCAGTGCAAAAAAGTCACAAGAGTGAATGCATGTATTAAGACAAAAAGTAAAATTGAATGAAATAGATGCTATTGTATAATATAATATAAGACCTGGTATTATATGATATTATATTACATTATATTATAATATATTATATTATACCAGGTCTTATATTATAGTAAAATAAGACTGGGTCTTATATTAATTTTTGCTCCAAAAGACGCATTAGAGCTGACTGTCCAGCTAGGTCTTATTTTTGGGGAAACACGGCAATGAAGCAAACAGCAGAATGTATGGGAATATAACTTAAAAGTTAAGGACATAAAGTTAGAAATAAAATCATTCTTTAAATTGCCAAAGCAGCATTCTTCTTCAGACTTTTGTAGTTGCCAGTGGTAATGTTTAAATACTTTGATATTTTAAATCATAGTTAGATCTCCGTGGATAAAAGAATCTTGCTAAATTTGGTTATGAGGGTATCTGAAGAATGACAGAAAACTTCCTAGTTAATAGGAGTTGGCATTATTTCCCTTGATCTAAAGTTAAATCTGTTGTTTATTAGAACACAAAGATAATTATGAGGTGTGATCAAACAATATGGTGAATGTTGAAATAAAAAAAAAAAATCATTACAGTAAAAGACACATTGCATTAATCTCCCTCAAAATACTCCCCTCGCTTTAAACACACTTATCCCATCATTCTTCCCATTTTCTGAAGCAGTTCTGGAAGTGCTCTTTCCTGAGTGTCTTTGGTTGTGCTGTTGTGGATGCTTTGATGTCCTGAAAAGATTCAAAATATTTACCTTTCATGGTCATTATGACTTTGGGGAAAAGCCAGAAGTCTCACAGTGCCTGCCCTAAACTAAAGACACTCAGGAAAGAGGACTTCCAGAACTGCTTCAGAAAGTGGCAAGAATGATGGGCTACAAAGCAGAAATAAATGAAATAGAGGCTGAAAAAAAAAAAAAAAGGCAATATAAAATATCAATGAAACTGATTCAACTCTTGGGACGTCATAGGAATGGCAGCAGCAAGGTGGACTTCTTGAGTTCTCCTCCAGAACTTACCACAAATTAAACCTCTATAACCCATCAAGGGCTCTCTGCTCATCACACAGAACAGCTAAGAGACTTGAAGCAGGATTACTTGAAGGTGGGTAAATTGGGCGAGCCGGGGAAGAGGGAAGGGAGCGGAGTGGAGACGTGGCCCTCGTCTGCGGCTGCAGAGACGCAGGGGGTCCCAGGACAGAACAGAGACCACAAAAGCCAGGAGGTGGGCTCCTTCCCTGTGTCCCACAGCTGATCTCTTCCACCAAAGAGCAGCATATCCAGCATTTGAGGCAGAAACCTCAGCTGAGACCTCCAGCTGGGCCCTAGGTCAGACAAAGGATGTCAACTCCATACCTGGGCCCCTCCCCCCACTCTCCCAATCCTACCCCCGCCCTTCCAGAGACTCAAGCTGACCCCTGAACTGAGGAGTTATCGCTCAGGATCTGGGAAGACCCAGCTTGCAGCTCCGACCCAGGGAAGAGGCTGGGAAGAGTGTGCTGTGTAACAATCTATATGTAAGAACTTACCAGTGTTTTCTACAGTAGGTAGATAAGAAGTGTAAAATGAGGAAAGCACAGGGCATTCTCTTTGAAATTGAGGTTGGAAATCTCATAGCAGGAAGAGGAGAGTGTAAATGGAAAATAAACTTGATAGACTTCATAAATTACTTTGGGTTGACAATGCTTGCTTCCATTAGCCCATAACAAATAAATGCTCCTGATTAAAAAAATATTTTTTTCATGCAGCTGCACGATAGACAGTCTGCTACATCAGAGTTATGAACATTTTTTTAATTCAACTGACTTGCTATGAAAGTTCATTTTCTGCAGAGAACACAGTAATTGAAACATTATTACAGAGTTCCTATTTAAAACCTTTGTATGTCTCACAATATTAAGTATTTCCACATATATTTGGCAATTTCTCAATAAGTCTCTTTTAGGTTTCAAGTAAAAGAAGACCAACCTTATATCATTAAAAACGTTTGAGAGGTTCACTTTTATTTTAGTATTATTTTCCCTTAATACATACATTTGTTTTATTCACTACTGCATTCAATAGCTCATCAAAAGATAATAGTTGTTTCCCTTGACTTTGATTGAAACACTTCATAAAAACACTAATGTAAATGTTTTTAAGTTAGAGAATTAATAATCATGAAGGCTTTAGTTTATAAAGAATTAATCCCATTCAATATCCACAGGATCAAGGGAGATTTATGGGATTTCAACAATTCACAGAAGCTTGGGTAAATTCAGAGGAAAAAGCAGGGTAGTTAAGAAACATGGAAACAGATTATATATGGATAATTAAAAATCGTAGCCTTATTTGTCATATACAAGACAAAATTCTGAAATAAGAGACAGAATGACAAAAAATATACATTTGAGAATAGAAGAAAATTAAGTCTCCATATCTATATTTAATAGAAAACATGAATCAGTTGGAGGTAGAATTTCAAAGAGTATCAAAGAGTATGACTATTCAAAGAGCATATATTTAAACTCGAGGATCATGAGTTGCAGAAATGTGGACTAATTCAATCATATAGTGATGTCCCTTTCCAGAAATATTATGGCCTGGACTGGATTGGAAATTTTCCTGTTACTGGGTGGCCGGTTAGCTCAGTTGGTTTTAGTGCGGTGCTGATAACCCCAAGGTTGCCGTTTCGATCCTCACCACCTATCCAGGGCCTCGCTGAGCTGCATGCTCCTTAAAAATAAATGAATAAATAAATGAAATAAAGTAAAATAATAAAAAAAAAAGAATTTTCCTGTTACATTGTGCCAACTATTAACTGTAAGGACAAATATAAATTAAAAGAGGCTAAATATCTATTGAAAATCAGGGAAGATATTCCCTCCTCCCCCTTTTTCTTAGATCATGTACATAAGAAAACATAAAATTGTAAGTAATTTTTTATCATCTTTAAGATGAATATAAATTATTTGAAAACAAAACTGGACTTTTGTGAGCTTTGTGAACCAGGAATATCTTTCTCAAGGACCTAGGAGCCATATCTTTGAAATGTAAACATCAAGGGAAATAACACCCCTTTTTCCCAATTAGGAGCCTAGAGCCAATCTTAATGGGCACCTTGCTCCAAGTTGCAAAATTACCTCCTTTTATAAATATATATATATTCTTTTTTTTTGTTCTTAGCTTGTATAGAATCACTAAGCTAACACAGATGGTCAACCCCAATTACCATGTAAAGTTTGTATGAACTATGTGTGGCACATAGGGCTGTCAGGTCTTCTTCCCTGAGAACCAGCTATTGTTTTGCATGAAAACATATATGTAATGGATTGCATTGGCTTTACTAAAATTTCCTCTCTGTGAAAAACATTGTTAAGTGAACAAGAAGACAAGCCACAGACTGGGAGCAAATATTTGTAAAAGACACAAGTGAGAAAGGACTGTTATCTAAAATATGCAAAGAACTCTTAAAACTCAAAATAAAAAAGTAACCTAATTTGAAAAAAAATAGTCCAAAGACATTAACAAACACCTCACCAAAGAAGATATACAGAAGGCAAATAAGCCTATGAAAAGATGTTTCACAACATTTGTCATCAGGGAAATGCAAATTAAAATGAGATACCATGACACAGCTAATAGAAGGCCAAAACATGGAACACTGACATCAAATGCTGGCAAGGATGTCTAGCAAGAGAAACTCTCACTTACTGCTGTGGGAATACAAAACGGCACAGTCACTCCGTAGGTAAGTTGGCAATCTCTTACAAAACTAAACATACTCTGATCACAGAATCCAGGAATCACAATCATTATTATTTACCCAAAAGAGTTGAAAACTTATGTCCACAGAAAAATCTGCACACTGATGTTTCTAGTAGCTTTTTTCACAATTGCCCAAATATGGAAGACACCAAGATGAACAGATAAACTGGTATATAGAGAAGTGAAAATTTATTCTGGCTAAAAGAAATGAACTATCAAGCCATGAAAATACATGGATAGGGCCTTAAGTACATAGTACCAAGTAAAAGGAGCCTATTTGAAAAAGCTACATATTATAGGATTCCAGTATTCCATGACATTCTAGAAAAGGCAAAACTATAGAGACAGTAAAAAAATACATGATTGCCAAAGGTTAGTGGAGAGGGAGGGAGAAATACACATAGAGGGTTTTTAGAATAGTGAAAACACACTGTATAATATTATAATGGTAGGTACACTGTCATTATACCTTTCAAAACCCATAGATTATACCACACAGAGAGTGAACTGTAATGTAAACTATAGATTTTGTTTATTATGAAGTTTCAATGTAGGTTATTCAGTTGTAACAAATGTATCAGTCCAGTACAGGATATTATCAACAGGGGAGGTTATGTATGTGTGGGGCAATGGGTATATGAATTATCTCTGTATCTTCCTCTTCTCAATTTTGCTGTAAACCTAAAACTGCTCTAAAAATGAATTCTTAAATTATATATATATATATATATATATATATATATATATATATATATATATCATAACTGGAAAATTCATATTGATAACCATTACTACCATATAACCTATAAACGTCACTCAAATTTTACCTCCCAGCTGATAATAATATTTATAGTAAAAGCACCCATCCAGGATCATATCTAATATTTATTTACCAGGTATCTTTTCACAACTTCAATCTGGAACAATTCCTCAGTATTTCTCTATCTTTCATAATCTTAATATTCTGATAACTATAAGCTTTCCATTTTATTGAGTATGTTAGGTTTTCCTGATGTCTCTCCTCCCCCTAACCTCTGCTTAGATTCTAGTCATAAATTTTTGGCAATTTCACACAAGTATGTTCTTTACACTATATCTTATCAGAATGTGTCTTTCATTACATTTGATTGGGTGCTACAAGATTTTGATGCTTTCCATTACTGGTGATGCTCATTTTGGTCAATGGGGTTAAGGGGGCACCTGCCAGGTTTCTCCAGAGTAAGTTATTAATATCACGTGTGTAATTAATGAATATCTTGTAAGGAGACACTTTTAAACGAGGCAAAGTCCTATTGCTCATAGCACTTTCATCCAACAATTTTAGCAACCACTGATGCTTTTTTCCTTGTCAATTGGAAGTACTATGGTTGCCAAATGGTGGTTCTCTAATTCCACCAGTTCTTACATTTTACCACCTGGCATCCTACTGTAAGGAAGAACTTATAGTACTTTTGCTTACTTTTTCTCCCACATTTAGTCACATATTTATTTATTTATGTGAGTACTAATCTTACTTGATCTCTCAGCATCATTAGATGATCCTTGCCTCTTCTTCCGTGAAACAATATCTTTCACTGTCATATCTAACACACGACTTCCCCTTTTTTCTCTTAATTCTCTTGACAATCGGTTTTCCGTTTGTAAACTCATGCTCTGTTGTCCAACTTTAACGATTTTCAAGATTTGGCCCTACGCCCACTTCACTTTCACTGTCTCATCTTAATATAGAACACCAAAATGTCTGTGATTTAAATTAACACCTGTGCTCAGGAAACCCACACATTTATACCTCCATCTCCTGGCCAAATTATTTAACTACATACCTACAATATCTTCTAAGATTTCATAAATAAATTTTAATTCAAAACATGCAAACTGAACTTCTCCTAAAACTAATCCACTTTCAGTGTTACCTGTATTAGAAAACACCACCATTATTCATTCATGTATTATTCATCTTCCCATAGATTGTTATTTCAATTCAGAAGAAAAAAAAAAAAAAGATTTAGAGGCTTATTCAACACGTCCAAAATTTCACAGGCAATACAAACTGGGAATTCAACCCATTTCTGATTTTTAAAACAATGACCTATCACCAACTCATGCAAAATCATAAGTCATTCCATATTTTCAATATCCCCTTGTAGTATCACAAAATTTTTTTCTCATATCTATATTTGTAGTTGCTTATCACATTTTACCTACTGTTATTAGAACCTCTAAATGTGACCTTACTTGGAAAAACTAATTTTATAGTATGATTGTGTTAAGGATCTTGGCATGAGAAACTTTTCCTGGATTACTAGGCTGGGTCCTAAATATCATAAGTGTACTCATAAGAGAAAGGCAGAGAGAATTTAGACACAGACAGCATAGGAGATGTAAAGATGGAGGAAGAGAGTCAATTGATCTGGCCACAAGTCAAGAATTCCTGACATCCACTAGAAGTTAGAAGAGGCAAGAAATAGATTCTCTCCTAAAAGCCTCCAGAATAAATGTGACCCTCCTGACACCTTAATTTCATATTTCTAGCCTTTACGTTTGTGAGAAAATAAGTTTCTGTTGTTTTAAGCCACTGAGTTTGTGACAAATTGTGATAGCAGCCACATAAAACTGATACAGTGGCATCCCCATTAATATTTTAATTATTTTTTATAGTAAACCATCATATTCCATTCAATTTTTTAATCCCAACATTCTGGCTTAAAATAGAATCCACATTTTGTGCTTCGTGGGTATATTTTGAATAACACAATTAAAACATGAAGGAACATGGGCTTTTAAAATTAGTGCCATTTGGTCCAAATCCAATTTGGAAATAATTCTCACTGAATTACACGTTCTAATTCAGACATTTAGCAAATCATTATTAAATACCTATAGCTCTTTGTTCTGTACTATATTAGGCTAAAAAAATTAGTATAAATTCATTGTTTTCATAACGTTATTAGTCGATACCTCAGAAAGGCCTTGTTTGATTTTCAGTTTTCCACATTAAGTTTCTCTATAGATTCTTTTCTTTAAAAATTTAGTGTTTAAAATTTTATTATGCTAAGATACACAATGTTCACTTCAGATCTCAAATTAAGTACAATAACATAGTTTTAAAGATAATCTTGGGTGTAACTCCCTGTCATTTTTCATAATTTTTAAGTCAAATTACACTTACAATTATATGATAATTATATAAGTTCAGGTATATATTATACATGCAACATGCAAGTTTTAGCATTATAATTGTTTTATACTATTAGAATGTATTTTTTTGTTTATTGGGGTGACAATTATTAGTAAAATTACATAGATTTCAGGTGAACAATTCTGTATTACATCATCTATAAATCCCATTGTCTGTTCACCACCCAGAGTCAGTTCTCCTTCCATCACCATATATTTGATCCCATTTACCCTCATCTACCACCCCCCAACCCCCTTATCCTCTGGTAACCACTAAACTGTTGCCCGTGTCTATGAGTTTTTGTTTTTCATTTGTTTGTCTTGTTCTTTTATTGTTTTTGGTTTATATACCACATATCAGCGAAATCATATGGTTCTCTGCTTTTTCTGTCTGACTTATTTCGCTTAGCATTACAATCTCGAGATCCATCCATGTTGTCACAAATGGTCCTATTTCATCTTTTCTTACTGCCGAATAGTATTCCATTTTGTATATATACCACAACTTCTTTATCCATTTATCTATCGATGGAGTGCACGTGTCTTTATGGCAAACAGACATATGAAAAAATGCTCAACATCACTAATCATCAGAGAAATGCAAATAAAACCCACAATGAGATATCACCTCACCCCAGTTAGAATGGCTATCATCAACAAGACAAATAGTAACAAGTGTTGGAGAGGCTTTGGAGAAAAAGGAACCCTCATACACTGTTGTTGGGAATGCAGATTGGTGCAGCCACTATGAAAGGCAGTGTGGAGGCTCCTCAAAAAATTATGAATAGAATTACCATATGACCCAGCAATCCCTCGCCTGGGTGTCTACCCAAAAAAATCTGAAAACATTTATACCTAGAATGCAATATTGACATCTTATTTTTATTAAGACATATACACTTTCCAGATCTGTTTTATCTAAGCATCAACTTTTTGCCAAGGATATCTTCTTCTATATCATTATTTGTTCTTATTATCATGTTTTCCCACCTGTAAAAAACAAAATCTTCTTCATTTTGAATTCTGTATCTAACAAAATTCCTGAAGAAAAAAAAAAAGGTGTTTTAGCCTTTAGTGCTAGATATTAATAGCAGCCATGATTTTTTGTTCAATATATTACCCATTTCACTTCTGCCACCTTCACTCTCTCAAAATTATGGGTAATGTCATGCAGGATATCCTACTCTCTGCACCATTTGTTCTGTGGGGAGGCCTGCGGGGCCTCTGGTCCTGCTCCCCACATAAGAAGGCAGGATATGGCTAGGCCAAAAAGGAACACCCACGGAGCCATAGGTAGGGGAGTCATACCACTATATTCTCTCTGGCAGCCAGGCGAGACACACGCAGTAATAGCCACATGATCCGCAGTCCACCATTCACTTCTGTGTCTGCCAACCAACTGACCGATCAATGCAGCCCTGCAGTTACATTAGTAGCCAATTGACTAACAGGTTACAGCTGATGGCCAACCAATCACAGTTGACGGTAATTCACTACTAGAGCCAGCACCTCCCCGAGAGCCTGGAAACTGCTCTCTGGGACTCTGTCTCCACAGTAATGTAGACCAAGAAAGATGCTAATTTAAACATCTTTAGTCATTTTTTCAGTTTATAAAGTGAAATTATATTCATTGTAAAATGGAGACCATAACATTTCTAAAAGAGTAGTGAAATAATATTTTAATAAGAAAAAAATGGGACTGAGCAAAAGTTTGCATTACTTAGAATTTGATATTATTACAGAAAATTCCTGTAGGACTAAATATTTGTTTTTAGGTACAGTATTTGTTTTAGGACACTTTTAATTTTTGAAAGAGCCCTTTAAATGTGTACATTTCAATGAAATTGAGAAAAAATTTAAACACAATGGTTACTGACAGTCTTTCTCTCTATGCTCCTATTCTACTCTTAGAAAGCAAACTATTTCAAGATCATGACATTACTAATTCCATAATTTTTAATTATCTAGGGGTCCAATGAATCACTGTGGTTGGAAATATTGTCTTTTGGAAATAAGCCAGGTTTAGGAATGTTTCCAATTATTTAATAACTTTCCAAATAAATTGCAGTCAATTATATAAACTGTCTCTATCATGCCAGATTTTTTTGACACCACACTTGCCTCAGTATTACTTACTAGCTTCCTCAAAAGAGAAGTGCCATTTAAAGAGAAAGAGAAAAAGAAAGAAAAAGTAGAGTAGAAATGATTATGAATTGAAATTCATGAAAAATGAATTAATATCATTTACGATTGCAGTTCATGTACTTCTTTGTGATTTGTATTGTTTGATTAACTTTCTCATAGTATTTTATTAGATTACATATTCATACAAGATTGATTTTAAAATAATAAAGTTAATTCTTATCTATTTTTTTTTCTTTTAGATTTACATAGCACTCTAATATCTTTAACAGCCAAAAACCTAAGAAATGACTCTTTCTTTAAAGTTCACTGATATAAAAAAATAAAGTCAGTAATACTTGCACAAGAATTTTTCTGGCTGAATTTATTCTCATAACTAGTGCTATGATATTCTCTTTTTGCATACATTTTCCCCATATCTTGTTTACTTAATTAAGCCAAAATAATTGTGGGGACAGAGCCCCAGAGAGCAGTTTCCAGGCTCTCGGCCTCACATGGAAAGGTGCTGGCTCAGGTAGTAAATGGCCTTCAACTGTGATTGGATGGCCATCAGCTGTGGCTAGTTGGCCGTCAGCTGTAACCAGTGAGCCATTGGCCACTAATATAACTGCTGTGGCTACGCTAGCAGAATAAATGGGGGCTAGCAAGAAGATGGGTGAGCCAGCAAGCGGCGCCGTGAGGGTTGTGGATCATGTGGCTCCTGCTTCCTGTGTCTCCAACCCAGCCGCCAGCGAGAATATAGTAGTATGACTCCCCTACCTATGGCTCCTTGGGTGTTCCTTTTTGGCTTCACCATATCCTGCGTTCTCTTGTGGGGAGCAGGAGCAGAGACCCTTCTGGACGCCCCACATGACAAATGGCGCAGCGAGCAGGGTCTCTCGCTGCATGACAATAATTTACTGTATCAATGAAGTACATTTTAAAGTCTCTGTAATGCATTTTCAAAGCAATGCATGACAGTGTCTGATACTACATGCTAACACTATTTCAATTGATAATTTTTTTTTTTTTGTATCTTGTCAACTGCCCTTCGTTATATTAGGAAAATAATAACATATTTAGTTATATTCATTCTTAATTTTGCTATTTCAAGTTTACTGCATCAATTAAAACTTTAACAACAGGTCAAACTTAAATAAGGATAGCATTCTGCCTTGTCTTGCCCTGATCTGCAAGGCAAAGCATCCGCTGTTTTACAAATAAATTTGACATATGAATTACATATTTTTTTAAATAATAGAAAATGATGTGTTTTTTTTTCCTTTAAGATTCTATGAATAATATACATTTATACATGAGATGTGTATAGTATATCAGTTTAACTAGGCTGTCTATCTATGGACCTTACCTATTTATCCAAACACTAACCTAATTACATTATAGATGTGATTAAAGATAGTCATGGCTCCTCAATCAAGGACTTGTGCCAATTTTTGGATTCAGAACCACATGAATGGAGGGGTTAGGGTCCCCTTGAGGAAAGATCCTGCTACACTGAAAAAAAAAAAAAAATCTGTAATGTTTGTTTTTACCAGCTTTCTCCAGAGAAACCTGTGGCCATTATCAGGGTGACTGTGCAATGGGGAAAGGAATTACTGGACACTGTGACTGAATTCCCACATTGGTTCTGGGAACTGCAGAATGAGATTTATTATGATAGGAAAGGTCAAGAGCAAGTCACTAGAATTACCTCTGTAAAAATATAATTAACTGAAAGGAATAATGCGTTTCTGGAGGAACTGAAGAGATTGGTGCCATCATCATGGACTTGAAAGATGCAGAGGTCGTGATTTCCACATACCCTGAATCTAGATACTTCTTTGGCCTATTCAGGAAACAAATGGATCCTGGAGAGCGACAGTGGATTATTGTAAACTTAATCAGGTGCTGTCTCAAATTGTCATTGCAGATGTGGCTTCATTACCCAGTACTCAGCTATTGATCTGGCGAACGTTTTTTGCTCTATACCTGTTAGTAAAGACCACAAGAGCAGTTTGCTTTATCTCAGAGGTATACCAACTCTTCAGACTTAAGTCATGATTTAGTCAGCAGGGACCTTGATTCTATTTCCCTTCCACAATGCATCACACTGGTCCATTATATTGATGATATTATGCTGATTCAACCTAATGATCAGGAAATAGCAACATAATAAAATATGTCCATGTTGGAAGGTGGGAAGAAAATCCCACAAAAACTCGGGGGCCCTTCACTTCAGAGCAATTCTTATGTGTCCAGTGGTTTGGGCATGCCAAGCTTGCCCTTTTAAGGTGATGGGAAAATTGCTGTATCTGGTCCCTCCATCCCCCATCAAAAAAAAAAATAAAAAAATAAAAATAAAAATGCAGAGGCACAAAGCCTAGCAGGTCTCTTAAATGAAAAGCAGCTGGTTTTGAGTGGAGCCCAGAACTAAGGAAAGCTCTAATGATTGGTGATGTTGAGCATTTCTACATATGTCAATTTGCCATTTGTATGTCCTCTTTGAGGAAATGTCTCTTCAGTCCTCTGCCCATTTTTCAATTGGGTTGTTTGTTTCTTTGTTGTTGAGTTGTATGAGTTCCTTGTATATTTTGGATATTAGCCCCTTATTGGAGGCACTGTCTATACAAATCTTCTCCCATTCAGTCGGTTGCCTCTTTAGTTTGTCAATGGTTTCTTTTGCTTTGCAGAAGCTTTTAAGTTTGATATATTCCCATTCATTTATTTAAGCTTTTATTTCCCTTGCCTTTGGAGTCAAATTCATAAAATGCTCTTTGAACCCAAGATACATAAGTGATGCAAATAAAAACCACAATGAGATATCACCTCACCCCAGTCAGAATGGCTATCATCAACAAGACAAATAGTAACAAGTGTTGGAGAGGCTGTGGAGAAAAAGGAACCCTCATACACTGTTGGTGGGAATGCAGACTGGTGCAGCCGTTATGGAAGGCAGTGTGGAGGTTCCTCAAAAAATTACGAATAGAATTACCATATGACCCAGCAATCCCTCTCCTGGGTATCTATCCACAAAATTTGAAAACATTTATCCATAAAGACAAGTGTGCTCCAATGTTCATTGCAGCTTTATTCACAGTGGCCAAAACATGGAAACAACCAAAATGTCCTTCAATAGATGAATGGATAAAGAAGTTGTGGTATATATACACAATGGAATACTATCTAGTGGTAAGAAAAGATGAAATAGGACCATTTGTGACAACATGGATGGATCTCGAGATTATAATGTTAAGTGAAATGTCAGACGGAAAAAGTAGAGAACCATATGATTTCACTGATTTGTGGTATATAAACCAAAAACAACAAAACAACAAGACAAGCAATTGAAAAACAAAAACTCATAGGCATAGACAATAGTTTAGTGGTTACCAGAGGGTAAGGGGGTGGGAGGTGGGAGATGAGGGTAAATGGGATCAAATATATGGTGATGGAAGGAGAACTGACTCTGGGTGGTAAACACACAATGTGACTTACAGATGATGTAATACAGAATTGTACACCTGCAATTTATGTAACTTGACTAACAATTGTCACCCTAATAAACTTTAATTAAAAAAAAAAAAAAAAAAAAGGACAGAAACCTCTGCAGCAAGTAAGTACAGGTTGCGGTGTGTTAGAGGTTTTCTGAAATGACTGGGACAAAACAAAAAAGAAAGAAAACGCATACCCATCCTGTCTTTGCTGATTGGCTCTGTGGTAAGTTACTCCTTGGACAGCTTAGGTAGGCTGTCTACAACTCCATGTCGGGGCTCCTTTCTAGCTTGTGGAGCCTGAAATTCACTCTGAGGTAAAATCTTAGATGACTCAGCTCTTTTCTGAGCATGAGCTCTGCTCTGGGCATGTACGTGACCGACAACCTTGTTGTTAAGAGCTTGCGCTCTAACCAACTGAGCGGCATCCGCCCACCCTTCAGGCAGCTCAGCTCCAGCTTGTTGTCTTCAACCTAGCTGTGGAGGGCGGAACTCAGTGGCCCATGTGGGAATCAAACCAGCAACCCTGTTGTTCAGAGCTCATACTCTAACCAACTGAGCCATCCGGCCGGCCGCACACTCATGACTTTTAAATCTCACGGCATTTGTTCCTCAGTTTATGCGGGAGCTTTTCAGATTCCCTACTTTCCTAAAAGACTTTCCCGAACTTTTCCTTCTAGAATTCCTCATGCTTATTGTTTGTGTCAGCTGGAATCCTTTGTCTCAGGTGGCAGAGAGGGTTTTTTGTCTTTTAATGTTTTTGAGGAATGCCTTCTGCATAGTACCTTTTTCTTCCTGAGAGAGTTCCAGTTTAGCTGGAACAAACCAAAGTACCCTGCATGAGTTCTACAGGAAGGCTCAGACAGCTTAAAACAGACAAACACAATTTTTAAGAAGAAGGACTGCTTCCTCCAGAGCCAGAGTTGTACCTGGGAACTGGGCTACCATCTTCAAGAGTGCTGGTGAGTCGGGAGTGGGGTGACACAGGACAGGTAAAACTGCTGCAAAACTTTCTTACCATTTTGAGGTGGCCTTTCCTTGACTTAGCATTCACTTGGTTCTTGTAAAATTCTCACTGTTTTCCAGAGTTCCCACAAGTTGATTTTTGACACCTTTTGCTCATTTTTTCGCTGTTTTTGTAGACAGCTGAGCTCTTAAAGCTACCTACTGTGCTGTTCTTGCCATTGTTCCTTTTTATACTGACGTTATACTGGCAGTGTAAGTTAGCTCTTTTTTTAAGACAAATTTTCTTATTTTCTATGTCGTTTGCTCTTACATATATATTTTTATTAGGAATAGCTTGTAAGTTTTGAAAAATACTGCTTACACTTTGATAGAAACTACACTAAACCTCTAGATCAGGAACTGCCATCTTAGTTAGCTTTTGAATGCATGTACATAATATTCTAAATTAATTAGACATTTACTTGACCTCACAGAAATTTTGTGGTTTTGTGTGTACATTTTTTGCACTGCTGTCAAATATATTTCTAAGTATTCTTTTTGATGCTATGTGTATATACTTGCTTCCTTAATTTTGTTTTTGGATTATTTATTGCAAGTACATAGATGTACTGTTGATTTTTGTATATTGATCTTTATTCTGAGTCCTTGCTGAGCTCACTAGTTTTCATAGTTTGTGTGTGTAATTCTTAAGATATTTTTTGTAAATATTCCTATTGCATGTTCACAGTTTTAAAACCAGGTGTCTTTTATTTCTTTACCTTGCCTGGTTGCCAGATTGCTGTAGCTAGAACCTCATGTACCACACTGAACAGAAATGGTAAGAGAGGGCATTTTTCTGTTTTTCTGGTTTTAGGGAGCAAACATTATTTTTTCACCATTGAATATGGTACTAGTAGTAGCTTTTTATAGATGCCCCTTTTCACTTCTATTCTTAGTTTGTTGAGAGTTTGTTGAGCCATTTTCCCAATAAAAAGGCATGTTTTTCTTAAGCCATTTCCTTATAAATACACTACAGATGACATTTTTGTCTGGTGATCATTAAACAAACAAACAAACAAAAGCAATAAATACTCTTTTGCTCTATCACCTGCTAAAAATGTAGGAATTTAGGGAAGATGGATATTAAAATTTTGCTTAATCTACAAATTGCACAATGCTAGCATCATTTTGCTAAGAACTATTAATAGTTATTCCCTGATTCTAAACTTCATAATAAATTACTTGAATTATTGGTTATTTATTTAATAATGATTCTGAATAATAGGCCATCTAGTGTGAGCATGTGTGTTTTTCACCAAGCCTCTTTTTATACTCTCTTAAGTTTAGGTCCGATAAATTTCATTATCTTTATAGGTTAGTACATGGGTCTTGGCTTCCATAGTGTCAAATATATAAATAAATATAATTGTAAAAAGGTGAGGTGTGATGTTAGGTGGGGTTATCTCTGGATGGATAGACATACAATATATAGCAAATGACTACAAGGGAATACCACGTTTCCCCGAAAATAAGACATAGCCTGACCACCAGCTCTCTTGCGTCTTTTGGAGCAAAAATTAATATAAGACCCGGTCTGATATTATATCACATAAGACCCGGTATTATATTATATTATACATGGTCTTATATTATAATAAAATAAGACAGGGTCTTATATTAATTTTTGCTCCAAAGGACACATTAGAGCTGATGATCCGGCTAGATCTTATTTTCGGGGAACACAGTACACTAAATAGTTAACCGTTATATATGAAATATTGGTTTATGGTTCATTTTTTAGCATATTTTTAAATTCATTTTTAATTTTATTATTGAAATATTTAAAGAGACACAATAATTTATCTTTATTTCAACAAAGATTACCATGACATTTGCCCCAGTGCTGACATCCCCCTATAGGTAAGAAAGTTTGCAGATTTTACCCATTTTTTAAGCTATCTTCTCCTTTTATATATCTAAATTTCTTAGGGATATTGAGTGTTAGGAGCATACAAAAAAAAAAGGGTAAGTGTGAAATAAGAGAGATATAAGGCATTATAGGGGCATCTAGGAGAATTTTTGGAGGTGTATAAACAAGGAGCACTTAAGAAAAGTCAAACATTGAGCTTTACCTTGTGTGCATTGCAATGCTAACCATTTCCTCATAGATCTTGATTATTTTTTGCTATGTAAATACACCTATGTTGTTTAATTGGTTCATAAGAGGCAACAAGGGAAATTTATATTCCATGTTTGAGTTAGTGTTGGACAGGGAAATAAACTAACAATGAGTAAGAGAGAATTTAGTAGCAATAAGATTAAAACCAGAGGGAAACATGAAATCATAAGCCACGGCTATTTGTCACCATATTGGAAAATATATTGACCTTCTGCAAGACTAAGGGGGGACTTAAATTACCCGTAATTTTAACGATTAAAGCAGCCATCTGGATTAAAGTTGATTTCTTTACATAGACAGTTGTTTGAACTCTGATATAAGAGTCCATACCAGAACCTCCCCCCCAACCCCATGCACCGTCACATTGTACTTGTGATTTATTCCTACTGTTTTCAAAGTTTGGAATATTTTGAATATCTCTCTGAATTATTTGCCATCTGCTTGTCTCCTTTGAGTGCAAAAGTCACCATTTGCTCTATTGTTGCTCAGAAGCCAATTTGCTGGTATGATATTCCAAGATTTACCATGTGGCTACACTATTACAGATTGGAGTTGAGACAAATATGTCTCTGAAGCTCAATTTATCTATTCAACCACATACAATTATTTGGAAAACACATTGGAAAGTATACAATGGTCACTGTTCTAAAATTGATCTACCCAATGTAAAAAGATTTACTATATACAGTGATCAATCCATACGCAGAATATAAATTTCACATAGACTAACACTAACAGATTGCAGAGATTCTAATAAGTGAGTTTCTATGTCTTCTAGGACATATGCAAATATGCAGCCATGAAAAATGAAAAGAATTGAAAACAATAAGCACCCTATTCACATGTGTAGATTATATTAAAATAGACATTTTCCCCAATTTCTAATGTAAATTCACATATCTTTACCTTAAAGATGGCAACATATGTGGAATATTGCCTGAGTTTAAAATCATTTTACCAGTGTTTTCTCTACACTGAGGGGAAGTTGAAAAGAAAATAGTCAACTCAATTAATTTAGCAAGTTTTAAACGTTGTTACAGTAACCTGGAGTTGGCAGACAACATGCATAATTTTCATATGCAATTGCATAAAACTTTCTAATTCTGGGCATCAACTCAAATTCTGAGAACTTATGATTTACTTTCTATTGACACCAGTACCTTGGTAATAATATATGATATGGAAATATTATCCAAGTAACATTTGTATGTGAGACATCAACATGGCTAAAATATATAAGAAGGAATACTGAACTTCTTTCCCCTAAAAGGCAAAGAAAAAATATGTTTTTCTCAACAGTTTGTTTACTCTTTTGCAAAACTTTCACAAAATAGTGCAAATGTAATCCTCCAAAGAAAAATAAAGTGCTGTCTTCAATATCAGAAAGAGAGATGAACTAACTGAACGTTAAATTTTGCTGCTAGAAATTTTTCTCTAAGTTGAGCAGTTAACCAAATTATGATTTGTTGCAAAAGATAGCTGTGATTGTTATCTCTATGAGCCATATTGCCCTATATACACAATGTTAAAAGTTTAGTAGGACTGGACATATGAATGTCTAATTTGTGTAATTCTCAGGGTGAGCGGCCATGATCTTAGGCTACACATATCAAGGTGTTACTAATTCTGGGACACTAAGTCTTCCAGAAATTTCAGCTCTGCTTTTCATAGTATTTGTGATATTGATTGCTCCTGCTTATTTTTCAGCTTTTGAGGTTTCATATTTTCTTTTTTTTTAAATTAAAGTTTATTGGGGTGACAATTGTTAGGAAAGTTACATAGATTTCCGTTGTATAATTCTGTAATAATATATATATATATATATATATATATATATATATATATATATAGCTCACATTGTGTGTTCACCACCCAGAGTTAGTTCTCTTTCCATCACCATATATTAAACCAAGTTTTCCCTCTTCTAGAGCCCCCCTCCCCCTTACCCTCTGGTAGCCTCTAAGCTATTGTCTATGTCTATGAGTTTTTGTTCCTTCATTTGTTTGTCTTGTTCTTCTGTTGTTTTCAGTTTTATATACCACATGTCAGTGAAATCATATGGCCTTGACTTTTTCTTTCTGACTTATTTTGCTTAGCATTATAATCTCAAGATCCATCCATGTTGTCACAAATGGTACTATTTTATCTTTTCTAACCGCCAAATAGTATTCCATTGTGTATATATAACACAACATCTTTATCTATTCCTTTATCGAAGGACATTTTGGTTGTTTCCATGTCTTGGCCACTGTAAATAAAGCTGCAATGAACATTGGGTCACACATGTCTTTAGGGATAAACGTTTTCAGATTTTTGGGGTAGATACCCAGGAGAGGGATTGCTGGGTCATATGGTAATTATATTCTTAAATTTTTGAGGAATCTCCACACTGCCTTCCATAGCAGCTGTACCAATCTGCATTCCCACCAACAGTGTATGAGGGTTTCTTTTTCTCCACAGCCTCTCCAACACTTGTTACTATTTGTCTTGTTAATGCTAGCCATTCTAACTGGGGTGAGGTAATATCTCATTGTGGTTTTTATTTGCATTTCTCTGATGATTAGTGATGTTGAGCATTTTTTCATATGTCTATTGGCCATCTGTATGTCCTCTTTGGAGAAATCCCTTTAGGTCCTCTGCCCATTTTTCAATTGGGTTGTTTGTTTTCTGTTGTTGAGTTGTATGAGTTCCTTATGTATTTTGGATATTAGCCCCTTATCGGAGGTGCTGTTTGCAAAAATCTTGTCCCATTCAGTTGGTTGCCTCTTTATTTTGTCGATGGTTTCTCTTGCTGTGCAGAAACTCTTTAGTTTGATATAGTCCCATTCATTTATTTTAGCTTTTACGTCCCTTGCCTTTGGAGTCAAATTCATAAAGTGCTCTTTTAAGCCAAGGTCGATAAATTTAGTACCTATGTTTTCTTCTATGCAGTTTATTGTTTCAGTTCTTATGTGTAGGTCTTTGATCCATTTTGAATTAATTTTGGTACACAGTGACAGATAGCAGTCTAGTTTCATTCTTTTGCGCATGGCTTTCCAATTCTCCCAACACCCTTTATTGAAGAGGCTGTCTTTTCTCCATTGTATGTTTTTGGTTTATTTGTCAAAAATTTTCCATATTTATGTGGGTTTATTTCTGGGTTCTCAATTGTATTCCCTTGGTCTGTGTGTCTGTTTTTCTGCCAATACCATAATGTTTTGATTATTGTTACCCTGTAGTACCAGCTGAAGTCAGAGAGCATGATACCTCCAGCATTGTTCTTTTTTGTTAAAATTGCTTTGGCTATTCGGGGTCTTTTGTGGTCCTACAAATCTGACAATGTTTTGTTCTATTTCCTTAAAAAATGCCATTGGGACTTTGATGGGGATTGCATTTAATCTGTATATTGCTTTACAAATAGTAATACAGCCATTTTAACTACGTTGATTCTTCCAATCCATGAGCATGGAATATCTTTCCATTTCTTTGTGTCTTCTTCAATTTCTTTAAAAAATGTCTTATAGTTTTCAGCATATAGGTGTTTCAGATCCTTGGTAAGTTTATTCCTAGGTATTTTATTCTTTTTGTTGCAATTGCAAACTGAATTTGTTTTTCCTTTTTCTGAGATTTCTTCGTTAATATATAGGAATGCAATGGACTTTTGTACATTAATTTTGTAGCCAGCAAATGTACTGTATTCGTTGATTGTTTCTAATAGCTTTTTGGTGGAGTCTTTAGGGTTATCTATATATAGGTTCATGTCATCTGCAAAGAGTGACAATATAACTTCTTCATTCCTAATTTGGATGCCTTTTATTTCTTTCTCTTGCCTGATTGTTCTGGCGAGGACTTCCAACACTTTGTTGAAAAGCAGAGGTGATAGGGGACAGCCCTGTTGTGTTCCTGAGCGTAGAGCAAAGAGCTTCAGTTTTTCACTGATATTAACTGAGGGTTTGTCATACGTGGCCTTTATTATGTTAAGGAATTTTCCTTCTATACCTATTTTATTAAGTGTTTTCATCATAAATGGGTGTTGTATCTTGTCAAATGCTTTTCTGCATCAATTGATATAATCATATGATTTTTGCCCTTTATTTCATTTATGTGCTGTATCACATTGATGGATTAGTGGATGTTGAACCATCCTTGTGCCCCTCGGATAAACCCCACTTGGTCATGATGAATAATATTTTTCATGTATTGTTCCATTTGATTTGCTAGAATTTTGTTTATGATTTTTGCGTCTGTATTCATCAGAGATATTGGTCTGTAGTTTTCTTTTTTTTGTGTTACCCTTACCAGGTTTTGGTATAAGGGTAATGTTGGCCTCATAAAATGAGTTAGGGAGTATAGTCTCTTCTTCAATTTTTTGGGAAGAGTTTGTGTAGGACAGGTATTAGATTCTCTTTGAAAGTTTGGTGAAAATCACTAGTGAAGCCATCTGGTCCTGGACTTTTGCTTTTGGGAAGGCTTCAGATGACAAATTCAATTTCCTTACTGGTGATCGATCTATTTAGATTTTCCAGTTATTCAGGATTCAGCCTAGGAAGGCTATATGTTTCTAAGAACTTGTCCATTTCTTCTAGGTTATTGAATTTAGTGGCATACAGTCCTTCATAGTATTCTTGGATGATCCTTTGTATTTTTGTGGCATCCGTGATAACTTCCCCTCTTTTATCTCTGATTTTGTTTATTAGTGTCTTTTCTCTTTTTATCTTATTGAGTTTAGCCAAGGCTTTGTCAATTTTATTCATCTTCAAAGAATCAGCTCTTTGTCACATTAATTTTTCTATTGTCTTTCTGTTCTCTGTTTCACTTAGTTCTGCTCTGATTTTTATTATTTCCTTTCTTCTGCTGACCTTGGGTTTCAATTGTTCTTTTTCTAGATCTTTAAGGTATAACGTGAGGTTGTTTATCTGGGATTATTCTTGTTTCTTGAGATAGGGCTGTAATGATATAAATTTCCCTTTTAAAACTGCTTTCACTGCATCCAAAATTTTTTGGTAGTATATATTCTCATTCTCATTTATTTCTATGTATCTTTTGATCTCTCCTCTTATTTCTTCTTTGACCCGGTCATTCTTTAACAGTGTGTTGTTTAATCTGCATGTATTTGTGTTTTTTCCTGATTTCTTTTTGCAGTTGATATCCAATTTCAAAGCCTTGTGATCAGAGAATATGCTTGGTATGATTTCAATCTTCTTAAATTTGCTGAGGCTAGTTTTATGTCCCAATATATGGTCCATCCTTGAGAATGTTCCATGTACACTAGAAAAAAAAAATTATAGTCTGATGTTCTAGGATGAAGTGCTTTATAAAATTCAATTATGTCCATTTCATCTAATGTGTCATGTAGAGCTCCTATTTCTTTATTTATTTTCTGTTTGGATGATCTATCCATAGCTGTCAATGATATATTTAGGTCCCCGAATATAATTGTTTTGGTCAATTTCTCCCTTTAGTTGTGTTAGTAGTTGCTTGGTATATTTCAGTGCTCCCTGATTGGGGGTATAAACATTGATGACTATTATGTCTTGTTATATAGTCCCTTTTATCATTATGAAATGTCCATCTTTGTCTCTTGTTACCTTTTTTATCCTGAAGTCTGTTTCATCTGATGTAAGTATGACTACACCTGATTTTCTCTGGATACCATTTGCTTGGAGTGTCAATTTCCACCCTTTCACTTTGAGTCTGTGTTTGTCATTGTAGCTGAGATAATGTCTCTTGGAGGCAGCATATGGTTGGGTTTAGTTTTTTGATCCAATCTGCTCCTCTGTGCCTTTTTATTGGTGAGTTCAGTCCATTTACATTTAGGGTGATTATTGATATGTGAGGATTTCCTATCATTCTATCTTTGGTTTTCTGGTAAGACATTATTTCTTTGCCTTTTTGTTGTCTATTATTTCTGTGTGGTGGTATTCTATTATTTTTCCCTCTGTTTCTTCTTTTATTGCAGTATATATTTCAGTTCTGGATTTTTTTATTTTTTTTTTTTTGAGTGGTTACCATTAAGTTTATGTAAAAGAAAGTTTCATATTTAAAGTATTGCATTTTCTTCAGCATGCTTACTTTCTCCATTCCCATATTCCAATTCAGGCCTTTATTCTGCCCCCTTTTATGTTTTGGTTGTCACAAATTATCCCTATATATGCTGGTCAAATAGCCTCCTTCAGTATTTCTTATGGTGCAGGTTGTGTATTAGGAAATTCCCTCTGCTTCTGTATGTCTGGAAAGGCCTTTATTCCTCCTTCATATCTAAAGGATATCTTTGTTGAGTATATTATTCTTGGTTCATAATTTCTCTCTTTCAATAGTTTGAATATTTGATTCCACTCCCTCCTGGCTTGTAGAGTTTCTGCTGAAAAATCTGATGATAATCTAATGGGCTTTTCTTTGTAGGTTGCCATCTTCTTTTTCCTGGCTGCCTTGAGGATTTTTAATTTGTCGTTAATTTTTGACAGCTTCAATATAATGAGCCTTGGAGAAGGTCTGTTGGGGTTGAGGTAATTAGGTATTCTATTGGCTTCTTGGATTCGAGGATCCAGTTCTGTCCACACGTTTGGGAAGTTCTCATTGACTATTTGTTTGAATATATTTTCTGTTCCCTTCTCTCTTTCTTCTCCTTCTGGTATGTCCATTATTCTTATATTGCTCTTTCTGATGGAGTCAGAAAGTTTTTGTAGAATTATTTCACGCCTTTTAAGTCTCAAGGCTCTTTCTTCTTCCATTCATATCATTTCCAGATTTCTATTTTCGATGTTGCTGATTCCTTCCTCCATCTGGTCAACTCTACTACATAAGCTGGATATTTCATTCTTTGTTTCTTTTATTGAGGTCTTAATCTCCAGAAATTCTGATTGGATCTTTTTAAAAATTTCAATCTCTTTGATAAAATTTTCATGTTGTTCTTTGATTGTGTTTCTGAGTTCATTAAACTGCCTGTCTGTGTTTTCTTGCACTGCATTGAGTTTTTTCAGAACTGCAATCTTGAATTTTCTGTCATTTAAGTCACATATTTCCATGTCTTTAAATTCATTTTCCAGAGACTTTTCATTTTCTTCCTCAGCTGTCTTATTACCTTGGTTATTCATGGCAATTAATGGTTTATTATTTCTCTCCCTAGACATCTACATGAGTGGGTTCTGCAACAGGTTGATAGAAGGTGGTCTTTTGTTTTCCAGTAGATGTTGGTAGAATGTTGTATTTTCTCTCCTACTGTAGCCTTTATTCTCTCTCATACTTTAGTATTATATTTTCTCTGCACTATTCCAGCTTTCCACACAATGGGGGGATTCCCTGGAAGGCAGGCTTCTCCTCTGTGAACAGTTGCCTGGGTCATAGGGCACCCGCCTCCATGGGGGGATGTGGAGAGCTTCTGAAGTTCCAAAGCTCTCCCTGCACCCGATTCAGCGATTCAGCACCCATGTGTTTCAGCAGCTCTGCTTCCTCCTGCAGGGATCCGCCCAGATAGGTGGGGGCAGGGGAGGGCCAGGGTTGTGAGAGGAGGCCGAGACCAATGCCTATGATCATCACCATAGCTGGTCCTGCTTCCATGGCTCCCTCCCCTTTGCCGAAACTAGTTGGGCTGTGAGTACATGTCTGCAGACCACTGGTCTCAGAACTACAAATATTCTGTTCTTTTGATATGGCACTGCTATTATTCAGCTTCTAGTACTGGGAAGGTGGGAGCTGGGTGAGGTGTGGGAGGGTAAAGAGGGGTTGGCTAGTCTCAGTGCCTAAGGCTTCTGTTCTCTGCTTGGCAGTGAGGGCTTAAACCTCCTTTTTCAGCCTTCTTCCCTCAGTCTTTGCTCTGAGGTGTGTGCCATAAGTGTTGGATTCAGCCGTGTTATATGTTGTCCCCTCAGCCCTGTGGGCCATAAGTGGAGCCCTAGCAGCCTGAGTTCTTCCCTCTCCTGCAGCTGCTATAATTCCAGGATTAAGCAAGCTTGGAGCACCAAACTAGGTCTGCATCCTGCACCCACGTGGCACTGTCTATGCACTTTTCCCTTCCCTCCTCCCTAACTCGTGCAATTTGCCCACCTTCAGATGATTTCAGTAGTGCGCCTCTTAGTCTTGCCTATCTGCTGTGCAGGGAGTCCTTTGTGGAGTTATAGTTGTTCAGTTTGTTGTAAATTCCAAGAGAGCTTTCAAGAGGCTCATCTCACGCTGCCATTTTTATGACATCATCTTGCTCAGCTTCTCTCTTAGTAGCTGCTTTCTGCTTAATCAGGTTTCATATTTTCAAGGCTAGCTTGTTATGTCATTGATGCAGCCCACATTCCTCCCCTAGAATAGGAATATAACATATTACAAATCCTGTTATAAACTTTAGCATTGTCACAATTTTCTAAATGCCAATTAAATGTTCCAATGAGACTAATAAAAAGTGACCTAAAATGGTGCAAACTGACAAAGTATTCTAGTTTAGGTATTACCTCACTTTATTTCTAATAACCATTTAATTGAGGGGGATGGTTAAAACAGCATCTGTTTTATTCTTCAAACTGGAAAGAAAAACAAGAAAATAGATTATAAGCCTGCTTTTCAACAATTTAACAAATTTAACAATTCAGCATATTTTTGGTTTCAAAGATAAACACACACAAACTCTCTCTCTCTCTCTCTCTCTCTCTCTCTCTCTCTCTCTCTTTAAATGTGTTAGCTAATTTCCAAAGATAGTGTGAAACCTATTTACCACTCTCTACATGTGCATTCACTACTTACCATCAGGAGTGGGAATGCTTCATCCTTTGAATTTGACCTAGTCTTGTCACTGCTTTGTCAGTGAAATGTGGACAAAATGTGGAGTCTGGGGGCTTCTGAACCATGGCATTAAGAAGATAGAATAAGGAAGATAGTCAATGGCATTGTAACAGGTATATAAAATGTCAGAGGGGTAGTAACTTGGGGTAGGGTGATTGTCAGTTTGTGAGGGGTGTAAATGTCTAACTGTTATGTTACTTTGTACACTAGAAACCAATTTGAATAATAATAATAATAATAATAATAATAATAATAATAAAGAAATTCTAACAGCCTACATATAGTCTCCCTCATAGAACCCTAAGCTACCTTGTAATAAGTCCAAGTTATCCTGCTGAAGAGAGAGCCCAGTGAAGAGATCTTGGAAGTTTAGACACAACGTAGAGAGAGAGGCCACATAGAGAAGTACAGAGGCAAAAGACATCTAGATCCAGCAGACAGGTGCAGCCGGCATCTGACTGTACTCACATGAGACCTCAAGCTAGATTTACAAAGCAACCCACCAGTTCTGTTCTGGCCTCCACCCAGAATCATGTGATAAAATAAAATAGTTGTTGAGTAGTAAGCCACCAAATTTTGGAGTTATTTGTTATTTGACAATATTGAAGTGAAACAAACTTTGTTATATAGAAGTGGTGTGTTGTTACAAAAAAATCTTAAAAGTGTGTGTCACTAATTTTGGAAGTGTGGTAGGTAGAAGATCAAAGCACCCTGAGAACACTATTAGGTTTCAAGGAAAGGGAGGAAATTATTGTTTGAGCAGGAAAGAAAGGGACCTAAATTATATATAATAACAGCAAATAATTAACAAAACAGTCAACCAAGCCATCACAGAAGATTGAAAGGGTACCTAAAGAACCATGTTGATTTGACTAATGAAATTTCAAGGCAGACTGTTGAGAATCAGCTGTTTTTTGTTTGTTTTTGTTTGACTAAAAGGAAAAAAAAAAGTCAATAGTAAAATATATAAGCCAGATGAAGTAAAAAAGGGATCTGCCCAAATTAGCAGGCTAATTTAGAGGAAACATAAAAAAGCAAGAATGTTCTGCCTTCAAGAATAAAACTTTTTCTTATTTTCAGTTTTTCTAGAAGCCAAAAAAGAAATAAAGTAAGAAATAGCCTCAGAGTAAAGGTTAAATAGAGGCCACTGTCAGTTAAAGCTAATCTCAGGGTAAATTTTTGATCAAAGATTAATATAAACCTCTTTGTTAAACCTCAGAAAAATCTAATTTCTTATCTCTAGACATTGTTGCCAGGACAAAAAGGGCTCAGGGTCAAAAATAGGATTTCTAAGTGTCTAAAGGATACTACCTTAGCAGCATCACAGAAGGTCCAAGGTAGAGCTAAGATCCTACCTTTCAAAGAGATACCAGTGGTTGTATGATATTGTAGTGATTTCACCTGCTACATATTTTAGTTTCTTCATCTGTAAAGTGGTAGTAATAATTGTAGTTAAGTGATAATGTTGTGAAGACTGACTCACTTACTGTATATGAAGAACTTAGAACATTGCCTGGCAGAGAGTAGGTACCATATAAATGTCAGCTGCATGACTTTTGCAAAACAGTGTGATTGTTTGAAAAGTTTTTCTAGGTGTAAAGTTTTCAGTCAAACAGGCATAGAGAGAACTATCATTTTACTAACTTTATTGTCCACAGTGTATCTTATCCAATCGCCTCCTCACATACACATTTTTAAAAATATTATTTTGCAAAAATGGAAGTTACTTCCTTCCTCTATTTATCAACCATTCCTTTCTAACTACCACCTCCTTTGTTCTTCAGAAATTCAGTGGGTGTACTCTTGAACATAAATCACATTATTCCTAGTTTTAGACAGTACAAAAACAAGTAGGCATGAAACTTTATTTCAAGCATTATACATATTTAAATAGTGAATGTATTGGTTTTCTATAAGATGCACAGGTTAAGAACATAGGCAGAAGTTAATTATTTCACCTGAGGATATTAGGGAAGGCTTACTGAAAGGTAAAAGAAAGCAATATGGTTATTCCATTGCTATTAGAGGGCTTGTGCATCCTCCTGGTCCTGCCCCGGACTGAGGAATGATTATCATTAAGGACTCATGAGGGAAAAATTGGGGGTTTCATCCTTCCCACATTTTTGCATGCTCCAATGTTCCATGTCCTTTCAAATTTGATGGTCTACTATCCATCTTGATGTTCTAAAATCCTGTCTTGATAGAATGTCCTGATATCATATAAATTGATATTATGTGGTTCCTGGGAACATCTTTTCTGTATATAACTTGATAGTTTTAGCAGTACCTAATCTCATGGAAATGATGCTAAATCCTGCTCAGGTCTGTCTGTAGAAGACAATGTCCTTTAATATCATAAGCCCCTCTATTGAAATACTTTGTAAAGTAAAATGTCCCAGTCTTATGGCCTTCAACAACTATGGACTTCCGGTATCATTTCTCATTGATCTCTTTACATAAACCAAATTTCACATTCAATACTTAAAACTTATTATATTGACAATTTATCATTAACTCATACCTGGTGCACTCACACCCATAATGCTACACACTCATAGCACCCCACATTGACATGGTATTTTACCTTGCAATCCCAAATGCTATTCATAATCTATAATGTTTTAATCAGTAAGATGTTAACTTCATTGTCATGTGAAGATAATATATAAAATGACCTGACCACTGATTCTATTTAATAGTATTATTAGTAACTGGTACAATAGAATCAAGAGGACAACTAGTAGTTGTGTAGTTAAAAACTAAGCATTTCTTTTAATACAATTTGCTCTTTCTTCAAAAGTATCAGGCTATCACCTTGTTATCTCATTTAATGAATTCTTTACATTTTTCTGACAATCAAAGTCTTGTTATAGTATTTCCTTGGCTTGGAATTTGGTTATTCTAAAACGTGTTAACCAGTTTGACATGTGGAAAACACTGGCAAAGCATATCTCATTTTGAACAAATTACTTTATTTGTTTCAGTATTTCTGTTTGTATCTGTCAATCTCCAGTCAGGAGACCAACCACAGAACAGTTAACATTAACAGAGAACATTTCTTATAAAGTTTAGCTGTTAAAGAACTAAAAAAAGGCTTTGTCAGTTTTATACTACTATGTAATCAACTACTCCTTTACTTAGTGACTTAAGACAATCATGATTAATTTTGTCTCATGATTCTGTGAGTTGGCTCGAATCATCTGGACAATTCTTCTGTTCCAAGTGGTTCAATTAGGGTAACTCATGCAGCTCCATACAACTGGGAGCTCAGCTGGCACTGGATAATCATAGTGGTTCCTCCACATGTCTGGCACCTCAGTTAGAGTAGCTGAAATGTCGGTCTGGCTAGACTTCTTCAAAGCATCATAGTTGGACATCTACATAGTGGCACAAAACTCCATGAGAGCAAATATGAAGTTGCCAGGCCTCATTTCTATCCCACGCTATTGATCAAAACAAATTGCAATGCCAACTCAGATTCAAGACAAAGGGAAGTAAACTCCATAGGGAGAAGTTACAAAAATGTACAAAGATGAGAGAGTAGTTGACAATCGTCAGTGAAGACAAGGCATAAAACTGAATACAAGGTACATGGAGGTAGCAACTGCAAGAGGAATTTGCCTACCTAGGACTGGCGGAACAACAACAAAAAAGAGATTGGGATAGTTAAAACTTAAAAGGAGAAGCCACATGAGGCTGCAACTCAGATTCCTGATAAGAAGGCGCTATTCAGCTGGTGCTTTTTTTCTGGAAGCTCAGCAGAGAGACCCCTTGGGATGGCACCAGACATTTTAAGTATTAGCATATTAACCCCACATTTAATCTCATTCAGTCTTTCTTGAATGCTGGCATCTCTGAAGGTGTGTGATGAGGATGGTTTTAAAAGTATTATTTTTTTGTTTCTTGTTTTTTATTCTTTTTTTTTTTTTTTAATGGAATCATGCTCCTTCCGGAATAAAGTTTCCACTGTAGTGAATCACCCATTACTGTGTCACTGTAGTGAATCAAATAGGAAGAAATTGAAAAATCAACAGAAATAAAACAGAAAGGAGCAGGTCTATTCTCCCTCTAGTCTTTTCTCTCCGTTTAACATCCCATACTAGTAAACAAAGAGCCAGCTGGCTAAGCAAATGTGGTTTGTAGATGTTCCTCCTGAGTTAACAAAAGACCAGTGTGGTCTTGGTGGGTTTAAATCTGAGCACAATATCCATTTATGGATGTAAAAATAAAGAATAGAAATGTGCATCCCTTTACCTTAGTGGATAATTAAAGGTGAAAAGTATCATAAATTAATTTGCACTATGAAATTTTAAGGTAATAAAAGGCATGTTCCCTGATGTTGACTTTCATAATGTCTTTGATGTTTAGTACTTAACTAAATATCATATTATAAAATAGTTATATTATTTCCCCTGTATTAAAAAATTCATTAAGTTCTATGAGTCTTAGAAATAATTTCTCAAGACAATATCAAAATTAATTTCAGCGATTACATTATCTTAATGAATCTATAGACTCCAAGAATGGCTACTTATACAGATAAATGTATTTGGGTATTTATAGTCTAGTACTTGTTTTTGTTTCTTTTCAGTATCATTACTTTCATTTGTGTCAAATATGTAGAGTGTGCCAATATAAATAGTTCAATTCTGTCATAGTTATAAGAAATATTTTTCTCATACATATTTTATTTAAAAGCATAATTAGATAACCAAACACTTAAAGCATGAACATACATTTATAGGATTTTACAATAAATAATTCTTCGTTGTGGGTAGCAAATACAACTTCCTATTTGTCTTTGGAACTGAAGCCTCACATTCATTTCAAGACTGATATGGTCAATCCCTGTTTTCTTTTTTTCCTCAATAGCTTCTTAACATTAACAAGATGAAAGTTCTGCAAGCAGATAAATAGGTTTTAGAAAATGGCTTTTATGTAACAATCTTTAGGTGGATATTAGGATTTCAGTGTTTTTAAGAAATTGAACATTTATACCTAGTTTAATATTAGGACAAGAAAGAATTTGGGATGTGAATGACTTTAAAGGGTAAACCTTTTCGTTGAGACATGGGGATAAAACAATCAAAGTTCAGACTGCAAACTTAAGCCCCCGTCATATAGTATTCTTCATGCAGACTGAATTATTGTAGAACAGATAAGGTTTTTCTAATGGCATTCTGACTAAATGGACTGCTGGATGGCATGGCTGTAATTACATGATGTCAGTTTTCTGTGTGCTAGGTAGAGAGTTTCTTTTTGTACATCATTCACAAAGGACAGCAGGAATTCCACAGCCCATTCATATTTCAGTTGTTTTAAACTCCAGGACTCCTTTTGAAGTTACAAGAATCAAAGATCTTACAGTCAGTCATTATGACCTGCATCCATATAATTTTAAGCCAGGATATGTGCCATCCACTTTGGGCAAGGCAAAATTTTCTTGTAAGAACTATGGATAGAGGAAAGAAAATACTATCACAGTGTCTTTGTTGTTCATGAGGAGACATGTTTTGTTTTATTGTTCTGTGTGAAGTCCTGCACAATAAGTGATGCTTTCGTAAATGTTATCTCTGATGTGCTGACTACATAAGGCGGGAAGAGGTGAAACTTACTTTTCCATCAGAGTGCTTTTAAATTGACACATATTATACAAAGGAAATCACAAAACAGACTCAAAAGAGTTCTTTAGGTACCTTGTAGCAATCATTGGGAATGCTACACTCATTGATTTAGAAAATCCCTCTATTAGCTGTTTTTGATTGTGTATAGCCATGGGGAAATTATAAAGTAGGCTAAGTATATATTCTATATTCAGAAGTCCATATTCTATATCCTTATGCTGCCCCCTCAATTTACAATATTATTTTTATGTGACATTCAATTTACAATATTATTTTCTTGTTCAGATTCTTTGTTCTCACCATCTAAAAATCCTAAAAACTGAGGTGTGGGAGCGTTTGTTAGTTCTCCTTTATCACTCATAAAATTCAGTATGCTTTTGTGCAACATTAATAATGCATGGCTATCCACTTATGTTTGAATTATTCAAAAGGCAGAGAAATAATTTTTATATTTGGGGGTAGAGAACACATTTATGTTAAGTGTTTGAAACTTTTCAAATCTTAGTATATAAATGCTTTAAGATTTTTTTTTTAACTTCTCAATGTTATGCTTATGTGTTTCTTTGTTTTTTTTTCTTCTTTTTTTGTGATATGAAGAAGGGATAGAAAATATAATCACGAAGATGGAATGGAATAGGATTAAAGAAAAAAGACTTTGAGCCAGAAGGTTTGAATTCTAACACTGTTACATATGTGCTCTAAGGCACTTAACCTCCCTGTCTTTCAATTTCTCATCTGAATAGGACAGACAATAATAATATTCACCCCATAGAGTTTTATAAGGTCTAGTGTATTAGTGTAGTTAAAGTATATTGATTACAGTAATTTTGAGTAACTGGTACATATTAACTACTATATATTAACCTCCCAAGGACAGAGAATTGGTCAGTTTTGTTTGGTGCTGAATGCCTATTACCTAAAAGAGTGCCTGGTGTACAGCTGGCACTTGTGCCAGATTTTATTATTTGAGTTCCAGTTAATTTCCTTGCTGTTCTCCTGAAACTATATTTTCTGGGTTCCGTTGTTCGATGGCTACTAAGTAGGTTCAACCACGGGGAAGCACACTGTTGAAAGATGAGTGAGGGGGAAGCGGGGAAGCCAGTTAGTCCTCGTTATCTAACTTCCTCTCTAGTTGATTTTTCTGCAGTGGGTGCCTCTCCCCTGCACTGCTAGTTCCTTGCCAGCACCTCCCTGGAAGCACCTATGTAGTTACAGATGGCACTGGCTTCTAAGTTCCAGTGAGACTCCATCCCTGTGTCTGTCCTGTCCTGGGTGATACCTGTCCTCATTGCTCTTCTCTATGTCCCTTTACCATCTCCTATTTGTCTTCTCAGCTCTTGTGTCATCTATACAATTCCCTGTATAAAATTATCTGTGAACGAAACACCTAGAATGTTTCTTCTTTCCTTGTAGGACACTTATTGATACATTGCTCAATTAGTGAGGGTTGCCCAAATGAATTAATAAAGAAAACAACAGTCATGTATTGCCACATGATGCATTCCAGATCCTGAGGTTGTGAAGTCACAATGAGGAGGAAGTTGTACTTCAATGTGCCCTATGTGTTAATCTTTGAATGAAAAGTGTCTTAGAAATAAGGTGTTCTGTGTATTATACTTTTGAAAGTAATTATGTGGAGAGAACTCAGCCTCTGTTCCTAGAGGCTGCAATGAGAAAAAGAGATAAGATGACTGATCCCTCCTTCCAGACCAGGGCTGTTATGGTACAAATCCCACATGTATATATGATACTTTGTGACTTATCTGGATCCATCGGCTCTTACAAAAAAGAAGAAAAGGAAGAGGAGGAGGAGGAGGAGCTAGGAACTTAATAGAAGGAAAGCCATGTTTCAAGATGAGTGGCCACTATCATACCAATCACCAGCACATCAATCCAAGTGGAGGATGAACAGACCAAGAGGCTGACACAGAACATCAGGGATGTAGTGGCATTTCTTTCTCCTTTATCTTTGTCCAGTGTCTCAGTACTAATAAGTTTCCTACTTCCCAATGTGTGCTTCCTTGGGTGAGCTCCTTGTGGGAGTTCGAGAGTTTGGGAATGAGCAACACTGCCTTACCTCCAGATTTTGTTCCCCTTTTCTATCTTATTCAGGAGACATCTTGTAAAGATACAATTTTATTTTGACAGAGAGTAGTAAGTTAAAAGTAAAGCAATAATTTATAACATTGGACTTTAAAGTATCGAAACACCTTCATGAGAAAAATAGTTCAGCGATAATGAGCTTTCCTGGCACTTCTAAAGTCACATCAACGAGAAACTTTCTACACATTTTATTAATACATAGAAGGCTCATTTTTTGTTGTTGTCAAATTGTTAGCTTTTAACCTTCTATAATGTCTTAAACGCTAGCTTTTAACCTTCTATAATGTCTTAAATGCATGAACATTCTTCTTAATATCACAGTAGCATCCTATTTCATAAAATAAACGATTTTATCAACAGACTTGAAATAATTACAGTATTTTCCTTTCTCTGAACACAACAGTGACTACATCTGTATTGACACTAGCATTGACTTAATGCTCAATCTCTGATTGACTCAGTCTATCACCATTTCCTAAACTCCACGACTCAGCAATTACAAGGTTCAGTGTACTTACTTCCTGTAACTGCAAAATAAGGTAGAGTTTACTGTCTGCCAAACTCTTAATACTCCTAAAGACTCAGGGATTGTCCCTAGGCTGATTCAATTTTAGGGCATCAGTATGCACAAACAAATCATTTAATGTGATTTTTGTCAGTCCTCATTAAATTATCTTGAATGTGGTAATACTAGTACAAAAGTGAGAGGCGATTTGGTTACAAATAAAGGGTGTTGAAACAGAAATCGGAAGAACTTAGTATCATCCCATTATTGCCACATACTTTGCTGTGAGATTAAATATATATTCCAGTTGAGAGAATTGGGCTGGATTATTTCTGAAATTCCCTTCAACTGTCAACCATCTAAATGAGCTTTTCTATGTTTTAGGCAAAACTAGCACGTCTTTTGGATATGAATTAGACCTTGATAACAGAATAATGTATTCTACTAAACAGCAGTAAGAAGGAAACTTGATTCTATTGATTTTTGAACTTTTACAAATATCAATAGAAAAATCTTTAGGGTTTGAAGGACTGATAAGTACTGGACATTTTTACGCAAATGTAGTTAACCATTTATCATAAAATCATGCTTATTTGTTGTTTATATTTAAATTATGAATAGAAATTGCTATCTCTCCAAAAAAGTTTCTCCCTCCATCTCCTAATAATGAAATTAATCAGCGTCTCTATTTTGGGATCTACATGTAGAAATAAAGACATAAGCTTCAATTTTATCAAATACTTGCATTGGCTTACAAACATAATTGATGCAAAATAAGTTAGCCTGTGATTCATTTTAATAAAATTTCTTTAACAATATATATTTTGGGCAATTGTTGTTATATATTTAATTATGCATAGAGTTTGTTAAATTATATATTTAATAACTTTTTTGCATTAAATGGTATCTATAACCTGAAGTTACAGTGTAATCTAAATTCGCTAGCTTGTGAGCTTTGAGGAAGAGATATTCTCCATCACTCTACTCAAATATAGGTAACACACTTGTCCGGTACTGCTGCTTTCCCTTTTCCCCTCCACCTCACTTAACATACTCTACTCCAGAAAAGGTGGGATCATTTGACTTTATAAACAGTTAGAAGGATAAACTGGACATCTTCAGTTTAGCCATACCTCTGTCTCTATTGAAAGAAAGCTTTCCCCTGTCTTTCAGAGACCAGCCTCTCTCCTTCACCTTAAGAGGATGCCTGCCACCACAGGATTGCCTCTGTTTTTCTGGGTGGATGGGGTTCAGTTTGCAGGCCCATTTTGATCTTCTGCAAAGCATCACTGTCAAACTATTATTAGTAAAAAGAGTAATATTTGAATCACCATCTTTCATTCCTTTATTTCTCAACTCTGTTGAAGAATAGAGGGACTATTTATTTTTTGTTTGTTTATTTGTTTGTTTGTTTGTTTAGTTTTACAAAGTCCCCAACAGTTGGACATTCTCAGAAGGAGACATAAAGCAGGGGATAAAATTTCAGGACAAAATAACAATACAGTCTTGTGATGAGTCAGAGTACAGAATCCTTGGTTAATATGTGGATAGGGCATTTTGAACTTGGTAGTTTGTAGCAGTTTCCATGTGGCTGGACAGGTTGTTATAGTAATAAGATCACTTTAAACTGCTCTGACCTAAGGAAGAAGTCACATGGTGTTTTGACTCCAGCTCATAGTGGGACTATTCACTGATGAGTCATCTTGACTATAGGTTGTAAATTTTAGGCCTCTACAGAAATGAGGGCTGTATGGCCAGTCTTAGCAAATTTTAGGTAATTTCAGTAGACTATTGCAGGGTCCATCAAGTATATACTAGCCACACAAACTCGGCAAGTAACCATCCTAGAGGGCCTGTAGCAGAGGCACACAACTTTAGAATGCAAGACTGCTATTTCTTTCTACACAGGCACACATTTTTCTGATAGGCCTGGCTTAATTTTGTAATAATGTAGCCTTTCCAGACCTACTGAACTGATGTCTTCTGCTTGCTTTAGTGAACACTACTGAGAAGTTATTAGCATATTAGGTCTACTGCTTTAAATTTGAATAGGCATAAACATACAAATAAATCTTTAGAAGAACTAACCTTAAGTGCATATAGCTTGTCCATGGGATAAAGAATAGGCAGGAAATTATTATTTCATGTCAAGCTGCTAACATTTATGTACATGGGCATGCAAGTTTGCCTACAAAAATGTAAAAAATCTGAAGAGAAGAAAGGCAGCGCCTGAAGGAGAATAAGACATAGGTACTGGCTCTCTGTAGGTCACATGGACTTAAGATTTGACTTTATTAAGTTAAAATATTAGCTTTAGTTAAGATTCTTCTAAATCCTGTTTACGAGATGAAGCTATATGAATATCCACTGACAGTGCAAGCTTTCCATAGGAGGTAGGTTTCTTGGACCTACAAGATTTAAGCATATTTTTTAGCCCAGATATAGAAAACACAAAGCTAAACAGAAGTCTGTCTAGGATATTATTCCTAGTTGAATTCAAGATCACACATTATTGATTCTTAACAAAAGTCATTTAGTGTTGATAGGCAGATGCAGTTGAAAACAAAACTTTTGATAGACACTTTGTCAAATATCACTGAATCTTTGCTATGATCTTGAGCATCACGAAGAACTTGATTCTGAAAACAGTTTTTCCTAGACTTTATTCCTTTAGGAGTACGAATAAGCTCACTTTTAACTTTGGTGGTTGCGCATTCTGTAATATTTTTGCCCTATTAAATAACAATGTGAGATACCTCAAGGGTTGGCCTAAGCTAATTCAACTTTTGGTTTTCTTAAAGAACCACAGTAATTCCAGTGAAAAACACCTAATATTCCAACAAGCTGATGGAACTCTGATACTATATGAGATCCTGAGATTGAAGAACTACCTGGCTAAGACAAAACACAATAAGATTTTGGGGCAGATTTTAATTCCTTTGGATTTTTAACATGAGAAGGCAGGATATTTTTATTTTAGAGTTGGATTCCTTTGTAACTGATGAGAGGATTTAATCTTCGAACTTTAATATCTCCTTGGAAAGTTCATACTGCTAACGGGCTTATATTGAAATTTATGGCATGGTATTGGAATTTTATTATTGAATGTCTTTATAAATTTTATTATTAGATTAATTAATGAAGTCATTTAAACTCATTGGATAATTCCTGATAGGCTATGTTATAATCTGGCTAAACACAATTTGGGATGAGAAATAGAATAGATTTTCAACATTGGAGCAGAGTAGGTTTGGCATGAAATTTAATTAGTGTATTACTCAGATTTATTTCAGAGCCTCAAATGGCAAAATATTAACCATTCTTCAATGATCTCAAAGGAGGGAGAGACAGTTCTAGGAAAGTAGGAGCAGACTTGTGCTGTCAGATTGTTAACCACCCATAACAAGACAAATAACCTCATCTTTGGTAGATTGTGATCTTAATGATTAAGCCCAATGGGTTAAGTGAAAACTGCTGGAGAATCACCATGGGGCATGGTTTAGTCCTTATTCCTGATGGTTTTTTCCAAGTAGTAAGAGTTATCTTCTCATAACCCTTCTTAATCCAACCACTTTTAACTATTTTACCAAGGGAAACTTGGAAATGATTAAACAGCAAAACTTAATTAACTACTATGACTTTCTTTCATTTGGGAGAGAACCCATGTAGTGGGCTCAGACCCTGAAGAGTAAGAACGATTGTCATTTAGCTATAGTATAACTGAGTTGGTAATCTACTTGATTCAGAGATTTAACTAGTAGGTTAGTTTGGTTGGCAAGCATAATTGTAACCTCCACATTATATTTAATCATAAAGTTTATCTCTTTCTCTTTTTGCATTCTTTTATTTTTTCCTAGTAGGAAGGTGGGGATATTTAGTTACTTCAACATATGTGATGCACATTTTGACATATTTTTTTAAAATTTGCTAATCATGGACACAATAAGAAATGTTACAATATACTTTCATCCTATAACAATATAAATTTAGATTTTCCAGCAAAGATGGCAGAGTAGGTAAACACTGTGCTCACCTCCTCTCAGGACCACATCAATTACAACTAAACTACAGAACAACCATCATTAAGAATCACCTGAAGTCTAGCTGAACTGAAGTCTTACAACTATAGACTCACAGATGAAACCACCATGAGACTGGTAGGAGGGAATGGCTGGTCCCACACACATGTGTGGTCATTAAAAATCATGAAGGATGTCTAGGCTGTGGAGTTTCCAACCACCCCCAAGGATCAAAGTTTCCCAGCCCAACACCAGGCTCCCCAGACCATGGTTTCAGTGCAGGGGAGAGAAGTCTCTATAACTTCTGGCTGTGAAAATTAATGGAGATTGTGGTTGAGTGAGATGGCAGACTGCTGGAGTCCCAGGTGTTCCTCTTAAAGGGCTTGTGAATGGACTTATTAGCTGACAAACACACTTGCTCTGAGCTCCACTGTGGAGGTACCAGCCAGGGACATACGGGGAAGAACTGAATCGTCTGCCTTCAGGATGAGGGCTAGAGGGTCAGTTTCTCTCTGATAGAAGTACTGGCAGAAGCCATTATTTCTTTGTTGATCCCTCTCCCAACTCAGCATGCAGATGCAGGCAGATGCTATATCTGAGTCTCTGTCAACCTGGCTAACATTGTTCACCCAGCCCTGGTGACTCCCTGAGGCCCTGCCCCACCCTACTTGCAAACTTACCCAAGCTACTTCTAGTGGCTTTTTCATACAATCAGACTGTTTTGGCTTATGCAGCGGACTTTCCTAAAGTCTCTCAAAGGTCCACAAAACACAGAAAAGCAGCATCTGGTTTCCATGTATCCCATTCCTCTGGATGAGCAGCCCTAAACACTGAAATAGCAACAGCAGCCTCAGTTCACAGATTGGCCTCTTGAGGCACCTCCAAACCCAGTAGGGGTGGCAGCCATCTTCAGATTGCTATGTGGCTCATACCATAGTCTGAGGCAGGGCACAGGATGTGGCTGAACTTGGACCTGCAGTGGGTTCTCTTCAAGGAGTCCCAGGTCTGGCATACCTAGTGGCCAGCTTCAGACCAAGCTGGAGCATCACCCTACAGCCGCCAGGGACAATACACTGAAGGGCAGACGAGGCAGACACCAAACCCCTCTAAAGCAAACCCTACTCTCTAGGGACAGCCTTTGCACCACAGCTCCTCCACTGCTGTCATGGCTATTCCTTACAACCAATCAGCCCAAGAGTCAGTCACTCCCGTTAATATGCAAACAGAAATCAAGGCTCAACTATAACAGGAGTGCACACAAAACCCACACAAGAGACACACCTGGAGCACCCGGCTCTGGTGAGCAGGGAGAATGCAACACTGGGTCCCATAGACACCTACTCCATAAGGCCACTGTACTAAGACCGGGAGATGTAGCAGCTCTACCTAATACATAGAAACAAACAAACAGGGAGGTAGGCAAATCGGGAAATAAAGAAATATGTCGCAAATTAAAAAAGAGAACAAAGCTCCAGAAAAAGAGCAAAACAAAATGGAGACAAGCAACGTACCAGACACAGAGTTCAAAACACTGGTTATAAAGATGTTCAGTGATCTCAGGGAGAACTTCAACAAAGACATAGGAAACATACAAATGGACATAGAAAAGATAAAAAAAGAACCAGTTAGAAATAAAGAAGACAATAACTGAAATGAAGAATACATTAGAGGGAATCATCAGTAGATTAAATGAAACAGAGGATCTAATCAGCTGCCAGAAAACAGTCAGAACAGCAAAAAAAAAAAAAAAAAAAAGTAGTTTAAGGGGCCTCTGACAACATCAAGCATAGTGACATTTGCATCATAGGGGTAACAAAAGGAGAAAAGAGACAGCAAGTTTTTGAAAACCGATTTGAAGAAATAATGACTGAAAAATTCCCCAAACTGGAAAAGAAAATAGATATACAAGTCCAGGACGCATAGCACATCCAAACAAGATGAACCTAAAGAGGCCCACACCAAGACACATCATAATTGCAATGCCAAAGTTTAAAAACAAAGGGAGAATCTTAAAAGCAGCAAGAGAAATGCAGTTAGTTACAAAGGAACTCCTATAAGATCAGCTGATTTCTCAACAGAAACTTTGCAGGCCAGAAGAGACAGGCACAAAATATTCAAAGTGATGAAAAGAAAGGACCTACAGCCAATATTACTCTACCCAGCAAAGCTATCATTTAGAATCGAAGAACAGATAAAGAGCTTCCCAGACAAGAAAAAAACTAAACAAGTTCATCACCACCCAACCAATGTTACAAGGAATGTTAGAGAGACTTCTTTATGATGGAAAACAAAACAAAATGAAACAAAACAAAATTATGAACAATAAAATGGCAATGGCTACATATCTATCAATAATTAGTTTTAATGTAAATGGATGAAATGTTCCAATCAAAAGACATAGGAGGGCTGAATGGATAAGAAAACAAAACCCTTACTTATGCTGCCTACAAGAGACTCACTTCAGTTTGAAAAACACACATAGTCAGAAAGTAAAGAAATGGAAAATATATTTCATGAAAATAGAAATGAAAAAGAAAAAAAGTAAATAAAAGCTGGGGTAGCAATGCTTTTACCAAGCAAAATAGACTTTAAAACAAAGGCTATAAGAAGAGACAACAAATGACCCAGTAATCCCACTTCAGGGTATTTATCTGAAGAACCCAAAATGCTACTTCAAGCAGATTTGTGCATCCATACGTTCGTTGCAGCATTGTTTACAATGACCAAGATGTGGAGTCTTGGTGTCCATAGCTGGATGGATGGACAGATAAAGAGTATATATATATATTTGAATGTGGGGAGTTTGGGGGCAGGAGGAGCAAGGTGAAGGGATTAAGAAGTAAAAATTGGTACTTACAAAATAGTTATGGGGATGTAAATTAAAGCATAGGGGATATAGTCAATAATAACATACTAGCTATAATGCCAGGTGAGTACTAGACTATTCAGGAGGATCATTTCTTAAATTATATAAATGTTTAACCACTATGCTGTACACCTGAAATTAATATAAAATCACACTGAATGTCAAGTAAAATGTAAAAAATAAAATAAATTTAATCTGCTAGGCTTTGTTATTTTGGGGCAATTATACACAATCATCAAAACATGCATAAATATATACTTACATACATATATACGTCACTTGTATGTATTGAAACTCTTGAACACAGAAGATGCTAGAAAAGGAGTAACTGCTCTCCATAAAGTCAGTAGGTGTGTTTCAAATAAATTAGCCTTTGTGTTGAGTCATTTCCTAATTCCATTGTTATATCAACTGAATAAAGAAAATATGAAAGAGTAGGTGCCATAAAAATAAATCAAGATCAACATTATAAAGTGAAATGTTTCATAATAGTAACTAAGAAAAATTGCCCTGAAAACTGACTGCCTGAGTTCATATCTATTTTCTGCTCTTTACTGTTTGAATTTCAGCAATTCTTTGAATGACCTTTGTTTCCACATCTGTAAAGCAGTAATAGTACTAGTATTTACCACATTGGATCATTTCAGATTTAAATTAGTGAATTATTTAAGTGTCAAGAATAATTCTTAACATATGGTAAATACTATAAAATTGTTGGTTATTATCACTTTCTGGGTAAATGATATGTTGAGGATGTTCTCAGACAGATATTACAATAAATAGAGATGGTGACCTTCAGAACTTCCAGATATGGTTATAAAGTCAGTATAAAAAGCTAGAAAAGTCTAAGCAAATATATTTTCCTATATGAGGATAGACATAAATCTACTTGCATAAAACAAAATGAGATAACCATTCAACCTTGGATTTGGGAGATTAACGAAAAATTTAAGTATAGCAATTCATTTAGTGTATAGTTTTGAATAGTGGTACCTAAAGTGTGGTTCTGAGACCAGCCAAATCAACATCACCTATTATTTTAAAGTATAATATTCAGGCCCCACCTGGACCTACTAAATCAGAACGGGAATGGGGCAAAAATGTGTTTTAACAATCTCTTTGAGTCATTCTCATATATGATAATGAACCATTCAGTTATGTTTAGATTTTCCTATGACACGGGAGGCACTTAGCCATATAGAATAGAATATACTTGAGACAGCTAATTATATAATTTATAAATTAATATCAATGTTTCACAAATATGGGGTAAAAAATAACATGGTATTTAAACTGAACATTGATAATGTCTACCCTTCAGGTAAATACTATCTTCATATGTCAAACATTATATCTATTTAATTATAAAAGCAATCCTGTGAGTACTTAATTTTACTGGAGAATAAACAGAAGTTCTTATAGGTTAAAATCATATAGGTAGAAGATGATAGACCAAAAATTTGATCCCGCATTGTGTGATTCCAGACTACACACTTAATCATTGTGCTATAGTGCTTTAATAAGAATGGGCTGGGTAATGATGAAAAGACAAAGATTAAGGCAGGTTATGCCTTCATTTCCCTTTGAACATTTTCCTTCTTTCTCACGTGGGAATAATCCTTCCCCCATAGAATGGCATTTCCTTCTGTATTTTAAAAGTTATGCCTACTGATGGATGATTACATTGTTATTTGAGAATGGACCATTATATTAAACTTAAAATTAACAAATGCATGAGTGCTTACTATAGCAGCTACTGATACTGACTTGACTAAGATAATGAATATTCCAAGGAACAGTTTTGATAAGATAAACAATGAAATAATTTTTAAACCATTTTATTGAGGTATGATTGTCATACAAAAAGCTCTCCATATATAATGCATACAACTCAATGAGTTTGGTAAATATACACTCAGGAAACTATCATCACAATGTATGTCATAAACTCATCCATCACCTTCTCCTACTCTCTATATTTATTATTTTAAAAATAAATATATGTCTTTAAGTGGGTGATATTCAAAGGCAAAACAGTGAAGTGATTGTTTTTGTTGTTGATTCTGCAGGAGTTTCTCATATTTCTTGTGTATTCAATTTGACTTTAAATAATTTGTACCCATGAGTTTACTATTGGTTAGTAGTGATAATTTCGTGTATTTATTTTTAAAATTGATTTTACTTTGTATTTTAGTAGACTATAGTTATGTCTGTGAAACAATGAAATCAGAAAGTGAAGAGTAACAACTGTCACAGCTTTGCTGTAATTCCTGTCCCTTTCATCTTATCGCCATGCCATTTCTCATTCTTTAATTCTCCCTCATTTCATTTCACACATTTATGTTGTCATTTATATTGTAATATTAAAAACATTTTTATATTGTATATTCAAAAACCTTTTCAACCTCTGTTTTATTGCTTTCAAATTGATTTGCAGTATTGATTTTAATAATTAATTAGTTAAATTATTTCCAATAAGTAATCATAGGAGAGTGATAATAAACCTTTTCAAGTAAAAAAAAAAAAAATTACTATCATATAAATGTAAAATTCCATTAATAGCAAATGAACATTTACACAACAATAATTTTCCCTTTGGACATACAAGGCAGTAATCATTTATTAGTTGGAAGATTTTACATGGCTTCAATTTTAAAATATCATTATTTGAATATGATTGTTTAAAACACAACAGTGAAGTTCCACTCCTGAAATGAAGTCATGAGGACCTCCATACAATCTCTCTCCATAAAATCAACCATAACTTGTAAAAATATGTTTTTTAACACCCCCCCACACACACACTTGTCTAGTTAATCCTAAAGACATGCACAATCCTCTCATTTGAGAAAACCTGTTATATTTACATAAAGCAGCGCATCTGTGGAACTTAATCCACAACATGCTGCCTCCCTCCTCCTCCCCTAAAATAGGATGATGTAAGATCTAGTCCAGGTAGATGTGCACAGAAGTTGGTGCTTCCCCTCTCCCAGCTTCAATTCCCCGCCAGCTCTATATTGGAGAGGCCATATCCAGGTGAGAAGTTGGGGGCTATATTCCTCCACCTGCCTTCCCTCATCTACCCAGCCCTCACTCTCAGGATAGAGGCTCTACTCCAGGCACAGCAGATAATCCCATCAAAATGCCACCTGTCTTTGCAGAATTTGACAAGCTGATTCTAAAATTTACATGAAAATCTAAAGGACTCAGAATAAATAAAACACTCTTGAAAAAATAATTACAAAGTTGTGGGACTCACACTTCCTGATATCAAAATTTACTACAAAGCTATAGTAATCAAATTGTATAATACTGGCATAAGACTAGACATGTAAATAAATGGAATGAAATTGAGAGTTTAGAAACAAACAGTCACTTTTATGGTCAATTGAATTTGAACAAGGTTGCCAAGACAATTCTGTGAAGGAAAGGTTAGTTCTTTCAATAAATGGTGCTAGGACAATTGTATGTATAAATAAAAAGTCTGACAATTAAGTTCGTGAACTTGTCGCAACAGTGTTGCTAAACTTTTTTGATATCAGAAGGATTATTCATGATGAATTTATACCAACTGCACAAAAGTTAACCTAGTTTATTACATATTTGGAAGTGCTGAAAAGGCTGCGTAAAAAGTTAGACAATCTGAACTTTTCACCAACAATTCATGCCTCTTGCATCACGACAATGCACCAGCTCACAAGGCACTGTCTGTGAGTGACTTTTTAGCCAGTAAACAAATAAATGTATTGGAACACCCTCCGTACTCACCTGATTTGGCCCCCAACGACTTCTTTCTTTACCCAGAGATAAAGGAAATATTGAAAGAAAGACATTTTGATGACATTCAGGACATCAAGGGTAATATGATGGCAGCTCTGATGGCCATTCCAGAAAAAGAGTTCCAAAATTGCTTTGAAGGGTGGACTAGGTGCTGACATCAGGGCATAGCTTCCCAAGGGGAGTACTTCAAAGGAGACTGTAGTGATATTCAGCAAGGAGGTAGCACTTTTTCTAGGATGAGTTCGTGGACTTAATTGTCAGACCTCATACAGAAGAAGAAAGTGGGACCACTTTCTTACACAATGTATAAAATTAACTCAAAATAAATCAAAGACCTAAACATAAAAGTTAAAAATATAAATAAACAAGCACATCAAATGATGATCAATATTATTAGCCATCAATGAGGTGTCAAGGAAATCCACAGTGAGATATGACTTTGCTGTCACTAAAATGATTGTAATAAAATATGTGGATAACAAAATGTGAAAGGATATGTGTAAATTTGAACCCTCATACACTGCTGTGAGGAATGTAAATGATACATTGCTTTAAAAAAGAGTCTGGCATTTTCTCAAAATGTTAAACATTAAGTTACAATATAATCCAACAATTTCACTCATTGGTGTATACCCAAGAGAAAAGAAAACATGCGTCCACACAATAGCTTGGACACAGATATTCACAGCAGCATTATTCATAATAGGCAAAAAGTAGTTTCGACCAAAATGTCCACTAATTGATGAATGTGTAAATAAAATGTGGTATATTGATATAATACAATGTTACTCAGCAATTAAAAGGATTGATATGCTGATACATTCTGCTACCTGGGTATTCTTAGGAAACATTAAGCTAAGTGAAAGAAGCTAGTCACGAAAGACCACATATTGTATGACGATATTTATATCAAATGCCCAAAATAGACAAATTAGAGACAGAAAATAGATTGGTGGGTTGCCTGGGGCCAGAGGGGTTGAGGGAAATAAGACATTCCTGCTAATGTGCATGGAGTCCCTTTGTGGGACATTGAAATGGTTCTAAAATTGGTTGTGGTGATGTTTGTACATATATATGAATATACTGAAAACCACTGAGTTAATTATACATTTTGAGTGGGTAAATATATGTGAATTCTATCTCAGTAAGCTGTTCTATTAAAAACTACAACTTGTGTATTTTCAGCACGTAAGTCTTAACTAATATTCAATGTTGAGGCATATTTGTGTGTGTAAGGTCAAGAAAACAATTTTAAAAACACTATACTCTAGATAAAAGAAAGATTGATAATGAAAACAAACCATGTATAATGCCATTTTGGGGGGGTAGTATTGCACTGGAGTTAGTCATTTTTCTACTGATATATATAGAGTGAATGCCGTAATTTGTTTAAGCACAAAGTTCTCATAAATCTTTCAACAAATCTCTGTTTTGAACTCCACTCTACATCTCTGACTTTAACGTATATGATGTCTCCTTGTCCAAGAATTTTGTGAATTCTTGCCAAGCAAATCATTATACTTATTGGCTTTTACTTTCTCTTCCCTGTTCTTTGAAGGATTAGGTTTCAGATTTTTGTTTCCAAGATATTTGTTCACCTATTTTTTAAATTAATTTAACAGTATTTTAAATATTGTTCAATGTGCTAATTACCAGATTAAAACAGATAAAGATTGAAATAGATAAATAGAAAGATGGATGATTAGAAAGATAGATATAGAGACAGATATAGAGAGACTTTCAGAAACCTCTACTCTCATGGAGTTTATATTAAAAATAATCAATAAAGTAGTTATGTGATGATACGTGATATTGATATTTTTTCTAATAAAAGGAGTAAATAGTAATAGGAATTTCTAGAGTTTGAGAGACAGTGAAGTTAAGTGTATTTTCTATGCCCCATGTTTACTTATATTTTATAATATTAACAATGCATATGATCTGAATAACTTTCATTTATTGAGTTTAGTTAGATCTGTTACATCTTCCATGTCAGGAAGTCGTTTTTCTAATCTTCTCTAGTTGGTCCACATACTTTGATCTCCTCCAGGTGTTATTCAGAAGAACAAACTAATAGTTACATGTGTTTTAAAAGTGTATAATTACTATTTTTTTCACTTTTTGCTAACTATTTGTAACTTCTAGCACCTGCATTCCCCAGTAAAATCAACAATGAACTTCCTTTTAAAAAATATAATCATGTCATTTACTGTTCAAAAAATTCATTTTCTAACCACTAAAAATGCACATAATTAAATCCATTTTTTCAGTGAATATGAGGTTTGTGTTTGTTGATTGCCAAAAGTATTCATCACAGGGTAACTCTGATGATTCATTTCTTACTACTTTGACTAGTACTGTGCATTTTTGTTAAATAAATAGTTTTCTCAAAATATTAAGACCCTGCCTTAAACTGTACTCTGGTTCATAATTTTCTCCTTATGCTCCAGAATTGTTTTATACTCCATTTCCAAATGGCAAAATTCTAATTATAAAAGGAACAACAATAATGATTCCCCTCCATTATTTCATGCTCTGTAAAATCTTCTTTACCTTCTCCAGGGAAGGTTAGCCATTACTTCCTTTGTTACCATATAATTATATTAATTTATCTTTTATGGCAATATATTTGTAGTTATTTGTATAGGATTTTGCTCACTTAATAGCTGTTGAAGACATAACACTAGCAGTAATTATGCTTTTTTCTGTAGCACCTAGCTTTTTGTACATATATCTTCAATATATGATTTTTAATGTTTTTTAATTTAAAATTTAAAATACTGGCAGCATGTCTTTTAAAATTTTATTAGTGAAATTAGATGGGATAAACAGTGAAGCTTAGTTTGTTCTTCTCAAATATATGTTTAGTGGGTATGGATTTGAAAGCCTTGAATGTTATATATGTATATTTTGCCTCAAAATGACTTCAATAAATGTTTCTATTTCCTTCTTGAGCAAGTTACATTTAAAATGATTTAATAGTAAAAGGAGGCAATAAATATGAAAGGGAATACAATGCCCACAAAAATTATGTATAGAGTTAATTCTGAATGTAGTACCTGTGTATACCATGCGATTTAATTAGTTTTCTATACACACACACACACACACACACTCACACAGTGAATCAGTCTTGATTTTATTATTTAATATGTGTTTCCTTATTTGGAACATATTGCCCTTCACTGAGTGTGCCATACATTCTGAGATGATATACTTTACAGTATCCCTCATTAGACAAGAGATATATTAAAACTTTTCCCATTTTCTCTTTCATGATTTCACCAAAATAAGTTACCTTTAGTCCAAACCTTATGAGGTTTGAATCCACAGAATTTAGTGGAATAGGAAGGGGTCTTCTTATCTAAAAGGCAAATAAAATACCTTGCCTTTTAAGCATTTACTCTCAAGAAAATCAGATGTAATATGTTTGGAGTTGAGACTGTCAAATTTGACTTTCTTTTAAAATTCATGCACAAAATAGAGTAGTAAACTGTGAATGCAATGACTTTTATCATCAATAAAGTACATTTTCTCTTTTTTTGGAAACATCACATTTCTATTACTGTCAAACGATGCCTAATTCTCTGTGTCTCTTTTCAATCTCCTTCTTCCACACTGTATGTCCAGAGTAAAACTCTTTGGCTATTGTGGAATGCTCTGACTAGTGAAAAGCTATCTTTGGAACCAAACTGGTTGTTAATGCTTCTGCAAAGAGATGTGGCAGAATATAGCAGTGAATACCACAGTCATTTCTGAATATTTGATAGAATATTGAACAACACACACACTTTCTTTAATGACAATTCTATTCAATTACACCTAAGTCACATAGGCTATGTAGGGTCAGTTACTTTCCCTCTAGAGGTCTTACTTCTCAAAAGAATGTGCTTGAACATGCATTTCTCGTGTCCTATGTGATTTCCTTTCTCTTTTTTCTTTTGTTTTCCATCACATACGTCACGAAGTTATGCCAAAGTCAGAAAACAGGAGAGTCCAATTAAACACACAAACTAAATTGCCTGGATTTTTATATTTGAATATTTTTTGAAGTTCATTTTTGTCCTCCAGTAAAGAGAGTTGTTAGTATGGTTCTTATTTTCTCTCAAGAGTATAATGTGGAAATATATAAGATAAAACACATTCTGTTTGAGGTTTTTTAAATGATTTTGACCTTTATAGATATAAACAGTAAGATTTAACATTTATATTTTTGTAATATTTTTATTTTCTACCACGAGAAAGACAGATTTATTGATACCTATTGCTAACTGCTGCCCTATATACTTTTGCAGCAGATTCCTAGAAGTAATACTAGAAATCATTTAACTCTACTTAGTGATTTTACATCTGATGGTCCACAGTGCATTTAACAACACACCAATGGTACTAAAATCCTCCCCAGTATATTTTGAAATTAAATAAAACTGACAAAATGATTGAGAAACATCATAAACTCTGTCAAGCATAAACTCTGTCAAATAAATGACTATTGATATTTTAACCAATATTAGTTTCTTTATATATTATTCCTTCTTCATATTTATTTGATTTGATTTAGAGATATTGATTTTTAGCTACAGTCCTCTTTAAATTTTTTTCATACTAACCTCTTTGAATTCTGATATTATGAAATAATATGTGGACTTCAAAGACCTATTTGACTTTGGAAACAAATGTTTAAAAATGTTTTTTTCTAAATCAAACTTGGCCCTTGGAAATGCTGCTTACTCTGCGTGTATAGACTTCTACCATACCTGATATTCTTGCCTCATTCTTCACTGTCTGTCCTACCAACAACTAGCTGCTGTTAAAACCTGCATAACTGAATTTATTTCAGATGGTAAAATAGCAACCTTTTAATGATTCTTTCTGGATAGTGTGACCTCAAACCCACAGCCACCACACAACTATGAGCATCTAAACAGAGAAACGAATGCTTCCTGATGTATTACACTAAGATTATTTCCTCCAATCCCACCTGTCATTACTATGAAATGAACTCCTAGATCAGCTATAGCCACCAGAGGGACTGTGAGCTAGGACAGAATCTTAATGACACTCTGTATTATTTCTTTGACTTGCTTGTGTTTTTGCAGAGGCAATATAAGAAAATGCCCAATGAAAACATTTTTGCATTTCTTACAAAGATTTTATGAAAAGAACTGATGATTTCTAAAGTAATTAGGCAAAAAAATAAACTTAGATGTTCAGTCGGTTTAAAATTAATATAAGAAAGCAATAATTTCTTAACTTACCAGTCAATTATCATTTATTTGATCTTCAAAAGAGGTTGTTTACACATAATGATGATAACAAACATGTTATCATTTTATCTAACTTTATTCTTAAAATGTCTGATAGAAACTGTGTTTATTGAAATAAGAAACTAACATATAATTATCCAGTGCAATGCTAACCAGACTGCTCTCCTGAAACCCTAGTGGTTCTGAATGGGAAAAAAAAAAAAAAAAAAGATCCTATAGTTAAAAGAAAGATTATTAAAGCTGTATCTTATAACCTCACCTTTAAGATTCACAAAATATATTAACTGATTTAAAACTAAAAAAAAAAAAAGAAAAAAAAACACAGAAAAACTGTTTAGTTCCTTTAATCCATCATTCCCAGATATATTAGATAATGGAAAATTTTTTCAAGGAACACTGGTTATAATCCTAATATTCCAAATTTAACATTTAAAAATACATTATTCTATACCATGGCTTGGCAAACTGGTTCAGTAATGGGCCATTTAGTAAATGCTTTTGGCTTTAGCACCAGAAAGTATTATCACTATCACCACTACTCGACCCTATTGCTATAGTGTGAAAGCAGCCATAGATAATCAGAAACAAATGGATATGACTGTTCTAATAAAACTTTATTTACAAAATCCTGAGGAACATTGGATTTGTCCATTTGTTGGCTGATTCATGATATATATCACCGTTTCTCAAACTGGTTGACAAGGCCTGCAATAAGGAAAGTGCTTTAGTGGGGAAAATAGGGGAAAATAAGTCAATTCTCTCAATTTCACTTACAGCTGCTCAGTCTAATAGCTGTTACTTTTCACAAGCCATAAGCAAAACTAAATCCACTCTAATAATTTAATCTCAGCTTTCCTCATCGATAAAATACAATGAGATTTATAACTAAGAAGCTGTTACTAAATATCTCTAAAATAAAATTTATAAATTACCCAGTATCATATAAGTGCTTGGCCAAATTTATAGTTATTATACTTATTGCCTTTTAGTATTTTACAAACATATTTAATACTTGCACAGAATTAGTCTGCTTTTAAAACATAATTTAAAGTTATAAATTAAGATTTCTTCATCTTTATGTTCAATTATTTGAAAAGTATTTTTAAAAACAAGAATAGTTAATGTTTCTTATCTGTTTAGAGATTATTTTTTATTTTTCTTTATGAAGAAGGTTTTTAATAAAATCCCTCAGGGATTAATATCTAATTGCTTTTTTAAATACTTCTCTATAATCATTTTACTTTTGTCTAATTTTTAAATAACTATTAAACTGCTCAAATTCCCATTTTCATAGTTTTTGCCAGAATGTAACAATGAGCTTGTGCCCTACATAAGCAATTAATATAACCTTCAAGAAGGCATTCAAATTCAAGTTATATATAGATTTGCTTTTTATAAAACATTCATTTATTCTTTTAATGTGGCAGCCAATTTGGGAATTTTAATTTATTAATTTATATATAGCCATTATTTTGCATACTTTTTGGAATAAGCCTGTTCATACATAATCACACACACATACACACACATACACACACACACACACACACACACACACAAATATACACTTAAAGATTTAATGATTAGTTAAAAACACTCCTCAACTTTGATGGTACTCTGTGATATTTCATAGAAAAAATGTGTAAAGAATAAAACCAAAGTTTTAATTGAAACAGGCTAGTAAATATTTTTAGTCTCATGATTTTTTCATAAAGCGATTAGCCCAAGAATTTTATATACTTTTATATTCAACTCAATATATGTGCTCTTGAGTTTCTCTCAGACCTATGACCATATATACTGGAGACAATATCATTTTTACAGAAAATTTGCAGTAATTTGCAGTAATTTAAATGCTAACTGCCATATGGAAGCTTCAGTTCTCTGTGCCCTCCCTTTTCATCTATAAAATTGAAGCAACGATGTCTTGATTCTAGGATTATGTTTAGAAGTACATGAGATAAAGCGCCCTTAAAGAGCCTAGATAATAAGTTTTCAAACTTGACACCACAGTGGAATGACCCAGGAAAACTTTAAAAACATAATGTCCAGGGAAACTCATATTAATTATATCAGAATAACTGGGAATAGGATCCAGGCCTCAGCAGTTTTAATATCCTCTCAGGTGATGCTTACGTATAGCCAACTTCAAGAATTATAGGCCTGAAGCAAGGGTTCCCAAACTTCAATTGGAAATTGATCAGCTGGGATTCTAGTTAAAATCCAAACTCTGAGTAGTTCTTGGGATATTCTCAGATGCCATACTTGCTTTTCATTTTTTTTTTAAATTACATTTAACACACAAGAAATATTATATTAGTTTCCGGTGTACAACACAGTAGTTAGACATTTAGATAACTCATGAAGTAATCACCCAAATAAATCCAGTACCCATCTGACACCACATAGTTATACAGTACCAACTATATTCCCCATGCTGTACTCTATATTCCGATGACTATTTTGAAACTACCAATTGGTATCTCTTAATTCCTTCCCCCATTCACATCCCCCCAACCACACCAATCTGACACCCATAAAAATGCTCTCCATGTACAAGATTGTTTCTGCTTTTTTTTTTTTTCAATTTATCCTGTTGCCTAGATTCCATATATAACTGAAATCATATGACATTTGTCTTAGTCTGACGTATTCTACTTAGCACAATGTTCTCTACATCCATCCATGTTGTTGCAGATGGCAAAACTTCATTCTCTTTTCATGGCTGAGTAATATATCATCATATATGTGTACCACCTCTTTTTTATGCACACATCTATTGATGGGCACCCAGGTTTCTTCCATATCTTGGCTATTGTAAATAATGATGCAATGAACATATGGATGTACACATATCACTTCAAAGTAGTGTTTTGGGTTTCTTCAGATAAATACTCAGAAGTGGCATTACTGCGTCCTTTGTCACTTGTTATAGCCTTTGTTTAAAAGTCTATTCTGTCTTGTAAAATTATTGCTAACCCAGCTTTTTTGTTCTTGTTGTTTCTATTTTCATGAAATACCTTTTTCATCCCTATATTTTTACTCTGTGTGTGTTTCTTTCGATCTGAACTGAGTCTATTGTAGGCAGCATGTGTAAGTATTTTATTTTCTTATCCATTCAGCCACCCATTCATTTGATTGGAACATTTAATCCATTTACATTTAAATTAATTATACATTGGTAGTTTTTGCCATTTCCTTTATATTTTTTATTTTACTTTTTTTTTCTTCTTCTTATAGAAGTCCCTTAACATTTCTTGTAATACTGGTTTGGTTGAGATGGACTCCTTTAGCTTTCTTTTGTATGGGAAGCTCTTTATCTGTTCTTTCATTCTAAATGAGACTTTGGATGGATATAGCAATCTTGGTTGCAGTTCCTTGTTTTTCATCAGTTTTAATAGTTTATGCCAATCCCTTCTGACCTGCAAAGTTTCTGTTGAGAAATCCACTGACAGACTTATGGGAGCTCCCTTGTAGGTAACTAAGTGCTTGCCTCTTGCTGCTGTTAAGAGTCTCTGTCTTTAACCTTTGGCATCTTTAATTATGATGTGTCTTGCTGTGGGCCTATTTGGGTTCATTTTGTTTGGGGCTCTCTGTGTTCCTGGGCTTGTATGACTACTTCCTTTGCCAGGTTAGAGAAGTTTATTTGTCATTATTTCTTCAAATAGTCTTTAAATTTCTTGCTTTCCATCTTCTTCTAGTACCCTTAAGATCCAAATGTTGGCATGCTTGATGTAGTCCGAGAGGCCCCTTAAACTATCTTTCTTTTTGGGGATTTTATTTTATTTTATTATTATTGTTCTGTGTTCTGACTGGGTGTTTTCTGGTACATTATCTTCCAAATCACTGATTGGATCCTCTGTTTCACCTAATCTACTATTGATTCCCTCTAATGTATTATTCTTCATTTAAATTATTCTTTATTTCTGACTAGTTCTTTTTTTTGTTTTCTATCTCCATTTTTTCATGTTTCCTATCTCTTTGTTGAAGTTCTCCCTAAGATCATTGAGCATCCTTATAACCAGTGTTTTGAACTGTGCATCTGGTAGATTGCTTGTCTCCATTATGTTCAGGTCTTTTTCTACAACCTTGTTCTGTTCTTTCATTTGGGACATATTTTTTTGTCTCCTCATTTTGGCTGCCTCCTTGTGTTTGTTTCACTGTGTTAGGTAGAACTGCTATGTCCATGATCTTAGTAGAGTGGCCTTATATAGCAAGTGTCCTGGGGCACCCAGTGGCACAGTCTCCCTGGTTACCTGAAGGGTTCTCCAGGTGTGTCTCTCATGTAGGTTATGCATGCATTCCTGTTGTAGTTGAGACTTGTATTCTATTGTCATATCAGTGGGAGGGATTGACCCTCAGGCTGATTGGGTGTGAGCACTGGTTGTGACTGCAGTGGAGGAACTTTTGTGCAGGGGCTGACCCTACAGAGTAGGATTCACTTTAGCAGGGCTCTGGAGCCTTCCCAGTCTGCCCTTTGGGTGTGTGGTTTGTGGAGGTGGTTGGGTAGTGCTTTGGTGTGGTCTGAAGCTGGCCACCAGGAATGTTGGTTCTGGGGCCTTTTGGGATTGACCAAGAGATTGCGTGCTAAGTTCAGCTACTGCCTGTGCCCTGCCTGTGGCCACTTGGTATGAGCTCAGAGTGATCTATAGATTGTGCTTCTTGTTCTAGGCTTGGAGGTACGTGGGAGAGGGTAAGATGTGAACCAAGCCAGCTGCCACTAGTGTCCAGCTTGGGGCTGCTTAGCAAGAGATACAGGTCACACTGAGGCCACATGCTGCTTGTTTGGGGTTTGTGAACCTTTGATAGATTTTAGGAAAGTCTGCAGCATGAGCCAAGACAGGATGTTTGTATGGAAAAGCCACTGGAATAGACTTGAGTGTGATTACAAGTTGGGTGGGGCTATATCTCAGGTAATCATCAGGGTGGGGTGAATGGTGTTAGCCAAGTTATGGAGACTCAGATGTGGCACATACCTGCATCACACCTTGAGTAGGGGAAGACCTCAACAAAGGAACAGGGACTTCTGCCAGAACTTCTGTCTGAGAGAAAGCTGCCCCTCCAGCCCTTGTCTTGAATCCAGACAATTCAGTTCCTCTTTGTATGTCCCTGGCATCTGCCACACTGCTACTCCAGTGCTGGAGCTCAGAGGTAGTGAGGCCATCAGTAAATAAGTCCATGTGCAGGCCCTATAAGAGGAATGCCTGTGTCTCCAGCAGCCATCCATCTCTTTCAGTCACAATCTCCACTGGTTTTTATAGCTAAGGGTGTAGGGACTTCTCTTTCTGGCACTGGAAGTCTAGGCTGGTAATCCTGGTGTGGGGCTGGGATCACTTGCTCCTCATGGGGGACCTGTGCAGCCAGGATATTCCTCCTGATTTTTAACCACCACAAGTGGGTGTGGGATCTGCCTATTCCATGTCTCCACCTCTCCTACCAGGATATATGGATGTGCTTCTATACATCCTTAGTATAGGACTTTTTGCTCAGCTAGACTTTAGGGGCTTCTCAATGATGGTTGTTCTGTAGTTTAGTTGTAATTTTGATGTGGTTGTAAGAGGAATCAAGCACAGCATTTGCCTATTCCTCCACCTTGACCAGAACTTCTCAGTTCTGTACTTCTAAAAAACAAAAACAAACAAACAAAAAAACTCACAGGTGATACTGGTACTTCTCCTTCATGGACTACACTTGAAGTAGCAAGGTCTCAACAGATACTATTTTTTCTCTCTCACTGTCCACAGAAGAGGTTTGAAAAAACAAGCAGACATTTGAAAACAGCATTGTTTTTCTTTTTTCAATTCTTAAAATGTTGCAGTTCCTTCACTCAGCAAATTAATTTGCACCTTAAGTCTCAACCATTATTATTATTATTATTAATATTATTATTAGCATTAGCATTTTATTTCTGAAAAACTAATGGTAACTCATTTATCTCTGGGATACAACTGAAAACTACAAAAAAGTATTTTGCTTTTTTTTAACGTATAAAACCATTAAAACTGGTAGAATGAATAAAGCTGCATTTTTACTTATAGATGGAAAATACAATTATGTAAATTCTGACTAAAATTTGAGCTTTTTAAAATTAAAAATCACCTTATGTTTTACATGTTACATTATTAAAACAGTATTCTAAGCTACACACACACATACATACACATATAAACACACATACCCCACAATGTGCTTAAAAACAGCATTATATTAGCATAAATGTTAGAGGGTTTTTTGTTTTGTTTTGTTTTTTGAGATGGATGCTTCTGAAGAACTGTAGCTGTTACATTTTAGAACTCTTTTGTCTTCTTTCCAAATAGCTAATGATATTAATGAGATTTTCTGTTTTTGCCTAAAGAGTTTCTTAAAAATTGTTATGGAGTTTTAGAGATATTACCACAATTTTTACCCATGTTTTATTTCATATACTATTGCTCTTTTAGAAGGATCTGTTTTTTTAATGATTGAAAATTTCTTATTGGAGAATATATAAGGAAAAATAAATAAAACTAGTTTCTCAAAGAAATAGATCAGATGTTTGTAACTTTCTCTTTTTAAATGTATTTTAGAATAATTACTGGAAAAGATTGTATTTTTTAACTACTCATTTGTTTAATCATGATTTATTGCAGAGACAGGGGTGCATAGATTATTATTGCCACATTATATAACTATAGCATATAGTTTTCTTTGGAAGGAGTGTAGAGAAGGGCTTATAATCAGAGAGAGACCAGAGTACACATCATCCCCAGTCTTCTATCGTATCATAGAAAGCTGTGCCCACTGGGCCGTGTTCGACTGTACTTATAATGGCTGTTCCTCCAGTAAAAGGGTATTCCACCTCCTAAGCAATTTATGCATTGTAGGGACAGTGAGTCAGGGGACTTTTAAATGAAGTTTTAAGAATGAAATTTTCTCCTGGTTGAGGAAAAGGCCCACATACATAATGTGAACCTCCAAATTTCGACAGCTCGTATGAACCTCTGCTTTCTATTGGCTGACTCAGCCTAGGAGGGCCAGTTCTGTGATGAGTATGTTTATACTCATCCTACTAATTAATCATTAAATGATTTTGTTAAAGAGCACCCATAAAAACGTTTTGTATATAATAAGAGTTCCAAAATATATTAAAGTGTGAACTAACAATTAGTTGAAAACTATACACCGATGCTTCTAGTTTACCTGGAAATCTTCATACTGAACAAATACAGTATCCATTGAAATGCAATATTTCAACTATTTCTAAGGTTAACAGAGAGTGATTTAAATTTGTTTGCTATATACAAAAGTTTTGTAACCATTTGCCAATAATGATTCATGGTCATTATAATGTCCAATGTTACAATTAATATGAACTAAGTAATAATAATGAGCCAGACTCTAGGCTAGATCATCTCTGAAACATGCATGTATTAACTTTTATTACTGATTATTAATAAATATTTAAATGTATATTTTCAATAAATAAGATGTACATAAGTGTAAATAGGATCAAATATATGGTGATGGAAGGAGAACTGACTCTAGGTAGTGAACACAACAATGTGATATAATATATACATGATGTAATACAGAATTGTACGCTTGAAACCTACGTAATTTTACTAACCATTGTCACCTCAATAAATTTTAATTGAGAAAATAAAAAATAAATACATAAGATGGCATTTAATAACTTAAAATTACGTAAGTTTACAAAGATAAAAAATAATTCATATAGATTTCACAGTGAAAAATATAAATTATTTAAATGGTAATAGAGAGGAATTAAAAGAGAAACAATCAAAGTAACAATATAAATATAGAGACTACTGGAGTTCAAGTGCTGTTTCTTCATTTACTATTTCTGTGATTTTGTATAAATCACTTAAAATCCTCAGGACTGTTTCTTCATATGTAAAACAAGAATGAAACTGCACGCAAAATTGCACATGTGAAGGCAATGTACCAGGTTACATGATAACCTATATTACTGCATTGTGACTGATCCATAATGTATAGATATTGCTGAAATAGTTTTGTTTCACCGTGAAATTTGGGGATAAATTACACACACACACACACGCATGCACACACACATTTACATATGGAGCATACCTACACACTTCTACAGATTTTATCTGTTTATGCATATAATGAAAATATACGTTCATATATTTTTAAATATACATTTTATAGAATATAATCAAAATAACTGAGGCACATCTATGTTCATTAGAACTAAAAATTTTAGGTTGATAATTTTAAACAAAGTTGTATTACAGTTGTTAAGAGACAGAAATTACTTATTATAGAAATGTTACACACAGATTAAATGTGAGACAATGTTCAAGAATCCCTAGGTAAACCAAATCTAAATATTCTAAATCCATGCATTTTTGACAGTAGTAAGAAATGCCCCATAATGAATTTGAAACATTTAATGTGACAAATAACACAAGAGACAGAGAGGAAAGAGTGAAAATCATCCAGCTGAGTGATTCAGGTATGATTTCTTAAAAGTTGGTATGTAACATGATCCATTAGTAATGGATAGACTATTTATAGGTGGAGGTTTTAGGAAGAGGACTGTTTTAATAAGGCTTTATTATGCACATTTTGTATTACTCTGTGAGATTCCACTTGTATAGGTCAGTGTATCTTTCATAAAAAGATAAACAACAAAGGCTACTGCCTTAACTGTTTTCTTGATGTTTGTTTCCATAAATATTAACAAGTTGTTTTTTTATATCTAGTAGTTTCTCGGTTTTTGCATAAATTTCTATTTCTGTGGTTCTGATAACAATATTAATATTTGAAGAATTTTCCACCTGTGATATATTGGTTTCTTTTTTTCTGTTAATGTTTTTAGCATTTTAAGATTAGAAATATTTTGAAAGAAAATTACCTATATGTATATGTTCGATCTATATACTCACTTTTAAAAATATGCATAAATTTAGGATGGATAAAATATATTTAACAGTGGAAATATTCAGATAAAATATAGTATGATAAATGATACCTTTTCTACCACCACATAGCATATCTTAGAACAAGTTTAATAGTATTGTGTTTGTAAGTGTTGGAAAAGACATCTTAATCAAATAAAGTCACATATAAAGCATGTATCTAATCACAGCTCAGGGCAATAACAGTATCAACTAGCTACTTTTCTAAGATTTAAGGAGTGTTACGCCTAATTGATTTTACATTAGCAATGGCCAGAATAACCTTTTAAAACAAAGTTTTTTCTAATTATTGAAACTGCCACTTGATTTTAAATTAAAATTTAAAAGACCAAATTAAGATACGTTAAAAGCAACATTCATTCTTTCAAAGAACTAAAGGAATAGCTCTGATAATGCCCATACTTCTTTTTAGTACATTAGTGTGCTTCATGAAGTCAATATAAGTGTTGATGGGCAAAAGGCATTTATGTCTAAATAGCACCAGCATTTTAACCATTTGATTACTCTTTCCCTAAAACTACCAGTACTACATAATTGTGAGCTGGACTAGAATAATGTTGGTATATATCAGGCATATGCCCCTTCCCCACTAAATAACTTATTCCTCCAGCGTCTGGGTACTTCTGGCTACTCTGCAGCCAACTTGCTTCCAAGAAATTGTCCTGAGATGGAGAGTTGTCACCCAAGGAATGCCTATGTAGGAATATAAAGAGATGGCCCCCTCTCTACCATATAGCATAACTATAAACAACTATTTATTTATAACAGGTAGACAGTGTCTTGGTAAGAATATGAAACAAAGTAGGACTCTGAATAGCTAATGGTAGAAGTGAAATTGGTGTACTTTGGAGAATTTAACAAAATTGAAAACCCACATACAATGTAACTCAGCAATTCTTCTCTTAAACTACATAGGGAATTAAAAGGCCTGTATGTGGGATCCAAAACTCATGTACAAGAATATTCTTAGAAGTAGTATTCAGAACACTGAAATAAATCAAATATCTGTCAATAGAATATTATTAATAAATAATCTATACAACATGCACTGTATGATAATGAGTGAGTTACTGCTACATAAAAGTATAAATTTCAGAAACATAATGCATGGCTCCATAAATATAAAATACAAAGTTGGGCAAAATTAATTTATGGCGTTAAAATCAGGATTGTGTTTCACTTTGGGTCCAGGGAGGAATCAATGCCTCAGAGGTGGCAGGTCAGGGTATCTAGAAGTCCAGTCATTTTTTAAATTGATGGATAATTATACATTTGTTCATTGTATGATAGTTTATTGAAATGAACAGTTATGATTTAGGCAATTCTATGCATTGTTACACTGCATTTAAAAAATTGACTAAAAAGTTTAAAAAACAAAACGTTTACAGGCCACTTTTTTGTTTACTTAAAATGTAAATTTCATTTTTGTTCTTGGTTACAAACAATTACATTTGTAGGTGGTGTATTATGTTTAAATCACTCATGAACTAGGGTCCAGATCAAGATTCGTATTCTTGTAGGTCCATTAAGTATCAGTGAGATTTTGAGAAAGTCGTTTAACTTTTGTGGGTTTAGTTCACCGTGTCTACACAAAAATCTGCAGATTTTGAGTTTACTACTTCTGCCATGGTTCGGTTTACAAGTGGACCATTTCATATTTGGGCTCTCTGGCAGAGATTAAGACATCCATGTTACCATTTTTCCTTAAAATTATAAACCATTTTACTTAAAAAAAAAAAACAAAAACAAACTCTGAGCCTAATGTTCCCTAGAAAGAATACAGGAATATGTATTCAGATTTCAAATGCAACAAATTTTTTTGTCACATTCTGGCTATTGAACTCTAAGTGCAGGTGTTGGGTGAGATTGCCAGTACTACTTCAGTGGAGGTAATTCATAAGGGAAGAGCTTGTCCTTGTTTCTTTCCTTCTTATGCTGGTTTGCATTGTCATGATTGGAGTTCCGGAAATCAAAGGAAAACATTAATTGTTTTGGGGATAGGAACCACATGTAATGATGGTGGGGTGTTATATAGACAACTCTATAGAGATCCCCAACTCTGAGTTGCAGCCTCTAGACTTCTTTTAAATGAGAGAAATGTAAAGGTTTGATCATTCAATGCTATTAAGGATTTTCTGTAATATGCAAATAAACGATCTTCAATAATATGGGCTGACATATATAATTATAATAAGCTATTCTTTGATAAAATAAGATGAATTTTTAACATTAGTTATTATGGATAAATACAATGTTGAGTGGTAAACATTGAGCATAAAACTGCAAAATCACTGCCCTTTAATTGTTAACCTCAAAAACTAATTTCTGTACTCTTTTACCCCTAGTCTTTGAATCTATCTGAACTATTGCTGAAATGAGCTTCCCCATCCCTCGTCTCTGAATAGAGAATTAGTTTAGTCCGCAATGTCTTTCAGTTGTTATACTACATCACTGAACTTGTTTTTCAAAGGAAATACGAAGTATTTATATTGTTAAAATAAATGCAAAGTATTTATATTGTTACTTGTACTTTTTATTTTCCAAACCCAGTCAATATAGTTTCAGTGCTCCGTTTTTCTTTTTTGCAGTTAATTCATTTGTCTGTTTTGTTATTAATGCTGTGATAAATTAATATTGTGATAATGTTTATTTTATTGCCAGTAGTTATTCTAATATGAATTTGTTACTGCCATTTCAGATGTTAATTGACTCTGAGATATGTTTATTTATAACTATAGTAATGTCTCTTATGTCTCAGATTTTGTTTTTACAATTTCACTTAATGTATAATGGCAGTAAATTCCATTAAATATGTTTTCACTAATATAAATAGAAAATTGTAATTGTTAAACTTTTTTAATGAATGGCGATGGTAATAATTTCATATGAAGTATTTAAAAACACATGTGATACATTCTTAACTATCACAATTAGCAGATGTCTCTATAACATTCTTAATGCATTCAAATCACCAAGTAAAATTCACTCTAATCAATAAGGTAGTGTTTCATACATGATGGTTTTCTTGAGAATGTTCTTTCGATGTTTTGATTTAATAATATTTCCAATTAGAATTTTGCTTTTCTTTACATGGGAATGTTTTGGTGAAATTAACCATGGATTCGTACTTAGGAAAACGTGGGCCAAATCTTGGTTTGCCATTAACTACAGATATGAGTTTGGAAATCTGTTTCCATTTTATTTCTTTTCATATCTAGGTCATATATTTAACTGTAGAAAAATACAAAATATATAAGAAAACACTCATATGAGCCCAAACTATTTCATCAAAACACAACCATTAATATGAAGAAAAATATATATGCAAAGTGGTGAATTAGCTCCCGTTAGCTTTTGTAGCACTAAGTAAGTGATGTAAAACACATAAAAGAAATGTGAAATTGGCCTCTGCCCTCCAAAAGCTTTTGGTATAACTATCTGAACAAAACATTGCTTCTTTATTAGGATCATTAATGCTTTTAGTAAATAAAACTATATTCAAAATTCATAGTTTACTATTACACAGCACTCATAACTCTCTGAACCTTGACCTCTTTCCCTAATTATCAAATGTTATAAATGACAACATTTTCTAGTAATAGGTTAGGTTAATATGCTAGAATATTTCATGATGATCTTGAATATATATACGTTCATGATCATGTATATACACATTAGATATGTATTATGAATAAAGTTAAGTTAGCGCTAATCATTCCAATTTCAGAAAGTAATGACTAGTGTCATTTTACAATAGTGAATGGCTAGTAGAAAAACAATGACTCAATTTACTATCCCATCACATGACTTTTAAAAGTTAACATTAAATGAGAGCTGTTAAAAATATCTTAAGTATTACCTAGATTTTATATATTTTTTAAATTTGTTTCATAAGAAAAAAATTTTTAATCTTACCTTTCTTAATGAAACCAAAAGTTGATATTATGTTTTCAAATGGAAGGATAATGATTATAAGTGTGCTTTCTCCTGTAAATGCTGAAAATATACTAATTATCATAGAGCATCTTGGTCTATAGTAGATATTGCAGCTTGAATCGTGGCCTTCCAAAATATATACTATGACACGCAGTACCTCAGATTGTGACTTTGTTTGGATAAAGCATCATTGCAGATGTAATTAGTTCATATAAGATTTTATCATAGTGGGAGTAGGCTGGTCCCTGAATCCAATATGACCTGAGTTGTTATAAGAAGACAGACAGAAAGAAGAGCAGGTGAAGACAGGGCAAAGTTTGAAGTGATATGTCTATAAGCCAAGGGGCACCAAGAATTGCTGGCTGTCACCAGATGCTAAGAGGAAAGCAAAGAACAGATTCTCCTTCAGAGTCCTCACCTAGTTTATGGTACTTTGTTATGGCAGCAGTAAGAAACGAATGCAGTGGATATTGACTTTTATTTTTGAAGCACATATATTGGCTTGCACTCAGTCAACTGTTGTATTATTTATTGCTGTCTTCTTCAAAATGAAAAAACACATAGAACTAAGTATGCAGGTTTTAGGAATAAGCCAGGTTCAAATATTTACTCATTCATTTTGTAGCTATGTGGTCACGAAAGAATTATTCTTTTTTTTTTTTAATTAAAGTTTATGGGGGGGTGACAATGAATAAGGTTATGCAGGTTTCAATTGTACACGTCTGTGACTTTTACATCATCTATATATCACATTATGTGTTCACCGCCCAGAATCAGTTAAGTCTGAAAGTCTTTGTAATATGTGTAAAAATAATAGTTCTTATTTCAGTATGTTTGTGTCTAAAATTTAATTTTAGACATTATAATTAATTGAAGGTCTTTCCCCTATATTGTTTTATTTATAGAATGATAGGTCAGCACCCCTGCCCTTTGATTTTACACACACACACACACACACACACACACACACACACACACACACACACCTTGTTAACACTATGTGCATGCATATCAAATGTATGGGCTACATAACATTATAGGAAAGCTATCTACACGTTATTCTACATAATCTTGTTAGTCTTTCTTCTGAATAAAGAGTTTATGACAGAGTGAAAGTCAGGAAATTCTAATAGTGCCAATTATAATACTCAGTCAGATTTTCTGCAGCTGGTTGTGACGTTCCTTATAATTGTCAGTGTTACAAATATGGGGTAGCTTTAGTATTGTCAAAAAAGATCCTGTGTGTCTACTAAAGGAGTAACCTACCAAGCTGATGAGATTATTATTAGTTTGATTAAATTGAATTTTCTGGAAAAAAATATGTATATCACTTATAAGCTACAATAGCCTGTAAACAAATTGGTTCCCTCATATTGAATTTTATTGTATGTATTCTTACTACCTATCAGGAAATAGGACACAAATAGTGAACTGCAAAGGAACTGGGGTAAACAGAGGACCTATGATGCTTTGATTCCCCTCTTAGCACTGAGTTCAAAGCTGAATCATCTGAGAAGTTCATTGCCATTGTAGTCTAAGCCTAAGAATAGGACAGCTGTGTCAGGGCAGGCAGATGTGGTTTATATTTGGAAATGTAGATAATATAAGTCTTTCTGGAAGGAATACTCCAACTAGAAAGCAACGTTATGCTGATAAAACCAGGATAGTACCTATAAATATAACTTAACGTGGCTCTGTGGAACGCAAAGAGGTGACAAAGCATAGTGTTTAGCATAGTGTTTCATCTTAATTTCTAAGTGATTTTTATTTTATTTTACTTTAATTCTTTTTTTGACTCTTCCACCTCATTTTATATTATTTTTTAAATTTTCACATATTGTATTTTCATATCCTGTATAAATGTCTTTTTTTTTATTTTATTTTATTAAATTTATTGGGGTGACAATTGTTAGTAAAATTACATAGATTTTAGGTGTACAATTCTATATTACATCATCTATAAATCCCATTGTGTGTTCATCACCCAGAGTCAGTTCTCCTTCCATCACCACATATTCGATCCCCCTTACCCTCATCTCCCACCCTGTATAAATGTCTTAATGTACTTTATCATTTCAAAAAGTACATTACGCTTTGCTATTTTTAGCAAATGTTTCTGGTGAATATACTGTCTTTAACAGTGTTTCTAATTCTATTGCTTTTCATGATAATTTTAGGTAGGAGTAGACCTTCATAATTATTTATTTAGTGTGTGTGTGTGTGTGTGTGTGTGTGTGTGTTTGTGTGTGAAATTAGTTTCCTTAATTTTTAGGCAGAGGCTTAAGTAGCTTTGCTAACTTAACAAAATTCCCTTTTCTAATGTTTTTCATTTAGCATTAAAAATACAATTATTCTTCTTCCTGTAGCTAAGGTGGAGTAACCTCCCACCTTAAATAATGGCAAAACTGGACACGTATATAGGGCAACTGTTTTCTGGCATTGAATAATAAATGGCAGAGTGAGAGAAGTTGGAACTATTATGAGAGCTCCACATGTCCCCTAAATTTCAACCTTTGAAGGTATTCCTAATTGAGGAAATAGATCCCAAGCTGAGCTGAGTACAAAAATGGAAGGTCAGAGGTCGTCAGCTGGCTGGAATTTGTAGGACAGGCTATTAGAAAAGATAAAGCTACACAGAAGAGGAATCACAGAAATCTGTGAAGATTTCTCCTCAAGTCCTTGGCCAAGACTGTGGCTACACGTTCGAGGAGGCCTCTATGAGGCCTGGCAGCAAGTGGTTCTTGATGGACAGAGAAACATACCAAAGATTATGCATTTCTGGAAAATTGTGTAGCTAAAGCCTAGCCTGTGTGGAGAAGAAAGCTTACTGAGAACTTAAATTGATCAGTGGAATCTTACAAAGTAACACTTGAGAATAAGGACAATTCTCTATGAAGGTACATGAACTAGAACTAAACACAAAACTGAAATAGACCTGTCGTTAAAAAAGCATATCTACCTGACAGGTTCAAAAGTATCTACTAGAATAACAAGACATAAATAATCTTTGTTTTTTTGTAAGTCAACTGATTCATATTGTGTTCTGAACTTTGTAAGTGATACATTCTGAAGAGTCTCAATGATTTTATTTTCTTGCAAAGGTTTTTGAGTTTTGTTCTGACAGTTAAATTACTGGTAGATCCTCCTGGATCTAATATGTAATATGTGTGTGTGTATATATGTATATGCACATATACATATATACATATATATCACACATACATACACACATACATGTATATATATATATAACATACATATACATATACCTATATACCCCCATGTATAGCTATATACATTTGTATATATATTCATATACATTTCTCTATAGATATATAGACATGTAGATATAAAAATATATAACATAATCTAGGGAATAAATTGTTGTGAATAAAATACAAAAGATTAAACCATATGTTGGAATTAGTTGACAGGCACTTTGATGTTGCTTTTGTAAATTGAATGAGGACCAGAAAAGCATATCATCTTTTTGATTGCATAAAGAAACTGCAGGAAACAGAAACTATTAAAAATTGCAAATTCAATAGTAAAAAAATAGTAATTAAACAAATACTTGCATATTAATTACGAAGTCTGACAATTAAATTCGCAAACTCATCCTAAAAGAAGTGCTGCATGCCTCATAGCTGAATATCACTATGGTCACCTTTAAAGTACTCCCCTTGGGAAGCTATGAACCAATGCTAGCACCTAATCCACCCTTCGAATCAGTTTTTGAACTCTTTTTCTGGAATGGTCATCAGAGCTGTCATAGTATTATCTTTGATGTCATGAATGTCATCAAAATGTCTTCCTTTCAATATTTCCTTTATCTTTGGGTAAAAAAAGAAGTCATTGGGGGCCAGATCACGTGAGTATGGAGGGTGTTTCAATACAGTTATTTGTTTCCTGACTAAAAACTCCCTCACAGGCAGTGCCTTGTGAGCTGGTGCATTGTCGTGATGCAAGAGCCATGAATTGTTGGCGAAAAGTTCAGGTCGTCTAACTTTTTCACACATCCTTTTCAGCACTTCCAAATAGTAAACTTGGTTAACTATTTGTCCAGTTGGTACAAATTCATAATGAGCAATCCATCTGGTGTCAAAAAAGGTTACCAACATTGTTGCAACAAGTTCTCAAACTTAATTGCCAGACCTCTTATGTGATATACTATTAAGAATCTAGAAATACATGCTAAAATTATATAAACAGAAAGTATTGTGAAGGAAATATTAAAAATAAAAGTAGAAATCAACAAAGTAGAAAAAGTAAATTTAACAAGCCTACTGATGGAAATATTAGTTATAGTGATGAATAAATAACATGATTGATCAAGATCAAAAAGTCATATATGATGACAGCAGTCTAGTTTCATTCTTATGCACATGGCTCTCCAATTTTCTCAGCACCATTTATTAATGAGTCTGTCTTTTCTACGTTGTATGTTTTTGGCTCCTGTGTCGAAAATTATCTGTCCATATATATGTGGGTTATTATCTGGGTTTTTAATTCTATTCCATTGGTCTGTGTGTCTGTTTTTCTGCCAATACGATGCTGTTTTGATTATTGTTGGTTTGTAATACAAATTTAAGTCAGGCGGTGTGATACTGCCAGTCATGTTTGTTTGTTTGCTTGTTTTCGTTTTGTTTGTTTTTTTTGGTTTTTGTATTTTAGGACTGCTTTGGCTATTTGGGGTCTTTTGTGATTCCGTACAATTCTGAAGATTTTTTTGTACTATTTCTTGAAAACATACCACTGAGTTTTTTATGAGGATTGCATTAAATCTATATCACTTGGGGTAATATGGCCATTTTATGTATGTTGATTCTCCCAATCCATAAACATGGGCTATCCATCCATTTAGTGGTGTCTACTTCAGTTTATTTTAATAATGTCTTATAGTTTTTAGTGTATAGGTCCTGCATATGAATGAAATTATAAACTACCAATATTGGAAGAGGAGACATTAGAAATCACATACACTTTAGATGCATAGTAAGTCAAAGAAAACTTTTTATGTTCATAAATTTAACCACTTGAATAAAATTAACAAAAATCTGAAAACACAGTTTATCAAAGTTGTTACCTGATTCAAAAAATTGTAATTTAAAACTTTTCTCTCAAGAATTCTCAAGCCCAAGTGTCTTAGTTGGCAAATTTTATCAAACATTTAGTCATGGAATCATAACTGTCTTAGTCAAAATTATTTTAGAAAATAGAGAGCAATAGAGCACTTCCCAATCCTTTTTATTTAGTTTAAATAACACATGAATATAAAAACTAAATTTCTTAGAAAACATTTACAAGTCTAATTATGTACATATTAAAAAATTAATAGAGCTTTTCATGGCTTTATCCCAATTATGGAAGGTCATTTTAATATCCCAAATCACACAAAGTAATATTCCATACTATCAGAGAAAAAGAGAAAACAATTTTATTTGTCTCAAAATATGCATGAAAAGCATTGATAGTATCCAAAACCAATTTATAATTTCAAAAAAAAAAATCTCTCATAAAATAGGAAAAGTAGTGAACTTTCTCAAGTTAGTATAGATTGTATATAAATCATCTACAGCTGATATTTTTTTATGTTGAAATATTGAATGGTGTCTTCTAATTTGGGACTAAGACAAAAGTGTGTCATCGTAAGAGTTTAATTTATCATTTCCCTAATGGGCATAAATAGTAGAATAATCTAAGAAAATGAAATAAAAACATAAATATAAAGAAGAAGTAAAAGTTTTGTGTACAGATACGTCTGTGTTTGAAAATTCTAAGAATCTAATAAGTGAATTTACCAAAGTATAAGAATAAAACATATTTTTCTATATATATATATATATCAGCAAACTAATAACAAAAATTAAAAATAAATATTTTGAATATTTTATTTAAAATGCATTTGCATTTTTGCAATGGGATTTTTTTTTAATATATCAGTGATTTTGGAATGCTTTTTACTAATGAAATAGCAGACACTACATGGAAAACTACCACACTTTGCTGAGAAAAAATTAAAAGGCTTTACAAATGTAGAGACATATCATGTTCATGAAACAGAAGACTATGTTGTTATGATGACAGATATCTTTAAAATGATTGGTAGTTGCAACTCTGTCCCAATCAAAATACTAGAATCATTGTAGAAATTAAAAAGCTGACACCAAACTTCGTATATAAATATAAAGGACTTAAAACAATCAGATCATGTTGAAAAAGAATAATAAATTGGAATATTTTTAAACACTGAAACAAAAAGCCCTAAATTAAAAAAAAAAAAAAGTAATTGTCTTTATAATTTTGATAACAAGTATTTTTTAAGGAGGTCAAAGAGCAACCATAAAACAAAGAATTTGATAAAGTGGGCTTCATTCAAATATGAAACTTCTGCCCAACCAAAGGCACCATTAAGAAAACAAATAAGTAACTTCAAATAGTAGTACACATGCTGTTTGAAGATTTCAAAAGCATTTTTTATTTATTTATGGTTTATTGGGGTGACAATTGTTAGCAAAGTTACATAGATTTAAGATATGCAATTCTGTAATACATCATCTATATATCACATGGTATGTTTACCACCCAGAGTCAGTTTTCTTTTATCATCATATGTTTGACCCCCTTTACCCTCATCTACTACCCCTCTCCCCACTTACCCTCTGGTAATCACTAAACTATTGTCTGTGTCTATGAGTTTTGTTTCTTTATTTGTTTGTCTTGTTCCTTTGTCGTTTTCAGTTTTATATACCACATATTAGTAAAATCATATGGTTCTCTTCTTTTCTGTCTGACTTATCTCTCTTAGCATTATAATCTTAAGATCCATCCATGTTGTCATGAATGGCACTGTTTCATGTTTTCTTATGGCAAAATAGTATTCCATTGTGTATATATACCACAACTTCTTAATCCAATCATCCCTCGAAGGACACTAGTTGTTTCCATGTCTTGGCCATTGTAAACGAGCAGTTAAAGAAAGATTATTAAAAGTTTTTAGCTATAAAAGTAAAATTATGCTCAACTTTGAGAAAAATAAGTGCCTTGATTGGTATCCAACTGATAACGTCAACAGAATTATTTTGAAGTAAGATTAGTACAAATGTGACTTAAAAGGTCATCTAATAACTTTGAAAATAGAAACTCTTGAAAGCTAAGATCTACCTATCTTTACAATAAACTTTTGGAAATAAAGGAATACAATTTCTTTTACAACAACAATGCAATGCATTTCAGGTTAGCCTGAACCTTTTATATCAATGCATATCATTGGCAACTAAATATTATGCAGGCTTTATTCTTTAGTCACTTTTCTTCTCTAATCACAGAACACTGAAATAGTGAGAGAATAGCTTTAGGTTACAATAAAAGCATTAGACGTTCTTTAACTACTTTAACATTATTTCCTAAACATGTGTTAGTATAATCCGAAGGAATTGCCTTAACAACCTCTAAAATGAAGAAAACATACCATCTCAAAAATTACTTACTATCCAAGAGCTTCTAATAAAATCAGATGAAATCTTGTCTCCAAAGACAATTTTTAGTATTACAACAATTTGCAATTCATACCAAAAAATGAGTCAGAAATAAATGAGCTGTTAAAGACTATTGGGTTACGAATCACTGCTGTGAAGATATAAGTGGATATATCTTTATATTAATCAAAATAAAATGATTCAATGATAATATACATCTGATATTCAACTGTTATTTCAAACTGCATTATTTTTTGCAAGTCTTCAAGGCAAATACTGAATAAATAATTGTTTCCTTTAAAATATCAATGAAAATAACATTTATCTAGGTCACAAACTAAACAGGTGAGAAAAGAAAAGAATTAATCTCCACAATTCAAATTTAAAAGGAGAGTTTATCACTTAATGGCTGTAATTTCTTATCTACAGATCCTTTGATACTGAGAAAAAATTTCCTAATCGATGAATAATTATAAAATAAGCCAAAAAATAAATTGTCTGTGCACATTTTTTTTTACTGTTCAAAGTCTTCTATTTAATAGTCTCAATTCTCTAGGAGGCATATTGGCAAGAAATCTGGAGTTATAAATTAGGCATCATGAAAAACATTGGGTAACATTTCTCAAACTCTGAAACCTACAATGTATATTCTTTTTGTTTTTCTTTGCTGTTCTATATCCTGCTTGTTTTATGGGATAAATACACCAACAATATAGGGGAGGGTACACTACATTAAACATTTTGGGGGGGTAAAATTTGGTTTACAAATGGTAAACAATATTAAATATGAACCAATATGATATGGCTCAAACTAGAGATTAGTTACAAACATGTTCACGTAATATAAATTTTCCATTTCCAGCAATACGGCAAACATAAGACACCTAGAAAGGTTAGATAAAATGAATTTTTTAAAAATATACTTAGTATTGTGGCAATAAATTCTTGCTCTTTAGGTCAATAAAAATATTTGCTTTATGTAAGAAGCATTAAAATAATTTCATTTTCTATATAGTTAAAACAAAATTAAAATGTAAAGGCAAATATATGGATAATATTAATCAAAAGAGAATAACATTCTTTTGATCAAAGTTTAAAATTCATTAAAAACATAGAAAAACAATAGACATAAAATGATGTGCTCTATTCAAGGTTATTAATACACAAAATTAATGTAATACGAAAATTCCAGTAAGATATTTCATGGAATTTAACAAGGTGATTCAAAATGTCATTGAAAAAAATAACCATTAAAATCAAACACTCTACTGTAGAAAACAAAGAAGGGTCTGCCAGATATAGAAATATTACAAATAAAACTTAATATTGTTTTGTAGGCATGTAGATGGATAAATACATGATTGGCATATGGTAGTAAAACTCCAGAAATAGGCTCATTCCAATAATGACAGAGATCCAAGCTGTCAGTTTCTAAGTGTTTTTATCCATCACCTTAGTATCCACCATTCAGTTTCTAATTAGTCACAGATTTATGTAGTATAATGGTTTTGTTTTAGGGTTTATTTCCAATCTCTAGTTCATTCAGTTTTTTTTCCAAGTGTTATATTTTGCTAGAATAAGATTGACCAATTTAACTTAATCTAGAATAATATAATTTACAACTGAGGTAGATTCCAGTTTTCCAGTCTGTTTTGTCAAGGAAAGTAGTGCCAGACCATTATACAAATGCTATAAACTTCTGGTCAACAACTTTATCATTTAGTAAACATGAAATAGTATGAATGAAGGTCACTATAGTCTTTTTGACAGTGACTCTCACAGAGGCATGAAGAGTCAACTTAGGTTAATTAAACAGACGTAATCTCCAAATTAATTTTAGGACTGTCTGTTTTTGGTTCTCACTTTCTGGGGAGATTCAGCAAGTGAAATGCAGATAGATATTTACATATACAATTCTAATTGAATTCCTAGTCTCTGTATGTTGATTCAGTAAAATATATATATATTTTATATTTATAGATAATATATTATATATATATATTATATATAGTATATATTTATTATATTAAATATATTATATATTTTAATATAATATATATTTATTATAAATATATAATGTATTGTATATATTTTATATATTATATGTAGTCAGTGGAAAAGTTGTAAACATTGATCATTTTGACAAATATGTCATTGAAAGTATACAATTTGTTCGAACGACACAAAAGAGATGGTGGATTTTTATATATGATACACCATCCTTGGGAGTCAGTAAGAACATGGTGATATCAGGCAGCTGGTGGATTTGTCATAATTTGAGTCACAGTGCGCAGAGGATATAATATTACACTTCAGATCCAACATATGTGACGATGTGTGGCTTTTCATTGAACTAAAGACATAAGTATCAAAAATATAAATAGGAAAATGAAATTATAAGGGACTTAAGTGCATTTCCTTTCTGACAGAACAATTAAAAATGATTTGGATTTATTAATTCTGGAAACAAACCTAAACATATAACAATTAAGATATATGCATAAAATTAATCTGATAGGAAGAATAATATTTTGATCAAAATATTTTGTACTTTGTTAGAAAACATGAAAACATTTAAAACTTATCTTCTAATTTCAAATGATTACATGGTCTTATGTAAGTATTTCCCATGTCGCTTTTATAAAAGTATTCATTACTTCCGTAAGCCTTTGATCATTGATTCTCCTCTTTGGAATTTAGGTTTAGAGTTATTTTATCCACAGACTGTCTTCTGCTTTGTCAAAGGGAGTTTTCATTTTACTTTAACATTATTCGTATACAGTCATGTATTAATCATCAAATTGCTTTTGCAAGCTATACAAAGATGTATGTGGATATTTAGTGCCATATGTATTTTTTTAGGCAACTATAATGAATAGTGTGGTATGTTGCTTGCATACCCTCTCCATCTTTTTCAGGGATAAGATACTCCTCCCTTCATCCCTGTGTTGCGAGTGTTGGTAGCTGAGAATCATAAGCTGAGTCCCTCTGACAATAATCACTATGTGAAGATTGACCTTGCACAAGGTCATATTCCTTCCCTGGGCATCCTTCATCTAATGACTAGTCAATACAGGAGTATACATGTCTGTACTCTTCCTTCAATATGGGGCAACTCTGCAGGATTATCAGCTCTATAGTTGCTAGGATCAAGGCCTTAGTTGTCACTGGGTCTCAGTTGAATTTCTCTCTCTGCCTAACTCTTGCCACCAATTTGTCCAAATGATAAGCTTTTGCATCTGCTCTCCTAAGATGTCTACAAAATTGGTTTCTGTGGGTCCAGTAGAGATTGGTGTTCTTAAACCTGGGTTGGTGGTCATTTTTACTCTTCAACAATACAACTGACTAGAAATTTCTGTTGAAATGAACCATGAAGTTTGAATGAAGCTCTTCCTAGGGACAATATGGGCTCTGATGTTAAGAACATGTCTGTACAATATGTTTGTCATGGCAACATAATTGATGATAGCATGGAAGCTGCTGGCTTCACTGCTAAAGTGGTTATGATGGATCATCTAGGTCAAATTGCTGCTGACTATGCACCCATGCTAGCTTGTCAACCAGCTCACATATCTTGCAAGTTTGCTGACAGGAAGAAGGGTTGTTCATCATTCTGGTAAGAAGGTGGATGATGGCTTCAAGTTCTTGCAATCTGGTGATGCTGCCATCATTGGTAATAGTTCCTGATAAGCTCGTGTATGTTGAGAACTTCTCTGACTCTCCTTATTTTGGTTGTTTTGCTGTTTGTCACGTGAGATACACAATTGTGGGTATCATTAAAGCAGTGGATAGGAAGACTGCCAGAGCTGCCCAGAAAGCGCAGAAGGTTAAATGAATACTATCATAACACCGGCCACCCCAGTATTAATGGGTAGAAAAAGCAGTCTCAGAACTGTTTGTTATAATGGGTCGCTTACATTTAATACTAGTAGGAGACTTATTAATGATAATAATGCATAGTAAATCTTTGGAAGGAAAGAATATTTTGTAGGTGTGTGTGTGTGTGTGTGTGTGTGAAAATTTTAAGTCATTAGTTTTTAAATAATGTTTTTTAATAAAAAATAATGACCAAAAAATTCATCAGAAATTTGAAACCCATTAAAACAAACTTAATGGTTAAAGAAAAAATTCCCTGTCCTAAACAGACCAACCCCATTCTCACCCCAGTTTATAGACTTAGTGGTACCTGCCTTCTCCCTTCCTTGATGGGGATGGGGGGAGGGAGCCCACCACTGGCTCTCCTTTCTAACTGATCACAGCTATTTACCTATCCAGACTTTAGCAGGATACAAAATATTTAGAGAAACCTAGATAACCTAGATGTCCTTCAGGGGATTTGTTGCTAAGTGTAGTAGTGATGATTACTTGTATTACTACTACTTTCCAATGAAAAAAGAAACCTAAAAGTCTGTAAAAGAGATCACAATCTGAAGGCACTGCTTAAATTTTTTTCCCCATAATTTTGTCAGTCTTTCTGAATTCTTTTTGATGTTAGCTGAGACTCAAATTTACATAAAAGCCAGAAATTCTCTTTTTCTCATCTTCATCACCTTCTAACGTCTACATTCTTTCTTTGAAAAAGGACTTAAAACATTGGCTAAGGTAGGAGGTGATGGTAGTAGTGAAGATTTAAGAAAAGGTGTTTTCTTCTTCCGAAGAGGAAATATAGAGGCTTCAATATATTTTCCCCATTTGTTTATTTTCTCCCTGTCTCTCTGTCTTAAAGAAAGTGGTCCAGATGTAATTACTGTACTCCCCTCTGTCTTCCAAGCAAGCAACTGGACGGTCTATGATATTATAATTACAACTTCATTACCTCATCATGCTGGCGTGGTGATGGGGAAACATGGGGCATAGAGGGAGGGGAAGGAGTGAGCATCCCTGGATTCTCCTCAGTTTTACGAAGTGTTCTGGGTGAGGGTTAATTACAGAACCAAAGGGGAAAGGCCCTGCAACCATTAGAAATCCTGTGTTTATGAGGTTTGAGCCAATCTGGCAACTGGAAGCAGGACACAGAGCAGGCCCATTAAGGCCTTGGACTACATTTCCCAGCAGGCTTCTCTCCAAAGATAGGTCCTCTACTGAGGATTAGGAGATTTCTTTAGAGAGGGGGCATAGAAGGCAGGGCAGTAAAGCAGGTGAGAGAAATTGAGGCTAATTATATTAAGTGCTCCCCCTCACCCTCTGGCCAAGAAAACCAAAACAAACAAACAAACAAAAACACCACACACACAGATGTAGATCCTGAGAGTAATGAACCCTTACCTCCTAAAAGAAAGTCCTATATGTAAATATTTCTCTCAGGGTGGGCTTCTCAGAAAACCTAACCATAGACAATTAGAGCCAGGAATCACCCAACATAGCCAACTCTAAAATGGGAGTTTGGATTTGGATTACTTACTGGCTGGTTGGCAGTGAAGACCCGGTCATTAGAGGTAGTTGAATCACTAATACCCATGTCTTGTGGCAGTGGTATAATTATTAAAATCCTATTGCTATTGGACTGAGATAAAATGCTAGTGGAGGAGAATGTACTGGAAAATTGAATGGTGTAGGATTTTGAGAGTTACATTTTAAGGAATTAGTAAGAATAACTTTATGAAATCCAATAGATGTTGCTAACTTCGATTGATGCCTTAGAAAGGCTGAGGATTAATCTCCCATGAAAACCTAAATTTGAAAGCCAGGTGGCCTCCTGGGTCCTATGTAGAGGGAATGTCATTTCCTGTAGCTGGAATATAGAAAATGCATGGCATCAGGGCTAAGATATACTTATGAGAGAAACAGAGCTCTAGAGAATGCTGTATTTTCAATCCTAGCAAAATATCATTCTAAGATCAGGGCCCTGATAGGAATGGATGGGACTGAGACTTCTGTGCAGTTATCTTTGTATATGCACTCAGAAGTCTTCAAATGCAGATATCCTGGGAACTTTTCACATGCAAAATTGTCCCTCTCTGTCTCTGTCACAGAAAAGAATTAACCTCTTGGTTAAAGAAAATACGTATTTCTCTTCCTTGTAGGCCACATATTCCCTTCATTGAATTCATATCTCCTCCTACCCACAGTTTTAATAATTTGCATTGTATTAGTTTCCCATGGCTGCTGTAACAAATTACAAGCTTGGATCTTACAAAAACAAACATTTATTCTCTCAAAGTTTAAAATCGTTATTACCTGGTCAAAAAGAAAGTGTTGTCAAGGTGCTCTGGAGAAGAATATATCCCTTGCCTCTTTCAGCTTCTGGTGGCTACTGGCATTCTTTGGTGTATGGTTTAACACACTAATCTCTGCCTCCATCTTCACCTTGCTCTCTTCTCTTCTGTGTATGTTAAATCTCCCTCTGCCTTACTCAACTAAGGATGTAGGAGATTATATATAGTACCTATCCTGATAATCCAGAATAATCCTTCTATCTCAAGATCCTTAATCTCATCTCAAAGCCTTTTTTTCTCATAAAGTAATGTTTACAGATCTCAAGGATCATGACTTGATATCTGTGGGTGGCCATTACTTAGCCTACTGCAAGCATTAATTGACAACACTCTGATGTAAAAAGAGCTAAGCATAGTAAAAAGGAACTAGACTATGCCATTGATGAATGGCAAAATTTTGTTAACAAGTATTAACAGGAGATAGGATAGTCTGTATATGATTGGATACTGAAGATGCTGAATCAAGAGTGGTGGGATGGAAGGTTGGATTAAGAAAAATCACCTTCTACATAAAATGACTCTCCCATGACATAGTAAGCATCTCATTGAATTATGAGTTTGGCTGCTCCCTAACTATTTTAGATATTTAGCGTCCAAGGACCAGAAGATGAGAAAAGAAGTCACTGTTGTGGCAAGGGCATGACTTCTGATCAGCAGAAAGAGGTAGAGATGTTTTTACACAGTGGGGACTGGGAGGAATAGATGTGTAGCCCTGGGGTCCACCTCAGCATCCCTTAGTATTGTTCTTGCCTAATGGTAACTGTGAATATATATGCACAGCATTCCTCGCCTGAGGGAGAAAGGTGACAAATAGCTCTGATGACTCATGAATGAGAGTTTGACAGTTGTCGTCTTATAAATCACCAAACCCTGAGAGGTGATAACTGAGAGTGAGAATCTAAAATAAATAATAGAGGAGAAAGATGATGGGAACAAGCTGTGGCTCTAAAGACCACTCTAGAGCTGGGTCTGCATGTGATTAACTTCCTTCTTCATAATTTCAACTAAGTGAGGCCCACGAGCGCCTAAGAGGAGCTGCTTCCCATGTATATGTGGAGAAGCATAATTGTGTAGCACACGAAGCTGTGAAATTGCAGAGATATTTTCATGTGTTTGACTGTTGAGGCTTTCAGAGCAAAAAATACAGGCCATTTAGGTTAAAGGATCGTTGAATAATAACCCTAGGAGTAAAATTCTTCTGCGCGATGTATAGATTTATCTCTTCTGAACTATGTGCTTATATTTTGAAGGAGGATAAAACCCCAAGCCATTAGTTTACATTCTAAAAACCTGGGGACCTCTCTCAGAGAAGGTTTGTTTACATTAGGGAAATGAGGTTTCTCTCCTTTTCTCGGGAGAGGAGGTGACATCTGTGTAGCAGTTCCTTTATAAGCTCCCAAATTTATCCCATCAGAGTCGCTCATCAGTAGGATAGTCCCCTGATGTGCAGCTGACAACTATGCTCATTGCATCGCCCTAGAGAGATCGGGGTAAGTGATTCTGATCTCTGATCAGAAACTGGGGCGTGTTTTATTTTAGAAGAGAATCAATAAATACATTAAAAACTTACCAGGGGTAGACTTTAGCAGCCGTAGAGTTGTGCTACTCCAATGTACTTACTTTTATTTTTAATAGCCTCAGTGAGGTGCTCGTATAAATCATATGCTAAGAATTGCACACATTTGTGGTGTACAATTCGATGAGTTTGGACATAGGCTTATGACTTGAATACCAATATGATTGGCAGATGAAGAGGGAAAAAGACCTTGCTTGTTGAGCACATTGGTTGGCTTAGTATGGTATATAGATTGGAGTGGTATGTCAGTGCAAGCTGAACTTATGTTTTGGATATACTAGAGCCTCGCTTGAAGGGACCTTGGAAAGCGTTGAAGAGGGGGAAATCTTTCTAATGGACAGAGTTTTTGTACTGCATCTGGACCGCCAGTCTGTGAAGAAGGAGAAGAAGCCCGGGCCGGCCCGGTGGCTCAGGTGGTTGGAGCTCTGTGCTCCTAACTCCGAAGGCTGCTGGTTCGATTCCCGTATGGGCCAGTGGGCTCTCAACCACAAGGTTGCCAGTTCAATTTCCTTGAGTCCTGCAAGGGATGGTGGGCAGTGCCCCCTGCAACTAACAATGGCAACTGGAACTGGAGCTGAGCTGTGCCCTCCACAACTAAGATTGAAAGGACAACAACTTGACTTGGAAAAAGTCCTGGAAGTACACACTGTTCCCCAATAAAGTCCTGTTCCCCTTCCTCAATAAAATCCTAAAAAAAATAAAATAAAATAAAGAGAAGAAGCCCAAGAGAAGTGTATAATACACACACACACACACACACACATACGCACACGCACGCATGCACGCACGCACACAAAGTGGTTTGACTTAATTTGTTGGTCTGGGTCTGAAATAATATATATTATATCACGACAAGGATACACGCGAATGAAACTACAGTGGTGAACATGAAGTGTGATTTAGCTACTGTAACTGCCACCAGCAGGGAAAAATGATGAACTTTTAATGTGTTACTGTCCTTTAAGGGAATTAACCAGATACTTTATTGTGCCAAACAGATGATATTGGAACTCCTTCAATCTCAAAAGGGGTGACAATTCATCTTGACCAAAATCAACACCTACTATAGTTTCATTCGCGTGTATCCTTGTCGTGATGTAACATATATTATTTCAGACCCAGACCAATAATTTAAGTCAAACCACTTTGTGTGCATGCGTGTTTGTGTATTACACACTTTTCTTGGGCTTCTTCTCTTTCTTTATTTTATGGGATCCCCTTTGTTTTAATTTGTTCAGGCTGCTGTAATAGAACGGAATACCACAAACTAGGTGGCTTTAAAAAAAAAAAAAACACAGAAATTTATTTCTCACACTCTAAAAGCTGAGAAGTCCACGATCATGGTGCCAGTGAATTCAGTGTGTAGCTGGTGAGGGCCACGTCCTTGCTCGTAGATGGTACCTCCTCACTGTGTCCTCACAGTGTGGAAGGGCCAAGGTATCTTTATGGAGTCTCTTCTATAAGAACACTAATCCTATTCATGGGGGCTCCACCCTACTGACCTAAACACCTCCCTAAACCCCTACCTCCTAACACCATTACAGTAGTCATTAGGATTTTAGCATATGGATTTTGGAGGGACACACACATTCAGATCACAGCACATTTTCTCTATACAGGTTCTTGGCCAGAACCACTATGTACGGGTTAAAAAGTGTTTTCTTCAGCCACACAGGATCCTAATAATGAATTGGATTAAAAATCCCATTTTATATGTTAAAAAATTGCAACCCATAAATTTAAATCCAAGAGTTCTGTTACATACTGTACTACCAATGAGTACTCAGTGGGTGCTGTGTTAATAAAAAAGCAAAATTATGACCTGTAGAATATGCAGCTGAAGTGCCATCAGGATATGATACTATAGGGGGAACAGAATTTGCCACCTCAAAATATGTCTCTTTGGCCTAAGGATTATTTTTCAGAAAGTACAGACAGGAAAAGTTCTAGGAAAAGTGGAAGTTACCCTTTTGTAAGGGACATTTATAAGGGAATTGTCCATTTGTAAGGGTGTCTCTCCTGTTGTAACAGGAAGAAGGAAGTGGCCTAATATCTAGAAACGTACCCATGCAGAAGGCAAAGACTTAAATCTGCATAACAACCTTACAGTTGTTTACTGAGTTTCCCTGGTAATCTCCCATAACTGCCTCCCCACCCCACCAACATCTTTTGTCTTTAGCGGAAGATGATATTTAAGGCAGTGGTTTTGGCAAGTTACTCAGTTTTCCTAGGTTTCTACCATGTATCCATGTTATTAAACTTTTGTGTGTTTTTGTCCTGTTAAATCTGTGTTATGTCAATTTAGTTATTAGGCCAGCCAAAGAACTTTTAGAAGGGTAGAAGGAAATTTTCTCCTCTCCAACAATACCATGAGAGGATAGAGACCGCGTGCCAGGAATAAAGTACATATTCTAAATCAGTGACAATTATGAGGTCCTGTTCCTCTACTAAGTAGGATACATGAGTGTGCAATCCAAAGGACATTAGTGGGAGTGGCCTTGCTTATCAGCATTCCTAGTGACATACTTGGGGAATATACCTTCCTCTGTTTAGATGCCTTTTTTTAAATCACTTTTTAAATTAAATTTATTAGGATGGCATTTGTCAATAAAATTATATAGGTTTCAAGTGTACAATTCTATAATACATCATCTGTATATTGCATTGTGGGTTCACCATCTAAAGTCAAATCTTCTTCTGTCTCCATGTATCTGACCTCCTTTACTCTTTTCTACCTCCCTTCTACACCTCTTTCCCTCTGGTAACCACTATACTGCTGTCCGTGTCTGTGAGTTTTTGTCTTGTTTGTTCGTTTGTTAGTTTCAGTTTTATAACCCACATGTCGACTGGCAAAAAATAACTCTCCAGAAAATCCACCAAAAGAACAGTTTATTTGGGAAAAGAAAAAGAAACGAGGTTACCCCAGGAGTGTGCAAATGCACACTTCCGACCAGCACTCTAACCGGCCGCCCACGTGAAGAACAAAAGCCCCTATTCCAAGATGGCTATTCTATTTATTAGCATCCCTCCCCCAGAAGTTACCACAAAGTTTCAACTGAAAATCAAAACTAGAGATTAACAAGGGGCCCAGCTCCACCCATAGTCCTCCCAGCTCTATGGTTAAGCATCTTAAGATGCCAGTTCACTATTATCATATGTATCACATACATGACAGTTCACATATGAGTGAGATGATATGGTTCTTGACTTTTTCTGTCTGATTTATTTCACTGAGCATGGAGTTTCTCTGGAGGAAAATGCTTCCTTTAGGGGACACAGCCAGAATCCAATTACATTTTAATCTATGGTTGTCACTCATTCACTTCAGGATCCCCATCCAAGAAAACAGTAGGCAAGAAAAGGAGTCACTTTTTTCCTGTAGCAGTAATTAACCTTGACCATCAGGACATAATAAGACTAATATTACACACTGAGGCACTCCAAGACCCATTTGTGTATCTCTCTTTGGTCCAATTTGACAGTAAGTGAGAACATTTAGTACCCATGGTCTGAGAAGTGTTTGGTGACCAGGAGCTTATATCACAGAGATGAGTTTATCAGTTAAGCTATCAGGTAAACCTCTGAAACCAGTAAAAGTTTGAGCCAAACATAAAAGGAAAATAGACTTCCAAGTATATTATAGATAACAGCAATTGCAGTGACAGATATACAACTATAGAAATATAACACTGACCAGGCATAGCAGTAGGGACTTAATTCATCTCACTAAGTGTCAGTTTATAAGTACTCCAGGAAAAGCAGCAGATCACAGTTAGGGAGAATATACTCCCTAACATATACAAATAAGTGGTTCCAAAGAATATAAGGGTGGGTTTATATTGGGTGTTCTTGGAGCTTCCTAGAGTTCCCCTACTAGAATAAATCACTTATTCGTCATGTTCAGGGAATGTTGGAAGCTGACAATTATCAACTGAGCCCCTCTCCAAGAATTATTCTTATTCAAAGAAATTTTCTTGCCCAAAGTTATTCTTCTTACCCAAGAAGCCATCCTCCAATGATATGTCAATACAAAGGATGTAAAGGCTGAGTTCCTTTACTTCAATATGGGACAAGTCCATAATGTCATCTCCCTCCCACCCTCCCCCCTACCCAGGACTCTGAGTTTGATTAGCATAGACTTTTCTTGTAACTGAATTTCAATTCAAATTCTTGTTCTGCTAATTTTGCTTTTTATACTCCTCCACTCTATTTTTATCAAAAGAACACTTACCAATTATCTTATGAATGCAAATGTCTGTCTCAGATTCTATTTTCCAGAGAACCCAACTTCAAAATCCACTTGTTTGTATTCTGATTTTTGAGATTATAAAACTGTTGATGGATTTATATTCTGGTAACAAAGCAGGAAAAATAAGTTTTTGCTTTGCCAAAATAATATGAAACTACTCAGCATGTACTTGTTTTGAAGTTAATGCATTTCTGAAATCATTGACTTCCTATCAAAGAAATTGAAACGTGGAGATTTTTCAAAATGTTATATCAAATATCCTGTTATCCGTAAATGACATATATTCATTTAGTTTTTTTAATAATACCCAGAGGTGTTTTTTCAGGTGTCATCTAGGCACATAAATCATAACTAGTGGATTAGATCATAAGTACTTCTGCCAAAATATGTATTATAATTAGGATTTTATTTACTCATACTAGTACTCAATATTGTTTACTTTTTACTATTTTGATGAAGGTTAGGGTCTCTGAGATGTCCCATTTAGAATGCCCAGGTATCATTAGCCTGTATTGCTTGTTCTTTTTAGGCAGGCATGGTCGTTTTGCAACAGCTGCGCAAATTGGTTCCTAAACACATGCAGAGAAACATGTAAACATACCCAGTTTCTTCAACTTAGCAAACTCAAGAGATATGTACCTTATTCACTCTAAAATTTAAGATAGTTTTTCTTTTTTAATGTAATCTCACTATTAAAAAAACAAACAAAAACTTTATTTTATCCAGAATACCTGAACTCTGACATGCAGTTTAGGGTCCCTCCAGACAATTCTGATATTTTAATAAATCTGGAGAGAAAGATTAAGGCTTGTTGCCCTTCCCCTTGATCGGTCTCCAACAATGGCCTTAGCATTTATAAACAAATACTTTTAAATTTAAAAAGAGAAGGTGGTTCTTTAGAAACAAAGAGAATTTCATTCTTAGGATATACAGCTCTTTATCTTGGGGCTATCTCTCAAGTCTTCTTTCCTGGAACTTTCCAAAGTTGATAGTCTGTCAAAGCTTTTCACCTGGACGCAGTAGATTCTGACAGTTTAATTCTTCCTGCTATTGAGTCAATCTGTTTACCATTTATTAATGCTTTACTAGGGATTTTAAGGATTTGTGGAAATGGTTTTCTAAAGAAAAATATTATGATCAGGCAATTTGTCTCTGTCGAGACTATATTAGGAATCATAAATAGAGCAAGAAATTGGCTACTCAAAATCTTTTTTATTAGTCATTTCTCTAGGAATTTCTCCCACATTAACTCTGTCTTTGAGAAAAACTGTTTCAATGGAGAATATGAATCTTATGAAGCAGATTTTTAAGCATCTATTTTATTAGTTTCAGGTGCACAAAACAATGTAATAGTTAGACATTTATCATTTACATCCCTCACACAGTGACAACCCCCCTCCCCCATCCACTACCCCTCTGACATCGCACACAGCCATTACATTCCTACTGTCTCTATTGCTAATGCTGTAATTCAAGAAGAAAATTATTCAAACAGTTCAGAATATTGGTCTCTGGATGATGTAGGTTGTAGATTAAGGTATTATTCTTTTTTCTAGATTTTTAATCTCGTACTTTATTATTTTCCATGGATGTTAGTCCTCCATACCCCTTAAGTGTGGCTACCATAATCTTCATTATCTTTTATCACCAGAGAGAGAGAGAGAGAGAGAGAGAGAGAGAGAGAGAGAGAGAGAGAGAGAGAGGAAAAAAAACACTTTAGATTTTCAGCTACATGTGAAGATATTATTTTAAGCTATTATTAGGGGGATGTGGTTCCCGAGGTCCATAAAATCCCCAGCTCTAATTGAAGGGGGAAACAAAAAGCCATAATGACCCTCATTAATTACTTGTAGGAATACAAAATAGTACAGCCACTTTGGAAGAAAATTTGGTAGTTTCTTACAAAACTAAACACACTCTTATTACACAATTCAGCAATCCTACTCCTTTTTATTTACACAAATGACTTGAAAACTTATATTCACACAAAACCCTGCAAAAGATGTTAATAGCAGCTTTATTCATGATTGCCAAAATTTGGAAGTAACCGAGAGGTCCTTCACCAGGTGAATTCAGAAATAAACTGGGGTACATTCAGACAATGGAATACTATTCAATGCTAAAAAGAAATGAGCTATCAAGCCTTAAGAATACATGGAGGAACCTTAAATACATATTACTAAGTGAAATCAGCCACTATGAAAAGGCTGTATACTGTATGACTTCAATTTTATGACATCAGGAAAAGGTAAAACTATGGAGACAGTATAAAGATCAGTGGATGCTAGGGAAGAAGAGATGAATGGGCAGAGCACAGAGGATTTTTAGGGCAGTGAATTATTCTGTATGATACATTGTGGTGAATGCATGTCATTATACAATGTCCAAAACAGTAAAATATGAAGCACCAAGAGTGAACCCTAATGTAAACCATGGACTTTAGTTGATAATTATGTGTCTATGTAGGTTCATCAGTTGTAACAAATGTACCACTCTGTTGGGGAATATTAATATTGGGGGAAGTTGTGCATGCATGAAAGTAGGGAGAATATAGAAGCTGTATTTCCCATTCAATTTTTTTCTGTGACCCTAAAATTTTTCTATAAAGGGTTTATTTAAGAATTATAAAAAATTTTTAATATCATAATGACCACTTCCAAATATATATCATTTATTGCCAGACACAAACACATTTCCAGAAAATGCCCCAATTAAATAAAAGGGAAAAAGAAAAATGAACTTTCCTTTATATGATTCTGAGATACACACACACACGGTGCCAAAAACATATCCACATTTTAAGAAAGGAAATAACTGTATTAAAATTGTAATACTCAATATATACCAATAACAGAAGATGAATACAAGTTATGTGCATACATTTTTTTGGCTATATATATATATATATATATATATATATATATATATGCTGCAAAGGACAACTTTTGAAATTAACTTACCTTTTTGAAATATTTAGAATTTCTGAACATCAATATTAATTCAATTAATATTGCATAAATCATTCATTGGATGTTTAATTCATAGATCTGTACTAGAGAATTAGTTTCCAAACGGGTAAAAAAGAAAAAAAAATTAAAAAGCACCAGTATGCATGTTTAAACAAAGTGACTCATTTCATTTATATTCAATGTGAATATTCAGTCACTTTATATTAAAAATGAAAGTAAATATTGTCTTATTTGGAGAAATAGAGTAAATTTATAGCGGGAATGCTCAAACTTTGTCTTTAACTCTGGATCAAACTAAGGACAGTGGATTTTTTATGTGCTCTTAAAGTCTGAAACTCTGGAGGACCCTCAGGGTCAATGTATTTTTCCCCCAGTTTTATTGAGAAATAATTGATATACGTCACTGTATAAGTTTAAGACATGCAGTATGATGGATTGATGTGCATATATTGTAAATGATTATCACAGTAGGTTCAGCTAACATCTTATATAGATACAATAAAATAAAAACAAAAACAAAGGAAAAAAATGTTTCCTTGTGATGAGAACTCATAGGATTTACTCTCCATTAAATCCTCAGTACTTATTTATTATAAATGGAAGTTTCTAACCTTAGACCACCTTCCTTCAATTTCCCTTTACCCTACCATCTGCCTCCAGAAAGAACAGTCAGGTCTCTCTTTCCTGAGTGTTTTTGTTTTTTTTTGTTTTGTTTTGTTTTTTAAGATTCTACATATAAGTGAGATCATATGGTATTTGTCTTTCTTTGTCTGACTTATTTCAAGGAGCATAAATGTCTTCAAGGTCCATACATGTAGCAAATGGTAAGATTTTCTCATTTTTCTATGGCTGAATAATATTCCATTGTATGTATAAAATATGTGAAAAGTGACATGAATGGAACCATATTAAAATACAGTCAGAGTAGCCATTTCAGAGGAATTGCCCTGCATATCTTGCTTTCTTTATTATATGAAATGGACCAAACCACCAACATTTCAGGAAGTCAGTAAGAAAGAGACTATTCTGTTTGCAAGGACTGATGAAATTGGACCGGATCAATAAATTGATGAAACTGGACCAGTCAACAAAGTACAAATTTATCCTTTTGCCTGATGACCAAATCTCAAGACAGTCTATGAAATACAAATCTAATCTTATGTCATCTAGCACCAGTGAACTCTTTTTTGATACAACTTATCTATTTTTTATTTTTATTTTTTAAATAAATACCTTGAGTCCCTCTCCTGGAGTCTGGGACATTATTTGAGCTTCTGCCTGAATCTATACTTCTGGAATTGCAATTCCTTTGATCCCAACTAAACACTTTTTGTTTGCCCTGTAAAATTTTATATTGACAACCATACATTCTTTATCCATTTATCCATTGATGGATACTTAAGTTGTTTCCATGTCTTGGTTATTGTAAATAATGGTGCTGTGAATATGGGGGTCTAGATAACTTTTGGAGTCAGTGTGATTTTCTTTCCTTTGGATATATTCCCCGAAGTGGAATTGCTGGATCACATGGTAGTATGATTTTTAATTTTTTGAGGATCCTCTATACTGTTTTCCATAGTGGGTGTACCAGTGGCTTTGCTCATCTGGAAAACTAAGTAAGAGGTCCACTCTGACCACATAACTTACTGAGGTGTAAATCTCTGATTTCAATACTCAAATGAGGAGTTTTGCTTGTCCAGATTTTCCCACCCACAGACAAAGAATTGAATCACCTCCACCTGCTGTGGAAAGTGTCTTCCAGCCCCATCTAACCAAAAGGGCTGGTTACAACCCCCTGGAAGTAGTGAGGTCCCGTGGTGCTGGAAGAGAGAGGTGGGTGGGCAAAGCTAATCACCCTTAGAGCAAAGCCAGTACCGGGCATGTAGCATTCTGTGTGACTCATGAGGGGGGTGATTAATTCATAGCCAAAGCTGAGGGTAGCTCCTGGTCCCTCCCAACTGCTAGATAGCCTGTTTGGGAAATTGAAGGTCAATTTATTTGCTAATGGTTTGTAACTGGCCTAATCAGTTTAATAAGCCTGACTTGTTTACAAAATTTCTTGCACAGATCTTGATGGTTCAAATCACAGACAGTGCAGTACATAACGCAAATAAAAGCACATGAGGCGTATGCACATGGGATGTCCCATGGACCTATAATGCCCACCTGCTGTCTTTTTCTTTTTCTGACCATAACCTTTGCCTTAAATAATAGCTTTAATGAGTATGATATGTAAAACCTCACCTGGGGAGTTATCTTCATTGTTTAATTCCTCTTGCCTAGCTATATGAGATTAGAAATTCTCTATCAACTTGTCCCACTTTTTAAAGTGTCTTTCTTTTCCTTCCTTCCCTCCCTTCCTTCCTTCCTTTCTTCTTTCCTCCCTCCCTCCCTCCCTCCCTCCCTCCCTCCCTCCCTCCCTCCCTCCCTCCCTCCTTTCCTTCCTTCCTTCCTTCCTTCCTTCCTTCCTTCCTTCCTTCCTTCCTTCCTTCCTTCCTTCCTTCCTTCCATTTGTTGTAATACAACTTCTTACACCTATACAACCCTCCATCTGGTATACTTTTTTTTTGTTTTTATATACAGACATGTGTGCTAATCTTCATCTATTCTCATTCAAAAAAAAAAAAAAAAAAAGCCTAGATGAGAACAATTTAACAGAGCTGCCTTTTCTATAGGTTATTTTGGCATTTCTCTGCTTTGCAGGTGTTTTGTCTTCACACTGTGGTCTTTCAACCCTCTACAATTATATAACGTAAGTAAACACTAGGTAGAATAAGTGTGCACCTTTTTCAGAATGTTAATTTCCTATGATTTACCAAGTATCTTCACAAACTTAAAAAGAAAAGAAAAGGGAAGGATCCTTGAAAGAGCCTCTAGCCTTCTAGTCTCACTTCACCTGGTCTTCCACCTCAAAACTTCAAGAGTGACAGGAACTTTTAATTGTAACTCTTAGGTTTTGGCCTTCAGTGGAGTGAACGTCAGTGATATTTACAGGTAGAAGAATCATTGGTTGTTTATTTGACAAGTGAAGGGTTGTAGGATAGAATGAAGAGGTTTAGTTGAGACATATTCTCAGCTAAAGTTTCCTATAAGTGAGTTTCCTACAAGTGAAAAATTCAAGTGAAAATGACAAGTAGGAAAGAACATATTTGAATATTCCTAAGAATAGATATTACTCAATAGGAGCCTACTAAGAACACTATATTTGTTTTGAGTTGATCAATATTATAATGTCATAATTAGATATCTAACATATTTTCCACAAAGAAAAGGTTTAATGTAATCTGCAATGAATCAACATAATTATTTTTGTTCTATTATTATTATTTTGGTTTTGGCTCAACCATTCCCAGGGTATATAAACTCCAAGTAAGTCGCTACTCATCTAGATAAAATTAATGGTTTTTCCTCCTATTTTACTCCATTGTCAGTGTAGATTAGAAATGACAATAATAATAGATATGACCTTATTTGATTTAGAACATTTTCTTGAAGAGAACAAACAGCAGCTGTTCAATATGGAGTCAGTTCCCTCTTTAAATAATTATTCTTTGCAATTTATTCTCTTGTATTGAAGTATTGTATTTAAATTGCTTCTGCCATGCAACAGGTATAGGAAGATGGACCCTGAGTCTACTTCTCTAGTCTTACAAAGAGTTATTAGAAAGTGAAGCAAGGACAAGGTAATGAATGTAAACTGGGAAGTGAACAAGCAACTGAATGAGATAAATCACGTTATCTATTCTATCTATCATATAAGATAAAATAGAAATTTGGGATATGGATTAAGGAATTACTTTATCAGAAATCTCTCTCTCTCTCTCTCTCTCTCTCTCTCTCTCCCTTTCTCTGTATATGTTTGCGTGTGTGTGTATATACTCACATACATATGTCATCATTCTTATATATGCATATGTATTTCCATTTATATTTAGAGGATATGTAACAATGGTAAGCTCATGTTAAGATTCATCCTCTAACATGTTTAACTCATTGAAGGACTTATCAGTATTAGTATTTGTTAATTGAGGATAGATCATGAATTCTTTTAGGAACCGATAACCTTCCAAGATATATTTTCCCTGATGAAAAATTTAATTGGAGCCTTAGAAGCCATTGTCAATATAAATTAAGGAAGTATGAGTTTGATTGAAATAATTCAAGTAGGAACATTTTTCATATTTAAAATACCATGCTTATTTAATTTATACTCCATTTGATATGAATTACCACTGACCAATAATAAGGAGTTACATATGTTTTGTCAAAAATATATTCCCAGACTTCCAATCATTTTTACTATATTGATGATGGATTTTTTAATCACAAACTTAGCTAACTATTACGGGGAGGTTTTATAAAATATCAGAAGTAATATTCTGGGTGAAGATTTAATAATTAGAAAGAATGAACGGCATCGAGTTAGAAAGCTATTGAGGAGAAAAATAAAAGCAAACAGTATCTCATGTTGAGAGTGTTCACAATCTTTTCTCAAGCTGTTTGATAAACTTCTGTTGAGATGACCCAAAAGTGAAAATGAAATTTATTCTCCTTAGAGAAATTTTTAAGCACTTACCACAGGATATAGTCCTATATATTTTATATGTGGCAATAACCTGTACTTTTAAAGGTTGCTGTGTGAACTATAAACTTACAATTGATAAACTGGCTCAGACAAAAGATAATTGTGCATTTATCCAGTAAAGATTGAAATGCTCACATTATCATCAATTCATTTAAAAGAGACATTCACAGGAGGAAAAGAAGCATAGATATATAGCAAATGTAAAATAAAAAAATGTCCTCAAAATGAACTGTGGATGTAACTCTTGACAAAAGGATATGAGAAAACTTCTTAGCCCCCAAAAGGATCATAGTATCCAATGCTTACTTCAAATTTAGCCAAGGAAAAAGGAGACAGAAAAAAGCCATATTTGAAGGCAGATACAAAGGCCATGGAGTAATGTAGTCCCCACACCCATGTGAAGAACCTGCAATGAAGGGGACCCTCATAATAATTGCCCAGCAAGATTTCAGTTTTCCTACAAAGCAGTGCCTTCTGTGTCTTTCACTCTTCCTGTTTCATTTAAAATAGGAGTGTTTATTGTGGTGTATTGGGTGTTTAGAGAGCAGATAATTTGACTTTTTATTTTATATATGTCTGGATCAGATTTAACTGATATAGAGGTTACTGTACCTTATGCAGAGATCCTGGACTTGAGGTACCTTTTGGTGAAAAGAGTGAGTTTATTTTGTTTTGAGTTCAAAACTCAACTAAGTGGTTTTACCAGAGGGTATACTACAGTATTTATTGCCCTAATTTTATAAATAGTTCTGCTTCCTTGTTTCAGAACTTTGATGAGATCACACTCTCTGGCTCCCTTTCACTTAAGGGGGTATTTAACTAGTTCTATCCAATGACTTGTTAGTAGAATTTAACAAGTGTCACTTCCAAATCAGAGTGTTTAATTGCGTATATAAGATTGTCCAGAGATCTTTCTTACTCTGCCAGAGAATGTCAATATTTAGTTCGGTGGCTACTCTTTCAGCCTGAGTCCTAAAGTAAGGAGAAGGAAAATTATTGTCTGGTTGTGGACATGTAGTGTGAACAATAACTAACTCTTGTTATCTTAAGACATACTTTTAGAATTGGTTGTAATTGTAAGATTAGTTTTTATAGTCTGAATAATAAAGTAAAAAATTCTTAGAGCATTTTCTCATTAATTATTTTATTGAATCTTCACAACAACATAATTAGTAAGGTTTCAGTGTCCCTACTTTTGGGTGAAAAAAACAAAGTATGGAAAGATATCAAAATATATATTCCTTAACGTTTAACTGTGAACATTTTTTCTTTCCTTTTATTAAATACTATAGTCATTCACAATATGACTATATGACTGTTGGAGAGGGTACAGCTATGGCTCACTGGATGACAGAAGTTCTGTGATGCCATGCAAGCAGAACTTGCTGGTACAATGCCTTCTGGAACTTTCCAGAAACATGCCTTGGTACTTGGCACTGGGTAAAGCTGTTGACTGGGGTTCTGCTGGCCACTGTTCACTGCAGAGACCAGGAACTGTGGAAAAGCCCATGGTTGAGAGACTTGGGGGGAGAAATCAGTTGTCTGCTGAATGCTGTTGGCTGTTATGCACTGGATAAGCTGGGCACTGGGAAAGAGTGGCTCTTCTAGAAAGCCATTAGGAGACAGGAGGTGTGAAAAGGAAACTGCTGGCTGCTAGATTTGCTGCCTGCCCTCTGCTGGAGAGTTATGTGCTAGAGAAGCTGTGAGCACTGCAGAAAATCTGCAAAGCCAGCCTGCCAGAAATAGGAAACAAAACATTTTCTCCTGCAGCGTGCTCTGACAAAACTTTATGCCAAGTTGGCATAGAATAAACAAATATTTGAAAGGACCCAGATCCATTTTCACAGAGTAGTCTAAAAAGGTGAGTTTGTAGCTAAGAGGCATTAAATTTAACATCAGTGCAATCAAGAAATACCAACACTTTTATGCTGATAATTAGATATCTAAACATTTCCATAGTACCATACCCCAGAAATCCATAAATTCCAGGTGAGTTTGTCATAAGTAATCTAGACAGATCAAGTCCATTCTGCTATAAAGTGTTCCATAGAAGGAAACATCTGTTAATAAATACTGTCAAGAGATCCAGTTAACATATTTAGATTTGACTAGATCATTTCTTCCCAGGGGTCTTTAGGGAAGGAAACATGGATTACACACCAGCTATTATCTTTTTATTCCCAACTGGGCATTGGGTTATAGTGTTGGCCATGGCATTTGAGTAACGCAGAGAAAAGTTTTGGTTTGAGATATAATCAAAGCTTTTATTATCAGAATTTAGAAACTTCGGAAAAATAACTAAGTAATGTATCTGGGAGAGAGGCCAAATGAGTCTCTTATTTTAGAAGATGTGGGGATGTTGATGGTAACATGGTTTTTAAAAACAAATCTTCAAACATATTCCAGATTTTCCCAAATCAATGCTTTGTACATTCATTTATATTATTACTTCAAAATATTTTTGCTACTTATTTTTCAAACTATAACCTGTCATCGTCACTGCATTTATAAATTGGCCAAAATGTTATTAAAATTTAAATAATTTTCAATCTTATAAATTTGTATATTATACAGTGAAGATGACATTTTACATTGTCACTACTCACTGTATTTTCATATCAAATAATTATAGGCAATCAAAATGTCCATTGTTTGTATTGTGGTTGTAAGAAAATATGGTCATAATTTCAACATTCAGAAATATTGAAAGATAGGTCTCAGTATCATAAAGACACAGATGTCATAAAATAGACTTCATAGATTTCACCAATTGCTAGCATATGTATTTGCTTTCTGATATCATCCCCATGAAAATAACTCAATGGTGTTGACTGAGCAAACAAAAATCTGTATTGTAAAAAGGCAGGGCAATATGCATCTATTCTATTTTGCAAGAAAAAATACAAGGGTCTTTAGCGTTTCCTTCGAAAAACTCAAGTGCAGTATAGATTTCTCTAAAGAACAAAGTTTCTACATTTCATCTGTTTTCTTTTCTTTGGATTTATTATTATTATTATTATTATTATTATTTTCTTCTTGACATGGTCATGCTAGAAAAAAACTGAAAGTGATTTTTTTCTTAATGGTGACAAATAAGGAAAAAGACTAAGTAAGCATGATTTCTGGTTTCATGTGTTATACTATTATATGACATGTGGTTTCAGGTGTTGTACTAAAATGTGACTGGTAAATGAACACGACTAATTAAATGAAAGATTTTCTGGAAGAAATGTGTGCTGGCACACAGAAGTTTCTCATGTATTAATTTTGTCATGGGTATAGTTCCGAATACTTCTTTGAGTGTGTCATTAGAAGCCACCCAATGGATCCTGTGCTCAGCACTCAGAGGTGAAGAGTCTATAGTCTTGGTAACAATAAAGTGTATTTTCCTTAAATATTTGTAAGAGTATCTTTCAGGTGAGGCCCACTATAGAGTGGAAGTTTCAGAGGACACAAAAACTAATACTTTTGAATTACAGAGCTGCACATGTCTCATGTAAGTCAACTTCTGCCACATAAATGGTGCCACCTAGTAAATTGCAACTTTAGTATGTTAAATGATGCTTAGTAGCCTGACAAAGTTAATTAGCTTCCAAAGCATTTAATTTATTTTTACTGAGTGACTTACTGGAAGAATTTTGCTGATTATTGAATATAGCACAGCCATATTACTATTATTAATAAAACTAATTATGTAGTAATTATTTCATGATTTGACATAAGCTTGTGTGTTATAAAGACATAACACACTAAATTAATTCTTCCTGAGCAGCAGGCTACCATTTAGTGACTAGAAAAAAGTAATTTACTGACTAATACCTGATCCCTTAAAACTTCCGTATATTGTAAGGATAAACACTTTATCCCTAGAATATTTTTCTTATCATTGTTTATCAAGAAATTATGCCTACTATTCCAAAAAATGTAGCATACAATTGTAGCTTTATGCTTCAGTATCTCACTCCCATTTCTTTTTTACATTTTGTTTTTACATTTCATGTCAAAAACTCACCTCTCTCTTATATCGTTGTGTTTTCATATTGTTTTCGATAGGTAGATTTTAACCTAAGTTATTAAACAGTTTTTACTCTGCTAGTTATCTCTATTATTATCAAGTATAGGAAGTTTTTTTTAAATTGAAAATTTGCCAGTTGTTTTTGTCTTACCTATTATTTGGCTTCATTTGTATTTTTTAAAGCAGGCATTTAAAATTGAATTATATTATCTATAGCTTTGCCTCCTGCTGTTTTATGATTCCCTTACTTTATATTTAAAAGATATTTGTAACTGAAATACTAAATAGTTTTGAAAACACAGTTTAACTATTTTGTCATCACAATGTATAATTTAGTTTTGTTATAGTGCAGGGAATTAATGTTTGCTGTATACAAACAAGAAAGTTTCTGCACTTGAGTATCAGTCAGCTTTGAAGCTGTACCTTCTCGAATTTCACAAAAATGCTTAACTGTACTTTAGACCCAGAGTCACACTTCACCTTTGATGTGGTCAATAGTTCAATGACTCAGTATTGAGTGGGTCTTAGCTTGTTCTTTGTAAATGTTGTTTCCGATAAGTGTGTTTCTTCTTCGCCCTTCTGTGTAAAGTTCTTTTGTTTGGGACCTAAAAACCTTTAGATAGGTTGTCTGCCATCTCTTCATAGTCTATTTTCCCCCATAATGATGAATCTTGAATATCTAGTAGTAAATCTCTGCTTTTTTATTAAAAATAATTTTTACAGAGTGTACACTATATTAGGCATTTTAGAGACTACAAATACAGATATCAAAATAGATATCAATTAAAAAGTGCCCCTACTTTCAAGAAAGTCACTGTCAAGCAGTGGTGGCAAATATATAAATAACTTCAGTCTGATATGATGAGTTTTATGATATAGACAATACAGAATAGTAGAAAAAGATGTAATAAATCTCATGGGATTTCAAGGTATTAAAATCATATGATTTTCTGTGCTTAGATCTTTATCTGTGGAAGACTCCTAACTGTATTTGATAAATATTTTGCAACTTAGAATGATTTCTGCTTTATATGAGAATGACTAATGAGCCTGACTCATAATAATAATATTATTATTTTGCCCCTTTTTCAAGAAAAACCCTCATCTAAACGTTTTTACAAATTGCTGTTGAGTACAAACCTTCTTGATCAAACCATACCTGAACTTGTTTTCATATTTGAGTTAAGTTTAACTGTATTGTCCTAATCTAGTTTATCGCATTAATACTAAAGGTCACATTCTAGCATATGTATATTATATCCTAAACTCTGAAATAATTACATAAATTTCAGAATGTAATGTTTTTATGAATAAAATACAGTGGACACTATTTTTTTCTGTTTTTTTTTTTCTTCTTCCTCTTTCTTTCTTCTTGGAATAATCCCTTCTGCTAGGTTCTACTCCTGTATCTAAATGTGTGGTTCTAGAAAAATCTTTCACATTTGACCATTGTCCCATTCACTGCAAGTTCTCGGTTCAGGAGAGGGTGACTGATATAAGATAAAACAACCAGAGCACATTTCTGTAACTTTCCAAACTTAATTCTTCAAAAACCTTAAGTGGCATAAGTGTTAAAATATACATCTCAAGATTTTGGCAGCATAAGACTAAAACAGTATACAGTGAGGAAAAAAAGGAAACATCTATTCAGAGAATTAAACAGAAGAGAGAAAAAGAGATACCTAGAAGCACTTAAGCCCATAATTGCAAATACTACTAAGTCCAATTACATTACTAAACTTTCCACGTTTTGATTTAATATCTTTTTTTATTCAGACAATTTTATTTAAGCAAATACAAATAGCAAAAATATTATATGCAATCCAAAGAAACATTGAATAATGCATAGATATAAAACATTGAAAGAATACATTTTAATGGACCATGTTTTAGAGGATCATACTAGAATCTAATACACATACATCCACACATGACACAGTTTTTTTTTGTTTGTTTTTTTCCTTCACCTTTTGGGGTAATAATGTTTTCCTCTAATAATATGTGGATCATGTCAAGCAAGTTATGTTAGTTTAAAATATCATAGAGGTTAATTAATACACACACGATATTTAATTCAATATTTTGCCATTAAATGATGATAGTCAATGGAATTTAGACCAACTAAATGTCAGCAAATCAAGATCAATATACTGGACTCAGTCTTTTGGGAAGGATCCCGCTGAGCCCGCCAGCATAATAAAGCTGTGTTCTTCCTGAAAAAAAAAAAAAAAGATCAATATACTGAATGCAATTTCAGGAATATAATCGAGAAAAAAAGATATGCTTACTTTTTTATCATTATATGCCTATTCTTAACAAAAATAGTTTACAGAGAGGAAAACAAGAGAGCAGAAAATAAAGTCACAACACAGTATTCCCTATTTGTTGATATTAATGTACTCACCCAACATAGAGAGAACAGGATGGAAATTACGACAATGATTGTGATATCTTTAGAGTAAACCTTTCATTTGTGTAGTTTGGGTACCTGGAGAAGCAGATGCAAAGACAGGATTAGATGTGTAGATTTATTTGGAGAGATACCTGTGAGGGAAAGTAGGGATGGGCAGGGAGGCTGGAAGAGATTCCAGACTGCAGTGCAGGTTTGACCACCATGTAGGAAAGAGAAAGCAGGAAGGTTGAGTAGGGAGAGCCTCAGAGTGTTTTGCGGTTATAATGAAGTTTTCAGTCAGGCCAGTGGGGAGTCCTTCAGCCAAAGCTACCAGTAGAAAGAGTCCCATATCTTGCTGAAATGGACCTTCATCTGTTTCTTTGCTACATAGTCAGTCACTGGCTGGGAACAGACCGTGGCACACCTAGCCTAGTGCAAATGCATTGCTAAATTCAGAGAGTGAACAGTAGTGCATGTTATGCCTGCCAGAGTCCATACTTTGTGTCACACAGGTCTGTTTCTCCACACAAGTTTGGAGAGCAGCTCCTCCTCGATTCCTGTGGCAACTCAGGGCAAGAGGAGTGAGTGGGAAGAACTATATACCCTATGGCTGCATTTGATTTCAGGGTTGAAAGTAGTACTATACGTCCTCTCTCGCCTTCATTTTAATTTAATTCCCCTTCTGCAAATCTTGGTGGCTTAACTGATGGTGACTCAAAACTTCCTTCATTCTTAATCCGGAAGTGGTGCTCATGTCTATTCATAGGTTTAACAGGACAAAGGAGTGTGCTCCAGGTAGTTCACATAGATTCCTGCCCCACTAATTAATGGGCTATCTCTCAACTACTGCTGAGTCAGTTACACTGTCAGGACGGTGACTCCTCCTCTCATCTGCTGGGCCATATATATGTGGATCCCAGTGTTTTCCAGTGGCAGCTACAGCATGAACTTTAATAGGACCCTTGCTAATCTCCAGGCTAGTGAGTGTCCGCTTTGTGAACTTCCAAATCCACAGAGCCCTGAGTTGCACGGATAGGAAGCCCCCAAATCCTAGTGGACCATTTGGAGTGATGGTAAAAATGACCCACTTACCATCACTTACTATTCTTACAAGGATGAACACTCCTGCTTTACTCATTGATTGAGAAAGAACAGTCCTGCTTTACCTGCTGAGTTCCAAACACACATGTTCTTCCTTTTGAGGTCATAGAACCATATAGAAGTCTCTAATGCACATACTGCAGCATCTGGAAGGATGTCACCCTATGCTTTCACAGTATTGCCTCTGACATAGAACTCCATATGTACCTATAGAAAGAAACTTCAGTATTCCGTGAAGCTGGCTATTTCTGGAGGATGAGGTATGTGATACAACTAATGTATCCCAAGGTCATGGACCCATTCTCTGTCATTCTCTTTTCTGTGAAGTTGGAAATCCATAGGCAGCAGGACCAAAATTGGCCTTGAAAATGGGAATCTGTCCTGCTGGACCATTGCATAGCCTCTGTCACTGCCATTGTGGCCACTCATTTTATGTTTCTATCATGCCCATTCCAGAGTGGCTGATAATAAAGTAACTCATAGCTCTTTTCTTTCAGAAGATTTTCCCTCTCCATTCTCTTTTAAGAAGTGGTATGAATGTAGCTATAAAGAAATCACTGGTGATTTTTCAGCTTGTACCCAATTACTGTGTGAACCAAACATAATCCAAGTTCAGGAAATGTATTCTTCCTTCCGTTGGTCATATACCCTGCACCCCCACACAAACAGCTATAGAAATGAGCAACTATTATGGATGACAGGGTTGTCTTGACTTGTGTAGCTAATTTGTGTCCTCTGGTCCTACTTGGGCTCAATGTACCATTTTCATGATATGATGAATGGCTTCTGGGATCAACCCACTTTATAATTTAGTACATTAATAGAACCTAACTCCCAACATGTACTCTCAGAAACACAGATCTTTTATCTCCCATGGGTCAAGGGTTTGATTTCTTCCAGAAGAGCTCAGTAAGGTAGGCTATTTTACAAATAGTGCAATAGTCTTCTGTGGATAGAATGGACTGGTTCCAGAATCCAAGAGGCCTGCATTTGGAGTCTATCTCTAGGACTTGCCTTCAGCTCCATATTGTATCTTTTTATATCACTGTAACCTCGGACACTATAGATCTACAGAATATATGGCCCAGGTGGCAGGGTTGCTTGTATCACTGTCTGAATCTCCTGCAGAGCTTAATCCTAAACCTGGCCTTACACAAAGCTGACTTCTATGTCACCTGGGTATGGGGCAGAACAGTGTTACTAAACTGAAAAGGTTTAGGTCCATGAATTTTTCATGAATCTTCATAGGCTATATGTCCCACCATCTGGAAAGCATGTGTTTAAAGGTCTTTAGAATACAAGCTTGCTCATACTTTCCAATCAACATGATGTCATTGATGTAATAGTTCAGCATAATGTTCTGTAGGATGTCCAGGTGGTCCAGATCTCTTGAGAATATATAATGACAGCGAGTGGGAACATTAACATAACCCTGAGGCAAAACTATAAATGAATGTTGTTGACTGTCTCACATGACTACAGACTGCTTTTTATACTCGTTTCTCATTGAAATGGAAAATACATCTGCCAAACCAAATGGACACATATCATGTATATGAGGTCTTACTAAACTACGCTAGCAAAGATAACGTACTCAGCCCTGCAGCTGTGATCGGGATGCAGCTTGGTCAAGGTTACAGTAATCCAGAATCATTTTATAGATTTCAACCAGTTTCTAGAAGGGTCAGACTTGTTAATTAGATGGAGATATAATAGACACCAAGGTTCCTACTTTCTTTAGGTATTTATATCTTTAACGGTGACACTAACCTATCATCCTGCCTGAGATTCAATACTATTTTTTATATAGTATTATATTGGCTTTGGTGAGGGGCAGTTTCAGAGGTTGCCCCTTGTCTTATTCCATAAATCAAACAACCGGATACCAGGCTATTACAAGTGCCAAACATTCTAATTATGCACATAGGGACCGGAGGAATGACCACTGGGTAGGTCTGCAGAATCGTTGTGTACACTATAAACTGTACTGTAGTCAGGTCTTTATTTATTACCTGGACAGGGTGAGCCCCCAACCCTAAAAACAGGCGTTTTTATAGTGCTTTATGTTTCTAAATATCTATGTCAATAGAGTCCCTATGTCTAATAGTCTTTAAAATGCCTGGGTTATTTCCCTTTCCCCAGTGTACAATCACTGAAGTAAATGGCCATAGGTCCCCCTTCCAGGAAGAATATCATGGTACTGTGTTTCCCAGAAAATAAGACCTAGCCGGACCATCAGCTCTAATGCGTCTTTTGGAGCAAAAATTAATATAAGACCCAGTCTTATTTTACTATAATATAAGACCAGGTCTTATATGATATAATATGATATAATATAATATAATATAATATAATGTAATGTAATGTAATGTAATGTAATATGATATAATATGATATAATATGATATAATACCAATATAATATAATACACAGTTGCAGGTTCTTTCTTTTAGGGTTATGGACACCTCCTTAGTCAGTGGGCTCCAGGTCTGAAAATTGGCTTATGTCTAACTAAATAAGGGATTGTGATTTTCTATTTGAGAAATTGCCCTCTGTCCTGCTCCTCCATTCTTTCATCTTTTATTCTCTTTTGTTTATTATATATTCATCAGTTTTTGTTGTTGTTGCTGCTGCTATTGTTGTTGCTGCCTGACAGCTTTACCCCTCCTGACTCCATGCCCATCATAAGAAGCCCTGTGGGCTTTGTTATGGTAACTACCATCTTCTGGCTTCTGCCAGGTGAATGCTGTCCTCTGGCCCCTCTTTCTTTGGAGGCAAAACCTTCCCGTGGGTATTAGGGCAGCCAGCCTCTTCTGCTGTCGATGTTACTGAAATCCCTCTAACCCACACTTTCCTGAGGTCCGTGGTCTGGAATATCCTCTGGACCCTCAGTGGAATATAATCCTCTGGCATGTCTTCTGGTCTCTCCTAAGATATGCAGCTCTGCTTGCCCACACCCTTCATCCTTTTTATTCTGTCTACACTATCTGTTGAGTAAGCCAATCATCTTTACTTCATTAAGCAGTGGCCATTTATTTTCCCAGACTTCAACAAGCCATGTTAGCAGTGAGTTTGCTCCACTGTCTGAGGTACTTGTAAGAGTATTAAATCCAGCACTCAAGACAAAGCGACGTTCTTGATCATCCAGTCTTATATTCTGGTCCCTTTGATCAAGCATCCTCAAAATTTAGCCCCAGGGCATTTCTCTGGTCCTTCCAGTATTTCTATATAATTCCCGCATTATCTTTAGTGTCTAGAATGTTTCCTCCCTTGGCAGATTGATTATATTTATGCTGCATTTAACCCTACTTATTTGTCCTGGTGGCTAAGAGAGGAGGCAGAGAAAATTCCTCAGTGTGGCATCTGTTCCCCTACTGGGGAAAAGTAGCTGATGCATCTTCCACCATGGCAGAAGTTTTATGTCATACTAGGGAAGAATAGGACGTGGCTATAGGCTCTGAGTCAACATTGTCAGGAGCAGCCGTCTAAATGTTCTCTATCCTACTCTTATGCTTAGAAGATTGTGATTTGTCCAAACCCAGGTCATGATTTTGCCATAACAGATTTGCTTTGGCTTGACCATGTAAATGTCTCTGAAATGGCAGATCTATCAAATCTTTAATGTAGCCTTTTGGTAAACTACAGAAGAGCCCTTTTGGGTCTCCCGGCGAGTATTAACTGCATATTAACTCTAGGTTTCTTACTGTCCTTCAGCAGAGTGTTGGTACAATTTGACAGAAACAAGATAACTCTACTGTCTGTGCTGATGTAGTTCCCCATAAACTTTTCGAATATCTGAATCATTGCATTTCTGTGGCATGCCCCTCCACCCGGATGTTTTTTGGCATCACTTGCTTTAGTTAGGGTCTTCTGAGAAGCAGACACCCAAGCTGGATTAGGCTGACAGAGATTTATTGAGGACAATTCCTCTGACAGAGAAAAGGGAGGAAGCCAGGGATGGTAAGGAAAACCTTCAGACCCCGGTGCATATATTACTTCTGTGGAGGGCAGTGAGAGAGAAGCGTTGGGTAGGAAGACACTCAGACTGTAGCACAGATCTAAAAATTATTCAGTTGTGGATCTGAAGGCTCCCATCAAAGAGCTCTTACATTCTGTAGGTATGGATCTGCGTTAATATATCCTGCTACTCTGAGTTATTAGCTTCAAGCAGCCTGTAGGGTGTGGCTTCATCAGCATGGTAACTGGGGCCTTCTGTCATTTTCCTCCCCACAGCAGGAGATCTGTGTGGGACATCTTCATTGCTGCCATATCATTTCATTGTTATCAGAGAATGTATTCTCCCTGTGTGTGTGGATAAATAAGCAGATGGTAATTGTTTGAGATATTTCACGTTCTTGTTTGAACATTGCATTTCCCCTTGCCTTCTCTTCCTTATTTTGAAATGATAGACACTGTAAGGTTCAGAAACAATCTCACTTCCTGAGAAAGGAAAGTCTAGTAGCTCTCTAGGTGAATATAAATTTGCTTTATAATAAATCCACACAGCAAGCTCCACCTCAGGATACAATCAACAGAATGGAAATCTGAGTTGTCGTGTGATATTTGTGCAGTGTTATGGTGTACCTAACACCACTAAGCAGTGCTCCATAGTTTACAAGATGTAGTACATTTGGGGTTAGATGTGTCCAAACACAAATAATAATTTTGCCATTTTCTGTTTATAGAACCTGGGGTGAAATTTATTTCTCCAAATCCCAATTTAATATAAAATACCTAAGACAATGATTTTTGGGGGTGGAGAGGGATTTTATGGGATCAAACAGAGAACCTGACAGGCGTTCAGTTTAAATTACTTTATTGATTGGTAGGCTAGCAATGTTTTGCTACAAACTTGGGCATTACGTTGAAACCAACTGAATACATTTTTTATATGGAAAGCTATTTTAACACACTATCATGCATTGCATTTGACTTTATAATAGTTACATTCCAGGAAAAGTATATTGTAATGTTTTCATGAATTATATGCATTATATCAATAACATAAAATATTTAACATTGCATTTCAAAGTTAACTCTATACCATAATAATTGTGGAATATTTTTAAATATCCATATTCTTATATGCGAGCTTGTATTAACTTAATTAGAACCTCACAGGATTGAGTTTTTTAAGTGATGCTTAGTTATTTAATAGAGCACAGTTTTGTACTATTGTTTGATAACCATATCCTAGCATATTTAGATAAATGAAGAAAAATATACTTTTCTGATAATATTCACAATAATGGATAAAGTGATAACTTTAAATGTCATGGAGGCCCAGTCTTTTATTTGCTGTTCATCAGGCCCTTAAAAACAAGGAGTTACCTCTAGATAAAAATGTGGCAGGTAGTTATAGTAGTTAACTAATGCTGTGGAACAAGTTGCCCCAAGACTTAGAGGCTTACTACAACAAACATTTATTATCTATCATTTTCTGAGGGTCAAGAACTTAGATGTCATTGGCTCAAGGTCTCTCTCAATGCTTCAATCAAATGTTGGTCCTGGCTGCAGTTGTATTAAGGTCAACTTGCTCCCAAACTTACTCAGTATGGTTGTTGTCCCCAATGGTCATTGACTGGATGCATTAGCTCCTTGCCAGATGTGCCTCTCCAAGGTTGAGTTCACATGTCAATTGACTTTCTACAGTCACCAAATAAGAAAATTAGAGAAAAGCCTGTCAGAAACTACAATCTTTCTGTAACCTAATCTCGAAAATGACATGTCATAATGTCACTTTATTAGAAATGAGTCCATATGCCTAGCCTACATTCAAGAGAAGGGGATTACACAAGAATGTAAATACCAAGAGGCAGGGATCATTGGGGCCCATTTTTGAGGCTGCCTACCACAGCACTGACCATTGATTTTACTATCCCTGCCTTCTTCTCCATTTTTATTTATGTTAATGCTAGTAATTCATTCACTCATTTATTCACTTATTTTATTGATTTACTGAGGTCTGTTTTCAAGACATAAGCCCATTATGATTGTGAGCATGTCTTAGGCTTTCAGGCTGCTATAACAAAATACCACAGACTGAGTAGCTTATAAACAACCAACATTTATTTCTCACATTTCAGAGTTGGGAAATCCATGATCAAGGAACCAGCAAGACTGTGTTCTAATGAGGACTCTCTTCCTTATGCATAGCCAGTGCCTTTTTGCTATGCCTGCACATGGCAGAAAGGGCGAAGGATCTTTCTGGAACCTCTTTTCTAAGTTCTAATTTCATTCATGAAGTCTCCACCCTCAAGTTTTAATTATCTCCCAAAGGCTCCACCTCCTAATACAATCACATGGACCAGTAGAATTTCAACGTATGAATTTTAGGGGGACATAAACATTTCAACCATAGCAATGCACCTTAGAGAAAGAGCCTGTATATATCCTATTCATCCTATTCTTCTGTTACTGGCAGAATAATAATGGATTTATGTATCTTAAAAAAATTAGTGACAAATTTTTTATTTCTTCATGATTAATTAGTTCATTTCTCCACAAAGTTGTCAACATAGTTCTATTTATCGCATTACTGAACACATGCCTGAGACCTGACCATTTCAGATCTGTTTTTAAGAAGCCTATACAATTGGACTCAATTATGGTATTCTCTAGTGATCTTTTCTAAAATGTGCCTGGCAAAAACTTTAGTTTGAATATTATCTTTAATAACTTTAGAATTCAGATACATTTTGGCATATCCATAGTTTGACATTTAAATAGACATTATGAATAATGCATTTTTTTCTAGTTGGTTTTTATTCATCTGGGTACTTTGTAACTAACTTGTCTGTCACTATATCCAAAATTACAAATTCAAGATATATTTCTATGCACGGTAGAATATTCCTTTCATAAGTCACAAATAACATGTATTCTGAAACTTCATTCCTTTTTTACCCTTTTCTGATTGTTCACCTCTTTTGGAACCCACGTCCTATTTCCATGCAAATTAATATGGAAAACTAGGGTGGCCAGTTAGCTCAGTTGGTTAGAGCGAGGTGCTAGTAACACCCAGGTTGCCGGTTCAATCCCCAGATGGGCTGTTGTGAGCGGCACCCTCCTTAAATTATTTTTAAAAAAGAAAAAGAAAACAATTACTGAAATGTACAGTGGGTGCAACAGACATGAGAAATTTTTATGTCACTTACATAAAGTCTACCGTTGTTCCTGTTTGATGGGCGGCTTACCTCAAGTGGTGATTGAGGAACACAGGATTCTTCAAATGTACATCTGCGTCATTTTCCAGACTTGAATTCCAATTTGCTGTGATCATGTACAACAAATCACTAGAAGTAGAAAACATGGAAGATTGTGCCTGGCAAGTGTTCATGAGCCAGTGTTAAAAATGGCTCATATAACTTTCATTCACATGTCACTGGCTAGAACTCTTGAAAGAAAGGAGTATCAATAAATTTGCATATATTTTAAACAACTATCATTACCTACTATATGTTACATCAGATATTTGCTTAAGGAAAAACAAAAAATGTGTCCACAGCAAGATCATAATCCAATAAGCTAATATTTAAAATGCACAGGAAATGAAATCAAATCAATATGATATGTGTGGAAGCTGTAAGTTAAAATTACAGATGCAGAAATAAAAATTAATGTTATTTGTATGGGGCAGAGGAAAGATTTATATATGTAGCTATATGGTGCTATACATTGAAAAGTAAATTGATCTCCGTAGGTACATTAGATGAGGAAGGATATTTGATAACATTGGTGATCATAATAGTAATAATTACTTCAAGCAAAAGTCATTGATAGATGGTCAACCTGGTGGGTGAGATCTGATAAGAAATAATACGTGAATCTCACATTTACTCCACACAAAATAGTTACTAATTTTAAATAGAAAATTAAAACCTTATATTTGAAAAACCTGGCAGACTCCATCTTATCTGAATGATCAAATTAACATCACTAGTAATCAGAGAGATAGGTATCAAGAGCTTAATGATATAGTATTCTAAGAAGGAAATACCTTCTCTATGTAATTCCTGCCCAAAATGCATAATCTAAATCTATTTATGAGGAAGCTGTCTCATTTGTACTCCCAGAATTTTAATTTATGGAGGTGACTGAATGACGACCTAGAGAGGTTAACACCATTAAAAGAAGATTTTTATTACTTACATTTCTGAGAGAAGGGGCATGTCACACCATGCAGGTCCACAGGGCAAGAATTTGCCTAGGAGACAGAAGCAGGAGCCAGGACAGAGACTTTCACGGAGTTTCCAAGGGGAAGGGCAAGGCAAAACAGAGTAAGCAATTTAGGTCGATCACTAATTTGAATAATTCCTGAACAAACTTTGGGTGATAGGAATGGTCTCTAGTTGCCTGGCACCTGGTCCTGGATGATTTAAGGCAAGGAAAATAATGTCTTGGTGCGTGAGTTTGATAAGGAGATGATTGGTGGTGTGGGCTCAGGATTTGTAGTTTGCATATGAAAGGCATGCTCCCAGGCAAGGCCTTCTGCTGTCTAAGAATCTGCTAGCCCTGAGAGGGGCAGTCTTTCCCTAGTTAGAGAGGCAGCAAATGCCAGGGCATCATACAGAAAGTAAGACAATGTCGTTAATATAATTTGACCTATGATGAATGGATGTTAAATTAACAAATACAGAATCTGAGAAAACACAGTTGGAACAGAAAGCATCAGACAAACCGAAATACAGGCTTTTCTACAAAATGAATAGCCTGTATTCTTCAAAAATGCCAAGTTATTAAAGACAAAAGAAGATAGGGAAACTATTCACTTTGAAGGAGATGTTTTTCGTTTTTTGTTTTTTTGTCTGAAACAGCAGGGATTCCCCTTTGTGGTCATGCAGGCCAATTTTAGCAGACCTTCCGCGCTTCCATTTTATTACTACCCAGCTTTTACATGCTGTTATTCTAGAGGAGAAGCATGAGTATGGCAGGGAGTGAGAAGAAAGAGGTAAATTGATTTAATACGGCCCTTGGGCAACATACTCTTTTATGAGGAAAATGTGCTTGGTTTTGTTTTTGGAATGTATTCTGGAGTAAGGGCTTACTGATCCAACAAACACAGATATGAAGCAAGGCCAGTAATTTTTATGTCCACTTGTTTAAGGCACTAGCACGGAAGAGGAAGAAGGCCCTTCATGGTAGATAGCTTATTGACGAGTGCTTGGTGTGTCAGTCCCCTCTTTAGGAGGCGATGTTTGTAAAGCTCAAAGCCCCAAGAAGCACTACAATTGATTACATCAGTGGGAAAGCTTGATATGTCTTAACTCCTGATGTATGAGGAGTGCTGCTGCAATAATCTCTTGCTATAATTCAAAGTAGGACAATGGAAAATGTGACAGGAGTTGATTTGTAGAAGAGAAAGTCAGACATCATTTATTTGTCAGAATTAACGTAATTCATGCTCTATAGGCGACTCTATCTGTTAATGGAAAAGCTCTGTCATCATCAGGTTGTATTTTAATTTCTTCTCATAGTGTCTTATATTCTCTAAAAAAGTCTACATATTTATTTTGACAAATAAATTAAGACAGATTTCCACACATTAATTTCTTTTTCTTGAATTTGTTTTAAATCAGAATAACAGAAACTTTTGTTTAGAATGTGTTAAGAAAAAAATAACCTAAATCTAAATGACCCAGAAAAATCAAAAGCATGTGCAAGGATATAATAATGAGTTAGTAAAACAATTAAGAAACCAGGATAATCATTATGTAATAAAAATTAAATTAAAAAATAAAAGCAACAATGGATAATTTTATATGGATCATGGGTAAAATCTATGATTAATATTTGATATTTCTGTACAAAGAAACATATTTTAGCATACAAACAAAAATATTTTATGTAAAAACATGGGGAAAAATATATATGTATAATGAGACTTTTAAAATATATTTTCTTAATGTAAATAGCAATAGGCTCATATAAATTTAAAAATGAATTAATGTGTTTGAATATGTTTCATGCATAGATGGGAATCTTGCAAATATAAAAATGCACATTTGTGCCAACTATTATGGCAACTTTTCAAAACTGAACATGTTTGCCCTCAAAGAAAACTTATGTAAAGTCAAAGAGCAGCATTTGTTCAGGCCGTTTCTCTACATGAAAACAATATAAGCCAAAATTAGCAGCAAAATGCCAAATTGAAAAAAAAGTGGACAAAATTATATATATATGTAATAGTGATGAAGTTCTATTCAGAATAACATATACATTTAAATATTTGGTTCAATGAAACCCGCACTGATTTTTTTAATTGTCATGGATTGTTAATATCTCATATTACTATTTTAAAAAAATATTTTTCTTGGGAAGAATATTCTACACAATCCTCAAATATCCCAAGAACATAATCCTACAATTATAAATCATTGTCAGAAATATTTTAAGGATGAAAGTTTTAACTAAAAACTAACATTTTTCTTGAAGTCTTATGTGACACATTTATCACTGAAGGTTAGATGAGTAGTACTAATAGTAAAATAGTAGTAATAGCTGTAGTGGGGATGGTAGTGGCAGTAGTAGTAAAAATGTAATATTAAAAGAGGTTTTTCATCATAAGTCTGACTTTCTGAAATTGATAGTTCTGGATTCTTACCACGTAATATCTAGGAACAAAATATGCTTTAAATTTTAAAGGCTCTGCAGTGTAATTATTTTCTGTTACTCTGATTTAAAAAAAAATCAAACAAAGGAAGTTAATGTGTGGAAATTTGTCTTAATTTATTTGTCAAAACAACTATGTAGACTTTTCATGTACAAAACATGGCCTGTGCATTATGGGACATCTCCAAAATCAATTAGTATTTAACATGTATAGGTCAACAATGAAGCAATATTTTCAAAGTAACGAATCATATATTTGGCATGAAATTGTAGTAAGATTTTGGAATTTTATTTGGTTTATATGAAAACATGTTAGAATTAATCTATATCAATAAATACTGTCAGTCAGTTATGCTATTAGAATAATGTTAAACAGATTCAAATGTTTATTTCCCTTCATATAAATCTGATACATAATTTTTAAATTATTTGGTCATTTGAGATAGAGTTAGTAATATTTTATAAGACTGACATTAAAGTCAATAATGTATTATTGTATGACTTTTAGAGATGAAATCCATTGCATTAAAGAAAAAATACATTTAAGTTCTATGTGAAATTCAGTAAAACTTTGTTTTATAAACTTAAATACATTAAAGTAGAATATAAGCATTAACATACAATTTATCCAATGAGTAAATAAAATTTACAAGAATTTCCCCTTTTTGTCGATTCACTAGCCGTGGAATCAGAAGACAGATCTTCAGTTTTCCACGTCTTGTTTCATTGTCATTTGCTATCTGCCCACCTTTCTGGTGTTTCCTGCAGACTCAGGCTTGTCAGAGGCTGATAAATTGGTGCTTTCACTTAAAGCGTTTCCCTTGCCCTCTAAATCCCCAATCCATCTACTACAGTCTGTGATTCCGTTCTACAAGGCTTTGTGGGATATTCTGTCCGCACTATTCAGCTAAGCTAAAGAAAAAGGCAGGTTTGCTACTACAAGATTTTTGAGCATGTAAAAAAATCCATACATTTTTGGCACTTTCTTCTGCTTTCTTTTTTTTTTTTTTTTCAGTCATTATCCTTTAATTCCTCTAGCTATATTTGATTATATGGCTTCTTATTTAATTAATATTTTAATTATATAGTTTAATGATAGATTTTGTTTTCTCTATAATGAAGCTCAGCAGTGCATCTTAATGATATTATATGGGTGATGACATTTTGCACAGGGTGAGTGGGTAAACATGAAAATATAAAGAAATTTTAATTAGCTGGTGTGTTTATTTAAATAAAGAATACATGCAGTGACTATTGTGTTCTTAGAAAAAAGAAAAAAAATCAACAAATAGACTGTTTAGAAAAGTAAATAAAAATTCCAAAGTATGCATATTATTAATCTCTTACTTTTAGTAACAATTTAATAAAATCTTGATGGATATTGACCTAAATAACTAGTAAGCATGTTGACCTATATGAACTAAATAATTTACCTTAGACAAAGTTGAAGTTTAATAAAGAGATATTGCCAAGTATTTTTCAAAACATTTTATTCTGTTTTATGCGCAATATTGACTTATACTATAATACAAAACATAACATTAAAACATATGGATTGTGTCTGGGAAAGTCCTGAACAATGAATTAGAGATAATGTATAGGCAGAACTGATTCTTGAGCTAAAATATTCTGACTCAAATCCCAGCTGTCTCTAAAAGATAAAGTCTTCAGTGCATTCTTGAGGAGAAAAAAAAAAAGATACTGGTAATAAAATTGTATTTTCTTTAGGCACATGATGTCTGTAATTAAATTGTCTATAACCTGAAATAATTATTTTTCCTACCCTTATATACTATTATGACATATTTTCTGGATATTTATGGTCACTTTACATGATTAATATCTGTTTGTTGACTGTGCATTTGCCATTGACTGTTATATAAACTCACAATCTGCTTTGCAGTCAGCCTCCTAAGAAAATTTAAGTTGCTAGTTAACGCCACTAACTAATCAATGAATAAATATTGTTTGCCTTAGGAAGGAATTCCGTTCATTCATATTTCCTCTAAAAATGTGGCTGTATTTTCTGTTTTCTGTAAAAAAAAAAGTTTGATAACTTTAATCACAAATATATCTATAATTTTTGGTTATTTGGTTTTATTTAATCAGAAAGGAATTCCACAAATTTGTCAAATATCTGAGTTGTCCAGTTTATTTATTTAAATAGTTCTCGAAATACATGAAATTTTTATAAGATGACACTGAAAAGATTTGAATGAAGATACCATCTGATTTAGTTAATGATAGTCCTAGCTCAATTAAAGCTCCATGATTATTTTCTGTGAAACACAATTGCTGCTCAGGATTTGAATCAGTATTACTTAGCTAGCAGATACACACTTTGAAGACCAAAAAAATGCAAAAGGAAAGGATTCACATGAGATGAAAATTTTAGGATAATTTTAGATTTCTGAAATGACATTCTGTATGTCCAAGACAATAATTATCCTTGATATATATATATATATATATATATATATATGTATATGTATATGTATATGTATATATATATATATATATATATATATATATATATATATATATATATAATTTCCATTAGATATTAAGGTTCCTATGCAACTATGTAATGGAGAATTACCTTATAAAGATGAATTTGAATATTCTTCAGAAGTACTTAGTTTTTTTGGAAGAAAACAGAATCGGAATAATCTACTTTTTACATTGACTCAATTTTTAAAAACATAGCTAATTGCATTTTCAATTTAATTTATGTTATGAAAAATCTTGAACAGAATCTTATGTTTTTCTTTAAAATGTAAAACAAATACTTTTTTAAAACAGTAATCCTCCTGAAGTGTGCTTACTAGAGATTTTTATATTTTATTTCTAACAAATTTATTTGTGATTAGCTCTTCCAATAAGTGATTTTTTTTTGTTTGTTTTGTTTTTTCTGACTCACGTAAGAAATATAATTCAAAGCAAAGGACTACCATGGGCCTACTATCTAGAGACTTCTGAATCATTTTTGGTCCTCGGTGCATCATTTCTGTTCTTTCATGTCTCCACTGAGTATTTCCCCATTATCAATTATAGCTGCATACCAAAATTCCTTTAACATTTCAAACCTCTGTGGTAACACAATGAGATCACTGCCATTTGTTGCCCCTAAACACTCAGTAATTTCTGCTATTTCATTATATTGTAAACTCCAACTGGTTTAGTTGCCTTTGTAAAAATGTATCTTGTGATAACTTTACCCTGAGTCCAAAAAAGCAGTAAGTCTTTAATTCGTTTTCTATGTATAAATGAGCCTTAAAGGCACAACTGGGATAGGATTAGTTTTTTTTTTTTTGTTGTTGTTGTTGTTTTTTTCTTTACCTCAAGTCACTAACATTATACATTTTGAAGGGAATTTAAGACTTGGTCAAGTGACATATTACATCTTGCAGTTGGTAAATACAGATAAAAATATGCATCTAAAACCAACACAGTAAAGCACCAAACCCTTACATAGCTGACATGCACAGACCCCTTATCAAAAAATATCTAAACTTTTTGGCTTCTAAGATAAGTATCTTAGGCTAAAAAAGGGAAAAAATACTTTTTTTTTTTTTTTAAATAAGGACATGTTCATTAGTTAAGACATGTATGTATTAGTATATTAGTGGCATCCAGTTACAAAAATCCAGGTCACCTTTGCAATCTTTACATTATAAATAATTTTGAAGACATTGATCCTAGAAATACATTAAGTGGTATTTCTAATTATGTTTTAAATGTTAAATTAGTCAAATAATTGTTTTCCTTGACAACATATGTAATTAGTTCTATGTAAGAACATTTAACTTTGCTGAGGCATCAATTTAAATAGCATAACCCAGGTACAGTCTTAACAAAACAATCCTTGAATTAAATGTTATTATTTTTCCAATTTGATAGCTGAAGAAACTGAACCTCAGAGACGTGAAGTGGCCAGCCTATCCTCACATGGCAAGTTCACAGATTAACCAAGTTCACTCTAGTACAGGCATTGCCCAGAATTCGCTGGTAATCTCTGGGCTCTTCAGCTTCAGCAGGAGCGGGAACCAATTAGATCTATAATAGCTCACTAAGTTCAGTTTACCTCATCAGAAGTTCTGGTGTGGGTCCAGTAACCCTCAAGAATCAGCCCCTCCCCTTTCCCACCCCCCGCATTTCATGTGAGTTAACATTCACTGGAGCAACGAAAGAAATAAGTGTCTGTGATGTTGCTGAGACAATTATGAAAAACATGAAGTCATCAAAGGAAAGCCCAAAGGGTCACTCAGTTGACTCTTTGTCAGTATTGATTAAGCAGACTATCTGGAGCTGTTCAGTTATCACCGCATGAGTGGATTATAAGAGGTACTCACTGGATCTCCAGGCTGTTATCAGGAGGTGACTTCTCTTCTGATATCATTTCATTGGTCAAAGCAAATCACGCAGCCAAGCATGGAAAAATAATCACTCAAGAGATAAAACGTTGATACTGGGGTACATTTATAAAATCTAATATTACCTCTTGCCTCCTTCCTTCCTTCTTTAACCTCTTAAACCTAAAGCCTGCCCACCCAGGCAAAACTTCTAATGCAGCACATTGAATACCCATGTATGTTCTTTTACCACACAGATTATTTTGAATTTTGGTTGGATTGTAATTCTATGTGTCCAGCTGAGGCAATTAAAAGCCATTTTCCCTCTTTATTATCTGAATTCCTAATATTGAGATTGTGGCATCAATGAAGAGCAAAGTGTGGAAATGTAAGTCACTAGATTTAAGTCATTCCTCTGATCTGTAGAAGATTATCTGTGAATAGTATATAAACCTTTCTAGCCTGACAATACTGTGATTTTGGATTTATTGGTTATGACCACATAGCCTGGCTTAAATTAACTAATTTGATGCCCTCCACTACGAACTTTTATCACTTCAATTTATCTCAAGAACCGGGACTTCATATACACTGTGCTATCAGGATACATAGAGTCCTATTTTTCTTTTAGACTTATTCTTCTTTTCCTAATCAAGCCTACCAAAGTTACACCAAGGGTACAAGATGGACTACACAACCTAAGTAAACAATATAAACAATAGTAAAATATCTGAATTTTCTGGCTACTCTCAATAGTTTGATAATAAAAGTTCCCTTGAATTGTCAAGTAGAGTTCTTGTGTCCACAGAGAAATTAAAACATAATAAAAAACATCCTCTCCTTTTCCATCATAAAAAAAAAAAAATCAGCACAAAACATGTCTAAATATGTGTATATAATTTATGGTCTCATTTATTTTTAATAAGTAATATCATATCTTATTCAAATTTCTATTTTTTTCCATCATATGTTTTCAACAAATGCATGCACACAACAAACACAAATGTTCACATGTCTTTTCTTTCAGAATATGTATCTCATTCTCCTTTACCTTTTTCTCACCCCAGAAGACAAACATAGCAGACACTGTTAGTGGTTTACTTAAAATAGAAATTTTCTGGTTCCTTCTTCCTAACAGAATCCCAATATCATTTAGGTGACTCATGGTTGGCTGACCCTACTTATAAATTCAGTTATAAATTCTGATTGGTCCAAGTGAATTATAGTGCTCACAACCCTATACTGGTGAATGGTTTGGGAAAGTGTTTGTGATCTAAGTTTGCTAATCACACATGGGGCAATATCACTTGGGAGTAATCTGGGTAAAATGTCTTCACTCCATTAAGTAACTTGGACATTTTTTTTTTCTGATTTCTGCACATTGTTTTGGATATCTGGCATATCGTCAATCATCTTGATACCAAACTAATGATAAAGCCAATATTTGGAAAAAGTAAAAATAGGATTAGAAAAAGACAGCAAGGATGAATTGTGCCTATATCCTGCCTTAGCCAAGGACAGTCCATTAAATGAGGCTAAATCTTACTTTATTCATTTTAAGTAAAGAAAATTAAGTGAAGATTAAATTAAAGGATTTCTTCATAAATTTATTTTTTATGAGACAATGAGTATACATAGTGCCTGGCACATATTTTGAACTAAATGAATTATTCAAATATGAAAGGTCTCTATTATGTTTATTATAGTGATAAAAAAAGTTTTTAAATTTTGTCAAATGTTTTGGAAAAAAATTTTTTAATTATGATTTTTTTATTAAAAGTGTCCCTTTCTATTATTAGGTGATAATAAGTAAATGAACATATATTAATGATTCATTACCTTGAATACACATATAATAAGAGATACCATGAAAACTTTGTATCACAGAAGAGAAAATACTGTCAACTGATGTCTGACAGTTAGCTATATTATCACAATGGTATTTCTATTCCTTTTGTAAGAAGCAATAGCATACATTAAATTCATAGCAGAGATCTATATTTAAATATAAGTTACCAGATAATCTAAAATAAGAGCAATTACCAGAAGGCATGTTCAGTATATTGTCTACCCTTTTGTCCATGAACTCTTAATGAGATTTCCTTGGGGGCATGACAAAGACATTTTCTAAGTTTGTCAAGAATGCCAGAATAGGTGAATATGCACTTACCATCATTGTGGAGGAAAATAAAATCATATCCATTTCTATCTCCTAGAATTAAGGAAAAATACTTTGGGATCCTGAAACCACCTAAATCTAGATAGCATACTTGTACTCTAATATTTATGCCTCAGTTTATTTAACTGTAAATTACTTTAAGATTTGCCTTGTAAAACTGCCAAGATTCAAAACTTTAACAAGAATTGATCAAAGTTACTGCAATAATTTAGCTGTTCACTAAACACTTACCTTGCAATTCTTTCTCGTTGTCTTTGCTATGTGTTGTCTTCCTCACTGCCTGGTAAGAAGCAAGCTCCATTTTCTGAAGGTGAGACTTGCCATACTCACTTTCCATAAAAACATGCCTGTCTTCATTTTATCATGTCCTCCTTTTGCATCTTTCAAAGTTTACATCAGTAACTCTCAGAGTTGGCACACGAAGGATTCACATGAGCAGCTTGCTATATAGTCTGATACCTATACTACCTCCAAGTGTTCTGATTCACTAGCTATGAATTTGTGTTTTAATAAGTTCCCTAGACAACACCAAAGCAGGAAACACTACAATTCATCTTTAGAAAGAGTCTCGGAACCTTTTCACTATGATCCAAGCCATAGTGTATGAAGGTAGAGTACTGGGATTAGGAACATAATTTGATAATGTCAGGAAAGTCTGTGAGGATCTTCGTCTGTACAGTTATAAGGATAATTAACCAATAGTAGGAGTGGTAAGTCAAACATGGGAATCATGGATGTCTTAGATTAAAAGTTCTATGCTATACAGGGAAGCTCTGCCATCACTTGTTTCAGATTTCCTGCACAACTAGCTATAATTCTCCCATATATTTTGTACTAGATGGTTTCTACTTATTGGTCCTGAGGTCCTGTGCTTCAGTTATGTTCATTGAATATTATTTACTTTTATTTTCCCATTCTATTTAGGAATCTATCCCTTCATTCATGAATGATGTTTCCTTCCTGTCAATCAAAATATTCTGGAATAATACCTCATTGCTTCACTCGTTAGGGCAGTACTACCTCAATACTGAACTATTCACTGAGTCCTGTTTTTCAGCACCAAGAGTTGGCAGTTTTAGTGAAGTTAAAAGGTAAACGTGAACCAAATAGAGACTATAGATGATATTGTAGAGTCTGTTAATACACTGTGATGGTAATGATTGATATCCTTGAGAATTTAATGAAGGCATGTATCAATAAGGATGAGTTTTCAGAAAATGTATCAAAGTGGATATTGTTTTTAAGCTGGTCTTTGAGATGAATATGAGATTTGTAGTACTAATCAAGATGACAAATGTTTTTGAAATAGCATGATGAAATACAAAAATCAGTTGTGTTTTCTTTTCATAAGCTAGCATGAAGAATTCAAAACTTAAATTGAGGAAATGATTATATTGACAATAACACAACAAAAATGAGCAAAACATAACAAAAATGATCAACACACATAGAATGAATTTTAAAATTTTCCTCCACCCCCCCACACCTTTCTATTCCTCTTGCTCCTTTGCCTCTTTTTATCAAATTTGGAATCATAATTTATATATTCTAAACCTGCTCTTTAACTAACAACATGTATTATAAACATTTTCCCGGGCATGTGATTTAGTAGAAAATGGCAAAGGATGCGTAATACTAATCTTTTGCATAGTTTAAATAATCTCCTAATATTGCTATGTAGATTTTTCCCATTCATCATCAGTGTGAATAACACTATAACGAACCTCTATAAACAGAAATCCTTAACCATGTAGCTCATTTCCTAATTTTATTTCCAGAAGTAAAGTTACTTGGTTAACACATTTGAAAATTTAAATAAGTTTGATACATGCTACAAAGTATTACTTTAATTTACAAATTTACTTAGGTTCTAATTCCAAAATTAAGGTTAAAAATAAAAGTAAATTATATTCCCATTTCAATGAATATGTTCGTAATTTGAGATTAAATAGCCTCAGACCTCCAGGACCAGGATAAGGCAGTTACTTGAGAATTCTATATTAAAAATCATAGGATATAGTCTCATAGCACCATGACTTCCTAATGGAAGTGAACTGGAATGAACTAGAAAGGCTAGATGGAATCTACTTCTTTATTTTTCCAACTATATTTACCTGGACGATTCATACAGATAGAGTGTAATGTTTTACATTATTAGTCATAAGAGTTTCATATATTTTAATAAAATTGCATCATATCATATGTGATAACTATTATAAAGTTCTAAACACATAAAACTTAGACATACACAAGGTGTTCAGAAATTCTAGAAAACAAACAACCTGATTAAAAACAACAAAAGCAAAAAATAAATCACCGGGACTACATCATACTATTAGGTTGGTGCAAAAGTAATTGCAGTTTAAAATATTGTAAAAAATGCAAAAACTGTAATTACTTTTGCACCACCCTAATAAAAAGCTTCTGCACTGCAAAAGAAAACATCAACAAAATGAAAAAGTAACCTATAGGATAGAAAAAAATACTTAAAAGTTGTATACCTGATAAGGGGTTAATATCCAAAATATAAAAGAAACTCAGGGAACTCAACAGCAAAAAAAACAATTTGATTAAAAATTTGGCAGAGTACTTGAATAGTCATTTTTCCAAAGAAGACATTCTGCTGGCCAACAGACACATGAAAACATGCTCAACATCACTAATCAGAGAAATGCAAATCAAAACCACAATGAGATATCATCTCACACCTGATAGAATGGTTATTGTTAAAAAGACATGAAATAACAAATGAAGTTGAGGATGTGGAGTAAAGAGAACCCTGGTGCTTGCTTGTAGGAATGTAGATTGATGCAGCCATTATGGAAAATAGTATGGAGGTTCCTCAAAAATTAAAAATAGAACTACCATATGATCCAGCAATCCCATTTCTGGGTGTGTAATCAAAGGAGATGAAATCACCACCTCAAAGACATCGCTACACTCCCATGTTCATGCAGCATTATAATTCACAATAGTCCAGACATGGAAACAACCTAAGCACCCATTGGCAGATGGATGGATAAGGACAATGTGATTAGATAGATAGATGATAGATAGATGTAGATATATAGGTAAAAATATAGATATAGATATAATAGAATATTCATCAGCTGTGAAAAAGAAGTCCTGCCATTTGCAACAAGATGGATGGACCTTATGTTAAGAGCGTTTTGCTAAGTGAAATAAGTCAGACAGAGAAAGACAAATATAGTATGATTTTGCTCATCTGTGGAATCTATAAACATCAAATTTACAGAAGCAAAGAGCAGAATGGTGGTTGCCAGGGACTGAGGGATGGGGAAAATGGGAATGTTGCTCAAAGAGTACAAACTTTCCATTATAAGATAAATAGGTGCTGGGGAATCTAATTTACAGCATGGTGACTACAGCTAACAATACTATATTTTATGCTTGATCATTCCTATGAGAGTAAAGCTTTAACGTCCTCACCATAACAGTAACTGAATTACCGAAATGATAATTATGTGAGGAAAAGATGTATTAACTAACCTTGTTGTGGTAAACATTTTGCAATATGTTTGTGTGTGTGTGTGTGTGTGTGTGTGTGTTTCAAAGCATCACACTGTACACTTTAAACTATATCAATTAATCTCAATAAAGCTGGGGGGGGGAGATACACAGAGGTGCACAGACACCCCACAAAATAAGATACAGTTGGCAAATCAACATATGAAATGATGCTCCACATCACATGTCATTAGGGAATTACAATTTAAATCAACAACGAGATACCACTATGTCCCTATTGGAATGGCTAAAATACATACACAAACAATACCAATTGCTGGTAAGCACGTGGAGCAACAAGAACTCTCTTTGCTGGTGGGAATGCAAAATAGTACAGTTACTTTGGAGAAAAGTTTGGTAGCTTCTACACAACTAAACATACTCTTACCATACAACCCAGCAATTATGCTCCTTGGTATTTACCCAAATGAGTCAAAAACTTATGTCCACACAAAACCTGCACATGGATCATTATGGCAGCTGTATTCATAACTGCCAATACTTGGAAGCAACCAAGAGGTTCTTCATTAGATGGATGGGTAAATAAACTGTGATACATCCACACAATGGAATAGCATTCTATGTAAAAGGACATGAAAAGACATGGAGCAACTTTAAATGAATATTACTAAGAAAAGCCAATATGAAAAGGCTATAATACTGTATAGCTATAATACTAATACTGTATGATTCCAACTACATGACAAGCTAGGAAAAAAAAACACAACTATAAGGAGAGTAAAAATATCAATAGATGCCATGGATTGTGGGATAGAGAAGAATGAATAGTCAAAGAACAAATAAAAATGCATAGAACATAGAGGATATTTATGGCAGTGGAACTTCTCTTTATGATAATAAATAGTATAAATAAATATATTTATATGTTTATCAAAACCCATAGAGTATACAACACTAAGAGTGAGTTCTAATTTAAACATATGTCATTGTAGGTTCATGGATTATATAACAAGTGTACTTCTAGGGAGGGATGTCATGCATGTGTAGGGACAGCAGGTATATGGGAACTGTACTTCTCAATTTTGCTGTAAACATAAAACTCCTCCAAAAAATAAAGTATATTGAAAAAATAAGTCTTTATGTCCAATGCAATGTTTGGTATGACTATATTAATATATACTTTTTTATTTCTTCTAAATGACGTGCTTTTACAAAAGACCCTTTCATATTTTTGAATTGGGTAACTTTTTGTGTGTGTATTTGAAAATGGTATGTTGTTTCTTGTAAAGATCAGAATTTATTCAACTTTGTAGCTGTGTTCTGTTGTATTTTACTTTATGCCCTGATATCTTCATGGATATATACCTTACATATGTAAGAAAACATTTTTATCTGTGACCTTAAAAGTTAAAGAAAGTTTCCACTCCTTAAAACTATTTTCCATGTGAGTTCCTGAAAGTTTTCACAGTGAATATTTATATTTATCACATGAATTTGTTGTGAGGATGTGTTTCAAATAACTAGGACAGAGGGAGGTCAAGGAACTTTCACTTTGTCTTTGACCTTACTTTCCAAAACCATCCCCTACAGAAGCCACAAGGAAAGTACTTTATTTTAGTCCTAAATTAAGAATAGGTGCCATATATGAAGGCATTTGAGGAGGATATTTAAATTGGAGCACATTTTGAAATAGATGAAGTCATCTGTATAAAAAGGCATGCTGCTGTAGGGTAAAATGCATAATGTCAATTTTCAGATTCCTCTTCAGTATCATGGGATTTTGAGCCATCGCTTGAAATGTACAACTATTGTCAGAAGGTCCTAAGCTCATAGAAAAAAATAGACATTTGATGGATGTTTTTTTCAGCTCTTTCTGTGTCCAAGGCAGATAATTACATGAAATAGTGACAATCACTCTGGTGCTTTAGGGATTGAATGCCTAAGCACAGCTGTAATGCTTTGAGCAGCATATTACTTTCATCCAAGAACTTGGCACTGCTTTCAGGTTAAAAACCTTATTAAAATATAACCATTATGAAAGTAGATCAGCCAAGGTTGGACTTTAGACATAGTAAATTTATTTTATTTGCTGTTCTTATGTCTCATAGATACAGTTAAGCATGATAATTAAGAATGTGATCTTTGTCTCCCATTTACCTGTATTTAAACCATGGTTTCCCCCGTTTTTAACTCGAAATCATATACTAGTTAACTTCTTTGCCACTCAGTTTCCTCACGCATGTATTAGAGTTGTAACAGTGTGTTCCTCAAAGGTATGTTTTAAATTTAAATTAGTTAAGTCCTAGAAAGATCTTGGCACATAGTTCAGCATAGTAAGCACTCAAAAATTGACTATTGTTAATACTCTTATACTGCTTAAATCAAGTACTTATTAGTAATGTTATCCTTTTACCACTTATTTTGGGAATTATCCATCTATTCTTCAAACAATGAAAGCTACCAAGAAGTTGTTCCCATTCTCTTTCTAAACAGCTGGTCATTTGTAGAACTTGATATGTCCAACACAAGTGGAGAGAGGTGAATTTAATTACAAAGAGAACTATTTAAGAACTTTTTTTGCGTGTGGATTTTATCTTTACTTTGTTATTTCATACTTTTTCAATAGTATTAAAAACAATGTATTTCTTATTAGAAATGTTTGGCATGTTTACTAAATGGCTGATATTTTCATTATCCTGCAAACTATGCATTCAAAATTTATGAAAATATTCTTATTAGTAATTTATCTAAACTGTTAAGATTTCCTCAAACATTGACTAAGAAGAGTTTAGAATGTCTTGCTAGTTGAAAGCACAATAGAAATGCTATGTGAATATATATAGGCCTTAAATGTCTTTTAGAGAGGCCAAGCTACTAAAAATGAAGAAATTTTATGTCATTTGCACAAGCTTTGAAGCATATCCTATAATGAAATATATCATTCTTGCCATGGTGACTCTAGATTAACATTGAAATCATTTACCTCCTATGACTTAAAGTATTTCAAATTATTGCACTCTTCTGTAGTCTTTATTTTTCTGATGACCTAAAAAAAAATAAGTGCTCTTATCTCATCCACCTTATACCAATAAGGAAAATGAGTTTTATAGTTATGAACTAGAGAAAATCATACTAATGGAAATCTGAATATTCAAAATAAAAGAAAACATGTAGGAAATTATAAACATGTAGGTAAATATAAAATATGTTTCTGTTTTGTTCTGTAATGTTCTTTTCAAGAGTATTACAAGATAATTGACAATTTAAATTACAAATAATGTATTTTAAGGTTTAATGCAAATGTGGGAGAAAATACACAATAATTCTAGGGTGTTTCAATACATCTATTTATTTATTGGCCAAAAACTCCCTCATAGACAGTGCCGTGTGATCTGGTGCATTGTTGTGATGCAAGAGCCATGAATTGTTGGCGAAAAACAGGTCATCTAACTTTTCATGCAGCCTTTTTGGCACTCCCAAATAGAAAACTTAGTTAACTGTTTGTCCAGTTGGTACAAATTCATAATGAATAATCCCTCTAATATAAAAAAAAAAAAGGTTAGGAACATCATTTAGACATGTTCGTGAACTTGTCAGACCTCCCTAACGTATCTGTTTATCTTTTCACCAATTGATGGGCACTCAGTTAATTTCCGGTTTTTAGATACTATAATAAAGCAGTTACGAACATTGATGTACAAGTTTTTGTAGGAACATATACAATCATTTTTCTCTTGGATAAATATCTAGGATGAGAATGGTTGGGTCATATGACATGTGTGTGTTTAACTTTTTAAGAAACTGTCAGATTTCCTAAGTATTTTTACCATTTTATATCCCTAAGTATTCCATATTTTTTGATGCTCTGGTAAGTGATAATTTAAATTTTCTATTTCCAAGTGTTCATTGCTCTTATATATAAATACAATTGATGTATGTATATTGATCTTTTATCAAATCGGCCTAAACTTATTTAATAGTTTTACTAGCATTTTTGTAAATCCCATTATATTTTCTACTACAACAGAGTTCTTCAATAGCAGCACTGCTGACATTTGGGACTCTATAATTATTTGTGTGAGGCTATCCTGTGCATTCGAGCATGTTTAACGCCATCCGTGGCTTCTACACACTAGATGCCTATAGTACCCCACGAGCTGTGATAATTAAAAATGTCCCTAGATATTGCCAAATGCCTACTGGGTGGCATTATCATCACCCCTAGCGGAAAGTCCTTTATGTCATCTGTGAATAAAAACAGGTTTTTTTCTGATTCCTTTCTAATCTGGATGTCTTTTTGTTTTTCATTTGCTTGCCATATTGCATCGACAAGAACTTTTAACATAATGTTGGGTCGAAGTAGTGAGAATGAATATAGTTGTTGTATTTTTTATCTTGGATCTATTCATTCTTTTGTTATTTGGAGTGATGTCAGGTATAGGTGGTTTTTTTTATTGGGGAAGGGGAACAGGGCTTTATTGGGGAACAGTGTGTACTTCCAGGACTTTTTTTTTTCCCCAAGTCAAGTTGTTCTTTCATTCTTAGTTGTGGAGGGTGCTGTTCAGCTTCAAGTTGTTGTCCTTTCAGTCTTAGTTGTGGAGGGTGCAGCTCAGCTGCAGGTCCAGTTGCCATTTCTAGTTGCAGGGGGCTCAGCGCACCATCCCTTGCGGGAGTCGAACCGGCAACCTTCTGGTTGAGAGGACACGCTCCAACCAACTGAGCCATCCGGGAGCTCAGCGGCAGCTCAGCTCAAGGTGCCATGTTCAATTTTAGTTGCAGGGGGCGCTGCCCACCATCCCTTGCGGGAGTCGAGGAATTGAACTGGCAACTTGTAGTGAAAGCCCGCTCTCCAACCAACAACTGAGCCATCCGGAAGGCAGCTCAGCTCAAGGTGCCGTGTTCAATCTTAGTTGCAGGGGGCAGAGGCCACCATCCCTTGCGGGACTCGAGGAATTGAACTGGCAACCTTGTGGTTGAGAGCCCACTGGCCCATGTGGGAATAGAACCAGCAGCCTTCAGAGTTAGGAGCACAGAGCTCCAACCGCCTGAGCCACCGGGCTGGCCCCTCAGGTATAGGTTTTTCATAAATGCCATTTTTCAGCTTAAGAACGTTACCTTCTACACCTATAGTATTGAGACTTTTTATCAGTAATGGATGTCAGAATTGATCATATTTTTTATGCCGTCACTTGAGATTACCATATTTATTTTTTCTTTTAAAGTTTGCTACTATAGTAGATTACATTGGTTGATTGTTTACAAATGTTAAGGCAACCTTACATTAGTGGAATAAACCCTAACTGGTCATGATAATGTATTGTCCATTTTACTTATTGTTGGATTTGATTTGAAAATAACTTTTGTGTACAATTTTTACATTTGTGTTCATGGGGATAATAAACTGTACCTTTCTTTTCTTATATTGTCTTTGATTTTGGTGATAAGGTAATACTGATTTCATAGAATAAATTGGGATGTATTTCCTTCTTTGTAATTTTTGGGAAGACTGCTGGATGGTTGTTTGGTAGCATTCACACAGTGAAGCCATGTAAGCCTAGAATTTTCTTTGTAGAAAGACATATAAGTACAAATTTAATTTGTTTATCAATATGAGACTATTCAGATTATTTCTTCTTGAATGACTGGTAATTTGTCTTTTTTTGTAGAATTACTGACCTAGAGTTATTCATAATATGTCCTTAGTATTTCCTATAGGCTGAATATTTCTGCTCCCTGTCCCAAAATCATATGTTGAAAGCTAATCCCTAATGTGAGGCCTTTGGAGGTGAGGCCTTTCAGAGGTGATTGGATAATGAGTGCTCTGCTCTTATAAAAGATTATTGCTCTTGAAAAAGGGACCCCACAAGCTTCTTTGTCCTTTCTACCCTGTGAGGACACAGAGAAAAGATGCCCATTTATGAACCAAATAGTAGCTATTGCCAGATACTGAATCTGCTGTTTCTTTAATGTTGAACTTCCCAGCCTCCAGAAATGTGAGAAATAAATTTCTGTTGTTTGTAAGTCAGTCAGTCCATCATATTTTGTTATAACAGCCTGAACTTACTAAGATATTATGCTTTTAACAACTATAGAATCTATACTAATACTAATTTTTGTCTTGTAACCTTTATTCTCATCAACCTGACCGTGGGTTTTGAATTGCATTGATTTTCTGAAAGAACAAGATTATGTTATAATTTATATTATCTAATGTCTTTCTGTTTTCTATTTCAGTGATTTTTTTTATCTCATCTTTATCATTTGCTTTATTCTATTTACTTTAGGTCAAACTTACTCTTCTTTATTTGTTACTTATATTGTAAGTTGAAATCATTGGTATGAAACTATTTTTCTTCTCTAGCATTGTCATTTACTGCTATAAACTTTCTACTACATCATTCTTCAATGGCATTCTACGTTTTTTATGTGTTTCTATTCAATTCAAAATGCTTTCTTTTCTTATGTCATGTTCACTGTCATTTAGTAAAAATATTCTCTAGGTTCCTTTTTAATATTGTCTTTGATCCATGCATTATTTAAGCATTGTTAATTAGTTTTAAATTACTTGAAACATTTCCAGAGATCTTTCTGTTATTGACTTCCAATGAAACTTCATTGCAGTAAGAGAACATATTTTGCATGACTTAAATCCTTTTAAATTTATTTAAAAGTTGTTTTCTGTCTTAGAATATGGTCTATTTTATGGTGCAGAATATGGTCTATTATGGTAAATCTTCTCTGTACACTTAAAAATGAATATTCTTTTGTGGTTAGGTTGTGTTCTGTACATGTCTAGTAGGTCAAATTCATTGATATTGCTATTTAATCATTTAGGCCATCATTCTTTTTTTTTTCCTCACTGTTCTCTCATTTTTTAAGAAAGTAATATTGAAATCTCTAGCTCTATGTATGGGTTTTCGTTCTTTACATTTAAACTATTTATGACTTTATATTTAATTTGGTTTATTTTATTGTCTTGCCATTTGACCAATTCTGACAATCTCTATATTTTAATTAGAGAGTTAGATTATTTATATTTAATGTTGTTACTCATATTAGATAACTCCATCTCTGGCTATTTCTTTTCTATTTATCCTAACTGGGAATAAGAGAGATTAGTAAACAGTATAACAATAATTCAAATTTATGTTGAGCATATTCTAAAACCTACTTTTTAATTATTTTCAAACATAAACGTTCAGGACTATGAAAGAGACAAGTAGTATTCATTCATTCATTCTACAAATACTTACTGATTGTCATACATTATCTTTGTCCCTCAAGGTGATTGCGTCTAGTAGATAGTTGTAACCCAGAATCAAAAAGTAATGAATTATATGACAGTAGTTTTCACCCTTGACCAAGTACATAAAAATATTACTGCTAGGGCTTTAATTTATTATACCACGAATGACACAACTCTTTGTCAAAACCCCCAGCCCTCTTTGTCAAAGAATTTATATACAAGATAGTTTGAATGGTACTCGACAAGATTTGTGGCCAAGGGACATGCCTTTTAGCTGAATGAATTATAGGCTGTGTACATAACTGTGTCATTAGGCCTACACCCAAAATTCAGGAGCATATGTTTATTGATTACTATTTCCTTCAATGGAGACAAACTTTGTGCAGCTTTAATTATTTTTTCTCTCTCCATCTCACTTTTTAGGTTTCTAACTTCTTGTAGTACTTCCCCCAGGCCTACCCTTCCATTTCCAAATGTCTTGGTTGTGTGTCAAGTAGTGAAATTTACTAACCCTTTTTCTTTCGATTCACAAATTAAAAGTCTCTTTTTCCTCCTATCAATGAGGATACCTCTGACTACCTGGGGGAAAATCACTTACAAGGAAGGAGAGGAAGCACTACGATTAATATTCAAACTGCAAGAAATAGTTTCGGGATCCAGTGGATGGAGGTTTAGTTGGTGATACATTTGGTTTGGATTTAGTAAAATAGATGGATAGATAGATAGCTAGATACCTACCCATACATACATATATATATAGCTATATATACATATATATATGTATATATATGTATGTGAATACATATATATTCACGTATGTATATATACATATATATCATATATAACTTACTATATATATTATTTTTCCAATTATATTTATTTGGTTATAATGTCCAATTATATTATATATAATTATATTTGTCACAGTTTCTTAAGTTACTACTAACCACCCTTGCATGGACATGGCTTCTAGGAATATCCCTCATCCATTTTGTGGATACATCTATGATTTTGAAAAGAATGTGTGCTTTGTCACCATATACTGGAAGAGTGAGGCACAATGGAAGAGAAACAAAGTTTGAAATGAACACAGGTAGGAGGCAATTGGCAGAAAAATTGACCCATCATAATATGGAAGATTTGCTTCTCATTGATACATAGTTAAAATGGAAGTTCTCACCTGTTAGGAACTGATACTGCAGTATATAAAAGTATGAACACATAATTTATTTATTTTTTCTTGTTTGATTGGCATAACCTTAAATTAAAATAATCAGAATCTGTTTGTCTGTTTGGCACACAAACCAGACTACATCTGTGTATATATTCTTATACCTTATGAATCATACAATACCAATACCAAGAACAAATATCAAATATGATATGAAACTGAATTGTCTTTCTACTATCTCTTTAGAAAATTACACTACAAAATATTGTGATATGAAAACACAATTAGTGTATCCAACAGTCAAACACCGGAAAAAATATTATAGAGTAGTTCAAGCAGTTAATTAATAATAATATTGTATAGTTTTTATGTATTATGTGATGTTCTTAGAATTTGTAAGTCCTCAAAAATATGTAATTTATTTCGATTTCTTATGTTATTCTAAATTACTATTCACTTTCATATATAATTTGTTTTTGATATTTTATATTTTTTAAAAGAGTCTTACAATACCTGATTGCACTTCTGTGTGGCAAAAGCTTACACAGAAAAGGTAGAGTATCGTAGAAATTATATTTGAAAGCTAGTGCAAAGCAAGGTTTGGTTGGACTTTCAGGCTACAGGGATGAATTAAAACTGAATCCTTACAGCACTGGGCTTGTGCTAAAAAAAAATCACTCTCTTTCCTTGTGAAGAATAGAACACAGAGAGGCAGCAAGCACAGAATCAGATACCAGTTGGAAATTCATTTTATCATTGAGGCTTAAGATGATGGTGACCTGCTCCAGAATTTTATGATAAGGCTCAGAAGATGTTAAAAGCTTAGATAACATACAGAAAGTGCTAGCTATAAACATACAAAGGGTTTTTTTGTTTGTTTGTTTCGTTAGGGATGCATAAATGCATAAATTGTAAGGGATACTTAGAGAGAGTGAGTTATATAGATCTCATGAGTATTTGTCTGGAGTCTCTGGGTAAATGGGTTCTCCGTTTACAAATATAAGAATTAATAAAACTTAAAGAGACATATATGGCTTGTGAAATGCACATATCAGGATAAATTATCAGAGGATAAGAGGAAATGCCCCAAATTGTTCAAAGACATATAAGTGCAAAGGTGAAGGTTCACAAGAAGTAGGGTGTGATCAATAGTAACAACATCTGCTGAGATTGATGCAGACGGAAAGATATTCATTGGATTTAAAAATAAAATTAGGGGCGCCGGATGGCTCAGTTGGTTAGAGCAAGAGCTCTTAACAACAAGGTTGCTAGTTGAATTCCCACATGGGCCAGTGAGCTGCGCCCTCCACAACTAGATCGAAAACAAAGACTTCATTTGGAGCAGAGCTGCGTCTCCCAAAACTAGATTGAAAAAACAATCACTTAACATCCTGGAAAAAAACACTGTTCTCTGATAATAAAAAATAAAAAAAAGTAAAAATAAAAATAAAATTAATTTGGTAAGAGCACATTTGATATTCTGGAGGGATTAGATCCTTATGCTGGATTGGAGTGGGTTGAAAAGTAAATAAGATGTAAGGAGGTGGTCCTCTATGAGAAATCCTATCAAGATTACTGAAGGTAAGTAGAGAAATGAGAAAGCTTGGAGGGAAATACGATGTTTAAAAAAGAGTGGAGAAGCTGGAAAAAAGAACACTCACACATTCTGTGGGAATGCAGATTGGTGCAGCTGCTATGGAAGGCAGTGTGGAGGTTCCTCAAAAAATTAAGAATAACCATTTTGACTGGGGTGAGGTGATATCTCATTGTAGTTTTTATTTGCATTTCTTTAATGATTAGTGAGGTTGAACATTTTTTTTCATATGTCTGTTTGCCATCTGTATGTCCTTTTCAGAAAAATGTCTCTTCATGTCCTCTGCTCATTTTTTAATTGGGTTGTTTGTGTTTCTGGGGAAACAAAAGTCAATTTGGGGAATGTAATCAATAATATTGTAAAGATTTTGTAAGGTATCCGAATGACACTTGTCTCATTAGGGAGAACACCTCAGGGATGATGTAGATGCCTGATCACTGTACTGTACACCTGAAGCTGAAGTGGAACAATAATGAATGCCAAATATAATTATCTATCTATCTATCTATCTATCTATCTATCTATCATCTATCTATCATCTATCTATCTATCTATCTATCTATCTCTCATCTATACATACAAGAAGTGGAGTACTTGTATATATAATGTAATGGCCATGTACAATGTCAGAGGGATAGTGGATGGGGGGAGGGGGGTTGTCACTGCATGAGGGATATAAATGGTAAATGTTTAACTATTACATTGTTTTGTGCACCTAAAACTAATAAAAAACTAAATAAATAATAAATAATAATAAAAAATTAAGAATACAATTACCATATGATCCAGCAATTTCTCTCCTGCATATCTACCCAAAAAAATCTAAAAACATTTTTTCCGTAAAAATATATGTGCTCTGATGTTCTTTGTAGCTTTATTTGTGGTGGCCAAGATATGGAAACAACCAGTGTCCTTCCATAGATGATTGGATAAAGAAGATGTGGTATGCATACACAATGGAAAACTATTCTGCCATAAGAAAAGATGAAATAGTGCCATTTGTGGCAACACGAATGGATCTTGAGATTATTATGCTAAGCGAAATAGGTAGACAGAAAAAGTCGAAAACCATATAATTTCACTGATATGTGGGATATAAAACTGAAAGTAACAAAGGAACAAGACAAACAAACAAAAACTCATAGACATACACAATAGTTTAGTGGTTACCAGAGGGTAAGGGGAGAGAGGGGTGGTTGATGGGGGAACATCAAATATATGGTGATGGAAGGAGAACTGACTCTGGGTGGTGAACACAAAATGTGATATATAGATGATGTATTACAGAATTGCACACCTGAAACCTATGTAACTTTACTAACCATTGTCACCCCAGTAAACTTGAATTAAAAAAATAAAATAAAATAAAAAGAAGTGAGTGGAGGAGCTATTCTGGGTTATTATGAGAATAGAGAAATTCATTTATCTTGAAAATAAACAAATGAAAATTAAAAAATTTTGATGTAAGGGAAAGAACACTACCTAATGGCTAATAAATGGATGTTTTAAGCAACCCTGAGATACAAATTCAAGTGTAAGTTGCTTGTTTTGGAGGAGCAGTAAAACTAGTAGGGCAGTGGGAAATTGAAATTGGAACAGAAGAAAAAAGCCAACAAATTCATGTTATCAAGTCAACCAGTACCAATAGTGAAAAAACACACAATTTGTCACTCTATCCAGAGACAGAAAGTTAGTATAAACTGATTTGAGAGCTTCTCCCAGTTGTAAATTCCCAGATCTGACGGAACCCTGTACCTTTCCCTGGAGAAAGTCCTCAGGCAGAGACAGAAATAGTGGCAGCTAGGAGTTGTCCAGGACACCAGAATTGTTAAGGCCTGAGGGCTATATTGGTAGAGCCCCTATAGCATCACCCAAGTCAAAACACAGGTACAGCTTACAAAACTGAATATTATAAAGGACACATTTCTAGGTTAAAGGACATATTTGTACATAGATAAATATTACAATTTTTGTTTAACAACTTACCTCATTTGAACACTTCTAAAGTAATTATTGTGGTATCAAAACAAATGAAGAGTCATATTTAAATTGTTTCCCTCAATTAAATGTTTGGACAGAATAGATTGCAGAATGAAAACAATGGCTATTCCTATAAACTGTGAAACGATTTGCCATTCATTTTTAATTTAGTTATGGAGTGACATGCACAATTTATTAAATAAGTTTTGTCATTTTGCTCAATACAATTGCCTGATGTTGAGACTACGGATGACTAAACTGGAAGAGACAGGAAATCTTCCTTTGTTATCATCTAAATTACTTTTAAAAACTTTTAGATAAAATGACTTTACGTGTTCTCTAGTCACTAATACTTAAACTGAGGAAATATTTAACTGGAAACTATTTTATAAAGGCTAGCATTTGGGAAAGGAATACAATGATTAAACTCATAGTAAGCATCTGAACGGTTTTGCCTGGAGTAAAACAATCAACTAACTCAATTCAGAGAAATATAAAAGACAGTGAAAGCCACTGTTTTAGACATTGATTCCTTCCACTGGAAAGGTAGCAGTGTTTCTTTAAACTCTTATATCACAGTCCCAGTTGGTAGTTGATGATTCTGACAAGCTGTGATGCTATCTACTTAAGGCCCAGAGCTTTCAAGCTGTTATACAACAATGATTTTCTGATATGCTTGATATGAGTATAAGGCTTTATTCTAATAATGCTATCTTGAAACTCTGACACCCTTGTAGTCTTAGAAGAGAATATGACAGCCCCTGAGCCCACTGAGAATCACAATGTTTAAAATGCTAAATGTCAATGACTATTAGAGAAAAAGGAGATGATTCAGATAAATACAGAGTTCTAAGAATCATTTCCATTCATTTTGCCCATAATATATATATACATAAAGGAAATGACCACTTTCCATTGAAAATAATACTTTTTTACATAAATTTTACTCTACTATTGTGATTTTTCTCTTATGGTAGGTAAACAACTAATATTTGATGCTGCACCTGTAAGCATTCCACAAACACTTGAAATTTTGCAAATTCGGTTTTACTAGTAGGCCCTCTTTTATTATTAATATTTTAGTTAAATAGTACTTAACATTTTGATTTAAAAGTAAATTGTGTTTCTCCCCACCAAGCTAACATTTATGAAGAGACAGGAAATAGTAATCCACTGCTTAGAAAAAATACAAGAATACTTTTTATTCTTAGTCAGTGGTTAGGTGTATAAACTCATTTTAATAAATGTACTAAAATCAGGTTGTCTCCATGATGCATAAGTGAAGGGATGGTTGAAAGCTGAGAGTGAATGTGATAAGTTTGAGGATTTCGGAGCTGATAAAAATAAATAAATAAATGAACGTGAGAAGGTGATATTGCACAGTAAACTTTATTGGATGGTCACTTGGAGAAGATTACCTGACAGATCCTTTCACAGCACAAGGTATTCCAGATACAACAGCCCAGAAATGGAAATGTCAGGTGAACTCCCACAGGAGAGGGCATTTGGAAAAGGAACCTATATGTCTAGATGACATCACCTAAGCAGCAAGGCAGGGAATCTGAACCAGCTCCAAAGGACAGCAGCAGTTTGGGGTCTTTTATACATAGTTACACAGTTTGTTTTTGCCATGACTAGGAGATATTGAGTAGAATTTCACATGGTATGGAAAGCAGGCAGTCTCTGTATGGCTAAAACTTTGCTGATTTGTACTATAAGTCAAGTAATTGGGTGTTTAAGAACCTGAGTTTTGTGCCATCAGCCTTGCAACTAATGATCCTAGCCGGCTATGAAGAAGTAAATAACATAGGGGCCAATAAACAGGTTCCATCTTTGACTAATTTATGTAACAATCCATTCTTTGGCTTCATATTATTTTATAAGAACTCTGTGGATAATTCTCCACGACCACAAAAGTTCCTTCAGTTCAAATCAAGAGTCAAAACAATGTTGTTAATCTTTTTTGATATCAGAGGGAATTATTCATTATGAATTTGCACCAACTGGACAGTTAACCAAGTTTATAATTTGGAAGCGCTGAAAAGGCTCTGTGAAAAAGTTAACATGAAAACGACCTGAACTTTTCGCCAACAATTCATGACTCTTTCATCACAACAAAGCACTAGCTCACAAGGCATTGTCTGTGAGGGAGTTTTTAGCCAGTCAACAAATAATTGTATTGGAACACCCTCTCTACTCAGCTGATCTGGCCCCCAATGACTTCTTTCTTTACCCAAAAATAAAGGAAATATTGAAAGGAAGAAGACATTTTGATGACTTTCAGGATATCAAGGGTAATACAACAACTCTGATGGCCATTCCAGAAAAAGAGTTCCAAAATTGATTTGAAGTGTAGACTAGGTGCTAGTGTCAGTACATAGCTTCCCAAGAGGAGTACCTCGAAGGTGACCATTGTGATATTCAGCAATGAGGTATGTAGTAGGTTTTCCAGGTTGAGTTCGCAAACTTAATTGTCGGGATATATATATTCATCACATGAATAAACTTGTGTTATAGGAATTTTAAAATTATAGTCCTCTATTCTGGTTTTCATAATTAATTTAGAGTCAAATGTTATTTGAATCTGAGATTTTCTAATTTACAATTTTTGTTAGGAATTATTTCTTCTCAGTTTCTGATTATCATATTTCCCCCTCCCCATAGTTGTACCATTTATTCTAAACCAGAGAAGCAGTGGATATAATAAAATGAATATGAGATTTGTATTAAGATGCAGATTTACAAGCAGATTTACTAGCTCATATTGGCCTTTGTGATCATAAGCAAAGCACACATTTGAGATTTATTTAAAAGCAAATAAAAATGCTAAAATATAAATTTTCAAGAAAACAGCATTAGCTAACGTATATATTTGTGCATTTCCATACATGTGTCAGGCGTGTTGCTAGATGTGATCTCTCTCTCTCTCTTTCTCAAAAAAAAAAAAAAAAAGAATATATATATATATATATATATATATATATATATATATATATATATGCCTCCTTTCTACATTTGGACATTTAGACACAAAGTGTTTGGGAAAGGCATCCAAACATTTAGGAAAAAGACAGACACAGATGCAGAGATGCATGCAGGATGTTGATTTGAGTGTGCCTTGGGATTACCACCATTGGAAATGACAGCAAGGGCGTGGCTCTGGGTACAGGGAATAGTTAGGCTGTGATGGAGTACAACAAAGTCTTCATCTGACACCACAGAAAACTTTGAAGGCAGAATTGCCCTTCGTTGTTGTCCCAAATTAATGCAAAAGGGTCAAGTCTTTTTTGCCTGCATTAACCAGTCATTAGATGCAAGCTTCCCTGGGAAAAGGGTGTAATGTTAAGTGAGACAAATCTTTTTAGCTGAGATAGTTCCCAGAGCAGTTTGATAGTTGAGGGATATCTGCAGGAAGCATTTCGAACAGCAGGGAGAATAATTCCTTTAGTCCTGAAGGGGTATCTGGGTGGCATATCACAGCATAATGCATTACGTATCACTCTTAAAAACATTGTGGAAGAAAGTTAATTTCCTACCCAATACCCATTCTCTACCTTTTTTTTTCTTTTTTTTTTCTATGCAAGTAGAAGCTCAATTTAGTCGAAATTACTTTAGCAGTTATTTATGTCAGGGACAATGTTTATAGCCCCACATCCCAAATTCTGAGATCAAATTATGGCAATTAATACAAACAGCCCTTTTCCCCCAGGGTTCTGGGAGAGAGTTAAATCCTAATTCCCTAAGACAATTATTTTATGTAATAAACTAGCTTCTCTCCTGTGTATCTGAAATGGTGCTGGCTTATGTACTGTCCTTGTGAGAACTGAGAACATAGTGCCTGAAGTCATTTTCTCTAGGGCTTAATTCTATCCTGATGGGAAAAGACTGAACCATTCCATGTGGTCTCGTTAGCCTTTTCATGGAAGACATTCTGAAATAACTCTGGCAATGAAAAGTGAGGGGGGATTCTTAGGGAACTTCTTGGAAGGTTTTTCTTGTGCTTAACAGCTAGGACAAGAAAGCAATATTTTCATACTTATATCTAGACACCAGTATCTGGTTATAAATTGCCTAAATATTGTATGGACATCTAGTGACCATGGATGAAACTGAAAAGAAAAAAAAAAAAAAAAATGCTGAAACTACCAGAGTGAAAAGATGGAGAGAAAACAGATCCTTGAGAATGTCCAGGAATTAACCGATTCTAGGTTCTCTCTATTAACATCCATCAACATGTGTAAGGTTAACAAGCAAAACAAAATAAAACTATTATTTAAACACATTTAATTTTTTTCTGGGTTTTTTTTTGTACTTTTTCCTCTTTTATTTATTTATTTATTTTTTCCTGTATTTGCAGTTTCACTCCACTCTCTTGTCTGTGTGGTTTTTTTAGAAGTCAGATATAATTCTTATCTTTACTCCTCCGTGGATGTTTTTTCCTCTGGCTTCTTTCAGAATTTTCTTTATCTTTGGTTTTTTGTATTTTGAAATGTAAAATGATATGCGTAGGTGTAGTTTGTTGTGGTGGTGGTGGTGGTGGTGATAGTGGTGGTGGTTGCTGTTTTGTTGGGGTTTTGTGTGTGTGTGTGTATGTGTATGTGTGTGTGTAGGGGGAGTGGTTGCATTTATACTGCTCCATGTTCTCTGAGCTCCTGGATCTGTGGGTTGTTGTCTGACATTAATATGAGGGGAATTTTTTCACCACTAGAAGAAATGATAGTTAGGTGACATGATGGAGGTGTTAGTTAATTCTACAATGGCAATCATATTGCAACATAAATGTATCAAATCAATATGTTGTACCCTTAAACTTGTACAATGTTATGTGTTAATTATATCTCAATTTTGAAAATGAGAAAAAAATAGGGAAATTCTCAGTTAGTTTTTCAAATATTTCTATATTGTTTTCTCTCTTTCTGCCATTACACATATGTTTCAGTCTCTGTGTTTGTCCCACAGTTCTTAGATATTCTTCTCTGTTTTTGTTTGTTTGTTTGTTTTTAGTCTTTGTTTTTCGTTTTAGACATTCCTATTGAGATATCCTCAGGCTCGGAGATGCTTCCCTTAGGCATGTTAGTCCACTAAGAAGCCCATCAAAGGCATTCTTCATTTCAGGTAGTGCTTTTGATCTCTAGCACTTGTTTTTGTTTTTCTTAGAGAATTTCCATCTTTCTGCTTACATTGCTCAACTGTTCTCGCATGCTGTTTACTTTCCATTTGATCCCTGTTATTAATTATAGTTGTTTTGAATTCTGGTCTGATTATTCCAACATGCCTGCCATATCTGACTCTGGTTCTGATGTTTGCTCTGTATCCTCAAACTGTGTTTTTTTTTTTTTTGCTTTTTAATATATCTTGTAATTTGTTTCTTGATAGCTAAACATGATGTACAAGGTAAAAAGAAATGCTGTGACCAGGCCTTTTGTAATGTGGTGTTAAGGTGTTGGGGGAAAGGAAGCATTCTATAGTTCTATGATTAGATTTAAGTCTTCTCAGCCTGTGTCTCTGAGCTGTGAACTTCGCTTGTTGTTTCTCAGTCTCCCTTCCCTTAGGAGTGGACTGGAGTTGGGTGTTTCCCTTCCTTTACTTGGAAGGTTAGTGCCAGCTGAAGCTGGGTATTTCCCTTCTCCCAGGCTACTTAGGTTCTGATAAAATCCCAGGAGTTTAGGCTCTGCTTAAATAGTTTCTCCTGAGGGCAGACATTGTTAAGGATAGGATATTCAGGAGTATTTTAAAAAGGGTTTCTTTTTCACTCCCCCTGCTGGAAGCAGGAGGGGATTTATCTGTTATTCACCGTGAGAGCCCGGAGGTAAAATTCAGAAAAGCATGGGGGTCCTCATAGGACTGCTTCCCCTAGCGTTTTCAAATCTCAGATTTGGCCACACTGAGTCTCCAGCAATTCATCAATTACAATTCAGGTTTCCCTTCTCCGACACAGATTTCCACCTAGTTTTCAGCTCATGGTAAGTTGTGATTATCTGTATTTGCCTGTCTGTTTCTCTAATTTGAGGAGCAGGGGTTTGCCCTGTGACCTCACTTATCTTATAGACCTAAGAAGAAATGTTGATTTTTCAGTTTGTTCAGCTTTTTATTTATTATTAGGACAGAGTGATGACTTTCACGCTTTTTACATGCTACTGCAGAAACCATAAAATTTCATTTTGTTAAATGAATAGATATGTGCGGTAAGTCCTCACCTTGTTCTAGAAAGGCCTATGATTGATAGCTATCAGATTTCCAACTCTTACTTCTTACTTCCAGTCTTCTCAGTAATCAGAGTAAATGTATTTTAGCCATTTGGTGTTGTGTGAATGAATCTAATTATTATGTTTAAACATTAATTTCCTAACTTATAGACCACATGAGAAAAATCTACTAGCAGCCAGTCAATCTTGAAAGTTGAGATTCTGGGTCCTTTGGATAACTCCTCTAATGTATACCACCTCATCTAAACAGTAACGTCTTATCAACTTTTATTATAGCCATTGACCTTCCAACCCATTCCTATCGATCAGATCTGCTCCTTGGTCCAGCCAGAAGGGATTTGAGATTATCTATTAACCTTAAGGCGTATCCCCAAGTCTCTGTCCTGGAGTGAAGGAGACATTCCAGGGCCTGGAGTTTTAGGATATGACTGCTTTTTTGTTTATTTCACCAGGGAACATCCTCCCCGCACCCCCACCCCTGTCTACCTATCAACCATACTAACTAGCCTGTCTCATTAGCATCATGATTCTGTTTTTGTTTTTGTTTTTTTGGCTCCCTGTTTGGATTTTTGTTGAGATGGAAACTAGTATTGCTTTCTGCCTGGGGAATGAACTTCTTCAGAAGAGGTATTATGATGAGTTGGTTAAAAATACAAATTTTAGAGTTATAAAGTGCTGAATTTAGTCCATTGCTTTTTTGTTTATTGGTTCTGTTATTTTGGATAAGTAACCTTCCTGGAACAATGTTTACTTCATGTGATGCATAAACAAATTAAATGATACATTTAAAAACAAAATAGACTGAGTTATGTTAGCTACTTATTATAGTAGATATTGAGATTCATACGTTATGTTGTCATCAAAGGTGGAGGTTGTAAGGATTATGAGGGAGTAGGAATATATAACTGGTGACATTTGTGACAGGTCGTGTTTTGTTGGCTATAATCATTATTAAATTAAGCTTACAGTGGGGTTAAGAGATAGGAAACATAATGTGAACCAGTTGTTCTAAAAGTGAATTAGTTGGCCCCTGTAGGTCTCTGAGATGCACTATGTCAATTTTATCAATCAAAAAGGAAACATGTAATAAATAATTTGGTTGGCTTCTGTCTTTTCCAATGAGGTAACTTATAATGATTAATTTTGTGTGTCAACTGGGCTGGACCAAACTACCCAAATATTTGGTCAAACATTATTCTAGATGTTCCTGTAAAGATGAATTTTAGGTGAGATAATGTTAAAATCAGCAGACATTGAGTAAATAAGTTTATTCTCCATAATATGGGTAGATCTCATCAAATTGTTGATGGCCTTAACAGAAAGAGGACTGACCTCCCCTGAGCAAGAAGTAATTCTGCCAGCAGATTGTGTTTGAACTTTGACCACCACTCTTCTTTGAAACTACAGCTTGCTGGTTTACCCTGTTGATTTTGGATATGCACCTTCAAATTATGTAAGTCAATATATTTACATTTATATTTATATCTTTATATGTCTTGTTTCTTTTCTTTTTCTGGAGATTCCTGACATATATGGATATATATATATATATATATATATATATATATATATATATATATATAATCTTTCTCATTTATAACTCCAACAAAAATAAAAATAACAAATGCATCAAATAATCTTCACAAGGTAATAATCAAGGCATATGAACAATAAATTATAAGATTCCACTGAGTGCTCTAACAGATGTTTCAATATATGGGACAATGTATCACGTTTTAGGATGAAATGGAACTTTAAGATAGTTTCAAATCTTGTAACCTTTAACAACAATTTTAACGTTTATGTGAAAATAATCATTTTTAAAAATACCCATTTTGTAATGAAGAGAGATACTGAAGACACTATCCCGAGTAAATACATAAATTGTATTTTGAAAATATTGGAAGATTAGAAATGTGTCTTTAATTGATCAATAAACAGAAGAAAGTACCCATATACAGGCTACTGTTTAATTAAGAATTAAATAAATAATAGTTAATACACATACAACACTATAAATGCACACAGTGTTCTAAGCCCCATATGATGTAATGAAGATTATCTGTGTACAACAAGCCTATAAGGGAGGTGTAATTATTATATCTTCATTGTTTACTGATGTGAAAACTGAAACAGAAAGAAGCTAAGTAACTTTCCTGTGATTATACTATCTATAAGTGGTCTATCCAAACTTTGAACCAAAAAGAAAACAGTAATGAAAATGCCAGCAGTGGATGACAGTAAGTGAAACTTGTGAAATGTTTTTAATAGCAGGTAGGTAGCATATGGTGCTAGAAGTCAAGAGGTTTATAAATATGTTACGTGTCCAGAAACAAATTAAAATACTTGAAAGTCTAAACACATTGTTTTAGGAGTATGTTGCAATCTCAAGAGAGGTCAAGAGTCTATATGGACTAAATTAACACTTAAATAACACAAACTAAAAACAAAAGGCAAATAAAAACAAATCACATAAATATATTGGCAAGGCAGATGACAAAGTATTAACTGTCTTAATAACAAAATGATAAATGCAATTTTTCCAAAACATAGAATAAGATATTCTTCCTCAACTATACTTTCTTATTTGTATTTTCTAAACTCTTTGCAATGAGAGTATATTTGATTTAAAAGCAGAGTATAAAATTATCAATTTAGTTTAGCAATTCAAATGAAGAAATGAATAAAAATAATTAAGTTTTGTTCTGTATTTTATATTATATGGGGTTATAAGATAAAATTAACCAAATACAAAGGAAACTATCTAGTGAAACCTTAGTTTAACCCATTTAAGAAAATGAAGAAAGGAACCGAAGAAAGGGAAGAGAAGGAAGACAAAAAGAAAGTTTTCAGTATAATTTTAACCATAATAAAGAACAAAAAGTTCAATTAGACAATTTTTGTTGACAGGATTTCATGTTCTCTCTATAGTCACATAATATTAAACCTAGGATTGAAATATTGTCATGTGACTTGAGATATACATCGATTAAATTTCTCGTTGTACTTTCTGTTCAAAGGCAACTTTAGTTGATCACTCTGAAAGGAGAATTTTGTACCATATTTTATTTATTAATATATTAATATTAGAAACCAATTATATTTTTCTTTATAAATTTAAATTATTTTAGAGAGTTTAAACACATTTCAATATTCTAGTAAAACATCTTAAAGAATGAGATAATACATTCATTTAGAAAAAATATGAAATATTAACTATCAATCATCTTTTATTTAGTATCCTGGAAAGACTTTCTAATGTAGTATGTCTTTAATGAAATTATTAAAGAATATAAAACATTTTTATAACGGAAAATGTAAACCTAATATGTGAAAAATGACTTTTAAAACTAAATCTTCTCCATATGCCCTTCACTGAGGTGCATGGCATTTTCATTTGGCTTTAATGTCAATATGCTCAATTTCAACCTGTCACTATCACACCTGCACATGGGTTAGTCGATCTAGCAGAAAGCAGAATGTAAAAAGCAGCATTAATTTAAAGGACAGGAATACTAAAACTAAATGTTGAATTATGTTTAAGCATTCCCTATGTGACAGTTATGTAGCATTTCGTCCATTGACAAATAATTTTATGATTATTCTAAATATTTAGTTCCTCTCCATGAGGCCAAAAGATTGAATGTTCTTTACCTTAAACTGCTTTCGAGGAAACTGAAGTATAGAATAGATAAAAGGATGGTATTAGGTCACTTCGTGAGTGTAGGAGTAGAGGAGTCTTTGACAGGATTAAAGGAAATACGTTGATGGAAAAATGAAAAGGGCCTTGGTTATATGCCATAAATGGGAAATACAACATCCCTGACTACCTAAAAGGATTTCATTCATAAGTAGATTAATCATTTATACACACACACACATACAAAAATAAAAGAGAGAAAAGAGGTTGGACAATTACATTTGCAAATTTTCTACTGGTGTGTGTATGAGGCCTAAGCAAAAAATGTCTTTCCATTGAAAAATGGATACCTTCCATGAGGATGTCCGAGGAAATTCGGAAAGGCAAGGCATCCTTTGAACCTACTTAAGGTCCATCTCAACTGGCAGTTTTAAAGCACATCATTTTCTTCTGCTATGGAACATGACCATAAATATTTTGATGTATGCCTTGTATTCATTCCAGGGATGTCCCTGAAATTCAATTGTTTACAATACTGTCCATCTCATACCACCTCTACCATTGTGATTACTGATGACATGAAGTGTTATCTCTTTGAAAAGATACCTCCCCTTTGTTCTATCTATAATGCAAAATCAGGTTAAAAAAGAAAATCTTTAATTACAAATTGACCCATTACCAAAAAGAGCTAACCCAGAGACAGGAACAAAGATGCTGACATGGCTTTCTTTCTCCAGAATTCTGGTGAAATCAACCTTGTAGACTCTCCACTTTAGTCGTGTGAGAGACTGGAGAGTGTGCCCTTAACCAGAGCTCCTCAAACAACCCAGTTTTAACATCAAAATCACATCTATACAGTTGTCATAAATCCCACACCTTCCACGACCACTGCCAAAATATCAACAAAGCATCAAACATAATATTTTTAAAAAGCTTTTCATTGTGAAATAATTGTAAATTCACAGAAACCTACCATAAGATGTACAGGGAGGCCTCTCCACCCTTCACCCAGCCTCCCCCAGTGTTAACATTTTGCTTGCCCATAGAACAAAACTGGAATTGGCTTGGTATTGTCAAATAACTTATTAGATTCCACCAGTTATATGTGCACTCATGTGTGTGTTCATGTGTCAATGTAAGTGCATTGCTCTATGCAGTGTTATTACAGCACATGTATAGTTTCATGTAATCAGCATACTGACCAAGATACTTAACTGTGCCATCGTCACACGATTCTCTAAAATTTTTGAGTAGCTAATACTCATGTATCTGAAGTACTCTATTATGCCTTTTGGGTATATCTTTTAATCCACAAACCTCTACATGATATGGATCAGATTTTCCATCTTTATTGATAGGGAAACAAGTCTTACAAGGCTTATTTATCCACAATCATGAAACTAGTAATAAACAGTTAAAAAGTAAGGGCTCAGTTGAAGATTTTTATTAACCTCAAAGCTTGTGCAGAGTATTTGCATAGTTCACACCCAAGCAGGAGGCACTTCCATTTTACAAAGAGCCATTTTTTGGGGGCAGGCATGGGGAGTGGGGAGAACTATGTGGAGAAGTACAGTTTTGATTGTCTTGAATCCTAGTGTCAAAAACTAAATCCTCTCCATTGTTTTTCAAGCTCATCTAATTTTATTCATGCTCAGAGTTAGAGGATAGAGGAAAGAGAGGAAGAAGCTATATATATGTGTGTATATATATGGTAAATTTTATATATATGTATACACACACACACATATATACACATATATACATGTATGTGAATGCATATATACATATGAATGTACACACATATATTCATATACATATGCACACATACGAGGTCTGACAATTAAGTTCACAAATGTGCCACCATGCGCTTACATGGGCAGCACTGTATAAACAGCTCAGTAAAGTTTCATAACCTTGGTATATCAGTGTCTCACAGCTGTGTTCGTGTCGACGTGTGGCAGTGTCTTGCTGAGTGTCGTTCATTATTGTTGCATGTTTTTGTGTGCCGTTGTGAGAATGTCTGAGCTTGAATTAGAGCAGCAAACAAACATTAAATTTCTTGTTAAATTTGGCAAGAGTGGAGGTAAAATCAGGGATATGTTAGTCTAAGTTTATGGGTGTAATGCCATGAAGAAAACAGCAGTGTACAAATGGATTAAACGTTTTTCTGAATGGAGAGAACGTGTCACTGATGAAAAGAGTTCAGAGCGGTCAGTAAGGAGCAAAACTGATGAAAAGTTTGCAAAAATTTGTTGAACTGTGTGTCAAAATCATCAGCTGACTATGAGAAGCATATCAGACCAAGAAAACATCACTAGAGAAACAGTTAGGGAAATCTTAACAGAAAATCTTGGCATGAGAAAGGTGTGTGCAAAAATGGTCCCAAAGGAGCTCTTGCATCACAGACAATGCACCAGCTCACAGGGCACTGTCTGTGAGGGAGTTTTTAGTCAGTAAACAAGTAACTGTATTGGAACACCCTCCTTATTCACTTGATCTGGCCCCCAAAGACTTCTTTCTTTACCCAAAGATAAAGGAAATATTAAAAGGAACACATTTTGATGGCATTCAAGATATCAAGGGTAATACGATGACAACTCTGACTGCCATTCCAGAAAAAGAGTTCCAAAATTGCTTTAAAGCGTGGACTAGGTGCTGGCATCGGTGCATAGCTTCCCATGGAGAGTACTTTGAAGGTGACCATAGTGATATTCAGCAATGAGGTATGTAGCACTTTCCTAGGATGAGTTCGTGAACTTAATTGTCTGAACTCGTATATACCAGGAGGCCAAATAAAAGAAAAATGTATACAAGTGGACACTTTGGTCAGCGTTGCTCAAGCAGTAGTTTGCTGTAATCAGAAGTATCTGGATGCTGATGGTAACCACTTTGAGCACCTCTTGTAATTGCAGAAGTCAAACGACGTGACCTGTATTCATCTTTTGTTATTGGTATATATTGAATATTGCGATTTTAATTGCTTTTTGTTCCTTTCTTAAAATGTGTATACATTTTTTGGCACCCTCTGTATACATTATGCATTCATCCTGTATAGGTAAATTTTTGTTAAGAAATCTTTTCTCTCTAAAGTAAAGAACAAGGCTGATAGGCATCTGTCACTCATGTTTATATCTCGAAGAAAAAAAGCAGGACATTGACATATAGTTAGGTAAACTGAGTAATTTGAAATTATATTTCGCCAAGGTTGAGATAAATGTTTTCTGTTATATGTCATATATACTGTTTATTTTTACCCATTAACAGTTTGCTCACAAGGATCTGATAAGTGTTTAAATCATTCAGTTACTCAGCAATATACTCATAATAAATCCTGATGAATAACAAATTCTTAATGCATTCTTGTTTTAATTCTGCCCTTTCTATTGGCCTCTAGAATATTTTCTGAAATATTTTTAGAATTCTGGGAAGAGTTTCAGGTAAATTTATTAATATGCCAGTCTCAATCTTCGTTTTAATGATTCTCTTACTCACTAATGCCCCAGGACTAGGAGTATATATATATATTTTTTTCCACTTCTAATGCAGGGACCTTATGTTCCTTCCACTTACTCCTTAGTAAACTTATTCTTTAATCCATTGACTCTTTCTTCTGTAATTTATATGCTAGATACTAAGTCAAATCAATTCTTTTAGTTTGCTCACTCTTTTTCTCTCAGTCTTCTCCTATGTATGATGTAAAAGATGGAGCCCACTGCAATTCATTTAGTGAGGAATTCTCAAACGTGGTGGGGGGTCTCAGACTTTGAACAATTAAAATACTGACAAAAATCCATGCCAATGTTGTGATCCCATCATACACAATGAAATTTCTTCCCTTAACTGTGTGAAAAACAGTTCTCCAAACAACAAAACATTATTTTCTCCCCAAAGGAATACAGCTCAGGTATTATTGGTTAGTGTAACTGACTCTGGAAGAATATCTGTTTGAACACAATGACCAAAAATCTACGGGACACAGTGAAAGCAGTCCTATGAGGGAAATTTATAGCAATGCAGGCCCACCTAAAGAAACGAGAGAAATCTCAAATAAACAGTCTAACTTAAAAAAAAAAAAAAAAAAATCTGATATTTATTTAACCTTTTGATGTCTTTCAAGATACTGTCTCACTTTCTTCTTAAAGACTAAATTGTAAAGTTTACTTCAGCCAGTGCACGATGGTGAGACGAAGGGGAAAGAATAAAGAAAGCAGTTAATTTAATTATATTTATAGTATATGAAGGAAGGAAATAGGATAAAGATCACAATCTTCATTTCTGCAAAGGTACATAACGTGTCACTACTCTGTTTCACTGTTCAATTTAGGTGTTTTTATCTTCAGCCTCCATCTCGACTACTTGAGCTTTTTTTCTCAGTAGTTAAGTTAAACTGTTGTTTTTGATAAATCTGAGCCCTTGACGTCCCTGTAAAGACTTCCGTTCACTCTTACTAGCATACATGGGACATAAAAATAGGTTCACTATGGTAGATTCTATTGATAGCCTGGTTAGGTCCCATTAACTTGCCAGTGTATCTGTCTCACAGAGACAGCAAATGGCTTAAAACATGTGATGGCCTGGGGACAATTGCCCTTTGTTAATGGAAGCCTCCATGCTAGACATAACTTGGAAATTACCTTTCCCCAGAAGATTGACTAATTGACTGACTGACATGTAAATTCAATAGCCCAGCTTCCTTCATTCAAAATGAGACAACTCTGCAATATAATGCACATTGCATTGATGTCCTCCCCAGTTAGGTCAAAGCTGCAACATACCTAAGATCCCATTGGTGGAAAGGTTCCTCTATTCTCTATTCTTAAGACAACTCTCTTAATCAGTTATATGTGGTTAAATCCAGGTCTCAGGCTTTGTTTCTTGTTAAATAAAAGGTGTGTCCCAAAGCATAAGCTGTGCTCTGTACATCTTATCTCACCTTATTTAACTCTTTTGGTTTGAGGTTTACTTCATAGTTTACTCTCTTTTTTGAGTTTAGAATTTAATTTACTCATTTTATTATTTTGTTTCTATTAAAGATTGTACATTTTTCTCTAATTAGACACATATGGTTTCTTGCTTTATTTTTCTAAGTTCTGCTTTGGTTGTCTTACTTTTTAATCAAAGAGTTATAATATACTTTTAAAAAAACATTTCCCTAAAGATGGGCCTTTATGTCTTTGTTGGTGGTGTTAGATTCTAGTTTTAATATTTTGTAATAAATTATTCTTGATATGTGAAACTTATTCGTAGTTTGCTTGATCACTTTGTGTGATTGTTTAGGGTGCCCTTAAGAAGACGACATATGTGTTAATATTGGAGCGTTAATTTAATAAATATCCATAAGTTTACCTTGTTGATTATGTGGTTTAGGGATTGTACATACATCCTTTTTTATCTACCAGATGTGACATGGACTGGCATAGGTGTGTAAATATCTTCTCTCATTAATATATAGCTGAATTTTTCTCCCTGGATCAGCTTCAGTATCTGCATTGCAAACTTGTTGCTATGTTATTTGGTGAATATTCAAAACTGTTTTATTTCCATTGCAAATTGTGACAATGCTGAATGCTTTACGGCTTAAAATGTATTTTGTCTAATATCACAATAACATTTTCTCTTCCTTATTTTTTTCAGCTTGACTCACATATTTTTGCCCCCTCTTTATTTTTAGCCTTTCTGATTCATTTTTTTGGTGTATCTCATATTCAACATAGTCTGTTTTACATTGTGAGTAAATATTAAAATACTTATAATAGGATACTTAAACTATTATACATTTATTAGTCACAACACTACAACAGTCACATTATTTTGCAATATTTACTCCATGTGATATACTATGTTTACTCTATTTCTTTTCCTATGTCACTTTTCCCTTAATTCTTCATCATGTGAAATGTTATATACAGTGATATTTACATTTTTTTCTAATAATCAGCTTTTAACTAATATAATTTGGAATGCTTTTATTTTTTTCTTATACATTTCTTACCTTTTTTCAACATTAAATTATATTATTTGGTCCCACATAGGATATGCACAACAATTATTCATTAAATGTGTTCTACTTTTCCCTTTAACTGTTACTTAGTTGCATTAGTTATACTTAATCCGAAAGTATACTTTTATATAAATAAAAATGACTTCTATATTATTTTTATATCCTTGTTTTCATCTACAATTTAGTTTTAGATCTATACCAAGTTTATGTTATGTTCACTAGTAGTCATTTTTTTACTGATCTTTGTAATCATCTCCTTTTTGGATGAAGTTCATCCTCTAGTAGATTTTAGAGGGGAAAAAATGATTTGTGATTATAGTAATCACAAATTTATTACTATTATTTATTTATTTATTTCTTACTATTTCTTTATTTCTTACTATTACATTGACATGTAAAGAGCAGCTCAGCTGGATATAAAATCTTTAGCAGAAACTTTATTTTCTTCCTCAAGATTGTTGAAAATACTTTGTTTTATGTTTATATATTTTCCAGATTCTAAAGCTGCCTGTTTGTTGTGTGTTTTGTTGTTGTTGTTGTTGTTGTTTTTCCCACTGCAAGTTACCTTTTATTTTGGTCTAAAAGCCCTAGGTAATATTTACATATTTTTAAAGTCTAATAATTTTATTAGTATGTACTTTAAAGTGACCATTTGGTTCTGATCAGTTTTTGATCAAAATAGTTGCATTTTAAGTTGCCCCCCACTTTATTGAGATATTATTCATACATAACATATGTAAGTTTTAGAAGTACAATATGATAGAGCATGATGATTTGATAAACATACATAGTGAAATGGTTACCATTATAAGATTATGTAACAGCTCCAACCCCTCACACAATTACTGTATGTGTGTGTGTGCGTGTGTGTGTGTGTGTGTGGTGATAATATTTTAGATATTTTCTCTTAACAACTTTCAAGTATATAATAATATACTGTTAATTATAGTCACGGCACTGTACAATAGAGACCCATCCTATAGCTGGAAGTTTGTACCCTTTAAGCAAAGTCACCCCATTTTCTCCATCCCCCAGACCCCAGTAACCACTCTCTATTTCTATGACTTCTGCTTTTTTATATTCCACATGTAAGTGAGAATGTAGAGTATTTGTCTCTCTCTGTCTGACTTATTTCACTTAGTATAATGCCCTCAAGATCCGTCAATGTTGTCACAAAAAAAGGATTTCCTTCTTTTTTTATGACTGAATAATATTCCATTATACATAAAAAATGTATACCACATTTTGTTTTTTATCCATTAATCCATCAATGGACACTTAGGTTGCTTCCATGTCTTGGCTATCGTAAATAATTCTGCAATGAACATGGCGGTGCAGATATCTCTTTGAGATAGTGATTTCATTTCCTTTGGCTATATACCCTGAAATGGTATTGGTGGAAGTTGTGGAGGCAGAAGACAGGAGTAGCAGGAGGAAGAGGATACTTAGGCCAAAGCCTGTATTGGGCTTTCCCTGGAAAAGGCAAGACAGGGCAGGGTAAACAGTCTAGGGTTGCATAGTTTGAATGGCTGCAGCAGGTTTTGGGTGATAGTGGTGTTCTCTAGTTTCCTGGTACCTAGACCTCCTGGGATACACTAGCCAGATAGAGTGGCTATGGCTCTGGATTAGTTAGTTTGCATATGAAGGACATGCTTCATACGGGGTCCTTTGTTATCGCTAAGAATTGGCTAGCCCGGAGAGAGGCAGTCTCTCCTGAGCCAGAAATGTTTTTCAAAATGTCAAAACTTCAAAATATAGAGAAAATTTCACATACTAATATATACATGAACACACACATATCCTCATGCACACACAATACACATGTGTATAGCACACAGTACACAATACAACACTGTAAGATCTTTGTATTTTATATTCAGTAAGACCGAAAGCCATTTCAAATTGACTGACAGAGAAATTAAATGATAGTCATATTTTTAAAGAATCAGCCTGGTTGGCTGAGAATAGAAAGCTAAGTGTAAAAGTATAGAGATTTTTTGAGAAGTTGTTGCCATAATCAGTAAAACGTGATGAAGGCTAAGACAAGAGTGTTGGTTGAGGGAATAAGGGTGAGAACTGGCAGAGTTTATTCCTGCTTTTGATGTGGTATGTGAGAGAAAAAGAGACCTTAAGAAATGGGAAATGTGGACTCAAGAGATATTTTTTTGTTATTTTAGTTTTGTTGTGTTTACGACGGAACACATTTCATCATGTTTGTTTATAGATGAGAATAAAATAAAAGTGAGGGAAAATTATGCAATAGACATGGTAGAAAAATGCCAGAATGCAAAAGTGAAAGGGTGGCCTAATATAGGAGAGCATAATAACAAAAAACAGAGTATGTGAGCAAAGGTACACATAGCAGCATACATAGATGTTGGATTTAGAGTATATAGAAAGTATATGCTAATTGTTTCTATTTTCTCAGTATATAGGAAGCAAAGTTATTAACTAAAGTTGAGGATTATTGTAGCTTTGACTAGAGAGGATGTGATAATAAACAATTGTCTTAAGAGATAGAAAAACTAAGTCATGTAAGGTTGATAGTCATGACTTTAAAATAGGATCAGTCAACACGACTATTTGGTTTTCTGTGGTCATGTATAGTTACTGTGGAATAGGCTCATATTAGGGGGTGGAAATGGGATTCAGCCAAGGTCGAAGTTTCTTCCAATTAAGCAAATAAACTGAGAATGGAAAAATGATTTAGAAGTCTATATAGAAGGAATTAAGTGTATTAATGGACCATAGAAGTTATGCTGGATAAGCATACAAATGAGAACACAGTAAAATGAGGGTCAGATGTTAGTAGTGAGTATCAATAGATTGGAATATCTGAGGAGACTAATAATTATTTGTGCTAGTATTATAAAGAATAAGCAGGACATTGAATAACTTTGACAGCAGAGATTATGGGTTTAACATTTTTTTTTTTTAATGACACAATCAGTGTAAGTGATCAAGGGTGTAAAAGCCTGAGGTATGGTGGATGATAGGATCACAGAATAGAACAGACCAACACTTGGTGAGACAAGATTATTTCAAAAATAGTCTACATACATTTAGAAATATCTAGGATTTTGTAAACAGGAAATGTTGGAAAGTATTACCGCAATGCAGGGAGTAAAATTTTTATGGGATGACAGAGGTGATGAGAGAAAAGTTTATAAGTGACTGAAATAAGACAGGTCTTATTCAAATAGTCCAATTAAATGAGATTTAATAATAATAGCTATTATAAGGACCAGCGAGAGAATGGTCTAAAGCAGGGGTGTCCAAACTGCAGCCCATGGGCCAACTGCAGTCTGCAATCCATTTTGCATTGGCCCGCAGCAAATTCCAAAAATATATTTAGTTTACTTAAATAAACCAGGTGAGGCAATATGTACTTCACCTCGAGTGAGTGGCCCGGCTGTTTCCGTATTTTACCGCATATGGCCCTTGGTAAAAAACGTAGAAAAAAATTTGGACACCCTTGGTCTAAAGAAAGGGAGGGAGGATTTTTAAAAACCTGCTATCAGTGGCATTAGGGGTAGCATAGAGAATAAATTATCAAAGGAGCGTTTTTAGAAAAACATCCTAGAAGTAATCCAGATTTCAGTAAAAGCGAAAAAGTTGTGACTGATTTTGAAATTCTTAGGGTATATTGAAAAACTATTATTAAATGGATAGTTGGGAAGAGGTGAAAATTGGTGTTGTTATAAATAGACACTTTGTCATTTTGACTTTTTAAAGTGTGTTTGTACGTATAATTGTTAAGCAATTGTGGAAAATGTATTCACTGAAAAGTTCTAATGAAAACACTTCTAAAGAAAACTTTGGTAAAACAGTAAAATACACACAAATAAAAAATTGGAAAATATGTCTATGTACTTTATATTTGTGGCAGAGTTAATATTTACACAGTGACTAAAAGTATGAAAAAATGTAACTTATTTGCATTCCAGAGTTAACCTCATCATTCTCTAGAGTTCCTATTAACAATGACGCTGGAAGACACTTGATTTTACCATTCAAATACATGCATCGATGTTCTATCCCCAGGAGGGCTGGAGTAGCTAGCTTCAGACCATTACTCTTATCATAGACAACTAATGAATTAATGTACTTGAATTCATAGAAAGCTTCCAAAGTCTGAAGAACTGCAGAGCTATACTCCAGAGAGAGAAGAAGTTGAAAGAGGTGATATTTGTAGTGAACTCCCAGGGGGCATGTGCTCGTCTTGAGCCAAGCAGGAAGCTGAAAATATGGATCTTACACCTCTGAAAGACTCCTGCTGGAGCGAAGATATACTAGCAAAACTTGACAGGCCTTACAAACAAAGCTGATTTTGCCTCAGGATACTGGTGAATTCAGAAACACTGCATAGACCACTAAACATCAAAAGAGAATGAAGTAACTTGAGTAATACCAACCATTCCAAATCCCTCTCTTATGCTTGTGAAATGCACATATCGGGATAAATCATCAGAGGATAAGAGAGGGAATGGCCCAAATTGTTCAAAGGCATGTAAGTGCAAAGGGGAAGGTTCACAAGAAGTAGCATGTGATAAATAGCAACAACTTCTGCTGAGACTGATGCAGACAGAGAAATATTCATTGGATTTAAAAATAAAGTTAATTTGGCAAGAACACATTTGATATTCTGGAGGGTTTAGATCCTTATGCTGGATTGGAGTGCGTTGAAGAATAAATAAGATGTGAGGAGATGGTCCTCTATAAGAAATGCTAACAAGATTATTGAAGATGAGTAGAGAAAAGAGAAAATTTGGACGGGAATATGATGTTTAAAAAGAAATGAAGAAGCTGCGGAGAAAAAGGAACACTCATACACTGTTGGTGGGAATGCAGACTGGTGCAGCCGTTATGGAAGGCAGTGTGGAGATTCCTCAAAAAATTAAGAATAGAATTACCATCAGATCCAGCAATCATTCTCCTGGATATCTACCCAAAACAATCTGAAAACATTTATCCATAAAGATATATGTGCTCTGATGTTCATTGCAGCTTTAATTTACGGTGGCCAAGACAGGGAACAACCAAAGTGTCCTTTGATAGATGAATGGATAAAGAAGTTGTGGTATATATACACAATGGAATACTATTTGGCAGTAAGAAAAGATAAAATAGTACCATTTGTGACAACATGGATGGAACTTGAGATTATTATGCTAAGTGAAATAAGTCAGAGAGAAAAAGTCGAGAACCATATGATTTCACTGATATGTGGAATATAAAACTGAAAACAACAAAAGAACAAGAAAAACAAATGAAAAAATAAAACTCATAGACACACACAATAGTTTAGTGGTTACCAGAGGGTAAGGGGGTATAAAAAAAGGGGGGAGGTGAGAGAAAAAGGGATCAAATATATGGTGATGGAAGGAGAACCTACTCTGGGTGGTGAAGACACAATGAGATTTATAGATGATGTAATACAGAATTATACACCTGAAATCTATGTAACTTTCCTAACAATTATCACCCCAATAAACTTTAATTTTTAAAAAATGTGAAGAACAATTTTTCATAGACATAAGATGAATTAATCAAGTATGCTGTGATGGTCTTTGGCTCCTGGGAGAAGGAATATACATTATAGAAAATTCCACATTCAAGCCAGGTTTTCTTCTGAGCACATTTAACAATTCATGGTGTATAGTCCAAGCAAGAAGTAGACTCTACCTGGAACAGAGTCCTAATAGGAGGCAGAGTTGGAATTTGAGCTTTTCACTTCACAGGAATTTGAAGGACAAGCATCTCAGAAAAAACCTGCATGGAATACCTGAGTGGAATATATGTTACTACCCTTAAATTCCTAAATTGCAAATGCACTGGATGGGACTCTGAGATAAAAGAGAAAATAGCAGCAAGATATTAAATAATTTAGCAGAATCAGCAACTGTGTGGTACTAGGATAACCGAGGTTGGAATTTCAGGTCTACCAATGAGGAGGGGCCCAATGAACACCCCAGGCTTTCTGTTAGGTACCATATGGGCCTAGAGTAAGCTAAATGGAAATGCTTCAACAGAAACAGAATCTAGACGTATTAACAAGTTTTCTCTATGATTTAAGATTTTAAAAATAAACCTTTAACATGAAAACAATATTTTCTGAAGCTTTTAAAAATTGTGATTTAAATATAATGCATCTAAACAAAAATAGTAAGGCAAAGGTATCAACAAAATGGCAGAGTCAGCAGCTCTAAACTCTTGTGTCTCCATAGAAACATTGAAAACCAAGCAGAAACTGTCAGAAGCACCCTTGTTAGAACTCTAGAAAAGGTCAAAGTTTTTTTAACACCAAGGAAACACTACATTTTTTAAAAAGACAATTTAAAATTTTCTGCCATTGAAGAAAAATCTGTCAAAACTTTAATTAAAAAAAAAAACCACACAGGAAAACCTATATTAGAATAAAAGCTAAAGAAGCAGAGACTTCAGTGACCCCCACATGACAAGGTATATATCTTTGAAAAAAATAGTTTGGGAAAATCACTAAACGAACAGATGATTGCAACCTTCAACAACCACGAAGAGCAAACTATGGGGAAGGGGAAGAATCTGATTTTTATAGTTACAACATTATAATATTCAAATGTTTATTTTCAACAAAAATTACAAGAAATGAAAAAGCATGTGGAAGTATGACATATTTATAGCAAAAAATATAAATGAACAAAAACTATCTTCTAGCAAAAGCAGGCATTGGATTTACTAGACCAAGATTTTAAGTTAGTTACTTCAAAGAGCTAAAGGAAACTGCATACACAGGACAAAAGGAAAACAGGAAAATAATGCTAGAAAAGAAAAGAATATGAATAATGTGTAAATTATCAAAAGGAACCAAACGAATTTCTGCAGTTAAAAAGAAAAAATAGTTGGAAAGGTTCACTGATAGTTCTCAAACTCCTCCAAGTATTGAAGAGGGACACTTTTATAATCTCCATAAGAATCCACAAGAAAGCTGTGAGAGCTAATAAATGAATTCATCAGTGTTTCATGGTGCAAGATAAACACATAAAAATCAGATATGTTTCTGTTCATCAGTAATTAACTCGTAAAACCACAAAACTGAAATCCTTGCATTTTATTGTATGTAAAGTATACCTCAATAAAGTTTACTTCTAAAATTAATGGATAACAGAAAACAGGTTTAGTGAACTAGAAGCAGATCAGGAGAAAATACCTAGAAAGAAGCACAGAGAGAAAAAACATAGAATATATGAAAAAGAAGTTTATGTGACAAGTTAGAAATAGTGTAAGTGTCTAAATATAGGTAATTAGAGTGATGGGAAAGAAAGGAAAAGTATGGTAGCAAAACAGTTTTTGATATCACTAGCCACAGATTTTCTAAAATTGGTAGAAAATATAAAATCACATATTCAAAAAGTTCTAAAAATTGAAGGCAGGAAAACTGCGAACAAAACAAACAAAAAGAAAACCTATAAACAACCAACCAGAAATGCATATCATTGTCTGCATAGTAGTCAATCAAATGAGGATTAAAAAAAATTGTCCCTATTATTAGAAATTATAATGTGTATCCTTGTTGTATTTCATTATACCTTATGTTAATATATTTACATATTTCTGAACAATGATCAGATTTTGAACAAATTTATTTAAGTCCTCATGCCTTTTGAAATATTGTCACATATTTATTTCCACAAGGCATTATTAGTATTATTGTACAACTATTGCCATTTATTTAATTATATGAGGCAGTATTATTATTGCTTTAAAAGTTAATATATACAGTGTTTATCTTAATGTTTATACTTTTTATTGATTTTTTCTTCCTCCCAACATTTCTATCATTCCTTCAGTAATTACATTTTTTAATGAATTGCTACTTTTAATATATCTCTTATATTGCATGTGCTCAAGAAAATTTTTCTCAGGTCTTTTCATCTGTTAGAATATATTTCATAACAAGATAATAAATGAAAAAAATGTGATTAATCTGAAAGAAGTCAATAGCTGAAAGAAAGGAATAAATTATATTTATTATATTTATATATTATATAATATTATATATTTATATATTATATTTGTAATATATAATATTTATATAGGATATATATTTATATAGTCTATTTATAATATGTAATCATATTTATATATTATATAATAATTTATATTTATAATACATAAATATACACACATATGTATGTATATATACATATATAACATCTAAAAATCAAATACGATTGTATTAATATATATTTTATTAAGATATATACATTCTATTCATAAGAAACAAATTTTAAAATGAGACAAAATAGATGTTAAAAAATCACACACTTTAGAAAAACCACCAAATGCAGAAACATTTGTTAAATAATAGCATTCACTTCATGTTATAAACAGTCAAAAAATTACGAATAAATGGGAATACTCTAAATCTATTAGTTATTTCAAAATTGTATAAAGCAACATACATTAGTAAAAATTCAAGCCTCTGAACTTGGAGAAGATATTTGCAATACATTATTATGACAGAGGGCTTAAAAGAGCTGAAGAATTGATCAGAAATTTCATAAAGAAGACTGCCAAAATGGTACATAAGTATTTTTATATACCTCAATTTTACTTGTTATCAGGAAAAATGCAAATCAAAAGTACAATGAAGTACCACTACACTCCCATTGGAATTCATATAATTGGAAAACCTGACAACATGAAGGAAGAATGTGAAGCAACTCACACTGTTAACACTGCACCACCTAAGTATGTCCACCTAAGTACAATGAGCGATTCCCACAGCAAAAGGTGGACAGGGAATACTGAGTGTTAGGTGTGAGGCATAACTAATTACCAGCAATAGTGTTAACAGTGCAGTAGGCAGTGCAGTAGGTTTATTTACACCAGCATCACCACAGGCATGTAAGTAATACATTCCATATGACTTTACGATGGCCGTGACATCACTAGGTGATAGGAATTTTCCTGCTCCATTTTAATCTTATGGGGCCATCATCAGCTGTAGACTTTCTGTGGGAATGGAGGAGAAACAGCAAGTTTGACTTTCCCCATGTGACTTCCAATCTGTACTAGGCTCACAGATGATAAAACGTTAAATCAACTTCAGATATTGATGGATATCTTGGACTGAACATTCTAATTAATGATTGCATTTCTCTTTGTGAATAACTTTTGCAACAGAAAATGGAAACACTCATTTCCTAAAAGTGCACATAAAATTCATGAGACTTCCCTAAATTTTCAACCAAGGTTATAGTCTTAAACCCACTTAATAGTGAGCAATACAAATGGCTTATTCAATGTAAATACATGTAGTGTATATCTCCGTGTGCTTGTATACATACAATTCATAATTAAAGGAAAAATACATGATTCAATATATTTATCAGTGAAAACTGGAATTTGAAATAGAGGAAAACAGTCTCATTTCCTTAATATAATATTTGATTTTTTTAAAATTCTAGTTATTCTATCAATGATTCTTTTCACAAATTTCAGGAAAAAGTTATTCCAAATAAAACAGAACATATAAACTCAACAAAACTTAATATATAAAAAGAAAATAATCATTTATTGATCACCCAATACACTACAATCTTTTAGCTATCGTGCATCTCACATGTATAATCACATTTAAACCTGGATATCTCCTGTCAGAATGTATAGACAAATCTCATTTTATTTCACTTTGCTTTACTGTGCTTCACAGATGCTGCATTTTTCACAAATTAAAGGCAAAACCCTCCACCAACGTAAAGATTACGACTCACTTTATTGGGGTGGTCTGGGACTGAACCCACAGTATCTTTGAGGTAAGCCTGCAAATATACAACCTCACTGAAGATAACAGAGGCAACAACAACAACAACTGAAAACCAGAAAATTAATTCATCACTAACAAATTAAACAAGTATTAAATTAAAAAATAAGATATTAATATATTTGGGTTGAATTCAAAGCCTATACACTTTTAACTAAAACCTGCTAAATTTCTAGAAAATAAAATAACATGAAGTTTGAAAATAAGTACAAATTTTAAGTCTGTACTTCTTATAGTAAAAGTTTATTTAAGAGCTATTTCCTGGAAAATTGAAGATATCTTACTTTGTAGAAGTGAAATATAATTTATATAGATTAAACAATGTGAGGCCATTCCAATCATACACTTACACTTAAATTAAAAAAAAAAAAAGAAAAGAAATAAAAGGCAGCATAACTATAACACCTTGACAAGCAGTTACTATCCAATCTATTAATTTTTCTCTTCTTCAACTACTTATTTTTTCAATATAATGTCATAATCTTACAAATTTCCTGGATCCATATTTTTTTAAATAATTTAGATCATTTAATTGTGCTCATATCTCTACCTTGTTTCTCCATATTTTTATCATTAAGAACACAACTTAGCAGATTTAATCATTAGGCATAGTGAATTGTCCTTTTAGAATGGATATTTAGGAACAGAAAGGAAGAGTGACAATCTTTACTGCTTTCATTCACTCAATACTATTATATCTGAAAAGAAACGAGGAACTTCTGAAACATTAATTTTGCTGAAAAGTCCCTGTGTAAATCTTCACCCCTTTGTAACAATCAAGGATATTTAAGACCATACCTTAAAATTTTCTTCACTACATAGTTTTGTTATAATGTATCCTCAGGCAAATGTGCAGACAAAAGTTGATAACTGATTCTAGGACATCTTACTTTAAAACTGTAATAGCTTGTAAAATATTGTTTGAAAACAAGGTGACTGAATCACTTTAAACATTTGGTTTTTAGAATAAATACATTTTATTGGGTGGTTGTATGCATTTGAAACAATTGATCATTAGGTATATTTCGGGTCAAACTTGTATCCAAACACAATTTATTATGAACTCAAAAGTGTATTCACTAAAAAATCATAAATGAAAGATTTTTCCTGGTGTATCTTTATAGGGTAACGATTTCAAATATCTATCATAAGTTTGAAGTTTGAATAACAAAACAGTAGAGTAATAAATACAAACTGATAAAAATTTAGTTGTCCATAGGCATGAAAATTTTGCATGTCTTATTCCATGAATATTTTCAAATTGAGACAAATTATAATTCAGCTTAATTAGTTGCTTGGTGAGGGAGTAAGTGAATTTCTGCACACTGTGTAAATTAACACTCATACAGCCACTGGGTATTGTCTCAGTAGTAATGTCCTATCTCAACGAAAGAGGAAATTAATGCTTTTAATTTTTTTTTAGTATACTGAGGAAAAAATATTAATGGAAAACTTAAAATTAAGATAATAGATTATTTAAATTCTCGCCTTTGACTAAGTAGAACCCAATTTAATTATTTTTATTTTTTAATGTTGTAAGAACACAACATGCAATCGATTCTCTTAACAAATTTTAAATAAAAAGTAAAATATTGTGAACTGTAGGCACACTTGTACAGCAGATCTCTAGATTTTACTCATCTTGTATAGCTAAAACTTTATATCTTTTGAACCTTGTTTTACCTTCCCCACAACTCCTGGCAACCTCTATTTTAGTCTCTGTTTCTATGAATTTGACTATTTTAGATACTTTATATAAATGGATATTGTCAATAGATCTTTAACAATGGTGGGGAAAGGACAAGTCTCTTCAACAAATAGTGTTGGGAAAACTGGATATCCACATGCAAAAGAATGAAAGTGGACCTTCATTTTACACTATACACAAAATTAATGAAAGATTTAAACATAAGATCTGAAACTATAAACCTCCTAAAATAAAATATAGGGGCAAAGCTTTATAACATTGAACTTGGAAATTATTTCTTGGATATGGCATCAAAAGCACAAGTAACAAAAGGAAAAAAAAAATTGCAAGTGGGGCTACATCAAACTAAAAAGCTTCTGCACAGTGAAGAAAAAAGTTGAATGACTTTTCATTCAACAGAAAGAAAAGTCAATCTACAGAATGGGAGAAAACTTTGCAAACCGTATATCTGATAATGGATTAATATCTAAAACATAAGCAATTCCTACAACTCTAGCAATTAATAATAATGATAATAACAATAATAATAATAAATAATAATAATAATACTTATTTGAAAAATTAACAAAGGACCTGAATAAACATTTCTCAAAAGAAGACATGCAAATGACCACCATGTAAAGATGGTACACGAAACAGTAACACTAATAAGGGAAATGAAAATCAAAACCACATTGAGATATCACCTCATAATTGTTAGGATGGCTATTATAAAAAAATAATATGTGTTGTCTAGGATGTATAGAAACTAGAACCTTTGGACAAAGTGGGTGGGAATCTAAAATCGTGCAGCCACTATAGAAAACAGTATTGTGGTGCCTTGAAAGAATAAAAATAGAATTAACCCATGCTATAACAATCCCATTTCTGGGTATATATCCAAAAGAAATGAAGGCAGACTCTCAAAGAGATAATCTGTGCTCTTATGTTCATTGTAGTGTAATTCAAATTAGCAAAGATATGGAAACAAGCTAAATGTCCATCAACTGATGAATGAATAAAGAAAGCAGGTATTTATATATATTCAATAGAACATTATTTAGCCTTAAAAATGAAGGACATCCTCCCATATATAAAATATACATGAATCTGGAGGATATTATGCTAAGTGGAATAAATCAGTCATAGAGGAACCAAAATATTTAAAATAATTATTTCTGTCACTAGAGATAAGGATGATATCTGATGTTAAACATGTGAAGTAATATTATTGAGTAGTTTATTAAATATTGGCAAAAAACTTTGAGTCATGTTTCACCTGCATTTATTGTCTCTAGGGCGCCTATAGTCACAAAGATAGCATGTCCAAGTATGCATTAGGAGCACACAGAGAAAAAACATTCACAGTTAATTTCCGAGAAAAAACATTCACAGTTAATTTCCAAGTCAAAACTGTGTTGAGAGATACTACCAAGGGGAAAAAAATAAATAAATAAAAGACAGGTGAACCTGTCAAATGTTTATAGAAATGTTTATGACAGATTTCCTGGTAAATAACCTAAATTCTTGTTGTAGGAGGCTAGTCCCTATGTATAGAATGTCTTCAACAGAATGAATCTGGTTGTCTGGAATTATTTAATGTAAAAAAAAATACCTGGAATCTAAGGACTTACAGGGCATGGATTGCTGCAAAGTTTCATGAAAGTTATACAAATATCTGAGTTTAAAACTAATGAATTAATCTTTTTTGGTGTTTTTAATGAGAACGTTTAAGTTAATTTTTAATTATACTTGGGTGTAGAAATGCATATTCTAAATTTGATTGGTGCTGAGGTAAGTCAGGAAACAGCTTAATTTTATCCCAGGTTCATACTAATATACAATAGAATATATAGCCTTCACCTCTTCAGGAATCAGATTCTAAAAGACACAAAATAAATAGTTATACTGTCTAATTGGGCTTTATATAATGCCTATATGTACAAAATATATACGTATATATTTCTTTTCCTCCTCTAAGCAATATATATATATATGTATATATATACACACATATATACATATATACATATATACATATATATACATATACATATATATGTATATATATACATATATATGTATATATATATACATATATATATATAGCTTTTCCTCCTCTAAGAATAAATTATGTAACAGTGCTCAAGGCAATTAAATATGAAAAGGATTAGGCAAGAGAAAGGCAGATCAAAGTAAAAGGCATTCAAGAAACACCATCTTTATAAATCAAAATTAATACTCAATTTTTCAAACCTTCTCTACTTCTCTTAAAAAAGAATAAAACATAATTTGCCTAGAGAAGTCCAAGGTTTTGGTCACGTATCTGTAATAGACAGGTTCTTGGGTAAAATGAATGCAAAGACCATGTCTAATTCTTGTTTCTACATCATCAACACAACCATTCAACCACCTCTAATCTCTTCTAATGTGTTTAATATAGTAATTGAAAAAAAATGTTCTATTGAATTTAACTGAATGAATTTGAAAGCATTCACCTTGACATCTTTTTGCAGGAAAATGGAAAGTAGCCTTATCTGAAACTCTTGGTCAATTACATAAGATGCTTCACATGAGTCTCAGTGTTTAACTAAGAATTAAGAGCAGGCAGGGAAAGGCACATTGCTCTGTAAATCTGCTTGCTTAGGAAAATGCCATGATCATGTGTTTTAGGGAATAAACAGAGGAAGAGTTTTGTTAACCTTGCTCGTCACACCATTATGGGATTCTGCATAAGGATTGTGGAAAAGATACAGGTTGATCCTTCCACTTGCGTTATGCCTGGCATAGGGTTAGCAGAGTTGTCTTTGTTACTGCTATTGATGTTTATTATTAATTATGTACTACTTTTTTTGTTGGCAAAAATACCATAGCTAAGATACTGCTATCCTAAAATAATCATCTCTTTAGTTTAGATAATTATGTAATTTATATATTTGTCCTTACTATGCAAAAAGTGACTTTCTTATTAAATAGACTGGCATGTTCTTTTCTAGACTTAATCAGCTTTAATGTTTCTCTAAGGAGTATATCAATTTCGGACAATTTTAGAAACATAGCCATATATAAATTAGTCCAGACATGTCATCAAATGGGGTGGAGAAAAAAAAAAAAAATGCTGTCCTCAAAAGGACATTTAAACCAGTTGTATGCAACAGTAAGTGGTGCAAAGGAACTTTATCTATGGACCACTAATATGTGTGACAGGTACTTTTACATATAATGTCTCATTTAATCTTTATGGCAATACTATGTACATTGTTCTCCATTTTTATATATGAGATTAGTTAGCTTAAGTATATTAGGCAGCATGTCCAAATGTCTTAGTGAATTCAGGCTGCTATAACAAAGTACCATAGACTGAGTGACTTATAAACAACAGAAAAGTATTTCTCATAGTTAACGAAGACTGAAAGTTTGAGGTCAAGGTGTCAACATGGTCAAGTTCAGGTGAGGGCCCTGTTCCAAGCTGCAGAATGCCAACTTCTTGCTGTATCCTCATATGCTGGAAGAAGTGAGAGAACTCTCCACGGTCTTATTAGGGCACTAGTACCATCCACCAGGGCTCAGCCCTCATGACTTGATCACCTACCAAAGGCTCCACCTCCTAACACCATCACATTGGGGGTTAGAATTGTAGCGTATATTTTTTTGGGGGGGGCATAAATATTCAGTTTACAGCACCAAAGTTTCAGTTAGTACATAGAAACATTACAAGTTTAATTCAGTCGGTGTCTGATTTTAATCTCATGGCTTCTACATTTTTAGCACAATCTCTTCCTTTAGAAAATAAGCCCTGGAGAGAATGATAAGGGCTTACAGATGGTTAGTAATGGGAACATAAAGGAAAGCACAAATTTACAGTTCACCTTGCAAAGTAGAATTATATTAGTGACCAAAGTTAAATAATGGCTAAGAAGGAGGAGGAGATGTCATCCTTACGATTTTAAGCTGCAGTATTTGGGAGAGTGACGATCCTATTTTTAAGTAACTCCTTGAAGACTTTCTATTTTAACATGTTGAATTAGGGAAATTCATCTAACGTGTTCTGTACGGTGGTATGGCATATTTGTTACAATTAATTAACCAATATTGATAGATTATCATGAACTAAAATCCATACATCATTTCAGATCTTTAGTTTTTAGCTATTTTTATTTATATCTAGGAAGACACGTTTTATTTAGTTGTCATGTCTCCCTAGGCATCTCTTAGCAGTGGCAGTTTCTTAGACTTTGCTTGTTTTTGATGACTTTGACTTTGACAGTTTTAAGGAATAATGTCCAGATACTTGTACACTATTCCTGTATTGGGATTTGCCTGACATTTTTTTTCTAATGATTGGACTAATGTTATGTGTTCTTGGAAACAAAAATACAAATATAAAGTGTATAATGTCATACAAAGAGAACACATTATCAACATGACTTATAACAGTTTATGTTAACCTTTATTATCTGGCTGAGGCAGTATTTGAAAAAAGTTTCTCTCTTTTTTTTTCTTTCCTTTCCTTTTGGAATGAAGTCACTATGCACAGCCCACTCTTAAAGTGTGAGAAGTTATCCTTAACTTCCTTGAGGGTGAAGTAGCTGCAGAAATTATTTTGAATTCTAGTGCATGGGCATTTTGTCTCTTTGTCGTACCTGTTAATTTATTCAATCATTTATTTATATTAGTATGGACTCATGAATATATATTTTATACTTTGGATTTTAATTGAATACTGTATCTATCTATCTATCTACCTATCTATCTATCTATTTATCTATCTATTATCTATATCAAATTGTTCTAGTTTTGGATATTGGAGGTTAGTTCCTGTATCCCTCTGAAATACCCTTATCACTGTGCGTGTGTCTGTGTGCACATACACATGTACATGTAACCCTCCCTTACTCTTAGCAACTCCAAAATGTTCCAGGCTAATCTTGTTTATTTTCTACGCCAGATGTAGAAACAACCATTTCTCCAAGAAGTCTTGGTTCCTTTTATTGGAGAAAGGGATTAATAACTAATATCTGAGTGCTAGGTACACTTAGCTATTGGGGGATGATCATTATTTCTGTGTCCTCTCACTGACAAATCAAGGAACTGTGCGTGCACCTACTAACCCAGGTGTGTGTGTGTGTGTGTGTGTGTGTGTGTGTGTGTATAAATATTTATATATGTGATAATCTGTATCTGTGTTGAGATAAACACGAGATCGTAATGATGTTTCCAACTCTAGTCAATGATCGTATAGATCATTCTAGCCTCCACCGTTGGCTTATCTGTAACCTCTAACTCCAAAAGTTAGATGCCTGGCTTCCAGCATTTATCACCCATTTATTTAATTCTTCCATTTCAGTATACATGTATGAAAGTAAGAGAATTGTTAACCCATGCCCCCATGGAAACCAACTTTATCAACCAATACTTTTATACAGTTTCACCTGGCTTAAGTCTTACAGACAGATGTTACTCATTTCCAGTGTTAATTAGATCAGCACTTTTTCCCCCACATTCCCTTCAGTGACATTATTTGTAATACTCCCATACAGTGAAATCTTTTCACTTTTACATTCCATCCTGGAATCTCTTAAATTGTAGTTTTACTTGAACATATTAAGGTCCTCTTTTTTGTGTTATAAAGTTCTATAGGTTTTCACAAAGGCATGGGGTCATGTATCCATCATTATAGTAACAGAACAGTTCAGCCACACTAAAAAATAAATATTACCTCTGCTTCACCAATTCATTTGCCCTACTTCCAGAATGCCTGGGAACCACCAATGTATTTTTCTGCCTTATATGGATGTCATAGTAATTGAAATCATACAGGATGTATAGTATGGAGTGATTTTAGATTGGCTTTCTCATCTTAGTAATGTGAATTTAAGATTCATCTATGTATTTTAAAAGCTTGTTTGGTCATTATTTATATTTCTGGAAAATATTCCAATATATAGATGTACCAAAGAGGGTTTATACATTCTCCTATATAAGGATATTTGGTTGTTTCCAGTTTGGGGCAATTGTGAATAAAATTGCTAAAAAACATTTGCGTGCAAGTTTATTCCTGGCTACAAGATTTCAAATCTAGGAGTATAACTACTGGATCATATGTTAAGACTATTTGTCAAACTGTCTTCCAAAGTTGCTATGCCATTTGACATGCACACCACTAAAAGAATAAGGAGAGTTCCTCTTCTCTGTATAATTGCCAGCACTGTTTATTGGAAGATTTTTTGTTTTGTTTTTTGTCATAGGTGTGTATTTCATATTTGTTGTGTTTTGACATTCCCTAATGACAATAGATATTGAACATTTTTCCATATACTTATCTGCCATTTTTATACCTTCCTGGATAAGTTGTTCAGATCTTTTACCTATTTTTAAATTAGGCTTGTTTACTTACTTATTGCTTAGTTTTAAGGGTCATTTTTATATTTTAGACATAAGTCCATTATCAAATATCCAATATTTTGTCCCAATCTGTGGATTATCTTTTCATTTTTTAACAACGTGCAGAGCAAAATATTCAATTTTAATAAAGTACAAATTATGAATTTTTCTTTTAAATTAATGTGTATTTATGGCTCAGAATGTTGTCTATCTTAATGAATAATCCATGTGAACTTGAGAAGTTATACTTAAGAATATCATTTTTGAGCATTATTATGTAACACTTGATTTTTTTTCGGTTGTTCATTGCTGGTGTATTGGAAAACAGTTAATCTGTATAATAATCTTGTTTCCTCTTTCCTTGTTATATCTTCTATTAATTAGTTCTAGATGTTTTATTTTTGTTGTTGATTCTTTGGGATTTTTTAATAGACAATTATGTCTTCTGTAAATGGACAACTTTATTTCTTCCCATCAAATTTATATACTTTATTTTTCTTGTTTTGTGTACTAGCTAGGAAATAGAGTACAATGTTGGATAGAAATGATGGGAGAGACAGCAACTTAACTTTGTTCTCACTCTTAGGTGGAAAGCTTCCCGTTTCTTACAGTTAATTATGCTGCAACCTTTTTGTTGTTAAATTTTTTACCAAGTAGAAGATGCTCCCCTCTATTCCTAGTTAGGTGGAGAATATGTGCCATGATCAAGTGTTGGATTTTTACAAGGCATGTTTCTGCATCAATTAATATGAACATATAATTTCTCATTTTATCTTGTAGATATGGTAGATTACACGATTGATTTTCAAATATTGAATCAAACTCAAACCTGGAAAAAATTCCACTTGGTATGGTGTATAATGATTCTTTTTATACAATGTTGTATTTTTTTAACTGATATTTTATCTAGGATACATGCAGCCATATTTATAAGAGATATTGGTCTGTAATTTTCCTCTGATGATGCCTTTATCTCTTTATCTGCTTTTATTATTAGGGTAATGCTTATCTCATGCAATGAGTTAGGAACTGTTTTCTATTTTCTGAAAGAGATTTTGGAGAATTGATATTATTTTTTCCTTAAAGGTTGGGTGACATTAATCATTGAAAACATCTGAGCCTGGTGCTTTTGTTATTGGAATGTTATTAACTATTTAATCAGTTTCTACAACAGATACAGGCTTATTCAGATTATCTACTTCTACATGTATGAGTTTTGTTTTTTTTCTTTCAAAAGAGTGTTACATTTCTTCTAACATATGAAATTTATGGGCATAAGTTGTTCATAACATTCTTTTAATGTCTCTGAGATCAGATCAGTAGTGATGTGTCTTTCATTTCAGATATTGGTAATCTGTGTTTCTGGGTTTTTTATTTGTTTGCTTTTTGTTTTTTGTTGTTTTTTGTTTGTTTGTTTGTTTTTTGGTTATTGGCTAAAGTTTTATCTATTTTATTGAAGTTTTGAAAGAACTAGCTTTTGGTTTAGCTGATATTCTCTGTTGTTTCTGCAGTAATTTTTATTTACTTTCTTCTGTTTGGTTAAGCCTTAAATTACTCTCCTTTTACTAGTCTTCTAAGATCAAAGCCTAGATTATTGATTTTAAATCTTTATTCTTTTTTAAATATATGCATTTAATGTTAATATTTTCTCTCTACACAATGTTTTTGCTGTATCTCATAAATTTTGGTAAGATAACTTTCATTTAGTTTAAAATTTTTTAAAAGTTTCTCAAGATTTTCTTAAACCCATTGTTATTTTAAAATGTGCTATTTAATGTGCAAAATCTCTTTGGTGTATTTTTCTTGGTGCTTATTTTTCTTCATGTTTCCTGAGTTTTCTAGATCTGTAGTTTAGTGATTAATTAATTTAGGAAAATTTATACCCTTTATTACTTCAAATATATATTTTATTCTGTTCCTTCTACATCTGATATTCCCATCATTTCAATGTTACACCTTTTGAAATTACTTCATGGTTCTTGAATATTTTTTCCTGCTTTTTGTTTTCATTTTTTTCTCTTTATATTTTAGTTTGAGGTGTTTCTGCTAATTTATTTTAAATATTATTGATGCTTCCCTTATCTATGCCCAATCTACTGACAAGACCATAATATTCATCCTCTATTTTTGTTATAGTGTTTTTGTTTATTTCTATTATTTCATTTTTATTCTTTCTTAGAGGCTCCATTTCCCGGTTCACATTATCCATCTGTTCCTGCATATTTTTCTCTTTTTTTCTTATTACTTTTATTAACTATTGTAGTTATATTAAATACCTTACCTAATTTCCAATGTCTGTGCTCAATGTATGATTCTGGTTATTTTGCTCACTTTGTCCCTTTAGATTCTGTTTTCATTGCCTTTTGATCTGTCTTATACTTTTTTCTTGACAGCTGTAGAACAGTATCTGGCAATGGGAACTGATAAATAGATTTCAGTGTGAGGATTTAGGTTAATCTGGCTAGAAATAGGAAGTGCTTGATGTTTGCAGTAGCTGAAGGTAGATAGCCTTTAATTCCTCAATTCTTTTGTTTTGTCTCCTCTCTTAGCTTGAGGCTTCCCTGAGTATGTTTCAGAAAGAGTCTGTAAGTTGCAGCTCTTCCTGTGCAATCCACTGTTATTAACCTGTTGGGTTAGTGGTAAAGTGAGCAAAAGGAACAATTTTCTATAATCTTATTAATACGTTGGTCATCCAGTGGGTCTGAGATTTTCACAGGTGTTTCTCCATTTGGTATAGCTTTTTATTTTTTCCTCTCAGTTGATATAGGAAGTCTAAACTGGGCTATAGCTAAAGAAAAGTTCTACATCCAAAAGATCAGGTTCAGTAGAGTAATATTCACTGGAGACCCAGTCTTTGTTATGGAGAACAATTAGGGTACATTTTAAGGGATTATTCTCACCTCCTTCTGCCAGATCATGAAGGAATCTTTCTTGGACCTTCATTCTGAGTTCCTGATGAGGTTCCTAGAAGTTAAACCCACAAAAGTATAGGACCCTCTCCCCAAGACTACTTACTTTCATGCTAGTCTACTCAAGCCCCAGAAATTTATCAAAATATCATTTAAATGTTCCTGCAAATTTAAGACTCAAGTAGCTTCTACTTCAGGTAAGATCTCAGTTATGATTCTGAATTTGCCTTTCTCTCCAGATACTGAGGTGGTCGTTTGCTCTGCAACTTCAGGTTCCTGATGGATCTAAGAAAAGTCATTCAATTCCAGTTTGTTTAGTTTTTATCTTGTATATGGATGGAAGTGACACCTTCAAGGTTCTTTACATGTCAGAGCTGAAACTGGAAATGGCACACTTAATTTTTATATTATTAAGCTTGTTTAAATCATTATCCAGCCCATTTTATTAATTTTGATAGGACAAAACAACGTAACAGCGGTATTTTTATTTTTTATTTTTAATCATATTCTTATATTAAATAGATGATATTGAAATTCAAATGTTGATGAACTTCAATCATGGATATTGAAAAGATTGTATATATATATTTTTTTAATTTAAATTAAAGTCTGTTGATAAACAAGCACACTAAAATATAGGACCAAAACAGGTGTACTAATCTGCCAAAAATGAAACAAAATAAACATTTACTCTCTTTTATTAGATTGTATGGCAGAAAAATATTAATCTTTGTAGCTACAACATGACTTGGTATTCATAGGCATATTTCATAAAATAAAATACATCTAATATTTTAAAATTGCATCTAGTATTTTTAACGTTTTTTCAAAATTCATAAGATTGTCAAATAATGTGGATTCAAATGTCAATGCTTTAATTTCAATGCTAACTTAGGTGAATTTAAAGTGTCATAGGTTTTCAGTAAATTCAATGTGTTGGCTGCCAAGAATATAATGGAGAATAATCTGTGATCTTTTCACTCAAGGAACTTGTTTAAGTCTACATAAACTTGATATCTCTTTTATTTCTGTTTTTCATGAAACAGGACTATGATTTGGTGTTCTAAATTCATTATTTATCTTGAAAAGCAGGAAACAGTACTTGAAAATTTTGAACTATTTCACCTCAGTGTTTTTACATTACAAAGGAGATAACAATTCCCCCTTAGAGTGTTGGTGTCATTATTAGAAATTAAATATGTGAAGCATTTTTAATAGCATGGCTTAATAATGATAGAATTAAGAAATAACAAATATGGTTTCATTAAGTCTATAATCCATTTTGAGTTGATTTTTGTGTACGACATTAAGGTAAAGGCCTAATTTCATAATTTTGCATGTATCTATCCAGTTTTCTCAGCACCATTTATTTAAGACTATCCTTTTTCCATGGTGTAGTCATAAAACCTTTGACAAAGATCAGTTGACCTTATATGTTTGGGTTTATTTCTAGGCACTCTGTACTGTTCCATTGGTATATGCATCTGCTTTTATTCTGGTACCATACTGTTTGGATTACTATAGGTTTATAATATAATTTGAAATCAGAAAGTGTGTTGCCTCCAGTTTCTCTCTTCTTTCTCAAGATTGCTTTTAACTTTTCTGTGTCTTTTGTGATTCCATACAAATTTTATGATTATTTTTTCTATTTCTATAAAAAACGTCATTGGAAGCTTGATGGGGATTGCACTGAATCTGTAAATTGGTTTCAGTAAAGTGGACATTTCAACAGTATTAATTCTTCCAATCCACGAATACAGGCTATCTATTTATTTTCATCTACTTCAGTTTCTTTTATCAATATTTTATATTTTGAGAAAAGACCTGGACTTGATCTTTAGGATTATCATTTGTGTTGAAGAACAATATCCCCAAAATGCGTCCATGTCCTAATTTTTAGAACCTGTGAATACATTACCATACATTCTAAAAGGTGCTTTGTAAATATGATTAAACTTAAGCACCTTGAAACAGTGAGATTATTGTAAATTATGCAGGGAAACCCAGTCTAAATCACCTGAGTCATCAAAATATGATAAACTTTCTTGGGTTTGGGGACGAAAGAAGGATCAGAGTGATGTAATATTGTGTTTGCAGAAAACCACCGCCAAGGAAAGAGGATTGCCTCATTAAGCCAAGGAAAGTGGGTGGCCACTAGAAGCTGCAAACAAAGAACCTAATATACCTCCAGAAAGGAATGCAGTCAGGAAGACACTTTAATTTTAGACCACTGAGACCTATGTTGGATTTCTGACCTATAGAATTATAAGATAATAAATGTGTGCTGTGTAGAGCCATTAAGTAGGCATAATTTGTTACGGTAGTGATGAAAAATTAATACATCATGTACTTGGTTGTATCATAAACAGATTAGTTAACTTTGTAATATGTTAAATATTTTTTTTTTATGTCATAGGGTTACTAAGTTAATTAAAATAGTATTATTAGGACTTAGCACATAATGAATTATTAGTGTTTGGGTTTAGCACTTGATACAAAATTAATAAATTAGTATCACTTATTAATGGAGTAAAATTTCAGTTGAACAATGAGAAATTGGATAGATGTTAAGTTGTCTGTGACAGTCTCTTTTCAAGGAAAAAATAAAAACTCTTATCAATTCAGTACCTCTCTATCAGCTATAATCCACTTAAAGAGCATCAGATTAATTGATTCAATTTTAATAACCCACCACATTGTTCCCTGTGGTATTTATACTTTAAAAAGGAGAAGAACATTAAATTAATATTTATTGTACACCAACTATGTGAATATGTCAATACATTGAACAGATTATGATACCTTGGAATGAATAATTCATTATATTCGTAAAAACATTCTTGTCTATTTCCTTTTTAACATTGAAATTAATATAAATAATTTAAAATATGGAGTGATGTTGGAAAATAATAAAGCTTCAAAATATTTTAGTTCACTTTATCAAATAAGAAGTTAATGTTATTCAAATTTCATATATATATATATGTGTGTGTATATATATCCATATACACACACACACACACACACACACACACATGGTGCCAAAAACTGTATACAACACACACACAGAGGGTGCCGAAAGTGTATACATTTTTTTTAATTAAAGTTTTTTGGGGTGAAAATTGTTAGTAAAGTTACAGTGGTTTCAGGTGTACAATTCTGTTGTACATCATCTATATATCGCATTGTGTATTCACCACCTCGAGTCAGTTCTCCTTCCATTACCATATATTTGGTCCTTTTACCCTTATCTACCACTTTTCCCCCACCCTACCCCCCATCCTTTGGTAACCACTAGGATATTGTCTGTGTCTATGAGTTTTTATGTCTTCATTTGTTTGTCTTTTTCCTTTGTTGTTTTCGGTTTTATGTACCACATATCAGTGAAATCAAATGGTGCTCTACATTTTCTGTTTGACTTATTTTGCTTAACATTATAATCTCAAGATCCATCCATGTTGTCGCAAATGGCACTATTTCATCTTTTTTTATGGGAAAATAGTGTTCTATTGTGAATATATACCATATCTTCTTTATCCAATCATCTATTGAAGGACACTTTGGTTGTTTCCATGTCTTGGCCACCGTAAATAAAGCTGCAATGAACATCGGAGCACATATATCTTTATGGATAAATGTTTTCAGATTGTTTGATTAGATACCCAAGAGAAGGATTGCTGGGTCATATGGTAATCCTATTCTTAACTTTTTGAGGAATCTCCACACCGACTTCCATGACAGCTGCACCGATCTGCATTCCCACCAACAGTGTATGAGGGTTCCTTTTTCTCCACAGCCTCTCCAACACTTGTTATTATTTGTCATGTTGATCATAGCCATTCTAACTGGGGTGAGGTGACATCTCATTGTGATTTTTATTTGCAGTTCTCTGTTGATTAGTGATGTTGAGCATTTTTTCATATGTCTATTGGCCAGTTGTACGTCCTCGTTGGAGAAATGTCTCTTCAGGTCCTCTGCCCATTTTTTAATTGGATTTTGTTGTTGTTTTGTTTTGTTTTTAAAGACACATTTATTCTGCATCATGATCAGACTATTACATTTAGCAATCAATAGCATGGGTGCAAAAAAAAATAATCTACATTAAAACCCTTTGTTGGAATGCTTTACACTTTCCACAGAACAGAAACTAAAATAACCTGTTATACAATTAGTCACAAATACAGTCCTCGAGTTTTTTGCCCATACACCTGAGTATGGTGTAAAACATGTCTTCTTTGTAGCAGCTAAGCCCTGCCACCATTGTGCTTGGTTGAGTTCACAAATCTGTTGTAACCTATAGCTTCCCTGTCACTTCTCTGGCTCTCCTCTCCTGCTGTTTTGGTTCCTGGCAGTTATTAAAACCTTCTGCCACTGCCATAGCTACTGCTGCTGCTGGAACCGCCATAGCCACCTTGGTTTCGTGATTTGGCAAAGTATTGACCTCCACCACCATAGGGGCCAGAGCTTCTGCCTCCAAAGTTCCCTCCTTTCATGGGTCCAAAATTTGAAGATTGATTGTTGTAATTGCCAAAATTGTTGTAGCTTCCACCACCTCCAAAATTGCTTCCATCACTACCAAATCCATTATTGCCCTCCCCACTGCCACCATATCCTCCTCCACGATGACTGCCTCCAAAGCCACCTCGACCACTGAAGTTTCCTCCATGACCAAAGTGGTCATTCCCACCAAAGCCACCTCCTCAACCAGCACCAAAGTTTCCAGAACCACTTCAACCTCTTTAATTGGATGAAGCACTAGCCATCTCTTGCTTAGATAGGGCTTTCCTTACTTCAAAGTTGTGGCCACTCACACTATGGTATTTCTGAATGACAATCTTGTCTACAGAGTCATGGTTATCAAAGATTACAAAAGCAAAGCCTCTCTTCTTGCCACTGCCTCGGTCAGTCATGATTGCAATCATTTCAATTTTCCCATACTGTTCAAAATAATCTCTCAGGTGATGTTCTTCAGTGTCTTTAATACCACGGACAACAATCTTTTTCACAGTTAAGTAGGCACAAAGTCTTTGAGAATCTTCTCTTAAGACAGCCCTCTTTGGTTCCACAACACTTCCATCCACCTTGTGTGGCCTTGCATTTATGGCTGCATCCAACTCCTCCACAGTGGCATAGGTGACAAACCCAAAGCCTCTGGAGCGCTTGGTGTTTAGGTCTCTCATCACCACACAGTCTGTGAGCATTCCCTATTGCTCAAAATGGTTCCTCAGACTCTCATCGGTTGTTTCAAAGCTCAAACCTCCGATGAGGAGGTTCCGCAGCTGTTCAGGCTCTTTGGGAGACTGACTGAGACATGATGACCGTGGGAAGGGTGACTTTAATGATGCTTACTCGGCGGTGTCCACCGACAGAAAGGAGTGATCCAACGAACGCATCTAATTGGATTGTTTTTTGTTGTTGTTGTTGAGTTGTATGATTTCTTATATATTTTGGATATTAGCCCCTTATTGGAGGAAAAAAATATATTCACATTTTAAGAAAGGGAAAAACTATATTAAAATTGCACTGATGGTAACTGATTTGAGCACCTCTTGTAATTATAGAAGTTAAACGTGATATATTCATGTTTTTATTGTTATATATTGAGTATGACAATTTTAATACAGTTTTTTTCCTTTCTTAAAATGAGTATATTTTTTGGCACCCTCTGTATATACATGTTTTGTAATCATTATTAACCCAATACCATACTATTTTATTTTAATATCCCTATATTACTTTCATGTTTTTGTTTTGTTCTTATATTTTTAATACAATTTATGGACTTATTTTATGTTGTAGTCCCTAAATTTGTCATTTAAATATGAGTACTTAATCAATTCAAAAAGTAATATAAATATGGAAATAGTTGAAGAATTGAGTTTTTATACAAGGCATAATGAATTCTCCAAAAACATGGATGACCATAAAGCTTTTATTTGTCTTTAAAGAGGAAAGATCTGAACACCGAGCGTGCTTAATTGCTTAGGATTTTAAACAATAGTTTGGATAGGACCATAGTTTAAGCAAATGCAAATTTTAGTTAGATTGCATTAATTGAGCTACCTGCATTTTAATTATTTCTATAACAGTAATTAAACATTCTCTGCCAATGCATTGTTCTTAGAAGAGGTTTCTTTCCAAATAAGTCCTCTGAGATATTCATTCACATGTACTTCACAGTACAAAGTATTCAAATGAGTACTGGCATCATGAATACATATTTTTTAATTTACATGTTTTATTCAGTTAATTATTTTAAAGAGCTTTTTTAAAGTATCATTGAAAGCAGATGTGCAAATTGTCTCTCTTGATATGTTAGTATAAAAACGCAAGGTACTGAAAAGCGTCTCATAGGTAAACAATAAATGTATAACACTGTACGTTAAATTCCAAAACCTGTTTGTGGCAATTCTGCCAAATCAGTTCAGTATAAAATGTTAAGAGTTTATATTTATACTGCATAGGAGGGAGTCTATATATTTATTTAATGATATTTGAAAGAATGTGTGCATTCATATATTTTTACTTTTACATTTTAATATTTTATCTGTCTGATTGCAGCTATAATATTGTATTTGTAGGAATATCAAAAACATAAAAGATATAACCATCTTTTTATTATCAACATATTGAAGTGTGTGTGTGTGTGTGTGTGTGTGTGTGTGTGTGTGTGTGTAGCAGAGGGGGAGGGAGAAAGTTGGGACATGACTTTGTGTTTAAGAGTTTGGTACTATGATATAGAGTACCAAATATGCTATGTAAGTTTACACTGTTTAGAAACCAATTTTCCATATACTAATGTCTTGATTTACTTTTATAAATTGAAACAACACGGCCATAGATTTTTTTTTGTAGTAATACATCAAAATATTTATTATTCATTCATCTAGTAATCAGGTATTTCAATGAGTTTAGTCTTAAGAAATGATGCAATATGAATTCAAAAATTATGTGAACTCAAATGACATAATACAAAATCACATTGTGAAAATATGTTGTTCCATTCTATGTCTATATTTATATTTATTTATATTTATCTTACTAGTTCATATGTATGATGTTATTTTCAGATTTGATTCTATTACCAATGGTTGTACAAAGAAAAACAATAAAATAGAACAGTAATTGAAAAAAATCAGAAAACATACCAGAAAAAAAATACATATAAGAATATTATCCTAAATATCAAAATGTTGATTATTTGAAATTTAAAATTACTGTCAGAAAATATTTAATGAAGAAGTGCAGAATATTCTGTGTCTGTTGTTTAAAGGGATTACAATAGATTTATTAGGACATTTAAAAAAATGACGATATATTCACATCTATGTTAAATATATAAAACTGTTGAACTAAATTAATCATAGCATAGAAAAATTTAAACCAAAACATGCCAAGGAGAATGTGAAAAATGTTAGAAACTATTAACTGGATTCAATTGAAAAATAATGTCAAAGAATCATGACCAGCACAAAGCAACAGATAAAAGTCTTCTCAAAATGTCCTTTCATTAATCCACAAACAAATAATTTTAAGCAAATTTAATTTTGGAGGAACAGAATAAACTGGAAACATCCATATTTATTTTCTCCTTTATTTATATACTTGATTTTCAAAAGCAAAATAATAAAATTACGTGTAAGTGCTATGTGTATCTTTATGTGTAATGTTAATAAGGAATACCAAATTTACCTTAGAATTATATTCATTTATTCACCAGAAAGAAAAATAATAATTTTTTGGCACTTATAATTGATTGAATCCTCAAATTATAATGGTGTGACTTCCAACTCAAATATAACAGGCATGGCCTGAGTGTTTAAAAATCCTCATAAAGGAAGTCAAAACTATACCATACATGGAAGACAACTGGAACAACATATCAAAATAAAGCCAAATAATGTGAAGCTGCAACACTGCGTAAAGCCTGCCAGTTTAAAATTGTCTTAATATTTCAACATAGTCTTTCAAGATCTGTTCCTGTATCTGAAAATAGAAGTCACCTACAGGTGTTTGGAATAAACATTTTGCTAATGTGCAGATTAAAAGTCATCAGAAATACTAAGGCAATATAAAATAACTTAAAACAAAAATAAAGGCTGGAATAATATCTATGAAATCCAAAAAGTGGCATCCAATAAATCCAATAAAACTATAATGGTAAGTCATAAAATCATTGCTGGTGATCTTACAAAATAACCATTTTAATTATTAATAAAATGTAATTAAAGTAAATAATATACTATCAATTAAAAAAAAAAAAAAAAGATTGGTGCCAAATTAAGATTTAATCACTGAACTGCCAAATAAATTTTATGCAATTGCACCAATTGTGAAAGAGTGGGATGCAGAATTGGAAATAATAAGACTTCAGAAATGGTGCATAGTGCACAATTTATCATATGTATCTAAGAGAATTTTAGAAGGAGAAGCTGTACAGAGTGTTGGAAAAACAAAACAAATATATACTGGCTTGGAACTTCTAAGTTTAAACCTTAAATAGAAAATAAGAAGAATGACCAGAATTTTCAAGATGTTACCAAGTAAACTAAAACGGAAAGGAAATACACACACACACACACACACACACACACAATTTAAATGAATAAAACACAAGAACACTAAAAATCAAGGGGAATATCCTAATTTTAAAGCCAATAGCAAAATAATTACTATAAGAAACCACACCCATAAAGCTTAATCCTCTTGCCTTACTTATTTTTTTCTCACTTGTTATCACTTGCCATTCTATTATATTTTGCTATTTTCTGCCCAGTACAAGGTAGGCTATGAAAGCACAGGGGCCTTCTGTGGTTCAACACTGTGTCTTATTAATGAGAAAATTGTGAGTCTAGACATTTTTGGGAATAAAAAATCACATTTAAATTTTTAAATTAAAAATAAATGAGTTTATAATATTGGTCAACAGGTTAGGTTGATATAAGTTCAATATACATAGCATTCTTGTTCACCACAGCAATTAGTTAACATGACAGAAATCTAGCAGAAAAACTACAGAAGACAATGAGTATCAGTCATCATGTCCAATAATATGTGAATATGTACTTTGGTACTAATAATTTACAAATGTAGAATACTAACATAAAATAAACACACAGAGCAATGAAGTATAAGATAAAGTATATAAAAAATTACAAAATTAAATGAGTGTAAAATGTGGCATCATAAAGCAATGGAGAAAAAATAGTATTGGGAATGTTTCATTTTCTTATATAATTTAATGAAATAAATTCAGCTGCAGCACTGTTGATATTTTGGACAAGACAAATAATATTTGTAAAATAATGACAATCATTCAAGCATAAGATAATAAAGTGTCATTTACACATATGACACAGGAAAAACAGTACTACACAAAGGTATGCATATACGTGTGTATGCATACAAGGTCTGAAATTAAGTTCGTGAACTCATCCTAGAAAAAGTGCTACATACCTCATTGCTGAATATCACTGTGGTCACCTTTGAAGTACTCTCCTTGGGAAGCTATGCACTGGAGCCAGCACCTAATCCACCCTTCAAAGCAATTTTGGAACTCTTTTCCTGGAATAGCCATCAGAACTCTCGTCCTATTAGCCTTGATGTCCTGAATGTCATCAAAATGCCTTCCTTTCAATATTTCCTTTATCTTCGGGTAAAGAAAGAAGTCATTGGGGCCAGATCAGTTGAGTAGGGAGAGTGTTCCAATACAGTTATTTGTTTACTGGTTAAAAACTCCCTCACAGACAGTGCCCTGTGAGCTGGTGCATTGTTGTGATTCAAGAGCCATGAATTGTTGGTGAAAAGTTCAGGTGGTCTAACTTTTTCATGCAGGCTTTTCAGCACTTCCTGTGGGCTCAACCCAGGCAAGATGGCGCCCACTGCAGGCTGCATGGAAGCAGGATCCCTCACCGAGAAAATGCTGACTGTCCTCCAGTCATCTACGTGAAGCCACACATCTCAGTGTGACCCCCACCCCCAGCCGTATGTTCCAGAGGTCCCCCAAGTCACCGTCCCTCTGCTGGAGCCCAAGGTAAGTGACTGCAAGTGAGTCTGTGTGTGGGTTGTTTAATAGAATGTCTGGGTTTCCTGCAGTCTCGGTCCCACCCAAACTGTTGGAATCCCCATTCTTTTTCGCAGCCAGATCTTGTGGGGGCTCCTCTTCCCAACACTAGTACTCCGGTATGGGGAGCCTGGTGTGGGGCTGATGTCCCTTACTCCTTCAGGGGGGCGGACCTCCATGGCTGAAATATCTGTCCTGATTCTCAATCGCCACATAAAGTTTTAGGGTCTGTTCCATGTCTCTGCCCCTTCTACCAGTCTGGACATCGCTCCTTCTTTATGTTTTTAGTTAAAGGACTTCTGTTTGGATATACTTCAGATGGTTCTCCAGGTTGACTGTTCTATAATTTAATTGTAATTTTAATGTGCTCAGGGAAGGACACAGGAACAGTGTTTATCTACTCTATATTCTCGGATCGCTCCAAAAAGTTTTTTTGTTTGTTTGTTTGTTTGTTGTTGTTTTTTATCTTGCCACTTGTGCTGATTTTTTTCAGATCCTTGTAATACAAGTTTTGCTATATTTAGAGTTACTGTGGGATCAATTATACATTTTAATTTTTATGGGTTTTCCTCATTTCCATTACCATTAATATATTAAATTAATTGGAAAATCATATGGATGTTATAAATCAAATGAGGAAAACATCAAGCAAGAATATGAAGACTTAAGGGTCTTCTACATTGTTCCATCCTTAAACATAATGAGGAGGTAGGTTTGATTAGAGCAGCTTTGATTCCAGCCCCCTGCAATTAGGCAGAGATATCAAAAAAGCAACTTATTCCCTGTGGAGATTGAATCTATAGCCAAACACTATTTTAATGGAAAGAGAAAAATAATAATGTCATAAGGTGAATAATTTCTGCTTGCTGTCAAAAGATGAATTGCTTGCTGTATTAACCCCCATTACTGTAGGCTTTTATAAAAAAGATCAATTTGCGTTTATTCCTCCATGCTTTTCTGGACTTTGTTGATCATAAATCCTGTCTCGATGGACCAGTAGATGTAATAATTTTATAGTAACATATCAAGAATGATAACATCAAAGTCTAACATTCATCAGTATGTCATTTATAGTCACATTTTTGTTGCGCTTAATACTAAGCACTTAGAATAATGAACTCCTTTCAACTGGATAATAAATTGAATCAAAATTTAGAGTTTTACAAATACTCTGGTTTCCTATTCTATTTTCACTTTTAAAAAGTGAAAATGTGATATGCAATTGTTTACCTTTGCTTGGTAACTATATTGTATTATTACCTTATACTTTGGAGAAAGTTCTAAACTCCAACTACATGTTTACATTCCTTCAAAACTGAATTGAATATCACAGAAGGAAGATATTTATTCCTCAGTGATTAAAGAATTTCTGATATTTTTATGGTATAGGCTACCACCGGTACTCTCTGATGGTCATGCTAGCCTTGTTCTCTTAACTAGTTACATCCTTTGAAAGGTAAAAGCCATGTTAGTTAGAATTCTAAATTGGAATGTGAACAGAAGATGCATTGAGATGAAGGGACTATTTCACTCCTTACATGTTTGTTTCTCTTTATTCTGTTTCCCTATTTTTGCCTTTCAAATCTTTACAGTGCTCTAATTATGAATAACCATGTTACCATGAGTGACTAAATGCAAAAAGAAATTGTTCACTGGTATTAATGTTGGGAACACAGACATTTGCTTTTGTTTTGACTGTTACTGCTTTCATGGAATTTGAATGAAAACAAATTCAGCTTTGATTTATGGCATAGGTCCACATATTTAACACCTCATAATTACAACACTGAGTCATATTATAGCTCTAGCTTATTATTTTTTCCCAATTGGAATGACAAAGCAGTCTCTCAAGGCTCTTTTGTTATCTGCGATACATAATACATATTTCACTTTACTTGCTGATGACATAAAGTGCTCCCTAGGGTATTTGTTCTTTTGAAAAAGAGTTCAATATCTACTATGAGATTACACAAAATATTAGTTTATTAAAATAATATAGAAGAATGCAGGGCTTCCATTTGATTCTATAGGAGAAACAATTTCTATTCTGCAAGCTGACAGGAAAATCTTTGTTTACCCAGATAGCATCCTTAAAGGTAATGCACTTTTGCCTCCTTTTAAATTTTATTTATTTACCAATCCCTATTATGTTAAAATAAATGTCATATATATAGGATGGATAAGGTATATAATGATATGAAAATGTGGAATTCCATTTAGTTTTTAATTTTTTTACAACTGCTTTGTCCCTTCAAGTAACAAACAGATTTGCCATATTATTATTGTAAAGCATAATATTCCATTTTTACACATTAAATAGAATCCAGGTAACATTCAAGACACTTTCTTAAACATGGATAACATGGTTCATCCCATAACCCAGTACTGTTGAAAAAATGGTAAGGTGGAACGTTAAAGACACAGACAGCTTTTCTCTTGCATCTCTGGGGAATATTAGACAGGAGAGAGTTTCTTCCTCCCTCCTCTGAATGCTGAACTTCTGCTTTGTATCAGTTCAGGATTCTGAGAGTGAGTGGGTTTCCAGTCTCTCCACAGGGGCTGAAAGCTTGTACTTACTATTCCTCCCTCAAAGGTAGATGATATGGACTAAACTGCATACCCCTAAAATTCATATGTTGAAGTTCCAAGCCCCAACGAAGTAGTATTTGGAGGTGGGTTTTGGGGAGATAATTAGGTTCTTAGATGAGGTTGTGATGACGGGGGTCTTCATAATGGAATTAATGCCCTTAGAAGAAGAGCCACCAGAGAACTCAAGTTCTCACTCTTTTCCACACTCATACACTAGAAAGGCCATGTGAACACCCAGCAAGAAGACAGCTGTCCGCAAGCCAGGAAGAAATCTCATCAAAACTCATCCACGCTGGTGCCCTGATATTAACTTCCAGACTCCAGAACGGTGAGAAAATAAATTTCTGTTCTTTAAGCCACCCAATATGTGGCATTTTGTTATGGCAGCTTCAGCTGAATAATACACTCCATAAACAAACCTCATACCTGTTTATTCTACACCTCAAATCTCTCTTTATTCTACACATCTGACCCCACCTCCAGCCCCTGAAAACCACTAATCTACTTTCTGTCTATTTGGACTTGCTTATTTTGTATATTTCATACACATGGGAACATAAAATGTATGTGTTTTTGTGTTTGGCTTCTTTAACTTAGCGTAATGTTTGCAAGGTTCATCCAGGTTGTAGCATGTATCATAACATCAGTACTTTATGTGGCTGAAGAATATGCTATTTTATCACTTTATGGAGATATGGACGGTTTCTAACTTTTGCCTATTATGAATAACACTACTATGACTATTTACAAGTTTTTGCATGAACACATGTTTTCAATTGTACTGGGATATACTTAGCTTGGAATTGCTGGGTAACTCTCTGTTTAACATTTTGAGGAACTGTCAAACTCTCTTCCACAGTAGCTATATAATTTTCCATTCTCACCAACAATGTATGAGTATTCCAAATTCTGCACATCCTTGCCAATAGTTGCTATTGCTTGTCTTTTTTATATAGCTATCCTAGTGAGTATGAAGTAGTATCTCATTGTGGTTTTGATCTGTATTTCCCTAATAACTAATGACATTAAACATCTGTTAATGTGCTCAGTGGCCGTTGGCATATCTTTGGAGAAATGTCTGTTCAAATATTTTGCTATCTTTTATTTGGGACATTTGTCTTTTTATGGTAGAGTTCTAAAAGTTCTTTGTATACTGTGAATACAAGACTTATCAGATATACAGTTTATAAAGAGTTTACCTTATTCTCTCTTTTGGTATTGTTTTTATATAAATATTACATCTAATATATTACCACCGCTCTCAGTACAGTGTTTTAATTTTTGCTTTATCAAATTATATGTGTTTTAATAAGCTATAAGAAGAAAAGAAAATATAGTCACTTATATTCACTCATAGATCTACCTTTTATCCTTAATCTCTTTCTGTTTATCCCAATCACTATTTAGTATTATTTTCCTCCAAAATGACTAACTTCTTTTAGCTTTTCTTATGGCAAAAGTTTGTTGATGACAGTGTTTCTGTTTTTTGTTTTATCTCAGTATATCTTTACCTTGCCTTATCATGCCTTCACTTTTCTTAGGTAGATTTTCCTGGAGAATGAATTCTTATGTGAGTTTTTGTTTGTTTGTTTGTCTATTTGTTTTTCTTTCACTATAGCACATGGAATGTGTTACTCTAATGTTTTCTGCCTTCCACCATATTGTATCAATTTTCCCCATTATACACCATGTTTTTCTCTTGTTACTTTCAACATTTTTCTTTAGTTTTCACATTCTACACTTTATTCTGATGTGCCTATAAGTATGTATCTTTGTGTTTATATTGCTTGGGGTGTGTTGACTTCTTGAGTCTGTTAAGTAATGCTTTCTACTAATTATCTAAGTTTTCAGCATTATTTGCTCAAATATTTCTTTTTTTGCACATTTCTCTCTTCTTTCATTCTGGGAAACCAACTACCCAATGTTGCATGGCATCGTATGGTCCCACTGCATGATGATATTCCGTGTGTATTCCTTATTTTTTCCTTTTGGTTCTTCAGACTGAGTAATTTCTATAACTCTTTCTTTTTATTCACTGATTGTTTTCACATCTGCATTCCTATGCTGATATCATCTACAAAAATTTTAATTTCAGTAATCATAATTTTCAGCTGTAGAAATTCCACTTTTTAAATAATTTCTATTTCTCTGTGGAGATTATTGATCTATTTATTCACAAATGAAATGTTGTCTTTCAATTTTTTGAATATACTGTTTTATTTCTTTTAACTTACTTATAATAGCTATTTTAAAATATTTGTCTTCTAAAGCCAACATATGGCTCCACTTATAACCCCTTTCTGCCATTTTTCTTATTATGGATTGGCCATACTTGTCATTCACATATCTAATGGTCTTTGATTGAAAACTAGACAATGTAGTAATATTTTGTGGAAATTGGATTCTCTTATGCTTTTCTGAAGATTGTAAGGATTTTGTGTAATAGGAAGTTGTGTAGATCCCATATACAGTATGTGCCTTCTTAAAATCTCTGATCTCTTTTTAACTTTCCACTGCTATTTTTTAACCTGGCCCTCTCTGAGTTACCCCCTCTCCAGATGAATTATTAGTCAACCAAGAATTATAGCAGAGGATACTTACCCTGTCGATATGTTACTAGTCTCTGACAATTCTCCAATCTCCAGTTGTTCCCACTAGCTTTGTACTTTGTACTCTAACACTTCAAGTCTTCTCTCACCAGAGCTATGCACGGTCAAGGTAAGTGCTCATGTAAAAAATAAATAAGTAAATAAATAAGTAAATAAAAATGTATGTGTATAGTATAAATGTATTATATTATAAATGGGGTCTAGCAAGAAGATGGTGGCTGAGCTAACAAAAGCGGATTGCAGAGAGGCGGATGCTGCCAATGAGAATATAGTGGTATGACTCCCCCATCTATGGCTCCGTGGGTGTTCCTTTTTGGCCTCACCATAGCCTGCGTTCTTATATATATAAATTATTATAAATTTATATATATATATATATAAATCATGATTCTGATCAAGATATCCATAAGCACAGTTTGAGAAAGAAACACTAGTCTGGGGGCCATGATCACACTCTGCAGTTCCAACGGTATGCTCAATGTAAAATGTGGGCCTTAGGACATAGGATCAAGACAAAGAATTTACATGTAAAGCAGGACACACAGCATAAAAAATTATAAATTTCATCTTGGACCACAGGAAATACTAATATCTGGCAGAACATTTAAATTGACTAAGGAATAGAAATCATCTCTCTAACAAAGATATAGCATGTTTCAGAGAATGCCTGAATGAATAGCCAACCTCATTAGGGATATAAACATGCCTTAAATTAATTCACACTCATTCTGTGCTAGCAATATTGTCATCATTACTCGATTTTGTCATTCACATAAAACAACAGTATCATTTATTTAATTTCTATGTTATGTCTCCATCAATTCACTTCCCTTATTTAGTTTTCATTGACCCAATATTGTTATCATAGTTGTGATAGAAGACTCCATATAATTCCTGTCTATTTTTTATGTTTAGTTCAAATAACAATCATATTCACACACCGATCTGTTAACCCATTTCACAGGGATATATTTCCCCTCTCAACTTGCACAGTATTTACAATTTATAGTATTTATTTTATATACGTAATATATAAAATTATTCTTCTCTTATCTTTTAAAATGTGTTACTTACATAAAATATTTTTATACTAAAGTAGATTATATTATTTTCACAGCAAAAATATATGTCTTTATTATCTTCAACTTATCTTGAAAAGTTCCCTAGTCAGAAACACTTAGAAATTCTTTTATATTCAGTTTGAAAAGTAGGACACACAGAAAGCTTATTTATCAGATACCACCGAAGGACCACAAAAACCCTCTCAGAATCATTTCTTAATCTAACTAAAGCTGTGGCAACCATTTATTTGCAGTTTTCAACCAGCTATTGGATGACATTAACTTTCCTGATATATGAGATAAGATAGTCAGTAAGAAGAGTCCTCATTGCCCTGATATTGCACAAAACTTAATGAGGATTCACTGTCTTTGATGATACCTGGTATTTGTGATATCAGTCTAATTAGACCTAGTGAGAAAAAAGTAACAAGTTTTCTAAATGTTCTAGTAATATACATACATGTCAGATGATGAAGGATAAACCCTACAAAGATTCAGAGGCCAGTCATGCTGGTGAAGTTTGAAGGGATTTTATGGTCTGGGGCATTTTGAGACATAGTCAGTGAAAGGAGAAGTTCCGTTTTGAATTCCATACCCCTAACAAAGAGCTAGAGTACTTAGTATTGTTTGGGGGGTGGGGAAGGTGGGGATGGTATATTAAGTAAGCTTTTACCATACTTAGAAATACTGCTTCTACTAATTTATTGATTACTCAGGAAACTGTCAAGATTTGATTGCAACTCAGAGTAAAATTTACTCTACAGTCTAGGTTATCATTTAAGAAGTCTTGCCATTTAGGGCAAATAACACAGATCTAGGGATCCTAGCCGCATTCATGTGGGTAAAGATGATGCAAGGTATTTCTTTAGCAAGAAAGCCCTTAAAACAAAGCCACGTGCTGTGTTCTTGGCTGAGGATTATTTGCTGTTTAAAAATAACTGCTGACATGCCACTGGATATTACTAGAAATTGAACTGATTTTAATAGGGAAACTAGGTGAGTATGTGAATGATGGTTTGGTTCATCTGGGTTCAGGCCCCAGCAAGTTCTGAAGATGCACATGAATCTATTGCATTGATGACTCTCCTTCACCTCACTTCCATTTTCTCCGGAAATGTTCTTTCTAATGAACTATGGAAAGAAAGCCTCAAATCCTATCCACACATGGTTCAGCACAACTTGTTCAGCTAGCTGTATTTTGACCAAGAAGGCCTTACCTTTCCCTTCAGCTTGACTCAACTTTAGTGCAGCCGCCTTCCTTACTCCAGCCCCTTGACCTCCCTTTTCTTAGAGCTTTTACTTCAGGAAACCTGTGAGTGTAAATTCCACCTCTGCCCCTTTAAGATATAAATCTTCTCCCAATCTCCTGTTAATTTTACAACCCAGAAATATCTTTCTCAAGGCCATGGGAGTCACCCTTTTAAAAATGTAATCATCTAAGAAGATAGTGCCAATTCTCTGTGGGAGGGTATGATCCTAACTTCCCTAAGGACAGTGAGTGAACACAGTTGGCCTAATCCCATTGACCAGCCTCACCTCTAAATGCCCTTTAATAATTTTCTATTAGCTCACCCAGGGTTTACTATGTTTGTTCCAGCTTAGTTGAGTTAAATCTGTCTTGCCATTTCTTCCTTGCCTATTTAACAACATCTGGTGTGATTTTTCTTTAACAGTATAGAATGGCTGTGTTTGTAGAGCTTGACACAAGGGTGGCAATAGAGAACACTGGTAATGGGACGACATGGAAATTGATTTAGTAGAACACTGCCACTCCCCTCATCCATTTCTGCACCAGCCAAAGAAGCTTTCTCTGGACTCTCCCTGCCCCAAGTCTTTCTCAGGAGTACTCAATGAAGTCCTCAGGACAACCATCAAGAGTGTCAAATTCCTGTGTGTGCTGCAACCCAGGTTCTATACTCTAGGGCTTCAGCACTTCAGTAAACATTTTAGCAACTTCTTCATAACTGCCTGAGAGAAGCCTTGTCTTCCTTCTACTGTCAGAGATTTCAATTGCTTTTTTGAGGCATCATCTTCCCTTTGCTTTCAGGCTTTTGATTGTCATATGAACTCAGCTCTCAATTAGGTTCAGAAAAGTTATTATTTTGCAAATTACCTGATTGTTACTACTAGTCATGGTGGGAGTGATGGTCCTTGGGCTTCTATATGTTAGATAGAAAATGGAAGTGTTTGTCTTTAGCATTTATAGTAATGAAGATCTACTATAAACATAATCTATCTGCTTTTCCTCATCTCTTAATGTCTTTATTCCACTTTTCTTTTAGAAGCACATATTGACTATATATTTAAAACCCTGGTTGACCTTTCTTACTTTTCTTTTAGCACATTAACAATATTTCTCCACCATTCTTTGAGCTGTATATTTCTGATGAGAAGCCTGAGGTCATTCTTTTTCACTGTTTCTTTGTATGCACTGTGTCTTTTTTGTACTGGTCCTTTAAAGATTTTTCTTTATCACTGTCTTTTATCAATTCAGTTTTAATTTGACTTTGTGTGATTATATCTTCTTTGGGTATATTTCACTTAGACTTTAATGAGCTTATTCTTGGAAATTTTTCATTAAACTTGGAAACTTTTTAGCTACTGCCATGTTTCCCTGAAAATAAGACCTAGCCAGACCATCAGCTCTAATGCGTCTTTTGGAGCAAAAATTAATATAAGATCCAGTCTTATTTTAATATAAGAATCGGTCTTATATAATATAACATAAAATATAATATAATATATACCGGGTCTATATAATATAATAGACTATAATATAATACCAGGTCTTATATTAATTTTTGCTCCAAAAGATGCATTAGAGCTGATGGTCCGGCTAGGTCTTATTTTCGGGGAAACATGGTATTCCTTCATATATCTATATCTATATCTCTCTCTCTCTCTCTCTATATATATATATATATATATATATATATATATATATATATATATTTATAAAATCTAACTTCTAGAACTACAATAGCATTCATGTTAGTTGGCTTGATCCCTAGGATCACTGAGGGTTTTTTCAAATTATTAGATTTTTTTTCAATATTTCTCTGCGATTCAGTTTAACTATGTTCTATTGCTGTATTCAAGGTTAGTGATATTTCCTCTTGCAACCCCTCATCTGATCTTAATCTCATTCAGTAAATTCAGTCCCTTAATTTTCCAATTTTAGTAATTCCACCCGTTTCCTTTTCTTATTTCCTTATATTCATGTTTTCTGTTTTATCATTGAGCATATTTAGAACATCTCCTTTAAGGTCACTGTATACTGATATCATTTTTTGTCATTTTAAAATCAGGTTTAAATGAATCAGAAAATTCTGCTCAAATTTGAGTCCTATGTGCTGCTTCTTTGCGAACATAGTAATACATAATCAAAGGCCAAACATCGTGAGTGTTAAATTGTTGAGGTTTGGATTTGTTTTTCTTCCTTTAAAATACCTGTCATGTTACTTGCAAATTAGATTGACCTTTCGGAAGTTTGTAAGTTCTGGTAGAGTTCTAGTGTAGTCTTTACTTGCGTTAATTTAGCCTTTGCTACTAAAGCATGATTTCCTTCTTGTTCTAAACTGATAGCATTAACTGTTCAACAAACCCTTGGTTCTATCTGTATGATCTCAGACTTCTCTCACTCTATGTGTGTTCTGTGAATCATTCGTTACTTGCAGCTATTTTTGTTTGCTTGTTTTGTTTTCTTGTTGTTTGTTTGTTTCTGGGTTAGTGGCATTTACTTTCTGTATGATCAGAATATTATGATGTCAAAAAATCCAGAAAAATATGCTGCAGCTTTATAGCTGTTATTCGATGTATCTCCCACATGTCAGGGATTATACCTACAATTTCCAGCAACTTCCAACATTTCAAACTCAAATCTCTTGTTCCCTTAGCTCTGAGACAAACATTCTCTACTTGGGCTTCTTCTGTCTTGTTTTGTCCCATGCGACGAAGGTTGTGGGGAGCGAGGAGGGCGGCACAGTGTTAAGAAAGACAGTAGCCAAGAATAGAGTGCAAGCAGGACTAAGGGACTCCAGCCTCAAGGACTGTGCCCCAGATAGGGCCAATGCATCAGTTTTATTAGTTAGATGAGGAAGTAAAGGAGATAAAGCTTGTTGATCTCAAGATCTGTGAATCCAATACTTTATAATAGGAAACTGATTCAAGCCAATCACCCTTGTCTGCAGGCAGTGGAACCTGTAAGTCTCAGGATGTATGTACTTCCCCAAGGGACAAAACCGTTATGCATATGAATAGATGGAGAGCACATCATTGAGTCACTTCCCTTGCAGGTTGTGGGAAGGAATGCAGCCACAGAGGCAGAGGCTCTCCTTAGCCGGGGGAAGGTGGGGGTCTATGCCCACCTCTATCAGCCCTGTGGGTTCTCCTGTTGGTCCCCACACAGCTCCGCCTGGCTTGGGTTACCCCCCACCCCCCGTGGAGAGTCTTAGCCATCATTGGCTGACAAGCCATATTTTGGGGCCAAACAGGGAGACATGAGGTGTAAGCACAAAGGTGAAGCAAAGTCCCTGAAAGGATCCGTCTCACAGACTCTCCTGTCTTTAGGGGCAGGTACGAGGAGACACACGGTAGGCTGCTGCGTGGCAACACTTTCTGAACCCTGGAATATAAATATCCCCCAGGCAGAAAGTTGGGGTGATGTTAACATTCCCCTTATTTCTTTCCCTGGCTTAAGGATCACAGCCATGTGCTGCCTGTTCAACAACTGAAAGCAGTAGCTGCTTAACATACTTGTCCAGTTTTCTAGTTTTTATGGTATATGGTAAATCTGATCTCAATGACTACATCATGGCCTAGAGTAGACATCCTCACAAGTTTTTGATTTAACAGCTATCTGAACCTTTTAAAGCATGAATAATTTTAATTGAATCACTTTTCTTTATTGAATCCAGCTATCATGTTTGTCTGTTCTAAGCTACTTCACCATTCCCAAAGTGAAGTCAGAAAACTTATTTTTAGCAAAGGCCTCTAATTGGTTGGTTTCCTTTTCGACATTCACCTTGCATAAAGCTAGAAAGATAAAAAATAAAGTCAATAATCTGTGATAGGAAAAAATTTCAGGCATCTTAGATCACATAATGTACTAGATAAAATATAATACTATAAAATTAATTAATTCTTAATAAGGCTATAATAGTGTAGTGAGTTGAATAGACAAAATTCGTGTCTACCCAGAATCCCAGATTTGACCTTATTTGGAAATAGGTTCTTTGAGGATGTAATTAACATCAGATGACATCATACTGGATTAAAGTAGGACCTAAATCTAAAGACTGATGTCCTTAAAAGAAGAAGAGGAGACACACAGAGACACAGAAAAGAAAGTCATGTGAGGGTGAAGGCAGAGATTGGATTTATGCTGCCACAAACCAAGTTTCTACAAGGATTGCAAAAAGACACCAGAAGCGAGGAAGGAGCAGGAAAGGATTCTAATCTAGAGCCTTCAGGAAAAGTATAACCCTGTTGACACCTTGATATCAGGCTTCAAGAAGCATGAGAGAATACATTTATTTTGTTGTAAACCACCAAGTTTGTGGAAACTTATTACAGCAACCCCAGGAAACTAATGCTAATAGGAAACATACATTCAGAATACAGGAATTATTATTACATTAAGTTTATAGTTAAGGAAATTGAGGGAAAGAATGTTTTAAGTAATTTTCCTAAGATCAATTGGTAACAGTTTTACAAAGACAAACATAAATTGAAATACCCTGTGATTGTGTCTCTTTGAACAATGCCCAGGAATTAAAACTACAATTATCATTTATTATCAGAACAAATACTTATATACTTCAAACTATAAACTTATTTTTAACAAGATCTGTTGCTATTTCTTTGTGTTATATTATGACAAATTTTACTTAACCTTTATTTGTAAGTCAGGGGTAGAGTTATAATTAGTCTATATTAGTATTCATAAATCAGAAAGGGGAGAGAGAGATATTTGATTGGTGATAAATAATAAGCTTGTGAAAATTACCTGGTATCCGTTACTCTTTAATACTTTTGTCTTCCTTGAATGTTTGTCTTGCAAAATGTATTCACTTTTGGTTAGGTACTGCTGTTGTTATTCAGTCAAATAAGGGGGATGCTTACTTAGATGAAAATAATAGTTTTCTAACATTTAACTTAATGAAGACCTAAAGGTTTTTAACTAATTAGTGGATATTGTCAATCAAAAAAATTGATGATATTTTTCACAATATTTGCCACAATGATTGCTCATATTTGAAATTTCAAAGCCAAACATCTATCAAATTTACTATAGGGGTGTTATGTGGTTTTGTTGGCATAATTCATTCTTCATTTCTCCTCTAAAATTATGAATGATAGCCTCTCATGTTTCTCACAGTTTTATTTAGAGAAGTTTCAATATTTCAAAAATTCTCAATCTTATGGAGATCAGTTACTGACCATTTAACTTACCATTTATTCTTCTTTAGAGAAGACAAAATTGACTGAATCTGAGCAGGGAAGCAAGTATTGAAGGAAAATGTGAAATGTATCTTTTATCTGAATGTTATACATTTTTTAGCTATTTTTTGTGGTAACATTTATGAGCCAGGCTGGGTATTTTTTCTGTTTTTTAAGTAAGCACATATATAAAAAAAAGTGTTGATTAATTTGGATGCTCAAGTTAGAATCTTATTTATATCCCAGTTGGGTCAAGGAATTTTGGAGATGCACTAGCTAACCTCCTATTAAAGCAAGCTTTGCATAATTCCTACTGACTTTTTCAAAACACAACTTTCTTTTGTCATCTTTCTGCAGTCTGCCAAAACCCTAACTGAAATGTCAGCTTGAAGAGTATGTTCTCCTGAAAGTACATGATGGATTCGTGTAGGAAAAAATTAAGAGAACTATTAAAACTAAACATTTATTTAATAAAATACATTTTTATTATTTTATTATAACTGGCAGTTTTATGGCACTAATAACTTATTTCAGGATGTAATACATTTCTATTTTTCAGGATGAATAAGACAAATAAAGCGTTTTGAGCAAAATGCCTTTATAATTTTTCTAGTAGGAAAAAATAGCTGTCTGTATCTTGAGATTGCATGGAAATATCTTAAAATTAGTAATCCACATAATTTCAGTCTGATAAAAAATATGAGCCAGTGTATAGCAACACTTAATTTGTGTATGTGTTATATTAATTGTGATAGATAATTATCAAAGTACTCTTAGAAAGTTAATTTTCATATAATAGCATTAGCTCTTTATTGCTATCATAAATATTATTTTCTTGATGTGACATAATGAATAATTCCACTGTATATATTTCTATACATTTGATAGTTTTGTCATATTATACACTTAAGGTATAACATTCACACATGAAAATAGTCATTATTATAATGTATTACCTCACTGGAAAACAGTTTTTATCCTTTGTTATATTTTTCCTCCATCATTATATTTTCCCCTTGTTATAGCTATTTGGTAATAGACTCTAAACATGAAACTGGTAATATGTGTGGCTAGAAGTTTCTTTGTCAAGTTTTACTTTTGAGATGAGTGGTTAAAATTGTTGGAATCACTCTGCTCCACATGGTTATTCAGATATGTTAGATTCTTCTTCCATGTCTTTCCACCTTTTACTGAAGTTTTGTTCATATTTACTTTTTCAAAGGTGACTTCTGGCATGTTCAGGAGTAAGATCTCAGGAAAAGGAAAGACAGATTCCAGGGGAGAAATTTTCTTTAATTAAGTGAGGTGCAATTGGTATACAACTTTTGTTTTGTTTCCATTTGTGTGTATTTAGGCATCTGATCAGAAACAACAATTTAAAAATAAATGGAAAATATATTCTACACCTGGATGGCCAAAGGAGTAGGTAAATTCTCTAACTGGGGAAGAAAGGAAGACTCAATTTTAATCAACATTTTCCCAGTTAATTATAACATTTTCCACAATTTAATTTATGCATATTTAATTTGTTTCATACCACATGGTATAAATGATTTTAGCACACATTTTATTAAATATAGGTAATTTCAATTAATTTGTTGATGCAAATTTTATTTTGCCAAGAAGTCGGATAGTGCACCTTTAAAAACTCTCTGACTATGAAGAGATAATCAAAACATTATTAAATTAACTTGCATATCAATGAGCATAGAACTATAAAGTTGAAAGTCAAGTACATTTTATTTATCTATTTATTTTTTTGTATATTAAGTATAAATATCTTTGCTTTGTAATTCTGAGGAGGAAATATTTTCTGACACTCCCCTATAGTAGTGGACATTTTTTTCTTAATAGGATCTTGGACACAAGTTGATTTCCTTTTATGCCTATGTGAGTAAAACAGTTTTTGCTTCTGTCCCTCCCTCAGCAGGGACATTCAAGGAATACTTACATTCAAAAAATAACAGTTTCATCTTCTGAATAAAGAATTTTACCAGGTTCCAATTTCTATACCTTCCTCTTAAACATTTATATTCTCCAAGGCCCCTCTCAACACAATACAAACTCCTCCATATCATCATGGCAAACACAATTCTACCTAAGTATAGTGACAGCTAAGTATAGTGACTATTATGGTAGTGGAAATAAAATATATTATTGCTACCTTTTAAGTTATTATGGCATCAAATTTCAGAAAGGGGAAGAGAAAAAAGAAACACATTTTCTTTGGAAATGTTTGAATACTTCTTTTACAATTCTATTAAAACAAGAAAATAAAGCTAATATTGTTTAGATATTTCTAATTACTTTTGTTTTTTAAATGAGTTTAATCTATTACCTATCATCTATTATTTAGTAGCTAAAACCATTAAGTAATATTTATAATTTTCAGATTTTGAGAATGAGGAATGCTTGTATTTTTCCTTATCAGAAAGCTATAAAATGTTGCAGATTGGCAGAATTTTCTTTTGTTTTTCCTTCTTTTTTTCTGTTCAATGTGGAAAGCTAAGTCCCTAAATTGCCATAGGTCACATGTAACACCTCCATATTAGAAAGCACATGGTTCTCAGTGCTCTAAGAACAAACATGATAAGTCTATTTCTGAGTTTCTGCAATCTTATGTAATCTACTCTCATAAATATTGGGAAAACAATTGTAAAAATTATGTTTAATTACAAAATGAAATATATACTTGAAAGAAAAATCAAATTCTTAACAAAATTTAAAAATTCCCTTAACCTCAAAAAGAAACACATTGCACTGATTCTCTTTTTTTTTTTCTTCTAGCAGTTGTTTCTATAACATTAAATTATACGTTAATTTATCTATTTGGACTTAGAAACTCTAAAATTATTGACAATATCTCTACACATTTATCTAATAATGAATTGGTATGCAGATTGTATAAAATATTCTTACAATTTTATAGAAAGGTAACGAGCAATATAAATATTGGGTATAATATTTTGCAAACACTTTACAAAAGAAGATATACAAATGGCCAACAAACCAAAGGAAATACTCCCCAAATTATTAGTCATGGGGAATACAAATTTAAGCTACTATGAGATATCACTACACACTCTTTAGAAAAGTGAACTTTTAAATATCTGATGATCCCTTGTTCTAGTGAGGATATGAAGTAACTAGAATTTTCACACACAGCTGGTGGAATGAAAATGGTATTATAAAAACTTGAGAAACTGTTATCTTGCAGTATTAACATAGGCTTTCCATATAACTCTACAATTTCACATCTAGGCATTTCCACAGAATGAGAAACAAGAAGAAACATCCACATGAAGTCTTGTACATGCATTCTTAGTATCTGTATTCATAAAAGCAAAAGCTAGAAAGAAAAAAACAAAACAAAACTGTGCCTAGCAACATGAATGGATAAACAACTTATGATATATTAATACAATGGACTATTACTCAGCCATAAAAAGAACCAAAGTACTGAAACAAAACAATATGGATGGTTCTCAAAAATAACATTAAGGAAAGAAGGCAGACAAAAAACTACACTCTATTGAATTCCCTTTGTATGAAAATCTATAAAGACAAACTTGTTATTAAGACAGAATGGAAATTAGTGATTTCTTGTGGCCAAGGGAACAGAGGAATTGATTGGGATAGAGCATAAGGAAAGTTTTGTGGTAATTAAAACCTATATTGTGTGGTTTCACAGATGCATGAATTGGTCAAAACTCATTATTTATTGACACAACACTTAATCAGTTGCTTACACTGATACATATGTAACAGATATTTATAAAAATTATTCTTAGCTAGAGAGTGCCTTCAGAGAAAACTCTGCATACACGATAATAGCACCCGATATACTCCACTTGTTTAAGGATCACTTTTTTCCTCAAGTTCAACTTGTGGTTCTTCCCAGCACAGAGCATGTGAGTAAATGGCCACTGTAAGTAAATGGCCACTAGGCTCTAATTTTGAATTTAGGCCCAATCAACTATAGGGTGTCCCAGTCCATCTTAATAGGAAAATTCCTTCTCAGGGCTCACATTAGATAATTTTCTTCCTGGGATCCACAATACTCATTATCTTTTGGGAGGGTCCAATTCTAAGGAAGCTAGAATGATGCAAAGGAAAGCAAGGCAAAGAAGAATGTGAGTAAAGACAAAAGGATGCTTTAACAAGCTGATGACTATCCTAAAATGAGCTAGGAAGAGTCACATCTGATTATTCAATGACTGCAAATCTCGGCAACACATGTTCATAAAATGGAGAAAGGAAGAGTTTTTTTGTTTTTTTTTTGCCTTTTCCTTCTTGGATCCTGTACCCTCCTACTGGTCAGTTTGTCTCACAGGGCGTTAACTGCCCTATACTTCTGAGATGCTCTACATGGATACAGAACAATTCCTGGAGGAACCACAATGCGTGTCCTGTAGCATGCTGCTTCACCTAAATCTGGAAGGGGTAGGGAGATCCAGAGACTCCAGGCACAGAGTTGATCAATCTCAAGTGACAAAACCCCTCAGGGTACATACAGAGGGTGCCAAAAAATGTACACATATTTTAAAAAGGGAAAAAAAAATGGTTGTAAAATTGTAATAATATATATCGATAACAAAGATGAGTACAAATCATGTGTATACATTTTTGTGGCATCCCCGGTATATAAGAGGTGAGCCAGAGGTTTTACACGATAAACTTCCTTTAGGATTTTAAGATCCCTAAACCTTTGGACACTTTTGTTTTCAAAATACTGTGAAAATTCTAGCATTTCAATTTTATTTATTCTAAGCTTGCTGCGGTCCAGATTTTAGTCAACCAAACAATCAAACTGTTAGAGTTACTCCAAGCCCCTCAACCTCACATCTTACACATGGATTCTCTCATTAGTGTGCTCATATTAATACATGCAGTCTGATCAAACTTTATATTTCTTTTTCTGAGTTTTATGTCCTTAAAATTCATTCATATAGATAATCCCATTTTTGTCAAAATAAGTTCACAAAACCACACTACTTTTTGCATCTTACTTTGTACCTCATCTTGTGAGACCTCTTAGGGCTTGAGTCTTGTTTTCTGTCCCAAAACAATGAGCAGTGGTAGTGATGGCTTTTAAGGCAGATCATCAATCCTTCATGAAGCAACTACTTGAGTGGATGCCATTACAGGTTATTCAGTCAAGGGTAGAATAGCTTCTTAAAATTGTGGTAGCGTCTCCAGGGAAAGAGCCTCAGTTTTATCAGAATCTGTCCGTGCCCCTATACCAGTCTTCATGACCACACTTCCTGATCTAAGCCCGAACTTCAAACTAACTTAAAAAGATGCTGCATGTTTGATAGCTCAATTTAGATTATAATTCACCCACAGGATTAGACTTCAAATATCCAAGGCTCCAAGAGATAAAGATTCTATTTAGGGCAGCTCTAGAAGCTTTTAGGTTTTTTTGCTTTGTTTTTTAATACAAAACTTGAGCTCAAAATTTAAAATCCTAAACCCGTTTTTTTCTTTCCCCAAATTTTAAATCACAGATAGGAGTAACACATTTTACTCTTGTTTCTACTAACTGTTTTAAGGCAGCAAATACTGAAACAACCAAGTATTTTGCTATATTGATTTGATGATAGATAATGGAAGTAACTATTCACCAGCGCATATCATGTACTACCAGTGCCCCTTTGCTAATGAAAATGAGATAATAAATAACTTCGATGCTAACCAGATTAGACAATTTCATATAATTGAGAACACATTTAAGTAAATGGATAATTTAAGTAAAATTATCCTTAAGATTCTGTTTCTCTGCTAACATTTCTGTACCAGCCAATGGTGATGTAGAGATACCATACGTAATATATTGGCAGAGAGCGTGTACTTCAATATTATAAAAGCTTTCTAGATCTTTCTCTATCTAAATCCAGAAATAACATTCTACATTTCATCTTCCACATCTATAAAATTATGTATAGTGACAAACTATAATTATGCATATGACAAATTATGTCCTAAGATTGTTTAAGAATTAAGGCAAACTTCCATGATGAACATCTACCTTGCTACCAAAAGCACCTAGGCAATTTATTGATATATACAGATTTATAGCTTATCTTTATAAATAATTCAGAAGATATCCCGAAATTAGAGACTTTGTCATTTTGTACAATACATAGTCTGATTTTTATAATAAAATGTGCCTTTAAGAAATAAGATTTAATAGGATGCTTAAACTACAAATTTTGCATAAGTAGCCTTGTTACCAATTTAGATCTCCCAAGCACCTACAGTGGACCATCTATCCTGACGAACCTAGCCAAATCAAAACTGAAGCTGAGAGTTCAGCAGCACAAGCTTTAATTCAATGACTGGAGAATGGAGAAGCCCAAGTTAAACTCACAAATCAGCATCTCATCATAGAGAAGTCTGGGGGAGATTTTTATGGGGGCAACATAAGGAGGGAAAGGCATATGCATCAGGTTTCATGGAATGGGCTGGTCCTTTCCTGGCATTTAGGCACCACACTTTTTCGTGCCTTATTTGGTCCGAGTCAGATCTGGCATGGCATCAGTAAGTGGGTCCGTTTTCATGCTCATGTACAATCATCAGGGTATAATGAGGTTTGGATTTCCTAGAGGTCAGATTTAGTACCATCATGGTTCAGACTGGCTCTGGTCGATTTTTGTTATTTTAGCCACCTTCTTTTTGTGGTTTTCCTATAACTAAAATGGACTCAAGGTTTCAACAGCCAGGGGGCCTACAGCCATGGTGATAGTTTCCTAAACAAAACATTTTGTTCTTCAGCTGAAATTCTTCTACTTGTGATAATGCTAGAATATATACCCGAATGTAGATGCCATGGTCCCTTCTGTTGTAGGCATAGCTGTTATTATCCTTCTTGATATTTGGTATCTCCAGGAACAGCTTACTTTGTCCTCTGTGTTAGACAAAAAGTTCATGATTTTTCTTCGGTACTAGAACTTACCAATACAAATAACACTGAAGTGATCCATCATCACATGGTTAAACAAATTACAATAGCAGCAACAACAACCACCCACTGAATTTCAAAGGTATTTATTGTTCATGTGACATTTGCTACAGGTCCTGGTTACTCTGTAGAATAGCTGTCCTTCAGGTACTCCAGAGGCACCTAAATATCAACAGCTGCTTCCACAGTCATCACTGCGGGGAATCTAAAGTCTTGCACAAGAAATTAAATGTTTCCATACAGAAGTGAAAAGCATCACCTACTCTTACATTTCTTTGTCCATCATGGTCAAAAAGGACACAGTTCTCAGTGCAAAAAAGTGCAACCTCTCCCTGTGCTGAAAATGGAGAAATGAAATTATGGTGAGCAGTACCAACAATATATGTTCTTCTAGAATGCACAATTTTTTTTTTTCACTATAAAATTAAGGAGCTAATGCTTCACAAGGAAAATTTGAGTTAAAATCTTGGCATGCCCATGTGATTTATGTATTATGAAAAGAGGAAAGTAGGTGTTTTTTTTGTGTGTGTGTGTTTTTTTTCAAATTTGCAACTAAAATTATCTTTTGCTCTATGGTGTTTCCACTATTTAAACAGGGATCCCATAGTTGTTTGTTGTTTCTGTTCGATTGTTTCATTTTTGCCTAGACAACGTACAAACTCTGCTAATACAGTCCATAAAATAAAATCTAATACTGTGAGTGAGAGTGGGGGTGGGATAGAAGCATTCTTATATTTTGATTGTGATGCACAGTGAATTTCACAAGTTTTATTTCCAGTGTGGTTCTACGAAGTTATATGTCCTGGGAGTAGACTTATGGACAAGTAAACATCTCTTATAATATTCTGCAGTTATTAAAGCCATTGTGAATTTCCCTCATAATAAGAACATTTTATTTTCTTCCTATTCTTCTTTTCTTCTATTTTTTATTTATTTATTAGTTTCAGGTGTACAAAATGACATAATAGACATTTAAACCCTTCTTAAAATGATAACCCATCCCCCCAAGCTACTACCCTTCTGACATCTTATATAGCTGTTACAATACCATTGACTCTTTTCCCTATGTTGTACTCCACATCCTGTGACTATATATACCTATATATTTAGTCATAGTGGCATTCAATATTATTCTACTTCAGTTTCAGAGCATTGGACACAGTCTATGAAGTGATCCTCCTGATCAGTCCAGTGCCCATCTGGTACCTTACATGATCTTCACAACACTGTTGATTATATTCCCCATACTGTATTAACTACCAATTTGTGTTTCTTAATACCTTCACCTTTTTCACCCTGTCCCCAACCCTATTCCCATCTGTCGGGTCCTGCATGACAGGAGCTGCGGGAAGCGAGAAGGGCATCACAGGGTTAAGAAAGACAGTAGCCAAGAATAGAGTGCAAGCAGGGCCAAAAGACTCAAGCCTCAAGAACTGAGCTCCAAATTGGGCCAACACATGGCTTTTATTAGTTAACAACTGAGGAAGTAAAGATTGTCTATCTCAAGATCTGTGATTTTAATGCCTGCTCTCTGTCTTTCCGAAAGTCCCCATTGTGCTCTAGCTTGTACTTTGCCTTCATACACACACACACACAATCCCAAGGGATCCATTGAAGGGGAGCGACCGATATTATTTTATTGGGTCTCAGTTTGCTGAGACATCCCCTCAAGGAAGCTTCTCTGATATCTCTTCATTGGGCTTCAGTTTGCTGAGGCATTCCCTTGTGAAATCCTGGGAAGAGTGTGGGGGAACAAATGGTTTGGCAGCTATAAGGCAACGCCCATCTATCACACTGATAGATCTAGTACCTATCTGGCACCATACCTAGTTATTACAGTATTATTGACTATATTCCTTGTGCTATACCCTACAACCCTATGACTACTGTGTAATAATCAGTTTGTATTATAATTCTTAATCCCTTCCCCTTTCACCCATTCTTAAACCACCTGCCATCTTAAATAAGTCTCTCTAAGATTCCTTGTAATACTGGTTTGGTGGTAATGACTCCTTCACCTTTTTCTTGTCTGGGAAGCTCCTTGTCTGTCCTTCAATTCTAAATGATAGCTTTGCTGGGTAGAGTAATCTTGGTTATGTGTCGTTGCTTTTCATCACTTGGAATACTTCCTGCCACTCCCTTCTTGCCTGCAAAGTTTCTGTTGAGAAATCAGTTACCAGTCTTATGGGGGCTCCCTTGTAGGTAATGAACTGCTTTTCTCTTGCTGCTTTTAAGATTCTTTCTTTGTCTTTAACCTTTGGCATTTTAATTATGATGTGTCTTGGTGTTGGCCTCTTTGGGTTCATATTGTTTGGGACTCTGTGCACTTCCTGGGCTTGTTTGTCCACTTCCTTCACCAGATTAGGGAAGTTTTCTGTCATTATTTATTTGAATAGATTTTTCAATTCCTTGCTCTCTCTCTTCTCCTTCTGGTACAACATAATGTGAATGTTGGTATGCTTGATATTGTCCTGGAGGTCCCTTAAACTTTCCTCGGGTTTTGGATTCTTTTTTTCTTTTTGCTGTTCTGGTAGGGTGTTTTCTGCTACCATATATTTTAACAGAAATATATGGTTGGATCTTCTGATTCACCTAATCTACTGTTGATTCCCTGTAATATATTCTTTGTTTCTGTTATCATATCTTTTATTTCTGATTAGTTCTTTTTCATGGTTTCCAGCTCCATTTTTATGCTTCCTATATCTCTGTTGAAGTTCTCCCTGAGATCACTGAGCATTTTTATAACCAGTGTTTGGAACTCTGCATCTGATAGATTGCTTATCTCCATTTCACTTAGTTCTTTTTCTGGAACTTTGTTTTGTTCTTTTTTTTTAAGACATGTTTCTTTGTCTCCCCATTTTGGCTGCCTCCCTGTGTTTGTTTCTATTATGTATTAGGTAGGGCTGCTATGTCTGCTGGTCTTAGTACAGTGGCCTTATGTAGTAGGTGTGCTGTAGAGCTCAGTGGTACACTCTTTCTGCTCACCTGAGCCATGCACTTCAGGTATGTCCCTTGTGTGTCGTGTGTGCTTCCTCTTGTAGTTGAGACTTGGTTGATAATTGCACATCAATCAGATGGGCTGACCCTTGAGATCATTAGTAGTGAGGACTGACCGTGACTACAATAGAAGAGTTGCTGTGCAGGGGCTTGTCTTACACAGCAGGATCTGCCTCAGCAGGATGCTGGTGTCTGTCCAATCTGTCCTTTGGTGTGTCCTACTTGGAGAAATCTGGGTAATGTTCCAGCTAGTTTTGAAGCTGGTCACTGAGGCCACCAGCCCCAGGACTACCTTGGAGGTGATCCACTCTAGGTCAAGTTTAGTCCCAGCCTGTGGTCCCCCCAGGGACACCCAGCAGGAGCCACAAAGGAATCCACAGACTTCTTTGTGCTGCTGTCCATGCTGTGCTTGGAAGTGCCTTGAGAGGCCAAGCCATGAACCACGGCCAGCTGCTACTAGGGTAGGGCTTAGGGCTGCTCAGCCAGAGGCACAGGACATGCTTAAGCCAGATGCTGCTTGTCTGGGTTCCACAAACCTTTGCGAGTCACTAGGAAAGTGAAGCTTGTGCTAAGGCAGGTGGTCTGCACACACACACACACACACACACACACACACACACAAAGCTACTGGAAGCAGCCTGGGTGTGCCCAAAAGTTGGTCAGGGCCGGGTCTCTAATCGCCAGGGTGTGGTGAATGAATGGTGGAGACTCAGATATGGTGGCCACCTGTGTTTGCACACGAGGAACGGGGAAGGCTCAGCAAAGAAACAATGGCTTCTACAGCTCCCCCGTCCAGGAGAAAGCTGCCTCTACAGCCTCCTTCCAAAGCCAGACAACCCATTTCCCCACCATTTGTCCCTGCCAACTTTCCAGCTGCTGCACCATTGCTGGAGCTCAGAGCTAGTGATTCCATTGGTGGTTAAGTCCACATGTGGTCCCTTTAAGAGGAGACCCTGTGAGAGCTGCTGCACTATCTCACTCAGTCACAATCTCCACTGGTTTTAACAATCAGAAATTATGGGGACTTTTCTTCCTGGCACTGGCACCCTGGGCTGGGGTGGGGCTGGGACCTCTCACTCCTCTGGGGGTTGGGGGGCCTCCTATAGCTGAAGTATCCCTCCTGATCTTTAATGGTCACACACGGATGTGGAATCAGCCCGTTTTGTGTCTCTGACCTTCCTACTAGTCTGGAAGTGGTTTCTTCTGCACGTCTTTAGTTGAAAGGCTTCAGTTCACCTTGATTTTAGGCAATTCTCAATAATGGTTGTTTTGTTGATTAGTTGTAATTTTGATATGGTTGTGAGAGAAGGTAAACACAGAGTTTACCTACTGCACCATCTTGGTTGTCTCTTATGCAAAGTCTTGATATCTGGTAAAGCAAGTTCCTATTTTCTTCCTCTTAGTGACTATAACTAAGAGTCTGGGCTGTTTGTTTCTAATCTGCCATCTAACTATGCAATAGAGATATTATCCATGTTAAGAACAACTAAATCTGGCCTAGTCTGGTATATCATAATATTATCAAAATCTGTGAAAATGCCACTTACTTAAAAGTTGTTCCTTATGGCTGGAGAGTTTCTGAATATATCCAAACTTAGTTGGCAGTACATAAAGCTATGTGAAATACTTTGAAAATAAAGTAAAATATTACCAAAGGTATTCAAATACTAATTATATTAAGCTTAATAATTTTATTTACTAATTGATTTGTTTAAAAAATTAATATGTGCCAATTAATTGGCAAATACTCTATCATAATCTGGGGATATATTAAGGAACAGATATACACAATCCTGATATTACAATTACTGGAGATATGTTCTAGCAATCTAAGTATATAATAATGCATCATGAATTTTAGGTGAATTTATATTATAGCCAGTAAAACTAATTACCTGTATGTGCAGAACAGTATTTATCAGGTATTATGTCATTACCTCCAAAACATAGATTATTAAACCTATAGTGAGAGGCAAAAAAGGATGTTAGTGTTAAAGAATTAACAGCCAATATGTGGCATAAGCCTGAAAATAAATGATGATAAGATGACTCATGGGAAAACACCACTTTTTTGGGTGTTTCTGCAGCATGATACTCTATAAATACCATATTTACGTGTAATGCTGAGAATTTCCTTATTTTTCATAATATAAAAGATAGGTTTAAATATCACTCACAGTGTAAGCTATAATCACTTGATAATCTGAGTTACAAATTAATCACCTATTCTACAAACGTAGTAATATTAAGTATCTCTAATTTGTTTATATTTATGTCATTGTTTTTATTTATGCCTTAACTCAACAACTTCCTACTCAAAATAACAGACACTGATATGCTTTCTCTTCTTGAATAACCGTATTTCTTTCCATCAAAATAAATGAGTTTACTTGAGAACAATAGATTTTAGCACCATTGATAGATCACTAAAATTTAAAAAAACATACTATATTTAAAATCACTCTTCATCTTAAAGGGAAACTTTGAATTTGCCATTTCTAAGACAATCACAATGAACACTTCACATTCAGAAAGTGAAATGATACTGCATTTTTTCTTCTCAGATATTGGGTCAATGTTTTGATACTCATGGATGAGAGAATAGAGATGAAATTATGATTCAATTAAGTTATTTCTTTTCTTGTAAAAGAAAAGATGATTTGTTTTTCCACATTTATTACATATTCATAATAAAAGATAAACTATAGTAAGGTATTTAGTAAATTAATCAATGGAATGATGGAATATAGAATGCTATGTCAGTCTTTAATGAACTTTCCGTCAATGTGCTGTAACTTCTGTTCAAAACCACACAGTGGCTGATCTGCTGGCTGATCTGATCACTGGGGACCAGCAACTTGGCCTACAGTTCCTTAAGATCCCATTAGCTCATCTTCTACTCAGAGTCTGATTTCTGGGTCAACTGACAAACACATGCATCTATAACTCATGTTTTTCTGTAGGTAGAGTATATTTTCTTCATTATAAAAAGATCCCCAATGTCTCTTCACAGTTAATAAAACCCACAAGTAACAACTTTTATGATTTTATGATTGCCTGGGATTTGCAGTTCTAGAATTTCATATAAATGAAAACACATAGAATGTACTGTTCTGTGTTCAGCTTCGTTCATTCAGCATATGTGAAATGCATCCATGTTGTTGAGTGTATCAGTTCTATGTCACTTTGTAATGCTAAGCAGTACTCCATTGTATGAATATAACATACATAATCTTTTTTATCCTTTTACCTGTTAATAGTTTTTTGTTGTTGCTGTTGCTTCCAATTTAAGGATTTTATGAATAAAGCTTCCATAGAAATCCACATAGAATTTATTGATATATGTTTTTAAAATTGCTGAAACAACACATATGTTCTCCTCATTCAAGAGTGGGTGATACAAGGGTTTATAATGATTAGAAGTTACCATAGAAAAAAAAATAAAATAAAATAAAATAAATAAAAAAATAAAAAAAAAAGAAGTTACCATAGCGTGTGTCTGCTCCCATACATCACAGAATTCTTAGTTGACAGTATTGTTTTGTTTTGTTTTTCAGTACTTTAAATGGTCATTTCATTGACTTTTATCCCCTTTTTAAAGAAAAATCAATCATCATTCATATATAATTGTTCATCTGTATATAATGTGTTCATTTTTTTCTGATTGCTTTAATATTTTTCTATTATTTTTTCAGCAATTTGACTACATTGTATCTGGGCATAAATTTCTTTGTTTTATCTTGATTAGGGTTCACTGAGCTTGGATCAATAAGAGTATGATTTTCACCATAGTTTGGAAATTTGAAGCCATTAATCTTCATTTTTGTTTTCTGCTTCATTGTCTCTCATCTTTCCCTTGACCCCAAATGTATACCTGGTGCTGCTTAAAATTATACCACAGAAAACTGATGACCTGTTCATTTTTAAAACTTTTTTCTATCTCTCTACCTTTCTTGATTTAAAAATTTCTAGTGGTCTACCTTGGATTAAAATATACAGTCACTATTTCCTGCAATTTACAATAGGCTGTTAGGCCCATTCATTTTGATATTTTACTACTCAATTCTGGAATTTCAATTTGCTTCTTTTACATTACATTTATTTCACAGTTATGATTAACTCATACATTTATTCAAAGGGACTATATTTTCCATTGGATTCTTCAACATATTTAAAATAAGTGCTTTAAATGATTTATTTTTAAATTTCAACCTCTTAGGTTTTTGTTTGTTTGTTTTCTTATTCATTTCTTTTTCTCTTGACTATTGGTCAAATTTTCCTGTTTCTTCACATATAAACTAATTTTGATTGTGTACAGAATGCTTGATTGTAGAAACACTGTATTCCCCCAAGTTCTTTCAGCTTTCCAGCTATTGTTTTCTATCACTAAAATTCCCTGTATTCTCCCACACTTCTGTATAAGTCAGGGTCATTTGAAAATATGAAGGTAGTTTACACATAGATTTTTAAGACTTTTTCTGTAATTTCCCTTTTCAGGGTGTTTATCCACTGCATTCCAGTTGCTGTCCTGTGTTAACTTTGTCCTCCAACTCCTCAAGACAGTAAGACACTTTTTCCTATTTGAGTTCCAGACATCTTGCCTGGCTCCTGCAGAGTGCCTTCAGAAAAAATCTGTATACACCATCATCTCATCCATTGCATCCCACCTATTTTAGGATCATTTCTTCCTCAATTTTTGCCCTTTTTCTGTCTCAAAGTACCTTCAGATCTATATATAATATATTATCATGTATATATACATTTATATATATACATACACATGTGTGTGTGTGTGTGTGTGTGTGTATATATATATATATATATATATATATATATATATATATATATAAATTCTGAGATTATAGGTGTTACCTGAGGGAAGATTAATTTAATACTGGATCATCTGTAATTATGAGAAAATAAATTGATTATTTTTAAAATATAGAGAAAAATAGTACTAAAAAATCTAGAGAATTAGAAGGGATATTATAAAAGAATTTAAGGAAAAAGACACAGGGTGGGGGGATACATGAAAAAATCTTTAGGTAAAGAAAGGCTCTCATTTCCCTAATTTTTAATTATTTACTACTATAGTCAGTTATTTGTTTACTTATTAAGAAGAAGACATAGACGATGGAGGAAGAGAAGAAGAATTTTAGGAAACCATTTTCTACGAATGTCTCTATGCAATTTAGACACATTTGCTTATTTAATGACTTGATTCTGTCAAATTCTGGAGCTATAGGAAACAAAACAGAATAACTGCCTATAGAAAAAATATTGTCTCATAAAGGAAAAATAAACAAAATGTTATTAAATGCTGAGTACTGTAATATTGTCCATCTAGCATACAATGTGGAAAATTAATGCGAATGATTGATTTTTATAAAATGATTGGTGGTCACAAAGTCATCACCATAGATGAGATAGTACAGGGTTTACATCACATAATACCGTTAGACATTTTTCTTAAGAGAGAGAATGTGATGAGGAAATTATAGGTTGAAAAATAAACATGCACACTGCTTAAAATGTTCTGAAAATATGCATAATATTCAGTGAGTGGCAATTTCTCATTTTAGGAATATAGGGAAAACCAGGATGGGGAGAGACTACAGTGATTTCTAGGGACCGGATCAGGGAGTTGTTTGTGTGCCAAGGTACACCGTTTGAACTTTATCTATTAGACAATAGTAGTCATTGTAAAATTTCAAACAGGTAAATATCATGATCACATTTATTCTTTAGAATGATCCCTGTGGCATGATTTGGAGAATAAACTGAAAGGTTGTGAATTTTGAGACAGAAATGTCAGTAAAGATACATTTCTAACAAGCCCAATGAGAGATGATGATGACTTGACCCAAGGCAATATTAATGTGCATACGGAGGAGAAAATTATTCCAGGAGTTGTTAAGGAGACAGTAAGGACATTGAACTAAGAATACTGTAACAGCAATTAGCTTCCTGGGGTAAGTAAGATAAAGGAGAAATTCAAAGCTAAAAGCCGTAGTTCTGGTTTTAGTGATTGAAGAGATACATCGAGAATTCAAATATTTATTTTCTCTCTCTCTCGCTTTCTTTATCTCTCTTTTAAGCTACATGAGAGAGATTTGTTAATAAATTCCAGTTCTGTGGTCCTTTTTACATATAATTTGATATCTTAAAATTTAAAATCTCTTTAATGGCCTTCTAATTTAAGAGTAGAGATAAAAACAAATTCTTATATTTTAACATAACTGCCCAGAAATAAGCTTACAAGGTCATTCAATAAAGATATTATAGATACATACTTTGTTATTCTGGCAAATGTTTTTCTGTCCTTGTTTGAAATATATACACTGTAAAATTAAGTCCTATAAGACTGTAATTAGGCATAAATTCCAGAGATGTCAGCATAGATATTGCTCATCAACAAAGAAAAAAATGTAGAGAGGGGTTAAGGTAAGTAGTTTAGTATGAAGAAATATAAAACCTTCTAGGGATACTGTTGAAACAAATAACTCATTTTTATAATGTCATTAAGTACTTCTATGAAAGTAGAATAAAACATTTCAGAATAATATGAGATGAAATGCATTGTTTAGGGTCTTCTATATTCTGTAAAGTTGACTGTAAATTATTGAAAGACCAGAGATATTGGTTACAATTTTGATAGAAATAATGAGACATGATGCACAAGAGAAATCAGTGTGTGTGTGTGTGTGGGGGGGGAAGGGTCAGTACAAACCCACTGTTACTCTTAAGAGAGGTGGAGGTCTTATCTTCAATATGCATCATTCTGCCAGGTTTGCAGCGCATCATTTCATTTCAGACAGATATCTTAGCCACATCTTTCTGAAACACATTTAAGTTTACTATGAGAATGTGGGATAGGAAGTGGGGAGAAGGAGGAAGACTGCCCACAAACAAAATATTTCAAGTGATAATGTATCCAGGAAGCTGCAAGGTTTTTAGTTTTGTTACACTGGAATAGAAATTTCAGAAACATGGTTTTCTTGTATAACAATGAAAGAGATATGTAAAACAAACAGATTATAATTTACAGTTGCAGACACTTCTCTCTCCCTCTCTTCATAATTGCTTGATACTCTTTCTTCAAATGAATAGTAAGAATAGCCCCAAACTTTATAAGCAAAGTTATTGCTCAATCAGTATATTTTTTTGAAATACAACTTGTATCTCAATAAGGCAGATACAAAAAGATGGATATTAAATTTACAAAGAAATTAGGATTATCTTGAAGGAGAGTTATTCCCTCAAGAGGTGAAAATCTACTGTATCTAATAAACTGTTGAAAAAAAGTTTATTTTTCCCTGATAAACAAACTACATTATTAAAATTTTGAAATACATTCCTACTCCTGAAAACAGCACTTTTTTAAATAGAGTTTATATTTAGCAATATTCATAGCTACCAATTGACTTGTTAGGTTATTGAAATGCTTCCATTTAAAAAAAGTAAATGTCATTTACTAAGACCACAAATTAACTAGTATGGTCCAAGTTTACATGCTGGCAGCTCCCTGGAGCTCTGGAGTAGGTAGACAGCAGTGACAGAGTGACAGCGGCAAGCGAGTGTAAATCCCATTGCTGCACTAGAGCAGCTTGGTGTTGGTTAGGGCAGCGATGCACATAGCATTGGTATCAGCATTTTTCCTGTGGGCTGAGACATAGCTTTGGGTTCAAGCCACACAGGGACCTCAGACTCATTAGTTGCACTCCAACTAAAGTGAAGCTCCAATGCCAGTGTATTAATAATGTTAATTTAATGTAAGATTTGTTGAAAATGTTTGATGTAGTATCTTGTATCAAATTATGGCTCAACAGGGAGACATTCTCAGGCTAATCACACAATTTCTAAATTTCAGCATATGTGTTTTGGAAATAATGTTTTGATCAGTGATCTATACTATAGCATGGATTATTTCCTAAGATATTTTATCCTATGTAAGATAGGAATAATATAATATTTTATATTTCTGGTTAATAAATTGATTAGTATATTCATTTACATTCTTATACTAGTTGAGAGATGTTCTAATTATAACTTTTACACAAAATTATACAAAATTTGATGCTAAATCTGCATTTTAAAAGGAAATATTGTTGATTACTTACTGTAATGTGGTTTCAAAAAATAATTTTCGCTGCTTGCTTATCCAACTTCATACTTTATCACAATTTACAACTTAACAAAAGACATATTGTCCTAACCGTCACACATACATCAGGGCTGTTGCTTTTATTCCATTGAAAGAAAGAATTTCTTCCAATCTGCATTCAGAAGTAACAAATAAACATGATTAAGAAAAAAAGGGCACAAATAAATATTCTTGGGAATGAAAAATTCAAACTAACGTTATATACTAGAGGTATACTAGAGGTCTGGTCAGTTATGGGAATTTATCTTAAAAATCACTTCCTCATTTCTGCCATTACACACAATATTTTTCACAATAACATAGGTAGACAGAATCAATCCTTTATTCATCAAAATTTAAAGCATGCCTTCTATAGTCCAAAAAGTAAATATGAAGACTCTGGGGTATATAAATGAGATCAAAGCTTACCTTCAGAAAAATAACAGGTCTACAAATGAGAAACAAGCATGTATGTCAATAATAATAAAATGTGTGGTAACAACGCTGAGAGAAGTGAGCACAGATCAGGGTACAATCCGAAAAGAAATAGCAGCTAATTCTCCTAGAAGGATTCAGAAAATATGTTAAATAGAGGTTTATATTTAAGCAAATATTGAAAATTGATTATGTGCATGCATAGTAGGAAATAAATAAAGGGCCTGCTAGGCTGATGAAGAAGCATGAGGAAATTATAGAAATGAGATATAGTATAGTGTGATTTTCTCAATATGCCAGAGGTAGAACCTGAGAGTACTTATGTGATTGGTATATGAATCAACCCTTAATGAGTAAACCAGTGATTATTTTGGTATCTTTACAATTTAATGTATTAGGAAATCATAGGTAATATTAATACTCTTTTTTGATCCTCTTATATATCCCCTGGAAACTTTATGATTCATAGAATTTCATGGAATGTATTACTTATGAGGCAAATAACTATTCCTGTAACTAAATAAACATCTTAGGTACTTTTTTAGCAAACGTGCCTTAAATTCAAACAAATGCTAACACTCTTTGTAAAAATAGTATCCATCAAACCATCGTTTGAATTTTGAAGCATTATTCCTGGGAGAGAGCGGAATGATCTACTAGAAGACAAGGTACTTGATAATCTTATAAACTATTAAATTTAAGGAAAAAACATAAGAAATCACCAGCAGAGAAAGCATCAAGTGTGTTAAAGGTTTTTTTCATTCAAGATTTGACACTCAAACTCTATATTCTCTAGTGATATGATTTGGTTCAATATCCAAAAAAAAGACACAAAAGAATGTGAAGTAGCCTTCTGTTGTGAACTTATCTACACTTAAATTTGACTGATTATTTAAAGCTCACTAAATTTTAAATTATTTATTCTCTTAAATACTTAAAATCACCTCTTGGGTTAAATATGCCTTTATCTTATACAAGAAGAAAATGATTTTCAAAAGGTTTAAACGTATAGTTGAAGGTTGCATGTGTAGGGATGCACAGGAATTCTAAATCCAAGATATATATAATATATATAATGTAATATTATATATATATATATATACACACACACATTTTTAAAAACTATATGCAACACTGCCTTCTTAATATCCCAGGGGTTATGTTCAGCTCTGTGCCATGCTACCAGTCCACAATATGATGTCTAACCCAGATTTGCCCTCTAATTAATAATTAACTCATAAGCTCTGTCTTATTACTCCTTTGCCAAAAGAGCCTTTTTCTGTCATGTTTTCTTCACATGCAATTTCATTTCCATTTGTATTATAAAAGAAAGGTATAAGGATTAATAGCTAAATATCACAAATAAGCACACATTCCAGCAATCTTGTAGGTCAGAGATTATTGAAGTAAATATCTATGTGATTGTAATTAACATAATACACATGTTACATCTGAAATTGAGTTTCTGTCATCTTTAGTAGATGTAAAGATCTCTATCTTTTATTGTGTTTACTTTTATATTTCCCAGTCTCTGAGAGTGTAACCATTACCATAGGCAGAAAATTATTCATAAATATTATGACTGTGTGAATTCAATAATTTGTCCATATTATAGTGGTTTATGTATTGCCGATGAGACTTTGAGACCAAGTCCTAGTGTCTGTAATTTTTAGAATTACTTAAGCTAATCCAAATAATTTCTGCTGCATGATGGGTTCTCTCAGGCCTGCCAGCCAGGAAGTACTGACCTAGAACTGAGACTTCTGGATCTGGTGTAAGATAAATAAAAAACATTAAAAACCATCCCATATATTCCACCCCTTGGGTGTTTACTAATGGAGAATTTAAAGTTTATAGAGTAGAAATGTTTAGGTTTTTTTGGATGCTCTTGAAGTATCCATTTATTATGTAGATTCTCTTCATTCAAATAATAATAGACACTATTTCCATTTAAATATCGCTTAATAAGTGACAAACACTGTGATTGATAAGTAGCTTATATACTGAAAAGATTTCTTTGTGAGGTGTGATCTATGTAGATAAGGAAATGTCAACAGGTTTGATGACATGTCCAGGTCACTCATATTGTAAATAGTAGAAATTTGAGCTAGCATATTTATCAAAGGTCACGAGTATAATCAATATATATGCTGAATCAAGTACAGTTCTATTACTCTCTAGGTCAAAAGAGGTAGATACTTATTCCCATTTTGTAGCAAATACCCCTTTCTGACTTTCATCAAACAATATCCCTTTGTTTAGAGTCTTAATTGATTTACCTTGGAGTCTGCAGACACCAGAAAGAGTACTCATCTGAAAACACGTTTAAAGTACTCTAAAAAAGAGACTCTGCTTTTAATATTGCAAATGCTTGTTACCGATCAAAATAATAACTTTATAATAATCATAATGAAAACAATAATAATAATAATAATAATAGTTATAGTAATAATATATATCTTTAGATATCCCATGGATAATTTTGCATACAATACCTTGTTTGAACTATGTAACTATTCCATGCATGAGGCAAAAACTGTTATTATCTCTCTATTACACATAAAGATATTTTTCAAAATTTAACCATTACGATCATGGAAAAAAATCAGCAGCACACAGCACTGTCAGCCAAAGCAGAGAAAACTTTCTATTCTACCACAAGTTACTGAACTGAGATTTCCTTAATATTCTCCATTCCCTAATCAGTGTTTACCTGAAATGATATTAAAATTGCATGCCATCTGGAAATGTTTTCTTTCTTTAGTCAAAGAGTGAATGTCTTCACTCTTCATAAATTGAGTTTTTTCTTTTGTAAAAAAAAAAAAATCATTGTGCTGTGTGAACCATTTATTATTTGGGCAGAAAACCCTTTTGTTCTGTTCTGCTTAGTCAGATGTTTGGACATGTTCCTGTTCAAGAATGACTTAAGGCATTGTGTTTGTACATATGCGTTTGTGTTCTTGTTCTTTATAATAAACCCAAAGAATTTTAGATGCTGGTGCATAAAACAATAGCATGTTTTTATTTCGAATGATTTCTGTTCCAGAAATAGTCAAGTATAAAAACAAATAAACGATAATACCTAAAATATATTTTTTTCCTAAAATTCTATGGGAAGAAAGTTAAGTTTTGATAACCCTGTGAGAAAATGCTCACCTCAGTCTTTTCTGAAATCATTTTGAGGAATCTTGAAATACACCTCCTATATAGGGCTTTTGTCATGTAGGAAAGGTTTGAGTCAATATTTTTCTAATATTGGGAAAAAGATCATCCAAATCTGTGTTTTGTATTCCTTAAAAAAATAACATAACAAAATTTTACCAGTAAAAGAGGACATCAATATGTGTGTTTCACACAATCACATACACTAGTTCTATATTATAAATTTCTAAGAAAAACAACAAATTATGTGATGGAATCAACAGTTCTTCAGTTGTCTATTACCTCAGTTATTAAATGTCTACCTATTACAAACAAATTTGTTGATAATTATGCACTGATTATTAGAATCTTAATGATTAAAAGATATTACTTTACTGCAAGTCTGAAATCCAGACAACAATTATTTTATTCTAAAGTGCCTTTATTAAAACTGAAAGAAGAGACAATCTCACATGATTTGAAAATGACTGAATACAATAGTAAATTGTCAAGGAACTCCAACTAAATATAAGATGATGTTGGATGACACAGACTCACAATAGTTGGGAGTTCTCATAAAGAAATTATCTGGAGAACTAATTACAGTTATTCTTGAAGACACAGTGTCACTAATCTTTATTGTATATCACTCAAGAAAGAGTCACTTAATGTGATGGATTTATTCTAATAAAAACACTTATATAGACTGTTTAAAAATTATGTATTTTACCCCAAGTAATATGTTTCCACAAAAATAATGGTTCCTTATATCAGTTACGGAAATAACAATTATCTAAACAAGTTTAATTTGCTAGAGAAAGAGGTTAACATTCCCAATTACTTTTCTTTGTTGACACAAAATGTTTATATTAGTCCTATTTTTCATTCCATTTTCTGAATGACCTTGCATTATAATTATACTCTGCCACGATTGAATAAATTTAAGAAATCAAATTTAATTTCTTATTTAAAAATATATCATGGATTTTAAAAAACGCATTTGGATTATAGTTATAATATATTATACTACAATTTGTAATGATGCTTACAAATACATTGTTATGTGGAACCCATGACTATGAATTGCCACTGAAGTTATTAAGAAATGAGAGAAAAATCTATCAGCAAAAGTTATGAGCTTCTAGTCTAAGGATGTGAGGGAGGAGGCAATAGTGACTGTTGCCAAATTTAGCACTTCCATGCCTGAAATGTCTTCTATTGTCATTTAAGATTATTACACTGAATGTCATCTATTTTATTAATGATCTAGAGCAGATTGCTATGATAATGAATATTTTCTATATCTGCACTACTCAGTGCAGTAACCACTAGCCACTTGTGGCTATTGAAAATTTGAAATGTGGCTAGTGAGACAAATGGAACATTAGACCATATGTTATATCTTAGCTTATAAGGTTTCTTCCTTCTTATACTTTCCAAATATATATATATATATATATATATATATATATATATATATATATATGGTCATGGGATATAAAGTATAGCATAGGGAATATAGTCAGTGGTATTGTAATAGCTATGTACAGCATCAAATGGGTAGTGCACTGGGGTTATCCCTTTGTGAGGTGTGTAAATGTCTAATCATTATGTTGTTTTGTATACCTGAAACTAATAATAATAATAATAATAATAATAATGAAATGGAGTCCATGCCTCACACCACTTCTATAATTTTTCTTCCTATTTGATTTTTTTAAATTAAACTTATTGGGTGACATTGGTTAATAAAATTACATAGGTTTCAAGTGTACAAGTCTATAATACAACATCTATATATTACATTGTGTGTTCACCACCCAGAGTCAGTTCTCCTTCCATCACCATATATTTGACCTCCTCTACCCTCTTCTACCACCCCCTCCCCCATTACCCTCTGGTAACCACTAAACTGTGTTTATGTTCATGATTTTTTTTTTGTCTTGTTTGTTGCTTTCAGATTTATATGCCACATATGAGTGAAGTCATATGGTTCTGACTATTTCTGTCTGACTTATTTCACTTAGCATGATAATCTCAAGATCCACCCATGTTGTTAAAAATGGCAGTATTTCATCTTTTCTTACGACCGAGTAACATTCCATTGTTTATATGTACCACATCTTCTTTACCCAATCTTTTGTCAAAGGACACTTTGGTTGTTTCCATGTCTTGATTACTGTGACTAATACTACAATGAACATAGGGGTACATATATTAGGTTGTTGCAAAAGTAATTGCTGTTTTTGCAATCATTTTTAAGCTTTTAAACCGCAGTTACTTTTGCACCATCCTAATATTTTTACAGATAAATGTTTTCAGATCTGGGTAGATATCCAGAAAAGGAATTGCTGGGTTGTATGGTAATTCTATTCTTAATTTTTTTGAGGAACCTCCGTTCTGTTTTCCACAGCGGCTGCACCAATCTGTATTCCCATCAGCAGTTTATGAAGGTTCCTTTTCCTCCACAGTCTATCCAACACTTGTTATTACCTGTCTCGTTAATGACAGCCATTCTAACAGGTATGAGGTGGTTTGGATTTGCATTTTTCTAATAGCTAGTGAAGGTGAAAATTTTTTCATAATGTCTGTTAGGCATTTGCATGTCTTCTTGGGAGAAGTATCTATTCAGGGCCTCTGCCTGTTTTCAAATTGGATTGTTTGGTTCTTGTTGTTGTTGAGTTGTATGGGTTCATTATATACATTGGATATTAGCCCTTTATCTAGGTATTGTTCACAATTATCTTCTTCCATTCAATTGGTTGCCTCTGTGTTATGTTGATGATTTCTTTTGCTGTGCAGAGGCTTTTCAGTTTGATATTGTTCCATTCATTTATTTTTGCTTTTATTCTCCTTGCCGTTGAAGTCAAATTCATAAAATCCTCTCTGAACCCAATAATTTTTAACAGGTTAAAATATTAGTTGAAATGGAGCTGATGTATTCAGGTTTCTATTTTTAAAAATTCAAATTTATGGGCTATAACAATTTAATAAGTATATTATTAACTGAATTAAATTAAAATTAATATGACCCTTCTATGTCGAAATTAAACCTTCTATCAGAAAGTCTAGAGAAAAGGTGAAATAAAAACTAAAGTAACAGAATTCCTAAAAAAAACAATGAAAAGAAAATCACTACTTATTAGAACGTATAGAATAAATTTAACCTACGACCAGAGGAAAATGCAAAGTTCTAAATACTTTTATTGCTTAAAAAAAAGGAATCAAAGCAAATGGAGTATTTGTCCAATTAAAAAAAATAGAAAAAATAATATTAAAGTAAGACAAAAATAACACATAAGGAAAAAAATATATAAAGATAAAAGCAGAAAATGGTAAGGTAGAGCATAGAAGAAAGTTGTCACAATTAATAAAAAATCTGTTTTTTAAACAATTGATTTAGAAAAATAAACAGAAAGCACAGATGTACAAAAATAAGAATTATCAAGTAGGAAATAATCATTGAAAGAGTAAGTACATGACTCACTTGCAGACCTCTATATAAATAAATGTGAAAAACTTGATGGAATAGATCATTCTTTAGCACCAACAAAAATATAAACAGAAACCAAAAAAAGTCATATACAATAAAAAAATTTAAATAGCCCAGTTTCCATAGTTTAAATAACAAACTCACCCACAAATATTAGCAGGCCTACGTGGTTCACAGAGGAATTCTACACATCCTTCAAAAGCAAATGGTTTCAATGCTCCACAAATTGTTTCACAGATTGAAAATGAAGGAAAATGTTCTTATTCTTTTTATAAAGGTTGTGTAGCATTAAATCATGAAAATGGTAATGAGAGTACAAAGAACTACTGACCAATATTATTTATGATTATCAATGCAAACAGTAAATAAAATATTAGCAATCAGAATCCAATACCCCATTAAACAGTGATACATCATGTTCTAGTTGGATTTATTCCAGGAACAAGTTTGCTCCAATGTTAAGACATCTCTTACTTCCAGTAATAGTAGATATAAGGATACATTTAAAAATATATATATAGAAATAATGGTACTTTCTTAACATCATTAAATATTTATACCTTAATCCTATTGCCAAGATCTAATTGGGAAATAGGTATCATTTCCACTAAGATCAGTAACATGGTAAGAATGTCAGTCTCCTCTACTGTTTAGCATTTTACTAGAGTTACTACCCAATGCAAACTACCCAATGCAATTCAATAAGGGAAATCAATTAGCATCATAAGAATTGGCAAAGAAGAAATAAACGTTTTTCAAATTGCAAAGAACCTGATAAAATAACTATAAAACACAGAGAATGATTAATAAAACTAACTTTAACTCAAAGTCTTCACGAAGGTGGCCTGATATAAAATTATTACATAAACAAATAGGTTTTACATAAAAAATCACCAGTTGAAAGACATAAAGATAAAAGCCTGTTATAATAGCATCAAAAAAATACTTAGGGATAATCTTAGCAAGATACAGTCATTACCTGAATCAGAAAAAATTTAAACCACTCCTACAAATGAACTTGAAAAAAAATGGAAAGTTATCACTGTTCATAGATAGGACAACTCACCATTGTAATTCTGTCATTTCTCTCTAAGTGAATGAATAAATTTAATGAAATCCCAGTATAGTTATCAACAGACCTTTTATTTATGGAGTTTGACAACTCAGTGTTGAATTTTATGTGGAAAAGCAGATATGCAAGAATGGGAATGAAACACTGAAATAGACCTATGGTAAAATAAAGTATTCTATAATGCTTCAATAATTAAAACAATATGGTATAGTATCAAGAATAAACAACTAGATTATGAATAGAATGGAAAGCTGATAAAGCCAAATATACATTTAAATTTTGTTCATGAAAAGGGTATCAATTCACTCACTTGTGCAAAAATGGCTCTTAAGTAACACTGGAAAACTGGGTAGCTATTAAAAACATAACAAAACAAAACAAAGCAAAAAAACTAAGCCAAAGATAAATTTGGTTACATACCTCAAGCCAACCAGAAGAATCAACTCTTCATGGAACAGAAATCTACATGTAAAAAAAATCAGAATTATTTAACCTCATGAAGGTAAAACCCAGAGACCATACAAGATTGAAAACCTGATTGCATAAAATTTTTTAAAAGATCTAGGTACAACAGAATATATTATGCTACTTTTCATGTAAGAAAAAAGGGCATATGAGAAACTATACATATAATATCTGCTCATTTGTGCAAAAAGAAATTTGGAAGATAAACTAGATATTACTGAGATTGTTAACTAATATAGAATGAGTACAAGCAGGGTGGAAAGAATGGAGAAATGGGAAGGGAGTAGAAGAAATGAGGACGGAATGATTTCTATCAGTATAGATTTTGTAATGGTAATTCTTATAGCCCTGGTAGTGTTTCACATATTCAAAAAACAAATAGCTAGTTAAAATCAATGGAGGTGCAGGATATCCAATATGTAGCACAACAGTAACAACTGAATAAAAAATCTTTACAAATGAATAACCCAACCACACCAAAGTTGGCGGAAAAGAACAGAACTCACCTCATATTGATTGGTATATGGTAGTTTGATAAGAGCTATACATATAGTACATTATATTTTAGTTAGCAAATTTCCTCTTGGTGGTGTGGGTTAACAAATTTGAAACTATATTTTATACATTCTATGATTGAACAAAACAGCTTATTGTGAGAATGAGTACCAGGTTTCTCACTTGTAAAGAAAGAGCTTAAGATAAAAAAGGGTGATGATTATAGTGAACCTTGTTGTATTGAATTCAAATTAGTATAACACATGGTTTCAAATAAATATACTGATAGTTATGGAAATAGGCATAGATGTATGGATATATACATATATTTCCTGTTGTGTCCACTGAAAGGGCATAGATGTCATTACACTCCAGAAGTAATGACCACATTAATGCCCAGATTTTAATTTCTAGTATATGTGCTGCCGAAGCGAGCATAGATTTCAATTTCTAAATACCAGTCTCCAATTAAAAAATTAAGTCTTCTTGGAAGACTGAATCATAGGCTAAGTAACAAAAAAGTACAAGGTAAGCTTGGAACAGTTTTGGGGACATAAGATAAGATAGTGCTCAATAAAATGGGTCCATGTTGAAAAGACAAAAGAGCCAATTTGAATTAATCCCCAGTGCTAAATCTGTGACAAATTCAGCAACAAAAGAAGGATATTAATGGATTATAACCTATAGAATAAATAAATATTCTCAAGTCTATGTGAATATAATTAATTAATTAAGGGAGAAGCTCTAGCTCTTCCTAGTAATAGAATTCCAATTAAAAAATGTAGAAGGAAAGATATCAATCAGAACTCACCATTAGGTACATACCATAGTAAAAATAGTTAAAGCAAGGATTATTCGTAATGCTATTGTTAATGGATGAAAGAATGAAAACAATAGAATATTTATAAATCTACAATTATCCTCCCACAAGGTAATTGGGTTTTTTTGTTTGTTTGTTTTTTGTTTTGTTTTGTTTTGTTTTGTTTTGTTTTAGTTTCAGGTGTACAAAACAATGTAATACTTAGACATTTATACCCCTCACACAAAGTGATAACCTCCCTCTCCCAATCTGCTACCCCTCTGACATTGTCTATAGCTGTTACAGTTCCACTGACTCTATTCCTTATGCCGCTAATTACAAAAAAAATAAAAAATAAAAAAATGTGGGGTTGTAGTTGGAAAACCTGGCAGACAGCATCTTAAACAAGAGATGAATATCAATATTGTGATTAAAGAATCATGTAATCCCTGATGTGATACACTGAGTAAGTGATAGTATCACTCCTCTGAGGTTCTTTCCCAAAATTTAATACCTGTAATCTTAACGTGAAAAATACCACACAAACACAAATTGAAGGGATATTCTGCAAAATAATTGGTCAGTATGCTTCGAGAAGAACACGATCCTAAAAAACACAGAATTCTCTCAGATTGGAAGAGATTAAGGAAACGAATATCAATGCAGTGTGGAAGCCTGGATTGGATTCTGGACCAGAAAAAGGATACCAGATTGTTGTGATTTGAACAAGATCTTTAGGATATTTAATAGTATCTTATTAACGTTAACTTCCTCACTAGAAAATGCTAAAATGGTTATGAAATATGTTAACATTTGGGGAAATTGGGTGAAGCATACACAGGAACTATGTGTACAATTTTTCAAGCTTTTTTACAGTCAAAAATTATTCCAAAATTAAAAGATTAAAACAATTAAAAATGCATTGGTTACCCTTATTCTGTTCTCCCTTATATACCTCACCACTTTTATGATTTAATTTCAGATATTTTTAATTAAAGATAAATTAGTCTTTAACTCACTTAAAGTCAAATTGTATAAATTAGATTTATTTTTGGTACATGAGAATGTTCTTCTGAAATGTATGAAGTTGAGTTTATTTAAATTGTCAAGTGCTGTAAATAAATATAGTCAAATAGCTCCATTAATGAATAGCTCATCTTTACACCATATTAAATTATATAAAAAATAACTCTTTCTAAATTAGAGATAATACAAATGTATGGTATCCACTTTTATATACTTATTTTCTAATCAAATGTAATGGAGGAAGAAAGCACCTGTTTCATCATCCACCCTATTTTCTGCCTCATTTTCTTTCTAGGTAAAACTCAGAAGTGTTGATTGTTCCTAATGCTCTTTAATTTTCAACTATAATGTCAAGTAATTTGAAGGAAAAGCCAAGTCTACATTCAGTTTAAAATCTCTAAAATATTTTTCTGTATCTTTAATTTCAAGTGGGCTGTGAGTCCCAGTTCTACTATTTATTTTAGAAGTGTTAGTGTTATTCTCAAAATATAGCATAGAAAACTTGCAATAATTGCTTATTTTTCTTCAGTGCAATGGTGACATTCAGAGTTTGTGTTTACTTGAAACAGCAGCAAAAATAACCAAAAAATTACTATTTACTTATGGGTTAGATGTGCCAGGCTGTGTGATAAATGCATTATATATACATAGTATCACTTTATTCCTTGATAGAGTCCTATAGGGAATTATTGTATAATTTTTTTTCCAAATTTGGCATGCAAAAGGTTAAAACATGTATATGTGTGTGTTTTATATGTTTATATATGTGTATGTATACATATATATTCATACATGCACACATATATACAAACTTGTATGTTTTACAAATTCAAAACTCGGTAGGAAAATAAATAATCCAATAAAAACAAGCAAGGTATTTTAACAGATGTTTTACTGTAGAAATACTCAAGTGATAAATAAGCACTTGAAAGTGGCTCAATATTTTTAATTATAAGAAAAATGCAAATTAAAACCATAGGGAGATTCCTCTACACAGACATTACAATGTCTAAAATTAAAAAGACTGACTACTGGTGAGTGTGTGGAGAAATAAGACCTCTCATACATTATTGGGAATGTAAAATGGTACAACTTTGGAAAATAATGTGGCAGTTCCTTAGAAATCAAAAGTCCTACCAAATGATCTAGCTATTCCATTCCTAATTATGTGTTGCACAAAGGTTTATACATAAATGTGCATAGTAACTGTATTCATGGTATCCCAAACTGGAAATAATTTTTAAAATTTACTAACTGATGAGTGGAAAAATAAATTATGGAATTTGATTCTTCAGGTAAAATGAATGAAATATTGATACATACAATGATATTGATGAATCACAAAATAATTATTCTGAATTTTAGAAGTGAGACAAAAATGATTGCATACTGTGTTATCCCTTTTATATAAAATTCTACAAAATGTAAACTATTCTATGATGGTCAGTAGTGAAGCCGATCAATAGTTACCCTGAGCAGGGGCAGGAAAGGGGTTGTTGGAACATTCTAAGGATTACAAGGAAAATTCTGCAAGTGATGGATATTGTGGTGATTGTTTCATGATGTACATACGTGTGTGTCAAAACATCAAATTAGGCACTCTAAAGTTTCAGTTTATTGCATGCCATTTATATCTTAACAAAGCTGTTTTTAATATGAAGCACCTGTTTAAAGTCTACCAACACATAATAATTCTCTGCATAAAATCATTGTCCTATGAGGTGTAGAAGCAAATATTGCGTTTGTTAAGAAAGGAGGAGGTGTGATAGAATTAATGATTTAAAATGTACATATTATCTTCTATTGTTATGATAGAAGTAGGAGTTGATGCTTTGGGGATATTTTTGATTTCTTGTTTGCCTGGCTTGGGATTGTAGTTATTTTCCTTATTTTGTTTTTAATTTGGGTTACTAATTATTTGTACAAAGGTGTTGATTTTTTCCCATTCATCCCCTTCAGAAACATATACCTTCATGCTAGATATCAGTCATCTTTACACTCAGTAGTCAATGATAATTTTACATTAATTTCTGAGAATGCATTAAAATATTTGAATTATTTTATCCATCATGGAAGTTTACTACTTGGTTGTTTATATTGCATTTTTTGTGTCTTGAAGCAATTAACAGTGTAATTTATGGACTTAAAGATGCTGGATTCATCATCGTGGCATACATAGCGCACAACATTGCCTAAGATAAAGAAACGCATTTAAACTATAAGAAATGCAGCAGTGTTTTCATGCCAAGGGATTGTTCGAGTATTCCATCTCTCAGGATTACATTGAGAAAGAAGAGTGAAATGATGCTGTTTTCCATGTACTGATAAGTCATAGATCTGGTGAACAGATGGAGTGCTAGCAGCCTCTCTTATTATTATACGTAACCATTCATTTAGGGAATTTTTGATTCACAGCTCCATAGGCCTGGGCTCAGTAGGTTTTGAGGTGCCAGTACCTATGGAGTACTTCTATCAGGTAACACACCAGCTGAATTAAAACTGAGTCGACCACATGGATATTTTAGGCTCTACTGGACAGAATGATTTGATCTCAATTTCCAAAAAGAAATTAGGTATAATTGTTATATAATGGGGACAAGGAAGCCTTGAAACCAAGGGATCCTGTTATGACTCCCATTGCTAATATTACTGGTCTTTGGGAAAATGCTTAAGACCATGAGTTGAATTTTGAGAGTGTTAAATTGAGTCACAGCACTTGGTAAACATCTCTGATGTGCCATGTCCTTAGCAGATAGGTAGTCCAAGTAGGAAACTACTATGATTATCAACATGACTTCCTGTGACAAACTAACAGAAGGTAAGACTAGGGTAGCTAAGCTTTGGGTCAATTCATTTTTTTCTCTTCTTACGTTCTCACACTTTTCCTTTCTAAGTTATATGAGGGCACTGTTGGTTGTTAACATTTTAAGTTTTAGATAGGAGTTATATTAGTTTCTGAGGGCTACTATTACAAAGTACCACAAACGGGATAGCTGAGAAGAATGTGAATTTATACTCTTCCCATTCTGGAGGCTAATATTCTGATCACAATTTGTTGGCAGGGCCATGCTGCCTTCAAAGCCTCTAGGGAGAATGCTTTCTTCCCCCTTCCAATGTCTGGATCTCCAGGGGAACCTTGGTTTACAGGCAGCATAACTTCAATATACCTCCTTCTTGTAACGACAAATGAAAATGTAAAATAAGAGGCATAATTCTTCCTGTTGAAAATAAGGGAAGAGCTTCCTCGCCCCTTCTTTTTCTCAGAACATTTAGGAGTACTTTAGAAAACTGAAAATTATAAGTCCGTTCTCCTCTTTAAAATGTAAATAGATCGTTTTGAAAACTAATGGGCCTTTTGTGAGCTTTATGATCCTCCAGTGTCTTTCTCAAAGAAAGGGAGGACATCCATCTCTGAAACGTAAGCGTCAGAGGAGATACTTTGTTCTTTCTCTATAAAGCCAATTAGTTGATAGAAAGTAATCTCAATTACCAGGTAAATTTAGTATGAACTATGGGTGACAAATGGTAGTGTCAAGTCCTCTTATTTGAGAACTAGTTATCTTCAAAAAAAATGTACAGAATGGGTTGTAACTGCTTGGCTAAATAAAAGTAGAAGCGGATTATTAGGGTTTGCCTAACACATTCCAGTATAATGCTCATTCTGTAATAAAAAATGTTAAACAATTTCTCTATTACCATTGTGGAGAGGATTTCTGGGTTGGTAGAAGATTTTGTTTTTAATTATATTTCCTCAGCAGTCTTCACATGACCATCTTTCTCTGTGTATATATGTCTGTGTCCACATTTTCCTCTTCTTAGAATAACATGAGGCGTTTTGGATTCGGAATTTGATGGTGTCATTTTAACTTGATTACATCTTTACAGCCCCTATTTCTAATGGAGTCACATTCACAGGTACCAGTTGTTAAGACTTCAATATATTTTGGGGAGGAAAGGGAACACAATTCAACTCATAACAGGAGTATACTTGGGCTGACATCACTGCATGATGATAGAGTAGCTGATAGGTCTCTGGGATTTAGAGAAAAGGTTTTAAGTTTTTCATCTCAACAAAGCTCAAGAGCAGATGCTGTGAGACCACGGGTAAACTGTTCTGAGTATCCTTTTATTTCTCTAGATCCATTTTGTGCTCTGTTCTGTGTCCTTGACAATTGAAAATTTCTATACATGGCATTATCTGGAAATCCCGTGTCCTCTGTAGTTATATTCAAACTGCATGAAGAGAGGCAGGAGATACAATAATGAGAAGAGAGGCTGGATTATTTATTACTGTTTTTTTCTTCATGTTAGTACCTCAGTTTCCTTATAAAAGTTTACAAATATCATTCTCTACAGGTCATTTTCTACAGGAACAGTTCTTGCTTAATTCTAACAGCCCCTCCACGTGCCTCTTCAATTCCAAATGTGATAATAGTTTTTCATTGCTGCTGGACCCAGAGTTCTTTATCATCCTTTTGTAATTTTCCCTTACCCTGTTCACATTTGTGATCCCCCCTCTTTAAACTCTTGCACCCCCCTATTTAATATGACATAATCCGACCAAGACCTTAATTATTATACCTACCTTAATTTAAATAATATGTTTATAAATCTGTTTCTATTTAAGCTTATGGGTAACTTATTTCTTCACGTCCCAGTATGAAAATAACTTTTTAAAATATTTTTATAGTAAGAATAAAGAGGGGGAGAAAATGTCTTGCAGCAATGTTTCAAAATAGGGGATCCCAATTCTTGTTTGGATGAGCTTGTAAATGTCTGGAAATTCTTGTAACTAATCACAGTGGGCTACAGTCCACTGCCCATGTGCAAGAAAAGACAGAGCAAGCCAAGTAAGCCATTGACTCCTGGTCTTTCCCCACTCATGTATACAATAATGCTTTGTAGGCATGGTAAAAACACGTCCTAGGCATGTTCTAAACCATGCATGACAGGCCAATTTTTATTGTAAATTACACCACGGGTTTTATATTTAAATGAGATAAGTCATTCCATATTTACTTACTTAAGATCTTCATGCTTCATCATTATATACACTGCAGTAGCAATTTCAAATTGTTTATAGATTCTTCCCTAGAGAACAAGTGATATCTCGTCACCTCTTCACTCTGTTCTAGGATAAAATGTCCCTAGGTTTCTCATTCTTCTTTCTCTTTTTTTCTTTAATTTACAAATAGTATAAAATTAAAAATATTTTATTATAAATTTATCTTTTTATATGACTTTCTTATCTTGTCATTCTCACACTTACCAAATATAAGATTAGTTGAAAAACAAAACAAGAAAAAACACCTTAAGGATTTCTCTGTTAACTCTATTTTCTTATTTAATATTACCTTTTTCTACCATTCAGTTCATTTGATTTATCTCTTTTTCTACTTCTTACAGACTATAAATGCCAAAAAAAGTATATAGAACTCCTATATTTTAATATTTTCTTTGTTACATATGTAACTGAATTTATTTATATTGATCTTGTCTGTGGTTGACAAAACTTCCAGGATCTGTAAGCTTAGGTTTTCCACAAGACTGAAAAAAAGGGGTGGGGGGTGAGGTGAAGAACGGATTATTTTTCTGAAAAATAAATCTGTCCCTTCTCTTTCCCATTCCTTGATGGGACTCTCCTTTTACATAATTTAGACAAGGTATTATTTATGCCAACACTTCTGAAGCTCTGTTTATGGCCCATGTTTGAAGCCCATGATCTTTCTTTGATTTGAACAGTTTCTACTGCCTCCCATTCTTCCTGTATTGTGGCCTTTTTTTTGTTTTTTGTTTTTTGTTTTGCATTACCAATTGTGAGAGCTGCCCTTCAGACATTTTACCTTTCAATCTAGATTTTGATTTTTTATGACTTAGAATTCTCTACTGACAACTCCATCTATTCACATTTTTTTCCTTTAAATCCTAAAAGGTAATTCTCCTAACTGTTTTAAAATACTTGTCTGTTAATTCTAACTTCTTGGCTACCTTTGCCTTTTTTTCCCCCAGTATAAATATTTTTCACTTGTCCACTAATTTATTATTGTACGTTGAATATTAAGGACTCTTATTTTTTTGAGAATCAACATCGCGTGATCCTTCTTTTATAGAATATTTAATTTTGTTCTTAATATTGAATTTAAGCTAACTATGAGTCAGCTTAATTCCTTTGAGGCTTTTAAAAAGTTCTATTAAGGCTGGTTTAGAGTAGTAATTGACTGAAGTGTGATATCCTTCAAAAATGAAGGCAAACTGAAGGTATTTTTAGATAAACAAAATATGAGTGAATTCATTTCCAGCAGATCTGCATTCTAAGAAATGGTAAAGGAAGTTTTTCAGGCAGAAAGACAATAAATTTAAATCAACGAAACACAAAAAAGTACATCTTATATAACAGTGTGCCTACCTAAGTTGATTAGTAGCTGCCTGATGATAAATGCCTTTTAGCAACTGGAGGAAGAAAGGGAGATAGATGATCAGCAAATTATGTATTTCAATTCTTTTAGTAATTATACTAATCTTTATTGTTTCTATTATTTAATTAAATATATGGTATTTTGATTCACACACATACATGCTAGATGCTATCTCAGAATTCAAGAAAAAATAATTTTAGTTCTATTTTAGGGGTTTCAGTTGTACAAGTCAAGACTACACTGTTTCTTTTCTAGATTTTACTTTAATAACTTAAATGATGTCCTTCTTCCAAACTTTTTCTTCCTCAGCCTATTCTAAATATACAGCAAGAGTAATCTAGTTAAAATCTCGGTTAGATCATGCCATAGCTGTGCTTAAAACCATCTAATAGCTTTTCATATCACTTCAAATAAAAAACAAAGTCCTTGCAATGGCCTGGCTTCTCTGGGATGTTTCTTCTTCCCCTGCTCCTTCTCCTTCCCCTTCCCCTTCCTCTTCCTCTACTTCTTCCCCTTTCTATTCCCCTTCCCCTTCTCCTTTTCCTTCTGACTCACTCTGCTATCATCTGATGGCCTTTCTGCTTGTTCTCAAACACACTAAGTTCTGAACTCAGGGTTTTCTCACTATCTGTTCTCTATGCCAAGAATTCTAATGGCTTATTTTTTCACCTCCTTCAAATCTTTATTCCAATTAACATTCCCATTGAGGCCTTCTTTAAAAATTAATAAATAAAATACAACTCTACATCCATTACAAGACATCAGGACTCATCCCCCTTTCCTGCCTTATTTTTCTTATCATTATCAGGATCTGACCTATTATTTTGTTTATTTATTTTGTTTAATATTTACCTATTCCAATTAGAATTTAAAGACCTTAAGAGAAGACATAAGAGAAGAGATTTTTTTCAGCTGTTTTAAAAATGCCTGAGGCATGATAGGCAATCGATAATGTTTAAATGAACAGAATAATTAATGAAACTAGGATTCCTTCTTAATCCTCCTTTTAAATATTGATTATGGGGTTCTCAACAATGCCATATTAGTGATCCCTGATGATGGAGACATTGTATAGATTATGATGATTCATATTATTGATTGTTTTCTTATTTTTACCTGAGTATCCAGGCAGAATGCTACCACCTTTCTTCTATTGCTACAATTTTTCTTTTCAATATTCCATTATAAGCAGAGTTTAAACAATTTTATGGTGAACACTCATAAAAAACCACTGATATTCTACCACTGATATTTTCCCTTTATACTTCCTTTAGCCTATATCTATCCACTAAACTGTCTATGTATTCATTCACCCATCTCAAATATGATGTATTTCAAAGTAAGTGTCAGTCATGAGTATACTTTCCATAAATACTGAAGCATGCATATTGTTTTCTAAAGTTCGATATTTTTAATGTGTCTTCTAAACATAAAAGGTATATATAAATGTACCAAATATACAACTGTACAAAATGTGCAAATCTTAAGTGTATATTTTCTACATTTTGACAGATTCATGACTCTAGAATGTTACTTATATGCCTTTCTCGTCATTCCTACTCACACCCTCACAAGGTAACCATAGTTCCAATTTTTTAATATAGAATAGCTTTGCTTATTCTAAAACATCATATAAATGAATCAATGTGTTTATTTATTGTATATAAAGTTTATTTCACATAGCATAATGTTTTTTGAGATTCATTCATATTTTGGGGTATAGCAGTAGTCTAATCCTTTTTCATTACTGAGTAATATTCCATTATATGCACATATCATCTGCGATTTATCCCATATCCTATGAAAGGACAACTGGACCAATCCAAATTTCTGCCATTGACATCTATTGAAATCTTTTTGTGGACATATATTTTCTTGTCTAGCATGTAAATACCTAGAAATCGAACGGTTGGGTCTAGCCTACATATATGTTTACTTTCTAAAGAAATTGCCAGGGCTTTTTTGGTTATACTATTTTGCACTCCCACCAATAATATTTAAAAGTTATGGTGGTTCCACATCCTTGGCAACATAATTTTTATCTCTTTGTGACAGCAGTTTATATTTTTCTGATGTCTAATAATGTTGAAACTATTTTTTCATGTGCTAGTTATTCATTTATCACCTGTTATGAAGTATCTCTTCAAATTATTTGACTTTTTATTATTGAGTTATATGTTCTTTCCATATTCTTTCTGAGATAGATTGTACATACATATAAATCTCTCAATTTGTGACTTTCCTATTTACTTCCTTAATTAATGAGTTTTGATGAGCAAAAGTTTTCAATTAATGAAGTCTAATATCAATATTTCCTTTTATTTTCTATTGCTTTTGTGGCTTATGAAATTTTGCTTATATGCAAGTCATTTTCTTATTTAAATACTTCTCATATAAAAATTAATAAAATAATGATATGTGTGGTTCATTTATGAGCAGCCTATCTTATTTATCTTTTCATGATTTCTCTAGTTTCTACCTTCTAACTTTTAGATTGAAGTCAGATAATGTATATTCTCTACCTTTGTCCAACTTTTTGAGATTGCCTTTAGCATTGCTATGTAAATCTTATAAACAGGCTGTCAATTTCTAAAAAATACAACAAAAATAATTTTTCATTTTGTTGTGTTTTTGTTTTGAAGAACTTTCCAAGATTTCAGACTTACATTTCCATTTAATTATTAACCTGGTAGACAAAAAATCTAATTATGATTTCTTGTCAAACTTTATCTCTTGTGTTGTTCTTTTTATAGACACTAACAAATTAATCAATATACCAAAATAATCATAACATTAATAAGGCATTACTAAAATTTAATTAACAGATAATGAACTTCTTATATTGAGAATACTTTAATAATAATAGTCTTGTGATTTCCTACTTATTGAGTAGTTTATGGAGATTTTAAGCTACTAAATATAAATGTTAGTTAGTATCACAAAATAGTTTTTCCACTGAAGGCATGTTTTGATCCTAACTCTGCCTCAATTATCCAATTCCATTAATTAATATTAAAATTTAAATTCTGGAAGTTAAAAGTAAAAGCCATAAACATATTATTCAATATGTTGAGATTTGTTTCAAAATTAGCTATGACTATATTTTATTATTTGCAATTTGCAAATATCTGTTGATGCTATCTAGGTAATTATTCTGCATCCCAATTAAATATTCTTGTAAGCAGTCATTAAAGTGAATTTGATGATAATATCGTATTTTATAAATTATCTCGTAGTTAAGCCTTGCAATGTTTGATAGATACATTTTATATTTATTTATACCTCTCTTCTATCATAAAATATTTAAGAAATATCAATAAAATCATCACATAAATCTGAGCTATAGGCTCAAATTATTAGTAAGAAGAATATGTTATTCAATTTATAAAGCACACATTCATTAAGCTGCTATTTTGTGACATACACTATTTTGTGTTCAGCTTTTTATACAAATGTAAATAAAGTCATATAGTTGGATAGAAAAATACATTAAAAAAAAAAAAAAACAGTGGAAATGCTATACTATGGAGTATGTGATATGACTTCTAATAAGCTGAATTCTGGCTTGCCTCCACAGATTCTACACACCCTTGTGTACCTGCCCCGTATAAGTCCCTAGACCATAAAATGATAGATTTTACTTCTGTGATCAGGTTATACTTTATGGCACCTTTGAGTTTAAGAAAGAGAGGGACTAGTGCTTCCCTCACCAAGAATGCTATACTGATTAAATAGGGATAGATCCAAAGTTCTGCTACATCACATTGCAAATTTTACTCTGCCTCCTGATTATGCACGGACAGTAACTTTGCTTACTTAAAGATGCAGTTTAGGAGACTGAGAGCTCAAGGATCAGGTTTTCTCTCCTGAAATCTGACATCAAGAGATGCTAAATCTCTGTACGCAGCCCTAAATCTAATGGACAGTGAGGCACTTGGCCACCTACCCTATGCCTGTCTCCGTAGTTTTCCTCCAATGAAAACTGTTCAAGTTAGCCTAATGCATTTGCTCTATGGCTATTTTATTTTGTTTGCATGAGAGTTCAAAACTTATAAAGAAAAATGGATGCTACCCACTGGACCTCACAAACACTGCAACATGTATCTGCTGATGATAAAATAAGTTATATGAATAATGTTTAACTTTACAAAAATATTAGGTCATGGGTAAACCGAGTAATGCTTTGAACTCTATCCACTTATGTGTAAATCTTATGAATACTAATCGACGGTGCCTCAAGGCCCAGGTTTCAAGCAAATGTTTCCTGACAGAAAGATAAGCTTTTTTTCTTTCTTTTATTTTTTTTACATTTTATTTTTGTATACTTTCTGAAATCCCTACCTTCTCTTAACTGCTAAACTTCCATCATCCTATCTCTTCATGGCTCCTAAGAGGGTTTCTTATGATCTAGTAGCTTTATTCTCTCTCACTTGCTCTCTCTCTCTCTGTCTGTCTCTCTTTCTCTCTTTCTCTCCCACTCTCTCTCCCTCCTTTCCACCCTCCCTCTCAACTTATTTAAATCCTGACCTCATTATAGGCTTATGAGTTTGAACATTCTGTTTTCAGTCTGTTCTGACTTCTAATTCTAGTTTCTTCCTGATTACTATATCCCGGACACATTTCATTTGTAACCTTCAACCTTAATTCCCATCCTTGACTTGGATCCAAGTTTCATACTTTTCCTGGTCAGAACACTGTACTCTATGCCATATACGATATTGGATTTAAAAGTAATGTACAGAGCCATTACTGTCACCGCGTCTCTAGAGGGATAAATCATCCTCAGTAAAAGTACGTTTCATATCTGCATTTTTAAAAAAGCATCCATAATGGAAATGTTCTACAAAGCCCTTTTCAAGATATAGTATGAAAACATGGAAAAAAATGAGGTTAGTAAAAAAAAAAAAAAAAAAAAAAAAATCTTGTAAACTTCCATGATGGATAAAATAATTCAAATATTTTAATGCATTCTCAGAAATTAATGTAAAATTATCATTGACTACTGAGTGTAAAGATGACTGATATCTAGCATGAAGATATATCTTTCTGAAGGGGATGAATGGGAAAAAATCAACACCTTTCTACAAATAATTAGTAACCCAAATTAAAAACAAAATAAGGAAAATAACAACAATCCCAAGCCAGGCAAACAAGAAATCAAAAATATCCCCAAAGCATCAACTCCTACTTCTATCATAACAATAGAAGATAATATGTACATTTTAAATCATTAATTCTATCACACCTCCTCCTTTCTTAACAAACACAATGTTTGCTTCTACACCTCATAGGACAATGATTTTATGCAGAGAATTATTATGTGTTGGTAGACTTTAAACAGGTGCTTCATATTTAAAACAGCTTTATTGAGATATAAATGGCATGCAATAAACTGAAACTTTAGAGTGCCTAATTTGATGTTTTGACACACACGTATGTACATCATGAAACGATCACCACAATATCCATCACTTGCAGAATTTTCCTTGTAATCCTTAGAATGTTCCAACAACCCCTTTCCTGCCCCTGCTCAGGGTAACTATTGATCGGCTTCACTACTGACCATCATAGAATAGTTTACATTTTGTAGAATTTTATATAAAAGGGATAACACAGTATGCAATCATTTTTGTCTCACTTCTAAAATTCAGAATAATTATTTTGTGATTCATCTATATCATTGTATGTATCAATATTTCATTCATTTTACCTGAAGAATCAAATTCCATAATTTATTTCTCTACTCATCAGTTAGTAAATTTTAAAAATTATTTCCAGTTTGGGATACCATGAATACAGTTACTATGTACATTTATGTATAAACCTTTGTGCAACACATAATTAGGAATGGAATAGCTAGATCATTTGGTAGGACTTTTGATTTCTAAGGAACTGCCATATTATTTTCCAAAGTTGTACCATTTTACATTCCCAATAATGTATGAGAGGTCTTATTTCTCCACATACTCACCAGTAGTCAGTCTTTTTAATTTTAGACATTGTAATGTCTGTGTAGAGGTATCTCCCTATGGTTTTAATTTGCATTTTTCTTATAATTAAAAATATTCAGCCACTTTCAAGTGCTTATTTATCACTTGAGTATTTCTACAGTAAAACATCTGTTAAAATACCTTGCTTGTTTTTATTGGATTATTTATTTTCCTACCGAGTTTTGAATTCGTAAAACATATAAGTTTGTATATATGTGTGCATGTATGAATATATATGTATACATACACATATATAAACATATAAAACACACACATATACATGTTTTAACCTTTTACACACATGTATTAAACAACATAATATTACATAAGTAAGTAAGATACGGCATAGTATATGCTGTATAATTTTTACACATGCAACTTTTTAAAAGGGCAGAAATAAATTATAATGTTAGAAGTCAGAATAATATTTATCTTTGATGGGATTAACGACTGGGAGGAAATGCAAATGAGGCTCTTGAGGTTCAGATAATGTTTTCTATCTTGGTGTTTAGAGACTTCATAGATGTGTTCATATTGTAAAAATGCTTCACGCTCAACTGAAATGTAATTCAAATAGAAAAGATATATAAAACTGTTATTTATGTTGGGATTTTCTTTTAACTTTGTGTTTTAGTATAGCACTGTTAAAAATGCAATTATGTCAGTTATGCAAGCGCAGTAATAAACAAAACTTAATGTCGTGAATTTCATCTCAGCTTGAGGAGCAAAATGATCAAAATATAATTATCTTTCTATTTGAAAATGAATATTAAAAACAAAATTTAATGAACAAATCTCAAAAATGATGTATTTCAATAAGTTATACCTACATTAAGATGAATCCCTCATTTTACTTGAATTTTTTACTTGAATTATTTGAGTTGTGAGACAACTCAATAAAAAGTGAAAATAATAATTTCAGAAGTGTATAACATGGAAAATTCCTAATTATGAACTAAAATTAAAGAAAAAATTGTCCCGGGGCTAAAGCTAAGGCTGCAGTAGTTCCCTCTGGAGTTCCAGATGGAACAATCTGCTTCCTTACCTTTTTCAGTTTCTAGAGGTCACTTGCATTCCTTGTTTCATGGCCACATTCTCCATCTTCAAAGCCAGCAATGGTTGGTCTTGTCTTTTCTTACAGTCTACTTTTGTAAACAAATCTGTCTCTGCCTCCCTCTTACTAAGAATACTTATGGTTACATTGGGACTACCTGGATAATCTAGGATAATCTCCCTAATTCAAGATTCCTGACTCAATTACATCTACTAAATCCTTTTTACCACATAAGGGAACAGGTTCTAAGTATGAGGATGTGAATACTTTTGAAGGCCCATTTTCAACCTTTCACATTTGCTTTTCTTTTTTCTTTTTCACTTCTAATTTTTTGTTTTTGTATTTTTCAATTACAGTTGACATTCAATATTATATTAGTTTTTGGTGTAAAGCATAGAGGTTAGACATTTATATAATTTATGAAGTGATCACCCAGATAAATCTAGTACCCATTTGACACCATGAATAGTTATTGTAATATTATTGACTATGTTCCTTAGGCTATACTTTGAATCCCCATGATTATTTTGTAGCTACCAATTTGTACTTTCTAATCCCTTTCTATTTTTCACCCATCCCTGACCTCCCCTCCAATCTGCCAACCATTAAAATATTATCTGTACTATGAGTTTGTTTTTGTTTATTTTGTTCGTTAGATTCCACATCTGAGTGAAATCATATGACATTTGTCTTTCTCTGTCTGAGTTACTCCACTCAGAAAAATACCCTCTATGTTCATCCATGTTATTGCAGATGGCAAGATTTCATTATTTTTTATGGTGATTAGTATTCTGTTTTATATTTATATCTATATCTATATACCTATATAACTATAGAGATAGAGATACAGAAAGAGATATAGATATAGGTATAGGTACACACACAGACACACAGACACACACACACACACACACAGACACACACACACACACACACACACACACACACAGACACACACACCACCTTTTCTTTATCCATTCATCTACTGATGGACACCCAGGTTAACTTCGTACCTTGACTACTGTAAATAACACTGTAATAAACAAATGAATGTACATGTCCTTTGAAGTATTTTTTTTTTTTTTTTGGTGGGGTGGGGGGCATTGGGTCATGGTGTGTCTCTCCAGGGCCCATCAGCTACAAGTCAAGTCGTTGTTCTTTCAGTCTAGTTGTGGAGAGTGCAGCTCAGCCCCAAGTCCAGTTGCAGTTTTCAGTCTTAGTTGCAGGGAGTGCAGCCCACCATCCCATGTGGGAATTTAACAGGCAACCTTGTTGTTAATAGCTCGTGCTCTAACCAGCTGAGACATCCGGCTGCCCCTGAAGTAGTGTTTTGGGTTTCTTTAGATAAATAACCAGAAGAAGCATTATTGGGTCCTCTTTAATCTCTTGTTGTAGCCTTTGTTTTAAAGTCTATTTTGTCTGGTATAAACATTGCTACCCCAGCTATTTTTTGTTTTGTTTTGTTTTGTTTCCATTTTCATGAAATATCTTCTTCCATGCCTTTGTTTTCAGTCTGTGTGTGTCTTTCAATCTGAAGTGAGTTTCTTGTAGGCAATATATGTAAGAACTTGTTTCCTTACCTATTCAACCACCCTATCTTTTGTTTGGAGCATTTAGTTTATTTATATTTAAAGTAATTATTGATAGATATGTAATTATTATAATACCATTTTATTAGTAGTATTTTGGGTTTCTTTAGATAATTATGCGTAAGTGGGAAAAAGTCTCTGGTATTGTGGGATTTGTTTGGGAACCCTATGGAGCTCATTAGGCAATCAGATTCCGATTTGGCCCTGTGGGGGAGGGCTCAACACAGGAAAGATGGTGCCCACCTGTTCCTGCCGGCTGCCTGGGAACAGGACCACTTACAGGGATAATGCCAACTGTCCTCCAGACCTCGCTCCAAAGCCGCACACCTCAGTCTGCTCCCCATAAGCCTCTGACACCCCCTGATTCACTGTCCTTCCGCTGGAGCCCAAGGTTAGTGCTTGTGAATGAGTAAGTCTATGCTCAGGTGTTTAAGAGAATGTCTGGGTTAATGTCTTAAGAGATATTAAGAGACTGTCTGGATTTCCTGAAGGCTTCTACCTCACCCTGATGGGCCGGATACCCACTGTTTCTCACAGCGAGATGTTGTGGGGGCTCTTCATCCCATCACCAGTACTCTGGGCTGGGGAGCCTGATGTGGGGCTGGGGTCCCTTGCTCCTCTGGAGTGAAACTCTGCCGCTGAGATATCCGTTCTGATTCTCAACCATATACAGAGGTTTGGGGCCTGTTCTGTGACTCCACCCCTCTTACCAGTCTTGACCTAGCTTCTTGTGTACATCCTTAGCTGTAGGAATTCTGTTCAGCCAGGCTTCAGGAGATTCTCAGTGATGGGTGTTCTGTAGTTTAGCTGTTATTTTGATGTGGTCATGAGAGGAGGCAAACACAGCTGTTTATCTACTGAACCACCTTGACTGGTGTTTTTGTTGATTATTTGATGATAGCCATTCTCACAGTTGTGAGGTGGTATCTTATTACAGTTTTAATTTTCATTTCTCTGATGATTAGTGACGTTCAGCATCACTATGTTTTCATATGTCTACTGGCCATCTGTATGTCCTCTTTGGAAAGGTGTCTATTCAGGTCCTCTGCCTATTTTTTAATTAGTTAGTTTGTTTGTTTTTTTAATTTATTGGGGTGACAATTGTTAGTAAAATTACATAGATTTCAGGTGTATAATTCTGTATTACATCATCTATAAATCCCATTGTGTGTTCACCACCCAGAGTCAGTCCTCCTTCCATCACCATATATTTGATCCCCCTTACCCTCATCTCCCACCCTCCACCCCCCTTACCCTCTGGTAACCATTAAACTATTGTCTGTGTCTATGAGTTTCTGTTTGTTTGTTTTTTTTGGTCTTAAGTTTTATGAGTTTTTTATATATTATGGATATTAACCTCTTATCAGATTGACGAGTATCTTATCCTATTTAGTTGGTCATCTTTTCATTTTGTTAATAGTTTTCTTTGCTGTGAAAAAAACATTTTAGTTTGATGAAGTCCCATTTGTTTATTTTGTGCCCCTTTCGCACAAGAATCCATATAAAAAAAGTGTGTGTGTGTGTGTGTGTGTGTGTGTGTGTGTGTTACTATGAGCAATGTAGAGTTTACAACCTGTTTTTTTCTAGGAGTTTTATGGTTTAGGGTCTTACATTTTAATCTTTAACTCCTTTTTAGTTTGTTATTGTATATGGTATAAGAAAATGGTGTAGTTTCATTTTTTTTGCATGTATCTGTTCATTTTTCTTAACACCATTTATTGAAGAGAATTTCTTTACCCCATTGTATATTATTTGTCATAGATTAATTGGCCATACAGGCATGGGTTTATTTCTGGGCTCTTTATTTTGTTCCATTGTTCATGGATCTCGTTTTGTGCCAGTACCATGCTGTTTTGATTAGTATAGCCTTGCAGTATAGATTGACATCGTAGAACATGATGTCTCTAACTTTGTTCTTCTTTCTCAAGATTGCTTTGGCTATTTGGGGTCTTCTGTTCCACATATCCTTTTACATTTATTTAACCCATTTAAAATCAGAGGGTCGTTCTTAATATATATTTTTGAATACAATGTATGATAGAGGTGTGGAGATTTGGACAAATAGTAAAACCTAAGGGAAACTAATGGCCATAGTCTCTGAAGGAAGGCATATAGAAATAAGAGAGGAATGTAGTTACTTTCAGGATAATAGTCTAAGTGCTACTTCACCAGTTTAGGAACATAGAAGAATATTTTTTGATATAAAGCCAGTTTTGAAGGAAACCTTGATTGCAGCCCATGAGGAATTTCACGTGCACAAAGTCATTAAATTATGGCAACCATTACACCCATGTTCAAATTAACAAAAGTGTGTGTGTTTAAAGAAAACAGAAGTGATACTATTTATTGTAGTTTTTGACAGTGACTATACTATCAGCCAGCATTTTCAATCAGTATATACTTCCAGGTTTCAAATGTGATAATGAAACAATAATTATTAATTTTGTCATGCTCAAAAGAGGGATATATTGTTTAACTACAGCATATGCTCATTTTCTAATTGGATTTTTTTAAAAAATATTGTGGGTTGATAGTTTTTTTTATGTATTCTAGATCCTAATCTTTTATCGGATATGTGGTTTGCAAATACATTCTTCCAGTCTATACCTTGCCTTTTTACTCACTTAACGAGGTCTTTCCCAGACACACACACACACACACACACACACACACACACACACACAGACACACAATTGAATTTGATGAGGACCAATTTCCAAGTTTCCATTTATAGATAACACTTTTGGTACCAAGTCTAGGAACTTTTTACCTCATGGTAGATTCCAATGAGTTTTTGTTTTTGTTTTTGTTTTTTACCATATTTTTGAGAAGTTGGTTTACATAGTCCTATTTGAAGAAAGATTACATGTTATTTCAAAGTCATTTATAGGCTCCCTGTTTTTAATTGCTGTGAATTTGGGCACTCAGTCAAGTATTTGTATCTGTTTCCTATTTTGTATAACAATTTATTGTAAAATTGGTAACTTAAAACAACACAAATTTAATACTTACAGTTCTGGAGGTCAGAAGTCCAAAATGAGTCTCACTTGCTAAAATCAAATATTTATGTTCCTTTCTAGAAAGCGTATAGCATATTCTGTTTTCTTGCCTATTCCAGCTTCTAGAAGCTACTCCTATTCTTTAGCTCATGGCCCTATTCCATTTTTAAAGCAAACAATGGTTGTTCAGTTATTTCTCATATCACATCACCATTACATTTACTCCCCTGTGACCTTTTTACTTGTAAAGACCCTGGTGATTACCTAAGGCCTAACCCAATAATCCAGAATAATCCCCCAGCTCCAGGTACAGATAATTATCAATTTATATTCCATCTGCAACATTAATTTCCCCTCACCATTGATTATAGTCACAGGTTTCAGGGGTTAGCTCATGGGTATGTTTGGAGGAAATCATTATTCTGCTTACTACATTCTCTATAAATGTTAGCAAAACTGACGAGCAGAATAAAATGATCTGAACTAATCTCTTGGCATTGTGTAGATATAAACACCATAAAGAAAAATCATAATTTTAATTTTGAAAACTTTGTCTGACTTTCCTTCCTACTTCTTAAAATAAACATTATCACTTCATAGCATTAGTTGTGGTCACTATATGAAATGTACTCAGGAATTTGCTAGCAGAACTAATTAGTTGAGATTAATAAAAAAGAAATCTCAACTGTTCCTTGCCTTACTTTGTTTGTCTTGTACTACAAAGCAGGTTCTGAACAAGCAGTGATAAAGCAACGGAGGTGCAGGAACAGCTCTCTAGTGTTAGACCTCTTTCCCCAGGAGCTTAAAACCTGGAATATGAAAACAGTATTGAACAAAGACCACAAAGGGTGATATGTAAGAAAACACCATGTTAAAACTACCTCTTAAAAACAGTCCTGTTAACCACAGGTGAAAATTTGCCTTAGGATAAATTACTAAGTCTCCAAATCCTGTGTTGAACAGGATTTTAACACAACAACTTCCTAATAGTGTTAGCCAGGTGTAATATTACCTCAAAGGATAATATATTTTAAAGGAATATTTTTTTCTTAAGTTAGAATGGGAATGTCTCATTACATGCAAACCACAGTACCTGCTTTATTTTGCATATACCAAGGGGCAGAAAAATGGAAAACATAAATGATTAACCATATATCTTTCAAAATGTTTAGAGGAAAAGTGGTAAGCTTGGCTTCAGTTGGTATTTTAAATTCTACATAAATATTTTAGCCTCAAAGATGTGGTATATTCCATTTCAAATTTTGTCTTAAGTTTTGTAAGACAATAGATAATTTTACTTAATTAATACCACTAACTGGATTTTTAAATTCTAGGTTTCTTTTTAATGCAGATTTCTACAATAATTATTTTGTTTTGGTTTTGTTGCATATCACAATAATACAATTTAAATTAATTTTAGATTAAAATTGTTTTTTGTATATTTTTAATTTGAGCTTAACTTTATATTTCTTCATGAAATATTTATTGAGTAGCTACTATATTCAGGACTTGTTTTATTTATACCTAGTGGATAGAGCAAAGACAAAATAGAAAGCTTCTCTCATAAATCTTATATTCTAATGAGGAAAGGAGAATACACACACAAAAGTAAGTAATTCTATATTTTGCATGAGATTATAAAATGAAGAACTTTAAAGCATTGTAAAAAATATAGGATGAAAAGAGAGATCTATCTTTTGGTTCAGGAAGTTATCTCAGCTATAACCTTTTTTACTACCTTATTGACAGGTAATGGTCACAGACAATATGCTATTTAAACTATCTTACATAAAAGTAATCCTCATCAACCTTAGCCAGGCAATGGAAATTCAGACTTAGACCACAGAACACAGTAGATATTTATTCTAAAATAGTTTCTTTATCAGCTGTCATAAAAATTATACTATAACTAAAGCACTTGGAAAAAATATTCTACTAAATGCTGAATAACACTTCAAACTTAAAGCAATCCTTAACCAGTCACAAGATTAAAAATGTCACCTGTCACCTTTTATTTTTTTGTTTTTTTATCTCAAAGCAGTTTTCAATATGTAAGATATTAATTTACATACATTTCAATCTATAATTTTTGGGGGGTTAGGTCTTGTTTTGTTTTGTTTTATTATTTTTAAAGAAAAAAGAAAGCAAGATCAAGGAAGAATAAAAATTCAGATAGCCACCATTATTTCAGATAAAGAGTATGTTTTTATCCAAAGATCTAGTAATATTAATGGGATAGTGAAGGGTATAAACCAAGAGAAACTATTGTAGAGGTTAATGAAGACATAGAAAGAGATATCTGTGTTAAATATGTATTTGAAGTTATTGTGCTCACTCCAGAGTTTTTTCTCATCACTGATTATCAGTTCAGGTATGACTATGTAGAAGACAGAAGACATGGAATGTAAGGTGTGTAACACCTTCATCAAAGTTAAAAGTATCCAGTTACAAAAGAAGCACTATGTATAATCTCAAATAGCTAATGGTACAGTGGGCCATATTTACAAAGTACAATAAATTATTCCGGATTCAAGTAAAAATACAAAAACAATTGCCAAAATCATTTTTACAGATGGCAATTTATAAAATGAAAATGATAGAAAAATCCTTCATTCTTATTCCTCCAAATTCTTACATATTAACACAGTTCTATTTTCTAGTGTGTAGATAATTTTAAATTTGAAAATCTGATTTTTTCAACCTACAGAGTTTTGGTTTTTTTTTAAGGTAACCATTTCATTACTGAAATCTTATGACTAAGTTTAGCTAATTTTATATTAAATTATAAGCAGAGTATCTGAAAAACAAGGATATAGAACTCATACATACATATTTTTTTAAAAATTAGTTTCAGGTGTACAAAGCAATGTAATAGTTAGACATTTACATTCCTCACAAAGTGATAACTGCCCTCCCCCAATCTACTATCTCTCTGACATCATATATAGTCGTTACAGTTCCATTGACTATGTTCCCCATTCTGTTCTCCACGTCCTGTGACTGTGAGTGTGTGTGTGTTTATGCATTTAAATATGTATATGTGTGTGTGTGTATATATATACATATATATATTTAATTATATATATATATATATATATATAAAATTAAATATCAAATATTATATGTTGAACACTAAACTAATATTTCAAAAGTATGTTATCAGGGGGGTCACTTCACAGACTGTGTAGATGCCTGACCACTGCACTGTACACCTGAAGCTGTAGTAGAATAATATTGAATGTCACTATAATTAAATAAATACATATATATATTTTATATATATTTTATATATATTTATATATAAATGTATTTATTTAATTAAATACTATAATTATATAAATACATATATATTTTTATATATATTTATATATATATATATTTATATATATTTATATATATATATAAATGTATTTATTTAATTACAGTTGACATTCAATATTATTCTACTTCAGCTTCAGGTGTACAGTGCAGTAGTCAGGCATCTACACAGTCTGTGAAGTGACCCCCCTGATAACATACTTTTGAAATATTAGTTTAGTGTTCAACATATTAACATCTCAAAACAAATGCAATAATCTAGCTACCCATGACTCCAGCTGGCTGCTGGGGCTGTAGCAGAGATGCTGCTTCTGTTCATCGAGAACAAACAGCATTCCTCAGATCTTAAGCTAAAAAAAGACAAAGTTATTAAAAGTAAAGAAAATCTAAAACCAGTTCTTACTGTTCATGAGCAGAAATGCTGTTTGGATTTCCAATTATACTACACTCCATCTCTACCTCCTCATATTATCTTTCTGCATAATTAATAAGGAGCCCAATGTGCTTGGCATTGAGAATAGAAAAATTAACGGGAAATTGTTCTTTTATATGAATAGGTAATAAACTAATGATGAATTGGCAAATAGTTTTCATTTGATTTGCTTGTCTAGACCTATGTTGTTAGTGAGTGCTTGGAACTCTCCATCAAAAAAATATATTTAAGTTTCACAGACAGTGGAAAAGTTATTTTTACAAACTGGTAATATCAATCATGGGTAAAGAATGGGGTATAATATACATTTGTTGTATACTATATTTGCTGAACCTAATCTATATAGTATGCAATCATTTACAAAATGGCTGTGTGAATTAAAATTTCAAAATTATTGGGAACTAACCATAGAAAAGTAGGGAAAAGGAAGAAATTGGTTTCATTCAATCAGACAATTATATTTTAAAAGAGTTAGGAAATAGAGAAGAGTGATGATATGAAGAGAGACAGATTTCATTCATTATAATTAATAACTGCCTACTGTGTAACATGTATCCTACAGGTGAAAGTAATTTTATTGTTGTTCTTAATAAAAATGTCCAACAAATCCCTTACAGAGGTTTTACTCATACCTAAGTAAAATCTTCATAATGATTCCATTTCACCATATAATTAGAATGGGATTTAACATTAACATCCCCAAATTATACAATTAATTACATTCAGTTTCAATTATAATTACTAATTGATACAAAGTCTCTAGCTTAACTCCTAGAGGTAATCAATTTTACAACAGGAATTGTGAACAAGTGGTTAGATCACGTTAGCCCAGTAGTTTGTGTGTGCTGGCTAATTAGTCAAAATTTTGTTATACTAAATAGCTCATGAAAACATTGCTAGGAAATTTGGCAGGTAAAATTTTCACAAAGTTCTTAATTTGGTAGTAAACTGTTCCAGTATTCTCAGTTATATTCTGTTCTTTAAGTCCTTCTCTTACTCACATTCCTGTGAATATAAGGTAGCAGATCCGACCCAAGTGGGTCTATGTATTTTGGAGTTTCTTTCATGTCTTCGGTGCCAACTATAGTTTATAGGAATTTTGCCTGTGGTATAAGTTTGCCTGTGGTATAATTAGTAATAGAGGGAGACAGAAATAAAATAGACTTCTCAGCATTCCAATATTTCAACCAATAACATGTTTAAGCTTTATATACACTGAGTAAACAGGGTTTTCTGTTGTTGTTGTTTTGTTTTGTTTTTTCTTTTATAGCTTTTAAGTTTCTGGGTTGGAGCATTAGATTTTGAGTTTTGGAGAACACAGTGCCACTGGTTACATTGCTTAAAATGAAGATGCCTGAACTTGACTCAGAGCATCTGATTCAGAGAACTATGGCCTAAAGAGCACAATTTTAGAAACACTGACTTTGACAAGAAATACATCGTTTCAGGTACCAGGACTTTATGGCCCTTAGGTATCTTAAAAAACTGAATAGAATTGATCTGACTGACTTGTGCTAGCTGTGGGTTTTAATTTTCCTTGTGAAATCAAATCATCACATCAGAGAGAGAGGTTAAGTAGCTACTTCAGCCTGTCTTAAATGTTTTGAATCAAAACTTATAGAAATGCTTATTAAGCCCTTTCTATCTACTGTTTCATTTTTAGAATGTTCTCCCTAGTTTAGCTCTGTTTCAACAATGAAACTACCAACATCAAATGACTGGAGGTAGGAAAGAAAAATTCTGAAACAGGGGTATGTAGGAAAACCTTTGCCTTCATTCAGATATTTTACCGCTGTTTTCTTGTAAATGTTGGCTTGCCCAAGTGATGTAAAAATGAATGGCTACTCAGCAGCTTGAACCTGGGTCATGTCTCATAGCACATGCTCAGATAAATAGTAATAGCACGCACAGGTAAATAGAAACTACCATATGCATCATATATATATTGTAAAATCATTCTATGTGTGAAGAAACATAGATGTGTCACTTTGGAGACTAGTATTTATATAAATCTGATTCCTAAAATGGAAGCTAGAACCATAGACTCAATTATATTTGAAGGCCCTCCTAAATATATGTGCTCACACCTTGATTTATGTTACAAATTCTATAGGTATTTAATAAATGTCCATTATTTCTGCTTTAACTTGAAATATCCCATTTATTGTAAAAAACATATATATATATATATATATATATATATGGATTATATATATATATATTTATATATACATAATATGTTATAGAAATTTTACAAAAACTTCAACATTATGATATATAATATATCATAATAGTGCTATATTTATGCAATATATAAGGCTACATTATATAAATGATTTAAACAGTACAATACTGCTCTGAGTACATGTGTCTGTGTGTATGTGAGAATAAAATATTTCACTTAGAACTTGTTTGGGTACAGTGACAGATTTGTCTTGAACAAAATAAATAAATTTATTGACTCATATAAATGAAAAACCAGGACTGCAGTTAGATTTAAGCACAGTTGCATTGTGTTAAAACAAGTACAGGGAGATTTGGATTCACTGTATCTGTTGACTTAGCTTTCTTTATCTCAATGTACTTTGAGAACTGTGGGAAGTTTTAATGTCTGCAGATGCTGCTTTCACTATCCTAGGTTCAAATGCTGCAAGAATTATTACCACTAACTATTCTATCTTTCCACATAGGATGTGAATTGCTTAGCTTGCTTAGCTTGTTCCATGAACCTAGCCTTGATCTCTTACTGTGGATAGGAGAATATCATTAGGATGGAAAACAAAACAAAACAAAACAAAAGTCTTCTAAGTCAATGACATTCCAGGACTTTTAAGGATGATTAGTAGATTTTTGGCTACTTTAACTGAATGGATGATGTCTTTTAAAAATATAGGAAATTTCAAGACAGAAAAAAAGTTCAAAAGTTTTATCATAATTTATAATATAGCCACTTTGAGTTTGAGCGGTTTGCTATTATCAAGTAGATATATTGAGTAAAATGTTGGCTAAATGGATTGGGAGTGCTGAAGAAATTTATATGCTGAAAATACAAATTTAGAATCATCAGCATAAATGTTATTTAAAAAACGGGATTGATACGTTAGGACCTGAATGTTTAGAAGAATGTTGGAGAAGTAACCAAGGAAGGCAAAGGAACAAAGACAGAGGGGTGTAATTCCATGGGTGCTAATGTCCATCTGTTTCCTCCCTGTCTGGACATGTGGTAGGAATCATTGCATGGCTGCTGCTGTTGCATCGGGCTGGGTGACTGGTTCCACCAATGCAGTCTTGTGGCCATTTGTGAACTATAACATTTATGTGATGTTGGAACTATTCAAGATTCTCTCACTCTTTCTTTCTCCACAACAAATAGCAACTTCGTGATGGTAGCTACTCTAACTATCTGGACTGATAAGTAATTCAAACAAGCACAATTGCTCTGCTCACCAATAATTTGAATAAGGAATAAATGTGTGTTGATATTTAAAACTGTATAACCTAGTCTATCCTGGATGAAACAAGTTGTGCCTCAGCTACAAATTGAAATATGTATTAAAATGAGCATGTGAAAAACAATGTACGAAAGCAAATTGGAAATCAAGATATATTCATGAGATTATTTATCAAAAATGAGAAATGTTGGCTATATATATATAAATATATATACATGTGTATATATATATATATAGTGCTATATATATAACATTACATATATAATGCTATATATAATGCAATTACATATATAAATGTATATATAGATGTAGATATAGATATATAAATATTAATTGATGTGTGAAGATTTAACTATTTTATATTGGTTTTTGTTTGTTTAATACTCTAGGAGTTTGTTAGTAACTGTGAGAGTTATTACAGAAAAACATATTACTACTAAAAAGCAAAGCAATCTCTAAACTTATATTTGTTACTTATATTGCAATCAATAAGCAAATTGCTTCTCACATGGGTAACATCAAATTAAATACTAATCATGACAAACCTTTTACTAACTCTCTGCTTTGAATGAGTGACCCTCTGCAATTAGCCTAAATGGCCACTGGATGTCAGCATTATGTTATGCCTGTTGATTATTTACTTGGTTTTCGTTAGTAATTTGCTATAGATATTTCATAATTTACGAATCTATATTCTTAAAAATATATCAAACAAAAAATTCATATCATATTAAAAATAATTTATGTTTAGGCAATCCAGCATTTAAGGTCCTCTTACCTACCAAGATTTTCTGTGTTTTTTTTTAATCTGTGATACTGAATTTTAATTGTTTTTTTGAAAATACACACAGAGACTATTTTTGGCTTTGTTTAATATTACTATTTCAATTTTTTTTTTATATTACCAGCGGAGTCAGTAAGAATGTTTCCAAAATTTAAACCATACCTATGTTTTCTTGTTATTTATCTGTTATAATTACTGAATTAAGAGTATACTAAAATAGGTAAACTAATTTCTGACTATAGTTTGACATTTCAGAATTATTGAAAAATGATTTTGACCTTAAATAATTATTTTGTTTTATGATAGAACCTGCAGATTTTTATGAATTGACATTAATATGAGTTTTTAAGTATTGTAGACAATCAATGCTGAATTGATATCTTTTATGAAATTGATAGTGTAAAAAACAATGAAATTAAAGAATGAAATTAAAATATTGAGTTAAATAAATCAGGTTGGAATTCTGGATTTTAGGCCACAGCTATTTGTATCATATTATCCTTTCTAGTAATACAAATATATATTCTTTCTGGTTTTATCTAAAGTTTTATTCTCTGAGCTATTAATATTGAATGGGTTAGACTACCATATAGTGTTTAAGTAGATATAATCTATTTTTCATATCACTACCTATTGGTGACTCAAGTTTTATGTAATCCTTTTTTTCTTTAAATTTTATAGAAAAAAAATGCTTAATAATTTTCTGATATACCAGTGATAAATTATTTCATCCATAAGTCCTCTTTCTTTAATATTTATTCAGAATATTTTATTGACTTTTAACACCTACTTAAGAAAATGAATAAATATACATATTAGCATAATACAATAGAAGAATTGCACTCATTTATTTAATGGTATTAAATAAAATAGTAATAAACTTGCAGATTCAATATAATTTTACATTTTTAATGTACTAACTCAAAGTTTTGCTTTGAATCACTTATGTATTTTTGCTAGTCTAAGTAATCTGATTAATATTACTTATGAAAATGCTCAATATTTTATACTTAATTATTAAAGTTTATTGGGATGACAACTGTTAATAAACTTGCATAGATTACAGGTGTACAACTCTGTAACAAACAACAAAACAACAATACAATCAAATGAAGAAACACTCATAGACACAGATAATAGTTTAGTGGTTACCAGAGGGTATTTTAACTTTTTATATGCAGACTAAAGTTTTAGCAATGAAGTCAGATATATCTATATCTGTATCTATATCTGTATCTATATCTATCTATCTATCTATCTATCTATCTATCTATCTATCTATCTATCTACCTATCTTTTTTTCCTTCTATGGCCAAACTCACATTGCGTATGGGAAGCAACTTCTATGTGCAAGAAGAGCATGATCTGGGTGGGATTCCATCAACACTGAGATAAACAGAGCACACATAGTTTGTATATGGTATCAACCGAAGTGGGGTAAAATTACATTTAGATCAACAATTGAATACAATTGCATATAAATTGAATACAATTTATATACAATTGAATTAATTGCATATATATTTTTTTGTAGTGAATGTTCTTCATTTTCACTTAAGATACCAAATCAACTTAATGAGAAAGACAGTTTAATAGAAATATGAGGAATATTAAATAAACAAAAACTGAAATTAAAAAAAACAACAACAATACATTTCTAGAGCCCAAAGCAACTGCATATTTTTAAAAATTAAACTATTTTTTTCTTCTTTTATGAGATTATAGGTGTTTGTTTTTTCTCTGCCTCTCCATAAGACTTTTTCATTTTCCTGTTTCCTTTGGGGTAAATTTTCTCCCTTTAATCATGGCTTGTATGGAGAACTTGGGTTTGCCATGGTACCAGTTACGGTCCTAAATTGGTGAATTTCATTACAAGTGCTTTCATTATCTAATTGATGCAATATATTTAACATTGAGTCCAAATTCCCAGAAGAGAAGATCTGATTGACCTATCTTGGATAAGGTGGAATCCTTCATACAATACTTTATTACTAGCATTTTGGATTCTGACATGGTGCAAGGTTTCTTCTTCCAAGGTTATCTTATTATGAATGTACTATTATTGCTCCACTTTTACAAATTATCAAACAAATGCTTAGAGTGCCTAAGTATTTTTTTTCAAAATAGAAGTGAGAAGTCAATCATAGTTTCATGCCTTTAAAGATTCATAGTATTTAGCTCCCTCTATTTTCCTTAACCAACATCAAACAATATTGTTCACTTTCTACATAGGTCTTCCTATAAGGAAACACTATTTTAGTATAGCTTCAGTTTTCAATTGCATGTTAGAGCTTTATTTATGATTAAACATTGATATGACGACTTTCAGAGTTTGTTACTTTATCAGGAGCTTATTATGAGCCAAATAATTTGTTAATTACTTTGCATACATCATCTAATGAAACCCTCATAGAACTTAAGTGAACTAGCTATTTATCTTTATTTTACAGATGAAAAATTTGAGCATGAAATAAGTTAAATGATTTAGCCAAGGTCAGATAACTAGAATATGGAGGAGACAAATTTTTAAGTTAAGGTGAAAATTAAAGAAAAAACATGCTGTAGTCAGAACTTGATGAGATTCTTATTCAACTCATACCCCTGGACATAAGTCCCCTGAAGCCTGAAATGTAATGTAATCTGTATAATTTGGAAATTTAGTAAGAACATATTTTACTTAAAATTAATGTAGCATATCTCTTCCTGAAATGAATTTGCCAAAATCAAGTTTAATGGCACAGTCATCCACGAGACTGCCCTCACTTTGTACACCAGCCACAATTTCAGGGGTCTCCAGGGTTATCCTCACTTCAGACCAACTGGCTATAAATTTGGAGCTTCTTACAATTATCCTCAGATGACATATATTTTTTTAAAGGTACACAGACTCAATTCAAGTGCTATACTCACAATTGTAATTGTATAATATTATAGGAAGAAGATAAATATGACAACCAGCCAACAGAAGAGACTTCATGGGCAAAATTTGGAAGGGCTCTAGATGTGAAGCTTCCATTATCCTCAGAGAAGCATTCCCTCTTGGTACCAATGTATGATGGTACTTAAAGAGTATAGCCAACCAGAGAAATTCAATTGAACTGTGTCCATATATTTTATTGAGTTTCATTATATAGGCATGATTGAATGAACCATTGCCCACATGATGCAATCTCCAGCTGGAGGTCTTGTGGCTCAAAGCCTGAGCTCTAATCATATGATTGGTCTTTCAGACATGGCCAGCACTATCCTGGGTCATCTTGTTAGTATAAACTATTTAGGGTGCCATCATGAGTCACCTCATTAGCATAATAAGGGATCTAGAATGAGTAACAAAGACACTTTTATCATTGGAAAACAGCAAATATTTAGAAGTATGTTACTTAGGGATCTCCAGAGACATAGAACCAGTAGGATCTCTCTCTCTCTCTCTCTCTCTCTCTCTCTCTCTATATATATATATATATATATATATATATATATATACATATATATATATATATATATATAATTATCTATATCTATGTATATATATATAATTTTTGTTTTCTATTATTATTATTTTTTATTTTTTTACATTTTAAGGAATTGGCTCATGCAATTGTGGAAGCTTGGCAACTCCAACATCTGCAGAGTAGGTCAGCCGGCTGGAAACCCAGGGAAGAGTTGTATGTAGCTTGAGTCCAAAAGCAGTCTGGTAGTAGAAGTCTTTTTTCTTCTGTAAGTCTCAATTTTTTTCTCTTTTTATATGAAAGCCTTAAACTGAATGAATGAGACTCACCCACATATGAAAATCAATCTACTTTAGTCAAAGTTCACCAAATTAAATGTTAATCTCTCCCATAAAACACTTTCACAGAAACACCCAGAGTAATATTTGGCCAAATATCTGGGCACCATGGCCCAGACAAGGTGATCTGTAAAATGAATCATCCCAAGAAGTTACCTCCTTTGGAACCAGAGACAGAAGCCAACCAAATTCTGTATTACAGTTTCTTTTTGATTGGTAAAATGTGCTCAGTGTTTCTTTTTTTTTTTCTCCTTAAGATTTTAAACCCGATATTAATGAAATTATATATTTTTATCTTTTGCTAATTCATTCTCTTTCCTGAGGCTTGGCACATATGAGATAACAAAGCAGAGGGACACCTGTTAATGTGACTCAATTCAGAGGGACAGACAGAAAGAGAAATGATTGTCAGTGTGCTGTGAGGGTTCCAAGGAAGAGTAGCTACTCGTTCCCAACATCACGTCTCATCCCAGACCCTCAAAGACTATAATACGTTGGAACAAAATGATTGAGAACTCCAAGTGCAGGCTGAGGAGAAAAAGCAGGGCCCTGGAATAGTAAACTGATGGGTTATAGAGAAGACATAGAATTAGGGGAGTAAAATTCAAAGACAGAGTCCAATGTCAGCATCAATTTTCTCAAAAAGAAGTAGATTTTGAGAGATGTCCCAGATTCCTGCGAGGAATTACCCAAGTATGCATGGCTATTGAGAAGCTGTAAAAGTGCTGAACATCTGAAGGGGCCACTCTTTCACTTCATTTCTATTTGGACTCTCAATGGTTTCTATGAAAAATTGTTTCATTATCTATCGAGTATCTTCTCTCTTTAACATATAACAGCCTAATATGGCATTTTCACCTATTCATTTATTTTGTTATTTAAATTGTGGAAAAACTAGATTTAGAATGAATCAGAACTAACCACTAAGTAAGTCAAAGTGATAAATTGGCTGGGCCACGGCCACATGTTCTTTGTAAGTGTTAAGCAAGACATAGATATGTTTCTAAATTTTGTTATCTTTCTATTTCAATGCATTGTATGTGATCAGAAGTCATTGAGAAAAATGATATTCAAGGCAGTAGCCAAACACTTGTTATTCTTCACTCTTATAGTTAAATAAAAGACATCTTCATACATACTTTTTTTTTTTTTAACTAGGAAAATATCATTTATACTTTAAATAAGGTAAAAGCCAGTTCATCTTAGCCATCTTAATAAATCAGTGACCTTAACACACAATTTATAGAATTGCCAGTGTCATTTAAGACATTAAATAAATCATCAAGCAATTTCGTAACCATATGATCAAAGTAGTCAAAGAGGAGTAGAGCATGATTATTTTGGGACTAACTCTGAAATTGGGAAACAGATGTTTAATTAACTCTATGATTCTAGATGGCCTATGCATTTTTTAACTATTTTTTTTGTTTCACTATTTAAGTTTTCCTCCTTGTTTTACTGTTCTTTTTTTTAAGTTAAAAAAAAGAAAAATATTTAATGAACCCTCATGTATCTGTAATCCAGCATTAACAAGTATCATCAATGTGTTTTATTTTTCTTTTATTTCCCTCCTAGTTTCTTCTTCTTTCTCTCCTTTTTTTTTTTTTTTTATTTTTTTCAATTTTTTGTTTCCTAAGGGTTCAGTCACAAGCATCAAAAACAGAATTTAATCTTATTTGGTCAGCGGGGTGGCAGATATTAGTGGGCCAATTGAAAAAGGGGTTTACCAGTGTGTGACAGGTCTAATCTTATTTACATAGCAGCCTTGAACATCTTTATAACATTTCTCTTGGTAGCTATTACAGACTCCTTCTAGCATATGGAGGCTACTAATATACAACCTACATATCCAAAACTATCTTGTAAGTTTGGGGATATAATTTAGATTCCTCCTTTCAAGAATTTGATTCAGAACCAAATTTCATTGAGAGAGAGAATGTGTGTGTACAGGACATCCGTTTTGTGGACACAGTTATTACCAAGATGAATGATTCTAGAACTAGTGACTATAGCATTTCCTTTCATGGCTTCTTGATTCCAAGGCTCGTGTGGTGGGGGTGGCAGTACAAATTCTGGTAGATTGTGAAGTTCTGTACTCAGGACAAACCCAGTACACTTCTGTTATTATTATTTTTTAATCCTGTATCCAGATAAAAGGTGGAATAATGGGTATTAATAAGGAAAAAGCCTAGATATGTGGAGTCTCTTTGTTAATTTATTTATATTAACTACACACACACACACACACACACACACACACAAATGGGTAAATTCATAAATTGGAAGAAAGGAAACCTCTTCAGTTTCCACGAACTAAATCTACACACCACAAAGAATAACATAATATTGCATAAGATAGTAAATTGTCCTGTTTTTTTTTTTTTTTTTTTAATGTAGTCTATTCTCTTAATGATCCTCTAGGATCATTATATTCTGCTATGCTAAATAAGCAGATAATTGTTTCTGTTCCATTTTTAAAAATGAAGATAGTGTGATGTGATTTACTTACAAAAACAAAACACAATGCATTTTGGAGTGATTATGACTTTGACTTAGCAAATGCTAAATATAATTACTATTCCATAACTGGAATTGATTCAACATATTTTTAGCCAGGGAAAGTAACATTTTTTTTCTGCTTCTTCTCTGCTAAATAAAATTATAGTGCTTTTTGACAATTACCTTCAATGCTGAAATGTCCTCAATTTTCATAAGGGAAACCAAGATGTATTATATTTATCTCTAAGGGAGTATATTGTTTCAAATGTAAACAATAGAATTGGAATGGATAATTAGAAAGTTAGGGAAAATAGAATTCAACATGATCTAGATATGTAAAATTTGGTTCGATAAGTAAAATGTGTCTTGGAAACAAAAATTAGAGCTTGAGTAAAATAAAGAAATATGACTAAATGCATAATATAAATAGCAAGATTCAAATATTTATCAAACTACTGCAAATTACTATTTAAATGACATCGTATTAACACTTAGGAAATAGTTATGAAATATTATTTTTACTTAAAGATCTCACAGTTTTAGCTCACAGTTTTAGTGTATGAGCAGATGTAAGCAAGTATGGTAATAATTAAAGCAACACATAAAAGGGGAAAAAATAAGGGATCCACTATGAGATTGCATAGGAGTGGCTTATTGTCTTAAAGATAAAATAAAATCTCTAGAGTAGACGAGGACATTTATGGTCTGACTACTATTTTCCCAGGCCTCTCTCTCACCACTTTCCATGTTCTGTACACTGTGCATTTAAGTGTGATTCCTTAAATAGATTGGAATGTTCACTAGTAGTTGTTTTTTGTGCTTGGAATAAACCCCATTTCTTTCAACCACCTGATTAACTCACTGTGTCTTAAGATTCAGCTGTGTCTGAAAATCCTTTTGGAGTCCTTCCCAGAAAAAACTTTAAGTCTTTTCCTGACTTCCTCATGGTTAGGGGGCATCTTCTCTCTTTGGCTTGTGGCTAGGAATTTCCTCTGTCAAAGCCTTCCCAGGGCATTATACCCTTTGGCTTATATTTATTATATGAGATAGAAAAACTGACATATGAAATAGTGTTTTATATTGAAATGATCTCCTCCCTCACTCCCACTTCCAAGAAGCAGACCAACTTTCCTGTGCTAAATTGCTCCTGGGGTAGGTTATTGTCATGCAGGGTGGCCTGCGGGGTCTCTGGTCCTGCTCCCCACATAAGAACTCAGGATATGGTGAGGCCAAAAAGGATAGAGGAGTCATACCACTATAGTTTCACTGGCAGCTGGGTTGGAGACACAGGAATCAGGAACCACACTATCCGCACTTCTCTCTGCCAACCGACCTCACTTGCCAACTGCAATCCGCTCTCTGCACTTGCCAGCTCAGGCACCATCTTCTTGCTAGACCCCATTTTCTGCTAGCGTAGCAATGGCAGTTATATTAGTGGCCAGTGGCTCACTGGTTGCAGCTTATGGCCAGCTAGCCACAGCTGATGGCCATCCAATCACAGTTGATGGCCATTTACTACCTGAGCCAGCACCTTTCTACTTAAGGCTGAGAGCTTGGAAACTGCACTCCTGGCTCTGTACCCACAGTTACGATTCTTCCCTAAAGATGAAGCTGATACTTCTTGGCCTTTTGTTTTGTTTTGTTTCTCTAAAACCTATGTTTTTCTTTTTTTTTTTTTTTTTTTTTTTTCTAATTAGGATTCCTGTAGGGGGTGAAGGTGAAGGGTGTGGAGACCATTGGAGGGAAGTTTTTGAAAACTAAAAGGAGGCTGAGAGTCACGAATTTAAGTAGAAGCTACAGCACTCGTGGGAAGCAGCAGTATCTCTGAGAAGGTGACTATGAGGTACATCTAGGGAGAATGAATCTCAGGAATAGGGCCTTCCAGGGATGCCCACATTTACCCTGCTCCATGCATGGTCTGAAGCAGAAGAGTCTGCGGACCTGGGAGAACTATGGGAATTGGGTCAACAGGTGTCTCACCTGGAAAAAGAGTGTTCACATAATCAGTGAGACCTCTCCTATTTATCATCTCCTTTGACTAAACTTGTATGAAGTATGAACATGAGTAAAGGAAAACTTCATTCAAAGTCGAGTCGGGAAGCCCTAAAAGGAGAGCTCTCATGCATATACCACCCCAACCCATTGCAGCTTACTTTACAAATTTGTCAGGAAGAAGCTTATCTTATTATCCCAATAGGAGGAAGGAAGGTATTTCTCCTTCCCAGCAACAGCCCAGTCAATGAGAAGCCACCACCCGTCTGAATTCTCACTCTCCGCCAATGGACGTTTGTTCATAACCACCCATCCCAACTTCCTCCTTTTTCTCTATAACATAACACTCCCCTCCTGTGTTTTCTGGACTTGCCTGTGGTTTGCCATAGGTTGCTAGTCCAGAATTGAAGTTCCTCTGCTATTCCCGAATAAAATCGTATTTATTTATTTATTTATTTATTTATTTATTTATTTATTTTTATTTATTTACTTGCTGGTAAAAAAAACTGGCTATTTTATTTTTAAGACTGTAAAAAGAGTAGAGAATATGACTGTGATAAAGTCTCTAGTCACTTACGTTAGTTGAGAGTTTTAGAATAAGTTTTTTTTTCTGTTATACATTTATAGAATATATTTTAAAAGCAAAATTATTAACAAGAATCAACCTATATTTATACAAAATAGTTAAATTCATTTATAGCTCACTTTATATTAGAAATTATTCATGTCAGTTATTTATCGGCTGTGCCCTTTTCTATGTTATTAAATCCTTGAGACATGCATCCCTGTTTTGTCTTTGTCTTCAGTAGCTACTATCATAATGCCTGACTCATAGTGGACGCTATAGCAAATGAATAAATAGAAGGCAAAATACGCGTCATGTATGTTGCATGTTGATACTTCACCCTGGACTTCAAAGCCATTATTCACAGGCTAAATAATGGAATTGTTATACAAGTACAAGAGGAGGGGCATTTCTGGGAGCTCAGAAAAAGCCAAAGTCTCATTCATCATTTGGTTTTTTGGAGGGAGGGCGGGGAAACCCATTTCTGGTGTATCCATGATCAGGAGCAAAGATCTTTGTGAGTGAGTTGTTTATGAGTTGCATAACAAAAATCCCTACACATCAGCAAACAGGCTGCATTGTATAAACGCTCTTATAGCCATTACTGTCGATATTATGTATGATTGCTATTGAGGGGTTGACTGTGACACTAAATTAGGAAATCCAAGCTGACCCAGAGATGAGCTGACAAGCCAATTGCAGCAGGGAAAATAAACACACACACAAAACCACAATGTGACAACAAAAGTAACAGCAAAAAATGTGAGTTTTCTACAACATAGGTGGGGTTGTGTTTTCCTCATTTGAGCTGTGCAAATGAATTTTTCTTTCTTCTTAAATACTCCCATATTCCACCTGGATAGCATGGGACCTAACTAGATAGATGACACTGTGAGATAGCCTTTCTCCTGAGAGGATAGACAGGTTTTAGTGGCACTGTGTCTGATCTCTGTTCTGAGGTTCTTGTCCATCTTAACATTCCAGTTAATTTATCTATTAACAAATTAATGCTTTTGTAAATAGAAATGGGATCATTATGTATCTTTTTCCTTCATTTATCTCATGTATTGTGACTTTTTCATATATTTGAACTTCCATGTTCATAAAAGGTGTAGACAGCCACTATGTAAAAGCATTACAGAGGGAAGATTACAAGGTTTTTCTAAAGGAATAAATTGTACAGTTGTGCATATTTTTATATGTTTTCATTGATAAACATTTTGTCAGGAAAAATATATTTTCTGCTATTAAATGCCTCTATAAGATTAGGAAGTAAATCTTTAACTTTTTCAACAACTTCAGGTTATTCTGCAAAATAAATTTACTTTAAATGGAGTTTTCCCTTCTTTGTGAACATTTTCCACATTATATCAATGCAATGTAAAACCAAAGAATCTAAACAATTTTTTTTTTTTTTTTTTGCAAATTGGTAAAATGTGTAACAGAATAGTGATCCAAGAAGAGTTGGAGCTAAAAAGCACTCACGTTCTTACTAAAAACAAAGACTTAGATTTCATAGAGATTTATATTTTACCTACTTTACACTCAAGTGACCAATAAAATATTATTCACACAACATTTTTTAAGGCTGCAATTTTTATGCTTGCAACTACACAAATGTAGACTGCTTCATGTAGGTATGCATACTGGATTGCAGGAGAAAAACTTATTATAATGCAAAATTATCAAGCAACAGAAATGATGTTTGTTTACTTATTTATTTGCAAATTCAGGAAAAAAATCATTATTTTTGCTCAGCAAGGTAGTAATCTAAGAGACAAACAAGATAATACCAGCAGAGGGATAATGTGGGTGTCCAGAGTATACTTTCATTTAGATAACAAAGAAGATTTTGCAACATTAAATTCCCTCTGAAATACACAAGGCTTTGAGATAAAATGATGTTATGCTAAATATAAAGAAGTTTGAGGTCCAAGACCCTTCCAATCTTTCAAATTTTTTTTCATGAAGTCTAAACATCTAAGGGAAATTACCTTCTTAATTTTTTGAGTAACTTTACGTTCTCTTATATTAGAACACAAAAATATAGAATAGATACCATACTTAGGTAAAACCCAGGGATACAGCACACACTTTCAGAAAGCTTTTTCACAATCATATTGTGGCAAAGAGCCTTGCCCGGAAGCTTAAAATACATCCTCATGTTGTAAACTTGCCATGAAGACGAAAGGGGTTACAAGCTCGGAGTTCTCTATTTGAAAGAATTTTCTAGGTAGGAGAACTGATTTTTCTAACTTCTGATTGACTTCTCTTCACTCCTACATCCCTTATCTTATAGATATGTCTTGAAGTCCATTTTAAGAAATTCAGCAGCCATGAGCCACTCCTAATCTCTTGAAAATGGAGGTCAACTCCTGATATAAAAATTATGTTACAATAAAATAATTCATTTATCTTGCTTGTAGAGTGTGGCTTTAGAGAAAAATATATAAAATATTGCAAATCTAGAAAAATTAGATTGGCTGTAAATTTCTCCTTTCCATGTTTATGATTTTTTAATCATATGTGTGAAAACAAGCATCAATTAAAATCATCTATTCATTTATAAGTGTTCACTAATTCAGTCATCAAATACTGAGCCTAAATATGTGCCAGATACTCTGAATTAGATATTCTTGAGGCAAAACTCCTTTCAAAAAGGAACTTGCAGTCTGCTGAAGAGCAATACATCAAGTAGGCTATATAATATGCAAAGCATATTATAATGCAAACGAACACACGTGTATATCTATTCATTATATTTGTTGGTAGATGGCAAGAAATCATGGGCATAGAAGAATAAAAGGCAATCTTTAAACCAAGAGATCCTGAAACTGTCTTCTCACACTTGGTTACAGGTGTTCAAGCTTTTTAGCTCTTCCTAATTTTAAGAATCGACTATAGAGCGGCAGATTTTTATTTAGATAAATTTTGTGTTAGCCATTTTGCCACAGAAGTGACCTTGCCAGTCATTCACTGAGGTGTTGGTTTCATGAAAGGGAAACCTATGAGTTTGCTGTCCATTAGACTTCATGTAAAATTATTTTCAAATCTTCATTTCCCCAAGCCTGTTGAGAACCAGCATCCTGGAACGGTTTAACAAGTTACAAATTATTTGGGATTTGAGCAAAAACTAATTTAAAACTACATTAAATAGAAGATAATTTAGTCAGTTAAGCTGGCCTTTCAATAGAAGATTATTTTCGGCATATTTTAAAAAGCTCTGTCATCATTGGGAGATTAAAAGTAGTCCTTCCAATAGAAGTGGTCACATTTTCTTGAACCTGGAACTTTATCTTAGCATATATTTTTAAAAGTTTATGCAGAGCAATAAGTGAAATGCTTCTTTCTCAAGTAAATTCAGACCCAATTAAGAAACAGATACAGGAGTCACAGAAATGGACATCAAAATGTTAATCTTATTACTAAAAAGTAACAGGCAATTAATCATTCAGCTTATATTAAATCATGCTTGGGTAACAAAGGCTCTTAAATTTTATGGCTTACACCAGCAAAAAGGTTTATTTCTTGACCATATTACATTGCCAATGTGGGGTGACTATGACTCTGCTCTGTGTTGTCTTCATTTGGGGGTCTAGGATATAAGACCCCTGTTTGAGTCCCATCACTCATCTCATGGTGGAATAAATAAGTGACGTCATAATCATACTTTGGTTCTTAAAGCTTCAGCTTAGAAATGGTTCATGTCACTTCACATATTCCCTTGTCAAAAGTAGAGTTTCTCACATTCAGCATTACTAAATTTTGAGACCAGATAATTTTTTTTTTTTTGGAGGGAATTGTCTTGTGCATTATTGTTTAGGAGAGTCTTTGTTCTTTACCCACTAGGTACCAGTAGCATTCCTTAAATTGTAAATAAAAATGTCAGCAGACATTACTAAATGTTCCCTGTGGACAAACAGTCTCTAGTTGAGAATTACAGGTCTAAAGGAATTTACCTAGCCATGCCTCAGGAATGTTAGTATGATCTTATACCATAGAGAGGTCCAGTAGAGAAGGACTTAGTATGAAGAGCTCCAAAAGGAAAAAGCCTAACAGTAGGGTAATGCATATTTTTACAATAATATAATCCACCACAAGTATACAGAGAACACACACACTCACACACACACACGCACAGAATTTAGTAAATATTTGAACTTCCTGTTAGCACCATGGCTCAAAAGAGAGATTGCAATTGAGCCATTCTGATGGCAACATCTGTACCCTGATCATTTGCTGACCATCATTGTAAGATCACTGGAGTGTAAGTTAACATTTTTTCCACAAAAAATTATATTTTAAAAAGCATCACAGTATATTAATGCATTTAACTATTAGGCTACTTTGAACATCAGATTGAAAAAATAAAAACAAAAAAATCCGAACTTCTACCCCCATCCATCATCGAAAGTTTTACAATGAGATTAAATAATAAAATACAGACACCCCAAAAATAAAATGCCAACTATGATGAGATGTCCTCAGTTTGAATTTCCACCATTAGCGCTCTCAGGGGCAAAGTAATTATCAATCAAACATTACAGTCCTGAAGGTATTTTAGGTACCTTTATGTCCTTTAGTTAAGTAAAATTTAAAATTCCTGATTAAATAAAGTCTAAAATAATTTTTCCAACACAAGTCAAAATATAAATAATCTGATTATAAAATTATTAAAGTCCAAAAACATTTCTTTGTTTTTTCTCTATACTGATTTTAATCCTGAGACATGCTGGATACCTGGTGGATTTAGGGTACCTTAAAGGATTATAACCTATATAGTATGTGAGAAAATAATTAAAGTTTCTTCGAGTTCACTGTATTTCCTGGGTTTATCAAAAAACACAAGTGAATAAGAAAGGACAGGTTCATACCCAAGTGATTTAGCATCATTATTTCCTATGGCAAAACTATTCCTGGCAAAATTATATTCTTAATTAACCCACAACTTAGCATTGCCAAAGAACCTGGGAGTCTTAATTGTATTCTTGTTAAACAGAGTCTATGGGGAAAATCATTTGGCTTCAGCTTTACCAGGATGCCTGTCAGTCTATGCCAGTTGCTTGGAGACCAGAACTTTTGAATGTAAATTTAAATGTGAGAAAGTGCCCAGAAAGAGTATATTTATAACACATTGTTGACCATATCCAGATGAAAACTCACCGAGGCATATAGTCTCACTTGTAATTTTTTTGAGGTACTTTTGTCTCTTAGAGAAATGTAGGCCTTAGTTTAAATCCTTTCTCATTAAGCATATTTGAAAATTATTATATTCGAAGTCCTGCACTTGGGTAACCCCAGTGCTCAACTGAGAGAGAGGGAGCCCTCTACTTTACAGTCAAGCTGCAGCATTCCTTACTGTACTATAAAAATCACCTCTAAGGCTGCATTGTTCAAATCAAACTGCATAATTTGCTCATGGTGCAACATAATTCCCTACAAATTCTGCATGAATTGAGCCCAACCAACTTTCACCAAACTTTAAAGGCGTGTAGCTGATTACGCTGCATATGCCTTTCACTTGCTAATACCATTCTGTGTCTCTGACCATGGATTCAGAGACAAAAGCAACAGAATCTAGGATTAAAATTTAAAAAAGAAGGTTTTCCTTATCTATATTGAGCCTCTTTTAACACAGGGTCACAGATTTCAGGAAGGTGGAATAAAACTATTTTAATTATAATATACTGGCAAAGTCTAGATTTGCATATAATAATAAAATGACTTGTTGATATTATACCCCTGAATAAGCATACCCACTAGGCACAACACTTACTAGAATTCAAAAGGTTTCTATGATGGGAACCTGTCTTACGGTGTTTCCCCGAAAATAAGATCTAGCTGAACAAACAGCTGTAATACTTCTTTTGGAGCAAAAATTAGTATAAGCCCCGGTATTATATTATATTATATTATTATATTATATTATATTATATTATATTATATTATATTATATCATATCATATCATATCATATCACATTACATTATATTATATTATAGACCCAGTCTTATATTTTAGTTAAATAAGGCCTTGCCTTATATTAATTTTTGCTCCAAAAACTGCATTAGAGTTGATGGTCCGGCTTGGTCTCATTTTTGGGGAAACACAGTGCTAAATCTAATCCGTGGCCTAGAAAGGATGAGAATAGATCATCTGTGATCATGGGCAGATATGATAAAATGAAGATGGGGGAGGCTGGGCTCAGCATAATCAGTTTCTCCTCATAACTCCACTCTCAGATAAGCCAGTCCTCCTCTAATGGAGTGTTATAAAAGGCCAGCAGTGCAAATCAGAACAACACCCACATAGGAAAACAGCCAGAAAATGAAAGTTTCCCTCCTTGATACTGCAAATACTTTATTGAATGTTCTACTAAAATATTTAAATACTTATTAATACAATAAAACATTTCATATTATGAAGTCCAATCTTTAGTCAATTAAGATTTTTAAAAAATCATACATGATAATATATATAGAATAAGACTAAAGTGTAATACTGTTTGAGTTCATTGTCCTCGGCATTAAAACATGATCAGGCCTGATAAAAATAATTGCATGACATCTTTACACTATAATTGCTCTTTAGATAAAATATATATCAATAATGGTTTGATTATATATTAAGACAAACACAGAAGAATACATTTATGATACATATTTTAATAACTTCACAACTGAGATTTTTCCCTTTAGTTTACTCTAACATAGATTATTCAAGTTTCAAGTCTGTTTCTATCTTCTTACTTATAATATCTAAGGAAGATGCTGTCCTTAACTTTCTTTTTTCAATCAGCAGAGATTTTTAGGGGTTATTTACAGAGTACAAAAAATATTTTCTCTTTGAAGATATTAATGCAATGCAATACTAGGCACATTAAAAAAATATAATACCTTATAATAACTTTAGGAAGTAAATTGCTATTATAAATGACCACTTATTCTTTCATTCAACAAGTATTTATTTGGCACTTTCCATATGTATGGTGCCCTTTTAGGTATGGCGGTTTCTTGGTTTACTTAAACATATGGCTCATGAAGAGAGACAATAAAGCTGAATCAAGAAATACAGCAAAGATTTTATTTTTACTCACTGTTGAAAGAATAACTTTTTTTGGTAATGAAAAAATATATTTGTATGAGATAAAGAGTAAATGTAATTTCAACACTGAGATGATAGGATTATTGGTAAATGAAATGTTATATAGAAAGAAGAAAAACTAGAAATAAGAAGAAGACCTGAAACTAATACATATATATATATATATATATATATATATATATATATATATACACAAATATTTGTATATATGTTCAAATCTTTTTTTTAATGTTGAACCTATCTGTATACAAAAGAGAAGAACACAGATAAATTCAACATTAAAAAAAGAATTTGAATATCAATGCAATAATTTCTGTAACAGATATGAGGACCACCGTGCTAGAGATCGGAGCTTAGAGGTTTACAAGCCCTAACTAAAAATCCACTATATTTCAAGGAAGATAAGTCTTCAATTTTGTTTATAATTCTATTCCTTATAGTTTAAATGAAAAGAGAGATGCTTCCTTACATTCTTTTCTATGTATCTCTATATTACTTTAAGTTGAGCTCATAGATCTTAATTTTCTAAATGTGTAGCAAGTTCTGGGGCAAAATAATTGTCAGAAAAAATGGAGAGTTTGACTTCTGCTTTAAAATTCAAGAAATTGAAGGAAATCATTACATAATAATGATTACATTCACTGCCATCCTCTGTTGCTTGCATGTTAGCATAATTTTATCGTACTTGATATGTTTTAGTCCATTTAGATTTATTTTTGATGTTCAGATGTATACATCATTGAATAATAATCTTTTATTTCTCTGTTGCATAACAGAATGTTTCCTTATCAGTACTGCTACCTCAGACATTAAATCAGCCCTGGTACCCTTAGAGGGAAATGGTACTTAAAGACCATAGTCTGGCAACCAAGGGTACTTGCCAATACTGTATTAGTTATTGTTTCCATATGTCAGTAGGTAGAGGTCAGAAATACACATTTTTGTAATGGATTTTTTCTTTTTAAGAAAATACATTAAAAAAAAATAAAATGGATCTTTAGTTGATACTCTTATTTCCAATTTCAACTTCGGAAGGCTATGTTTTTACGTATTATATTTTAATTTCCTTTCTTTTATACTTAAAATCTTGGATTCTAACAATCATAATTTTAAAAATTTAACACTATATGCTTTTAAGTGTGAAAATGATATTAAAATATCTCAGAATTTAACATTAAGTTCAAATTATTAGAAAACTTTAAAAAAAATTACTTTGAAGTTTTTTTGACCTTGGATATGTTAAACACAAAAAAAATCAATTTAAAAAATACTGCTGAAACATATATTATAATTTTCAATGACTTATGAGTGCATTTTTGTTGAGTATACTTCTAGGATATGAATTGTTGGGTTATAAGTTATGTGTATGTAGTAGATATGCCAAATAGTTTTCTAAAGCTGTTGTACAAATGTAGTCTTCTATCAACAGTAAATGAATGGTCCATTTGTACACACCATTAACCAAAATTTGATATTGTTAGTTTATTTAATTTTAGCCATTCTAATTAGTGTAAAGTATAATAACTCTTTAAGTTTTATTTTATTTCGATATGTAGTGAAATTGACCTTAATGTTAGGTGTGCAGTTTTGTGAATTTTAGCACACGCATAGCCACATCTAACCAATACCAGTTACTCTAACCTGAAACTTTGAAATCCTCTGATCTGTTCTCCATCACTATAGTTTTGTGTTTTCAAGAATATCATATAAATGGAATCCACATTAACATAAATTTAAATGTTTATTTTTTTATTCTTAGAATTAAAATATAACCTATGTAAGATATGTTTCATTTCTTACTGAAATGATACCCAGTAGTCACTCCATGGATGCTTGTTGTGCAAGTGAATAAATTAATATTTGTTGCTTTTTTTCAATTAAAATTTCTGTTTGTTTTAGTAAAAATGAGCACTCTTCACTGCTTATATTTTTTTCTTTCTTCTATTTATCTGCTTCTTCATTCAAAAACAATTTATTGTATAACCTTCTTTCCCAAAATATTAACCTTATTTTCACTTTAAGTTATGTAGGTGTAAAATATACTGATTTAATTAAAAATAAAAGCACCAAATCTATTTTTTTCTTTTTCCTTTTTCTTTTCTTCTTTTTTTTAAGAACCAAAAGAAATTTATTTACAAAATGTCTTAGTTGCCCAGTGTGAAGAACCAAGAAACATTCAACCATGACCCTACTAATAGTTTTTAAGCGACTTCATACAAGAGAACAAGCAGAACAGCTCCTGACTATTAGGCTACAGAGATGTCCTTCAGTGTGACCATCTGTGGCACAGGACATTCATTTCACCACAGGGGTCCATGAAAGTAGCATCATGGTACCTGTGGGCTCTGCTGTGTCAGTGTCTAGAGTGCTATTCCCCATCTAGCTTACACAGCTGTTTCACCTTGTTGGTCAACTCCTTTGTGCGCCGTTTCATCTTTCTTGGCTCCGAGCAATTTCAATTGCAAAAAATTGTATCCTGGGGGCAATGATGGTATTTTCCTCAGTGTAGCCCTGAGAACAATCCAGTCACAGCAAAGTACCATAGTTGAAGTCTCTACAATCCTGTCAAACTTCAAACAGAATGGCCTCCACTTCTCTTTAGCTGATACTGATTTGAGCTCTTCTGGGTCCAAAATATCTATCCTGTGCTTCAAACGAATCTATTCTTAACAAATCTCCAATGCAACAAAATGTCCGAATACCTTCAAATAGATGGATTTACTGAAGAGACTAATCAATGATAGTGAAGGGAACAAAAATGCTGCCACCCTACCGCTGGTTTTTGGGATATGGATTTTAATTTGTTTATTAAGAAAACAAAAGACTCAAAAATAATATTTGGCACTCCCTCCTTTCCTGCCCAAGAGATACAGACAGAGAAAACTGCTTCTGGAAGGAAATTTTAGAATGCTGTCTTAGCCAAATTTGAATTAAGTACGGTAAATATTGGCTTCAGGCTTAGGCCTGATTGCTCCATACTCTCTGTGTCCCATCATTTCTGAGTTGCCCAGCAAGAATGTCCCTGCCATGTGTATTCTGCTCCTCCTTAACTACCTGTAAATCTCCCATTCTCACTTCTGAAATCAAATACCCCTCCTCCCTTTCTCCTTTGTCCAAAAATGTCTTGCATACCCAACATTGTCCCACTGTCTTTGGAATTTTCATGCTATGTGAATTCCCCACACACATGTATTGAAACTTGATTTTCTCCTGTTTGCATTTCCACCAGCAATGAGTGAGTGTTCATTTCACTCCACTTCTTCACCAGTCTCTGGTGGTCTCCTGTTAATCTGTCCCTGTTAATTTGATTATTAGCCCACCTAGAAAAATTTAGAAGGTAGGAGAAAAAGTGTTTTTTATTTATTTTTTTTAGCCCCCACAATAGCAACAAATAAATAAATAATCAAAATCATTTAGATCTAAAAGGCAACATTTTAATTGTGAAATAATTATATATGTGGAAATAAAAACTTGTTTTAAGGGATCACAGTTTAAAAACAATGTTGGGAAGATTGAAAAGATTGTTAATTGGAAGTGTAGTATTAGTGAACTTGAAAACGTAAAACCTGTTTCAAATGTTCAGAAGACTGCTTCACCTATTGCAGTCCAGAGAAATTTAAGTAAGATTAAAATACTTAGATCAAATCAATATTATTCTGATGCATATGTGGACAGGTATATTCAACTAACTTTTCTAAGTAATACCAAATAACGATTAGAATAATTGTACATATTTTCATGAGTGTGTATGTTTCTTTTTTTTTCCCCCTGAAATCCTAAGACACTGAATTTCTTCATTGCCTTAGTTAAGTCTCACTAATTCAGCCATTTTTGGAAACTCAGCCAATTCTTAAGACATTTCAAGCTAAAACAGATTGTTATATAAATAGAAGGTATACAAATTTCTTGGGGAGCCACGGCAAGTCACATGGGACATGGATCATCACTTAGTTGTAAGTTTGTTCAATCCCCTACCAAATTATTTTGAGTTTTTTTGTTTTATCCAACATAAGGAAAACAGTTGAAAACTATGAAATTAGTAAAACCAGATCTTAAGTCACAATTTAGGAAGAGTTTGGATATAAAGGATAAAAAAAAAAAAAAAAAATTTGGCTTTCTCTGTAGTCAATGCTTGAGGGAGTTTTCTCCCACAGTGTTTCACTGATTCTGCTGATTCTAATGAAAAACAAACAAACAAGAAAACAAAAACTGAGTTTCTTGTCCAACTTATAATCAAATAACATGAATTCAATTATTGTTGTAACTTTAAATCAAGTGAATTAATTTATGTCTGTGTTAATAGTAATTATAACTGACTAACGGTTATATTTTCCTTTTCCTTTTTTGGTCACCTAATTGCCACATGTGTTTTTAACTCTAAGCATCATCTATAACTCTTTGTAACAGATTATTTCCTTTGTGAAGCATCATTCTTAATAGAAAGCTGGGAGACAGAGGAAATGGGGATAATGGATGAAGGGAGGAAGGAAGGGTGAGAGAGAGAGAGAAGGAGAGGGAGGGAGAGAGATATTGAGTTTCTAGCTAATAAAACTAGTAGCAAAAATAAGTCAATGAGTCCCAGGCAATTTTATTGAAGGAGACAAAACAGCCCAGGATAGAGAACACAGAGAAGAACCAATAAGAGACGTGATGTTTAAAAGGAACAAGGATCGAAACAGGACAGGCAGGTAGTATACACAGGCACAAAATATAAAGGTCAAGGAATATGTTGTAATCAATTTTCAAGCACTGTGTAGGAAGCAGGTAGTCTGTAATACTGACTCTATCAACGGGATAAAAGTCAGGTTGTGGCAAATTGTACAAGATGGGTTTTAATATAACATTATATTTTCTACATCACTTGCTGGGAGATAGTGCTTGATGCAAAATGCACTTATGGTCAGTCCAGGAATCAAAGTTTCCATACAAATGATTTTTTTTTCATATGCATCAATAAAAAGGTACTGATAAAGGTAATGATAAAAAGGTTTCAGTGGCCTGAGCATACACAAAGGAAAAATAATATGTACTTTAAACGAAAAACGCTTCAGTTTTTAAGTGTTGTTTTAAATTCTACAATACATTCAATCTAAATTAATGAAGATGATCTTTATCAGCTACCGTGTTTCCCCAAAAATGAGACATAGCCAGACAATCAGCTCTAATGAGTCTTTTGCAGCAAAAATTAATATATGACCGGGTCTTATTTTACTATAATATAAGACCAGGTCTATAATATAATATAATATAATATAATATAATATAATATAATATAATATAATATAATACCGGGTCTTATATTAATTTTTCCTCCAAAAGATGTATTAGAGCTGATTGTCCAGCTAAGTCTTATTTTCAGGGAAACAAGGTATTTTGAAAACAAACAATGACGAGTTGTGGAAAAATTGCCTTTGTTTAACTCCCCATTTGGCACTTATTAACTATGTGAATTTAAGCAAGTGGGTGATATCTCACTGCCTCATTTTCTTCATATATAAAATAGTGATAATAAAACACATTGCATAGGGATCTTGTGACAGTATAATATCTACACATAAGGGATACTCAAATATTAGATAGTATTAATAATTAAATATCCACTTGTCTAAGGAGAGATGAAAAGGAAAAAAAAATCTTTGGATTCTAGGTATAAACTCAAATGTTTCTTCTTCTGAAAGCAGACACCATACGCTTCTGTGTGTAACCATGATTGTCATGTGACTGAGTAAGCAATCATGTAACACTTCAAAAGGCATTTATGGGAGACAAAACCTAAAGTGACCCGACCAATGAGCACAATCTTGTTTAATTACTCTTGGAGGTGAATATGGGCAGGATCTGTGTCATGATTCTAAGCCAATAGGATATCGGGATGATGATGGGATGTAACGTCTGTGACTAGGTTATGTTGTATGGCAAAGGTGAATTGGCATCGCCACATTGGTTGCATTGGGCTGTATAAGAACTTACATGTATCTCAGTAGATTAGAGTGACGGAGATCTTCTTGCTGGTTTTGAAGAGGTAATCTGCCATGTTGGGAGATGGCCTTGTGGCAAAAAACTGCCAGAGGGCTCTGAGAGGTAAGAGCAACTCCTGGCCAACAGACAGACAGAAAATGGGGCTGTGAGTCCTAAAAGCACAAGGAGATTAATTCTGCCAACAACCTAAGGGACCTTAGAAGACTTTTCCCCAATTGAGCCTCTGATAGAAACGTAGCCTTCACAGACACCTGGATTTCAGCCAGATGAGACCCTAAACAAGGCTCAAAGTAAATATATATGGTCCACTAGACAAGCCTAAGGAAGAGAACAAGTTAGCTTTTACCATAAATGTTATTTCAAAGGCTTTGTGAAGGTTCATGTTTCCAGACCAAGTTAAACCATACGGGATGTGTTTCGTGTTTATAGATCCACTTTAACTGGCTAACTGTCCTCCTTATGTGCTTCCATAGAGTAGTTCATGAATAAAATTTGGAGAATAAAAACACCTCTTTATTTTATTTATTCATTTTTTAAAAATTAAAGTTTATTGGCAAAGTGACAATTGTTAGTAAAGTTACATACATAGGTTTCAGGTGTACAATTCTGTAATACATCATCTATATATCACATTGTGTGTTCACCACCCAGAGTCAGTTCTCCTTCCCTCCTTCCATCACCATATATTTGATCTGTTTTACCCTTATCTAATACCTACCTCCCCCCTTACCCTCTAAACTGTTGTAACAACTAAACTATTGTCTGTGTCTATGAGTTTTTGTTTTTTTCATTTGTTTGTCTTGTTCCTTTGTTGTTTTTAGTTTTATATACCACATATCAATGAAATCATATGGTTCTCGACTTTTCCTGCCTGACTTATATCTCTTAGCTGATAATCTCAAGATGTTGTCGCAAAAGGCACTATTTCATCTTTTCTTATGGCAGAGTAGTATTCCACTTTGTATATATACTACATCTTCTTTATCCAATAATCTCTTGAAGGACACTTTGGTTGTTTCCATCTCTTGGCCACTGTAAATAAAGCTGCAACGAATATCAGAGCACATGCATCTTTATGGATACATGTTTTCAGATTTTTGTGGTATCTATCTAGGAGAGGGATTTCTGGGTCATATGGTAATTCTATTCTTAATTTTTTGAGGACTCTCCACACTGCCTCTTTAAATACTAGCTGACTATAGCTGAATGCTTAAATTTCTGGGTAAATGACTTGGACTAGCTATTTAAGAGAAATATTTCCCAGAGCTAATTCAGGGCGAAACAGAACTATTCATGCATATGGATTAACAGGTACACTCATTTTCACATAACCATCTTCTGTTAGAAGTGGGAAGACAGTGATTGTTGTTTATATCACCCAGGGCATCACTTTAGGTTTCCATTTCATACATGTGTCATGCAGGTTGGGATCACAGGGTCCTTCTCCAACTTTCACATTCAGCATGTGTCTTCCTTGGACTAGTATTCCAGTTGCTATTGCTGCATAACAATAATGCCAACATTGAGTGATGTAAAATTTTATAGTCTTCAGATTCTTTTGGACAGAAATTTATGGCTCAGTGTTGATGGATTTTTTTTTTTTCCTGCTCTACAATATTCAGCTCCTTGACCTTGAATGTTTGAAAGTCTGAAAGTTAGAAGAATTTGGTCTAGAGGATTTGCTTCCCAGGTATTTTCACTGACACTTAACACCTAGGCTGGGGCAGCTGAAGGTTTGGAATAGCTGGGACTGTCAACCAGAGCATCTGTAGGTGGTCTCTTCATGTGAATTGGGCTTCTTACAATATGTCATCAGTATCTGATTGGAAATACCATGCAAGGGAGTTCTGAGAACCAGAATTCCAAGAGAGCCAGGGGCTGCTGCTGGCCCTTTTCTGACCCAGCCTTTGAAGTCATGCCATATTCTTTGGGTTACAAGCAGTGGTCCAGGCTTGCCAAGATTCAACAAGAAAGAATTAGCCTCCCTCTGGATTTTGATGAGGAGAGCAGAGTAGAAGAGTGTTTGGATGCAAGACACTATGGTGGTGGCCAAATTTGGAAAATACATTTTGCCGCGTATGGAATGTTAAAGCCCTGAACAAAAAGCAGAAGATTTGGGCTATGATATTTCTTCAAATACTAACATAGGAAAGTCATTAGTCACTATAACATTTAGTTTGCTCTGAAAGGTTTGAATTGCATAATCTATACAGTTCTTTAGCACTAAAAGATGATTTAGAATGTAGCTTATAAGTATAAGTAATTTCTCCATTTGTGGTTCCCCTACATACTGCCAGGACTTCTGGGATAATTATTAAACCAGTGGGTAAGCACTAGTTTAATTTGATTTCTACTAGAACACCGTAATATTAAATGAAAAGCAAATAATAGATAATAACGTGGCTACTAATACAATTGTATATTATATAGATAAAAATGTTAATTTGAGGTACAAAAGAAAGATAAAAGTTCTCCTTTTTCATTCATTCAATAGTTTTCAGTTGTTTGCTTAATATCATTATTAGAATATTTAAAAAATACTAATAGGTTTTTATTATAAGAATACATATCCCTTATTTCTTTATTATAAGAATATAAATTCCTTGTCTTCAAAAAAGCCACCATGGTTAAAAGGCTTAATTTTTATTGGTTTGTTATGTAGCTTTATAGCTTGGAAAATAAAATGATCTTACATTATTTAGATGTTTTAGTGAGAGTCGTATAATAGTGCCTGCCCATAAATATTCCCATTCATAGTGTAATTATTTGACTAATAAGAATTCAGTGAAAAAGCACAGATTGGGTGGAAAGCTCAGGATCATTCAGGCTTATTAAGTATTAGATGCAACAGAATATACCTTTTAAAAGTAAACTAATCATGCTTATGATATAGTTATTGAACAATAGCAAAAGCAATAGTCAAAAAAATTTAAATATTCATTTTCATACTCGATAGCTGTATGTACTTTGACAAGTTATTCAGACATCAGTTGACACATTTATAAAATAAAAAAGTTGTACATATTCGCACATTTTAAGGTTCCTTACATATATACATTTCTATGTAAAATAATTTAAAAGATAATTAAAATATCAATCAACATAATAAAAAAAGGATGTTTTGATTCTAGATATTGAATCCTTTAACATTATGTTTCAACAGCTGCATCTGTATATCTATTCATATATCTGTTTGTAATCTCTTTATACATCCTAGATTCACAAATAAAGTGTCAGGTTTAGTATTAGCCAATCTAACCCTTGCTTTATGGAATTCATAACATACTGTCATCAAGAATATAATATTTATATTGGCTTATTTAAACTTGTGATTTTCTAATAACATATATTTTGGAGAGTTTGTTTTGGGAGAAGTTAATCTCAAATTAAACTATTAACTGTCCATTTATCCTTTGTTCTTTAAACCTTATTGACAAGGCATCTCTTTGAATCGATTTCCTGTTTTAGTCCTTTTTAGGAAGCCCATTTGGTTTTATCTAAATAAGATAAGTAAGTTGAAACTACTGAGAATAAAACTGACAAATCCATATGTCAATTAGAGAGCCAAATAATTGGTTTAAGTATTATCTGTTAAGAACCTCAGATAATGCAAGATTTTAAAGTTGTCTTATTTACATAGCATAATTTATTGAGAAGGAACTATGCACAGGATTAGAATCAGTAAAAGTTCTTGAATGAGGAGAACATTTAAGTAACTTAATGAATGAAGTGATATAACAACATACGGTTTATAGTGTTAAACATGAGGAAAAACGTCATCTGTGTGCAAGGGTCTGATTCTGTGAAATGTAGAAATGCGGTGATGCAAAATAGTTTTCTCAGGATTGCTGAGTTGAGAGGATAGATTTAAGTTTCCTAAAAGGCGAAATGAAATTTTCATAAATTGTAATTTTTGGAGATTGAATAATGGCCTATATTAGGTGTTATAATGAAAGTATTTATTTTGGGAAGAATAAACACGTTTAAATAAAGGGAAATTACCTTTAGATGGATTGATCATTAATTACTCATCACCTGCAAAGTCTGCTAGTAGTCAATGAATAGATGGACATAGCATGGAGACATTTTAATGAGAGTTATGAAGTTGCATTTAACAAGTCTGAATGAAGGCATATTTCAAAAGAATAATTAGCTATGAGCATGGTCAGAGTTTTCCAGAGAGCATCTAAGTTTTGCTGCAAAGCTTACTGTAATTTAGGTTGAAGATATTGAGATTTGAAACCTGTTCAAAAGATTTCTCAGATTATCCTTCTTAGATAATGTAATCATTTTAATATTTTTCAAATTCAAAATATGTACTTTTATAGTATGTGGTTGTGTTTTAAACTTATTTATTAACTTTAATATTGTTTCCTTAAAATTATTTAAAGACGGAAATACTTTATTTTTACAGTAGAAAGGAATTTGCATTTGATTTAAAAATAAAATATGTGAATATACATAAAAATATGCAAGAATTCTTTCAAATGCTGCTTGAGAAAAATCGTATGTTTAATTTTAGCAAGAATACCAATGTGTTTACTACCTCCCTTGTTTTTAAAAAAAAAATTTGATAAATACCAGATAAATTAATATTTTCTAACAGCAACACATTTCCTGAAAATATCTGTGATTGTGTGAATATATATATATATATATATATATATATATATATATATTAACTTATATACTGTAAAATAGAACATGTCCTATGATCTAAAATTCAAAAATATTTTAAAATATTATCTTTCCAATTCCTGAACTAGGAAGCATTTTTCTCTCATCAAAAGTGTGCATTTTTTGAGTCATGGAAGAACACTGCAGGGAAGAAAATGCTTTTCCTCTTTGATTATCTCTATGTTTACCTATTCTTGGCCGCAGGCTTAAGAAGAAAGCTGAGTACATTCTAGCACTTGAGAAAATGGAAAACTAGTTGTGAAATTTTTATTGGCATACTTAACAACTTTAGTATACAGCTTCATCATATGTATACTCACAAATGTGTACGAGTGCATTATGCTATTTATAACATTCACTCCGGAAAATATGAATTATAAAGAAAGAAATAATATCTATATAAATAAGTGTCCCAATAAGTTATTTTTCAATGCTGATGGATGATATATACACTCTCTGGGGTGGAGATTGCACAAGTATATACTCTGTTAATGAAGTGAATCTACTTTTATGTCCTTGTTGAGCACATTTTATGTGACAGGTAGTGTGTTTAATAACTTTTTTTTGAAACAATCTAATTGATTAATGAGGAATAAAGAGCAGAATTCATGAGCTGTATACAATCCTTTGTTAGATTCCTCTCAAGATTCAGTCTCAAATTTTCTCTATCCTTGCTCCTCTGTATTTGAGGAATAAACAATGTTTTAATCCTGTATGTTTCCTTAAACACACACACACACACACACACACACACACACACACACACACACACAGACTGAGAGAGAGAGAGGCAGGTTCTGATGTTATATATATATCCTGTTATACTTTATCAGCTGGCTCCCCCCTTCTTATTTTTGCAGGTGTCTGCAAATAGCTGTCCATTATAGTGCACAATACATAATGCTCAAACACTTAGGTAGACATTCATGGATGTTCTTACCTGGCTTCAACCTTACTTGCAGAATTCAGTTCAAACCCATGTGGAGATCTTATACTCCAGCCACAGTGCAAATTTTATTGTTCAGTGGAATTCAGAAGTCTGAATTTTGTTCAGCTATTTTCTTTCTGCCCAGAATTCTCTTATCCAGTCATCTCTTCTTTCAAGGGTAGCTCAAATCCTACACCTATCTAATCTGATATTTCACATGGGTCCTCCTCTTCTTCTTCTTCTTTTGGATTGCTTTGTGTGTGTGTATTTGAATATGGAAAAACATACATCATGCAATTTATCATTTTAACCATTTTTAAGTGTACAATTCATTGGCGTTAAGTGTTTTCCCATTGTTGTGCAACCATCACCATTATCTTCTTCATCATCCCAAAATTAAACTCCGAACCCATTAAACAATGACTCTCCATTCTTCCTTTCTCCGTCCCCTGGTAACCACTACTCTACTTTCCATCTCTATAAATTTCAGTATTCTAGATACCTCATGTAAGTGACTCATGCAATACTTGCCATTATTTCGTCTAATTTATGTCATCTCGCATGTTTTCAAATTACATATATATATATATATAACATGTATCAGAATTTCATTCTTTATTAAGGTTGAATAATATTGCATTGTATGCGTAGGTCATATTTTGTTTATCTATTTATCTGTTGATGGATACTTGGGTTATTTCCACCTTTGGCTATTTTGAGTGATGCTGCTTTGGTGTACAAGTATCTGTTTGTATTCCTGATTTGAATTCTCTTTGGGTATACATATTCAAGTGGAATTGCTGGGTCATATAGTAATTCTGTGTTTAATTTTTCGACGAAGAATTGCCATACTGTTTTCCACAGTGATTGTACTAGTTTACATTCCCACCAGCAATGTATGAGTGTTCTAATTTCTCCATATCCTCTCAACACTTGTTATTTTCTGCTTTAAAATATGCAGAGGGTGCCACAAAAAATGTATACACATTTTAAGAAATAAAAAAAAAAAACTATTAAAATTTTAATACTCAATATATGCTAATAACAAAAGATGACTACAAATCACATTTGACGTCTGCAATTACAAGAGGTGCTCAAAGTGGTTACCATCAGTGTCCAGACACTTCTAATTACAGCAAACTACTGCTTCAGCAACGTTGACCAAAGTGTCCACGTGTATACATTTTTTGGCACAACCAGTATATAGTAGCCATCCTAATGCTATGAAGTGGTAAACGAGGGATTCTTTCTTAATAGAACAATGTAGAAATACTTCCATCCTCTTATTTTATAATTATCTATTTATGTTTTTATAATTTATTTTAGTCTATCTGAAGATTATTTTGTACTTTTCTGCCCATCTTTGTCTACTACAATATTTGGGAATTGGATTGTTTGCTTAGACTCACTTTTTCATCACACTACCTTTTAACAAAACCTTTAATAAATGTTAGTTGGATATTCTACACTATCCATTGTAAATTGGTCTCATTTTGATACTTGAAAATGTTAGGCAATGTATTACCATAATTATGGCAGAATTTTTTTAAAATCATGTGATTTCTGTTCATTATTCTGATCCATCTATAGAAGCAATTTTAATTAACCTTGTACCCAATTCTGGTTATTCTTCTAAATAACTGTGTATTTATTTTTTAAACCAATGTTTGACTATTTCTATATTTATATGTGAATATTGAGTTTAATTGCTTATTATTTTATTAACATTACTATCTACTGTTTTTATGATGAAGGTACTTTATGCACATTAATTAAAAGCAAAAATATCTAAATATGTTGCTTAATATTTTAAATATATGGTGTATCTTTCTAAATTTGGTTGTTTTGCTGTGCCTTCTATTGACATTCTATAGCATATTTAAAACTCTAATAGGACTCTGAAATCCATAAAAATATAAATTATAAAGGTTCATTAGATCTTCTCTGGCAGTCACAAACTTAATTTAGTATTAAAATTGAGGACAACAGAGCGCTCATGACAGAACTGTGTGTTCATTAGCTCTTAGAAACATACAAAAATGTCAAAATTTAGATTTGGAATGTTGCTTCCTTACTTCAAGTAGTAGAGTGATCATGATGTAATCTGAGGAGAAAGGAAATTAATATAAAATTTGTCTTTCTTTGGTTTCCTTTAATCTGGTTTGGAGAATTATGGAGTGATGAAATGTAAAAGGGAAAAAATAAGAAAGAAAGAAAGAAAGAGAGAGAGAGAGAGAGAGAGAGAGAGAGAGAGAGAGAAAGAAAGAAAATAAAAGTATTTTCAGATTAAAGAAGAAAAAATTCTCTACAATTAGGAAGCTCTTTACAATGAATATTAGTCCTGATCTTACAGATTTTCACTTAATAAAGAAAAATCAAAATCAGAATAATAATTTGCTGAATTGAATTTGTGGCCATGTTATCAAATCCATCACACAGCATATAATATTTCATTTTTCAGAATTAATGATGAAGGTCCTAGAAACTAAAATGAGCATTCCACTTACTTTTATCCAATTAAGAGAAAAACTGGATGAGATGTTAATTGAAAATCATCTCTTTTTAGAGGGAAAGTCAAACGAAATTTATATGAAAGTGCTACAGAAAAAGAAGGTAGTCTTAAATGATGAATGTGGGCTCAAGAGGATGACAATGACCCAACTAGGAAACCCATGTCCTATAAACACATTAGGATAGGAGCTGTATTCCTTTTATTGTTGGTATCACAAATATCTTACCTAATGCCTGAACAAAGTAGACAATCAATAAAAATTACTAACATAATTTGATTGGTGAAAATAATAATGGTGACAGAGCTTATTTGAATATTGAAGTTAGACAATTTACATTCTCCACTAATTTGCAAATTTGCTTATTAAATGTAAATTTTCACTCTCCTAAATATGATTAGTTCCTGCAGTGAAAATTCATTTTTTTGGAAAATATCTCTATTGATTGCTCTGCAAATGTTTCTAAAGATAAGACAAAAATGCCTAATAAGATGTTAATAAGTGATTCAGATTTCTTTAGGAAGTTTTGAACCCCCTGCAACAAGCTCTTCTATGGGAGTTCTTAGGCAAATTGCCCCATAGGGGAGACTAATTCTAATCATGATTTTTTTAACCGGTACCTGAACTTGAGCAATATTTCTTCCTGAAACCCACATATTAATATCTACTTTATCTCATTATAGCCATAGTTCTCAACATTGGCTGAACATTAAAATTAACTGGGGAGTTTGAAACAATACTAATGTTTGGATCCCATAACTAGAGGTTAGCCCAGGCATTAGGAATCAAATATTTCCTCAATAATTCTTAAACAAACACAGGCTCAAGTACCACTGGTATAAAAGCCCAATTTTAGCTTCTTACCAGTCCAAGGTAACCTAATAATGCAGATTTAAATTTATTTATTTATTTGTTTATTTATTTATTTATTTGCTGAGGACTCCATTATTTATCCATTATAAAGACAATTAATAATTATCACTTTATTTAGTGTTTACATGATGAATTATTAAAGGTGTTAGCATTCAAGACTGTATTGCTCATTATTCCCTATGCCCTGTGTTAACACTTTGCTGCATTTGCAATATCTTTCACTGGAAAAGCACGAGTGTCATGCAGAAAACTGTTAACATAGCAGGCCTGAGAAAGCCTTTCTTAGAAGGCAAGGTCACAAATTCAGTCCCTGACTGCTGTCTGGGAACTTCACTGGTTACCAGTTCCCTAAACTGAAATCAAAGTTTCCATAAATGATGAGTAGATCATTGTGCCTACAATGTGCAAAAAAATTGTGGTTTATGTAAAATAGCTGCTATTCTTTTGGGAGTCTGGAATTTTGATATATGATCATCCACCAACAAAACATCTCAATTAGGCTTTTCTGATTGACAACACTTCAAACATATGGTCACAATTTGTTGCTGGAGGAATTAAGCATGTCCTGTGTGACTCATGGAAGAGGAATCTTGGAAGCTGGTGTCCACTGGGCTTTACCCCTGGATCTTTTCTATTTGCTTCTTTTAATAAATATTAGCCACAGTACAATTATGTGCTGAATCCTGTGAGTCTTTGTATCAAAAGTCCAATCTAGGTATTATCATACGGAACCCTGACACAAGTGTCTTGACTGCATTTTAAACAGAAAGATAGACTATATGTGACTAATTCTTTTTACTGGGTTTAAGTAACATGGACAGAAACTGTCACAAATAATTTTCAGCTTTGACTGTTTCTGTTTCGGATTATCTCATTTCTAACTGAGAATTTTTTTAACTTTCTTTTACTTGACCTTTCAGTTATATATTCTATGTCATATAATTTAGCAGGAACCAATATATAATATGATTTACTTTACGGACAAGAGTTTATTATTAACAATGAAGAAATCAGTTTTCTATACCAATGTATGGAGAAGAAAGTCACCACCAGACATGTCATAGCTAACAACCGTCATAGCTAACAACTAAATCTTGGTACTTTAAGAAGAGAAAAATTAACAAAAAGGGAAAGTATACTTTTCCATGTGCTTCTAAGACCAAGGCTGATAGTGCAAAGGTTAAGAGAGTCGTCCATCCAAGTACTAACCAGGCCCGACCTTGCTTAGCTTCCAAGATCAGATGTGTTCAGGGTGATATAGCCATAGAGAAATGAAGAAACAAAAACTCACGGACACAGACAATAGTTTAGTGGTTACCAGAGGGTGAGGAGGGGGGTTGGTAGATGAGGGTAAAAGAGATCAAATATGTAGTCATGGAAGGAGAACTGACTCTGGGGGGTGAACACACAGTGTGATATATATTAATAGATGATGTATTACAGAATTGTACACCTGAAACCTATGTAATTTTACTAACAATTGTCATGCCAATAAACTTTAAAAAAAAAACAAAAAACAGAGTCCTTTTTGTTGGTAATATGTGTCTATTTAATACAATGTTACTCAAGCCTGTGTCTGCATGGTGACAAGAAAGATGAGTCAAATATACTTGTGAAAATTAAAACACATTATCATACACTTAAGAGCAGTATAAGGTTATAACAACCTTCACCAAGTTATTAAAAACCAAAAAAAAAAAAAAAAAATGTGTCTTTATAACACAAGTGAACAAGTACCTGAATTGATGTCCTAATTTTTCTCTCTTGCTCTAGGCATTTACTAGTATTTAGTCATAAGAGCAGCTATTTATTCATATTTAGATGTTCAGTTTCTTCTAGGAGATGTGATATATCTTTAAAAACTAATATTACCCAGTGCTAATGGAATAAAGACTAAACCCTCTACTCTTTCATTATCTATCCCAATTTATATTCCTGGCCCTATCTTCCATACAACTATCCACATTATAGTAAATGTATAATTCTATTATACAAGACTACTTCTAGCTCAACATGAAATGACTTTACCTCATCTGAAAACTTAGTTTTTCTCAAAAGTGCAGCTCCAATGCATCTTCCTCATTAAAATATTATATTATTTTCAATCTCTTGATAATCCCAATTTAAACTAGTTTAAGGGGAAAAAAAGGGAAGAATATATTACTTCTTGTAGCTACAGAGAATCAGAAATCTACCAAAAGATTAGGCTCCGTTTAAACATGGTTGATTATCTTTTGTTGTCTTGGCTCTTATCTCTTCTGTGTTGTTTCCATTTTTGAGGAACTTTTTCTCCATGTGACAGTAAAATTGGCCACTCAATCTCCAGATTTACAAGATCTTCATATCCAAGTATCGCAGAGAAAAGAAAGCAACACTTTTTAACCCAGGGACTATTTGAATTCCTGAAAAGAACACTAAATGGTAAACCAGAGTGAGGTGCTCAACACTTTACAGGGAAAGCAGGATTACATGATTGATAGCCCTACCAGAATCATAAGAAATCACATAGAATTTAATGAAATTCCTCTGGAATTTGCCCCATGACAGCACCAATCCATAAATCTTATTGTGTCACACAATAGGTTTATTCCTGATGGTCTGTGGCTGTTTAGGTTATAACAAGTAACATGAAAATTTAAAGACTAAAAAGATTATCTGATTTATCCAATATCAAACAATATACCACTATTCAATGTAAAAGTCTTCCTTTGAACCTAGAGTTATAAAATAAAAAAACTGGTATACTTTCTACACCTATGCTATCTTTATTTTTGGTTCTAAAATTTGTAACCTTTGGACTGAAAGGATTTTTTTGTTTGTTTTCTTTTCTTTTTAATTAAAGTTTATTGGGATGACAATTGTTAGTAAAGTTACATAGATTTCAGGAGTACAATTCTGTAATACATCATCTATATCTCACATTACGTGTTCACCACCTAGAGTCAGTACTGAAAAGATTTAATACCAATGTCACTGTTAGCTAAATTCATATGTTGAAACCAAATCCCCAATGTGAATTGGAGGTGAAGCCTTTGGGCAATGCCTAGGGTAGGAGGATATAGTCCAGTAATAGGATTAGGGCCCTTATAAAAGAGACGCCACCGAGTTGGCTTTCCCCTTCTGCAATCTGAGGACACAGGGAGAACACAGCCATCTAAGAACCAGGAAGTGGGCCCTCACCAGACATGGAATCTGCTACACATTAATCTTGAACTTCCTAGCCTCCAGAACTGTGAGAATTGGTGATTCGTTACCGTAGTCTAAAAGAAGATAAAACTCCTCCAAGGCCTCGTTATGACATTCATAAAATGCATGATATTGGAAATGTCACATCAATAATAATTTTAACATATCCAAATTATTTCTGTCTTTCAAAACCTACTTCAAATTCATTTTTTAGTTACTACACATCACATTAGTGCCTTGTCTTCAAATTACTATGAAAATATTAGTCGAGAATATAGCAATAAAAATAATATTATTAGCTAACCTTTGTATAAATGATACTGTACTAACAATTTATAGCCATAATTATATTTAATCTTCACAATAAATTTATAACACTAGCTCTATAATTATTCAAGTGATACCTATTTAAAAATTGAAACTTACAGAGTAATTTTACATAGTGACATATCAAGTATGTGGAAAAGTGAGATTTACACCAAGGTTTGCTTCAATCTAAAATCTAATGTTAAACACTATATTACTCAGTTTTACAATATTTTTAAAAGGCTTTTTATAACAATTTATTAAATATTTTATTTCACTGTTTTTCTTTATTATGTAAGTATATTTTGCTTCTCTATGCAGATTGCAAGATCTTTGTTCACAAAATCATTCCATGAACTGGGCATTTGTCTGTAATTCACATAATCCCTGGAGAAGTGATAGATGTGTGTGTGTGTGTGTGTGTGTGTGTGTGTGTGTGTGTGTGGAATGAGGGAGAGAGAAGCCTCATTGTTTCTTTCTCAACATTAACCTATGAAACATTTGAAAAAGAAAAATTCCTTTTAGCTCCAAATATGACTATTTGCTCCCCAATCATCTGAATATCATGAATATATAACTATATAGCATTCTGTGAAGAAGGATTGGATTGATTAATCATAATCCAGAAAGGGACAGTATATTATAATGTTTAAAAATATTATGGTAGTGTTATCACTCAATGCTAAATTGTATCTCACCATTTTTGCAATGTATGTATTTGGAGGAAATAACATCAGATTATTCAAATAATATTTTTGAAATTATATCTTTTAATTATTTATTTCTTAGCAATGAACTATTGTAAAACTTTTTGTCTTAAAATAACCAGTCCCTTTGCTCACAATCTGGACTGCTCAGCTAGATGGTTTTTATGGTATTTCCACCAATGTCACTTATGTATGTGGATTGAACTGAAATTCTACTGAGTGCTGGGTTCAGCTGAGATAATGGGATGTTTAAGCTTTTCTTTTTGCCCAATTGTTCAGCAAAGTTGTCCTACTTTTACATGGTACCTCAGGAATTCCAAGAGTGAAAAGTGGATGCACTAGGATTTATGTATCCAGAACTGACATAACATTACTTCTGCCTCATTTTTTTATTTACAACAAGTCATAGGTCCAGCATCTGGATTTAAGCTGTCCTACAGTAGTCAGATACAATAGTGGGCCTGATTCATTGAAGGCCAACTAAGTAACTACAAAGACTATCTCAATTGAAATAAGAATCAAATACGAGTATAATCTATTCCTAGGAGAAATGTCTAATCATTTCCAGAATAATGAGACAGAATTTTCAGATATTCTCAAAACACAATCTGAGCTCCAAACTCTTTATCCTAACTCCTTGCCCAATGATTCAATAAATGTGAGTGAGACTAATACGATTCCAGTTCCAAGTCAATATTAATGCATGGACATATATGTGAGAATTGCATTAGGCTCCAAATTTGCATTAGGCTTCAAATACAGACTGAAGGCTAAGAAAATAGTACTAGAGTAGAGATTACTCCAAATAATTTAAACTCTACCTCAAAACTTGAAACCAAGCAACATAAGACTTAGACCACAGACCACCTTAGGGAAGCTGAGATTCAGCTCTACATTGTATAGTAGCATGCAAATTGGAAGGGATAAAAGGACAAACAGACTGTGATGTATAGCTCCTAAGTAAAATGTGAACTAATAAGTACACATAGTGGTGGGGGGGACATCAGTGGAGAGAAATAATTCTTCAAGCAAATCACAGTTTGATACAATATTGCAGCTAGAACAAACTGAAAGCATGTGAAATTCAAACCTATCTTAGTCCCGTATGTGTGTGTATGTGAGTGTGTGTGTGTGTGTGTGTGTCTGAGAAAGAGAAAAAAAGAAACAAATGAAACAAAATTACCTGACTTTAATGAAAAAATATACAGTTCATTAGAAAAAAAAGAGTAAATTACAGAAGAGATTAAGAAGTCAAATAAAAATACTGAAATGACTATTTTTATTAGATATTAATCTCTTAGGACTAATGGATATGAAATATATTCAAGGGAGAAAAAAAGAAACATAATTATTGAATTGAATAGGTTGGGTCTTCCTCAATAAATATATACTTGATCCCTTGAAAGAACAAAATTAATGTTAAAAGGATCCAGATCTATGAAACATTTTTTACACTGTAAGAACATTTGAAAGACAAAAAACTAGTAGATTAGAATGTGTGAGAGAATATGAGAGTCATGAAAAATAATGTGCACCATTATGCATATTGGGTTCCTTCCTGGAACCTATCAGACAACAGTTCTTGGGACTGTCAAGAAAAGGTCACCGCCACCAATCCAATGCTAACAGGACTTTCCAACCTAAGGTATTGTAAAAGGAGAGACTTTATTCAGGTAAACAGTTTGCAAACTGGGGAAACTTAGCCTCCTGAAGAAAACAAAAGTGTGCTCTTCTGAAAAAAAAGGGAGGCCTACTTACATAATTACCCACCCCTGTCTCAGATTAGTCCATTTTATGCAAATGCATTATGCAAATTTACACAGTTTGATTGGTCCAAATTGCACTGTTTTAATTGGTCAGAATCCCACATCCTGAATGGTCATTGTGCAGCTGCTCTGATTGGCCAATAAAGATGCAAATGAGGATACAGTTGCACAGCTCTGATTGGATGGGACAATTCTCAACCCAGTGGTCAAAATACTATTCCAAGAATTCCTTTATAAGGGTCAGATTAGACTGCAGGAATGCAGTGTCAGATGCTTGGCAGACCAGTCAGTGGCTTTTCCCTGAATTGCAGTGTGCATGAGAGCAGCCCTGTAAACAATGGCTGCTAGACACTGATTATGAATTTGAGTCCAGTTAACCATAAGGAATCCTTTTTGACAGGTATATTCCTTCTAAGGGTCAACAGAACAAATTCCATCATATGATGTGACTTGTAATAGGCTTATATGTGAAAATATACAGGCCAAATTTACAGTAAGGAAAGAGAAGGCATGAGTTGCCCAATTTATTAATTCCACAGAGAAGCTAGAAACCTCTATTAAAATTACAGTATGGATTTGTACTCAGGAGAGAGATATCACCTCCTCTCTGCCATCTTGTATAGTAAGTACAAAAGCAATCTTGTAAATAGGAATACAAACAGATTATGAGGTGCTAGCTTGTATGTGTCAAAGTTTAGCTGTTTACAGGGATGATTTAGCAAAGCCAGCTCCCAAACACTGTAACGTGATACTGAGGCATGTGAGAATTTCTAGATGCCTTTGTGTGTTTGTGTGTATGTGTGTGCGTATGTGTGTTTGTGATAGAGAGAGAGAGAGAGAGAGAGAGAGAGAGAGAGAGAGAGAGAGAGAGAGAAGAGAGATTTGGGGAGCAGGTAAAGACCGGGTGAACATTTCTACAGAAAATGAGTTTGGGCACAACCCTTTCTACTAAGAAAAGAGGATAAGTAGCTCTGTCTCCAGGTGGCTTTTTATCTAGGTCATCTAAGTGAGCTTTGGTAACTTTTGAATAAGCCTAAGAGAGGAGCCCTTAAAAAATTAAAAAATTAAAAAGATAAAATAGGCCAGATTTAATAATCATGGAGCTAAAATACTCTTAAGTATTTAAATCTAAAAATATTTAAATATTAATAAGTGCCTCTTTCTTAGTATTTTCAGGTGTTATTTACTGCCTCTTAGGTAGATAGCAACTAAACGTGGACACTCACTGGTGTAAGTGTGTAAGACAGTTGAATCAGAACTGTGAAAAACAGAACAAAAAGAACCTGGAATCAATAATCAACAATGTGCTTTCAAAAGTAAACTTGGGGATCTTGTGACAGAAAGAAAAATAAAATTAAGAGATGTAAGAGCCTTCTTTGGTCATATTGCTCATAGGTGCCAAAATCACAATTTGGTAGAAGACAAAATTTATTACTTTCCCAGAAATTGTAAGGGATTGAGGTATGAGAAACTCAGTCAATAAAACAGTGTGGCTTGAGGTTGCTTGGGTTTGGGGGAAGGGAAAATGCAGCCTGCACCACATCTGGATAATGAGGTATGTTTGGTAATTCAATAGCAAATATTTCATATACACCAGGAGTCCCAGATGTCAATAAACCAGGCATAGTTTCTGCTACCAATCTTGTTTCCCAAGCCCCTATCCCCTGGTAACCGCCATTTTATTTTTCTTTTCATAGCTTTAGATTTTCAGATTCCACATATAAGTGATATCACACAATACATGTCTTTCTCTGACTTACAAGTATCTCACTCACTGTAATGTGTTCAAGGTCCATGAACGCCGTTGCAAATAGCAGGATATCCTCCTTTCTCATGGCTGAATAATATCCCTTTGTGTGTGTGTACCACATCTTTTCTTTTACCCATTCATTAGTTAATAGGATTTTAGGTTGTTTCCATATCTTGGTTATTGTAAATAACACAACAAACAACTTGGGTGTGCATATATGAGGTGTGAAAATTACTTTTGGGAACTTGCTGCAATGATGTTCCTAACCTTTTATTGATATCAGAGGGATTATTCATTATGAATTTGTACCAAACTGAACAAAAAGTTAAACAAGTTTACTACTTGAAAGTGCTGAAAAGGCTGTGTAAAAAGTTAGACGACCTGAACTTTTCGCCAACAATTCATGGCTCTTGCATGATGACAATGCACTCGCTCACAGGGCACGTCTATGAGGGAGTTTTTAACCAGTAAACAAATAACTGTAGTGGAACACCCTTCCTACGCACCTGATCTGGTCCCCAATGACTTCTTTCTTTACCTGAAGATAAAGGAAATACTGACACTTGTTACTGTTTGTCTTGTTGATGATAGCCATTCTAACTGGGGTGAGGTGATATCTCATTGTGGTTTTTATTTGCATTTTCTGATGATTAGTGATGGTGAGCATTTTTTTCATATGTCTATTGGCCATTTGTATGTCTTCTTTGGAGAAATGTCTCTTCAGGTCCTCCACCCACTTTTCAATCGGGTTGTTTGTTTTTTGTTGTTGAGTTGTATGAGTTCCTTGTAGATTTTGGATATTAGCCCCTTACCGGAGGCACTGTTTGCAAAAATCTTCTCCCATTCAGTTGGTTGCCTCTTTATTTTGTTGATGGTTTATTTTGCTGTGCAGAAGCTTTTTAGTTTGATATAGTCCCATTCACTTATTTTAGCTTTTACTTCCCTTGCCTTTGGAGTCAAATTCATAAAATGCTCTTTGAAGCCAAGATCCATAAGTTTAGTACCTATGTTTTCTTCTATGCAGTTTATTGTTTCAGGTCTTATGCTTAAGTTTTGATCCATTTTGAATTAATTTTGGTATACAGTGACCGATGACAGTCTAGTTTCATTCTTTTGCACATGGCTTTCCAATTCTGCCAGCATCATTTATTGAAGAGGCTGTATTTTCTCCATTGTTTGTTTTTTGCTTCTTTGTCAAAAATTATCTGTCCATATTTATGTGGTTTTATTTCTGGGTTCTCAATTCTATTCCATTTGTCTATGTATATGTTTTTCTGCCAATACCATGCTGTTTTGATTATTGTTGCCCTGTAGTACAAGCTAAAGCGGGGGAGTGTGATACCTCCAGCATTGTTATTTCTTTTCTTAGGATTGCTTTGGCTATTCGGGGTCTTTTGGGATTCCATACAAATCTGATGAATTTTTTTTGTTTGTTTGTTATATTTAAAATATGCCATTGGGATTTTTATGGAGATTGCATTAAATCTGTATATTGCTTGGGTTAATGCAGCCATTTTAACTATTTTGATTCTTCCAATCCATGAGCATGGAATGTCTTTCCATTTCTTTGTGTCTTCTTTAGTTTCTTTAAAAAAATGTCTTACAGTTTTCAGCATATAGGTCTTTCACATCCTTGGTTAAGTTTATTCCTAGTTATTTTATTCTTTTTGTTGCAATTGCAAAAGGAAGTGTTATATTTAATTTTTAGAGGATCCTAAATATTGTTTTCTATAGTGGTTGGACTAGTTTATATTCCCACCACCAATGTATAAGAATTTCCTTTCCACCACATCCTTGCCAGCACTTGTCTATCTCTTAATGATAGCCATTCTAACAGGTGTGAGGTAATATCTCATTGTGTTTTTTATTTGCATCTCTCTGATGATTAGTGATGCTGAACATCTTTTGATGTGTCTGGTGACCACTTTGATACCCTCTTTTGAAAAATGTATATTTATTTCTTCTACTCATTTTGTAATCAGATTTTTTTTTCTTTTTTAGTTACGTTTGTTGTTTATACATTTTGGATATTAATACTTTATCTGACCTATGATTTGAAAAAAATCTTCTCCCATCTTGTAGGATGGCATTTTATTTTGTTAATTGTTTATTTTTCTGTGCAAAATATTTTGAGTTTGATGTAGTGCCATTTGTTGAGTTTTGTTTTCCTTGTTTGTTCTTTTCACGTCTAAAAACTCCTTGCCAAGAGAATAACAAATTTCATGTTTTTGACATAATAACTTTTTGGTCTCCAACCCTTGAACCTCCAGTAGTACTATTAAAAAAATCAGTAAATTATGGTATATCAACAAAATGACTCATTACACACATTTACTATGGTAATTATAAAATCTCCCCTAGAAACAGGATTATTGTGATATATTTATAGTTGCTAAAATAAGAATGCAAATTATGTAACCATTTTATATACCTAATAGTTACAAATTTGGACAAAGGTATATACATGTAGAACTTAATGTCGTCTTAGGAAAATAACTCATAACAATGACATTAGGAATATTATTTAAATGTTATTGCTTCTATATATTTTTGTATTTTTAAAGGAATATTTTTGCTATTCTTAGAAGCATTTTTCCCATATTCCCATCTCTTCTTTATCCCTAAGATACACTTGTAAAAGTTGATTAAGCCTGTCAAAATCAAGAATATAAAGATAAATATACGTACATATGATATTTTAAAACAGTATTCAAATAAATCTTGCATGCATGCAATACCTTTGACAATATTTTCATTAGATGTGAAAAGGAATATTTAGGATTTCAGATTTCTTTTAGATTTAGGCATTTGTATTTTATTTAAAAATTTGTGTAAGAATTAGCCAAGTTCTTAAATAATAAAATATAATTTTAAATCTTTATATATTTTGAAACCTATGTGTCATATTTGTTTAGGTTACTGTTTGCAGTTATTGTGCAAAAGTATGTGGCACAGATCATTAATAGTGAAAGAGGCAGATAGATAAATATTTGACATTTAACCACTTAATTTTAATAATGCTAATGGTTAGATAGATTATTAAGTAAAAAATGAAATTTGGAATTACACAATTACAATAAAATTGTATTTGATTAATTGTAAATTAGACTGAGTAAATAAGAGGAAATACATGTCAGTGTTTAAGATAAAAAATGGTTAGGTATATTAAAGTGGATATTTCCTCCCTAATTTTCTCAAATTTAACAAAATTGCTTTAAGCATGTCTAGGTAGCTACTTTACAAAAAAACAAAACTGAATAAATAGCCACAAATAACCAAGTTTTTATACCCTCCTAACAAATAATCAAAGAATGGGTGCTGTATGTAGAAGCAAACTACTGATGATTTTATACTCTACATTTCTCATAAACATTGATTTTTGTGGAGGCCAGAGAGGCAGGGTAAAACAAAAAATTGTCAGAATGAACAGGTAGGAGGAAAATTATATACAAACAGAAAATACTGCTACCTGGGGGGGGGGGGGGGGAACCTGAGCAATTTAACCTAAACTATCCCTATAAATTATGCATACCCAAAAGATTTTGGGGTAATCTCTTATCATTACACTTCACTTTGCCAAGAGAAACCTCACTGAAAATTGTTAGAAATCTAGAATGCAATTGTAGAAAGGCTAGACACCTCAGTATGTGGTATTTAATTACAAAATTTAAGTGCACAAATGAGCTATTTATTTTAAAAAATGTGGGGAATGATACATCATCAAATAAACCTATAAATTAAATTTTAAAAAAAGGACACAATGTTGTATATTTTCATCCAGAATATAAATGCAATTAAAATTAGACTTCACACACACACACACACACACACACACACACACACACCCCACATAAAATTATCCCTTTTAAAATACTGAGTCTTACAGATGAAATATGTGATCTTCAGATTTCAGGCAGCTACATGTAATAATATTGTTAAACAAATGAGATAATTAAGACTGCATGGAGTTTAGAGGAGGCCTAAGAGTAATGACTAGGACCCAAGATGGTGGTGCCCAGGATGTCTGCAAGCCGCTCTTGCGGGCAAACTGTGAGGGGTGCGTAGTGAAGTTGCCTCAGCGCCTTTCCTGAGCCCGTGGCAGCCTGAGCCAAAGCCAAGATGACTTTCCTGAAGGGAGGCCTTTAAGAAGAACCTCAGATGCTGAACTTCACATCCGTTTGCTGATCATTCACTCAAAACAAGGTTAGTTTACTGCATTCGTGTTTTATATTTGTCAAAAGAAAAGACATGACAGAAGTAAAACGAATGAATCACCAAAGTAGTAATAAATAACAGTTTGTTGTGCACAGGTCAAAAAAACAGTTGGCAATCTGCAAGCACTGAAACCAAAACAAGGAATGAGGCTCTGGTGTATGTTGTTTTAAAGCAGCTGATATAGTGAAAAGGCAATGACTGGTTTTTCTTCATAGAAGATTGGTTATAATATTAGAATTTTCATGATTAATAGGGAATTGGTTAATGGCTATCGCATATTAATATGGGAGACAGTTTAAGTTTTTCTTATGACTGCCAGAGACATAAGCAGGAAATGACCCAGGTCAAGTTCGTCTTACAATATAAGCTAAATTAACCCGTGTTTGTATGACTAAACTGGTTTTGTCTGCTCAGGGAATTTTCAAAGCTGTGCTCTGTTTTTGATTTTAAAATATTGATGGCACCGCGATCAACATATAAAGCTCTCAGGACTAAAAAGAAAGCAGAGAAAGGTGAAGTTAGAGCATATTGTTTCTTCTGAACATGGTGGGCAATGGGCAAAATAGGACTTGTTCTCCAGCATTGTGTACATAAAGATTTGCGGTAGAATAAAACATAACTGAACTAACAACAAAGACTACATCAAATTAAAAATAAAAAAGATAAATGGCTAGTAATTATGGGAAGATAACTGTTAATTCCTTCTTTTTTCAATTTTATACTTCCTTTGGTTTTATTATTTTTCATATATAAATATTGTTCTCATTCACCCCACCCCAAAATTTACTTTTATGTGTTAATTACCAAGATAACAGTCCTAATAGAAGCTATAAAAAAGAAGCAATGACTACAGCTTTCAAATCTGTAAACTAAAATAGTTTACAGATTTTAGTTTGTATTAATTATTTATTAAGAATCAATTATTTGATTTATTTCTGGCTACTACATTTTCTTACTACTTAAACTTTGAACTATTCTGCAGATGACTTTCTTATTGTATGCATTATATTAATGACACCCAGAGGTAAGGGGAACAGCTGTCTTGGAGTCTACATTGGAGAGAAGTGGTTATAATCACTTGACCAGATGGATATGAATAAAAGAACAATCTGGATAATCTTGGATGTGTAAAATCCCAAAGTAATGATGAATCCCATTAGGCACCAAAATTCCAATCTACAGAAAGTCTAAATGTAAAATAAAATAGAGACAAACGTTTGGATCACCCAGGAAGAAACCAACAGGTGAAAATAATGAATTTTTACCTCATTTTTGTAGTTTACTTAAAAGAGTTAAATTTTTTACTAAATCATCTTATCATGACACATCTGTATCTAACGTAATCAAGATAATGAAACAGAAAAATAATTTCTTATAGTTAAATCAAGTTTTATTTTTACTTTCCTTAGCTTTCATATAAATTATTTTAAGTTAATTATGAGAAATATAAACACTGAATGAGCATGCATATTAATTTGATAGAAGCTATGGTAATGTGCCCATCTTTTAGGAACACGAATTTTACTTTGCAGATGGTATCTACTCTCATCCATTGCTTTACAGTAAAGCACTATTACAAATATTATAAAATATAATTGAGATTAGATATAGCAAATCAACAGATATTTGAAGTTATAGACTTATTATGTAAAATATATGACATGGAATGCAAATAGGTATCAACTTTTATCAGTGAGCTTGTAATTTTATGGAAAAATGTTAGGATAAAAGCAGGTTTAATCAATAATTTAGGCTATGATATTTTTAAATTATTAATAAATGTGTCATGTTTCTCACTTTAAACTCATATTTAGTATCTGGTTATAGAATTTGCTATCACTTATTTTGTGTATGGCATCTTCATTCTCTCTCTCTGCAATAGATTCTTTTCTGTAGATTATAAACATGCTCAAATCTTCCCATTATTAAAGAAATCTTGGTATTCCTTTGTCTACTTAGCTAACCCTATGTCTACATAGCAATCAAACTTTTTAAAATTGTATTTCTCTGTTGAAAATATAAAAGATTACTACCCTGACTTTCTAACAAGTCACATTATATATCTTTGCAATTTGCAATTTGTTGTCATATACTAAGACTTTCTCAATGATTTTCTAGTATTCTACTTCATAAATTTTATTGACTCCCTGATGCCTTTATCAAAGATGTAATTCTCCCTTTCTTTGAAAATTACATGACTTAAGTCTGACAGAAAAAGTCGAGAACCATATGGTTTCATTGATATGTGGGATATAAAGCAGAAAACAACAAAGGAACAAAAACAAATTAAGAAACAAAATCTCATAGACACAGACAGTAGTTTAGTGGTTACCAGAGGGTAAGGGGAGAGGAGGATGGTAGCTGAGGGTAAAAGGGATTGAATATATGGTGATAGAAGGAGAATTGACTCTGGGTGGTGAACACACAATGTGATATACAGATGATGTGTTACAGAATTTGACTCCTGAAACCTATGTAATCTTTGTCACCCCAATAAACTTTAATTTAAAAAAAAAAGAAAGAAAAGACAATTACATAACTTCTAAATATAGCCTCATTTGAGTGACTCCTAAATTTGTCATTTGTCAGTACCATGTATGGTACAAGTCAAGGTAACAATTCAAGTGAGCTTAACTGTAATATAAAAGAAAACAATTAGCTCATATAACAAAAGAAACTTGGTACTAGCTATGGTTGGATTCAATTGGTTAAATGATTTCATCATGAGCCTAATCGTCTCCTGTAGACTCTCCTTTTATTTCATTTACGTAAAGTGTTCACCAATGCATTGGAAAACAAGGCCACCAGTACCCCTGGGTTTGCATTGCATGACTTTGATATCCATGTAAAAGAGCATACAGCTTTCCTACTGTTAATAGTGGCAGCCTCTGCTTAAATGCATTGCAGTAGGTGTAGCTTGACTCATATGTCCATCCTGGCAAGGGGTTAGTAGAATGCCCTATTCTCATTGCCAGTCCTTGGACACCTAACCAGTCCAAAGACCAGAAGCTGGCACCTGAAACATATGGAAATAATTTGTGGGGGGGATCCAGTAAAAAAACTAAATCTACATACAAAGACTTTTTTGGTTGAGGAAGAGCCTTTGATTCTGAATGCCTGACAGATATTTCTACCCAAATGTCCTATCAGCATCTTAAATCAGTTTGTTTAGTGCAAAACTTACATTATCTTCTTCAAAGGGCTCCTCCTTGATTTACGTTCCATGTTTCTGTTAATACATGTAATACCAAACATATCATCAATCATACCAGCTGCTCCTTCTCCTGCATTCTTCTACTTCACCCAATACTTAATTCCGATCGTAAAAGTAGTTCTCTATCCCCCACATCCTACCTTGTCTAAGTCCTGCTGGTCCTATTTATAGAAACTGACATTTCTCTACTTTGGCGTGGTCTATGCAACTTCTGATTGCATACGAACAGCCACATAATCTTATCCCTACTTCCTTTCTTGCTCCTTTCCCCCATATTTAGTTCACCTAACTTTGGCCAGAGTTATCTTTTTAAATCCTAAATTTAATCATGTTACTGCCATACTCAAAACATGTGAAAAACTTCCCATTGGCCTTAGGTTAAAGCCCAATTTCCTTACCATGTCTTAAAAGTATTTGAATTATCTGGTGTTATCTACACAATGATCTCTTATAATTGACCTGGCAGCCCAATCTTAGACCATACTTAGTGTCTTTCATTTCTCAAATCTCAATGCATTCTATTATTTATAAGATCGACTCCTGGGTTTCTGTATCCTGATTGTACGTCCTTCTCCTTATTCACTGAGCATTGCATGCCTTCTCTATTATAACTGTGAAATCAGGGGTTGAGTATGATCTTTGGAGTCTTATTCTTTAGGTTTCAATCTTGGGACAAGCTTTAAAAACATACTTCATGATATATTTTTCTCATTTAAAGAAAAACGATATATTCATCACAAGTTTTGAGTTTTCTTGTTTGTTCTTTTTGTTTTGTTTTTTGTATTTTTAATTAAACGAATTAATAATGTGTGTAAAGTGCATAGGCTAGGAACTGTAACAGAGTAAATAATCAGAAAGTGCCTACTATTCAGTTTTATACTTTTGTGAGTTCTTTGAAAATAGAATCAATTTCTGTTTATTGATAGTAGGCACTATTAGCTCAACACTTAGCATGGGCTTAAAATAGAATAAGAGATCAAATCAGTTTTTTTATACAAATATTAATACCAATTCTTAATGCCATTGAAGTCAACAGGTTAGCTACTCAAGTCTAAAATATAATTTTGTATGTGTCCTTAACTTCTTAATTTTCTTTGATATTTCTTACCACTCAAATAATCAACTAATTCCTAATGATTCCCCCATATGCAATCACCTTAATTTCTTTCGTCCTCATTTCCACTAACACCTAACTAAGTTGGGCCAGCATTGACTCTCATCTGTACTATTGTCCCTAAATGAATTCCAGGTAACATTTTGTTTCACTTCATATTTGTTTAAAGAAGAAAAAAAAAATCCAGATCTACCTTCCAAAGCAAAAGCTGTTATCATGCAATTGCCCTACCTATAATCTTCAGTATATAAATCCCAAACAATTTATCATTCACGTAATACCACCCATAACTTAGCTTTGTTCCATCTCTGCAATACTAGCTCCTATTCCTTTCAATAGTACCTTCTGTTCCAGACTCTTCTATACATGGCCCAAAATTTTCAGTCTTTTCTTCTTTTCCTCTTCTACATGTTTAAAACCCATATGATTTCATTGATATGTGGTACATAAACCAAAAACAACAAAAGAACAAGATAAACAAATGAGAAACAGAAACTCATAGACACAGACAATAGTTTATTGGTTACCAGAGGGTAAGGAGGGTGGGGGGTGGGGGATGAGGGTAAAGGGGATCAAATATATGGTGATGGAAGGAGAACTGACTCTGGGTGGTGAACACACGAGGGGATTTATAGATGATGTAATACAGAATTCTACACCTGAAATCTATGTAATTTTACTAACAATTGTCACCCCAATATGTAAAAAAATAAATACATAAACAAACAAATAAATAAAACCCATCCATCCTTCTAAAGCATGTTCCAAAAAGCCTTTTATATCAATTTTCTCACAATTTACATTGTTACTTTATTCCTCTTGTAAAGCACTCATATTGAATTTTACGTGTATAAGTACATAATTGACTTTCTCACTCTTGAAATCTCATTCATTCTCACATATCCTTATATTCTTCATTTGTGTTTCTCTTTACTGCAACTCCCCAAAACAATGCTCACAGTAGTATTTCTTGAGTAAATACTAATCAAACTGTCATTTACAAATATTATTTATCTTTAATAATAGGGAACATATTTATATTAAGTATGCCTGGGATGATTTTACCTTAAGCTAGATTTAACAAAATCACTAGTGTGCGAATAACAGAAATGTCAAAATGTATTAAAATCCCTTTTCAATTTTTGATATTGGCAAATATGTATCTTAGGAAGATAGGAAAATGCTTATATAATACTTAATGGAATTCAACTTTGAGAAAATGCAACACTGGGTCAGACTGAACTTTTAACCCACACTAACAGCTATCAACTTATGCCAAAGAAAGTTAGTGGTTCATTATTGCCAATAAGCCATTATTTCGAAGCCAAGAGTATCCTGTAATTTTGCATATATTGCTTTTGCTAAATATGTGGAAGTCCCTTAAAGACTGGGATATGGCACAAATGATCATAAAAGAAATGAAAATGTAATAACCTTTAATGACAAGAAAAGCTCATTCTGCCTACAGTTTTACATTACCTTTTTATTCAGTTTTTTAATTTCTTCTATTGCTGTTTTTTTAATATGCAGTTTTATTCTTTATTAATTCTCATGCCATTCCTTTCTTTTGTTTATTTTCTTCTCTTTGACCCGTTGTGTTAAACAATTCTTGCAGAAGATAGTTTGTCATCACTGCCATAATGAATCCAATTTTCTTTAACTCAGACCTGGCCATGACGTGCTATATTGCAAAGGAAACTACCTGAAAGGCTAATAAGGGGCACTCTATGAGAAGTGTGACTGGATTATTATAGCTTTAATTAGATCAGTCAAAATTCTTGGTGAATACTGTTCAGAAAAGTATTTTTTAGTAAAGGAAATTATATTCCTTAAAAAATCCCTTTTAAAAAATGCAGTCCTATTACTGCTAAATATAAAAGTAAAGAAGTACAAGGAATGCAACCAATTGAGGCAGACTTTTTCTACCATATTTGAAAAAAATGCCAGTGCTAAGCATGCTGCTTCTTTTCAAAATTATCCATTCTAACGTCTGATTATATTTGTAAAATCACCTTTTCTTTTACATAGAGTATGCATATCTATGTAAAATAAGGAGGATATAAATAGATTAGATACCTATATTTATGAAAATTACTACATAATTCTGGTATGTGATTTAGTAATTTATTGACCATTTTCATATCAGTTGCTTTGGAACTCTTTCTAACAGAACTAAAGTAATTCTCTACTCCCAATCCTAGAGTAGAAGCTAATGTAAAACTATTGGACTCAAACTATTGAGACTCAAACAATAATCTGATTAATAGATGGATACCTGAAATGTAGTTGGAGAAAAAGATAGAAGCACTTGGATTTAATACCTGTGTTTATCATTTACATACATGTGTTTCTTGTAAACAAAAAAGTTGATGGCAAGATCTCTGATTCAAATACCCAGGAATTGGCAACATCAGTGTCTTAAACTTTTCACAGCTCTTTTGCTGTGCACAATTCCTTTAATAACCAAATGATGTCACTTTTAACAAGACAAATATGCTATTTATATATACTGCTTCATAGCTTTTTAAAAAATATTACACGTAAGGTCCATTTTTGTGTGTGTGATTCCTTTTTCATGATTACAGAAGATAGTTTTTTCACTCATAAATAAAACTTATATATTCTTCAATCATTTTAGATGACATCTACTAATTTTATAAGTAATGATACAATTAGTTCAGTTGTTCTTATTTTATGCTCTATTGTAAAGTAGAGTGAGAATATGCAGGACAAGACAGAAATGTACAGAGATTCAGTGGTGTGTATCATAATATTTAATGAAAAGTAGGTTTAATTAGAATCCCAGAGGGAGAAGCAAGTCAGAATAGTGCATTAAACTATTTAATCAAAAAGTGACTAAGCCTTTCTAAATATCATGAAAAACAGTGAATCAGAAATGTAGGAAGCTCAATGAACCCAAACAGGATAAACACAAAGTCAATAATCTGAATAATATCATGGTAAAATTGTTGAAAAACAAATATAAAGAAAATTCTCAAAAACGGTTGATGAGGGACTATATTATATGTTGGGAGCAAGAAACAAATAAGAACAGATTTTTCATCATAAACAATGAAAGCCAAAATAAACACCTTTAAAGTGGTGAAAGAAGACAATGAAGAGAGATGAAGAAGTTTGTTATTCTGGAATACTACAGATACTGAAAAATTCCTTCAAAATTGAAAGAAAAATAAAGACATTTTCAGATACATAAAGTTTAAAGAATGCTTCAACAAGAGATCTGCAATTCCAAAATGTTAAAGGAAATTCTTCAGGTTAAATACAATGATATAAGATTTAAACTCAAATTTAAAAGAAAAAAAATGGAAAACATAAGATGTGTCAAATATGTATGTAAATATAATAAACAAGTCTTTTAGCACTTAATTTCTTTAAATTTATTTTAAAGAATAGCATTTTTATGGAAACCTAAATTAAATAAATAGTCTCATGTATAATCACTCCAATAATATTAAGTGCTTATACACCGGACACATATGTATAAGACTCATGTGCTAAAAGTTACAAAATGCCAATGAAAGAAATCAAGAAGCTGTCTGCTGAGACCAATAGACAGATCTTCCAGACAGAAAATCAACAAGGAAACATACTTAAATGACACACTAGACCAGATGGATTTAATTGATATTTTTAGAGCATTTCACCCCAAAGCAGCAGAAAATACATTCATTATAGGTACACATGGGACATTCTCCAAGAAAGACTGTGTTAAGCCACAAAAGAAATCTCAATATACAGAGGGTGCCAAAGAAATGTATACACATTTTAAGAAAGGAAAAAAAAAAAAGAAAAAAAAAAAATATATATATATATATTTTATATATATATATAAAAATTGTAATACTCAACATATACTGATTACGAAAGATGAATATCAGTCACATTTGACTTCTGTAATTACAAGAGGCACTCTAAGTGGTTACCATCAGTGTCCAGATTTTCTGATTATGGTCAACTACTGTTTGAGCAACATTGACCAGTGTCCACTTGTATACATCTTTTGGCACCCCTGGTATTTAAGAAGATTGAAATCATATCAAGTGTCTTCTATGATCAAAATGGTGTGAAATAAATTACAAGAAAAAAACTGAAAAACACCCAAACACTTTGAGGCTAAATAACCTGCTACTAAGTAATTAATGGGTAAACAATGAGATCAAGGAAGAATTCCAAAGATGCCTTGAGAAAAACTAAAATGAAATCACAACGACCTAGAAACTCATGAGACATAGCAAAAGCTGTTCTAAGAGGGAAATTCATAGCAATGCAGGCCTACCTCAAGCAACAAGAAAAATCTCAAATAAGTAGTTTAATTTTATACCTCAGTGAACTGGAAAAAGAACATCAAACAAAGCCCAAGGTGAATAAAAGAAGAAAATAATATAGATCAGAGCAGAAATAAACAAAATAGAGGCTGAAAAAAACATACAACACTTCAATGAAACCAAGGGCTGATTTTTGGAAAAGCTAAACAAAATTGGGAAACCTTTTGCCAAACTCATCAAGAAAACAATGAGAGATGTCCCAAATAAATAAAATCAGAAAGAATGTGGAGAAGTGACAATGGACACCACAGAAATACAAAAAACAAACAAACAAAAAACCAAAAACAAACAAACAAAAAACAACTCCACAGCAAAACACACACACACACACACACACACACACACACACACACACACACAAACAAAACAAGTAAAAAATGGGCAGAGGACCCGAATAGACGTTTCTCCAAAGAGGACACACAGATGGCCAATAAACACATGAAAAAATGCTCAATGTTACTAATCATCAGAGATATGCAAATAAAAACCACAATGAGATATCACTTCACACTTATCAGAATAGCCATCATCATGAAATCAAACAATTGGTGAGGATATGGAGAAAAGTGTACCTTCATGCACTGTTGGGATTGCAAATTTGTACAGCCACTATGGAAAACAGCATAGAGATTACTCAAAAATAAAAGTAGAACTACCTAAGACCCAGAAATTCCACTCCTGGTGTTTATCCAAAGAAATCCAAAACACTAACTTGGAATGATATATGCACCCTTATGTTTACTGCAGTGCTATTCACAATAGCCAAGATATGGAAACCACCAAAACACCCAGGAATAGACAATTAGATAAGGAAATTATGATACATTTATACAATGGAGTATTACTCTGCCATAAAAAGAATGAAATCTTACCATTTGCAAAAACATGGATGGACCTAGAGGATATTATGCTAAGTGAAATAAGTCAGACTGAGAAAGACAAATGCCATATGATCTCACTTATATGTGGAATCTAAAGAACAGAATAAATGAACAAACAACATAGACTCATGGATACAGAGAACAAACTGATGGTTGCTAGAAGGGAAGTGGTTTGGGAATTGGGTGAGAAAGATGAAGGGATTAGGAAGTGCAAATTATTAGTCACAAAATATTCACAGGCATGTAAAATACAGTATGAGATATATAGTCAATAATATTGTAAAAACTATGTACAGTGTCAGATGAATACTAGACTTATTGGAGGATCCCTTCATAAATTATATAGATCCATAACTACTTCCCTGTACACATGAAAATAGTATAAAATAATATCTAATGTCAACTATAATTAAAAATATATGTAATCACAGAATGTGAAGTACAGTATAGAGAATATAGTTAGTGGTATTGTAATAGCTATGTATGGTGTCAGATGAGTAGTAGACTTGTGGAGGTTTTCACTTTTTGAGGTGTGTAAATGTCTAATCATATTGTTTTTCATACCTGAAACTAATAAAAAATAAAAAATATAAGTACACACACAAAAAAAATCAAGAAGACTGAAATATAAGTAGAGATATACCTTGTTCATACTAGAAGACTCTATATAGTAATGATATCAAATCTCTCCAAACTGATTTATAGATTTAATGCAATTTCTATAAAAATTCCTTTGTTTTGTTTTGTTTTATTTCTTTATTACTGTTCTTTTGCAAAAGATGTTTATTCTAAAATCTTTATGGAAAGGCAAAGGGTCAAGAATAACTAAACATTTTTTTGAAAAAAAAGTAATAATGTGGGAAGAAACACCATACCTGAATAATTAGCATACCTAACAAACTTATTAAATAACTATAGCAATCAAAGCAGTATGATGTTGGTGGAAGGATAAACATAGATCAATGGAATAGACTAGAAAACACAAAAAATAGATGACACAACTAATATTTGACAAAGATGCAAAATCAATTCAACGTAGAAAAGATAGTGTTTTCACCATGTGGTGCTGGAACAATTAGGATAAGCACCAAAATAAAATAAAGGAAAAATTGATAACTTGGACATAGTAAAAATTAAAAACTCCACAAAAGATCCTGAAAAGAGGATGCAAAGACAAGTTGCAAACTGGGATAAGTTAAGTTATTTGGAACCACATTTCTGAGACACATGTATCTAGATCACACACACACACACACACACACACACACACAAATTCAGAACTTAACAGTAAAACAAACTACCTGGTTAGAAAATGGAAAAGTACACGAACAGATATTTCACTGAGGAGGATACACAGATGACAAATAAGCACATGAGAAGATATTCAACGTAATTAGCCCAAAGGAAAATGAAATTGCAGTGATCCATCCCACCTTGATCAGAATGACTTGAATGAATGAATAATGAATGAATGAATGAATGAATGAATGAATGAATGAACACACAGTGATGACACCAAGTGCTAGTGAGAAAACAGAGAAACTGGACCACTCATATATTAATATAAATTGGTGGGAAAGAAAAATGTTAGTCACTCTAGGAGAAAGCATGGTTGTTTCTTACAAAACTAAGTATGAGCTTACAGCTGTACTCCTGGACATTTGTCTCTCAGAAATGAAAACTTATTTTCATACATAAATCTACACATGGATGTCATTTATGCATAATATGCCCAAAGTGGAAACAATCCAAATATCCTTCAATGGGTGAAATTAAACAAATAATGGCACAAACTACCATAGAATACTGATCAGAATTAGAAAGGGACACAATCTTGATATTTGCAACATCTTGGATGGTTCTTAAGGGTATTATGCTGAGAGAAAATAATCAATCTCAAAAACTTATACATTGTACATGTCCGTAGATATAAAATTAATGGAATTATAAAGTATGGAGATGGAGAGCAGATTCATGGTTACCAGGTAGTTTGGAAGTAAGGAGGGAAGAGGAAGCTGTGCTATTGAAGCAGTAGCATAAGGGATCTTTGTGATGTAGTTGTTCTCTCTTGATTATGGTTGTAGTCACATGAATCTACGTGTGATAAACTTACAGAGAAATAAATGCAAACACACAAACAAGTGTATGAAAAACGGGTGAAATATGACTAAGGTAGATTAATTTTATTAATATTTATTTCCTGGTTGTTAATGTAGTTATGCAAGATGTTATCTTTGGGGAAAATTAGGTGAATTATATAAAAAGACTATATTCTCTGACTAAAGGCTAAATCTCCCAGAAAGATACAAAAAGAAAGACCTAACCAAATACTGTCCACAAGAAACAAACTTTAAATAAAATTATGCTAAGAGAAAAGGATATACTTCTCTTGCTAACAGGACATAAAAAAAAAAAAAAAAGAGGCATTAGATAACAGTAATCATCAAACAGTAGCTTAAAGACGAGGTAAAGGGCAGCATTACAAAATATTGTATGTGTCAATTCATCGATAAAACAGAATCTAACTGAAAGTACCTATAGAGTTTCCAAATAGATGAAATCAAAACTGACAGAAATAAAGCGGGAAATAAGACAAATCTAAATTATAGTTGGTAACTTAAAATCAACCTAATTTTCATACATTGTACGTACAATAAATGCACATATTTTGTGAATGCAATTAAATGAATTTCACAAATGAATGTTGTCATGTAACTACCACTCCATTGAAAATATAGCACATTTCCATTATGATAAAATTTCCTCATGCCACTTTGTTGTACATTCCTACACATAGGCTCAGAAAACAACTAATATTCTCTATTGTGCTATGATTAGTAGTGACTTCTAAAATGTATTACAAATGGGATCATTTAGCACTTTCTGTTTGACTTCTTTTGTTCAGCATATTACTTTTAGGATTCATTCTTGTTATTGATGAGTGAAACTCCCCAGTATAAATATAATACAGTTTGTTTATTCTTTCACCTGTTAAAGACAGTTTGGATTGTTTGGAAAAGATTTAGAGCAGCAAAATAATGTTGTCAAAGAAGAACAAAGTTGCAGTGTTTACATTACCTGTTTTGAGCACATGGAAAATTACAGTCATCAAGAGAATGTTTATTGGCATTGTGATTTTAAAAGAAATGGATGAGTGCAGTTCAGAAACAGGTACCAAAGAAAATGAGACAGAGAGTATTTTCAAAAAAATGTTGCTGGAATAACAGATAGCCATATTGGAAAAAAATGATTTTAAATGGATCATTTTGTATACACAAATCTAAAAAAAAAAAAAAGGTTCTATAAGAAAACAATGGAGTGTAGCTTTGCAACCTTGACATAATCCAAGATCCAGAGGGCAACCAAAACACTAACCATAAAACAAAAATTTAAAAATTAAATCCCATCAAAATGATTAATTCCTGACTTAAAAGCATTGTTAAGAAAAACAATATGCAAGCCACAGACTGAAAAAATATTCATAATATATATTTCTAACAAAGAGCTTGTATTTGATATATACAAACTCTCACAACCCAATACAAAAAACAATCCAATATTTAAAGAGAAAATTAAGTACCTGAATAGACACTTCACCAAAGAGGATATATGAAAAACCAGTTAGTTAGCACACAAAATAGTATTAAAAATCATTAGTCATCTATAAAATGAAAAGTAAAAGCACAATGACTTACCACCTGACACACAGTAGAATCGTTTAAATATATCAAACCCTTTCAATTTTGGCAAGGATAAGGACCAACATGAACTCTCTGATATTTCTGATGGAAATGTAAAATGATACAGTACTTTTAGAAAACTGTTTGGTAGTTTCTTATAAAAATAAGCATTCATCTACTTTCTGGTCTAACAACTCAATTCCTAAGTATTACCCAAAGGACATAAAAAATATACATCCACCAAAAGCCTGGAAAATCAGGTTGCTTGGCAACTTTACTCATCTCTCCAAAAGAAATAAATAAAATGAAATAAAGAAATAATCCAAATGACTGTTAACAGAGAACAGGTCCACAGATTGAGGTATTCTAATAATGTGGGATACTACTAAACAATAAAAATAATTGATACTTTGAAAAACATAGATGAATCTCAAAAACATGCTGAATGGAAAAAGTGCAAAAATAGCCAATACACTATGATTCCATTTATATGAAGTTCTAAAATGGAAAAAAGATGAGTGAATTTATTGTGATTCTTAAGTAGAATGAAAGGATTTTCCAGGTTGATTAAAAATCTCTGTATCTTGATTGTACTGGGCTATTGGACTACATGTGTATTGGACTAAGTGTATTCATTTATCAAAATTCATAAATCTACACAATTAAGCTATGTCCATTTCTCTGTATTTAGTCATATCTAAATAAAAAAAGGAACCAAAAAACAAAACAAAACAAAAAACCCAAATGATAGAAATAATGTTACTATATTAGAGAATGACAGAGGGAGATTTTACCGGAATAAAGAAGAGGACAAATGAATGTAAATTGGTAGAGTACAAGATGAAAATTAAATGCAAAGTGAAAAGGTGAAGAAGTATGTATAATTGTAGCATTAATTACTGAGAAAATATATGTAACGTTGGCTCTGTGTTTTCGAATAGATAGTAAATGTGTTGGTGTATTTGCAAGGTCTGAGTTTTGAGCATGATCACATGATAACAAATAAAAATTAATGCATGATTACGAAATTAAGAATAACAATATTAGATTTCTGTAATCTGGTATCATAACAAAATTTATTCCTTGCAAATTGTGTTCTACAGTTGCAATTCACTTTAGTGTCTACAATGTGCTACAATTGTGGTGAAATGAATTTCCAACCACAATATACCACCTAATATAAAGCTTTTTATTATTGTTTTAAAGAAATAGACAATTCTTATATTTCACTGGAAAGCATATTCACATTTTGTTTTTAATATACCAGTTTTCATTTTATAAATCAGAGTGTATCATGATGATGAGGCTTCAGAACTGTGTAGTTTTCTTTCAAAGGGAAAAGCCAATTACTCCTACTGGAACAAGAGAAAAAAAAGTAAATATTTATTTCTATACCTGCTTTTATTCTTTAATTTTATGTTCCTTTTTAGATAAATCATTCTAATTTTAGATAAATGATGATTTTCTACTGGTAAACAGTGAGATACAATTTGTTTTTAATCTAGCAAATTTAAAAACTGTGAGCAAAAATCTAATTGTTGCCAAATACAAAGTAAAATGAGCATCCATAGACTACAGATGATATGACAATATATAATGTGATTTGTAAATATTCATATTCTTTGAAGTAGCAGTTACACAAACACAGGGAAAATAAGCAGTTGATAAGACTATGTACATATAATTTTAGTTTAGTTACGGTACTTGTTAAAGTAATTATAAAATATGTGTCATGTCATCTTTAGATTGCCTTTGAATATGCCTTATTTTATTTAGGAAACACCATATAAACTTCCGTCTTTGTTTCGCATATACTGGTGTGTAGGTATTCATTGTCTTCATGGGGCAAGGAGGTTGTGAATGGAAGGAGGAAAATCTAATAGAAGATATTGGAATGCAATCAAGAATTCCAAAGCTTGATACATGTTGCACAGAACCCTATACTGATGTGAGGAAGATTACTTTGCAAAAGAAATCCAGCACTTTTAGAGAGGAAATGACTGAGCCTCCAAATGGTGCCCCCAATAATGGAGAACCTCAGTGAGAAAGCCTAGGGTGGTTCTGCCAAAGTTCTTTTCTCAGGAAAGAATATAAAGTGTCCTTTAAATAATCCACAAGGGGGACAGAATGATTACAAGATGAAAACAAGGCCACAACAAAAGGTCCTAAAGCACAGTACATAGACTGGCATCAACATGAACTTTTCATAATACTCTGGTTCATTTAGACTCTATTGTTGGCTTGATGCTTGGCAGTAGGACTTCCTGGAATCTTCAACTGTTGTCTAAAAGAGATAAATGTGAGATGAATTGCTAACAAAAGACAACTGGGATTGAAAAAAATAAATTTGTAAAAGAAAATACATTGAGGTCTGCATGCAGTGTTAGTTATATTTGTATAGAAAAATTCAATACAACATACAAAATAAAAATAGTCCAAGTAACTCTTATTGTACCACAGTAGTTAATGTGTTCCTGAATCTAATATGCCAATATTTTATAAATTGGCAATTTAAGAAATTATGCATCGATTAATTGTGGTTTTCTTTATTGGTTGTGATATTCTAGAAGGCTTCCAATCATTTTCCACACTTTGCTGATATCAAAGATTTCTCTAAAGATTTCCTAGAGTTGCAGTATGACAGTCCTACCACTGTTAGGCTCAGAATCCAATATCCTGAGCTGCCTCAACCCGATTATACGCTTAGGACCTCTTCCTCACTCACCCTCATTCCTATTTTTTTTCTTATTGAATTCATCATGCTTGTTTTCTTTCTCCTTTTCTCAAGATATCACCCCACTTTCTGGGAAAGCGTGGTCATGTTCTAATGGCTTCTATCTTCACCATAGCCTTCCAATCACTAAATTAATTAATTAAATATAAATAAAACATAAAGGAATTTTATATCATATAAGACTATTTTATTCCAGATCATGCATTGTGTCATAAAGGGCTCAAGTGCCCACAATCCTCCTGCTGATGATGGTTGGAGTGCTTATCTTTTTTTTTCCTCATTGTTTTCTTCAAAACTTAGATGACTCTGGTCATGTCTTCTTTCCAAAACTGTTGTTTCTTGTAATTTCTCATGCTTCGTCTTCATAAGGTTCTCCCACATACCCTTGTCTTTCAAACTATGTTATTATGTAATTTCTTTCATGAATGTATTGTTCATGTTCAAGCTTTAAATAAAATGCATCTTTCCTAAAGGGTATCTCTTCCCATCCATTTGAAATTCAGAGCCCATTCTTCACAAACCATATTAAGATAGGCTTAATAATTTCCTTGATTGTCAAAGACATTTCCAAAACATACATTTTCTCACTGTGTCATCAGCAATCCCTACATACACTCCTCCTTGGCACTCATTATATCATGTGCCACCATCCTTCACACTGCTTCATTCACTTGCATTATGTTACTATTGAGTTTAAGACAACAGTATGGTGGTTGCCAGAGGGAAAGGGGAATAGGCGGAGGTAAGAGAGGGTAAGGGGGGTCAAATATATGGTGACAGAAAGAGAACTGACCCGGTGGTGAATACACAATGCAATATAGAGATGATGTATTATAGAATTTTTACACTGGAAACCTATATAATTTAATAACCAGTGTTATTCCGATACATTTAATAAAATAAAAACACATTAACTATATCAAGAAAGGAAAACTAAATGTGCCAATGAAAGTAAGTATATCAGGTTTTTCAGCTTATTTACACACCGATTAACAAAATGTAATTAAAATCCCATTTTGCCAATAAAAAACATATTGAGTTTAATTACATGTTTTATACTTTTTGGTATATTGATGATCCAATACTGATACTCATATTATGTAGTTAATTCTTTTTTTTTTTTTTTGTAGTTAATTTTTATAAACATTCAGGGAAGTGGTGGTGGTAGGCAGGAAGAAAATGAGAATGGCGTAGAGGCCAATGGTATCTCCACGTGGAGTGTTCCACATAGTTCGAAACTATGGCCACAATTTGCATTTGTTCCATTTCTGACACTAATACTGTCTTATCAGGGTACTCAATGCATTTGCCTGAAAAGAGTCACAGCTGATAACTGGGCATTAAGCTGTTCTTTGTTTCTTTGACTTCACAGAAATTCTCTTTATACAGCTATTTCTCATTGGTGAAAATTAGCCTTCTTTGTGATTTTTTTTCCAAAGAGCGTTTTTCCCCCAAACCTCTTTGAAGTTTACTGACATCTATATAGATGAGATAAGACTCCTGAAAGCACCCAATTTACAAAATCGAACCTTACACTTCTCCGTGTAAGGACAATTTTAACAGTATTTCTACAACGAATTCCTAAAAAAAAATGGAGGTTTGAATTGTGTTTGTTCAAAAAAACCGGGAAACAAGTCACATTGTGATTGTGTTTATAACCCTATAGGAACTATAATGTGTTGTAAATATTTATAGAACTAGGAACTGGGTTATAACTTTACAAAGTAATAGGCAAATAGAAAGTAGTTACTACAGGACAATAAAACATTTCAATTGTTAATTTATTTTAAATAGGGGGAGCTAATGAATTCATATAAACATAAAGTTACTGTTAAATACATTCAAATTACACAAACTAAACACTAATTTACACATGCATTTCTAAATATTTCTTCTATATCCAACATCCAACATTTTTCCATTTTGAATACAAGGCCTTACTGTTTAAACAAATTGAAACAGAAGGCTGCGCAAAATTTCTGAATATAGTATGTCCTTAAAATGCTTGTTTGATGTATTAGAGTGTTTTCTGTCTTGTGAGCAGTGACCCACTAATGAGTTTAGAAATCAGTTTAGTGGATCATTATTAGAAGTTTAAAATGAAATAGAAGAGAAGGAAATAAGATGTAATTAAATAAAATATACCCAAGTAGTATGTAAGTGATTGGTAAAATTTTGTACTTATATTCTATATTAAAATGTAAAAGATATCTCTTAAGTGTTGCTCCTTTGATATCAATATATAAGTATTATTTAAAAGATATATTTAAATTAATTTCACCCACTATGAGCCTAGATAAATATAAGCAAAAATTAATTAACATTTTAGATATTGAGTAAGGTATTAACAAGATCACTGGCAGTGTAAAAGTCGCCCTTTGTTATTAAGGAACACTATAAATAAATGCTCCTAGTCTAGTAACTACATTTATTCATTTCTTAAATCATTCATTTACATTAACTCATCATCTATAACCTATTGATACTAATTGTGTAACCTTCTCTACATATGCAGTCTTTCAAAGTCTACGTATGAAGTACTGTATATTCATAGACAAAAGTGAACCCTGTATGTATTTTATTGTGTACACCTGTGCTAAAATTTCCCCTTATGTACATACTGCATACTAAATAGAATATTTGTATAATAAATATTTATGTTTATGAAATAATTCAACTTATTATTTTTTCATCCACTATGGGGATATAATGATGAATAAGCTGTAATCTTTGCTCTCTACGGGTTTACCATAGACTAAATCACTTGTGTTCTCAAGTCCCTAAAATACAAAGCATAATGAAATAAATCTTCTAATGAAAGCTCAGTAAGAACACCATGCAAATATAGAAGAGGAATCAATTAATGCTAAGTATCAGAGATCCATGATCATTGTGTCATTAACTTGGTTCACTAGCAAACTGAATTAAACCATTTACAGCAATCTAATGAACCTAAATACATCAAGAACATTTCCTTGATTAAGGACTATTTAATAACGGTGGGGCTATTTGGAAACCTCCATTTAGCTAATACTAATAAGGGCATCATTTTAATTATGATAATGGCAATTATCATATTATGGTAATGACACTAGCATGTAGTAAATAAATTCAAACAATGGATTAGGATCCGAGCTACACTAATACTTTTATCTCTATGTCCTTGGGCAAATAGACTCTTTACCCTAATTTCCTCATGTGTAAATAGGACTATCATTAGTAATTTTTGTTTTGTTTTGTATTTATGTCTTCTAAGGAAAGCCTTTCACATTTTAAAATTTTTAAATTTTAATTCTATATTAACATTTATGATACTTAAATGTTTAATTATTTGTAATGTCTTTGTTTTAAGTTTTAAATTGGAATTACAGATTTGCTGTTTTCCAATGGCTGCTTTGTATTCCAAACACCTATAGAATCCAATAAATTTCAGGCAATTCTTTGCTAATATAGTGAATTATCTTATCCTTTTGAATAAAATTCTGTTTTTCCCTCTACATATTCCTACTTTGATAATTTTAACTTTAAAAGAGTTGCTAAGTTAGTAAATTCCCCTTGTCATTTACATATATTTTTCTGAATATTATTATATGTATATTTTTCTATATTATGTATCAATATTATTTGTCAAGTTTACCCAAAATAGGCTGCTGGCATTTACAACTATAATTTTAGTTTTATAGACTAGTCAAGAAATAATTAAGATTGGAAAAACACTTAGTCTTCCTATCCATGAAAAACAAAATAACATTTATTATGTCCTTCCCATTTTATATGTTTCTTTTTATTTTATACATTTGTTTTTTCCTTCAAATTTTATTATTTGTGTTAGTATCATAACTTGTGAATTTTATTATTAACTAGTTTATGAATATATATATGTATATATGTGTGTATATGTGTATAATATATATATATATATATATATATATATATATATATATATAGTAATAGTATATCTGTTACTCTGAGTATTCTCGCTGTGTCTTCAAATTTGCAAATAATACATTTCAAATCATGCATACAATGTCAAATTATACCAACGATCTTTTAAGAAAGAGCAAGTGCCTTCGCTGTTCTACACCAGCCATCCCGTTTAACTCCTCCTAAGACTATGCAATTATATATTATATTTCTATTTTTAGTTCTGATCATAATTTCCTTTATCTCTTTAAATTAAATGTCACATAGTATCTATTGATTTTTCACTTCTAAAATTCTAGTAGTTTCATCAATGTTTACCTTTTCTTTTTGTTAATTCTATAGTCCTAAAGAGCTATTGATACTTTTTATTTCTATTTTCTTCACTATAGAAAGAAGTTTCAGATTTTCTATCTTATTATATAAAACTACTAGAGCCATTTGACACCAGTTAATTCCATCTCTTTTCTATCCCTCCTACATTTGCTACCTTTACAAATTGTCAGGTTTAATATAAGTTAAGCAATTGACTTATTTCCTTAGTCTAAAGGAGGCCACTAAAAAATGTAGAGTGAAAGTGTGTACATTATATGACTATAAATAATTTTGCATACCCAGGCAGATTGTAGGAGGAAAAAAAGTACCATCATCTGGATTCCAGATGTGCCCCAGGGAGATGAGCTTGATTGACCCTAAATTCATGGAATATAACTTGCTCTTTCCTGCTGAGCTGTTCTTCTCTTTAGACTTGGCATTCAGAATTTTAAATTTAATAGTATTGTTTAAAAAGTTTTAAGTCTTTATTCATCAGTTCTGCATAGAATAGAGTGCACTCTTTGAAGACTTAAGTCGTTCTCCCACTCAGAAACCATTCCTTTTATTGTTAGTTTATTTCTATCCTTTTTGCCCTTTATCTTTTTCTGAAGCTTTTATTATATGTTTTTTAGATATCCGGGGTTGAGTTTATTAGCATTTTGCTTTGTACTTTGAGATATTTTTTTCCTTTTGATTTTTTGGTAAAATAATTTAGATCCCAGAAATGACTTAAGGTATGACATAGTTTGTTTTTTAAAAATATTGCGTTTTGGTCCAGAAAACTCTTTATTGTGGTAACATAATTATTCTTAAAGTCATAATTATTTTGTTGATATTATTTTAATTGTAGGCCTTATTATATCATAATTATTAAATTTATAAAATGAATATTTGTCATAATTCTAATTATTCAGTGTTACATGGATCATTTATCTTAATTATTATGTTCACGCATTTTCCTGTTCTTTCTGAATATTTATTTTCTTATATGAAATTTGAATGACATTTTTTAAATCCAGGTTTACAAATGATATTTTGCAGGATGGCATGGAATTAACAATCAGAATTAATGCCTTTTTGAAACTGATAATTCCTATCCAACTGTAAAGGATGTTTTAATCTCCTTTGTATCTGTACAGATTGGTTCTAAGTTTGCTCCAATAGTTTTTTTTTCACATTTCTTGTTAGGTTTATTTCTTAGCACTCTATCTGTTGTTACTATCACAAATAGAAATTTATCATTAAATATTCTGATTCTGGTTTGTGTTCATGTCAGTGACTGCTTTTCAAATTTGCTTTTTAGTCTGCTACAATGTTCACTAGATAATTTAGTATTGATTCTCTTGAATATTCTAGGCAACTATCATGATATATAAATAGAAATAATTTTACTTCTACTTTTCAAATTATTATGCCTGTAATAGTTTTTTTCATATAACATTACCGTTTTGGAGGTCCCCAGTCCTCACTCTGAGTCTACTAAAAGTTTTGTCATAAAAGGCTTTTAATTGCTGTTTTAAGTCTCCATTTGCCTAACGATAAGGATTTGAGTTAACGCCATGAAAATTTCTCTTTTAATTCAAGACGTTTAGTTTTATAGAATGTTTGAGTCTGAGATCGGGCTTTAAAAATCACCTTTTATCTCATTCTTTTTTAATGCATTCTTCTGGAAATAATTGCAGAATTAATATCACCAGTGAACTCTAACAAGATTGATTTTGATTCCTCCCTTTTGCTGCCCTCCTGGTATCCGATCCCAAGTCCGGTGACAATCTCTGAAACATCAAAGTCTTCTGAGTGCCAAACTCATTTCTTCATACCAATTCTGAAACCATCATAACCATTGTCTGAAAATGATTTGGCTCAAGTTTTGATGGGTGGTGCAGTTGGTTGCACAAATATGCATACCATGTAGATTCTAAAGTATCTCAGGTAGTTTTCTTACATATAATACTATGAATAAATTTCAGTCTATAACTATGAGTGTTTAAAAAATACTGTTTATTTTTATACATTCTAAAGGTACTATAATGGAAGGTTTAACCTGAGTTTTTTCTAATCATTCACTCTTTTAATTCTACTCCACAGAGTTCTCTCCTATTTGCAGAAATTTTCATAGAAAATACAAAGAATGAGAGAAAAAGATTAATATTAACATAGTATCTATAGTCACAGAATTGTTTTTCTAGTTTTATTAATCATATGCATATTTTCTGATCATCACTTTAATTTGGGAGTGAGATCCAGTATTTTGTCTTATGAAGTTAGAAAAAAAAATCCTCCTTTTGACGGTACCTATTTGCAAAGATTTATACAAATGTGTTACAAAATTAAGTCCTAGTAATATATTTATGTTCACAAATGAGTATCAATGGTGGTGGATTAAGTGCCTGTTAATGGAGTTTAATAAACAAATGAAGTTAATAAACAAATGTTCAGAGTGCAATACCGTAGGGATCACACCATGAATGTGATGGTTGCCTCATGTTGGTTCCTAAACTTCAATACCCTGAATCTTTAAAAATGTAGTTTTGGGGTAATGTTAAAAGAAACAAAAGTTGCATAATTCTTAAAAATTATTTCATGACATTTTCTAAAACTGCATCACAGGGCTTTAGAGCTCAACTGTCGTTTTATTGAAGAAAAGTGATTAACTTAGAAGTGGTTTCTCCATAGCTTCAGTCTCCATATTTTCTTGCTAGTGAATATGGCATATAAGTGTTACAGAAACTCTGCAGGGAGTCAAATAGCCACAGCAGGAAGTCTTCACTATTAAAAACAACTGTTCCAGTAAAAGAAAATTACAAGGGCCTGTTAATATTTAGTTATTGCAATGAAGATCTAGTCTAAAAACAATTACCTGTGCCTGCAATTTCTCAACCTAGGTACTGCAAAAGTGGAAAAAAGCTTCAGGTAAACAGGCATTCATTTTCTAAATAAAGACATTGTTATTCAGTATTTTGATTCATTGTTACTTGGCAATGTGAGAAATATGATTGCTCTCTAAGTCTTTAATGGAATTATTAAATATTGAATCAGAATAAATTATCAGTTTATATTTTTCTTCAGAATAACGTTGAGCATCTATAGCTACTCTGATAGCAGTCGATATAATATTGATTACTAGAGCTAAGGTTACTATTCTCATAATAGCATGGCAAGACATCAAGAAGCAAGGCGTCAAATTAGTGAATGGAACAATCATGAACTCATATTGTGACCTAATTAATGCCATGTTTAAAAATTTAAAAACATTAAAAATATAGTTCAAACCTATTTAAAAATATTTAGAATGTTTTGTATAACAAAAGTGTTTCAGCAATGTTATGTAATATATAAATAGCATAGGAAAATCATTAGGTTTGATTTATGTAATAACATATTATTTCTATTTGCAAAAAGAAAGAAAAACAATAACAACAGTATAACAAAGTAGAAAAACAAGTGTTAGGATGGAAATTAATATAAACAAGGCCTACGAAAGGGAAAAGATGACTAACACTAACTCCTAATGACCAAATAGAAATCATCCACAATTTGATAGGAAAAAGTCAAACAAATTACGTGTATGTAACCATCTAGATAATCTCAGTGTTCTGTGCCACTTCCTAATTAATAAGTACCCTCTCCCCAAAGACAACCATTCTTATTTTTCTCACCATAGATTACCTCTGTCCATTATTGAAAGTCATATAAGTGGAATGATACAGTCATGAACTCTTTTGTTTTTCACTTCTTTCATTCAGTGTAATGTTCTAAATTCTAACCATGTTAATATGCATGTCAGTAGTTTGTTCTTTTAATTTATTGCTCTGTACCAATCTATTGTATGATATGTCATAATTTATTTATTGAGGGACATTCAGCATGTTTTGAATTTTAGGCTATTATGATTAAAGCTGCTGTGAACATTCCTGTTTAAATCATTTTGTTGACACATGTATTCAGTTATCTTGAGTATACACATAGGCAGAGTTTCTGGGCGATGGGATAAGTATAAGTTTGAAGCGCTTAAAACTGCCTAAAGGTTTACAAAATGGTTGTACCACATTTGGTATTATTATTTCAACTGCATTGTAATTTTCTCTATGTCAGTTATTTTCTCGATGTCATTTAATTTGGTTACTGATATGTATTGATGTACCATCTTGCTATTTTTTCCTGCTTACCAAACTTGGTTTTATTTCTCTGTTCCACATTATTTTTATTATTTATTTTATTTTATTCCATCATTTTATAAATTGGCTCTTTATTCCACTTTATACCCACAATTGGCTTGTTAGCTAAATTTTCTTTTAATTGCATTTTTTTTTCTTGCAGTTCTACTGGATATTAAAATGTTCATTCTTAGGAACTAGAATTATTATGTTCCTACTCCACACTATGCTTCACAATACTTATCAAATGTAGCATGTTACAAGGCTATAATTTTGCTTTCTCTGCTATCATTTGGCATTATTAACTTAGATTTTATTTTTATATACTTATAAATCAGACATTATAATGATATAATTTTTCCTTAAGCAGATATTGATATTTCAGAAAATTCAATCTTTTATATTTACCCATATATTTATAGTTTTCAGTGCTTTCATTATTTTTTATAGTGCCAATTTTCTATCAGAAAACATTTTCATTAGTGTTCAATTTATATTTACCTGAAAAAGGTTTCATTTCCTTATCATTTTTGGAGGATATAAAAAGCTGGGTATAAGATCTTGGGTTGATATTTTTTTATTTCTTCCCTTTTTCTTCCTTCCTCTCTCTTCCTCTCTCTCTCTCTCTCTCTCTCTCTCTCTCTCTCTCTCTCTCATTAAAGTTTATTGGGTGACACTTGTTAGCAAAGTTACATAGATTTCTCTTTCCTCATTTGGTTTTGTTTCACACATTTGATTTATTTGATTTGGCAAGTACTGTTCTCAAGAAAGAAAAGCAATTCAATTGTTCTCTGACTGAAATTTAATAAATAGTGTCAACTCATTAGTAAATTAATAATTCTGTGAAGAAAAATAAAATATCTGTCTTGACGTTAGATGTTTATAATTTATTTACAGTGAGGTAAAGACCTTTCCCAACTTTTATATAAAACATGCTTCTCTATTGCTTAATGTTTTCTCATACCGACCCCAAAGAAGGTAGTCAATAAATGTGAATTTCTTTCCCCCTAGCCATCAACCATGATATAGGACTTTGCTGCTACTTGAAATACCCTCCTAGCCTATTACCACCAAATTTATTGTTGGTAGTTTTCAGGATTCCATTTAAGTCTTATTTCCTCCCCAATAAAAAAAATTTAGACTAATCCTCATTTAGATTGATCTTTATAATCATACCAGTCCTTTTTACTTCATTTCTTCCTTTGTATACTTAATCTATAGGCGCTTCAATTTCTTTTTCATTCAAATGAATAATCTGTCTGCATATGGTATCTTCCCTCACTAAAATCTGAGGACTCTAGTTCTCCAATAGTAAGAACTTATATTGTGAATACCTCCTGGTTGAAATTGGTGTCATCTTGTTGGCTGTGAGTTGTTTGGTGAGTGATAGTGCAGTGCTAATGAGGTTAGGTTAAATTTGTTCGAGCTTTTGTGAATTGCTGTTTGCCATAGACACAATCTACACCAACACTAGCAAAATCAATGATATAATTTTATTTTTTAATAAAGAAAATGGGGGAGATGTAGAGGAGAACTTACTAATAAAACAAATAATACAAATGGGAACAAAATAAAGATATAGAGTGTAAATCCTTAGTTCATGCATAAGATTGTTTATAGTTTCTTGTGCTTTTGATCAGTTTTGCTCATCTTTCATTATCACTCTGGCCACTCCTTTCTAAGATAAAGTTGTTTAGAACAGGAATCATATTTTTTCTTTCCTTTTTAATATGCATACATTTTATTCAGTTGAACGGTCTTAAATATTTCGTTTAAAATCTTCAGGGGAATATAAAAATACAATGACCTTTTCAGAGTTAAAGGAAAATTTATGTAGATGTATTCCACCACTACTTTTGGGGGAAAATACAAGCAAAATGAGCTGTTTATATTCATAATTTGATATTTACAAAATAATTCACTTGTCCCTTTTTAGGAGGATCTTGGGAAAAGCTCTTGGATATTCTAATATCAGGAGTGGGAAAGGGTGAAAAAGACATTTTCTTGAGGAGTCAAACTGAGGAGTCCAGAGAGGTAGTTCTGTATTGAGAATCTTCAATGACCTATGAATGTATTGAAGTTCAAGGATTCCAACAGGATTATTCTAGTAAATTTGTATATATTTATTTGTTAGACTGTATCAGCCACCATTTCTTATTTCATATCCTTGATAAAATCAACTATAGTTGAAACTATAATGACATAATAACAGCATTCTGCTCTCCTTGATGTTTCCCCAGAATGAATATGTAGGTAAATAGTATATTGCGGAGTATGAAGAAAATAAAGAAATATTGCATAACACTTTTTAGATGCTAATTATTTTTTTTTATAAAACTTAAAACAATAAATTTTACAAACCTTAAGTGCACAGTTGGAAAATGTTTATGTGTGTATATAGTATACAGGTGCAGTTAGACACATAGGTATAAAGAGATAGCAAGTTTCTAGCACCAGAAGGCTCCTAAACAGTGAACCTCACAATGGTAATCGTTCTTTTCACTTCCACAACAGGTTACTTTAGCCTGTTTTGGAACTTAATATGATTGAAATTACAAATTCTTTTGTGAATAATTTCCCTAAAAGTTATGTCTATGAGATTTTACCAAGGTACAAATTAGAAGTTCATTTTTTCCCCCATTTTTCCGTAATAGTCCAGTGTTACAATATACAGTATATTAACCTCTCCTATTATTGAGGGGCAGTTGTTTTCAAATTGTGTCTATTACAAACAAAGTCATTGTAAATATATGTGAATGGTTTTTTGTTGGACATATGTACTTATTTCTGATTCAAATAGGGAAATGCCAAGTCACTGCATATACATATACTTAGCTTTAAAAAGATCAATCAATATTCCAAAGCAATTAGACTTCTAATAGTACCATAAGAGAATTCCAGTTGCTGCAAATCATCACCAGTAGTTGGCTTTGGATTTTTTAATATTAGTCATTCTGGTGGGTGCTTTTTGCTCACTGGATGTTAATTTGTTGTTCTCTGAAGGTGTTTTTTTGTTTGTTTGTTTGTTTGTTTTTCCTGTTTGTAGTGTATGTAATGTATAATTGAATTTTGTATATTGACTTTAGTTCTATCAACCTTTATTAATTCACTTATTAGTTTTAATAATTTGTAAAGCTTTGTTATTTTCTAACTATACAATCATTGTCTCCAAATAACGAATATTTTATTAGTTCCCCAATATTATTCCACCTATTCTTCTTTCTTATGCTGTTCTTCTTTCTTGAATCAGCCAGGATGTTACACAAATACATGTTAAATGTAAAGATAGTGGATCTTATTTCTGTTCCTGAATCAGTGTTTTTAGGGTTTCTTGTGGTCTCACCGAGTGTATTATACAGCTTAGGAAACAGCCAGTGACTACAGAAGAATTTGAAGGCAGTTATGCAGCTTATCTTGCTGTGATTTCTTCCTGTCTAGGAGTTTGCTCTTCAAGTTGACATCACTTTGTTTGTATTAAACTCCAACCTTTGTTTCTATTACATACCAATTAGACCTCAATTTTCAAATCTGAAAAATGAGATTAATAACAGTACCTACCTCACAGGTCTATTGTTTGGACTAAATGTGCAAATATATATGAAGTACTTAGAAAAGTGCCAAGCACACAGAAAGTGCCATGCTATAATTATAAATAAGATATGAAAGAATGGAGAGGATTATGACAATGATTGGAAATGTTAATATATATACATATATATGTGTGTGTGTATATATATATATATATATATATAAACACACACACACATATATATATATATATATATATATATATCCCCCTCACTCTGTACAAAATAATGATAGCATTTTTAAAATAATTTTACATTCGAGTTCAGAGAGAGTATGAGTGTGAAATAATTTTTGTTTATTCATATATATATATATATATATCTTTTCAGCTTATATCTGACTGTCTTCATTAGAGCCACAGATAACTCTCTGGTAAGGCTTTACTATTAATAATTGAAGATACCACATCTTAAGGAATATCTGCAGTTCTTTGGGGAAAACTTTAACAGAGAAGAATATATATCTCTATTAGTGAGATTTTGATATATATTCCATAGATTATTGTGGAATGGCAAGAAGATGTGCCTATGATGTCTGAATAACATTATTTTAAAAGGAGTAGAAGTAGTGGCATTTGTGACAACCTGGATGGATCTTGAGATTATTATGGTAAGTGAAATAAGTCAGACGGAAAAAGTCGAGAACCATATGATTTACTGATATGTAGTATATAAAACTGAAAACAACAAAGTAACAAGACAAACAAATGAAGAAACAAAAACTCATAGACACAGACAATAGTTTAGTGGTTACCAGACAGTAAGGGGGGGTGGTTGTAGATGAGGTTAAAAGGGATCAAATATATGGTGAAGGAAGGTGAACTAACTCTGGGGGGTGAACACACAAGATGATATATAGATGATGTAATACAAAATTGTACACTTGAAACCTATGTAACTTTACTAACAATTGTCACCCTAATAAACGAATTTTAAAAAGGAGTAAAAGAAGAGAAAAGGAAGAAAGATAAATGATTATTGTGTGTTTTGTGCACTTAGCACTGGGTTAGAATCATGATATATTTAATCCATTGTTTTGCTGACTCCTGAGATTGATATACAGCTTTATGGGAGTTGGCAGTGAGGATTTGTTTGGATAGTTAATGGTTTTTAATATAACCAATTTATCAGAATTATTTTATATAATCAAGTTTGAAATTATACATTTGGAATATTACAAAAGTCAAGTATAGCATAACAAATTACATTTTTACTTACCCCCCAAAAAAAGTGACATATCAAAGATTCATTGTAAATTAAACATAAAAGAAGTAAGCAAACATAAATCATTTTGGAAACAATTTCCTACAATTGAGACAACATTGAAACCCTCTGTATAAACTGATAAGAAAAGCAATAAACAAACAAAGAACATAAGTAGACAAGTTATGAAATATGAAATAAACGCTACTAATAAATATGTAACAACTATGTCCCACCTAACCAGGAATCAAAGTAAAGCTTGACCTTTACTTTGATTGACCTCTATATTGAGGTCATAGAAATTCTTCTTTTTACCTATCAAATTATTAGACCATGTTTAAGGTAATATTGAATTCTGGTAAATATGCTGAAATTTATTCATATCATGTAAATTAGAGATTAAATTTCTAGGACTTCATATCTAAGAAAATGATCAGAAGTATGGACAAAGATTTATGTAAAAATATTTATGCAATAAGGTTATGTAATAAGATTTCATAGTGGTATTATTCATAATGTTGAAAAATGAGAGTAAATTAAATGGGTAAACAAGAGAGGAATTATTTACAAAATTACATACCCACAAATTACAACATTGTACACAGTAATGTACATCTGTTGTTTTTATTTCATAAGCATTACACCTCCATTTTTATTCTTGTGAATATATTTTTACTTATATCTGAGAAATCGCCTCATCCAAGAGATATTCGTATATACTATAATATCTCTCTTTTCAAACACAGAGCTGTGTAGAGCAATGGGAAAGGACTCAGTGTGGGCCAATAGGTTCCCTTATATCTTGAACTGACACTAGTGGTAGGCAAAAGAGGACAAAGAAAACCACTTTCTTGGGAATAGATAAATTGTGTAAATAAAGAGTCCAAAGCATATTGGAACACTATCTCTACCCTGGACCAGCTACATAATGTATTGTTGAGGGCCTAAGGGCAAGATGAAAATGAAAGGCTTGTTTAAATCTCAAGACAGCAACAGGAGATTGATTATTAAACCAAACACAGGGCTCTTCTGAGCACAGAGCCTTGTGCAGCTGCATAGGTTTCATGCCCATGAAGCTGACCCTGTTTCTTCCAGTTGAAGGTAGATTCTGCAATGGGAAAGAATATAACCCACCTACAGAGAGAAAGAGAGATTCTTGGTGGTTCAGAGCCCCTGACTATGCATGGCCTAATTACAGAGTCCTACGTTTGCAAATTAATTAAGCAAACACATTTTTTTTTTTTTTTTTACCTAAGATAGTGTGAGTTGGATTTCTGCTCATTGTAATCTAAATAATCTGAATATCACTTGCTATCATTTTTAGGAAGAGATTACAGTAATCTGGGGAACTGCTCATTATTTAATCTTCAATTTAAAAAAGTGTAAGTTAATATAGTCGTTCAACAAATATTGTCAAATGGTTTTTGTGTCCAGTTCTGTTCTAGGTATTGATATAAAAACAAACAAACAAACAAACAAAATTCCAGCACTTCTAGGGAAAGTTAGTATGAAAAAGTGAGTATATAGAATATTAGGTGATGATTAAAAAATAAAAGGAAATAAAACACCATTGAAATACTGACTTTTTTTGGAAAATACTTAAAATATGTGGGCAAATGAATTGCACCCATATCAGGGGAAGAATGTTTCAGGAAGAAATAGGTGCCTGTACACGTCCTGAATTAGAATCATGTCCCGCTAGTCTATGCAAGGAGCAATAAGAATATCAGTATAGCTGTACAGGAACAGAGGGAGAGGGACAGGGAGGGGAATGGAGATGAAGATGGTATTGGGGGAGAGGGAGAGAGGGAGAGAGAGAGAAATGAATTATACTATATGAGATGGGAAGTAATAGGAGCGTTAGCATTTTGAGTAAGGGAGTTACATACCTATTAATTTTGATAGGATCACTCTTACTGTTGTTTGAAAAAAACTGAAAAACAATAAAGATAGAATATAGGAGATTACAATGGAGATGGTAGACTAATGACCAGATTCTGGATATATTTTCTAGTTAGAGAAAGCAAAGGAGCAAAGAAGACAACATAATTTTGGCCTATTGTAATACAAGCTAAAATATAAATATATAATAAGAAGAATGTAATAGGCATAGTGTCAAGAATTTCATGATTTTTTTCATTTTTATCCTTTCAGTTTACTCAAGAAGTATTTAATGAGTTGGTTAAGTGAAAAAATTAACACATACAAGCATAAATCAATGACCCTATTAAAGAAAATGCAAGTAGTTTAATATGACTAATATACCTACGATGCTTAAGATTGGAGTTGTGAGGTAGTCACTAGAGTGTGACAGTATTTGCATCTTATAAAAAAAGAGTACAGATTTTAATTAAGGGAGATATAAAAAGCAAAAAGAGAGAATATTTTAGGAGGCAGGTGCTCAAATACTGACAACTGTGTAACATTATCAAGTTACTCAAAGTATGAAGAAAATTAAACTAAAAATTCCATGGAGAGTCAAACTATAATTTAGCATTTAAATCTACCTCAGTAAGATCCCAATTCTGTCACTTTTAACTATGTAACTTTCAGAATATATTTACATCTAACAATGGTAAGCGGAATAGATGTCATCTTCAAAATTCCAATATATAATTTAGAGAGATGCAAGATGGAGAGAATGTATTGTATGGCACGGCAACCTATCAACTTTGTTAAATCTCAGATTGATTCAGGCATGATTTTGTATCCTAGCTTCACTTTTTCTTTCTTTTTATTTAGCATAGCTTTAAACTGACTATGGAAAACTTTAAGGCTCAATTTCTTCATCTATAAATTAAAAGTTAAAATCACACTTTTCACATAACATTGTTTTGATGAAATTTTGACCAAAAAAAATGCATATAGAACACTTTTTGTTGTTACTGACACATAAATGTCCATAGATATTATTCATTATATCACTAATGTTATCCTCACCGATCACTGAGAATCTCCCAGGCTCTGAAATCTCTACTTTATAAATGTCTTTTCTAATTTTCAAAGCAGGCTTGTAGGACATGTGGCTTATCATTATTTTACAAATGAGACTAAAATAAAGAAATAATTTGCAAGTAGTCTAGTAATTAGAAAGTGGTGGTACCAGATTTTGAATTAATTTATAAATCACCCCCTTTCAAAATGTTTTCTGCTATATTAGAATATATCCAAAGATTGCTAAGACAGTCCTAATTAAGAACAAAGAAAGTTTCAATAACAACTCCCCCCCAAGGTTCAGTTAAACTTTTCAGATTTTGCTTAGTAATTATTAATTCAGAAATACATTTACCATGTCCATTATTTACGGGATAGAATTGAGTTAAATATTATATATGTTAGGGTACTAATTTCTATAGTAGAATAAATCTTGTATAGATGCATTATAATAAACATATTCTTTCAGCTACTACAAATTATTGGGTTTATTTTTTGTGTAAAATACAGAGGGTGCCAAAAAATATGTATACACATTTTAAGAAAGGAAAACTGTATTAAAGTTGTAAAACTCAATATATACCAATAACAAAAGATGAATACAAGTCACGTTTGACTTCTGCAATTACAAGAGGTGCTCAGAGTGGTTACCATCAGTGTCCAGACACTTCTGATTATGGCAAACTACTGTTTGAGTAACATTGACCAAAGAGTGCCCATTTGTATACATTTTTTTGGCACCCCTGGTATATTAGCAAATTACAATTTTCACACGCAAGCTGTGCATACTTGATCACAATTAGCCAATTTAACAAAGTTAGCTCTGGGAGTCAGACTAATGCATTGTGTGTTTATAATGTAGCAGCAGGAATAATAATTTTGAATCCCTCATAAAATCAATGCTTTCAAAAAGTATAAAACCAAAGTAAAATAAAAAAGAGCTCATTAAAGTGTTCTATTTGGACAGCACAATACCATTTATTTTTCCAGTAAAATGTCCTTTAGGACTGAGTAATGAACTCCACACCTGAATTTTTTATTTTGAGAATTATCATTTAATAAACTGCAAAATGGCAGCCATAATAATATACTTCACAAAAAGCACCTTGCCTTACCAAATCTTACTGTGACTTTTATTTTTAATGAAAGAAATGTTCCCCAAGTTTTAAAATCTAAGACAAACCTTTATTCAATTAAAAATAACTCAGTCTCTTCTGAATGTACATACAAATTTTCCATTATTGTTAAACAACCCTAGTCCAAATGATTTTTCTAAACTAGAACATTGCAGCGTCACAGTTCTCATAATTTTATGTCCATATGAAATTTTCTCACCATGTCCTATCAGTTCCTCACAATGTTTATCTAGTGTTTTCTCTTTTCCATTCTCACTGAAACCACTTAATTTATTTCATATGAAGGCTATTTGCAGCCTCCATCCTGCTATGGATCTCCCCCAGCACCCTACCTCAATCCATTCTATATATCACTGCCAGTGTAAGCATCCAGAATTAATGTCTGTCATATAATTCTCAATTTAAAACTTATACGATATCTAAAAGATGAAGCTGGCATTTCTGAACCTAGCATTAAAACCAAAATATCCTTTATCCTGATGATATTCTCCTTACTTTGAATTTATTTTAAAAATCTCATATGGAAAACAACTAACTTACTGATGGTTTTCTTAGAGATTTTCTTATTCTCAATGTCCATACATGTTCTCATTTTCTTTTTACCATTTATAAAGAATAAGACCAAAAATGGTGTGTTTACCACTTTCTTCCCATCACCTAATATTATGTCAGGCACAAGATAAGATAAGTCTTCAACATATCCCTAGAATAGAAGAAAGAATAGGACATTCCTCTTATTTGTCTTGGTGATGCTCTACCCTCTGTCTCCACTTCCATTATTCCCTTTAGCTCTACAAGTGTGAGCATTGTCCTTCTGAGAACCATTAAAAAGCTAACACAGTAAGAAATAACAAATGCTTGAAGGCAAAGAGCTAACAAGGCAGTGAAAAATTATGGGCTCAAAAATGAAGAACACAAGAAAAACCTACAAATATTAACTTAAATTATGGGACCACTTTTTCCCCAAAAGAAGGCAGAGTGATTGAGAAACTAGACAAAATTTTTGACCACCTCATTCGATGGACCAAAAGGACACAATTAGAATCAGTGGCCTACCATTTTTATAAAGACTATCTCCTAAACCCAACTTTACTCAGTCTCCTTTGAATGCTCTTCCTGACTGGGCTGCAACGTCAGTAAATAACAGAAGATAATAGAAAATGAATCAAAAGTTATGAATAGGTAATTCAAGGAAGATAAACATAAGTTAATTTGAAATGTATTTTATCAAATGCTCAAAATCATGAGAAACAATAGAATTATAAATTCAAAGACAAATGTAGTAACAATTCATATGTATATGATTGTCAACCATTTTAAAGTCTGACAATATGAAGCATTGGTGAATATGTACAGCAAGAAAGCTGTTTGTGGATTGATGATGGGAAAAGTTGGTAAAAGCATTTTGGAGATTGTTTTTATCAATATCTAGTAAATATGAATGCATGAAAAATACCCTTCCCAACAATTTCACTGAAAAGCATAAACACTTGATAATCTTTCATACACATGTATCAGGAGGAGACATGGATACCTTTACTTCTCATAATAGGAAATAGTTAAAATCTACCTAATGCTTATAAATAGGATTGTGGATAAATAAAATTTAATACTATCATAAGTTAATGTTAATCATTCACAACATAATAGTTATCTTGAAGTAACAAAAAAACTAAGTCAAAACTCAAGCACGTAAAACAGCAATTACTTATTGTATGAGGTAACAATTGTGGCATAAAAAAGTATCCCAAAACTTAGTGACTGATAACCATAAGTTATGAATATGTGGGTCAGTGATTTAGGCTGTTCTCATTGGGTGGTTCTGGCCTCATCTGGCCTTTACCATGAATCTGAAGTTGAATGAATACCAGATAGATGGAATTGATGGTCTTGGTTGGGTTTTATCACATCTCTAAGGCCTCAGCTGGAAAGAGTACACTAACTGTATTCAGAACCACATATTGCCATTTGTGACAGCATGGATGGATCTTCAGATTATCAGGCTAACCACAATAAGTCAGAAAAAGTAAAAAACCATATGACTACACTCTTATGTGGGATATAAAACTGAAAGCAACAAACAAACTAGGCAAACATTAATTCATAGACGCAGACAACAGTTTAGTGGTTACTAGAGGGTAAGGGGGGAGGGGGATGGTAAAAGAGGGTTAAGGGGGTCAAATATATGGTGACAGAAGGAGAATAGACTTTGGGTGGTGAACACACAATGAAATGTATAGATGATGTATTATAGAAATGTACACTTGAAACCTATATAATTTTACTAACCAATGTCACCCCAATAAATTTAATTAAAAAAACAAAGAAACAAAGCAACAACAATGAAAACAACCCGATGGTTTTTTGTTCTCCAGTAGGCTAGCCTTTGTTTATCATATAATGTGGCAGGATTCCAAGAGAATGAACAGAACTAGAAGTGGCTGGGCTAAAAATAGGCACAAGTTACTACCACCATATACTTTGCTCAAAGCAAGTGCTTAAGGAGTGATGAGCCAGACAACTTTTCTTAATGAAATAAATAGCAAACACATTGTAAAGAGTTGAAGAGCAGTAAATTGGATAATTTAATTTTTCTAAATATTCTAAATTTTTGTTATAGCTTATGCATTTGTGAGTGGTCTTGTTGTCAGCTGATGTAGGTTGGGCTTAGGTGATTTTGGGTCTTCTTGCTCATACATGTGAGAATTAGCTAACAGCTCTTCTCTATGTATTTTTATCCTCCTCTTGAGACCAGTAGGCTAGCTCATGCATATCCTTTCTTTCCCTCCCTCCCCTTCTTCCTTCTTTTCTTCTCTTCCTTCCTTCCTTCCTTCCTTCCTTCCTTCCTTCCTTCCTTCCTTCCTTCCTTCCTTCCTTCCTTTCTACCTTCCTTCTTCTCCCCTTCCTCCCTCCCTCCCTTCCTTCCTTCCTCTCTCTCTCCTTTCATTCTTCTTTTTCCTTCTTTATAATTTTATAAATTGAAGTATTTTTAGAGCAATTTAAAATTCATACAAAATTGAGGGGAAGTTACAGGGATTTCCCATATATCCTGCTGCATAGGGTCCTGCAGATGTGTCCTGCGTAGGACACATGCATAGATCCCCCCATTATCAATGTCCCCTACCAGAGTGGTACATTTGCTACAATTGATAAACCTACATTGACACATCCAAAAGTCCATAGTTTATATATCACAGTTCACTCTTTGTTGGTATATTCTGTGAATTTGGACAACTATGTAATAACATGTATCCATTTGAATGGCATCATGCAAAGTATTTCCCCTGCTCTCAGAATCCTATGTTCTCTGCCTATTCTTCTCTTCCCAGCTCAGACATATTTTTTCATGGTGATAATAAAGCCCAGGTAAACATGTGCAAAGTGTCTAGAGGGCCTTGGAGGGTAGTGGAGAAATTGCAGCACACTCTTTCACAGTGATTCCCATCTTTATCTTCCCCAGTCCCTAGATTAATGAATCGATACACTGCTTGAGCCTTGATACCTCACTCTCCTCCACTCTAACACCAAATCTGTGCTAAAGACAGTGGAATGATATCTTGCAGTCAGCTATCTATACTATCTCCATTTCGATTTCACGTAGAAGATGTGAAACATAAACAATCAACTTACTTGTGAATCTCTTAACTGACAGGTAGCCCTGATCTCCAATTAGATTCCTGGAGGAAGATTATGTAATATGTCTTCCTTTAATATAACAAATAAATGTTTTTACCAAGCATAAAAAATACTTTAAAAATGAAATTACTGATAGCTTTTTTTTTTTTTTTTTTGAAATGTCAGATTAGGGGCTGATAATTGAGTTCATGAGAAGTTTTATAAATCTGGTCTTAGATTTTTAGATGGAAAACATATTTTAATGTTTTCCTTCATCATATTTTACATATTGAAACTTCCTTTTTGCTTTGCTTTGTAACGGAGGAGCATAACTTTTTGGAAAATTTGGAAGATTTAACTTACATTGTATTGCTAAGTATAGTATGTAAAAATATTCTGTTTGTTTATGTGGATCTCTGTATGGTCAATTGGGATGCAGAAAAAGCAAAACTACTTTATTTTATTCACTGTAATTCACTCAATCTTATTTTCGAACAATAGAATTACTCCAATTCAGTTTTGTTACAATTTCTTAAGAGAGATAATTGGTTTTGAGTCCCTGGTCTCCTCTTTTAGACTCTTTCCTCCCAAGAAAGTGATTACATCTACTAAGACAATAACAGGTGATGTTTTCTTATCATGTGTTCTCTCATTTGTTCTATCTGGTGTGTGTTTTTAAGATAAGTGGGATAAAGGATGAATATTAGACTCAGCAATAGAAGGTGTTGGTGGAAGTAGCCACTTGCCTAAATGTGATTGAGGACAAGTAATTATAAGGTATTTTATTCTGTTTTGAGGTACTTTGTTTTCAAAGTTGTGAAAATGATAGAATGGATAATATAGTAGCCAAGAAGTCAAGATCTTAATTCTTCTAAGAACGTAGCCATTGGCATGATGTAGCAACTTACACAAATAAATTAACCTTTATCTATCCAAGTTTCTCCATCTGTGAAATGAAGACTAAAACATTTGTCACTAAGGTCAACAAAAAGTTTCACAGATTAATGAGATAATAGTCTCAGGATCTTTTGAGACCTGAAATTCTTAGGAAGGGAAAAATAAAACAAAACAAAAACCCTAAAACAGCAGAAAAAGTTTAAGGACATAGTTTTTCAGCAAATATTTATTTTATGTATAACTGAAGAGATTTGTTTTACAAATCCTAAATATTATAAATTATGAAATATATCACTGCATGTGTTTAGTACAGTATTTATTTAAAACATAGCAATATAAATATGAAAAAATTAATAAAAACATTATTTACCAAGTTATACCCAATGACATTTTTTAAAAGTTTTGACAATTAGTGACTAATTTTAAGAATAGGTGTGAGATTCTTTGATATGCTTTGTATTAAGTGTCTTTGTATTAGCACATAGTACAAACTCAGTAAGTCAATAATTCTACCTTTATTATTACGTTTCACTATATACACATATGTATACATATATAATATATACATATACATATATAATATACATGTATACATATACGTATACATACATATGTGTGTATGTATGTGTGTGTGTGCATATATATATATATATATATATATATATATATATACTGGGAGTGCCAAAAAAATGTATACACATTTTAAGAGATGTTAACACCACTTTGGTCAACATTGCTCAAGCAGTAGTTCTCCGTAATCAAAAGTGTCTGGACACTCATGGTAACCACTTTGAGCACCTCTTGTAATTGCAGAAGTCAAATATGACTTGTATTCATGTTTTAATATTGGTATACATTAATAGTTTTTTTCCTGTCTTAAAATATATATACACTTTTTCGACACTCTCTGTGTGTGAGTGTGTGTGTGTGTGTGTATGTGTGTGTGTGTGTATAAAACTAAGGTTTCAGTAGACATTTTTTTGAAATAACATTCTGTATGATATAATCATCAGTTAGTTAGCTCTTCCATATCACTTTCAGCCATTTAATAAAATTTTTGCCATGCACTTGCTGTTTAAATTCAAAAGTAGCTTAAATTTTTTTCAGTGGAACTGACTCCGTAGGATTAGAAATAAGTAACATTTACTTTATAGTCATTATTACATTGGCAGCTTTTGTGGATGGTCCAAAAAGTTACCTGTGATAAACAGAGCCTTACCTAAATGCCTATGAAGAAACATATTTCTCTACTTTCCAGAGCATATAAAATAATTCCCAAAGGTGTTGCATCAGAAGTATGCATTTTGGGGGGCCTAGAAAATTATGAATTAGTTCTTATTTAGGTCCTTACATATGTGATTCATAATAATAGGGCAAGCATAGCTTCATCATACATTCTGATATCTGCCCTTACAGTGAATCAGAGGATCATCCTTTTTCTTAAACTTGACACATTTCGTTTATTCTCCCAGGGCTTACAATTTTGTGAAGGCAGGCATTTTTCTCCTAAAATTTATTTTGTTTATATGATTTTTTAGTGTGGTAACACTACAGTAATTTGGACAGCTTCCTCTCTGGTGATTACACCATTATAAACAAAATACTGTTTAAAACAAAATATTTAAGCCAATATGTACTTTTTTGAAGTCTAGATTATTGGCCATGTTAGTTCTCCTACAATCTGATGGGGTGACTGACATTGGTTAGTAAAATTGTATAGGCTTCAAGCGTACATTTCTATAAAACATCATCTATACATTGCATTGTTTGTTCACCACCCAAACTCAGTTCTCCTTCCATCACCATATGTTTGACCTCCTTTTCCCTCTTCCACCCTACCCTCTGGTAACCACCAAACTGTTGTCTGTGTCTATGAGTTTTCATTTGTTTGTTTGTCTTGTTTGTTGCTTTCAATTTTATATCCCACATATGAGTGTAGTCATACGGTTTCTGTCTGAAACTTATTTTGCTTAACATGGTAAGTTCAAGATCCATCCATGTTGTTGCAAATGTTAGTATTTTATCTTTTCTTATGGCCGAGTCACATTCTATTGTGGTATATGTACCACATCTTCTTTATCCAATCATGTACTGAAGGACATTTTGGTTGTTTTTGTGTCTTGATCAACATGATAATTTAAAAAAATATATTTTTATGACTTTGTGAAGTTACTGGAAATGTAGCAAACAAAACCTCATAGTTTTATATATTTGAATAGTTAGGCTCAATATATGACCTATTGTTTGGCCAGTATCTGAGCATGTGAACTGAATTATATACCTTAGCAAATATAAAACTAATTATATGTCATGAAACTTTAATGGAATTCCAGCTTAATTAAAATCCTTATATTAAATATGCTATGACTATGGTCCATTACCTAGGAAAATTGAAGAGGTAAATACTAAATATAGAAATAAAATAACTCCATGTAGCATATTATAAATTTAAAGATAAGGAAATACATGACATAACTATTTTATTCTTAGAGTTTCTACTATTTCCCCTTGAAATTTGATAAAGTCAAAAAAGCCCTTTATTGTTGAGTCAAGAAAACTATAATGATGAATTTAGTATTTTTTTCCTTTTCACTATTGGAATCTTTTATCATAAATAGTGCTTCAACACTCAAATATATACCTCAACAATGGCTATATAACATGAGATCTAAACACTACCTCATCATATCTATATAATACTTATGTCAACAAATATATATATATATATATATACACACATATACACATATATATATACATATACACATATACATATTATATATATATATATATTAGACATATTATTGAACATATCAAAACAGAGCACGTTCATTTCTCTGCTTTAAATACTCTTGATTCGTGTATTTAATTCAAATTATTGATCCAGTACTATTTTTTGAAGCTGAGAGAGAGAGATGGAAATACTCGATTTTCCGTGATGGGATAACTTCCATGATCATAAACACATGTAACATTTAATAAAACTCTACTAAAAAAAATAAAATCTAAGTATAATTTCATACTTATTGTTAAAGTAATTGACTATATAATTTAAAAAATGAATTTAAAATATTGGACCATAATTCAGAAGAATGAAGTTGAAACTAACTTTATTAACCATCATGAAAGTGTTTTAATATTAAAAATCCGCTTGATATAACATTAATATTTGTCTTTCTTAATATGCTGTAAACTCTTCTAATATGATTAAACAATCCATAATACTAACAGACAAATAAATTAGACTAATAATAGTAGCCTCTGACAATACTAGAATTACTAAGAAAATAACCTAAGGAGACATTACTAATGTGATCTGAGTGGATTTCTTTATTTTTCTTTTGTTGCATGCATTGATTGTTTTTCTCTTTATTCAAGGGAGTATAATAGATGCCACCAAGAATATCAGTTATAACTCAGAGTGTTAACACTTACTTTGTGATTCAATGTTCAGTCTGTTTAAGCAGATAATGTTTCATAGAAATAGCCATCCTTTAATTTTTTAACTTGTCAACAGAATTCTATCCATTTGAGCCTCATGTAATATGTTTACAAATGATGAAGTATTGATCTTCCCTCTACTTATTGCATTAGCTTTCTTAGTTGATAAATGGTTTAGCTGCTGTGAGATTATTCAAAGACTTTGACACTGTTTATTACATACTTACATTAGTTTATTCATGTAGAGGTTTCAGTATAATCTTAACATTCTGGAAAATTAAAGGACGCTTAAGAGTTACTGAACATCATATAGAACTGAGATACAATGGAAACAATTATTAATGACAAATGTGTAAAGAACTGGAGAAGACCTCTAGTTATGATAGTAAATGCACAAATGCACATCATTTAAAATTATATGTGTGAGGTTTTTATTTGGTATGTGTATCTGTCTAAGAGGTTTTAAGAACATACTTTGTCAGCATCATTATCTAATGCCTAGATCCTTATGTAATAATGAGAATAATATTTAGGAGTCAAACAAAACTTCAGATCTAATGTATTCCATTCAAATAATGGTCTATCTTTCCTTCTCCCAATCAGTTTCTTCTTTCTGCTTGCCTTTCAGAGAAGTTTCATCCACAAAGGCAAATCCCACTTGCTGCAGTACTATGTTTTTGTGCTACATACTTCTTGAGGTCAGCACAGCAAAACAAACAAACAAACAAAAGAAAACAAAGTATACACAAAATGTACATAAATGTACTATTACTCATATTAATATCCTCGTCTTTCTTATTTCAGGACAAAAACTGAATAACTTGGCACATTACATCTTCAAATTCAGACCCCATGGATAATTTTTGCTTCATCCCAGATCTCCCATTCCTGTAACTTTTAAGAGAGGTGTAAAACTACACTGGGTGTTATGTGATATAGGGACAATTTTAAAAACTTCCATACTGTGTTTTTTGTTATATAGTGCGGTTGCACCATTTTTTAAAGCTATAATCAAATTAAAACAACATACTTAAAGTAACAATATAAACAAATATATAAAAATTGATTCCCCAGAATAATGGTGCATTTGATTATTTGTTATTTCAGTCTCTTCTCAATATATCTCTCGACACTACCAAGAACACAGCAATGACAAAATACACCAAGAACATATATGGAGGTCATTATTTAAGGTGTAAATACAAAGACCTTCACTTTTCCATCGATGTAATAATATGATGAGCACCTGGTGTCATGAGGAATCGTATTATGTATTATATCCTTATAATATACTGTTAAAATGATTTGAGTTTATCCTCTTAGAATATCATTTTCTCATCTGATTACAAAAAAGAATGACATAATTTATATCACCTTTATCCAGTATAGGTCTTGAAATTTTCCTTTACAGAAGGATTTTCTGATTTCATTAAATAGATGTTAAAGAGTTATTCATTTTTAATAGTGATTTTGTACTAACTTAGAAAAATCAAAATGCATATTCTGCCTATTTATAAATCCAATACTGTAACAAGCATTTATTTGAAATTTCATCTCTCCAATCATAGAATTTGACTATGCTCTATTTGCCATTCTCTTACATATTATATACATGACAAGATAACATGGGGATTCATCCTAATGATCTTATGACTTTATATCATTAAATGGTATAGAAATTTATAATTATATCTAGAAAATATATTCATACCCATGTCTTCATAATATGTTGGAAAATTACTGCATCTGGTAGTGAATATATTTGTTCAATTCAGAGATTGATCATTTTGACATGGTTTGAATCATTTAGCTTTTCTTAATCTCAGATTCTTTGTATAAAATTGAGATAATGTCACCCTAATACTTTGGATATAATTGTAAGGCAAATATAGCATATGGCATAGTATTACAGAGAGCATATTGATTATTTATAGCCTTCTACTTAGTGGAGAAATTTATTTTAAAACCATGTAAGTAATTATCAATTTATTTTAACATATGACATATTCAAAATATTTTAAAACATAATAATTTCCCAATGAACATTATACTTTTTGATTTTCAAATTTTGTAATCTGCAATTAGATAACCAAACTTAGATAGCCAGTCTCTTGTTTAGTATGGTATAGCATAGTCTTATAATTTAGATTTTGTTATTTCCTTATTTTTTCCATAATGAAATACTTTCTACTAAATTTCTATATTACATTCTTGTATTTTCCATCAAATATATATAACCATAACAAAGTCTATTTTCTTTCCTTTTACTCTTCTGGTATAGTTTTCTGCATTAAAGGCATGACTTCAATTCTATTTTTTATATGATTAGAAGTAATTTTTTCATGCCTCATTTTTTCATTTTATTAAAATTAATATCTGAATGTACATTAATTATTCCATACCTGCTTTCCTATTACGATGAAACTTATAAAGCTTCCTTTTTATTATTTTATTTCAAAGTCATTCTTATCCTACATAGTATCAGTTGCTGTAGTTTTAGTCAATTATTTACTCCTGTAATTCATCACTTGGCAGAAAATGACATTGAGCATGTTGAATATGTCATAACAGGCCTTCCAAATAAGGTGCACTCCTACTTCTCTAGGCATTAGTTATTTTATAAGATTTATAATAAATTGCGTAAGTAATTTAAATACATGTTTCACTGAGAGAGTTTGTTTTTTAATGTTTAATCACCTACCCATGTGGCTGTATGTTTCCCTCTATATTGCTATATTACAATTTCCCTCTTAATCTTATTCTCATTAAACCAGTGCTTCAATTACCTGAAACTATTTTGCTTCACTATAGACAATGACTATCAAAGCTTTTAATAAAACTATTTTTCTTTGTCTTTCTTAGTTTTAGACTTACTTTTACTTGTGTAGTTGCTAACTCAGAACAGAGAAAAACTGTGAATGCACTTTAAAAGGAAAAACTTGGAATATTATTTATGATTATTTCGTTCTGCTAAACTTTCAGCAATAACATCTGTACGCCCCACTATTCTGTATATTCCCTGGTTGATTCATTTGGGTGGGGCTGGATTAGCTGCAGAACTATGTTCTAGAAAAGACTAATTCACATGTCTTAGACTTCAACTGTAATGGCCGGGATGGTTGGGACTGCTGAGGCCTCTCTATACATGGCCTTGTTCTCTCTAAGATAAGCCCAGAATTGTTCACGTGGTGGCAGAAGAGGTCAAACAAGCAAGAGAGGATAAACCCAAGGCATTTTAAACCTCATGCTATGTTAACTTTTGCTCCATTGGCTAACACATGCCATATGGAAAAGCCCAGAGGCCTTGTGTGCATGGATATATGAAGGAATGAATCCTCAGAGGTTAGTACTGCAAAAATCTAGAACACATAATAGCAAAAAGACAAATTAAAATCCAAACTGAAATCACATTTTTATTTTTAATTTGGTTACATTACTTGTAACATCATGATTCTTTTACATTCATCTATCTCTCCAGATCTCCCTATCAGGAACTTTCAGGCTACTCTTAGAAAATGTCAGAATCTTTTCTAACTAAAATAACTTTGGTTAAATTCCATTGCAATATGGTTTTAAGACTCCATTATGTTTGCTGGAATTAAACTATCTATATTTCTTTTCAATACAACAATCTACATCAACTTATAATTTGTCTTCATCCTTCAAATTATTAACTTAAATCATGTCCAAATAAGGAGCACAAGTACATGAATATTGAAATTGAGGTTTGTATATATATATATATATGCAATTATAATTATAGCAATATAATTTCATGTTTTGCTTTTAATGACAATGTATGAAGAATATAGCAAAGACAAAAAAGGAAGATAGTTTCTAATACAAAAATAACTTGATTATCACAATAGTAGCTTTCAGTATCTTCTTTCAATACTTCCTTTGGTGTGGGGTGTTGTTTAAGAAATGGGTAATTAATCCAATGAAGGTATTAACTTATGAGAGCTCAGTCACCCCAATATACATGATTAAACTTCACTGTGAAAATCCTATTTCACTGAGATATGAAGGTAAATGTATAAATTATTGGTAAACCAGTAGCATATATAGCCTATTTCTATTTTTGTCCACATTTTAAATTAGTTTTATTGCTTCGGTTCTAATAGAAAACTTAAAAAAATGTCAAATCATTATGACAGATCTACTAGAATTACTCTTATGATTAATTACTGTACTGTTACATTAGAATATTGGTGTTTTTTAATGCATTACAATAATACAATAGTGCAATAACATTCTAATAATATATTGGTGTAATGCATCATCAAAGTGTTCTATCGGAGAATGATGGTTTTTATAAGACTTTTGAATAAAAAACATAACTTTGTGAATTATTTGTAACCGAAAGAAAGAAATGAAAAAGTAAGAAAACTGCACATAAATTAGACAAAGATCCAAAGGTATGACATAGTAAATCATAAGTGAGTAGAATATTTAGGGAAAAAATATGACAGAAAAAAGAAAATACTTTTACTCAATAATTTTTTTTCATATTATTAAGTTTTAGCATATTTCTGTGAGTAATATATTGAAAAACATTTATGAGTATGTGTGTGTGTAGATTCTGTCCCTATCTATCATCTATCTATCTATCTATCTATCTATCTATCTATCTATCTATCATCTATCTACCTATCATCTATCTGATATAATATCCACTTTTTACATTGATAAATGATGTTTCCAAGAAATATAAAACTGATATTCATACATTATTTTATCCTATTATTTAACAGTGGCATTATAACCTAGAAATTGAAATGAATTTATTACCACATTTGTTCCATTATTATAATTAATGTTTATGCAATTTTAGTATTATGCCATTTTATTTTTTTTAATGTACAATTTTTCTTGGAACAATTAAAATAAAGTAAAATATTTATGTTGTGACAAAGGTAATTCAATAATTGCTAATTACTTACTTTACAGCAAAGTATTAAAATGAGAAAATGTGAACTGTCTGCTTTGGTATGAAATGTTTTATTAATAAATTCTTCATAATAATGAATACATTTGACAAAAGCTCTATAGCTCCTGTGTGACAGACCTCTAAATCTTGTTAACTCATCCTTAGAATAAGGTCCTTGAGATCACAATCCTTCAATCTAGGCAAATAATACAGGTACAGTGTTTGTAATCTCCTGAATAGCTTTAGAAGTCAAACAAGGGATCATGTTAAAAGTTCAACTAAAAATTCATTCACTCTGATGTCCTCATTCTGCAGTGTATATCCCAATTCACAAATAGTTTACATTTGTTTGATTAATGAAAATGTGCCTATTGCCTAACTCTAATAAAAGTCAGTGGAAATTTCTATAAATATTAATAACTACATATACACTAATCAATGGAAACAACCCAATATCATCACCTATCTCAACAATATAAGCAAAATATAAAGTGACACTTTGATTAATGTTTATATGTATTCTTAAAATGAGAAGCCATATGAGCTAATTCTTGTCATTTAATATTTATTATTATAGATTATTTATAATTTATATATTTGGCATGGAATATACTATTCCTTACATTTATTTTAATAAACTAAATGATATTTCATGATGTTCAACATCTGTAACATTCAGGAAATTTTGTTGTGTTTATTGTTTTTATATAATTTATATAATAGTATAAGGTTCTGCTTTTTTTCTCCATGTTCCCTGTATTTCTAAGAAAGTGTTTCAGAAAAAACTAATCTGAGAATCTGTATATAAGTTTAAAATAGGGCAAATAAATAAATGTCAGGAAATAATGTCTAAATGAAAATAAAATTATATTTGCACTTAAAAGAAAGGGGAGGATATATAAAGTTCCACTTGTGACCTCTGGAACTATAGAGTTCAACCACAGTGGGTGATTTCTGAACAAAAAATCCTTGTAAGTCATAATATGAAAAATGTTATGAAGATTTTAAGATACTATAAATTATAGATTTTCTCTTTTCTCTTTTGTGCCCTTAACATTTCTGTTTTATGGTTTTCTCTTATCAGTATTACAAACATACCACTTCTTTCTTGAAACAAACACAACAAAACCTACAGAACAAAATGAATAAAACAAAACAAAAAAAATTAATGTAATTCTGTAGCATACTTCTTCACTGCAAACTTACTCCTCTCCTCTATTTTAAAGTCATCTGCAGGTTTCTACACTTTCCCATTTATTCCTTACTCTTGTGCATAAGATTCAATTGCTTTCACAAGTCTGCAGTAATCTACTTGTTGCTAAGCACTAGACACAAAATGTAATGCTTAGCCCACTTGGCCTCTCAATAGCATTTGTCAGAGTACTTTCCCATGGCAAAATAATATTCTTGTTTTCTTCCTATACCTCTAGTTTACTTCTCTTTCTCGGGTTTCTTTTTGGTGCCTATTTAAAAAATATTAATATTCATCAGAGCTCCATTCTGGGCTTTCTTTTATTTTCAGTACGTAGACGCTCACTCTTAGGCAATTCCCTCTCAAGGCGTTCCTGTTGGAACCCATCCATCACTGTATAAGAAGCCCAAATGGAGGGCTTCTGGTTGGCAATGATAGCTGAGTTCAGAAACCTCATCTAACAGAAATGTAGCCATGTGGGTGAAACATCTTGAACATCTAGACCTACAGAGATAGTGCATCTCTACCTAGCATCAAACTGCAACATAGTGAAAAAACCAAAGAACCACACAACTGAGCTCTTACTCCACAAAACCCATTAAGTTCAGGAGTTGGTTTATATGCAATGATATTCAACCAAAATTATCACTAAGAAATGTTAACATGGCCCCATACGAACATTAACTACAAATTATATTATATATTAAAGAATTAGGAAGTTCAATTATTGAAGTCGTTTGCTGAATATTATTTATATAAACTAATTTTCATTTTTAGTGGAAAAGCCCAACATTATTGGCTGATTCCTAATAAAATAATAATGTGGATGCTTCTTACTAGGTGGCAGATACTTTTTAAATAATTTGATATATATTTTGGTTGTCAGAACTTCTGATCCTGTCATATCACTATTACAGAATGGAGCACTTTTTAAAAAAATTAAAGTTTATTGGGGTGACAATTGTTAATAAAGTTACATAAGTTTCAGGTGCATAATTCTGTAATACGTCACCTATTTATCACATTGTGTGTTCACCACCCAGAGTCAGTTCTCCTTCCATCACCATATATTTGATCCTGTTTACCCTCATCTACCAATCCCCTCCCCCTTTCCCTCTGGTAACCTCTAAATTATTGTATGTCTCTATGAGTTTTTGTTTCTTCATTTGTTTGTCTTGTTCTTTTGTTGTTTTCAGTTTTATATACAACATATCAGTGGAATCATATGATTCTCGACTTTTTCTATCTGACTTATTTTGCTTGCATAATAATCTCAAGATCCATCCGTGTTGTTGTAAATGGCACTATTTCATACTTTCTTCTGGCAGAATAGTATTCCATTGTGTATATATACCACATCTTATTTATCCAATCATCTATCAAGGACACTTTGTTTGTTTCCATGTCTCAGCCACTGTAAATATAGTTGCAATGAACATGGGAGCACTTATATCTTTACAAATAAGAGTTTTCAGATTTTTTTAATGTAGATACCCAGGAGAGGGATTGCTGGGTCATATGGTAATTCTATTCTTAATTTTTTGAGGACCCTCCAAACTGCCTTCCATAGCAGCTGGACCAATCTGCATTCCCACCAACAGGGTATGAGGGTTCCTTTTTCTCCATAGCCTCTCCAACACTTGTTACTATTTGTCTTTTTTGATGATAGCCATTCTAACTGGTGTGAGATATCTCATTGTGGTTTCTATTTGCATTTCTCTGATGATTAATGATGTTGAGCATTTTTTCATATGTCTATTTGCCATTTATATGTTCTCTTCAGAGAAATGTCTATTCAGGTCCTCTGCCCATTTTTAAATTGGATTGTTTGTTTTGTTGTTGTTGAGTTGTATGTGTTCCTTATATATTTTGGATATTAGCCCCTTATCGGAAGCATGGTTTGCAGAAATCTTCTCCCATTTAATTGGTTGCCTATTTATTTTGTCAATGGTTTCTTTTGCTGTCCAGAAGATTTTTAGTTTCATATAGTCCCATTCATTTATTTTAGTTTTTACGTCTGTTGCCTTTGATGTTACATGCAAAAGAATGAAACTAGACTGCTATCTGTCACCATGTCCCAAAATTAACTCAAAATGGATAAAAAACCTAAACACAATAAACTGCATAAAAGAAAACATAGGTACTAAACTTACAGACCTTGGGTTTAAAGAGGACTTTATGAACTTGACTTCAAAGAATGGAGGACTTTTCACAGTTCTTTTACAGGATATATAATACATATAAAAGGTATTTTTGAGCAATAGAGATAAAAGTAACTATAAAAATGTCAGGTATTACATATTATTTTAATTTTAAGCTAATAAATCTGTCTTCTATCTTAGTACATTTGGGAAATCATAAATTGATAAAGAAAGCATAACATCTGACATTCTCATATCTCTTTATAATCTTACTTATTGAATTAAGAATTTTAACAGCTTCATTAGGAATCTTTAGCAGTTAATTTTCTCTCTTAATCCTTAAAACTATCTATATAAGGTTACAAAAAGTGTTCTAAATGGTCTTTTTCTAGGAGGGTAAATTACTCAATAAAATCAAACAATATTTGTCAGATTTATTCTTTCATGTTCTCTTTATCTCATTTCCCCAATCACTTCATGAACCTGCATCTTGTCTCATGTAATGTGTAACAACTATGGAAGCCAACTCATAAGGGGCATTTTACGTTGAATGGGTGCTCAGTTTTCTGCCCAACTTTTACTGTGTTATTGTAATGAAAGCTCTTGCCGGGAATCCCAGGCCTGAGAGATAATGACATTGAAATTACATTAGCTCAGCTTCAAATCAAAGTTGGCAGTGTTTTTTTGTTTTTTAATCGCATTTTAAGTTGATATTCTCAGTCAGAGAATCAAAGAGAAAGTAGCACCTAATGTGTGTTACAACTGTGTTTATTATTTAAGCACTTTTCTTTCTTGATATTGGTTACGTTCCTCACATGAGAGTTATTCTGAACGGCAGTTGAATCATTTGGAGGATGCGTTCTTTAGAATTATTTTAGTATGTACTCCTGTGGGTGTGGGTGTATATATACTGTAAATACAATGTCTTCAACAATGTGGTATCTCTTTTTAACATATACTTGAAACCAACAAAAATGAAATATATGAGTGATTAAGACTTAAAATGCCTTCTCTATACATTCAATTATGAATCCTTTAGTTACTTCATTTTTCAAAGAGAGTATTTTCCAAAAGAGATCCTTGCATTGATAAAATTGTTCTGTATTTGACTGTGGTGGTGGATATACATAAACCTACACATGTGGTGAAATTGTATAAAACTAAATACACATAGCCACATACAAATCAGTACAAAAAAGATGGAGAAGATCTGAGTCAGACCACTATATTTAATAAATGTCAAATACTGGTGTGATATTGTACTATAGTTTTATAAGAAGTTGCCATTGGGAGAAAAAATAAGGAGCACATAGGATCACTCTGTATTACTTTTTACAATGACATATAAATCTACCATTATAGCTTTAAAATGTTCAACTGAAATGAAGTTATTACTTTGTGTTCATGAATTTTTGTTAAATTTACATTGAAGTAAAAAAGAACTTATAAAGAGAAACAATTCTTAATTTGCTTCTGCTAAGGTGATCTCATCAGAGCCTGCCATATTTATAGCATTGTTTAATATTATGAAGTTATAATAAATCCTAATTAGGCAATGTTTCTTGTGAAACAATTTCTCCTGTCATTTCACTAATGTTCATAAATTAATTGCTACGTGCCAGGCAATGTGGTAGGCTAATCCAGTGCTATGTACATGGAAAAATAATGCATAGTTTATGTCAAGAGGGGCTTTAACAATCTAGACTTAGAATGCTTAAAATATATGTGTCTATATTAAATGCGAGTAAAAGGAGAGAGGATAATTTGGCTTCAGATAATAGAGGAAGTCATCACAAATGATATAAAACAGAAAGTGAAAAATATTTAAAAGGTTGTGGGAAGGAATTGTTTAAAAGTATGCCTGCAATCTATTTTCTTGTGTTACCAGGGATACAAAAAAAAAAAAAAAAAAAAAAAGGATGTTCTCAGTTAAAATATCCTTGTAAACATGGTGATGAAACAGACTTATAGGCAAAACCACTAAAGGTATCTGTTAGAAGGAAACCCTTGTGTACAGAATGCTCTTACAAGGGTGCACCTAGTCTGACTGGGGGGCTTATTAAATAAATCTGCAATTTATATTTTTATGGGTCAGACATAATTTAGAAACAAGCAAACTCTATTATTAATTAGGTATAAGAAGATATTCCGTAACAAAAATATCTCTTTATGGAGGTGAAGAGTTAATATACCCCTTAGATATTCACATGTTAACTCTGAACCCCAGAGCTCTTTGATAAGGCTTTGTAAATGTAGAAATCAGATCAAAGTATCAGTGGAAGATAATGCTGAGTTTCGGCTTTGAAATGTCTGGATTGTGCCACTGAATGAACCTGAGAATACAATAACAGAAATGATTTGGAAAAAGATAATGAGTTCAGGTTTTAAATATGCTACGTTTGGGGCTTTGTGAGATGCAATATTTTTCATTTATTCAAAGAACAACTGGGTCTTATGCTGTTCTCTGGACTGATGGTGTGTACCCACTTGTTTAAATGTTCAAACCATATGTACACTACTGAACCAGTGCAAAACTCATTAAATATATTCTGTCTCTGTTCAGTTGAAAAGACTTTCTCAGTTTTTCTGCCAGACCACATGATCTGATTATCATTTTCTTTTATTATTAGGTTTGTGCAAAAGTAATTGCAATTTTTGCAATTTTTAACCTTTTAAACCACAATTATTTTTTTTGCACCAACTTAATACTTGTAACATTCTTTTTGAAAATTGCTTTCCTCATAAACTGTTTTCTTTACTAGGTCTTATACATATTTTAGAAATGCAAAATCCTGGGTTTTTTTTTGTTTGTTTGTTTCTTTGTTTTGGTTTTTTTGGGGGGTAAAGAATAATTCTATTCATGTACTTTTTACTGTGGTTAGATACAGATAAAAGTAAACATTTTAATCATTTTAAAGTGCATAATTCTGTGGCATTTACTATATTCACAATGTTGTATAATCACCATCACCTTCTAATTGCAGAATATTTTTGTCACACCTGTACCCATTAAGCAGTCATTCCCATTCCTCCCTATTACAGCTCCTGGAAACCACTAACCTATTTTCTCTTTCCATGGATTTTCCTATTGTGGAAATATCATATAAAACTAATCATACAATATGTGCCCATTTGTGTCTAGCTTCTTTCATTAAGCATGATGGCTTCAAGGTTCATCCACGTTGTGTCATGTATAAGTACTTAATTCCTTTTTATTCAATTATATGGGTATACCACATTTTATCGTTTACCAGTTGATCAGCATGTGAATGGATTACAGCCAGCATGATTAGTGTTGTTATGAACATTCATGCGCTCGTTTTTATTGAACACCTGTCTTCAGATCTTTTCGGTATATACCTACACATGGAGTTGTTGGGTCATATGGCAATTCTGGGTTTAATGTATTGTGAAATCCATAAACTGTTTTCACAATAACTGGACCATTTTTTATTTCCACTAACAAAGTATGAGGGTATCAATGACTCCACATCTTCACCAAAACTTGTTATATTGATTATGGCTATCCTAGTGAGTGTAAAGTGCATTTTATTGTGATTTGATTTGCATTTCACAAATAACCAATTATATAGAGTATATTTTTATGAGTCTATTGGCCATTTGTTTATATTCTTTGGAGAAAAGAATCTATTATTCATTTATTAATTGGATAGTTTGTCCTTTTGTTGTTGAAATATATGCATTCTATGCATATTCTAGATATTAGACCCTTATTAGATATATGATTTATAAATATTTCTCCCATTTGTGGGTTGTCTTTTTTACTAGGTTAATAGTGTCACGTACATACATTTTTAATTTTTATGAAGTCCAATTTATGTATTTATTGTTGTTGCTTGTATTTTTGATATCATATCTAACCATCACCAAATCCAACATCTTGAAGATTTATCCTTATTTTTCTTTAAGATTTTTTTTTTTTTTTTTTACTTTTAACTCTTTCGTTTAGGTCTTGGATCCATTTTGAGTTAAATTTTGTATATAGTGTGAGATAAAGTCCAACTTCATTCTTTTTCATGTAGATGTCCATGTATCCTAACACCGCGTGTTGAAGGGACTGTTCTTTTCATCACAGGATGGTGTTGGTACCAGTGTAGAAACCACTTGATCATAGATGTATGTGTTTACTTCTAGACTTTCAATTGTCTTCCATTTTTGTATTCATGTCTATCTTTATGCCAGTACCACACTGTTTTTATTACTGCAGCTTTGTAGTAAGCTTTGAAATTCAGAAGTGTAAGCTTTTTAACTTGTTTTTTTCCCCAAGGATATTTTTCCTATTTGAGATCACTTGCAATTCCATATGAATGGCAGAATCAGCTTTCCATTTTGAGGGAAAAAATGGGATTTGGAGATTTTCATAGGGATTATATTGAATTTGTTGATTGCTCTGGGTACTGTTACCTTAACATCTTTGAACACAATGTCTTTTGATTTATTTAGTATTAAATACTTTAGATACTTTTAGCAGTATTTTATAGTTTTCATTGCACATCTTACATCTCCTTCATTGCATGTATTGCTACTTGTTTTATTCTTTTTGTAGTTATAAAATTTTCTTTTCAGGTTGTTTATTGCAAGGGCATAAAAATAGAGCTCATTGTATATTGAATTTGTATCCTACAACCTTGCTGAATTAATATTTTTAACTAATATTTTGTGATTTTTTTAAGGATTTCTATCTATCTATCTATCTATCTATCTATCTATCTATCTATCTATCTATCATCTATCTATCATCTATCTACAATTTCTTTATACACTCACCCATCAACAGACATTAGATTGTTTGGTTTCCATATCTCAGCTATTGTGAATAATACTGCAGTGAACATGGGAATGTACATGTCTCTTTGAGATCCAGGTTTGCATTAAAATAGAGAAACATAAAACATCTGATGTGAGGTGAAAAGGGGATGACTGTGAGTGGTGGCTGTTATAAGGGGGCCAGAAATACTATCTCTTTTACAAGGATTCCAAAAGCATTCTTCCCCTTCCTAAGAAGAAGAAGAAGAAGAAAACAACAACAAACAAACAAACAAAAACAACAACAACAACAAAAACACGTTCCTGTTGATTTTGAGAACTGTGAGATGCAGCTTGGGCTAGAGTTCCCTGACTTTGTATAATGATCTATGCACCCTCATTTTAGCCCTTATCAGTTTACCCTTCCTGGCATATACTAACCATTTAATAACTATTTGCAGGATAAATTAATGAAAGAATAGATTAATGAAAATGAAGACTAGTTAATTTTTCCTTGTAACCACATAAATATGGGTGTGACATTGCACCACCTTGCAGTATTCTATTGGTCAGAAGCAAATTGTAAGTACCATTTATGTGCTTGTTGGCTGGGATCATATACAGTATGGTACTAGGGTGCAGAGATCAAGGGGCCATCAAATACTGGTATATCTGCCTACCACTCCATCTAACTTTTCACACCTTTCTTTCTATGCTTATGGGGAAGACTCCCCAAATAAATTTCTACATTTACATCTTGTGTCAGAGTCTGCTTTTAAGATAATCTGAACTAGGACAATATATTCAATTTAGAATACAGTAGTTTTGTGCTACTCTCATTTATTATTTTGCCACGATTAGTTCTAACTCTATATTAATTCATTTGTTCATCATTTCATTTATGATTGGAATGATGATTCATCATTACAGTAATTTGACAAATATTTTTCATAGGGCTACTTTATGCTAGACTTGTTTTAGGCTCTGAGACTTCCTTAGTGAACTAGAAACAGTTGCTGCCTCTAGATCTGTCTTAACCCTGTGTACACCTCAGTCTATTATATTCTGGCTTTAACTTTATCACCTCAATAGGGCATTCAATAAATTTTACAGTTCCTTCATAAATGACAAATAAAATGGTCACATATTACCTATTCATCATCTTAAATTATATAATGGTATTTGCAATTATTACTGTGCTCTCTTTTCTTTAATTTGTATAATATCCACTCTTCTTTTGGTGCTTTTCCACCATACAGACAACCCTATCTATTTTTTAAAAATTATTTTAATGGTATAATCTATCCATAGTCTTGAAGAAATAAATAAGAAATAGATTAAAGCATGAAAAAGAATATTCATATATCTACTACATATACATAAATTGGAACAAATGTGTCCATATTGTTTTGATGTCTTTTTTTAACAATATATTATGACTATATTACTGCCAATAGTACTTATTATACATTTACCACGTTCTCTGCATAATATTTCATTTTAAAAATATAGGGTAATTTAATTACTCTCTTAATATTGGTCATTTATATTTTCAAAGTTCATTTTATTATAATAATAAATTGGTGCAATTTTGTCTAAAGATTTTTAAGCATTTTATACCTATTCTGATATTTATTTATCGGTGCAAGTTAATTGTTTTCATATCTGTGGTACACATTTGTTTTCTTCATATATAAATTTTATATTAGAATGTCAGTCTTTTTCTTATTTCTCTCACTGATGGCTAAACTCTGTTAATGATTATTACATTTATGTTAACCAGGCCCATACTTTAGTTTAAATTTTATTTATGGCAATTTTGATTTCTGGGAGGTTTTTTTATGTTTAAAAATCAATAATATTTTGTTTCATGACATATTCTTTTGTTTTGAGGATTAAGAAGGCTACCAAAATAGAAAGTCACCTATACCACCATTATTATCTGTAGTTATTTTATGATTATATTTTTTATACTGAAGTAGAGTTCCAAATCATTTAATAACTTTTCCAATTAATCCTCTTATTGAAACAATTTTCTTTTCCTAGTATTTTGAACTATAAAGTACATTTTAAATTTATATTGTTTTGTGTAATTCAGTCAGTTTCCGCACATTCTACTATTCTCATAGGACCCAAAACAGACTTTGAATGAAAGAAGCAAGAATGTGACTTAAAAGAATAGCTTGAAACAGTTCCTATAGTGATTTTGATATTCTTCCAGTCATCTAGATGATTATGACTCTCATTTACTTATCTCCAAACTAGATTACTCCTAAGATCCAGATCCATGCATTCCATTACCTAACATGCATTCACCCTTATGACACTTATGAAGGAGAAATTAAATATGTTCAAGCTAAGCCCATCTTGTTTCTCCAAAATTGCTTATCCTTCATTTTGTATAACAGTTAAAGGCACTACCAAGAGATTCTTGCATATTCCTAATTTCCACGTTAAAATTGATTCTTAAATCATTCAAATTTATTTTAGGTACATTTTATATTCATTCCTCCCACTGTATCGACACTGCTGCTGTCCTACTTTAGGACATCCTCCTTCCTAAGCTAGATGATGACCTTCTCATATTCTCATGGCATCTAGGCCCAGCCTATTTCCTCTGTTTAACATATTATTGCAGGAGTGATATTTTTAGATATTTAAGTTAGTCTCTGTAAAATACAGAATAAAATCTAAACAACTGTATGTGACTATCTTCATAGTCCTTATCATCTACAGAATAAAATCTACATGACTCTGCCTGGTTTTCTCAAACTTTCATGATTTAAACCCTTATTCATATTTCAACAATAAGAAACTGCTGATGGTGTTCAGAACAGTGTTCTTTTTCTTTTTTTTTGTTGTTGCTTTCTTGACTTTATATTATTCAATCTACCAGAAAAAGTCTCCAGTTGATTGCCTACTTAGCAAATTTGTATTTGTTGTTTAAGTCTCAGCAAAATGTTAACTACTCTAGGCAAACTTAGTTATTCTTTTTCATATGCTTCCACTGCAGCTTTTAGAAACATCCATTAAACAATTATTTTATTATATTTAGATTTTTTTCTCATTTTCTTAGGAATGCAAACTTCATGAGAACAGGAATAATGAATTTTCATCTATAAATCTCTAACTCTTAAGCTAGTGCTTGGTCATAGGAGGTACTCCATTACACGTTTAAAAATGAATTGCCTGTGGATCCTTAAATTACATTTTCCCTAAGTAATGAGTATCAGTGAGAAGAGCTAGAATTCCATGATTCTTAATTAGGAGTCCTCATATTTCACAGTCTGATTCACTGACTCTGGAAGTTAAGTAATTCTGCTTAGTTACAAACCATGGTGACTCTAATTTTCACCAAGATCTAAGTACAGTGTGATGTGTAATGACTGTTTGATACATTATCAGTTAATTAATTTCATCATGGACTGTTAAAATACACAAAGTTTCTGATACGGAAATATATGCCCACACAGAAACTTGTACACAAATATGTATAGCAGCATTATTCATAAAATCCCAAAGTGTAAACAACCCAAATGTCTCTCAACAGATGAGTGAATAAACAAACTTGTATATACATACCATGGAATACTATTTCAGCCATGAAAGGAATTAAATATTGCTACATAATACAACTTGAAGTAACATCAAAAGTGTTATGCTAAGATGCCAGACACAAAGATTGCATATTATATGATTCCTTTTATATGAAATAGTAGATTAGGAAAATCCTTAGAGACAAAAAGAGTTTTGATTCCAGAAAATTAGGGGAGGGGAAAATGGGGGGTAATTATTATATTTCAAGCATATGGGATGTTCTTCTGAGATTATGAAAATGTTTTAAAACTGGAGAGTAGTGCTGGTAGCAAAATGTTGTGAATGCACTAAAAGCCACTTTAAAGTACACTTTAAAATGGTTAATTACATGTTAAGTGAATTGCAATAATGACAAAACATAAAATTGGCCGCCTTGGCTCAAGTACAGCTTTGTATTTCCTCTCTGTGTGGCCTCAGGCAAGTTACTCAACTGCTCTGTAGTTACCATTGTAAATAAGACTTATCTTATGAGTGTTATTGTAGACTCAGACTCTGCTCGCCTGTGTGCACTCAAGTCAGATAAGAGCAGGATTTTGCAGAAAACAAAGCAAAGATTTATTTAAGGAGTTGGCACCAAGTTCGCAGACAGAGGTGAGCCAGTGCTCTCAAAAACCTGGTTCCCTTTTGGCCTCTAGTGACTGGGTTACATAAAGGAAAAATCATTCATCATGGTTACTATGGGAGCTGGATCTAGGAACTCTACTGATTGGTCGGGGCAAAGGCAGGGAGTCTTAGCTTCAGGTCCTGATGTCAATCATGGCAGTGTGCTGTCTAGTTCCAGGGATGCGATACTTGGGGGTAATTCCGCTTTAATGAGTCTGGAGCTGAAACATCACTGAGGCCAAGGTGTTATCTTTGTTTTATTAAAACCTTATTCTAGTTTGAGGTTTACAAGTACTGTATCTCGGTCATGGTTGATAGACCTGCAGCTTTATTCTTAAGTGAGTTTGATGAGCAGAACCTAACCTCAGTGCTTAATGATTAAAAGGAACGGAACTACAGTATATGTACAGGTAGGAGGATCTTGGGAAAGAATGCTGGTGAGTTACAGTTCTGTCAAGCTAAACAAAGCGAGGTTGAATGAAAACAAAATGAATATTAAAGAATGAAGTTCATGTGCTATTGCACAAGGTTTGTTTTATTACTTAAATAAGAGCATGTGTGTGTGCCTACAACGGTGCACAGAAAACTGTTAATTATCACCCAGACATATTTTAATAATTAATAATAATAAAATAATAATAGCAGATTAATTTAAGTAAAATAAGAAGTGATGATTGTCTATGGTGGCGGTGGCAAAATTGAAGGCAAGGTTCATATTCTGAGAATGTGTTAGAGGGGTTCTGCTTTTATTGGCATCAAGGCTTGGGGACCTAGGGCTTTGTGGTCTCACTCTTTATTGGTGAATTTAAAACCTAAGAGCAAGAGTGAGAATTGGAAGTATGAAAAGAAAAAATACAAGCAGCCCAAGTTACAGAAATCAACCAAGATCTCTAAAACAAAGGAGCCCGGGAATGGGAGGCAGCCTGGCTCTTTCTCTAGCCCTGTGCCTGGCAATGTATTTATTAGAGATAGCCTGTGTTGAAGCTGATGACTCTTTGAAATGGATGCCTTTTTGAAGTGGATGCCTCTGCAATCAAAGCTGAGTCATTACAAGAAAAGCCACTGTCAAGGGTTAAGTACACAACAATCACTCACATTTTGTGGTGATACTGGTGTATACAGACCTATTGTGCTGCCAGTCCTATAAAACCGATAGCACAACAATTACCTTAGTAGGTTACACCATCTAGGTTTGTGCAAGTGCATTCTCTGATATTGGCACAATGACAAAACCGCTGTCAGAATGTATCCCTGTAGTTAGGCAGCCCGTGACTGTATTTAGAACTGACTCTGGGTGGTGAACACACACCGTGATATACGAAATGATGTATTACAGAATTGTACACTTGAAACCTATGTAATTTTACTAACCATTGTTATCCCCCAAAATTTTAATAAAGAGGGAAGAAAAAAAGCACACAACTATTTCCAAAATAATGTACAATTTTACATTCTCAACGGCAGTGTATAAGAATTCCAGTTCTTCCAAATGCCTGCCAACACATGGTCAGTGCTGTGATTTTAACCATTCTAATGGGAATATCTGGCTTATCATTGTGGTTTTATTTTATGTTACCCTGATGATTAATGGTATGAGCATCTTTTTGTGTGTATGTCTTTTTGTGAATTGTCTTTTGAAATGTTTTGCCCATTTTTAAATTGCTTTCTATTTCTTATTGAGTTTTAAAGGTTTAAGTATTTTGGAGACAAGACCTCAGTTTGCTTTTTGTGCTATGAATGTATTTTAGCAGTCTGTGCCTTGTATTTTAGTTTTTGCAGAAATGTGTTTCAAAGGATGAAAGTTTTTAACTCTTATAACTACCAATTTACTAATCTTTTACAGTCTCTGCTTTCATTTTGTGGTTCTAAGAATACTTTTGTTACCAAACTCAGGTTCAGTGCCACCTGTCGCTCTAAACTCAAAAGCTGAGGGGAAAGAGTTGGTGAGAAGAAAAGGCTTTTTCTTTATTCTAGATGACGGCAGCTAGGGAAGATGGTGGGGTACTCTCCAGGAAAACCCACCTTCCCTGAACTGAGAATAAATAATCAAGAGGTTTTATAGTCAGGCAGGCAGGTGGCGGAAAAATAAAAGAAAAGTAGGAGTTGTCTACGTAAGTTTCAGGGCTGACAGTTGAGAAATCGCCTCCCTGCGCCTGGTCTAAGAAATCACCTCCTAGCGAATGGTCTGCTTCATAATGTTATCTCAAACTCAGCAGCCACGGCTGGAGTGTTTTATGCACCATCAGCAAAAGCTGCAAGGGAGTTGCAACCATGGATCCCAGTGTCCGGGCACCTGAGAATTGAGAAATTGTTCTTTCTAGATTAGTGCTCTGCTGATTAATTAGACCAACAAGGTATGTATAGTCTTAAGAAAGGGAACAAAGCAGAGTCATTAAATCAGGCAACGAGGGAGGAAAACAAAGAAAAAATAGCTGAATAGCAAGCTATGAGGTGAATTAAGCTATAAGCTAATTCAGTCTAAGTCATTAATTTCCCAAGTTTCACCCTTACAATTTTAGTCAGTTCTGTGCTTAGCGTGTGGTAAAAGCTAATATTCTTTAAGTTTTTCTTTTCCCATTTGGCGATTCAGTTTTAAAAAAGACTTGTTCTACATTGCATTGTCTTGGTTTCAATTATATAATATGGTAATAGGGACAGTTATACATTTTAGATTCTAATCCTTTTTTATTTTCTTTCCTTGTTGCAATGGCTAAAACATTAAGTATAATGCAGAACAGAAATTGTGTGAGTGGCCATCCTTATCAGGAAAGTGCTGTTTTTCACCACTATATATTATTTACCTATATCATATTGAGAACATTCCATTCTATCCCTAGTTTGCTATTTTTTTTTTAATTGTTAATCAGTGTTGCATTTTGTCAAATGCTTTGTCTGCATTGGTTAAAATGCTGTCTTCATTTTCTTCCTTGTGTAATATAGAATTTGACTGGCTTTTGTCCCCAGTTCCTAGGATGTAAACAAACTCCAAATTCTTGGGATTTCCCAAGTGTTTTGGAACTTTCCCAGACCTCACTACATGTACCTTTCCATTTGACTGGTTGTAATTTCTATCCTTCTGTTATAATACAACTATAAGCATAATGTGGAACTTTCCTGAGTTCTGTGAATTGTTCTTATGATTTCTCAAACTTGAAGCAGTAGTGAGAACTACAGAATTTGTCACCAGCTGGTCAATAGTGAGAGTGACCTGGAGCACCAAACTGGCAGATACTGTGTGAAGTGATGGCAGTTTTGTGGAGGGCTGTGTCCTTAACCTGTGAAATTTTGGTAACGCGGGGCATTTCTTTAATATGTTAATAGAGCAGGTTATCTTGACTGATTTTCAAGTGTCAACTCACTATTTTACTCTTTTATTGCTGAAATTAATCTACTTTTTCACAAAGTATTACTCATTTTAATATACATTTATACTTGTGGAGAAAAAAAAAAGTTTCTATAGAAAATAACCTCACAGGTTGATCTGATCATAAATTCCTAGCTGGACAGGTCATGGTGGGTGTACGCACCCCGGGCCTATAACTTCTTTAGTGAAAGGTTTGAAGCCAGGCCTGTCATAGTCCTTGTGCATCTAGGTTAACACACCTTTGAAAGGCCAGAAGTAATACCCCTGGAAAGGAGTATTAACCCTCAACAGAGCATAGAACTTGTTAACTGTCCTGTAATCCAGTGCCCACCTCGCTGTCGCTGTCTTACGTTCCTTACTTAATTTCAAATGCAGAAAAGAAGCTGCAAAACTGTTACTCTCCAGAGCGTTTGAGATATCGCTCCATGGCATATGTCATCAGCTTGGCTCAAATAAACCCTTGTAAAATTCTCTACAGGTTTAGAAATTTCTTATGTCAATATATTAGTTTTATTAAAATTTTATTTTCCAAGATGTTCCTGAAATTCTGTTTAGTTTTCCTCTCATTTTCATTTGTTAATTTATATTAAAATATGTTCAAGTTTCCTGAACCTTTTCCCTGTTTTATTCTATCTGTGATTAAACCTCCCCATTGATTTTTTTTTTCATTATACGTCAGTCCTAAAATTTCAATTTGATTTATTTTTTTTATAAGTTCTTTGCTGCTTCTTTCTTTTTTCATTTATTTTAATTGCATTGTCATTTACATCATGAAGCATAGTTTGAATAGCTGTTTTAAAGTTCTTCTCTTATAATTTCAATATCCCAGTCACTTTGGAATTCATCTATTGATGAACTTTTTCAATGAAAATTGGTTGTATCTCTTAGTTCTTTGAATGTTGAGTGAAGTTTGGATGTTTTCTGCACATTGGAATATTGTGTAGACTCTGGTTTCTGTTATATTTCTCAGAAAAAAACATGTTCATATTTTCATTTTGAATGGGTTGTTATTTTGGTAAGACTCAGACTAAAAGTTCTATTACCTTGTGTGTGTGCAGGCTCGAAAGCTTTTAATCAGAGTTTTAGCCACTTCCATTTGCTGATTTGAGGCTCTGATCCACCATTAGAGAAATGCCACAAAAACATAGAAATTCCAAGTTTTGAAGCTCTCTAATCTGCCTGCATTTGTTTACTATTCTGAATTCTCATTGTTGTTTTCTGTATTTTATCTTGAACATATAGTTATTTTCAGGGAATGGGCTGGACTGTAATGTGCTTACACGGATATGCTAGAAGGAGTACATCCTGACCAATGAATTTATTGATTAAGAATCCATTAACCTGTCTGAAAATTTTGGTAGATATATAATGCAATAAGCAGAACTTGGTAAAACCAGTGAATGGTTTAATTAATGAAATTTAAGTCATATGAGATCAGTGTCTCTAGGTGGTAATACTTACGGATGCTACAACTCTAATTATCTAGATTGCCACTTACGTACACAGCTCACTTGAAAACCTGGTGTACAGTAAATAAATATTTGTCATTCCAATGAAAATGTCAGGCACATCTTGTAATGAGTTATACTGATGGGATTTTGGATAGTAATTCCTTTACAGAAAACTGTATTTTATTTCAGTAAGCTTGCTAGTAAACATATTTATGAACCAGTATAAGAAGTCAAAACTTTTCTTGGTATTATACAGACAACTAAGTTATACTGACGTATGAGTATATATATTGTTGGTAGCTTTAGTTAAAGCTTGTAGCTTTAACTATTAATTGCTAATATGGGATAGATTCCAGAAACGTAATTTAAATGTCCTAAAGACATACTGACACTTCTTGGAATGCACTTCCTTGAGAATGAAAAATTACAAGGCTCTTTATGCTTCTTACAAGAACCATAGCTTATAAAAGTGCTATACTCCTGTTTTTGTTGAATATATACTCAGTAGAATAAGAGAGGGTGACTATATTGTGTCAGAGTTTATTACCCAAATTTGTACACATGTTCTAAAAAAAAAAAAAAGAAAGAAAGAAGTAAAGTAAAAAAAAGAATTAAAGTAAAAAAAGAATTCCCCAGTGAGAATATGTGCTGGTAATTTGACAGCATTTCCCTCCTTAATTGTAAATAATCTATTTTGACCATCCATGTATTGTTACTTTTATTCAGCAAATGCTTTCAGAGCAATCTCTATGCACCATGTTGCATGCCATGCTGCTTTCAGAGAATCATATAAACAATACATGCAAATCAAAATTAAATTATTTTAGATGTTATTGCTATTACTATTATCATTGCTTTAATATGTGGACTTTTTATTATATATTTGTAAAAGTAGCCACCTTTTTTTTTTTTTGGCTTTTCTCTTACAATCTAACCTATGATAATCAATATGAAAGATAATTTTGCATGTCAATGTTTCACAACTGAGCTATGCCTTTTTAAATACGTTCATTTTACTTGCATTCTGAAACTATTTACAAAGCTTTTGCGTACAGTGTTAACATTTTTCTTAATTTATCTTGTGAGATACTTAGGATTTTAGATGATGACGTAAAAATTCAAAGTTTAAGCTACTGTTTTGCATTTTGGAAACAATTATTAAAAATCAGCAGAATGAACATACTGCTACTCTTTTATATTAAACTTATACTTTTTAAAAAAAATGCCTCATGTTAGGTGTACCTAATCTGGTTGGTATGTTAGGATAAACTCACTTGGAAATGACAGAAAACTAACTAAAACTAGATTAAATAATAATGAATGTTTTGGTTACCATAACAAAGAACTTGGAGCAGAGAAACATCTATGAGGTCAAATTAAAATACTAGAACTTCAGAGATTTCTCTCTCTCTCTCTCTCTCTCTCCCTCCCTCCCTCCCTCCCTCTCTTCCTTTTTCTCCCCTTCCCTTTCTCCTGTCTCCTGTTCTTTCCTGCTCTCTAGCCCTCTCTCCATTTTTCCATAATTAACTTCACTGTCAGTGAAGAAGATCCTTCCACATGGTGTCCTGTGACAATCACATGCCTGCAAAATGTTGTATCAATATCAAAAAGACAGAAATTCCCTATTGGTCCCAAAGGTCACCTATCAAATCTCACAGGTGGACTCTGAATGGCCATGAATGATGCAATCACTATGATTGGGAATATGCTAATGCAATTGATGCAATGTGAGTCATCCTTTACTCCTTTGATGAACTTGCAGATAAGGGCATGGAATAGAACACTATGCCATGGAGAACTCAGGGAATTGGGAATTATTGGATCTTCTGAGGAAAAACAATCATACCAATAGCCAAATAAAAAATGGCAATTGGTGTGAATAATGGCAAAAATTGGGATGAAGTTTTTGCTGAGTCTTAATTCCTCTGTGGTTTTTAGAGTATTTGTTGATCATCAGAGCATTTTCTTCTGTATTTGTCAATGTCAGGGCCACTGTGGTAGGGGAGGACAAATATATATTTTAGAAATTATTTTTTTATTTATTTTAATAATGTTAGCTAAAATAGGTAAGAGATAATTTCTCTTTTTTTTTTTCTCAGTTTTTTCCTATTCCTACTTTCTGAGGTGGATCAAATTTAAAGTCATGGCTTGGTATATAACTGGGACATGGCTTATGTTCTAGTGCTGGCATGACAGAAATTGTTCCTCAAGAAGCCCTCCCTGGGTAGTCACTCTTTCATTTCTTTAAACAATTTAATGAGGAATAATTTAAATAAATAAACTATTTAAAGTGTAAAATGAGTTTTGAGAGTTGAAATCAATAGCACATTTAAGATAAGGAGATATTCACCACTCCTAGTAATTTTCTTATGTCTCCACCCATTCCTTCCTTTGCCCAATGATCTGCTTTATGTCAATGTATTAAGTAGGGTTCTTCAGATAAATGGAACTGACAGAATATAGATACAGATATGTAGATATAGATATAGATACATATAGAGTATATTACATATATAAATGTATATTACATATCATATATAAAATATGATATAGATGATAGATAGAAAGATAGATAGATAGATAGATAGATAGATGATAGATAGATAGATAGATGATAGATAGATAGATGATAGATCATCTATGCATAAATGAGAGCTTTTTAAAAAGAAATTGGCTCACACAATTTTGGTGGTTGAGGAGTCCCTAGATCTGCAGTCAGTAAGGTGGAGACCCAGGAAAGACAATGTGTTGTGCCACTTCCAGTCCAAAGGCCTGAGAATCAGGAGAGGGGATGGTGTAAGTTATACTCAGAAAACAGGCAGAATGGAGACTCAAGAAGAGCCGGTGTTTCAGTGCAAGTGCAAAGACTGGAAAAGACTGATGTCTCAACTCAATGCAGTCAAGCAACCCTCTTACTCACTGGAAGGTCAATCTTTTTATTCTATTCATTACTTCAACTAATTGAATGAGAACTCTCCACATTAAGGAGGGCAATCTACTTTACCATTTACTGATTCATAAGTTAACCTCATCCTAAAACACCCTCAGAGACACACCCAAAATAATATTTGACCTAATATCTGGACAACCAACGGGCTAGTTAAGTTAACACATGAAAATAACCATCATAGTTCAATATAGATTTTGCATTTCCTGTAAAGAAAATTGAATAGTATACGTTCCTCTGTGTCTGGCTTCTTTCAATCAGCATGATGATTTTGAGATGAATGCATGATATTGGGTGTATATGTAGTTCCTTTTCAGCATTGAGTAGACATCCATTTTATGGATATATAATAATATGTTTATTTATTCAAATATTGATGAACATTTGTGTTCATTTCACTTTTTGGTTCCTACAAATAAACCTGCTAGGAACATCCACATACAAGTGTTTGCATGGACATACATTTTTTGTTATTTTTTTGTTAAATATCTAGGGTTGGAATTGCACTGTCCTGTGGGAGGTGCATGTAGGTCATTTTGAGGAAACTTCAGCTAAATATTTGGAACATTTCACATTCATGGCAGTAGTACATTAGATTTCATGTTGTTTTACATCTTCATCAACACGTATTGTCCACTTTTCTGCCCATGTTTTTGGGTCTTTTGAGTTATAAGAGTTCTTTAGATAAACTAGACAGAAATCATAGGTTGTATATATAATTACAAATATGTTGTCCATGTTGGTGGGTTTTTTTTTTTTTAATTTTCTTGATAATTTTCTGAGAGCAAACATTTTTAATATTAAATTACAATTTATCAAGTTTTTATTTTATAATTTATAGTTTGTGTTTCCTATCTAAAATATTTTTAATCCAAGTTCTCAAACATATTTTCACAAGGACTTCTTATAATTTTATAGTTTTATTTTTTACACTTGAGCTTTGAGCCATCCCAAGTTAAGTTTTGCCTATGGTGTGAAAATGGTTCTTTTTTTTTTTGTATATGGTTATCTAGTTGTTTCAGAACTGTTTGTTGAAAAGCCTTTCCTTTCTCTAATGGACCTTATTTCACAAGTTGGTCAAAAATCAATTCATCATAAATAAGAAGATCATTTTTTAGACTCTTTTTTATTCAGTTATTACTGATCTACATATCTACTTTTTGCCAATACTACAGTTTCTTGATTATATCTCTTTGAAATAAGTTTTTAGTAGGCTATGTAAGCCCTCTAACATTGTTCTTCTTTTGCAAAATTGTTCTTCTTTGCTCTAAGTTGTTTAATTTTTTAAAATAAACTTTAGAATGACTATGTCAGTTTCTGCACAAACTCATTCTGATTTTGTTGGTGTTGTGTTACTTCCATGTATCAATTTGGGTGAACAACAATGATTTTTCCAAATTCATCTATTTCAGTGCATTTATAAATCCTTTTGGTGTGTTATAAATGCAATTAAAATATTTTTATTTCCTGATGATGACTGGTGATATATAGCCACAGAACTGATTTTGTACACTAATTTTGTATTCTATAAGACAATTAAATTCACTTATTAGTTAGGCGTAATGTTTTTTTAAATTTGTTTGGACTTTCTGTGTTTATTTTCATAAACAGTAATTTCATTTGCAAATAGGGAAACTTTTTGTTCTTCAATTTCAATCATTACACATTTCTTTCTTTTTCTTTTCCTGCCTTCTTTCCTCCTTCCCTTTCTTCCTGTTTCCCTCCTTTCCTTCCTCCCTTCTTTCCTTCCTTTTTCTTTCTTTTGTCTTTTTTGTATTATTATTATTATTATTATTATTATTATTATTATTTTGCTTGTAATCACTGGAACCTCAAGTATAATAGTGAATTGAGGTGTTGTGAACAGACATCCTTACTTCATTCTTGACCTTAGGTGTAACATGATCAATATTTGAACATTAAGTATGATTTCAGTTTCATTTATGTGGGGAGATCAATTTTTACTATAGTCACAATATAACTTACGGGAATTTTACATTAGTGTTTGAAGTTATATTTCCACCTTATAATGAAGTTGTATATGATTATCCTTCATCTGCTTTCTAAAAATATCTCTCTCTGAAATCTTGTTTGTGATAATGATTGGTAGGGGCTTTAGATAAATCAAAATTTCTAGTCAGTGAAGAATAATACTATACTGATATCAAATCTTAAGAGAACAAACTACATATACTATCCCAATTACTACGCTTTAAACATACTGTGATAAAAAACAATTTTGCTTGTGCACTAATACAAAGCAAGTTAAAAAATGATTAACTCATATTTCAATAAGAAAAAAAAAGAGAGAATGTGGGTGGGGAAGAGTTTGTAGTTTGAAAAGCGCTAGTCTAAGACTGTCCAAAGAAATACTTCAGCCACGTAGTGTAGAAAGTACATTATTTTACAAGGATGCCTTGCACCATTTTATTAGTTGTAGATGCAACCAGAAAAAACAAGTTATCAACAGCCCTGTTATGCTCTGATATCTATTGGTAGTAACTGATAAGATATTAGAAGAGTCTATTATGATGTTTGTTGTGCTATAACTGAACTGTAATGTGATCAGAAAACTCAGAACAACTACCCAAAGGAAACATTAAAACTGTGCAGAAATCTATGCATGTAATGACAGACCTGCAAATCCTTGGATTTTATACAGAAGATATTACACGGCATTTTTAGAGGTCACTCAATAGAAAATAAACCAGGACAGTTGACCTACAAGTTTCAGCCATTCTGAATCCACAGTAAATATGAATTGTGTGCAAGGAAAAGGAATGCAAAAGAGTGAGTAAATATGTTGAACAATTGGATTGCTAATTTACTTCCTAGAAAATAAATTATGTAATTGTGGGTAATTAATTTTCCTACCTCCAGATTTATTCCTCTGTCTAGAGGTTTCACATTTCTTAGGATCATATCGCATTTTACTTAGGATCATATCACATTATTACTGTATTTATTTTTAATACATATTTCACATTCAAGTGTCTATAATGCACTAAGGTTGTGGTAATACATTTGCTCTTGGGGATGTGTGCTAACTGAAAGGATGTATCAAGTATCCATTCACACAGGGATACAAAAATTAATCATTATTTTTTCTAAACACTTTCTAACATCTGTACAATATTTCATCAGATTTTTAGCTATCTGTTGGCCTTTCTAAAATATAATACTCATATTTGATTTTCGTATGCATGGCCTATATCCTGCAATGCTTATTTTAATAGATGTTGACAGCTATCGCTTCACATAATCTGTGGGTATCTTAAAATATATAATTATTGAACCCATTAATAATTGTACCACTTTAATTGACTGTGTAATTCCCCTCAAGTATCTTTCAGTAGTAAATACTGAAAGTTGTCTAGACATCATTCATTCACCCCTTTTCCATAATAGAAACCACTTTGGTTCAGATATCTAAACTTCCCCTCTTTAGCAGTGTGCCTCAGGGCAAGTTCTAACCCAGTTTCAATTTTTATTTGTCCAAGACTATTTTCATTTGCTATGACAGTAATTGGTTCAGAGATGGATAGATAATTAAGTTTTGACCTATGAAATTCAAGAAAGTCTCAGAAAAAGAGACAGTTTCTGTTCTTCCTCTGGATAGTGTCAAACATGTTATGATTTCTGAAACTGCTATAGCCATCATGATATGAAGCCAGAACCTAAGGCACCAAATGGAGAAAAAAGAATGAAACTTGGTCTCAGATAGCATCATTGACCTGTTAAATTAGACAATCTGGAGCCATCACTACATCTATAATTATAGATACATAAGAATGAAAATCCATTTGGAATTGGGTTTTCTTTTATTTGTAGCTGCAAGTATCTAAATATATAACTATCTGTCATTCATTGGTGCATTTGTAAAATCACTTTGAAGCCACTTTTGCTTTCATGATAATAAACTGTCCTGGATCCCACGGTCATTTAATTTCAAGTAGATAAATTATACCTAATGAGGGAATTTGCTGAGAAAAAAACAAACAAACAAACAAACAAACAAAACTGATGAGATCTGGATATTTTAAATTTATTGGGGTGATATTAGTTGGTAAAATTATATAGTTTCAAGTGTATATTTATATAAACCATTATCAATATACTGCATTGTGTGTTCACCACCCAGAGTCAGTTCTCCTTCCATCACCATATTTTTGACTCCCTTTTCCATTTTCTGCCATCCCTTATTCTCTGGTAACCACTAAACTGTTGTCTGTATCTATGAGTTTTTGTTTCTCTGTTTGTCTTGTTCCTTTGTTGCTTTCAGTTTTATATCCCACATATGAGAAAAGTCATATGGCTCTCAACTTTTTCCATCTGACTTATTTTGCTTAGCAAGATAATCTCAAGATGTATCCATATAGTCACAAATGGCAGTATTTCATGAGATCTGGATTTTCAATCATATGTTAATCATGTCAATCATAAAATTTAGAGAATTATGCTTTCTGCAAGGAGGTAAAAATCTGCTTTATCTGTGAGTACCTATAGTATCTAACCATATTACCAAAAATATAAGTAATAGATTGAACACACACAAACATATGTATGTATATATAATCTATGTATATATGAATATATTCATATATGTGTTTTATATACATGTATGTGTGTGCATATATATATATATATGTATATATATGTATATATAATACTTACCCATGCACATACACTATAGTTTGAAATAACTTCATAAAATTATAATCATTATTCCCCCACTACTGAACAGCTTCAACTAAAAAGTAAATTTATTTTTTAAACAAACAAAAAAATTAGCTCCATGTATTTCCTAAATTACGGAATTTTATCTATACTCACAAATTTATGGCAGACATCTTCAAAATACAGAGAATACAGCATAATGGTATAAAACTATGTCCATCAGTTCCTTGGTAAGCATTATTTGAAATAACTATCTAACTGACCTAATATGCAAAATTTTTCAACAGTCTAAAGATTCTTAAATTTACATTCTGATATTTTAATAACCAGGACTTCTTACTTAGGATAAAACTGAACTCAGGACATCACTAACACGCTTTGTACTTTCAAAAATATTTGCATATTAGGTCAGATAGTTTTTGAATGTATTACTCTTCAAAAATTTAGTTACTTAAACTTTCTTATTTACAGTTTTTCTTAGTTATTAATTTTTGAAAAGGATGGTTTTCTGACATGCAAATTTCTCCCAATGAAAAGCTCCTATAATTAAAAAAAAAATGTATGCTGAAAAAAGTATGTTATAATATTGTTATTTAATACTGGACATTTTACAAGAAAAGTCAAGAAGAAAGAAATCTTAAATACTTATTGATTTGTAGTAGTTAATCTTTAACATAATAAAGGAAGAATATAAATATAGGTTAAATGATATAGAATATCAATTAGAATTACTTAAGATCTAAATTACAGTTTATATGTCATTATTTGAATATATTCAATTAATATGAACTACTTATAATAATTAAACTAACACACAAGGATTTATCTTTTATATCTGAGATGAAAAATATTAATCCATGCTTTTATGTTATAATTCTCTAACAGCCTTATTTAAACTACTAATTTGTTTAGTAGATATTTAACATACAGTATAAAGTTTACACTTTAGCCTAGTTCCTATCCAATAATAAAATACAAAGCAAAAAGATGATGAATATTCAGTTATTTCAGATTGTGTTTTTTAACATATAGGATGAATTTGTTATTAAGATATGTAGAAAATAAAATTTTGGCTTCATTAATCAGTAAGTTTACATTCGTTATTTGGTGTCTGACATATGTTGTGCTTTCCTTTCCTTAACACACCACTGTGCTTCTTGGAAAATGCCTGCTTTGCCAAGTGGATATTTTTCCCATATAGCGAAGACCCGTTCTTAGGTAAAAATCATGCCTAAGCTAAGTTTTCCAGATCAGTGCCGGTTGGTGAGAGATATCATCATTTTGTAGCTATTTCATTTTCATGTTACAAGATCTGAGCTTACAATATATCCTAGACTACTTAAAAACTCAAATCCCTAATTCAAAGGGTAGATACTATCTGTCCTACATAAATCATTTTGACTTATAAAAAAATTGTACCTGAAAGAAGTCTGTTCTTTAAAGTATTTGTGATTTAACAACATCGCTTGAGCCTTGACAGTTTAACAAATATATCGCTGTCTCTTTTACTAATTATTTAGGGAACATAGAGGGTACAAGTCTATATTTAAACCTTACTTCCAACTAGGTAAGTAGGTAAGAAGGTAGATGAAGGGAAAAATTAAAAGACTAAATTATTTCTTTCTTTTCGAATGTTAACTACATACACATCGTTTCCTCCACAATGTCTTATGAGATCATGTGAGGAAAGAGTAATTTATTCATCCTCTGAGTTATCTTGTACATCACTAACAATCGTTAGCACAATGATCACTTTCTAATTTATATTTCAGTTATTTATGTGTATTTATAAGTAAATAATGTACATTTAGTTGTGTTAAATATGAAAAGTTTTACCATTCGTTTTTAAAGTTCTCAATATTATCTCACAAAGACAGAGGAAACATTGAGTTTGAGATTTTACAAATTTCACTCTGTTATAGCCTAATTTATCTCATATGTTAAGTAAGGTGTATAAAACAAATAAATCTGCTTTTTGAAGCAATGTTCAACAGAGAAATTAGCTGTCATTATTGAAAATATTTCTCATTGAGAACTGATCACAAAAGTATCTTTAGAGTTACATAGCTGAATTTACTTGCACCGGTTTCAATACTTTTTAACTGCTTGGAACTAGGAGAAACAAAACATACTTGCATTATAGCATTATGTTTCTACCAGTGGGTTAACTAATTATTCCATTTCATTTAAATAGAGGATTCTATAGCGATTCAGTTGAATAAAAGTTTTAAAAATTAACCGAATTTAACTTGTACTTAATTTCCATTGACATTAAAATTTTTCTTCAATATAAATCAGTATGGTTTCAATGATAAATATTAAAGTGTATTTTAGAGATTAAGAAGCAGTTGTAAAAGAAGAAATGTTGGGTAATGTTGCTTAGCAATAGAACAAAAGATTATGTCGTTAAATTTTAAAAAATACTACAGAAGTTTAAGTTAAATGCTTTTAAAAGCCAAGGAAGTCAGTTTTTATGTTATATTTTATGAAGTATTTTGGTTTACTATTATAATAACAAATATATGTTAGCTATTTGAGTAAAATAAAACAAAAAGTCTACATAAAAATGATGAAATCACCTGAAGACTGAAAAAGATCAAATAAACTTGAAATCAGAAGTCCCAATATTCTAGAAGCCATATTTTTTTCCTGAAAGATGAAACCAAGATTTATGATGTTAGCTAAATGCAAACTCTTAAAATTCTGAAGCAGTATTTCCCAAACTACGGATGTACCTTGTATTTGTAATCTTATAACAAGTACGGGGTAGAGGAAGAGTTATTGGCCAAATGAATTTAAGAAATCCACCATAAAATACCATTTTGTGAAGATTTACATTAAATATTAGCATGTAAAGTACCAATATTGTTCCAGTTTTAAGAAAGTAGCTTAGCTTTGTTCAAACATTTTAGAAATATATTTAACCACAGGGATTTTCAAAAATTGACTTTAATTCAGTTTTTGTCCACGGCTTCAATGTCCCAAGATACATCAATTTGGGAAAGGCCCTCAAAGGCAATTTAATTAAAGACAAATAATTAGCTATTACAAATTTTACTACTTCTCCAGAGAAAATTCTACCATGCTGCCTGAAAATATTAATAAAAATAACAAACAGTTATAGAGGACTAGCCATGCATCAGGTGCTGTGCAAAATATGTGTAAGCAACATCTTTTATATTTCCCTGAGCATATAATTGTTTTCTACTGCATTTTCCACACTGATAAAATAACTATCTACAAAACAATCTAATATTTTAACATTAATTTATTTTGATCATTTGTCATTGAACAAAAGGGAATATTCTAGACTCTATAATAGGATATACAAAGTACCTCATTATTTGCTATTTACTTATATTACAATCATTTTACCCATTTATTTTTTTCATGGAATATATTGTGCTAGAATCATTTTAGGTGATTAGATATCTAGAACTTATGTTAGACAAGGGCTCTCCTCTCATATTATGTACCTTTCCCATATTATGTACCTAACCTATGAGTAAGTTAATTTAAAATAAGGGCAAGTGTCCTAAAAGTAATACATTAAAACAAAGTGAGAGGAATGAAAATACCTTTACATAGGATGTGCAGGGAAGACCCCACTTCGTAAATAATAATTGAGTTTAGATTTGAAGAATAAGAAGAAATTAGCCCCACAGTCCTAGAAAATTCAATAGGGGTAAAGAAGTGCAAAGGCCTTGAGCTAGGGGGAAAAAAAGTGTTTCTGTTTTTGTTTTTGTTTTATCAAAAGACTATAAATCAGGCCTAGGCTAAAGCATAGACACTGAAGTCCTTAAATGGATGAACCGATAAACTGTGGTATGCTTATACCATGAAATACTACTCAGCAATAAAAAGGAACAAAGTATTGATCAACACAATGAAATTGATGAATCTACAGAAAATTATACTGAGAAAAAGCTCAAAAGTTTACATACTATATGATTTTATTCACATGAAATTTTTGAAATGATAAAATTATAAAACTATGGAAATGAAGAACAAATTAGTAGTTGTCAGAGTACGTTTCCATTCTCCAGAAAAACATGTACAGGGGATGCCAAAAAAATGTACACATTTTAAGATATGTTATCTAGATATCACTTTTTGAAGTTGAATTGGATTACGGTAGCAATGTGTAGTATGACGTTGTTGGCATTAATCAAATGAATGGTAGCGTCATGCACTGTATTGCAGTTTTAACAGTTTTTTTTCCTTTCTTGAAATGTGTATACATTTTTGGCACCCTCTGTATATGTGTATGAAACATTTATATTTAATAGTATACAAATATATATATATATAGTCTATGTATAGCATATATATGTATATATTATGATGTATATTTATATTGCAGATATACATATAAACAATTATGAGGTACAATATATTATATATACTATGTCATATGTATATGCAATATGAAATTTATATATATATGTGTATATGTGTATGTGTGTGTATATATATGTGTGTGTGTGTATATATATATATATATATATATATGTATAAAACAGAGGCTACCAAAAAATGTATGTACATTTTAAGAAAGGAAAACTGTATTAAAAGTGTAATACTCAATATATACTGATAGCAAAAGATGAATACAAGTCACATTTGACTTCTGGAATTGCAAGAAGTGCTCAAACTGGTTACCATCAGCATCCAGACACTTCTGATTATGACAAACTACTGCTTGAGCAACGTTGACCAAAGTGTCCACTTGTATACATTTTTTTGGTATCCCAGGTATATATCTTGAGAGAGAGGATAGGTGAGAGAATTACAAGAAAGATTTATTTTAACGAATTAGATCATGCAATTGTAAGGCACGGCAAGTCCAAAATCTCTAGGTCAGTCGGGCAAGCTGAAAACCCTGAAAGCATGATGTTGCAGTCTTGATTTTAAAATTGTAGGGTCAGCCATTAGTCTGGACGCTCAGGCAGGATTTCTTTTCTGAGAAACCTCAGCTTTTGCTCCTCAGGTTTTCAATTGATTCAATGAGGCCCATTCATATTATTGAGGATGATCTAAAAGTCACTGTTTGCAGATATCAACCGCGTTTACAAAACACCTTAAATAACGGTACTGTTGACTACCTGAGTTGACACATAATACTAACCATCACAAAGGGTTATAGTGCATGAACTCAAGAAGAAAACAGTCTGCTACGATTCATGTGCAATATTTGACTCCTGTAAAACCAATTATTTACATTTTCTATTAGAGATATTAGCAGCAAGCACCACTGATATTTGTAATTCAAACTCTGAATGTGGATTGTGTACCATTTTAAAGACTATCTGATGTAAAGGTTTAAAAAGGCAAACATAAGTAATATATATTCATTACCTGCAATTTAGCATGGGACTATGTACGTTGCTATGAAAAAGGAGTATCTTCCAAAAAGATCTTATCAAGAGTTGCTTAAATAATGAGCTTCTTTTTTATTTATTTTTATTTATTTTTAAAGATTTTCAGTAAAATATAGCTAACATACAATATTATATTAGTTCCAGGTGTATACCATAGTTGTTCAACATTTATATACCTAAAGAAGTGATCACCGAGATAAGTCCAGCAACCACCTGACACTACCATGCTATCACAGTACTATTAACTATATTCCCTACACTGTACATTACATCCCCATGACATTTGTTTTATACCTGGAAATTTGGACCTCCTATCTCTACACACCCACAATTTTTTTAATTTTTCAATTTGAGTTAATATTCAATATCATTTTATATTACTTTCAGGTGTACAGCATAGTGATTAGACATTTATATAATTTAAGAAGTGATCCTCCTGACTAGTAGGTACCCACCTGGTCCTATGTGTAGTTACAACCATATTATTAACTATATTTCTTATGCTTTACTTTACATGTCCATAACTGCTTTGTAACTATCAATTTGTACTTCTTCATCCCTTTACATTTTTCACCCTGTCCCCTAACCCCCCTCCCATTAGCATCCCAATAAATGTAGTACCCAGCTGACATCATATATAGTTATTACAATATTGTTGACTATATTCCTTATGCTGTACCCTACATCCCCATGATTGCTGTGTAACAACCAATTTGTACTTCTTAATCCCTTTCTCTTTTTCACTCATCCCCAACTCCACTCCTATTTAGCAACCATAAAAGTGTTCTTTGTATCTATGAGTTTACTTCTGTTTTGTTTGTTCATTTATTCTGTTCTTTAGATTCCACATATAACTGAAATCATATAGTATTTGTCTTTCTCTGTCTGATTTACTCTGCTCAGCACAATACCTTCTAGGTCCATCCATGCTGTTGCAGATGGCAAGATTTCATTCTTTTTTATGACTGAATAATACTAATATATAATGTAATATTATATTATAATATTAATGTATAATGTATAATGTATAATGTATAATGTATAATATATAATATATAATATATAATATATAATATATAATATATAATATATAATATATAATATATATATCACTTCATCTTAATCCATTCTTCCATTGATGAACACCCAGGTTGCTCCATATCTTGGTCATTGTAAATCATGCTGCAGTTAACATATGGATGCACATGTCTCTTCAAAGTAGTGCTTTGGATTTCTTTGGATAAATATCCAGAAGTAGGATTACTGGGTACTTTGCTTTTTCTAGTTATAATCTTTGTTTTAAAGTCTATTTTGTTTGGTATAAATGTTGCTACACAGCTTTCTTTGATTGTTTCCATTTTCATAAAATATCTTTTTCCATCTCTTTATTTTCAGTCTGTGTGTGTCTTTCGATCCGAAGTGAGTCTCTTGTAGGTAGTATATGTAAGTGTCTAGTTTTACTATCCATTCAGCCACCCTATCGTTTGATTAGATTATTTAATCCATTTATTTTATAGTAATTGTATAGTAATCCATTTACTTTACAGTAATTGTTGATAGATATGTAGTTATAGCCATTTTATTGTTCATGTTTTTTTTGTGTGTTTTTTTTTTCTTCTTAATAAAGAAGTCCCTCTGAAATTCTTTGTAGTACTGGTTTGGTGGTGATGAACTCATTCAGCTTTCTCTTGTCTGGGAAGCTCTTTATCTGTCATTCCATTCTAAATGAGAGCTTTGCTGTATAGAGTAATCGTGGTTGTAGGTCCTTGCTTTTCATCACTTTGAATATTTTGTGCCAATCACTTCTGGCCTGCAAAGTTTCTGTGGGGAAATCAGCTGACAGTCTTATGGGAGCTTCCTTGTATAACAGATAACCAACTGCTTTTCTCTTGCTGCTTTTAAGATTCTCTCTTTGTCTTTAAACTTTGGCATTTTTATTATGATGTGTCTTGATGTGAGCCTCTTCGAGTTCATCTTGCTTATGACTCTCTGTGCTACCTGGGCTTGTGTGTCTATTTCCTTTGGCAAGTTAAGGAATTTTGCTGTCATTATTTTTTCAAATAGGTTTTCAATTCCTTGCTCTCTCTCTTCTCCTTTTGGTACTCTCCAATGATGCAAATGTTGGTATGGTTGATGTTGTCCCAGAAGCCCCATAAACTATATACATTTTGGGGGATACATTTTAGTTTTTGTTGTTCTGTTTGGGTGTTTCATTTTACCTTATCTTTTAAATCTCTTATTTGATCCTCTGCTTCATCTAATCTACTGTTTATTGCTCTAATGTATTATTTATTTAAGTTATTGTATTCTTTATTTTGACTTGTTCTCTTTTATATTTTCTATCTCCATTTTTACATTTGCCATCTCTTTGTTGAAGTCCAATTGAGATCACTGAGCATCCTTATAACCAGTATTTTGAATTCTGTGTGTGGTAAATGGTGTGTCTCCATTTTGTTTAGTTCTTTTATTGGAGCTTTGTTCTGTTCTTTCATTTGGGACAAGTTTCTTTGTATCTCCTATTTTGGCTGCCTCCCTGTGTTTGTTCCTGTATTTAGTAGTGTTGCTATGTCTTCTGGTCTTAGTAGAGTGGTCTTATGTAGTAGGTGTGTTGTGTGGGCCATTGGTTCAATGTCCCTGCTCAGTTGAGCTGGATACTTTAAGCGTGTCCTTTGTGTGTGTTGTGTGTGCCCTCCAATATAGTTGAGCCTTGGTTGCTGTTTGCATATCAACAGGAGACTGATTTGTTGTGAGGACTGGCTGTATATAGTGGAGCAGCAGTTGTGTCAGGCTGATCCTACAAAGCAGGATTTGCTTTAGCAGGGCTCTGGTACCTGTACATTCTGTCCTTTGGGTTTGCCATTCTTGGAGGCAACCACGTGATGCTCTGGCTCCATCTGAAGTTGGCCTTTGGTTATGCTGTTGCACAGGGCTTCCTGGGAGGGGCTCTGCTGCAGGCCTACTTCATCCACATCCTGTGCCCTGCCTGGGGACATCTGGCATGATCCACAACAAAGCAAGCCCCAGATGGCTGCCACTCCCAATGGGATTCGGGGTACCACAAGAGGCCCAGCCGCAAACCAAGACTAGCTGTCATTAGTGCCTGGCTTGTGGCTGCTTACAAGAGGTTTGGGACATACTAAAGGCAGATGCTCCTTCTTTGGGTTTTATGATCCTTTGAGAGATTTGTTTGAAAGTCTACAGCATGAGCCAAGAAGAGCTGTTTGTATGGCAAAGCCACTGGTAAGACCTTGGGTGTGCCCAAATTTGGGGGGGATGGGGTCTCAGAATCACCAGGGCATGGCAAACCAACGGTGTTAGCCAGCTTGATGGTGACTCAGATATGGGGCCTGCCTGTGTCTGCATGTCAAGAGAGGGAGGGCTCAACAAAGAAACAATGACTCCTGCCATCTCCTGTCTCTAAGATAATGCTGTGCCTCCAGCCCTTGCCCTGAAGCCAGACAACTCAATTCATTCCTGTATGTCCCTGGCACCTTTTGAGTGCTGCTGCAGTGCTGAAGCTCAGAGTGACTGAGTCTGTCAGTGATTAAGTATGTATGTGGGTCCTTTAAGAATACCTGGGACTGCAGTCACCAGGTCTCTCTAAGCCACAATCTCCTGGTTTCCAGAAGTTGTAGAGACATCTCTCCCTGGCATCAGTGGGATGGTGCCAGGCACCACCCTGGGATGGGGAGCACAGTGTGGAACTGGGACTGCTCACTCCCTGGAAGGACCTCTGCAGCCAAGATATCCCTCCTGATTTTTAATGGTCACACTGGGGTATGAGACCAGCCCGTTCCACATCTTTTCCCCTCCTACCATTCTGGAGCTGGCTTCTTCTGTATGTCCTTAGTTGTAGGAGTTTGGTTCAGACAGACTTTAGGCAATTCTCAATGATGGTTGTTCTGAAGTTTAGCTGTAATTTTGATGTGCTCATGAGAGGAGGTTAGCACAGTGTTTACCTATTCCACCATCATGTCTGGAAATTCAACAATGAACTTTCTTAATGTACTTATATGTAGCTTAGTTTGTAAAATTGAATCAAGATAATAATATTAAAACAAAGTTTTATAAAATTTTAGGGTCCTGGAGGATAATCAAAGAGATTTCAGATCTTCCCAATATTGAAGTTCATAAGGCTTCCTGCTGTTAAGTAATAATAAACTAATTGTGGCTTCCAAGTAGAAAACCACAGGGAAGATAGCACATCCAAGAGAAAGTTAAATCTGAAGTTAAATCCTCAAATTATTTTTTTTTTCCTTAATACAGTTAACATTTTTGTCACTTAATAAGACCATCTGGAATCTATAGTGACCTCAAACATATATTTTGCTTGTCATCATTTGTATCTAGGGATGCTTTACAATTAAATTAAATGGCTTGAAATTGCTTTTACTAAGCTATATATGATTTAACAATGACTACAGTAGGCATATGAGTACACTGTGGTTATTTGTACTTTTGATTTTTGAGGAGATATTTGATAAATACTCTACCATATCATTCTTATAGATGCCTGCTTTTTGCATTTGGAAGGGATAAGTGATGACTTCCAGTTACTTTCATATATATTCACTAGTTTACATTGTTTTGTTTTGCTTTGTCTTTCCTTTATTTATAACATCATATGTTCCATGACAAAAGGTGTCTGTTATTAAGTAAGTACTATAAATATATGGCAAAGAACAAATACAATTCACTTAAATGGAAATTGTTCTTGATTTCATTATTATTTATTTTGTTCAAAATATCATGCTCAAGTAAAATCGCATAAAGAATAATGTTATAATTTACTTGAAGACCAAAAATAAAAATAATAAGATGAACAGTGAAGAATACTTAAAATCAGATCCACAACTTATATTTTCTTTGTTTCATGTGGTATATGGTTAAAATGAACACCGATATTTTTAAAAGATATGTGTGGATAATATTAAGAGTGGTCTAAATGCTACCTAATTATGCTGACCATACACATATATAACTTCTATTATAATTCATATATTTAAGAATATATATATATATATATATATATATATATATATATACACACACTATATTTTCTTGTTTATAAGACAGGCTCAATTATAAGTGTCTGGCTTCATTCTAATAAAATTGAGAAAGATAATTTGATAAAACCAAGGAGAAAATTTTTTTCCTGTGAATGTAATATGTATTATTCTATCTGAACAAAAAACATTATGTCATAAATAATGCATTGTCCTAATGAACTTGGGCTACTATAACAAAATACCCTAGACTAAGTGGTTGAAACACACAGACATTTTTTATCAGTTTTGGAGGAAGAGATGTCCGAGTTCCTTTTTTGGATGGCTTATATCCAATGGCTCACCACACGTTGTACAAGCCCAGCCCCCCTTTTTAAATAATTATTTTTTTCAATTACACTTGACATACAATATTATATTAGTTTCATGTGTACAAACATAATGATTAAACATTTATATAATTTATGAAGTAATCCCCCAATAAATCTAGTACCCATCTGACACCATACACAGTTATTACAATATCATTGACTGTATTCCCTATGCTGTATTTTACATCACCATGACTATTTTGTAACTACAGATTTGTACTTCTTAATCCCTTCCCCTTTTTCACCCACACGCTCACCTACCCCTCTCATCTGACAACCATTAAAATGTTCTTAGTATCTATGTGTTGTTTTCTGTTTTGTTTATTCATTTATACTGTTCTTCAAATTTCACATATAAGTAAATCATATGGCATTTGTTTGCCTCTGATTTACTCCAGTCAGAACAATACCTTCTACTGTGTTTCTCTGAAAATAAGACCTAGCTGGAAATCAGCTCTAATGCGTCTTTTGGAGCAAAAATTAATAGACTACCCGGTCTTATTTTGCAATAATATAAGACCAGGTCGATATAATAAATAGCCGGCTGATTGTCAAGCTAGGTCTTATTTTCGGGGAAACATGGTAGTTCCATCCATGCTGCAAATGCCAAGATTTCATTCTTGTTTATGGCTAAATAATATTCCATTGTATGTATGTATGTATGCATGTATGTATGTATGTATGTATGTATGTATGTACACACAGACACACAGACACACACGCACGCGTGGTCTGACAATTAAGTTTGCGAACTCATCCTAGAAAAAGTGCTACCTACCTCATTGCTGAATATCACTATGGTCACCTTTGAAGTACTCCCCTTGGGAATCTATGTACTGTCACATGTGCCTAGTCCACCCTTCAAAGAAATTTTGGCATTTTTTCTGGAATGGCCATCAGAGCTATTTTCGTAGCTGATGTCCTGAATGTCATCCAAATATCTTCCTTTCAATATTTCCTTTATCTTGAGGTAAAGAAAGAAGTCATTGGGGTCCAGATCAGGTGAGTAGGGAGGGTGTTCCAGTACAGTTATTTGTTTACTGGCTAAAACCTCCCTCACAGACAGTGCCATGTGAACTAGTGCATTGTTGTGATGCAAGAGTCATGAATTGTTGGTGAAAAGTTCAGGTGGTATAACTTTTTTATGCAGCCTTTTCAACACTTCCAAGTAATAAACTTGGTTAACTGTTCATCCAGTTGGTACAGATTCATAATGAATAATCCCTCTGATATCAAAAAAGTTTAGCAACATCATTGCAACAAGTTCACAAACTTAGTTGTCATACCTCATGTGTGTGCGTGTATGTGTAATGCATATATATAAATATACATATAAATTTTTATTAAATATATTTTATTTAATTATTTTTATTAAATATATATATTTATATATAAGTATATAAGTGTATATACATATATATATATATATATATATATATATATATATATATATATATTTCACCTCTTTTTTATCCATTCTTCCATTGATGGACATCCAGGTTGCCCTGGTATCTTGGCTATTGTAAATAATGCTGCAGCTAACACATGGATGCACTTGTCTTTTTGCAGTAGTGTTTTGGGGTTTTTCTGATAAATAGCCAGAAATGGGGTTACTGGGTTTTTCTTTGTCTCTAGTCATAGCTTTTGTTTTAAAGTCTACTTGTCTGGTATATAATAAATATTGCTACACAGCTTTTTGTGTGTTTCCATTTTTCATACAATATCTTTATTCATTCCTTTATTTTCAGTCTACATGTGCCTTTCGATCTAAAGTGAGTCTCTTGTAGGTAGCATATGTAAGGGTCTTGTTTTATCCATTCAGTCACCTTATGTCTTTTGACTGGAGCATTTTAATCCACTTACATTTAAAGTAATTGTTGATAGATATGTCATTATTGTTCATTTTTTTATCTTTTATCTTTTTTTCCTACTTCTTAAAGAAGTTCTTCTAAGAGTCCTTGTACTACTGGTTTGGTGATGATGAAATCATTTAGCTTTCCCTTGTCTGGGAGGCTCTTTATCTGTCATTTGAATTTAAATGATATCTTTGCTGGGTAGAGTAATCTAGTTGTAGATCCTTTCTTTCCATCACTTTAATATTTTTTGCTAAATCCCTTCTTGCCTGCAAAATTTCTGTTGAGGAATCAGCTGACAGTCTTATGGGGGCTGCCTTGTAGGTAATTAACTGCTTTTCTCTTCCTGCTTTTAAGATTCTCTTTGTGTTTAAGTTTTGGCATCTTAATTATGATGTATCTTAGTGTGGGCCTCTTTGGGTTCATCTTTTTATAACTCTCTGTGCTTCCTGAGCTTGTATGTCTATTTCCTTTGCTAGGTTAAGGAATTTTGCAGTCATTATTTTTTTCAAATAGGTTTTCAATTTCTTGTTCTGTCTCTTCTCCTTCTGATACCCCAATGATGCAAATGTTGGTGTGCTTCATGTCTCAGAGGACCCATAAACTATCCTCATTTTGGGGGATTCTTTTAATTTGTGCTGTTCTGTTTGGGGATTTTTTGTTACCTTGTAAATTCTGGTTCGATCCTCTACTTCATCTAATCTACTGTTTATTGCCCCTAATGTAATCTTTATTGTAGTTATTGTATTTTTATTTCTGACTTTTTATTTTATTTTATATTTCCTATCTCCATTTTTATGTTTCTTTTTGTTGAAGGTCTCACTGAGATCATTGAGAATCCTTATAACCAGTGTTTTGAACTCTGTGTCTCGTAGATTGTATGTCTCTATTTTATTTAGTTCTTTTATTGGAGATTTGTTCTGTTCTTTCATTTGGGACATGTTTCTTTGTCTCCCCCATTTTGGCTGCCTCCCTGTGTTTATTTCTGTATTTAGTAGGGCTGCTATGTCTCCTGGTCTTAGTAGAATTCTCTTATGTATTAAGTGTCCTGTGGGGCCCAGTGATGCAGTCTCCCTGGACACTTGAGCTGGATGCTCCAGGTGTGTCCCTTTTGTCAGTTATGTGTGCCCTTCCATGTAGTTTGACCTTTGGTTGCTGTTTCCATGTCAGAGGGAGGGATTGACCTCAGGCTGATGGTTATGAGGACTGTCCATGACTATAGTGGAGGAGCTGTTGTGCAGGGGATTTTCTTTAACATGGCTTTGGTGCCTGCTCATTCTGCCCTTTGGATGTGCCATCTCAGGAGCATCTGGGTGTTGCTCTGGCTCAGTCAAACTCAGAACAACCCTGAAGGGCATCCTAGAGCTCCTCATGGGGTAGTTTAAGTCTCCTTTTGCACAATTTTGCTTTGTTCCTTTTCCCTCTGCAGGGGTTGATCCCATAGGCACTCTCTTATAAACTTCAGACACGCTAATCTATCTGAGAAAGTGAAGACAATATGAAAAGGTTACATGCTATATGATTACACATTATAACATTCTGGAAATGGAAAAACTCTGGAGACAGTAAAATGATCAGTGGTTGCCGTGGGTTGGGTGTAGCAGGAGGAAGAACAGGCAGTACACTGGATATTTTGAGCAATGAAACTATTCTCAATGATATTATAATGATGAATACATACATTTGTCCAAATTTATAGAATGTACACCAAAATTGAACAGAAATGTAAACTATGGATTTTGGGTGATTTGATGTATCAGTGTAGGTTCATAAATTGTAACAAATGTACCATTCTCATGGATGATTTTGATAACTTAGGAGACTATGCATATCTTTGGGCAGGGAATAAATTGCAAATCTTTGTATCTTCCTCTCAGTTTTCCTCTGAACTTAACACTGCTCTCAAAAATAGTCATATGAAAAGATGCTCAACATCACTAATCATCAGTGAAATGCAAATAAAAACCACAATTTTATACCACCTTACACCTGTCAGAATGGCCATCATCAATAAATCAACAAACAACAAGTGTTAGTAAGGATATGGAAAAAAAGGAGCCCCTGTGCAAATTGGTGCAGCCACTATGGAAAGAAGTATAGAAGTTCCTCAAAAAATTAAAAATAGAACTACCTATGACCTAGCAATTCCTCTCCTGGGTATTTATCCAAAGAAATCCAAAACACTAATTTGAAAAAACTATATGCACCCCTATGTTAACTGCAGCACTATTCACAATAGTCAAGATATGGGAACAACCAAAATGGCCATCAATAGGCGACTGGATAAATAAACTATGGTACATATATATAATAGAGTATTACTCTGCCATAAAAAGAGTTTTACCATTTGCAACAACATGAATGGACCTACAGGGTAGGTCCCTGCTAAGTGAAATAGTCAGACTGAGAAAGACAAATACCATATGATATCACTTATATTTAGAATCTGAAGAACATAATAAATGAAAAAATAAAACAGAAATAGACTCATGGATACAGAGAACAAACTGATGGTTGCTAGATGGGAGGGGGTCTGGGGGATGAGTGAGAAAGGTGAAGGGATTAGGAAGTACAATTGGAGTTCTAAAATAGTGATTGGGATATGAAATACAGTATAGGGACTATAATCAATAATATTGTAAAAATTATGTATAGTTCAGATGGGTACTGACTTATCGGGGGAGTCACATCATAAATTTTATAAATGCCTAGCCACTACACTGTATACCTGAAACTAATATAAAATAATACCGAATGTCAGCTATAATTTAAAAATATATATAGTCACAGATGTAAAGTACAGCATAGGGAATATAGACGGTGGTATTGTAATAGCTACATAGTGTTAAATGGGGAGTAGACTTGTTGGGAATTATTACTTTGTGAGGGGTGCAAATGTCTAATTACTTTGTTGTTTTGTACACTTGAAACTAATAAAAACAAAACAAAACAAAACAAAATCATTGATTCCTAAGGAGGAAAAAAGTCACTCATTTTATGTCTTTAATAACTTTTATAAATCTGTATAGTCATGTAACTACTGTATAGTCATAATATATAGCATTTCCATCACAAAAAAAGTTCCCCTGAGCTGCTTTGCATTCAATTTTCAGGTCCCATTTCTGGACCCTGGAAACAACTAATCTACTTTCTGTCTGTATAGTTTTGTTTTTTATTTTTTAGAATTTTATATAAATGAAATCATATTGTATGTAATATGAGTTGACTTATTTTAATTAGTCTATCTTTCAGAGATTCATTATAGTGTTTCTTTTTTTTTTCAATATCCATGGTTTATTTTAAGGCAGAGAATTATTATATTTGATTTACAACATTTTTTTTTTAATACTTTTCTTTCAGAAATTGGCAGGCCTTTTGGGATACTTCCAGTTATGGATCTTTTGTATAAAGCTGTTTGGAACGTTCACATATAATACTTTGGGTCAATATATATTTTCATTTTTTATGAGCTAAACACCTAGAGGTTGAATTTCTGGATCTTACAGTGAATTTATGTTTAACCTTATGAGAAACTTCTAAATTATTTTCCAAAGGTAATGTACTGTTTTGCATTCTCACAGCAAAGTTTGAGAGCTTAAGTTCTTCAAATTCTCTCACATACTTGGCATTTTCAAGATTTTTAATTGTGAACCTTTTAAGAGTATTTACTGGTGTTTCATTGTAGCTTTAAGGAGCACTTTTCCCTGGTGGTAAATGATATTGGGCATTGTTTCTCATGCTTATTTGCCATTCATATTTCATCTTTTGTAAAGAACTTGTTTATTTTTCTCATGGATTTTTATGTTTCCTTATTTTTGAGTTGTGTTAACTTTTTATATATTCTGGATTGTATTAGTCAGGGTCCCCCAGAGAAGCAAACCGATAGGATTTAAAGTTGATCCTGAACAACACAGGTTTGAACTGCAAATATCCCCTTATACATAGGTTTGTTTTTCGTTTTCTATAAATACGGTTGGTCCTTTGTATTCACAGGTTTTGCATCTGCAGATTCAACCAACAGAGAATCAACACAGCATTTTTGCATTACCAACCTCAGTCTCCCAACGCCAGTTTCCCACCCCAGTTTTCCCACTGCAGATTCCCTACCATGGATTCCAAAATATTTGTAAAAAATACTCTTTCGGATCCACATTTAGTTGAATCTGTGGATGTGAAGGGTTGATCGTACAGTAAAAAGTTACACATGGATTTCAACTATGTGGGGGTCTGTGCCTATAACCCTTGTGTTGTTTAAGGGTCAACTTTATATAGATATGTAAGAGATTTCTTAAGGAAATTGGCTTATGAGGTCAAGGAGGCAGAAAAGATTTCCAATCTTCCATTTGCAACCTGGAGAACCAGGAAAGTGGGTGCTACAAATCAGTCCAAGTCAGGAAGACTGAAAACACTGGGAAATAATGGTGTAACTCTGAGATCACAGCTGATGGTCTGAGAACTGGGGAGCCACTGATGTAAGTCCTGAAGTTGAAAGCCCATGAGCCAGTGGCTCCTATGTCTGAGGGCAAGAGAAGGTGGACAACCCAAGTCAAGAAGAGAGAGAGAATTATAGACCTAGCCATAGTGATATTTAGACATCACTTTTTGTTCTGTTTAGACCCTCAAAGGATTGGATGATGCTTACTCAGATCTTTACTAAGTCTACTGATTCAAATGTTAATCTCTTCTGGAAACACCCTTACAGATACACACACTAATAATGTTTTACCAACTATAGGTCATTCCTTACTTAGCTCAGTCAAGTTGACACATAAAATTAATCATTAGTTGGGTTGGGTGCAAATCCATTATACATGTGGTTCCCAAGTATGTTCTTCCAATGGCTGGAGTTCTCATTTTCTAAGAGTATCATTCAAATGACAGAAGATTTGCGTTTTGATAAAAGATAAGTTATAATTATTTTATATGGTTTGTGATTTTGTGAGTTATCTAAGAAGTCTAACAAAAATTCACATAAATTTAAAATGGTCTTCTCTATTTTTTTCTAAATGTTTCATATTTTTATCACTATGGCTAGGTCTATAATCCATATTGAGTTAATTTTTATATGGTATCAGTTAATAACTGAGGTTCTTTTTTTACATATGGATATTCTATTTTTCCAGCACCATTTGTCAAAATAACTATGCTTTCTACACTGAATCCTTTTGGTATCATTGTCAAAATCACTTGGCTACATATGGAGTTAATTTGTAAACTTGTTATTCTATTCCATCACTCTGTTTTTTGTTTGTTTGTTTGTCTTTAATCTATAAACCAGTACCACACTATCCTCATTTATGTAGCTTTATAGTAAGTCTTGAAATCAGGGAGTGAAAGTCTTATTTATTTTTTTCTTTTCCAAAATTATTTTGGGTATTCTCAGCCACTTGAATGCCCACATAAATTTTTAAATAACTTCAATTTTTACCAAAAAAAAACAAATTATGTGGTATTTTTGAATCGAGTCTATAGATATATTTAGAGGGAATTGATCACTTTACCATTTTGAATGTTACAATTCATTTACATGTATATCTCCATCCATTTAGATCATCATTAATTTTCTAACCAATGCTATTTTAGTTTTCAGTTTATAGTTTTTGTATATGCCTTGCTAAAATATTCCTCAAGTACTTTTTTGCACTTAGATGCTAACATATGTAATACTACAATTACTGCAAGTAGTATTAAATAATTTCAATTTCCAGTTGTTTATTGTTAACATATAAAAATAAAATTGACATTTATGGTCTTCCTGAGCTTACTTTTTATTTCCAGTTACCCTTTGGTAGATCTTTAAACAGTTTTTTTTTGTGTTTTTTTTTTTTTTTTTTTTATAAGCAATCATGTCATTTGTGAATAAAGACTGTTTTAATTCAACATGTGTAATGTCTATGTTTATTTTTTGTTCTCCTCCTCCTCCCTCTCTCGGTCTTTTCCCCCTCCTCCTCCTCCTCCTTCTTCCCTTATAGCAATGGTTAGGACCATTCTCCCCTCCCCCACCCCATTCTTTCCTCTTATCCAGTATCATGATCTGTAATTTCTGACTTGGCCTTCTCAACATCTAATCTTTATCTCCTCAGTCCTAAACTCTGTGGCCTGAAAACTGACTCCAGTGATTAAGCAATGGCAATACTAAGATACATCTTAGTTTCAATCCTGTGAAAACAAAGTCCTCTGGTGCATGTAGTTCAACATCTGAAAACTGTTGTTTCATATATGTATGTCCTGTTTCTTACTGAGCACAGTGGGGGAGCAATTTTTATACAGTTATCCTTCGTTGAAGGAATTTGCAAATCTTAAAATTGAGTAGACTTGTAATTGATCTGTTATATTTAATTTTAAAAACATCTATGAATTGTTATGATATCAAAGCTGGGATAAATGGTTCTCATTTTTATCAAATGTATTCATGTACCAGATAAGTAATATTTATTGAAGGTACAGCCTCAGACTGTGCTACCAGTCTCTTGCTCACCGGCTCCAGCTTTTTGAAACTAATAATTGTATATACAAACTCTCAAGACCACTCTGAGAAAATGCTCCCTAAAGAACTTCACTCAGTAATATCATGTAAGTGTGAATGTACTAGTTTATAGCAGAGAAACACATATACCCACATGCCAGATAAAAATAAGCAAACAATTGCAACATTTTATATTGGATATAAGACTCCATTCATTTCAGTTTACACTATCAACCCTTTCTATTACCTGTATTGTGCTAATGTGCCACAAGTTCTCAAGGATATTCTCAGTTGCTCTGAGCCCCAATTTGAGATACTGTGTTTATACTTTTGGTTTGAACCTCTATAATCACAAGGACATATAGGAAGTTCTTTTCATCTGCACACTTTAATATAGACTGCTTTATATCTGCTTTTATTGTGTATGACTGTGTGAATTCCTGGTTAAATTTATATCGATCCTCAGTAATCTCTGATGTACAAAATAGTAATTTCAATTAGTGTGTTTCAGCTGCCTTGGTTTTTATCTACTGTGTTTCAAAATGGAATAGATTTGTGTCTCACACTTGCCTGTTTTTTCCTATATCTTGCCCTACATCCAATGGACACCATCCTATAATTTTATTGTGAATGCATCTGAGAGAGATCCTGAAAAGATGAATTGTTTAATTCAAAGATTCCTAAACTTAATCGCTCATGAAGCATTTTGTTCATAGCACACCTAGTCATATCGTGCAAAAATGTGCTGCCAAGCATCAACCTGGGGATGCCGATTAAATAAAAATTCCGTAAAACTTGCTGGGTTTGGATTAGATGCAAAAGAAGGGGAAATCTACAAACTATAAACAGACTAGAAACAGAAATAGAGTTAAGGGGAATAGATCAGTATTTTTTCAGAGGTTGTGGGGTAAGCAGGTGATTAGAATAGACAGCACGAGGGAATTATTTGGTGAATAGAGTAATTGTGCATCTTGTTCATGGTGGTAGTAATATTACTGTGTGTTGTGTATCTGTCAGAACTTATAGAACTGTAAATTTTATGGTTTATAAATAAGTTAATATATAAATGAGTATAATTCTGTTTTAGGGAAACTAAACTGTCTTTTCATTCACTGGTAGAATTGAAGGCTTAGCTATTTTAACATCAGACTCACCTAAACCCCTCACTGTATTCTTAATGAACAGGAGAAACAGGCTTATTGTTTAGAGATTTCTTGCATATAAAGTAGCCTGAAGATATTGGGGGAGAATAATAATTATTTCCAATATGCATATATTACTTAGTTAAAGATAAATGTAAGTCTCTGTAATTATTAGTTGTTTTTTTGTTTGTTTGTTTGTTTTTTGTAATAGCATTAGAAGAAATGCTATTAGTTTAAATTAAAGCACAGCAAGGCATTCCTGCATAATTCAAGCAAACAATTTAACAAATAAACTCCAGCCTTCTTATTACTGCTTCCTAAATTGCCAGGCAGCTTGAAAACAATGAGAAAACTATTTTATAATGAAGGGTGATTATGAAAGGGCAGAGGTGAAAATCTAGGAAAACTCACTTTGCAGAAAATAGATGGGCAGATGCAGCCAAATGTCTAATTCTCAGGATAAACTTTAAGTGCTGTAATTATAGAACAAAATGCAAAAACATATTTCTTAAGATAGATTTAATTGTTTGAAAGAAAGGTTTTTTTAAACTCTTTTATTTCCATTTATGTTCTTTGTTAATGTTTCCAGAAAGCAAAATAATTAATCACAGAACGGTCATGTTTAGGTAATACAGACAATGAATACATAGACCAATTACAGAAATCTTCTGTTAGATCTATACTTGCAATAATCATACAAAAAACAATTATTTATGCAGCAGAAGACCCAGGAAAGGCATATTGTTCATTAAAAAAATGTCCTTATTCCTACATGCGATGAGCTTTATTTCCTCTGAGTTTTTATGGTACATTGAATTGGTAAAAACCTATATATGAACCTCTCCTCTTTCCTAAATTCCTGCATGTACTATAAAGCATTTAAATAATAATGAGAACTACCATTTATGTGATGTGTTTACATCTATTTGTTCAATTCTTACTACATCTAATTTGCATATGACAAAATTGAGAATATTGAAGATATGAATAAATTATCTAAGATCCAAATTTAGTGAAATATATAATAGGTTTTCATACCCAGATTCATGTGACATAAAAGCCTGTGTTCTTTCATTTATTGATGGGCTTCTTAAATAAATATTTATTGAGTGCCGTCCAAGCTCCAGGTATTCTATAACAGGAATCAAAACTGACATCATCTCTGTCCTTATTTAAAAGCTATTAGAGAGGAGAGAAAAACACTAAACAAATGTTTATAAAAATCATTTTGTTATAATGTTAGTGATTGTTGATATAAAGGAGAAATGAAAAGCATTTTGAGAATGTATTAACAGAGGATGTAACCTAGTGGGGATTTAGGGGGTGGACATTATCCAGAAAAACTGACATAAATAAGATCATAGTGTATCAGAGAGTAGTAACAGAAACTGCAAGCTAATTTAGGGAGCTACTATATTATTTGAAATGAATGTTTTACAAAATGACATTTTCATTTATGAAAAACATAATAATATTTAGTGTATCACCCATCACCACAATGGTAATTGTTTTTGGAAGTGCTTTCTCTATAGCTTTTTTCCCCAAACTTGTTATCAATGTAATTTAAGGTACCAATCAATAAATTTCCATACTCCATTACACTGAGTGAATTGATAAATATAAGATAAGGAGCTAAGCAAATCAGTCCAAAGTCAACTCATCTTTCAAGGTCCAGGTGAAATGCCTTCCCCTCTGTCATGTCTTGCTTAACACTTTCCACTAATGGCAAAATTCATCTTTTCCATTTCATTGTTTCAATATGTCTTAGTCAGCTATTGAATCTATTGGACTTTCCTGGGTTCCAGTCTGTGGATGTGGTTTAGCTTTGCTTTAGCATTCCACATTCTCCTTGAATTGGCAGAAATCTGAAACACACCTTTCTCATGGCAAATCATGGTACCACAAAGCAGTTGTGTAAAAAGACATAATACTGCTTACGACTTTGGCTCAAAACTAATATAATGTCACTTCTTTCCATATTCTTTTGGTCAAAACAAGTCATGGCCAAGACCAACATCAGTAGTGCAAGGAAATATTGTCCCCATCCTCTGTCACAAAGCAGAAGGGATTGAAAATTTAAAACAATAACTCAAGTTAACATTTTATAACATTTAGTATGTATATATGAGTATCTTTATCATTCATTATAATATATTCAAATATATCTTAGGTAATTGTTAATATGTGGCCTTCTTGGTGTTATAGGAGCATGCCAAAACTCACTTAATCTGACTCATGGAATCTGCTGGGGACTATTTATTTAAATAGAAGAATGATTGGATAATTAAGGAATGACTTATTATTTTAATTCATCCATTTTCTATTTAAAGAATAATGGATTAAAAATTCATAAGTAAAGCTCAATACAATTTTAAAATATATGAAAGAAACAAAGAAAAAAATATAAATCAAAGAATTCTGTTGAAAATATCCTAGAATCTTTCCTGGAAGCCCCAACTCAGAACATTTTTGGGTGTTTTTTTTTTAGCCCCTGAGTTAGTCAATATCTCTATTTTTGTGATAATTGTACCATTGCTTTACTTTAGAGTTTTAGAACCCATGGATTAACCTTAAACAATATAGTTTAATTGTGACCAGTTTGAACGTTAGATATTAAAAATACAATTTATTAATTATTTTGTGAACTTCATTTTTTCCACTAAATATTCTATTTGAGATTCTTCCATATGATATATGCAGCTACAGTTTATCCATTTACATTGTTGTGTACTTTTTTAAAAATGTCAATTTATTTTTATATTTTTCATTATAATTTATGGTGCTTATATAGCATATATACCAGCCCTTTATTACACATTTTTGAATAAATATTTTTTCTGATTTGTGACTTGTTTTTGCAGTTGTAATGGTGTCATTTGATGAACAGAAGTAATTATCTTAATATTTTCAAACTTTTCAAAATTCTCCTTTATTGTTAGGTGCATGTGTGTCTTTTAAAATACATCCATAACCTTAATACATAAACATTTTTCTTTATTACTTTCTAAAAATGTATCTTTATATATTACATCTTTATTGCATCTGAAATTGATTCTATGTGTTATACAAGGTAGACCTTTGTTTTTTATACAGATGCCTAGATGTTTCAGCACTATTCATTGAGAAATTAATTCTTTGTTCACTGAACTGTATAAATAATGTGTTCATATATTAACTGGGTCAATTTTGGGGTTCTCTATTCTGTCCCAAGTTTCTGTTTACTATCGCTGTGCATTAACTAATAGATTTTTAATAAGCTTGACATATGTTAGAGTCAGTTCTACTATCTCATTCTTATTCAAGAAGACTTTTTAGAATCTCTGTATCAGTGTCCCTCTACCAAATTACGTGGGGTGATTATGTTTGGAATTATATCAATACTGTACATCATTATAATGGAAATTAGTCTCTTCATTATTCTTTCGATCTAGGACATGGTATATCTATTCCTTCTTAATTCCTTATTTGTTCATAATAATTTCTAATTATTTTTATAATTATGTAATTGTTGAATATGTTATTAAACATGTCACATTTGTGTGCTATTGTAAATAGTATATAGTTTTCTTTACATCTTATAGTGAATTTTTTTATATAAAGAATGTTGATTTTCATTCTTTTTATTCTGGAGCACAGAACTTGATTAATCATACTCCTTGTTTCATAATGTACTTTCAGCATTAGCCTCCGCTTGATTCTTCTATATTTTGTTTCGTTTATCTGATGTTTAATTTTACTTTTAGAATATTATAATTGAGGTCCATAGACAATGAATCAATTATTAACTATATGGTATATAGTTAATATGCACGTACATATGTTAAAATACCTCATTTTTGGCTTTTCTTCTTTATTTGTATTTTAGACTTTTCTGCTTGAGACACTTTACTTCTGTCTAAAATACATTCTGTAGAATTTCGTTAGTAAGGTCAACTGATTGTAGTCTCCAACTTTTTAAACGAAAAATGTCTTTATTTCACATTTGTCCTTGAAATGCATTTTCACTATGTGCAGGATTCCAGCTTGGCATTATTTACTTCTGGTTGGACCTCACGTTGAGTGTGTAGTCTTTGGGAGTTCTAGTTTTATGGAAGATGACTTCCTGTCAACTCCCCAGCTAGAGTAGTGTCTGGACATTATGTTCTGCAAAGCAAAGCTCAAAGCTCAATATTAAGTTTTACAACCACCATCAGAGCAGCAGTAACTTTTGTCTCTGCTGACCTCTATGTTCAGTGCTCTCCTTTCCTCCTTGTGTTCCTCTCAAGCCAGCACTTTTACGTGTTTGACAAAATTACATCAAATATTTTATTCAGAATTTTGTGTTATCTTTCAGAGGGAGAATATCTTAAGCTATCTAGCCAGACACATTACTGAATCAAAATTATCTAACACCTACAGGTTGCAAACAGTAAAAAAGTTTTTTCATCATTTAGTAAACATTCTATCTAATTTTGTTGCCAATTTAAATATTTTTAAAATATATTTGTGAACATGTGTTCTTAGACAGTGTTCGTGAGTTTCATGTGCTTCTTGAAATATAACATGGAGGCATCTATCTGGAATCTTTTACTTCATAACTGGGACAATTTAATTTTCTCCTGCAAGTCATAAGCTTGTGCTTGGGCCTAAGCCTGCACCAAAGGGCTAATAAAGCACATCTTAAACAACCTGTTAGTATTTAAGTACCCTTTATCTTTATTGGGCTCTGATTTTTTTTCCTAGTTATTACAACTGGGTCTTATTATAGATTCCAAGATGTTTTTTTCCATGTTTTAGTTGTTGGAACTGGATCCCTGTTTGTTCCTACCTCTGAGTATTGGTTTTGCTAATTTGACCAGAGCTCGAATCCCCCATGGACTGTAACTGTATCCTGCCGCTTGCATCCTAGCCATGGTTTCTAGGTTTCTAGGGCACTTCTACTGGTAGCCAGTTGTCTTCCTCTCATCTACCTGGCTCTTATCCTGGAAGCAAGCATTTCTGGAAATCTCCTTGTCCTGTGACTGATGAGTTCTGCAGGAGGAAGATTATTCAGAGCATATTTCCTGCATTGTGTATCCTAATTACTTGGAAGAGCTTGTGACATCCCCATATTAATTTAAAATCAAAGGAGTATCTGAAAACTAGGGAGGAAAGGAAATCATGAAAAATTCATATGGAATAATAAATTTATTATCAGCCTGATTTTATACCTATTAATTGAGTAGTTTGCCATTATATAGATCAGTTTCAAAATAGATCAAGTTTATTTAATTGGTTCTGAACTTTTCAAGATTTAATTAAAGTTCTCAAAATTGCTCAAATACCTTAAACTGGGAAGAAATTCTTTAATTATTTAAACACTGTATAATTTACACTTTATAACATGACATAGTAAGTTCTTTTTTCCAAAGAAAGATGCAGATCTCACAACAGGTGCAACTATCATCAGTGAAATCTGACCTTGGAGGACTGTTGAAAACTGCACTTGACGATTAATTGTACATAATTGATGCACAATTTAGGTTTTATGCTTTTCATTTCAAGTTATAAATTTGAATCAATTTTGTTTGGCTATATTGAATAGCAGTTAACCATTCAAATGGAAATACTTGCATATTTTTTATATTTGAGTAGTTTAGTGAGAGTAATTTTGAAGTCAATGGTAAATAAATACAGCATTAGCTTATTTATACAGTTCAGTGGCAACAGTGTAAAGATTTTTTTCCAATGCAATTTTTATCAATGCTTAGAAGCCTTATTAAATTGCTGTATTTTTGAGTGTGGTTTCAACATATAATTTTATGAATACAAACTAAAAATTATTCCTGATTACTCTTTTTATCCCTATTATATATACACATTCCACAACAAAGATAGGTTCTAACTCCAAAATACATCATGAATTATCTGTATTTTTCCATCTTTAATCTCTTCAACCTAATCTAAACCAGTATCAGATCTCACAGGAACTATTATATATCCCTAATGGTTCTCCTCACTCTATTCTTATCCACACTATCAGCACTTCATCTTCTTTACACAGCAGCACTGAGGGTGATTGATTGATTGATTGATTGATTGATTGATTTTACATAAATCACATCATGACATTAACTTGTCTATAACCCCACTATCAATTTCATTGTACTTTATATAAAAACCAAAAAAAAGTTAACATGATCTCCAATATCTTACTATATTTCCCCTGGCCTCTTTTAAAATTATTCTGCCACTCTCTTCTTAATTGATTATGTTGTAACCACATTGACCATTTTGTTTTTCTTTTTAGAAGAAAGTTTTCTGAAATCCTTGGAATTGCTATTCTCTCTCCTTTGGATATACTTCCTGAAACTGTCTGATTTCTTGCATGCTTTTTATCTTAGTTCAAATACCAAGCTAAGATAAGCCTTCCTACCTAATGTTATTCTACTTTCCATATGGACCTGTCACTTTCTACCAAATCATCTTATTTAAAATATGAAATGATCTTATTGATGCATTTTAACTTAGTTATTATGCTCTATATCCTTTAAAAAAATTTTTCAGCTTTACCAAATCAAGGGCTTTATCTCTGTTGTCTTCTCTATCCTCCATGTTTAGAAATAAACCTGGCACATAATAGGTAGCATTATTGAATAACCCAATGCATAGATTAATATGAATTATATTTTTCAAAACAAAAGTGTGAATATTTAACCAATTAGGAAACTAAGGATTAATAACTTGCCCCATATCAAAAGAGCATTAAGAAGTAATGCACCTTGTCAGTGATCTTCCAAGTGTAGCTCACTAACGTCATAAGGACTGGACCAAAAATGATTTAATTAAAAACAGGAATGAGATACATCTTTCAACTTCCAATCAACAGAACACCATTCACCTCACATATTTTTTCATAAATGTTATTATTTCTGTTTTATTCCCTTTCTGTTTTTAACCATTTTTTAGTAATTGAATAGTTTAGTGATTGAATAGTTTAGTAATAGAATAGTTTACAGACAGGAATTCCAGTATCAGCCATGGCTAAGTAGCTTATATTGGACTAACATCTTATTGAAAGGACAAAATACACATAGCCAATATTTGAGGACTGGAGAGAGCAGCCACCACTGGCAGAGTGGGACAGGCTGCCCTCTCTGAGGGGACAGAGAGTTAGCTGCATATTCATACTGTTTTGTTTTCCTAAGGGAAGTTATTGATAGTCAGTGAAGGGAAAATAGTTACAGCAGAACGCCACAGTCTTACCAAGCTAAGGAGAAAGTTAATCTATTTTATCTATGTCTTGGCCACTATAAATAAAGCTGTCATGATCCTTGGAACACATATATCTTTACGGAAAAATGTTTTCAGATTTTTTAGGTAGATAACCCAGGAGAGGAATTGGAGTTCAAGGCTGCCAAACAGTCTGAAATTTGAGGGATAACTGCCTCGTGTTCTTTCTCAGAGCTATTCCTTTTTTTTTTTTTTTTTTTTTGTGGTTGAGAGCCCACTGGCCCAAGTGGGAATCGAACCTGGCAGCCTTCGGAGCTCCAACCGCCTGAGCCACCGGGCCAGCCCAGAGCTATTCTTTTAGAATTGCATTATTTTACCTTGCACCTGGACATCTCAGAAGTCAATCAAGTATCTGAAGTAAATTTTTACACAAAATCTTGGAGGCTCCAAGATTATATTAACTGTATCTGCCTTTACTTTGATGTCTTTCCCCCCACATCACAGCCTATTTTTCTTCCCAGTGAGGCTGACACTCCCTGCTTGGGCTAAATTCCCTCTGCTGCAGTTTAGACAATGCCCTGAAGGAGAAGGCTGAGGTGAATGTGGGACTCCTGTCATGTACTTTGACTCCTTTATTTCTGATCTTTGTGCTATTTCACTTGTTTTATTATATGACATTTAATAGAAGTAGAGATATATTGAAGTGGTGATATAATTTATGTAGTATATTATTATATCAATATTACGAGAAGATGGGCCTGTTGTTTCTCTTTTTAATGATGTCCTTTTTGATGTTCTTATCACGGTTTTGTTGGCTACATAAACAATGAAAAGGGCTCTCTTTTTCTCTTCATTCTGGAAGAGTTTAGGAGAAAATGTGGCTTTTTATGTCACTCAAAATTTGATATCACCTGTGAAGCAATCTGAACAGGATGTCTTCTTAATGGGAAATCCGCAGTTTCAGAATAATTATAAAACTATTCATTTTTTTCTCTTTTTTGTGTCAATTTTGGTATATTTTGCTTTTCTTAATATATATCCAATTTTATCTTGATGTCTTTATTAATTTTCAAAACATTTTTTATAACAACCTCTCAAAAATATGTTAATGCTGGTAAGATACAGAATGTTTTATTATTAATCCATGTTACTTGTGATTATTTTTCTTGATTATTGTCACCAGAATTTTGTAAATATCATTAGTCTTTTCAAAGAAACAGTTCTAGGTGCTATTGATTTTCTCAATTTTGTTTAATCTTATTTCATCTTAAGTTGTTACTCTTTCCATTCTTCTGTTTTCTTTGAGGATAATATACTCTTTTTGGATTAATTAACTTCCTACAAAAACAAATATATTTTGCATTTTTGGGCTTGAGATTTCCTAATTATGTCAGTTATGTCAATTTTACTATACAATATTCAAATCTTCTGTATTCTCACAGGCTATTTGTTTGCTTTTCTATCATTGACATCGATTTGTGTACTAACTTTGCACACCAAGATTTGCAAATTTTCTATTCCTCTTTGTAGTTCTGTAATCTTTTGTATTTTGTACTCTGCAAATATGCTGTTGAATATATTCAAATTTAGAGTTGGTGTATTTTTTTAAATTGAAAATTTTGTCATTGCAAAATTTCCATGTTTAACCGGTACATTTCTTTTCCCTCACAGTCTACTTACATGATATTTCCTATATTTACACAAAGTCTTTTTTGCTTAGGATTTACATGTTATATTTTCCCACAACTTTACCGTCAACCTTATGTGGTTATATTTTATCTGTATTACTCACAGACAAGGTATAGCTGCTTTTGTTTTTTCTTGCTGTTGTTAATGATGCCTAATATTCTTTATCTTTTTATTAGAACATCTACTGAATCTACATATTCTATCATTATAAAAGTAGAAAGCTATATATATGCTTTTGATTTGTTCCTATTTTTTCTATATACTTCTGGTGTGTTTTTTGAATTATTATTTTAATAAATCTTGCATTTGTCACTATTTTTAGTGGTTTCAATTCCATAAATATATTGTTTTACAGTCTTTAAACTTTTACTTTTTTATTCTTTTATAGAACATCTTATTTTGTTATTATTTTTGCTCAGAGTATAGAATGGAATTTTATTTATAACATGCTATTATTTTCTCTTTGATTTTTCAGGCAGTCTGAATTTTATAGTGATTGCATTGATTTTTTCTCTTTTTTTTTGTTAACTGAAATATACTTTACATAAAGTTCTATGGAATCTTGGTAAAGATAGTTTAACTTCTATAATGCTGATTTCGCTAATTTCAAAACGAACATATAATTAGTAAATTGGGATAATGTTAATGGAAGATTGTGGTGTGTGTGTGTGTGTGTGTGTGTGTGTGTGTGTGTGTATACAGACACAGGAAATCAAAATTGCTAGTAGTACCAGTAGAAGTGCAACAGGCATAAAATCTCTTCTGTTCTGAAACTCAAACAGGTCTTTCATTCAAATTATATTTAATTTACTTTGCTTCTTTCAAAGTGTTCTTTATGACAACCCAATTCAAAAATGGGCATAGAACTTGACTAGACATTTCTCCAAAGAAGATATACAAATGTCCAATAAGCACATGAAAAGATACCCAACATTACTAATCATTTGGGAAATGCACTTAAACAGGTATCATATGTTAATGTTCACTGCTGCATAAATCTCAATAGTAAAAGGTGGAAACAACCTAACATGTGAATAAATAAACAATATGTGAAATATACATTTAATGTAATATTATTCAACCTGATACACGATTCAACATGGATGATGATGATTCAACATGGGTGAATAAATTATGTTAAGTGAAATAAGCCAGACAGAAAAGGACATATATTTTATTATTCCACTTACATTAACTACCTGGAATAGGCATTCATAGAGACGTAAATAAATTACAGATTATCAGGGGCTGTGAAGAGGGGAATGGAAAGTGACTGTTTAATGATTAAAGAGTTTCTAATGGTAATTAGAAACTCTAAAAATAGAGGATGAAGAAGATGTGATATATATATTTGCAATGGAATACTATTCTGCCATAAGAAATGATGAAATAGTGCAATTTGCAACGTCAAGGATGGATCTTGAGATTATTATGCTGAGGAAAATAAATCAGACAGAAAAAGTTGAGAACTATATGATTTCACTGATATGTGGGATATAAAACTGAAAAGAACAAAGGAACAAGACAAACAAATGAAGAAACAAAAACTCAGGCACAGACAATAGTTTAGTGGTTACCAGAGGGTGGCAGGGTTAGATGAGGGTAAAGGGGATCAAATATGTAGTGATGGAAAGAGTACTGACTTTGGGTGGTGAACGCACAATGTGATAATAGATCATGTATTACAGAATTATACACCTGAAACCTATGTAAATTTACTAACACTTGTCACCCCAATAAACTTTAATAAAAAAAAAAATAGCGGAAAAAAAGAGTTTCTAACGAAAAATTTTGAAAATAGTGATGATGGAAATACTGATGGTTCCACAATATTGTGAATACAATTAATGTCACTAAACTGCAGTTTAAAAAATGGTTAAAATAGGTTTGATGTTATGCACAGATTGTCAGAATAAAAATACAATAAAGTTCTGTATGACATTTTGCATGATCATTTTTTTTACTTTTATTTTTCTATTTTATTATTTTGAATTAAATTTATTGGGATGACACTGGTTAGTAAAATTACATAGGTTTCAAGTGTACAATTACATAATACATCATCTTTATATCATATTGTGTGTTTACCACCCAGAGTTAGTTCTCCTTCCATCACCATAATTTGGCCTCTTTTACCCTCTTCTCCCTTTCCCTGCTTACCATATGACTCAGCAATCCCTCTCCTGGTTATCTACCCCAAAAAGCTGAAAACATTTGTCCATAAACATGTATGTGCTCTGATGTTCATTGAAGCATTATTTATGGTGGCCAAGACATAGAAACAACCAAAGTGTCCTTTGATGGATGATTGGATAAAGAAGATGTGGTATATATACACTGGAATACTACTCTGCCATAAGAAAAGATGAAATAGTTCCATTTGCTACAACATGAATGGATTTTGAGATTGTTATTCTAAGCAAAATAAGTCAGACAGAAAACATCGAATACCGTATGACTTCACTCATGTGTGGGATATAAAACTGAAAGCAACACAAGAACAAATAAAGAAACAGAAACTCATAGTACAGGCAACAGTTTAATGATGATGTCTAATCACATATTATCACACAATGAATCTATATTTTCTAGAGCCATTTCAATTAGAATGATTTCTTACTATCACTGTGTCTTTATTTGGACATAAATTTTGTGCTTAGAACAGTTACATCTTTATTTCACCTATACAGACTCTGCTAATTCTCAAGTATTGGTTAAGCCCCAGAGCTTCAATGAGGCCACATTCCTTTGCTTTCTGTAAAATTTATTATTCCTATTTTCAAAATAGCCCTAACCTATGAACTCTATTCTTTTTTGTTCTCTTTGCTTTATACCTGCTCTTTGTTTCCCCAACAAAATCTGTGATCCCAGATTTATACTTATGAAAGCTAATGTTAGTTAGGCATGTAAGTAGTAGTAGTAATTGTAAAGTAATTCATGGTATTACCACATCACAGAAACTCATAGATACTTTTCTTACAATATTTCTGTTTTCATACTCCACATTTTTCAGGTAAGACAGGTGAGGTTGATATACAAGTAAAATGGAGGCTGAACTAAATGATTTTTAGTTCAATATTTTTTTATTACTTGGTGTTCTTGCATAATAATGATCAATAATCCTTAGGTTCATCATTATAATTTATATTCTTTTTATGACGAAGAAAGATAAAACTGTCCTTTTCCAATTTCACTGAACTGTTTAACCGAGGAAAGTCAGTGAAATTCATTCAGTTCTTGTACACAGTGCACCAATCTTTGTGTGACATTTTAAAGATATTTTGGAAGAGTTAATGCTATTTACAAATACTGGAGTTTATAGCAAACATTTTTTTTTTTAAATCAAGCAGTATATTCAAAGTACCTTTGAACTTAATTATAAATGAATTTAATTTAAATTTTAATAGTCCCATAAGTGATTTATTATAAGATCTAATGCTCAGTCTTTTAAATGGTATAATAATTTTCTAGTTCATTGCTGCCATTTGAAACTGACATAAAAGATTCATTCACTTAAAATATCTTCTTGTTGCTAATTATTTATCGTTGTCTTCCTATTTCAAATACTGAGTAAGTTTTTCTTATTTATCACTAGTTAAAAGATTTTATGAATTCTAGGTCATTTCTGTAGAAAGAAATCATCTTTTAGTTGATAATATTTTGTAAAACCAAGATACCAGTAATAAAGACATAGAGAGATAGATAATAGATATATAGATATTTAAATTAATTACCTATTATGTAGCAGACTCTATTCTAGTTACTTCAAATAGATAAGTGGGCAAAACAAAGATACATAAACATTTATGGAGATTAATTCTAGAAGATTAAAAATAAAAGATAATAATAGTTCCCTTATTCTGAAAACTTCCCAGGTTTAGTGACATTAAAATATTTAATATATAGAGCTAGAGGTTATTTTCCCTTAAAATTCTTGATATACATGAAGTCAGTCTTCAGATTTTCATGATTATTAGTACTTTTCATACTGCTTGTCAGTAGAAACTTGATTTATTGTATGTTATAATTTTACATTTTATTTCAATGCAAATAACAGTATTGTCTTATACTGACTCCAATCTATATGAGCCTCAGAGAAATTCTTTCGTGATTAAAGTTCCTGACAGGTGTCTTAAATTATATGTTTTATGCATATATGTGGTAGCGTACAGCATGAGCAAGAATGTAAGTAGCATTTCTAAACACCTTCACTCTCTTGCTTTGGGCATGTGTACCAATGAGGATTTTTTTAAACAATGTCAGAAAATATTCACACTCCTGGTTACTGTGAGAAATTACAGCTAGAAAGTGATTATGATGCACCATTTGACAGATGATTGCCTAAGACATTTCATGTTTGAGATAATTGAACTGTTGGATACATTAATTATTTATTTGTCTCTTTATTTGTTCTTTTAAGTACCTTTCTTAATATATATATTTTTAAATTAGAATATCTGGAAATAATATACATAATTTAGTGTCCTGTAGAAATTCCTTTACCAAATTTCAATTAACTCTTAGGCATTCACCTATAATGGAAAGCCAATATGAGAATTTTAGATTGAAAAAGTTGTGTCTGAGTCTGTTGCACATCTGTAGTTGAAGACATTAGCATTTAGATAAGAATCCATATAATACATTCCATTTTAAATCGTGACTGGAAAAATTTTGTCCATTCAGATAAACATATTTATTTTCTTTCATCAGATAGAGAAAACTTATAATGAACCATGTTTCCATTAAGCATAAGTTGCCAGGAAATGCAGCATTAACTCTTTGTTTAACAGTAGTAGCCACCAGAATTCAGGTGACAGTTTCATCTATGTCTCATTCCTTTTACTGTCTTACTTTGTTTAATTTTCTTTTTAAAAAGAGTCTTAATGAGGTTTAACTTAGTACAATAAACTGCACATTTAAAAATTTTTCAAATGTGTAAATTTTTATTGAATTGATTGGGGTGACATTGATTAATAAAATTGTATAAGCTTCAAGTGTAAAATTCTATAGTACATCATCTGTATATTGTATTGTGTGTTCATCAGCCAAAGTCAAATCTCTTTTTGTCACCATATATTTGACCACCTTTACGTTTCTACCTCCCCACTTACCCTCTGGTAACCACCATACTGCTGTCTGTGTCTCTGAGTCTTTATTTATTTGTCTTGTTTGTTCATTCATTGCTTTCAGTTTTATATCCCACATATGAGTGAAATCATATGATTCTTGACTTTTTCCACATGACATTCCCTTTAGCATGGTATTTTTCCAGATCCATCCTTTTCACAAATGGCAGTACTTCACCTTTGCGTATGCCTGAGCAGTATTCCATTGTGTATATGTAACACATCTTTACTCAATCATCTATCAAAGGACACTTTGGTTGTTTCTATGTCTTGCCCACTGTGAATCATGCTGCAATGAACAGAGGGGTACATACATCTATATGATATAAATGTTTTTTAAGATTTTTGGGTAGGTACCCAGGAGAGGGATAATGGGTGATATGGTAATTCTGTTCTTAATTTTTTGAAGAACGTATGTACTGTTTTTCATAGTGGCTGCACCAATTTACATTCCCACTAGCCGTGTATCAGGGTTCCTTTTTCTCCACCACTTCTCCAACACTTGTTAGATAAATGTATACATTTGATATATGTATATACTTGTGAAAACATCACTACAATTAAGATAAAGAACATATCCATCACCCCCAAAAAAGTTTCCTTATAACCAGTTGTCAGCCTCCTCCTTCTGCTACTCCCCACACCACCACCCCTACTTCATTTCCCAAACAACCACTGATCTACTTTATCTCTATATAGATTAGTTACAATTTTCTACAAATTAATACCAATAGAATAATATGTTATATAGTATTTTTGTCTGGACTCTTTCATTCAATATAATGATTTTAAGATCCATGTTGTACCATATATCAATAATTAATACCTTGTTATTAATGTGTAAGATTGCACTTTATGGATATACGAGTGCCAGTTTGTTTTTTCATTAACATGCTGATAAATATTTAGATTGTTTCTAGTCTTGCACTATTATAAGTAAAGCTGCTATGAACATTCATATGAAAGTTTTTGTATGACATATACTTTTATTTCTCTTGGTCATATACCTAGCAGTGATATGAGTGTATCATATGTAGGTTTTTGTTTAAATTTTAAGAAACTGCCAAGTTGGATTTAAATGTGCTTGTACCATTTTACATTCTCACCAAAAGTTAATGATCATTCCAGGTACATCGTCTCCTCACTAGTACTTGGTGTGATCAGTCTTTGATTTTAGTCATTTCACTTAAAAAAAAAAAAAAAAGGTATTACAATGTTTTGTTTTGTTTTGTTTTCTCATTTCATTAGTGGTTAATGACATTGAATATCATTTCATCTGGATTTTCTTTTCATTCTCTCAGCAGTGTCTTTCAAAGAGCAGACGTTTATTCTATCATTGATTACACATCTAGTGTCAGATTTAAACAATCTCTGCCTAATCTCAAACAAGTGGGCAAGACTCCTCCCTGGTCCCTTGGCATATGGTGCTGGCTTCCACAGATCCCACAAAGGCACTTTTCCCCCCATAGATGAATGCCAAATTGTTGTTTTGGAGGGACGGGGAATACAATGAGGGATGTCTATTTGACCGTCTTGCTGACTTAGGTAAACAGTTTTGCAGGCACTACAGTTTGTGTAGTAAACAAACGGACATTTCGCTCAAGGAGCCTATGTTCTAGAGCAGGGGTGTCCAAACTTTTTTCAACGTTTTTCACCAAGGGCCATATGCAGTAAAATACACAAACAGCTGGGCCACTCACTCGAGGTGAAGTACATATTACCTCACCTGGTTTATTTAAGTAAACTAAATATATTTTTGGAATTTGCTACGGGCCAATAAAAAATGGTTCACAGGCCACAGTTGGCCTTCGGGCTGTAGTTTGGACACTCCTGTTCTAAAGGAAGAGGACAGTGAATAAAAAATACATGTATAGTGTCAGGAGATGATACATCTGATGAATAAAAATAAGGAAGAGTAAGAATAGAGATAGTACTGCTCTGTTATAAAGGAGATAGTAGAGGGTTATCTTGAAAAATGTTATTTAAAAGTTAGACATGAAAGAAGAGAATGAGGGATGCAAGTGGTGAGTGGTTCCTGAGAGAAAACACAGAGCATAAAGTACAAATGCCTTAGAGTGAGAGTGTTCTTGTTAAATTGTCACATAAAATAGCCAAAAATTGACCATTTTTACCTACCTAAACACTTATTTCATATGATTCAACCTTACATGTCAAGGAACTGTGTGAAGGGGCCAGTGAGTGTGAACAATGGCAAGTGTAGTGTTCAGAAAGATGAGGCATGGAATAGATCCTTTAGCACCATGTAAATTCTGAGACATATATTGGATTTCACTCTGAGGGAGTTAGGAAGCTATCAGAAGATATGGAGGAGATGAGTAACATGAGAAACATCATGATTTTGATTCTAAACAGATCACTGAGACAAGCCTGTTGAATCTTGTTTGGTAGAGGTGTAAATGAAAGTAGGAAGACAAATTTGTAAACTATTACAATAAAAGTCCTTGGACTTCGGACCAGTGTAGATGCTATAGGCATGTTGAGAAGTGTTTGGATTCTAGCTATATTAAAGTGGAATTGTCAACAATATTTTTGGGCAATTGAACATGAATGTGAGAGAAAGAGGGGAGTCAGCTCTGCCTCTAAAGTTTACTGCCTAAGCAAATTAAAGGAGTATTGCTTACTAATATGGGGAAAACTCAAGAAGACAACATTTCATCTAGGAGTGGAAATATGAAAGACGATTTGTTTTGATATAATTTTGAGAAATCTCTTAGGTATCTACATAGTTATTGAGAAAGCATCTGAATATATGAGTAGAATTCAGGGTCTACATTTGGACTAGGTATGTAAATTAGGGACTCAGCAGCATATACCTAGCATTTAAACACAAAAAGTTGATTATGTCATCTAGGAAGTGAACATATAAAATAAAGTATAGCAGTACCACAAACAGCAAATAAATCTGGGCATGAAAGAATAAAATTGAGTGCTCTAATTGCCAGAAGTAAAAAGAGAAAACAATGTCAGATCTGTAAACATGATTTAATGTTAAAACAGCCAGTTGAAGTTCCAGATCCTGAGGTAGGCTGTGAAAGTTAGGGGCTGAGTATGTAACATCCACGTGGGAATGTTAAATGCTAGGTGCTCAGCACAGAGGCTGTTGGAACCAAGACTCCTGTGTAAAGCTTAGTTATTCTAAGAAGGCACCATCTGTGAAAATGAAGCTAAGAAAACTCTGTTCATGTTTCCCACAATATAGTAAGATTATGTGCCATCTGCCTCATCTCTTGATTGGGGAAAAATCACCCAGGAGCAATAAAAATTCCAGACTCTTACCATATGGGATATTGGAGCTGAATTAATACTTCCCGCGAGTTGCTCAATTTCAAAGCCCAGAAATTATTAAAATTGCCCACTATTACTGAAAACTGTAGGTCCCAGACAGAAAATAAAATGGTACAATCTCTATTTAGGGACACTTGAACTATCAGAGCATATGAATACGCTGCAGGAGAAAGTTTTGAACATCATGCAAGGTAGAGCTAGTATCTCAGGAGTAAAACGGAGGTTGCCTGTAGTGCTGAAATATATATTGTATCTCTTCCTCTGGAGCAAAGGCAGGCATGATCATTAGTCATTGTAAGAGGTTCCTGTTCCCCCAAATCAGGGTTGTCATCAGGCCCTCTGAACTTTATGTTGTGAGAATTGGGGCTTGGAGATCCAGTGCAAAAAGGTTGATTCTCTCTGGCTACCAATAATGCTGTGAGTGATAAACAGGTCTTCGTCTCTGACTCTGGAGTCTCATGTCTAATATAAACATCCATGAAACTATAGAAGGCTGACTTGTTACATTACAAGTAGGGTAAAATCTCACAGTCTTCCCAGTTTCTGACAATATTGTCTCTCATCTTTAAACATATTCATTAGGGCTTCTTTCTGCTTTCAAATGTCTTCTGTCATCTCATATCCTCTGAACCTAGATTTCTAGCTAGATAATTTATCTTTATTCTTCCATATGTACATTTGGTATGTCACCATTTTAACTGGCGTTTTAATGCTCCTGTAATACCCCATATATTAAAATCAGTTTCCTTTATTCCTGTAAAAAAATTTCTTGTTGCTTTTTCCATGGTAAATTTCATTACATTTGCTTATTATTAGTGTTCCTAGAACCTGATCTATGTGGTCTAGCACATGAATGAATAAATAGGTTGTCACTGAATTAGTTAATAATATACCCTGACCCACCTTATATAGTCCAAGGTGCTCTTCAGTTTTTTCCTGCCATTCATTCAGACCTTTAAGCAACTATTTATCACAAATAGCCAAGTAACAGATTAAAAAAAATGATAGATTATTTGAATAAATACTTTATAGCTAAGGGTGAGTTCAGCTTCTTGCTACAGTAAATAATAAATAAATAAATAAATAAATAAATAAATAAATAAATAAATAAATAAATAAAACAGGATCATTCTCATGTATTTATTTTGGAAAAGTATACTAACAAGGATAAACTTAACACTTTCCCATATATTTATTATGATAGAAACTTAGTGCTCTGTTCACTTTCTGTCTGAAAGCTGAAAGATTCTTATTCCATTTTCTGAAAGTTGTTACCTGATTAGATTATTGCATCCCACTGAGCAAGAGCATAAATGTCATAGAAATATTTTACACCATTAACTACAGATTGTATATGATATGTTTATATATTTATATTACATGAATCTCCTTCATAATCCAGTCGCTTGTGTGTTACAGATTATAAATCAATTTTAACAGACAATCCTCCTATATTCAGGAAATATATTATACACCTGTAAGACAGTGTAACACAGTCTCCCCTCACAAGTTCCTTCACATTTGCAGTTATATCCATCTTGGATAATGGCTTAGAATTCACAGATACTTAGCTCCATGCTACAGAAATGTGCCCCCTCTTTTAGTTTATTACCAATGCACAATGCTTGATCTGAGAAAAATTGTGTTTGCTTTAATTTTCCAAGTCAAATTAGACACACAAAATATTTCCCCATCACAGATAACACTTTTCCTCTATATTTTAATTAGAATTCAATAACAATTAATAAAAAAAGTGAAAGACATAGAACAGAAAAACGCTGGGTACAGAATATGGCTTTTCATTGAGCTTGTTGCCCTGATCCTTCCCTATGGGTTCCCTTACATATTGCCCTGCTTTTAATTGACTGTTTTTATATCAAGTCTGTATTCTTATAGAGTAGACTATTTTTTTTTTCTACCATCAAAGTCTCGGATGTTCAGTTTTCAATAACTTTACCTAGAATACTAATCAGAGACATTTCAGCTTTGCCAAAGCCAATTAAATTCCATTTAGTCATTCTTTTTCTAGCATCAGATAAATATTATGCTCTGCCTTTTGTTGCAGTGACTGTATGCACACACACACATACACACACACACACACACTTCACCAAGAATAGACAGGATACACGAAATACTGTGCATACATATGTATGTCCATATACACACATATATACATATATTTCTATATATACATATATTTCTATTATATAGGAAAATTTTTCCAAAAATATGTTGTTAGCAGAGGTTTAATTTTGCTGTATGTGCAGGGCTTTTGAAATAATCACACAGAGCAATTTTCTTCCATAAAGGCTCCACTCTATATCATTTCTTACACCTTGGTTTACTTATTTACTTCACTCCGTGATTCCTTGGGCATTGAGTTGTGATCTTTATGTTTTAGTTTTATAACATGTTTTTTGCCCCTAATTCCTGCAATTCCCATCTCGGTTTCAAAGAGTGTAAGGCCAAATTGCTCAGTTGCAAGTACATATCTTTCACACTTGTGGTCTCTGAAAAAGAAGTTGCACCAGTCACATGGGCTAAGTATTCTAGATCAATTTTGCAGTTTATTCTTTCCTCTCAAATCATTTTGTTCAGGGCTCATGACCTTTCCCCTCTAAAGGTGATAAGTGAGCCCTCTTCCAAGTACCACACTATCTTGCCTTAAGCTTGGTGAGAAAACTCATTAAAATATATAGCATTGAAATTATTTTTTTAGTTCTGTATTCTTTCAATCTTAATTAATAAAGTGAATTGTCACTCCCTCGGGTCTGTGGAGTCAGAACAGCTGGCTGGAATCCTCTGTAGCTAATGGATAACTCCAGGGTTTGGAGCAGCTTACTTGTTTCTTCCTAAATTTCATCATTTGTTAAATGATGACAATAAGGGCACCTATTTCAAAATGTTTTTTTATAAACAATAAATGAGATACTGCTTATAAAGGACTGTAATTATCTGGCATAGAATTAACGTTCAGTAAAGAGACCTATTATTTTATTATATATGGTATCACATGAAAATATCACCATTCACAGATAAACACTCCATAGATATCCCTGATGATAATGATGATTTAATGTACAGTAAACTCTAACTATGTTTACCAGTCAGAGAGAGGCATATGCTGTGCATATGAAGGTTTTTAAATACTGGCAAGAACAGATTTGGTTACTTAGAGATTTTTTTAAATGAATCATTGGTAGGAAGCAGCTGTGGTTTGATGGTTTTTGTACAATATACAGTAATTAGGGCTTTATTCCACTTTCATTTACTGCAAATAAGACACACTAATTGATGGATTTCCCTTTATGTACCAAAAGAAATTCTCTCAGATACTTATCAAACACATCTAATGTAGTTTTAAAATTAAAGCAGAAAAAACAAATATTTTAACTTCAAAGAAGATACCCCAAATATTTATCCTAGGGAACTATACCTTGCAAAATTAGAGATCTTATCATCTTCACAGCAGGCATTAACAAATACTATACATTCCACTAGACTCAATTGTTTTTAAATATATTAAAGTTGTATTGGGTCTTCAACTCCTTTATTGTTCAACTTCTACTGCCAGCGACTATGGAAGGCAGTGTGGGGCTCCTCAAATAATTAAGAATAGAATTACCATGTAACCCAGCAATCCCTCTCCTGGGTATCTATACAAAAGATCTAAAAACATTTATCCATAAAGATATATATGCTCCGATATTCCATGCAGCTTTATTTACAGTGGCCAACACATGGAAACAAAGTTTTCTTTGATAAGTGATTGGATAAAGAAGATATATATATATATATATATATATATGTATGTTTATATATGTATATATGTATATATGTATATATATGTATGTATATATATGCATGCATATATATGTGTATATATATACATATGTATATATATACATATATATGCACATATGTATATATATGTGTGTATATATATATACATATATATATATATATATACTCACACACATATACAATGGAATACTATTCTGCCACAAGAAAAGATGAAATAATGCCATTTGTGACAACATGGATGGAACCTGAGATTACTATGCTAAGCGAAATAAGTCAGACAGAAAGTCGAGAACCATATGATTTCACTGATATGTGGGATATAAAACTGAAAGTGACAAAAGAACAAGACAAACAAATGAAGAAACAAAACTCATAGACACAGACAATAGTTTAGTGGTTACTAGAGGGGAAGGGGAAGGGGGTGGTAGATGAGGATAAAAGGGATCAAATATATGGTGAAGGAAGGAGATGGAAGGAGAACTGACTCTGGGTGGTGAACACACAATATTATATATATGTGATGTATTACACCTGAAACCTATGTGACTTTACTAACCATTGTCACCCCAATAAACTTTAATTTAAAAAAAAAATTTCATCCCCTTTCTGCAACTGCCAGTGATGTGAACGCAATAATTGTTTTGTAAAACACTTGCAATGGTCTGAAAGTTTGCTCCCCCTGCAATACCAAATTAATATATTGAAATCCTAATTCCAAAAGTTGGTGGTATTGGGGGTGGGCCTTTGAGAAGTTGTTAGGTCATGAGTGTGGAGTTCTTGTGAATGGGATTAGTGCCTTATTAAAGAGACCACACAGCACTTCCTAGGCTCTTCCACCATGAGAGAACACAGCAAGAAGGCACAGGTAATAATCCAGGAAGAGGGCCTTCACTGGGAGGCGATGGTGCTGGGGCCTTAATCTCAGACTTCCAGCCTCCAGAACTGTGAGAAGTAAACATTTGTTGTTTACAAGCTACCAAGTCTCTGGTATTTTGTCATAGTGCCCAGATGGACTAAGACAATACCAAACCCATAATAGTACTGAAAATGAGAGTACATTAGGGAACCAAAAATTTAAAGAAATCTTGGAACACCCAGAACAGAAGTTACATGGGTTGACATATAAGAGCAGAGAAGCCTGTAACCTAAAATATCAGAGGAAACAGAAGTCTTTTTCACAGAATTCACAGAGGGGAACTAGGTTGGAGTGAAATGTATAAACATTAGGTATAGGTCATGGAGAATTAGCAAAGCCATTAAATCCATTAAGAATAGCAGAGTAGTCAGTTTTTCCCCTGCTTTATTCATACATATCATACATTCACTGACTAAAATTTGAAAATATTTCTCTGAAGAAAATGGAGTATATCTCCGGAAGAGATCAGGTTTATATATCTTAGTCTGTCACAGAAGCTGAGAGGCCCTTGACCTAACCTTGTGCCTTCACAGCAGACTGGGAGGCAAGGAAAAAGAGTCACTTATTATAAATTGCTTTTTCCCCTTCAGTCAAAGCACTTATCTTAAATTCAGAAATGCTAGAGAGACTTCAGGAACATTCATCCAGAAGCTTAAAGCTGGTTCAAATCTGAAATTTAGATTCCACTTGCAGGAATGCGCTATAAGTTTAAAAAAAAAAATAATAAGAAGAATACGTTGAAGATTTATGTCCAAACATAATCATTACAATAATGCTAGAGACAGGAAATGAATACTTTAACAATGAATTATTCTGAGATTATCAGTAACACTATTTATGAAGAGTATTTAATGATACTAGCAAAACAACACATGACATCAATATGATAGCAATACTCTCTGTACTGGAGTTTATAGCTGATATATACATATATATACATATTATATATACATATGCAAATTATGTATATATATATATTTTATTAAAATATATGGGTGACATTGGTTAGTAAAATTATATTGATTTCAAGTGTACATTTCTATAATTCATGATCTATATATCACTTTGTGTGTTCACCACCCAGTCAGTTCTTCTTCCATCACCATATATTTTATCTTGTTTACCCTCTTCTACCACCCCCTAATCCCTTACCCTCTGTTAACCACTAAAACTGTTGTCTACATCTATGAGTTTTTGCTTGTTTGTTTGTCTTATTTGTTTGTTGCTTTCAGTTTTGTAAGCATACGAGTGAAATCATATGGTTATTCTTTTTTATAATTTTATATTTCTCAAAATTGTGTAAGTATAATTGATATATTACATTTAAGAAAAATAATATAAAAATTATAAATGAAATATACTATAGTCAGTCAAAAGCAGTAGATAATAATAAGTGCTTTTGTAGTGTTGCATCCGAGGTAAAGAGTGTTGAGACTCTCCAAGACTATAAGACTATTCAGGGAATACACAAAGGCTAAAGGCTTCATATTTGTACCAAAATTTCAAAAAGAAGTAAAGCCAAGGAAACACTACCGTCAGTAATGAAGAAACACAGTGATGATAGAACACAGGATTTTTAGGACAGTGAAACTATTTTGTATGATACTATATAATGGTGATAAATTTTTGTATAAATTTGTCCAAACTCATGGTATATACAGCACCAACAGTAAACCCAAATGTAAACAATGGATTTTGGGAGATAATGCTGTGTCAATGTAGTTTCATCAGTTGCAGCAAATGTACCACTCTGGTGTGGGATGTTGATAATAAGGGAAGCTGTACATGTGAGGGAGTAGGGTGTAGGGGGTGTCGGACAATTAAGTTCGTGAACTCATTCTAGAAAAAGTGCTACATACCTCATTGCTGAATATCACTGCACTCACCTTCGAAGTACTCCCCTTGGGAAGCCATACCCTGACCCCAGCGCCTAGTCTACCCTTCAAAGCAATTTTGGAACTCTTTTTCTGGAATGACCATCAGAGCTGTTGTCGTATTACCCTTGATGCCCTGACTGTCAGCAAAATGTCTTATTTTCACTATTTCCTTTATTGAAAGGAAAGAAAGAAGTTATTGGGGGCCAGATCAGGTGAGTAGGGAGGGTGTTCAATATAGTTATTTGTTTACTGGCTAAAAACTCCCTGAGAGACAATGCCATGTGAGGTGGTGTATTGTCATGATGCAAGAGTGGTTAATTATTGGCGTTTTTGGTTTTTTTCATACAGCCTTTTCAGCACTTCCAAATAGTAAACTCAGTTAACTGTTTGTCCAGTTAGTATAAATTCATAACGAATAATCCCTCTGATATAAAAAAAAAAAAAAAAGGTTAGCAACATCATTGCAACAAGTTTGAGAGCTTAATTGTCAAACCTCATGTGGGAAATCTCTATACCTTCCTCCCAATTTTGCTATGAACTTAAAACTGCTTTAAAAAAAAATTCAATGTATTTTTTTAAAAAGAGAACGATGATACATAAATATAGGATATCAAGGAGGATATCACAAAAAGATCAATTTAAAACATAAGGCCATTGATATGAACTGATGTATTATAGCAATTTTAGAAGTTTATTTTTGCATTTTTTTGTTTAAGGTTTTTTTTTAATGTTATGTCATATAAGTTGTGACCTGAATTACATTAGTACTTTGTCACTACTATAATAAGGCACATATAAAACGTTTTTATTACTAGGTGACACTACATGTGTCTTTAATATGCTAATAGCATTGGGGTGCCAGTGTATTCCTAATTTAAAATGATAGGCCCAAAAGTGGATGATATGTAGATGTGAACATATTGAAACACATTTTCTTTTTCTTTACTATAAATGTTCTTTTTTAGATTTTTTATTGGGGAAGAGGAACAGGACTGTATTGGGGAACAGTGTGTACTTCCAGGCCTTTTTTCCAAGTCAAGTTGTTGTCCTTTCAGTCTTAGTTGTGGAGGGCGCAGCTCAGCTCCAGGTCCAGTTGCCATTTCTAGTTGCAGGGGGCACAGCCCACCATCCTTTGCGGGAGTTGAACCAGCAACCTTGTGGCTGAGAGCCCACTGGCCCATGTGGGAATCGAACCAGCAGCCTTCGGAGTTAGGAGCATGGAGCTCTAACTGCCTGAGCCACCGGGGCGGCCCAGAAACACATTTTCTTTAGGATAAGTCTTATAGTTAGAAAAAAAGAGAGAGAGAGATTTGATAAAACTCCCTGAGAAAATTAATTTGTTAGGCTTTATATGATTTCTGCTTGAATACATAATGATTATTTTAACAATAAATTGAATATATCTGCTGATATTAAACCAATACCAAGTTCATGACAAGATATGACAAACCGACAACTCTGAAATATAAATGACCATTCTGTAGTACTTTACACAGTGGATTAAGATACAATATAATAAAACAAAAATCCAGACTTCAGAGTCAAAATGTGAGTACCCTATGTAAATAAGTAAGTAGGCTTGTTTGCCTATGGGTGTACTTGTCCAGCAAGAGTCCAATAGCCTGGTGCCCCCAAATATATAAGGACATAAAGTGTCAAAATTCTAAATTGACAGCACTAATTTTTCTGTGCATGAATCATTTTCCTGTCTAAAGTCATGTAGTTCTAGCTTGAAAATGGCAATTTTATTAAATAATTATTATTACATCTTTGTGAAACATTTGTGTAATCTGACAATGAAATTAGCACTTCACAGAACATTTGGTGTCAGAGACTGGGGGCCAACTAGCTAAATAATAATGAAGAAACTGGAAACTCAAGAAAGAGGAATAAACTTGAAAGGTTTAAAAAATGTAGAGTAAGGCCCTGTTAACAAAAAATAAAGAAATGAAAAAAACACACAAAAAAACAGGGAATGTTGTCAATGTCAATAGTAGGATTTTAATTTGGACTATCAATTTAGTAAAATAAAGGAGAAAAAGTGAAATCATCTAAGCTATTTAAAGAAAAACTAAAGTACCTTTAATGTGATTACCTTGAAGTTTGAGACAAAAAAAAAATATTAAAGGCTTATTTATTGATTTGGTAGTATATTTAATTTTCTCTTTTATATAACCAAAGCCAGAGCATATTTTCATTCCAACTCAAATTTTCCAATTTCAAATCAACTTCTGGGATATCAATCCCAGAAGTCTTCACAAACAGTACTGGGAGGTTCTAGAAGTCATCAGAACTAATACGTATCAATCCTTAGAAGATTTCTAGATGGGCTACTTAGGTTTAGATGCAATACTACTCAACTCTTTCACTAAAGGAACATTCATTAGAGAATATCTCATCATGCGGTACAGATCATTATTGTTCAAAACCAGCAGAAGTGCAGACCCTATTTATCCCTGATCAATATAGGGACACATAATATTAATATTAATGAGGTGGTCATTTCCCTCTATTTTGAAATATAATTGAAAAATAATATTTTATACATTTAAAGTATACAATGTGATGCTTTGATAGTTCTGAAATGTTTGCAATTATGTTAATTAATGCATTCATCACCTCACATATCATTTGTGTTTGTGTGTGTGTTGAAAATGCTTAAGATCTAACGCTCTGAGCAAATTTCAAGTACACAATACAGTATTATTTAGTACAGCCACCATGATGTACATTACGTCCCCAGAACTTACTCATTTTATACTGAAATTTATACATTTTGAATATCATGGTTGCATTTTTCCCCATCTTTCAGGCTGTACCAAACACCATTCTACCCTCTCTTTCATTGAGTTTGACTATTTTATTCTTTCAGATTTTTACGTAAGAGTGAGATAATTCAGGATTTGTCTTTCTCTGTCTGGCTTATTTCACTTAGTATATTGCCCTCCAGGTTCATCCATGTTGTGACACAAGTCAGGATTTCCTTATTTCTTATATTTCATATATATCATATATATAATTTTCTTTATCCTTTCATCTGTAGATGGACACTTATGTTGTCTTCATATCTCAGCAATCATGAGTAAAGCTGCAATGAATATGGGAGTGCACATATCTTTTCAAGGTACTTATTTTGTTTCTTCAGCTATCTACCCATAAGTAGATTTGCTGGATCATATGGTAATTCTATTTATCATTTCTTGAGGAAACTCCATACTGTTTCCATAATGGCTATACAAATTTACTTTCCCATCAGCAGTGTACAGGGTTTTCGGTTCCCCACAACCTAACTCTTGTTATATCACATCTTCTTGATAATAGCCATTCTAACAGATATGAGATGATACCTCATTGTAGTTGTGATTTGCGTTTCCTTAATTATTAGTGATGTTGATCATCTTGTCATGCACCTGCTGGCTATTTGTATGCCTTCTTTGGAAAAATGTTTATTCAGGCCCTTTGCCAGTTTTTACAAATTGGATTATTTGGTACATCATATTGAGTTATGAGTTCATGTGTATGAATGTTTTATATATTTTAGATAATAAACTCTTTTTAGATATATGTTTTGCAAGTATTTTCTCCCATTTTGTAGGTTTCCTTTTCATTTTGTGGATTGTTCCCTTTGATGTGCAGAAACTTTTTTATTTTGATGTAGTCCAGCTTGTTTATTTTTGCTTTGTCTTCCTGTGCTTTTTGTATCATATCTAAGAAATCATTGTCAAGACTAGCTGACAAGGAGATTTTCCCATACATTTTCTTTTAGGAATTTTCCAGCTTTAAATCTTACATTTAGTTTCTAATCTATTTTGCATTAAATTTTGTGAGTGGTGTGTAATAAGGGTCTAGTTTCATTCTTTTCAATATTGCTGTACAGTTTTCCCAGCACCATTTATTGAGCATTCCATTCTTTTCTCATTGTGTGTTTTTGGTACCCTCATCAAATGTTGGTTGACTGTTTATGCGTAGGATTATTTCTGGAATCTCTGTTTTCTTCCATTGGTCTACATGTCTATTTTCATGCCACTGTCATGCTATTTTAATTACAGTAGTTTTGTAATATATTTTGAAATTAAGAAGTGTGATTATCTGCAGCTTTGTTTTTCTTTCTCAAAATTGTTTTGACTCTTTGGGATCCTCTGCAGTTTCAGATAAATTTTAGGATTTTTTTTTTTTTTTTACTATTTCTGTAAAAGATAGATGTCACTGGAATTTTGATAGAGGCTGCAATGAATTGGTAGATCACCTTGGCTAATATGGAATTTCAGCAACATACATTCTTCCAACCAATAAATACAGAGTATCTTTCTATTATTTATTTCTTCTTTAATTTCTTTAATCTATGACATAATTTTCAGTATACAAGTCTTCTACTTCCTTGGACAATTATTCCTGATTACTTTATGGTATCTAATGCTATTGTAAATGTGATTGTTTTCTTATTTTCTTTGTTATAGGCTGCTATTACTGTATAGACACACAGCTGATTTTTGTATGCTGATTTTGTATCCTACAACTTTACTGAATTTATTCATTAGTTCTGTTTTTGTGGAGTCTGATGGGTTTTTCTATATATAAGATTATGACATCTACAAAAAGACAAATATATGTTTCCCTTTTCAATTGGATGCCCTTTATTTCTTTTTCTTATCTAATTGTTCTAGCTACAACTTCCAGTAGTATGTGAATAGGACTGGCACGAGTGGGCAATGTTGTCTTGTTCCTTACTTTATTGAAAATCTTTTAGCTTTTTACCCCTGAGTGATGTAAGGTGAGAGCTTTCATATATGATCTTATTAGGTTGAGGTACATTCTTTCTATACCTAATTTTTATCATGAAAGTATTTTGAATTTTGTCAAACACTTTTCTGCATCTATCAAGATGATCATATGTTTTTTTATCCTTAATTCTTTTAATGTGGTGTGTCACATTTATTGGTTTGCATTTGTTGAACCATATTTGTATCCCCGTGATAAATCTTACTACATCATGGTGACTGATCCTTTTAGTGTCAGAGTCCATTCAGGAAACAGAAACCACACTAATTATTTTTTAAAAGAAAATTTAGTATTGAAATGATTTGTGAGAATAATTCTTAATTATGTAACTGAAAATGCAAACAACACTAAACTGTCATAGAGTTAACAAATGCAGGAAGCAGCTGTCACTGCAAGGGATGGGAAATAATGGGGGAAAGCATTGCAATTATTACAGCTTAGAAGTTTGGAGGAGCTTCGCGGAGCTGAGGCTAGGACAGCTGAGAAGAGGTCAGAGCTCAGCTGCTGATGATGGCTCCAAGTTTAATGGAGCAGTTCTGTGGGACTGGGATGCCAAATGCTGTTGAGATTGTGCTGGTTGATTGGAACTGGTGTCTCAGAGGAGACATTAAATTGGTTTTAATACAAACTGGATTCAACTGTTATGGTAGATACAAACTGCCACTGCCACAATGAAGAATTGCCAGAGTAATGCTCTAATACAGGAAATGAACAGGAAGTCAACCAGAAGCAAAAAAGAACAAGACGATACTCTTTTCCTCCCTTACCTTTTCCGTTTCCTGTTAGTATCCCCATTGGCAAAGGGTAACAGCAAGTAGCTGACAAAGCGCAAAGGTGCCAGCAGCAACCCCTCAAGACGAGTATAGAAGGTGGATTGGAACTGAGACCCCAGAACTTAACAACCAATATACCATAACAATTTATGTGAGTTAATGCACAAAGAAAATAGGTGAAGTCCAAGAATTTAGCATTATTTCTGCATACAATGAAGTGCCTGTCATTTTTCTCTGTATCAATGAAAGGAGAATGGATACTGGAATTTTTGGCAGCACACATTATATCAAATACATTACAGATTGTGGAACCCAATCACTTCATCTTCACAAAGTCTGAGACTGAACCTAAACTTTCCAGACAAGAAATGATCCAAAGATAAAATTTTGAAATAATATGAACTCTTCAGACTATCTTGAGCATAATTTAAATCAAGATAATTAAAAAAAAAAAAAAAAAAAAAAAAAGATTTTCTTAAGAGGTTATTTCTACTTGATCTGCTCTCCATGCTAATCCTGAAGGCTCCAGTCTGAATTATGTGGGAGTTGATTAATAGTATTTAATCTGTCCTCACTAAGCTGACACATGGCTTATTATCTTGATCAATGCCTAACACATGGGACCATTAATCAAAAGCCTGAAAGAATTCTCATAAACAAATTTGGTCTTCCCTACCACTTTCAAGAAGGACATGTATTGTATGTATCTCTATTTTAATCAGCAACATATTGAATTCTTAGACGGTTATGTAATTTGCTTAATTTAGGGAATTAAAAATTAAGCTTTTATTTCATAGATATTAAAAATTAAATAATTTGAACTGTCCGATCTTTTTTTTGCCAGTTTTAGTTTCTTGTTGCTTTTTTTTTTAAATCTGACCAAATCTATGTTACCAATTCATACTTACATCCAAGAAATACACAAAAATGCTTATTTATGCAATTGTATACGAAAACCATCTTGTATTGGCTTACAAGACATAATGTTGAATTTTCAGGAATTTTTCAGGATGTATTAAACTCCGCCATTATTAAATATTAAATTATGTAAATTTATAATTAAACAAGTTATATTAAGAACAAAGTTAATACATATTCAAAACTCATTACTTTCTATCTAGTTCACTGCATTTTACAATTATGTATGCTCTTGAAGTATTTATGTCTATTATATCGATATTGTGGAATTTTTATATAATAATGTGATACTGCATACCTCTTACCAACTCTGTGGTAAGCAATGTCAAGTTGATAGATTGAATTCAGCTGTGGTGAGAGAACTTACACCTCAGATATTGGCAAAATCTATAAATCATGATTTGATTTATTGTTTTCTTGTCTAGAACAGAAGCAATACAAACATTCTGTGAATGGCACTTAGCCCAGTGCCTCTCCTTGTACACATCTTTTTAAACACAGCTACGCCCATTTATTTACGCATTGGCTAGGATTGCTTTGGAAACACAAAGACAGAGCTGAACAGTTGTAACTCTGTGGTCTGAAAATCCTAAAATATTTATTCTCTTGACCTATATAAAAAATAATTTACCAATATTTGTTACAGAGTTAAAGCAACAGAGAAAACATAAACCAAGCAGATGAAAGATAAAAATGTGTTGTGTCTGTAGCAGTTATATGGTTGATAACACAAAATAATGAGGCGATATTCTTTCAGTATAACCCAATTTGACAAAAGAAAAATTTGCTCACCTCATTGATGAGTGAATTTTCTGTACATGTGGAAAGCGGGAAGGTTTCAGTTTAATTAATATATTTTTTATGATGGTTAAAATAGGTAAATAGTAAATTATATATCAGACTTAATGACAATAAATCTACTGAGAAAAGAGTCAATCAGTTGGACTGCAATACTACTGTCAATCATGATTGAGTTGCAATCACAGGTAGCTACAGATATATGAGTAGAGCAAAAGTCAATGGAAGCATTATGTGAAAATCAATGGATATATGAAATTATAATAAAAAGTGTTGTATATTTTATTCTTATTTGTAAATTTTTTACGACATATTATTTATATCAGTAAATTTTATAATATATTTATGTAAGTGTATATACACCTATTTTTTTCTCATAGAAGAGACATTTACCAGCATATATGAGAGAAAGATTTAAAAACATTTAAAAAATATTCACTATAAATTACTTAAAAAGTCACATATTTAAGTAAATATTACCTTTTTATTCATCTTATAACTGGAGGTTTATTTATTTCTTTATTTATTGAATATTTTTTTAATTAAAATTTATTTGGGTGACAATGGTTAGTTATCTATTGATTAAAAGTTTATACACAAACGGTCTTCATATGGGGCAATACAATTTTCAAATCAAAGAGTTAGTTAAGTACATGTTCTTTTGGATATCAACCATTTGAAAAATGAAACAATTCAGAAAAAATAGCAAAAGATGACTTTGTATTTAAATCCAGATGATGTTGACATACACAGTGACTGAAAAATTTCCATCTATTGACTTGGTTTATTAAAAATTATATTTTAAGATTTGCTTCAATATGGCAACATCAAATTTGAATTTTAAAAATGATACAGAGAAGTTATAAGAATATTTTGCCAGTCAATAGACAGGATACACTCCAAGACTGGAAGACTCACCACCTTGTAGAAACTAAGCCGAACTGAGTTTCATCGTCCAAAAATGAATTATCCAAAATGTATGACAAATCTTCCTGTTTACTCTAAAATTACATACTGGATAATAAGACACTGCTCATATTCCTTTAATGACTTCTTTTATTTAGAATGAAGTCTATATATACTCTTTAATATGGCCTATGAAGGCCTGCTGACTTAGCCAGTCCTGTCTCTGCAGTCCCCACCCTCTGTCCTAGGCCTTCTAGCAATAACAGCTTTTTTGTTCTTCTTAGAAAATATCAGATATGCCTACCTAAGGGCCTTTACTCTTGGCCTTTTCCCTCTATCTGGCATAGTTTTTCCCTTTTCATGTTATTACTCATGTTCTTATGCTCAAATGTTATCTCTGATGTTTTTTTCTTTTGATCATGCTCCCTAAATACTTTTATTTTACTCTATCTTCCTCTGTCCAATTTCTCTGAAATAATTTATTTTCACCATATATCACAAAAGACAATTTTTTTTTTTTTTTACTATTCTATATTTTTTCCCTTTTCCATTAAAATGTAAGCTCCACAGGAGCAGAGATTTTTATGTATTGTTCTTCACAGTATTCTTCATGTTTAATGAGTGTTGGAAAATAGTAGCTGCTCAACAAATTGTGGAAAAAATTGTTAAGGAAAGAAGGACGGTAGGAACAAAGGAAGGAAGGAAGAAAAATGTTCTTTTTTCTAATGTGATCTACAAAATGCTTCTTAAACAAAATATATATGAGGTCTGCTGCACTGTACATCTGAAGCTGAAGCTGAATAATATTGTGTATCAATTATAATTATATATATATATATAGTTATAGTTATAGTTATAGTTATAGTTATGGTATATGGAGTACAGCATAGGGAATAGAGTCAATGGAATTGTAATAGATATATAGAAAGCCAGAGGGGCAATAGATTGGGTAAGGGGAGTTAGAAGTGTCTATTACATTGTTTTGTACACCTGAAACTAATTAAACACACACACACACACACACACACACACACACACACACACTAACACGAGTTCTGACAATTAAGTTTCCAAACTTGCTACCATGCGCTTACATTGGCAGCACTGTGTAAACAGCTCAGTAAGGTTTCATAACCTTGGTATATCAGTGTCTCACAGCTGTGTTCATGTTGACGTGTGGCAGTGTCTAGCTGAGTGGAGTTCATTATTGTTGTTGCGTGTTTACATGTGCCATTATGAGAATGTCTGAGTTTGAATTAGAGCAATGAACAATCATTCAATTTTTTGGTAAACTTGGCAAAAGTGGGAGTGTAATTGGGGACATGTTAGTCCAGGTTTATGGGGTAATGCCATGAAGAAAAGGGCAGTGTACAAATGGAGCAAACATCTTTCTGAGGGGAGAGAACGTGTCACTGAGGAAGAGAGGTCAGGGTGGCCAGTAACGACCAGAACTGACAAAAACATTGCAAAAATTCATTGAATTGTGCATCAAAATCATCGGCCGACTGTGAGAAGCATAAGTAAACATCAATAGAAAAAACAGTTAGAAAAATCTTAACGGAAAATCTTGGCATGAGAACAGTGTGCAAAAAATAGTCCCAAAGGAGCTCACTGATGAACAAAAGCAAAGGAGAGTCGAAGTCTGTCAAGACCTTTTGGAGAGGCAAGATGATGTTTTGGGCCGTGTTATCACTGGTGTGAAACATGGGTGTATCAATACGACCCTGAAACAAAGCATCAAATTGCACAATGGAAGTCAGCCAATTCTCCAGGACTAAAAAAGTTCTGTCAGTCCAAATCAAGAGTCAAAACTATGTTGCTAACTTTTTTGATATTAGAGGGATTATTCATTATGAATTTGTACCAACTGGATAAAGAGTTAACCAAGCTTACTATTTAGAAGTGCTGAAAAGGCTGCGTAGAAAAGTTAGACGAAAATGGCCTGAACTTTTCCCCAACTATTCATGTCTCTAGCATCATGACAATGCACCAGCTCACATGGCACTGACTGCGAGGGACTTTTTAGCCAGCAAACAAATAACTGTATTGGAACACCCTTGATACTCATCTGATCTGGTCACAACTTCTTTCTTTACCCAAAGGTAAAGGAAATATTGAAAGGAAGACATTTTGATGACATTCAGAACATCAATGGTAATATGACAGCTCTGATGGCCATTCCAGATAAAGAGTTCCAAAATTGCTTTGAATGGTTAACTAGGCACTGGCATCAGTGCATAGCTTCCCAAGGGGAGTACTGCAAAGTTTCCCTTAGTGATATTTAGCAACGAGTTATGCAGCACTTTTTCTAGGATGTGTTAGTGAACATAATTGTCAAATATGTTTGGCGAGAACTCAAACATTCTGACACACCTTTTAATTTCCATTTTCTGTCAATCATCATGCGGTTATTTGTACTCTTAAAGCAATTAAGATGTTTTAACTCTCTGTATTTGATGGGAAAATTAACTTTTTGTCTAAAAAATAAAAATAAAAAAACAAACAAACAAAAAAAACACGCAATCATTTATCTGAAAACTCCCTATATACTAGATAAATGTAAGTAAAAATAAGATAATTCCATTGGCATAATAAACTACTCATTTTGAATGCTGTCAGCTATATTTTCCTGTTAACTTTTTGTGCTGTGGTCATGAAGACTGTAGTAATATTGAATATAAAACACTATTGACAAGGAATGTTACTAAAATAATATTTTGGTGCTTTAAACACTGAATTTACCTACCTGAAAGCAAAAGTGTATATGCATAATAAACACTGATGCCCCACTGCTCCAGGATTCTAATTCCTTGACAGCATTTTTGTTTCAATTTAATGTCAGAAAGATGCCCACACCTGTGACAAATTTCAAATTAAAATAATTACCCTGGGTAGATTTTCATTCTTTTACACTAAATTGGAAAAGATAAAGATGTGGATATTGATTCATTTATCTATCTCCAAGGAGGGCTAAATGTTATATCCTTCTAACACAAACTAACAGATTTATATTGAGTGCCTAATATTAGGTGTTTTATTAGACACCAGAGTAGTATAATAGTGAATAATGCACAAAAATTATGGCTAACATTTACTGAGTATTTATTCTATGCCAACGACCCTTGTAAGTGCTTTGCTTGTATTAATTGATTTAATCCTCAGAAAGGAAAGGAAGCTGCTCTTAGTTTATTGCCTGTTTTAAATTTTCAGTTATCTATCTCAAAATTCAATAGTGTTTATTATCCAAGTTATTCTCCTGATCCTGGATATCAGAACACACAAACAGACATACACAGACACACACACACACACACGCACACACACACACTCTGCTCTCAATATTGTTATGCAGGAATCTCCCTCTTAATGTTTTCAATGTTATTAAAATATGACGGTACCACTAAGCAGTCTTAAAATTCTGTTATTACTACTTTTACAAAACAAGCTGAGTAAGGGAATCAAAGCCCAAATAGGAAGGTGAGAATAATAGCAACACCTAGAGAGCACTTACTATGCTCCATCCACAGTTCTATATTCTTTATATGTGCTAACTCAATTTTCATTGAATAAACTGATATGAGTCTCAAAGAAACTATATGAAGCAGTTATTATCATCAGTATCCCCATTTTAGAGATGATGAACTGGGGACTGCAGAAATGTAATTTGCCCAAGGTCAGATAACAAGCACATGGCGGAGCAGATGGTTGAAGCCAGATAATCTGGCTCCAAGATGAATTGCTTAAAAAACAAAAATGTTTAAATGTACACAGATAATTAGAAGTTAGAATGATAAGGCAGAAAGATAAGAGGCTTTAGTGCTACATCTTGATTTGAATCTCATTCAGACACTTTCAAGCTGTGAACTACCCAGCAAGTCAGTTAAGCATGACAAGTCTCAATGCCCTAATATGTAAAAGAGTGATAATTGAGGGTTGTGGTGAGAATTAGAAATTGTATTTAATGATCCAATATTTTTGGCATAAATCAGGGAAGTATCCAGGGCTATATTTACTAGCAACTATGCTTTTGGAAACCTGAAGGCCTTCAGAATTTCAATATTGTGATGATGTCATTTCATTATTTCTTGGTGTTAGCCTGTGTTAAAGACAAGAAACAGGCCCCAAATGGAGTGTCTTATGATAGTCCCATGTTGCCTCACCCAGACTTAATTACAGTTTTGACTCTTCCAGAATTGGAATCCTAAACCAGTCAATCAGGAATGGACTGGTCAGCTTTAGTGGGGTCATCTGCCTGAGCGACTCCTGCCATCCCCAATAGGGGAGAGTCATCCTGCAATAACCAATCCACTTGCCTACTATAACTTCTTTGTTCCTGCTCCTTTCTGCCTATAAAGTCTCTTGCCTTATATAGCACTTTGGAGTTCCTTTCTGTCTGATAGATTGGATGCTGCTTGTTTTCGTAAATCACTGAATAAAGCCAATAAGATCTTTAAAATCTACTCAGTTAAACTTTGTTTTTTAACACCTATAATACAAATCTTCCGTTTGAAAAGAGAAAAATGTATAAACCTTGACATCCTGCAAATATTCGAAGGGTAGATACAAAAATTTCAGAATTATTTTTATATTTCTCCCCAGCCTTTTTCTTTCCTTCTTTTAGAAATAAGAACCATGCAGTGATATGCTTTGGACATATTCTAGATAGCTTTTTTTTTTTTTTTTTTTTTTGCATTTACTAGTTTATTATAAAAGATACAAATGAACAGATACAGATGAAGAAATGCATAGGGCCAGGTATGGGAAGTACTTGTGTTAGAGCTTTGTCCCTGTGGAGTCAGGATGTGCCATCAACCCAGAAATTCTGGGAGTCTTTTTTAATTTTTTTAGGTTAGTTATGACTGTGACAAAATTATTTATCAAATCTAATCACCCTATTATTTACATCTTATAATAATTTTCTACTAATTGGCATTACTTTTTTAGATTTTTCTTTAACTAGGTGAAATTTATATTTATAACAATATACAGAGATTTACTTTTTGACTTATCCTTAGCTATTTTCAAAAAGATGAAAAACAAGTAGAGCTTTTAAATAGTGAATTACAAATGAGAACACAGAGATATTATATTACCTACCAATATTAATAAATTTGAGAAATGTAAAGAATTCATTGAGAGTACCTTTTAATTATTAAGCAATGTTTTTAAACTTTGAGAAAACTTTCTACTTTTCTCTATTTGGGTTTTGTTTCCCACTGTGAGTAATATTGAGATAGCTAATGTTAGAACTCATTTAGAAAATATTAAAAGTGATCGATAGTCACAGTTTCTTCAACTTTTGTACAATTTTTTATTCCTGCCAACATGCAATTCCTTCTCATAGAATATTGGGAATTTTCTCAAGCAGTTTAAGAAGATGAGAGAAAAATATTGGTTAAGTTCAATCTTAGTATTTAAAGGATTATGCAACTATGTAGGAATACAGGGAAAATGGGGAGAGATAATGTCTGTTAAGTGTTTAATCCTAGCAAATTTAACAAAAAAAAAGTCTATAGTTCCTGTCATCCTCTGTAGTGGTAGAAATTTAGAACACGTTTTATGTTATATTCCATGCCATGTAATTTTTTTTGCATACTTGAAAATAGTACAAATGCATATGTTAGGAGAATTTCTCAATTTGTGCACTTATTATGGTGTAGTATGCAGCTTTCATCTCCTTGTCTTCAGATTACTTGCCTCCATTTTACATACCATGACAGGATGAAACCAGCCAAAATATAATAAGTAGTTACTGTATCTATCATGATATAAAGTGATTTTACATTGTTAAAGAGAATAAAATTATTCATGATACTTGTTGAAGAACAGTAAGTCAGACTTTATTGAGGACTGTGGTGACAAATATAGGTATTACTGCAAGGGAATTTTGCAGTAGGAAAGAAAGGATTGGGCTCAACTCTGAACCAATCATTGTATTTAAGGAATACAACAAATAAAAGTGGGTATTTATAGGCAAGGAGCAGTTCGGATGGAAAATTACTAAGAGAAAACATAAGAGGTAAGGGAGGATTCTGGCAAAACACACCTCACAGGATTCTTCCTGAAAGAAGGCCAGGGTGATCAGTTACTACCTGTGGGAGGAGAGAGATGAGGAATTTGGTCAGATGTTGAGGGTGATTAGATACCCAAGGTGGGGAATTCTGACTAAACCAGTTTAGTAGGATTCTTGTTAAAACTGGGCTCTTGAGGACAGACTAATGATGGGGTTTAGGTGAAAAAGAACTCAGAAGAGCCTGACTAGAGTTTGGTTAAGGAGAGAATCTTTGACAATATAAGTATTCCAAGAATGTTATAAACTTATTTTAACAACGGGAGGGGGAAATAAAATACTTAAAAAATGTATAACTGAAATTCCTTTTGAATGTAAGATATTAAGCATAACTCAGTATTGTTTATTCAGGGGTATATTACAAGGCCCACTAATCAAAAGGAAGCTGAAATAAGAATATCAATTTCTAACAAAGTATACTCCAAGCAAGAAGTATTATCAGAGATAAAGGAAGACATTATATAATGATAAAGAGGTTAATTATACAAGAATTTGATAACCTAAATTATACCATCAACCACCTTGACATAATGGACATTTATACTCATAGGTCTCTCAATCCATCATTAACAGAATACACATTCTTTTCTAGCACAAATGGAATCTTCACCATGATACATTATATTTTCTGCCATAAAACAAATGCTATGACATTTAAAAAACAAACATAATAAAAAGTATATTTTCGGACTATTGTGGAATTCAACTAGGAATCTATAATAGAAAGGTAGTTGGAAAACCTTCAAGTTTCTGGAAATTAAACATATTTCTAAATAATCTATGAGTTTAAGAGGAAAATGCAAAGGAAATTTTCAAAAAATATTTTTAAGTATATAAAATTTAAAATGCAACATATTGAACTTTGTGAAGTGCTAAAACAGTTCTTTGGGGAAAAATTATAGCATTAAGTACTTACATTAGGAAAAAAAATCTAAAATTAATAACTTAAGTTTCTATTTTATGTAACTAGAGAAAGTTGTTGTCAAAGCTATAATTTAACACCTGATTCCCAATAATCCAAATACTATTAGGTTGGTGAAAAAAACTATTAGGTTGCGGCTTAAAAGGTTAAAAAATAATTGCAAAAACTGCAATTACTTTTGCATCAATGTAACTTTGTTTGCTCTTTTCTTGTAAATCTCAACTCTAAACCTATGTTAGATCACCTCCACCCCAAAACTACCCTTTACTTATTTCTGCTTGATGACTTCAAGTTCTGATATACTGTATGTGAAGAAAATCAACCGATCCACTAACTACCATTAATTCTTTGGGATTGTTAAGTAACTTCCTTACTACTAATTTTCTTGCTACATTCTTGTATTTCTAATGGACATTTCAACTCCTGTCCAAAGAACAAAATAATGCAATACATCATTTTTATTTAACAGTATTCCTTAATATGTATCTGCCTTCCTCAATAGCTTTTTTATCTCCCAAAATAAATGTTTAGGGGAAAACAATGGTAGTAATTTCTTATTTAAATTCAGTTAACATAGTGTTATCTTCAGTTATCAGCTTCATGAAAGCAACTTGAAATATAGGAACATCTTTCTGAAGATGGACAGGAAAAGCCTCTTGGCATAAAACATTCAGTGTACTTTGCACGTTCATACATATATTTAATGACAATGAAAGTGTCACTTGATTTCAGAATTTTAAGTTATTATAGAAGGAAAGTGGAATGTTTCAGTACAAATTTAGCATTATAGCATATGATTTATTATAAAGCTCAAGGTACAAGTAAGCTTCTCTACCGTTAATGAAGGAAAAGCAAATTTAGGATTTAAATATGGAGCTTTCCTTTTCATCTGTCCTCAAATTCATGTCTATATTACTTTTTGCCCTTTTATCTTTCAAGCAGCCCCCCCAGTCTATATTGAAAGGAGTAGCTGGCCTATATTTTGTGTCAATAACCCCATGAAATAGCTGAAATAACTGTGGTGTTTCGGGGTGGGGGGACGGTTAATTTTTAAAAAGTAGTCTCTAAGTTTGTTTACCATGTAAGAGCTGAACTGGTTAACAAATAAAAAATAATAAAAAAAGTTGAGATAGCAAAAACGAATTAAGATTTGGGGGTGGACAGTTTTCTAAGAACTAATAATGGCAGTCATATAAGCATTTAGACATATTCATAGATTTAATATGTTGTTTATAGCTGTCATTTTATAAAAGTTCACATGCTGGGAAATCATGAACCTCATGCTAGAACACAGAAATTTTCAAAGATGAAGGCAATGCTCTGGATTGTGTTTAATTCATTATTCTACCATCTGTTTAACATGGATTTATCACCAGTTACTGGCTCTGAGTAAGTAATCTTTAAAATCTCTATTCAGTTTGAACAGTGATCTGTAACGTTTCATCCACTGAGCCTCTGTAGGACTCCTATAACTCAGCCAGCACCATACTTAATACAAATTCAAAACAAAAAAACAAAAAAGATTTATATCCCGCTGTGGCCAAATTGTAGCTCCTCACTTTAGCTTTTCCTTCTATGAATCCAAGTATTGCAAAGAGAGCAGCTGCATGGGCTTTGCTACACTTCCCTTATTAACCATGCTCAGTTAAAATCTGCCAGAGAGGAGGTTTTTATGTTAAAGGGATGCTGGACTGGGGTTAATTTACTTAAATTGCAAATCATGCTTATAGCACTGGATCCCTAGTAATCTGATAATAAGATCTAAATTATTATCAATGCTCCCAGAGGGTATCATCCTTAATGGTCCAAATAGTTATGAAGTTCTAGGCCGCTATAATGAAATTATTTTTATATTTTCCTCTTTTGTATTTTGCTTTGTAGTATGTACACATAAAATAACAGGCTTTCACTTATCATAAGCCCATTATTTTTAAGTCTGTATTTGTATAAAATTATATTTTTCTTGTACATATAGTTAGGTCCCCGTATTACCTCTGAGGATGCAAACTCATATTTGTTTCCAGGCTAAACAGGATTGAAAACCAAAGTGAAATATTGACAATAATAGAATTATGCATATATTTCATGATAGCCCTGCATGAGGCATCTAGAGCTGTAAAAATCAAAGATAGTCAACAAGGGTAGTAAAAGGTATGGGATAGTTCCTTTTTGAGAAGAGACATCATTAACAGGACTTAAACGTAGAAAGGCAAACCTAAAGAAGGACAACTGAATCAATGCCTATAGAACAGGAGAAACAGGAGCTGTTTTGATTAGTCCTGTATTGTTTGCCTTTTTCCTAGGTGCTACTAGCATCCCCTCAATGCATGTGAGTTGTGGTTATGCAAAGTTACAGTTATGCAAGATAAAGAAGATCTGGGGCACTTTATAGAGCACGGTGTCTGCAGATATAATACTGTTTTGTATACTTAAAATTTGCTAAGAGGATAGATCTTATGTTAATTATTCTTAAATAATAATAATAATAACAATAATAATAGTAGTAGCAGGAGGTCATTTGTGGAAGGTGATGGATGTATCCATGGCTTTGATTGTGGTGATGATTTCAGGGGTGTATAATGATCCCCAAACTCATCGAGTTTGATACACATTAAATATATACAGCTTTTACATGGCAATAATACTTCAAAAAAGTACTTTAAAAAAGAAGAGAAATGAACTCCAGGTACATGCAGCAATATAATACTATCAGAAACAATTAAAGCCTGAAGATCTACATACAGCATAATATATTTCTAAACTGAAAAACAACTAAACACAAACACATATAATTTCATAATTTTTAGGAAACAGAGCAAGGGATGATAGATAGGAATTTAAGTAGTCATTTACCTCAGGTCAGGAAATAAAGAGGTTGTGATTTGTAGCTGCCTAATTGGATTTATATTATTGTCCAGCTCTTAGATTTTGTTTTCATTCATAAACTAAAACCATGGAGTTTGTGACATTATTAAAAATAACTAAATAGCTTCCTAATAAATAAATGCAAACTATGAATGGACTGCAGTGTCATGAACCAGGATATCATAATTATGTAATTAACTCATATGGTCAAAGCAGAGAGAGAAAAAAAGTCAGACAAATATTTACTGAATAATTCCTAATTATCACCTTTTAGGATGTATATATTTTAAATAGGTTTATTCTAAAATGCAAAAGAGTGAATCAGTGCCATTTGTTAAAGATAATGATTAGTGCTTAATATCGTGAGTTATTGACTATTTATTTTACCTAACACAATTTCCAAAGAAAAAAACTGAAACTAGCTTTTCGTTTCCGTGAACTATAGATGCTGTGCCTTGTATAAGAAGGATAGTAAATAAAATAAATATGTACTCTGAAATAGTACAATATGACTTTTTTCAATTGATTCACATAAAGTTTAACTCTATTTAAAAATAAAAAATAACACCAAAGCCTGAACTAACTGCTTTGATCTACACATATGACTCTGAGAAAAGTGTCTTCAGAAATTATTGTACTCATTAAATAGATAAATGAAATATCTCTACCATTATTTAAAAACTTAAAGCTTTTCTTTATAAAGAAAATATGTTTATTCTATTACAAATGCATCCTCTCAAAGAATACATTACAAAGTAGAATTTTTACAATAGAGTAGAACACCGTCAAAATCTGTAATTAATTTTTTGGATAAGGTGATTTACTCAGAATTAGAATCTCATATTTTCAGGTGTAACTCCCATCATCATTCAATTTGAAAGGTAACAGAATGATAAAGATGTAACAGATCATCAACAAATATCATAGTTGTGCCTATATTATCGCTAATCGAGGTATAGCTAAAGTTTGTGTTTCTCTATTTTGTATAGCCCAATTTCTGTCTTACACTTATAAACTGTTACATGAATAGATAGTCATAATCACAATGAATAATAACAGCTATGGCATTATTAGTGAAGCAGAAGGTTGAAAAATGCATTATTCTAACAGTTGTAAAATTGAGTTCTACTTTAAGAGAGGAATTGTCATCGTTGAGGACTTTATGTTGGCAACATGCATGGAGGTGGGAGATGAGGTCCTGAGAATATTGACTGGAAGAAAAATGTGAACAAAAGGAGTTAGCTTAATTTGTCTGCCTGAGAAATTTACACTTAGATGAGGAATGATAGAGCACAGAGCATGTGTTGTGTGTGTGCATGTATGGGAGGTGGGTATTAGAATGAGCGTTGGGTTATATGAAAAGAGGCAAGAGTCAGTGAGTAGAGGGCATTGGCCAAATTCACTTCCCAGAGATGCTATGGCCACAGGTTTTACAAGAGTGCAGATGTCTAATGTGCAATATCAATTTGCTGTATTTCCTGTAATGTAAATTCTAATTCTCTGAACTCACAGTAAGTCTGACATTCCTAATTGTAGTAACTTGAAGCATAAAGGAATAAGGCAGTAAGAGGACATTTCTGATGCCCACGCTGATGTAGAATCCTTTTACTATATAGAAAGTGCATCCTGAATGTTCAGTTTATGACCATTACCAAGGCGAATAGTATTTATCCCTGAGCTTAAGAGTTACAATGAAGCTGCAGTTTGGTAGTAATTCAGGGCATCACGTGGACCAGCCTCCTTTTCTCAAATGCATTAGCTGGAAGTGAGTGTACAGAAGGGAAACACTGACATCTGGATTACAGTGATGTAACCACTAATTCGCAGATGTCGTGATTTAATTATTTCAGAAATTCCTATCTGTATTGATACACAATTTAAAAAACAAAACAAAAAACAAGCAAACAAAAACAAAACAAACTTATATGCTGTTTAGAAAGCTTCCAAACAGAGCTTTCTTCAAACGAGGCTCATCACAGTACATTATAATCCTCGTGAAGTGAGCATTAAACCTCACAACCTTCTAGAGGTAACTTTTGGGCTGGAAGGAGCAGTTGTTATTGAGGAGAAGGAGTAAGCACATGATAACTGAGATTAGGGAACATAGCGATATCAAGAGGCGAGTCTGTTTTAAATTTTGAGATTCAGAAAACAACCAAAGATGAGAAGGCGTTTGAGTCGTGTTCTTCTATAGGCAATAATCCATCTGTCAGATGATTTTTTTTTAGTCACTTAAAGGCTGGCATGTTTATTAACTCCACCACCTACCCCAAATGCCCCATCTGCAGTAATACCACACAACTTACCAAGGGCATTCAGACAGAGGGCATCTGAAGAACACATTTTTATCCCAAAATAGCACACAGAAAAATCACATCATCTTAAATTTTATCATACAGATAATAGCAACACATCTTAATATGAGGAACACAACTAACTGTACTATTGCTGAGTTTTGAGCAAGTAAATCAGAAACTTTCTTCATCTTAACACTGATGGAAAATAAAAAGAGAAAAAAAAAGCCAAAAAACAATTAGGTTATCAAGTGCAATGGCAGAAAATACCTGGAGTGAATGCAATGTAGAAGTGTAAAACAGTGTTTAAGATAATAAGCATAAGACTTTAGTCAAGAATAGATAATTTTCCTACTTCTATACAGTGGTATCATCTTACCTTCATTAAGAGGCACCAGTGGCTAGCATCAGGCCCACACTGTGCTATTCCTGTATATTATTTATATATTTCTTTGTGTATTACTACTGTAGCAAATTGTTCATAATTACTCCATAGTGATGAACCAATAATTTTGAACACATCTATTTATTGTCATTATACGTTGCACAGTCAAAAAAGGCATTAGGACATTGTTAAGAGTAGCTTTTTAAATGGGTAGAATGAACTTTCTGAGTATCTTCCCCAAAGGAGCAGAATTATATCTGTAAGGGATTATTGCGATTTGCTGCCACCCTTTTTATATGCATATGCATACTGGCAAGATTTGAATAGAAAAAACAACAACACAGAAACATGAGACATTGTTTTCAATCTCCAAATTTATTCTCCTTGTGAACAAAAATGTTGTTTTTGGAGTTCTTTATCCATTCCAGTGACTACTACGCACGAGGCTTTGTGCTAATCTGACTCTACCAAGGAAAATGGGGACAAAGAAGAGGGATCTTTAACAGCATTGATTAAAGAAGGCTTCCTCAGCGAGGTGACAAGATAAATCTACTGAAAAATCATCAGTGAACTGGGCAAAGAAAGTGTGGTTGTCATTTTCGATGGCACTGTGTAGGATGTTACATTGGTGATCCCCAATGAATCATTCCTTCCTTTGTTCACACCCTCGTGTGGTCTGCCCACATTGATTTGAGCTTAACTACACAACTTCTAACTGTGACCAACAGGATCTTATCAATGTAATGTAATGTAAACTGGTTTATATATACTGTTTTGAAGAATAATTATCCCCCACTCTCCCAAATTCATATCCCCCACTCCCCCAAATTCATAAGCCCTAATCCCTATATGACTGTATTTGGACATATAACTTTTAATGGAAGTAATTAAGTTTGAATTAGAACATACTGGAAGGACACTGATCTGATTAGGATTAGCATCCTTGTAAGAAGACACATCAAAAATCTCACTCTCTGGCTATGTGAGGACATAGAGAGTGCAGCTGTCTACTAAACAGGAAGAGAGTTCTCACCAGAGACCATATTGGCTGAAACCTTGATCTTGGACCTCTAGCCTCCATAAATTTGTTCTTTAAGACACCCAGTCTTGGTGTTTTGTTAGGATAGTCCGAGCTGACCAAGACATGCACTTTCACAGGATTTGGATTGTGATATCTGGTACCCAGCCACACTATTATTTATGGAAGTCCGGGTTATCCTGCTGTATGGAGAGTATGCATGCGGACTCTCTGGGGTGTGAGACATCACATGAAGAACAAGGACATGTGGAAGATCACTGAGCACCCAACTCTCCTCGCGCCCATTCACATGCAGCCACGTGAATGACTCCACTGACAAACACGGAGCAGAAGACCCATCAACAATATCAAACAACAGATTGTTTTAAACCACTGAGGTTTGTGATTGTTTCTTTTGCAACAGTTGTTGACTGAAACATGCAAGTGGCTTGAAAAGGATGCTATGATTGTGAACATGTTAATAGCTCAATACTGGTTAAAAAAAGATATTAGGTAAGGAAAAGATGGGATACTGTCAAGAAGATAATTTATAATGGAAATAATAGAATAGTTAGTATAATAAAGTGTTCTTTATTATTACATCCTTTCTGTCTGAATAGATACATGACTCTGTTAATGCAATATGTTAGAATACAATGGTAAACCAAACATTTATAGCCTCTACCTTCAAGAAAGCTTGAAGGGAATTTGGTTACAAAAATGTGACTCCTGACCATCCTAACTTCACCCTACATAGAAAGCTAGAGAGAGTATCTTTACTACCCTAATAAGAAAAGGTTGATAACCTACATTATCATAATTTCATACACCCTATTAGAGACCTAGAATCATAGTGCAGGCAGGTGGTATGAAATCTTAACGAAAAACAGGCGTTTCAGTGGGGAGACAGATGCAAGTACTGGCTCACCCATAGTAACTGGAGGACCCAGGGCCGCCACACAAGAAGGATGGAAGATTTCAGCTACAAAATGTAACGATTTGCTGAAGGCCATGTGCGGGTTATACACACACACACACACACACACACACACACACACACACGTGCGGGCTCTTCTCTGTGGATTGCCCTGATTGTCCTGAGAAAGCCCGTGCTATTTCTCTATATTATCTTATTTTGATAAATGTGAACAGAGCTGTTAGTAAGTGGACTTCTAAATTTAATTTCTAAAATTATGAAGCCAAAGTGTTGTACAATGATGATCCCATCTATTAAGTGTCTTTTTTCTTTCCAGTAAGATTTGATGTCCTATGTAATAAATGGAACATAGAAGCATATATACGCCTCATTCCTTCTGAGGACTAGAACATGTCTTACTGCAAGTGATCCAGAATATGGCACCAGGCCAAATACCTTGGTTTGAGATGGAGAACTGTGGAATCGATCAAATTCCTAATCCAAATTCATCAAACCTCCTAGGGCACTATCCACATACAAATTGGCATGTGCAAAAGAACAGTGGTTTGGTGGTGCAAAGTTGGAAAAATATAATGGTTGTGGCAGAAATTTGATTCTCTGCTATTCATGAAGTTTTGCTTATCTAATTCATGAGCTGGGGCATTCTTTATAGAATAACTTTTGACTGACTAATGCTGGTTATAATTTTGCTTCACTGTCCTGTGAATGTCTCTAATGCTTTACTATAGGCTTTTATATTCAATGGCAGACACAGGTTTCCAGTTTTACAAATTGGAGCTCCATTTGCTAAGCCATGAAATCGGGCCTAGGACTATTTATGACAGAAGGAAATGCCACCATTTTTATAATTTACACAATATTGTTTTCTGTTAACATTCCCCAATAAGAAAAAAACTGTATAAAATTAAATTAAAGACAATTTCCAGACAGTCATGAAAATGATATTTATTAAGATCTTACTGTGCACTAGGCAGTTAACATACTACATTTCCAAGAAAAGACACCTTCAGAGAAAAGAAAATAACTGTAGAATAGATCCCCCATCTTTTCTTTCTTTGGGGCTGTTTAAAATGATATTTTAGGAGTTCTAAAAGTAAACTTTAGTAATTAAAAACAAGTGATTCATAGACACAGTCAATAGTTTAGTGGTTACTAGAGGGTGAGCAGGGAGGAGTGTGGTAGATGAGGGTACATGGTGATGGATGGAGAACTGACTCTGGTGGTGAACACACAATGTGATACATAGATAATGTATTACAGAATTGTATACCTGAAACCTATGAAACTTTACTAACCATTGTCACCCCAATAAATTTTAATTAAAAATCAAACAAACAAACAAACAAGGGATTCCTGTCATGTAATGGCTAAATAGTAAGATGTATGTTATTATCAAAATAAGTAAAATAACTTTGCCTTTAAAATTTTAGAATACAATACAAGACAAATGTAAATCATATTATTTATACTATTTTATTTAAAATGTTTATTTTCTTGCTATGCTTGAGTTTTGATTAAAGATTATGAAGCAAGACTATAAGTTTATGACCTAACCAAAACTTATAATATTACCAGCCCACCTGAATCATCTTTCCATAGGAGTCCCATAAATCTTCAGATTTAAGACACACTCAAGCCTAAAGCATCAAGCTTAATGTACTACTACCAGGGGTGCCAAAAAATGTATACACATGACTTGTATTCATCTTTTGTCATCCGTAGATAGAGAGTATTACAATTTTAATACAGGTTTTTTTTTCCTTTCTTAAAATGTGTATAGATAACTTGGCACTCTCTGTATATAAATAAAGTATTATAAACTAGTACAGAAAAATAAAAAGAAGCATTACTTTAAATGTGGCAAAAATTCATTGTGGCATTGGCCCTGAAGTTCAATCATGGAATTGTCACATAAAATTCTAGGACAATAATTTGTGTTCATAGTTTAAATTTAAAATGCATAAATTTAAAATATAAAGCAATTATAAAATCTCTATGCTATAATTTTTTGGCTTCAGGAATTTTATTATGTTATCTACAGATTTTTAATTAGATTTTCAAGTCAGTAGCAAATTTATTCATAACAGGTATCTCAATTATATTAAGGCAAAGATGCAGGTCATCATTGTTCTCTTTATCTTGTGTTTTGAAGAGGTAACTCATGGCATATGATTCTGACTTGGAATTACTTTAATGTTAAATAGTAAATGAGCCATAAATATCTTCATTTCAGGAGTCCTATTGGAAGGCTTATCTATATTTGCTTTGAATTTTCAGTTCAGATTCTCACATTTGAGCCAAGACTATACTGTGAGCAGCTGGTAAACGATTCTGGTATCTCTGATGATTATCAATATAATGGCAAATTTGAAAAATAATTAAATAAATTACCATATAATTTTGATACTGATTTTCTCAAAGCACAGATTATGTTGAAGTAACATCAACCTACTTAAGAAGCTTCGTAGAAGCCAAGTCACTAAATTATTTGTCACCTGGAAACATACACATTTAAACAAATAAAAAACTAGGTTTGAAACTGGGCACAGAACTCTGTTATTTGTTTGTTCAGGATGAAGTTAACTTTATCAATCTCAATTTCCTCATGTACAATAGGGCGTTTCAAAGATGAAATGAAAAAAAACAAAACAAACAAACAAAATAGCAATTAAAGTACTTTTCACAAGTCCTGGACTATTTGAAAGCCAAATTATTGTTAGCTTGCCTTTTTATTGTGGAGGGAAAACTATTTCCTCATTGTACCGTTTCTAGGAAAAGGTATTTCCCACTACAATTCTGGCCATTGTATATATACTCATCTACTACGTACCTAGGGAGTTACCTGATTTGCAGAAGACACACATTGATAAAAATCTTCAACTGGTTGTTGCTAACCTATTAAACATCATAAATCTGTCATATTAATTCTCTTGTCCTTCCCGGTAAAATTAAACTTTCCCTCAGGTGGTAGATTGGGAATAAGCAAGTTTATTTGTTTCTCACATTGCAGCCATAACATTCTCCTTTATTTTTGTTACTGAAAAAGATGATAATAGTTTTCCCATATGAACTCTTTTCTTTTGTCTTAGTTAGTTTATAACCACATTTGAATATAGGGGTATTTATTGTTGGGTCCCATCAGAACTCAATAATTATTACCTGTCTCGTGGCACAATTTTGAGGGAAAAGGGATGAACCCATGTAAAAGCTTACTATGAAGCATGGCATGTATTAAATGTTATTATAATTCTTAATGTTTTTCAAAAAATTCCAAACACTTTAAGAACTAACTGAAGTACAAAGAAAATCAAAAAAGTTTTATGTCTCCTGTATATCATTTTAACTAATAACACGTTGCGTAAGTGTAAATGGTCTTTCAAATCGGAACATGTGTTAGAATGCATTCCAACATATTTTGGTATTGAAAAAGATTATAAATGTGAAAACATCACATCTGCTCAAAATTATCTCAACTATACACACTATACTAGAAAATATCTCAGTGAAACAAAAACTTTAGGAGTGGACATACATTTGATTTCAATAATAAAATATGGTTGGATTATCTTAAGGTATGGTTTCTAGTGCTTTAATAAATAAGTAGATTCCACAAATAACATATTTTACTGTCTTTTGAAGAAAATAGAAATATTCTAATAACTATTTGATCCACTTCTTATCTATTAAAACTGTAGCATCTTAGGTTGGTTATTACAACATATTAGGAGATGGGCATAAACATTTAGATATTAAATAGAAATAAGCAGGCTGTATTTGGAACAATTTTACAACTCTTTTTGCCACAAAGCTAGACCACAGTTATAACATTTTGATGACTCTAAACCATGATTCAAGAATGAGTATTATAAAATTATGCTAAATTTTGAATGTGTCCTAAATTAATAAAATACATTAGAACATAGCAAAATCATTCAGATCTGATATGAGATCCTAATTACATAATCCTAATATTATGTAGAACATTATACCCATTTAAACAATTTCACATCCATGAACTAACATTTTTTTTAATTAAAATTTATTGGGGTGACAATAGTCAACAAAATTACGTAGGTTTTAAGTGGACAATTCTATAATACATCATATAGGTATCACATTATGTGTTTACCACCCAAAGTCAATTCTCCTTCCATCACCATATATTTGATCCCCTTTACCCTGTTCTACCATCCCCTCTCCCCGCTTCCCTTCTGGTAACCACTAAACTGTTGTCTGTGTCTATGAGTTTTTGTGTTTTTACTTGCTTGTCTTCTTCCTTTGTTGCTTTCAGTTTTATATCCCACATATGAGTGAAGTCATACAGTTCTCAACTTTTTTGTCTGACTTATTTCATTCAGTATAATGATCTCAAGATCACAAATTCATCACACAAATTCTTCAGGTAATGTAAAATATTATTGTTAGTCCATAACACAAAAATAGATACCGGTAGAAATAAATAAATCCCGTAACTTGATCGGGGATAAATAATACGATCTTGTCTCTGTTCCATTGCCATTAAATCTAGGCATCCTAACAATTTTCTCTTCTAGCACATATAGAAAGTGATATTTTTTTGTTCCCAAGATTGAAGTAAAAAGGTCAAGATGTTCCCAAGCCAGAAGCTACCAGCACTAGCTCACCTGTTACCCCAGCCCAGCCCTACCAAATGGTGAGGATTTCAATACACAGCCTTAATAATAAAGTAGTGCTCTATTTCAACAGCCACTAGAAAGCTTTCACAGTATTTTGCATGTTTGGATTTCCTGATGTCAATAATATTGTTAATTATGCATTGTTATTCACTAATTCGATGCATTATTATATAGCATGTATGAATCCTCTTCAGTTACTATGCGAACCCTTTAAATTATTTGGCAGTATACCTTAATGAATAAATAAACTAGTAATATTAAAAAAAAAACACTATTGTCATTAACCATTCAATTTTGTGAACACAAATGTAAGAATACATTTTGATTCACCACCATCATTCATTTTTGTTTTAATTGAAATGTTTAATTAGAATTTTGAGACATGTGGAATAGCATTTGTGATCCATTAGCTCAGTTTAATAATATTTTATTGAATTATTCCTTATTTTTCAGGGAACACATTACACTAGAATAACTGAACAGAAAGAGAATAATTAAACATGTAGTTGTATATGTCATGATAGGTGTTTAAAGATAGAAAAACATAATCTATACCTCCTTATGTCAGATGCATTATTGCCCTGAGAAAGACTTTTGGAAGTTATTCCACATGAAAACACATAAATCATATATTTGGCTCTCTGAACTTCCATAGGAAAAATGTACAGAAAGTTATTTCAGACCAAATGTTTTATGAGATGGTGGCTTATAAGGCTGTCGATTGGCTATAACACTATGGAATGCTAATTGATGGTACAGATACTAGCTCTGAAGGAAAGATTTTCACACAATAAATGAATATTCTGTGCTAATGTTTAAGTGAGTATTGTTTTTATTTTAGTACATGTAGTCAAAGAAAAGAATTACATAAAATTTTACTGTCATTTCATTAAAGTATTACTAAATTAATAGGAGCATATAATACATAATATATATTTACTTTTTATAATCCCATTCAAATGTATCATGCTTATAAATAATTTAATTTAAGGGACATTTCAGCAGTCATTACTCTAATTACACATTCAAAAAGGAATTAGGGCTTTACTTTTAAGGAAGCCATATTTTAACAAAATAGCCAAGGTATCCTTTAAGTATATTTAGTACACTTAGTTATTTATTGATTAAATTATTAACTTTAAGAATACTCTAATGGAAATGTATGTATACAAGTCCATGCTTTTTCTTGGAACAAAAGCCTTGCTTAAAGCCATTTCTAATTAAAGAAATTAAAAGACTTGGTTAACTTAATTTGCTATGATTGTTGAGCTAGTCGCAAAGTATAGTGCACCCAGAAATTCTAAGATATGGCCTATTTCAGATACACCTTTATAGATAATTCAAAATGATTTGGAATTCTAAAGAATATTCAGTGGCAGCTTAATTGTGCTTCTGTATTAGAATCTCCTCTTAGAGAAGATTAAAGTAAACCCACAGTGTATATGAGAAAGATTTAGTATTCTGCTTGCCTAGCAAGCTAGATTTGATCTGTAATCTTTAGATACTAGCTTCAATATATTTTTAATTATGTTTTATATGCCATGTGTGTCTATTCTTCTAAATAATATCTGAGAAAAGCTATTAAATCATAACATTTAGCAAATATCCTCATTCATATTTCTTTAACAAAATTGTATCATTCATTTCTGTACCATAGTGGTATTACATCTTATTGTGAATCATATTTGAAGAGTTTAGGAAATATTTTATGAATCTCTGGAGAAAAATTAAGGCACCTATTATCTACATTCTTATATTTTGTTATACAAGATAAATGATCTTTAAAAAAAGTTCTTAATGTTTCAAATCAAAATATTTTTTTTAAAAGCCAAGAATTCATGTACTAGAGGAAGCATAAATATAAGCTCAATCTGGATACTTAGAGAATGAAAAGATTTCCCAAAGCTATTCTATTCTGTAGAAATATTACTTTTACCAAATGAAACAGAAGGAACAGTTGTCTACTGACAGTTATGTTCGCATGGCTCTAGTCAGTAGGGATGTTATGAGTTTCTGATGCCCATGCAAATCATCAAAACATGTTTTCACTGAGAAGAGAATGATTAGGGAACTATTTTTATAAAATAAGTCATGTTCTTATGGGACGGCATCATGAGTTAGAAATTTTTGTGATCTGTCGTATTTTTCTTTTTTTTTTTTTTTTACCTTCACATTAAGTCAGAGGAAACAAATTTGGTTTATTTTGTCCATTAATGAATACAAATTTTATAAAGCTACCTACCAAGCAAGCTACAATATTTCAGGTGGAAATTTCTTACAGAAAGTTGATGTATCTTGCACAGAACTGCAATCAAAGGCCAGGGTATGTTTTTGTTTTTTCCATCTGACTCTCCCCTCATCAGTCCTGTGCTGGCTTTATCCTCACACTGGTGGCTTTAGCGCATCAAGGCCTTATCACATCCAGAGGAAGAAGTAAGACTATGTCTTCTGTGGAATTTGATAGGATCAAGAGAGCTTTCCTTGCATATTTCATTGGCCAGAATGGAATGTGTACATTTCTGAAATGATGCCTGACAAGATAAATAGGATTACTCTTAGGCCTGTAATGAGAGTGACTCCCCCTAGTACAGGTCACAAGCGGGAGAGTTGTAGACATGAAGAGTTTAGATTCAGTAAAGAAGAGAGAGACAGAATGTGAAGTAGGCAACTAACAGTTTCTATCACACAAGCTACGTATACTAAAGAGACTAAAAATATTTATAGACACTAATAGCTATAAAACATATGACATGTCTCCAAATATATGTTACAATGCTATTCATAAAACCAATGTCAATGACTCACCACTAATGATTTACAATCTAAATATCTGTGATAAAGTCTTCATGTGGGCCAAGGAGTTAAGCCATGTAGACAGGGTATTCTGTTCACAGAGATTATCTTATTGGTACTCAAATTTTTTAAGTGCATTAGTTGACTACAATTAATATTTATTTTTCCAAAATATTATCCAAATAATTATTCATGCCTATCATTCAATAAGCACTTATTGAACATTCTTTAAAGTATGTATAAGGGGATAAAAAACAAGGAAATTACTTACTGTCATTGAGCTTATAGAGTAACAATTAACAATAGGTGCCACATACAAAGCTGATTGGGATATTTTGAAAATAAGCAGGCACCTGTAGATTTGGTGCAATATGCAATGTGGATAGTTGAATAACCTTTGACAGAATATTGAAAATTAAAGAAGTCTAGAAGCAACAGTCTAGTAGTTTAAATAATTCAAGGAAATGGGTAAATTCTATAAGCACTTACGTAGAGTGATTCACTAAAAAAGGACAGAATATTTAAGGGATGACTATTCCTTTTCCCTAGTTGCTAATTAGCTGTATTTTTTTTTCTTCTTTTAACAAGAAATATTTCCATTTTTACTGTCTGTCTTTTCTGCTTTGTTGTCATTTCTCTTATTCTCAAGCATGCTTTCTCCATGTATCAATAGAGGTGGCGCAGTGGTTTAGGGTTTTGTAGGCCTTGCCACCAGCACTTGTTCCTAGAAGAAAAAAAAAAAAATTAAGCCTCTGTGCTCCAGCATCCATACCAATCTCTAAAATTGATTTTTATTGGCTAGCTTATAGCCCCACACCTGTAGCAAGGAAGGTGAGACAAGTTGACATGTAGTAGGGAAGGTTGTTTTCAAAAGGAAGGAATGCCAAGCAAATGACAGTAGATGTCTACTACATGATATTCGGAAAGAATAAATAAATGAAAAACAACAACACACTTTTGTTCATAGCTTAACTACAAAGGATAAAAGGGATGGGATGGAACTGCCATGAATGTTAATGTTTATATTGTCATGGGAATGGGAGCAATAGAGGTTTAAGCCCCGAAACTTGAAGATATAGTCTCCTCCTCCTCCTCCTCCTCCTCCTCCTCTTCTTCTTTTTTATAACCCTAAAACACTAATTTAATGGCTGACAAATGGTCAAAAATAAGACTCAAGAGAATGAGTGAGTGTATAGATGAGTGAAAAAAGGTAAACTTGAACAAATTATTGGAATACTTGATGTATGTTAAGCCTTATATTGGATAAAATTTTAATGCAGGGAATAAAATGATTTAGTCTTTATGTTTAAGAATTTTAACCATATTGGGGGAGATTGTATATATGTATACCAAGGGCACCAAAAAAAGTATACACATGGCTTGTATTTTCATCTTTGTTATCGGTATATATTGAGTATTACAATTTTAATACAGTTTCTTTCCTTTCTTCAAATGTATATGCATTTTTTGTCTCTCTCTCTGTCTCTCTCTGTCTCTGTCTGTCTCTCTCTAAGATATGGCCTCTCTCTCTCACTCTCTCTCTCTCTCTCGCTCTCTCTCTATCTCCATATATATAGAGTAACAATTATAACATATATATTGTATAACATATATAGAGTAACATGTGTGTGTGTATTTGTGTGTAAATATAAATATATAACATGTATAATGAATAGAATTATATATAATTAATATTATATATACATATATAATTATAATAAAATATCATAAATGATTATTACCACATGAAATATGTCAAAGAAAAATTCTCTAGAGGTAGAGGGAAAGGCAAGATGATTAATTTCAGGTTGTCTGGAGGAGTTAAAAAAGAATCAGGGATAGCTTTTAAAATGAAATTATATTTACCTTGAACTTTCATGGTGGATGGGACATTCATTAAGTGTTGTTAAAGAGAAAGTATTCAAGAAGGGACTACATTCTGTATATGACTTAATATGGTTTAAAGCAATCAACAAATAATGACATTCTTTCATGTAACAAACATTGAGTCGCTACAACATCACCCACAACATCTCAGAACCAGGGTTATAGGGATGAGTCAAACATTTCTCATTTCACTTACATTTTAGTGGAGAGGGTGAAACAAATAAAGGAACAATAAAAAAGGAGAAAAAAATACATATTGAGAAATGTACAAACATTATGACAATTTATTATCTATGATCCTCCACAGGTACAAAATGAAGTTTAAAATTAATATTTTTCTTGCAGTATGGGTAATCAGTGCCATAAAGCACATCACATAAGCAACATGAGCAATATACTAGTTACATTTTATGACCAAAGACTAAATATAACTGTGATAATTTAAGTCCTGGAGCAAATCGAATTGGCTAAAGAAATTTAACTTGACAATTTATCTTTCATCCATAAATTAGCACATTAAAAATCATGCCAGGAGAATTGACAGAAATAGTTCTTAATTTATGGATGTTAGCTTCATACAGTTTTATACACATTATTGTCAATAAATATCACTTAGGATTTCAAATAAATGGTGTTACACTAAATACACTATGTGAGGCTCTGTAGTGAGCTGGTAATGTGAACAATTATTTACAATAGCTTAACACATTTAGGAACATTATATGTTATTGTTGAAATCTATATCTGTAGCTACATTTATTTCATTAATATAACTCAATATATCATACTGGATTTATTTATACATTTCACTAGATGATGTGAAATATTATGAGGAAGACATCCATTAAGATATTTCACAGAAAAAAATAGCAAAGTAAAATATTTTGTATTAAATACTGAAATTACTGTATGCAATGTTAAATTCTCTTTACTTGAAAAGTGGTTTATAGCGATTTAGGAGATTATAAAAAACTGATTTAACACAGTGTTTTGAATATTGGATTAAATATAGATATGTTTTATGCCTAATCAAGGTATTACACATTTAGTATAAACTATTATTATACAGAACAATTCAATGTAATAAATCAATTTATTCAGGTAATTACTTTTAAATTTTCAAATAAATCCTTTAAAAAACTAGTTATGCTTTTCAGTTGTTTTTCCTTCAACATTGTTATTGTTCTGAGTGTGTTCAAATAAATGCTGGGCAAGATTTATTAGAAACCAGTTGGGCTCCCTGGGCAATGCTCCACAGTGGCTTAGAGGAAACTCTCCTGGTATTAATTGGTAGTTTAGTTTTCATGGGACCACTGTGGCTAACTGATGTCCCTGGAGCTGTAAGGAGGAGAGATATGAGAGAGAAATGATGCACTTCCCCATTCTGTTTCCTTAATTCTAAAAAAATTGCTGAAACAAACAAACAAATAAAAAATAGATTTAATCTCTAAACTTCATTGCCCTTTATTCCCATCTGGTTTTACATTCACTTCAGTAACATGGATTCTGCTCACAGAGCTTTATCTCCAATGAAAACTGTTTTCGAACAAATATTTCTCTCTTTTAGATAGATGACATTGACATCCTGCTGTAATTGCTTGGAATAATTAATATCCTATTCTGAAATAGAGACTTTGCTGTATTAGAGAAACCAATGTGAACTCATTCCTTGTCAAGGTTATAGCTATTATTTTATAGGGACATGGCTTCAGTCTAAATTCCCATATTTATTTAAATAATTCACCACATTTCCATTTTTTGACTCAGAAGATTAACTTGATCTTGTAAGACCACCACCCCCAACCATCACCTCATTCCATCTTGGTCTAAACAGTTACTTTAAAAAAAACATTTAGTTATTCATGTTCAGTTAATATTTTAGCATTTCTTCTGGAAATATTGCCTTTGTTGTAAGGGGGTGGTTTTGTGTCTGCTTTAAGGAGAAAAAAAATCCAGATAAAACGTAATATGATTCATTGGAGATATGAGAGTGTGTGGAATATGTTTTTCTTGTGATTTCCAGCTCATTTCCTAGTCTTCTCCACCTGGTGGAGAGCTTGGTATAGCTAGCCCACCTCATGGGGCAATCTCGCCTTCTATTTTTTGGTTGGGTTAGACTAATGATGAGCACTAGCAAAATACCAAGACAGGGGAGACTGAAGTTGGGCTGTGTTTTCCTTTGACTTCTTGTCTGTACAGTAGTGCCCGCCTAGGGTGGCCTTTTTACACTACCCAAAGTGAGAGCCTCTACCACTTGGCCCTTTTTTCTTCTTGTTTGGGAAGTTGATACCTCCTCTTCAGTCATAAAAGAGCCAGTAATGCATCATTCATGCTAGTCCCATGGCCCGCACTACCTCTCTCGAGTTTCTTCATATCTTTGTTAGAGCCATTATTACAGTCTTTTCAAATGAATTTGTGTACATCATCTCTTTTTTTCCAAGATCCTGAATGATGCAGGGAACACTTTTTTTTTCCTGCCACTATTATTCTTATCATTCTCATTTTAAAGAACTGCTAGTATTTTTTGGAATATAACATGTATTCCAGTCACGTGTGCATTTTCATTCCATTGTATTAGGTTGCAAATATTTTTACAGCAAAGACCTTGTCTAATTCATATTACCATCCTAGAACACCTAGCACAGGGACTTTGCATTGTGAGAACTCAATGTTTTCTGAAGGTTGAATTATCTCCGTAAATTAATTGTGGGTGAATTTATTTATTTCCTCTTTTCATGAAGGGAAAATAAAACTCTTTTTAAAGTAAGCTTTATTGAGTGAATAAGCGATTCTTTATCAAAGAATATAATGTATTCCTTCCTAATTTGAGTAACCTGGCATTACCAGATTTGTAACGCTACAGAGTGTAAAATGCTTGGTTTTGTACTTTTACAAAATTTTCGTCAATAGTAAATTGACCCTTAAGACATCATATATAAAATGAGAATATAAATATTGATGAAGATATATGCGTAGTATATACAGATTATATAAATACATTCATTTATATCTACATACGTGTTTCTCTATAGGAAGAAGAGTTTTGCACAATGTTTGGCAAATATTGCAAGTTCAATAAAGATTAGTTATTAGATGAATTTTCCCTTAGACTAAATATTTGCACAGTATTCTTATTCGCTCAGATATATTAAATGTATTGAGTAAATACAATTTTTCCCTATACTATATCTAATTCATTTTCTTAAACTTCTATTACAGGCTGTAACTAGACTAATACTCCACCAATTGTCCAAAATTCTATTTTGTTTTTGTCATTTTTAGTCTATGTTATTTTATTTTATTTTTGCAACTTTATTGAGGTAGGATTGGCATGTGAAAAGCTGCACATATTTAATGCATATAACTCAATAATTTTGGAAACTCACTTGTGTTTGAACTTCAAGAAATCCACAGTCTGAAATGAAGTATAATTAAACACTTTCATCATTATATAATTTTAATTTACTTGTTTAGCCTGTATGTAAAATTGTAGATTCTTTTTAATCTCCAGTAAGTGACCAACACACACATAAAAAAGACTGACATCGTGTATTTTCCAAAGATGTGCAGCTATTCTGAAGAATGTGTGCGTTAGCTATTGTGTTTCTCACACTATTTCATATTTCATCCAATCTATTTCCAATTTACTGCTTTTCATGTTGGTAACAGTCATATCAACAACTCAAGCCTCATCTATCTCTTGAGCTGCAAAGTAACTCCCCTGTTTGTGACATAATAAATAAGACAAATAAAACAAATAAACAAACAGAAACTCATAGGCACCGACAACAGTATGCTGGTTACCAGAGAGAAAGGGGGTGGGAGGGAGGTAGAAAACCATTATATACATATATGATGACGGAACGAGATGTGGCTGGGTGGTGCACACACAATGCAATATACAGATGATATATTATGTAATTCTACACTTGAGACCTATATAATTTTGTTAACCAATGTCATGTCAATCAATTTAATAAAATTCAAAAAAAGAGTTGTCTAAGATATTAAGCTTTCACATTCTCAGAGCACATTGTTTCCACTTTGTGAGATTTGTATGTCAATGCTGTTTCCAGTTTTAAATACTGGCATCACCATCCATCAATTTCTTAAGCTACTCAACCTAAATTTCTCTTTTAAATTTATCACAAAATCCTATTGTTTCTTCATTTTATTAAAATTTATTGGGGGTGACAATGGTTAATAAAATTACATAGATCTCAAGTGTACAATTCTGTAATACATCATCTATGTATCACATTGTGTATTCATCACCCAGAGTCAGTTGTCCTTTTATTGTTTCTAAATCTGAAATGCTTCCTGAATAAACCTCTGCTCTCCATTTTTCCATACCCACTATCATTCATTTTAGTTTTTTTCTGTAGAATTGAAATAAGCTCTTTAATTCTTTTAGCATTCTCCTAATACTGATACACCTCAATTTGAACTTCACAATGCAGCAATATTAGACTAAAAAAAACCAAAGCCAAAAACAAAACAAAATCCCACAAATCTGATCAAGTCACACATAACATAAAAATACTTTGGTTGTATATTTGCTACTGAATTAAGTTCCAAATCTATAACTTGATATTTAGGTCATTCAGATCCTGGTATTTTCAACCTCATCCTCTCTGTTACGCCATCTCTTATATCCTATGTTCTGAATTTACTAACCTTCTTAATGGTCTTATAAGACCTTATATCAGAAGTCTTACTCAAGATTTAACTTATACTCAGAGTGCCCTTTTATGTTCATTAATATATTAAAATTTCATTCATCTTTTAAAGTCCAAATAAAGATCTTACTTGACCTGTGGAGTTTTTCTACTGTCTACCTAGTTAGCAAAAATTTTTTAAATCATGCTGTTTTTTTATTGTATGTAGTACTTTAGGATAAATTAATTAATATAACACTAGAGTAGTGAATCTTCATTTTTTTCCATTGCAGGATACATGACACTTTCATACTATGTTTAATTGCTTACTGTGACAGCGATTCTTGTGTGTGCGTGCGTGCGTGCGTGAGTGAGGGTGTGTGTGTGTGTATGTTGGTTTCTGGGAGCTTGTAGTTGGAAAGAAGCCCCATAAGGTTTTGGTTAATTTTCTAGATTTGATTTCCTGAAGAAGGTTTCCTATTTTCTTGAGTAATGCTATTTGCCAGTTGTGAGTGCAGATTAAATGAGTGATCTAGTAAAATACATCAGTAGTTTTTGTTGGGGGTTGATTTCTCTCCAGGGGAACTTTAGCAATATCTGGAGATATTTTTGGCTGTCAGACTGGGTGTACAGAACTACTGTCATCCTGTGAGTGGAGGCCAGGAACACTGCTAAACAGCCTACAATGCACAAGACAAGCCCCACAAAACAGGATGATCTGCCCCAAAATATCAACAGTGCCAAATTTGAGAAACTCAGCCTTAAATCTTATGCCTAATGTACTTTAACATATTGGAAGTCCAATATGTATTTATGGAATCAGATTAAAATTACTATTATGTTCAATCTTTCAAGTAGAAACTGGTAAATTTAAGCAATAATACATTCTTTCAAAGACTAGAAGATGTTTCTATTCTGGTGAAAATTATAAAACAACACCATTCCATAGTTATACTTTTTTGTGTGTGTAGCATCTCCCTTATTCAGTTTGAGTTTACTTTTTGAGATAATATGTTCACACATATCCACAGAAATACACATACCTATAGGACAATTTATTATTTCAGATTATGGTTGTACAGCAACTATCAGAATGCTAGAAACTTTTAAGTATAGTTTTTTGTTTTGTTTTTTAAATCACAAATGGTAGTGATTTTGAAAATGACAATGGTATCTTCTTAAGTGTTATCAATCAGGTCATCAATTTGGTTATTTGTAATTTATCTAATACATCTAATTAAAGATTAAAATTGAATAATCCATCATGTAAAAGTTTTTAATCTTGTTTGCTCAAGTAAGGCACCATAGAACCAATGAAATTAATATTAAAATGGCACAATATTTATTACATCTCCAAGACTTTAATATAAAACTTTTTTTGTTTACAAATCAAAAATAACTTTTCTTACTCTACCAGATAAAATTTAATTAAAATTTGCAAATAAGCTCTTGTCATGACTCCCTTTTGCCCTCACAAGCAATGACACTTCTGAATTACTGAGTGCTTTCAACTTTTTAATATCTCAGTTGAATCGATATAAGATTTCCTTTGCGTACGATCTACCACAATGATATCAGAAAATGACTTCTTAGAAGTTACAATTTACATTCATAACTGAAACAAATTAAATATATATTAATGAATTACAACTATATATTTTTTAAAAGTTGGCTGAAAGTCAGACTAAAAGGAAAACTCGTACTGTATTTACGGAATGGACATGGAGGTGGGGGACCTCTGTTGGTCCATCAGCTTGCCTGTTTACCATAGATCTGAAACATATGTGAGGAAGTGCCATCAGGCACTTAATTGCCTGAGCTATAAGAAAATAAGTGTACTTAATTTAAAGAAAATGAGGAAGTAGGGGAAAGGAGAGTTTTTGTGCATATAATGGTGGCTGTCACTCAAACTGACTTACAGTATAGGCTTGAAGGAAGCTGAACAAGGATTAAAGAAGTGCAATACTTCACTTAAATCTATGTAAGATGATGAGAACCCAAGACAACACAGTTTTAGGTTACAGGGCTGAATGGTAATATGTATCTTGGTGGAGTTACTGCAAAGCCTGTTGGGGCATGGAAAATATAGAGTGACCTAAAAAATAAAAGTGTAACTTTATTAACAATTGTCACCCCAATAAACTTAAAAAAAAAAAAAAAAATAATAGAAAGAAAGGAAAAAAATAAAAGTGGACCAAACACTACTTATGGTTGAGAGAGAAGTTGTTCAATTCACCAATACAGGAACCAAGACATAGCCAGTAAGCATGGAGGATGCCACATCACCTCTGATATTTAGTGTAGGGATTTTATTTTGAATTTGAATAGAATATATATGCACGAGATGAGAGAACACCTAATAAAAAACATTTGATTAAATAACAAAATGTTGCCTTTCTATAGGAGTCTATCGCCAAATTATGAAATTACACATTTGAGTGCTATTTAAATAAAACTGAAGTTTGCATCACATACCGTGTTTCCCCGAAAATAAGACCAAGCCGGACAATAAGTTCTAATGCGTCTTTTAGAGCAAAAATTAATATAAGACCCAGTCTTATTTTACTATAATGTAAGACCAGGTCTAATATAATATAATATAATATAATATAATATAATATAATATAATATAATATAATATAATATAATATAATAATAAAATACATATAATATAATATATATAATAATGTAATATAATACAATATAATACCCAGTCTGATATTAATTTTTGCTCCAAAAGACATGTTAGAGCTGATTGTCTGCCAGGTCTTATTTTCAGGAAAACAAGGTATATATGTCATATATGAAAATATATGTACATATCTATATACTGTGTATGCATCCTGTATATGTATCCATATGCATATGAAATTTTATATTTTTTAATGTCAACATTTTTCTATCACTGGGTACTTATATTCCTTACTATAATGTTCTCTCTCAATATACATATTTCTAGTGAAAAAGCAATAATTTTACCTATTTTTTCATGTTGTATATGGTCGTATTCTAAGAATCAGAGATATAATTAATTATAAATATTTATCATATTTTCTCAGTAAGTAAAACACTTGAAATGAGTTAACCACCTCTAAAAGCTATATGAAATCATTACATCTATGGAATGATTCAAAGGAATTTGTGATATAATATTGAAGTTGTCAAAACCAGGATTATGCCATCGCCCTCCATTTATTTCTTTAATTTATGTAGATAATAGTTTGTAGTTATATTTGGTAGAATTCTTGCACATAATTTAGCATACATTTTAATACTACTTTAAATGACTTTTTTAAAAAATTATTTTTCGTCTGTTGCTTGTATGTGGAAATGAAATTAATTTTCCAAAATTGACCTTATAAATCCAGTCGTTAATTCTCATGGTTTAACTACAGTCTCACAAGGTGTAACAATGGAAAAAAAGCAGAGGGATATCTCAGCAATTCAGATGTAAAAATGCACATATGCCTGCAGGAATGTTCATTACGCACCCAGCACTGTGGTAATTCATGCCCTGGTTTTCTCCGTACACTCTAGGAATAGCAGTGATATACCTTTGTGTCCTGGAATCTACGTTGGCCATCTGCCGGCTCATAGTAGGTATGAGCTTCTACAAGTTACCTGAATCTTGGATTGCTTCTGATTATCTCTCTACTTTTATTTGGATAGCTACCCTTTGTAAATGTCTCCTGGCCTTTCACAAATCTAGTACATCAACTTTTTCATCTCTGTAGATTGATCCCACAATGTCATTCATCTATTCATTAATTCTTCAGCAAATAGTTACTGAGTGCCTGTTCTGTGTCAGGCACTGGTCTGGCCATTGCTCTTATGGAGCTTAATTTTAGTGAGAAAAGGAAGATGATAAATTAATTCTCAAAGTCTCATTGGATCATTGTAGCTGACTCGACACATTTTATGCATTTTCAGACTTTCAGCCAATGGCAAGCTAACTACAATTAGAGTTCTGACCTTATTCTCTGGGCTGACCTATCCTATGGCTGCCTGAACCCCTGTTTGGATAGTTAGGCATTGAATATGCCAATCTACACCCCTGAATGTAAGACGTGAGCTATTGAACTACTTAAATAACCAGTTTCTATATCCGTTTTCTTTAATAAACTGTGAAATGAGCTGGTTCATTATTCAATTTTCTCATATTCAAACATAAAATGAGAATGTATTCTTATGAGAGCATTTATTCATTTTTCTAAATGGGAGAATGAACTGTCTCATTCATTACTTATCATTATTAGCAGCCTATTTATATAATGAGTTGGTGAAAAAATAATGTCAAAAACAATTGGACTGGTAGGAGAATGTGGGGTTTACAGAGTACAATTAAACAAACTTATGATGGCACCATAGTAATAATCCTGCTTAAAGTGTATGGAGTGTCAGAGGGTGGTTTTGGTATTTCCTTCTAAAGAAGATGGTCTTTACAGCAATAATGAAATTGAATTTCTAATTATTTACTTAGAATAAAAATTAACTTCTAAAAACAAAGTATTCTTAAGCAATTTAGAATCTTACCCTCAAAGCATGCTAAAAATTTCTTTGAAATATTTATGATTACTACTCAGTAATATCTTTTATAATTTGAGATAATTCCTGATGTTTAACAAAATATCATAATTTTACAAAAGAACTTTATTCCATTATATCTTTCTGTGTTTTCATTAAGTTTATAATATTTTACCCATACTTTTACCGTTTTTAAATACAAGTTATTGGGAAATTGGGGCTTTGCTTTTCAAATCAATTTTGTTAAATAACAAGTCTGAAGATATGATAGGAACATGCATTATTCGCAATGCCTGAGAATTGCTCTTTCAGGTTGATATTTTCTCCTTGATGGAGACATAAAAATAAATTAGGTTCTTTGTCTACCCAGTTCTACTTCTAGAACCCCTAACATTCCATCGTCTTCTTTTTAAAATGCTGTATTCTCTATCTGGAAAATTTTATTAAAGTCCTCTCCTTTTCTTCACCTAAAAAACTCTACTGGACCTATAAGAATAAATTCTAATACTACAATAGAGATACTTATTCCTTTACCTCAGATTTTTTTTTTTGCTTTGGAAAAAACTGGTTTCATTTTGCAATGAGAACGTGTTCAGTCCTATGCATGAACATGCAGTATGTCTCCATTTATATTATTCTTATTGAAATTAATTCATCAGAGATTTTTGTTTACCTCATATAGATATTGTAAATGTTTTGTGAAATTTATACCTGAGTTTTTCATTTCTGGACTGCTAATATAAATAGTATTGCATTTTTAACATCAAATTTCATTTTTAATTGCTGATATATAGGAAAGCAATTGACTTTTGCATATTAACATTGTATCTTGCAACCTAGCTCTAATTATTTATTAATTCAAGGATATTTTTAATTGATTCTTTCAGATTTTCTACCTAGACAATAAGTATCTGCAAACAAAGACAGTTTTATTTCTTCCCTCCCAATCTGTTTAGGCTTTATTTCCTTTTTTATGCCTTAATTCATTAGGTTGAAGTTCAAGGGCAATGTTGAAAAGAAGTAGTGAGAGAGGACATCTTTGCCTTATTCCTAATCTTATTGGGACAGCTTTGAGTCTCTCATCATTAAGTACAGTTTTATTCATTTATTCATTTTTTTTTTGTAGATAGTTTTTATCAAGTTGAGGAAGTTCCTCTCTATTCCTAGTTTTTAAAAAGTCCCTGAGACTTTTTATCATAAAGAATGTTGAATTTTGTCAAACGCTTTTTCTGCATCTATTGATATGATCATAGTGTTTTTTTCTTCAGCCTGTTGATGTGATAGATTACATTAACTGATTTCTGAATGTTGAATTAGTTTTGTATAATCGTGAGAAATTCCACTGGGTCGTGGTGTATAATTATTTTTATATATTATTGGATTTAATTTGGTAGTATTTTGTTGCAGACTTTTGCATCTAGGTTTATGAGACATATTGGTCTTCAGTGTTGGTTTTAGTATTAGGGTAACACTGGTCTCAAGGAATGAGTTGGGAAGTATTCCCTGTGAAAGAAATTGTGAAGATTTGGTACAATTTGTTCCGTAAATGTTAGGTAGAAATCAGGAAACACAGCTGGGACTGGTGTTTTCTGTTTGGGAAAGCAGTTAATTATTGATTCAATTGCTTTAATAAATACAGGCCTATTCAGATTAAGTTTTATGTGAGTTTTGGTAAATTTTTCCTTTCATGGAATTGCTCCATTAATCTACTTAGCAAATTTGTAGGCATAGAGTTATTCATAGTATTCATTTACTACCCTTTTTCTGTCCCTAGGATCTGCAGTGATGTCCCTTCTTTTCTTTCTGATCTTAGTAATTTGTGTCCTCTCCTTTTTTTTTTTTTTTTTTTCTTAGTTAGCCTGGCTAGAAGCTAATTGATTCTATTGATCTTTTTAAAGAACCAGCTTTTGATTTCATTTATTTCTTTCTATTGATTTTCTGTTTTCATTTTTATTGATTTATGCTATAGTTATTATTCTTTATTTTCTTCTAGTTATTTTAGATTTATCTTTTTTTTCTAATTTGCTAAGGTGTAAACTTAGATTACTGAGTTTAGATTTTTTTCATTTTTTCTAATATGTGAATTCAATGTTATAGCTTTCCTGTAAGCTTCAGTTTTGCTACACCCCACACATTTTAATAAGTTGTGTTTTTATTTGTATTCAGTTCAAAATATTTTTAATTTCTCTTGAGATTTCTTCTTCGACCCATGTGTTCTTTAGGAGTATGTTGCTTAATAGTCATATATTTAGGGGATTTTATAATTACATTTCTGTTCTTGATTTTAAGTTTAATACTATTGTGATCTGAAAGCAGACATGGTTAGATTTCTGTTCTTTTCATTTGTTAAAGTGTGTTTTATGGCCCAGAATGTGCTCTATATTGGTCAGTGTTCTATGTGGGCTTGAGAAGAATATGTGTTCTGCTGTTGTTGGATGGAGTCCTCTATAGTTGTCAATCAGATCCAGTTGACTGATGGTGTTGTTGAGTTCAATTATGTCCTTATTGATTTTCTGCCTGTTGAATCTGTCCATTTCTGATTTAGATCTCCAATTATGACTGACCGGGGCTTCATATCTTTCTCCTTGCATTTCTATCAGTTTTTGCCACATGTCGTTTGATACTCTGTTTTTGAGTACATACACATTAAGGATTGTTACGTTTTCTTAGAGAATTAACCCCTTTATCATAATGAAATGTCCTTCTTTATCCCTAACTTTCCTTACTTTGAAGTTTACCAGTCTGAAATTTTGATTAGTGTTAGCATGGTATGTTTTTCTCCATCGTTTAGTTTTAATCTATATGTGTCTATATATTTATTAATTTCTTATACATAACATATCTGTATAACATATATGTTGAGTAAGATCTTTATGATCCATTCTGAGTAGCTCTGTCTTTTAATTTTGTATTTAGGCCATTGACATTCAAAGTGATTATTGATATATTTTGGATTAATATTTCATATTTGTTAGTGTGTTCTGTTTGTTGGTCTTTGATCTTAATTTGTCTTCCACTCTTTTTCTTTTTTGTGGTTTTAATTTAACATTTTATATGATTCTATTGTTTCTCCTTTTGTTTATCACATCTGTTGTACTTTTTTTTTTTTTTTTTTTTACTTTTGTAGTAGTTCCCCTCAATTTTGCATTTTGCCTTTACCACTATTCGAAGTCTACTTTGAAATAACACTGTATCACTTCACGGGAAATCTGCATATCTTATTATAAAAAAATAATATTAAATTCTCCCTCCTGTCTTTTATATTATTACTATCATTCATTTCATTTATATATAAGCATATGTATATATAAAATCTAATACATTGTTGGTATAATTATTTTGAACAAACATATCTGTTAAATCAATTAAGAATAATAGAATACAAGTTTTTTATTTTACTTTATTTATTCCTTATTCAGTGTTCTTACTTTCTTAGATTGGAGTTTCTGGCCTATGTTATTTTCTTTCTCTCTTAAGAACTTCTTTTAACATTTCTTGAAAAGCAGGTCTACTGGCTATAAATCTTATAAATTTTTGTTTCAGAAGTCTTTACTTCTCCTTTACTCATACTTTTAAAGGATAATTTTGCAGAGCAAAATTAAGTTGGTGTTTTTCCTTTTTTTTTTTTTTTTTTCCCTCTCAACACTATATATTTCACTCCACTTTCTTCTTGTTTGCCTGGTTTCTGAGGCAATGGTGGACATAATTCTAATCTTTATTTCTCTATAGATAAGGTATTTCCCCCATTCTAACTTCTTTCAGGATTTTTTATCTTTTATTTTCTTTAGTTTAAAAATGATATGCCTACTGGAGTTGTGTTTTTTGTTTGTTTGTTTGTTTGTTTGCAATTTTCCTGCTTAGAGTTGTCTGTGCTTCTTGGATCTCTGGTGTGATATGTGACATTAATTTGGAAAAATTATGTCATTATTATTTCAAATATTTGTTTTGTTCTTTTCTCTCATTCTTCTCCTGTTGGTATTCCCATTAAGGCCGTGTTACACCTTTTGTAGTTGTCCCACAACCCTTGGCTATGTATTTTTTTAGTCTTTGTTTTCTTTGCTTTTTTTAATTTTGTAGGGCTCTAGGGAGATATTCTCAAGCTTAGAGATTCTTTCCTCAGCTGTGCTCAGTCTAAGCTCATCAAAGTCAATCTTCATTTCTATTACATTTCTTTTTATCTCTAGTATATCTTTTGGATTCTTTCTTAGATTTTCCATCTGTCATGCGGGAGACCCTGCTCGCTGCGCCATTTGTTGTGCCGGGCGACCTGCAGGGTCTCTGCTCCCGCTCCCCATACAAGAACGCAGGATATGGTGAGGCCAAAAAGGAACACCCACGGAGCCATAGGTAGGGGAGTCATACCACTATATTCTCTCTGGCGGCACTATACTCTCACTGGAGGCTGGATCCACACTGTCCGCAAACCACCATCCACACTTGCCAGCCCAGCCACCATCTTCTTGCTAGCCCCCATTCTTTCTCTCTCTCCTCTGTAGCCGCAGCAGTTATATTGGCGGCTAATTGGCTAACTGGCTACAGCTGACGGCCATCTACTACCTGAGCCAGCACTCCTCCACGTGAGGCCGAGAGCCTGTAAACTACTTTCTGGGGCTCTGTCCCCACACCATCTTTGTGCTTTTATTGCTCATACGCTCTCCAATGTTGTTTACTTTATCTATTAGAGCCCTTAGCGTTTTAATCATAGTAGTTAAATTCCTGGTCTGATAATTTGAACATCCCTGCCATGTCTGATTTTTGATGCTTACTCTTCACAAGAGTTTCTCAGGATATTTCCCTTCACTCTTAGGTGAGAGAGGATGGCTAGAATGGGCTTCCGTTGTTTATTTCACTTCCCCCAGGTCAGTTAGGGTTTGGTACCCCAGCAGGTTAGTTTCTGGTTGTGGGGGCAGAGCCCCAGAAAAAAGTTTCCAGGCTCTCGGCCTCACATAGATAGGTGCTGGCTCAGGTAGTAAATGGCCAACTGTGATTGCATGGCCATCAGCTGTGGCTAGTTGGCCGTCAGCTGTAACCAGTGAGCCATTGGCCACAATATAACTGCTGTGGCTACGCTAGCAGAGGAGAAGGAGGAGAGAGGAAGAACGGGGACTAGCAAGAAGATGGTGGCTGGGCTGGCAAGCGTGGATGGCGGTTTGTGGACAGTGTGGATCCAGCCTCCAGTGAGAGTATAGTGCCGCCGCCAGAGAGAATATAGTGGTATGACTCCCCTACCTATGGCTCCGTGGGTGTTCCTTTTTGGCCTTACCATATCCTGCGTTATGTGGGGAGCGGGAGCAGAGACACCACAGGCCGCCCGCATGACAAATGGCGCAGCGAGCAGGGTCCCCCGCACGACAAATGGCGCAGCAAGCAGGGTCCCCCACATGACACTGGTTAACTAGTTTCTCCTGAGGACAGACCTCGTAAAGAATAGATTTATTTCCCCTCCCCCTACCAGAAGCAGGCGGGGTTTGTTCTCCGGTATATATTGTGAGAACCTGGTTGAGCTTCTGGAGGTAAATCTGCCAGAGTTGTGGAGGCCCCTCTATGACTGCGTCCTTCTGAAGTTTTTATCTCAGAGTAGTCCTTAAGGCTCATTGAAGTTTTATCTACAGTGCAGGTTTTCGTACCCTGTCGCTGACCCTCATGGAGATTTCCACTCGTGTCTCCGCTCTAGTAAGGTAAGCCATGTACCCTGTATTTACCTGCCTGTCTCTCTGTTCTTGGGGCAGCAATTTTTCCCTGGGTCCTCTTCGCTTCTTGTGGATCCTAGGAGAGTTGTTGACTTTTCCATCTGTTCAGCTTTTTACTTCTTAGGAACAGTGACTTTCCAGCTTCTTACATGTAGATTGGAAACTGGAAGTCCCTATGACATGCTTTATTTACTTCTGGAAACTACCTGTATTATGTATTATTAAACTGTCCTTGTACTGGATGTCTGATTGACTAGTTCACGTATCTCATGCTTGCTCTCCTTCCATCCATGCAATATTTTGTTTAATGTTTCAGATTTTTTCAAATCTGCTCACAACAGAATTACCTTGGCAGGCCTTTTCATGCTGACTACTACCAGAAAGGTGCAGCTCTATTGCTGACTGAAATACTGCACACTGTATGGTGGGGTTTATTATCATATTTGCTAATTTGAAGATTATAAAGGGAAATCATGGGCTTTATTTTTATTATCATGGTCATACTATAGACATTTTATCAAGTAGGGATACATAAGTATGAACATGAACCTGATTTAAAATAGCAAATTAAGCTAAATTAACCATTACATATAAGCAATACAGAAAGTAAAAACCTTTTCAAATGGTTACTTAATTTAATGCTCATTAAATATTTTTCTTCTGTATGCAGATTAATTTTATTGACAATATCAGCATCATGTTTCAATTGTAGTCTGTTCAGATTTACAGTGTTCTAGTCATTTGTTGTGTTTAATTTACTTACTTGGACAGTTTTAATTAGTTAATTATACTACAGTCAATACCAAAATGATATGAACAGTATTTTTGGCAAATAAAATTTCAAAACACATTTTATTATTTCTGGAAAAATTTCACCAAATGCTCGTCAAAAATCATGGAAGAGTATTTCAATGGTTTCTGACTTGCACAGGCCAACTTAATTGAAGAGTTGAGTGCTTTTCTAGTACACTTATTAAGTGATGACAGCATCAGGTAACTTGAGGATACTAGTTTTTCTTCTTCGGTATTATGTAATCTGGTTTCATCTGGTTAATTGTATTACTGCTGCTAACTTTACCATGTTTGTATATACGTAAAATAAACAACGTAAGGACACATAAAAATTGAAAACAACAATCTTAATTCCCCTTCTTGCAAATAAGAGAGGAGATTCCAGTCTTCTGTTTGCTCAGAGCATTTACTTTTGAAAGCTTGCTTTTGTTAATGTTCTCATCCCTTTCAAATGTGTGAAGTCTTTTAAAAGGTAATTAAGCCTCTTACCACTTTAAGACCCAGGAATGCCTTTTCAGGACCTGGGGACCATCTTTTTGAAATAGCACCGCTATTTCCAAATTTGGGGAGGGTAGGAGAAGCCTAACTTCAGTGGATGCCTCCCTCCAAATTAAGGAACTACCTCTTGTCATAAATGTAAGAGAAGTGTATTTTTTCCTTGGCATAAAACCAATTAAATGTCAAATGATTAAATCGCAATTACCAAGTTAATTTAGAGTAATTTGTTGTGACAAATGGCATTGTCTTCTTACTTGAGGACTAGTAATTGTTTATCTTGAGAATGTGTAATTTAATGGGTTGTATCTACTTGGCTATATAAAAGGGTGAGACTTCTGTGTTTAAAATCTCTTAGATTATCTGCAATGCTCATCACAATCTGGTTTAATGCTTATTCAATGATAAAATTGTTTCATTCTTATTTATGTAGTGGAGATGTTTTCTGAGATGAAAGATTTTGTCTTTAATTGTATTTCCGAACAAATAAAACTTCTATACATTATTTTTAGCGTTTGCAATAAAAAAGTAGTGGAGCATAGTTAAAAAAGAGCCCTTAAGTCAACTAATAAAATAAAATGGCATTGGTTGGTAATAAATGACATTGTTTGCCATAATAAAGTTGGCAATTGTACTATTAATTTTAAGATTAAAATACATGCAACTAGTTATTTTATGACATATCAGAGCTTCAGAGCATTAAACCTACAGAAACAAAAGTTGTTGAAAATAGCTTCAAACACAACCTGTGGTGGCTTTTAGGTTGTGTATTTCCAACATACAAACTTGCATTGATTTAGGAAACAGTTCTTGATCTTGAGCTCATACTTTGAGTGCTTTTGATTTGATTTCTTTTTCTTTTTTCTAATACAAAGCTTACATTTTCAAATACACTACTTTATTCAGGATGGTAAGATGTAGACATTCTGCTATATTTGTGGTTAGTATTTCAATTTATCATACAGTTATACATTAATATCTGGGAATTCTCTGTAACAGAGCTTTATATAGTATCAAGGTGGGAATTACTGAAAAGGTTTACATAAAATCTATTTTATGAAATACTTAAAATGTTAGATAGCCATAAGCATGTGTATCTTTTTGTAAATCTTTTAGTTTTGTAGCAGCTTTGTATGAAGATATACTCATTTAGAGACAAAATATCATTTAGCAAAAACTCACTGAGCACCTAATATATATTGAGCAGAGGAATGAACATTGCTTCTGATTATTTTTATGTTCTTTTTTCAATTATATCATGGGCATTTACTTGTGTTAAACTTATCCTTAAAATGCCATTTTAATGATTGTCATACATCTTCTTTTGTTATAATTAATTCTTCTGGCGTGAACCATCTTTGTTTCTAAATTCTTACTTTTTTCACTAGCATTGCAATAGACAGACTTGAATATTGGAGTGATAGATACTGTAGACATAAAAATACAGTGGACATTAATGTGTATTCTTAAGTAGAATATTATACTTCTATGACTCAGCTCCATTGCCTGTGAAATGAAGTTAATGAGACTACCTACCATGTTTCCTCGAAAATAAGACCTAACTGGACCATCAGCTCTAATACATCTTTGGGGCAAAAATTAATATATAAGACCCGGTCTTATTTTACTATAATAAGACCGGGTCTTATATAATATAATAGAAGACTGGGTCTTATTTTACTAGAAGACTGAGTCTTATATAATTATAATATAATATAACATAATATAATATCAGGTCTTATATTAATTTTTGCTCCAAAAGACACATTACAGCTGATGGTCTGGCTAGGTCTTATTTTTGGATAAACACAGTAGCTCAATGTTTTTAGAACATTAAATGAGATAATAGTCATAATGCATGGGGCATAATCCCTGGAAATATAAGTGTTCAGTAAATGTCAGATGCTTTGGTTTTTACAGGTATATGTAGTGGGAAATCTGAATTAAATAACACAAGCCTAAATAAAACCTTGGAGTATCATATGCTGCACATGTAGATGCATTAAGAGATTATAATAACATATTAAGTGAAATAATAAAATATACAGATCAGTATCAAAGATATACAAAAGATCTGCAAAATTAAGGAAAGCTTTTAGTTGGAGGTAACATCGTTTGAGTCCTATAAGATGAATAAGAAGCCCAATAAGGAAGTCAGAGGAGAGAAGCAAAAAGTTGTCAGCATGAAGAAAGAAGATGGTTAAAAAAAACATTTTTTTTAAGAACTATAAGTGATGATGCAGAACAAAATGAATCTGAGATAGGAAGAATTATATCTAATCATCACATACACACAGAAACAAACTCATACCCTAATTATACACCTAACAACATCCAGCCTGAGATCTAGTTTCAAAGTTAATTATCATGGCCTTCTCTCCCCATTTTCTTGTGCACTGATTGACTATATTATAGAAACAGTAGAAGAGAGAGGTAAGGAGTCATATTCTATTTCAGAATCATGTGCAGTTGTCTGGAGGGGAGGGCACAACTGCATAAGGATAAATAAGATGATTACCATCCACTGATGGTAAAATGTCCACCAATTATTTTGTCTATCTCTGAAACTGTCCTAGACAAAGAATATAATCTTGTGGTTAGAGAGGTGGACAGGATGGGGTGTCAACGATTTTGTGTATTAAAACAAACACATACAAATCCTCTGACTATATATTCATCTGACCCTAGGAAATCAGTTTCATTATCAGCCCTGACACCAGGCCTCTCAATTGATATATATTGTTAAAATTATCACCTATTTCTCAATCACCAACTCGACTTGATTGCAACAAAAGTGATAGCTAGGAGAGCAGGTGGTGCCAATGAAATACCTGGTCTCAGACATCAAGGCTGGCATAAGAATATGACTGTAGCATGCTGGCTGTGCGAACCATGCTACGTTTAATGTGGCTGAAAAAGTATTGAGAAAGAATCAGATTTGTTTGCTGTTTGGGTTGAGAGAAAGACATTTCACAACAGAGGCCCAATGGCATATTTCAATAGTAGAGCAAGACATATTAGTATTAGATTTGAATCCGAAGTTCAGAAAGCATTTTAAAACGAACTCCAGATTTCAAGATTCTGTGTGTAGAATTGGTATTCTAGCTACTCTCTGGCCCATAGGAATAGCAGTGTAAAGGAGTCAAACTGTGGAGCTGGCTAGCTAAGGGGTATGTGTCATAACAACTGAAAATAAATTAATAATAAATTATAAATAAAATCAATTTTAGGCAAATTCTGGCCATAAATTTAAAACATTTTATATAATCTAGGAAAATATGTAATAGGAAGTGTGTTACAACAAAATATAATACTACCGTGTTAAAGGCATTGGGAGTGATTAGTAGATGTCCAGGACAGAGGACTTATTAAAGAGATCTTCAGTATCTGGCATAAAGAGTGCAAGAAAAATGCCAAGAGCTTAAAGAAATGGCTGTATGGATGGTACTGGGAAAAGAAAGGGTGAAGGCCATAAGAGAGATTTTTGTCACTCATTCATTTGTTCATTTACTCATGTAATAAACTATTCTGGTATTCTGAATAATACTGTGCTGATAGTACTTACAAGAGAAAGTGGTGGAGTATGACTAAAATTTGAGTTAGAATAAGGCACAACACTATGCAAAATTGAATATTTGACATTTTTAAAGGATTTTTAGGTAAACAATTGAAAGATGGAATGTAAATAGCTAAATATTGTTTTGTTTAATTAAAATGTATTCACTGGGAAAATCATTTTATATAAGTGATTATATTCCTGTCCCAATAATATTGTATCTCAATGTTGAAACACATGGAACTAATGCATTATCTTTGGAAAATATAGTACTCAAACTTATCCTACAGAGAAATCTCAAAATTTAGTTATTCCTTAATTGCTTTGTTCTTAATAATCATGTTTTAGTGTCATTGGGGATTTCAAAAGAAAGAGAAAATTGAGCATACAGATAGATTTCTTTAGAAATATCACTCTTGATACCCATTTTCCCCAGCATATTATTATGAAAATTTTCCAATGTACTGCAAAGTTGAAAGAAATTTAGACCCGTGTAACACCACCCAGATTTTATAATTACTATTTTGCTACTCTTGCTGTACCTCTGTGCTTTTGTCCTTCTCTCCATCCATCAATTCATCTTAGTTCTTGTGAATTTCAAAGTAAGTTATAGGTGTTAGTACACGTACCCCAGATATTTAATCATGAATATCATTAATCTATAATTAATGGAAAGTTTTTAGAAGGAAAGACAAACTGTTATCCTCATAGGGATTTTCCCTTTGGAGTAATTGCTTTTTATTATTTTTTTCATGGATTGAGACATTCATTCAAGTGTTTAATTGTTGTTGTTGTTTTTCTTTTTTTCTTTTTTTTTGAGCATGCACTATGGACCAGGAACTCATCTAAGTCTGAGGATATAGCCACTAACAAAACTGACAAAGTTCCTGGTCTGTCAGGCTTTTTTATTTAGAGGTTTTATAATATTCACTGAACCAGAATGGTGTTGTAAAACATAAATGTTAAGGAGAGATTTTAAGAGTAAGACTAAAGAGGCTACTCTTTTGGTTTAAAGAGAAGTCTATGAAAAAAGCCTAATAAATTTTCAATGATTTAAACTTGTAATCTTAGATTTTGGATAAATATATTTATGTTGGTGTGTTTGTGTGTGTGTGTGTGTGTGTGTGTGTGTGGTGTGATGAAAACCTATGCACAATCATTCCAATTTTATTTGGCCTATCCAAAGTGTCATTTTATACTGCTTCATGGATGGTGTAATTTATTATGACAGAAAATGAACTGCATACAAGAGAAAATGCAAGGACTATATAAAAACATGATATATCTTCATGTAAGTGTTTTCAACAAAGGTATTTCACTGAGGTTTTTTTTGACACAATTTAATTTTGATCAACAGTTTATTGAAGGAAGTAGATACACTACATGCATATGTGGGGGACATTTTTAATAAACACAACATACTCAAGATAAATATCTCATGGTATATGAGTCTGAAATTAATTGTTTCCCACGTGGAATAATTTATACAATAACAACTAGCCTTAACATTACTGAAGAGTCATATCTTTATACCATGATAATGTTATATCAGCAGACAACAGACATGTTTTCCAAAAATTAATATAGTTATGGTATGGAGAATAAATTAGAAAGAGCAAATGCTTGAAAGCAATGACAAAATTTTAGGAGCAATAGTTCAAGCATAAAACAGCAACCTGCAGTAAGACATGGTAGTAGGAATAAAAAGAAGAAATAAATGTGAATTGTATGAGAAGGAAAAAGATGAGTCATGACTTAATAAAATTAAGTATGGCGAACAAAAAAGAGAGGTAAGCAGTAATTTTTCCTATTCAAGCCGAAATGTCTGGGAAAATAAAAATAATGTTTGCAGAAATATAGCTGATTAAATGGGGTGATGGTGAAAATATTATTAATGTGACTTCAATATATATATATCATGGAATTCCCCATATCAATCACATTTTCAAACCACAATCTATGTTTACACACACACACACACACACACACACACACACACACAAATATATATAGGTTCTGTGTTTTTTTTAAGAAATAAAGCATATTTTCTTAATTGTTTTAATTTTGTTGAATTGGAAATTTGATATCCAAATATCATATCCAAAGCACAGAGATGAAAAATAGGAAGTAAGTAGCAGTGTCAAGGAAACGTCATAGAAATAATAGTTAAAACTACAAGGAAAATAAGAAGAAAATTCTCCACATGTGAGTCTTCATAAAAACATCCACCCCAAAAGTCAGAGGGACTTAATAGGCATCTTATTTTTCCCCATAAGGGGAATCTGAGATAAGAACTTGAATGTATGTCCCTTATTTAGAAAGATTCATAGTTAAAGGATGTGAAGGTGCAATCGGAGTGAGACAGGAAAGAGGGAAGGCCGTTATAAGTGTGTGTTCATTATAGAACTCGGCAATGGAAGCTCAATAAAAACTTTTAGCACCTCTGAGAAACTTGCAGGATGCTTTCCAGAATAATCTGATGAAGAATTGGAAATGGAAGCATATCATTCTCTCCACTGTAGTCACAAGGCTCTCTTGCATATGCCAACAGGATTCTTAGGGTATCAAATTAAGTCTTGATAAGAAATTGGACAAACAGGAGGTGCATGAATTTTGAGATAGGATGCCGCCTGCATGAATGAGTTTGAGATCACCTGGAACTATCAAACATGGCCATAACTAAAATAAAAAATAAAATTGGCCAAGTAGGATATAGAGTGTTACCTTTTCACTTCCTCTTGCATATTAATCACAGACACAGAATCGGGGCTAGTCAAGGCAAATACATCTAATCTAGACTTTAAATATAAATCTAAACATGGAAAGGATCAAAGACAGTGTGAAATACAAAGGAATAGTGAAGGCAATGATTGCAACATAACTGCAGTTTCCAAAAACAGCAGGAATCAGTAGGCGAATCTAGGGTTCGGTACTGGTGGTTTTTATCGTGGCAGCTAAGCAGCAGTACACATACAATAATAGTTTTATTTGTCGATAGTCCTAGACTGATTTGTTCCTCTTGTTCATTTTCAGTAGATTTCTTGGATGTGTTGTGATTCTTAATACATTTATTTTCTGCTTAAATTAACCGGAATCCATATCTGTTGATATCAAGCAAAAAAGATAACCAATCAAAAGCAATATTTTCTAAGAGAAAGGGTGTAAAAAAGCACACATACATACATACATACATACATACATACATACATCGAGATGTACACATACATAAATATACATACGTAACATAATGTTAAAGAAATGGACTCTGGTATGGACTTCTCATGGTATCCCAATATCCTTTCTCCCTTTCTCTTCTAGTCATATAACTTTAGTTATTATCTGGATATGGTCCCCCTAAATAAAAACATATTTCCAAGATTCTGATGATTTATCTTTCAATATACATTCTTGTGTTTTTTTTTGTGGTGTTTTTTTTTCATAATAACATAAGTTTAGCTCATCTAAAGACTATGTTTCACAGCTGCCCTTGCAACTAAATAGGTGTGCACAGGTAACTAAATTCAGATCAATCCTATGTCATTTTTGTCAATCCTAGGTCATGTTTGTAACAGGAAGCCTTATAACTTCCACTTTTCTTTTTTCTATCTAAACCTCAGGATAAAGTAGCATTAAATAATATTTGATCATGCAGGTGAGGAGAACATCTTAGGAATATATGAATAATTAGAGAGAAGTAGCTTCTTTTCTATAACTTCAAAACTACCCTATCCTTTGTGTGTGTGGTAAGACCATTTAACATAAGATCTACTCGTTTAACAAAAGTTTAAGTCTATGATATATTATTGTTAACTGTAGGCACAATGTTGCACAACAGATTTCTAGAACATAATCATCTAGTATAACAGAGATTATGCCTGTTGAAGAGCAAGTCCCCGTTGCCCCCACCACCCCAGCTCCTGGCAAGCATCAGCCTATTCTCTGCTTCTATGTGTTTCACTATTTTATAGATCTCATGCAATATTTGTCCTTCTGTGACTGATTTATTTTACTTCATTACAATGTCCGCAAGTTTCAATTGTTCTGTTTCATATGGCAAAATTTCCTTATTTTTAAGATTGAATAATAGTCCATTATATGAATATACTATATTTTCCTTATCCATTCATCTGTCTATGAAAATTTAGGTTTTTTTCCATATCCATGTTTTGTCTATTCATGAACAATGCTGTAATTAACTTGGGTGAGAAAGGGACAGATATCTCTTCGAGATCCTGATTTCAGTTATTTTGGATAAATACCCAGGAGTAGGATTGCTGGATTATACAGTACTTCTAGCTTAAATTTTGTGAGGTACTTACATACTATTTTCTGTTAGTTGCTGTACTAATTTACATTCTCATTAACAGTATACAAGGGTTCCAATTTTTCTACATCCTATCCAACACTTACCTATTTTTTATTTATTTGTTTGTTTATTTTTGATAATAGCCATCCTAAAAAGTGTGAAGTGATGTCTTTCTTATTCTGATCTCGATTGGTATTTCCTAATGATTTGTGGTGTTGGGCATATTTTCATAAACGTGTTTGTCATTTGTATGTCTGTTTTTAGCTTTTACCAGTATGTATCTTTTATTTTTAATCTTTTGAGGAACAACTGACAAATGTAATTGTATATATTTAAAATGTATACAATGTGATTGATATACGTATAAGTTGTAGAATGATTACCAAGGTCAAGATAATTTACACATCCATCACCTCTCATAATTAACATAGTTAACTTATTTTGTGTCCTTGTCCTAAGAATGCTTAAGGTCTACTCTCAGCAACTTTGAACTATACAGTATTGTATTATTAACTAGAATCACCATGCTGTACAGTCAATCCTCAGAACTTATTCCTCTTTTAATGGAGTATATGAATGCTTAACCTGTTTCTCCCCATTTCCTCCGCCCACCACCCCCAGCCGCCAACCCCTGGCAGCCATCATTCTAGTCTCGCTTTCTAGGAAATTGCTACCTCCCCCCATCTTTTTTTCTTTTTAAGATTTCACATATAAGTGATACCGTAGAGTGTTTGTGTTTCTCTGTTCTCTGTCTGGCTTATTTCATTAGCATAATGTCCTCCAAATTCATTGATGTCATACCTGCCAGGGTTTACTTCTTTATTATGGTTGAATAATATTCATGCACATACATATAAATTATATGTATCACATTTCCTTTATTCATTCACCCATTAAAGGACATTAGGTTGTTTTCATTTTTTGGCTATTATAAATAATACTGTAATGAACAGTGGGGTGCAAGTATCTCTTTAAGATACAGATTTCAGTTTCTTCAAATATATACCTGGAAGTCGGATTGCTGGCTTGTATTGCAGTTCAATTTTTAATATTTTGAAGAACCTCCGTACTATTAATATTTTCCATATGGGTATTCCATTTTACATTTCCAATAACAGTTTCCCCCACATGCTTGCCAACATTTATCTTGTCTTTTTGATAATGTGTATGCTAACCAATGTGAGGTGGTATCTCACTGTGGTTTGGGTTTGCATTTCCTTGATGATTAGTGAGGTTGAGCACTTTATTATATACCTATTGCATTTGTATGTTTTCTTTGGACAATGTCTGTTCAGGTCTTTGCTCATTTTTGAAATGAATGATTTGTTTTTCTGTGATTGATTTTTATGAGTTCTTTATGTATTTTGGATGTTAATCTCTTATCAGATATTTGATTTGAAAATACGTTTTCCCATTCTGTAGGTTGAATTTTCAATTTATTGATTGCTTCTTTTGCTGTATAGAAACTTTTCAATTTGATGTAGTCCCACATGTTTACTTTAACTTTTGTTGTTTGTGCTTTTTTTTTTTTATTTCCCATGCATTCTTGTAGGATTTTGTTTGTTTGTTTCAAGTCTTATATTTAAGTATTTGATACATTACAAGTTAATGTTTTGTGAGCAGTGTAAAATGTGGGTCCATTTTCATTCTTTTTCATATGACTGTCTAGTTTGCCCAACTCCATTTATTGAAAAGATTGTTCTTTCCCCTTTGTGTGTTCTTGGAATGATTGTCAAACATAGGTTACTATTTAAGTGTGGGTTTGTCTAAGACTGTTTTGTTCCACTGGTCTATGTGCCTGCATTTATTCCAGAACCATACTGTTTTGGTTACTATAATTTTGTAATATAACTTGAAACCAGGAAGTGTTTTACCTCCAGGTTTGTTTTCTCTTTGCTCAGGGTTGCTTTGGCTAGTTGAGCTCTTTTATGGTTCCACAGAAATTTTAGGATATTTTATTTATTCATTCATTTATTCATTTATTTATTTATTTGGTGAAAAATGCCATTAGAATTTGGTTGGGATTGTATTGAATCTGTAACTCATTTTGGGTATTACAGACATCTTCACAATATTACTTTTTTTCAATCTAAGAATGCAGTATATTTCATCAATGTTATATAGTTTTCAGCATATGGATCTTGGTTAAATTTATTCCTAATTATTTTATTGTTTTTCATGCTATTGTATATGGGATTTCATTCCTAACTTGTTAGTGTACAAAAATGCAACTGACTTCTGTATGTTGATTTTGAATCTTACAACTTTACTGAACTTATACAGAGGGTGCCAAAAGAATGTGTACCCATTTTAACAAAGGAAAATTGTATTAAAATTGTAATACTTAATATATACCAATAAGAAAAGATGAATACAAGTCATGTTTGACTTCTGCAATTACAAGAGGTGCTCTAAGAGCATCCAGACACTTCAGATTATGGCGAGCTACTGCTTGAGCAACGTTGACGAAAGTGTTCACTTGTATACATTTTTTTTTGGCACCCCTGGTATAGTCTAATCATTTATTGGTAGTCTTTAGAGTTCTCAACATATCAGATCATGTCATTTGCAAACAGAGATAACTTTACTTTTTCCTTTCTGATTTGGATGTCTTTTATTTCTTTTTCTTGCCTATTTGCTATGGCTAGGAGTTTCAGTACTAAACTGAGTAGAAATGGTGATAGTGGCCATCCTTGTTTTATTCCTGATTTTAGAAAAAAAGCTTTTAACTTTTTACCATTAAGTATGATGTTAGGTATGGGCTTGTCATATATGGCCTTCATTATGTTGAGGGACTTTATTTTCTATACTTAAATTGCTGAGAGTTTTATTTTTTTTTCTATGAAATGATGTTGAATTTTTTCATATCCTTTTCCTGCATCTATTGAGATAATCATTTAATTTTTATTCTTTGTTCTAGTATTGCATTGTATCACATTTATTGATTTGCATATGTCTGGACGTCCTTGCATACCAGGGATGAATCTCCGTTGATCATGGTATATGATCCTTTTAATGTGTTCTTGAAATTGGTTTGCTAGTATTTTGTTGAGGATTCTTGCATTTATATTCATTGAGAATATTGGATTGTAATTTTCTTTTTTTTTATAGGATCCTTGTCTGGCTTTGGTATAGGGTAATGCTGGCTGTTTAAAATGAATATGGGAGAGTTCCTTCCTCTTCAATTTTTTGGAAGAGTTTGAGAAGATTGATATTAATTCTCTTTAAATGTTTGGTAGAATTTACCTGTGAAGCCACCTGGTTGTGGGCTTTTATTTGTTGATCACTGATTCAAAACCCTTCCTCAATATTTGTATGTTCAGATTTTCTATTACTTCATGATTCAATTTTGATAAGTTATGTGTTTCTAGATATTTAACCATTCTTCTAAATTATCTTATTTGTTGGTGTATAATTGTTCATAGTCTCTTACGATCTTTTGCATTTCTGGGATATCAGTTGTAATATGCTTCATTTATAATTTTATTAATTTGGGTTGTGTCCCTTTTTTCTTTAGTTAGTCTAAAGATTTTTTCTCTTTTCTAAAATCCACCTCTTATTTTCATTGATCCGCTCTATTTTCTTTCTAGTCTCTTATGCTAATCCTATATCTTCTTTCAGGTAAAATGTCCATATCCTAATTTCAGAGAAATGGAATATGCATGGAGAGTGTGCATAGCATTTCAAAGCAGGACTGTTTGATAAATGGGAATGCCTTCTTTTTTTCTTTTTTCTCTTTTCTTTCTCAATCTCTTCTTCATGCATGGCTATAATATGGGCAGAATAACCAGAGCATCAGTCCCATTCTTAAATTATGAGACTTGAGAAATGGAAGCCACAAATGGAGAAGCAAAATCATATAAGGAGCCTGGTTCCTGACGATTATAGAGCCACTGCCATTATCCTGGATTTATTAACTCCCAGAGCCTTTGTGTGAGGGAGAAACTAATTTTGTTTTTTCTGTTTATTTGTTTATTTATTTTTTTCGGTGGGATTGCTTACTTTTAGCTAAGGAAAGCCTAGTCCTAATCAATGCATGGCCCCCAAATAAGTCTTCATATATGTTAAAAATTGGAAGCTCAGGGTAGGGGTATGAGAAGACAAAGAAGGAGTAATAGAGATATTATTAACCTATTCAATAGACTAATGCAATTGTATTATAGTTAAAGGAGAGAAGGATTTTAAATAGTGGAGTTATAGAAAATTCCATAGCAAGAGCCACAGAAAGCCTAAAAGTAGATGACTTCAAGAATCTTACTATACTTGTAAGAGTTGGAATCCAGTAGTTACTTATGTGTGCAGTTTAATATAATCACTGTAATACCTAGAATATAAAAGTGGAAGAATTAGATATTTCAGATTCATCAAAAAGGAAGGATAATTTGGCAATAACTAGAGAAGTCAGTTTTATCACACATATTTTAAAATAAGCTAGAACACAAACAACATATTTTCAAGTAAGATAGAATGTAAAGTGATAGACAAAACCTTTTGAAATTTTTAGATATAATGAAAATGATTAAAACGCAAGTTCCCAGAGGAGGTTAGACTAACATAAAGAACTAAGATGAGTTTGGCCCTGATTTAATCAATTTTCTGTAAATTTTAAGAGCTTGGACTTTAGAGTTATGTCTCTGAAAGCCTATATTATCATGCAAGATTTTCCCCTTCCTGATATCTCCATTTGGAAGGTCACTATGACCTTTTTCTCCATTAAAACTTGTCTCTCACTATTTCTATCTTAAGTGAATAGAATTATTACTCAACCAGTTGTACAACACACCACTCTTATCCTTACTCTATACACAGTAGTTTCACTGGCATTCCTTTTGGTTTTCGTGGGCCAGACACAAACACTCTGGACTTCTGATGGCAGCATATAATATGATTGAGAATGTAGTATTTGAAACCAGTTTGGACCTGGATTCTTTTATTTATTAGCTATTTAGTCTTAAACATGTTACTTAAATACTCTATAAGTCAAGCTCCTCATTAGTAAAAAGGTTATAATAGAATATCATCAGTTTGTTGTGAAGGTCAGTTAAGGCAAAGTCCTCAAACTTTGGTGTGCATCAGAATCATCAGGGGGCTCCTTGAAACACAGATTGCGGGTCTCCACCCCCAGAGTTTCTAATTTGGGATTGGAGCACAAGAATTTGCATTTCTAATACAATCAGAGGTGATACTAATGCTAATACAAATATCTATTTAAATATGGATATATTTAAATACATACTTTATGTATTTGCATAAAACATATACTCTGTTTTATATATATATACATACATATATATATACATACATGTATATATGTATATATGTATATATATTTGTGTAAATAAATATATATTTAAATTAACTTGATTATTTGACCAATGAAACTTCTCCTGTCAGATGCTAAGTTCCATGATGACAGAGATCATATTGGCCTCTGCTTATAATTGTAAGCAAAGAATCAGGCATCGTATTCTCCAGTTCTCCTATGGCACCCTTTTGTTAAATTGATATAGAACTCACATCTAGATGTCTTTGTATTCAGTGGGAGGAGGCTGGATATTTGAAGAAAAGTGAAGAAAGTCAATAGAATTTGAAAGTATTTAGGAAGGGTTTCATATCCTTCATTATATCAATGTGATATTCTGTAATAGAATGTTTAACTTTTAACATTTTATCTTACAAATGATTATTTTCTGAACTATGCTTCAGGCAATATTAGCCTTCTTCAAAGGGTCAATATGTGTCCCAACATTCTAAACATGTTTGGAGAACTGCTCCTCTAAACACCAATTTAGGGATTCCTAATGCACATCAGCATATTTATTACTGAAAGAATTTTTACAGCTAAAAAGTTTGTTTATTAGAATTTAATTTTTTTAAATCCCTGTATAATTGTCAAATCCTTCTTGTTAGGTGGAAAACTAGCTTCTTTAGAAACCATTAAGTTTTGCCATATATAATTAAGAAATGTTATTTTGACTGCTCTCCCGTCTCTTCTCCCCACCTTCCTCACAGTATCATAAACACAGTTGATTTTGTATATTTGACATACCAGCAGAAGAATTATTACGCTCTTGCTATTTCTCAGAATTTTTATTTTCACTTTCTGACATTTTCTAAATCTATAATTATATTTTCTATATTCTTAAAAATTCCTTCAAAGCCATACAATTATTGTGTTCCCCAATGGTATTAACTTAAGTATTCTTATTGTTGAGTCTTCAAAAACCATGTTAAATTATACTAGCAGTAATAATAATAAGTCTTATAAGAATTTGCCTTTTATAAATTGATTTAATCTATGGAGTTTGATTTTGACTATCTAGTTGTTGATTTAATATCTTTTTTTGTTTTTTTTTTTTGTTTGTTTTTTGTTTTGGATGTAAGCTTTTATTCTTTTGTTTCACATTTTTATTTTTGTTTTGAGGACAATAGAGACACATTTACTTGTTGCATCTTAATTGAAATTTTTATTATATAATAAAGACACATTATTCTAGAAATGTCAGTGATGAACACTGAGCAATTAATACCCATATACTAATGAGTTAAGTTTCAATGAGAATATTAGGACTAGGTTCCAGTTGACCCTGGGCTACTATAAGAAGGAGCCGGCATAGAACTGGGATTATTGCTTAGAGATAACGATATCTCTACATAAGTATGCTGGTATTTTAATGATGCAAACTATATCCTGGAACCAAAATTAGTTCTTCCCTTGGAGAGGCACTGGGAAGATTCTGGCTCCCAAGTATAAGACTAGTATATTTTTCAAGGAAGTTCTTTTAATTTATTTGCTTAAATCTCTAGTGAACAGTTTCAGCAAGTCCATCATATATTAAAAGTACCAACTTCTGGTTTCAATTATAACATTAAAGAGCATGGAAATCATCAGCTCCATCTGAGGACAAGAAAAAGCAGAACAAACTTAACATGAAGGAATCTTCTTAGACTCATCAGAGACCTGAGTTTGTAGGACAAACTGCCCTTCTGAAGTCTGGAGAGAAAAGCTAATCAATAGAGTCACAGCCTAAAAGAACTCCTTACCTGGAACAGAATCCCTTGGAGCCGTAAACTAGCAGAAAAACTTAGCTATTACAAGTCACTGGGGGCTGAATGTAGACCAGAATGAGAGTGAGGGACATAGTCATTTGGTGAGAGGTGGCAACACTTTAGTGAGTTTTATCTCCAGGATATCCACCAAGTTCTCATGGTGAAAAAGATTAGTTCATGGTTCCAGCAGAGGAAGTAGCAGAGTATTATAAAGTATGTACAGAACATTCTCCATAATGAAGCCCTACTTTCCACAGAAGAATCTTTTTGTCTCACCTAAGTAGGAAAAAATAGATAAGTAAAGTACTATACCAATGAAGAAAAGTCACTTGTGAAAGTCACTGAGCAGACACAGAGACCCAGGAAATGACTGAGATTTAATGATGTGAGTATGGAACACTTCCTCTCCTCCACAACTTACTACAATACCAACAAGTTTCCATATAATAATAGTGGATCACAGCTGAAAGAGATGCAAAGTCTGAGGAGGCGTATGTAGGAAAAACCCCAAATAAAAAGGAAGCTGAAAACAAGAACACTAGAAGAATTAGAAACCTCTGGCACCTATAGCTATAGCAAACATTAGACACAGCCTAAGTCTTAATAAAAAATAGATCAAAGAGCTAAATACAAGAACTAAGTCCTAACACCTCTAGAAGAAAACTTTGTGACATTATATTAAACAACATTTCTTTAGCTAAGGCACAAAAACATAAATTCAAAAGGGAAAATTAATAAATTCTATTTCATCAAAATTAACAATTTTTCCTTGCCAAGTATACATTTCAGAAACATTGAGCCAATCCATAGATTGTTAAAAACTGGTTCTGAAAATTTTTCTTAACAAAAGACCTATATCCAAAATATGACGATTTTAAAACTACAAGACAAACAACTACCTAGAAAGATGAACAAACAATTTGAACTGTCACTTCCACAAGAATATATATGGATGACGAACAAGTTCATAAAGAAGTTGCTGAACACCTTTGATCATTAGAAAAATTAAAATTAAAATCACAGTGTGTTATCACTATATACTCAGTAGAACAGCTCATAATGCAACTCTTGTTGAGAGTATGGAGCATCTGGAACTCTCTTAGAAAACTGGTATGATTAAAAAATTGTCCAGCCTCTTTGGAAACTATTTGGCAATTTATTAAAAAGTAATGTATACAATTATTATAGCACCTAGTCATCTAAGTCCGGTTTAATTATCCAGGAAAAAAGCATATACCACATAAAGACTTTTTTATGTGAATATATGTATCGACATTACTCTAAATAGCCAAATAGTAGAAAGAACCTAATTGTATATCATCTGGGGTAAAACCGAAATATAGTATATCCATGCAAAGTCCATATAATAAAAAGGAAGGAACTAGCAACATACCCAACAACAGAGATGAATCCCAGAAACATCATGCTGAGTAAGCCAGCAAGACTGTATCTGATTTCACTTCTATGAAATTCTAGAAAAGGCAAAATCCTAGCAACAGAAAGCATATCAGTAGTTTCCTAGGCTGTGGGCTCAGGGTGGAAATTGACTGCAAAAGGCACAAGGGATGAGTTGATATAACAGAAATATTCTAAAATCTGTGTGTGGTCATTGTGGTCAGAAAGGCAAAAGTAACCTTTTGGGACTGTTCCAGCTCTCCCCGGACTGTGAGCCAAGACTCCAGGACTTAGTGTTACTATGAACTGGCCTACCACGTAAATCTAGTCCTTGGTGTACTTTTGTTGAACATAAACAATTTTACAGACTATCAACATTAAATTCAATTAATTAAAAAGGCCTCTTTGTGACCATGAAAGACCAAGACAAAAACAAGACCACTCTGTAATCATGTCTGAACAGAGATCAAATATGAACATCATCCAAGAACCCCAAATGACCAAACATTCCCCTCTCCTAGGATGAGTGACTGCTTTAGTCTCAGTCTTGCCTTCTATTGTACACGATTTGAGATACCCAAGCATAGAATTACCCTTGCTTCTTGACGACATCCAATCCAGAGCAAAGCCCTGTTTCCTTAAACCTTCCACAAAGTAACGTAGCACAAGCCCAACCTATAAGTGCTTTCTGATACCCTTACTCTGACACTCTGGTTGACCATAGTGTATGAAGCCCAACTTGTTCAAATACAGGTGTATTTGTGGTGGTTTTTGCTTGAAGGCATTGACAGTTACCCACCTACAATACATTTAACAAAACTCATCAGACTATACACTCAAAAATGGTCAATTGTAACAAAGTTCAAAAGGCCTTCCAAAAAGCATTTGGAATTATGTCCTTTGAATAAATTAGTCAAGGACTCCAGGAAAAAGATTCTTATTTTATTTTATTTCTTTTGTACAAGTCAGATTCTTAAAATACAGATCCTAATTGAATTTTGGTTTCCCTTAAATGAGTCTGTTAGAGGGTTCCTCCCATTTGACCCTCTGTTTCCTACTGTACCTGTGATAATACTGTCTAAAATATGTCTATAATCTCTCTTCTGCTCTCCAGTGATTCTTTGTTTATTCACTGGCTCCTCATTCATTCTCCCTTCACATGGGCTTGGTTTGCTGAAAGCCAGCTCCCCAAATATCACCAATACAACCTGCAGTTGAGAGAAATCTCTGCCTATTTCTTATCTTGACAATGAAACAAAGTTTTGGAGGCATTTCAGAGGGTAAAGTACCAAGTCAGAATTTATTGGGAATTTGAAGTTTCTTTTAAGACTTTTGTTATTATATAGAAGTCATTAGATAACTTCTCAGCTATAACTTAACTGTCCACTTGCTAGTGCCTATTGAACGTTGTAAAATATATATTCTTGTTTTCCCATTGTAAGCAAATTGAAAGGCTGGTCTTTTAATTCAGAGGCCTGATTCAGATGAATAAGATTCATGATTTAACTGTTTACCACTGGTGGACACAGCAAGGTGGAGATTTTGAGACGTAAACACAAAGGGCAGATACTATTTGCTGATGCTTTTTATGAAAGTGTTGATACATCCTTTAAGAAGGATGTTCCTATAGTAAACAATCAAGTTATTTTCTTGGGTAAGAATCTCCTAGAATATGGAAATTATGCTAAAGAAGACAAAATAGTGAGGTCATGTTAGCAAGCTGTTAATGGAAGGGGTAAGGGTAGGTAGTTTGAGTTTTCAAAGTCCATCCTGTGTTGGGGAAATGAAAGTACATATATGGTTCTGTTTCCAGCTTAAAATTGGCATGCATTTTTTCCACCATTAGCCTCTCTCTAATTTCTCTGTTTACTGAAAACTAATTAATGTCTCCTACAGTAGTATTTTACTTAGAACAACCAAGAGCCTGTAATAATTCCATGTTGCTGATTAAAAACAAACAGACAAACAAAAGCTTCCCTGTTGTTTCCAGTACATGTCGGAAACTAATAATGACATGGACATCATTAAAGCCTTCCTCTCCAGTGACTAATGTCCTTTCTGTTCCTTTTCCATGCAGGTTTCCTACTTATATCCCTGCTACATCTTCAATGACTTGTCCCTTCTTATTTCTATGTACTCGCTCTCTTTGTATGCACATTCAGTGTGCATTTTCATGAGTAAGGTTTTATATTCATCCCGGGAAAAACTTGGAGAATGTCTATAAATTTTTATTCTAGCAAACATGTTTTCTCACATATCCTTGGTCAGAATAGCAGCTTTAACCAGTGTAAAAGTGACTTTCCTTTTAATTTACACTCCCTCAAAAACAAACAACAAAAAAGCAGGTTACATAATGTTTTTTGTCCCCAGGAAGAGCAGTTTAAGATTATGCTAGTCAAAATTCAGTGTAACATGACAGCCAACAGCATAGCCTACCCCGAGAGCTTGTTAGAAATGAAGAATTTAAGGCTCCACCCCAGATCTACAGAATCAGAGTCTGAAGTTTAACAAGCCCCACCGATGATTTATATGTATTTTAAAGTTGAGGAAGCACTAGCTTAAGTTATTTGCACATCTCTGTGGCTATCTAGCTAGCTATACTACTAGGGAATTGGAATTAAATCCTCTTTATGAATTAGTAATTGGCTCTTGGCACATAGCTTCTCTCTATGCTCCTATCAGCTTCTCAAAATACTGGGTATACCAGGAGTATTGGTTACTTTAAAGTCAGCAAATTCATACATGGTAAGGAAGGAACTTAGGTGGGCTTTATAAATTTCAAGGCTATATTCATTCTGCAGAGTAAAATCTTAATTTGATTCACATAGATTCCTAGGTTATTTGAATTTTAATAAACATTATTACAGGATAGAATAGAAACTTCTATAAGAGCCTCTGTCAGGAAAGATCTTTCTTAAGAAGCGAAATTTCCACTGAGATCTTAAAGATGAGTAAGAATTACACATATGAAATGGAGTGTGGGAAACAGGAGAAGAGCATATCAGGCAGAAAAGGAAGCGATGAATGTTCTTCATTATGTTCAGGAAACAAAATGGTTGGAACACAGATACTGGAAAAAACACTTGGTAAAATCAGATAAACCTGCTAAGTCTGATACATAATGGTTATTTCTTAAACTCATACGCATTTCTTCTTTTTACTAAGAGAAATACAAGCAGTCCCTTTAATTAGAATGCTATTGAATCTTACTGCAGTAATGAGTCTTTGTCTGGAGTACTAGAATTGCAGAGGTAATGAAGAAAAGCCCATTAATTGCAGAATTATTTAGACAGTAGAATCATTGTGACTTACTGTTTAGAAAATATAAAAGGAGACTATGTTTTTGAAAAACTGGCTTAGTTTTTTAAATCTTTTCTATTGTTTTCCTGGTCTCTATTTCATTTATTTCTACTCTGACCTTCGTTATTTCCTTCGTCTGCTAATTTGGGGCTTTGTTTGTTCTTCTAGTTCATTGAGGTATAAGGTTAGGTTACTTATTTGAAATCTTCTATTTTCTTAATATATGTATTTATTGCTTCTCTCTCAAAATTGCTTTTTTAGCACCACATAGGTTTTGGTATGTTTTTCTTTTTTCCCCCATTTTTGTTTGTTCAAGATTTTTTAAAATGTTATTTGCCTCATTGGTTGTTCAGGAGTATGTTGTTTAATTTCCACATTGTAGTTTTAACAATTTTCCTCTCGTTGATTGCTTGTTTTCATACCATTGTGTTAGAAAATATATTTGGTATGAGTTCAGCCTTATTTGCTAAGATTTGTCTTGTTCACATCATAAGATCTATCCTGGAAATGTTTCGTGTGCACTTGAGAAGAATGTGTATTCTGCTGCTGTTAAATGGAATGTTCTGTAAATGTCTGTCAGATCTACTTGCTCTAAAGTATGATTCAAGTCCAATGTTTCCATGTTGATTTTCTGTCTGGATGATCTATCCATTTCTGAAAGGGGGATATTCAAGTTCACTACTCTTATTGTATTATTGACTTCTCCTTTCATATATTTTAGTATTGCTTAATAAATTTTGGTGTCCTGATATCAGATGTGTATATATTTACAGTTGTTATATCTTTCATGATGAATTGACCCTTTTATCAATATATAACAAACTTCTTTGTCTCTTGTTACTGTTTATAGCTTAAAGTCTATTTTGTCTGATATAAGTATAGCTTCCTTTTCATTTCTTTTTGTATGGAATATCTTTTTCCATCTGTTCATTTTGAACCTATGTGTGTGTCCTAAAATCTAAAGTGAATCTCCTGTAGGCAACATACAGTTGTGACTCTTTTTTTTTTTTTTCAACCCATCCAGCCAGTCTATGCCTTCTGAGTGTTAAATTCAATCTATTTATATTTACAATAATTATGGAATATAAAAACATACTAATACCATTTTGTTAATTGTTTTCTGGTAATTTTTTATTTCCATTGTTTCCCCCTCCATTTCTGCCTACCTTTGTTAATTGTCAATTTTCCATGGTGGTAAAGAAAGTCTGTTTCTTCTTTCTTTATCTTTTACGGATCTACTCTAGGTCTTTTCTTTGTGATTACCCTGATGATTGCATAAAACATCTCATAGGTTTAATGGTCAATTTTAAGCTTATAGACATTTAACTTTAATTGTTTAAAAATACCTCCACCTTTTAAACCGTTTTACATTTTTATGTCACAATTTAGCTCTTTTTATATTGTGTATTCATGAACAAATTATAGTAACGATAGTTATTTTAATACTAGCTATAGTTATTTTTTACACTATTTTTCTTTAAGCTTTATACTATTGCTAAGTGGTTAACACTATAGTGAACATTAAATAAGGGCTTATTAGAGCTTTTAAGAAACAATGTGCATAGAAAATGACCTGAGAAATTGGCAAATGGTTTCATCCTCCATCATGACAACACTCAATGTCACACATTGCTTCTAGTATACAGCAATTTCTGTTGAATAAAAACATTATAGTGTGTCCTCATCCATCTTATTCACCGAATCTGACACCTTGTGACTTCTGGCTCTTCCCCAAAGTCAAAATGATTCAGGACATGGAGACAGCCATGACAGTGCAGCTAAAGACACTCACAAAAGAGGACTTCCAGAACTGCCTCAGAAAGTGGCAAGAACAATGGGATAAGTGTGTTGGAAGGGAGGGGGAGTATTTCGAGGGGCATTAATAGCAATGTGTCTTTTACTGTAATTATTATTATTATTTTTAAATTTAAACATTCACTATACATCTCTTCCTTTGTTGTTCCATAGCTAGTCTTACTTTGTCTCTGCCTCTCAATGGGCTTTTTTCAGTCTGTGCCTCACATCACTTTTTTCTCCCTCTGTGCAATATCTATGCATTTTTGTGTTATTTTTTCTGGTTTTCATTTATTTGAAGGATTTACTTTGTATTCTCGTTTCATCTCTGTGCATGCATATTTCCTCTGTACCTGCTATTTCGTACATCTGTCTGAGCTAGTGAATATCTGCGTTGATTTCTTTGATTATTTATTTCATTTTGGGGCATTTATGTCCAGAGGGCCAGATTTCTTTCAAGCCTTAGTCAAAATTTGGCTTAGTGTAGCATTGATGTCTAATGAATATTCTCATGTGACATTTATCATTTTATTAATATTTCATTCCATTTTGGTTATAATAATCTTGTATCACTTCTATTCTTGTCTGTTTTGGATTGTCAGTTAATTTTGAGATGACAGTGTTCTTGTTGTAGAAGTTTTATGTGGACAAGGGATTAACCAATATTCTGTACATCATGGATGCTTCTGTTTCTGAGTAATATTCCCATGTTTAAATATAACTTCGGAATGGCATATATTTTGTAGGTTGTTACAGGATATTTGGCTGAAGACAGGAAGGAGAAGATGAATGATTATATCCCAGTTTGCTGATAAAATTTAAAAATTGAAATCTCACATGAATTGAGATAAAGACAAAGACATCTATATTAGTTAACATATCACTACTGTCTCTAACAAACACACTCCAAAGTGTATCATGGCTAAATTTTGATTATGTTTTATTCTTCTGTTACATTATCTTGAAATTGGTGTAATTGATTTAAGCAGGGTTCATTCCAAAGATTCAAAGACATGGCTGTTAAAATCTGTTGTCTTCACAATCTTCAGACTATAGCTTCAATTCATCATGCTTCCTCTACCACACTAGCAGAGCTAGAATACCACACTAGAATACCATACAGGATTGTAACCTAGAAGCTATTATGTACTAAGCATTAAAGTGATGAATATTCACTTCCCTCCTTATTCAAAGGGTGTTGCTAAATGGTTGGTGACTCTTCTAAGCAATTATTAAATATCTGGATTCCTTCCATTGTATAACTTTTCCATCTTTTAGATGTGTTGTCCAATGTGCAGTGGAATTTATTACGAATAGTCTTGTTTATTATATATAATGGAAGAGTAAATGGAGAATAGCATTTGGGAGGTTTTGTATTGGTCAGGTCTAATATTGTTGTTTATCACTTACATACTTATTACACTACCGAGAACAATAATAAATACCCAGCAATACTTATTTATTTAAAACAAAAAAGCTATCAGTTATTCTATTCGTATTCCCAGGAGAAATGTGTTTTGTTTTGTTTTGTTTCTTCTGAACACCTAGCCATTCTCTACCACATTTATTAAAGAAATTAAATGTTGAAAAAATATTAACCATCTAGGCAAACTTCCTAGTAATAGTACATGTCTCTTATTAAGCAGAGCTATTATTGTATACACCACTTTAATTTGGTAGTAACATTGTAAAGACATCTATGACCACTTTGCCAGGACACACTGACCCAACATTTAAAACAAATCTTTGTGGTCATGCTCTTTTAGGTGATTTATCTTCAAAGTTAAGTTTTACATCTCTTATCTTTGATTTTTTTCTGAAATTTTGCCTATCATCCCACTCCACGGCTGCTACCAGTTTCTCAAAAATGGGGAAGGCTGTAGGATCAATGTACCGTGTTTCCCCAAAAATAAGACCGGGTCTTATATTAATTTTTGCTTCAAAAGATACATTAGGGCTTATATCCAGGGGATGTCATCCTGAAAGATCATGCTAGGACTTATTTTCCAGCTAGGTCTTATTTTTGGGGAAACACAGTATTAGGAATCTACTTGTTCACATGTGCTTCTCATATCCAACTTATGTCCCTCCACTGAGAAAACCCTACCTATCTTAGAGGTGAAGACAGTAATTTTGTATGTTCTCATATGTTTGTCTGGAACAGTTGTTTTCTTATTTCCTCCAGAACCCATTATTTAAAAAAGAGAAAAGAGAAAAAGTTTACATAATTTGTCAATTTTCTTCTGAAATAAGCTATTCTAAGGCAAGGATCAGAAACATTCTAGACCACTAAAAGAGTGAAAAGTTGAAGATGGAAAGAGAAGCATGAGGTTGGCTGAAGGTAGAACTGGGAAATGGGGAAGAGAAAAACAATGTTGATTAATGTTTCAAAACTTACAGTATTTCCCCTCTGTCCACATACCCACTTTTCCATGCGGGCAAAGAACATTTCTGTCTCATTCAGATGACATTGAAAACTATCTTTCCCTGCAATATAATATTTTTTTTCTGGTTATTTGTTTGATCATTTTGTCTCCATATTCATACATGTGACTGATGAAGAGACTTATGAGTTCAGTTATTATAACAGTAGCTACCTACTAATATCACTGTAAGAGTTAGTGTTACTAGATATGCCCTTTCTCCAATATGTTGTTAATTATTAAATAAATTATAACTTTAAGATAATACCTAATAATCACATTCCATGACCCTGCCTTTTCATGGTATACTTATGGGATTTAAATTTTTTGTCTTACTGACAGATGCTAAGAAACATATATTAATCTTTGCTTCCTAGTTTTTATAAACTGCAATTCATCAAAATAGATTTAAACCAATCTTTAACATCATCAAAATTCATTTTTATCATATTTGACTCCTTATGTTGTGATATGTAGATATCAAAACCCTAATATAGTAGGGCTTGTATTGACAATACTTTCAGAATGAAAATTAAGAGGTGTGATCAAACAACATGATGAATGTTTAAATAAAAAAAAATTATAGTAAAAGACACGTTGCTTTTAATCCCCCTCAAAATACTCCCCCTCATTTCAAACACACGTATCCCATCATTCTTGCCACTTTCTGAGGCAATTCTGGAAGTCCTCTTTCGTGAGTGTCTTTAGTTGCTCTGTCGTGGTTACCTCAATGCCCTGAATCATTTTGACTTCGGGGAACAGCCAGGAGTCAAATGGTGCCAGATCTGGTGACTAAGGTGAATGAGGACACAACATAATGTTTTCATTTGACAGATATTGCTGTACCAGAAGCCGATGTGTGACACACAGCGTTGCCATGATGGAGGATGATTTACAGCACACTTTAAAACACACCTTCTCTCAACCATAGCTCACTCCCAACTAACTACCCCGAACAAGTTGAAACAAGTCACACACTGTTACTACGGTTCAGGGCACCACTTCCGGTTTTTACGTTGCCTGCCTTTCCTTTGAACGGCGCTTGGCAGCAGCATTCACCATATTTGTTGATCACAATGGAAAGGCTTCATGTCACACATCACTTTTGGTATGGAAATTTCTGTCAATAAAAACATTACGATGTGTCCTCATTCACCTTAGTCACCAGATCTGACACCATGTGACTTCCAGATTTTCCCCAACGTCAAAATGATTCAGGACATCAAAGCAGCCAGGACAGCGCAAATAAAGACAAAAGAGGACTTCCAGAACTGCTTCAGAAAGTTGCTAGAGTGATGGGATAAGTGTGTTTGAAATGAGGGGAGGTATTTTGAGGGGGATTAATGGCAATGTATCTTTTACTATATATATATATATATATATATATATATATATATATATATATATATATATATATATATTTTTTTTTTTTTTTTTTTTTTTTTAAACATTCACCATATGTTTTGATCACACTTTGTAGGATCAGAAGTAACTTCTTTACTAAACTTTAGAAGAACCCACAGGAAATCAGGAGATTAAAGAATGTAGTACAGTTTTCCCAGGCAACATAGGTAATAGGAAGAGTCAGAGTGATACTCCCATTTCAGAGCAACAAGGAACAGACTGTTCATAATTGAGGCATCTAAGTTTCACTGGACTTCTAAGACTATATGAAATTGCCCGAGGATCAGTAAGGAACAGACAGAACCAACAACAGTACTAGAGGAGGTTCACTAATGGAGGGGGATTAAAAACAAACAAACAAACAATAAAACAATAAAACAATTACACAATTGCTTTGTTAGACCAAGGACAGAGTTAAAGTGTGATAGAGGACAAATTCATTGGCTATGAATGTGGAGCTGACAAAACTGAGGATCAGATTGATATTCCCTCATAACTTCTCATTACTTACTTACCCTTGAAACATAAACATTATGAGATGAAAAAGTGGTCGGAAACTTAATATGACTGAGATTATTTGTGTTACTTTGTCTAAATGGTGACACAAGATGCATAATAATTTGAGTTACAGAAAAAAAAAAGTTATACTGCTTACACATCTAAAATTGTGAAGGAAATATGTGCGCCTTTTCATAAAAGGACATCTCTGGTTGTCTGTCATCTCACTTGTGGATTGAGCTCAGCCCACATGCCATTCTTTCATGAGCCTTTCAAAACTGAATAGGAGTCAGTGCAGTGATCTCTAGAAAAATCAAAAGTAAGATTCCAGCTGGGCTTTCTCCATGTCAGTATCCTTGTTTTCTGATGATCCTTGGGTTTTCTGCATTTTCCATGATCTCTCCAGTCCTCATGCAAAAACTGTTCTTAACGTAAATTAGCTTGAATTAGGGCATTTTGCTTTTGGAAAACTGAAATATTCCAACCCTGCACCCTCTCTGATGAAGTCTAGGAGATCTCATGTTACTCTTTGTTTTCATCTTTGATTATTATTCCTTATCTTGTTCGGTTCTCATGTTACTTTTGTTCTTAGCTGTGATTTTTTATTCTTTCCTATCTAGTTCATTCTTTTCTATGCATCAATTTTCTTTGTTTAAGAGAGTCAAAATCAATTTCTGGAATGTAAAAAAGGAAAAAGTATGCATCATTATTGACTTCTGCTTCCTGCTACATTGGAATTGTGTATATTGCAAGGACCCTCACAGTTGAGGAATTATTAATGGATGGAAGTAAAAATAGTTATTTGAGAGCAGCAGACAGCAAAAATAGGTTGTTTGGATTTGAGTCAAATTCCTAGAGAAAAGGAAAACATGGTAAGTCCAAACAATTTCACTTGCAAAGATATTGTAAGATTCTTTTCCCTTGCAAAGATATTGGTACTTGAGAAAAAAAGAATCATCAGGAATACAAAAGCATGGGTATGGTAGGGAAAAATAACAATTGTAAATGCTGTTCACATGAGGTGAGATAATCTCAAGCAATATGGATGCAGGGGAAAAAATGAATATTCATGCATTAATGGTAGTAGTATAAAAACAACCTAGATAAACTTACTAAAATAAAATTCATAAATATATACAGAAACCACTCAGCTGTGTATAAAACTATCAGAAAAAATATGCACATGTAGAAATGTGTATATTTCAGCATTATTTTTAATCATTAATACAGAAACAATCTAAGAGACTATGGAATAATCAACAATATCTAGATGATCTATATGAAAAGGAATAAAGACTATAAACTCTGTTTTTAAAGTAATGAGATACTTAATGCAATAACACTTATATAAATAAACAAACAATATTATATACTCTTATAGAAATATTATTATGTTGACTATGTAACCATAATTTTAATTTCTGCATTTTCTGGTTACTAGGAATCTTGAACATCTCTTCATATATTTGGGTCATCTAGTCATCTTTTGTGAGTTCATAGCCTTACCTTTTTTTTCTATTGGGTTTTTCTTTTTCTTTTTTATTAAAATTTATTGGAGTGACAATCGTTAGTAAAATTATATAGGTTTCAAGTGTACAATACTGTATTATATCATCTATATGTCACATTTTGCGTTCATCACCCAGAGTCTTATGGCTTCCAAGGAGTTTTAGTTAAGTCAGATTATAAATACCTTTCTTTTACATAGCATGTTGCAAATCTCCTCTTCAAACCTATTCTGTCCGTGCATTTTATAAGCAGGTTTTATACAGTGGTCTCTGTTCATTTTACTTTCAACATCAGTGTTATATGTTGATGTATCTATGTATACATTGGAAAGGACAATTTAAGTAAATTAAGTACATCAATAGAGAGATATCTATCCCTCCTTCTTGTTCAAAACTGAAGCCAAATTTTCAATTTGTTGTGTTGCAATACAGAATAACATATTATATTTACCAGCATTTTTTGGGGGGATTATATGTATCCATGTGACTAAGTTCTAACATAAGATTTAACAGTAAGTCTTGTGTTCACATAAGGATGTTTAAAGGGAGGTTATTCACCTTGTAGCTCTTCAGCTTGGTCTTTCCAAATTTCTTCTTGAATACAAATTTGACATCATGCATAGAATTCCAGCAGCTATCCTGGATTGTGAATTTACTTTGACAAGGAATAAGGAGTAAGGGTATTGTTGCCTAATGGAAAGGCTAATGAAATAATTTGGCTTTGAAGTCAAATTCATAAAATCCTCTTTGAACCCAAGGTCCATAAGTTTAGTGCCTATGTTTTCTTCTATGCAGTTTATTGTTTCAAGTCTTATGTTTAGATCTTTAATCCATTTTGAGTTAATTTTGGTTCATGGTGACAGATAGCAGTCTAGTTTCATACTTTTGCATGTGGTTGTCCAATTCTCCCAGCACCATATATTGAAGAGGCTGTCTTTTCTCCATTGTATGTTTTTGGCTTCTTTGTTGAAAATTATCTGTCCACATTTATATGGGTTTATTTCTGTGTTTTCGTTTTTATTCCATTGTTCTGAGTGTCTGCTTTTCTGCTAATACCATGCTGTTTTGATTATTGTTGCCCTGTAGTATCAGCTGAAGTCAGGGAGTGTGGTATCTTCAGCGTTGTTCTTTTTTCTTAGGATTCCTTTGGCTATTCGGGGTCTTTTGCTGCTCCATACAAATCTGAGGATTTTTTGTTCTATTTCTTTAAAAAATGTCATTGGTATTTTCATGGGGATTGCATTAAATCTGCATATTGTTTTGGGTGATATGGTTATTTTAACTATGTTGATTCTTCCAATCCATGAACACAGAATATCTTTCCATTTATTTGTGTCTTCTTCAATTTATTTAAAAAATGTCTCATAGTTTTCAGCATCTATACGCAGAAATATACCTTTCGCATACCTGGTTAAGTTTATTCCTACGTATTTTATTCTTTTTGTTGCAATTGCAAAAGGAGTTTCTTGCTTTTTGTTTTCTTTTTCTGAGGTTTCATTGTTAGTATATAAGAATGTGATAGACTTGTGTACGTTGTTTTTGTAGCCGACAATTTTACTGTATTTGTTTATTGTTCCTAATAGCTTTTTGGTGAATTCTTTAGGGAAATATATATATATATATAGCATCATGTCATCTGCAAAAAATGACAATTTAAATTCTTCATTCCCAATTCGGATGTCTTTTATGTTTTTGTCTTGCCTGACTGAACTGGCTAGGACTCCAATACTATGTTGAAAAGCAGTGGTGATAGGGTACAGCCCTGTCATGTTCCTGAACGTAGAGCAAAGGGCTTCAGTTTTTCACCATTAATCAGCTGAGGGTTTGTCATATATAGCTTTTATAATGTTAGGAATATTCCTTTTATACCCACTTTATTAAGTGTTTTAATCATAAATGGATGTTTTATCCTGTCAAATGCTTTTTCTGCATCTACTGATGTCATCATATGATTTTTGTCCTTTGTTTATGTGGTTCAAAGGCAAGGGAAGTAAAAACAAAAAAATGGATGGCACTGTATCAAACTAAAAATCTTCTGCACAGCAAAAGAAACCATTGACAAAACAAAGAGGCAAACAACTGAATGGGAGAAGACTTTTTTCAAACAATGCTTCCAATTAGGGGCTAATATCCAAAACATATAAGTAGCTCATACAACTCAACAACAACTACAAAAATAATCCAATAGAAAAAATAGGCAGAGGAACTGAATAGACATTTCTCCAAAGAGGACATACAACTGTCCAATAGACATATGAAAAAATGCTCAATGTCACTAATCATCAGAAAAATGCAATGAAATGAAATAAAACTGTATCTCTGTGGCCAAGAACACATAACTTCAGTCTAAGTGAGAAAATCATGAGACACATCACAATTGAGAGACTTTTTACAAAATAGCTGACTGTTAGTCCAAAGTACTTTATCAAACTATCAAGGTCATCAGTAACCAGGAAAAGTCTCACCGTCTTAGTCAAGAGGAGCCTAAGGACACATGATTACAATGTGTCACATGGTGTCCTAAATGGGATCCTAATAGAGAAAGAGGACATTAGATAAAAACTAAAGAAATTTGAATCAAGTGTGGAATTTACTTAACGTATCAGTATTTATTAATTCTAACATGTGTACTGTTTTATGTTAGATGTTAAAAGGGTGATCTTGTGTGGGATATATGTCAATTCATTGTATTATCTTCATAATTGTAAAAACTTTGTTTCTCCAACATAAACTATATGTGTGTATGTATATGTTCACACACGTGTGTTTCCTGTGATGACCATAAAATCTTCAAATACACCTGTTATTTCTATAATCTGTCCTTTACTACCACTAAGACATTTCTTCAGGAAACTAATATTCACATTCTTCCTGAGAAACAACTATTTTAAATTCCATAGGCAATTATAATATTACAAGTGATCACTATATTGGGCATGATAGATAATCATAAACAGTAGATACTATGAGATGATTCAAATGTAAAGTCTCTTGATAATGCCTCTGTGTTATCTCTATGTTGGACAGGCCATATCAGCAAAAGGAATGATGAGGATGGAGAGAGTTATCTGAAATTAGGTTGCATAAATACTTATCAATCCAGTCAAAAGTACATTGTGTAGGAGGTCAGTAAATTCTAGGCTCTCTCAGGCACTACTTTCTCTAACAAAGATGTTCTGATGAATACAGTGGGAGATGGAGTGGAAACAGCAGACATCTATTTTCAATGTTTGTTAGCTACACTAATTTGATCAGATCAGTGGGAAATGCAATAGTCCAGCAAAATCCAGAAGTTCTTAGAAACAAAAAGGCTCTAAAGTGATAATGTTTTCTTCTTTTGTCTCTGGCAAAAGCCCTACCTAATTTCTCCGCAGATTTTTGTCAAATTGTTACAAACTATAGCATAATTGTATTTATATCTAAATCCAATCTCTACCCCATCCCCATCATTGTAATTTCATTTTCATAAGATGGGGCAGGGGATGAGGCGTGTGGTCAGTTGGCCAGATAATCCAAAATGGTGTAGTCCCAGTAAAAGCCTCACCCAGACACTAATTCTACTTCGTCATATTGCTCTTTATGTTTTGTTGCCTTTCAAATCTATGATTTAAAGAAGAATATCATCCCACTATTTTGTCCCTTTACTCTTCTTTGTTTCTATTCCTTTAAAATCTCCTCTCCTCAGGATCCAGAATCACAGCTTAACTATTTAACCTTTTCCTACTTTCCTCTGAATATTTTTCATTGGGCAAGAGAAACACACCTATAAAGTATTCAGATAATGGAATTTTGAGACATGAATTTTAAAGAAATTATGTTTAGTATTTGAAGAAATAAGAACAATAATTTTGTTAGCAATACTACATAGAGAAGCATATTTTTAATACATATAACTGACATACTCCCACAAATAATAACAAAAAGACAGATAATCGAAAATTGGCCTGGGACTCAAATAGCAATTTCACATAGGATTATAGCCAAACGTCCTTAATTTGTGAAAAAGCACTCAGCTTCATTAGTCATCAGGGAAATGCACATTAAAGCAGTAATTAGCTGTCTCTAAATGCATACCAGAATGTCAAAAATGAAGTGACAATACCAAATGACAATAGAAGTGGAGCAGTGGGAACTCTCTTGCAATACTGATGGATATATAAATTTTTATAAACAACACATTTTGAAAAAGCTTTGGCAGTATTTTCTATAGTTAAACAGTATGCACACAATAGGACCCAACAATTTCATGTGTAAATATATAACCAAAAAATATGTATGCATATGTGCAAATGGTATGCACAGGAATGTCCACAGCAGCATATTTCTAAAAACTAAAACCTGGAAACAATTCAAATAGTCATGAACAATAGAAGAGAGTGATAATTGAGATCTTCTTAGACAATGCAATACTATCCAGCAATAAGGTATCAGAACTATAGCTTCAAACAGCAACTTAGATTTATCACAGAAATAAAACTACAAAAGAAGCCAGACACAAAAGATACATAATGAAGATTCAATTTATACAACAAAAGCAAGAAAACATATGTGGTGTTATGAATTATTACTTTGGAGATGAGAGAAGGGGTAGTAATTGGGAATCAGTCTGATGGAGGCTTCTGTGGGGATGGTAACATTTTAGTTAGTGACCAGATCAGTGGTGACACAGATACATTTACTTTGTGACCAATGATTGAACACATGATTATAACTTGTGCATTTCTGTGTATTTGTAATAAAACTCAAAATTTTGCAACAGTACTCATGTTTACTGAAGAATATATGCAAATAACATTACAAGTACATGAAAAGTAAAGGATACTATTTCTCAAACCTTATTACTTATACTATTATTCAACTTGAATGTTTTTGCACAAAAGAAGAAATATAAACATGGATCTAGAATTCCATATTTTTAAATCTGTCTACCTCATACTTTTTAAAAGGGAGTATACTATTCAATTCTTCAGGTGGTTGTTTTTTCTATTCTTTTGTATTACTATTATGTAAGAAGTGTGCTTGCATTTGCATTTTTAAATACGTATACAATTGAATATGTTCCAAATATTTTAAGTATAGTTAATTTCATATATATTGAAAAAATGTCATAGAAATATTTCCTTTATACTGTGTGCACCCTCTTCCACTTAAAGTTTCTCGGTAACCTGCCAAAATTTGTAAGTAAAGGACAAGAATATATTGAATATACTGCCATGATACTGATGTATTTCATAGAATAGAAACAAAAATAATCAATGGATAAAAAGGACTCTTCCCTATAACACAGCAGCAGGAGTATAACCTATTTTCAAAAATAGATAGATCCTGCAGACAGGAAATCAACAAATAAATGGACTTGAACCATACTTTTCACTAAATGAACCTAACAGATTTATGCTGATATCCCATCCCAAAGCAGCAGAATACATACACATTCTTTAAGTCCACAGGGGACATTTTCCAAGCTAGATCATTTGATAGGTCATAAAACAAGTCTTAACTAAATTTGAGAAGATTGCAATTATACCAAGTATATTTTCTGACTTCAATGGTATGAAAATACAAATTAATGACAAGAGGAATAGTTGAACATTCACAAATATGTAGAAACTAAACAACAGATTGCTGAACAACCAGTTGAGTCAAAGAAGAAATCAAAAGAGTTAACCATTGCTTCACCAGAATTTGGATTGCCTTCAACCAGTATGGGACAACCATCCATTTGTACTCTTCTGACCCAAATTCTGGTTTTCCCTCATATCCTTATCCAGGGGCAGAGTATTTGGCATGGTCCTAGTTATAAACACATCCCTGAGCCCTGGCTTACTCCTTCCTCCACATCAGCTAGTGGAGCAGTTCTGAGAACCCTCTTGATGATTTCTACAGTCCCTTCCCTCACTAAGCTGTTCATCACGTCCGTGAAATCATCCCTTCCCTGAATTACTTGCTCTGTCCCACCCAAGTATGTTTTCTTCATTGTAGCCCCAAAGTCCAGGTCTTCCTTCCCAGCCTTTTCCAGTTTCCTTCTCTGCTAGAGCTAAGCAGCGATCTTAGACCTACTCTCCCTCCTAGACAATGCATCTATGCCTTATATTTCCCCTCTATCCATTATCCACAATCTGTCTCTTAGAGGACTTCATCTTTATTTTCAAATCCTCAATATTTAAAAATTTCCAACTATCTTAAAGCAGTGCTATAACCCAGCTCCAGCTCCAGATTCCCTGTGATCTGGGAGCTATCCTGCATATCCAAGCGCCTGCCAAGAGACATACCCATCCGTTCCTTTGGAGGCAGGCCAGCTTCAGATCCTGAGAGAGCTCTGAAACTTGGTTCCAGCCCTCTGACCCACCATCTGGGAGTGCTGCCCAACAGGGACCCATCAGGAAATATGCTTGATCAGGATCCCAGACACAGACCCACTGATTTTATCCAACTGAGGATCCTCAGGATGAGCTGTACCAATTCTAGCCCCTCTCATCCACAGTCCACGAGTGGTCCTGCTTGCCAGGGACCTAGAATGTTCTTGGAGGCAGGCCAATAGATTTCAGTCCCAGCTGTGAAAACTGAAGCAGCATATATAAATAACATAAATTAAAAATAAAATTGTCGTCTTGGTATTGCATCCAGTGCAGAACAAATTTACTTTCTTTATTGTTCTTTCCCAAAGTTAACAAGTATACATTCACTGTCATTTTTCACTCTTTCTGTTTACTATTGTTTAATGCAAAATAGTTCACCAACAGAACAAAGTTTGAGACCATAATTCAGTTCTAATCAGTAATCAATGTTTTCACATACATATTTACTTCGGATGTCTTAAAAGAGGTTAAAACTGTATATGACAACTCACCCAACAAGCCTGTGTAATCCAGTTTTCCCTCTTTCTAAACTAGAGGTCATAACATGAATTTTTTAGTTTAATCCTTTATTAATACATGCTTAATTCATATATATATATATATATATATATATATATATATATATATATATATAAAATATATGTATACATATACATATATATGATGGATTTTTTTAAATTGTGTTTTATAGTTTAAAATTATATAAATTATATCTTTAAATATATTACTTCTCCATTTGCTGTTTTCCCTCAATGTGAAGATTTTGAGTGTTTTTTTTTTGATATATTGGCACAGGTAGCTCAAGTTCAATTATTTTATCATGCATGTAGTACTTTAGAGTGTGAATGTACCACAGCTTATTTGTCAGTTCTCCACCTGAGGTAACTTAAATTTGTTTGAGTGGTTTTGTTGTTACAAACAATGATTCAATCTACAAGCTTGTCCCTGTCTCCTTGTGAACATGTATGATAAATTCTTTAGAGTACTTCTCACAGCTGGAATTCCCAAGTCATAGTGCATAGTAATTATGAAAAATTTAACATTGTCAAATAAATTCTTAAATGTTTGCCATAATTTTCATTTCATTAGTATGGAATTATTTCAGGATGATGCATACAACTACCAAGACTGATTAGTGTTAGAATCATTGATATTTTATATTCTAAGGCGTATAAAATGCAATTTCCTCATTTTAATTTGCATTATCTATGGTAGCTGAGAATTTTTTTGTCTTATAGTCCTTACGGTTTTCTGCTACTAATTTCCAGTTTCAAACTCTACCATTTTGAAACTGTTCTTAGTTTTGTTCTTTTTGTTTTAGAATATATACAGAGGGTGCCAAAGAAAATGTATACACATTTTGAGAAAGGAAAACTATATTAAAATTGTAATACTCAATATATACTGATAACACAAGATAAATACAAGTCACATTTGACTTCTGCAATTATAAGAAGTGCTCCAAGTGGTTACCATCAGCATCCAGACACTTCTGATTACACCAAAATACTGTTTGAGCAATGTCGACCAAAGTGCTAACATCGCTTAAAATGTGTATACATTTTTTTGGCACCCCCAGTATATATATATATATATATATATATATATATATATATATATATATATATATATATATATATATATATATATGCCTGTATTTATATATTTTTATATATACATATATATATGAATATATATGAGTAGGCTATGAATAGGGTAGAAATTATGTGTGAATATGAATAGCATGGAATTATATGACTAGAATTAAATAAATGAATAGGATTAATAAGATAATTAAATATTAATATGATTGGAATTATATATGTATATATCTATATCTAGATAGATATATACACACACATATCTAAATAGCTATATGTACGTAAAATATATCTAAAATATCTTCCTTCTGCCCAGGTTGTATTAAATTTGTATATGGTATCTTTTTTATACAAAAGTTTAAATCTTAATGTAATTTTTTTTCTAAATACTTATTTTTCCAGTTAGAAATTTTTCCAGGTAGAATTCATTTAAACTTTTCAGAATTCACTGTGATCAAAACCTTTTTAGGCTTATTTTTAAGTATGTTCTGTAGTCATATTCAAATGAAGCAAGTTGTTGTAGAATAAGAAAGCAGTAACTGAAGGAGCAAGTGATGGGGGATAAAGAAGGAAAGAAATGATGAACATAGTGGGTGTGAGGTTTTTCACAAGGAGAAAGAAAGTAGGTGATCCTAGAAAGTCATTTTGGTCAGTGATCTAGAATATGACCCACTGAACGATTTATTTCCTAAATTCTAAAAAGAGTTAGGTATACACATGGGTATTTAATCATGGTAGAATATACATTAGAATCTCAGTTCATGTATGAACCCTTATCAGGGGATTATCTGAGAGTACTTTAAAAAGATTATCTCAGCAGAGTAGTGTACATATTATTAAAGATAATTTTCCTGAAATGGTTAAAATTCAACCTGGCCAAATTCAAGGATAATTAGACTTTCTGTTTATAGCCAATCAATTCCCAATTCCTTTCTTACCTTGAGATATCACAGCGTTTATTTTGTATAAATGGGACGAGTTAAACTTCCATCTTTCAATAATTTTGGTTAAAATTTAAACAGTACTTACGTTAAAAAATATTGTAATCATTATTTGACATATGTACTTACATAATTCATTTATCTTTGTTTCAAGAAAATACGAAAGAGAAAATTATAAAATATTTACCTTCTAGTGACCATAACGTTATGAACAAAAGCACTGTTTTAAAATAATATATAAATAACTATCCAAAATAATTGATACATTATTTTTAGAATATACATGGAATCACATGAAAAAATTAATTACAGAAAGTCAGAAGCACAAGAGAGAAAAAAACTCACAAAGACTGTAAGTATGAAATTTTTAACGGGGAGGCTTACCAACAAAGATACAAAGTGATGTCCATACTCAATTAAAGAAATAAAAGTTAAAAGAACAACTAGATTCTACTTAAAACTATCAAGTTGGTCAAAATGAAATGTCACATAATATATCAAAGATACAGGAAAGAGGAACTCAGGAGTTCTCATGTACTGCTGAAGGAAGTATAAATTGAAAAAGTTATTCAAAAGAGCATCTGAATACTTTGTGAAATTTCTGTGAGAATAAAACACTTCTCTAAATATACAAAACCAGATAACTATTTGCATATTTTCATAGTATAACATATATAAGATGGTTCTTTACATAGTTTGTATAGGCTTGAAGCTGAGGGCAAATCAGTTGTCTATCCTTAAGTGGAAAGATAAGTAATATGTGGTGAATAAACACAGTGGATTACTATGGATCAGTCATAACACGTGACCTAGATATGCATTTAGAGACAATGATAATTCTTACTGCAATTGTGTTGATTACAGAAGGAATATATTATCTTAATAATATATTCCCACGTGCAAATTTAAATGAATATACAAATTACATTATGTTTTCAAGAATGGTAATGGGAGAGAGTATGAAGAAGAAAATTATAAAACAACATATGTTAACAGATGGGTTGTCACTGAGATTGTTGTATCTTCCAGCATCTGTTCTAAACTTCCCTCTCTGTGCAAGAACCCAAAGTTTTGCCTGAGCACTTTGCCATTCAGTACTCAGTATTCAAAACATTAACAGTATTTCTTTGTAACTGTGTGTGCTCATGTAACTAAGTGCTGACACTAAAATATTAGCAGAAGACTTATATAGAAGTTCAAGAAATTTTATCCAATAGAAACAGATTCACTTGGGAGGAGGCCCTTTTTATACTTAAACTTTAAATTTTTTAGCAACTTACTAAATTGATCATGTCAGAGAGAGTAGTTGTGTGGTTCATGATGCTACCCTGAGGATGGAAGTGATTCTCTTATCTCTTTGTATCCAAGGACCAAACTGGTTGGAGATTAAAGAGGGAAGAAGTGGGTCTATGAAAACATAATGATGTTAACTTAGGCATTTAATAATGGAGTTGCCAACGTGGTTAATTATTCCTAGTTTAATATCTATATACACCAGAACTGTGAATTGAGTACCTAACAGTTCTGCTGAAAGAACAGCTTTGAAATTTAAAAAATAAATAAATAAACACACACACACACACACACACACACACACACACACACACACATATCCAAATGAGCACAATATCAAATCTCTACTCTTACTTGGTCAAATGAACAAATACACAGACCACTTTCCAGTAGGACTTCTAATAGCTTGGATGAATAAGACACTATTGTCTTTTCAATGTTCTTGCAATGAAACCAAACCAGTCTTTACATCCTTAATCCTTTGTCATAGAATGTGACTCAACTCAACCAACTCAATGAAATGTGAGTCACATCTCTCCATGTTGAGGCCCGGACATTTCTAATCAACCCTTATTGTTTGAAAGTGATAATGAAATAGGCATTTATAATAATGCATGTAAACCCCTTTCAGGGAAAGATTGGGAGATGGACATTTTTTGCCTGTTTGGTGTGAACTGAGCCCTGGGGAAAAACTGGTTAAGAACAGTTTGTTTGTCTGTCTAGTCCTGTGGGCACATGGATGCAAGCCCCATTGGCTTTCAGTGCTAGATATTTGGGGGGAGGAGATGTCCTATTGGTGGGACTCTTAAAATTTGGGATGCTATATGTAGGGTCCAAACTCTTTGCTCCTCAGGAAAAGCTGAATGTCGGGGGGTTCCCTCCTGATCATATGGCACTGTGCCAGGGTGCAATTTCCGGAGAGAGCGTGTCTCAGCCTTTCCTATCTGTTCAACAGAGGGTATTGTCTCATTCAGCCAAGTGTAGGAGTCATCTCATTTCTAGATCTCTTTCAGAGGGAATTGCTCAGTGTGTAGCTGTACATTCACTGTGTCAGTGTGAAGAGGAGTACTTATGAGCCTCTGATGGTGCCATCTTATCAACTTCCCAAAGCTTTAGTTGATAAATTTTAAAAGACTGCATATCTGGTATATGCAGATATATGCAGACTGGTATATCATGTTGTACAGATGACAGAACTTATTTCCTTGGGCATTTTTTTCTCTCTTTTAATTATTACAAATTACTTTCCTATAGAAATCATTGTATATATCTCCTTGTACTATTAACTGAATTTATCTGTGGGATACTTTTCTGGAAATTAAATTATTGCATAAAACTGAAGAAAAAGGTGTTAGCAACAAATCTACTTTTTTTATTGTATGCGATGATTTTTTCCCCCAACACTCTTACCAACAGTAGGTATATCAATTAACATTTGCTATTTAATAAATTACCCCAGAATGTTATGGTGTAAAACGACCATTTATTTAGATCATTAAATGCTCAAGAAAAATTTGCTTTCAAAGTGTTCAATAAGACATGTGAATTTCATAAACTGAACATTATTAAACAACGGAAAAATAGCTGTGGGGGTTCATGAGCCTCCTATGTTGATGGTGGTTAATTTGAATCAGGCTCAACGAGGCAGTTTCTCCAGCAAACCCCAGTGCATAACGCACTTTACAAGTTTCTGTTTTCATTGTTCATGTTTGCTACCATCTCATCGACCAAACAAGCCACACAGTTAATTCCAGGTTCCACAGTGGAAGAAACAGACTCTGTATTTTAATGGAAGAAGCTGAAAAGTCACAGACTCCACATTTTGATAGAAGCAGCAGCTGCAAATTCATATTGCAAAATAGATATTAGGGATGGAAAGGATCTGTGGCCACTTTTGCAACTTACCACATTAATTATATATTAATAAATAGATAACACTATTAGTCATCACCTATGGACTTTGCATTTAATCGTCACAAGAATCCTTTGAGGGAGTGACAGAGCACTAGTATTCATTTTATAGAAAGATAGGCAGGTGTAGAATAAGTAGTTTTCCCAAGGTTATTTAATCATTTGCAAAGGGAACCTCATCTGTACACTTAACCTCAATATTCTATGGCATCTTTGTTTATGTAATTTGTTTTGTGTGGTTTTAAGATACAAAAATATGTAACAGTATTTTCTTTTCAAACATGTATGCATATTTAAAAAGAACTTGTTTTCCAATATGTCCGACACCATCCTCAAAAACTCCTATATTCCATCTCATAAACTCTCATTCAGACTTTGAAAATCACCTCAATTTTTATATCTTCTCAAAAGCCTATGCTGGCTATCCCTACTCTATCCCCACCATGTTATTTCTGTACCTTACAATTATATCGATTCTTGCATTAGTCATTTCAAGGGTGCAAATTATGTTTTTCCTTCATTTATTCTGTATTAAACTGTGACTTTCTTTAAGGCATGCCCAGCTTTAGGAGCCCAATAAAGCACTAAATTCTTTCTTGTTGTTATTGCAGGAATGAAAATACTTGCCCTTGAGCAATTCATTGACAATTTGTGATAACAGATATGCAAACATTTATTTATGTGTACCTATTAAAATTCTACCTATTATCATAGGACCCAATATTTCTCTTACTCATCTTTCTGGAACTTCTCTTAGATTAATCTCTTTTTCAGGCATTCCCAGAGGATATTATTTAAAACTTATCATAACACTTATTACCTTGAAACATCTCTCTAGACCCCAAGTTCTCTAGCACATAGCAGACTGCAAAACAGAAGAAACAAGCCAGGCTATCTTTCTTTACCAAAAAGTTTCTCAACTATTCCTTATGATTTTTTTATTACTGTAAAAAACCTTGCATGTTTTAAGATTATATACACTTTCAAAATAAGAAAATAGCATAACTTGCTCAGTTTGTACCAAATCCTCCTATACATTGTCACAACATACATTTCTGTTTCTCACCTCATCATAATAGATCTCAAGATTTCTCACTTCTCTTTTGCCATATTCCCAGCCATAAATATTCCTAATTCACATAGACTCCGAACTCTAAGGATTGTATAATACTTGTTGTTTCTTTGTTTGTTGGTTTATTAAGGACATGATTCTTTTCTGGAAATTTGAAATGAGTGCCTTATGTCTCTGAGAATGTTTTCAAACTGGGCCTGTTAAGAAAGTGGATTCTAAAATAGGGATCCTCTGCCAGCTCTCAGTGTTGCAGTTTCATCTTGAGCTTTCAACCTGATGTCCTCTGTTTCCTTGTAGGTGAGGCAAGGTCTAAGAATAGAGGAAACAGACACTCCTTCGCATAGGAACCCAAGTCCCTTGATTTCCCCCAAATGTTCAAGGAATGCAAAAGAAGGCAGGGCTGTGTGTGTGTGTGTGTGTGTGTGTGTGTGTGTGTGTGTGTGTGCGTGTGTGATCTGATCATTGTGGAACTAAAGTACGGTTTGGCCTCTGTGTTCTGAGAAATTGACAGAAGTTTCCCAAGAAGCTCTGGGGCTCTGGGCCAACAACTAATCCAACCATTGGGCCAGAATACCACCATCACAAAGCTAGTGGGGATGCCTTATCTGACGTTTGTAAAACAAAACCATGAATATAAAACAAAAACATTTAAAAAGGAAACAAAAACAAGCATGAATGAGGAGTCTCAAAAAAAAAAAGAGGTGGCTGTAATAAATGTTTAAGATGCTAGTGTGTCCAAGGTTATAAAAATGGGCCACTATGTTTCAGGTAAGGGGATATCGCTACACTAAGGCAAGCATTTTGTGGATCAATGTATAACTACATTATTTCAATAAACTTTACACTTCTGAAAGTTTTAAATTCAAGGCTGAATGTGCGAGATATTGAAAAACAGAGAAGAAAGATAGGGTTACAAAGTTAATGAAGTCAAGGCATTTATCAATTGAAATTTATACACTAGAGAGACAACAGGTCTGATTAGAAAGGTAGGTAGATGTCTGACTATTAGGGACAAACACCACTGTGAAATGTTGGTGTCAATTTTGGTGTTGCCTTCGATTTCAGGATGTTTATAAAGATTGTTGGGAACCTTAGAAGTTTGTGCATGGAGAAGAACACCCACAGCTATTTTTTTTCTGTTGCTTAATGTTCAATTTATTAAATTCACATGTCTTAATGAATACTTTGAAAGCTAATATTTTTTGAGCATTTAAACATTGACTATGTGTATGTGTTTGACTAATTAAACTTCTTCAAACATTTTAAACTGTAATTTTAAGTTGAATTATCTAATAGGATAACGAATGGGAGTTTTTATGTTGTCTCAGAATGATAGTGAAAGCTTTGTGGCTGAAAATAATAGACACTCAACACCCCCATATAGTGAAGCTCGCTGCTAAGAAAAATGACCCCAGCATACACATCACATCAGGACTTACTAATTTCCAACACGCTGCTACCATTACTTTTCCTAAGTTTCCACAGAGAAAATGTAGGAGTTTAAGGAGGAGAATCCCCTAGAAACAGATCCATCTTCCTGGTGGGAGGTAGTTTGGCTTTTTGTCGTGTCCCTCATGACATGAGCAGTGGGAAACAAGAAGGGAGGCACAGGGTTAAGAAAGGCAGTAGACAAGTAGAGTGCAAGCGGGGCCAAGGGATTCAAGTCTCAAAGACTTGAGCCCCGAATCGGGACAACGCATAGCTTTTATTAGTTAGGTGAGGAGGTAAAAGAGATACAGCTTGTCAATCTCAAGATCTGTGAATCCCATACATTATAATAGGAAACTGATTTAAACCAATCACCTTTGCCTGCAAGCAGCAGAACCATAGGTCTCGGGATGTATGTACTTCCCCAAGGGACAAAACCTTTATGCATATGAATAGATGGAGAGCACATCATTGAGTCACTTCCCCTGCAGTTGTAAGAAGGAATGCAGACACAGAGGCAGAGACTCTCCTTAGCCTGGGGACGGTGAGGGGCTGTGCCCACCTCTATTGACCCCGTGAGTTCCCCAGATGGTCCCCACGCAGCTGTGTCTGGGGAATTTTACCCGTCATTGACTAGCCAGCCATGTTTTTGAGGCCAAACAGGGAGACATAAGGCGTAAGCACAAAGGTGAAGCAAAGTCCCTGAAATGATCTGTCTCACAGACTCCCCTTCCTTTAGGGGCAGGTACGAGGAGACATGTGGGTAGGCTGCTGAGTGGCAACAGCTTTTCCCATACCTTATGTGGCGGTGGAGGGTGCAGGAGAATCGCTTCTCCACACTGCTGTAGAAATAAGCAAGAAGATAGCGCCAAATTAAAATTCCTTGATGAGGTAAAGTGTTGGGGAGAAATGGATAGTGTCTAATTTAATACATGTTTTGTAGACTTTCTGGGCTATCCTTGGTGCAAAGTTGAGCCAGGGACTAAACAAATGGAAATGGGAGGGAGAAGACATGGGGCAATGGGGCACTGCAAGCCCTCCCACTGCGTGGTCTAAGTCATTATTATATTATCAAGCATCAAGTAGCCATGCTTGATCTCTTTTTGGTACCCTTGCCAAGAAAGCTGTCTGGTAGGAAACATTAGTCCAGAGGCAAAAAGCAATAGAGTATGCCACCGGGAACAGAAACTGAGGGGTGATTAGGGGAGGTCAGACTGGAGCCCATCTCACATCAGGCAATAGTGAAGTGGGGAGATGACGGAAAAGTAAAAGTTTTGGAGCCCTGGCTTGAGATTGCTCATATATGGACAAGGATATGGGAAGCTCTTGCTTGTAGGCAGTTAGGTGAGACAAGAAAATCACTTCATGTTGTAATGGAATTAAGTATTAGGAGAGCTTGTCTGTTCATACATATGAGGTGTGGCAATTAAATGTGCGAACTTGTTGCAATGATGTTGCTAACCTTTTTTAATATCAGGGATTATTAACTATGAATTTGTACCAACTGCACAAACAGTTAACCAAGTTCACTGTTTGGAAGTGCTGAAAAGAATGCATGAAAAAGTTCAACAACTTGAACTTTTTGCCAACAATTCATGGCTCTTGCATCACAACAATGCACCAGCTCACAGGGCACTGTCCATGAGGGAGTTTTTAGCCAGTAAACAAATAACTATATTGGAACACCTTCCCTACCTACTCACCTGATCTGGCTCCCAATGACTTCTTTCTTTACCTGAAGATAAAAGAAATGTTGAAAGGAAGACATTTGAATGATATTCAGGAGATCAAGGGTAATACGACAACAGCTCTGATGGCCATTCTAGAAAAAGAGTTCCAAAATTGCTTTGAAGGGTAGACTAGGCTCTGGTGTCGGTGCATAGCTTCCCAAGGGGAGTACTTCGAAGGTGACTGTAGTGATATTCAGCAGTGAGGTATGTTGCACTTTTTCTAGGATGAGTTCGCAAACTTAATTGTCCTAGCTTGAGGATTGAAACCCTGAGAAGCTTAGATTCTCCTGAAGTAAATTTAATGTGGAAAAAAAGGAGTTTGCAAGGTAGATGTTTATAGCAGTTAGCTGTTGGCTGTATTATACAGTATTTTGAAATCCAAGCCTTAGCATTTGGATTCCTGCTGATGACTATGGGAAATCATAGAGAGATTTAGTCTGTTGAGAAAGAGCCCCCAATACTAATGTATTCCTCAAAGTCCTATGGGAGACAAATGAGGGAAAGTTTATCCATGCTTAAATGAGTCAGATATGAGATGTCAGGCTTCAGTTTTAAGAATGAATAGGAATTTCCAAGATTGGAAATGCCACATAATGAGCATCTGAACAGAAAAGAATTACAAAGTACCGGAGAAGTAAATCATGTAGGCCAAGGTTATCAACTAAACCAATTGTTGTCCTAAACTGCATCATCAAATTGTGTTATTTTCAGGATTATAGGGTGATTGAATATTATGACTCAAAGTTAAAACACAGGTGAACTTACGTTTGCTTTTAGAAGGACTACAGCCTACCATTCTGATATTCTGTTTCTATGTGGGAGGCAGTTATAACCCTCTACTAAGAAGCACCACTGAAAAGTATCTCTAAACTAGGCACCCTCCTTTGTTTATAGTTGACCTAATCAAGGCCTTCGTCATCTGAACTATTTCAGGAGCATTGTTATTAATATCTTAAATTCTTAGTTTCTTCCTATCTCAATTTTCCTGCTTTTCATACCTCATGAGAGTCTTAAATATATATTTCCTCTTATTTACTCAAAATTTGGAATATATTTTATTTCATAGTTAAACCCCAAATCTAACACCAGGCTTAAAATCAATCCCATGACAGTATACACACAAACCAATTGAGAACCATCCTTCTTTTGACTTTCCAATTCGTAAATAGTCATCGAAGGCTCTGTCTTGATTTACAGTTTGCCATAACCTTGGATTCTCCTATCTTCAAGCTCAGTCCATAAATTTGTTCATAATGGACTTGGCAACATCTCACAACCATGTAAAGGTCTACATCAGCAATTACACAATTTTTCATGAACATCAAACCCTGGAGTTTCTTTAGGTTTGTTGTTTGGTTGGCTTTGTTGTTTGTTTCTTCAAAAATCAAAAAAACAAAACAAAACAAAAAAAACCCTTGCATTTATTTCTAATAGACTTGAAATGCATGCTCTTTGTCCAGACTAGGTGAAAACGGATTTGCTTCAAGTGTGAATACCCTGGCATTTTTATGGACAGTCTTTCATCAAGTCATGCAACACAGCCCATAATGAGACTGTTTTTCTTCTAGCCAACAGAGTTCCTGCTTCTTAAAAGTAGAACTAGGAGTCAGACTGCAAGTGAAAATTCTTTGTCACAGTAATTTTAATGAACAAAAATGTTCCCATTCCTCTCCTATTTCCCTAGACCTCACTTCATCAGTCATCTCCATTGTTTCTACAACCCTGCCTTTAATAATTTCCTGATTTATATTTAAATGAATATACTCAGATATTATCCATAATAAAATATATTTCCTCTCTTGTAACTGTCTTTAACTATTTACCTAGCTCGCTGATACCCTTCTGACTTGTTTCGCAAATGATTCTATCCTGACTGCATTTACACCACCTACATTTCCTGCATTTGCTCTTCATTCACGCCAATTTGTGTAGCCCATGAACACCACCCTTAGTAGAAGTTGCTGTTAATCAAGTTGTTTATACTCATATTATAATATCATTTCAATATATTGTTCAAAATAGTGACTAAATGCAACTTTGCCAGAAACTTTTTCCTGCTCTCTTAAGGATCATTAAGCAATGCTATAATATTAAATAGCTCTTAATTGTTATCTTTATGAGGCAGAAATAGACATAACAGTAATTCTCACAAGAATTATTGGGCCTAAATACTTTTACTTCTTAGAATAATTCCATGTTGAAATTTTCAAAAGGCATGAATGAATATCCAGCAAGTATTTTGGATTGAAATCTGTGCATAGTAAAATAACTGCCCCTTGAAACCATGGAATATGTTTCATATCTCTTTGTCCATTCTTAGCTAATTATATATGTTAGTTAAAATTAGATAATTGGTAAAGACTAATGCCAACTACTCAAAGTAATTAGTCTATTAAGAATAATTATAAAGCAAGAACTCTTTCCTAGGGACTTTTACAGCTGTTGTGATCAGATATTTAAATGTAAATATAGTTATTTAGTTCCAAATGAGAAAATTCTTGAAATATGCAAATACAAAGAAATCATCAGAAGGAAATTGCAATGGCAATGTATTATATTATTCAAACATAAAAGTTTAAAAGAAATCACATATATTCTTGTATTTGATTATCCTATCTTTTGGATTATTATAAAATAGTATGTTTACTTTACAAATAGACAAATTAGAGTTTCAAACTAATTATTTTTCCAAGTCTCATGACTGAAAAATTGCTGATTTGCATTTCCCTGATGATTAACATGTGAGAGTATTTTCATATACATCTTGACTACTTATATGTCTTCTTTGGAGAAATATTTATTTAAGTCCATTGCCATTCTTAATTAGGTTATTTGTTTTTGCTTTTTTTGTTTGTTTTGTTCTGTTTTCTGCCATTGCGTTGTAAAAGTCCTTGTATATTTTGAACATTGATCTCTTATCAGATAAATGGCTTGCAAATATTTTCTCCCATTCTGTAGGTTCCACTTTCACTCTCTCGATTGTTTCCTTTGCTGTGCAAAAACTTTTTAATTTACTGTAGTCCTGCTTGTCTATTTTTGCTTTTATTGCCTGTGCTTTTGGTGTCATATCCAGGAAATAATTACCTAGAACAATGTCATGAAGATTTTTGCTTATGTTTTCTTCTAGAGTTGTATAGATTTAAACCTTATGTTGAAACTTTAATCCATTTTGAGTAGATTTTTGTGTATGGTGTAGGATATGGTCCAGTCTGTCTTACTTGCGTGGATATTCCGTTTTCCCAGCACCATTTGTTGAAGACTATCTTTTCCCTAATACCTAGTCTTGACACCCTTGTTAAAAATCAGTTGACCTTATATGCATGGTTTTATTTCTGGGCTTTCTATTCTGTTCTATTGATCTGTGTGTCTGCTTTTAAGCAAGTACCATACTGTTTTGATTAATGTAGCTTTGTAATACAGTGTTTCCCTGAAAATAAGACCTAACTGGAAAATAAGCCTTAGCATGATTTTTCAGGATGATATCCTAAAAAATCAGCTCTAATGCATCTTTTGGAGGAAAACTTAATATAAGACCCAGTTTTATTTTCAGAGATTATATTTATATATTAATCAAATTATATTTGATTAATGTAGCTTTGTAATACAGTGTTTCCCTGAAAATAAGACATAACTGGAAAATAAGCCTTAGCATGATTTTTCAGGATGATATCCCAGCTCTAATGCATCTTTTGAAGGAAAACTTAATATAAGACCCAGTTTTATTTTCGGGGAAACATGGTATGTTTTTAAATCAGGAAGTCTGATATCTCAAGTTATATTGTTATTTCTTAAGATTATTTCAGTTATTTGGGGTCTTTTGTGGTTCCAAATAAATTTTAGGATTTTTATTTTCTATAAAGAATGCTATAGGAACTTTGATAGCAAATGAATTAATTATGTAGGTTGCTTTGGCTATTACGGACATTTTAACAATGTAAAGTCTTCCAATCCATAAATATACCATATATTTCTATTTATTTGTATCTTCTTTCATTTCTTTCATCAAAGTATTGTGTTTTTTAGTATACAAGTCTTTGACCTCTTTGGTTAAATTTACTTCTAAGTATTTTATTATTTGTAATGCTATTGTAAATAGGATTATTTTCTTAATTTTCCTTTTAGATATTCACCGTTAGCATACACAAATGTAATAGATATTTTGTATGTTGAATTTCTATTCTGCAGTTTTACTGAATTCATGTTCTAGTTCTAACTAATAAAATAACATTTATTTCTAGTTTTCTTGTGGGGTATTTAGAGTTTTCTGTATATAAGATCATGTCCTCTGTGAACAGAGATAATTTTTACCTGATTTGGATGCATTTTATTTATTTTTCTTGCCTAATCATTTTGGCTAGAACTTCTAGCATTATGTTGAATACATGTGATGAGAGTGAACATCCTTTTTTGTTCCTGATCTTAGAGGAAAAATCTTCAGTTTTTCACCATTAAGCATGATGTTAGCTGTGTATTTGTCATATATGGCCTGTATCATGTTGAGGTATGTTTTTTTTCTATACCCAGTTTTTGAGAAATTTTATCATGAAAAGGTGTTGAATTTCGTCAAATCATCTTTCTGCATCTATTGAGATGATCACATGATCTTTATCCTTCCTTTTGTTAATGGGTTATAGATTTGCATATTTTTGCATATATTCAACCATCCTTGCATCCAAAAGATAAATCATACTCGGTCATGGTGAATGATCTCCTTAACATGTAGCTGAATTTGGTTTGCTATTAAAAGATTTTTACATTTATACTCTCAAGGATATTGTCCTGTAGTTTTCTTTTTTGTGGTGTCTTTTTCTGATTGTTGTAACAAGGTAATGGTGGCCTAATAAAGTGATTTTGGAAGTGCTATCTCTTTTTCAGTTTTCTCAAAGAGTTTAAAAAGGTTTGGGGTTAATATCACCTTATACCATATTGCTATTAGGATGACTGTTATTAAAAAAAAAAAAGGTAAGTCTTGCAAGGATGTGGAAAAATTAGAACCCTTATACACTGTTAGTGGGAATGTTAAATGGTGCAGCCATTATGAAAGATAGTATGGAATTCCCTCAAAAATTAAAAATATATTTATCATATTATCCTGCAGTACCACTTCTGTGTGTGTGTGTGTGTGTGTGTGTGTGTGTGTGTGTGTGTATCCAAAGGTGTTGAAATTAGAATCTTGAGGAGATATCTATACTCCCATGTTCAATGCATCATTATTCACGAAATAGCCAAAATATGGAAACAACTTAAATGGCCATTGACAGATGAATGGATAAATAAATTATTTTATACACATAAAGTGGAATGTTATTAAGACTTTAAAAAGAAGGAAATCCTACCATATGCAGCAATATAAACGAACCAGGAGGACATTATGTTAGGTGAAGTAAGCCAGGGACAAAGGGCAAATACTACAAGATAGCATTTATTATTTAACATAGTGAAACAGATAGAAATAGAAATAGGGAGTATAATGGTGCTTGCCAGGGGTTTCAGGAACAGGGAAATGCAGAGTTGCTGTCCAATGGATATAAAGTTCCAGTTGTATAAGAGTAATACGTTCTAGAGATGTGCTATCCAACATTATACCTATAGTTAATATTGTATTGTGCAGTTAAAAATTTATTGAGAGAATAGATCTCATGCTACATGTTCTTACTACAATAAAATAAGAAGTGGCTGAGGCAGTTACAAAGCCAAGGTTCATAGAGTTTAAATTTAAGGCTCCTCTTGAAATAAATATAACAATTCATTATATTATGGAGATAAGTATATACTTAGCTTTAATGCGAAGTGCTGATGGTTGACTTAATTATGTCCCTCAGATCACATCATATTGTCATATTGCCTTTTAAAATGTTATTCCTTTTATAGATTATTTTATTTACATACCACACTTTTATTCCCTGCTCTCCTCCATAGGCAGCCACTCAAAACTCTTTAATATCTGTCATTTCCTATGTTTTCTTGTAAAAAATAAATGTTTTTTATGAATGTATTTGTATTTTACATCACTCACAGTGTTTCATATATTTCAAATTTTATTTTACTTTTCCAAAAATTCATATATTGTTAAGACCTATTCTTATTTTTATGTGCAAATATAATGCATTCTTTCCAAATGGAGAATTGTTCATATGCTTTATATCATGATCTGTTCTCTCAGCGAAGATGCCCAGGTTGCCTACAATTTTTTACCACCACAAAAAATATGCTACACTGAATATCTTTGTATTCATTCAGTATAAACCTGTTTGTAACTTTTGGGGGAAATATATATCTAAGAGCATAATTGCTGGTTATAGCATATTCATGTATTCTGTTCACTAAGAATAGCTCAATCATTTTACAGAATGGTTGAGTATCTACTTCCATCAGCGGGGCAAAGAAGTTCTCATAGACTTTCATTAACATCTGACCTTGTTAAGCATTTTCTTACACATACATATTCAAGCTTAGGATATAAATTCCTTGCGAATAAGGAAACAAGAGACCATGACATAGTATATAGTTTTCAGTAAATGTACACAAATATACCTAAACCTCAAGAAAATGTAAATGCTGAAATAAGATGTAGTGTATGAATTATTTTCTCTCTAGTTTCTAATCAAGAGAAGGACTAGGTCAGTTATAGGTAGATAAATTGGATCAAAACCCCAACAACATTAGTAACTGGCAGATGGCTAATAACCTTCTCCCATAGTATCCTCAAACCAGGGCTTCTGGAAAACTGTATTGGAGACATTGATTTTACTGTGAAATAGGCCCTCCGACTCAGCACCTCACATACTTCACATAACACTTCACATCAACTTCACCAAGATTTGTTCTTAAAACCTTTTTATAAAGAAGCAGGAAAAGAGAGAGAAAATGGCTGAATTTTACCTTCCCCTTCTCCCCAACCACACATATACAACATGCATACTCGAATATCATGATTACGAGGTCTTAGTTAATAGAGACAGCAGGTGGAAGAGCCGAAAGAAAGCTCTCCTGGGGCTGACAGGTGACACTTCAGGATGGCATGGCACTTATTTAATAATTCATTACAGCATTAAACAAATATTAATTGAAACTCCATCTTGTTCCAGAAATGCTGGTCTGGATTCTGGATATTCAGCAGTGAATAAAACAGACAAAATTTCCACCTTCAAAGACATATTCTGATAGAAATATATATGTGTATATGCAAATAGATATATTAATATATATGTATATATATACATAATGATACTATATATACACATATACACATACATATGTGTGTATATGCATCTTCCTTATGAAGAGATATCTATATGCATATATAGAGAGAGTGATATATATGTATCTACATAGAAATATGTGAGGTCAGACACTTAAGTTGACAAACTCATCCTAGAAAAAAATGCTACACACCTCACTGCTGAATATCACTATGGTCAACTTCAAAGTACTCCCCTTGGGAAGCTATGAACCAATGCCATTGCCTAGTCCACCCTTCAAAGCAATTTTAGAACTCTTTTTCTGGAATGGCCATCAGAGCTATTGTAGTATTACCCTTGATGTCCTGAATGTCACCCAAATGTCTTCCTTTCAATATTTCCTATGTCTTCAGTTGAAGAAAGAAGTAATTGGGAGGCAGATCAGGTGAATAGGGAGGGTGTTCCATTACAGTTATTTGTTTCCTGGCTAAAAACTCTCTTGCAAACCGTGCCACGTGAGCTGGTGCATTGTCGTGATGCAAGGGCCGTGAATTGTTGGTGAAAAGTTCAGGTCATCTAACTTTTTCACGCATCACGCATTCTTTTCAGCACTTCCAAATAATAAACTTGGTTAAATGTGTGTCCAGTTGGTACAAATTCATAATGAATAATCCCTCTGATATCAAAAAAAGATTAGCAACATCGTTTCAACAAGTTCACTAATGTAATTGTCAGACCTGGTATATCTTTTTAAGAGAGAAGCTTATGTACACATAGCTATGTATGTATATGTGTATGTAAATGTTCACGTATATAAATATATTAGGTTGGTGCAAAAGTAATTGTCATTTTTGCAATTTTTAAACACAATTACTTTTGTACCAACCTAATATATATGTATATACACATACAAACATATATAGATAAATGATACGTAATGCCAGGGTGTAATAACTATACAATAAAACAATAAGGATAAAAGTATAAAGATGTATGAGGTAAAATGGATCTGATCTTAGATTAGATTATACAGAAATGAAATTTGAGCAAAAATTCTCAATAAAGTGAAGAAGTAAGTGATCTGTGCAGAATCTGGATCTAGAATGTTTTAGGAAAAGGACACAGTAAAGGCAAATTCCTTAAAGAGGTGTCATATGTGAAATGTTCTACATATAACAATGAGACCAGTGCTGCTAGAGTGCAATGAGAGTAGAAAGGAGGCATGCCATACTAAGGATTTTATTTTGTTTTATGTTAGGAGAAGCAACTGAGGGGCTTCGATTTATGTTGTGTAAGAATCACTCCCTAACTGGGATATGTAAGATTGACTATAGACTGTAGGTGGGTAAAATAGAAGCAGAAAAATACTCAGGAAACTGTTTTTTGTGCTTAAGGTGAAGCATGTTTGACTTATACCACTGTGGTAGTGTTGAAGAGGATAAAAATTTGAATTTGGAATATATTGAAAAGGCAACAACATTGTGATTTCCTGATAACCTGTAAATAAGGTTTAAGGGGGGGTGGGGAGAGAGAGAGAGAGAGAAAGTTCAGGATTAATGCAAGCTTTTGGCCTGAGGAACTAGAAGAATGGAATGCCATTGACTGAAATGGAAAACCAGCATACAAGAGGGTTGAAGGAAGGAAATCATTAGTTTGATTTTTTTAAATGTTACTCTAGAGAAGCCTGTTATGCATCCCAGGGAAAGATTTTCCTATAGGCAGTTGACTGTAGAATTTCTAAAAATGAATCTGAAGATATTAACTTGAAAGTCATTAGGCAATAACTCTTTTTCAAACTGCAGACTAGGTGAAATTACCAGGAGTGAGTGTAACGGTATGGAAAAAAGGGCCAACGATTGAGCCTTACAACAAAATTTGGAGTTTATAGAGTTTAACAGGCTCCTCTAAGGACACTGAGGCACTACACTGAAGTAGACCAAAAAGCTAAGTAAAGAAAAATATTTTAAGTAGGAAGGAGTGACCTACTATGTCAAATTCTTATGGTGAAGCAGAAAACGGAAAATAGGTCATTGGAATTGGCAGTTATAGTTTCAGTGGAGTGGTAAGGATAGGAGTCTGAAGCACATGGGTTCTAGTCATGATGGGAGATGGCAAAGCAGAGAAAGAATATAGCTTTCCAGGAATTTTGCTCTATAGGGAACATAGAAATAGAGTGGCGGTTGGATTGGAGCTAAGGAAAGTTTTTTTTGTTTTTTTGTTTTTTTGTCCTATGAATGGAGAAATATTTCAGCATGTTTGCTGACAGAAATGATCCAGTTAGAGAAAAACTGATGACATAGAAGGAAGAAAGAACGAATGTAGAAATTACTGAAATCTATAAGAATTAAAGAGAAATGTAATTAAGCTCACTATATGCCCAAATCAGAGAAACTAGCTCAAAAGACCTGAGTTTTTGCTTGCTCTTCTGAACCTCTACCATCACCAAGAGAAGAAATCCCCATGGGGAGCTTACAAACTCAGCCTGGGTCTCAAACTCAGCCCTAGAGGTACAGATTTGAACACAAAGCTCAGCAATGAACCAAGTCCCAATGGGTTTCTTCAAGCCCATCCTAGATCAGCCAAACCACAGCATAATTATAGATTCATGAATGAAAAATCATAAAAATGTTTTTAGCCACTAAATACTAGAGTGATTTATTACATGACAAAAGCAAATTGATACAGGATCTATCATGCAATTAGAGAATGGAGAGGTTGATCTTTGGAAGGAACATGAATAGTTTTTCCCATTGTAACAGGACGGAAGATAGATCTTACAGGTTTTGATTGCTGAAGATGGTCTGGTAGATTGGTTGACAGGAGCATATAAAAATTGTCTTTTAAAGGCTTCTGTTTTCTTGGTGAAATACGAAGCATGAGTGAGAGAAATAAGTAGCATTTGTAGAAAGAAGAGAAAGTATAAAATATTAATTGGGAATAGAAAAGTGAATTATTTTATTTTTTAATTGAAATACATCTGACATACAATACTGTATAAATGTAAGATGCATACAGCATACTGATTTGATGCATTTATAAAATGTAATATGATTGCCATTGTAATAATAATTATACTTCTATCACATCACATAAATATCTTTTTTGTGGTTGGAATAATTAAGATCTAGTGTTTCAGCAAGTTTGATGTTTATAATACAATATTGTTGTCTATATCCACTATACTGTGCATTAGATGTCTAGGACTTATTTACGACTCATTGCAAGTTTGTACCCTTAAACGATATCTGTCCTGTCTCCCTATTTCCCAGCCCCCGATAACCACCATTTTACTCTGTATTTACAAGTTAGGCTTTTTTTAGATTTCACATGTAAATAATATTATGCTGTATTTGTCTTTCTCTGTCTCACTTATCTCCCTTAGTGCAATGTCTTCAGGGTCAATCCATGCTGTCACAAATGACAGGATCATATCTTGTTTATTCATCAATTGATGGGCACTTGGGTTGTTTCCATATTTTGACTATTGTAAATAATACTTCAATAAACATGGAAGTGCATATATCTCTTTGATATCCCATTTTCATTTCCTTTGGGTATATACCCAGAAATGGAATTGTTAGAGCATACGGTAGATCAATTTTTAATTTTTTGAAAAATCTCCATATTGTTTTCCATAGTGGTTGAATAAATTTACATTCCCACCAAAAATGTACAAGTGTTCCTTTCCTCAACATCCTCACAAACACTTGTTATCTCATTTTCTTTTCTTTTTTTTTATTAAAGTTTATTGGGGTGACAATTGTTAGTAAAGTTACATAGATTTCAGGTGAACATCTGTATTACATCATCTATAAATCACATTGTGTGTTCACCACCCAGAGTCAGTTCTCCTTCCATTACCATATATTTGATCCCTTTTACCCTCATCTACCACCCTTCTCCCTCCCTTACTTTATGAGAGCCATTTCAACAGGTGTGAGGTGATATGTTATATTGGTTTTGACTTCCATTTCCCTGATAATTAGTGACATAGAGCATCTTTTCATGTACCTAGTGGTCATTTGGATGTCTTCTCTGAAAACATGTCTATTTAATTACTATGCTCATTTTTAAATCAGATTGTGTTTGTTTTTTCTTATAGAGTGTGAGTCTTTTACATGTTTTGAATATTAATCCCTTATTTGATACATGCTTTGCAAAAATTTTCTCCTATAGGTTGCCTTTTCCTTTTGATTATTTTATTTGCTGTACAGAAGAAGATTATAAGTTTAATGTAGTCCCATCCAAACAAAAGCTTTTGCTTTTGTTGCTGTGCACTCAATGTCGTATTAAAAAAAAAAAAAAAAAATCATTGCCAAGACCAATGTTGAGGAGATCCTTGTCTATGTCTTCTTTTAAGAGTTTTAAGGTATCGAATCTTATGTTTAAGTCCTTAATCCATTTTGAGTTAACTTTTTGTGAATGGTGTAAGGTAGAGGTTCAATTTCACTTTTATACAAGTATTAATTCAGTTTTCCCAACACCATTTGTTGAAGAGACTATCCTTTTTTCCAAATAGTAGTCAACTCTTTATTTGGGAGTTTAATTCTGGGCTCTCTATTTTGTTACAATGATTTATATTTATGCTAGTAACATACTGTTTTAATTACTACAGCTTTGTAGTATAGTTTGAAATCAGTAAGTATGATGCATCCAGCTTTGTTTGTCTTTCTCAGGATTGATTTGGCTTTTTAGGTTTTTCAGTGGTTCCATACAAATTTTAGGATTGTTTCTATTTCTATAAAGAATGCCATTTGGATTTTGTGTTAAAATTGTGTTGAATCTATAGATGGCTTTTGGATAATATGGACATTTTAACAAGATTAATAACTTTGATCCAGGAACATTTGTGTGTCTTTTTCAATTTCTTTGAACAATGCCTTGTAAGTTTCATTGTGTATATTTTTCACTTCCGTTGTTATAATTATTTCTGGTATTCATTCTTCGAACATCAGGAAGAAGACAAGGATGCCCACTCTTACCACTCTTATTAAATATAGTACTAGAAGTCTTAGCTAGAGCAATTAGGCAAGACAAAGGAAAAAACAAAGCCATCCAAGTGTCCAAATAAAAAAGAAAGAAGTAAAATTGTCATTATTTGCAGATAATATGATTTCCTATAGAGAAAATCCCAAAGACTCAACCCAAAACTTTTGGAACTAATCAATGAATTAAGGAAAGTTCAAGGATATAAAATCAACTTATAGAAATCAATTGTATTTCTGTATACTAATAATGAAACATCTCAAAAGGAAATAAAGACTTCTATCTCATTCACAAAAGCATCAAAAACAATAAAATACCTTGGAAGAGTGAATTGACTAGGAAAATATACTTGCATTTTTAAGACACACTTTCCAGTTTCTAGTCATAAATTTAAAGTGTGGTTGTGTGTTTTTCTTCATTTACATTCAGTTGCTCTGATGTAGCACAGGGGCATACCAGGTTTTCTAGGTCAGTACTTTATAGTACTGAAACTTTACAGGGGTAGAGAAACAAATGACTTGAGAGCCTACGCAAGGGAAAATTTAGCCCATGGAGTATAAGCCAAGTACTCAGAAATTGAAAATAAGAGAGTAATGATGGACAATGGCAAGGGATATAGTTAGTATGTTGGACATACCATTGGGATCAAAAAATAGCTGGCTTTAAAATACTAAAGGGGAAAAGCTTCAAGATTAGAAGTGCTAATCAAAGAGGTGGAGGTTTAAAAAATGAAATTTTGGAGAAGTTGCAGTTACTGCTAGTGACAAGGGTAGGGTCTGACCAAGGGGGCTGATAGCAGAGGAGCATAAAAAACAAGCAGACAGCATAGAGATCATTAGATGGAAAAGGGAAGCAATAATTAATTAGAGAGACAGAGACAGAGACAGAGACAGAGACTAGCAGTGAGTAAAATGATAAAATTGTGAATGAGGAAAAGTGACCAGGTTTATCAATAATTGTGACAAGGAAAAGTAGCTGATCAGATATACTAAGAGCTTTGCTTCAAAGCAGTTGTCATTTAGAGGAAGGGAGAAGAGTAATGGTCTGGTAGTGGCATGAAAAAACAAACACCTAACCCCCTTTGTAAGTCCCAGTAGTACATATGTTGTAGCCATCAGTAAATGCTACACTATGGAAGCATTGTCTTCAAGAGATGGTCAGGTTTCACATAGCAGAAGCTGAAGGAAAAGTTCAAAGCTATAAACTATAGAAATTTTGCTAATGATAAAAATAAATGTATCCATAGGACAGGATAAGTTTTGGAGTAGGGGTGGGGTCACGGAGGGCTAGAGGGTTAGATCAAATAAGGGTATATTCAGTGCTAAGTGGAGATAAGATTCCAGATGAGGATGCTGTTGGAGCGTCCTCTGGAGACTAAAGAATATAGGGATATAGGCATAGTGATTAGTCCCAACTGTGACTTTTAGTATCCTGTCTGTACCTGGCGTTGATCAATAAACTTCAGGCTCTCACCAGTATGGAAAAACTCAACTCTTGGAGAGGAGTGATAGATGAAAGAGGGGCAGGACTATTCATTTCAACACATCATCCCCTTTTGGGAAGGAGAAAGGAAGTCCTCTTCTTAATATAACTTGATAATGAGACAATAAGATTTATCAGTAACGAATAGGTGGTTTTATTTTGTTTTTGTGTGTTTTTTATCATTCTTAAGAAAATAAGGCACTATTCAGGTGCATTTCAAAATAACAACTTTTAGAATAAGGTACCAGTCAACATTTTTGCGCTGTTAACATATGTTCACTGTGATGGGCCGAGTCTCTTAAATACATTTTTAGTAGATTAGGAATTGATAGTCATTGTTCCTATAAAAATAACTTACATTAACCTAAATATTTAAATTAACCAGGTTACTATATACTTTATAACTCAATAGTCATAATTCATGGCCATTTCTAATTTGCCCATCATGCTATTTAATGTAAAAACAACAATAATAAAGGGTCACATGGAATTGATGAGAAATCATTTCCTTTTGAAAGTAATTATTATATTAAGATTACTCAGAGAGCATTTAATTACTATTTATGATACTTTGAAAATAATACATTAAACTACATATAATATTTTTATAATAAACAAGGGATGTATTTTCAAAACTGGGAAAATTCATTATGGAAAATAAATGTTGATCTTCTGATATATTTTGGGTATTGTTCTAACGATGGTTTTATTATTAAGAATATTAAGCAAATAAAATTCTTCAAAAAATAAACACCTAATAAACAATCTGGGCATTTTCAATGACAATTAGCAAAGCTTAAAATGAGATATGCAAATAAGCAATGCTCCTATAAATTGGTTGTTTTATTCTCTCTCTTCTGAATAATAGAAAGAAGACAATGAACTGTAAAAACAAAGAATAATCACTTTTAGGAGTATCTTCTGTTTAAAAAATTGCATTTTACATACCATTTCTTTATTAAGAGCAGAATCTCTGAGAGTTCACTTTGCCATACCTTAATTTGTTTTTATTTATCATACTGGGAAGTCAATTAACCATATTTTTAGTGTTCTAACACCATTGACGTAAGTGTCCCCAATATTAAAGGAGTAAATGGAGTGGCATGGTTGAACAAGTTTATATTATGTCATAGGATACTGGTCAATAAATAGCAAAGTAAATTAATTGTGGAATTAAAATCTCTTTAAAATCATAAATAAATGTAATAGTTGACTATTTTTTTAAGAGATGTTAGAATGATGAGCAGTTTAATGATGTCACTAAGAAAAACAACAATTTGGGGTGAGACAGATCTTGGCTCAATTCCTGCTTATTTTGTTTACCAACATTTTGTTTTTGGTAGATTTAGTTCAGTATCCTCATGCTGTTTATTTTAAAGGGGGAGGAACTTTCTTGTCTTATAGCAGTCAACCATAATGGATAATGTTTTTGTGGCAATGCCACTGATTGTGGCATCTAGAGGTCACTCAATAAACAATAACAAGTATAGGCTGGTTGGTTTGTTCAAGGAAATATTCAAAAAATAAATATACTTTACAATAGGAGAGATGGCATATTAGTTCTTGAGTGAAACAGAACTAAAGAAACCTGTGTATATGTGTATACATGAGATATATATATGTGTGTGTGTGTGTGTACATATATATATACACACACACATACGTATATTATAGGCTCACCCAATTATGGAGGCTGGAAAGTCCACATCTACATTGTGGGCCAGCAGGCTCAAGACCCAGGAGGGCCAATGATCTTAATGAAGCCCAAAGGCAGTCTGCTGGGGAATTCATTCTCTTACTCAGAGAAGGGCTGGTATTTTTGTTCTACTCAGGCCTTCAGCTGACTGGATGAGACCCATGTACATTATGGAGGGTAATCTGCTTTACCAATTAAAATGTTAATCTCATCCAAAAACACCTTCAGAGAAACGCCCATGATAATGTTTGCCCAAATATCTGGGTACCCTGTGGCCCAGTTAAGTTGGCATAAAATTAACTATCAGAGATGGCATTGACTACATTGCAAAATTGATAACCCACATTTGCTTCACTATAAGTATCCTGGAAGAACCAAATAGGGAGAACTAACGAAACCAAGAACTTGGTGCATTAAGTAAAGAAAAACTGCTACAACGTTGTTCTGTTTTGGTCATTGTTTCGTTCTTCAGCATGTAATACAAAAATATTTTTGGAGTTCATGGGGAGAATACATTAGAAATTCACTATTACAACAAATGTTTAGTGGGTCTCTATTATATGCAAAGTACGCTTTTAAGCACTTAGAATACAGTATTGAGAAATCCAGAAAATATTCTTCCTACCTGTCATAGTTGATGACAGTAAAGAAGTGAATATATGCATATGTGCTATGTAAGTCAAATAGGCCAGTTTTAGAAAACTGAATAAAATTTCTAGAAGAACAAAGTAGAGAGTACAATAAAGATATGTTATAGAGTAACAGAATGGCAGTTCCTGACAACATTTTTCATGTATGGGGCAAAGGAGAAAGAAAAGTCAGGGAAAGCCCGAGGTTATAAGCCCAGCAATTACAAGTGTAAAGTTGAAATTGATAGCTACAACTCCTGTTGCTGCTAGGACGATAAAGGGTATTGCTGTTCATTATTGCAGGATAAATATTATAATTTTAAATGAAAAGAAAACCTGCTGTACCTCACATGAAAGAAATGAATTTTAGCTTTTGTATAGATTTAAATTAAGGAATAATTATTACCTGGTTATATGAATAATTTTTAAAGGCTAGAATCACAATAATTTTGTTATACTGTACGAAATTAATTGATAGAAGATGAGAAGTTAAAGCATTTTAGAACATGTATCTCAAAGTGACACAATTTTTGTAAAAATACCACGTAGAAATTTTAAATTTATACTCTTCTTAAAAATGTGAAACAAAAATAACCTATTCCTTTATTGCGTAACTCTCTTATCTGCTTTAATGGTTTTTCTATCTCTATATGACAACTGAACATTGATATAAATGTGCATAGATAAGTTAATCAATAGATGTATTCTTTAGAAATTAAATGGCAGTAATTTAAGAGTTCCTTGACCTTGGAGTGTGTTGGTTTCTTTCTTTCTTTATCTATTATACAACTTTGAATCAATAACTGTCCAATCACTGGTGAAAAGTAGTTCATTTCATTCTCTAGCTTTGCTTTATTTATGACAGTTTAGTTGGCCTGTGGCATTTTATTCATCTGAGCATTAGCTGCTAAGAATTCCTGCCTCTAGGTCATTATTTTCCCCCCATAAATCAAGAAAATATAAACTGAAAATAAAAGATAAGAAGTGGAGATAAAAAACTATAAGGTAAACTATTTTCTTCGATGTCAAGATTTTGTCTTGGTTTTGGTTTTTTGCTGGATAGTGAGCAGAGCAGTGGGGAAGCAAACTCAGTTGCATTTTCAATTTACTAATAATTAGTAATTGTCCATCAGTTAGCTTAAGTGTATCTCTGAAAATACAACATAAAAATTTCCAATGTTTTAGTTGTACTGACATTATCAATAACATTATTAGTTTTTCTAAATACATAGAAATATGGAAAATAGCAGAGAATATACAAAACTGCTACTGATATCATGTAATGTTGAATCTTTTTTATCACACTATCCCCTTAATATTTGAAATCTCCTTATTAATTTGAAATGAAACTATTGATAAAAACTTGATAAGGCAGAACTGATCTTTGTATGAAGATAATAAAATATATGAAAAAATAATTTTAAAATATGTGTCATTATGTACCCCACTGAAATATTTTATTTGATTTATAGTCTATCAGTGCAATTATAGCAAAATAGTTTTTTCAAGAAAGGGGGATTAAAATTACATATCATTATAAATCCAATAATTCCTAAAAAAGATTTATTTTTTAATGGGTTGTAGAAATAGTGACTAAATAGTTAATTCACTAGGATTTTTTTTTTTAATTTTCCAGGTAGTTAATATTAAAGTAGATAATTGAAGGAAAATGGTACATATATATGTATACAACTTGATTTATTAGAAATTATATCAAATATGGTATTCTACAAACTGAATAATTCTAGGCTTTGACTTAAGATGTCTATTGTTATAACATTTAAAAATAAATGCATGCTATGACAAGTGCTAATGAGAATTAATTTAGTTAAGAAAAATGACTTAAATTGACATATTACTTGTAATTTATTTTTAACATTTTTGCTAAAATAAACTACACACAAACACACAATATACAAAAACATGTGCAATGATAGATAAGTATATAATTCAAAGATGACTTATCAACAACTCTATGTGATTATATATAAAGGGCTTAATCTGAGTATACAATCAAACACATTATTTTATTACTACTCAGTTTGATTTTTAAAAAAGCAAAAGGAAATAAACACAAATGAACACAAATTAGAGAATGAGAGAGGCAAAAAGAGAAAGAGAAATTTCATTCTTTAGGAGAAAATAAGACAAGAGTTCTGGGTTTAAACTTTTAAAATCTTAGAGTTAGTCATAGTATATTATAGACACAGAATTTAAAAAAAAAAAAAAAAGCTATGAAGGCATTCCACAAAAACAGGATTGCTCACTATACCTAACATTCTACTGTTTTGGGTTTCAAATGGATGTAGTAGTGTCATTCCATTATTGCCTCTGATTGAATCTTCATGATCTCTGGTATATCCTTAGCCAAAAATTTCAAAAACTATGCAAATGAGTTACCCTTTTAGTGAAATCTTATTTTGCATAATATGCCTCTTTGAGAAATCCCTGTTTCCTCTTGCCCTGAACAACTTTCAAATAGTCAGCATCCAGCAAAGATTTTGCCTTAATAAGATCAAAGACAAACCCAAACACTGTTGGCTTCACTGTTTCGTTTATATATTCTGTGTTTAAATGATAGTTCAAAATCAATGAAACATAAATTTGTGAGTGTTTCTAAACTGTGCTTAGTAATAACAATCTAGAGATCAGCTGGACATGGTCTTAGTCTTGGTTTCCTCATCTATAAGCAGTGCTTATAATTCCTCTCCCGGCATTAATATGATCAATAGATAATGAAATACACATTAAATAAGGAGCACAGGCTTGGCTCATTGTTGACAATCCGCCCATGATCTTTTTTTCTACAGGCATATCTTTTCAATATCATCTTCACCACTAGAGAATAGAAAACAGTAGTTATTATCTACTGTCCCCGAAACCACATGGACCATCTGTTATATTTAGGAAAATAAGTTGCGTTTAAGAAAACATAAATAGAATTAAAAGCCCACTCATTTATTATAAATAATTTTATACAAAATATAGTTGGAACATTTGACAAAGCAGACAAAGGACTAACAATACCTGTCCCATGCTGAAGGAAATGAACTTTGTTCCTGTTCCCTGGAAACCTAGTATAGGTGAAAACGAAAACTAAATTGCTAGGCTACGTCACTTACAGCTAAAAATTACTTCCTGTTCTGTGCACTACACCTGGTCTCGGAAAACTACACTAATGGAATAGGTACAAACTATTTTATTCATCCCTGACTACAGTGACTATTTTAACTGGCCGTGTCTCTTGTGAGGACCCTGAAGCTATGTCAGTAGAGATGTTGCAAAGATATTGACACATACAGGACGCTGTGTTGGCCGACCATAAGAACTCTGGCAAGAGAAGAATGTCCAACGTTGTACTGCCAGCAAGGGCTGTTTTCTGTCCTAAATCCCTTTGATTAGACTGATGTTGAGTATAATCTTTGTCTTTTGAGTCTGAATACTCAAAAGTAGAGTCAAAAAGTTTTAGTAGAATCTAAAATTTCTTGGTGAGCACTATAGGTAGATAGTAATGGCAAAATAGTACCCCCAAAATATCCCCCTTAGGTTTAACTTAAGTTTTAGTTCAATATGAGGCATTTAGGGGTACATTAAAAAACATCATTGTTGTCTAACCTGTATTTTCAGCTACATATTGCACTTACTTCTATTGCAGAAATGATCTCAAACCTTCATGTTAAAATGTGAGAATCAATCTAGGTCTGAGTAGATTTTCTCAAGTGGGATGAAAAACGAAAACAAAAAGAAAAACAAAACAACAAAACAAAAAACAGATTTCTGTTTGTGCATCAGAAGTAATCTTAACTTTATTATCCATATATTAAATACTTAAATAGCACAGTAGCTTATAATTATATCAATTTCACAGAATGATTAGAAAATGTACATGCTGAGTTTATTATAACTTTTATGGCATATTCATTTTTTTATGTGCTCGTCTTTAAAAAAACAAAAGACTGTGAAATTCAGTGTACTGTGCTAGGGGCTAACAAACTTAAAAAGACATCACTGTTAAGAAAATAGGGGGATTAAAATTAATATATTCTAAAATCAGCATGTACATATAGTCACTAATGATGACAATGCACTGAAAGTTGAAAATACATATAATTTACAATGGTTGTAAAATTCTGCTGAGGTAGATTTAAATCATGTCCTTTCGTATCCATGACTTTTTGTGTCCCCTTCCTGCATTGAGTAAGCTTGGTTGTAGCTGCTTTGGCCAATAGAATGTCAGCAGAGTTGTGTAAGCACGAAGTCCTTTTGCACTGGGGCTTGCCCTGTTAGAACTCTGCTGCCATCATGTGATGAAATCTGGTCTGGCAGCCTTCACAGTGAAAGATTACCTAGAGTAAGAGGTCTACGGGAAGCTGTGGTTTCTACGCTACTGCAGTCTCTGTGGAACTCCAGCCAAGCTCTGGTAGTTGGCTGAAGACATGCCAGGTTAATAGAGCCACCAGTTATGACAAAGTAGATGCAGAGCAGAGGAGCGTGATGGAATCCACCAGGTACCTCTGAATCCATCCATTGCCATTTCATCTGAGTATTAAAAGACCAGAGTCCCTTCATTTCCACATTCCGGATGTTGTGTACATTTCCCCTCTAATACAGAGGCATACGAATGAAGTGATATTGGGAAATAGATTTCCCAGTTTAACCAAGTTATGTTACACATTGTACACCAGAGTCCACCTCTACGTGGTATCTACATACACTTCTTTTAACCATATTTAACTTGAGTATAAGAGCAAAAGTATGTTTTCACCTAACATGATACAACTTGTAATACTGAAAACATATTAATGCTGTCTCCGAAAGTGGAGACACGAAGTCCCAAGTAGTCCTTAATCTATCTGAGTATGATGTTAGTTCACACTGTACTTTTGATATCTGTAACTTAAGTACAGGTATATAAGATTAACCATAATTAGAACATCTGTGTAAGAGAGTAGGAAAACGAAAAATGGAAAAGAGAGTCAGTATATGTTTTTATGAAAACTGAAAAATTACTCAAACTACTGCAGTTGTCAGTTAGGTTCAGTTAGAGAAATATGGGCTAGCAATATATCATCTAAATTATACCTTTCACAATTGTCGGTACAGATGGTGAAGGTCCAGAAATGGGAAATGGAGGATTAAAAAAGGAAGTCAAGCTGCCCAGTTCCCAAAGAGAGAACAAAAAGTAGAATCACATAGAATGGTCTGTGGGTAACTGTTGCCTCTCTGTAGGTTTGCAGGAGGCAAGAGCTGGGTGTGAAATCAGGGAGACTGAAGGAGAACTGGAACTCAGTATCTCTGCATATGTCCGAGACGACATCTTGAGTTGAAGCCACCGTACTACCCCAACCCTCTTTTAGAACATATCCCTCTGGTTTGGAGACTATTGTTGACTGACGTCCCTCAGACGTCAGCCTTCTCTGGGAACTTCCCTAAGCTGAAGAGAGCCACCTTGCCAAAACACATGCTCTAATTCCAGGGACAACCTTCATTTAATCTATCAGGACGAAGATATAAATATCTAGCCCCTTCACTCCAACTCAGAATAATCCTGAAAAACCTAGCTTTAAACATCCTCAAGGGGTTAACTGAGCATTTTGAGAATGTATCGCAGCCCAATGTCTCCCTTTGCATATTCTTGCTTTATTCCGTGCATGCCAACCGCTGCCCTAGTGTCTGTTTCCTAGGGTCTGAGTTGGTACCAGAATAATTAGTATTAAATGAAATGTTGGATCTGGGTCACCTCCCAACCTTCTGATAATAGAAACCCATTATTGTGAGTGGTGGAGCACTAGGGGCCCTTTGCATGCTGTGGCATGGAATCTGTTAAAACTTTTATGCGTCATGAACTGGTGTGATGAACCATAAGAAGTACATTCACTAGTGCAGGGTCTACAACTACAGATCACTACCGGTTGTGTAAAAAACAAACAAAAAGGCACTTGTATTGAAACACAGCCATGTTTATTTGATGATTGCTTTCACCCTGTAACAGTGGATTGCAGTAGGTACTAAGAAACTGTTTGCCCACAAAACCTACACTATTTACTGTCTGACCATTTACAGAAAAAACATTGCTGAACCCTACACTATAGTGAGTGAAATGTAGCAGGCGTTTGAGAAATATGGGGAAATATTAATTATAAGCATACGCAAATTGGATAGCTATATTTAGGGTTAATTGAAACTTGAGATAGAGATAATGTAAAGCTAATTACTTAAAAGCTATATGGGAAAGCCAGAGAGACTTTTTGGCAGGATACAAAGATCTACCAATCCCGAGTGGATGGAGAGCTAGCAAAGCACAGGGCCGAGACCAAAACTAATTATAAGGAGTAGCAGAGTGCCAGAGAACATTAAATTCTTACTCTAAACAGGCCTGTTTTAGCACGATCAGGGCCCTGAATGGGAAACAATGGGACTATCAGCATGTGATGGAGAAGTCTGTGTTGATGCACTTAAAACTCCTGAATTCCCATTTTCCCCAAGCCTGCAGCAGGGTTTACTCTTCCCACTATAGGACTTTAAGATGACGCAATCTCCATCATTGAGAAAGACAGTCCAGCCCCATCCTTCCAAAATCTGCCCTCGCCAAACCTTCCCTCTGACTGCTATGTTAATGACAGAATTAAATCACATTACCTATTAGAGAAAGTGCTTGGCCTACTAAAGAAGGTAAGGGGTAATTATTACCCCTAAAGAAACTGTAGCATAATCAACATACACCAGCAGATGCCAGGATAGTCCTTCTAGAATTGTGTTCTGTGTGTACTAGATTAAGGTATACGGAACATAAAGCTGTGTGATAAGGAGAATGTATTGATGGAGTAGCATTTTCTCAGGGTACAGGATCTAATATTATGGCAAAGACCCTGTGAGTTAGTGCAAAGGCACCACAAGACTGTCTCCTATAAACTTGGAAGAGAGCAGCACTGTTAAATGAAATAGAAATTCCAGAGATGTGCAATGGAGTGGATAAACTGTTCAAGTGCAAAAAAATCACTAGACAACTATTTCTATGGAAATGTTGCAAGATACCACCCCTCCGCCCACCCTCCCCCCCCCCAAAAAAAAAAAGAAAAGAAAAGAAAAATGAAAAATTTGCTGGCAAAAGTGATATCAGATCACTTTGAATCTTGGTGGTGGTTCTCCTTTGCTGCTAATGGCCAACAGTAAGATATACATTTAATGAACTGAATCACCACGGCCATGGAATGATACAATTCCAAAATAATGCAGAGAAGGAAGTAGTGCTCAATTATCAGAAGCAAGGAGGCACAATAATCTAGTGAATGTCAAGGCTGATTGGGCAGCTGACCCGCACAGAACTCTGAAAGGTGGTTAACACAACACAGTATCTCTACAGGCAAGTTCAGTGGGCAGCTAACATGGTTCAGGCTCAGTCTATAAATCCAAAAGAAGTCAAGACTGCACAATTGCCTGATTTGTTGAACTGAGTAGGTTCCTTGACTTGGATCCCAATAACTGAAGGAGTGGTCAGGTTTTCAGAAGAAAGAATTTTGCAACACTATATATGCCAAGTGTATATAGAGGATACCAAAAGACACAATTTGTATACAGAATGTATACACATTTTAAGAAAAAAAAAAAAAAACTATTAAAATTGTAATACTCAATTTATACCAATAACAAAATATGAATACAAGTCACGTTTGACTTCTGCAATTATAAGAGTTGCTCAAAATGGTTACCATCAGTGTAATTTTAATACTGTTTACTTTTTCCTTTCTTAAAATGTGTATATATATATATATATATATATATATTTTTTTTTTTTTTTTTTTTTTTTTTTGAGGGGACCCTCTATATATATTAATGATCCCCCCAGTCATTCCCTCCTGGGTACCTGTCGGCATTTATTTGCATAACTGCACACAGGAAAAAAAGGAATACGCAAACATTTCTGAGGACTTGTGGATACAAGGGTCCAAACTGGATACCAAAGGACCAAAAGTTGCATGGCATGCATCCTATTAGAAGAGAGACCCAGTCAAGCTAAGAGAAAAAAGGCATCCTGTCCCAGGCTTGGCTCATTATGAGTTCACTGGGTCTAAGCTTCCATCTGGTAGCTCTTTGATCCTTTAACGTATAATTGCAATGGGTATATTTGGCAGTTGGCACATTCTACATGCATATTACAATTCTGTGCACTCTAGCTACAAATTGTCAGATGATTCCCGTTACCATGGTGTGGAGGTATGTTTACTGCTGGTGTGTTCTGTTCTCTTGAGTATGGAATCTCAGAAGAGGGCACACCAGCTCCAGAAGGAAATTCTCTATTCCCACGTGCCCAGAGGAAGGTCCAAATCATGAAAGAGCATGATCTCCAGGTTGGTACATTCTCTTAGAAAAGCAGAGAAAGACGAATGACACACAGGGTCCTCTAGAACCAAACCTAACGGCAGAGCTCTCTTACTCTTCTCTAAGGACAGTATTGATGGAGATGAGAAACACTATGAAGCGGCTCTGTGGCTGCCTATCTCCATCGGCTCTGGGGAGATAACTGTTAAAATACCTCCCACAATATGTGGCCCTGGTGTTTTGTTTTAGCTGGATAGCACATTTTGATACTGGTAGAAAATCTCTCATCCTTAACTATTAGATTTGAAATTGTCCTGTTCTTGAAACTTTGCCAATTGAATTTTAGGAACTGTACATCAATTTCCAAAAACAAGTCAGGATTCTGACTGGACTTGAATTTAATTTATAGATTAGCTCTGAGAAAAATTGTATAATTAGGATAGTAAGTCTTGTCCATGAACATAATTCATATCTCCACTTTGGTGACCTTGCACAGAAAATAGGACCCCTTGTGTACTTCTGAGGAAACTGTGAATTAGCACTAATATTAAGAAGAGCAATTTGGTAATATCAATCAAGAATAGTTGAAGATGTGGAAATCATATTATGCAGAATTTCTAACATATATATACAAGAAAAATAAAATGGAAGAACAAAATATTGAAAACTAGTTGTATAAGAATATTGGTATGTATAACTATTATAATTCATGCACAGATATATTCAACAATGAAACATTAAACTCTATAAGAATCGTTATTAATTAAGTGAATCATATTTAAAAACTAATATCGGAGAGGAAATATTTGTAAACCATATATCCAATAAAAGACTTTTACCTAAAATATATTAAGAACTTTAAGAAAATGGGCAAAGGTTAACACACATGTCATTTAAAATACACAGATGGTAAATAAACACATGAAAAAATGTTCAATTTCATTAGAGAAACTCAGGCTAGAAACCACAATAAGGCCTCACTGCAAATTTATCAGTTACTAAAATAAAAAATAGTAATAATAATAAATGCAGGCCAGAATGTAGACACACCTGATGAGTCACTCAGTGCTGGTAGGGATGTAAAATGATCAGGTCTGTGAAACACGTTGAGAATACCACTATCATGTGACCCAGCAATTGCACTCTTGGACACTTATCCCAGAGGAATGCTAACTTAGGATCACACAAATATCTGTACACAAATGTTCTTAGCAGCTTCATTTATAATAGACCCAAACTGGAAACAGTCCAAACGCCATTCAGCAAGTGAACTGTAAAACAAACTACAGTATATCCATATCATGGAATACTACTCAGCAATAACAACAAAATTTCGATACATGCAATGATTGGTTGAATCTCTAGAGAACTATGAGTCAATAAAGCAAATTCCAAAAGGTCATACATTATATTAGTATAGAACATCCTTGAAATGGAAAATCAAAGAAATGGAGAACAGATTAGAGGTTGTCTGGGACATTGGGATGGAGGAGGGTCTGAAAGGAGGATGAGTGTGGCTATAAAATGGAAACAGGAGGGATCTTTGAGGAGATGGCTTTGTTCTGTCTTGACTGTATCAGTGTTAAATCCAGGTTGTGATAATACGCTATAGTTTTGCAAGATGTTTTCATTGGACAAAACTAGGTAAAGGGATCTTTCTGTATTATTTCTTACAACTGTATGTGAATCTATACTTATCTCAAACTTAGAAAATATATATATTTAAAAATTAAAGCAAAATAAATTATTTTTAGTATTCAACCTTACATATGAAAATAAGGTTTTACATAAAATCTGATTTTTTGATTTGTTATAGAATTAGAAGATTTGGAAACACTTCACCTATAATCTTTTCTGAAAAACTTGGATAGATTTAAATTGCAGCTGCCCTTTCATGCAAGATACATTTCTCCAGGTTGCTAGGGTAACCGCTATTCACTTGAATTTTTCACTTATTTACACAATCCTTTGCCTAAAGACTAATTCTGTTTGAGCCCCACATGCCAGACTGGACTTTTGATATTGAAATAGAGAATTAAATGCAAGTTTTTATTTCCCTTTGGATCCTGTAATTAGGAAAGCTGGCTACCTAACTCAGGACCATTCTTTAGCTGTCATTTCATCTGGTCCATTCTACCTAATTACAACTTTCTAGGTTTCATGAGAAGTACTAAGCTCTGATTCTTTTCTTGTTTGCTGGATCATTGATTTTAGCAATGTTCCAAGAACATAGCTGAGTAACATTTTCTGAGCCCATATACTATATCTAATAACTTTCTATACTTTTACCACGGGATAATCCAGTTATATGTTATTTGGCAAATCACAACCTTCTTAAAGTCTAAAGAGCGATGGTTCATTGCTCTGGCATTTGGTGTTAGGAAGAAGTTTTAAATAATATAATTACACCTTAATATAAATTAAAGCTATATGATTTTATTATGTTGGAATATTTGGAAACTTTGTATCTTGACATAAAAATTCACAAATATAAGCATGAGAGTAGGTCTACTCTTTCTTTTTTTTTAATTAGTGTCAGGTATACGAAACAATGTAGCAGTTAGACATTTACACCCCTCACAAAGTGATAACCCCCCAATCTACTACCCATCTGACATTGTACATAGCTGTTACTATACCATTGACTATATTCCCCATGTAGTACTCCACGTCCCGTGATTCTCTCTCTCTCTCTCTCTCTCTCTCTCTCCATATATATATGATATATATATGCCATATATATATATATCATACATATCATAAATATATCATATGTATATAATTGTGTGTATATATATATAGTTGTGCATATATATATGTATATAATTATAGTTGACAGTATGGGGAATATATCAACAATGTTGTAAAGATTATGGGGGGTGCCAGATGGGCACTGGACTTATCAGAGCGGATCTCTTCAATAAATTTCCCAGAAATATAATGAGTTCTTTTAAATTTTCAGATGTATTTTTAATTTTAGAACACTATTCTGTTATACCTTTGAGTGTTCTTTCTAAATTCTGCTATAGGAACCCAATTACTATTCATAAGTGAATTTTCCATTTCTGTCATACCTTTTTAGTATTTTATTAATAGAGCTACAATTTATTGGGCATGTGTTATATGCCAAGCATTTGGCCAAGTTATCTATTCACATAACGAAATTTACTTTTCATAAAAGCCAACGAGGTCAGTATTTTATGGAAGAACATAGAGAAGTGAAATTGTAGGAAGTTGATACAAGTTTTAAGAGTAAATCTGGTCTTTGTTTAAGCATAACATGATGCTAAGTATTCTACTTTCTATGGAAAAGTCTCAAACTCTATTTCTGTATAGTGTTAATTTTGTTTGGCATAGATTTGGATGCATATTTTAATTTACCTTTTTTATTTGCAGCCAGTTTCCCAATGTTTATTTCAAACTTACTGTCTTCAAAGTTACTTAAATCCCTTGATATTCTGGTGTGTTAAAATATACCTGGGGTTTGTTTTAATCAGAAATGGTAAGACAATCAGACACAGAGATGTTTATCATGAAGGAAGTTTACATTCACAGATCCCAGAGACTGGAGGCATGCCATTTCCTGCAAGGCTGCGTGGCAAAGGAGCAGATTTGTCAGGGGTCAGAGGGATACAAGGCGAGAATGTGGCCAGATACTTTATTGGGGTTTTCCAAGAAAGAAATGAGTGATGCAGGGTAAGCACACATAATAAGTTTAGGATAGGATAGTTTGAATCATTTCAGTGGGCTCTTGGTCATAGCGTTGGTCCCTAATTGTTCAGTACCTGTCCTTGAGTAATGAAGGGCAGACGGAAGATTGGCTTCATGTATGAGAATTTGACAAAAGAGATGGTTTTGGGTGTGAGCTCTGGATGGGTTTATTTGTGCATCGCAAGTGTCCTCTAAGGAGAATCCTTTGCTATCTCTAGGAATTAGCTACCCCGCAGAAAGGCATTCTGTTCAGAACCATGGCCTTACATATTAGAGCATTAAGAATACAGAACTTGAGAAAATATAGTCAATATACTTTGTCTCAATAAAGCCTGTTTTAAGTCCTCTTGAGAAAACAAAATAAAAGTTTAATATGTATATATTTTTTATATCTGAAGTAAATACTAGCAAAATATTATTTTCCTTTGATTCTTTAGAACAAATTTCCCTTACAGCTGTTTCATCCTAATCTCTATGTCTTTTTTATTATTTTTGTTTTGTTAGTTGATTGGTTACACAATGCTTGACATGGAGCAATCAATCTAGGAATTAGGTTTGTCAAGAAACCTGAGGTAATGTTAGGTTTCTTCCGTCACCTTACTTCAGACCTAAAGCTAGAGATTACGAATGGTGGTATCCAATTCATGTTTTCTGGTAGATTTTTATGTAAGGTACTAGTCGGTGAGATTTCCTTCCGCTCGCACTCTGGTGCTCTGCTTAGAGGAAAGAAAAAAAAAAAAAAAACTCTAGGTAGTCACAGTTTTTGTAGCATTCCTTAACCTGATGCTTTGTGTAAAAAGTAAAACCTCACAATGCATAACTCAAAATTTCTGTCCAAAAGAGGGATCTTTATGTCTCAGAATAAAATCGCTACTTATTCCCATATATAATTTCCTCATCCCTCCTCATTACCGCCATTGTTGCACATGAAAGATATGGGAATAAAGAGTAGCGCATAATCAAAGGGGAATGTCAGAGAGACCACTTTCCTACAGATTTATCACAGAAAATCATTTTTATTTAAGCAAGCTGATACATAATTATGCATTGGCATAGACAACTATGCAATTTATATGATATCCCCTTGTTTTAAACTGCAACATATGTAATTACCATATCCAAAATTTAGCAGTTTTGCTGAAGATAATCTTTTATTTTTTTTAATCTTACCTATTTGTCTAGGTTTTTATGTTTTCCAATATCTCCAATGGAGTAAATATACATTCCAGCTTACACACAATAGTCCTAATTTACATCTGTTGCTACAACAACCCATCTGCTTCAGAATTTGTCTGTGAAATGAAGTGTCTCAGGTTAGACAATATATTGCGTGGTAACCATATCTATGATCAAAACACCACTCACAAAAAAATTTCAAAACATAATTCTTACATTAGTTCAACATTTTTAGGCTTGTAACCTTGGGCTGTAATTTAAACCCTCAAAACTTTAGTCTCTGTCTCTGTAGAAGTCCTTTTGGCAAGAAAAATAAATATGATATAAAAACATTTGTTCCAGGCATAGTGTCATGCAAATAAATGATGGTATGTGAACTTGTGTAAAGTTAATATTTTAGAACTTTAATTCTTAAGGCTTCTGAAGGTTAATATCAATCATTTTTGCATTGCTTACAAATTGATAATGAAAGCAAGCTTATAAATTTAAGGCAAAGTAATAAATTCACAGAATCTAAGCAGTCACAGCCAAGAAAGTATTACTCTGTAGACAGAATGCACCAATTGCTAGCAGAATGCACCGATTGCTTCCTGGAAATCATATTTTTTAAATTATTTGCAGAAAAAGATTTTTTTATTTTTTCTCTCTAGAAGCTTCTGGTATTTGCTAAGTGAGACTTTAACCTTATTCTAGTGCAAAAGACAACATACATTCCAAACTGTGTAGGAACATCGTAGAAATCCACTAGCAACCCCTCATATGCCCAGTTCTTAATTTTCTTCCCTGATGGCTTCATAATGCATCTCCTTATGGTTTCTTAGTAGGTTAGTTCATAACCTTACATACGCATTTCACCTTACCTACTGAAAATTTTCCAGGCTTTCATCAGCCAGCTCCCATTAGGCAACACGTGCCACTTTTCTTTAGTAGCACACAAAAGACATTTATAAATGTGTGTTTCATTAGTTATTTAATATGAGGAATTCAACTTACAGATGGATAACAAAATATTTTTCCTTTTAACATTGTTATGTTTTCATGCATTTGTGTTTAAAGGTAGTATTGAGTTTACATTAAAAATTGCTATTTGGTTTATTTTCTTTTTAAATTAAATGTATTGAAGTAACATTGATTAATAAAATTATATAGGATTGAAGTGTATACTACTATAATACATCATCTATGAGGTATGATAAAAAATACAGCAAATGTTTCAATAAAAAAATGTATTACAGTAAAAGATACATTGCCATTGATCCCCCTCAAAATATCGCCCCTCATTTTGAACACACTGATCAGTCTTGCCACTTTCTGAAGCAGTTCTGGAAGTCCTCTTTCGTGAGTGTCTTTAGTTGCACTGTGGTGGCTTCCTTGGTGTCCTGAATAGATTCAAAATATTTACCTTTCATGGACATTTTGACTTTGGGGAAGAGCTGCAAGTAACACGGTGCCAAATCTGGTAAGTAAAGTGGATGAGGACACACCATAATGTTTTTTTGTTTTTTAAATTAAAGTTTATAGGGGTGATAATTGTTAGTAAAGTTACATCGTATAAATGGCAGCATGAGGTGCCTCTTGAAATCTCCCCTGGAATTTACAGATGTAATGTTTTCATTTGATATAAATTGCCGTACCAGAAATGATGTGTTACATGGAGCCTTTCTGTTGTGATCACAAAATACGGTGAATGCTGCTGCCAAGTGCCATCCAAAAGAAAGGCAGGGATCTTCAATACAGGAAGCAGCACGATGAACCTTAGTAACAGTATGTGACAAGTTGAAACTTGTTTGATGCAGTCAGTCCGGTGTGAGCTATGGTTGAGAGACAGTGTCTTAAAGTGTGCCATAAATCATCCTCCATAATGACAACATTCCATGTCACACATCGCTGCTGGTATACGGCAATTTCTATCAAATAAAAACATTATGGTGTGTCCTCATCCACCTTATTCACTGGATCTGGCACTGTGCGACTTCTGGTTCTTCCCCCAAGTCAAAATTATTCAGAACATCAAGGCAGCCATGACAGCACAACTAAAGACACTCACGAGAGTGGACTTCCAGAACTGCTTCTGAAAGTGGCAAGAACAATGGGATAAGTGTTTTGGAAGTGAGGGGGAGTATTTCAAGTGGGATTGATGGCAATGTATCTTTTACTGTAATAAATTATTTTAAATTTGAGCATTCACTATCTTGTTTGATCATACATCGTACATACTGCACTGTGTGTTCATCACCAAAAATCAAATCTCCTTCTGTCACTATATATTTGACCCCGTTTACCCTTTTCTACCATCTCCTTATCCCCTTTCCCTCTGGTAACCGCTAACCTTTGTTTGTGTCTATGAGTTTTTGTTTATTTGTCTTGTTTTTGTTGCTTTTGGTTTTATAACCCACATATGAATGAAATAATGTGATTCTCAACTTTTTCTGTCTGACTTATTTTGCTTAGCATGATAATCTCAAAATCCATCCATGTTGTCACAAAATTTCATCTTTTCTTATGGCCAAGTAATATACCTTCTACATCCCCTCTTACCCTCTGGTAACCAGCATAATATTATCTGTGTCTATGAGTCTTTATTTGTTTGTCTTGTTTGTTCATTAATTGCTTTCAGTTTTATATCCCTCATAAGAGTGAAATAATATGATTCTTGATGTTTTTCATCTGACATTTCCTTTAGCATGGTCTGTTTCAAGATTCATCCTTGTCACAAATGGCAGTATTTCATCTTTACTTATGCCTGAGTAGTATTCGATTGTGTATTTATACCACATCTTTATCCAATCATCTATTGAAGGACATTTTGTTTCCATGTCTTGTCCATCATGAACAATGTTGCAATGAATATAGGCGTTCATATATCTTTACAGATAAATGATTTTGGGGAGCAGATATTTAGAAGGGAAATTGGTGGGCCCTGTGGTAATTCTAGTCTTAATTTTTTGAGGGACTTCCATACTGTTTTCCATAGTGGCTGTGCCAATTTACATTCCCACCAACAGTGTGTTAGGGTTGCTTTTTCTCCACAGGCTCTCCAACACTTTTTATTACTTTTCTTGTTGATAATAGCCAAAGGAAGCCAAAAACATACAATGGACAAAAGAAAGCCCTTTCAATAAATGTTACTGGGAAAATTGGAAAGCCACATACAAAAGAATGAAACTAGACTGCTATGTGCCACCATATAAGAAAATTAAGTCACAATAGATCAAAGACCTAAATATAAGACTTGAAACAATAAATAACATAGAAGAAAGTACAGGTACTAAGTGTATGGACCTTGGGTTTAGAGAGGATTTTAAGAATTTGACCTCAAAGGCAAGGGCTATAAAAGCAAAAATAAATGAATTTGACTATCTCACACTAAAAAGCTTCTGAACAACAAAGGAAATCATAAGACAAAGAGGCAACCGACTGAAAGGGAAGATATTTGCAAACAACACCTCTGATAAAGGGCTAATATCCAAAATATATACAGAACTCATACAACAAAAAAACAAACAATTCAATTAAAAAATGTGGCGTGGACCTAAACAGGCATGTCTCCCAAGAAGACATACAAACAGCCAACGGATATATGAAAAAAAATTTGCTCAACTTCACTAGTTATGAGGGAAATGTAAATCATAACCACAATGAAATACCACCTCACACCTGTTAAAAATTGCTATTTTAAATTGGAAATATTTCAAATCCCCAAAAGTAAGCTAATGGTTGGTTCCTGAAGATTTTCTGCCATGATTTTTTTTCCTAAGTATAATTTTACTTTTTATATTTAAATCTTTATCCATTTTGACTTATTTTTTGTATAAACTATGAACTTCAGTTTAAGGTCTGTTTTTGTTTTTGTTTTTCATTTGTGTCTACTATTATCCAGTTGTTCCATCTCCTTTTTTTTTCCCATCTCCATTTTTTGAAAAGGCCATCATTCCTTCCTTGAATTGCTTTTCCAGCATTGTCAAAAATCAGCTGGGCATATTTGTGTGAGTCTATGTCTGGATTCTCTATTCTGTTCCACTAATAAGTGATCCTTCTACCAATATCTCACTGCCTTGACTACCGTAACTATGTAATTTTCCTTAATATTGGGTATAGAAATTTCTCCTACTTTATTCTTCTTTTGCCAGAGGCTTATAACTATTCTAGGGCTTGTAACTTTTAATATAAGATATAGAATAAGTCTGTCTATGTCTCCAAAAATCTCTCTAGGATTTTGATAGGAATTGTACAAAGCCTATAATTCAATGTGGGGAAATTTTTACAATGTTGTATTTTCAAATCCACAGACAGGACATGTCTTTCCGTTTATTTAGGTCTTCTTTGATTTCTTTCATTAGCATTTTGTGATATTCAGCATAGAGATCCTGTACATTTTTGTTAGGTTCATAGTTAAGTATTTTATCTGAAGTGATGATAAACAGTATAGTATTTTTAAATTTCAGGTTCCACATTTTCCTTATTAATATGCAATTACTTTTAAACACACTTTTGGTCAAACAATATACAATTGCAGACCAAATTTTCTTCTGAAATCTATAATTTTGCATACTGGAGATACATAGCCTATAAGTGCAGGAAAATGGACTTAGTTAGACAGTTCCTCAGTGCCGAAGTCAAAGGGTTGGGTTTATGGTAAAATTCTTATCCCATCAAAGAACCATTAAGCTAAGTATAACTATGAACTAAGACAGAAACTGTGTGGAATGAAAGTACTCAGAGTCATATATAAGGATGCCACATACTGGCTATAAGGCAGAAATAATACTCAGAGATCTCCCATACAGTTTTGTTATTAGTACTCTGCTTGTGTTAATTTTGTAGTGAAATTTGTAGTGAATAGGTCTCTATATATTAAAGGCGCCTTAATACTTGCAATGATATGAGAGTAGGGAAAATGCCTGGTAGACGGCTCTTACTCCCAGATAAAGGGAGAAAGAGAAAACATACTGTTTTCCCAAAGTTCCCCCTTCTTATAAGTGACAAACTCTAAATGACTCAAATATTTAAATATTTGCTTACAAGAAGCAGCAAAGATTTCCTTCTTTCTCATAGCTGAATATGATTCCATTGTATGTATGTATATGTTTATGTTGATGTGATTATATACATATAATCATATCTTCTTTATCCATTTATCAATTGATAAACACTTAGGTTGTTTCCATAGCTTACCTATTGTGAATAATGCTGCAGTAAATATGGGAGAGTACAGCTATCTCTGTAGCATCCTGTTTTTATTTCCTTTGGTATATACCTGAATAAGTTCGGGGATCTAATGTACAGTATAGTGGATTGTAGTGAAAAATATTGTATTATATACTTGACAGTTGCTAGGAGAATACATTTTTAGATGTTCTTACCACAAAAAAAGCAATTATGTGATATGATGAAGGTGTTAGCTAAAGCTATGGTGGTAATCATTTTGCAATATATAAGTGTATCAAATCAACACACTGTACTCCTTAAACACAATGTTATATGTCAGTTATATCTCAATAAAGCTGGAAAACCAAAATAGAAACAGGAAACCAACAATGTAGAGATGATGTGTGCAGAATGATAAACTGAAAACATGGCCACAGTATTTCATAGCTTCTATTAAGAAGTGGAGTCTGTGTCTCTATACCTTGAAACTGTATGGCCTTGCAGACCTGTGCAACAGAATATTGGCCAACAGAACATTGAGGACAAAAATTTTGAGTTTTCCGGAGCATGGGTCCTGAGAGATCTTGAAGTTACTACTCTTGTTCCCTTGGAACGCTACCTTGAGACCATCATTTAAAGAAACTTGGTCTAATTTATTGGAATTCTGACACATGGAGCAGAATGAAGGAGCCCTAGCTGACAGTCACATGAACTGCTGGACATGTGAATAAGGACATTGGGACTTTCCTGTCCAGTGAATGAGCCCAGGCAAAACCATTAGAATTACCACTCACCTGACCCATGGAATTGTAATAATAAATCATTATTTTAGAACAGTAAGTTTTGCAGTAATATAGCAACTAACATATGATCCACCATGCTGCTTACTAGTTGAGAAATTAATAGAGAAAAGTCAAATATACTTGAAAATTTCAAAGCATCAAATTGGGGGTAGAAAGTAGAAATGATAATGTTTAAAATTTTTTATGGTAGTTATATGATTATTTAGCTTTGCAATACCTCTTTTGCAGGCCTGATATCTTGAAAATTGAACATAATGTCAAAAAGTAGGGCAGAGGCTTTTTTTCTTTTTTATTGTTTCCTAATAACTACCATAGTAATCCTATTCAGCAAACTAGCTATTATTAATATTGCAATGCTCTAAGCAGCAAAATTAAAAGTAATGAGATAAAATAAAATATTTGTAATAAAATAGGTAATAAAATATTTGTATTTTAATATAACATGTCATAGTCATACTAGCAACTAAAATAAAATTAGTTACTGCATTAATATTTATTTACAGTGTGAAAAAATTAGCACTTAAATGATGAGGGTTTCAATGTATTTTAAACACAGAATGTTCCATATTGATATCATCAGACCATTAAACACTTAGCAGTTTTGTGCACTATCACTTTTTATTAGGTTGCTGCAAAAGTAATTGTGGTTTAAAAGGTTAAAAAAAATAGCAAAAACCACAATTACTTTTGAACCAACCTGATACAAATTATGAGGCACATAAAATTAAATCACCTAAGGAAAAACTGGTAAAAGTAAAAGGCAGCATGTTTTTTGTTTTACTATTAATATAGACACAGATACATGTGGAGTCAGATTTACATTTATTAAATTAATTGAGGAGATGTAAAAAAATGAGTAATGTAGGTTCATTTTAAATTTCACTAACATGTTAGGTTTATGAAAAAAAAAAAAGTGATAATCTTAGGGAAGAAAATCACTGATTTACCCCCAAAAATGTAATATGCAACCCAGAACTTAGGCATTCCTTTTTCTTTACTCTTATTTTCCTAGTGGTGATTGAAATGACTTTCATTCAGTTAAATTCTAAAGCAAGTTCAAGTTCCTTTCAGACTTTCAAACTCATTATACTCTCATACCTGTACCTTAAGTTTTGAGTCAGAAAGAGAAAGAAGGTGTACTGCTGAGTTTAGAATATAACATAGCTATTTTTACTATCATCTTAGGACTGTCAACTCACACTAGGTTCTGAGAGGAACTGAGATTGAACAGGGAAAAATAATGTAACCCTAAAAATTACTGCTATAGGGTTGCAGAGCACTGGACTAGCTTTTGAGAGTGTTTGGGCGTCATGTGTATCCTGGCTTGTCTTTTCAGCGTGTTACTTCCATTATGGATGGAAGGTGAAACCCTAAAGCTCTACTTGCATTCACACCTTTGCTCATTAGTTAAGTGATCTCAAAGCAGACTCTTCTATTATTTTTAGAAGCTAAAAGCCAAATGAGCTACTTCAAAAGCTCTGTTACAGAAAATTTCACCTGCAGGTGACCAAAAATGATCAGGCTGACAAAATGTAGAAATGGCAGTTGAAGTTTATGTTGCAAAACTAGTAACTCTCTTTAGACAAGAAGAAATGCCAAATTCAGGTTTAATGCTCATTTCTGTGCTTGGTAATAATAATGTTTTGCACTCACTTAAAAACTTCTATTAAAAGAGTCCATTGGACTTCAAAATTCAGTCATTGTAATAAAAATACTTGGAGTTAATGAAGGTTTAAGTTTCACAAAACACATTCTGAAGACATATTATATTAATGTTTATCTATTACAAAATACTTTACCCCAAATTGTGCTGTTTGTGTAGTATCATCTGAAATGGATAAAATGGCATTATTTAACAAGACAGTGTCAGTATTGAATGAGAAAATATAATATAGGATAGGTAATGAAAGGTAAAAATTGTAGTGATTTTTTATCATTATCCTAAATCATGTTTTGTGAAAAAAAGACTTTTATTATAAGCAACCTTCGAGTCTTACTTTTTGATAACATCATCATTTACTTTCCACCTGTACCCTACAGAGTTCTAGTAGGGTAGGAATTTTAGAGTGGCTCTTGAAGCAAAGATATTAACTTTTTTTTTTCTGAAAAACATACCGAAGGATTAGTTGTTGGATTACAATAATACTGAGAAAATACCTATATTGCCATTTGACTTTTCAAAATAATCCCCAAACACAAAAAGAACAAAACCTAATCACAATTATCAGTAAACATACCCTGAATTTCTAGGAAATGATATTCAAACTTATAATAAAGTATGACAATATGCACTAATGTTTTGCATTAAAATGTATTTCAAGTATTTGATTAAACATTGCTGCATTAATACACTTCATCATTTTTATCCCATAAAGTATTATTATCATTGCATGGTAATAAAGTAGTATTACCTTTTAAAATAAAAAGTAAAAATAGAGTGAAAGTATAAAGTAAATAAAATAACAATACTCAGTAACAAAATTGTTCCTGTGGCATTTTATACAAGATATAAACACTGTGAATCAACAGCACAAGATTACTGGATACTATTATTTACCAGGCACCACATAACATGGTGTGTTAATAGTATCCAGTAATCCTGTGTCTGGATACTTGTGTCTGGATACTACCAGAGTCTTTACATATCGGAGTTACTGTGTTCCAGGGATGGAATTAGAACCTGGTAGATGTTTCTGCAGAATGCTTATCACCTCTCTTGGTGTTTCCTTCCAGTGAAGGAATCTAACTGTAGTTGGCGTACTCAGGTTTCTTTTTATGCTAGGAAGGTAGAATTGATAAATTTGGGAGGCATATCCAGGCAGGCACGTGCACCTCAGCACTTCCCTATGTTTTTTCTCAAAGGAGCAGGCTGCTTACAAAGAGCGTGTGTTCTTTTCCTTCCAGGCTCCTTCCGATAGATAGTGGCTTTCCTTGGTCCAGAGTTGTTGGTACCTATTGGTTAAGCCTCACTCGTTCTGAGAATCAAATGCTTGGTCTAACTGACCCTCACACACAGCTGCATCTTCCAACTTTGCCAAATGAGAACTATAGGTGTTATTTAATTCTCTATGCTTTCTTTTTTGTTTGTTATCACAGTGTTTTGAGAATTCAGTTGTCAAGTTTGTGGGGTGAGATTAAAGACTCTCAGAGGTCCAGCTGGTCTGATATTTATTTCAAGCATAAGAATTCAATCATTGGAGAAAATAATGGGGGAAATACATACAGGACCTCTCTTAATGGCCCCAATGAAGTAGAGTACATTGCTTCAATTTTGACCAAGATTATATGACTTTTCCCTTAGTATTATCTCAAAAATCAGGCATAATTTTGACATCAGGGTATTTAAAGTTATAATCAGGAAACTACTTATTGTAATATCACCACAGATTACGCAAGTATAATGGTGCTTTTCAGTAATATTTAGAACTGGGAGACCGGGCTTTGGGTTGAAATATATGTCCATTATAAATTTGGCAGTTTGACTAAAATCATATGAGTCTCTCAGGAAATGTGTTTCAAGTCAAGTGTCTATTCAGTAGTTCTCCTTTTGCCTCTATGAGGAGGTCATTAAATGTCAAACTGTCACAAACAGGATTTGGAAATCCATATTGTAAGGATATAATTTTACATTGCCATTGTAAAAGTCATAAGAAGATGCCATTACAATACCAAGGAAGTGTTGTTTAGAAAGCCCTGGGAGCCAGGGTGCTACTCCCATACTTCTGGAGGAGTTGGAAGGAACTTTTAGTCCAGGAAGTGCTGGCTTTGTGAATCTGGGGCCGGAAGAGAGCATCTCCTCAAAAATCCTGTTTGGCATCGAAATGTGGGGAATATATGAGATGGAAGATAGGAGACGTGACATAGCAGAGGCACCTAAGGAATTGGCAATGTTCTCTTTGTACCTGAGTGATGAATAAAACAAAGTTAAATTTATTGTTATTCCTTAAATTGCTTATGAAGGTAAAATACACAGATATTAAATGCATAATTCCTTGAATTTTGACAAATGTGTATAGGTGTAGTCAACGTAAGAGTCAGGATATGAGCTAGTACCCCTCTCCTGGACAGTTTACTGTGCCATTTCAATCACTTCCTTCCCTTGTACAGAAACTACTGTTCTGATTGCTATAACTCTAAGTTATTGTTGTCTGTTCTTCAATTTCACTTGCAATTTGCTTTTGAATTTACTTTTTTAAATCAACATACACATTTTTAAGATTCCTCTGTATTGTCATATGCTTAAGCAGTTTAATCTTTGTCTATTTTAAATGAGCTTTACTAAGGCAAATTTATATACAATAACATGTACCAATTTAAGTATACTATTAGATAAATTTTCAAAGTATGTATAGTTGTCTAACCACCACATATATAATCAAGATAACTTCCTCTCTGTCAAGCTTAGTAAAATGAAACTTCATCAAAGATTATGCCAAAATGATCCATGGAAACTAACGCAATATAATGATTTCCTAAACTGTAAACAAAGGCTGTGTATTTTTCTTATCACTGTTGCATAGCAACTAAAAATTTGACTAAATGCAAATTTTACAATAAAAGGGTTCAAGCAAATAAAAAAATAAAATTATGCAAATATTTTTTGTTTTTCAGTTTTCAACTGTAATATGAGAGTTCTAAAACAGCATTGGGCAATGAAGGGATAAAATGAAAAATTGTACTGAGATAAATTATTACATTGGGGTTAAGAGGTATCAGTAATTAGTTGGAGCAAAACTTGTATTTGAAGAGGTCCAGTAATAGAGTTTTAATACAACAGCACTAAAAATACAGGCCACCCTGCCAAAAAGGTAATGATGTCAGAATCAGTGCAGAAAGCAAAATAGACTGAGAATAATTTGGTGTGTTTGTTGGTTTTATGGTGTTCGTGGGTAGAACACTTAGATTGTGTTTAAGAAATGAATATGATTAGTTGCCATAAGATGGAGGGCTCGTTATAACAGCAACAACAACAACAACAAAATATATATATTACATATATATATATAATATATATATACATATATATGTGTATGTATATATATATATATATATATATATATATATATATATATATATAAAACTACTTCAGATTGCTATGTGGAACATACTTTTTTTTCTCTGCTTTAATTTCAAAAGTTTAGAGAACTTATTGAGAAATAATATTCTAAAAATTCAAATCTAGGAAACTAACATATATCCTCTGCAAACTTTGCATAAATTCTTTGTTAGTTTTTGTAGGACACATGAGTGGTGACAAGTCATGATGAGACAGACACCACTAACATCTATTTATTTTAATGGCAGTCCATATGTGCAGTTCCCGATTAAATCATGGTGGAAGATAAAAAGACTGAGACTAACATGGGTGAATAGAAACATAGGTACAGCATTGCGGAGGAAGGTAGGAATAAATCATTGCATTGTATTTATATGGTTTTTAAAGACAGTATAAGAGTTTTATAAATAGTCTACAAGTTATAAAAATATTTTTGAAAAATTGCTAGAAATCATTAGTTTAACCAATGTGTCAGCAGATACTGAAGACAGAGAGAAGTAGGGAAGGAAAAAAACACACACCAAAAGCGCAGCCAGCTGAGCTTTTGTTAGGTAGGCTTTTATCAAAATTGCTTGAGGAAGTGTTTTCTGCCTAGACTGACATCACTTTTGTAATTCTTTGTTCCCTACCCACAGGGAATAGTCTCAAGGAAACTACCTAGATTTTAATTTGCCACATGCTTCAAGTTAAAAAACCTTTAAATTATGATTGGCTTTTTAATGAAGACAAAGATAAAGGCACATAAAAGAAAGGAAGTAGGGAAGAAAAGAGATGGAAAGAAAAGAGAAAGAAGGAGGAGAGTAGAAAGAAAGGAAAGAAAACCTCCTAAGGTATTTTGCCTAAAAGCCCTTGACATCAGCAAAGCTCCGCTTTCTAACATACTGTTTCTAGGCCCAATCATGCTATTTTAATAACTCATTTCTGGACTTATTTAGCAAAAAAGAAGAGGTGGCAGAGCATTCAGTTAATAGAGAGTTACTCTCTAGGGCATATCTGCCAGTATTTTCTTTTCCCACTATGTCTTATTTCAACCATAGCAGCAGTAAGAATCGAAGCCTTATTTGGCAAAATAAAGATTCTCTCAATATGTTTCTCTGCCATGGTGTTCACTCCAACAACACAATATAATCACCTGGGCCTAGGTAACTATTATATTCAGTAGTGATGCAAAAAGCAAGCCTAACTTTTTTCTTCCTGGTTTTCAGGTAAAAGGAATTAAAGTACAGGTGAAAGAAAAAGTAAAATGTTCTTAATATAAGTCTCCCAGAACTATGCTATAGTATAGATCAATAAAAAGGGGGAGCTGGGGGGGGGGGATATGTGTGTGTGTGTGTGTGTGTGTGTGTGTGTGTGTGTGTTTGTGTGTGTGTATGAAGTGTGATCACAAAATACAGTGAATTATTAAATTGAAAAAAATTATTACAGTGAAAGACACATTGTCATCAATCCCCCTCAAAATACTTCCCCTTGCTTCAAATACACTTATCCCATTGCTCTTGCCACTTTCTGAAGCAGTTCTGGAAGACTTCTTTCTTGAGTGTCTTTAGTTGCACTGTTGTAGCTGCCTCAATGTCCTGAATCAATTCAAAACATTTACCTTTCATGGTCATTTTGACTTTGGAGAAGAGCCACAAGTCGCACAGGTGCCAGATCCGGTGAATAAAGTGGATGAGGACACACTGTAATGTTTTCATTTGACAGAAATTGCTGTAAACCAGAAGCAATGTGTGACATGGAGCATTGTCAGGATGGAGGATGATTTATGGCACACTTTAAAACACACCTTCTTTCAACTGTAGGTCACACCCAACTGACTGCACCGAACAAGTTAAAACTTGTCACACACCGTTACTAAGGTGTGACACACCACTTCTTATATTGAAGATCCCTGACTTACCATTGGATGGCACACAGAGGGTACCAAAAAAATGTATACATTTTTTAAGAAATTTAAAAAAATGTATATTAAAAGTGTAATAATATATACCAATAACAAAAGATGAATTCAAGTCATGTGTGTACATGTTTTATTAGGGGAATATTAATTAAAAGTGAAATCTTCTCCCAACCCAGGTTTTCTCCTCAGATGTAGTAATGAAAGTAAATACTTTTATTATTGAATAAACGTTAAACCAGAATGTGCAAAACAGGCCAATGTCCCAAGAGTTTGCAAAGACAGGAAGACGTCTTACCCTTTTACATTACCAGGCAGATACAATCCATTACATACATGCTCTCAATATAAATAATAACTAATCCTCAAGTAAGTGGACTTAACAGTACCATTGGTCACACATGGTTGGTTCATCCTGGGTCTACCTGGTAATTGTAGTGACCAACTATGTTAGATAATTGGCTTAATCCAGAGGAAAAATAAATCTCTCACCTCTTTTATTCCAGGAGGTAGTTTTGCAACTTGGAGCAAGTTAGTCTCATAGACTCCCATAGAAACCAAAAGATAGGAATGCTATCTTCCTCAGTGTTTACATTTCAAAGAGATGGTTCCCAGGTCCTTGAGAAAGACATCCCTGGGTCTTAAAGCTGACAAAAGTCCTATCTAGTTTTCAAAAGAATGTATATATATATATATTTCAAAGTGAGAAAGTACTTACAATTATAAATATTCTTAAGTAAATGCTCTAATAAAAGGGAGAGATGTGTCTCTTCCCTTATTTTCAGAGAGAAGAATTAAGTCTCAAGATTTTTTTTTTTTAAGTTTTATTAAATTTTCTTGGGTAACATTAGTTAATGACATTGTATAAATTTCAGGTGTACAACTTTACAATATGATGTGTGTGTATACTATGTTGTGTACGTACCACCCTAAGTTTAGTTTCTTTCAATCACCTTGTATTTGACCTCTTTTACCCTCTTTGTTTTTCCCCACCCTCTGGTAACCACCATTCTGTTGTCTATATCTAAGAGTTTATCTCTTTTTGTTTATGTGTATGTTCATTTTTTGCTTTTTTTTATATCCCACATATGAATGAAATTATATGGATCTTGTCCTTTTCTGTCTGACTTATTTCACTTAGCATAATATTCTTAAGATCCATATTATTGCAAAAGGCAATATTTCATTTTTTATGGTTGAGTAGTATTCCACTGTATACATGTACCACATCTTCCTTATCCAATCATCTGCTGAAGGACAATTCCATTGTTTTCCTCTCTTGACTACCATGAATAATGCTGCAGTAAACATAGAGATAATATAAGAAAACTCCAGACAGAAATACATTTATAATTTCTTAGGAATATTAGACTCTTTATATGTTACTATGACTAATCAAATATAAATATAAACCATTTCCATTTTGTCTAACCAACAGAACTCATTCCTAATCCAATCAGAATGGAAGCAAAAACTGTGCTGAAGGTGTTTTCTAAAACATAGTACAAAAATAAGTAGCATTGTAATTCCAAACTTATTGGAATCTGTGTATAAATTTAAGTGTAAAATCCTAACTAAATTCCTAAACCATTGAAAGTTGTATTTTCTTAAATAACAGCATAAGAATCTTTTTTCTGTATGTTTATGGTTCTCAGCTAGGGACAATCTCCTCCGCTTCCCAGGAGGACATTTGGCATTGCCCGGAATATTTTGGGCTATCACAACTGAAGGACTGGGGGCTACTGGTATCCAGTAGGTAGAGGCCAGAGATGCTGTTAAACGTCCTATAGTGTACAGAGCAGCTCCCCACAGCAAAGAATCAACCAGTTCAAAAGCCTCTAGTGCCGAGGTTAAAACAACCTGATATATTATAGTTAATTTTGTGACGGTAATTAGCACAATTCAACTTTTCTTCTACACTGAGCTATCTAATATGGTACTGATCTACAAATCCTCACTTGAAGCTAAAGTTGATATTGATTTGCAGAGAAACAGAAATTATAAAATATGAATAGATCATTATTCTAACCTGTAAGAAGCTTAACAATTTGCTTCCATTATTGAATAACCTGGCGTAAAATATCTGAAGCTGACAAGATGATAAAGCAGCATATGTAGTACAAAGGTAAAAGCCATCCCTAAAGTTTCCTTTCTTGACAGTTTATTGTGAAATGATTTAGTATCACAAAAAGAAAAGCATTTCAACAAAATGTAGGGATTTCCCCAGTTTAGCAGACTAAATTTGACATGGACAGTGTTTCACATTCCTAACCAAACAATATGTGCAAATTAAATCACAGTAATATCTCTGTTAACAGTTGAAAATAATAGAAAATAGAAAAACTTTGGCTACAGAAAAATACATACTTCAAATGTATAAATTTGAAACAAATAATGTTTAAAAGACTTGAATATGAGACCTTCTTTAAAACACTATCTGAAAAAAGAAACACCTGGGAAAGAATTAAGTTGTATTTCATACAATGAAGATTTATATTTTAAGAGAACAGACATTTTTTTAGCAATTCATATATTTATCAAAATCTGTTTTTAAAGGTCAATTAAGCATAAGTTTTATTGCTACAAATTTATATCCAAAACATAAAATTCATTATGGGTAACAGAATGGATTTATATACTCTGTTACTATACAATTAAGAGGTTATATGTCCATGGTCTGAGTGGTAAAGCTATGGAATTATGATCATAATGCTTTTTATATGAATCTATAGAGAATATTTAAAATTCTCACCTAATTATATAACTTTCTTCACTTATGCTCAAAACTTATAATTTTATCCAAATAGGTAAGGCTATTCATAAAATTGCTATATGCCAAGGACCAGAGATTCCCTTTGCTGTGATTACATTGTTTCAAAATCCATTACTTCTCCAACACCATCTCTGAAACAATTTTACTATGATTGTATTGTATCAAAAGCTGTATCTCTTATTCACCAAATAATGGATTTTTGTTTTTAAATTTCTTGGCACAGACCGAAGCATCTTCACTTTGATTATACTTGAACAAAGTCTAAATAGTCCCCTTTTAGACAAGTTTTCCTTTGTGTTTGCCATTTCCAGGCTTCACTGGTATTTGCAAACCACTTATAATGTCCTGTTCTGAATAAATAAACAGGAATTCTCATTATAAGGGAGGTTTCAAAATCATAATGGATGAAACGAAAATAAAAACCCTTTGATATATTTCAAGTTATTGTGCTTACTATGTGCAGAATTTAAAAAAAAAATGAAATAAAAAAAGGAAACAATTTAAAAAAAGAAGAAAAGGAAAATGTCTAAGAGCTTCGCTGGCAATAGGTTAGGGAAAATATTTTTTTTAGCATCTCATAGTGAAAAGACACATTAAAGGAAATTTAAGCTAACTCTCCCATGTCTTTAGATAAAACACAAGTCCAAAACCAAGAATAAAATACTTGTAATTTTGTCAAACTCAGAGCAAATTTTGAATTTAAATAAGGTACTTTCAAAATACAATTGGCCCTTGAACAGCACTGTTTTGAACTATGTGGTTCCACGTATACACGGATTTTTTTCAGTAAAAACTGTAAATGTGCTCATATTTTCTTTTCCTTATGATTTGCTTAGTGTTTTCTTTTCACTGGATAACAACTTACCACAACCTCACTGGCTTAAAAGAACACATGTTTCTTGTCTCAGGATTTCTATGGGTCAGAGTCTTGGCATGACCTATTTGAATTCTCTGCTCAAGGTGTCTCACAAGGCTCTAGTCAAGTATCAGATAGAGTATGTTGTCACCTAAAGACTCAACTGGAGAAGAATCTGACTCTACTAATGGGTTACAGAACCAAGGGCCTCAGTTCTCTCTTGGCTTTTGTCCAGAGGCTAGTCTCAATTTCTTGCCATATGGGACTCCCCATGGCCAGTGGACAATATAGCAACTTGCTTCACCAAATCCAGTAAGTGAGATAGAGAAGTCACAATGTTATATACTATAATGATGAAAGTGACGATCCATCACTGCTGTATTCTGTTGGTTAGAAACAAGTCACAGATTCTGCCCATATTCCAAAGGAGTGGGGATCAGAAGGCTTGAGTACTAGGAGAAGGTAAGGTGGTAACACTGTCTTAGAGTCTACTTCATACAATAGCTAAAATATATTCAAAATTTAAGTTCCCATCAACTTCTGGTTGTCCCCAATTCTTCCTTCTTTCTATAGTACTAAAACTGATGACTCTTTGTCTGGACTTATTCTCATATATCTCAAATAAATGCTACAGATAGTTGCCTCCCTTACAGCTGATCATAGTTAGGTGGCCAATGGAATAAGAGAGCAAGTTATGTGTACAACTTCTTTCTTCGCATATGTTGGAACTGGGATGTGTTAGTGAATAATCTTTGATGACATGGTATACTGTCTAGGCACTTTGCACATACTAACAATTTAATTATCACACTTCTAAAAGATAAGGAGTCTAACTACTCTGATATTACAGACAAGGAAAGTGTGGCCAAAAAATGAAACATTTTGTCTAACGGCACACTAACTTCTGGTGCCATAGGCTGAATGCAAGGAGTATAAATCTAGATGGTACAGTTTTATAATTATGAGTTTTTTTTCTTTATCACTTCACAATTGGCATTAGTCATCTAGTTAAAAACATGTTCAACCCAGACCAAATTACTGCAATAGAGAAGAAAAGTTATCTGTATATCATGGAAAGTTATCAAAATATCCATTTGTTTTCATCAGTGGTGATTTCTATTTTGGTATCATTGGAAAAAAATAAGCTCAGAGAAATAAGCTAAAAATGTTTTATACTTTTATTAATAAACTTTAAATAATCCTTTACATATTATGTAGGTTTCTGAACGGTTCTCTATAAGAACAATCTCTATTTAAGAAAGAGCTATCATTGTAAGGCTTATATGAAATAAGAAAGACCTAGAGGTTTTGGTAAATGTCCATAGCATTTGATGTTATTAATTAAAATAGATTTGTCTGATAGATCAATAAACTTAATTGCCTACAATAAAATACTTAAACCTAGATACCTCGATGTATCTTTTCAGGTTCTCCAGCATATTTAAAATACATGTTCTTGCTCTCTAAATTTTTTTTTTTCCTCCATCCAGGAACACACACACATGCACATCCCAATGATAAGTAGTAAAAAAGACAATTCCAAAATTTCTTACTATCTGATAGCTAGAGAAACCTAAACTTTTATTTACTTCCACACATTTGTATGGATAGGATATTGAGCTAATAGATGTTTGCTTTGTTCTCCCACCAACTTTGAGCAAACCACCACTTTGTCTGAACATAATTTATTTATACAAGTCAAGGAATAATATCTATGGTAGATATATTACATAGTTATGTTGAGTATCAGACAAGATAAAATAATTAGAGGTTATTACAAATTGCAAGTCAAATGTGAGTAACGACGATTTCATTTGATTATTTTTTTATTTTACAATACACATATATTTAAAAAAACAATTAAAATTTATTGGGGTGACCATGGTTAGTAAAATTACATAGGTTTCAAGTGGACAATTCTGTATTACATCATCTATATATTACATTGTATGTTCACCACCCAGAGTCAGTTCTCCTTCCATCACCATATATTTCACCCTGTTTACCCTCATCTTCTAGCATCTGCCTCCCTGCTTACCCTCTGGTAACCACTAAACTATTGTCTGTGTCTATGAGTTTTTGTTTCTTTGTTTGTCTTGTTCCTGTGTTGCTTTCAGTTTTAAATCCTGTGGTTCTCAACTTTTTCTGTGTGACTTATTTCACTTAGCATAATTATAGCAAATGGCAGTATTTCATCTTTTCTTATAGCAGAGCACTATTCCATTGTGTATATATATCACATCTTCTTTATCCAATAATCTTTGGAAGGACACATTGGTTGTTTCCATGTCTTTCCACCATAAATAAAGCAACAATGAACATCAGAGCACATATATCTTTATGGATAAACGTTTTCAGATTTTTTGAATGGATATCCTGGAGAGGGATTACTGGGTCATATAATAATACTATTCTTAATTTTTTGAACCTCCACACTGCCTTCCATATTGGCTCTAAACTTATGAACCTTGAGTTCAAAGATAATTTGATAATTTTATGATATGAATAAAAACACAGCATATAATCATTAAACCTGTTCACATAAAGTAGATATGTTTAGTGCCACTTAATTATTTTTAAATTCTCTGTCAACATTCCCATCTTCTAAAGATGATCCCTTATATCAAATCACCCCTGCATCAAAATTGATAAAGCATAACAAGAAATTATAGGCTATTTAAAAATGATTCTAGTTCTCTGTGGGGTTTGCGTGTCAAAGGTTTGATATGGATAGAAGATCGTTGTAATAGGAAGAAGAATGGTCCCCGAAAGTTGCCCACGATCTAGTCCTGGTAGCCTGTGAATATGTTACATTTCATGGCAAAAGGGACTTAGAAGATTTGATTAAGATAGAGGACTAGTTGAGGTTGTGCTGGGTTATCCCAATGAACCCAATCTAATCACATGTGTATGCTAAAAATTGCAAGAAGGCAAAACTGAATCTGAAAGGTAGTACAGAAGAAATATAAAGTGTTCCAGGGACTCGACCCATACTTTCTGGCTTTGAGGACAAAGGAAGGAGGCCATGGGCCAAGGAACAGGGTTGCCACTACAAAGTCAGAAAAGAGCCTCAGAACACCGCCAGAAAGAAAACGGAGACTTCAGTCCTACAACTGGAAATAATTGAATTCTGCCAACAACTTGAATGAGTAAGGGCACTGATCCTCCTCTAAAGACTCCAGAAAAGAACGCTGCCTGCCAACACCTTAATTTTAGCCTGGTGAGAGCCATGGTGGACTTCTGACTTACAGAACTGTTAAACTGATGTTGTTTAACCTTCTAGTTTTGTCATAATTTGTTATGGCAACAATTGAGAACTAATACAGTAGTTGATTATGACAACAGGGAAAGTTTGTCAGAAGTTAACAGGGACTATGGCATTACTGATAAAGTTCAGTTTTACGAAGACATTTCCACACAGATCTCTTCCCCTTCACACATGAAACAGTAGCATTTACAGATGTGCCGCATATTTCAAGGATTCACTTCAAGCACATCGTCTGCCAAGAAATCCCCAAAGAATAATTCCCCAAGTTTTCTGTGCTTCCAGAACATGTTATATATACCACTCGTAGAGTACTTGTGACGTTGTATTTAAAAATTTATGTTTATGTCTGCTTTACCATTAAAAATTTATTTTATTAGGGTCAGGTTATTGTTCTTTTCAGTTTTTCTCTCTATACATAACACTGTGCCTAGCCCAAAGCAATTGCCCCAAATATATTTGTTAAATAAGTAAATAAGGGTAAACTTTGTCTTCCCAGCCAAATTATTAGATAGAAGCAAAAAATAATTACTTATATATATATACATTTTTTACCACTTTATATTTTATAAAGCTAACATATATATATTTTTAGTTATTGTTTCTTAAGTTTAGGATTTGTCCTCCTTCATATATAAGCAGTAGTCCTAGCTATACAGAATTGTCACTACTGTTCAGTTATATCTTTGGATTTTTTTTCCATTTATGATCATATTTTCCATGAGATATATTGATAAGTACTTTTGATGCAGCTGTTCTTTGGTATAGCTGCAATCCTTCGGTAAGAAAACTGTGAAGCTAACAGCCATACAAAGACATAGTGCAAAGTCTATATTTAAACATTGAGGAAAATGGAAGACAATTGATAGTAAATCAACCTTTAATAACTGCTTTTAATGATCTAAAGAGAAGATTTTTACTTACAGTTCACATTTGCATAAAAGGAAAAATGTACACTGAAAAGCTAGCCATTGATTTTTCCAATGCTTTTGTTATGTAATAATAGGTTGGATTCAATTAAGTTGAACACTGAGTCTTATTTAATTATTTTACAGTTAACATAGGGACAGAGTATGATAGTTTTATTTAAATGGAGATCAAACATCATATAGAGTGTTATTATTTGATAACCAACAAACTAACTCATAACTTACAGATTTTAGGATTCTGAATCTCTGCCGATACGGAATTTGCAAATGGAGGGTAATTCATCTGAGCTTTCTTCTTGCCTTCCACACCAGCAATCTTGGGAGGTTCTCTACCTATATATGTCTCATTACATTTAGCTGCACATATATCCCCAGGTGGTCACTTTCTCCAAATAAAGTCAGTTACATTTATGAAAAAGAAACCAAAATTTAAAATTCTGAATCATGAAGAATAGTCACCCTGCAGTTTGCTGCTGCAGGGAAAAGCATCTTCTGTGTGTCCAGGGCTTCATTTATTCCCACTCAACTGAATGTCAGAAGATTGATCCATGAGATATATTGAGGGAAAAAAGTTTGAGAAATCTGTAAATTTCACCTTATGTTTTTGGTTTCCTACGTGTAAGGAAAGGGATTGAGCCTTTCCTCTGTTCCCATTGCTTAATACCCTTCTGCTCTTTCCTTTCTTCCTTTAAACACATTGGATAAAAGGCTCTCATTTACATATATTATTTCATTGAATATTTAGACATATATTATCATTCATTTTCATCTAAGAAAACACATACTCTATTTAGCTCTATTTCAATAATGAAAGGATTTTGTTTCATTTGTTTCAAATTCATTTGAAAAATATCAGGTATTAACAAGCAGGCAAGAAGTGACTTGAGGGAAATCAAGCAGTATTCAAAATTTAGTAGGGGTATACATAACTGATTCTTCAATAACATTGTCCTAATGAGAATAAATAATGATTAGGGAAATGGCTAATATACCTCAGGGTTCTTCCCTCAGAGTTATTAGTTTCATCCATGAAATTGACTTAGTTGACTGGTAGCATGTCTCATTGGTACACCATGGGTTATGTATTCTGAGATAATAGTAGTAAAATGTGTAGTTTTTGAAATAGTGTATGGTAGGCTGAATAATGGTTGCCCAAAGATGTCCTCAAACTAGTGTCGGGGATCTATGGATATATTATCTTAAATGGTAAAAGGGACTCTGCAATGTGATCAAGTTAAATATTATGAGATGGAAAAATTACCCGGTATTATCTGGGTGGGCCTGATGTACTCACCAGAAAACAATAGGAGAGAGGTGGGAGGTCAGGGTGAGGAGAAAATTATGTGAGGATGGAAGAAGACTGCCGCGTTTCCCAGAAAATAAGACCTAGCCAGACCATCAGCATTAAGGCGTCTTTTGAAGCAAAAATTAATATAAGACCCAGTATTATATTGTATTACATTATTTATGTTATGTTATGTTATATGTTATGTTATGTTATGTTATGTTATGTTATGTTATGTTATGTTATGTTATGTTATATTATACCCGGTCTTATATTACAGTAAAATAATCCTGGGTCTTATATTAATTTTTGCTTCAAAAGACTCATTAGAGCTGATTGTCCGGCTAGGTCTTATTTTCGGGGAAACAGGGTGCAATAGTTTAAATAACAGATGTGCTGTAGAAGGAATTCTGTGACAGTTCCAAGCTTAAAGCTTTAAGATGCTATATTTGTTTCCATTTTTGTACCCTTAGAATTCTGGAACCACTTTGTAAGAAGTCTGACTACCCTGAGGGCACCACATTGTGAGGAAGCCCAAAAAACCCACATGAAGATATAGTGTAAGAAGAGAGATTCAGAGGCCCAACCAGCGCTCAACTGTTCCAGCCATCTCAACTGAGTCACACTGCATGTGAGTAAAAAACAAACTGAGAACATTGTCAACAATTTTACCACGATGGGCCTTTCTATTATTTATCGCTGTATGATAAACCGTTCCACACCTTCATGGTACAGTATCACACAATTTCCTCTTACAGTTTTATGGGTTGATTGGATTAAGTTGGACAGTTCCTCCTTGACATGCTACATGCCGTTGTTGTCAGATGGTAGCCAGTGCTAGGGTCTGAAAGCCCAGTGGGCTTGACATCCATAATGGAGGGCTGATATATTTTAAAATCACGTCCAATTAAATGACTTAGTATTCCTGCTTATTTGTTCATTTGTGTGTCTAAATAGCTTAACCGCTTTTATTTCCAACTTTATCAGTTTTCATATGGAGTAGAAGCCACCTGATTTTACTTCCTTAATTATATAAATTGATGTTTGAACATAGTACTGAAGTAGACAACCTATTCAAGCTCACATGCTGCCTCTGTAAATATTATTGCATCTTATGAAATAATTACTTTGCCCAAGTTCCCTTTAGATGTTCATAATCTTTACAATTTGAAGTAAAAGAAGTTGGTTTAGACCTTATTCCGTGTGTCTTTGAAGAGTTGTAATTACCCTCCTAATTATCCGCTCCAGTGCGACTTTAAAATGTTTTTAACACTCTATCTCCGGAGGAATGTACTTAGTTTCTAAGAAGTTGCCATCTGTTTTTTATTTGAACACTAACTGTAGGTTAAAAATCCACTTGTGTGTTTAGTGCTATCAACATCATCCACATGAACTTCCTATTTCAGGGGCAGATATTCTGCAAATCACAGCAGGAGTTATAAAAGGAAGAGCCACAGTGCAGAGAAAAACCCAGATTCGTACCATCTCCTCTCTCTTCTCTACCTAGATAGCATGGAGACTGTTTCCATTATATTTTCAACTCTTTTCTTTCTCTTCTTTAAATGGACTTTTAATAATCTTGATATCCCAGAATTGTCTTTACAACCTGCCTTCATTCCCTCTACTTTTCTATTAATGTACATATTTTTACAATAGATTGTGCAAATATTGAAATTTGAGAAAAGGAAAGTATGAAAATTAGTGTGATAAAGAGGTTGAATGTCACAGTAACATCATATTTGCATTAATTTGAAACAATGCAGAGGACATCTAACTTTGACTTAAAGTAAAACACATTGATAATATCAACCAGAAATATCAGTTTCTGTCATTTATACTACTGTAAATTTCCAATACTAATTGCAGTGGACTGTATATCAATTGGATAGTTTAGATAAAATGAGTTAATGTTTGTTTGTTTAAAATAACACAAAACTTTGTAATTTAGTGGCTTGTAAGGACATTTTCCTCTTGTGTCACAAGTCTGTTTGATAATTTAATGAAGATTATATATTCTATTACCAAAAGAAACAGTTACGTTCACTCAATATTTTATTAAGTTTCGAAAATTAATGGACTCCCTGAAATATAGTGCCATCTTGACATGCCATCCAATCCTGCATTGTCATAGAAGTGCAAAATTCAGAATAGTCATGGAAAGTGTTTGAACTTTCAAGTAAAAGTATAAAAGATGACTGTAGTTAAGATGAGTATATTCTCTGTTGCCAAAGCAGAGGAAAACAAGTGTTAACTTATGTGTATACTATCAACAGTGATGTCTGTACAAAATGAATTTTCTGTCTGTATTCCCAGAGTGTCTAACATAGCAAGATATGATTTGAGTTCCAGGAATTTAATTTACTGGATAGAATAGAAACGGAAACTAGGTAGATCTAAAACTAATACTGGAAGTTTTAGAATATGAGTGGAATAATAGTGTTTTTTGTTGTTGTTGTTTTTTGTGTGTGTGTGATTAGCTTATTTCACTTAGAATAATGTCCTCCTGCTTCATCCATATTATAGCATGTGATAGAATTTCCTTTATTTTTAAGACTGCATAATATTCTATTGTATGTGTATACCACATTTTCTATATCTATTAATTTGTTGATGGATATTGGGTTGCATCCACCTCTTGGATATTGTAAATAATGTGATGAAAACTAGTGTGCAATTATCTCTTCGAAATCCTGCTTTGAGTATTTTTGGGTATATACCCAGAAATGGGATTGCTGAATTATATAACAGTCCTATTTTTAATTTTCTGAGGAGTCTTCATACTGTTTTCCTTAATGCCTGTATCTTTTTACATTTCCACCAAGAGGGCCCATGGGTTCCAACTTTTCTGCATCCTTGCAAACACTGATCATTTTCTGTTTCCTGACAGTGACTGTCCTAAAGGGTGTGAGATGATATCTCATTGTGGTTTTGTTACACATTTCCCCAATGATTAGTGATGTTGAGCATTCTACATGTGCTGATTAGACATTTTTATATCATCTTTGGGAGAACATTTATTTGAGTTCTTCACCCACTTTCAAATCAGGCAATTTATTTTGTTGTTGAATTGTAGAAGTTCCTGATATAATCTGGAGGTCAACCCATTAATGGATATTTGGTTTGCAATTATTTTTTCCCATTCTGTAAGTGGTCTTTTCACTCTGTTTCTTGCTTCTTTAGATGTGCAGAAATTTCTTCTAAGTTTGATGTAGTCACATTTGTCTATTTTGATTTTTTTGCCTGTACCTTTGGTGTCATGTCCAAGAAATTATTGCCAAGACAAATGGCATGATGTTTTCTCCCGTTTTCTTGTAGTGTTATATTCTCAGTCTTGCATTTAAATCTTTAATCTAATTTGAGTTGATTTTTTGTATGTTGTATAAGGCAAGGGGCAAACTTCATTCTTTTCCATGTGGATATCCAGATTCCCCAGCACCACTTGTTGAAGATCCTGTCGTCCTTCTATTGTGTAGTCTCCTCACCCTTGTTGAAAATCATTTTGTCATGTATGGAAGGGTTTATTTATGGTCTATTTTTCTCTTTATTCTGTAAATCTTTCTTTATAGACCAGTACCATATTATCTTAATTAATGTTGCTTTATCGTAGGGTTTCCAAATTCCCGACATTTTGGAATCTTTGGGAATCAAGAATGGGAAATCACATTTCCTGAGAATTCCCGAAATAATATTTTTAATTTAATTTTTGTTGATCATCTGTAATAATGGCTGTAGCAGTCCATGTTAATAAACAGAAAGGCCATAGAGAAGGTGAGACAACCAGTGTTTGGCTCCGTGTGCAGTCTTTCACAGGTTTTGAGACACTCCTACATGTAAAAGGTGGATGCAAAGTCTGAGTAAATAAAATTTCCTAAATGGAGGTCGACCGGAATTTCATGATTAATGCATCTCTTGCCCTGAGCGCTAAACAGGGATCCCTAGGGTATCATTTTGGCTAGGTTTCTACTATATTTCAGGTTTTCTTAAAATATAAACAATGTAATTAATACAAACTTTATTTAACCAAACCTTATAGTACACAGTGAGTTTTTACATATATCACACAATGTAGTAACATTCCCAATCTCATTTAAATATTTCACTTATTAAATTAAACATTAATTGAAAACAAAAGCAAATATTATTTGTTTGAAAATAAAAGAAAATACTTCAAATAGCTTTTAGTTGTCATTTCTAAAATAAAACTTTAAGAAACATAGAGCATTAATTGCCCAATTGGACAATCGTGATTTTCGCTTTGTAACAAATATATTTGATGTGGAAAAAATTTATTTCATTTTCTGTAGATGTTGGTTGAATTGTTATGAGTACATCTAAAAGCACCTTTAAGTTGGGAGTGAGAGAATACGTTGCTTCATATAAGCTCATTTCCTTCCTTAGAGAAGCAAATATTTTGTCTGCATGCATAGGGCTAGGCTTTGATGTCAAAATTGATATTGCTTTAGTCAATTCACACTTCAGATCACAGTCTGATTTAATGTCAGAACTCTCTGTAAGGACATCCTTTATTTCTTCTCTTGGAACTTCTTTTGCTATAAATGTTCCTTTAAAGTCTTTCCATTAATGGCTTCTCCAGTTGTGCAATTTCATTTTTACTTGACAAGGCAAAAAATTCATCGTCTTCCATCTCACATAGACAACTACCGTTGCCCAAGTACCCTATGAGAGACACAAGATCTCTATTTCTATGTTTTACAAATTCAAATTTTATTTTCTTGAAAAACATTAAGAAAAAATTAAGAAATACCTATATTCTGCAGTGAATATTCATAGCTAAAAAGTGCCACAAAACATTATGATAAGAGACTGGAAATTATTGTAAAATTGGAGTAAAATATTAGCAGTGCAAGTTGTTTTTAAATAGACTAACTTACCCCCAGCAGCTGAGAGAGCCAAGAACACTCACATAAATCACAATCGTCAGCCAAACAAACTGATCGAATGTGGTTGGTAGTATCAGCTGTCACTTTGTGGAAACGATTCATTGCAGAGAACAGAAAACAGTTTGTATTTACACAGAGACATATTTATTTTCACAGCCCAGGATTTGATTACAATGTCATATTAAGGTACACTACCTTAGATTTCTTTAGTTAGTTCACCTGAAGATGACTTTGTAGTCAAATCCTGGGTTGTGAAAATAAATATGTCTCTGTGTAAATACAAACTGTTTTCTGTTCTCCTTGATCAAATGTGCTCGATTTACAAGAGCTAAAATTAGCTGGTCATGTGATATCTGATTCTGGTGTCATGCGTACATGTCTAGTGGCATGTAACATTGTAACACAAGTTAACATTAGATAGTGATAAATAGGAAAAATGTCTACGAGATACATTGTGAGTAGTGCATTTATTTCCATTGTGGGTATTACTGGGTTCGAGGAGCCAATTTGCCCAATTTCCCAACCAACTTTTCTCAGGATTTGGGAACTGGAAAGCGAAAAAAATTCCTGAGAATGGGTGAGAAGGAATTCCTGTCCAGAAACCCTACTTCATAGAGTGTTTTTGAATCAGTGAATGAGAGGACTCCAAATTTGTTCTTCTTGCTCAAGATTGTTTTGCCTATTCAAGGTCCTTTGAGAGTCCATACAAATCTTAGCATTTTTTTTACTATTCTTGCAAAACATGTCTAAACTGCAATTTTGATAGGGATTGCATTGATTTTGTAGATTACTTTGGGTAGCATGAGTGTTAAGTCTTTCAATCTCTGAACACAGAATGTCTTTCCATGTATTTGTATCTTCTTTGATTTATTTTAGCAGTCTTTTTCAGTTTTCAGTGTACAAGTGTTTTACCCCTGTGGTTTAGTTTATTCCTAAATATTGTGTGTGTGTGTGTGTGTGTGTGTGTGTGTGTGTGTGTGTGTGTGTGTGTATATATATATATTTGTTATACTAGGTGGGATTTTTTGTTTGTTTTCTATTTGGCTTGGTCATTGTTAAGTGTTTTAAAAGTACTGATAGGATAGGACTTACTGTTTACTCTTTATTATTTTTTTCTCTTCATTTGTAGCTTTCCCCCTTCTATCTCCTTTGTGTTTCATTGATTTTTTGTGTGTGTGTGGTGATTTGTTTTGATTTCCTTCTCATTTCTTTTGCACATATTATATATGTATTTTCTGTGATTACTATTGTAATTACATAAAACATCATAAAGTTACAACAATCTATTTGAACTGATAACAACTTTAATAGAATATAAAATATACTTTATCTCTGCTCCCATTTTGTTATTGATGACACATAATAAATTATGTTTTTTAATATTGCATATCCATTTTCATAGATTTATAATTATTTTTATGCTTTTTTAAAGGTTCTACAACAGATTTATAAGTGATTTACTTACCTACATTACTATAGTGAAGGGCGTGTGTGTGTGTGTGTGTGTGTGTGTGTGTGTCTGTGTGTGTATTCACCTTTATCAGGGACTTCATGTTTTCATATGGTTTAATGTTTCTGTTTATCATTCTTTCACTTTAATGTATAGGGCTCATTTCAGAATTTCTTGTAAAACAAGTATAAGTTATGATGAACTAACTCAGCTTTCATTGATCTTGGAAAGTTTTAATTTCCCCTTCATTTTGAAGCACAATTTTGCCAGGACAACCAATAGTGTTCTTGGTTGGTGATTGTGACAGAAGTGACAACTGGGCAGGTACCTAACATTCTTAGAGAGGAAAATTATTTTCCCTGACCAGAAGAGCTGTGTTACCAAGAACATGGGCAACTGTCCATTGCTTGTTTATCCTCTCCATCCTCCCACCACTTGGCTCTGGAGGCAGACACAGCCATGGGAAGTATATGGTAGAGAAACTAAAGCCCCAGCTTGCTAGATACATACAGAGGAGGCTCCAGGTTGCTGGATAATCTTAGGGAACTTGCAAAGAGGAGAGAGCTCAAGAGTACAATACCATAAAGTTTTATATGTATATAAATTCTGGGCTCACCTGTGAGCTGTCTGTGTGTGGATCTAACACTAAATACAATATTTTGGAATGAACAATCGGTTAGAGTAGGAGTCAGCAAACTTTTTTAACAGATGATAAGTTAGAAATGTTTTAGGCTTTGTGGAACATATGGTCTCTGTTGCAACTATTCAACTCTGCCATGGTAGCAGTGAAGAGCCATAGTCAATAAGTAAAAGAATGGGTATGGCTTATACCCATATTTATTTAAGTAAACTTGAAGCCAGCCAGATTGGGACCATGGGCCATAGTTTGCCTGATCCTTAGTCAGATGACTGTGCAGGTCTAGTCAAAATGTAGCAGTGTATCAATTAAAATAACTGCAGAAAATGATGATACTTGACTCTTTATCTGTTTTCCCTTTACATTTCTAAATACAATTTAACCTAGAACATATTACAGAGCATATATATAGACATATATATATATATATATATATATATATATATATATATATATATATATATATATGGCATATAGTTTAGAGTGATATAATTAAGAGGAAAGAGAAAAAATAGATGTATTCATAATTAGTGTCCTTGCTTAGGGGGTTTGTTATCTAAAAATTATGTGTAAAGATTAATTGAATGCCAATATTTGTAGTCTACAACTTTCAAAATTTTGTACCACTCTTGTTGCAGCAACCTTACCAAGATGCAACAAAATTACCAAGATCAGATTATTACAATAGTTTTTAAGTAGTTTACTTCTTTCCCACCCCTCCCCCCGATCTTTTACACCCATCCATTCATAAAAGTGTATCTAGAGTGATACTGTTAAAAATATAAGTGAGAGCGTATCTCTTCTAATGAACAACTTTCCCTGGCTTCCCAGTTTACTCAAAGGCCACAAGTCCTTAGTCAGGTTTACAGGGCTCTACATGAATCTGGGTTCCTCCTACCTACGTAGTTTCATCTCTGCTCCTTCTCACTCAGCTCTACACGCCTGGCCCCTTGATGTACCTGGAACTTGTCAATCATGCTCCTTATTTTAATCTTGAGAGTTGCTTTTTTTTGCTTTGTATCCACACCTACTATCTTCATTTCTTTTAGGTCTGTATTCAAAATACACCTTCTTAGTGAGGCCTTTTCTTGACCCTGTACCCAGCACTCCACCATCCAGAATTTCCCATGCCTTTTCCACATAATTGTTTTTCCTCCATATTGCTTATCCCTATGAAATATGTTTAACTATTTATAATATTCATATTTCCCTCACTAGAAAGTAAATTGCATGAGAACAAGGTTTTCTGTTGTGTTTTATTCTCCATTGTATCCCCAGCAATTGAAATAGTTCTTGGCATGTAGCAGAACCTTAATAAATAATTACTATGTGATTTAAGACTTATTATAAGTTTTATTCTTTTAAGAAGCTAATCAAACCGGTTTCTTCAAAGCTTAGATCCACAAGAATGTTGTTGCTAGTAAATACCTTCAATAGGAGAAAAAATATTTACCTTCTGTAAGGTTAAGCATATAGTAGTTCTAGAGTTGCTTCATTTATGACTTAACAATGCCCTCAAGAACCCAAAGTCTTCTAATTTCTCCATGTTGTTATAATTGGCTTTTTGATGGCTTTTCTTATATGTTTCATTTCTTGATCACAACATTGCTTTCTGCCAAGATAACAATGTCTAGGGGCTCCAAATGAACTCTTTATTACTGCAATTTCCTTTAAAAAAAAAATTTAAGAAAGAATTTCCCATGAGTCCTTCAAGTGTATTTCCAATCATATCTCCTTGGCTAGAAATTGGTCATGTGTCCCTACTGAACACAATCACTGGCACAGAAATAACATTTCCATGATAACACTGTCTAGTCCATTGATTATCAATCCTGTCTGCATTTTAGAATCACATGGGAGTTTTCTCAGTTACAAATTCATGTGACCCAGTTCAAAAATAATGAAATAAGAATCTATCATGCTAGAGCCCAGGCATTATTAATTTTTAAAACTACCCCAGTGATTAAAATATATAGTCAGGTTTGAAAATCAGTGGTCTATCTCTAGACTGCTCTGGGGCTGGACAACTGTCCCAGATGGAAGATAAAACATCTCAAAAATATATAGTGTCTGCCAGAATGAGAGGAGTGAGGCAGGGAAGAAACATAAACAATCAAATTGTCTGCTACATAGTATTTACTTTTGTATATGTAAAATTTTAGAATAATATTAAAATTAGGAATGAGCATTTTTTGTTACTACAAAAAATTGTAAATTTAGCTTGATCCAAATGAATATTTCAATTCTATGCATTCACATATATTTACAGATGCTTCCATGTATCAAAGTTATCAGGGAAAGGGGCTTCTGGTCTTCAGAAAACATTCTGAATATCCTGAAGTGCCAGGATATTCTTCTAATACAGAGAGATATTCTGCTTTACTATACTTTGGCACCAGTAATAACCAAGTATATTAACTTTCATTATTTACCTACTCTGTAATTAACCTTTTGAAAAGCAAGGGGAGTAGTTAACCTTTCACCACACCTCTCATGGATGAAGGCTTCTTTTAATCTTACATTCAATAGGCTTTCTGTTGCAGACCTTTTAGCCAGCGGTTTGACTGCAAAAGTTCCTCTAGGCAGTTACTCAAAATTGCAAATTTAATTCTTATTTCTGGACAGTGCTAATTCTAGAGATAAAATAAGTTTGTATCTTCATAATCAGCACTTTTCTCAGATGGTTCTGGGGGAATCTTAAGAGGGACATTGTTAGTTTATAATCTGAAGAGATCCATTGCTCTGGTTATTCTTGGTACTGCTTTTGAACATGAATATTTTTAGTTACAAAGACAGCAAGACCCATGGTGTGGAAGATAATTAAAATGCATATCAGATCATTGACCATACAAATATTTAATAGCTAAACGTTTGAAATTTAGGGTTGCTGTTAATCTAAGCAACATTAGTTGTCCATATTCCTCCTTATTTACAGCATTTAACGAGTATAAGTAATTGCAAAATTCAACTCCTAGCAGTGTTTTCCCTAATGCATCATTAACTTGCATATTTGGGATTTTTTTTTTTTATTGCAAATGAGGATATCCTATATTAAAAAAAAAAAAAACCACAGTTTATTCCTTAGTTACCTTATTTTTTCACCCAGATGACATTCAGAATTTAAAAACTTTACATATATATATATATATATATGTAAAGTTTTTAAATTCTATATATATATATATATATATATAGTGACCTCAGTACAGAAAAACATATTGTGCATTTTTAAATTTCCATGACTATAGAGAAATAAATTAGCTTCCTGGAACTGTAAATTTAAGACTAAGTTAGGGGTTCGCTATTAGGAGCCTCCCTGACCCACAATTTTAGCTGATCTTTCAACAGCCTTCACCTGCAATTATTTTTTTTTTCCCCACCATAAAAAATAAAGCAAAGAAAGTGGAAAATGAAAGAAGGGAGGGTGGAAGAGTGAGACTTGATCATCTCCCTGAAAATTAGAGTATGACTTCAGGTTAAAACTCTTAAATTCAACTTTCTGAAATATGTGTATATAAGAGGAAAATGTTGGTGTACTTCCTTATATACTAGCAATGCAGTTTTTAAAAAATTAAAATAAAATATTGAGAGGATTAGCCTTGATAATAATTTCTCTTTAAAATTTACAAAGTACACCCACAAATGTGTTTATATATTAAATGTGTGTGTGTATATATGTACACACACACGTATATATATGTATATATACATACATATATACACACACACATTTTCAATAAAATATTTGAGATTATATACGTACACAATTTCATCTTTAAGTGTACAGATTACATGCACACGCACATGAAATAATAGGGTATGTGTGTAATCAGTTAAAATAACATAAAAGCATTTTTAGGTTTTAACGCTCTAAACAAATATTAGGGTTTAAAGAACTGTACAAAGTGTTACTTCTTATAGGAAATTTGCAATCTTTTTGGCAAAATAAGGCATGAAACAAAAAATAAATTGTGATCATTTTTAACAATTGTTAAGCATACACTTTATAAACCTGAGTTTGAATCCTTACCTTTTAAAAAGCCTTGTGACCCTGGATGATTTATTTTCTTTTTTTTTTTTCATTGATAAAACCATATTGTCCACATTTCCTAATGTGGATAAAGTGTATAGCACAGTGCTGAAATACAGCACATGCTCAGTAAATGCTAGTTTATCATTTAAATAAACTAAAAGATAAAACATATATCAAGAGAGTACATGAAAACAACAGTCATTCTAAATGAGAAAATCATCATTTCACAAACTTGGAGAAGAAAGTGAAGTTCTTACTGTCATGATCAAGGAATCCTCTTTGCAACAGACAAAAAAAAAATTTTCTTTTGAGTTGAGTCTTGAAAAAAAAGTTACTCTTCAGTGAAAGAAATGGAGATGGAATAACTACCTATGGTAAGTCACCACAGGTGCATAAATATATTATTTGTTTAATCCACAAAACTATCCTAACCATCCTATTACATAAGTACTATTAGTCTAGTTTTATAGGTCGATAATTCCAGTTCTCCGAGGTGTTAAATCCCCTTCCTCTTTTCCAAGACAGTGTGAAACTAGTAGGGTCTGGATTTCACTTAGCTCTATGAGATCCAAAAGTAACTGCTCTGTTCACTACTGCACTAAACCTTTCCTGAACCTCTCATTAGAACAAGCCTTCTGGAAGGTGAGTGGATGCAAACATGACTAGAGAGATGTGTTGGGGTTATTTACAGATGATTTATTGAAGAATTCAGACTGTGGACTGGGCTTGCTACAGGAGGATTTAAAGTATTCTCTGAATGACAGACAAAATTTAAATAGGAAGGATAAATATTAAGCATGTAGCCTCAGGAGTGTGCAAGATTTTTCTCCATGGAAAAGAAGGTATACACTTTGAAAAGGAGAAGATGAGTTGGAAATGTAGTCTGAACCATAATTCTATAGAGCTTGAATGCCCAAGGAGTTTGTACTTTAGCCAATAATTGCTAGAGAATTATAAAAAACTGGCATAGGCGGATGGCAAGAAAAAAGCAGTGCTCTGGAAAATTTATTTAAAATGTGGCAGCACAATTTATAAATAAAAATAAAACAAGATAGTTTGATCAATTAATAGACTTTTAGAATGGTTAAAATGTATACATAAGGGCCTGAAATAGAGACCCTAAGAAAAGAAGAATGTAGAAGACATTAGCTAGGAAGAGCTCACTGAATTTTGTGATTCATTGGCCATGGGTTGGAGATAAGGGAAAGCCAACTGTGGCATCCAGCGCAACACAGGCAGTGAGCGAACGAGAAGGGGTGGCGAAGGGATAAGAAAGTAAGAAACAGAAATCAAGAAAGTTATGAAACAGGGACCAAGGGTCTCACAGCCTCAAAGGACTGAGAGCCCTGAATGGGGCTGTCCTGTGGGTTTTATTGATGCACACACAAGAAAGCAACATTGCTTTCTCCAAGGTCTGTGGATTTCATACATTATACTAAGAAACTAATTTGAACTAATTACCCCTGCCTGCAAGCAGCTGAACCCTCAATTTCAGGATGTACCTCCCCAAGAGACAAAATCTTTATGCTGAAACTTATTGAAATGGATAGATGGAGAACTGATGTTATTACACCATTGACTCTCTTCCTATGCAGGCACAGGCAGAGGCTCTCCTTAGCCGGGGAAAGTGGGGGTCTATGCCCACCTCTATCAACCCCATGGGTTCTCCTGTTGGTCCCCACATGGATGTGCCTGGCTTAGGTTGTTCTCCCCGTGAGTAATCTTTCCCGTCATTGGCTAACCCGCCATCCCCTGGGGCCAAACAGCGAGACATAAGGTGTAAGCACAAAGGTGAAGCAAAGTCCCTGAAAGGATGAGTCTCACAGACTCTCCTTTCTTTAGGGGCAGGTACAAGGGGACAGATGGGTTGGCTGCTGCGTGGCAACAGCCGACAAATAGACACTACAAATATTTGATAAAGATATAAATAAGTGGACAGAGAATAACTAATTGTGTCAGAGTGAAATATTTCATTCAAGAGAGAACATTTTTTTCAGTTTAATATATTTGAATTTTATAATAGTAATAGAAAATGATAATTTAAATGCTATCTATTTCATGTAATGAACAAACATTTACCAAGTTTTAACAATGTGCAAAAGTACCATTCTAATTGCTGGAGTTATAGTGGTCAATGAAATAGACTTTTTTCTTATTGTTCTTTGGTTTCTGCCTCCATTATTCCCTCCAGGAAACATGTTTGGGGACAAAAATATGCAATAAAGTGGTATAAATTAGTAAAATAAAATTCTACTAAGTTAATACACAAGATGACTTCATAGGCAGTTACTTCAGTCTATGGAAGCTATTTTAGTTTGGGTATCAGGAAAAACCTCTTCTAGGAGATGACATGTGAACTGATTCCTCAGGAGGAGAAGAAATTCATTCAAATAGAAGAGCAGTCTATTAAAGGTAGTTGCAGGTACTAAGGTTGCAAATCTGGAAACAAGGAGAATGCAAGTGGGGCACCATAATTTGTGAGGAGAGAGGTAAAACAGGAACAAAATTATACAGAGCCAAGGAGATCTGCTAAAGAGTGGGGGTGCTAAATTCAGGGTAGCCTTTGAAGAAACATGAGCAGTGGAGTTTTACAACCTTACCTCAAATTGTGCTGTCTTCTGTGTAGAGAAAGAGTAGAAGTAGGACATCTACTAGGAAGAATATTATGTTTAGAATGGCGAAGCAGTGATGATGGCTTGGATGGTAGGATGACAATTGAAATGGAGAAACTAGAAGGATTTGAAATCTACTTTGAGGACAAATTAATAGGATCAAATGTGGGAGATTAGAAAACATGAGGATTTAAAGATAATGTCTACTTTTGTGTTCATGTCTTTGCTTGAGCAATGGAATTGTGATATCATTCACAGAAATAAGGAAGGCTTGGAAGGAATAACTCTAAGTGTTATATGTATGTGTGCATTTGTCTGAAATATAATAATCCATTCATTTATGCACCATTCAATAGGAAAAAATGTGTCAACTATGTCATATATAAACAGTTTGTAGAACCACATTTATGTCAATGATATGGAGACATTAGTGCAAGTCATTTTGTTTTTTAAGTAATCATGATTATTAACATGATTTTATAAATTAGGCTGAGATAAGATAGAGAATTTAAATTAAAACAGTTCTGTGAGAGTCATGCCCCACCCCCTAGCCCCCACCCCCTAGTTCTCAAGGAAAAAATGAAATGAGAAGCCTGGAGTAGCAGAGTGTGCGTCTCACCATATGTTATTAGCTCTCACAGCATTTTCTACTTCACAAAAAGTAGTAAAACCAACAAATCTCATTCCACAAAATCTGGATACAGTACTGAATTTTCTGAAATTCATCACATATGTTTGCTCAAATTTTCCAGAAATTAAAAACCACTGATTTTACATTACCGAGAATTAAAATGTTCCACTATACTTATTGTTGATAAAACTACAAACTAAATTAAAAAATTATGTATTTTAACTTTTTTGGTTTTTTTTGGGGGGTTGAGATGCATTAATCTAAAGCAGACCAGTATCACAGGCTATTAACACATGACCACACAGTTTCAAATGCGTGTGCTTAGAATAGTGAATATTTCAGTTTGATGTAGTGCCTTTTATTTTTTCTTTTGTTTCCCTTGCCTGGGGATACATATCCAAAAAATAATATTGCTTAGAGTGATATCAAAGAGTTCACTGCCTAAGTTTTCTTCTAAGAGTTTTGAGTTTCAGGTCTTACATTTAAGTCTTTAATCCATTTTGATTTTGTTTTTGTATGTGGTGTAAAAACGTGATCTACTGTTTTTAATTTTTTTAATTTTTATTTTTTTGCATATCTGTCCAGTTTTCCCAAAACCATTTATTGAGGATACTGGCTTTACCCCATTGTATATCCTTGCCTCCTCTGTTATAGATTAAATGCCCTACAAACATGGGTTTATTTCTGGGCTTTCTGTTCTGTTCCATTGATCTGTGTGTCTGTTTCTAATGCCAGTATCATGCTGTTTTGATTACTATAACTTTGCAGTACAGTTTAATATCAGATAGCATATCTCCAACTTTGTTCTTTTTTCTTAAGTTTGTTTTGGCAATTTGAGGTCTTTTGTGATTGCATATAAATATTATTTATTCTACTTCTGTGAAAAATGCCATTGGTGTTTTGATAGGGATTGCATTTAATCTGTAGATTGCTTTGGGTAGTATTGACATTTTAATGATGCTTTTTGTTTTTGGAATATATAAAAAAACACAAAATAAATAAACACACAAAACAAACTTATATAGAAAACAAATTTGTATTTGCCAGATGGGTGGGGTGTTGCGAGGACAGGTTAAAAAGGTGAAAGGGGAATAAGAAGTAAAATTTGCCAGTTATTTAAAAAGTCACTGGGATATAAAGTACAGCATAAGGAACACAATGGGTAACATTGTAATAACTATGTAAGGTGTCAGATGGGTACTAGATTAATTGGGGTGATCATTTCGTAAGGGATGCAAATGTCTAATCACTATGTTACACACTTGAAATCAGTATAATATCGTATGTCAACTGTAATTGAAAAATAAATTTAAGAAACAGAAGTTAATATTTTTACACAGGCATACATCTTTTCCTCAAGTCAACATTTATTTTTCTCTTTTGTTTAACATATAGAAAACTAGAGTTACATTATGTCAAATGCTATTCAGTAGTTTTTCAGTATCATCATGTACATATGGACCAACTGTACTTCTGTGATTAATTTTATTAAAGACAACTATTCTGTAAGTGCTTATATCCATACTGAAAGAATTATGGTCACACAGTGACAATCCTTATTTTTAAAGGATTATAATAGCAAATCAACTAATAAAACTTTGTCCTAATATATAATATTTTATCCTATATTTTTTCAATCTGAAAATCCATTCAGTTTTGAATGGTGCAAATGATCAATTATATTTCCTAAGGGCCCTGATTTTTTTTTTTTTTAACAATAAACTGAAAACCAATAATGTTCTTCATTTAATCAATAACTCCCTTCATTTTTCAAATTGTTGCATTAAATACAGACATATTTGCTGTCTTCATAGCTAGAGACACATTTTAGTACATCATGAGTAACTCTGTCTCATATAATTTACATGTCAAAGGATTATTAAAAAACATAAGCATGGATGTGATTCAATTTTATTTAAATGAGCCTCATCTACCTTCTCCTATTTGAAAAAATCAAATGTTATTTTAAACTCTCTCTCACTCCTCTACTGTATTTTCTTATTAACAGGATGGTAGAACCAGCACTAGGGAAACCAGTGGTGGTAGTAGTGGGTATAAAGCTGGCAATTACATTTATATAACGTATCAAGCCAGAAAATGGAAATGACTGCATGATGTGTGCTATTTATTTTGCTAGATTGTGTGTAAATTATTTTTTTAAAAGATGTCACCATGGGATTCAGTGAATACATCTGAAATCATGGCATTTACTTACCAAGTATTAACTAAGATCATACTATGTGTTTGGATACAAAAGAACGCTAAGAAACAGGCAGTATACACCTAGTAGATGGCAGGTTATTTAATCTCATTCAGTCTTCCCCAGACTCTTATCCTTTTTGTCCATTTTACTAATCAAAATTATGATGGCACAGCTAATATCTGTCATACTATTGTCTGCAGAAAACATGGACTCATGCCTCTGCCTGGTTCTAAGACCACAGTTATTGTTCTACAATTTTATTCTGTCTGTTGTTCGGTGGTTTTAGCAACTTGCCTCCTTCTTTACTCCTAACTTCTGAATATTTTCTGAATAGGGATGTGTCAGGATGCTTGCAACCCCTCCACTGTGGGAGACTTGCTTTTTAAGTTAAGCTCTGGAGATTGCTCTCTGAGAATTCTCTCTCCTGTTACCTACTCCTCTACTTTGTTTTGGATTGCTGAGTTCCAGTTGTTGATCTACACAGCACATGACCATTAATTAAACAACTTGAACTTTGTATTTTGCTCATTAGACCTAAGAGATGAATATAGAATAAACATGAAATTTCAGACAGTACCTGAATTATTTTAATAAGGGCCAACAACATGAAACATGAAAAGGGAAGAAAAAGAGGGATGTCTGCCTCCAGTTTCACATAGGACTCCAGTGTTGGTAGGAAAGGATGCTTGACTCTTGACCCTGGTTAGAGGGCAGCCTCCATTTCTCCTTTTATCCAGGGCAGCAGGATCTAGGCATGGGGCCAGCTAATCAGTAAGGCTGGAAGAGAGGGAGGAAAGAGTGTTGTTAGCTCTTCTCTCATTACAGTGCTCAAAAACTAGCTTATTAAGTGAATAATTATGCTTCAATTAATCTTCACTAACAAATTCAGTCCTCTGATTTTTAAATTTTAATTTTACAAAATAATTTGAAATAGGATAATTATGAAAATACCAAATCATATGAATTAGATCTAATTGATATATGTGTTTTTACATTTTAAAAGACATCTCCAACAGTATTATTATCCATTAAAAAAGGGGAAAAAAAAGAGAAAAAAAACACTAGAGGATTTCCTTTAGTCTTTGACTTTTGTGAATTTTATAAACTCAAAAGTTTTACTCATAAATTAAAATTGACCAATGAAACACTGAAGTCCTAAATTAATTAATTGATATAATACATATGTTACTAATTATCTTTTAGATTTAAGGAAGTTTACTAGACATGGGAGATCTAAAGCAGGGAAACACACAAAATTCCTATTCTCATGGAGCATGCTAGAGACAACAAACAAATTAATTTATTATATGTCAAGTGGAAAGTATTATGGGGAAAAACAAGGCATGAGAAGATAAATAGTGTGTAGCAAGGGAGCAGCAGTGTGGGAACAGAGGCTGCTGGTTTATCTGTGCTGCTCAAGGAAGGCGTCTGTGATATGCTGTCATTTGAGAATAAACGTGAAGGTTAAGGGAGACAGTGAGCCCTGTGTTTGTCTGGGGGATGAGCACTGCAGACTGAGGTAACAGGGTCAAGGCCGGAAATGGCAGTACAGTTAGAGTCCAAGTACAGCCAGGAGACCAGCCCACACAGGGTGCAGTGAGCATGAGACAGAGTAGAACAGGTCTGAAGGGTAAGGGAGATGACAGCTTCCGGGGGTCACTGTGTATAGTTCATTGTAAGGGCTTTGGGAAGCCTTCCCAATGAGCAAAGACCTGACAGCCAGGAAATACAATGATTATTGTTACAAATCCTGTATCATCAGTTTGCTCACAAGTTGATTACATAATATACAACTTTGTATTTTAACTGAAACACTTTCAGTATTATTAGGACCATAAAACAGAAGAAAAAAAAAAGCTAAATTCTACTGAGAAAAGCAGAAATCACTTCTGAACATCACTATTAAAACTATTTTAATGATCTCATAAACAGTATTCCAGGCAACATAATAGATGCAGACAGCATATGAATGACATATGCTTTTGAGTGAACTGTCAGCATTTCTGAGTGTTGTTCCCTCTCCACATGAATGTCCTCTATGTTTAAAGTCATTATCAAAGTCTGACTTCATTTTGGGGGATGAGAAAAGAAAGCTACATCTTCCACTAAGATATATGAACTTGTATAAAACATTTCTGCAACTGAAACAATACCGTATTAACTCAATGATTAGTGATCATTAGATGAAGTTCATAGGAAGAAGGCTTTTATTTCCCATAACCTTTGAAATATGACCTTGAATTTGAATCCATGAATAACTATTTTAACATTTCCCTTGTAGTGGATCAATATGTATCATATTGCTTTTGTATCAATTGTACAAAATTGTTAGGTGAGTCAGTATGTGTTTTACAGAACACTTTCTGCATATTACCAATAATAATAATAATAATCAAAGATCCAATTTTACTGTTTTTAAAATATAGGATAAATAATCGCATACATTATTTTTCTTAGTTCAGGTTTCTTGAATACACAGACATTTTCCAAACCAACGCCTGTTCAAGTGCTCTTTCTTCACTCTCAGAGTCTTTCTTCTAGTTTTATTGTCATTTTCCTTCCAGGCCTCAGTAAAAATGGTACCTTATTGAAGTCATGGCTGAAGAGGTCATCGAAAGTCATTCCCTCCTCTTAGTTCATGCATTACATTTACCCAGAGCATTTAATTGCATTTGTACTCATTTGTTAAGATTTTGTTTATAAAATCTTACAGCAGCTCCCCCCATTATGCTCTAAGCTCTATCCATGCTTGCTTTGTTCTGAACAACACAATTCCTAGCATTTAGTGGGTGCTCAACATATGAATGAAAGAACTGATAATTATCCAAAGCTCTCTTTATGTCCACACATACACATAAATCTAAACTGCAGAACCATAACTGGAATATAAATGCATGCATCAGTTTAATGTTTCTTCTAATAGGTTGGTGCAAAAGTAATTGCAGATTAAATGGTTAAAAAAAAATTGCGAAAACCGCAATTACTTTTGCACCAACCTAATACAATAAGAAAAACAATTCTAGCTCTTCAAGGAGCAATATATAGAAATATTTTCCAAATTGTAAAATGTGTCTAAAATAACGAAATTCTTATTATCCAGTAATGCCAGACAGTAAACATTTCGTATTTTAATGGTACTCTGTCATAACCTGACCCTTTATACCTTTTAGTGTTGTAAAAATTAGTGTGCTCTATAATAGCAAAATCGGAAAGGAACCAGATGGAGGCATGATACCTTCATAACCAAAGCCATTTTACAGGAGTGCAAATTACTTCTTTACTTAATCATGTTATGACAAAATCGATTATAGTGATGGATACACCCAAGCACATTATTAATATTGAAACAAAATATAAAGACACTAGTGTTTTCAAGTTTGTCTCACTGATTTTTCTTATTATAATTGTAGGTAATAAGATTAGAAAAGTAGATTTTATATGAAGATAGGTATAGATTTCATTTAAGAAAACTGTAGATTATAAATATGATTGATGAACATGACTATTTTAATGAAATATCAAATTCCTGGGGAAAATGATTAATAGTAAAGTATGTTTGATAATTAAAGTACAGCTGACATTGATAGACTATATATGGACTTCCTTGCTTAAGTGACTAAGAAACCGTTTGTGTGTAGCAGAAAGTAAGGGTGAAGGGTTTATAGGGTGTGCTGCTGCTTGGGCATGCGATTAATTTGGTTGATATGCTATTTTGCTTAGTGCATTCATAAGTGAGCATATAAAGAATCATTATATAATAATACCTTAATACTTTATATAGCTATGCTCAAAAAATTCCAAAGATTTCAATTAAAAAACATGTACGAGAAATTTCATTGTCAATTTTAAGATTTTTTAAATTTCTTTCTGATTTTCAACAAAGAACATGTTAATAAAATTAACTGGAATACTATTTGTAAGGGTACATTGGAAATCTCTTTCAAAACCCCTATTTAAAACTAAATGCTTTCTCCTTTCTATTCCCACAGTCCTTTGTAAATTATTGTTATAGCAATTATATTATGTTGAAAATATGTGCTATATAAATGTGTTTTTTTTCCTAAGAAAAGTGTGGTGCTTAAAGGAAAGAATGTTATATTTTTTATTATAGCACAATGTCTGGCACCTAACTGAATAAATGGAAACTAGTTACAAAAGTAAGTAGTGAAACCACAAATACCCTACTACAATGAGGTAATTGTTTGAAAATGCAGACAATTCCTATACATTGTCATTAGACTGAATGTTTTGTGGTTGGTTCTCCTATTTTTCTCTATTCTCTCTTCCTCTGTTTTCTCTTTATATAGTGAAGATAACTATATGTCAGTCAGGCCTTTGGCTAAACAGTGGTGGTAGTGGCAGTAAGGTTTTCAAATATAAATCTAAAAATACAGTATTTAAAGAAATGACTTTTGAGCTGTATCTTTAAGAATGAAGAAGAGTTTCCAGAGGATGAAAGAGCTGAGTGAGGAAGTTCAAATGGCTTGTATGAGAGAATAATACATGTGGTACTATGCAAAACAAGGAGAGTTTTGGCGTAATTGGAAAACTGAATCAGTAAAATGGAAGGAAATTATATTAGTAACCAATTGGTTAGGTTGTCAGTATCCTAGTATGTAGCATTAAGGGAACTGAACATCATTAAATTGTGTTATATGGAATCAAAAAGAGTTCTCAGTTGGGCGGCCAGATGGCACAGTTGGTTAGAGAGCGAGCTCTCAACAACAGGTTGCCAGTTCAATTCCCACATGGGATGGTGGGTTTTTCCCCCTGCAACTAAAGGTTGAAAACAGCGACTGGTCTTGGAGCTAAGCTGTGCCCTCCACAACTAGATTGAAGGTCAAATACTTGAAGCTGATTGGCCCTGGAGAAACACACTGTCCCCCAATAATCCCCCACCCCAAAACAAAAAAAAATTCAGAGGAGAGGAAAAATATTTTATTTATTTATTTATTTTTAAATCCTAGGACCTCTATTACTACTGACTGATTCATCAACTGTCATGAAACACCTTTTGTTTGTATTACTAACCCCCTATGCTTAATATTTACTCAGGGTCAAAAATATGTTATTAAAATATTAAGTGTTTTTTTTTCCAATCTCTTGCCTGTTTCATCAGACCTGAGAAAATCAGCTGTTATCAATACCAGTACATAGTTAGTGAAATTGTACTACCAAATTTTGACTCTGAGAAAATAAATAATTAGATTATCTGTATAGGAAATATACATTAATAGAGTCTTTGGACTTGAGATTGAATTAACCAAAATGTAATTCTAAAAATAATTTTGTTACAAAGAATATTTATTTCCCACAATGAGCTTACATTTTACTAGATAAGTTTTTTCTCAATCATAAGTCTTAGACTACATTTCCCCCTAATTCAGAATTTATCTTAAAATAAATGCAAGAAGAGTAATACCTATCATTACAGCATGCACTTAAAGTCACATAAAATGTCATAGTCAAAGTTTTAGATTAGCACTGATTGTATATATTTTGTTTCTTTGTAATATCAATTATTTCAAAGAATGCCTTACTTCTTCCAGGTCAGTTATGCTCTTTTCTACATCATATTTTCTACATCGTATTTTCTAAGCCTGAAAAGTACTATAACCCTCATTTTCATGACTACCTGTCCTTAAGATTCATTCCATGACCTGTCCTTAAGATTTAGTCCATGACTCGTCTTGTCAAATGGAAAAAAAGACATTTTAAGCACAACTAAATTATACTGCATCCCTCTGTACTCCAGTTTATTTCAATGTCTGTTTCACCCCTTCTTTGAATAAAATTGGGCCTTATACATTTCTGTATGTCCAGTAATATTAAGCTTGAGAAAAATATTTCTCTTTATTATGTATGTTTGGGGTTAATTCAATGTAAAAAAATAAATGAGGATTAAAAGATAAACAAGAGAGTTACTATGTAGCTGTTGGGACCATAGATATAAGCCAACACAAATTAGCTCATGGGAATAAAATAAACAATGTTTTTTTTTTTTTTTCCTTCACAACTGAGAAATTCAGGAGAATATTTAGCATCATTCATCTCTTGGCTTTGGTTTATGGTATACTAATGTTTCCAGGTACAAATTCCCGCCCGTTCTCCGGAATTTTTTTTGCTTTCCCGTTCCCAAATCCCAAGATATAAACTGATTTCTGTTCTCCACGATGAATTGTTTCCACGAAGTGATGGCTGATACTACCAACCACTTGGGTTCAAGGAGCCAATTTTCCCGATTTCCCAACCAACTTTTCTCCGGATTCAGGAATGGAAACGTGGAAAAAATTCCCCAGAACGGGTGGGAATTCCCACCCAGAAACCCTAGCGATAAATAGGAAAAATGTCTAAGAGATACATTGTGAGTAGTACGTTTATTTCCCATTGTGGGTATTACTGGGTTCAAGGAGCTGATTTTCCCGATGTCCCAGGAACAGGAAAGCAAAAAAAAAAATTCCTGACAACAGGCGGGAATTCCCGCCTGGAAGCCCTGTGGTATGCTATATCCACATGGTGAGAGAGAGACGCCTTCCAATTCCACCCCTTCACAGCAGATCCAGATTTATAGGTACTTAAAATTCATGAGAGCGACTTCTCTTCCTGCATATATTACAATCTCCAAAAAGAGATTGGCCCTAATTACATATACTACCCTGGACCAATTACTTTAGATAAGATTTATTTTGAAGGGCCACCCTAGGTAAAATGCCTGTGTAGTTTTTTGTTTGTTTTGTTTTGTTTGAGGGGGGTGTCTCCACTTTCATTACCATTAGAATCACATAGATTTAGGTAGAGAAGGGGTAATTCTAGAAATGATGAAATTGAGGTCAGACAAAATAATATATGATCAGCATTTAAGGAGATTTCTGAGTCAAATTACCTCCGTCCAAATACTGCCTTTAGCATTTACTAGTTGTTATACACAGAAAAGTTCCCTTAAGTACAATGGGGGCTCAGTTTCCTTTTTATAAAATGGATTAAGAATAGTACCCAGAAATAGTATTTATCTTAAGATGATGAGAATAAGGAATATCTGAGATAATGCAGCTATAACACTCAGTAGTTCCCAAATAATCACTCAGAAATATTTCCTATTATGACACTAATGCAGTTATTTATCTTAAGCATTTCACAGCCTGGTCCTTTGATCCTTGATTTTCTTTTTAATGAGGCATTAATTTATGAGGGATTGTAAATAGTGATCCGTTGGGTTCTCTGGGGGTACCTAGGAAGGAGAGGGAGGGAATTTCATCTCATCAGGAACTGTAGCCAGACTTTTATGAGACTACATGTTGTGCCTCTAAGAAAGATTTTGTTTGGAAACAGAGTTACACAGCTAAAATACATTTTATAACCTACTGCTGCTCTACGATCATCTTGATAGGTCTAGGTAAATCACAAATAGTACACCTAAAATAAAACAAAAATTACAATAAGTGTGTCATGCTTGTTACAAGAGGACTAAACAAAGAGTATAGGTGAAGAACGTCATATATTATATTGTTCCAGGAAAGCAATTTATAGTCTCTCCTCCACTGGGCATATATCAGCAGTGTCACTTTTATAGAGAAAAGACAACGTTGTTCTATTATAATGCTATTAACCATATCAAATGTCATATGTTTAAAGAACCGAGGATACATATCTTCTTTTTCACTCTAGAAGCATTATATTATTTCACAAGTCTAATCAGAACATTGACAGATAGTATAGTAATTTATGAACTGTGGACAGAAATGAAAGCATAAAAGCACAATCATATTAGGATTCCAACTGTGCTTATTTTGTTATCTCAGTCAGAGACAAGAGATTTTGAGATGTTTATGTACAGAGAATTGTTAACAGTTTTCAAAAGATCATTTTTAAATATTTCTAAATAGGAACATAATAATATGTTTGTATAGAATACAGGAATGGTTCTGAAAAAACTCCTCGGTACTTTCCCAAACATTTTTATGAATATAATCTCTCATATCTATCACTTTTTGTGCTTAATTGCTGAATTTTGGGGAAAAAAAATCTTTTCTTTCTGAAATGAATAGTTGACATTTATAAGGGAAAAACTGGCATCTGAAAGTGTCAAATCCTACTCTGAATAATATAAAAATGTTCATGAAACTAAGAAAATATTTATTCTGATTTCAGATATCTGAATACCTGCATCTCTACTGAATTTATTCAATAATTTTGGAATTTTTATCTGCTCACTTTCTTTTAATCAAGACTAGCTCTTAATTGGCCATCTTCATTGTAGTTTTAGTTTATCATCTTCAAAAACTGTGGAGAACAAAATGAGACTCTTGACTCATATTTTAAAAGTATCCTTAAAAAGGCTCAATGGCAAAAATACTGAGAGATATTCTGGTACTCTAAAGGTGGTCCTGGTACAGGCTTAAAATCCTAGTCTCTCAGGCAAATAGAACAGAAAGAATGTGTTCATATATCATGTATTGTGGTTAATATGAAAAAAAAAAAAAGAAATGTGATTTCAACCTTGAGATATCTACCTGTGGGGTTTAGCAGAAAACAATTTTAACAAAGCTATTGTAATTATGCTGAAGAATGTGAAGAAAGATATACGAGATCTGACAATTAAGTTCACAAACTTGTTGCAATGATGTTGCTAACCTTTTTTTTTTTAATATCAGAGGGATTATTCATTACAAATTTGTACCAACTGGACAAACAGTTAACCAAGTTTATTATCTGGAAGTGCTGAAGAGGCTGTGTGAAAAAGTTAGGTGACCTGAACTTTTCACCAACAATTCATGGCTCTTGCATCACGACAATGCCCCAGCTCACAATACAGTCTGTGAGGGAGTGTTTAGTCAGTAAACAAATAACTGTATTGGAACATCCCCCCTATTTACCTGATCTGGCCCCCAATGACTTCTTTCTTTACCCGAAGATAAAGGAAATATAGAAAGAAAGACATTTTGATGGCATTCAAGACAGCAAGAGTAATATGATGGCAGCTCTGATGGCCATTCCAGAAAAAGAGTTCCAAAATTGCTTTGAAGGGTGGACTGGCGTCAGTGCATAGCTTCCCAAGAGGAATGCTTCAAAGGTAGGGTTCCCAGGCGGGAATTCCCGGGCATTCTCGGGAATTTTTTGCTTTCTCATTCCCAAATCCCAAGAAAAGTTGGTTGGGAAATCGGGAAAATTGGCTCCTTGAACCCACGTTGTTGGTAGTATCAGCCATCACTTTGTGGAAACGATTCATCATGAAGAATAGAAATCAGTTTATATCTCGAGATTCGGAAATGGGAAAGCAAAGAAGTTTCCTGAGAACGGGTGGGAATTCCCACCTGGAAACCCTATTCGAAGGTGACCATAGTGATATTCTGCAATGAGGCATGTAGAACTTTTTCTAGGATGACTTCACTAAATTGTCAGAACTTTGTGTGTGTGTGTGTGTAAAATAAAAGAAATTATCTTAGTGAAGTGTGGATGGAGATGGGAGACCCAATACCAACCCACTATCCATCTTTCATTTCCACTGCATCATCAAACCATCTTAGGTGCATTTTCTAGAAAAGTCTCTCCATCACTAGACTACAGGGATTGTCTAGTTCTTTCCAAATCTAAAAGTTTATGGTTTAGAAAAACATAAGCCCTTTAAAATTAGAAAATTATTGTTATTCATAATATCTGTTATCTCCTCATTCACTAAATGAAAACAGTTGTTAAATATAATAATTCTATATATTGGTATAATTATAATTTCCAAATTATAGGCAAGAAAACTGAGGCTCAAAAATATAAAGTAAGCTCCCTCAAATCCTCCATCCAATGATTTTGGAATCAGAGTTGAAAATAAACTGTATTTCGAAAATCTGGTATGTTTTTATCACACTCTGCAAAAAGCAAAATAGAACGGTTCTCATGACCCAGAATCTTTTTCTTAATAGCCAGTCATTGAAGAGTGAATTTCCAATACGAAGAATTTAATTTTTTGGCTCATAACATTAGTCCTTTGATAAAAACAAATATCTCCATAAAGTTAACACATTGTTATCATTCATCATTCCTTAGGGTAAATTAGTTAAGAGTATTTTGAAAAGTTATCTTTGGATGACCTTTACAAGGAAGTGAAATATCTGGATTTAGGAGATAGAGCAACCTAAGTACAGAATATTACCAGAGCCAGTTTTCCATTGTTCTTAAAAGCTTAGACCTTGAGTTGTACAGATATGTGTTCATGTTCCTGATACTACCACTAACTGTGCAACTTTAGCATTTAAATCTTCCAGACCACCTTTTCTTCATCTGTAAAAGGGGGTAAATAATTGTACCTATTTCACTAGCTGCTTAAATGGTTAAAGATAGAAAAAACACTTAGTTCAAACAAATTCATGTCTATTAAATACTTAATAAATAGTAACTATTGGTATTGTGGAGTCACCATGTAAGGAATAAAAAATATGAAGGTAGAGAAGAAAATGGAAATACAAAAATATTTAACTTCAAATCAGGAGGCATGAGATGTAGCTCCATCAACAGCTCTTTATGAACTATTTGGTAGATAATTTTAACCTCTTTGCATCTCATTTCTAGAATGAAGAAGGAATATAGTGGGTGGATAATGATTTATAAGTGTCCTTTCATTTCAAGTGTGCAGTGATTTTCATAATTGTGTGCTGTACTAGCCCTAACAACACCCTGAAAACAAAGCAACTTGCCTACACAGTGAATTTCAATGCCTAAGTAGCTTTCTCTGGAAGGTATTTTAATTTTAAAAGAGTTGATGGGCTGGATGATACTATAACATACAGAGCACGACGGTCTTATAGAATCTAGACTGTTCTATATCACATTGGTGTGAAGAAAATCAACATCATTGTGGCTACATTTACTTTTCACTTCTTATGTTAGCAGGCTTCAAAACACACTCATAAGGGGGAAAACTTATTTTAGAAGCACTTTGTAGTCCTTGCATCAAATAAGGCAATACTTTCACACTCGGTCTAATTGGAGGACGTAGTTTTGCAATAAAGCAAAAAGAGAAGAAGAAGCCCTTTCTGGAAGTTTCCACTGCCCTAAAATTGCAGCACAATCTCATTAAGCAGTAATGGAAATGGAAATTACTTGCTCTTGTAGCCCTGATTGTATTCCTGTTAGGTCATTTGCATACTGTTCACTGATTGGATTACTGGTGAGGCTAAGAGGTCTCAAAATGCTTCCCTATGCATTCTCATCTACATCAACTGCTGTGACTAAGGAGAAATCATTTTCTAAACTTAATAATATGACCTTCATACAAGCATATAAGCCTTCTTTAGATTTTAGATGAGTATGAGAAGTGTAAACTCTTCTGATGTTGCCTCAAAGCTGCATAATTTTAAAAAGCTTCAAATATACTTCCCTATGTTGTATCATGGAATACTAATAACTTTTTTTTTAAGAGTTCTCAATGTGAGAAGCCAATACTTTTACAATAATGGCTTGTGTGGAATAAAACAATGAAAATCAGAAACAGCAAAATAATTTCTGGCTAATATATACTCCCCATTTTCTTCTCCATTTTTCTCTTCTAGTCACTTTTGTATTATTTACGGCTATGTAATTCTCTCCCAGTATAAATCCCTGGGAATGTAAAAAGAGTATTTTGTTTCTTTGCCACCTTCAGGGACTAACATCTAATAAGGCATGTCATACATAGTACACATTAAACAAATTAATCTACATTTCTAAGAATCAGTTTCTACCTATCATCTATCTTTCTTCACACACACGCACATACATACAAATGTGTAAAGTTTTTTAAAAAGTAAACACATAGAAACTAGTTTCTATAAAGTCGTCTCCCATAGAAGGTTTATCAGCACTTTTAAAGAATTATTAGTGCTATTTACTTCATTAGACATATTTTTTACCCTTAGTGAGAAAATATGAATGACAGCTACACCAAAATATTGGGCATAAACTGAATATTTAAAATAAGATCAGACATTGTTGTCACCAAGTGTCATTATTTCAATTACATCTGTCTTCATTATTTTCAATAGCACCTTTGAGAAATTAGCTCTTTGAGAGACCCATACCTAAAAACCATTGAAATTTGTAACATGAGCATAGATATTGATTTTTAAATGAAACACTAATGCAATGTGTTGGTTCTTCAGAACTGTCCAGCATTGGAAAATACTCCAACAGTAGAGCGGAAACAACTGAATTTATGTAGCTATTCTTCCAGTGCCCCATGATTTCTGTTAATGTATTGGTAATATTTTTTTCTAGTTTATTATATTTTTCAAATTTCTCTATGGAATTTTACATACATTCATAATTGTTCAATTCATTTAAGCTTAACTATTTTTCTGTTTATTGATTTAAGAACTTGGTTCTTTTCTAAGGCAAATTTCTACCAGTTCACAGATTTTATACATATCATAATTATACTAGATATTTTTTCTTTAATCCTAGTTTATATAGTCTTGTGTCTTCTTCTATTTCAGTTACAGCTTTTTTATAATTAAAGTCTTTAATCAATCTGTAATGTGATATGTGTTTTCCTCTTGATATAATGTCTCGACTCTCTGTGACATTATTTTATAATCTTTTTTTCTTGTTTCATTACTGATTCTTTTAATGCATATTTATAGTCAATACGAGGTTGGACAGTTAAGTTCGCTAACTCATCCTAGAAAAAGTGTAACATACCTCATTGTTGAATATCACTACGGTCACCTTCGAAATACTCCCCTTGGGAAGCTATTCACCGACGCCAGCACCTAGTCTATCCTTCAAATCGATTTTGGATCTCTTTCTGGAATGGCCAACAGAGCTGTCGTCATATTACTCTTGATGCCCTGAATATCATTAAAATGTCTTCCTTTCAAAATTTCTTTTATCTTTGGGTAAAGAAAGAAGTCATCGGGGGCCAGATCAGTGAGTAGGGAGGGTGTTCCAATACAGTTATTTGTTTACTGGCTAAAAACTCCCTCACAGACAGTGCTGTGTGAGCTGGTGCATTGTTGTGATGCAAGAGCCATGAACTATTGGTGAAAAGTTCAGGTCATCTAACTTTTGCACGCAGCCTTTTCAGTACTTCCAAATAGTAAACTTGGTTAACTTGTTTGTCCAGTTGGTACAAATTCATACTGGATAATCCTCATATATATATATATATATATATATATATATATATATATATATATATATGTATATGTGTATTTTATATGTATATGTGTGTATATATATGTATATGTATATGTGTGTGTGTATATATATATATATATATATATATATATATATAAAAGGTTAACAACATCTTTGCAACAAGTTTATGAATTTCTCCTCATATGTTAGACCTCTCTCTATTTTTTCAAAAATATCTTGGTATTTTACACACTATTTCTTACAAATGACCTCTAGGATTAATTTGTCTAGTTTGTAACAAAACAAAACAAACTTTTCCCTCTTTATATGAAACCTAAACACTTAAGTTTTACGTTGATATACTTAAACTGATTTTTATGTAAATTTAGGGTTTAAGTACATATAATTTTATTGCATAATTTTAATAGGAAAATATAAAATGTTTTTTGTATCTATTTTGTATCTCTACTACACAAATTACCACCTTTTAAAATTTGAGTTAAATTTCCCTTTTTTTTTTTAAGTTGAAAAAATTCAAACTTATAATAACCCTTCCACTGTAAACGTTCAGCAGTGGAAGAATTTTTATAAGTTTGAATTTTTGCAGCTTTAAAACAAGTAGGCATTTTAGCTCAAATTTTTAAAAGGTAGTAATTGAGCTACTTATTTCACAATGTTAAATGAGTATTGCTTTTGAAGCAGTCAAGAGAGAAGTTTCACATGAGGAAAATATAAATTGTGCTACACGTTGTGATTTGTAGATCTGGAGCAAAGTTCCCTTCTGCAATCATATTTCACTCCTTTCCCTTCTAAGTTTCCTAGAATACACAAGACATTCATTCACCCCTTCGATATGTATTCAAGAAAGTCGATATTGGCATTGGGGCTAATTTTCATTGAGTGTGTATTCTGTGCTAAACATGCAGCATCCCTGGCTTCAAATCACAAAATGCCCTTGACATTTTTCCCTGATGGTAACAGCCAAAAACATGTTTTTTACCCATTTCCAAAATTTTCATGGCAAACATTACACCATCCCCTGCCACCTTAGCTGAGAATCAATTATAGAGTAAAAATCCAGTAACATCCTTACTAATTACTGCTTCAGTTCAAATTTGTTTGTCATGTGCACTGAAAATACAAAATTAGTAGGCCTGGGGTTATATATTCCTAACACTCAAGTTTTACTTCCCACTGTATGACTCTGTCCATACTCTTTTAACACATAACTGCTGACAATTTTTCTGGCACATGTCCTGTCTGCCTACCTCATAATCCTGGCTAATGTGTTACTTGGCAATACCTAAAAATCGAAGTCTCGGTCCATTTGCACAGTTTTTATATAATTGCTACCTTTTATTGGATATTGAGATGTTCTTACTAATTTCTTTTTTCCAGATGACTAGAAACTTTACTCTGTCAAAAGGCAGCTGTTTTAAGTGAAGCAAAACAACAAAAACAAAGAAACAAACATCAACAACAAAAAAAAATCCTACTCATTTAACACAAAAAGTAATTAAGAACCGCTGGAAAGGTCGGTCACCTAGAAGCTTCTGTGTATTAATAGCATATTAAAAATGAAATTTGTAAAACTGTAAGGAATGTTAGTTGCCAAAGCCAAAAGTTTCCTCTTAGTTTTTATGGTCATCGGGTAAATTCTAAAAGGAAATTATAGCTTATCCCCATATGAGCTGGTCAACAGATAGCTGTATGTGTCTGGGAGCACACCTTCCTTGACTCTTCTTCTACATGTTGATATGTCTAATTACTATAAAGGTATAATGTAGTATACTCAAGTTTATAATTAACAGATACAGGTAGCTTTCCCCACAAAAACAAAACAAAACAAAACAAAAAACATAGGAACTTCTGCATGAGCTTCAGTCTAGAGATCTGGCTTATTGGAAACAATACCAACATAAGACTGGCTTTGAACCTTGTTGGAAAGGACCATATATATCGAGTACTATTAAAAATTAACAAAGCAGTTAAGTAACAAGACACAGATCATTGGATCCATATTTCCAGAGTCAGACAACCCATTATTTTTCTACAACCTGAACACATTCACTGCTTGGGAATCTAAAACTGAAGTTTTCTCAGGATTGTCCAAAAGCAGACTATATCATAAAGATTTTTTTTTCAAGAAATTCAATCAAACTTCATGAACTGAACAGCATTCGAGATTCGTAGACAAAAACACATAAATGCGTTGAGTCACTGAATTCACATGAGTTTCATGCTCTCTCTTTCTCCCTCATTTAAGTCATAGTTACTGAGGCAAAATTTACATTCAGTAAAATTCACTGGTCTAATATACAGTACTAAGCATTTTGACAAACTCATACAGTTCTGTAACTACTGCCATAGTCAAAATATAGAAGAGTTCCTTAACCCCCCCAAATTCTCATATCCATTTTCAGTCAAATCCTTTCCTCATATACAACATCTCACAATTTCTGATCTGTTCTCTCTCCTTATTGTTTCGCCATTTCCAGAATACCATATAAATGGAGCCACACAGCGTGTACTCTTCTGAGTCTGACTTTTTTCACTTAGTGTATAATGGGCCTAAGATTTATCACTTTTTTCTCCTTAATTGTTGAGTATTTAATCCAGGAATTTTATTCCATTAATTTAACATACTTTATATTTTCATTACTTTACTTGAAGGATATTGTGTTTATTCCTTTGAAGCCTACATGGCTTTGGTGTTTTTTTGTTTGATTTTAATTTCAGTTGTGTAAATTCATAGTAGTGGGATTACTGGATTGTATGGTATCTGTAGGCTTAGCATTATAACAAACTATCAAAACAGTTTTCCAAAGTTATTGCTATGCTATTTTGCATTCCCACTGCAATGTTTCAGGGTTATAAACATTCTTGCGTATACTTACTGACACTTGATATTGTCAGGTTGGTTTTATTTTTGCCATTCAAATAGGTGTGCAGTAGAATAATATGTCTTTATGGTTTTTTTTCTTCTTTGAGCTTTTTGGGCCTGGATATGAGGTTTAATATATTTCATATTACTTTCAGGATATTCTTCTTCATTGTCTCTTCAAATACTTTTTCTGCACAGTTTCTTCTGTTCTGATTCTGAGCTTCTGATCACTCATATGTTACAGTGTTTGATGTTGTGTACAGCTCCTGGATGCTATGTTATTTCTCTTCACTCTTTTATTTTTGTTTTTCAGTTTGATTATTTTGTATTGATTCCAAGTTCACTGACTCTTTTCTTGGCTCTTATCTGGTCTACTATTGAACCTACAAAAAGCATTCTTCATTTCTGTTGCAGTAATTTTTATTTTTCACATTTCCATTTGATTATTTTCATAGTTTCGATCCTTCTGCTCTCCGTGCATGTTGTCCACTTTTCTATTAGATCCTTTGCATATTAATCATAGTCATTTTAAATTCCTTGCCTGAGACCTCTAACACCTGAGTCATCAGTGTCTTCTGGTTTTATTAATTATGTGCTTGTTTGTTTGTTTGCTTGACAGTTTATTTTTTTGATGTCTCTTAATTTTTGATTGAATGTTAGACATCATATATAGGATAGTAGCAACTAAAGTAAACAATATGTAAATAGGCATGCCTCCTACTTTGCTAAACTATTAATGTGTTGATGGGTTAGTTGAGTCTGTTGAGTCAGGATTTGAGCTGGCTGTGGGTTTGTTATCACTATGTTACCTTCACATACCATCTTTACATTCCTCTAGAAGTACTGTTTTTTTTTTTGTTTTTTTTTCAGGATGGAGCAGGTTTGCTGAAGAATTTTTCTCAATGCTCCTACTCTGTCTTTAGTTTTAAGCTGAACGTGTTTGCCCTATTCTCAGAGTCTCTCTCCACATGTTTGTCCCTTCTTCAGTTGAAACTGCTCTTTCTATGTTACTTAGTGCTTCCTAACCTGTTCCTGTGGGGAAGAGGATAGGAATTCTCCTTAGTCCTATTTCGTATTGGCTCTGCTTCACTGTCTCAGGAATTGGGCTTTCTTAGTGATACTTCCCCTTATCCTCTGTAAGCGATCTCTAATAATACTGAATATTGAAATGGGATCTTGAACCCGGTACATTTTTCTTTTTTAATCCCTTCCCTACAGTTTGAAAATTTTCCTTTCCCTTTCCTTTAGATTTGTCCTGTGTTCTGGGGGTGACAAAGGTTTGATACCCTTCCTCCAGTAAATTATTGCTTTCATTCCTTAGAGAAGGGTCTGAGTAAAGATTTATATTTTTTTCATTTTTCAGCAGCTTCTCTCCTGAAAGCCTGACTCACCAACAAAGTCTTTTTCTGATATGTCATTTTGTCCCAAATTTTCTTGTGAGCTCCTGCTGGAGGCCCATAGATAAAATCGTGTGCTTATGTGTGAATTTGCCTTGTATCAGTTGGTCTTGGGGTTTTGTACATTTACTTTAGCCTTTTGTAATTCATTAAACATTTTAGCAAAATTTGTTTTACTGTCTTGTCTTTCTTCTGCCCTTGCTTGGCCTCCAGTGAGCAAGGGATTGTGTCCTGGCTCTCTTTGGTGGCACTTGCCTTTTAATAGATATCAGTCTAGTTGTTTTCCCTGCAACAATAACTCTTTGGGGTTCAATAAAAAGTATGATTTTGTAGATTATCCATCTTTTTGTTGTTATTAAAGTGGATTTGGCACTCCTTTCAGCTTTCTGCATTCTAAGTGCAGGTATTCCATTTCTTCTTTTTCTAGCTATCTTTACCCTTTGTATTTGTTTCACATTCTAGATTCTCAATTATCAGAGTCAAAAAGATTTTCCTCTTTAATTCTACTTCTTTAATTTCCAAGACCTAGTCCTTAATATTTTAACAATTCTTGAAAGGAAATATAGAGAGGGACAAAAAAAGATGAGAAACTTGGAGACCTGATTACTGTGTCACTTTCCTGGTTATTCTAGAGCTACTCTCTGTTCTCACACTGAAATGTGTGAATACAGTTTAAGCTGGTTTTTTTCTTTTCCAAAGTTTGCAACTCATATATGTTCATTTTTCAAACTACTTGATATATAAATTTTTATTTAAGCTGTAAAAGTCTTTACTGACCATCTATATTTTTGTATAATTATAGAATAATAAGTATACTAGATTATGTGCTGGTTGCTGGGATGTTGAAGACAATATCTAAGAGTACTCAAGGAGTTTATAATCTGGTGTGCTCTGGGCTTTTTCTGATCTCCTATATCATACTTAACCACAGCTTGGAGGTAGCAGTTAAACTTTCAAAGCTCCAAGCTCAGGGTATGTATTTCAAAAACCAGCTTCACAACCTAACACCTGTGTAACCCTGGAGAAATTACATTTCTAAACCCAAATATCATGTAGAATTAGGTTAATAGTTGCACTTTATGAGACTGGTTTCAGTACTACATGAGACACTGCATATTAAACTCTTAGCCTATGATGAAAACACAGCAATGCTAAATAAATATTAAATTTTAAAATAAGACACCACCATTTAATACTACCATCTTTTAAAATTCTGTAATAATTGAGCTCTAGATCGCTTTTGCCCACTCATGGTATTTTCAAGTTGAGGGAGTGCAATATAACCCATAATGATTAGGATAATATGAAGCATTCAATAGGCTCATAAAAATTTCCTTGCACTGCAGTGAATAGAGATTTTAAAGCTATAGCTCTTAAGCAGCATTACTGAGGGAACATGGATTACTAAGAAGAAAAAAGACAGAAAGATGCCATATTAAATTCTTGAGAAACTGAGATGAGGTTGGTGTAATCATCTCCAAAGAAATGGAAGATAGAGGGATAACAAAAGGAAATATTTTTATTTATTTAGCAAATAAGTTTGTCTACAGCCCATCCTGTTAGCAAAGATAACCACAAAAATAGATGTTTTGTTTTACTTGAAATTTACTGCAGAGATTAACCTATCGAGTGTATTTGGATCTTTATGTATGGGCATTGTTATTTGTAATCGTGTTTTTATCTTCCAAACTTCTTTCAAACTGTTTTGATATTGATTGAAGACTTGAGTCACATGATTATATATAAGAAAGATTTGTTTTGTAAGTCTTGGTCAACCATTAATTCCTTTTAGAATATGTGTCCATAAATAAAAAATAATAATATTTAAAGTAAGCTATTTTATATAATTTTCAAATAATACAAATTATATTGTAGATTTGACTTAGTCTTTACACAGTAATCTTCAGTGCATCCTATAATTTTTCTTCTCTACTCTGAAATAAATCTGTTTTTTAGTCATATATATCTTTGTATAGTTAGGGTTATATCCACTTTCTTATTTAAATTTCTTTCAAAGCAGGACAAAATTTCTGTCCTTCATGGATTTATTTTGTTTATATCAAATTTTTACTTATATTGATAATTTCCCACATGTGGTTTTTTCTTTCACTATGTTTCCATTGAATCACTTTGGTATGCATACTATTATATTAAAAGCACTTTTTCACTATCATTTATAAAAAGTTAATTTGACCTTCTATTATCATCTCTTTATGATCTTTTTATCATTTTTATGTTTGTTTTGCTGTCTCCCTATTTAATTAGCAAATAATATTTCTCAAAGAAATCATTTTATTTGTAATATTAAATTTTCATAAAGGTCAGTTTCACAGAGTATCTTCCTTAAGAGGATATATTGGATATCTCAGTCCTTGAGACCAAGAAAAATTATGCTTCTCTTATGTAACTGGCTTTGCTTGACCTTATTGGTACACTAATTTGTGTATGCAACCATGTTTGCTTTTGTATTGGTGGTTAGGAATTGTAGCACAATATTTTTGACCCCTCTGATTAATATACTTTTATAGCTATAGATTTGTGGTATTTCTGTATTTGATAAAATTCGAGAGATGATCCATCTCAACTTTTCACATAAATTCTGACATCACTGACCAGAGAAAGCTGTATTTTCACTTTAACTTCATTAAGAAATTGGTGAGCTTTTTAATATTTGTCTAATGTATAATATAAAAACCATAAGCAGTCTGTTTTGTTATATATATATATACATATATATATATATATATATATATATATCATCAGAATATTTAAAAATTCCTCTGTTTTCTAAGCTTTCAATTATAAAATAGTTATAAGCACATAGTGGAGGATACATTCCATAGAGTTAAATTTCATTTCTTCATAAACAATGCACATTATAGGATGTTATAACTACATTATCGATATATAAAACAATACCTATAACATTTAGTTGTCACGTGTAAATGATACTATCATCCAAGTCATCCTAAGATTACCTTATATGCATTCTGTTATTCAACAAAAAGTTTATTTTACTTAAGTAGACAATTTTTTCTTCCTTAATTTTAATTTAGTGTACTTAAAATTTATTTCTTAAAAAATATCTTAAAATATTTTTATAACTGATCTTCAAATCACCCCGGATTAAACTGAGAGAAAATTAAATATTTTGCATAATTGATAAAGCTTTATCCATTCTCCCTGTCAACATTTATTGCATATGCATTTTCACTTTTAAATTATGGTTTTGAATCCAGAAACTATGTGTGTTTTGTTTGCATCATCTCCTCAGTACCTAGCATAGTGCTTGGTTATGGCACATATTCAGTCAATATTTAATTAATGAGCAAATGTTAACACACATACTTCCCAGAGAGGAAACACTTTAAATCTGTCTAGATTGCAATTTTGTCAGACCCTCATTTTTTTGTCACGTTATTATTATTATTTGACCCCTTATCTCCAGTCTCAATTCTACCTTAGGTTTTTTATGTTTTCCCCTACTGATTTACTCAGCTAAGATCAGAAACTATTTCAGGGTCAATACTTGGGGGAATTCATGCTCCAAATCTATGTGTTTTTGTGCTTTCTACTAATATTAACATATAACCTGCTTAATCACATAAAATTGCTTCAACTTGAATCAGTAGTTAAAATTTGGTAACCATTACTTTTTTTTTTAATTTAGAAGTTCTCAAAAATAATTTCTACCTTTGTTTTCTAAGAACACTTAACATACTTCAAACCTGAAAAAAAAACATTGGAACCCATTTTAAGATTGTTTTACATGAAGTCTGGACAGTCCATTCTTCATGCATCTTGCAGTGTCCTTAATCTGACTCCTTTTCCCAGGTGAATTTACCTTTCAATTAATAACAAATGTGTTTTTCACCTTAAGATTTTCAGCCTTGATATTTTGGGCTATACTATATTAACTATTATGTAGTGTGTCATACTGGAAGACATATTCAGTGACACCCCTGGAAACTGGATTTCTAAGCTATAAAGTATCCAGAGCTTATTTCTTTTATCTATACAATCAAACAATTTCCTGGAGGCTATAAATCCCTATACCATTGCTTACATTTTTATCTGTGAGTTCAAGAGATTTGCTCAGGTAGGAAAAGGAAAATAGCACATTATATTAAAAGGGCATTGGGGGTATCATTTGATGATATGCTTATTCTATGATATTTTTTTCCTGAAATAATCTATTTTTCCAGTTGCATACATTTTATGGTATATAACCATAGTTGTATATTTTTATGGCTTCTACCCTTGTTGTAAAAACCACTTTGGTAAATGTAGGAAAAAAATAAGGTTCTGATATTAATAACTTATTTTAAGAAGTAACTTTCGTGCTTTTATTTTTTCTTTAACACTAATGTTATGAGGTAATTTATTCTTTCTAAAAGCTTCTAGAAATGTGTGGATCAAACACTTTTAAGAGAAAAAACTCACTCCTAAAATCCTGGAAATCTATAATTCCAAGATTCTAAAGCCTTATATGGAAGATCTTTTAAAAAACCTCAGACCTAATTCTGCTAATAGACCAGTTTTGTTTGGTACTACACAAAGATCTCTCTCTCTCTCTCTCTCTCTCTCTCTCTCTCTCTCTCTCTCTCTCTCTCTCACACACACACACACACATGGAATTTTATGTCTTAATGACAGTTGCCCAATTCCCATCACTGCACCTCCTTTTAAAAATTCATTTATGTTAACTATTCTGGCTCTTCTACATTTAAGTGTAGAGGACCAGTGGTCTCAGTTAAAGCATTATATAAATATTTAAATAAGAATGTACCTGGGCAAGAATACTCTCAGCGAACCCTCAAGTGAATTTTAATGCAAATATTACCTAATGGTCCTTGGCAATATTCATTAAACATCACAGATATATTTAAAAGAGGGCATCCAAGGAGGTTATGTACCTGGGAACCAATGGAGTTGACGTTATATAAATTATAGTCTATTGTCTGGCATATAACTTTCAGGTTTGTATTGGGGTTAAAAGGGGCCCCATTAAATTTTAATTAATGAACAGTGTCAAAATAAATTAAGACAATTTCATAGCATGGGGATTCTAATACTAGACTCAGACCAAAGACAAAATTAAAAGGACTCTGATAGCTGGGCCACGTTTTATACCTATTGGTAATACCTCCACTAACACAAGATTTTTGATTAATTCATTAATTTATTCAGAAAAAAGTTATAGAGTGATTTTCAAAAAAGTAGTTCAATGAATGATGCATATCTTATTTTACATGTTTTTGTGATTCCATAAAGAATCACATTCATGAGATGGGATATATTTGTATATATTTGTCAGTGAAAGCTCCCTCTTTTTCCTGAAGGAATGAATTATATCCCAGTCATCTCAGTTTCTCAAGCTAGAAAATGGAAAATCATTTTTACCTCTCTTCCCTAATTTTAAATATGTCTAATCTCCATCACAAATTGTCCATCAATCTATCCCATTTACTCTATCCTCACTGCAATTATATGTGCCCAGGACCTCATTTCTTGTTTGAATTATTGTCACATATTTTCTACATTGCCATGAAAGTCGTCTATTTAAAACATATTTGATTATGTAACATTCTGCTGAAAAACATTTTATGGCTGAATACTTATTACAATATGTAGCCTAATGTTCTTAGCATCATATAAAATTCTTTGGATCATCCTGCCATTGCTTACTTCTCAGCTTCATCATTTACCAGATGCCTTCTTTAGTCCACGTTGTTGCATCTGCCTGAAATGCTCTCGTCTGGAATATTTCTCTCTATCCTTCAAAAAGCAATTCTTGTTTCTTTAGAAATTTTTCCTTGACTAACACTCTTAGTCAAAGTTATATAACTCTCCTCTACGTTTCAGTTGTTTTCGCTAGCCTTTTGTTGTGTCTCAGTTTATATTATTTTTTCATATGTCCATTAGAACAATGTGAATATAACTATATATTTACCCTTACCAGTAATTTTATATTATCATATGTTATGACGTTTCTTATTAGTGTCCTATATTTCAGCTTAAAGAAATCTCTCAGCATTTCTTGTAAGGCCCGTCTAGTGGTAAGGAAATCCCTTAGCTTCTCTCTCCAAAAGTCTTTATCTCATTTTCATTTCTGAAGAACAACTATGCTGGTTAAAGTATTCTTAGTTGGCAGGGTTGTTTTTTATTTGTTTGTTTGTTTTTTCTTTGAGCACTTTGAATATGTCATCCTACACTCTTGTGGCCTTGCAAGATTCTCTCTTGGGACTTGATTTTGAGAGTTTGATTATAAGGTGTCTTGGTGAAGAGCTCTTCAGGTTGAAGCTCTTTTGGAATCTTTGAGCTTCATGTACCTAAATGTACATATCTCCCCAGATTTAAAAAGTTTTTAGCCTTATTACTTTACACTGTTTTCTTCCCCTTTCTCTTTCTTTTCTCCTTTTAGGTTTTCATAATGTGTGTATTTGCTCTTTTGATGGTGTCCCATACATACTACAAGTGTTCTTCATCCTTATTTATTTTTTCTCTCCTGGGTGGATAATTTCAAGAGACCTGTTTTACGTTTGCAGAGTTTTCTGCTTGATTAAGTATGCTGTTGAATCTCTGTATTGCACTTTTTGTGTTTTTTTTTTTTTTAATTTTGTTCATTGAGTTCTGCTCACAAATTTCAGTTTGGTTCTATTTTATGATTCCTCTCTTTGTTGAATTCTTGTGTTTTCATTTGTTCCCCCCTGAGTTTGTTGGGTTGTCTATCTGTGTTCTCTTGAACTTCACTGAGGTTCCTTAAATGTATATTGAATTCTCTTTCAGGTAGCTTGTAGCTCTCCATTCTTTGGGGTCAGTTACTGGAACATCATTGTGTTTCTTTAGTACTGTCATGTTTTCTTGCTTTTTCACATTTCCACTGGTTTGTGTTGATGTCTGCTTTATTGAGGAATTAGTCAAATATTCTAGCATTTTCAGACCGGCTTCTGTGTGGACAGGTTTTCCCATGCAGGTGGCTGCAAGGTAACTGGTTGGAGTACAGTGTCTCTTTTTCCAGGAAGGGTGCAGTGACAAAGTCTCAAGTCCCTTAATTTGAGGTTACTGTCAGTGAAGACTGAGGGGTTCCTTATTGACTAAGGCTACAAGTGTCTATGGTGGCAATGATTGCTAGGGCTGTTGGGGTCCTTGTTGGTGAAGAGCTGTGTGGGTCCTCCTTTTTGTCCTTTTTACTTGTGGAGGGAATTTTTTATTGAGGAAATTCTTTTTGAGGTCAGGGCTGGTGTACAGCAACCAGCAAGAGTGGAGCTGGGATAAGGGCTCTATAGAAAAAGTACCTCCAGCATTGGCACCAGTGTCTGAGGTTAGGCATGTGCAATAGCCTATGGAACTAGGTTCTGTGTCTCTGGGTTTCCCTGCTGTGAGTTGGGCACTAGGGGCTTGCAGGGGGCAGGATGCCTTAGTATCATGTACACAGAATGACAAGGTGCAGAGGTAGCCTGGGTGTTGCCCAGAAACATCATAGCCCCAGGGAGTAAGGCCTAGTGAATTCCTCTGTTCTCTTACTATTTATAATTGTGTCATTGTCATGGCCAAGTTCACGACTTCTTTGTTTAAAGGATAAAGACTGGGCTTTAATTTTGAAATGCCCACAGTGATCCCCGACGTTAAGTATTAAATAGTGGAACTTGAAAATGTCTTCAGTAAAACACTGCTGTTGTAGCACCGTTATACTTGTTTTAATCTATTTTCTGTGTTGAACTCAGACTGATTAACCTATTGAGACTTTCTATTCATCCTAAAATAGTTGAAATTTTATGGCAATTAAAGGTAAGATTTTTAAAAATTCCTTTAAGATACTCTGTCTTTTTCTGTGAGATATAAGGATAGGATCGGTGGTACCTTATTTGAGTAGTGGTGACAAATTGATAAGGCTTATTTCAATCATGAATAAATAAAGTCATACTAACTTTCAAAATTTCACAATGAAAAGTTTTACTATACCTCTAGCACACTTTGTACACATCCTTCTCTTGCTTTTGTACTACCCTCCTTAGACTGCCCAAACCCATTACGTCTACTTAATTCCAATATAGTAGAAATTTAAAGTTTTTGTGGAAACTATATTTTAAAACCATTAAGCTATAGTAGACTTTATATGTCATGAAAGTGTTAAATATTTTGTTAGTAAATTTATTGTTCTCTCAGAATGTAATTCTCTCACTAGTTCTTAGTTGTTATCGTTTGCATTCTGATGCAAACAAAACTTGATTCCCTGTTTTTATATTGCATTTCAACTTTAATATTATTACATGAACATTATTAGCACTATTTTCTATTTCTAGATTTATTCTCTGATTTATTTCCAAGAATTAGCATCTATACTGTTGAATGACTCTCCACTGCTGAGGCAAAGGGATACAGTAGCTTTTTTATGTGTCCAAATTGTGTATATTATGCTAATATAGGGCTGAACACTTTTACCTCGTTCATGCTAAAACTTGGGTTTAAGAGCCTTTAAACTGTTTACCTTTCAAACCATTTTAAAAAGTTTCAACCTGTGAAAAGATATTTAGCCTGTCACTCAATGCTCTAACTCCTTAGCTTTAATTTGTTTCACACATCACATCTTTTCATAATCCAAGACAATAAGGATGTTTTTGTGTGTATACTACACATTTTCTGTTTACAATTTCTTGTCATCACTTCTAAACAAGCTTCCTATTTTTATTTCTTTATTCCCATTTTTCTTTAATTGAAATATATTTATCCTGATATCCCTGCTTTGTTATGCTTTGTTAAGCTTTTCTCACCTCCCCAAATACCTTTGGTCCCTGGCTGAGGCCCCGTACCAGTGAGTGCCTTTCTTATAGGACTTAGGATGAAATCTCACTGAAGGCAGTGATTTCATTTATTCAATCTTAGCACTCTGCCTATTTCATAACAGTCTGGAAAACTGCTTGCTAAAATGAATAAAAAAGTCACTAAAATCATGCAAGTCAATGCTTACTTTCAGTTATAGTTTATCTTTTAAAGTTATGAGCTCTATTTCATTTGTATAATCAGTTTCAAGCTAATACAGAATATAGAGTTTTTTTTATTTTTTTATTTTGGAAATAGCATCACTGCTCTAAATGCATACGAAAGTGATTCTAGGATATTAGAAAAGCACATTGAAATAAACAGGAACATATGTAATTTTGCTGTTTTTGCCATATGTAATCAACTACCACAGGCATTTCCTTGACCTATGTGGATTCTTTAAATTAAATGCATTAAAATGGTAAATGTGCTTAGTAATTTATTTATACAGTTAAATAAGTATAAAATACAGTCATAATAATAGAATTATACTTCTCAATGGATTTCCCTAATCTGGATTGCAAATGCCATAGCAATCAACAAAAATTTAAAATATACAGAGGGTGCCAAGAAGCTGTATACACATTTTAAGAAAGGAGAAAAAAAACTATTAAAATTGTAATACTCAATATATAGCAATAACAAAAGATGAATACAAGTCATGTTTGACTTCTGCAATTACAAGAGGTGCTCAAAGTGGTTACCATCAGCATCCAGACACTTCTCATATCAGCGAACTACTGCTTGAGCAACGTTGACCAGAGTCCACTTGTATACATTTTTTTGGCACCCTGGTATACTAAATAACTTAGTTGTTTTGTAAGTGCAATGCAATTAATTAGTTTCAGCCATTTTGTTCATGGCCACAGTGTGCCAGCCAAGGAGGTATACTCTGCTCAGACATCGCCTCAGAAAATACTTACTGGTTAGCTTCAAGGAGTGCAGTTAGCTTACAGCCTCCAGCTACTACCGGTGTCAACGGCCACCACATAAAGTGCCTATTGGTCTCCTGCCTGATTTCCCTCAATGACAAGGCCAAGAAACATAACATTCCCATCATCTGAAAAGGCTATAACATATGTCCACTTTCTTTCATGGTTTTCCATCTAAGGCAATGCTGTTCCCTGGCAACCCCAGCCAATGATTAAGCACGTCAGGAGCAGCACTAGGATCTGACCATTTCTGCCTACCACACACCTCCTTTATCAGTTAATCTTTGCTTTGGAGCTCTCCATTGGGTTGGCCAAGACATATTTGTATCATAATGAGGTTGTCCTTAACCTTTCCTGCTTCACCCTCTTTTTATTGTTCCCAGGCCTAATCCCACAATAGACTTCTTCCATTCATAGCAGTCCCAGAATGAGGTTTGAGGACTGCATCACTTCTTGCTTTACTGATAATAAGGACCACAATATAGGGGTTAATGGGACATGCCCGAATAACCCCAGCACAAAGTGGTGCCTCAGTCGCTATAAGTCTAACATTTTAAAAAATACAAGGAAAATCATGCATACTAGGATAATGGAATTGACTGGTTGTTTTTTAATAGTGCTGAAGCCTAATGGAGGGATAATGAAGAGCTTAGGGAATTTTCTTTAAAGATATGAATTATAAGAAGAAAACTGGAATAACTACAAACAAAGTGTAAATTAAATTATTACATGCTATGAAAAATTACAAGGCATCACTGAAGAAATCAAATGAGAAATTTAAAAAATATCTAAAGACAGGTGATATGCATAGAGATTTTTCCAAAGAATACATACAGATAGCTAATAGACGCATGAAAAGATGTTTAACATCACTAATTATTAGGAAAATGCAAATCAAAACCATAATGAGATATCACCTCATACCCATGCCTGTTGGAATGGCTATTATATATATTTAAAAGTACTGGAGAGGATGCGGAGAAAAGGGAATTCTCTTACACTATTGGTGGGATTGTAAATTGGCATAACCATTGTGGAAAACAATGTAGTGCTTCGTAAAAAAATTAAGAATAGAATTACTATATGATCAATCTATTCCACATCTGGGTATTTATCTGAAGAGTACAAAAACACTAATTCAAAAAGATATATGCACCCCTATGTTCATTTCAATACTATTTACAACAGTCAAGCTATGGAAGCAATGTAAGTGCATTGATAGATGATTGGATAAAGAAGAAAGAGAAAGATAACATATGATTTCACTCATGTGGAATCTAAGGGGAAGAAATGAACAACAACAAAAAACCACACAAAAACTCATAGGTCAGAGAAAAGTTTGGTGCTTACCAGAGGGGAAGGGGGTTAGGGGTGATAAAAGGGGTCAGTTGCATGGTGATGAATAGTAGCTAGACTTTTTGGGGGGTGACCAGTTTTTAGTGTATGCAGACATCAAATCATAATGTACAGCTGAAACATAAATCCAACAACTGTGCTTCTTCTATATACCAAAATGAATTAAAAACTTATGTCTATATAAAAAACCCTGCACACAGATGTTTACAGATCTTCAGTCAGAGTCGTCAAAACTTGAAAGCAACCAAGGTGTCCTTGAGTAGGTGAAAGGATAAACTGTGGTACATCCAGATACTGGAATGTTATTCAGTGCTTTACAAATAAAATGACCTATCAAGCAATGGAAAGATATGGAGGAACCTTAAATGCATATTATTGTGAGAAAAAAGCCAGTCTGAAAAGGCTAAATACTGTATGATTCCAACCACATGACACCTGGAAAAGGCAAAACTATGGAGACAACAATATTGGTGTTACTGGGGTTATGCAGGAGGGAGGGGCACAGAGAATTTTAGGGCAGCTGAACTGTTCTGCATGATACAACAATGATGGATTCATGTCATTATACATTTGCCAAAATTGATATAATGTATAATACCAAAGGTGAACCCTAATGTAAACTATGGGCTTTGGGTAATAATGATGTATGAATATAAATGCATCAGTTATCACAAATATATCACCCTGGGGCAGGATATTAATAATGGGGGAGGCTATGGATGTGTGGAAACAGGGATATATGGGAACAGTATACTTTCTATTCAATTTTACTTTGAACCTAAAACTGCTCTAAAAAATTAAGTTTCTCAATATAAAAAAAAGGAAAACTAATAATAATAGCCTTAGAGCCCCTTTAGTAGCTGCACTGTGGCCTCCTTAATTATAATAGAAATTCAGATAAAGGTTAAGCCAATGTAAGGATTTAGTAGTTAAAATTACAGTGATTCAAAGACACATGCTCAACTGAGGTAAATCTGTTGTACTAAGATTTTTTGGAAAAAGTGGGATCCTAAAACATGGGATAGGGACATCAACATGCATGTCCCCAAGAATTTTGCCTCCCAGACTCTTCTTTATCCTCAAAGACTGAAGAGGCGACTACCTGTTAACAGAAAGCACTTTCCAGAGCCTAATAACGCATCACTATTCAGACACACTCCAGAAACCTCACCTTCTCTCCTGGCTGCCAGATAGGTAACTATGGTTAAGTACTAGTAAAACCCAACCAGCAACATTTGGGCCTGATAAACAAGGAAACTACTGCACCCCAGAGAAACTGCAAGAATTAGCTCATATTAACTAAAAACGAGGGAGTACCTGGGGGACTAAATTTTGAGGGTGATTTATCAAGGGGGCTGGAATATCAGAGTAGATGAGGAAGAGATTATTTAACCTGAGCTCACACACTTGAGACACAGAGCTTAGCATCCTGACAAGGACCCTAGATTATACTGCAAACTCTCTGCTAGAAGTGGCTTCTAGAAACCTGGAGAAAGTGTAGCCTGTCCTGAGTGAAGTTGACATGGTAGAATTGACATCACAAATGGTAAAAGAAGGGATTAAAAGACTCAGGGAATTGGGCATGCGGGAATGGTTGTACTTTGTGAGGCCAAAAGACTCACTAAAGCAACATAATGCACAAGAAGATGCCTACAGCATACTGTTCACTGAAACCATCAGGCATGTGCTGATGAGACATACAATAAGAATTTCCATGGTGGCTCTGCAGGCCACGGCTGATGATAGGAGAGGCTGTTTATGAGTTTGGCTCATTGATACCAATATATGGCAGTTGGCAACACATAAACACCAGAGCCAGATTCTTCAAGTCCAAATGGAAACTAAAGCGGCTTGACTGGCAGAGCCCAGTCAGTACCACTATCCTGGAACTTATACAGTTACCTAATCCAAAGGCAAAAACATAGCATCTGGCCACAAAGCCCACTTTATAGCAAATGAACCAGAGAAGTAGGCCCATGACCATGGAATCCACTGGATTTATTTCACATTGTACTATCCAGAAGCAACTGGCCTGAGAAAGCATTGGAATGGCTACTAGAAATGCAGCTGCAGTGCCTGTTTGGTGGCAATATCCTCCAACATGAGGTGTACACACTGAATCAGAGAACACTCTATGGCTCTGTGTTCCCAGTAGGACAAATCCATGGGTCTGAGATGTCGAAATGGAAGAATGACGGCCTCACTTACCGATTATTCTCCATTATCCACTGGAGCACTTACATTTCCCATCCTTATACTTCTGGGATCTGCAGGGTTAGTGGTCATTCTCTTACTAAGCAACATACAAAGCCCCCATTGAGTTATAAGCCTTGGCTCTCACCTGGACACTTACTTTTGATTTTTTTTTTTTTTTTTTAGGGACTTAAAGACGAGAAGAGGAGTCATCAGATAAGCAGGAATAACTGACCCTAATTAGTATGAGGAGGTAAGACTGCTGTTAAACAATTAGGGAAAGAAAGGCTATGTGTTGAACTAAGGTGATGCCCTTGGGAACCTACTTGTATTCCCTTCCCAACTATACAAAGGGTAAATGCAGCAGCCACAGTCTGACAAGGGAATGATTTCCAGGAGCTCAATCCCCTTAGGAAAGAGGCTTTGAGTAACACCATCAGGCAAGCCACGAAGACCAACAGATGCAATAACAAAGGGCAAAGAGAAGTTAGAATGGTTAGTGGCTAAGGGAGGTGATGAGTACCGGTAACAAACCAGGTCTCACTGCATTGGTGAATGTTGTCATTTATCCTACTATCTTCCCTCTTTTAAGTTTTCCTTCAGAAAGAGTGAATCATTGGAACCTTGAGGAAGCTACCACCAAAACATGTAGGGTACCATGAATAGATTTTGCCACAGATGGAAGTACACTGCTGAGACCTTCAGTCAAGAAAGAAATCACCAGTGAAATGGACAGACAGACCAATTTCTGAGCCTGTTAGAGGTACTAGAGCTTGGATATTTTGCCTAATGCAGAGCTCCTCTGTGGGCAGTCTTTGCTCTGGAGCTCCCATTAGGTTACTGAGAATTTATTCTCTCTGATCTAAACCTCTACATTCCCAACCCTGCTTCTCCCTCCTTTTCCCTTTCATAAGTGTGAGCTCTTCAGTGATGTCCAAAGACTTTCCCTGTGTATCCTTGTAATCATCTCCCTTTTATCTTTCAGGAGCATTTCCCCTAGATAAACCTCTTGCATACCTACTTTATCTCAGTTTCCACTTCCCAGGGGACTCAGTGAACATAACAGCTATGTTAACTTGATGACAGTCTCAATGGATTTTGTTTTCGTAAATCATCATGACCTTTCAGAAAGTAACCTCACACACACAGTCCTTACTTAGGATCTGGAACAGATGTATCTTGCTTTGCCTACCGCCACTGCATCTCATCAGGAGCATATTTAATAGATTCTTAATTCTGTTAAATATTTTATCTCTGTAGTCTTGAACTGACAAGACTAAAATTCTCTTCTTTGGTCAGTATACTATAAAAACAAGTAGCTTTTATTCCTGATGAAGCACACAATTTATTCCAACATATTATTCAGTAAGATTTTGAAATGTAATTTTTTTACCACCATTCATAACTAGTATTAATAACTACAGGACAATGGAGGTGATAAATAGGAGTAGGCATTTTGAAGATATGTGAATGTGATTTATATGAAAAGTACTTTTAAAACTGCCTGAATGCAGTTTTCTTATTCTGGGTAGTGAAAGTGGGTGATTATTCTTTCTAATCCTTTTTTTGTATTGCTTCATTTTATTAATTTAGAAAACACTCAACATTTTTGTTGAACTAAGAAAAAGAAACTCCTTAAATTCCTTTGAGGTCAGTTAATGTGTGATCCCAAGTGTCATAGTTAGACATCACACACACACAGAGACAGCCTTAAAATTATAAAATATACTCCTCCATTGAGATAAATTAAAAATAAAAATGGGCAGGGTTGAAAGTGACGAAAGGAAAGCATTGGGATTATTAATATCCCTCACTGAATAAAAACTGAAAAAAAAGTTTACATAAGTTAAATAAAATTACATGCAAATAATCCTATAACCAAGCCCTTTGCCCCCGAATACTATTTCTATTAGAGCGTAAGTGGCCATATATATATATACACACACACATACATACATATGTATATGTGCACACACACATATATATACATATATATATATGTATAGTCTATGAACATATATATAGCCATACAGACAGACAGACACACACACACACACACACACACACACACACACTGTCTTGAGCAACATAGTGGGGTGAGAAGACCTCTTGGTTTCTCCTCTTGAAGTTACATGTCAGAAAACTATAATCCAATTCCCTGCTCAACACACAAACATATCTGAGAGATCTGTGCATTTAGATGTATGAAGGTTGGACTATCAGAATAATCAGGGGAGACAAGTTAGGGGAAGGGCAGAGATGGGAGTTTCAGATGCAGAGTGGCACTCTCCTTGGCCCCAGCTAATGCACTATTAGTGGAGATAATGGGTGGAAGCCTACACTCAGCAGCACACAGGGCCAGAGGGGCAGAAACAACATCCCGGCCTGACTGGTCAGCACCCATTGTAGCTAAATTCAGTGACAGGGGCAGAGAAGTGGCACAGACATGTGCAGCTGAAATCTAGTAGCTGTAGATGTGCAAATCTAGTAGCTGCCTCCCCTTGCCCAACTCTATTCCACCCATGGCAGCAGAATCCAGTAGAGGCTGGCAGCCTCTGGTTACAAGCAGATAGCACCAAGAATTAACAATCCCAGAGCCACATTCTACCACACGGGTGGTACACTGAGACTTAGACAATATGGTCATGTGACATAATGTTCACCTCCTCAGGGAACATAGGGAACATAGGGCAGTTCCCATGGCTAAGGTGATTCTGACCCACCAAGATCCCAACAGTGCAGGTAAGAGAAAACAAAAACTTGTGCTATAACACCATCTACTGGAAAACAAAGAAAGACCCCACCTTACAAACCTGCTGAAATGTTAAAAGAAAAACAGTACTAAAAAAGAGTTCAATAACTCAAGTGCCCGGGCAGAGAAAAATATCCATCAAAGTACCATGAATAATAAGGTAGATCAGAAAGGAAATGAAAAGTCTCCAAAAACCAAACACAAGGTGATTCAAGAAAACTCAGACAGGCATTTCAATAAGCTCAGGAGTCAAATTAACAAACAAAAGGATTACTTTACCAGAGAGATTGATCCTTTTATAGATAGATAGATAGATAGATAGATAGATAGATAGATAGATAGATAGATAGATAGATATAGTTTCAAACAGATATTCTAGTGCTGAAGAACTCAACATGAAGAAGAATTAATTAGAAAGTGTAGGAAATAGAGCAGTCCAGATGGAAGAGAAAAATCAGTAATCTTGAAGGTGAAAATCGAGAAATGACTCAGGTGGAAGAAGAGAAAGAACTGAGATTTTTTTTTTTTTTAAATGAAAGCTCTGTGAGAATTATCTGACTCCACTAGGAAGAGCAGTATAAGAGTATGGGGTATACCAGAGGAGAAGAGAGGGAGAAGGGAACAGAGAGCCTGTTCAAACAAATAATCAATGAGAACTTCCCAAACCATGGAAAGATCTAGACCTTCAAATACAAAGTGCTAACAGAACACCTAATTACCTCAATGCAGGAAGACCTTCTCCAAGAGACGCATTATTTTAAAACTGTCAAAAGTTAATGACAAAGAATTCTCTGGCAGGCAGGGAAAAAATCAAGGAGGGTTCATTCTAGGGACACAAGGATGGTTCAATATATGCAAGTCAATCAATGTGATACAACACGTTAACAAAATAAAATATATGTATCATATGATCACATCAATAGATGTAGAAAAAGCATTTGACAAGATACAACATCCTTTTATGATCAAAACACTCAATAAAATGTGTATAGAAGGCCATATATGACTAACCCTCAGCTAATATCATACTCAATGATGGAAAACTAAAAGTTTTTCCTCCAAGATAAGGAAAAAGACAATGATGCTCACTATCGCCACTATTAATTCAACATAGTACTGGAAGTACTAACCAGAGCAATCAGGCAAGAGAAAGAAATAAAAGGCATCTAAATTGGGAATGAAAAATTAAAACTGTCATATTGGCAGATGACATGATTCTATATATATACAAAACCCTAAAGACACTACCAAAAGACCATTAGAAACAATGAACAAATACAGTAAAGTTGCAGGATACAAAATCAATATACAAAACTCTGTTGCATTCATATATACTGACAATGAAATATCAGAAAATGAGACAAAGAAAACAATCCCATTTACAATTGCATCAAAAAGGATAAGATACCTAAGAATAAACTTAACAAGGGAAGTAAAGGACCTATACACTGAAAACTACAAGACATTGCTGAAAGTATGGAACTACAGAAGACCCTGAATAACCAAAGCAAGCCTGAGTAAAGAGGACAAAGCCAGAAGTATCATACTCCCTGGCTTCAAACTATACTACAAGGGAACGATAATCAAAATAGTATAGTGTATTTGCAGAAAAATAGACAAACAGACCAAGGGATCAGAATTGACAACCCAGAAATAAACCCATACATACCTGGGCAACTAGTTTTTGACAAAGGAACCAAAAACATACAATGGAGAAAGGAAAGCCTCATCAATAAACAGTGCTGGGGAAATTTGAAAGCCACATGCAAAAGAATGACAGTAGATAGCTGTCTGAAACCATACACATATTAACTCAAAATTGATTAAAGATGACTCTAAGCCCTGAAATTAAAAAAAAAATAAAAAATAAAAAAGGAGAAGGAAGAGGAAGAGGAAGAGGAGGAGGAGAAGAAAAATAGATACTAACCCTATGGACCTTGGTCTAAGAGGACATTTTGTGAACTTGACCCCATAGGAAAGGGAAGTAAAAGCAAAAACTAATGAATGGGAATACATGAGGCTAAAAAGCTTCTGCACAGCAAAAGATACCATCAACAAAACAAAAAGCAACCAATGGGAAAAGATATTTGCAACCGGTACTTCTGATAAGGGGCTAATATCCAAATATGGAAGGAGAACTGACTCTGGTTGGTGAACACACAATGGGATTTATAGATGATGTAATACAGAATTGTACACCTGAAATCTATGTAATTTTACTAACAATTGTCACCCCAATAAATTTAAAAAAAATTTAAAACGAAAAAAAAAACAAAAAAAAGAATTCATACAACTCAACAACAACAAAAGAAACAATCCGATTAAAAAAATAGGCTGAGGACTTGAACACTTCCCAAAAAGACGTACAAGTGACCAACAAATATATGAAAAGATGCTCAACTTCACTAGCTATAAGGAAAATGCAAATAAAAAAAACAATGAAATACCACTTCACAACTGTTAGAATGTCTATTATCAATAAGAGAAGAAATAACAAGTGTTGGAGAGGATATGGAAAAAAGGTAACTTTCATACACTGCTGGTTGGAATTTAAATTAGTACAGCCACTTTAGAAAATAGTATGGAGGTTCCTTAGAAATTGAGAATAGAGTTACCATATTGTCGTGTCCAGCGCAACACAGGCAGTGAGCGAACGAGAAGGGGCGGTGAAGGGTTAAGAAAGAAACCAAAATCAAGAAAGTTATTAAACAGGGGGCCAAGGGTCTCACAGCCTCAAAGGACTGAGAGCCCCGAATTGGCCATCTTGTGGCTTTTATTGATGCACACACAAGGAAGTAACATTATTTTCTCCACGGTCTGTGAATGTCATACATTATACTAGGAAACTGATTCAAACTAATTATCCTTGCCTGCAAGCAGCGGAACCGAAAGTCCCAGGATGTGTTTGTTGTATGTACCTCCCCAAGGGAGAAAACCTTTATGCTGAAACTTACTGATATTAATAGATGGAGAACTGGTGTTAACATCATTGAATCTCTTCCCAAGCAGGTTGTGGGAAGGAATGCAGCCACAAAGGCAGAATCTCTCCTTAGCCGGGGGAAGGTGGGGGTCTATGCCCACCACTATCAACCCCGTGGGTTCTCCTGTTGGTCCCCACGTGGCTGCGCCTGGCTTAGGTTGTTCCCCCCGTGGGGAGTCATACCTGTCATTGGCTGACCAGCCATCCCCTTGGGCCAAACAGGGAGACATAAGGTGTAAGCACAAAGGTGAAGCAAAGTCCCTGAAAGGATTAGTCTCACAGACTCTCCTTTCTTTAGGGGCAGGTACGAGGAGACAGACGGGTAGGCTGCTGCGTGACAACACATATGACCAGGAATCCTTCTGGGTGTTATACCCCCAAAATTTGAAAACATTTATTCATACAGATACATACACGTCTATGTTCATTGTAGCATTATTCATGGTGTCCAAGACATGGAAATAACCAAAGTGTCCTTTGATGGACAGTTGGAGAAAGACGATGTGGTATATACACAATGGAATACTACTCAGCCATAAAAAGATGAAATATTGCCTTTTGCAATAACCTAGATAGATCTTGAAAGTATAAATCTAAGTGAAATAAGTCAGATGGTAAAGGACAAGAACCATAGTGGACAGATTTTACTCATGTAGGATGTAAAACAAAAAGCAATAAATGAACAAACTCTTAGAAACAAAAACAGCATGGTGGTTACCAGAAGGTAGGGGGGTGGGGAGGTTGATGAGGGTAAAGGGGGTCAGATATATAGTGACAGAGGGAGATTAGACATTAGGTGGTGAGCCCACAATATACAGATGATGTATTATAAAACTGTACCTGAAATTTATATAATGTTATTAATCAGTGTTGTACCATTAAATTTAATTTAAAAATAAAAATAAAAACAACTTTCTTTACATGTATATGCATAGTTCAAAAATAAACAGGAATGATTTGGAATAAAGTTAATTTGGTGCCCAAACTATTCATTGCAATATAAAATATATTATCAATTAAGATAATTGTTGCACTCCTGAAAGTTGGTAGGTTGTATTATATTTACATATTTTGCATAATGTATTATATCTCATTTACTATTCACATGTGAAATGTATAAATTAATGTGCAGTTACATAAAAATACTGTCATAAAAATTAAATATCTGTAATGCATTTTCTGAAACCTTGAAGCCAATTGTGTTTTGAACTTTATTTTAGAAAGGTAAAGTTATGCCTAAACCATATAAAATATAACACTCCTTTTATTCCATAATCAATCACCGATACGTATGTACCAAAACCAACCCATATATGTGGGATAAATAAAGACTTTAAAAAGGCTGACATCAGTCATGGTCATGTTTTATTACCAAAATAATTAAGATTAGTTTGCGATCTGTGACCAAATAAGCAAAATAATCAACTTTTGATTTGTGAAGCTTTTGAGATTACACATGGCATATGATAGACTTTAGGTTTGTAAAGATGTATAGAGTACCAGTGTTAATAATAATGAAAACCATGATCTCAGATATTATGAAAGGAACAATGTACTTCTCATTAAAAAAGCAGATCAATGTTGTTCTAAAGAGTGAGGAATTGTCAGTATTAGAGTAAATTTACTCACTTATTTGATTAAAAACTATCCCTAAAAATTATTAAAATTATGTTGAGGATAATGGTGACAAATACATTTATTAAAAGCTTACTAATTGCCCATTATCTTATTCAGTACTCAGTCAATACTTAGAAATAGCTAATATTTGCACTCATATTATATAAATGAGAGAACAGAATCTTAGGTAACATGACTGTTAGTGTTGGAACCAAAGTACAACGCAGATAGTCTAGTTTTAGCACAGCCTGAAATAACTAAGCTCAACTACATAAAAGTCTCAATTTTAAATAGAATGTGTCTTGAATTTTTGTTTTATATTGTTTGAGAGAATTTTTGTTTTATATTATTTGAATTCAACTCTCCAAGTAGCAATAGAAGGTAACACTCTTAAATAAAAACAGCTCTTTGAAATGTTGCTCTTATATAAACTATTATATATTTATAATGACAACTAAAAAGAGAATATTCTCATAGAAATTCATGTTAGAAATGGATAACTTACCACAGTGCAAGTGTGAGTGTGTGCGCGTGCCTTTCCTTAACCATTGGTGGGTCTGCCAATGTGTTTTCTGTATTTTTTTTTTTTTATCATATTTGTCTTCAGTTGAGAAGTAGAAGGGCTTACCCTATCATAGTTTGAATCGTGCTAAGTCATAGTGGTGCTTTTAACTTTTAAAATATATATTTACTGAATATGTGAGTCTTTCTCAAGTATTTTTGGGGTCTTGTGATAAAATTATAAATACAAAATTATATCCCTGTCCTCAATAAGTCCAATTTCTGTTTCTTAGTGACAGTTTTTTTTTAAATGTTAATTTATATTCACCAGTATTACATTTGGAATTTATCATTTTTATTAGAATGAACACGGGAGTAACTAAAGTCAATATAGAACTAAATATAACAAAAAACTAACCCTAACTATTTTAGTACATATATTCAAATGTTCATTTCAACTCTGTAAGACAGGTCATATGAACATAATATTGCCTTAGGGAAACTTGATATTTAAGATGTAGTACATTTCCCAAAAGAGTATAGATGGTATAATAACAAAATGAGGTATTAAACTGATGACTCTCTGTAAATTGTTAGGATTTCTACTGCGAAACACAGCAAAACAAAATGAAAATCCTTCAAAACCTGCAAATCAACTGGACAAAATAGCATTTATAGTTTTGCCTATCTGCAGAGCAAATGTCTATCCCTTGTTTTATAAATCTAACAATTTTTGTATTATATTTTAGTGCATTTCATTGATTTCTGCCACTTTCCGGTGTCATAAAAGAAAGTGTGTTTAGATTTTTGCACCTACATCCAAAAACAGTTGTGTGCGCGTGCACACACACACACACACACACACACACATTGCTGAATTATTTCTGTAACAAACATGAGTTCCTCCCCATTTTTTTGCCCCTTTCAATATATTGTGTACATGTATTGTGTATATAGCACAAGGATCCAATATATGCTGTTTGCAGTGAGATCCTGTCTTTACTTTTTTATTTTTCTGTCTCCTTTGCTTCTCAGAAATCAATACTATGATGAAATGGTTTAAACATATTCACAACGGTGTTAATATTTGAATCAGACATAATAACTATTAGTTATTATATGAGGAGTCTTCTTTTGTTTTTCAAAATGAAAAGAGCTTTGTTATTTTGACTGATTATAAAAATAAAGACATTCCTTTTAAAAAATCTCCAAGGAAACAGAAAAGTAGAAATATGTTTAAAACAACCACCACCAACAAAAATAACATGTAATTATAAGATCTAAGGAAAACTGGTTAGAATTTTGAAAGACATCTTTTAGGATATCTACAATTCTTTTCTTTCTATAACATGTGTTTATTTCAAAACAGAAAGAATTTTCAACCTTCTCTTATTTGTACTTTCGTATGTCTGAAATTCTTTCTTGATTTCTTTCTTTTCAGATACATTCCTTTAGCCATTCTTTTAGGGTGAGTCAGATGGAAACAAATTCTGTTAATTATTTTTCATCTGAGATGTCTTGATTTTCATCTTCATTTCTGAATAATATTTTCACTGGCTATGGGATTCTGGCATGACAGCTCTTTTAGCACTTGAAAATTTTTCTGTCACTTTTTTATCTTCCATATTTTCTGATGAGAAATTTTTCTGTCATTAAAATTGTTTATCCCCATATGTGATGATGATGTGTGTTTTTTTCTGTTTATCCTGTTTGGAGCTTGTTCAGATATTTGAATTTCTAGGTGTTTATAATTTGACAAATATGGAAACTCCAGTCACTGCAGATTTCTGAAACTTTGTTAAATTTTTTTCAATATAACTTCTCGTTGTTTAGATTACTTAACTTGTATTATTGTGTCTTACAGTTCACTGCTTCTTTCCCCTGACCCATTCATTCTGATGTTGAGACCAAAATTATTAAGCAGGTATTGTATTTTTCAATCCTAACAATTCCATTTATTTCTACTTTATAGCTTCAATCTGTGTTGAGACTTTCTATTTCTTTATGCAGAATATTTTTTTAATTTTTTAAAGAACATTTGAAATTACTTATTGAAACATTTTATTATTTTTTTATTTATTATGGCTGCTTTAAACTCTGTCAGAGCACTTCAACATCTCAGTCATTTTAGTGCTTGCATTTATTGATTGCCTTCTTCAGTTTGAAATCTTCCTAGTACTTGACATGAAAAATGAATTTTGACTGAAAGCTGGACATTTTAAATATTATATATGAGACTTTGGAACTTATTTAACCCATCTATTTACATAAGATATTCCTCTGGCAAGAGAAGGGTGTCCACCATTTCATTAATGCTAGCATCTGTGGAAGTTCAGGTTCCCCATATAATTTCCACTAACACTGGGAAGGAGAGGCTTCTTCCTGCTACATGGTGGTGCAAGTCCTGTTTCTGCACTAGGTCTACACTGATAATACTTCTCTGGACAGGGGAGAGGATAGCCTCTTTCTGTTGAGTGAGGGTGAATGTCTGGGCTCTCATCCTGGTATTCAGTGATATTTCTGGGCTTCATGGAGGCTCCTTACAGCCCAGCAGGGTTCAAAGTTCTGGCTCTCAACCTGCATTTCTTGGAGTCTTTTCTGGCAAGAGACTTGGGATGCTTTGTTACAGTCTAGCAAGTGTGAAATTCTTGGCTCTCCTGTCAGACTGACATGGGTGGGTGATTATGCAGTTCCTGATGTTGCTCACCCCAGATGCCCGAGTCACTATGCCACCATGCATCTCCTCAACCTGGAGCCTCAACACTCCCACACTTGGCAAACCACACTTGCCACTAGACCTACTGCTACAGTGCACCTTTGTGACCCAGTCTGCACCACCATGCCCCACTTTTTCTCCAAGATGAAAGTATTCTCTTACTGAAGCCAGTCTATAGTGTCTGGGAGAGGTAACTGTTGTTTTGTTGTGTTGTGTTGTGTTGTGTTGTGTTGTGTTGTGTTGTGTTGTGTTTTGTTTTGTTTTGTTTTGTTTGAAATGCACAGATATCAATGCAAGGATAGAGGGAACAAGAAAATCGGGAAACTTTATACCAACAAAGGAATACAAAAAACTTCTGGTAATCAACCACAAATAAATGTTGAACCACATACTGCCAGTGAAATACTTTAAAATAGTTGTTCTAAAAAAGTTCAGCAAGGTACAAGAAACATAGATAAAGGAAGCAAAAACAAACAAACAAGTGGGACTACATCAAAATAAAAAGCTCCCGCACTGCAAACAAAATAATCAACAAAATGAAAAGGTAACCTATGCAATAGGAGAAATTGTATGCAAATCATGTATCTGATAAATGGTTAATATCCCAAATATATAATGAAATCATATAACTCAATTGCCAAAAAAAGAAAACAAAAAACAGGAAGCAAACAAACAAAGAAAAAACATTAAAAAATGAGCGGAGGAAATGGATAAATATTTTTCCAAATAAACCAAACAGAGAGCCACAAGTACATGAAAAGATGCTTACCATCACTAATCAACAGGAAAATGCAAATCAAAACTATGAGATATCACCTCATACCTGTTAAAATGGCTATTATCAAAAATATACAAAGATAACAAGTGTTGCAGAAAAACTATAGTAAAAGGAATCCTTGTACTCTGCTAGTGAGAATGTATGAAGTTTCCTCAAATAATTAAAAATATAACTACCATTTAATCCACGAATTTGTACTGTGTTTAACTCATGGAAAGAAAAACACTTATTCAAAAAGATACATAAACCCCCATGTTTCTTGCACTGTTATTTACAATAGCCAAGATATAAAAACAAACTAAATGTCCACTGATGGATAAAGAAACCTTGGAGTGTATGTGTGGATGTGTGTGTGTGTGTGTGTGTGTGTGTGTGTGTGTGTGTGTGTACACACATGGTGTGATGATTAAGTTCGAGAACTTGTTGCAATGATGTTGCTAAGCTTTTTTGATATTGAAGCGATTGATTATTCATTATGAATTTGTACCAACTGGACAAACAGTTAACCAAGTTTACTATTTGGAAGCGCTGAAAAGGCTGCATGAAAAAGTTAGAGTTCATGAACTTTTCGCCAACAATTCATGGCTCTTGCCTCACCTCAATGCACCAGCTCACACTGCAAGGTCTGTGAGGGAGTTTTTAGAGAGTAAACAAATAATTGTATTGCAACATCCTCCCTACTCACCTGATCTGGCCCCTAATGACTTTTTTCTTTTTTTTATCTTTTTTACCCAAAGATAAAGGAAATATTGAAAGGAAGACATTTTGATGACATTCAGAACATGAAGCATAATACGATGACAGATGTGATGACCATTCCAGTAAGAGTTTCAAAATTGCTTTGAAAGGTAGACTAGAAACTGGCATTGACGCATAGCTTCCCAAGTGGAGTACTTCCAAGGTGACCGTAGTGATATTTAGCAATGAGGTATGTAGCACTTTCTCTAGGATGAGTTCACGAATTTAATTGTCTGACTGCATATGTCTGTGTGTCTGCGAGTGTGTGTGTGTGTGTACACACACACACACAGAGGGTGCCCAAAAAATTTATACATATTTTAAGAAAGGAAAGGAAAAAACTATTAAAAACTATTCCATGTTTAAGAAAGGAAAAAACTATTAAAATTGTAATGATATATACCGATAACAAAAGATGAATACAAGTCACTTCTGCAATTACAAGAGGTGCTCAAAGTTGTTACCATCAGTATGCAGACACTTCTGATTATGGCGAACTACTGCTTGGGCAACATTGATCAAAATGTCCATCTGTTTTATATATATATATATATATATATATATATATATATATATATATATAGAGAGAGAGAGAGAGAGAGAGAGAGAGAGAGAAATAGATAGAGATAGAGATCTATCTATCTGTCTATATCAACACTAAGATCATTAGCTAACCACATTAAAGGAAATTCCAAAATTAAATTTTAAGGTAGATGGAAAATATCACCAAACAGAATCATAGAGATAAATGAAGGAATGAGGAACATAGCAAGGGATTAATATTTAACTAGACATTTAAAAATTATGAACTATATAAAACAATTAAAAATAAAGAGATGTACTATAAACAATAATTTTGTGGTATGTGTTTTACTCTGCAGTGGCCTCCAGACTGTTTCTGCTCTAATATATTCACAAAACTCTAAAAATAGTCTGTTCATATGATTTTTTTTTTGTTAAATTATTCCTTTGCATCTTGATGTCAACAAGTCTTAGTTTGCCACAAGGGAGGATCTGCTTTCTGATTACCTTTCTGGTATCTTTTCTTACCACTCCTTTCTCCAAAGTTGAGAATTCTGTGTCAAATTACCTACTGTTCTTCAAATGAACCATGCTATTTTAAGTCCTCTTTTATTTTCACAGTCTACAAACTCTGCTTATCTGTCAACTTCTCATTCTTTAAAACTCAGCTTAGATATTGAGTCCTGTAAAACCACCTGGGCCAAATACCAGCTTTTCCGTGACTGGTAAGTAATTAGCAATCAGTGTGGGCCAGGTGAATATTCTCTATACCTACCTCTATCACCTGACATCACATGATAAAGTGTTATAATATCTTCCTTCCCATTATACTATGAGAACTCTATTGTTATATGCCATTGCTTTCAACTAACTCAGTATGTAAGGAGTACCTGAACTGCAGAAGAGACTAAGTAAATATTGATGCAGAAATGACCAGTGATTGGAATCTTCTATTGCATCTTCCAAAACGTTTTAAGAAAAATGCTAATAAACATTATATATTAAAAAAAAATGACTATGTATTTTAAATTTGGAAAATTCCAGATTAAATACATTAAACAGTATGTTTATAATAAGAATTCAATCCTTATTTATAGTAAGAATTCAATGCTAGAATCCTCAAGGCAGCCAGGGTAAAGAAGACGGTAACCTACAACAGAAAGCCCATTAGAATATAATCAGATTTTTCATCAGAAACTCTACAAGCCAAGAGGCAGTGGAATCAAACATTCAAATTATTGAAAGAGAGAAATTATGAGCCAAGAATAATATATCCAGCAAATGTATCCTTTAGATATGAAGGAGGGATAAAGACCTTTCCAGATATACAGAAGATGAGGGAATTTTCTAACACATGACCTGCAATACAAGAAATACTGAAGGAGGCTATTTGACCAGCATAAATAGAGATAAACTGTGGCAACTAAAACACAAAAGGGGGGAGAGTAAATGCCTGAACTGGAATATGGGAATGTAGAAAGTAAGCATGCTGAAGAAAATGGAATACTCTAAATATCAAACTTTCTTTTACATAAACTTAATGGTAACCACTCAAAAAAAAAAAATGCAGAACTGAAATATATAATGTAATAAAAGAAGAAACAGAGGGAAACATCATAGAATACTACCATATAGAAATAATAGACAACAACAAAAAGGCAAAGAAACAATGGAGACACAGTCTTACTAGAAAACTAAAGATAGAATGATAGGAAATCCTCACATATCAATAATCACCCTAAATGTGAATGGACTGAACTCACCAATAAAAAGGCACAGATCAAAAAACTAACCCCAACCATATGCTTTCTCCACGAGACACATCTCAGCTACAAGGACAAACATAGACTCAAAGTGAAAGGGTGGAAATTGACACTCCAAGCAAATGGTACCCAGAGAAAATCAAGCATAGCCATACTGATATCAGAAGAAACAGATTTCAGGATAAAAAAAAGGTGACAAGAGAGAAAAATGGACATTTCATAATGATATAGGGGACTATACAACAAGAAGACATAACAGTCATCAATATTTATGCTCCCAATTAATGAGCACCGAAATATACCAAGCAACTACTAACAGAACTAAAGGGAGAAATTGACCAAAACGCAATATAGGAGGGGACCTAAATAAGTCATTGACAGCTATGGATAGATCATCCAAACAGAAAATAAATAAATAACAGCCTTAAATGACACATTAGAAGAAATGGACATAATTGACATTTATAGAGCACTTCATCCTTGAACATCACACTGTAATTTATTTCTATTGTACATGGAACATTCTCAAGGATAGACTATATATTGGGACATAAAACTAGCCTCAGCAAATTTAAGAAGATTGACATCATACCAGGCATATACTCTGATCAAAAAGCTTTTAAATTGGATATCAACTGCAAAAAGAAATCAGGAAAAACCACAAACACATGGAGATTAAATAGCATACTTTTAAAGAATGACCAGGTCAAAGAAGAAATAAGGGGAGATCAAAAGATACATAGAAACAAATGAGAATGAAAATGCGGCCTACCAAAATTTTGGGGATGCAGCAAAATCAGTTTCAAGAGGGAAATTTCTATCATTACAGGCCTATCTCAAGAAACAAGAAAAATCCCAAATAAATAACCTCACATGACACCTTAAAGAACTAGAAAAAGAAGAACAAATGAAACCCAAGTTCAGCAGCAGAAAGAAAACAATGAAAATCAGAGCAGAACTAAATGAAATAGAGAACAAAAAGAAAACAGAAAAAACTAATGTGACAAAGAGCTCGTTTTTAGAAAAAAATTAATAAAATTGACAAACCCTTGGCTAGACTCACTAAGATAAAAAGAGAAAAGACACTAATAAACAAAATCAGAAATGAAAGAAGGGAGTTATCACGGATGCCACAGAAATGCAAAGGATCATCATAGAATATATGAAGGACTGTATGCCACAAAATTCAATAACCTAGAAGAAATGGACAAGTTCTTAGAAACATATAGCCTTCCTAGGCTGACTCATGAATAATTTGAAAATCTAAACAGACAGATCACCAGTAAGGAAATTGAATCAGTCATCCAAAACCTTCCCAAAAGCAAAAGTCCAGGACCAAATGGCTTCACTACTGAATTCTACCAAACCTTCAAAGAGGATGAAATACCTATCCTGCTCAAACTCTTCCAAAAATTTGAAGAAGAGACAGTACTCCCTAACTCATTTTATGAGGCCAACATTACCCTGATACCAAAATCTGGTAAGGATAACACACACAAAAGAAAACTACACACCAGTATCTCTGATGAATACAGATGGAAAAATCCTAAACAAAATTCTAGCAAATCAAATATAACAATACATTAAATAGATTATTTATCACGACCAAGTGAGGTTCATCCCAGGGGCACAAGGATGGTTCAACATCCGCAAATCCATCAATGTGATACATCACATTAAACAAAATAAAGGACAAAAATCATATGATTATATCAATTGATGCAGAAAAAGCATTTGACAAGATACAGCATCCATTTATGATCAAAACATTTAATAAAATAGGTATGAAAGGAAAATACCTGAACATAGTAAAGGCCATATATGACAAACCCTCAGCTGATCTCATAATTAATGGTGAAAAACTGAAGCCCTTTGCTCTACGTTCAGGAACACGACAGAGATGTCCCCTATCACCTCTGCTTTTCAACATAGTGTTGGAAGTCCTTGCTAGAGCAATCAGGCAAGAGAAAGAAATAAAAGGCATCCAAATTGGGAATGAAGAAGTTAAATTGTCACTCTTTGCAGATGACATGATGCTATATATAGAAAACCCTAAAGACTCCACCAAAAAGCTATTAGAAACAATAAATGAATATAGTAAAGTTGCTGGCTATAATATCAACGTACAGAATTCCATTGCTTTCCGATATACTAACAATGAAATCTCAGAAAAAGAAAAAAAAAAAAAAAACCCTTTTGCAATTGCAGCAAAAATAATAAAATACCTAGGAATAAACTTAACCAGAATGTGAAAGACCTATGTGTTGAAAACTATAAGAGATTTTTAAAAGAAATTGAAGAAGACACAAAGAAATGGAAAGACATTCCGTGCTCATGGATTGGAAGAATCAACATAGTTAAAATGGCCATATTACCCAAAGCAATATACAGATTTAATGCAATCCCCATCAAACTCCCAATGGCATTTTTTAAAGAAATAGAAAAAAAAATCATCAGATTTGTATGGAACCACAAAAGGCCCCGAAATGACAAAGCTATCCTGAGAAAAAAGAACAATGCTGAAGGTATCACACTGCCTGACTTTAGCTTGTACTACAGGGCTACAATAATTAAAACACCATGGTATTGGCAAAAAAACAGACACATAGACCAATGGAACATAACTGAAAAATCAGAAATAAAACCGCATAAATATGGACAGATAATTTTTGACAAAGAAGCAAAAAACATATAGTGGAGAAAAGACAGCCTCTTTAATAAATAGTGCTGGCAGAATTGGAAAGCCACGTGCAAAAGAATGAAACTGGACTACTATCTGTCACCATGTACCAAAATTAATTCAAAATGGATCAAAGACCTGTATAAGACCTGTAACAATAAACTGCACAGAAGAAAATATGGGTACTAAATTTATAGACCTTGGGTTCAAAGAGCATTTTATGAATTTGAGTCCAAAGGCAAGGGGATAAATGAAGAGGCTATGTCAAAATTAAAAGCTTCTGCACAGCAAAAGAAACCATCGACAAAACAAAGAGGCAACCAACTGAATGGGAGAAGATTTTTGCAAACAGTGCCTCCGATAAGGTGTTAATATCCCAAATACACAAGGAACTCATACAACTCAACAACAAAAAAATAACCCAATTGAAAAATGGGCAGAGGACCTGAAGAGACATTTCTTCAAAGAAGACATACAAATGGCAAACAGACATATGAAAAAATGCTCAACATCACTAATCATCAGAGAAATGCAAATAAAAGTCACAATGAGATATCACCTCACCCCAGTCAGAATGGCTATCATCAACAAGACAAATAGTAACAAGTGTTGAAGAGGTTGTGAAGAAAAAGGAACCCTCATATACTGTTGGTGGGAATGAAAATTGGTACAGCCACCATGGAAGGCAGTGTGGAGGTTCCTCAAAAAAGTATGAATAGAATTACCATATGACCCAGCAATTCTTCTCCTGGGTATCTACCCAAAAAATCTGAAAACATTTATACATAAAGACAAGTGGGCTCCAGTGTTCGTTACAGCTTTATTTGTGGTGGCCAAGACATGAAAACAACCAAAATGTCCTTCAATAGATGAGAGAATAAAGAAGTTGTGATATATATACACAATGGAATACTATTTGGTGGTAAAAAGATGAAATAGGGCCATTTGTGACAACATGGATGAATCTTGAGATTATAATGCTAGCAAAATGAGTCAGACAGAAAAAGTAGAGGGCCATACAATTTCACTGATATGTGGTATATAAACCAAAGCAACAAAAGAACAAGACAAACAAATGAGAAACAAAAACTGATAAACACAGACGATAGTTTAGTGGTTACCAGAGGGTAAGGGGGAGGAGGGTGGTAGATGAGGGTAAGGGGATCAAATATATTGTGATGGAAGGAGAACTGACTCTGGTTGGTGAAGACGCAATGTGATTTATAGATGATGTAATACACAATTGTATACCTGAAATCCATGTAATTTTACTAACAATTGTCACCCCAATAAACTTTAATTAAAAAAAATAATTCAATGCTAATTCACATAACTCTCCAAGAGATGGCTACTATGTGTGGTGTTTGCCAAATTTGCCTCAAAATCTTTTTTTTCACTTATCGACTAACATTTCAAGTCATAAGTCATTTTTTATGAACACAGTTTTGAAAGTGTTGGGCTAGTCTATTCTCACTTAGCCAGAACATATTTTTCCACTTAATGAGAGAGAGAGAGAGACAGAGAGACAGAGAGACAGAGAGACAGAGAGACAGATTGAGAGAGAGAGAGAGAGAGAGAGAGAGAGAGAGAGAGAGAGAGAGAGAGAGAGAGAGAGAGAGAGAGAGAAAGTAGTTTCTAGGTCATAAGGTAGAAACTACTTTCTTTCCTTCTGTCTCTCCCAGCAATTCCACTCCTAGATATCCATCCAGAGATGTCAAAACGTCTAATTCGAAAAAATTTTATGCACCCCAATGTTTATTGCAGCACTATACATAATAGCCAAGACATGGAAACAGCCGAAATGCCCATCAGTAGATGACTGGATTAAGAAACTGTGGTACATTTATACAATGGAGTTTTACACAACCATAAAGAAGAATGAAATCTTACCATTTGCAACAATATGGATGGAGCTAGAGAACATTATACTAAGTGAAATAAGTCAGACAGAGAAAGACAAATACCATATGATCTCACATATATGGGATCTAAAGTAAAGAATAAATCAACAAACTAATCAGAAACAGCCTCAGAGATATAGAGGAAAAAATGAGGGTTGCAAGATGAGAGGTGGGGTGGGGATGAGGGAGAAGGTGAGGGGATTAGAAAGCACAGTCAGTAACCACAAGATTACCATGGGGATATGAAAGACAGTTTGGAGAATATAATCAATAATGTTGTAAAGATTTTGTAGGGTATCCGATGGACACGTGTCTTATTAGAGAGACCACCTCAGGGATGGTGTAGATGCCTGATCACTGCACTGTACACCTGAAGCTGAAGCTGAATGATAATGAATGTCAACTATAATTTCATTTATATATATATATATATATATATATATATATATATATATATATATACATACACACAAGAAGTGGAGTACAGCATTAGGAATAGAGACAGTGAAATGTAACAGCGGGATGCGATGTCAGTGGGGTAGTAAATTGGGGGAGTGAGGTTATCCCTATTGAGGAATATAAATGATAAATGTCTAACTATTACATTCTTTTGCACACCTGAAACCAAAAAAAAAAAGAAGAAAAAAGTAGTTTCTGTAGCATTATATTTTTTTAACATAATTCATCACAAATAAAATAAAAAAATAAAATTTGGGCATTAAATTAACATTTCTACTTCTATAGCACTTTTATATTTCAATGTTTGACCTCTTGAAATTTCCAAAAAATGTTTATTTTCATATCATTGTAAAAAGAGTAAAGGAATGATAGTTGGTTCACTGAAATAGGAGATGTAATCAAGAGCAGACTATATTTTATTTTCTATTACTGTTAAGAGGTTATGGTAAAAAGCCATAATATCATATGTAAAAGTAACTAACTATTAATCTATTACATTACTGTTAATATAAGTATTCCTTAAAACAATACTTTCCTGAACAATTTATTTCAGTTCAACAGCCTTGTTTAACTACAGTCATTAATACAAAAATGATATATTTTTTCTTTGTGAAATGCTGACATGGGATTTTTACACATTCCCTTCAATAGATGATTGCCGAGACGTTTACTCAAGTATTAAACTACTTGTCAATAGATACCACACTTTGATCTCTCTATTACCTTGCCACCTTCAGTAAGATCTATAACTATATCAAAGAGTTTAATGCTAACTTTAGCGTATTTTTTTCAATTCCATAAATTACATATCCAAATATATCTACATTGAGACTAATTGATTTCCTAAACTCTGCCAACTGGCATGATTGTCATAAATCCTAACCTCTCAGGGGTAACAGTTTACAAAGATTCAAGGCAAGTACATATCCATCTATACTCACATATAATTAAAAGGTACAAGTGCTATGAGCACTTAAAAGAATGGTCACATTTTGGGGAAGATGAAGGTCAATCAAGATCAAAAAAATATCACAAAAGAACAATTATTTATAGTTTTCCCTTGAAGACTGGATAGGATTTCAGGAGGCAAAGAGTTTGGTGAAGTTATTCTAAGCTGAAGAATTAACAGGTACAAAAGAATGAAGCTGGCAAAGCATGAAACTTGTTCAGGAGCAATTTGTAGGGCCGAGCAACTGCAACATTAAATAAGTTGCAGCACAAGTGCGTGATAAGCTGGAAAGTTGGGTTGAGGTCATTTGGTGGAATTTTTGAAAATCTGGCAGATGGATTTGTATTTAATTTAGTTGATACTTGGATTAACGTTATTGAGTAGGATAGGCATTAAATCATTGTTGTATTTGAGGAACATTGATCAGCCACACGATGAGTCAGAGTGTGGATGAGCCAGAGACAGAAATAGGAATTAAGGAAAAAGCAACAGGTAGAAAGCTTGTGAAAGGATGAAAAGGTCTCATTAAAATTGGAATAAAAGTAATGAGGATGGAAACGAGACGCTGGATTGGAGAGTTAGAAGATACTGACAGACACAAAACAGATGATGATGCATAGTATTCCATATTTACTCCAATACTGGACTTTAGATTAAATAGATGGGAGAAATGAAAATTAAAAGAACCTAATGGGAATTTAACAGTTTTACAATAGGTGGTTTTGTTTTTTTCAGTTTTATTGATATATAGTTGACAGGTAACATTGTATTAGGTTGCTGCAAAAGTAATTGTGAATTTTGCATCTATTTTCAACCTTTGAAATCACAATTACTTTTGCACCAACCTAACATTAGTTTAAGGTACACAACAGGTATTTTTGAAGGAAAATGACTTCCTTTTGTTGACAAATCTGCTTCAGGTTTTCTTTAAAGAAACAAAACATCAAATATTATGTTGAATTCCCTTATGTTGCCCTCCTGTGTTACATTGCATTGCTATTATAAATTCAACGCACATATTCTGTATATTTTTTACATTTCCTACATATATATGTAGACATAGGGTGCCAAAAAAATGTATACACATTTTAAGAAAGGGAAAGTTGTATTAAAATTGTAATACTCAATATATACCAATAATAAAAGATGAATAAAAGTCATGCGTTTATATTTTTTTGGAACCCTCAGTATTGAGATTTGTTTATATTGATGAATATTAATCTGGTTAATTCATTGCTAACTATTGTATAGTCTGAATATACTACAGTGTGTTTTCTTATTTCCTTACAAATAAAGGTTTAGGTTGATAACTCGATTTTTCTTTTTGCATTATTTTCATAAAATTTCTATTTTGGAATAATTTTTAATTTACAGTAAAGTTGCATAAATAGTGCAGAGAGTTCCTAACTACTGCTCACCCAGGTTAAATTTCACCTAGTGCTATCCTTGTACATTATGGTAGTACATATATCAAAACTTCAAAACAAATGACTACTATAAATCTATTTTTGAGACCAAAACTACATACATATATGACCCAATAGTTCTATGGCTGCTAGACATTCTATAGAAATCAAACAGATGATAAGTAAGGAGGTAGATAGATGGATGTAAGGATAGGTAGTTATTCATACATATGTTAGCATTTTTTAAGGTCAATAATTGAAAATATGATGTGCTAATATATCCTCTACAAAACCATTACTATTGACATTGGGAATAATAGGGAGTTATTTTTTTTCTTCAGAAATTGTTGAACTAAAATAGTGCCAAAAGACTGTGAACCAGGGTGGTGATTGTCACAAAGATATCAAAAATAATGTTTTTGTCTTTGACTGATAAGTCCAAGTCTCGGCAATATTTAGATGTTCTTAATTGAATGGCAATTGCCAGTTAAGATTAATATTATTAATTACTTTTAGTAAAAAAACAATGGATTGTGGGGGTTTCATCACAAAAAAAATTGCTAGAAGAAATCCTAAAATTTAAAAAAGAGTTGGAAGAAAACTTGAAGGATACTCAAATCCATATTCTCATTGTACAGAGAGGCAAACAAGGTACTAGTGAGGAAAAGTGATGTTTTTTCAGACCATGCAACTGATAAGTATTTCAGCAGAGAGCCAGACTGAAGTTTTCTTGCTCTCAGTCCAAAACTTTTATTTCCACTGAAGGTTACCAATTTGGGGTATAGAACCAAAATAAATTAAGTTGCCATTAATTGTATTTCATTTATAAACAAAGATATTTCTTGACCTATCCCTCTCAGAAAAAGGGATAATTATTATCCCTCTTAAAATTTAGGGGAGAAGAGATATAAAAGTCTGCCCATGAACTTTAAAAAGTTCTCATGTTAAATAAGAGAAAACATCTGTGAAACTCCCAGGCTAAAAGAGTAAAAATTCATATTTTAGAATCCCTAATTCTTGTGGTAAATTGATAATATGACCATAAATCTTCACTTCTCCATGTCCATGGCTTTTGCCATGTGACTTTGCAACAGCTCACATCAGAGAGGAATCTCTTTCCTCTCAGCTTGTATCTGTCTTATGTCTTCTTTTGGTCAGAGAATGCAATGTAAGTAATATGGTACCGGTTCCAATTCTAGGCCTCAAAGGAAGTTTTGTGTACTTCTGCCATTTCTCTTGAAACCCTACCCAGCCACTCTGAAGAAGCCCAGGCTTGCCTATAGGAGGTGGGATGAGGAGTCACCACAGCCAGTCACCAGCTAACTCGGCAGGTGACCTGGCAACTGCACTGGCACAGATGGATGAGTGAACTTAGTGGAAGGTAACTGCATCTGGCTCAGAACAACAGAACAATTCAGATGCCACATGGATTCATGAGATAAATAAAAGATTCTTGTTTGAAGCCATTCAATTGCTTAGTTTTTTATGGCAATAGCTAAGCGATATTGTTTAAAGTCACTGTTTACATGAAGGCATGGAAAATTAGATTGTGTTACTTATGTGATATGTTAAAGCTCTTTGAGGATAAGTAATATTTGATTCCCCAATAACACACATAATAAAATCTCATTCCAGTAGAAGGCATACATCTGGGCTGGATCACTAGGTTAATATATCCTTCAATTTTCAAAAATGACATGTCCTGCTATGGTTATGATTACTTAATAATATTATAAGGCTTTTAAGATTACATTTCATAATCTCACTTAATGTGCATGTTTATTTTGATCTTTTAAAATATTTTAAGTTTTTTTCATTATATATATTATCTCATACATCAAAAACAATGCTAAGAAAATGCAAATCAAAATTCCCAATTTTAATAACTAAGCCTAGTTTCAAAGTGACTTTGTCTCAGTCAAATACAGAGAAACAGAGTAGAATGGTGGCTTCCAGTGACTGGGCGCAGGGAGAAATGGGGGGTTGCAATTCAAGAAGTATAAAGTTTCAGTTATACAAGATGATTAAGTTCTAGAGATAAGCTCTGCAACATTCTACCTACAGTTAACAACATTTTATTCTGCATTTAAAAATTTTTTGAGGGTAGATCTCATGTTAAGTGTTCTTACCACAATTGAAAAAAAAAAAAAAAAGAATTGCAAAGCAAACTTAGTATCAATAACATGAGGTGAGAATTCTGTACCTTTAAGTCATTTGACATTCAGTTTACAAAAAATGAATTAACAGTATTAATTGCAAATTAGAGCATGTTTCTTAATTCTATTAGTTAAGTGTAATATTTGTATGTGACCACTAGATAGAGCTAGTATAATAATATCCTGAGAGAATAATAAAAATATATAAAGCACTATCATATACTTAGCACATGTATAGGTTGCTTTCCTTTATATTGCATTCTGTATGATCACGTGAGCTCTAAATTTGTTAAATTTAAACTGATACAACTCAGCTCTACCCTATTTTTACTAAAATACATTCAACCACCAATTTTATTAGTTTCCAATAATGATCTGCATATAATACATTACGAAGTTTTAATTAATAGCAGTCACAGTTCTAAAACCATAATATGATATTTTAGGATGTTTTAGCATGAACATTTTCCTAAAACTACCAAAAATAATGTTTTTATGAACTCATAATATATTTTATGATTTTTGATACTTCCATACATTGCAGTATTTATCATGCATGGGGCTAATAAGGCTTGCTAATTTTAGATAAAGATTAAATATAAAATAAATATACAAAAATAAAGGTTCAGACTAATGCTGAGATCCTAAAATCAGACTATGTTAGACTAACTAAAACATGTTTCTCTTCTCTTTTTATCAATCAACAAAAGACCTCTTTTATGGAAGCACCAATGAGCAATAAAATTTGTAAGAAACTTGAAGGCAGAGATCATGCCTTACACTTCTATAAACACTCATCACTATTACCATCATAAAATACTAACATAATAAGCCTGTGAAGACTCATTCTTAAAGACCAGTTATTTATTTGTTAGCTATATTAGCTCATCATTTATAAATATTCAGAAATCAATTTGATTATTCATTGCAATATATGTATTATTGCAGTAATACATAAATTGAAATTGCAATTTCAAATTAATGACATTTCTAAAACTCATTTTCTTAATCTGTAAAATGGTTTTAATGTTATGTGATTTAGAAATGAAGTTAGGAGCAATTGATTTTGCTAGTCAATAAAGCAATGTTTGTCAGATTTTGTTGCATATAAGAATCATCTAGGAGTGTGTTAAAGTGAATATCCGAGAGCTTATCCCCAGTGAGTTTGACTTAATTCTGCTACGGGTCCTAAAATATGCATTCTATCAAGTGCTCCTGGTAGTTCTGATGCAAAAAAAAGTATACTGTAATATCGGAAGTATAGTACTTAAGAACATAGGTTCTAAATTAAGACAGACCTGAGGTATGAACCTCAGTTTCTAAATCAATAAAATGGAGCAATAAAACCAAACACAAGTAACTACAGTGACTAAAGCAGGAAACACATATAAAAAAGTAACAATGCCTGGCACATGGTAGCAAGTCTATAAATGGTGCTCATTATATTCCTTTCCTCAATGATGTCTAAATAGTGTGAATAATCTCTGACAAGGTATTCTAGGAAGTAAACCATAGTGTTAGTGATAGGCATTTTTATTTTGCTTTTGTGATTTTATTTTTCCTTGCCATTTATTATAATATATAGTACCTGTTAATCACATGCTTACATGAGTAGCAATGTCACTTTATCGATAATTATTTCAAGCCTTGTTCTTGCTTTAAAAAAAAAACAGAAACAATATACAAGAAAAGCCTATGTTTACGAACAGATTACATTGCCACAAGTTATGTCTGCCTTGTTTAGCACAAATGTAAGTTGTCAAGAAAAATATGCAACATGCTTTTTCTCACAAAGCTCTCTGAAAAAGGAGCTTCAGAACTTCCTCCTGGAGCACATAATTCAATTGAATGTTGCCATCTAATATTTTAAATCCTTTACTTGTCATAGGGTTGCTCATAAAATTGTTAATGCATGACCTTCAGTGAGTCCATTGAACTAAGCTGCTTTTATGGTCCTGCATTTACATAATCCTGCCGGCTGGTATCATTCTATTATCTGAAGAAAAATATGTGCTGTGTATAAAATACACTGGATGCTCTCTTAACAATGATCTTTTCTTTGTGAAATGATCAGTTTGAAAAGATATACATTGATATAATATATTTATATGACTTTTTAATAAAATAGCTGACCCATACTTTCATATAAAAATATTTTGAATAAACAATAATAATAGTATGCACTACATGATAATGTGCTTGCCAGATACTGAGCTGTATATTTAGAAGGTCAACTATTTCAAATGTTTTCATCATGTGTTTCTTTCTCCCCACTGATAATTAAACTTAAGGGAGCTAGAAATAATATTGGTTAATATTTACTGAACACTCATTAACTTCTGCACATTCTCCTAAATGCTCTATATTTAATACCTCATTTAACCCTCACAAACTGATAAGCTAGTTGGTACTATGTTCCTGCTTTTATAGGTGAGGAAACCGAGGCACAGAGAAGTACAAGCAGTGGGCCAAAGGTCATGCAGTGAGACATCCAAGCTTTCTTATTCCAGAGCCTATGGCCTGAGATCACTTCAGAACCTCCTTCCCCTTTTCACTTACATAGTCTCATCTCTAGTGGAGACCCTTACCACCTCAGGCAGGTCTTTAAGGGGGAAGCAGGGCCTTTCCAAACACACCAGTTTGATTTCAATCTACTTTTCCAGTCTACTACAGTAATTCAGTTTTCCATCACTTCACTTTCTGCAATTGCTGGTATCTTGAACTATTGTGTTTCCCTGAAAATAAGACCAGGTCTTATACCATATTTCCTCAAAAATAAGACTTGGTTTATATTAATGTTTGCTCCAAAGGATGCATTAGGGCTTATTTTAAGGGAATGTCTTATTTTTTCATGTACAACAATCTACATTTATTCAAATACAGTCATGTCTTCTTCTTCTGGAACATCGTCATAGTGTACTAAATGTGTCCGTCTGGCTGATGTTAACTGGGGCTTATTTTCAGGGTAGGTCTTATTTTCAGAGAAACATGGTAGCCCACCTCTAAATTATTTCTTAACTCAGCTGAACGTGCTGCTTTGTGTTGTAACACACCAACAACATAACCATCGTTCTATATCCCACTTAAATCCTTCATGCTTTGTAATATTGTGTTCAGGTCTCGCTGATGGAAAGCTATTTCTTCCTTTTCTGATCCTGGTAGGAGAACCTTGATAGCTGTCTCTGAGAAAATCTGAAAACACACAGGTGACTCAACTCCGAATGCCTCTCTCCTCCAATATACATTATTTTCCCACAGAAAGAAAACTTTGTGATATGAGACATTTTCCACCCATTGGGTGAAATGCCCTTCATCACATGCACTGCATTTAGGAGATTTAGAGGTGACTCACATTATGATTTATAACTCTCTGTATGGTGATCCAGAGGAGAATAAATCATTAGTCCTATGGGTCCAGTGACTCACCTAGTGAAGACCCTCAATCCCACAGGAGGATTTATCTTGAGAGACTTCTAGGCATGAAGATAGAAATGAACGTGCAGTGGGTACAATGCTTAAGTTTCACTTAGAAACTCTCTCTATACCTTTATTACACATTGTCTATACCAGTGGCCCCCACCTTTTCTTTGTTACAGTAAAAAACTGTTCATAAATTCCAGCATGATAATCACTACATATTCAATCTATGTTGTTTTAAAACAAAGGCTTTAATGTCCAGTGACACATTTAATTTGAATTTTGTTAATTCCAGTAGCACTTATATCCTTGAACATGCAAGATAATTTTTTTAATCACTCAAAAGATAATGGGTAAAACCTATGAATTTGAGGATTTTCTGTAGTAAATGCATTGCCCATCATGACCTGAAAACCACAAGTTGAAACCTCTCGTTAGGATACCTTCTTTGGAGTTTTACAATTTACTGCATTATATTACTCTCACTCCTCCTCTTTCTTCTCTTTTCTTTTTGTGTTTCTGTTCCTCCTTCCCTCTCTGCCTTCTTGCCCTTTAACCCTGTGTCATGTTAGTATCTCTATAGCGTCCCCCTATGATAACTGTGCAGACACACATTTTGGACAATGCAGTCTCACTCTATGGTTTGAAATAGAATTCAGTTTAGAGCAAGCATCTGAAATCTCACACTTGGACAATAGCCATTCTCCCCTTTGTTCTGGCTAAGAAAACCAAAGTTTATCCAGGTGTGGGAACCTGGCCTGCCTTTTCCCAGCCACAGTTAGTGATTATTATTTACTGAAAGTAATTAAGGTAAATGTTTTGTTGGTGCCAATGACTGATTTGTGTGTCATCTACTAGGTATACAAAAAGTCTGCTTCCCTTACATTTGATAAAGGTTTTATTCCATGATACGAGTAGAAAAAACAAAGAGAAATTGCCTCTGAATATTTTTCTATGAAGAAGCAATGCCTGTAACTGCAAAAACCATGTCATCACCCTAAGGGACAAACCATTATGTTGAGAGTGACAGAGGAAATAGAAGGAAATCGGTTCCTGAATAGATAGCTACTGTAAAGTCAGCCTTCACACATTTACTGTGTGACCTCATTGTTTAAGCATTGTTAAGATTTCAGTTACTGGAAGAAAAATCTTGTGGTGTGTTCATTTTAGTAATCCTATTTTCTCATTAGTTTTGGTCCAAAGAAAATATGATGGCCTACTCTAATTGTAATGATATTATATAAAACATCTTTTTGTTACATTAAATAATCTATAAGCTATCTGAAGAACTCAGGAGACAGCACAATATAAATTAACCTTTTCATTTCAAATAGCTTAAAAGTAACACAGGAGAAAATTAGAACTATAATAATGATTAGGGAAGTAAATATCTCCAACAGTTTTAACCTTCCATAATAACTTAAATAGTATTATAGGACTGGCTGAATCATGCACAAAATTACATTAATGTAACAAATGTGTTCATATTACTTTGGGGAAATCATAGCTTTCTTGTGGGACTTTACAGTTTATTACTATTACTTGTATCACTATTTTATCATATATTTTCATTTAAAATTCAGGCTTTATCACAATCATTTATTTCTAAAATTTTATAAATTTGATGTTTTAAAATATAGATGATAATTACCTGGTCCTGGCTTTATTTTGGAAGTGTCCTAAGAGTAATGATTAATATCAATATGAAACTTTAAAGCTGACAATATTTTCCACCATGTATCATTATGATTATAAAGGAATTATATTATTAGGATTTTTTTATTATTTGCATTTCATAATAGAGAAAACTAATTTCAGAGACCTCAGCATCATAAAACCAAAGGGGCAGAAGAACAGACAAATATTCTTCTATTCCCATTTTATACAATTATTCTGGTATGGGTTAGTATATAACCTGCTAGGAGTTCCATGCTTATCTGATGTAGTACAGCTAAGAATTATTACAAGGAATAGTTAAGGAGGCAAAGGTCATTGAGAAGTTTAACAAAGAAGAAGAAACAAAATCTACAAGAATAACTTAAGGTTCTGACATCAGGAATTTGATATATATTTTCCTTACAAGACTTGCAGAGTCATAGTCAGGAAATATCATATTCTGGAAAGTTTAGGTAGTGCAGTGTTACTAGAGTATAAGGTTCATCAAACACTATAAAATTGTTCACATTTAATCATTTTTGAACTATAAAAATGGCAATTTCATCTAATTCAATTAATAAAAAAAACAGCAACACATAGAAATTAAGAATGGAGAGATGAGTAAGATTAGAGGTATCAAGTCATGGAAGACGTTGCATGGTATGATAACAAATGTAAGTTTATGTTCTAAACTACTCAGAAGCATTGAAAACCTTTTAAGTACAGGAATATAATGATGACATTTTCATTTCATATAGGCCACTCTTGATGTGTGGAAAGAACTGATTGAAGGTCCCGGTTAGGGAGATTGCATCAGTACAGGGGAAGAAGTTAGTTACATGGCAGTTGCCATCACTCAGATACCAGGTAATGAGGACCTGTGCTCTGGCATTGGTAAAAAACAAACAAACAAACAAAAGGGTTACATGAGAGGGTATATTTATGTGATAAGACTGGTGGTATTATTGAATTACTGAATATGGTGTTAATACAGAAGGAAAAACGTAGGTTACACTCACATTTTTGGCTTATATGAATAAGTGTACAGATTTAAATTTAAGTGGCAAAACTGTGACCGGGGTAAGAAGTATGGAGAAAAAAGTAACGTGTTTCCCCAAAAATAAGACCTAGCCGGACAATCACCTCTAATGCATCTTTTGGAGCAAAAATTAATATAAGACCTGGTATTATATTATATCATATCATGTTATATTAAAATAAAAATGGGTCTTATATTAATTTTTGCTCCAAGAGACACATTAGAGCTGATTATCTGGCTAGATCTTATTTTCGGGGAAATTATATATATATATATGAATGATTATACAATTGGATATTATAGAAGCCTGTGTACAAATCAAACTCTTTAAGGACAAGCCAAGACAAAAAAGGGGCAACACCTTAGGCTCCTAAAGAATAATCAAGGGTATCAGGAAGGAAATCCAGGAGAAGAATAATTCAGAAGAGAAGGGAAAAGTAAGGAAGAAATACAGTCATGTACAGTTTAACTACAGGATACGTTCTGAAATGCATCATTAAGTGATTTCATCATTGGACAAACATCATAGAGACACAGACCTAGATGGTCTAGTCTACTATGCACCTAGGCTATATGGTGTAGCCTATTGCCCTCTGGCCACAAGTCCATACATCATATTACTGTACAAAACAGTGCAAAATTAAATCAAACACAAGAAAAAAGGAGACTCAATCAAGAGACTCAGTGAATGCTACATGTATGAAACTGTTGGTGGTGGAACATGGCACGATGTTTTAGAGCAAACTATTTTTTTTTAATAAGTAGAAAGTGTATACTCTAAAATAATGATTAAAATATAGTAAATACAAAAAACTAATATATGTTGTTCATGATCATTATCAAGTATTATGTACTGTACATAATTGCATGTGCTTTACTTTTATATAACTGGCAGTGCAATAGGTTTGTCTACACCAGCATCACGGCAAACACATGAGTAATACATTGTGCTACAATGTTATGACAGCTACAAAGTCACTAGGCAATAGGAATTTTCCAGCTCCATTATAATCTTATGAGACCTCGATTGCATATGAGGTCTGTCGCTGACTGAAACATTGTTATAAGGCACATGACTGTACCAACATTGTTGTAATAAGCAGGGACAGCAAGAAAATTGATGCCAGTAAAGCCTACATTGTATTTAGTAATTTATAAGTTACCCTCTAAGGAAAAAAAAATGGAGCTCTCAGATACCAAGTGAGGAGGTAGAAATACAGTCACGTACAGCTTAACTACGCGTAGGGATCCGTAAGGTGACTCTGAAATCTTCAGTCATCTTATTGAATAGGAAAACAAAAATCAATTTTTTATGTGATTATCATAGTTGTCTTTTTTACATTCTTATTTTAAAAGAGAATGACTTTTTGTGTGCTTTTCATATTTATTGTTGCTGTTGTTCTTATAAAGGGGGACCTCATTAAGTGAGGTCTTTAGAAGTAGGCAGACTAATGTTCTAATATGGTTTGTATTCAACACAGAATATCTAGGCAAGGCTGCTTCCACCACTCCATCTTTGATGTGCCATTGGTTAAAGAGATCAGTATGGGCTGACAGATTGGAAATTAGGAGAGTAAGTGTGTTTTGACCATTTTCAGACTGAGATGCATTTTGGACATCTAAATGAAGTTTATGAGTGGGCATTTGGGTGCACAATTCTGGCACTAAGAAGTCCATGTTGGAGGTAGTAATTTCTAAATTATAATCTGATAGATGGTTTGTGACATCAAGAGAGAGTATAGCGCAGTAAGAAAAGGTGCTGATAGATCACTGGGGTGCTCAGACATATAGAGGTCTTGTAAATAAGAAGTGAGCAAAGAAAACCTATGGTAGCTGAGGGGGAAAATATAATTAAAATGGTAATTTGAAAAAAAAAGACATTAAAGAGGAAAGTGTTTCAAGAAGGAAAGGATGGTTAATTTCGATAAGTATTGTTGATACTTTGTGTAAGAGAAAAGTAAAAAAAAAAAATGGTTATTGTCTTTGACTGCATGACTAATTAATGTCTTTAATTAGCAGAGTTTCTGTTGAACAGTGAGGAAAGTAGATAGATTGAGGAGGAAAAGGGAGGTACCGGGGTTGAGCAAATAAAACACTTTTAAACATTTTGCTGTGAAGAGTAGAGAAAGAGGTGAAGAATAGAGAAAGAGGTGAATTATTTATATGAGGATGTTATTGTCATAGGATTTTTAAGAGGAGATACAAAAGTTTCGATGTCAGTTGATTCAGACTCTCAGTGGAATGTCAACATGTTCTTATTTCTCGCTAGTAAATACTTCCAAGTGGAATGGCTGGATCATCTTAAAGGTATATACTAAATACTGGCTAGTTTTCCAGAAATCTTGTGTCATTTAACATTTGCAACAGCAGTGCATGAGAGTTCTAGTTGCACCATTTTGATGCCAATACTTGATATTATTAGCCTTATTAATCATCCCAAGGAAAGCGCAGTAGTTTGATTTATATTTTTTCTGATGACTAATGATGTTACACATCTTTTTATGTGCTTACTAGCTATCAATATATCTTCTTTTGTGGAGTGGCTGTGCAAATTATTTGCCACTATTTATTGGTTTATCATATTGAGGTACTGTGATGGACAATATTACATTCTGGATACAAGATGCTTTTCAGATGTGAGAATCATGACAACTTTCCCTATGTGGACAGATGTTTTCATGGGGCTTTCAAAAAGCATGTTTTTTTTTGTTTTTTGTTTTTGTGTTTTTTTTTTAATTTGGATAAAGTCTAATTTTTCAAATTTACTTTTCTATATCCTAATAAATCTTTGGCAATCCTTAGGTCACAAAGATTTTATACTATATTTTCTTCTAGAGGTATTATAATTTGTTTTTAATTAAATGTATTGGGGTGATATTGGTTAGTAAAATTAAATAGGTTTCAAGTGTATATTTATATAAAACATCATCTATATATTGCTTTGTGTGCTCACCACCCAGAGTCAGTTCTCCTTCCATCACCATGTATTTGACCTCCTTTTCCATCTTCTACCTACCTGCTGCCCCATCACACTCTAGTAACCACTAAACCGTTGTGTGTCTATGAGTTTTTATTTCTTTGTCTTGTTCCTTTGTTGCTTTCAGTTTTATATCCCACACGTGAGTGAAGTGATATGGTTGACTTTTTCTGTCTGACTTATTTTACTAAGCATTATAATCTCAAGGTCCATCCATGTTGTCACAAATGTCAGTATTTCATCTTTGCTTATGGCTGAGTAATATTCCATTGTATATATGTATCACATCTTCTTTATCCAATCATCGATCAAGGGACACTGGTTGTTTCCATGTCTTGGCCACTGTGAATAATGCTGTAGTGAACATAGGGGTACCTATATCTCTACAGATAAATGTTTTCAGACTTTTTGGTAGATACCCAGGAGAGGGATTACTGGATCATATGGTAATTCTATTCTTAATTTTTTGAGCAACCTCCATTACTGTTTTCCATAGTGGCTGTACCATTTTACATTTTTACCAGCAGTGCATGAGGGTTCATTTTTCTCTACAGCCTCTCCAACACTTGTTGTTTCTTGTCTTGTTGATAATAGCCATTCTAACAGACATAAGGTGATATCTCATTGTGGTTTTGATTTGTATTTCCCTAATAGCTTGTGAAGTTGAGGATTTATTCATATATCTGTTGGCCATTTGTATGTCTTCTTGGAAGAACTGTCTGTTCAGGTCTCCTGCCCATTTTTTAATTGGATTGTTTGGTTTGTTGTTGTTGACTAGTATGAATTCTTTTAATTTTTTTGGATATTAGACCCTTGTTGGAGGCGTTGTTTGCAAATATTTTCTCCCATTCTGTTGGTTTCCTCTTTGTCTTGTTGAAGTTTCTTTTGCTGTGCAGAAGCTTTTTAGTGTGATATAGTCCAATTCATTTATTTTTGCTTTTATTTCCCTTGTATTTGTGATCAAATTCATAAAATCCTCTCTCAACCCAAGGTCCATAAGTTTAGTACCTATGTTTTCTTCTATGCAATTTATTGTTTCAGGTCTTATGTTTAGGTCTTTGATCCACTTTGAGTTAATTTTGGTACATGGTGACAGATAGCCATCTAATTTCATTCTTTTGCACATGGCTTTCCAATTTTCCCAGCACCATTTACTGCAGAGGATTTCTTTTCTCCATTGTATGTTTTTGGCTCCTTTGTTGAAAATTATCTGCCAATTTGTATGTGGGTTATTTCTGGGTTTTCAATTCTATTCCTTTGGTCTATGTGTCTGTTTTTCTGCCAATACCATGATGTTTTGATTATTTTCACTTTGTAGTACAAATTGAATTCAGGAAGTGTGATACCTCCAGCCTTGTTCTCTTAGGATTCTTTTGGCTATTCAGGGTGTTTTGTGATTCCATACAAATGTGATTTTTTTGTTCTAATTTTAGTGTTTATACTTAGGTCTATGATCCATTTTGAGATAATTTTGTCTGTGATATGACGTTTGATGTTAATTTTTTCCTTATAGGGATATCAGGTTGTTCCAGCACTATTTGTTAAAAACAGTATGTTTTTTTCACCAAATTCCTGCATACTGTCTTCAAAATCAATTGCCTGATGCTTGACTCTAAAATGTTTTATTATTCTATATTTGTCTTTTCACTAATATTTCATTATGTTGAATATAATAACTTTATATTGTTTTAAAAAAAGTTAGCAAAAGTTGGCTTTGTCTTTATAAAGTTGGATATAGTCAACAGTTTGGAGTATTTTAATATTCAAAAGAATCCTTCTGTCCCTTAAGAAACAAACTTGAGAGCAATCTAGTCAAGTTCACAGGCTGTGTTACAATGCCAGTAAATATCAAAGTGTACCTGAATGCCTGATGAGAGTTAGATAATGTTGAAAAATGGAACTGCAATAAATAAGACATTAGCAATCCTTGGTCTATAGCTTGATTCAGATATTGAAGGTGAAATAGAAGATAAATCAAGTATAATTTTTGAAATGTGTTTGCCTGAACAACTGGAAAGATATATCTACTTTAATTCTCAAATTTTGACTAAAATATATATAACATAAAATTTGTCATTTTAACCATTTTCAAAGTGCACAGTCGGTGGTTTTAATTAAATTTGCAATGTTGTGCAACCATCACGATCTATTTCCAAACTTTTTCATCATTCTGAACAGAAACTCAGTAACCTTAAGCAATAACTGCCCATTCTCTCCTCTCCACAGATCATGGTAACCGCTAATCTACTTTTTGTCTCTATAAATTTGTACTTTCTAAAAATTTCATATAAATAAAATTATACAATACTTGTCCTTTTGTGGCTGGTTTATTTCACTTACTATAATGTTTTTGAAGTTCATTCATGTTATAGCGTGTATCAGAATTTCATTTACTTTTATGTCTAAGTAATATAGATACCATGCTTTGTTTATCCCATTTATCTGTTGATGGACACTGGGTTATTTCCACCTTATAGCTATTATAAATAATGCTACAATAATCATTGGTGTGCTAGTATGTCTTTGAATCCCTCTTTTCAATTATTTTTGGTACATACCTAGGATTAAAGCTGCTGGATCATATGATAATTGTATATTTAACTTCTTGATGAGTCACCGTGCTGTTTTCCACAATAACTGTACCGTTTTACATTCCCACCATCTATGTATGAGGGTTCCAGTTTGTCCACATATTCACCAACACTTATTTTCCTTTTCTTAAAATGTATAGCCATCCAGTAGGTGTGAAGTGGTATCTCATTATGATTTTGAATTTCATTTTCCTAATGACAAATGATAATGAGCATCTTTTCACATACTTATTGACCATTTATGTATCTTCTTTGAAGAAGTATCTATTCAAGTGCTCTTCCCATTTTTTTAAATGGTTTGTCTTTCTGTTATTGAGTTTTAGGAGTTCTTTATATATACTAGATATAAAACTGTCATCAGATATACGATTTGCAAATATTGTTTCTCATTCCGTAGGTTTTCTTCACTTTCTTGATAATGTCCTTTGATGAAAAAAAAAGTTTTTAATTTTGATGAAAAGTCCAATTTATCTGTGTGTGTGTGTGTGTTTTGTTTGTTTGTTTTTGTTTTGTTTTTACCCCACAAGCTACATGTTTGTTTCTTCTGTCATATATTAGAATCCATTGCCAAACCCAAAGTCATGAAAATCTATCTTTAAGTATAGTTCTAAGAGTTTTATCATTTTGGCTTTTATATTTCTTTATTCATTTTTATTTAATTTTTGCATACAGTATGAGGTAGTAGTCCAACTTCAATCTTTTGCCTGTGGAAATTCAGTTGTCCTAGCACCATTTGTTGAAAAGACTGTTGCAATTGAGTGGACATGACATCCCTGTCATATAAATTAATTGCCCATAGATCTATGGGTTTATTTCTGAATTCTCAATTCTATTCCATTCATCTATATATCTATCTTTATGCCAGTAGTACACTGTTTTGATTACTATAGTTTTGTAATAAGTTTTGAAAGTTTGAGTCCTCCAACTTTAGTCTTCTTCTTCAAGATTTATTTGGCTATTTGGAGACACTTGCAATTATATATGAATTTGAAGATCAGGTTTTCCATTTCTGCAAAAAAGGCTGTTGGAATTTTGATAAGAATTGCACTCAATCTGTGTATTACCTGGGGTAGTACTGACAATGTATCTATACATGTTGAAGCCTATATGAAACAATTTTTTTCTTTAAAAATGAATCTTTCAGAATTTTTCTTATTAGAGGAAAATGAAGTGTTACGTTCCATTCTTTGGATCCAGATAGGAATTCTAATGTGTCAAACAAAATAATATACTGAACAAAATTATTTATGGGAGAGGAAAAAAACATTTTGGTTTATTGATTTTTATCTCGTCATAGCTTAGCGATGTTAGATTTACAGTTTTAGTGGCCATTTTAATAGCCATACATAGCTTTTTCATTCTGTCTAGAAATTTTGTGCTTTATATAAAAGGGCCTCAACATTTGTTTTTGAATGTGACAGCTAGGTGAATTTTGAACTACTATAAGGGAAATGTTTACTTACACAAGAGGAGAGGACTGGTGATTTTTACATACAAGGTAACTTCTATTTTAACCAAAGAGTTGAGTAGCATAAAAGGGAGTATAACACAGTGTTGAAAGCACAGGCTATAGAGTCAAACCTCCTGCATTTGAAACCCAGCTTCACCATTTACTAGCAATACAACACAGTGGGCAATTTACTTAAGATCTCTGCTTCAGTATTCTTATCTATGAAATGAGGATGATAATAGTTACCTTAAAGTGTTGTCAGAAAATTTAAATTATTTTATATTTGTAATGTATGCAGTAAATGTTAAATAAAGGTTAACTATTATATGTAAATAATAATTTGTACCATTATTTCACGTTACAATTTACAAAGGACATTTTAAACTTATTATTAATCCCATTTCACAATGAATGGACTAAAATTCACAAATTATGTCATATCAAAGGCATATTAAAAATCAAAACCTATGCCACTGTACAACAGAAATTAACATAAAATATTGATTATCAAAAAAATATATCAATAAAGTTTTAATTGTGCAAGACAAGTTTTAGAGATCTGCTGTATAACTTTATGCTTATAGTTAATAATACCATACATTAAAAAATTTGTTAAGAGGATAGAGTTCATGTTATCTTTTCTTACCACAGTTAACAAAAAATTAAAACCTTTAAAATAAAATCAAGTTATAACCAAGTAATTGTTTCTCAGACCTATATTCTTTCCACCAGAGCAAATTGCTTCAACTTGCTATTTAAATCAGATAGTATGAGTAATATACTCGTAAAATTATATAATATTATAACAGGAGATAAATTGAAATAATGAATTTTTACAACAATCTGCAGAGTTAATTTCCTATTCCTACTGTTTTTTTTTGTTTTTTTTGTTTTTATTTTTTTTTAATGTACTGGTTTTCAGAAGAGAGAAAATGAATTACTGGTTGTAGAATTTATGTGGTGGTTAGCAATCTCCTGAAAGTAGGTTATTCAAATTTATACTACTCTGGTTTCATTATAAATAATCACAGTTTATCCCAAGTACCATAACTCTGGGTGCAAGCACATCAACAATGAGCTATGATTGAATATTTGCTTTTTATTTGAATAATTCTTGATTATTGACTCATAATTTAAGAAAATTTACCTTGCTCACTTTTGGAACCTCATAAGTAAAAATGAAAGATTGCTTTTACTTTTTAAAATGACTCATCTGTACAACTTAGAACACTGTAAAATATTTTAATAAACCTATTGTTTTATTTTAATGAACTAATTAGTTAGTAAATATATGTCCATGTATAAACTTTAGTATGATTGTTCATGACTATACTCAGAGGCATATAAGACATTTTAATTGAAGTGATGGCTTTGAATTAGATGGAGAAGAGATTATACAATTTGGGAAAGTGATTTCTATTACTTTCAAACATATGTCAATTGAAAGAAAACAGTATTAGCACTGTGTAATCAGAATAACAAACATTGAGGCATACAACCCATGCACACAGAACTCACAGTTTAATAAAAAAAAAATCTTTTGTAATAATGACATTAAATATAATCTTACATATGGGTAATATCTACATAATTACACCGGAATTATATATGATACCTAAGATTATACCTATTCTGAAAGAATTATTGGTTTTCCTAAACTCTGATTAGTTACATAATGATGCTTAGATTTGTCATTAGTCACTTAAAAGGTAGTAAATATAGTTCAATTAAATTATTCATAACTTCAGCAGTTTAGTAAATAATTGAATGCCCATTCTGCTACAGACACTATACTAAATATAGAAAAGTCAAATACAATAAGACCTTGGAATAACATCCTGAGACCAAGCGTATTAGAATCAACAGGCACAATCAAAAAGAGAAATGAAGTTCGTCTGATATAGCTTTTTCTAGGAAAGTCATCCTAGGTACTAAGATCAATTCATTTTAAAAATTCAGTTGAAATCCTTGTCAAAATATTTAATAATCTTTAATCTTTAGAGCGGTTTTAGATTCACAGCAATATTTAGCAGGAGGTATAGAGAATTAGCAAACTTTTAGTATATATTTTAAATTGTTTTATTTTCCTGTTTTGAAAATCGTTTATTTTACCTGTATAATTTAATTATTTTTTGTGCTACCAAATTATTCTTTAAACTGTAAGTTCAATTAACCCAGTTTCAGTGAAATTATATGTGACATACTATTTTAATTAGTTAATTATTAAAACCTCTAGATTTTTTTTGCAGTGAGCAAATGATACACTACAATTCAATAAGTAACATTTGGACAATGACATAACAATGAGGATGGGGGAATTACATTAAATTTATAAATCATTATCCTTATCCCAAATAAATCCCAAATAAATCATTATCCAAAATAAATTTCTAATTGATTAAATACTCACAAATAAAGAGCAAAGCTATAAAAACATCAGAAGGAAAACACAGTATATTGGAAAAATAATAAAAAGGTGGGGAATTTATTCCTAGACAAGATACAAAATGAAAAAGTTATGAAAGAAGAGTAAATATATAATATTTGAAATTTATGTATGTCTAAAGATGCCATAAACAAAGTTACATATTTTAAGTACAACTAAACACTAAATAAAAAGTATTTGTGTTTTTCTCTAACAAGTAAGAAGACATGGTGTTTGTAAAACAAGATCAGAAAGAGTAAGAAGATCTGTGGAGACTCTAGGTCAAACTACTTAAAGAATAATTTGGCAAATACACAAAATTCAAGGGTAATCAAAATGCACAAATAAAAATGCAATGACAGAATTGAAACACATAGGAGACAATAAAGAACAGAAGTGATAAAGTATATATTTGTATAATGATATGAAAAGTATTCTCCAGATAAAAATGAAATATATAGGAGAAAAAAAAATGTGGGAACAACCGACCTGCCTAAAATTTATGTGTTCCAAATGATGAAAGAACTATGTGAAAAGAGGCACTAGGCAGACTAAATTGAACATAGCTTACCCAAGAAAGGAGTATGAAAAAATCCTGTGTTCAGAGAGAAGGATTTCACAATGTTTTATCAAGGGATTCCAGGGAAAAGAGAAAGACGTCCACTGAGTGGGTCTTGTCCCCAGTTTAAGGTTCTCCTCTGCTGAGGCTACCCCTTTGTGAGTATTCTGAGATAAAAATATCTTCACACACTGTGTGTGTCCATTCAGAGAAATCTATCCACATACCTATTTCCCAGAGCTCCTTATTATCAATTTTTGAATTGTGGAAATAAACAAATGACAACGAAATGGCAGAAGCAAAGTTGTGTTTTTTTGTTTGTTTTGTTTTGTTTTTTTCTGAGCTTGCTGTATAGCAAGGGAGTGAGCCACCATGACTTGTATTTTGTTAAAGACAATGGCAAGCAGAAAACTGGGAAAGATAGAGGAAAACAGGGAAGCCTTCAGCTACACACTGCAAGTTGTTGGTATAGCAAAGCTGTAGGTGGGCTACCTAGGAGGGCATCCTATGTGACTAGTTAGGAGTGTGCATTTAACTTTCCCTGTTTGGTCCTAAGTTGGCCGCAGGGACAAGAATTAGGAAAGATCTCAATGGTTAATATTAATCAAGTCCTGCCCATGTTGGATGAACTGTTACAGAGTGTTTAACTTCCTGGATTATTACCAAAGGTAATCTGGCTTCTGGAAGTCTGACTTAGAGCAGGCTAGTTTCTTGGGCTGTATAATAGATAATGGGGTTGGTTTCCTGGGAAAATCACTTCAGATTGTGGAACAGAGTTCTATTTTTATACATCATCTGGCCATTGTCCATTTGTGTATTCAGTTTCTCAGTACTGTGTTCATTCCATGTCCTGGATCATTAATGCCAAACCACTGACCCCTATGACTGAATCAGTGTAGATCACATCTCTGGCCATAACTACTTTCAGGCAAAATGTGCACCAGGAGCACTACTACTTAAATTTCTTTTCAGTGGAGAGATTGCCCTTTAGTTTTTGTCCTTTAGAATCACCCTGGAGTGGAATTATAGTAGTAATGACTTCCTCCAGCTTGAGATATTGCTAGCATGGTGTACAGAAATATCTGTAAAAACACACCCATTTTTTTATTTCCTTAGTCAATTGGTTATAGGGAAATTGCTATGAGGCCAAGTGTGATTTTATGAGAGAAAAAGGAATTTGTCAGGAGCAGGCATTAGGCCACTTACTCACACAATTCATTTGTGCTATCAGGGCTTTCTTTTGATCCCAATCTTGAATATACCACTTCCATCTGATGTTGGAATGTTTGATGCTGTGCATGCCCAACTTTGTGGCTTGGTGTGTCAGAAATCACTCAGTTCATAGTGGTCAAGTTTCAGTTTCTATTAGGCCCAACGGCAAGCTAGACGCTGTAGTTCATAAGGAGAATAGTTATTTACAGAAGATGGCATTGCCTTATATCAAATCTCAAAGGTCTGTTGTATGACTCACCTATAGGAGTTTGCCAAAAGTTCTATAGAACATTCCTAACTGCCATAGACACTCAAAGCTCCCCTCAGGTCTGATAATTTGGCCCAATGGCAGAACAGCTTGTATAAAAGCCTATGTCTGTTGCAGACTTTTCATATTCTGAACCTCACTCAAAAGAGGAAACTTTTTAGATTACTTGGTAATTGGTTTGGTGTAGCAAATCCAAAGGAGGTAATATGTTGCTTTAAAAAAATCCAAGGAGATTTATTAAACAGTGTGATCTCTTTGTCAGTGGTAGGCAAGCAGGTGCAATAAATTGTATTTCCCTTGAAAAGGGTAATTCAACCTTCCAAAGATAAAAGGACACCTAGAAATTTCACTGATGTGTCACACCCCTAGGTTTCTGTGGGACTTAATTCCCATTCTCTGGCATGCTGGCTTCTTACCAAGGCACCTAAAGTATTTACACCTTTCTACTTTCCAGGTCAGATTAATGTTATCAATATAATGGACTAGCATGATGTCTTGTGGAATAGTCGGGTGGTAAAGATCTCTGTATACTACATCATGACTTAGAGCTGGTGCACTGTTACAATCCTAAAATAACACAGAGGATATGTATTGCTGATCCTGTTGACAGAAAACTGTTCCCTACAATCTTTTTTGAACAAAAAGAAAGGTTCTGAATGTGTTTATTTAAACAATTCTGGAACCCACAGGTTGAGTTCAGGGAATTCCTAAACTACCATGAAATAGATCTGAGCCAAAACTCTACTAAATTCCTTAGCTTCACATTTCTCATGTGAAAAAATGGAGTATAATAATAGCACCTACTTTATATTGTTGTAAGGTATGAATGAGATAACTATCAATGACATGCTTATAAAATTTCTGACACATAGTAGCCTCAAAAATATTAGGCATTGGGTGATGTCATAAAAATGGCGGCGTGAGGTGAGCATCTTGAAATCTCTCCTGGAATTCACAATAAATTGAACAACAATAGCTCCACAAAGGACTCGCTGTGCAGAAGACAGGCAACACTAAGAGATGCACTACTGAAATCACCTAAAAGTGGGCAGATTGTGTGAGCAGGGGAGGAGAGAAGGGAGAAGTTCGGAGACGGGGCCACGCTGCTGCAGGACTCAGATCTAGCTCGGTGCTGTGAGCTCGCTGCATTCTGGAACTACCACAGCTGTGGGAGAGGAAAGAACTTGAACTGCTAAGGCTCTGTTTATGGCCCACAGGGTTGACGGGACAACATATAACACGGCTGAACCCGAAGCCCACAGCAGAGACCTTGGAGCAAAGACTGAGGGAAGAAGGCTGAAAATGGTGGTTTAAGCCCTCACTACCAAGCAAAGAATGGAAACCTGAGGCACGGAGTTTAGCCGCCCCCTACCTACCCTCCCAGAGCTTGCCCCGCCCCCACCTGCCCAGTGCTAGAAGTGGAACAATAGCAGTGTCAGATCAAAATAACAGAATATTTGCAGTTCTAAGAACTGTTGTCTGCAGACAAGGACTCGCAGCGCAAATACTTCCACAAAGGGGAGGGAGCTGTGGAAGCAGGACTGGTTGTAGTGGTGGTCGCCAACATTGCTCTAGACCACCTCTCACAACCCACCCCACCCCTGTCCCCACCTACCTGGGCAGATCCCTGCAGGAGTAAACAGAGCTGCTGAAACACAGGGGGCTCTTAATCCAGTGCATGAAGAGCTTTGGAACTTCAGAAGCTCTGCATATCCCCCCACAGAGGTGGCACCATATGACCTAGGTGAACTCTTCACAGAGTAGAAGACCACATTCCAGGGAATCCCCCCATTGTGTGAGAAGCTGGAATAATGCAGAGAAAACATAACACTACAGTGTGAGAGAGAAAAAAAGGCTGCAGTTGGAGAGAAAAGAAATTCTACCAACACATACTGGAAAAGAAAAGAAAGACCTGTTTCTATCAACCTGTTGCAGAACTGACTCCTGTAGATGTGTAGGAAGAGAAATAATAAATCATTAATTGTCATAAATAACTAAGGCAACAAGACAGCTCAGAAAGAAAGTGAAAAGTCTCCAGAAAATGAATTCAAAGATATGGAAATATGTGACTTAAATGAGAGAGAATTCAAGATTGCAGTTCTGAAAAAAACTCAACAAGAAGCAAGAAAACACAGAAAGGAAGTTTAATGAACTCAGAAACACAATCAGAGAACAAAATGAACATTTTACCAAAAAGATTGAAATTTTAAAAAAGAACCAAATAGAATTTCTGGAGATATAAGAACTCAATAAAAGAAATGAAGAATGAAATAACCAGCTTAGGTAGTAGAGTTGACCAGATGGAGTAAATAATCAGTGGCATCAAAGATAGAAATCTGGAAACGATATGGATGGAAGAAGATAGAGACTTGAGACTTACAAGAAATAAGAGAACTCAACAAGAACTTTCTGACTCCTTCACAAAGAGCAATATAAGGATAATGGGCATACCAGGAGGAGAAGAAAGAGAGAAGGGAACAGAGAGTATATTCAAAAAAATAGTCAATGAAAACGTTCCAAACTAGTAGAAAGAACTGGATCCACGAATCCAAGAAGCAAATAGAACACCTAATTACATCAACCCCAACAGGCCTTCCCCAAGGCACATTGTATTGAAGCTGTCAAAAATCAGTGACAAAGAAAGAATCCTCAAGGCAGACAGAGAAAATATGATGGTAACCTACAATGGAAAGCACATTAGAATATCATCAGATTTTTCAGCAGAAACTCTATAAACCAGGAGGGAGTGGAAACAAATATTCGAACTATAGAAAGGGAGAAAATATGAGCCAAGAATAATATATCCAGCAAAGATCTCCTTTAGATATAAAAGAGGACTAAAGACCTTTCCAGACATACAGAAATTCAGGGAATTTTCTAACATACAACCTGCACTACAAGAAATACTGAAGGAGGTTATTCAAGCAGTCAATAGGGATAATTTGTGGCAACCAAAATATAAAAGGGGAGAGTAAAGGCCTGAACCGGAATATCGGAATGGAGAAAGTAAGCGTGCTGAAGAAAATGGAATATTCCAAATATCAAACTTTCTTTTACATAAACTTAATGGTAACCACTCAAAAAAAAAAAAAAAAAAAATCCAGAACTGTAATATATAAGAAGAAATGGAGGGAAAACCACACAAGAAATAATAGACAACAACAAAAAGGCTAAGAAACAATGGAGAAACAATGTTACCAGAAAACCAAAGATAAAATGATAGGAAATCCCCACATATCAATTATCACCATAAATGTAAATGGACTGAACTCACCAATAAAAATCACAGAGTAGCAGATTGGATCAAAAAAACTAAACCCAACCATATGCTGCCTCAAAGAGACACATCTCAACTACAAGGACAAATATAGACTCAAAGTGAAAGGGTGGATATTGACACTCCAAGCAAATGGTATCCAGAAATAATCAGGTGTAGTTATATTGATATAAGAGGAAACAGACTTCAGGAAAAAAAAAAAAAAAGTAACAAGAAAAAAGGATGGACATTTCATAATGATAAAGGGGATTATACAATAAAAAGACATAACAATCATCAATATTTATGCCCCCAGTCATGGATCTCCAAAAATATACCAAGGAACTACTAACAGAATTAAAAGGAAAAATTGACCAAAACACAATTATAATAGGGGACCTAAATACATCATTGACTGCTATGGATAGGTCATCCAAACAGAAAATAAATAAATGAATAGCAGCCCTGAATGACACATTAGATGAAATGGACATAATTGAGATTTACAGAGCACTTCATCCTAAAACATCAGACTATGCATTTTTTTTTTTTTTTTTTCTAGTGTGCATGGAACATTCTCAATGACAGACCATTTATTGGGACAAAAAACTAGTGTCAGCAAATTTAAAAATGTTGAAATCATACCAAGCAAATTCTCTGATCACAAGGCTTGGAACTTGGATGTCACCTTCAAAAAGAATTCAGGAAAAACCACAAATACATGAAGATTAAACAACATACTTTTAAAGAACGACCAGGTCAAAGAAGAAAAGGAGGGGAGATCAAAAGATACATAGAAGCAAATGAGAATGAAAATACATCCTACCAAAATTTTGGGGATGCAGCGGAAGCAGTTTTAAGAGGAAAATTTATATCAGTATAGGCCTATCACAAGAAACGAGGAAAATCCCAAATAAATAATATCATGATACACTTTAAAGAACACGAAAAAGAGGAACAAATGAAACCCAACATCAGCAAAAGAAAGGACATAATAAAAATCAGAGCAGAACTAAATGAAATAGAGAAGAAAAAGACAATAGAAAAAAATTAAAGTGATGAAGAGCTGGTTCTTTATTAACATTAATAAAATTGACAAACCTTTGGCTAGACTCACTAAGATAAAAATAGAAAAGACACTAATACACAAAATCAGAAATGAAAAAGGGGAAGTTATCACGGATGCCACAGAAATACAAAGGATCATCCAAGAATACTATGAAGGACTATATGCCACCATATTTAATAACCTAGAAGAAATGCACAAGTTCTTAGAAACATATAGCCTTCCTAGAATGAATCACGAAGAATTGAAAATCTAAATAAAACAATCAGCAGAAAGAAAATTGAATCAGTCATCTGAAACCTTCCCAAAAGCAAGATTCCGGGACCAGATGGCTTCACTAGTGAATTCTACCAAACCTTCAAAGAGGATCTAACACCTGTCTTACTCAAACTCTTCCAAAAAATTGAAGAAGAGGCAATACTCCCTAACTCATTTTATGTGGCCAACACTACCCTGACACCAAAACTGGTAAGGATAACACAAAAAAATAAAACTACAGACCAATATCTCTGATGAATACAGATGCAAAAATCCTAAACAAAATTCTAGCCAATTGAATGCAACAATACATTGAAAAGATGATTCACCACGACCAAGTGGGGTTCATCCCAGGGGCACAACGATGGTTCAACATACGCAAATCCATCAATGTGATACATCACATAAACAAAATAAAGGACAAAAAACATATGATTATATCCATTGATGCAGATAAAGAATTTGACAAGATAAACCATCCATTTATGATTAAAACACTTAATAAAATAGGTATAGAAGAAAAATACCTTAACATAATAAAGGCCATATATGTCAGGAACATGACAGGGCTATCCACTATAACCTCTGCCTTTCAACATAGTGTTGGAAGTCCTCTCCAGAACAATCCAGCAAGACAAAGAAATAAAAGGCATCCAAATTTGGAATGAAGAAGTTAAATTGTCACTCTTTGCAGATGACATGATGCTATATACAGAAAACCCTAAAGACTCCACCAAAAAGCTATTAGAAACAATAAATGAATACAGTGAAGTTGCCGGCTAGAAAAATCAACATACAATATTCCATTGCATTCCGATATACTAACAATGAAATCTCAGAAAAATGAATAATAAAAAAACCAATTCCTTTTGCAATTGCAACAAAAAGAATAAAATACCTAGGAATAAACTTAACCAAACATGTGAAAGACCTATATGCTAAAAACTATGAGAGATTTTTTTAAAGAAACTGAAGAAGACACAAAGAAATGGAAAGACATTCCGTGCTCATAGCTTGCAAGAATCAACATAGTTAAAAATGGCCGTATTACCCAAAGCAATATACAGATTTAGTGTAATCCCCATCAAAATGGTGTTTTTTAAAAGAAATCGAACAAAAAAATCATCAGATTTGTATGGAACCACAAAAGACCCCAGAATGACAAAGCTATCCTAAGAAAAAAGAACAATGCTGGAGGTATCACACCCCTGACTTTAGCTTGTACTACAGGGCAACAATAATTTTAAAAAATGTGGTATTGGCAGAAAAACAGACACACAGACCAATGGAATAGAATTGAGAACCCAGAAATAAACCCACATAAATATAGACAGATAATTTTTGACAAAGAAGCAAAAAATGTACAATGGAGAAAAGACAGCCTCTTCAATAAATAATGCTGGCAGAATTGGAAAGCCACGTGCAAAAGAATGAAACTGGACTGCTATCTGTCACTGTGTACCAACATTAGTTCAAAATGGATCAAAGACCTCAGCATAAGACATGAAGCAATAAACTGCACAGAAGAAAACACAGGCACTAAACTTATGGATCTTGGGTTCAAAAAGCATTTTATGAATTTGACTCCAAAGGCAACGGAAGTAAAAGCTGAAATAAATGAATGGGACTATATCAAACTTAAAAGCTTCTGCACAGCAAGAGAAACCATCGACAAAATAAAGAGGCAGCCAGCTGAACAGAAGATTTTTGCAAACAGCACCTCCGATGAGGGGCTAATATCCAAAATCTACAAGGAATTCATACAACTCAACAACAAAAAACAAACAACCCGATTGAAAAATGGGTGGAGGACCTGAAGAGACATTTCTCCAAAGAGGACATACAAATGGCCAATAGACATATGAAAAAATGCTGAACATCACAAATCATCAGAGAAATGCAAATAAAAGCCACGATGAGATATCACCTCACCCCAGTTAGAATGGCTATCATCAACAAGACAAATATTAACAAGTGTTGGAGAGGCTGTGGAGAGAAAGGAACCCTTATACACTGTTGATGGGAATGCAGATTGGTGCTGCCACTATGGAAGGCAGTGTGGAGATTCCTCAAAAAATCACGAATAGAATTATCATATGACCCAGTAATCCCTCTCCTGGGTATCTACCCAAAAAATCTGAAAACATTTATCCATAAAGACAAGTGCGCTTCCATGTTCATTGCAGCTTTATTTACGGTGGCCAAGACATGGAAACAACCAAAATGTCCTTCAATAGATGAATGGATAAAGAAGTTGTGGTATATATACACAATGGAATACTATTCGGGGGCAAGAAAAGATGAAAAAGGACCATATGGGACAACATGGATGGATCTTGAGATTTTTTTTTTTTTTTTTAAGTTATTTATTTATTTTTTTTATTTAATTAGTTTCAGGTGCACAAGACAAAGCAAAACTTAGACATTTATCATTTATATCCCTCACACTGTGTGAACCCCCCTCCCCCCATCCACTATCCCTCTGTACGTTCCCAAAACCTCTCACCTTCCCCTTATCCCCACCCCCCCGCCCCTCTAGCAACCCTCTGTTTTTCCTCCATGTTTCCAAAACTGTTTCTGATTAGTTCATTCACTTATTCTTTTCTTTAGATTCCGCATATAAGTGAGATCATATGGTATTTGTCTTTCTCTTTCTGACTTATTTCACTTAACATAATGTTCTCTAGGTCCATCCATGTTGTTGCAAATGGTAAGATTTCTTTCTTCTTTATGGCTGCGTAATACTCCATTGTATAAATGTACCACAGTTTCTTAATCCAGTCATCTACTGATGGGCATTTCGGTTGTTTCCAGGTCTTGGCTATTGTATATAGTGCTGCAATAAACATAGGAGTGCATAAAGATTTTTGAATTGGAGTTTTGGATTTCTCCGGATAGATACCTAGGAGTGGGATTGCTGGATCATAAGGTAGTTCCATTTTCAGATTTTTGAGATATCTCCAAACTGTTTTCCATAGTGGCTGCACCAATCTGCATTCCCACCAACAGTGCACCAGCGTTCCCTTTTCTCCGCATCCACGCCAGCACTTGTTGTTTGTTGATTTATTGATGATAGCCATCCTGACTGGGGTGAGGTGGTATCTCATTGTGGTTTTTATTTGCATTTCTCTAATGGTTAGTGAGGTTGAACATTTCTTCATATGTCTGTTTGCCATCTGTGTGTCCTTTTTAGAAAAATGTCTCTTCATGTCCTCTGCCCATTTTTTAATTGGGTTGTTTGTTTTTTTGGAGTTGAGTTGAGTGAGTTTTTTATAAATTTGTGATATTAACCCCTTATCAGATATATCATTGGCAAATATCTTTTCCCAATCAGTAGGATCCCTTTTTGTTTTATTGATGGTTTCCTTTGCTGTGAAAAAGCTTTTTAGTTTGATGTAATCCCACATGTTTATTTTTCCTCTTACTTCCCTCGAGGATATATCAGTAAAAATCTTACTCCGGGTAATGTCTGTGAAGTTTCTTCCTATATTTTCTTCTAGGAATTTTATGGTTTCAGATCTTACATTTAAATCTTTAAGCCATTTTGAATTTATTTTTGTATGTGGTGTAAGGAGGTGATCCAGCTTCATCTTTTTGCATGTGTCTGTCCAAGTTTCCCAGCACCATTTATTGAATAGACTGTCTTTACCCCACCGTACATTCTTGCTTCCATTGTCATAGATTAAGTGGCCATATAGGCATGGATTTATTTCTGGACTCTCTATTCTGTTCCATTGATCTATGGGTCTGTTTTTATGCCAGTACCATGCTGTTTTGATTACTGTAGCCTTGTAGTATAATTTGAAGTCAGGTATTGTTATACCTCCCACTTTGTTCTTATTTCTCAAGATTGTTGAAGATATCCGGGGTCTTTTGTTATCCCATATAAATTTTAGGATTATATGTTCTATTTCTGTGAAAAATGTCGTTGGTAGTTTGATAGGAATTGCGTTGAATATATATATTGCCTTAGGCAGTATGGACATTTTAACTATATTAATTCTTCCTATCCATGAACATGGTATGTGTTTCCATCTATTTGTATCTTCTTTCATTTCTTTCTTCAGTGTCTTATAATTTTCTGAGTACAGATCTTTTACTTCTTTGGTTAAATTTATTCCCAGGTATTTTATAGTCTTTGGAGCAATTGTAAATGGAATTGCTTTTTAATTTCTCCTTCTGATGTTTTATTATTGGTATATACAAATGCAACTGATTTCTGAATATTAATTTTGTATCCTGCTACTTTACTAAATTCATCTATCAGCTCTAATAGTTTCTTGGTGGAGTCTTTAGGGTTCTCTAAATATAGTATCATATCATCTGCATATAATGACAGTTTTACTTCCTCCTTACCGATTTGGATGCCTTTTATTTCTTTTTCTTGTCTGATTGCTGTGGCTAGAACTTCCAGCACTATGTTGAATAGAAGTGGAGAAAGTGGGCAGCCTTGCCTTGTTCCTGATTTTAAGGGGAATGGTTTTAGTTTTTCCCCATTGAGTATGATGTTAGCTGTGGGTCTATCATATATGGCCTTTATTATGTTGAGATATGATCCCTCTATTCCCACTTTCTTAAGGGTTTTTATCATGAATGGCTGCTGAATTTTATCAAATGCTTTTTCTGCATCAATTGATATGATCATATGATTTTTATTTTTCATTTTGTTAATGTGGTGTATCACATTAATTGATTTGCGGATGTCGAACCACCCTTGCATACCAGGGATGAATCCCACTTGATCATGGTGTATAATCTTTTTAATATATTGCTGAATTCTGTTTGCTAGTATTTTGTTGAGGATTTTTGCATCTATGTTCATTAGCGATATCGGCCTGTAGTTTTCTTTTTTTGTGGTGTCTTTGTCTGATTTTGGGATCAGGGTGATAGTGGCTTCGTAAAAAGTGTTTGGGAGGATCTTGAGATTTTAATGCTAAGCGAAATCAGTCAGACACAAGAAGTCGAGAACCATATGATGTCACTGATATGTGGTATATAAACTGAAAACAACAACAGAACAATACAAACAACTGAAAGAACAAAAACTCATAGACATAAACAATAGTTTAGGGGTCACCACAGGGTAAAGGGGGAGAGGGGTGTGGGGCTCTAGAAGAGGGTAAATGGGTTCTCTTATATGGTGATGGAAAGAAAACTGACTCTGGGTGGTGAACACACAATGTGAGATATAGATAATGTATTACAGAATTGTACACCTGAAATCTATGTAACTTTACTAGTAATTGTCTCCCTAATAAATTTTAAAGAAAAAAATATGTATATAGACATTATTTTTGAGAGTCATGTAAAGTATTTTTACTATTGTGATAATTCTGTATTGGCAGTATGAACTTCAGTCGAAAAAAATTAAAATTGATAAATCAAACCAATTAAATACATAGTGATTAATTTTCATTATAAAATTCTGAACTTTAAAATTAATGTTATAAGATTTTTTACCTATTTTTTTAATTTAAATTAACATACCTTTTATAATAAAAATTAAAAAAACTAATTTGAATATACTTTCATATATAACTATTGTAAAATATGTATATCAAAATAATGGAGAAATATAAATTTTCATAATGGACTGCAATTTTTTCTTTACTTTATAGCAATTCCATATTTTATTTTTATAACATTATGTATTAGTAGCTGAAATAAAAGTTTGTATGAAATATGGAAAATGAAAAAGTCAAAAATTACTTCTGAAATTCAGAACGACCTCCTAGGTATTTTGCTTATAATTTGTTACTGTGAAGACAGATGGGACAGAACACTGTTGAAGTGTAGACATCTAAGAAGGACATTTAGAGCTGTAGCAAATCTAGTCTCTGAGGTTCATCAGTGAACAGGAAGGACAGAGACATGGAAACAAGAATGGTAACACACCAAGAACTACTACCATTACTGGAATGCATACACAGGATTAAAACACAGCAGAAAGAACCAAAAAATCCAGCATAGAAAAGGAAATGAGTAGCAGGAAGACATATCAGGAACCTGAAGGTAAAAGCAGCAGGGAACAGAGACGATTTCTTTATGCTTGATGTTCAGCCAGTTAACTTGTCTTGTACAGCTCTCCAGGAATATTCCTTCTAGATTATTCTGTTTCTAATCCCTGTTGTTACCACCCCAGAGGAGCTCCTCTGTATTACTCAGAATAGCACAGATTTTGCTGGAACAACAAACACCACAGTCAAGGCACTGAAAACAACGGAAGGTGATTTCTCCCTCATGCCACAGTATGCTGAGGGTAGAACAGTTCTCTTCCAAGCAGTGAGTCAGGATTTCAGATCACCTTGGCATCATCCAGTGAGAAGGCTGGGAAGAAAAGCCTGGAGGGGTGGCAGCCCACGTACTATATTACTCTTCCCAGAAGTGACACCCTTGCCTAACTCTCACATTACTTGGCCTGTACTAATCACATAGCAATCCTCACCTCTAGGCAGATGAGGCCTCTAGAGAAGCATGTGGACTCTGGCCTCACTAACAATTTCTTCCACTGCATCCTCACCCAACTAAAACAGCATTGCTATTAACCTTCATGGCAATTTTCTCCTCCAATTTCAATCCAATATTTTCTTGGAAATTCTCCTTTCTCAAGTACCTTCAGTGATAACCTATCACTACTAACTAGGGTGAAAATAAACTCCATATCCTGATTTACAAAAATCTCCATATTCATGTTCCACTTTATATAACTTTAACAAATGATAACAAAAGACAACTTTTCTGTGACTCCTACACAGGCAGGTCACTTTAAATTGTGTTCATACCATTCTCTCAATTGTGAAGATAATCTTCCTCCTATGCACATGTAAAACCAACATGAGGAATTCTATCTGGATACTAAAATGAGTTCACCTCTAAGGACATCCCTGGTTCTCTCTAATCCTGACTCAATCAGCAACCAGCCCCCCTGAGCTTTGTGACTGCAAAATGGGTGGAGATGACAGGCTCTGCAAGATGCTGGAAAGAGAACAGACAAAAAATATTTTCCCCTATGAAGTGAGGGCCAGACATGAAAAATCCTAAAATGATAGTCAAAATAAAATGACTTCTGTAGATAAAGCTTGGTCTGAAAAAGGCTGCTACTGAACTCTAAGCATGTCTGTGAAAGGATTTTCTTGTGTTCCAGACTCCTAGGTAGATGCTGAAAAGACCTGGTAGTCTGAGTTATTTCTACCACTGAGGCTGGAATAGCACCAGGCTTTGCAGATGAGAAATCAGAATAGAAAGGCTTTATCCATGAGCATGAGAGAAATATAGTGAAATTGATGACTGGCATTCTAAAAACGTACAGGATAGAGTTTTGGTCCCTCTCACTCCTCATTATTAATGATCTCCAGTGCTAGATGTAAATTCCAAGAGTGGTTTATTAATAGGCAAAGGAAAATAACCAAAGATGGCCTAGCAAATCAAAATAAGAAAAGGGAAGGAGAGTGAGGGAAGAAGGAAGAAATACAGTATTGTGAGATGGCCTGCTATGAGAGACAAAATAAGTTAAAGCAAAATAATATTATAGTTCAAAACGTTATCTAAAATGTGGAGGCAGGTAGATATTAAGATAATTATTTAAGTATGTGTACAATTTCTTTTTTAATTAAAAGTCAAAAAGGTTCACTGAATTGTTACTGAATGAGACCCAAATTAATTCCTTCAAATTAAAGAAAAAATTCAAAGCTCACAGCAAACAGAATTACAGAAAGAGCAAAAAACAAAAGGTAAAAGAGGCAAGAATTAAATAAGTAGGAGAAAATATTCTTGAACTGGAACAAGACTGATTCTTTAGATTAAAAGGCTTCCCTGAATTCTAAACAAGATTAGGGAATGAAGGAAACAGGTATATTCTGATATAATTCTTTAACTCCAGGAGTAAAGAGAAAAATCATATATGCTTCTAGGAGAAAAAAACTTAAAGTAAAAAGAATCAAAGTTAAATGGGATCTTTTGATGCTGACACTGCAAGCTAAAAAACAATATGGAACAATGTGAATAGCTAACAAGTCACACACACACACACACACACACACACACACAGAATAGAAACAGATTTGTGAATATGTGAGATTTTGGGAAATAGAGACCTTAGGATAAAAGAACATTAAGAGAAAGAAAATCTCTTCTGATATCTCCTAGTAAGTAGTAAGCCAGTATTTTTTTTGGTCTAAAACATTTTTTTTTTTTTTTCATTTCTGAGTTTCTAATAGTGTTACTTGCCCATCTCTGAATTCCACACAGACATATGGAATATATAAAGATTTGTTTACCCAATTAGGACATGCTCCTGCCCCAAATTATGTAATGTTCACTCAAAATACACAGAGAAAATGGTGATATAGTACTTTCCCAAAAATAAATTTATACTGTAAAATGAAAATTAGGTCTATTTTCATGTTCATGAAAAGGACAACCTGATATTGTCAAGATGTCAGATCTGCCCTGCTTAATCTATATATTCCATGCAACCCCAAATGAAAAAATACCAGTTGTTATTTTGTGGCTATTTACAAACTAATTCTAAAATTTATATGGAGAGAATCTAAAAGCAGCAAGAGATAAATGTCCTGTTACATACAATAGAATCCCCATAACACTATAAAAAATTTTTTTTTCAGCAAAATATTTACAAGTCAGAAGGGAGTGGCACAATATATTCAAAGTACTGAGAAAAAAATAAAAATAAAAAATAAAGACAAACAACAATCATCTACCCTGTAAAGTTGTCCTTCAGAATTGAGAGAGACTTTTCCACATAAGCAAAAGCTGAAGAAATTCATCACAACTAGACCAATCTTACATGAAATGTTAAAGAAACTTCTGTAAGTTAAACAAAGGAGCCCTGATTATTAATAACCCTAATTATTAAGAGAAAAACATACAAAAGTGTAAAGCTCACTGAAAAAGGTAATATATATGGTTAAATATAGAATTAATGTTGAAATGATAGTGGGTTAATCTCGTATACTCATAAAAGTTAAATGACAAAATAAATGTAACTATAATTAATAATCTGTTAATGGCTATTCACTGTAAAAAGGTATAAATTGTGAGACCAAAAACATTAAACCTCAGGCAGTGGGGAGTAAATTGTAGAGTTTCAGAATGTGTTTAACTTGTATCAAGTTAAAATAGACCATTATAAATATGTTATATGTAAGTCCCATAGTAACCACAAAGCAAAAATCTATACAGAAGATAGACAGAAAGAAATCTAAGCATACCACTAAAGAAAATCATCAAACCACAAATAAAGAGAGCAAAAGAGGAAGCAAGTTACAAAGGAATTACAAATCAGCGAAAAACATAAAATGGCAATAAGTCCATACCTATTAGTAATTACTTTAAATGTAAATGGCCTAAATGCTTCAATCAAAAGAGATACACTAGATGAATGGATATAAAAGGAAGACCCAATTATATGCTGCCTACCAGAGACTCACTTCAGCTTTAAGGACACACATAGTCTGAAAGTGAAAAGACGTAAAAAGATATTCCATGCAAATTGAAACCATGAAAAGCTGGAGTAGCTATATTTACATCAAACCAAAAAGACTTTCAGACAAAAAATGTAATAAAATGTAACAAATTTAAGAACACTAAAATATCAAACACTTTTTTTTTTTAATTAAACTTTATTGGGGTGACAATTGTTAGTAAAGTTACATAGATTTCAGGTGGACAATTCTGTAATACTTCATCTATATATGTCACATTGAATGTGCCCAATCTCGTCTGATCTCAGAAGCTAAACAGGGTTGGGCCTGGTTAGTACTTGGATGGGAGATCAAACACCTTTTTGACACAATGGTATATGAAACAAGCATTACAAAAACAAACAAACAAAAAAACTAGAAAATTCATAAAATGTGAAGATTAAACAATATCTCCTAAAGAACCTATTGGTAAAAGAAGAAATCGAAAGAAAAAGATCTTAAAACAAATGAAAATAAGAATACAGTACACTAAAATGTATGGAATGCAACAAAACCGTTTCTAAGAGGAAAGTTCATAGTGATAAAGGCCTACATTAAAAATCAGAAAGATCTCAAATAAACAATCTAACTTTATACCTTCAAACACTAGGGAAAAAAAATAAGCTAAACACAAGTTAGTAAAAGGAAGGATATAACAATGAAGAGAGTGAAAATAAATTAAAAAGACTAAAAAAACAATAAGGAAAAATCAATAAAACTAAGAGAATTAATATCAATCCTTACAAAACTCTTCCAAAAAAAAATGAAGAGGAGGGAACATTTCCAAACTTACTTTGTAAGGCCAGCATTATCCTGATACCAGGGCACCAAAAAAAAAAACAAACAAACAAACAAACAAAAAAAAACAAACAAACAAAAAAACCAGGCTAATATTTCTGGTGAATCTAGATATAAAAATTCTGAACAAAACATATCGTGATCAAGTGGAATTTTTCAAGGGATGCAAGGATGGCTCAACATCTGAAAATCAATGTAATATGTCACATTAACAGAATAAAGGATAAAAATCACATGATCATCTCAATAGATGCAGAAAATACATTTGACAAAGTTCAACATCTATTTATGGTAAAAACTTTCAACAAAGTGGGTATGAAGGAAACATATTTTAGCATAATAAAGACCATATATGACAAACACACAGCTAACATACTCAACGATGAAAAGCTAAAAGCTTTTCTCTAAGATTTAGAACAAAGTAAGAAGGTCTAGTCTCATCAGTTTTATTCAACTTTGTACTGTAAATCCTAGCCAGAGCAAAATAAATAAAAGGCATCCCAACTGAAAGAAAGAAGTAGAACTAAACTATCTCTATTTGCGGATGGCATAATATTTTAATAGAAAATGTTAATGACTCCACTAAAAAAGTTAGAATAAATGAATTCAGTAAATGTGTAGTATACAAAAATCAATATATAAAAATCAGTTGTGTTTCTGTACAATATCAAAAAAACTATCAGAAAGAGAAATTTAAAAAGAATAATTCTTTTAAAATTGCATCAAAAAGATTAAATACCTAGGAAATTAATTGAGGAGATAAAAATGTATGCACTGAAAATGAAAAGACATTGATGAAAGAAATTGAAAAAACTCAAATAAAAGGAAAGGTACTCCATGTTCAGGAACTGATAGAATTAAAGTTAAAAATCTCCATTATTATCCAAAGCAATATAGAGGTTCGATGTAAACCCAAATATCCCAATGGCATTTTTCAAAGAAATAGATAAAATAATCCTAAAATTTGTATTGAACCACACAAGATCCAGATTAGAAAGCAATCCTGAGACAGAAGAACAAAACTGGAGTCGTTTTATTTCCTGATTTCAAACTATATTAAAAAGCTACAATAATCAAAAAATCATGGTATTGGAATAAAAACATACATAAATCAATTCAACAGAATAGAAAGCCTTGATGAACTTATGCATATATGGACAATTTTCAACAAAAGAGCCAAGAATATACAATGGGGAAAGATTAGTCTCTTCAACAAATGGTGTTGGGAAAATTGGACATGCTACAGAATAAAACTGGATCACTATTTTACACCGTACATAAAAATCAACTCAAAATGAATTAAATAAATATAAGACCTAAATCTATAATACTTCTAGAAGAAAACATGTGGGTAATCTCCTAGAAAAGAATATTTGTAATATTTTTGGATTTGTAATATTTATGGATTTGTCACCAAAGGCAACAGAAGTAAAAATAAACAAGTGGGACTACACCAAATTAAAATGCTTGTGTACAGCAAAGAAAAACATCAACAAAATAAAAAGGAAACCAACTGAATGGTAGAAAATATTTGCAATCAATATAACTGATAAAACATTATCATTCAAAATATAGAAAGAACTTATACAACTCAATTTAAAAAACCCATTAAAAATGGACAGAGGATCTGAATACATATATATTTTTTTTTCCCCAACGAATGAAAAAAAATGGCCAACAGGTATATGAAAAGTTGTTCAACACCATTAATCATCAGGGACATGGAAATCAAAACCACAAAGAGATCAGTCTGTTAGAATGGCTATTATCAAAAAGACAAGAAATAAGTTTTGGTGAGGATTTGGATTAAAGTGACCCCTTGCGCACAGTTGGTGGGAATGCAAATTGTTGCAGGCAATACTGAAAACAGTATGAAACCTTAAAAATTTAAAAATAGAGGTACTATATGATCCAGTAATTCCACTTCTGGGTATTTATCTTAAGGAAATGAATTGGAAAGATATCTGTACCCCATATTCAAGTTAGCATTATTTACAATAATAAAGAAATGGAAATAACCTAAGTATCCATCAATGGATGAAGACAATAGTTCATATGCATTATATATATATATATATATATATATATATATATATATATATATTCATACACACAAAATGAAATATAATTTAGCCATATAAAAGAAGAAAATTCTGCCATTTGTGACAACATGGTGGAATCTTGAGGGCATTATGCTACATGAAATAATTTAGACAAAGACAAATACTATGTGATCTCACTGATGTCTTGAATCTAAAAACAAATAAATTGAACTCATAGAAGGAGAGAAGAGATTGGTGGTGCCAGAACAAGGGTGTGGGAGAAATGGGTTAAGATGGTCAAAAGGTACAAACTCCCAGTTATGATAACTAAGTCCTGGGAATATAATGTACAGCATGGTGACTATAATTAATACTGCATTGTGTATTTTAACATTGCTATAAGTCGTTCTTTAAAGTTTTCATCCCCCCAAAAAATAATATCGGTAACTATGTGTGGTGATGGATGCTACCTAAACTTATTGTATAATCATTTTGCAATATCTACATATGTAAAATCATTATGTTGTACTCCTAAAACTAATACAATATTATGTGTCAATTATATCTCAATAAAAAGACTTGTTTGTACATACAAAACAACAACTAGGTACCACTATACTCCTGTTAAAGTGGCTAAACATCTGGCACATTGACACCAAATACTAGAAAGGATGTAGAGCAACAGACTTGAGGCAGGTTTAGTTCTCATTCACTGCTGTTGGGAACGCAAAATTATATAGCCATTTCAGAAGACAGTTTAGCAGTTTCTTAGAAAACTGAATATACTCATACACAACCCAGCAATAATGCTCCATTGTAATTACCCAAAGAAGTTGAAAACTTACGTCCATACCAAAACCTTCAATGGATGTTTATAAAAGCTTTATTTATAATTGCCAAAACTCGGTATCAGCCAATATTTTCCCTTAAGTGAATGGACAAATAAACTGTGATACATCCAGATAATGGAATATTATTCAAAACTACAAAGAAATGAGTTATCAATCGTTGGGAAAACATGGAGGAGACTTAAATATATATTACTAAGTGAAAGAAGCCAGTCCAAAAAAGGTACATACTGTATGATTCTGTCTATATGACATTCTGGAAAGGGCAAAACTATAGAAAGAAAAAAATATCAGTGATTGCCAGGGCTTTTGGGGAGTGGGGATGAATAGTCAAGATAATAGAGGATTGTTTTGGGAAATGAAAATACTCTGTATCATACCATAATAATGGATGCACATGTCACTATAGGTTTGTCTAAACCCATAGAATGTACACCACCAATAGTGAATCATAAGGTAATGTATAGACTTCGGATGATAATTATGTGTAAAGTAAGTTCAGAAGTTAGAACAAATGTAGCATCTTGTAGGGGTGTTGATAATGAGGCGGGCTATGCATGTGTGGGGCAGGGGTGACATGAGAAATCTCTGTTCCTTTGATTGAAAATTGCCATGAACCTAAAACTTCTCTAAAAAAAACCAAAACTGTCTTAATATTAATTAATTCATTATTAAGTCTGTCACTTGTCAAGACACTATCAATAAAATAAAAAGAGTTTTGATGGTAGAACAAAATACTCTGACAGTTGGATACTTGGACAGCAGAACTCTTGGTCGTAGCTCCAAACAAGAGTCTGCTGCCATGCAGTGCTACACAGAAGCTTGCCTCCTGGGAAAGGGTGACAGCAAGCTGGTGCTGTATGCCAAGTAGGGTGGGATTAGCTACATTTTGCAGGTTTTCTGTGGATTGTCTAATTTAATTTGCCAGGCTCAGGCTTAGGGGCTGTCCCCAGTTTTCTGGAGCCTGACCTTGGTGTGATTAGAGCAAGCGCATAGTGTGTCTCACACCAGAGTGTGAGAACCCAGTAAGGAAAGTGGTTGTCATGTGTACTTAAATTAGTTGCTCAAATAGGGGAACTCACCTACCTCTAGCTAGGGCCTTGAAACTGGATCAAATAACATCTTTTAAAAAAAATATCCACCTACATTAAAAAATGCAAGCCAGATTTGCAGAATATGTTCACAAAACACATATCTGACAGAGGACTTCTGTCTAGAATATATAATCGTTTTCAACTCAACAAGATACAGACCAAAACCTTAATTAAAAAGAAAAATCTTCAAAAAAATAGATATTTCCACAAAGAACACATACGATGGAAAAATAGTCATATTCAAGAATGCCCATTAGTCGTTAGGAAAATGCCAAGTAAAACCATGGTGAGATGCCACTATCAACCAGAATGGCTAAAAGCAACACCAAATGTTGGTGATTGTATAATACAAGTAGAAGTTTTCCGTTTTGCTAGTGAGAATGCAAAAATGGTTTAGAAACTGCAGAATACTGTAGCAGTTCCTTATAAGATCCAGAAAAAAATCCTTTCCTAAGGATTACTCAAGGTAAATGCAACAGTATGTTTCTGTAGTGTATCCAAAAGATTCTACCGTATCTAGGTATTCATAACAGATTTACCTACATTATCCAGATACTGGAAACAAACATTATGTTCGTCAACTTACGTATTAATAAACAAATGTTATATCCTTACAATGGAAATCTACACAGCAATAAAAGCAATTAAACATTGATACACCCAACAGCATGCATGAAACTCAAAAGGAGCATGTTACGTGAAAGCACCCAGACACAAGACTATAAACACTATGATTCAGTCATGTTATATTCTAGAATAGGTAAAATTATGTCAGAAAGTAGAGCAACAACTGCCAGGAACCAGTGGTGGTCGACGGAGTAAGTTGACGGCATATAGCCCTAAGGGAACATTGCGCAGTTGTGAAGAATTTATATCATGCTTTTTAAACTCATAGAATGGTATACTTAAAAATGCTCAATTTTTATCATATGCAAGTTATACATTGAAAACACTGATTAAAAAGTAAACCCACCCCAACTTAGTTATTTGAAATAACAGCACCCAAATCCTTTACTAAATAACAAGATTTACTATTTACCTTCATCATAATTCATAACGTAACTCAGATTTTTCATCTTTAGTAAACCTGTTTAATAACTGTCCAGTCACGATCACTGATTCCTCTCTCATAACTCCCATAATTGCCTTTCACTCTTAAGAAAGTCAGTTTTACACATGTATTCCTATATTTCTCACTAGATTTTATGTCAAAATAATACATGAAATAATGCTCTGTAAATTAGAAAACATAGAAACATACATGAAATAATGCTCTGTAAACTAGAAAACATAGAAACATTAGTTACTATTATGTATTACCTTCAATGTAGGAATTGTTCCCAATTCATCTCCATATGGAACCAGTGCATACAACCTGATTTTTGTTCAATATGTGTTGAATGTCATTGAATAGATGATTAGGATCTTTATTTTTATAGCTGAATTTTTTTTTCTAACATGCAACATTTAATTTAGGCCCAGCATGGTAGCATTATCCTCGGAACAAAAGATGAACAGTGACTAACAGTGACTATCTTGTTTTTTCTATGGGTTTTACGCATCACCACATTTCCTCCAAGTGAACTATTTATTGAGTTTCAGTATCACTGAGTGCCAAAGGACAATTAAATTGATCCTCAACAAATTACTAAGGAACACTTCCTTCATTTTAGTGTTTCCCCTTCATGGTGAAGCCATGGCAGCTCCAACATATAAATGGGTAGCTTAACAGACTCCACTGCTATTAACTTAAAAAGCTCACATTACCTAATGCTGCTTACGACATCTCTATTACCACTCTGCATCCAAAAACGGAGCGATGGAGACAAGAATAGAGCTATATTTTTCACCACAAACTACACTTTACAAACACACACATTAACATATTAAACCCATGTATGCTTTTACAATGTTTTGCCCTTGTTCAGTTGCTTTGACATCAAGGACTGAGTTCTTATAAGTGGTTTATAAAATAGATGAAGAGAGTTTCACTTTTATAAATAAGAAAACTAAGTTCAAAAGGTACATATATGCACATATATATTGGGGGTGGGCGTTCCACAATTCAGCTTTAATTTTAACACAGAACTGTTTAATTACCTAGAACTAATTGACTGTTTTCAGAAATTAAGTATGAGCTACATGGTAGTAGCTCAATGTATAAATTTTTCAGCATTTTATCAGCAGTGCCTACCATGGTTCTTAATTTATAACACCTGAAACAAATTTAAAAAAAAAGAACTTTCAATAAATAACTACCAGTTCTGAAAGTCTACATTCCAGAAACTGTTAAGTGGTTTATAATATTCACTCTCATTATTTCTCACGACAGCTTTGTGAAATGGGTACCATTACTCCCACGTTACCTTCTATTCCACACATCCCTCCATTCCATGATAAGCTACATTCCCCTAAGTGTTACTTTTCTATAGCTGTCATGACCACGGACCATAAACTTAGTGGCTTAAAACAACAAAAATTGATTATCTTACAGTTCTGAAGTTCCAAAGTCCTAAAGCCCAGGTGTCCGCAGACTGCACTTCTTCCTGGAAACGGTAGAGGTGAATGTGTTTCTTAATGTTTTCCAGCTTTTAGAGGTCACTCCATTCCGTGGCTTATGGTTCCCTTCCTCCATTTTCAATACAAGCAAAGTCCAATTTCTCTCTGACCCTTCTTCTGAAAACACATCTCCCTTTGACCACAACCCGGAAAGGTTTTCTGCTTTTAAGGACTCATGATTAGATTGGATCCACCTGTAGAAGCCAGTGCCTCTCCCATCTCCAAGTCTTTAACCTTAATTACAGCTTCAAAGTCTCCATTGCTATGTAACGTAACATATTCACAGATTCTGAAGATTAAGTCATGGAATTCTTTCAGGGGTCATTAATTTGTCTGATACACCTGTACTATTATCTTTCCAATGACCATTCCCTTATGCTTGTGGCTAAAATGAAACCTAGTAGCTTCTTTCTGAAGGCATTGTTTCTGTTACTACTTTCACAAGCAAAAGTAACCCTCTTTTTACTTCCTATGCTCTGCAAAGACCAGAAGTGGGGCCTATGTTATCTTGGTTACACACTGCTAATTTCCAAGTATTATTTCCAAGTACCTATTCTTATGAGTTCCTTACCAGCCAGACATAAAGTTTCTACCCATTTTGTAATTTTCTCTCTCAGTTATTAGGCTTAATCATCCACAATAAACTTCCTTCTTGCCACTTATTCCCATGGCTTCACCCTCAATCTTGCATATCAGTATCACTTGGACTACAAACATGCCACTTATTTTTCTTTCTTCCTGTTGGCTTTTGTCTTTTTAACTGTTTTAAAGAGAGAGGAACAGGTTTCATCTTTATGGGCACCAGTGAGTGGAAATAATTGGGAAAACATTTCCCAATTATTATTCTTTCTCTTCTGATTTCCCAAGACTACAGCCAAAAAAGAATTTATTTAATTACCAACAGACACATTTTAAAAGGCAAGTACAACAAAAGCGAGAAAAGGATACTCTTTCTTTTTTCATTTTTTTTATTATTAGTTTCAGGTGTACAAAACAATGCACTAGTTAGACATTTATACCCCTCAAAAAGTGATAAACCCCAATTTACTACCGCTATGAAATCGCACACAGCTGTTACATTTCCACTGTCTCTATTACTTATGCTATACCTCACATTATATATATAAAATTATAGTTCACATTCATTATTATTCAGCTTCAGCTTCAGGTGTACCCTGCAGTGAGTGGTCAGGCACATTACTCGGTCATAAAGAAGAATGAAATTTTACCATTTGCAACAATATGGATGGACCTAGAGAACATTATGCTAAGTGAAATAAGTCAGAAGGAGAAAGACAAATACCATATGATCTCACTTGTATGTGGAATCTAAACAATAGAATAAATGAACAAACTAATTAGAAACAGTCTCAGAGATATAGAGAAAAAACAGGGTTGCTAGATGGTGGGGGGGTGGGGATGAGAGAGAAGGTGAGGGGATTATAAAGCACAATCGATAACCACAAGAAAAGGATAACTCTTGACAAAACATTTCTGCCAGAGTTCAAGCAATAAATTTTGAAGTTAGTCTCCTCCTCCAAGTATTCCCATGGTGAGAGCCACCATTACTTCATCCAGGACCTAACTTGGTTCTTTTTCCTGAGGCCATGTTGCTATTTCCCAAATGAAGCTTTCATGAAATCCTGCCATAGAAATCTCCATCCACCTCTGAAAAAAACATTCACAGACATTGGGGTGGATATCCATTTTTCCTCTCCCATTTATTTGCCAAAATTGAATTGAATATCATTGCCTTAACTTTCCAAGTGGTGATAACCTTTGTTATTAAAGTCCTGCCAATTAGAGTCAGGTACAGTCAGGAGTTTGGGGCAGTAGTAGAGGAAAATGTGGTGGTAGTAATGGGATGAATTCTGGTACTCTGACATTGAAAATGACCACAAATTCATTTTGCTTGTTATTTTCACTTGTGAGAGCTTAAACCGTGATTATTTTTTCTTTAACAGTGAACCTGTTATCTCAATCACACATACATAATCCCAGAACAGAAACTCAGGTGGATATATGGTCTAATATAAATCCAGATGGAAGAAGGACAAATTTCCTAGTTTAGGAAGCTGTCTGCCATTTCCTATAAAGAGAATATTTCCCATTTCTTTGTAAAGTATTGCTTGGTTTGTTTTTACCTACATTAAGTGCCTTATCAGGTAAGAAACGAATTGCCTCTTACTAGGTTTTTCCTTGATTATCACAGGAAAGAGCCCTAACTTGTTCATCCTAGTAAAGACAAAAGGAAATTAGGTTCTTATACTCAGTTTTTCTTTGGATGTGGAGGAAAAGAAGGAGAAAGGAGAGTCACATTTTCCATATACACTTTAGAATCTAATTTTTCTACCTAATAATTGCAAATTCCTAGGGATCTTCAATTGTTTAGTGCTTCTTTCATCTGTAACTTAACATCTTTACGAATAAGTTTTCCACTGGCAATAGCTTTTATATAAAACTAATGAAAGAAAATAAGTAAAAAAGAATCATGGACAATTGTGGGGACAGAGCTAGGAGTGCAGTTTCCAGGCTCTCGGCCTCACATGGAAAGGTGCTGGTTCAGGTAGTAAATGGCCATCAACTGTGATTGGATGGCCATCAGCTGTCGCTAGTTGGCCATTGGCTGTAACCAGTGAGCCATTGGTCACTAATATAACTGTCATGGCTACACTAGCAGCAAATTGGGGCTAGCAAGTGTAGATTGTGGATTGCAGAGAGGCAGATGCCACCAGCGAGAATATAATGGTATGACTCCCCTATCTATGGCTCCGTGGGTGTTCCTGTTTGACCTCATCATATTCTGCGTTCTTATGTGGGGAGCGGGACTAGAGACCCCAGAAGAGACCCCGCATGACACCCTGCATGACAACAATCTTCCCTTATTTCACTTCTCCCACCAGTTTTTTTTTTTCTTTTCTGTTTTTGCCTATATTTAGAGCCAAAATTATTTACAAAGTTTTCTAAACTTTTCACTCTGATTTGCTCATTGACTACTTACTCCTTATCACACTGAAATTGGACTTTTGTCCCCATTATGTACCAAAATATTCTTCCTTAGATCACCTTTGATCTCCACATTGTAAAGTCAGTAGTCATATCAGCAGCTTTTAGAAAAATTTTACATCTGTTATTATTTTATTATTTTTTAATTTTTAATTAAATTAATGGGCTGATAATGGTTAGTAAAATTACATAGGTTTCAAGTGTACAATTCTATAACACATCATGTATCTCAGTAGCTTTTAACTTCCTTTCAGAAATACTCTTTTTTTAGCATCTCTCACTCCTTTTTCCTTAATGATGTTTCCCTGAGTGGTTCTATCTCTATCCCTTTAACATCTACTCTCCCTCATTAGTCCCTTAAATGTTAAAGTTCTTTTATTTTAGACATTTTATTTTCTCAGTTTGCAACCCTTGCCGTCTAGCCTTACCATAAAGGTGTCTTCAGTTATTACTACTACTATTCTGTCGATTCACAATTCAGTATCTACTCTTCAGGATTCTTTTCTGAACTTCAGATTTATACAGCTAACTCTTTCCGGCTAACATTTACATAGGACCCTCTTAGGGATCTCATTCATAGCAAGTCAAAAACAAAAACATTTTATTCCTGCTTCACACTTAAAGCCTACTTTATTTAAAAAAAAAAAGTGTATCCTATGTTAAAAATGACCCAAACTAACAGTAAACAGTAAACATTAAGATATTTTGGACATATATAAAACTTTCAAAATTGCTAATTGTTTTATTCCTCATTAAAATGTAGCCATGAAATTATTGTCATTTGGGGGAGAGGGGAACTACAACGTATACAACAATATGTATATTTATAATGTAAACATAATTCAAAAAATGTAATTCTTGGATATAACTGAACAAAATGAAAAATCCTGAATGCAGATATTTCCAGTAAGACATGGAGTGTAACTTAATTGTGTATATTACATTTATATGAGGTCTGACAATTAAGTTTGTGAACTTGTTGCAACAATGTTGGCAACCTTTTTTGATATCAGAGGGATTATTCATTATGAATTTGTACCAGCTGCACAGTTAACCAAGTTTACTATTTGGAAGTGCTGAAAATGCTGCTTTAAGAAGTTAGACAACCTGAACTTTTTTGCCTTCTGGTCCAGATGATGGAGTAGGTAAATCCTGTGCTTGCCTACAACTAAACTACAGAAAAATCATCATTGAGAATTGTCTGGAGTCTAGCTAAACAGAAGTCCTATAATGAATGATATACAGAAGTCAGGTGGAGACTGGTAGGAATGGGCTGGTGCCACACACACATGTGGTGATTGAGAATTGGGACGGATGTCTGTGCAGAATTCCCCAAGGAACAAGGGGCCCCAGCCCCACACCAGGCTCCTCAAACCAGTGCCAGGAAGAGAAGTCCCCACAAATTCTGGCTGTGAAAAACCGTTGAGATTGTGACTGAGTGAGATGAAGAAGGCTGGAATAAAAGGTCCTCCTATTCAAGGGCCTGCAAACAGACTACTCACTGATGGACTCACTCGCTGTAAGCTCCAGCACTGGATCAGCAGCTCAAAAGTTGCCAGGAACATATGGAAATGAACTGAGTTATCTGGCTTCCCAAACAAGACAACCCAAAGAGGCTAATATCACGACACATTATAACTAAAATTCCATGGGTTAAAGACAAAGAGAATCTGAAAAGGCAGCAAGAGAGAAGCAGTTAGTTACCTACAAGGGAGCTCCCCTAAGATTATCTGTCAGCTGATTTCTCAGCAGAACTTTTCTTTGCAGGTCAGAAGGGATTGGCACAAAATATTCAAAGCAATGAAAAGCAAGGACCTACAACCAGGATTACTCTATCCAGCAAAGCTATTATTTAGAATCAAAGGATAAAAAGCTTTCCAGACGAGAAAAAATTAAAGGAGTTCATCACCACAAAACCAGTATTACAAGAGATGTTATAAGGACTTTGAAGGAGGAGGAGGAGGAGGAGGAGGAGGAAGAAAAGGAGGGTTCAAAAATATGAATAATAAAATGGCAATGACTACTTATCAACAATTACTTTAAATGTAAATTGGTTAAATGCTCCAAACAAAGGAAATAGAATGACTGAATGGATAAGAAAATAAGACCCTTACATATGCTGCCTACAAGAGACTCAGTTCAGATCAAAAGTCACACACAGACTGAAAGTGATGGAAAAAGATATTTCATGAAAATAGAAACAAAGAAACAAATAATCTGGGGCAGCAATACTTATACCAGACAAAATAGATTTTAAAACAAAGGCTATAACAAGAAACAAAGAACCCAGTAATCCCCTTTCTGGATATTTATCCAAAGAAACCCAAAATATTACTTTGAAGAGACATGTGCATCTACATATTCATTGCAGCATTATTTGCAATAGCCAAGATATGGAGGCAACCTAAGTGTCCATCAATGGATGAATAAATAAAAAAAAGAAGAGGTGGTACATATATACAATGAAATATTACTCATAAATATAGTTGTAAAAATAAAAAAAATAAAAACACACTAAAAAAAAAAAAAAATGGAATCTTGCCATCTACAACAACATGGATGGACCTTGAGGGTATTGTGCTGAGTTGAGTAAGTCAGACAGAGAAAGACAAACACCATGTGATTTTACTTATAAGTAGAATATAAAGAACAAGATAAAAATACAAACAAAACTGAACCAAACTCATAGATAGAACACTTTGATTGTTGCTAGATGGGAGGGTGTTGGGGAAATGGGTGAAAAAGGGGAAAAGATTAAGAAGTACAAATTGGTAGTCACAAAATAGTCATCGGGATGTAAAATATAGTATAAGGAATGTAGTCAATAATATTATAGTAACTATGTATGGTAGCAAATGTGTATGAGATCTATTGGGGTGATCATCTCTTAAGTTATATAAATGAATGTCTAATCACTATGTCGTATATATGAAACTAATATAATAATGTATGTCAACTAATTGAAAAATAAAAACATATATTTTTAAAAATGGAAACTTTTATAAATATTATTATGAACAATATTGTTTTAATTGATTGCTCAGGTACATGTTTCTATAAGAAAATAATCAATAAACAGATTATATGAATATCTGATTCTTAAATTTTGTTATTTATAATTTTAATTCTTAATAATTTCACAATGTATAATTTTAAATAGTTTTGCAACAATTTGTTCTTTTACTTTTTATCTTTTGAGTTTGTATAGTGTGTGTAAATGCTCCCAGACTACTCAACACAGGGGATACTGAAAAGTCAAGTGTAGAAATGTACAGAGATGAGCCCCAGCCCAAAGTAGTATATTATCCTTATCCTTGAAGAATTTAGTGACCACCTCAAGTTATTATCTTGACAGAACTTTACTAAGTAAGCACCATGAACTTTTCTTCTGATGGTAGTATCTCTTCTCGCTTAGGTTGTAACCATCCTTTGTGAAAGTTATATTGAGTGTATGACCTTCACACAACGATTCCCTAGAACCAATTGTAGCAAATATTTTAAGTTGCTTTTATTCCTTTTATTCTTTAATTTTTGTTTTGTTTTTATTTTATCCTAATTAAAAAATAATAACAAAACTGAAACTTATCTAAAACAGCAATGGAGAAAGCTGTATAAGCATCATATTTCAATAATACCATTTTGAAACATTTTCTTATATAATGTGTTTAATTTTTTTCATTACTATAAATATTATTTAGAGACCTCTATTTTAATGTATTTATTAATGTAAACTATGCTGTGATTTCCCAGAGGAACTTTTTATAAGTAAATTATACCAAATAGAATTTGTATTAAATATTTGGAATCTAGAAATTATTCTTAATGATTATTAATTTTATAACCTTAACAAATGAATAATTTGGAGTCTTTGATGCTTACAAAATATAATTTTCAGGCCTCAATTAACTTTGAATAATAATTAAGCTAATTATTTTAATTAACAAGGTTTGTTGACAATCTATTCAGTTTTATTGGAATTCAATTACAGATTATTTTATGTCCACTATATTCTGCCTGGAGATAAGGTTCTGTAATATTAGTAATAATATATTTTAAAATAGTACACGCCATTCATTTTATGCATTTTAAAATTGTGAGAACATATCTAATTCTCTGGACAATATCGTAACGATTACAATAATTAGCCTTTTTTATTCAGCTTTTCTATACTAAAAGCTGGTTTAAATCATTCTCATTTTTCTCTGTTTTCTTACTTATCTAAAATGAAGCTTATTAAGTCATACTAGCATTTGTAGGATTAGAAATCTTTTAACAGAGTAATTTATCATGTTTTCTCCTGGTGTTTTTTTTTTTTTTTTTTTTCTTAAATTGGTTGTCACGATAATTTTGGTAGTACTCACAGCTATAACAGCAACATTTTTTCATAAAATGTGAGAATTTACACTAAAAGTATAAAATAAACAATTTTTATTACAATGGAGTACAAATTGTATTCAAAGCATATTCAATAAATATAATCTAGCTAAATATTTTAAACTATGAATTTCTAAAGAAAGATGACTAGTTTGAATGCAAAATAGTAACAAAACATTCTTTCATGCTTTCACTAATGAATTCAACAAATATTGTAAATTGTATTTGCTAGGCATTATGCTAGACTGATATCCTAAGAATGTCTATGAAAGCCAAATCCCCTTCCCTCAAGGAGCTAAGAATTCCTTTCATTACTATAATTATACATTTCATCAAAGAGATTATTGACTAGACCTCACATAATCAATTTTTTTTTCTGTTTTGATGTTCATGGTATCCTTTATATTTGCATAATTGTAATGCCAAATTGTAATGTGAACTACCATGATAAAATATAAACAAGTCAAAACATGTGTTTAGTTTATTAATATTGTCTATCAGCTCAACCAAATATTCTGAACAAATCTAAAATAAGATTGTTAAATAATAAGTGATGACTGATTTTGAACATTCATGGTAATCAAATAAATTGTCCTGATCTGAGTTTTTTTGTACCTACATATCTGCACTGGACATTAAGCCAAAAAAACGTCTGTCAGAGTTTCATCCTCAAAAGCTGACCCATCATAGCTTATGGTTGCGAGATTTGTACCTAACCCCTGCACTTTCAAGACTTCAGTTTGAACAGAGAGAAGGGGCATGTCTCCAAACTGAGGCACGCTAGAATTCTGGACTGTTTCCTCACCTTAAAGGTGCATGCACATATACATGGGCTTACAAATTTTGACAGCACTTGTTCTTACATGTTTCCCTGTTGAAAGGAGGGAAATAGCATGCCTTATTGCCTTATATGATCCTTCGTTAATTAATATGCATTGTTTTATTTGAGCTCTAAGGTCAAATAATCCTGATTATTTTTTTGTTAGTCAAATGCGCTCTTTTATAATTATATACTATCTCTACTTGGTAATGCAGCTTATTCAGGCCGAAGTCTCTCCTCTTCAGACAGTTACTTATTCCAGTTGCTGTTTCTGATTTGCATAAAGACACCCCACCTTGTCTATCATGATGATTTTAATTTATCACTCCTAGTACTAAGCAGAAGCAGAAAACTAGAATTGTTTGAACAGCCTCTTCACTAATTTGCACTGCTCTTGACTGATAATCATTCTGTGTCTGTTTAGACTTCAACTGACAGGGCTCCAACTAATCTATGAGGGGCAGTCCATCATCAGTTGGTTCTAATATAGGGAACATCTTTCTTATACATAGCCAAAGCCGACCTCATTATGACACCAATGATTCATTCATTTATTCATTCAGTGTATTAAGAGTACCTTATTATGAGTCAAACTCTATGAATAAAACAAAAACAAGATACAATATTTATCTTGAAGGAAATTTGTTGTCTAATGGGAAAAAACTACAAAGGAATAAGGATCTTGTTCTAATGAGGTAGTTGTGTAACCACACCTCCCTTGCTCTGTGGAAGATTCTTTCCAGCTAATCCTTCCAATCTCTCATTAAGATCACTGCATGACCCTTGAACCTAGGAGGGGTCCTTTGTTATGTGCAGTGAGAAAACATACTCTGTCATATTAGAACCCAGAACTCTGCTTTTATAATTGTGACTATATAACTCATCTCTCTCCTGTGTTATACTCTAGGCCTCATGAGAATAGAAACTGGATTGTACGCTTTCTTGCTCATATTGTATTTAATACAATGCCTAGCACATTATAAATAGTAACTACTAAATGACTGAATAAATAAACTAATTAATTAATTAATCAGCGATTTTAGTATTGGCCCTAAATTTTTACCACACTATAGTTATATTAGTTCTCTATTGCTGCATAATAAATTACCACAAAATTAGAGGCTTAAAACACCATACACTTATCTCAGTTTCCATGGATCAGGTGTCCAGGAATAGCTTACTGGATACAAACACCTTGAAACTTGGCTGCAATTAAGGTGTCAGCAGGGTCTCAGATTTCATCTCAGGCTTGGTGTTCTCTTTTAAGTTCACTGTTGTTTCTTGGTTTGTTTGTGTTTGTTTTGTTTTGTTTTATTTTTTGACAGAATCTAGTTCCTTGTAGTTTGTAGGTTCTAGATGCTGCCTGCCATTCTCTACCATATAACCCTCTCCACTGCATGGCATTTGGCTTCTTCAAGTTCGACAGGAAAGGGTCTCTGGCACTTCTTTTGTCTCTGATCTCCAGATTCTCTTTTAAAGCAATATCAAGAGTTTAGCTAAAGTTGTAAGGAAGAAATCGATAAGTATGTGCTTATTAAAAATATACAATGCAAATAATTAAAGGGTAAATATTATTGGGACCTGACTGAAAGAAAATAACTAAATATATTAACTTCGTTTTTTGTGGGGGAAAAAAAAACACAGAGTTTAGCTAAGCCACTCCATGGTATTACTACCTTGGTATCCATTTTGTTTGGCCAAGTAACCTGCAGTGACCTCAGACTGGCACTAATCCCTCGTGCCCTAGATAGCAGTCCTTATAGTCACAGCAAATGTAAATTTGTAATATGACATCCCCAGCAGCCCTTGTGACCAACGGTCTCCCATGCCTTCCACTGCCTTCTCCTTATGCAACCCTTAGATAAGATTCTCATGTTGCTTATCAAAACACAATTCAAAGTGCTCACTTCGGCAGCACATATACTAAAAACCCAACTCATGGTTTGAATGAACCAATCTGCCCTTAGACTGGAAATCCCAAAGCACGCAACCCATGGACCCTAATAAAGGCAAGGGTGACCCAGGTCTTGTTTTTTTTCCTGTCTGCACTCTGACTTTACTTACCTGTGTGGCCCCTCAAGGTACTTCCCCTAGGACCTGTGAGTAATAAACTTCTCTATTTCAGTTCCTCTTATGATAAGTTTTTGAACAAGGGCTCACCATGTGGCAACCTGTGCTCCACTGAATAAATCTTAATTCGACAAACTCATAACAAAGGTTCACCTCATTAAGTTAGGAACATCCAATCTCCCTTTTGATTAACTTAAAGTCAACTGATTAAGATCCTAATTATATCTATAAAAATCTCTTCATCTTTGTGGTCAATCCTATACCACCATTTCTATGTAGAAAGCCAAATCCTATATTATTTTTAGAAGTTATGACATAGCATAGGTTTAAAGTAAACTAAATCCTTGAATCCCTTTTCTAGAAACTCCCTCAAGCAAGGTTTTTTTACATTTGTATTTGAGTAATTAGTATTTGGAAATTACATGCAAGAAATTTTATTTGCTAAGAAATCTCTTATGTGTGATTTTATTTCACTTTTTAAAAATTGAGATATAAATGACATATAACATTAGTTTCAGTTGTACAATATAATAAAATATAGAAAAATTTGTGTATATACATATATATATACAGTTTTTTTTCTTGTGATGTAAACTTTTAAGATTTACTATCGTAACAACTTTTGAATATATAATACAGTATTATTAACTATGTAATCATGCTGTACATTGCACCCCCAGGACTTAATTATTTTCTAATTAGAAGTTTGTACCTTTTGACCCTGTTTACCCATTTCACCCATCCCTAAATCCCTGCCTCTGTCAACCACCAATCTGTTCTCTGTATCTATGAGCTTCTTTTGTTTTGTTTCATATTCCACATATAAGTGAAATCATACAGTATTTGTTTTTCTCTGTCTGACTTATTTCACTTAGCATAACGCCTTCAAGGCCCATTCATGTAGTCGCAAATGACAAGATTTCATTCTTTCTTATAGATGAATAATTATCTATCTATCTATCTATCTATCTATCTATCTATCATCTATCTATCTATCTATCTTACATTTTCATTATCCATTTATTTATTAACATGGGGGTATAATGTACAAAAAAACTACTAGGGATGTATTGTACAACATGACAACTATAGTTAACATTGCTGTACGATATATAGGAAAGCTGATAAAAGAGTAAATCCTAAGAGTTCTCATCACAAGATAATTTTTTTTCTTTTTATTGTATCTAGATGAGATGATGGATGTTAACTAAAACTATTGTGGTAATCGCTTCATGATATATGTAAATCAAACCATCATGTAGTATACATCAAGCTTATACAGTGACGTGTGTAAATTATTTCTCAATAAAACTGAAAAAATATATAAGTATTTACTTAAATTACCAAGTCAATGTCCTCAAATAATCTTATCAGATTATTATACACAAAACTTTTTTTTGATACTACTATTAAAGCTATGTAGAGTTACCATGGGGTATACAAATGACAATTAATTATTTTCCAATCTGGTTACAAAAATAAAAGCAGAGAATGATGATTAGGTACTCTTTTGTGTCAATATTGTAAAAGTTAATTAACATAACTGTATTACCTTGAGTCATATAAACATGGGATAGAAGTGTAAAACATATTTTTGTAGTCATATAAAAAAGCAATTTAAAATTAAAATGTGTGCACCAGAAAATTTGATGAGATATTTTGAAAAAAAATTCATTACTAAATGTCCCCTTTTTGAGAGTATATTTAGATATAAGGAAGGATTAAAGTTTATTTAAAATGTCAAAAAAATGATACAATTTATTGAAGAATCATACATATCAAAAAAATGGAATACATATTTTGGTTTAATTTTTTGTTTTGCTTTCAATCCACAAGTTTAATTTTAGTAGTCTTGCAATGGATTCTGATAAAATTCTCAAATGATGATCTTTTGAACAATAAATCAACTGTTAAAGAAAATATAAAACTTGCTTATAATATATTATTGTAATTTGAATAAGCAACCAAAGATATTAAGAGATGACCAAAGTATTTAATTTTTCTATAATATTTTGGTGTACAGTTGTATAAAAACGTCATATATGTGTGATATTTGGAAAGGAAATAATAAAAAAGATGCCAGGTTTATTCATGGAAAGCAGAAGAATAAATAACATTACAAAGAGGAAATAATGAATTCTTGATATAAAGCAAAGAGTATTTGGAAAAGATATGATAGATTTGTAAAGTACTGAAATATCACTGAGGGCAGAATTTGGTGCAATGATGAGCTAGATTTCACTCAACATACCTCTGGAATAACTTTCTACATGACTGAAAATTCATGGATCATTCTATAAATGAAAAGTTCCAGCCGGGAATGAAAGATAATCATATGCATATAATAATTAAACATCCTGCAGTTACTGAAAGGTTAAACTAAGATGAAACCTTCCAATTATAAGTGCTTTTAGTTTTTCAGTTCTAATACTGTATGTATACATGTTGCAATATAAGCAAAACACAGATTTTTCTCCACTGTAGAAAAATAGAAAAAAAGAAAAAACAACCTCTAAATGATAGCTATTTCAACGATTTTTCAAATTACAATGAAATTTAAATCATATTCCCTAATTTCACGGGACCATTGGTCAAGTCCTGCTTATATTTACTCGGTTAAAGATATAATTAAGGACTTAGTCTCTTGCTCTAAACCAAATTTGACTTTTATTATTTCAAGGAAAGTACTGAGATTTTTACTATATTATGGATTTTCTCTTGAGTTTTAATAATGTTGAAGAGCACTTATTTGATTAAAAAGTAGTGGCTAGCTGCCAGAACATTCTTTTGACCATGTATATATATATGAAAAAATTATTGCCCAGAGTCTTTTCCAAATGAATATAACATATAAATGTAGCAGAACTCCTGATTAATAACATTAAACAAAGGAAGCTTACATCAGCTCTTACTATCAAATTGAATTGGGATGTTAAATCCATACCAAGCAAAATAAATGTATAACAAATTTTCAACACAATAGGCAGTGAAGACATACACTCCTCATAACAGAGACCCCAAAGTCCATATATACCATCTATAGAGAACAAGGAAATAACACATTTTTAAAGACACAGAGAAAATCATATGGAATAACAGAGCATGACAATGAATATCGTGATATTTTAAAAAAAAGTCATGATACTAAAATATTTTTGGGACCCCAAAAGCCATGATTCAAGATTCCAAATTATGTCTGCGGTAGGAAAAGATGAAATAGGACCATTTGTGACAACATGGATGGATCTTGAGATATAATGCTAAGTGAAATAGGTCAGACAGAAAAAGCAGAGAACCATATGATTTCACTGATATGTGGTATATAAACCATAAACAACAAAAGAACACCAGCAAATGAGAAACAAAAACTCATATTCACAGACAATAGCTTAGTGGTTACCAGAGGGTAAGGCGGGAGGGGAGTGGTAGATGAGGGTAAAGGGGAACAAATATATGGTGTTGGAAGGAGAACTGATTCTGGGTGGTGAACATACAATAGGATTTACAGATGATGTAATACAGAATTGTACACCTGAAATCTATGTAACTTTACTAACAATTGTTATCCCAATAAACTTTAATTAAAACAAAAAATCCAAATTATGATTCACATATCACTTCCATCTCCACCTGTCAAGGGCCAGTTTCTGTTAATATTTATTTTGAAAGGATAAAGTTTGACATACTTCATTTTTCCACCTGCAGTTTGTTTCCCGATCTGTCTCTTCATACATGCTTTAACCAGCTCTATTAAAAATCCCTTCTCTCGTTACCACGTGATTAAAGGAAACTATGGGACTCATTCTATTCAATATGATGTTACCATTTTGTGGGCATTAGTGGGGACATATTTTGCTTTACTGTCTATATCAATCATCGTCCTGGCAGAAAACGTGCATGTATTCCTTCTAAAATTATTTATTGAGAAGCTACTAGGTGTGGGATATATAGCAGTATTCTTGATGATTTACTTTTGTTGGGGAAGAAAATATTATGTGATTAATTATACAGTTAGTAATTTAATGCAAGTTGTATTAACTGCTGTGAAAAGCAGGTACTGGGAACTAAGAAGTCATACAACACAAGTATTATATTTAGGAAAGTCAGGGAATCTGTCCCATGAAAGGCAGTTATCTTTGAAGGTGGCGTAAGACTGAACTTCACAAAGTTTCTTGTTTGGGGAGATGTAAAATTACCTAAAAGACAGGTGATTTTATATTCATAGGTCCTTAAGTGGGAGGGAAGGTGATCTGTTCAATTCATAAAAAGAAATTTAGAGCCAAAAGTGCAATGAGTGTTAAACAAAATATGGTAGTTCTGTCCTATTTTCCTCTTGAAAACAGTAAAAACAGAGAAAAATAATAATTAATCCTTTCCCAAAGATCAATAATTATTTTGGGTCCTCATCGCATATAAAGTTACATGAGGATATCCTTGTTCTTCTTCTTTAAATAATGCTTAAATGCATTATTTAAACAAAATTAAAATTGAGAGATTTTGTCTCAGTTCTAAAACAAAATGCTTCAGTCCTACTGTATTATAATTTCACTTGGTATTTTTTATTTTTCCATATTTTTTTTTTTTTAGTTTATGAAAATATTCATTTTTTCAAAGGGAATTTAAAAAAAAGAATCGAGTATCAGTTTTTACTAGAACTAGATCTTCTCCTCCCCTAAATCAGAGCAAACTAATTTTATTATAAGTTTACATTTTTTTAAATTAAAGTTTATTGGGGTGACAATTGTTAGTAGTGTTACATAGATTTTAGGTGTACAATTCTGTATTACATCATCTATAAATCCCATTGTGTGTTCACCACTCAGAGTCAGTTCTTCCATCACCATATATTTGATCCCCTTTACCCTCATCTACCACCCCTCTCCCCCTTACCCTCTGGCGTTTTTTCTAATCTACCCTACTGGTATAACTATGACCATTTTGTCAACAGGTTGAGATTGCTTTTATAGTTATTCAAGATCAGGATAGGAGATAGAATGCTTAACTGATTGATAAATTCTATTGCATTTTAAGACCCAGCTTGTGTTTTTCGCAAGAAATTATAGATCTAAATGTGCAGCAGAAATGCCAGCCTTCATTTTTCAGTGACATTTTATTATTCTATTTAATATTATAAAAATTTGAATATTAAACCCCACAAAGGAAATCGTATGTCAGGTTTTCTTTATTATAACCAATTGACAAACGCTAGCCTGATTTTTATAAGGTTGAGGACCGATTGATGCCTTTTTGCTTCTTTACATTTAACTTGTTTTAAATTTGTTCTAGTAAATGTACTTTTTGCTTAGCTTAGTCTCCTTTCAAATTACTCAGTGTCTTTACGTTATCTATGATTTTTCATTCTGTACTCATATGAGCCAGAGAGCATCAACTTGGTACATAACAAAATTAGAATTTGCGATGTCTTAAATCATGAACTGTCAACGAGAAAATTATATGAAGTATGGGAGGATTTCCTTTTCCCTTTGGACAGTGGTGAATGGATTAACAATCTGAAACCTCATTGATTAAAGTACAGGGTAGGTGGTATGAGCATAATTTTGGGGGGAAAAAAAGAAAGAGAAAAAAATCACACTAAAGTATTATACAACCAATGTGCAATGAAAACAAATAAGATGATGGACCAAAAAATATTAATTTGTCCTGGATGGGATTGCTGTTCTGTGCTTAGAATTTGGAAGATACCTATTGTACTGCACACTTCTGAGATACCACTTTTATAAACAGTATAGAATTTCAATATTCTTATTTTCTGTGTGCCCTCTCTGATCAAAGCTGCTAAGGAAGTACAGTTCACAAAGTCACTTGAGAAGAAATGGAATTTTTTATTTGTATATAATTCAAAATGAGTACTTCTGAGCTCTCATTCTTTTGGCCATGCAAGATAATTTTAAAAATCACAACAAATAACTAAGCATTTTCTGGACATTCCTATCTATTCCCTTTTTGTGCAGTTGTACTACAATTCTATGTACAGCTGAGAAATGTCAGAGAAATGGTGGAGTTCTAATATGGTCCCCCGTCAAACTTTCACTTGCAAAATGGTGCTGAGGCTGTCATTATCCCTGTACATGCCACTTCTTCAAGTGTTCTGGGTTTCTTCTATTCCTTTGCCACTTATTTGATACAGAAATCTTTTGAGAAATCATATATGGATTTTTCTCTCTGGAGGAGTCTACCAGCATGCTGTGCCTTCTGAACCAGTGGGACATCTTTCTCTCTGCTTCTCCTCTCAGCCTGGGGTAATCTCTTACTGTTCTTAATACACATCTCCCTTCATTATGCATATATTGCTATAATAGCAGTGTTTTTAATCTTGCTATAATTCACCCCATATATACTCATAGCTAAATATAGTTGAATAACTGTACATGTTGAATTGGGGAAAGGAGAGGAAATGTAAAATTTTTAGTTCTGGACACTCTAACATACCTTACAATATTTTTCACACTAATTTTGAACATACCTTGAGATTAGAAAATTATTAATTTGTGGGTGTTGATTTCAACAGAATTATAGTCTAGTAGAAGTTGTGTATATGAAAAAAATAAACACAGTAAAGTAAACAAATTATATATGGAATTGGTCTGTAATGGGGGTTCTAAGAAAGGAGTTTTTACCTCATTAGGCTATAACATTTCACATTAGGAAATATGAAGATGTAAAGAAATTATGAGCTCCATATGCATAACACAAAGTCACTGGGACTTATTAGAAGGCCTAATATATCTCAGATCATAAGAACAAAAGGATCTGAGTCAAATAAGGTTTGGTTTCATCTATAAATATACATGTAATAAATATCTAAGGAATAAGAGGAAATTGAGTACAGAGTTGATGTTGTAATTAATAAGCCATTCTTCTCTCCATGGCATCCCAAATATGAAGAGGTATCTTTAACCTCATAGAACTTCTCTACTGACATCCTTTCAAAACTTTATGCCCTCTGCTACTGAAAGGATATGTTGCTTTGTAAGTTTTTTTAGAATGTTTTGTTGTTAACAATGGATTCCCTTGCCACATGATTTACAAATTTTACAGATTAACACGAACGTTTGTTTTAAAAAAGATTGCTCAGAATTTCTAGGAGAATGCTTAGCATATTAATTGGTTGATTAATTGTTGTTAACAAATGTTATATTCTATTACACCAGAGACACTTATTTCAAATCCCTACGTAAATAGAAATTGGGCTCAGAAAAAGACATGCTTCTCCTAGGATAGGCGGAGAAAATCTAGGTAGGAGACTCATAAACAAGTAACAGAGAAAGAGCCCGCTGATTTTCTCTCTTTCCTTCCTTCCTTCCTTCTTTCCTTCCTTCCTTCCTTCCTTCCTTCCTTCCTTCCTTCCTTCCTTCCTTCCTTCCTTCCTTCCTTCCTTCCTTCTTTTCCTTACTTGCTTCATCCCTTTTCTGCATCTTTTAATTTTATTCATAAATATATTCAGTGCTCATTTAGCAGAGAATTTGCTAAATGACGTTATTTTTGTTGTCCTACCCAGAGTCAGAATATAAGATGGACTTTTTCTTATACATCATGAAAATTATGAAGATGTTCCTCTCACTTTGTGAGAGGAAAGAACAAAATTTGTTTCAGTTTTTATTTTTTCCAATTCAATTTAAACAGAAAATATAGTGATTAAATCACAAGAAATATTTTTTTTCATATTTTTAAATATTTTCAAGCTAGAGACTGAAATATAAGTACTAGCTCTCTCATGAGATAATTCATTTTTATGTGTTTTCTAGCCTTATTTCTTCATCAAAGAAAGTTCAGATGAGGAAAAAGAACTCATTCTCCCAAAGCTTTGTGATTCACCTATCATTAATTTAACAGAGCATTACTCATTCTGTTTTATAGACTACACCAAGGAAATGTTTTACTGCAAGTCTTTTAATCAGTGAATGTGAGGTGAGGCCCATCCGAGAGGTTAGAAGTGAGTGCAGAGAAAAAGAATATATAATTTTCAGATTCATGATCCTCAGAGCTGTAAGAGAAGCTTAACTACTCATTACGAAGAATTTTCCCAAATTTAGCTCTTGTGTGTTTTAAGGGTAATGTACCTCTTTGTAAATCCTAGACATATATTTTATTACTACTCTTATAAAGAAGTTATTCTTCATGCATGTGATTTATTAAAGTTGTAATATTTTAAAATAATGTTGTTTTCAAAACATTCTTAGTACTTAATTTAGTTTAAGAAAACTATTTTATCGTTTGAAAAAATACATTTTAAAAATGAGGAAACTTTCTTGTATGAAGGGAGTCCAGGTTAATATGAGAATTTGTACCAAGTCTTTGAAGTAGGGGTAGGTAGGGGTGAAGTGTAGAGTTATAGGAGAAGCTTCTTGCCTAGTTCCAACTTATGACATTTGTATTATATTCATTTGGTATCTAAGTAAATTGAGTACAATGATGAGAACAGCCCAAACTCATAAACATTTTTTCATACCTATTTATTTTAATTCATGTTTTATTAGATGACTATTAGGTTATCTTAGTATTTCAATTGACTCTGTTATGTTGTGTAGATTCTCTAGAATGCCATTGAGTCAAAAACCCTTTCAGTGTAATTTCTTGACCAACACTTAGTCTCTTATTCTGCCTTAGCTCTTTCTTTCCTTCTTTGGTTCTCAAGAACAAACTTGTTTTAAATCTCTTCACCTAAGCCTCTCCTTCTAAGTGTTCCTTTACTTCTATTCCTTTACCAATGAGTATAACTATTGTTTTATTCCATTTACCTCTTCCAACTACAGAGTAAAACCAAAAGGTCTGAAGTCACACTAATTTGAATTCAAATATAGAAATAAAGAAGGTCATTAACCTTGATCAATTTAGTTTCCCCATCTGGAAAAGTGGTATATAAATATCATTCTCAAACATTGTTAGAAGGCTAAAAATAATAAATATTTCTTTTTTTTATTGGGGAGACAATTATTAGTAAAATTACATAGATTTCAGGTGTACAATTCTGTATTACATCATCTATAAATCCCATTGTGTGTTCACCACCCAGAGTCAGTTCTCCTTCCATCACCATATATTTGATCCCCCTTACCCTCATTTCCCACCCCCACCCCCCTTATCCTCTGGTAACCACTAAACTATTGTTTGTGTCTGTGATTTTTTGTTTTTCATTTGTTTGTCTTGTTCTTTTGTTGTTTTTGGTTTATATACCACATATCAGTGAAATCATATGGTTCTCTGCTTTTTCTTTCTGACTTATTTCGCTTAGTATTATTCCCTCAAGATCCATCCATGTTGTCACAAATATTCCTATATGATCTTTTCTTACCGCCGAACAGTATTCCATTGTGTATATATACCACAACTCCTTTATCCATTCATCTATCAAACGACATTTTGGTTGTTTCCATGTCTTGGCCACTGTAAATAAAGCTGCAATGAACATTGGAGCACACATGTCTTTATGGATAAATGTTTTCAGATTTTTTGGGTAGATACCTAGGAGTTTAAGAGCTTTAATTCAGTAACCACCAGTTTTTAAGAGTTGAGCATAAGTTGTTTGAAAAGTGTTTTAGGAGTCCTGGGTAATTTCAAAATTCCTAGGTTTGATAACTACATTAGTCTGTAAAATGTATCTATTCCTATGAATTAAAGGAAACAGAGTAATTTTCATAACTAAGAGTAATTAGGAAAGTTCTAAGATTTCATTCTAGGTCAGGAAATAAAATAAGCAACAAAACAAATGTGAAGGGCCAATGTTTTTCTGGAACCAAGTTACATCCCAAAATTTATTACAATGATTGAAGAAAAAAGATATCCAAGACAGATTTGGAATCCTGGATGTGTTTGCCTCAACTATATAAAATGCTTCTGCATTCCATTTTTATATTATGCAGCATTTGCTCAATGAACACTAATATTTAATATCAAATTAAAAGAAAATGGTAAGACACTGACATAGTTGTATCAATTAATTATTCTCCTCTAAGGAATATAAATATATTTTTGTTTACTTTTGCATTATTTATTTCTATTTACTATGTAACTTAATCTGTTGGCATAAGGTCAATGGCAAAATGAAAGTAATTGGACATTGAAATAAACCAGTGATGACCAGGGAGTGGTTTAGGAAAAAACATTGTAAAAGACATTTTAAGTCTTTCTGAGTGCTATGTGAAAAGGAGCTCACTTACAGGAACATTATTTCTGTAATGTATACTTTCTTAAGGTAGAGTGAGGAGTAAAAGAGGGGATGGAGAGTGAAATAGCAATGTAAATTTCTTCTCTATGCAGGGATTCTCAAAATTTATTGTGAAGAAATCTTTGGTTATTTATTTATGTTGAGATATAATTGACATAATATTGTGTAAATTTGATGTGCACAACGTGTTGGTTTGATGCACTTAGATGTTGCAATATGATTACCATCATAGCATTAGTTAACACCTCCATCAGTTAATTTTCATTTCGCTTTAGTGGTGAGAACTTTTAAAATCTTGTTTCTTAGCAACTTTGAAGTATATAATACAGTATTATTGACAAAAATTACTATGCTGTGCATTAGATCTCCAGAACGGATTCATCTTCTAATAGCAAGTTTGTACCCTTTGACCAGCATCTCCCCAATTCTTACACCTCACCAGCCCCTGGTAACCACGGTTCTACTCTGTTTCTATGAATTCGGCTTTTTCAGTTCCACATCTAAGTGATATCATAAAATGTGAATTATACTATTGATAACTGTAATGCTGATAATAAGACTAAACAATCATTATTGTCTAAAAGGACTCTAGTAACCCCACCTCAAAAACAGGCCTTGCCTTTGAGACAGGTTCCCCTCTTCTATGGGTGAATGGTTTAGACTTGCAATCTTTCTTCTTTCTCCTCACTCTTCACAACAGTGCCCAATGCATAATAGAAACTAGTGAATATTTGTTGAATTAATTAACGCAAGAAGGGAAAAAAAAGAAGTAATTAGTCTCTGACAATTATTGTCCTAAAAATTGTACTACAATTTTTAGAAATTGAAGAAAGATTTAGTCCAGAAAATGTGGCAGTTTTAATTTTGGGCAGATTTCAAAATGGCTTATTATTATACTTCTCATTTGCGTATTCCAAAATTCTTCAAATGCTTTTCTGTAACAAAATGTACTCATTGTTGAGCATCTTTCTCTAAAGGCTGTCCCATATGATAGTTTATAAAATCCAGGAGTGTTTACCTCGTCTTTTAACATAGGTGAGTAGGAGGTTTAAACCCACTCATTTATTCCTGGAAACATGATAGAAACCAGATGAAGGGAAAATCCCAATTCAAAATCACTTTTTAATAGCTTACATTTCAGTGATAGACTTACACTACATTGGGACCCAAACAGTAACTGCACCTGCTATTCAAAGACCTTCTCTGATTATATGTGTAGGCTGCTCGATATTATCTGGAGTATATATGTATAGAATTATACAGCCATTAAAAAACAACTGAAAAAGCGATTTGTCCTATATGCAAATTATGCCTTAAATGTTTATATTTCTTTCAACTTTATAAAGATAGTGATAAACACTGTATAATTTATACTCACAATGATCCTGTGTTCATATGACCTTCAGAGATAATTAGGGAAAGTATTTCCCCCCCACACTTTTTAGATGTTAAACTGAGATCCAAAATCATTATCTTTTTACTGAGGTTGCATTAGTCAGGAATAGAGGGATTGGCCTTTCAACCCAATTCTTGACTCTAAATATTGTTTGTAACAGAGTAGTTGTTCTCAAATATTGATCTGCATAAAAATCACCCAAAGAGCTTATTAAAATGAAGATTGCCCTGGTCATTCAGAGATTCTAACTCATACTCAGGTCAGGAGTGGGGGAATAAATATTAATTTTCTATAACAATTAAACTGCATTTTGAAAAATGCTGTATTATACCATGTCGCTGTCAGTATGACATTCATTAATCCATCTTATTTTTGATGTGTCTGAAATGAAGTTTCAGATATAAGTGCACTTCCTTCTAAAAATTTAGTAGGCATACAATTAACTAGAGTTTAATATTATTTTATATTTATGTTTTCTTTTGAAATATACTTTCCATACAATGAAATGCACTAATAATAAGTAGATCATTACAAGAGTCTGACAATCACCTCTTTTTCATGTCCTGTTGGTCATTTGTATATCTTCATTTATGAAGTTGCTGTTCAAAGTTCAAAGTATTCCAAATACTTATATGTTAGAACTTTTGTTATTGTTGCACAGATATCTGAGGTTCCTCATTTTAAAATATCTGCTCTTTCTTTTTCTTTCAAATAGGGTACTTTTCATTACTTTATAATCACATTCTCTTTTTCTTTCATCCTTTGTCACCATTTGGCTCTTAACAGTTATCCAGTAAAATTTGTATGGCAATTATTGTTTTACAATTCTAGAATGTTTAATGGTTCATTTTAATAGTTTTTATTTCTTATCTGAGAGTTTTCTATTTGTTCATTCTACTTGTTTTTTTCATTTATGTCTCTGATTATCGTTTTGATTACTTATTTTCAATCTTGCTCTGCTAATCCCAACATCTGGATCATTCATCTCAGGTTTCTGTCTATTGATTTTCTTTTCTTTTAAGAATTAGTAACTTTCCTGTTTCTTAACATAATAAGTAATTTTGAATTGTGTCCTGGACATTGCAAGTAATACGAGACTCCGACTTTGTTATATCTCTCTGAAGAATACTGATTATTTTTTGTTGTTCATTTAGCAGGAATTTAACAGACTCAAACTTCAAACTCTCTTTTGTACTGTGTGGTAGCTCGGTTTCCAGTCACTTATTTTAGTCTTAACTGTCCTGCTTCGATTCCATGCCTTTTATACCTGGTTCAGGGGTCTGTTAGAGATTTAGGTGGAGTATATTCACAGGAACTTTGAGCTTCTCTTTCTTGACTTATCTTTTTTAGGATTCCCTACCCCCACCTCAACTTGTCAGTGGCAGTAGTTCTTCTGAACTCTGTTCTCTGCTTCTTAGAGCAGAAGGCTGAAGATTTTCTATTACAGTTTTATCTATCTACCATAACTCCTTCTGCATCATCCCTCAAACTAAAATATTTTAAAACAAGAAACTCATGCAGTGCTATTTCCTTATTCCAAGTATCTACTCCCCTTCATTCTGCAATATCTAAATACATTTCTATTTTTTGCTCTCCAATGTTCTTATCCCATGGATACTTTATAAATCCACAGTTATCTGTGATAGAGTTGGATTGATAGGAGCTGTTGGAAATGTCAGAAGCAGAAATCCATATCACTTTTCAAATATCATTTATCATTTTAAATCTTTCTTGACCATGATATATAAAACAGCATACCCTGATTTATTTTTTACAAATTATCAAGAATTACTTGATAATAAAAAATTAATGTTATGAAAGTATGTTTTTTCTTTTAGAAAATAATATATTGACCTATGGAGTAGAGCACCCATAAATATTCAATCTTGTATGGAAACAATTTATTACAGAGATGGCAATAAAATGTTTCTCCTAGTTCCACTGTCCTATCATAGCTTGTTTTATAAGTTAGAGGTCTGCATGCTAAAATCAAATATAAGAATGTGTGTACCAAAAATATTTATTCTGCTTATGCTAGTTTTGTAATGTTTATGTCATCAACATAAAGGTTAGATTTTGGAAAATTATTTTATTTTGAAAATAGGTTTTGAATAGAATAATTTATAAACCAATTTGTTTATAAATAACTACTTGCACATCTTTTATATTTTTATTATTTATCATTCCCTTGCACTCTTAAATGTGTCCCATAATGGATAATATATTATGTGATAACTATATCATTGAAATATGAAAATAATATTCATCCTCATTTCTAAGTAGTGAAATATAAAATATTTATAAACTATATATCTATCATGAAGTAGCACTTCACAAACAAAAATTGGCAAGCATTTTGAAAAGTAACTAATGCTAAGAATCTTGGAAAAGTAGAGCAATTAGAAATATTCGTCACTAGTAGAGGATGAATAAATTGATACAACTCTTTTGGAAAACAAGTTAGCATTATTTTAAAGTGTTGAGCATATTGAACTTATAACTACCTTTGTAAAAATATGTATATATTCTTCAGAATTTCCTAGACAAATGAATCAAGAAGCACTACTACAAGAATACTACAGGCTTTGTTTATGATAGGAGGAAAAAAAACTAAAAACTGTTATATGCATTTGGAATAAATTATTGAATAGTCATGTAATGAGATCCTATACAGTTATGATAGTGAATATACTCCTGCTACATACAATAATAAGATTGAATCTCAAAATATGATATCGAACAAAATAAGAGGTTCACTGGAAAAACACATGCAAACTGGTTCCATTTATATAAAAATTTGAAGAAAAAAAAAAGTAATACATTTTTCCTCGTTAGGGGAATTTGGGATTGTGGTTTCCTCTTTAGGGATGCTTTCAGGAAGAGCTCTGTTGGGGGCTACTGAAATATTGTGAATGTTTAGTTTGGGGCCAACATAATGGATATATGAGCTTGTTTTAGTATCGTCCTTTATACTATACATGTATAGCTCTAAAATTATGTTTTATGCATGTTATGATTCAAAATAAAATAATGACAATAGCAAAAAACAAAAGGCAAAAGTAAAATGACAACTTTCATTACTATCTATCAATTTTATCCCACATTGTTTATTTCTACAACCTTTATAACCAACTCACATCTTTCATATTTATATATTTGTTTTCTTTTCTCTTCCCCCATTAGGTTATCAGCTTTGTGGAAATAAATTTATGTTTTGATAATCACTGAAATGTTAACTGTAGTGCCTAGTAGGGTCCTGGGTCCCTCGCACATAATAAGTGTCAGTAAATGTGGTGAATAAATATATAGATATTGAATATATAAATAAGTGTAGTGAGGTTAATAGCTGCAAAAAGTATTGGATAAATAGAAGGCTTTCTTTGCACCTTGCCCAAATATCATAGTCATTGATATTTTTATATTCCCTTTCATTTCTATATCTATAAAACTTGTAAAAATGTGTACATCTAAGCAAATTTATATAAAATTATAAGCTCTTATGTGATTACATTTTTAAAATAACAATACTCATAAGTACATAGTACAAATTCAATTTACCATTTCTTCAATAACAGAGCTGGGAACACTAGACAGATACATGCAAAAAGATGAAATTAGACCACTTTCTTACACCATATACAAAAATTATCTCAAAATGGATTAAGACTTACATTTAAGCCTGAAACCATAAAACTCCTACAAAAGACATAGGCAATAAACTCTTTGCATTATTTTGTGGATATGTCTCCTAGGGCAAAGACAAAAACAAAACAAAAAGCAAAAATAAACAAAAGCAAAAAGTAAGCAAAAATAAACATCAAACTAAAAAGTTTTTGCACCGCAAAGTAAACTATCAACAAAATAAAAAGGCAACCTACTGAATGGGAGAAAATAATTGCAAATTATATATCTTCTCTTTGTCTGTGAGGGTATTTCTGGAAGACGTTAGCATTTCAATAAGTAGATTAGAAAATGACCCTTACTAATATGGGTCAGCATGATCCAATCCCTTGAGGCCCTGAATAGAACAAAAAGGCAAAAAGAGGGTGAGTTTTCTCTCTTTACTTGAGCTGATACATCCATCTTCTACTGTCCTCAGACATCAATGCCCAGACAGGAGCTTACACCATTGGCTACCCCCCGCCCACATACATACCTCTCCCCTAATTCTCAGAACTTTGGACTGGGACTGAATTATATTACTGGATTTTTTGGTTCTCCAGCTTATTGGCCTCCATCACTGTCTAAGCCCCCCCCCCCCACACACACACACGCAAACACACACACACGCACACACACACACACAGAAGTGTGTGTGTTTTGCCAGAAATGGGGTTCTTGGTATTGTCACAGGAATGAATTCAAGGATACACCAAATAAGCCAAGCAAGCGATGAATTTGTTAAAGGAGGATGGTACACTCAAGAAGAGAGAGCGGACAGGCCTGGAGAAGAGCAACTGCCCTGGAGAACAAATAGGCTTAGTAACTTATTACTTCTAAACTGAGAGTGCAAAATATTCAAGATTTAGGAGTCGTGTCATACGCGTTTCTAGGCGGATCCTCGCTGACCACTCCTTCCCGTCAGAAGGAGGGATTTTTGTCCTTATTTGGCTCTTGTCAGAACTGTCATGGTGGAACACGGGGTGGAGATTTCCCTAACCGCAATACTAATAATATTACAATCCATTATAATTAGCTGAAGTTCACCTAGAGGGACAAGATGGCATCCTCAGTTGGCCCTCAGCCACCGAAATCTAGTTCTCCCATCTGGTTGCTGCACATAAATTAAGAATAATCTTATTTCCTCCTTCTGTTTTCCTGCACTTCCTCCTTCCCTTCCTTTACCTCCCTACTCATAACCCTATTCTTTCTGCCTATAGCTATACATATATATATAACTATATAGTTATAGTTATACATATATATGCATAAATTTATAGTTATAGTTATACATATATAACTATATATAACTATATAGATAACTATAACTATGTAACTATATATAGTGATATATGTAAAACTATATATATATATATATATATGTATGGCAGGGGTGCCAAAAAATTGTATACACATGACTTGTATTCATCTTTTGTTATCGGTATATATTGAGTATTACAATTATAATACAGTTTTTTTTTTTCTTTCTTAAAATGTGTATACTTTTTTTTTGGCACACTGTGTGTGTGTATTTCTATTTCATTGGAGAACACTGATTATTATAGAGCTCTAGTGGTTACCTTGTAGAGACGACATTGCCAAAATGCTTCAGATATTAGAGCAGAAAGAAAGGAAGAGTGTAGGTCTTTAAAAACATTGTTATCCACACCTTCAATAATGGCACTTGCTAGATGAAATAAGTTAATATCTTTATTGGTAAAGCCAGGTTTATAGGTAATTCTGATAATTTCAACTGAATAAGTTGTTCCTGGTTCATCTTTAAAGTGGTTAATGTTTATTTTGGACTCTGCATATCTGCAAAAGTAAATTAGGAAAGATGTTTGATTCAATTAATAGCTTCAATTCTTAAAATTTTCATTCAATTCTTCTATTCCTCATTTGAAGAATTTTTCAATTCTTTTCCACTCTCTGCCCTGTATCATATCTTTGCCCTATGAGTAGCAATTTCTTCCAACTCTAAAGGCAGTTGAATATGGACCCAGCCATGTCACTTTGCTTTGGTCAAGAGAATGAGGCAAAAGTGACTGTATGCTACCTCAGAGCCTAGGTCTCAAGGGCCTTTGCATGTTTCTGCTTGCTTGCTTGGTGCTGCCATTGCAGTGAAAGGAATATGTCCACACTGTCCCCTGATCCCAGGAGAAAGACAAAACACAGCAGAAATAGTGAACAGATAAATGAGTGAGCCCAGTGGAGACCAACAAAATCATGTCTAAATCAAATGATTGTTGCAGACATGCGAGAAATACATGTTTATTATTGTATGCTACTGACTTTTGGGATTGACAGAGCAAAAGCTAATTAATAAAAAAAAACTATCTATTATTTAATTGTCTTTGTATATCAGTAGTAATAGTAACTCAATATTTTTCTTTCCCAAGAAATAAATCATGCTCTAAAACAAGTTGAGTAAAATTGGCATAATTATAAATATATGTATACAAATTCTCTTATTGATTAAAAAATTAAACATTTATACATTTTGGTACTTAATAATTATTAATGGCAAAAAAAGAAAAAACCTGTGACATACCTCAAAATGGAATCACTATTTTAATGTCAATATTGGGGGGAAAATACTCTTAAATTCACAATTTTACATATTTTTTTTCTCTTGGAAATATTATTTGCTTGTTTTCTAAAATGTAACCCATTTCATGTTTTCCTTCTCATTTTATTGTCCAGAGTCTATACTTAGGTCCAAACTTTGTAGGGATATCTTTTAATCCATTTTCCTTAAATTCTGCATCTGCTGTGCAATTCACGTAAAATAAAATGCTAGGCATAAAATATTGGAAGAGGTTGGATCTTATTATTTATCAAGAACTATAATAATTACATTAAATTTACTAATAATGTAATGCTGTTAACAGAAATTCAAAATCATCTCACAGGTATTCTAATGTGAGGTATTCTATATCTTATGTAACTCTCTCCTACGTGGAAAAAAAATATAGAAGAGTTTGGATGCTTTTTATTTATTTTTTCATCTAAGTGGCAAGCGTCATGCCTCATTTCAGAATTTAATACGGCACTGGGAAACCCTGAGATTGCCTTATCTACCCACCTACACACCTTGTGCACTATTACTTAGTTGCAATGTGATTTCAGAACTTAGAAAGCAATTCTTATACTACTGTAGTAACTAATATAAAAGTACATGCATCCCTTTGGATTGCAAGGCCATAAATAAGATAAGTGATTAATGGAGCAATCTGCATTGATTGCAGGATTGGGAACTGAAGGGTTGAATTGATGCACAGTCCTAGAAGATGATTTTCTCTATTGATGATATTTCAATTTCCTTTTATCTAAGAGACTTTCAATTCAAGTTACTGTAGAATATGTGTATCTCTGGAGATCCCTTTCAAATTTAGGATTTTGTCACTTTCAATGCATGAGAAATAGAGGCAAGTTTTAAAATTAATGATTCATTACTTTTAGACCTGCCCTACCATCCCACTATTCCACCTGAAAATATGTATTTATTTCCTTCTGAAAGAATTTAATATAAAATTTATAAGAGCATCATGTGTCATATTATAGAATGTGTAGAGATTGTACATAACTGGCAATACAGGTTGGCTCTCCTTAATAAGTACAATTGAACTCATATTAAGCATATTCAGTTCTCTTAAGGTATTATTGGTTTTGAATACTTAACTCTTTAATACAATAATACCTACATTAAGTATAAAATACCTTTATTTTTTAAATTTATATAATTTTGTATTTTGGAAATGAATATACTGTTTACTTCCAAATTGATAGATGAATCATATTCCAGAATATAGATTATTCTTTTAAAAGAACTCTCCCCATAGACACCAAACACATAAATTACAAAACAGTATTTTTTTCTAGTTGGCATTGTTTTGCTTATCCAAATTTGTTTAAAACTCCAGAATATTAAATTTGGAGGTGACAAATATGTCGTCCTTTAACTCTATCTCAGAATTAGCTGGAAGTTTTTAACTCAAGCCTCTGCTTTCCTTCCCTCTCTCTCTCCACCACCCCTCCCCAGCACACACACACACACACACACACACACACACACACACACACACACACTGGTGTTTTGCCCAATTCCAGGACAGGACACACCTTTTCTATTGTAGTTATCATTGACTTGTATAGTTAGCATGACAGTCAGCCTGCAGAATGGCAGCAATATGTTTGGAAGAAAGGGTGTTTTATCCAAATATGTATAAATATTCTTTTGGGCTAGTGGAAAATAATATATCATCTGTCAAATAGTAATAAGGGTTATGGAGAAAAATAAATCAATGAAAATATGACAAGTTGTGCCAGGTGTGTAATACCATGATGGAAGGCCTGACCAATAAGGGAACATATGGCAGGAAGTGAAGGAAGTGAGGAACACACCGATGCATGAGGATACCTCGAGAAGGAACACTGAAGGCAGAGAACACTGAAAATGCAAATTCCCTGCATCAGAAGTGAGACTGATGGTTCCAGAACCTTCAAGAAGGCCAGCAATAAAAGTGAAATTAGCATGAGTCAGAGTAGTAGGAAGTGAAGTCAGAAAAATAGTAGGTGTCAAATAGTATAGAACTTGAAAGCTCTTTTAAAGAATGTCTCTTATAAATAAATGTAATGAAGACAGTGAGTAGGTATCGTTTCAGGACTGACATATTAGAAAGAATGTTCTCTAAGGTCACAGAGCAAAGGCACAAGTAGAGTTGATGAATTCCATCCATTCTTTCAGACTTGTTCCCAGCAATGTACCACTCTCTCTCCAACCTCAAAATTTCTCTTCCTCAAAAACTTCATTTTTTTTAATATTAATTAAAATTAATTAAAATTATTCATGAAGTAATGTTCTTGTGTGAAACAGAGAACTGAGAAACAGAAAATGAGCAATGTATGGAAGATAGGAAACGACATGGAGCTGAGGTCATTATTAATCTCCCTTCATCTTTTTGCCATCAACTATATATATCAGTGATACCAAAAAAATATATATACATAACTTGTATTCATCTTTTGTTATTGATATATATTATTACAATTGTAATACAGTTTTTTTTTTTCTTCCTTAAAATGTGTATACATTTTTTGGCACCCTTGGTACCAAATATATATATATATATATATATATATATATATATATATATATATATATATATATATATATATATATATATATATATATAAAATAAAATGGCCCACTGAGTTTATTTTTTTATATATTCAACAGAATATATATATTCAACAGATACCTAGAGACACTTATTCTACGAGCAATGAACATAAATGATCACCTCAAAAAAGCCCACATTATAAACAGAAGTGGAGAAGAGCTATACATTTTGCTGAGTTACCACACAATGCTGCTGGCCTCTAGAAGGCCCACTTAGTCTATCACTTTCACTTTAGATATGAATCACAAGATGCTAATAAAATGCTACAACTTTCAACCATCTCCTTCAGTGATAACATTAAGGTTCTAATATTAAATTTCTCCTCCTCTATAAACTTTACGTGGTAAATTCTACTATCTTGCCTATAATTGGGAATGGTCATGTAGGTGAAGCAACATGGTGGGGTCGTATCTTCCTTAGATTATCCTATCAATTGAGAGCCTCACTTTGCAGCAAGTGAATGAAGTCTTGGCACTTCGTGTGCTCTCTGGCACTTCAGCATGCTCCTTTCATTGCTATAGTGCTGTGGGGTGAATGTGCTTAAATGGATGAGATTACTTGTGACTGCCCAGTCTCGATGGTGCAATTGCAAGAAGCATTTGGTTTCCTCAGCAATTCATAGAAATAATCCTTTCCCTATTCTATCTCACCTATATAAACTTAAAACTCCTTCTCTGTATCCTTTTTCCTTGATTCTGAAGAACTATTTTTTAAATTCTCTGCTCTTCATTGTATCAATTTTGTTTTTACTGAAGCTTAACTCTGTCAATGATTCTCCATTGTTCTCTTACCTTTCTCTGTACCTTTTGTATTATCTTCTACTCAGTCTATAAATATGCTCAAACTTCATCCCCAAAAGATTTCTTTTTTTCTAAATTTTAAAAGTCTTCCCTATTGGATCAGTGTCAATCTTTCATAACTATGTAATTTTCCTTTACTTTTGAGAATAGATAGTATCTGTCTCCACTTCCCCTTTAGCCCCCAGTTATTAGGGAAAATTTATCTGGCAATGAACTCCCAGATTCTAATGTCACTGGAATCAGTTCTCCTTCCAGACTCTGGTGGTGAACACACAATGTTATATATAGATGATGTATTACAGAATTGCGCACTTGAAACCCATGTTATTTTATTAACCATTGTCACCCCAATAAATTTTAATCAAAAATAAACTCAATGGCCCATTTTTATTCTTAACTTTTTTGCTCTTTTTTGTAACATCATGTAAGTTTCTGTTACATATTGGATCTATACAAATCTAACTCTTGTGTTTAAAAAGTAGTCTTTTCTTCTAAAATTCCTCACATCTTTGCATCACATAACTTTTTCTTGACTTGGCTACTAACTTTCTGAGCATCCTCAAGTGTGTTAATGGAAACTCCCTCTCTTGTCCATTAAATATTAGCATTCTTTGTGGCTCTGTAAAATGCCACTGCTCTTCTGACCTTCCAGATATGATATCCAGCTAACCTCATCAATTTTCATAATTTTAACACTTCATTGTGACATTCTCCCTGATTTATCTTTAAAGCTGACTCACTTTGTGGGTTTTACACAAAAAAACCCAGCAGTCATTTTCATTTCAATAAAAAGAAAGATGAGAAGAAGCCTGAATAGAAAGAAGAGTAAAGAAAATAGCTAGACTTTATTAATATGTAATATAGCTTTATTTAATATTTCATCAAATATGCATTACCATATTTAATCCTCACAAAAACCCTTCCTTCAAGTACAAATTTTATTATATCAAATCTTACATATGAAGAAACCAAGTCTTAGAAATGTTAATAATATTCCCACAGTCTTATAGCCAAAAACCAAACAAACAACCCAGAGGAAATAATTAGAACTCATGTATGTATTAATATAAAACTTAAGCCAGTATTCTAGCCTCTATACAATAGGTGCTTCTAGAAGTATGTGATACTCAACATGTCTAAACCATTTCTACTTGCTATCCCTGTATTGTTTCTTCCTGTATATCTTAATTCTAATTACGACATTTGCATCTACTCAAGCCCTAAAATTTGGCTTCCAGATCTATGATGACCTGCCACTGCCAATCTCTATTTTATCTCCCACTTTTCCTTAACATGTGTTTCAAGCTGTAATAATATGAAACAGCTTATATTTCTTCAGTGTTGCCATGGTATTTTATTTATATGTGGCCTTGCTCATTTTGTATCCTCTGCAACAATAGACTCTACACTTTTTTTTTAAATTTAGGTGTAGTCAGTATACAATATTATATTAGTTATATTAGTTTCATGTGTATAATATAGTGACTTGACATACCTTACAACATGATCACCCCACTAATTTTAGGAATCATCTGTCGCCAAGCAAACTTATCACAATATTATTGACTATATTCTCCTTCACCTTTTTCAACAATTCCCTCCACCCCCTCCAGTCTGGTAACAATCGCTTTGGTCTCTGTTTCTATTAATCTGCTTTTGCTTTGTTTTATTTGTTTGTTTCCTTTGTAGTTTTAGATTCTACATATAAGTGAAACCATATATTTGTCTTTCTCTGTTTGACTTATTTCACTTAACATAATACCCTCCAAGCCCATCCATGTTGTCACAAATGGCAAGATTTATTCTTTTTCTTTGCTTCATAATATTTCATCTCTCACACTCTCTCTCACACACACACACACACACAAACACGAGGTCTGACACTTAAGTTCGCAAACTCATCTTAGAAAAAGTGCTACATACCTCATTGCTGAATTTCACTATGATCACCTTTGAAGTTCAAAGTACTCCCCTTGGGAAGCCATGCATCAATGCCAGTGCCTAGTTCACCCTTCAAAGAAATTTTGGAACTCTTTTTCTGGAATGACCATCAGGGCTGTTGGTGAATTACCCTTGATGCCCTGAATGTCATCAAAACGTCTTCCTTTCAGTATTTCCTTTAACTTCAGGTAAAGAAAGAAGTCATTGGGGGCTAGAACAGGTGAGTAAGGAGGTTGTTCCGAAACAGTTATTTGTTTACTGGCTAAAAACTCCTTCACAGACAGTGATGTGTGAGCTTTTGCATTGTCGTGATGCAAAAACCATGAATTGTTGGCAAAAAGTTTAGGTCATTTTCATCTAACATTTTCATGCAGCGTTTTCAGCACTTCCAAATAGTAAACTTGGGTAACTGTTTGTTCAGTTGGTACAAATTCATAATGAATAATCCTCTGATATCAAAAAAGGTTAGAAACATCATTGCAACAAGTTTGTGAACTTGTCAGACTATATATATATATATATATATATATTAGTCATTTGACCTATATATGATCACATATCATATCACATCTTCTTTATCCATTTATCCGTCACTTTTTTATCTGATTCCCACCTATCCCTGATGACTCAGTTCAAACATTCTACAGTCCATAGATGGTTTCCTAAAACCAAGACCACCACAACTCTAAGAGGTACCTTGGACTTGTAGTTAGAGTAGATTTGTTTAGGAATTACAACAAGCTTCTAGCAGGTGGTCATAAAGTAAAATTTTAAAAGATTATTTTTTTTCTAACTTGTACAAAGTCTTACAAATTGGCCTACCTAAGCTTTAAAATTTGAGTAAATATTCCTCTTGTACTCCCTGAGTTGTCCCCATTACATAAATGATTAGATGTTTAGCCAACCACAATTTCTAGCCCCTTTCTTCCTTTCTACCAGGAAAACTCCATAACATTTTCTATGTGCTCAAATCCAGTCATTTACATTTGCAACCTTTTTTTACTACGGCTAGGCCATGGGCATGTGACCCAGTCTTAGTCATCAGGACCTGACAGAAAGTCTTTTGAGAGTAACTGAGAATGATTTTACTCCTCAATAAAAAAAAAGAAAAAAAAAAGGAGAGAAACATAAGGAAGGCCAGATTCTTCAAGTTCTACATATATGTGTTCTAGCACTACCATAACAAAATAGTACAGACTGAGTAGCTTATATAACAGAAATTCATTTTCTAATTGTCCTAGAGGCTGGAAATCCAGGATCTAGGTTCCAGCAGGGTTGGTTTCCTTTGAGGCCTCTCCCCTTGGCTCTCCCTCTGGCTGCCTCTTCACTTAATTGTCCCTTTGTCTATGTGGGCCCCCGGTGTCTCTTCGTGTGTTTAAATTTCATCTTCTTATTAGGACACACAACAGATAGGATTAGAGCCCACTCTAATGGCCTCATTTTAACTCAATCACCACTTTAAAGGGCCTATCTCCAAATATAGTCACATTCTGACATAGTAGGACTTCAACATATGAAGGAGAGAGCCACAATTCCTCCTGTAACATCCCCCAACCATTTACTACCTTGGACATTGCCATGTAAGGTAATATTTTATGTGGAGATTGGCACTTGAGGGGAAAGACCCAAAATTCCCAGAGAAGGCAACCCAGAACTTTAATATCACTAATCTGCTGTATCAGCCAGCCTTGGAAACCTCTGCCTTCCAACGTTTTTAGATTAATACAGCACTCACATGTAAAAAGAATTTTAGTTTCATACTTTGCAACTTGTACACTAAAATATTTAATTGATATACTACATACCATGTTACTTTATAAGACCTAATCGGAAAATAAGCCTAGCATGATTTTTCAGGATGACATCCCCTGCACATAAGCCCTACTGCGTCTTTTGGAGCAAAAATTAATATAAGATCCAGGTTTATTTTCAGGGAAACACAGTAGCACTTATGTGATATTATAACAATCATTGAAATTGATTCTAACTCAAAAATAATACTGTATTTATCCTCATGTCTCTGCTTCCCATTACAATGCAAAACACTCAATAACCATTTATTGAACTGAATGAACTCCATGCTTCTACTCCCACATTTACCCACAAACATACACACCCATAATCATACATTAAATTTCTTCTCCTGAACCTTGGATCTTCTTGTAACCTCTAGAAAAATGTCTCTTTTATATTTCTTCTCCAATTCTACTAGTATCTCCCAGTCTTTCCACATTTTGACTTTTATTTGCTCCCTAGTTGGTTGTGACTTTATTATATAAAATATATGATCCAGGTGATAGTTCCATAATTGATATATGGTTTTGTTCATTGAAAAGTTCAAAGTTGGAAAAAAATAATAATTTCCTGGATTTAGTAGACACCTCTAGTTCATTCATCTGTGTTCTGAAACAAGCTCAGTTCTTCCTCATTTAACTAAATTTGACTTGTTCAATAACTTTTTATCAGATGAAATGCTATATGCACTTTAATATTAAATTTTATGGCTTCAAATCAGAGTTAGAACTGCACCAACTCTTGCAAATATGCGATACATTGTAATTTAGGAAATAATCTATAATTTAAGCCTTCATTTTTAAAATATTCTCGAGTTTTTAAAAAGACATGCAGAAACATGGGCAGCTTCATGAAGTGAATACTAATACTGCTTACTCCTTCATTTACCTTCAAAGGAAAAATATAATTGCATTTGACATTTGTTTCATGCTTCTCTGATCCCTTAGTATGGAACATGAAACACCCCAAGTATCCATAGAGGCTCTGAATTAATGTATCTTTCTGGTGAAATGATGTATTTTGCTACTTCCTCTTGAGAGGGGTGTTAATGACTCTTCTAAATTATCCACAGCCAAAGACAAATCTAACTCAAGCCATCCCCTGATACTGTAGATAAAGAAGACTGCTTACTCTCTTTGCTCTATTATTTGAAAACTTCAACTTTCCCAACTCATTTGGAGGGAGCATTGGGGGTCGGTGTTAGAGCAGGTAATGGAGAGGACATGACCTCCAGTTGACACAAGACTTGAACCCAGGCAATCAAAGGCTCTTCACTCCTACTCCCTGTCCTGGAAATGCATTTTCTGTCCACCAACCCCACAGTAGAAACAGTTTCAAGGATGCTGTCTTTGATAGAGTAAGGTGCTGTTGAGACCATCTGGACAGTATACGTCATGAACCCAGGTAAGGCCTCTATACAAACTTTTATGATTCTGGAGCGTGGGTTTAAAGATATATGTGTCTTGTGGCCACCCAAGACAAGCCTCCTAAGTAAGTCCCCTTGCTTGTTAAACTTGCCACACCAATCTGGAGTGGCCTGCCTCTTTCTTTAGTCTCTCCTTGCCCTCCATTTACAGGGGCCAGTTTGCAAACCAAAAGTTTGACTAAATGAAAGTAAAAGAATCTATCAAGATAGCGCCACATAAAATGTGTGAAGGTCTTATTTATATTTGTGGCTATAGTGAAATAAAACTAGCAGTATTAAAATCTTCCATGAGTTGCCAATTTGCACATGGTGCTACATTACTCATTAAAACACAGGTTCAATATGTTTGCTATCTTCTAGAAGTATAAGAATTCAAGATAATAATAGAGATATTAAGTTTATATCAATGCTCAAATAAGGAGCTATGAGAGTTGTTGAAAAAGAATGAACATTTTTCTCCTAATTAGTCATTATGTTAACCAGGAAATGTGAAAATCAGTGTGTTAAAATCAGACCTTCAGAACACCTTCAATGATTTTTTCAGCAGTTCTTAAAATGTTGTTCTGGCGATAGGTAATCTTTATTGAGGGTAATGACAGCCACTTCTAAAAAGTTATATTTTATATAAGGTTCTCTACAGGAGTATGTTTTGGGATTCCATGTTACATCTTTGTGCAAATGGACCTGTTCCTTAATAAATTTATTTATATTCACATTGCCTACGATTATGACTAAGCAATAGGATCATTTTACTTATAAATAAAGTAAAATATCATCCTTAGAGTTTTTTCAACTTATTTCACTGAATTGAAGATATAGAAATATGTATGATGTTCTTCATGAAAGATTTTGTATATTTTCAGTTAGATTCTCAGGCATACATGGTTGGCAGACCTGCTAAGTAGAATGAAAAATACTCAGATGAAAGATGAGAACTTTCATACAATTTATCTTTATACAACAATTGTTTCAAAGGAAAAAAAATGATTTTTGCGCTAAACGTGAAGAAATGAACGATTGTTCGAATGCCTTCCCAAGGAGCTGGGTCCATTTACTTTCAGAAGTCAAGAATAAATAAATGCTGGAGATTACTGCCAGTGGCATCCAGAGAATGACATATGGTATTATTGAAAATAAAAACGTCTGATATGTGGTATATAAAACTGAAAACAAAAAAGGAACAAGACAAACAAATGAAGAAACAAAAACTCATAGACACAGACAATAGTTTAGTGGTTACCAGAGGGTAAGAGGGTGGGGGGGTGGCAGATGAGGGTAAAAGGGATCAAATATATGGTGATGGAAGGAGAACTGGGTGGTGAACACACAGTGTGATATATAGATGATGTATTACAGAATTGTATACCTGAAACCTATGTAACTAACAATTGTCACCCCAATAAACTTTAATAAAAAAAAAATAAAATGCCTCTTTAAAGTAGTTTTTGTGGAGTGACACCATAATTTTATAGCTACTAGACAATTGAGAAATGTCTCACATAGACCTTAAGGTGGTAAAAAAATATATGTAATTTGAAATAAAAATTCAGAAAGGCTATCATGTTTTAAAAAATGCCTCTCACTTATGAAAATGCTGGTCCAAGATTGCTCCTGGGAAGACAGTCAATTCTTTGTTCCTGGAGTCTAGAGGACCGTACTTGTTTGCTTTGACAAAGCACTCTATAGTGCAGAAACTTACAGCAGCCTCATGGCATTTTATAAACATACAATAAATAACAGATACAACGAATACATAACAATAAATAACATATAAAGAATGTGTCATTTAAAAGAAGAGGGATGATTCAGGACAAGGAAGATGACTGAATAACATAGTAGTTACATTTTTCATACTAACCATTTGGGAAGCTAAAGCAAAACTATGGGAGAAAGGAGAGAAAGAAAGTGAAATCTGAACTTTTGTCATTCATTGGAGATACTAATAAATACAGACAATCAAGCAGACATAGGGCTATGAAATGGAAATAAATAGGTCCTGTTTGGAAAGTTTAATAAATTCAAACAATCTGTTTTTCACCACACCCATCACTTCCCTTCAATGTCATGTATACCCAGTTCCTCCAAAAACCTTTAGAAAAGCTACTCAGATCTTATGCCATTTTAAAACTACTGAGACTGTTCTGTTTTTTTCAGAAAATATTCTTAATTTTGCTCTCAAGAGACTTTTTAATATGATAGATTTAATTCTTAAGTGTCTAACAGTTAAACCATGTCTCTAAATAAAAGCTTATGGTGCAATTTTTGATCAGACATGCAGGCATTGATAAAATATACAGACTGTATACTTAGAGTGAAAGGACTTCATTGGTTCTTTTAGTCAAGTAAACATGAAGCCTTCTTCAATGAAATATGTGGCTTCAGGAGACACGACTTTAAGTATAGATAAAAAAAGGATGGTACTCAAAACTATCTGAGATTAATAAAATCTGTGCTTGAAATCAGCGACCCTAGATGCCACATCATCCAGATTATTACCAGATCCAAGGTATTACAATATTTCTCAACATTTTACAGTTTAAATGACCTCTTGAGCAATTTTCTTCATTCTTTTGTTTGTTTGTTTGTTTGTTTTCCCCTTCTTCCAAAATGCTCCTGTGGCTTTCTCACTCATTTAGCAAATGCCAAACTCATATTATTGCATGAAAGGCTATAAGACCTGAACCTGATACCTCTCTAACTTCTTTTACTATTCTCCTCATTACTCAGTACATTCTAGCCACACTGGCTAACTTTTTCTTGAATACATAAGTTGTGAGTGAAGCCTTTGCTCTGGCGGTTCCTCCTGCATAAAAAAATGTCCTCCGTCAGTGTTCTCATGCCTTGCATCCTCTCCTACTTAATCTCCAGTTGGGTTTCCTTCACTGTATTATGTAAAATAGCCCCTCTTCCCATTTACAGCACTTCTCATAATCCTTTTCACTGCCTACTTGTTCTCCATCAAACTCACTACCATTTGATATAATCTTATAGGTCCTTTCCCCCTCAGTTATTTTTCTCCACCACTAGAGCAATCACAGGGATTTGAAACTGTGCTGTTCATTGCTAATCTTCAGCACATAAAACAATATCTGACACATAATAGATACTTAATATAAATGAAAGAATAAAGTGATGCTGCTGAATTTGAGTATTTTTGTTCAGAGGAACATTGTATTAGTAAGTACAAAGTTACGGAAAAAAGAGAGAGAGGTATATGTGAAAATTCTGAGAAATCAAATGAGAAGATTTTAGTTGATGGACATTCATCATCAAAGCTCTGTTTTACCTGTATAGTGCTATGTTCAAATTCTCAGAACATTTTTCTCTCACACATTGGTGATTTCAAACCCAAATTGGTTTATTGAATTATTATAATGTTCAGTGATCAATTGATAACAACATGATTTATATGTAGAGCACATAGCATAACTACCATATGTCAGGAATTATATTAGACATTACTTATGTGCATCACTTCAAAATCTTCTTATCCCAGACTCTTACTCCAGCCATCCTTGCAGCAACCAGTTCCAGGAAGGAACTGGTTTTGCATGGGGTACCATTACGGGAAATTATGTGCATTCATGTATGCAAAATCTTGTGATGTCTGGGTGTGAACACTGAAGAGACAGCCCATGATCAGTAGGAATTAGAACTGATGGATACAGATGTTATCTTTTTGTCCTCTGGGTAATCAGTACCTAAATGCATTTAATAAGCTTTTCATAATGTACTGGTATGATCAAACACCAGTGACCCACAGCAGTGGTGAACTCAGAAATGCATTCTTGTGTTAGCCATCTCCCTTGTTCCACAACCCTGTCTTGATTTTTGCTTTGTGCATGCAAGAGTTCATTTTAGTTTCAGCCTTACTGGGAACCCAAGTCTGGAATTGTATTCAACACTTTCAAATATTTTTCATCTCATTCCTTTGGAAACTTACTATTAGGTATTGCCACAATTTCCATTTCTCAAAAAAGGAAGAAAAAAAAAAAGAAAAGAAAATGAGGCTCATATAATTAACATATCTTGCAAAGATAAGACTTAGAATTGAAGTTATTTTTGTCTGACTCCAAGTTCATGTTCTTCTATGGAGTAGAAAGATGTAAACTAGTGAGCTAAAAGAACTACTAAACACATGATGTTTTTTTATTTAAAAAATAATAAAACAATAAGGGGTACAGAGTTGATAATGCACAAAAATTAAGGTTACAAGGCAATTAGTCAGAAGAAAAAAAACAAAAACAAAAACAAAAAAACTTCAACCTAAATTATATAGTGAAGCTGTAAATCATTACAATGTGCCATAACAAAAATGTGTTAAAATAAATCTGTTTGTTTCATCCTTCTCTGCCTTGCGATGTATTTCTGGGAAGCTCATGTTTACAGACTAGACAAGCAAGCTCTTTTGCCTTGGTTATAGTTAGTTTCAGCTGGTGGAGGTACTGGCAGCAGAACACAGGGTAGGCTAGAGTATGGCCATGTAATCTATTGCCTAGTTTCTTTCATGGCCTCTAGGAAACCTACAAACTATACATAGTTCTCTGTCTGGTGGGAAACTCTCCTAATCCTTGCTCATTCAGGTTCATGAGCCCCAGGGTAGTATTCCTCTCTTTGATGATTCTTCACTTCACCTACAACTTTATAATTAGCTGCTTTATTAAACTCTTCCTAATTACTCTATTTTTGACTGTGCCATCTGTTTCCTCCTGGGAATCTGGATCATACAAGACACTACAAAAAATCATTTAAAATATATTATTAAGAAAGAAGAGGTTGAATGTAATTAGGGACAGATTGTCCAACGGGGGGGGGAGGGTACAGTAATTATTAAGGGTAATTGGTAGTTATATACTAAAGAGGAAGAAAGAAAATAAATTTATTATTTATGGGTCACAAGGGACGCTTATGGTATAATGTGAGAAATGGAAATATTTATAAACCAATTAACTAGCTGACTAACAGCCTTTGCTATGTATATTTTGTAAAATAAATAAATGATCCAGCTTTTAGTGTTATTGGTCACCAATTGCAAAATGTTTACTATAGTGGCTACAATACAACCATGAGCTGTAGATTATACTGATTATATTCTTGATGTAACTGCCATATGCATTGACTGCCATATGCATTGACAGATATTCACTGTGAGTTGTATGTTTGGAATTTGAAATCATTCTTTTGTAGAAAAAGCATTCTTCTTACTACTTACAGATTTGCATTAAATGGATTTATTTCTACATAGACGTCCCATAAAATTGGAATCTAAATTTAAATTTTATGGATATGAAACTATGAAATCTAACCTTAACAAAGAAAATTTCAGGAACTGCTTCAGGACTAGAGATTTATATAGCTGTAGAATAGAAGATTAATGGAGTAGAAAGTCTGCAGTACAGCTTACTGCATTTTGTTCTCTTTTTAAACTCGGTGTTTAGCCTCTTATTACCTGGCAATTTTCTAATATCCCTCTTCACGTTTCTTTTCTTCTTATATGACTTTCATTTTAAAAATGGTAACTATTTCAGCCTTTTATATAATAAATAACTCTCTCAAAAGCTTTTAAAATTGGTGCAAGTTTCAAAATATGAGACTTTTCCTGATTGTGTCCTCTCCCAGTACCTATAAAAAGGACTCCTCTGAGCCCTTGCTCACAGGAAGATAGGAAGTTATAACTTTGGCATTTTAGATAAGCATTTTTCATATTATTTTACTTCAATATGGGTCCAGCATGTGTTCTTACAAGCATAACTGATGCCAAATCTGAATAATAAGCGAATATGTTCCATATACTGACAAGGATGGTAGATGTGAAAACGGGAAAAAAAAGACTGCTTGTAAGAGGCAGATCACAGAAGCTGAGAAATACACTGAAGCCAATGGCTAATTAGGCATGATGAACTAAAGAAAGCAAAGGTTTGTTACCATTGATTCTGGGTCATCAGGCCTAAGTCACTAAGAATTTGATGCTGTCACAGTCATATGGAAAAGTCATGATGTATGTCTGCTGTGGAAGATGACATGTTTAAATTGAACATTTTGAAGAATGTTAAAAGACAACAAGAGATCGCAAGAAAATAAACAATAAACATTGAAAATATGAAACTTGGTTGAGATCACAAATGAAGAAATAAATTTTGAGATCACTTTGAAGGCTGTAATGTTTCCCACAGTGATCACTACTTTATGGTTAAATAGAAATAGGGAAGAATAATCCTTGATATCAAGATTATACATGCATATTTGCATAACCCAACACAAATGTTGTAGTAGTTGTTATTTTTTGCAATCCTAAGTGATTTGTTGTACTTTATGACATTAGTATGTATCACATATTTGTGCTGCCTCACTTTTTCTCACTCATGTCTGTTGTTCCTTGAATAGCTGCCTGTGTTTTTTTCTTTCACAACATTTTTTCTTTTCGGTTGTTTATTCAAAGACCAAACACAACCAGCACCAGCTTCTAACCTTTATTTTTATGACAGAGATTCCTACTTACTGACCGAATATCATTTTTATCAAAATCATTCATAATAGAACCATTATTTATAGATGATTACCCAATCTCACAGAATAAAAACGACATTTTCTAGACTTTTTTCTTATAGTAGTGGCCAAAAGATATAAATAAAATTTGTTAGGGAAGAAACCATAAGTAAACATTTGAGGTCTCTCTTCACTCCTCTTTCCTATGGGCCAATATGCAAAGGTGATACATAGAGTGTTAGCAGCCATCTTGGGTGATGACATCAACAAGAAGATAGAAATTAGTGTAAAGGATGGCAGAGCAGAAATACAGAAAGAACTCATTTCCGTGGTGATTATGAAGTCACCAAACCAACAGAGCAGTGCCTACCTCCAGTCTTTTTTAATATGAGAGATAAACAAGCTTCTTCTCATCTAAGTCACCATAGTCATTCTTTTATTAACAATCAAACTTAACACTAACACTATGGCCTGTTATGATCAAAGTTAAAAGATCAACCAATATTTCAAGTTCTATAATCTTAAGAGAATGGTTTACAGAACTTAAATCAGATTACTGCCTTTTACCAGTTAACTTTTTAGTAAAAGTATTCTTTTGATAGTAATTGAATGAATGGAAATGGTAATACTTCTCTGAAAAGTTGGGGACCAAGCAGGCAACACAAAAGATGACCAATACAACTTTTTCCAAATTGTCTCCTTTCTGCAAGAGACCTTTGATATAATTAATTTAAGCTGTATTTTCTTGTATTATTTTTAAGTGAGTTGTGGTTAATATAAATAAATGAAAATCGTGTGAGAGCTATTGTATGGCTTTGAGCAATAAAATTTACTATTAGAGGCTCACATCAAGATGCTAAACTGAAATTGTAATTGTTGTCTGATCTTCTTTGCTATGTGCAGAATGAAATGAAAGATAGTAAAAAATTGTTTTGATTTCACCAGTAAATATGCCAGGTTGGATTTAAAAACTGCATAACATGAATGATAAATATGTTTGCTATTGAGAAGACTGAAACTTGATGTTGTACTCTAGGTAGATGCAAGTGACTCGTTAACTTTTCTTTATGAATTCATACAATTGTCTTGACAAGGCATCTATTTCTAAATGCAGCATACGCTTGTTAGTAAAATGTTTATAACCATAATTTTGTCATAAAATCAAAGAAAAAGGATGTTTAGTTGGCAGATGGTGCAATTATAACATTTCATTGGTTTATATAATGCCAAAGTTTGTTTAATTTACATTGTTACTTTATGATTTTGTGAATAACTTAAAAATTATTTAGGTATGAAATTTAAGAATATTCACACAAAATTAGAGATTAAGCTTAAGTATTCAGGACTTGGTTTTTTTTTAACCTTCTAGATATAATAACTCCTTTAAAAGACTCAATATTAAGACAGGCAGAGCAAGATTAAAATTATTTCTTATACCATCTGATTTTTTTGTGTGTGACATAGGACCTATTTCTCTAAACTAAAAGTTGTTTGTAAATGTACACAGAAACTTTCCATTTCATGCTAAGAAAATAGAAAACTCATATTAATGTCTTGGAAAACAAAATTCCAGGAAGTTTGATGTAGAAAAAAATTCTCAGGGTGATTGTAGAAAAATAAATTCAAGTCACATTTCTGTATTAAGTTGCTATGACCTTGGGCAAGTCACTCAATCTTAATATATGTCAATTTTCTCATGCATAAAAAGAAGTGAATTCTATCTGACTTCACATGAATAACATGAAGACAAAAATGTGCTAATGGGCAATGCATTAAAGAAATTTTAAAGTTTCCAATGATGGAGATAATCCAATACATAAAAAGTAACCACAATTTGTCAGACTTAACCATACAATATTTCAAATATTTTCAATGCAATTTAGAACAAGGGAAAGAGGATTGATTCATATCTATCTATCTATCTATCTATCTATCTATCTATCTATCTTTATTATCTTATAAAATATATATTATATATATTATATCTATTTATATAAATTATATTATATATATTTTTTTGGTTTTTATTTATATATTTAAATTTATTATAAATTCTACTGATATAAGATACGTAGTACATAATTTTCAAGTAATATTAAAATATTCAACATTCTTTATTGTAAATTTTGCATAGCCCATTAAGTATCACAGGACACTTTCACTGTTTTTTGCCTAACTCTTGAGTCTGTGGCCAACATATTGTTGTCATTCATGACAATGTAGTTCCAACATGAACATTGGTTGGTATTTTCATTTATCTTAATGATGAAAATTAAACAATGAAGATGTATATAATATTCTATTCAATCAATGTATAGCATGGGGTTTTTATTTTGCTTTGCCTTTTAGTTTGGAAATCCTTAATAAAATATGTGTTAGAACACTCAAAAATCATGAAAAAACTATCTGTACCTGTGAATAAAATCAAATAGGTTCTTATTTCATAATTACATTTTCAGTTTTCTTTTATATTTTCATGAATATTGAATGGAGTCCTAAAAATTTTGGACCAAAGAGGAACAAGATTAGAAGTAATAGTAACATATTGTATTATATAGTTATATCAAATATATAATACAATCGCTTTCTACAACATGTAATTTAAGAACAGATTAAATTAGAAATTTATTTCAAAGTTGCAATTGAAACACCTTTTTTTAAAGTACCTGACCCTCTCTTCCAAATAAACATAAAAATTATATATTTTATATATATATAAATAATTATATATATATATATATACACACACACATACACACACACACACACATATATATATATATATATATATATATATATATATATATATATACAAATATATATTCAAATCTCACAGTTCTAGACCAATTTATTTAAGTTTGCCATGTGCTTTCCCATGTTAGCACTGAATTCCAGGAACTTTGTCCCAAACTAACTATATTGTTTGACATCATGTTTTTAAAACTGATCGTCCACCTTCTGAGGACGCTTGCAGTCCCACACAAACCAGGACATGTGGTCATACTACTTAGTTCACTGGTGAAACCCATTACAGCTGAAGGAAGGGAAGAGTAAAACCCACAGAGGAGGGGCATAAGTAAATGCTAAAGCCAGATTTTCCAGTTGTCTTGAGATAACTGACATGATCCCAAATGTGAGATAAAAGGACATTATACATTCTCAAGATTGAAGCTTATTCACAACAGAGATAACATCTCACACTCATCTACTCACTACCAGATTAGCAAGCGTTAAGTAAAAAGTAACAACTTTATTTTTTTAATTGCTGAGACAAGGGCAAGATCAAATTGAGAAAAATCCAGAGATGTAGCACAAAGAATGAAACACTCACAAAAGCCCTCTGCCAAATCATCCCCAAACCTAAACACAATATAATATTAGAGGAATTTGTGACCTGTGATACACTAATAAGAGTACACAGAGGAAATAAATCCCAAGCCCAGATCAAATCCTGACTACATTAACTTACTTCCCCCAAATAAAGTACTAAATGAAGGAAAAGCATACTTATTTCCAAGTATAGATATTATTTTTTCTTGTACACAAGTTGTCTGGGTTTCAACCAAATATTATAAAGCATATAAACAGCAAGATATAAACAACCCATTATTAAGAGACATAGTAATCAACAAAAGCAGACATACCATGTTTCCTCAAAAATAAAACCTAGCCGGACCATCAGCTCTAATGCTTCTTTTGGAGCAAAAATTAATATAAGACCTGGTATTATATTATTATATCATATTATATCATATCATATCATCATATCATATTATATTATAGACCTGGTCTTATATTACTTTTTGCTCCAGAAGACACATTAAAGCTGATGGTCCGGCTAGGTCTTATTTTCAGGGAAACACAGTTGATATGACAAATATGTTAATGCTATCATACAGAAAGTTAAAATAACTAAGATAAAAATGCAGAAGAAGCATTTGACAAAACTTAACACTATTTCTTGATAAAAATAAAAGAAAATATAAAATGTTATTGAAGGAACATACCTAAACATAATAAAGGACATATATGACAAACTCACAGCTAAAATCACACTCTTTGATAAAAAACTGAAAGTTTTTCACCAAGATTGGGAACAAGACAGGATGCCTCCTTTCACTACTTCTATTCAATGTAGTACTAGAAGCCCTAGCCAGAGAAATTAAGCAAAAAAAACAAAAAAACAAAAAAAACAAAAGAAATCATCAAATCAGAAACAAAGAAGTAAAATTATTTCTGTTTGACATGATCTTATATGTAAACAAACCTTAAAGACTGCACCAAAAAAACCTGTTTAAACTAATAAATTCAGTAAAATTTCAGGTTATAAAATCAATGTATAAAAATCAGTTTTTTTCTATACAGTAACAATAGAATATCTTAAAGAGAAATTTAGAAAACTCACTTAATAATAGCATCAACAATATTAAAATATTAAGGTATAAATTTAACCAAAGAAGTGAAAGATCTGCTCTAAAGAAATTTAATGTACAATTAATAACTTTCCCCGCACAGAAAATTCAAGAGCAAAACAGTTTCACTGGTAAATTTTACCAAATATTTAAGGGAAAAAAATAATACTAATTCTCTACAAATTCTTTCAAGATACAGAAGAAAAAGAAACACTTGTCAACAGATTTTATGAGGACAGTATCACACTGATTTTAAAATAAGACAAAGACCTAACAAGTAAAAGAAAATATCTAATATACCCCATGATCATATATGTAAAAATCTTCAAAAATGCAAACAAATCAATGCAATATCATATAAAATAGATAATATAACAAGATCAATTGGCATATAGTCTAGAAATGCAACTCTGGCTCAATATTTGCAATCAGTCAAAGTAATTCATATCGGTAAGCTAAAGGAAAAACTATAATAATGCTAATAGATGAAGAAAATAAAAAAAACTTTGAAAAATTCAACATCTATCAATGATCAAACACTCAGTAACCAATGAACAGAAGGAAGTTCTTCAACCTGATAAAGGGCTTAAACAAACACTTGCATGTACATCATACTTAATAAAATATTAAATGCTTTCCTCCTAACAATGGTAAAAAGCCAAACATATCCATTCTTACCACTCCTACTCATCATTGCCACAAATCTTAGATAGTGTAATAGAGCAGTAAAAATAAAGCCATCAGAATTAGAATCAAAGAAATAAAAATATCTCTCTTTCCAGACAGCATAATTTTTATGGTAAAAATCCCAAGGAATCTACCAAAAACATGCTAGAAATAATAAATGAGTTTAGCATTATCACACAACACAAGATCAATGTAATATTAAATAGTATTTATACTTTTTAAAAATTGAAAATTGATATAACTATGACAAAACCACTTATAATAGCATTGAAAAACATTAGATATAAATCTTTCTAAACATGTACAAGTTCTATATGCTGAAGAACACAAAATACTGATGAAATCGATTTCTAAAAATACTTAAATAAATGAGGAAATATGCCATGTTCATGGATCAGAATACTAAATACTGTTAAGGTTCCAATTCTCCCCAAAGTGATCCAAATATCACCACAATTACAAGCAAAATCCTAGCAACACTTTTTTAAATAGAAATAAACAAACCAATTCAAGAATTTATATGAAAGACTAACAAAATAGAATAACAGAACAATTTTGAAAAATAAAAACAATATTAGATTCACATTACTTGAATTCCAGACTTAATATACAGCTACAGTAGTCATGATAAAATAGTATTGGAGAAAGGAAACACATATATATCAATGAAACAGAATTGAAAGTGTAGAAATAGACTCAGCCGTATATGGTCAACTGATGTATGATAAGCGTGAAAAGGAAATTTAAAGGGAAAGTTTGTTCTTTTCAACAATTTGTGCTGGAAGAATTTATATTTATATGTAGACAAATAAATTTTAATCTATACCTCGCAACTATGTAACATAAATCAAGCTGGATCATAAACCTAAAAGTGAAAATTAAAACTCCTAAGATGTCTTGAAAAATATGTGAGAACATCTTTAAACCATGGTTACAGAATCCTTTGACATCAAAAGCACAAGCCATAAAAGAAAATATTTATTTTGTTCTTTATCAAAATTAAGAACTTTTACCCTTCAGAATGTTCAATTAAGGAAATGAAAAGACAAGAAACAGACTTGGAGAAAATGTTTATACATGACAAACCTGAAAAAGGATGTGTATCTAAAATACACAAAGAACTCTCAAAACTCAATAATCATAAACAACATCTCCACAATGGGCAAAATATTTAAATAGCTAGCTCACTAAAGAAGATAAGCAGATGTCAATTGAACACTTAAAAAATGTTAATCTCATTATTTGTTAAGTAAATGCAAATTGAAATGATAATTAGAATTGCTAAAATTAAAAAATAAAATCTGACAACATGAAATGCTGATCAAGAAGCAGAGCAACTTGAGTTCTCACACTTTGCTGATGGCATTTTAAAGTGGTATAGACAGTTTGGAAAATAGTTAACCGTTTCTTACAGAGTTAATCATACATCAACCTTATGACCAAGCAATCCCACTCCTAGGTATTTCCCATACCAAAACCCGTGCATGAATACTTATAGAGATTTTATTTATAATACCCCCAAACTGGAAACAACCAAGATATCATTTAGAGGTGAATGAATAAAACTCTGGCACATGTGTTTAATGGTGTACTCTTCAGCAATAAAAAAGGAATGTTTTGCTGAAACCCACAAAAATATGGATGAATCTCAAATGCATTATTGTTAGTCATAGAGGTCAATTTCAAAAGGAAACCTGTTTTTATGACCTTCCTCAAAAGGCTAAACTGAAAAGACAGAGAGGAGATTATTAGTTGCTAGGTACTATAGACTAAAGGTTTGTGTCCCTACCCCTACCCCCAACAAATGCACTTGCTGAAATCTAATCCCTAGTGTGATGGTATTTGGAGCAGGAGGCAATGGGAGGTGTGTAGTCATGAGGTTGGAGCCCTCCATAGTGATAGCATTAGTGCCCTTATAAAAGAGACCCCAGAGAGCTCCCTTACTTTTCCTTACAAGCACAGACACAGAAGATTGCTGACTATGAACCAGGAAGTGGGGCCTCATTAGAAACCAAATCTGCTGGCATCTTGACCTTGGACTCGCCAGACTCCAGAACTGTGAGAAATACATTTTTGTTGTTTATAAGTCACTCATTCTACGGTATTTTGTTATAGCAGCCCAAAAGGACTAAGACAGCATGTATTATGAGTAACGGGAGGTTCTGTCTGCAAGGGAGAAAAAAGAACTTTGGGGAGAAATGGTAAAAATTTTCTATATTTTGACTATGATGATGGTGATAGGACTAAGGTTTTTCAAAACTTGTAGAACACTACACTTCAACCAATTAATTTTACTTTATGTAAATTATAGCTAATTTTTTTAATGGAGGACATTTATTTATATTGATCCAAAATTTTTGGTTCAAATGTTTTTGTCCCTCTAACCAATTGGTTCTAACTGTAACTTATGAAAGCTCTCAGAATCTAATTCCTATTTTAAATGATAGAATTTTCAGCTGTTTTAAGATGCCCACTATTTCTATCTTTTGAAACCTTAAAACTTTAATGTCTTTCTATCTTTTCTTTTCTCACATTTCTTTCTATCTCTTCTCCCTTCTGTTTTCTCTTCCTGTGTAATGCTCCTATCTCTATTACCCTCTAAAATATTCTTATCATTAGGATCACTGGTATCATATCTTTTCCTTTTTTTCTGATATTCCTGCAAGTTTTAAGGCAATCTAAGATCACATTTTTCCCCCCCAGGCAATTATACCACCCTTTTGGTACAATACCACATACAGGCAACTAACGTCCTCATGTCTATTGTCACATGTAATTATGAATAAATGGATCTCTCCACTCTTTCTGCAGTTTTTCTTTTCTTCCTTCCTTCCTTCCTTCCTTCCTTCCTTCCTTCCTTCCTTCCTTCCTTCCTTCTTCCCTCCCTCCCTCCCTCCCTCCCTCCCTCCCTCCCTCTCTCTCTTTCTTTCTTTCTTTTTTTTTTTTTTTCCCAAACTTGTCTTTGGAAGGAGGGGGGAGGTGTATGTGTGTGTGTGTGTATAAATTAAATTTCCTTTAAATCTCCATTTGATTATTGTTACCATGTTGGTATTTTTTGTACAGCCAATTTTGTCAATAAACACAGTATCATTATCTAAAGGTTAATATGTCCTATAAATGTATGAAGCATACAGCTACTTTCTCATTCAAGCTCATTGATAAACATGCCAAATATAGAGAGACAAGCCGAGTTCTATTCTATTTTACTTCAGGCATCCTAAAGTGTTTATCTTAATTCATTCACTAAACTCAATGGAAGTACAACATACTGAATCATTTTCTTCTCTCTGCACAACAATGTATTGTGTTTAGGGAATAAAAAGTTTAGGAAACCTCTTATAAAATCTATCTGCATATCACTTCTTTCAGAATAGCCTTCTACTAATGAGAAATATTTTGGAAAGCCTTGCTGAAATATAGATAGATCATGTTTATGTTTCAGATCTATCAGTCTTATTTTCTTATCAAGAAATCAGGGGGCCTGCCCGGTGGCTCAGGCGGTTAGAGCTCCGTGCTCCTAACTCCGAAGGCTGCCGGTTCGATTCCCACATGGACCAGTGGGCTCTCAACCACAAGGTTTCAGGTTCAACTCCTGGAGTCCCTCAAGGGATGGTGGGCAGAGCTCCCTGCAACTAGAATTGAACATGGCATCTTGAGCTGAGCAGCCACTGAGCTCCCGGATGGCTCAGTTGGTTGGAGCGCATCCTCTCAACCACAAGGTTGCCAGTTCGATTCCTGGACTCCCGCAAGGAGTGGTGGACTGTGCCCCCTCCAACTAGAAAACAGCAACTGGACCTGGAGCTGAGCTGCACCCTCCACAACTAAGACTGAAAAGACAACAACTTGAAGCTGAACAGCACCCTCCACAACTAAGATTGAAGGGACAACAACTTGACTTGGAAAAAAAGGCCTGAAAGTACACACTGTTCCCCAATAAAGTCCTGTTCCCCTTCCCCAATAAAAATATCTTAAAAAAAGAAAAAGAAATCGGGGAGGTGGAGAATTATGTTTGTTATTCTTTAATTGTCTCTCCAGGTCTATTCTTGACTTTTCTGCACTCTTTCCTGTGCTTTAAGAGGCTACCCTGTATGAATTACATCATCGCCTCTACAGATCTTGCTCTTAACAGCTGGGTTAAGTTGCCATTAGGAGCAAGGTAAGAGTTAAATTCTGAGGACTTGAATATAAATTCAAAAGAAAGTGAAAACTTTGATTTGATAGTGTGCCCAAATTTTCTAGATTTCTCCTGAAAGACAGAAGATTCTTCCCTGTTGGCAGTAGGGCTGAACCTATATCTGGAAGCAAAATGATCCATTGAAGAAAACATGGAAAGAATAGCAAGAAGCAAAGGACATAATTACATACCCGTTTAAATGGAATGACCTCAATGATTTCAAATATCCAGTTATTTTTCAAATATCAGTTAACATTTCAGTATTTCCCCCGTACTTCAGAATAAAAATAGTAAGAACTATGAGTTATTTAACTTCTCTATTGTGTTATGATTTTCATACAAATATAACCTGCAAGCCTCATTATAGTCTTGGAAGTTCTGTAGTACCAAATTCATTTTCAGAAAATTAAACAAAACGTTGAAACAGACAACCAAATGTCCAAGATCACGTGGGTAGTGGATGCGACATCCAGTCCTCAAGTCCCACCATGTCAGATTCCAAAACCAATTTTCTTTTAATTTTTCCATTTTGTAATTTCAACTAGTTTCCTTTATAAAAATTTATTCCTTTACAATTTGATCACAAATATTGTAAACTTTGGATACAAAACTAGGGTTATATGTATTTCAAGAAAAATCTAATTAGATTTACAACTTATTAATGTTATTTAATCCAATAACTGAATCCTTTAACTACTAAATTTTCCTAAAACTACTGATCTTTGTAATTCATCAGGAATCTATTTCAGCAAGAAACTATATATGTTGCAGAGTAATTCTTTGAGATCTCCACAGGGACCTAGAAATCGCTTTCACTTGACTATACTCTGTCTTTTCAACTATTTTATGAACTTCAGAAAAGAGATGGAAAATGCCATTTCTTCCCTTTGTATTCTCCCAAATGTGTCTACCACAGTATTGTTCACACAGTGGGTAACCAATTTATTTTGTTAACTGACTGAAAGATGATATCATTATATAATAAAATTTGCTTTTCTTCACAGCAATTAATGCAAAAGAATGCTTTAAAAATGTCATGAAACTTCTATATATGACCTGCTTAGTAAGGATGATTAGTAATAGAAATCATTAGTTATTACATGATTCAGGGAATACTAATGAATACAAAGTATATTCTGACTAATTCGCTTTCTGAAATGTTCTTGGTAATAAGGATGAGAATGGGGTCAAAGTCATTTTCCTGATTTGAAATGGAAAGGTAATTCTAAGGCTCAGAAAAGAAAGCTTCACAATCTGCCAGGAATTTTAATTTCTAAGCTGACAATGTTTTAGCACTTATATCTGATAACAGCTGTTATATGCACACTCCAGTCTTCTATCAGTCACTTGTTTTTCCACAAGTCAAAAGTGAAATATGGGTAACAGTAATGTGAAAAAATGCAATGCAACTTTGAACTTTGAACAAATTTCAGTGTTATCAAATTATGCTAAATGGACGTGCTGATGGCAATGTTCCATATTTCCATATCTAATATCATTCTGCTCAAAAGCTATTTTCCTCTGAAAGGGAAATAGAAAATGAAGTAGTTTAACTTAATTGAATGTCTGATAAAAATAATCAATGATACTCCAGGTTTGATGTAAAAAAAAAAAAAGGTGGAAATGCTTTTCTATGCCTAGAGACACTACAGAAAAAATAGATGATTGGAATGGAATATGAAATACAGTTTATAGACACTTTCGCACTAAGAACCAAGTCACTAAAACTCATCTCACTAGCAAAACGAGGTCAAAGCAAAGAAACAAAGATTACAGATAGAGGAAATGACTATATAAATGTTTGAAAGTAGTTGGATGTATCTGGTTATGTTCAATATCAGTTGACTAAACCTTTGGCCTGTTTTGAGAACTGAGAAATGGGGGGGGGGGAGAGAATCAACAGATCTGATAGTGAGGGAGAAACAATTTTAAATGATCTGTGGAGTGAGATAAAGAGGGTAGGAGCTCAAACAGAAATACCAGAAAGTCATGGCAGTGAGCAAATATGAGACATCCACATGTCACATGATATTTTAGAATCATGCAACTTCACTGGCTGCTCTGCTTTAAAGCTGAAACTTTTCAACCAGCAGAAGCTCCAGAAGTAAGAGAGCAGGAAACCGATGACTTAGAATCCCTGTTTTTCTGCCCATGAATTTCAGAAAGAGCCTCCAGGATCACGGCTCTTCTTAGCAGAGGTGAGACTTAGGACATCTGATTTAGATAATGTGACAGGTTGCTCTTAAAGTTACAGACCAGGAATGACTTTCAATTCTAGGAAGTGATAAGAAGAGATAAGACTTTATAACTCAGAAGTGAATGTAGTTCTGCATCATTGGTAAAAGTTGAAGTAATGAAATTCAAACTCTTCCATAGTCTAGAAATATCTAATTAGATGTGTGTGTGACTATATTTTATTTCACCACCCATATGTACTCCTGATGTTTACTGTGTAAATGTAACTAATGCCACTCACCAGACAGATCCCCAACATGCTGCAGTGTTTCTCTCCTTGGGCCCTGAATATGTTTTTACCTCCCTTCCTGGCATTCTCTATCCTGTCATTTGCTAGGAAGATTTATAACAATCTGGTTTACACTTAGATCCAAGAAGACTGCTCTGGTTTCTTTCCTTTACAAAAAAAAAAAAAAAAGTCAATTGAGAATTAATCAGTCTCTCAATTGTACCATTATTATACCTTCTAGAACTTCTCATACTCCATTGCAGTCATCTGCATCTCATATCAGACTGAGAGCCCTGTGAAAAATGTCCATGACTTATTCATGTTTTTAAATCCAGTGCTTACTACACTTATGTTAGACATAGATAATCAATACATTTTATTAATAACTATATTATTTACTGTGTTGAAATCCGGTTCTGAGTATACTTGTAAAGATAGTCATGAAAGAGGACTTCCAGAACTGCTTCAGAATGTGCAAATAATGATGGCAAAAGTATGTTTGAAGCAAGACGGAGTATTTCGAGGGGCATTAATTGCAATGTTTCTTTTACTGTAATATATATATTTTTAAATTTAAACAGTCACTGTATTTTCTGATCATACCTCGTATGGTCTTTAAAATTTACTTTCATACATTAGGAAATTTATAATCAGAATTTATTTTACACTATTATAATTTTAGTAGGAGTCAAACTGTGTTAATGGAAGCATAGTTTTCATTTTCAACTTGTTTTTTTCTATGATATCACTGTTATATTTTAATATATAAAATCAGGCTGTCTCTTTTATTCTGTTAAAGGCATTTAATGTTTTTAAGGCTTTTGGGGGGAAGAGTGGTTGATTTTAGTTTTCCTATGGTGTGTTAAAATGTGTTTTCATATGTGTCATTTATCATTCTAAGGCTTATGAATATGAGGTTTGATGTCTTTATCAGTTATGCAGTCTTCTTAATCATTATCTCTTTTAACCTGGTCTTTCTTCTTTCTTTTAGTAATCTCCTTCTAGTAATCAATTAGATGCATTTTGATGTTTTTTTTATTCCTCCATATATCTTAATGTCCTATACATCGCATTTCTTTATTGCTCAGCTCCGTTCTTTGTATTTTCTGTGTCAAGATTTTAATGGCTAACCCATATATTAAAATTTTACACTTTTTAAAATATTTTCATAAGTTGTCGATAATGTCCAATTGTTTTATATCCAAATTTTCAATTCATTTTATTTGCACAGATTTATTGTATTGTATATACATTTTATATTCTCTATGGATTGTGTCAAAATGCAGTATTCTTCTCTGTGGATTTTTTTTTTAATTCTTACTTATGTTGAGGTGTGTTTCTATTTATCAAATGTGAGTTCATTTAACTATATTACTATATAACTATATTACAGGAATTATTTGATGTCATATTTTAAGAATTCATGTGAAAGCTTTCATTCCCCTGCCCTTTTTTGCCAAGTGCTCAGGAGTGTGCTAAAAATCCTGGAACACTTCAATGAAAGTTTTTAATTTGAGCCTCTTTGAATTATATAGACAGTAATTCAGTGTCTCTTTTATGGAAGGCAGCATTCAGATAAGAATCAAGAAGGAGTTCTTACACCTCCCTCCATCCCCAAGCCCTTCTGCCTCCAGGCTATAGCAGGCAAGAATCTAACATCTCTCTGTTTTATTCTAGATTGTTTTCCCAATGAATGTTGCCTTTCATAAATTCCAGCTTCATTAAATGGCCTCTTGCAAAGTACATCAAAAAATTACAAATTCCAAGCCATCAGGGATTGACAAATGCCCTCTGGCCACAACCAGAGGTATCCTAGCTCTGTGGATTCATGCTTTATCATTGTTTCTAGTGTTTAAGGATTTATCTTAATCTCCTATTACCTCAACCTTATATTTCAAAATGTGGGAATTATATCTTATGTTTTATCTTTTTTTCCTGTTATTTATTTAATTTTGATGTTTTCCCAATATCAAATTTGTAAGTTCATGGGGAAAATGAATAATTTTTAACTAATTTACCCGAAAAACTTATTATTCCAAAAAGTCAAATATGTGTTACCACCATTTACATATAATATGATCAAAGACAAAATATATTATTTGGAACCACTTTGAGTATTCTCTGTAGAACTGAAATTGTTCTGTCTCTAGGCAACATCCCACATTGAAATTGATTAGTTCTACCCATTCATTCATTTATTTACTTACTTACATCTATTTGAGATCCCCACAAACTCCTAATGTTGTAGACTGATTAATTCATAGCATTAATCAATCTGATTATGTACTGCCAATGAGCAAATGAGCATATTTATCATTATTAATTTTAATGAATGAGATTTACTTTTCATCTGTTGTAAATGTAAACATGCCTCCTGATAAACAATTTTCTAAAAAGATAACTTTATATCAAATTCTAATAAAAATGACAATATCACTAAATAGATTTTTCTCTGAAACTTGTGTATCTCTCAGTAATAGACAATAACTTTTAAAAAACAAATCTTTGTTTTTATCACATTTTGTTGACAGTAAGGGTCCTGACATCTAAAGATTGGTGACAGTCATTTTATTTTTATCCGTGATATAAAGGTCTAACATTAAATGGTGACTTCATGAAAATGGACATATATTTTTTTCCTTTTAAGTGAACGTATGTCATTTGGAAATAACATGTTTAATAAAACATGTGGGATAATTGGTTCAGAATGATATCTTTTCTAGTCCACGGTTTATCAACACTTTAAATGGCTCAATAACAAATGTAAAATGCAGATTGAATAATAAAAAATTAAGTTAATTAAACCATGAGGTACAGTTAAGCTGATATTAAAATATGAACTTCCTTTATATCTGTGGAGTAAATATTAGTTCAGCCTCAGCTTTTTCAAATATATTGTGCCCATAATTATCATTATAAAATATCACTTAGAAAAAGAACAGAATAATACTGACTTTCTTGATCATGGTTTTAATAATATGAATCACATTTTCCATAAAACATGAGCTTCATTTAGCATGCTTACTTGGAACTTACTATAAAAAAAAAGTGGAACACATTTTTTATCTCACAGAATATTGCTTGTATTTCTGATGTATTACTATTTTTAAAGCTCCACAAGAAGAAAAAATATGTTCCTAATAAATTTTGGGATCAGTGATATAAAATACTACAGACTGCCAATCAATATATTTGCCAATATTTCATTTTATGTACGAGGTATAGCAATTAAGTTCACAAACTTGCCACCATGTGCTTATATTGGCAGCACTGTACAAACAGCTCTGTAAGGTTTCATAACCTTGGTATATCAGTGTCTCATAGCTGTATTCCTGTTGACGTATGGTGATGTCTTGCTGAGTAGCATTCATTATTGTTGTTGTGTTTTTGTGTGCTGTTGTGACAATGTTTGAGCTTGAATTAGAGCAATGAACAAACATTAAATATCTTCTTAAACTTGGCAAGAGAGGAAGTGAAATCAGAGACATGTTAGTCCAAGTTTATGGGGATAATGTTATGAAGAAAATGTCAGTGTACAAATGGATTAAACACTTTTCTGAGGGGAGAACCATTACTGATGAAGAGAGGTCAGGTAGGCCAGTAACAAGCAGAACTGACAAACTCATTGCAAAAAATTATTCGAATTGTGCATCAAAATCATTGGCCAACTGTGAAAAGCATAGCAGACCAAGTGAAAATCGGTAGAGAAAGAGTTAGGAAGGTCTTAAATGAAAATCTTGGCATGAGAAAGGTATGTGCAAAAATGGTCCCAAAGGAGCTCACAGATGAACAAAAGCAAAAGAGAGTCAAAGTTTGCCAAGACCTTTTGAAGACACAAGACTATGTTTTGGGCAATGTAATCACTGGTGATGAAACACAGGTGTATCAAAACAACACTAAAACAAAGAATCAAAGTGCACAGTGGAAGTCAGCCAATTCACTAAGACCAGAAAAGTTCCATCAGTCTAAATCAAGAGTCAAAACAATGTTGCTAACCTTTATCGATATCAGAGAGATTATTCATTATGAATTTGTACCAACTGGACAAACAGTTAACCATGTTTATTACTTGGAAGTACTGAAAAGGCTGCATGAAAATGTTAGACAACCTGAACTTTTCGCCAGCAATTCCTGTCTCTTGCACCATGACAATGCACTAGCTCACACAGCACTGTCTGTGAGAGCGTATTTATTCAGTAAACAAATAACTGTATTGGAACATCCTCCCTACTCACTTGATACAGCCCCAAATGACTTCTTTCTTTACCCCAAGATAAAGGAAATACTGAAAGGAAGACATTTTGATGACATTCGGGACATCAAGGGTAATACGACAACAGCTCTGATGGCCATTCCAGATAAAGAGTTCCAAAATCTCTTTGAAGGGTGGACTAGGCACTAGTGTCAGTGCATAGCTTCCCAAGGGGAGTACTTCGAAGGTGACTGTAGTGATATTCACCAATGAGATATGCAGCAATTTTTCTAGGATGAGTTTGTAAACTTAATTGTCAGATCTCGTATCTATACAGGGCAACTGTTTGGCCCACCAATGCTGGGGCATCCAGATACCTGTGCTTTGAAGGGGTAAAGACAATTTGTATTGCTTTTAAATTGCAAAATTTGAAATCAAGTAGATACCTGAGACAGTACTGGATTGAGACTCATGACTCCTTTCCTACAGTTCTTAGAACATTATAATGCTGATCATGACTGACTTCAGTGAGCAAGAAGAACAAAGTCCACATGAGAAAGGAAATTGGAAACCTGAGCTCATTTTTCGGTTCTGAGTAGTTGTGCGTCTATATTCTTTGGAGTTCAACATGTGACTAAGTCAAAACAATACAGCCTCATGTGGTCTCCGTATCACATGTGCTTGTTTTCCATATAAGTAGTAATGCTTACGAGTGAGTTTTATGAAGTTTAACAGTGAGGTATATGGTCCACAGCAGTAAGTACATACATATATACATATGTGTGTGTGTATATATATATATATATATATATATATAAAATATATATATATATATATATGTATTTACACATATGTATATATATACATACATTTATATGTTTATATATGTATTTACATATATATAAACACACGTACTGTTTATACATATACAATTGATTTTAAACTCTATATTGCATTCTATCTTCTCTTATTTATAATTTTTACTAATATAATTTGAATACATATCTTTGCCCATACACATTTGTATATAATTGATTTCCAGAAATAGAACTATAGCACTGTTGAATATGAAAGACAGCTTAATCCATTTTCCTTTTCTTTTCTAACATGTGTGCTTCTTATTTAATATTTTTCTTCAACTTATTCAGAAGTGGACACATTAAATGTATTTTTTGATTTGGAATATAAGCTCTGACAAAATGCCTTGATCTATTTTCACTACCTAGAATATACAAATTTTGCATTGTGATAGCTCAGAATTTTTTAACACATTTCAAATGAAAACAGTTTGGATTTTTGTTTCTAGGAAACACATATTGAATATGACTTGTTTAGCACTCAAATGAATGCCTCATGCATTATGGCACTATTTCTACATATAACTACAGAAATATATAGTTGGGTTGTCAAAAGTAAGAAGCATGAGAGAATTCCTCATGCAGATTTTACAAGTGTTTCACAAAAGGCATGGTCGTTTTTTGTTGTTGGTTTTCACAGAAAGAGAAAAAAATCAGTTTTTAATCAAATATATTGACTGAGATCTTGCTGAAATTGTTCTAGCCTGAGTGGGGATATTTATTTAAAGTATATGTATAGCTTAAAACTTCTTTTGTCCAGCTGTCCTAACTTGAATGCTGATAAATCTTATATGAATTGCACAATCTGGAGCCCTGATTCCAGATGCTAGACACGTGGACATGTCCCCACCACTACTCATCTTTCTCTTGCATGCTTGTTTCCCTTGTTTTAGGTGAACTCCCGGAACTTGACAACACACCTCATTTTCAGAATCACATGGCCTTCTATCTGGTTAGTTATCTGAATACCTTGTCTATCCCATCACCCTACCCTAGCGTGACCGACACTGACATCATCAATCTTAGTTGAATTTGCTTGTTAAAAAAATGTTGTATAGAGTCAACACAGCAGAGTAATAGTTTGGATAATTAACAAAGATGGTAGTATTTTCTATTATCTATTAATTTCTAAGTTTATAGATACACCATAGACCAGTGGGAAAAGCATTGGAATAAGAGTGATGAATCCTAGCTTCCAGTCTGTCCTCCATATTGCAGAAACTGTATAAAATTAAATAAGACAGGTAGCTTTCTAGGCTTACACCTGTAAAATATTGAACACATATTGATCTGTCTACATCCTAAGCTAATTTTGAGGATTAAATAAGAATAATCTTGCTATTAGGAAAATGCTGTACAAGCACTTTCCTAAATCCTGATGGATGTTTGATAAGTAGGAAGAACTTAATTTTTACCCCCCATTTTTTCAGGAAATAAAAAATTAAGACTCAAGGACGTTGTGATTCATATAAAATATTGAACCAGAACAAGACCCAGCATTTCTGATTTCTATTCTACTTTGGATTTCCTTGTGCAAAGAATAGGAAGTATATTTAGCTTTTTAACCGAGGACCACAATCATTACAATTAGGCTATACTTGACAGTGACCATGATAATAGCTAAACTTCAAAGTATTTGGAAACTTGTTTTAGTTATGATAAGATTTTAACTTTTCATCTCTCTCTCCTCTCTGTCTCTGTCTCTGTCTCTGTCTCTGTCTCTGTCTCTCTCTCTCTCTCTCTCTCTATATATATATATATATATATATATATATATATATACACATATATATGTATTTGTATACATATATAATATATATGTTTGTATAATGTACACACACACACACACACACACACACACACACACACACGATGACCGACAGTTAAGTACATGAACTCATCCTAGAAAAAGTACTACATACCTCATTGCTAAATTACACTATGGTCACCTTCAAAGTACTTCCCTTGGGAAGCTATGCACCCATGCCAGTGCCTAGTCCACCCTTCAAAGCAATTTTGGAACTCTTTTTCTGGAATGGCCATTAGCACTGTTATCGTATTACCTTTGATGTCCTGAATGTCATCAAAATGTCTTCCTTTCAATATTTCCTTTATGATCGGGTAAAGAAATACGTCATTGGGGCTACATCAGGTGAGTAGGGAGGGTGTTCCAATACAGTTATTTGTTTACTGGTTAAAAACTCCCTCACAGACAATGATGTGTAAGCTGGTGTTGTCATGATGCAGGAGCCGTTAATTGCTGGCAAAAAGTTCAGGTCGTCTAACATTTTCATGGAGCCTTTTCAGCACTTCCAAATAGTAAACTTGGTTAACTGTACAGTTGGTACAAATTCGTAATGAATAATCTCTCTGATATCAATAAAAGGTTAGCAATAGCATTGAAACAAGCTCATGACCTTAATTGTCAGGCTTCGTAGATATATATTATACGAAAACAAATATTCAGGATTTAAAAATATCTTTAAGCAATAAGAATAATTAAATTAATTCTGAGTTTTCAGCTGTAGAAATATTCGGAAACACTAACATCATTTTACTAGTACCTCTTCTCACAGGGAGGGCAAGTAGTCTTCTACAATCATCTTTCAAAGGTGACTGCATAGTGATGGAAAGGTGCCCTACCACATTAAAGTCCTCAGTCATTTTTCTCTTTATATGGCAAACTCTGACCCAGATGCCAAGCTGTGAACCACAGTTCCCCACAGCAGCAGCTGGTTCCTTGGCAGCCTCATTAAGTGGCTGCACTGGCCCCTTAAATATTGTCTGTAGGTCTCACATGTCATTATGCTGCTGATAGCTCCTCTGGACTCTTCTGTCCTTCTGTTTCACTTTTCCCTTTAACTAATGTTTTCACAGATTTTGTTAATTTTACTAATTTATTAATTATGCAATTGTCATTTGGTTCTTGTGCACATAAAGGAACATCCATGGACAAAATGAAATCTTCAATTTTCTTGCATCTTAATTAATTGTGAGGTAACAGTGCTTATTTACATCTCAACATGGAAAAGGTGCCTACCCACTACTGGTTCCCAAACTAAAAAGGAATGAAATTTATATAATTTATATGTGGTACTAATGATCAGATCAATTCTTTCCTTGATAAGGGAACTCATAATTCTTAACCACAGGAAAAGAGGAACTATCACACTTATCTGTTGGCATTTTCCTTCCTGTTAAATCAATTACTAAAGTGTCTGTGAATTCATAACACTTAGGATAAAAATGAAAAACAGGTAAATCTATCAATATATTAATCATGTGGCTCTAAACAATCGACTTTAACAAGCTGACAAACGGCTACCTACTTGGTGGGGACAGAGAAGTGCCCTGAGTTGAATTTACATATGGAATCACATGCAGTAGTAAATGGGGTGGCAGGTGATCGGGGACTACAAAGAAAATATCAGATCAAAGGGAAAACTTTGTAGTAAGGACATAAGATTGGACATCAGGAAAGGCCAGAAATTTGTTCTCATGGAAATAGTATAATGTTGCCTTTCCTGTCTATATAGCACCTCAGCCAGCACCACTCTCTGCAAGCTTATTATGTGTTTGCTCCATGGCATGAGATCTCACATTATATCACATCTAACCAGGGGACCCAAAATGCAGCAAAGGAGGTGTGAAAGAGCCAATGAGCATAGGATACTCTGGTCCTTTCACCCAGAATCTGGTAGCTTAATAGACCATTAAGAGATAAAGTTGAAGCACCAGCTAGATGGGAGATCATCCCCCAGGAAACAATATCTTCCATTGAGCCAAAGAAATTTCTATGGTGCTATGTTCTAATAGGAAAAGTACATGGGTCTGGGAAATAAGAGGTAGAAATAAAAGTGGCCTACAAATCTGAGCTCTGCAGAGTAATGTCCTGACCCAAAAGAGGAACACTTTCACCTGGGTATACAGCAAAAGTCTTATTAAACATCATCTATAGCTGTTACCTGAAGATCTATTAATGTTTATTGTATACTGAATATTGTAGACTACATTATCGAGATTTTGGAGTCTGGAATTATTCATTCATTAGTATTGACACTTGGCATAGCAGAGTTATTATTGGCTGATCACTTAGATCCCAGGAAGGTTTGATTTTATGCTTCGTTAGAGTGTATTTGTGTAACGCAGGGTTTTTTAACAAGTCTGTATAACTTACTTGAATTCAAATATCAAGCTCTATTTCACCTTCACATTCAACAACTGAAATCTCTGTTCTGCCCTTTCAGCCTTCCATCTGTCCCTTTCTTCTGGGTGCACTGGTGTCTCCATGACACAAATGCAACTCAATGTTCAAGCAAGGATTTGAAAGGAGTTTAAACAAAGATTTGGAGACTTTCCCTGCTGGAAATCCTTTCCAGGATTCCCTCCCTTAATTTCCAGATGTTTTGGCCTACCCAAACTCTGACACTTCAAGCAAAAGTACTGCTGCTCTCTATTTGAGTATTGGGTGACTCATGTTGTTCAGACTCAGGAGTGCCCTCAGGAAAAAGCCATACAGAGTTCAATCTTACCCACTGTGCTTTCTTTCTTTCAAGGGTAAAATGCCCTCCAGTTTCTGCCTATTTTTGACATTCTCTTCTACCAATATATAGTTTTTCTGTTAAATATTTTATGTAGAATTGATAACTGTTATAAGTACTGTCAAACAGAATTATTTCCCAATCATTGGACTGAAATGCCAATTAATTATTTTGTTTTCTATGTGTCTTCTCTATAAGTTCGAATTCAACTTGGATACAGAAACAAATTCTTCTTATTTTTTAAAGGTAAATTTAATTTAGAAAGTCAGTAACACAAATGGATTACCTGAGACCAAAGAAGGGAAAATATGGCAAATTTACCACAGAATAAATTTAAATTACCACAGAATTTACCACACATAGACTAGGGATGCAAAATTAGGAGGCAGTGTTACTAAAACCCAGGTGCTAGAGATATTCAACAGAAGAAGGAAACATGTTGGTCCACTCTAGCAAGTTTGGTACCATGGAGGAGACTCAGCTGCTTCCAAACATATTGCCTGTGTCAGAGGGGGAGAGGAAGAGAAACACCCAGGCTTCCCTCTTCCTCCTGTTCTTAAGCTCCTGTACGAATCTTCCATTTACTAAATCATCAGAAAGTTGGCTGGTAAGGCAACCTGTGAAATAGAAATAGAGGCTACAGGTGTCATTTCCCCTGAAATACTGAGCCGAACAGGTATGGGCAAGAAAGAGATTTGAGGTAAAAAAATATCAGAAATCATTCATCATGTTTTTCTTTTGAAAAAACTATGCTTTGTGATTATTCAAAAGTTATAATTCTCATGTTTAATTTTATTAGTTTAAAGTTCTGAAAAAGCTTTTTGTTCCTCCTACATAATACAAGTGACTGCGGATATTCTAAATACATAGATAGATAGATAGATAGATAGATAGATAGATAGATAGATAGATAGATAGATAGAAGATAGAAGATAGATAGATAGATGTGTGTGTGTATATATATGTGTATATATATATATATATATTATATATGTATATATAAATTGCTGGGCTTATATGTTCTGCGTTTTTAATGTTGCCTCATTTATTTTAATCCAACTATATATCATTATTACAATTAATCATTTATGCAGTCAGTATCTATTTATATGTATCATATATATATATATATATATATATAACTTTTATTTGCTCTTAATTCCCTTTTATATCTCACAGTGTCAGTGGATATCTCTTTACATCTTAAGTATGTGCTTTAGAATTTCTTTACTGAGATTCTACTTGTGGTAAATAATTTCATTCTGAAAATATTTTTAACCCTAATTTTTGAAAAGTTCTCTCGAAAGGGATAAAAATCTTCACTTTTAGTTCTTTTGTTTCAGCACACTAAAAATAGCTTGCACCATTTTATTGCTTCCATTGTTAATACTGTAGAGCATGTTGTCAGTCTGCCTTTTGCTCCTTTGAAGCAAATAAATATGAAAATATACCAATAAATATGACTTACAAAATATGTAATTTTAGGATCCTATTCTGGACCAGCTTGAGAAATTTATACTCACAGATTACTCTATTTCACATTATACAGAAAGAAAAGATTTGTCTGAGTCAACAGCTTTAGAAGTTGCATATATATATATATATATATATATATATATATATATATATATAAACTTCTCCCTACTAAGCTTTTCAACTGGTCAAATAAAATATGAACCAATATGAGAGCTGCTATTGTATACTAAAACTAACTTATACCTCTCCTTGAGTGTTTTTATATATTTTGAGTTTATTTATATAAAGGCCGAATGAGCATAATAATTCTATAATTTGTTGAGAAAACAGCAATGTAGAGTAATCTTTCATTTTCCCATACTTCCATTGAAGATTTTCTTCCATTTTCATCTCCATTCATTTTAAGAAGTCATTTTACCAAAATAAAAAAGTGAGCCATATAAAATAATATCAGATAGCTATAATATTTTAGAACTTGCTTCTAGTACCAGCTCATTTTCATTTACATAAAGATTGTTTTTTTTAGAAGAGTATGGGAAGAAATAAAAGCTATACTAATATAAATATCATAAAATGCACTGTTTAAAAAAATGCAGTATTGATATTGGCTAAGAAGAAGGGTCTTTGCCAATTTTTAGGATATCCAGAGACATTATTCCAAACATCACTTGTCAAGTAATTGATAAAGAATGTCTTTAGTCTTTAGCCCTACAGGTAGGGAGGACTGACACTTTCTTACCAATATTAGAATTCTCTACCTCATGGAATTATAAGCATGAGCTAATTTTTCATGCAAATAAATATGCATAGCAGTGAGGTATTATGAAGAATATATAAACAACAATAACAACAAAATGAAACAGAAAAACCCACAAACCTTTATTCTCAAAATCTGATAAATATTTCTTAATTACTTCATCGTGGTAACCACAGGTGGAAGACTGGGTATGTCTTGGCATAATGCAATCGAATTTTATGTGCAATTAGTGATAAAATGTTCCAAACCCAAAGCTCTATAAAATTGCACAGCAAGTTGCACTGGTTTTCTAGCTGCCAAGGCACGAAAACACTATAAAGAAAAAATGTCAAATAGGTTTCATTTTGCTTTTCTACTCTGAAAGACTGTTGCTGACAACGCTTCTGTATGGGGGAGGAATGTGAGGTAAAATAGTAATTAGCCAGTTCTTCAATAGACCACAAGTAATTTTTTATTGGCTATGAAAATTGGTAATGAATCATTCAAATTCTCTTTCAATTTTTTATGTTGAAATTATGAAATTTTAATAATAGCTAGTATTTATTATGTACTTTGTGTACTTGGATATTTTGTAAGATTTACTCTTCAAAGCAATGGCCATTTTTTTTTTAGAAACAATTATGTTAATTCCTAATGTCCAAACCATCATAGATGACTAACTTAAACCAACTGTGGTAATTTCATTCACTGTGCCCAAGATCAATTTAGCAAAAGTTATGTTAATAATTGTGGGAAATGAGACTTAAATCAGGGTCTGCTGGGATACTTTCAAAATGAGAGAAGGAGAGAGAATTCATAGATACATGACAAATACACGGTAGATGATGATAGATAGACAGACAGACAGACAGACAGATGGATGGATAGATGATAGATAGATGATTGATAGAAGATAGATAGACAGGTAGACAAAGATTGGAAGTGACAGTCTCTTTTACCTTTGTATATTGTCTGGTCATACGATCTCAAATTGTTTTAGCAACAAATTAAACAAAGAATTTTTTAAAAACAAAATCAAAACTTTAGAGATAGATAGCAAAGCAGAAAGATTTAAAAGAATGTGATGATTGGCTATGTCTTTGATTCATTAAATTTACCAATTGTGGAGCCATCATAACCTGCCTGGGTTTTGGTGTGTGTGGGGTTTTTTTGTTTGTTTGTTTGTTTTGTTTTGTTTTGTTCTGTTTTGTTTTCCTAGTGTAAGATTATATATTTTGTTATTGCTTAAATCATTTTGAGTTGGATCTTCTACTAATTGCAAATGTATGATAATTCACTCATCTTTCCGAAGAAGTGAGGTAGCAATGAACCAAAGGAATGAGAAACTAAGTATGAGGAACTGGCTCATATCCCCAGTTACTCAGGATATGTTCAAGATATAAACCTAAATATGCCTGCATCTGAAACCCAGCCTCATTCCACTACACCATGGGAACAAGCTAACATACCTATCCATAGGAGAGGTTATGTAGGTTCACTGAAAATTCAACAAACCTCCCCCATAAAATCCTAGAAAGTTTAATTCCAAGAAAGTAGACATACATTAAAGTATGTCTTTTTCAGACTATTTAAAACCAGATGATGCAATTTGTATCTTAATTCCTATGGAATGATTCTTAATGCAAATAAAAGTATAACACATTGAGTCTGGATTACAATCTTGACTGCCACTAGAGTAAACGTTTTTCTATGTAAACTTTTTGGTTTGCTGCAAGGATACACAATGCTTCAAATACCAAACAAGAGTTTATCATTAGCTTTAAATATTTAAAGGGACAAATTAACAAGGTTTGGGTACATTTTTTCTAGGAAAGTGGAATTTGTTTTTAAAAAATAAAAAACTCAGTTTGCTTTTAGAGATTCACAAATGTTTCAGTGAAGCATCGCTATAAATTTTTAAACCTGCTTCACAGTTTAACAATAATCTCTGTATAGCATCCTTTTAATCATTTCATCACTCTTTAAAAAAGCTTTTTTATATTTAAAATTAGAGGCTTTTGCAGAAAATCAACATAATGATGGGGGTGTTTTTTTGGTTTGTTGTTTGTTTCTTTTTATCCAGTTGCAAATAATATATAAGGCATGGTGACAAATTCATTTAACTATGTTTTTCACCAAGTTAACTACATTTATAATTTATTTTTCTCCTCTAATTTAAAAATGCCTTCAGTGCATTGCAAAAAATAACCAAAAAAAAAAAAATAAACAACAAAAAAAGTTTTTTTTGTTTGATTTTTGGGGTTTTTGTTTTGCATTGAAATATTACCAATAAAATTTGGGGATCAGGATTCAATTATTAAAATTGGGGATCAGGATTTTATATATATATATTAAGCATACACACACGCACACATACACTGACACATATGTATAAACTGGATCAGCCTACTGATTTTCTTTTGTTTTGCTCTTTTATTGTTTCCCATCAGAAGTTTGTTATATAAAGTAAAAACTTTTATTATGTTCTCTTAATAAGGATAGTGGAAACTTTTTGAAAAAGATGTTAGCAGAGAATCTAAAGAATTTGGCTTGTAAATAAGAAAAAAATAGTCTTGAGTCTCTAGGCTGGGATCTTTGAGTATTACAGTTCTCTTACTGGGTTTTCCTGGAGTCAATATCACAGACTTAGATCTCTTCTGCTCTGTGTGCTGGTATAAACCACTTGGAAAGTAACTGTCTCCTGGCAGGGGTGGAGCTCATTTTTCTGGTTCCTCTGTGAGATAGCTAGGGATAAATATTTGGACAGATTTCTCTTTCTAGATCTACTTACTCTTTTGTAATGGAAGGGTGCTAAGGCCTTTTTAAGAAATTAAAAGATTAACCATGAGCACATTTTTAAAAACATGAAAAATAAGTTCAGTGAACATTTTTGAAGCATGCTAAGAATGTTTTCATTATCTATGATTGTAATTAGCTCACTGAAGTCCACACTAACATATCAGCCAATGTTACAATCACTAGAATCTGTCAGTGTTACCTTGAAAGGGTCCTCACAGATAGGAGAAAGAATCTTAAAACTGGGAAATTATTCTGGATTATCAGTATGGGCCCTGATAATAATACTATTCTTATAAGAGGCAGGCAGAAGGAGGTTTGGCACAGACAGGAGGTAATGGGATCATAGAGGCAGAGATTGGAGGGATGTGGCCACAGCCCAAGAGTGCTGGCAGCCACCAGAGCTGGACAAGACAAGGAAGGCGTTCTCCCCTAGAGCTTCCAGAGGGAGCATAGCCTTGCTGACATCTTGATTAGAGCTGAGTGATATTGCTTTGGGACTTCTGGCTTCCAGAAGAAAAACAATTTCTGTTGTTTTAAGCCACAAAGTCGGTAGTAATTACTTACAGAAGTCCCAGGAAATTAATAAAATTATAGACTGAGTTATTTTACAAAGTCATATACTCCATCACATTTACATTCATTTTTAACAGCTATCTGTGTCAATATTTCTATAGGCATTCTAAATTTGGAAACCCTAGGAGTTGTTCATATAGACTGGTAATGAATACTCCATTCCCATTCCATGTATTTAAGTACCTCAAGTAATTCAAGTACCTTGAAAATTTAATATGAATTTCACTTTGTTTCTAGAATTATGGTACTATTATCTTATCCTTCGTGTGTAATTTGGGTAAATAGATTCCATTTAAAATTCATGAGATTACCTTTTTTATTGTGATTTTTTGTGTCCACAAAAACTCTCATTAACCTTTAAAGGGCATAAACTTTACATCAGGGAGATTATAAGTATGTACATACCATCCATACCTCTCCTGTCAATCAGAATTGAAATAAAGGCTGTAAGTAGCTTGGTCATTGTCAGTATAAACCTATTTCCACATGAATTGTATGTGCAAATTTACACCCTCCCTGATACAAAGTTTATGCCCTTTAAGATAAAAGAGAGTTCATGTGGACACCAAAAAAAAAAAAAAAAAAATCACAATGAAAAAGTAATCTTATGAATCCTAAATGGAATACATTTACCTAAATTACACATGAAGGATAAGATAATTTAAGAGACATGAGCCTATAAATCCCAAAGTGTTAAACTCCTGTTCATAGCGAAAAGAAAGTCTTACCTGTGTCAACAATAAGGATTATGCTGGATTTGTGGCTTAAATGTGACCTTCTTAGTTCCAATTGTAAAATATTTCAAAAGATTTTCAATCATTTTGATGAATTCAGAATTATTTTCATATCATATCAAAATGTTCCATTAATTTTGATTTTTTTTCTTTTCATTGTTATGAATGATTTTTGACAATAACCACTTCAGAAACATGGACCGCCAAAAGACAATCTCTTTGAAATATTTTGCACTAGAAGTTTGTTGTTGCACTGCGATTTACGGTCATTGAATAATTACCAGGAACGAACGCCATAAAAAAACAAAATGAAATGAAGTATCTTTTAGATATGAGACAGTACCACGACATTCCTGCATAGAAATTGTTACGGATACCAGGACCAGAAAGAACCCAAGCAACTCTCAGAGAGTTAGGAGAGTCAGCTTTATTACGCTGGCAGGCTCAGCGGGATCCTTCCCAAAGACTGAGCCCCTAGCAAGGTTATGAGCAGGTTTTTATGGGTTAGGGACTTCCTTGAGTCAGGGAAGTTGTAAGTGTCCTCTGGTGATTGGCTCAGGGTGTGGCTTGGAGGGCGTTATGCAGAAGTGGGCTGGGGCTTAGGCTGGGGACTTCTCTCCGCATTAGGGCCACTATTTTAGGTCAGTTTCACGTGGCAGGGAACCATTTTAGGTCAGTTTCTCCATCAAAATGACTTCAGAAAATAAATTACAAGGCTTCAACCTAAATTATGTAAAAGCAAAACTAAAGAAAAAGTATAGGATTCAGCCAGACAGCAAGTGAAAACTGCATACCTGAAAATTCCACATAAGTACAAATTACTGTGTAAAAGGTTTTTTTCAGGTCATTTCATCGCATTCAGACTTTTGAAAAGCAGTGAAAAGTGCTACAGATTTTGTTTTTGTTTTTTCTTTTGTTGTTTGCTTGTATGAACCTCTTGAAGTATAATGAGAGTCCACTAATACCTATCATTTTACATAAAATAAAATAATGACATTTCCAGCTGATGTAATTGGCATGGTCAGGTATTAGTTTATCCAATAAAGCCTGAAAGTTTAATTATGAAATATTTTTCAAACTAGAAATTCTATTTGTTATTTGGGAAGATAATTCACTTAGGAACAAAAACTGTACATGAGTCAAAGACAAATCACTCTTAGAAATCTAACTAAAATGAGAGTTATAGAAAGCTGCCAGGATTATTTATATAAGAGTTAGAAGATTAGAGTCTGGCCACAAATTTCAGAGAATCTAATTCTGTTCAACACTAAGAGGAAAAAAAAACAAGTAAATTCCTTTATATATTCTTTATTGGCTGAGTTGGATGTCTCACAAAAAGAATCCACTTAGAATAAAAGAGAAATTTAAATATTATCACATAAACACTAGATATCCTTACAGTGTGAATTCATTTCTGGCATATAATGATTTATTAAATGGAGAATTTCCAAATACACAATGACATTTTACTTCAAGTATAATTTATGAGAGCTAATGACATTTTTGCAAGCCCTATGAGTTCAATAGTCTAAAATTTAGATAACAACCATTATGTGTTTCCTACATCTTTATCAGCTGTTTTATGAACCTTGTGGATCCTACTAGAAGACAAGGTTATATATTCACAATTTATAAATTATAAACAAGGGTTAATTTACTTCAAACCTAGCAATGCAGCAGGACAAAGTGTTTTTAAGCTACAATTGCTGAAGAAATTGTGACTAAAAATTTCCTTTGAAATTCAAGGGCCACTTAGGGAACATTTTCCATAAAAACTGGACATAAAAAAAAAACTATAAAGAATTTACTTATGATAGAAACTGGTTATACTAAGAAAGCAGCAGGAGAATCTCTTATTGAAAAATAAGCTTAAACTTGTAATATGCTTTAGAAGAAAAAATTAAGAAAATGACATTTCTTTCATTTCTTTTTTTTTTTTTATTCTTGGGCAAATTCTCCAAAAATTTTATACATTATTTTTCTTTTGCTTGGGTCACTATTCTCTCTAATCTCTATCTGGCCAAGGCCTACTTTTCCTTTGCATGTCAGCTTTCCCACCATCACCTTCTCTTCAAGCTCGTGTCTGACTTCTAACTTGTCACCTGAGATGTAATTAGGAGGCCAATCTGTGTTCTCAATGTATCCTTCATTTATATTATCAACATATAGTATAAATGCTATTTATATAATCTTCCAACAAGACTATTAACTCTCTAAGTTCAGGGACTATGTCTGTTCTGATCTTCTAGCCCTATATAAGTGATCAGTAAATAAGATAACTATTGTTATCTACTCAAGAGAATAAATTCATGAGGAAATATGTGAACAGAAAGGACACTGGGATTGAATACATGTATTCTTGGCTTTTTTGGATTAGAGATGTAAGATTTTGTCATTTTCACCACTGCAAGCAGGTGCTATGATCCCCAAATAGTGTTAATTCAGAATTAGTTTCCCTGTTTACTCAATTACCATTAAACACAATAAACTACACTGAGTAGAAAGAATTCAAATGCTGAGTTTTAGAGTTTGTCTCACTTTCTGACAAAGATCCAGTTTTATAAATTGAAGTTTAATGTGGCCCCTAATTCTTCCACACTGTTTTTAGGAACATAAATTGCTTCAAGCTTTTAGAGTAGAACCTGTCCATAACTCACCAAAACACAAAACTTATGTACAGTTTTTCCTATCAATTCTAGAATCATGCAAAAATGCATGTACAAGAATATTCCATTATGCATATTAGTCTATCATTATAAATAACCCAAAACTCCGTCTTTTGGATTCTGGCTCAATACATTATTGTACAGTTAGATACTAGGTGGCTATTTAGGTCAATTACGATAGTTTAACTATATTAATAAGAAAGAAGATTTCAAGCATATTATTTGATTATAGCAAGTATATTAGAGAATATATATACTATGATTGTATTTTTTGTGTGTATTCACACATAATACTTATATATAGTCATTTATAATCCAATAAACATTTCTTGAGGAATTACTATGTGCTAAGAAGTGCTTTGTGCAGGAAATATAAAATGACAAATAAGATAAACAAGGTCCTTAGTTTTATTACTTCACATTATTTTTCATTCAAAAAATAATGTCATATTTATAAGTGACTATAAATAGTGGCCTGGAAGAAGTCACACCCAAGTTTTAACAATGAAGACTTAATCCAAGCCAAACATAGGCAATCAAGAAAAAGTAAGAAACACTTTTATAGTTTGCTTTTTATATTTTTGTATAAAGCGGTTAAATTTGCTATCAGTATGTATTCATTTTGTATTAAAAAAAATAAAACTTTTGCTTGAAAACATTTGCTAGCCCACAAAATGTAATTCCTCCAAACATTTTCTACACTAGCTCACATCAGAACATAACAATTTCAATTTAGAATGTAAACAGTGTTTGTTTTACTTTTAAGTAGATTCTATTTTTTTAGAGCAGTTTTAGGTTTACAGCAAAATTGAACAGAAAGTAGAGAGTCCCCATACAGCCCCTGTCACCACACATGCATGGCCTCCCCCATGGTCAACATCCCACACCAGAGTGGTGCATTTGTTACAACTGATGAAACTTCACTGACACATCATTATAACCCAAAGTATATAGTTTACAATAGTGTTCACTCGGTGTTGTACTTTCTATTGGTTTTGACAAATGTATAATGACATGTAGCCACCATATGGTATGATACAGAGAAATTTTACACCCTGAAAAAACTCTGTGCTCTGCCTTTTTATCCCTACCTATCCTTGACACTAGGCAACCACTGATTTTTTTTTATTTTTTTTTTACTGTCTCCATAGTTTTGCTTTTCCAGAATGCCATAGTTGAATCATACAGTATGTAGAATATTCAGATTGGCATCTTTCATTTAGTAATATGCATTTTATGTCTTTTCATGGCTTGATGACTCATTTCTTTTTAGAGATAAATGTCATTGTCTGGATGTACCACAGTTTGTTTACCCATTAATCTATTGAAGGACCTCTTGGTTACATCCAGGTTTTAGCAATTATGAACAAAGCTACTATAAACATTCTCATGCAGGGTTTTGTATGGACATGCATTTTCAGCAACTTTGGATAAATACCAAGGAGTGTGATAGCTATATTGCATGCAAGAATATGCTTAGTTTTGTAAGAAACCATCAAACTGTCTTCCAAAGTGGTGGGACCATTTATATTCCCACCAGCAATGAATGCAAGTTCCTTTTGCTCTACATCCTTGTCAGCATTTGGTATCGTCAGTATTCCTGATTTTGACCATTCCAATAGTTGTGTAGTAGTATCTTGTTGTTTTAATTTGTATGTCCCTGATGACATACACTGTGGAGCATCATTTTACATACTTATTTGTCATCTGTATATCCTCTTTGGTGAAAACTCTGTTCAGATTTTTGGCCCACTTTTTAATAAGATTGTTTTCTTATTGTTGAGTTTTAATAGTTTTATGTATATTTTGGGTAATAGCCCTTTATCAGATATATCTTTTGTAAATATTTTCTTCCAGTCTATGGCCTTTTTATTCTCTTGACAGTATCCTTTATAGAATACAAATTTTTCATTTTAATCAAGTCCTGTATATTAGTTCTTTTTTTCATGGATGATGTCTTTGGTGTTACACCTAAAATGTCATCACCAAACCCTAGGTCACATATGTTTTTCTCTTTTATCTTCCAGGATTTTTACAATTGTACATTTATACTTAGGTTTTATGATCAATTTTTGAGTTATTTTTTGTGAAGGCTATAAAGTCTGTGTCTAGACTCAGTTTTGCATATGGATCCAGTTGTTCCAGCACCATTTGTTGAAAATATTATCTTTTCTCCATGGTTCTGCCTTTGCTCCTTTGTCAAACATCAGTTGACTCGATTTATGCGGGTCTATTGCTGGGGTTTCTACTCTCTTCCATTGATCTACTGATCTTTTTTTTTTTTTTTTAAGTCTATGGAAATACCATAATTTGTTTTAACATGCTCATATTAGACACTTAGGGAGATAGTAAATTGTTACAGCTCTTCTAGAGAGTAATTTATTAACATAATACAAAAATGTTAAACCTATTCTTAAAAATAGAAAATTGCATTTCTATGAATTTACCTAAAGGGAAATAATAGGGCAAATTCACTTGAACATATGTACTGAAATGTTCATGTTAGAGTATTTAATAGTGAAAATGATTTTGCAGTCACCAGTATCACACTGTCTTGATTACAGTAGCTTTATAGTAGTAAGACGTGAAGCTAAATAGTATCCGTCCTCCAACTTTGTTCTTCTCCAATATTCTGTGGCCATCTCTCTATATAAACTTTAGAACCAATTTGTTGATAACCACTAAATAATTTGCTGACATTTTGATTGGGATTGCACTGACTCTATAGATCAGATAACAGAGAACTGGCATCTGGAAGATAATGTGTCTTCCTATTCATGAACATGAAATATTTCTCCACTTAGTATTTTTAAATCTTTCGTCAGAATTTTGTAGGTTTCCTTGTATACATCTTGACATATTTTGTTAGATTTATACCTAAGTATTTTATTTTGGAGAGTGTTAATGTAAAGATGTTATGTTTTTCATTTCAAATTCCATTTGTTCACAGCTGGTATATTGAAAGGCATTTGGCTTTTATATATTAACGTGTATCCTATTAAGTTGCTGTAATTGCTTATTGGTTACAGGAGTCTTTTTGTTTTATTTTTATACTTAGCTCATAATCAACATTTTCCAGATTCTCATGATCTAGTAATTTGTAATATTTTTGTATCACTTTATTCACTCCCCCTGGATTGTAACTTTTGTTGAAGGCAAAATTTTCTTATTATTTTTATGCCTAGAACACCAAGATTGTGCTTTAGGTAGAGGTGGTGCTTTCTAAAGAATTTGAATATAAATATGTCAATGGCATTGGAAATCATGACCTCATTCTAAAAGATTTCCTTATTTCAGATAAGATACATCATTTTATTTTTTTAAAAGTTGTAAAGCAGCATACTTTTCCTATTCTCTTTTGATCAAAGTGCTTTCAACTTATTTCTTTTTTAATGGTGTTTCTTGAAACATGAAGATAAAAGCCATTCCTAGTTTCCAGTAAAACTCTCCACCCCCATAGAGTGATTCTCAAAATATCTATATTCTGCACTCTCATCCAGTGTATAAAACTGTATCACTTATTTGATTAAACAATGACAGATGTTAGATATCGTTGTTTGCCAAGAAATTTCACAAATCTTGCCATATGTGAAAAATCACTTGAATATCAACAGCACTGATTTCTGTTTAATGAACTTTAAAGTTCCTTATCAAATAAGTTTAATGCCAAAGGGTAAAATCCACTTACTGCATAATCTTAATGTCTGCTAGGTTTCAGATAAATCAGAAAAGGGATTTGCCTTATTAATACGCATGCCTAGTCAAGAAATACTAAGATCAAATAGCTGTTAAGCACCAAAAGTCAAATAAAAAGCAGATTTTTCCTAAATTTTATTAGTTTAAATATGAGAGAAAAATGGGTTTTGTTAGTGAGGCTTAGTAGAAACTTAAATTTGATTAATTCATAAACAGGTCAAAATGCTATAGAAACCCAGAAAGTAAATGTTCCTACTCCCTGGAAATGAGTTCATGAGAGAAACCCAGCAGCAAATGATGAGAAGAAAACCAAGTTGGAATAAATAATATGGTATTAATTATTCACTTAATGAATACATTTAGCACTTTAAGTGACCTTAGGTGTGCTAGGTGCTAGGGTTCAATCAGGAGATAAAAAACACATAGTTTAATATGAAGAATTATTCAACTATAATAAGATAGTAGCTGTAAAATATTAAAAAACAAACAAACAAAAAAAACGCTATATAGTATCCTAGACATAATATATAGTATCCTAGACATAATGGAGAGGGTAGCTAAGGAAAGTCAAATTGTTAAGGGAGGTTCCTCCCCAAGGATAGAGCTCGGACTCCTTGAAGAAGGTGTAGTTTAGCCAACCAGATAGCAGACAAGTTTGCTAGCTTGCACAGGTTAGCATAGGGTTATAGTTACTGGTCCAGGAGGTAGCAACCCTCAGGATTACAGATGGGGAACAAGAGATGAGCAATAGAGTTAGCACGCAGAAGGGCTGGGAACTATCTTGCAGGTAGGTGGTACCAGGGCTTTATGTTACTGAGGGGCCATATGTTCTATGACTTGGTGAGAACTCCATAAGATGTCCTCATCCCCATGGTGCTGACTAAAGCACAGCAGACAGAAAATGCAGAAAATTCTCTTCCTCCTGTGATGTCCTTCCACTGCTCTCTACTGAGAAAACATTACACCACACTCATTAAAGCTGAAATACTTAAAGAGATTCTGTGTATTATCAGACAGTATATCTTGAAGTGTGAATTTGGAGCTAAGAAGAATAAAATTGATAATAGGCACAATAACAAATAGCTTGTGCCTTGAGGAAGCATAGTTTAAAATATGTAGATTTTGTGATTGGATAAAATAAAATAAAAAATCAGCATTAGAGACAACTATGAAGGAAAGAAGCTCTTGTTAGATGGACAGAGCAAAACAATGGAAAATAGAATTCCAATTTTATATTTGACTACAAAAATAGAAAGTCAACAAAATGGTTATGTCTCTTTAAATAGCAGGCTCCAATGATGGGGCAGATGTAAAGAAATAATTTTCCCATTGTCTCTATTCCTTCATTTGCATTTTGCAATGGTTTAATTAAGACTTTTGCAAAACTGACTGAATCTCATGGCATACTGCTTCAATTGCTTGTCTTAACTATGGCCATTAGGTGTTTTCAGTTTCCTATTTCTGGGTTATGTGGGTAGATGTTCACTTAATAAGGAGTGATTAAGAGCCATTCATCTTCCTTCAAAATGTACTTTAAAAATAAATAGGTATGATCACAATCTCTTCTAGAAAGAATTTAAGTTCTCAATTTGTATCTAATCTTAACATACTCATTCATTTTTGTAATTGTTTTTAGGAGCACTTGGGGTTAATCACAAAACTCTGGATATGGGAATTCAAATAGTTGGCAGCATATGAAATATACATTATTAGTTTAAATAGGCAAGATGACTCATGGTATAAATTAATCATAAAATGCTTTTTCACAGACATGTTATTTTTGTTCCTTTATTGATGTCTTTTTATTAACCGTAAGTATTACTTTGTATCAAAAAATAAGAGTAAACTGAACAGTATTAGTAAAATGTTATTCAATGTATTTTCACTCCATGGAATGACTTTTGTCAGTGCAATATGTTTAAAGGTCTTGAGCCAGACAAATATAATAAAAGCCCAGGGATTTTTATGAGATGAATAGTATAAGAAGAACAAAGACATTATAAAGATTGGGCATTCAACAGAATCATAGCTTGACAAACTCTTGTGTAAGAAACCTATCTTGAGGATAAGCATAAGGAATAATAAGGAAAGCTACTAAATCCACATGAAGAACCAAATATTTCTCAAAATATAAATAAGTTTTAATGATATTTGACAATGCAATTCATAAATGGCAATATACATTATATTTCTTGCAATCACTCTGAGCAAGGATATGATTAATTATTTATTGAATTCATAGTTATTGAGTACTATTGCATGATAGGCAATGTTATAGAAGTTGGAAATTTAACAGTGGAAAACTCAGGTTAAGTCTTTGCTCTCATGGGGCTTGTATATTGGTGATAGAAGCAGGTAGAAAGGAATAAAGAATGAAGGCATGAAAGGATTATCAGGTAATGATAAGTGGTGAACAATATAGTTTTGAGTGTGGAAATTGGAAGTGAGAAAAAAATAAAAGGTCAGATTTAAGATATATTTCAGATAAGAGCCAATGGGACTCACTAACAAAATCAATCGATGAAGGCATGGAGAAAAGTACATGAGTAAAATAAGATTGTATTTATGGATGTGTGTGCACACTAGTGTATGAAACTCCTGTTATATGAGTTTCATCCCTTGCTACCAAGGACCAATAGAAGGGGCTGGAAGCTACTCCTGACCATAAGACCACTATCTGGCTCTGTTGATATATTTTCTACTTTGTATCCGTGAAAGCTATGTACTCTGGTGGTATGGATTTTTGTGACCTGTGTACCTTTTTTGATTTCCAACTCTGGGACCAGCTGCTATCGTCCATAAAAAATTATAAGTCTATTAGACATTGATTCAGAGATTATCATCTTGGGAATTGGTAATAGAATTCTGGACTTCTAGGATAACGTCATGGCTTGATATCTAAATTTTGCAGTCTTAAGCTTATAAATGGGTCTGAGAAATACTAAACACAATAAGGAGGAAGGTGAAATGATTATTGCTTTCATCAAAGTTAAAATCATTGATAATGTCTACAGGAATGGTTTCAGATGAAGAGAGGGATAAAGCTTGATGGAATTGAGAAAAATCATTGCATCGTTTAAAAAATAAAATAATAGAGACAGCCAGACAAATTTCTCAAGGATTCTTGCCATAAATGAAAGAAAAGTGACATGATATCTAGAGAGGAATGAGGGACAAACAGTGAGTTTTATTTATGACAGGAGAAATTACAGCATGTTTGTTTTCAGACTGGGGTGGTGCAACTGAGTGAGAGTAGGACGTAAGAGATGAGTAAATAGTGTTCTTGAATAGATAAGGAAGGATGAGATTCACCTTACAATGACAGGAATGGACTTGGACACGAGTAGAGAGAGTCTATACATAGTAAGAAAAAGACAGAGTATGAATACAGAAACAAATAAGATGAAAGATCCTGTGGTAGGAGGATGATGTAGTTTCCTTACCAGTGTTCTTGTTTCTCAGAGAAATAAGAAGGTCATAAAATAAAAGTGTTGGATGTTTGTGGAGAGAAGAGAAGTAGTAAAATAGGTGTCTAAAAAAGTAGGGGAGGGAATTTTCTGCAGAAATGTGGCAGAGTTGTTGTAAGAGTAACTCTGCAGCTACTACTATAGACAGGAAGGTCAGAGTAAGCTTTTCTGAGAAGGGGGCATTTAACCAAAGCACTAAACAAACAGTAGTCAGCCATGTGTATATCAGGAGAAAGATTGTTCCAGGAAGAAGGAAGAGCAAACAAAACATCATATGGCAAAATGGGTGCCTGTTTCAGGCTCTTAAATAGAGCCAGTGCTGTTTGGGCATAGGTGAGAGGGAGGGGGTACTGTAAGTTGTGGTAGGAGAATTAGACAAAGATCCAAATCCTGTCAAGCTCTATAAACAAGATACAAAGATTAGATTTATAATACATGCAGTTAACTGTTACAGAAATCACTTCTGTTTGTTTGTTTTGGTGGGGCGAGAGGGGTCATCTGTTACCTAAAAAAGGGGAACAATAGAAGGCAAGTATCATGAGATTTCCAAATGTGTGCTTGACCAACAATAAAGTTGTTAAGGGTGTTGATCAAAACCGTTTTGCTAACTTTTACCTCATGACAACCTCTAGACTACATGAAAGCAATATAAGAAAAATTCAAGAAACTGATGAAGGAATAATAGCTTATCAGTGTTTGTGTCCCTGCATTTATTCATTCAGCCACCACCCCACCACCCCATGTCTTTTGGCTTCAATGTGGCAGGGCAGGTAGGTGATAGGACCTCACCGAAGAGGTCTACCTGTCAGGGAGTCAGGATGATGTGACACAATCAGAAAGAATTCACGTGGGGTACAGGGTCAGAGGGAAGGGCTGAGAGGTGAGTTATAAGTGACCAAATGTTGGGATATGATCCATACCAGAAAAAGACATAGTGAGAGGTCTCAATAGAGTGATGGATCTCAAAGAAAACATGAAAAAAACAAACACACAAACAGTCCTTTAGAAGGATACAACAGCAGATATAATAGCATGAGTCACATAAGACTTGGTCATTTTTTTCAAAGTCCAGAGTGCTAACCATTACATTAGGCTACCAATTTTGCCATTTTTTCAAAATATTTATTTCTTCTATCAGATTCTGGAGGACCCAGGGGGAGGAAAAAGTGTTTAGTCAAACAGTTGACAGCGAAAAAGAAAAGAGAAAAAACAAAGCATGCTCCTCTTTCTTGCTGTTTTATAGTTTTTAAAATCTGGATCAGTCCTGAGCTGTGAAGGGAGATCTTTAAATTATATGTCAGATAGAAGTATTTTGATATTTCACTGGTCTAGTATTTCTAATTCCAGAAAAGTAGACTGCTAATCAATACATGAATATAGTGATAAAAACTATGGAGCTAGCTCAAGAAAATATCCAGAAATGTAGAGGAAAATTCCAAAAGAGTGATTTTGAATGACAGTGGTAAAACAATACAGGAATATTTCTTTTCTTTTTATTTTTATTCTGAGTCCAGCTCATTTAATAAGTAGTGAGTCATATGTGTATGATAACAAGAGGCTTTTGAAGCGTTTTAGTCATGGAATGACATTCTCTAATTAACACATTGAACATATCATATTTCTGGCTGTGTGGAAAGATTTTAGGAGAGAAAGAGAGAAAACAAGGGGACAGTTAGGAAACTATGACAATAGTTAAAAAAAAATTATTATGATTTGGCCAAAGTGGTTATTAGTGGGGATGGAAAAAAAGGGACAGTGCTTAGATAGGCTTTAAGAGTAGATACAATAAGACTAGATGCTATGCGAGTGAGACCTAGAAAGAAATGAAGAGTAAACGCTGTATTTTAGGCTCAACCAACTTGGCACTAACATTTAATGAGATGCAGGTGACTGGAAAAGAAGCAGAGTGCAGTTAAGGAGAGCAATTCATAGCTGTCTTTGGCCATATTGAATCTGAGGTGCCATGTAGTCATTCATTTGGAGATGTGACATTTGGAATTGGTGGTAGGAATCTGGATTTGTGGAGGGAAGGCAAGAGTGGATATGTAGATGTTGGAGCCTTCAGCACACAGATCATATTTAAAATCCTGATTTTAAAGCAAGTCATCTAGGAAAAATAATTATAAAGAAAAGAGAAGGGGTGCCAAGATAGAAAAATGTGACACTAAAACATTTGAAGTTTAAACAGAGGAAAGGAACGCAAAGAAAATGGAAGCACAATGGTCAAGGAGATAGAAGGAAAAACAGAGTGCTATATCTCAAAGCTCTGAGAAGAAAATGTTTCAAAAAGAAATAAGTGGAGAACAATGTCAGATGTTGCTGGGAATTCAACAAAAAGAAACAGAGCAGTTATCATTTTATTTGACAAAAAGTAAGTAATTGAAGACCGTGGCAATTATTCTCAGTAAATTGAAAATTAATCCAGGGTTTGGAGATTTGAAAGAACGAGAGATGAGCACATCTACACATCACCTACACACAAATCCTACTATCAAGGAGTGAATGGATGACAAAAAGCGCAGAAGCAAAAGAGAATCTATGGTCAAGAGCCATAAGAAAATGTTTTTTAAAAAACAAAAATCTGATCGAACATGAGTTGCATGTTTGAACACTGATGAGAATGATTCAGTGGAGATGGATGATTCAACAACGCATGGTGGACTTCAAATGAAAAGAGTAACATTCTTGAGAATTGATGGATCATGAAATACAGCATAACATTTGAGGGTGTGACCTTGACAGGAGCCAAGATGCTTCTATGGTCAGAGGAACAAAGGCATACAGTTAGGGCAGACACACAAGAAAGTAGATTATTTTTATGATGGCAAGGTAAGAACATTCCTATATGATAGCTTTTATTTATTTTCTCAATGAACTACTTCAGACAATGAGTTTCTTTCATGTCTGATTTTGAGAAACTTGTTCTCAGAAGTACAAATTATCTTTGCCAATTCAGCTGGCAAAGTCACTGTGATGGGCACTGCTTCCCTCTTGGAGCAACAATGGCCTTTCCAGCCTGACACTGTTCTTTTCAGTTTTGTTTAGTGACCAGAAAATGCTTATAACCTCCTCTACAGGATTCATTTGGAAAACCATACCTGTAATCACATATGCTCTATTTCTGTTTTCAGACCACAGAACATAGCTTTTTATAGAAGGTATGTTCTACCCTTGAAATGAGTGGTAAGAAAGATTTCAGAAATATATATTTTTATCCTATTTAACTATAAACAGTCACCCTCCCCACCAAATGACCTTGTATTTTTAAAAGCCAGGATATTTCAAATATTTAATTTTGTTTATTTTGGGAGTGGACTAAAATGAGGTTTTCCAATTTATGAAGAATGGAGTACATTAGAGCCATAGTTAATGCCTGGAAAAGGCTAGAGATGTGGGAATTTAAGTCCAACTGTCTGGAGGCAGTAGCCGTGGGCCAGGGTTGCAGTGTACATCTCCAGGGGTCCCCTACAATGTGGTGGTATGTCCTGGAGCAGTTAAGTGGTAGACTCAGCGCTTCACAATTAGGGCAAGGGCTTGTCACAAGGACTATTTCTTCTCTGAAGAGCCCCAAGGAAATCAAAAGAGTGTATTAGTGGCTTGATTATCGACTTGTCCACATAATATTCCACAATAACCCACAATTATACTTGTTCCCTCTAAGGTGGAAACTCCTTCTATTCCCCCTAACCTCTTTTAGGTACTAATAAAATGTGGTATGCTTGATAAATGAGAGAAGCCTGTTTATTCTTCCTACTAGAAAGAACTTTAAATACTCAAGCTACTAACTTGGCGTATGTATGTATGCACAGATTCAGGGGCAGATTTCAGCATTTCTAGTTTATAGCTCCATTGTAAAGAAGCCAAAGTGAACATTGTTAAAATAGGAATCCTCATGGGATAGTCTAATTTAAAAGGTCATAGTTTGGCAGAGGGAATGAGTATGTGTTTTTCCTAGCATTTAAAAGGTCTGGAACCAAAACAGAATTTTACAACTAAGAAATGATGTCTCCTGATATAATAAACACATATTTGTCTGATTTATATTTAAATGAGTGAATCAATCAGCTTCTATTTATCCTATGCACCAAGAAATTTATATCCCTTCTATTTTTTCCTCCTGGTTTCATTCATTGTTCAGAAAACATGTCGGTGTCACGACAAATTGGCCTCGTGATATGACATATATTCTATATATTGTATAACATGATTGCTTATAGTCTCCATTTTTATCACTGACCATAAGGTCTAAGTTGAAAGATCATAGTTTCTTGTTTCCATCCCTTATTCCATATTCCCCTTCTTATTAATCACTGCTGGACTCAGCCAGTTAAGAATTTTCAACTGGTGGGGTGATCCCAAATACAATACTCTATATAAGTCCTAGTTATTCAGTATTAATTGGCTTCTCACAGTAGCCCACTGACTTCTGATATTGCTCATGGATGCTAACAGCTGCTCTAGTGAATCCTCAGATTTCTAGACATAGCCTTTGTATTAGCTTCCTATTGCCGCTACAACCAATTATCACTATCTACATGAATTAACACACACTTATTGCAATTCTGGAGTCAGAAGTCTAAAGTGGGTTCACAGGGTTGCATTTCCTCTGTAAGCTCTAGAGGAGAATATGATTTCTTGTCCTTTGCAGCTTCCGAAGCCACCTATATCCTTTGGCTTATCACCTTTTGCTTTCCTTATCAAAGCTAGAAGTGTAGCACATCAAATCTTTTTCCCTCTGTCCCTCTATTTCTGCCTCTGCCTTTGTAAAGATCCTTGTGGTTACACCATTGGGCCTAACTAGATCATTCAGGATGATCTCCCCATCTCATTATCCTTAATTTAATGACAACTGCAAAGTTCCTATTGCCATATAAGATAACATAGCTCACACATTCTAGAGATTAGGGACATTCTTGGGGAACAATTATTCAACCTACCACAGTGCTCATTGTTTTATGTTTGTTTGTTTGTTTTGTTTTTAATTGTACAGCAGCAGTCAAATTTTTTCTTGGTAATTTGAGTCAAACATCCCCAACGGTAGAGCAAAAGTCTTCTCTGCCCATAAGCAAAACTCTTCTCTGCCCATTGATTCAGTATGAGGAATCGAAAACTGTGGGTCAAAATAGTGTTGCTTCTAGTTTGATATTGTCTTGGGCACTAGGACCTCCAAAATTATTGAGTCCAGAAACATGCACAAGGGAAGAAAAAATATACCAAATTTAGATTTTTAAATGTAATATGAAAGAGATCTCTTCCACCTAGACGCCTTAATTCGTGGACTCATATTTTGTCACTGGAGGAAGCAACACTGTATATCAACCTGTGTTTTAAGGAATTAATGATGTCCTATCGATAACAACACAACACTAAGGGTAACCCTTTGATGACTCTCTGACTGAATCTATTGAGATCCATCTCATCATGAATAGAACTATGATAATATGAGGAAACTCCATGGGTGAAAGTCTACTGCTGCACACCTTTTGCCTTAAAGTGAGGTCTTTGTTTAGTGGAAATATGTCCACATGTTTTATATGTTGGTAAGTGTCCTGGACTGACCATACTGGTTACTGAAAAATGATTGTTAAATTTTCAGGAATCATGTGAATTGGTTGATAAGCACAGCCATTATTAAAAATTAAATAATTCAAACTTACTGTGGGAAAATAAAATTTTGTTGAGTTTTTTAGTGCTTCTGTGTAAAGCACTAGCTTCCTAAGACTATTCTCATACTTTGAGAATTATATTTGTAGTCATCTCTCTAATTACTTTCTCTGATCCAGTAGGGTAATAAAACTTCTCTTTTCTGCCTAAAAGAGTAAAATAATTACAGCCCACCTAGGTTAAACTCCCAAGGTGCGGGAAATACCACGGTGCTATCTCCCTAGATTTGAAGGCAAGACTTTGGAGAAGTCTCTAGGTTACAAAAGACAGTAACCAGGTGTTGTGCAGGGTGTCATGTGGGGTCTCTGCTCCCGCTCCCTGCACAAGAACACAGGTGTCGTGTGGGGAAGTCTGCGGGGTCTCTACTCCCGCTCCCCACATAAGAACGCAGGATATGGCTAGGCCCAAAAGGAACACCCACAGAGCCATAGGTAGGGAACTCATACCATTGTGGTCTCACTGGAGGCTGGGTTCACACAACGTGCGATCTGCTGTCCGCTTTTCTGCCAACCGACCGCCGAGTCTCCTCCATTCTCCTTGACTCTGCTCTGCTCCCCTCCATAGCCACAGCAGTTATATTAGTGGCCAATGGCTCAATGGTTACAGCTGACGGCCTACTAGCCACAGCTGATGGCCATCCAATCACAGTTGATGGCCATCTACCACCCGAGCCAGCACCTCTCCATATGAGGCCGAGAGCCTGGAAACTGCTCTCTGGGGCTCTGTGCCCACACTAGGGATTTATGTGGCCCTTGGAAAGACATATTTATTTTCCAAAAGTTATAGTAGGAACCCAGGATGGTAGAATCCAGGATCCTGTCCATCTGTTTTGTTTTGTTTTGTTTTGTTTTGTTTTGTTTTGTTTTGTTTTGTTTTGTATTTGGTGGTGATGGTGGTAGTGGTGTTGTGTGTGTGTTCTTTTGTTGTTCTTCCTTTCTCCTTTGGGTGAGAAGGGGCATCCCTGTTTCATGGTGCTACATGAGGGTTTCAACATTGGCCTCTAATGTTGGTGGGAGAGGAAGCCAATATAGCTCAGCACTGCACTAACTTTGGTGACAGGGAGTCCATATTGTTGAGGCATACATAACTTCCCTCCATCCCTGCTGCCTAAATAGCTCATCTCCAGAATCAGGGGCATAGAAAACTAGATCATACATTTAAAGGTTGCCTGTCCTCTCAGAGAGTTAAAAAAAAAAAGAAAGAAAATGTGCCTCTTTTGTAAAATATTCAAAACTGAAGAATCATCTCTCTAGCAACATTAGCCAACACTGATATTAAGACATTAATCCAGGGATTTTCTTGCATTTTTCACATTGAGTAGGATTAGACATTATAAGAAAAATGAATACAATTTTAAAATTTTAAGTGGGAAATTGACTGTCATTATCTTAGCCAGTGGCATTATCATCTTATATAAAGAACTGCAGTGATAATTCGCTGAGTGACTGTTGAAAATGTGTGGAAACGTTTTAAGCAGAGAATTATTTTTATCTGGAATAATGATTTTCTTAGCTAAAGTGAAGATGCACAATGCACTGATGAACTTCCTCAATGCCTCTATTTATGGATCTGCAAATTGTTCAGGTTTGTCAGAATTATATTGGAATTTCAAGTTCTCTGTTAATTCCACGCTGTTAATGAGGAAAGGCAAGCATACTATTAAAGCTTATTTTTATTTCAAAATAAAAAGCTGCCTTAAAAATCCATAGTATCTGATAGTTATTCAAGGAGAAGTATCTCAAGTTAATTATTTAAATAAAAGAAACTTGTTCTAAATCAAAATTTACCTTTTAATTCTAACAGAATATATTTCGCTTCCCCCTTCCTAGTTTTACTTACATAACTCCTTTCTGTAGTATTAATTTTCTCTTCAGGAAACCCAGTTCATCTATCAGCTCTCAGTTTCTCTCATATATATGTGAATGTTGTACATAGGAATAAACAATTAACGTAAAGCTCATTATAATGGAAAATCGGTACTTATTAAGATTATTGAACTGTTATTACATTTTGAATTTTTTAGTTTGAACCATATGAAGTTGTCATTTTTTTGTAGATCAAATGCAAACTAATAATAGAAGTTTCTTATGGTTCAACCTAATAGTTCATGCTCATTTTAACATAAAAATTAGATTATGTAAGTAAGAACCACTGTGGTTTAATCTTTGTAAAATTCAGTGGTGAGCTAAATTAATGCACTCAATAATTTAAGTATCAAACAAAGGTGGAGAATGACAATAAAGGGAGCGGTTGGAGCTTTGCAGTAAGTCCAAAAAAATACAAAGATTGTATTATTAATCACATTCAATCAGATGTAACCTCACACTCATTAAGAAAAAGAAAAAAAAAAGAAAAAAATACACACACAAAAAACAACCCACGGACTTAACTCATTGAGAAGGATCTAGTCAGTCACCAAAGGAGGTGCAGTTTATTTAGTATGAGGTACTTAGCATACATGCTGAAATGTTGAAATCTTTTCTTTCTTGAAGGAAGAGATCATTGAATGCCTCTTAGAAATCTAACCACTGTGATAGACAATTTGAGGCATTTCATCTAATTGTTAATCAACTCTATGATATCTTGTCCCGATTTTCCAGAAAAATGAAGCACAATAAATTTCTTACGGAGAAACAGCTGATAAATAGCAGACCTGTATTTGAATCCACATCTCACTGAATTCAGAGGCCCTGCTCTTTCTGTTATTCCTGAATTGAATCCAAATCAATTCAAAAAGTATAAAATATAATAACATAGAGAAACCCAGTGATAAATGATATAGAGATAAGAGGAGCAGAAATGGTTAGGTCTAGCAAAAGGATTGCATTACTGCAAGTTTGTAGTTGGACCAGAGAGAATCTTTTCATGGATGCTGTGAGCATGTTTTTCCCCATAATCTGAACCTTAAAAATTCCCACAACCATAATATTATTCTAAGTGAGAGCTCAATGACCTGTAAAATATAATTTGAAAATGAAAGTTGTGATTTAGAAGGCAGAAGTACCAAAAAGTACATGTACAATTCTCCTCCTTTTCTCATTTGGAATGTAATCAGCTCAAATACTCAAGTGGCATCTTCACAAATTCCTCACCCATATGTCTGTGGTCTTTGAAAGGCAAGTTTCATCTCCATAATTACTATTACTACTTGATCTGCAAACTAACTCCTCAAGATGACAAAAAAGAAAGACTGTAAAGAGCAACACATTTTAACCTCATGAAATATTATCAAAGTCACCTGTAATTCATTGGTATAATCATTTGCATTGTGGTATTAACAAAATTGATTTAATTAAAATAAAACACTGGTAGGGATGAAAATTAAACTATTCTCTGTTGTAACTATGCACTGGTCAAACATATTTATGTGCAACATTTATATTTTCTGGATAACTAAGAAAATAATTTCATCTTCTAAATAAATTTTGAAATGTATTTTTAAAGTTATAATTTGTAGCTATCCGTGTATAACCCCACACGTGCAACTAACATAAAATTTGCTTATGATTATATTGAATTATATCACTTCACCTACTCTATATATGACAAATGTATGGAGACATGAATCTTATAAATTGTTATTTATTTAGAAGATGGTCAACATAGCCAGTCAATATCAAAAACCATAAGAATAACCCAGTGGTACAAATTTTCCTGCCCTCTTATATTTCAGATATTCCAAGCTGTCCAAACACTTTTTGGTTTTGAAACACTGTGAATCTTTGTAAATGTTTAACTATACTTCAGATATTCATACCTTAAACTAAGCATGTCATCAAGGTCCTAACCATGAATCCTTTCAGCTAAAAGTAATTCCCCAATTATCAAATACTAGTATGTATCTTTACTATGATCCTCATTACCTCTAAACTTCTATTATAACTATTTGTAAAAAAGTATTTTCTTCCTTTTTTAAATGCTTGAAGCTAAGAATATTTCCTCTTTCATGTTTACAAATACACATAAAATATATGAATTTTTTGTAGTTGATTTTTTTAAATACATTAAACACTTCAGATATGTTGTCTTGATTGTCATACCATCCTGGTTCTTACTTGTAATAATGGGTCCAATTCAAGTTGAGTTATTTATTTCTATTGTTCTCTAATTTAAATTATTCTGCATAAAAATGGTTACATTATAAAAACAGTTACACTGGTTTTCACAAATATGAAGAGGCTAAGCTTCTTACCCTTTGGTCATGGTAAGGAGGAGGAGAGTTATTACTTTTCACTTAACACATATAAAAAATGCCCTCATGGGTAGCATAACGCTCTGCACTTGGCAATGCTCAAAGGAAAGTATTTAAAAGATTTAATTAATTGAAAATAATATCAACACATGTTACATCTGAGTACAATGAAGCTAGATAGATCATGGATGCACCTTCCTGAACATACCTCAAAACATCCACCATCCTGAAGTATCACTGTTCCTAGACCACAATATTTCTCATATTCATCCCCACGACATGTTTCTCTGAACCGTTGATGAGGCAAAAAACATCTTCCTGTGCATATTAGTAATTCCAGTTTTCCCTTTGCTTAATTGCCTAGAATAATGACATTTTCAGACATGCAAGCATTATAAAAATTGAATCCAATGCACACTCTCTTGGTATGTAACTGGAGGACAAAGCAAAAAACCAAATAAATAAATAAGTAAAATTATAACAGAAATATAAGGGAACTAAGTAAAAATCGTGGGCTCTTACTCAAGAAGGCAGCAAAAGAGGTGCTTAGCATGTTGCTCAAATAAGGAGCAGGTGTATAACTGGGCAGCAGAGCTGGGAGGCAAACGATCTGGCTAAGGGACTAAAAGTGTGAAGAGGAGAGTCTCCCTGGAAACACAGGTGGAAAAAAGACCTGAGGTACTTGAGCCTTGAGTAGAGTTTTCTTCCTTTAGGAGTAAATTAATGATGGATTCATAGGGAGAAAAAGCTAATGGAAAAATGAGATAAAAATTTACTTCAAAATTGCAAAAGATATAAGTAAAAGGAAAGATATTCTGTGCTCATGGATTGGAAGTATTAATATTCTTAAAACGCCCATACTACCCAAAGCAATCTACAAATTCAATGCAATCCCTATCAAAATTCCAATGGCATTTTTCATAGAAGTATAAAAAATAACAATATTAAAATTTGTATGGAAGCACTAAAGACCCAAATAGCAAAGCAATCTTGAGAAAGAAGAACAAAGCTGGAGGCATCACACTCCCTGACTTCAAAGAGAATTACAAAGCCACAGTAATCATAGTGGAGTATTCACAAAAATGTAGATGCATAGATCAATGGGACACAATTGAAAGCCCAGAAATAAACTCACGCAGATACAATCAATTAATTTATTACGAAAGAGCCAAGAATACACAATGGGGAAAGGACAACCTCTCCAATAAACGGAGTTGGGAAAACCATATAGTCACATGCAAAAGAGTGAAATTGGACCACTATCTTGCATCATACACAAAACTCAAAATGGGTTAAAGCCTTAAATATAAGACCTATAACTATAAAACTCAAAAGAAAACATAGGCAAGTTTCTTGACATAGGTACTGGTGATGATTTTTTGGATACTAAAGCAAAGACAAAAATAAACAAGTGGGAGGACATTAAACTAAAAACCTTCTGCACAGCAAAAAATATCATCAACAAAATAAAAAAAAAAGAAACCTACTTAATGGAAAAAAAAATATTTGCAAATTATAACTGATAAAAGGTTAATATCCAAAATATATACAGAACTCATACAACTTAATAGCAAGAAAGAAAAAATAAAACATCCTCTTTAAAAATGGGCAGACTTCTGAATAGAATTTTTTCCAAGGAAGACATAAAATGGTGAACAGGGCACATAAAAAGATGCTCAACATCACTAATCATGAGGGAAATAGATATCAAAACCATAATGTGATTATCACCTCACACCTGTTAGAATGATTATCAAACAAACAAGAAATAACAAATGTTGGCAAGGATGTAGATAAAAGGGAACCCTAGTCACCAGGGAATGTAAATTGGTTTAGCCACTATGAGTAACAATATAGAATTTCCTCAAAAAATTAAAAATAGAACTACCATATGATCCAGCAATTCCACTTTGGAGTCTTTATCTGAACAAAACAAAAACACTAACTTGAAAAGATATACGCACCCTCATGTTTATTGCAGCATTATTTACAATAGCCAAATTACAGAAACAACCTAAATGTTCAGAGTTGGATGAATATATTTAAAAATGTGATAAGCACACGCACGCACATGTGTGTTTCCATGAACACACATACACTGGAATATTATTCAGCTATAAAAGAGGATGAACTATCGCCATTTGCAATGACATGCATAGACTTGAACAGCATTATGCTAAGTGAAATAATTAGACAGAAAAAGATAAATATTATATGATATCATTCATTTGTGAAATCTAAAAATCAAATAAGCAAATAAGCTCATAGATACAGATAACAGGTTTGTGGTTGCCAGAGGGGGATGTCTGGTGGGCAAAATTGTGAAGAGAGTCAAAAGGTACAAATTTTGAGTTAATAAGTAATTCATGTGGATATAATGTACTGCATGATGACTAGTTATTAATACTATATTGCATATTTGAAAGTTGCTAGGAAACTAGATCTTAAAACTCCATATCCCCTTTACTCTCATCTACCACCCCCTAAAGGTGATCAAATATACGGTGATGGAAAGAGAACTGACTTTGGGTGGTGAACACGCAATGTGATATACAGACGAAATACTACAGAATTGTACACCTGAAATCTATGTACCTTTACTAATTATCACCTCAATAAACTGTAATTAAAACAAAACAAACAAAAAAAAACAACAACCTCCACATTACAAGAAAGAAATTTCTGTAATTATCTATGGTGACAGATGTTAACTAGATTTATTGTGGTGATCATTTCACAATATATATACATAGCAAATCATTTTGGTGCACACCTGAATGTAATATATCAGCTGTATCTCAATTAAAAATACATAAATAAATAAATTTACTTCAGTGGGGAAAAGAAGTTATATTCGGATTACAAATAAAATTCAACCTCAATGTAAGTAGCATATACACACAATAATTAAAACTCTAGAATTCTAAAACGGATTAAAATTTTTTTGTATCATATTATGAGGCTAGAGCTAGAGAATGTGCTTGTATTTCTGTGTGAACAAATGCTCATAGGGAGAGAGGAAGACAAAAAACATAAAATACTTTTTACATAATTATAAGATAAAGTCTAATCTATAAAAAATAAACTGCAGAACAAATATATTACTTATTTATACTCTATAAAGATGAAAGCAAATAACAAAAGAAACAACTAAAGGCTTGAAAGTGATCAATCTCCATGATAAGAAAGATAGAGCACTATTTCACTCTACTATTTTGTGATTTCTTTTATAGATTTTTATTAAAATATAGCTAACATACACTATTATATAGTTTCAGGTATACACAATAGTTATTCAACATTTGTATACCTAAAGAAGTGATCACCATGATAAGTCCAGTAACCATCTGAAAACATACAACGCTATCACAATATTATTGACTATCTTCCCTATATTGTACATTACATCTCAGTGACTTGTTTTAGACCTGGAAATTTGAACCTATTATTCTGCTTCACCTTTTTTCCATTTTTTAAATCTCAGTTGACATTTTATATTAATTTCAGGTATACAGCATAGTGTTTAGACATTTATATAATTTAAGAAGTGATCCCCCTGTCTAGTCTATTACCTTACCTAGCATTATATGTAGTTATTACCAAATTATTGACTGTATTTCCTATGCTTTACTTTACATCCCCGTGACTATTTTGCAACTACCAATTTGTACTTCTTAAAACCTTCATGTTTTTTACCCTGACATCTATCCTCCTGATAAATCTAGTATACATCTGACACCATGCATAGTTATTACAATATTATTGACTATATTCCTTATGCTATACCCTACATCCCCATGACTACTGTGTAACAACCAATTTGTAATCCTTATCCCTTCCCCTTTTACATACATCCCCAATCCCCTTCACATCTGACAACAATCAAAATGTTCTCTGTATCTATGTGTTTGTTTCTGTTTAATTTGCTTTTTTACTTTGTACTTTAGATTTCACTTATAAGCGAAATGATATGATAGTTGTCTTTTGCTGTCTGACTTACTATACTCAGCATGGTCCCTTCAAGGTCCCTCCATGTTGTGCAGATGGCAAGATTTCATTCATTTTTATGGCTGAGTACTATTCCGTTGTGTATATGTACCACCTCTTCTTTATCTATTCTTCCATTCAAGGACACCCAGGTTGCTTTCATATATTGGCTATTGACAATAATGCTGCCAGGAACATAAGGATGCATGCATCCCCTTTATATAGCATTTTGGGTTTCTTCAAATAAATTCCCAGAAGTGAAATTAATAGATCTTCCTTTGTCTCTTGTTATAGCCTTTGTTTTACAATCTATTCTATCTGGTATAAATATTGCTACCCCCATTTTTTTTTTTTTCATTTTCATGAAAATTTTTTTCCATCTCTTTACTTTCAGTCTCCGTGTGTCTTGCAATCTGAAGTGAGTCTCTCATTGGCAGCGTATTTAGCCACCTTACATCTTTTTATTGATCCATTTACATTGAAAGTAATTGTTGATAGATATTTAGTTATGGTCATTTTATTATTCCTATTTTTATGTGTTTTTTTGTTTGTTTGTTTGTTTGTTTTCTTCTTATAGAAGTCCCTCTAGGATTCCTGTAATGCTTGTTTGGTGGTGATGTACTCCTTTAGCTTTTACTTGTCTAAGATCTTTATCTGTCCTTTGATTCTAAATGATAGCTTTGCTGGGTAATCTTGGTTATAGGCCCTTACTTATCATCACTTTGTATATTTCCTGCCAATCATTCCTGGCCTGCAATGTTGCTGTTGAGAAATCAGCTGACAGTCTTATGGGAGTTCCCTTGTAGGTAACTAACTGCTTTTCTCTTGCTTCTTTTAAGTTTCTCTTTTTGTCTTTAACTTTGGCATTTTAATTGTGATGTGCCTTGGTTTGGGCCACTTTGGGTTTATCTTGTTTGGGACTCTCTGTGCTTTCTGGTTTGAATATCCATTTCCTTTGCCAGGTTAGAAAAGTTTTCTGTCATTAATTTTTCAAATATATTTTCATTTCCTTGCTCTCTCTCTTCTCCTTCTGGAACCCCTATGATGTGAATGTTGCTATACTTGATATCATCCCAGAAACCCCTTAAACTGTCCTCATTTGGGGGTATTCTTTTTTCTTTTTGCTGTTCTGATTGGGTGTTTTCTGCTACCTTATCTTCTAAATCACTGATTTGACCCTCTGCTTCATCTAATTTACTGTTGATTCCCTCTAATGTATTCTTCATTTCAATTATTGTATTCTTTATTTCTCACTCACTCTTGTTCTTGTTTTCTATCTCCATTTTTATGTTTCCTATCTTTTTGTTGAAGTTCTCCCTGAGTTAATTGAGCATCCCTATAACCAGTGTTTGGAACTCTGTCTTTGGTAGATTACTTGTCTCCATTTTGTTTAGTTCTTTTCTGTAGGTTTGTTCTGTTCTTTCATTTGGGACATGTTTCTTTGTCTCCCCATTTGGCTGCCTCCTGGTGTTCGCTTCTATGTATTAGGGAGGGCTGCTATGTCTACTGGTCTTAGTAGAGTGGCCTTATGTGGTAAGTGTGTCATGAGTCTCAATGACACAGTCTCCCTGGTCACCACAGCTAGGTGTTCCGGATGTGTCCCTTGTGTGGCTTGTGTGTGACATCCTGTTGTAGTGGAGCCTTGGTTACTGTTTGCACATCAATGGGAGGGATTTACCCTCAAGCTGATTCATTGTGAGAAGTGGTTGTGGCTACAGTGAAGGAATTATGATGTATGGGCTGACCCTACAGAGCAGGATTTTCTTTAGCAGGGCTCTGGTGCCTGCCCAGTTTGCCCTTTGGGTGTGTCATCCTTGGAGGTGACCAGGTGATGCTCCATCTGAAGCTGGCCAACGGGTGTGCCAGTCCTGGAGCCTCATGGGAGAGCACCCACTGAAGGTCAATTTCAGCTGCAGCTTGTTCCCTGTCTGGGTCCACTTGGAATGAGCCACAAAGGAATCCACAGATGGCTGCCTCCCACACTGTTTCTCGAGAGTTCAAGCTACAAATTAAGGCAGGATATCACCTGTGCGGGACTTTGGGCTGCTCAGTGCTACTTGTTTGGGTTTTGTGAAACTTTGAGAGATTTTAGAAAACTGCAGCATGAGCCAAGGCAGCCATTTGTATGGAAAAGCCACTGGAAGAGGCTTGGGTATGCACAGAAGTGGGGTGGTACCGGGTCTCAGAATCACCAGGTCAAGGTGAATAAATGGTGTTAAGCAGGTTGATAGAGACTCAGATATGGCACCCACCTGCATGTGTATGTGGGGAAAGGGGAAGCCTCAACAAACATACAATGGCTTCCACCAGCTCCTCCATCTGGGAGAAAGCTGCCTTCCATCCCTGGCTCTGAAACCAGACAACTCAGTTCTTTCCCATATATACCTGGTGCCATTAGAGTTGCTGCCCCAGAGATGCAGCTGAGATCCAGTGAGTCTGTCAGCAAGTATGTCCATGCATAGAACCTTTAGGAAGATCACCTGGGACTGCAGCCACCCTCCATCTCACTCAGCCACAATCTCCGCTGGTATTCACAACTAGAAGTTATGGAGACTTCTCTCCCAGCACTGAAACCCTGATCTGGGAGCCTGGTGTTAAGCTGGGATCCCTCGCTCCTTTGGGGGTAACCTTTACAGCCAAGATATCCCACCCTTTTACAAATGGTCTCAGGCAGGTTTGGGACTGGCCCATTCCGTGTCTCTGTCCCTCCTACCAGTCTCAAGGTGGCTTCTTCTGTTTGTCCTTAATTGTAAGGCTTTGGTTCAGATGGAGTTTGGGTGATTCTCATTAATGGTTGTTCTATAGTTTAGTTGTAATACTGAGTGGTCGTGAGAGGAGGCAAGCACAGAATTTACCTGCTCTGCCACCTTGACCAGAAATCCCCATGATTTTTTTTAATTGTAAGCACATGCACAGTGGTTTATCTGAGAGAATCTATGAGCTTTGACATAAAGGTGCAACACTCAAGACAAGATTTGTGATTGTTCAAGGTGTTTCTAGCTTGCAGTCTCTTCAAATTAATTTGCTCGGTTGGCTGATTTTGATACCACTGATGTAGTGGGAATTTGAACTCCAGTCTTGCACGAGGGCAGCTTGTAGCTATGAGTTCTCAGGAGCGATTTGCACTGTACCAAATCCCAAAACTGTGGCAAATTTGCTAAACATCTCCCTTTACAGAATGCATTATTTTTAGTTTCTCTGACACTGAGATTTAGACCCACAGAGGTCTTTGTATGGTGTTATTATTCTGATTCAATATCTTGCACAACACTGTTGCATGGTCTTAGTTCTTTTTCTCATTGCAACCATTAAAACTCAAGTTTTTGAGGCAGGTGCCCTTAAGGGCAGCCATGGACTCAACAGACTTTTTTACCTGGATCCATGCTCCTGTCTTATTCTTATCCTCTGAGGAGCTTGCTTACTTTTTCACTTCAGCTCTGTATTTTTTTATTTTTTTTAATTGCGGAATACTGGGGAACAATGTGTTTTTCCAAGATGTCAAATTATTGTTTTTCAATCTAGTTGTGGGGGGTGCAGCTCAGCTCCAAGTCAAGTCCTTGTTTTTTTGTTGTTGTTGTTTGTTTGTTTGGTTGGTTGGTTGGTTGGTTGGTTGGTTGGTTGGTTTTTCAACCTAGTTGTGGAGGGCACAGCTCAGCTTCAAGTCAAGCCGTTGTGTTCAATCTAGTTGTGGACAGTGCAGCTCACTGGCCCATATGGGACTCGAACCAGAGACCTTGGTGTTATATGCACTGTGCTCTAACCAACTGAGGCATCCAGCCACCCCAGCTCTGTATTTTTAACATATGTTTTCAAACATTTTATCCAGCATTAAAAAATTATCACAAGATTTATTGCAACATAATTCACATATCAGCTATCATTTTGAATTGTTTAGTGGCAGGAATAGTTGCCGGTTGTGGGGGTGCTTCAATACAGTATGACTGAGAAATATGCCTTACTGGTTCCTTTGGGAAACAACTAATTCCACCACCTGAATTCTTTCAACTCTTTAGTTTCTCAACAGATGCATCTTTCACTCTCTTGCCTAACATCTTAAGTCTGCATGACAGCTGCTGGTTCATGAGTAGGAGAAGGGGGTCCACAGGCTTCTTATTCAATAAGGTGCCTCATTCACTGACAATTGCTATGACTTGAGTTTATGCATGCATACTCTTCTTGTCAACTTCCTCATAGTATAAACTTTCCTCGTTGTTGCATGGTGACAGAATAGTAGTTACCTGGCTATTTGCGATGGAGGAGACAATTTCAGATTTCCAACAAATCCTTCTTTTTCTCAGCTGCACCTCTTACCTGCACCCACTCCCTAGAAGTATCCAGGGCCTAGAATCCTAATCAGTGTAGATGGCAGAAGCAAGTAATCTTTCTTCTTGTTGACTTTTCATTTGCCACAATTAGGTTTTAGCTTTCCCAGCTTTCAGTCAGTAACCACTTACCCAGTTACTTTCATCTTGCAAAATTATGTTGACATCTCATCCAGTGCTGTCTTCCCTCTCATTCTCTTTGTTGCTGTGCATTTATACCACGGTTATTCATTACAAATTACTTTATTACACTTTTAGGAGGGAGTGGAATTACAAATATTTAATCAATCCACCATGTTTAATTGGAAGTATAAAAACTACTTTTTTCTGTAGTGTAACATAACTATTTAAGACCCATAATTATTGTGATATTCCTTGCCAGATTTTTACATTTATTTTTATCTAATTTGTCTACTAGATCATGAGAATCACAACAAACTGCCACCTCCCTCTAGTTTTCTACTCCCCCTGACCCCATCCCCCAATACAGACACATTGCTATCATTCTAGAATCTTAATTTTGTGTTTTTACCATTTATGTGGTTTGTAGCATGAGTGAGAAAAAGAGTAAAATTTGCTAGGTTATTAACCTGCTTTTCCTTGTGATCACTAGTTATATTCTCCTGCATTTATTTCTGTTTTGGTTTGAGTGTTCTTTTCATGAGTGTTTCAAGGTGTGTGTGTTTTTCTTTTTGTCTGTGTGTGATAAAACATCTACTTTCATAAATAAGGGTCTTTATTTCAGTCTTTTTCTTTTTTGCCACAGGCAAAGTATTTTTCTGAAGTTTCTGCTACCACTGCTATATATCTTGTTCTAAACTTTCCCTATATATTTTCACCCTTTGTTTAAGCTTCAGTGTCCTGAAAGCAAGTGTCTAATTGACTATTTAAATCTTGGCTGTACCAGAGGCAGATAGGAAGTCAGACCCTTCTGCCTTCCCTGATGGGAGCATCTGCCAGAGCCTGAAATGACTATTGCCTCCGATCCCTAGTAAGACCACACACAATGGGGATGTATTAGTTATGGCAATACTAACTGCTGTAATAAACAAACCCAAAGGATTACTAGTTTGACACAGCAGAAATGTATTCTGTAGGCATATACTTATCTAACATAGATTTCCTGGTTGGCAGTCAAACTTCCATGGGATTGTCACAACCTAAGCTCCTTCCATATTGTGGCTCTTCCCTCCTTTTGGTTCTTGGTGCCCTTTGTATTCAGCTGGGTAGATAAAGATAAGGCATGCCTGCTGCTTAAGGTTCTTGACCCAGACATGCAGACATCACTACAGCTCCCATTCCACTAGTGAGAACCAATCCTATGGCCTCCACTACATGTAAGGAGGCATGGGAAATGTAGTTCCTGGTAGGCAGATGCTTCCAATCAAAGATTCTACAGTCCACAAGAGGGAGTCCCATCTTCAGTGAACAGATAATTGTCTTTGTTATGAGAGACCTCCTACAAAGAATAGGTAGGATGTGTGACAGCAAAAAGCCAACATAAGTCTGTTACAGAACGTATTTCTAGATGCTTGTAACAAAGCCTATATTTTAATTTAAATGAAGGCGGCTGTACCTCCTTCGCTAGAGTTTATAACTGTCAAGGTCAGATATTGCCCTGAGAAGTCCACCTGCTTCCCAGGCTAGAATTCCCCACTGACATCCCTGATGACAAGGCAGTATTCAACTTGTATTTCTAAACCTCCTCAGGAGCATTGTATCAACTAGGATGATTTTAGCTAAGCATAACAGATAACCCCAACTCAAAGTGAAGTCCAGAGGTGGAGGTGCCTTCAGGCATAGGACGGTCAGCAGTTTAATGGACAGGTTCTTTTCTCTCTCTGCTCTGCTCTTTGCAGTGCTAGTTTCAATCTTGCATTTAAGTGCTATTCTAAGAATATATATATATCTTTATATGTATATCTATATATATCTATATCTATATCTATATATATATGCAATGCTGAATTTTTTTCTTTCAAATCTTTGAACACCTTATCTTGTTTTCTTATTGCTTTCAGTGATGCTATTGGGAAATCTAAGTGACTGTATAAAACTTAGATTTTTCTAAGGATATATATATATATATATATATATATATATATATAATTTCTTCTTTCTTAAGAACTTTATTATAATTATTTAGTTTTGAAGTGTAGAAGTAATTGCATTTAGATGTGAGTATTTTATTTGTTTAATGTTTTGTTTAAAATTCTCTCATATTTTACATATTTCATGAATTTGGGGAAATTTTAAATAACTGTTTTATTTAGCATTTCCTCTCCTCCATGTAATTTTCTCTTTCCTACCTGTTTCATTCACTGACACTCATGCTTCAAACTTCTAACTTTTTTGACTTACTTTATTTTACATTTTCTGTTTCATTATTTCCTCCTAATGCCCTCTGCAAAAGTTCCTCAATCTGATATTTGACTCATTAATTCACTTTTCTGTTGATCACTTTTCTATTAATCAACCTTTCTATTGGCTTATTTATTTCAAAGTTTTGTATCCATTGTCTGAGGTTGGTTATTTTAATGATTTCTTGCTCCTGCTTTGTTTCCATTATCTTTTTATGTCTTTGAGGATATTTATTATGCTTATTTAAAATTCTTGTTTTCTGAGATCCATTAATTTTGCTTCATCATGTATAAAATTAAAGAGGAAAAAAGTACCCTTAGGGCAGATTCTCTGGTGTTAACTATCGGCTAGATTTCCTCTATTTCCATCTCCTTCTGCCACGTGGTAATTCCTCAGGTAACGGCCCTCAACCTCAAACCTTTAATATTATTATCATTATTATTATTGTTATTATCATTATTCTTTCTTTCAATAAATGCCTTTTTGGACTTCAATCTTGTAACCTTTGGAGCCAAGTAGAGAGAAGAGAACACTCAATCACTGACACTTCTGCAGATATTAAATTGCCAATGTTTGCCTACAAACCTGGGATTGTCACTGGGTTAGTACTATGGGAATGTGAAGGAGCAAAAGCAAAGTGTTCTTCCCTAGCCTCTTGCTTTTCTTCAGAATCAGCTCTTCTCATTTCCATGTCACACTGTAATCACCTGTCATTTGTCTCCACAAATTTATCTCCATTCACTTATGTTAGGTTATAAGTTCTCTCAAATTCACTCACATTTCTATAATAGCTCCAGCATTCTTGTCAGAGAAGACACTCAGCAACAGTCCCTGTTACTTGGTTGTCCATGATAAAAATGTAAATTAACATCACAGTCACACTGCATGTTAAATAATTAATTGAAATATAGAATTAAGAGTTTGAAAGATGTAGAATTAGTATACAACCTATATAATCCTGATATTTCAAAGTCATATCCAAAGGAACTAAAGAAATAAATATCCAGGACAATATCTAGGTCTTGAGATATATAGTAAGGATATTTCAAGATACCATGGTCAGTTAGGCATGTATATTTCTCTGAAACAATTATATTAAAATGTTTTGTATACTCTCCAATGCTAGTTTTAGGCATCCAATGTACCAGTTTTAAAGTGTTTCACCTGTCACAGATTTGTAAATATTGTTCTGGGTTTATTTAAACTGTCTAGAAAGTGTTCTACACTTTGAGTAGAGTCTAAAAAAAAACCTACACCATTATAAAGCAAAAAACATGGGAAGAGATGTGCTTTGCAAGCAGAGACTCCTATACAGATCAAACGTTTATACAAACATTCACAGATGTCAGTGCCAGATGTCATGGTTGGGAATTTTGTACCTTGATCGAGAGTAATTTAGGTCATACTGATAAAAACTCATCCCAAATTTTGCAATAAAATTTACCACGTCTATAAGGGATTAGATTTCACTTGAAATACCACCAAATTTCCTCATTTTTTTTCCATTTACAATGGAAAGAAATTATCTTGTTTGCTCACACATATTTTTTTCTAGCAGTATTAAGTACTAAACTTTAAAAAACACATTATGGTGAGTTTAGTCTGAACAAATGAATAAGAACACTTCATAGAAAAGTAAGAGGAAGCAAATATGGTTACTTATAGAACTGTGTTTTTGTTATTACTAAAAGGCTGTTGATAGGTTAGCTTCATTAGTAACTGTTAGAAATATCTTTTGTTACACTCTCTGTAAATCTCTTTACCAAAAGTTAAATGCTATCGTTTATCTCATCTCTGATTTCCCTTGTAAAATAGTATCGCCACCATTCTGTTCCTTTCTAACATTTATTTTTCTTTGTTGCACTCTTCGGCAGCTCCCGTACTGTCTGTCTTCCCCCGACTAGAATACAATCTTCAAGATGAAGGAGAGGTAGTCTGTTTCTCTCACCGTGAAACCACAGCACCTAGAACAGTGTCAATGCTAATAGATATTAGTTAAACTAACGAGTAAAGAAAATTAGAACCCCGAAATTAAAAAGGGCCCTTTATCCAAAACAAATGGCCTAGACACCTGTACTTAAGTAATGCAAGATACATACAGTAACAATGGGATTGGAACCCACAATCCTCCCTGGTGGCTATGGGACAACATCACAATGATGAACTTTCCGACTGTTGATGGTAACACTGCTATTTATGTGACTGATGTAGTTAGGTCCAGACAATCTATTTAGGTAACTACTAAGATGATTTCTGCTCCACAAGGACACTCTGACAGGAATGATAATAAGTCAAGCTATGATCCATAAGGGATCACACCAGCACAAATGCAGCCACTGGATTAGTTTCCTAAAGCAGAAATGGTTTGTCATGGTAAAAACAGATTATGGTTTTCATCCTCCTTATACTTTAAGCAGGACTAAGGAAAACATGTAAACTCTTAGTGGCCCCATGATTTATTCTGAATTCCTTGATTCTTTGTTTAACCTGATTCCTCTCTCTCTCTCTCTCTCTCTCCTGGTTGATCGGTTGATCAATGTGTGATTAAATCAAACAAGTTAGAGCGGTAAATTATTTTTCCAAGAAGAGTGGTCTCAGAACTGCTTGCTTTATTGAAGATCTATCTTGTGATTTCTGGAGCATCTTCTCAAGTGAGACTACATAAAATATAAGGTTTCTAGTAAAGAGTGAACTAGAACGTGCTCCAGAACAGTCAGTTCTTTAAACTTGATGAATATAATAAGACTTACTCTGGACAAGTGGTCCCTGGACAAGTGCTATCTAGAAACTAAAGCTCCCTAAAATCAGGACCATATCCCTTATCTGGGGTATCACAGGGAGTTCTAGGGCAGATGAAATCAATTAATCAGAGTACCAAAGACTATGTGAGCCAGCAGAGGATAAATAAAACAAGGGTGATTACATTTTTTAAAATAAGATTGCCTCAACTCTCTCTCTCTCTCATGCTATCCTAAATAGCATATGTTTGGACTGCATGTTTCATGATGCAGTTTTTCAGGGTTTCATCATTAATTCTTGACTTATTTTGAAGCATAGACCTCAAGAGCTATTTCAGCCTCAAAATATATGTATTGCCTACCAGGGTCACAAGTTAGAGAGAGTATATTTTCAAATACTGCTCCTCCAAGAGATGGGATCCATGTCTAGACAAGTAGACTTTCGTGGTGCAGACTTAAGTGGTGGGGATAGAGAGGGGAGCCTCTTAGTGCATCATGCTTTCATGGTGTTGGTATTAGGTTTACTGGATAATCAGTAAAAGATTAACATTCCATTGGGTAAAGAAGTGAGTTGCAGTGGTACACAGGTATCTAAATTGTTCTTTACTGGCACTTCATGGTAACATGAACTATTGAGAATGTTTGACATTGTTTAATCCAACAGGGCTTCCATGTGGTATTTTATGGTCAAAAGTTGATCAGAAGACAGACAAAGAAGAAGATCTAAGAAAGTGGACTGTGAGGAAACAGGTTAAGCATAAACCGAGCCATTCTGTTAAGGCCCAGAGTTAGCTGTAACCATGGCTCCCCACATCTCCCCCTTTTTTATTTTATAGGAACAAAATCCATCCGACCAGGATGGCGAGGTGACGGTGCCTGTCTTAGGCATCCCAGGACGCCTGCCTCAACTTACCCGTCATTGGTACTCATATTTTATCATACAAGCCCTGTCTTAGGTGTTGAAGCGGCTCCCAAGTATTTACCCGTCGTTGACTAACCCGTCCCTCATAAATGCACAGGGGAGAGAAGCTTATGGCTTGCCTTAAGCTCAAGCTGATGGATGTCAGCTCGTAAGTCTAACATTTTGCTGATGAAACATCTAAGGTTGGCAACATCGTTGCAACAAGTTTGCAAACTTAATTGTCAGACCTTGTATGTAAGTTTTCCTGTAATAATTTTATTTATTTATTTATTTATTTACTTACTTATTTATTTATTTATTTTATTAGTTTCAGGTGCACAAGACAAAGCAATAGTTAGACGTTTATCATTTATATCCCTCACACTGTGTGAACTCCCCTCCCCCGTAATAATTTTAGAAGGGCTACTTCTAGTTCTCTTTTATACCTGTAAGAGCTTATGGTAAGGTTTTAGACTGTTTTTAAATATATTTTGTCACAACGCGATATTCAAAATCTGCTTACACTCTCAATTACACCTTAGAAATACACTAGAAGTGTGGGATTTGCTGTCTTTTGAATTTTACTGATCAGTTTAAAGAACCCCACTTATGAAATGGGTCTGTCCATCACTGGCAGTTAAAATAGGAAATCCACAATGAGGAATGGAATTATCTAACTTTTTCATTATGATGTAATTGAATTTGTTTTTCTGATAGACTTTATTAATGTGAAAATAAGCATACAATTGGTAGATGTCATTTACATGCATATCAATTTTTCCTTAATTCAGGGCAAAAAAAAAATCAAATTTGTTATGTTCTCTCTTTTCCCAAGAGACATAGAATAGGGTAGATGAGCACGGCAAGGAAAAGATAATCTTAAGGACCACTAAGGGACCGTCCAGACTTGTCACAAATATTCTGTGTGTAAAATTAAATTTTCTTTATTGTCATTTTTATTTAAACTTTAGAATGTAATCTAAAATGTTTCACATCTTGTAGGGAGGGCTTTCGAAATAGTATATTTAGTTTTAATGAAAAAAGAGCCACTGAGGAGAATAAAAGGAGTTTATATACTGGCTGCAAAATCAGAATCATCCAAAATATTTTTAAGAGTATATTAGTAATCTGCTTTGAAAATACTGTCAAATTATTTTAAATTAGGTTTATAGGGTACAAATCTAGACATGGCCTCCTAATGGCATATCAACACAGTACAGCGTTTTCAAAGAGAGAAGAAATTTTAATATCTCCCAAAGGTATATTAGAGAAAATAAAAATGTAAAAGACCTAACATAAAAACCAGAACCTCATGCAGTTAATGGAAAATGGCAATGAAAGGAATAACTTCTTTGTAGTTTGACTTAGAACTTACTTAACTCTGTAATTTTATGTGACAAGCATTGAATACCAAAAATATTAAAGCTATTTAAGTTAATGCAGTTATCATATATTTATTGGCTATCTAAATACCCGGCTTTGCTTTTGGCACTTACCTGAGTGGGTTCAGTAATCTATTTTAAACAGACTGGATTTTGTAGGGGTGGCCCTTGCCCATGAAATCCTCAGAGATTTAACTACTTTAAATTGTTGCTGATAATAAAAGATGTTTTAATTGTTCATGTTCAATTAGTATCTGTATTCAGTAAGAGAAAGGAGGCTCTTGAACTTTGATCCACCTTGTAGTCCCACCCTTAGGCCTCTGCACTGACATGTTCAAGAAAAGTCAAGGCCAAAATGCTTTGCTTGCACCTCATGCTTTTCTCTGAGGTTCTTCATTTTGAGTGGTTTCTCATCTGAGAATTTCTCTCCTCATATTTTCCCTTATTCAACAGGAAGCAGGGAAGCTCAAATTCTACTTCCCCAGAACTGACTTTAAACTTATCACTCATGTATTTTAGCTTGGCTAAGTCCAGGCTTTGCACCGGGATGATACAGAAAATCAATCAGGTGGAAGTTTGAGCAAATTGTTGGTTCTGCCCAGCAGACCCTAACCTGTGTATGCACAGGACACTTATTTTTTTTCCCCAGGCTTCTGATTCAGGATATTTTGCTACTTTGTTAAATGATTTTTCTAATAGACTTTTCCACTGGTTAAAATAGTCTATTCATAGTCTCTCCCTGACTCCCCCTCTCCAATACACAAACAAAAACACCTTTAATTTAAAAAAAGGGAATAGAGATGAGTTCAACCAACCCACCTAACCTTCCCAGTTCAGGCTCCTCCCCACTGTTTTTTTTTTTTTTTTTCCTCCTGTTCCATGACATGACACCTGGGCAAGGACCAAGAGCACTCGCTCTTTTTCTTCATATTGCAACTTAGAAAGATCCATGCCAAAACACAATCAGGAAAGAGAGAAAAAAAAAAAAACAGTTATTAAATATTTGAAGTACATGCTCTTATATATTTTAACCTAGAGCCAATAAAATATCATCTACATTTAATCAGAATATTCACCTGAGTTTTTGTTGCCAGGACAAGAAACTCACAAAACACATTTATCTTTAAAACAAGAGAAATTGCTTTTTGACACTATATCAACAGACGTTTCAAGACATAATTAAGTACTTTTGATTTCCAACTTGGAGGGTACCTAGTCCAAGTAAATAAACATTCTTAGTTTCTGTTTCTAAATATTTTTTTTTCTTTCAACCCAATTATTTTCTTCTTTGAACACAGATTTTCATGGCCAGAACTCAATAAAAGAGAAAGATTTAGAACACTCATACAGAATTTCACAGCAAATGTGAGAAAAAGGATCTAATGTGGCAATTAAATTTTAATTGTTCTCACAATTATCTTTCCTTTAGCATCTTTATATTAAAATTATGCATTATTTCTTTAACATTGTAATGTGGACAGACTCTGAATTATTTTATTAATATTTTTAATCAAGCTTGCTAGTGCATAGGACAAACCTAGTAGTAGTAGTAGTATTTAAATGACTTTTTAAATTAATAAGCTATGATCCTTAGGCTATTTATCTCAACCTTTACTCTGATATAATTTGGTTTAATAAATGATATGTTTCTGGAATGTGCCACATAACCTCTGTATGTCCTAGTCTTACATTTTCAAAAAAATAGTCCGAGGCAGACCCAAAGGCTGAAGATGTTAATATATGCAGATGACCTTGAATGGTGCTTGACACAAAAGAAAAAAAAAAATTACTGTCATTATCAGTATTCTGAGAGTCCACTTCTGTCTAAAATATTTCTGTCTTGAGTGTGTAAAATTTTTTTAAGTGCCCTTGTCTGAAGTCTTCCATTATAATTCATGTTTTACCCTTGCACACTTTTGTTTGCACATTATTTTTTCTCCTGCTTATTGTTGTTCACCAGCTTGCTGATTTTTGTGAAATGAGTAAATATCCTGCACAATATAATTTTTGCCTTTATTATTTGATAAAAGCCAGGGTTGAATTTTAAATATATATTTTTTATCACATAATTCCCCTTCTGCTTTACCGGAGAAGGATGTCAAATTGGTTAAAGAATTCCCTATCATAGGGGATTGAGAAAGGGTCACAGAGCCAACAGTGCGCTTCAGAAGGAGCCACATTTATCATGCTGTGTAAATATCATCACACCTTCTAGACTTACATTCTCTCTTTGTGGGTCCCACTTATTTCCTGAAATATGAGAAGACAAAACTTTGGCATAGTCAAGGACAACTAAAGCAGGGAAGCTGTCAAGGTTTATTTGTTAGGATGACTGTGTTTTGCAGGGAAAGATATTTCTCTATTTTATTTTACATTGATATTTATATTTTGATATTTAATATTTTGCTATTTCCCCTAAAAATAGGTGCATGGAGAGCAATTATTATTAATTCTTTCACTATCACTATTATTAGTTATTTACCTACTGACTAAATTTATTAATACCTAAAAATATTTATCTAAAGAGGTACATACACAGAGTTAATTAAAAAGTTAAGTTTCAACAAATTTGGTTTTCCAAATACACAAATATCGATTACAAAATGTGTATTTTAAACTTTTTAATGTCTAATATATAAGCTCTTTTTAAATGCTTCAACCACTTTTAATTATAGGCGATAAACAATTATATCAGGTTACAAAAATGTTAATATCAACTTTTATATTTCTTCTTTATTTTCTCTATACTTTCCTTTATAATGTTTTTTCAGCTATTGAGAAAATTGGATTTATTAAATACTAGAGAAATTCTCACTTTCTCAATCACTGTATTCCATGTATCTGCCTCAGGGTTTAATTTATTTAATTCCTCTTGTTAAGATTCTTACTAATTTTCTGAATAAATTTTAAAGCTAAAAGTTTCAGCTTTCTGTATTAAAGTCAAAATGAGGAGAACTCTGTCCATTACACTGGTGTTTTTAATCTCTCCAGTTATATAATAAACTGACACATGGTTCTTCCAGTGCCTTTAAAGGATTAACTGTTTTATCCAGTTAAAAGAATTTTAAATTGGAAGTATCTTACCCTAAAGAAATCTCAAGATTCCAAGTAATTGTAACTATCATGTTTATAATTAAGCTAGACTTTCATGATCTGCATTTTAAAGTCTGATCCAAACTCCAATATAAATTTTATTCCAGATTCTGTCAGGAGTTATTAGAAGTCTAATGGTGCAGATAGTAATGTGAAATAATTTTCTTACTTCACAGTTAAGAACCCAAGCATAAACTGTTGCATCCATCTGAGGGCTGTTTTCATTGGAACACTTATTTATTTTACTGAGGTATAATTTACATACGATAACATAGTAAGTATACAATATGATGAACATTGACAAATTAATACATTTGCTTAATTACTACAACCTTAACATAGAATATACACATTACCCTAAAACTATCCCCCCTCAAAAAAAATTATCAATTTGTAGCTCTTGATTCGCCATCTATTGATATTTCCTTTTCGATTGAAGGACTTTCTTCAGCATTTCTTATAAAGGCAATCTATGGACAAACACATTTTCTCACCCTTTTTTCATCTAAAAATGGCTTTAGTTGCCTTTATGAAGGATAGCCTGGCAGAATTTAGAATTCTTAGTTACATTTTTTTTGTTCTCCGTTTGAATAAGTCATTCCAATGTTTTCCAGCTTCCATGGTTTCTGCTAAGTCATACATAATTATATTGTAGTTCTTGTTCGTATCAAGCCATTTTCCTTTGCTTGTTTTCAACTTTCTTTTTCTTTTTATTATTTCTCTTTGGTTTTCAACAATTTAACCATGATGTGTCTAGATGTAGATTTTTTGTGTTTATCCTGCTTGGAATTTGCTGAGCTTCTTGGATCTATAAATTCATGTTTTGCACAAATTTGGGGATTTTTCAGCCATATATCAAGTATTTTTTCTGCCTATTTCTCTCCCATCTTACCTTCTGTGAATCTTTTTAACTGTGTGTTGGCCTCACAGGTCTCTGAGGTTCTCTTTATTATCAACAATTTTTAAAAATCTTTTCTGTTTTTCAAATTACATAATTTCTTTGATCTACCTTCAAGTTCATTGATCTATCTTTCAAGAATAGGTTGCTTTCCTTCTCTCTGCCTGTAGTTTGTTTGTTTGTTTTTTGCTATGCCCATAGAGGGTCTCTCTCACATATTCATAGTTTATATGTAAATCATGCTTGTGTGCAATTCATATTCTAGATTTAGAAGTCATTCCTTCTATCGTTTCCAGAATGTTAACTTTTTCCTTTAAATGTCCAACTATTTTTCTAGTTCAATACTATAATCTCTGGCATCTTTAGGTGATAAGGTTTCCATTCTCCTGATTTCTCACTTATTTCTATATATTTTTTTGTAACTAAACCCAAAGGGGGTTGGGATGTCATCTTGATCCAAGAAGTTTTTAAGTTGTCATTCTTACTCTTTCTTTTTACAGTTTTTGAGATAAAATTTTCAACTTTCAGTCTTAAATCGTTCTTTACTTATTTTATTGAAATTTTTAAAAGAAAATGATTGCCATCTACTTTGTGATTTTTGTAACTACCTTATTGCTTTGCCATTATAAGAAACTCTAAACTTCATTAGAATATTTCAATGCCTACAAATACTAGCAAAGAAATGATCTCAATCTTGTTAGTATAATCTAAATAAATTTCCTTGGTCTCTTAAGTATTTGGATTGTATAGTTAAACCAGAGTTATCTAATATATAGTACTCAAATGATTAATGTGTGATTATCAAAAACTACCAGGAAGGATAACCAAAAAGGAAATCCAAAACCAATACCCAACTGAAAATAAAAACAAACTTTCATATCAGAATTGAGTCCACTAATCAAAGAGAAGTCCTCACCATAAAGATCCCAGAAGGGAATTTAATAAATTGCTATTTACTTTTTAAGTGGCTGACTGGGGTGTGGGAATGTGTAGCAATGGCTCCATAACCAGCTAGCAGAGCTCATCTGAATTATGACAACAAATGTTAGACATTTACAGCCTACACTTAATTTAAAAGGTATGTTCCTTGTGTTTATGATACCTATGAAGTGCTCCTCTTTTTTTGAGAAGATTCCAAACAAATAATATGCAGATACAATTTTTAAATAAGATAACACACTAAAGAATACATTAATAAAGCATGATCAATAGGCTATATTCTAATAAAGACTTTGACTCATGTACTAATACTCTCAGACATCAATGCCAAATATTTTGGTTTTGATCATAAAACAGAGGCATACTACTGCATTTATGTCACACTGATACAAATTCATCCTAGGTTTTGACTATAAATGCTAAAAAAGTAAATTAGAAATTAACAATGTACTGTTTTGGCATAAAAATAGACACATAGAACAATGGAACAGAACAGATAGCCCCGAAATAAATTCATTCATAGATGGTCAATTAATTTATGACAAACAGGCCAAGAATATAAAATGGGGAAAGAATAAATTGTACTGGGAAAACAGGACAGCCACATGCAAAGGAATGAAACTGTACCACTATCTTACATCACACTCGAGATAGGTTAAAGACTTGAATGTTCTATCTAAAACCATTAAACTCCTGAAAGAAAACATAGGCAATGAGCTCTTTAACATCAATCTTAGTGATGATTTTTTGGATCTGACATCAAAAGCAAAGGCCACAAAAGCATAAATAAATGGACTGTATCAAACTAAATACTTCTACTCAACAAAGGAAACCATCAACAAATGAAAATGCAACCTACTGAATTGGAGATTATTTGCAGATTATATACCTGGCAAAGTGTTATTATCATATATATATATATATGATATATATATATATATATAATTCAATAGCAAAAAGAACAAAATCTGATTTATAAAATGAGCAGATCTAAATATACTTTTTTTTTTTCAAAGACGGAATAACTCAAAATAGAAGTGATAGTAGTAAAAGATGGCCAATAGATACAATAAAAGATGTTCAACATCACTAATCATCAGGGAAATGTACATCAATACCACAATGAGATACCACCTTATATCTATTAGAATGGTAATTAACAATAAGACAATAAATAACAAGTGGTGGTGAGAATGTGGAAAATGGCAACCCTTGTGTACTGTTGATGGTAATGTATTAGGTGGGTGCAAAAATAATTGTGGTTTAAAAGTTAAAAGTAATTGCAAAAGCCACAATTACTTTTGTACCAACCTAATAAATTGGTACAACCCCTATGGAAAACGGTATGGAGGTTTCTCAAAAAGTTAAGAATAGAATTACTATACATCCCAGCAATCCCTCTTCTGGGTATGTATTCGATAAAAAAAACACTAATTTAAAAAGTTATAAGTACCTCTGTGTTCATCGCAGCATTATGTATAATGTTAAGACATGGAAAGAACATAAGTGCCATAGATGGATGAATGGATAAAGAGAAGTGGTGTATACATGTGGTAAATATTATTCAGCCATAAAAAAAAGATTCAATCTTGCCATTTGTGACAATATGGATGGATCTTGAGGGCATTATGTCAGACAGAGTAAGACAAATACCATATGATGTCACTTATACGTGGACTCAAAAAACAAAACAAAATGCAGATACAGAGAACAGCAGTTTGGTGGTTGTCAAATATGGAGGGGGGGCGACAAGGGGAAAGTGGTGAAAGGTACAAACTTCCAGTTATAAAATAAGCCATGGGATATAATATACAACATGATAACTCTAGCTGATAATACTGTATTGCATATTTGAAAATTACTAAGAGAGTAAATCTTAAAGTTCTCATCATAGTAAAAAAAATATCTGTGGTAATGGATGTTAACTAGACTTATTGTGATGTTCATTTTGCAATATGTACATCATATTGAATTATCATGCTGTACACCTGAAACTAATACAATGCTATATGTCAACTATACCTCATTAAAAAAAAAGAAAAAAAATAGAAATTGAATGTGATGTGATGTTGCTAAGGACAAGCAGAGCATCAAAAGAGACGGTGAGCAGAGAGCCAGGCAATGAAAGGTGGAACTGAGTTAGAAGAAAGGCTATCACCTAAAAATGATAAGTGTCAACTGCAGGTTCTGGAAATGTGTTCTTATTATTATAAATTTTAATAAAATTCCTTATATTTTTCTCTAAAAATACATTATGTATTAATGAATTTGAAATCATTGACATTTTTAATTGCATTATCTTAATAGGTGATGGTTCTTTTAATTTAAAAAAATGATACCTTCATAGATACTGATGTACCTGGTAGGCTCGAAGCAAATAGGCTGTTTAATATTATCTATTTTCTTTTTGTATTCAAATTTGTTAACATTTCAGCTGAAATAGTTTTGGAGGCACATTTTGTCTTCATTCAGGGTACTTTCCTTTAAGAAATACTTTTACAAGATGTAATTAACTGAATAATTTTCTATAATTTTGATAAATTAAATGTTTTATTAAATTGATATACTGTAAAATATAGGCCTTAATTTCATTACGTTCCAGTAGAATATAAATCTTTTTTAAAAGTAAAAGAAGTATTGAAAATTTATCTCACTGCTGATATATTCTAATGAACAAAGATCCACTTTCAAAATTAAATATTACACACCATTTGAGTTTTCATCATATAGTTTATTTTTTACCTTGATTTTGAAGGAATAAAGTTCAAGGGTTTCCTTTTTTTTTAGTTTCATTTAAATATTAAACTTTATGGAAAGTTCTAAGAATTGAATTTTTCCTAATATTTGATTGTTAATATTTTGATTAAAGATTTCCAACTGATTTTCAAAATGCATTCAAATTTTTAGAGAATGTATTTACAAAAAAATGTAATACCATTCTAGAAAAGTTAATTTTCAAATATTTTTTAAAAGTTTAAATGTTTCATAAATCTTTAAGAACAGAAAGTGAGAAAACATGTACTGCAATGCTGATTTACATATATATGTAAATATAGGCATATCTATCTATCTATATATCCATATATATAGATATATATAGATCTCTCTCACTCTCTCTCTCTCTCTCTCTATATATATATATATATGTATATATCATGTAAGTAAACTTTTTACATATATGAGTAACTTTTTAAGATATATGTATATATATGTATCTTAAAAAGTTACTCACATATGTAAAAAGTTATCTTTTACTACTACTTTTATTTTGATTGGTAGAACATCTCCACTTCTCAGATGTTATTATAAATTCCAAGAACTCAAAAAATATATAGATTCCAAAAACTCCAAGAACATTTTTATACTCATTAGCTTCTTAAGTTCAGAAGAACAATGCTTATTCCATGACATTTTGCTTTCTTCAAGTTTGTATTCTTATTATCATAACAAAAGAATATTGTTATTTAACACTGAGCTTCTCAATTGAACTTAAAATATTCACAAAAATGGCAGATGTTTCTGACAGAACAAACTTCTTACACTTTTTCTTTGATTCCATAAGTTGGACAAATAAATGATTTGTTACTGGAATTAACTGACTTTCTTATTGAGACATCTGATTACACTGGTTTAGTGGCATCTTATAACTGTTTGCAAAGCTCTTCTGTTAATGGATCTAACACATCAGTAGCTATCATCACACGTCTCATAAGTGCAAACACACACACAAACTTGACATCAAAAATGAGCCAATTTAATTTAGCAGAATAGCCATCTGATATAATTAAAAAGTCATAATTTACACAGCTCTATGTAAATGAAACTTCTGCAACTGCCCCTGTTAAATTTCCATTTTCAGGCATACTGTTTTAATGACTATTCATTTGGGAAGTATATCCAATGCTTTCTCAGTAAATTTGTTGTCTTCTGGTATTCATGTGGCCAGTGACATCACCAAAACCTCCAGAGTGAGTGGTAAATGTCAACAAATATTTTGGGTAAGTTACACATTTATAAACAACATTTTTGAGAAATCTAAATTTGGTATCTAATTTCTCATTAAACATGCGCTTCTATTTTATTGAGTTCATTGTTGCTGAATAATTTATTGCAAATTTATAAAAAGATGATTTGCCAATAATATGCAGTAGGACAAAGTCATTAGTTACAAATTTGAATGATATAAGAAGTATGTTTAATGCAAATATGTTTTTCTTTGCTCTAACTCATTTGATGTTTTTCCCTCTCCCCCCAACACACAAAAATAATCTCTTTCACTATGAAACAATTATTCAGCTATAAACCTTTTTTCACACATTTGAAAGTTAAAATAAACATCAGAAATAAAACAGTATTTTTTCGCAGTAATGGAAACCATAGACAAATTTAACAAATAGATGTTAGCACACTGGGAGGAGATATTTCAGCAACTAAACCTGACAAAAATTAATATGTTTAATGTGTAATTAACCCTCTAATTAACAAGAAGAGGTAAGAAATTCAAGGAAAATAATAGAAAAAGAATTTGCACAGGCAATTCATGGAATGGTTATATGTTTATGAAAATAAGCTCAGCCTTTTTAGTAATCAGCAAAATGTAAACTTCAACAATAATGTCATACCACTATATACCCTCAAATTGACCAAAATGAGTAGGAGAATATCATAGACTGTCTAGGATGTAGTAACAGGCACTCTCATGCTTTTCTGATGAGAATATCACTAGTCGCTGCCTTTTGGGGGCAATCAGATAGTACAAGGGAAATAAAAGAAACTCTGGGAACAAATATTTTGACTCCTGGATATATACCCCAGAAAAATGTCTTATAGAACTATGTGGGTTATAGCATTATTTGGGCTGGGGCGGCGGGGGGGGGGGGGGGGATATAGTCAGTTGCCATTAGAGAGAAATGATTAACTAAAATGTGGCAAAGCATCCTTTGACATAGAATTTGATGATTAGATTACCGGTGATGTAGAAACATACATGAACATGGCTAGATAAAAAAAAAAAAAAAAAACGAGCTCTGGTTCATTTTTTAAAAAATAGGAAACAGGAAACTATTCATAACACAATACACTTATTTAAGTAGGACACATATGTTAACTCTACCAATATTTTTTCAAAGATACCTCACTTCCAAGGGCATAACCAAATATATTAGAGTAGGTGACTTCAAGGAGAGATAAAAGGTAGAGAATGTTGGAAAAATAGTTTGTTAGACCAAACAAAACAAAATAAACACACAGTGCCACAGCAATGCAAAAGTTAACCAGAAAAGGTTATACACACACCAATGATAAAAGTGCCCTAATATCAGAAGAGTAAATTAAATAATTTAAGTCTCTTGTCTGCTCTTGAAGTTTAAAAGAAAATGCACACACCGGTGTATTTGTCAGGACTACTACACTCCGGTGTGGCAAAAGACAGAACCACACTTCCAGAGAGGAAAGGAGACTTTTGCAATCACAGACTTTGTAAATGAAGGGGAGCAGCATATGTCAACCCAAAATGGGACTGTAGGAGCTGAAGACACGCCCTCTGGCATGTTGATCATTCTGAGCTGCAGGCACTTGAAAAACAGCAAATGCAGGGAGAGGCTTTTTCTGAACTCCTCTTATCAGCCTCAAGACAGATCCTCAAAAAGGCACTCGATCCTCATAAATATTGCCCCCTGGAGTGACATCCACCAGGGAAGATTGATTTTTATCACAAGAGAGACTAGAAATTGACACCACACCCAGACTAACTTGTCAGAACCTAGCATATCTCTCATATATTCTTCTAAGGATCCATTCATCTTCCCTAACAATTATGTACTCTCCCCTAAGATGTCTACATGCTTCCCCCAGCCCCTTTTTCTGTTAAGATGGCATTTAACCTTGAATTGTAAGCCACCTTGGGGAGTTACTCTTTTGTCCCTCGTTATGTCCCACATATATATGAAGTATACACTTTAATGCTCTTCTGCTTGTTTTTCTCTCCTTAATCTGGCTTTTATTATAAGGGTCTCATCTAAGAATTCAGAAGGATAAAGGGGACAATTATTATTTCTCCCCTACATTCATTTGTAGAATGGAAGTCAGGTAGGCCAATATAGTAAAAAATGATTCCTCTAGACAGCAGACATCTTTAGGTACATGATGTGATTTTTCTACCCCCTGCCATCCCATACTCAGTATAGTCGTGGATACTCTATAGGATACTCTCTGACAATGCAAAACATATTGAGAAACGTGAAGAGGCCACCTGAGTTTGATGAAGTGAGTTGGAGACATTCGATACAGAGAAACCTGGACAACTTAAGGAAGTAAAGAAGTGAAGATTAGACATTACAGGAAGGCCTTAGAGCAGTCCTAGGCTGTGAGACAGAACTTCTAGCTAAATTAACATAAATTCTTGAGAAAGAGGAATACCCCAGGGACATCTGTGTTATCTGAGGGTGAGGGAAGCCAGTAGTTTCTGGCATTTAAGTTTCTGTTTTCTGAATTTTGGAAATATAAAGATTCCTGTAAGTAAATGGGGGGAAATGTTATAGTTTTCTAAGTACATAAAGATAAATGGAAGAACAGACTGAAAGTACTTTTTCTGTCTAAACCATTCAAACTCTCCTTTGATTACATTTAAATTACTCTTTTTTCTTTTTTAATTTCACATATTTCATATGAATTGAATGAACAAATGCCCATTTTCAATATGCATTTATTATTTGATGCACGATTATTTTGCAGGGTAACTTTGTCTGAGTTATAATGAATTGATGTCTGCTAAATCAATCCTATTCTTTGAAAGTTAATCCTACATTAATAAGGCTTAAAAGTCTATACTGCTTTAATTCATCTTCATATTTCCTTATTTTAAAAAAAAGCTTGTTATGTTCTAATATAAAAATAACAGCTTGATTGCAAAATAAAAGTTCAATAGTACATCTTATATGAATTTCATTTACTTTTTAAATAAAAACAATGTTAGTGGAATGAAATGTATCATAATATGTACATAGAAGTACTTTTTTCACATGTAAGTTATTTGTTAATAAGATAGCACAATTAAAGTTATAATTCTAAACATATTGGACAGTTTCAATTGAACATAGAAAGAACATTTGATTGAAATTGAATTATAGAACTTAGCCTTAAGCTATGAAATTGGCTATAAAAATTTCCAAACATGCACAAAAGTAGAGAGTAAAACCAATGTCTACATACCTATCAAAAATTATCTACATTTTGCTATACTTATTTTTATCAATCCTCACCTCATTTTGTTTTATAAGGTAGTTTAAGACTTGATTAAATTTTATACCTAAATACTTTAAAATACAACTCCAAAACTTGACATTTCCTTATGTAACCATAATACCATTTTTCACACTTAACAAAATTAACAGTAATCTCTTAATAACTAATATTATTTAATCTAATATCCAATCAAACAATGATCTTCAATAATGGAAAACTCTTATTAAGTGAAAAAAGTTGATGGATTTGACTACTTTGGAAAACTATTTGGCATATCTACATAGCATCCCCTATGACCAGCAATCTACTCCTAGGCCTACGTATATTACCAACAGAAATTTATAAAAATGATCACAAAAAATAAGTACAAAAATGTTCGCAGTAGCACTGTGTATAATAGTCTTAATAGATACAAACTAAATGTCTATAGATGATGGAACGGATATAGTGATGAATATATGAAACAGCATACGGCAATGAAAATTAATCAACTATTGTTACGAACAACAACATGGATGAATCTCACATATAAAGTTTAGTAATGAAGCCAGACAGAAAAGATGACATTTTATACAGGTTCAGTCACATATATTTCAGAACGGGCAGAACTTATCCATGGTGTTAGAAGTGACTACTTTAGGCAGGGCCTTGTATCTGGAAGGAACATAAACAGGGCTTTTGGGATACTGGTAATGTTTCATTTCTTAATTTAGGTATTCATAACCCAAATATGTTCATTTATGAGAGCTGTACGCTGATGATTTTTTTTTTGGAAATATGTGATACTTCAAAATGGCTGAGAGTATTAACTCTTCAGTGAACCCACTGATTAATATAAGCAGCATTAAAAGTGAGACAACTGACACCATGTGATTCCTGGTGTAATTCAATATAAAGAACATAGCATCACATATGAAGTACTTTTGAAAACAAAATAGAGGGGGGGATGATACATGAAACTAAACTTTAGATCTATACTTAGTCTAGACAATATTGGAACAGAGACACAAGTTACATGGCAATATAAATGCAACAGCTATAAACAAAATGTTGGGCTTTTTACAGGAAAAATGGCTGTTTTTCTATAAGTCAACGTATGAATTTTTATAATTTAAAAAAAGGCTTTAAAAAAGCTACTCAGATATTGTAACCTATGTGTGTGTGTACATATATACATACATATACATATATCATGTGTATATATATATATATACTTATATACATATGTACACGCATAATGTATATTACATATATACACTTGTACATTATATATACATATACATGCATATGTGTATATATACACATATATGTATATATACACACATATGTACAATATGTACACACACACACACACTCACACAGGCTTGCAGGTATCCTAGCATAGACTAACTTTTATGTAGCATTCATAACTTTGCTTAAATTAACCTGTAAACCCACTTAGATCACCCTAAGTGTTAAAAGGTTTGTGTAACCACATGCTGTAATTTGCTAAGAGTTTAACAGGACTGAGACTTACACTTTCTTCCATACCTGTGCCATCCCTGACATTGACAAACACCAGAACTGACTTTTTAGAGAGAAGCCCCAGATGATTTGCAGAACCATGAGACTAATCTGACTCAACCAGCAGGAGGCTGGCTGAAGTGGCCTGGAAGGCTCTTTACTGACCTCCTCATTAACTATTGTCATTACACCCTCATTATAATATTAAAATCTCCTCATAGGGACGGAGATTTTCCATTTTTGTACATGCGATGTATGTATAGGCCTGTTTCCTAACTGCGCATGCTCAGGAATATCCCCACCAATACATGTTATGACAAAGCTCACCTCTATCTTTATGCATCATTTCCCTGAATAAAGATAAATCTGATCCTTTATGCGGGACAAGCCACTTTGGGGAAGTGACCCTCACCTCACTCCCACTACCCCAAGCCCTCCTATGTCCTTGCTTGCTGGCTTGCAATAAAGTATGTTGCTCATCATAAAATCAGTTCTCTGAGTTGTCTTTTTTTTTTAATTTATTTTTTAAATTTATTGGGGTGACAATTGTTAGTAAAATTACATAGATTTCAGGTGTACAATTCTGTATTACATCATCTATAAATCCCATTGTGTGTTCACCACCCAGAGTCAGTTCTCCTTCCATCACCATATATTTGATCCCCCTTACCCTCATCTCCCACTCCCCAACCCCCTTACGAGTTGTCTTTTGACTGGCAACTACTGAGCAAATATTAGGTTGGTGCAAAAGTGATTGCAATTTAAAAGGTTAAAAATAATTGCAAAAGCCGCAATTCTTTTGCACCAACCTGATATAACAGCTACACTCCCCTCTGCACTCCCTGATCTTTTTTTTGTTCTGTCTCATGGTTTTGGCAAGGATTTCAGTTCATGGTGAACAGTAGCAGTGACAGAGGAAGTCAAGTGTTCCCATTCTTCAAATGGAATTCGTATAGAGTTTCTCCTTTATGTGCAATACTGGCTGTAGTTTTATGATAGATAGTATTATTTTTAAAAGAAAGTTCCCCAACACTCCTAGTTTCTTGAGCAGTATTACATTGATGTAGAAATTAAACTATCAAAAGCTTTTTCTGTATCTATTGCGATAATAATATAATAAACTTCTTTTGTCAATTAATAGGGCGCATTTTAACTAGGTTTCTTAAAGGTAAGCCATCTTTATATTTCTGGGGTATGCCTTTCTTGATCATGTTATATTAATATTTACTGTATATTTAGAATTGTGTACTGACAGGTCATTTGTCATGTCTGCATCTGTGTTCATGGGTTAATCAGGCTTGTGAATTTCTCATGGTTTACTTACTCAGTTTTAGAATAGCAGAAAGTGGGATACAGATGTTCCCTATGTATTTTCTGGAACACTTTTACAGAGAGGGATAGCTTGTTCCTTTAAGATCTGTTAGAACACAATTCTAATACCATCACATGATGGAACTTTTATTTTATTGAGAAAAATATTGCTAAGCATTCCAATTTCTTTAATATTTAATTTTCTGTTTAATTTTTATACTTACTTTTGCACTAATTTTGACATTTTTATATTATATTTTCTATTGTTTTAGTATATGCAAGTTTAAAACATTATTAGATTGCTTTTTTAATCTGTTTTACGTATAATTATTTATCCTTATTCCACCTACAATTTTTATTTGCATCTTTTCTTTCCATTTCTTGATCAACCTGGTCAAATATTTATTAAGATTATTAACTTTTCCAACAGCAATTAACATTTTTTAATATTGATTGGTTTATTCCTTTCATTGGTTTCTGCTCTTCCTTTTTTCTTCAGTTTATTCTGTTGCTTTATTTATAATTTACTAAATTGCATTGTGAATGTTCTTAACTTATTTCTTGCTTTCTGATGTGTTTAAAAATCTAAATAGGCTTTTAGGTGCTACTTTATTTCAGCACCCAATTTTGACAATTTTTGTGTTCAATATTATTTGCTACTAAACTTCTGATTAATTTGTAATATCTCTTATATTTTTCACTTTCATCAGAGGATATTCAAGTTTTTTGTTGTTCACTCCATATTTGGAAATTTTAAACTATCCTTTTGTAATTTACATTTGATTTATATAATATCACACACAGTGTTTGATATTGAGTCTCCAGAATTATTAATGCTTACTTTGACACCTAAATATTCTCATTTTGGTGGCTATTCCATATTGCCTTAAACATAATAACAATTTTTTATCCTACTTTGGGGGATCAAAGTTATTTATGTTTGTGTTGTTTTAGGTTTGTTAATTGTTTTAACTATTTTATATTTTTGTTTATTTGATAGTTTTGAGATACACTTCTGAGAAGAGTGTATCATAATATCCAAATATAACTGTTTATTTCTTTGTGTTTTCATTTTGCCTGTAGTTCTCTAATTTGTTGAATTATATGTTTTAAAGCTATTATGTTATATATGTTATATACATATACATATATATATGATTTTAATATTTTCTTAGTATTTTATTCCCTTTTTTGTATATAGCGTTCTTCTTTAACCAGATGATGTTTTTGTCTTAACATTTCCTTACAATTTTAAAATTTATATACCAAACTTCTTTAGAATTGTATTTTCCTGCTATATCTATTTTCAATATTTTTCTAATTTTTTTATAATGTGACATTTTAGACAATATATTGCCGTGGCTGGCAAAAGTGATGAGTACCTGGGGGAAAGACTAAATTTAGTATGTTCCCTTATGCCCTTTTTAATAAATTTTGTGTAGTGTGTCTTAGGATGAAAAGCCACTGGTTTTATTATCTGTATCTCTACTTGGCATTGATGTTTTTCAAGATTATACCTGTCTCCTTCAGGAAAAGTCAGCTGTCTTTGGTGGTTGGAAAAGTTAAGGAATGATGGAATTCTCAAAGGCCAATAAGTCTATATGTATCTGTCGACAACTTATTTCCACCTAAACCATGTTTCAGAACTACTTTGGCTCACACTGGGGGGTGTTGTTGGCCCACATCTGTGTGGTCGGAGCCTATCTTGACCGCTCAGTGTCCCACGACTGAACCCATCCTGGATAGGACACCCTTCCATCACAGAGCCAGTCACACACACCCACACCCACACTCACTTAGACAGGGACAATGTAGACACACAAATTCACCTCACATGCATATCTTTGGGAAGTGGAAGGAAGCCAGAGCACACAGAGAAAGCCCACACAGACATGGGAACAATGTGCACACTCCACGCAGATAGTTGCCCTGGAACAATTTTTTTTTTCATCAATATTATAACAAAATGACATTGAATTAAACAATGCTATTCAAGGACCTACTGTACATTCTGGAGCCTGAGGGTTTGGTCAAATGTGAACACCCACCTATGCCTGAATTTAAATGGAAGAAATGTTAACTGGCCTTCTGGTTTTGGACAGATGGCTGTATAATTCTGGTTCCATGTATCTGCCATAAGGGAAGCAGCAATTTCCTCAAGAATGAAATAAACCAAGCTTCCTCAGTAAGACTTCCGTTATTTTGTTGTCCTCTACCAAAGACTGCATAGCCTGCAATATCTGTGGACGAATCTCCAATCAAATCCACTTTGACCCTGTTTCACTCATGTATGTCAGTCAATAGTGTATGTCTCTTTATTATACCAGCTATAGTTGCAAGGGACCATTTCAGTGGTTCCAAATATCTTTCTCAGAGGTCAAGTCATGTTTTTACCCCCAAACCAACTACAATTAAAATACTTTCAATCTAACATCATTTGTAGTATGGCTACATGCACCAAGACACACTCTAGATGTTGTGTTTTAGAAAATAAATAAAATATAATCTGTGCCCTCAAGAAGAACACAGTCTAGCAAATAAGAAAAATACCATGGCAGGTATATACCATTAAAGAACAGAGACTTTGGTGTTAAGAAAGCACCATAAGAATGATGGAATATCAGGTAAAGTCACCATGAGTTCTGCCCAGGCGGGTTGCTGAGTTCATCATAGCAGAGGTAATATCTTGCCTGTGTCTGAACAGAGGATATCCACTGATGGGTAATATACAACTTGGCCTGCACTACAATATATAAATGGAGATTTGTTTCTTTTAATGGTGAGAAATTTAGTGGCCAAAGGTGGTGGTCAGCATTGTCAGTGATCCACAACTGTCAAGCAGTAAAATCAGGCCCCACATCTCTTTGATTCAATTGACCTTTGTCATGCTTAAAAAATGGACACTGTAGCTCCAGATAACACTTCTAGATACAAGAAAGCTCAAGCAAAATCTACCCATTCAGTAAAGAAAACAATATTTCCCCACTATAAGACAGTTTTTATGCCCCACTTGTGAGAATTTTGACACATGACCATCTCAAACTGAAAGAGTTTAAGAAGAGTATGGCTAGACTGTTTAGTCTCTAGAGTGAAAGGACATAAGAAATGAGGTTAATGTGATTGAGATTGAATTAGCCAATCTGCAGGGTCAGTCTCAGATGTATAGAGATTCATCACATTAAGAAATGGGGAAATAAATTTCAAGGCTACAAAAAAAAAAAAAAAAGTAAAAGTAAAATCAAAGAAGGGGACATGGAATTGTGTGTGAGAAGAAGCAGGGGATGAGAATGGAATCTATAAATTCCATAGCATTAGTTGTGTTCAGTAGGATAAAGATTTTATTAAAAATATCTTTAAAATTATCAGTTTCTACACAATGTGATATATATATGATGTATTAGAGAATTGTACACCTGAAATCTATGTAAATTTACTAACAATTGTCACCCCAATAAACTTTAATTAAAAAAAATTATCAGTTTCTAAAGGTTTATGGAATTACATAAATGCTTTGCCTTTACTTTTTTTTTTTTTCTCAGCAATGACTTGGAAGACTTGCATTTCTGTTTCTGTTTTTGTTTTTCTTTCCAATCTACCACTGCAAAAATCATGAGTACCACAGACCATTTTCTTCAAAAATTTTGCATACTTCTTAGGTGTCAGACGTTTTGCAAAGTACTGGAGTTATAAAAATGGACTATATTCTGAAGAAGTCTTGAGTTAAGTGGTGCCATAGAGGAACACAAAATAATGTTTTGTTAGCAATACTGAAATCAAATTATAATTTTAGAGGCTTTCCTCATTAAATTAAAGTCCATAGTTTCATATTAGAACTGTATTCCATTTAAAAATAAATTAAGCATATTCTGGTAATATGTTCATTGTGATTTAATGTCTTTATTAAATCAGGGTTTAGGATGTGAAAATTGAAACAATGCAAAATCTACTTTAATTAATATTCAGTTATCCTCCACCACCACCACCATCATCCCCCCACCAAAAAAAAAAAAAAGGAAAGAAAGGAAAAAAAAGCCACATACTAATATGTATTATAATAGGTAGAATACTATAAAAGCTACAAGATGTTTTTCCATATTCCAGAAATTCCGCATTTAATTTTCTAGGCTTGGAAATTCAATTTTGTCAATATCACCAAATGTGTTGAAGCTCTCTAGATTAGACATGTACTAAGTAGAAAAAGGTAGAGGAAAAAACATGAAACTGCCAGTTTTTTGATATATAAATAAAATATAACTAAGATTGAAGAAATGACAAGAAACTGAGCACATTTTCATAATTAGCAAATATAAATTGAAAGCCTGTCCAAAATGCGTACGACATGAAATCAAGATACTCAAGTTTTTCTCTTCATAGGAAGCTTACATTCCACTAAGGTGAGTCAAAGAAAAGATGCTGAATTAATATATGGACAAAAGAAAACATATAGCAATAAATACTATTCAAATAATTAAAATGAGTGCCTTAAAAGGGAGTCATGGGGTGGCTAATTTAAATTAGATTGTCATAGAAAGTTTCCTTGTGGTGTGTGAAGTTGAGGTGAGAATGTCAAAAAGGATTCTGTTATCATAAAGTCAATGGGATAAGCATTACCAGCAGCAGGGATGTATATGGGGAAACCCTAACATGGGAACATCTTGATATACTTGTGAAAACAAAATTTCCCAATGTGGCTAACGCATAGTGAAATAGGCAGAGAGTGATATGGGACGAGGATGGAGAAGTAGGCAAGAGCAGGCGATACAATGTTGTGGCCAGAAGAAGCAGTTCAGGCGTCTTCCCTAAGTGCAATGGAAATGCTCTGGAGAATTTTAAGCAGGAAGGTAATATAATAATATGTGGGTTTTGGAAGACAATTCTAGCTGTTGTGTGGTGATTTGATGGGAGCAAAAGTGGAAGCAGGGAAAACATTTAGGAGACTACCGAGCTATTCCCAGTCAGAAATGATGGTAATGTAGCTTAGGGAATTAGAGGAGGAGAAGAGAAATCAATTCAAAGTATGTTGCCCCAGGAGTTTTGAAAGGACACATAGATGGCTTGGCTGAGGTGTGTATGTCAGTTAAGATGCTTTTAAATACAAGGAATACAGAGTTTAATTGAAAGAGGCTTAAAGAATCTCATGTGACAACAAATATGAAAGGAGACACGTCCAGAATTAGTAATGCAATGAAGGGTCCAGGGCTGTTCTGTCTTTTTTTTGTCTTTAATTGTCAAAATTATTGGCTTGATTCTTCGGCTTGATCCCTCATGGTCACAGATAAATGATATAGGCACATATATCCCATTAGATATGACAATTTACAGGAAATGGAAATAGGAGTCATCTTTTTCTCCTACACTTCTCTTTTAATGAAACATTTTCCTCCAGTAGCACCACTGCATGCTTCCTTTCAGGTCCCACTGACTATGACTGAATTCATCTTACATGATAAAGGGAACAATAACAACAACAGTTCTGGCATTTTTTGCTCCTCCTGTGAGAGTTGGTCCCTACTCGTAGTCAGTGGTAAAGATATCTATCTATTCAAACTCTCTGACTTATATGTTCCCTTCAAAAAACATTATTTTCCCTACATACCACATAGCAGTAAAATTTACAATTTATCTAATCCCATTTGACTATATAACTAGAAACATATTTATTTGATGTTCAACAACAAGTGCTATCCTAAAAAATATATAGATAACTAGACATTAAACTTATCCTGCCTTCATATCAGCACTTCTATCTATGAAGGAGTAGTGTAATATGTCACTATAATGCTAAAGAGAAAGATGCGAACTTCCAAAAATATTAAGCTGTCTCCATATTCACTAACCAATGGTAGAATAAATAAGATATTTTTAGTATAAGTGATACACTATATATAAATCTATTTATTATAAATATATGAGGCATAATGCATGAAATTGTATATATTAACATATCAATTGTAGAAGATACTATGTTTATTAAATAGTATATAAGAAGTTAACAATCAAGGAAAATGATGAGTACATAATATATCAAACTTTAGTCACAAAGTCTGATTTAGGCTCTATCTACATAGAAATAATTTATCAGGAGAAAACAACTCAATTAAAGAATGTTTTAGTAAGAATCAGAAAGCGCTACATATCGTGCCATCATTTAATATTTCCAAGTATATGATAGTTGAGTCATCACATTCTCTACATAATTGCAAAAAAGGAAGACATTTTTTAAAAAATATTTCCAATAGAAGAGATAAATTTGCTTATAAAATTAAGTTAATATAAATCTTTAAAATAAGTGGCAGAATTTTGAAGAACTTTACCCTCCTCAGACACAATTTCCCAAAAGATGACTATCAAGATAAAACTCCAACATACATGATCTTCAAGTCATGATATATCAAAAAATAAAAAATAAAGAGCTGGTTGTTGAGTCAATAAGTGAGTGATGAAGGAAAGAATATTCTCCATAATGAGAGGTCTCTTACCTGACACTGATCAACTCTTGACAGAATGAAGAAAGCTTGTCTGTAGACTGTAATAAATACTTTTTATTACTTGACTAATGGAAATTATTTGACTAATGGGAGAAAAAAATAAAACCTAATTTAAAAATTATTTTCCAGTACTGTACTAGTATACTTTAAATAAAGGGAGAAAATCTTATGCAGCTGGTTCTGGAAGATCCAGTTCTCAGTATGTCTGGGACATTTCCATTAGTCATTTTTATATGTACCTATAAAAGATGGAGGTACTGCAGCAGTGAACCTATCACTTTTCCTTGAACTGCTACTACAGAATTGAGAATAGATTAAACATTAGCCAAATGTTAGGAAAAAAACAAAAAATCTTGGAAGAAGGAAGGAGAAAATTGTAAACAACTTAGGAGGTATGATTCTGATACCAGAACGGGAAACATCAAAGTTAAAATGTGAAGTAAATTCCTGAGTTTATTGTTATTCATCCTATTATTATGCTATATTTTTTAAAATTTCCCCATAAAATAATATGAGTGATAACAAAAACACTAAACACACACATTCATACACATTTTCAGAAGTGAAATACTGACTCCTGCAATTGAACAATGCTTATCTTTTTAAACTAAGTATTCAAAAGATAGTGTTCACACCCCATCAAAATTGGAGAGATGCAACAAAAGCAATGCTTGGAGGACAATTTGTAGCAGTTAATGCATATATTTGAAAAGAAGAAAGATCTAAAATCAATAGTTTACGCTTCATCTTAGGAAAGTAGAAAAAGAACAGCAAATTTAATCTAAAGTGAACAATAAAACAATGAAGAAATAAATGTTAGAGCAGAATTCAATTCAATTGAAAACAGGAAATCAATAGAGAAAATCAATAAAAACAAAAGCTGGTTCTTTGAAAAGATCAATAAAATCAAAAGCCTCTAGCAAAGCTAATATAAAAAGAGATCACAGATTACTAATACCAAAAATGAAAGTGGGGACATCACTGCAGATATTACGAACATTAAAAGGATAATAAAAGAATAATATGGACATGTTTATGTCCACAAATTTGAAAATCTAAGTAAAATGGACCAATTCCTTGAGAAATACAATCTACCAAAATTTACACAAGAAGAGGCCAATTTGAATAGGCCTATATCTATTTAAAAAATTGAATCAACAATTAATAATGTACCAAAACAGAAAGCACCAGGTCCATCTGTCTTTACTGGTGAATTTTACCAAACATCTAAGAAAGAAATTATACCAATTCTCTACCATCTCTTACCAAAGAAAGAAGCACAGAGAATGCTTCCTAGCTCATTCCGTCAAGCCAGCATTATCCTAATAACAAAATGAGACAAAATATTACACAAAAACAAAACAAAACAAAAACTACAGAACAATCCTCCTAATAAACATAGATGCAAACATCTTTGACAAAGTATTAGCATGTCAAATGCAATGATGTATAAAATGAATTATATGCCATGACCAAATGCAATTTATCCCAGTTATGCATGACTGATTCAACATTCCAAAGTCAATTAATGTAATCCATCACAATAGGCTAAAGAAGAAAAAACACAGGATCATACTAATGTATGCAGAAAATATATTTGCCAAAATTCAACATCCATTCATATTGAAAATGTTCAGTAAATTAGGAATAGAGGGAACTTCCTCAACTTGATAAAAGAAAACAAATTACAAAAAAAAAAAATCCTACAGCTAACATTATACTTAATTATCAGGTGCTTAACATTTTTTCACTAAGATCAAATACAAGGCAAGAATGTCTTCTCTCACCACTGCTTTTTAACGTTGTACTAAAATTCTAGCTAATGCAATAAAATAAGAAAAGGAATATACCGACTGTGAAAGAAGAAGTAAAACTGCTTTTGATGGCAGATGAAATGATTGTATATGTAGAAAATCTCAAGAATTCACTAAAAAATTACTCCTGGAAATAAGAAGTGATTATAGGAAGACAGCAGGATACAGGGTTAACATACAAAACTCAATCAACTTCCTACATACGAGCAATGAACAAGTAAAATTTGAAATGTAAGTCACAATACAACTTACCTTAGCACCGCCCAAAATGAAATACTTAAACATAGAGCAAACAAAATATATACAACATCTGTACAAGGAAAACTACAAAATTAATGAAAGGTATCAAAAAGCCAAATAAATGGAGAAATATGTTATGTTTATGGATAAGAAGACTCAAAATTGTAAAGATGTAAGCTCTTCACAACTTGATCTATAGAGTCAATGCAATTTGAGTAAAAATCCTACAGATTTGTTTTTGGATATAAGTAAACTGATTCTAAAGTTTATATGGAAAGGCAAATCACCCAGAATAGCAAATATAATTGCAGAAGAACATACTTGGAGTAGACTTTGGGACTTATTATAAAGCTGTGGTAATCAAAACACTGTGGTATCGGTGAAAGGATAGACAATTAGATAAATACAAGAGAATAGAAAGCCCAGAAATATACCCCCATAGATACAGTCGACTGATCTTTGACAAAGGAGCAAAGGCAATACAATGAAGCAAAGATAGTGCTTTCAATGAATGGTGCCCAAACAACTGGACATCCACATGCAACAAAAATGAACTAAAAATGGATCACAGATCTAAATGTAAATGTCAAACACAAAACTATAAAACTTCTAGAGATAACATAAAAAACAACCTAAATTTTCTTGAGTATAAAGATGATTTTTTAAGATATAAAATATCAGGTATAATCCATGACAGAAATAATTGATAAGCTGGACTGCATTAAAATTAAATATTTATGCTCTGTGAAAGACATTGTCAAGAGAATAAAAAGAAAAGCCACAAACTGAAACAAAATAATTTCAAAAGACACACTTATAAAGTGCTGTTATCTAAAATATACAAAGAATCTTAAAACTCTGCAATAAAAAAACAAAACACCTGATCAAAACTGGATCAGAGACCCTAACAGACACCTCACCAAATAAAATAAAATAAAATAAAATAAAATAAAATAAAATAAAATAAAATAAAATAAAATAAAATAAATAAAATAAAATAAACAGATAACAAATAAACCCATAAAAAGATGCACCACATCATATATCAGCAGGGAAAAGCAAATTAATATAATAATGAGATTCCATGACACACTTATTAAAATGTCCAAAATCCAGAACACTGTCAACACCAAATGCTGGCAAGGATCTGAAGCACTGGCATTCATTGGTGGTGGGAATGCAAAATGGTACAGCCGTTTTGGAAGACAGTTTGATGATTTCTTACAAAACTAAGCATATTATTGCGTGCAGTACAGCAATCACGCACCTTCATATTTACCCAAAGGAGCTGAAAATGTATGTCCGTAGAAAACTGCATAAAGATGCAAAAATGTTGATAACAGTTTTCTTCAGAATTGCTAAAACCTAGCAGTAACCAAAAGGTCTTTCAGCAGATTAATGGGTAAATGAATTGTGCTACAATCAGACAATGCAATATTGTTTAGCACAAAAATAAATAAATAAATATAATAAAGCATTGTCAAGCCATGGAAAGAGATGGAAGAAATTTTAAGGCAGATTACTATTAAGCAAACGAGGTCAGTCTAAAATGACTATGTACTGTATGGTTTCAACTATTTGACATTTTGGAAAGGGCAAAATTATGGACACAGTAAAAAAAAAAAAAATCAGTGGTTGCCTGGGGTTGGTGGGGGGAGGGATGAGAAGCAGAGCACAGAGGATTTTTAGGGTGTGAAACATCTCTGTATCATACCAAATGGTATGTCGTTATACATTCGTCCAGACCCATAGACTTTACAACACCAAGCGTGAACAGTATTGTAAACTATGGGCTTCGGGTGATATGCTGTATGAGTATAGGTTTATCACTTGTAACAAATGTACCCCTCTGGTGTGAGATGCTGATAATGAGGGAGGCTATACCTGTATGAAGGTAGAGGGTATATGGGAAATCTCTGTACCTTCTTAATTTTGCTGTGAACCAAAAACTGCTCTAAAAATAAAATCTCTCAAGAAAAAAAGGTAAGTGTTTTTCCCAACTGAGAACTGACATGCACTTCTTTTTGGTTTCAGTTACCTATATCCAATTGCTTTGTACACAGAAACTTTGTGAAATATACCTTGTTTGGTGGAATGGTAGAGAGAATCTCTTTCCATTTTAAATAGTACAATCCTTTCTTAATGTACTAGGTAAATGTAGGTAGTATTTGCTTCCTGAGTCAAGTGGTACCCTGCTGTCTGGAGATCAAATGCAAGAGAAACACTGGGAGTTCAGGTCACTGCAGTTGCTTCTTTAGTCTTCCTTTTTTCAACATGTTCTATTATTGTTGTCACACTCCTGTACACCCAAACAATCATCAAAGCTCTTAAATTCTGACCCTCGGAGCAATTTCTTGAAACATTTCTAGGCAAAGCTATTCGGTTGTAAATTGGACTATGCATTGTTTCTGAGTAGTGTCTCTGCAACCTTTTAACTTGTATAGTATTGGACTTAAAGTGTATGCACTTCAAAACAGAATCCTTATCTAGTTCTCATGTTAAATTCACACAAAAACATCAGTGTTGCCAGTGGTAAATAACCTCTGCCCTTCATCTATTGATTATGCTTCCTGATTTATTTTCTCTCTCTTCATATCCTCTAGCTAAAATCATCTTTCTTACCCCCAAGATTATTTTGTTCAACCTTGCTATTATTTCTTACAGGCATGAAGATTCCATCTCCATGGATTGATTTACATATATGAAAGGATAGGACTCTCAAGTATATTTATTTCTATAAATTGTCAGTGTTTTACAAGGAGGAATTTTTCTTCTTTCCATTAGTAGTAAATACTGTGTAGACATATAAGAACATATATCTCTTCTTATTGCATTGATACCTTTTGGCCAAATGCTATCATATTGTAGCTAAATACATTATAATCGTTGATGAGATTTAATAGATGGAGGAATTTATTTTTTCTGTTGCATATGAATGGAAAATATCCATTTTGCAAAATGTCTAGTTTGAATCATGTTCTTAGATTGTCGTTCTTTTCAAAGACAACAAAACAAATTGGCTGAAGCTGCTAAAAACAATTTGGTCACAGAAAGCTGTGCATACATGACTTTGCCTGTTTTCCAGGTACTACTTTATTTCTTTAGCTCCTTCCTTAGTCCTTTGTATCACCAGCTCATCTCAATCTCTTAGTAATAACCTAAATGGTGCCCAGTCAGAAAAGCCTTCCCTAGAAAAATAACACAAAGTAGCTCTCTTCTATCCCTTGATATTTTTGATCTCACATTATATATATTTCCTTTATAGAATTTATACTATGTAATAGTTTTATTTACATAATGACCTACCATACCTCTCTCACACTCTTATGTAAGTTACCTTCAATCAGGTATCTTGTTTATCTTATTTGCCATTGTATCCTCAAAGCTTAAAGAGTACCTAGTATATAATAGGTGCTCTATAAATATACTTGTATGTTGAAAAAAAGAAAAAAAAAAAGAAGTGAGGGAATAAATACTATTTTTCAATTTGATTTCTTTCCTTTTTTGTTTGTTTGTTTGTTTGTTTGTTATAAAATGTGATGTAATGAATGGTAGCCCTGCAAAAACGATTTCGGGTTCTAATTCCTAATACCTGTACATGTTACCTTATGCAGTAAATTTTTTTCCACAATCATCCTGGATCATCCTGAGCCCTAAATGCCATCAAAGTGTCTTTGTAGGAGAGGCAGAGAGAGATTAGACATACACCTGAAAATGTGATATGAAAAAAAAAGGCAGAGAACAAAGTGATGAGACTACAAATGAAGGAATGCTGGTAGCAGCCAACATAAGTTGAAGCAAGAAATGGATTCTCCCCTAGAACTTCCAGAGGAATTGTGGTTCTACCAACACCAGGACTGTAGCCTAATGAAACTGATTTTAGACGTCTGGCCTCCAGTATGTGAGATAAGAAACAGCTATGATTTTAAACTACCAATTTATGTTAGTTTTTTACAACCATAAGAAACTAATACCTACAATATTTCAAACATAGAGAAAATAAAATAGTAATTGAAACTTATGTATTCCTACCCAAATGTAACAAATAGTATTTATCTTATATGCTTTAGATTAAAAAAAAATAATAAGAAAGAAAATACGTGAAACGATAGAGTATGGTAGTACTCCCTCCAATACCACCCAAACTCCTCCAGGATAACCACATCTTGAAATAGGTTGGAACCTTCCCAGGCATATTTCCATATTTTACTACACATTTATGTACCTCCAAGCAATATATTGCATTGTGTTGTGGTAAATTTTAAGTAAATGTTAACTTTTACATAAATAATATCATATCATTAACGTTATTCTGCAATATGTTTAGTCAGTAAACATTATTATCCAAAATTTTCCATCTGTATGCTGATAGTTCTCGTTCATTCATTTTAAATATAAGACAATTTTATATCATATGACCAAAACAACTATTTAAGTATTTTCTTTTGATGAGTATTGATGTGGTTTCTAATTTGTTTTCATCGCAAATAATGGAAATAACACCTCTGAGCAGGTTTTCTTTTGTGTTATTTGAGATTTCCTCCAGCAAAGAACCTAGTAGTTTTGCTGGGTTGTTGAAAAAGCACATATTCGGCTTTACTGGTTATTGACAAACTGTTATACAAAATGATTGTACCATTATATAATTCACTATGAGTTCATGACTTTTTATTTCCCACAGTCTAGATAGTAATTGGTATTATAAATTTCCCCTGAATTTGTTAAGTGTGAAATGGTAACTCAGTTTTAAGAATGATTTGCATTTCCTTGATTATAAGTGAGAGTGGGTCTTTGCAGATCTGATTTTACATGCTTTGGAATTTTAAATTATTCAACAAATATCTGTTAGCCTTTGTGTGTTGTTAGTAGGGGGAGGTATGTATGTTACTATTTTTAGCAGTTATTTTTATGAGTGATACGTTCATTTAGTTTATGTTTAAAATACCGTCTGTCAACCTGCTGCCTACACTTTTTAACAGTAGGTCTTTTCTCATAAATAAGTTTGTTTATTTTAATGTAGACAATTTTATCTTGCTTATAGCTTATGGGTGTATGGGTGTGTGTGTGTGTGTGTGTGTGTGTGTGTGTGTGTGTGTAAGTGCACACCTTGTAAAAGCTAGCACTATATATGTTTGAAACATAAAAGCTTTAGATTTTCACATTAAAGTCTTTAATCCTTGTGGAATTCATTTTGTGAATGGAGTGGGGTAGATTTAATTTTGTTATTTTCACAAGGTTAGAAAACATTTCCAGCACAATTAACTGATTTAATGGGAATCAATGCAATGGGTGCTGGAAGAGTTTAGAGACCATTTAAATTATTTTTAAAAATAAGAAAATATGTAGTGCCCCAAAATGTTTTAGGTAAATTTTAATTTTAATTCTCTACCTTCTGAAGTAATATTTAGATATTCGAATAATCAACATAAATTTATTTTTGCTTCTTTTATTGACACAGAGTATAAAATATCTTGACAAATAGACAACCCCGTTTAAAAAATATAGAAACAATAATCTTTAGTCAATATTTAAAAGTGACAAGCACTTTTCTTGAACTCTATAACAACTATAATCCAACCTGTAGGAACATTATCTGACAGGTGTTAATGGGGATTTCTGAATGTCAAATCTTCCATGGGAATACCAAGACTTGGTTCACTCAACAATAGTTTCAAAGTATGAGTGACAGAACTGTAGTGAGAAAGTCAAGGTCTCTGAATCAAACACAACCAAGGGAAAAGATAGACTATAGTTAGGTCCATTAACAAAGACTTAATTTACCTATTGACAGAAGCTATAAATAATAGAAAACGAATTGATGATATGGAGAGTGATAGAGATAGGCTCCTTAGATAGAGCGATCAGGGAAGAAATCTCTGAGGGAGTTAAAACTGACCTTAAACTTCAAAGATAGGAAGGAGCTTGTCATGCTAGACATGAGGAAAGATTGCTCCAGGGTGAAGGAATAGGATGCACAAATAATGCCCTTGGATATGCTTAAGAAAGAATAAGAAGGCTAGTGTAACTGGAACACAGAAAACCATGAGCGTATAAAGTCAAAGAGGGGTACATGTGTAAGTAATACAAATGTCATTCTAAGTTCAGTGTAAAGAACTTGGTGGTTTTAAATAGGGATGTGGCTTGATTTAACGTATGTTTAAAAGACCCTTTGGGATAGTAACAAATAAATGTATTACAGGAGACAAAAGTGGTCTGAAAATAACTAATTAGGAGGTTGTTGTAGATTTTATAGTATTCTAGGCATAAACATTGGAGTCCCGAAATATGGTTAATTATACATAGTAGCAGAATATGCATATGAATACATATATATATGTACGTATATATATATATATATATATACACACACACATGCATACATGCATATATATATACATATATATATATATATATATATGTATATATATATATATATATATACTTAAGATACAACACACACACACACACACACACACACAAGGTTGGACTTTTACGTTCTCAAAATCATCCTAGAAAAAGTGCGATATATCTCATTGCTGAATATCACTATGGTCACCTTCGAAGTACTCCCCTTGGAAAGGTATGCACCGACTTCAGCACCTAGTCCACCCTTCAAAGCAATTTTGGAACTCTTTCTCTGGAATGGCCATCGGAGATGTCATCGTATTACCCTTGATGTCCTGAATGTCATCAAAATATCTTCCTTTCAATATTTCCTTTATCTTCGGGTAAATAAAGAAGTCACTGGGGGCCAGACCAGGTGAGTAGGGAGGGTGTTCCAATACAGTTATTTGTTTACTGGCTAAAAACTCCCTCACACACAGTGCTGTGGGAGCTGGTGCATTGACGTGATGCAAGAGCCATGAATTGTTGGCAAAAAGTTTAGGTCATTTTCATCTAACATTTTCATGCAGCGTTTTCAGCACTTCCAAATAGTAAACTAGATTAACTGTTTGTCCAGTTGGTATGAATTCATAATGAATAATCCCTCTGACATCAAAAAAGGTTAGCAATATCATTGCAACAAGATTGCAAACTTTACTGTCAGATCTTGTATGGTTCAAAGGTTAAAGTTTTAGATCTTTACATTTAGGTCTTCAATCCTTGTGGAATTCATTTTGTGAATGCATGAGGTAAAGATTTCATTTTATTATTTTCACTAGGTAAGAAAAAAATTCTAACACAATTAACTGATTTAATGGGAATCAATTCAAGGGATACTAGGGGAGTTTAAAGTAGAGACTGCTTAAATTATTTTTAAAAATAGGAAAATACGTAGGGAACCAAAATGGTTTCAGTAAATTTTAATTTTAATTCTCTACCATCTGCAACAAGACTTAGACATTCCAATAGTCAACATAAATTTATCTTCCCTTCTATTATTGACACAGAATAAAAACAACACTGCTTGAAAAATCGGAGTTGCGCAATTTAAATCCATGAACCATGTTTTTTAGGTAATTTTAAATCATATCACCATTATTGATGTGTAGGGCATTTGAAATAAGTATCTAATAATTATAAACATGAACTGCTGTTGAGGAAAAAAATCATAGAGGATAATTATTGCTGTTCAGCTTTCAGGATGCAGCCAGTTTTTTAAAGAGGAAACACCTTTGACAATAAATACACTTTTAAATCTCTTAGCATAGTTGGGATTTAAAGATAATAATGAAGACAATGCTGGAAATAAAATGCATACTTAATTACACTGAAATCTGAAGTATAAAATCCTGTAGGTGGTGAATTTGGGCTTGCCATTGCTTCTGATTTTTCAACGTTATTCCTAAAAACTATAGACAAAAAAGTTGAATTTTCAATTAATGTCATTCATCTACACTACAATATGATGTTTTCCTCTTTGTTTTCTATTACCGTGTTTCCCCAAAAATAAGACCTAGCCAGACAATCAGTTCTAATGCACCTTGTGAAACAAAAATTAATATAAGACCTGGTCTAATTTTATTAATATAAGACCTAGTCTTATATTAATTTTTGCTCCAAGAGACGTATTAGTGCTGATTGTCTGGCTAGGTCTTATTTTCAGGGAAACAGGGTAGTTAGTAGAAAAAAGAACTTTGTAAAACAAAAAATAAATACTAATCTAGAGAATAACAGATAATTTAAAAATTTGTGAAGTTTATATAAACTACTTATATAGAAATTATGTATAGAACTAATATGTTTGTAGTACTTACTGCTTGTTTTATTATGTACTTATCCTTGTTTATAAGGAAGTTTTGAGAAATGAATATTACTTAGAATAATGCCATGCATATTCATAAAGTAATATTAAAGGATTATTTTATGGTGCCATTATTTACCATTTATGTGGCAAGGCTTAATGTCCTCTGTGTCTATAAATAATTTGAAAATTGCAGGCTCTGGTGAATAAATTAAGTCATTTAAAAAGGAAAACCAAAAAAGAATATAGAATACTAACTATCTATGTATGTGTTTATAATTAGATTGTAATTCATACTGAGAGGGAGAACTGTAATTCTGTATATTCATTCCTAGCAGAAAGGTGATTGCATTTCACCTTTCTTTATTATTGATGATCATGCCAGAATACATATGAGTATTGGAGGAAAAGATGTATACTAATTTCAAATAAATAACAAAATCAATTTTTCAAAAATTCAAAAAGATTTATAATTACTAGCCCTCCCAAGGCCTGTCATAATAGTTTGACATCCAAAACAGAACAGACATTGTAAATGCTTGTTCAAAATTTCTTTTAATACAGGTAAGTTGAATAAATAAACTTTTCCTTTAAAAACAAATGCAGAAATTTTAACAGATATTTTTAGTGTGGTGGATATTTGTAAAATACTTTAGTTCATGGAAGAAATTCCCTGTAAATGACTCCAGAATTAGCATAATTGAGATTTGTGACATATGGGATATAAAGACTCAGCAATATACCCTTGGTAACTTCTAATTTGCTGAATATCCTAATTATTTCATATGTATGCAATAGATAATATATACAACATATAATATATGTTAAAATAGATAGTCCTATACAATACAAATATATCCTAATAATGGGTCAAATTATTTCAAGCTTCAAGCATATCACTGATTTATTACATTAAGATAACAACCACCTTCTATTTTTCTAACTCACTCCTTCAACTAGCCCCACTCCAACTGCTCAGAACCTGCAGCTTTGATCCTACCAGCCTTTTACTTTCCTTCACCACACCTCACTTCTTCACTTTTCTCCTTACCCAGCTTAAATTTCAACGTCCTAATTAAAATCATCCTCTTTTGTGTTACTACTCAGTACCCTCATCTGGTAAAACCTCAAAGCTTCTCAGATACAACTGTTTACTTAATCTGTGTGCCCATCCAACAGCGAAACATGGCTGGAGAGTAACAGACAAGTGATTAAAGTCTTAATCACTTTAAATTTTTGATCACCGACCTCAAATGAACTATTCATGTCAGTCACCCGTCAAATAGTTACACTAGTTCAATCATTCTTAAAAAAAAAAAAAAAAAAAAAGTGTGTATATATATATATATATATATATATATATATTTATATTTATTTATTTTTAGTTTCAGGTGTACAAAACAATGTAATAGCTAGACATTTACATTTACACCCCTCACAAAGTGATAATATCCCCAATCTCCTACCCCATCTGAGATCAAATATAGCTGTTACAATTCCATTGACTATTTCCCTAGGATGTACTCCACATCCTATGAATATATGTATATATATATATATATATATATATATATATATATATATATATATATATAATAGTTGGCATTCAATATTATTCAACTTCAGCTTTAGGTGTGTACAGTGGTCAGGCATCTACACAGTCCATGAAGTGATCCCCCTAATAAGTCCAGTGCCCATCTGACCCCCTACATAATCTTTACATTATTGATTATATTCCCCAAAACTGTATTTCATATCCCGATGGCAATATTGTGAATACTAATTTGTACTTTCTAGTCCCTTTACCTTCTCCCCCTTCTCTACCCGCCTCCCATCTAGCAACCATCAGTTGTTGTTGTTTTTCCCTATATCTCTGAGTCTATTTCTGTTTTGTTTTTTCATTTATTCTGTTCTTTAGATTTCACATACAAGTGAGATCATATGGCATTTGGCCCTAGAGAATATTATGCTAAGTGAAATAAGTCAGATGGAGAAAGACAAATATTAATCATTCTGCCTGATGACTATTTTATAGCTTCTTCTTTATCTTTAAACATGAATATTTTCCTCCACCCTTACTCTTGGTGATGATCCTACTAAATATTTAATTGAGGAGATGGGGGAAAATCAAAACAGGATTTCTACTGACTCTGACAACCACATCTACCCATCTGTGTCTGGGACCAAAGCACTGTGCCTTATATCCGGTTACTATCGGCTAAAGGTGCAGGCCCATTAGATCACATTCTTTTCTATCAAAGGTCTGGGTTTGTTTCATTTGCCTTTATTTTTTCACTTTTTATTTTTTCCCTTAATTTCTTCCCTAGCCATAACTGCAATTTTTGAAGAGAGGCAAGGGAAGCAAAAATAAGAAATTTATTGTCCTGTAATATTGTACTAATATTACACCATTATGCCACACATTAGTATAGTAGGTTATAGTAGAGTATAGAGTAGCATAGTGCAGTAGTGTTATATAGTATAGTGTTATATAGTGTTATGGAGTATAGTATAGTACAGTATAGTACTAATATTATAAGCTGTCTTCTAATTCTCCAGACCTTGCAAATATTTAAAGCTTCTTCTATCCTGGACAATTTTCAATGTTCTTCAGAAGTTCCCTTTTCTACCCAAAGATCCCTTGATATGTCTGATGCCTCTTCTTCAGCTAGACACTTTTATCTCAGCTCCACACTCAGACATTAGCTGCAGAGTTCCCTGGCAGTCTGCTTTGATAGGACATAAAAGGCCGTCTGCCAGGTGTCTCTTCTACTTTGCCTACCTCTTGTCCATAGGAAATAGGAAACGGTCATACATCATTTGTCATCAATGAGAATGTTTATTGCCTATTGCAATCCTCTGATGTCTTCATTCTGCTCTGCCACAACCATTTTGGCTATATGGGGTATCAGTCCTTGGGTCCTCCAACTGCAGAGAATTCATGTTGGCTTCAGGAACACCTTAGGTGACTCTTCAGGGACTCCCCTTCTCTCTTCCTTGCATTCACAGTGTAGTGTTCACTTTTGGTTACTATATTGTGTTACAAATTATTTTAAAACTCGGTATAAAAATTAATTTTGTTGTATTCAAAGAAGCTGCTGATCGTTTTCAAACAGAAATCAGTGGGGGTGGCTTTTCTTGCTCCATGATACATGGAGCCTCCCCTGGGAGGTGACTTGATTATTAAGATTATTGTGACTGGAAGTGTTTTCAGTCACATGTGTAGCAGTTGATACTGGCTATCATCTAGGATGTCAACTGAAGCTTTTGGACAGATACCTAATTTGGTTTCTTCTGGTGGCCTCAGGGTAGCTGGACTTTATACATTGAGGTTTAGGCTCCAAAATGGATACCAAGCTAAAAATAGTAGCTTTATTATCTTTAATGGCATAGCCTCAGAAAACACACAGCATCATGTCTGATACTTTCTAATGGCTACAAGTGAGTCACGGTACTATTCAGATTTAAAGAGAGAAAATTAAATTTTACCTCTAGATGGGGAGTATCAATGTTCTAAAAGAGCATTTGGGAAGGGAGACATTGCAACCAATTTTGGAAATGCCCTATATTACATTTCCTCTAGGTAATTTAACTAATTAAATCCTTTCTTCAAAGTATACACCCTGGCTTTTTTCATAAACTTGATTTGACTAAAAGGTCCAAGTGTCATGGAATATGTTATTATGCATTCCCTTAGTAAATTACACATTTTGAAGTATCTCATGACTTTGGTATACCACATCTTGTTACAAGATTTTAACATCTTGCTATAGAAAAGGGAAAAACACAAGTAGCTCTTCCACTGTCTTTAGTTATCTGGCATCACTGCCTGGCACCAACAACTAGGCATGTGAGAAAAGACACCTCTAAATGATACTTCAAATGAAGCTGCCTTTCTCAGTCACAAGAATAGGAAATCTTTCTTCTTGCAGTTTTTAAACAGTTGAGAATGAACTTGGTCCTTTGAGCTGGAATTTCTAAGTTTTAGTCCCAAGGACCTTATAACCATAACAAGGCAGTTATTAAATAGAGAAGAAAAAGCTGTAAGTTAATGATTTGAGTAGCTACGTAGCTTTCAGTTTGGTAAGACATGCAGAATACAGCTACAACTTGGTACTGTTTGGCATTATCTGAAGTGCAATGAAGCCAAGAGACCTGGATTTTCTACATGATCATTTAAGAGACCACCTTTGTTGTAAGAAAAGTTACATTTGCACAGATCGTATTTCTGTTAGCAAAAGTTTTCTTTTCATTTGTGGATTTAATCTCTACCATACTTGTTCATTATGATCTGATAGTGTAAAAAAAGATGTGTATGTGTGTGGTGTGTAGGATCCTATGAGAGTAGAGATATGGAAGACTACAAAAAGAGTTAATAAAACACTCAACTCTTACTTGCATAAGGTGAACAAATAAAAGAGTCTGATAACTGCAAAACTCCTACATATAGTATCTTTTATGGCTGAACAGTCTAAATTTTGGAAAACATAGGCATAACGCACATTTAGGAGGTTACGACTTTTAAAGGTCAAAGGCAAAACCACCCCACAGGTCTCGCTTAAATGAAGCAGATATTCTGATTTTTCATTCATCTTAATAGTGTAGATCTGAAGAAAACAAGGCTTCAGGAGGTACAGCTTGTTTTAGGGGAGGGACACATCATGCCTCCTTCTGTCCTGCCAGGCTTTTCCAACTACACTCTGAGGAGTGTAGATGTGTCAAATTCCCACTGGAGAAAGATAAGCTGACTTTATCCATAGAAGGCAGACAAAGATTTGGGCCAAGAGGGGCAATTCTTGGACATTTCCAAATGTGGGACTGGATCTGAGAGTAACCATAAATAGAAGCAGGTAAATTTTATCTTCTGTGTTGGCAAGTAATTGGTTATCTCTGATCTTGTTAAAAGTTTCACTTGTATGAACGATTACTGATAGGAATCTAGGGAAAGGTCTGTCCTCAAAGTTGGAATAAAGTACTGTTAGGAAAAGAAATACAGGCCTTAGGAGAGATGGACGAGGGAGTACTGAAGTTGATTTGAAGTGGAGTGTTCAATAGCTGCTAGATGGATTGGAAAGCCAGTGTCTAGAGACTGCTTTTTTGGTAAATCAGGTGACAACTAAGAAATGTTTCTCCACCACATAGCTTTTGAAAGGTAAACCTACAAGCCTTCAGTTTTTCCATTTTAATCTAGATTAAAATTGATATAAAAATCAAAACATGTTCTTTGGGGTTATAGAAGTAACCACCAAAATAAATAAGCAAATATTAGGAAAATGGCTCTCCGAGGGAAATAGAATACTGATTTGATTTTTTTGTAACCATGTATGTATATATACATATATTACTTTTATTATATATATATATATATATATATATATATATTATTACTTTTATATATATTACATATATATTACTTTTTTTTTTTTAATATGAAACGCTTCACGAATTTACGTGTCATCCTTGCGCAGGGGCCATGCTAATCTTCTCTGTATCGTTCCAATTTTAGTATATGTGCTGCCGAAGCGAGCACATATATTACTTTTAAAATAATAAATATTAAAACTAGGTACAAAAATAGCTCAGCAGCTCAATTTATACGTGAGCCGATGAGGTCAGCTGACATTTGAATTACATATGTTTATATATGCACAAGTAAGGGAAGGAAGGCTTGTGCAGAGGAAGCAATTTCCTCAGGAATGGAATTGAGGAGAGATAATGTATATTATATGTGGGAAACAATGAGTAGTTCAATTTGGTTAGACCATACTGTGTAAAATAGAAAAGTGAAAGACAAGATTAAAAATATAGCATGGGATTCAATTGCTAGTTTAAGGAATATACATGTCCCCAATAGCTATAAGAAAGACACCAAATATTACTAGGAAAAGGAGTGATATGCTAAGGGATCCTCTTCAGAAAGATGAAATTATATAACACGTTTTAGAGATAGGAGAGACCAGAAACAGAGATGCTATCGTGTTTCCCTGGCAATAAGACCTAACCGGGCAATCAGCTCTAATGCGTCTTTTGGAGCAAAAATTAATATAAGACCCAGTCCTTTAGTGAAATAAGACCAGGTTTTATATAATATAATATGATATGATATAATATAATAAAATATAATATAGTAATATAATGTAATGTAATGTAATGTAATATATTATAATACCGGGTCTTATATTAATTTATTGCTCCAAAACACCATTAGAGCTGATTGTCTGGCTAGGTATTATATTCTGGGAAACAGTGTGGTTAGAAACATATTTGAATCATTTGGTAAATCCAGTGGATGCCAGAACATGCTAAGGAAGAAAGAGTAGAGAGCAAAATTGGATTAAGAGCTATTGCAGAGATTCAGTCAAGGATGGATATCTGGAATCATATTTTAAAAATAAAAAAATATGAAATAATTCTAATACTTTAAGACTAAGTAAATTAAAAACTGGTGATTTCAAAGCAGAAACAGAAAATAGAAAAGGTAGAAAGATTTTGGGGGAAAATTTGGAGGGATAGGACACTGTGCTTACCCTTTTGCCTTCCCTACATTTGATTTTGAGTTTCTGACAGAACAATTAGTCAGAGAGGGTTTCTTGTTTGTTTGTTGTTTTCTTTCTACTAAACAGTTGGAAATGTTAAGTTTTAACTTCTTTTATTATGTTCAGCATTGTTCTGGCAATGAAATACAGAAATTTGGTTAATAATATCAGTAACCATTTTAAACTGCTTGGGAAACGCAATCACAAAAAGAAATTAGGCAATTGCTACTCCTAATGCTAACTGACATTAAGCATTGAAAAATATGAAATGAATGAGTTAAATAACTTTATTATACTAGATATTTATATCTGTGTTCACAGCACTATTAATCTAAATTAGGCAATATTCTACTACTATGGAAAAAAACAAGATGACGTCATAAAAATGGTGGCATGAGGTGAGACTCTTGAAATCGCCCCTAGAATTTACAACAAATTGAATGACTATAACTCCAAAAAGGACTCCCCATGCAGCTAACAGGCAAGATTAAGAGATGCACTATTGAAATCATCTAAAGGTGGGCAGATTGCGCGAGCAGGGGAGGAGGGAAGAGAGAAGTGCAGAGACGGGACTGCGGGGGCACTGGATGCAGACCTAGCTCAGTGCACCGAGCTTGTTGCATTCTGGAACTACCACAGCTGCGGGAGAGGGAAGAACTTGGACTTCCAGGGCTCTGCTTATGGCCCACAGGGCTGAGGGGACAGCATATAACACAGCTGAACCCAATGCTCATGGCAGAGACCTCAGAGCAAAGACTGAGGGAAGAAGGCTGAAAACAGTGGTTTAAGCCCTCATGGCCAGACAGAAAATGGAAGACTTAGGCACTGAACCTAGCCACCCCCTCCCTACCCTCCCAGAGCTCGCCCCACCCCCACTTGCCCAGTTCTAGAAACAGAACAGTAGCAGTGTCAGATCAAAAGAACAGAATATTTGCAGTTCTGAGAACTGTAGTCCACAGACACGGACTCACAGCCCAACTACCTCCAGCAAAGGGGAGGGAGCCATAGAAGCAGGACTGGCTGTGGGGGTAGTCGCTTTCATTGCTCTGGGCCACCTCTCACAACACACCCCACCCCTGTTCTGAACTATCTGGGTGGATCCCTATAGGAATAAACAGTGCTGCTAAAACACACGGGCACTGAGTCTGAAGCAGAAGAAGCTTTAGAACTTCAGAAGCTCTCCACATACCCACACGGACGTGACGCCCTATGACCCAGGTGAACTGTTCACAGAGGAGAAGCCCGCCTTCCAGGGAATGCCCCCATTGTATGAGAAGCTGGAATAGTGCAGAGAAAATATAACACTACAGTATTATATAAGAGAATAAAAGGTTGCAGTCGGAGAGAAAATAAAATATTCTACCAATATCTACTGGAAAACAAAATAAAGACATCTTTCTAACAACCTGTTGCAGAAGCCACTCCTGTAGATGTCTAGGAAGAGAAATAATAAATAATCAATCGCCATGAATATCCAAGGTAATAAGACAGCTAAGGAAGAAAATGAAAAGTCTCCAGAAAATGAACTTAAAGGCATGGAAGTATGTGACTTAAATGACAGGGAATCCAAGATTACAGTTCTTAAAAAGCTGATTGAGATGCAATAAAACACAGACAGGCAGTTTAATGAACTCAGAAACACAATCAAAGAACAAAATGAATATTTTACCAAAGAGATTGAAGTTTTAAAAAAAGAACCAAGTATAATTTCTGGAGATTAAGAACTCAATAAAAGAAATGAAGAGCGAAATAGTCAGTTTAGGTAGAAGAATTGACGAGATGGAGGAATTAATCCGTAACATTGAAGATAGAAATCTGGAAATGACACAGATGGAAAAAGAAAGAGACTTAAGACTTAAAAGAAATGAAAGAACTCTACAAACCCTTGTGACTCCATCAGAAAGAGCAATATAAGAATAATGGGCATATCAGAGGGAGAAGAGAGAGAGAAGGAAACAGAAAGTACATTCAAACAAATAGTGGACAAGAAATTCCCAAACTTGTGGAAACAAATGGATCCTCGAAACCATGAAACAAATAGAACACCTAATTACTTCAACCCCAACAAGCCTTCTTCAAGGCCCATTGTATTGAAGTTGCAAAAATCAATGACAAAGAAAGAATCCTCAAGGCAGCCAGGAAAAGAAGACGGTAACCTACAAAGGAAAGTGCATTAGATTATCATCAGATTTTTCAGAAGAAACTCCACAAGCCAGGAGGGAGTGGAATCAAATATTCAAACTATTGAAAGAGAAATTATGAGCCAAAAATAATATATCCAGCAAAGATATCCTTCAGATATGAAGGAGGAATAAAGACCTTTCCAGACATAAATAGGGATAATGTGTGACAATCAAAACTTAAAGGGGGTTGGGGGTGGGAGAGAAAAGGTCTGAACTGGAATATGGGAATGGAGAAAGTAAGCATGCTGAAGAAAATGCAGTACTCTAAATATGAAACTTTCCTTTACATAAACTTAATGGTAACCGCTCAAAAAAAAAAAAAAAAAAAAAATCTGGAACTGAAATATATAATGTAATAAAAGAAGAAACGAGGGAAAAAATCATAGAATACCATCACACAGAAATAATAGACAACAACCAAAAGGCAAAGAAACAATGGAAACACAGTCTTAGCAGAAAACTAAAGATAGGATAACAGGAAATCCTCACATATCGATAATCACCCTAAATGTAAATAGACTGAACTCACCAATAAAAAGGCACAGAGTAGCAGATTGGATCAAAAAACTAAATCCAACCATATGCTGTCTCCAAGAGACACATCTCAGCTACAAGGACAAGCATAGACACAAAGTGAAAGGGTGGAAATAAACACTCCAAGCAAATGGTATCCAGAGAAAATCAGGTGTAATCATACTGATATCACATGAAACAGACTTCAGGATAAAAAAGGTAACAATAGAAAAAGATGGACTTTTTAAATGATAAAGTCAACTATACAACAAGAAAACATAACAGTCATCAACATTTATGTCCCCAATCAGGGAATACTGAAATATACCAAGCAACTATTAACAGAACTAAAGGGAGAAATTGACAAAAACACAATTATACTAGGAGACCTAAATACATCATTGACAGCTATGCATAGATCATCCAAACAGAAAATAGATAACGAAATAGCAGTCCTAAATGACACATTCGGTGAAATGGACATAATTGATATTTATAGAGCATTTCATCCTAAAACATCAGACTATACATTTTTTAGTGTACATGGAACATTCTCAAGTATTGACCATATATAGGGACATAAAACTAGCCTCATCAAAATTTAGGAAGATTGAAATCATACCAAGCATATTCTCTGATCTATGCTTTGAAATTGGATATCAACTGCAAAAAGAAAACAGGAAAAACCACATATATGTAGAGAGAAACAACATACTTTTAAAGAATGACCAGGTCAAAGAAGAAATAAGAGGAGAGATCAAAAGATACAGAGAAACAAATGAGAATGAAAATACATCCTACCAAAATTTTCAGGATGCAGTGAAAGCCATTTTAAGAGGGAAATTTATATCATTACAGGCCAAGCTCAAGAAACAAGAAAAATCACAAATAAATTACCTCACGTTACACCTTAAAGAACTAGAAAAAGAAGAACAAATGAAACTCAAGGTCAGCAGAAGAAAGGAAACAACAAAAATCAGAGCAGAACTAAACGAAATAGAGAACAAAAAGACAATAGAAAAATTAATGTAACAAAGAGTTGGTTCTTTGAAAAGATTAACAAAATTGACAAACTGTTGGCTAGACTCACTAAGAAAAATTGAAGCAGAGACAATACTTCCTAACTCATTTTATGAGGCAAACATTACCCTGATACCAAAACTTGGTATGGGTAACACAAAATAAAGAAAATTACAGACAAATATCTCTGATGAATACAGATGCAAAAATCCTATACAAAATTCTAGCAAATCGAATACAACAATGCATTAAAAAGATTATTCATCACAACGAAGTGGGGTTCATCTTAGGGGCACAAGGATGGCTCAACATATGCAAATCCATCAATGTGATACATCACATAAACAAAATAAAGGACAAAAATGATATGATGATATCAATTGATGCAGAAAAAGCATTTGACAAGATGCAACATCCATTTATGATTAAAACACTTAATAAAATAAATATAGAAGGAAAATACCTTAACATAATATAGGCCATATATGACAAACCCTCAGCTAATATCATTAATTAATGGTGAAAAACTGAAGCCCTTTGCTTGTAGATTCAGGAACACCACAGGGCTGTCCCCATCACCTTTGCTTTTCAACATAGTGTTGGAAGTCCTTACCAGAGCAATCAGGCAAGACAAAGATATAAAAGGCATCCGAATTTGTAATACAGAAGTTAAATTGTCACTCTTTGCAGATGACATGATGCTATATATAGAAAACCCTAAAGACTCCACCAAAAAGCTATTAGAAACAATAAACAAATACAGTAAAGTTGTCAGCTACAAAATCAATGTACAAAAGTCCATTGCATTCCAATATACTAACAATGAAATCTCTGGGAAAAAAAAAAATCCCTTTTGCAATTGCAACAAAAAGAATAAAATACCTAGGTATAAACTTAACCAAGGATGTGAAAGATCTATACGCTGAAAACTATAAGACATTTTTCAAAGAAATTGAAGAAGACACAAAGAAATGGAAAGACATTACGTGATCACGGATTGGAAGAGTCAACATAGTTGAAATGGCCATATTGCCCAAAGCAATACACAGATTTAATGCAATCCCCATCAAAATCCCAATGGCATTTTTTAAAGAAATAGAACAAAAAATCATCAGATTTGTATGGAACCACAAAAGACCCCGAATGTACAAAGCAATCCTAAGAAAAAAGAACAATGCTGGAGGTATCACACCCCCTGACTTTAGCTTGTACTACAGGGCAAAAATAATCAAAACAGATTAGTATTGGCAGAAAAACAGACACACAGATCAATGGAATAGAATTAAGAACTCAGAAATAAAACCACACAAATATGGACAGATAATTTTTGACAAAGAAGCAAAAAACATGCAATGGAGAAAAGACAGCCTCTTCAATAAATGGTGCTGGAAGAATTGGAAAGCCATATGCAAAAGAATGAAACTGGACAGCTATCTGTCATCATGTACCAAAATTAATTCAAAATGGATCAAAGACCTAAGTATAAGACCTGAAAAATAAACTGAATAGAAGAAAACATGGGTACTAAACTTATAGACCTTGAGTTCAAAGAGCATTTTATAAATTTGATTCCAAAGGCAAGGGAAGTAAAAGCTAAAATAAATGAAATGGACTATATAAAACTTAAAAGTTTCTGCACAGTAAAAGAAACCATCCACAAAATAAAGAGGCAACCAACTGAATGGGAGAAGATTTTTGCAGACAGTGCCTTCGATTAGGGGCTAATATAAAAAATGTACAAGGAACTCACAACTCAACAACAACAACAACAAAAAATACAATTGAAAAATGGGCAGAGGACCTGAAGAGACATTTCTCCAAAGAAGACATACAAATAGCCAATAGACAAGTGAAAAAATGCTCAATATCACTAATCATCAGAGAAATGCAAATAAAAACCACAATGAGATATCACCTCACCCCAGCTAGAATGGCTATCATCAACAAGACAAATAGTAACAAGTGTTGGAGAGGCTGTGGAGAAAAAGGAACCCTCACACACTGTTGGTGGGAATGAAGATTGGTGCAGCCACTATTGAAGGCAGTGTGGAGGTGCCTCAAAAAATTAAGAATAGAATTACCATATGACCGAGCAATCCCTCTCCTGGGTATCTACCCACAAAATCTGAAAACATTTATTCATAAAGACATGTGTTCTCCAATGTGCATTGCAGCTTTATTGACGGTGGCCAAGACATGGAAACAAGCAAAATGTCCTTCGATAGATGAATGGATAAATACATTTTGGTATATATACACAATGGAATACTATTCCGTGGTAAGAAAAAAGAAAAGATAAAATAGTACCATTTGTGACAACACAGATGGATCTTGAGATTATAGTGGTAAGCGAAGTAAGTCAGACAGAAAAAGTAGAGAACCATATAATTTCACTATATGTGTTATGTAAAACTGAAAACAGAAAAAGAACAAGAGAAACAAATGAAGGAATAAAAACTCATAGACATACACAACAGTTTAGGGGTCACCAGAGGGTAAGGGGGGAAAGGGGCTCTAGAAGAGAGTAAACGGGGTCTTATATATGGTGATGGAAAGAGAACTGACTCTGGGTGGTGAATACACTACGTGAGATATAGATAATGTATTACAGAATTGTACACCTGAAACCTGTAACTTTACTAACAATTATCACCCCAATAAACTTTAATAAAAAGCAAAAGAAAAGAAAGAAAAAAAGGAAAAAAAAGAAAAAACAAAACTCTATAATACACAACAGTCCCAAAGCAATTTAAATGTTAGTGGATTCAGATTGAAGGGTAGCTTTTAATACACACTTAAATGAGGATGATTTTACATATAAAGATTTCCGATTTACTTATCCTTTCAAAGTGACGGAAGAAATCCCATTTTAAAGCCTAAGTTTCTATCTATATACTAATGACTTCCAAATTGCATGTCTGGCCTAGACCTCTCTCCTGCAATTCCTACACACATGTCCAACTGCTTTCTTGAAATGTTAAATTAGATGTCTAAAGTTAGTGTCTATATTGGTTATTTGACCTTGGACTTTTGAAAATAAAAGTCATGCTAAAAATAAGAATAAAATACATACAACATTTAGAGAACTTCTTTACAAAGTAATTTAATAACATTAAATGTTCATTTAAAAAGTAATTATGTTCAGTTACAACGTAATTTTTCAAAGGTTCAAATATTTATACATGGGCAGCAAAGAAAACATTGCTTTACTGGAAGATATTTTTATATTCAAAACCTCTGATGCCAAAAAAAAAAAAAAAAAAAAAAATGAACTGCAGTCATTATGTAAAATGTAGCATGTATATACATACAATTCCAATTTTTCAATTTAGTAACTTAAAAGTTTTAACCACATAACTTCCTGCAACAAAATTTGTTTTATAACATCACTTTATTTTGTCTTAAATGTTGAACCATTTAGTTGAACTTGTAATAAATAATCACAATTTTGTAATATATTTCATCTGATCACTATAAATATTCAAAATTCTTACATTTATTTCATAAACTGGAATTTTAAAAATCTAGCCATTATTGGTATTTTCTATTTGAAACACAGCTTTTGATATAAAAGTGGCATCATATAACTGTGAAGTACTTCTTTTAATGGATCTATCACTTCACTTTTTTCATATGTGTACAAGAAAACTCAAAATCCATAATATGCAAAATTATCATAGAAGGGAAATTTCATTTAAGTTTAGAACTTCTATCTAAACAAAATGTCAAGCTTCAGAAAGTGATTAAATACACATTCTGCAGTTGTGTGTATTAAGTTATCATTCAGTGAAATCTTTACTCATAAACTATAAACTAAATCTTTACTCATAAACTAAAGTAACTATAAATGTTTGAACTAGATTTTTTTCCTTCTGATTTAGGTGTAGTCGGTGGAATCACATTGGCCCACCATCTCAGTCAGCTCAGCTGTCCTAACAAAATAGTATAAACTGTGTAGCTTTAACAACAGAAATGTATGTCTCAATTCTGTGGTTTGGAACCTCCCTATTATGACCTATGAATGTAAACTCATTTACAAACAAGGCCTTTGTAGATGTAATTAAGGATCTCATGATGAGATAATTTTGGATTGGGGTGGGCTGTTATATCTAATAAGTGTTCTTATAACAGATTAGAAGCGGAAAGAACACACAGAGGAGAAAGTGATGTGAAGATGAAGGTGGAGACTGGAGTGATGCATCTCCATGCCAAGGGACACCAAAAATAACTGGCAGTCACTGGAAGCTACGCGACAGTCATGGAATGACTTCTCCCTCAGAACTTTCAGAAGGAAGCAATCCTGGCCTCCAGAATGCTGAGAGAATAAATTTGTTGGTATGTGCCACCCAGTTTTTGGTGATTTGTTGTTGTAGCCACAGTATACTGATATACTACTAATATGCATATTTTGTTAAAATATGAAATACGTATTTCATGCATTAAACAGAATGTAGGCAATAGGTATAAACTGGGACTTACCAGGGAACCTGTTTAAAGCATTTCTCAAATTTACTATGTTCAGTGAACTCCATCCAATGTCATCCCCCTAGACTCTGATTTGTAATTTTCTCCTCAGCTAATAATTCCACATTTCTACTTGCTCAGGTCAAAAATGTTGGAATTATCTATACTGCTCTCTTTCAAACATACCGTGTTTCCACGAAAATAAGACCTAACTGGAAAATAGGCCTAGCATGATTTTTCAGGATGACATCCCCTGAACATAAGCCCTAATGTGTCTTTTGGAACAAAAATTAATATAAGACCCAGTCTTATTTTCAGGGAAACACGGTAGATTGAAACTGTTAGTAAATCCATCAGTTCTCACCACGTTCACTATCCCAACTTTAGTCTCAAACTTTTATCATCTATCACCGTCTCCTTAGGGTCTCCTGGCTTCCAACATTGTCTCACTTTAATCTCTAACTATTGCAACCAAAAATATGTATTTTAAGATCTATGTCAGATCATGTAACTTCTATCTCAAAACTCTCTGGCTTCTCATGTTCTATGGATTGAATTGTGTCTCCAGAAAGATATGTTGACTTTCTAGCTCCCAGTACCTCAGAAACTGACCTTATCTGGAAATAAGTCTTTGCAGACGCAATTAGTTATGCTATTATGAGATCATCCTGTAGCATGACCAATATAAGTAGTGTCCTTATAAAAGAGGAAGGGTAGACACACAGTAGAATGCCATGTGACAAAGGCAGAGATTGAAGTGATGCAAATGCAAGCAAAGGATGGCTACCACAAGAAATTAGGAAGAGCCAAAGAATGAATTCTCCCCTAGAGCCATTAGAGGGAGCATGTCCTTGCTGATACCTTGATTTTGAACTGCTGGTCTCCATACTATGATAGAATAAATTTATATTGTTTAATCCACCCACATTTTGATACTTTGTTAAAGCAGCCTGAGGAAATTTATACAACACATCTCTCTGAGCAAAAGCCAAAAGAATTATAATGACTTACTTGGCCCTTACAGTTTGGTTCCCGTCTTGCCCATAATCTCATCTCCCACCTGTTCCCTCTACTCTAGCTACCTTGTCTTTTTGTGGTGTTCCTCCAATATTCTAGGCATGCTCTTCCTTGAGGGAATTGACATTTTCTGTTCTCGGTCTGGAAAGCTCTTTCCCCAGTTGTCTAGACTTTTTTCCTTATTCACCAACTTTGGGGCTTTACTCATATGCCACACCGGTTAGAATGTCCCTGGCCATCCTGTTGATAATTAAAACTATGTCTCCCCACTCCCAATCTCAATTTCCAGAGTGCTTTTTTATTCCAGATTGGTTCTCGTATACTTATATTCTACAGTTAGGTAATTAATTTCTTGTTTTTGTTTGTTGTTGTTGTTGTTGTTTTACCTAGTTTTATCACCATTATGTCACCAGCACTTGGTACAGTCGCTGGACATAGTAGATATTCAAGAATTATTTTTTGAAAAAATAAATAAATCTAAAATGTGGCATATTCAGGAAACTTTAAATAACTGAGTATGGCTGTGGTTGAATTTTGCTTTCCTGGCAGATATCAAGTATTAGCAATCAGGCTAAAAATTAGTCAGCAGCCAGATTGTAGATGATCGTGTATGCTATATCAAAGACTTGTAATTTATCTTTTAGTTTTAATTGTTTTCAAAATTGTTTCACTGTAATTGTTATAGTTGCTTGAAGTGAACCATATTATTGAAACAAAATCTTACATAAAATAGGTACAAGAGATCAAATTATGCTGGAAGAAAAATGAGGGTCCCAGAATCTTGCCCTCTCTCTGTTCCTTTTCCTCTTTATAACACCTGAAGGTCAAGGTATCCACTTAGGGATTCCTAAGAGCACAAGTTTTAAAGCATTGCTTTAAGCAATAGAAAACCTCTGAAGGATTAAACAAAGCAGTTACATGATGAGATTTGCATTTTACTAGATAACTGGGGCAACAGAATGAAGGACAAATCAGAGAGGCTTGCAAAACTGAAGGCAGAAAGGTCATCAGGGAGAACATCACAATGATTCAGAAAGCTATGATAAGAGCCTGAATCAAGAAAACAACAGTAGGGGATATTGTCAACAAATGAGAAATAGTGTCGCTAAGACTTTATAAATTGACTCAATATGCAGAATGGGAGAAAGAAGAAAGGGGTGACTTCCATGTCTCTAAGTTGAATCATGGGGCAGGAAATGACACCATTTAATATCATAGGGAATATAGAAGGGGAGCAGACCTGAAGAGTAATGAGTTCAGCTTGCAGTGCATGCAAGACATTGAGGGGAAGATGTCCAGGCTCTTAGGGAAAAGCATCATGTTGAGACTTAGGTTTGGGTATTACCTTATTCAGCATTCACTCAGTCAAAAACAGTCAATGAATTCTTTCCATATGATGCTCTGCAAGTTAAGGAGCATACAATAGAACAATAGTCAATTTTCTTAAGTATAGTGATAAGAAATGATAGCCAAAAATTAAATGATACAGGGGGAACTTCTTTGTCCTGCGTATCACTGACAAAGGAAGAAGAACCAGAAAAGGACTTTTACCGAGTCGTTGATTTATTGCCACTCAACTCCAAATTCACCATTTTGCTTGCTCTATGAAAATGAATCTTGGTACTTCAATGTTTTGTTTTGTTTTTTTTCATTGCCAGCTGTAATATTGTTAAGTTTTTATCAGTCAAGGGTGATGGAGAGACTGCAAGAGAAAATTGTTTTGCCTTCTGGTTTCAGTGTTCCCCAGGCAGCCTCCTACAGCCACAGAAACTTCTCCAGTATCCACTTCCTGCAGTGCACATGGTTTCCCCAGTGCCTAGATCTTTCAATTCACAGTAGCCAGCATCACCCAAGGCCAGCATCTTCTGCCAGCAATGCCATCAAACAATTTTATAATGAATGCACCTGATGAGGCACCTCCCTGTGAAAATCTTTTCTTGGCATCCTATGGCATGGATATCCTGTAAGTTCTGATAGCACCACAGAGATTTTTCTGCCATTCAGTGAGTCACAATTATGCCCTCTCCAACAAGTTCTGCATCTCATTTCTGGGATGAAGGGAGCCCTATCTCAGTCCAAGGGGTAGTGACTATTATGCTACATATCTGTTATTATATTATATATTTGCTATTCCTATATACTTTAGAGTTTCCTTTACTGCTTATTAGCCAATCTTTCATTACTTCATGCCCCCATTGTAGTCAATAATTCTTTATATTATACTTTCTATGTTCAAGATATTGCATGGTTTCTTTCCCTATTTGACCCAGACTGATTTAGATGTCAAAGAAGGATGATTAACAGGCATATAAACAGGAAAAAAAATAGTTTTTCAGACGACAATAAGATGGAGAATTGAAAAAACAATGAAATGGAATTCCTATTTTAAATCATGCTTGGTCCAAAGTGCATTATGGGTACTATCATGACTTCCCATTTATGTGTCTATTAAGACATATTTTTTTAAATGCCCAGAATCAAGACTGACCAAAAATTAAACCAATGCCAAGCACTTGAAGGAATCTATTGTAAATATAAGAGAATGCTAGATTTGGGAGATGAAGGTTGTTGGAAATTACATATGCTTTGTCTAATGACACAGGAAAAGTTTCTGGAGAAACTGAGACTATTATATCATGCACTTGGTCTAATGGTGAAAGTTTTGATGAAGATACGAAGCAACTGAAACTAATAGACGTTGCTGACAAGAGTATACATACACATCCCTTATGACCCAGCATTTGTATTCCTAGGAAGTGACCCAACAAAAATGCACATATATGTTTCAAAACACATGTACAAAAACATTATCAAGAATACCAAAATTATTGGTATTATTGATAATAGCCCAAAACTAGAAATGTCTCTAAGACTATCAGATATAAATAGATTAAAAATAGCAATACATTTACATGATGGATTATCACGGTACCATGAAAATGAATGAAATTATGAGACACAGAAAACATGGATGAACTTCACAAGCATGATTTTGAATAAAAGAAACCAGACTAAAAGATTATATATTGTATGAATCCAATTATATAAACGTCAATAAGAGACACAAAATTTTTAGCATTAAAAATCTGGATAGCAGGTATGTTTATGTTTGAGCTGTGGGGAGAGTAGTGTGAAGTAGGATGCACTAGAACGTTGAGTATTACCGTATTTTGCTGTGTATAGTGCACACGTTTTTGTCCAAATTTTTAAGGGAAAAATAAGGATGTTCATTATACATGAGTAATACTACTCCCGTGTCTATATAAATGTTTTTAATTATTTTATTTATGCTCAGTAGTTAAATGTGTAACTCTAGAAATCAATAACGAGCTCTGTATGCAAAATATTACCCTAGAATATGATAATCGGTTTTGTTGAACTTGCGGCAAACTTGAAACGACGAAGAGTTCTTGGCCTTCTATGATGCGTAAATATCATAAATTTGTTACCGGTACATAAAATTTCTTGTACCATAATATGTTAAAAAATAAAAGCTAAAATTATTTTGTAATACGAAAAGCAAATACCTAAAAGTAAACAAATAAAAATTTGAATTAAAAAATTAAAACAAAAGATTTTCTCCCCTGAAATTTTGGGCCCAAAACGTGTGTGCATTATGAATGGCAAAATATGGTATTTCTTGATACAAGTGAGGTTTGCACCTTGTGTTCAATCTTGTGATTATTGCTATGGTATAAATTTATGAGACATGTACTTTTCCATATGAATGTAATACTTCAATGAAATTGTTTTCATTAAACAATCCATAGGTATCCCCATACCAAGAGTGATACACTAAACAAATATAATACAGATTAAAAAATATTTAAAATTATAGTTATTAGGAAATAACTAAGAATCTACTCTAGAATTCTATAAACAATTACATTAGAGGAAAAATATTATTTCAATAATGTAAGGACATATGTTTATGGACTGGAGATTATAACACAATATAACAATTATATCTTTATAACAGTCTATATATTTAAAAATAGTAATCACAATTCTAGTTGAATTTTTTAGGAATGCAAAAAGTTAATTTCAATATTTATCACAAAGGGAAATATCTACACGTTAATAAACAACAAAGAGAAATGTCCTAGTATCTATAAAACATTCTATAATGCATGGAAATAAAAATAGTATGACAGCACAAAAACAAACAGTAGTTAAGTGGAGTAGATTAGATAACTCAGTAATAGAAAAGCAGATAAAGATTGCTAAGAAGGAAAATATCATTATTTGTAGATGATATGAGTCTGCATATAAATAAGACTGATATTTAGTCTGGCACACTGATACAATGCTTTAGCTTTTAAAATATTGAACTGTTGGTAAAAAGCTACTTTCTTTAGCTTCCAAAACACTCTCTACAACTGCAGAATAAATATTATTTTTAAGAGCATATGGTCACTTACATACATAGACTGCATGCTTATTAGCCCATAAAATAATGTCAATAAATAGATGTCAACAAGGCATGTTACCAGACCACATGGAATTAAATTAACAATTATTAAAAATAGAACATCTATAAATCCTCCAAGGAATAAAGAGTTGAACACTACACTCCTATAATAACACATGGGTATAACCAAGAAAATAAAAACCTAAAAGGCAAATCCTCAAGTAATTAAACAGAAAATTTTACTGCAGATTCTATAGATATTTTACTAAAACAATAACTAAATTTCATGAGAACTTTAAGCCAATATTAAAAAAAAAAAAAAGAAAAGAACAAGTATCTGTGAGGATGTGGAGAAATTAGAACTCTTGTGTATTGTTGGTGGGAGAGTAAAATGGTGCAGCCGCTGTGGAAAACAATATAGTAATTTCTCAAAACATTAAAATAGATATACCATATAATCCATAAATCTCACTTCTGGATATGTGTTCCAACAAATTCTAAGCAGGAACATGCAGAGACATTTGTACACCCATGTAGACAGAAGTGTTGTTCACAATAGCCAAGAAGTAGAAGCAACCCAAGTGTCCCCTGACAGATAAACAGATAAATAAAATACGGTATATATATATATATATATATATATATATATATATATATATATATATATATATATATATATTACGGTATATATATATATATATATATATATATATATATATATATATATATATAATGGAATAATATTCAGCCTTAAAAATGAGGGAATTTTTGGTGCATGCTACAATACAGATGAACTTTGAAGACATTGTTCTCTATGAAATAAGCCACTCATAAAAAGACAAATACAATGTGCTCTCACTTATATGAGATATCTAGAATAATTAAATTAATAGAAATATAAAGTAGAATGGTGGCTGTCAGGGTCTGGACAAAAGGACAAAATAGAGAGTTGTTGGATACAGAGTTTCAATTTTGAAAGATGGAAACTGTTCTGCAGATGAGGGGGGTTCTAGAAGAGGGCAAACAGGGTCAAATATATGGTGATAGAAGGAGAACCGACTCTGGGTGGTGAACACATAATGTGAGATATAGATGATGTATTACAGAATTGTACACCTGAAATCTATGTAACTTTACTAACTGTTGTCACCCAATAAACTTTAATAAAAACAAGACACAAGAAAAAGTTCTGAAGAGAACAACAAAGTAAATATACTTAACATGACTGAACTTTACCCTTAGAAATTGTTAAGATGCTATTTTAAGTATATTTTAACATAATTTATAATTTTTAAAAATTTATAAGTTTGGTAATGCAAAATAATGAAAGAAAGAATAGTGATAAAGGTTCTAACTGAGATGTAGGTAAAAGGAAATCAGGACAAAGAATATATTTTAAAAATCATATATAAATATACATTCTATAAGTATAAAAGTATATCAAAATTTATTTGTGTATATAATATATGTGTGTATATATATATATACATATATATATAATACTCACATAATATATGTATATATACACAGAGACACACATTAAGACACACAAGGTATGTGTATGTATGTTTATAGCTATTGGATAAACTAGTTCACGATCATAGAAAACATTTTATTCACTGCTGTATTGCATGGCAAAGCAGTCTGCAGCATACGACATTGGATCAATAAGTATTTTTAAATGAATGAACCAATCAGTTCAGCTAATATTTAATAATTATTTCCAGTTCAGTCATGAGGTGATAATATATTGTAATGCCAAACTTGAAATTTTGAGATTGAAAATATGTGCTATTAAAATTATGCTGTGACAACAGGCTTTAAGCAAGGAAAGTCCTGAAAATCTGAAACATGTAGTCAGAATACTCATGGGTGAATAACTGTATTGGGCACTGAGATTATAGTGGTGAAACAACAAGTATGATCTTCGTTTTCATCAAATAGCAACTATATATATATATATATATATATATATATATATATATATATATATTCATTAGTGCATCATTTCAAAGTGCTTAAGTGTTTTGGAAGGAAAAAAATACCATCCTTGATAAGTATATATTTCTTGCACTGAAATCTGAAGTAAGAATGAGAGAATTATGAATAAGGAAATACTATGTGTGGGGAGATTTAGTGGGCAGCACTAAAGTAAAATTTATAGGAAACAAAAGAAAGCCATGAAGCTGGGGCATGAAGAGTATTAGGAGGTAAGTCTGTAAAGGTAGTCAAAGTTTAGATCAGGCAGGGCCTTTTAGAGAATTGTTAATGGTCTTGTCTTAATTCCAAGGGATATGTAATTTCTTGAAGACAGAGAGGCAAAAATAAGAAAGGGGGGTGGGCAGATAATATGAGAGAGAGAAGTTAATTTGTAAATTACAAGGAAGCTATCAAAATGCATGAAAGAGAAAAGTAACTTTTAAAAACAATCTTAACAGTATGAAAGTGCCAGATTTTATTCACAAGCCACATCATACAATGTTTCTTATATTCTAAAACACTTTGTGCATACCATATTTTTATTTAAATATTACACAGACTAATTATCCATGAGAGGGTATTTAAGTTAACAGAATGGTCACACCTTTTCTGTCTTCCCTGTCTCCAATGATGTTTACTTTATTAGTAATGTGAGTCTCCTTTCAGATAGCTTGTGTGATCAAAAAGAAATTGAAATTCTATTTCAAAAATTTTACTATGTGTAGGAAATAAAATATTTTAGGAGATGCCTATTATTAAAACAAAGTTTTACATTAATTGCAATTTAACTCAATGACTGAATAAATCCTTTCTTGAACATTAGCTCAGGTAAGAGCACCACAATGACTTAAATTTCAATTTTGGCTTAATTGGTGATATCTAGAACTCTTCCTTGCTTGAAAAATTGAGACGTTGTTGATTAAAGCCTGCAGTCTCTTACCTATATTTCCTAAAGGTGGTCAGAAGGGAAGAATCAATGAAATGAAAATGAGTACATTTTATTAAAAAATTGAAAATATCAACTTACTACAACTATTTATGTTACAAATACTAGCAACATTTCTTTGTAAAGGAGATTTGGGTGTCATAAAAAAGCGTGTGGATCAGAACTTTCCGATCTCAACTGATTCATACAAATATTTTTATCTTTTGACTACATGCTTTTAAAATGCTTTTGTGACTATAGGTTTATCATTCTTACTAGCCCTTCCATCCCCAGCTACAACAGGAAAACACAGAAATTGAACTCTTACAGAGTTTCAAGTCAGAATGATGAAATGATGCTTTGAGACAGGCAAGATTATGATTTAGTTTACTATGTGAGAGTGACCTCCAATGCATGAAGCAGAGATGATTAACTTTCCACTATGAATTTGTGTTCCCCTGTCTATAACACAGTGATGTCATTGAGAAGTAGCTGTCTTTGTAAGAACTGCTTGTCCAGGTACCTTGCACCCATATGGGACCACTGGTGTATATTGTTGGCCCTCTATTCCCCTATTTGCCAACTAAATGCAGAAGAATCTGAAACCCTGGGGGATGGCAAAACTACAGAATAGAAAGAGCCTGAGTCCCTAACCAGCCACGGAATGGAAAGCTACTCATGAACTAAGAGCTTTCATATTGGACTGTTACGTGATTAAGAAGTAAACTTCTGTTGGCTAAAGTCCATGAAATTTTAGGGCTTATTTTTGTCAACAGTTAGAATTCTCATACATCACCCATGGTAGTAAAAGAGCATTGTAAAAAAAAACAAAAAAAAACCACAAAAACAAACAAAAAAAATCCTACATTATTTCTTTAAAAAAAATAGCCTATGCCTTTCTAACTTTATCAGATATGCATACCAATGTGTTTTTCAATAATTCTTTGCAGTGATGAATACTGTTTTAATCCACGAACCTTTCTGCATTCTCAAAGACATTTCCTTTTGTTAAACAGTTCAATCATTTTGACTCAAAAATTAAAGCTTATTATATACTGGACAGGTTGCTCTTTTCAAATGAAGCTTTCCTAATTTTCTTCATGGCCAGAGGAAAAAAGAATTCACTGATATTTAGTTGTGCAATTTATATTATATGAATAGTGCAAACATATTTCCTTGAATTTTAGAAGTAATTTATGCAGATCTATTTTTAAATAACACACATTTTCACAATAATTTAGTTGGACACAACTTTTGTAACATTGGACCATCTGGAAATAAAATAGAATGCAGATATTTTTCTGTTTTATTACCATGGGACTTTTCTGCTAGGCAAACAACTCTGTATCTTCTGCTTTCAAATGAGTCTGTGCAGGTGTGCTGAAAATTCTTAACTCAATAATTTATCAAACAACCCTCATAAAAATATTACATTTCTCTAATCACTCATGCATTCCCAAATGTTTTAGGAGAAAATAAGTACAATTCAATAATTAAAATAAGGTATGATATAATTAATGCATTAAATTACAATAATGTGTATTATAAACATAATAAGGATACATCCTTTAAGTCTACATGTCATTTATTTATTCAACAAATATTTACTGAGTGTCTAAATGTATCAAGGGGGCAGTATAAGTGAAATTATATATCAGTGTTTTTTTTTTACTATAGGAATATTATAACTGCATATAATGAGAACTGGGATAAAGGTAAATATAAGGTACAGTTGTAGACAGGGTAGCAAAGTGAGTAATCATGTGATTTAACCTTTTCATTTTGCAAGCAAATATTTGAGGAACTTGCTCAATTAGGATGATAGTAGTAACTAAACAACAAATCTGTAGGATTCGTTTCAATTAAAAAAATACTTATTTGAATATGAAACATTGTGTTCACACTGTTGGATGCAATGATAGACGTGAAATCTTATTTCTATTGACTCTCAGTTAGGTTGCAGCAGTGTGTGATTGTGACAGAGGATGTTTCAGTCTAGCTATGCCACAGTAAAGATACAGTAGTGTAGGACGGATTTTCGTCTATTGTTTTATCACTCATTTGATACAACATAAGTTTACAGCTTGTGTAAAGATTTCAAAGATGAATGCATGCAGAGAAGACACAACTGGTTAAGTAATGGTTGAGATATGACCTATACAACCTATAGGTTAATATTAATAAAAATACTCAGATTCACTTTTGGTAAATAAAATTTAGTTTCATAATTTAATAATTAAAGCCATGCTATGTGGGTCTTTGTAATGTAGCATGTATCTTCATCGCTAGGTACAGTTTAATAATTATAATCCCCATTTATTTGTCATTTAATGACCTAAACTTCATGAAGTTGTATTTTATGTCTGTTCACTTAATTTTGTATCTACAAATTATAATACTGGTATGAAATATATGTTTAATAAGTGTTTAGAGAGTTAGTATGAATAAATAAGTAAATAGACATGTCTGTCATTACATTATATCATTTAATTCTCCCAATATTCTGGTAGGGTAAACATTATTACCCCTCTTTTCAAATTAAAATACTGAAGCTTAGGGTCAAGTGGCCTGTTAGATTACACAAGATTTAAGAGCTTGAGTTATATTAAAACTCTATTTTCTTAACCATTATATCATCACAATACCTTGAAATATAAAACACAGGAATCATATTGGAAACAAAAACCAGAATAAAATAGATGTTGTGAGAAATTTGAATTGTGCTTTTCAGTTTAGATTTCTAGAATATATGGAAAGGAAGATAAATCTGTATAGTTGTTTCTATTCTTTTCAAAAATAAATTATATAAAGCCATCTGCAAATGCATGGCTTTATATGAGCTGTTTAAAAAAAAAAAACATTTCAACTTTGTCTAGCTTTATTATATTGGAATGATCTTTTCACAGTAACGTGATGAGTTTATACAGCAATTTTTCAGTTGTCAATACAGAGACTCTGCCCTATTTAGAATTAATTAGCAGTATAATTTATTTTCACTTTCTATGAATCACTATAAAAATGATCAGAGTTAAAAATCTGTTAAAGAACTCAGTGAAAATGAGACAAATTTTTCAGCTAACATTTGTTTGAATGCTCCACTATTCTGAGGAAACAATTATTTCAATATTTAACTTTTGAAAATCAAGCTACTAAGAAATAAAAGTAAAATGAAAGAAAATTTACTTCTCTCTTTTTTTTCCTTCAATCCATATAGATTATTATTTTTTATTAAATCTATTGGAGTCACATTGGTTAATAAAATTAAATCAGTTGAAGTGTACAATTCTATAACACATCAGGTATATATTGCATTGTGTATACATCACGCAGAATCAGTTCTCCACCCATTACCATATATTTGACCTCCTTTACCCTCTTCTGCCACCCCTCTCCCCCTTTACTCTCTTGTATCCCTTAAACTGTTGTCTGTGTCTATGAGGTTTTCCTTGCTTGCTTGTCTTATTTGTTTGTTGCTCTCAGCTTTATATCCCACATGTGAGTAAAGTCATATGGTTCTTGACTTTTTCTGACTTATTTCTCTTAGTACAATAACCTCAAGATCCGTTCATGTTTTCACAAAAGGCAGTATTTCATCTTTTCTTATGGCCGAGTAATATTCCATTTTATATATGTACCACATCTTCTTTACCCACTCATTTATCGAAGAAGACTCCAGTTGTTTCCATGTCTTAGACACTGTGAGTAATACTCTAATGAATATAGGGGCACATATATCTTTACGAATAAATGTTTTCAAATGTCTTAGATAGACATCCAGAAGAGAGATTGCCAGGTAGCATGGTAATTCTATTCTTAATTTTTTTTAGGAATCTCCATACTGTTTTCCACAGTGGCTATACTAATTTACATTCCCACCAGCAGTATATAAGGGTTCCTTTTTCCACAGTCTCTCCAACACTTGTTATTACTTGTCTTGTTGATGAAAGCGATTCTAATGGGTGCGAAGTGGTATCTCTTTATGGTTTTGATTTTTGCATTTCCCTAATTGCTAGTGAAGTTGAGCCTCTTTTTATATATTTGTTTATATATATTTTATATATTTGTATGTCTTTTGGTAGAAATGTCTATCCAGGGCCTCTACCCAGTTTTAACTGGACTGTTTGTTTTTGTTGTTGTTGACTTGTAGAAGTATATATATATATATATATATATATATATATATATATATATATATATATATATGATATTAGTCCCTTATTGAAGGTGATTTTTTTATGCAAAAATCTCCTGTTCAGTTGGCTGCCTCTTTGTTTTGCTGATGGTTTCTTTTTCTGGGCATAAGCTTTGTAGTTTGACATAGTCCCATTCATTTACTTTTGCTTTTACTTCTCTTGACTTTGAAATCAAATTCATAAAATTCTCTCTGAACCCAAGGTCCATAAGTTTAGTACTGACGCTTTCTTCTATGCAGTTTATTGTTTCAGGTCTTATGTTTAGGTCTTTGATCTATTTTGTGTTAATTATGGTGCATGGTGACAGATAACAGTCTAGTTTTAACTTTTGCATGTGACTTTCCAATTTTCCCAGTTATTCGGGGTCTTTATGATTCCATACAAATCTGATGATTTTTTGTTCTATTTCTTTACAAAATGCCATTGGAATTTTGATGGGGATTGCATTAAATCTGTATATTGCTTTGGGTAACATGGCCATTTTAACTATGTTAATTCTTCCAATCCATGGAAATGGAATGCCTTTCCATTTCTTTTTGTCTTCTTCAGCTTCTTTTAATGTCTATAGTTTTCAGTGTATTGGTCCTGCACATCCTTTGTTCAGTTATTCTTAGGTATGTTATTCTTTTTGCTGGAATTGCAAAAGGAATTGTTCTTTCGTTGTTCTCACTTTTTTTTCCTAAAATTTCATTGTTTATATAAGAGTGAAATGAATTTTTGTACATTAATTTCGTATCCTGCAACATTATATTTTAGATAACTAGAAAAAGAACAAATGAAGCCCAAAGACAGAAGAAGAAAGGAAATAATAATAACAAAAACATAGAACAGAATTAAATGAAATAGAGAACAAAACAGCTGTAGAAATAAATAATGCAACAAAGAGCTGGTTCTTTGAAACGATTAATAAAATTGACACACCCCTGGCCATACTCATTAAGAAAAAAAGGAAATGGACACAAATAAACAAAATAAAAAATGAATGAAGTCATGACAGATACCATAGAAACACAAAGGATTATATAAGAATACTATGAAAGACTATATGCCACCAAATTAAATAACCTAGAAGAAATACACAAGTTCTTAGAAATATATAATCTTCATAGACTGAATTAGGAAGAACTGGAGAATCTAAATAGATCAATCAACCATAAGGAAATTGAAACAATCAACAAAAACCTTCCAAAAAGCAAAAGTCCAGGACCCAATGGCTTCACTAGTGAATTCTATCAAACATTCAAGGATGATTTAATAGATGTCCTCCTCAATCTCTTCCAATTGAAGAAGAGGCAATACTTCCTGAGTCATTTTATGAGGCCAACTTTACCCTGATACCAAACCCTGGTAAGGACAACACAAAAAAAGAAAACTACAGACCAATATCTCTGATGAATACAGATGCAAAAACACTAAACAAAATACTAGTAAATCAAATACAATAATGTATTTAAAAAGATTATACATCACAAACAAGTGAGGTTTATTTCAGGTGCACAAAGATGGTTCAGCATATGTAAATCAATCAGCGTGATACACCACATAAACAAAATAAAGGATAAAAATCATATGATTATATCAATAGATGCAGGAAAAGCATTTGACAAGATACAATATTCATTTATGATTAAAACATTTAATAAAATGGGAATAGAAGGAAAGTACCTCAACATAAAAAAGGTAATATATGAGAAACCCTGCTATCATAGTTAATGGTGGAAAACTGAAAGCATTTCCTCTAAAATCAGTAACAGGACAAGTATGCTCCCTCTCACTACTGTTATTCAACGTATAGTTGGAAGTCCTAGCCAGAGCAGTCAGGCAAAGAAGAAATAAAAGGCATCAAAATTGGGAGTGAAGAAATCAAATTGTCACTTTTTGCAGACGAGATTAACTCTTTATATAGAAAACGCTAAAGACTACCAAAAACCTATTAGAAACAATAAATAAATACTGTATTTTCATTTTTGCTTGTTTGATATTTTCCTGTGGAAAAAGTATAATAAGATTTTTTTGTGAAAACACACATTAAATGATAGGTTGGCCCTATTTTCAAACATTATCTTAGAAAAAAACCTTTTTGAATGATTATCTGCAATACATACAGAAATAAAGAATATATCTTTATATTGCAGCTGAGGTACAGTATTTTTGTAAGTGGCTGAAGTGATGTGTTTCAAATACATTTGACTGGTTTTAAAAGGACATATCCATTAGACTGTATTTCTCATATAGAAGATAAAAATATTGATAGTTGCAAATCTCAGTAAATACCAGTTACATTTGTCACATGTATTTGTAATGTGTATAATCTATATTATTGGCTGAGTAAAATATGTTTTAGAGATAAATTTTTATAAATGCCAAATTATTCTAGCAGGCATCTGTGTGTCTGTATTTGTTTGATTAGATTGTTTTTGTTTTGTTTTTTCTGCCCAGAATTCCTTTCATATCTTTCTTTTTATGGATCTGATTTTATCTGTTAATCACATTAAAAAAAGAAAAGATACAGGTTGGACAAACAGAGAAACTACCTTTATATCAGTGATTTTTTAGAGAGGAAGAGGTGGATTCAGTGAGACATGTGACCCCAAGGGAACCAACAATGGTCCTTTTTGGAGGATACTGATAGAGGGTCCTTCTGCAAGAGAGAGAGGAGTCTGCCTGAGAAGGAAGTCAAATGAAGGAAAGCAGAGCCAACAAACAAAACTACTTAGAGGCAGAATTCTATTAAAATTTAGTGTTTGGGGCAGCTGGGTGTCTCTGGTGTTGGAGCGCTGTGCTCATAACACCGAAGTCGCCCATTCGATTCCCATATGGGCCAGTGAGCTGCGTCCTCCACAACTAGACTGAGAACAATGGCTTGACTTGGAGTTGAGGGGAGAAGGGGTAAAAAAAAAAAAAAAAAAAAAAATTAGAGGTTGGATCCAGCTATGCTAGAATATCTACCTCAAGGTTTCCTTTAGTTTAACCAATAATGAGTTAGTTTTCCTTCGCATTTAATCAAATGAGTCATGAATGTGTGCTATATTTTGCTGGAAGACGACTTTAACAGTTTCTTGAGAAAGCATAAATACAGAAGTATATTTTTGAGCCATACATGTTAGAATAGATTGATAGATAGCTGCATCTATATATCTATATCTATATCTAAATCTAATCATTTATTATCTGTCCAACACTTGTACTTGGCTAATTGTATGGTGGTCTAGAATTATCTGAAATTATTTTTACTCAAAATTTTAAAAGTGTTCATTTAAAGTCTTTTAGCTTCCAGTGTTGCTCTGAATAAATTTGCTATTATCCTGATGATTAATCCATCCCATATATCTTATTACCTGTACCCCAACTTAAAACTTTAAGCATTATGCTTTTGTTTTTGTTTTTTTTCTAAAATTTTACACAAATATTCTTTGATATGGCTTTTTTTATATATATTAATAGTATTGGGAACTTACTAGGCTTTTTCATTTTCTCTGAAAAACAAGTTTTTCTACCATTTCCCCCTATAATCTCTTTTTGGAAATCCTATTAGTCAGACACTAAAATGCTTAGATTGAACCTCTAAATTTCTCCTTTTTTATTACTATTCTTTCTCACATTTTTACCTGGAGGCTTATAACTTTTTCATGTATTCATTGTAATTCAGTAGGATTTCAGAAAGTACTGGTTATAAGCTCATGTATTTAAGCTATCAAATTTAACTATAGGTTTTCACATATTTATTGCTGAAGTAACTTTTAAAGTTTTTATTTTATTCGGGAAATGCTTTCCTGGGTTGTTCATCCATTATTTTCTCTCAGACACTAAGCTTCTTTTATAAGAGACAAGGCAGAGAAGAAGAAAAAAAAATCCTTCAATTTATTTATTAATGCCTTAAGCTCAAACTCTAAAAACATTTTCTGGTAGTATTTCTTCAATATATTTAACATTCATTCATACAGGTTTTTTTGTTTCTTTTTAATTAAATATGGCACACTTAAGACATTAAAATGCCACAAACTTGATAAAAATCTAAGAATTTTTGTAAAGACAAGCTATAATTTTTCAATAACAGATGTTGCCTAAAACATGTAATATTAATATGTGCTCTAACTTAGAGTGATGGAATACAAAATACATGCAAATATATTGCAAATATATGTAAAACTTTATTTTAATAAAATGAAATATAATAAAAATATGGTTTTTACTAACACATAATGAAAAGTTGAATCAGGGTAATAAAGTATAAAAATTATTTTCCTCATCAAAAATTATTCAATATTCAAGTTGTAGTCTAGACAAGCAGATTGAACTGATGTGGTGGACAAATGTACTGTTAGTAAATTCCTTGAATTAGTCATCATTTGTATTTATCTGCCCATCTTTTAGCCACCTGTCTCCTCAGGTTTATAGCTCTTAAATATGGAAACACTTCAATATATAATTTTAATAATAAAATATTTCAAGGGACAAAACTGCTACACAGAATACCCAAATTTTACGTATATAACATTGTGAAACATATAATTTATAAAGCCATACTCATACTACTTCCAAATTAACAGAGACATAATTTTGGACTATTTTGATGGCATTTGATCCTAATAATTGAAGATAGTTAAAAGCAACGACAGACCTCAATAAAACTCTGTCTCTACAATAATTTAAATATAGGTTATTTCTCCTTCATTTTCATAATTTAATTTGTATGGAAACATTAAACTACTACTCCAGGATGAGAGCTGGAAATGTTTCATTAGAAAAACAAAATGTACATAAGAAATATGAATTGAAGGAATTTCTGCACAACTTGGACTTCTAGAAATCAATTCTGAAAAATAATGATCTCTTGTCAGATATTTATTCCATGGCAGGGAGGGGATAAGATGATTAGAAACTCTTCATTAGACAACAAACTGTAAAAAATATCCTCTAACTTTATCTTCTGTCATAATCACTCATATCTCAAACCATGGTTCAATGACGTTCAAGGACAACTTTTTAAAACTGTATCTATAGGAAGGAAGGTTAATTATTATTTTAATAAAAAAATACCTTGGGGTTTCTGTGATTAAATAATCCTTCAATGTGAAACAACAATTATGAAGTAATTTAATAAATTCCAGTTCTAGTTATTACTTAATGATTATTTACAGGTCTTTCAAGTGTGCATTGTACCTATTCTCCCATTCACCACAATGAATTGAGTTGGTGAAACAAATACGCTCTGAAACACTAACAAGTATTTCCCATGACAATAATTGTGGAAAATATTCAGAAATTCCATTCTTAATTCATCCAGCCCCAAAGACATGACAGGTAAAATGAGTTGGGTCATGATAAAGGCAGAGAAAACAGAAATATTGAGGTTCCTTAGTGTGTCCCCATCAACCCAGAAAACACACCACAGGAAAGTTACTAAAAGCCCCTGCAGCACTTCAGCCTTTATACTTCTTCATCATTCCTCAAGTCCAACCAATTTTTATAAGATCTATGCCTCTATCCTGATTGGGTCCATAATCTTTGTCAATTTTTGATTTTTTTTCTCTGTTCACAAAACTCTTCATCTCCTTTAAGTCAATGCTTTATTCTGATTCTTTACTTGAGTTTATTCAGTCTTCACACTAATGCCTGTTTATGTGATTCTCATTCAACTTCACAGGATGTACCCGGGGTGGGCTACTCTCATCTAGGTCAATAACCAGAAATCCAGCCCCGAATCTATTCTTCTCTGGTAAATGAACCCATGTATCCTGATTCTTTATTTAGATTTTAGTGGGATTTTAGCTTCTTTGAAACATGCTTGGAGGCCTGTTTTGTTCAGTGGTCCCAGAACTTGCAGGTGTGAACTGCTGGAATATCTGGTGTGTATGGAAGTGATCAGCAATTGTGAATAACAATGAGTCCCGAAGAAGTTCTCATATTGTACCATGATGCTCATTTCCAAAATTTGGGAAGTGAGGTAGACAAAAAACCTTCATTGTTTAGAATGATGGAAGGAATCATGTAGCCCAGTTTTCTTCAAGTCACAGACCAGTCCAGATTGAATGTGGGGAAGGCCTACACTATTTTTATGTAACAGTACAGCATTAAACTCAACATAATCAAACAAGATTGAAGAGTTGGGAATAATATTCCTATTTTTCAATGAGGTAACAGAAAGTAACAAAATTAAAGAAACTTAAGTGTTACCGTTAAACATTACTGGTAACAGAAAATAAGCAAAGAAAAGTAACTTATGTAAGATATAACTGTTAGGTAGTAGAGCCACTATCCAATCTCTGCTTTTTTTTTTTAACTCCAAAACCTATATTGCTTGCTATTTTGACTTTCATGCTTTTCTTTAGAAAGCCAAATTATCTATCTTCTTTCCTATCTTGGGAGTGTTTTCCTTATGCTTTACAATTCAAATACATTAATATTAACAAATATTTCAGCCATGTCTACTAATTTCATGTAAGACACATAAAATAGAATTTTCCTACTCAGAGAAATGTAATTAATGTAAAAAATATTATAAGCAACATAAACAATTCAGTTCAACTGTCACTGAATTCATTAGCTGGCATTTTAAAACTGAAGTATTGAGAACCTTGAAATGGTGTTGAATGATCCCTGAAAATTGCCACATACTTTTGTGAACCCTGTAAGAGTCCACAAAACTAATTAGTATTGTAGAAATTTCTCATCGGCTTGACCTTTACCTTTGGATTGAAGCTTGAGAAAAAAAACACACACAAAAAAACTATATATCTACACACACACACAGATGTGTATACACACAGTGTTTCTACACACACACACACACACAGATGTGTATACACACACGGACACACACACATATAGAAATTCTAGTTTATGTTCCTGAAAATATCTTAATATAGTATATTGTCTGATCATATAGTTGTTAGGGGACTGTAATATTCTGTACATCTGTTTGCTGATTTAGGATTATCACTCATTTCTGAAATTTTAATCTTGAGACAGGAAATTATACATTAAAAAATGAGGACCACAGAATATCAAATGTGAAATGATTATGTTATATATATATATGATGTAAATCAGAATAATGATTAGTCATTTTAGTTCATAATTCCCTTTCACAGAGTATGCTCTACTTATTTCTTTTTTATTCTTGAAGGATTATAACTCCAGAAAGTAAACCCTTACTTTAAATTTATATGACAGGAAGTGTGTTCAATAGATAAATTATAGCTTTGTTTTTGAACATTGTTTTTAAATCAGAGGATGTTTTCAACATTATTTTTAAATCAGAGGATGATATTCACATAATAAAGAGTTGAGAAAATCATTTAGATGGAATTTTCTGTATATCCTGAAGAATGCCTGAAATATACCCTCTCAGGAGGGAGCCACTTCATGAACCAATAATGCTGAAGTACTAGATTTGCATTCTTGTTTCCCTTCATCCTCAACAGCATTTGATATTAACAGTATAAAATAGTGTCAATCTGTTCAATAAAATATGTTATATCAGTATATAAATTCACCTTTCATATATAATAGAAAGATTGTCACATTTAGTTTTGGCCATTCCTGTTTTCTCTTCTGTGAATTGCCTATTCGTATATTTGAAATTTTTGAAATGGTAATGTGGCTGCTTTTTTCTTACTGCATTCTGAGTCTGTTACCCTTTATAAATGTCTTAAAACCATCTGCCAATCTATGACTTGTTTTTATTTTTGTTGTTGCTTTGTTTTTGTGGTGTTTTTAACATTGATACTGGTGTCTTTGTAGTACAGAATTTTTCAGTTCAAATAACATTGTAATTTTCTATGTGATTAATGCTTTCTTTGTTTTGTGAAGAAATGTTTCAAAGAAGTACTTTTCACATTTAGATAATATAGAATTTGTCTTTATTTATAGAATGGAATAGAGAGCTAAATTTATTGTACTTCTAGGAAGATAGCTAATTATTTTAACATGATTTATTAAATAGTCCAGTCTTCTCTCTCCCCAAATGATCTGTATATATCAATGACCTATATTTTTGTATGACTGCTTCTGTTCTCTCTGTTCTATTCCATTGCTCCAGTTGTGTTAATCACACATAAAAGCCACGCATTTTAAAACCACAGAATTACTGTATACTTTAGTATCTAGTAGAGTAAGACATATACGAAGGTACGCATATGTGATATTCAAAATCACCTTAATTCTTTTTGCATATCCTCTGCAGAACTCTCAAAACCAGCTGTTCAAGTTACATGGATGTAAACACACATTCTCTACTTCATTTTAATTTCAGTTATTGAATATTTAAAAAGAGAGTATTTTCTATTTTTTAACAAATTAAGTCATCACATCCTTTAACATGGCATATCTCTACATGTATTTAGTTCTTCTTTTATTCCATTGAGTTTTGTAATATTTATAAATGTCTTGCCCATAATTTGTAATATGTATTCCTAAATACTGTATGCATTTACTGCCAGTGAATATAAGCCTTTCTTGCAAATTAGAAAATTCAAGAACATATTTAGAAAATTGTATCATAATGACAAAATTTATTTGTTGAATCCTTATTTCTTTAATTTAATTAAAAAAAATATTGCACTAAGTAAGACCTCCAATGTTATGTTTAATAAAAATATAGATAATGATAATGGATAAAATTTATTGAGAGCTTGCTATTTCCCAGATCATTCAAATCACATGTAATTTATTTAAATCTCATAACATCCTAGATGAGATAGATAATACTATAATAATATCAATTTTACAAATGAGAAAATGAGGAGAAAATAAGATAAATACACTTCACACCTAATAAATGACAGGACAAGGTTTCCACCTTATAGCATGACCTATAACTCATGCCCTTAGCCATTATATACATTCCTAACCTACTAATAAATAAAAACGGCAAGCTGGCTTATATGTATCTGATTTTAAAGGGATTTCATCTAATTATTTACCACAAATATTTGCTATCATTGCAGTAGTTTTCTTTTTATTAAAAAGTAGCTTTACTGAAGTATAATTGACATAAACGAAACTTCACATATTTAATGTATGCAATTTTATGAGTTTGGATCTATGCATATAGCTCTAAAACCATCACTACAGGCTAGGTAATAGATACATCTATTACCTTCAAAAGTTCCCTCCTCTACATTTGTTGAGGGGGGCAGGTTAAGAACACTTAATATGATATCTACCCTCTTGCCAAATTTTTAAGTTCACAATATATATTGTTTACTATGGGTGCTTGGTCATTCTGCACATTTTGAGAACTTACTCATCTTGCCTGACTGAAAATTTACACCTACTGAACAACAACTCCCTATTTTCTTCTTCCCTCAGTCTTTGGCAATCATCATTCTACTCTCTGGTTCAATGAGTCTATTTTAGATACCTTATTAAAGTGGATCCATGCAGTATTTGCTCTTCTAAGACTATCTTAATTTCACTTAGCGTAATGTCTTCTAGGTTTGTCCACATTGTCATGTGTGGCAGGATTTCTTTCTTTTTTAAGACACTATTCCACTGTATATGCATGTCACATTTTCATTAGTCATTCATCCATTTATGGACATTTAGGTTGTTTCCATAACTTGGCTATTGTAAATAATGCTGCAGTAAACATGGGAGTGCAGATATCTGTTTGAGATCATGATTTTAATTATTTTGGATATATACCCAGAAACGAGATTCCTGGATCACACAGTACTTTATTTTTAATTTTTTGAGGAGTCTCCATAAAGTTTTGTATAGTGGCTGAACCAGTTGACATTTCTACAATAGTGAACAAAGATTCCAAATGATCCACACCTTCACTAATACGTGGGTTTTTGTTTATTTGTTTGTTTGTTTGCTACTGTTTCTTGGACCACAGTCACCCCTACAGGTGTGAGGTAGCATCACATGGTAGTTTTGATTTGCATTTCCCTGATGAGACTGAACACTTTTTCATGTACCTGTTGGCCATTTGTTTGTCTTCTTTGGAGCAATGTCTATTTAAGTTCCTTGTCCATTTTTCACAGTTTCAAGAATTATGTTTAATCTATTTGAGTTTATTTTTGTGTATGGTGTAAAATAAGAGTCTAATTTCATTCTTTTGCATGTGGACTTTCAGTTTTCCCAACACATTTATTGAGGAGACTATCTTTTTTGCCATTGTGTATTCTTGGCAGCCCTGTTGAGGATCAACTAACTGAATATGCGTGGGTTTCTTTCTGACCTCTCTATTTTGTTTTATTGGCCTACATGTCTGTTTTTATGCCATGCCATATTGTTTGGATTACTGTACAATTGTAATATATTTTGAAATCAGAAAATGTGATATCTCCAGCTTTGTATTCCCTCATACACTGGTGGTGGGAATGTAAACTGGTACAGGCACTATACGAAAAGTATGGAAGTTCCTCAAAAAATTAAGAATAGAATTATTATTTATGACTCAGCCATCCCCCTTCTGGGTATCTACCCAAAAAAATATGAAAACATTTTTCCATAAGTATATATGCACCCCTATATTCATTGCAGCATTATTCATGGTGTGGCCAAGACATGGAAACAATCAAAGTGTCTTTTGATAGATGATTGAATAAAAAAGATGTGGTACACAAGTGTTTCCCCAAAGATAAGACCTAGCTGGACAATCAGCTCTAATGTGTCTTTTGGAGCAAAAATTAATATAAGACCCTGTCTTATTTTATTATAAGACCAGATCTTATATAATACAACATAAGACCGGATCTTATATTAATTTTTGCTCCAAAAGATGCATTACAGCTGATTGTCTGGCTAGGTCTCATTTTCGGGGAAATGCGGTATATATACAATGGAATATTACTCACCCATAAAAAAGATGAAATACTGCCATCTGCAACAATATGGATAGATCTTGAGATTATTGTGCCAAGCAAAACAAGTCAGACAGAAAAAGTTGAGAACAATATGATTTCACTTATATGTGGGATATAAAATTAGAAGTACCAAATAAACAAATAAGCAAAACCTCATAGACATAGACAACAGTTTAGAGATGACCCGAGTGTAAGGACGAAGAGAGGGTGGTAGACGAGGATAAAAGAAGTCAAATATATGGTCGTAGAGGAGAATTGACGTGGAGTGGTGAATACATAATACAATACATAGATGATGTATTATAGAATTTTACACTTGAAACCTATATAATTTTACTAACCAATGTCACTCCAATAAATTTAATTAAAAATGTTGTGGTTTCATATGAAAATTTTAGGACTTTTTTTTGTGTGTAAAGAATGCTATTAGGATTTTGATAGTGATAAATGAATCTATAGACTGTTTTTGGTAGTATAGACATTTTAGCAATATTAAGTCTGTCTAGAAACCTATAATTTATCAAGACTGAATCATGAAGAAATAAGAAATCGGAGCAGAGAAATAATGAGTAATGAGAGTCAATCACTAACTAAAACGCTTCCAACAACATCAGCAGCAAAAAGTGCCCAGATGGGTTCACTGGTGAATTCTGCCAAATATTTAAGGAAGCATTGACATTAATCCTTAAACTCTTCTAAAATATTTAAGAAGAGAGAACACTTCAAAACTCATTTATGAGCCCAGCATTACTTGGATACCAAATCCAGACAAAGACCTCCCCAGAGAAGACTACAGACCAATATTCCTGATGAATATAGGTGCAAAATTCCTCAACAAAATACTAGTAAACTGAATTCAACAGAACATTAGAAGGATCATACACTATAATCAAGTGTGATTCACCCCTGAGATGAAAGGATGTTTCAACATACGAAAATCAATTGATGTGATACACTGCATTAACAGGTTGAAGGTTAAAAATCACATGATAATCTCAACAGATGTAAAAAAATTCACTTGAGAAAATTCAATATCTCCTCATGATAACAACTTTCAACAAATTAAGTACAGAAAGAATTAATCTCAACATAATAAATGCTACATGTATGAGACTCCCACAGTTAACATCACACTTACTGGTGAAAAACTGAAAACTTTTCGTCTAAGAAACAAGATAAGGATTCTCACCTTCACCACTTCTATCTAACATAGTAGTACAAGCCCTAACCAGAGCAATTAGGCAAGAAAAATAAATTGAAGGCATTCAAATTGTAAAGGGAGAAGTAAAAGTAACTTTGTTTACAGACAACATTATCTTATGTGTAAATAACACTAAAGACACCAAACATGCACACATACAGACAACTGTTAGAACTAATAATTTAATTCAGTAAAGTTGCATAATACAAAATCAACTTATAAAAATCAGTTGTTTGTATACACTACACTAAACTGTCCAAAAAGGAAATTAAGAAAAAAATCTCTTTTACAATAGCATAAAAATAATAAAATAATTAGAAATATAGTTAACCAAGGAGGTAAAAGACTTGTACACTGAAAACTACAAAACACTGATGAAAGAACTTAAGACACAAACAAATTGAAAGACACCCCATGTTTATGGATTTGGTTGTATCCCTAATTAGGTGAAAAAAGATTATTTTATACTCTTTGTCAAAGTACATTTTCTATATCTATTATTCAAAAGATAATATGAGTTTTCCTTTAATTTGTTAATAAATTAAATTAAATCACATACTGCATTCTACCAAGTTCTACCAATGGATTTTCTAATATTAAATCATCTTTGTAGTTCAACAATAAACCTTATTTTGACGTGATGACATACTCACACAAACATGCATACGCACACACTACCGGATTTTATTTACTATTTATTTTCTGGTAACATCTGTTTATATAATATAACGTTTATGTTTATAACTGAGATCAGCCAATAATTTTCCCTTCTCATACTGTTTGTATATGATTTTACTATAATTGTTATACAAGCCTCAAAATTGAATGTGCAGTTTTTTTTTAAATTTCCTAAAAGAGAGGTGTTTTATTCCTTTGTAGTTTTTATTCCTTTTTGTCTGCAAAACCATTTGGAACTATTGCCTTTTTGTGTGTGAGTAGGTTGAGATAATTAAATACTGTTAGTGTATATTGTTTATTCAGTTATCTCTATTTAAATAGACTTGAAAATTTTATTTTTATAGAGAATAATCACTTTCATCTAAGATTTAAAATTTATTTGCATAATATGTTTCATGCTATTCTATGAAATTATTTCACTTATTTTAAATCAGAGGTTTAATACTCAGCTAAGGACTTCACATCTCAAAAGTCCCCAGTTGGTGAGCAAACCCTGTGTTCCCCCCTTTAACATTGCCTTTGAGAGATTGTTTATTCACATTCCTAGGATTTCATAGGAAGATTTTTTCTTACTCTTAAAATGGATCTTATTATCCACAGCTAACTTTTTATTTGCCTTACACTTTAACTATAGAAATACACATTCTCCTCAAATCATCATTGAATGCAAGATATGAAACAAGGTTAACCAGAATTAGCTCTCTTCTTTGTATGCCAACTCAATTGACTAGAACTATTTAAAGTCATAGAAACATTTAACATGCAATTCCATCTGAATACATACAAAGGATATTGCATATTCACCCAATAAATCTTTCATATCTTGTAGGCATCATCTAACTATGACAGGGGGTTTCTTGATATAGAAACGCTTATGAATATTTACTTACAATTAATAAAACAAGTATCCTTGGTGCTTCTGTAAATTCCATATTTTTTTTGGTTTTGCTTTTTAAATCATAAATCTTACATGTTAATTTTTACATAATAGGAAAAATAAATGGTCGGCTGTCATTATGGTAACAGAATAGGGACTTAAGGAGAGGTGTGCCTGTAAGTCTGTGTGCATTCATTTTTAAAAATTCTTTTAAAATCTGATAATTTAGGTTTAAGAAATTCAAGAAATAATCCATGAACTAAATTTATTGGGAACACAAATTTTCTTCTAACCACTAATAGAAGTTTCAAATTTCCTAGCCATCCAGATGGAGAGCTTATTTCTAAAATTCAAAATTAGGAAATATTGCATTACATTTGCAGATGCAATTCTGGGGGAAATATAAACACAATAATTTGAACAGTTTTACAATATATAAAACGGCATCAATATCTAAGACACAAACACTCATGTTAGATTTACAAGAGCTATTGTTGATGTCAGAAGGTCTTATATGTAATATATCCTTAACACTACAATTTATATTTAATATATCCTTAACCTATATTTTATATATCCTTAATAAAAACATCCTTATATTTAATATATCCTTAACCTATAATATACTTCTTTTGAACTTTCATAATCTTTCTCCCTCAGATGGTATTTGTCTAACAGACCCACTTAATTTATTACCTGGAAGGGGGAGAGGGCAGAACTATGAATCAGGAACTGTGAACTACCTGGAACACTGAACAAATTCTCTATTTAGTCTTAATAACAAACATTTCAACTAGGAAATGACTTCAGTTGAAAATAAATAAGACCAAGATTCAGAGGGACATGTTACTGAAGATCATATGGCTGTGTAGTAGCCAAGCCAGTATACAAACCCATCTTTGATTTTTATTTCATGTTATTCTTGCTATTATAGTAGGCTTACTTCCTTACTGTTAATATTGTTAATAATGCTCTTAGATTCTATAATATTCTATGTCAGAAAATTGTACATACACACATACAGACGAAGAAACACACAAAGATATGAGAGAGACAGAGAAACAGTATTTTGGACTAAACTTATGAGCACACATAACATGACTATTTTTGCAATTAATTTCATGATAAATCTATAATAAATAGGATTCTATTTATAGATAAGCAATCAAAAATATAAAAAAAAAATCTTAAGCAGTATAGTACAGTGGTTAAAATCACAATCTCTGGGATCAGACAATCCTGGATTTCTATCATGCTACTTTTTAGCAGTGTGACCTTGGAGCAGCCAATAGCCTCACAATAAATTACCTTAAAATGGTAATAGTGTTTGTACCTATTACTCTGATAGAATTAATTATTTTTCCAAAATCTTCTCTTCCTTATAATGTGTCCTGATTCTTGCCATGAATTCATGTTTATTGACTTTAGACTTGTCATCATGGTTTGCTTTGGCCAATGTGACCCAAAAGGATTATGCAATGTGCTATGCACTCTTGTAATCTACCATGAGAAGAGCGTGATTTTGGTGTTTGATATCCTTTCAGGGCTCAAGAACAAAAACACATAGAAAAACCTGAGCCCAAACCACAGCCAAGACCCATGTCCAATCAACCTACCACTTGAGGCAGAGCCACTCAGCTGAGACCAATCCACAACATCATATCCACAACTGAATTGCAGAACTCTGAGCTTGAAAAAAAGAAAAGTTTATTTGTTTAAAGTCACAAAGTTTTAGGTAGATTTGTTTCTTAATATTTCCGTAAAAATGGCTAATTAATACATCATATAGGATTGCTAGAAGAAGGGCTAAGTCTGCTACTAAATGATAAATTGATTTTTGGATATCAATTATTCCTGATGTATTTCAAATACCAAAACAGTATTCAGCCCAAAGTAGGTATTCAAGAAATATTTGTTGACTACTGAATGAATGAACATTGACCTTCACAAAGCACTAGAAACAATACAGTCTCTGGCTCACCCTTAGAGATGATGTGAACTTAGATGATAGCAGATTATACAACATCTTATTGAACTTTTAGTTACATTTATTTATAATAGGTATAACTGAAATAAGGAGTTCAAAACTAAACCTTTAATAAACAAATACTTTATTCTGTTTGTAACTAAAATTTGCATCTCTAGCCATAGGCATCAATTTATCCATATGTGTCAATGGTCACAAGAGGAGTTTTGGAAAGCAATGTGAATAATTAAGAATAATTAGTTCTCATTAACTGACAAAGAACATTCTTAAATATAAATGACTTATGTAGCTTCCAAATATTGTGAATTTACAAGTTCATAATAGCTTAAACATCAAAATTGGCTATATTTTTGCAGTGTTTTGTTTTTTTTTTAAAGAAGATTAACATTGCATGTTTTGGGATGCTTTTTATTAAGCAATGAACTATTCAGTTATTTCTCAACTATTTCTCAAATTATGTCTGTTTCTCCTTCAGTTGTATTCAAATACTATTCTGCAAAGAAAGAGGTCTGAAAGGAGATTTATGAGGCAGAGGGCTTAGAATTTTCCAATCATTGGGAGTTATGCTGGAATTGAATTGTTATCTGATCCTGCAAAATATGCAGATGTAAAGGAAAAGATAAAATTCAAAAAAAGAAAACAAATAAATGTGAAAGAAATGTAAATTAGTCTTCTAAAAAATTACACAGAAAAGCACACATATGCTGATGACTGAAATGCATATCTTTAGTTCTCCCCATCTACCTGAAATACCAAAACATAAATCCAACAGCCTATTTAACAACTCCACACTTGGACTGCTACTTTGAATTTAACATGTCCAAAACAGAATTCTTGTTTCTTCATAACCTCACCTTTAGGAATTGTGTTAACAATTTCTAAAACTCCTGTTAAGTTTTGATTTATATCCAAGATGTATCAAAATATTTACTTTTGGTTTACAATGATAGATATTTACAACAGACTGCTTCGGATATTTATGATGATTTATCATAAGAGAAATACTCAGTTCCCCAGTGAAGTCTTGGTTTGCCAAATGGTTTGACCTGCATGTAGAGACAGAGCTAGACAATTTCAGAATTTTTAGAAATCTTTAGTGTATCTGAGAAACATTGTTGTACCTTTTATCATATTCTTCTGAAAGAACTTTATAAGGAATATGTTCATTAAGACTTTTATTGTAAAGAATTTTGAACATCTGTGAAACAAAGATAATATTCAGTTGTGCCTCATTTAGTGAGGTATTTAAGATTTTCATTGAACAAAGTATACACAGTTTCTCCTCCAATGTTATATTCATTATATATCTCTGAATGTTGTATAGTCTTGTGTCTTTTCTCTCCAGACATTAAAGGTTACTTATTACTGATATAAATTATATCCCAGAGGATTTTCATGCTTTCATTTTCCTGTGTTCTATACCTTTTTAGGAGTTAATCTTGGCACAGTCTTTGTTATTTTATACACTAAATATCCAGTTACACAAATATTAACAATCCAATATTATTCTTGTTTATATTGAGTATTTTATATATTAATTTTAAAGTAATCATTAAAATTGTGTATCATTTATAGCATGAATATTTTTATATCTGTCCTTAGCTCAGTAATTTTGAATGAATTGATGAACAAGATTCTTAATACTGTAGAAGTAAAATGCAGGACTGTACATAAACCTGGAAGACTTAGTTATTAATAAATACTCATTTTATGATAGCAGGGTTAAAATCTAAATAGAGACCCAGATATAGACTTTAGCCTAGTCCAAAATGAAATAAGGATCTCATATTAGAGAGATGGATGAGTTATTTCATATAAGTAATGAGAAAATTTCTAATTGTATTTCACTTGTTATCTAAATACATAGAAACAGATTGTTATTAAAATATAGCTAATCTATAATATCATAAAGTTTCAAGTGTACACAAGAGTTACTCAACAGTTACTCAACCTAAAGTACTTATCACCATAAGTCCAGCAGCCATGTAACACTGCACCACACTATCACAATATTATTTACTATATTTCCTATGCTGTCCATCACATCCCCATGACTTATTTATTTTATACCTGGAAATTTAAGGTATATGTATAAGGTATTTATACCTCTTATTCCCTTTCAACTTTTTCCCCCTTTCAAAATTTTTCAATTACAGTTGACATTTCAATATTAATTTATGAGGTGTGATAAAACCTACAGTTAATGCTTAAATTAAAAAAAAAAAACTATTACAGTAAAAGATACATTGCCATTAATCCCCCTCAAAAATTCCCCTCCCTTTGAACACACTTATCCAATCATTTTTGCCACTTTCTGAAGCAGTTCTGGAAGTCCTCTTTCATGAACATCTTTAGTTGTGCTGTCCTGGCTGCCTTCATGTCCTGAATTGATTCAAAATGTTTACCTTTCATGGTCATTTTGACTTTGGGGAAGAGCCAGAAGTCGCACGGTGCCAGATCCAGTGAATAAGGTGAGTGAGGGCTCCCCTAATGTTTTATTTGACAGAAATTGCCATACCATAAGCAATGTGCAACTTGGAGCCTTTCTATTGTTATCATTAGCTATGGTGAATGCTGCTGCCAAATGCCATCCAATGGAAAGACAGGGATCTTCAATACAGGAAGCTGCACTTCGAAGCTTAATAACAGTGAGTGACATCACTCAACTTGTTGAGTGAGGTCAGTTGGGTGTGAGCTATGATTGAGAAAAGGTATGTTTTAAAGTGCACTGTAAATCATCCTCCATCATGATAACATATTGTGTCACACATTGCTTCTGGTATACAGTAATTTCTGTCAAATAAAAACATTTGTGGTGTCTCCTCATCCACGTTATTCACTGGATCTGGCACCACATGACTTTTGGCTCTTCCACGAAGTCAAAATGATTCAGGACATCCAGGCAAACACACAACACAACTAAAGACACTCAAAAGAGGACTTCCACACCCGCTTCAGAATTTGGTAAGAAATACGGGATAAGTGTGTTCAAAGTGAGGGGGAGTATTTTGAGGTGGTTAATGACAATGTGTCTTTTACAGTAATATTTTTTTTTAATTTAAACATTCACTGTATTGTTTGATCACACTGTGTATATTAATTTCAGGTGTACAGCAAAGTGGTTAGACACTTCAATAATTTAAAAAGTGATCCCACTGATTAGTCTAGTACCCACATAGCACTATACAGTTATTACCAATTTATTGACTATATTTCATAGGATTTATTTTACATATCCATGACTATTTTGTGACTACCAATTTGTACCTATTAATGCCTTTACCTTTTTTACCCTGTCTCCCAAACCCTCTCCCATCTATAACCTGAATAAGTCGACTACCCACCTGACACTATGCATAGTTATTACAACATTATTGATTATATTCCTTATGCTATACCCTACATCCGCATGACTACTTTGTAACAACCAATTTTTACTGCTTAATCCCTTCTCCTTTTTCACCCATTCCCAACGCCCCCTCTCATCTGGCAACCATCAAAATGTTCTCTGTATCTATTATAAGTTTGTTTCTGTATTGTTTTTAGTTTATTTTATTCTTTAGATTTCACATATAAGCAAAATCATATTGCATCTCTCTTTCACTGTCTGACATTCTTCATTCAGCTCAAAACCCTTCGGGTCCATCCATGCCGCCACAGATAGAAATAACCCATTTCCTTCCATGGACGAGCACTATTCCTTGTACATACATACTACCTACTCTTTATGCATTCATCCATCGACAGACATCCATGCTGCCCCCACATCTGAGCCATTGTAAACAATGCTGTAATGAGCATATGGATCCCCTTGAAGTAACATTTAGGGTTTCTCAGACAATTACTCAGAAGTGGGATTACTGGGTCCTTTTTTGTCAATTGGTATAGTATTTGCTTTAAAGTCTATTTTGCCTGGTATAAGTATTGCTACACAAGCTTTTTTGTTTGTTTCCGTTTTCATAAAATAAATTTTTCCCATCCCTTTACTTTCAGTCTGTATCTTTTGATCTGAAGTAAGTGTCTTATAGGCAGCATTAAATATGGGTCTTCTTTTCTTATCCATTCAGCCACCCTATTTTTTGATTGGATAATTTAATTCATTTACATTTATTGATAGATATGTAGTTATCGCCATTTTAATGTTTATTTGTTTGTTTGTTTGTTTGTTTGTTTTTGGTCTTATAGAAGTCCCGCTAAGATTCCTTGTAATGCTAGTTTTGTGGTAGTGAACTCCTTTAGCTTTTTCTTGTTTGGGAAACTCTTTATCTGTCCTTCGATTCTAAATGATAGTTTTGCTAGCTGGAGTAACCTTGATTGTAGGTCGTTGCTTTTCATAACTTTGAATATTTCATGCCAATGCCTTCTGGCCTGTAAATTTTGTTAAGAAATCTGCTGACAGTCTTATCGGAGGTCCCTTGTAAGTAACTAACTGCTTTTTCCTTGCTACTTTTAAGATTCTCTCTTTGTCTGTAACCTTTGGCATTTTAATTATAATGTGTCTTCATGTGGACCTCTTAGGGTTCATCTTATTTGGGACCCGGCAATTCTTGGGCTTCTATATCCATTTTTTGAACCAGGTTAGGGAAGTTTTCTGTCATTATTCCTTCAAATATATTTTCAATTCCTTGGTCACTCTCTTCTCCTTCTGGTAGCCCAATGATGTGAATGTTGGTATGCTTGATGTCATCCCAGAGACCACTTAAACTATCCTCTTTTTTTTTTTTTTTTGGATTATTTTTCTTTTTGCTGTTCTGGTTGGGTGTTTACTGCTACCATATTTTCTAAATTGCTGAGTTGATCCTCTGCTTCATCTAGTCTATTGTTGATTTCCTTTAATGTATTCTTTATTTCAGTTATTGTAGTCTTTATTTATGACTGGTTCTTTTTTATGCTTTCTATCTCCATTTTTATATTTCTTATCTCTTTGTTGAAGTTCTCTCTGATATCATTGAGCATCTTTATAACCAGTGTTTGGAACTGTGCATCTAGTAGATTGCTTATCTCCATTCTGTTTAGTTATTTTTCTGTTCTTTTCTTTGTTCTGTTCTTTTATTTGAAACATGTTTCTTTGTCTCCCCATTTTGGCTAAGTCCCTGTGTTTATTTCTATGTAGGGCTGGTATGCCTCCTAGTGTTAGTAGAGTGGCCTTGTGTTGTAGGTATCCTGTGGGACCCAGTGGTGCAGTCTCCCTGGTTACCAGAACTGGGTATGTACCTTGTATCGGTTGTATGTGCCCTCCTGTTGTAATTGAGACTTGATTGTTATTTGCATGTCAATGTGAGGGATTGACCCTCGGGCTGATTTGTCCTGAGGACTTGCTGTGACTACAGTGGAGGAGCTAACCCTACAGACCAGGGTTCACTTTATCAGGGGTCTGGTGCCTGTCCAGTCTTCCCTTTGGGTTTGTCATCCTTAGAGGTGGCCAGGTGATGTTCCAGTCCTGTCCAAAGTCAGCCTCTGGGCCTGCCAGTCTCTGGGCCTCCTGGGAGGGGACCCACTGCAGTCCAAGTTTAGCTGTGGCCTATGCCCTGCCCAGGTCCATCTGGCATGAGCCACAAGCAATGGAGAGATGGCTGTTGCTCACCCTGTGTTTGGAGGTGCCTTGAGAGGCTAAGTCACAAACCAAGACAGGCTATTGCTAATGCTGGGTTTAGTGCTGCTCAGCCAGAGATGTGGGCCACACTTAAGTCAGATGCTGCTTGTTTGGGTTTTGTGAACCTTTGAGAGGAATGTTCGCAGCATGATCCAAAGGAGGCTGATTCTAGGGAAAAGCCACTGAAAGTGGTTTGGGTGAACCTGAAAGTTGGGTGCAGCATGGTCTCAGGGAATCACTAGGGCAGGGCAGATGAAAGGTGATAGCCAGTTTGATTGAGACTCAGATACGGTGGCTGCCTGAGTCTGCACACAGGGAGGGGGAGGACTCAACAAAGAAACAAGACTTCCACCAGTTTCTCCATCCAGGAGTAAGATTCCCCTCCAGTCCTTGCCCTGAAGCTAGATATTTCTGTTCTTCCACATATGTCCCTGATGCCTTTCGAGCTGCTATCCCAGTGCTGGAGCTCAGAATGAGTGAGTCTGTCAGTAAATCAGTCTGTGTGCAGGCCCTTTAGGAGGATCACCTGGGACTGTAGCCACCCTCTATGTCGCTGAGCCACAATCTCTTCTTGCTTTCACAGCCAGAAGTTATGGGGACTTACCTACTCAGCACTGAAACCTTGGGCTGGGACCCCTTGCTTCCTCTATGAAGCCAATTGTAACAGCAACCCCTTGCAAGCTGACAAGCACCCTACATCCTGCATAGAAAAATATAAAGCCCAGCTAAACAGAAACCCACTGCAGCTCTCTATTCAAGACTCTGCCCTGGCAACGTTTCTGCAATGCTTCTCTCTGACTTCAGTCCCTCTGTCTGGGTGCTGGCGTCTTCTCTAGACACTTCCATGGGCATCCTTGTTGCCCGACTGTCAATAAACCTTTTCTTATTTTCCTACTTTTCTAAGTCTCGTTTCTTTCATGTTCTGTGAATGATCAGGGATATCAAATAAGTAAATAAATAAAAATAGATAGCCCAGAAAAACATCAACTTTCAAAATTTGAAGTATTGTTTCTGCTTCATTGCATATGACTTTTGCATCATTGTAAAGTTTAAAAAGCATAAGTCAAACCATTATAATTCGGGGATGGTTGTTGGGGACTGTGGTGCCAAAAAAAGGTATAAAAGTGAAAGCTTTGGTCAGTGTTGCTCAAGCAGTAGTTCACTGTAATTAGAAATCGCTGGATGCTGATGGTAACCACTTTGAGCACCTCTTGTAAGTGCAGAAGTCAAATGTGACTTGTATTCATTTTTTGTTATCAGTATATATTGAGTATTGCAATTTTAATAGTTTTCCTTTCTTAATATGTGTGTACATTTTTTGACACCCTCTGTATTTAATTTCAAAATTATCTTGTTGTTTATGGCAAATTCTAATTTAAATCTTTTGTTTTTTACATGGTTTCCAACATTTTTCTAACAACTTCCATTCATTTCTGTCTAATAGCTTTGCCATTGTATAAACATCAAAAAGGAAAATCTATGGGATTCTTATGTTTTAGAAGAATTCTAGAGATGAGTGAATTTTACTGCTAGGAATGAAATAAGGTATACTTATTAGTGACAAATCTGTAGAATATTCTGGTAGAAGTACACCAATATTAACTGGTAGAACTATCCCTGTGCCTTCAGATGAGACAATAATACAATATGATGAGATTTTGAGGGCTTTGACTCTACCTGCTCATCCTCAACCACCTTCACCTGTAATGTATCTGCCAAATATTAGGTTGGTGGAAAAGTAATTGCAGTTTAAAAGGTTAAAAATTGCGAAAGCTGCAATTACTTTTGCACCAACCTAATATATCAGGAGATTCTGCAGACTGTTCCACCTGTGCTTAAAAGCAAAATGGATGCTAGGGGTACTGCTGCTATTGTACTTTCCCTGCTAGGTTACTACATCTGCCACTGCATCTGATGGAGACTGGTATATCAGCTGAGCAGCCATTTTTATTCACTTAGTTCCTCCAAGTCTCCTTGTTGGCGTTGTTGGGTACCTCCACCATCAAACCAAGGTGGTCATTTGTGGGAACAATGCCTGCCTTCTTGATCTTTAGCAAATTCCAAGTTTTTACAGGCTGAGCATGAAGGCATTCAACCGCCTGCCACTTAGAAGCTGAGTGACTCTAATTAATTATATAAGTTTCTTTACCTATAAAATGAGGTAGTAAATGTTTCTCCTTCAGGTATTTATGAATATTGGGTGATGGAGCAAACAGTCAATAAATTTTTTTATAACTAATATTTAGTGTACTTGCTGAGGTAGAAAAGCATTAAATAGAAAGCTAGCTAAGAGATGTAATTTATTTCTAGCAATACAAATTTTATCCACTTTAGGCCAGTTTATCTGATGCTGCCAGAAAAGGTCTGGTATGTTCATGCATGTACACATTTACCTGAAAACTTCAGATCAAATATTAGGGTAATATAAATGCAAAGTATGCCTTGGAATATATTCAAAGTTGTTTTGGTGTGACAGAATAAACTGTGGAGATTAATTCATGAATTAATGTGCTACATGACATAGACTTGGTAGAGATAAGTAAACATCTTAGAATATTAACATAAACATGTAGGTAAGGGCAGTTATAGTTTATTTGTGGGAATAATTATTGTAGTGCTTGCTTGTTCCCCAAAACATGAAATTAAAGAAACTGCATTTCTTTAGACAGTCATAAGCATTGAGTGAGATCAGACCCTATTAATTCCAGTTTTGTAGAAAAGTCAGTATAATTAAATCTATTAAAATTGTCAAACAAATACAGTTCATTCAGTTATAAACTTCAATACATGTATTTAAATGGCTTAGTACAGAAACATCTTACGACTTTCACCAGATACTATTCAATTCCATTTTTTACTGTGGTGAAAAAAGTTGCTGAATCTACCATGGAACTCTGAAACATTTTTATAACAGTATGTGCATTTATTATTACAAGCACACTCACAGCAACAGTAATCTAACAAGTATTCATTCAGCATCAGTACCGCATACCATTGGATGCCACTGTCGTCTACTCACATGCTAGATGGTGAATATATGAAGATGAATACGACTCCACTTCTACTCACATATAATAGTACAGAGGAAATGGATACAATAAAAGATGTCATGTATGTTCTATTTACTATGGTCAAAGGGATATGTGAGATGTGCTCAGAGAGGGAGTGATTAATTAATTCCCTAGTGAGGTATGGTTGGAAGTATGTGGTATTTAGTCAGACAGACCTAATTTTTTTTTTTTTTTTCAGACAGACCTAAATTTTAATCATGAATCTGACCCAAGTCACTTTAGTGTTTTTTTCCCTTTCCAGAATCCATTTATATTTCTTTAGTAATCACACCTTGACTCTCTTTTGGAACAAGCCCCTTGGATTCTTGGTTCATGTCTTTGAGTTGGACTGATCACCTATTTCCATCCATAAGTGTGGACAAAAAAAGACTCAGGCTTGGCCATTTTTTTCTCTTTCCTAATCAAAAAACCAATAAAGCCTCCTCTTAGAGTGAACAATTGTTGTTAAATTTTCCCATATTTTCTTAATGTTGGCCAAAATATTTTAAAATAGATTAAATACACCATTGCATTCATCCCTAAAGATATTAGTGTGTATCGCTATAAAACAAGTTTGTTCTACTTCCACTACTTGCACATAACCACTAAACCATTACAATACATAAAAATTAGCAACAATTACCTATAGCATAGTATATTCAAAATCAGTTTGTTTAAATCAAAGATTTAAACATAGGAGTCAATCAAATACCACATAGTTTGCATTTGCATATTATATCTCTTAAAACTCTTTTTATCTAGAATAATCTCCTCTTCCTTAAGTTTTTTTTTTACCTGTGACATTAATTTGTTGAGGCTGGGGTAGTTATCCTTCAGAATGTCTCATCTTTGGAAGTTATCTAAATTACTAAATTTATTATTTATTAACAGTTAAATAACAAAAAAACAAAAACAACAACAAAAAAAACTTCACCTTTATTTTCTGAGCAACATACAATCTAAATTAGATAAGAAGGTATTAACACAGGATACATGTATTTGGCAAAAAAAATTCACAGGTGATACTGTATAATGAAGACTTTTTTTTTTTTTTCCCCACTGCAATGACAAGATTTTAACAGGGTTAGGATGTACTAGCTCTCTCTATTGTGAAGCCACATTTTCCATTCTGTGAGCAGTGGTTACATGTGTGGTGAAAATCCATTTTCATGGGAACATCAAGATCTAGTTAACCTCTCATTTACTTCCTTCCTTCCTGAAGTCCATCATTTTAGTAGTGTTGCTAACTACTAATTGCTTATTGATATTCTTTCTATTATTATTAGTTGCCATTCGTGTGGGGACAGAGTCCCAGAGAGCAATTTCCAGGCTCTCGGCATCACATGGAAAGGTGCTGGCTCAGGTAGTAAATGACCATCAATTGTGACCAGATGGCCATCAGCTGTGGCTAGTTGGCCGTCAGCTGTAACCAGTGAGCCATTGGCCACTAATATAACTGCCGTGGCTATGCTAGCAGAAAATGGGGGGCTAGCAAGAAGATGGTGGATGAGCTAGCAAGAGTGGATTGTAGCTAGTATGGCGGATTGCAGCTAGCAAGTGAGGTTGGTCAGCAGAGAGAAGTGGATGGCAGGTTGCGGATAGTGTGGCTCCTGTTTCCTGTGTCTCCAATACAGCCGCCAGTGAGAATACAGTGGTGTGACTCCTCTATCTATGGCTCGTGGGTGTTCTTTTTTGGCCTCACTATGTCCTGCGTTCTTATGTGGGGAGCAGGACCAGAGACCCTGCATGACACCCTGTGTCATGCGGGAGACCTTGCTTGCTGCGCCATTTGTCATTCCAGGCAGTCTGCAGGGTCTCTAGTGCCACTCCCCACATAAGAACTCAGGATATGGCTAGGCCAAAAAGGAACACCCACGGAGCTGTAGGTAGGGGAGTCATACCACTATAGTCTCACTGGAGGCTGGAGTCACACAACCTGCAACCTGCTGTCCGCTTCTCTGCCTGTCAACCAACCGACTGGACTCTCAACTCCAGACTCGACTCTCGACTCACCAACCAGAGCAGCTGTGGTAGTTATATCAGTGGCTAATTGGCTAACTGGTTACAGCTGACGGCCAATTAGCCATAGCTGATGGCCATCTACTACCCAAGCCAGCACCCCTCCATGTGAGGCGAGAGCCTGGAAACTGCTCTCTGTCCCCACACCCTGCATGACAATTCTTCTGTAAATAAGCACCTTCCTTTATCAACTATGGTCTTTTTAATTACCCAATATGGTTTTCTCATTAAAAAGTTAGAAGATGTCCTTAATTCTTATCTTTAATTCTTATCTTTAATTATCATTTTTCAGAAGTAACTTGTGTAATAATCACAATAGTGTATATCAATAAATAAACATAGTGGCATTGCTACTCACCGATGTGTCTGCTATCCCTCTTCTTCTGAGTCTGAGAGGACTGCATTCCTCACTCCCTCGGAGTATGGGATGATCTAATTGAGATTATCAGATTAATAAGATGCAGTTGAGAAGTACTGCAAATTGAATTCTCCATGCTTACTCTCCCCACAGCCGTAGCAAATATTATCAGTCTAGCTGGTGGGGTTTCATTTTCTTGTACCTAGATGAGAACTACAAGTAGACCTCCCATGCAAGTTTTGAATTATATGTAGTTAAGAGTGAGAAATCTTTTTTATTGCTTTAAAACTTTAATTCTGTTTAGTTTTATTACAATATAACTTAGCATATCCTGATATATATGGTGAGGTATTGTATAATATCTTCCAGAGGAGTTTTATAATTATGACTTCAGAATTTGCCCATCACTAAAATATCCATATGCAATATGGGAATGTTTTCAAATATTCAGATATTCTGTGCAAAGCAGCGAAAAATCAGTTAACTCTTTATATATATATATATATTTTTTTTAACTTTTCTTCCATATGTTCTCACATGAGGTATATGCTTGCGACGAGAATGTGCTAGCTCACTTGGTGGAAGAGTTGCAAATCCTTTAGATGCATTTTACTTAAATAGATCATTGTAGTTTATCTCCAGATTGAAGTAATTGGCAGAAAACTGGAAATAGCAGTCATAACAATTATTTAACTGAGAAACAATTATCCATATGTGGCTAAGGGCTTGTGAGAAATTGAAAAGGCTAAAATGCTACCAGGGCTCCATTCAGCCCCTCTTCCTTTTCAGTATGTTCATGTTTTTCAGCTTCCCAACTATTTTTTCAGACTCTGTCTCAATATCACACCCAGTTGCTGTCTCACCATATGCTGCTTTCTGCCCTTTCACACTTTCCAAGAACACTTGAAAAGCTAAAATCTATAGCCTCATCCAGGAAGGAAGAAATGCTCAAAAATAACTACACCACAAAGGAGAGAGTGATAAATGCCATAGGATAGGAACAGATAAAGTGCTAAAGAAGTAGGCAAAAAGATTGTTTCCAGCTGTGACATGCGAGAGCTTCTTACACAGACCTTGAAAAGTAGATAAACTACGGATGTATAACTAGGAGGAGGGAAGAGGCATTCTAAGCAGACTGGTAGTAAACACTGGCCAGGGGAGAATATCGGTCAGGGCTCAGCAAGCAGTTATGTTACAGGAGAGAGCATGGTTCCTTTCACTTCCCTGAACTGAAATTTCTGACTTTCTTCCCACTTGAGGGTATTGGAGTTCCCAATTTCTGGAATTCTGCAAACCAGCCCCTACTTACAGATCATTTCTATTTATCTATTTATATTTAGGTATTGAGCTCACTACCTAAACATCACTTTTTCATGGAAACCTGTCTAACTTCTCTCCAACTAGGTTCTCTGGTTTTAATTGTTTGCTGCAGATGGGGTTCTTTGGTTGCTCTTAATATCAACAAGTCATTGTTTTGGTTTTATCCTACTACCTCATCAGACTTTAGGCTCCATGAGGCAACGGACTAGGAGTCTACAGTAAGTGCCCCAGACATCTCTACTGATTAAATCAAAGCTTAATTTTTGAACTAGATTGGCCTGTTGTAATATTTACTGGATTTTAGGGTTTGGGGATGAGTTCAGTTAACAAAAATGTATACTTCCAGTTCCTAAATGAGAAGAGGTTATTGAAGATAATTCTTTTAGTTTTCTGGGGCTGCTGTAACAAATTATCTCAAACTTGGAGCTTAAAATAACATATGCTTATTATTTTATCATTCCGTGGATCAGAATCTCTCACATGTTTCTCAGTGGCCTATAATCAAGATGTAGGCAACCCTGCATTGATTTCTGGAGGCTCTAGGGGAGAAGTCATTTCCTTGTCTTTTCCAGCTCCTAGACGCTCCCTGTTACCCTGGCTCATGTTTCTCGCACATATTCAGTGCTCAGTGACACTGGGTTGAGTCCTTCTTATGCTACCATCTCTCTTCTCTCTTCTCTCGTCTCTCATCTCTCTCTCTCTCTCTCTCTCTTCTGATTCTTCTACTCTCATATACCTTTGTGATTATATTGAACCCACCTGGAAAATCCAGATTACTCGCATCAGTCTGTTCAATAACAACATTAGTTTCATTTGAACCCTTCATTGTCCTCTGCCATGTAACCTAACATAGTCACAGGTTCCAGGGGTGAATGCATAGATAGCTTGACAGGACCATTATTCCACCTACTACATTAGCCTCCTTAGATATTGGAGAATACTGACTGAGCATTTTAGTCTTATTAAATTACTATGAGATTCTCTTTGTGGCAACAATTAAGTCATAATGCCAATGACTCCTTAATACCAGAGTAATTAAAACCGTATGGACAGAATAGAAAATGGGCAGACATCAGTAAAGATACTGTGAATAAAAAAAAAATAAAAAAACATAAATGTACACTATTAATAAGAATAGTAGGAACAATTAATATGTGGGTTTTTACTACTAAATGCTCCTAAGAGGTATCATCTGTGATCTAATTCTGCCTCTCATTCTAGTTTCTTTTATCACACATTCTTTTCTCTTTTCTTAAAACTAACCTCTCCTCTTTTACTTGGCTACACATTTGTCGTGCAGGGAGGCCTGCGGGGTCTCTGCTCCCGCTCCCCATACAAGAACGCAGGATATGGTGAGGCCAAAAAGGAACACCCACGGAGCCATAGGTAGGGGAGTCATACCACTATATTCTCTTTGGCGGCACTATACTCTCACTGGAGGCTGGATCCACACTGTCCGCAAACCGCCATCCACGCTTGCCAGCCCAGCCGCCATCTTCTTGCTAGCCCCATTCTTTTCTCTCTCCTCCTCTCTCTCTCTCCTAGCGTAGCCGCAGCAGTTATATTAGCGGCTAATTGGCTAACTGGCTACAGCTGACGGCCAATCAGCCACAGCTGACGGCCATCTACTACCCGAGCCAGCACTCCTCCACGTGAGGCCGAGAGCCTGTAAACTGCTTTCTGGGGCTCTGCCCCCACAACATTGATGTCTTAACCTCAATAACATTATTCTTCTATTTGTATCCATGTATTTTCCTTTTTACTCTTACCGGATTGCAGGCATGTTCAGAGTGAATTTATTTCACTTTATGAACTCTGAAATTAGTTCTGTGATTATCATATGTCAATCAGCTGTTCAGTAAATGTCGGCTTACTAAGTCAAGCGAATAAATGTGGACATAGAGCAAATTAATCAAATGGTCAAATTAATCAAATAATTAGTCAAATGTTGCTTTTTGTTTTCTATCCCACATATGTATTATAGATATAAATTGGAAAGAAAGTATCCTGTGATCCAGGTCTACTTAAAAACTGCTTAGGACAGAATCAGATCAGCCACAAGAACACCACTTCCAATTCTGATTTTCAAAGAATTATAAGGATGTAGACTACATAAAAAAGACTACATTGAAATATTTACATTACTATTAAATAGTTCAGTCCACAATGTATTATATGTGCATATCAAAAGATTATTAAAGTTGCTGCCATGATCATTTTAAGTAATAGTTTACATAAAAAGAAACATATTTAAGAGTTATCTCTACATTTATTTGGTGAGGGAGAGGGGATTAATGACTTTCCATTGTAATCAGGCACTGAGCTAGTTATAAATAGGTAGGTTATAAATAAACTGTAAGGCCCACTATCAAAAAGAAAATGAGCTAGTCCAAGAGGCCAAAATCAGGTAATTTTCACACAATGTATAAAGCAAACAGCAGGGTACATTAACAAATGATGACACTGGGACACACACCTACACTTACACTCAATGGATCTCAAACCTTTGTTGGATTCTCACATATCCCATGTGTGATGACTGATTGAAGGCATTTTATTCTCTAGTCTTTCTAGCCATCTTCAAAAGAATAGAAAACAAATCCTTTTTTTCTCTACTAAGTGCCAATCAAAATTAGTTTCTGTTAAAAACTGGTATATAGTTAAAGAAAATGTTTCCCTCAGGAAAGAAGGAAGAATTCACTAAAACCTCTATTCTCATAATATTTACCATTTTGCTGATCTAAATTTGAGGAACATGTTAGCTTTGAATTACTAAAATCTTAACTATATGTGGGGAGCCATGGTTACAGGTAACTCTGAGCCTTATAGAATGGCTCGGTTTATGCTTAACCTGTTTCTGCCCCTAAGGCATTGTCTCTGCCTACACCTGGAGGGTGCTTACAAGCTACTGAGGAATGTGGTGGGAGCAGCCAGTTCCCGGACACAGAAGATTGATGGCTATCAGGTAATTGATAGGATAATTACTTTTGGGAGTTTCAGTGATTTTGTATCCTCTATGTAAAAGTTAAAAATTTACATTTGCTAAGGTAATGCATATTTTCTTTGTTAGGTTACCGTACTCAAACTGCATATATTGGTGAAGAAGAATAAACTCGGGACTTCAGCAACACTGAAGACCTGCAGCATTAGCATTTGTGTGAGTGTCTTTTATTCATTCCCACTCCCCCATTTAGGTACTGATCGACTTGTGGCGGCTGGCTCCTCACAACTATAGAGGTTAAATGGTTATTTCCATCACATAAATGCCTGTCTCTGAAAAGGAAACAAACACTAACTAAAGTAAATAACTACAAAAGCCTGTCATCGTTTTAGAGATATATAATACATTTCTAGATTGCATTTCATATAATACTGTGGTGATAAAGAGATAACTAGCATTATAAAATTGTGGTTAAGCATTCACCTTTGTGAAATTACCTTACTATGTTGATTTTCTTAAAAGTATCTCTGCAAAACCAAGTCTTACCATCTCACAAAACGATGATGTCTGTCAATAGATTGATAGAAAATATAATACCGAAGACCTTAAAATATTTGTGGATAAATATATAACTCTTTTGAAAATTTGTCACTGTAGTTTTACATTTACGTTAAGGCTTACCAAATTTACTTTAAGAGTCTGTGTCAGCATGTTAGACTAATATGAACCAAATAACTCAATCTAATTTCCTGATATTCACTCGAAATAATTTTCATTTCTTAAGTGGACAATGGCATGACTTTCTGAAATTCTGTTGTCTGTATCTATGAGGTTGTTTTGCTCATTTGTTACTTTTTGTTTTATATACTACATATGAGTGAAAGCACATGGTTCTTGTCCTTTTCTATCTGACTTCTTTCACTTAGCATAATACTCTCAAGATTCATTCATTTGATTTCTGCTATGTAGTCGAATTGTGGCTCAAAACAGAGATTAAGTTGAGTTATATGAAAATAATGGAAGTTATATTTCTTATACACTTGCTTTTGTGACCTGAGATGTGAACCTGCTAAACAATGACTTGGGAATCAATCAAGCTACCTCACATAACTGGAGGTACATTGAAGAATGTACACATGGAAATAAAGACAACAAAATCTCAGAATTCTAGGACCTGCAGTATACCAGGGCCTCAGGAAACATAAAATATAATTTAGAACCTGAAAGATACACAAGAACTGTAAGGAACAGGTTATCTCTATGTGCCCTCAATAGTAAGACTTTATTACTTTTCTTTGTGGTGACTCACCTTTTCTCTATCTCTGTTTCTATTGTTCCTACTGATAATAATCACCTCACATTTTTTTCTTCCTCTATTATCCACCTACATCATCTATGTTGTTACCACTTTTACTTATATCTTCAGTTAATAGGTGCAATCTCCTGCTTCTTAGTGAGTTCTCTGTCTTTTCAGCTTCTGCTCCCACTATAAGTACTCATATTCTACTTCTGCATTTCCAATTCGAATTCCTGATAGAATATGATTGACCCAGTTATTCACCTTTATATCCAGTTGAACAGAATTTTTGGTGCTCACCAGCCATCACCCCTTAGATTAAATGTAAGCATTATAGGTTAAATATTTTTGCTTAAATGGGAATTTCATATCCACATCCCTGCCATAGGATGTATCATAAAATTTACAATGTGTTGCTTACTTGCATGTATTCTTACTGTCACTTTGCAAATTTATTTGATTATGCATTTCTATGAGAAAAATATTTTGAACATACATTCTGAAATTTAGTGTATTTATTTAGATATAATAAACATGCAGTATTGTGCTAATACCATAGGTACTTTAGGACATACTAACCCAATAGAATTTAAAATTGTTGGAAAAATTAAATAGAAAACTAAGCTACATTTACTTCCTTCAATTCCAAAATCATTCTATCTAAATAGCTTCAACTCACTTTTGATATCACACTATTGGATTAAAAGAAATTACACTGACTGACGATAGTAATGGTAGTAGTATCAGTACTAAAAATAACAGCAGTATTAGTAGAATTAGTAATAAAGGAAATAGAATAATAATAGTACTGCTATTAATGATAGGTATAGTAGTGAGAGTAGTCACAGCAAACATTGGCTGAGTGTTTATTATTCCAGATACTATGTTGAGTTTTTACATATTTTTATTTTAATCTTCATGACTCTTTTTTTTTTTGGTATAGATATTAAATATATTTTCAATCTATAGGCAAAGAAACTAAGGCTTAAAGGGCCTGTATGAGTTGCTTAAAGTCACATAAACCAAGCTCATAGATACAGAGAACAGAGTGGTGGCTATCAGATGCAGGGGATGGGGAGTGGGAGAAATGGATGAAGGGGGTATAATTTAATTTAAAAAGCTATATTATAGAAATAATCTATATTTTTATTTATATTTTTTAATATAAACTTTTTGTTATGTAGGCCAAAATTATATTGGATATCTAAATATCTATGTACACAATTATTATAAATGTAATGAAATTACATATGCCAGGGGTGCCAAAAACATGTATACAAGTGGACACTTTTGTCCGTTGCTCAAGCAGTAGTTTGCTGTAATTAGAAGTGTCTGGATGATGATGGTAACCACTTTGAGCACCTCTTATACTTGCAGACATCAAACATGACTTGTATTCATCTTTTGTTATCGGTGTATATTGAGTATTAGAATTTTAATACAATTTTCCTTTCTTAAAATGTGTATACATTTTTGAGGTACCTCTGTATATATATTTTTATATGTATGTATATGACCCTACAGAAATATGTGGTATGTGTGTATCTACAGAAATAATTCTAATTCCTTGGGAATAAAACTTTTCAGCTGAAACCTTTTAAATGAGATACTCTTCCTATGGGATCTTAACTTCTTCTTAAGAGTTTATTTTGTTACTTCAGGGTTAGGAATTGATAAAAGACACTGGTTACCTTTACAAATGGCAGACGTAAAAGGAAATCAGAACACAAGAGAGGAGTGAGGTCAGGGACCAGGTTATACCTATCCAGTAAAGGCACTAAAGTAAATAGTAAATTCAATTACAATGATATAAATGAAATGAGAGCAGTAGGAGATGGTATTTAAAAGCACATAGTAAGGTCACAACCTTGGGAAGCCGTCTCAGAAGATGTGCATAAGATAACACAAAGTATAAAAATTAGATGAAATAGGCTTGGGGGTGAGGGGTGAAGAAAGGTAGTGCATTTCAACTAGAGGAAGGGGGCGATGCTCAGAGGCTTAGAGGAAAGAAATAGGGAATTGTTTAGTATGGTATAAGCTTAGAATGGTTCAGGGAAATGCACCTTAAATGTTGCTAGAGAGATAAACAAGAATAAAATAATGACTGATAGTAAACATAAATTTTACCCTGAAAACAATAAGTGGAGTGACTTAATCAGCACTCTAGAAAGATCAATATATCCCCTTCAGACAATAAACTGGAAGCAAACAAGAGTGAAAGCAGACAGAGAGCTAGGAAGCTCTTGTGATAATACAATTAAGAGAAGATGGCAGCCCGCACAATACAGCGCAATGGTATTTGAGGTTTTCATAATTTCTCAAGCAAATATGAGAAACTGTAAAACATTACAAAGTTCCACTAAAGCTTTTCTCTCTGTTCTTATGATTTTCTACATACAAAATACTGACTTAGCAGACATATTTAGGAATTGTGGTCTATTAGACAAAAAAAAAAATTTCCTTCTAAAACAATCCCCCTTTATTTTATCTAAAACAGTAAACTTATCATTAACAAAAATATTTATTTTGGAATGCCACAATAAACTTTGTATCAACATTTTCTGGTAACACACTCTGAGTGGGGAAGATTATTCTGCTGTCTTTAAAGGGCCTATTAGTTGTCATGGTGAGCTGTGTATACAGGCAGCTCACCAAAAGAACCAAGTGGAATTTGGTTAATTTGATTGCTACTACATATATCAGAGATATATTTAGGGCATCCACTGGACTCTTTCAAGCTTCATTAGATCAGAACAAAGTTGTGAACACGTGAGAAGATGAAAGACTTGGACGATCTTTGCAAAATCCTAATTAATCTCATTACACAAAAAGAAAATGAGACCATTAGAGTTCCAAATTTCACATAAAACAACTTAAAAATGAATATTATTTATATTCTGATACATTATTGAGGATAACATTAAATTCCAAATCTATATATACTTTCTTCAAGACTCTTTGGAAAGCCTACACTCTGGAACACCTCCTTAACTTCTGAGTAGATCTATTGAATCAATATCCAGTTGAATTTTACACATTTCAAGTAAGGTCTCAGGAGAGTCTGATAACAATAAAATTTGAGAACCTAGCATAACAGTGTAAATACTAGAAATAATTCCCACTAATTTGATCGGTTGACTAGCATAAATAATTTGAAGTATGTTATAACGATACTTATTTTTTGATAGTACAGAGCAATTAAAATGAATTATTTTGATATTTTACTATTAAGAAAGTATTATCCCTCCATGAGAAGCATCAATACAACTTAGTAATAAACAGCCAATTCCACCTGCCTGTTATATATTGATCATCCATACCTTTCAAATACCTGAATCATTTCTTCAGCATGGGTATTTCCCTTCACCAGGACATTTTCCCAAATGACTGCCAGTGAAATCTTTAGCACATGTGTTTCCACCTTGTTTCAGCCACAATCCATACCCCATGCACCACTTGGGATGTAAATAAAAATAAAACAACAATAATAACTAGTATTCATTGATCACTTTTATTGAGTTAGGTATTAATCTAAGTACATTACTGATAGGAATGTATTTAAACCTCACAATGGCCCAAAGAGCTAGGTACATCCACTTCTATAAATGAAGTTCGTGACATACACATTTCCATCAAATCAGAGGGAGCATACTTTGAACTATTCCCACATATTTTCAAAGGAAAAAATTTGAAGAAATTATCTTATTCATTAATTTGCTTTTGAATACAACTTAGTAGACATAGTAATGGAAGACAATTCAATTAAGCCCCATTTAAAATTAAATACTTTATTTTAATTTTCTATTTTCTATTTGATTTTTTTGGTTGTTGTTGTTTTTCTTCCATGTTGACCATTATTTCTCTTGCATTTGACATACTTCCTCTTTCCTCTTACTAAGTAAATTTCCTTTTTTTTAAAGAAGTATAGTCTCATCTGTCATATCCTAACTGCACTTTTAAGTCTATTCTTAGAGGTTCATAAACAATAATTTCAGTTCTCTGTTCTCAAATGTAAAGTTGATGGGCTAAAACTAATTGATAACAAAACAAGCAATCATGCAATATTTATTGGACAGCTACTCTATGCTTTACATTATGCTTAGCTCCGTATGAAATGTATATATATATATACACACACACATATATTTACATATATTTATGTATATAAAGATATATTTAAATATAAATATTTATATATATATATTTTTTTCTGTCCTTAAGGGCTTTCCACATCTATATATGAAATCAAAGCTAATTGATAAATAATTTGTAAGCTTGCTTACAACTGGTTCATCATATTGTAGCTACCCATTTTTTAGGATGAAAGTTGCCAATCACCTTTAAGAACTTACCTGATTAAAGTAGAGCTATAATTTAAGTAAATCTGCTTACTTTGGAATGTCTTTTTACCCTGGTAAGAGAATCTACCAGATAGGAAAATAAAGCTAATAAAATGTCCTTAACTTTCTCCACTAAATTAATAATCAGCTCCTTAGATTTCTCCCAGTTTGATTCTAGTTTTCACAAACTTTCAGGCTCTTGGGGCTTTAGTTTCATACACTAACTCCTAATGCTCTGTTGCAAAAAGTGGTCTTTCTCTTTTCCCTTTAGCATAGTTAAAATAGGTTGGTGTTAAAATAACAACAAAAACAAAACCTCAAAAATAAAAAGCAGATGTTAAAAAATACCAAGGGAAAATATAAAAATAAAAATTGCAAATGTAAAACTGTGTGAAATCATTCCAGACTAGTAGTTGTTTGTAAAGAGAAGTTGTCTGTAGTGTTCTACTTGTCTTTACTATCTTCTTTTCATATTCTCATAGAAAATCCCACCCTACATTTAGCTACAAATAAAAATTGCTTGCCCGATTCAAATGCTCGAGGGTGATACATATTTCTAACCACTTATTTGAGATATGAATGAATCCCCGAGGCTCACGATATTTAAAGTTGGGCTTAAGACATTCTCTCTCATTAGATCAACTTACCTGTTATTTCTCTTGTACTTCATATTGGCCAGTGTTACTATTCTCCATCCGTTCTCTCCATCCCAGAAAATTGGAGAGTCCATTTAGAATTCTCCTTTAATCCTTTGTTACCTCTACAGCAAACTCAGCCTTTACCACATTTTCCTAAGTCCATCTCCCCTCTCCCACCCCAATGCACTCTTCCTCTTCAAGCCACCTACGTAGAACTGCTTTACACCACATCCCTGACCCATTTCATTGGAATACTTTGCAACCTGACGTTTTCTTCTAACTTCATCTCCCTTAATGCTGCTTTTCTCTGCTTCCAGAGCGATATATTTTTCCCTAAACAAAAATTAAATACTGTTACTAAGTCTAAAATCGTCACTGAATCCCAATTTAATATAAGGGAGAGTTGAATTTCGATAGCCTTGCAGACAGGGATTTTCTTGATCTGTACTTCTAAACTTTCCTGTTTTATTCTTTATCTTTCCTCCAAATGTACCTTAGGCTTCAAGGTTTCTAAACTACATTTATTCTAGCATAACTGTGTCTCTCTATATTATATCCATGTGCTGCGATGCTGCCTGAATCTTCCCTTTACTTCACTTTTCCATCACCCTCTATCTACCTTTTGGACATTTACTCATCCTTCAAGAATCAACTAAAAATATTTTACTTTAGAATCAGCTTCATCCAACAAAGATAATCACTTCTTCCTCCTTGCTTTATTAATCCTTAACACACACTTTGTCACTTACCACAGACAACTTTTGTGATTTGAAACCTCACTGTGGCTGCTTTATAGAGAACAGGTTAGAAAAACAGGACTAGATGTGAAGAGTGCATTTAACAGGCAATTGCCCTGAGTAGTCCAAGAAAAGATAATGTTACTTTGGACTAAGATGTTGGTGATGGGATGGGAGAAGAATGAATAAATCTAAGAAATATTTAGTAATGAAAACTGACATGACATTAGCATACACTGGCACATGGGAAATGAAGGTGAAAGATTTGTTGGGGGTGACACCCCCCATTACTGGCATGATAAATGTAATAGTTGGGGTGCAAATTATCAAGATAGATTCCAAAATTTGGAAACTGTCTAGTTTTGATATGCTGAATTTTAGGTGAAGGCAAATAATTGAAAGTTTTAAAAAGGTTTAAAATAGGCAAAACGTTGTTCCTTAGGAATGCTAATAATGTAGACAAAAATCAACTGTAACCTACGATATGCAATCACATACACATTATCTAGAAATTTCACACTATACATGTATTTGTTTCAAACCACTTTTTTAATGGGCATCTAGTAGTTCTCATGTTATGAAACTAATACGTACCTATGCTATGCTATTTAAATATTTCCTAAATATACGTTTAAGGTTTATAAAGCTATGTCCATAGTTTAGTAAAAATGTATTATGATAAATTATAAAGATGCAGTAATCAAAAATATGTACAGTGGGATAACAAATAATTCCTTAAGATAACCAGCTTAAAAAAAACATTTTAATTGATAGCATTACTGAAATATCCTGCAATTAAATTAACACATTCCCCCAATTAAAGCTAAAGGAAGAAATAAAAGAGCTGCATTTTTTTTTTTTACGCTGAACCTAAATTTTGCTGCAACTCATATTACCATTGAGTCTAAAAAAGAATACATCTGAAAAAGAGAAAAACAGCCACTGACATTCAGAAGCTGGCCTGGTACAATCAGATAGGATTTGGTGCGGCTACAAGTTAGCCTCGCATTACAGACAGAACCTAATGTTTTCCTATTAAAAATGGAAAATTTCACAGATAGTCAATATTAGATGACTATGATGGTAAAAGTAAGACCACTCTATAACCATGTCTGAACAAAGACAAAACATGAACATTATCCAAATCACAGAAAAAACCAAACATCCCCGTATTCTGACCACTATGAATAACTGTTACTCCTTTACCAATTATGACTAAACTCCAGTCTAGTGTTTTCTCCTCCTCAAGATTTATTAAAATACCCAATTGTAGAATTACCCCTGCTTTCAATACTAATCTGCTTCTGTAAACACTCACTCAAAACATCTAACACAAGCCCAAATCCTACAATAAGTCCATTCTAATAACCTCTTACTGAGATACACGATGATTCCCCATGGTGTGCATGAACCTTCATCAAGACAAGTAAGAAAACAAATGTCTTCAAACATATGTGTGCTCCTGGCAGTCTTCTCCTGAAGGACAGTGAAACTGACACATTTAAAATGTTTTCAAACACGTGTCTTCTCTGAAGGACAATGATATTAACATAGTTAAAATCAAGTAAATGCAAAAGAGTTGCATTATATCAGATGAGAAAAACACAATATTAAAGCATGTTTCACTACAAAGAAAATAACATTGAATAATTTTATTTCATTAAAGAGTTGATGTTGGTTAGTTACTGACATACTTTCAAGAAGAAAAAAATTGCTTAAAGAAAAGAAATTACCTGGAGAGCACAGATGAAGTGCTATGAACCACTCTTGAGAGGACAATTTATCTTCATAATATTTTTAATGTCATTTCTGTCTTAGTCATTATTATATTTACCAGAAAATACTTTCAAGAAAGATCATTACAAATCCTTCTTAAAATTTATAGTACTTAACACAAAGCAGAATGATTTCACAAATGCAGCCCTTTAGTCAGGAGAGAAATGCAGGATTGACTTTATTTATCCAAAAAAGACTGATTTAATTTTATGCAAGTTATAATACTCAAAGATTTAAATACAGAATTGCAACAAAAGCATTAAATACAATATAATGTATACATAATGTATTATATACATATACCTATTATCTTCCAAGGTAAATAATGGATAATGGATGTCAACAAAAAATTTTCTTCCCACTTCAATTGCAGCCTTACTCAGTGGAGTAAGCTACAAAGACGAAAAAGATTTGACCTTGGAAGGGTTCACATAATTTATACAAGATTCAGACCTTTCATCACATAAATACATTAATATATTAGCTGTAAATAATGTAGATAAGAAGGATTATAAGAGTATAAAGGAATTAACAAACTCACTTTGCTTTTGAAAGCTACTCTGGATAGGTGTTAAAGACCATAAAGGAATTGGAAAAGAATGTCAAAAGAATACATATTTCTGTGCAGTTTCTCTTACTTGAGTGTTTTTGTTAATAAAATGCATTTAGAATAAAGATATTTTTTTTTATTGTATCTGAAAAATTTGTGTGTTCTTATATTTGATGCTTTAGTGTATTTCAAACTAATACGTTGAAAACACTAATGCTTTTTCCTCACCCAGTCACTTTTGTGAACTACAATAATTAGGGTGGTAAAATCTTTCCACTGTGACTAAAACTCACACCGAAACATCAAAATTTGTAAATAAATCTTTTTTGACTTACACTGTGTTGTTCTCAGTCTACAGCTGCAGATATTAAACAAGATATATTGTTCAAGATTAATAATCTGGTTCAGATATTTAGCTAGCTTAGAGAGAAGCTAACCTCCAGACAAATTATAACCCTGAATATTTATATAGTTGTATGTATCTTCCCAACATGCCAAAGGTCATATTAGTCTTTTTATTCCCTTCTAAATTATGTTCTAAGAAATGCTGGTGATCTATGTAATGCAAATCATAGGTATCCCATAGTTAAGTATTTTCAGAACTATCTCATTTACATTCTCATTTTCAATATTCAATATGCACATTAACACGTTATATGTCCTGAGAATTTCTAGAGGAAAACTGTTCTCTTCAAAGTTTTCTAAATTATTTTTGGCTGTGGGATTTTTGTTTCAAAAAAATAAAAATCTATTGAGTATTTGGATGGATACTGGTACCTGTGGAACACAATATGGGAAACTGTCATAGATGCTTCTCAATACACTGATTGTGACCTGTTGAAAATAGTGGAAGTAGTAATGTTGTGTATTGAGAATATGGAAAAGTAGTCACATTCAAAGGTGTGGGAAAACAATCAGTGTCATTCATGACTAGTGAGAGCACAAAATGTCATAAACTGATTTTACAGTCCTAACAAAATTTCAAATGCATCACATCCTTGACCAAGCAATTTCAGTTCTAGGAAGTCAACCCATAGATCTATCGGCACATGTACAAAATAACAAAAGTACAAACTTATTTATTGCGGTGTTATTTATAATAACCTGAGATGGGAATGCCCATGTACACATCTATTGATATATAAATTGTTGTACGTCTGCATGCAGTAGAACAAAAAAGCTTGTTATGTCTTGATAAGATTCTCAAGGTATGATCAAATTTAAAATCAAGGAGCAGAAAAGTATGTAGAGTATTCTGTCATTAGGTAAAGCCCAGGAGAGCAATTATTAACTTCTGTATGCATAAAACTATTTCTACAAGGGTAAAGAACACATTAATTTGACTGAGTGAGGTTCATGGGACTTAGTATGAGGACAAGGATAAGAGGGAGTCTTTCGCTTTATATTATTTTATTCTTTCTAATGATTGAAGCATAGTAATGCACTAAAAATGGAAAAACAAATAATTACAATCAGTTCTGCTGTAATGTGACATATGTGTTACTAAAATCACCATGGTAAGCAAAAATCATGCAATAAAAAGCCACAAGGTTTGTGAGGAAAAATAGGGTTAGGGGTATTCACTCACTTTTTCAGCAGCACATGAAAAAATAAACATAGACGCCTAATAAAAATGATAGGACAGTTATACACATATTAAGTGGTCCAAAACTGCATGTGTACTACAATATAGTACTTTACCATGAAAAAGACCATAGGTATGTTTCTGAAACTGCGAACAGCTTAAAGAAAGTCAAAATATATAGATATGTAACAAAAATCATCTATTATTCAATACATTTGTTAATTTTTTTTCATTTCTTTAACTCATTTAAACAATTTGCTGTGTATAGACATTATGCCTTTTAATTCTTAAGGTTTTTTCATTTATTTATTTGTTTGTTTTCATATTGACACAGCCGATGTGAGTCTCCTGAACTGTTCAATTATCACTGCTAAGTCTGGATATTTGTCTAAGCAAAGATATCATCAAAGTAAAATCTACTTATTTTTTCCAACAGATATTTATTGGGTGCCTATTATGTGCTTGACATTGTTCTAGGTATTGTAGATTGTAAACAAAGAGCCAGCCAATTAAAGTGTAATGTCATAAATTCCCCAATAGGGCTAGCACAGGTTGAAATAGGGATATACGTTAGCCGAAACCAAGCCCAGACCTCGGAAGAGGTTTCGAGAGAAATCAGTGGCTCAGCTGAGCTCTGAAGACCAGTTGAAATTGGGTGAAGTTTGGGTGAAGGTTATAGGAGAAAGAACTGGAGAAAATTTGTATGGGAGACAATGATTCAGGGATAGAAAACTACATACGGAAAGACCTCTTTAACCCCACCAATGATTTCAGTGCTTTAAACATTACACATCTGTTGGCAACGGTCATGATTTGGGCCCTCATGAAGTTTAGCAATCTTACCTTTTTCTTCATCAAACTATACATACAAAGCATACTCTATACCTCTAATATATCTTACCACAGTTTATCTGTTAAAAGAGTTATTTTTGTAGGACCATGAGTCCTAGAATAGAGGAGCTCAAATTCCCTCAAGTAAAATCTACTATTTAAATTTTAAACTATTTTTCATTTAAAGCTATTATTTTTTTATAATGAAATTAACATATTTGCACTCTGGAAAAAAGTAAAACAAAAAAAAAAAATCACAATCATTCAGAACACTCCTGATAATCATATCTACCTACTACTTACATTTTATTTCCTTGCTTCAAGACATTTGTGTTTGCATACGTGTGTCTTCGGAAGGAAGAGAAAAAGTGAGGGAAAAAAGGGAGAAACAAAAAAGAGTCATTTTTGTTTCGAACAGTGAGGTCTCTATATCATTAAACTTTGAACTTAATTTTTAATAACTACTTATAAATGTAAGGTCATTTCTAAGACAACACCAGATCAGTGAATATTTATGCTGCTGACACACTGATAACTAGTGATATATTTTTCACTATACACAAATAATGAGTGATTTGAAAACCCATATCAAATACTCCTCTCTGATTATTTCTTTCCAATAGCCTATTGAGTAGAATTACTAGATGAAAAGGATACTGATTCTACTTATTCACTAGATAGCATGTCATTAAACATAAACTGACCTTTGTCTTGACTTTCCTAATTGAGTTCTATGGAAATTGGTAATTTTTTTTTCTTAAATTGAACTGCAAATAATATTTTATAGGTGAAACTTCAACTAATAAAGATTCCTAAGGAAACATATACAAATGAAATTTTTTAAAAAAGGTAAGACATACATACCCACTGAAATTATGAAAAGCCTATGATCATTTTTCAAGAAATGTCCAAGGTTTCCATGATATTAAATTGACCTAACATGCAACTATCAAACGAAATCCATCAAATTTTGAATATTCTGAAGAATATATATTAATGTCATATAAACCAAATCACTTCTATACTCCTTAATCATTAGACCCCCAAAATGTAGTATCTTATTCAGCAAACTAAAAATTTAAAAATAACTAATTTATAATTCTATAAAAGTCAATTTAAATTCGTAGGAAGTAATGGAAAAGTGCAACACATACATAGACATACAACAGATATTACACATAATCATTGTAGAGCATCTTTTAGATTTACTTTAATAATTTTTATAGCTTGACAAGACTTTAAGTTGCTGCAGGATAAGATCCATATGTTTCTTATATTTTGATTCGCCCACTATCCATTACACTTCATAGTAGGTTAGTATACACTTGTTTAATGTTAGGAAATATTTGTTGTGTTAACAAATTAAGTGATTGGGGACATTTTACTATTTATACTCACTCCTTCCCATTAGGTATTTTTTGTAAGACTTTGTGCTGTTATTTGGTAATCAAAATCCAAATTAAGCACTCTATTTTTATTGCCAATAGCATAAAAGAGCAAACAGTACTTTCTTCCTTCACCCATCACAATGTACTTGTATTTGATGTAAATTCCAACATCTAAGGCAAGGTTCTTAATCTGGTATGCAGATAAAATTCAAAGAGTTTGCAAACTTGGATGAAAAAAAAATTATACTTTTTTCTTCCCTGATCTTCTAATTAAAATGTAGTATTTCCTTTAGTAGTTGAGCAACAATAATCTCTGTTTTTTTCACCAATAAAAACTAGATATTTTCATGTCATGTTAAATGTTGTATCTCAAAATATTACCGATGATACTCTTCAGAATTACAGTTATTAGTCCCTCTGTGTATTTAATGCATCAGAAGTGTGTATATATACATATATATGTATGTATACACACACACACACATATACTCCTTAATCATTGGATATATATATTTAGTATCTCTCTATATATTATATACTTACATATTAGGATGTATGCTAAAATATGTTGTAAAATATTTTTGTAAGTATTTTATTATGGTTAATTTATTTTGTATTTCATTTTATACATTCAAACACATCATTCTTAAAAGAGTGCCACAGCCTGGGAAAAGTCCTGGTTTAAATATGAAAAGAATAAGAATGTTTGCTCTATTGGCTTGCTCTGTAATCACTTTGTTAATTTGCTTATAGGGATTACAATGCTGTAACATGATATTCTCCAGATAACATATTTCATTCTAATAAGTTCCTTCAGGAGATACAAAATCTTAACTCAAGGGTGTGAAGAAGATTCTTGTTGAGGAGGAAGGCCTTTTGGTTCCTTTTAATTTATACCATGTGGAGGGTTTTATATTTTTCTCCACAGCTATATATCTCATTGGTCCTGTCAACACACACAGGTCCATCTCTGTTTTCATTGGTATGCTAGTCCTAGTTACAAACCAGGTTTGTATCTTATGAGAGTTTAAACACAGATTTCTGGTATTGTGTTTTGCAATACAATTTATAGCTAGAAATTTGAATGTATAGAATATACTTCTTTTTCAAGAAAAATAAAATTATTACACATGGGAACCTATTAAGTGTTGGTAAAGTATCTCCACGTGTTCACTGGTTCCATTGCTTTGTATACTAAAGAATGAAATCTAATGTCCTGTGGACATTTCTATTCCCCCAGCGGCTCTTAAATCTGCTCTTAAATGACTTTAGAATACTAAGCTCATGAAAGTGATGACAATATTTCTCATATTTTTACAACATGTATATCTTCTCAGATCAATACTCAGAGAAGAAGAAGAAGAAGAAGAAGAAGAAGAAGAAGAAGAAGAAGAAGAAGAAGAAGAAGAAGAAGAAGAGGAAGAAGAAGAAGAAGAGGAAGAGGAAGAAAATTAGTATTTCTTTCAAATTTCAGCTTCTATAATTCCATAGAAGAGATTTTTTTAACTGACTATGGCTATTTTAAATTTATAGATGTTCACAGATTAATACTTTGATAGGCAATGCATTCTGTTATTCTCTTTGAAAATTATCTACTTTTATTTATTTATTTATTTATTTATTTATTTATTTTATCCAATGTTATGTCCTTTTTTTTTCTTACTTGTAAGTGAAAGAACAGATAAAATAAAGCTGACCCTTTCATCTATTTCCACAATCATTATCATCAGGCCCCAGTATTAAATGATCCTGGGTGAAACCTATGGCTTTAATATTCTTATATATAAGCGAAATACAGGAAGACTCTTTAAAATTACTTCCTTAATTGATATTTGCTAAGAGTAGAATTTAAATTTTCTAACAACAAAAAAAGCATACATTTATCAAATCATCACATTGTACACTTTAAATATCTTGTAATTTTGTTAATTTTGCTTCAATAAAGCTGGGAAAAATAAAATTACTTCCACTAGCATTGCTGCTAAGTTTTGAGAGGGTTAAGGATAAATATCATAGAAAAAGATGAGAAATAATAAAAAGTTAAAAAGAAGACATGTAAAATAAGGAAAGAATACTAAGAAAAGCATCGGAAGAGAGAGAGAACAAAAAGTAGAAAAAGTAAGAAAAAGAGAAAATACAGACAGGAATAAAAATAAGATAAATAACAACAGAGGAAAATATAGAAGGCATGCAATGAGTGAAAGATAGAGGTAATATTTAACAAAATTAAACAAGAAATTATGATTATATCAAGAGCATTTATTTCAAAAATGAAAGTGTAAAAAGCAGAGAAGGACTATAAAGGCTGGACTTGGAGGTTTTGAAGTATAAAGAAAGAAAACATTATATTTTGTGAACAAGAGTTCTCTAATAAAATTGAACTTAACTTGTGATTTGAAATTTATAGAAAGTTAATAACTTTCTTGACTACAAAAGTTCACTTGTTCCATCCTGGAAACGTAGACTTGTTTTAGAGTATTAGTTTAATGTAGCTATTCAAATGTAGTTATTGAGTTCACACTTAATGCATCATATTAAACATAAGTATCTCTAAGAAAATATACCACAGAAAGATTAGAAATCATCAGGTATACCTTAACTTAGATGGTATTAAAATGTTTACATTCAAGAAAAATTCAAAGATGAAGTTCTTATACTATTATTTTTACTGGGAATCTATACACTTCTAAAAGAGTGTCACATTTGGTGAACTATAGAATATGAAGATGAAAAACACTTATTTCATTATATGTTGCTAAGTGTGTATAATACTCAGTTTTGGAACTTTAAAACACCAAATAAATATGGGCTGTTCATTCCTTTTACTGACTAGTAGACTGACAATTTTTGAAAAGAATACACATTTTACAAAAGCAATTATCCATTTTTATTTTGTTTACATTGCACTGAAAATTTACATCATACTTTTACAAAGTTTTTTTTTCATAAAAATATACTTCTTTACAAAAGTGTATGCATTAATATAAGAGGAGTAGCCAGTTGCAGAAGAAATTGTTTAAACAAGATCATAGATGTATTAACCTTAACATTAATGAATGAATCATTGTTATTGCAGTCATTTGAATAAACAAGAATAAATAACTGATGGCATAAAATTTAAAACAGCATCCTGTCAGTAGAGTACAATGTTGAGAAAATTGTATGAATTTCCAAAACAAAGTATCTCAAAGTGGTTTACAAGAAATTCACTAAATGTTGTCGAGATAGATCCAAGCAGCGCTCCGGGAGCATTGATTTCTCTTAGGCACTCTGTCTCATGATACAAAAAGTCAGGACTGTTTACAGAGTTATCCATATTTGAAAGAAAACATAACCGAGAGATCATAGTGGGTACATGATTTATTCAATGAAATGAAACATGCTAGAGGGGAAGACAATGACCTATTAAATCAAAATGCTGGCATTACTGTGAGATAGTTGTAAATGAGCCACCAATAACTTGCAAATACACACCATAATTTCATAATGAAAGAAACCTGTCATATCTGAAACCTATTTCTTAAGAATAAGAGTATACAAAATTTAAAATATATGAAAATTTGGTAAATCCACAACTTTGTGAGACAACTTTATATTGGTGATTAGAAAGACTAGATTTTTTGTTATGTTTAGGGGCTGATCCAAAATATATGTCTAACTCATTTTGTTAGATAAAAGTTCAAAATAATGTCAAATAAATTTGAAAGCTCAACTGGAAGGAAAAGTAGATGCATCATAAATTAAACACAATAGATTAATAGGTTCTACTTAGTCTTTCAAAAACATTGGCAAGTTTGGTAAAAGATGATAAGCTTGGTGTCTCAGATAACTACACAAAAATCATTATTATAGATAACTTTGCCAGCTAAAGTGGTTTCTGGAAGACAAAAACAGATTGAAGCAAGAAGTTAAACTCTAACCCATGACTCACAGAATACTACTGGTTACAACATCATGAGAGAAATCAGGACGATGGCATGATGATCTTGCCATTTGTAGAAATTATGACAACCAGTCTAAAAAAAAAATAGCAATATGATACTGAAGAACGAAAACTAAAAAGAGTCAAATCAGAGTGAGTAATTGTGTCTCTTCTGTGGTATAAATTAGCTCATAAACATTTCAGGGCTTGACTCAATCTCAAATGGAAATAAGGAAAACAATGAATGAATAATGAAGAGCCAGTAGAATGGTGTGAAATAACACAATTATGGATGTGATGTAGTGCATGACAGTTAAAGAGAAGCCAGTGATGTACTGACTCTGGTAAGTATAGCTCTTATTGTCTACCCTACATCTTTTTCTTTTTTAACCCAGTCCCTCTACTATAGTTTATAAAGCACAGAAATACTGATAGTGGATGCTCCTCCAATATATGCAAATAAGTTTATGTTTTAGAATAATCTCCTTTTTTAAAAAAGCAAATAAACTGTGAGTAAGCACTCTCAGAGTGCAGCCGAATTTCTGTAAAACGCTCCATGGTAAACATGAAGAAGAATTATGGTCCAGTTTATGAAAAAACACTCTTCTCTGTCATTCCTCAGGAAAAGGTGACCCAGCAAGTCCTGAAAAGTGTGCTTTAATTTGTTGAGCAGTGAACTAGTGTGCACTGTTTTGTGTGTCGATTTCCAAGCTTCGGAAGAAGGCCAAGGGTTGCCGTGTTATACCATTGTGCAGACCGTGTTCAAGTTGGGATCGAATCGCACTGCCTTCCCTTCCACTGACTTCGCATTGGTGTCATACATGGGATTTTCAAAAGCTGCTTGGCCATTGTTATTTTCATGAACTGAACATCCTGTATACTGTGTTTTGGGTGCAGTCCTGTGGATGAGAACATTGATTAGCTAGGTGTTAACTTTCTTCTAGAAGCAGCATTGTAGGGCTGAAACAACATATACTTGAGTCATCATTGTTAATGGGTAATGGAGCTTGAAAGTGTTTACTGAGAAATCATAAACTCAATACATCAAATTTGAACAATTAACCTGTCACTTTTAAATCCTGACCTTATTTACAAATAATACATATTTATATACAGTACCAATATGAGTAATACAGATATGAATAAGTGATATTTTATGGCTGTTCTCATAAACTTTCTTATGAAATAATGTTATCATTATGAATTAGCATGTATAATCTAAATGATTTGTGATGATGATGGTGATGAATTTAAATCTCATTGCTAGTCATTCATTCATTTATCAAATATTTACTGAGCAGCAATTATGTGCCAGGTAGGATCCTAGGCATTAAATATATAGTGTTGTTGTTGTTTTTTTTAAGCATACAAAGTCATTGCTTTCAGGGAGCTCATATTGTAGTGACAGAAAATAATGTATAAATTACAAATAAACAAAAAAAATAATAGGTAATGAGAAATGTATAGATGAAAAGGAAAATGGTTGATATGATAGGAAGTAACTGGGAGCCACTTTAAGTAATAAGGAGACACATGTCTGAGGAGGTGAAATTTAATCTGAGGCCTGAAGGACAAGGAACTGGTTCTGCACTAATCAGAAGGGGATTCAGTAGCAGTGGACAGCTCATGCTGAGGCTTAATTTGTGAAGGTACCTGGGGTATCCCAAAAACATAAATACAGAATGTGTTTTAAAATGATATACATTAGAGCAAGTAAATTCAAAATCTCAAAGACAAAATGACTATATAGATACTCAAGCCATGAAAATAGTTTCCAAAAAGCTACTGATAACTGAATGTTTCCCGTTTGTTAAAAAAACATACAAAGTCTCGGCTGGCTGCTTTAAGCTGGTTTGAATGACTGCTTAATTTTTTTTATTTTTTTTTTATTTCTCTCACCTTTCACTAATGCTTATTTCTAATTTCTCTTTCCCACATCCCACTGCATAATTTGTTGATATATGTAACACACTCAACGCATAATTGCCCCTACTTGTTTTGGGGACCTAATTCCTATTAAAAATTATGTGTGTGTATGCGTATCTGTGTGTGGGGGGGTGTGTGCGCGCGCGCGCGTTTCTCAATTCCTTTGTTTACACCAAGCATCAAAATTTCAACTATATTTTACCATAATTAATATTTGTTATTATATACTTTTTACTAAGGCTTTTTCTGAACTTTTCTCTATGCTAAAAATTGTTGGGTGATTTGCAAGACATTTTTTTTTTAAAGCTATCTTAAGTTTCTTTCAATGGCATCATCTATATAATTATATTGCTCACAACTTATTTTTGCCAGGAACATAACTCTAATGGGAGCATATTTGTCTCTCTTTTTTCAAACCAGATTTACATTAAAAATCATTAAAAGCAACGTAATATCCTTTCCATTAGATAAGAAACATGAAGGTGTAATGGGATTTGTTTGTAATATTGAGCAACAAATTTAAGGAAAATAATATCATCAAGCTTCAGGAAAAAAACATTTATACCATCAACAAAAAATAACTTGAAATGAATCAAAGTTCTAAATATAAGAGCTAAATCTATAAAACTCTTAGGAGAAAACATTTAGGTAAATCTTTGTTACCTTGATTTTGGCAATACTTTCTTAGATATGACACTAAAAGAACAAGTAAAAAAATGGGGGGAAAAACAGATAAATTGGACTTCATCAAAATAAAAACTTTTGCACATCAAAGGACACTATAAAGTGGAAATACAACCCACAGAAAAGGAGAAATATTTGCAAACCATAAATCTGATAAGAGCCTAGTATCCAGAGTACATAAAGAACTCTTACAACTCAATAAGAAGACAAATAAACCGATTTAAAAATGAGTAAAACACCTGAACAGGCATTTCTCCAAGAAGATAGACAAATGGCCAACAAATACATGAAAAAAAATGCTCAATGTCATTAGTAATTAGGGAAATGCAAATCAAAACCACAGTGAGATACCACTTCATACACACTAGGATGGCTATAATAAAACAGAAAAACAAAAACAAAAGAAAACAGAATATAATGTGTTGACAAGGATGTAGAGAAAGTGGCACCCTCATACATTGCTGATGAAAATGCAAAATGGTGCAGCTGCTGTGCAAAACAGCTTAGTGTTTTCTCAGTAAGTTAAGCATAGAATTACCATCCAACCTAGCACTTCAATTCATGGGTGTATATATACTCAAAAAAATTGAAATGGGTGTCCAAACAAAAATCTGTACACGAATGTATATGGCAGCACTATTCATGTAGCCAAACAGTAAGAACGGTCCAAATTTCCATCAACTGATAAATGGACATATTCAAACAGAACACATTCAAACATATGATGGAATATTATTTATCCATATAAAGTACTGATGCACAATATAACATGGATGAAACTTTTTTAAAAATATTAACTTTAAGAAGCCAGATATAAGAATGTCACATAGTGTATGACACTAATTATATGAAAGATCCAGAATAGGTGAATCAATACAGAAAACAGATTAGTAGTTGCTGAGGGCGGGGTGAGAGGAATGAGGAGTGAGTGCTTAATGGGTACAGATTTTCCTTTGGGGTTATGAAAATGTTCTAGAACTAGCAGAGATGGTTTCATGACATTGTGAAATTACTAAATGCCACTGAATTGTACACATGGAATGGTTTAAATGGTTCTATGTTATCGGTATTTTATCACAATAATTAAAAAGACTTGCATACCTTGCTTTAGAAATAAATTTGGTGATGATTTTATTATCAATGAAGTTTAATATTAACAAGGACTAAACAGCTGCTTATACACAATTCTTACAAATTTATGTAATGTTAAATAAATCATCCTCAGATAATACAGAGACTGACATTTGTAATAAAAAATCAATTTTTGAAAAAATACATTTAGTATTATTCATTTAATTACCTGGTTATCTACATTATTTTTTCTTCTTGATAAGGGATGGTCCTAAATAATGGAAAATTGCATAGTAAAGCCCCTCACCAGGATATTGTAATATATATAGTGAACAGGGGCCAACTAATAATATGCATAGTTCTATACTAGATATAACACAAATATCACATTAATTATATAGTCTTCTGAAAGCAAAAGAAGGTAAATAAGAAAATTAGAGGATTTCACCAACTGGCTGCCTAGGTAAAATCAGTCAGTATTGTCATGTGAACTAAGTTCTCTCAATATGTCTGACAGCAAATATCACTTTTTCAATCGAAAAAGTTCTTTCAATATGTCTGACAGCAGATATCACTTATTCAACGGAAAAGTTATTCAATGGAAAACTTCACCTAGATTTTGTATCTCTAAAGTGATGTAAAAATAACTTAAATGATTAATCATGTGCTAGAAAACTGACAAGCAAAAAGAGAAAGGGTTAAGTTGAATGCCTGTGCAATTTAACGGAGCAATTTTTGTTGTGTGTATGTAGGGGTGGTGAAGGGGCAGGCAGGGGAAAGACGGTTTTCAACAACTGTGAAAATATTTGGCACACAGAGATTGCAACAATCCAGGAAAAAAAAAAAAAAGAAATTAGGATTTGAACTAGAGAAGTAAAAAGAACATTACAAAAAGAGTTGGAAAACACTTGTAGTTAAAATCAACAAACTTACCTTTGTTTATAAAGATAAAATCCAAAGCCTGCAAATATAAGTGCAAAAAAAGGCACAAGAATAGCAATGGCCACCGAACTACTATTTGTACCATGAGGTTGATTTGAAGAATTTAAACCTTCTGACATATTCAGTCCTATAAAATAAAATAAAAAAATAAATAAATTGTAAGTACAGAATCAACTCTATGTTATCACAATTGAGTTTTTTATTTTATGAACTAATAATTTCTTCCTTTCTTGGAAACATACCTAGGGTAGAACAATAATTTATGAAACTCCTTCAACTCATTTCCACAGTTTTACACGATACCTGCTATGCATAAGATATTTTTCCAGAAAAGGATACCAAATTAAAAATAAGCAATGTCTCTGAACTGAAGAATGTATACAATTGTGGGAAGAACAGAGACATAAATAAGTGGATGCATCCAGCATGAATTAATGATCAATGTGCTTTCAGAAGGCAAAGAGTCATTCCAATCTGGTGGAATGTAAGAATGTTTTCTGGAGGATGTATAATATAAGCTAGGCCTTCAAGAGTCAGTAGACCATTGGTGTGGCCAATAGCTCAGTTGGTTAGAGTATGGTGCTAATAACACCAAGGTTGTTGGTTCAATCCCTGCATGGGCCAAAAGAAAAATAAATAAATAAATAAATAAATAAATAAATAAAAAGCTAACTAAGAGACATTAGAACAACAAATGGAGGAAAAAGCAGGACCATCGTAAACCTAAAAATGGGAAGGTGACTGGCACATGACGAATATTAAGCATATATGTGTGCAAAGGACATGTTGTAGGAGGGGCAAACTGAAATGGTAAACTATGGCTAGACTCTGAAAAGGCACAAATATTCTAAAGAACTCAAACCTACTACTCACTTGGAGTGAGGGATACCTGAGGGTGTTTTGAAATACAGGGCCCAGTAATAAGATACATGAATTAGAACAGTGACTGGGGTGGGATGGGCTTGAGGGAGCCCAGACTGGAAGCCAGAGTAGTTTGAAGGTTGTAGTAACAACCCAGATTAAACAAAATTGAGATGTGAACTAGAGCAGTAGGAAGAGTACTATGAAAGACAGAGTTAGGAAAACATTTTATAGTTAAAATCAACAGAACTTGTTTGTGTGGATGAAAGAGGTAAGAAGGAAGAGGCTTAGAAGTGTTTTACTTGGGGTTGGGTAAATGGTGATGACATTATCAGTTAGAAAATGACACAAAAATCAGGTTTGCCAATGCGTTAGCACATGTGGAAGCGGAAATAACTGTTTCAGAAAGAAGTAGTTCTTTTTTTATGGGTTCTGTTTTGGACATACAGTGTTTGAGATGCTTTTGGGATTATTATGTGAAAACATCTTGTATTCAATTACATGGCTGTGTTAATATACTGAGTTCATGTTTTATCTTGTCTTTAAAACTACCAAAATTTTAGGGAAGATAGTATCTGAAATGGCATATTATTATTATTGTTCATGTAGGGAAAGCTAATTTCACTTTTTGATAAATAGTTATAGTCAACTAAGTCGTGTCTTAGGCCAGGTTAAAAAAGTTAGTACCTTATTTCATCCATGGGCTCAGAATATTTATACAAAAGTTCAAAGTAATAGAATTTGTAAGATAAATATAAAATGGTAGTTTTTAGAAACTGAATTTATTCTTTATGTATCAATACCAGAATATGATATAATGGGAGACAGTATACCTTAGAAAAATCATACGCCAAAAACTGTTAAGAAATACATTTTAAATAAGACCATTCAATGCTTACACACATTTTAGAAGAGTTAGAAATAAGAATGACAAAACCTTTTGCCTCCCACCACAGCAAATTTACATATCTGAAGAGCACAAAGACCTGAAAAGGGACCCATTCATCAAAGTTATTGTCCCTTTACAGACCCTATGAGTTTTTCAAAGTGCCACTATATTTTCCAAGGAGTAAGAAAATTGCAGCAATATTCAAGCTGAGGAGACGTATTACAGTTCTCATGAGATAAGATAAGATAATATAATTTACAGTTTAATATTTCCCTTCCTATCTGTATCGCTTTGTCTCCTTTTTACTTGCTTAAGGGCAAGACAGTGTGCCATGTTTATTAGAAATATGATGAAAAACCAAACATCGTACAGAGGTGGTCCACAGAGAGCCAATATTTTGAAGAATGTGATTATTTAAAAGGCTATCAAAAGGATCAATGTATAGTCTTGACAATGCAAAATTCAAAATGTAGTAAGTCTGCCTCGGGTACAGAATCCACTGTATTTCCTATGATGTCTGGAGTAATAAAGGACCTACATGAAAATGAAAATGAATACATTACCCAGTCTTTGTAGTCCAAATTGCCCATAATCTTTGCCCTGAATAAATCCTTGAAACACATAAGTAGCTCCATCAGGCTCAGCAGAAACCTAAAAATATTTATAATTTGATTAAATCTGAAGACTGGCCACAGCTATATTTTCCCCTCCTTAATAAATATTAAATTTTATTCTGAAATGAATATTATGCAAAGTGCTTTCCTATAGATCTTCCTCATATGTAAAACACAGTACATTGTGCAAATCTGCCATCATTAAAAGCAAAATCAAAATTTTCATTTCAAAATATTATGATATTAGAAAAAAGTGGGTTGCTTACTTATAATATATTGACATAGATATACATATATAATTCTTTTACGCTAAGAAAGTTACTGTCAAAAAAAGGTCAAGGATAATGAAACCGAATGAGGCAAATGGTCAATAATAAATTAAAGTATAATAACACTGTACTTCTTAGGTTAGATTATTGTTCGGCATATATGCATTTCTTCTTCCCCCTCCCACCAACTTTCATGGAAAGAGTTACTTCCTATCTCATGACTTGGGTTTGGTTCTGTGACTTGCTTTGGCCAAAGGAATGTGGGTAGGGTTGAAAATAAGTCAGTGCCTAGCCTGGGTCTTAAGAGGTATGTTTCCCATTATAACAAGTGAAACACGTCAGTCACAAAAGACCGCATATTATAAGATTCCATAAATACAAAAGTCCAGAACAGGAAATCTGTAGAGACAAAATATATTTGCGGTTGCTTAGGGCTGGAGTGGGGATAAGCCTTGGCTTCGTGGGGTGATAGCTAAAGGATATGGAATTTCTTTTTGAGGTGGTCAAAATAGTCTAAAATCAACTGTGATGATGGTTACACATCTGTAAATATAGTAAAAAACACTGAATTTTACACTTTAAATGGGTGAATTGTAGGGTATGTGAATTATATTTCAACACTTCTGTTTAAAAATGGTGGCATATTTTCTAATGTGCCCTTCAGTGCTTCTGACCTCTGACAAGAAAGAATGTGCCCATGGTAGCTGCTGTCCCTCCAGCCTGGGTTCCAGAATCAGACACCTGGAGCAGATCTGAACTTGCTACCATAGCTTCAAGTAGAGCCAATGGAATAGGTGTGGACTTGACAATAGGTCTATCTACCACCAACCTCAGACACATTAGAAAGAAGTAAATACGTACTCATTGTTTGACTCTGAGATTGTGTGGCTATGTCTAATGCTATAAATGCTGACTATTAATATATTTTAAAAATAGTTGAATTGCCTAGTGTCATTTGATCTCATACATATAATAATAATTGAAACATTTCTGTGTTCCTGATGAGTAGTAATTTGAAGTTACCCTGATGCTTGTTCTAATTTGTTGCAATTAGCTACCTATGTCATGTATGTTATTATAAAAGTTATAAAAACAAAGAAAACCAAAAAACAAAAAAACCTTGCATCTTCTCCCTTATAATCAAAATATCTTACAAAAGTATCCACACGAGTCTGATATATCACAACAAGTGATAATATTTATTCCTTATTATCAGATGTCATACTCAGCATGGCTGTTTTAAAAATGAAATGATTCTAAAAAGTATAGCTCAAACTCTAATATTTAAATGAACGCATTCACTTTGTTTCCTAGATGAAATAATACAATTAAACACTCTGAGTGCATTGAAGACATGAGTTAGTCCCCAACTCCATGAATAAATGGCACAGACAGGGAAACTGTATGTACCTTTTTCCCTGAGGAACCAAACTTAGTGAAGCCATGACATACTATCTATCTTCTTTCCTGCTAGTTCTTCCTTGTAAAATAAGGCTTTTTACTTGAGAGACTATGGTCAGAGCTCTCATGCTCATTTTTTATCAAAGGCTCCTGGGAAGTATGTGAATACTGGCTTCCAACTCCCAATTTAGTAACTCCATTCACATGTGCCGTGTTTCCCCGAAAATAAGACCTAGCCAGACAATCAGCTCTAATGCATCTTTTGGATCAAACATTAACATAAAACCAGACATTATATTACATTACATTACATTACATTACATTACATTATATTATATTATATTATATTATATTATATTATATTATATTAAGACCCGGCCTTATATTATATAGTAAAATAAGACCGGGTCTTATATTAATTTCTTCTCCAAAAGATGCATTAGAGCTGATTGTCCGGCTAGGTCTTATTTTTGGGGAAATATGGTGGTTGACTAGGATAGAGTAACTCCATAGTGAAGCAATGGCAACTAGCTCCCCACATGAAACAATTTGCAGACTCGGAATCTCTTCTTGATAGACAATTTTATAAAAGATTCTAAATCTTTTCTTAAATTTAATGAGCATACTTAATTTTTCTGATGCATTTTGTTAACATGTTGCATATGTCTTAAACAGTGGTTCCAGACAAAGATTGATTTATATTTTATCCAGATTTATTTATCATAGCACTGACTGTACACAAAATACATTTGATGAAACCAATGAAAAACTATATACCCCCTGCACACATATGTATTACAAAAGGGAGCAAAGCTCACCAGAATCCAATAATCTTAGGTTTAACACTATAGATTACTGAATATTTGTACTGAGTCATTTAAAAAAATACCCATAATAATAATTTTGTCATTTTGTGTGTATGTGTGTGTGTGTTCATAAATAGCTAAATTTAGAAAATTACCTTTTTCTGGAATTTTAATGACAAACCAAAGCAAGAATTTGGTATTAAAACAAGCAACAGACTTTTAAAGAACTATACTTACAAAGCCATCCATGGCCCAGTTTTCCTCCTTCATTTTCTTTGCAGAAGCATGAACTGGTACTTTAATAAGATAGATGTGTAACATTAGGCGAGCTTCCTGGCTTTTATATACGCCTGTAAAAATAGTTATGCTTCATTTTATTATCTATAACTCCTTAAATGTTTCATGTAATACATATGATACGAAAAAAAATAAAACAAGACTGAGTCAAGGCTAGTTTTACCCATAATGCTATTTACAAATCATGCAGTATATATTGATCTCTCTTTCAGCTGCAATTCTCAACCTAAATCTTCATTGTGGGGTTAAATAACCTATGCTATTAAAATTATTACTGTTCTTAGTAACATCGTTCAATGACATTGTAAACAAAATGTTTTCTTCCCCCAATCAGACATAAAATCTTTAAGGGTATGAGTCAAATGTTAAAATTCTTTTTATTTTCCTTAAAATAAATTGGGTACCAACCCTGTGAAAGAGAGATTCTAGGTGCAACTAGAGCCACAACGATGAATAGATGTTGTTCCTATATAAAGATATGATGCTTAAAAGCATTTCCGATTAAATAGGAGGTATGTCAGGTATACAATTAACCAAAATACATAAGAGAATATGATAAATAAAATACCAGAAGAGAGAGGGATCCCTTCACACTAGAATGATCAGGAACGGCTTATTTTAAAAAAAAGGATTTTAGCTGGGTCTTGAAAATCAAATAGGATTTTTAGTTCAATGAAGTCAACATAGAGTAATGACACAAAAAAGAGAAGCAAAAATATACATGATGATTTTTTTTTCTTAAACAGTGAATATTTTAAAAGTTGAAATAAGCTGGATTGTAAATATGTTTAGGGGAATAAGTAAATAGGGTTCTAAGGAAAAATTTTGTGATTAAGTGATGGTTGAAATTTGACTCATTCATTCATTCACATAATCTTTCACCTATGAAATCAAGTGTCATAAGAATAGATACAAAAACAACCGAAATGCCCATTGATATGATTGGATAAAGAAACTGATTATATAAATATGCATATAATCAGTTTCTTTACATAATCAGTTTCTTTATCCAATCATATCAATGGGCATTTTGGTTGTTTCTGTATCTATTCTTATGACACCTGATTTCATAGGTGAAAGATTATGTGAATGAATGAATGAGTGGGTCAAATTTCAACCATATATATGCATATATGTATATAAAATCAGTTTCTTTATCCAATCATATCAATATAATGGACTATTACTCTGCCATAAAAAAGAATGAAATATTACCATTTGCAATGACACGGATGGACCTGGAGAATATTATGCTAAGTGAAATAAGTCACACAGAGAAAGTCAAATACCATATAATCTCACTTATATATGGAATGAACAGAATAAATGAACAAACAAAACAGAAATAGACTCAGAAATATATGGGGGGAAAAAACTGAGGGTTGCTAGATGGGAGGGGGCTGGGGATGGGAGAGAAGGTAAAGGGATTAGAAAGTACAAATTAGTAATCACAATATAGCCATGGGGATATGAAATACATTTTGGGGACTATAATCAATAATGTTGTAAAGGGGGTCAGATGGGCACTTGTCTTATTAGAGAGACCACTTCATGGACTGTGTAGATGTCTGACCACTGTGCTGTACACCTGAAGCTGAATAATACTGAATATCAACTATAATTAAATACATATATGTGTGACCATATATATATATATGGTCACAGGATGTGGTGTACAGCATAGGAAATAGAGTCAGTGGAATTATAACATCTATATATGCTATCAGAGATGCAGTAGATTGGGGGAGGGGGGTTATCACTTTGTGACGGATGTAAATGTCTAACTATTACATTGTTTTGTATACCTGAAACTAATTTTAAAAAAAGAATATGCTGGGAATAGAAAGAGAATGATAAATAGATCTTGACATAATATAAATTACAATTAATAGGAAAAAGACATAAGAGTAATCAAAAATAATATTGTTGAGAAAATGGTATAATTGAATTAATTATTCATGTTTGTTTTTGTATATTTGTAAAAATTTGCTTTGAAATTTTTCTAGATTAAAATAAGTATAGCTGACCCTTGAACCACATGGGGGTTAGAGGCACTGACTGTCCATGTGCAGTTGAAATTCCTTGTATAACTGACGTCAGCCCTCCACATAGGCAGACTCCCAACCACCAGTTGACCCTTGAATAACTCAGTATTGAACTGCCTGGATCAAACAGAAAACAATCTGCATATAAGTGGACCTGTAAAGTTCAAATCCATGTTGCTCAAGGGTCAACTACATACCCTTATTTTGTGCTCTTTTACAGAAACCAAAGAAAAATTTTTTTATGTTTTAAAGTTAAATAAATTAGTAGTTACAATTTAAATGCATTATTTTATTAATATAAATCTTCTTTCAAATTATATCACGCAACTATATCTGTTTTTAAAAATATGACACATATTAACTTCTAATATTTTACTCTGGGTTTAATGCAGGATCATTCACTAATACAGAATGATGCTTGATAGTTCTAAAATTTTCAAAATTGATAAATAGAATTATATTTTCCATTTTACTTATACCGCAAATTATTTCATTATTAGTAATTATAGTAGCATCCCCCCATTGATGGGGGATATATTCCAAGAACCCAGTGGATGCCTGGAATTGCAGATAGTACTCAAACCTATAAGTACTATGTTTTTCCTATACATACATATCTATAATAAAAATTAAATTACAAATTAGTCACAGAAAGAGATTAACAACAATAACTATAAAATAGAACATTTATAACAATGTACTGTAATAAAAGTTATGTGCATATGATCTCTCTCTCAAAATACGTTATTGCAGTGTGCTCACCCTTTTTCTTCTTATGATGATGTCAGATGATACAATGTCTGTATGATGAGATGAACTGAGGTGAATGATATAGGCATTCTGATTTAGTGTGAGGCTACTGTTGACCTTCAGATAACATGGCTACTAAGTAACTAAAGGAGCATAACATACAGCAGAAATATACTAGACAAAGGTATGAACCATTTCCTGGACAGGAGGGATGGAGCAGGACAGTGCGGGATTTTATCAGGCTACGCAGAACAATGTGCAATTTAAAACTTACAAAGTATTTACTTCTGGAATTTTCCATTTAATATTTTTGGACCTCAGCTGACCTCAGGTAACTGAAAGCAGGGATAGAGAAACTGCAGATAAGAGAAGACTACTGTATTTAGGATATATACATAGCCAAGAAGTTTATATATATCAAATATTTCATATTTTCAATATCAATATTTTAAAAATATTTTTTAAATGAGGCCTATTTGGTTACAGATGGTTTTCTAACCTCTGGGATATAGTAATGAATGGCTTAGGTTATTGGAGTATAGACAAATAAATAATGTCATGTCATGCCACGTAATACCACAGTATACTATATTATACTATGCTAAATTTCAAATAGTGCAAAGAATAAAATGAAACAGGGTAAGACTGTCTAAGAAAAAGAGTGTCTGACAGTGTTTGTAATGTGAAGGTTATTTTAGTAGGGTCATCAGGAGTACTGTTGATGAGATGACATTTGAGAAAACACTGGAAAGTCAGAAAAAACAGTGTAATGAAAGATAATGAGGGAAGTGTGCACTAGGCTGAGGAAAAGGAAGCTTGAGGAGGTCGAGCAGGTGGATAGTGCCTGGGTCCCCTTTGCCTGTTTAAAATAGTGTAGCTCTATCTTTTCTGTTCTAACTTATGATATCCACCTACCCATTTTCATTTGAAGAAATAATGTTGTGATCATAAAATAGCTAGCAAATCACTGATCTGCTCTCTCTGGTGTTATGAGACTAGAGAAAGGTTTAGGTATATTCACATTAAAAGTTCTGTTCTAATTCATGATGTCTCATTCTAGCTACATTAAAATATTCTTGAGGGAGCTTATTTCAGTATGACAGAGCTTGATATTTGTGTAGTAATATCCATGCATCAATCCAACAACCAGAAAGCCTTGCTTCTGAATGAATTATGAATGTTATAAAAAGTAACACATATTTCACAGTATGAAAAGCACTAATACAAGTGATGAAATGATGGAAATAATGGAAATGAAAGCATTATTTGTTGTTCCATAATGTGATACCTGAAAGTAGCAGGTCCATGTTGCTATTGCTAAGTGTTGCATTCACTCTCCCAGTGGAAGCATTAAAACTTGTAACGGTCAAGGTCATGGGTTGTTTCCTTCCTTTGAAATTGTAAGAGCCTTTCCATATATAATTTTGGGCAAACACATCATCAGGAACTGTGAATAGATTAAATCAACACATGCATTCATTTTACAGTGTCCTGTAAATACAAGCCTTATGTAGATTGACAAATTTTCGTTTACTGCTATTTGCTAATTACACAATAATGAGGAATGCATACTACAAAAGGAATTTTTCACATAAAAGGGTTTCCATTGCTTTACAATAAACCAAAATTGTAAAAACCTAGACTTGTGCACTAGTCATCTATAAGCTAGAAATAAAAACAACACCAGTTAAAGACAGGAGACTTATATTTAGAATCCAGTGAAGCATCAAGTTTACTTATATTTGGTCTCCTTTAATAATATCTTTATCTCTGGTGGAAGATAGAATGATTTTACTGAGCCAAGTCAGTCCATATACAAGTCCCAAGAGGCCTGCTTTTCTCCTAGCAGTGGGAATAGATGTATACGAGGAAGAACGCAGAGTTAACCCCCCTTGCAGAATAGCCCTGGAAGACTGTCAGGTGGGATAGTTTTGTCCCCCTTACAGAATACTAGTTCAGTCATTCCGGTAATAGATTTCCTAAGGAAGAGCAGGTCTCCACCAAATTGACACCTTTGAGGTTTATAGATATTTTTATTTTATTTTTTTGTAAGAGGAACAGAACTTTAATATTCTATTCTAACATTTACTATTAGGTTACAGGTATTTTTAGAAATAAAAGAATTGTCATTAGACTTGCCTGTCATGGGAGAGAGATGAAATGTGGCAGAATCAAAGAATATGCTAAATGTTACAGAACGTTCATCTAAAGGACGTTAGATACAGCCAAATAAGACTTAGTTATATTTATATAAATTAGTGTAACTTATAGTTGTATAAGTGAGGTATGTCAAAGTCTTCTGATATCCTGGGAAGAGGCTGAGAGAAGCTTCCATTAATCCTAGACATCATAATAAAGCCCATCCCCAGAAATCAGCTATTCAAGGGAGACATACCTATTTATTTGGATGAGTAAATGACATGAATTTAGGATAAAGACATTTTTTTTTCCTAGCACGTTTGTCACCTGATCTTTTCTACACACATCACACTTTTTACCTCTCAGATCACAGAGGCTGGGGTTACAAATTCTGCGTTCCCTGAATTCTACTCAGCAAACCAATAAAGCAAAACAACAGTGAAGGATGAACATAAAACACCCTCAGCAGTTGAGTTTTTACTGACTCTTTCAACGAGCATGATTGTTTTTTATGATAATTTAAAAGCAATATAACACAAGGGTTAGGAATGCAGGTGCCGGAATTAGTCTGCTTGCATTTAAGTCCTTCTTCTCCGATAATAAACTGTATGGTTTTGCAGGAGATTACTTCACTCTCTAAACCTGAATTTCCACATGACTAACATGGCATTAACATAGAATTTTTAGGAAGATTAAATGACATAATGAATGTGAAGAGTTTAGCTTAATACTAGTTGCTATCATTAATATTATTATGCAGATAAAATAGGGAAACTGTAGATTTTTATAGCTCACTACATAGTTGCTAATAAACATATATTTGTAGACATGTAGTTAGTATCATGGAAAGTCCATAATCCTGTGGCATTTTCCAAGTCATCCTTTTAGTTACACTCCCTCCCCAAACCTCACACTACACAGCTATGCTCTGTATATAGGGGGGCCTTACTTAAAAAAAAAAAAAAAATCAACATAGTGTATGGGTAAACAGCCCTTGATTGTTACGTGCCTTAAAATTTTTTCAGCTTAAAAGAAGTATATCTAGAACAAGTTTGCAGGAGGGAGTAACAAGCTAACTTGCCCTGCATTACAAAAATTAGGAATTTGGAAGTAATAGGCTCTTAGCTGTAGAGATAAGAGGAGGAGCCAGAGAGAGATACATTTTAACAGCAGTGCCTGGCAAAGAGTAGGTGCTCAATAAATGCTGTTGTTTCTCTGACTGTTCATTTCCCCTGGCAGGTACTGCGATTATCCTTTGCCACCTACGAACTTTAAATGAAAATCTGCTACACCTAATGATCTTGTCCATGGTGCTTGGGGAAATTAAGGAGTGTTGGCTGAAGGAGATGAAAAAGAACCTCAATGTCAGGAGAAAATAACAATGGAAAGAAGTAGGTAGCAGCTGCAGCAAAGTACATTGTATCAGGATTAATCATTGATGTGATAGTAAATATTTAACAACAGACTCTCTGGAAAAAAAATGTAGTATGCTGATTTCTATGGTGTAAATATTCCCATAACGGCAGATTTCGAACTACCAACATGAAATCACTTAAGGTGCGGAAGAATGCACAGAAATGGCCATGATGAGCCTCTACCTCCCTCTCCCTTTCTCATGCCAACACCTCCCTCCCCCTTTTCTCACATAGACCTGAGAAATGTGACTCACCATAGGATGGGAGAAACAGACACTATTTGGTCATTTATATATCTATGTATAACGGAAATGAAAATACTCCTTTCGATTACTGAGTTTATTTTGAGATTTAAATGTGATTGTGTATTTGGCAGTTCTCTGTAAACTCTAAAGTGTCATCCAACTGCCACTGATGTGGATATCAATGAAAAGGAGAAAGACAATGGTCATGATCCTTTCTTCCAAGACATATTTGAACTTAAACTTTGCTTCATAGGCTTCCCAGTGTTGCCAAATAGAGTATTATGCTCCTGACTTTGAACTGTTGCTGTATTTCATTCTTTTTACTGTGGAATAATCTAATCACTGTGTCTATCTGTGATTTTAAATGAAATGCTTCAAACATTTTGCCATTTAAGACGACATTGCTCTAGAGCGCTATAGATACTTTTACTCAGGTTAAAGAAACTCCTTTCTAAATTAACAGACTTTCTAAAAAATTATAAATAGATGGTGAATCATAAAATACTTCCTGTGAAAGCACTGAAATGATCATATTTTATGCATATAAATCTCTTAATGTGATATATTACTTTTTAAGGATTATTTAACAAAAATATTCCTATACCTCTATCATGAACCCAATTTAGTAATGAGGTGCCATCTTTACTATAATGTCTTTGATTTGCTAAGATTTTATGTAGATTTTTTTCATCTATAATCTTGAGTCAAATGTGCCTCTAATTTCCATTTTTTATGTCTTTATCTGAGTTATTAAAGTTATGATGGACTCATAGAATGAATTTTATTGACTCAGAGTCAATAATGAGTTTTAGTAACCAGAAAATTTTCACTTTGTTTTTTATATAGAACTACCTTTGTCTCTGTTTACAATTTTCTATTGAATCTTTGAGGTTTATGTGTTTGTTCATTTTTATTACATTGATCTCTGCTTTCTTTTGGTTTTTCTGTTACACTTCTATATTTTCTTAACAGGGAAACTTAGCTCACTAATTCTGAGGCTTTCTTCTTTTCTACTGTAAGAATTCAAGGGTATAAATTCCCCTCACAACTTTTCTTTTGCTTCAGTTCCCAAATTTTGATATTTAGATTTCAGTATAACTAAGTTCTAGTGTTATTTTTCTTTTCATTTCAATTCTGTCTTTAATTCATGATTGATTCATCAGTATTACTTTTGTTCTTAATTTGCAAATATTCAGGAATTTTAAACAATTATCTAATTTTTATTAACTTTCATTTGCATCAGGGTGAGATTAACTTTGCTTTAAATTTTATGTAGATATATTTATTACTTAATATATAATCAATTATTAGAGCTACTCCATGTGCATTTGAGGAAAGTATATACTCTAATTATTTCATACAGAAATCTTTATATTTGCATAATGTCCAAATTTTTAAAATTGTCTTGTTAAGTTCTTCCATATTCTTTTTTTATTTTTTTTGTCTACCTGATTTAGTTATTGGTGACTACTGGCCATGTTTTGTCCAGGACGTGCCAGGTTTACATTTGATGTGCTGGAGCTATTATTCAGAGCACTTATCTGCTCCCAGATAAAGCATCTCCCTTGGAAAATTCTGTGCATTGATTGACTGTTATGTTTATCTGACTCCATTGCTAACCTTCCTCTCTTATGGTGACTTATTATTTGACTGCCTTAGTGATAATGCAGTCTGTTTTTGCTCAATGTCAAATAAATCACTGTCTCAAAGTTTTGTGGGTGCTCTAGTTTTATAGCATGTTCATTGAGAACTTCTGAACCCAAGTGAAATTAGATCCTATCACTGTTCCTGGCTTAATAAGACTGGACCAAAATGTCTCCAGAGTAAAGATTAGACGTTAAACCTTTAATTTTATTAGTACTTTATTAGTAGTGAAGAATATTAAAAACACAGCTCTCATATATTGAGCCCTTATTATTTGTTAAGCACTTTGCACTTAACTTCCATGAAGTTCATTTATAATAATCAAATCGTTATATCTTTTGTACAGATAAAGAAATGGAGGCTAAGATATATAAAATAACTTTTCCAAGGTCACAGGATAGGAAGTGTATAACATGGGAATTACATCAAGGTTATAGGACTTCAAAGCCCATATTCTTAATGACTATGCTAGATTTTTAAATTTGCTTTTTAAATCAAATAATTGAAAATATGTTGGAAAAGTTCTAGAAGTTCCTAAACTTTTACTCTCATACCAATTGTATTTGGGTCCTTTGTTTCCTTTGTAAAAAAAGAATAAAAAGCCTGTATTTAAAAATTTTATATAACATCTCATTTTTTATTTTAATATTTTAAATGAAATATTGCTATTATTATTTAGTCATTTGCAGATACTCCTGAAAGGAAATTATATAGAAAGAACTATAAATAATATTTTGAAATATTAATATTTCAGTGTTATAGTATTAATATCACAGTATTACATTGCTTAAAATTCAACATCTTATAATATGAATTATCAAATTCCAAATAACAAATGCATAATTTTTGCATACTACAACATATTTTTCTAAGTATATAGTCATTTTGTCAAGAAAATAGTAGATTACTTTTAGAAATCAGAACATCTAGAGTAACAAGTGAAATTACTAACCGCTTAGCTTTGGGCTGGGTGTTCCTAGTGCAGGTCTAGGATCTTTCACCAATATTTTGGAACCAGCTATGTAAATAAATGAAAAATGTTTTGAAAAGTTAATATAATTAATCACACACACACACACACACACACACACACACACACAATGTAATGCACTGTCATTTTTTCTCTCTGATATAGCATACAGTTTTCTGAAAAATGTCCTGTTCATCATAGCATCTTGGTCCCCAATCAACACTCCTGTTGCAGAGGTAACGTCAGCAATTACACCCATTATAGACCAGTGGTATAAGGGGAAGATTAGTGGTGCCATATCATTTTGAGATATTGTTTCTTATTTTAGAAGAATAAACTAACATGGGACCCATGGTCGATTCCAACATAAAAGCTGAGAGCTGAGAGTATGTTCCTTTTGTAAAACGGCAGAAATCATTTGTGCAGGATTCATGTTTAAGAAATAAAAATTATTAAGATAGCTTGTGGTGTCATAAGAAATTGGGTGGACTCAATGGTGAAAACCTAAAACTAAAGATTTAAGTCAAACAAAAGGTAGTCCAAAACCAAGGAAATCATATGCAGTGTGGTGCTAGATGTGCCTGGAAAACTGTAGGAATTGTGACAGACAGTGCTTGTAGACCATGTAAAATCTTAGGTCTTTATCCTAAGCGCAATGTAATGTCTTTCAAAGGTTTGAAGGGGGAGCGATGTGGGTGAAGAGCACTCTGGCTGAAAGATGGAGAACAATTTGGAAAGGAATGGGTAATGATATGGGCAGAGAGTTAAGAGGCTGCTGCAGTAGTCACAGTAAGGAGAATGCTGAGTTAGACTACTAGAGTAGTATGATAAAAGCAGAAAAGTGGAAAGACAAAAAAGCTATTGAAACCAAGGTGGATTTATAAGGTTAGGAAGATGTCAAAGATGACTACTAGATTCCTATGTACTGCATAATGACAGCACCACTGAGATAGGGAACACCAAAAGAAGACTATGGTGAAGGGAAATTTATAAGTTCGGATTTGCATTTACTGACTATTGAAATGTCTGTGAAGAATTCAAGAAGAGATGTCAAGTAAGCAACTGAACATATAAGTCTGAAGCTAAGAGAAGATAAATGGGTTAGAAATATTAATTTGTAAATAATCTCCATAGAGAAGACTGTACTGTTGAAGCCAGAGACTTGAATGAAGTCACCTAGAGAGATAATATAGAGTAAAAGGAATAGATGGCTAAGAACCAAGCCTTAGAAAATCATGGGTAGAAAAGAATAAGTTTATAAAAGAAATGGAGAATCAATAGCCAAAATTATGAGGGAATACCACATTTATTTACTCAACAAATACTTATTGAACACTTTTCATATACAAGGCACTGATCTAGATGTTAAAATTATAGTTGTAGACACTTTGAACGAAGTTTCTGCTTTTATTGAGATTATATTCTAGTTGGGGGAGGGCAGATGAAAGGAAAGGAGAGTAGAGAAAGACAGTGACAAGTAAGCAAGTCAGAATAATATCGCACATTGTAGGCATTTCTATCACAAAACCTTTTTTTTTAAATAAAAAACTGAGTAATGTTCTAAGAGAAGAGAGTAAACACATTTAAAGAAGGATAAAGTCTTTAACACTTGTGAATGCTGTAAGAGATCAAGAATTAGAAGGTCTGAAAAAAAAAATGAAAAAATAAAAGGAAAAGAAGTTTACTAATGACCTTATAAAGAATTCTACAAAACAAAACAAAACAAAACAAAACAAAACAAAACAAAAACTTCCTTTACTCCTTTTTCTGGAAACATAAGTCTATTCTTCTGGCAAACTCCTTACATCTTATCCAGATAGGGATTGTCTTGATCCAGCAGCAACATGGGTGCAAACTTCATTTAGAATTGGTGAACATACCATGTCACTCTAGTTAAGAAGTGAATTTGAAAATGAACTCTGTTCAAAACTGTAACATTCAGACTCCTGAATAGAGTTTCCAGGACGACACTTTGGGGAAGACCTTTTCTACCAAGGTTACTCTTCCAGAAGGGTTGACCCCAGGGACGCTGGCAGCAATTTTCCCTACTGTGGTGGGTTGACTAGTGTACCTCCAAAATGTATGTTCACTAGGAACTTCAGAATATGACTTCATTTGAAAATAAGGTCTTTGAATATATAATTAGTTGGGGCTTTTGAGGTGAAATAATCCTGAAATAATCCCTAACTAATGACCAGTGTCTTTAAAAGATGAAGGGAGGACATACAAAGATTCATAGGAAAGGACATGAGAACATGGAAAGAGAAATTGGAATGAGGTAGCTATGCGTGAAGGAATGCCAAAAATAGCCAAAAGCCATCAGGAAGACATAAGGAATTATTCTTCCCCATACCCGTCAGAGGACACATGGCCCTGCTGACACCTTGATTTTGGACTTCTGGCCTCCAGAAATGAGAAAATAAAGTTCTGTTCTTTTAAGCCACCCAGCCTGTGGTACTTTGTTATGGTTGGCCCTAGATAACTAGTACGCCTACTGTGGATAGAAAACTACAAGAAGTAATAAAGGAAAGAAGTAAACACAGACCATGGTCAAGAAGCTATAAAAACCTGAATAATATTTGTTTGTGCCTCTGGGTCCAGAAGTGTCTACATCACTCCTACTTTTGGAGTTGGCCAACAAATTTCCCTTCTTTCTAAGCTAATTTGAATTCATTCTTCTGTCTTTTGCATCTGAGGAAAGTCAAAATACTACAACATCTTCTGCGAAAAGCAGAAAGAAAGAAAACTTACCTTCACAAACAGGAACTTTTCCAGTCCAAGTGTTATCAGATCTACACACTCTATGTTCTGTTCCACCTGCTAAAAAAAAGCCGGGCTGGCAGGTATAAATTAGCGTATACCCATGGGATGGAAGGTCCATTCCTACTACATTCGCATGAGCAGGAGTGTCCGGCTGTTTACAGCTGTGGGCTATATTAAGAAAAGAGAAAAAAAAAAGTTATTTCTTTTTTTTTTAAATAGACATGTTAAGAAAATTTTGAGACTGGAATCAATATACATTATTAGAGGTTTGTTAATACCTTCATACAAATATACTGTTAAATAGTTATTCTAATGACTCAAGGGAAATGTATGAATATAAATATACATTTTGATTTCATAGACTAGCATTTCCTAAATAATCATCTGTGGAACATTATATTAATAGGTAAACCAAGGAGAAAAAAAGACTGTGAAAAATTAAGCTCATAAATATATTATTTTAAATATCATTATTTTAAAGAGTTACAATATTATATTAGCATTTTAAAGGACCTAAAATCTCCCACAGTAAGATACCTTTCAATGTCTGTCAAATTCAGATTTTTCTATACCAATTTAGGAAATATTATTTTGTGATTTGTATTATATTTATTTTAAATTAAAAAAAAACACACACAAAAATATGCTTTCTAAAGTTAAATCTAACCACAACTCATTAAGTTGCTCTAACGTTAAAACTTCCTAATGTAGAAAGTACACCTTAATAATTTTTTCGACAAAGAAGCAAAAAACATACAATGGAGAAAAGATAGCTTCTTCAATAAATGGTGCTGGGAGAATTGGAAAGCCATGTGCAAAAGAATGAAACTGGACCGCTATCTGTCACCATGTACCAAAATTAATTCAAAATGATCAAAGTCTTAAGCATAAGACCTGAAACAATAAACTGCATAGAAGAAAACATAGGTACTAAACTTATGGACCTTGGGTTCAAAAAGCATTTTAGAATGTGACTCCAAAGGCAAGGGAAATAAAAGGTAAAATAAATGAATGGGACTATATCACAGTTAAAAGCTTCTACACTGCAAAAGAAACTGTCGACAAAATGAAGAGGCAACCAATTGAATGGTAGAAGATTTTTGCAAACAGTGCCTCCAATAAGGGGCTAATATCCAAAATATATAAGAAACTCATGAAACTCAATAACAGAAAAAACAAACAACCCAATTGAAAAAACAGGCAGAGGACCTGAAGAGACATTTCTCCAAAGAAGACATACAAATGGCAAATAGACATGAAAAAATGCTCAACATCACTAATCATCAGAGAAATGCAAATAAAAACCACAATGAGATATCACCTCACCCCAGTTAGAATGGCTATCATCAACAAGACAAATAGTAACAAGTGTTGGAGAGGCTGTGGAGAAAAAGGAACCCTCATACACTCCTGTTGGGAATGCAGACTGGTGCAGCTGCTATGGAAGGCTATGTGGAGGTTTCTCAAAAAATTATGAATAGAATTACCGTATGACCCAGCAATTCCTCTCCTGGGTATCTACCAAAAAAAATCTGAAAACATTTATCCATAAAGATACGTGTGCCCCAATATTCATTGCAGCTTTATTTACGGTGGCCAAGACATGGAAGCAATCAAAATGTCCTTCGATAAATGAATGGATAAAGAAGTTGTGGTATATATACACAATGGAATACTATTCGGCGGTAAGAAAAGATGAAATAGGACAGTTTGTGACAACATGGATGGATCTTGAGATTATAATGCTAAATGAAATAAGTCAGACAGAAAAAGCAGAGGACCATATGATTTCACTGACATGTGGTATATAAACCAAAAACAACAAAAGAACAAGACAAACAAATGAAAAAACAAAAACTCATAGACACAGACAATAGTTTAGTGGTTACTAGAGGGTAAAGGGGGAGGAGGGGTGGTAAATGAGGGTAAAGGGAATCAAATATATGGTGATGGAAGGAGAACTGACTCTGGGTGGTGAACACACAATGGGATTTATAGATGATGTAATACAGAATTGTACACCTGAAATCTATGTAACTTTACTAACAATTATCACCCCGATAAACTTTAATTAAAAAAATAATATAATAATTTTTTTTCATGTATGGAATTTTCAGGAATTTTTGGGTTTCTATGCTAACAGTATTTTTTATTCATTTAACTTTTTGTCTCCTTTTCTCCATGTTTCCTCCCACTCTTAATTTTCTACCTTGATTCCACTGTACCTATACTTAAGGCACTTCTTGGACCTCCCCCCTTTCCCCAGTTTCCTTGTTTTGTATCTTTTAAAGGTTATCCCTTTCTCAATTAGAAATAGATGCTACAAAAATTTCTCCCTAAACAAGACGATATTTCTGATTATTTGTTCATAAAGATTCTTAAAGGTGGTCTCTGAAAAAAAGTGTTCTGTGGACAAATTTGTTTGGAAAAAAATTTTCCCTGTGTTGCACATTTACAAAGCTATAAACAACATCTAACATTTTTTACATAATGTAATAAATATTGTAGAACATGGTTTATATTTAATGTAATTCAGTTAATGAATTTAATCCCAATGGGGGAAATAGTGCGAAGGATAAACACAAATCGTCTGTCTCTGCTGTATTCTTAACCCCACATTATGCACTTAATAAAATTCTGATATGCTTTCCAGTAGCAGAAGCTGTTTAACTCCATTTAAATCATCATATCCCAAATGTAGGTCATCAAAGAATCTTGGTTTACTATGAAATACCTAGTTACATCCCACACAGCTGTTCACACTCTGAATAATTCTCTTTTACATTTTGCCATTTTTAAATGTAAACCAAGCAGACATGTGACATGACTCAGTGGAGTATTCTAATGCTTTTCAGTAAGCTGCAGGTCCATAGGGGTTCCTGTAATTATTTGGGTGGTTTTGAACAGGGCTAGTGTACATTCACAGTACTTACTTGGACTTCGGCAAATCCTAAAAGCTATAAATCATTCGACTTTTGCTTACTCTTTATTTTTTCCCCCCAAGAGGATAATAATTTTAAAAGATGGGGAGGATATAAAAAGAGGAACTACAAGGGAAAGAAGAGATAAGTAACTCAACAGTTAAAATCTATTTTTAATTATAAATCAGAAAAGACTGTTTAGTGACCTTGCACTTTCTTAAAATTGAATCTGTTAATAGCAAGTGTTCTCAACTTAAGAATATTACACATTCACAAGCTCCAGGAAATCCTGAAGTAGTATTAAAAATTTTGGTCCAGGTGTTCATGCATATTTTGTTCCATGTATATTTCTAGCTTTCCTCAGATTCTCAGAGAGTTTCACAAGTGATAAAATTAAGACTCATTATGTTGGAGCTTCCTGTATCTCAGAGTATTTCAGCTTCATAGTGCAGATCTATGAATCTAAACTATAATCATCACCTAAAATTACCAGGTGACCAAACTGACCACCATTACAAGAGCTTTTCAAAAAGAACAAAATTGTGCCTCATGCCGTCTGATTCCTTTAGAAAGAATGCTTCCCAATGAGCACAGGGTTATGATATAGTAATAAAATTATATACATGAATTATGTTTTACAATAGTATAAAAAAATAAATGTGATACATTTGTTGTGTGGACATAAATTTATTTTCACAATTAGAAGAAAAAAATGCATATAAATTCTTACCCATGATAAATAGAATTTCTAAGTCACAGAACTTACGTGTGCACTCAGGCTGAATTCCACTCCATGTAAGGTCAGGAAGGCAAGTGCGTGTTGTAGACCCCTGGAGAAGGTGTCCTTTTTTGCAATGAAACTGTATAACACTTCCTACCTATATGAAATTACAGAGAAAAAACAAATGACCCAATGCAACTTCAAATATAGTAACAAACAGAAAAAAACTTTGGATGAGAAATTGCTTTGAAAAGAAATTATGCATAGTAGAAGTTGTAAGGAAAATAATTTGAAATATGATTTAAAGTAAAATTGGGAGAAGAATATCAAGACTAAATAAAAAAAACTTAGATCTCTTTTTGTACATATCATCATCAAATATTTAATTACCCAAATGTACACATAAGTGCCAAACTGTTTGCCATAATATGAAGAAAATATATGACACCAAAAGGAAAATGAGCTACACATACATACAAGATAGACAGACAGACAGACAGTTAAAGATAGAAAATGATGATGAATAAAGGTAGATATTGAAATAAAGATAAATAACCTAAAGGGCAAATGAATATGGAAGACAGTAAATGTAATATGAGATTAGATGCAATAGTCTACTGATGGTAAAGGTAATAGAATTATGCAATGGAAGACGTGCAGTTTGAACTAAGTTTTTAAAAATGTGGAATTTATATAAATATATAGAACAATGATTCTCAAAATGTGGTGCCCAGACCAGTAACCTCAGTATTACCTAAGAATTTGTTAGACCTTACCCCAGACCCACTGAATCAGAAACTCTTAGGGTAGAGATTAACTTGTGTTTTAACAAGCTTCTAGGTGATGTAATGAACACTGAAATTTGAGAGCAACTAATATAAAAGTAGAAAATATAAGAAAAAATGAGAAAATGTCTGTAGGTTAAAATATGAAACGTATGATTTAGGAATAAAGAGAGTACATTTCATTGGTTGGCATAGATAATTCGCACAGTGATCAGAGAAGTTGGGGGTAAAATGGGACACAGTAAAATAGAGTAAAAAAGAAAACAGACCCCATAGAAATGTATACTTGACTTTAACTTTGGACCTGATCTTACTTGAATGGAATATATATATATATATATATATATATATATATATATACATACATGTATATATATATATATATATATATATCATCTTTGAGACTTAATTTCCCATCTAGAAATAAAGATGATAGCATTATTTGTCTTGAAATTTATGTTAAGGATTAAATAAAATAGGATATATAATCCACTCCACAACAGGATGACACATTAAGTTTTAAATAAGTTCTAGCTATAAATATTAAATCAGAAACATAAGTAAAAATCAGTGTCTGAAGGGTTTCAAATGGCAGGCTACGGCATTTGAGATCTTTTTAAAATAGAAACAAAGGTGCTAAAGCTTTCAGAGCAAGTAAAATTTGTGTAGAAAATAATTGGAAAATGAACTAGTCACTGTATGGAGAAACTATTAAACAAAAAGAATGATAAACAGTAATTATGAGGCTGGTGCTGCCATTTTAGATTTGAGTGGATAAAAGTTGAACAAACTTGTGGAAGTAGACTGGGGAAAAATGTGGTTTACTCAAAACATATTACAAGGAAAAAACATCAGGATTTATTAAATGATTAGAGGTGGAGGACAAGATCAGGGGTATTTAGGATATGCCACTTCAGCCTTCCCAAACAATTGGAGTCTGAGACTGCTTCATTGTTGCCTTAGTGCTTATCACAGAGACCCTGTTTTCTGCTTTCCCTCTTAGTTCCTACTCACACCTGCTAAAGCAACATGAGGCTAAGCCTACTGTAACTTAATCTAATACAAGGTTCAATTTAAAAACTAGCTATATTCCACCATTTATCATATTCTCATCATTTCTCAGTACTATGCTACACCAGAAACGTTCAATTCCAATAGTAATTCTCTTACAACAACCTCTATCCTTCCAGTTATCTTGCATTGTATCTTCCATAACATCTTAACCTCTAGGAGACCTCTTATCTGCTTAGTGCCCTATTTTTGTCCAGGGCTACTATATTGTTCAACCCCAGGGAGCACTTTTCACGCTGTATGCAATATAAATGTTGTCCAAATTGTGCTCAGAGCATGCCATTCACATGCTCCCTGAGGTTATGCAATCTGGTACTTCAGATTTTGTCTTTCCCGTATTGCCTCGATTGTGTGACTGATTAAGCAGATTTTGTAATTCTGTCCGTCAGTCAAAGAGTTTTACAAAATCTATTACTTCTATCAATCTAAAAATCCTACTTTAGGCTAGATCTCAGTGAATGATGCCAATTTTCATCCATAGATCTTCCCTCATTTCATCTATCCCCAAATACTGACAATTTTACCTCCTAAATCTTGCTCAAACTATCCCTTTCTCTCTCTCTCCTCACTTATATATCCTGTTTTAGTCCTCAACATTTTTTCTACAAGCTTTGGTTCTCAAACTGTGTCTGATACAATAATCACCAGGAGGACTTAACACAACACAGAGAGCTGAGCCCCCATCTAGAGTTTCTGACTCTGTAGATTTGGGGAGACCCAAGAACTTGCATTTTCAAAAAGTCCCCAGGTAATACTGCTACTGCTGGTCAGGGACCACACTTTGAGAACTATTGTCATATGTCTATTACAATAATCGTCTAACTTGTCTCCATTTTTCCAATCTTGAACCCATCAAATGTATTTTCCACACTAAACTTCAGAGTGATCTATTCAACCTGAAAGTTTGACCATATCATTATCCTTCTTAAAACCTTTATAGGCTTATCACCCAAAGGATAAAGTTACGTCATATTAACTTGGCAGATAAAAACTTCCATGACCTGACCACTGACCATATCTCTAGCATCATCATTAGCCACTTACTTTTAGTCAAATTGTGTCCATATAATATTGAATTTTTGTAGTCCTCTGAATGCATGCATATTTCCATTCTATTCTTCCTATATGGAATGCCTTTCCCAACTTTCTTTACTTAGTCTTATCCAAAAGATTTAGCTGAGACAATATTTCTAGAAAGCTATCCCAGCAGCAATCCATTAGGAAAACTGTCCTTTCTCTGTGCTTCCTTAACACCTTTCAATGGTATCAATGTTATCACTTATCCTATGAAGTCATCTATTCCATCTGACCCACATACCAAAATGTTAGCTTCTCTAGGCCAGGGACTATGTGTTGCTCAACCCTATGAACCAAGAGCTTACAAAAGAATCATGACTTATTTTCCACTCAGTTGTAGGAGTTGGTGGTGCCTGGGAGGTTGCTGGATGCAGACCTCTGAGGCCTGGGCTACAGGCCTCGAATATGCTGCTGAGCCCCATACTGAGTCTCTCTTTGTTGGTGCCAGCTGTTTGCTAACCTGGATGGAAATGTGGTTAAAGCAAAGAACAAGTAATGGATAAAACAGTTTTGAGAGGGACTTGGGGAATGCATGTCAGGGTTTCTCTTGACTATGTAATAGCATCTGATTCAACTATGGAAATTGAAAATCAAAGGAGCCTCCATCGGTGAACAACACTGCCTCTGTGGAACTTGTATTTTTCTTGAAAGATTATTTGTGATAACCCTTCCTTTGGTAGAAGCTTATTTAAAACTCAATGTGGAGTAATGTCATAAAAATGGCAGCGTGAGGTGAGCCTCTTGAAATCTCCCCTGGAATTTACAAAAAAATGAACAACTATAACTACACAAAGGACTCCCTGTGCAGCAGACAGGCAAGACTAAAAGGCACACAACAGAAATAACCTAATGGTGGGCAAATTGCATGAGCAGGGGAGGAGGGAAAGGAGAAGTACAGAGACAGGGCCACATGGGCGCAGGACCCAGACTTAGCTCAGTGCTCTGAGCTCCCTGCATCCCAGAACTACTGCAGCTATGGGAGAGAGAAGAAGTTGGACTGCTAGGGCTCCGTTTATGGCCCACAGGATTGAGGGGACAGCATGTAACACGGCTGAACCCAACGCTTACAGCAGAGACCTTGGAGCAAAGACTTAGGGAAGAAGGCTGAAAATGGTAGTTTAAGGCCTCACTGCCATAGAAAACGGAAGCCTTAGGCACTGAGACTAGCCACCCCCTCTTTATCCTCCCAGAGCTTGTCCCGCCCCTACCTGCCCAGTGCTAGAAGAAGAACAGTAGCAGTGTCAGATCAAAAGAACAGAATATTTGCAGTTCTGAGAACTGTGGTCCGCAGACACAGATTTGCAGCCCAACAAGTTCCGGCAAAGGGGAGGGAGCTGGGGAAGCAGGACTGGCTGTGATGGTGGTTGCCACCATTACTCTGGGCCAACCCTCACAACCACCCCACCCCTGTCCCTACCTATCTGGGCCGATTGCTGCAGCAGTGAACAGAAATGCTGAAACGCTCGGGCTCTGAATCTGGTGCAGGAAGAGCTTTGGAACTTCAAAAGCTCTCCACATCCCCACATGGACATGGCACCCTATGACCCAGGCAAACTGTTCACAGAGAGAAGTTTGCCTTCCAGGGAATTCCTCCATTGTGTGAGAAGTTGGAATAATGTAGAGAAAACATAACACTACCGTGTGAGAAAGAAAAAAAGGCTGCAGTCAGAGAGAAAATACAACATTCTACCAACACGTACTGGAAAACAAAGAATGGCCTCTTCCTATAAACCTGTTGCAGAACCCACTCCTGTAGATGTCTAGGAAGAGAAATAATAAATCAGGAATTGCCATGAATAACCAAGGCAACAAGACAGCTCAGAAACAAAGTGAAAAGTCTCCAAAAAAAGGAACTTAAAAATATGGAAATATGTGACTTAATGACAGAGAATTCAAGATTGTAGATCTTTAAAAACTCAATGAGATGCAAGAAAACACAGATGGGCAGTTTAATGAACTCAGAAACACAATCAAAGAACAGCACGAACATTTTACCAAAGAGATTGAAATTTTAAAAAAGAACCAAATAGAATTTCTGGATACTAAGTACTCAATAGAAGAAATGAAAAATGAAATAGCCAGATTAGGCAGTAAAGTTGACCAGATGGAGAAAAGAATCAGTGACATCGAAGACAGAAACCTGGAAATTACACAGATAGAAGAAGAGACTTGAGACTAAAAGAAATGAAAGAACTCTATAAGAAATTTCTTACTCCATCACAAAGAGCAATATAAGAATAACGGGCATACCTGAAGGAGAAGAAAAGGAGAAGGGAACAGAGAGTATATTCAAACAAATAGTCAATGAGAACTTCCCAAACTTGTGGAAAGAACTGGATCCTTGAATCCAAGAAGCAAATAGAACTACCTCAACCACAACAGGCTTTCTCCAAAGCACATTGTATTGAAGCTGTCAAAAATCAATGACAAAGAAAGAATCCCCAAGACAGCCAAGGGAAAGAAGACGGTAACCTACAAAGGAAAGCCCATTAGAATATTATCAGATTTTTCAGCAGAAACTCTACAAACCAGGAGGGAGTGGAACCAAATATTCAAACTATTGAAAGAGAGAAATTATGAGCCAAGAATAATATACCCAGCAAAGATACCCTTTAGATATGAAAGAGGAGTAAAGACCTTTCCAGACATACAGAAGCTGAGGAAATTTTCTAATACACGACCTGCACTACAAGAAATATAAAGGAAGCTATTCAACCACCATCAACAAGCACAATTTGTGGCAACCAAAACATAACAAGGGGGAGACTAAAGGCCTGAACTGGAATATGGGAATGGAGAAAGTAAGCATGCTGAAGAAAATGGAATATTCTAAACATCAAACTTTCTTTTACATTAACTTAATGGTAACCACTCAAAAAAAAAGAAAAATCCAGAACTGAAATATATACTGCAATAAAAGAAGAAACAGAGGGAAAAATAATAGAATATCACCACACAGAAATAATAGACAACAAAAAGGCAAAGAAACAATAGAGACACAGTCTTACCAGAAAACCAAAGATAGAATAATAGGAAATCCTCACATATCAATAATAACCCTAACTGTAAATGAACTGAACTCACCATTTAAAAGGCACAGAGTAGCAGATTGGATCAAAAAACTAAACCCAACCATATGCTGTCTCCCAGAGACACATCTCAGCTACAAGGACAAGCATAGACTCAAAGTGAAAGGGTGGAAATTGACACTCCAAGCAAATGGTATCCAGAGAAAATCAGGTGTAGCCCTACTGATATCAGATGAAACTGACTTCAGGGTGAAAAAAGATAAAAAGAGACAAAGATGGACATTCCATAATGGTAAAGGGGACATTACAACAAGAAGACATAGTAGTCATCAATATTTATGCCCCCATTCAGGGAGCACCAAAATATACCAAGCAACTACTAACAGAACTAAAGAGAGAAATTGACCACAACACAATTATACTAGGGGATGTAAATACATCATTGATTCCTATGGATAGATCATCGAAACAGAAAATAAATAAAATACTAGTAGACCTAAATGACGCATTACATGAAATGAACATAATTGATATTTATAGAGCACTTCATCCTAAAACATTAGGCTATGCATTTTTTTCTATTGTACATGGAACATTCTCAAGGATAGACCATATATTGGGACATAAAACTAGCCTCAGCAAATTTTAGAAGATTGAAATCATACCAAGCATATTCTCTGATCACAAGGCTTGAAATTGGATATCAACTGCAAAAAAGAAATCGGGAAAAACCACAAATGCATGCAGATTAAACAACATACTTTTAGAGAATGAACGGGTCAAAGAAGAAATTAGAGGAGACATCAAAGGTACATAGAAATAAATGAGAATGAAAATATATCCTACCAAAATTTTGGGGATGCAGCGAAAGCAGTCTTAAGAGGAAAATTTATATCATTACAGGCCTATCTCAAGAAACAAGAAAAATCCCAAATAAGCAAACTCACGTTACACCTTAAAGAACTAGAAAAAGAAGAACAAATAAAACCCAAGGTCAGCAGAAGAAAGGAAATAATAAAAATCAGAGCAGAATTAAATGAAATAAAGAACAAAAAGACAACAGAAAAAATTAATATGACAAAGAGTGGGTTCTTTGAAAAGATTAACAAAATTGGCAAACCCTTGACTAGACTCACTAACATAAAAGAGAAAAGACACTAATACACAAAATCAGAAGTGAAAAAGGGGAAGTCATCACAGATGCCACAGAAATACAAAGGATCATCCAAACATACTATGAAGGACTATATGCCACCAAATTCAATAACCTAGAGAAATGGACAAGTTCTCAGAAACAGATAGCCTTCCTAGGCTGAACCATGAAGCACTGGAAAATTTATCTAGAAAGATGACCAGTAATGAAATTGAATCAGTCATCAAAAACCTTCCCAAATGCAAAAGTCTGGGACCAGATGGCTTCACCAGTGAATTCTACCAAACCTTCAAAGAGGATCTAATACCAACCCTGATCAAACTCTTCCAAAAAATTGAAAAAAAGACTGTACTCCCTAACTCATTTTATGAGGCTAACATTACCCTGATACCAAAATCTGGTAAGGATAACACAAAAAAAGAAAACTACAGACCAATATCTCTGATGAATACAGATGCAAAAATCTGAAAAAATTCGAGCAAATTGAATGCAGCAATACATTAAAAAGGTTATTCATCACGACCAAGTGGGGTTTATCCCAGGGGCACAAAGATGGTTCAACATACGCAAATCCATCAAGGTGATACAACACATAAACAAAATAAAAGACAAAAATCATATGATTGCATCAATTGATACAGAAAAAGCATTTGACAAGATACAACATCCATTAATGATTAAAACACTTAACAAAATAGGTATAGAAGAAAAACACCTTAACATAATTAAGGCTATATATGACAAATCCTCAGCTAATCTCATAATTAATGGTGAAAAACTGAAGCCCTTTGCTCTATGTTCAGGAACACGACAAGGCTGTCACCTATCACCTCTGCTTTTCAACATAGTGTTGGAAGTACTCACCAGAGCAATCAGGCAAGAGAAAAAAAATAAAAGGCATCCAAATTGGGAATGAAGAAGGTAAATTGTCACTCTTTGCACATGCCATGATGCTATACAGAGAAAATCCTAAAGACTCTGCCAAAAAGCTATTAGAAACAATCAATGAATACAGTAAAGTTGCCGGCTACAAAATCAACATACAAAAGTCCATTGCATTCCTATATACTAACAATGCAATCTCAGAAAAAGAAATAAAAACAAACAAACAAACACAAAACAATTAATTTTGCAATTGCAGCAAAAAGAATAAAATACCTAGGAATAAACTTAACCAAGGATGTGAAAGACCTATATGCTATAAGGCATTTCTAAAAGAAAACTATAAGACATTTCTAAAAGAAATTGAAGAAGACACAAACAAATGAAAAGACATCCCGTGCTCATGGATTGGAAGAATCAACATAGTTAAAATGGCCATATTACCCAACGCAATATACAGATTTAATGTGATCCCCATCAAAATTTCAATGGCATTTTTTAAAGAAATAGAACAAAAATCATCGGATTTGTTTGGAACCACTAAAGACCCCGAATAGCCAAAGCAATCTTAAGAAAAGAACAATGCTTGAGGTATCACACTCCCTGACTTTAGTTTGTACTATAGGGCAACAATAATCAAAACAGCATGGTATTGGCAGAAAAACAGACATGTATACCAATGGAATATAACTGAGAACCCAGAAATAAAACCACATAAATATGGACAGATAATTTTTGACAAAGAAGCAAAAAAACACACAATGGAGAAAAGACAGCCTGTTCAATAAATGGTGCTGGAAGAATTGGAAAGCCACGTGAAAAGAATGAAACTGGACTGCTATCTGTCAACATGTACCAAAATTAATTCAAAATGGATCAAAGACCTAAGCATAAGACCTGACACAATAAACTGCATAGAAGAAAACATAGGTACTAAATTTATGGATCTTGTGTTCAAAGAGCATTTTATGAATTTGACTCCAAAGGCAACGGAAGTAAAAGCTAAAATAAATGAATGGGACTATATCAAACTTAAAAGCTTCTGCATTGCAAATGAAACCATTGACAAAATAAAGAAGGAACCAACTGAATGGGAGCAGATTTTTGCAAACAGTGCCTCCGATAAGGGGCTAATATCCAAAATATACAAGGAACTTGTGAAAGTCAATAACAGAAAAACAAACAACCCAATTGAAAAATGGGCAGAGGACCTGAAGAGACATTTCTCCAAAGAGGATATACAAATGGCAAATAGACATATAAAAAAATGCTCAATGCCACTAATCATCAGAGAAATGCAAATCAAAATCACAATGAGCTATCACCTCACCCCAGTTAGAATGGCTATCATCAACAAGACAAATAGTAACAAGTGTTGGAGAAGCTGTGGAGAAAAAGGAACCCTCATACACTGTTGGTGGGAATGCAGACTGGCGCAGCCGCTATGGAAGGCAGTGTGGAGATTCCTCAAAAAATTACGAATAGAATTACCATATGACCCAGCAATCCCTCTCATGGATATCTACCCACAAAATCTGAAAACATTTATACATAAAGACAAGTGTCCTCCAATATTCATTGCAGCTTTATTTACGGTGGCCAAGACATGGAAACAACCAAAATGTCCTTCGATAGATGAATGGATAAATAAATTTTGGTATACATACACAATGGAATACTATTCGGGGGCAAGAAAAGATGAAAAAGGACCATTTGTGACAACATGGATGGATCTTGAGATTATAATGCTAAGCAAAATAAGTCAGACTGAAAAAGTAGAGAACCATATGATTCCACTGATATGTGGTATATAAACTAAAAACAACAAAACAACAAGACAAACAAATGAGAAACAAAAATTCATAGACACAAACAATAGTTTAGTGGTTATCAGAGGGTAAGGGGGGAGGCGGGTGGTAGATGAGGGTAAAGGGAATCAAATACATGGTGATGGCAGGAGAACTGACTCTGGGTGGTGAACACACAATGTGATTTATAGATGATGTAATACAGAATTGTACACCTGAAATCTTTGTAACTTTACTAACAATTGTACCCCAATAAACTTCAATTAAAAAAAAAAAAACAATGTGTTCCTTACTCACATAAACAGAGGCAAAGAAACACTATTAGAAACTATTAGAAACACTATTATTCATTCACTTGAAAGTGTTTAAGCAAGAGAGTTATCCAGTGATTCATGTTTTGAACAAAGACCATTGACTTTTTTTTTTTTTAATTTATTGGGGTGACTTTAAAATCTATTTTTGAAATACTTTGTTAAAAAGAAATGTAAAAAGGGGAAATATAAGCCTGTAGGAAGAACAATAAGAAGGTCAAAAGGAAGGAGAAACACTAGAAGGTCACAAGTAACTAAATAATTTAAAGATAAAGGACCTGGGTTCCCATTTTTAGAATCAGAGAATGAAAGAAAATTATTACCTTTGGAGAAAAACTTTAACTTTTGAGTAAGCAGTGGCAAGAGGATTTTTTAACTGCCTTGAAAAACTGAAGTGAGAATACCACCTGAAGGAATCCTTGAAACAGATGAATATTGGTGATTTAGAAAAAAGAAGACCTTGATAGTCATAGATATAAATATTTGGTTGACAATGAATCTATCTCTCCTATTGTAGTCAGCAGGAGAGAATGAGTTTGCAACAAATCTTGAACATGACAATGAATGTGATATCAAATTGGTGGAGAATAATTATTTCATAATAAGTTCTGAATTACCAAAGAAGGTAAATATATATTTAGACCAAGAACATAGTGAAGGAGCTGCTATGTTTAAAAAGAGAGTAGCAAAGTCAAAAAATATTGGACAGAAGACAGAGTACGATCTGAAAGAGATACAGGAATATGGGGTATAAAACATATATATAAAACAAAGGTTTTATCTTGAGAACATAAAGTCTGGACTTAAAGGACCCTAATGCAAATTTGAAGAAATAGGGTCGCAGTGATTACAGTTGAGGAATTTTTGAAGTATGTCCACATTCAAGTGGAGATCAAAGAAGCCCCACTAAAAGAATTGTGGATTGACTGACCTGACAAATGTGGTTGCGCAAAAACTATTTTTGAAAGAAATTGAGACTCAAACTCAGGAACTAAGGCAATGGAAGAAATCACTTTAATAACGGGAAATTCCTTAAATAAAAATTCATTAACTTTAAAATAATTGTGCCTATGTTATACATAATAAAAAAAGAACCCTTTATACTTTTTGCAGAAAGTCAGCATGTATGTTTGGCTCCAAATTTCTCTAATGTATTCTGTGGAGGGAATAAAAATAAAATTTACCAGTTAACCAAAAAAAAAACCCAAACAAAAAACAGTGTCTTGAAAATATTGGATCAACTGAAGGAATGGGGACTAATAATTTAATATAAAATTATTTGATTACTTTAAGGTATTTAATATGTCTATTATTTAAGGTGCCGTAATATCCCCTGTGTACTTTAATTAACATAAAGTTAATAATTATTTGTTCCTTGAAGGGTATATTTGGGTTATTTCATCAGATCTTTATATTAGTAAGATATGAGAGGAATACTCCTCTAAGTTACCAAAAGTAGCAACTGGCAGGAGCTGAGACTCAGAAATCCTGCGCCAGCCCAAGTCCCACCCAGCCAGAGAGAAGACAGGTCAGGTCTGGCAGCTCCAGAGCAGCTGAGGGTCATGTGGGGTGGGGTGGCGGATGGAGGGTGGCGGGGGCATGTCTACAGCCTGCCTTGGCTTCTCAAAGCACTTTGTCCAAGAAACAGCATTCATGCCGCACTTGGCTGCTTAAAATAAAGACAGTGTTCCAAAAAAAAAAAGATATGAGGAACACGTTGGAAAATATTTTTCTTTTTCTTTTTTTGCTCTTAAGAGTTTATTTCCTCATTCCTGTGAACGTTTCTAAAGTTACCATAAGTACTGCATTAGATATTAACCAGATACTATAGAACTACAATATTTTAAGATGTTTTCTATATCACTAACACACTTCAAGATTTTTGTCAAATTAAGAAATATTTATACCAGATATCTAATATAGGTAGTTATACAAATTTAATAACTAGTTTTTTATTCATAATCTTTTGCATTAAAGTCACCAAAATATTTTCCAAATAGTAGTGCATTAATTAACAATTTTGTCAGTGGTAAATCCACTGAATAGAATATTTTACCTAGCTACCATCCTTTTCTGACTTGCCACGCCAGGTCCTCTGACTGAATAACTTCTAATACACACTCTGTAATTTGATTATTTGTAGAAAAATAAGTAACATCATAAATATTTCCATTATCCAATTCAAACAATATTGGAAAAAATAATTTATGTAAATTTTCCCACCAACATTTACTAATAGAAAGTGCTCATTGTATAAGCAATTATATACAATGTGAAAGTAAATATTGAAAATTATTTTATGACAGGATTTTAAAATCATCCATATCACGTTTTAATTATGCCAATGTTTAAATAACAATTATTTTAGATTGGCCCAAATTAACATGTTGTGTGCAAATGCAGTATAAAATATAAAGATATGTTTAAAAAATATGACTTCACTTCTTAAACGTCTTATTCCCTCTTTTCAATGTTATATAAGAGTACCTAAGTCATGAAATTTAGAGAGCTAATTGTAGGATTAATTGAAATGTTGCACAAATTTAGAACTTTCTAAATAAGATCTACCTAACCCTTTTATGCTATTTCATAGTAAATCACTTTTACTTTGCTAGAATTTTCATCACTGTATTTATATGTCTGATTTTTAATATCACGTTTTGTTTAACTGGAGCATGCAATACAGTTACTAACAACTTTCAAAATGTATTTATAATTAGGACTTCAAAAATTTATATGCTTTCTCTGTAAGATATTTTAAACAACTAATTTATGTTTATATTATGTTGTATTAAACATTTTACCCCAAAAATGGGTAATAAGAGTTATACATAAATTAAGGTCAATAAAATTGAAGTAGAAAGCCAAAATCATAAAAATAAAGGGATAACACATGCACTTAAGATAAGATGCAAAGGGTTTTCACCTAGCATTGATGTAGGAATATTTTTCCTGTGATTCCCCAAATGATGTAGATGATTTTGAATCGCCGGCAGCTTCTGGGTGTAGGCCGGAATCATGTATCGTGAGACAGAAGAATGGAAACATGGACCCAGGAGTGGCAAAGAGTTTCAAAAAGAGGATAGTTTATTGAGAGCAAAGAGTCAGAGCTCCTAAAGTGGAAGGGGGTCCCGAACCCCATGACTGAGGTAAAAGCTCTTACTTTTATACCTTCCCTTGCCTGCTTGAAGAAGGGAACTGTTTGAAGAAGGGAACTGATGCCTTCTAATGATATTCGTCTACCAGGTGTGTTCTGCTTGCCCATCCTAAAGGAATTAGCAAAGTAGCCCACTCTTATCTATCAGATCTGTTCCATTTGTCAGGCCAAAAGGAATTTTATGATTAACCCCAAGGCCTGTTACATTTTATCCTGGAGTGAGGAGTGATTTCAAAACCTGGAGTTTTAGGATATAGCCATCTTTGTTTATTCCACCCGGGGCCTCCCTGTCTACCTAGGGACATGCTAACTATCCTGTATCAGCATCAATTTTGACCCTGAACTTTCTGGTTTAAGAAAAATTGAATTTCAAGGTATCTTGTGAGTTTGTATTAAATAAATCAGAAGATTTTAATTTAAAATTTTGAATGCTATGGGTTTTTTTGGTTTCAAAATTCATGTCATCATATTCATCATTTAAAGTTAATAAAACACTAAATAACATACTTAGTGCCTCATTAAATGTACTTATGTAGTAATTTGGATTATAAACTAGAAATCACACATAGTCATTATGGTTATTTTGGTAGGGTTAAATATCTTAATGTTAAATATCTTGGGGTTAAACATCTAAGAGTCAGTTTTAAAACATTTCATGTGTATTATAGCTTTATGTAACAAGCCCTAACTCTAAATAATGTGTCTTCCAAAGCCCAGAGCTCAATTTAAAGAGTGATACAGTAGTTAACGAAATGTGTGTTTGGCATTTACCCCATAATTAAACTAGATGTTATATCAATCATTTTGACAGCTATTCCCTTCACTAGTAACCTATTTCTAGCAAAAATTGTTCTAATTTTTGATATTTTGGATACAGAGAGAAATTATGTTATTTTTTCAGCACTAGAGTTTTCTGGCAAGAGGTGATATATTCTTATATATTAATAATTATATCTATGTCAAAAAATTTATATAAATCTATATAGAAAAGGAGAGTGAACACATAAACACTTAAAAAGAAAATTAAGAAAATGATTTGAATGGAATTCACGACGTCCTCCTTTCTCTTTTCCCTCCCAGAAGTGGGGTTCCTAACCCCTGGTTTTATTTAAGTCACTATTGCCCACCTGATAAAACCAGGGATGGATACTATAAAGTTGGAACATTCCAATTTTCTCTCTGGAAATTTGGAACTGAGATTGAGGGAATTAATCACTTTCTGTATGTGGCTGAGATATAAATAGACATGATATACCCTTGGCCAGATGGCCAATATGCAGAGGGAGAACAAAGTGGATAAACACAGCGTAGTAGAAAAGACTTATTACTGTCATTCAGTTTCTAAATTCTGGGCTTGATGAGTCTCACCTAGATTAAAGCCGAGTCACATTCTGTTTCAGTTGCTTTGTGTGTATGCTGAGGACTAATGCTGTTTAGCTAGTTGTCCATTTTTCTGGATTTAGATCAATTGATAAAACATTTTATGTACATATGTATGTATGAATCTTAACTTTTTTTAACATCAATATAATTGAGACTGAGATAATTTTTTACACTTTCATTTTTCTAGACAGGCCGGAGGCAAGCCAGAATTGGAAACACTATTAAATCAATGTTCATACTATACTTGAACGGTAGATAAATGAAAACTATTTTTAGCAACAAAAATATGGCACCTTTGATGAACACTTTCTTTAGAAATGGATGTTTCTCAGGTTCACACTGAATTTCACACAAAATAGCACAATTTAGAAAACTCTGCAACACAAGGCAGTTGGGTAATGTGTAAATTGACTATTTCCTTTTGTAATCAAGTATGCACTTTGGCTCCCCTTAGGCCTCTGTAATGAAAAACTTGCTGAATCTCTATATAAAATCTAAACTGGAAAAAGAGAGAACAAGAAAGTCAGCCACACATGATAGGGCATGCTAAAGAATTGTAACAGAACAATCCAGCTGTGTTGTGTAATAATAGGTTACGGTTACATTATTTTTTAAGATATTTCCCACATCAATGACGATGTATAAAACACATTTTAGTGTTATATATTATAAAACAAAAACTATTTTAGTCTTATTATCTTATTGAATAACCACATTTTAATATATTAGCTGACTCTTATTCTCAGAAATCTCTATTTTCCTCTGTATTTTTCCTCACTGTTCCCACATCTTTTACTCATATACTCTATCACTCTTATTTACACTCTCTTATGTACTAACTGCTGCTTATGGACTTTCCGATGCTCACAGCTATCTCCAATTTTTCTTTTCTTTTATCTTCACGGTCAGTTGAGCTATTATTCTCGAAGTATGTTTTTCTTCTCCTAATTTCCTTTTACTTCCATTCTTTTGTTGCCTCTTACCCTTTTAGAAATATGTTTATAAATACAGATATAAGTGTGACATTTTTTCTGTTTACATCAACAGGACTATATGCACATGAACCAAAGAAGCCTTATGGTCTAGTTTTATAATAAATGGAAATATTTAAAATACCTACTTGAAATCCAAATGTACTGTTCTGAGATCCATGCCGTGGCACTCCCGGGTTTTCACATGAGGTACGAGTGGGTTCTAAAACAAAGATTGAAAACATATTGTTCCTTTAAAATTTATAATTACATTTAAATGTGTATTTCTCTCACACAAAACAATTTTAAGTGATCTCAGGTTTAATGAAAGGGCCCTGGGTAATAATAAAGAGTGTAAATCTAATAGCATCTCACCATGGACAGAAGCCTGCTAATCTTAAAGCAAGAAATTCAGGTAGACTGCATATTATATAAAGTATGCAATTCTTGAACTTTGAAGACTTGTAATACAAAAGCACTTGATATCAAACTAACTCTGTGGATAAAAATTTGAGGAAAAATGAAGAATATGAAAGAAGAACACATGCATAAAACATTTGCTCAAGGACTTTGCTAAATGATAATCTCAGGTAGGGTAATATTACCCTCAATAAGTAAGTTTTTTCCAGAAACAGGACTTAGTTATTTGGATTTTGAAGTGACATCAGTCGGAGATTCTGACATGAGAATGGTAGGGCTGGTAGTCTCCAAGTTGGCTAGTTTGTATGACAGTTTAGGTTGGTTTGTATGACAGTTTATCTGGTTAGTTTACCAAATGTGGTATTTAATATTAGGATTAAAGAAATGTACTTATGCAAATTGCCAGTTATAAAAAAAAGTAATGGGGATGTAAAGTAAACATAGGAATTAGAGTCAATAATATTGTAATAACTATGTATGGTGCCAGATGGGTACTAGATTATCGGGGTGACCACTTTGAAAGGTATATAAATGTCTAGTCACTACGTTGTACACCGGAAACTAATATAATAATGTATGTAAACTATAATTGAAAAAGAAAAAGAAAAAAGAAATGTACTTAGAGCCATTTTGAAATCAATGTGTCTTTTTTATATTTAGAAGACAAGTTTAATTTCATTTGAACATGCTTTCTTAACTTTAAAGACCTATACTGATGTTAATACTTAATGCTATTCATCAGAAAGCTCTTTTTTTTTTCATTTTACTGATAAACAAAAAAGATTATTCCAAGTGTTTCTTCTGGAAATTTTCCATGCTAAAAATAATATACGTTTTACCAATATTCATTTTTAGTGTCTTCTAATTGCTTCTATATTTTGTATTTGTTTTTCATATTTAGTCAACTATAGTTTATAGGATAAAGAAAACCATAAATGTCACCACTGCCTATTATATCCAAAATTACTTAGTATAATCAACCTTTCATTAATATTACCTATGCAGTGAGGTGACGAACCACTCCAAGTGCCATCTGGTTGACATAATCTGGTGCTTGATCCCACTAGTATGAAAGGAGAATTGCAGCTGAATGAAACCTCTGACTGGTATATAAAGCTTTTGCCTTCTCTTTTTCCTTGGGCAGGTATACCAGGATCACCACAAAATTTTGCTGGAAGTGAAATAAAGACAATTATAACACAGATTTAGGAATATCAGAATAAACAATTGATAAAAATGATGACAGCTGGAATATTGCACTAAAGTGAAAGGCTATCCATGTTAATCTGTCCAATGAATTTTTTTAACTTTTGTTTATATGAATAAATACTGAATTTGAGTTCAGTATATTTTAAAAATTAGTCAGACTCAGATATTTTCCACGTAGTAGCCCACCTTAATAACTGTAGTGTTTTGTTTTGTTTTTTATATTGACCAGAATCAAACCACATATTTGTACATATAGGCTGCCAAGCTGAAGTATTTCTGAAATGGCCTGTGACTCACAGATGCCTCTGTGAGAAAGAACCAAGCCGTAATGTCTAGACTGTACTCTCTAGATTAGTCTGTCTTTTTATATGTATATGAAATGCAGGGTCATTTGTTTGGCTGGACTCTGTTGAATAGTGTGAGTATTTTGATGCCTTCTTCTTCAAAATACTGTGGGGGGTTTTGAGTGTTTTGTTTTACATTGGTACCTCGTTTTTTTAATGTAATCCTTTCTAGAAGACTGTTCAAGCTCTGAAACATTTGAAAACAGCCGACAGCTAGGCCTCAGGATCTTGCACTCAGCGGAAGACGTGTGACATGTTCGACTTCTGAGGCATGTTTGAAAACCAAAGCATTTACTTCTGGGTTTATGGAGTTTGTAAACCAAAATGTTCATCAATGGGGACGTTCAAAACCCTAGATACTACTGTATTTGTTTTGTTTTGTTTTGTTTCGTTTTGTTAGAGAAAAGAAGACCATTGGAGTCCAAATCTAAACAAAACTAAGGAGTCTCAATGTTCTACAACAACCTCTGAAGATGTCAACTTGGCAGGCTTTCTAAATAAATTGATTAGATGATTCTGTTCAACATGTAGATGTTTAACTACTGAAAAACTTTATTCTAGATAGGCTTAGGCACTTGGAATTATCAGTAAACAAATAAAGATTCCTGCCCTTGTGGAGTTTATGTATTTGTGATGAAAGCAAACAAACAATAAACATAATTAATAAGTAAAAAAAAAGGTAGCATATGGGAAGATGATAAGTCCTACTATGTTTCACCGAAAATAAGACCTAGGTGGACCATCAGCTCTAATGCATCTTTTGGAGCAAAAATTAATATAAGACCTGGTCTCATTCTACTATAATATATAATATAATATAATTACATTATATAATATAAATATAATATACTATATTATATAATAAATATAATTATATCATATAATATAATACAAGACTATAAATATAATTATATTATATAATATGAGATTATATAAGAATATATTATATAATAAAAATAAATATAATTATATTATATAATATAATATAAGACTGGGTATAATATAATATAATACAATATAATATAATATAATGTAATATAATGCTGGGTATAATATAATATAATATAACCTGGTCTTATATTATATAAGACCAGGTCTTATATTAATTTTTGCTCCAAAAGATGTATTAGAGCTGATGGTCTGGTTAGGTCTTATTTTTGGAGAAACATGGTATGTGGAAAAATATTGTGGGAGGAGGAAATCAGGAGTGTGGATGTGTGGATGTGACAGATGGTGAGGGATAGGAGTAGATTTTAAACGAGTTGGCAAGGGTGTCTCTTACTGAGAATGGATTTGGAGGAAACAAAACATCAATCCATGCTGATATCCCTAGGGAAAATATTCCAGATAGAGAAAACAGCATTGCCAAAGCCCTATATGCTGGGGCATGTTTAGCATGTTGGAAGAAGAATGAGGTCAGTGAGGCTGCAGCAGAGTGAGCACGCAGATATGTAATAGGAGTTGAAATCAGATGGTTTCAAATCCAGTAGACAACTTATATAACATGCTTTTTTATTGTAGTAAAAAGCAAGTACACATAATTTGTCATTTTAACTATTTTTAAGTCTACTCAATTTTTAAATTAATAGATTCGGGACCTGAAAATTTATTTCCCTACAAAGCAAACAAACAACAATGTTTCTAAATATAAATTCTGCATTAAGATGGCTATAGGCTGAGTGACCATAAAATAAATCATCTAAACCAAGACACTTTTGAGAGTGAAAGGGGGCCTCTAACTGGACAGGACAACTACCAGGACAATGGGAATAAACTACTAACAGGAATGCGCCATGCGAATTGCAATGTATGAATACCCTAACTGTAGCATAACTAGTCTTAAACTCAATGTTTAAAGAAAGACCTTCCCTGAAATTCAAGACTCTACAAGAAACTTAAATTTTCAACTTCTTTTTAGAAACATTCTTTTTTTTTTTTTTTAAAACAGTTAAAATCAAAAGTAATCATTAAATAAATATTAAAACAAAATAAATTGGAGGGACAATTAAGAACACAGGTAAAATAAACATTATTTATTGGTTTTGTTTGTTTGTTTGTTTTTTGTTTTTAAATTTTCACCATTTTTTATATATTCTAAACCTCAGTGCTATTTGACATACATACACTTCTAGCAATATATTAATAACACCAAACCCTAAATGCCAGAGCCCTTGTCTTACTACCTTGTATCTGTAGCACATTCTGAACTGAATGTATATTTCCTTAGTGATCATTATCAATGGGCATTAACAGCTTTAGCAATCGTTTCTATTACTACGTTCCTTCATAACTTATTTCTGAAGAGCTTTTTTTGTATTTTTCTGCTGGGTCACTCATCTTGAAATCTTGTCTTTTTTCAACAACCAAAAAAAAAAAGAAAGGATTGATATGCACCCATATAAACTCCTCAATTTTATCGTCACCCCCATCATTCCATCTGTTTCTATCTACAGATGTACTAAACCAAACAACCTATTGATGTCAAGTGCAGCGGCTTAAGACACTAGGTTATTTTCAAAGGCTTCAGATCACAGTGCCATAAACTTTAACATAAAAAGACACACTTTAAACACATTTAAAGAGAAAAGGCTTTCCTCTTTATAAAGCCTCTGAAATGAATGAATTTGGATATTCGATGGATAAGGGAATTGTCTCTTTAGTCTACCTTCTCTAAATTGGAATTCATATTCTGCCATTTACTAGCAGTGTGACCTTAGGCCACATAACAAAATAGCTGGTTCCCTAAATGATGACAGAATTATATAGTGTCCTTATAATTTGATCTCCTCCCTCTGAGCCCAAGTGTCATTATCTATTAAAATGTCATGACTAAACATACTCACCCAGGAGTCCTGCTTTGTGTAGTAGAAATAATATATGTAAAGCAATTGGGACAAATTTAGCCCTATTGTATCTGGATCATTATTATAATGTAAATGTCAATAGTAAGAATTTTATTATTTGTGTTTTCATAGATCCCAAAATAAAACATATAGAGAAACTTGTTGATTGAGATTTTTTTCAGTCATATCAAACAAACTTTACCATAAACTAATTTCTGTAATACCTCATTGTCCCCATCTAGATACTAAAGTTGGGTGTTGCGTTCACACACTGAAGCTTGCCAGTACTGTTGAAACTCCTTATGAGACCCTCCCACATAGTATCCTTTTCTCATCCTGAATTCTAGGTTTCTCAGTTCCATATATTTCTTGATAAATTTATCACATTCACATGCATGCATAAGCAGTGACTTATTTAGCTTAACAACTAATAACAATGCTGATGTTAATATTCTTGTACATGTCTCCTTATGCACATGCACAAAATTTATGTAGTGTGTATACCTAGGAATATGATTTCCAGGCCATAGACTTGGCACATCTTTAACTTCACTATATAATAACAACACATTTTGCAAATGGTTCAGTCAATTTAAAAATCCACCATTGGTGTGTAAAAGTACCCATGGCTCCACATCCTCACCAACACTTGATATTGTCCAACTTTTTTTTTCAGTCCTATGAGTAAGTAGCTATCCATGACTTTTGCCCATGTTTATTGTTTTGCCTTTTATGTTTTAGGAAATCTTTATATATTCTACATATTATTATTTTTCATGTATAATGATTATATTATCTAAGTTTCTGGTTGGTAATTTCATAATGAGAAATGAAATGTTACTGTGGTGTTTTTTTCACTTTTCATTTAGTGAATGGAGCTTTTGCATCTTCAGAAATCTTTTCTTACTCCAAAATCATGTAGATAGTCTCTTAGTCTTTAAAACTTTTCTATTTAAGTCCTGAACGAATTTGGCATTGATCTGTTATTCAACATGAGATAGAGATCGTGTGTGTGTGTGTGTGTGTGTGTTGCATTAATTGAAATGTCTGTTCTTTCCCCACTGATTTGTTCCATAATGTATCGAGTAACAATAAACAAATCTATACCCTCTCTTCTTTAACATTGGTTTACTTTCTATCTCTGTATCAGTACCAACCTGTCTTAATTACTATAGCATTCTAAGCTTTGATATCTGCCAAGGACTGTACTATATGGAGCAGTGAAGAAAAACAAAATCTCTACATTCATGGAAGGTAAACCTGAGTAGAATCTACTATTCAAACACACATGATAAGTAAAATGTATAGTGTGTTATGAGAAGAAAACTTAAGTGATGAAAGGAGACAATGAAGGAGAAAAAAAAAGTGTAAAAGGGCAATATTATATGTCGACATATTAAATTTTAAATATGGTGATCAGAGAAGACAATACTGAGAAGAGGGATTCTGAATAAAAAGCCAAAAGAATAAAAGGAAATTTCCAGGAAATGTACCTAGTGAAAACAATATGCCCTGAAGTCAAAGCATGGCTGAATGCTCAAGGAAGAGTAAGGAAGCGTGTGTGCCCGGAGTAGAGTGGATGAAGTGGAGAATAACAGGATATGATGAGATCAGAAGGAACTAAGAAAAGGGTTGTACGTATGTGCCTGCAGGCAATTTGACCTTTACTCTGGATGAGATGACCAGACTTTGTAGGATTCTGCACAGTTTAGTCAGTTAGCTCTGCCTAGTTTCAAGGCCTCGGGGACAAGTAGGATGCTCCTTGACCCCGTACTGGGCAGGAAAACACGAGGAACAGGATCGCATTAAACATGTCTGAAAGAGTACTGCCCCCATTATGTGCTACAGAAACTTGTGTAAAACAGAAATCTGACTTTTGTAATCTGGCAATTTTATCTTGAAGTGATATTTGCTGGGATATATACTATAGAATAATCTCAGTAAAAAAAAAAAAATCTCTATCTCTAAATTTACCTGGGTATTTTTAGATGCACAATCACAATCAGTATCATGGCAAATACCACCATAAGAACTTAGTTTGAATGAACATGTAGAAGTGACATGGATTTTTGCAGAAAGAGATTTGCGGTTAAATTAGAGCATTCAGTTGAGATAAACTGGACCTAAGTAAGAATACTTTTCTGACAGATTAATATCGGAGTGGCTCTATTTGGTGGAATAGTTTTTGAAATCCAGAAATTTGCTAACAAGGAAATTTAGCCTAACTTTTAGAGTTAGAGCAGAGGAAACATTGGAAGGAGTTTAACAATCTCATACTTATTCTAGCAAAGTTTGAAAATTTATGTAACAGTTACAATCTCAGTAAATAGATCTAAGACAGTGAAAATGGGAAAATACAATTTTAAGCATGGAAATTATACTTACGTAAGCACTGTGGTACTTCCCCACTCCAGGTACCATTCCCTACACAGGTCAAAACAGCAGGAAAGGATAGTTCATAGCCCGGAGAACAGATGTAGCTAATACTAAAGCCCCAGTCGAAATTTGTTCCTTCTAACCTTCCATTAGAGATCTGGGGAGGAGTTGGGCAGGTAACAGCTGCAATTACATTAAAAGCAATTAGACACAGCTGTTGAAATATCTTGGGTGTAAAACAAATAAATAAATATCATTAGAAGAAGCATATGTCTTAATTTAACCTTTTGGAGGACATTATGGCCTGACATGTTTTATTCTCCTGGTAGTTATTCTGAAACATCCCTGGAATTAATCCCTCTAGAATGCAACTATTTTTTGGCAATGTAATGGCTACTGGGTGTCACAGATTCTCTTACAGAATAACAAGCTGCCTGACACCTAAGAGAAGGCAAACAGAGAGTGATCTTCCATCCAGTATACTGTAACTGATAAATTATTGTTTTTATATTATTTTCAAGTGACCTTTAGACAGATTGAAGTGCAGGGATGTTTGAACATATATAGTGCATTGGCATTAGAGCAAGGTATTTGGTAGTAACTCTGTGACATTTTTGAAAATAAAAATCATATATCACCTTAAAATATCCAAATTGATTCTATTAACCACTTAGATTCATATGTTAAAACTTACTGTAGAATTTTTAAATGTGTGATTAAATTTTTAAACATTAATTTTAAAAATTATTTTAGGCTGTCTTTAAGCAGATATAGGTTGGAAAGACAGAGATGAGGGGGAAAGAAGGGTACCACCTGCCAAATCTAAAAATGATGAATGATTATATTGTGATGATTAGCCATACATATGAATAACTTTTGGAGTTGTATAACATTGCCATTATCAGGATCAATTAATTATTTATGAAATAACTTTTAAAATATAAAATGTCTGTTCATATATTTTCATGTATGAACTATTTATAGTGAACTGATTCAGAAACTGAAATCAAGAAGAAAAACAGACATTAGAATTATTCTTTTTGGTTATATTATTATGTCGAGGAGATATTAAACTGTCAATTTATAGATGTTTAGAGAAACACCTGAATGAGAAAGCTCCATCATTAAAAATCAATAGTATTATAGAACAATATAAACTACCTGACATTGAATCTACAGTATGCCACAAGTAATCAGAAAAATTGACAAAAAATATATAAATATTTACAATGAAAAACAAACAGCATAAGGTAGCAAATCTATGCCTACATTGACTAAAAGGTTAATTCTAGATTGCATTCTTTAAATATACAGTGTCGTATTTTCTTTAAAATAAATTACAGTTTTATAATTCAGGCTGACTGTTCTCAAACTACTGGAAGTGTTTCTCCCCATCCTTGAATTACTTGACCCAAGTAGATCATCAAATAAAAGTTCTAATTCACTAAGGTTATATTCTCTTTTAAATATTCATCAATGAATATAAATGATGATGGTGCTTATATATCAAGAGTACGTGATATTTCTGTTGTTTTAATTGCAATAGAGTTCACTGTCATTACTCACAATAGGATATAACATTTTTATTATAATACAATTTTAAAATTATATAAATTATATGGTTAAAAAAACACTGAAGCAGTCATTTCTTAGTATCAAAAAATTGAAACAATACATACAACACTATTTAAATTTACCATAAATTTACATATTAAGAAAGGAAATACATAGTGACTTCTAGATAATTGAAGAAATCACCATACCTCTACAGGTTGGCATTACTCCACTCCAGGTGCCATTAGTGGTACAAGTCCTGATTCTGGAACCATTCAATTCCATTGTATAGCCTGGCTGGCACATGTACGAAACATTTTGTCCAACCACGTAATCATCTCCATATCTCAGTCCATTGGCTGGTATACCTGGGTCTCCACAACTAATTACTATCAGTATTGGGTTAGAAGAGCATATGGTTAATGTGGCAGATATTTAATAAAGAAGAGTGGTAAGCATATGGCATACTTGATATATTAAGTAGGGACAATCGGTTATCATGTTCTCTTTTAATCATAAAGCATAAGCACATTTAAAGCGCATACTAGCAATTCCTGATTATGACCTGGTATGCTCATTGAGGATTCTACACATATGGTTCAGAAATTGTCATTTAGGCTCTGAAATGGCTAGGTTAATATGCTACCAGAAATTCTGATGTGGTAACCTGTTTTAACGTGCATTATATGATCATGGAGAAGCCGTCCTATAGAATCAAGACTTCTAACATAATATTTAAAGTCTGTATTCCTATGTATGGCCACTGAAATCACAAATTTATCAGGCTTGCTGGACTGAAAGCATATTGTCTGCATGGTGTTACTCAACACAATAGTATAATTGTTTTTAATTAAAACAATGTTAGGTGCACAACAATTTTTATTGAATAAATGAAAGAATGAATAAACTATAAAGTGTGAATTTATCCCATACAGGGTGGGATACATAATTTGTGGGGCCCAGTGAGAAATGAAAAGGACAACAGCTAGAGAGAGAGAGATGAATTTCCCATTTCCACCAACTTATTGCCAACCCAAGTGAAAGAACAAACTCTGAAAAAAGTGCGCCATCTTGCATTCAGTCTGGAATGCTCTTGTTTCCTGGATTGGATGTGAGTGAAAGGTCTACATAAAGCATCAAGTGCTTGCTGGTTATGCTTCGGTGTTGCTATCCCAGGATCAAGATAGCCACTCGTGTACTCTGGACCAAAAATCCATGAATACACCCAGCTCCTACTTGCACCCAGATCCAGAAAATGGGGTGGAGAAAGAAGGTGTGATGTGAGCTTCCCTCTACTGATGACATGGACCAACTAATCAGAGAGCATCAGTGGCTCCTAAGCAGGGATGGCAATGGAGAGGCTGGGCAGGGACAGGGGTACAGGTGGTAGGAAGCAAAAGGTCTATAACCCATCTTAGGAGGAGAGGGCGTCAGGGAGGCAGACTGCGTGAGCAGAGGCTGCAAACACTTAGCATAGGCTCCACTGTCCCCGTGGACTTCAGTTACAAAACACAAATTCAAAGATTCAGTGATTGAGAATTTTGAGACAGTAAAACACAGCATGAAACCCTAGGCACTTTGAGTGTGAGGTCCTCTTAACTGCACTGGTCCACAAAGCATGTTCTAATTACATGTACTATCACTTATAATGCCACCTGAAAATTTTTAGAAAGACTTGAGATAGCATAGAAAATAAAAATAATTCTAAATATGACAGTTACGAATAAGATGTAACAGATTATACATAAGCCACAAAAACACTTGATGTTCTGATGTACACGATTTAAGCATGATTTCGGCAATGAATGGCTAAAAGCTTTCTGGCAGCTAAAAGAAAAAAAGCAAAAACGAAAAAACAAAAACAGAAGGGTACATTTTCCTGGAGGTAAAAAACGTGGCATGTTTGCTTTTGAGTATCTTTTTTTTGCCTTTTGAATCTTTTTGTTCATAAAAGGGTGAATAATTTTACCAGGTAAATCTGGGTTATGCTCTCATTTTTATTTTTTTATTTAATTCTTCCCAGAATTCTGGAGGTCTAGGGTTAAAAACTAAAAATAAATTAATTCATGGAATCTTAATAGCATTTCAATTATACTGTATGTGTTAACGTACGATTAAACATTTTAAATGTGAAGATTCCTTTTATATTATTTGAATCGGTTGAGTCTAAGAAGTTTTCAGAAAATAAATATTGACAATTAAATTAAAGGACAATATTCACGTCATTCCACCTGCTAATCCTCAGAACCCTGGAGACAGTTTGCTGAAGTCACACTCATTGAGTGTTTCTATCAAACTCCTAATAAGAGTTTTGCATATAGGGTGATTTTTGTTCTTTTAATTATTGATGACGAAATTTTTTTTTAATTATACAACTGAGTTGGATAGGAAATCAAATCCTGCTTATTTACCAAGAACATCATTTATATGTTTTGCAGTTTCAAAATGTATAAAGGTGAGTATAAGCCTTCAATTTATTTCATTTTTCTTAACCTTATGTTATTTACATTTTTAACCTAGATTAAAATCAAGAAGAGGAAACTCAGAGAGAGCACCCACCAATAACTATTTTGTGGGCAGCGCTTTACAGAGCGACTTAGAATCTTTGCAAGAAAGAACAACTAATTTGTGGAAAGGCGCAAGAGCTGAGATGCATCCACCAAAAGAGAGGACAGAAGCTTTATTTTGCAGAGGAACTAAACCAGAGTTCTGCACATTGTGGCAGCACCATGAATGCCTGACAACAACTTCAGGAGCTTTTGTTTGTTGGCTTCCTAATGAAGCAAAGGGCAGTCAAAGAGGCAGTTTCCAATAGCAACAGTCTCTGTAAACAGCACCTGCTCCACAAGTCAATTCATTCACCACAGGCCTGTCTTCAACAATAAAAAGAGGCTTTTGGTCTTTTCTGGAAAAAACCTTAGAATAGTATCTCTTTAGGGCAAGAAAATCTCTTCTAAGGTCACAAAAATCCCTAAGGACACAGAACTTGTACACACACACACACACACACACACACACACACACCAATCAACTTCATGAAGACAGATATTTTGTCTCTTTCTACACTGTTGTACTCTCAGAGACTAGTCTACTGCATGACTCATCATAAGAGATTAAGTAAATATTTGTTTAAAGACTAAATCGGTGAATGAGTATGTAAAGAATGATTAAATAGCTCAAATTCACAAAAATACGTTTATTGTTTAAAGACTTGAATTTGTTTCCATGGAAGGTTTTTTCATACCTTCCTTCACATAACTGATGCCCATTTGGCATTACTTTTGATAAAGCTAAGCAGATAACCTCTATTATAAAAGTAAAATGCAATTGTGGTAATTCTAATCTATGCCACTTCAAAACTTTTTTATCTTTTTAAATAAGTGTTATAAATATGTTTTTTTAACTAAAATAGGATCACGCTACCCACACTTTTATAACAGAATTCATTTTTTACTCAATACCTAATGGATTTTTTTGCATGTTAATACACAGATCCAAGTGACATTTTTAATGACATGATATTTTCTTACATGGATATACATGCAGTATAATTCATGAAACCAAAACCCTGTGGACTGATTGAAACCGAGGATCCCTGTAACGTTGATCAAATTTAGATTTAAATCCTACTTCTAGAAATCATATTCTTCTCTCTATATATACACCTCTCTATATAAGACCTAGCCTTTCCCCCGATAATCAGCCACCCGTGAGGTAGCAGAAGACAGCAGCTGGGACCTGATTAATGGATGGTCACATGGTAAAAACCTCTGACATAGCATTTTGACTGAGGTTCTGTTTCAGCTCCTGAGCCCTGAGGTGTAACGAACCCCTGGCTACTTTCCCATGAAACCAGACAGAGGGATGCCAGAACAGACCTCAGGGCTGTCCTCAAGACCTGAAGAGATGATTTATTATACTTCCCACACGTCCCACTAATCTGCTCCCAGCACAACCCTGGGCCCCTAACCCACAGGTGTCTTGTGATTTTGCCCTATAGAATCTGTAACTTGCACACCATCGGGAAGTCAAGCTTTGAGCATTAGCTACCTGCCTTTGTATTGGCCAATTCAATCTTAAACATTTTTTTCTTTCTATACTTCAAACTGCTGTTCATGAATTTCTTTGGGCCACTGCATGCAGGCAGGCAGATGCAAGGAAAAAAAATGGAGTTTCGGTAACATGATGTTTGAGTTATCCCACTGTTTTCCTATTAGAGACAATGCAGAAATGAACATGCTTGCTCAGGAATCATTCATTACACATGTACATTATCAGATTTTAAGCCCGAAATAAAATTCATCTAGAGCCGGATGAAGTTGTCAGAGAACCATTTCTCTGACAACACTCCAGAATTTACAGGATCTCTCAATTCAAAAGTTTGTTTTCTTTTTAGAGCTCAGTAAGGTAGACTTTCTCAACCTTAATCTTGGCATTATTGACATTTGGGACCAATTAATTCTTGATTGTATGGGTCTGTTTTATGCCATGAGGATGTTTAGCATTGACCTCTGCCTGTTCGATACTGATAGCATACTCCACTCACCTGCACTGTGACAGCCAAAAATATCCCCAGACGTTATCAAATGTCCTGTGGGAAGCAAAACTGCCCGTATCTGAGAACCACTGCACTAAGCAATAGCTCTCCTTGAGGAGATTTAGATGATTTTTAGCTTCACTTCACCCAGTTTCATGCTGGGATATTCCCCAGCTTTCTCTTGTGTGAGACTAGTGCCATCTCCCTGACTTGTCCTCTACAAAAGCAAAACAAACCAAAAGGCAAACAAAAAACTCTGAGAATTCTCAAGTTGGTAACAAAGATCCAGGGAGGACCATTTCTGTCCTAGTTATTTTTGGGGGAAAAGGCTTGGATTCATTTATCACTGGATCAGATTCAGTACTCTGTTCCTGGCCCAAATGACAGGACCTGCCAGATGCAGGGCATTGATCATTTTGGAAGAAGTCTTAGTAGATGGGAAAAGAAAAGAAAAAAATGAATGTGTTTCCTTTTATACCTGAAAACCAATCCTTACTCCTCTTGACAAGCCCTATCCTGGTGCAGATTGTATCTTCTTCCCAAAACACTATGTGCTTTAGGTACAGGAGGTGGCTCTCTGCCTGTTAGACATTGAAAGCTGAAGATCCTGCACTATTTATATCCTGAGAGGTTTGTATGCTGACAAAAGCAAGCAACAGGCAAAAAAAACAAAAACAAAAACCAACAAACAAAAAAAAACAGCCACAATAAAACAAAACAAAACAAACCCTGGTATTTTTGAATGAGTATTTACCTGCGCTTAGTTTTTACATATTTTATTTCAGACTGAAATCCATAGAAAAGAACTTAACTGAATTATATAATGAAAGTACTGTTAATAGCTTTCTGGTATTATGGCAAACATATTTTCCTTCCAGCTTGGTTTAGTTCCATGGATGTTTCTTAACCTTTATAATTCCTCTGCCAAAGTGGGCATGATGTTTGAATGCATGACCTGGATCTCATGATGCATGCTTTTACCCACCCATGAGAAAACTTATTATTTTGGGGAAGCTTCACACTCCAGCACTGGCAGTAGGTTTGATAAGGACCTGTCTGGAGTTGCAGAAAGATGGGTGCAGAAAGATGGGTTTACGAAGCATAATTTTAGAGACAGATTATTAAGTGGGCAACTTCTCAACTCATTTATAATGCAAAGCTGGTTGAATATTAGCAGATAGAATTTATGTGAGGAAAATTTTACTCTTTTACCAAAATCTGTACTATGGCTAAATATAAAGGAGAAAGGGAGGAAAATACCATTATTATCAAATAATATTTATTCCAAAAATGTTTCTTAAAACGGACAAGGCAAGTTCCAGCTGACGCATCTGCACATGTGATTGAACTGGGTTTTTAAGGAACAGAAAAAGAGTGTGTGTGTGTGTGTGTGTGTGTGTGTGTGTGTGTGTGTGTGTTTGCTCATATGCTGCTGGGCAAACACATGAAAGGTATATTTTCAAATTACACTGGTGGGATATTCTCACAGAGCAAAAATGCTTGGAATAACAAACCTACTCCACTGCCTAGACCAGCGACCTTACTGAACTCTATTCTTAGTTCCTGGCATAGTGCCCAAAGATAGTAGGTTTTGTGTAAATGATGCTTTATTAACAGAATCTATAAGTAGTCCAATCACATTATATACTGACAGTTCTCTGTTTCATTTTAACTGTATTTTTAGATTATAAAATATATTGCTATAAGTTAAAAATTGTATTCTAAAAACTGGGTCTCTCCTCTGATTTTCACTATGCAGGAAAGACTAGTTGCCTAAGAACTAGTTCAGGAAAAAACACTTAAAGTAACCAAATTTTATTTTTAAAAAGTGGGAAAAAATCCAAATAGAATTTAATTCTTTATATTTTACTTTCACCATACCGTTGTAGATGGGCAATTTTTTCAACTATATTTCAAGAGCTTTATTAATTTATTCAATGGTCTCTATTAATTCTTTCATATTCAAATAATCCTATATTGAAACATCTATCACATCATTAATCTTGTTGATTTTCTCTCTTTCAATTGATACTGTCCTATTTCTAGCAAATCCCCTTTATCAATGATTATGTGTGTGATTCAGCAGTACTCTGGTTCATTTCCTTTGATGCATCACATTAAAATATTTCATCTCTTGCAAGATTGCAAATCTATTATCAACTTATATATTTGTACTCTATATTTGGACACTCATCTTAAGAAAACAACAAAATAATTGAGAAGATATATAGAGGACATTGTAATTTTAAGCAGAAAGACTTGTTAATCTAGAGAAATTAAAAAATTTGAAGATGAATATACTATAAATTAACATTTCCATATGCATAATAAGCAATGTCCTATATTTATATTTATACTTAACCATTTAAAAAGTTAGGACATAAAGCAAGAACGAAAAGGAGAAAAAATTAAAAAGGAGAGAATGAATTTGAGAAAATTACTTCAAATAGACTTGGTTGAAAATCTTATTTTCTACATATATTAGCTGTGTTACCATGGGAAAGAAATTCTATTTTCTTGGTAAAAAACTATTTCTTTAAATGTGAAATGGAAAAGATAATACTATATAACTCATAGATTTGTTGTTAGAAATAAATGAGAGAATTTATGTAAAGCACTTAGCACAAATCCTAACAAATGGCCAACACTATATGACAGATATTCTTTATGAGTAAATTGGGTACAATTTCAATGGAAAGGAAAAAAGGAAAATTTTGTTTAGGTATATTTTCAAAAAATTACTATAAGGGCTTAGATTTGGAAGTTTAGTTCAGGTACTTTAATTATTTTTCCCATAATTAATTTAATTCATTTCAAATTCATATTTGGGTCTTGCTTATAGACACCAGAAAAAGGCAATTATATTAAATCAAAATTTATTTAAAAAATATTTTTATTTGCATTTAACCTTCCTGGTATGTACAAGGAATAATTAAATTGAATGGTAAATTCCATCCATTTGTGTGAGAGAAATAACTATTTATTGATGAGCTCTGCCAGTAGTCAGAAAGTCAACGAAAAGATTTGGTGTCTTAGTTTCCTTATCTATACATGTAAGTATATAACACAATCTCTTCCAGCTCCGCAATTACACAATTCTATGAAACACATATTTAAATTAACTTCCACTGCAAATTAATGAGAAGGAATCTGAAACATTGGTTCTAATTCACTTTGATCACAATATATAAGATTATCAGTATGTTAGATTCTTTAATTACAGAAGTTTAGTCTGTTTTAATTGCCACCAAAACCTCTCTCTGTGATCTCTTTTTGGGGATATTTTTGAGTTGCTTCCAGGGTGTTAGTACTTTTTTACTTAGGAAGTCAACTGTTGTAAATCTTCATTTTTTTAATAGCAATTCATAATTTAAAAGCTAATGCTTGAAATACCTTACTTAATACAATATTTATCCTTGAAGAACTGAAGTTAAAAAAGAGACTTTCTTTATATTTTTGATGCTGTTTGTAATCAGTTTGTTTTGATCTGAATGACTTTTTATTTGACTTAAAATTCCTAAGGGAAAACTAAGGTGATTTAATTAAAACGATGTAATTTTCAATCTCAAGAACTGGGATATGTCTATGTGTATATCTTTACTAAAACTGGAAAATATCTTTAAAAAATAAACTACTTAGCTATTTATCCATACTTAAATAAAATTGTGAAAAAAGGAGATATATTATTCTGCAGATTTCTTTTACTCTGAATATACTCATTATTTCAGTCTTATTAAGTATATGTTGAAACATTATCTACTAGAAACTAAGTGCTGTGAGCCCTATAAAGTGACAAATCCTCTCTGCAAGTACTTTAAAATGGACTGAAATGAGAAGTCATGTATACTTACAGCTAAAATAAAATTCATATGATATATTTGAGACCATCAACAACTATCTACTGAGACACTCTTAGGTGTTAGGTACTGTGCTGTGCCCTCGAAGGTCAATGAGATAAACAGATCTGATAACTACCGCCCTGTGAAGTCTACGGTTTAGCAAGCAGGACAGGTAATTGCTATAAAAGATTTATACAGCATAGAGCAGTCACTTTTAGCTAAAACGTATATGAGAAAGTCCTGTCCTGAGAAGTCTTTTGCCAAGTGTATCATTTGAGCTGATACTTAAAAGGTAGGGTACCAGCTAAGAATTTTAAGGCTCAGATGGGGTAGTATAGTATGGAAACAGTAAAGCCTATTTGTTAAATGTTAGATGGTTCAGTCTTGTAAAATTGAGACATTTTCAAAGTAAGTAGGAGGACTTCTTTCCTTTAAGATGGAGAAACAGGGAAGAATTTATTCTCCATTTGAAACAACCAGAAAGAAAAAAAAAGGATAAAGTCTGGGGGAAAAAACAAAAACAACAAAATTAAAAAAAACCAAAATGGGTTTCAAAAGGCAGCAAAGCAGAGTGATCCTTGAGTGACAGGAAACAAATGAGATCAGTCCTATGACTACCCCCTCTTCCTGCTTTAAGAGTTTCCAAGCTGAAGCACAGGGAGGAGAACCCCATGCAAAGCCCAGCCAACTCCCTAAGTTGAAAAGATGGATCTGACAGTCAGGAGAGAACAAGGTGGACAGAGTTGGTTAGACAGAATACCGGAGAGATCTCGCTCAGAAAGAGTGCTCTGGAGATCTAGAGGGATAACTCCTTGAGTATTCAGCTGAATACTGGTCAGCCTCTGAGGAAACTGTCCAACGTGAAGTAAAGAACTGCCAAAAGATCAGATGTAACAGCATTTGATGTTGACACAGGGCCTGAAATATTACTTGTTACTGACTCCAATCAACAATGGGAAAATTTTTGCTGATCTGGATTTGGATAATATGTTCTAGTCAGTGCTTATTTCAAGAGCCTCCAAGCCATCCATAGTTTGCCTTCATCTTTGCAGAGACATGATATGCACAGACTATCTCAATAACCCCATCATGACACACAATTTTGCATGCAAGATATTAACTACAACCAATTTTCTCCAGAGTCACAGATATGAATGACATTACTCTGATGGCATCTTTCTCAGAGTAGATTCATTTGAGTCCCTCATTTAGGAAATAGAAATACTCACAAAGGATTTAAAGGGGGGAAAAAAGAAAAAAAGAGGGGGATGGAATATAGACCCACACCTAGCACAGGTCTGTCTTCTTAGTTACATTTCTGAGAATTAGTAGGTCAGTCAGCTCCACCACCAACACTCTCAAGATCACCTACTAACCTTCTTAACGCCACATGTTAAAATAAAGCCAACACCTTTTGGGTCTGGAAGCAATACATTCCTCACTGACAAATTTTACTTAAGCCCATTTACGTTGTTATTCACAAACTTGCCTACTCTTATTGAGGCCCCTTACAGCAAAAGGATTTATAACCTGCCCAAATTGTAATACCCAAAGCATGCCCATTACTCTCCCCAGAGTCTCTTTTATTATAGAGGCTTAGCAACTTCTCATGACTCCTACAGTCTCTGCACATATCCTAAATAGCTCTTCCTTTTAAAAATTTCATGATTTACATGATGCCACTGAAGTTCTTTTTTTTTTTTTAAATAAATAGAAGCAACCATGATTTTCCAATGGATGTATTATTGCTGATTAAATAAATTCTATTTTATTCCATACATAAGCATTAATTTATATATAGGAATTTTAAATAAATTTTTCTTTAAGTGATTAATTATAATACAGATTCTCAAAAATGCCATCTTTTTATAAACATATCAAGAGGACAAATCAGCTATTCAAACTTTCTAGGGTAGTGCAAGCACCCATCAATAGTTAGTAAGCTTCTTTAAAAACCAAGTCAGTCATTGACATATGCTAGACTGGCAAAAGGAAATTGTATTCATTGTATTATTAGTCTTGATTACAGCCGATAATTCATCTCTATCTTAAAATACTGTTTAACAACATTTAATAGCACTGCTTTTCTGTAATCTCATTTTCCTCTGCCAATGTAACAACATGGTAAGTAATCCTACTGATTCTTAAAGTCATTAGTGTAAACTGTAACCATAACACTATTATCATCTTTTAATCTGAAGACAATACAAATATTTAAAACCTTGCATGGTTTGACGGATTACAAAATACACACAACATATCCCATATTTTCATATAACTAGTGATATGTAAAATTATTGACAAGAAGCTTACTTGTACAGTTAGGCAAAGTTCCAGACCACGTTCCATTGGCTGTGCACTGTCTAACTGAAGGTCCAGAAAGGATATATCCCTCCATGCAGGAATAAATTATTGAACTAGAAAATGTTGTGCCATCAATCCGAAAGACTTTGCCATTGGCAGTTGTTCCTGGGTTACCACACTGTACAGCTATAAAACAAAATAGTTAAGAGTATATGTAAAAATAGTGGAAAGAGAAATTTTCTCACAAAGAGTTAATGGCTGAATGTTTGTTTCAAATTATCCAAAGTAGCTATAAAATCCTCTAAAATAAGCATTGAATTATATTTTATAAGTGGTTGAAATTCAAGATGAATAAATATTGATTTTATTGCGTAATTACTGGGATGCAAAGTAATTACTGAAGCATATTGCCTTGGGACACCACAAAAATCTTTCAAGGAATAATTATAAAAGTTTCTGCCTAAAAAGCCACTAATATAAAATTGGAAGATATGTAACAATGAGATGTGATAGATATTTATTATAATTATACTTCCAAGAGGACAGATATAAAATAAACAATTTAAATATTTTAGGCACTCATGCATATTTTTATTTATCTAAGTGTATAAATGATTTGCATTAAAATTTTATCATCTCTCTGGCCCGAGACATACAAAAAATAAACTGAGTAAAAACAAAGTGACCAAGTTCTAGAAATTATTTTCATTGAGTTTTCAACATTTCGTAAACAAGAGTCACAAACACAATGTCTTATATGATTACTCTGTATTATATTTATTTGCCATTAGTGCCATAGTGAATTTTTGAAATACCTTAAAAACAGGGCTATGTTAAATATAATACTAAATTTGCTGTAACATAAGAAGGCATTGTAGTATTTTATGGAATGTAAAGCTATCGTATGAATATGAAGTGTAACTACAGTTTCAGAAAATACTATCTATATCACTTGCTGTCTCTTAAACATTTAATTTTGCTTATCCTTTACAGTGGTGCTGTATGTTGTATGTGTATGTAGATAGGAAACTTACACATTTTATACCATTACAACAAAACAGTCTAGGTAATATTTTCAGGAGAACCAATGAGATAGAAAACATTTCTACTTCCACTGTCAAGAGTAATTACCCTCTTTTACATTCATTAGTACCTGCCTAAAGTAACAATCTGGTCATATGTATTCATGTATCACAATCCATAGTCTTGACACATCCCAAGAAGGATTTGAAAAGTATCATCCTTGTTTTTGAATTTTGAAATAGGGATCCAGGCTCAGTCAAAAATTTTTTTTTTTTTTTCACAATAAAAATTAAGAACTTCTCTAGTTAGGGTGGTTTCCAAATATGGACAAATTATGCTGCTATACCTATCCTTTTCTCTTTAATTCCTCCACCCTTAATACACACATTATTCTTACCTAGAGCATTATTTGAATTAGACATAAGTAAAAATAACTTAAAATGAAAACAGGTAAGTGCATCATCTATCATGAGTAAGGGATGAAAGCTCTGTGGACACAGTGAAGAGATGCAGCAACTACTTTGCTTCTGCCATATTGATATTTGGGGGAAGAGGGGTTTATTGATTCCTGTGAACATAGCCTCATTTATGTTTTATACTAGCTGACAATGCCATCTCTCCTAGAAAGTATCATTTACCAGCTGTCAATTCACCTAACTAATATAAATGATAGTTAACATTCATTCAGAAATTATTATGTGACAGCCACAACTTTTCCAAATTTTTTTAACCTCACAACTAATGTTATGAGTTAATATTAATATCACCACCATTTTTTGGTTGGAAACTGAAGCACAGAGAGATGAAGTAACTTGACCAAGGTCCCACAGCTAGGTAATAATAGATTTTCATCTAGTACAAGTTCTTCAAGAAGATTCTGATAGCATATAATGAGAAGGTTGGATCTTATTCAGGTTAGTAAATGAATGGCTTAAATGCAATATATTTTTGTCAACTGACCATTTTTTGTGTTAGATAAGTAAGTTACACAAAGAGTATTTTATATGTTTGCTTTTTCTTTTGTTGCTAGAGATATTTTGTATTTTATAATTACTATACCATTTTTTTTCTTTTTATCAAGGTGATAAGTAGCCATATCTAAAAATTCAAAAATCAATGAAAGTGTAAGGAAGAAATTAAAGATCGTTTATAAATCCATCACTAAGAGGTAAGGTAATAAAATATTTATATAAATACTTATATGAATATGTATAAATAAATGTGAATATGTATTCATTTTGAAGTTTATTGCAGGCATTGTGCAAAGTACAGAATACATAGTAGTGAAATAGTACCATTTTTTAAAAAATAGAACTATGCTATGCATTCTGTTTTATAATCTTATTTTCTTTTTTTTTGTACATAATATAACAATCAGGGCATCTTTTATAAAGTTTAGTAACTGGATAGCTTTCCATTATATGTATATTCATAATATACCTAACCAATCCCCTATAGATAAACATGAAACTTGTTTTAGTTTAGTTTTGTTTATCATTTTTAATTAAATATACTCTAGTTTATATATACAACTGTGTACACTAAGTTTCTGAGAGTGGAATTTTGGGGTAACTTTTATTTTTAAAAAATATTTTTAATTAAAAAATATATATAGTTACTGAAGATATTAGCACAATACACAATTTGATCAACAATGTAAAGGTTTGCTTGTTTTCACACATCTTGTTCAATGCCATGTGTCATCACCATTAAAAACCTGTCAGTTTGTAAAAAAATGCTACATTCTTTAAATTTGTGTGATTTTATATATTAAATTATTATAACACAGTAATTGAATATTATTATTTTTACATGTTTTATCCATTACATGCAAGGAAAGCTTTTATATTTTGTGGTAAATGCTAAAGTAATATAACATCAGAATATTTGGAATATAAAGAATAAAAATACTTCAAATTTCATCGTTATTTCTGTTATCATTTTTTGTGTACTTCCTTTTATGCTTTCCTTAAATGAATATAATTTCCCATGATTGTAATAGAGTGCATAATTTTGAATCTTACTTTTAAACTGAGTTTCATATGATTTGTATTTTCTCATATTGCCCCATGGCCTGTTTTCTGATATTTTATTGACTATACATTATTACATCATAAAAATATACAATTGATATGTCATATTATTCCTAGTGTTCAATTATGTCCTGTTGCTTATTATAATCAATTAGAAATAAAAATTGCCTCTTTACTATTAAGTATTTTCTTTAATATTTTATTTATTTATTTATTTATTTACTTATTTATTCATTTTAGAAAAGAAATCTTCAAAAGTGGAGTTAAGTCAAACCTGTATATATTCTGTGACTATATATGAATTTTTGTCAAATTACTCTAAATATATTATAACAATAAAAAAATACCTCTAGAAATGTATTAAAGTTCTAGTTTTGCTGCACATACACCAGAATTTCATATTAAGACAGGTAGAAAATGATGTTTTGATGTTTATTATAATTTTCTGATACATAGTTGTGTAGACTATTTTTTTGTACATTGCAATTTTTTTGCTCTCCTGCATTTTCTGTTCATTTTCTCTGTCCCTTCATCTACAGTAATCTGTTTGCCTAAATGATTTATATGAGCTCCACTTATGAGAAAAATATTAATTCTCCTATATTTTCTACAACTCCTAGTTCATTTTTATCCACAAAGTGCATAATAACAAAACACAGTCAGCACCAGGTTGTATTTCATGTAAAAATATTTTGCAGTTCAGCTGAACAATAGGCTGGCTAAGATATCACCCATGTAATGTATGACATCATTACAGAAACTTTACCTTTGGAAAGTAAACAAGTTTGAGAAATAAAGTGAAAAGTTAAGTCTTACTTAGTGTCTTTTGCTCAGCAACTTTGTTCACGAACTCCTTTCCCCATAATAGCAACTGAGTTGCAAATCTCTCTTAATTAAGATAATTAAATTTGGTCCCATTTTTAAAAGATAACTATCTTTCCTAGATTATGGATACAAATTATAAACACAATAAAAGCTTCCGAAATATAATCAATCAAAAAACTATCAAGAGGTTCTATTGGGAATCATTTCTTATTTATAATACCAATACATTAGATAGAACATCAAGTAAGTTTTATAAATACTTTTGTAAGTTTAATTTTTTGTACTAAAATCATCTCAAAAGGAACGATGTAAATTACAAGGATAATTTTGTAGCAACATTTCATTGTCTAGCCAATCGTATAAAGGTTTAGTTATGTTAACTGAGTCAGCAAGAATAATTAATAATTTTACTCAAACACATAAAAGTTTAAAAATTCTAGTTATAAGCAATGTACTCTATAAATAAAAACCTCTTTTACATGTGGGCATCTTTCTATATCTTTCCATTTCTACAGGTCTAAAACCTAAAACAGATCTTGAGGTAATGTTGATGTAGGGCAACCTATTTTTTTCCTGTTAGTGTCTATAACATAGAGTACTAGGATAAATGGGGGGGAAAAATAAAACTTTTTACGAAATAATTTTTAACTTTTCCAATCCAGATGTTTGCTAAGATGTGAAAATTTTTTTGTATATAAATGACCTGTAAGATGTATATTTTTAATAATTATTACATAGCACTGTTCTCTTACAGGATGCTGTCAATAAAACTGGAATACTACTGATTTTATTCCATGGTTGGGGACACAAAGAACTGACAGGAATAATTTCACTAGTAGTAGTAACCAATTGAATTTGGATATACATTGAGTTTCAGCACTTTCAATATATTTAACTTCTGCTTGATATTACCTTTGCATTCTGGCTGCCTTCCAGTCCAACTGCCATTAGCTAAACATGTTCTTTCTTCCGAGCCATGAAGAATATAACCAGTATCACAAGCAAAACGTACAGAACTTTGGGTTCTGAAATCGCTTTCCTGTCTAGAACCATGACCAGGGGTGCCTGGATCCCCACATGTACCAGTAGCATCACCTGCAATTCAGTACAGTTCAAGTTAATTTATTTCAACAAACATTTACAATGTTTATGATTTAGTCCAAATTTCTTGTATACATTTACTTTTATGCATGCTATTTTTAACGTGATAAGTTGATTGGGTAAGATCATAATTGATATTTCCCATCTAACTCCAGTCATAAGAAAACACCTAAAAAAAAAAGAAAATAGTTGCAGAGTATGGTGTTATTTTCCTTATCAGTGATATCTAGTCTTATCAAATAGGTTAAGGACCTTTTATTAGTATTTCTAGAACTTGGTTAATGATCAAGTAAATGGAAATTTTATAATTGACAGTATTATGGGCTCAAATAACAATGGTTTTATTAAAAAAATTTAAAAATGGATTTGGTAATTTGCATGTTTCCTTCTCTGAATTTTCTAATGACTGAAAATCTTGTTTTCGTTGTTAAATTAGAACTATGATTTTTTTTCTTTTTTGCTGGAAAAATGCAAATGTTACAATATAGTATTTAATGTACCCTAAATTTTCACCCCTTAATTTTCTCTACCAATGACAATTGACCAAGATAAATGAACTGCTTATTTCTCATACATGTAATATAAAAATAAATTGTGAATAAGATTAGAAACTGTGACTTAAGTTCCTAATAACGATTTTGTTCATGACTGTGTATTCATCTTTTGATTTAGCGTTAAGGATTTACACAGTCCTTTTATCATTTTTAAAATAATTCTACTCAAAGTTGCCACTATGTTAGGAGATGTTGAGAGAGAGAGAGAGAGAGAGAGAGAGAGAGAGAGAGAGAGTTGAATACATAAGCATTGAAAAGCCTCTCTGTCTAGATGCCTTTTTTAACATGCCCTGTGTATTTAGAATCCTTATTTACACTTTCTCATTTTCATGTGATGTAATATTAACAGCCACACAAAACTTAAAGATAAGCATTTTACATTTAAATATCCATGTACGTGTGTTTTTTTTCACAATTCAGTAGCAGTTTCCTAACATACTGTGGTATATATGTGTGAGTTTATGTGTTTTTATGTATAATACGTTACCTGAGTGAATTGATTATGAGTTATTTCAACATAAGGATTTTAATTCTCATTAAAATCAATTTTACAGTCACATTAAAACGATAGTTTTTTTTAAATCTGTAGATTAAATTTGAAGTTCCAGGAAGTTACTTCATGGGGATTAACCACCAGTTACAAGGGCATTCTGAAATAATTAATCATTTCACAACTTTTATCTCTAAAGGAAAAACAATGTAAAACAATTCCTAATAAATGTTTGCCACGATCTCTACAGAGATAAAATAACATAAAGATAATGAACACTATATTAATTTTAAAAAACAGGCAGAAAAATAAGCAGCGATATCTGGTAAAAACAAATACAATAGATAGTATCAAATAGGGAGGAATCACAGATCTAAAACTTAAATGACATTTTTGATGAAAAGCAATAAACAGGTTGAAAAAGATTTATCAAGTACTCTGTGAAAATTACTAATTTTCAAAAGCCTTAATATTCTTTTTTTCTAATATATGAATAATATAGAGCACCATGGGGTTATAGAGACTCAGAAGTTACATGTTGCCTTTTAATAACAACGGAAGGAAAGATAAAAATCTTTCATAAAACTTGTCTTAGTTTAACTTAAGACATTTAAGGCTTTATTTAAAAATATGCTATAAGAAATCAATTGTTTAGAAAGTTTAATAGAACTGAATTCTATGAGAAAATCACTGATATAACATTGCCTTCTGGAGAAAATTATATTTGGTATCTGCTAAAAGAGAATAGCTACTTAAACTTGAGTGGTTCACCATTTTAATGAACAAAAACACTTTACACAGAGTAGCATCCTAATACCACTTAATTGTTTACATTAGCCAAAGCACAATTCTAAACATATCTGTAATTTATCATCTACAAGATAAGTATTAATTCACGCTCTGAACTTATAGTACCTTAAGAATTCCAATAATTATATAAATGATGTTATAGCTTCTCTTAGATTTTTACAAAAGAAATGTATTATTTTATCTCTTTAGATTTTTTTGTGTAGATATTTCTAATAATGATAATAATAATAAAAATAATAGTATAATTTCCAACAAACATCATCCAATTTCTCAAGTAGTACCTGAACAATGAGGTTGTGATCCACTCCAATGACCATTTAATTGGCAAGTCCTCGATGAATGGCCTAGAAGGACACGCTTTCCTGTGCAGGAATAGTGAACAGTAGACCCAAAGGTATACTTCTCACCAGACAGGACTGCATTAGGAGGAACTCCAGGGTGTCCACAGTCAATCACTACAATACATAATTATTGAATATAAAATATTTTATATCTCCTATCAAGCAACCTGCACCAACTTTTTACAAAATAAACCAGAAGTAAATTATCTGCTCAAATATATACAACTTCCAGAAGTCAAACATCTATGTGAAAGCTCCATTTAAAAAAAAAAAAAAAAATACAATAGGAGTTTCAGTTATAGGAGCAATTCTGTTAACCCACTCACCCTGAGTAAGTAAACATGAATGATTAAGTATAAGTCAGCATGTGTGAGGATCGTGAGTGTACATTCACATGCTTATGTGCATGGGTGTAAAGTGCCTATAAAGCATAGACAAAGATTGGCTAAATAAGGACATAGGGTGCCAATACGATTCAAAATAAGCCCATAGAGAAATTAAAAGGAAAGAACTTTGAAGGTAAAGGACAGGGAGTAAAGATGGATCTGTGACACACAATCTAATATGTGGTCTTGAATAATTCCATTCCAGATCACTAATGAATTAATTACGGTGTACAAAGAAAATGCTCAGTGGTCTGTTAACTTTGTAAGCAGGCATTTTCCCACAAAATCGCGTCGTAACGCGGGGCTTTTTTGACATTTTCTCGCCAAAATTAGACTTTCCGTAAAATATTCATATCTTTCGATCTATTTGATATTTTTTCTATGAAACTTTCAGTGTTTTAGTTTAAAAAGAAGTCTCTATTTATTTACTTTGCAAAATTTTTGCCGGTTCCAACTAGAGGCAATATGACGAGTTTACTCGTTTCCCACAAACAATGTGTTAAACAAAATACTGCTAGGCACAGCAGAATAAGATGTCAATACATTGTAGAATTTTCTTTATAACCTAGAGGTAGCTTGGGAACTTGCTGTGTGTCCACTTACAATTGAAACTTGGAAAAATATTGAGTGCAACATGACTAGAGTATTAAATAGCACACAAGGGGACGTAAACCTAATAAAAACCATTGAGTATTTAGCACACTACCAGGGAGTGCTACAGGAAATAAAGGCAAAAAGGTATATGAGAGCTACAAAAATCTGAAAAAGTTCATGTTTACATGTCCTATGAAGGATTTTTAATTTTAATGTTATAGCCACATAAGGTCAAGTTATTAAATTAGTCAAACTATTAGACCAGTCAGTCTACAATAAAAAGTCAAATACATTTTAAGAAAGTGATCGACGATTGCCTTAATTATTTGCATAGAATCTGAAATTTAATAGACACTGCATAAAACTTTGTTTCTTCCTCAGGGCATAAATGATGTTACAAAAATTTCAAAAATCCCACCTCATCAACATGAAGAAAGTACCTTTAGGTAAAATATGATCATAAAATAATTTTATAATTTTAAAATTAGGCATAACCAAAAATTACTTGCACAATGATTTCTTGACACACTACTCCTCCAATCTATGATTTTCTTTCCTATTATATCCAGGATTCACCAACTCTTTGAGAAACATATGTATATTTGAAATCTATCAACTGACTAAATTCCAAAAATTTAGTGTTTACGTCTCCTTATATAATTTTTAATTATTTCTGCTAATTTATTTTCTCACTATACATGTCAATTATAGGCATAACTGCTATAATTTATCTTATTTGTTTTCTACAACTCAAACATAACGTATAACAAAATGTGCTCATTAAATGTTCACTGGCTTGAAAGATGATGTATACTAACACTAACTGCGTCCATATGTGTATGTGTCTCAATATAATAAATATTTATATTCAATAAGTTTTAAAAATATGTTTGTCTAAATCCTCAAGTATTCTGAAGCTCTGGTGACTGTTTACATTAAGACTAATAATATTGCCTTACATTCAATTTGAAATATTAGCACAAAAGTAAATCAAAATTTAGTTGCCTCTTATGGAATGGTAATATCATAGATATGAAAGATGTCTGCTTTTCATCTGCTATATCAAAGTTCAAAATGAAAGAATGATAGAAAGATATTCATTACATTAATATTAATTAAAAGGACATTTGGTCATTGAATTGGCACAATATAAAAAAGTGTAGTTTCAAAACAATGAAACAATAAAATTAAGCATTACATTAAAATAATTATTACAAACAAAATCCTTCTGATATATACCTCTAGATATTTTATTATAAGACAATAAATCATTCATGTTGCTTCCATGGCACTTCTCGAGAAATAATTCACATTATCTACTTACTGATACATTCTGGTAAAGGTTTGTCCCACTGTCCATTTGGTTGACATATCAAAACTGAAGACCCAAATAAGAAATATCCAGGATTGCAGTCATAGAATACTACAGTACCATAGGTGAAATTTCCATGTTCTATTTTGCTTTCTCTTTTGGAATTGGCTGGAATTCCAGGATCAGAACAGTTCACCACTAAACAAATGTCAAATGTTAAAAGGTATGTTTGAAATAACATGCATACACCTACATTGAATTCCATAAGAAATTTAATTTCAGTGGTAAAAAACAAATCAGAGATTCAAGGAATAAAATTAATACATGGATTATCTAAGGTAATGAAGTCAAATCTTTGTTGAAAATTTAGAAAAAATAAAAACTGTGTTGCAATTTTTTAATAGCAACTCCATAAGTATTCTGCTGAGTACAGATTTTTAAAATGATACTTTATAAGCTTTAGTTAAACCATAAGAAATGTAAAAATAATGATGATTTGGTTGTATTTTATTGAACAATATGAACTATATCACGCTTCTTTGCAAAATGGAAAACACCAAAAAATTCTCTTTAATCTTTTCTCATAGCGAAAACAATAAACAACCCCTTCCCCATACAGGTATCATGGTAATCTGGGCCTCGAGTATATTTTTTCTAAAAATATGAGGAAAATAAATGTCAAAGGTAAGATCCCTTAATTATGAAGCAAATTGCAAGTAAAACGGATTTAATGACTTTTTACATGCAGCCATAAAATAGGTACAAGACAATAAGGTTATTCAGTTGAAACAATGCCTGCCAGTTTTAACTCAAAAAAAGTAAGTTAGAAAGTAAGGAAAAAGGAAAGCATCGCTAATGAGATGACATCAACACTGTATCTTCTTGTTTTATTAACTGAAAACTTCCCACTGTTCTACCCAAGCTGTTTCAAATGTTATCACCTATGTTTACATAGACCCATTATTACCGTGTGCTAAACTGGAATACAGTTAGACTTTTACCTTTGCACATTGGTGGAGGATGGCTCCACTGTCTGTTGGCCTGGCACTGTGCCTTTGTTGGCCCTTGCATAAGGTACCCAATATTGCAGGAGAATGTGACCACATCATTAAAGTTGAATCCATTTCCACTTGTTCTTCCATAAATTGGACTGCCAGGATGACCACAGCTGACAGCTAACAGCAGTGAGTGGGGGCAGGGGAAGCACAAAAGAGAATATTTGGTTATCAATTATCATATGACAATTACCATTAATCATTTCAAACAATGTAGAAAGATGATTACTTTTATGCAATATATTTTACTAATGCAAAGGAGCAATTTAGAATGCCAAAATGAACTGTATAATAAAAATATTATATTAGTAAAATATAATTACTTACAATTGTGATCATTTTATGCAAGTGGTGCTGAGATGTGTAAAGATCATGGTATCTTTTTATTCTCTATTTTTTTTAAGGGAATAATACTGAAGAATAAAATCTGGGAATGACTTAAATTCATGTAATTAGTTAATAGCAGAAAGGAATGAAACTGATGAATTTTCCTTTTCTAGTTAAGTTTTAAGAATTGGAAGATACGCCTGCTGTTTGCATTCAACCTTGAAATTATTTTAATATTTATACAATCAATTTTTATGAATAATAAATTGATGAGTAAAAGTGTGTTTGAAGAATAATTTAATGTGACTACATAATATGGACAACAAAATGATACTGTATTAGAACTCTTACTGGTTTATTTTCTTCACAATTGATATTTGATAATTTAGCACAATTTTGTTTGGGAATAATGGTATCAATTAGATGAATTATTTAAACTCTTTTAGTGTTACAGCTCTATTCTAGATTTTATGGAGTTCTGGCTTTTCCCAAACATTGTATTTCTATGAATTGTTTTACTGCATTATCTCACTCTATTAATCAGAGCAACTCCAGTAACAGTGCTTCATTACTGGGCACAGCAAAAACTCATAGTCATTTATAGTACTTTTGAAATTACCCAAGAGCAATTATTTTTCAGCTGTATTGTTAATGTCAACCTACTCATATGGAAATTTAACTGCATCTTATTCTTGCTAAAATTATCAATAAAGCAACCAGTTTTACCCTATGGACCAATTTTCATTTATAGTATCAATTATTTAACAAGGAAAACAGGGGTATTAGTTGGTTATGCTTCAATATAAATGAAAGGGGAAAAAAATCTAGGACCAATAAAAGCATAATGCTGCTGTTTTTAAATCACCAGACAATGTGTGTGTGTGTGTGTGTGTGTGTGTTTGTACACTCATGTGCAAGAGCATATGCATACACACACACAGACCTTAGAAAAGTAATTTTAATTGTTCACTATATGATCTATTATCCTATTAAATCTCAACCCACAAAATAATTCTCCATGAAAACAGAACTCAAATAAATTTCTATTGATTGGATAAAACTTTGACAGTGATGAAATTTATACATATGGATATAATTAAGTCACAGAATAAAGGAAGTATTTTCTGTTAAGACAAAAAGTCCCATACATTATTTATCTGAAGCCTCCAAAATCTCTATGGTGTGATCCTATGATATTACAATTACAGCATATTTGCAGAGTTTATTCTCATTTTCTAACACCAATTTTAATTTAAATGTCAGTAATTGGGGATGGAAATAAGGAAAAAAATAAAAGAAACACTTTGATAATTGACTCTCAGATCCAAAATGGGATAGCTTAGGATATGAAATATTATGTACTGCTGGGGATTCAGTGGGGTAAGAAAAAGTAACAGCGTTATCAATACTCAACTATATTATGATGTTAGGAGTGTGTATAACAGTCATAATAAATGCACAATGGGCAAATCTATGTCAGATATATGGGAAACACAGAGCACAGCAGGTGTATTTAAATAATAATAATACTATGAAAGTATTATTTTAAAATCCATTTTATTTTTCATGTGTGAGTTCCTAACTAAATTAACTTTAAAAAGATCAGCAGGATATTTGTTGAATTTGTGAGGTATTTTATTAAAACAATTCCAAAATTACATATGGTTATAAAATTTTGTATGAATTTAAAAGAGTAGAAAGAGTGATTGAAAATAAGTTTTTAAGTAAATTTTAAATATTTTATAATATTTTATGACAAAACATTATAATGACACCAGCTGTGTACATGCAATCTTGATGCATTTAAGCATACTATGGATTTTGAAGCAAAAAGTGGCCATAATGATAAATGCTTTCAATCATTCACTTTATATACTCATATAAGGGAATTAGAACCTACAGATAAGAGTGGACTGAAATGAGAACAGTTTTTCGGGTCACATCTGATGACTCCTTCACAGACAAATTATACTTCATGAGGATCTGATTTTGATGTGACAGTCATAGAATAATAATTATTATAAAAAATTTATCCAAAGTATTTTCTACTATAAAAAGTTCCATAGTATCATATTGCAATATGTATGCTATTCCACAGTGGTCTCAAGAAATTAAAGGTGTTATAACTAAAAATTCATCAAGAATTCACCTTCTATCAGAAATATGGATTTATAAATAGTTCATATTTATATTAAATACCAGAAAAGCTGAATTTAATTTATTGTCTTTATGATAAAACATAAATAATAACAGGCATTCTAATATTTTCTCCCTGGTTTTATGTGCTTCTGAACTCATCCCACTTCAAAGACAAGTGCATACTAGTATAAAAAAAGAATTGTGAGAATTTAGTAAGTCTTCATCTGTAAACATATACAGAGGGTGCCAAAAAAAAAGTATACACATTTTAAGAAAGGAAAAAACTGTATTAAAATTGTAATACTCAATGTATGCCGATAACAAAAGATGAATACAAGTCACATTTGACTTCTGCAATTACAAGAGGTGCTCAAAGTGGTTACCATCAGGGTGTTTTTAATACACTTTTTTCCTATCTTAAAATGTGTATGCTTTTTTTGGCACCCTCTGTATATGTATATAGATTTACCTATAGAGGTGTATGTGTTTGTGTGTGTGTGTGTGTGTGTGTATACTTACATATCTTACCTAAGAATATAATTATTGGTAATTGGGTGAGAACAGATGTCTCTAATTACTTTTGCCATGCTTACTTACGCACACAGGATGGGAGCTGACCAGACCAATTGTGATCCTGTTGACATATTCTCACTGAGGAACCTATCAATCGAAAACCAGGATTACATTGATAAACAACTGTGTCTCTGTATCCGTAGTTTTCTCCAATGACTTGGCCATTCACAATGAGTTCTGGAATTCCACAGTGACCCGCTGAAATGAGTCAGAAAGAAATATTTTTAATATCGTGATCTAAGTTTATTTGTGTGTTTATATACATATGTAACATTACTAAACTTTTAAAGTTTACTTAGAAACATGCCACACATGATGCAAACATGATTATATGTCATAAAGATAACTACAGTAAAATGCCATATATCAGAGAATTAAAAGAAAATCCACTTCTAGTAACAGTTGGGTCTAGAAGAAATTAGAAAACATTTCAATCTGTGTAAAAAAAATATATAACATCAAAATTTGAAGAATACAGACAAAGCAGTGCTTAGTGTGGAAATTTACAGCATTAAGTGTTTTTATTAGGAATATATATGATCAATGACCTCAAATTCCATGTTAAAAAGAGAAAAAAGAAGAGCAAAATAAAGAGGAGAAAATAAAGTTAAAGTAGATGGGAAGACATTAAAAACAGTTTAAGAAATGAAGAAAATAGAAAATAGAAAAACTATAGAGAACATTATCTAAGCTACATATTCTTTCTTTAAAATCAGCAACAAAGTTGTTAAACTCCTACTAGCTAATTCTATCAACACAAGAGAACAAAATTACCAATAACAGGAATGAATAAAGTGATAGCATTACAAGCTTAAAGAAATTATAATAAAAGTATAAGGAAATGTGAAGAATAACTTTATGCCAATACTTTTAACAGTTTCGAATAAAAAGAATAGTGAAGATATGGAAGCAATCTAAGTACTCATCTATAGATAAATGGATAAAGAAGAGGTGGTACATATATACAATGAAATATTTATTATTCACAATAAATAAGAATGAAATCTTACCACGTGAGACAACATGGATGGACCTAGAGGGTATTATGCTAAGTGAAATAAGTCAGATTGAGAAAGACAAATACCATATGATCTCACTTATATGTGGATTTTAGAGGACAACAGAAATGAATACACAAAAAGGAAACAGACTCACAGATGCTGGGAACAAGCTGATGATTGTGAGATGGGAGGGGGGCTGGAGGACAGGGTGAAAAAGGTGAAGGGATCAAGAAATACAAATTGGTAGTTACAAAATAGTAATGGAGATGTAAAGTACAGCATAGAGAATATTGTCAGTAATGTTGCAATAACTATGTATAGTGCCAGGTGGGTACTAGACTAGTCAGGGGGATCACTTCGTAAATTATATAAATATTTAACTACTATGCTGTACACCTGATACTAATATAAAATAATAATGGATATTAACTGTAACTGAAAAATTCAAAAGGAGGGAAGGTAAAGGGGGATAAGAGGTCCAAATTTCCAGGTATGAAACAAGTAGTTACAGAGATGTAAAGTACAGCACAGGGAATATAATTAATAATATGGTGATAGTGTGGTATGGTGTCAGATGGTTTCTGGACTTAACATGGTGATCACTTCTTTAGGTATATAATATTGAATAATTATGGTATACACCCAAAAGTAATATAGCATTGTATGTTAGCTACATTTTAATAAAAATCATTTTAAAAAGAAGAAAAAGGCAAATTCTTTGAAAATCATATCATACAAGAAGGAACACAGTATTAAACAGAATACTTCAATAGTCCTTTATCTATTAAAATATTTGAAACCTTAAAACCCTTCCCACAAAAAAAAACAAAAAAACACTCAGACTCAAACGTTATCACTGGTAAATTCAATCAAACACTTTCACATGTGAGAAGAATGACTGGACTACATGAATTCAAAAGCTCATTCCAAGCATAAGATGTTAGTTAGGATTTGCTTGTTTGGCAACTGCACTTCCCTACTACCAGTACCAACATCCTTTAAAATTTATATCTGATGTCAACACTATGTCCTTAGTAATGGATGATGATGTTGTCTTCGCAGACTGAGAGGAAATGTTTGTTCATAAATATTCCTTTTATGCCTGACTCTTCAGAGAACTGACTCAGAATTCTAAATAGAATAAACCCCCCCTCTCTATACAATATTCAATAAAGAATACACGATAACAGTTTATCAGGGCATAGGGCCATAAAATACAATATTTTAGATTTAGTTTACATATACATTTTCAAATTTATGAGTGAACTAAGTAATCTGTCATTGAAATCAGCATAACCAAAATCAGTTTAAGAACTATTAGGAAACAGTTTGATTATTTAATCTTACATTAATATATATTTAATTATTTATTGTTTTCTTTTTATACACATTTACATGTATATGATCTTATAAAGAAACAACTGTTGTTAGGTTTCCAAGTATGCCTATTAACAAATATGTCTAACGGGGGGTGGGGGAGAATTTTACCGAAACCTCTAACTATACTTTTTAACTTTCAAATAATAATTGCATTACCATGAATATTTTCAAGTATATGAGCAAAACAATATGTATTTAACTTGTTAAAGTATAGACTTTTCTGCCATGCATCATATTTTTAAAAGTAAAATTTTAGAGAGAAAACATTGTACAAATGTTGCCATACCCTCTTCATAATAATCAACAATTTTTAAATTAATAAACAAAAAGATTACGTCTTGTTCCCAACAGACAAGCAAATAATTAGAACAATTTCCATTATACCTAATTCCACACTGGCTGTCAGGTCTTGATATCATTTTAGAGAAAAACAAGGCATATAAATTATACTCTTCTTGTAATGTTAAAGAAATTATTGAAATATTTGAAAAAAGAGATAAAGTATAAATCATAATGTTATTTTAATAATAAAAGAGGAGGTGAAGGAAGAAAAGGCTAGTGCGGTTTCTTTTAATGCAGTTTTTTATAATGAATTCAAAGAACCCTAAAGGGAAAAAATCCTATTAGCTCTAAAATCAAGTTTAAAAAATATATATTTAAAGTTTCAATGAAAAGTAATATTACACATGTTCAAAATCTTGTGAAATAAAAATGGAGAAAGATATTTAAATGTGGAAATTATTTTTCTTCTTTGGTCTTTAACCTTAAGAAAATAGGTGAAAGGAGAATTGACCATGGTTTACAATGAATTAACTGCTACACCAATTAATCCAGCTGAGCATGCAGACATATAATTATCAGCAATTAGTTTTCACCTTTTTATTTTCACCATGCTTGAAAGACATTGTCTCTCCTTAATGCCATAAGATTCTCATTTGGAATACTAGTTGATTAGCTTTAAGAGTAGTCTGTTTAATAGCTTTTCTACTATGAGACTTTTTTTTTTCCAGTTAAATAATATCAAGTTATTTCGAATCCTTACTTATGAATATCAGCTGTCACCTCATATTACGGAAAAAGGGCTGCCTTCCTTCCAGGGGGAGGGGAGGGAAGGAGGAATGGGGAAGAGGTTGGTTAAAATGACTTCAAAATCTGTACCTAGGCATCTGGTTTCAGATCCACTCCAAAGACCTGAAGAAAGGCATTCCCGTACAGCAGAGCCCACAAGCATGAATCCTGAATCACAGGTAAAAATGGCTGTGGAGCCATATGAAGTTTGAGTTCCAATCTTATTTCCATTTGGAGGTGTAGGTAGTTCTCCACAGGAAATAACTTCAAAACAATAAAAAAGTTAAAAACATAGTCAATATGCACTTGTAACAAAACCATGTTTTTAATGTTTTGAACTCCCTATGATTTGACATATTTACATTAAAACTGACATCTGTAAAATCTGTCTGAATGAGTGTGAAAATGTAGAGAAAATATATGACATAATTTAAAATGTATCCTCTTTAAGTTCCCATAAAACCTCTATGTTACAGTGACAAGTGATGAAGCTATTTTCTTTTGTTTCATTTATTTATTTTGTTCTTTAGATGCCACTTATAAGAGAAATCACATGATATTTGTCTTTCTGTCTGACTTACTACACTCAGCACAATACCCTCTAGGTTTATTCATGTTGTTGCAAATGGCAAGCTTTCATTCTATTTTTTCAAGGGTGAGTAACATCCCATTGTATATATTTGTACCACCTCGTCTTTATCCATTTTTGGATTCAGGGACACCCAGGTGGCCTTCATATTGTAGATACTGTAAATAATGCTGAAATGAGCATATGAAGGTACATGTTCCCTGATATAGCATTTTGGGTTTCTTTGGATAAATACCCAGAAGTGGGATTACTGGGTCCTTCTTTGTCTCTGTTATAGCCTTTATTTTAAAGTTTTATTTATTTATTTATTTATTTATTTATTTATTTATTGGTCTGGTATAAGTATTGCTACTCCAGATTAGCTGTTTTTGTTTTTGTTTTTTTCCATGTTTATGAAATATCTTTTTCCATCCCTTTACTTTTAGTCTGTGTGTTTTTCAATTTGAAGTAGGCCGCATATGTAAGGGTTCTGTTTTCTTATCCATTCAGCCCTATGTATTTGGACTGGAACATATAACCTACTTAAATTTAAAGTAATTGTTAACAGATATATAGGTATTGCCATTTTATTATTCTTACTTTGTATCTTTTTTTTTTTTTTTTTTTTTTAACTTAAATAAGTCCCTCTAGCATTCCTTGTTATACTGGTTTGGTGGTGATGAACTCCTTTAGCTTTATCTTGTCTGGAAAGCTCTTTATCTGTCTTTCAATTTTAAATGATAGCTTTGCTGGGTAGAATAATCTTGGTTATAGATCTTTGCTTTTTATCACTTTGAATATTTTGTGCCACTCCATTTTGGCCTGCAAAGTTTCTGTTGAGAAATCAGCTGACAGTCTTATGAGAGCTACCTTTTAGTTAATTAACTATTTTTCTCTTGCTGCTTTTAAGATTCTCTCTTTGTCTTTAACTTTTGACATTTTAATTATGATATGTCTTGATGTGGGCCTCTTTAGGTTCATCTTGTTTGGGACACTCTGTGCTTCCTGGGCTTGGATATCCATTTCTTTCACCAGATTAGGGAAGTTTTCCATCATTATTTCTTCAAATAGGTTTTCAATTCTCTTCTTCTTCTGGTACCTCTATAATGCAAATGTTGGTATGCTTGATATTGTCCCAGAGGCCCCTTAAACTATCCTCATATTTTTGGATTCCCTTTTCTCAATGTTGTTCTGATTGGGTGTTTTCTGCTACCTTATCTTCTAAACTGATGATTCAATTTTCTGCTTCATCTAATCTACTGTTGATTCTCTCTAATGTATTCTTCATTTCAGTTATTCTATTCTTTGTTTATGACTGGTTCTTTTTTATGTTCTGTCTCCATTTTTGTGTTTCTTAACTCTTTGTTCAAGTTCTCCCTGAGATCACTGAGCATCCTTATAACCAGTGTTTTTCAAGTTGTCATCTGATAGATTGCTTGTCTCCATTTTTAATTCTTTTTCTGGAGCTTTGTTCTGTTCTCTTATTTGTGACATATTTCTTTGTCTACCCATTTTGGCTGCCTCCCTGTATTTGTTTCTATGATTCAGGTAGGGCTCCTATATCTCACTGACTTAGTAGAGTGGCTTTATGAAGTAAGTGTACTGTGGAGCTCAGTGGTGCAGTCTCTCTGTCACCAGAGCTGGGTGTGCCAGGTGTGTCCCTTTTGTGGGTTGTGTGTCCCTTGTGTTGTAGTTGAGCCCTGGTTGCTGTTTGCACATAAGTAGAAGGGATTGCCCCTCTGGCTGATTGGTTGTGAGCAGTGGCTGTGAATACAGTGGAGGAGCTGTGGTGCAGAGGCAGACTATACAGAGCAGGATGCACTTTAGCAGGGCTCTGGTGCCTGCCCAATCTTCCCATTGGATATGTCATCCTTGCAGGCAGCGGGATGATTCTCCTATAGGGTCTGAAGCTTACTACTGGGCATGCCAGCCCTGTGGCTTCCTAGGAGGGGACCAACTGCAGGTCAAATTTATCTGCAGTATGTGCTCTGCCTAGGGCCACCTGGCATGAGCCACAAAGCAATCCATAAATAGCCACCACTTGTGCAGCACTTGGAGGTGCCTTAAGAGATCAAGCTAAAACTAAGGCCATCTGCTGCTAGTGCCTGGGTTAGGGCTGCTCACCCAGAGGTAAGGGACATACCAAAGCCAGATGATGCTTTTCTGAGTTCTGTGAACCTCAAGAGATTTTAGGAAAGTCTGTAGCATGAACCAAGGCAGGCAATTTGTACAGAAAAGCTACTGGAGGAGGCTTGGATGAGCCCAAACGTTCGGTGGGCAGGGTCACATAATCACCAGGGTGGGTTGGATAAATGGTGTTATTAGCCAAGTTGATGGAGACTCAGGTATGGCAGCTGCCTGTTAATGCTCACCTGGAGAGGGAGGGCTCAACAAAGAAACAATGGCTTCCAGCAGTTCTATTGTCAGGAAGAAATCTGCCCCTTCAGCCTTTTCCTGAAGCCAGACAACTCAGTTCCTCCCTTTATTTCCTTGGCACCCTTTGAGCTGCTGCCCCATCACTGGAACTCAGAGTGAGTGAGTCCGTGTGTGGGCCCTTTAAGAGGATCACCTGGGACTCTAGGAGTCCTCTGTCTCACTGAGTCACAATCTCCACTGGTTTTCACAACCAGAAGTTGTGGAGATTTATCTCCAAAGCACTAAAATCCTGGGCTGCAGACCCTGGTGTGAGGCTGGCAACCCTCACTTCTCCGTGAGGGACCTCCACAGCTGAGATATTCCTCCCAATTTTTAATGGCCCCACGCGGTGTGTGACTAGCCTATTTCGTGTTTCAACCCCTCCTATCAGTATCCAGGTGGCTTTTTCTGTATGTCTTTAATTGTAGGGCTTTGGTTCAGTTGTATTTAAGATGATTCTCAGTGATGGTTGTTCTATAGTTTAGTTGTAATTTTGAAACGTGGTCATGAGAGGAGGCAGGCACAGCATTTACCTGCTCTGCTATCTTGACCAGAAAGTTTGTGAAGCTATTTTCTTTGTGTCTTTTGTTTATGCAATCTGATCACTCAGCAGGTTGTAGTGAAAAATAGAAAAACACAGAATTGAAGGGCAAATATCTCATTAGTCCAAAATCTTTCTCTGACTTATTAAGAGACATTGGACAATGCCTTTGACCTACCTGAACCAAAGTTTCCTCATTATCTAAAACAATGCTAAGATAGTAATTATAATTATTTTTGTTGAGGGCCCTACAGTTTATAAAGAGCTTTACATGTAAAATGCCGTTTGATTCTTACAAGAACCATTAGATATAATTATATTTCACATTTTATTTGTAGGTTTCAAAAAATGAAAAAGAGAGATTAACAGACTTGTTAAAAATTCAGAACACAGCTCTTATGGATTTATATTTAAAGACTAAAAATAAAATATTGTTATAGAATAAAAATAATAGCAGATTATGTTGATTGAGTCTTTATTTTGTACCAGACACCATTACTAGTGCTTTCACTTATGTAATTCTCAAAACAACACTATGAGGTAGGTATAGTCATTATCTGAGTTTTATACACTAGGATATCATCACATAGAAGTTAAGTAACTTTAATAAAGCTACACAGTCTGCAAATAGCTAAGCCAAAATTTAAACCCAGCAGTCTAAGCCCAGAATCCAATCCTTAACCACCAGCCCATGATGCTTTATTGTGGCTCCAGCTCCAGCTTTCAGCTCTAGACTTTAGATTGTCATTAGATAGACAAATAGAAAATTTTCAAACTTTGTATAATTGTATATAAACTTTTAAATGTACTGATTGTTTCAAACTACTCCCCTAAATAATCCCTTGAGGTACATATAATATTTATTCATATTAACAACACTAATATTTACATTATTTTAATGTAAAACATGAATAAATGGAGGACCTGAAAAATTACTATTCTTTCCATTTTCTCAATGAACTGTGATTGAGTCCTCATTGGTCCTCATTCTTAGCTGTGGGCAAGAACCTGGTCTTATTTATCAATTAAACCCTTCTACATAATAGAGGATTGAGCACAAGGGAACCAGACAAACATTTGTTGAATATGTGAATAATGTTTCTGTTATAGATAATGTTTCCTAGCTCCTTGAAATATCTCTATCCTATACACCATTAATATATATATATATATCTATATATATAGATATATATATATATAGATATATATATATAGATATATATATATATATGAAGAATAATAAGGCTGAAGGCAGAAGAAAGTCCTGGGACAAATCTCAAAGAAATAGGGCAAAATTTTACCAAAGAGATCTATGTTTTTAGAATATCAAATATAATTTAGATATACATTTTGAGATTTTTAATTCATTGATATAATTATCTTATAAAATGGGTAACCTCAAAACCCTATGCTTAAATTGAGATTAAGAAAATAAATTGCAAAATAGACTATTAATAGAATAGTAGATACCTGTGTACTTATTACACATACAAAGCTGTCTGCCCTATTAAACTTTTTATTCATCATTAGACTTCTTTTTCCTTTTTTGGCTTTTTTATAAATTATCACCGTCTGTGCCATAAATGCCAGAGTTGCATTGGACACAAAATAAAGGATGAATTTTCAGCCTACCACATTTCCTGGCACAAAGTAAATAATAAATGTAGTGAAGGAAGTTCAAAGAAAGTTTAATATATTTCATCTGAATATCCTATGTACAATTAGTGTATCTACTTAGACATTGGACATTTATATTGCAATGTAAGAATACATGGGAATAGAATGACTTAATATGTTCTATTTTATTCAGTAAATATTTAATAAGCTACTGCTGTGAATCAGATTCTAGCTGATATTTTCAACACATCACACCATTAAATCTTTATAACAACAACTGATAGGCATTGCAGTAATTTTCTAGTTTAAGAAATTTGGATTTAAATGAATAAACATTGTATAAAATAGTGATTAAAGCCAGAGGCTGTAGTCAGACTGCATGAGTTGAATCCCATTTCTCTACCATTTATAGGCTCTGTGACTTTTGCAAAATGATTAAATCTGGGATAAGTTTCCATTTTGATAAAATTAATAATATCAACTAATTTACAGGATTGGAACTAAGGAATAAATAAAGTAATGCATGAAAAGGGCTAAAAGCAGTGCTTGGTTGGTTATAAGTATGCAATTAATATTATCTAGTTGTTATAGTAAACGATAGATTTAGAATTCAAACATAGGATTTCTGAATCCAAAGCCTATTCTTTTTACATAAGCATTTACTAATTTAAAAAAGAAAATGGAAATTTTTAAAGTGTAATCAGAATAAATTACTGTTGACATAACATTATCTCATTATTGCTATAGTGTATTTGTTAAAGGAAATGGTCAGGCAATTCAATCACCAAAGATAGCCTATGAAATAAGTTTAGCAGAGCGTATACTTACTTTGGCAATATGGTCTTTCATTTCTCCAACTCCATGTACCATTAGGAAGGCATTCAATAGAAGCAGGACCTAACCCATGATAACCAGGGTCACAGCTGAAAACTACCTTGGTTTTATATTCATAGTGGGAGCCATTCACAATTCGCCATCTTCCATGTTCCAAGGTAAAGGAGTTGATGCTTGGACATGTAACAACTATACAAAAACCAAAAACATAAATGCTAATAAGTCAGCCATGTCTATTCTATCTAATTTAAACCAACATTGTCCAATTCTTTTCCTACCAAATATTTTATCAGAATTATATCATCATTATATAATATTTTTTTTACCTTTTAAAGTAGTAATGGCAGAAATGGGAAATATTCTAAATGTAGGTAACCTAGAGAATACTGACAAAAATTGAAAGTTATGGATCATCTCAGCAGCATCATTAATACTTATAAAAATCACACCTGAATGTATTGAAATATAATTTTATTAATGTAAACTTTAAAAAAAAAATGTTCAAGAGTCTGTGCATTGAAACACGTGTGGATTGATAAATTACTTTTTACAAAATAAATGAAACTTTGTTATATAAAGTGAAGAGTCACTTCAATTTTTGGACATAAATATTCTGGAGTTTCCAAAATTAGTGCAAAGTCTTCCAATTATTTATAGTACCTGACAGCTAAATTAATTTTTATTTCCCTGTTAGACATCACACCTTAATTAAGGGATTAGTTCTAAAATTTAAAGAATATATAAAATTTCAGATCATACAAGATGCCAATAGAATTACAAGTGATAAAATTTCCTTAATACACATACCAACACAGCGAGGGGTCTTGTTATGATTGCTCCAAGTTCCATCTGATTGACATACAGCAGTGGTAAGTTCCTTAGATGATAATCTATATCCATCATGACAAAAATAGGTAACTCGGGTTCCTACCAAGTAGTCTGTTGTAAGTATTCCTCCATTTTTTGGAGCTTTAGGTATCCCACAGGAAATTGCTAGAATAAATACATGCAGATAAGAATCAAAGAAACAGTAAAATACTGAATTTATTAGATAGATCTCTTAAACTGTAAAGTATGTAACACTATTTGGAATTTTATTAATTTCTCTGAAACAATTTCAGAATACCTCCTAAAAACACTTTTCTGAACCATAACTTTTTGAATAATTTATTTCAAACTCTTAATTGAATGTGTTTTTTAATTGGTGAATCATCCATTAGTATGCTTTATTTTCCGTTTCTTACTTAGTTTCTTGTCAGCATGTGAATGGCTATCAGCATTTATATAGATTATATAAGAATGCAAGTTAGGTATATATGGAGTGTATCTAGTGCTGACCCATGACTGGACCACCACATAGCAAGCTTGGTCAATTCAACTTGATAGATAATTATTAAAAATTATAACGGTGATAGTAGCCAATACTCATCAGGACTTTGGCCAGGAATAAAACAAACAGATTTATTTTACCTGGAAGCTGGATATTGCTTTGTCTTAGGTCCAGCCAAACTCTATATGCTTGGACACCATCCATGGAATATCATATGCATGACATGTTTAATAAATGTAAAGCCAGGATTTATTGTCTTAAAACCTAGTTTGGATCTTCCTGCATTTCACTGATATGTCTTAGATGTCTTGGTTTTTATCTACAATAAATCTGATTTAGGTGAAAATTAGTTTTATCATAATGTGATAATTATAGTAAAATTTTATATTTAAATAGTTTATTGTATATAAGATATTTCCACATCTTATAAATTCAAAGGACTGCACAGAAATCCCCTAAGATCAACTGTTTTCCATCTTTGCTCTACAAGTACACAATTTGTATCTTCAAAAAGAAAAAAAGTAAGTGTTCAAAGAATGCATTTGCCAGCAAAGCCCTAAGTAAGATGATTTGTATATTTTATATTATAGTCAGTTATGTGTAAATATTTATACATATCTCTGAAGCAAAAAGATTAGTGTATTTGAATATGGGTGTAGCCCCAGAACAAGGTGGAGTTATCATACTGGTATGTGTACTGTATTACCTCTATAAAATCAGCAATTTCTGACTTCTGAAACATCTAGTCTTGTAAGTTTCACAAAGAAATTCTAGACTTGTAACTATATTATTCTTATATCAAAAGAAATAGAGAACAGAAAGATATGACATAAGTAAAGTATAGGTAAGATCCATGAATTTGAATGTTTACAAATGCTGTGTTCCCTTTACCAATTCCAATTTCAAGCTAAAATTGTTTCTACTTCTCTCAAAAACCTATCATTAAGGTGTTTAAATTTAACTAATCCATTTGAATTGACTATAAAGTGAAAATATCTTAGTGAAATCTATATTAAATCCTCAAAACTGAATGGGAGATTCCCTTCTGGAGAATAGTTTGATCTTCTGTAATTTGATAACCTGCAAATTATGAACAAATTTTGATCTTTTGTAATTTTGTAATCTGCAAATTATAACACTGGCAATAAATTACATAAGCAATCTCATATAATGATGTTATTATCCCTGCTATCTAATTACAGAACCTCTAAAATAGTGTTGTAAATGTAAATGGTTTCCTGATGTCTGTCTGTTAAAGAAATGTTTATATTTCCACTTATGACTTCTGGGAATTTCAAAACCAAAGATTGAAATTCCCAAAGATACTAACTGATCTTTTAAAAATTATACATTGTTGGATAAGTATATATTGAACTTAAATCAAAGTAAAAAAGGAACACAGGTTAAATAGTATAGGTTCCATATATGTGGTTAGTATAAAATGGCTATATTTTAGAACAACAACAATAAAAACAAAACAAAACAAAACAAAACAAAACAAAAAAAAACACTAAAATGATAGTACAACAGCTGTGCTTGTGGCTAGCTTACAATTGAACTTCTCAGCTATAAAAGGAAAATGAACTAACTTCAGAAGGACCATCATCACTCAGTGGTGTCAAAGAGGTTTCTGTACAGAACTCTCCAAAAAAGCACAAATTAAAAATGAGGCAGCGAATACAAAGTGACAGTTTCTGCAAACATTATATAATATTCATTGTGTAGTGAGATGGAAATGGTTCAATTCCTGAAGGAGGAGATGATCATGGTTTAATTTTTTGAGGGAAAAATCGAAGAATGATTATGATGTATAGATGAAATAAAAAAGCAAACCAAACACAAGTAGAGATAGTAGACTAAATTTTCTGTCTTTAACCATGCTCACATTGTGTACCCATAGATCAAGTAAATATATGTGAGGCTGTATGAGACTGAAGAGACAAGAACAATAAAAATGAAGAATGCAAAACAAATTTGAAGCAAAACAAAATTTGCATTGTATGAATTCCTCTTCCCAAAGACATTTAACAATTATATTTTAATTGTCTATGTCCAAACATAGATAGGTCACATACAACAAATATTTTTAGAAAATAATTACTCTTTAAAAAATTTTTAGTGATAATAAAAGATCAATTTTGGAAATTTCTCCTTGAATTATAAATATTTATCACTTTACTATGCAAATATCATCTTTTTAAACTGCATTTCAATATACCTATTCTAATTGTATAATGATTTTAAATCAAGAACAATGAAAAAACATAATTCCGTATATAAATGTCATATTATATACCAAAAAAATCAATGAAATTATAGAGCTGACTCAACAAAGCAATTTCAAACTTTCAGAAAGTTCAGGATTACATTTGAACCAAAAATTAATGATTTTTCCTAAAGGTTTATATATAAACTATTTAATATGTATAATAATCTTTAGCAAACCTTTAGGAAAAATAATTAATATATATGTATACACATATATAGTACATATAAAATATATATATATATAAATAATTCCTACATAACTAAATGTAATAGTTCAAAGTTTAGAGCATTTTAATGTTTACTTAAAATATATATGATTTAGAGGTTCTTATATACATTTTAAATTCCTATCATTCTGAAATTATGAGATCAAAGATTCTTTCCCAAACCAGTGCTAGAAAAATTAGGTAACATTAAGAATTTGTAAATACTTCTGGTATTCAATTGGTCAAAGGAAAGCAGATGTTTTGATGGTTTATTGAAATATATTTATTCTACATGTAACCAGCGCCTTCAATGTTTGCAACCCTGTAAGGTTGTGACACTGCCCAGAATTCTAATAAGCCGTTCATGTTTCCTGAATCCACAGAAAAAGAAAACAATAATTCTTTGTTTTCTCATTTATTTATACATGCCTATGAGAGCTATCTTTTCATGACGTAGAAATTATAGTTTAGTAGGTAAAAGAAACCATTCTGGATGTCAGGTAATATTTATTCTATGCTCATTTTAACTTGCTGTTGTTTAATTTTAAATTTCAATTGATCTATTGTATACATTTTTTGTTTTATAAAAATTGCCTCCATTAAGTAGATTATAGATAAAACCTATTATTTATTAATTGAGAGTGTTTTGTACTTTTTTTTTTAATGTAGGGTTCATTGTTGTTATATACACCTCCACATTCTGGATAGAATAAATCAAATACAAAATTAAATTCCATATTGACAAAATAATGTAATATGTGAAATATTTGAAAAATTTTAAAGTCCAATGACATTTGATATTCTTGTGTAACTGATACAGAATATGCCTTTATGACCACACCTAGATAAGACACTCAACAACTTTTTAAAAACAAGACTTAGTCCAAAGCTCTACAATATGCCATTTGTCGATTAAGTAGATTGTCATTGAGTTTGCAATAGCAGGATAAATGCTCAGAGAGTGCCTTGATTTTTAACAAAATACAAACAAAAATGAAAGACATATCTTTGTTGAGTCAGCTAAACAGTGAAATAATCATGTGGTGGTTAGCTACATTTTGTTCTTTTAAACTCGTTGCTCTGAGAGCACATTTTTGCATAATCAGAGTGAAAGCCTTCAGGGAACTTGCCCACCTCTTATCCTCTCTATTCTTTTTGCAGACTCCACACTAATACAATACCCAGCTCTGGGGCAATCATTGTATGACAATGAAGTAACTAAAGTTGTGGATGTATGAATAGAGTATGTATATAAGTTGATAGAGTAAAGGCATAGATCACATAACAACAAATGAAGAATTTAAAACAATGTGTCTCATTCTCCACAAATTTATCACTGTGTGTGTGTGTGTGTGTGTGTGTGTGTGTGTGTGTGTGTGTTTAAGCCTTATTTTCATGAGCGGTGTCTATAATATGATTGTGAATTTTGTTTATATTTTGGGAAATTTCAGTGATCCCAATGAAAAATTTTAAAAGGGTTAATCTTTTCTTAATGTTTTTATCAGTTTTTTGAATGATATACTTTACCTTGACAAGCAGGGACTGGAGCATCCCATGCATGATACCCATAGGAAGACTTTCTGCACACAGCACTGCTTTTACCAACAAGTCGGAATCCTCGATCACAGGCCCAGCGGACCACGCTATTAAGTTGTCCACCTGTCTGACTGATGATGTATCCATGAGGTGGGGATTCTGGGGTGCTACAGTAGAAAGCTTTAAAAAAAAAAATAGTCACTGCATAATTAACGAATCAGCAGTTCTTTATATCCCAGAGTGATAAAAACCTATGAGTGAACATCAATACTTAAAAATAGGCCATCTATGTGAATTTTACTTCATCTGAACATCATATTATTTTATATCTTCTTGACAATATATCGACATGACTTTTATGAGACATATCAATCTCTGGGCTTTTTTCTTCTAATTCTTATCAGCACCAAAGATATCTTCTGAATTGAAATATATCATATTTTCTTAACACTCTGGAGGTTCAAAAGCCTTACAAATATTTCAGAGAGTTTGGAAGCTGTACTTCCTGTCATTTGAAGGGCCTAAATGCCAAAGCCTTGGTAGGAATATTTAGAGCATATTGTTTACATGTCACTTTGAAGTTCTCTCCAGACAACTATATATTATCATATTAGATCATGCATTTAATTTTGGTTGATGTCTCCAAAGGATCCCTCACATTCCATAATCCTCTTTCCCAATTTATTAAAGTTTTGATGCTGTCAAGAATGCTTACATGTGGTGATAAAAAATGCCAATAAAATAAAATTTTTTCATCTCCTGAAGTCTGAAATGTCAAAGATAATGTCAAATAGCATTTTCATATATATGTACTTTTGAGACTATTCAGCCTGGCAGGATCCATTACCCTTTGAAACTTCAATGTATTCTTTTGAGAAAAATGAGACTTTAGGGGTAAATAGTAGGAAATAGCTTGGACTTAAAATATATAAGTCATAACCTGTCGTTTCTAAAGGAAAAATATATATTCAATATGTCAAGCTGTTCTTGGGGCTAAAAGTGGTGTTTTCACTATATTTATATCCAAATTTGTCATGAAAATCAACATAAGGCTCTGGTTTATAATATAGTCAATCTAATGATTATGATGGCTTGATTTGAATGGTGCACCTTTAGTTATTATGATCATTAAAAATGAAACTTAATGTGTTGACTTTCAAATGCTGTCTTTGGGCACAATTTTAATAAAAATACATTTACACTATTCAGATAATAGAAACAGATTCAATTATGAAAAATCTGAAGTACTGAGGCATATATTAAAACTGGATAATATATTTTAATTTTTTTAAAAGAACTATGCATGCATTTTTTTTTAAGATTTTATTGGGGAAGGGGAACAGGACTTTATTGGGGAACAGTGTGTACTTCCAGGACTTTTTTTCCACGTCAAGTTGTTGTCCTTTCAGTCTTAGTTGTGGAGGGCGCAGCTCAGCTCCAGGTCCAGTTGCTGTTGTTAATTGTAGGGGGCGCAGCCCACCATCCCTTGAGGGAGTCGAACTGGCAACCTTGTGGTTGAGAGCCCACTGGCCCATGTAGAAATAGAACCAGCAGCCTTCAGAGTTAGGAGCACGGAGCTCCAACCACCTGAGCCACTGGGCCGGCCCCATATTTTAATTTTTTAGAGCATTTCTCTTTTTAGGGCCTAATCATATTTTTAAAATTGAATAGAAGTCTATTATAGGATAAAACTTGTATACATATTAGGAGTATAATATGATGTGACTGATGTTACTTCTAAAATGTAAAATACAAATTGTTAATAAATTAGAATCAAACTATCATACTATAGCTTTAAAATTAAAACAAATAGACAACCATTGTTTTATTTGTACATTATGTGTTTATGTAAATTTATCTGTATGAGCGAAATCTGAGCGTATACTTTTAGAACTGATATTAAAAGGTTATTTAAATCTATGCCTAGAATTGTTGTGTCAGGATTGTTTATAAAATATGTATGAAAGTAATTTTCAGTTGAATGATTAGCAATGACCTGTGGTTTGGGAAGACATGATCTAAACACTGCACAGAAAGAGATGGCTGATTGGTTCTGAAGTATTATGTTACTGAGCCACATACACATGGCATCTGACATAAACTAGGATAGCAATAATAAAAGGAATATAACCTTCACATATGGGAAACTATTTATGTACACTTTCTCAACAAGAAAATTATTGACTCAACATCAGTAGACCTCATAAACAGAAAGACATAGAAAATGCTATTTCATTTTGATATTAAAATTATTTTCAGCCCGTATCTTTCTAAATATTACTCAATGAAAATCAGTAGTGACAAAACAATTATTTTTTTTTACATTTAAATGATGTATTCATCATTCTCTCTTTAAATATTTAATATAGTTAGCAAGTATCACAAATAGATGAATAATAATGAAAACAAAAATTTTAACCATTGTATGTTTATCTTTTGTTTAAACCTGTCATTTAAAGGAGTTATTAAATAGATCAGATATACACAATTGAGCACCACTATCAATTTTGTGAAAGTTCAAAGGAAACAAATCAATTGGGGGGGAAAATACATTAAAAATGTAAGTTTACTTGATAATGAACTTACTTAAGTTATTAATATTATAAGTGCTTTTAATCTTTTCAAAAATCATATGACCAAGTTGTAGAATTATTATCATTACAATGAGGAAACTGAGACAGAGAGAGGTCCCATAAATTGCTTAAGAAACATCAGTGAAGGAACTATGATTTAAACTCCTGTCTAATTGAAGAGTGTCTATGTTTGTGCTCTTTAAAAACAACCACACTGAGGATGCAGATGAGATCTGTACTAAAGTCATAAGTATCACATACCTATATATCTTATCCGGAAGCCTTTTTTGTTATTGCCATGATCTGCTGACCATTGAAGAAAAACTTCATGACCATTGCTTGTTATATTAAAAGCAGATGTATAATCTCCACTGAGGGAAATAAGCACTGGACTCTGAATATTTGGTCCTTCAGAAAGAAAATAATACAATTTAGATACACCTGAACAATTATGTTCCAATTTACTTTTAGTATTTTATATCATTAGAATAGTATTAAATATAGTGAAATTGTTCTGCAACCAACTACCTCATCAACAGTAACTTAAAACATAATATAAAATGTTTGTTCTAAATATTTTAATGTGATAGCTAAAGAATCTACAATTTATAAAATCATCAATTAATATTTCCATATGGTATTTAAGTAAATTGGATGTTGATACACTAAAAAAATCTATAATATAATATAAAACCATGTAAGTGATTGTTTATACTGAAGGTCTGTATATATAAATAGAATATTTGGACTCAATTTAGGAATATCCAGTAAATATAACCCATGGTTACCATCATACACCTGAAGAACATCAAATTCCTTTTCTGTCTGGAAGAATTCTACAAACATGCTGATATTATATCCCTTTTCTACTGAAATGCTCCAGGCACACATTTGAAGATTAGGGTAACTGTCAGGATATCCAGGGCTCAATATGACTCCCGTGGAATCTAGCCGTAATTCGTTGGCAGGACAGAGCACTGTCAAAGAAAGAAATCATTAAATAATGCTAGTGTTTTAGGCCTAAATGAAAACTGCATTTTCAAAACTGGAAACTCTGCTTTCATGTTCAATACTATAGAGGAGACAATACCTTGAATTATGTGTTAGAAGAGACTTGCATTAAGCTTGCAGTTCAAACAATCGGAGGAATACCTAAAAATGTATGGTATTGATTTCCTTTTTTTCTTTTTTTATTACATAGAAGATGCATTATTTTTCTGGACAATAAATAGATAAATAATTAAAAGTTGAGGTATTTATTTCTTTCTATTTCTTTATGTTCTTTCTTACTTTTTCTCATCTTCTTATGACCCAACTCCTCTGCCTCTATTATCTATGTCTTTGCCCTTTTCTTTTCCCTCATTACTTTCTTCCTCACCCTCTTCTCTCCTAAACTTTAACTCACTCAGGCTTGTGGGATTAGACAGGAAACTGCTCTCTCTTAGAGTATTCTTTCCAGACAAAGCCACTTCTGATCTCAGGAATCAGCTTAATCCATGAGAATTTAACACAATTTGGGGGTTACCAATTACCTTTCAGTTCTTTGTGCTATTCCAGACTATAAATGTAAGTCAAAGCACAAGCTCTTCCTATTTCATAATATTACCTATGCTGTACATTTCACAAATATATACAGAGGGTGCCTAAAAAATGTATACAAATTTTAAGAAAGAAAAAACTGTATTAAAATTACACTGATGGTAACCACTTTGAGCACCTCTTGCAATTGCAGAACTCAAATGTCACTTATATTCATCTTTTGTTATCGGTATATATTGAGTATTTCAATTTTAATACAGTTTTTCATTTCCTATAATACGTATACATTTTTTTGGTATCCTCTGCATGTATGTATGTATGTGTGTGTGTGTGTGTGTGTGTGTGTGTGTATATATATATACACACACATATATATACATATATGTATATATATAATATTATGTACATATTATATGTATACATAATTAAACTATTATATATATTATAATACATATATACACACATATATATGTATAATATAATATAATATAATTTAATTTAATATAATATAATATAAATGTATCCTGTTTCCCTAAAAATAAGACCAAGCTGGACAATCAGCTCTAATGCATCTTTTGGAGCAAAATTTAATATAAGCCTTGGTCTTTTTCGGGGAAACACAGTATATATGTATATATTTGTGTGTATGTGTATATGTATATATTTTTGTGTACACAAAAACAGAAAATTTGTTACAAAAAAACATAATTATGATGTAACAGTTTCCAAAGGACAGTAAACTTTAATTGTTGACATCAGTAGCATTATGCAGTGGACCAAATAATACAAACATCTACTTAAATATGCATTGTGAATGAGAGTGTCACCAAGATGATAGAATCCTATCACTCAAAAGATTCAATTTCAGTCTTTGGTTTTCTTAAGAATTTGAGGTTCTATGATGTGAGAAGAGGACTGGAATTGCTCAGTATAGTCCATATTGTGCATAATTAAACTGATATATATCAAACAGGATTTAGTTCAATATAATAAATACCTCTTTACTTGTGAGAATAATGGAAGTGACTATGGCACAATGTCCTATGGACCTCATTGCTAAAGACTTTTTAAACTTAGGATGGACCACTTTTTTAGTTTTACTATAAGGGATATTCAAGCAACTGGAGTGGACTAGATAAATTTTGAGGGTTTGGTGAATTGGACAAACATCCCATGCTATTTTTTAATCCAATTATTATACAACTTCCATCTTGGTGTTAGATAGCATTGTATTTCAAAATAATTAGAGCACCACCTTAAGTAGAATCCTTGTTTTTCAATGTTTGTTTAAATGAGCTAGACTTGGAAATACCAAATATAGTTGCTGGAATATAGATGAATAGATGGTGGATTTATATACTGACCATTTCTTGGGTGCAAGGACAATGAAATATTTTGAGTTATAAAATCTCCAAATAGTTTAGGGATGAAAAAGAGTAAGTAAAACAGGGATTTATAGCAACATACGACTATACTTTAACCAAGCTAATATCTTAAAAAGAAATAACTTGAAAATAAAATCTGCCATAAGTAATACACAGATATTTGAAAGAATTGACTATAGAATATAGCACAGCTAACTCTCAGAACTGTTTTCTATGTTGTTTTCTTGTTGTTGTTTTGTTTGTTGTTTGTTTGTTGTTGTTGTTGTTTGGCTTTTACTTCTGTTTCTTTTACTCCAATTTGAGAAGTTTGCTTCTTAAATATGACTTTAAGATTACAAAACATTGACTCTTTTGAGTGATAGGATTTTATCATCTTGGTGACACTTTCATTCTCAATGCATATTTAAGTAGATGTTTGTATTATTTGGTCACTGAATAATGCTATTGATGTTAAAAATTAAAGTTTACTGTCCTTTGGAAACTGTTACATCATAATTATGTTTTTTTTGTAACAAATTTTCTTTTTATGTGTACACAAAAAATATATACATGTACATATAAGACTATGTACTTTTTTTTGGTATCAGCTCATTTTCAGTCTTAAAGAAACCTGACCTTTGTTTTTCACAAAATAAAAAATATATATATGTAAAATAAATAAACTTAAAGGTTAGAGTGAAATGGAAAATATGTGTCAAAGATGAAGAATATTATTGAATATCAGCTATGGCATATTGAAATGAAAGATGTATGTAACCACATGATAAGTTGAAGTGAGTTTTAAGGAAGGGTTTATTTAGTGTGTGCTCAGATATTTAACACTTCTGGACTATTTAGCTAAGTAAGTAACTGTTTGGATTACTCCCTCACTAAAAACCATTCAGCAGCTTCTTAGTTTGATACAAAGCCTTCCAAGTTCAGTCCTTGCCCACCTCCCCAAAATTGTTTCCTGCTGCTCCTCCTCTGAAAAGTAATGCTCCAAAGTATGTACACAAAAACAGACAGCTTTTTGAACTCAGTACATTCTTTTCTGCTTCTGTTTCAAATGTCCCTTTTTTGTCTGCTGCATTTGAAATGTTAGTGCATTTCAAGTGTATTGCCCTCTGTGGAACACTCTCTGAACCTCTCCTCCATCAACCCAATCAGAATTGTTGATTTATTTCCTAGTGCCTCTGTAGTAATGTAGGCTTCTATTATTGCAGTTAGCAATTCTATAGCTATTATTTCCTTTCTTTCTTGGCTCTCTAGTCTGTGGTTATTGAAAAGCAAGTGCCATGTCTTACTTAATGTTTTGGCCCCAGTGTTCTGAACAGAATAAATGTTCCATATTACTTTTGAAAAAAACACACAAAATAAACAAACAAACAAACAAAAAACTGGTGTGATCCAACATAATCTATCACAAATACACAAATTAATCTATTCTCATGCTATTCAACATATAGCAAGAAGCCAGACAACCATCAATAATAAGAGTAAGTATTTTTTTTTTTTTTTTTTTTTTTGGTCCTTAGGTCGTTTTGCAGCAAGTAAAGGGAACATCCAAAGTTCTGTCTCCTGGAAAGGAGGCTTAACCATTGCTTATATACACTATTTGGTTAATTACATGTTGCTTTCTTCTTTGCAGTTGACTACACTTATCCAGCTGAGTTCCTGTCAAGTCAATCCTGTTTACAGTTGTGTCTGCAAAATACTGTGCTACATTTTAACATTCAGCAAGAACAGCATTTAGTAAGAATCACCCAGACCTTGAGACCTTTGTCCTATCTAACACTAGGATGTGCCTTCCTACCACCCCATGCTCCTGGCCCACCACCCACATGTGACTGCGAAGCCCTTCAACTTATTCAGTGCAGCTTACTGACCTTCATCTCTTCTCTGGGATTTTTGGAATTAAGACTGAAAGAGATCAAATTGTTTCCTGAGTCTGTAAAATATTCCAGGAATTTTTTTTCTTTCTTTTTTTTTTTTTTTTAGTTGAAATAAGTCCATATTTGTTTTCTAATGCTTATAGTAAAAAAAGCCCTAAATCTTTATTATTATTATTATTATTATTATTATTACTATTATTATTTTCTGGTATACAAAACAATATAATAGACATTTCACCCCTCATAAAGTGATAACCCCCTCTTCCCCCAATCTATTGTCTCTCTGGCATCGTGTATATCTATTACAAGTCCATTGACTCTATTCCCTATACTATACTCCATATCCCTTGACTATATCTATATAAATATATAATATATATAATTATAGTTGACATACAATATTATTGAGCTTCAGGTGTACAGTGCAGTAGTCAAGCATCTACACCATCTGTGAAGTGGTCTCCCTAATAAGATACCCTATAAAATCTGAGTAACTACTTATTGTTTATGACTTTGTTAGACACTGTTAAGCATCTTTCGTGTAGTATCTCACTTATCTGTCACAACGACTTTAAGAAGTCTGTACAATTTTTATCCCCATTATACATATGAGGAAACTGATGCTCAGAAAGTTTAAAGTGCACAGTCTCACAGATTCAGCTAGGAGAACCCCACTTTTTAATCCCCAAATATAACCACCCACTATGTTACATTTATATCAAACTCTTTGAAGTGCACATTTAGAATTGCTTTCCATATTTTATGTGTGAGATAGAGAACTACAGAGGATCCAGGGAAGAATAACAGAAATGATGCAGCCTCATTTAGGAAGAATGAAAAAAAAATCAAGTAATTTAAATAGACTAAAAACAATGTAGATTAGTTCTAAAAGATTCTAAATGAAGGTCTGTCTGTTGGCAATCTTGTGAATTAACTCAAACACAAATGTAAAGTTAGATTTTTAGCTTAAGTGCTAAATTAATTAATAAGTGCCTATTAATTAACATAGTAACTCAGCATGGACTCCCTCTGAGGGATAATTTATTAATTTTTAGCTAGTTATCTGATGTTATTAAGAGACAAAAATGTATTGTCTTATTTTATATTCTGCACAGCAGATAGAATAAGAAGAGATGCCATTAGTAATGTATAGAAAATTCTGATTTTAATAACAAGATATTGAAAGTATAAGAGATGAGAGATTGTGAAATAACTGTTATCTGAATTGTTTTATTTTAATTTAAAAAAATATTGAATTGGGATCCAGATATTATAAAAAAAAAAAAGTGTTGTCCTTCAAGAGCTCATGATGTAGTTTATATACTGGGGCCCAGAAACCCCTGGTATGCAATCGTTCATTTACAACTTCTTGTGTGAGCGCAAGTTATTTTCCCATGTATACACTCCCAAAAGGCTGAACTCTATCTTCTGCATTCACATATCTAAATATCTGAATGTGAATCCTAAGTAATTTACTATAAATACAACAAAAGTATTCATGTGTAAAGAAAAAAGTTAGATAAATGACATTTAAATATCAGGAATATACATGATAGACTTCAGAATACCCAACCAACTTTAAGATGTTCTTAAATCTTTGACAAAGCATAAGGGAAATTCTCACATGGGCAGTGGTTTATACCTCCACACAATTTTTTCTTTCTTTTTGCAACTGTAAAAGCCCTTTGTGAAAATCCTTCCATCTTCTTATAAGGACTCCAATGACACAGAAAATCAAATATTCATTCCCACTTATGGTATGTTTGGAATAATAAACAGAATTTTTGTTTTAGGCTTGTAACAGTTACTATACTACACAGGAAATAGGTTTCCATTCCTTAGAATAAGTCTCAATGAAAAAAGTAATCCAAGAAAAACTGGAAAGGGAAAATCAAATTCAATTAAAATTTCATTTAAATTAACCAGCATTTATAATCATAATAGTTATTACATGTTAGGGACTGTTCTGGGCCCTAGAAGCTACACAAATTAACAATACATGATTCTTGAAGATCCAAATTCCAACACATCATTCAAGGTCCATTATGGTCTTTTCCTTGTAACATAGTGAATTCTTTGAAGTCCATAACCTACTGTCTTTCATTTCTGTGTCTTTGCATATACATTTGTCACTTGAACCACCTTATCCCTATCTCTATTTTAACAGAGTAAGTCTCACTAGTAATTCGGAAACCATGACTCAGAGAGGAATGCCTCCATCGAGTTTTCCCTGTCCCATAAACCATTAAACACTATATATATGTATAATTCTATAGTCCACTGTCATAGGTCCTTATGCTGTGCCCTTCATAATAGAGACCATTTACAAGTTGGTTTTTGTTTCTTTGTTTTCCTTTCAGATCCTCCTACTGAACAGTTGCTCAATAAAGTTTAATGAATCTAGTGGTTAGAACAGGAACTACTCCCAAGCACAGGCAATCCACATTGGAGCCTTTACTTAAAATGGTTTCTCTTATTTTCTACGTCCATTTCTACCCCTCACAGCAAAAATAATTTCAGTAAGCTGAACTGACTTTGGGATGAACGACAAAGACTAAACTTTGGAAGAATCAAAATGTTCAAAGTTAAATCTGAGAAATAATGGAATGAAAAACATTAAGTTACACATGAGCTGTGTAACTTCATCAACCCTGCCTGTTAAGTATTGACTATTTATATAAAATAGATTTTTCTCAATGTTGCCAGCATTGAATTAAACATAACACAAATATTTGTAAATAAATAATCATAATAACTGGTACCTTGACAAACTGGAGGTGCCCCGTCCATCTGGAGTCGTTCTCCTAATCTGCATGTCAGAATTGCGTTACCAACCAAAGTAAATCCTGGAAGACACTGGTACCTAATAATATCACCTATTAAAAAGCGAACAGACAAATGGGTTTTCAGAGAAGCAACGAGGTAAAAATTTTCAGATGTTTCTGTTGTAAAATCAGACTTTTTTCTTTCAGTCATTTTTAATCAGTATAAAATCCTATTAGTTGTAAGCAGGGAAGCTATTCTAAATATTGAACTACCAGGACTTCACAGGCACTGACCAATCAAAACTGAAGCTAATAGTTAACTACCAGTAAGACCGCACTAGTGCACACCAGTTGGATATAAGCAATAGTAGTAAGGAAATAATCTGGTTGGTATAGGTAAGATATTCATTTAAAATGTATCAAGCAGTAAAAACTATCATTAGTTCTTGCTTTTATATTAAGATTAGATTTACATTGGTCATTGATTTTTGCCTACATTTCTTAACCAAAATCAATATGATAATAATAAAAAGTTTATTACAGCAACATTATACAGTTATACGGTTTAAATTCTCACACTGTTTTCTAATTGTACATCCAGGAAATATAGAATTCTCCCTTTCCTTTTTTCACTGCTGACCATCCTTAAGAATTCTAAACAATCCCCATCTATCCAGAGAAAGAGGGTGGAAGACAAGCTGTTACTGTACTTTATTTTTGTTTCTTTTTAAGCAAATACCTCTGTTAAGAGTGTGTTTTCTTTAAAAGTAATTTAACAGACTTTACCTATTTCAAATTCATCATCTTCTGTCAAAATTTCAGCATTGGGTACAGGTGGTGGAGGTTGGCACACTCTTAGTTGATAGGCTATAAAAATAGACAATGTGTTTATTCCTTCTCTGAGCAGCTTTATATATAGGTATATATTCACATATGTGAAAACTATGCAAGGTTTACATATAAGAATATAAATAAATGGTAGAATTTACCAAGTTTCAATTATTTCTTTATTTTTAAAAAATGCTGTTAACAATGAGGGGACATAAATCATTCCTTAGATGCCAAAATATTTTTTCATGGTAAGAATACTTACCTTTTAATTCCTTAGTTTTTACCCTCATTCTATAATATTCCTCCTTGTTATGTGCTTCATAACACCTGCTATTTTCCTTCTTGGCATGATCACAATTTGGAATTACATACCCATGTCTGTTTATGTGCTCAATGCCTATCTCATCCAAGGCTCACCACAGAATCCCCAACACCAAGTAAAGTGCCTGGCAAACAGTCATAATTTCAAACAAACAAATACTCTCAATGCTAACTCTATTCCAGGAAATAGTATAAACACTTTATTTATATTAACTATATTAGTCCTTATGAAAATGTTATTTATTTCATTACTCAATTTATACAACTATGCCCATAATTATCCCCATTGTATAAAAGAGAAAACTATTAAAGAGAGTTTTAAAATTTGTTCAAATCCCACAGCTATAATGTGGTAAATTAGCTGGAATTGGAAGCTCGGCAGTCTGGCTGAAGAGCCTTCTCTAACCATGCTTCATTGGTATGTTTACAAAATATCTATTTATTGTTTCATGTTTCCAATTGTCTATATGACTTGAACATGTCATCCCATTAGATTAGAGAAATTCCTTTTGACGTAATTTAAAGACCACCGAAAAGAAAAGAAAAAAAGTTTCTATGAATCTAAGTATCATCACTACTAACCCTGCATATTTATATCACAATCATTGGCTTTATTAAAACCTGTTTTCACTGGGAGTCTTTTAAAAATGTCATATACTCTTGTTTATTCAAGAAACATATTTTTACATAATTATGACATCTGAATAAGAATCTGTTTTATATGCTTAACTTTATTACTTAAACTCACAAGTTATTTATGGACCTCAATGTGCAGATAAAGAGAATAAAGCTTAAAAGACACAGTGAGTTATCTGAGCTCACATGACTAGTACAAGTTTAGCCATGACTCCATCCTATGTCCTTTAACTTCAAAGCCCATACCTTAAATATTGCCCCTATTGTGACAGTGTTATGAGAGGACTGAGGTACATCAATCAGACCAGATAAAGAAGGCTCCTATAAAAGGATATGAATGCAATACATTTTTAAAAATGCATAAGATGTTTCCAGTTCTGAAGGATAACCATGGCCAGCAGAGCATTTCAGATGTAGGCGGAAACATGACAAAAATTTGAATACTGATTCATCATCATGTAACAAATCCTATTTATAAAAGGTTAATAGTCTAATAAACATCCAGGTTAACAAGGACAAAGAGAAAAAAAAAAAATCAAAATGTAGATGGAGAGGGATGAATCAAGGAAAATGTGTTTCAATATCCTGCTGTAAATTGTTGTCTGTCTCTTCAAACATCTTCCTTCGGGTACTTTAACCTGTTTATAAAAGCTCTTGCTGTGCAGAGATGTTAATTTGCAAGTAAAACATTGCTCTACACACAAGAGTTACCCCTGGAGAACAGAAGACTTGCTGGGAAAGAAGCCCAGGGCAGAGAAGTATAATCTGGATGTTTAAGAAAAAGTTGAGTTGAGGGTAACATTGGGAATTTTGAAAATCATTTTCCTGAAGTTAGACCTTAAAAGAGATGCAATTATCAAGGTGCAAAGAAATTGTAAGAATGGCCAAAGCATTAAGAGAAAGGGGAGGAAAAAACAGAGAACTTTCCTGAGAAATTCTTATGAGATTATGTTTTCAAGAAGAACATTTTATTTTATCTTAATGTAGAACAGAGGTCAACTCAGAGGATAAAGAATGGTGGGGGTGCCCTCCTATGAATTATTTCACTTTTGTTTGCCTGTTACGTTATTTTTATTCTTGGTGCTAATCACCTTATTTTGTTATTTGAAAACAAGCACATTTTTATCAATGAAGAATCCATGACTATTGCATCTGCAGAACATGCTTACAACGACCTAGATAACTCAGTTGCAGAGTTTAAAAGTGTTTATAAATTGTTAATGAGTAGTACGATACTCAGAAATATTATGTGATTTTCCCAAGACTACACAGGTGCTGTGAGCTAAATCCTATCTTACTCTCTGTTCTTTACCATCACCAACAGTTTTAGAAACTGTTTCTAGAGCCAAGGAGTCACGTTGGGGCCATGGAGGGTCCAAGGAGGCACAGTGCCCTTACCTCCTACCTCTACCTCAGTAAGAAAAATTCTATTTACATGAATCTATAGTTTGAATTCTAAATAAACTTTCCTTTGAACAGATTTTCTACAATTTTTATGCAAGTAATTTTATTGATCCCTCTGACTTCAAGACTGACTTTGTCTCAACTCCCAATTTTCTATCACCAGGATAAACATCTCTTTGGAACTCTTGACTGCCTATTTCCTTTTATCCTTTACTGTTATTTTCTAGTCACAGATCTCTGTTTTGTGGCACATAATCATGACTTGTTCCAAAATTTATTATTGTCCATTTATTAGCTTACTTGTTCATTGTTTGTGTCTCTATCTAGACTTTAAGTAACACGAGAGAGGAGACGGCTTATCTCTCTTTTTTACTGCTCCTTTCACTATGCTCATAATTCCAAAAATATTTGCCAAATAACATACAAAATATAGGTTTTCTTGGGAGGGAAATAGTCTCTACACAAATAGTCTTACCTAAAATGACTCTCAATTCTAAAACTGAAAATGGGGCTGAAATAGAGGCAATTAAAGGTCAGAGGGCTAAAGAACGGGGTCTAAAGAGAATCTGAGAGGCTTTTGAGGGTTTCACTACGTAATTTTGATTACAATGTAGAGGATGAGGGGGTAATGAAAAGAACCCCTTTGTAGAATCTGTTTTTCTTTAAACTCTTGAAGGCAAAGTATTACAAACAGTTAAACCACAAACGGCTTCCAACAATTCAATCTTCATCAATTTCTACTAGTTTGTTTGCTAAAATAAGTCTAAAATTTGTCTAATGCCTTTCTATTCTTGCTGGAAATAGGATTGTTGCAGACGCTATAAGTTAAGTTGAAGTCATACGGAATTAAGGTGAGCCCTTAAACCAGTATGACTGCCATCCTTATAAAAAGAGAAGAGATAGAGATGGACACCAGGGACGACATGTGACAATGGGGACAGCGATTGGAATCATTTAACTACAAACCAGAAGCTAGGACAAGGCAAATTGCTAAGGCTCTGTGCTTCGGTTTTCTCATCTGCAAAATAAACATAAAACTAAGATTGAGTTAATATATTGCAAAGTGCTTAGAATCGTGCCTGACACATATAGTCATTTCAAAGGGAAAGAACATTCCCTGTTTGTCAAACATTGACACGAGCATGGCTACTGTGATGACAGTTGTGCCCTGAACACATAGCTTCTCAATCACATGACTTAACTCACAACCCCAATGTCATTGCAAGGGCTAGTACCTATGTGACTTCCCAGAACACATCAAGCAAGCATTTTGGTTTTTATGGTGATTTAAATTGGCTGTATTTTGAAAATGTTGAGATTCTTTATTTGTTTTACTTTGATATATGTTATACTATAATATTAAGTCCTTGAGTTCACCATCCCATTTTTGAGTCCTGTATAATAAAGGTTGTATGTGTCTGTGGTCTCAAAACTGATAGCACAGAGTCCTGAAAATCATATTCAATAAATACTAACTGATAACTGAGTTAAAATAATATCTCATCCTTTATAATGTATATACTTTGGAAGAAAATACACAGGTCTAGGATGAATACACCCACAATTGTACAGGTTAGAATTATATAGGTTGATTGAGCTGGAAGTCACTTTATAAATCACCTATTCTAATATCTTTATTTTGGGGCAGTGGAGGGAGGAGGAGGCCTAGCGAAGTGAAGTGAGGTGACAAGTCCACACATCGATGCTGGCAGAACTGAAACTTTTCAATTGCGTCATCTAAATTTTAAACAGTATTAACAGGTATTTTAGTCCATGCTTTTCATGGATTGTTCTATTTAGAAACAGCTTCATAATTATAACCATTAATGAAAATGCTGTATAACATAGTGATTTACACATTTAAAATATACATTTGATCTAAATCTGTGTTCTCTTCAGAAGAATCATTTCATTTGACATTCCATTCAGCTTTAAAACACCATTGACTATTTAATAACAGGATGAGGGCATCGTATTCTACATGTCAGTATCTTTTGAAGATGGCTATTGTTTGAATAGTTCCCTGTTTTTGTTTAAATGTGTATAGATATATGGTTCCTGGTCCAATAAATTTGCTTTCTGAAATTGCTTTAGCGTTTGACTCTGGCAATATTTTTTGGCTATTTTTAATTTCCTATTTTCTTTGTAATGAAGCATCCAAACTTATCCCAGAAAAGAATGCTGTATTTATCTACTTCAGTTCAACTGAGCTGTTAAACGCTACTTAAAAACAAACAAACAAACAGAACACTGGCAAATTGCCATTCCCCATTCTTTCTTTAAACCAAAGAAGCACAAGTGTACAAGCTTTCTGCCAAGAACAAAGAATTTCTTACAGAGGAAAACGAAAAACAGCATAATGTTCTCTGTTCCCTAAATGCTAACAGCTCACTATAACCACTGGTGTACTTCAGTGGTGACTCAGATTAGTTCAAGTGTGATAATTTTATGATTTGGGGAAAATTTGGAGGAGAAAAAGCATTGATAACTACATGTTGAGTTATGTAATTTTAGCAATGTTATTTCAAAAGTTATATAAAATAAGTTTAAGCAGTTCCACATAAAAGCAGACTTACGAGTGTTTAAATAAATGGTCTACTAGTTCTAATTAAGAGGGAAAAATAATTACTTTTTTTTTCCAGTTTGGAAAAAATCTGCTAGTGAGTTGACATGAGTAAGTTTCAGCAGAGCTTAAATAACATACAAACATCATTTTTTTTCTATTAATATTTCATAATTGGTTTGTTTCTGCCTAAAGATGAATCTTAGAAATCAAGAGAAAATGCTCATCCCTGGATTTACAGATGACACAGAAAATTCTCTTTCATGAAGAATGGATCAACACGATCTACCTCACCCTTAGTATTTCCCTAGGGATTGAATAACAGAAGTAAACAAAGCTACTGAGAAATTTCCTGGATTATCCATAAGAAAATTCCAGCATGAATTGATGTCCCCATATTCAAATAGCGAATTGAAAGTATCCTGCCTTTATGCTGAGCCCATTAGAATCTGACAAGTAAAGTGCCAAGGGTCGTTTTGTTAAGTGGTCGAGTTACCTGGGATATTAGTAGGTAACAGTACATCAGTGGTGAGAATTTGTCTTTGTCAGTCTCAGTTTTCCTCTCCCACTTCACCACCGTAGTTTGATTTGTTTTTGGCTATGAAGGAACATGCTATAGCTATTTTTAACTATCACTTTACTCTACTCTGCATACTGAAAAGAAAACAAAACAAAACAGCTCCTGTATTCTGTTAGCTTGGAGTAGGCCTGGCTCTAACTGACAGACCTAGGTTTTGTACTGTTGACCATGAACAACTTCACAAACATCGGATGGTAATTCTTTCACCTTGTTGGAGGAAGACAAAAACAAGATCTTTCCACAATCATATCTGAGCAAAGAAAACAAAAACAAGAACGAGAAACAGCCCAAACCCTCAAAATGACCAAGGTTCTTCCAGCACAGATAATGAATGAATGCTGCTTCCATACCAATTATAGTTTTAGGTGTGTCCCATTCCTTTTACCTTCTAGAAAAAAAGTATTAAGATACCCAATTATAGAACTGTTCCAATGTTCCGACAGCACCCAATCCAGAGGAAAAGCATGCTTCCTGGAAACTTTCCAGAACCATCTTACACAGTCCAAAGCCTATTACTAGCCTCTCCTAACACCCTCTTACTGAGATGCCAAGGATCCCTCATGGTATGTGTCTCACTTGTTACAATGAGTCAATAAACCCAACCTTATTTAATTAAAGGTGAGTTCCTGATGGACTTTGGCTAGAGGGGAGGGACAGTAAAATAATGTAGAAAATGAATAACATAACTCATCAACAGGTATGCACATAAAGGGAAGTGTCAAAACATAGTAACACTTTTACATGACTTTTAGTCATATCTAATGATCACTAGATAGTCATTAAATAACAGTAAATGGCATTATCTTTCCCTCATGACAGCTTCACCAGTTTGGTGTGTAGCTTCAACATACACATTTATATATAATTGTAAGATACCTATATCCCCTATGCTCTCTGGACATCAAACAATGAAACACTTTATGAGTTCAAAATAAAATCTATTGAAATATAAAACGAGGTAAGGTCTTTAGGTTTTGTGAGGCAAAGGGGTCACACAGTTCAAAGTAATAGTGATTTATGTTTTATACAAACTGTGTCCTTATATCTACAGCAATCTCTCTTAGGATGAGACTTTGTGGAGTTAAATATACTTGTCCCCAAATACAGCATTTATCATAAAGGCAATGTAACCTTAAAAGATGACCTAAGAGACATTGCAGGCCTTTTAAATGCAATTCATAAAAATAATCTGAAAGTCAATATAAAATCAACACATTCTTTTACAGTTGTGCCAATAATAGAAAACAATAAATAATATAAATTATTAAATCATATTAAGACAATCCGAGTGTAAATTGATTGTTAAATTATATTAAGGAAATCTGAGTGTAAATTGAATATCCCAATACTCTGATGTTAGAAAAAGAGGTGATTTGGATAAAGGATTTAAACAGTAAAATGATACCTTCAATTTTAAATTAATAGATATGCATTCTGGCTATACTATAGTCTCTTGATTGTTTTGATTGCATAAGTCAGACCTTGAATAAAACTTATTTTCTCTTTACACAATGACTATAGCGCATTTTGGGAACTATGAACAAAAAAAACGCACTCAGCTGCGCTAAACATGCCAACATATCACAGTCAGCTTCTAGGTCCTGGGGAAGAGAAGCACTAAGAAGTGTCAAGCTCCACGTTATAATTAGAATGGTTTTCTTAAAAAATAAGATGACCTATCACCTTGCTAAAAATGAAAATCATTTTTGCTATTTTTTTAAAGAAATATTAGGTTTATATACCATTAAATGTAATTTATGCATGAGATAATACTAGCTTAGGACATTCTCTGGCACTTAGTAAAATCTCAATATATTTAAGCTATTATTTTATTGCTGTTGTTGTCACTATTTAAAAATAAGTCATTCTTTGGAGTCAGACAGACCTCTTTTGAATTCCAGGCAGCACTTCTATTTATTAGAATAGAAATCTCTGGCTTTATGTCCATTACAAATTTTTTCACTCAGTTCTTTCATTATTAAAATGGGGATAATAATACTTATCTTGCAGAGTTATTACAAAAATTAGCAAGAATACATGGAAAGTACCTCTCATAGTGCCAGGAATATTAAGTTTTCAGTAAATGGCAGCTGTGACTCTTACAGTAAGTATCATACAAAGTCAGTGTCTGCAAAAACATGCAGTTAAATAGGTTTTATATGTTATTTATTTCCAAAGAGTCACTGATGAGAACTGAATGTTATCGTTTATTATAAGCCAACCCCATCTTGACTGTATGTCAGATATCAAGAATATTCAGTTCTTACTTTAGGGAATTACAATTAAGGCAATACAGAGACAGACAAAAACATTTCCTCAGATGAAGAAGAAATGTGATATAGGAGTAAAAGTGCCTCAACATTTACACCTGCCCTATTTTTTTCATTGCACAGAAATTGCGCTTTGCAAAGCTTTTTATAAATGTTATTTTTGATCATGAAAGGCTTTATGAAAGTGATATTTTATGAAGACAGATGGCTGGATGGATCTCATAAGGCAGTCAGGTTAGAGAGAAATAAAACACATGTTTTTCTCCTTTCAGACATATTAAAATATATTAATAAATAAAACCTAAATGATCAATGTGATCTTAAGAAAATATATGAAAATATTGACCTGTCAATTTTGTATAATAAATACACAAGTCCTAAGAAAAGCACTTCTGACTTATAGGGAAGAGCATAACAGGAGATATTAAATCAATGAGAATTTAAAGAAAACTGAATATGGGAGTAAACCATTCTAAGCTTAGGTATAATTAATCGGCTTAAAATAAGTGTTAAATAGTAAATTACCTACTGGTATATTTATCAAAAAAATACCAAATGACTTGAACAATGTTTTTTACCATTATGAGAGTTCACTTTGGCACTAAGCTATAGGTACTGAATATGGGCACAAGATATCAATATTATATTTTAGTTGTATTAAATTGTATTAATTGTATTAATACTAATTTGAAAACAGGTATTTTGTTGTTGTTGTTTCTGTGAGGGAGGATGGGCATATATCCACAGACTGCAAAATGGTCTTTTTGAAACTTGTCACTATTACAGCTCAAATAAATTACACAACTTTTGAAAAAATCTGAACACACTATTCCCACTGTAAGACAAAAATATAAGTAATCAATCAGTCAATAATCAAAATATAAAAGGATTAATTTAAGAAGCAGAAGAAATGTGATCTGTGTCCTCAAAAAAGCATTCACTATTATTAAACTCACAGGCTTATAAAACAATACACCATACCATAATTCATTTCTCAAAACTTTGGTTAAAAGAGTTATGTGCAATCAGAGAAAAGATGGTAGTGATCCTATGAATTCCAGTTATCAAGAAATGTAGGAAATGGGACTTAACATGGAGAGACTTACAGAATTGAAGATTGAGTAAGACCATTTGAGAATGAAAGTTCAGGAAGCAGTGAGAGAACGAATCTGACTGGAGTCAGAGTAGACACGAGGGAGTAAGTTTCAGTGAACCAGATTATAAGGTAGCTTTAAAATTGATTTAATGTAGGTATCATGCATTCTTGAAAAGGTGAGTCAGGATGAAAGCAGTGCTTTAGGAATGTTAGCCTAAGAGGGCTGGTAGAATGTAAAGCATTTGTCAGTTTTAACATGAGCCCTGACTACATTTCCAAATTTCAAGGTTATTTTAAGGTTTAGGTAAAATTCCCAGATATATTGATTCAAATGTTAGGCTTCTTTAGGCTCTGGCAATTGTGCCTTGTTATGAAATTTAAAGTATAAAAATAAATGGTCTATTAGCAAAATCTGAAACGTAAGATAAGGGAAGGGAAGGAAAGGAACAATTTACTGAACATCTACTCTGCCAGGTACTATGGTAACTGTGTATTACCGTGTTTCCCTGAAAATAAGATCTAACTGGAAAATAAGCCCTAGCATGATTTTTCAGGATGACACTCCCTGAACATAAGCCTATGTGTCTTTTGGAGCAAAAATTAATATAAGATCTGGTCTTATTTTCAGGGAAACACGGCATCCATTGCCTCCAATTCTCATATCATCTCTGCAACATCATGTTGATAATACTAGTAACATTGACAGCAATTACTTGGGTTAATTTATGCAAAATTGCCAAGCACTTTTTGAGCAAAATTTTCATATGGTTCATCCTAATTTATGCGAGTAATGGGAATAATTTTTCTATACACAATATCTCATGAATCCTCTCAGCAATCCTACCATGCTGTTTTGTAGCTAAAAAAAAAAAAAAAGTGGCAACCAAAAGGCAACTTGTCCAAAGTCAACTGGAAAATGAAACACTGAACACTTGATCTTTTTCCTAAGCTAATTCTATTTTTATTATACATGACTGAAAACCTAGTTATACAACAGGTGAAATATACTTTGGTATAAGCATTTTTGTACACATTTACATAAATGTCTATGTAAATCATATTTTGTGTGTGTGTACACACTCCCTGTAATTGTAATCTTATCTATATGAATACACACACACATACACAGACACCCTCTTCTCTGACAATGTATCCCCTTTGTCTCCTAATGTTTCCCCAATGTCTCCTAAGTTTTACAAGAATTTTACACTTCTATAAGGTTATCTTTCGGATAGTCCATCAATGAATAGTCCCTTCTTTGTCATTTGTTCAGGCAGGGATCACAAAACAATAAAAATGTATGCAGGGAACCGTGAAAAGAGAAAATATACAAAGTGCAGGTCACCAACTAATTCATCTTTGACCTTAACTATTATTTAATGTATTGGTTCCTGAGTTATGATTATCTATCAAAGTAATAAAGCTATTGTTATAGCCTTAGACTTTCTCTACATATTGCAAGCATCAATAACCAAGTCAATTAAAAAGGCAAATGAGTGATTAAACAATAAAAAGTCTGAATAAAATTTACCTAACTGAATGCCCCCTTTCTGATTGGCTATGCTGGAGTGTACCTGCAGCTGTAGGCCCTACAGAAGTACAAATGGAGTACCATCTAGTGACTGATAAGTACTGAGATTAAGCAAATCAAGAGTTTTCTTACCAATTCTCTGACTATTTCTAAACCCAATGTGCTTTGAATGTCAGCATAACCATATCTGACTTACCATATTTTTCATGGAATATAAGGTTTGAGTATCAAAGTTTTACTTTGTGTCAAAAAGGATGAAAATATTAAATTGTATATCAATGTAATGCACAAAGTACATGTTCATGTTGCATATTTTCATATAACTTACACATTTCACTTAGTTTATTGATCCTGTGAAATACTCACGGTATTGGTCTGACAAAGTCATTATGAATCAGAATGTGTTTCATGGAAGTGTGGTCATAGCAGATAAAGGGATGTGATCATTAGACATAAATAAACATTTTTTTATTTATAATGAAATAATATGAATTTAAAATTAAAGACAAATTTTAAAAACTCTATGAAACCATATGAATGTTCTCTCAAAAAGTTAATTTTAAGAAGAGAGGACCCATAATAATTCTACACAAAGATTTAAAATTAAAACTCATCATAAATTATGCCACAGTAGTAAAAACTATGAACTGAATAATATGAAATAGTCACTTAAAACTATGATTCTAGAGTAGATACATTTTTGAAACAAGAGTATAAATGAATGAGTAATAAGATCCAAAGCATAAAGATAAAAGCTAATTTTAGAAAGACTCACAGCAGGTTGAGTAGATAAAACATTTTGTATTGAAAAATCTATTAATGTCTCACAGTTACATGCAATGAAATATGAACAGCTGGTTCTCTTTTATTGATTTCCATATGAAAAATGATTATTTTCCATGGTGTAATTACTGACTGATTTATTTCCTATTTCCATTTGCTTACATTTTAATGTCCTTAAAAGCTTAGAAGAGGTTATTCTTTGCAAATAAATACGTATTTGAAATGATAAAAAATGTATCAAATTTTAATATATTTTCAATCATGTGTTAAATATATTTTACACTCATTTTTCCAGGACAATTTTAAACAGTACCAAAGGAAACATAAACTCTTAGATAATACGAACCATGATAGCTGAGAACAAAAAAGCCACTTGTTGTAAAATCACTGTGGAATTTGATTAGAATCTGATTTGAAGTGCTATAGACTGATTCCAAAGCAGTATTGCCACTGAATTGCCCGATCTGAGGTGAGTTTTGATCTGGCCCATCCCTATCAGAGAGAGACAGAGCAGAGGGGGGAGAAAGAGCAGGGAGGGGAGAAAGAGAGATTGAGATTAATTTTTTGGAGAGTTTTCCATAAAGTTTAATAAAAATATTATACTTGAGATGAAAAACACGCAAAATTGAAATTACCAATGAGTGCCCAATCATATTGGTATATTTTATGTTTATGTAGATGATAACATATTTAAAAATGTAAAATAAAAAAAAAATGACATTTTTACCTCAATGAAATGCACCCATGTTAGCTGCAGACAATTACATGGTGCTTGGTTTCCTGACCACAACCAAGAGCCTCAAAAATCCTTGAAATTTGCCCTCATTTTATTTTCTTTAAAATAATCTTGAATATCATAGACTGTGAAATTTGGAAGGGATCTTAGAACGCATACAGTAATTCTATTAGCCAATTGTCAATAATTACTTTAGATAATTTCTTTACAATATATTTTAAATAAAGATGTTTCAATTAACAGGATAATGCAAATTTATTTTGTAACGAATTATTATGACAGAAATTCAATAATTATATTTAAAATTGTGATTTGAACATAGGCTTTTAATTTTCACTGTTTTTTCAGGGAACTTTCTTCCTTTAAACTTATTGATATTAATTCCCTGTTTTTACATATTAATTTAATAATGAATTTAAATGTTTTTTCACATGGAAAGTTTTTGTTCAAAGTGTTTAGCTACTTTATGGGCAATTAATCCAAAACGTATTTCTCTTTTTTGTCTCATTCTACAAAACACATACTGTCACCCTCAGTTACTCACACCAATTCAAATGTCAGATAACAATTTCTGTTTACAGATGGTTGTGATATGTTTTCATTGCTACCTTGTTTCACTGTTATATATAATTGAATCAACCAATAACAATGGTCCTGGCTTACCATACAGTGATGAAATCATAGATTGGCTCTGTTTGAAGGACAGTGAAATTGATGTAGATTCCATTCCCAGGGGCTACTCTTACAAGCCAAAAACAGTCTTGAAAGTTGGGATATTCATCAGGATACCCAGGAGAGTAAATGGTGCCATTCATCGCGGTTATATTCCCTCCACAAAGAGCTACAGAAAAGATACAAAGCAAAACGTTAAAATAAAAGTGAATTGAATACAGAGAAAAAGACAAACATTCCATACCTCTTAAGCAGTATGAAATACATCTGCGTTGTTTTTATCTCAATTAGGTATATAAAATGCAGTTGCAAACCGTGAACAAAATACTTGTATAGTCAGTTTTTATTTATTTTTCAATATGAGGCATGCTACTGTCATTAACTATCACATAGTCATCTCTTTTTTCAAATATTTTATCAATATGTACACTGTTCACCTTTTTTCTTGTATCATGTCTACATATATAGCCTTATAAAAGGTTCAACACATTTTTATTTAACAGATTCTTTTAAGAGGAAATGAGCCCAAATTCAGTAGCAGCATCTGGGTTATTGGTTTATATAAGAATGATTATTAAACACATGCACATGTATCTACATACACACGCACATACGAGGAGCTCTAAAGTGTTAACTTTATTTTTACCTCAAATGAGAAGGTTAGGGTTTCTGCCAATAATGAAAAAATCAGTTATTCATGGAGCTTTAAGGGTTTTACCTGTGTAGTAACTATAATTATTCAACTGAAAGAGAGACTGTATGCTTAGCATGCTATTTGAAAAGGAAAACACAAAAGAGTGCCAAAACAAAACATATTAAACATAGATGAAGCATACCTTCACACCTTGGAAGTGGATGATTCCAATTACGACTCACTCCATGAAGGCAAGTGAGAGCTGAATTTCCAATTAGTGTGTATCCAGGGAAACATTCAAATGAAACGGTTTGACCCACAGTAAAATCATTGCCAATTACAAAGCCATTTCGAAACGGGCGTGGATCAGGACAGCTTTGTAGCTGATAGGCTGCCAAAGGAAAAAGAATGTGTTTCCGCTCTGAATTTTGGAAGACCACAGATGAGTACTATTTGTAACTTGCAAAATAGAGGCAGTGTTGCTTGCAGTTGGTTATAACCAGTAATTCAGGTTTATAATAAATGATGTCAATGAGAGTACGATATAAGTTTCTTCTCATGTCTACAATTTTCACATTTGCAATGTAGTACAATTCATAAAAATGCATTCAGTTTCTTCACCCACTTGTGCAATCTACCTAAATTATAAGTTTTAATGAAAATGTAAACGACTCTTACAGCCACAATTTTAATCAAGCATATTCTGATTCCTTTACATAGAATGTAATTGCTTGCTACTTACACTGCATATACATAGAATAAATTAAATGGGTGTAAACTTAATTCTGAGCCTTTTTGAATATTTTACTAATTTTTCTCTAAAAGAAACAAGCCACAATATCCCTTTGTTTAGTTTCTCCAAAGAAGTTATTGAACAATATAAAGTACTAGTAAACAAATTTCCTTCTAATATAAATTTTGTTTAGCTAACATGATATTTTTGGCACTGTAGTATAACTAAATGTTTATTTGTTCGTACTCCTCTTGTTCTATAGTCTCCATGAGATCAAAGTTCCTATTTGTTTTATCATTATACCCAAAAGCCTTGCCCATTGCACTTGCCATAGTAAGTGCTTAATAAACACTGATGAATTTAGAGCCTATGACCAATGATTACTATGCATTTTTCAAAAATTCAGAAAGTTCTTAAAGTCTAATCACAAGATAATCCAAAAATAACATTGATTCTGTGACTCTGTATAAAGTAACCTATTTCTCAAAAATGCCAGGAGCTGAATGATATAAATGCAGTAAAACAAGAGATAATTTTAAAATTCAATGTAATTCACAAATAATATCTAGTGATAATTGTAATACATTATGGCTCATGTAAATGGTATTCATATCAGATAAGTAACAGTAACAGAGTCTACATCTTTTATGCTTTTATTATGTAAATAATGAATCTTTTTTCAAGGACACATTGACAGAAAGATGCAGTTAATAAAGTCTAATTTTTAGTTTTACATCATTGAAATAAGAACATTATTTTGAGAGGCAGAGGAGAAATGAGGGCAGGGAAGAAAAGATGAAGCTGGTTTTATGTGAAATAAAAAAGTGCTGGCATAAGGTCCTATATATTTGCAAGAGAAGGACCACAGATAACGTTCTGAGTTTTCTAGCAGCAAAGAAGAAAATCAGTGGCCCAATTGTTTCTGAGATAATTAAATTCACTGGGAACATACTTAATTGTGTAGTGAGAGGTGGTAGAAATGACTCCTATTTTATATAAAGAATGATGTGTCACATGCTCTTAAATTATGTACGCAAACATAATACAAATTGTAATTAGTTTAGACCTATGCAGTTGGATGTCATGTCTATTTTAACTACACTTAAATGTCTTTTTGGGTATATACTTTTGTTAGGCAAATATTTATCGTGCTGTTATGGTTCTAGGCACTTAAGATACATCAATGAATAACACAAAGATCCCTGCTCTCCTGGAGCTCACATCCAAAAGTATCACATACTCATGAAATTCTTTAATAATCAGAGCAGAGAAATAATTAAATTTTAAATTATTTTGATTAAACATTGAAGTCACTGGAATTACGTTGTTTGTGTAAAATATCATGTTTAATTTAAAATTTTAGACTTTTTAAGTATGAAATAATATAATAAAAGTAGCTAAAATGCACCAAGTAAGTACTGATGATATAAATCATTATATATATTTTACATTCATTTTATCATATAAACTTCAAAACAACCTTTCTGGGAGACACTATTACTAACTCCATCATGCCAATGGAAAAATGGAGTCGAACCCTAGGCCACTTTAGGTTAAACAGGGAGAACCAAAATTTGAGCCTAGGTCAACCAGAATCCAACCTATTCGAAAGGGATAAAAATCTTACTCAGGGTCATGCAGCATTTTTATATCAGAAATAGGCCTAATACATGATTGTCAAAATTTTTACTTTATATTCTTATGACTATAGAATGGAATCAAGGAATGTCATATTATTCTATCATTATAAAGTAATACAAAATAATTATATATATATATATATATATATATATATATATATATATATATATGTATGTATATATATAATAGATGAGTACTATAAAATATCTTTTCAATATACTTATTTTTATATAAAAGCAAACATAAATCTTTGATAGCTTGCTTTGCTTTAACTACCTTGCCTTGACTTAATTTATTGTGTTTTAAGATTAATTTAATCCTTTTTTCTTGATTGGAGTTTTCTAAGGCCTCAGAAAGACATCAAGCCCCTTATACAGTTGCCCGTAAATCACATTATTTAAAAAAATCTTGCTAATTGAAGTTTGCCTTGATTTAGGTTCCTTTCTCTTTCTAAAAATAGAAAATAGAGTTAGTAAAATTGGTACTTAGTAAGATTGCTACTACCTGATCTGGGGCTAAATAAACTTTCACTTTTTATTATCCATCTCACCTTGGTATACAATGTGGAACCCTTGCTTGTTTTGTGAATAGTCACTGTGAAAATACAGGCTGGTTTCATGGGTTGTGCTGAATAAGGAAGATTGTATTTGAGGACCACTAAGTCGGCCAATAATAGTACTAGTTTCTGAGGATCCACTTCTGACTTCCAAATAATCATGTATGGTTTCCGTAGAAAAATTTACAAACTGGAGATGTACACCTAAAGAAAAATAGCAAACATAATAATACTTTATTTTTTCACCAAATTAAATACACATACAAAATACACTCACATTAATACACTTCGATATCTTTCCATTGAGGTTTAGAGGCATACACTCTAGATCTGGGCCATGAATTTGCTACAGTTCAAAGTAACACTACTATTCTCAAATGCCACAAAATAGTCTCAATATCTTTATAAATAAAACTAAAATATGAAATAGTGAAATGTCACTGGGATGGAAAAAATAAAATAAAAGCCTCGTTAAGGTATGTTTGCCTAATTCAATTAATATTCTGTTTTAGTGGATTTGGTGTTTTTCTTACAACTACCATTATCCAATTGGTAATAAAATCTGACATTTATTAAGCATTTCTTTTTCACTAGGCACTGTTTTAAGTGTTTATGTATGCTAACTTATGTACTGTTCACAGTTACTAATGAGAATGAGGAAAATGAGGCACAGAGATGTTAAACAAATGTGCTAAGTTTTCACAACAAGTTAAAAGAGCTGAAATTCAAACTTAGATACACCAGCCCTTGAGCGCTTACACTTAATAACTACACTTAATAAAGTCACGTTTTGTTACTCAAAAAAGAGTCACATGGAAACTCCTTGTTACATGAAAAAAGAGTACTATTGGACAAATAACTATGGGAAATATTGAAAAAATTCTTTAAAATATTAAACATGTTCTTGTACAATCACAAACTTCTTAGAACTTTGAACAGGCTACCTTATTATGTGAGGCCCGAAGATGTGCTATTTTTTCTAAAAGTTTTCCCTGAGCCCCCTTTTCACAAATTATCTTGTCAATACTTATTTCATGAACATGAGAAAATACTTCAGTAACTGTTGATCTGTATTCAATTTTATTTTAAAAGAGTATGACTTACTTATTGAAATACATTAGAACTAATATTTGATCTAGCAAAAACTCAAATAAAACAGTGGAATTATTTCAATGTAATCAAATCAGAACCAGACTCTTATGTTTTCATTTCTGAAACAGAGATGTGTCTTCTTTTTAATTTTTAATGAAGTTGGGTTTTGGAATCAAGGAAGAATTAGCAACAGGTAAATTGAAGATGATATAATGGCACTATTGAAAATATGTTTAATAATTTAGTTTAAAATAATTTATTTAGTTCCACAAGCAACATGGGATGAGCCCTCTTAAGTGACTAGTAAAAGCCACATAAGGGCAGCCATACTGGTTCAAATCTGTTATTCATATACATCAGTATTCTCTTTCAGTCAATAGACACTTCAATTTGACTACTTCAGACTAACGGTGTTTCCGTGTTGTAGCCAGACTAATCCTCATTAGAACTCCCCTAAGCATACTTCTCTCAGTGGCTTTCTGTTCTCTCCAAACTTCAGGCTAGTCACACGGTGTTCAGACTTGTTGAATTTCTGTAGCTTTTTCATTTGCATCTTTCCATGTGTCACTCTGTTTACCTAGAATTTTTTTTCCATTCCCCATAGAATGACTCTCTTTGTTGGGCTGACTCTTACTTATCTTTAAAGCCACAGTTCAAACATCACTTCCGCAGACAAGACTTTTCCCCATTTCCTGGACTAGGCTGGATGTCCACATTAAGTACAACCCTATAGTCTTTATTATGCTTTATTTTAATAGCATCTATAACTATCTGTCTCCTCATCATGACTCTAACTTATCTGGGGGAAAAAAAAACTAATTTTGTTTTACTATGCATTTTATCCCCAGCGCTTAACACAGTACCTGGGGGATAATATGTACTCTGTAAAGAATTGTCAAAACTATGAGTTTCTGTGAATTTATGTAAAACATTTAAATATGAATTTGTATTCTGAAGCTGTAGATGCTTTTGGGTAATCAGGTACTTAAATTCAATCCTCAATAAGTAAGACCATACAGAATTTTTCAATTGCTCCAAATCTGCCAGGTTTGTGCTTCAAGGAATGTCTACTCATCCTACGCTTCTGTAATTGAATGAACACGTGTATTCTCAATTTAGCACTTCTATTTATGCATTTAGACTAATGACATGAAGAAGCTGCAAGAGAACATATTTGTGATATAAGAGTGAAACATAATTCATTAAATGCAATGTAGTATATGATGCAATATATCCTAAACACTGGGAATTTTGCATTATTAGTATTAGAAAGGTACTACATTTACATGGGTATTTAAACCCAACATAAAAATGTGTACTACTTTCAAATGCAAAATATAACTTATTTACAATGACTATTTGATGAATTAAATAGATCACCAGAATAATTTATCTATTCACTACTTGGTATAAACAATGAGAAAAGAGTTACAAAAGCAATTATACATGAAACTCATGTTGAATTTATCATTGCCACACACACATCTACCTCAAGCTATAGCTATCTATACATATAAACTGGAAAATATCATAAATTATCTATCTATCTATCTATCTATCTATCTATCTATCTATCTATCTATTTATGAAATTAGGAAATGCCCATATTCTTTCAATTATACAAATATTCCAGGTGAAATGTACTTAGTTTAGGGCACAATTATCTAAATTCCACTCCTCAATTTACATAACCATATGTAATCCAAATTAAACTATAATTTGTGAGTATTTTATATTAGATATTGATATTTTTAAGGATGTATTTAATGCCATTGAAAATTCTTTCATGTGTTTTTAATATACATACCAAAACCTACGGGCAGCTTTATTGTCCATGTGCAATCTAAACTGCTGGGGTAGTTTCCAGGAAACCCAGGGCTGAGGATCACACCACTGAAATCTGACATAGCACCGCCACACTGAGCTGCAAGATAATAGAAGTCCTGTATAAGCCAAATCAGTGGAAAACTTCACTGTATTAAAAACAGATTGAAATAATTTCAAGTCTTAATCAAGTCCGTATCAAAACAGTTTGATACAAATTTGAATATTGTCAACTCTCATCCACCACACACTAGTAATCAAATATAATCAATTGACAACTCATTTTCTAAAACAGCATATAAAAACAACATATTTCCTTTCTCAGCAATAAGCGCAAGTTAAAATCAATTATAGCACAGCAAGGAGTAGCTCATGAGCAGAGAATACAATCAAACAAGGAGCACATGTCCTTTTCCACAGCAGGCAGTTTATTTCTAATCCTTAAGTACTTCTAGCAATGTTTTGATTCATTCCAAAGAATATAATTTTGGATACAATCAAGTCAACAACATCCCTTCTAAGTGTTCTCTCCATTTACTCTTTTTGTGATGAGGCTAAAGAATTTTAAGAAAAAATACGGGTATCTGTTGGTAATATGTGAGGAATTCACATATCACAGATGGGATATGGCCTCACTTTATCCTTAAAAAATTCTAGACAAAGAACAAGGAAGTGCAAAACATGTAAAAAGATGCAACCAAGTTTGAGAATTTATGCATAATTTATCAATGTACTTGTTTTATAATCCCTGGTATACTGATTTACCATTGATAAGTGAAGCAAAGATTATAAAAACAGATGATTACCCAAGTTTCATTTTTCACATGATTAAATAGAACATTTAACATGTATTAAAAGAGGAATAGCAGTTTGGAAGTTAATTCTTCTAAATGAACATGTTTACCATTTCATCATAGAAGGACTAAAAAACACATCTGCTAATTGTGGGTTGAAGAATTAAATTTCATGATTAACTATCAAGTTTGAAAGTTACCTAAATAGAATAGTTACTTGCAATTTCACTGATTTATTTCTTGTTAGGAATAGCAACATGTAGATACTCAAATTTCAGGATATATACATATATATAATATGAAGGTAAATTATGTTGAAATTTTATCAATGTTCTGCATGATATCAATAACAAGTTTGACTGCTATCTTTAACTATGTGAACTGAATAAATTATGTATCAAGCAGATTTCACTATGAAGATATATATAATCGTGCAGTCTATATACTAGAAACATTTCTTTTAAATGTAATTACCATTGAGATCTAAAGATATACATGTATACTTCTCTATCCTGAAATCTCAGGTCATCTATCCTTAAACTAGAGCAATTTTCAATCTCTCTCTCTCTCTCTCTCTCTCTCTCTCTCTCTCTCTCTTTTTCTTTCTCTCTCTGAAAGAAAGATATATAACAGCAGATCTGTTGTTCAGGGGCTGACCCTCTGGAGCAAGATTTGCTTTATCAGTATTCTCATGCCTGCCCAGTTTGCTCTTCAGGTGTGTTGTTTGTAGAGGTGGTTGGATGGTGCTCTGGTGTGGTGTGGTGGTCACATAACATGTTGTTTCTGGGGACTTTGGGAGGGGCTCTGTTATAGGTCAAGGTCAGCTGCTGTCTGTGTCCTGCATGGCACAACTTAGTATGAGCTACAAAGTGATTTGGAGATGCAACTACTTTTGCTGCATTTGGAGGTGCCTGAGAGAGAAGCTAAGCTGTGAACTGAGGCTGGCACTGCTTAGCAAGAGGTAAGTGGCACACTCAGGACTGATGCTTGTTTGAGGTTTGTGAAACTTTGAGAAATTTTAGAAAAGTCTTCAGTATGAGCCAAGACAGGCCATTTTTATGGAAAATAAATTGGAATAGAAAAGCCAATGGAAGCAGGTTGCAAGTTTGGTGGGGCTGGGTCACAAGGAATCACCAGGGCAGGGTGACGTTCTTAGCCAGGTTGATGGAGATTCAGATATCGTGCCCACCTACATGTGAAGGCCAGATACCAGGAAGCCTCAACAAAGGAACAATAGCTTTTGCTAGCACTTCCGTCTGGGAGAAAGCTTCCCCTCCAGCCCTAACCCTGAAGCCAGACAATTCAGTTCCTCCCTGTATGTCCCCGGTGTCTTTCAATATCCTGCCTTAGTGCTGGAGCTCACAGTGAGTGAATCCAACAGTGAGTAAGTCTGTGGTGGGCCCTTTAAGAGGAACACATGGAACACCATATGCCCTCTATCTCACTCAGCCACAATCTCTGCTGGATTTCACAGCCAGAAGTTACAGGGACTTCTCTTCCCAGTAGTGGACTGGGAAACCTGGTGTATGGGTGGAACCCTTCATTCCTCAGTGGGTACCTCCACAGCTGAGATAGCCCTCCTGATTTTTAATCACCACACATTGGTGTGGGAAGAGTCCATTCCGTGTCTAGTCTCAAAGTGGCTTCTGCACATTCTTAGTTATAATATTTCTGTTCAGGTAGTCTTCAGATAGTTCTCAATTATTGTTGTGTAGTTTAGTTGGAATTTTGAGGAGGTTTACTGGGTGATATTTTAAATTATACAATTTTTTGAAAGCAACTGGGCAATATTTATCAAAACTTGTAAATAGTTATATGCAATGGCATAATTAATCTACTTAGGTAAAATCCTAAGTGAACAGAGGTGTGCATAAAGACATGTGAAAAAGACCTACGAATCTGTATTCAAAAAGACAAAACATTAAAGAATAACAAAAAGAGAATAATTACACACATTAGACAATGCTATGTGCCATGAAGTTATTTTAAAAATCAGATTTTTAAAAACGCATCATGGGATGGGAAATTTTTCTAAGTTAATGTGAAGAAGGAAACTATATATATATATATATATATATATATATATATATATATATATAAAACTATATATAACTGTATATATATATGTATATAACTATATGTATATAACTATATATGACTATATATAACTGTATATATATATATATATACAGTTATATATATATATATACAGTTATATATAGTTATATATATATATAGTTATATATATATATAGTTATATATGCTATATTATCCCAAAACTTTATATTAATTTGTTCACTAAACAATACTTATCAGATGTCTATTTAAGAAAAGAACTTTTCTAGGCTTTGGAAATATAGTTATGAACAAAAGACCTAAACTCTCTGCTCTCATATCAGCAGCATATACATACTGTGTATTTTATTCTTTGTACTCTTTTGTATTCCCAATTTTTTATACTCAGTTGGATACATATATACATACACACCCTATACACATAACATATAATTGGCATTATATTGTATATACAAATTTTTACAACAGGCATTGTGTTTGGGGGGGTGTGCATGTATAATTTTATAACTGGCATTATATGCATTTATAAATTACTTAAAATAGTTAAAGAAATACGTCCTTTAAAAAATATCATCCAATCTAAAGTTGGAATGTTGTGAATATCTTTTGCCAATTAAACTCATCTTTCTCTTAAGTATTATTTTCCAGTGGTCTCCAACAAGAATTGTGCATGTGGTACATAGGTGTTACAGACTGAAAACTGTCCTCCCAATATTCATATGTTAAAGTCTTAAATCCCTATGTGACTGTATTTGGAGACAGAGGCTTTAAGGAGGTAATTAAGGTTAAATGAAATCGTAAGGGTTGAGCCCTAATCTAATAGTACTAGTGCCTTTACAGGAAGAGGAGAGATATGTATGTGTGTATGTGTTTGTGTGTGTGTGTGTGTGTGTGTGTGTGTGTGTGTACACACATGCTTGCTCACAGAGCAAAGACCATATGAAAATGTGGGGAGAAGACAGTCGTGTGCAAGGCAAGGAAAGAGGCTCTCAGAACAAAACAACTGTGCCAGAATTTTGATCTTGAACTCAAAGATTCTAAAACTGTGTGAAAATTAATTTTTGTGGTTTAAGCAATCCAGTCTGTGGTATTCTGTTATGGCAACACAAGAAAACTAATTACAGATTTGGTCACTGCACAGAGGGGTTATACAAGTAACATCAATACTTTTGTATTTGCCGTCTTCTTACTCAGAAAGGGTTTTTTTCTTCATCCATTTATCTTAATTACACGTATCATCCTAAACTCTGCAAATTTTATGGCTTATGTTTCTTGATGACTTCAGTCAACACCAGTCTCATATTTATGAAATTCCATCATGTAATCAATGATATAATCTAACAGTACATTACTCTATTTCATTTCTTTTATATCTGCCACTCTAAATGGTAAATGGATATGTTAATAATAGGGATAATACCTCACGTATCTTTTCATACTCGAGAGTCCAGTATATTAATGGTTGAATACAGATGCAAGAAATGAGAGGAAAAAATAAAAATAATTGGAAGATACATTAATTTAGGACAAAAGTTTGGGCCCCTACTTTTAAAGCCTCAAAGCCCTTTTCATATATTCCATATTTCAACTGCCTGTTACCACTGAAGACATCTCATGGAGTGTCATTCTCCCTTTGTTAGATTCCAGATTCCTTGTCTACTCTGTCTTAGTAGTAAGAATGTTTACTATTTTCCTGATTCATGGGTACTTCTATCATATCATACTGAGGAAACTTTTTGGGGGATCAAAAAACCTAATAACTTTTTTCAGTTTCTACAGTTTTAACTAATCCATTGATATTGAATTGGGATAAAAATCTATAAACATTTTTAAATTAAAAAAACATTTTAAATAAAGGTAAGAAACATTTATCTCGAAGTATCATTTTCATAAAACTTAAAAGGAAAACTATAGTTTTGAAATTCATATACAAAGTGTAACTTTAAAATTTGATAAAGCTTATGAATGATTTATAGTTCTTTAACTTACCCAAACAAATTGGGATTGGGTAATTCCATCTTCGTACAGGTCCAGGCATACATGTAATGTGAGAATGACCCTATGTAAAAAAGACAATGAAGTTCAGGACACATTTTAAAAAGTGAAATTAAATACAGCATAATCAATGGTTATTATAAAAATAAGCTTAAATATATATTGTCATATATATATATATTTTTTTTCAACTTTTACTAGAAATTTTAGTATTATTTAGAATAAGAAAGGTAATTATATATAATTGTGATAAAATATAAAAAATAACATGGTCCTGGTAGAAAATTTAAGACTCCATATCACATTAGGTTTATGGTTTTAAATTTTTTTTAATCAAAACATGTTCTACTAAATAGTACAATGATTATACAAGTGAAATGGCCATATACATAAGTGGTTTATAATAAATTCCTGTGACATTCAAGGTGAGATATGTTAACAAATAATTATAAAATGCTTTCATAAACATACTAAAATAGGTCAATTAATGTACATTAAATTTTAAATTGAAATATAAAATCCAGAAATATCTAACTGCACTTCTGAGACAAATAATTTGTGTTATAACTATAAAGTATAAATTACTATTTTTAATTTTGCTTCCTCTAAGGAATTTATTTAGTTAACATGTAAAATAGTTTGTGCCTAAATTTTTTTTCATACTTTCTTAATAAGTGTATCTTTTAGGAAAATTTCTATGAAACCATAATTTTGAGACCCTCCGCAAAACCTATAACAGAGGATCAATATAAATCCAAAACCAACAGAATATACATTGCAAATCAACTTCTTTGGAAAAATATATTTGTAGTTGAGTTTCAATAATTTGGGGAGTTTATTATCATGGAAGTTTCATTTAACACTTTATTTTCATTTTTAAATTCTAAAGATCTGGGAGTTCAGTTGTCATAGCCTATGTGACTAGAAAGAAGAGTGAAACATTAATTGATTCAAAAAGCATTTTGATTACTGCAAAAGAAAATGAATTTAGTTCATCTCAGCAATTTCTCTCATGAATATGTTTTATTGACAAATTGAATGGCTTTTGACATTAGACTAAACTATAAAGCCCAAGATGAATATTCTTTTAAAACTTGTGGATTACAATCATTTGTTTGTTAAAATAATTGAAAAGAGCAATGAATATCAAAATAATGATTTTACAATAGATTTACCTGAAGAGAATAGCCTTGATCACACTGAAAGGATACCACATCACCAACCATGTATCTGTCTCCAATTTTAATTCCACTACTAGGAGTTTGTGGTTCAGGACAGGAATCCAAACCAATTGCTATGAATATTTAATGATAAAAATATAAGTAAGTTTCAAATAATGAATGCTCAACTCATGCTTTATAAATTACCAAAATTGAATGTCTGTCTCATTAAAACTACATTTTACATTGAGACATTAAGAATGCTCTGTGTGAATTAGGAGTAGATTCTAAGATGGCAGAATAAGTAAATGCTGTGCGTCCCACTACCCATGACTACATTACAATTACAACTAAATTGTTATACAACAATTAACCTTGAGAGCCATCAGAAGACCAGCTGAATAGAACCCCTATAAATAAGGATATAAAGAACAGGCCAGGTCAAGACTTGTAGGAGGGGTGGACATGCGAAATGGACTGGCCCCACACCCAGTGGTAGTTGTTGAGCACCGGCAAGGACACCGCAGCAGCAGATGTTCCCCTGAGGAGCGAGGGTCCCAGCCCCACAGTGGGCTCCCCAGCCCAGGGATCCAGTACCAGGAAGAGGAATCCCCACAACATCTGGCTGTGAAAGTCAGTGAAAATTCTGCCCATCTGGGTGAAGTGGAAGGCACTTGGAAACTCAGGCATCCCCTTAAAGGGCCAGTGCACAAACTCACTCACTCACAAGCACTCACCCTGGGCTCCCGTGAGAAGCAGTAACTCAAAAGATGCCAGAGACATACAGGGTAAGACTGAGCTATGTGGCTTCAGGGTGAGGGCTAGAGGAACAATTTCAATTATGCCTTTCTAGAGTCTGCCTCACATATAGCTTATAGGCAGGCACAGTCTTTCCTGTGTTGAGCCCTCCACCACACAGCCAAATCTGAAACTGCACTGGCCTGATGAACTCTGCCGCCCCACTCCAGTGACTCCCTGGGATCCCACCCCACCCAACTCAATCACCATCACTGGAGGCATTCTCAGCAAATGGACAACCATCCCTCCCTCATATACTGTGGAGGTTCTTCCAGCAGCAAACAACCCACAGCAGCTAGTGTAGCTACCTGGGACATTTTAGGTGGCAGGGAGTCAGCATCAACTCATGCTCCAGCCTTGCTTAGACACCTTTTGGGGATGTATGGACCCAAGTTGAGCAGTAGCTGGCCGCAATGTTCTCTGGGCATATTGCAAGTGGATACAGGCTAGGCACTGAGCAAAGAACTAAATCTGCATTAACCTTGTGAACACCACCCACTCCACCAACAATGATAACATGGGAACCTGCCCAGCCCAGCTCACACAGTGGCACTTTTGGCAATAGGGCAACCAGCCTGGTCCTGGGAAACTGAGGAGGCTCTTTCAATGGCTGAGCCTTATGGGCATCTGGCAGGTAGCAACAGGCCTAGATATGCCCTGAGCCTTTTACTAAGATGCCAAAGGCCAAATACTGGTGGCAGCAGGCCTCAGTTCTCAGCTGGCCACCCACATGCCTCCAGGTGAAGCACAGGCAGCAACCAACTACATAAAGTTTTGTAGCCCCTGGTTAGGTTGCTCCAGGCCAGTCACAGGCAAGATTGAACTTGGCCTACAAGGGAACCCCTCCCAAGAGGCATCAGAAAGAACACACATGAAGGCTGGCTTCAGACCAAAACAAAGGACTATCCAATTAGCCCCACAGGTGGTATACCCAAGAGGTATCTCAACAGACACAGGAATCTGCTGGGGAAAATCCTCTTCTGATTGATCAGCCTCCACACATCAGCTCATACACTGTGAACATGGCCAGTCCTCATAGACAGTCAGTCTGAGAGCCTATCCTACTCACTGATGCACCAAAAGTAATCAAGGCTCAACTATAATAGGAGGGCACACACAACACACACAAGTGACACTCTTGGACCACATGGTACAGGTAATCAGGGAAACTATGCCACTGGGCCACACTGCACTCCTACTACATAAGGCTACCCAGGGAAGACTGAGAGACATAGGATATCTACCTAACACATAGAAACAAACACAGAGAGGAAGATAAAAGGAAGAAACAAAGAAACATGTTCCAAATAAAATAATAGGAGAAAATTCCAGAAAAAGAACTAAATAAATTAAGGCAATCAACTTATCAGAGACAGAGTTCAAAATACTGATTATAAGAATGCTTAAGGACTGGGTGATGAACACACAATGGGATTTATAGATGATGTAATACAGAATTGTACACCTGAAATCTATGTAATTTTACTAACAATTGTCACCCTAATAAATTAAAAAAAAAAAAAAAAACAAAAAAGAATGCTTAAGGAACTTAGTGAAAACTTCAATAGAGATAGTAAGCATAAAGGACATAGAAACCATAAAAAAAAAATAACCAGTCAAAAATAAAGAATACAATAACTGAAAGGAAGAATTTACTAAAAAGAAATCAACAGATTAGATGAAGTAGAGGATCGAATCAGCGATTTGAAAGATAAGGCAGCATTAAAGAACCAACTGGAACAAAAAGAAAAAAGAAAAAAAACAAAGCGATAGTTTAAGGGACCTCTGGAACAACATCAAGTGTAACAACATTCACATTATAGGAGACCCAGAAGAAGAAGAGCAGGAGGAAAGTATCAAGAATGTATTTGAAGAAATAATGACTGAAAACTTGCTAACCTAGCGAAGGAAATAGAAATACTATGCCAGGAAATGCAGAGTCCCAAACAAGATGAACCTAAAGAGGCCCACACCAAGACACATCATAAAATTGCAAAAGTTAATGATAAAGAGAATCCTAAAAGCAGCAAGAGAAGACAATTATTTACCTACAAGGGAGCTCCAATAAGACTACTATCAGCTGATTTCTTAACAGAAACTTTTCAGACAAGAAGGGAGTAGCACAAAATATTCAAAGAGATGAAAAGATCTACAACTAAGACTACTCTACCCAGACAAGAAAAAGCTAAAGGAATTCATTACCACCAAGCAATACTACAAAAAATGTTAAAGGGACTTCCTTAAGAAGAAGAAAACTATAAACAAAAAAACATAAATATGAATAACAAAATAGAAATAACCACGTACCTATCACTAATCACTTTAAATTTTAAATGTAAATGGATTAAATGCTCCAATCAAATGACACAGAGTAGCTGAATAGATAAGAAAACAAGACACATACATCTGATGTCTAAAAGAGACCCACTTCAGATTGAAAGACACACATAGACTGAAAGCAAAGGGATGGAAAAGACATTTCAGGAAAATGGAAACAAACACAAGAGCTGGGGTAGCAACAATTATATCAGACAAAATAGACTTTAAAACAAAGACTATAATAAGAAACAAAGAAGGGCATTACAAAATGAGGAAGAGATCAACCCAACAAGAGGATATAACCCTAGAAAACGGAGCACCTAAACATATCAAGCAAATATTGACTGACATAAAAGGAGAGATCAACAGGAATACAATCATAGTATGGGGAATTTAACGCCACACTGAAACTGATGGACAGATCATCCAGACAATACATTAACAAGAAAACAGCAGATGTAAATAACACACGGGACTGGATGGATTTAATTGATAGTTTTTGAATATTCACCCCAAGGTAGTAGAGTATACATTATTTTCAAATGCACAGTGAACATTTTCCAAGATAGACCACATGTTAGGCCATAAAACAAGTGTCAATAAATTCAAGAAGTATGAAATCATATCAAGCATTTTCTCCTACCACAAAGGTATGAAGTTAGAAATCAATTACAAACAAACAAAACCTAACAAAACACACAAGCACATGGAGGCTAAATAAACTACTAAACCATTAATGGGTTAACAATGACGTCAAGAAATAAATCAAAAGATACCTTGAGACAGACAAAAATGAAAACACAATGACCCAAAATTTACGGGAGAGAGCAAAATCAGTTCTAAGAGGTTAATTTATACAGGCCTACCTCAAGAAACAAGAAAAATCTCAAATACATAATTTAACTTTACACTTAAAGGAACTAGAAAAAGAACAGCAAACATAGCCCTAAGTGAGTAGAAGAAAGGAAATAATAAAGATCAGAGCAGAAATAAATGAAATAGAGTCTAAAAACACAATAGGAAGGATCAACGAAATCAAGAACTGGTTCTCTGAAAACATAAAGAAAATTGATCAGCCTTTAACCACAGTCATCAAGAAAAAAAGAGAGAGGACCCAAATAAATAAAATCAGAATGAAAGAGGAGAAGTGACAGTGGACACCACAGAAACACAAAAAATTATAAGAAAATACTATGAACAGATATGCACAAACAAATTAAACACTCTGGAAGAGATGAATAAAATGCTAGAAGCATACAATATTCCAAGGCTGAATCAAGAAGGAACAGAAAATCTGAACCAATCGATTACTACAAATGAAATCGAATCAGTAATCAAAAAGCTCCCAACAGACAAAAGTCCTGGACCAGATGGCTTCAGAGGTGAATTTTACCAAATATTCAAAGAAGAATTGACACTTATTCTTCTCAAACTATTCAAGAAAATTCAAGACAAGGGAAAGCTCCCAAGTTCATTCTTTGAAGCTACCATTATCCTGATTCTAACACCAGACAAAGACATTACAAAAACAAAACAAAAAACAAACAAACAAACAAACGAAAAAACTAAAGGCCAAAATCCCTGATGAACATAGAAGCAAAAAATCAACAAAATATTAGCAAACTGAATTCAGCAATACATCAAAAAGATAACAAACCATGATCAAGCATGATTTATTCCTGGGACGCAAGGTTGGTTCAATATCCACAAATCAATTAATGTGATACACAACATAAACAAAATGAAAGATAAATACCATATGATCATATCAATATGTACAGAAAAAGCATCTGACAAAATCCAATATCTATTATTGATTAAAAAAAAAACTCTCAGCAAAATGGGAATAGAGGAAACATACCTCAATATAATAAAGTTCATAGACAGAGGGTATATGAACAAAAAATGTACACACATTTTAAGAAAGGAAAACTATTAAAATTGTAATGCTCAATATATACCAATAACAAAAGATGAATACAAGTCACGTTTGACTTCTGCAATTACAAGAGATGCTCAAAGTGGTTACCATCAGCGTCTAGACATCTCTGATTATGGCAAACTACTGCTTTGCATACTGTGTCCATTTTGTATACATGTTTGTTTGGCACCCCCAGTATAATAAACCCACACTAACATCTTACTCAATTGGGAAAAGCTAAAAACATTCTTCTTAAGACCAGAAACTAGACAAGGATGTCCACTTACAACACTTTTGTTCAACATATATTGGAAGTCATAGCCACAGCATGCATACAAGAAATAAAAAACCTTCCAAACTGGAAATGAAGAGGTAAAATTGCCATTATTTGCAGATGACATGATACTATATATAGAGAACCCCAAAGATTACACCAAAAAACTATTAGTCTTGACAAATTAATTCTGTAAAATAGCAGGATACAAAAGCAATACTAACAAATCAGTTGCATTTTTATACACCAATAATTAACTATCAGAAAGAGAAATTAGGAAAACTATCTCATTTACAATAGCATCACAAAATAAATAAATAAATAAAATGCCTAGAATTAAATTTAACCAAGAAAGTAAAACAACTGTACTCAAAAAAGTATAAGACATTGAAGAAAGAAATTTAAAAAGATACAAGTAAATGGAAGCATATACCATGGTCATGGTTAGGAAGAATATCATTAAGATGTCCACATTACCCAAAGAAATCTACAGATTCGATGCAATCCTTATCAAAATACCAATGGCACTTTTCACAGAACTAGAACAAATAATCCTTAAATTTATACGGAACCATAAAAGACCTCAAATAGCCACAACAATCTTGAGAAAAAAGAACAATATTAGAGGTATTACATTACCTGATATCAAACTATACCTCAAAGCCAGAGTAATCAAAACAGCATCGTATTGGCATGAAAACAGATATAGATCAGTGGAACAGAATAGAGACCCCAGAAATAAATGCACACCAATATGGTCATTTAATCTATGAAAAATGAGGTAAAAATATACAATGGGGTAAAGACAACCTATTCAATAAATGATGCTGGGAAAATTGGACAGATGCATACAAAAAAATGAAACTAGACCACCTTCTTACTCCTTATACAAGAATAAACTCAAAATAGATTAAAGACTTAAATGTAAGATCCCAAACCATAAAACTTCCAGAAGAAAACATAGGCAGCAAACTCTTTGACATTGCCTTTATTAATATTTTTTCCTGATATATCTCCTCAGGCGAGAGAAACAAAAGAAAAACTAAACAAATGGGACTACATAAAACTGAAAAGTTTTTGCACAGCAAAGGAAACAATCAACAAAACGAAAAGACACCCTACTGAATGACAGAAGATATTTGTCAATGATACATCAGAAAGGGGTTAATATTCAAAACGTATAAAGAACTCATGCAATTCAACATCAAGAAAATAAACAATCCAATTAACAAATGGGAAAGGGACCTGAATAGACAGTTTCCAAAGAGGACATACAGATGGCCAATAGACATATGAAAAGATGCTCAATAACACTAATCATCAGAGAAATGCAAATTCAAATCACCTCACACCTGTCAGAATGGTTGTCATCAATAACTGAAAAAACAAGTGTTGGTGAGGATGTGGAGAAAATGGAACCCTCATTGGTGTAACTGTTGCAGTTCCTATGGAAAACAGTTTGAAGTTTCTTCAAAAAATTAAAAATACAACAACCTTATGACCCAGCAATTTCACATCCGGGTATTTATATGAAGACATCCAAAACACCGATTCAACAAGATGTATGCAACCCTATGTTCACAGCAGTGCTATTTACAATTGTCAAGATATGGAAGCAGCCAAGATGACCATCAATAGACAACTGTATAAAGAAATTGTAGTAAATAAATACAATAGAATATTACTCAGCCATAAAAAATGAAATATTACCATTAGGGAGCTGGGTGCACCTAGAGGGTATTATGCTAAGTGAAATAAGCAAGACAGAGAGAGACAAATATCATGTGATCTCACTTATAGGAATCTAAAGAACAAAATAAATAAATAAAAACAGAGACAGACTTATAGATACAGAGAACAAACTGCTGGTTACCCAATGGGTGAGGGGTAAAGAGCTTGGGTGAAAAAGGTGAAAGGATTAAGAAATACAAATTAGTACTTACAAAATAGTCATCAGGATGTAAAGTACAGTACAGGGAATATAGTTAATAGTATTGTAATATCTATGAGTAGTGCCAGGTGTGTACTAGAATTATTGGGGGACTCACTTCATAAATTATATAAAAGTCTAACAATTAGGCTGTATACCTGAAACTAATACAAAGTAATACTGAATGTCAACTATAATTGAAAAAGAAAGGAAGGAAGGGAGGGAGGGAGGGAGGGAGGGAGGGAGGGAGGATAAAGAATGTTCTGTGAACAAGATTTAACTGTAGATGTTAAGAGCAGTGTGCTATGGAACTCTCCCATAAACCTATTTCTTTGAGTTTGCATGGAACTAACCATTAAATACCTGTGTGATCATACTTAAATTCTTTTATTAACTCCTTACCTAAATGTATGCTACGGTAAAACAAAAACCAAAAATTTTTAAAAATGAAATCCCTACATAAAAATAAAAATAATTTATTGTGAAAATAAAATTATATTTGTAAAACATTCTTAGTAAAATGACTAAAAAATTATTTGATTTCATCCATATGACCTGGTTCCTTCTTCCTTCATAAGGGTTTTTAATTCATAAGGCATTTTAATGTACTTATTACATGTAAATTTAAAAAAAATATAAGTAAGATTTGTTCTCCAAAGAAGAAAGGAGAAAAATATGTATCACACTGAGACCTGATAAGTATTTTGTAACACTTCAAATCAGTTATGCCTGAGAGGGAGATAATGATATAATTTAAAACACTTTCATTGTTTTTACATTAAGTATTTATTTTTAAACATAGAAGATTAACAACATACAAAATGTAAAAGATTTGACTGCAATTATTCATTTTAAAAGCTTCAGAACGGTTTGATTTTTGGGGGAGGGCTTTTGGCCAAAACATTTTTTAAACATGTGAATGGATTATGCATTATTAAAAACTTTTTTTTGAAAAAAAATAAAAAAATAAAAAAATAAACTTTTATTTATTTAAATGTGTTTTTCCAGGACCCATCAGCTCCAAGTCAAGTAGTTGTTTCAATCTAGTTGTGGAGGGCACAGCTCATTGACCCATGCAACTTTGTTGTTAAGAGCACCTAGCTCTAACCAACTGAGCTAACCAGCCACCCCCAGAAACTTTTTATCTTCAGTAAAAGCCAATGTTTACTATGTATTTTTTTAATTCACACTTTTTAAGCTACTCTGATGCATTTTGTAGTTCACTGAATGGAAAGAAACAGTCACTACACCAAAATTATTATACATATATTCATTTCATTAAAAAACAAATAATAAAACTAACTCCTAAAATATGACAATACCTCATATAGCCCTTCTCTCCTTGACCACCTTATTTCCCTCAGAAAGATGCTCTCATAGCACCAATCACTACATATCTTTTGTAGCACTTAATATAAGTTAATAAGGAATAAATAATTGTGTAATTAGTTGTTCAGTGTTTATCTCTCCTCTGAGAAGGGAAGCTCCATATGGGCAGCTCAGAGCACAACATCTTAAAGAAGCACTCAATAAATTTTGGTTGTATGGATGAATTAATAGTATAATAAAGAAAGTGAATTCTTATTTATTTCTTAATAACTACAAGCTCCTATCTTTGCAAATGGAAGATACATTCTGCATCTACTAATACAATGAATAATCGGAGTAGCTAAAACTCATACCAAATTAGGTGACATTTAAGGATAGAAAATAGCATAACAGCTGCAACTTGATAGAGTTAAGATTAGATCAGAATGTAAGGCAGTAAAGAGGATGAGCAAACTGATCATTGGGGAATGCATTTGATGCCATCCTGAACGAGATTAAGGGAGTCTGTGGATGGGAATCTACTGCCAGCTGCCTCAATTAGCCATGTCTCTAAACATATATCATGTTCCATATTTCTTGATTTTTATTATTATTTTTTTTTTGTAATCTTGAATTTATGGACTAAGGAAAGGAAAGTTACCATTAAATTGTGACCTGCTTTAAAAATGTTTAGGGTTAAAGTGCCACTTCCTCAACTGTATCTTGAGATCCAAGAACAGACAGAACTGTCTTACATTTGTTTTAATCTCATTTAATACCCATAAGTGGGCCTTGCACATTACATATCTGATTTAATAGAGCCGTTTTCAGGAATTACTGAATACAAAAAATGAGTTATGTTATAAACATATCTGTCTTGTTGATATGATTTCATATTCCTTCAGTACAATCTTAGTTTCTTGGGAGTCTAAAGAGTATATCTATTACTCTTCACCATTAAGGTCATTCTCACAGCCATTCTTACTGAGAAGGCCAAATTCTGTGCAAGTTTGTTTCTGTTTGCTTTCTATCAAGTTATCCATTCATGGTCATATACACAGAACACTATCAATAACTAGAAGTGATTTCCTCCTCTGGGAGGAGGGTAAATAAAACTATGGCACAGTGATGCCAAGATATTGAGACCCTCCTTTTTAAGTAAGGTTTACTTAATATACACAGACATAGTAAACTATTTATGAAAGAGTTTTAACTTAAAAAATTGGATACAAACTCTTATAAACAAAATGATAGCAATTTTGTAGGTTAAAAATTTTATATGTACATCATCACAGAGAAAAATGACCAAAAGAAGATATGCCAAATAGTAGCAGTGGTTATTCTTGATTATGAAGTTTTTGGTGATTTGTGTGTCCTTCCTTGTATTTTCCTGCATTTCCAAAACAATTATAATGAATATGAATTATTTCTGTAAATAATAAAATCACTTAACTGTTGGATACATTAGTGCTAGCAGAAAATTTAGGGATACAAGAACATTCTCCCTTCTATTTTTCTAGAAGAAATTGAGATGGACCATTTATCTGTTAAATATGATTGTTTCAGGGAAGAAAGTAAGATGATGGGGTAATCAGACAAGCAAGAGAAGTCACATGTTAATGGCCTCTCTCATTTTTTTGAAGCCAATTATTGTATGTGCACTAAAGAAAATAAAACATAAATATATTAAAATCCAGCAGTTCACATTTTATAGTCAGTTTTTTATTTACACAAATAAACCTAAGTGATTAAATCGTAATTGAAAAATATCTTCTTTAACAATTATGTTTCATTTCTTTATAAGTGATGAAACCAGTAGGTTATTTGTAGGAATCAACAAAGAAAATTAATTTTTTTTTAAATGTTGTAAAGAGTTTTCCCTTGCTTAACCAAGACAATCAAAATATTGAGTCATTTTTAGCTTCATGAGTATAAATTTTGTAAAATTATTTTCTTTGCAATCAAAGATGCTCTTTGGGTATTTTTTTTTTTAATAGTAATTGGTTCAATTAATTTGCCGTTGTAGCCAAAAACAAACAGAAATAAATCCAGAGACAAATCCATATCATATGCATAGAGTTATGTCTGCTGTCAAATTACTGTAGGCAATTACCCTGGCTGAAAACATTAAAACCTCAGTTCATATTTCCAACTCAGTTCATAACCAAATATTAATCTTTCCAATTCGGTTCACAAGGCAATCAATCTGGAGTAGAAAATCTTATTCATCATGTAATTTATATCAGACAACTCGAATTATATAATGACACACATAATATATAATATATAATATATAATATATAATATATAATAAGCAATATATGTATTATATAATATATAATATGTGTGTATGCATATATACTAGTATTTCACAATGATATTAAGTAGTCTTTAATGCATCGAAAGAAGAAAACAGGGAGGAGAACAAAGCTTAATTACTGCCAAGACTCCCAGTAACATTGTTTTGTAAAAGGAAAAACTCCTTCATGAATATTACATGGCAACACATGTATAAATTTATTGAAAATGAAGACCAAAAAGATGAAAAATTATGGGTTTGCATTCATGTGAGATAGGAACAGGAATTGAATCACGTGTGTTTGCACAAGAGGTTGTATTCGGTGGAAGTGAAAATCTTGTTATTTTAAATATATTATATGTCCTCAATTTAAAAATTTTCTCTAACTAATGGATACAAAAGAACTATTATTACTATGTTTATGCTACTTTTGAGGGTTTTTAAATATACCTGAATTATAATTTGCCATTCCACATTTATCATCGTAACCATTTGAGAATCACGTAGAAGTTGGTGATAATCAAAGCGTGAATTCAATATGAGTTGGTCTATTAGTTTGAGAACTTAAAGAAAACTGCAATAGTAAGCATGCAGACTTTTTTCCTGACAAAATGTACTTTGGAATTAATTAATCAATCTACTAAACAAATATGCCTGAAATACCTGGTATGTAACATGTAACTTGAATGTTTGTGGATAAGCTTTTTTAGGAGGAACCAGTCTAATATTTAATAATCACTGACATGCAGCAGTTCTTTAGAAACATGTTGTGATGCTGGCTATGTTCATACTTACCTTGATCCTTAACTTTTTTTTTACCCACTTTACTTATGTTTACCTTAATTAACATTTAATTTAGCAATACTGTGAACAACTAAGTGAATATTCAATGAGATACTATTTATGACAAGTCAGCCTACAGAATAATGCTATATTAAAGTATAAATGGAATATGACATGTAGGTACCATTCTTTCATTAAATACGCTATTAGTGAGCACCTATTGTATACTGTGTATCCTGTTAGACGACGACAATGCTAAGCTCGATTAGCAACATAAACAACCATGCTCCAAAGGAACGCTTTCTGGAGCAGGAAAGGGTGTTACTTTAAAAGATGATCACAGTGTAGCAGAACAATCACAATAAATGAAGGCTGTCCTTTGTTTAAATAATTACTTCACAGAGAATAACCTATGTCAGTACTTAAAAATTATATATTTTACCAATTTATGATAATAAGGGGGAAGGTGTGTGATGTGCTGGCAGACAAAAATGTCATGGTAACTGAATGGAGTTCTAAGTGATTTTTCCCCTTCTTTTATGGAAAAGAGGGGGAGTGTTTTCCCCTAAACACAATGTAGTATTTTGTGAAAGGCAGCAAGAAATTAAGCTGAAAAGAGAGGTGGGATATAAATTGTGAACAGTCTTTAGCCAATGTAGGGAGTTGTAGTTTCCTTCTGTGGGTATGGAGGGACAATTCAGAGTTATTAAAATCACAACCTCTGTGTGCAACCTGGCTACACTAGTTTCTTGCTTTGTTTTGTAAAGTCGGTGATTTATATGACAATTCCCTCACCTATAAATGGGATGGAAAAATACCAATTTCGTACGAATATTGTAATACTTAAAGAATAATACAGGCACAATACTTAGAATAGTGCCAGGAACATAGTAAGTTCTCAGACAATGTTAACTAACATTATTATTAAATGGTTTTAAACGTGAAGGTAAGATTGTCAGTTTGCATTCTAAATAAAGGGTATTTTTTTCTTTTGTTATGAGAGTATGTTTCTGTACGTCTAAGCTCAACGTATTTCAAAGAAATACTCTAGGGAACATAAAGAAAATAGATAAACACTTGTATAAAGTGTCAAGAACTTAAGTACATTGAGTATTATGATTGACACAAAATGAAAAGCTTCCGTGTACAACTAAAATATTATGGGCTTTATTGTGAGAAAACCCAGGAGACCAGGCGCAGTGTTACTAGCACAACATAAAACTAAAACTAGAGAAAGTTTAGGAATACAAAAACACAATGTTTCCAGAATTCAGAAACTTAGGCTAAAATAATCTATAAATCAACAGCATAAAGAGGTGAAAGGGCAATGAGATGAGAATGTAAAAAAATTTGATTAAAAGAAGAGGAAACAAAGTATAATAAAACTGTAATAGCCTTATAGGGTTAATGAATGAAACGTGTTTTAAAAAATCAATTACACTTATTTGTATGTAATATATTCTGAGTTAATGGCTATTGAAATTAGAAATAACAAATATTAATGATTTAATTTGGGCAGGAGGTGTTTCTACAATTAATATTTTATGAGATGATGTGCATAAACTAATTAGAACAAGAAAATTTGTTCAAGAAAAATATAATCTTAAAATCACTATTTTTCTCAAATTATCAATTATCTAATTAGCCCGAGGGAGGAAACCATCTTTAGTGATTATAAATATAAATTTGTTAAGAACTAATGCATTATCGCTTAAGTACATTGCTCAAGATGGAAAGCAGTAAAAGAACTATTGTGCTGAATTGAATCTTTCCTTATTTATAAGCTAGAGGTAAAGGGTACATTTCTGAGTGTTTACTGTTTTATGACTAGTTTTATACTTTTGAGTATTCAAACAAACCCTCCAACTATTGCATGGGTTAAAAAAGATGTTTTTCAGACCACCTGAGCTTTCCCAGTAGGTATTTACAGTAAAATTACTAGTGGCAGATATCTTGAGTGCTCTCAGGTGTGGCAGAAAAAAATGTGTTCACTATGGTAACATGTGCCTCTGATTTCCTCAGAGACTATGTCCTGAGATCTTTGACCACCTCTAAATTTGCGAACACCATTACTAAATGCAGTTTCCCCTTTTCAAACATGTGCAGTTTATAAATTCAAAACCAAAAACTGCTCATTGATTTATAGATGCTCCACTGTCCTTTTAGGATTTTTCATTAGTGGAATTCAAATTTGTGCCTCAACAAATTTAAGGAAATGTAAAGGAAATCACATATGTGTATTAGAATCAAATAGTCATTACAAACTGTTAATGATGAGGCTCTGCCATAATCCAAGTGGCAGAGCAAGTACAAATTACAAATTCTCTTTGTGAAGCCTTCTCACAATTGATACCGTGTTTCCCCCAAAATAAGACCTAGCCAGACAATCAGCTCTAATGCGTCTTTTGGAGCAAAAATAATAGTAAAATAAGACCGGGTCTTATATAATATAATGTAATATAATATAATATAATATAATATAATATAATATAATATAATATAATATAATACCGGGTCTTAATAGTTGCTCCAAAAGACCCATTAGATCTGATGGTCCAGCTAGGTTTTATTTTCGGGGAAACACAGTATATTTAACAGTATTTTACTCACTAGGGACATATTCCCTACAACAAATATATTTGTGCAAGACATGTAATTACAACCAACATCACATATGCTTAGAAACAAAATGAAACAAAAAATACAAACTGTCAATTTAAAAATTGATTTCCACCTTCCAGTGCTCTTGCAGATTAGGAGACTATATATATACTTTACATAGGAAAAAATTGAAAACAATATATTGACTCAGAGAAGCTACATCTGTTTGCATTACTACTAAACCCGCACACATACCCAAGGCAAAGAATAATGTAGCTTTCTGTCAACTTTTGATAATTTGTGTCAGAAAATAGCAAAATAGTAATCAGACTATCTTAACTAATGTTTTAGCTTCTCTTTATTGCGCAGAGAGAAATGTGTCCTCTAAACTCTAGATCTGGTATATTTGCCTTATTTCTCCTTGTGTCTCCAAACATTACTAGGAGAATATGTCTTCTTCCATTCTGCCTGCCTTCTTTCTCTTAATATTCAATCCCTTGTGTTATTAACAGAAAACAAAATTGACTGTTTTTCTTAATCTTTACATTAATATTGGTTACATATTTACATATCAGGTAATTTGTTAGAATTTGTTAGCATAAAATCAGTAGAAAACATCAAAGTTTCAGGAAAAAATTGAAGTAAATTTCCAAATTTATATTTACTAGCTTACTATACATATCGATAATTTAGAAAAATTGTCCTGAATCAGTGTACTTATGGAACAATTATCACCTCCATGAGAGCATAGTTTGAACAGCATGACTATAAATATGAAAAATATATACACATAATAAACATACCCATTTGTCATTTTTTTCTTACTTTTCAAGTAGCACCATATTAATGCACCTTCCACACAAGTTTAACTCTTTTTCTTTTGTTTTCTTTTTATAAGAGCTTATTTGAGGTAACTGCTGGCATATGCCGGGGAGCAAGATCTCAAATGCCCCCCAAGTTTCACTCTTGAAAGCACATAATACCTATACTGAAATTATCATGAGTTAGATTAGAAAATACTTTTGGTTCCCAGATCTCACTGCAAGGTATGAGATCTAATTATTGCAGATAAATAAAAGTGCTTATGTTGATCTTGATTTATTTAATTCATTACCTAAGAAAATGTCTAAAGCAATGAAAGATCAGCTCTACAGTGGAGTACAACAAAACTGTGATCATATAGAAAAATGGTATTATCTAAAGTAAACATGAAAAGAGAAGACCAGAATGAACCATCCTCTATGCCTCCTTCCCTCCAATCTCCAACATCTAACAGGCCATAAATCTTTTCACCTTTATCTCTTTATCTCCTGAATTTGTTAACTTTTCATCTACATGACCACAATAACCACCTCAGAGTTTCTCATGTGAACCATTGCAACTCCTTTCCTTGGGCCTATTTTCTCCCTGCAATGAATTCTCCACTTTCCGAAATAAAAGGGTCTTTTAAAAATCCAACATTGATGAAACATAAGTCTGATTCCAGAATAAATGCTCTTAAAGTCACCTATATTCAAGGAGGTCCCTTCAAACTAGCAAGCTCTTTCTACATCTATACTTTAAATCTTATATGCCAAAAGGACTTCTGTTTGTCTCGTGGTGAAGTCTTTCCTGACTCCACCACCAGTAACCCATAACAGATTTGATAACTACCTCATTTGTGTCATCACTTAAATTATACAAGATGTCTTCATACTTTTGTTATTGTAAGAGTAATTTTAGGAAGTTGGAGAAAGTATAAATGCTTGGCTGAATCGCAGAAAAACTAACTTGACCTTCTGGGGTGGGGTCTTGTCATCTAGATTTTTAGCAAGACTTCAAAATGACTACAACCCATGATTATCAGAGAAGTACTGACTGACATAAACAATACTTAACAGTGAATACACTGAATTTTGCAATTGCTTGTTTGTATGTCCTTACTCCCAAATAAGTCTGAAGGATTTTAGGGCTAGCTTTTATGCAAATTTGTAGCACTTACTTAGAAAATAAAGCCAGCATTTAGTAGGTACTCAATAAATATCTGATGAATAAACAACTGGGTTTTTCTTATAATTGGGAAGCAATATGGAAGTGGAAAATTGTGGAAGGAAATAAATTGCTGCCTTTCCTGAGTAGGTAATAGGGAACAATGATATGAAATGATCAAAATGGACCTCTAGAAATATTAATGAGACCAACGCATGTGAAGAATGATTGGTTAGGAGATACATTTATTTGATGATGATGATGAAGATGAAGATGATGATGATAATCAGGCATTCCAAAGTTAAAATGTCATAATCTCAAGTTCAAGGAGGGAAAGAGTACTGTAGATAAAAATCAGCCTATTTGTCATCATTTACTTTGTAAATTAATAATAATCAAGGCATATCTGTCTAGTAACTGTGCCATCAGATAATCTGTAGTATTTTTGTTATCTGAAAACCTCATGAGTGAGCAGAAAAATCAGACAGAAAATACTTGCTGGAAGGAATCTCAGCCAAATTTCCATTTCCCAAGACAGATGTATACCTGCCATGTTTCCTGAAATTTTTACTATTGAAAATAATCCTTTAGGAATATAGAAAGAGTCTATTTTCTTGGTAAAAACAAAACAAAACAAAAAAACAAACAAACAGAAAAAAACAAGAAAACTCATGAAATCTGTTATTTTTATAGCAAACCTTAATGTCTTCTGCAACTGTGCTGACGTGTGATTATGAGACTGTTATTTGCCCGTTGTGATTCCTTCCTTATGTTACCCTGTGGGCAGAACTTTTATCTTAGAGACTGTCACAAATGAAATACTAAAGATATGAAGTGAAATAGGTGTCTTAATGGAGAAAAATTAATATAACTACCTTGTTTATAAAACACACACACACACACACACACACACGTGTTTTTCCCAGTACCCAACTATTAAGCATTTTGCTTTTTCTTCACATGAAAACTTAGATTTATTTATTTTTCTTTTGGTCCTTGTTTATATTCATTAAAAAACACGATTTTCTATTACAGAAGCTATTGTGTTCCTGTACCTCAACCAATAATTTTGGGGGCTTCTGAATATATAAGGTGCTTCTTTAAAACTTTTATGTCTACTTAATACAACCTGCCTCCACAAATGAACAGATTCTTGCATTACCCACAAAATAGATAATTCTCCACTAAGGGAAGACTACCATTTTGAAACTTGACAAACATGATGGTGCCCTATCGACAAACAAGATTACTTATTTGCAAACAAAGACACTGTGCTTGGGTGTATTCTCTAGAGCTTCTTGAAAGAGTGCACTGGAGTGAGTACTGAGTGATCAGGCAGCCTTTGAATTAATTCTGCTGGACATGGTACCAAAACCACAGCTGCTCTACGCAGTGTTTGATCCACCAAATGCGTCATATTTGCTTTTCAATCTGTTATTAATAAAGTAGCCAAACATCCTGCCATAGCTTGTTGTATAACTTTGTTTTTAGAGACTAGAGCAGAAGGTATCCATTATTTTAATTCTGTAAAGCTGTACTTAATATTTCTGTGTGTTACCATAAGCAGAAAGAATAGGGCCGCTGGGAGAGAGAGGGAGGAAGGAAAAGAGGAAGTGCAGGGAACACAAAGGAGGGAGGAGATGAGATCATTCTTAAGAAAAGGTGCAGCTACCAGACCAGCCAGAATGAGATTTCTGTGGCCAAGGGCAGATGCAGGACACCATTTTGACCCTCACGGTGAACTTGACCTAATTATAATGGATTCTAATATTATTAGCTTTGCAGGCAGGGAAAATCTCCACCACCTGTGTCGCCATGACAGTTCTGACAAGAGCCAAATAAGGACCAAGGAAATCCTACTTTCCAAAACGAATGAGTGGTCAATGAGAACCTGTCTAGGAAGACCTATAACACCACCCCTAAACCACGAATATTTTGCACCCTCATTTTGAAAATAATAAATTCCTAGCCTTCTTTGTTCTTCTGGGCAGTTATTCTTCTCCTGGCCTGTGGTCCCACCATTTTGGGAGTGTACTATCTTCCTCTTCTTCTTTTTTTTTCATAAATCCACTGCTTGCTCAACTTATTTGATGTGTCCTTGAATTTTTCTTGTGACAATACTAAGAACCCGTTTTCCTACACTTGCTCAAATTTCCCCCATTCTCTTGCACTTAATATTTTGCAACTACTATGCTAATGCCCAATCATTAATTAGACAATGTATTTGAAAACATGAAGAGTATTCCAAAAGCTTTTTAAGTACTTAAAAGAACATTAGACACCACTAGCACTGATTTCAGTACTGTCCCCCAAATGTATCATTTTTGTCTTTCCTCTCTTCTTTGTCCCTCTGTCCTACTTGCCCCTCTTTTTTCCATACTCTGTAACTCTCTTTTTCTCATCTATTTCTCTATATTTCTTCATTTTTTATGTATAGTTGAAACCGAGGGTCTTTAAGACTTTGACTAAATTTAATTTTAAATGCTAGGTCTAGGAATCATCTCTCTCTGTCTCTCTGTCTCTCTGTCTCTCTCTCTCTCTGTGTCTCACTGTCTCTCTGTCTCTCTCTCTCTCTGTCTCTCCTCTCCATATATATATATATATATAGCCTCTCCTCATAGACCTAGCCTTTCCCAGATAACCAGCCACACCAGAGGCAGCAGAAGACAGAATCCTGGACCTGACTAATGGTCACAAAGTCTAGGCCTCTGGCAGGCTAAAAATAACTTTTTGACCTAAGTTACGTTTCAGTTCTTGAGCCCTAAGGTGGAATGAACTTGTGGCTACTTTCCCATGAAAACGGAGAGGAGGACTCTGGAACAGAAATCAGAACTGTCCTAAAGATCTGAATAATTAATTAATTACCCTTACTTCACCTCTGACCAATCAGATCCCAGCATGCCCTCAAACCCCTAACCCATGGTGGCTTGTGATATTGCCCTATAGAATCTGTAACCTACAAGCCACTGGGGAGTCAGGTCTTAAGAACGGGAGCTCACCTGTGTTTCCAGGCTTCCTGCCATTTCCTTAAATAAACCTCAGCTTTCTATGCTGCAAATTCCTGTTCCAGGTTCTTTTGGCTTTGAGGCATGCAAGTAAAATGAAGCCCTTGAGTTCAGTAAAATAGTTCCTATTTTAATTTAAATTCACTCACTTTGTTTAAAAACAGCACATGAAACTGGAGTATTTTTATGTGACAGTAATTACTAAGAGTAACAATTTACTAAGGCATTTAATTTCTCCAAAGAGAAAAGCCTTTTTCTACGTAGAAAATATTTTTAACTTCTGTTAAGTTATGGTTTAATAAAAATTAATGTTTTAATAGAACTTTACAAGACTTTTTGTAATAATGGTATTTTTGTTTTGTTTTGTTTTTTTTTGTTATATTTACTTTAATCCAGGGAGTTTTTCACAATTTTCTTCCAATTGAAACATTCAGCAAATCTTTTGATGTCTTAGTTAAGGCCTCTTGACACAATGTTTAAAAAAAAAAAAAAATTGGTGAACATTTTATCATCTTCTAATAATCTTGCACCTTCTGGATTTTGAAAAATACAGTTAAAATTGTCCTTAGATCACCTAAATATGGTATCAATTATTTTTGGTTTGTTTTTCTCTTGGATAAAAAAATCCAGATATCTGAAAATTCTTAGGAAGCATCTGGGGATCAGTTTGAACACAAAGCATCATTTTGTAAACATTTACTTGAGATTACGTGATTTCAAAGCTAGCAAATTAAATGCCATTCCCTGTGAGTAGCCTCCAGACCATTAGGAGAGTTGTTAGTCTTATTATTTAAAGTACTGTGCACAAAATACACTGATACATCATTTGTTCTTATGCTCATTCATTACCAATGATGAGTTCTTTCCCACATTCTTGAGTTCAATTCAGATAACTAATTTAGAAAATTTTGGCATGCCTTGAATGTTCCTTTTTGTAGAAATAACTAGTTATGACATAGTTGGATAAATAATTACAAATATAGGAAAACAAAACGTTTCCTATAACAAGGTTAAACTTGATTCATCTCTTTCATCTTCCAATCCCTCTACAGTTCTTATTAGATGTTTCTTGATGCAGTTAGGTACTCAACTTTACTTTTTAAATTAAAGATCATGTTTAAAGATTCTTAATTTATATTTCCAGTATGCCTTTTCTGCCAATTGGTTTTTAAGTCCAAAAATTGTGAGATTTAAACCCACTAGTTATTGCTTTCCCTTAAGAAGAGCTCTCAAACTCTCAATTCTTTGACTAAGGGACAAGCTACTACGTATATTAACACCCACTACCTGTTAATTAGGATATAGCTCAATTTCCTTCATTTATTGAACATAATTAAGAGTTTCTAACCAATAGAAGAGTTTCAGATTATTACAGATAATTGGATAAATAATCCCATTAAATTTTAATGATCTTATGTTACTTATACAACTAAAGGACCATTTTGACATTCAAGAAAACATTTTAGAAATGCAAAAGTTGTATACAAGGGACTTAAAAGAGTTTCTTTAATTTCTTTGTGATTATGAGAATTTAATGATCTGTATGATGAATAACTATCGAAACATAAGCTGCTTTTGAAATGCATCACTTATAACAAATTCAAATTTCTGATTATGATTATTCTATAACGTTCAGGACTCCTCTTACCTATATAAGCAGCTATAGATCCTGGTGCTTCCTCAAACCTTAGCTCAACCCTACTGAACCAGTTGCAATTCTAACATGACATATAGCATAGCACTTTCCAAGTCTGAAGTTTCATGCTGAAAATACCCACTTCTCGTCTAACTGTAAAACTCCTGCTTGTTTGTTAAGACTCAGCCAGTGTCACCTGTTGTTTGAAGTATTTCCTGAACTTCCTAAATTGAGCTGATTGCTTTTGTACATTCTACCATAACCATCTCTATTCCTGTATTCACAGCACTGTATTATTGCTTCATCTTTCTGTCTTTTCTACTAGATGTGATCTCTTCAGAAAAAGATACTGTGATATATTTATCTTTGCCTTTCCCATGTTGAGCATAGTACCTGACATAGAGTAGGTGTTTTAAAATATTTATTGGTCGAATAAAGAATAAATGAATAAATCTTCTTTACTGATTTGTAATCTATTCAAATTACAATGATACACTAATTATGTCTGAGGTTAGCAATAACTAGAAAATAAACTTCATATAAAAGCAAAAATACTGTAAAAAAATCAATTAACCAGTTTTTTGTTTGTTTTTTTTTCAGTACATGTTTATGACTGTAGTCTCTGTTTTTTCATTTGCTTGTTTATTTGTTTTTCCTCACAGGGAGTTTCTTTTCTCTCAGAACTTCCAGTATAGGTAATGATGTTACAGTAATGGATTGAGTGGCCTGGATAAAGTAAGGTTGAGAAAATAATACTCAGTGGATTCCTTCAGGAAGCAGAAGCCAACAGAATTGCAAAATGTGTATGGACTGGGCTGTTAATTGACTTTTTAAACACCAGCATCAGTCTAAGTATACTGATGTCAATGATACATGCCAATATTTTATATCTGTTATCTTATATTTCTAGGTGTTGTATCACTCATTCATTATTCAGCCAACAAATGTGTTTTGAATACTTAAGATGCAGAGATTGAACTCAGTGCAAGAGACAAAAGGATATCCTAAATGGACATGGTCCTGTATTAATGGCAGATCCTGTCTTTCTGAAGCTTGCATTCTAGGGATACAGTAAGTAAGCCCTAAATTACCCAATAACCACCCAATTACACTTGTGATAACTTTATGTAGCAAAATAGACACTTATATATGTATTTAATTTGGGTATGTAAACCTTTTTTTGTGTCTAAAATTTTATAGGAAGTTGGGAGATAAATATATATTTTCTATGCCAGAAAGAAAAGCCACTTACTCCCATTTCAGTTTTCAAGTTTCTACAGGATCCAGTTCCTTTTTTTACAATGCAAAAAAATACTTGTAATGAAAGGGGAGACATTAGAACTGATACCACAGAAACAAAAAAGGATCACAAAAGACTGTACTATAAACAATTTTACAGCAACGTGCTGGATAACTTAGAAAAAAAGAAAATTCCTGAAAACATACAAGCTGCCAAGACAGAATCATGAAGAAATAGAATATCTGGATAGACCAAAATGAGTAAGGAGACTGAATCAGTAGTTAAAAACATCCCAGCAAAGCAAAATACAGGAACAGATGCTTCATGGGTCAATTCTACCAAACATTTAAAGAATTAACATTGATCCTTTTCTAACTCTTCCAAAATATTAAAGAGGGAATTATTTCAAATTTATTTTATGAGGCCAGCATTTCCCTCATACCACAGCCAAATAACGACAAGAGAAGAAAACAACAAGGCAATATGCCTGATGAATATAGATGCAACAATACACAGTAAAATACCAGCAAATCAAGCTCAAAAGCACATTAAAAGGATCTTATACCATCATCAAGTGGTATTTATACCCGGGATACAAGGATGGCTCAACATGTACAATTAGTAAATGTGATACATCACATTAATAGAAAAAAAGATAAAATCATATGATCCTATCAATAGATGCAGAGAAAAGCATTTGACAAAACACAATGTTCTGTCACAATAAGAACTCTCAATAAAATGGCTCTGGAAGATCTCTATCGCAACATAATAAAGTATATGAAGAGCCCACAGCTAGTACACACACTGGTAGAAGTTTGAAAGCTTTTCCTTTAAGACAAGGAACAAGACTAAGGGTCTCATGACTCTTATCCAACACAGTACAGGAAATCCTAGCCAGAGCAATTAGGGGGAAAAAAGGAAACATCTTTGGGCAGATGTTTGCCTTTGCAAACCAGAAAGGCAAAGTAAAATTATCTCTGTTGGCAGATGGCATGATCTCTTATACAGAAATTCCTAAAAACTCCACCAAAAAAAGTTACAATAAACAAATTTAATAAAGTTGCAGGATACAAAATCAACATACAGAAATCAGTTGTGCTATTATACACTAGCAATACAATATGTGAAAAAGAAAGAAAGCAATTCCACTTACAATAGCATAAAAAGAAAACAATAATGGAACAAATTTAAGCATGAAGCTAAAATATCTGTACACTTAAAACTATGAGTTTGATGAAAGTAACTGTAGAAGATACTAATAAATGGAAAGATATTCTTTATTCTTGGATTGGAGGGATTGATATTGTTAAAACGTCCATATATCCCAAGGCATCTATATATTTAATACAAACCCTATCAAAATCCCAATAACATTTTTCACATAAATAGAAAAAAAAATCCTAAAATTCATGTGGAACCCCAAAAGACCGTAAATACCCAAAGCAATCCCGAGAAAGAAGAATAAAACTGGAGGCATTGTTCTTCCTGATTTCAAACTATATTAGAAGGGCTATAGTAAACTAAACAATATGATCCTGGCATAAAAATGTACACTTAGACCAATGGCAGAGAGTCAAGGGCCCAGTAATAAGCCATTGCATATACAGTCAACTACATTTGACAAGGGAACCAAGAATACTCAAAAGGGAAAGGATGGTTTCAATAAATGGTGCTGGGATAATCATATGTAGAAGAATGAAATTGAATCTCTCTCTTACACCACTTAAAAACATTAATTGGAAATAGATTAAAGACTTAAACATAAGACCTGATACTATAAAAGTCCTAGAAGAAAATATAGGAAAACAAATCTACTTGACATTGATCTTGGCATCGATTTTTTTAATATGGCACCAAAAACACAAGCTACAAAAGCAAAATAAATAAGGGCTAATCAAATAAAAATGTTTCTGCACAGAAAAAGTAACAATCAACAAAATCAAAAGGCAACCTATATAATGAGAAAAAAAATCTGCAAAATACCTATTTGATAAGGAGTCGATATACAAAATATACAAAGAACTCATAAATCGGGGGGGAATCTGATTTTAAAAAATGGGCAGAGGATCTAAAAGACACTTTTCCAAAGAAAACCTACAAATGGCCAATAGGTACATGCGCAGGTACTCAACATCACTAATCCTGTGGGAAATGTAACTCAAAAGCACGATGAGATGTCATTTCAAACCTGTTAGAATAACTGACTATCATCAAAACTACAAGTGTTGGTGACGATATGGCAAAAATCAAACCCTTGCGCACTTTTGATGAGATTGTAAATTGCTACAGTCACTATGAATAATAATATAGAGGTTCCTCAAAAAATTAAAACTAGAACTACCATATAATCCAGTAATACCACTTCTGGGTATTTATCCAAAGGAAGTTAAATTGGGATCTCAAAGAGACATCTGTACTCAATGTTCATTGCAGCATTATTCACAATAGCCAAGATACAGAAACAACATAAGTGTTGTCCGTCATTAGATGAATGGATAAAGAAGATGTGATATATATTTATGTTTAAGCTATAGAAATGAAGGAAATCCCGATATTTGCACCAACATGGATGGACCGTCAGGGTATTAGGCTAAGTGAAATAAGTCAGACAGAGAAAAAAATACTGTATGAGCTCATTTATATGTGGAATCTAAAAAAGGTGAACTCTTAGAAATAATAAGTAGAATGGTCGTTGCCAGGGGCTAGAGATTGGGAGAAATGGGGCAATATGAGTCAAAAGGTTACAAACTTCCAGTTATAAAGTTAATAAGTTTCTGAGGATCCAATGTACAGATGGTGACTATAGTTAACAATATTGTATTATACACTTGAAAGTTGCTAAGAGACTAGATCTTAAATGTTCTCACTACACCAAATGGTAATTATATGAGGTAACGGAGGTATTAATTATCCCTATTGTGGTAATCATTTTGCTATATATAAATGTATCAAATTGATACATTGTATATGTTAAACTTACACAATGTCATATATCAATTAAATCTCAATGAGCTGGAAAAATAAAAATTTTGCATCCTGGTCATAAAAGAGTTTAATTTGTAATTTTCTACTGAGACTAGTATGGGAATATATGGTATATTCCACAAAAAGTATATGGAATTATTTAAACAGCATTGGGATTGCCTGGTCTTTGAAGGTTTGGTAATGTTTCTGTATGAAGCCATTTGGCCTGGTATGGTTTTGTGTAGGATGCTTTTATGTGACTATTTTCTATATTACTCCTATGATAATGGTCTATTTAGAATTTCTGTCTACTGGTGTCAATTTTGGAAATTTTCATAATACATTTTTGTTTACTTCTCTTTGTATTTTTTAGTGATTGACTTTAAGAATTTTTGTGCTATGCTATTTGGGGCAGAAATGCTTAAAACTGGACATTTTGTTTGATTTGTACTCCTTTTGCTAACTATCAAATGTTCTTATTTCTCTAAGAAAAAAATGATAAGTGTTGGTGAGGATGTGGAGAAACTGGAACCCTTATACACTGTTGGTGGGACTGTAAAATGGTGCTACCACTATGGAAAACACTATGGAGGTTTCTCCAACAAGTTAAAAGTAGATCTACTATCCTATTTAGCAGTCCCACTTCTGGATATAATTCCAAAAGAACTGAGATCACAATCTCAGATAGATATCTGCTCTCCCATGTTCATTTCAGCATAATTCACAATAGCCAAGATATAAAAACAACCTAAATGCCATTAGAAAATGAATGGATAAAGAAAACCCGGTATATACCTATAATGTAATATTACTCAGTCTTTAAAAAGATGGAAATTCTGCCATATGTTTGATAACATGGGTGAACCTGGTAGACTTTATGTTAATGGAAATAAGCCAGACACAGAAGGACAAATACTGCATGATACCACTTATACAATGGATCTAAAACAGACAAACACAGAAATAGAGACTATCATGTTGGTTCCAGGGGCTGGAGGGAATGGGAAATGGGAAGTTGCTATTCAACAAGTGTAAAATTTAAGTTATGCAAAATGAATAGTGCTAGAGATCTGCTGTATAACATTGTGCCTATAGTAAATAATACTGTATTGTGCACATAAAAATTTATTAAGAGGGTAGATTTCATGCTGTGTTCTTACAATTAAAAATAAAGAAAATACTTACAAATTGTAATGAAAATCATTAGAAATTTATACATATAGTTTTGTAATTGAACTGAATGAAAACATCAAAATCTTAAATAAGTTGAATGTTCTCTTTTGACAAAGTCCATTTAATTTCTATATTTGGAAAAATAATATTTAAAGATTAATATAAATTTGTTGTTAACTTTCCTGAATAGCATATGATGTTATATTTACCTGTGTATTCAAGGTGAAAACCTGCAGCAGAAACACTGATGTCTGATTGAAAATTTAAATACAGATTGTTAGACGTACTATTCAAAAGATGGGGTATTGTTGTTCCTGAAATAATAATTGAAAAGGCAGGTTAATGATCACATAATGAATACTACAGTAAAACTAAGTAAGTTAACTACTAATCAGCCAAGAGTTTATCACTGAAATTATGTATTAGTCAAGTGCTTTTCAAGTATTTTTTAATAAAAAATATTTCCCCCATGTTCCTCTTTCATTTTATTGCTCCTGACTTTCTCCAAGAAGACAGACCTTTGCAATCAATTTAGATTGCTCCCTAAAAATAGGTAGGAGCAAACAGAACTAGTGAAATCAAACCACTAAATATAGGTCACCTAAAATAAACGTTTTGAATTTTGTATGAACTTCAATATTTCAGGTACAAGCTAATAATATACTTAATTTGATAGTTTCCATGTGCTTTTTATGGTATACTAACTTAAGATTTTTAAGGGTTCAGAGGATATATTCATTTTTGCCCTTTATTAAATATATATATATATATATATATATATATATATATATATATAGTTTTGTACTAAGCAAAGTTGGTAGTTAGAATTCACAAAATCCCAGTTATGAGCTTGTGTTAACCTTGTCTTTCAGCAAATGCATAATAATGATGTTCTTCTGAACTTCTAAAGCCAATCAACTTTAGGTCTTTTTTTAATTATTCAGATGAAAAAAATAAAATATCTGCTTAAACCAATTACATCTTGACAACTTGTTATTGAGTAATAGTTTAATCTTAAAATCCTCAAGATTATAACTCCAGCAGTTTCAAATGACAAGCATATAAATAACTGTCAATTCTATATTATAAGATAAAGTTCAACATTTTAGTTGATAGTGTTGCAAACATTTTTTTGGTAAGTAACTCTTACTTTACACTTTGCACAGCTCTGTGATTCTTCTATAAAATAAAGCAGGACACACTGATTACAAAAGATATGATTGTTTTCTTTTTTTTCCTTTCCTGAACTTGCTCTCTGTCCTTGGTGTCCTAACTGAATCCCTGAAGACAGAGGTAACTCAAAGGTCACTGGAACTGTCTTTTTAGCCTCTCAGAGGACCTTAGATTCTGCTCTGGAGTCACACCAGTTTGGTCCCAATCTCATTCTAATAGTAGCTATACAACCTTGGGAAACTTAATCTCACTGAGCTTCAATAACATACCTGAACAGCTAGAAAGATCACATGAGGGAAATGAATGACAAGCCTCACACAGAGTTAGCACTTGGTAATCAGTAGCATGTTGTTTACCACTTTTATCATCTTCATTATTAAGAATGTATCACACCTAATCTATTATAAACACACATATACTCAAATCATTATGTACTTTTTTTTCAGGAAAAATTTATGTCTAAATCTGTATCTAAAATATTTTTTATCCCTAAACAAAAATCACTCGTACTCTAGATATTTTTTCTTTCCTTTTCTCAACAATGAGGTTGACAAATTGGTTATCGCACTCCATTTAAAAATCAGCTTTACTAACTTTAAAGTTTACTCACCCCAATAAACTTTAATTTAAAAAAATCTATTAAAAACTTAAAACCATTCAAACTTACTTCAGTATATCTGAAATGTGTAAGTTAATAGTTTAACAATGTTCATGTTTCTAGATTTAAAAATTATAGTTAAAATTAATGTAAAACTTATAGTTAAAATTAAAGAAAAACTTCATTTCACCTTTTATATGCTAAAGGAAGGTGCTGGACTACTGCATAAATTACCTTAAAAAAATCTAAATAAACTTAAAAAACCTTCTAGTTTTGGTACATATGTACATATTCATTTTATAAAATTTTATTCATTTCATAGAAATAATTGCATACTTTCTTTATGCTCAATCAACAGTACCTTGTAGTATTTACCATGGTGATTCACAATCTCTATAATTATTTTAATGGCTTCATAACAGTCTATTAAGTGGATATACCATAATTACCAGGCACTATTTTTTAACTATCATTGCTCATTTGTTTATGTATTTATTTTTAAGGGAAAGGGGCATACCACACATCCTATTGCTGAAGAACAGCTGAAAATATTACCATTAACATAAAAGCATCAATAAATACACAAATATAATAAGACTATAGTAAAGTGTTAAACAGCAATTTCGACTTCATTACCTTTCAAGTCTTTCAAACTTCTAACTTTGTAACTTTAGTTCATTGCAAATAGTTTATAAAAAGCAAGTTAAAATTACTAAGTCAGAATTCCAGGGAGCACTTTTTAAAAATAAATTTTAAAATTATTAAGTAGAACAGTATTTTAACTAAGCTCAACTCTTGTTTACCTGAATAACTTCCAAGTCTTGGAGCATTGTTATCTCCCCCATCATAAAAGTCCAGAGAATCCCAATTATGCTCTGTAGCAAAGCTGACAACTTGCACCTGTGAAATTATAATTACTGTTAAGAACACACATTTCCAACAAAATTTATATACTATAGTAGATCTACACCCCCTAAGAAGAGACTTCTACACCCCCTAAGAAGAGAAAGTTCAAAGCCTGGATCATATCATGGTGGCCCCTTAAAGAAGGAGTTTAATGACTGATTTTTGCCATTGTGACAGTGGTCTACGTGGGCTGACTGTCATAAGAAAAGCCGGTGGGGACCTAGCAGTGTTCACTAAGGTATAACATTGAGTTTTCCTGTCACCATCTCAGAGCATTCTCTTTATTAAACATTTTTGGTTAATCTAATATCTCAGTGCTAGAATCCCAACGCACGTTCTAAACAATTGGTTACCTTTTATGTTTTGGAGTGTTAAATTCTGCTCACTGGTTTGAGTTTTTTTTTAGCTATTAGGAAATAACCAGGTCTGTGGTCCACAAGCATATAGGACCTTAGAACATATATTTTTCTATAATTATCTTGGATACATTTTATTTTTTCTTTATTTGTATAACCTTTGTCCAATTTCCTGATTTTATTTTAAAACAAAATTAACATTATTATCCCCTATGCACATTTTTAATACAATAAGGTCTCAATATGAATGACCAAAAATTATACTTTGTAACTGATTTGGGTATATCTTTCAAAGATTATTTTTATGAATGGAGTCATAATAACTAAATCACTATGAAACTCTCTAAGGTTGACAAGGGAAATACTGGAGTATAAATCTCTCACGTCTTAAATTTTATTTAAAGAAAGAGGCATGTGTTACTTTGTTGCACTTCACTTGGCACAGCTTGAGCTTTGCCAGAACCCACAGGACCCTCACAACTGTGGATATTATCTGTTTTTCTCTTTGCTTAATACATATTTTGTACTTTTGGAGAAGGGAAAGGAATAACATCATTAAAATAAATTCATTGTATTTAGTTAAAGTCTGTTATAGATGTAAGCACGTGCTACATAATTATAACAATTGCATTCATTAGAAATTTCTTATCCACAAAATACTCCATCATCACTCTTCCATTCAAGTGAACGCTGGTGTCTCCTTTCCAGGGGTGAGTGCCACATGGCAACAGATACCCTGCCTATGTGACAGGCATTATGCCAATGGCAGTGTTCCAGGACAGGAAGAAGACCAGAATTAAAGCTGTATGACTGCAATATAACAACCCCCTCCTTAAACAATGATCAATTCTCTCCTCACATCTGAATTTTCTTTCCCTTAAATTCAGGGATAGGAAAAAGATCAGCTAACTGTGTTGAGAGGTTTTTCCACCAAATAAAATTTACTGAGTTAGTAAAAATGTAAAAGAGGCAAGCCTTGAGGGGGATTTAGTGAACTATCAGTAATCCAATTTAGCCACAGTGGAGGGTATTTACATAAGAGGAAATATGCATGCCACATTAGAAAAAGTAGAGAAAAGTTAGAAAAAGTAGCGCTTAGTGCATAAATACAAAAGATATTAGAGTTAGAATGCCTGGGTTTGCAACTTCCTGATTCCCTTTACTCTTGAGCTTTCGCAAGCATCTCTTTGGCTTTTACTGGATGTAACCCCTGAAGAGTTGTTAATATTGTGATGCCTTAGGTTACTTACATAAACTATTGTAATTAAGGTTCCATGACTCATAATTTTGCTGTAAAATTAAATTTAGTTTAGGGTAGTGCCCAATGTGTATGAAGAATTAATGTATCTTAGCTAAGGAAGACTCTGAGAGACAGAGACTATAAAGACTGAACACCGCAATAATTATGCAATTGAGGAGTATTCCATTGAAGTTCAGAAGGGGTTATAAGGAGCATCATTAGGACCGTGCTCTCAGTATTGCATTGGGTGAGGGAAATAAAAGCGAAATGAGAATTTTAATGTCTATTGCAGTAGCCTGTGAGAGAAGCAATGAAAGACGAAAGCAGGTTGGAGGCAGTAATGAAAGAAAGTGGTACCCAGATGTCACGTGTGCTACTATAGGGAAAAGCTACTGAATTTTATGTTATTCAAATAGGGGAAGAAGTGAGAGGGCAGATTTAAGAATAATTTATGTTTTCTTCCCTGAGTTATTGACATCAGAGTGGTGGTAAGAACAAAAATGTAGACATCTCCAGGAAAACCTATTACCTAAAACCTATTAAACAGAAAAACAAAAACAAATAAAAAAAAACTTCCATTTAATTCCAAACATAAGTGTTTAGCAGACTGAATAATGGTTCCCAAAGATAATCCCTGGAGCTTGTAAATATTGCCTTTTATGGAAAAATGGTCTTTCAGATGTGATTAGACTAAGGATCTTGACATAGGAGAGACATTATCATGGATTGTTCGGATGGCCTTCAATGCAATCATAACTATTCACTCTTATAAGAAAGGTGCCAAGGGAGAGATGACCCAGACAGAAGAGGAGAAGGTAATGTGACAACAGAGGCAGAAACTGGAGGGATGTAGTCAGACACCAAGGAACGTTGGCAGCCACCAGAAGTTGGAAGAGGCAAGGACAGGACTGTCCCCTAGAACCCAAATAGGGGGAGAGAGGAGGGTGACAGACCAGCTCTGTCAGCACCTCGTTTCAGTGCAGTAAAGTTGATTTCGGACTTCTGGCCTCTAGTACTGTGAGAAAATAAATCTGTGTCATTTTAAGCTATTCAATTCACAGCACTGTGTTATAGCAGCCCCCAAAAAACTAATGAAGTTTGCTACAAGGAACCTGGGCAAACTGTCAATGTGCTTTGGCACAATAAACACATAGATGGGGTAGAAGACTCAAGCAAATGATTGAGGACCCACTATGACAAAAAGCCAAATTGAGGGTCAAGTGAAAAATTTAAAAAGAAGCAGTAACCGATTCAGTCAGTGTTCAGAAGTGCTTTGCATTAGATGGAGTTGTCCATCATGACAACAGGATAGTTTTATGAGGTAATGAAGTTCCAATCATGAAAACCAGATATCCCTCATACAGACATCTAAATCCCATTTTACTTTGTTTGAGATGTTATATTAACTCATGATGATCACTCTTTAAATTGACACAATTAAGCACCAACATTTTTTTCTACAGTTCATTGCATAAAGATTACTCTTTGCTTCATAACTGTATTACAGCCGAATATAGCCCCTTTGGAATTCTCCCTCCCATATATTTTGATAAAATAAACAGACAAACAAATGAATACACTCCTCCCCACAGGTTTTTCACATAATAGAAATATGCAAACTTGATTTACTGACTTATTTTACTCTTGATACCTGTCAAGTAATTTTTTTTTAATTTTCTGAAATATTATAAAGGTAAATTCAAAATTTGATTTTTATTTTTTTTTACTGAAAATTAACTTCTATCTAATTTCAATTTTAATGGATGATGTGTTGGCTGATTTTTTCATAACAGATATATATTTAAAGTTTTCAAAGAAAAACCTTATAATGCAATTGGTGAAGGGATCAAATTATTTTTAAGAAATACAAACTATGTAATATTTTGTGAAGCATAATTACCTTCCCTGGAGTATATGGTTATTCAGCAGTCAAATGCCATCAATTTATCCAGAAACAATCTCCTTGTAAAACAGAGTAATTAGTGAAATTCCTCTCCCTTCCTAAAATATGGTCACAATTGAAATAATATGATAGATACTACTGATTGTCTATAGAATAGCATACCTCTTCCTTGTTAACAGAGAACTGGCTTCATTCAATCGAATCAAAGCTGTGTACATCAGAGGAGGCTGAGTCCCTTGCCTGATCCAAGCACTTAATATTGATTTGTTTGAGCCAAACCACAGTATATATTTTGCTATTGCTCAGTACATGACTTAGGAATGAAAATGTTTGCAATTTTGATCAACAGGACGGGAGGGAAAGTTTGCTGGAAGGTTTCTTGGAAAGTTCTCTTAACCATTGTAATCATTTTGGGCATTGGGCATTGCTGTGTGAATGCTGCTATGCTTAGAGATTTTGCAGCCATTTCAAGACCATGAGAAAGGAAGCCCGAGGACTAAGGCAGCATGTTAAGGAAGGCAGAGCAGAGAGATGGAAAAAACCTGGGTCAAGAATGATAAAACGCAGCCTCTGAAATAAGTAGCCTTCGAATCCTTTTACCCCAAAATTCCAGGGTATGTGGAGCAAAATGTTTTTCTAATTTCTTATGTCACCTTGCATTGTTTTTCTGTTACCGTGCTTCCTGAAAATAAGACCTAGTGAGACAATCAGCTCTAACGCATCTTTTGGAGCAAAAAATTAATATAAGACCCAGTATTATATTATTATACAATATTATATTACATTACATTACATTACATCATATTATATTATATTATACCTGGTCTTATATTACAGTAAAATATACCGGGTCTTATATTAATTTTTGCTCCAAAAGACACATTCGAGCTTATTGTTCGACTAGGTCTTATTCTTGGGGAAACACAGTACTTGCAAGTAAAAAACATTAATAATTATTATTTTTCTATTATATTTAACTATGTCAATCAAAAGCACTGGCTATACCTTTAGAAATAATGTACATCCTGTCACCTCTGAAAAAATTTTTTTTCAAACATAACAGTGAAAAGAAGTGAAATTTAAATATGCTTACTTGAATGCCAGCCCCCTCTGGCACTGTGATCTTCCATACACAATTCAGATTGTTGTCATAAGGCTCAGGGTATCCAGGAGACAAAATTGTCCCTTTGCGCTTGGTTAAAATTCCACCACAGGGAACTAAAAGTAAAGCAGTTCAAGAGAGGAAGTTAATTCTAATGCAAAAGATTAAAATAAAACAAATGGTTAGAGATAACATCTTAGACAGATGCTAGATTTGCAAACACAATCAGTCATACTATTTTTTTTAATTCATAAGAACAATGAAAATTAAGTCTTCCTATACCACAAAAACTTAAAAAAAAAAAAAATCAGACACATTAATAGGTAAACCCACAAGTCCATACCTAAAATCGTAGTATAGTTCATTCAGCAATAGTATATCATTTGCATTATATTACTAAAAAGTGTACTGACACATTCGTGTTAAAAATTGTTCATATTTGGATATAGACTTTTTTGAGGATTTAGTTAACATTTTGCTTTTCCCTGCATGCATCCTATGAGGAGTAATAGCACCCTCTGAGGAGTAATGATGATGCTAACGATTATCTTATGACCATGACATTTATATAGAGACTACTACTGGCCAAGAGACTCCTGTAAGCACTTCACATAGTTTAACTCTTTATCTCCCAACAATCCAAGGAGATATGAATAAGCATTCTCCCCATTTTATGGGTGAGAAAATCAAGTCATTAAAGATTAAATAACTTGTCCAACATCACATAGTTAGTAAAGAAGGATCTGAGATTTGAGTCCTGGTATTTTAGTTCCAGAGTCCATGTTCATCAGTTCAAGGAAAATACTTGGCTTGGTGCCAGTCTGATTATTGCCAGTACAATCACTACATGAAAGAATAAGTATGCAGACCTGCTTTACTAATCTTAAAGTAAAATTCTCATGCCACTAGAAGTACCAGCTTGGTTCTGGGCATGAGCCAATTTAGAATTGTAAATACTGTGTGATATTGGACATGTTCCTTAAACTTTCTAAAACTCAATTGTTTCCAAAGGGCTTTTGTGAAAAGATATAGTATAAATATATAACAAGGCACATAAAGAAGCTAGCACACAGCTTGGAAAACAATAAGTCAACAGAGTGCGTATTCTTTGGCAACTATTGTTATTTTAGGAACCAATGACACTGTTATTCTTGGGCATTTGAACCACAGGGTCTATAATGATGAGATGTTAGAGTGTATCTTTTGTAATACTTTTTTTTTTTAAGTTAATAATACATTTTTGTGGCATTTCCAAAGCTGAATGCAAAAAGCTAGGAAAATTACTCAAAAGAGTGCTGCAAATATTTTTAACAGTGTGATAATATATTTAGAGAAAGTCATTTTGTTGTATTTACTTATGAATCTGTTATTGGGTTACATACAAATTTAGATTAAATTGGTCAGAAAGAATTTAGGTCTTTTAAGAAGAAAACAATCAGTTTTGAATGATTTGATAATCGCATGCCAGGAGGAGAAAAATAATTAAAGAATAAAGACTACCCCAAAAAATTAAGAGGAAAAAAAGGTGATTGATGAAGTACTAATCCTGAGCTGAAAAAAAACAATTTACCAATCCTCTTCTTCTCCATCTTCACTGTCACTACTCTACTTTATTCTCCTTTTTCCCCCCCTAAGTTACTGTACTAAACACATCAATGAACTTCCCTATTGCCGGTATATTTTCCATGTAATATAATCTCCATTAAATGACCTTTCTCAAATGACAATTTGATCATGTTACTTCACTGCTGAAAGTCCTTCAAAAATCTCATCATTGCCTTAATTCTACAAATGAGCATAGTTAATTGAATTAGCCTCTCACTACATCTCCAGGCTCATATGTACCCATAATTTTTCAAGAGTTCACCCTCCCAATTCTCCATCCCAGTCCAGCCTATGAATCTAATATCCTCCCTTAATGCTGCCACTTGAGAGTCCTTCTCTCACTTAGCCTACCATCCATGGACATTCCATGCTAGTGCGACCTCTCTAACCCTTTGTTGACTCCCTTCTGTGTTAAGTGACCCATAATTCCCCACAGTGCCAAGTGGTTTCCTGTACTGTTCTATCATAGTATTGCTCACACTACGGTTTCACATGTTTTTATGTTTTAGTCTCTTCCAATAGACTGAAGCTGAGAAGATGAAGTAATCAACTTTTTGTCTGGACTTCTGTTCACTGTGGTGCCAAGATTGTAATTCTTCTACCCTTTGCATGACTTCCATGCTGCCTCAGAGACAAGTCATCCCCTCTTCCTCACTCTCCATTCTCTCCTCTACTCATTTCAACAGACATTTGTCTTCTCCACTCTATTGAAATGACTATGTCCAAGTCACCAGGATATTTTTGTTGTTATATGCATTGAAGTTATCTCCCATCCACACTAGTCCAAATCTTAGTAATACACCATTCATCCATTCCTTAGGCCAAAAATACAGGACTCAGTTTCTCTCTTACATTTAAGTTTACATTTACATCTATGTAAAATCTACTAGTAAATTTTGTCAGCTCTACCTTCACTTACAAATTCTCATTGCTGATCTTGATCTTCGTATCTAAATCACCATTTCCTTTCCTCTCCACTACTGCAATAGGCTCCTAATCAGTCTTAATGTTTCTACTCCACCCCTCCTTACACTAGCCACTGTGATTTTTTTTTTTAGAAACTAAGGTCATATCACCCCTTAGCTCAATCAATTCCCATGCTACTTAGAAAAAATTCGAAGTCCCCACAGACTCTAAGACTCCATATGACTTAACCTCTGCTCTGCCTTTTCCAACTCTTCTATCACTGTCACCATCACTCACTCTGTTCCAGACATCTGGGATTCCTGCTGTGGGTTGACCATGTCAAGACCTCTCTCACCCTCTATACACTTGGTCACCTCCCAGACTCCTATATAACACTTCCACTTGGGTGTAAAACAGCAGCATATCATGGATGTCTTGCTCTAATCTCTAGACCCTGCTTTACTTTTCTCCATAGTACTTATCATTATCTGAAAGAAGAGAATATATTTAGTGATGTGATCTAGTTCCCGCCACTAAAATGTCAACTCCATAAGGCAGGGGTTATAGCTACTTACTCAAACCTATGTTGCCAGTTCCTAGAAAAGTGCCTGACACTGAGTACTCAGTAAATGCTTGTGGAATAAATTGTTGAATGACTGGTTGTATATCTGTGTATGTCTTGTGGTTACAAATTAAATCTTTACTAATCCTGTCTGTATCATGCCTTTCTCCCAGGATTTTCCTAAACAAGCCATTATTGTTTAAATCCACTTTAATAATTTTATTTTTTTACCAGCAAAACATACTATAAAAGTATTCCCAAATATGAATTGCCACATCCATAATATTTTACAAAGTTTTACTTCCCATGTATATATTACTTAACCTAACATTTGTTCCTTATGTTAAAAAGGATATATTATGCATTTCCCTTCTGATCAGTATTATACTATATAACATATGGATTAAGAGGACAGGCTTTAGAATCAAGCAGCTTGGGCTCAAATCCTAATTTTGCTTTTGCCTTTAGTAATTTTAGAATTACTGAAAACCTAATTCTGCTTTTACTATCTATGAAACAGAAATAGTAATCTACCTTCTGGTATTAGTGTCCATATTAAACGAGATAATGCTTACTAGTGGTTCACACGAATGCTAATAATCACTATTCATTATTATATTTAACCACTTCTTCATGAATGGAAGGATGGATGAATAAATGAATCAAAGAATGAGGGTTCAGATCCTGTGTATAATTCTTCATTTATTTCATTCCCACTGTAAAGAAAGATGATATAAGCAGGTGTTGCCAGGGAGCCAATACAAGTAAAGTAGTTCTTTCTGAGTCTCTAAAGGACTTGGAAAAAAGAAATCGAGATATGGGTAGAGGAATAAGCAACTGATTAAAGATTTTTTTGCCTAAGGCAAGGAAGTGGCAAGTTCAGGGACTTTTCAAAAGAGACCTCCCACTGACATAAGTACTCATGCCTAAGGCCATATATTGTCGGAGCTATTAGTGGCTGCAGGGGGTTATTTGAATCACAGAGTCTCAGGGAGGAGAGCTTGGGGTTTTATGAGACTGCAAATTTTAAGAAATCTGAATTATAACAAGGTCAAATTTGGCAGATGAAAACTGTCTTCAGCATATTTTTCAGTTTTATATTTCTTCCAAGTCCAATGTTCTCATCAAAATATCACTGTACTTTATGAGAATTTACCTAAGAATGGCTTGATATAACAGATTTGTACAAGATTAGTAAATTTTGTTTTCACATTCATACTGGTTATTTGAATTTGTGGATTCCCTAACTTAGCATTTGACCATTTTAACTATAAGCACAACTTGCATAGCATGCCTAATGGGGCTGCTTTCCAGTCAACAGTTTGATTTAAAAATTACTGAACACTTTATTGTGTTTTACTCTGACAGAAAAAAACAAAATGAAAGTGTTGATAGCAGTAATAAGAACTATGAAATTGAACTGATACAATTGAGGTGGAAATCATTAGGAATGTGCAAAGCTGTTTTTGTTTCAATTGGAAGCTCATTTGGCTTAAGCTGTTAACTGAGCATTCATTGACAGTGAAGTCAGAGAAAATACAATCATTATGTATAAAATCCTGAAAATAGATTGTCAAGGGTTATATCTAAACTGTAAAGTATAAACGGATCATTTGTTCTCTCGCAGAATAAAATTACCCACATAAGAAATAAGTCTATTGTTTGTATTTTGCCTGCGCATCTTTCCTATGGATTCTTAGAAGAGTTTGAAACTTCAGATGGTTTGTAAAGCTCCTAGCAAGCAAAGTGAGCAAAACCATCACCATGTGGCAAAAGACAGAAACTAAAAATGTTTGGGCCCTGGATGGTGGCTAGTTGTTCACCTCTACAGAAATTCAGGAAATTACCAGCTATTTCCTGAGATGCAACCACTGAACAAATGTTTATTGAACACCAACTATATGCCAGATCCTCTTTTGATTGAGCAAAAAAACAATATAGTGACAGGAAAGAGGAGGTCAGGAAAGATTAAGAAACACACACACACACACACACACACACACAAGAACTATATATAATATGGTAGGTGGCTGCCATACAAGAAAAGCAGGGTAAGGATGTGGAGAACAAATGGAGCATGAGTAGCAGAAAATTATTTTCAGATAGGATGTCCAAGGAAGATAATCAGGTGGAGACTTCAATGAAGTCATGCAGTACACCCGGAAGAAATCGCATGGATGCGCATTCCAAGGAAAAGAAATACAAAGTGCAAAGGACTTGAAGCAGTTAATGTTTTATCCATTAACAGATATTGGGAATGAACATGAATTAAAGATAATGATTTGATATCCACCTAAGATAAATCTGCACTTTATTCTCATATTTAAATCTTTAAGACATAGAGGCTTTTCTTCTTCTTCTTCTTCTCAATTTTAATTATTATTTTAAGGCAATGATTTTTTTTTTTTTAGGACATTTGAAGCTAAACATATTTATAGTTAAAAAATAGAATTGCAAAGTAAATTTTCATTTATGTAAAGATGAACAGTTGAATGTGAAGTGAACCAAAATTTTGCTACAATGAAGCTGCCTTTTGGGGTACTGATTGTAAGGCTGTTTATTAAGAAATATGACACAGAAAAAAAAAAATTGTCCCACTTCCCTGCACAAAGATTCAGACAGAAACCTGCTTCAGGAAGGAAAGTTTATAATGCTGCCTTAGTCTAATTTGAATTAAGTATGAGGGCATCAGGCCTGGGCCTGTTCGATAGATACCCCTGTGTCCCATCGTTTGAGTTGGCTCGCAAGAATATTCCTGCCATGTGCGTTCTGCTCTTCCTCAAGAAAATCTTCCATTCTCACTTCTGAAATCTCATACCCTTCCCCACCTTTCTCTTTTGTCCAAAAATGTCTTTTATACCCAATGCTGTCTCACTGTCTTTGGAATTTTCCTGCCTATGTGAATTCCCCATGCACATGTATTAAAGCTTTGATTTTCTTCTGTTAATCTGCTGAATGTTGTTTGAATTATTTGACCAGCCAGAAGAACTAAAGGAGAAGGGGAACTGATTTCCTGGCCCCAACAGATGAAATGGTAAAACCGGAGCTGAGCTACCATCCAAGTGTCATTTAGAATCATCACCTTTCTTTTTCGTGTCTTACATGGATCCCCTATGTCTTTCTGTTATATATTCAGTTTTCTAGATGTGCACCTATTCTATAAGGTGAACAATATGTTTTAAATGGTATAAGTTATTTTCCATGTGATCTTGGCAGGACACAGAAGTCATCTAATACAATTTCTATCACTAGGAGTGTACTTTCAAACCAATGCAAAACCAAAGGTAGTCTGTTCTGTTTAAAGACTCTCCATAGAGGCAGTGACAAGCTTCTCAAAAGGCCCATGGATCTACAAATAGATGGGTTTTTGATAGAGACATTGTAATGACTTCTGAGAATGTCATCTTTGCCCTTAAAGTAGAAACTGTGACTGAATCCATCTAGGCTGGGGACAGCATATCAGCATTTACTCTTGAAGTTGAATGTCAGCCATGGACTTGCATAGTCTAGTGACTGCTAGGAGCTCCTGTCGTTGCCGAGATGAATCCATAATTGAAAGCCATGACCTTCCTTTAATTTACGTGGATTTTTACATCTGAAGGGAAAAACACTCAAAATAACCGACACATTTAACATATTTTTAAAAAGCTTTGCAATAATAATATAGAATAGGGATTTTCTTCTGCTTTAAACAAAATTGGTTTATGTTTATAATTTAGAGTTCTTATTCTCTACTCTCTATCTCCCAAAATATTCTTTTTTTCTCTCATTTTCCTTTCCTCTTCCAAAAATGTTCTTTCCTTTCCCCCTTTTCTTTTTTGTTTTCTTTTTTTTTATTGTCAGCTCTTTCCTTCCCTTTATCTTCTTCCAATTTCTAAACCTGTTGCATTCAATCCCTCATGGACAAAAGAAATGCCCTTGGATAATGCAATGTTTACATTTTCCAGCGTTAGAAAAACAGAGTGCAAACCTTGATTAAATATACCATATTTCCCCGAAAATGAGACCTACCCAGAAAATAAGCCCTAGTATGATTTTTCAGGATGCTCATAATATAAGCACTACCCCAAAAATAAGCCCCAGTTAACATCGTCAGATAGACAGATGACATTTAGTACGTCCGTTGCAACACACGATGGATGTACTGAATTATAAAATAATGTTAATATATAATTAAATATAAATGAATAATATTATTGACATTAATGCTTAAAATAAATGATAATATAAATTATAATTAAGTATTTGTAAATACCCAAGTGGGCACCTTTGGACGAGAAGTTAACGCCTATGTAAAGAGATGAACTCGAGACTTATTGCCAAATGACCAATCGGAGTACAGACACAATGCATGAATAACATGTGCACTGGTAACAAACGGATGTAGTTGTGTCTAATATGAATCTTCATAATTTAATACATCGTGAATTGTCACGGACATATATAATGCACTTGTGTGAAGTAAAGAAATGTTTTCTGAATTTCGGTGCCTGCAATTTTTCATTGCCTTTGTGTGGACCATCACCCTTTCTTTTTTTAATTGTCAGTACAATATGTCTTTTTTTTTTTTTTTTTTGTAAGTTTCACCGGGGAATATTGGGGAACAGTGTGTTTCTCCAGGGCCCATTAGTTCCAAGTCGTTGTTCTCTGATCTAGCAGTAGAGGGCGCAGCTCAGCTCCAAGTCCAGGTGCTGTTTTCAATCTTATTAGCCTGGTTGCAGCCCTCCATCCCATGCAGGAATTGAACCAGTAATCTTGTTGAGAATTTGTACTCTAACCAACTGAGCCATCCTACCACCCCTCAGGGGGTTCAGCGGCAATTCTTTGTCTTCAATCTAGTTGTGGAGGATTCAGTTCACTGGTCCATGTGGGAATCTAAGCAGCAACCCTGTTGTTCAGAGCTCATGCCCTAACCAACCGAGCCATCCGATTGCCCCCTGGACCATCATTCTTAACTGTCATCATTTTTGTTGCCATTCCTGTCTCGTAAGTCTTCAATTAACACTTGATTTAATGGTAGATTTAAAGGGAATATTTTGACCCCCATCTTGATGGGTGCAAAAAGAAAGAGCTATTCTGTCAAGTACAAGAAAGGAATTGTGGAGGACTCCTGTGACAAGACTCTTACAGCTTTCTGCAAAGAGAAGAAGTTGTATCTCCGAATGGTCCGAAAATGGCAAGCAGAGTACGATAACCTCAGTCCACAGGTGGACAAGAGAAATGCTAAGAAGCACAAGTGTGGATAAAGTCGGCAACCATTATTTTCTGAGCTGGAAGACATCATTTGTGAATGGATTGCTGACAGGACAGCAAAGGCTTGGTTGTGCACAGGACTGATATTCAAGCATTTGCCCTTGCAAAGGCACCACAGTTAAAAATATCCCCAGAAGAATTCAAAGCATCACAACACTGGCTGGATGGCTTCCTTCAGCGGTATGAACTGTCTCTAAGAAGATCAACACTGTTCAATCTGGAAGATACTTAAGTTATTAAACGTGCACTTGCATTCAAGTCCTTTGTTGATGGCATCGACTTTTCTAAATACCAACTCTCCAAAATGATTGCTATGGATGAAACTGCAGTGTTTATGGGCCAAGGATCTCAAATGACAATTGATCAGAGGGGTGCCTCGTCAATCTACATTCCCAACACTGGTTACGAAAGTGCACGTGTTACCTGTATTTTGGCAACTAGTCTGGATGGATAGAAAGTCCCACCTCTAATCATCACTATGGGCAAGAAAGATAGGTTGAATGTGTTTCAGCATTTATGTTCTTGAAACCGAAAAAGCCTGATTCACACAAGCAGTTATAAGGAACTGAGTTGATTTAATGCTGCCATTTGTTTTGTGAGGTGGCCAGAGAGGTCTGCTAGTCTGCCATTGAACCAGCACTCACCGCACTAAAGACATGAAGAACTTCCTTGCAGAGAGAAAAATAGATCAAATAATGATTCCTGCAGGAATATTTGTCTATCTCCAGATCTTGATATTGCAATAAACAAGCCATTCAAGGACTATTTGTGCATGGAAATCAATGACTACATTGAAAATAGAATGGAGAGAAATCAGTGTGGAAACTTTGTGAAGCCTAGCCGGCAAGAGGTTGTGACTTGGGTGAAGAATTCATGGGATAAAATGACTGACAGCTGTGTTGCCAATGCACTACGAGCAGGCTACATGGACAAGAAGTGCTCATTTAAGGAGAGCTCTGTTGCTGGACATGAGAGATTGGGGCCAATGGTACTACAGGAAATGGAGTCGCAAGAAATTCAAGCTGGAATTTGGGGTTTGGAGAGTTATGACGATCTTCCAGAAAAAGATGACATGACTATTTTTGAATAAATGTAGGTTTTTGTACATGAATAAATGAATAAATGTAGCCTATTGTACATGAATAAATGTAGATTGTTGTACAAGAAAAAAATAAGACATCCCCTGAAAATAAGCCCTAAGGCATTTTTTGGAGCAAAAGTTACTATAAGATCTAGTCTTATTTTGGGGGAAATACAGTATGTTTTCAAGGCCAATTAGAATTGTAGTGATCATTATTTTTATTTTTTACTCACACCAACAATAAAAACAAAACAGGTCATGAATATATGCCTATTTTTAAAAATTGCTTCTCTTTAACTACTTGTCCTTAAATGCATCAATTGATGGAAAAAAAATTTACAGTCCTTCAAAGTAGCATATACTAATAAATAATTACTATAATTCTAAGAAAATTATCATTCTATTTCTCCAAAGTCTTCCTTAAAAATTTTAAGTGCAAAGAAAAATCTTGCACTCAAGAAACCCTAAATCATTAGAATTATAAAGAATAACAAGAGTCCACACTTCAGCCTTTTCTAAGATGCAAAAATCTTATGTGGAAGATAAATTTTACATATACATATGAATGTTATTAAATCAACATATCAACAAGTAAAAACCAATAATAACAAACCCTTTATCAGCACAGCATGTAGTTTCTATATTCTAGATCCAAATCCTTAAGAATTTAAATATTTTCTCCTGATTCAACGGTGGAGGATTTGGCAACAAAAACAACTTAATTTTTGAGTAAAAACTTACTTGCTTCCAAGAACTGTGCCAAGGATTTAATCATTTAAAAGCCACAATAAACATCTGAAAAGTTCTCTTACTTTCCTCTTTTATCGATATGGGAATTGAGAATCAGATATTATGTAAATTTCCCAGGCTCATGCAGGAATTGAACATGACAATTTAGTGTTAACATCAAAGCCCAGACTGTTACCCAAGACTTAATTAACCCTAATTCTGAGAACCTACTACTGTGGGTTCAATTTTATTCAGTTTCACATGATTCTTTACACCTTTTCCTCATTAATTAGGACATTAACAGAAGTATACAAACAGAACTTTTAAGGAGTATTTCACACATTTACACTTCAATACTTTGCATGTGTAGGTACTATGAACTCTCTAACTGGAAGAATACACAGATTTTTTTCAATGATATTTAAGAATAATTAGCTAGTTTGTGAGTTTCCATATCTCATTATATTACTCTTTTTATAATAGATACTTATCTTGAAGGAATTTTCATCACATGTGAAACTAAGCAAAGACAACTACTTATCTAGTTACTTTCTATTACATGACATTGATATTTTGTATGAATACCTATATCAATAAACTGAATGTGACACAGAAACTATCATGTATATAATTACTGGGAAAATTGAGGCAAAAATAATGATTGATTGCTGACGTTTATAAAGAAATGTTTAAAAATCCATTGTGAGGCTGAAGAGATTTATTATTATTATGTGTCTGCCTTCAATTATTAAACTGATTTAAAGCAATGTAATTTCATATGCATATTGCATGACTAATTATCTCACAGACATGTAGCAACATTTCTCTTGACTCATGGTTCCTTAGTTTAGGATTATTTATTACTATTTTAATAGAGTATGCAGTCAACATATATTGTGGCTCAGAAGGAGGAACATGATCTCTTTTGTCTTTATGAGATTATGAAAGTATGCAGGAGGGAAAATCTGTTTGTTCCATTAACCTAGCTCTATGCTGGGTATGAAATAGGAGAAATATCAAGTCCAATGATTCATTCTCCTTTACGTGTTGACTGGCGGTCAAAATGCATTTTAATAAGGTAAAAAATTACACATTGCAAATAAGATATAGATATCAAATTAGGAAAGGATTAGCTTATAAATCAAAACATAAAAAGAGAAGCAGTCTTCTATCATTCGGGTTGAGGTTTGGAATCAGAAACACAGTTTCAAACCCGGCCCCTACTCCACCCCTTACTATGTTATGTCACTCTAACAAGAACTGTTTAACCTCTCCAAGACTCAGTTTATTAAGCTGTAAATTCTGAGATTTAGTTCTCCATAGTGCTGTGATGATTAAATTAAACGTGTATTTTTAAATTACTCAGAATGGAACCTGGCAAATAGGATGCATTGAGTAAATGATAACCATGTCAGAAACTGTAGTTATTTAGCTGAAAGATGAGAAAGTAGAAGAGTTCTTAACAGCCTTCCAGTGTTTTAAATTATTTTTAGGTGATTTTCAACAAATAAAAGAATAATAAAATAACAGTTCACATTCCATTAATTGTTGTGGGCCGAACTAACATATTGTGGTAAGAAAAATGCCCTGTGAAATATACTACGTATATCTGTTTTGAGGAGCAGTGATATCAAGTTCCCAGAGACATCAAGTGACCATCCTTCTTCTTTCTGCATTATAATAGTCTTGGTTTATACCATTTTCGTAGCACAGTTATTAATATTGTCCTGATTTGAGTGGTAAAAGATAATTCTACTTAATTAGAACAGATTCATCCCATACATATTACATATTCTATGAATGTATATCAAAGACTACTCCTTCCTCCATAGAAATGAATATACCTTCAATATCATTTCACAATTTTAAACTATATTTTATTTTACTGAAGTATGAGCTAATATTATGTTAAATCTGAGTAAAATATGGTAAAAGTGTTCTTGAATATTGAGAATTAAAACCATAGATACATGTAATTTATTTTCATGTATAGCAAGACATATCATTAAAAATAAATTTTATGAATTATAAATGTATTATGTTATATGTGTGCATATGTACACTCATGTCTTCGGTATAAAAAAGTAGAGAATTGAGATTATGAAAATAAAAATAAAATTGTGCTTATCTTTTAGTTTTTAAAAGTCTTCCTCTTATTTTCCAAACCACACACCAATAAAACTTTGAGAAAGAACTCCTGAGGAATATTTCTTAACCTGAGATTAAGTTTTACCACTGTTCTTTTAATTTAATACCATGTAATTAAATATATATATACATCTGCTCTTGGGACAGAGAAAAAAGCAACTTCCCCACCTTCTACATTTTCCACATCTATGGAACATTACAAGAACCAAAAGTCATTGTAAATGATTCTGAAATACTATACAATTCTAAATTATTTATTGTTTATTGTTTAGAAAATATGTTAATCTGTTTCATATAACTTAGCAGGGCAAAGGACCCATAACTTTAAAAAGTATATATTCTATTTACCAATTTAAATTAGATATAGCAAAGTGAAATAATGAGATTTCTGGCTAACCTTGTGTATTCTATACACTCAAAGTGTTACCACTTACATTTGTGAAAGACTGAGAAAATCTCTTATGTTATATTTTTATACATATCTATAAATAACGGAGAAAAAACACATTTATTCACTAATGCATATTGTCTAGTTCTTTTGATGCCAAAGTAAAATATGTCCCAAATTATCAGCTTCTGTGATTCTTAAAAGACATGTAAATTATTTACGTACTGGGATAGAAATCTTTGCATAAACTTTAAAAAATAAAATATAATATTTATTTCAATAATCCCATATCAGTAGCATGCAAATTCTATTACTAGAATAATTATGTTTATTTTCATCAAAATAAATCAGTACTCAAGGAAACATTCCAGCTAATTCAACAGTAAATATTTTTCATTGGTTGCATCATACCTGGATTGCATGAAATATCCACTCTGATTTGCATATTTATGTACATTAAAACTGATAGAGCATTTAAAAATTAATGCATAACTATTAAATCTCAAATCAAAATTATAAAAATTGCAAGAAAACTAATTTTGTAATAAAATATGTATAAGCACAAAGCATGCAAAGTTACATACTCACCAATACAGGTAGGTAATGAATCATTCCATTGGGCTAAAGAATTGGGCACTGTATCACACCTAATTGCAATGGATCCATGGAGAATATATCCTGGATTACATTCAAAAAGAACCAATGAACCGACTGCAAATTCATTGCCAATCCTTCTTCCAAATCTTGGTTCAGGCACAGAACTGCACTGTGTGGAACTTGTTCTAGGAACAGCTGCATACAAAGAATTATTGATTTTAACTTCATATTTAGCAGAGAAATACATATTTCAAAATGTAACAGATTTCAAAGAAACCTTCACTTTTTATTAAAACTTTAACAGTTGGAATATATGTCTAAAAATTTCAATATTAATACAGAATAAAATACAATTTAAAATATATATTGTCATCAAATTTTTTTTATTTAAAAACATTTTGTTTTGGATCCTTTAAACATCAACTAAGTTTTGTTTTTTTTCTTGTTTTTTATCCCTAAACTCTTAGTAATATAACAAAGCAGTCTGTGTTGTGTATTTCAATTTATAGGATGATAACTGAATGATATATTGTTTTCCTTTTTAAACTGGGATGCCAAGATCAAAAATTATGCGTTAGGTTATATGAGGTTGTGTCACGATTTTTTTTTTTTTTCAGTAGTAGGTCCTTAAAAACACAGATTTTTAAAAAAGCAAACAACAATTTCATAGTATGTTCACAAAGTTAGTTGTTCAAAACAAGTTTTGATGAAAACAAAAACTATATTCAGGCTAACTAGAAGTCAGACAGATTAACAACAATAGAAAATTTTACTTTAATAATCATACAATATCAAATTTGAAATTGCTTTTAGGATGTATCGTTATGTCCTTCAATTGTAACTTTTGTGTTTTTCTTTTTTTTGGTTTAATAAAATAGAATGATAACAGGATGTTTTTTTCTTTTAAAAACACATAGAGACGGGATTAAAGAGTTTGACAATAGCCCAAAAAATGATATGATGAATTCCAAATAGATTGATTCCTTTTATGTAACTTGAGTAAAAGTAATTCAATTTTCAATAGTGCCTTTTAAAATCATAATACTCCATATTGTTAACAGAGGGAATACTATTAAAATTGAAACAGTAAAATATTATAACCAATATTATAAATGGGATAAGAGGGCTTAATAAAATTATCAAATATACGTTTCTTAGGAATAAAGTTCAAGATACATTTGACAATAACTACTACATGATAACATATAACTAAAATACAATATTTCAAATGATAACTCTTAGTTAAATTAAAGTGGAAGTTTGTCTATAAAAGTGAGAAAAAAATGGTGTAAACCGACTTTCAATTGCACAAAAACATTTAATAGCCACGAAGAACATTTGAATTCTCCTAAGAGAATCAGAAACTAAAATTTTAGAATGGAATACATTTTCCTTGGCATGTCTAAGTACATCAGCACAAAATTTTGTACATTTTTAATTTAGGGTGCTAGACTATGAGGAAAATAGAATATGTAGAAAGTGAAGAATTGCCAGAAAAAAAAGAAAAAGATGTTTTGAAAACAATATGCTAGAAGAAAGGAAAAATTGGACAATTAACTTGAAAATGATGATGAAATCAATAGGTATTTTTGTACTTTGGTCAAAGTAACAGTGCTGTAGTGATGGGAGAGGGAACAGGGCAAAACTGTTCAAAAAAAGAAAAAAAAAAGAAAAAAAAAACTACTGAAACCCACATATCCTATATGTTTGTGAGGATCTGATCATTCAATTACTTTGAATACAGCATGGAAACTTGATATTATTCCTTAGTGTGTTTCTAGACTACTGGGTGACTTACCTTGATAAACAAAGTGAAATCCCTTAGCTGTTATTGGTCCAACTGAAGTAAATCGAATTGTGATCTGATTACCTGAACTCAGTGGAAGTGATTCTCCTACTCAACAAAACAGACACTAAGATATCACAAATAATTTCATTCAGTAAACCTAACAAATTATATTAATTTACACTGTCATTTGCAAACGTCAATCTATGTTCCATCAAATTACTTTAATATATCCTACTGACAATACATTTTCTTTGGGTTCAGCTTCAATTGCAACCTTTTTACTGACAGGCTTTAACTACATTTTGATACATATTGCCTCATTCTTTAAAGAATCCTTAAATATTTATATTACATTAAACACCACAGACAAAGTGACTAAATATATTTACTTGATTACAATCCCAGCAAATAGTTATATTTTTCTCAAGCATTTGATTTACTATTAATTGTGTTTCTATTATTTTTTTTTAAATAAAGAGTGAGTCTATTTTCTGTTTATTTTATCTTTAATATGGATGACACAAATCTCAACTTTCTCTATAATATCAATCAAAGTTAGTCTTTAATCAATAACTGATGCATGGCAGTTCTATTAAAGGATACCTGAATGGGATCCTGAGAGGGAAGATAACAGAGAAGATTGCTGAGTTGGCCCATCATACACCTCAACAACATCGTGGAGTGATGTCTGGAAAAATACAAACTGGCCAAACACCACTGATCAACAGGAACCAGGAGAAGCAAACAAATCACCAACCATCCAAAAACGAAAATGAAAAACAAACAAACAAACAAAAAAATAGAAAGAGGAGGAGAGAGAGAACAAAGTATTACAACATAATAGTCATCTTTTTTTCTACCTTTAAAAGAGGATAGGTGCCAATTGGTTGATAAGCCTGACACATGTATTTCAGGTCAGAAAAGTAATGACCATGGCCTAAAAGAAATAAATTTTAAGAAGACAATTTTAAAAAAAGTAAATGAAATGGGTATAACTTTTAATTTATATCAGAAATCATAAGGTTGGTTTATAATAACTACTTTTTTTTTTATTTTCCCATTGGTAGTTTGAGTCTTATCACTTTGTGACTCTCTTCTCTTTTTCTAATTTTTTTTCTCCTCTTTTATATGAGATAAAGTTTAAATTTAGGGGACTTTTTTTTTATTGCTTTTAAACTGCTATCCTATTATGAATAATAGTTTCAGCAGAAGAATATAAGCAAGATACTTTTCAGGTATAGTGTTTAATTCACACTGTAAGTTAAAAATGATTTCTACACATTTACTGTTAATTTTCTGCCAAAGCAAAGAAATATTTGTGAAACCTCAGCAATTAATATATTACAAAATTTTACAAAGTGATTGTTTTTTCATGGTAAGTACAAATTTGAAGTACTTACCAAGAGAGCTTTATAAAAAAGAACTTTTACTTCATTTTGTACTTTAATTGTGAACTAACTTTACATGCAGAAACTACCCAAACTGTAACTTAAAACAAAGAACCTGTTCTAGCACAGAAATCAGCTTGTGTTTTGTGATTTAAAAATGAAATGGATAACAAAAATTATCCTTAAAACATTTCACTAAGTGTAAATTTTGTGGGGTTTAAAAAGAGCATGATTTTCTAAAAGCTTAGTAATGAAAAAGCAAGGTCACTTCTATATATTGAAAATCTCATTATTGTTAATAAACTCTATACTGCATATATATATATATATATATATATATATATATATATATATATATATTTTTTTTTTTTAAAGTTCTTTATATTTTACACCTTAAATTAAGGTTATGGTCGTTCTTTGGTGATCCTATGAAGACAGGCGAGTTCATTTGAAACATGCTGAGTTTGCATATGAACACATACACAAGTATTGTAAACAAAGCTATACTTATTTTCTTGGCTTGCTAAAATAAGCTGGTAATCTCAGTCCAGTTCTTTATGGGGTGAAAGAAGATGAACACAGATACAGGCTCATTGCTTTGAACAAAACCTGAACATTGAAGTGATAAATTTCATAAGTAATCCTCCTTAAAACATTTCCTAGAAGTCATGAAAACAAATTTGTTTCTACCAAATCAGATGTAGGTAGTAAATTATTTTAATGGTTTGCAATTCATGTGAAACATTTTCAGTTCAGACTTTTTAAAAAGATCCATATTCTTTATCAAATCCGAAGCTATTTCAAAACTACTCCAAAGAATATTGAGAAAGTTTTGTTTTCTCTTTTTCCATTTGTTGAGATTGGTGTTGGGATGATCTGTTTTCAAATGAGTCTTTAAAAGTTTCTACCACAATGCTGATATTGCCACTGCCTTTCCATGTGCAGGAACTCATCTTAGGAACTTGGCTAAATCAAGAACACTGTGCGACAGCCTCTTGACAGATAACTTATTCTTTCTCTATCTTTCTGGGAGTCATTAGGAAAAAAAAATCAAATTCAACATCCTTTAACTCTTTATGTCTAAATAGCTCAAATTTTCATTAGGAAATGTGCCCAATTATCAAGCAAACTACTACATTTACAAACAACTTCTAAAACAACCAAAATACACAGTAATCCAGGATCTTTTTCTAAGGAAAAACTGAAAGAAAAAAAAAAAAAGAATTCCCTCATTTTTCTTGTTTGTAGGCCTCTTCTTCTCAATTGTTACTTGTCTACACATAAACCAGTTTTGTGTCACCTGTAAATTGGATATGTAGACCGTAAATTTAACAATGTAGCCGTTAACACCATATATTTACATCATGTTAAGAAAACCGCAGGGCATGACTAATGACTTTGAGTGATGAGTAACTTGTGCCGTTAATGTCTTGTAGTACTACTTCTGAGATGAGTTTGGGAAGAATCAAGAAGGTTGAGGGTGAAGGAGTTGAGTATTGAATCGTTTCATATTAAGCAATCAGAAAGCTACTTTTTTTAAAACTGTGACCTACCTCTGCATTAACATTGCAAAAGAAATTTTATTGTATTATTTTTTAATTTTTTGTTTTCGTATAACTATTTTTTGTTTAAGTATAGTTGGTATACAATATTATATTGGCTACATTAGTTTCAGGTGTATGATATAGTCATTTGATATTTTTATATGTTACCATGTAATCAATCACCCCACTAGGTCCAGTAACCATATGTCATGGTGCTAAGTTATAACAATATTATTGATTATATTCCTCTTCATTTCTTCCACAGATCTCCCCAACCACCTCCCCTTGGCCAAAGAAAATTTTAAATTAAAAATATCTTTTATTAGGAAACAAAATAAATTTTACTCTGAGAGGGTATTGAATCATTGCATTAAAAACAACAAAAATCACTAAGTATGTTTTTAATAAGTTTATCTGTAGGATGAAGAATCAAGAACACTTGCATAGTAGTTTGATTTCCTACATATTATCAGGTTAACTGTCATCTCACTAAAGTGATACATTAAAATTTTGAGCCAAATCCCCCTTTCTTATCCAGAAATCTTAAGAGTTAAATGGTATCTCTTGTGTTTGCTTTGCCATTTTGTCTGTAAATGTCTTAATTTACTTAGTTTTTTTTTCTTTCTTTTTTTTCGGGGGGGAGAGGGGATTGTGGGTATATATGCCCTGTGGAAATTGTAACGGGCAAACAGAGTATCTTTTGCTAATTATGTAAATAGTGGCATTTAAAAAATAAGATGTCCTTTATTAGTGTATTAGTTTTCTATTGCTGTGTAACAGATCACCACCAACTTAGCACCTTAAAATCACACAAATTTATTATTCCACATTTTGATGGGTCAGGAGTCTAGGCATGACTCAGCTGGGTTCTTTGCCCAGGTTCTCATAAGGCTATAATCAGGGTGTCAACTGGGCTGAATTGTCATTAGGAGGCTCGACCGGGGAAGAATCTGCTTGGAAATTCATTTAATTTGTTGGCAGAATTTCGTTGTGACCGTTTGACTATATATTTATATCCTCAGCTATTTTCTGGCTCTTAGTTGGAGGCTGTCCTCAGGGTCTAGTGGTTGCCTACAGTTTCTCTGAGGTTTGTCTTAGTCAGGTTGGACTATGATAACAAAATACCATAGACTCATAAACAATACTTCTTTCTCACAATTCTGGAGGCTAGGAGTCCAAGATCAGGGCACTGGCAGATTCAGTGTCTGGTGAGGGGCCCATTCCTGGTCCCTGGAGATGTGTCGTCTTGCTGTGACACATGGCAGAGGGGCAAGGGCTCTCTCTTAGGCCTTTTATAAGGGCACTCGTCCCATTCATGAGAGCTCCATCCTCACGACCTAATCATCTCCCAAAGGCTCTGTTTCCAAAGACTTTCACATGGGGCATCAGGACTTCACCTATGAATTTGAGGGGGACTTAAGCATTCAGTCCATGGCAAATCCCTTCACAGTTCTTGGCCATGTGGGCTCATTCATTATGGCTGATACTTCATGAGGCCAGCCAAGAGAATCTCTCTACTTAGTTTTCTTATGTTCAGAGAAGAGTAGGCCTTCTGCTTCTAAAACATTCTGAATGGCCAACTGTATTCTTTGAATGTGTGAGACTGATGTAGGAAAGAATTGTGAAAGACTTTAAGGTGGATCAAAAGATACCTGGATGCTGTTTTTTAGTGAGCGGGATGTTGCATAGCATACCCTTCTGAGTCACGTGTGTTTATGGGGGCTGTGGCATATGCAATGGATTATCATCCAACGGACAGATTTTGCTTCTATTCATAAATTAATTTCAGCATTTGGTCTATCTGTCTGTCCATCTATCTGTCTGTCTGTCTGTCTGTCTATCTATGTATCTATCTATCGTCTACCTACTTACTTACCTGTTTTTGGTCATTTGAATTGTCTTTTGAACCACTGTAACATCTTACTGGATCCCTCATTAATTCACGAATTAAATAAAAATGTTAATGCATATGTATTTTGTATTAGTATGGGAGTCATGATTGTGCCCTCTTTAAAACAAAACAAAACAAAACAAACAAAACAAAACAACTTTTAATGCTGATCTAGATGCTAACACTTCACTTTAATGAATGGACCGCCCTTCTATTTCTAGTTATTTTTATTAACTCCCAAAGGCAGGGCTGATTTTGCCTTCTGGTATGATTAGCAATGGTCTATCTTCTTTTTCTTAGTTTCCAACAGAGATACTGAATTCTATGCATCTCAGCTCCAACTTTATTTCCCTTTCTCTGAAGATGTGCACATAGATATGAAAAGCACTTTGCTCTTAGGCTATTAGAGTAGACTATAAACATGAAACAGTGTCTTATGAGAAACACTATTTTAAATGATTTTTTCTCCTTCTTTAAGCATAGCATATGTAAAAAAATAACGTTTTAACTCATTTGTTGTAAAAGCCATTTTTATAATGTTATATGTATTACTGCAAGCTTAAAAAAAGTTAGAAAAGGGATGCCCAATGGGTAGAAATAAACATGTAAATATCCCTACAAATAAGCCTATGCAAATAATCTATCTTCATGACTGAAACTACTTCTGATCCTCTTATTTCCCCTATATTTTATTCAAGAATACACTTTATTAATTCAAGTAGCATTTGCTGATTCTTTTCTGTGATGTACCAGAAACTGGGGTTAAAAAGATGATCAATACATCAAGGGTCCCTGCTCTTACACTCCGTTAATTATATTTGAAGTCATTTGTTGGCACCTTACCTTTATTCCACCTATGCAAATATGTTCAACTAGCTTATTACATTAATATAAACCAACAACAGGGAACTCCATGCAGATCAGTGCTGTGCTAATCATTTACCTCATTTTTCTAAGCAAGTCTTTGACCAGTCCTCTATTGGGTAATATTTAGGGGAGTTGCAGATGCATTTTAAAGAAATTTATAATTTAGATTTTTAAAAAATCATGTAAAAGTCTGATTACATCACTTAAATACAGGAAACCTTTCATTTAGATCATATGGGTAGGGTGTTTATTTCCACTTTAACATTTTGTCCTGGTTCATTTGCTTCCTCATGAGCAAATAAAGTCAGATGATAAAGTCGGATGAGACGAGGTATTGTGTCTATCTATTCTTCTTTGTTGACAAAGCAAGATTTATTTATTTGACATCTAGTTTTAACAGTATCATACCCATCCAAGACACTAAGCAGGGTTCCCTTCCCTGAGAAGTTTTGCATGGGATGAGTGTTCATTTAAGTAAGTTTCAAAGAGTTTCCGTTTCCTCTTCTACATCAAACTCTGTCAAATCCTTTATCCTTTGGCCACATTCATTTAACTCATGAGAATTTGTTCATTCTGCTTAATTTAGCCATGCCAAATATAAGTCACCAGATGATGGGAGAATGCCTGGATGACATAAACAAACTCCTGAGCTTTAACATGGCTAAATTGTTACACTACTCAGCGCAGGCCAATAGTCACTTCGTAAGTCTCATTGTGGAAAACAGTATAATGGGTACCTGGGGTGTGACATGAAATGGTTTACCGTCCAGAGGGGTGTACATTACTTTAGAATAGGAATAAATAGAAGAGAGAAGTTAAACGCTCCCCTTTCCACTAAATTCTACTGTGGAATATTGCTGAAATGTTCTGCCATAGTCTAAGCAAGTCAGAAACTTTTGGAAGTTACATTTAGTTCTTGTGCCATCAAAATAATAGCCAGTGCATTGTACAGAGGCCCACTGATTTAGCAATTAATTCACTTTAAATGAGGTCAATAAAAAAAACATGGACATGATTACTGCTATTCAGTGATCAGGATTGGAGTTATTGAATTAAAAATGAAAATTGAGTTTATGCAAATAAAGGATTTCAACTTTGTTGTAAATTTTGTTTTTCTCTCAGAAGGGAATAACTCACAGACTATCCCAATGGCACACTAGTGTGAGAAGGAAAACAACTCAGAATCAGACTGGGCCATGGGTAAGGGAACTGATCTAACCACTACTATGGAAGGTGGTGGTGATAAGTTAAAATTAAAATGTCTAAGAGCTTGCGGTAAATGCAAGTGTGATTGAAACTTGCTTTGATGTAAAATGGTTCAAATTTGGTGGAGAATGGTAGGGCAGTAGGTCTCTGTGGGCAGTGGTAGCTCTACTAGTCAGATGGGTGATACTGTGTTAATGATGGTAATTATATACTAACATAACAACGTGTCTTTGCTCCCCCACAGAATGGATAAAGCAGCTTAAAGATTGTGAGCATCTGAAGCTGAGCAGATTTAAAGGGACTGACACTTTCAAATTCCATTCAATGGGTCTGAAATGCACTTATCAAGAATATTATAATAAACTGCCTAATGAAGAATTAAGGTTTCAGGTTCTGGAATCAGAGTCCCTAGGATTGAATCCGGATGTACCACACAGGGAAGTTATTTCAACTTTTCATGCCTTAATGTCTTCATCTGTAAAATAGGAATAATAAATGTACCTAACCTAGTAGGATTGAGGTGAATATTATATAAATTGATACTTGTAAAACACTTTGAACAATGTCTAAAACATAGTAATAATATGTATATTACCGTGTTTCCCCGAAAATAAGACCTAACCTGAAAATAAGCCTTAGCATGAGTTTTCAGGATGACATCCCCTGAACATAAGCCCTAATGCATCTTTTGGAGCAAAATTAATATAAGACCCAATCTTATTTTTGGGGAAACACAGTAGTTACTGTTGATAATAACTCAGCTTTATAAATATACTTGCTGCTAATTCAATTAACTGATAGGCAAAATTTAATTGGCCTTTGATATTAAATGGTATATGCTTTTTCATCTTCTGCTTTCCATACACTCATTTTTTTAGAACAAATGATAAAACTAATTGAGTTAGAAGAGTATTCCAGCTATTTTGGTCAAGCTTCATTATGATTTCAAAATGGCTATGCACTTCTCTAACAACTTGATTTTATATTTTATCCTTTTGGGTGGAATATGAATACATAATTAGCAGCTTTCTATATGGGCAAAGAAAAGAGGAGCTTTCACTGAATTCTTTAACTACACTGCGCACATTGCCTCCTACACACGCCAGGTCTCTTCTGCTGGCTCAGTACCAACAACCCCTCAACTCTCAAAGTTCTACTGAAAAAGAGCTCTTTAATTGACAGGATTTGCATCTATTTTAGGATGACAGATGAAGGAGTACATCATAGGGCAACATTTTTAAAGACTTTCTCAGTTTTTCTATAAAATCATCTACTTTTGTACTTTTATTTTTGTTTACCCCCTTGATCTTAAATCCTCTTCCCTCTTTTGCAAAGGGAAACTCCATTACAAAGACATATTCCCATACAGAAGAGTGTCTGGGAAGAAAAAGAAATCGGAAATATTATAAATTCCTATTAAGCTCTAAGCTTGATTCTTAATATGCCTGGAACTGCTTTTGCAAAATCTATACATTCTTTAGTATTCCAGGGTTCATTTTAATTATATTAGGCACTCAGCTGGTTGGTCACTATGCTAATTTTTTTTTAAAAGAATTCAGTTCTGTTTTACTTAGTTTGCCTTTTATTGACCGACATAGCACAGAAGCAAACACACACATGCACCCACACTACTGAAAACAGAAATAAAGAATATGCAAATCAAAGATATGTCTGGAACTGTACTTGATTATGTGCGAAAGAATAAAAAATGACTGCTGGTGACATAAGTAATCAAAAAGTTAAGCTAGCTTTATATGCATTTTGGCTCATACTTTCAGCTCATGTGAATATTTCAAGACATTGTAAAAATGCTCACATGTGTTAAAGTCTTCTTTTTCATATTAGTCACAGATGGAACTCTTAGCTATCTGTACACTTTGAATTTAAAACTACTTATTGTATAAACAACTCCAAGGTTGCATTTTGGGACCATTATACTACTTGGATATCTCATGACTTTAAAGGCTTTCTCATTTAAAGATGACTACAAGGAACCCAATTAAAAGTTCAATTTTATGAAAAATATAAAGAAAAGTTAAATATTATGAAAATGTACTCTTAAGAGCACCAAAAGGTAGACCTTTTAAAATCACTCCCAAATCAAATCAGTGCACTACTTATTTTTTAAAATAATCATCTTGTACTAGAAAAGGAAAGGAGTTTCATTAATTGATAAAATAATAAGTGACAGTTTTATCAGTGTTTTGGAAACTTGTATTTTTTTTATATGAGATTCCAAATGCTCATGCTTATTATTATAGTACAATAGTGGTGACTATTAACTCATAGTGAGGTGCTTTATCCATGTTAATACGACATTTTAATTAGTCATGTACATCATATACTAATTATCTAGGAGGCTATTAAAATCTCTATATACAAGCCTGGCTCCAACCTACATGTTGGGGCCAATCCTGGTCTGGAGAAAATAATCTAGAAGTGCCAGGTTAGTAGCTCACAAAGGACAATGAGATCATTTTGGATCTGAAAAGAAATATGCCAAAGCCTTATTATTGCTATTTTGTAATAATTAGAAAATGAAATATGTTATTTAAAAAAAAAAGAATTTCATGGTTCTCACCATGACACCCAATTATCCAGTATTAAGTAGCTACAGAAAACTAGTCCTGCTTTGAACTCATAACAGTTAACAGAATCCTAATTTATTTTTCTGGTGTGATACTTCTGTCAATCCATAAACTAGGTTTACTCACTGAATCCATAATATTTACTTTTGGGATTCCCTAAGGCTGGCATTCTGTCTGTATTGTGACCATTTCCTTAACACTCAAATTCCAAAATTGTTCATTTGACATATTTTAAACATATAGACATTGTAAAATATCCTCTTATAGAATCTATACTTCAATTTTCTTTAAATTTTCCAGTATCAAGTATTTACTTAACTGCAAGCCAGCGGCTTGCCTGCAATTTAGTGGTTGTAACCTTTCCCAATAGCTGAAAATTAATTCGGTGTTTAAAAAGCAATGAAATCAAGAAAAACACAATGAGCAATTCTGTTGCATGTCTAAAGAATTAAAACAGGAAAACAAAATGATAAATTTAAAGTGTTAGAATATTTTATTAACACTTTTATTTTTAACTCAATTTCAGTTTGGATGAGTATCTTTCTTTAATTGTGTCTAAGATTGTATTCTACATATTTGGCAGTCTGCCAATTCCCAACAAGGCCAGAGAGGTCAGGAAAATATTCTCACATGGATTATAACACACATTTGTGGGATTTTTTTTTTTTTTTAATTATGGAAATTTCCAAAGTTGAAAGAATAGTAAAATTAATATGCATGAACCCATCATCCTATTTCAAAAATTATCAACAGTTGCCAGTTTTGTTTTATTTGTTGTCTCCCATCCCTTCTGTATCCTCAACCTGGGAGAGCTTTAAAGCAACTCCCAATGTCATACCCTTTTTCAATATATGATTCAGTATTTATCTCTAATAGATAAGGACTTAAAAAACAGCCACAATTATAATTACCATATCTATCAAAACTAACGACAATGTTTTTCTATCACTTAATAAAAATATCTTGATTTCATTTCCTGATTTTCTCCAAAAAATATATTCTGATAGTTACTTTGATCAAATCAGGATCCAAACAAAATCTATACATTTCATTTGGTTGATGTGTTACAGGGCTTTTCATGTATAAAATCCCTGACCTCCGTGTTATTTTCAACGTCATCTACTTATGGAAAAATATGGGTCTGTGAGAATAAAATAAAAGTTAACTGATTGAAATTTTACTATCATCTGTCTAGTTTATGAGTATGTAGAGAGTTGATTTTATAAAGTTACTAAAAAGCAAGTAACTTTGGAGGGCATCTCTGGAGGAGAGAGGGCTTCTCTGTAGACACGTCTCCTAATCCCCCTAAGTCTCATTTCAATCGGAGCAGCTTTACTTCCCTCTGTTTTATTTATGGGACTTTCACATACAATTCAGCATTAAGCCTGAATTCAAATTCTTGCGTTCACTGAATTCTTTAACTACACTGTGCACATTGCCTCCTACACATGCCGGGTCTCTTCTGCAGGCGCAGTACCACAACCCCCTCAACTCTCAAAGTTCTACTGAATAAGAGCTCTTTAATTGGCAGGATTTGCATTTATTTTAGGATGACAGATGAAGGAGTACATCATAGGGCAAGATTTTTAAAGACTTTCTCAGTTTTTCCATAAAATCATCACCAGTCATCTCTTTAACTTGGGTTCTAGTCTCATCTTGTTGAGAGTCATGCTTGCACATTTTCATAACAGAAAGAATTTCAGGCCTGCTTATTCTTTTTATAGATGTCACTCTACAATGATGTAATTCTACCATATTCTAAGATTTATTTTCTGGGACCAGTGTCTGTTAGTAATGTCCAATTAAAGGGAGAGAATTTGCTATTGCTAGAAATTTAGAAAATGGGATATCTGGTGTATTCTTTTATTTACTGAACAAATAACATTTATATAAAACACCAAAAAGATATATTAAGCATATTAATTAGTTACCATCCATCGTACTCTTACTATATGTAAGCATCTGTGCTGAGCTCTTTATACACATCAGTTAGATTGACCCTCAAAACATTGAGGTAGGCACTATTATATCTATTTTAAATATGAAAAATACAAAAACAAATAAGTTAAGACAACTATCAAAAATTACAAAGTCAGCAAGGGGAAGAGCCAAGATTTGAGGTCATGGAATATGACCTATCATAAGCCTGGTCTCTTAACCTAGTATGGGGTGTACTAGTGAATAAAGTAGCTTTGAAAAACCATTGAGGAAATCTTAAGACAGCAAAACCCTACAATTAAGATTCATGATAAAGATTTTGAACTAAAAGGAAAAATGTATTTTGTTAAGAAAGGTGGGAAAGCTATTTTAGAGTACATATATTTATACATCTATTTGTCCTAAATGGCCAAAGACTTATTTAGTATTATTAAGAACACAGGAGTAAATTTCTGTTATCTTGAAAATATACTCATATCATTTATACGAAAATGTATTTTTCACAAATAAGGCATTATATGTTCTGTAGACTATTAGCCCTCTTTAGGAATATGTTTTAGAATTCAGAGCAGTAGCTAGATCTCTTAAATAGCTTCTGTTGTCATAAATATTACAAAATAAAAGGTTAATAGTAAGGAGCCTGGGATTTGCAGTCCTGTAAACTTGGATTTGACCAGCTTTGCTACTTACTGTTGTGTGACCTTGACCAAGCTACTAAGCCTTTTTAATATTTTTCCTAATCTTCAAAATAATACCCCGTCCATAGGATTGTTGTAAAGATTAATCGCTAAGCATCTTGCCTAGCAGGTGCTTAACATACACACCCGTACCCCACTCTCTCTCACACACAGACACAGAAAAACACACACTACAACTTGTAACCTTTTCTAATGTCTTCCTTTAAAAAGACTTAAAATCAAAATGTGATTTTATAAATAAAATAAATTAACCATTCAGTTTTTAAATTCTGTCAAACGTGCTGGTCAGTAGTAACGGTCAGAAGCAATCTTAACAATGACAACAATAATAATCATAGACTATCGATTTTGGTAGAGGTCTTATCAGTCATTTAGTCCAAATCTTCAGATGCTAAAATATATGTATTTTAGTCCCTAACCTTCCCAAAAGAGTATATGCCTACTTAATGGAGTATGAAGGGGTTGTTGGAATAAATCTACAGAATATATACTGTTCAAAGGACACACTGACATGTGTTAGCAGGGAGATTGTCTGCTTTATTGTTTCAGTTCCCCAAAAGACTTTTCTTCTACAGTTTTATTTTATTTTTTCTATTTAGAAACTATTTCAAACTGCATTGTCCATAACTGAAGAAAGAAAAAAAATATATGCTACTGTCGAAAAGGGCACAGATCAATTTAATTCCTTTTAAGAAAATTGATAGATATGTTCAAACAAACCAACCCTCCAGTGAACAAGTAAAATCCCATTTTTGAGAGGTGGTCTTTTATTAAAACAGAATTACACCTCCTGGAAAATTAGTGATACGAGGGCCAGTGGTGATTAATAACTAGTGGTCTCATACCAGACGAATCTAAACCCTACGCATGGGTTATGTTTGAAAGCGATTACCAGAAGGCTCTTAAGATTTCAAAATGTACATCCTCATGGAAACAGTACAAAAATAATAGGTGCCCAGATTAACTCACAAAACCAATCTGACCTGAAATCAGCGTAGTTCATGAACATAACAGAATATATTCACTGTACAAGAGATTTTGTGATCATCTAGTTCAATTATTTGTTTGACAAATGAGGTAGATGAAGCTCCAAGAGGTTGAATGATGGATTTCATAGTAGTCCTATAGGAAAATGCATTGTAAGCTCCAACTAGAATAGCAAGAAATATATCCCAACAGGATTTGGGACTTCGTTAAAAGAAGAGTTTAAAGATCTTAGAGACGAATGGAAAACACTGCATAATCTTATTATGCCTGTACTGTTATATGCACAGGCATGTCCAAGTTGATCATCAAGGTGGATAAATGGGGAAAAGTGAAGTTTTTATACTGAAGTGCAGAATTTTCAAATTGCGATAAGCATATGTGTAGTCTGAGAATGATTATACCCTTGTTCCTAATTTAAATTAATAATTTACTTTTGAGGTCCCATTCATATTTTTTTCTGCCTATTCTCACCCAATACGTGTCTTTTCCCCCCATCAGTAGATGAAAGCCCCTGTAGCTTCATTGTGTGATGAAGTATTTAAGTTCCTTGTGTTGTCTGTATATATCAGAAGCTGTGAAGTGCAGAATCATTCTAAATAATCTAAATGACTTAAACTATAATTCCAATGGAAATAGCTCATATTATATTGTAAAGAAGCTTTTTATATAACATTTGCATAATTTATTCATAGAACTGTGTAAAACATTTAGCTTTTAAAAGAAGCTCTGTGAAAAATGTGTTTTGGATTGTCTTCAATAAAAAAACGGTTGCAAATTAATCATTCTTTTTCTGAATGCAGAGGAACTAAAATAGCATCACCTCCACTCTTCCCAACTTACTTGTAGGAATAGTTAACTGTTCAATGCCCTGAACAATGGTAAAAATAGAGACAAATAATTTAAAAATGAGATTTCAAATAAACCAACAAACTCATCTATTTAATAATTTGTTTCTCATTACCATAGCAAATTATTAATGTTTTCAGAATAATTAATGTTTTAACTAAATATTTAAAATTAATTTATAATTACATTATCATTATTAATTAAAAACCTATATATTAGGAATACAAATTATTTGTGCATGTGACTCACTTGTATTATGTGTTGGCTAACTGGTTTACAAATCCATAGTAACTAGCTTCAGAACAGAAATGGGACACTATTTTGTTTTTTCAGTGAATGAAACTTCTTTTAATGGAGCTTTTGTTAAGACTCCCTCTGGAGATCAAGGAACTAATATGTGATTGCATAAAATTATTCAACTTCCCTCAAGTATGTCTGACCTTGATCAAAATTACCATCACATAATTTTCATTTCCTTCCACATGTGCATTCTTCTATTTCTTTTTCTTTTTTTAAAGGAATTGTTTTGTTTATTTCTTGTATAACTGTTATTCTGAATAAATAACTAAGTTTTATTTCTTAATTTTTAGTTGTTAAAGAGCCATTGCAGTTAAATAATGCTGAGCCCTAATTAGCAATAACCATTAAGCAAAGAAATCACATGTAAAATGCGACTATTATGATTTATTTTATATGATATTCCAAAATAAATAAGGGACCTTGAAAACATTTGAACAGTATACTGTAAAAGGGTCACATGTAGCCTGCTTTTAAATTTTTGAAAATTAGAACTGTTAAAAATCTTACACTAAATTCTATTTTTATACATTTTTTTCATTTTTATAAATGATAGGTACAGATAATATTCTGACTTCAATTTGTTAATTCCAAATATTCTCTCAGGTTAATTTGAACTTAATTTATGGATTAGATAATTCATTTTAATTCAGCAGAGAGTGAGACAGGGCCACAAGAAAAAAATTCAAAGGAAGCTTATTGTCACTGTTTTATACCTACATTTGCTGCACTTACTTATGCTGCCAGGATTTGATATGTATTTGCTGTGTGAGGGTTTACTTATGATGGTTTGAGCAGTAGGTGTTATTATCCTCATTTGGAGGATGAGGAAACTAAGGCCCCAAGGCCACCCCAAGGGAAACTTGTGCAACTGAGATTCACATCCAGAGCCTCTTAAACTAACACTCACTTTTAACTATCGTTGTAAACAATCGCATATCAGACATATTGGACACTCAGTGTGGATCATTTTTAACATTTCCTTCCTCCATGGTAAAAGTATTTTCATTAATAATCAGAAAATAAGCAAATATTAATGGCCAGAAAAGAAATACAGTGACAAAATTATTTTTATTAACCTGTTACATATATAATGGTATTATAATAATATGTATAATATGTATAATTGTATAGTAGCATGATTATGTGTAATAATATATACTATAATAGTTAACATTTCAAAATAAAGTAAATGTCATGGTACGGAAAAGAAAGATGTAATCGAGTAACAGTTTAATTATATGAATGTAATATTGAAAAACATGGCAAAAAAAATTTTTACTTAAATTTGGACTTCATATCATTCTTTTAAATTGTAAGCAGAAATATATAATAAAATCAAAGTAACTGCATAGCGTTGCTTAACTGAAATAAGTCAAGTTCAGCTTATTTGCTTTACAATCATTGCTCTATCATGTTGATACTATTTAAATGAAGAAATATATAATACAATGGGGATGGATACATGAATTAAAGCGAGCTGGAATGATTCCAAATCATTAAGACTTACTCTAAAAAAAAGATGGTGTTTTCTTAATTTAGTGGGTCAAGGGAAAAATCTATGTTCAAATAAAGTAAAATACCACTAGTGAATGTCTGTGTGTGGGGGTGTGTGGGGTGGGAAGTAAAAACATTAAAAAAAAATTGCACAATTCAGTGGATGCTTATATTGATTTTCAACTTTCTATAACATTTTTCAAAACAATTCTTTTGCATCAAAGGAACTAAATAGAATCACATGTCCTGTTTATTTTTTTTTTAATTTTATAGATAAAAAGCTAAAAATACTGAATTATTCCAATGAATGAGTGGTTCCTGGTACTCTGTGACCCCTCTTCCTGTATGTTCTCCTCCAACTTCTCTGACTTTGTGTACCTAGACTCTCCGACTCATTCTCTTAGCTAATGTCTAGTCATGTTTGAAGACTCAACACAGAAGCTGTCACTGAGTACCCACTACCATTACCTCAGCATTTATTGGATTCAGGGTTGCTCACATATGCCTCTATAGGATACCCTGCTTATTCTGGTCATATAAATTGTCACATTTTGAAATTTTGATTTTAATATATTTTTCCTCCAGTAGATGAGATTACTTATTTGTGTATCCCAGTATCTATTTCCCTGGCACTCATCACATGTTTGTGCCATGAATGTAGAAACAACTATGTACACAAAGAAAAAGAGAATGAAAAATGCTGAGATAATGTTTTCACTCTTTTCAGGTAATCATGATACCTTCTAATCATTTCAAATAGCAGGTGTTAAAAAAGATTGTGTCGGCATGGCTCTCGTTTTTCATATCCTTGTTTTCTCTCACAAACAATATTATTTAAGCAATTATCAATCACATCTAACAGGGTTTCCTTAAATATAAATCGAATTGTCATAGGTTTCTTAAAAAGAATAACAAAAATAACAGTATTTAATTCAGTTTACTGGTGATTGATGCCCTCATATCCTGTTAAAGAGGCAACAGAAAAACGCTACTAGTCAAATAAAAACAAGCTGACTGTCCTCTGCCAAATCTTTTCTAACTTGAGAAAAGATATCTGCCTGGTCACCAGATCCATTTTACGATATTTATCATGAGCTATTCTGTATCTGTGCTAGCCCCAGAGGTTCAGGGTCTGCCCCCTGGACCTGCTTCCTTGAGTATTTCCTGCTGATAACCTCAAACAGAGACACACAAGTCATTACTTTCTGTCTTCTAAATGTGTTGTGATTCTAATCAATCACCTCCTTTCCTCTCCATTCCCATCATTCTATCCTCAGTTAAAAACATTTATGACCAAGATACCTAAAACAATAAACATGAAAGTATGTCACCTCTGCTGGAATAGGTCACCTGAGACTTGGTCTCTATTTTATAAAGAACTGAAAGTTTAGAAATAATCAGTAATTTGCCACTAAACATATTCACCAAGAAGTCACCATATTGTGGCCTTTATAGAAATATAACAAATTAGAAATCAGAGTTTTTATACTTCAGTAACAGGTGGGATTACAAAAAAAAAAAAAAAAAAAAAAGTGTGCAGTGCCTGGGATAGGTGAAAACAATACATATTAGCAATCTAATTCTAAATAACGTCATACATTTCTAGTGTCAATGAAATATCAATCATTTTGGAAAAATGAGGTAGTGTCTTTATTTCTTTTTATTTTTTATTTTTTTTTTGTATAAAGTGTTACAGATACCTTTTAGAATATCTTTTAAGTGTTGCCCCACATGTCTGAGGCACTGAAGAGGGAAAACATGACTTTACAGAATGGGTGTACTTGTACGATATGCATCATGTCAGGAAGCTTTTAAAATCAGTTTTCCAACTCCAAATCTCTGTTTTGCCCCTCACTACTCTCTTCCCCAAACAAATCCAAGAATTAGCTATAATGGGAGTATATTCGATGGAAGAGTGAAGGAGGCCAGATTAAGTGGGAAAAGAGAAAGCAGTCATCACCAACCCCCATCATCTCCTTCAATAACTCTTCCTAAAATAGATACACTGTCCTATCTAATCATGTGAAAGGACACGTGAAAAATCATGTGAAAAATTGTTACATGATTAAATTTACTCATTTATGTCATCCATCTCTTAATCTATGCCAGGTACTCAGGGTCAGCTTGAAGCTGGGCATTCTCAGCTTGCTAATAATTTGTTGCTTCTTCAAACCAGTATTCTTTAATTACTTCCTGAGATTAACAAGAAATTGTCTTTCAAGTAATAAACACTTTGTATTTTTTATCTTCAAAATATGGGATTTATTATATGAATATGAATTTATAAAAGAGTATTTATGAACCAGACAACACATATACTAGGAGACATAATAAACATAAACTGTTCACATAAATCACCTGGTGAGCAACCTTATGCTCAGCATAATAAATTTCAGAATTTCAATTGATGGCAACTGCTGATTTTGGTTAACATTCGGTTCACTCATTTTAGAGATTGATGGTACAGATTATAAAATGTAATATGGAACCTACGTTAGCCTGTCCTAAATGTACTCAAGAGAGAGAACTCAAGAGAGGGAAAAAGAGATTCAATTTAGTTGTTAGGGGTGTGTGGGAGTGGGAATGGGAATGGGTGTGTGTGTGTGTGTGTGTGTGTGTGTGTGTGTGTGTGTGTGTATGTGTGTGTGTGGTGATTGCCAGTTGAGGTAGATGGGGATTCCAGTTGGGGGTGGGATCAATTTTTATTTTTGTGTCTTGATGCCTGTGCAGCCCCAAGAACAGTCTCTGAAGTTAATTCAAATATTGTCATCACCAGTGTCAACCCTCACAGACATTAAGGTTAATAAAGTTCACTAGGATATAGCCATTTAATAACAATTGGAAGAGAAATAAAACTGAAAGAAGACTGCACTATGCCTGGAAATCATACACCTGAGATCTCCTTTTAGTTTTCATGTTTAAAAGGCATGATCCATTACTAAACAGAAAAATTAATTTTTAACTTTATCATTAAAAAAATCAATACTTTAAAAATACATTTTTATTTAAAGCTGACTGGTACTATAAAGCAGAGGTGATAACTTCTCTAAGATAAATCAATGAAAGAACTTTGTATATTTTTCGTTGTATATTTATATTATACATAAAACATATAGTAGTATACTTCAAGCTGCAGATTGTTAGTAATGACTTAGAGAAAAGGACAGTAAGAAAAATGAATGGGGATGAGGTATGGCATGTGTCTACTATTTAATTTCTTTACAGAGGAAGAGATTGAACACAGAGAAATGATGGATGATTTCTGTAGACTGCACTACTCAATAAATACATGAAGGCCACCTTGAGCTGTGAAATCTACTCTCTCTACAAAATGAAAAGTTTCTGAGCTGACCCATGCTTGTCACCCTGAACATGAAACCTGCTATACTTTAGAGCTACATGTTACTTTTCAGAGATTGACTGGTTATGTGGAAAGCATTCACGAAGTACTACCTATTGAGTAACAGTCACAAATATGAACATAGCAAAAATGGGGTAGGGAGGAGATAACACTCAGTAACATCCTTTTTCCTTTCCAAGCAAATTTCTCCCCCTCACCACCAGCCCGCACCCCACCCCCTTGCAAAATTTTTCTCTCGTCTCTCTGAGAGAATCCTCCTCTCTTAGGCCCAGTCCTAAGTTTTGCACCTCAGTTTTTCCTACCCTTTCCTCTCTCTCTCTCTCTCTCTCTCTCTCTCTCCCCCCACACCCCCATTTTCTTGACTATATTATACAACCCTACTGAATTATCTGAAAACTTGCAAATACCTCCTTCGTAGGGGGAAAAAAATAAAATAAAATGAGTGAACAAAGAAATAAACCAAAGCAAGGGAAGGAGTAAGGCTAAGAAAACTCATGCTATATTCTTTTCATATAAGAGTTATAGAAATCTAACTGACTATTGCATTTTGTATTGCCCTTAATTAAGTACTCAAGGTTTTCTTGACTGAAGGTCAAGACTTTAATAGTTTATAAAATCAATTTATTGTATCAGAGCAAGCATTATATTTTCAATGAATTAGAGCAGTATGGAATAGAACAGAACAGAACAGAAAAGAATACATCAGCTACATTTCAGAAAGAAATGGAAATTAATGGGGCTGAGAGGCAAAACATTTCTTCACATGGATCTTAGGCAAAGAGTTTGAAAGTCTGTAATGACAATAGGTGCTAAACTATCAATTTCTATGTAAAAACAAAAATTTAATTCTGAAGAATATTTACTTTTATGCTTTGTTAGAACAATTAGCTGAGATCCACTCACATTTTGGCATGGTTTACAGGAACAGAAAAGTAACTGTGGCCCCAATTAAACTCATATTCCAAAAGTACAGGCTGATCAGTTTAAGCAAAAATTTGTGTGAGAGCCATGCTATATCATTGTTTATTTAGGAATACATTTAGAGAGGAAGCTCATATTCCAAGAAGACAAAATAATTCAGCTTTGTAGACAGCTACCTCCCAAGGGCAGAAATGATCTACAACAGGGAAAGAATGAAGAATGTTCCTTTTATGTATTTTACCAGCTGTGTGGAACATAATGGAAGTTCTTGTGGGTAGATAAGTTTAAGAACATATTTATGTGTAGCTGTTACCTTAAAAAACAATCTACCTGTGTAATGATCATATTTTTTTTGCTTTACAAATGACTGGAGAAGTACTCAAGTTAATAATTAACTTTTGGATTTCCAGAGTTAAAAAGAAGGTAGTAAATCACCCATTTCCATGGTGAATTATTTGTTAGGATCAATTGTTTCTTGCATTTATGGTAGGACTCCCTATTATGGAAACTGTACTAAATTTACTTGCAAAGAAAGTCCCACTAGTGTGTGCATGTGGTCTAGTAGCTATTTTGTTTCTTAATAGGGGTATAGGGAAATTGGATGGGTTTTCAAATATACTAACTCTAGACCACTCCATTTGCTGATGGAATACATTTAGAGATCTTCATCCAGGCCCAAACATTCTTGAAAACTTGTGAAGGCCATGTGAAGCGGTCTTTATAAGTAAAATATGATAGACTTGATTGTAAGTCCAACTATAAAACTCACTAATTAAAGTATTTGGCGCTTGTTAATGAAATAAGCCTACCTCATTCCACTATTACAAAGATCAAGTGAGACAATAATGCAAACACCCAGCGTAATGTCTGGCATATGACCATCATGATTGTATTTATATTTATACAATTTTTGCGGCAGAGCTGGGGTTTTGTACCAGGTTGGTTGCTTAACTTACAAATGAAACTTCCAATCCCCTCTACTAATTTATTCTCGTCATTGTCATTGTTGTAGGTACATTTTTAAGCATGTTCTTTTTACTCTCCTTTTCCAAACAACTACAACATTCACCTCTCTCTTTCATGGACTCTTTATTACTTAAACTCGATGCCACACAATACCATCTAAGATGCTATATCGTTATGTAAATGTACGGTGAAGTTAAGGAAGCTCCCGCCTTGCACAGGCTCCTTCCAAGAACTTGGAAGGGGACCATCAATGCCCTCACAAGGATAGATGGTTTGGCAAAATTTGCAAAAGCAACATATTATTTCTCTTAAAGAGGGCTCCCCAAAATAGATCAGCTTTAGGCCACACAAAATTTGCATCCATTCCCACGTCTGGGCATGAACTCAAAAGGAGAGTTCATTTATTTATAAAGTTGCCTCCCACTTGAAATCTTTGACACTCTAATTTTTTTGGAAACAAATTCAATGACTAGTTCACCAGAGTAGGTCTGCAGTTCAGAGTACATCCTGACTGACTGCATACTCTCAGCAAACAGGGAGATGTACATTGCTTCATCTGTTCCTAAGACTACAGAGCAGCTACTACTCCTGGAGTTCATCTAAATAAACAGCACTTAGATTTTGCAGGGGTGAGTGAAGTGAGAGACACTGGGAACTCTCAGCTTTGGGAAATATTTTTTTCTAATAACCATAGGTTTGGTTTAGGAAAAAAATGATGTATGGAAAGATGATAGCAAGTAGTTAGTTTTCTTAAAAATAGAGAATACATTTTTTGGGGTGGGAGAGATACAGCATTGGATCATCAAGCACACCAATAATAATAGTAACAACAACAATAGCAATACAATAATATCAACAATAGGCAGAGTGCTACATGCTTTATAAATATTACCTCTAAATCTAAACAATTATGTGAGGCAGCAGTTCATATTCCTGTTTCATGTATGAGGTAACTGACACAGAACACTAAGTAATTGATCATACAGCTAGTAAGATACAAGCTAATACTAGAACCTAGTCTATTTGACTTTTAACCATTGCACCTATTGCACACATAGTGTATGCCAAACACGGAAATCTTGGCTTTTAAAAGTAGGACAGTAGTTGGAAAGCTTGTTTATTCATCATGAGCTCATTCCTAAGGTCAAATTTCTCAGGTGCCTTTCAATGAAGTCAGATCCAAGCTCAGGAAACTAATAAACCTTGGGTATATGATGTAATAACTTAAAATATTTTTTGTTAAGCAATCATTTTTCACCGCAGTTAGCAGAGTGCTTACTAAGACAAAATAATAGATGGGACACATTTTTTAACTTGGGTACTTTTCAAGATAGCTTAAAAAATGATTTATGACTTACATTTTAGAATTGTGCCTGATATACTATGCACTGAAAACACTGCATGTTCCCTCTCTCTATTTTTTTCATTTTTTTGTCACTGTTAATCGGTGGATATATGATCACAGCCATGTCTGAAACACTCTGCAAGGATTTTTGTTGTTTATTTTTGGGGTATTTATAATGATAATGTGTTTCCTATAGATATAAAATAAAGAAAACCATTTTAATCCAATTCAATCTAAAAATCACTTGTGGCAATGACCTGAGTACAAGGGGATAAAGATAAAGACAACATGACACATTCCCTCAGGTGGTTTGCAATCTAGAGCGATGGTTGTCCAGTGGAGTGCGGGCGAGAATCATCTTGGATGTTTTGAAATTTATGGAGGAGCTGCTCTCAGAGAACCTTAGCTATAACACTGAAATAGAGCCTAACTAAGGAATCTGCATTTCTAAAGAAGTACTCCATGGACTATTACATGGCTAATACTCACCTTGAGAAACTGATCTAATAGAAAAGACAGACATAAGTATATACACAACCGATTGCAATATAAAATGTATTGAAATATGCATAGTAAAGTTATAAAATGAGTTTTTTCTGTGTCTTTTGGATTTTAAAGAGATCACTGTTATAATCACTCTCCATTTACAAAGAGAATTACTGAGGCAAAGACATGAGCATCTAGAAAAAGACTACCTTCTTTTATCCATTTATAAAATTATTTATAGTATTATATACTACATCCCATATTGCTGACTAGAATAAACTGTTCCCAGCTACAGAGGTAGTTTTTCTGCTTTAAGACAAATTATAAAGACAAGTTTTATTTTATTTTTGTCTATACATAGGAGGCACATTTAACCCCTACCTGAATTGCTATAATTGTTTCTTCCTAGGTTCTAGATGGATGTTGTATGCTAGTGTAATAGAAATCTACTGAAACTCTGGCATTTAAAAAAGATTATTGGAAATAAAACCAGTATATCAATAAAATGAAAGGTGTTACAAATCCACACAAAGCAGAGACATATGACATTTAAATGCCATTGTGAGTAGTCAACCTTGGATGCTTAGTAGGAAATCCTCATGGTTTTGTGTCTAGTCTTTATTCAATGTGGACTTTACACTTGGCTGAATGACAGACTCTTATTTGAGCACAGCTAGAGACTGATTAAGTTAGGTTCTGGCTACGCCGTAATGAAATTCAGTGAATTTATGTAAGCTTTAGCACCTGAACCAAAAGGGATATAAAAAGTTATATCAACATTAAAATGTTGAAAAGGAATAGGTTTTGGAGTAAAATCAACAGTTGAAGCATTGGCGGATTTAATTATTTCTAACATGTTCCATGTATTTCTATTGGTTATCATTTCCAACAAGCAAATTCTGCTTTATTTCATTCATTTTAAATATCCCATAAGAGAGAAAAGAAAACCGTAGTTTAGTGTATACTAATTCAAAGGAAGAGTTTATCTATAATTTGAATATGCTCTTGGAGAAGAACAGATTGCAAACACCTGAGATTAGAAGTCATCTCTGCACATAGTCTTTGGCATGATGGGGGCTCAGGGGATGTTCATTGAACAGAACAAATGTCCTTGGATTCAGGAATAAATATGTCCAAAAATATAGGCATCCCGTAAAATGTTATTTTTATCTCTTTTGGAGGAAGGAAGCATTTATGGGCTATGTATCTATACAGATCTGAACTACATGAATAATACAATTTGGATCTGAAAAGTTTTTCTTCTATGACAAAACATACTCTTTTTGTTGTTAGATTTTTCCTGTGTTTTTTTTTTTTGGGGGGGTTGTTGTTGTTTGTTTGTTTTTTACAGTAGTACAGGTCTGTGGCTTTCCAGTATTTTTATTAACATAAATTCTTTTAAAAAATTGGCACAAGCATGGTAAATACAGTAGCATTATTCAGAGCAAGAGAATGACTTTTCCAAGTTCTTGTAACTGGCCTCCAAGAGGCCTTCTTTAGCCTCCACAGGTACCCTCCATCACTCGGAATTCAGTGATGTCTCTCTTTTTCCCTTCTACATTATTCAAGGTCCATTCTGTATACCACATAACACTTGAGGATTTATTTTCATTTAGTTTTCTATTTGCTGTGTCTCATCTACCACCACACACTATTAACTCTTGAAGGGCAGAGGCTCGACTTTTTCTCAAAAACAACTCCAGTATTGACCATGTTCTCAATCATGGAGACTGTATTAAGTAAACTTGGATTTCTCCATCTCACTTCTCCAACCATGCCCAAACAATCACTGAGAATGGACAAATTATCTCTGCTATGCTTCTTGATTCTGTCACTTCCCTTCCATTCACGCCGAAAGTTTCAAAAATAGTGACAAAATATAGGAATGTAAGTGAAACCTGACCAAATGAAATGTAAGACACTTAGACAAACTGTTGCCATTTTTAGAGCTGGCTTTTGGTGAAAAGAGCTGATCAGAAGATAGAACTTCTTGGAAACAGATTTTGATTTCTTATTACAAAATCTAACGTGACAGAATGCTGACCGTTACAATTTCTGTTGGAGTCACTAAGGTGTTATGTTGTTGAGTTCACTTTCAACTCTTCTATTTAAGTGATGAAATTAATCTCACTGTTATCACATAATGTCCTGAATTTTCAGAATAATGTCACCAGTAGTGATTTCATTATTTCTTTAAAAAATAATTTCTCTAGCTCTATTCTTGGATTTTCTATATGAAATCTGAAGTAATGGGGTATAGCAGAACAACAGTTAATTAAAACAAACAAACGAAAAAGCAAAGAGGAATAAAAAATAAACTGCCTTTTAAAAATTTTTTCTTTTACAAAAACCTACCAAATAAATTAAAGGAAACCTCTAATTTTCTCTTGGCACTATTAAATTGGCCAAGAGAGTCACAGATTACATCTTATTCATCTTGATATAGCTAGTGCCCAATAACACTGACTCATAAAATTATAGATTTTCATTAAATACATTTTAAAAGAATTATAACTCAGCATAAAAACTCCCTAATGCAGGATATTTGCAACATAGGCTTTTACACTATATTTCTAATGAGTTTTTACGTGAATTTTCTGAATCTTTTCCAAAGTAAGGACTGGATTCTGAGGAAGGATGAAGAGGAATGGATTCTAGTCCTGGCTGTTAGTCATTGTCTTAAACTCTAGCTAAAATTACAAGACTTTGAACCTCCCTGTTTAAATTTTCTCTTGTGTAAAATTGTAATAAACATACTTCCTCTGCATGCTGCACAGGTATCATGATGATAAAATGAGATTCTGTATCTATAAACACTTTGTAAAATAAAAGATAGGTAATACATTTTTAAAATAATAATTGCATTTTGGACATTGGAACAATGATCTCAATAATAATAGCATAATTGCAGATAATCTAAATAGCTTTACATAAACAGTATTTATTTATAGATTCGAGCAACATTTGTGGGGGCATGTGATGTAGTAGGAAGAGGACGGGGCTTGGGGATGAATCATCAACATCATTTTCAGCATTGCCATACCTGACTTTACATCTCTGCTCCGACACTAAGTGTAGGCTCATAGGTACATTCCTTAACTCTCTGAGTCCCAAATATCTGAGTCCCAAATTACATGACTTTGATACATCTTAGGAAGTTGTTTTTCCTTCAGTTTTACTTCTTTCCCCTTCTGCCTCACAGCTAAGACAACTTAGTGTTCCCTAGTATCAATTCTTCCCTTTGACACTTTAGCTTTTAGATCTGGCCGTCCAGCTGGAAATGCCATTCTCTGGGCTCCCCACATCTAATGTAGTTTTGTAACTAAGCACTCACAGACAGAATGCGAGCAGAAGTGATGGGTTCAACTTCCAAGTCTCATCCTTAAGAGGACATGACTTGCCTCCATTTCATCCATTTCCTTTCCCACAAATAGGAATGCAAAAGTGATGCAGGTGAGTCAGACTCAGCTATGCAGACAAAGACAAAACCTGGCCTAAGGTTTTCAGAGCAGAGTAGCCCTGCAGGCTCTGCCTACTGTGGGATGTTTAAACAAGAGAGAAATAGACATCAGTATTTTTCGGGGTCTATCTGATGCATTACCTTAGTCTCTGTCCTCATAATATAATCCCCTTTTCCCTTTTTCTCTGCCCTTCATTCTGTAATCTTATTTATTGAGTGCTTACTTGGTGCCAGGCATTTAGGATTGGATTTAATTTTAAAAACTGACGTAAAGTGCTTAGCAAAGTACTTAGGACAGTGATGCTAAGTATATGCTCTTCTTCCCTCACTAAATGCCAGGGTTGAATGTGACACACAAGAAACAAAAATGAATAGGCCTGACCCCAATTCACGACCCTTACATATAGCAACTAGACATGCAGTGGCAAGTGATGATTTTAAAATAACTTATGTAATGATTATTTAACCCACAATTTGGCCGAAGTCCAAATCGGAAGGAAAACAATGAATGATACCATAAAAACCTGAGAAATAGAAATTTTAGGGGATAAAATGGCATAGTTCAACAAAATTCAATATAATTAGGCAAAATATATCTTATCAGTAGTTTTGAAAATGTCTATGGGAAAAGAGTAAAATCTTAATCTCCACCGGCAGTGCTGCTTGTACAATTTCTTGATCAGACATGGTAAGCATATAAGTTTCTTTCTTTTTCTGTTTTTGGTTCATCTGTTTTCAGATGAATAAGATAAAAGCTAGGATATGAAGGGGAAATGCTCTAGTTGCATTTATCTAGACATTAGAGTCAGCTATATTATTTTCAATGACAAAACGTCATAAGGACAGATGACATTTGGTTTTGATAACTATTCTCTCAATGGCTAGCAAAATGTCTGGTCCTTAATAACAATACTTTCAATAGTATTTATTAATAACTCTTATTATTAATAAATAGTATTTTTACTGCTATTGAGTGCTTACTCTGTGTCAGACTCTGTCCTAAGTACTTTATATATGTTGATTCACTTAATCCTCATGAGAACCCTATGAAGTAAACAAAATACTTATGCCCAATTTGTAGGAAAAGAGGACAAAAAGATTAAGTAACTTTCTCAAAGTCATACTGTATTACAGTGTAGTAGAGCTGAACCAATACTTCAGAATATGTCACTAATGAAGAGACCAAAATAATCTATAGAGATACAGATCACAACAGTGGTTCCCGGGGGAGGGAGGAGAGAGTTAAGGTAATTGATAGCAAAAGGGCACAAGAGAACTTTCTCAGGTAATGAAAGTGTTCATTATATTGATCTGACTGATAATTTACAAAAGTATATGCACTTGTCAAAAGTCATTGAGCTGTATACAAGATTACTGTTTTTTATTACATATAAATTTCAACTAACAATGAGTGATTATAATAAAAAAGAAGCATATGATTTTAATATTAGCCCTAAGAAAGAAAATTGTTCAACACTAAACATTGCTAAGAAAGAAGGGGGTAAACTTTCTGGATGAATACACAGTTATTTCTCTGTGATGAAATACATATGGTAGAGCCTAAAGGCAGCTGATAGTATGATGACACTATTTTTTTTTTATATGAAATCATGTTCCAAAGCCAAGTGCAAATTTCATAAGATAGTGCTTATCATTTCAATTCCTTCTTTCATGTAATGAAGACTACAAAACTGTACGTAAAAGAGTATAATAAAGTTTCTGATCACGGAGAGGTACCTACTTTAATTTCAGCATTGGTGAGATTTTTTTTTTTTTTTTTTTGGTAACAGAAGGTGTATTAGTAAAAGCTCTTATGGACAAATACTGCATGATTCCACTTTTATGAGGTATCTGAAATAGTCAGAATAATAGAAACAGACTAGAATGGTGGTTCCAGGGGCTGGGGAGTTGATGTTTAACTGGTATCAAGTTACAGTTATGCAAGATAAGTTCTAGAAATCTGCTGAACAACATGTGCCTATAGTTAACAATACTGACGGTTTTGTTAAGAGAGTAGATCTCATGGTAAGTGTTCTTACCATGACTACCATAACAAAACTATTTGTTAAATGTTTCTAGGAAGAGAGAAACACTTTTCTCCCCTAGGTATATTTTATAAAACTTAAATTCAAAATTCTTCTGTATTTTACTCTTGAGTCAACTGAGATTCAGAGAGATCATTGAACTTTCCTGACAGCACGTAGCTAAGAAGTCTTGTGACCAAAATTTGAAAAAATCAACTAGTAGTTTAAAAACACAGCTTACACTCTTAACTCATTCGGTTATCCTGTGTCTTCTGAAGGTACCATATCTCCTGATCGGTCACATGCTCGGTAACAAATTGTGTGACTTGAACAAGCACAAATATTTTCACAGAACATCAAAAATATTTTAACTATGGCAAGAATTCTAGAATAATGGCCTCATATTGACAAAAATCACACTTTGAGACATACTGCTAAGGACATTTTGAAACTTATATGAAAAACAGACGACATTTGAGTCCTGTTTACAACACACTAAAACAGAGTTGTTCACATCTGTTTTCTACTTATGGAATTGAGGCGTTAGAATGAACAGCTTTTGTAAATTTGCTGATTTTTATAGTTTTTAGATTTTATTATATGGTTATTTTGCCATGTTTTTACATTTTTTTTCCAACATGAAGAGTGCTGATGCTTGCTACATATATGAAATCTCTCCCTTATACTTTTTTGTTTTTTTATTTACTTATTTACAGTATTTTTAACTTCCATTAAAAAAAAATCAACCAATTTATTTTTGAGAACCTACAAAAGGTAGAAATGTTCATGTAACTTATACAACTTAATTACATAAGTAAAGAACTAATTATGAAAATTATAATTATCAAATTTTAATGGACTTCATATGGTACAAAATTTTTTCCAAGTGTTTGAAATAATTTAAAATTATAAACCAGGAATAAAGTTAAGTTATTCAAGGTGTTCTTTGTTAGGAACTGGAAGGGAACTTTGGGATCAACAATCTCTATGTGGAGTGGGTTTGTTGTTTTGTTAGATACTCTGAAATCCATTCACATTTATTTTTCTTAAAGTGTACCTTGGTTTTCTCCCTCCCTTGCATTACAAACCTCATTCTCAACCCATATGATTTAGGTGAGACTAACTGTATACCCAGCCAGGTGTAATCTTTCTTGGTTTAAGTGAATCAATACTTCCCATTCACTGGCCTTAGTGGGCAGTTCAGGGATTGAACTGTAATTCACTGATATGTGGGATATAAAACTGAAAGCAACAAAGGAACAAGACAAACACATAAAGAAACAAAAACTCACAGACACAGACAATGTTTACCAGAGGGTAAGGGGGAGGGTGGTGGTAGGTGGGTATAAAAGGGATCAAATATATGATGATGAAAGGAGAACCTACTTTGGACGGTGAACACACAATATGACAGATAGATGATGTATTACAGAATTGTACACCTGAAACCTATGTAACTTTACTAACCATTGTCACCCCAATAAACTTCAAACAAAAAAATAAAAAATAAAAGTATTGCGGGTTTATGTCTTTCTCTCTTTTTGTATCAAGAAAGAAAGAAAGGAAGGAAGGAAGGAAGGAAGGAAGGAAGGAAGGAAGGAAGGAAGGAAGGAAGGAAGGAAGAAAGAAGGAAAGAAAAGAAAGAAAAAGAAAGAAAAAGAAAAAATAAATGCAACCCAATCAAAGTTCTTGACATACCAGAAAGTATTTGGAGGTGTTAAAAAAAATTGGAAGAGATTCTCACTCTTATAATGGTGGTGTATAAAGTCATCAAGTTTAAAATTTTCAAAGCCATTTTATCTCCAAGAAGGGAGAGCCTTGCGTTGAGGTGTGGGGAGTGAGGTTAGGGACAGGGACAGAGCACTGAGGAATGTGATGATGAAGTTGATACTGTGTAAAGCTGAGTGAAGAAAGAGAGAAGAATCAGGTATTGGGTGTCATGGTTTTGTCTGTTGGATCAAGGGGCATCTGAGGCCAGTGTCCTCTGAAAATGCCAATTATGTATATTGCTTATTAAATCAACAATAACACATAATTTCCAGGTTCAACCATTAGGAATTTGTTTTGAAAAACTGACTTACTTTTGATACTTAGGTATTTTCAAAAGGAAACAAAGAGTGTTAATATTTCTGTTTTAAAACTGAGGGAGTTTAAGTTCAATTTGTGTCTATAATCTGACAATAAGTATGTTTCTTATAAATAGGAAAAATCAGAAAAGCATCATGTGAAATAAAATATGGTATAAAAGTTGATAATATGAATACAGGCTGATATTATAGAATCATACATTATTAGAGGCAGACATTAGAAGTTTCAAAGTACTTAAGCAAAACATGACTCTAAGAATACTTAAATATGAATTGATACTATCTCCTTTCATTTCAGTTATTTCCTATCAGGAATAGTTTTAACATTTACTGAGCTGAAATATTTCAACCAAATATAAGACTTGTACTTTTTGAACACTAACTCATAAGATAGGAATCTTACATTATAGATAGCTCACAATAAATATATGCTGATACAAATATGCTTTAAAAAAGTCAGTCTTTGAAACTGTTCGGTGAAAATTGATATTCAAAAGAAAATATTTAAAATGACAGGAGTGCTTTGAAGTACAAAACCCTTATCTAAAACACTGCTCCACAGTATACTCTTCCACTAAAAAATATAAAGAAAGAACCATGACACCAACATGGACTACAGGAAGTATCATATCGACCTCCCAATTCATGCAGGTGCTCATTTGCAATCTCCACTTCAATGTTCTGAGTGATGGAGAACTAACAGTGTGGTAAGGAAACTCATTTCTTGTTAGAAAAACCTAATTCTAGACCATCCTCTCCTATAGTGTGCCAAAATCTGCCTCCCTGAATTTACTTACCCTTCATTCACATTAATTTCTGTGAAGCTACCTGGCTAGTAAGTCTTCTTTGAAACGTGTTCCATCCTTTAGTTATTCCTTACATAATATGACTTCCAAAGATTTCACCACCCTTGTCAACTGGGGAAAAATATCTTATATTTTAGGAATCCTATTGAAGTTCCTGATCTAAAACACATTAAAAAAAAAAAAGCCTTTGGACTGTCTTCTAGGCTCATCTGAACACTAGATGACATTATATACGATTCAAATACCAGGCCAACATCCCAGTCCAACATCAACCATGTTTCCAGCTCCCATTGCATATGAGGTAGTATCTTTCATAGGGTGCTTACCACTTTCTATCAGTTATATTTATGATATATTTTGTCTTTATTTTTATACCAAAACTTTTGTAAGGTTTCAGAACTTGTTAAAAGAGAAAAACAACTAATCATTTTACATGTTGTCATTAATTCATAAGGACCTAAGTTTGAAAATTTAGCTTTAAATAAAGCCTAATGACTCAGAGATTTTGAAAATCTTTTACTCAAAAGCTTCTTACGAAATCATGGGAGTACTAATCTGTTTTAACTATATTTCTTCTTGGTTATTACTGTTTTAGATGAAAGCCAATGCATATTTACCTTTTATTCAGTTAATTTTATTATCTTTTGATAGTTTCATTCAATTTCTTTGAATTTTCTAACATGCATGTAATGATATGTTGCCTTTTCTGTTCAATATTCATATACCTGTTTCATATCTTATGGTGTTCCTAAGATAAGATTAAATAGTAATGCTTACAGACATAAATTTTTTTCTAAAGTTCTAACAGGAGTGTTTCATAGATTTACCAGTTAGTAACATACTCTTAATGGCTAAGAATGTATTTGTAAAATTGAGAATATATATTATATATATATCAGGTGTGCCAAAAATATGTATACACACGACTTGTATTGATCTTTTGTTATCAGTATACTTTGAGTATTACAATTTTAATACAGTTTTTACTTTCTTAAAATGTGTATTATTTTTTGGTACCTTCTGTGTGTGTGTATATATATGCATATATACACACACACACATATTTAAAATGACAGGAGTACTTTGAAGTACAAAACCCTTATACATATATACACATCTATCTATCTATATCTATATCAAATCTCTCTCTCTCTGGGGGGGGGGGAGAGAGAGAGAGAGAGAGAGAGAGAGAGAGAGAGAGGAGAGAGTCTTCTTTAAATTCTTTAAGAAACTGAAATAAGAGGTATATGCATTAGAAATCCCAATATTGCAGAGAGATTCTGAAATAACATCATTTTTGTGAATGCTTATGTTATATATCATTTATTCCTAAAAGTACATGAAATCCTTTTAAATTATTGAAGATGTTTCTGTCAAATATGTGGGAAAAGATAGGCTTGGTTATTTCTATTATATGGTAATAATCATAGCTAATGTTTACCGAGTACTTTGTATATTCCGGGCACTTTATATGGAAAATCCTCCTAATAATGCTGTAAGATTATTATCTTCAACTTACAGATGAGGAATCTGAGGCCTAGAGAGGATAAGAAACTAGTCCAATGTCATAATTCTATTAATATTGGAAGCCAGATTTAAAAATTAGCTTGTCTACAAAACACTTAATAGTGTTGTTCTTAAATTTGCAGACAGGCTAATGTGATCTCTGAAAAGTGAAATGTAAGACTAATTGCATTTCCTTACAATGTAATTAGTATACAGAATGGTTCATATAATAAATAGCTTGAACCACCAGAATATGGAAGCTTTACACATTTTACTTCTGGAATGGAAAGCTGCTAAGAAAAAAATAACAACCTGAAGAAGTTGAGACGATTGTAAACAACTAGTTATAAGTTATTTTTGTAATTTTGCTGATGAGAGCATGATCATTTCAAAATCCCAACCTAATACAATTGATATAATATAGTCTTACAAATTAATAGGTACTGGAACTATGATGCCATAGTGAAAGGCGACATCAGTTTACAGTGAAGAAAATGAAAGCCAAAGAGCAATTACTTCTTGGTCAAGCAATGTAAGGGTATAATTTATAGCAAAGAAGTGTGTTTTAGACTGTCATAGTTTGAAAATGAAACTTAGTACTACTATCCTTGAATTGTTTTATAAAATGATCCTGTACACTAAAAAGAAATCTTCAGATTGTAGTTTTCTAAGACAACTTTCCAGTCAGAGAAAAATGTATTGTCTTGCTAAAATAAGTATCCTGGCCTATTTGGCACGTACATGTTTTTGTGTAAACTAACAAAATGTCATCTGACTTATAAATCAGTATCTTGTAAGTGTAGCTTGTATCCCTAGGAACATGTTCCAAACTTGGTTTGGAAATAGCAAAGCTGAAGACTGAACTTGGTGAGTTCATCTGGGTATAAGCATCTCATGAGGCTCGTACTAAATGTCTTTTTCCCTGGACATATTAATAGTAAGAAGTGCTTTTGAATTTGGAGCTGACTGGCCTACAGCTACTATTTAAATGGTATAAACTTTGTTTCAAAAGAGCAATTGAGTTAAATGATGTGGGCAACATTTCACACTTTTTGGTGGGATAGTAGACTGGCTAAAACATTTCTGGAAAGCAATTTAGAAATATGTATCATCAATAGCTTCAAAAACGTTAACGCTCTCTGACTTAAATTCTCTTCTGGAATCTAGTCTAGAAATTAATCAGACAGGAAGCCCAAGACTTATAGTAAAGCATGTGTTACAATGATATTTGTAAAGTTAAAAGAGGTGGGGAGGGGAGAATATCTGAATATCCAGCCTTATAGAAATGATTCAATAAACTGAGGTGCAAATATGTGATGGAATAAATATTATGCAACTATTATAAATCACGATGTTGAAGAATATTTAGTAGTATGATAAAAGTGTAAAATATAGATGGCTAAAAAACTAGATAGAAAATGGTATATATTCTATGTTTATTATTTCATTAAAACGAAAAAGAAAAGATTAGAAGGAAAAAAGCTTAAATATTTACAGTAATTACCTTTGGATAGTAGAATCATGGAGGGTTTAAAACAAACTACATGTTTTCTATTTTTTTTCCATAATTAGTACAAAATATTTAAAATAAACTTGATGATACATCTTTTTTCAAAGAACTGTAGAGGCATTATTCTTAAAAGTTTTAAAGCATTCAGTATCATTTAAAAGTAAACTACTTTTTTAAGTGTATTTTCTTTTTTGAGTTTGTTTGCTTAATTATATGACCTTTTAATATTGTTAGTGAACCAAATTAACAATTATTTTTAGGTATAAGCTTTTAAAAGATAGATTTTTTAAATTTAATGTTGTTTATTTTATTGGATATAAAGATATTCATTATTTAGAATTATTATTATTATTTTTTTTAACAGAGCTTGGGATAATTCATTATCTTGGTTAGATACTAATTTTCCCTACAGCATCTGCTCATTTGGCTTACATATCTGCCACTGAACCAATGACTGAAATCCTCCCAGCTGTGATTTATGATCTGTTTATATACAATCTGCCAGCCCTCACTGCCATAAACCCTGCAAGACTCTCAGCTAAGAGGAAAGTGAGGTTATATAGCCTATCCCAGACTTCCTTATGTTTTACTGTTTAAATCTTAGCAAACTACAAAATTGACCTTGGACATAAAAGAATCAGAATAGTTATAAAATGAAACTATACCTGGGGATTTTGAAACATATTTTATTTTTCAGTGCTGGATTTGATATGTTGTTGAGAGGGAAATTTAAAACATGTGCATCATACCAACACCTTCTTAGTTTCCTGAAAACACCAGGACTTTTACATGTAGAATAAGAGTTGATGCTTAAAAAAAAAGTCATTTTTTAAGTAAACTCTATAGATAATTTCTGAAAATGTAGTCATAAAGTTTTCAAAATTGAGAATTGGCAAAAATTAAACCATGCTTTCTTGGCTAGCCAAATTTTTGTGATTAAATTTTCCTAAATTAAAAAACTACTACATAATCTAATACATGTAACTTTCATTTATCAAACATGTAAAATAGTGCGTAGAAAGGCAAGATTTTATTGAAGTTTTAAGACATTTTAGTAACACTTGAACTGTATAAGAGGCTGTTTTCAGCATTTTTCCACAGAGCAATGGATTGTCTGGTAATTATATTGCACATATGTTGCTGGTTTAAATAATGCATGTTTTTCCTTTAATTACTGGTTGGAAAGTTCAAACAACTAAGCTCATGCACGTCTAGCATCATTCTATGTTATGCCAGGACATGGTTTTTCTGGGCATATCATAAATTAAAAAGTCAGTTCACATAGTAAACAGGGACATTCAACCAGTTAAAATAAGGTATGTACCTTTATTTATTATGACATCAGTGTAAACAAATAACATATACTGCTCAGGTAATATGCAACATAGCTCAATCAAAATAAATGATTTTGTATATTTTAAATTTACTTTTCAATGACTATAATTTGGTTACTTTTATCACTGGAACATAAATTATATAAAAAATGCTTTCTGAAAGATTCTGTAGAATTCTACTTTCTGTCTTCTGAATTATGATTTATGGAATATAATGAATAGAAAAAAAATGCAGTTAAGAAAAAAAATAATGGCCTCAGAGAGGTGATGCTTTTACAAATATTAGTTAAAATTACCTGAACATTTTGTGCATGCTATGTACTATGCTAAATGCTCTAAATAAATTATTTTGCACCAGATTCTTTATTCCCACTAGAAAGCCATTAGGCTGAAACAGTTATTTCCTCAGATTAAGAAAGCTGAGTAAAATGACTTGATCAAAATAACCAGCAAGTAAATGGCAGAACTGGAATGAAAATGCATCTCTACTAAGCTTTAGAGAAGTCAGGGGAAATGGAACATAATAAACAGGCCAAGATATAATTAAAGTATAAAGAAATTTACAGTGAATATATCTCTAGAGATTTTTTTTTTTTTAATGTCTTCATCTTATAGATGAGGAAACTGAGAAAGAGATATTAAATGACTTATCCGGCTTCACGTAGCTCATTAACTGATTAACTAAGGGCTAGCAGTTAGTCTTTTAATTTCTAAAAAGATATCACTATTTAAATCTAAGGAGACCTGGGTTATGGGATAATAAGTAACTTATATAACATCATACGGAATACTGCAGCAGTGGGAAAACTGTCTCAGACAATTCCGCAATCAATTCTTGGTGATGCAAGCTTGGGGATCAAAAAAATTAAAGGTACAGATTTTATATTTGCCTTTTATATCATTCTTTTTTTAAAAAAAAAAAAATGCCGTTAAAAATGAACTCATGCAGAAAAGTGTAAATTATCTACTCATGATAGTCTAGTTTCATCTATAAAAATCACCCCAGCACCAGCCCCTGGGATTATGTCAAAGAAAATTCCAGATGTCATATCATTTCATAAGTAAATATAAAACAAAAATATAAAACAGAAAAAATGTAGAGAGTGATTATGTTTTAAATGTTATGAAGAAAAATGCGGTGGAGAGCTGGAAAAAAATGTCTAATGATATGCTTTATAATTAAGTAAGAATGATGAGTATGGACTGTATTTTTCAACCAGGATATCCACAAAAGACTTATAGCAGAAATCAGCAATACGAAGGTTAACAATTTGATAAATTTCAGAAAAACTTAGCAAATTGGTATGGAGGGGATTCACCAGATAGATAAAACTTGGTGATTAGCAGGTTGTAAAGCTCAGATTTCATTAAATAAAGAACTCTGGTATAGACAGTTTCTTCTCAAGTGCAGTAAGCAATGAGTAGAGATAAATGGTTCTATGAAATACTACTTCCTGGGGTGGAAGAGAGTCTATTATATGAAGAAAATTAATAGAACCAAATACTCAGTACACAAAATATATTTAAAATAGAATTATAAAATATGACAATTGTTTAAATTATCCAATGAGAAAACAAAGTATTCAAAAGATTATAACTAACCTTTACATGCAGCCCTACAATTTACAACATGAGCGTACACACACACACACACTTCTTATTGATTAGGTGTTGGGGCAAACATAATTTTCCCTATGTTATACGAGATTATTTTGAAGAGGATAAATGATTTGCTTGAGGTCATAGTAGTGGTAACATAGTAGTGGTAACATAACTGGAACCCAGCTCATATAACTATAAAGTTTGTTTTCTTATGGAAGAGGACATGTTTCAGGTTTAAGTGCATATGGCTAGACACAAACCCTCATTAAACATAAAAGTAAGCTCAAAACATGATGCTAAAAAAACAAAAAGGCTATTAAAGAAAAATAATACAAATATTAATTTATGAGTCAATTGTAAATTATACAACAGATGTGTTCCTGAGAAACAAAAAACAAAACTAAATATCATACATGAATCTCTATTATAAAATAGATTTATATTAATAAAAACCACAATGAGATACCACCTTACTCCTGTCAGAATGGCTATCATCAATAAATCAACAAACAATAAGTATTGGTGAGGATGTAGAGAGAAGTGAACCCTGGTGCATTGTTGGTGGGATTGGAAACAATCCCTATGGAAAGCCACTATGGAAAACAGTATGGAGGTTCCTCAAAAAATTAAAAGTAGAACTGCCTTATGACCTAGCAATTCTACTCCTGGGTATTTATCCAAAGAAATTGAAAACACTAATTTGAAAAAAAATAAAATTATATATAAATATATATATATATATATTTATATATATATATATATATATATATATATATATATATATATATATATATATATATATATATATATATATATATATGTATATCCCTATGTTTACTGCAGCACTAGTCACATTAGCCGAGATACGGAAACAACTGAAATGCTCATCAATAGACAACTGGATAAAGAAACTGTGGTACATTTATACAACGGAGTACTACTCTGCCATAAAAAGAATGAAATCTTACCATTTGCATCAACATAGATGGACCTAGAGGATATTATGCTAAGTGAAATAAGTCATACTGAGAAAGACAAATACTATATTATCTCACTTATATATGGAATCTAAAGAAAAAATAAATGAATAAACCGAAACGAACTCATAGATACAGAGAACAACCTGATGGCTGCTAGATGGGAAGGAGGTTGGGGGAATGGGAGAGAAAGGTGAAGGGATGAGCAAGAATAAATCGGTAGTCACAAAATAGTTATGGGGATGTGAAATACAGTTTGGGGAATATAGTCAATAATGCAATAATGTAAACTACATATGGTGTCAGATGGATACTATGCTTATGGGGGGATCACTTCATAAATTATATAAATGCCTAACCACTGTGCTGTACACCCGAAACAAATATAAAATAATATTGACTATCAACTGTAATTAAATATATGTGTGTGTGTGTGTGTGTGTGTGTGTGTGTGTGTGTGTATCTGTATCTATAGTCCTGGGATATGAAGTACAGCATAAGAAAGATGATCTATGGTATTTTAATAGCTCTGTACAGTGTTGGAGGGGAAGTAGACTTGTTGAGCTTACCACCAATTATTATGTTGTTTTGTACACCTCAAACTAATATAAAAAATAAAATAAAATTATGTGATCTGCAAGAAAAAATGATTTACATAATACAAGAATATATTTGTAGCATTTGATATTTATTAATGTTTTTATCCTCCACCCACAGAACCTTGCACCTTGCAACCTCCTCCCAGCATAGGATTCTAATTCTAGTCCTTCTATCATAACTTTAGGAATGATTGACATGACAAAATAGAAAGAGCCGTCAAATTCACATTGTTTGAGCTTTGAAGATAAAGTCTGGGCATCCAACTTAAAACTATTTGGAAATATGCTTGGTTAGTCAGATGAAGGTATTTCTCTGTACTGTGCCATCGCCATCATCCTGAGTAGAAGCTTCCCTACACTAGGAAGGGAGACAGGAGAGTCTGCAGGCAAGCATGCAAACTGGTCACTGGGGAGTCTCTGAGGTGCGTTTTTTCACACTGTCCCCTCCAGGCCAAACCCCAGGAGGCAACTGTGAGAGCGATAAGCAGCTACTTGAGCTTCAGTTCTTGGGGAGAAGTTCAGGTGAGTATCAATCCTTGACTTAGTCCTACACTGGTAGCCATTCAGATATATTTGGGAGAAACAGGTGAAGGAGGCACAATAAGGAGGATGGAGCAGCAAAAGCTGTGCTGGCACTTTTATCAGAAAGAAATGAGGATGCCTCAGTGAGCACGACAGGATTAAGTGCTACGTCTTAACCTTTCCTCCTCTCTTTCTTACCTCTGCTCTGCTCTCTACACGCCATCTTTATCTGGCCTTGCCTTTTCTAAACTTTAGACATGTAGATACAGCTCTGGATACATTTCTTGAATGCTTGAATTTGTGGCATGAGAATTATATCACTGCTTATAAGTCTCACAGAATATTTTCCATAGAATTAATTGAAAGTATTTTAGCAGGACATATGGGTCACAAAGCATGCTGTAGAATTCTAGTTAGCATTACCCCTTTTTAGAATTTTAGTTTAGAGTAGAAATTCTCAATACAATTATACAGCTATACGATTTCCAAACAATCCAAAGATAGATAATGACACTGACAATAAAAACAAGAGTTTCGTAACTTTAAAGATTCATCTTCAACTTAACAAATGTTGTTCCTACAATTAAAAAAAATATATATGATTTTTGTGTACCAGGCTTACTTATAATAGCTGTGTTTCAATATTTTTAACTGGTAGCCAACGTAGATCGATAAAATACATTATAATCAACAATATAACACCATTTCCTTAAGAAATTAAGTGTAGCCTAGTTTTATGAACATTCAAAAAGGAGTTATCAACTAAACAAACATCTGGTTGATGGAAATGAGTATAGTAATCTTTTGATTACTAAATATGGTAGATAAGAATGTAGAAAATAAATAAGAATGTGCCATCCACACCCAGGATAAAAGGTCATTCGATTCATTTATTAATCCAATCAGTCACACAGGCACTAAATATAAATTGGGTTTTTTAAACTGTGCCAAGGATCATTGAGCTCTTGGAATTCAATAATAAAATACAATTTCTGATCACAAAGAACTTATATATTAGTGCAATATTGTCATTGGGTGCAACTTTAAAAAAAAGAGCCCAAACCAAATATATCTAAATATATGTGTACACACACAAATGAATAATATGCACATTAGCATATTAAATATTCTGAGAAGGCTAAGAAGAAATAAAACAAAAAGGCTTTCAAACTTTTTTAACCCAGTATTTACAAAATTTTTGTGTTTTCTGTCCCTGCCCCTCTAACCCATGCATTAATGCCCCCTCCCAGTACTTTGGGAAAGTTTGATGTTGTGAATTCTAATGAAAGAAATTCCTTCCCCTAGTGTAGGCAAGAATACTTCTTCCAGCTATGGAAGTTTGAAATAAATTTCCCATAAGTATGTCGATCCCCCTTTCTGATGTCCTTAACATTCAATAAACTTCTGATCTATAATTTGATAAACAATTGCATCCATTTATCCAAGGAGTAGATTTATTTGCCAATATAGAAGGTTCCAGGCAAATAGCCAGGACTAATAAGCTTGTTGGATATTCTCTCACAATAAATTAGCTAATTGGCAGTGATTTCTAAATCAGTATCTTCTGGGTTTGATAAGCGGGAATCAATGTGAAGCAATATTCTAAAGTTTGGCAACATCGGATTTCTGAGTCTGCAAAGCTTGGTGAATGGATTCTGGCTTAGGCTCAAGTCCAGACACAGGGAAGGGCTCTGGTTCCAGATCTCACTGCCTCTGTGATATCCCTTTGCCCTTTGTAAGCATATGCCTGCTTCCATCATTTTATCTTTTGAAGCCATGAATTACTATAGAATACTAACTATATATATAGTTATATGTAGTTATATATAGTTATATATAGTTATATATAGTTATATATACTATATATGTAGTTATATATATAATATATATATATATAGCTCTAATATTACATATATAATCATCTCTAATATTTCCTAAAAATAATGTTTTCCTTCCTCTCCCATTGCCTAAATTAGTGCTCTCCCTGTCTCTTATCCGTGCCTCTCAGATAGACACGCTTCGCCTGCCAACAATATATTTAAAATGTCCACCAGGCTGCGTCCCGAGCTTAAATATCTTCATTAGTTTCTACAGTGTATCTGCTACATTTCAACCTTCTATTTAGCCTTCAATTTACAGAGTATTGCTATCTTCACTACTCGCCCTAACCTAATTTGATGCTTCTGTTATTTCCTCTTAAATCTCCCTCTTTTTTTCTCTCTCTTTACTCCCATAGCAGAATTTAAGGTTATAATTGTGTGTGTGTGTGTGTGTGTGTGTGTGTGTGTATTCAATTGTATTTACAGAATGACTCGCAAACTATATAATCCATACGACATGGGCACAGACCAGTCAGAATTGATGCTAGGCTAGATATTTAGATATTACTCTTTTAGTTGTTGAGGGGTAAAGATGGGGGATGGGTTAGGTGGCCAGAGAAATGTGGGATCATTCAATAGACTGACAATAGCATGGAAATATTTCAAAACTCTAACAAGTGGAATGGCTGTGCCAGTGTGAACAAGTGAATATTATCCCTAGATTGCTCGACTACTTAACTAGAGTATATGCCAGTGAGAAAAATTCAGCATTTCTATTTCATTGGGCATCGGATATTCTCAGCCTAGAAAATGTCTCTCTGAAGCAGAGTGGGAACTGAAGGAGCATTTTTGAATTGATCTAAGCATGCCATACAAAGCCTTCCATAATCTGGTCTCTGCTTCTCCAGTTTCAAGTGCATTTGTTTCTGAATAGTGCTTGGCTCTTCAACCACAGAGAAAAATATGTACTATAGTTTCTTTTAGAAACCATGTACCATGTGTGTATCCCTTTGCCTGAGTTGTTCCCTCTGCCTAGAATAATGTTCAAGTGGCTAACAATTGCACATTCTCTAAGACTCAGGTTACACACCATCTTATCAAGTAGATGTTTCTGACACTGTGACTCCCATTTCCCAAATCTGCCAGTCTGCCTTAGGTGGTCCTGTTTTTCATTAGCAGCTCACAAACATATATTATAGCAGTTTCCACATTTTTCTTAAGTAAACTGTTCAGTTACCTAATTCCTTTCTTATGATCTCCTGAAGGGCAGGAACCATTGTTTACATAATGTATGTACTCAGATTCTAGCTCAAGGCTGAATGAATACTTGCTAGTTAAATAAATAATGGATCCAATTAGTGAAAAATTGCCACTTACAAGCAATATGATATAGATCTCTACCCACCATGAGGTCAGAATGAACAACAGCATATTTCTATAAATTTAGAGATGGTAGAAAGGAGCAAAGGGATAGGAAAAAGAAAAGGAAGTCATTAAGTTTCCATATCTCTAAACTAAACACAGCAAACATTAGGTTGGAATTCAAATTAATTCCACAGATGACTTCTGTGTGGCTCATATTGTATTTCAAACATTCTGGAATTTAACTGTTTTCAAAAAGGCATGGATCTTTTGTTTGTCATGGTACCACCATTTTTTACTGACTATGCCCACATCCTGGTCTCATACCATGCTTCCCCCAAAACAAGACCAGGTCTTATGTTAATTTTTGCTCCAAAAGACACATTAGAGCATACATTCAGGAGATGTCATCCTGAAAAATCACACTAGGGCTTATTTTCCAATTAGGTATTATTTTTGGGGAAACACAGCATATGTCATCTGCCATTAAGTCAATGCTTTTAACTTGCATTTTAATTGGCAACCCCTGTTACAATAAAATAAATATTATACCAGATTTTAAAAAAAATACATATACAAAATATTGCTAAGAGAAGCAATAAGACAGATGAAACTCTGATGTTTAGTTTGGTGTTTTAGTAAATAACATAGCCAGAGTGAATTATAATTACACATGTGTTTAGAGTTTCTCATTCTCAGCAAAAGGAGATAGGTTGAAATATTAAGAGTTTATATAAATTGTAAGAGAATTTAGTGAAATCCCTCTTAATTCACTGGGACAACACTTCTATAGTATGCAATAAGAACCAAGTGTTTGTATACCAACCACAATATAAACACTATTAATCCTTTAACTTATTTGAAATATAATTTGTTGAGTTTTCAAATAAATAAATTATTTCAAATTACTAACTATTTTGTTAGGTCTAAAGCAGGTCAATTAAACCATATGATTCACCAAAACAGAAATAAATAAATAAATGAAAATCTCTGTTTTCATTGTATTCACTACTGGATTTCAGTATGGAACAATTAGAGATCATTATACCATCCTGAAATATCAGTGGGAGAATGTCAAAAATGATGAGTATTCCATGTTTACAAAAGACTGTGCCTGTGGCATGCTGTGTGCTTTTGTGACTCATTTGTCTTCTAGCTTTAATCTGTCATAGTATGAAACATTACTAATGTGATTCTGCATGACAGACTAATCAAACACACAAAAAAAGCTATATTTAATGACTTCTACATAAAAAAGTTTTCCAGAAAAAGTTATGCATGCATGTGCAATTTTTTCCCATTATTTCAAATGTTCTCCCATTTCAAGTTCTTAAGGGAAGACCACTGATTTTACAGTGAAATTCTGTAGGTAATACTTTCTCCCTATATATGAATATTCAAATTCACGTAAGGAATTATTTTGTACTTAAATACCAGTAGAGGGAGGAATCGAGTAGAAAATTAATCTTCTAACATACGTAGTGAATGAAAAATGAAAAATGCCCTCAGAAGTACTTATGAAACATTAATGTAGAGGTAACAAAGGTAAGGATTACCATCAAGAATATTCTGATGCAAAAAAAAAAAAAAAAGGAAGAAAATAAAAAAGAATGTAGCATGTCATTGTTACATAACTTATTTTTGTAGGAATATAAAAGATTCAGAATTTATGTTAAATTTATAGTCACCTTTGGAATTAATTGAAACTACACAAATCCATGTAGTTCTATTAGCAGATTCTTGAATTTCAGAAAAGTTGGTAGTACTTTCCTACACTTTACTTCTCTAGCTGCATACTCTAGTAGCATACTCTTTAAATTTAAAAGAAGGTTTCACATATTTTTTATGAAATGGGCAGGTCCTTGGAGACCACTGAATCAAAGCTCTTGTTCTTATAGATCAAGAAAATGAAGCCCAGAACTGTCAAATAAATTGCTCAATGTCACAATACCAACTAGAGAGAGATACAGGAATAAAACTCAGAACTCTGGACTCCTAGTTGAGCTTGTTTTCCACTATTCTACAATAACTATCCAATCTTCCCTTCAGTGTATTATTGTTATCATCATTGACTTTATGACTTTGAACCTTACTTCAAAATCATCTTTAGCAACTGACACCAACTGGTATTAAACAGCCTAACGGGGAAATCACTGAAATTATCATATTGGCAAAATAAAGCAAAAGAAAAAAGCAAACATAAATGGGAAAACTACTTACATGGTGAAATATGACCATCAATTAAACAAATTGTAAAATGTCTAGCCCAACGTTCTTGCACTATGTTTTCCAATAATATCTTAAGAGTTATTAAGCATAATTTATTTCCTATAAGTGATGTAAAAATGAGAGAAATGTGAAACATTAACATTGACATCTATTACACAATGAATGCAAATACATATTTATCATAATGTCCTAGTAGGTCATTTGATGGTTATTTTGAAAATTCAGCTAATCACATCCTAGAGCACATTACAGTCATTTACGTGGAGTTTGAAAGAAAATAATTCTGTTTAAAGTAGAAAGAGAATATTATAGCAAGAGAAAGTTTTATATATATATATATATATATATATATATATATATATATGTATATATATGTACATATATGTATATACATATATACATATATATACATATATATAAACAATTTATAAATTGAAGCTTTGTAAATTCCATGTTGTATTAAAGAGTCTAAAACATCTTTTCAAGTTTGATGGCTGAGAGTTTTCAAGCCCCACTACGCTCCTCCCCCGTCTGCCCCATATCTGGGCAAGATGAGTAGAAAGCCTGAGTTCTCCCCTTTTTAGCACTAGTGGGAAGTTCAAACCATGCAAGCAGTGGCCTGAACACAAAAGTCCTCTCCCCACTACCAACCCACAGCCACAATAAAACTCCAAAGTCAATCTGCTTTCCCTGCCCTCTCACGCCATTTTGGACCTCTTTGGGTATCGCTCTGCTCTCCCCAGAAAGCCTCTTTATGTGAGATATACAAATTTTCATACTCCTTGGTGTTTGTATGGTGCCATCAGTCTTCAAATCTAAACCAACCATGGGGAAACCACAACGATTGATTCAGTGAAGAGGGTGTTCAGGGGATGACCACCATGACTGAGAGTTATTCTTCTCTTGTTTTGGCTCTGCTACCTGCTAACAACCTTGCACTTTGAGCTATGCTGCTTTGTGCTGCAGTTCCTGAATTCTATAAAATATTTATCATAGATTTAATCAACCTACATCAGAAGTTTGGATAATTGGAATTTAGAAACAAGAGGTAGGGCCCTCCTTAAAGTGATTCTGGGTTGTGTGTCTTAGCCTGGATGTATCTATTGGTGTGTCTCAAGTTGACTTGTATGTCTTGATTCCAGCAGAAGCTGTGACTAATGCTAGATTCAGAGATGTGAATCTTCCTTTGTGACTATAGATTGTGTGTCTCAACCCGTCATTGGCTCTCCTAGAGCACTCAGGAAAAATATTGATGCACTGTGCAATACATGGGCCCACTGCATGGCCCACTATGTGGAAGGGTAATTAACATGCTAAGGTCTACACTCCTAAAAGCAGATGCCTCACTAAGACCCTATTAAATGGCTTTTACTCCTGCTCAGGCTTCTTTGTAACAAAGATCCTCATCTTTGGGCTTACAGAGAAAAACATTTATGGCACCCATGTGGCACAAATAAGGAAGTTATTCAAACCCTACTTAGACTCCATCTCCTTAAACCCTATAAAGCAACAATTATTATGGGGAAAACCCCTACCCCCGATGTTACAGATTTGACACTCTCTGGAGGAAGAAACTTACAAATATGAGCATGGTAAAAAGACCTTTCCTCCTCCCAACTATATCCGGTAACCAATAAACAAACAAGATACAAGGTGAAGAAACACAAAATTGAAAGAGAGGTCTACAATTTGACCCAATTAGAAAACCTAAATTTACAACAAAACTTTATACAAAGAAAATATAAAATATCTCTAATTGACTCTTGAACCTCTACACCATAGGTTTTGAATTACTTTTAATATTAACTGACATGCACCAACTGGCAAGCCATCATTGCCTTAACCAATACAACGGATGGAATTATAGTTATTCCTGGGGATCCCACCAAATTTAGATAAGAAGGGCACATCTATAAACTAAAGGAATTATGAAATAGAAAATATTGAACAAAGAAGTATGCTTCATTTTAATCATCAGATTTGTTGCCCTGACTACATATCCCACTGTGGTCATGGGAGCTCAGACCAAAATATGTTAATAAATTAAATCATGTCTTTGTCACTTATGATAGGCTTTACAAATTGAGACTCTATGGGCCTTTCCCCACAATTAAAATGGTTAATATGGTTCAATAGATATTAAAGCAATGCCTTCAAAGATTAAAATCCATTATAAAATATTTATTTAGAGAAGTAGTGTTTATCCCCACTATTTCTCTATGAACAGCCAAATTGTGCTGTTCTTAAGCCTGGAAAGAATGAATAGTACCTTATAGTGGATTACTGTAACCTTAAACTTAGTTCCACCCGTTAAAAACCCCATAATCAGTATTACTGAAGTTACTGACTCCCTCCAATCATCAGCTGGTAAACATTTTGCTATTATTGATTTGACTCAGATGTTCATTTAATGTCAGTTTCAACAGCTGCTAAGCCATAGTTTGCCTTCACCTTTGATAGGATACAACACACTTTGCTGTCAGCTTCAAAGGGACAGATGTCCAGCTACCCATGAGGTTTCGACAGCCCAGCCATTGCACTCTGTCTTTGTAAGCAAGATCGTAAACTACGTCCAACTTTCTCCAGCAGCATGGATGATGACATCACACTGATGGCATCTCCTTCAAGGAGATTCATTTGGCACAATCATTCAAGACATGCAAAGACAAAAGAGCTCACAAAAATGGAGAGCTTCTATTTTCCCACACATAATAAAAGGCCCTGCTTCCTCAGTTAAATACCTAGGAATTACTTGGTTAGTCAAAAGCCACTCTATCTCTGACACCACTAAGAAAGTACTATAGACCCTCATGGCACCACAATGTTAAACCCAACTCAGAAACTTCTAGGAATTTTTGGATTTTGAGTGTAAAATATTCTTTATTTATAATTTTACTTAAGCTCATTTATGCTGTTCTAATTACATTAACCTACCTTGAATGAAGCCTCCTCCTACAGGAAAGTCTCCAGAATTTTTCCAAATAATAATACAACAGGCACTGCTCCCCAGAGACACTTTCACTATAGAGGCTTCCACAATCTTCTGTTATGCAGCTTGGAGTCTCTGGACCACCTGTGACAGTCATATGTTTCCCATGGACTTCTAATGAAAGAAGCTCCCTTCGTAAGCCCCATGTCATAAGCTATTACAGTGGCAATTCTGCATACTCTTTTCTCCTGGAAACAGAGGCTCTCCCAGGCCCTGAGTCCTTGGCCTCTGTATGCAGCTGCCCATTGTGCCTTAGGCCATAAAAGTAGTATCTTGCAAGTTCGGTATGGCCATTAAGGACTCCTTGCTAAAATAGAAATTATATCCACATGTTAGAGCCAAACCTAGGTCCTCTGGCATATTCTACTTGTATGAGGGTATGGTCTTCCCTTTCCTCATTTCCTTGTCAGGTGCCATGGTCTTATAGAAGATCATTCTTCTTCTGGACCCTTTAGCTCTCCGAGGAGCTCCTTGGGATCAAGGGAGTTAACATCAAAGGGAGTCTGCATACCTTACACACAGTATGGCCACCATCATCAAACATGATTGAACTCCCTGGAGAGGAACTGCTTTTAACACTTTAACCAAGACATCCCTGATAAAAGACACAATGATCGGTACAATGGTCCAAACTTTGGGCAGTCATCTTTACACTGGATCCCCTGGTCAATAGTCAGGTTAACAATCATCCCCTGCTGGACATTTATATAGACACTTGGGTCATTGTCAATTGTCTGGCCATGTGATTCAGGCAATGGAAGCAACAAGGACTCCTCATCCAAGGTTGCCCCTTATGGGGTAAACATTTCTGGGAATATTGTCTCAGAGATACTTAAAATATAAATCAATGCCACATATGTCTAGTTATAATTGATAGTAATCAAGGTGCTCATTTCACTTCTCACAATACATAACGCTGAGTTTTTAAATTAGGCATTCAATAGAATTTTCACCTCCCTAACCAATCTTTGGAAACTGGCCTTATAAAGTGCCTTAATTAAACAAGTGCAAATTCTATTAAGTGAAGCATGGCACATTCCACCCACCAGCCAAACACCAAGAGTTAATTTGATAAATTTTAATCCACTTTTGATGTTTGACCACTGAAGGCTTTTCAATCTTAACCTTCTTATTCGCCCGTTGCCCCATACCTGGGCAAGCTGATAAAAGCCTGGGTGCAAGCTCCTTTAGGACCAGTGGGAAGTTCAAACTGCACAAGTCCTGACCTCTGTTAAGGAACCTCCTAACTACAATAAAACCCCAAAGCCAGTCAGCTTTCCTTGTCCTCTTAAGCAATTTTGGGTCATCCTGAGATACTGCTCTGATCTTCTCAGAAAGCCTTATCATATGTGTAACAAAGCTTTTCACACCCTCTTAGTGCAGTGTGGTGTCATGAGTTATGACCTCCAAACCAAATTGGAAATAGGGAGGGAATCCTGTTCTATCTGGTGACCAAACATGCCTTCGGATCTAATTATATAAATAGTACCCAAATAATTAAATGATATAATTATAAATATATATGAGAATCAGATTTTCCATACTGTAAAATGTTAGGCCAAAAAACAATACGAGTTTTCTTTCTGATAGGCACAAATTAACATATAGTAGCTCCTTCCCTTATCTACGGTAGATACCTTCCACGACCCCCAATGGATGCCTAAAACTGCAAATAGTACCGAAACCTATATATACTAAGTTTTCTCCTGTATAAACATACCTATGATAAAGTTTAACTTATAAATTAGGCACAGTAAAAAAAAAAATTAACAATAATAAAATAGAAAAATTATGACAATATACTGTGATAAAAGTTTTGTGAATGTGGTCTCTCTCTCTCTTTAGCTCAAAATATCTTACCCTTCTTCTTCTTGTGATGATGTGAGATGCTACACTACCAGACCTATTCCTGAATCTGTGTAACCATCCTTTACTTGCAGTAAATGGCTTGGAGTCCCTCCTTTCTGGGCATCCCTTGCTGAAGTCTTCATATAGACTCAATGCTTTCTGGTGTAACAAGTTGCCATCAAACAGAACATGTTTTTTGTTCATGTCTTCCATCACAAATTTAATGCTTTTTCCACCTTAACTAAGCACTTACCATGCACTGTGGCCTTAGCTTTAGCGTTTGAGGTGAGAAAGTAAAACTAACACAAATTTATTTTTTCTTCTTTACAATTACATGGATAGAAGATAGATATTTACTGTACATCTTAGTAACCTCAGTGTACAATTTATTTTTTCTTCTTAAGTGAAGAATTTTCACCTTTGCACTTAAAGGAAGCACTTCATGGTTTCTCTTTGGCATATTAGAGTTTCTAGCATTACTAGTCTTGTGCTATGGGGCCATTCTGAAGTGAAATAAGAGTTACTTGAAAACAATGCTGCAATCTGGTAACAGTCGATCTGATAACCAAGATGGTTATGTGATTAACAGGCATGAAGATGCTGGATAAAGAGATGAATCATGTCCTAATGAGACAGAGCAGGTTGTATGAAATTTCATCATGCTACTCAGATTGGCATTCAATTTAAAAATTATGAATTGTTTATTTTATGAATTGTTATTTCTGGAATTTTCCATTTAATATTGTTTAAGTGCTGTTGATCATGGGGAACTAAACTAATGGACCTTGGGTTCAGAGAAAATTTTATGAATTTGACCTCAAAGTTGAGGGAAATAAAAGCAAAAATAAATTAATGGAACTATATTAAACTAAAAAGCCTCTGCACAACAAAATAAACCATCAACAAAACAAAGAGGCAACCTACCAAATGGGATAAGATATTTGCAAACAACATCTCTGATAAGGGGCTAATATCCAAAATGTATAAAGAACTCATACAACTCAACAACAAAAAAACAAACAATTCCATTAAAAAATGGACAGAGGACCTGAACACACTTCTCCCAAGAAGACATACAAATTGCCAACACATATATGAAAAAATGCTCAACATCACTAGCTATAAGGGAAATGCAAATAAAAATCACAATGAGATACTACCTCACACCTGTTAGAATGCTATTATGAACGAGACAATGAATAACAAGTATTGGAGAGGTTGTGGAGAAAAAGAACACTCATACACTACTAGTGGGAATGTAAATTGGTATAACCACTATGGAAAACAGTACAGAATTTCCTCAAAAACTTAAGAATAGTTTTACATATGACCCAGAAATCTCTCTTCTCGGTATCTACCCAAAAAAATCTGAAAACTTTATTCATAAAAATATACGTACCCCCATGCTCATTGCAGCATTATTCACAGTGGCCAAGACATGGAAACAAAAAAAGTGTCCTTCAATAGATGATTGGATAAAAAAGATGTATTACATATATACAACAGAATATTACTTGGCCATAAGATGAAATTCTGCCATTTGCTACAACATGGAAAGATCTTGAGATTATCATATTTAGAGAAATAAGTTATACAGAAAAAGTTGAGAATCATATAATTTTACTCATATGTGGGATATGAAACTGACAAATGAACCATACAAACAAACAAAAACTCATAGACATAGACAACAGTTGAGTAATCACCAAAGGGTAAGGCGGGGCGGGGGTGGTACAATAGTGTAAAGGGAGTCAAATGTATGGTGATAGAAGGAAAACTGACTTAGGGTGTTGAACACAAGATGCAATACATAGATGATCTATTATAGAATTGTACACTTGAAACCTATGTAATTTTACTAACCAATATCACCCCAATAAATTTAATAAAAATTAAAACAAGCAACCGTTATTAATTATTTATTTTATGAATTGCTATTTCTGGAGTTTTCCATTTAATATTGCTAGAGTGATGTTGATCATGGGTAACTAAAGCCACAAAAAGTGAAACTGTACATGAGAGAAGTACTGTACTCATTCCTACATACTGACATGAAAACAGCCATCAATTAAAAAAAATAAATGAAGTTCCCTTTTTTTGCAATTGTCCCATATCTAACAAATAATGATAAATACTCAACTCAGATTCTGAATAAACACACTTTTTTTTAACGTTTTTGCCATTGTTAGATAAGAAAACTCAATATCCAAAAGGGACTGATCATTGATTTTGATACAATTCTACCTTTAAAAAAATGAAGTGTCATGCATTTTAAATATAAAAAAGCCTTTATGGACCATAAGGGTTCATTTATTACTGAAAATGTCACACCAGGAAAAACAGAATGCCAATAAAATGATTTACTGACCTAATGAGCATATATGAAGCATCTCAAAATAATTTATCATCAAAATACGGGGAAAATTAGTGACAATAAATTACTGAATTAAGTATAAAGACAGGTAACCACAACATAAATTATGCTGAATGAAAGAGATCATTTAAAAAACATCTAGATGTTAGGTCAAAGGCAAATAGTCAAATACATGTAGGTTTTAAAGGAGAATATACATAGAATAAAAGAATGGCTGTCAATTTTAACATAAAACATGGAAAGAGTTAGTTAACTTTACATATAGAGGTCAAAACTACATTAGTACATATTTACATATTAAAACCTTTAAATTACCAAAGAAGAACAACATATATGTGCACTGCACATCTATATATAGTGTGTATGCATCGTTAGTTTCAATCCACGGTTTTTACTTTTTCCTTCTGAATTCCAAAGAGACCTACATTTTTTCTTTAATTAATCAATTTATTTTTAAATTGGAGTGTATTGTTTTTTACATTATATAAGTTTCAGGTGTACAAAATTATAATTTGACAACTGTATACACTACAGCATGTTCACCATTAAAGCTCTAGTTTTCATCTGTCAGCATACAATTAACTCACTTTACCCATTTTACCCTCCCGTCCCCCTTCCCCTCTGTTAGCCACCAGTCTGTTACTTGCATCTATGAGTTTGTTTTTGTTTTGTTTTTATATTCCACCTATGAATGAAATCATACGGTATTTGTCTTTCTCTGTCTGACATACTTCACTTAGCATAATGCCTTCCAGGTCCATTGCATGTCAGAAATGGCAAGATATTATCTTTTCTTTTTTATTGCTGAGTAGTATTCTATTCTATTCTCTCTGTCTCTCTCTCTCTCTGTCTCTCTCTCTCTGTGTCTCTCTCTGTCTCTCTCTCTCTGTGTCTCTCTCTGTCTCTCTCTGTCTCTCTGTCTCTGTCTCTCTCTCTCTCTCTCTCTCTCTCTATATATATATATATATATATATTCTCTCCAATACTTGTTATCATATATATATATATACAATATACATATATAATATATATCATCTCCGATACATATATATATATATATATATATATATATATATATATATATATGTGTGTATGTATACACACACATACACATACACACAAACACACATATAAATATGAATAAGGAAGATTTGGTACATATATATACTATATATAGTATATATATGTACCAAATCTTCCTTATTCATTCATCCATCGATGGACACTTAGGTACTTAGGTTATTTCCATGTCTTTGCTATTGTACATAATGTGGCTATGAATATAGAGGTGCTTGTATCTTTTCAAGTAAGTGATTTTGTATTTTTCAGATAAATACCCAGAAGTAAATTAGCTGGATAATATGGTGGTTCTAGTCTTAACTTTTTGAGGAAACTCCATACTGTTTTCCATAGTGGCTATACCAATTTACTTTCCCATCAATGTTGCACGAAGAGTCCCTTTTCTCCACATCCTCTTCAATACTTGTTATTTCTCGTCTTTTTTGATAATAGCCATTTTAACAGGTGTGAGGTAATAGCTCATTGTGGTTTTGAGTTGTGTTTCTCTAATAATTAGTGATGTTGAACATCTTTTCATGTGCTTGTTGGCCATCTGTATGTCTTCTTTGGGAAAACGTCTATTCAGATTACCTGCTCATTTTTTAATAAAGTATTTTTGTTGTCATTGAGTTGTATGGGGTTTTTATATATTTTGGATATTAACTCCCTATCAGATGTATGATTTATAAATATATTTTCCTATTTGGTAGGTTGTCTTTTCATTTTGTTCATGGTTTTCTTTGCTGTAAAAAAGCTTTAGTTTAATATTGTTACCATAGGCAGAAAGAATAGGGCAGCAGGGAGAGAGAGGAAGGGAGGGAAGAAGAAGTGGGAGAAAACAAAGGAGGGAAGAGATGAGATCATCCTTAAGAAAACGTGCAGCTACCAGCCTGGCCAGAACTAGATTTTGGTACCAAAGAGCAGACCCAGTACACCATCTTGTCCCTCAAGATTAACTTTAGCTAATTATAATGGATTCTAATATTATTAGGATTGAGGTTAGGTAAAAATCTCTAACACCTGTGTCACCATGACAGTTCTGACAAGGGCCAAATGAGAACCAGAGTATCCCACCTACTGACAGGAAGTAATGGTCAGTGAGGACCCGCCTAAGAATGCCTTTAAACCACTCCTAAGTCTTGAATATTTCTCCCCTTCATTTTTAGTGAAATAAATTATTAAGTCCCACCCCTCTTCGGGGCAGTTGCTCTTCTCCTGGCCTTCCCACTCCCACCATTTTAGGAGTATACTATCGTCTTTTCTTTTAATAAATCCACTCATTTGGTGAGTCCTTAAATTCTTTCCTATGAGGATACCAAGAATCCATTTACCGGCAACAATACAGTCCCATTTGTTATTTTTGTTTTTGCTACCTTCACTGTCAGAAACACATTCACAAAAACATCCCTAAGACTGATATCCAGGAATATAGCACCTATATTTCCTTCTATGTATTTTATGGTTTCGGGTCTTACATTCAAGTCTTTAATCCATTTTGAGTTAATTTTTGTGTGTGATATAAGACAGTGGTCTAATTTCATTCTTATGCATGTGGCTGTCCAGTTTTCCCAACACCATTTATTGAAGAGAATTTCCTATCTCTATTGGATGTTTTTGTAAGGAGACATACATTTTTAGAGACTGTTTTTCACAGACTAACAGTTTACGCAGAAATGTGGAAGATATAATTATGCAAAAATAAATTGCATTTAAAAATCTTCATGTAATTACCTAAGTCTGTAAGATATAAAGGAAATACTAAATTTAATAAATATAAGAATAAATGAGATAGCTATCTAATCATTATCGGTGTTTCCAATGTAATATTATGGTGAAGTTAGAGAGATGAAAACAAACAAACAAACAAACAAACAAAAACACAACTATATCGCGATATTTTAGGCAATGTCATAGGGAAAGATGTTTCTAGATTGACTGGAGGAAAAAAAATACTACAGTGGGAAGTATAAAAGATAATGGCTATGAATAAGAAACAAATATAAAATATGTGGAAGTAGAGTAGAAGGCAAGTTCAAGGTGATGACAGCTATCCAAAAATAATGCATCTCCCACAGCAATACACAAAAGGTTTTAGTAATTCTATGTGTCCATTGTACAGAGTAGAGTGACAATAACTTTGCAGTTTTGGGGATTCCTGAATTTGAAATCCATGCAACCAAGAGCATGTACCAATAACAAAAGATATGGGAAAGAGCAGATTAACTGGGCAATCTAAGAAGAAAAACCTGAAAAGGTTTTCATGCCCATTTCCAAGATTCCACATATGAAAGACAATCTTGGAAAAGAGTAATTTGTACCATAACAAATATGCATTTCAGGGTGGGTATTTTAGGAGGTAAAATTATCTGGGAGGTTAAACACAAAATTATGTCACCAGAGATTATAGTGGATATCCACAAGGTGATGTTTATGTTGGAAATCTGTAAGAAATCTGAATGTCAGTTTGCATTCCACAGCTAATATTTGATTACATACTTTATAGAGCAATTTATGTTAAGATTTTCTACATAAAACTGTGGTAATATAGTTTATTCTCTGTAGTGGGTTAAATAGTGTCCCCTCAAAATTCATGTTCATCTGGAAGCTCAGAATGTCATTGTATTGGGCGACAGGATCTTTGCAGATGCAATTAATTGAAGGTTAAGATGAGATCAAACTGGATCGAGGTGGCCCCTAAATTCAACAATTAATGTTATAAGAAGAAAGGTCAGAGATACACACAGAAACAGAGGAGACACACAAACGAAGGGAAAAAAGCTTGTGAAGACAAAGGGAGAGATTAGAGTGATGGCAGCTACAAGCCACAGATCTTCAAGGATTGCTGGGAGCCACTAGAAACTAGGAAGAGGCAAGAAAATATTCTTCCCTCCGGACTGCTGAGAGGGTGGCAATACTATCACCTGATTCAGCGATCTAGCCTCCAGAACTATGAGTGAGTAAGTTTCTGTTGTTTTAAGCCACCAAGTTTACAGTATTATGTAGACCTAAGCCACAAATGCATATTCTTTTATAGGTAATTCCTAGAATGTCAGGAGAGGGTGATTGAAGGAAAACAGGAATGGGAGAATGAGAAGAGATGATAATTTTAAAATGTAATATTCCGTGTGAAACTAATGCAAGTATTGTGTTACTAGCTATGAATCATTTCTTCTGAATTATAGTTTAAAAGTTCCCTCTTTTTTTTTTTTTTTAATCCTACTTCTGTCAATTGCTCCAGGTATCTTGCTTTACCAATTGGTCCATTTCAAACCTTCAATTTTGCCTTTTGCACTGTCTTTCTCTTAGGCTTTAAAATAAAAAAATCTATTATCTTCTATCCCAGGAGAAAACTGTCAACGTAAGAAACGTCTAAACCTATAGAGAATTTTTATGAGTTTATTTGAGCCAAACTGATGACATTTGCTGGGAAGCAAAATCCCAACAAATTGAGAAAATGCACTGGAGAATGGCAGTTTTGCAGCTAATTTTACATATTAGAACCAAAGGAGGAAATGTATGGAGAGTTACATCTGGTGGTAGATTAAGGGGACAGGAGAAAGCAAAATGGGGAAATCTTTGGGATTAGATAAAAATTAAAATAGAAAGACACATACTCCTTTTACATTGGTGAGTACAGGATAGTTAACAACATTTACAGCACCGAGAGATGGTATTCGGGGAACAAGATAACAAGGAAGCGTTCTGTGGTCTCATGCTCTGGGGCAGTGGGTTGTGTCATGAGGGATCTGGAAAAGACTACTCTGACATATCAAAGGTATGTTATTTTAGATGCAAAAAGACAACAGACAGGCCCACTAAGGTAAAGGCTGAACTTTGTCAAGGAAGCTAGAGGCCTAGGATGTGACTACCCCAGTGACCTGCTTAGGTCTCTGAGTTTGTAGAGCTCACCATGCTGGCTTCCCCTGAGCTTGTCAGGTTTAGTACGTGGCTTCTTTTTTGTCCACACTTCCCCTTTTTGGTCATCAATCAATCCAAAGGATGCACTGATGACCAACCTTTTTGTTGGATAATGTGGTCCCATAGTGATAGGAAGGCTTATTGCTAGGAGGTTTTATTGCCATTATTTGTTTTGTTGAAATCGTGGACCACTGGGGATGAGGCAAGACCATAATCTTGGATGGAAGTTAAGGCTGAATTTTTTTAAAGGAAAAGGAAGGTGAATGGGAGGCATTCAGGGTCTTATGGACCTTCACTAAAAATAAAAAATAAAAACAAAGATGCAAAAAAAACCTTTTGGATTATTTTTAACCTGCAAGCTATTAGGATTTAGTTTTGCTGTCTGTTTTACTTTTTTGTAGTTTGCATTTAGTATAACATACCTTTGAAATGTCAATGTAATTTTTTTTCATACCTCTTAGGACACACCCACTGTACCAGAGCATGAGACCACAGAACCCCTTATTATTATCTTCTTTTTATAATACCCTTTTTATGTGTTATAAATTATAATTATTAATTATTTCTTACTGACCAATGTAAAAGAAACATGTGCTTTGTTTTATTTTTTGTTTAATTTTACATATTTTTCCACCTTGCTTTTTCTTACCCCTTTAATTTACCAGTGCTGGATTTTACATAACCCTTCGTATGTTTTCTTTTTTGATTTTAATGTAAAAAATAAGATACAGAACTGCTATTTTTCAAAGCATTTTTTTTCAGTTTGTTGACATTTTTGCTTCTGACAATTGTCAGTTTGGCTTAAATAAAATGTTTTACAGGTTTGGACATTTACTACATCAATATTTACTTGACGTAGAGGGCAGGATTCCAAAGAAGCCCACCCAGGACCACCCTGTAGACCTAGACCTTGTGTTCGGTACCATCAGAGGCCCACTGTGCTCAAGGGCTCCCCACTTTGCATTGGGTAAACTTGGGTGAGTTTTGCTTGGAATTTCGGACCTCCCTATTTTAAGGTAGGAGGGCCTGACTTGATTTGAGCTACTCTTAAAAAAACAAAAAAATCCTCGAGATGGTACTAATGGTTAAGGGTTGAGATAACCCAGGGGAAAAATAAATAAAAAAATAAAACAAATAAGTAAAAAAAAGGGTGGGGGTTGGTTTTTAATTTTGGCTTTTCAGTTGAAAATGCTGACTGAGAATCTGAACAAAACCTTTTGCTAGATAAATGAGTGTCTGAATTTGTTCATCTTTGAAGATAAAGGGAATTTACTCCCTTCAGCTCCAATTTTGGGTATTCTTAGATGACTAAAAATCTATGTGGAGGTGTCAGAAGGCACCCCTTAGGACAAACAGAGCCCCATAGGGAATTCCAGCACAACTGTAATTAAATAACTGACTCATCTGTGGACACGCACATAAAGGCTGGTTACCTAGTACTCGAGTCCTCGTAGTTGTATTAGAGAGCTGGGGAGAGAAATCAAGACACCTAAAAGGGTTGGATTGACTCGGGAGGTGATAGACAGCTCCTTGGAGATCAACCTATAAACAGACCAACCCATAAACAGCACACTTCAACCCACTACACAATACCCCTAGAAATGTGTTCAGATTCTGCAGATCTCAAAAGAAAGCTAAAGTTAACATGGGAAATTGTGCCTCCACAGCCAACAAGCCCTTTGACCCCAAGCCCCCATTATACTCCTGTATATATATAGTTTGTAGGGAGCTTTTACTTGCAAGTACTTACAGATATGAGAAGGTTTAACTAGAAGTGATATCAACTTAAGACAGCTGAAATGGGGTTCTTTTGACATCTAAATATATATATATATATATATATATATATATATATATATATATATATATATATATATCTTAGTCAGGTGCATGCAAAAAACATATATATATATATATAATTTTTTTTTTTTTTTTTTTTTCATGCACCTGACTAAGAAAAAAGCCAACTTTAAAATCAGATTGAATGAATGATGACAGGCTTACCTCAAATGGCAAATAGAAGCCCCTGAAACAGAGTACAGATACTTTCTTCTCTCCAGGAAGTTCATAAGAAAGTTTTAAAGACAGTCTCGGAAATAAAGGTTTCTGAAGCTTCTCAATGCCAACATCCCACTTTTCCCTCTTTTCCAGCTGCCCCGCTGTACCCTTTACTTTGTTGTCCAGACTTACTCTCCGTTCATCCTTTCCCTTTTCTGTCTCTTCTACAAAACAGACAATAACAAACACTAGCCTCTGACTTATACCCTACTTTGGCTGTCATCCTAGCCTTTTCTGTTGTTTTCTCAGCCAGGTTTGTTAAAATAGAAGTGCACAATATTTATGTCCCAAATTTACTAATTGCCCCTCCCTGCAATTTGATTGTGATCCATATACTTAGGTATGCTGTATATGTATTTATACTTCTATGTATGTATAAATATATGTATACTTCTATGTATAAGTATAAATACATATAAACAAAAATAATTCACCTATAACAATGTGAACAATTCATTATAAAGCTCCTTATCTACATCAAATCCAAAATAAAACAAAAGCTGTCTTCCATGTTTTTGGCACTTAAAATAATGCATGAAGACTTAAATAACCAAACCATAGGGGAAATAGCTGATAATTAAAAATTGAAATATAAAGGAAAATTAAAACATAGTTTTATTAATGAAGTAGGGTATTTTAATCCAAAAATACAATTGAAATAGTTTAATTGTCTAGAAAAGAAAGAGTGAAACATCAGTAAAAGCTATCCAACTGACCCAGAATTGTTATTTTTCTAAGTATACAAAACTGGAATCCTGGAGAATGACTATTACCAAAGTGACCCTAATATCTGAAGTTCAAATGAAATCCCATGATGCTTATGAAAGTATTATGAATTGATACTTCTCTTATCTAGAAAAACTGAAAAAAACATAAAGCGAGTGACAAACAAAACAGTATTCAATCAACTAGGAAAGCAGAGTCACATATGTACACATTTAACTTATATGAATTTAATTCTACATCAAGCAAAAATAAATAAATAAAAGTAATTTGGTACCACATGATCTACAGGCAACCAAACTACCTCACCTGATATTATATGAAGAAACTGTTACCTTTCTGATGTTGGAGGAAAAATGTCCTGTTAGAATTATTCAGAGGCAATGTGGCTTGTGCAAAATCATGTAGATGATCTTCTATGAGAGATTTGAGGTATTTCATGAATGATGATTACACGTGATTTTCTCCTTTACATTAACAACTTTAGAAACTTAACCCATGTAAAAAATGCAATACCAATGAATGAACTGAGTGTATTTGACAAATGTTATGCTACATGATAATGATTTATAAAAGTAAAATACTAAGAGTGTCAGCATATACAAGATATAAAAGAGGGCATGATTATAATTTGGGATAAATTGTAGGAAAAGAGGAAATAGAAAGAAGTGATATGTTATGAAGTGATACTAAAAAGTCATAAAATAAAGCCCAATGTGCAATGGAAGGCAGTTTTGGCAGAGTGAGAATGAGAAGAAGCAGAAGCAAAATAGGAATTTTATTTGTAGAGACCCAATGACTATTGATTGATTGTCTCACATTAAGTAGGCAAAGGTAAAGATAGGAAGAAGTCAATGATCGATATTTATTTAATTCTCCTACTCTGCTCCCAAATCTTAAGGAATTGTTAGGTGACTGGATATCCCCTGGAAACGTGAAATGCAAAATATTTGGTTTTATGCTTTCATTACATAATATCAATATTTCATTATTTGCCATGCTACACTTAAGACTCTAATCCAATGTAGTAACCCAGGGTCATTTTATTTCATCTTTTTTTGAGGCGATGGGGAATCTATGATTGTGAACATAAAGAAAAGTGTGTGTGTGTGCACATATGTATACATAGCTTACTATGTGTTATGATAACAGTCATTTACATAAGTTATATTATTTAATGATAAAATAACCCTATGCGGTAGACATTTATCATCTTTAGTTCAGAGATGAGAAAAGTCAATCTCAGGCTGATGATGTATGACTTGTCTAAAGAAAACAAGCAAATTGTGTTTGGCTCTGAACCCGCAAATCTGACTCCAAGGCTGGCATTCTTAAACCTCATGGTATTGATCATGAACTACTTCATAGAGAGACATACTTTATATATACAACCTCAGTTATTTCTCACAACAACTCTGCCCTGTAGACATAATGGTCCCCATTTTACAAATAAAGGAACTGGGTCTCAAGGAGATTATATAATTGTTCAAAGACAGATATCTAAACTGTAACAGGCTGAAATTAGAATCCAAGACTGTTTGACTTTATATGCCATTTGAAACAAAGAATTATGCAACATTTATAAAAATAAAATCAATTCTTTAACTAACAAATCGGAGTATACTTGATTTTATCCACAAATAATCCAAAGGTTTGTTTTTAAAAGTTAGTGTTAAAAACCACTGAATATTGATTGTATTATTTTTTCCATTAAAAGGATTACATTTCACTTACATTAACCCTGCTAAAATAAAGATTCCATTCTTTAAGAATCTGTTAATTTGCCTTTATTTTAATCACTACTTTTCCCTTTTCTTTTTGGACACACATAGGCTACTGTAAAGCATCCCCAGGTGGTCAGCAGGTCTACGCGTCAAGGAAAGAAATAGCTATATTTCTTCTTTCTCATTCTTTTGGCCACATTGTATCCCCCAAAGTATAATCAAATTAATGGCTTCTAAAGAGGACTCAGATAGCCATGAAGTCTTCTGAACCCTCATTGGGAGGATTCTGGGAGCAAGCATGGAACATTTTTTTGGCAGCTAGGGATTATAACCCCTCTAGCAAAGAAAGAACGCTCTTGGGCACAAAAGGCAAGAAAGATATCAATACAATTAAGGAGAGAGATGTTTTTCCTGCTAAACTATTGTTCACTTCAGAAAGAGCTCAACTCTGATTCAACTGATCAAAGCACGAGGAGGAAGAAATATTTTGGTTGAGTACAGAAACAGACACCTTGCTAATGCTGGCATCGTCACTCTATGTCAAGGTTAAAATAAAAGGTTCACTGTTTCACTTCTGATCACAATGTTCTCTCACAGAAGTTGAGGTTCCTGGACTTGTTTCAGGAGAAAAGGAGGATATATAGGTAGTACTTGGTTATAAGAAATTGGACTGGAAGCATCAGCTTATTTTATGTATCATCAGAAACGTTCAGTCAAGATGTGATCCCAAAACCTTGAAATGATAAAATCCAGGTCGTTCTGCTAAAATACTTAGTCATCCAGCCCACACATTCTTTATAGCTATAGTAAATCCTTTCCCATATGACACAAGTCTGTAAATCTAAATTGTAGAAGTCTGAACTTTCAGCCTCTCTCCCATACTTTACTGCTCACTAAATTTCTATTGTCTATGCATCCATATACAGAGCTTCAACCTGGGTGAGATCCAGCTGGATCTCAGATCCAAAACCTTTAGAAGCCAGGTAAGTGACCCTTAAGACTTGTGATCAGGGAGGTATACAGGTAGCAAAGGACACACTGTCTTGTCAGTGCCAAAGCAGAAGAGACTGTCAGGTTGACAAGATGAAATACCCTTAGCTGTCTGTTTAGATTCATTGCTGACCCAGAAACTAGGTGCTTAAAAACAAAATTTCTTCTCTTTGGAAATGTGTAAATGAAGTATAAAACTTTTGTGATTTTTTTATATACTTTTGTCATTATTATAATACTCCTATATTTGACTTCACACATATTTTGCAGAGCAGATTTTGCTTTATGCTCTGCTAATTTCCCATTTTATATCATTCAAATATGAAGGCACTTGCAAGGTGACTGGATGTACTTATTTTTAAAAATTAAAAACAATCCTGTTTTCATTTTTATATTGTTGTTTACCTGTGTACTTGGTTATAAATTCAGATTGAATAGAATGACCTCAAAAGTTTATTATTACAACACTATCTAAAAGGATTACAGAGTAAAATGCTTTATGGACATTGTGAATATTTTCAGAAAAAAACTAACATTTTTGAATAGTGTGTAGTGAAAACTAAAGCATGTCTGGAATGAAATACTACATGATGAGATGAATATTACTTACCAAATTCCTTGGGAACTGCTATAGAATAAACACAATTATGTCCCACACTGTAATTTTTTGGATAGTTTGGTGATAGAACAGTGCCTTCTGACCCTGTTGAACGACTTCCACATGGTGCTAGAAGATAAAAATGATAAAACATTATTTTTAGGAAAAAATATTAAAAATAAATACTATGAGTTTATTCTTCATATAAAAATATGGCAACTGGATTTTAAGGTGTATCATTTATCTTCATATTTTAATAAGATTCCCCATTTTCAAATATTTTTTTAATTAAAAAACTATACACATACAAAACTTTTGAAGCATTAAGATGTGCTCCTCTCAGAAACAAAGTAATACAAAAATGTAATGGTGCTACCTTTAGGGGTGATAATGGTGGTCCTGCTTTCATGTATGATAAAAGTGTAATGATAATCATGTTTTCTATAATGATGAGAAATTACGAACGCAAGTGAAAAATTGTGTCACTGCCAGGTTTTGCAACTCTACTGAAAATCAATCCTGATTATGCTGCCACCAAATTAAGTATTTCTGTATGTGGAACAAGGATGGCTGTACAAGTACATTCACCCACTCAGCTAAGTAAAATAGTCTCTTACCAATCTGTATCTGTTCATTTCACCTACACTTAAATCAGAAGAGTTGCTAAGGGTATATGGAGGCAGAATTTATACTACCTCAGCCCGAAATGTGCTATGTTCCTAAAAAGGATGACGGTAAAACCAATGTTTCTGGCAAATTTGTAGGTGATGGTTCTGCTGTTCACAAGATAGGGGGATGTGTTAGGATTCATAGTTCTAGAACTCAGGGAGACACCTGGGTTACTAATAGAGATTTAGGTATCCAAAGCTTAAAGACGATTGTTGATATTCTTTAAAAGAATGAGGTCACCCGGAAAAAGTATATAGAATGAGAAAAGATAGCCAAAAGTGGAGGTCTGGGGAATGCCCAGGCTGAATCAGAGGGTGGCTACAAAGAAAGAAGTCCCTTGGGAGCAATGGGAAAAGAAAGTTTCAATTAAAGAAAGTCTTTGAAAAGGTTAAGTGTTGGAAAGTGGTAATAAATCAAAAAGGAGTCTTGAGTGGATTTGGCAGTCTGGGGTATCAGTGAGCAAGGAGCTTCTTCTCAGTGTCCATGGTTTCCTTGAGGAGGGATTTTGCATAGGCTTGCTGGCCTGCTGGCCCCACCCCGTGCCCCCTGGAGGTGGAATGAGCTTCCTGGAGCTCTGACAGAACCTTTACTGCCAGTAGGGGGCCACCCTGCCTGCAGAACACAATTGCTGGTCTCCCATTCTACAGCATATTAAGTATTTCAGGGTAAGTTTGTTGAGGGGCTGTCCATGGTTGTTGCAAGACACCTGGCACTACATAGGAAGCCCAATGTTTTTGCTCCTCAGTTTTTATCAATATTAAAGCTGTTGGTTTGATTTCCTTCAGCCTATCTCTTAATTGGCTTTGAACTTGTGCAGGATTCCCCTCAAACAGGAAAGGGGGAGTTGCTGGTATTATTAACACATTAGTTTCAATCAAAGCAGATTTTTGCTAATTACAACCAGTAAGACAGATCCAGCCCAGACTAAGAGAAGTTTTTACATTTTTAAAGGTTGCAAAACAAAACGAAAACTGAAAGTATGTGGTAGAGATATGTGGCCAGCAAAGCCCAAACAGGGACAGAGAAGTCCTTACAAAAGGGAAAATTGGGAATGCTGATCTGGAGGCTTGGAGAAGATAAGATTAAGAACAAAAGTGGAGTGACTAGTTTTAAAAAGCATTAGTGACACTCTTCTGTGACCGAGGAAAAAGCTTATGGAGACTAGAAATACATAGGCATAAGTTGTTGGGAATTTATTGGAGTTAATGCCTGGTTTTCTTTTTAAAGAGAGCCGGTGTACTATTTGGCTTAAGAGTCATGACAGTCTAAAAAAGTCAAAACTTTTGATCAATTCCTGGCCAAAGTTTAAAATATAGCCGTGTATTTAAAACACACAACACAAACAGTATGTTGTGTTAAATTGGGTGGCTAATAAATGTTCTTCCTTTTTTTCTTTTAATATTCTATAAAATGGTAATAGTTAAACTTAAACACATTAAAATTAGAATTCCCCAGAATAACAACAAATTGACAGTGATGACAAAAGATGCATCATTCTCATCACTCATTATTTTTTGAGATTAGAGTAGTCAGATGTGTTCTTATTTCAGCACTGATAAGTCTATTCAACTGATAGTATTACTGATGAGAGAATCCTTCAAGAATGAGCAGTATGTTTTATTTTAACTTTCCTTCTGATTTTAAGGTGCTCCAAAATTACAATACTTTAAATATGTATGACGAAACCCTTATTTTTAAATTATGAAAGTATAAATAGAAATGAGAACTTCTAACTCAAGCTTAGCTTTGTGACTTTGTCATGAATATTCCGTCATTCCACATTAATATGCATCTGACAGCTCAATTTGTTTTGTGCATTTTATTTTGCATAATGGACATTTAGGACAGCTTTTGTTGAAAATCTAATTTATAAATATGAAAAATATAAAGGTTTTAATTTTTAACCACTGATGAATATACATGAGGTTGCAGTATAATCACATGTTCTTATGGTAACTGATATTATAATATCTTCTGTTATTTGTACTGGTAGCAATAATTTTATATTTCTTCTGGTTAGTGATTACAGCAGTTAATTTATAGTAATTATGCTAAACACTGTAGTGACTGACAATACTTTATGCAGTATGTAAATACCATAAATAAGGGAAAATTAACTGTGCTGCGAGATACAGATTTATTGTAATCTGTTTTATATTTATGAAAATGTAATGGAATCATGACTAAGCCAGGCCATCTTTACTAATTCCCCTAATAGTGGTTCCTAGAAGCTTTTGATGTTCTCTCTCCCTGTTTTAATTTCACCTTATTGGCTAGTATAGAAAAGGGCAGCCTTTATCTTTCTGGCTCTGTTAACAATCAGAAGATAAAAGCAAGGCAGGACGTTTAATTCTATGCTTATTTTTGCCATTTGACTTACACTTGTGGGTCTTTTGTCAAACTGGCTGTGTTTCTCTAAACAGCCTGTATCACTGGAATGCATTAAATATAAGAACCCACATGTTCCTGATTATAACTTATGCCACACTGTGACTACCTCTTAAATCTGTATTTTAATAGCATTTTTGTAGAACACACAGATTATGAGAAAAAATGGTTTTATGATTAACTATATTTGGGGAATACATGGATAAAAGAAACAGTGTTCTTTACTATAGGACTTCATTGAGACGTTAGTAAGGTTTGGGGAATATCAATGCTCTTTCTTAGAAACATTCAATCAAGGAGACTGTTTCTGTGTAACATCTCACAGGACCCACGTTCCCCAGAACACACTTTGCAAAATGCCAGATAGATGATTCTAAAATGTGCTATTGCTTTGGCAATAATTGTCACATGTTATTGACTGTAATTCACTATGATTTTGTTGCAGTATAGAACTGTGTTTTATGGATACATACAGAGCCAAAGTATGTTAAAGACTTAAAATATCACTTAGCCTATGATAAAATGCTATTATTCTTGATACTCTCTCCTTGATTGTGGGGGTCCAGTACATCACTGATTTGTTGCTTGTACCATTATGTAGCTTATCAGTCTCTCTTTCCTGTGGACACTGTAACTGCCTCATCCAGACTTTCCCAACAGTTTCCACATGCACTCTTTCAATAATAGACAACCAGCTTCACTCATCCCCGTAAGTTCTTACCACTGCTAGTGATTTTTCTAACACACAGTTCTATCGTGTTTCTCTTCTCTTCCTAGAACAGTTCTGATAAATAGTAGGTCCTCCATAAATGTCTGTTTGATTATTAAATGAACGATGCTTGCAAGACCAGCCTACTATAAAATAGTCTTCCACAGTCAGCATGTAACACAAACATTTCATTTGGTTGAAATTACCCCAGAAATTCACTTAAATCCAAGACAGAATTGAAACAAACCCTCTCTTAATAAATTCATGTAAACCTATTTTTTTTCTTTCTGTGATTGAAATACCAGGAGTCACTGTTGCTTTACATTTAGAGGTGATATTATGTGAAAAAATTATGTATCTTAAAACACTAGCGATATATTCAATGATACGATTTTTACAGTCTAAGAGCCATGTGGATACTAGTTCCACTGAGGAAATAGCAAACAGCAAACTCACGTCTACCATTGCAGCGCAGCAAATCCATGCCAGCATCTATTCAGTCTGGAGTACACACTCATTGAGTAAGCAAAATCACCCACACAGTTTAATTTTGTATTATTTTCCTTTTTCTCTCTTTTTCTGTTTGTTTTTTATTTAAATCCTCTCTTGGCTGAATTTGTATGGTATGATTTACGTAAGTGAAATGAGCCCATGCTGTAACTTTATATGCTTGTTTTACTCCTGAACTACGAAGCAGTGATAGAGGAGGCAGGTATTTCCAGGGAAATCAGAGGATGAGACTGCAAGTGGGTTTAGGGCTTCTAGTCACCCAATGAAAAGGACCTCCCACCTAGGGTTTGGTCCTGTGTGTGGGATGGAGAAGGAAGACAATGAGGAGGAGGAAAAGAAGGAGGGGGAGGCGCCTTCCCACTGAGTGAAATAGAAAAATCCCAAACCATTTACAGGGAAGAGGTACTACCTGAAAGTCCATATATCTTAGAGACTTTATAGTACATGCAACATAGCCTTAAGCTACTTGCAATTTCAAATCTGTCTTTTCACTTGTGTACTGTATAATTTAGTATCAGATATACTCTATAATGAAAATTATTATATAACGTATAAATTTTTCTCAGAAAGCAAGTTAGGCACTTTTTAAAAAGTGATGAATTCTTACAGGTCACCACAAAAGAGCAATATGATATATTAAATCAATAATTTACTAGATGTGGCCTGTGACTCCTTCAGTTTAAAAGAACTGCTATACCTTACAAAAGTGCTGGTCCACATCTAATAAAATACTTATGCCCTGATATAGCCTGATTGAATGTCACAAATCATTGATCCTGGCATAGAATGCGTTTGAAGGCTGTATCTCCCATGGAGTCTTTTTTTTTTTTTTTTTTTTTTTTTATTAAGAGAAGGACTTTCATAACTGTAAGCTCATGATGTGAATTTGTAATGCAGACAGCTAGACAGCCATTATTCCCAGCATGGACTTTCAGATTAAAATTACTATTGCTACTTTTTCCCCTTTGTTCAAACCCTTGATCTTAGTAAAAATACCTAACTATTCAGGCATTCATTTCATGTTCTTTTTCATGTCTCCTATGTAAGTATACATACTTCATTTTATTTATCTGCCTTAGATCATAAGCTTCCAATAAGGCTATGCTATCCTAATGGCGATACATACGACTTTAATTATCAACTATTACTCTAAGTAACGTATTTATTTGGCTCTTCATTTTCCTCCCTATATTTTTGATACATTCACATTTACTTCTATGCTATGAGTTTTCTATTGTGGTATCTGTTCACTTCAATGAAAAAAGCAAAAATAAGTATTTATTCCTTGTGAATTAATTTTGTGTTGATTCCACACTCCTGTTTAACACTAAAGAAAAAAAAAATCCATCTCAGTGTTGTAATTCAGTGGCTTGAAAACCATTTTAAATGACTCACTAAATCAACTTAGTAGGATAATAGCTTCTATTTATGTCACCTCACTGCCTGGATTCATTCATTTGATGTTGCTGGCTAGGAAGGCCTTCTTTCTATCCTGGAGCACTGTGTAAGCTGTATATTCCAACAGAGTGTATTCTTAGAAAAAGAAGAGTCATTCAGTGACAAAGGCTTATGAGTAGCTCTTGGCTTCCATGTTCCCATATACAAATTCTGCTAACAATGATTTTACAGGTGTAGGTAGTTTATGTGTGACACCTATGTCACGCATTTTTTAACCTCATTTTCAAGATTGAGATTTAATTCACAGACCATAAAATTCACTCTTCTAAAGTATACAATTGAGTGTTTATTTAAGCATATGCACCGAGTTGTGTAGCCAACCCCACTATCTCATTTCAGAATAGTTTTGTCACCCCGAAAAGAATTCCTGCACTCATGAGCAGTCATTCCCCATTTGCTCCACTCCCAAGTCCCTAGCAATTATTAATCTATGATTTTGTAGAAAACGGTGCATGGGAAGCCAAGTTCTTATTAATAAAACAATTTTGATTGGATTATTGGCACTTTTTAAAAACTCAAATCCCTTTTCATCACTTAGGTTAATTGATATTTCTATGTCATAGATTATTAGTAATGGCAATCTTTTATTGTTTTAAAAAATACTTAAGACAGTTAATATATTAGTGCAAAATAAGTTCAGAGGGAAAAAACAAACAAACACTTACAAATTATTCCCTCCTACCTAATCTCCTCCCAAATGTTTTCTCAGGAAAGTCCTTTTGTCTTCCAGACTAATTCAGAAGCCCCTATCATATAGCATGCCATTGGTTACTTTGAGTATAATGATTACAACTTGCAATCATATTTATTTGATTAGCTCTTATTTATTTGATTAGCTCTTTAATTAAGGTCTGTCTCTATCTCTAGACTCCAAGATCTATTAAATCAAAGATCCCCTGTCTTTTTTGCATGCCATTTATACCTCTGGAGCCTAGCATAGTGTCTTTATACAATACACTTCTAATGAATATATGTAATGAATATAAAGAAAAATAAAATATACATTATATTAATAGTTTGCCATTGATGAAATGCACGGAATGTAAAACTCCTGGATTTTTCAAACCCTTTCTTTAGGGTCGCATGGCAGAATACAATATAAAACCCAAAGATCTGGAATCAGGAAGGAAGTCCCAGGTTTAATTCCCGCCTTTGCTATTTATTGACTGAGTAACCTTGGAAGAGAGGAAAACTGAAGTGGAATAGGAAGTGTCTGTCAAATCTGATGTATGGTGTGGGCTTAGGTAAAATGAATTAAAAAACTCTTCTGATCTACTCCAGAATCTTCTGGAGGTGATGTAATGAGGCTTTCATAAAGGCCTTAGGGTGATGAAAAAAGCTCATTAATCCCAGGAAGGAATGCAAAGGGTAGAGAAGGGCAGGAAGAACTTCCCTAGTGTTTTTGCCAAACTTTTCTCTGGAGAGAGGTAGCAGCAACATCTTTTATGACTCTACCCAAGGTGTTGTCTATGAGGAGCTCATGGCTTTTTTTCCCTCTCCTCTTAGTTTTCCCCAAGGACGAAGACTAGAGTACTCCATCCAAAAGCAAGAGGAACCTACAACTGCAATCCAGCTGTTTTCTCAACGGATGGTGTCACTGTGCCCAGCTGTTAATGGTTAGTGTGGCTGTGGTCCTGTACTTTCCTGGACTCTTTATTCTTTAGAAGTCCAGGGGGAAATAAGATCCAATAGTATTAATGAAAGGGAGGAGAAACTGGTCCATCTTCTCCGTTTCTCCACATAATTCTTCACATAATTGAGGAGTTCTTGTCATGGTTCCATGAATTTTGGATGGGGAGAATGTCTACATTTTTCCTAGAACCTAGCTGATTTTTTTTCTAACTGAATTTTAGCGTTTCCTTTCATTTCAAATGTAAACAACAAAGCGTAGTAATATTAAAAGTACTGGGACTTTGTCAGCAATAGAAATCACAGGTATTTTAATATTACATTATAATTGATTCAGATACCTCAAAATAGTGTTTATTCTCATCACTACTAAAAAGTATAGCAGTTATTAGACTTGCTGCTATAACTTCTAATTAAGGCATTCATTAGGAAGTAAAGTCATTATATCAAAACTGTGTTTTTTTAATTATACGTTTTTATAACTATATTTCAGTATAATTGGTTTGTCTTTCAGGCTTATGTACTTTGATTTTATACAGTTAAAAAGATGATTTTAAGGTTCATTGGGTGGTAAGAGTGCACATGCACACACCAAAAAAGGATCTGCTGTTCTAATTAGATTCATCTCAAACCACATCCCTTTCTCATTTTCTGTCTATTCTTTTCCTTAAGGGAATTTGCCCCAGAGATTGTTGCTTTGATCTAAGGAGATCTGGAAAATATTAGTTTTACTGGAGGACCCTTCCTTTTCTGCTCTATTGTCTCAGATCAATTCTTCCCTGAATTAGAAAGGTCCTAAAACTTGGGAAGAAATATCCAGTCATAGGTTTGGCTTAGTAGTCTTGGGGCTATTTAGAACCATAGCCTAAATATGGTTCAGATTTACTCACTAACTTTCCCATCTGTTTCGATGTAATTCACTAGATTTCTGTTTTGGGACTTGAAACAAAATTCCCTGTTGTGCACAGAGCTCTATATTGTCTTCTTTCTTGTGTATATCTCCATTTGGAACCTTGGAGTGAATGGTTCACTGGTCGAAGTGTAAGTGTGAAATGAAATTTTTCTGTGTTTAATAAAGAGGAGGGAAGCAGTAATCTCTCCTCTCCTCCTTTAAGGTGTCTCCTTGAAACCATAATGGACCAACCTTTAGATTTTACCATGCAAGCTGGCCTTCTGACTATAAACACATACCTCTGAAATTAACTCAGGGTTCTTAACAAGGTATACTCACAAGGTATATAAGAGACAAGGTACATCAAGTGGTGTGTCAGGAGATAAAAGAAATGTTATTTGTTTTTTTCATTTTTTTTACTGTATAAATTTGCAGGAGATTCTGCCTTGTCTCTGTAGTATTTTTCACAGACTGCCTGCAATGTGCACTGTATTCCAGATATGCTTTTTTGATAATAAAACTGCTTTCTTTCTCTTCTAGATTTTGTGGAGTGAACTTTGTTAGTAAGAATTTTGTTGACCCAATAGAAGTAAAGATTTGGCTATCCTGAGACCTCTTGTCTTATGTATTACATTCCCATTTGAATCACACCATGACTTCTAATAGTTACTATTACATACGTTACTTTCTTCATCTATAAGGTGAGAATCACTAGGTTGATTCAACTTTCTGTATAAATTTTTCATTTTTTCCCTGTGTTTCTGCAACACCTGGCAACGCATTAGGAACACATGTTTGAAGTCGGACTTAAACATAGCCTCCCTAGTACTGGAGAATGGGAGCATCCTAGCACAATGAGAGGCCATGTGACTACCCATCTGGAGATAAGGAGTAGTGACTGAGATGCCACAGGCAGGGAAAACAAAAATGGTTTAATATGAATTCCAAGTCAGTGGTCACAAGAAAATGTGCTCTGAATTACAGCCATTGATTTGCAATCAAATTGCTTTTTACATGGATGATTCTACATAATATGCTCCAGAATCCACAGCAGCGGGGATTTATTTATAACAATGTTGATGATTCTTTAGACTAGCAGGCAAGAGTCCAACTGGAGTGATAATGTACATGAGAGTGCCTGGAAAATAGCAGGTGCTCAATAACATCAGCTTCCATTCCTATTTCCTTTTAAATAATGCTTTTCTCCCATCATATGAAAGTTAAACATACTTTGGTTTTATCCCAATGCTACCTTGTTTCAATACAAAATACAGTACATTTCTTTGCAGAACATGGGTCTAACACGTAATCAGTATATTATGTCTGTGGACAAAATTCCTAGGTGTAGGTGATGAAACGTCGATATTTGATGACACTCAGAAATATTTCACCACTACGTCTTTGTTGTATGAATCTTTCATCTACATGCTTTAGTTAGATCATGTATTTTAATGAGATCAAATGCTAATGGTTCAGTATACAAGGTTTAGACTAGATGATCTCTATCTACAATTATAATGGAATGGGACCCCAGACTTGGTTCAGCTCAAAAAAAAATTATAAACTTCAAGAAGATTTGAAATAACGAATTAGCTCAAGGCAAGTTATGCCCTTTAAGCAGAAGATCAGGAATAAAAGTTTAGTTATTTATTTCTTCACACAGTCCAACGTGTGATTTCATTAAAAGTAGGCCATATGTGCTTACTAATCAGAGATAACTCTAACGTTGGAAAACTATAATTACAAAATGAACTTTTACTTTATTTTATTTTATTTTTGGCTTGTTTCAAAGCTTTCTCTTCAGTTTACAGGGTAAGAGGGCTCTCCTTTTAAAAGCTTTTAGCATTCTACATATAGTTGGAAGTTGAAAAAAGAATGGTGCCAGATGACTACTGGATCTCTAATCGTAATATATTCATGTTTTTACACTTTGAACAGACTTATATATCGTCAGTGATTGAGTTACTTAATTCTTTTTCTCTTCCCCAGATTCTATGATTTATGTTAACATGAGTGAAACACAGGTATTTAAAATAATATTGAAGATTTTAAAAAGAACTGAGTTAATACTGACTATCTATTAAGGCACGTGTACTCTGTGCAAAGTTGTATTTCAAATGAAATGCAAAAATGCATTTCAGATAAACACTTTCATCAGTTATTGGTAGATTTTACCTTAATTCTCACAGTTAGCCTGGAGGAAGATTTCAGAAATAAATGAAGAACCTTAAATCTTACCACTTATTCTTGGTGCCATGCATCCATTCATGAAACATTTAATTAACTTAAATATGCCAGGTACTCGTAGGCACTAGAGTCATAAAGACACCTATATAAAGTCCTTTGAAGGATTAACCAGTCAACCTATAGGGTAGTGATTAAGAGCATGGACTCCAAAACAAGACTATTGGGCAAGTATGACTTTGAGCAAGTGACTGAACCTCTCTCTATGTCTTGGGTTCCTCATCTGTAAAATGAGAATATTAGTACTCGCCAATATTATAGCCCCCGAGTTGTGGGGAGGTATAAAATGATATGGGTATAAAACTCCAAACTGTGCTCAATACAGGTAAACTATTTCCTCTCATCATTTCTCCTCTCTATTCACTTGCCCTGTTGAGCTGTTTTAATTTTTATCCAAAATTCCCTGTTTAACTCTTGCTTCTATATGTTCACATATGCTGACCCGTAGGTGTGAATATACCATCCCCTCATGCTTTATGACTCACCTGGCTCCTTCTCATTTATAATTTTAAGATTCAGTTCATGTGTCACTTTCATAAGGAAGACTTCCCAGATCTCTCTTTGTAACTAGGTCAGATGCACTTCCATGCTGTGCTCACAGTACTCTTTTTATTTCTAGCAATTGACCTTAACTGTCTGCATCTCATCAGATTGTAAACTCCTTACAGTCAAGGGCCATGCTGAATTCATGTTTTATCCCTAACAGTTAGTGCAGCACCAGGCATAAAATTGGTGCTTTTGAATGCCTCAACAAAAGGAATGAATGATACCATTTCTTCTTTATAATAATTGGCAAGCTAGTAATTCTTTAACAGTCCAAATATGTTTATCCTTAGGGTCTTATTATTATAATTATCTATCAATTATATGTTCACTGTATGCTATGACAATGGAAAAGATCAAGAATATCACACTGGCCTGGTTATAAAATAAATAAGTCATGAGAATGTAATGTATCGCATGGTGACTATAGTTCATAATATTGTATTGCATGTTTAAAAGTTGCTAAGAGAGTAGATCTTAAAAGTCCTCATCACAAGGAAACTTTTTTTGTGTGTATGTGACTATGTGTGGTGACGGATATTAACTAGACTTATTGTGGTGATCATTTCACAATATATACAAATATCGAATCATTATGTTGTATACCTGAAACAAACACGATGTTATATGGTCAATTTTACCATAATTAAAATAAAAAGAATATTGTATTGGTATTGTAAGCAGTACTCCTGCATTTAATGATTTACCTTTCAATGTTCTAAGGCCTTAAAATAACTGGAGCTTTTACACACATCAGGGATACCTTTACCCAGGGTATATTGTTTCAATTTTAGATACATATGATTTCATCCTGGGAGTTTTAAGGAGCAGAGGAAGGGTAAATATGAATTTTTTTTTTATACCAAGAAGACAAGTGATCATATGCCTGAAAGAAGTCAGAGAGCTAGCCTGCCAGAAAGCTGTGGAAAATGCACTCAGGCAGAAAGGACAGTGAGTGCAAAAGCCCTGATGCAGAAACGTGAGCAGTGCTTTGAAGAAAGATCAAGGAGGCCAGTGTGGCCCACTTGTGTAGTAGACAGATAAACAGTAGAGAGGCCAGGGTGTATATAGGCAGATTAAGTGGAGTTGTACATTATAAGATCTTTGGCATTTATTCAAATTTAGGAAACCACTGGTGAGTTTCGAGTAAATATGCAATGTAGTCTGACATATGCTTTCAAGGCTATTGTATTTAGAAGAGAATGGGGAAACAGGGAAGGAGAGGAATTAGCTGGCAGACAGAGTAAGAGGTAAGCGGTGGCTAGTATCCTAGATTAGGGAAGAGGTGTGTTTATATAAACAAATGCAATGCCATTAGGTGAAATCAATCAAATAATGAAGATTAAGGGCAAAATATGGCAATTGGCACTATTGGTGTTTTATTACCTCTACTCATATTGAGTCAGATTATGGAATATATGACTTCTACTTCAGTATGTCTATAGTAACTAAAGTAACTCTGAGTTGCAATAGATACTTTTCAAAGTACAAAAACTAAGGGAAGAATTATTTTCTAAACACATTTTTTTTTTTTTAAATCACAAAGTGAACTGCAGGTACAGATATCTTGTTCTGCTATCATTTAATGTATGTGACATTCTCATGAGATAAACTGCAAGGTTTCTCATCACTGAGCAGGACTTACCACAGGATGCTATCATTTTGGATCTACTTCTGACAAATATAATCTCTCAGTGTCCAACATGAGCTCTTAAAAACATTTTCTTCAGAAATAAAATGTACACTTAATCCTAAACCATGATAAAAATCTATATTCTAAAATAAACAAACTTTGTAAATTCTTATGGTTCAGCTCAGGTTAAAAAATATTTACTAAAAGCTTTCCTGTATAAATTAACATGTTGCATAATAAAAAGTAATATGTAGCCCAAGACTTCATGAGGTTATGGTCTTCTGGGTGAGACTAAAGCAACATTACAAGAAAATATATATATATGGTTGCATTTAAAGCGTTTTCAGAGTATGGATGTGTTTACTATCATGAAAAAAAAAGGAAATAAAAACCTTATTCCCTTATTTTGGCACTTCATGATCATAGTTTAATAGCCAACTCCCTACTTAATGTACTATAAAGTAAAGCCTACCAGTCAGTCCAAATTTCCTGCCTATGTTCTCAGAAACTTTAGTCAGGATTCCTACTGTGGGATAAGACTTAGCATGAAAATCAGCAGAGACTAGCAACCTAATTCTCAAACACTGATAAAATTAGAAATAGAGGCATTAGCAAATTAACACACGACAAAGGCAATTTTACTAGAATAACCAAAAATAATATAACTCTGGAACACTAAACAGAGGGGCTATGAATGTGACACAACTCTTGATCTTTTATATCAGGGAATCAATAGATATTATCTAGAGATGGTGAATCAAGAACCAGAACTTCATCATGTTATGCAGAGTCATGGAGAGGGCCACTAGAGCAATCAGAAATAGAAATTATTAGAAGACTTAGCTGAGGAATAAGAGAATGGAAGGGGGTAGGGCACATAACCATCGCTTTAAATTGCTTTAAATGGGAAGCTGTTCTGTATTATTTTCTTCGTTATCACATGCCTATTTTACTTTGGTAAAAAATACAAAATTTGTCTTAATTAAAAATAATTTATCCTGGGTGGCCGGATGGCTCAGTTGTTTGGAGCGCGAGCTCTCAACAACAAGGTTGCTTGTTCGATTACCGCATGGGATGGTGGGCTGCGCCCCCTGCAACAAAAGATTGAAAAACGTCAACTGGACTTGGAGCTGAGCTGTGCCCTCCACAACTAGAAAGGAGGATAGCAATTTGGAGCTAATGGGCCCTGGGGAAATACATTGTTCCCCAATTAAAAAAATAAATATATATATATATATATATCTCCTTATGAACAACAAACCCTTCTTGCTCTAATGTACATGCTTTACACACAAATTTTGACTTAAAGTATTAAATTAGTACATCTGAAAGTCAGCCAGTTCTGTGTATTTTGGATTTCTATATAGTAACAATGAGGGAAAACAAATAGATATATGTCAACCTGATCAGAAAACTAAAATGTATTAATCTTTCTTTACTGTGTGACAGTAACAGCCACAGAACCAAATGCTTTAAATAAGTTATTTAATATAATTCTCCCAACAACTTCACAAATTACACAATATTATCCAATGCTAAATATACAAAATAAATAAATTGAACAGGGTCACATAGCTGACTCAAGCTTTTCTCTTGGTATTATTTCACTTTTTAGAGTTCAACATATCTAGTTCTAAAACATGGGCTTTCCCCCCTCCCCCAGTATACCAGAAATTATCAGTGTGGTCATACTTTTAACATGAATATATCTTATTTATTTTTTTCTAATAGCTTAAAGCATATATTGAACAACTTTTATTTGATTTCAATTATGTCTTGGCATTATGGTTAAAAGTCAAGTGATCTCCAACTTAATTGATGGTAAGTTTTTTTCTCTCTTAAGAAATTTAAAAATACTGAACTCCTGTGCTATTTTCAGGAGTGGGTGAATGTGTATCTGTATAATAACATTAACAAATTAGATTTAATTAATATTAAAATGACAAAAATATACTAGTTCAACTAAAATATAACGTGCAAGGCATGTTTTCCAGTGCTATGCTTCTTTTGAAACACCATGTTGAAACCACATATATCAACATGCCAGTATTTGCTAGGAACTTTACTAGGCCCTATATGGGTTGTGTTTATGAATGCAGTCTTCAGAATAACCTATTGAAACAAAACTATTACTCAGTTTAATAGACTAAAAATCAAGGCTCAGCTAGTCTCAGAGCATAGGTACAGTGAGAGGATTTGAACTCAGGTCGATTCTTCCCTCCATATTGTTTGTAGATATTACTATTCAACCAAAATGGACTATACTTAATTGGGCTATAATTGATCTCATTAAATATTTTTGGTTCAGAAGAATGTCTTCATATATATTATGAAATATCCCTTGCTGAAATTGACGTTGCTATGACCTACCAATATAGAAACTATTAAAAAGGAATAGGATTATTTTAGACAGGTATATTCTTAGCGAATGCATGCTATACTCTGCACTCTTGTCTCTCCCACCTAAGTCATTGAAAGCTATCTATTTAATCATGTATCCCACTGTTTAACACCTATCCTTTTTATCTATAGTTTTCTGTATTCTTTTAGTTTTCTCCATCAGAATTTTTGGTTATTTCTTCTCTGGCTCCTGGAAATTTTTCATGGTTTCTTCATGATTACTGACATTAAATTTTGGAAAATGCTGTTCTAAGTTTAATGTGTGTTTCTGACTATAAACAGATTTTTGTATGGCTCTAAATTCTACACAATATAATCACTCTCTTAAATTTTCTATAATCATCCATGTCATCAATTTCTTTTTTTTTTCTCCTTGGGAGATTAAATTCATAGTTATTCTTTCCCTTTTTATTCCCTTTATCTTCTGATAGATGAAAGCATCAACTCAAGCCAGGAATCAAACAGCTATTCTAATATTAACAGCATGACAGTTTAGTTGATATCTACTTTTTCTTTATTTCTTATAACAATATTTTGAAATAAAGAATTTCAATTTTTCCCATTTTATAGATGAGAGGCAATAAGCCTAGAAAATTTAAATGACTTGTGTTTAAGTCAGAAATTGTATACATATAATTCTAAGACATGAATACATTATATATCAAGGAAAAATTACCATATTTATCAGACACCAAGTATCCATACTTTTATCCATCAGATCAGAGTTGGGTTTTTTTTCCCACTGACAATCACAGTAAAAATATACTTTATATCGTTGCAAATATACAAATTGACACTTACATGCACACACAAATGGGTATATGTATATTAATTGTATTTTATTTATCTCTCTATTTAACAGAATAAACTTCCACAAAATGATTTATCCTTACTTTGTTGTTTGAATTACATTTTTTTCTTTTTCTTTCTTTTATTTTATTAAATATTATATCAATAATAAAAATGCTGGTCACAACCCAGTGAATTGATTTTATGACTCACTAGTGGTGACCCAGTTTGGAAAATCTTCCATAGATGATATCATCTCCATGTCAATTTTGTACAATGCATTAGGATCATTCATCTGACTAGGGATCTGTGATAACTTTCCATACTGATAATTGTTTTTCTCGCCTTACGGAACTTCTTTTTCCCCCACTGTACCTCTATCCTGATAAACATAGCTATATACAAACACCTCCATGATTTTTGAACATGAAGTATTATTTTTTCTAATAACATTATTTTACTTAGTTATAATAGCTATCTCCAAAAGCTTTAAATAAAAATGTCCATGGTCTACTATGAACTCCATACCATTTTCTTTTAGAATGTCTCATTTTTCCATTAAAATCATTTCTACACCATCTGTGTTTGACTTTCTGTTTAACACTAAGATATGAGTTTTTGAAATGGACACAGGTCACCAGTTCCATGAAGTGGTGAACTGGTCCTTGTTTTGGAAAATCTTCCAGGAGTATATCCAGAAATGCATCTTCATGAAATTCTGAACAACTGCTATCAAAACCTGTTTCACTGTCAACTGGGGACTCCCATAGTTTCCCCTCTTGCATCCTCTAGATCGTCTCCAAAACCGTTCCAAAAGGGCTGTTCATTTACTGCAGCTAACTGCCTAGCAATTCCACACCCCAAGTGAAGGTGATGTCTCTGTTTCAGGTATCTCTTTGATAACTGCCTTAATATTAAAAATATTAAGTCTTTTCCCCTTACATGTATTTTTTCCTAGGACTTTTTCTAAGATCAGAGGTCTTCTTATAACTAAGGTCATTGTCAGATCCTTTGTCAAACTGATTCTGATGCATCATTTTTTTTACTAACTCCAGATGGCTACTCTCATATCTGATATTGTGTTTCTGAAACTAGTTTTAGGTCTTTCTCCATCTTTCTGTGTCCTTAGGTCTTCAATGTGCTACTGGAGCTGCCTGAGTAGCTCTGACTTGGTTATCACTTTTAGATAACCTAATTCTGAGGAGAAACATACATTTTTCTATATCCTTATTTCAGATAAAAATTTATCACCAGTTCTTGATAATATTTAACGTACTGCATTTATTTACTTTTGTTGAAATGTCAGTTTCAGTGTGTTTGTTTCTCATTATTCGGCCAGTATTTTAATCCTCTAAGTCCTGATCACAAATGAACAGAACAGGCAATACCTCTATTCTCAGAGAGCTCGCCTACTGGAATGTGCACCTTGCTTTAGAGACACCTGGGGCTATAAGCACTTTCCTAAAACCATGTTTTTATTGAATCCAATTTAAAAATCCTTGATGCAATCTCTTCATTGTTATACCACATTTGTAAGTTGTATGTTAAATGGTTGATTTTTTTTTTTTTAAACTACAGAAATGACCTTAAACATTTATCGATTCTTTCTAATAATAAAAGTTCAGCAAAAAAAAAATAGGTTTTTTACCATGACAACTTGGTAAGGCTCTATTCCATCCTGGTCTTCCATCATCTCCCATGATACAGGTGAGTGTCGAATAACCTTGAAGAACATAACCAGCATCACAGTAATAGGTGACTGTTGACCCTAATTTATAATCCATTCCAAGTCTGGTGCCATTCATTATATTGCCTGGATCAAAGCAGGACTCTCGGAGTTTTGCTGTAAAACAGTGTTGATATAAAATGAATTGTTTTAAAATAATGTTTTATTTGAAAGCTTTAAGATTTCTTCATTTCTACCTCTACATGGAAAGGAAAGCATCAGCACCCTTTCCCGTCTCTGTTTGAGTGCTCAAAGTACAAAGTAGTCCTTAACCCTATCTGACATTTTGCTAATTCATATTGATTAGTAACAGAATAAAATTCTGCATTGGTATTCTCATTAAAATTGGCATCCAATATACAGAGGGTGTCAACAAAATGTACACACATTTTAAGAAAGGAAAAAAAAAACTATTAAAATTGTAATAGTCAATATATACCCATAACAAAAGATGAATACAAGTCACGTTTGACTTCTGCAATTACTAGAGGTGCTCAAAGTGGTTACCATCAGTGTCCAGACACTTCTGATTACGGCAAACTACTGCTTAAGAAACGCTGACCAAAATGTCCACTTGTATATATATATATTTGTGGCACCCTATATATATATATATACCGTGTTTCCCTGAAAATAAGACCTAGCTGGACCATCAACTCTAATGCGTCTTTTGGAGCAAAAATTAATATAAGACTCGGTCTTATATTATATCAGACCAGGTATTATATTATAATATATTATATTATATTATATCCAGTCTATAGTATAGTATAGTATAGTATAGTATAGTATAGTATAGACCCAATCTTCTATTATAGTAAAATAAGACTGGGTCTTATATTAATTTTTGCTCCAAAAGACGCATTAGAGCTGATGGTCCGGCTAAATCTTATTTTCGGGGAAACACAGCAGTATATAGTCAAACATAGGATTTTAGAGTTTATTTAAAAAAGAAGCATTTATTTTCTTACTTAATATTTCTTTATTAAAAATATCATCCCCCAAATAAAATACACCAATTCCACATGACTGAAATGAGAAATGACACCATTGCCTATGTTCAGCTCAGCTCAGTTCACCACTAAGAGGAAAGCAAAAGACTCTTTTTCTTTGCCTTGAGAACATTTCTCTTAATGTACCTGCTCTAGTTATTTCCCACATTTCTATGAGAGGTCTGTCCACCAGAAAATAGCTACACAATTTCCAAACCAGTATCTTTGTGGACAGACTCTGTGTCAAAGCTAAGCACTTTCAAAGCTAACAATACCAGACAATTTGAAAAGTAAAATCCATTCACAACAAAGGAACTATTTTCTGTGCAACCAGACAGTGAATTAAAGACACTGACAGAACATTTTGAAGTTATGTAGAGACATCGAAAGACTAGTTCTTCCATTTTGCAAACTTTGTTGTTAACAGATCTGGGTAATACCTTTAGTATTTACATTTTATTATTATTATCGATTACTTAAGAAATAATAGAGAAATGTGCAATGTGAGGACCATCGCAAAATCAGGATAATAAATGTGATTTTCTACATTAGAATTTATCTTATCTTAATGGGAAGTCAGGAGATGGGTATATCTCTGGATATGACTCATGGCATCATTGGTGTTTGGCTATTACAGAATTTATATTACTTTAGTATATCCAAATCTGATTAACTACAACAGTAAGACTACATAGCATATATTTTCCATTCATAAAAGTTTGCAGAGTTCAAAGTACTTCAACATTTATAGGAAATGAGAAGTTTGTGCTTTAGGAAGAATACTATATAAGATTTATCCCAATTCAACTAAAGAAGAAATGGTGGAACCAAATATTTAATGATTTCAATGGAATATTAGAGGAATGAAGTCCACTTTCTTTCTTTTCAACACATGCTTAAAAGCCACTACCCAACTAACTCTGGAAATACAACAATGGACAATCAGAAAAGAGTCTAGCAATCAAGGAATTTATAGTCTATTAAGAATTATATTATACACTTGTAATTGTGATGAGTACAGCAAAAGGGGAGTACATCCAGGAGCCTTCCTGAAGAGTTGACATCTAAAATGAGTCTTGAGAGATAATGAGCTGGCTAGGTGAAAGAGATGAGGGGCTGGGGGGTGGGGGGTGGGGGGGGAAGAAGTGTGCTAGAGTGTGCTAGTTGGATAAATCGGATTCCAGAATTTCAATACAAAGCTAAATAACTTGATCTGCTCCCAAGTACATGTGCACGCACGCACACACACACACACACACTCACACACAAGCACACACACAATTTGCACCCCATCAATTATATTCAGAATTCACTATAAAAATTGCTTCCCAATCTAAGGAACCATATTCCTTCCCAGATAAAATATTCAAACAACACTGTTTTCGGGAAAGACCCAGCAGGGTGAATACTAAATTTGGTCACTAAAAATGGGGATTTAGTGTTGCAGGAGTTGGTGTTGCAAGAGTTTATTTTTAAGAATAAAACCACACACTGCGTCTCTTTCCTTAAACCAGCAGGAAAACACAATGTAATTTTTAGGTAGAACAGCAACCTTGCATTTTCAGCCAGCCTTCATGAAACTGAGCTAAATCCCTTAAGGCAAAAGGAAGACTTGAAAGTACTGTTTAAAAGAATTAATCTCTTCCACAACTTGAAGAGCCTAACACTCAACTTTTGAAAAGCTTGTTTTTTCCTCTTTAAGTTTTCCCAAAAGTTTCGGTGACATACCAGTGAATCTATAATTCAAACATCCTACATTCTGAGGAAAGGAAAATATGGTCAACGAATTAAAAATCTTTCCTATGCAATAGTTTTATATTGCTAGTCTCCTTTTGAAAGGATTCATTTATGTCAGTGTTATGTTTACATACTACTCTAAATCCTTGGTGAATAGCTCTCTATGAATAACACTGTCCTTGTTTATTTCCATGTATATCATTGCAGTTACATCTGGAAATTTTGAAAACACATGGAGAATCCTTATATAAAGGTCTAGGCGGTAGGTGGAAAGGTGATTTTTATTCCTTTAAATTGTGGAACAGACAAGTTGATAGCATTATTTTTTATGGATAATTAGTTTTGTTTGCCTTAATAGTAGTTTGCTTACTGAATAGACCGTAGGTAAAAAGAGTCCCTTGCCTTATAGTCTCCAAATAAGTTTTTTTTTTGGCAGATTTTATATTTTACAATTATTATTTTTTAATTAATTGCAAATAAGTTACATTAGATGTCTGCTGGGAGATAGAAGGGAGCATAGCAATAATACTTATATTTTACTTCTGGCCTTTTGCTTTTCGTTTTATAAAACATTTATTTTTCAGAATTTGTCTGTATAAATTTAAAATAACTTAATGCTTATTTTAATGAAAAAGTTTGACATTAGAGGACTGAAAAATGTCTTTGAAGATTCCATTGGAAAAGTTAAAGCTTTACTATGCTTTTGTTTCCATTTTATTCATAAAGATACACATATGCCAATATACATAATAAGTATCATATCTATAGCATTAGAAAGGTTTTATCATACTTTCTACTAGGCATAGTGATAACTAAATAGTGCTTGTTTAATTCATACTTAGTGATTGATTTACAGTTAAATTTTTTCTGGGCTAATAAGAACCATAAATATTTGTACTATTAATGGAATTTTTTTTCCAAAGTTTATTTCCACATATAGTTATACATTCACGAAGGGACCATTATTATCAATAATTTCATTCTCTGGATGATTAAAATTAGTTATGTATTATTTTGGTTTTGAGAGGTGACTGAATTATATAATATCCAACTGCCTATTATTTCCACAATAGTGGCCATGTGTGGATGTGGATGGGCATAAACCTGCTAGCATGAGTTCAACAACTAAGAATAAGCTCCCTTTTAATTGCGTATGCATGATTGTCCCTTTTAACTAATCATATGCAGTCCCAAGAGGCCCTCCCTATTGGAAAACAAGTTCACATAAGGCCAGATATCCCAGGGTGTTTTGTGAGAATAAATATAAACCTACACAGAGTTCTTTTATTTTGGGAAATATTGCTACCATGAACATTAAATGATTTTCTCCAGAAAGTTGAAATGTAATAGGTTACTCTATATCTTACTTTAAAATTATAGGTTAATTTAGAAAGTAACTTATGATACTTTTAAGGTTCTTGGCTAACTTATAGCACATATAAACTACCCTTCATAAGTTTTCCACTGTACATACTGGTGCCTATAAATTTACATCTTCTGCCAGCTAAAGCACCAACTAGCTCCCCTTCAGTAGCCCAAAACTGTATATTCTCTCTCTTTCATCGCAAATCAATGTAATTTATTAAAAGAACACAATATCACTACCACATGAGTCCCATTTGTATAACTATTATGATTATAAATATTTAAGACACACTTATTAACATTATAATCTAAAATGCTCTTAATAGTAAACAATGCAAATGAGAGCACTGTTTAAACTCTAAATATTTATTCAATTGTAAATTTGCTAATATTGTATTGCACTGAAATTATAAGGAGATAAATGGAGACTAGATCTGATTTAAATACTTTGAGGACATTGCTTTAAAATTAGCAAAACACTTTCCCCTTACTTCCAAACTTCTACTTCTCTGTTCGAATTTACTATTGTCTACAATATTGGAGCATTTCTACTATTTGTTTTATGTACACATAAAGTGGTATTCCTTCCAGAGTCCACGTGAGTGGCCTTATGTTTTTGTGATGTTTGAATATAACATTCATTCAGTGTTCAAATCCTTTGTACAACTACTGTGTACTTGCACACCAACAGAAATAAGATTCAGTGTTTACCTTCAAAGGGGAAATGGACAGATAGGCAAGTAACAGCAACTAGACTCTGGTGTGAGCTGTCATGGTGGTAAATGCCGGACCTGTGGCTTTTTACTTAAATGCCCACTAAAACCATTATACAGAGTGAGTCAGGACTTAAAAGCTGTACTTTTCCAGTGCTAACAGAAATGAACACATATAAGTCAAGCTATATAACATATGTGACAAATGACAAAGGAAACAGTTTTACTATCCAGGACCTCCCTGTATATATCAGTTCATTTTGAGGTGAACGTGTTAGTTTGAAAATTCTGAGATAGTTGTCTGTGTGTGCCAGAATTAAACATAAAGACAATTTTACTTTATTAATTTTAAGAAACTAGACAATTAAAGAGGTAACATTTTTTTAAATAAGGATAGGAAACAAGGAGTCTGAAAAGACAGACCCTAGAGGCACTGAAGTGGGCAATGTAATTTTCCCATGAAGGGGTGTTTTGAGGACCAGTCCAGGGACTTAATTAGATTGGATTGGGGAGTATCATGAACTCGGTACTAGCAGTGCAGAGAAATAGCACATGAAGAATAAAAATAAGAGTTCGTAGAGGAATTTTGTGTAAGTAGGTGTTGGTATAGTGGTTGAGGATGGTGGAGATTGAATGGTAGGATCCGAAGAGAAGGATTGTAGTTCATGAAATGATAATGAATTTTTCTCTGCTTTTACTCTTTTATTTGTAGTTGCCTTCAGTCTTATTGGTAATACTAATTTGTCATCTTGTGCAATTCATTTTAACAATCTGATTCTTTTATCATTTGTAAAATAGGTATAGCAATACTTATAATGCTGTTGGTTTAATATTTTTGTTGTGTTTATAAGTGTTCCTGGTCATGGGAAGGACAGAGATAACGCATTAAAAAGAACTAATCATTCTAGAGTAGAGTAAGTATATAATATTTCTTTTAAATAAGTTTGCATTTGTGGCCCTTTTCCTATGACAACATAAACCTTAATTTGGAAATAATAGGATATGGAAATATATCAACCTAGGAAATAGAAATGGCTTTTAGCTGATATGGCTTAGGTTTACCTCAAGTATGTAATTGCATGGACTTAGTAATGGCTACCTGGAATGTAATGCAAAGAAAGAATTGTGAGGTCAACTCCAGTTTGTCCTGAGCATAGTAATATTTCTGGCATTCTTCCTGTATCTTTTGTCCTAGTGATATCTGGAAATGTTTTACTGAATACTAATGCACAATAAAGCATAGCTCTACTGACTTGCTTACAGTCCTTCCTTCCTTCCTTCTTTCCTTCCTTCCTTCCTTCCTTCCTTCCTTCCTTCCTTCCTTCCTTCCTTCCTTCCTTCCTTCCTTCCTTCTTCACCCTCCCCTCCACTCTCCTCCCTTTCCTCCCTTTTCCTTCTCTCCCCTCCCCTTCCAACAGGTCTTACTTATAAGCCTGTCTATTTGGACATATAAATAGCTGTTCCTAAAGAGCCACGTTCTCATTTATGAAATGCAGGACAGGAATCTATCTGTAAGTTTTCTAACATTTCAATAATGTTATTATTCTATGATTCTAATTATGATTTGGTTTAAAACAGAAAACACCTCTTTAAGCTGCTCAAAACCAATCAATTAATTATCAAACAACTACTATGTGTAGGTAGTATTTTAAGGCACTCATTGTATAATGTGAATAAACAGGATTCTTGATCTTAAGAAACTTGTATTTTGGTATGTGTAAGGAGTTAGTGAAGTAAATGGGGATGCATATAGTAAATGAACAAGTAAATATATAAACAAGAAAGTATCAAGCAATGATGTGATTATTTGATAAAAGGAGAAAAATTTGAAACTAGTAGTACAGAAAAAGCAAAATGAATAGAAAGCACAAAATAAGATCAGAAAAGCAAATAAATATAGATTAAATTTAAAGCATCAAAAAATATACAATTTATATGTACCTGACAATAAGTTCTCATAGGATATAAAACAGAAATAATAAAAATTTTAATAAAAATTAAAGCAATGTTAAAAACTGTAAAAGATTTTCCCAAGTATTTCAATAATTGGTAGACCAAGAGGACTTTTAAAATGGTGAGCATATTAAGTATTTGATAAATATAATTAGAGAACATAATTTAATGGGTATATATAAAAACTGTGACTTAAATAATGCTCTTTTCTCCTAGGAGTCAGGGGGCATGTGTAAAAATTGACCATAGAAGAGCTCAGAAAAAAATATATCTTGGAACATGCCAAGGAATTTAAATCACATATATCTGACCACAGTACAAGTAAATTAGATATTATAATTAAATGTAGATTAAAATTGATTGAAATTATTTCTAAGTTAACTCTTAAGCAAATAAAAACATCATAATGCAGTGCAATTAGAACAAAATTTAGAATTGAATGATTATAAATCTCTCTATATTAAATCTTTTGCAAAGTAGTTAAAGTGATACTTAGAGGAAAATTTATAGCCATAAAACTCATATGAGAAGAAAAAAAATCTGAAAATTAATAAGCTAGTATTTCTTTCAATAAATTAGAAAAAAAATCTAGAGAAAATATGAGATGATACAGATAAAAGCAACATTAACAAAAATACTAGACAATGTAAATGAAAAACATATACCAACAAATAAAGAGAATACTGTGAAAGTTTTTTTGTCAATATGTTTGAAAACTTGGATTAAAATAACTAATTCTCAGAAAAATAATTTTAAAAATCTAAGATGAAATCAAAAAACCTGAAAAGATTTATAACCACTAACATTCTATAACCTCAAATCACTAAATCCAGAATTTTATATACTTCTAGTACACATTTAAGACATAGATTGTCCCTATTTTATTCAAACCATATTAGATTCTAGAGAAGTGAGACCATTCCCCAAATTAGGCAGTTGTATAATCATGATCAAAACTAGACATGGTAGATATAAGAAAGGAAAATTATAGACTAAACTCATGGTAATAAAGCAATGATAATTCACATTTTTAATAGGTAATACACATATGACATTAAATACCATAATTATAGAAATCTAACATTTAGTGTACTGAAATCTACAAAGTATATTAAAAACAACAAACAATGAACAAACTGGTTGTATCCAGCCAATATAAAGATGTTCTAATGTTAGCAAAACTATAATAAGTTCACAACATTAAAAGCTTCACAAAAGAAAAGCGCGTGATATTTTCAATAGCTGATAAAAAAGCAGTTGATAAGATTCAATCCCATTCATCGTTAAACAATTTTTAGTTAACTAGGAATGGAAGGGAACTTCCCATAATTTATGAAGCATATATCTAAGTAGTATAACATTTGGAATAAGAACATGAAATCAAGTTCACCCTGAATCAAATTTTAGCTCTGCCATATGACTTTGGGCAAATTACTTAGACTTATTTGCTCAAAGTGCTTCACCCATAGAAGTAAATAATATTCATATGTAAATAATAATGAGTTAAAAATGTTAGCCCTTATAACATTGTTCCTAACCAATAAGAAACATGACATGTAAAATCACTAGATGCATTCTCTTTAAAATCAGCAGTGACACAGGATGATAGCTGTCACTGTTTCAGTCTGACATAGCATTGAAGTTCCTACCCAGAGTATTGAGCCAAGGAAGGGGAGGAGGGGGGAGTACGTACAGACTAGAAGAAAAACAGGACAGTCACTGTTTGTATAGAAAATACAAAAAACTCCACAAAAATTATAATAACTAATGAAAGAGTTAAGCAAGTTTGGTAGATATTATTAGGTAATTACAAAAATTCATTGTGGACGTAAGATTAGCAAAAACGAGTGAAACCTAATAATAAAATGATTCCTTAATTACAATGAAAACTATAAGACATTTAAGATTTAAATGAGAAAACTTTTATAAAGAAAATCATAAACCACTACTAAAAGACACTAGTAAATTGAGAGATGTGCCATATTTATGGATGGAAGATTAAATACACATACTTGCTTTATTCCCAAATAATTTATAAATTCAATCCAGTCTCAATCAAATTAAACAGGTGGGACAAGCTTAATTTAAAAATCAAATCAAAAGTTCTAAAGGTTAATAGACACCAAGACAATTTTGAAGAAGAATAAGGTGGTGCACTCTGCCTATCTCATATCATGACCTACTTTAAAGCTATTGTAGTAAAATTCAGAGAAGTCATGGCCTGGAAGTAGAAAAATAGGCCTATGAAGCAAAATAGGGAATTCAGAAGCAGACATATGGATCCTTGATATTTGACAGCAATAGCATTATCTGTCAAAAAATGGTTTCAGGACAATTGTCCATATGGAACAAAAAAAACAAAACAAAATTGGATTCCTAGCTTACACAAAAATAAACTCCACATACATGAAAGAGATTAAAAGTGAAAAGCAAAGCAAGCAACTTTAGAAAAAGTTTAGGAAAATGCCTTTATGACCATCATAATAAAGAAGGAATTTTTAATCAAGGCATGAAAAACACAGACCATGAAGAACAGAAAAGATTAACGATCGATGTTGATTTTCAAACGTTTGTACAGCAAAAGAAACCAGAAATAAAGTGAAATCACTTGCCAAAGATGGTGGCAAAATATTTACAACCACATAGATAACAGATAAAGGTATAATATTCACAATACTAAAAAGATTTCCTATAAATAAAATAAACAGACAAATGGCTGGAAAAATGTGTGACAATGGTAATATGCAATTTACAAAAATGAAACCTCAGTATGTATGAAAGGAAAACGGTGCTCAACTTAATAGTAATAAGGGAAATGGCGATAAAAATAACAATGAGATAACATTTAAACCCATAAGACTGACAACTTTCAAGTGTAAAAATTCAGTGGGTTTTTCAAAAATGTTGAGTATCTTAAAAAGATATCTGTACCTCCATGTTAGCTGCAGCATTATTCACAATAGCCAAGACATGTTAAAAACATAAGTGCCAATTGACAGTTGCATGAATAAAGAAATTGTGAGATATATATGTATATATAATATATATTATACATATATATCACACAATGTATAAAATATATGTATATATACATATATATGTATATATATATATACATATATTTATATATACATGTATTTTATACGGAATATATATATATATATATATTATATGTGTGTGTGTATATGTGTGTGTGTATATATATATATATATATATATATATATATATTCCACAAATGCAATGAAATATTGTTCGGCCACAAAAAGAAGGAAATCCTGCCATTTGTGAAAACACAGATGAACCTTAGGACATTATGCTATGTGAAATAAGTCAGACAGAAAAGACAAATACTCTATAAACTCACTTATATGTGGAATATGAAAACAAAACAAACTCATTGATACAGAGGACAGATTGGTGGGTGCCAGAGGCCAGGGTGGGTAAAATAGGTAAAGGTGATCAAAAGGTATAAACTTCCAGTCATAAGATGAGTCCTGCTAGGGATAAAATGTACACCATGATGACTCTAGCTAGTATGCTATTGTATATATGAAAGTTGCTAAAAGAGTAGATGTTAAAAGTTCTCATCACAAGAAAAAAAATTGTAACTAGGTGTTGTGATGGATGCTATCTAAACTTGTGATAATCATTTTGCAATATATACATATATCAAATCATTATGTTGTGCATCTAAAACTAATACAATGTTATATATGTCAATTGTATCTCAATAAAAAAGTGTGGAGTTTCTGAAACACTTCCTCTGCTGCAGAGAATATAAGTTGGTAAACCTCTTCTGAGAGTGCTTTGGCAATACAGAATTAGATTCAAGAGGTTCATACCCTTTGACCAAATAATCCCACTTCTAGGTATATAGGTATCATAGAGAAATTCTCACAGACAAATTCAAGAAGGCAGGTAAAAAAATGTTCATTTCATCATGATTCATTTCTGGTAGTGAAAAACTGAAACATATTAGCTTGGTGCAAAAGTAATTGCTGTATAACAGGTTAAAAATAATTGTAAAAACTGCAATTACTTTTGCACCAACCTAATAATTGCCTATCAGAATAATTTATACATTAACTGTGATACAGTCATATGATGGAATATCGTAAATAAATTAATAAACTAAAGCTACATGTCTCTATAATTGATAAATCTCAAAAACAATGTAAAGGGAAAATTTTTCACAAGTATATGTGCATGAAGAAAATTTCAAAAATTATGAAAATAGGATGAAGGATATGTATATGATGGAAAATATAAAAATATATACAAGTATACATACATGGGAAACATAAGCACCAAATACAGTTAGGAGGGTACTGTCATGAAAAAAGTAGGGCTACCTAAAACTTGTATGCTCATTGTGGTTTGCCTGGATTGACAGCTAGCTGGATCCTGGGATATAATGTGGGGAGCCTCTTTCAATTAAATAAATTGATAGAGTGCTCAAACTCAACTTTCCACAAGAGCAATGTTTCCTAGTCCACAATCACAAGGTTGAAGCTTCCCCAGGATCCCCTGTTTTTGGAGCAGCTAGCATTTGCAGACAGCCCCAATAAATACTGGTACCCCAAATGCTCACTGTCTGGTATCAAGCAACGTGTATATTCTCCCATTGAAAGGCCATTTTCTTACTTTGCTCTGTCAGGTGAGAGACCCATAAAGTTCTCAACCTTCCTATTGGGATGAAATCCACACCACATCCATATCCAGCCGATGCCTGGCATGCATTTCCAAGGAATGATGGGGATATTGGAGGGCTCTAAGCATATGTATCTTGCTGACTTGTGAGTTTTTCCTTTCCCTAAAAAAACCTTCCTTAGCACACGCTATGTGAAGTCGTGGAATTTATCCTGATTTCTTTTGATAGCTCTGAAGAGACAAACCCCTCATCCCATGACAAATGCAAAAATATGTACTTTCAGAACTTACTTGATAACTTGAGACGAATTATCAGTATGTCCTTTATGGACTCAATTACTGAAAAAAAAATTAACTTTAAACAACTAGGATCTAATTTGTTCTTATAGTCCTTGAGTATAAAACTTAACAAAAATATATTTATAAACATCCATAGGCATTGTAATATTGATTCATTTAAATGCAAAAATATTCAAAAATATTGTAATTTTTGCTGTATTTTATTCTCCCTACTTTAAATATTGACACATTTAAATATCTTTAGACATTTTCTGAAATATAATTATCATGGTACTTTGTTCTCTTTATCACTGTGTGTAGTCTCTGAATAAAAGATATTTAATTGAATCTTCAGCTTCACAGAAATGAGTTTTTGTTTTTTTTTAATATTTTGTGGTTTCAGCCAACTCTCAGAGTATACTAAATTGCTAATTTGTTTGCTGATACATTTCCTTTGGTAGTAATTAGGGAAATGTTAATTTCCTTCTTACTGATAGAAAAAGTCTACAGTGGGAGCTCTTTCATGAGATGAATTGTAGGTAGGCCGCACTAAGAAATGCACATATAACTAACCACTGACAATGGCCAATACAAAATTATCCTCCTGTATAAAATACTCACAATTTAAATCATGCAGTTATAATCAAATATTCATATTTACCTTTATATTCTAAATGAAATCCAGTGTAACTAACAGATCCATCACTCCGAAAAGCCAAATGCATGGTATTTGAGCTGCTTTCTATTCTCTCTGGTAACTTGCTGTCTTGAAAACTTCCAATTAGTGGGCTATTACTATCTGGTCCATCATATATATACAGGAAGTCATAGTTTGGTTCTATGCTGAAACTGAAAATTAAAACCACACACACACACACACACACAAAAACAAAAAACACAACAACACAAAAACAAACAGAAAACAAAAAAAAGGGAGAGAGAGTAGTGGAATGGTTATTGGTAAGGTAATAATCTGAAGTCATATAATTACATATTGATTCACTCAATGTCTTTAAAAATAACAACAGATTCTGTCAAAATAAGTTAACCCAAAAATTTGCCTGGCAACAACACACTGAATATGAATATCAAATCAGTAGTGGAAAAAAAAATACATCTTGGTATTTTCAAATATTTTTAAGTTGGTATTGTATCTGCAGGGAATACAAATGATTGTTAAGGCAGACAGTTTAGTTGATGAAAGGGTATAGGATTGGGAGTCAGAAATGTAGGTTTAAGCCTTGCTTCTCCCCTTGTGAAGCTATATATCCTTATGTAAGTTACTTTATGTTAGTAAAATGTGGAGGACAATATCTATTGTTAAAATTTTTCATTCACATATTTTGCATCAGAAAATGCAACCTCTTTCTTTGTCAATGGTACTATTTGCCCTGAATTTCAAAATTTATAAGCAGTTTTGCTGTTTTAAAATTCTATTCTGCATATTAGATTCAAACAGAAGTTTGAAATACAGAATTTGCATTTAAATTACTCAAATGAAGCACTGCACTGCACATTGTATTAGGTATTATTTTTCCTGAAAGTAAATATAGTTTCTTCTTTTATAACTTAATGTAGGAGAAATCAAACCAATACACTATTTGTCAAAATTAAATAATGTGTGAATAAGAACCTTTTAGCATGCAAGTTATTCAAATCAATATCTTAATATTGCATAATTTGCATAATGAACTTGTCTTAACAACTTTCAAAACTATGAAAATTGTCCCGTAATGACTATAAAACCTACATATTTAGAAGGCAAAAGACATGCAATCATTTGTCTGTTACCTAGTTCATATTGTGGCAGAGGAAAGAATGGCATCAATTGGGTCATTAAAAAAAGTCAACAAATAAAACCAGTAAACCTTGTCATTGTTAAACATCCATCAGCATAGAAATTATTTTGTTAAGTTTTATCATCTTTGCATCTAAGTAAGAAACTTGTTAGGTAAGAGATATTATTTCCAAATCTACTGGATTTAAAAAGGTTGTTTCCACAACAATTCTAATCCTTTATGTGTATATAAGGAAGAGGAACCCAGCTAGCGTACTTGTACATAAAATGTGGTGGAAAAACACTGGGATAATTCAGAGATTCCCAACCTTTCCATTTATAAGAAACTGTAACGTGAAAAAATTGCTATATTTTGTTTTAATTTATTCAGTAGTTTCACAAGACTAATTCAATTAATTGCTCTTAAACTTTTCAGTGTATGTGAGGTCTAAATTTTGGTAAATTTTGCTGTACTATAGCAGAAATCAGAGGATAAGGCCTTATTTCTTTATTTAGTACCATGTTTCCCCGAAAATAAGACCTAGCCAGACAATCAGCTCTAATGCATCTTTTGGAGCAAAAATTAATATAAGACACTGTATTATATTATATTATAGTATATTATATATATTTTATTATATTAGACCCGGCCTTATATTACAGTAAAATAAAACCAGGTCTTATATTAACTTTTTGCTCCAAAAAACCCATTAGAGCTGATTGTCCTGCCAGTCTTATTTTCGGGGAAACATGGTACAGTTGGCCTGGGATAAAACACAGCCTTTCTGAACTTCATCTCTTTCAACATTAAGATTTCATGAGAATTACAACTTCCTTATCTATCTCACTGTTGTGAGAATCACTAGAAATGAGTGCTTTGTGAGTGATATAGCAGTATGTATGATCCTTGGCAGGCCAAATGTTTACTTAACAATGGATTGCGGTGCATTTCTTTTTAATTCTACCTTGGGGTTAAACAAAAACTTCAAAATATTGATTTGTAACTTCTTCCAAAATGATAATAAAACAAAAACTTCTTTTTTCTAGGAAATCTTAGAATCTTCGCAATATATATAATGATTATTTTCCCTGAAAACTGGACAGTACATTTGAATAGTGTATTCTATTTTACAAGCCACTTTCATAAAAATTAACATAGTCTTGTCAATAACCCTGTGCTATAAGGAATGGGTTATCATTTCTATTGTCCCACTGAGTACACAAAGGCCCTGAAATGTCAGTGGTCTCCTTAAGGTCACGTGATGACACATAGCTGGAAATCAAGTTTAGGTCATGCACTTCATGTAATGTACTCTTCTATCACTCATTTTCTCACTAGAATAACTTTATAAGTAAACTAAGCACTGTATCATACATTTTATCATTTCTAATGTCAGTACCGGCATTTCCTCAACTGAAAAAAAGAGGAATAATAGTACTACATATCTCAGGAAGTTGTGTTATAACTGGTTCCTGGCATATAACTAACATTATCATCATTGTTGCTTTATTATTGCCAATTATCAATGTAATGTTACAAATTATAGAAATAAAAATTCCACATATTTACACTTTTTAAAGTTTTCATGGGTTCAGACTATCTTTTGTGTAATTTTTTAAAAATCTAGCTTCAATATATTAGAAAAAAATGCGTATTTCAGGTTGATATTTTACATAAACACCAAGTAGCTTTAACACACTAGGAGAAAGAGGGGTTGTGTTACTATCGCCCATGAACATCAGCCTTGGACACTGAAGATTAGTAACATTTCTACTAGGAACTCTTTGATTTGCTGGTACCTAAAACTCCCATTGAAATCCTAAGGGGAAGAGACAGGCCAGGTTTTGTGATAACAGCTGTTAGCTACATGTGAGAAAACACAGGTTTAATCAAATAATTTACCCAAAGTAACACAGATGACAGGGGCAGAGCTAGGACTCAAACTCAGCTGCGTACTTTCCCACACAACAAGCAGCATCCTCCACTACTGCAGTTCTAAGCTAACCCTGCCATTAACTACAGGGCTAAACAACAAATGTAAATTTTAAAATGCTCCCATGGAAAGTTCTATCATGAAAACAAGTTCTGCTGAGAAATTCAGAAATTGTCCATCAAATTCTTCTTTGTCAGCTTGATTTAATAAGACCACCAGAAAAGGTGGTAAGTAGACTATATATCTTCCCAAACCCAATGGCGGTGCTGCACATGTGGATATTTAGAAGCTTCAAAAAGATTTTGAGTGCTGCACATATGGGAGAAAAAAAATCCTTGAAGTACTGACCTTTTAATCTTGAAGTTCAGGAAAAAAGAATTTTTTGAAGCAGTGATGGTAAATACAGGGAGGGAGGAAAGGTTATAAAGAGATCATGTTTCATGAGAGTCTAGAAACCACTGGATCATTAACGTGTTTCCTTTACACTGGAATCTGTTGAAGATGCTCACCCACTAGCTTCAGAACTGCACTGGCTTCTCTGCTATTACACAAGGCTTTGTAAACAGCTGATTGCAAAGTATTAGTATTGGAATTTGTAAACAATAATAAAAGTATCATGTATAGAAATAAAAATTTGCCTAAGCAAACACTAAAGCAAATGGCAAAAAGATTTTTCAGGCACTCACCTGATAAATGCCAAGGAGATTACGTAGTCTGCGTTGACAGTGATAGTCCAGTCACAGTCCCTGCTGTGGGGATATGGGTGAGGGAAGTTTGGCGAAAGAATAAAGCCAGAAGATCCTGTTAAATTGCCTCCACAGGGTGCTTTAAACAAACAAAGAAAACCCATTAAGTGATTAACAAAAATTATCAGCTATCCATATTTGTAAAAAAAAGTTTTCTAAAAAGGATTATGAAGTTTTGTACAGACCTGACTGTTTTATACCACTCCATGCTTGCATATTGCCTTGTTTTTCAAGAAAGACCATTAAAATATTAAATACTTACATCGCATATGAATGTATTGAATTTACCTCCTTTACTGGCTTCAAAAGACATGAAAAAAAACTACATATATACTTATCCCCCTTTCTATTACTAATCTTTTTTTTTTCATGTACAAGAAAAGCATTGAGAAGAGGGGTAGAGACGGTTTCCCCATGTTTACTAAAAAAGAAAAAAAAAAAAGGAAAAAAATCTGAAGCTTACCAGGAAAGTAAGAAACAAGACAAAGCAAAACAAAACCTCAAATAATAAATAGAATGATAGGGTATGAGCTATTTGGCTCATTTTTACACCCTCCCTGGCACCTTTTTTAAAAAAAATGTATTTACGAAGGAAGAGACTTTGATATAGTCAATGAGTAAGAACAGATACTTATCTGAGAACCTACAGCACTTTACAATAAAATCCTCTTATATTGAGTGCTAGGTGGGATATTCCTAAATTCTAGTTAGTTGCTTAACTTGTTAATAAAAATGGACAGTTATTACAATTATTATTTTATCTCCAAACAAAGGTTTCTATAGCACTTCAATGAAAAGTCTCAAAAATTATTAGTGAAATTGAGAGAAAAATTATTTAGGGGATTATTGTTGAGGTCTGTTAAAACAGAGTTTATCATAATATAGATAGATAGATAGATAGATAGATAGATAGATAGATAGATAGATAGATGATAGATAGATAGATAGAAGCCAGCTTCACAAAAATAGAGAAATTAAGATATGGAGGTCCACGGTGGTGGAGTGAGGCTATAAATACGAGAGAGAGACAGAGAGAGAGACAGAGAGACAGAGAGAGAGATGCTCATGATCTCCTGATGTCTCCTACACATAATCAGCTCATCAACATTCTTTAAAAATTATTTACTCAGATACATTTTACCATTCAGTTATAAGGCATGCTGAATTCTTTTGACAGAATAAAACTGGCTTGGGAAGGAGGAGAATTTTGGTTCTGTCAACAAAGCAGATCTCCGTTCTTTGCCTGAGACTAGATATACAAAATCATCATTACTGTTGGGTAATTTTTGTTCTCCAAATTATGGGTGCCCACTATTACCTTTCTCCATGCTCCTATATACCCTTGCCTCAGTGACTCCGTCATAGCAGATGACCTCAGCTCCTACTCTGTGGGGAATATTTATTTGCTCCGACTTAATTGATTTACCATTGCTTACCTATCACCTGTATATTTTTGTGGTATCTTATCAAATGATTAGACATAAAACATCTCACTTCTGTAGTCCTCCCTTTTCAACTCTCAATGCCTCTTGAATATTTCTACAATCAGAGGAGAAAGAGTCCCTTCTATTAAGCAGGGTAACACCAACACCCTTAATCTGGTCATATAATCCCTCTTTCTTCTCCATAATCTTTGTTCATTTATCTCCTTTACTCTCTCTGGTTTCTCCCCCTTTGTCCATAGACGTGCTCAAGCCTCTTTCATCCTAAAAATAAAACAAAATTCTCTATGACCTATTTCCTTTCACCTTTTTTTTTTTTTTTTTTTCAACTGCAAATGTTGAATTGTACCCGATAGTTAAGAAATCCCCTCACCATTTTGTGTTTGGTTAAATGAGCTCACAGTGAGGAACCACCCCTCCCCATATGTCTTATCATGCCTTAGATAGGATCCCTTAAATAAACCCACCTCATTTTCCTATGACAAGACCAGACAGAGTCCCTGCAAATTTCCACTATTTGATTCAGAGGTTTATCTGAACTGCTTCTCCTCACTGATCAATTAGAATAAAATGCCTGTAACCAAACTTTAGTTAAATTTCTCTCCTTCCTCTATTCTCCTGAACTTGGGAACACCCTCAGCCTTGAGCCAGCACACAACCCCTGCTTGGGATAGGCTGGACTGAGAGTACAACATTCACTGGTCTTCTAGCCCATCTGGCCACATTTTCATCCCACTTCCCCCAATAAAAGGCTAGGTTTATTCTAGCTTTGTGTACTCTCTAAAAAAGAAAAAAAAAATCCTTTTTACCTAACCCTTGAGATGCTTGTAGAGTTTCCCTCAATTACAGTTTACATTATTACTTTATATTAATTTCAGGTGTATAGCATAGTGGTTAGACATAATTTATGAAGTGATTCCCCCTGATAAGTCTAGTACCCACCTGGTACCATACTTAGTTATTACAGTATTACTGTAATTATATAGAATATAGTTATTACTATATTCCCTATGCTGTAATTTACATCCTCATGACTATTTTGTAACTACCCATTTATACGTCTTAATCACTTCACCTTTTTCACCCAGCCCCCAAACCCATTACATCTGGCAACCATCAGTTTGTTCTCTATATCTATGAGTTTGTTTCTGTTTTGCTTGTTCATTTATTTTGTTTTTTTAAATTCCACATAGAAGTGAAATCACATGGTGTCTGTCTTTCTCTGTCTGACTTATTTCACTTAAAGGATGCTACGGATCTTAAAATCGCATTGCTCTCCCTGTCACAGCACTTCCCATCCTCCACCCCAACCCTGCAATAATTATTTTTTAATCATAGTCTCTCTTTACTTATTTCCTATACTTTATTTTACAATTCCGTCTTTTGAAAAGGTCTAGTCCCATTGTCTCTTTCTTCACCTATGTGTTGTATTTACCTCTAGTTGGCCGGCATGATTAGTAAAGCAGGTCATCATGGGGGAAAAACAGTTTCTTATATTCCAAAGAAGAGCACCCAAGTATTCATCCTGAGAAAACTTATTTTTATTTTAAATTATGTTTAGAGAGACACAATCACCTTTTTGTTGCTTAGGGATCCAGATATTTTTATTTGGTCTTTTTCAATTCATTCTCTCTCCAGCCATTGCTGTATCTCCCTCAGCTCCTTGTCTGCAACACAAAGGCATCTAAGCTCACACTGAAATGACTTTTGTGTTGACTAATATAATGGCGACTTTTCTTCCTTTATCTTTTTCTTTGTATCTCTGTAGTCATTCTTAACTGTTGACTTTCACTTTAAATTCACTCTCCTTGTTTTTGGAACTCCACTTCTAATTTTCTTCTAGTGTCTTCATATAGACTTCTTACTGCCAAGTGTTTATTCTTTCACTTCCTCTTATAATTTTGGTATTTTCCTGATTTACTCACCTAGTTGTGTCTAATTTTCACTCTATTACATTCTTCCTTGTTGACCATATTTACTATTTGACTTTATTTTCCATTTATGCACTGATGACTCCTTTTTCCTATCTTCTCCATCAGATCTCTGCTTAATTCTAATTTATATGCCCAAATGTTTACTGGTTATCACTTCCTGATAGCCCATCAGTATATCAAACACAGAATATTCAACATATCCAAACCTCAATTCAATTTTGTTCCTTCTTTTGGGTTCCCAAATTGTTTGATTAATGGTAATCATCCACCTATATTCCTAAGCTAGGCATAAGATTCTTCCCTTTTCTTCATTGAATGCTTGTATCTAATCCATCAAGAAACAACTACCAAGACTCTACTTCACAGGTCCTCATAGATATTTTTCAACTCATCTCTTCTTTCCATGGCTACTACCATATTTCTAGATCTGACTTTGTCTGTTTCCAGAATTACTGCAATCACTTCTTTTTCCCCACACCTCTAGGTTCCTCCAATTCGTCTTTCCCCCAGTGAAACATCTAATCATACTATGCCCATGCATGTAATTCCGCAGTTGTTTCACATCGCCTAAAAGATAATGCCTCAACTCTAGCACAGCTTTTATGACCTGACCCCTGCAACCTTTCCAATTAATTCAACTACCACTCTAGACACATCATGTACATGCAAATACCATCAAACTGCTTATAGTTCCTATTACTTCCATGTCTTTGTCCATACTATTCCTTCTACCTGAAATGTCTTTTCCTTTCTACATTTATATAACTCTTATGTTTCAAGATTCATTTTGGCTCTAGGAAGTGTTCCTGAAAATTTCCAACCTGGGATCTGTTTAAACTCTCTCCAAACCAATCTGGAGACATCTCTGTCTATCTTCATTATTTCCCTTGCCATATTGTATTTAAAGATTCCATTAAGGTGCCTGCATTCATGACTAATCTATAAGATAAAGACTGTGTCTTATATCTTATTTTATACCTGGGATTGAGCACATACGATGCATTCCATAAATGTTTGTGGAATTGCTGGTGGGCCTTTGTATTTATTTTGAAGATAGTTAAGATGACTATAGATGAACATATGATCTAATTTGTAGTATGAGTTTTGATATAAATAGCATATTTTGCCTTTGGAACTTGAAAAATCTTATGTGAATTTGGAAAAAAACTAGAAATGTGTAATAATAGCAAATATATATGTATATATATGCATAAAAGACAGAACTGATAGCAAAGTGTTCTCTGTGTTTTTTTTCACATGCTAAAGTAGTGGGATGATGTAATTTGGAGAAGCATGGTAGGGTACTGTTTGTTTCAATTTTCCTTATTTTTCACAGGGAACATTTGCCTTTTTTATTGTTAGACATTTTTTACACGTGCACACATCCATATATACATTTATGTGTGTTAATCCTGTCTCATAAAAGATATAGGAAACTCTATTGCATATATTTTTAAGTATTTTAGTGGATATTTTCCATGATTATATTATTTGGGTATAAGATGCTCTAAAAATTATTTTAATTCTATTATTTAAATTATTTGTCAAGGATTTCCTGTGTGGATGGCAAAAGGGGCTCTATGGAAAGTAACCTCACAGGTTGATCTGATCATAAATTCCTAGCTGGGCAGGTCATGGTGGGCAGTCACACCCCAGGACTATAACTTCTTTAGTGAAAGGTTTAAAGCCAGCCCTGTCATTGTCCTTGTGCATCTAGGTTAACACACCTTTGAAAGGCCAGAAGTAATACCCCTGGAGGGGGTATTAACCCTCAAGAGAGCATAAAACTTGTTAACTATCCTGCAATCCAGTCCTGCCTTGCTCTTTTTCTGAGCCCCATGTAATCTTCCTTATGGTCCCTCCTTAATTTCAAATGCATATAAGAAGTTACAAAACTGTTACTCTCCGGAGCATTTGAGATCTTGCCCCCTGGCATATGTCATCAGTTTGGCTCAAATAAACTCAAAACTTCTCTATAGGTTTGGATGTTTCCTACATTGACATCTGCTGTATTTCCTTACCGTAGTTGATTCTGAAAATCTACAAAAGCCATTAGGACAAACAAAGACATTATCTGACATTTGTATATCCCAAACACTCTGCGAATAAAGAAAATTTTCTTTGCCTTAAATATACCAAACTTTAAATACCATTTGGAAAACATTTATTTATGCATCTAACCATAAAGCATTTAGAATAAAACTCCCCTTAAGTCAAATAGATTTATGAATTAAAGTTTCAGTTAGGTTCTACGGAATTCTGACACTAATGATTTGTTCTGGGGATAGTTTCTTGTGAGGCAGTTATACAGGCAACTATCGATAATTGTTTTACAATCTTCTTAATTTTTTCACCCCAACTAAGTTTTATTTGTTTATTGTCTTTCTCAACAGCCTACCCACACTAATGTCTTTATCTTCATAATGAGAGCTGCTACTTTCCTTCTGGCACTGTCAACGTCATCTTCACACTGTCAATTTTGTTGGAATGAATTCTATATTAATTCTCTTAACTGTGATGTCCTTCTGTTTGATACTTGCTATAAGGCTGACTACTTCTACATGCAAGCAAACTGCTTTACGCTCCAGGGTCTGAGACAGACTTATGGAGTTTCTAAAAAGTTCAGGGTTTAATCTTTGGCACAGTGTTTCCAATCATGGAGTTCTTTCTTATCAGTTTCAGAGGTCAAGCTTCTTGCAGTCTTAGCAATTTTTCAGACATTTTATTTTTAGGTTATTTTCTTCCTCAGAGAAGCTCTAATGCATATCCTCTCTTCAAGCTATCTTTTCCTACCAAAAAATAATACACATCATCATAATCCGTGTAAGAACTTTCCCCAACCTGCTCGATTTAAGTCTGATTTACTGTTCAACTTTTTTTTTCCCCCTAGAATTAGGACTGGCTAGCTAAAGTCTTATCTTTAAATGGAATTTTGTAACAGCTTATCTCAAAACTCTTTAATTCTTTATGTTTTGTAATTTAGTATTTTCTAGAATTTCAGTATAAAGCTGTTCAATATTTTAGGATACTAAACATAAAAACACTTGATACAAGATAGCCTACCCGATAATTCTAATAAGCAGCACCCTTTAACCAGGTCCAAGAATCACAATAAAGCAAGAAGGTCACAGCAAGTCTGTACTGTTTTAACATTTCCTCTTTTAAAAAGATTCTCTTTATGACATACTCAGTCAAATTCCAATTAATTGGAATGTGGCATTTTAATTTAATGGGACTTTGTTAGGTTAACTGAGTAGTAAACAAACAAATGAAAACATTGTTTCAGTCTTTTTTTTCTTTGAAAATGTTTCTTAACGGTATTTTTCTTTATTTATGAGTTAAAGTTATGGTAAATATAAATTAATTAATATTTGATGATTTAGAATCTTGCAATGGTAGATGAAGAAGTCTAAACAGAATTAATGAAGTATAAAGCAAGGTACAGCTAAATCTGAACTAGACCAAGCTATGCCCTTATTTTGTAATTAAAACAAAAAATATCTTTCATATGATTGCCCCTTGTCATCTGCCACATTTTCCACAGAAGTCTAGAATTGACTGTTCCCTGACTAGCTGGTTTGAGCTTTTGGGTGTGTTTCTGTGTGTGTGTGCTCCGATGTCGAGAACAATGCCTAGGAAACACTGAAAAAAACAGAAAGTTTGAGTTTGCAACTCTTGCATAAGAAGTTACAAGGTGGGGTAAAAGACAATCTAAATAATTGAGTCCTTGAGTTTGTTTACTTCTGACTGAGGTACTAAATGCTCTTTTCTTATTACCATTTTTTTTCTCTCTTTTTTTTTTTTTCTTATTACCATTTGAGTTAAAAGAAAACAAAAACAAAAACACAAAAACATAACAATACTATGAATGATTATTTAAATGTATTTATGAGTTGGATATATGTAAATAAAAGTAAGGCTTTCTCTCCTAAATGTGCTCATTTTTCTTGTGCTAAATATTATAAGTAACACAATGATGAACAAGCAATGGAATCTTCTCTCCAGTTGCTTCCAGTGTAGTAAGAAAGAGAATATGTAGAGAAACACAATTTTGAGTACAGACAACATACTTTGGTCAAAATGTGTTATAAATTCAAAATGAGACGAATTCTAAAACACTTCAGGTGAAAGGTTTGAGATTAAACTAGTTTAATATAAAACATCTAATGACATTTAAAAAAAAGATTATATAGCAGGTTTTCTCACTGGTTTATTCCAAAGGTGGTATTTCTAAATTTTTCTCAGACCTAAAGATAAATAATACATATTGTAATTTTCTAGAGTCTAAGTAGGGGATTCAAGAACAGAGCATGGAGATACAAGGTAGACAGTACGAAGTATGGAGCAAGCTACTGCAAATCCTTAGATCATCAAAATAAGAACTGATATTCCTTTAGAACACATGAATTGAACAAAAAGTCAAAGTTTTGAAAGTCAAACACAAGTTCTGATAAAATTTTATTTCTTAGAAGAAATAACCATTGTAGAGGAAAGATCAATAAGGCTCATTTAATATGTAGAGTCTGAATCTTCTCTACAAATATTAAAAGCAGTGAATAACTACATTCATATAGTAGATAAGGGAAAATCAGGAGTTTTCAAGAGCTTCAATTCTTAACTTTTTTTAAAATATCATAAAACCATTGAGACTCTAATAAAATTATGGACACTTCTTCAGGAGAAAAATAACGATCATGTAAAATTTTGTACTTTTTTCAGAGGTTCATAGACCTCTGAAATCTTGAACTCCATATAGATACCTATTCTAGAATATTGTTCTTAATTAATGATAACAATGCACATTTTTAACCATTTTTTATACTTGCATAAAATTTTAGTTGTTTTTTAATTCATACCTATACAGACTGGTGGGCTGGGCTGCCAGAAGTATCGATTTTCTACCTGAATGCAGGTTATTCTTTCCTCTCCTTGAAGCTCATATCCTGGGTCACATTGAAAAACAACAGTGTCCCCAGGTTCTCGTCCATCCCCATTTCGAGTTCCATTCATGGGAACACCTGGATCACGACACGCAGTGGCAACAGAGCCTATCAAAAGATAGAAACAAATGTTCAGTTTTGATGGTACCAAAATCATGTTTCATGTATTGATGCGCTTTTAGAAAATTAACTTAAAAACTGCTCGGGCAATTTTAAATGTCTGCACAATAAATACTTTATTTTGTTGTTGTTGTTGTAAAATAATTTGAATGCTAACTTATTTCAAGGAGGGGCATGATATTTTAGTAGCTAAACAATAGATTTAATTAAAATTAGTAAATGCTCTGTGAAAGACACTGTGACCAGGATGAAAAGAAAGTTGCAGAATGGGTAATGGGTGAACATGTTTGCATGGGATATATTCCACGAAGGATTTGTATCTAGAATATATAAAGAACTCTTAAAACTCAGCTGTGAAAAAAGAAAAAAAATCAAATTACAGAATAAACAAAAAACATTTCAGTGAAGAGGATACCATGGCACATGAAAAGATGTTCAACATTATTAGCCATTAGGGAAATGCAAATTAAAATCACAAAGAGATAGCACTACATACCGATCAGATCAGCTACAAACAAAAATGAAAAACAAACAAAAAAAAACAACAACCTGGTAACACCAAATGGTGACAAGATTCTGGAGAAAACTAAATCACTCATACATTGTTGGTGATAATGTAAGATGGTATAGCTACTCTAAAAAGAAGTATGGTAGTTCCTTGCAAAACTAAACATGGCCTTACCATACAATCCAATAACTGCACTCTTGCACACTTACCCCAGATAAATGAAAACATGTTTACATAAAAACTGAACACAGATGCACATAGCTTTATTTGTAATAGTTGGAAATTAGGAACACAAATGCCTTTCAAAAAGTGAATGATTAAACTGACTGTGGTACATTCATACCATAGAATATTACTCAGCGATAAAAAAATAATAATAATAATAATGATACAACAACTTGGATGAATCTGAAGGTAATTATGATAAGTGAAAAAATATAATTTGAAAAGGTTACATACATACTGGTTGACTCTACATGTAATTTGTTTTTTTTAATTTATTGTAACTTTATTTTTATTTTTTATTTTTTATTTTTTTAGTTTATTGGGGTGACAATGGTTAGTAAAGTTAACTTTCTTGAAGTGACAAAACTGAGGTTGGAAAAAACAGATTAGTGGTTATCAGAGGTTGTCGGGGGAGGGGATAGAAGAAGGTGACTGGCTACAAAAGAGTAACATGAGGGATCCTTGTGATGGAACTATACTGCATCTTGACTGTGGGGGTGGTGGTCATACAAACCTACATAGAGCTAAATAAACACAAATACACAAATGAGTATACATAAAACTAGTAAAATCTGAATAAGATCGGTGAATCCTATCAATGTCAATTTTCTTGTGAGATCATGCTATAGTTATGCAAGAAGTTATCTGGAGGAAACTGGATGAACAGTATAGAGGCACTATCTATAATATTTCTTACACCTGCATGTAAATCTAAAATTATCTAAAAATTAAAAGGTAAAAATGTGATAGGAGAGTAGTTTGAGACTATAGTAACGTAATCATTCTTCTATACACAGTACATCACACATTTAATAATAGCTAACTCTAATTATTCTGGTTAATGGAACAATATATTATTTTAAATGATCACAAAGTAGATTTACCCTAAAGCATATGTCAATTAAGTATCAAGACAAAGAAGCTATTAAAATTTCCATTTAAACTGTTGTTAAACTATATTTATAACGTAGAATTCAGCACTTGTACAAATTATGTTTTAAATTGCATATTAATGACACAAACTGCTGGATTACAGACACATAACTGACATCCATTCATTCATTCACTTACTAATTTAATACATTCTAGGCATTGTGCTATGTGCTAAGACTACAAAGAAGAAATGAACAGACACAAATAGAACTGAACAGACATCAAATTGTTTTGTATAGTGGTGGTACTGATTAACAGATTGAATCGTATACATCCCTTAGTAGGTAGATATACATGTAGAGAGGTAGACAGACGAATGGATTAATCAATCTGTTAATTCATCCAACATATTTCTTATAGTTCATCTCTCTAATACACACATAACAACAAAGAAACCAGAGAATCTACACATAGTACTGTAATATTCTGACTCAAAGTTGTGTGGAAATCAAGAGGACCATATCACTTAAAGAACTTAGAAAAAAAAAAGGATATTGGTGGCATGTATACATAAGCCAACATCATGTAAAAGCAGCAGAAATAACAGAAGAAGTGATCATATATATTTTATTTACATTTTTTAAAGGGTAAGTTTATTTTTTGAAAGGGTATGCTCATAAAAGGTTACATTTTTAATAGGGTTAAAAATGTAGACTACAAGTGTCATTTTTACCAATTAAAAGAAACAAAATCTATGTATCATTTTATATATAGAGTGCCAAAATATCTATACACATTTTAAGAAAAGAAAAAACTATTAAAATTGTAATATTCAATATATACTGATAACAAAAAGATGAATACAAGTCACATGTGTACAATTTTTGGCACTCCTAGTATATAATCAGAAGTCATTGATTTGCTTCATTTTATCGATAAACTAGTGCTTCTGAGCAATGGGCTGGAATAGGGACAATACATGTATAATTCCTTTAATTTTCTTAACAATCTTAGGAGTCAATTGTCATTATTATCCTTATTTTAGTGGTGAGAAAACTAGGGTTAGGTAGATTAGCCTGTCAAATATTACAAAAACTAAAGACTACAGAACCGCGATCTGGAACCAAGTCTGCCTGAATTCAGAACACATCCTTAAATGTTACACTAGACTGTCCTCTTCTATCCATAACTGTTCCAGAAATGCAATTTCTCTCCTTAGTTAAACAAAATAAAATAATAAACCCCACTAAGAGACTATGAAAAAGCTAGAGATTATATCCATAAATAAAAAAGCTACAGGTGGCATAAATCTGAATCCACCTTAAAAAAAAAAAAAAAAAAAAAATTAAATCTACCTTCATACAAGTAATGTATTTTTGAGAGACTTCTTTTTAATTGTTAATAAAAAATCAAATTCATATTGGAGAATATCAATATGGGAAGGGGGGAAAGGACTTGATTCCAACTTCTAAGTGAATCTATTCTGTAATACCCATCCTTGTTCCTTATCAGAGCATCCATCATGTATCACAGGGTCTGAGCAATTATAATCTTATAATATTTATAAGATAGTTTCCACCAACTATTTAGGATAGTTTCCACCAACCTAAAACTGATCTATAGATTGGTTTTACAATTTATAAGTGGAGTGATGTTCATTTAAGATGTTTTTGTTGAAAAGAAGTGACATAAATGTGATATATGTTATGGCTTTTAAATGGAAAAATAGTAATAACATGAAATATTATGAAAAACTTTTTTTCTTTTTTGAGGCTTCCCATGTGGTGGATTCTGTCTGCAAGAAGCTTGAAGCTTAAGAACAACATTCTCAAAAGAAAAATTGTACATCTAACAATGTTACAAAAACACATCAAATGAAAGCAGTTGGTATAATCCTGTCTTAGCTGAGTTTGAGGGAAAAAACGTGGTTTAGCTCTATTGTTGGATTTACCGGCTTAAAGATTTAAAGTGGAACCAAGTAACTAAAATAAGCTAATGTGTAATATTTTAAATGACAACTAAGATATATTGTGTGTAAATATGCATTTGCCTTTGGTCTGGTTGACTTGAAGAAAGAAAGATAGTAAACTCCTCTTGTTCCTTTTTCTCTTAATTAATAAACAAATTAGTAGCAAGATTTCAAAGTACAGTAGAGAATGATGGGGTTTAATGAAAGACCAAAGAAGTTTTTTTCTCTTGCAATTGCTTGAGTTCTAAAAGCAATTAGTCAAATATACACAGGAACAATTACTTGGTGTGAATACTATTATGTTATTTTCTTTTCTTATTGAAAGATTCATCACCATAACGGTTATACTCTGTGTTTGTGGATAGACAAAATTATAATAATTTTACCACCAACCATTCTTGTTTTCTGTATCTAATAGAAACTGTAGCCACTGAATTAAGTAAATAATGATTTAAGGAGCCATGCTATATCTCCTTTATGAGTGAAATAATTTCACATAATTTGGATGATTAAAACAGCAATTATGTAATGTTAGAACTTAAAATATTAGTCACATATGTAAAATAGATTAATAATTTTTATTGGGTATTCATTTTTCACTTTTGTGGAACATACAATTTTCAAAATATATATTTCTTATTTGCATTTTCTTTTTGTTGTTATATATGTTTTCAAGTAGGTGTTTGATCCTCTCTATTTTCTCCTGTTCTGGAACAAGATAAAGTGTGTTTCTATAGAATGAAGACTTTTTCTGTAACTGAGCATTTTAATTTATCAACTATTTTAAACATATAATACAAAATATATGTCAGAAAATAATGTATTTATCATCAATGTATCAACATGGGTAATTTTTATTTCCTTGTTTTCTTTAGTTCAAATTGCTTCAGATTTAATTGATAAAATGAATATCTATCTGTATTTGTTCTATTAGGTTTAAGTTTGCCATTCATTTCTGATTTTTCCAAACATAAATATGCAAAGAAGGAGAAATTCCAACAAAGTGTCTTAACAACCTTGTAATAATATCATGAAAGGAACATTCTGGAAAGTGCTTATATCCTATAATATCCAAATATAACTTGGATTTCACTTACAAAACTTTATGAAATTGACAATAAAAGATGATTTCCCTTTCTTTTTTTTTTCCTTTTCCTCAAATGGATTGGCCATTTATATTTTGGTTAATCAAGAATAGAAATTATCAAGTGGCTAGTTTGTCACTTGCCAGCTGTAGACTGTGTTCCCTATACCAGCTGATTATTCAGTAGAAATCACACTAGTCAGAGGGAAAAGGCATATAAATGGGAGAGTATGTGAGTAGCTAATATTATTAATATGTAATTATTATAGGGCACTTACTATCTTAAAAAAAACACTGTACTATGAGCTGTATCTCATTTGATTCACAAGAAGTTGGGTACTATTATCATTGTTTCCCAATGAAAAATTTGAGGCTTAAAAGGATAAGAAATTTTCCCAACATCACACATTATTTAGGGCAGTCAAAGTGGGAATGCAGACTTGAGACTATACCCAAGAGACATTTCTTAAGTAAAATTGATAGACTCTGTAATAACAAGTGTTTAAAATGTGGTCTATATAAGTTAAAATATGATTACTTAAACTCAATAACATACAACTCAAATGATATGATTAAATTGAAATTTCTAAAATATGTTATTAATCTTTAAATAAAAAAGAGTGATCATCTGTCTATCATACTGATTGGAGTAGTCCAAAAACCTATACATTTATAACATTTAACTTTAAGTGTAATTAATTTTTTACTAAAAAATGCACAGATATAAACATTATTGTCTTATCTACAAGACTCCTTTGGTATAAATTGTGTCAAACTGAATAAAGTCAATGTATCTAAGAAAGAGATATAATTATTCAATATGAAGGGCAGTTAATTTAGAATATATACCAATAAAATGATTATAATCATGATTACTGTCTCTAATGAGAACATATAGTATAGGAAACACTTGTCTAGACTTGGCTGTTTATACTATAAAGGTAAAACACAAAATCCTTATGAAATATCATACCCATTTTTAAATGGGTACAAAGCCTTAGTAATGTTAAATCCATGCTCTTAACAAAGTGGGGATTTTAACTCAAGAAACAGCTGGGCTCTTAAACACAACAGTAAATTGTCTCAGCACAAACCTATCCCATTACCATATAAAACAAAACAAAGTCATGTCCTACTAATAGAACTTAGCCAGTTGTTCATTGATGAAAGAATTAACAACAACAAAAAATTAGACCTAGTTTGAAATGAAAACGCAAGAGCTATTTAACAGTTTATAACTGTTCATAACACACAAAAACTTCCTGCTGCTGATATTTAACCATAAAAGGAAACAAAAAAAGACTCAAGGTTATTTTTGTTGGTATTATTAGAAACAATAAAAACAAAATTGGACTTATACAGGCCAAATTGTGTCAGATATGTTCCAAATTATATTCTTTAAGTATTTATAATACCAAGGACATTCCACTCCATTTTTTTTTTTTTTCGTTTTCCTTTTCTTCTTCTTGTCAGATTTCTTTCCTTATATTTCATGGAGAGAGTAGAAGGCATAAGATAGGCAGCCGCTCATTTTACCACCATGGAATCTATCTGGTGTCTCCTGCTGCATTGGAGAAGGCACCCTTGCTCTACATAAAGTCAACCTTAGTTTGTGTGATGCTGGTGTTATATCCTCTTTACTTCTCAAGGACCTCATCTGTATGTAGTAATTCTCATCTCTTCAGAATTACCAGTTCCTCCTTCCTTACTGGGTCATTCCCAATATTATACAAATGTGGCTTATATCTTCCATCTTAAATAATCAAACGGAACTCTCATTATACCCCCACCCTCTACCAACTGTTTTTTTTTCCATTTCTCTCCTTTCTTTAGTAGGAAATGTAGTAGACATCTCTCCCCAAGAATATATTTTGTACAAGTGTCTCCAGTTTCATCATCAGCCTTTCTTCTGATATATTCACTAAATTGTTCTTGTTAAATCTAGGCTTCCAAATCCAATGGTAACTTTTATGCTTTCTTTTTTCAGAAACTTCTTAGCAACATTTGTTAAAGCTGATCATACCTTCTTTCTTCAAGCATATCCTTTGCCATCTCTACCTTTTTAACTTCATGACTGAGGGATGGGGTACCTCAAGGATTAATCCTTAATGCTCTGCTCTCTTCTTTCTACAATTCTCCCCGGATAACTTCATTTGGTGCCACAGTTCTAAATACTTATTTGATCTTAATCCCTCCCAGATTTATATATTTAACCTTAATGGCTCTCCTGAGTTGCAGACCATTCTATTCTACTGCCCATTTAACTTTTTCACTTGACTCTCTAATAGACTCAACATGTCCAAACATTTGCAAAATTATGAAATCTTTTCATATTTAGATTTGTAGAAAGAAAAATGAAAAAAGGTAATTAAAATTTCACCTGTGTATACAAATTTTTCCTATGCTATTCATGTCAAAAAAAGCAAATAAATACAGTTCCATTTTGAAAGTAAAACATTTCTCATTGCAAATTCACTTTTAATTCAGTATAATACCTAGATACAAATGCTTTTGTTACAAATCAGTTCACCATTAAAAGCTAAAACCTACTGACATAAGAAAAAAAAGTGAACATCAGCAAAAATACAGAATCTTGTAATTTTTGCTTTATTTTTAATGTCAGTGATTTTACCCTGTATGGTAGCATTTATTTATAACAATTTTTAATCTGGTTATTATAATAAGTTTGAAATAAACTTGTAATGACAAATTTTTGCTTTCAAAACAGAACTCTTTTTAGGGGCCATTATTCTGTCTATCACACCTTATCCACAGCAAGGAGAACACAGGAATCAAAACCTTTCAGACAACCTTTTTAAGACAATTGGGTTATTATTAAAATTACTGAGCTTGCCTCATATAAAGACAGGCAGGAAAGGAAACAGGAAATAGAAGATAACTGACAATGAGCCAAAAAGACAAGCCTTATATTGAAACAAGGATCGATGCCTATACTTTTAGAGACCACAGATATCCCCCCAACCCCTAACTCCCCCAAAAAACCAGAACGCTTTTTATTCCACCCAAAACAACTTGTATCCATTGCAGTTTTTTCTTAATAATTCTTAATAATATGGGTGCATAACTCAGAATGTGAAAAAAAGACAGAATAGAATTTCATAACTACCTATTGTATAAACTAGAAACAATTGTATAAGATATGTTGCTCTTATGCTAACTATATATAACAGCATATCTTAGCATGCATTAAGAAACAGTTTATGTTTTAGTTTGAGAGAGTTTACATTAACATTACTCAGAATTTTTTTTACAATGCCCTCACTCTTCACCAATTATCTAATCCACTGAAAGAGTTAATTACATTTATTAAGTAAGGTGACTTTATCAGATCAACCTTTGGTATAACCAAGGAATAAATTATTCAAATATGTAAGAAAATGAAGAGACTCTTCCACAATAATTAAAAATAGCTCATTAAATAAATATTTGCAAAATGAATGAATGAACAAAACTATAATGAGTCATTTCAGTGTATGCTAAAGTTTCATTTATAATTCAATTATTTTTTTGACACTGGGAAACATTTATTTCAACTACTCAGTTACACAACATTAATATTACATTTTAACTTGCTTTAGTCTTTCTGGATAACCTGAAGATGTTTTCAGAACAAAATAGCACTAAGTACTACAGAATATGACTATGTTTTCACCATTGTTACAATTCATTGATATTGTATATGTACTTCTAACTTCTCTTTTTTCTTTTTGTTTTTATCCAGTTATGAGTGTAATTTAATTGGAGGTATGCATTTTACCTAATACAGTTTTTACCATTGTAACTACTTAGTGCTTGTATAAATTTCAACTAAAATATAGATAACTTGACCTATTAATCAGAGATAATGTCTAAATTATTATCTTAGTGACTTTTGGCAAATTAATATTCCAGTTTTCTTTCTGCATTACTTTGTATAACAAAGAATAAATACATTAAAATCACTCATTAAGTTACGGTGGGTCCTCTGTTCAGAAAGTTGACTCTTTGGTATAAACTTGTTTATCTCAAACCCTTTCAAAAAGAAAAATCTTGGATTTCATACAGTTGAATAAGCAATGTTATCAAAAGGAGAAGAGACTAGGTTTTAGTCTCTACTGTAGTAAGAAAGGGAAAATGACCAGGTTGTATAAATTCCCTGAATTTTAGCTACATTCATCTGCAAAACTGGCATAGTGATATGCCTGATTTAGTATCAGATCAAATCCTAAAGTTCCATATTAACAACTATATTAAATCTAAGAAAATATCAATTCTGAAATGAATGTTTAAAGAACAGTAGATTTTACTGTTCACTGTGTAGTTTGTCTAAAAAGCAGTTATTATTATTATTATTATTATTATTATTATTTTGCAATATCCAGAGAGCTGAGAAAGGTCATTGTCCAAACTTGATAAGCACAAGGGCTTACATTCCTCTCTTCCAGTTTTATTGCCTTATAGTTTTGTATTGACTAAGAAATGACATTATATTCTCCAATTCACTATCTATAGGGAAATCAAATTGGGCAATGGGAATATTTAACCTGGAAGGAAATCTCTTCCAGAGTCAAATCAATCATAAAATATTTGACATACAGATGGCAACCTAGAGGTGGATTTCACTCTGGAGAATTCTGACCTTGATTGAGCCCTTGCTTTGTACAAGATCCATCAATTTTATAAAGAATGTTCAATATTGTCATTAGGCCTATAGCCTGCCAGCAACTCAGTAATATAGCTATCTGTAGAATTGCATTATGTTTCTAAGGCTACACCTAATGATATGGCAAGTCAGGTTAAAGTAGATGGCAGCATGACAGAGTCATTCCCATCCACTTAGGAGGGAAACAAAGCTGCTTAATGCATGGGATGCAAAAGAAACCTCAAAGTCAGCGTTGTAATAGACTTCCAAATATACAGAAATCTCTTTCAAAAATACATATTTATTCATTTATTTCACCAGATAAATGTTGTGCACCCACAATGAGGCAGGTATTATGGTTGATACTGAAGCTGTATTTTAATAAGAAAACATCTCCCTACCTTCATTAATTATTATGCTCCAATATAAGGACTCAAGTGGGGATAAAATTACTGACAATTTTTGTGAAATCAAAAGCTATGTTAGGTTGAAGACTGTCAAAGTTACCTATACAGGAAACTGATTTTATATATAAAGATTATAAAAGATAATATATATAAAAGTATAATTTGAGAAAGAATTCTAATATTTGGAGATCACCAGAATTAATAAGCAAAAACAGAGTAAAATCACATACAAGCAGTTTTACATTATTTCTGACTGACAGTATACAGTATCAGTGTACTTTTAATTTTACATTATTAGTTTTTTTCTATATAATCAGATTCATTTAGTATATACTAATTACTAAGTACAGGTGCAGGGTCAAGTTTTGGGGATACAACTATCAACAAAATAATATCCTTGCCCTTCAAAGGGACAGCAGATGTGTACATGGCTTTAACATAATAAAATGGGTATTAAAGTCAGGTGACTTTTTGCCATTCAAAATGAAAAATTCTGGGACTGGAACAAGAAGCTAAGAATAATTTAAATTATGTAATTAAAAATCTGTATTGACTACAAAATTGACAATTATTGATAAACATTTCAATAGAGTTATCTATATACAAACTACTTTAACAATAAAATAATTTCTAAAGAAAATGCTATATATCTGTGCACAAAGAAACATTCTTTACACGAATTACCTAAACATTAAAAATAACGCAAGTAAAATAATAATTTGTGGTACACATGTACATTCTTTAATCAGTTTCTTATCCTTAGTTACTGTTTTTTCCGTCTTTTTTTCCTAAACAATTTTTTTCAATATATTCTTATTTTTACCAGTATTGTTAAAGTTTTTTTTTTTTTTTTTTTTTTTTTTTAATACATTTTCAATTGTTGGCAAGTTCAACTGATGTCTCCACAAGCCATACTATTTTTAACAGAAAAAGGTTTTACTTTTTAGGTGCTGAGGTAAATTTAGGGCTATTTTTTTAAATGGAGAAAAATTTAAATTAGATTGTTTTCGATAGCAATGTGTATACCTTCAGCTTAACTATTTCCACAGACACTGAATATTTACTTCTTTTCAGAATACCTTTCTTTGACAAAATTTTTTACGATATAAAACTTGTCAAGCAAGTTGTTTTAAATTGTGATTTTTGAATATTTCACTTACAAGCTCTATAATTGTATGTTGTCTCAATTTTATTCCATTTTAGTATAAATTTAATCCTATTAAAAATAAAAACTTCATCAAAAGATCTTTTCTTCCCACAAGTTAATTCCTACTGAAGCACAATGATATGTTAAAATTTTAATTATGCAGTGTTTGAGCTTTCATACCTTTAGAGAGACAACATTTTAATATCTTTCTGTTTGCAAACTTTTTTTTAAATAATTGCAATTCACCCAAAATTTCAAAAGCTGAAGATCTTTAGCACTCCAGAAAGTGAGTTTTTTTTTAAATTTAATGATTCATTGGGATGATAATTGTTAGTCAAGTTACATACATTTCAGGTGTACAACTCTGTATTACATCATCTATAAATCACATTGTGTGTTCACCACCCAGAGTCAGTTCTCCTTCCATCACCATATATTTGATCCCTTTTACCCTCATCTGCCACCTCCCTCCCCCCTTACTCTCTGGTAACCATTAAACTATTGTCTGTGTCTATGAGCTTTTGTTTCTTCATTTGTTTGTCTTGTTCTTTTGTTGTTTTCAGTTTTATATTCCACATATCAGTGAAATCATTTGGTTCTCTGCTTTTTCTGTCTGACTTATTTCGCTTAGCATTATACTCTCAAGATCCATCCATGTTGTCGCAAATGGTACAATTTCATCTTTTCTTATGGCAGAATAGTATTCCATTGTGTATATATACCACAACTTCTCTATCTATTCATCTATTGAAGGACACTTCGGTTTCCATGCCTTGCCCACTGTAAATAAAGCTGCAGTGAACGTTGGAGCACATATGTCTTTATGGATAAATGTTTTCAGATTTTTGGGGTAGATACCCAGGAGAGGGATTGTTCGGTCATATGGTAATTCTCTTCTTAATTTTTTGAGGAAACTCCACACTGCCTTCTATAGCAGCTGCACCCATCTGCATTCCCACCAATAGTGTATGAGGGTTCCTTTTCAAAAACTGAATATTTTGATGGATATTTTCAGCTGATTTTAATGAAAAACAACCATATTTGAAGGTTTTATTATTATTATTTTTTTAATTCAACACCATGATAGAACATTTTGGTTGGTTTTGCAAAAAGAAAATGTTTCACAAAGAAAAACCTTTCTAAGTCTGAATGACAATGAGCAGAAAAAAGAGAAAACAATACTGACATATTAAATTTTACTCATTCATTTTTGAATCAGCATTACCCTGTAATATACACAAAATATAATGCAATTATTTCACTGCATAGAAAAATATTTGTAAATTTTAGCAATAGTTTTTGTGATAATGGATAGAATTTGTTTGGTCACAGTTATGAATTACATGTACACCACAACCAAATCTAAGTACATTTTTGTTTTTTAATTTTGCAAGAGGTTTGTTTCTATCATGAGGCTCTGTGTCACCATAATTTATATTTTTATTATGATCACAAAACAAACAAATTTATATTTAATAAAAAATTTTAATGTGATCTTTGTCTCATTTTTAACAAAATTAAAAGGGTGAAAAGGTGAGGAATTACTAAGATGTACAAATTGGCAGTTATAAAAATAATCACAGGGATGTGAAATACAGCACAGGGAATATAGTCAAAAATATTTTAATCGCTATGTATGGTATCAAATGTATGGTATCAAAAACATTCTAAAATCACTGCCATTTTTACTCATCCCCTCCATGTTTGTTTTGTCATTAGTTTTTACTTTTTCATGCATATGTGTTTGTGTGTATGTACCCCTTAATTTACTGTTGTAATTACACATGGTCTGTCTACTTGTGCCTTTTAACCTTTGTACTAGCTTCAGCATTGGTTGATATACTGCTTTTAATATGTGTTTGCCTTTGTCAGTGAGAATTTGATATTACTTTATTTTATTTTACTTATTCATATTTTTTTAAATTTTCTTCTTCTCCTTCTCCTTCTTCAAGAAGTCCCGTAACATTTCTTGTAACATTGGTTTGGTGGTGATGAACTCCTTTACAGCTTTTTCTTGCCTGGGAAGCTCTTTATTTCTCCTTTAGAACTAAAGGAGGAATCATTTAGAATCAAACAAGGGATAAAGAGCTTCCCAGACAGGAAAAAACAGAATACCCAGTAAGTTTTCTTTTATTTTTAATTGAGATGTTATTAGGTATTTTTGGTGATTAATGCACAGACATTATGAGCAATTTGTACATAATCTTTATTATGTAACTACAAGAAGTCTAAAAACCATGTAGTTAATCTAAACTGCTATTCCAATGATTTATTATCTTAAAACTTCTACATAATATGTTCTAACTAGAATACCAGATTTCTATACCTCAAAATATTAATACACTGTTAGGTCGAAAGTCCCAATATTTCATGTATATCATACACCCTATGTTATCAATCAAAATATTCCATCTTTCAATTTAGGTTGACAACATACTAAAAAAAAAAAAAATAAATAAAAAATGGCCTATTATTATCAATTCTGTCATGGTGCCAAAGATATTATAAATCCTACACCAGAGAATACTTTTATTTAGGAATTAATTCCACTAAATAGAACATGGCTATAGAAGATAGGTACTTTAAAATAATCAAAACTTATTTAATATAGCGGACTTACTGAAAATGATGAGGATAAAGTCAATACATTATCATGGCTTCAAGTTACCATTATATTTTAGAATAGAAAAGTGTCCCCTCCATGGCTTACAGAATGTTAACATCATACATAAGGCAAGGAAGTTTCATTTAATTCAGTTTTATACTAACTTTTTGGTTGTAAATAAAAATAACCAATCAGCACAATTCCCCCCCCCCTTTTTTTCCCACTTATCTAAATACTTTTTATTGAAATGAGATCAAGCAGAACTCCCTGCTTTTTATAAAATGTGTTTCTGGATGTACTCGAACACTTTGATTTACACATAGTAACAAAAATTATTCTAGGTTCTTTCAGGCTATTTTTTGGGCTTAGTTTCAACTTTGGCAAGGATAAGTTTGTCTGATGTCCTTGATAATCTCTGCTTGGGCTCTTCTTGACAGCCACATTCAGCTGAACTGACCTATCTTTGGGACATCTCGGGGGAATCAGCTTTCTTAAGAAATGAATATTCAGCGTGTACTTTTTCATGAAACATACTTTGAAAAACAAATCCCATTGCTTCCATAAGTGTCTGTTGCGAAGTATTCTTTAAAGTATTGCTATGATAAAATAAATAGTTGTGAATTTAACACATACAATAAAGAAATACACTCCTGGCAAGAGCATTCACACTATATTCTATAGCGATACAGCACATCTACGGAGCCTCTCTTTCTGCGCGTATTTCAAGAACACGTTTCCCAATACTTCAGCCAATTCATAGCCAGGCAGCTTTATGCAGTTTTTAAACCACAGCACAGACTATAATACAATGTGCTGTTATATTAAATAGCTGGCAGAGGAACTTCATCAAATGCTTCTCCCACTACCATCCAGGATCACAAGGGATTAGATGTTTGTATCTGAGAATATTTCATTTTATCTACAAGTGCCCTATACTGCTGTCCTTGAAAGGGAAGAGTGAATTACCTTGCATCTGGAAAAGATTGGGAACCGGAGATGAGTTATCAATTTTTGTCTTTCAAATTTAACCATGTGCTATCAGTACTCTGAGGACTGAAAACACATCTCTCACACTACTAGGTGAGATCAAACACAAAGCAGAGCCCTAATAAATATGCTTTGGCAATTTTAACAGATCTATTAATAATGAGACTGTGTGTTATTAGAAAAATGGAAAATACCAGCCAAGTGCCAAACCAGTGAGGATGCCCGGATAACAGGCATAAACCAAGACTGTCCTGGGCAAGCTGGGACCCTTGGCCGGAACATCTGGCTGGGACATCTAAGACAACATGCACATAATGCCAGAGCAGTGCCAATGTGGAAGTGACTCAGTCTGCCTAGTTGTTCATCAGTACTAGAAGTATCATCTGACCTGGGCTTTGGAAAATGACTGAGATTCATAGATTTTGAATGTGGATATAAGTGTTTCAGGAAGATGGAAGAGAGTTTACAAAAGAAGCAGAAAAGTGAAAGGACACTGTCCTGCAGGGTTACATGACGGGACGTATGGAAATGAATAGTGCTGGATGAAGCTGGTGGGTAGTCGAGATGCAAATTGTGGAGGCTTTATATGCAATCCCAAACTTCTGAACTTAAAGTGACCATGTGGCTATTACAGAATTTTAAACGGAGGAGTAATGTCTGATTTGTATTTTAAAAACATCAGTGAGGTGGAAACGTGGAGAAAAATCTGGCTGGAGCGATAATGAAGTGAGTGGCCAGTCAAGTGTTACAGCAATGCAGGCGGTAATAATGAGGATGGGAACAAAGGCAAGGGCATCATGCAGGCCTGTGAGGCTGGGAGACATCAACCTCTCATGGCTAAGCGATCCATTTCCTTGAGAATTTTCAACAATAGAGGCTACGTGCCTTGGTATTTTGTATTGCTCAGCAGGGGCAGATTCTTAACAGAGAGGTCAAAGAGTGAAGAGCATAAAAAAGGCTCTGTCAAAATAACCTATTCTGTTGGCAAATGACAGCATGATACTCAAAGATGGCCTCCCTGTGGAACTAAAGTGGGACGAGACAGGCAGATTACAATTTAAGCAGGAGATATAGAGGCTGACTGCTGAGAACCAAGGACAGTCCACAGAACAGCATGAGGTGGCAATGTCAGACTTAAGTAGCTCTGATTAAGGAAAAGGGCCTTGAGGACTCTAATACCAAGAATCACAGTGACAGCCTCTACAAAGAATGACTAGAGCAGGAGATAGAAGGCACGAGGCTGTTGATAGTGGCTAGAGGATGAGTATGACATTCCTAAGTGACCTACATTTCATTTAAAGTCACTTTGCGCCAAGTTCAGTGAAATACATTTCATTGGCTGTATTTTGTTACAGAAGACGGTTCTGCTACTAATGCCTGACTCATTCCTTTTTTTTTTTTTTTTAATGTGACACTAAATAAACCACAGGTATTTGTTCAAAACAGGAATGGGCATTGTGGTAGCAGGAGGAGAAGAGAGAGAACAAATATCTGACAATTCAAATGATACATCCTGATTTGGCCATGGCTGTCCTGGTTTATGCCTGATGTCTAGTTTCATTTTTAAGAGTTCCCCATTTCACTCTAAAAACAATGATCTTAGATTAGAGTAATAAATTATATGATCATCCTAAACAGAATATTTGTCCTTTACAAACATTTAGGGAGACAAAGGTACTCACAATGTATTTGGGGAAGCAAAGATCACATAATTAAAACTTCTTCAGAACAATGGATTGCTAAACCATTTATTCTCATCTTTATTTGGAAGAAAAATTACAGCGTGTGCCTGGGGCCTGGCCTGGAATATGTTTCATAGAGGTCAGAAAATGTTTCATAGAGAGAGATCTTAGTGCTGAGTCTGGAAGAAGGAGCAAAGCTTAAGTAAAAGGAAGCAGAAAAACATTTAAGGTTAAAGGTATGGAGGCAGAAAGCAGTACAGTCAGTGTGTGTGTGTGTGTGTGTGTGTGTGTGTGTGTGTGTGTGTGTGTGTGTGTGTGTGTGTGTTTATATGAAACTAAGTTTATGCCTGATGTGTAGTTTCAGTAAAGGGAAGGTGCAATTGAGAAATAGTGATAAATCTGTTTTAACATCTGGTCCTTAATAGATGCTCCGAGAATGAATGAATAGACAAATAAATGAATGCATAACATGAGATAAATTACACTAGGGAAGAGGACTTTAGGTATGGCACTGAAGTGGGAAACATGACCTGCCAGCCAAACTGACCTAAAGTAGTGGTTTATTGGCCTACAGTCTGTCAACATTCTCTTTAAGGTTAGTTGTTTTCTTTGAAAATTAGATGACTTTACATGAAACTCCTTATTTCAAGTTCCACTTAAAAATTAGCCTGTCTTCCTGTAGGACAAAATGCTGATAGTAGAAGGGGCACCTGTCCCTTTTAAATACACATGCGTGCCGTCCAGCTTTCCTTCATTCCTCCTCACTACTTTACTTACAAAAGCTCGGACAATTAAGTTCACAAACTTTCTACCATGTGCTTACACAGTGGAAAGTTCACAAACGTACTTGTCCAAATTTTATTACCTCCTTTTCCAAAGTATGAATAGATGTGGTACTGGGAGCATAATCAGGAACACAAACTGATTAAATTGTAGAACGTCATTGTAATGGATAATATATAACTAAAAGCTTTCTATTTCCTGGAGCATATTAATATATGTATCTAAGCAATAATGGCAGCATGATAATAGTAGTAACTGCTAAGCATTTACTATGCACCAGACATGGTGTAAAGTTTCTTTCAAACACATGTGAATTTGAGTCACAGTGGCAGTCTTTTACTAGCAATGTGACCTTGAACAAATTAACTCACTTTCTGAACCTTAGAGTATTTATTTGGGTAATAGGGATGACATAGCATATCTCCCATTGCTTTTGTGAAGATTCAATCAGATCATGTATATAAAACACTTAACATGGTTCTTAACACACCAAACAAGACTTAATTCATTAAAAGGACTTATTCAAATTTGAAATCTGGAAACTTGGAAAGCTGTGTAAGCATGAGTTCACAGAAGATCTCCAACCAAGGGACCGATTCTCATTGGTTGATGCCATTCACAAATTATTAACCCTCAAAGAAATTTTATTTCAATGGGCAGGTTTTTGGTCTCAGATCAGTAATGCAGATTTCTATGTCTCTTAAAAGAATATTAAGGTAGATCTATTAAAACTCTGGTATGATACATATGGTTTCTATAATTTTAATATGCCCCCAAAATACAATAAATACAAACATGCATTGTTAATTTCACAGGCAAGCATTAAGAATTCCCAGAAACTCATATAAAGTAGCCTGTTTCTCTTAAGCACATGCACTTGGCATTCACAAACACTAGCCTGAGGCACTTCTTCATGTGAGTGCAGTCAGATATTTAATCATAATAACCATTTAAATGTAAAACATTACCTATTACTAATTTAAGATAAGGGAAAGGGGAATTGTTAGTTGCCAAATTATAATCAGAAAGAACTGCAATTGAACAGCAATCATGAGCAGGGCTCTGACAAATTTTTCCTACCATCAAAATAGAGGGATAAACAATAGAAAATAGAAGATATAAGTATGAAGAACGTTTAATTGGTGATTCAGAATTAGAAGATATTTATGTTCACCAATTATAGTTGTCTTATTTTCCATCAACTTTTTTATTTCCTCAAAATATATGTAAAGTGCAGATGTATAGACATTGATTCTTCTGCACTGTATTACACTTCTTTCACACAAGTTTGGTTTATGCAATACAAAACAATTCATTTATATTATTCATTTATGTCAAACAATTGTATTTGACATAAAATGCATGAATAATAAGTCTGACAATTGTTTAGCTGTATTACCGAGTCATTTACCTAAAGTGATATATTTTGTGGACGGTCAAATTTCAAAAATCCTTCATGCTTTTTCCAAATGATTTCAAGGTACATTTATTCATATAACGATAATAGTCCACGAGGCACCAACTATCTACTCAAATACCAAGTACTGTGCACATGTGACCTTGTTATTTCCTAATAACTTACTTATGAAGTGAGCACTATTATTCCTACATAAACTAGAAAATTTAGCCTCTAGTGATGAGGTCAGCAGTTAATAAGGAGCTAACTACTAAGCATTTACTATGCCCAAAGTTAGCAGCTAATAAGGAGCTAGGACTTGAATTCAGGTGTATTTGAAGAATACTGGTTTGTACTCTTTTTATAGATGATTTTGAAAATTTCACAGGTCTGTTAATAGGATTTTCCAAAAGTCTATACAATTAGAAAATCCACTAGATAATTTCCGCAAAGAGATAATGTGTGTTGGCAATAAAAGTAAAAATATAGCAATTAAATTTGTAAATTTTCATTTATTTTCTCAGCTTACACTAAACCAAAATTCCTCTTATAGAACAAAATATATTTAGCCACTTATCAGTGTCTTGAAAAAAAAAAAAAAAAAAAGAAAAGCCATGAACACTGGTAATTTCTTACAATGAATGGCATTTCATTGTTATAGGAAATATTTAATTTAAAAGCACTAATAGGTCTAAAGTATTTTGTCAAAGACATTTGTGAATATGTAAGAACTTTAAAAGAAGAGAAAAATAGTAAAAATGTAGAGTTGCATTTTTTTATAATGGCAAGTATTCGTTTCCTTCCGTACCTATAAAAATTTCACATTTTGAAATATAGTTTTATAGTAAATCCATACTACAAGTTTTTGTATTGTAATTATTTCACTCACTGAATCATTTTAACACCACCTGTATTTTAAGGAAAATTAGTTTAACAATTGTAGAGACACTCTCAACAATGTATTGATTAATTCAAAGTTAATTGCATTTCTTTTTTCCACATATATTTTACTTTAACTGCAGATGAATAGAAAGCTTAGATAAGAATATTTCAGATCATCAAATTTTTAAAATTAAACTTTTGAGCAGTAAATAACTCTTTGCACAGCATTCCTATTTTTGCATTTAAGAAATAAAATAGTAACTCACTTGAAAACTGAATTGCAAATCCAGATTTGCTGATGTAAAAATCTGTGTCAAACTGGATGCTTACTATGTTGAGGGTGCTATGGATTCCTTCAGGAATAAGAGATCCACTAATTTCCTTTAAGAGCATCTCATTTTCTGGTGGACCATCCCAAACTCGGAGTATGTCATGTGATGCTTCCGTATCAAAAGCAAGAAACTGTAGGCTGTGGGAGAAACATATTTATTTGTTTGATTCTTTTAATCATGGATTCAATTTTACATAAAGAATATAACAAATACGCATCTTTGCTTTTATTAGATGCTTCTTTTATCCTATCAGATGAAAAACATGTAGACAGCATATATAAGCTTAATGAATTTCTTGAGCAGTATAACTTGTTTATTTAGAATATGATTAAATGTACTATTACATCACCTTTGCAAATTAGCAAAATTTCAGGTATACATTCTTTTTAGTGTTCGTGAATTTCAACTATGGCAATAGCAGGTGACTCTTACAGAGGATCTGGTACCTGCCAGGCACTGTGTAAAATGCACTACTTTTTTTTTTTCTTTGTTTAATTGTTACAATGACCCAATGAAACAGGAATGAGTTTTATCTCAATTTTATAAATGTGGCAAATGGAGTTTAGATTGATGAAAAAACATTGCCCAAAGGGTGGCAGAGTCATGAGTTGAATAAAAGTTTCTGACTCCATTTTACATACTTTTAACCAGTGTTCATGTTTGTTTGTTTGTTTGATTGATTAGATTCAAATGAGGTTTATTCCAGGAATTTGAGAATAGTTCCCATTCAAAAAGGAATTCATATATACCATCACAATGACAGATACAAGGGATGAAAAAAATCACGTGAACTTCTCAATATACAAAGAAAAAGTATGTTCAAAAAATTCAACCTTATAATCATACTCAGAAATCTAGGACTAAAATGGAACTGATTAATGTGAAAAATAATGTCTTCCCAACCTCAAAATCAAAACAAAACAAACAAAACCTCCAAAAAAAACCCAACACAATGTCATATTTAACCTATTCTGCTTTATGTCTAATATAGACAGAATTAGTATCTGATACTTTTTGTGGCTGGTGCCAAAAATGAAAACTCCAATTATATCAACAACTCAACTCACTCTACATATATATCACATTCATGTTTGATATGTGGATTTAAATTTGGGTTGCAATTTAATATCAAATATTGTTCTTTAATTAAAAAAATCAAAAATCCTATTGAAATTATTTTCAAGTTTACTAATTCTAACATTTAAATAAAACAACACATGATCTATACTAAATAAAAATAGGCTGAGGACCAATTTAGTGTTCTGTATTTTGAGTTCTGCAAATTCCCTTGCAAAAGTGAAGTACCGGTTCACATGCAACAACGTACCAGTTTACATCCAACAATGAATTCAGTATACCTTTCAGCATGTTCTTTGAAGGATGATACTTGTTTTCCATAACCATGTGCACCACCCAGAAGCATGTCTGAATTCCATTTATATAAAGCAGGAATCCTTAAGTTTAAAGTTGTTTTGTGAGCAATAAAACACTAACTAGCTCATATGTCAAGGACGATTTATTAATTTATTAATTCATTCCCAGGCATAAGTATACTAGTTAAACTAAGACTGAGGGCATGTGATAGCTTTGGAACCCTACTGGTATGATTTAGGAAACAATGGTTCTGCCCTCATCTAAAGGGAAATCAAACATGATTAAAGGGGCAGAGAGCAGATGCTCCAGAGATAGGCCTAAAGCCACGGAAGGCAGACAATAGTTATTGAGTCCCCTTCTATCCCTATTTCTTCTAATGTTTTTGAGGCTGAATTTATGATAGTGGCCTGGACAAGTCTGTATACCTATGAAAATGTTGGACTCAGCATCTTGAGTCATCAAGAATGAAAAGAGTAGAGTGCCCAAAAAGCAGGAAAAACTCTCACCTTCTGTGCCTTCTTGAAACTATGAAAAGTTTCCCTCTAAGGGGTTATATGGCCTACCTCTGTGGCTCATAAATCAATAAATCATGCTGATGAAAACTTTTTTCATGTTTAACTGATGAAAACCAAGTTTTTCCTTGCCAAGGTTAAAAATATTGAAAAATCTTGATGTTGACTGATATTATACTTTTAAGGGCTGAACAAGAAATTCAGAATCCCCAGTAATTTTGAGAAAATGAAATCCATTTACCTGACAATGTTTCCTGGATCTACCTCAATCATCCACATGCAACGGAGATTATTGTCATATGGAAAAGGATAACCAGGAGATAAGATTCTTCCTGATGATTCTCCTTTAAAACGACCTCCACATTCAGCTAATAAAAAAAGAATGAAAATTTAAGTCACAGTTTAATGCCCAATCTTTTCAAAACAATGTACAAATTTGAGTGTGTATGTTTTCCACCTTAAGGAAATTAAGAATTGATTCCCACTCTTCTTGAAAGTATATATTTGTATATGCTTTCTCAGATTAAAGTATTAATTGAAGCCAGAACATAGTGCACAATGAAACAAGAGTGTCAAGTTAGATAACATAAAATATAATAAAATGAATGTAATTGGAGAATAAAAAAAAACCCACACACACTCAAGAGCTCTGAGTTGAGGCTTCCAAACATTTTAAGATGTGTTGTTAAATAATGATAATTTAAAAAGGGGAAACAGATGGCAAGTTGCTCACTGCTAGTTGGTTGTAGGCTGAATAGTTCATCTTGCAACCCCACCTCTGAGAAAAACTAATCTTTACTGCAGTCCCTCAGGCCTTCTAAATTTCAATGTCCTTTTATTCCCCTTTAAATCACTCTAAACACTTCCTCTTTTAACCTCTCAAAAGTCAAAGTGGCATTTTTATTAGATTTCTTACTTCAGTTAAATCTAGTTTGGTTTTGATTTAATGTGGTCTCTAATTTTTATATAATTTATCTAATTAAAACATAAGTATTTTCATACAATATAATTTGATTTTTATATTTTGGGGATTCCCTCTCATTTTAATACTATTTAAGATATTGGGATGTCTGGAGCGGTTTTACTTCAGTAAGCAGATAATCTAGAAAGAATTATCTGTATTCAAGATGAGAGAAACTAAGTATTGTAGTTAATATATTGTTCAACACCTCTGAGCCCTAGAAACAAAGAAAACACTGTGTTATATATTATACACTTGCAAATTATCCAGATTCTCTCCTACCAAAAATAACCAAAATTAAAATACTTTACTGTTTGCTTAAATATTTGAAGATACTCTTATACTCATTTTCTTATTCTTTGTACTGGTTCTGTCTTACTCAAATTTAATGACTGAATTAAGCTTCCAGATTTTTTGTTTTGTTTTGTTTTTATTACTAGAGCAAAGGTCAAAGACAAAGTTTGAGCATTTGGAAGAGAATAACAGCATCTAATGGTTCAAATACGTAGGCCCTACTCATATAGGTAAATTTGTGTCTAAGGTCTTGTATATTATATGTTTCACTACACTGTGGTGGTTAGTATTATGTGTCAACTTGGCTAGACTTTAGTATCTAGTTGTTTAACCAAACACTAGTCTAGGTGCTGCTGTGAAGGTGTTTTATCAATGTGGTTAATATCTGCAATCAGTTGACTTTAAGTAAAGGAGAGAACCTTTAAGAATGTGGGTGGCCTTCATCCAGTCAATGGGAGTCCTTATGAGTAAAAACTGAATTTTTTAGAAAAAAAGAAATTCTCCTTCAAGACTGCAGCATTAAGTCCTGCCTGAGTTTCTTGTCTATTGGCCTTCTCTATGGATTTTGGACTTGTCAAGCAGCCACAATTGCTTGAGTCAATTCCACAAAACACAAATATTTCTTTAGGTAGGTAGGTAGGTAGGTAGATAGATTGATACAGATAGATCTAGTATTCTATTGATTCTGTTTTTCTGAAGATCCCTGACTGATACACACACCCATACAGGACTAAGGAATTTTATTTTGTATTGTAACATCACTTCAATTTAATTTATAGTCATAGACTTGTCATTTTTAAAGTAAATAAGAAGATATCGATATTTAAGATGTCACCATCACTTATTGTGGTTTTTCTCATTTTCTAACAAAACTGTGTAACTATATTAATTCATTTTTCATCACTTCTTATAATTTACCACTATCATTGGCATATATTTATTATGAGCACAAATTTAGAACTTCAGTCCTCCAGATTAATTTTCAATCAATTGGAGTTTTGTGAACTATGTTGTATATTGAATTTAAACATTGATCTTTTTTCTCTCCATATTTCTTTGCTACAAATATTTCTTGGCATTTTGACTTCAAATGATCCAATGTGCTATGGCACATTGAACTAGAGTTCATTTTTGACAGAATGTGCAGAATAAAAATGAAATAGTGTTTAAAGAAGGTATACTGGTTAAATCCCTTCAGCTATGGTGCTTAAAAAATTAATTTTTGTTTGATCGATGCATATGCTTTAGAAACATAATTACCTAGAAATAATCCATACAATTGAGAAAAAGTTTCTCTTTTGACACAGGCAAAAATATAGCCATATAACTATCTAAGGTTAATAGGCACAGAAAATTAAAATCTTAGGCCAGGTGGTAAAGTTATTAATTCTTGCCAGTAGAGAACATCTAAAATAGAATTACATCTTCTGTTAACATGGAAAGCATCAGCATGACACACCATGTGTCAAACTGTTTTTCAGCTGTTATTGCTGATTATCTATCACTGAAAAAAAAAAAAAAAAGTTCACCCGTCATGAAATCTTGAGCAGTATCAAATCATTAAGTTGGACCTAGTATATTTGTAAATATAAAGTGCATTGATTTGTTGCAAGCATAATCAAAATTTTCTGATCCCAGAACAAATGTCCTTCCGTTTGCATAAAATCTTTCCAAAAAATAAAGAATGTCTTCAGCTTGGTTCAATACACAAAGGAAATAAACGTTTTTTAATGTATTTATTTTGTGACTTTAATTTTAGGGACAGCATGGCAAGTCAGCATTTACAAGTTTACAGTTTGTGCTATTATAACCCTTAAGGATTTTCTCAATATATTTCCAATACGCATCAAGGAATATAACATCAGAAAGAATTAATCAATGCTACATTTTCTCATAATCAATGCCAGTGGGCTGATTGTTGGTCATATGCTAGAATCCCAAGCTTTATCAGTTTAGGATGATTATTATTTTAGATATTACCCTCATAATCTATCCAAAATTCAGATGCTGTCTGAAAAGAAAGGGCTGTGATTACATTTTGATTAGATAAAAACATGTTTGTTTTCTACATGGATCTATGTTTTAATGAACCAGTAGATGTCCCATGGCATCAAAAACACTGTGCAATCAATCAGTTGTAAGGCCTCTAATGACTAAAATTTCATTTTTTTAAAAATTTGTATTCTAGCAAGTTTTGTGGAGTTTGCTATGTTGACTATATCAACTAACAAAGACCAAAATTTGTCTCAAAAGTTTCAAGTTTCCAAATTCATGAAATTCTATATATTAAATATGAACAGGTTTTTTTATATCAATTATACCTTAGAAAAACTGTTAAAAAAGATGTAAATTGATATAATCCATATAGTCCTGATACAGAATGGATTTGTGCCTCCATAAATGCGATCACAAAATAGGAATGACTAAAGAATAACTGCATGTTTATTCCCTACTGAGGAGTTAGTGTTTTGTTAAAATGTTTTCTTTTGTTGCCCTAGTATTTCATCCTGGAACCAATTTGAGCTTTGGGATAGAAGTCTTCACTATCCACCCTCCCACCCACATATACCCAGTATTCATTAATTAATTTATAAGATGGTAGTAATAACATAGTACTCCAGCTACACAAAGAAGAGAGAAAATAATCATTTTTTACCTTCACGTAAGCTATATATCCGTTGTCACTATTACAGGGATCTTCCTAAAATTGTTAATTATGTTATGCTACATACACATTAAATAAAAGCATAGGTACTTAGATTTTTAGAAAATGTGAATCTATATAAAGCCTTGTTAAGTTATTGAGAAAAAGTTTACTGTTTTTAATCTACCTTGCCAGCAGGATAGACAGTATTCTTTTTTTAATATTAAAACAAACCTGGTCAATGTGATTCAACATAAATATGTGATTGTAGTGAATTTAATTTTATATCAAAATAGGAGAAATAAAATGGCTCCATATTGTACAAAAAGAAGCACTCATCTATGAGATTATGAAACGGACACTTTGACTTTCCATTAATTTACTTCTGACCAATTTGAGTTCAATAACTTATTTTTAAAAAAGTTTTAGAAATAGTGTATTTCTTAGTAGTAATTTATTTTAATTAACTTTATTGGGATAACATTGGTTAAACCATACAAATTTCAGGTGTACAATTTCATAGCACAATATCTGTATACTCTATGACAACATGGATGGACCTTGAGAGTATTATGCTAAATGAAATAAATCAGACGGAAAAGGACAAGAACTTAAGATTTTACTCATATGTGGAATATAGAACAAAAAACAACACATGAACAAAGAAAACAAATATACAAACAAACAAAAAAGCAAACTCATAGATACAGACTAGAGAAGTGTGGTTTCCAGAGAGGAAGGGAGAGTGGAGGAGGATGAAAGGGTAAAGGGGGTCAAACACATGGTGATAGAAGGAGATTAGATTTTAGATGGTGAGCAAACATTACCTTCTCGATTTAAGGTATGAGTTCTGTGTGAAGAGATAGAATCCCCTGGGAGGGTACAGTATATTTTGGTAACACTTCTATAGCAATGTTTCATGAAAATCTTAAATAGTATCCTACCAATACAGGAAGGCAGAGGGTAGTCCCATGCCCTTCTCTCTCCTGTCATGCACTTGAGAAGGCTACTTCCATGGAGAGTGTAGCCTGGATTGCATCCATAAATGATAGTGCTACCAGCAAAGTGGCCTTGGTCACTGATCTTGTATCCAAACTGTGGAATGCCAGGATCCTCACAATGTGACAGTTCAAAACCTATGAGAAGAATATACATTTATTAAAAGTGAAATTAAACAGGACAATTTAAAACTGCATAAATCAGTTCTTCTTATTACTTTAATATAGTTGTATTACTCTTCCCTAGTTGTAGTACTTTTACCATATTTAATTTTTATACTACACAGTAGGCACAGAGCGTTTTTATTTCTTGAAAATTAGAATGTGTCATGTTTTTCAAATTTATCAATGATACCCCATGGTTTATATGACAATATCATGGCTTGTTATAGTACTAAGCTTCTTGCCTACTTCAAGTGCTTTACAGCTAACAATAGATTCTGACCAATATACCTACTAGGATTATATCATCACAATTTTAAAATTCAGACAAAATGAGTGAAATCATACATGTCCAAGTAACGTATATGTCCCCTCCAAATATATCTTTAGACTGCTTTATTTTTATAGTCTTAGAAGAAAGTGGCATAGTTTCATATTTAAAACATACTTTATCAAGAGGTAATATAACATAGCAAATAGCTTGAAGCACTCTGAATTGCTATATTCTGCCTTCTCCAGAAATGTATGGGTCTCGAAAATTCTCACAGGGAAAAACCAAAGCAAAACAAAAAAACAAAACACATGTTGCTCTTCCCACATGTTGTCACTCAGGGGTGTAGAGAAAATAATTGTGAGTTTCTGCAGAGTTGGAGCTTTCTGAATTAATTTTACTGGAAACTTGGGACCCTAGGCTTAGACCAACACTTGATAAATTATTTTACAACTAGAAGTATAGTGAGAGAACTCCAGAGAGATTTACCAAACCCTGGAGGAGGTTAGTGTTTACATTTTAAGGGAAAATGAGGTCCAGGACCTTATAGACATCTCTAGATTACAAAAACTGGAGACACTGGAGGCTAATCTGGATCTTGGAGAGATGTATTTACATTCCAGAGGTTAGAACAAAAGCACAGGATCCTTTCCACCCCATATCCAAAGAGATAAGGTTTTTTTCCCCTTTTGGAAGAGGAGGGAGAGATAGCTACTTTAAGGAGAACAACTCTAATTTCCTTCTTTCCTTGTCCCTGATCACTTGTTTAGATTTTTCCATCTGATTTTCATCATGTTCCTATAGGGGTAAGAACTGGGTCAAATGGGCGCTGACGGTTATTATTGTTATTATTACATTAATAATAATAATTAATCTCTCTAGATCCAGATGCCCTTGTGTACATATTCAGAATCAAATTAATAAAGATGGATATTAAAAACTTAACCATCAAAGTGCAATGAACTGTTAAGATTCGGAAAGAATTAGAAAAGGATACTTCATAATTTAAATTGAACTTGACACTAATAATCAAAACCTAAGCTCCTTGTCTTTAATGTTTTCCAAAAAAAAGATAATTACAATTAGGCGCAAATTAAATTAGTTAATGACTTCTGAGAGTACAGGATGATAAAGAATATTCTACATAGCTTCATGCATAAAGGAAATCTGTGATTTCAAAACAATAATGTTGGAGGATAAAAAGAAAAAAACACAAACCTTATGTGTGTCTTATAGGATAATAGAAAAGAGATGTGCATCTCTTTTATACACACAGATCCTTGACCAAATTAGTCTACATTGAACTAGAAAGCAAAAAAGCATGGATTATTAATAATTCACTGATGTCAAATCACTAATTGACATCATTGACTTTCTGTAGTACCCAAACATACATAAAGTCACCAGAACTTGTAAGCTCAAAGTACTGAGTTTACACACTCATTCTGTATGTCGAGGAGTACGTTAACTCCCAGAGAACATACGGATTACTCCCTAGTCTCTTCTATGGGATCTTAATCATTCCCTCCTCCATTCACCCATAGAATTAGTCTTCACATTTTAATTAATTTACAATCATTTGCTGTTTTTCTTTGTTTTCCTACAGACTAGAATGATTTCATTATTTTCCCCTCTAGCACAAATCCTGGCACATAGCAGATGTTAAATAATGTTCATAAATGAATGTGGATTCTTAGAGGCAATTATCTCTAGGAGACAACTAAAAAAAAAACAAAATAAATAACACTGATGAGAAACTGAAATATATGAGACAATTGAAAAAAAAAAATCTTCAGGAATTTCCTGTGTGGATCAATTGGTGATAGCTCCATTTGGGCGAAAACATGTTAAAATAAAGAGAAAACAAAGAGTTTTGGAGGCCGAGCCATACAAAGGGTTAGATGTTCAGTCAAATAGTCACACACACACACACAGACACACACACACACAAACACACACACACACAACAAGATATAAGGATATAAGGACACATGATCAAGCAAGTCAGTCAGTCTTTAAAAAAAAAGAAGCAGAAACAGCAGAAATTGTAACTTAAAATTTTCAGGACACATCACTTTGCATGGCTCTGCATACTTAATACTACTTTTAAAGTGTCCCTGCTCAAAAATTACAAGTTTGCCTTCTTTCTACCAGACAAAATATGCACTTAATCATTCAAGATGCAGCCACTTGAGTTTTACCATATGTCATTAATCAAAATAAAAATGGAAATCAAGACTTCTTTTCGAGGTTTATTACCAAATTCATCCTTCCTTAATTTGAATGTTCTGTAAATGTGGTTGGCAATTGCTGGTGATTAGGTAACATGGAGATATTCTTTGTAAATTAAGATAATTTATAATACTTTGCATTGTAGATGAAAATGCACATGGACAATAGTATATAAACTACAAAGCACAACACAATTTAGTTCAATTTGGTGGACTTATTGTTGCTTATTCATAAATATTCAGAACTGTCTTATCTTTATGGAAACACTCAGCTGCCAGGCTTTTCATTGAAAAGCTCAAATACTTGAAATTGACAATAAAGAACTACAAACAAATCACATATACTATATTCACCATTCCTTGTGAAATTTGATACTCTGATGAAATGGACATTTCTAGAGCACAAAACTAATGAATAGCCCCATTACTCAAATCTTTGTGATTTTTGGATAACTTACACCAAGATCTAATTCTTTTCCAGCCACCATATATTTCTTTAAGGATTTCCAATTTAGTTATAAGCTATAGTTTGAAATCTACAAAGGAGTACAAAGTACAACATAACTTTACCATTTTGCTCTATGACATTTTAATATCCTAGTTGCTTCATATTAATATTAATTTTAATTCAGATTAGTTTTCAGGTTACTATTCATATTAATTGATTCATATTTACATTATTATTAAGAAATACATATTACAAAACAAGTTAAAGTTCCTTTTGATCCTTCCTCAATATCGTTCTGGTCTTTTCCCTACTGAGAGTTAGCAAATATTCTGAGTTAGTATGTCATTCTCACTCATATTTTACATTTTTACCACATATCTGTATGTCTTCAAAAATATATGTTTTGCAAGTATTTATACAGTTTATAAATTATAAAAAAATATTGTGAGGATTTATTTATTGCCCAGCATCGTGTTTTTCCCTTTATATTTATATACACACACAAAACACACACACACACACACACCACACACACACACACACACACACACACACACACACACATATTTTATTCATTTTAACTACTCTGTGGTATTCCATTGGAGCCACACTCCAAAATGTTTAATTTATTCTCCAGATGATGAGCATTTATCACATTTCCAATTACTCACTGATAAAAAAAAGGCTGTACTTCTATGTATCCTTTTATGCATGTGCAAGTGTTTCTATACAGCATGGATCATGTAGGAATTCAACATTCCTTCTGTCCTTAAGATTCAATCAAAATTTGCTAATCTGGTATTTAACTTCTGCCTTAACCTATTGAAAGATAAACAGTTGAAGCCCTACCTTAACAAAATTTATGTTTAATTTGTTTATATACAACAACTATGTATTCACATAAGGTAATGTCATATCTGGTCAGCAAAGCAGTACTGATAGATACTACAATAGGCAGGTGACTTAGAAATATAAGTGATACCTGAAAATTCACTTTTTGAATATTAGGTATCATTTTTTATGTAACTTAAAAGAAGGTCCTTATGTGCTTTATTTTTTGAAATTCAGGTAAAATGTAAATATGTTTATTATTGTTCAAGTTAAATTTTAGAGTACTTAATAATGAATGCAGGTATGTTAATTTTATGTATCAAAGGAAAGAAGTTTCAAATTGCTAACAAGAAAGGAAATAGATTGTTAATAAGGAAATTGAGAAAATATACTAGCTAAATATATTAGAGAAACATATCCTTTTGAAACCAAAAGCATTTTTTTTTTCATTTTTAGTTGAGATATAATTGACCTATAACATTATATTATTTTCAGATGTAGAACATAATGATTCAATATTTGTATATACAGTTTGTGAAATGATCACCACAATAAGTAGCTAACATCCATCACCATAGTTACAATCATTTTTCTTATGACAAGAACTTTTAAGATCTCTCTTAGCAACTTTCATATAGACAATACAGGTTAACTATAGTCATTATGCTGTACATTACATCCCCAGGACTTATTCATTTTATAACTAGAAGTTTGTACCTTTTCAACAACTTCACCCATTTCAAGGAGACAAGATTAGATTATTCTGTCATAATTTTAATCCATACAGAATCCTTTGATGGATTTAATTCATAATATTTAGCAGAATAATCTAAGAATTATATTTATTATTGGGTTAGGTTATTAAATTCCATTTAGGCCATTCATCTTACAAGGCAAAGTCTTATTTTAGAAATCTTTACATGTAAATGAGGATGTATATAACACAGAATGTCAACCTTGCCACATTAAAATTCAAAAGCAGGAAGTAATCCATGACCATACACAACAGCTATGCTAATCCTCTAAGACTGAGACATAATAAACAATATAATGGGGATAAAAAGAAGAATGTGTTGAGAACAATTACACATTCCTTTTTCTCACTAATCAAACTAATACAAAAAGATACACACTTCTTACTAACAAATTATATCAAACAAACATCACTTTGAGACTATGAAACTTTAGAAGAATGTTTTAAGAAGACAATCTTTACAGTTTTGAGCCAATAGAAGTTAAGAATTTAAACAACCAAACAAAAAGATTGTAGAAATGATTGCTATGCATTCCACCTGGAGGGAGAGGAGGTAAGGTAAATATATCTATATCTATATCTATATCTATATCTATCTATCTATATATATTTTTTTTAATTGCATGTGTTCTAAATCCTATGTATCAAGTTCTGACAAAAATGTGCTAGTTTGTGTCTTGTACATCCTACATTTGTACATTACTCAGGAATGGTGAGATTTAGCTTTGACTGATTCCCACCCCCCCCATCAGCCATTTAGTATTTGGCCAAAATGTATAAATGGTGCACTCTAGATATATCTAGGAATGGAATATTACTAGATAGCGCCAAATTACTCTCCAAGGTGACATTAATACGTTATATTTCCCAAAGGTAAGAATTTCAAGTTCTTCAAATTATCATTAGCATTTGGTATTCAACATCTTTTTAATTTTTACCAATTTTATGAATATGCAATTGTATATTATTTGGGGGTTTAATTTTGATTTCTGAATTTCTATTAAGCATTTTTCTTGTTTGCTTTTTGGACACAGGAGGTCCCCCTACTGTGAAATTTTCTTTTACTACAATTTTCTTATTGATTTGTAGCATTCCTTTCTATGTAGAATGTATGTTATTCTGTATATATATATATATATATATATATATATAGAGAGAGAGAGAGAGAGAGAGAGAGAAATAATATATAGTAAATATATGTATATATATATATATATATATATATATATATATATAACAGAATAACATACATTCTATGGAAAGCATATATATATATATATATATATATATATACACATTTAAGAAGGAGATATATAGATAGATAGATAGATAGATAGATAGATAGAAAGGATATATATATATATATATATATATATATATATATATATATGAAATCTCCTTCATAAATGTCTCATCTTTTTACTTTTTTATGGTGTGATTTGTTATAGAGAAGTTAAAACGACTGAGGCTTAGTCAGGAAAACAGAAGCCACAGATATTTTGAGTTGCTAAGATGCAATATAAAACAATTAGAGGGAAAATACAAGAAATGCAGAGGACGTAAAGGTCAGAAGACCACCGCTGGCTTTCACTAAACCCAGTTCGGGGAAGATGTTGCTGCAAACAACCACCTGCCAGCACCACACTCCGGCCTGAAGATGCTGGTGGAAAATAATGGCTTCCTCATTGATCTCACCTGTGAGCTCTCACAGGACTGCATTTAATTGGCAGATTCTAAGCAGAGATCTTTGCTGGCAAGAATATGAGTTATGCAATTGCTAGGTTTTTTTGTCTCCACACTTCAGAAAGTGCTTGGAAGGACAGAAATACTACTGACGATGGACAGGTTTTTGCTTGTGGATGTTGTTTTAGAACTCTTTCTCCACCTTAGCTATTCTAGGCTTTTTTCTAAACATTTTTAAAGTTTTCATCCCATGTTTAAGTCTTCAACTTGTCAGAAATTAATTTTATATAAAGAGTAAATTTATAGGTCTTTAGATACTAAGTTCAAAATTTACAAAGATTTTGGGATGTGAAGTTTGTAAAAATCAAAATGACTCCTGTTATTTTAGTAAGAAGAAATTATGTCAAATATTGTTGATGTAAATGACAGATAATCAAGAAATTACTCTAAATATTTTAGCTAGAATACCTTATACTATATAATGCAGCATTAATCATTACTGCCTTTATTGCTTGGTTAATCTCAAAATTTAAATAATAAAATAAATGCCAAATATACATGTTTTAAGTGGTTTAGAGGATATAGAAATGCATGGAGTAACTTTGTTGCTCCCTTGTAACTTAATTATTGTCTACTTGTACTTGTATGAAATGATTTATATACTAAGAATAAAGTTAGATTTAATAGGTCTTTTGATTATTTTTCATGGTTAACATTGCCAACAACATACTGTAAATTAAATAATTTATGTAGAGTATTTTTTTATACATTTATAAAGTTAGTATATAAAAGAATTCATCACAATTTACCTTATGCCCATTTTTAATTTGAATGTAAAATTTGAAATGGTCATATTCTGTGTGGGTTATTGAACAACTTCAAGCAAACCAAAACCAAAACCCAAACCAAACCAAAACCAAAACAAAAAAAAAGGAAGGCTAATAGAGTACAACTATATCTGAACTTTTCCTTTGAAATAACAGACATGTCTCCATTAGGCATTTTAGTAAACTAAATGTGCAGAATTGATAACAAGAGGACATCTGAGCCCACATAATCCATCAAAATCCATCGAAAAAGATGGTTGTTTAAAATACCCAATCATTTTCTATGGGATGAAAGTGGGGTAAGTACAAATGAAGAGCTAAAATAATCTGCAGTGAAATGTATCTTTAAGAAACAGAGCTTAAAGAATAGACGAACACGATAAAATATTTCAGGCGTAAGTCATTATACTATAATGATTCTGGCCAAAAAGAAAGAATTCAGATTGTCAAGCATAAAATGACAAAAGTTACTTTGGGAAGAATTGCATTAAAAACTTAACATTTTAAAATTTATTATTTTTTTGCAATTAGATGAACAATAAGAAAATATATTAATTCATGGAATCTTAAATTTACAAAAATCTAAAACAGGTTGGAGGTAATATTGATAATTAAGAAAATGTATTCTTGAAGCAGAACTTCTCAGTTCCATTTCCATAACTTCACTTATTAGCCATGTGACTTTGGACAAGTAACGTGACTTTTTGTGGTTAGTTTTTCCTTCTTTTCACTGGGTATAATAGTACCTCCCTCACAGGGTTATATCGTGTACCCAGTAGATAATAGATGGCAGTTACTATGACTTTAAATTCCTTTTTAATATTATATGTTGAAAGTCTCTGTGTTCCTTTTAAATAAAAGCCAAGCCCCTTACTATATATAGTCCACCTCTCCCCTGCTTCACTTCCAACTTGACCTCTCATTTTGTCTTATTCTTGGTCATCCCGCTCCAGGCACACGTAACTCACGTTCAGGGCTTTCTTAGGTCTTTGTACTTGTTGACATATCTGCCTAGAAACCTCTACCCCCGATCTGAATGTGGTTGCCCCTTCATATAATTCAGGTATCAACTCAGGTGACACTTCCTCTGAAACAGAGATCCTGAGCAAACTAGCTATAGTAGCCCCACCTTCTGTACTATCTATCCCATTGCACTATTACAAGTTAATTTTAAATGCAGTTCTCTTATCTTGTGTTCATATTTTTATTTTCTGACTAGTCCCACTAAAAAGTTAGCTACATGTGGGCAGAAACTTTGTCTCATTCACTGTTTTCTTTATCCCCAGAGCATAAAACATTCCAGTGGGAAAAGAAAAAAATTAAACCTATGACCCAAACAATAATTTCAACAATAAATTAGTTCCAGTAGTGGAGTAAAAGGGAAGATAAGTCACCAAATAGAAATGAAGTTTCTACAACTTAATGCTGTACTCCACTTCTTGTAACTATATACGCATATAGTTACTACTTGTAACTACGCATATATAGTTACAAGAAGTGGAGTACAGCATTAGTAATAGAGGTAGTGGAAATGTAATGGCTGTGTGCGATGTCAGAGGGGTAGTAGACAACAGGGGACGGGGTTTATCACTGTGTGAGGGATATAAATGATAAATATTTGACTATTACATTGTTTTGTACACCTGAAACTAATCAAACAAAAAGAAAAAAAAAAAAAAAAAAGATCTTCCTCTAACTTTAGAAGAAGAAATGGTAATTTTTTTCTCACTTTACCCCCTTATACCCTCTAGGAAAGATAACTATGCCTTTATGGGTCACAGGGAAATTAACAACTAATCTGTGGTATATAAAGCACCTGGAAATATGCTTCATCTAGATCTTTATTTGAGTGAGTTTCAGATTTCTCAAGGGCAAGAATAACTGATAGCCATTATTTTTTATAAGAATGAAAGAGTGATCTGACTCAGGGAAGTAATTAATTCTGAGAGGCTGGAGGGATGGAAAAGCAGTGGGATACCCTAATGCAGTCAAGGTCTGGCCAAGTGTCACAAAGGTTTTATATTCAACCTGCAGAGCTGTCCACACCTCAATTGTCTAATCAAACTAGAGTTGACTGAGAAACTTATTTGGAAGAAAAAAGAATATCTCCACAGAAGATTAAAAAAGATTATTCTTGACGACTAAAGGACAAAGACTGAAGACATTTAATGTGCTGTAGAAAAATAAAGGAATGTGACATTCTCTTCTCTCAAGTATGGTGTAGCATTTTCATACCATATATATATATATAAACTTATTTATTGTTGGAGGAAAGTGAGAGAGTCTCACTGTCTTCTTAGTATATATGGTAGAGCTAAAATTATTAATAATGAGTAATACAAGTGCTTTGCTTTCTAAGCACAAAAGGCTCTCTTGATTCCATGACATCATTAATCATGGAGGCATATATTAATACAATATTTTTGAACTTATTATTTTTTAGAATATCTGTTATAGATATATTTTGTACTAGACACTGTAAGTTGTCATTTCAATAGCTCTTCTTTTTTTCTACCTCAACCAAAACAAAACAAAAAAACTGATTTTGTTCCCAGTAGTAATACAATTATATTAGACAGTACTTCATGATGATCTAATACTAAACCAATTATTTAATCTACCAAGTATTTTATTTTCCAATATGCCTTGCTGGAAAATTTAAGCATAACACACAGCCCAGTTTTAGACAAAGAGAGATAAGAGACGACTGACAGAGGATTTTTGCATTCCTGATAAAGGGAACCTATCTGGGTGGTACCACCTGTTCCTATTTTCTCTCTACCTTAAATGTGCCCAGGGTTAAAGTATCCATCTTGTAGCCCTGTCACACAAACATGAGGACAGAAAGTGAACACTCTAGAGATACTACAGCAGAAAGAAAGGGTCAGGGCACTTACGGAGTAGGCTGAACAGTTGAATCAAGAACTACCCACCTTCTTTCTCTTCCTTTCCCTTATATGAGAAAAATACATTCTGGTTTAAGACATGGTTAGGCTTTTCCTTACTTGAGAACAAAAGCAGCATACAGCCACTGTTTCCACTAGTACATTTGTTATACTTCGTGACTATATAACAAATGAACAAACAAGACAGTTGAAATAAAATACACCTTAAAGCCCTGTTCTAAAATATTTCTTCATTTTTATCTCAGCTAAATGAGATTCTGCCTGCCTAAAACTGAAAATAACCAGACAATAGCAAGTGTTATTAAGTCCACAAATTGAATAATAGAAAGATAGGTAGTAAATGTCATTAGATAAAGATGGTCATAAAAAGCCTGTTTTTGCTAAGACTAAAATTATGAGAAGCTAGGTAAATGGGATTAATTTGAATTGTATTATTTGCTTGAAAACTGCTTCCTATGTTTTTTTCTAATCTCTATCCCTTTCTTCATGCTATTCTCTTTCCTTGGAATACTCCCCACCATTCATTTCTGTGACCTACCAACACTACCTTTAATACTACCTAATTCATGAAACCTTACCTGATCTGCCTTAGCCAAATGTCCTCTCTCCTGTCTCTAATTCTCTCGAAGTGAATCCTGGGAACTCTTCTGCATCACCCAGGGTTCTCTCAGTCAGATGTTTCAGAAACAAAGCTGAAATAATCATATGGGAACATACTACAGGATGGCAGGGATGGAGTTGGACTTAGGAATACACAGAATTTCAAACACAAAAACACGACATTTTCCACTTTTTTCCCATATTTTAACCCCTTAGCAAATTGTCTCATGTTAGGACATGACTTGCTGCTTCTCAGAAGTTTGTGATATTTCCAGTCAAGATGGCAGAGTAGGTAAACACTGTGCTCACCACCTCTCAGACCACATCAATTACAACTATACAGAACAACCATCATTGAGAATCGCCTGAACACTAGCTGAACATAAGCCCTACAAATATAGACATACAGAAGAAGTCACCTCAAGACTAGTAGGAGAGTCAGAGATGTAGAATGGGCTAGTCACACACCTGTGTGTGACCATTTATTTTCGGGAGGGAATCTCTGCTGTGGAAGTCACTCCCTGAGGAGTGAGAGGTTCCAGCCCCTCTTCCTCCCAGGGTTCCAGTGCTGGGGAGAGCAGTCCCTATAATTTCTGGTTGTGAAAACCAGTGGAGCTTGTGGCTGAGTGAGATGGAGGGCACTCCTCCTAAGGGGCCCATGCACAGCTCTACTTGCTAATGGACTCACTTGATCTGAGTTACAGCACTGAGGGAGCAGCTTGAAAGGCACCAGGATATATGGGGAGGAACTGAATTGTCTATATTCAGGGTGAGGGCTAAAGAGGCAGCTTTCTTCCTGAAGGAATAGCTGGCAGAAGCAATTGTTTCTTTGTTGCACCCTCCCCATCCCTGCATGCAGATGCAAGCAGACATCATATTTGAGTCCCCATTAAACTAGCTATCACCTTTCCTCTGCCCTGCCCTGGTGACTACAAGACACTACCACATCCAATGTTCTGGCACACCCAAGCTGCTTCCAGGGGTTTTTCAGCAGAACCTGTCTTAGCTCATGCTGTGGACTTTCCTAATATCTCTCAAAGTTTCAAAAAACCCAAACAAGCAGCATCTGGCTTTGGTGTATCCTGTACCTCTGGCTGAGAAGCCCTAACCCTGGCATGAGTGACAGCTGGCCTCAGATTGCAGATTGGCCTCTTGAGGCACCTTTAGTTCTGTGTGGGTGGCAGCCATCTGCAGATTGTTTTTTGGCTCATATGAGGTAGCCCTGGGCAGGGAAGAGGCTTAGGCTAAACTTGGCCTGCAGTAGGTTCCCTCCTAGGAGGTCCTGGGGCTTGGTGACCTGCTTGGTGACCAGATTCAGCCCGAGCTGGAGCATCACCAGGCTGCTTTCAAAATGACAAACACAAAGGGCAGACTGGGCAGACGCCAGAGCCCTGTTAAAGCAAACCCTGCTCTGTAGGGTTAGCCCTTACACCATAGCTCCTCCACTATAGTCACAGCCAGTTCTCACAACTAATCAGCCTGAGGGTCAATCTTTTCCATTGACTTGCAAATAGCAACCAAGGATCAAACACAGGATGGCACACACAACCCACATAAGGCACATACCTAGAGCATCTGTGTCTAGTGACAAGGGAGACTGCACCACTGGTTCCCACAGAAATCCTACTACATGAGGCCTCTCTACTAAGATAAGGATGCATAGCAGCCCTACATAACATAGAAACAAACACATGGAGGCAGCCACAATGGGGAGGCACAAAAACATGTCCAAATAAAAGAACAAACGAAATATCCAGAAAAAGAACTAAACAAAATGGAGACAAGCAATCTACCAGATACAGATTTCCAAACACTGGTTATAAGGATGTTCGATGATTCAGAGAGAACTTCAACAAAGAGATAGGAAATGTAAAAATGGATATAGAAAATATCAAAAAGAACCAGTCAGGAATAAAGGATACAATAACTGAAATGAAGAATACATTAGAGGGACTCAACAATAGATTAAATGAAACAGGGGATCAAATCAGCAATTTACAAGATAAGGTGGCAGAAAACAGACAGAAGCAAAAAAAAAAAAAGCCCCCCCCCCCAAAAAAAAAAAGAAGATTAGATTAAAGGGCCTCTGGAACAACATCAAAGGTACCAACATTAGCATCATAGGGGTACTAGACAGAGAAGAGAGGAAGGAATTAAAAATCTATTTGAAGAAATAATGATCGAAAAATCCCCTAACATGGTGAAGGAAATAGATATACAAACCCAAGAAGAGCAGAGTCTCAAACAAGATGAACCCAAAGAAGCCCACAACAAGACGCATCATAACTAAAATGCCAAAGGTTAAAGACAAAGAGAGAATCTTAAAAGCAGTTGGTTACCTACAAGGGAACTCCTATAAGACTGTCATCTGATTTCTCACCAGAAACTTTGCAGGCCAGAAGGGATTGGCATGAACTATTCTAAGTGATGAAAAGCAAGGACCTACAGCCAACATTACTCTACCAACCAAAGCTATCATTTAGAATTGAAGTACAGACAAAGAGCTTCCCAGACAAGAAAAAGCTTAAGAAGTTCATCACCACCAAACCAGTATTACAAGGAATCTTAGATGATTTTTTTTAAGACAAAAAGAAAAAAAAAATCAAACATATGAATAATAAAATGACAATAACTACATATCAATAAACAATTACTTTAAATGTAAACGGACTAAATGTTCCAATCAAAAGATGGGGTGGCTGAATGGATAAGAAAACAAGACCCTTATGTATGCGTCTGCTGCCTACAAGAGACTCACTTCAAATCAAAAGTCACACACAGACTAAAATTAAAGAGACAGGAAAAGTATATTTCATGAAAATGAAAACAAACAAAAACAGCTGAGGTAGCAATACTTACACCAGACAAAATAGACTAAAACAAAGATTATAACAAGAGACCCCAGTAATCTCACTTCTATGTATTTCTCCAAAGAAACCCAAAACTGTACTTGGAGGAGACTTATGCATCTGTATGTTCATTGCAGCATTGTTTACAATCACTAAGATGTGGAGGCAGCCTGAGTGTCTGCTGATGGAAGGATGGATAAAGAGGAGGTGGTCCATGTATACAAGGGAGTATTGCTTGGCCATGGATAGAAATGGATTCTTGCCATTTGCTGTGCATGGATGGACCTAGAGGATATTGTGCTGAGTGGAGTATGTCAGACAGAGAAAGACAGATGCAATGTTGATTCACATATATGTGGAATCTGAAGAACAAGACAAATAAACAAACAAAATAGAAACAGACTGATAGATATAGAGAACATTTTGATAGTTACCAGATGGGAAGGGTTTTGGTGATGAGTGAAAAGGGGGAAGGAGTTAAGAATTACAAATTGGTTGTTATACAGTAGTCATGGGGAATGTAGGGTATAGCATAGGGAATATAGTCAATAATATTGTAATAACTATGTGTGCTGTCAGATGGGTACTAGACTTAACAGAGTGATAAATGGGAGGTGGGTTGGGAAGCAGGAGCAAAAAGTTGAAGGGATTAAGAAGTACAAATTGGTAGTTACAAAATACAAATGGGGATATAAAGTACAGCACAAAGAATATAGTCAATAATATGGTAATAACCATGCATAGTGCCAGGTGGGTACTGGACTAGTCAGGTGATCACTTCTTAAATTATATAAATGTCTGACCACTATGCTGTATACCTGAAATTAATATAAAATAATATTGAATGTGAAAATAAGTGTATAAAATTTCAGCAAATATAAAACGAAGTTAAAATGTTACTAAAAATAAAATAAATAAATTAGAAAGAAAAGAATTCTGTGACTATTTAAAATATGTGGCTTAATAGAATCTTCTTGTATGCCACAAAGGCATTTTATAAACTCAGTATTAAGACTACATGTTAATATACTAAGAATACGTAAAATGATGCAATTGAAATAAAACTGACTACAGGCATTATGAAGGGAGATGACCCACTTGAAGAACTATGCAGAATATGTTTGCAAAAGTGTATAGCCATAATACAGTGGGATAACTGTTATATTAGTTTTAGATATAAATGTTTAAAAGCAGGCTAACATTGGCTGAAGAAATCAGAGTAAGTGTCAGTTGGGAAACACCTACTGGAGATGGGAGAAAGCAGCCTGGGCACCAGTGCTATAGCTGGAAACCAAAATGTGTTTGTAGGATAAGAGTAAGCTGATTTCAAAGCTAGGAAATCTGTGGTTAACTATTCAGGTAATTGCAGTAGTAGAAAGGTTGCCATTGTAAAAATCAATAGTAAGACTTGGAAACAAATACAATTAACAACAGACATGTTACCACTTTCAGCCCCCAGCCCCCACCCCCCACCCCAACAGAGGGGCTCAGAACACCGCTGTTGGTTTGGAAAAATCATAGGAGCATTGTCATGCATGGTCTCAGCTCCTGCTCCACCCACAAGAACACAGGATATGGTGAGGCCAAACAGGAACACCCAGGAGCCCTAGATAGGGGAGTCATACCACTATATTCTCACTGGCGACTGGGCTAGAGACACAGGAAACAGGAGCCACAGGATCTGCAACCCACTGTCTGCATCTTTGTCGACCAACCTCACTTGCTAACTGCAATCCCAGCTTGTTAGCTCAGCCACCATCCGCTGCTAGTGGAGCCACAGCAGTTATATTAGTGGCCAATGGCTCACTGGTTACAGCTGACAGCCAAATAGCCACAGCTGATGGCCATCCAATCACAGTTGGTAGCCATTTACTACCCAAGCCAGCACCTTTCCACGTAAGGCCAAGAGCCTAGAAACTGCACTCCTGGCTCTGTCCCCATGAGCATTTACTTACCTGGTAGTATCTAGGGACACCTTGCAAGCAGGCTACAAATATTTTAGGACCAGGTCTGACTGAAATATGTTAGTTTCAGTTCTGAGACTGAAAAGCATTTATAGGTATACATCTGCCCTTTAAAAAAATAATTGCTTATACTTTCTTCCCAAATTTATAGCTTCCCATCTTCCTAAAAACATGCATTCAATAATGAACAACTAGAATCATTAAAAAAGAAGGGTGACTTCAATTATTTGCTTTTTATGGTTTCTCCTTTTTTGACATCCAACAGTGCATGCCAATGTCAGTAAAGGCAATGATTTTCCTCATTCCAGACTCCTGAGAGCCCCATACAATTTAAAACCTAGGTTTGTCCTACAATGCCCAGTAACTTTACATTAATGATCTGAAATGCATAAAATTCAAATATCAGAAAAGCAAATCTAGATTTCTTCTATGAAACCCACTAACATTTTAGACTAGGATAAATGCAAACTGATGCATAAAAAAAGAAAGACCATTATGTAAACATTGAGCCATGACTTGAAAAAAATGTCAGCAATCTGTTAGAAATCAGGGAAACGAGAAGAGGAAAGCAGATTTAAAAATATTTGCCCTTCTGAGCAGATCACATCAATTATATTTGAGCAGTAATCTTCAACACCATTAGTTTTAGTCCATCACACAATAAAATCTGTCACACAATTTGCTTAGATTTTCATTTGTCTTTGGAAGGACTTAGAAGAAATCACATTGTGCACAACACTGAGAACCGAAAAATCGGTATTCGACATTCATTTTGTTAATTTATGTTTCCTTAAACCTAATGATGTAATAGTTCAAAAACAGGTAGAAAAAGCCTTGAAATAAACAGGGAGTAAGAATAATCTCTCAGCATTATGCACTGAGAGTCATTATACTCTCCTGTCTCCTACTTCTCATATCATCAAGAAAGAATATTTTTACAAATGATAAGTTGATTTCAATGCCCTTAAGGATCCCATGTATTAGCTTTAATGCTGTAACATTTTCAATTTTCCAATTTCTGTAATACTTTCCATTCTTCTGACTTATTGAAAATAATGTATAGGGGTCTTTAGATTTTTTTCGAATATTCTAACAGTAAAGTTTTCTGAATGTTGATACTTAATTTATGTTGCTACATTAAATGAGTATTTTAAACTTCTAAGATCTGATAGATTGTAAATTTATTAAATGCACAGCCAGTAACAGCCTCAAATTTACATGTGCTTTACTTTCTTAGTACAGTGTTTCATACAGAGTAGAAACTCAATAAGTATATCATTTGGATACAATTTATTGTTTATTGATGTAATTACTCTGTATCTTATATTATGTCATTGGTAAAATAAATTCATTTAATTCATATAACGATTGATGTAACTCATTTATCTATGGTTCTCAGTCTTTGAAATTCTACATGTGTAATCGTCAGAACAGCTGATAGGTATAATAAAATAGGTTAGTATGAATTTATTTTTAATAAGGCAAATCAACACAAATGCGGACAAAATAAACGCTTGGCTACTCTTTAATGTAAAATAACTTGAAACCATACATTTATCATCAATGGCTGACCAATTATAACTATTACATATGTATTGTGTGTGTTTTGCAACTACAGGTTGGAGCTCAAACATTGGATTTCCATCTATTAAAAAGTTCAACTGTATTTAAATATTGGATGGGGAGAATACTGCCGTTTTAAAAATACATAAATGAATAAGCTCACAGCCACAAATAATTTAACCTTTCTAAACCTTAGTTGTTGCAAATGTAAAATGACAATAGAATACCTCTAATTTATGGAGTTGTTTGGGTCAAAGAAAATTAGATATGTAGAAGGGAGTTGCAAACCACAAATTGATCAAATGTTGGTTTTAATTCACTTGTTGTACTGCAATTATTTAATAAATACTTAGCATCAGTGTTTGACATATTTATTCTTCCAAAATACTTACTAGTATAGACAAGTTGAAAGCCTTCATCTGTCCCTTCAGAATCAGAATTAAATTCTAGCCAGAGCTGATTTGAAGTACTACTAAGTGTCAGTCCTCGCATAGCTGCACCAGTAAAAGCACCTAATAGATGAGTCGTTTTATCTTTTCCATCATAAATCTGTAAAATACATTGATAATTAAATTGTAAATGTGCCAGTAATAACCAATTCAGATGATGTATTTATATCTACGAAAAAGAGGAAATTATTATATTCTTCCTAAATCAGTTTACTACATGTTTCCCAAGGACAATTATGCATACAGGTTAATTCTTACAAATACCAGGTTAAGGGTTACATTCCACATGTCTAATTGTTAAATTCCAAGGTCAGCAGAATCTAAGTAATACTCAAACTTATTTTATATAACTTTTTCTCTTATTATAAAAGCAGTGCTTTGTTTATGGCAGGCGATTCAAAATTGAGAATAGCTACGAAAGATTGGTTTCCAAGGTTGTTTGGCGGATTGTTTTTCTGCAACTTGCTCAAGGGGACCAAACACTTGTTTTTCTAATATCATGGTTAATATAAAATACAGTACTTACTTCTTTTGCAATTTCTATAATTAATCCATGTCCTCTAACTTATCTCATTCTTTTACATTTTTAAAAGATTGTTAGCAGAGTACTACATGCTTTCAGAAATGAATTTTAATATACAAAAGCAAAACTGATAAGCTCCCAAACATCTCTCCCTCATTCTCATTCTGAAGGTGCAATTTCCCATTGCACTCTAATTTGCTTTTCTTTTACCAATGCATTACAGACATCTCTTCAGGGCAGTAGGTATAGAGTCTTCTGTTTGAGCGCTGTGTAGTATTTCATACAGTGACATTACCACAACTTGCGAGTATCATTCCCATATTAACGAACTTGAGTTGTTTGCCACTAAAAGTAATGCTAAAATCAACTTTTTATATATAACCTCTTATTTTTTAGCACTTGGATTTCAATGAGATAGTTTTCAAAATATGCCATTTCTGGATTCAAATGTTCATAGATCTCCAGATTATTTTCCAAAATGTGTACAGTAATTAAACTGAAGGTTTACCAGCAATGCACATTACCATTCTTGTTTCCCTAAGGCATGCAGTTTCAATGCAGTAGTTATTACCACAACAGGATGAAAATTGTTTCTTGAGGGTCATGAAGCCTTAGATATCACAATGATTCATGGTCCCACAAAGATCAGCTGTATTTAACAAGTCTTATTCCATAGTTCTTAGTTTCATGGAGTTGGGGCTTAGGGGCTCCTTAGGTGAGTAATAATGAATAGAAAAAGCTGAGAAATTCTGCTCAACTTCACTTGTCTTGACTGAAATTTACTTACTTACTTCCAACCTGACATTAGAGTAAAAATTATATCACTGAACTCCTAATCCAGTGATCTTGCCATGGCACTAGTGTTTCCCAAAAGTGAAGTGGTATTCATAACACTCATGTCACCTTAGAGATGATTTCTAGGTGGTACACAATGCAATTCATTATTATTATTTTTAATCTGCATGATATATTTTTTAATAAGCTGCATGATATATTTAATTTAATAAGCTATTTAGAAAGTTTTCTATAACTTATAAAAAATCCTGTATAATTTTCTGTTTTTTTCCTTTCAAATTATCAGAATTTCATGTTGTTTAATTTAATAAAATGAATTGGAAAATTTCACCATATTTCTATCTACATTATTCAAATGAAATAAGGAGACTTTTGTATCTACAGAGTCAAGATTTTCTTCAACTCAGGGAAATGTTCTTGAGTTTTTATTTAATTATTCCCCTGTCTTTTTGACCTTTTTACTTTCCACCTGGAATGCCTGTTATTTGCATATTCAGTCTCCAAAGCTGTATTGCAATTCTCTTGTATTTTCTCTTCTGAAATTTATTTTTCTTCTGTATTATAAATAATCTTCTACTCGATTTCCACTCTAACAACTACATTTTCAGCAGTGACTAATCTCTTTTTAGGTCTCCTAATAAAATCCTAAATTTTAAAATCATTGGCCAAATTCTAGAAAGTCTCTCTCTCTTTCTCTCTCTCTCTCTCTCTCTCTCTCTCTCTCATTGAATTATCTTACGATTTCTTAAAACTTAAAAAAAATATTTTCAAATATATCTTTTAACACTTTCATAGTTCAAATTTAATGAATAGCACCTGTTATTATGTATTTAACTTGGTCTTTCTTCCCTCTGGTTATGGAAGTACCTTAAGTATGTGCTTATTTATCTTTAGCTATTTATAGTTTTACACAACCTTTTTATTGATACAAGTTCAAATGTTACAAAGACAATAAAGATTTCATTTAACTATAACAGTTTTATTTAACATGTTCTACAAATATAGTTTTTGTTCAGGACCTCTTCTAACCACATTACCCATTACTTTTTCTGCACAGAAATTCCTAAATCTCCAATACCCAGGCCCTTCCTGCTCTTTCTCTGAGGGAATCTCAGCCTCATATGCCCCCTTTATGCTCCACCACCTTATTTACTTGTATTGCAACAGAGAGGGTGGGAAAATAAGAGGGAGAAAGAGAGGAAGTGAGACTCTTAAACTCAAGCAAACATGTTTATTGAATTGATAATAGCAAACATCTTCCTGGTCACATTTTATTAAAGGTCTTTCTGTCAGAAAAAAAAAAAAAATGTGTGCTGACTATTTAAAATATATTGGAGTACTAGCTAGAGAGCTGTATGTATGAACAAATTTCTAAAATTATACTGGAATACCTTGAACCTGTGGTGGAATCTAACAAGTTAGAATAACTTAACAAATAAGTTATTGTACAAATAAGTTTCTGCTTTAGATTTCAGTAAGAATTTATTTGTCTTCAAAAGACTGAACCAAATGTTGAGGTTTGTTAGCTCAGGAATTTTTTTTTGTTTGTTTGATTACATATAATTCAACTCTTCACTTAAGAAAAAACATTAATCAGGGATAAATCAGACACAAGAAAACATTGCTTATCAGAAAACAACTTTTGTGTCTATGAGTTTCAAATGTTCAATATTCTCAGAAGTGTACTTCTGAATATACTTGTTTTATGATTACATCTGATATAGTTTATAAATCCTATAATTAGAGCTACACATTCACAACCAAATTATTTAAATAGCAGATCTAGTGGATCTTTTTTGTGGTTAATTGTTGTCAAAGAATATTTTCCTTTTATTTCCTTCACTTCTCACTAACATGTAACTCGATTCCTATGTTTTAAATATAAATAAGTGTTCTTGGATTCAACTAGTTCTGCTTTCTTGTGTGGATATATTGTGAGAAATCTGTCTTTCAAAAATAGCCAAATAAAAAGGAAAATATAAACTAAACAACTACTTGATATAACTGAGTAAATAAAAACTGGTTGTTGAAATTTGTTTTATTTTTTAAGTCTCTCCTAATCTCTCCTAACTTGTTTTCTCAAATTTTCAGCGATAATTTTTTTTCTCAAATTTTCAGCGATAATTTTTTTTCTCAAATTTTCAGTGATAATGAAAAAAAAGGTTAATGATAGCAGAAACCATTACTTTATTCCATACATATAAATCATTTCGATATATAACAATGTAAAAACTAACAAAATAATTCAACACATGTTTATTTCCATGCATTATGTTAGGTGCTGGGACTAAGATTTAAAAACAAAAAATAAGACGTCATTTTTACCCAAAGGAAGAAAGAAAAAAAAATCCAATGTTGTCTGTTATAAGAGAGACATATTTGTATTGTCTTCCTTTACATAAAGTTTAAGAAATAATTTTAAGAATAATCCCTGAACGAAAAGGAACGAAGAGCTAATACTAAAACAAATAAACAAACAAACGAACAAAAATTATCCTAAGTCCAGCTGGGGGATCTAATTAAGCATCAATATTCACTACAGTTTATTTAACAATGTAGAGTCAGAAGGTAAAAAACAAATAGTATAGAAGCACCACTATCATAATAATCAAAATAAAATGAAGCATGATCATTCAACTGTGAATTTCAGAAGCATGTACAAAATCATTAAATCTAATGAAAAGCAAGTATTAATTAGGAAGGCTTCAAAAAGAGAAGAGTTTCATAGTAATAATCAACTCAATACTATTGAACTTGTAAATAAAATCCTTCAAATATATTCAAATACATATGGTAGCATATAGGCAATGTATAACGTCATATAGGACAAAGCTGTGAAGCCAAAAAAATCACTTTTGAAGTAAATATGAATATAAGCACACAAATAAGAGAAAAAAAACAAAAAATATGCATGTTTCATTGAAAAGTAAATTTTCTGTACAGCGTGACTATTGGGTCTCATCAGAACCACATGGAACTTTTATTTGAGATTGTTATTTCTCATATTTCTATACTCATTAAAATCAGGATATTAAGGATATTTTATTTTGTGGAACTATTTTCTTTTCTTTTCCCTTTTCCTTTTTCAATAGTAAATATTATTATTATTATTATTATTTTCAGCATATGTCTTAATCAATATCTATATTTTAAGAACTTAGAAAGCTATAATATAAAAGAATAAGATAACTGTATAATATTACACTTTTTAGTTGGACAGGAAAGAACTCTTGGTGTTCCTCACAGAAATATTCTTAGTTACTTAACATCTAATTCAAGTAATGACTTATTTTTATGTCAAATGTAGAATTTCAAGTTGACTTAAGAATTAATATCATGAAAGGCATTGAGAGCTTTTAATAACGTTAATGAAACTCGTTGGTAGGACTCTAATTTGTTAAAAGGTTGCAATTAACCTGGTAGTCTAGCACTAGAACAGATCAGAACTTAATATTGCCATGATTCAATTATTAAACCTTTTGTTATTGATCAAGGCTTGAAATTAGTTATGGCGAACAGACCCTTCTGGATCTGAGAGGTCAAACCTTGTTATGAAGAACTGCTTATTAACACTCAAAACTGTTGTTGATTTTATAATATATGATTAAAAGGCATATTCTCAGTCATTTCTCAAATGAATTAGCAAGTAAGGTGCTATCTAAACCCAAGAACAGAAAGTACATACAAAATAAAAAGAAAAAAGTTACACATGTACCTATGTACAATCATACAAACCTTTAAATTATTACTGCTCATGGATACCGGAATTTTCATTTTTGTTCATTTGTTTTATAGGTTAATTTGGAAATTTAAATACGTTTTTCTAACAAGGTAAGATGTCAAAGTTTGAACGAAACAATAGTATATTTTACAATGGTTAATCAGAAAGGATTTTATTCTAAACCTTATTAGGTTCTCTCCAAAAATAAAGTGAAACATAGCAGAGAACTTTTGTTTGTACTGAAATATTTATGTCTTTGAAACAGCTATATAATGTGTCCTCAATTATAAAAGCAAGTACGTTTTAGTGAGGGAGTTGAGGGCACGATGAAGGGTCAGCTTTTCAGGGGCATTAGCTCTGTGGTTATGTAACAAAGTTGAAGCCCCAGCTATACCATTAAAGCTATATGGCCTGTCACAAATCATTTCACTTTTGTGATCTTCAGTATGGGAGAGAATGAATGGCTTTATGAGGCTTAACACAGCACTTTATACTAATTAATATTTAGAGAGTGCTTTGGGGAGGAAAGATGACAATGAATTAGTAGTAAACAACAGCAGAGTTGATAGAAATACAGTTGGACATATGAGTTTACTGCTGTGCTGGAAAATATTTCACAATCAGCTCTGAAACGAACAAAATTGGGCAATGTATATATTCATACCTTTTTTTAACAATAACTTTTATTGACTTAAACAGAGGTTGACAAACTTTTTTGGAAAAGGAGTAAATAGTAAATATTTTAGGCTGTTGGGGACATAACATCTCTGTTACAACTGCTCAGTCCTGTCATTGTAGCACAAAAACAGCCATAAACAATACTTAAATGAATGAACATGGCTTTCTCCCAATAAACTTTTATTTACAGAAACAGGTGTCAGGCCCAATTTGTCCCATAGACTTGTTTGAGAATCCCTGATTTAATGAATGTGTAGCATGCAATTTACAAATAGTAATAAAACATATTATATTTGCTATTGTAAATTCCATAGAGCTAACTGATTCCTCCAGAATACTTTCAGTGTTTTTTTGCCAAACTTTTTAATCTGCAACTTATAATTGCAACTGACAAATAAGTGTTGTTCCTAAATGAATATCACTTGATTTTTTTTACCTTAACAAGATGAAGTGAAATATCAAAAACAAAGTTATATCAAAACTTCACTGGTTTGTAAATGATATGAGCAACTTCTTTGCTAAGCTGAATAGTTTTCAAATACTAGAAAATATATTTTCTCAATTTTTTGTGTTATTCACAATATAATGGCTACAGACACAACCCATTTCTACTTAAGCATAGGTTATGAACAAAACAATAAACCAAGTGTGGATTTGCAGTGTTTGCCAATTTCTACCATGTAAATATCCTTACTGTGAATAAGATCAAGCTATCAATGTAACATCATTAAATTCCCAGTTGGGAAAAGATACACACTCTGACAAAGTATTTCTACCACAGAGATACAATAGGCATAATTAACCTAAAAAGCACAGTTAACAGTAAAAACAGTAAAATAATTAGAAAATGAAAAGTTGTATTTACTACCTTTATTTTTAATGTCATTTAATTGTAATGTAATTGTAATATAATTCGATTTTTAATAATGGCTATGTATAACAACCAGCTCACAAAATTACTGAAAATATAATAATAGGCTATTACATGTATCATTCCCAAAGACTCACATAGGACAGACAAAGATCTTGAGAATAATACATCTTAGAAAACAACAACACATTAATAACCTTCTTATTGTACCTCTAAAATAATGTTATTAATCAAGTCCTTCAACTATCTAAATTTTCATAAATATGATATCAATCATTCTAAGCCTTTCTTTTGGACTCCCAAAATCAATTTTGAGTAATTTGACTGGCTGTCCTCCATGATCATTGATTTAGTCTACATGCAGAGTAAGAAACAAGTCTTGAAACTACACAATACTGACTGTGGTAAAAAAGATTGCCTTGAATTTTGTGTTTGCTAAACACAGCGACAAAAACAGGAATAGTATTTCTGATTGGCATTCAGCTTTTGTCCTATCAGGCTGACAATGGGACTTATTCATTGTTGCTTGTTAAGAACCTAGATATAATAAACATCTCCTATTATATAAATGTAAATTAAAATAATTAATGAAATTACGTATTTTGAGTAAGGGCCTAGGAAGTTCATTATGCTTGCCCATTGAAAAAAAGTGACTAAAGAAGGGTATACTCATAATTCCCAAACCTGCTGGTCATCAGACAATCTGGAGAGCTTTATAAAAATCCATAATTGTAGGTGCAGACCTACAGAAACAGCTTTCCCCAGTTCTAATGAATCAGAAAACCTGGTAGTGGTGCCAGGAATAAACTGCATAGAAGAGTCACATGATGTCTACACTTGATATAAATTTTACTAGTGTGGTTATAAATAACTCAAGTCCTTTATGGAAAGAAGAAGAAAGGAAAGAGTGAGTGGGTGAGTGAGCGTCAGCCTACATTGTTAACTCTCAGAGAGGAAAGGTGTTTGTGTGTGTGTGTGTGTGTGTGTGTGTGTGTGTGTGTGTGTTTAGATATAAATACAGTATTTTTTTCTTTTTTTATTGTTGTTGTCGTTTCTGTTTTTATTAGAATCCAAACAGTGATGCTATATAGTAAATGAAACCAAACACAAAAATAAACTTTCCGAATCCTATACTCATAAAGATTACAAGAGAATGTAGTCAATCTTACTACATAAGCAATGATTTTAAATTCTTTCAGTCAGGGTGGAGAGGGTTCTATAATGGACTATTTGTTTTACTTATTTCTTCTTATTTCCTAGTCTGAATGGAAGAAGAGAACTGATTCTACCAGGTTTCATATCAGAAAGTGCTGGGGATAGGGATGGGCTCTCATGGACTAGTTTGCATGTAGGAAAATGACCTTTCATGCTAAGAGGACTCCGGACTCAACAATGTGAGAATTTTTCCTTTTTGCTTTGGAGGGTGCATCAGTCTGCTTGTGCATGACCCACTGTGCCTGTTTCAGTAGGTATCTTGGAGCTAATACTTGTCCCTGGGATTAATGGAAGGATTAAGGTAACATTTAAATATCTTACATCTTACACTGATGAAGAAGAAAACAAACCATGAAGAAGAAAAACCTGGAGTGTAAGAGTCCATCTCAAACTGTCTCTAAGTAGTGACTTGTTAAAGTTATTTTAAAGTAATAATATAGAATACATCCCAGGCAAAACGAGTAGTAAGGGGATAACTGAATTGGTGTTTCCATTGTAATATTTAGAATCTTTTTAACTTTGGGAAACATATTTATTCTAGGAAAATTACAAAAAAAACACACCTTAAAAACTGTTGGGAATATAAACTTTACGCTTTCATTAATGAAAGAAAATCATTGTTTAATGAAATCCACTACAGTGCATTAAATTGAGTTTTCTTTGTTTTTTTTTTAACCTTTCTCTCTCATCAACACATCCCATCACATTGTCTCTTATTACGAGGTCCTGCCCTTCCTTAAGGTCACACAGATCACAAGTGCATGTAATCTTACTCCAAATAAGTACATATGACATTAGTCAGACAGCATTCTGAGGAACACACTGGGACTATTTTATTTTTAAAAAATGTCACTTATTATTCCAAGTTAATTTTCCAAATAATAACCATCATTCATTATGGGAAAGTAATGGTTATATTTCAAGCATCATAGAGAGAGAGTAGATAAATATTTTAGGGGAAGCAGTTTCTAACTTTAGTACATAAATACATGTTTATTATTGTTGTTTGTGTGATATAGATTAGTGGCTGTGATTACCCTTCTGATCTATGTCTTGATAATGTTTTCCCTGTAGTTAGCCTGATGGAGAAAAGTGCAAAAAAAATAGGAATAGATCTAAATTAATACTAAAATTGTATACATCTTGGTGTACTGCAGGAAATCTTTCCCGTATCTATACAAATCGGACAGGCATGCAGAACTCTTTGTGTTAGAGAACCTTCAATTATTATTAAAACAATACTCTTTTAAAAGCAGTAAATAACCAATGATCTAAAATCACTGCTTAAACAAGAATCCCCTGCCAACCTGAGATATCAGAATTTTTTTTCAAGACTTATGAAAACAGAATTATGTTGAATGTCTTACTGGCTTAAAATAAATCTCATAATTTAGGAATAATGTATGTGATTATTTATTTAAATGTGATTTTATACAACTGTTTATTTTTATTCTAATAATGTATATAAACTGTATTTCCCAAAACCTTATTTGCAAAATATGAATCAGCAATTATGGAAATATTTACTCACCTAAAATTATATCTTTTAAAAAACAGGACATTTGATTATTTCAAACTTTTAAAACAAATTCATAAATTTTACACTCAATGTTTCTTAACAAAGTTAATCTTTTCTTAAATAAATTACAAATATTGAGTTTTTTAGTTTTATGTATTCATGAAATATGAATTTTTTTGCAATCATAAATGCAAAGAATTATCCATGTATCAACAAAGATAAATAAGTTACTTAGTAGACATCAAAATAAAACCCAATTGTTACTGTATTTCTTAACGAAATGACCATTCATGTGTTAATTATGATTTACATATAAATGATTCATTGAATATAAGATGTTTGGAATGAAAGTGTTCTTATTTTGGTGTTACTGAAACATTAAAATGTATGCATCAGAAAATTAAAAAAATACACATTAGAAATAAACATTGAAAAAAACACCTTTTATCTCAATGAAAATAATACAAAAATGAAAAATAATGTATAATTAGTGAATCTATGAATGGTAGAATTAGCTTATGGTTGATTATATAAACATACACATATATATGTATACAGGTATATATATATTTTATATATATATATATAAATGTATACTTAATGACTAAACATGATCACAAAACAAGTATGTCTCATTTCACCTACCTTAAGAACATCTCCTTGTGCTAAATGAAATGTTCTGGCTGAAATATTGATTCCCTTTCCTGCTTGAACCTGAATACTATAAATGCATTCATGGTTGTTTTCATAGTTGAGTGGATAATTTGGAGAGAGCAAAATTCCTTCATTATTTGTTGCAGATGCACCACATTCAGCTGCAGGTAAAACAAAATATTGAAGTACAGTTTAATAGAAAGAATTATCATATTTGGGTAATATAACGTATGGAAGTGTAAATGCATTTTATTTTAACTAGAGCCTAATAGGAAAATAATGTACAGAATGTCTGTGTGTTGTAGATGATCCGTTACCTCTGAAACAATATATGGGAAAAACTGTTGCCCACGAATAGACACTTGTACAGAGATGGAGATATACAATAGTTTCTGTATTCTCCCCCAACCCCATGAAAAGATAGTGTGGAAAAGGATGAGAGCAAAAGATTTTCAGGATATATTTTAAGTTTCTAGATCTCTGATTAATTTATTATTTTAAATGTATAATACCCAAAAAAAGTAAAAAAGTCATTTTATTTTATAATGATTCGTATTGAATCTTTGTTTCACTTTTTTTTTTAAATTTGATCCTTTTTTCTCCCAATAGTCAGCATTCCCCTGATCCACGAACTTCAGTAACAAAAAGGGAAATAATTACTACATTGCCTTTGAAACTGATACAATAAGTAAAACCCTCTAACCAATGATCATTACAAATTGGGCATCTTCAGAAATCGTATCACCTTTCTCAGTTTAAAAGACCTAATATGTAGATTCAGGTATTCTCATAATCAGTATATGGTACTACTGACTCTCCAGGACTCATTTTGCAAAATTTGTGTAAGTATCTAACCACTTAAGAGAGAATTATAAATTTCTTATTTACTTTCAAATTTAATTTCAGTGTATTACTTAAAATTCTTGTAGCAATATGGCAATATCAAACAAGCCCTTATAATACCCAAACATGCTACTTAGATATCAGAAATTCAACGAATTCAGGTTTCTAGCTTATCTAATAACTTGCTTCATATTATTGTACCATTAGCCAGGGAGAGTTATATTTTTCAAAGGTTTAACCTAACAGAAAATAAAGCAAGTCATTATTTTCCAAAAATAAAATTTTTAAAATAAAGATTCATGGGAACACTTGTAGAAAGTATACAACAAGGTGAAGGATAATAATTGTTTTACCTTTAAAATGATTCAACATTAACAACAATAAGGCAAAAGAAAAAAAGCCTAAGGAGGATCTGAAAATGATCAAGATCGAGTAGTCAGTGTAATATCAAATAGTGCAAAATAATGATAAAAGCTAACAATGTAATGCTAAAACTCAATCAGATACGTGAAGAAGCATCACTCAATAGAGTTCCTCCAAGTTCATTTAAAGTAAAAGAAACAAAACAAAACCTTACAGACTCCCAATACTGATTTAAATTATTCTAATGTTACTTAAATATGTTCAAACATAAAAATAGTTATGTCCTTTCGCTTTTAGCTGCAGATAATTATAATACCAAAGCAAGTTTACAAATACACGAACAGAACCCCCAAACAATAAAATTAAAAATAGCAACATGTATCTAATGTGGCATAAGATTTTGTTTTCCTGGAATTAAATTACCCTTGGCAATGTGGATAAAGAGCCAGCTGCTGGAGTACAGGCTTTGGAGTTTGCTATGCCTTTAATTACACTATGCTGCATAATGATTCGATTCTCCCTCATCTTATCCTTCTCAGAACAGCTGAGAAATTGTCATCTGTATATTATAACATGACACCATGCATCCTTCACTTAGTGGGAAAGAATTGTTTATGGTGTAAATCGGCCTCATTTCCTTCTCACTGGCTTGTTAGAACCTAGGTGTGCTTGCAGGGGCATGAAGACAAATGTATTAGATCAGACAGATGATCCAGAATGCAAATATATTTTTATCAGTTCAATTACTTATTAGAGAAAACAAACGGTTTTAAATTATGTACAGAATCATAGAGTTCTGACAATATGTTTTGGATGCCAGCTTGCAAAATACTGAAATACTGATTAAGAGTTCAGGCTTCAACATTCAGAGGTTTAGTTTTCAAAATTAAGCTCTATCTTCTGTCTATAAAGCTTTGCCAAGTTACTTAGGCTCTCTTAAGCCTCCATATTGTTATTACAATGGAAATAACAATGCCCTTCTCAGAGGGTTTTTTTGGTGTGTTTGTGTGTGTGTGTGTGTGTGTGTGTGTGTGTGTGTGTGTGTGAGAGAGAGAGAGAGAGAGAGAGACAGAGACAGAGACAGAGACAGAGACAGAGACAGAGAGAGATAGAGACGAAAATATATAATGATAATAAATACAAAGCATTAATAAAGTGCTGATATACAACAACAGCTCAATATAATAAAGCTATCATTTGAATATTTTAAGTATAAATACTAATGGTAGCATCAGGTCATATACACAGAAAAAGAGTTTAGGATATTTATATTGTCCCAATGTGACTATCCAGATGTAGAGAGGCATTTATGTGTGAAAAGCCAGAGGACTCCTCCTAATTTTGGAGAATCACTTACGATTATTAAAATTATTTCAGCAACTTGCGTAAACTGAGTTTTTGCTCAGTAAAATGTTACTTCAATTTCTCTTTAAGATATACTAATAATTTATTGTTAAGTGCTCAACATTTGAGCAGGTGGTCAGTACCTTCTGCTATAAACATTATTGGGTTCATACTGTATAATTTAAAGATTTGCTTTTATAGGAAAAATAACTTGCTTTTGTTACATGTTAATATTTCAGTTGATTTAAAATGTATATAAATGAATTTCTACTTGGTGAAATAAAACCAGGACTTAAACCAGCATGGAAGAATTAAGGGAACATTACATTAAATTAGCACCTTTCTCATTTAATTGATCAGGGCTGAATATAAATTGTGGGGACCAGTGCAAAGTGGAAAAGCACTGCCCCTTGTTGAAAATGTATTAAAAATTTCAAGAGACTAGTAGAGCACCCAACCATGCATGGGGATATTCATAGCATGGAGCCCTGTGAATCTATGTGGGTTTCACACCCAGGAAGCCAACTTTGCATTTACTCTTCACAACAACTTTGCAAGGTAAAACCTATTTTCTCCAGTTTAAAAGAAGAAGACACCTAAGTGAGCTTTCTTGCTGACATCAAATAAAGAGTGTGTATCAGAGCCGGGAGTTACACTGGGATTTACACCTGTCATTGCCCATGGCGTTAAAAGGGTAAACATTTCTTTTTTAGATTAAAATACTTTTCTAGTGTTACAGGAGGCACTATTGACAATTACCCTGTACAACAGGTGCACATTGAGACTATCCCAGATAAACGGGTATGCAAGGTCACTTTTTTCTTTATACCTTAACCTGCACATACTATTTTTAAAATATTCTATTAAAAATTAAGAGGATTAGTTTTTGTGGGCTGGGTTATATCATGGAGGTCAGGACACATTGACCCAATATATAATTTATAAATCTGTACTCTATTATATATAATGATTAATGTCCAGAATGATTATCTCATTTGAAAGAAAGATCTTGAAACATTAAAAAAAAAGAAAATGTTTATAATGTTTTATTTATATATACAGGAAAATAAACAAATTTCTTTCTTCTTTTTATTTTTTTTTTATTTGGGATGACAATGTTTAGTAAAGTTACACAGGTTTCAAGTGCACAATTCTGTAATGCACCATCTATACTCAATAAGGATTTTAATAAAATAAAATTCTCTACTAACAATAAGTTTAGGAGGAACTTATTTAGCCACAAAACCAAACTCTAGGAGCTAGGTGATTAATAAATAATTCATTTTTACATAGAATCTCATCCTTGATTTTACATTTGATTTTAAAATATACCAAACGCTGGTTTCCCAGTACCCAATACATATAGCACTAACTTTGGCCTTATATAAGCTCTTTCTGCACTTGAACTACAGCAGTCTTGTTTGCTAACTGGAACTGAACAAGACCTAATGTTGAATTAACAAAAAAATTTGCACAGTTTGACATATGCCCAAGTTGAGCAATGAACATGCTTCTATCTCTGTTGTGTAATAACCTGAGATAATATTTTCCAAAAGCAAATCTGCTCTTGAACTTTCTACCTAAAATGTACTCACCATTCGCAAGTCATAGTCCATGGACTGTCACACAGGCCATTTATAGTAATTTATTATGTGAACCCAGTCTAATTTTCTAGCTTTTACCCACCATCCTCTCCTGTGGTCCTTAAAATTCAGCTATCCTGAACTACTGGTCCTTTGCTCCAGTATCACACTCTGGGCCTTTGTATATGCTGTTTTTTCTGCATGTAGCACTACCTGTAGTCCCAAGGTATGTGATTTTAGGACCCAAATAAAGAAGAAAACCACATGATGTGGAATTATACTGTTATGGTTCTTTCCAGCATCAAGTGGCAGTAATGGCATATGAAATAAATGAAATAATGTCATATGGAAGTATCAGGGATAATTCTCGCAAACGAAGTTATGGCTGCAATGTCCATGAATGTCCAGGGAAAATACCATAGACCCAAATTTTCATTGTATATGACATGAATATGACAAAAACTTTACACAAAGCATACTTAAAAAATGAAAAAATATGAATATTGTCAAACTGTGATTGAATATTCTCAAGGTATGTTAAAAATTAACTGGAAAAAAAAAAATACCTAGTAACAGATCAGCTAGCCCAAGAGAGAAAGATGGTTAGCTGGTCCTAGGAAGATACCAGTTATATAAAGAAAATCAACTACATGAAAAAGAGGAGTTTGAGTAAAGGAAGTCCTAGAGATCAAGCAAAAGGTGAACGGAAAAACAGCCATCATTTCTCAGCCATCATGACATAGTATACAGCTGTCTATAAACAAACATAAATCTGTGACTCACTACATCAGGGAATTGCTGGGGTTTTCAGGCAGGCGCTGTAACAAATTTCATATATGAAGTAACATATGTATGGGGAACATGTGTCATAATAAAAATAAAGCTATTGGGTCATGGTAATATAAAACAAATAGTATATTTGCTTAACAGGGTACCTTGGTAAAGAATGAATACTAAGATATTTAAAGCATTTACAGGGAATTAATGGTATGCTTTAAACTGGAAAAACAAATTGATTTATTTAATAAATACTGGGCATGGGTGTTACAATGTTGAAACCCCACAGAACTTACTTTCCAGCAGAAAAGACATGTTACTATATAATCATTAAAATAAGCATATACAGTTGGTCCTCTCTATCCACTGGTTCCATATCCATACATTCAACCAACCCCTTATTGAAAATCCTTGGGGAGGGGGGGAGTTATATTTTTCCTGACCGACATGTGCCATGTATGTAGTTAGGTCTATGATGGTTGAACCTGTATTGAACATGTACAGGGTTCATTTGTTTTATTTGTCATTATTTCCTAAACAATACAGTATTACTATTGACATAGCACTTACATTGTATTAACTATTGTAAGTTATCTAGAGATGATTTAAAGTATAAAAGAGGATGTGCATAGGTTATGTTCAAATACTACATCATTTTAATAGAAGAAACTTCAGCATCCATGGATTTTGGTTTCCAGAACCAATCCTCTGCGGATACCGAGGGAAGACTATAGTCTATGAAAACATATATCTTGAAGTACTGACCTGTTCAAAGTGAAGTCAATACATCTCTGATGGACTGAAATTAGTAAATTAAGAGTGATGTGAGAAGGCAGGTTGGGGGAAAGAGTATTCCAAACAAGAGGAACATTTCTGAGAACATTATTGTGGGGGCAGAGGGAGTTGAGACACCTTCTGGGAATTGAAAAGACCCATTGTGGTAGAAGCTCGATTTGTGCACGGTTGAGCTAGTGGCCCCTTAGGATGAGGGTTTCTGCTGTTGTTTATCTGGTATGGTAGGAAAAAAAAAAGTGTTTTTCTTAGGTGTGTATGAGGAGGTGTCATTAGATGTAACAGGCTTGTTGTTCTTGTGGTGGGCAAATACTTCCATCTTTAAGGCTTAGAACGTTGGTTGCAGAAGATGAAGAACAGAGAAGATTGAATGAGTTACATTCATGAAAATTTTTTTCTTTTTGAGATTTTGAGTCAGATAACTATTGCTTCAGGGTTCAGAGGTTGCAATGTTTTCTAGAAGTGAGGTCAACACATTTTTCCTACCTTAATATGAGCCTAGCACCTGTTTCCCTCATGCTTTGGTCTAGAATGAGCTTTATATTTTTGATAACTGATATCGCTAACTTTTAAAGCCTAAGTTTATTAATGTGGATTTCCTACCAAATAATCAATGTTAAAATATTAATAGGTGATGATATGTACTTTCTCTGATTTGAACAGGAGGCCATTTTTAAATCATAGGAATTAATAATATGAAAACATTACATAATATAGCAATTAGGGAAATATTTTTGACAAATAGGCCTTCAATACTCTTTATAGACTATAAATATTTTCTATGCAATCCCCAATCCACATACTGTTTATGATGCCTTTATTTTGTGAAAAAGAAATCCTGTTCATAGAACATAATTTTATTTAAACAAACAGATTAAGAAATATATTTCAGTTACCAATATGAAACTCTTTGCTGAGTTGAAAATAATATGTTGATAAATGTGGCCTTAGTTGGATTGGAATAGAGGAGATATGTATACTGGAATCTAGTGATAAGAGTCATTGCTACAGTGAGGAATGCACGGGAGCCGAAATATCCATTTAATTTTAATTTTTTTCTTACTTGCTGAAAAACAGCCCAGCCCATGCATCATTAATCTCCATTACAGGGGTAAGAAAATCTGGTAGCATCTATTGTTTACATACAGTCATATATTTTCAGATAAACTGGTAAAATTCTTTCCAGTAATTTGCCTGGAAAATTTGAAAAATGTCTATAATCAGTGAAGTTTGCAGTTATTTTTAAGAATTTGCATTTCAATTGAATCTTTTCTTTTACGCTATGCTGACAGCACCACAGGTTATTTTTAAATTGTTTTATAAAACAGTTAAAATAAACTTGACTTGGATTATTCAAAAAAACTTAAAAATTTTTTCAAACCTAAACATATGGTATGCTAAGTCAAGTAAGGTATAACATTAAATATAATTTTCTATAAATTTAATTATTACCAGTGGAAAAATGATGATAATATGTGATAGTGTTCATACAGGAGGTGGGGATGGGTGCAGACTGTCAAACGCACATCAACCATTTCTTTCTATCACATATGTGAAGTTACCTATTTTTTCCAGTAATTTTTTTCAGCCAATTGAGCCCTTATGTTTCAAATCTAATTTCTGTTGTATTTCATCAAATTAAGAGACCACTGATTGTAACAGGCATCATTATTTTATCTGTTTCCAAGAAAGCAACAATGTTGACAGTAATCTACAATAGCCATTGAGTGTGAGATACATACCAATTTCAGAAATGGTAACATTTTTTGAAAGCATCATCTAAAAATTCATGAAATTTGATAAAATGTGTTAAGATTGAATATATTTAGGAGACATTCTAATATGCTTTTATTACTTGGCAGTATTAATAACACATTGTTCTTTAGAAATTTTTTTGTCATTTTTTTTTTTCTTCTCGATTAGGTACTTGAACAATGGTTGGAGTCTCAGAAGTGGGTGGAAATTAAAAGATAGAGAGGTATATTACTTTCTTTACTCCACTATTGAAAATATGAGAATTCATAAATATTAGTTTGTATAAAGTCTGGTTTTTCCTTCCCTTTGTTGTTAGACAACACTGATACTTAACTGTCTGTCTCCTTCCAGCTCTCCAAAACAATGAATACATGCATCCAAGTGAAAACTAGTTCTTATTAAAGTTACTTACAAATTAAGCATTTTTTAAAACTTTTTTTCACTGGAAGAATTTAGTTTGGGATTTATTTTTCTCCTTAAAAATTCAGTTTAATACATTTTCTATATTAATTTTTTACCTTGAAAATTCATGGTAATCATTATTGCCATGCAGAACTATCCTTCTGTGAACTGTAATCATAATTGTAGATAATAAGTTCCAATCTTTTTTAAATCAAATGTGAAATTTTCTGTCAAAAAACATGATCATTTTCCTGTTACTTGACATTGTCCTGTCACGCTTCCTTCCTTCCATAAACAGCTATTGAGAATCCACTGTGCTAAGTTTATTTACTCATTAAAAATATTAACAATAACACCTATGGATACACCTATGTTAGGTACTATGTTAGGTTTTAAAACTAAGGTTCTTGTCCTTTATGTAATATGTAATCTAGAAGAGAGACAAACATGGAAACTGATGTGTGCACCAATGTGTAATCTGCAGTGTGATACAATTTTGTGCAATTACCTGAGATGGCAATAATGAGGAAATAATGCATTTTAGAAGAGCAGTAAGACAATGTCAGGGAAGATTTTATGGCATAGTTTATCCTTGACCTGAGTCAAAGAAGTGGATCCATAGGTAATCAAAATGTACAAAGAAGAAATTCCAGGCAGAGGGGACTGCTAGAATGAAATGATGAATGAGTAAACCAGACTGATTAGAAGAATCAATGATTAGAAGAACCAGTATCTCATAAACTATTCTAAGAATTTCAGACTTTATCATGCAGGCATTGAACATCCCTTGAAGAGTTCTAAGAAAAGAAATAGATGAACAGATTTGGGAAACCCATTAGGGTGGCTCTGTGGTGAATGGATAATAGCCCTGGGTTCCTAGGGGGAGGAAAACCTAGAGAAAATTATTGTAGTGTGTCAAACAGGAGATGGCGAGAGACTGAATTAAAGTGACGGAGAAAGAGGAGATTGAAAGTAAAAGTTTTAGGACTTGGAAACTAGTTGGATGTGGGTTGGGGGAAAGAGAGGGAAAGGTAGAAAAGACATAAAGAGGAGTGGCTTTGAGTATGTTGATGAACTTATTTTTGCACATGTTGAATTTAGGATGCCCGTGGGATATCAGCTAGTCATATGTGTAGTCATAGAATTGCTATTTCAAGCAACAGGCAAAGGATTTATCCAGAGCACACATGGAATGAGAAGAAAAGCAAATGAAGACCAGAATTCATGGAGCATTTGAATTTAAGTGGAAGGTAAAAGAAGCATTCAAAGAAAGTGGTATCATGGAAGAGTAGGGAGGGAAAAGTTTCAAGAAAATAATTGTCATTAGTGTCAAATGTCAGAGAGAGTTCAATTAAGATGAATACTAAGAGTTCACAGCTTTGGATAATAAGAGGATGGGAAGAAATAAAATAAGCCAATGTCTTTAATAATATAGGCTGTAAAGGCATGTAGATTGATACAAAGATAGCCAAGAGTGACAGGTTTGAAGCAAGGGTATTTTTGTTGACGCTCGTGGTTGATTGATTGATCAATTTATCCACATTGGTTAGTTGTGAATTTTAAAATATTTGGAAGTATTTCTATTATAATAGGACAAAGATGGAGGCTAAGTAGGATTTTCAAAAGCCAAAGCTTTTTCTTTAAGATCAGGAGCAAGACAAGAATGTCCACTTATACCACTTTCATTCAGCATAGTACTGGAAGTCCTTGCCACAGCAATTGGACAAGGAAAAGAAATAAAAGGCATCCAAATTGTAAAGGAAGTAGTTAAATTATTATTAGTTGCAGATAACATGACATTATATATAGAAACACCTAAGTAATCCCCCCCAAAATGATTAGAACTAATATATAAGATCAAATATAGCAGCATATAAAATCAATATTCAGAAATCAGTTGCATTTTTATACACCAAGAACTATCAGGAAGAGAAAACAAGAAAACAATCCCATTTACAATTGAATCAAAAATAACATACCTAGGAATAAATTTAACCAAGGAAATAAAGGACCTGTACTCAGAACACTACAAGACACCGAAGAAATTGAAGATACTAATAAATGGAAACGTATATTGTGCTCACGGAGAGGAAGAATTAACATCATTAAAATATCCATAGTACTCAAAGAAATAGACAGATTCAACGCAATCCCTAATAAAATACCAATGGCATTTTTTCACAGAATTATAACACATAATCCTCAAATTTGCATGGTACCACAAAAACAAACAAACAAACAAAAAACACAAATAGCCAAAGCAATCTTGAGAAAGAATAATAAAGTTGAAGCTATCATACTACCTGATATCAAACTATACTGCAAGGCTATAGTAATCAGAACATCATGACACTGGCATAGAAACAGACACATAGGTCAATGGGACAGAAAAGATAGCCCAGAAATAAATCCATGCTTATATGGTCAATTAATCTATGACAAAGTAGGCAAGAATAGGCAATGGGATAAAGACGGTCTCTTTATAAATAATGTTGGTAAACTGGACAGGTACATGCAAAAAAATGAAACTAGACCACTTTCTTTCATCATATACAAGAATAAACTCAAAATGGGTTAAATACTTAAATGTAAGACCTGTAACCAATAAACTAGAAAAAAAACATCAGCAGTAAATTCTTTTATATCACTCTTTGCAATACTTTTTTGGATGTGTCTCCTCAGGCAAAGAAAACAAAAGAAAAAATAATAAATGGGACTACATCAAACTAAAAAGCTCTTGCACAGCAAAGGAAACCATCAACAAAACAAAAAGACAACCTACTGAATGGGAGAAGATATTTGCCAATAATAAATCTAATAAGGTGTTAATATCCAAAATGTATAAGGGACTCATACAACTTAACACACACATGCACACACACACACACACACACACACACACACACACACACATATACAGACACACAAATATGATTTAAAAAAGAAAAAAATGGGCAGAGGACCTAAATAGACATTTCTCCAAAGAGGATACACAGACGGCCAACAGATATGAAAAGATGCTCAACATTACTAATCATCAGGGAAATGCAAATTAAAAACACAATGAAATAGTACCTCACACCTGTCAGAATGGCCATTATGCATAAATTCACAAACAACTTGTGTTTGTGAGGATGTAGAGGAAAGGGAACCCTTGTGCACTATTGGTGGGATTGTTCACTGGTTGCAGCCACTATGGAAAACAGTATGGAGGTTTCTCAAAAAATTTTTAAAAAACTAGATGATCCAGCAATTCTACTCCAGAGTATTTATCCAAAGAAATTGAAAACACTAATATGAAAAGACATATGCACCTCTATGTTCATTGCAGTATTATTCAGAGTAGTCAAGATATGGAAGCAACCTAAGTGTCCATCGATAGACAAATCGATAAAAAGACTTGATATATATAGAACAATAGAATATTACTCAGCCATAGAAAGAGAATGAAATCTTGCCATTTGTGACAACATGGATGGACTTAGAGGGTATTATGCCAAGTAAAATAAGTCAGACAGAGAAAGAGAGGTACCATATGATTTCAGTTACATGTGGAATCTAAAAAACAAAATAAATGAACAAAAAAGACAAACTCATAAATACAAAGAACAAATTGATGGTGGATAGATTAAGGAATTGGGGAGATGAGTGAAAAAGGTGAAAAGGATTAATTTTACAAATTGCCATTTATAAAAATAGTCATGGGGAGGTAAAGTACAGCATAAGGAATATACCATGTTTCCCCGAAAATAAGACCTAGCCGGACCATCAGCTCTAATGAGTCTTTTGGAGCAAAAATTAATATAAGACTGGTATTATTTTAATGTAATATAAGACCGGGTATAATATAATATAATATAATATAATATAATATAATATACCGGGTCTTATATTAATTTTTGTTCCAAAAGACACATTAGAGCTGATGGTCTGGCTAGGTCTTATTTTCGGGGAAACACGGTAGTCAATAAGTTGATAATTCCTATGTATACTGTCAGATGGGTACTAGACCTATCAAAGTGATCATGTCGTGACAAGATATATACATGTCTAATCACTATCTTGTACACCTGAAATGAATATAATATTGTATGTCAACTATAATTGAAAACTAAACTTAAAAAAATCTGACCCCGAAATCTATATCTCCAGTCTAGTTCTCTTTATCCAGCTCCAGATTTATATATCCCTCTGTGCAGCACATATCATCACATGTCCACATGACAAGCAGATGGAATTCCCAAGCAGAAGGTATTTACTTGATCTTCCCAGTCCAGCTTTCCGTGTCCTCTTTGTTCCCTATCTCAGTGAACAGCAGCCAAATAGCTTGTCAATACTTTAATACCGCAAAGGTATTTTTTTCTCGACACTGGGCTTTTGTCGAAACCATTGCCCATCCATATAATATTATCTCTCCCATTCACACACATCCTACCCCCATCCCTCATGTAACTAATTCCTACTCATCCCTTAGTCTCAATTAGAGATCATCACCTCTGGGAAGCCTCTCCTGTTTCATATAATTCATAATACTCTGTTAAAAATGCCTGTTTACCTGTTCCTATATTCTTTAGACAGTTAGTTCTCTAAAGTCAGGGAACTCATCACTGACCTGGAACACTATATTCTAATTGCCCAGCAGAGTGCTCTGCCCAGAGTAGATTTTTTTAATTGGATACGCAGTAAATCTGTATTAGTTAAAATAATCCATTAACGCATTAATCTTAAATTAGGTTTTATATTCTTCTCAAACGAGGTACAAACTTTAAAATATGTATTTTGAAAGGCCAATTGTTACTTTTAACCACAGTAAATGTGAATGGAGATGTTTCCCTCTTTACATTTTTAATTATCCCAATCTCTAATGGATAAATTTAGGAAATAAATTAACTCAACAGCTCTAATTTTTATGCTGAACCATGAGAATAACAGTAGAGTATTTCAGAAACTTTAACATAAGCATCTGAAAATGAATTAGCAGGCATATGTAAAAGGTAACACTTGTGTACTAAATTGGTTCTTAAGAGGTTTTTAAAACACTCAAATTCCAATCCCTGTGACAGTACCTAGCAAGCATACAGGAAATAAGATTTAAACTACAAATATTTTTAATTTCTAACTTGGTATAGCTCTTAGTTTGAAATAGAATATTTTAGAAGTAAATGGTTAACTGTAAGTCTGAAAATGAAATTCTAAAACAAAGAATTTAACTGTCTATGGAATAGATAAACAAGAGCTCTGTAATGGAAGCGTTAGGTTCGCTCTAAGCTGTTTGTTGCTGTGTGTGTGTATGCGTGTTGGGAGGAGGCAGTGTCTGGGGCGGGTGGGGGGTGGGGGGTGGGGGTGGGGTGGGATTGGAAGCTCCATCATGGCATAGAAGAAATGTCATTCAAGATTTCAAAACTGTTTCTCATTTTGCCTAGACTCTTATGTCACCAAGCAATCTTTTAATTACTGATTTGGTATCCATGGAAACCTGATTTCAGGAAACATGATAATGATTATAATTATTGTGATCACTGGAATAAAATATATCCCTCTTCCAATAAATATATTTATATAATCAATTTTGCATGGCATGTGTAAATCCACTGAGAGGGCTTCACAAATTGAGTTCACATCCTTCAGTCTGGTTCTGAATTAGGGAACTTCACCATGTCAATGCTATCCTTTCAGGCTTGATACACTGATCACCCAAGTCGTCCCTTCACATGACCACTCTGTACATAAAGAGAATGCCTTTTGGACTCAGACTTTCCTGGCTTCAAAGTCCATCTTTGCCACTTACAAGCCAAGTGACTTTTGGCATCTTACTTAACCTTCTGTCTCAGTTTCTTTATCAGTGACTTAAGTAAAATCTCTGTTATACTACCGTGTTTCCCCAAAAATAAGACCTAGCTGGACCATCAGCTCTAATGCATCTTTTGGAACAAAAGTTAATATAAGACCCGGTATTATATTATATTATGTTACATTATATTAGACCAGGTCTTATATTAAAATAAGACCCAGTCATATATATATATGTAAAATAAGACCAGGTCTTATATTAATTTGTGCTCCAAAAGACACATCAGAGCTGATGGTCTGGCTAGGTCTTATTTTCGGGGAAACAGAGTAGTTAGAATTAGAAATTAGAAATTTTAATTCTCTAGAACCAGGCTCTGTATAAAGTAATTACTCAATAAATTACAAGTGGTAGTAGCAGCAGCAACAGTAGTAGCAGCAGTAGTAGTAGTACCAGTAGTAGTAGTAATAGCCATCATAGTAGTAATGCTGCCTTTCTCTAATTGCAGTCCCAAATTTGTTCAAATATTAGCTATAATATATTGTGTAATCAGAATTATAGACCACGTAGCACTAATTGGCGGGACCAAAATGTAATGCAAATTGGGCTGTATTGATAATTAATTGGAATTTAAAAATTGAATAAAAACTGAAAATAGTCCTTTAGAGCCTAATATTATACTGAATTAATCTGCTAATGGTCATTCACAGTATATATATATATATATATATATATATATATATATATATATTCTCAATTAAAGTGATAAGGCTAGAACACAAAAACTAAATTTAGCTATACTATTTTTTTTTCCAATTAAGGGCTTTCTAACTTATGTAGAAAATTACTTAATGTCTTAAATTTCTTTAAAAGACCAAAAAAAACAACATACTAAAATAATATTACACAAATATTGTGAGATTTTTATGTTGCCGTTTGAGAACTGACAGGTTATTATTTGAAGAGGTGTGTTTAAGCTTTGTAGAGCGTAGAATTCAGGTAAAACTTCAAAGCTACTCTATAAAATACATTACAAATATATGATTTATTAATAATTTCAATGACCACAATTTTTATCACTTTAAAGTTCTCTTGAATTATGTTTTGACTTCTAAAAAAATACTGTGCTTTGTAATGACCCACAACAAATTAAATTTAAAAAAAAATGTATAGTCTGAACAAATTTTAAGCTGAAATTTAAAAGTGGTAAAACCTTTTTTATCATGCAAAATGCAGCATACCGAATGCTATCATAAAACACATGAACTTGAACTGTCAGAACCCATACTAGATGGAATTAATTTAAGAGCTTTGAACCATGACAGTATATAGTATTTGACAAAAGGTGAACAAATATAGGTTTATATTTGTAAGAGTTAACCTACCAATAAAACCTAAATACATCTCCTTAAGTGCCTTTTTAAATGTTCATAGAAGTAGCTGTAAAATTACTGAACCTGCACATTTTAATTGAGAGTTTGTTGATCTTTTCAGATAGTTAAGATAGCATAGTAACTGGTACCTAGAAGCGTGCAGAAAAGTACCTGCACCCGAAGCAAAAAGGTTTAAATAAAATATTTTTATAATCCCTTTGGACAAGATACAGAATATGTCTGTCATAAAATGTTCCTAATAATGTAACTACTATTTACAAAATCTATAATAGGTTGTCACCAAATGCGGCTCTTAAAGAAAGCCAAAATTGTAACCTATGTACTATGAGCTGTATGAGAAAAAGTGCTGGTATTCTGGGGCAGTCTGTTGGCATATATCTGTTGCCCCTAGGGACACTGGAGCTACTTACTATAAACAAAGTATAAAAGGAACAGTGAAAATACTATGTTATATAAATCTGTATATGTGAATATTTATGTGAAATAAGTATCAGTTTTATTTTTACTGGAATGCATTAGCAACTTATTATCTCTGGAATAAAGAAAGAAAAAAAATCCCATTCTCCCCTTAATTTTGAGAAGTAGACATTTCCACAAAGAGTGACCATGGACCTTCTATGAGCCACCATTGAAATGGTAATGTTTGATAACATCGTGTATTAACCGGAAGCACAATATAACACAGTAATTAAATGTGAGCCTAGAGTTGGAATACTTGAGTTCTTATCTGGGCTCTACCTAGGTGATGTCAAGCAAGTTACTTCATCTCATGTATCTGTATCTACGAAATGAGGATATAGTACCGACTTCTGTGCTCTCATGAAGATTAAATAAGTTAGTACGTGCAATGGATTTGGAATAGAGCCATGTACCCAGTATACATTCAACAAATAATATATATTATTGTGCCATCTTATTCTCATGTATAATGTGGGCATTTTTTAGATGTCATGTTCCTGTTTGAAAGATATTGAAATATACATCAACATACATAGCTTGAAAATACCTGTTACATATATTTTTCTCTTCCCGCTACACAGAATTCCTACCCTGTAAGACAAGTAAACTGTAGGCATGTATTGAATGCTTGCATTCAGAACACTGTTCTAATGGCTGTCATTATCAAGTGGTCGATCAATCCCTCAGTAGCAGTGTGATGGCTAGAAAAGCCACAGAGGTCACTACTGCAGATGATAGTTGGCTCGTCATTCCTCCGTAGATTTTGCTGGGAAGGTGACAGCAAGTCCAAATGGATTCAGTTTATTCGTCACACAAACAGAAACACAAGATCAGCATGCCTTCTCCCTGTATCCCTTTTCCCACAGGATGATAACAAACCTAAGAAGTACGACGACAGATGGCATGGGTTTTAGGTCACTATGCCATTGAGGAGCTAACTCTAAATTACAGCCAAGCAGTTTTAAAGGCTTATACAGAAGCTTGCAAAGGCACCCTACGGGGGGAGCAGCAAGAAATCCTGTGCTGAACTGAAACTGGGGAGATGAATGAGAAACAGCCTGCTGGCAACACTGCATAAGGCTGTTTATCAATCTCTTATGCCAGAAGAAACCCCAGGACATTCTACTGAGAGTCAGGTCAGACTGCAGACAAGCCTCACTTACATGCCTTACATGGAAATATGCAAGATCAACAAGGCACTCACTATACAGTCTAGCAGTTTCCTTACAGGCTTGTCTTCCTTGAAAAGTTTGAGAGTAATACATGTATAAAATCTTCATAACAAAATAATATAGATTATATGTACTTAGAGGAGTAGATTAACATTAATGTATATGAACTTAATTTTCCATGTTCCAGCACAAAGAGAAAATAACACTGAGTTAGAATTTGTTTCTTATTTAGGCAAAATACTAACACCTATGCTATAATGGAAGCCGGGTGATTTCATTTTTTTTCACATTAAAAAAAATAAAATTACCATTTCCTAAAACATGCATACTTCTGGCCCAAGCCATTATTAAAACAGAGTAGGGAAAAGAATGAATTAGTGTTTAAAGCACAAGTAAAGTCATTTGCAATTTGGGGTAGATTACGTGTAAATATGCCTAAGAGAAAACAACCTGCAATAGCTGAAAAATATTCAGGCACATGAGTAAATCTCACAGCAGTTTCATTCTGTAGTTATCTCACTGAATAAAGGATCTCTTTTCTGCTGTTTAAAAGAACACATTTTACATTGAACTTCGGAGGTCAAAAATTAAAAATTTCAGATTATATTAAAACACAAACTCCATGGCCAGGAAACGTGCAGGTAACCTGTCCTTTCTTTGACTTTTTATAAGTCAAATCCTAGGACCATTGCACTGACCAGCTGATTTCAAGGGCTGAGATTTATCCTTTCTATTCCAAACCTTCAAAATAAAATGAATGACGCATGGGGCATGACTTCACTGAGAAACTTAAGTGTGTATATGTGCTTCTCAGTCTCTCTCTGGGCCTTCAACTCAGACTATGTAGGTGTACAGAGAATTTTCACCTTTCCCTTCCTTCAGCATCCATGTTGGCAGCTGTAGGTGCGGTTGAATAGGACCACTCCTTTTACATTTTCTGCATCTTTGTGTTTACATAGGAGCAGAAGACATTCCTGAGAGAAAAGGTAATGCAACCTGATATCCATTTGCTGTCTATTTTAACTCTGCCTTTGAGGGCTGACACATAACAATGTGTCTGATAAACTGGGGTGGGCCTAGTTGAGGACAAATTTCAGGGGAAAAATCTGAACAAAAACCTAATGTGTGGTTAGGGGGAGACAGGACTTGCAGACAAGAGGCCTGAGGTGGGTGCTGGCTTGGGGCACTCCCCCCTGCTGGAGCTGCTGAAACACATCTGGCTGCAGCCACTTGGGAGCTCTGGGTTCCTCTTTCATGAAGTAGTTGTGAATCTGGAGTGCCTTATTACGAAATAGCTCTAACACGGAGGGTTCCGCCGGATTATCGATAAAATACTCCTGGCCAAGTTTTACACAAAGGTAAGCATTGTCTTCCCTCCCAAAGCAGAGGGTTTAGCAGGAACAAATGGTTCAGCTTTGTTTTTAAAGACATTGGCTTTGACTGCCCCCCCCCCCACTCCAAACCAGTTTAATTATCTACAGTTAAATGTAGATCGTGGGAACTTTACTGCAAATTATTCATAGTCACCTCTGAAAAAATAACTAGCAAACACTGAATACAACATAGTCTTTGATTTTACAGTATGCTTTCCCATACAATTTCCTCTCCCAATAACTTTATTCCCATTTCAATCGCAACTTAATTGAGGTCAGAGTACTAAGTGACTTGTGACATCGCTCTTAAGTAGTAAGTCAGGACTTAAATCCAGATCCTCTGACTTAAAATTCCAAAGTCTTTTTACTATGCCAATTATTTATAAGCAGGACGACATGAAGCGATTAAATAGCAGTAGTTTAGGAAAGCAGCCAATGCACAGGTCAGGTGTGATAACAAAAGGAAAACAGACTTTCTAAAAGAAAGAGTTAACACCAATGAGGAAAGTGCTCTGGATGAAGATGGAAGAGTCCTCCAGGTTTTTTAAAAAAAGAAAAATCAGCAAAAAGATAATTTTTTCCTGCTTAACATCATGGCATACAGTAAGATTCAGACTAGGAAATAATAGTTGTTAAAAGCAGAATACTTTCACATTGTAGAAGAATTACCCAGGAGACCTGCATTTCTTATAGCTCTCAAGTTAACTCAAATTGAGAAATAGCAATTAGGAACAGAAATAGAAATAGAATGAAGAATAGATATATGGTTATTAAGCCCTAGTCAAGACACAACACTTATATTTTAAGAATTGGTATTGTGTCTTTGAAAAAAGGAGAAATTGCAACTTTTCTGCAATGAAGATGCCAGCAGGAGAAATCATTCCAACCCATTTTACCAATGGGGTTGAAGTTTTAGGTCCCCTCATGTGCACAGGTTCCTTCCAAGGGTCTAATTTTACATTCATAACTTTGAGTTGTTTTTCTTAGAAAGGCTTCCCAAATTCTTTGCACTTTAAGGACTACAAAACCTAGATTGATCTCCGGAGGCTACTAGCCAACCTGGACCACCACAGAGTATACACACTGGAGATTGGGATGGGCAACAAAGAAAAGGAACCATAAAGAAAGTTGGAAACCCATGACAGAATAAAGGCAATAACTAAAGTTACTACTTGCTAAAGATTTTATCAGTATCCTCGAGAGGAGTATTAATACTGAACCATTCTGTTAATTACGCCTTCATATACTACAGGATATATCCATGGTTAAGTCAATGCTTACAACCAGTTTTTCTGGGGCTCGGATCCTTTCAAATTTATGATTTGCATCTCTATTTTGGTTAGGAAAATCTTTATATAAAAAGGCAGCTGAATCAAAGTGATTCACAGGCCCTGGAATCAGACTGAAAGCTATGATTTCTGATCTTTCACTTATTGACTGCATGATATTTTATTTAACCTCCCTGTGCCTCAGTTTCTGAATCCATAAAGTGAAGATTATAATAGTGTCTGCATAGAATCTCTGTGAGGATGACATATACTCATATGTAAAATCTTAGATCGATGGTTGGCCTTTTATTAAGTGTTCAGCAGCTGCTTTGATTCATGTCATCGCTTTCTCTGCCATCTTCTCAAGTAGTGGTTCCTTTCCCTCCCATATGCCACTTCCTACTTGGCCTGGAGGTGGGGTAATATTGCTATTACCCATCATTGCTTATTCCTTCCCTCATTCTAGGCTTAAATCACATTTTACTGGGCTGTACTTCTCTTGTTGCAGTCACCTATCACCTCCTATGCGTCTTGACTAAATTTGAACTCCTGGCTCATTGTCACTCTCGAAACATAACTTCTATCCTATTTCTTGGTGCTTTCCATATTTCCTAATCCATTCACTCTCCCACTCTTTTATGACTATTCACACCTTCACTTCTCTTTTCAAAGATCTAATGTCTCCTCCTCTATCCTCCTCTCAGCTAGTGATCTTGCTTCCTACATCACAGAGAAAGGAACTTCTTACACAGCACCCATTATCCCACCTACTAGCACAGCACCCCATTATCCCACCTACTTGTCTGTGCCCACAGTCACTGCTTTTCTCCTGTGATCCATTATATTTGGTGAACATATGTGTTCCTAAGGTTTGTACATTGTAGAACCTCTCTGCTTCTACATCACTATTGCTTACACAATGGCATCCCGGTATTAATTTGTCATCAATTTCTCCTCTTCATTGGATCATTTTCCTTAGCATATATACATGGTGTATGTGTCTCCTATCTTATGGGGGAAAAAAAAAAGAAAAAAAAAACACACAAAAAAACAAAAAACAAACTAACAAACAAAAACTCCTTCAATCACGTGGTCAAACAGAATCCATAAAAGTGGGGCATCTAGATTTTATATAACACCTAAATTAAAAAAAGAAAAGTTAAAAAAAAAAAAGAAAAGAAAAAATGCTAACTCAGAAACTAAACAAGTCTTTAGACCTAACTTGCTGTTTACATGACAAACACAAAGTGGGTGCTGGTGGGTCAGGAGTGGGAAAGTGGAACTGATTAAGTTAAATGACCCAACAAGAAAACAATCAGAAAAATCCAGAATATGAAATATTTTACATAACAACTGACCCTGTCTCTTTAAAAAATCATGATATAGGAAAAGAGAGAGAGAGAAAGAAAGAGAGAGACTAAAGAATCATAACTAAATATAAGCCTGAAAATTGATTTGGATCTTAATTTGGAAAAAAAAAAAAAAAGCTATAAAAGACTTTTGAGGGGAAATTGAGGGGAATGTGGATGTAGACTGGATGTTAAATGATTCCAGGTGTGGTAATGGTGTTACATTTATGTAGGAGAATGGCATTATTTTTGAAATGCGTATCAAAATATTCTGCGGTGAAATAGCTGAAGGTTGCAATGTACTTTCAAAGGTCGCCGAAAAACAATATAAAAACACATATGGCAAGATTTCAAGAATTGTTAAACCTTCATGGTACGTATATGAACATCCTATCATTTTGTCTTTGAAGCATATTTAAAAATTTTTATCGTAAAAAGTTGGAGTGATGTTGCCACGCAGCAGCCTAACTGTCTGTCTCCTCGTGCCTGCACCTAAAGAGTCTGTGAGACGGATCCTTTCAGGGACTTTGCTTCACCTTTGTGCTTGCACCTTATGTCTCCCTGTTTGGCCCCAGAAAAATGGCTGGTCAGTCAGTGACGGGTAAGATTCCCCATGGGGGTAACAACCTAAGCCAGGTGCAGCCACGTGGGGACCAACAGGAGAACCCACCGGGTTGATAGAGGTGGGCACAGCCCCCCACCTTCCCCTGGCTAAGGAGAGCTTCTGCCTTTGTGGCTGCATTCCTTCCCAAAACCTGCAGGGGAAGTGATTCAATGATGTGCTCACCATCTATTCATACGCATAAAGGTTTTGTCCCTTGGGGAAGTACTTATCCTGAGACTTACAGTTCTGCTGCCTACAGGCAAGGGTGATTGGCTTAAATCAGTTTCCTATTATAATGTATGGGATTCACAGATCTTGAGATTGACAGGCTTTATCTCCTTTACTTCCTCATCTAACTAATAAAAGCTATGCATAGGCCCAATTCAGGGCTCAGTCCTTGAGGCTGCAGTCCCTTGGCCTCGCTTGCACTCTATTCTTGGCTACTGTTTTTCTTAACCCTGCACTGCCCTCTTCGCTCCCCACAACGCTCGTCGCACAGGACGCGACAGGGGGATACTCTCTTCATTTAACATTCCCATTCAGCTACCTCTTCATTACACAGGTCTTCTTTTCAGCAAAACTCCTCAAAAGAGTAGTCTAGATTCACTCTGAAATTCTCCTATTTTTCTCAAACTTTCACCCTGTCACTTCACTGAACCATCATTTGTCAAGTTCACCAATGACTTCCACATTGCTATGTATATTAACACCCCTCACCTTAACCTGTCTATAGCTTTTGGGGTAGGTATCACTCTCTTTTCCTCCAAACTCTTTCTTCATTTAGTCTCTAGGCCATCAGTCTCTACTTGTTTTTCTCCTATGTTCCATATGCCTCTTCTCAGTCTCCTTTGCGGGCTTTTTTATCTCCCACATTTCTAAACATTGGCGAGGCCCAGGGCTTGGCTTCTTCTCAGTCTCCACTTACTCCCTTGCTTATCTCGTCCAATCTGATGGCTTTTAATAGTATCTATTTGTTGAAAATCTGTAATTTTATTCTCAGCCTGGACCTCTCCCATGAATGACAGATTGTGTATTCAGTTGGACTCCTCCTCTGTCTGGAGCTGGAGACCATGCCACAGGAGTAGCGAGTATTTCTTCTTATCCTCTCTCAGTGATATACTCAGAAGGAGGTTGGTTCTTGGAATGGCCTGAGCTCTGGCGATGCCATGAAAGCACTGGAGGAGCATAAATAAGAGGAGTCCTGTGAATGCTGAGTGGGAAGCCAAGAATCTGCCTCTGAGTTGGAGATAGTCTACAAGATTGATTCCAGGAATTAGGATCTTCCCAGGCAAAAACTGCTGTTGCATGTAACTTGAACAAATTAAGGAGTCTATAATCAAACATTTTGAAGATTTCTAACATAGATAGTCTTCAGTTCTTAAAATTGCCCTTTCCTTTCCAATTTTACTGCTCTTCCCCATGAGCTTGTATATGGGATACTAGAATTCCTTCCTATTAGACTTCTCGAACTTCAGTAGAGCATGCTGAAGCTAGGGAAACCCAAAATCTGTCATTCATACATGGAAATATCTGAAAGATCTTGTAAAATGTAAATCTGGCCATATTACCCCTTTGCTTAAAACATCATAATAGGTACCAGTCCTTAACATAGCATGCACAATTCTCCACCATTCAAACTCTGACACTCACTTGGTCCAGCCCTTATCCATATTGTACCAAGCACACTACCAAGCAATAATGACTGTTGTGTTTTCAGCGTCAGGTTTCTTGAAGATAGAGTAGGCCCTCTAATTTGGTCTGTAGGTAAAAGAATGAACTTAAGCTCTTTCATGCTAAGGGTCTCTTTATAACAATGTAAAAGTCAGGCAATGAGAATTGTGTTATCTTGGGCACAGGGCCACTTAAGTAACTTCTCTGTACCTCATCGGTCTCATCTGTAAAATGGAGACAATACTTTTCTGCATCATTATGCAGAGAAGATTGAATGTGTTAACACATGTAAATCACTTAGCATAGTGCCTGGTCATAGTAGGAACTCAATCAACTTAAATAATTTTTTAATTCTATCTCCATTTTACAGATGGGGGTCAGAGGGATTAAATATCGTGTCCAACCTGTCACAACAACTAAGTTATGAAACCATGATTCAAACCCAATGTGTTGTTTTCCCAAGTCTAGACTCTGTACTATGTGAAATATTATAGTGTTACCACTTATTGATATCAATTAATAATAAATTTATCAATTCTAATAAAATGTATCTGAAGGCTTCTGAAGAAAACAGAAAATCATGTGAAATAAGAACTATTGATCATTGTAGGGAATGTGACCTCCAAGAATTGATTAAAAAGCAAAAAAAGAAAGTGTCAGCTACACATTGACTACACCTATAGTTGAACTGGGACTCAAAAAGAGTGAGCTCAAAACAGATTTGTAGACACATTAATTTTACCTATTTGACCTATGTGATATTCTTTGCATAAGGGGCTTTTTTCTATTTGGCAAAACCCAGCTTGTTTTTACAAATATATCATCTTTGAGTAGCTGTTTTCTGTCTTTATACACACACATACACACACACGCACACATAGACACAAAATGTTATCCCTCTCTGCTACATTATGGGTGTTATTTCTCATTTTCATCTTATGGTATCATAATTAGTCTTAGGTATTTTTTTCCCCTTACAATACAGTAACGATTCTTGATGAGAAAGTATGTTTATATTTTTATCTTTGCCATCCAACTCAGTGCTCACTAAATATTTGTTCAATTTGACTGATTTAATTATTTATTGGGTGGTAGACTAGATAAACATATCCTAATAAAATAATTGATAATATTGAATTCATCTTTGCTATATCACCATCATCTAGCACAATGTGTCAAACGTTGTTGTCACTCAAACTAAATTCAGTAAGTTAATAATAAAGGAATAGATTGACTGAATGAAAACTAAATTTCAAAGGACTGAGTTTAGAGTTTCCCAAAGTTAAAATGTCAGATTGCTTAATGAGAGAACTCTGATCCATTAATAAGACAGCACTTAATTTGGAGAATGGAGGGGACATAGTCGTAAGGAAGAAAAAAAATATATAAGCAATAGATATTAAATTTTTTTAAAGTGTTCAATGTTATATCATCATTCATGCACAAAGAAAAGGCTAATTGTAACCCTAGCTAGGTCATATCACAATATTATTGAAATTTGACTCTTGTTATTACCATTTCTATGGACAACACATATAACTTGAATAAACAGTTTTGTAAAAGCCTTCGAAAATTTGGAATGAATTAAACATCATAGAAATACTTGTCCTGAAAATTAAGTTAATAAATTAAAAGAAAATTTCTTTGGCAAATTCCATAATTTTATTTTTAGTTCCTAAACCACTCTCATCTCCCCCTGAAAAAAAAAAATAAATAAAATATATATATTGTTCACAGAATGGCAATATGCTTTTAAAAATGTCATACTACTTAATTATATGTCATTATTACAACTGTGGAAAAATTCAAATAAAGTATGAATTAAAGAATACGACTACAAGATTTGGAAGATATGCAAATCTATACTTTACTTATCCTCTGTGACACTCAGTGTGAATCACTTCACCTCTCTGGCCACTGATTTCTCAAAATGGAAAGTGGAAATATTAATACCTGCCTAATAAGATTGTTGTAAGGGGTAAATGAGAAAAACCTTATAGTATCAGGCACGCTGCCCTGTACATGATAAGCACTTGACAACGTTATTTCTCTTCTCTCTCCATTATAGCTCCTTTGTCAGACTACTAAATAGCTGAAAATTCTTTAAAGATATGATTTCCATATCTAGGGCATTTGGTTTTGACTAACCAACCACTGACAAATCCCTTGATGCTCACTAAACCACAGTCATTTGCATGCCATCTGTAGTCCTGCTTGATTTTCTTTAGGCATTTCTTAGTACATTTATTTGTTTTTACTTTTATGAGAAAGGCACCGTGATATCAGTAAATAAAATATAATCAAATAAGGATGATTCAGGGGAGGGAATCAAAAAAAGAAAAATAGAACAAAAAACAAAACATGGTAGAGTCAATGATGCTATCCTTGAAATTGTACCTGAAACAGAAACCTTTAATGGCATGTTAATGTTTTCCAAGATCACATTAAGATACAGACTGCAAGGAACCTCAGTAAAATATTGTTCTCTTCATCAGTGGATCTCAACCTTTCGTCTCAAACCCATACACCTGACGGTAATAAAGAGCCCCAGTATATTCCTGATCATAGCTGACTATTGTGATCTTTTTCCCTGGGGAAGAGTGTTTGGGTTGGAGGTGGATAGCAGAAAAGTGCTGGGTTTATAGTTTTATATAACTCACTACATAGTTTTCATTTGTCCTTACTTAGAAGCAAGGAGGCAGGATGGCTTTGAAACTACCATGGAGTAAATATCAAATGAACATGTATTGGATGAATAAAGGAATTTTGCACAAGGAAGCATACAGAGCCTAGACCATACATAATCAGAGGAATTTTTCTACAAATTTTCAAAGTAGAAAATGGTATAAGCCAATTTTCCTTTGACAGATAGGGAACACTGAAATGGTGGTGAAACACTCGTATAGTGTTTTACACAGGCAAGTGATTTTAAATGGTTTTAGATACCATGGTTGAACAAGTGAGAAATTATCTTACATTATCAGGAATAACAGCCCAATATTGGAGGGGAAATAAAAGAACCAAATGTTTTCCAGAACAAACAAGACTCAGGATTTCTTTTAGAAAATAGTGATCAATTCAGTTGAGATTCCAATTTTACATCATAGGAAAAGGTCAATACTTTATGCCTGCAGAATTCTGTAGCCAAGCACACTAAAACATCAACTAGTGCAAATTCAGAAAGGTATAGTAAAATACATGAAATAAAAAGTATCCATCACCTTTTGAAACATTGTCTTTGTCGACTGATTAAAACGCATGAAAAGAAAAATGTCCCCAACACCTTGAGCATACCAATAATTGAGCCGGGATATAAAGAGCGCTATGAAGAGAGTACTTGGGTATAATGCAGAAATGTAGGAAAATGGCTTATAGTCAGACATTTAGCTTGTGACAGGGTTAATGACTCCTTTTTTTCTAAAACACCTGCTTGAAGGGCAATATTTAAAATTTTCAAATAACTTCCTAAAGCTCTGTGTTCATTTTTCTCTTTGTTTTCTCAGTAATTCACCTTGACGTTTTCTATGATCACCAAGGCTACTGTTTATATAAATAAGCACACTCTCTCAGACCTAACCCATATGTCCCTTCTTGATTCTGGATTTAACTTATGATGTGTATTTTATAACTTTATATTATTTCCATGGTAATCATTCTGGTATAATAAACAAAGGAGGGTGACTTCAGCTGCTTTATCCTGCAGTGAAGGAGCTAGATTTGAGATTGGTAAGATTGAGCTAAAGAGAAAACAGCTAGAAACTGAAATAATGATGAAAAAAATCAAATTCATTTTCTTACATGTCCTTAGTTAGGGGCTGAATACATTTACCAGGCAGAATAATCACAGTCCTGCTCTCCTGGACTCACCTTAAACCAACCCCATTAGTGCTACTGAACTTAAGGCTGATTGGCTCTTTAGTACAAGGCACTGTTACTAATTGATAGTTCTAGTCTGTTCCAATGTTCCTGTGTCTGTTTTCAAAGCCCTAGGTACATTTGAATATATCTTAGCTTAATGCATTACCAGATGTCACACCGAACCATTTATCAGAAATCACCCTCTGTACTAAGGACATACCTATTTTTGCTATGATTTTCAATATCATAAAGTTGAAATGGAAAAAAAAAAGATATATACATTATACAAAACAAATAGACCCATGGCCTTTAGATAATCACAGAACTGGAAGTAGTAATTTTAAAAATGATCTACCTCATGTGACAATGACCTTTCCTCCTAGTTTCAAAAGGCTTTTAGGTACTGCCAGTCTACTGCAACTTCAATTAAATCCTACCCTCTCCTGAGACATGACATCAAAATCTAATTCAGTTACAAGTAGTAATAACATTTAATTATCTCTTCTAGTTATCTACACTGCCAAATGATAGTATTTCCTGAGAGCCACAGATGTCACTGTTGTAAGCAAGAACCAGTTTTGGGACATGAACGGAATATCATAACCACACTAGGTTATTTAATGCTTTTATTCTTTATGCCTTACATTTGCATACAGCAAAAATTTGCTCCCAATCTAATCTGTTTGAAATAAAATAGTTAATATATTCTGCTAGGGAAAATGACTTAACATTCCTCTGCCTCAGTGTCCTTATTCAAACCCTGTAAGACCATGCCAGGCATATAGTAAACACACAGCAAATACTCGCTTTTATTATTACGTCAGGTAAAATATTTCTTTTCTGACATAGATATCTACTAGAAACCACTCACCTTCTAATTAAGTAAAAAGTATATAAAGCCAAAATTAGTTTGTGTAATGACAAGTTGAAGAATTGCATGCTTTCCAGGTTAATATTACAACATTCATTTTCCTTCAAAACACTACTTATAGCTCTAATCATTTCCCTTTTTCTCAGCCTGTTTCCCATTATGCCTAGGTTAAGTTTATTAGAAACAGATGAAAGAAGAGTATGCTTTAGGCATTTCTGAACTGCATATTCTCCACAAGATCAGGTTAAGGTCACTCAGAGATTGGAGAGAAAAGAAGTTTCTTCGGTACTTTTGTGATTCTTTCTGGTGTGAGATCCTCACTATTGCCATTGCTTCAAGGACATGACCTTGAAGCATAGATTCTGATATACAGAGGGTGTCAAAAAATGTATACACATTTTTAGAAAGGGAAACTGTATTAAAATTGCAATACTCAATATATACCAATAACAAAAGATAAATACAAATCACGTTTGACTTCTGCAATTACAAGAGGTGCTCAAAGCAGTTACCATCAGCACCCAGACATTTCTGATCACAGCAAACTACTGCTTGAGCAACGTTGACCAAAGTGTCCACTTGTGTATATATTTTTTGGCACCCTGGTATATTCCACTTTTTGCCGCATTCTCTAACTCAACTCTAAAGATGTCTGTATCCACAATATAATCCCAAAATGAACTCTGTTCCCATTATCAGGCAGATTCTGGCTTGCGGTAAGATTTATATTCAGAGCATGAGGACACATATGAGGAACAAGTGTTTTTAGGAGCCTAAAATTCAAACAGTTTTGTCCAAAGACATGTGAGACTATTAATAACACAGAGGACCAATTCAATGGACGTGAATCACTCTATGGGCAGGTCTACTCTGATTAACTTGCTTCTGATGATCACATGTTGAATTAACTTTATATTGTCTTATGCTCAGAATAAGCCCCTGTGTCATGACGAAGATGGTGGCAGACAAACAGGAGGTACCAATACTAAGATACAGTCTCCACCATCAAGGGGCCCACAACCATCAGATAACACAGCGTGTATTCACTTGTCCCCTACAGTAATCAGGTTTAGAAGCTCATCTACTAATGGAGCAGGGAGATTATAAAAGGCACTCCATAAATCCATTGTTTTATAAATCCCAAACTCATTGGTTTAAGCTCACAGTCCTTGATGCAGTTCCATTAATAGGACATGTGCACTGATTCTTCACATTCTGGATACTGTTTCTATCAGGCACATGTTTTGTCTTCCTTCAGTGTTTTGAATTTTTAACAAGCTTTTCATTTTAGATTAGTTTTAGATTTACAGAGAAGTTACGATGATAGTACGGAGCGTGCCCATATATGTTATACCTCATTTCTCCTATTAACATTCATTTTTAAAGTAAATAATAAGTAACAAGCAGCATATATCATCTAAAAAGTCATAAAGGTGAGAAAATATGTAGATGTACAATGTAGAGTTATCGTCTGTTATCATTTGAGTTATGATTAAAGTAAGATGTTATTACTTGTCCAAGGTTAGATAAAAAATTAATGACATATAAAATTAGAAATAGAAGTAGATTTATCAAATGGAATATTTTGAGGATGCATGAATTAATGTCTTTAAAATGACTTCAAAATGTGTGGACTCCTGCCTGAAAACAAATCATTACTAATATTTAATTTGCTAATCTACTTTCCAAAACATGTTCTTTCATTAGCTCCTTGTTTATATACAACATGACCTGGCTTGGTTCCTGGTATATTTGGAGGCTGAGTGAAGACACACAAGTTTTTTTCTTGATTTAGGCATATGACAATGGAAATAAATGCCAGTGTTTTTTGCAATTCAAACTTCACAAAAGGAAATCAGGTGCTTATTTCTTGACCAAAAACAGGACAGTGTTTCCTTCTTTTTTAAAGGAGGGCACAGCTCATGGTGACCCATGCAGGGATTGAACCAGCAACCTTAGTGTTATTAGCACCATGCTCTAACCAACTGAGCTAATCAGCCATCCTAGGACAGTGTTTCTTATTTTCAAAGAAATCAGCCTTCTTAAACGTATATGTTGTTGCAGTTTTTCTTTTGGACATTTGGTTTCCACTTATAAAGATAAGCAGACATGTTCATTTCCTTAGAAACATGGCTGTCCAGGACAATCATTTAACTATAAAAAATATCTTTTCTAAAATATCATTTTACTTGTTATTTTTTCTTTTCCTAAGTATAAAACTAATAATAGATGTGTATTTGTATTTCCTAAGTATAAAACATAATGATAGATGTGTATTTGTTTAAAGGTAAAACTTATCTTGATCACTAAGTAGTAAATGAGATTATATGTGTGAAGGGCTTAAGTGCTGATAGCCCATTAAATTTTTTTTATCTTTACCTTCTCTCTTTTTCTCTTTCCTCTCCTGCTGGTTTGTGAAAATCACTTCTTGCAGCTATCAGTCATTGTGGCTCTTAGGAAAATTGAATATATGGCGGACAGAGTTGCAGGCATATGGGAAAGGGACAAAGATTGTTGCACAAGTGTCATGTGTTGAGCCATGCCTTAGGTGCTTTACATGTCTTTCATTGCTTAGAACTACCATGTTTCCCCAAAAATAAGACCTACCCCGAATATAAGCCCCCATTAAAATTGTCAGCCAGATTGAAACATTTAGTATATTATGATGATGTTCCAGATGAAGATGACATGAATGTATTTGAATAAATGTAGATTGTTGTACATGAAAAAATAAGACATCCCCTGAAAATACGCACTAATGCGTCTTTTGGAGAAAAAATTAATATAAGACCCTGACTTATTTTCGGGTGAACACGGTATAAGCTAGCTTGCATCATGATTGTGATTATTCACATTTTACATTTGAGAAACCTTGCCAGGAAAGAGATCTGAACAACTTTCCAAAGGTCACATACCTTAGGAAAAGCTGGAGTATAAATACGAACTATGCACCTGTAATGGAGGCCACTACCTGGGGAGAAGAATCCCTGATTCTGAATGGGTGGTATCCTCTTGATTTCCATCAAGATTCGCTCCTGACTCTACAAATTTTCCTGTACTTAAGTAACCCCAAGTATATGGGTCAGGGTTGAAGACGTTCCTCTGATTAAGATAGAGGACAGCATAGGAGTTGTCTGAAGCCATGTATCAACTACAATTACAGCCAGGTTTCCTCCTGACTTTTTGAAGTCTTAAGTCAAAGACAGAGGTAAGCTACTGTGAACCAAACAGACGCCTGGGACTCAGAACATCGTGACAATCATGGTTTTGCCCCTAAGTTTGTGTGCAGCCTTGAGCTTTTTAGACATTTTGTGTCTCCACTGATAGTTATGCTAAATCTACAATTCACAACATTGGTGGACTTTTGTAATGAGACACTGCATGATATAATCCTTTTTAGATTGTGAAGGCCATAATATGTTATTATTATATTGTAATATGTGTTCAAATATCACCTTAAATCACAAAAGCAGAGGTCACTCAGGAAATTACTTAAATGAAAATGTCTCTTATTACTCATCTAACATTCAGAATTAAGATAATGTTAGTTCAATTCTACCAACAGACACTGACCAACTTATACACTAAACTTAGACTCAAAATTAAGCACACATAAACAAAAAGGTAAGTTTCTAAAATTAGCTTTATCAGTTAGTTTCTATACTGTCAGACACCTTCATATATAACCTATGCAGACATAAGTCATTTTAGTAATGCTGGTATTAGTTTTATACTTGACACAAAATTTAAAACCTCACCTATGGTTTGTCTGGGAATGTGTCCAGCGTTTGCAACCTTATGCCAGAGAAAGACCATGTAGATTCCAGATAATTGAAACACAGGCAAACTTTTGGAATGCAACCTACTTATAATTTTGCCATTATAACAGAAGTTTTCTATGAAGTTGGCAAAGCCAAGGACTAAACAATGGTTTATGAGCAAGTATGGAATAGAGACATGGCATGAGAGATACATGAAATGAAGTGTGTAAGAAATCAAAGAAGATATAAAAAGTGCCCATATAAACTGGCATTACTGAAATTGGGTCTGTTCATATGACTAGTTATAAAACATGTGCATTTTATGTGACTAATGATTGTGAACTTGGAAAAGTTAACAAAATAGAAAATATATTTTCAGGGGGGCGAAGAACAATTAAGTTCGCAAACTTGCCACAGTGTAAGTGCACAGCGGAAAGTTCGTGAACTTAATTGTCCAACCTTTCGTATGTATATACTTTGTGTGTGTGTGTATGTGTGTATTCCATATACATATATATATATGGAATATATATATATCCCTAATATATATCCCTAATATATATCCTATATATATATACGGAACTAGAAATCCGGAAAGAAACATTTGTTTTAAATCATAGGCAAAGCAGTGAAGAAAATTTAAAAGATAATTAGAGAAGCAAAATTTTTAAAATGTCAGTTTTTTTAAAGGATAGTTTTTCCCATCTTGCAACTTAAATGTATACTTACAGTAGAATTTATTAAGATCAATAGACTTAACTGTAAATTTCAATAAGCTTAAAAGAAAGCACAGCTAATTTGAAATGGGGGGATAATTCCCATGGCAATAACTTTGCTTTCTAAATGTGCCCCCAGGGTGATTTTATTTCATCCTTCCCATTAAAGATTTAGGTATGGATAAACTTATTCTCAAAAAAAAAAACCAAAAAAAAACCACGTACTTTAATAAAACAAAAATAACTTGAAGTTACTTTTTTTGCAAAGTCAGATTTTTATAAATCTACTTATTAAAATTTATTGTAAACCTTAAAAATATACATGCAACAATTTTTTCCCTGACTGTGTAATAGCCTGGTATGTATTTGGTACTTTGAGAAACAATATTAATTAATTCTGAATGACTTGGAGTCCTTTCAGATTCACATTTCCTTACAGCTTTTTGAGATAAAATCATTTGTGGGAAAACACTGGGTTTTGGAATGAGAAAGACGATACAAAACCATGTTTCTGTCACTTACAACTTTGATGATCATGGACAAGTTATTTATCTGTAAGACTCAGGTTCTTCTGATGAAAAAGTAGGGGAATAATAATAACAGGATTATAGTAAGGATTAAGTGACATAACAATATATGAAAGAGTAGAAACTCATAAATGTTAGTGTTTTATGAAATGAAATTCATTCCCTACTACAATTGGTTTTATAAACTAGATTGATGGCCTGCATAGACAACAGGTTATCCTCAAAATAATAAGAGTTATAATAACATCTCAATTCTGAATTCTTCCTACATTCCAGCGATAGTACTTGTAGGTATCTCATCGGCATGTAATCTTCATAACAAACTCATAACAATGAATTGGTGTTGCTGTTGTAATCACTTTGCAGATGAGAAAAATGAAGTTTAGAAAAGTGTATTAACCTAATAGCCAATGATGAGGATGTAAACTCAGGCACTCTGAAGCCCTCACTTGGACTATTCCCAAGGTTCTCAATAACTGGCCTTTGAAAATATTGACGCCAAACAAAAATGCAAACAGGACAATTTAGGTAAGGAAGGGAATTCCAAATCTGGCAACAGCAGGGGAAAAGAAACAAACACCAAAAAAAGCAAAACACACAAAAAAACCCAAAACACAAAACAGGAGGACTGCATCCTACATAGCTTCTTGGAAAAGATGTTTTGAGAGTGTCACTGATCATCACCTCCCAGCTTCAAGCTTCTGTGGTTGCTTGTGCCATTTCTATAAAAGCTTGGGGTTTTGAAAAGAAATTTCATCTGTTATATAACAACTTGTCCATTATATAACCCATATGGGCTGTGAAAACAATCTCATCACTATAAAAGCCTTCAGACCCACATTAACCTGGAAGATCATTCTTTTCATTGATTTGGGGATCCACAGGAAGTGGACGATATACTGAATAAGGCACAGAAGGTATCCTCTTCATTCTCAGTTTCTTCTGAGGTCTCCATAGCAAAGAACAAGTTCTTGAACCACAGATCAAGTCTCTACCAATTTGCCTGATTTTGTAGCATACTTGTATTATAATTTACACAAATTTGTGGCCCACAATTAAATTTACTAACTGTAACTTATATGCTTTTGAGAGTTTTAATAGCTTTATGAAATAATTATAAAATGGCTATGTGCATCTTGTTTTATCATAAAAGTAAGTATTAATAACTACTGAATGGCTAATAACCTGAGGAAATTCTTGCCTCCTTATTCCCTAATTTAAATAGGGAATGACTTAAGTCTTAATAAAACAAAGTCTCTTATTTTCCTCTACAGAATTTTTTGTTCCTTTTTATTACTCAAATCATTTATTTCCAAGGATTGAGGTGGTGGCTCCAGACTTTCAATATTTCAGTTATTGCTATTCCTTATCTTACGACCTCCAATGAATTGCTATCTGAATTACTCTTAAATAATATATTAATTATAGAGATTGTACATACTTACTCGATACACACCTCGTTTGCCCTTGAGTTATCTATTATTTATTTGACACATTTTTCCTGACCATCTTTCATTCATGTTAATTCTATGTTATAAACTACTGTCAAAATTTCAGTCAGAAGTCATGGAGAATCATCTGTCAATAAAATATAATAATGTGATTTTCTGTAAGCTCTCTGAATGTGACCCTATCTATCTATCTATCTATCTATCTATCTATCTATCTATCTATCTATTCATTCCTTATTCCCATCATCTGAAAACAAATTTAGAAGCATGGTGGCTTGAATGGAGAAGTTGAGAAGTTAATTGAGATACACCAGATTGCCAAGTGGAAAACAAAATTGAAATAACTAATATGAAACAAATGAAGAAATTCAACATATTATAAAAAACGAAGGGTGTATAACCATGCAACTCCATGAACAGTGACTACACATACAAGCAAATGAAAGCAGCTGACCACGTACCCACACACCTTGGCAGAGGTGCACTCCACACTCGTCGGCCACCACCAAGACATATGATTTCTGATGTCCCTTCTAGTCGATAACCTGATGAGCATGAGAAGGTCAGAGTGTCACCAACCCCAAAGCTGAACCCAATTCGGTTACCATATTGAGGAATTCCAGGGTCTTCACAAGGTTCAAGATTATATTCTGTAAATTAGGCAGAGAAGGAGACAACAGATATGATAGTAGCCATTTTTAAGGTATATTCCTATTGTTTGCAAACCGAATGCTTTTAGGGCCTAGTCATACATTTAAAAAGTAACTGTACGTATAATTATGGGAACATGTAAGTGGCACATATGGTGTTCTTCTTTTGTAAAAGATCTAATAACTTAATGAATAATTTTGTGGGAAATTCAATATAGACCAGAAAATGTCACCTTCTGAGTGACAAACTGAAAATATAGCTACCATATTTTGCCTTGTATAATGCACACCCATGTTTTTGGCCCAAACTTTCAGAGGAAAAAAATCTTTCATTTTAATTTCTTAATTCAAATTTTTATTTGCTTACATTTAGGTACTTGTTTTTTATATTACAAAGGAATTTTAGCATTTTTTTTTAATACTTTATGGTACAAGAAATTTTACGTAACAAATAATTACAAAACACAGAACAGATACAAGGTACAAGAAATCTGATGTGCCAGTAACAAATTTACAATATTTCTGCATCATAGAAGACCAAGAACTTCTTACTGTTGCAAGTTTGTTGTAAGTTCAACAAAACCAATAATATAATATTCTAGGTTATTTTGCATATGGATATCATTACTGATTTCTAGAGTTATACTCATAACTCATAAGCATAAATAAAGGAATTAAAAACATTTATATAGACACAGAATTAATACTATCCATGTGTAATGCACATCCTTGTGTTTCCCTCACAAATTTAGGCAAAAAAGTGTGCACTATGTATGGCAAAGTATGATATTTATCTCATATTCTTTCTTCTGAATTAGAAACATTTCCATTTTATACATTTTTGACTTATAATAATGGTGTAATAGATGCATATTTTCAAACACAAAATAACATTTGTAATGAAATAATTTGTACTTTTGAAATGCATTTTACTTAATGGTGTTAGCCTAAATGACAAAGGCTCTTATGCCTCTGGCATATAAAAAATTCACTTAGTCCATATTCTGAAAAACACCTGACTTCAGATGCAAGAGTTTCTGTAAGACTGAAGTGCCCACACATTGAAAAATTTCATATTACAGATATATTAATGAGAAAACTTCCTGAAGCAATGAATGAACATCATGAAAATGAACAGCTAAACACTCTTTAGAGTATGAGAAAGTAAAGTTAATTGAATAACATTATAGTTCATATACCATCCTAAGAAATGTAGCTGATCTAAAAATATTACAGAGAACTTACAATATAATTGCAATGAAGAACAAAAGGAATTGTTTCATGTTGATGAGTATTATTACGTTTAAAACTTTTATTTGGGCATACTTTTAACATTCTAGGTTAAAACTGTTTATGCTTGTTTGCTATTCATTATGGAATGCTTAAATTATATAGTAAGACAAGTATTTATTTGCAAATACTAGAATAATAAGTGAAGAACAAGGTTAGCATTTGTATGATTTATATATATATACACTTACATTACAATTTTAAAGTTAGCAAGTTGGCATAAGATTTACTTATTGTTATGCTAAGAAACAATTCATTTTCTTACTATTTTATTTAACTGGAAAGTAAAAATCTAATTGACAGAAATATTTTTAATTTGCTTTGATCATATAAATTTTGTTTTCTGAAATTCAAATCATAATTTTGCCTATAAATGAGGTTACTCTAGGGTAAAAGGATAACCACATTAATTTATTTCTAGATCATCTAGTTTCAAATGAATAAGTTTATCTGAATCTTGGCTTGTAAACTGTGTCTTTTGCAAGATACATAAAACTAGAATATCACTGGTTTAATTTATATTTTGTTTTTAAGTTTAATAGAAACTTCAACATATATATTTGAATTTCCATTTTAAGTTCACTAGGCATTTTAGCCAGGTTTGTCCTCTTTTAGAATTCTGCAGGAGTGCAAGTTAAAAAAAAAAAAAAAAAGTAATAATGTACTTTTACATTTCTAATTTTTAGGAAATTAATTGATTTATTCTAGGTATTTCAAACTTTCTTAAAATTTGTTAACAGCTATTTCTTTGCTGTTTTTTTCCCTTCTTCTTCTGTTTTTCTTTCTCTGTTTTGTCATATACAAATTATTGTCATGCTTTTTAAAATCTGTTTTTCTGTTGTTGCTGTTACCCAAAGAACTTTTTTTGTCTATTTTCTTACCAGAAAATGTAATATTGAATCCTTCATATGATATTGAAAAATCTGAAATGAAGCGCAACTGAGCCCTGAAATTTCCATAGAGACCAGCATTGATTGTTGAAGGAAGTTCTGAACCAGTCAGGCGTGCCAGTGGCTGGGTAAAACTACCATTCTCTGTGATCAGTAAGTAGTCATGGTGGTCTTCCAAATGAAAAGTGTGAAAGTTGAATTGCACACCTATTAAGAAAAAGAGGAAAATGAGACTTACAAAGTATATCAGTAAAACACATAATATGAAACTAACAAAAACCAGGACCCTCCTTGTAATTGATTTCTCTGAAAATGAAAGGCACTGCTATAAAATACTTCAAATGTATAGTATAATACTATCTTTCTGTTTAAAACTTTTTTCCCCTCCAACGTCCTTATAAGAGATATAGTGAGTCATGTCTTGAAAACTACTTGCAAATAAAATTGAAAAATTAATGCCTGAAAAGAAATCTTTAGTTTTCTGAAAATTTCAAGGAAAATTTATATTCTTTATTTATAATAGAAGTACAACTTTCTGGCAAACATTTTACATACGTCCTTCAATTCTTTCTGCAATCCCCCAAACAACATAGCACCCAACTTACAAAAATGCTTAATTCTACTTTAGAAGAGAAATAAAAAGCATGCATAGAGAGGAACTATTTGTTAAATGAGTACAATGACTCTCCTTTTGTTTTTCACACACTTCAACCTGTGCATATCATATACTGAAAAATGCATACATAAGTTTTCAACTCATTGACTTTTCACAAACTGAACACACGTTTGTAAACAGCACTTGAATCATTAGACACAGTACTAATACTCAGAGCCCCCTTCATTCAACTTTGCTGTCATTTCACTTTGTCAAAATGACCACTCACTATCTAACAGCATAGATCAGTTTTACTACATTACATAAATGTTTCTGTAGCTTATACAATGGATTCACATAAAATGCACTCTGAATTCTTTTACTTGACATTTTGTACATGCAATTCATTTCTATTCTTGTGTGTAGTTTGTGGGTTGTTTAGTTTTAATGATGTATTATAGTACAACATTTCATTCTGTGAATATACCATATTCAATTATCTGTTCAACAGTTGATGGTCAACATTTACATTTTAGCACAAATGTAGATGGTGCTGCCAAGAACCTTCAAGTATGTCTTTTGAAGAACATATGTGCTTATTTCTGTTGTGTAAGTTGCTGTATCATGATACTGTGTTACAAAATGATTGTGCCATTGTACACTTCCATTGCCAAATCTGGCTGCTCTATATCCTCACCAAAACTTGAGAATATTTGACTTTTTCTTTTGTTCAATTCTGGTGAGTGTGGTGTGGCATTGCATTGTAATCTCATGTGAGTTTTTAATGACGTTGTCTAGAATATGTGTAAAAGACTAACAATCACACACACGCACGCACACACCATACTATGTGTAAGGTCCCCAGTGAAATACATAATTACTACTGTATTCATCTTTCCCTTGCGTGCTTTATCTTTTTAAATGAAATGTTTTTTAAAAAATCACAAACATCTCTATATAAAATCCCAAAACTCCAGAGTATCATGAGTGACATTTTCAAATATTATTCATCTACATTTTAGTTCCAAATGCTAGCTATTCTTGGAGTCTTTATTGTTTCTTAAAAAAAAAAAACACACAAAGTGATATAAAATGAGACCAAAACAAATATACTGAAAACACGAGCAATGATAAAACAATGTTATTTTTGCATAACGGACCAGAAATTTTAATTTGGAAAATATTGGAAATGTACGATGACACTATTTTTCAAATTATTTTTCAAAATGGAACAATTTTCTTCTCTCCTCAGTGCACAAGACTGGAAGAGTGCTTTTGGAAGAAGTTCAGAAATTGAGTTTGTCTTCAAATGTTCAATTGGCACCGCCAGATATAAAAGTGGCAACTGACACCGTCAGATATAAATGCGAATGGGGTGTTGATATGGCAAGGAGTAAATGATTTGCCATCTAGATTAACTGTTATTTAAACTTACAAAATAACAAAATAGCAGAAATTAAGATAAGTCGATTTGATTTCTTTTATAGAGTAAAACTAAGAATACATGCTTTAGAATATTAATATCCCTGGATATCAATAAGCAGGAACACAATCCAGAGAAAGGTGATTAAAATGATGATGATGATGATGATGGAAATATTTTACTATAAAGACTGAAGGAACTGGAAGTGTTTAGTCTGGAAAGAAAAGGCTGTGATAACAGTTTTGGGGTAGCAGTCATGAAAAACATGGTGGCCACAGAACAGTCATCGGTAGTTTTAAGAAACTTTTGGTTGGAGCAGGGATTATGGCTTACTTATTTAATTAATTTATTTTTTAACTCCAGAAGCAGAACAGGGGTAACAGTAACAGAATAATTGTCAAACAATGAAAACTACAAAAATTGAACAACTTTTCCCTAAAACTAAGTTTCCCATCAATGAAAATATCAATATCAGTCCAGGTCGTCGTGTTTCTTAAACTCTGTAGAAACTGCTAAACTGGATGAGAGTTTAGACTATATTACCTTGACTATTTCTGTCAGCTTTAAGAGATTCACCTTGACATAACTTTGACTGCATTTTGGGATACTCTTATTTCCAACAAGTTTTGTTGGCTCTTAAAAGATAGGCATCTAAATCTGCATTTCCTGCCATGTAAATACTGATTTAATTAACACTTGCAACCTGTGAAGATGCAAAACCTTAAGTGTTAATTAAATCTCTATTTACATAGCAAGCAGTATGTAGCCCTCCATTTTCTTGTATAATACAAGGAATCCTATTTTAAACTCCACTAATTCACTGTGCATGGGAATAATAGGACGCTTCAGTTAACTTTCAGCAGAGTCTTGTATTATGGAGAACAACAAAACCACAATTTATAAAGTCTTCCACCTTGTTCTTGTTGTTCAATACCAGATTACTCATTTTCACAACACATTTTTCTTAGAATATTTAATTTCATTATATAAATCCTTATATAATCCTCACTCTCAATAAAATAATGTGTAATTTTATAGCAAATATCATTTGTGAAAACAAAGTGAATTTGAATGTATTAAAAGTAAGCTTTAATTTTTAAAATTGTAACAGCATCTTCTCATTGTTAGAATTTAGGATTTTCTATAGTAAAATCAGCAATATAATAGTAAAAACCCGTAAGAACAGTATAACAACAGACTAAAAGAAAAACTACTTCTCCAAAGCATTTTTTTAGGTGTATAAATTAACTCTTTAAAATAAAGAAAATAGCACATGCAGATTCTCTGGTAAATAATTTTAATCCATTTTTGCTTTTTATATATTAGGATGGCCATTTTCCCATTGTTAAGCAACTTCCTTAACCACTTACATTGCTAATTTACTAGTTTGGTTGCATCGAATGAATGAACAATATTTAGAACCACAGGGCCTTTCACTTATTTGTTCAAAGGATGTTTCTGAACATCTACCATATGCACAGTGTAATCTTACGCTCCTGTTCAATTATGTGAGCTATATCTGTAGTTCTGATAGAAAGTTTGAGTCACAAATACTCTTAGGATGGTTATACATTTATATGGGTAATACAATTATAGTAAGTAAGCATAAACATTGTAAAAAAACAAGTGTATACAGACACGTAATTTTTGTTTTACAATTGGCTTAGCACTTCAAACCCTCTTCATATTTTTGATACAAACTTGGAACTGTTGAAATCAACCTCTGAACACAAAAACGATCCTATCTGAGATTTTGTTGATAAGAAAATTCCAAATAACATTAGTTTAGCATAGAAAAAGAAAATAAATCTCTCTTATGACCATTCTGGTAAAAACATGAGCATATTATAATATTATAGAAAAGTAAATACAATCCTCTATTGCAGTTACTCAAATTGATTTTGTTGTAGAATATTTTACAACTGATCTGTTTTTGCTCATGAAAAATCACATTATAAAGAATAATACAATAAAAACAGATGCAATAAAAATTCAGAAGATCACCCAATTATCATTGTATGATATCATTGTATGAGGTAAGTTACCTTTTCCATGGGTTACATCAACAGTCCATGTACAATTCAAAGAATTTGGATAGAATTCTGGGTAACCTGGTGATAAAATTGTTCCACTAGGCCCTCTAACATCTCCTCCACATAATGCTGAAAATACAAAGAAAGACAATCAAATTACCAGTTATAGAGAGGCAGAAGCTGAACAAACCACTTCTCTCCTCTCAGGAAATAGAACGAATCTCATTTTGTTATCTTTAATTACTTCCTGTTTATAACAGCAGTGTAAAGACCTTCTGCAATATCAGGAAATCTTTCCATCCATTTCAGCAGTAGAGAAGGGAAAGGTATGTAATAGCCTCTGAGTATTACTACTGGCCCCAAGAGAATGCAGATGGACTTTCCACATTTGAATTTGAAGCACATATTTATACATTTCTAATTTCTAAGAATAAACTGGTCATAAATTTGCATAAACTGGTGGTAAATTAAACATGAGTAATTAATTGTTTAGCAGCCCCTCTTTTATTATGCTTAAAGACACTAAATTGCTAATTATACAAAACTATTTCTTTCCAATTCCTAAAGGGATATTTGCCATTCTTCGTAGAATTCCTTTTAAAACAGTGAAGTAAACTAAAAATTTGGAAGGTTGTTTCTGTGTTTCTGCATTTCTCTGGGAAATATCATGAACAAAAAGGTACAGATTTTTTTGAGCAGGTACAGATTTTTAAGTAGATACTCCAGGATAAATAAGTGTTTATTAAGTGAGGTCAAAGAAATTAAAATTTGATTCAATGTTCATTTATTTGAGAACAGATCACAATCAAATCCATTTACAATGTCTTCTACCACATTTAAGAACTATCAGTGATTATGGTATACTGGATAATTTTATCAGTATTAAAAATTAAAGGAAACAAAGATATAGCCAAGTAAGAGTGGGTATTCTAGTGCAAGCAGAGGTGTTGACTCTTAATTCCATTCCACTTGCAGGTGACAACTCTCATGGCCATGGCTCTGATCCTTGATCAGCTTCCCTGGGACAACAGAAAAGTGAATTTTCACTTTACTCTCTTCCCTGATTTCTTCCAGGTAGCATTGCTAGAAAGAGAAAAGTTGAGGTAATCTGGTATTGAGTTTCCTAAATAGTGTTGAATCTAACTGAACTATTTCTGACTAGGTTAAAGGATCTTTGGTCAATAGAAAAACAAGATTAATTTAGAAAGAATCTATTTTTACTCAGAAACTTAAGTAAATAGAAAACATAATTGAAGTCCAAGCACGCTTTCCATACAACATAACTGACAACCAAAAAGGGTAATGTCCTGTTTTTCAGTCACGCACTCCAAGTAGTACAGAGTATCCATAAGTTATTTAAAGACTAAATGTACTTTTTATGCAAAATTCTTAAAATAAATATGCAGCATTACTGAGGGAAGAATAAAGACTCTATCATTATACTTTGATTTTAAATAATGTTAGTACTTTACTATTGTGGAGAGCGTGGGCAGGAGGCAGTGTAGCGGTGGACTTGGGCACAGGACTTCAATTGAGGCTGCCAGAGTCTGAATCCTGACTGCCACTAACTAGTGGGGTGACACTGGGCAAGGTACTTAATCTTTGTTTGCCTTAGTTTTCTCATCTGTAAGTGGTGATCATAACAGCACTTACCTCATAGAGTTATTTTGCAGATAAAGTGAGTTAATATATGTAAAGCACTTGTATCAGTACTAGCACATGGTAAATCCTCAATAAGTGGTAGCTATCATTATTTTTACCATCAACCCTCATTATCTAGTTTGTTTTGTGAATCAGCTAATCATGGGCTGTGAAGACACCGCAAGAACTCTGTAAGAGTGAAGCATGCTGTACCTTGAATATCTAGGCAATCTAGGTCAATTGAGGTTACTTTCTTGGATCAGGAAAATAAATTCTGCTTATTCACTTTTCCTCCCTTTCATTCAGGAAATTTAGATTAGTTGCCTCTGGAGAAAAAGTTTAAATTGTAGGAAAGACCTAAACAAATCAGTTTACTAGGTGATAATGATCGTTCAATTCAGTTCAAGTCATGGAAAAATTAAGTAGCTGCTTTATACAAAGCTCAGGCATTAAAAAATAAGTAAATAAATGAATATAATTCATTCCTTGTACAGTTATTCTCAGAATGAATTGGGAATACAAAAGGGGAGGACAGATCAAGATGGAGGTTCAAAGCAACATGATCTGATCTTTCAAAAAAAGATGACTTGCAAGAATGCAGAAAGGAGGAAAAACTGGGAAGGATGGAGTGTACATGGTTAAAGATCATGGATTCCATGATTAGTAATTTGAAATTTCATCACTACATAACATAAGCCAATCAGGTATTTTTGACATGAGGTATAACATGAAATAACCTTGGTGTGAAGGATGGAGATGGGACTGAAAAAGTTGGGGACCAAATTTAAGTTTAATTGTAGTTGTACTGACAAGAGATGATGAGGGTCTGCATTGCTTCTGGTAAAACTAGATATTCATATTCACTTTTATTATTAATAAAGTTTAAACATGTTGGTATGCTGAGGCATTATTTTTATTCTCCTGCAACTTCTGATAACATTGCCTTTCTATCTTGGTGAATTTACTTATGCCAACCATGTGGCTTTACCAGGGCCTGGCAAGCACAGTGTCTTTATACCACTATAATTTGTCTCAATATCGGGATGGACACATGACCTGGACAAATCAAATCATAATGGACTCTTCTCTTTTACTACGGTAACTGGTCCAAGTATGGACCAATCAGAGACCTTTCCTGGGATTTTTCTAATTGGAGGAACAAGGAAACACTCTCATTCTTCTCTGATCATAATAACTTGAGGCTATTCATTTCCATCTTCCTGAAAGGGTAGTCTCCACTGCCAATCTCCTAGGTGGAAAAAGACTGACTGCAATTGAAGAGAATTATGTCAATGCACAGAGAAAAGTCTAGGTAGAAAATGGAGAGCTCCCTGAAAAGATTTGAATTCATGATTAGAATTATTTATGGGAAGTACACCACCTCTGCCTTTTCTAAGATTTGAGTAGTTGAACAACAAATTCTACTTTTATGTTTCAAAACTAGTTAGAATTGGGTTTCTGTCACTTACAATCACAAGAACGCTGTTTATTATAAATGGTACTATACCAAGTCCAGGGGAAATGTGCTGATGATTCTTTTCATACCTCGTTATAAAAACAAATTGGACTAAAGCTTTACTAAAAAATGATAGCACTAACAGTAGTGGAAAATGTAATAATTAAATGAACAATGTGATCTTCCATTTAGAAATTTAAAAAAAAGTGCAGAAGTTGGAAATAGTGTTACAAATAAAAATTAAATCCCAGTACTAAATAATGCATAAATTTGCATTGTGTGTCCTTTTTGATATAGCACATATGAATGCACTTTCCAATCTTAGGGAAGCAGTTTCTTGTACTGCATTTTCATGTCTTTTCTGAAAAATGAAGCATTTCTGACTTATTCGCCATAGAAACAAAGAAGTGACAAAGGACACTGGTATATTATTCATCATAACCAGGACCTTGCCACCACAGGGAAGTCTGGGTGTGCTACCACTGTGCTGTGTAGCTAGGTAGAATTTGAATTGGCACATGTTGCCTTCCCAGACAGGAGCTCTAACCCTTCAGTACATTCATCTGATACCAGTTTGACATTTTCAATGCTATTTTGTCAAAGAGTCCAAGCACACAACATGCACTTAAAATAATTACCGCAGCACATTTAAAAAATACATATAGTATCTTTAGGCATGGGCTAAGTTTGGTTGATTATCAATATTCATTCTATATTGATTTATTTTGGGTTTATAAATCAGTTTATTTTGCATATATTAAATGAATGTTTACCATCACAGGTTGGGAGTGGATGACTCCACCAGTGGTTTTTTTCACATAGAAGGGGCTCTTCATGGCTCAGCCTGTATCCTGGATCACAGCTAAATGAAACAGTAGATCCGATGGAGAAATCATGACCATAGCGGCGGCCATGTACAGGGATGCCAGGGTCCAAGCAAGAATAGGTGTTCACTGTAACACCTGGGAAACAAAAGGAATATGGGAATCAGATTTGCTTGAAATGGGAATCAGATTTGTTGAAATTAATTTCTATCTTGAAACAATTGTGAATTATGATTTTCACAAATAAATTAATGTATCCATCGCTGTATTTTAAAACCCAGAAATTTATTTACAAAGTGTTTGAACATTTTAAGCAATTTTTATATTTGAACTTCATCATTTTGATAAAAAAATTATATATATATATATATATATATATATATATATATATATATATATAAGAGTAGAGGCATTTTTACATATAAGAAAGTATGAACACCAGTACTTTTCTAAGTAAAACAGTGCAAGTCCTCTGGTGGCTACTTGTGGGAATTTACAATAGCCTCAAAGCTTCCCTGAGATTTATAATTCCTAACTGAGAGCACACCACAACGATGCTTTTCCCTTAATAAGATATGGTTTCCTAACTTTAGCCTTATTGACTTTTTGGGTGGAATAATTCTTTGCTGTTGGGGCTGTCCTATTCATTGTAGTATGTTTAGCAGCATCCCTGGCTGCTAGAATGCCAACGGCACTCCTGTAGTCATGGCAATCAAAAATGTCTCCGATATTGGCAAATGTTCCCTGGGGTGAAAATATATCCCCATTTGAGAATTGGAGTAAGGTAAAATAAATAATTCTTATCCTTTGTAAAAGGGAGATTTAAACAATGACTAACTACTGTTTTTATAATCCAAAAAATAATAATTAGCATTTTCAAAAATTATATATCATATTAAATTACATGAGAAAATATTTATTTGTATAAGCTACCCAATTTTAAAATGAAGCCCAACAAAATGATAAAAGAAGTTCTATTTTAAAGAGATAAATTGTACATTTTAGGTATATTTATGAACCATATCCATTTCATTTAAATACTGTTTTTAATGAGGAACTAAAATATAACAAAATTTTATCTGCAACAAAATTACTTTTACCTGCTATATTCCTCTTCTAAGTATGACCATAGTTCTAGGCAACCCAAGGCTTTGAAATCCTCATTCATCTTTGAATCCCTCTCAGAATTTTTTTCCTTCACAAAATACGTGTGAAATCTACCCTCACTGAAAAGCATAATGTAATTTATTCTCTTACCTTACCAAAGTCCTTAATTACTTCAAGTCTATAAGACAAACTACAATGTCTGGATTTTCTTTCAGTATCTTTCATCTCCAATCTGTTCTATATACAGTTTAGGACCTATATCCCTGAAACTTGTTATTTCATTGTTTTTGTACCCTTCTGTTGTTAATGGCAGTACATTCAAAGTTAGCATCATTAAATTTAAAACTCCCAAATTGAACTCACTATTCTTAATTTCCATTATCTCCCAATAGTCATTTTTCATTACCAGTCCGGTGAATCTCCTCACTAGTTTTACACTTTATTTCTCTGCCACTTATACCCTCAATTTTCCCTTTAATTTACATAATCTTCTCAAACTTTAACTGACAAGTTCAGATCCACTCTCCTTCAAGTCTTGATCTTCTAATGCTCTAGCTCATATATAACTTTCGTTTATTCAATACTCTCATGTTGTAGTGATATCTTAAGAAATCAGGAAAGTGGGGGTTTGAAAAGGTCACATAAAATGTAAATTAAGGGAAAAGCATACCAAAAAAATTTAATTATCCAAAAGTGATTTTAATTGTTTCAGATTACTCCGAGTAGAGGTCAGTGAATAGGACAAGTTACTCCTTTGATTTGTCCTTTTCGTTTCTCCAACTGATGGATGATACATTTATTTTATGTTCTCTACTGTACTATATGCATCCAGTACAGAATGATAGAGTGGGGAAAAAGTGTCCCTGGAAAGGGAATACATTGAAAGTCTAGAGTCCAACCAGTGTAGCATTACAAAAAAAAAAATCCTTCCCATCGAATTTTGGTTCTCTGGAGAAATCCAGTTTTCTTTTTCAAATAAATATAATTTAAAAAAAAAGAAAAAAAAAAAGAAAGAAATTCACCAAACACCAAATATATTTTGAAAGTTTAAATTAGTATAATAATTAAAGTTTTACTCCATTGCTTTTCAGGCTCTTGAATGGTTTGTTTAAAAAAGATAGTTTGGTTACATTCAGCTTGGGAAAGTTATCAAGTGAAAATTATCAAGAGAAAGGTTTTTGTTTATTTGTGCTCCTGATAAGAAAGGGTTCCTGATGTTAGAGATATATCACAATAGTAAATAAACCATAAGACTGAATAAAATAAAAATGAGAGAAAGTTATTTCTTAGAAGCTAATTTAAGAAGAAAGTTACTGCCTCCTGGCAAATTTGACCAAAACCAATATCCAGTGTCTCTCCTCTACTTCTAGCTTGGCCTCCACTCAGCCTTTTTAGGCACTAGCCCTCAATAATAACTTGGACTATGTCACCAACGGCCTATAGGTGATAAATGCTGACTGTGACAAAGGCTCTCTGCCTTGATCAAACTTTGGCAGACTCCTCTGATTCCTCTTTTAGACTAAACGTCACCCCTGGACTCTGTCCATGGCCCATTTAGTCTAGTTTTAGCAAAAATCTTATTGGGTCAGTTTATTGATAATTTCCCTCCATTGATATGTGATGAAACCCCTCATTTCTTGGCCCTTAATATCTTAGCACCCTGGCCTGCCTTCAGAACAAATCCTGCCCTGGTAGGTTAAGCCAGAATCCCCCAACCTCTAATATGCCTTCTTCATTTTCACCTGCTACTTGGCTAGAAACCTCCTTATAGTCAGAGGTGACCTCAATCTCTCTGCCCTAATACAGCAACTCCATTGTGGTAAAAGTCTGCTTTACTGCCCTTAACAATTGTCATGAATCATTTCTTCTTCTGTAACAAAGGAATGCATTTGAGTGTGACCTCCTGTTTTTATTCCTCATCTGGTAAGTTTATAGAGGAGAAACATAAAAGCTATTATTTATTGACCACTTACCATATCTTACCTGTTATAACAACACTTGGCATGTGTTGTTTCATTTAATCTTTAAAATAGCCATGTGTCTGGCACATGATACAGACCACATATCTTGGTTGAAGTGGGATTGAATGTGATTAATTGGGCATAGGATATAGCAATGGAGTAAAAGAAAAGGTGTCTGCCTATTTGTAGCATATTGATAAAAAGTAATTGCTAGTGAGAATTAATGTTGGAATCAATTTTAAAAAAAAGTGACACTACTCTGACTCAGCTTTAATAAATACACGTTAAACTAAAGATGTCAGTTAAGGTCTTTCAGTTCATTTGAATTCTCAAGTACATGTTAATCCTCCTGTTGCATTTTAGAATAATGTTTAGAAAATATACTTCCATGCCATAACGGTCTAAATAAAGGGAGGTTAATAAATTAAACAATATTGTGTATAAGAAGATTAAAAAGAAAGAAGCAGTGAATATATATTGATTATGGTTTCAAGACCAATGAGTCTATTGACCAGATATACTGGAGACACCCAATATGGAATATAAATTTATAAATATCAAATGCAAAAATATTTTATTGAGGGGGAGGAGTCATAGGAGAAGTGATATCTATTTACACTTGCTATCTTGCAGTGACCCTCATAAATGGGCTTCTAGATCCTTTCACCAAAACAGTTTTTCATGAAAAGATATGGTAATGTATTTCTAGATGAAAATGGGTACATATATAAATTTATATGTATGTACATACCCATACATTGCATGTACAAATATGTCAGATGCTTATAAATAAAGCAGACTTGTTTCTATGCACATACTAGTATCAACATTTTTTTAAATACAAGATATGTTTTAGACTTTTGAACCAAAAAATAACCTTTTAAGTGAAATTATTATAAGCTGATTTCAAAACTGTAAATTACACCTTAGTTAAATATTTTAATATATAGACTATGACCAGTTATGTTAGCCCTATTTAAATATATGTGTATATATTTTACTTTTCAATGTTAATATAATTTTCAATACTTTATACAAAATAAAATTTAATATTTTAAATGGGAATTGTGTGCAATTAGTGGGGTAAAATATGAAAGAATGATTGAATTTATTAAATAAATGTGAATTTTTCAACATTCATATACATCTTTGACTTTTACTATTGTTGGCTTTTCAGACCATGTACAAACAATAGTATGTGAGCTCATTTTTTAAAAATTTATTTGACATTTCTGACATTTCTTTAGTATTGCCTTTCTTAATGATGTTAGATATTGTTGGAAAATCTATTTCAGAATTTATTAAAATATATATTTTGTAAACCATTAGCATTCTCATTGGCCAAGGAAAGCTTTAATTTATCTTTTTTTTTTTTTTAATTAATCTCCTAGTTCTTTTAGAGATACAATGGTAAAAGGTGAAATCAAAAGTAGAGAACACAAAATTATCAAAAAACATTTTGGCATTACTTACTTTCATAATGAATCTTGAAACCATTATTAGAACGGCTGTTGTCTGTTGTAAATAGAAGGTATATAAAATTACTGCTACTAAATAGGAACTGGGGCACTTGTGTGCCATTGTAAGATCCAAGCAAGGGTGACAGAAGATTTGGCCCATCATGAACTTCCAGAACATCATAATTTAGTTCAGTCTGAAATCTAAAATTAAGAGACACATGTGAAAATACAGTGTTAGAATAACACTATATAGCAAAATAACACCTTAGATTGTTATTTAAGTTATTATTTAAATTTTTTACCATTTTATACTATGCTTATCTAATATATGTTATTTAAGTCCCCCATCATTTGAAAATACCAAAGTTATAAACTCTTATTCCTAGATAGAATTGTCACTAAAAAGGTATGTGTATATATTTGTTGTTCATAAGATTTCTTTCAAATGTTATGGATTGTCCTCAGTAAATAAATGGCCTTTTCACTAATGAGGTGTATTTTTAGAGTCAGCGTTCTTTGCTTTCCTTATTTCTAGGGAAAACTATATGATTTATATTTACTCTTCATTAAGAAGATCAGATTTTCATTTTATTTGCCTTATATTTTAAATCTGACCTCTGCTTTATATAGTGTTTTTTGGGCAAATATTCTCGCCATTAAAATGTTCATATAGATTTTATTTCAAAACAGTAGTTCTAATTATAAGTAGGTAGAGATAATGACGATGTAGTTAATGTTTACTAAGTGCCTGAAGATAAACTACTTTATCCATATTAGTTTATGTACTTCTCCCACTTGCCCTATAAGTTAGCTCCTATTATTATAATACTCACTTTGCAGATAAGAAAACTGAGGCATGCAGCACTTAAACAGTATTACGTTTTCTTAAATGACAGAGCTAGGCCTCAAATACAGGTATCTGTTCCTAACCACTATGCTCAGCTGGCTGGTTTTATTTTTAGATTCTTGTTTGTTGTTACTCCTATCATTTTCAATCTTTTAAAAAGATTCACTTGTGTTACAAACTGCAATCGACACAGACTTACTTTTAGCATGCATAACATATTAATAAAAATACCATATAGTATTCCTTCCTTCAATTGCAAGATTCTACCATATTCTGGATCCCGAATCACAAATCTTTGCTGTAGAAAAACTTCACATGGTATCATGGAAAACTGAATATCTTCCTTCCTTGCCCATGAAGATCCTGAAGCCCAGGAAATTCTTTTCCTATCCTCACCAAGGTGTTCCTAGAGATTTTTCAGTGTTCAGCTTAAATATTTCCACAGAAAGCCCTTACCTAACATCAAGGTGTAAGTTAGTTCTCCTATTACACTGTCACAATTTACTGTGCCTTCCGTGACACTAATCACAGTAGTGTTTGCTTGTTTGATAACTGTTTCCTTTAAGAGTCTGTAAGTTCCATGAGGTCAGACAGTGTCAGTATTTGTCAATTCTTTGCGTGTAGCAGACAAGCAATAAATATTTGTTGGATAAATGTACATGGATGAATGAATACATTTTAAAGATAAAATTATCTTTCTTTTCTCTATCGCTGTTAACAATTTACAGGAAAAAAACAACAAAAAACTACAACACTCAATATACTTTATACTTGGACACTGCAGTTTTAACCATGCATTTTCACCTTTGTAAAATGTATCTTTTAATACATTTTTGGTAGCTAGTTATCTCCAGTACACTTTAAAAAATAATTTTCAATTGAAATGTACACCAATTTTCAGATAACCACTTTCAGTATCATACCTAACAGTCTTTTCCAGCATTACAATATTAAACTACATTATCCTTTAAAAAAGCAAACAGACAAATAAAACTCAAAACCTGGTCAAAACAAATTGAATGGAAAATTTAAAAATTAGAAACTTTATTTCATTATAAAATCTCTGATAGGATTATGAACATGGCATATCGATAATAAAAATTAAGTGTGTATTTTAATGCTATTTAAGAAGTACAATTGAAATACTTTTCAATATGTACCACTGTTATATCCTATTAAACAATACATTTAGTGAAATGAATGGATTTCATAAGTTTATCTTACTTTTTATTTTACAACCTGGAGTATATTACATTTTTCTAAAATACCTTTCCAAAATATAATTAAGAATAGGAAATGTACATGAACACACATATTTGCAACTGTGCTTTATGAATCCATTATGTGGTTGTTTCGTAGTCAGTCTATTGTGGTATTGAAATTGGAGTTTCACTTTGATAGCTAATCAGCTGATAATAACCAAATTAAAATGCACAGAAGAATCAGGGATTACCCTGAATTGAAGCATAAAGAAACTTAATTCTTAATAGAACAGGACCATTAACTGGTGATATAGAGAACACTGTTAAGTAGGAATGAATCTTTAAAAAGAATATCGTCATGGATTTTCCCTAAGAACTATAAAAATTCTTTATAATAACGAAGGAAATGTAATAGGGTTACACAATAATTTGAATTTATTTCACTTTGTGTTTTAAGATAGCTGTATAAATTTTCCATGAATTGCCTCCATCTAATGTTAATTTGTTTATGACATTAAATTTATTGTTTATCATAAATAAATGTTATGGAACCACTAGAGGATATTAAAAAAGAAACTGGATCTAATCTTTTTCAGTTTTTGTCATCTTTAAAAAACACTCTTGATGCAATTGAAACCTATTTTGGCTAAACTGAGATTGTCCTCATTAACTTAAAAAGAAAATTTTTCTCTGGGAGACTGATGCTGATAGCTGGTGGTCAAGTAGTTGAGGACAAGAAAAGGAATAGAAAGGAACAGAAACAGATTTAGGAAAATTAATGGTAAAATTAGTTTAGTTAGGAGCTGTCAAATATTGAGAAAATTTAGGAACTGGGAAAAAACAAAGCAAATATTTCTCTGCATATCTGTGGATAACACTTGTTAATGGTGTTTGGTTGTGAGGAAGAGACAAACATTAAAAAAATTGCATATGTTCATTGGTGTTACAGTTGCTTTGTTATGCATTTGTTGAAAGATATATATTTCTGAAAATTTCACTGACTTAAGCTACTTTGGGAAATCTCAAAAAGCTAACTAACGTCTAATATATTTGTCATGTTTTTTAGTTTTTTTTTCTGTAGATTAATTCTAACCAATTGCTACATTTGAGAATACTGAAAACACTGCAAAACAATTATCCTACCACCTTAATTATATTATCTATTATTTAAAAATTTTGTCTTCAATCAAATTAATTTAAGTTACTCATCAGTACTAGAAAGCAAGTGACATAACTCTGTAATAAATACAATTGATTATTTGGAACCAAATTCTATAAAAAAAGATTCTGAGAATGAGATGGGCTCTTAAAGAGTTGGCAAACAGTATCCTTATGAGAGTTTGGCTGGAATTCAGAAGAAAATAAGGTTTTTTTAAGAATGTAATTCTTGTTAGGTATTTCAGATCTATCTTGTTTCTTAAAACAATGTTAACGGAAACATTAAGCATTAAGATATTATGAGGTCACGAAACAAGGAAGTGACAGATACACATATTTCTGATTTCCAACTGACTATTTTATGCTACTACCCTAATGGATAAAACTCTCATTTGTTTTTTAACTTAATTTAAGTCCCTGGCTTATTGTTTTCCTACTGAGTTATGAATAACCATGTGACAGCTCTTTACAATGTGAATTATTTTAAAGGAACCGGTTTTCTGACAAAGCTCATGGAGTGCAGGCAGCCCTAACACAAAATCTCATACATCTAAAGGGCCTCAAGAAAGAAGAAATGGGAGAAGATCTTTAAATAATTTTCTGTTCAAATAGCTCCAAATCAAGAATGGTATGGGCACGTCTGTGTTTTATGCGTGTGTGTGTATGTGTGTATGTGTATGTGTGTGTGTGTGTGTGTGTGTGCTTGTAAAATTCACTCATCAGAGCATAATTCCACTATATTTATATATTTATATACTTATCACATGAATACAATGTTTACAAAGGTTTCTTTACTTTTTCTTTTTTAAAGAAAGGGGTTGGGAGATAAGGGGAGTCAACAATATAATTGGGAAATTATATAGAAACTTATATGTGGATTTCTGAATAGTGATCCAATCACAGATCAGAAGCTTCATTCTTTTAACATTTTAACCATCACTGTTATATACTCTTTCACTACAAAGATAATAATAAAACTAATTCAAATTAATTAATACTAATTACCCTAGGGAAAAAAAAAAGCAGGACTCTACTAACCAATCACTAACACACTTTAATTTGATACAGTCATTTTTGTGAAGGACTTGTTAAGATAGGCAGTGTACATAACTATCTTATGCGGCAACATGGTATTGATTTAACCGTGTTTATAGCACCTTTGCCTGTTGAGATCTAGCACAGCAGAATTCATAAGTCCTTCAAAATATAGGCCAACTAAAGTCATTGATTTAAAGGTCATATGTTCATATCTAAGTAATTTGCATATATATATGTGTATATATATATATATATATATGTATATATACATATATATATATATCATCTTGCAGATCTCAATAGTACTGATACAGCATTAAACAAATAAAAAATAAAGTTGAACACTGAAAGGTTAAAGTGGGCAAACAGTCTGAAGCATTCAAGGCACAATAGTTGACTACTGCAGTAAAATTATATATTGATTTGGTAAATAAAATGGAGAATGTCGAGTATTCTTTTAGATAATATATATTTTTCAAAGGTAGAAAAATGTTTCCAGAGACCTTTCAAATGTAATTTTGATAGAGTGTCCGGGTTCAGCTTCAATCACCCATTCACAATTCAAAGAGTCTTTATAGTATCCTGGCCATCCTGGTGAGAGAATCAATCCACTGGGAGCTGAAAAATGGCCACCGCATGGAGCTGAAACACGAAATCAGAGAGCAAGATTAGAACTTTCAGAACAAGTTGCAGAAATTATTGTTAATACTAACTATAAATTTTAAAATGAATCTCTGCATGTACTTATTAAATGCTAGTTCATAATGTTTTGAAAGTAGAAGTGCATCTAGTCCTTCTGTTATTGAGTGATTATTTTTCTTTAAAACGGTAAATTAATTTTTAAACGATGGCATAGCTACACAGTCAACATGTCAGAAGAACAGATCATCCTCAAAGTTCCCAATAATGCCTCTTAACTACGTTCTTGTGTCTCCATTATCTTCATCTTCAAAGCTTGAAAAATAAAGTAACTTGTTAATTTTAGTTTCTCTTTAATTTTCTGCTTTATGTTATCAAACACTACTAATTTGTGCTACACACTGCCTAAAACTTTGATTTTCCCTTTTCCAGTCTCTACTACAATTTTGGCCTTCATTAATTCATTGATCTTCCTTAATTTCCCATCTGTTAATTTCTCTCTTGCTTCAGTCCAGCTGTCAGAATAATGTTCTTCAAATTACAGTTTGATCATACCATTCATTCTCTTTTCTAAACATGTATTTTGATCCCTTTCCCTTTAACATCAGATTCAAATTCTTAGCTTCCTTAATTACTTATCAAGTATTTCCTGCATTCAACCCACAAGTATTCAATCTATGGCTTTTCCTTAAACTCACACAAAACTGAAACTACAATGATAACATTGTAATTTCAGTAGCTACTTGATTAAGTCTTTTAGTGTCAACGCCTCATTTTACACTAAGATGGAAGATGAATAAAGAAAGTTCAGAAAAGAGCAACTTGCCAAGGTTCACAAGGCTTAAAAGTCTAAAATGTATTTTCAAGTCAGTTTTTACAAAATAGGACCTCAAAACCTGTCTTCTCCCATTATTTCCTGCCTTTATAAATGAAACTACCATCCATGGAGTTGCATAAGCCAGTGAACCAGAGGCTGTCATCTTTCATATTTCCATTATCCTTAGCATTTACTCCCTTATCCAACCTAAAATAAAGCTCACTCTTGCCTATCTCTAGTCTGTAACTCCCATAACAGTTCAAATTACCATAATCTTATCCCTGAAGTAAACCCTCCTAACTGACCCTCCTAACTCATCTCTTCATCCACCTTAACTATCCTCCCTCCATGCTATAGCCAGAGTGATTTTTTTTCTTTTTAAACCACAAATCTGACCATGCCCTTCATTGGCATCTTTCTGCATTGATCAACATGGCCCTGCATGATCCAGCTGTTGCTTCCTCTCTGGCCTGGTCTCTGAACTTTTCCCCTCTACTCAGCAGCCCAGTTACATTAGTCTCCTCTAAACCTTCAGGAAGTACACACAGGGGGAAAAATAATGCAAAAAGTATTTGAATTATCAAAAGTTACTCAGAAAGAAAACGTATCAAATATATCAGCTTTTCAACACATTACAGACCATTCCCAAAGACTTTCTATGTTATAGTTTTTTTTTTCTTTAAATCTTTGCATTTGAACTCTACCCCATGTGTTCTTATTTTTGTTGTTTGTTTCCATCCACCTTACAGAATTTATAAAACCTATTGCACCAGATTCTGTTTTTTACTGTTTTATTCTTCAAATAATTTGATGTAACCCAAATAAAATTTAAAAAATATTTATAAATTGGCCTAGGAATCAAGTATTACTGTAAAATGTTCATTTGAAAAAAATATTTTTCTATGTGAAACTGCCAAAATTTATTTCTATGAGAAACAACTTTCATATAAAACTAAATTTTCTTCCATAGTAGAATTTAATTATTTCCTAAAAAGCTTTTAAAGGAGACCATTTTCATGAAGATTATTTACTCTTCCCTGTTATGATGACTCATAATTAGGTCTCCTGTAGGGTTATTATGCATTTCAAAAATAAAATTATGTGCATAATAGTCACTAAAATTACCATATTTAAAAAACAGAATAAAGTATTTTGGTGAGAGAAGTTCCCAGAAATACTGAGGCTTTCTCACAAAGATCCTTAATATATTATCACCTCATATTGTTCTAGGAAAGTATTTGTGCATTTAAGTCTAACCATCATTAAAAGAGGTTACAAGTCATGAAATTAACAAGTGAGTAATAAGCCACAAAGAGTACCCGGAAGCATTTTGTCTGGGCCCTCAGTCCTAAGTGTGAGAGAAGCTGCTAGGAGGGGGCTTTAAGCAAGGGAGCAACATAATGATGAGGTTTCTGTTTCTTTTCTGAATGATGACCCTGCTAAAAAATGACTCTTCTTCAAGCTAACTTACGACATATTCTGAAGAAGTTTCTTTTTCTTACATATAGGGTTGGAACTCTCAAAAAGTATTATTCCAAAAGTATGGATTATTATGCATTTCAAAAATAAAATTATGTGCATAATAATTATTTAAATTATCATATCTTAAAGACAGAGTAAAGTATTTTAATGAGAAAAGGTCCTGGACATATGGAGTGTTTCTGACAGAAGTTCTTGATATGTCATTGACTCCCCAAGAGGGTGTGAGAGAGATGATGCTCAGTAAAGGTCAGTCAGGAAAAGCCTCATGGTCACTGTGACCTTCACATCTTAGTGGGTACCAGGGAACTTGTTAAAGTACAGATTCTCAGAATGCACTTCTAGTCGTTGTAAGGTGGGACCCCAAAATCTGCCTTAACAAGATCCTCACCCCACCAAAATAACTGTTTATTTTATTGCTGTTGGCCCACAAACCATACTGACAAAATCTAAGAGAATGTGGCTGGCTGGTAGCTCCAAGATTCTCATTGATAATCTCCCAGGTTCCTGGGAGAAAGGTGATTTGGATTGTTGCCTCTGAATCCCCATTTTGAAAGCAATGAAAACAGAGCATAAATGATAAGTATAAAGTACACATACATAGTTCATTTATCCAGTTTTCTTTTTTAAGACCTAAAGAAAGTCTGTTATAAAGAATTTGACTTGGAATTTTGACTCATTTTTGTGTTACTTTAAGTAGAATTAACAAATTCAAAACGCCCAGTATGTTTTAAGACCTGTGTGAAAGCGTCAGAAGTGTTTCAGACTGTATTCAGACAAAATTCTCTAGAATAAAAGTGCTAAGGAGTTCTGTGGTTCCACAGCAGGAGATTTATTTCATCTGAGAAGTGGCACTTAGGTGCTCAGAAGGCGTTTGGGCACTGGGAGAACTGGTTTTATTGCAGGGGTCTGGCTATAAGAGATTTTACAAAGTGATCATCCTACTATGCCTGATAGATAGCCTTTCTGTGGAGATGTGCATGACAAAATCGAGATGCCATATCAGGGATTATCAAATAGTGACAGGTCCATTTCCCCCTCACCCCCATTTTTTTTAAAACTTGCTTTATGGTTATAGGTGTGGCAATTAATCACCAATTCTTTCCAACCTCAACACAATGGATGATGTTTCAAAGAAAAGTACGGGAAACAATTTGGGTTTGTTTGTAGGATAAAAAGAGGAAGCAACAAACACAGACATTAAAGGTCTGGGATTTAAGAGAAGCAATCACAACTCTGTACCTACTTCCATTTTCATAAACTCTTCCTTCCCCCATAACCAGCTCCACAAAGGCTAGGAGCACAACCCTGCAGATTGCTACTAAATTTGTTTCCCTTATTGTAGTCCTCCAGGAGATCTGGAATTTAATATTATCTAAACATGTAACTAACAGAGGGGTTTATTTTCAGATATAAATATGCATACATATGTGTGACTACACATACTGTTTATGAGAACCACAAATAAATTCTGATTTATGCATCAGATTGTTACCCTAATTGCTCCCTCAAAAGAACTCCCTCTGAAGAGAATGAGGTATCTATGAATTAGAAAGGCTTTCTTTCCTTTGAGGCTAATTGAGATTCAAGAGCAAACCCCTTATCCTCAAAGGGAAATTTCATCAGGCATGCACATCCAGTCTTGCCTCCAAACAGTTCTCCAGGGACTTCAGTCCCATCCTAGTCACTCCTGGAATTCTCTCAGATATCCCATCAGGGAGTAGGAAGAAGCATAAGCCATAGCTATGCAGGGAGTTCTTGCTTGAGTAAGCATTTTATGGAGCATTCTCAAATCGGTGGAACAAAACCAGGAATTAGTTTTTTTGTTTGTTTGTTTGTTTGTTTTTTCCTAATCACTGCCTTCAAACATGCACTGCCAAATCTCCCTCTCCATAAAAAGTAAAAAAAATAAAAAAGAAAAAAAGAAAAAAGAAAGAAAAGAAAATGTTGGCAGATCCTCTAATTTTCTCAGTACTTTCTGTATTAAAAAACTTGATCCAGTCCAACTTAAAATTCTTAACCTCATTCCCTCCATTCACCCACCCACTCACCCACCCACCCACGGTTCATCTTTGAGCAACAGCCAGAGAGACTCGGAGGATGGGATGATGGGTGCTGAGGAGGGCCATTATTTCATTCATTTCAGTACCTGGAGTAGAGAGGACTTTGATTCCTTATTCTCAACTTGTCCCCTTCCTCAATCTTTTAGGTCCCTTTCCTGTTGTGTGTAAGGGCTAGGATGAGGAAGATTGTACTGTTATAGTTCTCTGGCTGTTGTTTCCCACATTAACCCTGATTGGTCCCTGATTCCTTCCATTTGTCAGATAATGGAAGATGGTTGTTCTCCCTGAAAATAAATTAGTTATTTGGAAAGGCCAAGAATGGGTAAGGGTGACCTCTAACTGCATAATTCCCTGACATAAAAGAAGCTCAACCTTTTCCAGTCACCTCCCTGCTGTTACTCTTGGCAGTGCTCTATATGATCTCTGGTTGTTGGGTTTCTTTTACCTGGTGGCCAAAACTGGGCACCATCTTTGGTATTAATTTGATGCGTAGGAAACTCACAGTTAACTTGCCAAATTGTTTCCCCTCTTTCAAGCTTTCCCTCTCTTCAAGCTGCCAGCTGTCATCAATTCTCTTTCTCTTGCTCAATGGGAATAGAAGACAGATCAAGAAGTACACTGTATAACCAGATATCCACTGGAGATTCTAGTTCCTCTTTCTCACAGGCAACTCCATTCTCTATGAGGGATTCTTTTAGAGCAGGGGTGTCAAAACTGCGGTCCACAATCCATTGTTAATTGGCCCACAGCAAATTCCAAAAATATATTTTGTTTACTTAAATAAACCAGGTGAGGCAATACATACTTCACCTCGAGTGAGGGGCCCGACTGTTTGTGTATTTTACCGCATATGGCCCTTGGTAAAAAACGTTGAAAACAGTTTGGACACCCCTGTTCTAGAGCCCTTCTCCTCAACTTGGCTTAAAGAGAAGGAGATTAGCATCCTTCTTCTTGTAGGGTGGTAAATAATACTCTGAACAACTTTTGACTCCAACAGTTACAGATGGATAGATACAGATACTGTGCTTCCCTGAAAATAAGACCTAGCTGGATTATCAGCTCTAATGCATCTTTTGGAGCAAAAATTAATATAAGACCCAGTATTATATTATATTGCACCCAGTATTATATTTACTATATTGTAATATTATATTATATTGTAATTATTGTATTTGTATTGCAATTATATTGTAATTATATATTATATATTTACTATATTGTAATATTATATTATATTACATTATATTATATTATACCTGGTCTTATGGTAAAATAAGACCAGGTCTTACATTAATTTTTGCTCTAAAAGACGCATTAGAGCTGATTGTCCGGCTAGGTCTTATTTTTGGGATACACGGTAGATAGATGATAAAAGGATAGATACAAATGTAGCTCTCGATCTCCTTACTTTTCTTTTGTTGCTTATATAAATTGGGAGTCAGATGCCTGAGGTCATGACTGAGCAAGACAAGTTAGTTAAAACCCACTTAATAAGTCATGAAGGAGGTATTTGGACCTCAACTTTTTTTTGTGGGGGATATTGAATTTTTCTCCTTAACTGGAGGTCTATGTTGCCAATTCCAAAGTAACAAAAAAAAAATTGCTTTTACACCTTGTTATGCATTTTGTTCCTATTTTTTTTTCTTGTTAGGGAGACTATAATGATAGTAATATTCAAAATAATTATAAGTCTCCAGAAGGGGGCAACTTTTCTTTGTTAGTTTTAACTCTGTGTCTTAACTAAACCAGCAGATTCGAGCCAATAGCATTCACCTGACTCTTCCAATATATTTCATTAAGGGTAATCCTTTATCTACAAAGAAATGCAGTGAATGTATTATGTCCTAATTATATTCAAGAACATGACCACGTAATCCAGAAAGCCGATATTCTATTTCCATTTGTGTTGAGGGGATTGCTTTCGCTCAAAGAAGGCATTGCTGGCTACAGTTCAGAGGGTATGGGAGACAAAGAGCCAAGGAAATGGGAGGAGAAAAGCAGATAGTATATATGCATCAGAGCCTTTGAGTCTCAGAGGAAAAAGGGCTATGAAGAAACTAATCCGTGCGCACAGGTGAACTGAACAACAAACCATATCTATAGAACTGATAGAACTGAATAGTAGTAAAGGCAGAAGCAGTGACACTAGTTAGGAAGCTACTGCAGTAACCTAGACCAGAGATGACGGTTGCTGGGATCAGGATGAGAGCAGTAGAGAAAGTAAGAAGTAGATGCGTTTTGAATATATTTCATAGGTAGAGCTGACAGATTTTTTTTTCTGAGGGATTGTGTATGGCTGTGATAGAAAGAAATGAGTCAATAATTACGCCAAGAATTTGGGCCTGAATTATTGGAAGAAGAGAGTATTATTCATGATGATGGAGAAAGTCTGTGACAGTAGCAGGTTTGCAGTGATTGGGGGAGATCAGATCAGTTTTGGACAGGTTAAGTTTGAGGTGCCTATTGAATATCTAAGTGAAAATATTGAGTAGGAAGCTAAATATATGAGTCTGGACTTGAGGGCATAGAAGGCTGGATATATAAATTCGAGAGACATAAGCACATACATGTCATTTAAAGTTGAAGATTGGATGAAAATTATCAATAGAGAAGGTGGAAATAGAGAAGAGAAAATATCCATGATCTAGCTCTGAAACACACACTAACAGAGATCACACAGATGAGGGGAAACCAGGAAGAGAGACTAAAATGAGCTTGAGTAGTATATTTAATAAAATGAAATTGAACAAAGTATAGAATTTTAGACTTGTATAACTTATTTTTTCATGAGAAGATGACTAATTTTATAATGTTAAACTATTAAGGAACATTTCACTTTTAAAAAAGTAAATGATACGTATTTCAGACTTTGTAACATAATAATGGATACATTTTGACCCAGCTCTCAGTTTTGGTCTGCAAATAAATCCTTCTCATCTTTCAGTCTTCATGAGTACAGTTTAGTAGCATTTTATAAAAATGACATTCACCAAAGAGTAATAAATCCTTATATCCAGGAACAGTTTCCTTCTGTGACTGCAGCAGAGATAGGAGACTTAATTTACGTCCAACTGTCTTGCTTTTTAAAACAGAAAATTCTAGATGACTTAGTGCTCACTGCTTGACACCTGGAATAGAACTTTCTGTTTTGTTCTGAGTCTCATGGTATGGTATCTCTTTCAAGTTTTTTTGAGATTTGTTTGTTGGTTAATTACTGGCAAATAGAGAAGCAGCTATTTTATAAAGTAGAAACAGATTACATTTGAAAACCGAGGTACCACTGTACTGGTCACAAGGTAAATTTCAATGACTAGAAATCCTCTGGGATTCTGCTGGGTGAGAAAAAGATCACAGGATTCGAGGGTCATGGATGGCTCCAGTTTGCACTGCTTGGTGCAGTAAAGGAAATCTATTTGCTCACTACACCCTTGACTAAAAGAATTAAATAAAAGCACCACTTTACCCATTTTAGGAGATACAGACACATACACACAGGTGAAAAGATAAACATAAATGCAGTTACACCATGCCCCTTTCTCCCGTTTTTCAACTTTCCTAGCACATAGGCTGGTAGAGGGATTTTGAAAGACATCATCAGGGTGAGCCTGGCAATGAATGCCCTCAGAGTCTGCTGAAAGCAATTCTGGCTATATTATGAGAAAGAAAACGGGGGTGGAAAGAAGGAATTCCAGGGGAACAGATTCTCCTGAGAAAACTGCACTTACTGAGGCCTGAATTTAGTGAGGAAGTTCAAAGGTGCCCAATATGGGGCTCAGGCTTTGTGGATGAGAATAATAAAGGAATGTAAGGGCAGCAGGAGGTTGAGGGGACTACAGGGCAAGAGAGTGTGAATGTTTATTCAGCTGCAATGAGCGGGAAATTTTGGTGGAGAGAGAAGAAATTTAGGATGCTTTCTAAGTGGTATATTGTGAAAATCTCTGTGCCAGGAGATCTATGACGACCATCTACACCATTTTTCATGGCTTCAGGATATATCTGTGAAGGAAACACCATGCAGAGACTGGCCCAGGATGGAGCCAGTTAGAATCAGGCTATAGCCCAAGCCTGAAAGGACTCACTGATTGTCACTAAACTGAGTTAGGCTGAGCGTGAAATTCAACTTGAATGATCCAATGCTGATTACAGTGATTCATGCTTTGTGTTTTCCCTTAGCAAAACTGAAAGATCACAAGGCTTTAAAAAGCATCTAATCTTTCTTCCTCATGAGGAAATTGGATCAACCCATTCTAGAGAAAGAGGTTCACATTTTCACAAAAATAGCTTAAATCTATCCTTAGTGACTGCATCAGCGTTGACCTTCAGGTCAGTGAATAAAATGTATAACCCAATTCTGTTCAACAATTGTATTTATGCTAAATCTGAAACGAATCCAAATTCAGCTGTGGGATCATGGAACTGCAACACATCATGATCTCATTTCTCCTTTTTGGTCTGAACAATCCTTATTCAAGGACTATGGCAAATAAAGTTTCGTTTTAGTTTTCTCAAAGATTTTCCACAGTTTTAGAGTTGAAGACTGGTTGACATGGGCAGATCACTAATTTATCAATATGTCTGAATGCCTAAACAATTGAGTTAGAGAGGAGCTAGGTGGAGAGGGCTATCTTTCAGTGGGTTGAAGCCCTGTGTTTTCTTATCAAAATGTTTTATACTGACTTCCTCTGCTCTATAAATTCCAATTAAAAAAATGACTTTCTACTTTCTAATTTTAACAGACAGGAATCCATTCATAAAAGCAACTTTCAATGATGCATTTGATTTGGAAATGTTTTGGGTGAAGAAAATAGAAGTAGAAATGTATTTGCATTAATCATAATATATAAACATGTACCTATTTCATCTATATCAATTTCATCTATATCAAATAAATATAGATGTATTTCATCTACATCTATATTTATTATCATCTATAATAATAATAAAAAGAAGTTTTAGCTAAAATATTAAACATATATTGGAGGCAGTCATAGTACCCTAAAAGATAAACTACAATAAATAATAAGCAAAACCTTTTCTGTCAAAACATGGAAGGTATAAAGAACAACGAAGATAGGCAGAGAGGGCTCCCAGACATAGTTCTTTGTGTAAGTGGAAGAGGTTGTGTGACAGCTTGGGAAATGGTGAATCTGGGGTGAGGGAGGGGTGGTGGTGGTGGTGGGAGGGCTGATAAAAAAACACACAAAAAACTTACAAAAGAAACAACAAAACAAAACAAAAAAAACACAAAACTTCTCTCAGCTATTCTCAGGGTTTTGTTGTTAGTACCTAAGTAGAATTGAGGCAAAACTAAAGGAAATCTTTACAAACCTTAATTAGAATCTAAGCAGTGAAACCCACATTAGTTATATAGGAATTGAGAGCAGTCTGCTTTATTGGTTAGAAACTGGCTTAAAACGCAGTCTGGGAGCTGGTGAGTGCCATAGTAAGATTGCTTCCAGCCCTCTATGATTCTGCCTTTTCTGGCTCCAACCTTATCCTTAGTGATGTTTCCACCTCGGTGTTGGATCCAGAACGTGGCAGATGAGCCAACTACATGTAACTTCACTCATACAAAAGGAAGAAGAAGAAGAAAGAAGAAAGAAGAAAGAAGAAAGAAGAAAGAAGAAAGAAGAAAGAAGAAAGAAGAAAGAAGAAAGAAGAAAGAAGAAGAAGAAGAAGAAGAAGAAGAAGAAGAAGAAGAAGAAGAAGAAGAAGAAGGAAGAAGAAGAAGAGAAAGAAAGAAAAAGCAAGCAAGCAAGCAAGTAAGAAAGAAAGAAAAAAAAATTTTTTTTTGCTTCAGCAACTTCATAAAGTTATCTTGAGGATGTCTGGAGGGCCTACGGGCCTATGCCAGATGAGAGTTTTAAATGTTCTGTTTTACTTATTTTTTAAAAATTAAATACTATTTATTTGTCACAATAAAGAATATCCTGAAATTTCTTTTTCATATTAAGCAGCAATTCATAAAATGATTTGTCGGTGTCGACCTCGTTATTTTTACCTCTCCATGTAGCTAGGCATCAAGTAGCTCCTAAACCAACACTCAAGCTGGGGGTGTCCTCTGTGTCTGTCTCCTGGGAGTGCAAACAACTCCCAGTGTGATGAGGGAGTGGCTCAGATCATGTCACTTCTGAGCTGAAGTGGCTTCCGGTTGGCCACAGGATAATTCTGAATCTGCTTAGTATTGTTTACAAAGTGCATCATGCTTGGGAACCCATTGATTCTTCACCAAACCTCTGTCCCTTTATCCTTCATTCTAGTCACTTTGAACTAGATCTATTCGTTCTGTCTGAAAGAAAGTTTTCTCCCATCTCATACTTTTCCTTCAAATACGAATGTAGGCTTTCCTGACTGATGTCCCAAGTCTGGGTCAGGAACTGTGGTTAAAATAATGAATGAGCTCAGGGGCAGTGTATGATTTAAAAAAAAAAAAAAAAATGAAAGTTATTTTCCATTTTTTCTCTTTTTATTTCAGTCCTTCATTGTGCAACTTCATTATGTTTTTAAAACATAATAGCACAGTCATAACGACTTCCAAGTTCACCCTACTAAGCCTATAACATTTAAGGTTTGGAAAAGAACAGTAAAGTCATCTGGTTTATACCCCTAATATTACACATGAGAAATGCTTTAGGAAAGGAGGGAGGCACTAATTGAAGGGGCTAATAGCAAAACATAATTTCATGGTCTGCATTACTGCATCATGAGACATTATGAAAATGTTCATTACATGAAATAGCACTTACAGGTAATGGCTGTATTATTCAATTAAGTTTGCTATACTTCTGAAGTGTATGTTAACTATTCTCAATGTATCAGCTAGAAATTAAGAAAACAAAACCTCCATTGTCAGTTTGGGCACAGGTAAGGAGGAAAATTGGGATAGGAAGAAAAGTTGGGAAAGCAAGAAAAAGAAGAAATCATTTAAAAATCATCACCTATTCATTACAGGCAATTTATTAAAGCATGTTTCATGGTTCTAGCTCATCGATTTCTTAGTAAAAGTTCTATATCTTTTTAAATAAAATAGATATATAACCTCAAGTACTAGGGTGGAAGGTAAACAGCATTCAGAATGTTAATTCCTACTGTGATAATTCTAAATAAAGCTCCCCTCCACACTCTCTTATAGATCCTAAATTGATACACTATATTCTTAATATATTGTATTTTAAATATGGTCATCCTTCCTTCTTACCAGTATAATTTACAACTTTATGTGAGTGTGTATATTCGAAGATATATACTTTCAAACACAGTATATATGTATCACACGTATATATATTGTGCTGAACTTTCTTGACTACATTTTATTTGGTGAATCAAAATTGAAAAACAAAATGTTTAGCAAACTGTGCCTACAAAATTTATACATGTTAAATAATGGCTGCTTTAGCATACATTTATGTATTGTAATTAATAATAGTTAACACATTTTTAAAAAACAAATTTATGCTCTGAATGGTTAAAATACCAAGAAAAATATACATGGAAACTATAAAAGTGTACTAAACTATAACTATGACGTATGTACTAAAGAAAATTTGCACATGCAACCGATATTTACCATTTGTTAATGTGTATCTTTTAATAAGAGCTCTTTTTAAAGAAAACTCCTAAATAGTTTCTAAAAATTATTTTAACATGGAAACATAAAAATGTGATTTGTTTAAGTATATATGTCCTAGATCACTAATATTTTAAGAGAAAGATCACAACAGTCCTGGCAGAACAATGATTTCCTATTATGGTTTCTAATATAATGATGACAAGGTTACATTTTTCGTGGGTCATTTTGCTTACCTCCGCATCTTGGAATTGGTCCACTCCACATCACTTTTCCATCCATAAGAATACATGTGATTGTTTCTGTTCCCTGGGTTTTAATAAATCCTTCTTCACAAATAACTGAAATTGAACTTCCTAATTGAAAGTTGTCCCCAAACCGCCGTGCATTGATTGGTATTCCAGGATCAGGACACTCATTATGCCCAAATGCTTGAGAACAACAAAGAAACAAACAAAAAAACATACAAACAGGATGAGAAAAAGAGTTGTGCATTTGGGGTGAAAAAAATTGATTTTTAAAAGGTTACGTTTATTTCTACAAAAGACTTTATTTATTTAAAAGAAAAAAAATGGAGGCTCTTCTCTGATCATACCTATTTTCCCATGATGTGTAATAGGCGTGATTATTTTAAAACATGAATTTCACGCTACAATTTCAAAATGGAACTCTTTCTGCTTATTTCTGGAGATCATTAGGTTTCGTCTATGCAACAATTTCCAGGATAATCTAGTCAGAATTCCAATGAATGTGAATAGAGAGCTTTAGAAATGTTATTATCTCATTTGACATTTAGAATAGTCTGATGAGCAAAAGTATCATCATTTATGCTGTGAGAATCAGAAAAATTTAAGTAGCTTGCCTCAAAGCATAGAGATAGGATTGAAATATATCTTCTGGGCTGCTTTTAATTTTTTCTCAACAACATATTGTATCTTGGGTTATTTGTCTTATGAGTCTCAAGAGAATGAGAGTTCTTGAGCTTAGGGCCACTATTACATTTGACCTTGAATATCCTATAGCGTTTATTTAGCCCAGTCCCAGCAAATGGCAGAAGTGTAGTGACAACGCGCTGCTTTGAATTTTTCAGAGACTGTAGATTGCATGAGCCCTACAAATTTTTCTCCTATTCATGATCCAATATACACTATGTTTAAATTAGTATAATACTAATGGAAGAATATATAAAGTAGCAAAGTCTAAATGTTTAAAACACGTTTTATGAGATATTTGTAATTTAAGATTATTGTATTCATACTAAATAAGTATATACAGTTATTTAAAATTGCCTCACTAAGCATCACTTTGATATTGTCCATAAATCATATAATTTTATTATCCATTCACATTTTTAAGTCAAACAATATAAAATTATATTAAGGTAAATTCTAAAATGTATAAAATATATACTTTAGGTACACATATTTAGTCATTGTTTTCTGTTGTACCATTAAAGACAATTTTGATTAAGCCTACTTCTATACAAAATTCTTCATAGATATTTTTTTAGGGAAAAAAATGTCACTAGTAAGCATTAAACAAAATAATTTACATATGACGGATTAAATGATTTACTAGAGAAACAAAACAAGGAACAAGGAGGCATATTTTCGTAATATCCTGAAGGTACCAAAACATTAAAGTTACAAATATGCAGTTAAGAAAAATAAAAATTATAAATAGGTAAGTGCATGTATGTATCTATATACGGGTGTATAAATATTTTTAAGAGAACTTTCAGATAAAGCAGCCACCTAAAAGAGTAAGTCTCTATGACATATGTCACAGCCAATTTAATTTTAATAATGTGAAATTACATTTGTCACTTATTAGTGACAGTACTCACCACTAGTGACACTTTGAATAGACAATAACTGGGTTTTGTTACTAATTGCCAAAGCTCAGCATTGAATGGACAGTGATGGGAGTGAGGGTGCAATTCTTTTTTTAAAGAGCAGGAAAGTAAATCATATTATTACATGACACTTAGATATTAACTTGTCAAATTGGTCAATATCTGTCATTGTGGTAGCTTCAAGGAAAAAAACAATAAAAATCACTAGTATTCTTTGGCTTCAGGTAAAACATTTGCAAACAGAAGTATTGGTAAGTATGTTAACCCACTAAGATAGATTTTCCTTTATGTGAGTCATTTTTTTTTGGATATATTTATGCCATGTTTTTGGGTTTTTTTTCGGAAAAGTAATATTTATTCTTTTGAAATACATGAATATGAGTGATAGACAACAGCTCAAAGAACTCTCAAATCTGGATCAGTATGTAGTAATAGACAGTAACGTAATATCCAATGTCAAGGTAATAGTTCAAAAGCCAATTAAACAATAATAGCTAATGTTTATTGAGCAATTATTAGGTACCATATACCCTAGGCTAAATTATTTACATGCATCACCTAATATACTCCTTATAGAAACCCAATACAATTTTATGGATGAGGACACTGAGGCTCAGTTATTGAACCTAAAAATGTAGATTTGAAGTTTGATCATTTCACTTTAGAGCTGATATTCTTAACTACTAAGGTATTTCCCCTCGTGATGGCTTTGCTAAAATCAGGATAGTGGTTTATTGCCCCTAAGTTAAGGAGTTCTTTCTTTTTGATGCTTCTATAGCTTTGTGAATTTGTCTTTGCAATTATAATTCTGTGCTATTTTTTTTTTTAAAGTATCCTTCAATATCTTGAAGGAAAGAACTATCTTCCTTTTATGTTTGCACAGTAATAAAGAGCAAAGCCTGTGTTATATAGTATATTCGAGGTCCTGCTTATAAGATTTCATAAAATAAGCTAATATATTCACCGATCTAATAATGATATTTGAAACACATTTCCTTAACACCAGGACTCTCACAAACAGAAATGACACGATAGAGAGTAAAATATGGTTGGAAATCCAGGACCAAATGCACAGTTATATATGTTATTGCTCACATTTCTTTATCTATCGAACCACAGAGCTGGTGTGCATGATTCCTTTCCAGTTCTACTTTGTAGAAATAGATGATATGGAAAGCTTAAACTTACTGTTATAAGTGATGTTAAAGCCACGTCCCGACATTGAATGGTCAGCTTGAAATTCTAATCGCAGTATATGACTGTTACTAGTAAGGTGGGAAGGCACCTCAGCCCCAGTAAAGGTTCCAAGAATTGGGGATTCTGGAGAGTCACCATCTTTAACAGCAAGGAAGTCGAACTGGGATTCCAGATCGAAGTCATTAAAAGAAAGGTGTATCCGACTCCCTGGATCAGAGATTATTGTCCAGATGCAGTTTAAATTGTTTCCATACCCTTCTGGGTAATCAGGAGAAAGGACTGTACCCATTGGTGCAGTAAAGTTAGAGAGACAAGGAACTGTTAAAATAAGATTAGAAAATACCATGAATAATCAAAAGTAATATTTTACCATATTGTCCTATCTTACAATTCAGATAACTATAGTAAAAAAAATTAATATTGAACAATGTAAAGTATCTTATAAGACAGAAAAGTTACCGTTTGTACATATTAGAAAAGGCTACTAGTATTTTTTGATGATTGTATGCTTAAGTATGCACAAAATATAATTGAAGTAATAACCGCAATTTATTTGACATTTATCATGTTCATCTTAGAGTGCTGTGCAAAGTTTTTGTTTCTGTGTCTCAAAAATAATGTTGGAGAAATAGAGATTTTGTAGAAAGCAATAATGTTCATGAAATAATTAAAGACACAAAATAGCATGTGACTATTAATAGAAATGGGATGATGTAGCCCAGAGAAAACTTGTAAAGAGAGTGGTGACTCAGTGAGTTTCATTCTACCATGGTCATGGGATGCTCTTACAGTTTAGAACACAGACAAGGAGATGAATTAACTTTTATAATGGACACCACTGGTGGCAAACACTGGAAAACCAACTAAACTCTCACACCATATTAAGACGAAGTCCTCCTCCCTCAAGTTTTCTTTTTTTAACTTTTAAAAACATCTGACTTAAACATTCACATAGAACATTTAGAAAGCAGAAGCTGGATACATAGAAAAGTAAATCATCACACAGAGAAAATCATTGTTAAAATAATGATGTATTTTCTTCCAGTAGTTTTTATAACATATTTTTAACAAAATTGAATTCATACAATTTTGCACCAAATTTTATTGACAAAAGGTATGTAAATAAAGTATGTAAATAAGCCTCAAAATATTTTGCTAAATTTCTGCCTAGAAAAGTTATAATTTATACTGAAATATAACAGAAATATATTACAGAGTACAACACCCTTACCAACACAAAACTGTTCAAATTTTCCCTTTCTTATTTGATAAGAAAAACGACATCTGTACAAATTGGCCACTTCTTTGCCTACTAGCGAAGTTGAAGATTTCTCTTATATTTGTTAGCCATTTATATTTTCTCTTTTTGGAATTATCTGCTCATGAACTCTAATCTTTTGAGACTATGAACTCTTAGTTTACAATATTCACACAATATTTCAATTTGCACATTTTGTTATTTTGTTAATATTTTATTATAATTTATTTTAACTTGAATATTAAAAATAATAATCTGCATTTTTCATTGCTTTTAAGTTTAGGTTTTTTTAACTTTCAGGAACTAGGTCACTATCTATCTCTATCTACAGAACTATAATGACAAAAATTAAATTATATCTACATGTACATGTAAAATATGTAAAAGAATCATAGAAATTATATGAAGTATCACTCATTTTTTTTTATATGTAATTTCTAACTTAAATTTGCTTTTCTCATGGAATGATGTTAAGAGTTGAAACCGGGGCTTAGGAACTGACAGTCATGGGGTTGAATCCAAACTTGCAATCATGGGGCTGAATGCAATTGTATTTGCATTGTTTTTTTCCTATGCCCCACTAAAAATATGAGATAATTTTTAAAATTATCACACTTGACGGGATAAAACCTGGATCTCTAGCTTCTCCTGAAAAGTCGATGAATTACAGTTTCCTGTCACTTCCTTCATGGGTACACATGTTCCCTCTTCACACTTTCACCTGCCTGCATCCTGGAATCATTTGATTCTATAACCCTTGATCTAAATTAAGGGTCAGCAAACTTTTTCTGTAAAGGGACAGATAGTAAGTGCTGTGGCTTTACAAGCCGCACTTGTCTCTTCTGCAACTAGTTATTTGGTGCAAAAGTAATTGCGGTTTAAAGGGTTAAAAAAATAAATTGCAAAAACTGTTACTACTTTTGCACCAACCTAATAACTCTGCCACTGTAACAGGAAAGCTGCCATAGACAACAGGTAAATGAAAGTAAGTGGTTATGTTCCCATAAAACTTTATCTACAAAAGTAGGATTCAGGCCAGATTTAGCCCACAATTCATAGTTTGCAAATTTCTGATCAAAATGACCCTCACCTGGGGCAAGGGCTAGCCAAAATCTATCATGTTATCCTCCCTTATCAGAGAGATAGGTAGATGCCTATATATACAGTAGTTTGCCCATAGTGTCAGTTTTGCTTTCTGGGTTTCCGTTACCTGCAGTCAACCTTGGTCTAAAAATGTCAAATGGAAAACTTCCAGAAATAAACAATTCATAAGTTTTAAATTGTGGGCTCTTATGAGTAGCATGATAAAATCTTGTGCCACGCTGCTCCATCCATGCAGGTATGTGAATCATCCCTTTGTCCAGCATATTCACCTTGTTGCATGCTGCCCATCCATTAGATACCTAGTAGCCTTCTCGGTTGTCAGATACATTGTCTAGGTATTAGCATCACAGTGCTGGTGTTCAAGTAACACTTATTTTACTTAATAATGGCCCCAAAGTACAAGAGTAGTGATACCAGCAATTCAGATATGACAAAGAGAAGCCATAAAGTGCTTCCTTTAATTGAAAATATGAGTACAACACATTTTGAGAGAGAGCTCATTCACATAAATTTTTATTATATATCATTATATATGTCAAATTGTTCTATTTTATTATTAGCTATTGTTGTCTCTTACTCTGCCTAATTGATCAATAGAACTGTATCATAATTATGTATCATAGGAAAAAAACATGGTATGTATAGGGTTTGATTCTGCCCATGGTTTAGGGCAGAATCCATTGGGGGTCTAGAAACGTATCTCCCTCAGATGAAGAGGGACTACTGTACTCTAAACCCTTCATTATATTAGATGCACTTTTTATGTAATTTCCTTTGACCTAGTGTTATATTTCTGTGAATATCATGCTAATTTTATGGTAATAACTTCACGTTATGCTTTAGTATCCACATAAGCATCTATTCTTGCCTGTATTTTTACCTAGCTTTATGTCAAGGCACTAAGTCAAGTTCCCAAAGAAATTATGTTAGAATTTTTATTGAAAAATAAAAGCATGACCTTATAAGCATGTCTATATAATTTACATACTTCATATAATATCTTCTCATTCAGAGACATAGTGTCCATGTCTTTTTTTTCTCATAAAATTTCCTATTCTCAATAAGTTGGTAATTTTTTTCTATGAGTTATATGGATTTATGTAAGGATTATTTCTATAGTTTTTTATAACTTTATTTTTCTTAAAAATTCTCTTTCAATTATACTTTCAAATTAGCTATTGTTGGTATATAAGGAAACTATTAATTTCTCTATATTTATATATCAGGATGCAGGACTTAATTCTCTTTAAAATAGTAAAAAAATGTCCTCTAGATTTTCAAGAGTTTTCAAATTTGTTTTAGTCAGCATTATTTTAAATATCTTATTAAATGCATTTTAGCATCTATTAAAATGATCTAAAATATTTTCATTTTTAATGGGGTATATAACATTAATAGATTCACCAATTGTACAGTGACATTGTCTCCTTGGAAGAACCCCTAGCACTAAAGATCTTCAAGTAAAATCTTTTGAAGTATTAATAAGCTTTAGATGATGCTGACATAATCAAATCAGACTCTCCTAATGTAGTTTCTTCTCCCACAACAGGAATTTCACAAGGTGATCTCGGTTAGATGAACACCGGCTCTAACATGAAAGAGTTCTGTTAAAGGGGTCAGCGCACTCTTACCCTCCTAGATTTCCCGAAGATCAAGCAAAATATACTTTAACTAGGGAAATTTATGCCAGATTCTAAAAATACCCACTTTGCTGAAATGTAAGATGTTATCATGGCAATATGTATCTAGAACACTATAATGAGAAACAGTAATGCTTACTTGCTATTTTTCGTATTTTTTTTTTTTTTGAGTGTGCAATATATATATTAGAAAATGGCCTGTATTCACTTTAAAAGGTCTCAGTTCTTTTAAAGTGATAATCTCAAAATGTTAAATAATCAACATTTTTAATAAAGGAAAATGTACATTTTGCAGCATATATTATAATTCAGATAAAATGTAGACCTTAAAAAAGACTACATTTTTATTAAACCAGTAAAATATTAAAGTAAGGTTTGTACTAATGTCTTTACAGGTAATAAAGATTTTCACAAATGAAAAGCATTATCATTAAAAGTTGGATACAGATGAAAAGTCCAACTAAGATTCAAAAATTTCAATATTGCACTCACACCTGGTAAGTCGTATTTGTTGGTAATGAAAATAGTATTCAATTGAACCTAAAAGTGCATTAATGTATAATAAAAATTATGTTTTTGTTGCAATTAAATTGGTATGTTTTAATGTATTTGAAGAAATACATTATTTTAATCCAAGCATACTGTATATCATAAACATTAATGAATTTTATTTTGTGCAATATAAATAAATGGCATTTAAGGATGCATTAAGTGTGAGCATCTACAAGCAAAAATAAGTTTATGCATTATACATGGAATATAAGCTTTAAATATTTTAAGTGTTTTTGATTGCAAATAAGCATATACTATCATATTAAAATAAATGAGTCTATTAGAATTAGCTTAGATGTATAATTTCCATAAGTATGCTATCTATAAAGTATAAAGTGCCACCAATAAAGTGTTTTGAGAACACATATAATATATACTTTGCAATTACCAAGTGAACTATGTTAACTTTATTTAAATCTGTAATGAAATTTATAATTTGGCATAAGCACACTTGTTAAAGATAGTGTCACAAAGTGCTACTAGTTCAAAAATAATTACACGGTTCCAGCTCTTTGCAATTAATTACAAAAGCAATTATATGCGAGGACAGGGTAACATATGCTATCTGGAAGCAAAGCATTTGGTACTCACAGATACAGATGGGTATGTTTGCAGACCATTGGTTATTCTCTTGACAAACAATGGATTTCTCTCCAATTAATTCAAACCCAAACTGGCATTCGAACCTTAAAACATCACGATTAGAAAATCCATCGCCTTCTCTAATTCCATACAAAGGTGTACCAGGATCTCCACAACTTTCTTTTTCAATTTCTGTAAAAATAGATTAAAGTCACTTTCCAAGGGTTTCAGGCATATGATGTCCATATATCCCGTTTAGTACACGCACACTCTCTACAGCTGAGATATTTCAGAGCAAAAGTTCTCCAATCTTATTTTGTTGTTGTTATTGTTGTTTCTTTTGATCCGCTTACGGACCTAATTTGATGAATTGATCAAAATCAAATTCAGATTTTCTGTCTGTACTGTGCATATACTTACACATACATATGTATTTTCCCCAAATCCCAAAGACTGTTCTTGTTTTTGTAATCTGTACATGATACAGTAGATCCTTAGATTGCGACCAGGATATGACATAAATTTTCTGCCTGTGTATCCTTCCAGCAATCAATAAACACCTTTCACACATGATCTGCCATGTTCCCTGATACTAGTTGGTTGAATTACTTTCCTAACCAGAACCCCCGCCCCCCGCAAAAAAACAAAACAAAAACCTCCTTAGGGCAGGAATCCATTTTGTGTTCCAAATTACCCGGATATGTTACTCAATAAATGTTCTTTGCAGGAATTAAATTGAAGAGGTTGAAAAAAATTCTCTTAAGAGCATATTAAAACACCCTTTTGTCCACATTCAAAGAAACTCAGAATATCTAGGATCTTCATTGTGAAGCTATAAATGTCCATAGTAATTTGCTGTGGTGGTTTGGTTTTTAAGATATGGAGCCATCTTAACACAGGTGTCCTCAAATAACAGCAAAAATCATAAAAATTAAAATTAAAAAAATATGAGATGAAGTTATGGCCTCTTAGGACACTCCAACAATCACACATTCTTAGTTCTTCTGTAATTCATCACACCATTTTGGTGTGTATCTTTACAGTTCTTTTTCCAAGTTTTTATAATTATGCAAAGACATATACAATATATAATATTAACATCTGCATTTTATATAAATATAAAAATCCTCTCCAGAAAAACTATGTAGCACTGCTTCATATATGTATTATAAATTATGTTGTATTTAACTGTCAAAATTATTTTATACTTTCTCTTTCTTCACCAAACAATAATTTTGGAGATATATTTGAACAATTTATATCCTTTGAACTGGGTTTGATATTTTATTTTATCTATGACATAGTGAGTGACATTTGTCTATATGCATAGGGTACCAAAAAACTGTATACACATTTTAAGAAAGGAAAAAATTGTATTGAAATTGTAAAAATATACTCATATACTGATAACAAAAGATGAATACAAGTCATGCGTATACATTCTTTTGGCACCCTACTGTTGCCACGCAGCAGCCTACCCGTCTGTCTCCTCATACCTGCCCTAAAGAAAGGAGAGTTTGTCAGACGGATCCTTTCCGGGACTTTGCTTCACCTGTGTTCTTACACCTTATGTCTCCCTATTTGGCCCCAGAAAGATGGCTGGCTAGTAAAAGATGGGTACGACTCCCTACGGGGGGGCAGTGGGGCAACCCAAGCCAGACACAGCCATGTGGGGAAAATCTGGGGAACTCGTGGGGTCCATAGAGGTGGGCACAGCCCCTCACCCTCCCCCCGGCTAAGGAGAGCCTCTGCCTCTGTGGCTGCATTCCTTCTCACAAACCAGCAGGGGAAGTGACTCAATGATGTGCTCTCCATCTATTCATATGCATAAAGCTTTTGTCCCTTGGGGAAGTACTTATCCTGAGACTTAAGGTTCAGCTGCCTGCTGGCAAGGGTGATTGGCTTGAATCAGTTTCCTGTTATAACATATGGGATTCACAGATCATGAGATTGACAAGCTTTACTTCTTTTACTTCCACACCTAACTAATAAAAGCCATGTGTTGGCCTGACTCGGGGTTCAGTCATTGAGACTTGAGTTCCTTGGCCCCGCTTGCACTCTATTCTTGTCTACTGTCTTTCTTAACCTTGTGCCGCCCTCCTCGCTTCCCACAACTCTTGTAGTGCTGGACGCCACACCCTCCAGTGTGTGTGTGTGTGTGTGTGTGTGTGTGTGTGTGTGTGTGTGTGTGTATTTATTTTTTTTTTAATTTTTGTGTTGTTTTTATCCAGATTTAATATCAAGAGGTTAATAATTTTTCAAGTTTCACTAGTCTTTAGGCTAGTTTTTGTAACAGGGATAATTGGATCCTTGAGTGTTAGAACTTCCTAAAAAAGCTGTCTGAATATGACACAATTTTGAGGTAGATATCTGACCACCATTTCAATCTCTAATGTTATTTTCCTGCTGAAGGTTTTTGATTGTTTTGTTTTGTTTTTGTTAGAGAAGTGACTTTTTCCAAGGTTCGCCAGGTTAGTAGTTTAGTAGTAATAGATTTGTGTTACAGGATTTTAGGATACCTCTTTATAACTATATCATAAATCTTTCTCACTCATAGCTATTTATTTGTAGTCTTCCAGTTTTCTTTGCTCATACTTACAAAGGGTTGTGAAATGTATTAGTCTATCCAAAGAACCAACTTTTGCTGATCAATTATACTGTTTTGATTTTTATTTAAACATCTTCCTTTTTGTCTTTTGGAGTCCATCGGCAACTCTCTTTTGCATTATTTTGCTGTTCTTTTTCTACCTTGTGGAGCTATTTTTTTTAATAGCTTATTTTCAGCCTTTCTTGCTTCCTTAAAAAACTTGCCTTTATAAATTTTCTTTAGAGTATTGCTTTGATACAGAGCTTTTTTTGGTTAACTTCTAAATAATTTGTAATTTGCATTTTGATTTTCTCTTTAACTCATAAATAATTTCAAAGTGTTTTTAAATTTATGGTTAGGGGCTATCATTTTGTTGTTGATTTCTAATATTACTTAGTATCAGAATAAATATATCCAGGTCTCACAGTAGATAAATCCTTAAAATATACTCAATTTGTTATATTTGTCAAATGGAAATTGTTTATGCCCTTAATTCTCTTTTGTTTACCCTCTCTGACAATTTCTAGAAGAACTATGCTACAGTCCCAAATAGAGTATAGATTTTACCACATTTACTTTTAGTTGAATCAAGTGCACTTCACATAGTTTAAACCATCATTTAGTCACTCAATTTATTCAGCAAGTATTTATTTGACCACCTAAGATGGGACAAATTATGTTCTAGGTATGTGGGATCTATCAATGAATAAACAGACAGTGATTCCTGCTCTCTGGTCACATGAATTCCATCACGAGTTTATAAATAATAATAAATAAATAACATCATTTTTCAGAAGGTGATACATGCTGTGGGGAAGGTATCGAACAGGGAAGAGTGGGACTAAAGTGCTAGGTGATGGTGGGATGACACTGTTGCTAGGCTCAAAAATTTTATTACTCATCTACCATCTTATTGTAATTGTTTCTGTTATTGAAAGAATGAAAGAAGAGATTCTCTTTCACCTGAAAATGTTTTTATTTTGCCCTCACTATGAAATGATAGTTGGTAAGGTACAGAAAGTTAACTCAAAATTATTTTTCCTCAGCATTTTGAAGATGTTTTTCCTGGTCTTTTATCCATCCATTATTTCTGATGAGAAATATGATGTCAAACTGATTTTAATTCTCTTATAAAATTAATCTGTTTCCTGCTTCCTCTTTTCCTTTCCCATAAGTGTTATGATTCCCTTCTAGATTTGCTGCTTTAAAATGTATCATCTACCTAGATATTGGTTTTTAAATCTTTTTTTTTTTTTTTACTTGGTGCTTGATAGATTTCTCCTGTGAAATACATTGCAACCTTTTTTTTTTTTTTCAGTACTAGGAAATTTTTACCATTATTTCTTTTAAAATATTGTTTCTTACAGGCTCTCATCTCTCTGAAATTCCTTTACACTGAATATTGGAACTTTGGGATTTAACCTTTATGTCACTTAATCTTTTGAATTTTCATTATAAAAATTCTATATTCTGAATTCTAGAATTACATATATGTAAATATATATGTGGGTATGTTTATTATAAAGTCCACTTTACTAATTCATTGTGTACTTTTATTATATCCCAATTCAACCTATATACTGAAAAATTATGTTGCCATTTCCTGAATATTTAATAATTATTATTACTTTTTATTGTTTTATTGCCTATTATTTTTTTCACACATACAATCTCCTCTTATATTTATGAAGCTATCTAGTATAATTATTTAAAATTATTTTCTGCTTTTTAACTCTGGCTCCTTGGGTATAAGCAGAAGGGTACTTAGACAGCAGCAGAGTAAAGTTTCTTCTAAAGCTCATATTTAAAAATATTTTCAGTGAATCACAATGGGGGTTAAATCTATGAAGAAAGATACAGGCGAGAGTAGTTTAGGGGAGAACAAAACTCTTCATTTTAAGCAAGCTGTCCAGTGCTTACTTCTCTATCTAACCACACAGGCCCCGCACTCCCCATTTTCACCTTCAACCGCCCCTGCCTTCAGGTTTATTTGTCATAATATCAGAATCACATTGTACTTCTGGGTGCAAACTCCTCCCTCTATTGATCGCTGATGAAGTCACTTTTATGGTCTCCATCCTGACTTGATCAGCCTTCCTGCTTGGTAACTGACTGCATCGGACTCCCATTCCGTGTCTGGGTATTTGGCTCTGTAGCTGACATCTTTTCCTCTGTAGCAATTACTGCAGTTTGTCATGATTGCCAGTGGCATTCTCCCCAGAGGCTTCTGGCCCAGGTGCACGATGGCTTCCTTTGCTTCCAAAGAGGCACTGGTTTATGAAATTCTCAACTTACCACTGGACCTCCTATATATCTTTATATGCTTAATTATATTTATTTATCTTTGGGATCCCCTGCAGCCTTGTAACAACTGAAATTTTATCTTCCTATTCCTAAGGATCAGTAAATATTTGAAAATATGATTTCTATAATCTGTGTGTCAGGATCAAGAGTAAGTGCTTACTCAACTATTTTGAAGCAATATAGCTTTCTTTGTTTCTTTAATACAACATTCTTTTACAATCAAGGATACATTTTCAAATAAAGGTGAAATTTTTGAAGCAGCAATACTCTCTTATACTGAAAAGCAATATGCAGTAAGTAAAATAAACATATACCTATTAGATTCACTGCCTTTAAATATTTTTTTTTTTCTATCCAGGAAGCAAGACTAATATCTGAAGAAATAATTAATGTGCAACAAATGAGTGCTGCACGAGAAATATGGACAAAGAACAATTAATAATAGTAACTATCATTTATTGAGCATTAAAACTTACTGGCACTGTGAAAACGTATTTTAAAACATTCATTATATAATTTAATCATCATGACAACCCTATGAATGAATTATTTTCATCAACATTTGCAGATGAGAAAATAGAAGTTCAGAGAAGAAATGGCAAAGATTGAGTGTTTGTGCCACTTACCCCAGTTTATATGGTGAAATCTAATCCTCAACATGATGATTGATATTTGGAGGTAGAGTCTTTGGAAGATAATTAGGTCATGAGAGTGGAGCCTTCATGAATGGGATTAGTGCCCTTGTAAAAGAAGATTTTAAAGCTCCCTTGTGTCTTCTGCTAGAATATGTGAGGACACAGGAGAAGACAGCATCCTATGATGTTGGACTTTCTAGTCTCCAGACTATGATGTTTATTGTTTATAAGCCATGCAGCCTATAGTATTTTAGTTATAACAGCCAAACAGACTAAGACACTAACAGGCAAAATTTCAAAAAACTTGTGAATAGCAGAGTTTCGTTCTGTCTGACTCCAAAGTCTTAATCACCAAGCTGTTGTGGAGGAATCTCCATTCATTAATTACCTATTTATGAAACACTTATTTAGTTTATAATATATATCAAAAATAACACTGGGCAGTAGGGACATAGAGACAAATAAGATGAACAACAACAACAAAAAAGGACAAATAAGATGCAGCCTCCGTCCTTAAATGAGGGCCCAAAGAAGGTGTAGCAAAATCCTCTTAGAGTAGGTGACCCTTGAACTATCTTAGAGTTATCTCACTGAGTGAACTGGAAACAGTGAGGAAGGAAACATACTTCAGGTAGGAAGGAGAAGAGCAGTATGAGAAAAAAAAAAAAAAGATGTATTTTCCCTTCACTTTTCTTCGTTATGCGGTGGATTGGTGGAGTTAGTTAGGAGGCTGCCTGAGAATACTGGTGATGCTATAACAGAATACCATAAACCGCATGGTTTATAAACAACAGAAATTTGTGTCTCACAGTTCTGGAGTCTGGGAAGTCCAAAATCAAGATGCCAGCCAATTTGGTGTCTGAAGAGGGTCCATTTCCTGGTTCATAGAAAGCTGTTTCTTTGCTATGTCTTAAGGTGGCAGAAAGGGAAAGAAAGCTCTCTGGGGTACTAATTCCACTCATCAGGGCACCACTCCCATGACCTCACAAAGGGCCCACTTTAAATACCATCACTTTGGGAAATAGGTTTCAATATTCACATTTTCGGGGCACACAAATATTCAGCCTATAGCAGAGGCAGTGACGGCGGCACAAAGGGTTGTACAGGTAGTGACTTCAAGTAGGTGATGTTGTGGCTGGGGTGAAAAAAGGAGAAGCAAGGCCAAAGATGCAGCCGGAAGGGTTGGGAGATTAACTACATATAAGGAAATTGTGCAAATTATGAGCCTACTGAGGATAAGGAGTGCAAGACTTCTCACAATCAATAAGGGGGTGTGGAAAAAGGGCAGTCTAAAAATAATCCTGAGCGCTTGAACTAAAATTAGAGGAATTGGTGTGAACTCATGTTTAAAATACAGACATAGACTATAGATTTAGATTGCATGTGTGTATACATATATATGTCAAATATATAGGTATATATGTACATACATGTATGCACATATATTTTCTAGCTTCGTCCACTAAGAATCCTGAAAGCAATAATTCCCTATACTAACAAGTACACTGAGTGTCCAGATCTTGGTCTAAATACCATTTTTTTCACTAAAAGGAACCAGAAAGTCTGCTTCTACGATTGAAAATGAAAAAGTGCAAGATGAGTCTGGTACAACTTGTTGTGTCAAAGAACAACAAAAAGAGCTTAAAGAATAATGGGACCTATCAGAAGACAGAGGAGCTAGCTTGAAGGGACTCCATCGCCATTCTGGGGCAGTTTCAAAAACAGTGATAATGACAGATTAGAACTAATTGAATACAATTTAAATGAATATATCTGTACGCATAAAAACGAATGGGAGAGAAAACACTGCTTCCCTGTAGAACAACACTTTAAAAAATGTAGAATTAATGAAAATAGGAAATCCACATTTGGCAGCCATCATCGTGATTTTGATTTGGGGTGAATGTTGGATAATAAACAAGATACTGGCATAGTTTTGGTTCACCGCTCTGTAAAACACCTATCCATCACAAGGTGCAAATGGTGATGTTATCATTAAAAATTCAGGAGACACTAATTTTACCAGGTGATCAAGGATCACATCACCAGTGGAGGATATACTAACATTGCCTTCTGAAGTGATGCATTAAGACGATGAGCATCATTTCTATCAAGAATGAAGGGCTCAAGTCTGGATATGAGGAAAGCCTGGATGGACCCAGATTATGGGGCATCTTATGAAATGAAAGGCAGGTGCTTTTAAACTGTCAAGGTCATGACAGACAGGGAAAAACTGAGAAACTCCTCCAAACTGAAGAAACTGAAAAAGACATAACAAATAAATGCTATGAAGTTATGTGGGTTGAATCCTGACAAGGCAACATTTTTGGTTTGTTGGAGAAATTTGAATGGGGTCTGTGAATCATTTGGTTGTATTGTATCAATGTTGATTCTCTAATTTGGATGGTCATTTTGTAGTTATGTGAGAGTCGGACATTTCAGTTCCTCCCTGTGTGTCCCTGGTGTCTTTACAGCTGCTGCCCCAGCGCTGGAGCTCAGAGTGAGTGAGTTTGTCAGTGAGTAAGTCTGTGCACAGACCCTTTAAGAGAATCACCTGGGACTCCAGCAGCCCTCTGTCTCACTCAGCCATAATCTCCACTGGTTTTCACAGCCAGAACTTGTGGGGACTTCTCTTCCAGTCGCTGGAGCCCTGGGTTGGGGAACCTGGTGTGGGGTTGGGACACCTTGCTTCTCTGGGGAAGACCCATAGAGCTGAGATACCCTCCAGCTTTCTAATTGCCACACGTGGTGTTGAGGCAGGATGGGTAGCATAGGGAATTGACAACCTCCTCCAGAATACAATGTGAGGCACCTTACAGGTCACATAAGAAACAAGTGACTGTATCAGGCACCTGCAGCTGGAGAAGAACAAGAACCAGTTTCATTGAGCAGGGCTAATCTCTATGATCGGGAACTGACATTTAGCTAACTATAATGTCATTATAATCTCATTTACATTGTGGTTTCTACAATTGGATGTTGCCAAAACCTGCCCCTGGGAGGTATAAATACCCATGGCCAGGACTTCATTGGTGCAACTCAATCTCTGAGTTCGTTCACAATTCCCTCTCAAGTGTGTACTTTCATTTCAATAAACTTCCTGTGCTTTCCTGCCTCTGTCTCGCTCATGAATTCTTTCTTGTGCAGAGACAAGAACCTGGTCACCGCTGCTCCAGGTTGAGTCCTCTCTTGGACATTCCCATGAGCCTCCAGCAAGAGTGTGCGACCTGCCTGTTCTGTATCTCTGCCCCTCCTACGAGCCTTGATGTAGCTTCTTCTGTATATTAATTATGGGACTCCTGTTCTGCTAAACTTCAGGTGATTCTCAATGATGGATATTCTGTAGTTTAGTTGTAATTTTGATGTGGTCATGGGAGGAAGAGAGCACAACATTTACTTACTCTGCCATCTTGACCGGAAGCCTAAGTCACACAAATTTTAAGTGGCAGAACTGCATTTAAACATAGATGGTGTAGTTCCAGAACATGAGTTCTTAAGTACTATACCCTCTCTTAGAACCTAATATTCAAGATAGTTGTGGAGTACACAGAGAAGGAAATAAGGCAATAAATAATTTGCATATAAAATATGAGGTTCTATTAGTAAACAATTTAAGCAATCACAAATTCTTGTAGTTACTGAGAACTCCATATATAGAAAATTGAATGATGCATTTCAGTTACACCTTGTGAATAATTTAAATTTTACAGTTGTATCATTTTTATAGAATTTGAGTAGTGGATATTTTATGTTTAACCCTCAAGAACCATTCTCCACCCTTGTCCGCTTTGCCTTTTGTTCCTCCCCCATAGGCTGGGAGTAAAGGTTGACCCACATGGACCCATACTAGGCACCTATGCTACTGATTTCTTTTGTGTATAACAGGTGGTCAGGAAACAGGTGGCACTGTCAAGAGATGGGATGAGGAGGTCAGGAGGAGAGGGCAGTAGGGTTATTTTTCCCCATTTTTTTTTTTTTTTTCTGCCTGATCACAGTAGGATGGATATATCTCTTTACTGAAAGCCAAGCTTATGTCATGCTACCTTCTCCACACAGCTATCCTCTGAGAGCTCTGGTTATCATTCCTGAAAGTGATAATTGCTCCCCATTATCACTAGTCAGGGATACTGTGTAACCCCTTGTTAGTTTTCTTAAGTTCTGCTCACACACACCCAGTGGGTTAGGCAAACACTACACTATGGAAACCTGAACCCAGTGTGAATGCACCATTGGTTACCTGTGTGGTGTCCCTGATTGACACAATATAGTTTATAATTGAAAGATCAACACAACCCCAAAACAATTTATTTAGCATTCTACTGATATTCGATGTGATTATCATACAATATTTTGTCTCAGAATTAAACGACATTTATAAAGTGTCACCTCTATTGAGTATCAGCTAAACACTGTGCGTCATTCAAAATTAAATTTGGACATAACAAAGTGAATATCCACTCCCAGAATCAGAGGTCAGCACCCATTGAGTAGCATCTGGTTTTGCTCTTTTTTTCCTTGATGTGGAGACAAATGAATCAGAAACTAAGGAAGAAGTGCTAACATAAGTGAGGATGGGGGGTTAGAGGAAATATAAGCAGAACACTCCAGAAGGTTCTCCTGCAGTGAGTTGAAAACAAAATTTGATATACAGGTTTAAATGGCAGTGACTGAACTATGTACAACAGGACTCTTTAAACACTTTTTTTTTGGGGGGGTGACCAAGTAACTCTGATCCTTGATGCTTAAAGTAATAAACTCTAATTTTAAATTCAATCAGATTTCCAGCCAAAGACTAACATTTGGCCTTAAAGTGACATAGAAATTCTCATTGATCAATCTCTGACTTGACAACAGTTGACACTGTAATTCAAATACTTCCTGGAGAAATTGTAGGTTAAAAGAATGTGATCTGTAAAACTTGCAGTTTTGCTGATTCTTAATGTTAAGAAGCCTCTTGGGAATTTCATTACCTTAGCAACGGGCTTACAAAGGTTGTGAAATACAGAATCATGCAGCTGGAAAAGACCTTGTGAGTTAAACTCCATCTCACCTTCAAGCATCTCAGACAAATGAGACTATAGTCAACATTTAAAGATATTTTGAGAAGGAAATCTATAACTTCCCAGGCAAAGTAATGAAGGACATATTTGTTTGCAATAATAAATACATAAAGTATTTTACAATCATGATGAAAACACTGACATTTACAAAGCTTCCGATTAGGCACAACCATTTAATAAAAAAATATGCAAAATTTAGAATACTGGTAAAAATACCCTGAGACTAGACTCCCAAAGTTGACGATTTCACACAGAGTTGGTGTAGAACATCTGCAGTCGGTACTTAAATTATATAGTCTTTTGAGATGCAGCAAATAGACGCACTCAAAAAATAATTTAAAAACCTCAATTCTTAATCGTATTTCACCTTAAAGTTTATAGAATACCTTAATATGTTTAACAGAATTAGGACTTCTTCATTTGTAATAAAAAAAAAACAAAAAAACCCTGTGGTTTTCTTTGGTTCTAATTACAATGTTATTTGGTATATCATTAATTAGGAGGTTTTTTTTATTTTTTATGGTTGTACTTATGCATTTATGACAAACCTTTTACATTCTGTCATTTCAGTGCCCAAGTCTCAAATTTAGAGGGTAACTGAGGGACCTACAGCAAATGTCTGTGTACACAAACAGTTTCCTGGGCTTCACAGGTGCCATGATCTCAATGCATTCCTTCACAATTCAAAGATGATGGTATTAGGGGTTGGAGCATTTAGGAGCTCATCAGGTCAAGAGGGCAGAGCCTTCATAAATGGGATTAGTGTTCTTAGTAAAGAGGTTCCAGAGAGATTCACTGCCCCCTTCCACCATGTGAGGACACAGTAGAAGGTGCCAGCTAAGAACCAGGAAGAGAACTTCCACCAGAAGATCACCATTGATCTTGGTACCTTGATCTTGGATTTCCAAGACCGATAACTGTGAAAAACATATTTCTGTTGTTTATAAACTAACCAGTCTGTGGTATTTTGTTTTAGCAGCCCAAATGGAGTAAAACAATACGTATAGAAGAAACGAATTTGAGTTATGTAGCAATTTCCTCCAACCCAGTGATTATCAGAATTCTGGCCATGGATTTCTGGGAGTTTTAAGCAAAACCCTACTCAACAATGATAATGCCACCCTCTTTCTTTCTTTCTCAAGAGAACATATTGAAATACAGGAGGGTAGGACTAAGGTTATTTTTAGGGAAAATACAAAGTATTTTAATTTGATTAAAAATAAATAATTAAACAGAAATACAATGAGGTATTTCAATTATTGTTAACATATTTCTTGAAATTTTACAACAGTTCAAAATGCACTATAATGTAACAACTCCAAAACTTAAGAAATAATGCTAACTTAGTAGTTCTCTAGTATATACAATTATTTCATTGTTCAAAACAATTTAATGGGGCCAGGTGGGAATCAGTTAAAAAACAATAATAAAAACAAGAACAACAAAATGCTTCCTGAAGATGATAAAGTATCTTAGCTCAGGGAATCTAAAGGTTATTCTTACCAACTTAAATGTATATGATCAATCACTAATCAGTAGAGAAATGCAAATAAAAACCACAATGAGATACCACCTCACTCCAGTCAGAATGGCTATCGTCAAGAAATCAACAGACAACAAGTGCTGGTGAGGATGTGGAAAAAAGGGAACCCTGGTGCACTGTTGGTGGGAATCAGTATTGAGGTATCTATGGAAATCAGTATGGAGGTATCTATGGAAATCAGTATGGAGGTATCTCAAAAAACTGGAAATGGAATTACCTTATGACCCCAGCAATTCCACTCTTAGGTATCTACCCAGAGAAATCCAAGACGTAAATTCAGAAAAATATATGCACCCCTATGTTTACAATAGCCAAAACTTGGAAACAACCTAAATGCCCATTGGTAGATGACTGGATTAAGAAACTGTGGTACATTAGTACAATAGAGTATTAATTGGCTATAAAGAAGAACGAAATCTTACCATTTGAAACAATATGGATAGACCTACAGAACATTATGCTGAGTGAAATAAGTCAGTCTGAGAAAGACAAATTCCATATGATCTCACTTATATGTGGGATCTAAAGATCTGAACAAATGAGCAAAGTACACAGAAATAGTCTCAGAGATATAGAGGAAAAACTGATGGTTGCTAAAAGGGAGGGGGTGGGGATGAGGAAAAAGGGTAAGGAATTAGACAGCATAAATTGGTAACTACAATATTGCCGTGGGAATATGACAGACAGTTTGGGGAATAAATTCAATAATGTAAAGATTTTGTAGGGTTTCAGATGGGAACATATCGCATTAGGGAGACCACTTCATGGACAGTGTAGATGCTTGACCACTGCACTGTACACCTGAAGCTAAAGTTGAATAATATTGTATGTCAAATATATATATATATATATATATATATATATATATATATATATATGCATACACATACCCACGCAGGCACGGGATATGGAGTATAGCTTAGGGAATACAGTCAATGGAATTGTAATAGATATATATGATGTCAGAGGGGCAACAGATTGGGGGACGGGGGTTATTACTTTAAGAGGGGTGAAATGTCTAACTGTTGCATTGTTTTGTACACCTGAAACTAATAAAAAAAGAAAAAAGAAACAAACAAAAGAAAAAGCATGCAGCGGGGTGGAATAAATTACTTTAAAAAAAGTATATAATCAATTAATTTCAGTTCATTATTTACTAAGGATCCACTGTGTACCAAGAACTGTTCTACGTAATATAACCACAAAAGGTTATATGTTATAATTCTGGCCCTTAAAAAACACATTCAGTAAGAGCTGCCACATAGATGCATTAAGGATATATATATATACACACACACACACAGGTTTTTATATATATATATATATATATATATATATTTATATATATTTATATATATTTATATATACTATATATCATATACACACAGACATATATATGTCTGTGTGTATATGATATATAGTATACATAAGTATATACTATATATTATATAGTATATAGTATGTATTTATATCTATCTATCTATCTATCTATCTATCTATCTATCTATCTATTTTTTTAAATTCCTTGGCACACATTTTTAAGAGAAAAAGAACAGACTATGCTCTAGTCAACACCTATGCCACAAAATGTAAATGTTTTAAAACAAGTCTCCAATCTAAGATGATTTGAGAAGTTAAATGCATTTCTCATGTAATCTGATTTAAAGGATATCTTAAAGATACAAAATCAAGTGACAAGAGACTCTTCCTCCCTGACTTGCCCTAAGGTAGTATTCTTAAATCTTGACCCATTGTTTACAAACCTAAGGTCATTCAAATGACCTGGCTAGCATTTTCCTTTAGTTTGGGACTAGGGTACAGTGTCTGTGTCAAAAGCACAATGTGGATTTGAGATTCGGCTACCCAGGAATATCTGTTCAAGGGCAATTTCAGTGTAAAAATCTCAAATCAGTTCATGCCATCATCAACCAGTAAGCCAGCTAACTATTGATAGCTTCATTACCAATTTTACAGTGACCTCTCATTCATACATTCATTCAATTATCTATTAGTATTTTCAGTCAAGAAAATGTCTTGAAATTGTACTATATCTTAACTGTTGGGATAGTAGGTGCAAGACTCTATTACTGCCTACTAGGAAAAGACAAGTATGCACATACACAAAAGTATGATTAAGTAATGTCATTTTAGAAGACGGGAGACCTGAGAATAAAACGAACAATTTTGTTTAAGAGTGAAAAGGCAAAAAATTCTATAAACTGAAGCACAGACTAAGTTCAGGAAGATTTTTCAGGACATGTGTGGTGGGGGTGAGGGCCGGTATACGGTGTGTGGTAGTTTGAGGGAACTGTTGGACCAAAAGGATGATAATGTAAAACAGGACATTTGGAGAAATTCAAGTAGCTCAGTACTGCTAGAGTTTGGGTGCAAGGAGGGTGAGGTAAGAGATGAGGTTGGGGAGATGTGGGATACACGGTGTGCTCTCTGAAGGACCTTTGACTTTCTTATAAGCAGAGGTAAGCCACTGATAAATCATCCTAAAGATGCATACCAAATACTCCACACACACAGCAGTCACACTAATCTCGCGTGAAATAAACTAAACATGATGGAGTCAATTAAGAAGCATGTCTCTACTCCCATATGAACTAATAGTCTAATAATGGAGCAGTAAAATGAAAGTATCAGGAAACATTCTTTTTTACAAGAAGACTCAACATACCATTGTTCACTTGCAACCTCACTTAACCTGTCTATTCTTCAAACATTTTCCTTTGAAGTACTTTGAATGAAAGAACAAAGTGAAATATAGATTTTTGTCTAAATCTCTGTAGCTACCTGTTTAAAAGAGTTTGCAAGCAGGGATAGATCAATATTTTTTGAACTATAATAGCAATCAAAGTAAATGGATTTTTCTTTCGAAAGAACCGTAACTGCTCACAGCCTAACAGCAGCCATCAAAAACTTCTAAGTGTTATTGCTCTTACTATATCTACCAGTTGGTGAAAGCACTTATAATTATTTGAAGGTATATCTATAAAGCAAGTAAGAACTCTGATTATTCTAAAAGACTGTATTGAGAAAAGCCAGAGTGCAACAAATGAGCAGAATATGACTTCTGTCTTAAAAGTAATAGCATTGCTACAGTATTAGCCCTTTAAGGCATTAAGTCCTGGCACTATCCACATGACCTTTTTACAATCTAAGAAACAGGTATTGAGCTTCCATATGTGCTGAGTTAGTGGGGAGGGGTCTTATCCTAGATGATTTGTACTAGGTGTTTGCTTAAGGAGAGAAACAATATTTATTCAGGCATTTTGGAGAACTGGTGACAGACATTGAAACCACAAATAAATATACCATTGGGTCTTTGGATCTGGTTTTCCTAATATAAATGAGGTCTGTGTGGGTACTACCGTGTTTCCCCAAAAATAAGACCTAGCCATACCATCAGCTCTAATGCATCTTTTGGAGCAAAAATTAATATAAGACCTGGTCTTAAGTTATATTATATTATATAAGACCTGGTACTATATTATATTATATTATATTATATTATATTATATTATATTATATATTATATTACATTATACTATACTATATTATACCGGTATTATATTGTATTGTATTGTATTATATTATATTATATTATATTATATTATATTATACCCAGTCTTATATTAAAATAAGACTCGATCTTATATTGATTTTTGCTCCAGAAGACTTATTAGAGCTGATGGTCCAGCTAGGTCTTATTTTCGAGGAAACACAGTATTTGCAAGACATGATATTTTGGGCTCTAGAAAGTTTAAAAAGTTGAATAAGATATAGAAGATATTTTAAAGATTAAGAAGTACAAATCACAAGTGATAAAAGCAGTCACAGGCATGCACAGTACAGCATAGGGAACACCGCCAATAATATTGTAATAACTATGCATGGTATCAGATGGCTACTAGAATTATTGCGGTGATCACTTCATAAGGCATATAGATGTGTAATCATTATGTTGTACATCTGAAACTAATATAATATTGTATGTCAACTGCAATTTAAAAACTTTTTAAAAGTTAAAAAATAACATAAAAAATGGAAAAAAAATATTACCAGTGGAATTTTAGCCCTCATGAAGAGATTTTCCTTGAAATTCCCTAAAACAGGCCAGAAGGCCCTAAGTGAAGACCAAGTCACCACTGAGCATATAGTACATATCAAAAGATATATACAAAATCAAGGCTTGGGAAAGAAGAAGAAACCGAAAAAATAAAATGAAAGGATGAAGTAGGAACAGTTGAACGAGTTTATCGGATTGTGGACTCTTTGAGCAGTTTAAACATTTCTAAATTATCTTTATATGATTGGTACCCAGTAAATGGGAAACATCCAATATGTTATTTTCTCTTCTCAATTTTCATGAATCATAAGGGAAATCAAAGGTAGGAAAACTGGAAGTCAAAGGTGGCTCTCATTAGAAATTCTAGTCTACACTAACTGAACTAATCCCAAACACAGTGCTCTGGATTTATGAATTGTTGCTGTATTTGATTTACAGAGAACCATTCTAAGCAACAGTATGAATTATATATAATCACCATATTAAAAAAAAAAAAATTACATCAAAATATTCTAGAAAAAAACAATTTAGGACATTATATCTCACTATTACGTGACTGGTGGTCTCTGTACCTCTGTGGACTTCATATATAAGGGGGCAGTGATGAGGGAGAGAAAAATTGTGTGTAGAGGCCTGAGGGGAGGTAGAGGAGAGACAACAACTATTGAGAAACTTTGGTTCTTGAACTTTTGCTGGCCTGTAGGAGAGATTTTGATTGGAGATAGAGAATGAAGTTGGGGTTAGTAGGAAAATTTGTGATTCTGGGTACAAGTCAGTAATGCTATAGGCTTCAGATGAAAAATTGAGAAAAAAATATGAAGAAGAGGCTGTGACACTCACCTCCGATAGCACAGACACAGGGTTTAAACTCAAGGTGATCAACAATGAAAGGTAGCTTTATCATAAAAGCAGGATTCTCAGTGAGATATTATTTTGATTTTTTAAAAAATGAACAACAATGAAAATCCCTTGTCAAATAGCTGGGGGAAAACCAATTATAGTTCAATTTGATAACTGTAGTCTAACCCAATATTTTAAGTAACCTCTTTGGGAAACAGCTGCTTTCTATGAAAGAGATCTCCTTATAAGTAGCTTAAGTGGTTAATTTGTGTAAATATTTCACCTTCTACTGCTTTTCTTCAAAATGGTTATACAAAAGAGTGGACTTAAATGACATTAAAAAGACTAGCAGGAAAAAGGAGCACAGTAACTCCCATATATCCTCTGATTTTTTTCTCACCCCTGATGTAGAGTAGCTGGCTTAATATCTTAACTGGACTGATGCATCTTCAGGTAAAATATTCTGATCTGGATTTTTGGAGTAACTTGGGCATTCAAGGGATCTGGCCATTTGCTCAAGGTATCTGTGCTTTGTAGATTTTTAACTTGAGCCACTGTGGGTCCACTAGACGTATAAGGAACTTTACACGTATTCACTAGGGCAGGTAGGAGTTACTGCATTCCCACACATGTTCAGACTGTGTGAAACCAAAAAAGGGCCTGAAGTTTTGTCCATACCATACTGCCCACCCAACTCAACACTTGGAAAGCTAGTTATTAGTCTGTCCTTGAGAGATACCCTCTAGTGTCTTACTTTTTTCCATAATTGATCAGGTGATGGTGGTGCTGGCTTTTTATTTCCTCCACTTCATATTCCTCTCTGCTGCTACTGTAATGAGCTTGAAGACCAACTTGCACATGTTTAGAAGGATGTCTCCTCTATACACTATGGAGGAAAGTCTGTGATAAGAGGATTCATCGGAAGTAAAGCATTTACAAAATTTGTTTTCCTCTCTGACAAAGCTTGGCTTTCAAGATGATTTTCTCCACTCAACTCAAAATCAAACTCGGGTAGTCCAAAGCTGAACTATTTCCTTCTCTTTGCATTGCTCCCTTAGTAATTCCTTTCCCAATGCCCTTTAGGCATATGGATTTGATGACCAAGGGTCATCAAATTATACCATTATTTATACACCGTTATATACACAGCAATGTGATAGAGAAAAGTATTAAACAACAAAACTTTATTTCATTTTACATATATGTAATTCAGACTTTTTATTACTTCACCTTGAAAAATCCTATTCATTCTTCAAGACTTATCTAGGGTGTCGTTTCCTCAGGCAGCCATTATTGTACTCCCATTTTTAGCAAATCATTTCTGTTTGCTCTAAAAGCTAAGAGCACATATTGAAATGACCTATTTATATGTACCTGTCCTCACTTTTTTGAAAGATTAGATATATACGAAACTTGTCTATTTCATCTTTTCAGCCCATCAACTAACAAAGTGCCTGAGACACAGTAGGCTATTTAAAAACTTCGTAAGGCAAATGTAAATCTATTTATAAGATTAGCACTAGTGCTGTTTTCTGTTTAAGGAAGATTTATAACTGGATGCCTTTTAGTGCAACAGAAAGCATTTGTCTAAAGTCTCTCTAAATTAGATGAAGACATTACTCATATATCAAAATAAAAGAGACAAATCAAATAATCAGATTTATAACCATACTAATTATATCAAATTTCTTGTGTAGAAAAGTAAGTTATTTAGGTACAACATAAATAAAGGATCTCAAATGCACGCGCACACACACACACACACACACACACACACAAACACACACATACCCCATGTGGAAGAGAATTATAAGTATAATTAGACCATGATGTAAAAGTTATGTATATTTTCCAGAGATTAAAATTTAAGGTAGAAAGGTCAGTAATATAATGAGGCTCCAGAGAATGTAAGTTAACAATAAGAGTAGGTTAAAAAGGAAGAGTAAAGGAGTAAAAGGAATTAATAATAAGACAAACTTTTTTGCAGGCATCATAGATGTGGCTTAAATGTAGTCAATTAGGTGAAGTCAGGTGAGATTTGAAAAGCAGGAGAGACACAGAAACCATCTTTCTCATCTTCCCTGGGCTTTTGTTCATGAGGGCAAGTGTGATCATTGGGTTTCTCAGAAATCGAACACCATTGTCTAGTCATGATTTTGAAAGCACTGATCCTTGAATGGAAGCCCTTGTCGATGCCCACATCTTTCTACCCTCCCGCCTGTGGCAGAGGTAGCACTCATTTGTCAGCTTGCTTCTTGCCATTATTCTGGAAGTCTCTCATGGAAACCAGATCTAGAAACTGCTCTTTTGGCCATTCCAACAATTTCATACAAAATATAATATCCCTTTCTGTTTAAAATGGCTAGAGAGAGTTTTTTTTTTCTTTCATTTGAACCCTGACTGACAACAAGTTAGAGAGATGTGACATTAACAAGTTATTTTGCACAAATGTAGGTATTGTATGGTATTATTCAAATTATGCCTTATAAGACATTAAACTCAGCTACAATAGAAGCCAAGTATTACTTAGTTCACCTATAAAATGATCTTTTCCCAAAAGAATCATATCCATCCACACATAGAACAAGCGCTGACCAGAGATGCTGGTAGTTCACTATGCAGCTCAGGCCCTCTCCAGAATGTGGGTCATTTATTCCATAAGCGTTCTCTAAAACACTCTATGTGCCAAGCACAGAGAGTCTTACCAGGAAAGAAAATGCTGTTGGTTGAAGAGCTCCTAGTCTAGATAGCAGACAAATATTTTTAAATATCAGTAATATTCTAATATACATTTAAACATATTTCAGTTTATCCATATTATATGAAGTAATATAGAAGCAGAGAGAGACTGATCTTTAAGGGAGGTTTAGATGACTTTACTATTCTGCTATGATCACTTTGGGATATGTCCTCATCTCTCATTTTCACTGTTTCTATTGTCACTTTCTACACATCAATTTCAAGTCCCAGCTCAACGAAGATCCTATAGAGCTTCCACATGAGAACAGGGCTTGCCACAAGGCCAGCCTCCGTGTATGGTTAAAGGCCAACACTAAGCTACAATTGCTCAGTTCAATAACACAATGTCTTACCTGCAGTGAATGTCCCCCTCACCAATTACAAAAAGTTTGTTAATTATTTGAGATATTCTGAAAGCTCTGACATGTGAAAAACTGGAAAAAGTCACCAGGAAAATCAGAATCAGTGTGGCTTTTCTGACCTTAAAGATAATCAAATCAAAAATATAATCTACCATATATATGGTAGAATAGATACTGTGGAGTTGTGCTGTGTAGGAAGAATAAATGAAAGAACACATAATTATCAATGATAATAATTTCACAAACTCTATCCTTGATTTTGCAAAACAACCTTGTATAGGCTTTTACTAATGTTGGGTTCCTTGATCATTCTTGCTTTGCCAGGGTTTGACACTATTCGATAATAAAGAAAAGAAACATGTAGTGAAGCCCTAGAACTATTTTTGTTTTAATAGTTCTTGCTCCTTGACTGCCAGTTATTAGCCTTCTAAGTACCACCAGTATTTCTGAAGAGATGCCATCACTGTATATAGCATATAAGTTAGGATACACATGGAAATGTCTCAGTATTCATTAACAAATAAATTGAAACTAAAAAATTGATGGAGGTTCTTTAGTCAGGCTCCTGAATCTTCTCCTTGGCCCGTCTGTGCACTTCCTTGTAAAATCTAGTTTTAGAAAGAACCCTGATAAGTCAGTTTAGCAAGAAACTCTCCACCCTCAATATCTGACCACCTTTAACATCTGACTGGATTTCTCATCCTCCACCTCTCCCCAGGTGATGTCTGATCACCCTGGCCTGCCTTCAGCTAGAATCTCCTTTGCCCCTGAAGTTTCCTCTTAGTTTTTGCCATCTACTCACCCCTTTCTGCTCTTTGGCTATAAATTCCTACTTGCCCATGCTGTATTCAGAGTTGAATCCTCTCTCTCTCCCTGACTCAAAACCCTATTGCAGGGGTCCCTATACTCATCACCATGGCTCCCCCTCCCCCCTGTATAAAGTCTGCCTTACTGTATTCAGCAAGTGTCAGAAATAATTTTTGTAAACAAAATATAGGCATATCATTTGTTCAAGATGCAGGGATCTTGCATTGTTTATATGAATATACTTTGAAATCTACTTTAAGACTTGCTAAATGTATAGATTTGGAAATTCATCTTTCTGAGACTATTTCATTATAGGAAAAAAGGAAAATATCACATAGGCCTGTGTTGGGCATTATATCAGATAATTCATATAATAACAATTTTTCAGTACAAGTTATTATTGGGAGGACCTATGAGGTAATGGGCCTTGACCTGCAAGAACTTCAGAATAATGAAAAACACCAAAGGCAAGGGGATTGTTCCGGAGTAAAAGAGACCAAAGAGACAACAACCAAATGCCATGTTTGAAACAACTAAATCTTAGATTTAAAAAATCTATAAAAGACCCTTTTGATCTAACTCAGGACATTGAAAATAGATCAAATAGATGGTATTAGTTAATGAATGTTAATTTTCTAGAATGATAACAATATTGTGGCTCTATAGGGGAAGGTTCTTATCATTAGAAAATGCTCAAGTATTTCGAGTGAAATAGCATCATATCTGTATCTAGCTTTTCTATAGTTCAGCAGAATAAAGAAACAAACAAGCAAATAAATGAATAAAAGTCTGCATGTGTGTGTGCAGAGTGAGAGAGCGCGAGGATGTGTATCAATATGGCAAAATCTTAAAAATTAATGAATCAGGTGAACAGCATATCAGTGCCCTTTTATCTAATTTTCTTTCAGCTTTAAAATTTTCAAAATAGAAACAAAGAACAAACCACTCACTTAAAATAAGTCATTATTCATCAGCTACAAAACTAATATGATCAGCATAAATAATAATAGCAAGAATAATAAAACAGACTGTATCATAATTTAAATGAGACTATTAAAATGATTCCTTTCTAACTGAACATAAAAAAAAAATCATAGAATATGTAGAGCTTTCTAATGTATTTTCCTGAACATATAAAATATAATAGACTAAAACTGAGACCCAAGTTAGTGATTAAAAATATCCAGATGACATATTTTTGCGAGTAACAAGGGAGTACCAACCATTTGCTGACGGGTAACAAAAAATAACCTGTTAATGCATCTATAAAATGTAGACCTAAACTATCAGTTCAAAAATCTGAAAATCTAGAAATGTAATAATCATTAGTAGAACCTCTTGCACAGCTTGAAAGAAATATAAACACAGAGTGAAATAAAAGGGAATTCTGATATTACAAATTTCCTAATTAAAAATGACAAGCACTTATATTCTCATAAATTTTCTTGTCAATAGTGACAGAATATGTGCTATCCTCAATTCCTAAGAAAGAAACTATTCTGCCACCATTATTCCAATGGGTCAAAACAGTTCAGTACATTTCTTGCAAGCATTTCAATCTATATTTGCCAGTTCTTGTGGTGAGTACATTAGATTTGACATGTCACATCTCACACTCATGAAGGCAGCAAATGACTTAGCTGATATAATTCATTAAAGTGTAAGATAAATCCTAAACATCAAATGTCAACAACAATGACTTTTTATTCTAGTCAAGAAATACAGCTATTATTCTCCATGAGTATCATCAGAGTTCAACCCACTTTGCTATATAGGTTTTAGATGCAATAATGAGCTGATATTAACATGGGAGGATATAGAGATTAAAAGCACAGACTTTGAATCCAAGCTATCTGGGTTTAAATCCAATCTTTGCTACTACTAACTTTGAATATATTCCTCAAAGTCACAAAGACTCAGTTGTGTCTTCCCTAACAGAAGGAACACAATAATCACCACCTCTTAGAATGATTGATATGATTAAATCAAGTGATTAACACAGCACATTCCCTAGCACATACTAAGCACACAAATTCTGCTATTCAGTAAATATGTATTTAACACCCACTCTGTGCCAGGTATTGAGTTGGGACATTGCAGTGAATAAAAGAGAACCTCCACCCTTCCTTCCCACCAAAAAGTAGAAAAATATAGAAAAAGAAAAACACCAGTCCTTGTGGAGTTTATATGCTATTGGAGGGAGAAAGACAAAACAATATAAACAAGAAAACAATTTATCACATATCAGAAGGGGTAAGTGCTTTGTGTAAAAGACAAAACAAAAACAAACAAACAAACAAAAATGGAGAATAGGGAAATTGTGGAGAATAGGCTATAATTTTTCTTAAAGTGGTTAAGGCAGGTCTCTTTGAAAAATGACATTTCAGCAGAGATTGAAAAAGATGAGGCGGTTATCACACATCTATCAGGAGAAAGGCCCTAGGGAAGGAGTGTGCCTGACTGTTTGAAAACAGCAAAGAGGCCACGACGTGACTTAAGTTTTGAAAGGATTCTTTTGGCTGCTATGTTGAGGGGTGAAAAGGGTGGAAACAGATAAATCATTTAAAAAATTATTGCAGTAATCTAGGTGATTGGTGATAGTGGGTTTACTATGATATTAGCAGTGAAGGTGGTAATAAGTGATTGGATTTGAATATACTTTTCAAAGTGGAGCTAATAAGATTTGCTGACACATGAGATGAGGTATGGAGATGACAGAAAGAGGTCAGTCAAAAATGTCTCCAATAATTTTGGTCTTAGTAATCGGAAGAATGAAATTTCCATCAACTGAGATGGAAAAGACTATAGGTAGGTAAAGCAGTTTGTTAGGAAATCAATTCATTGGAGTTTGGGAAGTCTGTTAGGAATCCAAGTGAAAATAAATGAAAAAAACAAACAAACAAAAAACCAAAAAACAAAACAAAACAAAAACAGTTAAATGTCCAGAGCTCCAGCAGGAGATGACAATGTAAATATGATGAATGGAAGTTGATGAATGGAAGATATTTAAAACATACAACCAGATGAAATCACAGAGAAGAGAAGAGGATGAAGGACCCTAAACATTGTGACTGGGCAGAGGAGCAGAAAGTGTGGTAGGAGGAAAACCCAGAGAATGCAAAGTTCTGGAACACACGTGAATAAAAGGAAACAGGAAAACTTAACAGTGAATGCTGAGTTAATCACTGCTGATTCGTCAAGTAAGGCGTGTACCGAAACATCAACTATCCCCCAGATTTAGCCATGTAGGGGTTATTTCTGACTTTGACAAGAGAAGTTTTAGCATCACAGAGGCAGTAAAGACCTGTTTGAAACAATGGATTTAAGAGACTATGGGAAAGGCAAGTCAGAGATAGGTAAGATAACCAACTCTGCTGACAAACTGTGTAGGAAACAAAGGCAGAGATGGGGTAATGGTTAGCAGGGGAATCAGAGTCAACAGAATATATATATATATACACATACATATATACATAGATATACATACACATATATATGTATATGTATATCTATGTGTGTATATATATATATATATATATATATATATATATATATATATAAATGAAAGGCAAATAAATCTCCATTTGTACAATTAAGGAATAAATCCATAGAAATCAAAAATCCGATAGTGCGGGAGACAGAGGGAAGACTGGCTGGAATATGTTCTGCAGCAAGCGAGAGGCCCTGGGATTTAATGTCTCAGTGGAAGGACGGGGTTTAGATAACAGCATTGCTGCTTCATTTATAGTGACCATCAGGAAGGCACTGTAAACAGGTAAAGCTTTTGCTGTCTGAATAGATCTGATGGTAGATACAGCCTAGAATTTATAGCAACTGAAATAAGATCAATGGGAACCATGAGAATGCTAATTAGTTCCTTAACTCATCCCTCAGTAGTTCAAGTGGAAGCTGATTAAATCCAAATCCATGGAATGGAAACCGTTTTCGCACAACATATTTATACAAATTAGTTTTTCACACAACTGAAATAATTTTTTTCTTTTGTATATATTAAAAGGACAATTGACCAGCAACTGCTTTTATTTGCTTTTGTAACATCAAGATATGGTACCTCAAAATTTCTTACCTAATTTAGAACAAAGACTAAAAAGATCCAGAGCATTTCTTTCCAATTAACTGTTATGTGAGTTATAAAATTTGAATTAATTTGGATTTCATTTCACAAAATGTTTATTTCTTATTAAGTTTTAACTAGTTAAATGAGACTTTGTATGAAAGGAGATGAAATATGAAATTGCAACCTGTGTATTATTGTTCTGAACACGAAGGCCACTTCTTCCTGTTAAGAGACATTAATAGTATTTATACAATTATTGTTTAGGTGGACTAGGCCAATGATATTAACTAGAGTAGCACCCCTACTTGCTCCTAGGCTTAAAATACATTCTTAGTATTTACCAATGATTGTGATTTGGGCCAATAAGCAAGATGATTTTGTGAAGAGTAGGGGAAGCAATAGCAAAGCAGGGAGAAGTATTATAGTTGGCAAGTTTGTGCTCCTCCCCAAAATTCATCAGTTGAAATTCTAATCCCTTAAGTGATGGTATTCGGAAGGAGGGGCCTTTGGGAGGTCATTAGGTGATGAAGATGCAATCTTCATGAATGGGAGTAGTCTTCTTATAAGATACCCCACAGCTCAACTTGCTCCTTATGCCATGTGAAGACACTGAGAACCTGGAGGGCTCTAACCAGATATCAAATCTACCAGCACCTTGACCTTGGATTTCCCAACATCAAGAACTGTGAGAAATAAATTACTTGCATTTATAAACTCTCCATTCTATGGAATTTTGGTTATAACAGACCACAGTGGACTAAGACAGGGAGGTAGTTGGGGAATGTGCAGGTATTAAAGACAGGGTCACATATCTTTGTAAGCCTAATACTGAGTAGAGTTCCTGGTACATACTTGTAGTATACTGACATCAGTGTTTGCTGATTACATGTGGAGTTTAGTTTCAGGTTGTATTTTGGAAGAGGGAGCTTTGCTCATTCAACCAACAGAATTTCAGTTTTTACCATATTGAAATTACTCTTTATCTCATACCTTTATTTACATAGTTAAGGCAATAAAGTGAAAGAATAATCCAAATACTATAGATCGCTCTTTAAATTAAAGCAATGGATGCGGAGAAAAGAGTGATTTGATAATTGAGGTATGGTATTAAATTTGATGCTTAATTATTAACACTGGGCACGAAAATGATGCAACTTCACACAGGACCAATGAGGATGAAATTCAAGAGAAAATGCCTGAGTAAATCTCACTTTATACCCCAGTTGAGGTTATGAACAAGTAAAGAAACAAAGAATTAAAAGCATAATGTGCTACTTAAGTTAATTTGTTTAGCATCCTTCTTCAGGTATTTCTAAATCCCCCAAAATATGGGTAGTACTAAGAAGTCTCGGATACTGTGAAATATGCTCTTTTCTTAGTTCAAAATATATATTGAATCCAAGCCAAAACTATAAAAATGTATAATTACTTTCAATAATCATTTTATTCACAGTGAGATTTTCATACACGGTTTTAAGGCCATATATGAAATCCTCAGCGACAATTTGTCAAAGAGATAAATTGTGGACTGCATCTGATTTTCCACCAACTAACTGAATATAATTAATTGGTTGTAGTGCTACAGATATGAGATTTTGAGCAAAGCAACATAAACATAAAGGATCTCTTTTATTGAGTAATCATCATCTTCAGTGGCTTCTTTCCAACTCTGTTTAGCATGTGAACAAGATATTTTCTGTTGAATTAAACTAACAAAGGAGCTGATTGAGCATTTAAACTCCAAGGATTATTCTTGGAGGTTGTTACATAATGCTTCAAGATTCTTAATGACTTCAGTAGACATGGCATAATTTTCCTTCACAGTTTGAAAATTGGCTTTTAAAAAAATACTTGCTATCAGCCAATATATATAATTAAAAAGGGTAGAATCAGAACTTAACTGGTCCATTTTACACTAAATGCCATGTTATAATATTTTACAACATATGATTTTTGAAATCTAGGATTGATTATATAACATTAATCTATTTTATGTTACTTTTCAGAAATAAGTACATTTCACCCAAATCTTATTTAAAATGAAATGCAATAGTGAAATACTGTTGGATTCTAAATGGTATTTTTAAATCATTTAAATTATAGATTCACTATATGTGAAATCATTTCATTAACCAAAAAAGTGATTTTGAAAAAGTCAGATAATTTAATCTTAGTAATGAGATTTGACTTATACTATTTTCCAAAATGTAAATGCTGTGTTGTGTTGGCATCAACTTGGAATTATCTGATTTGTATTAATTTCCTTTTTTGAAAGCATTTTCTTGTTTGTCATAAAACAACAAAAGGTGTTAACACTACGGTTTAGAAGGTAGTTCTGTGACAGAAAATGCAGTTCTGTGATAGAAAATTTGGAAGCATTAAGCTTCGTCAGCTGGAACCCTAATTCCCCTTTATTATGATTACAGTGTTTCCCCGAAAATAAGACCTAGCTGGACAATTAGCTCTAATGCGTCTTTCAGAGCAAAAATTAATATAAGACCCGGTATTGTATTGTATTATATTATATTAAATTGTATTATATTATATTATATTATATTATATTATACCCAGGCTTATATTATATTACATAAGGCCTGGTCTTGTATTATAGTAAAATAAGATTGGGTCGTATATTAATTTTTTGCTCCAAAATACGCATTAGAGCTGATTGTCTGGCTAGGTCTTATTTTCGGGGAAACACAGTAGATAAAGTTTTCTCAAGACAAACTAATTATGACAACCTTACAGCATAAGTAAATTTATTATATGAATGGCTTGGGAAATGGAACAATAAAAACAACACTGAACAAAGAATACATGAGTTAGATATATATTACCTACTTATAATGACTTTACTAAAAATAACAAAAATGAAAATAAATTACATATGTGGGTATATACACACACACACACACACATATGTATATATAAATAAAACAGAATCAATCAATGGAGGCTGTTAAAAGCAAACAAAAACAGATATATAAGGTCAAGCCCCTCCTATATTTCTTTTCAGTATGAAGGGTACTGTTAACACTGTTTTTTTTTTTCCTTTTAGATCTTGTCAGATATATATATATATATATATATATATATATATATATATATATATTTATTTTTTTTTTTCCCTTTTGCTTTGAACACAAATAGTATCATACCATAAGTGAAGTTCTGGTTTCGCTGCTTGTTTGATTCTTTCAACAATTATGAATACTCTTTCATACTTATTCTCTTTTCATTTTCACTATATACTAAATATTTCCAAACTGAGCAAATTTAGAAGTTTTTTTGTGTGTTTATTTGTTTTCTATATTACAAATGCTCTGAAAGATAATATTTTTTTTATATATTATAAATAATGCTTATATTTTATTATTGAAAAGCTGAATATTTCTGTGCTACAGATTCCTAGAAGTAAAATTCTGGGTTAAAAGTTATCAGTGATTTTTGTTTGTTTTGATGTATTGCCAAAGTATATTCAAAAAAATTTTGTCAAGTTATTTGTCCTCCAACAGTTAATCAGAGAGCAGGATTGGAAAGGTGGGAGGGCATGAGATCCGGGACACAGAAAAAGCTATCTGTCTTTGAAGAGGGCAAGAAGCAGGTGTCATTCTTTCATTTTACAGAAAGAAGGAGAGATAGGAAGGATAATAATACCAGGATTCCTATAGATTAAGTGGTAAGAAGCTGAGATATTCCTCACTGATTGCTGCTATTTCCCTAATAGAGTATGGGGAAAGATTATCAGCTGGTGTTTAGTGGAGAAGGAACAATGCATGTGAGAATTTTTAGACTTTAGAGGTATTAAATGATGGTCTTATAGGGTGGGAAAGAAAAAAATTTAGATGTGGTAAACCAAGAAATGGCCCCCGAAATATATCCCAATCTGTGCAATATGCAAATATTACCTTACTGGGGGGGGGAAAAAGTCTTTGCAGATATAATTAAGTTAAATAATTTGAGATGAGAAGATTACCTTAAATTACCTTGTTAGTTCCTATATGCTATCATCAATGTTTTTATAAGAAAGAAGCAAAGGGAGGTATCACAGACACAGGGAGAAGGGAATGTGAAGATGACAGAGAGTGGAGTGATATGATTGTAAGTTTAGAAATGGTGAGGAAGCTGGAAGAGACAAGGAACAGATTCTCCTCTTTCTAAAGCCCTGGAAGGGAGCATATATAACGCTACCAGATTTTAGACTCCTTGCCTCTGGACCTGAAAAAATGAATTTCTATCATTTTAAGCCATCAAGTTTGTGGTAATTTGTTACAGTAGGAAACTGGTGTCCTCAAGAAACAAATACATAATGAAATGTATTATCCTATAATATTAAAGTAGCATTTGAGATTCTTACTTACGAGTCTAAAGTAAATTACCCGGTCAGGCTGTGGAGAAATAATATACTTGCTTCAACCATGATTGGAATGTTTCTAAATGAGTATGGTACTGCAGAAACAGGGAGAAGTAACAAGGCAATTTTATGATTTTTGCAAAAGACTGGTTATAATGCAGAACTAAACTTGTATCTAAACTATAAACAAAGCATAAGGGGCTGATGAACAATAAAACAAGTAAAGGGAAATAAATTTCTCAATAAATTGGAATATGCTTCTTGTGAAGTTAGAAAGTTAGAAAGTTAGAAGGGAAGAAATAAGGTTGTTGGGGACTTTGTAGCAGAAATGCCACAGGAAATGGAATTATTAATGATGATAAAGAATATCATTTTTTATGTGGCCAAGATGGTGTGATGGGTAAAAAATGGTTGGAAGTGAGTAATGAATGAAATGAGATATTAGAGTTTTAGTACGGGTCACCTTCATCTAGATTTGTAACGTATTTAATTATGCAGTTTTCAGGGGTGTAACAAAGTTTGATCTTTCAAAGGATATTGTGATGAATAGTGGAATGGATATTTGTGTGTGTTTTTTACCCCCCCCCTAGCATTATTAGCTCACTTTGTGTGTTTTTGTGGTGTTTCTGTATGCATGTGCACACAATTATATTCTGATGTTGATATGGGAGAACCACCGCTATTAGTCTGCTCATGGTATTCAGGTGAAGCTGACTGCACCCCACTCTCATCCTCAAAATCCAATTGTGGACCTGCTAATGGGACTAAGCCAGTCATTACTTTCTGTAATGCTTGGTATGTAATTCATTCAATGATGGTCACATAAACAAGTTGAGTGAATAAGCTCCATTTGGGGCTTGTCTTTGAACTATAAAGGTCATGGATGTACTATTTCCCATTGAAAATAAATCTAGACATGTGCAGCCCAGGCAATGCTCTTGAAACTGTGTGGGAGAAAATATCTAAGAATGGTGGTGACACCAAGGAAATGAAAGCAAGGAATGGAGGGTTACAAACCACTCCTAGTCAGAAACTCAAACCACAAATGAAAGTTTATCTGACTTCTTAATCATTTAGCTGTTCAGAGAGTTAAATAAGTAAGTAAGTAAGTAAGTAAGTAAATAAATAAATAAATCTTTAAATTAATCCAGTGGGGTAGGCTTATTATTTTTCTTTGTGACAAGAAATAGAAAGTACTCATTATAGATACCTAATGCTACTCTTAGGCTACAGCATCAGTGTTGCTAGTAATCTCATTTTATGAGGAAAAATTTAAAAGCGAAGTGAGTACTTCAAGTTATCCTGAGGTGTTGAATTTCTACCAGGATTGCATCCACAAATGAGAGCCAATACAAAATAATCACCCACTGAGAAAAGTCGTACCATAATGAGGACATCAAATGGCATAGCATAGCTGTCAGAAAGCTCTGCAGAATTCTGAATTCTGTATCTGTATTGGTACATTATATGAATACAAATCTTGGTTTCCTACAACTGATGCTTTATTGTCCACCACTATGGGCTTGTATGTTACATAGCATTGAAACATCAAGGACTTACAATATAAGAATAACACCACTTATAGAAAAGAATTTTAGGTAAATTAAGTTTTAAAAGTTCTTGTTGAGTCATATCTTTGTGCTAGTAATTTATACTCGTTAATTTGTAATTTGCACTATTTAGTCTTATTTTGTATGTCTTCTAAATATACATCTATAACCTGAATTGCAGAAACCTTTCTGTAATCTCCAGTGCATTTATAGTCCTTTAATGTAATATGAAATGCCAATCCCTCCAACATTTGCCACAGGATATGCTGTCTTGTTAAGGCACCCTCATTAGAGATTTTTGTTTCAGAAAAATATTATACCTATTCTACTTCTTCAGGCAACAAATTTCAGTAACATGCTCAATGAGCAGTTGTTCACTGAAATGAACTGAATTATCAGGCTTAAAGTAGTTATGTAATATAAAGTAAATCCACAAGGCAGGTTATTGAAACAAAATTGTCTGTCAATCTCAAAAGGTATACAGCAAGAGTAGGAGTTAGTGCTATTAAAGGACTAATGGAGCTATGCCTAAAAACCAGTCTAGATCATGTCCATGATGTCACAGACATGAATTTACAAGACAAGCAGGGATGTTTTAGGATGTTACCCTATCTGTGCTAATGCCATTATAATTCTGACTCACGGCCAGTGCAAGGAAAGTCCATTCAGGTTGATTAAGTTCAAAGGCTTTTTTTTTTTTTTTTGGTGGAGTGATATAAACATCAGAAACAATGAAATACCTTATTGCTAATCTCTTATCAGATGACATTGATTTTTTAACTACACTCTTGAGACTGCACTTCTGCAGAGATAAGAGGAGATGCATTATTCTTTTGATATTAAGATGCTAAGAAAGTAAACTTGTATCAGCATAAACTAATTTAACAGAGACATACTCAAAACTAGTAAAATTCTCCTTCTTAACTAGTTTAACTAGGGCTAGTTTTCATTAATTTTCGTTGTTTTGTTCCATTTTAATTTATGTACTGATTTAATTAGACTAATTGGGAATGACATTTATCAAGAGCACACATTGTTCCAACAGATCTATTTTAGAAGGACTCCATGTCAAATGATAAATTATTCCCCAAAATTATTTTAATTCAATCTTTACTTAAGACAGTAATGGTTCACTCTATGAAATTTGATCATCAAAAGAGACATTAAGACCCACTGTGTAACCTTATATGTGGTTAGTAAGAAGTGCCAATTTTTTATCTTACAATAGACTAACTGTATATAAAAAGAAACTATTAATTTCAACTCAAATTTGATCAAATAAAGGGTAGAATTTCTTTCAACATGTATTATTATTATTATTATTTTTTATGTTAACATTGACTTTCAGTTAAGAATGTGTTTGACCTTTTAAATTTCATCAGTAATCCCTTCAGGAGTGTCAGTTTGCCTCCATATTATGGAACATATTTGGAGGTAGCCATAGTAAACAATATTATGTCTGATAGAATAGTAATAGTTTTCCCTGTAAGAATGCATGGCCATCATTCCCCTTATACAGCAAAAAAAGAAAAAAATATATACATATATTGATTAGGTCATTAGGTTGATGCTTACTTTATTTCATAATATAAACATGTTTTTATATTTCTGTTTTGGCTAGATTAATTAGAATTTGTAAAAAGGACTTCTTTCAAATAGGTGCTTGTTCGTTGTTTTCAAAATGAACTTGAAGTAAGTATTTTATTTAGGAAGATTATTTATCTAATATTGATAAAACTTCTAAGCAGGGAACACAGTACTTATAAATGTAGACTACACAATTATAGATAAGGATAAAACAATTATGCGCAAATGGATTGGACAACTTAAAGGAAAACTGGAGATAAAATAAAAAAGGTAGATACTTTGCTAATTTTATGGCAATTAGTGTTGAAGTAATTTAAAAAAAAACAGGAATGCATGGATTTACTACTTTTTAAACATCGTATTTTAAAGTAACTTTAAATCATAAGATAATGAGATTATGTTAGTTCTATTCAAGGGGGAGAGAGGGGGAGAGAAAGAGGGAGGGAAGGAGGGAAAGGGGGGGAGAGGGAGAGGGAGAGAGAAAGAGAGAGAGAGAGAGAGAACAGAAAATACCAGTGAGGCACTTTTCTTTGACTTTGGACAAAAATGATAGTGTCTGTGTTGAGATTTGTACATGCAAAATGCAGATAATCGTAAAATTTCAAAGGGGTGCCATGAGGCTTAATTTCTCTAGAGTTCTACAGACATGAGAAAATGTATACACAGTCTGGGCATTTCATCACTATCACTTCTCCAGGAGTTTTGATATTGTCTTGGGAGGCTAGATGGAAGACTGCCAATTTACTGAACACCCGGAAACACCTCTATTGAACAGCAAAGCAAATGAATTAAAAGCTACATCTTTGCTAAAAACTTAGAGCAAATGAAAAAGTTGGCCACTTAGGGATGGACCAGGGAATCAAATAAATTAACATTATGTAGTTTAACAAAAAGAAGAAAGAATGTATGTGAGCTGAAAGTCTTGAAAAAAAATCATATATATATATATATATATATATATATATATATATAGAGAGAGAGAGAGAGAGAGAGAGAGAGAGAGAGAGAGAGAGAGAGAGAAAGAAGAAGAAGGAGGAGGAGGAGGAGAAGTGGAGAAGGAAGAAGAAGAGGAAGAGAGAGATCATATGTATATATGAAGGAAAGAAAAAATGTAAGGGTGTGTAATATGTGGGGGAGAACAGGTGGATGTAGCAGGTATGGGTTAAGGTCATTGTTAAATACTAGTAAATTGAAAAAAAAATAATTTAGAAGGGTATGATATTTTAAAGCATTTGGAGAGCTGTTATATCGCTTCAATTTTTTTTTCCTGCAGCAGAATTAAGATTGATATTCAGAAATCAAATAACTTAGTGAGGTATGTGACTCAAAGAAATGATACAACATAAGTCCTTCTAGTCAGGGCTAAATTTACAAGGTTTTTATGAGGATTTAATGAAAATATTTCCATGTAAACTGCTCAGAAGGATTTTCAGCTCAATTAATTTTTAGGAATTACCATTATTCAAATTATAATAAATGTACAAGGTACAGTTGCACTAATTTCTTACTATGCCATTTTTTCTCTCTTTTATGTTTAAATTATGTCTAGATAGATCATGTCAATATCATTTTAGGAAAATATGTGTTTTAGGCACAGCTAGTCGAATATTGATCACTGTCACATTCTCACTCACCTTATGGGGAAATCTGCCAAGAATAACATAATGCTTTTTACTATTTTTATTGATTTATCATCTATCTTTGACTCTTCAGAGAGGAATTAGTTGTGGGCTAAAATGTATGAATTTAACACATATCCTCATCCACGCGTCATCAAAATGTAAAACATTTAATATCAAGAACAAAGGTATGCAGGAAATGGAAACCATATCCCAATTTTCATTTTTATAAAAAAGAGACTACAAAAAACAAACAAACAAACAAAAAAACAAGAAAGAGACTATGCTCAGATCCTCTTCTGTTTAAATAATACTTAGGTAGCTTAATTCGTGCTTGCATGCTCACCATCTAGCACAGTATTTGATGTATTAGTATACAATACATGCAGAGTGAATTAGTATGTGGTCTCATTGCTTTTGGATGAGTGAAATGCCAACCTCTTTGTCGGTGGTAAGAGACTTCCCTTAGGTCCTCAACATTTCCCCCCATACTTCTACAAATAATTGTTTACACTTGTAACAGAATTAGCTTTCTTCATAAATGCCTTTGGTAGATGCTTGTACCTCTTTGTTAACAACCCCTTCCTGTGTTATCTATGTCCATGCACACTCTGACTGACAGGCCTTAACAGGCATCACAGCATGTGTTCTCGGCACTACTCACAACTTCTGGAATACCACATTCTCCTCTGTGCGTTTATGAGTTATGTGAACTCCCCTCAGCCTGCAGTACCATTTTTCCATTTCTCTGCTTTGTAAATGCTCACACATGCTTCAGGATTCCACTGGTCAATGGACTCTGAAGCTTTCCCAGATGAATAGATCTTTTTTGGTATTCTTCTTTTTGCTGTTCTGTAAAGCTTTGCTATTAATACTACACTATACAATACTACACTAGACTATACTTTACTAGACTATACTATAACATATTTACTATACTATGCTATACCATACTATACTGTACTGTACTGTACTATATATATATAATACTTTATTATACTATATATACTATACTATGCTATACTATACTTCCATATTTGTGTGCTTACGCGTATCTCCTCTGTAGAGCTGTGAAACAGAAACTATGTTGTCTTCTTCATTTTGTATTTCTAGTGTAGTGCTTGACTGTAGTAAACTCTGTTGAATGAATAGGCAAATGAATGAATGAATGAATGATGAATGAATATATTTTTGTCAGCAAAGAATGAGAGGAAACACCTGGATCCATGCCAGCATCTAGCCCTGACAATAGTTAGAGCTTTTTCATCTAAGAGGCTCATAGAAAAAACTGAATCAGCTTTGTGAAATTTTACTGCTTTTACATTTCAATTTTTTTCTCTTTAAAACTCTTTAAATGTGCTTTAATATTGTTACTGTTTATCTCTCTTGCTCACTTTCACAAAAGTTAAGACAATCTTCAGTGGGACTGAAATCTAGGGAAGAGATAAGACTTGAGGTAAGCCACTGGGTGGATTTCTGTAGCTAACAAAATTTGCTTGAAGGCAAGGAGTGGGTAAATGTATATAAAATAAAAGATTATATATAGAAAAGTGTATTATTTCTGGAAACTTCTGAGGATTTGACAGGATACCAAATTAGTAATGGGTGGAGAAGCAAGCATAACTATAATTATCACCGTTTAGGGCATAGTCCCTCTCTGGAAGTTTTTTGTTACAAATGCTAAAACTTTTCAGAGGTAATATTTTGATTATTTACTGAAGTTTGACACTTTTAAGTGATCAATAACTAAAGGCAGATTTTCCTGAAAAGTAAAAAATAGAGCTTCTTGGCACAGAAGTTTTAAGGGAAAACATACTATGATGGGTTATCATAATTACGATAAATCCTGGCTTGTCCTGAACTGTTCTGTTTATGTCTATTGTATCATTGCTATTATTAATAGCATCCCAAATCATTATGAGAAGTGTCCTGGTTTGAACAATAAGTTATATATTCACCTTAACAATGAGAAACAAGAAAAATGGGAGAGGTGAGATATATAATAAAGCTTCTGGATGTACTAAAAATAAATACAGTCATCATAACAACAGACCCTGATTCCTCAGGACTAATACCTATAATTCTAAAGGAAGCTTTACCTGTATATCCCATTTATGCAGTTCAGGAATGTCATAACAATATAGAAAATCCTTTTTTGACCTTTCAAAGTAATGAATTTATGACTCTATCACTGTAGCTCACATTCCCACCCATGAACATCTCTACTGTGAATTAAAACACTTTGTGTCTGAGATAGATTATTTATTAATGTAAATCATTGTCTAAACGTATCTCCTATTCTTAGAACTATGATTGCATTCTGATGATAGTTTGATTGATAGCTAGATTAGATGAAAAATAGTCTTGATCAGTAATGAACATGTAAGCTTACAGTGATATATCCTGACCTTGGTTTACAGTTTGTGGTGTGACTGTTGTAGAAGAAAGTTGGGGGAGGAGGGATTAGCCCTGGATCCATTATTGTGCTTATGTGCCAGTCTGGCATTTTTGAAGTAGAAAGTCATCTAATACTTAAAGTGACTCACTACCCATTTTACAAATGTGAAGTTTCTATCTCAAAGATTGATTAAATAATCCTAAGAGACAAAATATCAAAAGATACAACTGTTTCATCCAATCATTCAGGCAAGTCCTTACAAAAGTGTTCAGTAACAATCTTTACGTAACAAAACATTATATTACGAATTTATTCACTATTCAACTGGACATATATAATTATTATTATTCAAAAAGCCCAAAACATTTAACACTAGCAAACAACAACTTTCATGCAATTTTTTTGGGAAAGTAAATTTTGCATATCTTGCAAAAGAATAATGACATGCTAAGTACTTCAGGAAAGAAATATCTGAGTTTCAAAGATATGAGAGACCCTTGGGAAAAATGGGAAAACTGTTGAATATTTTTCTCAAAAATGGGTCTCATTAGATCATGCTATATAAGTCACATGTGAAATAAAGGATATTGTTTTGTGCTTTATATTATTTTTTAAAAACGTCCAGAACAGTTTAGTACCTGACTTATTCTTTCTGTATTTTAAAAATTATTATACTATTGTCTCAATTTTCTCTAAAATGAAATGCAATGAATTTATTTCAATATTTTTTTATGTATTATCAAGATAATGTATAAGTCTTTTCATTCACCATACACTGCAGAATTTTGGACAGTTTTAAAGAGAATCATCTTATTTTTTTTTTAATGAAAGTTATCTTCAAGTATGAAGACTTCCTATACTTTAATAATTCCTATACAGAATAGATACTAATTGAGTATCCATCTAAAAATAGTTCTAAACAACAAGCTTAAAATAGCTCAAATGAGAAGCTGTAAATATTCATCTAAATAATTGCAAGTCAAATAAAAATAGTATATGCTAAAAGTATTCAGTGTCAGGGTGAAAAGTTAACTTAATTAAGAAAGGTTGTTTTTTTCTTTGTTTGTTTGTTTTTTCCCCCTTCTTTAAACATGAATGCTAGCTAAAGAAGCAAGGAATCTGAAATGGAAAAGCCACTCATCTTGAATTCTATAGTTATTAAAATAGATAAACAGTTCTACTGTGATCCCTAATATATGTTGCCATTCTTTGACATATAATTTTCTGTATAATTTCATATTCTTCCATAATGCTTCATTCTCTGTCATATTTTCCATGAAAATACATTGATTTTAAATATGCTTTTTCCTATGTCCTATTACAGACACTGATGAGTACGGGCCTATGTCCTCATTAAGGCCATAAACCTGGAGAACACCACATTATCTGTTTGATGTTATAGCCATAATTATCAGTGTTTCAAATTACACAAGGTCTTCAAGATAGCTAAAAAAAAAAAAAAAAAAGTTGGTGTCATATCCAAGAAATCATTGCAAAACAAGTCATGAAGTTTTCCCCCAGGTTTTCTTTTAGAAGTTTATAGTTTCAGGTCTTATGTTTAAGTATTTAAACCATTTTTGGTTGATTTTTGTATATGATAGAAGATAAAGGTCCCATTTCATTCATTTGCATGTGAATATCTAGTTTTCCCAACACCATGTGAAGCAATCCGTATCCCATGGTGTATTCTTGGCATCCTTATTGAAGATCAAGTTGGTTATATAAGTGTGGATTTATTTCTGGGCTTTCTATGCTGTGCTGTTGGTCTATATGTCTGTTCTTATGTCAGTGCCATATTATTTAGAAGCAAAAAATAGACAAGTAGGACTACATAAAGTTAAAACGTTTCTTCTCTGCAAAGGAAGTAATCAACAGAGTGAAAATGAAACCTACAAAATGAAATATTTACAAACCATATGTCTGATAAAGGGTTAATATTCAAAATTTATAAGGAACTCCTACAACTCAGTAACAAAAACCAAATCACCTTATTAAAAAATGGGCAAAAAAAAGGGAATAGAAATTTTCCTAAGGAAGACATACAAATGGACAGCCAATTATATGCAAATAGTCATCACTGCAGATCAAACCGCAATGAGATATCACCTCAGACCTGTTAGGATGATCACTATCTAGAAAACAGAAAACAACCAGTGTTGGTGAGGATATGGGGAAATGAGATCTCGTGTACACTGTTAGTGAGGATGTAAAATGGTCTAGTCACTATGGAAAGCAGCATGGAGTTTCTCCAAAAAGTTAAAAATAGAATTACTATATAACCCAGTAATCCCTATTCTGGGTATTTATCCAAAAGAACTGTAATCAGGATCTGGAAGAGACATATGCATCCCCATGTTCATTGCAGCATTATTCACAATAGCCAAGATGTGGAATCAACCCCAATGTCCATCGATGTGTGAATGGATAAAGAAAAGTGTGGTGTATACATACAATGGAATATTATTCAGCCATACAAATGAAGGCAATCCTGCCATATACAACATCATGCATGAACTCTGAGAACATTTTGCTAAGTGAAATAAGCCAGTCACAGAAGAACAAATACTGCATGATTCCGCTTAGATGAGGCATCCAAAATAATCAAGTTCTCAGAAGCAAAGAACAGAATGGTGATTGCCAGGGCTAGGAGGAGGGGGAATTGTTAAATTGCTGTTCAGCAGATTTACAGATTCAGTTATGCAATCTGAGTAAGTTCTAGACATCTACTGTACAATATTTGTGCTTATAATTAACAATACTGTACACTTAAATTTATGTTATGAGTAGATATCATGTGGTATGTTCACAATTTTAGAAAATCTCCCCATAAGAATATTTGAGTGATTTCAGCAATTTAGGTAGAATACCAAAGGTTGGTCCCATGATGTAGTGGGTTGAGGAATATATAGAAATGAAAATGAAAAAAAAGTAAGCAATTTTAAAGATACATGTGAAGAGAAAACTGAACAAGAGTGGTCCCAGAGGAAATAAAGAACAATGGAATCAACCGGCTTGACAGAAACAGGAATAATTTCCTCAGAGACAGGGCAAAACATGCCTTTCAGATGACATACACTCCTATTTCTTGGAGGTCCAGGTATAAGACAGGCTGTGTTATCACTTAGTTTTTGACCTACCCCACTCCATACCCACCTGATACAAAACACATGTGCGCACGCGCACACGCACACACACACACACACACACACACAGAGAGTTATAGAACTATTTGAAAAGGACTAACACTTCTGGTAAAGTTCTTTTAAAATTATAAAATACAGTGTTAGTATTTTCATACTGAAACTACTTCTGTATGGGCTTGTAATATAACAGTTCATATTAGCGCTTCCTTTTCCATTATCAGCAGAGACCAAAAATATTTGACAGGCTATTTTTGATGCAAATAGGATATACACAGAAGAGATCTGTTTAGGAAATCTGTGCTTAAATCAGGAGATTAGCATTTACTCCTTTACATCAGATAGAAAGCTGTAAGGCTCTTTTCTTCTCATGAGAGTGTATTGCTGACAGCACCGTTTGGATATTGTTCTTTCAGGAATAGTCTTTCTCGCCTATCACTTGGTTGTGTTACACTTCAGAGATTTAATAGGTGAGAAAAGTTACTGAAGATTTAGATACAAAGACGGTTCTTCCATTTTACTATGCCCAAATTCATAGAATAAAAACATGACCCATGTTCTAGTTTTGAGGATTAAAAGAATATTCTGCAGCTATAATTGATCATAAAGTAACATTAATAGCAGTATCAGGTATTTTACGACCAATTCTCTTCCTTATACATAACTGATTCAAAGCAAGAAAATGAAGAAGGCTAACTACTTAAGACTGCAGTTTTCCTGTACATCATGTGAGCAGCCTGGCCTGCATAATGAATGTGTGATCTGTGTGCTGTGTGACACACTGGATCCCACTCTCAGAACAGTCTCACTTTTGGTTTTAATGCTTCTCTGTTTCCATTTTAAAATTCTTAGTTATTTTGAATAAGAGAGCCGACTTTTTTATTTTGCACTGGGCCTTGCAAATGATGCAGTTGTTTCTGGTGGACACGGAGGCATACTTAGCACATATGAATGTACGTGTGTGTGCATGTGTGCAAAAATTGAAAATAATGGTAAACAGAAACTTAATAGGTGAATGCAATTAAGCTTACAGTAGAAAATAGTTTCTTCATATTTTAAAGGATATGAAAAAGTCATTAAAACAAATGCTCACAGAAATAAAAACAGAATGCACAATAATTTTCAAAGAAGAACTGAATATGAGGATTTCTCATTGACTAGTTTTAATGAATATAAAGAAAACATCGGCCTTGAAGAATTATGCTTGTATCTAAGTAAAGCTATGTATTGAGTCAATTTTCAATAAAAGAACAATGTAATAACATCTCAAAAACTGGGATTAGTATTTCTTTGTGATTGTGTATATTTACAGGGAAACTTCAAAGATTCCTTTTCAAAATATCAGAATGGACATTTTACTTCTGATTGAATATTTAGCATAATTTCAGGGATATTTCTCCTGTATATTAAATGTGTTTGATTCATACTAGTTAGCAAATGAGGCTAAAGAGGACATTTTCATAAGTAGCAATAGCATAAACCATTAAGTTTGGAATTATTCCCATGGACATATATTGAAAAGGCAACAACTTTTAAGATGACTGTAGTAACTAAAGTGAGAAACTGATGGATGTAGTTCAGTTAGAAAATGAAAGAAAAAAATGACGTGAGTAAACAATATTTATACAGTATCTTACAGTTTATATGATGCTTTTACCCACGTTGACTATGTTATCTAATTCTAATCTGCTTCTTTGTCCTTTCCATTTACAGAAGGGGAAACTATAGAACTTAAAATGTAAATTGGACTTTAAGAAATGTGTTTCTTTAAAAGGAAAAATAAATAGTCTTTACCATGTGCTTTTTTCTTCAAAATGCTTGTATCATATAAATTAAATCACTGTGATAAACACTTGGTACAATTTTGCATACCTCCTGGAATATGCCAAGTAAAACAATTGTCTGCTTCTTGTGCCAAGATATTTCATTAAAAACAAGTGATTAAACATGATAAGATAAATAGATATACAAGCAAACAAATTTATAACTGCTAGGTAAAATCATTTCCTGAAGAGAATCTTAATCTATGAAATGGTCTGTTAGGCAATGTTATCATGTACAGCATACTAAAGTTAATCTTTATGAAAAGATTGCCATCTAAAAGGAGAGAACTAAAAAGAAATGACATTTAAAAATTTTGCCTCAGGTATACTTTTAGAAAAGCATGTTGAACATACTGCAATAATTTGTCCACACTACAGAGAGCTCCTTCTCTGTTAGGTTGAAGGATTATTATTGAAGGAATATCACTGACAGCCCAAAGTGAATCTAACGACTTCTAAATCAAAAGGAAGTTTATGAATATCATCAGTCCTTAATGAAAAATGCCTTACACTCAATACATAATTCTCATATCATTTCTGGATGTAACAGATTAACGCATAGATTTTATAAAGTGCAATTCAAGCGAAGTGATTTAAATTAGTTCTCATTTTTAACTCATTTTGAGTGAACATAAGAGGAAAATTTCTTGTTACTAAAATTCAGGATTTGTCTTTCAGTAAATATATTCACAAATTTATAATACCTATTTTAATTGATTATATTATTATAATTATTTAAAATATCAGGATGGTAAATCATAATTTCAAATGGAGAATTAAAAGGTAGACAAAAATCTGTTCTTAATACAGGGGTTATATTTTTTTATTACCCTTGTCTTACTTATTTAGTTGGTTATTTATTTTTAATTACCAAATAAAATGAAGAGATGACCTTGGGCATAGGTGATGACGTAAAACCTCAGAGAATTGGGAATTTAAAGGGTGAAGAGTAGTCAGCCAAATAAGAAAAATAACAGTTTTCCAAGTTCAGGTAGTATCAGAAACACAAGGATAGAGGCAGGAATGGGTAAGGCGTAGTGCATTAAAGGTGTGCGGACTGGTCTGGCTGCAGAAAATGGTTCATGTGGTCACACTAGGGATTTGGGCTTTATCCTGGGCACATTATAACTCTAATCAAGGTTTTGGAGCCAGGAAATGATCTGGCCACATCTCTCTTTTATAAATATAACTCTGAAGATGGTGTATATTGGGGGTCACGTATATTTACCAGATTTCCTTGCAGCTATAATTCTGTATGCTAATTAGGTTGTACCAATGAGATGCATACTTAAGATATTTGGAAGAAATAAAAGATCCATGTCTTGATCATTTTGGCTGAGTTTTTTCTACTGGCAAGCAAAAAATTGTAGAGATATGGCTCCCCCCTCTACCTCCCAACATTATGACAGTAATCACTTCAAAGGTATTGGAAAAATAATTCAATGGAAGTAGCTTCCTTATCCTGGCTTTCTGGTCACTTGATCTTAGCCATAGTACTGTGTCTCTACCCTTAGTGGTTTCAGAGGGACCACTTAATTGCCTATCTTCTTGAATGTGAGAGTCAGTAGCTACCCATGTAGCATGCTGGCACTCATTCCTGAAGGACCATATCCAGCCTGCCCCTCCAGGTTCTCTACAAATTTTGAAGACTTATTTACTTTATTAAAAATTCTCCTTAAAGTATCTACAGTGGCTTTTTCTTACACTGAGCCTGTTTGATATAATATGTGTTTCTTTCTTTATAAAAGTTTTATTAATAATCTAACAGAATAATTATATATGTTATTTATAGTATAATTATCCCTCTCTATTACAATTGTATAATTTGTATTCTATTGTCCTAAGCTCATTTATGAACAAGGCTATAAAGAAAAGCTATCTAAAGATAATTCTTTTTCTCCCTTCTTTTTGTGTCTGAAAATATAAATCAACGGAAGAATTTATGCTACACTGCCCTGGAATTGGAAGGAAAGAAGTTGGAGGGTAGAGATTTCTTTGCATCACATGATAGATATTGGTCCCTACAATCAGGTACCTCTCCTCATGCCACTAACAAGTTTCCAGACACTCCTCTAAGTTTCCTCCCCTCCCCTCCCCTCCTTTCCTCTCCCCTCCCTTTTCCTCCTCTCCTCTTCCCTCCCCTCCCTCTCCTCCCTTTCCCTGCCTTCCCCTCCCTTCCCCTTTCCTTCTTTTCCCTATACATCTCCAGTTATTCTTTTAGGTGATTTCAATATCCACATGGACATTCTACTCAAGAAACTTTCAAACTCCTCACTTTCAATGAATCTGTCTTGTACTCCACCTCAGTCATTCATTTCCATAGTTAATCGCAAAACTACGTTTTATTGGCATATATACCCCCTAAACGTTCAAGTTCATAATCTTATTCTCCAAAATCATTCCTTGTCTTTCTAGGTCATTCTTTCTGGTCCATGATGGCTGCAATGTGTTTTCAGTTCCTTCATTTCAGACTGACATGATGACCATTTCTTTGCACACTTCCTCAACTTCTTTGTCTGCATCTTGCTCCATTTTTTTTTCTTTTCTTTTCTTTTTTTTTTTGGGAAAATCCTAGGACTGGTTAAATTCAAATTTCAGTATACATCAAGATACAATATACATCAATATACACTCAGCTAAGTGTGGCTGGAGACACACCTTAAATTAGGCTAACTGCCTCATAGTTGACGTTTATAAACAATAAACACAAGAGGGCCCTTAGCACTGCTGGGCAATCACATTTTTTCCTGGTCCATCCACTTTCTCACTGTTTTCAGTGATTCCTTCCTATGTAGCAACTCTCACTTCAGCTTTTCTATATTATCTCCTCTTTCTCAGTCTTACATAATTCTATTTTTTCACTGAGGAAATAGCAACAACCAGAAGACAGTGATAATATTATTACCAAGGGCAGAGAAATAGAAAGGAGTCTGTTCCTGTTGCAGACAGCTGATTAAAACAGAAGGTAGTAACTATGGCTCATAACCAAATCTAGCATGCTGCCCGTTTTTGTAAACAAAGTTTTATTAGGATACAGCCTTGCCCATTCATTAATGTGCTGTCTATGGCTTATAAAGCCTAAAATACTTACTACCTGGCTCTTAATAGAAAAAAGGTTGCTAATCTCTGATTCAAAACTTAGACCAAAGGTATATCTATATATCAATATAGATATCTATATACCTAATATATATCTATATCAAAAGCAAACAAAAATACTTTTAGTTGGATTCATTATTTTTTTTCAGGATATGTCCATACCATGATCACTTCCACTACTCTTCCCTTGGTATGCCACTGTCAGAAAGCAACTTCCATATCTGTCTACCACAAAATCCATCAACCTACTTTTTTTCTGCCAGGTTTTCTCTCCCTTCCTTCCCATTGCGATAAATGAATTATCCTTGCTTCTATCTGAGGCCAGTCACTCAACTTGCATAAGGAATCACGTTTCCTGTCATCTAGTTCAGGACATCACTCCAGAAATTTCACTTGTCTCCCCTACATCATCGTGTTTTCCCAATGGATTAGACATAGAGTGTGAGAGAAAAAGAGGAGTCAACAATCACTTCAGGGAATTTTGCCTGAACAACAAGTGGAGTGAAACAAGTTTTGAGTGGAAAATGATCTTTCACTTGGGATCATGATAATGAGGCACACATTAAATACCAAAGTTGAGACATTGAGTAGACACTTGGATGTGTGAGTCTGGAATTTAAGGGAAGTATTAGAACTGGGGACATTTATTTGGGGTTTAACAACCAATACGTAGTAGTTGATGGTACTAGATATACACGTATAGTACAGAATAAAGGGAAAATCCTGAGGTCTTCCATCATTAAAAAGTTGAATAGATTTCATTAAAGGAATACTGAAAAGGAGTATCAGTAAGGTTGCAAGAAAGTTAGGATAGGTTCTAGAAAATATAATTTAGCAATTTAAAAGCAAAATTTAGAAAGAAAGCGTTTTAAGAAAGAAGGAATTGTCAATTGTGTCAAATGCTGTCCAGAGGAAAAGGAAGACAAGGACCAATGAATTACAGTTGGATTTGGCAAGGTAATGATCAATGATGACTTTGAAGGAAGCAGTTTCATTGAAGTAGTGATGGGGAAATCCTAATTGGAACAAAAGAAGGAGATGTAGCAATATCAAATACAGAGTGTTTTCCTGAGGAGCTTGGCTGTAAAGAGAAACTAGAAAATAGTGTAAGATAATAATTGTTAAGACTACAACATGCACCTGATCCTAAAGGAGAGAGGGGGAAAAAAAATCAAAGATGTATTTAGGACCATGTGGAGATAACTAGACTTCTGTGGAGATGGGTTTATGTGGAATACTTATGATACTTAACCTGAGTTCAAAGGATTTTGCCTCAGCAAATCTGTCTCTTTACAAAGAATGGCATTAATGCCATAATTCTGCAACTAGTGACTATGTTAGCTTATTTAACAAATATATTAATGGTGACCAAAACATGTGGAACAAATACAGATTATCCTCCAAAAATATTCTATTCTAAAAAAGCTTGCCAGTACATTCATACTACTCAGATGATGGGGCAATGGAGAGTAGGAATCCTTACTAATGATAAATAAATAGAACTGTCTGGTCGTTCAGCAGATTAATTTTTTTTTGAAAAGTCATGTAAGATTTCCTGCATACATGTTTGTGGTTTGAAATTTATACTGAGTACAACAAAAGTCAGTTTCTTTAAACACTTAAATAAATATTGAAAAAAACCACATTTTTAAAATGTCTGTTTGAATAAATGTCATTACATTAGCATGTCCAGGACCTACTTATATTTTTGTCTAACACAGAAAATAAAGCTTTATTTGAGACAAACACTTGAGTAGTTGCCATGAAAATGTGAAAAATAGGGGAAAACATAAAACATTACAAAAGAGGAAAAATAATCACTTTTTAATGTGAAAGAAAGGGATGGTCCAAGATTTCTCAAAGTTTAAGTTTTGATTGAATGTAAGAATAAACAAAATAAATATCAAGATGGGAGTCAGTTGACATTATACTATTAATTACTCATCTATAAAATGAATCACTCTGTTCAGTTATAAAGTTCTACATAAATTCATACTGATCTAACTTTGGGATCTAATTTCTAATCTATTTGGCAAAATAAATCTTTAATAAAAGATTTCAATTCCCTTACCTATACCAGTAATAGTTTTATAATGTGAAATATGAAAGTAATTGTTTAATCATCAGGAGCCAGAGAATAATTAATCATATCATTAATAACTTGAAAGATGATAACTAGAATGAATAAGTCTTCATCAAAATAATTTCTTCTCAAAATTCTATAATTTGCATGCATTTATACTTTTTTGATTTTGTTTTCCTAACTCAGTTGCCTAAAAATTTAGTCATTTGATTTGCCCTCCTACCTTCAAAAAATTCTTGTTTTAGAAATTCAGCCTCCATTCCCAATGTACCAGTAATCTACAATAAATCAATCCACAGTGAGTTTTGCACAGATTTTTAACATGTTTTTCCATAACACAACTAAAAGCAGTACTCCTTAAGAATAGCTAGGTTATTAATTACATATATATGATACATAATATGATATATAATATATATCATAATGATGGAGAATGAAGAGCAGCATAATTTTCAGGCTTAATTTTTCATCTCCAAAAATTATATTCTCCTGAATAGACTTATATTTAAAGACACTACATAAAAAGTAATTTTGCAAGTGTGTATCTACAAATTGAAAAGCTTAATAGAAACCAAATGCAGAGATAAGTTTATCTTCATTTGTATTAAACTAATTTAATTCCGTTTACTTGATTATATAGAGAAAAATCATTCTAAAAATTTATTTTTCAGTTGTTAGGTCCAAGAACAGAGTCTTAGACTATTTTTATTATTTTATCCAACAAATATTTGAATATTAATCCTGGATATCCCAAATTCAATTCCTACTTATTAAAGAAAAGGAAATTTAGACCATGAGTGTTGCATTTTCCCAGAAAACTATTCATTCAATGAGGATTCATTGACTACCTAGTCTAGGTCAGTCATTGTTATACGTTAACAGGACAAATTCCCAGCTTTTGTTAAACATAATTTGTAATAGATGACAACTGCATTAATGGCAGAACTGGGGCAGACTACAACTTTATATTCTTTTTACCGAAAATAAATGGGAAAAAATCCCTTTGAAATTGGGTGTTTAGTTTAAAAAATAATAATTTTAACCTTAGTCTTTAAGAAAGTCATAAATTTACTAAATAATGTAAAATGTTTTACTATTGACATGTATTGGGCTTGATTGTAGCCAAATAGGACATTCTGATGGGCTTCTGCTGCGTCATTATTTATCACACTGTTGCTAACAAAAGTTTTAAAATGTATGGTTTTACTAATTATATTTTCAACAAAATTATCTTTTGCTCTAATTTGCAAGTGAAAATAACATAATTATGTTTAAATAAATAGCAAAAAGGACAGAGTAAATATATGTTGGAAGTTATGAAGTGAAGTGAAGGGGGGTATCTATTTCAACTATCACTCTTTGTAAGATGAACAAATACTAGTTATATTACCATGCTGTCTACATTAAACAACAATGTAAACATAATGATGGTTACAGAGGAGGGCTATATTACACATACAATCTTTGAGGTTGATTTTGTAAGGATTTATCACAAATAAAAAAGGAGGAGGAAAAGATAACCCCAATCCAAAACTCGCACTAGAAACTGGAGACCCTGACCCTCCTCTAGTTCTTTTCCCTTGGAAAAGGGTCCTCAAGACTTTTAGGAGAAATAGTAAAAATAACAACAATAACATCAAAACATGTTTCCTTTACATTGTGTATGTGTGTGCATGTGTATGTGTTTATTATCTTTTTACAGTTGACATTCAATATTATTTTTATATTAGTTTCAGGTGCAAACATGGTGGTTAGATAGTTACATAATTTATGCAGTGATCCATTTAGTCCAGTAACCACCTGGCACATAGTTGTTGAAACATCATTGACTATATTCTCTATGCTGTACTTTGCATTCCAATGACTGTTTTGTAATTACCCATTTGTGTTTCTTATTCTCTTCATCTTATTCACCCTGCCCCCAGTCTCCTCTCTCATCTGACAACCATCAGCTTGTTCCCTCCATCTATGAATCTATTTATGTTTTGTTTATTTATGTTGTCCTTTAGTTTCTACATATAAGAGAGGTCATATGGTATTTGTCTTTCTCAGTCTCACTTATTTCACTTAGCATGATGCCCTCTTGGTCCATCAATGTTGTCACGAATGGTAAAATTTTACTATTTTTTATAGCCAAGTAATATTCTATTGTATATATATACCACATCTTCTTTCTCCAATCATCTACACATTAAAAAATAGAGTTAGTCTATCTTTAGACAAAAGAAACATTCTAGTACTAATTTTATTCAATAAATAAATATTATTGTGCATCATATCCTATGCAATAGAGGGACAGCATATGCCTCAATTACTGAAGCTTGGGTTGGGGGAGGGTACTAAGTGGCTTTATATTTGAAGAATTACACTCTTTGATTCAGACATGGGAATGGATAGGTGTTTTGTAGCTCTGATTACTAAATCTCAGGACCTACCAACAGTTTTCTTCCTACCAAAACATAACTAAAATATTTCTCTGGTAATCACAAAGTATTGCAGAATGCTACAAAAAGAAGATTAGAGTACACTCAGGGAAGAGGATCAGGTGAAAAACTATTGGGCATCATAAACAGAAAGGAATGAAAATACACAGTAATAATTTTTCATAAGAAATTTACAAGTAGGTTGAACGAAACCAATCTGCTGATATTTGATAATAAGGAAGATATTAAGAATGAGCTTTCTGCAAGCACAGGGGCAGATGCAGAGGATGGTCTTTGTCACAAAAACAGAACAAAATCCAATCATAGACTAGCATGGCATAAGAATGGCATACTGTGATGTTAAGAAAAAAAAAAAAAAAGAAAGGAATCAGTATCCTACAATTTATAATTTATATGGAATCACAAAAAGACCTAAATAACCAAAGTAATCTTGAAAAAAACCCACAAAGTTGGAGACATCATGCTCCCTGATTTCAAACTATATTTCAAAGATATAGTAATCACATCAGGATAGAATTAACAGAAAAACATAGATTGAACAGAATAGAGCCTAGAAATAAACCTGAGCACAAGGCTATAAGTAATCAAAACACCATGGTACTGGCATACAAACAGACACTAGATCAATGGAACAAAATAGAGAGCCCAGAAATAAATCCATTCATATATGGTCATTTAATCTATGACAAAGGAAGCAAAAATTTACATTGGAGTGAAGACAATCTGTTTGATAAATGGTTCTGGGAAAACTGGACAAATATGTTTAAAAAAATGAAACTGGAGCACCTTATGCCATGTACAAGAATAAAGTCAAAATGGATTAAAGACTTAAATGTGAGACCCGAAACCATAAATCTCCAGGAAGAAAATATGGGAAGCAAACTCTCAGACATTAACTTAGTAATATTTTTACTGATATATCTCCTCAGGCAAGGGAAACAAAGGAAACAATAAACAAATTGGATTACATCAAACTAAAAAGCTTGTTCACAGGAAAGGAAACCATCAGGAAAACAAAAAAGCCATCCTACTGAACGGGAGAAGATATTTGCCAATGATACATCTGGTAAGGGGTTAATGTCCAAAATTTATAAAAAAAACTCATAGAACTCAAAACCAAAAAGAACAAAAACAAAAACAAGCCAATTAAAAAATGGGTAGAGACTCTGAACAGACATTTCTCCAAGAGGACATATAGATGGACAATAGACATATGAAAAGATGCTTAATATCACTAATCATCAGAGAAATGCAAATAACCACAATGAGATATCACTTCACTCCTGTCAGAATAGTCATCATCAATAAATCAAAAAACAACAAGTGCTGGAGAGGATGTGGAGAAAAGGGAACCCTTGAGCACAGTTGCTGGAATTGCAAATTGGTATAGCTGGTATGGAAAACAGTATAGAGGTTCCTCATAAAGTTAAAAATAGAACTACCATATGACCCACCAATTCCCCTCTGGGTGTTTATCCAAAGAAACTCAAAACACCAATTTGAAAAAACAAAAAAAACAAAACAAACATATATGTATATATGTATATATGTATATATGTATATATGTATATATATATATATCCCTATGTTCACTGCATATTGTTATTCACAATAGCCAAGGTATGGAAATAACTGAAATTCCCATGAATAGATGACTGAATAAAGAAATTGTGGTACATTTATACAATGGAGTATTACTCTGCCACAAAAAGAATGAAATCTTACCATTTGCAACAATATGGATGGACCTACAAGATATTATGCTAAGTTAAATAAGTGAGACTGAAAAAGACACATACTGTATGCTCTCACTTTTATGTGGAATCTAAATGAGCAAACAAAACAGAAATAGACTCATAGATACAGAGAACAAACTGATGGTTGCTAGATGAGAGGGGGTGGAGGGATGGGTGAGAAAGATTAGGGGATTAAGCAGTACAAATTGGTAGCCACAAAATAGTCCCGGAGATGTGAAATACAGTATGGGGAATATAATCAATAATGTTGTAAAGACTACGTAGGGTGTCAGATGGGTACTGGATTTACCTGGGGATCACTCCATAGATTAAATAAATGCCTAACCACTGCATTGTACACCTGAAATTACTATAAAATTATATTGAATGTCAACTATAATTTTGCGTGCGCGTGCGCACACACACACACACACACACACACACACACACACACACTGTATTGGTCCTTTGTCAAGTATATACACCATGCATGTCTTACAACTGCCCATCAAACTTGCAAGAGATGGCTCCCAATGGATGTCAGAACTGGCTGCAGAGCTTTCTGTTTCTCTGGTACCCAAATCAATCTTACGATAATTTAAAACTATTTGGTGTTCCTAATAGGAGTACTGTAAAAATTAAGCTGCTATTGAAAAAATAAATTTAGAATAGCAAAATTTCACTGATGTGGGGACATAAAGACATTTCTCCCTCAAGTAACTCGACATGGGAACCATTTCACTAATTTGTTTTAATTCTTCATGGAAGAACACACTCTAGAAATACGAAGTCTAAGAAAAATTCCCAATAATATATTTTGCCATCTGCTTTTCTTAGAAAACAATCAATTAATAACATAATTGCCTTGGCATTATGTTCTGAGTTGTACACATGCTACATTGGAATGCAAAATTCAGTTTTTTGTTTTATTTTTTTAATTGTGGAAAGAGTGTCTTGAAGTTTTTTTTGTGTGTGTGTGTGTTTTTTTTATTGTATCTTTGATTTTACATCTGGTAAGCATTCTCATATTTTGACCCTACTCATTTGTTTATTTCAACTTCATTTCAACTTTAAAAATGTAGCAAGATTTTAGCACACTAACACTGGATAATAATACATCATTCTACAGGTTTTTGATTAGCATCTCAGTGACTTTTTTGCTTATTGTTTACATTAAAGTTTAAGAAAAGATGTTTTATTTAAAGAGATTATTAAAGAAGGAGAACAAATTGTTACTTCAAGTGCACATGATTGTTGTGGATATCTATCTATATCTATCTGTCTGTCTGTCTATCTATCATCTATCTATCTTGTAGATATATTTGTTTTGCTAAGGAAAGTTAGTGATAAAGGTCTTAATGTACAACTGAAGGAATTCATCAGAATCCCTAGTGGTTCTGATTTTCAGGAAGAAGGACAAAATCAATGAAGTAAACAGCTCTGAGATAAAAGAAGGATTTTCCCATTATATTAAATGGAACAGATGTCACATGTCTGATGATTCATTCTGGAAGAAGCTCTCTGTACTACAGAAGGGTCAGTTATATCTTCATAGCAATTAGTTATAATATGTCTTATGAAGATACTCTACTAGGATCTGAACTCAGGTTTTTAACTGATAAAGTCCTAATGGTGAATTTACATAATTTATATTACATTGAATTATACATAACTGATCTTACAAATTCTATGTGGTTGCTATTATATCTTTGTCTGCAATGTTTAAAAAGTAACTACTGAAGTAAGAACAAGGAGGTTGAAGGTCATTTAACCTCCTCCCCACGACACTCTGCAACAGCGAGGGTACAGCAGAAAGAATGGAAAATGTTTATAGGAGGCCTTAGCTGGGACACTACAAAGAAAGATCCAAAGGACTACTCCAAATTCGGTGAAGTTGTAAACTGCCCTCTGAAGTTAGATCCGATCACAGGGTGATCAAGGGGTTTTGGCTTTGTGCTATGTAAAGAGTCAGAGAGTTTAGATAAGGTCATGGATCAGAAAGAACATAAATTGAATGGGAAGGTGATTGATCCTAAAGGGGCCAAAGTCATGAAAACAAAAGAGCCCGTTAAAATTTTTTCTGTTGGCGGCCTTTCCCCAGATGCACTTGAAGAGAAAGTAAGACAGTACTTTGATGATTTTGGTGAGAGGGAATCCATAGAGCTCCCCATGGACAAGACCAATAGGAGGTGTGGATTGTACTTTATTACTCTGAAGGAAGAGGAACCAGTGAAGACGATAATGGAAAAGAAATACCACAATGTTGGTCTTGGTAAATGTGACATCAGAGTAGCCATGTTGTAGGAACAGTATCAGCAACAGTAGCAGTGGGGGATCCAGAGGAGGATTTGCAGGCTGACTGAGCTCGTGGAAGAGGTGGTGACCAGCAGCGTGGTTATGGGAAAGCATCCATGCGAGGTGGTCTTCAGAATAGCTATAAACCATACTAAATTATTCCATTGCAACTAATCCCCAACAGGTGGTGAATCAGTATTTTCCAATTTGAAGATTTATTTGAAGGCGGCTCCTGCCACCTGCTAATAGCAGTTCAAACTAAATTTTTTGTATCAAGACCCTCAACGGAAGTATGACATTGAGTCCCTCTGAAGTTTAATTCTGAATTCTCATTAAAATAAATTTGCTTTCATTGTTTCATTTCTTAATTGCTATGCTTCAGAATCAATTTGTGTTTTATGCCCCTCCACCCCAGTTTTGCAGAGCCAGTCTCGTGTTAAAAGCCTAATGTGACAGTGTCATGATTTAGTAGTGTCTTACTGGTTTTTAAATAAATCATTTTTGTATACAAATGCATTGGTGCTCTTTAATCATTAGAATACGAAAATTTGAGGAATATTTTTTTTTGTCATGGAATCGAGTTAGTAGAAGCACAGATTTGGAAAATAGTAATCCTTGTCTAAATTGAGGACCTAGTTAAGATTGCAGTGAAATTTTAAATGTTTTTAGTAAAAATCTAATTTTTGCCACAGCGTGACTTCCCTGTCTAAATTGGAAATGACTTAATGTAGTTAATTTGTTTGTTGGATGTTTTAATACTAACGTAGTCAAGAAGATTTATATGCATACTGTCCCAATGCCCAGTTTTTGCTTAATATGTATTGTACTTTTTAGAACAAATCTGGATAAAGGTGCAAGAAACCCCTTTGCAAAGATACTTCATGTTTTGTGCTTCCCTTAAGTAAAAATAAGAACTAAGAAAATAATGTGAATCATAATAGAAATGCAGCTAGTTCAGAGATTTTTAGTGCTGTGGTAGACTTACCCTCCATAGATATTCAAATGTTGAGGGAGGATTAAAGAAATGTATACTGTGCTTAAAAAAAAAGTAACTATTGAATAACAATTGCATATAGTAATAGAACATAATATTGTGATAGCATATCTGTTTTGCATTTGATTAATATATAGAGTGCCTTATGCATTTCAATTTGCAAGCTATAAATTGATTTTTCAAACCATTATTATAAAAACTACGTTATTTGCTCAGCTTCTTAATGATGTTTCCACTATTCACTGTAATTTTCATAGACAGAATAAAGTTTTGACTGAAATAAATCCTACTTTTGAGCAAAATTGTGTCTTGTAGTAATAATTATCACTCTCAATAATAGCTACTACTTACTTTATGTTGTGTCAGGCACTTTTCTAAATACTTTTAAATGTGCTCGTTTCAACAGCATTATGAGTTACTATTATTAACCTCATATTACAGATTTAAAAAAAACTGAGGCAAAATAAGTAGCTTATGAATGTCACACTGAAAATAGTATTGGAATCCAAATCAGGCCACCTGATGCCAATACTAAACTCTTAACAATTGCACTCACTGCTTTCCCACAAATACCTCCTACCCGTGCTCCCCCATAAGACATTATTCCATCATCAATTTTCTTACAAATGTTGAGACTATGACGTGCCTAGAAATAACAACCAATATAACATACAGAGTCTAGGTCAACATTTTCAGAAGTAAAACTTTTTATCTAACATAGATAGATGAATGCATAAGTCTGTCTTTTAGTCTATAAATAAAGTCGGGGTGCGGGGTAGGATCGCCCATCCCCTCTGTAAGGATATGGATAGACTAAGATGATCTCGGGAAGACACCTGATCTCAGTTACTTGGGAAAACATGAAATATGTCCATTTATTTCCTTTTTTTAATTCATAGCTCCACACCTAAATGTTAAATCATTAATAACTAAAAGGCTTAGTTCATAACTTCCATTAAAAGCTATTACATATAAATGTAAATTATGCATTAACAAAAAGTATTCAAATATTTGCTAATGGAAATTGAAGGCCATTAAATTAGCGACATATATTGCATTGTTTTGGGGTCAAACAAGGTATTGTACAGATAAAATTGTTTCCATAGGTACATTTCTTCTTGAACGTGGATGAGTTTTAAAAGCAATTTGTAATTTAAGGTGTTTTTATATTTTTGTAGTCTTATTTCCAACAAAATCTCCCGTATTCATCTCCATCTTAAGCAGGGATAGACAGACCAGTGCTGCTCTTCTAGAGGGATGGCTCAGTGGACCCACAACAGTTCTGCTTTCAGTGTGTTCTGGTTTGATTTCAAAGTGGTAAAAGACACTGAAAATAGTAGCTGTTGTTGGAAATATCTCTTCTTTTTAAAACCACAGTACAGGACAATATTCTCCATTGTAAAGGTGCGATTATTCAAATAAACTTCTCCCCAGAGACACGCCCTCTACAAATGGGCTTTGCTAGTACAGGACTGTCCATATGAAAAAAGTAGAAGACTAATCAGTGTTTTTTTAAAGAAGCAGCTGCAATGTCTGTTTCAATTTGTCAAGGGAAACCTTCAAATCACCTTGTCGATTTTTCTAATTTATTTACTAACATGGAGCCAACTTGAGATTTACTTACTGGTGGGACCATGTTACAGTTTCATTTATTTCTCATTAAACATTCTGCTGAATAGAAATGCCTTATCACCCACCAAAAAAAGAAGATCACCAATGGAATCCTTAAATAAATTGACTCTAAGTTTGGCTTGAAGTGCACATCGAAATTATTAATTTCAATGTTGTAAATACATTGTAAGGCATGTAAACAAATACATGTTTATAAATATATATAAAAATGTTTTCACTTCATTTACGTGATTTAGTCTTTTCAATCCTTTCTCTTTTACTGTCTGACTTGGGAATCAAACAACATTTTGTCTTCAAAGCAAACTACTGAAATCTATACCAGAGATAAAATCTGGAAATATTTTTCATGATGCATGTTACCTCTTTATTGTATATAGCCAAATATAAATTAAGACATTGATACTTGCCAAAAGTCTGCCTCCTGTAATTGTGTAGCAAAGTAATTTAGGAAGTTCTTAAACATACTTACAAAAAAGGTATTTTTTTTTTTTTCTGTGTTTAGTTCACATGTGTACAACAATAAGATATATTTTTTGATTATATATTTCTATTGGTGAAACATTTTTGAGCATGCTTCCATATTTACTTATGTATCACTTGTACACAGGTGCTACAGTACTAATACACCATGGTCCATGTATGTGTATATGTATGCATAGCATGTAGTATTTATAAGCAATAGACTGTATCATCAGTGAAACTCTATTTGACTGCAGCCTAATATCTCAAAGATGAATGTTTTATTATAGTTCACAAGGTGAACTATGTGGGCAACAGTACATTTATATTTGTTCAACTTTAATATGATCTTATGCTTGAAAAGTTATACTATCAATCTGAACCTTCTGGTTTACCTTCTTTTAACAGTAGAGATCATTTAATACATCTGTTTTGTGTAAATTACCACCAGATGGCATTCTCGGTTCTTTGCCCTCTATATATTAATCAAATGTAGAATAGATATGCTATCACAATATTATGTTCTATCACCATATGCACTCTTATTTCTGAACTTAGAACTACTTTATTTAGTAAAATTCTTTTTAACAACAACGCCAAAATTATATGCATCGTCTTTTTAATTATGAGAAAGAGATAGCAGATATATATATTACTGTGCTTAAAGAGACTTGAAAACTAGTTCAGGTCCTTTCACCTACTTTGGGCAAATTCTTATACTTCTCAAAGTATTTGTATTATCATATATAAATAAAGAATATTGGACTAGATGGTTCCATTCAAACACATATGATCAAACAGCTGTCCTGTCCATGGTAGTATCCTAAATGTGCTGGGAGCTATAGAGGTGAATTGCCAATTTCTTGAACTATGTGCAGTTAAGAAATAAAGCTATTTACCTGACTTTTTCATTTAATTAAATTGCCAGATTCACTGTTGTCCATTTTTTTGGTAAACACACTGAAAGCAAGTACAAGGCAAATCACAAAGGATCTAATATGGTATACCAAGTTTATACTTTGTTATATACTATATGAAATTAATTCTCTAAATGTATTTCATGTTATATAATCCACACAAAGTCATCCACATTTTTGCTTGTTTTGTTTTGTTTTTTTGTTAATTGGTTGGTTGGTTTTTGGCTGGCTTGTGTTAACAGGGCAGGGAATTACATGATCAAATGTGTGCTTTATAAAGATAAGTTGGAATGGATCTTTATACTAGCGAGAGACCAGTGAGAAGACTATAGAGAGTCAAGTATGAAAATAATAGTAATAAGTGGCTGAAATAGAATATATCACTCTTTCTAAGAGAAGGGATTGTTTCAACATACAATTAAAAAAAGAACGGATAGGAGGTAGAATGGAAGATGATTCTGAAGTTTCTAGGTTGGTAGCAGCGTAGATGGTGAGTCATTATCAGAGGACAAAAAAGAAAATATGAAAATAAGATTTTAGTGAAATGTAAAAAATTTCATTTTGACACGTTGGCTGAAGATTTGTGGTATAACCTGATGAAAATATTAACTTATATGGAGCTCAATAAGAAGGTAAGAGATACAGGACATAGAGAAAAATTCTATCAACTATGTTCAGCAAAATTAACAGTAAACTTTTCTCCTTTTTATCCCCCTCTGTATTTTATTAATAGCACAAAGATTATTTCAAATTTACTAGCATGACCCTTTTATCCAAAGAATATCGTGCTATCTATCTGACCACTTTAGATCCAGACGCTAAAATAATACATCCTGGACAAAAAAAAGAAGATGTATTTACTTCTATTTTCAGTCCAAAGAAACTATGTGTATTATATGTTGTTTTATGTGTATTATATGTATTAAAATAAAAAGGAAATGTTTGCTATTATATTTAATTTTTACATTACTTACTGTTTTGCTATAAAATTGACAGAAATATAGTTTTGGTTATTGAGAATAATCCTGTTTCATGTGGGAACTATATTACATTCAAAGTGTTGCAGTAATATACATTTGACTGGACAGGATTCCGAAGCATAGATGCTTCTCTGATTTTTCCCAAGAACACATGAAACTCTTTATTTTTTCTTTTTTTCTTGCCAGCAGTCCCACATTATACAAAATTTCAATTAAGTCTTTTCCTTCTAGTTTATAGGTAGATGAAAATATTGAATTTCCCTAAAGGTTTAAAATTCTTTTTCTATCATCAGTGAATTTATTAGTGGTCTAATGTAATAGCTTACTTTTCTACATGACTTTTAAAAAGAATTGTTTCCAACAAAAGTAATGCAAGTTACATTTCAGCAAATTCTATGCTGTTGAAATGAACTAAGAAATATCAATTTTAATGGGGAAAAAAATGTTTTCTACAATACATCCATGGCTTCCATTGTTATGTTTGCTTAGTAGAAGAGATTTAAAGCATTTGCTGAATGACTGTAAAGAGAACAATTTCATTTGTAAGCAAAATTTAAAATACTTCCTGTTAATGTTTTTCTATAAATAATCAATATAAAGTTCTTTTTATTTGAAGGTTTAATGAAAACATCAAAATCAGAATAAGGCAAAGAAGAAGAAAAATATCCCAAAGAGTAAGTTTCTGGATCAAGACAAGTTACTTTTCTTCCAAAAGTTAATGATCTTATACTTAGATTAAAGCAAATGAGTCTAATTTTACCTCTTACTCTTCAATAAAATGAGTGTATGTCAAATATTTCTTTAAAATTTTAATTTATCATATTTATGCTCAATGGTAAATTTGGCGACTACGTATATTTAGTCTTTTTTCATTTGTTATTTCTCCTAAAAAGTTCTCATGTGTAAGTAGTTATACTTGAAAGATTTATGAAATCTTTTATTTTATCATTAGAAATGAATTAATATAATTTAGTCATTATATATGTATGAGGTGTAATAAAAAAATGGTGAATGTCTAAATTAAAAAAAATTATTATAGTAAATGACATATCACTATTAATCCCCCTCAAAGTCTTCCCCCTCACTTCGAACACACTTATCCCATTATTCTTGCCACTTTGTGAAGCAGTTCTGGAAGTCCCCTTCCATGAGTGTTCTTTAGTGGGGCTGTTGTGGCTGTCTCGATGTCCTGACTCTATTCAAAACATTTTCTTTCATGGTCATTTTGACTTTGGGGAAGAGCCAGAAGTCGCACAGTGCCAGATCCGGTGAATAAGGAAGACACGAATACAATGCAATGTTTTGACAGAAATTTCCATACCGGAAGCAATGTGTGACTCGGAGCATTGTCATAATGGATAATGAAGTAAAGACATTTTTTTAATGGAGTGATTTTTTTTTAAAATGTAAATATTCACCGTAGTTTTTGATAACAACTTGTATTTGTTCTTTGGGGAGGTAAGAGAAAACGTAATAAGCACATTAGCACCAGCTCCTTCTGCCTTCACTTCTGAACCTACACTACTGTATTCTACGCATTTGATATATGTAAATGGTATTTGTCAGATGTATTAAAATGAGTTCAAGTTGAATCTTTGTTGTATACTGTAGCACGATAGTAATTTTTCTTGAAAACATGCATCATTAAATCATGTAATGATGGTAAATAAAAGAACAGCAAAAGACTAGTGAAGAAACTATTTGTGGAATATAGCCAAATTAATTATTTTTAATAATTGGGGGGGAATTTGTATTATTGCATTTTTAATGTTTTTATATGCTCAAAACAACCAATTTAAAAATATTTACTGTTTGCATTAGGAAGTTTGAAAATTAACGTACCATTACAAAAGAGGTGAGCAAACGTATTTGTGCAGAAGAATCGTTCAGAATCTGGAAGGTATAGTAACTGGTTTGATCAAGAGGATAGCAGAGGAAGATTCAGAATAATATGTGAGGGAAGGACATTCCAGGACTAGTGTATAGGATGCACAAGGAAGGGAGAGAGAAAATAGCAGGGCTTGTTCAAGAAACAAAATATTGTTGGTACATACAGTGAATATAGGTAATGGGGGGAATGAGGAAAAGAGCGAGGTAGGGTCATAAGGTCTAATCATGGAGAGCACTTAATGCCTTTATACAGATATTGGCCTTTACTAAAGAGATAAAAGGTAACCGCTAAAGATAAGATGAAGGAAAACTAACAGGTCAAGATTTATATTTCAGATATTTACTCTGAACAATGAAGGGGATGGTTTTGAGGAAAACCTGGAAACCAGATGGAAACATGTTTTAAATGTCCAGGCAAGAAATAATGAGATCATGAGGCTCTGGCTGAAAGAATCAATGAAATAGTGACTATGGGGACTTCAAAAAAAGAAAAAAAAGTAAGGGGTTTAGAATGATACCAAGGTTAATATGATCATTAGGTGGCTGACTGCATGAGTCTGAATTTTTTCATCAAATCAAGTCCCCGAGTCAGGGCATGCTTTTTCTTGGACAATGTAAAAATGAGCCACTGAAATCCCATGTGTAGGTGATTACAGTACCTGGCTCTTCACATTAGCATCAGGCTGCAGTTTTCCTACCTAATTACTGTGCACGTGTCCATTCTGACTCCTAACTATTCTTCATTCAATAAGCATTATCACAGGGCTTACCATGGCTGAGTACTTGCTGGCTGGCTTTTTGCTCATGCCCCCTCCACCCAATTTTCAGTTTCAATTTCTCATTAATCGTTTATGCCAGCTCCTACTGTTGCATCTAGATCTTAACTTGACTGTTTGTTTCTAATCAGATAGATCTCCTGGATATATTGTGTGGAGGCTCACTGTGAACATCAAGGAACTATGAAGTCAGACAATTAAATTCATGAACTCATCCTAGAAAAAATGCCGCATACCTCATTGCTGAATATCACTATGGTCACCTTCAAAGCACTCCCCTTAGTAAGTTATACACTGATGCCAGGGCCTACTCCACCCTTCAAAGCAATTTTGGAACTCTTTTTCTGAGATGGCCATCAGAGCTGTTGTCGTATTACCTTTGATGTCCTGAATGTCATCAAAATGTCTTCCTTGCAATATTTCCTTAATCTTCGGTAAAAAAAAAGAAGCCATTCAGGGCCACATCAGGTGAGTAGGGAGGGTGTTCCAATATAGGTACAGTTTGTATTGGAACAGTTTGTAAACAGTTTGTTTACTGGCTAAAAACTCCTTCATTCAGAGTGCCATGTGAGCTGCTGCATTGTCATGATGCAGGAGCCATGAATTGTTGGCAAAAAGTTCAGGTCCTTCTATCTTTTTCACGCAGCCTTTTCAGCACTTCTAAATAGGAAACTTTGTTAACTGTTTGTCCAGTTGTTACAAATTCATAATGAATAATCCCTCTGATATCAAACAATTGTCAGACTTCATATTGCCAGTTCCACCTAGCTCCACTAGCTAATAATTTTGGGGTAGAAACCAGTGGAGTGTTTAGCGTTCTCCATTGCCTATACAACTGTGATTTGTGCCACTAACTCTTTCCTACAACATTTGTTTCTTTTATGCCTGTGAGCTATCCCACCACATACTGCTCTCATTTCCTTTGGCCTTCCCTTGCTGAATTTCCTAGGATGGAAAAGATTTCTATAGGATCAGAGATTGTATTAGAGAGAGATTCTCATCTCTCCTTATCTTCCACCAGGAAGGGAGGAGTCATGGACACATTTATTTTGCAAGAAAAAATTCACACTTTAAACAATGTAACATAAAAAAATGTAACCTATCTGAATTAAATCTAACCCATGTTACTCCATACTGGGAAGATTAATAGTGATTAAATTGTTCAGAAGCGTATTCTTGCAATTTTTTGTTGTTGTTCAAAGTTGTAAAGGCAGATGAAACATAACACTTAGAGTAGCACAGAGGGCGTCTTTCTACATCCAGGATCAAAAATCAATTTCTCTTTTATACTTTCATATGTATTTCTTTTTTATATTTTCTAGGAACTTAAATTTGTTAAGCTATAGTATATATTTTGATAACAAAATTTTATATATATATATGTATTATCAACTATATATAATATCAACAAGTCACTGATAAAATTAAAGATATCTCAGCGACTCGTATCTGAGAAAATTTAATGAGGGCTATGCTGCCATTTTTAAAAACAAGCATCTTTACTAGTGATGTAACTATCATGCAGTAGATAATAAATGGTAAAAGCAAAACCTTGAGAAAACATTCTTGCTGTTCTTCATGGCCCCAGGGTTAAAAAGCATGATTTCCTTTGACAGCTGGCCACTTTGCTATGGCCAAGGGACAATTTAATGCAAAAGGACAAGCAGCGCCAAAGAGACACAACTTATGTTCTAACTTGGGAGATCAGTCTTTGTAATGGCACCGCAAGCTGCAGTAGTTAAGGACTCTGGAATTAGAACTGGGGGGTTTAAATCCCAACTCAGCCACTTACTAGATTTGTGACCTTGGACAAGATAGTGAACCTTTAAAACAACTGCAAAATGTAAATGATGCCTTAACCTCTGAGCCTTTTGTAAAGATTAAGGGAGGTCGGAGAAATAGACAATTAATTAGGGCTGAGCTCATAGGGATGTACAATAAATGGTAGAGTGATCTTTGATAATTCAATTGCTATGGAAAACTGGGATACCTGAAAGAAAAAAACAAAGTAAGGATATAAAAGTGCGCAAGAAAAAAATTATAGAAAGGCTGAGATGTTGAAGCTGTACATGAACAAAAAATGGAATAGTACAGAAGTGCATTGTTTATAAGAATTTACAACAAAAGACATCTTAGAAATGCTACTACAATAATTTGACATTGGGTTACTTGCAAAGGGAGAACGGTTAATTAGGGCAGCAGAAATTCATAAGGCAGTGTGAAACAACGTAAAATAGGACAACAGATCAAATGAAACAGAACCGAAACATGAGATGATACATCAATCTAGCAGGGTCAAAAAATGACCAGCAATTCCTTAGAAAGGACAGACTGGAGATTTAGGTGCATGGACACTAAAATCACATGGCCTGGGTCCAAATCCTGACTTGGAATATTTACTAGTTGTGTGGCCATGTACAAGTTACTTAAGCTCTCTGTGCCTCAGTTTCTTCATCATGTAAAAACTGGTTAGTAACAATACCTACCTCCTTTATAATTGTACTGAGTTTAAATTAGAGTTAATATAAGCAAAGCACTAAATTCAGGCTTCTGTAAAAAGTAATATAAATGGATCCACTTCAAAATGGAATCAGAGCTGCCATCCTAGAGTAACTGTCTTGCATGTCTTACTCCTTAAAGCTTTGGAATTAAAACTGGGCAAAATAATCTGGATTGAACCTAAAGCAGCACTGTATCCCAAACAACTGTTTGGAAAGCTAATAGGAAGTGGACATTATGAATACAGGACTGGAAATTAAAAACATCCTTTAGAATTAGAATCACTGTGTTAGCTTACCTGCACCTATAGAAATTCCTTCCTTCTATTCATGTAATTGTTCCCCTTCCCTTTCTCATAAAAATCCTTTGTCTTCACTTCCTAATGGGAACACGATTTTGGTTTCTGCTTGAATCAGTGCTTCCAAATAGTATTTTTTTGTACCTAAAATAAACACTTGTCGACTCTTAACTTTGATCTTGCATTTTTAGGTTAACATCATACAAACCTACTAGCTGCATTAGAAGCATGGCTATTATGATTATTTTAAATGTGTCCAATTGTATAGATGCCTAAAGCATTTGCATATGATTATCCACTTATATATATCAACTCATAATTTTATAAACAGCAACTTAAATTATTCTCATAAATGACCTTTTTTTAATGTCCATTGAATGAAGGTACTTAAAAGGAATTTTTCCTTTGCTAGATTGTTAGTTCACTGAGTAAGGCTTTTATATCTCTGAATCTTCATTAAAATAGTTTCCAAGCCTGGCTCTACATTACAATCCCCTTGAGAAACTTAAGAATGCTAATCTCTGGACCCACTTTAGATGAATAAAATTGGATTCTCCAGAGGGAGGGCTGTATTATTAAGGTGTCCCTGGTAATTTTAATGTGCAGCTATAAGTGAATCTGAGTGTGGGTAGAGTTTGATAAAACTAACAAACTGCAGTTACTCAGGGATAGCAAAACAAGAAGCTGCTACCATTTTCTATACCTGTCTCTTTTCTCCAGTGTTTCAATAAGTTTCTCCCTTTGCACTATTTTGGTGCTACTAAAAGTAAAACCCACCAGATGTTTGTGCATAACTTACTGAAAATAAGGACTTTTTTCCAGAATGTAAATCAAGTATGCCCTTAATCACACTGCTTATTTCACCTGACAATTTGTCTTTCTTTTCTTTTTTTTTCATACTGAGGTTTTATCAATGAAAGAATTGGTGTGTTGCTTTACATCCTGGCACAAACTCATTATCTCCTGGTGGACTTCTCAGGCAGGGTTTATGGAGCAGTAGTTTGAGTTCCACTCTACTAGTTACTCACATCAGCATGAGAATTTGCAGAATATATCACATTTAAGATCAAAACAAACAAAAGCCCACTTTTGTCCCACATTTCCCTCCATCTCCTGTACTTTTACAGAGTTATCCATATCTGTTGCCTTTAATTGCTCTTGTACAACCACTCAAAAAAAACATTGCAATCCTGCTTTGTCGAAGTTACTATTCTGACCAATCAGTGGTTAGTTGTCAGTCTTCATCTTCCTTGATTCCTCAGTCGTGTTTGACATAGTAGATCATCTATGGCAGCCTCTACTCTAAGCTATTGATTCATATACCCAACTACCTATTCCATATGTTTGTTTGCTTGAATATCAGTAGGCATTCCAAATTTATTATATGTAAAAAGAAATTTTGATTTGTGTCCCTGAACCGGCCCTTCCCATAGTCTTACCTCTTCTCACAGTTACCACCGTGTCCCAATCCACAATGATCTCTCACCTGGACTCTTGAAATAGCCTCTTAAGTATTCTCCCTATTTCAGTGTTGCATTCACACTATGTTTTGTCAATACATCAGCCAGAGTAATCCTTGGAAAACATAAAATACATGATCACTCTTCTCAAAATCCTCCAATGACTTTCCAGTTCTGAGTATACTTCAAACCCTATTAAGATTAGACAATCTAAACAAGACTACATTTGGTTTTGCCACTAATTCTGTGATCTCATCTCTTACCACTGTCCCTTTCAGACACTATTAAGCCACAAAGGCCATTTTTCTGTTCTACAGAGACACTTTGATACTAGCTAATTTTCAGACAAGCATAAAAGGCAATTACATTTCAAAGTTTTCATCATTAATTAAAAAAAAAATGGTGCTAAATTTTAAATCTAATGAACCTATGGAAATATTAGGAATGATTTGATTATCAGATTGGCGAGTTTTCATTATGCATTCCACGTCTGTAATCTTCACTAGACATAATTGACTAATATTTCTGATGAGTTGTACCTCAGAAATTATTATCTTATATAAAATTTCATTTAATCAGATATGTCTTTTAATGAATCCTCATTTGACTTTTTCAGAGTAAATAAAATATTTTTCTTTTAGCTAGAATCAGAATTTTGTAAAAATCACATGATATTTTCCCACAATTATGGAAAAATAATTTAATGAAATAAGTTGTAAAGTGTTTATATATACATATGCATATATATTTACATATATAGTTTTGTTTTCATTTACATGTAATTCACATTTCTCAAAGTTCCACAGACGATGATCATCCAACTAAATTAAACATTTGACACAGATAACCTAGAAATCAATGCATACTATTTTAAACCTATTATTTTCATGTACAACTGAGCACTATTTAAATCAAAATTAGATTTCTACCAGAAATTCTATATTAAAGATAAATAGGGAAGTGAAGGAGATGTTTTTATTAATAATAACTTAGCGTAGAAGCACAGTTATACTTTTCAAATTATTGCAAATATTACTGAAATACAACGCAATCTGTCTAGCAATTCTCAACATATTTCAGGTATATCAACAAAAAAAGTTCCTTCAAATAAACTGTATTTCATGTTCATTGGGTGTTGCCTTACTCATTATAAAATGTACTAAAATATTGACCTATTCAGTTCTGAAATATTCCTCACTATTTTATTACTCAATTATGATCTTGATCACTCATTATTTTAGGTATCACATCAGATGCCAAAATTACTAATTTGCACTTAATTTTTAGAAGAAACAGTATATTGGGAAAAGACTGGAACTCAGAGTAAGGAAACCCAGATGCAGTTATATTACCTGAAACAGTGATTTGACCCTGATCAATTTACTTGCTTTTTTCTGGCTTTCAGTTTTTTTCTCATCTGTAAACTAAGGATTTTTAAACTGATGAATTGTATAATCTGTGTTAATTCTAAATGTCAACACTACAGCATTGTGTGTGGGGAAAAATGGTGGCTGTCTGATTCTGAACATCCCCTACAATGCCACTAAACATTATATAAATAAACAAAGATGAAAATAAAACCATGCTGACCTATGCATTCAGAATACTACCCCATTATTGTCTGTAAACAGAATATATATGTAAAAAAAAAGTCTACAGAATTCACCTGCATGACTCTGAATATAGAGTATAGGATGGAAAGCTTAAAAAGGTATGCAAAAGCTACAATAAAAAGGCACAGAGGACATAAACAAAACACATGCAAAACCATCCTCAGAAATACAAAGTTAAACATTAAGTGCCAAAATAATAAACACAGTACTGGGACTTGGTAGTTTACAACACTGATTAAATGGAGGGAACTTAAAGCGTGTGGAACTAAAAGTAGCAGTCTCAGAAAGCATTAATTATGAGGTAGAAACACATATACATTGAAAGGATACTACTCACTGGGAATGAAACAGTGAAGGAAAATAATGAAAACAGAAAAGTAAATGAAGAATCCCAAAGGAACAAGAGAGAAGCAAGACATGCCAACCCTTCTTTGACACCAGCAATGCCATCCATAAAATCAGCTGTAGAGAAGAGAACATTCTCAAACTAGGAATACTGTCCATGAAATGAATAGAAATAGGAAAAAGACAATCATATCTATGCAAAACTGTGATAAGTTAGAAATGGGAATCAACATATTTCTGGTGCTATACAGAAAACAAGCAGGGAGTTGAATAAAATTGTATCACAACTCCCCAAACTAAATATACTCAAACAAGCAATTAGGGAGGTTAAATACTTCCTTGAATCAGAAACATATATAGTAGAACTATAAATGGACATAAAACAGGTTATAAATGAAACAAAAGTTGATTTACCTCAAGAAAGAAACAGAAGAAAATGATAGAATTACACTAGAAGTGAATATAAATTACAAGGCACCTAAGGAAGAAATATTCAAAATAAAAGTTTATAAAGATATTGAATAAAAGCAGGGAAAAGAAAAACTCAGGAGAACAAACAAATAAAAAAATGGGATAAAGAAGTAAAATGGATCAGAAAGAAAGTAGCTGAAATGGAAGATAGAAAAATAGCATAAGTTAGTTTAGTATCCCTAAAGAAGGAAACCAAAACAATGGAACAAAACTAATATTTATATGTATAATCTATGAAAATTTCCACAGATCACGGAAGCTCAAGTTTAGACTCAAAAGGACCAACTGGGTGCCAGAGAAGACTGAACTGGTACAATCACCTCTGAGACAGATTCTAATGCATTTTTTAAAGAAAAAGAAAAAAAAAAAAATATTCAGGGCCTCCAGGGAGCAAGTTTAAATAACTCACAAAAGCATAAGAATTAGACTCTTTTCAGACATTTCCAAAACAATGTGCAAAGTAAGGAGTATTTTCAAGAAACTTAAGGAAACAGAATGCACTCAGGATATTATGCCCAACTAAGCCCTACCTTCGAGTAAAAAAACTATAGAAAAACAGTCTTGCACATGAAGAACTGATGGGAGTATTGCTACATGTGTACCTTCGAAGGAAGATACTATGGGAGGAGCTGTGTCTAACCAAGAGATGACTGGGAAAATTCTGGCTAAGAACTGATTGTCAGGAACTTATATTTTAATTTTAGAACTAAAATTAAAGTGAAGTCGTGGATAAAATAATAACATATCATATATTCTGCCAAAGTACAGAGAATGAAACAATAACCAAAAACAAAGGGGTGGCAGCAGTGGTGGTGGGACTTTGTTTGAGCTTTCAGGAAAGCAAGACAGTTTTTCATGTTACCTTTGAACCTAAGGTGTTGTGCGGCTAGAACAATTACATCCATCTTGGTACCCTCCTCACGACCTTGGCATCTTATTATAAATTGTTCTAAACACACCTCATTTCCCATTTCAAAATAAAATAAAATAAAATAAAATAAAATAAAATAAAATAAAATAAGTAAAGTAAAGTAAAGTAAAGTAAAGTAAAGTAAAGTAAAGTAAAACAAAACAAAACAAAACAAAATAAAATAAAATAAAATTCTCAGGTGTGCGAACTCACACTTCCTTGAGTCTTCCCTGCATGCCATACCTATAAAAGTATCTGCATTCAAAGCCATCATTACACATTTACTTCTGATATTTGACCGCCTGTCTATTCCTACTCTCAATCTATGCCATGATCCTATGTCTAACAGTTTTCTCAGGCACACTTGGGTGCATTGTTGAGTTTCCAATTTCCTAATTACCACCACATATTCCAAAATTTCTATTTCAGATGTTTAATGAATCTTGGAATTCTGGAGTTTATTCTATAATATACTAACATGTGTTCTAATTGCTACATTTTAGTTGATAATAATTACTTGTTTCTCAAATCTTCTCATGAGAGCTTCCCAAACATTACAACTAGGTTCCTAAATAAAGAGCCCAGAACTCTTTCTTGAGTTCCAGCTGCATAATAACAGCTCCAATTTTATGTGTCATAGTGAAATTACATGTAACGAACCTGAATCTATTTTTTCCCATACTTTCACATCTGATCTTCCTTCGCTACATCATATTTCCTTAATATAACAGCTGTGAACCCAGTCACTCAAGCAGAACACCTGGGCACAATCTTTGATTATCCCCTTACTTCATTCAATATAACTCTAACATCTGTTTGGATTCTAGGAACTGTCAACTTTGTCCCCATGTTCTATTTTCTTCTTATAACCTCAACTGCCATTATCTTGGGTTTGGGCTTATCTATTTTCTGAATTATTAAAATAGCTTCTTAATCCATTTTTCCCCTTTCATGCCCCTTCTATAAAACTTCAAGAACAATATTATCCAAATAAAACTCACAAGTTACTAGGTCTCCTTAAATCCCTTCATAGACGCCCTATGGGGACTAAAGCCACATTTTTAATCTCATCTGTTGGTGCTCCTTCCTTCTCATGTTATGTTTCAGAAATAATAACTACCTGCAGTTGACACCCTTAAGCCAGGCTTTTCATGAATCTGTACCTTTGCCCATGCTCTCAACTCTGTCTAGGATGTCCACCCCTTACATCTTCACCTTTGCTGACCTGACATCCTCCTCCTAGCTGAAACCTTCCCTAATACCTTGTCACCTGTCAAATTAATTATTCTCTTCTCTGTGCTACCACTGTATTTAGTACAAGCTTCTATTATTACAATCATGATAATGGAATTTTATTTCTGTATGTTTGTGCGTACCTGTTATTAACAAGCAGGGATTGCCTTACAAAAAGAGCTGATGTTCACAGCACCTCACAGTATAGGTCTATAAACTAGAGGTATTTAATAAATGCTATATAACTGAACACATAAACTGATAATATTAACTATAATGAAGTATCACTGCATTAAGCATTCATAATTTTGAATTCATTACTTTTTACTTATATCTTTAAGAATAATTTCTAAATTAGGTTTTATACAATAAATTGAAACCACTGTTCTTTTATGTTTAAATCTTGTTACATAAATATTTTTGTGAATAAGTTAATATATTTAAATATTAACATAGACTTTTTCACTATAGAACAAGTTGGAAGCAAGCAAAATACATGATTATTCACAACTGGGTGGGTCTCAAAGTCACATGGTTATTTAAATGTGGCACTTGACAAACTGATTGTTTGCATATATGAAGATTAAATGAGATAACATATTTATAACTTCCAGCATGATGTTTGGTGTATGACACGTATGCCAGCAATGTTAGTTACTATCCCTTTTCTGACAGTTTAAAGTAAGCCACAAATGGACAGAGTAGATTTTCAGAGGTCACCTTATCTTTGAGAGAGCAATAGAGTCCAATTTCTATATTCAAATCAGCTTCTTAAGCTATGGGAGACATAACATCAGCACCAACTATTTATGTACAATGACCAAACAATTTATACTGTTAAAGGGAGTGAACAGAATACAACAAAATAGGGTTCTAACAAATTATTTTATCATTATTACATTTTTTCTATTTTATTGATTCATAGTTTTTATTGTCTCCATAAAATTCATATATTTTTAGGAAGATAAACCACCAGCCTATGAATATGAACTTGAAAATTGGCTACAATTTAAGTGATGAGGATTTGAACTGTTCAGAAAGACATTATTTGTTTTCATTTACACTTGGTATGTTGCTGTCCAATTTACATCATTTAGATTTCCATATCTTGTTGTAGGAGGCTTATTTTGTGCAGTGTCTTGCAATTCCCCATTTTGTTGGATCTTGAGATCTAAAGGTGATAGGTAATTACCGTAGAACACACTGTGAACAGCAGATCTGAAGTAGTGTGAACTACACCGAAAATTCCATTATATATTCCTGAATGTTAATGAATATTTAAGCAAATTTCAAAACTATGCTTCAGTTCTAAAGCAATGAATATTATATTGTTTCATTACATTTCCCTCAGAAGCTCTTATCGTTTAATTTTATACCTTGGCCATTTGAGAAATACACCCTTGAGTAAGGATGTTTAGTAGTTAACACCAATAATATTACTGGTGTAAAGACTGATGATAATAATGTACAAATCTCATTTTACATTGTTATTGACTTTCCAACTTATTTTGTAAAAGGACCCAAACATAACTATGGCTTTGGATTTGATGGTTTAGCATGTAAACAGCTTTTGAACATTTATTGGTATTTTATTTTACTACTTTTATTTTCTTATTTTAAGCTCAAAGAATCAGATTTTCAGATTGTTATACATCTTTTCTAACAAAAATTTGAAGATGCTGTGCCCCAAAATAAAAGACATGCAAATACCATGATCACGCAACATATTTTAAATGTGTGTAAAAATTCTGAAAACTTTCCCAGGCTTTGTCAGAATCTTTGCTTAAGCAGAAGCAAGATGAGACTTTTCTTCCCACATAATTTCACAGCACACAAACCATGAACAGAAAATAATTATGCCTAATATAAATAGATATTGGCTGTTTACGTAATTCCCTATTTTATACTCTATTTTACAGTGCATGTGTTGCTTGAATTTTTATATTTGTATGAATCATTTCATCCTGTTTAGGATGTCCATCTAATGTATCTAACAGCTTCATATACAGATGGGTGCTTAATAAAAATTAGTTAATGATGTTGTTTATAAGCCATAAAAATTGCCAGTATATATAGACAGCAAGATGATTTTTAAAAATGTAAGCCAAGATATTTATAAAAAGGTCATTTAATTCAAGTGTATCCTGTTCTTCAAAGAAACAGAAGAAAATAGATTTTTTTTTCTATTTGAGGAATTGCTATGAAAATGCCCTAACTTGGTGACCACCATAGTTAACATATTAATTGAATTAAAAGATAGAATATTTTATCTCCTTACTGCTACCAGGGATATATCAAGCAGAAAAATAACAGTATTATTATTCTGAATGGTTTTTGAAAGTCAATTTGAGTCAAAGTTATGCCTCTGAAATAAACTTAATGTAGTCTGAAACGTTGTGAAAGCTACAATCAATATGAATGACAGCTGAGGTTACTGGCCAAAATATGCTGCTTACTGATGCCCTCAGAAAGTTTCCTTTTTTTTCCTAACCTGAAAATAGCCATGAAAATTGAGCAGTAGACTAAATCAGAAAATAATATTAGAAGATCAGTGGGAACAATAACCTGAAGCTTTCAAATACTCCTGTTAATATAAAATGCTATTAATATAAAATGCTATCATTTTACCAATGTTTCTAGACATCTTTAGGAGTACTACGGAGTTTCCTTTTTTTAAATTTTTTTTTAAATTAATAAACTTATTTTGTTAGAGCAGTTTTAGGTTGACAGTAAAACTGAGCAGAAAGTACAGAAAGTCCCCATATTTCCCTTCCTTCTCTCTCTCTCTCTCTCTCTCTCTCCCTCCCTCTTTCTCTCTCACTCACACTTGCAGCCTCCCTCACTATTGACACCAAGCACCACAGTATACATTTGCTGCAATCCATGAATCTTTCTTGATTCAATCTCCTCATTTTAGTGGAAATAAGTATATTTGATTCAATTACCTCAAATGTCTCTTCCAGTCCCAATGTTCGATGATTATATTACTTTCATAAGTACTAGTCCTTATCCTCAGGGGAAAATTGGGAAAACTGCCTACCTGGGATCTGGATAAAGGGATTATTTGCTTCCATGAGAACAGGCCTCTTTTATCATCACAGATTCGTATATGTATGGCTTCTACACCAAAGCATGACCTGCTCTTTCCCATCTCTCCAGCCTCTTCTAGAACTCCTCCCCAAGTTCCTGCTCTCTGCTTTCTTGTCATACACCCTGGAATTCTGTCAGCTCCCCAAATGGAACTTCGGTACATTCTCGTCATGCTGCCCAGCTTCAGCACCAGCAACTCTTGCTCAGCCTCCGTCCAAGGTCACCTCCTCGGGAAATCTCTCCTTGCACCCTACATTAAGCGTTTGGTTATAATCCTCAAAAAGCACTTTCTGATTTTCATTCTTAGTACTTATCACATTTACAATTATTTGCTAAGTGTCAGTCTTTGTCCCACTAGACTGAAAGCTGTGACTAAGTCTCTTATTCTTTGCCACTTACCCTATTCTCTCCACAGTGCCTGGCATATAGTTGAAACTCAATGAATATTTTAAAACTGACATTACTTTTAATATTCTACTGCCACTCATTCTTATTCTGGGGGTGTAGAAACAAAAGGCTTAGTTCTCACAGTAGATTGAGATAAACACAGTCAAATTGGGTATTTAAGAGCAGTAGTTTTCTGAAGGAGCTTGATGTATTGAATATAAAATTAAATTTTTAAAAAATCCTCTAAGCTAATAAAAAGGAGGAACAAAAGACTAAATTTTATTCTGATATAAAAGTTTTCATGAGTCATGCTTAAAAGCCCTCTCTAGTCTGAGAGGCGGAATCAAACATTGTCATAGAAATCCCACACAAAATATATGTGACTTTGTAATATTTCCTAGGAAAGATAAACCATTTTTTTAATAGATTACAAGATTTCAACACAGAACATGAAAATGATATGAAGAGAAGAGATATCTCAAAAGACACGATGATGGGAAAACCCAAAAGAGGTCACTGGTTCTGTGTTAACAGACCACAACCAGATAGTAAGGTGCTAAATCTGGAGTAAATTCTGAGGGAGAGACTTATCTTGGAATTCATACAATGTACATCCCACTGAAAGTATATTTCTACAATTAATGACTATTAAGTATAATATTATTGGACAGGACAATAAATATATCAGCATTTAAGTTATCAAACCTAGCAAGAAAATTTTAGGACTCAAAGGAAATGCAGGCATTGTTTAATCCAGCCTCCTGGTTTTAAATATATGGATATTGTCCTTTCTATGAATATTGAATCAGTGATACACATGGCATACCCCAGAGGATCACAGTTATTTACGTAAATGAATTTAGAATCCAATGTAATTGTACATTGAAATATATCTCTGTCACATGCTCATATTATGTTAGTATATGACAAATAATTTTGCTCCTAAGAAACCAGAAACTTCAGTTTTATTTTCGATATAATTAAACATTGGTTTTAATTATTGACAGAATGCTTTTTTAAGAGAATATCAAATCATCACCTAAGCATGTTCTACAGATGACTTTGATCTTGATAAAATTTAATTCATTTGAGTTAAATGGTAGGATATGGAGAAATAGAAAATATTTGTAAATTAAAAAAAGCAGTGATATACTATGCCGTAAATAATTTTATTTCACTAATTTAATTTTACAGACCTGGAAAACTAAGAAATACATGGGAAGATTTGTGAGACTCATAAATTGCAAACAAAGTCTTGAAAATTATTTCTTATTTATTATTTTTAGTTTTATGCTTCAAAGCATGTTTTAAAATTAAAAATTTAAGAATCAACTGTTAATAATATGGTAATTCTTTAATAGTGTAAGCTATTTTGGTTTTACATTCATCTCAATGAATGCTTTTGCAGATTAAAGTTTGATGTATTTATTGACCATCCATATGAATTGTGGTAATTAAGTACTGTGGGGGTGCAATAATGGATTATGCAGGATCTCTATTTAAATGTACTATCTGAAAGGACAAAAAAGTATACACACAATTAAGTCTTTTGCCATATACTATCACCTCTCCACTATACAATATATGGTAAGACTTTTCTTCTTTTTTTTTTAATTGACTCTAATCAGAAATATATCATGACTTAATTTTGGGATTCCACATATGGTGACTTCTGGGGAAATATCATAGTAAAGAGATGAAAAAATCATATAAATGGAGCAAAATGAAAAAAAAAAAATAAAAAAAGCTCATATAACTGGAGTGAAAGAAGAATATTTCCAGTTTCAGTATGTTCCTCACAAGAACAAGTCAGGTTTTCTTAGGCATGTACCATCAGGATTAAGAAATAAGTAGTTTATTATAATTAATTTTTTACTTTGCACCACTTTGAATAAGACTAAGATTGTTTTGATGGAAAAAAAAAAAAAGAACGCAATAGCACTTCATTTGTTACTTGGATATAAATTTCCCTTATCATAATCCCTATTGTATCATTGATACTCTTTATAATACATTTAACAAACTAACCCCCACCCGCCCCAAAACAGAACACTAGAATTCTGCAGGTATAGCCATTTCAGAACTTAAAATATAAATTCTGAGAATATATTATTTTTTATACTTAAAAATCATTTTGAATGAAACATTATTCTTGTCTTGTCAAAACTGTCAAAACATGTTGCTCATAATCTTTTTCTTATTTTTTCTCCAAATACTATTAAAAACAATCCAGGTTAGATTAATGTTCATTTCAAAACATTACTCAGTAATGTTAACAGAAATTTGTTTACAGCTTCACTGAGGTATACTTAATGAACAATAAATTGCCAATATTTAAAGAGCACAGTTTGCAAATTTTAACATATGTGTATAGTTGTTAAAACTTCACCATAGGAAAGATAATGAACATATCTATCAACCACAAAAGATTTACTTTAGTAATCCATATCTCCTTACATCTCAGTGCCCCCTCCCCCAATAATCTCTTTTCTGTTACCATAAATTTTAGTTAGCAATTTCTATAATTTTATATGAATAGACATATGTAGTCTGGGTTTTTTTCACCAAGCATAATGATTATGATTTTCATCCACGTTGCTGCATGTGTTTTCTCTTTTTTATTGATGAGTCGCATTCCATTGTGTGGATATAGTTCATTTTATTTATATACTCATAAATGAATGGACATTCAGATTGCTTCCAGTTTGGGGAAATTAAAAAAAAAAACAAAAAAAAAAAACCTGCTACTATACTCTTGTACAAGTCTTTGTATGGATATTTGCTTTCATTTCTCTTGGGAAAATGTTTAGAAGTGAAATATCTGTGTTTATGGTAGGCACAAGTTTAAGAAACTCTCAAAATGTTTCCAAAAGTGGTTATATCATTTTACCTTTCTACAAACAGTGCATGAGAGGCCCAGTTGTTTCACTTCACTAAGTCACTAGTTGTTAATCTTCACCATACTTGTGGGCAAAAGAGTAGTATCTCCTTGTGTTTTCAATTTGCATTGCCTAGTGACAATGATGGTGAGCATATTTTCCATATGCTTTGTAGCAATGTGTATCTCTTCTTTTGTCGAGTGTCTGTCCAATTCTTTTATTCATTTTAAATAGGATTATTTGATTTATCCTATTATTGAGCTCTTAAAATTCATTAAACATGTATTTTCTGGATGAGTCTCTTTAAAAAACTACACACACACACACACACACACACACACACACAAACACACATTTGCAATTATTGCTTTACAGTCTGTAGTTTTCCATTTCATATTTTTAACAGTGCCTTTTGGTGACCAAATGATTTTAATTTTGATAAAGTCCAACTATTTTATTCTATAATGTCTTAGTTGGTTTGGGCTGTCATTATAAAACACCATATATTGGGTGACTTAAACATAAATATTTATCTTTCAGATCAGAAGGCTGGGGATGTCCAAGACCTGGGGGCGTGCACAATTAGGTTCTGGTGTGAACTCTCATTCTGACTTACAGACACCTGCCTTCTCTGTGTACTCGTGGACTTTTCTTAGTGCAAGCCCTTGAAGAGAGAGAGCAGGCTCTCAGGTGTCTCTTCTTAATAATGGCACTAATCCCATCATGAAGATCCTACCATCATGACCTCATTTAAAGCAAATTACCTCCCTAAAGCCCCATCTCCAAATACCATCACATTGGTGGCTAGGGCTTCAACTTATAGATTTTTAGGGGACACAAACATTTAGTTCATAGCAGATAACATATGTTTACGCTTCTAAGAAAACTTTCCATAAGCCAAGATAACTATGGTTTTCTTCTTTGTATTTTTCCAAAATTTGTATAATTTCAGCACTTATATTTAGGTCTATAATCCATTTCAAGTTAATTTTTATATATTGTGGAAGGTAAGGGTTGAGGTTTTTATTTTTTTGCACATGGCTATCCAACTGTTTCAGTACTATTTATTAAAAAAATAAAACAAAACAAACAAAAACTTTCCCCATTGAACTCCTCAGGATCTTTGTTGAAAATGTGGGTCTATTTCTGAACTATTCCTAACATAAAGCTTAAAGTAGAAAATACAATCAAAACATTTTATACAATGTTTACCATTATCCCACAAAATGATTTCAATGATAACTAAGCAAGATTAGTGTCATAATTAGTCATGAAAGAACCAAGGAATTGATACCACTTTCAAAACATCTCAATCAATCTCATATGATATGAGGACAAAACAAACCAGGATCACAACTTAGTTCATAAATAATGGCATTGAAGCACAGGTGCTAAGATTAATAAGTAATTTTGCCTAATAGGATGTATAATGTTAGTAGAAGGTAATTACAAAGCCCTATTATTTCTGTTTCTTTTCCTGAGAAAAAGCAAAGAACATATTGAATATTACTTATTCAAATATAACTGTTTCTTTCTATGAGTACATATTCTCCCTTGGACCCATCTATAATGTTCTTCCAAGCTAACACATTTTAAAAATAAAGAACAAAATATATCTGATTCTGAAAACAGTGAACTATATAATATAGATGTTCCCTTTTTTTCTACGTTAAAAGAATTAAACCGCAAAGAGAGGCCAATGGTGTTAATCAGGGATCCTTTAGTTATAAGTGACAGAAACTGAACTCCCCGTAGCTTAAACAAGAAGAAATTTATAGCCTCATACAATTGGAAAACCAAGGTATAGTGTTCCCTTCAGGCATTTAGGAGTTTCAATTATGTCCACAATACTGTTTTTCATTCATTTTATTCTCTGTTGGTTCTGCCTTGTGTCTGCTGGCAAGTTATTGACATAAGGTAACAAAAGGTGGCCCCCAGTAGCACCAAGTTAAATGACCCTTAGAGTTTACAACCTCAGAAAAGATGTTCTTTTACTCAGAATCTATATCAATTGTCCCAGATCCTGGACTGATAATGACATCAAAGGGAATTCTGATTAGTTCAGCCCAAACCTACAGAGCCATACAGAATTGTAAGAGAGAAGGTTCATCAAAGCCTAGAATAGCTCAGATACTAGAAGAAAATGAAAGGATTGCTGAATAGGCAAGAAAGCAGATGTAGGCAAAGAGAGAGAGACAAAAACATAGTCTTTGGAATAAATATACACTATACATAAATTATCTGGATAAGATTATGTTTTAGAAAAAAATTTTTTAATAAAATGTATATGCAGTATCAATATATTTGAAAATTATTATCTACAACCAAGACAATTTTATAACAAAATATAAATGACCAACATTAGTCCAAGAAGAGATTTGAAGAGACTTACAGCAGTAGGGGAAAAAAAAAAAAAAAGATAAGTATTTACCTTTAAGTAAAAAATGACCAAATTGCTAGGTTCTTTCTTACTCTCAAAGACATACAACTCATGTTATTCATACTATTCCAGAGCATTGACAACCTTCCTAAGTCATTCTGTGAAACTGCAATAATCCTAAAACCCAAATTTTATGAAACTAGCATAAAAAGAAACTACAGTCCAATTAACACATTTAATTGCATGCAAAATTATAATAAAATTATTAGTAAGTTGAATCCAAAAGTGTATTAAAAAGACAATGCATCATGTTCAGGTTTCATTGCACGGATGGCAGTTTTTCCGAGCATTAGGAGATCTATGAATATAGTTAAAGGATTGACGTAGTTAAATATGTGATTGTGTCAAAGAACGCAGAAAAATGTTTGACTTCAACAGCCATTCCTAACAAAAATTCAGAATAAAATAGGACTGAGAAGAAAATCCCTAGACTTGGTAAAAACTATGCCACGTATCTGTGTCAAACATCATGCTAAATGTTGAAATAATAAAGCCATCAGTATCAAAAAAGAACCAGATAGATGCCAGCTCTCATCACTGTAATTTAGTAGGGTTTTGGTAGTTCCAATTCTCCTACAATAGACCTCTGGCAATAGTGGTGTCACAACTTGGTGGATAAAGACAAATATGCTAAGAAAGATGGAGTGAATGAAAGGAAATACTGAGTCTCAGACGACAATGTCAGGTAAACATCCAACATTAGCATGTAGTCTTCTCCAGACACACCATGTGAGAATAATAAACCCTTGTTTAAGACAATATTAATTGGGTTTTCCACAGATTGCTAATTAATGCATTTCCAATTATTATAATGCCTAATTATAAAAGAATTAAAATAAATAAGAACAGTAAATGATTTGGCCAAATACTATACAGATATGCAGAAATCAACTACTTTGTAATAGTTAGATATGTAATAATAACAATTAATATATCATCATAATAGTTCTTTATAATAAATTATAAATGGAAATAGAAAAATAAATATTGTATTGCAATATACAAAAAAGTAGGAAACACTTAAGAATAAAGCTATCATGTATGATAAAGAAGCTATATTAAAAATAAATAAAATTTAAATGTAAGAAGACAAAAGAAGACTTGAAGAGGAAACATTACATAAGAATATCAATAATGCCTAAAGCAATGTATAAAATTAATGCAATTCTAATGAAAATTACAGAGATTTTTAATATAATGCAAGTGTTATTTTACAAACAGGTGGAAATTAGTATACAAAAATTACAAACAGATTCGCAGTATGACCCAGCAACCTCTCTCCTAGGAATATACCCCAAAGAACTGAAAACATTTATCCGTAAAGATATATGTACTACAATGTTCATTGTAGCTTTATTTATGGTGGCCAGGACAGGGAAACAACCAAAGTATCTTTATATAGATGATTGGATAAAGAAGATACGGTAAATATATACAATGGAATACTAGTCAGCAATAAGATGAAATACTGCTATTTGTGACAACATGGATGGATGTTGAGATTGTTATGCTAAACAAAATGAGACAGAAGTCAAGAACCATATGACTTTACTCATATGTGGGATATAAAACTGAAAGCAACAAACGAACAAGACAAACAAAGAAACAAAAACTCATAGACACACACAACAGTTTAGTGGTTACCAGAGGGTAAGGAGTGGGGGATGGTAGAAGAGGGTAAAAGGGGGACAAATATATGGTGATGGAAGGACTCTCGGTGGTGAGTACAAAATGTGATACATAGATTATGTGTTATAGAATTGTATACTTGAAATGTATCTATTCTACTAACCAATGCCATCACAATAAATTTAATAAATAAATAAATAAATACATAGAGAAAAAAATATTTTAGTTTCCAAATTAAATTATTAGTCTGTCATTTCAGTAAATTAAGTCTGTTTACACATAAAAAACAAACAAACAGACAACAAAAAAAACTTGTCGTGAAAATTCTGAGATACCAGAATAGTAGCAGGGAGCTTTGCTCACAAAATATTTAAAAAATAAAACCTCAAAACTAGTGAAATTGAAACAGTATGGTTTGGGGAGATACAAACAGTTAAGTGCATCTAAAAACTTACTATGTAATAAATGTGACATTTCAATTCTGTGGACAAATAATCTAATTAATAATGTTTTTGGCAAATTATTGTTAATCTAATAGAAAACATCCAGTCAACATACTATATAAATAAATTCTAGGTGGATTCAAGTTTGAAATGCACATAAAACCAACAAACAAAAAACACACAATGATGAACTCTTTAAAGGATGCACAATGCACAATGCATACATAAGTCCAGATGACATAAATGAAAGGAATTATAAATCTGATTAGAAAATCAAAAACAAAAACAATTTGGTATGGAGACTTCATAGAACCAAAATAGAAAGAAAATATTTGCAAAGTATATGACAAACTAAGTGTTAATACTCCATATATGCCAAAAGTGCGTAGAATTTGATAAGATCAAAAAGACAAACTAAGAGTAGACTATTATAATATGTTGGTATCAGTCAGTAGATACCAGGCTATGCTGGGATAGGAAATTAACCCTGAAATCTTACAGGCCTAATGAAACGAAGGTTTATTTGTGCTCATACTGTTTGTGGTATATAGTTGGGGAAATGGGGTAGGGTGAGGACCTCTGTTCTCCATAGTTCCTTAGGAACACAGGCTGAAGGGAGCAATATTACTTTGTAGCTATGCCACCTGGAAGATATGGTCTCATTGTTCATTTTGAAAGAGAAAATCAGTAATTCAATGCATCGGCCTGGGACTGACTCCAGTCACTTGTATTTACATTTTAGTAGTCATATGGCCACACTTTGCTTCAAGAGGACACAAAAGCATAATTTTCTGTTTGCCCATAATTAGAAGAAAACCAGGTATATTGTGGCAATAATGTCTTCCAAAAAGCATGAAGCTGAAAAAACTTCTAAGAGGATAAAATCCAGGTGGTTATTAAGTCTATTAAAAGATGATCAACAACCCTGTAGCTATTACATACAATGATAGTGCACTCAGAACACATCAGAGAGGCAAAAACCTAAACAATTAGTAGCATTCTATTTTAGGTTGTAGGGAAATGCCTCAGTTTTATACTTCTGGGAGAATGTAAATATAAAATATGGAAAATAACTATTTAGGATACATTGCCTATTTAAATGTCCATACCTTTTCTAGAGTTTCTCATTATAAAAGAGGAAAAAAAAATGTATGAATACATGTACAAGAATATTTATTTCAACACTGTAACATCATAATGAAGGCAATGATCTAAGTGACTACTAATTCATGTTGAATTATCATGTGTACATTTTGTAGACTGTTGTATAGTCATTTTGAAGAATGCCACCTATCCACATGAATTGACTGAAAGACAGTCATGATATATTGATAAATGAAAAGGAGTTGCTAGTAATATATAAAGTATGATATCCTATAAAAATAAAGGTAAAGGATGAAAAGAAAGGAGACGGACAAACAGAGAAAAGAGTGAGAAAAAGGAAGGAAGAAACATGTGCTTACAAAAATATAAAATCATAAAATCCACATGCCTAATTTGTCTAAGTTAAGATTTTTGAGGTACCAATTATTATTTAAAATATCATCAGAGACTGTTGACAAAATGTTTTAATCAAACTTCCAAAATATTATTTGATATGTCAAAAATATACCTTCCTTATTAAATAAGAATTTTGGGGAAGCTAAGGTTTATAATTAAATTTGAACTTGAATTTGGGTGAAACACTTGTAAATAATTGTTTAATTTCCAAATCTTTGGTATCGATCCATCTTATTGCTGGCATATGTCTTAATTACTAAAGACTTGCATTTGATCAAATGATGGAATTTACATTTCTCAGTTCTACAATGAAGGAAAAGGACTCTGAGTTCGCTTTAAACCATAAAAAAATATTAATTTTCAATATTTAAGAAAATCATCATCTTCCAAGAAAATGTTCCATTTCAAAAATTTAGGTCATCTCATAAAAGCAGATGGCTTCATCAAAATTTTAAACTCTAGCTATGTTTAGTTGACAGCTATTTCAATACTTAAGTATTGAAATAAGTTTAACTTTATGGTAAGTTTAAGCTATACTATTTATGGAAATAATATAAAGTTTATAAAAGGCAGCTGTCTAAAAACATAGAATTCAGAGTCATATCTTAATTTTGCTACATACCAACCATATGACCTTGAACAAATTACCTAACTTGCTGCCACAATTACTTCATCCATATAATGATCATCTTGTTACCTATCTGGTAGGTTTGTTGTAGCTAATTAAATGAGAGGATCTGTGTGTTTACAATGGTACATAACCACTCATTAAGTGCTTGCTATTAATACTATGTTGTTAAAAATGTACACAGTCACACAACTGAAAAGCAATCAAACAATTGCAATGTCGGATTTCTAAAATGAGGAGATATTATCACCTTTAAAGCTATAAAAAGTTTAGAAATTTTTCTTTATATGCCTCTGGTATGGATTTTAAGCTTTCTTCCTAAATATTACTAAAGAATATCAAGTAACCATATGGAAATAAAAGTGTACATTTGAAATCAGGTGCTGTGTGTTTGTGTTTGTGTGTGTCTGTGTGTGTGTGTACACACACATGCATATGTGTACACTACTTTTTTGTGTGGCTGATGAGACAATGGGAGCTCAGTAATTTAAAGCCCTTATGCTTTTAACACTGATTTCCTTTTCCAGCTTGTCTCCTGACTTTGAACTTTCTGCTTCCCCAAACCCCTGAATTCTACCTACAATGTAAAACTGCACAATGGAGAACAGAATGAAGTCAACAAACTTAGAAGTATATCTAGGCTCTGGAGATTTGACACTACATTCATTCACACATTCCACGAATACTTATCGAGTGCTTACTATGTATTAGTCATAGTGCTAGGTAATGGGTATACAACAGTGAGCAAAACAGACCAAATTTCCTATCAGCATGATGCTTACATCCTCGTCAGCTTTCTGATCTGTAAAAACGAGTAAAATCATTCTTACCTCTTAGTGTTCTAATGAGATATAATAAGTTAATGTAGACAAAATGACTGCAATATGCAAGACTCTCAGTAATTACTAATTATTCTTTTAAACTAATTATTCTTTGGTTTTCTAAGATGAAGGTGAAAATATATCCAAAAATTAGTACATTGTTAATGGGTGTTAATGTTTCCATTAGAAAAAAAAATCTTTTTACTTCCTTTCTTGTTATTATGCATTTGAAATGATGACAGTATAAAAACAAGCAAACAGAATAAATGTCTTTAAGGGCAATGGGACAAGATGGATGGCTAGGTTATTTTTCCTTTTTAGGAGGAATGCCTAATGTCATATCTTAAATCATAATTTTGGCAAATTTATAAATCTGTGAATTGGGATAGCTATGATTTGTTATACCTTATGTGGACGTTACTGGTTTTAAAAAGTAAGGGATACCATTAAACTTCTCAAGAGTCTGGTGTCATTTTATTAATTTCTGCAATTACATATAGTAATTAGCACACTGTCAGGTACATAATAAACAATAAATGAATTCAAATTGAATAAGAATAAATTGCATTTATAATAAAAACATTTCTTGATTTGCAACTTGTTGCCTTTTTATATTTTAATACAGGTACTATCTCAACTCTATAGAAAAAAAGCATTGATGATTCTGAAGATTAAGACTGAATTTCTATAGATAATGACAAGTTAGACAATTATGAACCATTTCATATTCACAAATTAATTTTTGGTCTCTCAGTCAATAGCATGGTCTTGAAACATTTTCAAATTATGTTTTTTGGAGCACTAGGGTTTATCCTACATTTGGAAGGAATCAGGGCCATCTGACCAATGAGGGGGCGCCAAACTGCTTTCCCAAGCTCATTACATTAGAGCACTCCCGCTATGCTCTTTTTGTATTTTAAGTATCTAACAGTAGAATTCATTTGAAATCTTATTTGCTTTAAAATCAAATTTCAAAAACACTGTCTTAGGCAATTAGCAATTGCCTAAGGATTTTAATTTAAGAATTAAAATATGTATATTGTGAATACCGAAGTCTAAATTACATTATTTAGTTACTACTTTACAATTTTTTTTTAATTAAAAAGAGAATATATACAATAAAATATATGTTTAATTTACAGGAGAGCTATATTTAATGCTATGTCATGAAAAACCTACCGATGACAAAAAGATATGTTTACATCAAACCTGGGAAGTTTTTTTTAGCAGGTGTTTGATTTAGAACCAACACACTACTTAACAGAGAGCATGGTAATTATGAAAATTATTTTTAGTAGGCGAAGTTGCTGAAGCTATCTGCATATCAAAATTTGAAACTTCTCAAATTGAACCCTGCTTCAACTTTGAGCTCAGGTTTTACATCATAGAGAATGCAGACATATGATTTTCACAGCAGGGAAAAAAAAAAAAAAAACATGGCAAACTAAACTTTTGAGGACATATTTTACCCTGTATTCCATTATATTATATAGGTCATGTCATTTGTTCAGCTTTATTGAAGAAATGATGACATAGCAGGGTTTTGTTACTGGGAAAAGAAAGATGAGTGTGAAATATTGCCACCTGGTTATATAATTGTGTGTGTGTGTGTGTGTGTGTGTGTGTGTGTGTTATACTATTATATACTATATATATAATAGTATATATATGGAGCGCGTTTTATAAAACAGAGGAAGTGTTCTTTTGTGATGGGTGGATTGAGGAAAGCTTCAGAGAAGAAGAAATGTTTGAACTTTTGTCTTGAAGGATGTGATGTGATGCTGAATTAAAATTAGAATAGGGATCCAGATGGAATTTACTAAATGTCCAGAGAAGGAGCGGTGTGAAACAACTTGCTGGATTCAGAGAATCATGGATAATTTGATAAAATTGGATTGTAAGGAAAAACATAAAAAGGGTAGAGAAAGCTGAAAGATAAGATCTATGGAGGTTTTGGACTTTATCTCTAGGCAATGAAAAGTTATGGAAACATTGAAAGTAAGATTGTAATATGATTATCTCTTTGCTGCTCAGAAATCACCTTTAGCTGTGTGGAGGTTAGATTTGAAGAGAGCAAATTGAAGGGAGGAAGAAGAATAAGGGCATTATTCATTAAGCATCTTCTGGGTTGGAGTCAAATATCACAGCTTTGTGGATATTTGTATATGAATAGTTGGGTATATTTTTCTCTATCACTATATTATGATCTTCCTGAGAGAGATGATATGTGACTGTTCTTTCTATATTCAACAACTCACTCGGTAGCTGGCACATAAGCAGATCCTTAGGAAGTATTTTTCAAGTTATTCTTATTGAAAACTGAGCAAAAAGAAAACAAAATAATGCTAATATTTGTGCTACGTTACAACGCACTTCCAGCACTTGAAGTGCAGTTGGAGTGAAGATCTCTGTAAATATCAAGAGAACTATCCTGCTGCTCCAACCTATCCATGAGATTTACCTGTGTTCTTCACTAAAGCATTGTCACTAATGATTAATATAGTTCCCAAGGTTTAAACAACTACAGGTTTTCTGACAGGAGACCTCCATAGGGTGAAGAAAATAATAAAACCAAGAGGAATATCATAAGTATGCCAGTCTTAAATAACAAAGAAGAAAAAAAATCAAGATGCAAATACTTCAAATATAAGCTGAAAATTCTTTAAATGTTGTAACATTATTTACTGGGGAAAGATATGGATTTTAAATGGAGGGGACATATATTTTAAATTATACTCATGTTACCCTTTTTCTTTTTTTAAACTGACATTTATACGGAATTCATGAACTGTTCATATTAATATAGTACCAGATTTAGTCACAAGTTAACAACACAAAATGCACATATCCTGTCTCCCTGACAACATCATGCATTCATTTCCTCGTGTCCAGATACAACAGCAGGGCAAGCCAATGTTTGAAAAAGGAAACTCTTATTAAAAATTATTATTATGCAAGTAAGAGAATTTTGTGCAGCTCTTGTTTAATTAATAAACTAGAGAATAATGATTTTTACCACAATAGAAATAATAAATTCAAGTAACATAATGTTCTGATGGTCTCTTTTACATTTTCATCTTTTAAAGCATGGATTTTAATTGAATTTATTAGCATTTACATATTTTTCAGTCAAAATTCTGAATTAGAATTTCTAATATGTACATTGTATTATATATCCATTGTTTCTAACGTCAATCAAGGTTCATCGCATGTCAAACACATCCATTATAAGCACTTGCATTTATCTCTTATAAATGGAAATAGAACAAAAGAGTTTGTTATAAACATATAATTAATCATCAGTCTGTATCACCCCAACACTGGGATGCACAGAAGTAATTTCACACATTTGTGGTCTATGATTTACATAGGAGTTGATAATCTGATCACTAAGACCACATACCAGATCTGAAAGAATCACAGATTACAAAAAAACAGTACCCTGAATGCCCTGAGAAATTAAGTTCTTTACTTTGTATTTAAGTATGTAATAATGAGGATATATTTTTTGCCAGGCAAACAGTATAAAGTATGTATAATTGCATTGTCTAGTCTGGGAAAGCCTAGGAGTTTGGTGTGACTAAAGTATCTGGATAGCATAGTAAGACTGGGGGAGAGATGAGGTAGGCAGAATAGACACATGTCAAAGAAAAAAAAAAAAGTATTTTATGTAAAGAAAAGTAAAATACACATTTGTAGTTCATTTAAAGAGGAAAGCATTTTTTTTGTAATGTATTTTTACTTATGTTCTGGGGAACTTACTTTGTAGATGCAATTAAACTAGAATTTAAAAGTAATTCTCTGGTGGTATTAAGATAACATATTTCTCAAAGTAGCAATTCATCATTACCTTTGTAGTTAACCTTGAAGCCAACAGATCCGACACTTTCATCTGTTTGAAGGTGCAGCCACATTTGACTACTCATGCTCACTATCAAGTCTGGCACAAAGCTTCCAGTCAGCCTAAAAAGAGAAGGACAAAGAAGGGAGAAATGGGTTATTAAAACACTCTTTGCAGGCAAATTGAGACAGACATGTTTCTCAATACTTTCTTGGCCAGAAAAAAACAAATGTCAGATAAACTTAAAAGACTTGGTGTTGATGTAACAGAACAAACAACACAATTTAGAGATCAAGGTTTATTATAAACAAATACCATTTTATGGGTTTAACTAGGTTAGATCTTTCATACCTCTGCGGCAACACACTAAAATTTAGACTACCAGAGAATCTTATACTTCTTTTGAACTGAACAGAAAAAGAGGATCTATAAAAATATTTAAGTCTTATTTAAACACCAGGAACGCATTTCATTTAAACCTTTCAAGTTTCATAGAACTCTAAAGAAATATTGTGAAATATATTTAAGCACTGTGCATAATAATAAAATGGCCAGGACTACAACATAACCCTTTACAGTAGTCATATCAGGCTAGCTACATTCTGTATGTTCTACTGTAAACATTTTTATTTTTAAAGAACACGCTGCTAATTTGATATGGTATCACTGAATCTAGGCATTAAAATTTTCACTCAGTAGTATTTAATTTTATAACTGTAACAAGGGAAATTACTTCATGTTTCCTCTGTCATTAATAATGTAGTCACATATTTGAACCAAAGCCAGGGGCCACATAAAGGAGGGAAGCTAATGAGTAAATAAGATTTAGGGGGAAACGTCTGTCAAGAACAGAAAGAGGAGAACACTGGACTCACCTCTAAGTCAAATATCCATATAGACAGGAAATTCTAAATGACATACCAAAATATAGGTTTTTAAAGAATAAGCTCCTTTAAGTGCTTACCTGCTTTATTGCTAAAACCATGGGGATTATTTTACATTAGAACTTTACAGAAAGTTTCAGTTCAGAATCCAAAGGGTACCATAAGTGAACATTAGTCTCTTGGATGGAGGCTATACTATAATTAGCCCAGCAGAGGGCCACATGGATGATCATATTTTTGTGACTGGCAGCAAAATGTCCTGCTTACTAGTCAGCCATCAATACTGTAAAACATCATCAGTGGACTGTCTGAGCAATGCAGCTATGTCACTAGTGTCCAGTGTTACACAGAATTTATTGGAATCTACCAAACCAAATCAAACAAAACAGTTAAATATCATGATTTAGTTATGGGATTACACACAATATTGAGAAAAACTGTGAATAATGTGACATGAAGTTACCTAAATTACTATGGATTTTTAGATTATATTTATTTTTTCCTCCCAAATAAAATTTAAAATGGTTATAGTATAAAAGATACACACACATACACTCTCTTTTTAATGTATGTGTATATCTATATGTACCATATTTTGCCATGTACAATGCACACATTTTCACTCAAATTTGTGAAAGAAAAACAAGGATGCACATTATCCATGAATAGTATTAATTCCATACCTATATAAATGTTTTTAATTATTTTATGTATGCCTATAAGTTAAAAGTGTAACTCTAGAAATCAATAACAATATCTGTATGCAAAATAATACCCTGGAATACGATCATTGGTTTTGTTGAACTTATGATGAATTTGTAATGACAAAGAGTTCTGAGCCTTCTGTGATGTGTAAATATCGTAAATTTGTTACCCGTACCTAAAATTTCTTGTACCTTGTATCTGTTCTTCTGTTTTGTAATTATTTGTTACATAAAATTTCTTGTACTATGTTAAAAAAGAAATGCTAAAATTCCTTTATAATACATAAAACAAGTACCTAAATGTAAACAAATAAAAATTTAAATTAAAAAAATTAAAACAAAAGTTTTTTACCCCTGAAGGTTTGGGCCAAAAACATGGATGTGCATTATACATGACAAAATATGGTATATATCTATACACACACACTGACATTTGAAAACATCTTGCAACTAAACGTTGTGGCATGTAAACTTTTAATTTCAAAATTGTTGAGTTCGTAAGTACTAGTTTTTTTAAGCCACAGTAGAGAAACAGATTTATGTGAAAGAGTGAGGACTCAAGTTAGAGACAAAAAAGTAAAATAAATACATTATGAAATGGCCATGAGAGATTAAAACTATACGATGTGCATCAGATACACTATATCAAATATGCTGATAATATATCTCACAGTGAACATCAAAAGATGTTCTCATGGGAAGATTTAACTATTGCTCTTTATTACATCCTCATATACCCATCTCAGTCAGAACTTTTACCAGCCTCTAGCATGGTAATTTGGTCAGTTCATAAAGAACAGCTAACACGTACAGTTTAAATTGTTCCCTTGATAACTTGTTCTGCTATTGGCCACAATTCTATCTAGTTCCCAACCCATTTTTGGTGAAAAGGTAAATATAAATCTAAAAAACAAAAATGAAAATAACAATGTTCCTGATGTTAGAAGGGAAAGAAAAATTCCCTCTTCTTTTTAGCATTTCCTTTAATAAACTTGAAATTATAAATTATTATATCACTTTTATTTAAATGTATGGAAGTCTTTTAAGGTAAATAGACCTTTTGTCAATTTTGCTTGCCATTAATGTTTTGCTTGGGAGTCTTGGGGCCAATTCTTCGAAATGTGACCATCCAGGAGGATGTCACCTTGTCTCCCTGTTTCTCTGGGAGTTTAAGCCTAGACACATAGCTCCACGATGTAACTTCCTACCTGTCATAAAAACAGAAGTTTCATTTCTCCTTTTCATAAGGGAAATTAACATGTATGTAATGGGTTGTATCTGTCTGACTATATAAAATTGAGAGGTCTAGTTCTCTCTTTGCAATCTTCTTAGCAGATTGCCTGTGATATATTTAACACTTACTTAGTATTAAAACCACTTCATTATTTTCTACATTTTGGGGACTTAACTGGGTTTGCAGGAGTTTTATTTTGAATTATACTTCCCCAACAATTTGGTGATGAGGATGGGACACAAATGACAGTTCCTGAATTAAGTGGAACAGCTGAAGGTCTTCAGGTCACATAATCATAAAAGCCCCTGGATTATAAAAAGTCTCTGTTGTATTGCTCTGTTCTTTTGGAATGCTAGCTGGATGAAAAACCCTCTCCAAATTCAATATTGTATTATTGAATAAGCATGGGTTAATTGGGCTCTAATATCTCATCACTATCATCACTAGTTTTTTTATTTATTCATAATTAGTTTTGATAGTAAAAAAATATGGGAACCAGGAATGTTGCCTGCAGTTCTTTTTCTTAAATAGGTAAATCCCTCTTTGTCACATTTGGAATACAAGTGAGAATCCAGTCTTCCAGGATTAGTGAGGGTTTTAGGAGGACATCATTCCAAGTAAATTGCTGGTATTTATTGTATGGATATATCTTTCTAAGAGGAAAGTTAAATAAGATTTGGATGGCCACAAGGAAAGAGTGAAAAGAATGGAAGGGAGAATGTGAGAATTAATAATATTTTCTCTTTCACAGAACCCTTCTTCCTTTCTTTTCTATTACCACTCCCTCTGTTCCCCCTGCATCTCTTTAGCCTCTCTTGCTTCAAAGAGACTCCTAGGAAGAGGGCAGTGATGATCTTTTAGATATGCGGTTCCCTTTGTTAGTGCATTTCTCTTCAAAGAACCACAAGGAGACACCTTGTTTAGCAAGTAATGAATTACCTGCCTCGTTTGAGGACACAGACCTATGTGCCTCATATCCTAGTCCTGAGCCTATATTTTAGCACAGATTCTACTTCCAGGAGTCCCTTTTCATCTATACACTATGTATCTAGGAAAGCAAATTATAAAGGGATCTGTTTAGGGAATAGTTGAGAACTTATATAAAAACTCTATCCCTATATGAAGGCAACAGATGTAAAGCACTTTCTCTAGTTACTTGGAAAAAGTAAAAGTAAAAAGTATTAGGTTGATAAATGTACCGATGTGAGAAAGAACCCAGAGAGCCGTGTAAGTCTTTGTTTTTTTTTGTCACTATGTGCGGAAAATCAGCTCTTACGTGATGAACAGTGAAGCCGATGTCGTTGAGAAGCTACCTTTGCCCCCAGCTGATATTATTCATACAAAAGCTTCTTTCCCACTTTCCCAGAAGTCTGCACAAGTCCTCCACAGTATGTTTTCAATTTACACCTCCACACTTGCGGGTGTGCACAAGGCACGGTGGAACTCTGCAACTGGCAGACTTTGCTCACTTGGTGGAGGATCCATATTGGGGACCATCAGATGGCCCAGCACATCAAGGACTAGCTGACTATTTACTACCCTCTACAACTGCAGAAGAACTAAGGTCTTGGGAAACCCATTGAAAGATATTGCTCATAGTCTTTTCTCTAAATGTGAGCTGGTAGAAATTGCACTGTTGTATTCAGAAGAAAGGTGAGTTCCCCATTCTTTCAATCAGCAATTTGTTGAGATGTTCTCAGAATTTACTAGCATGGATCCAGAGGCAGATCAAAATCATCCTCTAGTGTTGTCCACCTTTGTCTTGGCTCCCTTGCTGACAATTCCAGCTCAAATTAAGGAAAAGGTGGTAGAATGGGAAGAACAGACAATTACTCAAGTCTTAGCAGCAGTTACTCAGTTTTGGGACAATATAGAGAAACATGAAGAAGAAAAAATTAAAAACTGCTGTGTTTACTGTTCAGTGAAAGCTATTTACTAAAGGAAATAACCTCGACTCTGGGCAATCTATGAAAGGGGCAAAGGAAGGAGCTTCAGTATTTCAAGGAGCTGAGACATTGGAAGAGGGATTGGAGGAAAGAGATTCCAGAGGATGCATAACTAAGGAAATCAGGAAAGCTCAGAAAGCTAGGGAATGATTGGCAAATAGTTTATGATTGACTAAAAGAATCTCAGATTTTGGAACTATTGAAATACATGTTTCAGAAACTTTCCCTCAAGCTAATATACCCTTGCTTTTTTCTGCTAGACATTGGTGCTACTTATTCCAAAATTTCTCTAGAAATTACTCACTTTCCACTGGGTTGGTTGTTTGTATTCTGAATCAGTTTTATACTTAATACCACCTTCCCACCGTTTCCCACATGAATACCTCCTGTGAGTGAGGAACATATTTTCTTACTTTCTCTTGATCCTTATGTAACCCAATTGTGGAGAGATATCATGTGCAAATTAAGACTACCATATTGTATACTCCATATGGAGTGTCTGTGGAAAGCCCTGGGAGGGAAAAAAAAAAATCTGATTCACTTACTGTGTGCCTTCTGAAAGAAAAAGGATATAGCAGAGAATGGCAGTTAGGGAAAGTACTGGAAAAATGTCCTGAGCAGAAACGAATCAATGCATCATTTTGGGCTCTAGGAATAATAATACAGGTTTCATTTGAGATGGAGAGCCAATAGAAATAGCTTATCAAAATCATAAGCCACGGCCATGTGTTGAACAATACCCTTTGCTAAGAGCTCAATTAGAAGGAGTAAAACCAGTTTAAGAAAAAAAGAGAGAGAAAAACAAGGGATAATTATACAAGAGTACGCATCCCGTAATAATAATAATGCTACTGTCTTTTAATAAAGCTTTTAAAGCTTTTAATAAAGAAGGAAAATAAATTTGATAAAGAAGGTTGACCTTCGTACAAAATCTTACAGAAGTACATGAATTCATTGTTCTATTAATGCCTATAGTTCCTACCACTGAAACCATTATAACTTTGGTACCATCCGCTGCAAAGTTTTTCTCCAATGTTTCTATACTTTGCTTTTTTTTTTTTTTTTTGTCCTGTTCCTCTCATGGACAAGTCTAAATTCTTGTTTGCTTTAATTTATGAAGGAGTCCAATGTTTATAGCAAAGGATTGCTGAAGAGTTTCAGTGCTCTCCTATATTGCTCTAGATATTTACTGGAAAACGTAGAGGAAGTTATCCTACCAGAAGGATCTATACTATTCATTACTAGGTAAATTGTATTACTGCTGAACTGAGGTCACATATTTAAGGCGTCTGTTGCTGCTAAAGGCCCCAAAGGAGTCAGCCCATTTAGCAGATGAAATGTCCTGTTACAAAAGATGACTTAGACAATTTGGGGAGAATAGTGGGATACTGAAGTCAACAGATTCTAGTGTTTGCAGAGTGGTCAAGTCCTCTGATGAAGCAATTGCATGGGTATTGCTCAGCTCTTCTGATTAAGTCTGTAAAATCTGAAGAGGCTTTTGACCTTACATTGACTACATTCTCAGCTTTGTTCCAGATTTTGAAAAGCCTTTCTACTTATTTTGCTATGAAAATAAAGGCACTACTTTTGGAATTTTAACTCAAAAGTTGGGATTAGACCACATATCAATAATATATTTCCCAGTTCTTCAGGAGGCTATACCATTGTGGATACTGGGATACTGGGACAGCAGCAGTCCACTTAAAAAAAAAGACTGAAACCCTTACCTTTAGTCACTTGACTTATATGCATTTCCTACATATGGTGACAGCTCTCCTATAAGTGCCTAAGATCCAGAATATGTGAACATGTCATGAGACTAGTTACGAACAAGTGTTGTTATTCGATCCTAATGTTCAGCTTGACAGATGCAAACTCCTAAATCCTGTTAGTCTTTGACCAGATCCTGCTCAGGTAGATGACTATGAGTGTACAATGGTTATAGAAAAAGACACTAGGCCCTGAACTGATATTATCTGGTCTTCTTGTTTGTAATGCCGATTTCATGTTTGCTGATGGGTCACATATTCAGGATAACAGTGGTCAACTTAAGGCTTTATAGGTTATTGTGACTTCTTATGAAATTTAGAAGCTTGTATTTTCCCTAGAACTAAGCTGGCACAAGAGCTTACTCAATATCAGTAGTAGTAAAAGAAAGAGCTGCAAACAGCCTAGCCAATGGCAGTAAAAAGAGAACATAGATATATAATACATGTTTGATGTCTGCCATGCAACAGCACAAATTTGGAAAAACAGAGAATTCTCTACTTTGAGGGGAAATAAAATATCTCATGGAAAATTGAAAGCTGATTGTGGGAGGCTGAATAACTCCCTGCTCAGGTCAGTAATCTGTCTGCAGAGCTCACACAGGGCCAGGATAAAAACTTCTAAAGCAATGATTTTGCTGATAGAGCTGCCAAAGTGACTCTTAGATGTGGCAGATTTCAAACTTAGCAGTCTCACATGTAATACAACAAGCAATTTTTGTTATTTTCCAAAAATATACTTCATAAGAGAAATTTGACAAAAGGGCTAAAATAAATGTTACTGAACTATGGGAATAATCTAATAAAATCATTCCTATGCCACAGTCCTTATTTCTTGGTTAATAAGGTTGTGTCATCAACATAATCATCTATGTGAAACAGATTTTAAAGGCACTAGACCCTTACTATATGAACCAAAAAGATGAAGTTATTCAAAACATATAAAAGAGAGGATTAATTTGTCAGCAGAATTCTTTACAGGACACTCCGAAAGTATATGTAGGCAGTCTTTCTCCACCAACTTTACTGGGAATTTGATGGCATTTAGATTTCATAGAATTAATGTGCAAATTAAGAGATTTTGTCTAGTCATGGTGTATATGATGTCTGGATGGTCTGAAGTCTTTCTTAATACACATTATTTTCCAGTTTTGAGATACTAGAGCATAATGAATCAGAAAGAGGAATTCATGTTATTTCTACTGTCATCCAGTAATTATGCAAATGTTCACAGATTCCCATGAGATGAATCAAATTCATTTGCTAAGATTCAGCAATATACTAGATTAAAATGGCTTATATTTTTATTGCTAACATTGTTAAAAATTAGAGCAACTCCTGCAAGCAAGTATGATGTTTTTCCCTTTGAACTTATATTTGGCGGGTCTAGGAATTTGAGTCAGAGATCATGTCCTGTGCTGGATTTAACTGAATCTTCTCATAAACATGCTCAATATTTCAAAGGGCTTCTTTCTTCTCTAGGTGTCCTAAGTCATAAAGTTCTAAGGACCTTGAAAGAATCCCCGGAAAAAGTCTGTCACCCCTCTTTTTTGGGAGACTCTGTATATCTAAAATTGTTGTGGGTGAAAGATGGGCTGTTCCTATGCTAGAGGGACCCTTTCAAGTGTTCCTGATCACCCATATGGCTATCAAAGTGAAAGAGAAACCTGGAGGACCCATACTTGTCAAGTGAAGCCAGCACCTCAGAATGGCTGGACAGTGATTCTCATAAAGGACTTGAAACTTGAAGTTTCTGGAGCAACTGATAATGGCAACAAATTTAACTGAAAAAGGTATGCTAGCAAACTTATAATTCTAATGGATTGCCTACTGTCCTATTCACAACAGTGTGTGTTTTTGTTTTTTTAATTACTTAAGAATCTCATTTTATTAGAAAACAAACATGTTATTTGTAACACTACATTTTTCTTTCTGTGCTGCCAGTGACATTTCCTATAATGGCTATTTCTAAACAGCTCTAAATTGTACTCCTATTGGCCAAGGCAGTTATAACATTCCTGCAGCTGAACTAAACTTTAGAGGGGCTTCTTCCTGACTACAGGCTCCTACTCTACGTTTTCTTAGAACATTTGAGAAAACGTGCAATTATAAATCTTTTCTCCGTCCTTTGAGATGCAAAATTTCTACAACCCAGAAATGTCTTTCAGGATCTGCGAGCTATTCCTTTGAAATATAGTAATCAAAAGAGAGAGCACTCCTGTCTCTGTGGGAGTGTGGGAGTCCAGCCTTGATAGGCAACTGTTGGCAACCACAAATGGCCTATTCATGCTACCTCTTCTCCCACCTAACATTCTCCAGTACTTTTCCACTAGCTCGCCTCAGCTTCTCAAAAACACTCTACTGTTTGTTTCAGCAGAGTTGAGTTCAATTTATCTTCCTATTGCAATAGTCTTGACTATTTCTTCAATAGTTGGCCCCTATTGCAATAGTCCTGACTCGAATTGCAAGTCTTGAATAAAGTCTCCCCTAACTGTTTTACTGGTCTAGTGTAATTTTTCTCTTACAACAGTACTGACGTGATCTGTACTTACAAGTCCAGCAATCCAAATATTGGCAGATTAAAAGCGAGATCACCTTCTTACTATTTTTTTTATGTAATACCAAAATAAAGTAACAAAATGCATCCAGATACTCAAACTCTAAATTTGATACAAAAAGCAGTTTTGTTAATTGGTTTGATTGAAAGGATGGTACAGGATAAAAATTATCTAATTAGGAGACAAACAGAATTCTGGCACTTACAGATTAAAACTGAAGAAGACAGGTCTAATGTCACTTGATTAACTTTGAGATACAAGTTCTCTATAGTCCAAGTATAGACAAATAAATAAATGTGGATATCTATTATTCACGTAGATTTAATTGACTGTTGTAGCTATTGATTTGGATCCATGTAAAAAATGGCCCATAGGCTGAGTTTGTCCTCAAAACTTACAACAATTACAGAGACATGTCAATTAAACACTGGAAGTTCATAGGTACCATTTAATAGGTGCCTCATAATAATACTAGATAATCGTACCGGGTATCTTTGTGTTTCCTGTCTGGGGAAAATTACTTGGAAAGACGGAATAATTATTGAAGAGTCTAGATTATCTTGTATATGTAATGTTCTTTATGTTACTGATGAGAACTTCGGATAAATGTATTTGGCTACTCAAGAAAAACTGTTATTTAAGAATTTAGATTCAAGCTCCAGGGTGAAATACTCCTTAAGCTTGGATTGGGTAAGATTTAGTAACAAAATAAAAAGTAATACTCAGATAGTTAATAATTTAAAAGTGTAAGTAATATAGACATCACAACAGTTTGCAAAACTAATGCATGATGAAAGATAATTTTTGAACATTCCTAATCAATAATTCGCTTTAACCATTCACTACTGGTATAATATATTTAAAGGTTATTCCTCCAAGGCTAATGTTAGACTGAATTTTTAAATTGATCCTATTGTATTTTGGATAACTACTTTGCTTTGTATTTTACTGTGGATTTGCTGTATATTTAGATGACTCCAAACTGCCCAGAGGAGCATAAAAACAGCAAGAGAGCTAATTAGAAAATTGTAGTTTTATCATAAAATAGTCACACACAAAAATTATAAGTGCAAATACAACTCTAAAAAAAATACATTTCAAATATTTCCTGGTACCAAAGGGAAAGAGCTCTCTTCCCCTCTATTTCTCTTTAGCATATCCTTTAGAAAACACTTGCTTTCTCTGTTTCTTTCAGATATATGTAACAGTTTTAAAATAAATAGACCTCCTATCAGTTTTGCACATCAAGAATGTCTTTCTCGGAGGCCTTTGAGGAATCTCTTTGAAATGTGGACATGGAGAAAGATTTGCCCCTACACTGTTCCTGTGAGAATTGAAGACTAGATGCTTGGCTTCAGGATGTAACTTTCTGCTGTTATAAAGAAAGCAGAAGTTTATTTTTCATTTTGATAAGGATAATTAACATGCATGTGATGGGTTACCTCTGTCTGTATAAATGGGTGTGTTTTTTATTTTTTTTTTCATTCTTTTCATCAGATTGCCTATGATGCACATAACAGTCTTGTTTAATCTTTATTCCATAGTAAAACTGATGCATTATTTTCTATATTTTGTGGAAAGAATTCAGTGGGTTAGTAGGTGATTTTATTTTTAATTATTTCTACTCAACACTGGATATCTCAGTTAAAATTCAACTCCTCGCCTGCAGCCCCAATGGGTAATTCCTCTGGACATCCTTTCAAAGACCTGGTTTAGACTCAAACTATAGGATCTACCCGTGTTGGATAGTTTTGCATTCAGTTCCCATCCCTGACATTCAAAGGTGTTTTAGGCAATGGAGGAGAGTCTCAAATGATTCCCAAAGGACATTCAAATGAGTCTACACATAGTTTTAACATGTCTTTAATAGATCTTTTTGAACTCATCTATAAACTTAAAAAACAACAAAACTTTAATACATTTATTAACAGGCAGTGTAACCTCAGTGTTCCTAATGCATTTTATTTTTTTTTATTTTATTTTTTTAAAGCAGAATACGAGATTTAATATGAAGGAGGAATTTACATTCTCATATACAAAAGGCTTAGATAAAATATTAACATTTGGGGGGATTATGGGAATTCTATTTTTAAGTATATAAAATAAATTTTGCTTAGAATAGGTACTACTATAACCATACAAAAACCTATACTAAACAAACAAAAGAATAATTGAAAAATGATAGTGCTTTTGGATTCTAGACAACTATATTGGGAGCAAAACATTGGACTGATATACTTAATTTTGGAAGGAAAGAAGCTAATTGTGCAATATTCCTTTATCCACATTAAGTAACTATATATCAAGCAAAATTCGGCCAACAGTTTTTCACTTGGAATATTTTTCAGGGGTCATTTTGGACTTTGTTTTCCAAATCTTTGTCTTGATGTAATAGAATTTAAAATGTATTTGAATTTTATGGTTCAAATAAAGAATTATTATTGGCATAGCAGCTTAAACAATAAAAATAGTAAATGTATTGATATGTATGTATATCTCATCAGTTACCCTGCTAATTGTCATTAGCTCAAGCTGAAATTGAGACAGTATGAGCTATTCTATCTTAAGATAAACTATAGTCTGACCCAGTTATTTATTAAATGCAATTAAAGATTATGTTAAATTTGACTTTAAATAAAGGAGAAAGCCATGCTTCCTTATATAAATCAGAAAGCAAATACAGCTGAATATTTCCTAATGCATTTTAATCTTCCTAGTTAGTCCCTTAATGCAAGAATAAAAGAGTAAAAGCCCTAAGTAAGAGCGCTCAAAAATCTCCATCAAGCAGTCAAATATAGTATGAAATAAAGGACAGGATCCATTAAATTTCTATTAGGCTCAATGCCTGATTTGCTTTATAATCACTCTAGGCATATGGGTGTATTCATTAGAGATAATCATTGTAGTTCTACATCCCAACATATTTTTGGTACCATACCAATATGTGACTTTTGCCTCTTATGGAAATTCATTTAGTATGCTTTCTTGTGACACAGTGCCATCAAGGGTGATTTATATATTTGTTTTGGGTATATGAAATTCACTAAGCATGATGATGGCAGCAAAAATTTAGATTTAGAAGAACCCCTGAAATAACATCAGAAAGTGGTATCACCTCATACCCGTTAGGATGACTATTGTCAAAAAGACAAGAAATAACAAATGCTCATGAGACTATGGAAAAATGAAACCCTTGTACACTGCTGGGGGGCATGTAAACTGATATAGTCACAATAAAATAATATGGAGGTGCCTCAAGAAATTAAAAATAAAACTACCATATGATCCAGAAATCCCACTCTGTGTGTATAGTCAAAGGAAACAGAACCATTTCTCAAAGAGATATTTGTAATCCCATGTTTACTGCAGCATTGTTCACAATAACCAAGGTACAGAAACAACCTATATCCCTCCATAGATGACTGGATCAAGAAAATGTGATCGATAGCACACACACACACACATGTTATTCAGCCTTATAAAAAGAGAAATCTTGTCTCTTGTCATTTGCAACAACATGGATAAACATGGAGGGTATTATGCTAAATGAAATAAGCCAGACAAAGATAAATAGTGCATGGTACTGCTAACATACGGAATCTAAAAAGTTGAACTCATAGAAACAGATTAGAAAAGTAGTTGTCAGGTATTAGGTGTTGGGGAGTGGAGAAAATAGGCACAGATTAGTAAAATAATACGAACTTTCAATTATAAGATGAATAAAATCTGAGGGTCTAATGTATAGCACAGTGACTAGTTGATAACACTGTACTGTATAATTGAAATTCGCTAAGAGTGTAGAACTTAAGTGTTCTTACAAAAAAAAAAGCTAACTATGTGAGGTGATGGATGTGTTAATTAACTCAATGGGGGGAATCCTTTCACAATGTGTATTACATCAAATTACAACATGGTATACTTTAAATAAAGTACAATTTGATTTGTCAATTATACAGCAGTGAAACTGGGGAAAAAGGCAATAAAAGAAAGCGGATCAACAGATTGAAAAAATAATAGTTTTTAAAATAAAAAAAAATATATAAAGCACTATGGAATGATGGGTCTACATAAATGTTAGTTCAGTTAGGTAACGGAATAGTCAATGACTGTAACTTTTACTTCATTTATAAACTTAGGCTTTATAAGTTTTAGTTTATCGGCTAATTCAATAGCACAATGTGTATGAATGTTTGTTATGGTTCTTATTACATGTACAAACAATTTTCCATATCAATATTTGTTTTGGAAAAGATAAATCGAAGGTCAACATCTCATTATGTGTTCATATCATTATATTTGTGTTCATCTATAGATACTCCATTTTATATCTTTAGCTCTAACAAAATGATGTTCTTATAATATTTAGTACCTGTGGGAGGAAATCTAGCTTACTTAGCTACTTGTGCTATATTTTCTCCCAATTTGTTCTTCTACAATCAGTTTTGAAATGTCTATCACAGTACAAATATTCCTGATTAAAAAGAGAATAGCATTAAAAAGAGAACCACAGGTTTTTAGTTTCTTTTAGACTATTCAACCCACACAAAAATAAATACATGAAAAGCAAACAAAAGCAAAGCAGTAGTAAACTTTCTTTTTTCAATAATCAGGTTTTTCCACAACAGAAATATATAGCTATAATCACAATGAAGAAATAATGAAGAACCATAAAAATAAACTATCCTCTATATTTAATAAATTCTTGCTAGTAATAAAAATGTCAGAGAAATTATTTTCATATTGTGGCCTAACGTAATTCTGAAGCACCAAGAACATATATTTATTATTGCCCAATAGCAAGTCGTTTGAATAGCTACACATCAAATGCTGTCCACATGATGAGATAATTGCTGCTGTCAGTTTGTTTTCCCTGGATGTGACATCATGGAGTTTTGCTGAAATCCTCAGTACTAGAGACTGAACATGAGCACCCCCAAGTTCATATGTTGAAGTACTAGAGATTGAACATGAGCACCCCAAAATTCATATGTTGAAACCTAATCCCCAATGTGAGGATATTTGGAGGAGGAGACTTTGGAGGTGAATTGTAACCTTATAAAATATGCCCAGAGGTCTGGCCTGGTGGCTCAGGCGGTTGGAGCTCTGTGCTCCTAACTCCGAAGGCTGCCGGTTCGATTCCCACATAGGACAGTGGGCTCTCAACCACAAGGTTGCCAGTTCAACTCTTGGGGTCCCGCAAGGGATGGTGGGCAGCGCCCCCTGCAACTAAGATTGAACACAGCACCTTGAGCTGAGCTGCCGCTGAGCTACCAGATGGCTCAGTTGGTTGGAGCACGTCCTCTCAACCACAAGGTTGCCGGTTTGACTCCCACAAGGGATGGTGGGCTGTGCCCCCTACAACTAGTAATGGCCAATGGACCTGGAGCTTAGCTGCGCCCTCACAACTAAGACTGAAAGGACAACTTGAAGCTGAACGGCACCCTCCACAACTAAGATTGAAAGGACAACAACTTGACTTGGAAAAAAGTCCTGGAAGTACACCACACTGTTTCCCAATAAAGTCCTGTTCCCCTTCCCCAACAAAATCTTAAAAAAATAGAATAATGTGTGTGTATATATATATATATATATATATATATATATATATATATATATACGCACATGCCCAGAGAGATCACCTTCTGCCATATGAGGACATAATAAAAAGATGGCCATTTATGAACGAAAAAGAAGATTCTCAATAGACACCAAATTGTCTAGCATTGTGAACTCTGACTTGAGCCTCAAGAACTGTCAGAAATAAGTTTGTGTTGTATCTACGACATCCATTCTATGGTATTTTTCTTATAGTGGCCCCAATAGACTAAGATATCCCGGTATAGCTCTTTTCAGCTCATGGAATGCACTTGTCAATGATTACAAAGATACACTTTCTGTTGACATGTCTACACTCTTGGTGTAACTTTTATTCCATTATAATTTATGCAACAGCTAATGGTAATAATACAGGGGTCTGTGTTAGGCATTTGGGAAATCCAAGAAGAGTAGAAGATAGTCCCTATCCTCAAGGAAAGTGTGTGAGTGTGTGAGTGTGTGTATATGTATGTGTGGGGGGGGGTGAGTGGAAGAGGGCAGGAGGGGTTCAAGACAGAGAAAAGAGAAATAAGAAGAGATTTTTTTGTTGTTGTTCTTAATAACTCTAATACAAGGGGTGAAGAATTTTTCTGACTGGTCAATTCTCTTAGCCCTTTTCACACTGTAGCCATGAGTCTTTAAAAATATCACCTGATGCTGTATTTAGTATACCCCCTTTATTCATTTGCCCATGGTTTTGGTATTTAGGTATTAAGACAGGGAAGTACAAAAGAAAAGTTGGGGAGGTATCATCCCCTGGATATAGAGAATTTGCTCAAGGCAAATATCATATGTAGTAGTCTCATACCAAGAAAAGTGGAGCCTAGTTTTGAAAGAGTAAATTGTTGAGTAGTTAAAAAATAACATCATTGACAAAATAGCTTGCCAAAATATATGGATCAATGAACTGAGAGCAATAATCATAATTCAGAAGCATAATGAAAACTGACCTATCTTCTATGAAGATAGTATATATATATATATATAAATAAAACACTCAGATAAATTTATTTTTTAAATAATTACATTAACCAAAAAGTGTGTGTGTGTGTGTGTTTAAAATAAAAAGAAGAATCCACCAGGAATAGTATTATTAGCCTATACGACCATATATCTCAGAATGAGATTATACATTGCACATTGATTTTCCAGGAGAAATTAGAATTTCAAAGTAGAACCATGTTTGGATATCCAAAACAACACTTTTCACCTTCTTAAAGATGTTTGTTCAAACACAGTATCATCCAATTTCACTGCATACTCATAAAATTTCCAGTGGTATCTTAGGAATATAAGATTTTTTTCCATTTTTTATTTTGCAAATTTTCACTTAATTAATCTTTACAGTGTTATCATGAATCCAGTAATGGAACAGCAAAGCATGTGAGAGAAAAGGCAGGAAAAGGAATCACATGCCTGATAGAAGACAGGCATTTCTAACTCTCACAGTCTTATGCTACATAGATGAAAGGGGTGGATGAATAAATCAACGTCTCTTCCTTCTTTATGTAGATGAAATGAGGGTTGGAAGTTAACTCAGTGCCAGTAACTTCATTATTATCTCTGTTAGTTCTCTCAAATTTATTACATCCATTTCTACTTTCAGGTGCATTTATAGATAAGTGTGAAAATGGCACATGGAATACAATCTGTAAAAAAGTTCAAGTTCTTTTAACAGCCTTTAAAAACATAACAGCATGATAGTTCATATCTTTATCTGAATTATTATCAACTGGTTAAGTCCATATTTTGATCTCTATTGACCCTTGTTACACCACCACCATAAAGTTGCCAAGAGTGAAAAGATGCTATTTTAAAGTGGGAAAAATGCCCTTCACATGACTAAGAGTAAGACTGAGGGAGAAAAGACTACAACGGGGCAACAGAGAATGGTGCAGCAGATGGCAAGAGCAATGAATCTCTGAAATGTGAGTTTAAGTTTGCAGCTTAAATTTGTATTATTTTAGTACTTTTCATGTGATAAAACTGTATGCAGAACTTAATACTGCACACACTGTCCAATTACAGTGTATTCTGTATTGATAATTTTATCGTTCATAACTTTGTCATGAGTATTTCTTTGGATCCACAGGCTCAAGGTGAAGAGATGTAGCACACTTAAATTATTTTTAAGTTACTGAATTGCAAAAACTGTATGCTTTGTACTTCAGGGAAAGGAATTTTAAGAATGCTTTTCTTAAATCCTTTCATAGATAATTCCTTTTTTTGAGGATTACTTAGCTGTTGAATATGACTTTATAGACTCCATTTATTATGGAATAGAATATGACGATTGACTTTACTTTTTAGAACCTAAATATGGAAAGAAAATGAAAATTAAAAACACCATATACTCATGATTATTTCCAATGTTCAATTCAATCCTATAACCTAAACAGAATAGGTTGGACTGTTCCATACCTGGTTAAATATTTATCAAAGTGATGTATCCTGTGTTTGTCAAGTTACTCAGAACTTACACAATTATATACATAGGCTACGTTCATTCTCCTATAAAATACTTTCAAATATTATATTACATGGCTTTCTGTTAAATGAACGTGGTTTCCTTTTTTTTTTTTTTTACTATGTTTTCTGACTATCAGCTATTTAATCTTTTAAAATGTATTTAAAAAATAATTTGGTGCCAATTGTTACTCTCTAACACATGGATCAAATTTAAGAAATAGCAAAAAGCAGTTCACAGATGAGTAAAAAGGTAGCTAATAAAGTGTCTAAATGAAGATAAGTTGTCCCAGTTAGAATAGCTTTACTCAATATAAATTCCCTTCGACTGGGGTTTTTAAATAAATTCTTGACAATTTACCATGCCATGTATGTAATGCTATTTTTAAAGTTGGGTAAGACAGGCCCATTTTCTGATTCCTTCCCCTAGAGGGTCCTTCTCTGACCTTTCGGTAGCCCAGTGACATGCCTGCCTGGAGCCCGCATCCCTCCCACACTTCCCCTTTGAGATCCTGAACTAGTTTCAAGGCCACGGTGTGATAGGTACGGAAATTGGGAGTAAGCCTTACAACCTTCTAGAGTAAATACAAAGAGTAAAAATTGTCTAGTGAATTGCATAATGGAAAACAAACAATGGAATTGTATTTATATGTATTTCTCTTTCATTTTCTAGGAATTTGTTTTTCTTTCGTATCACAAAAGTATTGTTCAAGGTGGATGGAAAATAGAAACACATCTTTTATTTTACAGTTTGTTTGAGAAGTATTGTTCTATAACTCTCTGGTACTTGGTACCCTGGAATTCCTTGCTATGTGGACCTGCACAGGCCTTTTATCAAGATCCATATTTTCAGGGCTGTAACATATAACCCCCATGTACCTCCTTCGGCTCAGTGGGTAGTGTTTGCAGGGAAACGTGAGCGGTTTGAGCATGCAAGCTGAGAAGTCCACGTGCATCGTGAAGTATGAAGCTGAAGGTGGGAAGAGAGCGTAATCAGCGGCAGGCTGGGACTGGGACCTCACTTCACCATGCTTTCATACCCCCACAAAGTAATCACACAAGTACTAGAATTCAAAATTCAAACTTGTCCTTCCAGGTTGTTATGAAAGTACATTTGCTGAGGTAGGAGGACGGAATATACTGCATTGAACAATATATAGCTTGATTTATAACTTTTAATATTTAGACATTTGATATGTGAGTTTCCATTTGCAGTCTTACTTTGGGTCCCATAAATGCAGTTGGGAAAATTAAACTTGTTAAGAAATATGCTCAGGTGTCCTCAAATTTATATCAGCTATATATATATTTGATGGATACAAATCCAGTAAGTTCTCTTATCGCACAGCATTAGATTTCTAAGGGACTTTTAATCTAATTTCAACTCTGTAAAAATCTCTGGTAGCGAGTCAGACAGTTTATACTGAATACTTCGGAGAGGGTGCCACCTAAGTTCTCACAGTTATCCTTGCTCAAAGAAAAGAGTTGTGTTTTCAGAGAAGTGTCATTTTGTTTCTGAGGGAGAAAAGCAAGTTTGAGGAGCATGTCCTGATAATAGACAGATAAATACAGAAGGAAAATGGGAATTATATAGATTTAAAAAAATGAATAAATAACTTCTTAGAGTGAGGGAATCATAACAAGTGATGAAGCAGAACTGCTACACAAACTAAGGACAATATGACAACCGGAATATGAGAAGAGGAAAAATATAACTTTGTCTTCTCTCATTCTCCTACGAGAAGCAGAAGAAAACTCAGCTTAGTCTGTAAGAGCTGTTTCCATTTGACCATTCACAGGTTACAAGCGCACTTCTCATTGACATGTTTGTTCTTTATTTGGTCTCATGTGGTCAAACTAACTTTGGGATCATATTCAAAAAATCAGTTGTAAGCCTATTTCTGTCACTTAATCACTCCATGATTCTTGGTTCATTTGTTACTTGATCTTATTCATTCAATACAGGATTTAAAAAAATAATTTTAATTTATCCCCACCCGTCTTCAAATATAAAAGGAAGCAGCAGCATTACCTGTACTTGATAATGAGAATTTTGTAAAGGACTGCAAAAACACTAATAAACATGTTTACATATAAACATATATATAATATATATCAGCGGTGCCAAAAAATATGTACAAGTGGACACTTTGGTCAACGTTGCTTAAGCGGTAGTTTGCCATAATCAGAAGTGTCTGGATGCTGATGGTAACCACTTTGAGAACCTCTCGTAATTGCAGAAGTCAAACATGACTTATATTCATCTTTTGTTAACAGTATATAGGTATATATTATTACAATTTTAATAGATTTTTCCTTTGTTAAAATGTTTATTCATGTTTTTGGCACCCCTGGTGTGTGTGTGTGTGTGTGTGTGTGTGTGTGTGTGTGTGTGTGTATACAGAGGAATCTAAGGTCAAATGAGAATGGATTCTAAAATCCTCCAAGAAATAGGTATGCAGAAAGTACAGGAATGTGGCATGTTTACACAGGCTTGTTTCAATTAAGGAAGACTTTATATTTTAGATATTATATGGCTATATTTAAAACATGAAGGGGGGTTTCCTCTCAACACCAAAAAAAAAAAATGTACAGTAAAGTTTATTGCCCTGTTTCTTCTTATTTTGAGTCTGAAAAAACATATAAGATATATATGATTACAATAAAGTTTGCATCTAAATATTTTGCATGTGTGTGCTAGTCTCATAGTCTTATGGTTATTAAAATATAATGGGTTTTTTTCTTTTCTCCTTTTCCAAAGAGGTCGGAGCTTTATTTGAACATCGTTTTTTGTTTTTTTTTTTTAATTTATTGGGGTGACAATTGTTAGTAAAATTACATAGATTTCAGGTGTACAATTCTGTATTACATCATGTATAAATCCCATTGTGTGTTCACCATCCAGAGTCAGTTCTCCTTCCATCACCATATATTTGATACCCCTTACCCTCATCTCCCACCTTGCTCTTAGCTCTCTCCACTCTCACTGATGGACCAACTCAGACCCATTAATTGCACAGTCTAAAATGTAATGGTAAGAGAATGAAGTTTTCATTTGTTCCCACTGGAGATGAAGTATTCAATACAAACTCTGAATTTGATGATATAGGGAAATCCATTTGGGAGCTCGGTATTCTTTTGAAAAATAATATTTAATGATTGTTCTGTGTTATTAATATAACATTTTGTTCACTAAAGAGAATGTCAACAGGTATATCCTGATTTGTGATTGTCTTCATAATTTTTTAACGTTGGGAAAAAGTAAATTATATGGTTCAGCCATATTATTTTTTTAATATCAGAAATTGTACAAATTACTGCTTAATACCAGTAAATGTACTTTTTCAATTTTACTAGTTCTGATTGTTGGATATTTAAGTTAATAATTTTGATGTCTTCTTTCTGTGCCTTATTGGATTGCTGTAAAGATTTATCCATATTTTTTTTTGCCTAAAGTTGTGTGATATTAATAAGCTCACAAATCTTTAAAGGCAATGATCAAAGTAGACTATATTATCTATGATGTGAGATGCCAGTTGTACAAGATAACTTCTAATATTTGATCTGAAGCTGAAACACTAACTTTTGTTTTGTGGCAGACATAGGAAAAAAGCCTCTTAATTAACTGGCTAGCCAGTCTGCCTATCCTTGCACATGTATTGAAGAATCTAAACCTAAAATCCAGTCCTTTATCCTAGGCAGAAAAAAGAAAATATGTCTGTCTCAGCACATACACATTTCATCGTTTCATTTCTGAAGTATATATGATGTGATCTAGCCAACATGTGGAAAGATAGGTCTCAAAATGTGTGGGACCAGTCACCAAATTTGCCATATGTCATTAATGTCCAAGAGACTTCCACTTTTCTAAAGGGACAGATACAATTCTATTTGAAAAATAGTAAGTAACACATTTAATGATAAAACCAAATTTTGTGTTGTGTCATATCCATAAATGGCTATAGGCCTAGGCAGGCAATGCAAAGGTTCTCAAAAGCTCAAGTGTGAACCAATACAAGGATTAGTGGCCAAGGAGAACACTCGCTAAAGGGGATACGAAGATAGTTCCAGCCAACTTGTGCTATGTGATGAGCCAGGCCTAGCATCGTCAGTGTGTTTAAAGAAAACTACAACTTTAGATTTTTTTATATGTAATTTTCAGTTCTTTCAAACCCTATACCTCCAAAACAACAACAAAAAATGTACCCACTGATCAGATTAGCTCTATGGCTGCCAATTTCTAATACAATATTACAGTGTAATGAAATCTAAGTTATCAGGTATTAAACCATAAGGAAATCTAGGAGGAAGTGTAGATTATTTCTGGAAGATACTAGTCTAATATAGTAAAATGCTTACTAAGCTCATCATTCTGATAAAAATGTTGAGCCTTTTTAAAGGATGGGAGAGGGGAAGAAAAGTGTTACAAACGATTTGAACAACACAGCCAATCATGTAGAACATGTAAAATACTGACCCTTTTGTCCATCACATTAGGAAATACAAAATTGAACTGTAGTAGACTCAGAGATAGCCAACAAAGTTGTGGAGATCGTTGGTATGAGTGTTGTGGGGAGAGGAAGAGGTTGAAGGAGAGGTCAAGTGTGCATGAAGACAAGTAAGAAGAGTGGGGATTTTCTTTTTTCTTTCTTTCTTTTTTTCTGTTTTAGTTTTACTTATTTATTTTTCTCCTGGAAAGATAAGAACTAGGAAAAATAATATCGGGGCCAATAATGTACACCTAAGGTAAACCCTTGGCTTTATTACAGGAGACCTTGTAAAATTAAAAAAAAAAAAAAAGTGAAAAAAGATAAAAGGATGGCAGAAAATTAGCTTATCTTTAGTAAATATACACACTAAGAAATACAAACATGATCAGCACATCATATCTAGGAATTGTTTATGCTGAAAATAAATTTTAAAATCGTTATATAAGGAATTTTCAAACTTGGGTATGCATAAAGATCCCCTGAGGAATCCATTAAAGTGCAGATTTTGGGTCCAAATGCCAGACATACTGATTCAACAAGTCAGGTATGGTGGTCTAAATATCTACATTTTAAAAAGTAAACCAGGTAATTGTGATGAAAAATACCCCATTTTGAGAAATACTAGGTTGATAAAGCCTGAACTGCAAATCAAAAGTTATGAAAGGAATTCTGAGAGAAAGCAAACCCTAAGATTTTGAGGATTATAGCAGAGAAAGAAATGTACTTTCCCTGAAACATTTTTTCATGCCATTATCAGAAGCAGATTATTGGAACGAATAGCCCAAGGACCTGGCAGTAAATAAGTTCCTAACATTTCCCTTTTTTTCAGTATATGTTCATTCTTCTAGCTCATATTAAGAACCATATCTGGTCTGTTTTAATTATCCCAACTCTGAGATAACTGAGGCTTCATGTTTCATTTCTAAATACTTCAAGTTTCAAACCACTGATAAACACTCAACCCAGCATCGTGATAGCTAGGGATGATTTTGCCACCAATAAGGGAGCAGAACCCATCAGGCTGTATGTCCCTGGGATCAATTATATATTTGTTTTCTTCAGTCTGTTTTAAAGTTCAGGCTGGTAAAAGTGTCTTCCAAAGTAAGCTCCAATCAAATACTCTGCAATGTCACTCTAGGCCTCCATTTCCAAAGGGCTCCTGTCTGGCAGTGGATTCTAAAAAAGTTTTGTTTGGATCAAGTACCTTCAGAAGGATGGTATAAATATATTCAAAGGAGGCAGAGTGTTTTGAGAGGGCTTAGTGGCAGTGTGTTTTTTTATTGTAATACATTTTATTTAAACATTCACTGTATTATTTGATCACACCTTATATATTAAAGAAAACAAAACAGAATCATTGAAGAAGGAGTAATATACTATATGTAGGTGGGTGATAATAACTAAGGTACTATGTTTATTCTGTTGGAGAGTAATGGGAGATCAATTAAAAAATAATAGTAAGGGTAAAATTTCATAAAAACTTGATAGGCGATGTCAAGAATGAAATATTGAGAACTTACACTTGGAGCACTGTCCTGGGGTCTCCAACTTCGCCCCCATCACCAATTGTCAAAGTATCATAGCCAATCTCCAGATCGAATTCTTCAAAATTTATCTGGATAACCTAGCAATAAACAGAAATACACACCTCAAATATATAGCATTACACAATAAAAAGAAAACGAAAGCAATGGCATAAAAACATTTTGAAATAGTATGAAATTCATAGTATGAAATTCATACTATGACAGACTATGTCAGACTATTCCTAAAGGTCAACTATAATTATCACACAATTTTTATTTGTTACATTGTACCTTCTGTAATAAATTTTCAATGAAATGACATGGCTTCTGTTTATAGAATACTCTTACTTGAAGCATTTGAAGCATGATTAATGCAAATCTACTTTGAGAAAGCTTTATAAAAAGTACATGTAGGTGGAGAGTGGTTTTTCCATACACTTGCATATATTTCTTTATAAAGCTAACAAAGAAAAACACATCATGCTATTTCCGTTAAATAGAGAACTTAAAAAATTTCAGAGCTAAATTTGAATCTCGATCATCAGATTTAAAGTTATCGGGGGTGGAGTCCAAGATGGCAGCCTATGAAGATCCTGAACTTACCTCCTCCCACAGACACACCAAATTTACAGCTACATATGGATCATTTCCCTCTGAAAATAATCTGAAATCTAGATGAACTGGTGTTCTCCATAACAAACGATAAAAAGACCACATCAAGTTGGTAGGAAAGGCAGAGACATGATCTCGCAAAAAAATCATCCCTGGCATGGTGACACGCAGTAGGGAGGGATCTCACCAGATAGGCACTTCCCACAGATGAACAAGGGGTTGAGATTCCATATCTGGCACCCCCAACTCCTGGAAGCTGCACTGGAGAAATAAATCCCCAAAATATCTCGCTTAGAATACAAAGCGTAATACTTTGCAAGTATTACACCTTTATGAAAAACTTAGTATTATTTCTTACTAAAACATACTCATGTATTCATACATTGTTTATGCTCCTATGCAGATATCCATTATTTAATTAAATTGTGATTCTTAAATTAGGAACCTAATACAATATTTAAAATAATGTAATTAATAATCAGTACAGGAAGAAATTACATAAATCCCGTCCTATATACAATAATTCTTTGAGCAAAGATTAATTTATAATACTGTATTATTCATCACCAGGTAAAGAAAATGGATGTGAGGGTACCAATATTACTAGAAAATAAAGAAAAAAGGTATCTCTTTAATAATCATCATAGCTACTTGTTACTTTAGTATCATGAAAATAAATTCTAAAAAATGAGAGATTTCATAGCCCGGCTTTTTAAGGTTTATAACAACATCTTTTTATTATGACTATTTTAAAAATTATTTTATATTAGCATTGACTAAAGCAATTGTTGAGTCATTTTAAACATAATATATATATATATATATATATATATATATATATATATATATATATATATAATTTGAATTATTCATTTTATATGACTGCAATCAAAATAATCTCTTTTCCTCATCTACATTGAGTTAAATATAAACAATTTCAATTATTAACTGCCTTTCAATAGGGATTTAGATTGTTTCCCCTTTTTTCTATTATAAGCAACATGATTATGAGCAAAATTAAACATTTTTTGGTTCAAATGTACAAGTATACCTCTAGGTTATATATTTAGGAGTACAATTTCTGGATAATGACAAAGCAAAATTTCAATTTCATAATATTGTGCTATATGATTTTTCAAAATTTTTTACCAAATGCTCACAACTTGTGTACATTAAATTTCATTATTTCTACTAATCTAGAGACTGTAAAAAAGTGATCTTTTTTGCATTGTTTTCATTTTAATTAACTTGCATATCTTTTCATATGTTTGTCATTTATGTTTCCTTTTCTGTGATATGACTATTTGTATTTTGGCTATTTTTCACTACAACAGTTTTTCTGCTTGTTATTAATTACAGGAATTCTTTCTTTCTTTTTTTAAACTTCCATAAACGTGTTTTTCTGTTTTGTTTTGTTTTTCTGTTTTTAAAGATTTTATTGGAGGAGGGGAACAGGATTTTATTGGGGAACAGTGTATACTTCCAGGACTTTTCCAAGTCAAGTTGTCTTTTCAATCTTAGTTGTGGAGGGTACAACTCAGCTCTAGGTCCAGTTGCCTTTGTTAGTTGCAGAGGGGGCAGCCCACCATCCCTTGCAGGAGTCGAACCGGCAACCTTGTGGTTGAGAGTCCACACTCCAACCAACTGAGCCATCTGTACACCTGGGAGCTGAGCGGCTGACTTCATTCTAGTTGTGGAGGATGCAGCTCTCTGGCCCATGTGAGAATTGAACCGGCAGCCCCGTTGCCCAGAGCTCTAACCAACTGAGCCACTCATCTCCTCCCAGGAATTCTTTATATCAGTGATACCCAACAGTTTTCCATTATAGAACATGTAGAAAATAATAGACACAATGAGGTGAGCAGATGAGGCTGCTTGCAATGGAAGGTTTCACCCAGCCCCAGCCCTGCCTCACAGATATTCTAGTTCAACCTGTAACTCATTTCTAATGTATCATTCATAGTAAACCATTGAGCCTGTCTCACCGGTTGAGAAGATCAGCTTTATATAGTTTGGATACTAATCCATTACATGTTATCAGTGTTGCAACATCTTCTTGAAGTTTATAGCCTGCTTTTTCACTTGCTTTGTTAAATCTTTTGATGAAAAGAAATGATTAATTTTACTAAACTTGGATTTGTTAATCTATTATTTTTTAAGTAGCACTTTTACATTGGCCTATGACCCAAGGTCATAAAGATATTTTCTTCAAACTGTAAACTTTGGGAATCGACTGTTATTGAACATATAAAGTAGGTATATATGGTAAGCAGAATTCTAAGTTGGACCCTAACCATGTAGGTGAGCGATGCAACAACTTTCCCTTGATTGTGGGCAAAACCTATTAATATAATTGGGTATGAATCCCATAATTATTCACATTATATGGATAATATAAAGTGATATTACAGGTTTACAGATGTAATTAAGGTTTCTAATTAGCTGAGTTTAAGTTAATAAAAGAGGAGATTATCCTGGGTGGGCCTGACCCAGTCAGGGAAGTCCTTTAAAGAAGATTTAGCAGTGAGAAACAAGATAAATCAGAAGAGATTCTCTCCTGTTTGCCCTTGAAGAAACACACTGTAGTGTCGTGGATAGTCCCAGGTGGCAAGGAATAGTGGGTGCCTTTAGAAACTGAGAACATCAGTCCTATAACCACAATAACCAAATTCTTCCAGCAATCAGTAAGCTTGGTTTTACAGACTCAAATGAGATCACAGCCATGGCCAACACCTTGATTTTATTCTGGTGAGACGTTCAGGATTCAGTTAACTCATACCTAAACTCTCTTCCCAGGGAAAGTGTGAGATAACAAATTTATTGTGTGTAATGCTGCTCATTTTGTGTAATTTGTTAGGTAACAACAGAAAACTAGCGCAGCATCATTTTTTTTATTAATGCCAATATGAACAAGCAATTGAATCAGTACCTTAATTGAATAAATAGACTTCTTTTCCCCAGTGATCTCAATGGCAAACTGACATATATAAAGATTCAATATATAAGGCTGCTGGCTTTGGGGCTCTAGAGTTTGTTCTCTTGATCAGTTTATCTGTCCCTATTAACCAAGCCTATTAACCAAAACAAATAGGCTTAACTATTTTTCCTGTAAAATAAGACTATCTTATAAGACAGACACTTCATTTTTTAATGCATATGTTAAAATATGTCTTTGTTGTTGTTATTTTAAATGGTATACATCTATATTTTCAACTGTTTGCTATTGGTATGTAGAAATAAAATTTATTTTTGCTTATTGATCTCATATTTAAGCAACTTTATAAGCCATCCCTGTTATTTAAAAACCTTTGTAGTTTATTTTTATTTTTCCATATAACAAGCATATCTTCTGTAATTAGCAATTTAAATTCTTCCCTTTAAGCCTTATGTTATATTTCTTTTACCTTAGCTGCATTGAATTCTGGTATAATTTTTATTAGAGTAGGTGATAGTCTCACTAAATTGTACCTCATTTAAAAAGTAATGCTTCTAATGTTTCACCATTAAAAATATTATCAAGGTATATATACTTTATGAAAATAAGGAATCTATCTTCTCTTAGTTTTCCTTGATTTAGTATAAAAATGTACTGGTATCATTAAATATAGTTGACAAGTGTACACTTTCATTTCTATTACGGAAGAGGTTCTATAACCTATTTTTTGAAAGTTAAGTAAAACTATTGTATAAAAACATCTGAGCCGACTTTTGGAGAGCACTGGTTGATATATTACTGCTGTTTTATTTTATAATTGTAGACCTACTTTTGTTTTTTTCTTGAGTCAATTTAAGTAAGTTTAATTTTCCTAGAAATGTTTCAATGTTGAGAAAGAACAACCATATTGTTATTCACTTTCTTTTAGTCTATGCTGGGTCTGCTGTTTTGTGTTGTTTCTATTTCTAATATTAATTAAACATATGTTCTCTATTACTGTTTACTATTTTTATTGAAGTAAATATATATAAAAGAAAACTTGCAATTTTAACCATTCTAAGTACACAATTCCATGCATTACTTACACTTACAATGTTGTACAAGTATCACCACTGTATCCAAAAGTTTTTTTATCATACAAAGCCAAAAACCCATTACCATTAAGAAATAACCACCATTTTCTCTTTTTCTCCTACCCCTGGTAACTTCTAGTATACTTTGTCTCTTAAATTTGCCTATTTAGATATTTCATATATGTGTAATCACACAATATTTACCTTTTTGTGACTGGTTTATTTCACTTAGCATAAGATCTTTGAGGTTCATTCACAGCTTAGCATGTATCAGAACTTTATTCCTTCTTATGGTGAATGATATTCCACCATATGCATAAAACTTATTTTGTTTAACCATTACTCTGTTGAAGGACACTTGGTGTGTTTCTATTTTTTGCCTATTGTGAATACTGCTGCTATGAAGATTGGTGTACAATTATCTGTTGGAACCTGTTTTCAATTATTTGGGGTATATACCTAAGAGTAGGATTTCTGGATCATATATTAATTTTATGTTTAACTTTTTGAGAAACTGCCAAACTGTTTTCCAGACCTGCTGTAATGTTTTAGATGTTCTGCAGCAATGCATAAGGGTTCCAATTTCTCCACATCAACACCACTTGTTATTTTCTCTTTTATTTTTATTATAGCTATCATAGTAGGTTGAAATTGTGTGGGTATCTCATTGTGGTTTTGATTGCATTTTCTAATGATTAATGATGTTGAGTGTATTTTCATGTACTTATCGGCCATTTGTCTATCTTTTTTGGAGAACTAGCTATTAAAGTATTTTACTTATTTTTAAATTGTTATTTTTAATTGTTTCTGAGATGTAGGAATTTTCTACAGATTCTAGATGTAAATCCCTTATCAGATATATGCTTTGCAAATATTTTCTCCCATTGTGTGTGTTGTCTTTTCACTCCTGTGATAATTTCCTTTGATGCCCAAAATATTTTAATGTAATAAATTCCAATTTATTATTTTTTTAAAAAAATTTTGTTGTTTGTGTTTTCGGTTTCATATGTAAGAAACAATTATCAAGTCAAAAATCACGCAAATTTTCCTTTGCTTTTCCCTAAGAACATTATGTTTAAACTCTTAAATTTAGGTCATTGATCAATTTTAATTTTTGTAGACACTACAAGTAAGGATTCAAGTTCATTCTTTTTCATGTAGTTATCCAATTTTCCATTTGTTGAACCAACTGTTCTTTAGCCATTAAATGATCTTCGCACCTTTGTCAAATAATTGACCATAGATGTGAAGATTTATATCTGAGCAATCTTAGCTTTTGTTGACCTGGGAATTTCTTGATTTCTCCTTCATTCTTGAAGGATAGTTTTAACAGATATAGAATTCTTGCTTGACATTTTTTTTTCATCCTTCAATATGACATCCTACTGCTGCTTTCTTTCATTTTTTTAATAGAAATAAGCTACTAATATATTTTAAGGATTTTTTGTGTATGATCATTCACTTCTTTCCTGCTGATTTTCAAGATTCTCTTTGTGCTTCCCTTTTAACAATCTGACTATAATTTGTGTAGGTATGGATCTTTTTGAGTTTATCTTGCTTGAATTTGTTGAGCTTCCTGAATGTGTTGATTTTGTCTTTCTCAAATTTGGGAAATTTATAGTCATTGTTTCCTCAAATATTCTTTCTACCCCTTTTTATCTTGTCCTTCTGGGACTTCTATAATACATTTATTGGCTACTTGATCATATCGCTCAAGTCCCTTATGCTCCTTTCACTTATTTTAGTTCATTTCTTTTCTTTCTAAGACAATTTATTGTCTTAACGTTTACTAATTCTGTCTCCTGCCAGACTGAATTTGTTATGGAAAGCTACTAGTTGTTTTTCTTTTCTTTTCTTTTTTTATTTTATTTTAGTTATTGCATTTTACAGCTCCAGAATTTCTGTTTGGTCCCCTTTTTTATAATTTATATACTGCTATTGATCCTCATTTTTTTCATATAACGTTTTTATGGTTTCCTTTAATTCTTTGTTCATGTTCTTTGAGAATAATGCACTTGTTTAAATTTTTTGTATAATAAGTTTAATGACTGAACTTTTTCAGGGATAGTTTCTGTCATTTTATTTTGTTGCTTTGCCTATTTCTTTGTATGTTTTGTGACTTTTGCTGTTGTTGTTGGTGGTGGTGAAAACTGGAGCTTTGGATATTATAATGTGGTAATTGTAGGATTCAGATTCACTCCCTTCCCCAGGGTTGGCTGTTCCTGATTTTTGAAGTCTTAACTTTTGTTCATTCAATGGGATTTGACAGGGATATATTTAAACTCAAGGAACTTAATTATTACCCATTTTAGTATGTTTAGGCTACTATAACAAAATACCATAAAGTGGGTGTCTTATAAATAAGAGAAATTTATTTATCACTGTTCTTGAGGCTGGGAAATCCAAGATCAATGGGCTGGCTGCTTTAGTGACTGGTGAGAGCAAGCTTTCTGGTTCACAGAACGCCATGCTTTTCTGTAATTTCACATGGCTGAAGCATCTAGAAGATCTATGGCATCTCTTTTATAAGAGCACTAATTCCATTCATGAGAGCCTCACTCCCAGGACTTAAGCTCCTCCCAAAGGCCTCATCTCCTAATAACAATACATTGGGCATTAGGATCTCAGCATATAAATTTTAAGTGGATACAAACATTCAGACCATAGCAACACCTCTCCCAGTCTTTGAGGAATGGCTCAATCTTGGGGCACTCCTTCAATACTTAGCCAAACCATTTACAATTCTGTCTGAAACTTTACTTGTTTGCACTGAGCTTACAGATCAGCTAGTGGTAAAAGCTTAGGGTCTTCTCAGGTCTTTCCTGATCATGTGTCTTGTCCTTGGATATGGACTTTCTAATTTTCCACCACATACTGAAGGACTTTCAAATGCCTTAATTTCCCAAAGTAATTGTTATTTCTAGTGGCTCATTTATGGTGGTTTGCTTCCCTTACTGTTTAGTAAAATAATAATGAGCCCATATTTATCTGCTTAACCTTTAAAAATCCTGAGGGCCAAAACTGGGTATAATTTTATTTATTTCCTGCTTACTAGATCCAAGGGTCACTACCAAGCTGGGGCCAATTTAATATCCTCTGGGTTTTTTTTAGCTAAATGCTAAAGTTTCAAGTTTAGCTTCTTCACCTATTGATCCAAGAAGACTATGCCCCAAACTTCATCTTCTAAATCCAGACACTCATTGCTATCTGCCCCAGGGAAAACCAAGTTTTCTTTCCATTTAATCTCCTATTTTCATTTCATCTCAATGTCTTTTCATTCTGTGTGTGTGTGTGTGTGTGTGTGTGTGTGTGTTTGTGTATGCGCGCATGTGTGTCATGTATGCATAGTCTTATAGATTTCTTTTGTTTTCTTCGGAACCAGAGATGCACTGATTTTTTTTTCTCTCTCGATATTTCAGTGGTAGGACCTCTCACAATACCCCATCTGTTATCCTATCAAAAGAAGAAATCCCATGATCCACTTTATCCTAAACCATTTCACAATATATCCATGAGTGCACTGCATTTAAAATTAAGGAATGTCTCCTTTTGTATGGCTTGAAAAGTCTAATAGGCTAACAGATAGAAAATATGTGTCTAATATGTGGCTGACTGATTGATTGCTCATGCTATGACAAACCCTTGATATTTATTATTGTATAATCATGTCCTAAAACATTTGGACACCCATTTAATGGTGGACTTTATTTTGCCTGAATTGTAACTGAGATTCATGTATGTATATATGCAATAATGAGAACTCTATTCATTTTAAATTAAGTGATGGATTAATTACTAACTAATCCATATACTTTCAGATAAGCATTTAATCACTGAGCTGTCACTTAAATTTTAGACACTTATAATTCTTGAATGCGTTCAATGACACCCAATCACTGAGAAGCTAGAACAGTCTGATTGAATTTGTAGAACACACTCATTTTAATTTGATTCATTGATTAATTTAAACATTATTACTTGGATAGTTCTTTAGAAGTTAATTCTATGCATTAAGAAACAGAAAATAACAAAAACTATATTTATCTCAACTGGAGACAATAATATAAATAAAGCATTATAGTAAAACTCAAAAATAGTATATTGAGATACTTCCAATAGAGAAAAAATATATTTAGCATAATATATAAATATAATTTGGGATAATGAAAAAAACAAAAAACAAAATCTTGTTTGTGCAAGAATATAATGGGAAACATCAGGATTGTGACATAAAATTTTACTTTTATGGATTCTCCTATAACACGGAGTTGACCAAATAGCCATTTTTCATCCCTTTATCTTTGTATTACGCAGAAATAAAATTGAAAAGTAATAAAATATTAACAAATACTCATCATGTAGTATGAATGCTTTTCTACATGTTTAGTTAATACTAAGGCTGAAATATTTAGGAGGGAATCAGGAAGAATATAATGCTTATTCACAGAGAAAAAAACATCATACATTTTACATCTCTTACTTGCTTCTAACCATAGGTGGGTGGAAAAGAAAGCAACATTTATATTATAGGACTTCTAAACAAAATTGTGATAATAAAATATGCCCCTGAAATGTAGAAATAATTTATAACAGTCTTGATTTTTTTTTAAACCAAATAAGCTGCTCTTTTGGCTTCCATTTTTAGAGTGGTAATTCCAAATGGCTTATATATAGTGCTGATTATTAAGGATTATTTAAAACTTTGAAGCTAATAATGTAGTCAGTTAAGAATAATCTCATACATTTTAACACCAGCTTTCCAGAGTGAGAACTCTATAAATAGTATTAAACATTAAGTGTTTAATAGATCCATTTCCCATAAGGCTCAAGACATGGATTTGCATAGGCTATCTTGATATAACAGGTATAGAACTTATGTTACATAATTTTCATTCTCTGCATTATTCACAGGGGGTTTAAAATGATGATTTCTATAATACATCAATATATTTTATAGTGTCATGTGGAATTCACACTTAATTATAAACTTGATATCTGTTACCTATGAAATTTTAAAATTGACAAATATTTAAAATGTGTAGGTCACTGGGCCCATTACTACACATGCTTTGCTTTATTTTAACCCTAAAAATACATGTATTATATATTTGTACATTAGTTTGGCCACTCCGCGCCTGAATATCCTCTTTCTGTTTGAAGAACTAGGAGTCTTGAGAAGAAGCACAGCATACTTCCCAGTATGGTCAGATGCTCTATTCCCCATGATTAATTTCATTCAGAGTATAGACACATGATCTAAGCTTCAGCAACTATGGATTCTGGCAGAGGGTGGCAAAAGCAGCAGAAACACCTGATTTTAGGTGTAATCGTGGTTGTAATACGAAATTGCACTTACGTCCTAGAGCAGCATTATCCAATTAAAATAAAAACAACAACAACAAACAAACAAACTTCCCAAAAGTCAGAACTAGAAGCCTTAAGAGATGAAATGAATTCTGCTACATTCCAGGCTAATCAGGAATGCATTCCACTCCCAGAGAAGTCTTGACCAATATTGTCTAGCAGGCTATAATACTGTTCTATGAATCTGTGACCTATGTGTAATTTCAATACTCTCTTCTTCTGAATGGGAATTTTTATGATGATTATCATATTTGTTTTCTATCATTATGTATGGGATGTGGCGATTAACGGTCTTTTGGCCACAGGTCTCCAGACAATGAGGAACAACGCTGGAAATAATGGAAAAGCCAGTGATACACTTGGAGATTCTAGACTTGTTGACTATAGTAATTGGCTGAGATTTGGGGTTTTCTCCACTAATGTAGACAGAGAGCATGATTCTAGTAGTCTTTTTGAAAAGTGAATGCAGAGGAAGAAAATATGTCTATAAGGAAATTTGACAACCAAAGGAGAAGACTGACAGAAACTGACCAGCCTCCCAACAGCCCTCTTCCTTATTCAGTGCGGATCTTTTTCTTTTTAACAGGGCATGTCTTTTATTCAGCTATATATCTTACTTTGTACATCCTCATATTTTAAGGATTGCTAACCCTATTATTAAGGTCCTTGGACCTTGATACATACATACATGCAAACATGCATACAAAAAATGCATATGCATTTTAAAAAAGGAACAAGCTGTATTAAAATTATAATACTCAATATATACTGATAACAAAAATGAATACAAGTCATGTTTGACTTCTGCAATTACAAGACGTGCTCAAAGTGGTTACCATCAGTGTAATTTTAATACAGTTTCTTTCTTTATTTCTTAAAATGTGCATACATTTTTTTTGGCTTTGAAGGAAATATGAAAGCTAATGAAATTTCTCAGTATCTCTTGAGTATCTGACCCCTGTATTAGGCTTTTGTACTAATATAACTAGTACAGAATTCAAATTAACCCTGATGATGTGTAACTGAACAAATTAATGATGGTTTAATATCAATGCCAAACTATATTTATTATTGAGACATAACAATATAGCTAAGGGCACAGACAAAGACTAGAGTTTTAAGTCTCATCGCTGTCACAGAATATTATATTATTTGGAGAAAGTCTCTGATATCTATAAAAGCGTATTTATAATGTATATTTTAATACCTCTCAAGATTGAAGTAGATATTAAAGTTTGCAAAACAACACATACGATGTTTCATACATAGTTGACCCTCAATAAATGGCAGTTATAATTATCTAGAATAAGTTAATCATCATAAAATAGATGTTTACATCTGCTCATGATAAATCTGGAGGACGTAGTTTTTTTTTTGGCAATCCCACTATGATTTAAAGAGAAGAATTTCATCCCCGAGGTCTGAGGCTAGAAACTGCTCTTTTCTGTAAGTAACCTTTTCCATTATGTTCATTTTAGAATGACAATAATTCACTTGGATATTAACAAGATGAGGAACTCCAGAATTTATAATATATGCATAAGTATAAAATATACCAAGTTTAATTAAGCTTAAGGTATGCAAAGCCATGTTACACAATCAACTTGACTTGTAACTGAAGCACTTCCTTTCCATATACTTTCCAGAGACCTTGACAGTCATAATACAATGGGGAGACAAGACATAAACAAGAACAATACAGAAGTCTGTGTTAAGCACTTTGTGACATGGGCACACAGGGTTACATGGAAGTAGAGATGAGAGTCACCCAACATAATTGGAGTGTAAAAAGGAAAGATTTATTCAAGGAGAGGATCCCTAGGTGGAGCAATGGAAGTAATGATGGGAACTGGGAAAAAACATTCTAGGCGAAAGCATGAAAAATGGCACAGTGGAAAGAAACATTCTTCTTGTTTCTGCTATATAAACTGTGAGACAAGAAATGATGAGAAGGAAAGCTAAAGATGGAAGTAGGAGCCACATATGTTAAGGACGTTGAAATTTATCTTATCAATGAAGAGCAGCAAACAATGAGTTTTGAAAAAATTATTCACAGGGTTGCATTTGCATTTCACATGCTTACACTGGCATCAGGAACAACCTGGATTTGAAGGGGAGCAGGGCAAGGACTTGAACTTTGGCTGTGGAAGTAGGGGTGAAGAGTGGACTTAATCACGATTCCTTTATCTCCACCCCAAAAATGACCATAATCATTTATTTTCTCTTTTACTGCTTCATACATAAGAAAAGCACTATTCAAAAGTCTTCTTAAAAAACTATGCTTCACAGAACTATTTTATCAAATTTCATAAAGTATAAAGTTTAATTCAGACACAGCAGAATATGCACTACATTTGTTTAAAAATTACACATCTCAGTATAATCCTAAAATGTGCCTGCTATTGTAATAAATCTTGTATGAGGTATGTATAGCATATGCACATGAAAAATTGTTTAATAACCGTTTAATTAGTAATTGTTATAATTTGCCTATTTTTACAAAGGTAAACTTAAATGAAATGTATGAAATAGGTCAATAATGTAAGATATAAAAAACTTAAAATATGACACATACAAATCCAAAATTTATTTATTTGAAAGTAATCTCATTTTATAAGAATGTATCTCCTATTCTAGAATAATTACATACTGTAATATTATACATGGGTATTTCATTACAGAAGATACATTCCAAGACTCTGAACTAGACCTATTGAAAAATGAGAAGTGCCAGCCTAGGCAATTGTTTAGATTCATCCACTTTGCTTTCAGCATCAGGTTAATAGTTTCAATTCTTACAAGGGCTAATATTTTAGAGATGGGGAGGAGGAGAGTCGAGACACAGGAAGGTATTGATGGAATGTTAAAAGCTTTCAACTTTGTTTTATTTTTCTATGCCTTCTGTGTCTGTACACAGGTCTTCCCCTGTGGGGGAATGGGTATGTAACAATGATAGATTAAATAGGGCATTACAATTGTTTCACTTAAAGGAAGAAGCTACCAAAAACAACAAGAAAATAATGCATCAAATATTAAATCTATGATACAACAGTACAAAACTGTTGGTTCTTTTATGTAACTTATTCATGCTTAAGCTACTGGAGGATATAATTTAAATTTCAGAAAACATATAATTGATCAATTTGAATTTAAAAATTTTGAAGAAAATGCTTGCAGATACTGTTACTGGTTTAGGAAAATATTCATTACAAGTTTGCATATGTTAGGTTGTACATATCCAAAACATTTAAAAGCAAATAAAAGTGAGGCTCATTAAAGTGAATTTAATAAGAAGGGTCATTTTGCTGGTTTTATCCCTCGTTAATAATACGGTCGACCTAATCTAGGATATCTACCTATCTCTCCATCAATATCTATTTTTACACAGAGAAACTTTAACTTTAAGCTTTATTAAGAGATGAGATTAGTTCAAAATGATTAAACACACAGTTATGGTAGTGAGAATCAGATACTATACACTTCTACAAATAATGAACCATGCAGTGAGTTCTAAATTCCCATCCTCAGTTTATCCTAATTCTCATTTTTCTTATAACACCAAAGAGGAAGGATACAAAATATTAGCTTTTCAATTCAGTCTTTGTAGTTAACTTTATTTTTATTTATGTAATTTGTTCATGTATAGTCATTCATTAATGGGTCTTTATTAGTTAATATCTATGGAAGACCTTGTTTACTTCCAAAATTATATTCCTGAATACACAACTGAAGTAGGAGCCCAAGAAGTTAGGGTATAAGAGAAATCATTTGCCACTGAATCCATAGTTTGCCACAACTACCTAGGGATCCTGGTCTATGAATGAATACTCTCTGGGGTGAATGATTAGATCCAAGTGGGGAGAGGTAGCTATACTATTGTTTCCTGTTTTATAAACTGCACTTCAATTAATAGCTTCATTTTAAGTGTTGAGTGTTATGAAAACACAAATCAGGAAAAGGGTACAATTGTCATATTCTGTATTGTAGATTTTGCTCCCTCTCCTAGTATCATACAATATGAATGGTTATGCTGTTAAGTTAGGAGGGGGCTGAAATTCAAGAATAATATGTAATTCTGAACAAAGGGATTGCACTTTGATGATATGTATCCTATGTGACTCTGGTTGTATATGAGGATAATCAAATCATCCACATGACTTTCCTCCATATTGGTTAGACATTCCAGAAACCCAAAGAGCTATAATACTAAGAAGGGCAAGTGCTGGATACACAGGTACAATATTGCACTTATCTTTCCTCACTACCTAGCTGCAGCTGTTGTTGGGGTACTGGGCAGCTGGAGCAGAAAGAGACATCCCAGAATGGTGACTATGGCTCTCAGTAATTCCAAGGTTGTCATTAGATAACCTACTCTGCAGTAAAATACCTCTGGGGCAGGAAGCAAAAGCTCACAGCTCTCTCCAGTTCCTTTTTCAGGCTCTCTTAGCAGAAGCCTATTCTGACTTTTTAGAAGCATCTGCTGAGGGCTTCTGATGACTAGTATCAGCAGGGACTCTTCACCAGTTCTGAAATGTGTGAGCATGTGTTATCTGCACAGTAGAAAGCTAAGCTCAAGCACAGGTGGAGGGAGGCACTGTATCTCAGCACACTCTGGGAATGCAGTGGTGGTGCTGGTGGTGCTAGGGCTAGTACTAGTTGCAGTAGTAGTAGTAATATTTATTATTATTTTAACAGTTTTTGATACTATACTCAACACTCTGTTCTAAGTGACTGCATGTATTATCTCATATAATCCTTCCTAGACACCTATGACGAAGGCATTATTATGTTTATTTTATTATTGAGAAAACAAAAGCCCAGATAAGTTAAATTGTTGGTGGTGAACTGTGAGTCATTATACCATTATGCAATATGCATATATGTATAGACAGGCAATTTTTACATTTTATTCTGGAGTCTGAGGTAATGTTAGCACTAAGGATAGAAGATAATAGAAAGGAAGTAGAATATTTTCTTTTTATTCTGAATTGTGCACCTCATCTTGAGGATAAAGTAAAATACTGAAAGTCAATTATTACTACTAGGCGTATTAAACTCCCTAGTTATTAAAAGAACAAAAAACAAAAACAAAAATAACCATTGCAAGATTTAAAATAAAGCTACATCTACTTTATTAAAATTGCTATCTAGACTATGGGTATATAATTATGGAATTAACTAAAATGAATGTGATGAAGAAATGAGTTGTTAAAATATTATTTTAAGAATAATATTTTAGGAATAATACTTAAGAGAAATATAATGCTTCTAAAATAAACATATATTCTATGCAAAGAAGAGAGATTTGTTTTTCTGGTGTTTACACTTCTTAGTGCCATCATTTAGAAAAATGATGATCATAACCAGAAAAACAAATTTTAAAAAGTTATAATTACAGAAATAAAAAGATAATCTGAAAAACTGTACTATCTTATGAGCTGTTTAAGAAGTTATAAAATGTTGTGTAAGTCATGAATAAATTCAGCTTAAGTGTTTTTAAAGCCAGTAAGTACAGTGTCTTACACACAGTAAGCCATAAATAGTTGTGTGAGAATATAAAGTAAGAATATAACCTTTTCTATAATTCATTATAGTATCACATTTAGATGATTTATATAATATGAAATTGCATACAATGTTTGCTTATACAGATAGAGATTTATACAAGCTATCAACAACAAATATCTGTTAAATATTTATTGTGTGCCAGACACTTTTCTATACTTTCACTTATAACCACCAGATCCCTTTCTCATTATTATGAAGAACTCTTCTCAATCCATAACTCTTATTGAGATTAATGATGATTAACAGAGCTGGCCCTTTAATTAACAGATGTAACAAGTATATGGTTTAAACATGTTTTGATGTTTCTTTTACACAAACAATTCTTCTTCACCTATTTCTAATCCCCTTCTCCATGTTTGCCTGTGTTTTTCACCATTAAAGTCATCGTATTGGTTAGATAAGGAAATTGGGAAGCAGGAATGTTCTGCCTAAATAAAATACAGTGTTTCACAATTACTTACATAGTGTACCCAGTTCCTTACACAAACAACTGAAGAGGCACATCAACATTGTTATTCAATTTATCTGTATTAGTGGAAATTCATTTAATGTTCTTAGAACCGCCCATTTCTTACACCACTGAAGGGTATTTGCTGACCAGCCCAAGAACCATGTTTCCCCAAAACTAAGATGTAGCCGGACCGTCAGCTCTAATCCATCTTTTGGAGCAAAAATTAATATAAGACCCGATATATTATATTATATTATATTATATTATATTATATTATATTATATTATATTATACCCAGTCTTATATTATATCACATAAGACACAGACTTATATTAAAATAAGACTGGATCTTACATTAATTTTTGCTCCAAAAGACGCATTAATGCTGATGGTCCAGCTAGGTCTTATTTTCCGGGAAACACGAAAGTTAGCAGGAAATGTTGAGGATGTACTCAGGGCATAAATGCTTTCCATAAATCCTTCCCCTTTCCTTAAGTAGCAATATAATCTTACAGTGCTACAGATAGAAAGTGAAAGGTGTGAAATGAAAATGGTATTGAATTTTAGAATAATTAAATAATATTTAAATTTGTCTACCGATTCAGGGATCCCTCTGGGAAGCAAAAAAGACAGAGTGGGACATAGTCAAGATTTCAAGCTTTGTCTTTGTCACTTTTCTATATCTTGGATACTAACTGGAGTTATCTGTCTCCTTTGCTGGACAGAGATTCCTATACGAGGTCTGACAAGTTTGTGAACTTGTTCCAACGATGCTGCTAATCTTCTTTGATATCAGAAGCATTATTCATTACGAATTTGTACCAACTGGACAGTTAACCAAGTTTACTATTTGGAACAGAGTTTGTAAAACCTTTTCCTAATGTCTTATTACCCCTTCTTCCATGGCAATAGAATTTCTAGCTGGTACCAAGGTACCCTAAATAAAGACTATATTTTCCATCTGTCTTGCAGCTGAGTATGACCCTGTTGCTAAGTTATGTTATAAACAAACAAACCAACATGTTTAATAGCAGATTGCAGGAACCATTCTTAAGAAAAGCTTGCATTTGTCCTTTGCCCTCCTTCTTCTTTACCCTTCCCCCAATCCACTGCCTGGAATGTATGACACCATGCTAGAGCTTGAGATCTATTACTGTATCCTGAGGGCAATGGTCACTTCCTGGGATTGGTTGAGTAGTAAGTTAGCCTACGTCACAGAGGAATTCCTACAGCAGAGCCACAGTGAGTCTTGGACCACATTTTGTTTAAATCTCTCTTGTAGTGGGGTTTTCTGTCGCTGACAGCCAAACCAAATCCTAACTGGTAAGTCTGTGTATCCTGGTACTTTTATTTAAGGATTTATTTGTCTAGTGTCTCATTTTCCTCTCCTAAGCCAACACCCAAAAACGTATTTGTCTGTGTAAAGCATACTCATTGCCACCATTTATGTGAATTACTTAATATTTATGCCTACTCATCATGCAGCACAGCTCTGATTGTATGTATCATTCAAGAACAATTACAATATTGAGATTAAAGTGGGAGGGATGTCCAACAGTTACTAGTAGGAGTAGTGGGGGGAAAAAAAACCCTAAAAATATTTTATCGTTTGTATTCTCTCTCTCTCTCTCCCCCTCACTCTCACTCTCTCTGTCTGTCTCTTCAGGTAAGAATCAGAGAAGATTCCTGGAAAAGCTAATAAACATGCAAATAAACCAGTGAGACTTTTCCATGGGAAAATTTAATCAGTTCTTTCAATATTAATTAGGAAAACTCCCACATGGAAGCTACTGTATTAAATGTTAAGAATGCGAAGACTCAAACATGGTTTTTGTCCTTAAGGTTAAAGTAAAGAAAATAGATGAGTAAACAGACAATTACAACATAATAGGACAATTGGTGAGCTAGTATGCAGAGTAGGATCCTAAGCCAATCAAAGAGGGAGAATAGGAAAGTCTTCCATGAAAAGTGAAACATCAATTGAGTCCTGGAGAATGGCCAGAAATAAACAGGATCACAGGTTTAAAAGAGCTGCAAGCAGAGGGGGGAAGTGCATTGCTCAAAGAAGGAGTAGCAGCATGTCTCCAAAACTAGAGAGCTCTGGTAATGCACTGGCAGGTAGTTGAATGTTGGGACATGGGCCTAGAAATGTAAGAGTCGTTCAGGTTGTCGTTGGATTCATCCATGAAGCTATGTGAATCTGTTTAAATATTTTATCAAGGAAGGAAATGCAATCTCGTTTTAGAATAAAATGTCACACTGGATTTATCAGTAGGCTTGGGATAGGTAGTAAAACAAGTTGAAGATTCACTAGATGAAAAGTTTGTTGATAATCCAACAGAAATAGTAGAAACTTGGATGAGACAGTTAAGCAACTTAGAGGCATATTGATGAGATATAATGAATTGATTAGACTTTGTATTTAGATATGAGAAGGAAGAGGAAAAGAATATACAATAAAAATGTTTGAATTCAGGATTCTGAGAAACATGTTTTAATGAGGAGGCAGGAGAAGATGAGTACTGAGAAAAGACCGAGAAGGTAGAGGAAAATTCAGGAAATCAGCCAAGGGAAAGAGTAAGCCAGGGGAAGAGAAAGTTTCAAAAAGCAGAAAATAGTCAACAATGTCAATAACTCTGTACCTATGTCTATTGTTTTCTTTTTATTCATTTATTATTATTGAAATTATATTTACTATAAAATATAACATGTAGTTTTGAAATTTAACACAGATTTTTGTTTTGTTAGCACAAAAGTAAAAGGGGGAAAAGATCCCTCTATCCAGTGATAATCCTTTAAACATCATGAAATATTTATTTTTATTTTTTCTTTATTGATATTTGCTTATTTTTCAACGGCTATTCATTGCACCTGCATAGAGTCATTCATTTTAAGTAAAATATTTCAACTGAATAAACCATTTTGACAAGTAGTCCCACTGTCAGGGGCTAGGAATAGTCAAGAAGTGCTGTACAGACATGAGTCAGTCAAGAGGAGGAGAAAGAAACTTCAGTACCTTTGATTGTTCCCCTTCTTCCAAGGCAGAGGTGTACTATGAATAGCAATCACAGAAACTTTACCTGGCTTGGGTAAACTCCTGATTTCTATTCTATTGTTTTATACCAAGATCTGTACTTTACTTCTAAGCTCTTTCTGAATCATTACTTGGTTAGTCTTGGTAAGCCCAACCTAGCTTTGATTTCAGTTTATCCCTGAACTGTTGCCTCAGGTTTGCTCCCTACTCTACTGTAGAGTTCCTACTCTACTGTAGCAAATACTGTCAATTCCCCATCCAGATCCCTTTGGATGCTTCTTGTTGTTTTTTTCCTGTGATCTATTTGCTATCTTTCATAGTCATTTGCCTCTAAGTCTTCTGGAGACTGCCTTCGGGCCACGTTATCCATACATGAGCCTGGAGGGACCTGGGTATTCCTTAGCCCACAATTATGGGATGTAAAAGGAAGAGACCCCCAGCTCCTTGCTTTCAGTTGGGAGAAACTCTCAGACATAATTTACACTGGATGGGATCAGGCTGTGGCATAGATTTGGCCTGAAATTGCATCCTTGCCTAACTACTTCTTTCTTCTCCTGTTTCCTCCACTTCCTTAATGCTTCCTGGACACACTATCTTAATAAATCCCTTGCATATAAATCCTTGTCTTGGGTGTGCTTTTGCAGAAAAGACAGCTGCAGTCTGCAGAAAAGTGACACTCCTCCAAGCCTGGCTGAGGTCTCAGACCTGGCACTGAAGCTTGGCACAGGTTCCCCAAACTCCAACTATTTGGCACATAGAACTAGTGCCTGTAAGTGTCATGCTAAATGAAGTGGCAAAAGGCTAGTGGCAGTGATGGAACAGCGACAATATGGAAAGCCACCTGATGAAAGTGTTATGGTGGAAGGAAAGGGTGTGTCCTGATGCCTGAGGAGTTTGTGGAAAGGAGCACTGAAGAGGTACTTTATGGGTCTAAACACAAACCATGGGCTTAAATGTTGTAGTGAATATATGAATGAAATACTTCAAAACTCAATTATTTTACATTATAAAATGGACCTTCACTACGTACTTAAAAAATAAACAAAGAATGAAATGACCTCTAGAAAGGGACGTCATCCCCTACTAGCAAAGGATGTACTTATTTACCTGCATTTAGGTTTGAGACAGGTGTCCAAGAAATAGGTAAGGATAGAAACTCCCATCTATCATGTCACTTCAACAGAAACCAAATCCTTGCTAGGATAATATGAAATGTTACAGTACAATTTTATTGGAACTGTATGAAAAAGCCAGTTAACTCTGCTTTATTATAGCTCTAGAGAAAGTAATACACAGGTATAAATATTATTTAATAATATACTATAAATATAGTTAATGTTTATTTATAAAGCAGTATAAATGGCAACAGAATATTTGCTATCCATTGTGCACTAACTTTATACTATGTTGGATCAAAATGCCTAATGATTTCTCACATATTCCATATTTATTGCTTGTTCTTATCTGTTCATTCTTTTATTTATGCAAAAACCGTTAACTGGCACCCACTACTATCTAGGAACTATTTTTTTATTGCTTAAACATCCTTCATTATTCAAAGTATCTCAGCATATGTACTATGGTATATTTGACAATAGCATCCACCTAAAATCATCTTTGGGATAAAGGATGGTATAAATAATAAGCATATGTAATAGTTTAAATTTGGAAGATAATTCCCAATGTACAAAGTATTCAGTTTACGAACTTGTGTGATCCTCCAAATCTCTTATGACATGGCAGGCAGGGATGATTATTTCTGCTTTAACAATGAGAAAATTTGAGATTCAGAGAGGCAAAATGACCTGAAAAAGAGATCAGGGCTTTTGACTCTTAGGTCAAAACTCTGCGCATTCATTGTTCGATATAGAATGATAAGGAAGTTATTTATACATAGGTCAGGAATGTCCAATGCAGGTCCTAAATGTATGCACTTAGAATTGTGCAAATTCCTTGGTTGTCTTCACTGATATACCTAGGTCACAGTAAACAATATTCTCTGAACTGGAAGGTGCAAATGAGAGTCAAATTTAGAAACACGTTAAACATTCATAGTCTTGGAAGTATAGAGAAGTATTGTGCTTTTTTGTGCTTTTGGCTATTGTTACCAAACTTTTATTTTTTTTAACTATAGTTTATTCTTCTTCTTTTGATGACCAATTTTATTTCTTCTGACACTTAAGATCTCTGCTAAACTAGTGAGAGTTATAATCTAAACTAAAGTTGACCTCAGGTGCCTGTCTTTATTCTTTCTGAATTATATTCTTTTATGCTCAGTTAATTTAATCTTTCATGTCTAACCTCCCAATGGATTTTATTTTTAAAGTTGTGAGATTTGCTGACATCCTGGAGACATCAGCATTATTCTTCTAACAATTATTCAATGTGGATAAAAAGGCATTCCATTTAAAGTGAGAACAAGGACTGGTCAAAAATCCGTAAATAATTCTATTCCACAACATTTTCATCTTAGTTCTGCTCATTACACTGAATAATTATTTAATTAAAACAAAAAATATATTTGACCCATTAATTATATGTGTACATTTGAAGACCCACTTCTCCGAAGGCCATTAGAAACCCCAAAATTAAAGATAGCCAACATTACCATGATTCGTCCTACCCAAATACAGGTAAGGATAGAGGAAATGTACATGTTATCAATTTGCAGAATATGGTGCAATGTATCAGAGAGCAAACTGAGGAGCTAAACATTGCAATAGACTCTTTGTACTAGACCAGAAGACAACAATAGAAATGACTGTACTACTAGCTCCCTCCCTGCCTCAGGGTTCCTTGGTGAAATGTGATGGAAAACTATGTTGGCTAACTTAAGTAAAAAAATATGTGTATACATAAAGATAAAGATATGGGGTAGTTCACAGAAGTAAGGAAAAGCTGAAATTCTAGGTTGAAAAAAGAACAGAAGCTCAGTGAGACTTTGGGATTGAGGTAGTTGAAAAAACATATCAGTGAAAAATGTAAGAATCAGAGTACCTAGTTAAAAATCCTGGCTCTGAAAGCTGCATTGTAGTGTTGGACAAATTATTTCACCTACCTGAATCTGTCTCTTTATTTGAAAAATGGAGATAATAATTACACCTACAAAATAAGATTGGGATAAAGCTCAAATTTAGTATTATATACAAGGGTTTAGAATAATGTCTAGTAAATAGTAAACATTCAATATAGAGTAACTATTGCTATTAAATACTAATCTGAAAGTCTCTCTGATAAATCAACTCAAATATTTTTTCAGTATGTGTCATATTTTTCTAAGATCCAGAAATAGACTGGCTCTTTGGAAAAAAAAAACTGATAAAAATTTATTGATGTGATATATAACACCTAATTTAAAAATAATAACAAATACACAATAATCTTGCTTATAAATACCACAGCCAATTGATTTTCATAGAAGGCTTTCATTGATTTTTGCCAGACTTTTACATCTGTAGTCAACTAATGGTTGCAATTGAGGAATGCGTGTAGTTCTCAGATGAATGTTGGTTGATACTTTCATTTATGTTACCTAGTAAACTACAACTGTAAAGATAAATGTATATGTTGGAACATCATGTGCTTGTTAAGGATATGAATGGCTTTATTACCAAATTGGATAATAGTTTGAGAGGACAGGGAGAACATTTCCTCAATTTTTTTCTGCCATCTACAATGCAATATAGAGACACAACACACTTTAAAATTTAATCTTCCTTATGAACATTTTCTCCATCACTTTCAGCATCTATAAAATTAACAAAAATAAATAAATGAAACTCTTATTTGTATTGTTGGCTAACTTCTAACTTCTATAGCACACATTTTCCCATCATGTATAATCTCAAGCTGCCAGTGTGACTGAATACAGAGTTGGGTAATATGCACCCAGCATATCATTATATGAGATCCATCACATGGATGAACAGAATAGATGCAAATAACCTCAAGACCCTAGCTAATAGTAAAGTGTAGCAAAACATTTATAAAATGCTGTTCATAAATAGATAATTGTCGTGCTGTTTAATAAAATTTAGTAAATCTTATTTTTGGATAATTTACAATTTAATATTGGCTGTGCTGAACAACCAGCTTGCCATATTCCTGATAAATTAACAATCAGCTCTCAAGGAGCTGGTAAAATCTCCCACATATCCCTGTATGACATCGTCTTGGTAGATGAAAGTAAAGAGGTTAGAACAAGGTACTTTGATTGAAGCCCCCTCCTAAGACCATTCAGAATGAGAGAGTAGTTCCTCAGATTTATAAAGAGGAACAGATGCTGTCTAAGCAAACACACAAAATGGGTCCAAATCTACTACATGCCAAGTTCTACTTTTTTTTCCCATTCATTCCTTATTGTAGTGTCTTCTGCATAATAAAGCACACTGTACCTCATACTTCTCACAACTCTTGCTCTGATAAATTATTCTGCATAGCAGTTGTACCACCTGATATACCATGTTTCCCCAAAAATAAGACCTAGCCGGACAATCAGCTTTAATGCATCTTTTGGAGCAAAAATTATTATAAGAGACCCAGTCTTATTTTACTATAAGACCAGGCATAATATAATATAATATAATATAATATAATATAATATAATACTGGGTCTTATATTAATTTTTGCTTCAAAAGACACATTAGAGCTGATTGTCCAGCTAGGTCTAATTTTCAGGGAAACACGATATTACTTATTTTTCTTTTATTGTTGTGACCCCTGACTACAATGAAAACCCCTTGAGAGAAAGAATTGTGTCATGTTTTATTCAACTTTCAATCTTGGCTATCAAGAACTCCACCCAGTATTTAGTAGTAAAAAATATTTGTTTAATTAAAAAACAAAACAAAAAACGCCCTCAAGTAGAAAGAAGAATGTCTCAGACGACTGAACCAGCTGTAAAATGTCATGGTACATCTATTAGATAAATTGCAATAAGTAGATGACAATGAAAAGAGAAGACAATTATGTGGAAAAAGTTGGTTCATGGGTTAAAACAGAATGGTGAAGGTATCAGGAGCAGACAATTAGCTGACTTGTTCAAAGATGCTATTTTGGTGGGTTGCAGAGCTCCAGACAGGAGGCTGTGGACCCGCAACAGGACGCCAGACTCGTAACAGGACTAGAATAATGAGGAATAATCCCAGCCTAGCAAACTGCAAGTAATAAAACAGACATGAAAGAAGATAGGTTTCCAATTATCAGGACCAAAATTATAGGTAGGTATTGAGCGTCAAGTAGAAAACCAAAACTGGATTATCATTACAGGTGCATTAAGAATTCAACACTAAGGGTGACCTCAGGATGAGTCCCAAAATATCAGTTTAAGACTATTTAAATGTCCTGCAAAAGTCAGGATTTATGCTTAATTGACGTAAGGTAAATTCAATGAGGTGGTAAGAAGGTGTTCAGAGAATACAAGATGGGTTTTGCTATGTTTTTTCATACAATTTTTCTTTTCATTTTTTAAAGGGTAATGTACTTGAATGATGCTGATCACTCCATTTTAATCAGTGGTTTCCAACCCTGAATATGAAGAGCACTTTTTTTTTTTTTAATATGAAGGAAAAAATTTTGATGGGGATCTACACAACACAAAGTTGTTTGTTTATTTTCAATTCATTAAGAAAAAAACAAATAGCTGATGCTAAAATTAGTACATTAACATTAAAAATATACTTCGTGATTTTCAATACCAGTGATGTGTATTTATATTTTAAAAAAAGTAATGCAAATACACTTGAGGTATTCAATCTGTGATTCTTCTGTGCATAGTTAGATCTTGGGCTGGGAATAGATTGTCTTCAATTACATAAAAGTGTAACATAAAAAATACACACAAAAATATACAAACATATTTTCAGTTGTGTACCATACTCATTCACCTTTACCAGTTGTTCAAAAACTATTTATTCCAGCTTTGACTTTTCTCCTAAGAATTATTTTAAGGTCTTATTCAGTTTTGTGGTTTCAAGTAACATCTATATGATGTTAGCAAATTTATATCTCCATCCTAATCTTTTGGTCTCTAGACTTTATTCCCAACTTTATATCCAGTCTAATAGATGACATCTCAAATGTAACATGGTCCGTACCGAACCTTTGTTTTCCCTGCTAAACTAGCTCCACTTGCATCCTTCCCATATGACGTGACACCAGTTCTGTGCTAATTATGTATGCACTATTTCCTAACACTGAGCCAACCCTTCTACACTCTGCTCTTTGATGTTAGGGTTGGGACACTGAAAATTACACTTGTTAGGTTATTTTTCCAGCTTTAGGGTCCAGCTGATTCACATTCTAAACCAGCTGATTCACATTCTTTCCTCAGTGGTCTGAGCAGCAATCATGGGCTATCTCCTTCTTTGAAATTTGAGCTGTAGCTCTACAAAGTCCCTGTTACAAACTATTAGATTTGGTAACACCATCTTTCTCTTTTTTTCCTCTAGCTCTAAAGATGGTGTCTGTCAGTACAGTTATTACCTCTGCATTAATTTTTATTATTTCCAATTGCAACAGCTGTATAAAAATTCTCCAAATTAAAGTTCATGTGTTTTAAATAACTAATGTAGATGATATTGTCTTCAGTAGATCTTAGTTGATATATTCCTTGGTATCAAGAAGAGCCTAAGAAATAGACTCTCAAAGATGGTACTTTGGGGGAGTGCTATTTATTGGCCATGATGTAGCAGAGTTCCTAGTCTGTAGAAGACGGAATTAACAATTATTTAATTTGTTACTTGTGATTGGGTGAAACACATACTGAAGGCAAGGTTTGAGGAGGAAAGGCAAGTAGTTTGTGCACTTGATGCTTATACTCAAAACTACAAGGATTATGGAGGGAGAGAACTATTGACGACTGCAGTGGAGTCAGAAAAAAATTTAAATTACAGTTTAAGTTTCGGTCAGAGAATAAGAGATTTTCTATGGTTATCCTGTAACACTGGGCAGATAAGGCTGAACATTATACCCACAAATTTAACCATGCAATTTGCATCTTTATAATGTGAGATGAACTTATAGCTCACGATTTGTCATTTGAAAATTAGGGCATTAATTGAGAAAGAATGGGATCCAGAAATCTGAAATACAGAAATTCAGATGCTTCAGAATAAAGCTGAGAATCTTAAACCCTAAGTCATCAGAGCCATCTTTGCAAATGCGAGCATCCCCTCATCCCATGTCTTGAAGCCCCTGTATAAACTCCACCAGAGGCAATTCCCTTGCAATGGACTTTTTTTTTTTTTCAAGAGCAACCACTATCACCTCTCACATTCTCTAAAGGAGAGCGGTCAAACTCTGCATGCTAATGGAAATGTTCAGTATTTTCCCTGTACAATATGGTAGCCACTAGCAACTTGTGGCTATAGAGCGCTTGACATGTGGCTCATCTGAAATGAGTGGTCCTTTAAATGTCAACCATACTCTGGATTTCAAAGATTTAGAATAAAAAAATTATAGTAAATTATTGCGTTAATAATTGTATTTTAATGACATGTTGAAATTATAACATTGAAGTGAAATAAAATATAACAACATTAATTTCATCTTTTAAAAAATATAACTACTACAAAATTTAAAATTGTATATGTGTCTCTTATACCATTTCTGTTGGACAGTGCTCATCTAGACAGTCTTCAAACACTGTGCAAAATTTCAAATAATTTTGAAAACTACTTTCTCCTACAATTTTAAATAGACATCTTTAAAAAAAAATCTAAATATGAGTAGATGCAAAGGACACAAAAAAAACATAATTTTGCAAATACCTTAAATATAGCTTTCTTAAAATCTTGCATCATTAATTCAATTAATGTCTAGTGTCCACTGTACATTATTAATGGAAACACCTAGAATATCAATTGGATATATCAGGATTTTTTTTTCTCTTCAAAAAATTAGGCTTTGTGTTTCAATTTAAGCTAGCCTATACTATACCTCCAGGTAGAGGAAATTCTAGTTCTAGGAGAGAGAGAGATGCTTGTATAGATAAGAAAAAAAATAGGTATACGGATGGATGACAGATAGATCATGGATGATGGATGGATGGATGGATGGATGGATGGATGGATGGATGGATGGACAGACGGATGGACGGATGGACAGACAGATAGATATAGATAGATGATAGATAGGTGCATTCGTACATACATTCGTACATACATACATATATAAATACATAGATAAAGAGATGGGTCTTTCTATAAGTTTGTTGTTTGGATAAAATAGGTTAATTTTTCCTTCAAATATTTTTAGTGAATCTATCTTTTGCTTCATTCTAAAGGATTCTCGCTCAGGAGCTATACATCTGCAATTTCTCACTCTAGATCTCTAGAGATGTTTTCATACTCAAGTACTGTAAATATTAATATTTAGTTGAAAAAGTAATATATGACATTTTATGACACTGTGAAAAATGAGAACAAACAGATATAGGTTAGTTATCACGTAGGACAGTGTTACAAAGTGGAATATCTTAAAATAGTTTCCAGGCCCCTAAGTACACTACACCAGGAATTGTTTTTGCACCCCAGTGCTACATACCTCAGATTACAGACTAGATTAAAACACACGGGACCTAAATTGAGGAAGATTATCTTCATAAAAATTAAGAAAAATTCAAGACAGAAAATTATTTATTTCATACATGGAAATAATGTTAAACACATAATGTAATGCAAGAAGAAAAATTAATTCAATGACCAGGTTATTTAAAATATCACCTCTAATATTTTAACTTGCCTTTATCAAGAAGTCAACTGTATTCATCACTGAAATGTTACAATTAAAGGAAATATTCCCTACAGAACGTTGTAGAAGGGGTATAGAGTAACCTTAAAATACATATATATAACTTTAATATTGTAATGCTTAGTCATTATATTTTGTTTTTAGCAAGCTTAATGGTGATGTTTACAGACTGATCAGTAAAAATGACTGTAATTAATGTTTGATATTTTAGTATAAGACAGTTACCTTTAAATTATTCAAACAAATAATGAAAGAGTATGCAGTGATTTTTATTTTTTTGCATTAATACATAAGTTAAATATAAAAATTGAGGAGAAATATATTTCTTGATGGGATGGCAACATTTGACAATTATAACAGATATATTTTCAAATCAGACATTTCATATTTTCTTATCTAATCCGTAAAACAATTTTATGATATGGTATTATTATTTCTAAAAGATTGAAAAAAAATGTGGTTCAGAGGCCTCAAGGATCACACATGCTTTAAATTATGTATCCAGTATGAGGGATAGCCCAGATTTGAATCCAATTCCATCCAGCTTCATCTAATTTTTTCAGAGTCTTTTTTCCACCAACCATATATTTGTTTTAGATATTTAGAATACCATTACTTTTAAAGTTATAGAACACAAAGAAAAATATGAGCAATAATTTTTGAAGAAAATTATAGATATTGAGGGATGAAGAATCTTGGTTAATTATGGTTTATACTATATGCAATATATAGATGATGTATTATAGAATTGTATACTTGAAACCTATATAATTTTATTAACCAATGTCAATCCAATAATTTTAATAAAAAAAGTTTCTGACATAGTAACCTATGGAAAGTAGATCTTTAGACATTACTTTTCACTATGTAGTATAACCTGTGAGTATGTCACAAACTCAATTTAGTGAGGCATGACCAATATTTTTAAAATAAATAATCACAGTAGATTAGAATAAAAAATAGAGAAGTACAATTTTATAGTAAGGGAAAATATTATTTTGGGCAGTGTGTGTGTGTGTGTGTGTGTGTGTGTGTGTGTGTGAAAGAGAGAGAGAGAGAGAGAGAGAGAGAGAGAGAGAGAGAGAGAGAGAGAGAGAGAACGCACACGCCAGGCCACAATATGAACTATAATTCTAACAGTGGGGCATGGTTAAAAATTCTTGAAAACCAATTTCTACAGATTATCTTAAAACAGAGGTAAACCAACAGACCAAAAATTAATGTCCTCAGCCAGCTATTTGATAAAAATAGCAAAGAAGTGAAAGTAGTTGTGTCTTCCTTAAAAAACTAATTGGATTTTTTATGGAGAAAAAGAAGAGATTAAAAATATAGCAGATTACGTAAAATGAACAAGTAGAAATATGAAGACCTTTGTGAAACTTTAGGTAACTCAGTAATGAGAATGAATTAAATTTAGCAAAGAAGACAGCTTATAGAACAGGGCACAATTATTGGATTTTGATGACAATTATAGGTAATTACAATGACACAAGAAGATTTCTATCTCAATGCGAGATTAATATGACTTATTTGCTCAGTACTTTATAATAAATTTACTTCATGCTTATCTTAGTATAAGACACATCTCTTAGTGTGTGATATAGCCTTGGTAAATAACTTATCTTACAAAGTACACAGCTCTGACCTTTACTACTAGTTTTGTGATCTTAGCCAAGTTACTTAGCTGCCATTACATGCAGAAATAAAGGTACCTCAGATATGGTGTCTTTATGAGGATTAAACAACTCATAAAAAGTGTTGCGAATTTTACCTGACATGTTGCTAAGTGTTCAATAAATTTGAGTTGATTTTTCAAGTACTTCATGATTTTTTTTTTTTAAATTTTCTCCACAACCAATAATTTGCACAGAGAAGTTATTCGATAAATAAATATTTGTTGAAATGACCTGATGACACAGGTTGGGCGGTTATAATGATCTCCTTTATGCAGTTGAGGGGTTAAACTATTTGATTTTCCTAAGTTTATATAGATAGTTTGGGGTAGAGTAAGCTTCTGATCTAGTTCTTCCCATTCATAAATCAGGGCTCTCCTGTGAGGCAAGTGTAATTGACTACTGACTGAGCTGACTTTTAAAACACTGCTGCTGTTAGAATTAGGTTTTATTAACTGAAACCTAAAACACTCTGGGAGGTAGTATACAGGGTCTTACAATTAAGTTCATGAAGTTGTTGCAACGCTGTTGCTAACATTTTTTATATCAGAGGGATTATTCATTACGAATTTTGCCAACTGGACAAATAATTAACCAAATTTACTATTTGGAAGTGCTAAAAAGGCTGCATGAAAAAGTTAGATGACCTGAACTTTTCGCCAACTCATGGCTCTTGCATCACGACAATGCACCAGCTCACACAGCAGTCTGTGAGGGAGTTTCTAGCCAGTAAACAAATAACTGTATTGGAACACCCTCCCTACTCACCTGATCTGACCCCCAATGATTTCTTTCTTTATTCAAAGATAAAGGAAATATTGAAAGGAAGATATTTTAATGACATTCAGGACATCAAGGGTAATATAACAATAGCTCTGATGGCCATTCCAGAAAAAGAGCTCCAAAATTGCTTTCAGGGGTGGACTAGGCACTGATGTCTAGTCAGCGCCTTCCCAAGGGGAGTACTTCAAAGGTGACTGTAGTGATATTCAGCACTGAGGTATGTAGCACTTTTTCTAGGATGAGTTCTCGATCTTAATTGTCAGAGCTTGCATACTAATCGAATAATAATGAGTTAATGTGTGTTAAGACATAATAACTCAAAAGTACTTTATGCATTATTTCATTTGCTTCTCAGAACACATGGTCTTATTCATATTTTTTAGATAAAGAAACGGAATTTCAGAGAGTTTAAACGACTTGATCAAGTTTATCGTTTAGTAAATTCTGAATCATTGTTTGAATACGATCTGACACAGTTTTAAAGGCTCTATGACAAAACTTTCCTTAACCTAACACAGAAAAGATATCACACAGACTGAGAGGAATTTTGATTATTACTATTTAATTCCTCTCTAAATTATAACAAGGAGAAGCAAGATAAAGAGAGTAGGAGAGGAAAACTAGCTAATTTTTTTTAGCTGTTCTCACACTCATTTGGCATTATAATTTTGTTTGAAGTATTCTGGCACATATATGTTTAGATGTATTGCTCATTTTTAGTCAAATGGAAAGACAAAAGGACCTTTTACAATATTATAATATGAATATTCTATTAGTGCAGAGCACATTAAAATCAACTACTTATAATAAAAAAAAATAGCTGTGTAACATACGGTGTTAAAGAAACACTGTAAGTCAGCTCTGTATAAAAACAAGATATACCTGAATAATACTTCAAGCAAAAAAGATATGAAGTGAAAAGCCATTATTCATGGTTTATTTTTTAAAAAATAAATATGTACTTAAAAATTTTAAAAACATATCTCAGAAAACATTCATACATAATTTTAACATGGTGTCATTGATATGTTAGTAACTGGGAGTATAACTGTATTACTTTACATTTATGTTTCCAAATTTCTCATATAAGTTTATGATTTACATAAAGGATAAGTAAAAAATATTGCAGAAATCATATTTAGGTATGAATTTTCTTTACTGCACTTTCCTCATGATCTCTTTGCCTTCGTCTCTATGATTATGCTTTTCTACAACAGGTGGTTTTCTTACCTTATTTGTATTCACTGCTGTGATGACCCAGACACACTGTGCATTGCTATCATACTGGAATGGAAAGTTGGGAGATGTAAAGGTTCCGCTTGGTCCTTGAAGATTAGAGCCACATGTCTTCACTAAAAGAGAAATTGCATCTTAAAAGATGAGCATATACCATGTGCAAAATCACAACAATAAAATATCTTGCAAATAGACTTTCAATTCAAAATTGCACAATTCTAACCACACTGAAACATACATTAGGGCTTTATAATTTCGTATAATCACAATGAGAGTGTTTTTTTACACACTGAAGTTCACAAGCTCAATGATTTCAACAAGAATTGAATACTAGTGATGAATAAAAGTGAGAGGCATGATAAAATGTCCTCTGACTGTAAGTAGGTGAGTTTAATAAGACAGAGATATATTTATCCAATATTGGGTTAATAAAAATCTAGAAAGAGAAAGAAGCAAAGCTTTGAATTGATTAAACAACTTAAATGGTAGTGTTTTCATTTATATTTATTAAGTACCCTAGGACATTTTATAGCATAAATTGAGACATCAATATTAAAACTACTCTTTCTGTTCTTGTAATTGTGAATTAAACTACTCAGACTGCACAGAGCTACACTGAAATGATTTAAACAAATTCCCACAAAAGTTAAATGTTGTATTTCCAGTTTTCTAACCCTTCTTTCTTCTACTCAACAAAACATACTGCATCTGTGTCTTCTTTTTCCTTAACTTGAAGTTTATATCTTGTGGTGATTTAATAGTTATTTTTAATTTTGTTTTGCTTGTGTCTGATTTTTACATCAAAAAAATACAACTATATTATTTTATAATAACAGAAAATGATACATGGTATTTTCTTCCTTCAACAATAATTACCAATCTTTCTTTTTCTATTTAACGCTTAACTTCTTGTTAGTATTCTATGCTCAGCACTTTCTTTTCTTCTCTCCCATTTACTCTTTCTTTTTTTTTCTTCTTTGAATTTCCATAGTATAAATAGTCCCACCTTGTCTGATTTTAAGCTACCAAAGGCTTATCAAGGCCTCACAAAATTTCTAAATCTTTCACAACTGGCTTCCCCACCCCCATCATTTTCTTCTCTCTCATTTGCTCTTTTTTTTTCTTCTTCTTTGAATTTCCATAGTATAAATAGTAAAGTTAGTTAATACCTCCATCACCTCACATAATTACTCTGTGTTTACGTGTGTGTAGAATATAAAGATCTACTTTCCTATTAATATGTTAATACAGTACCATTAACTATAGTTACTATGCTATACATTAGATTACCGTAAATTGTTCATTTATACCTGGAAATCTGTCCTCTTTAACCAACATCTCCCCATTTCTCCTACCACCCTCAGCCCCGCCTCTGGCAACTTCTATTCTGCTCTCTGTTTCTGAGTTTTTCTTTTTAGATTCCACATATAAGTGAGATCATTACATTACAACTTCTTGTAAGTCTTCTATGCTCACTACTCCATTTTCTTCTCTCCATTAATCTCTGAAAGTATTTCAGTCAGACTTCTGTCATTTCAGTGTTGTAATTGCTTTCTCAATACTAACAATGACTGCCTGATTGCCAAGTCTAACAGTATCTCTTCATTTTGTCCACGTACTTGATCTCTCAGCAGTAATGGAACATATTGATAAGCTGTGAACTTCTCTGCCTTCCCTTACACAGTTCTGAACTCACTTGATTCTTGGCCTATTTATTTAAAATAGTTATGTTCCATACCCTGTGTACTGGTTCTATTTTTCCATCTGACTCTTAAGTAGCATAATTATAAACTGATTTAATAACCTATTTTATCGATTTTCAATGATCTGTTTGAATAGTTAATTTAATTCACTTCCATGACTACAATGGTCATTTCTGTGTTGACAGATCTCAAATCTACATCAACAATTTTGCCATCTCTCTTGACCCCTAGAGTACTTTTCTCTCTGTTTGCTGGACATTCCATGAAATGTTTTAAAGATGTTTTTAATTAAAGCTTTCTTATCTAATCCCTCCACCTTCCTACCATACATACATAAGCACTCCTAAAGACCTATGGATTCCTCCTTTGAAACATCCTGCTTTCCTGCTTTTCTTCTCTTCCTAAGACCCAGGGTTGCATTATCATACTTTTCCTGGACTAGAAATAGCTACTTAAATTCTTCCTATATTCCATTTTCTGTCTCTATTCTATCCTCCTTAGCGCTACTATATTTCTTTTTCTAAAATACAGATTTGATTCCTTTACTTAATTGCATAAAATCTTGATATCGATTTCCTATAGGATAAATTATAAGCTGCCTAACAGAGCATATAAAAGTATTCCTGTGAGAACCTAGATTGCTTTCCCAGTACAATTTCCTGCCATTTTATACAGTCATGCACTCAACTTGTGCCAGAAAAGAAACTTTCTCTTCCTTAAATGTACCATAACCTTTATAATTTTCTACTTTTTCTATGATGTTCTCCACGTCTAAACTGTTATTCCTTCTTACATTTGCCTGCAGCAATTTTATTCATTAAACCAAGTCATGCTGATGGGCCACTGCTTTCTACAGGAAGTGTTCCTACTTCTTCCATTCAGGGTTTTGCAATGCATTATAGTACTCACAGCACATTATTTGAATATCACATCTATAAAGGTGTTCAGGTGCTAGTGATCGGATGGAAAATGTAGTTATACATATTTTAAGAACTTTACAGCAATGCAAATTTTACAGCAATCACATGATTGGTTTGAAGTTAGTAGAAACAGCTTTCTGATGGGAAATACTGCTTGAGAGGCACTTAACTACTTTGTAGTTCTCTGGAATGCTTTGTTTTCTAAAATGAATACACACTTACAATATTTTGTGAGCAAGGTCTCCTTTATCATCTTTGTTAATCCCTAGTAAAGAGGCTTTCATGGTGCAAGACTGTTTACCAAAGGAACTAATATCCAAATTCTTTGGCACGACCCTTACATGGACTATAAAATAACTGCTCTTTACGTTCTGATAAAGAATCCTTAAAAATGTTTCAGGCTGGGGAGTTGTCCTTTTTGAAAGTGATTTTCTTTCATTTCCCTAAGTATCATACAGGCTAGGTCAGCATATGCAAATTTATTTAATAGATTTTAACAGTTCAAACAGTAGCTGATAGAAATATTTCAAATTTTCGACAGCTTTCCACTATGAGAATAGCAGATGATAATTAGAAGGTTTCCTTTATTCAGGTTGGGGAATGAAACGAACTGTTATTTGAGCAAAGTTGCAGCAGTTGACTCACAGAAACAAGCCTATAACATAATCAAATGAAAAAATTACTTACTGTTGTTAAGTCACTGAGATTTTGTGGTTGCTTGTTACATAGATAGCACATACTAGTGAAACTTTGTTTTTATGTTTTCAGTTATAAAACAACCCATGAATGAAGATCTTTGTATCTGTATCTTTATACTTGTGCTGTTATTTGTGCTTTATAAGTGTGCTATTATTGAAGGATGAATTCTTATAAGGATTAGTTAGCCATGGTACATAAGCATTTTAAAATTTGATAAATATACATAAATTAATCTTTAACAGACTGTTCAATATACTTTCAGAAATGGTTTAAGAAAGAGAACAGTCCTCAAACTCTCACAATAATAGTATCAGCTATTTGTACTTTTGTAATTCTGTTAAACATGTCAATAAAGTTTTAATTTATTTACATTTAATTTCTCTACATTTTTAGTATGGTTTAACAGAAGTTTTGTTTTTTAATTTTTAGTTTTTGTATTATTATCTCTATTTCTTTTGCTTGGATTTTTCTGTTTATGTACACTCTTTATAGTTTAAATTTTCCTTTCCTCATTGATTTATAGACGCTTCCTGTATATTATCAATAGACCCTTTTTAATGTGTTGCAAGTATTTTCCTAGTCTTTATGTAAAAAAATGAACTTTGCTTTAAATCAATTTGTGTCTACAAAGTTTTTAAAAATATATAGGTAATCTGTTAGTATTTAACTTTAGGTACCTGTGTTTTATGTCTTGTTTAGAAAAAGTTTCTTTAAACCACCTAATTGAAAATACCACGTAATATCTAATTTTCATAATTTTATATTGTATTTAAATTTTTTATTTATCTGGAAATTATTTTTGTCGGCTGTAAAGTTGGAGAAATAATCATATTTTCCAATAGGTGAATAGCTATTTTTCCAACAGCATTTATAGTAAATTCTATTTTAGTCCCCACCAATTTAAAATTATACAACTTGAATTGTATTATGTTACATTATATTTATATCTATTATCTATAAAATAAACCTATACATGGATCTGAGCATTTTTTTTTTTTTGGTATTGTTTCACTGATCTTTGATTATTCCTCTGTAAATGCCATATTGCTTAATCACTTTTAATATACGGAAAGGCTCTATGCCTGTGTCACACATTACTTTTGGTATGGCAATTTCTGTCAAAAAAAACATTACGGTGTGTCCTCATCCTCCTTATTCACCGGATCTGGCACCTGTGCGACTTTTGGCTCTTGCCCAAAGTCAAAATGACCATGAAAGGTAAACGTTTTGAATTGATTCAGGACACCAAGACAGCTAGAACAGCGCAACTAAAGACTCACATGAAAGAGGACTTCCAGAACTGCTTCAAAAAGTGGCAAGAATGATGGGATAAGTGTTCGATGCGAGGGGCAGTATTTTGAGGGGTTTTAATGGCACTGTGTCTTTTACTGTAATTTTTTTTTTAAATTTAAACATTCATGTCTTGTACATGGAGACATGGTGAAATAGTGTTAAAGGAATTATGCACTTTCAAGAAAATATTAGGGTAGTAGCAAAAGTCAAGAAAATTCATCCCCAGCCTTTCTATCAATGTGTTCCTACTTTTTCCTCAGGCTGAGCACATATAGTTAACTATGCTTTGAAAAACACCTAAGAATAAGGTTAAGTACAATGAAATATGTTTTGGTTCAACTATAACCTTCAGGCATTTAGATTTGTGCTAGATACAATATTTCAACTACACAAGAAAGGCAAGCTGAAATTTCATTTTTTTGGTTCAGTTAAAAGGATACGATTCACAGGTTAAATATCCCTTTCGCACAAAATACACCAACTAGGGCCTATCTGTAGTGATCTCTGGGTCTTTTGTGCCCTGAAATATCTCTTTCACTTTCTCCTTCCAGAATCTTCATATTATTTTTTTATAATTTGAGGAACTTTTGTGATTCTGTTCCAACATTTTACCAGGAATTGAAAATTCCCTAAAGCTTCATCTACTGACTTGCAATTCCTTAAACACTATGAGAATGTTCCTACTTTAAGACCTTAGCACGTCGCTGTTTTTTTCTCATTTTGAAGAGATTTCTGCTCAAATATTCCTCAATAAATGGTCTATTCTGACTTGTCCATCAAGAGTTCAGATTTTTAAGTATCACCTTCGTATACATACATACACATATGTAGATATCCATCTTTATACATAAGTATATATACATATATACACATATATGCATACATGTATACATATACACATACATACCATTGTTTATTGTCTCTTTTCCCTATTATTTCTATCTTTCAACATGCACAGTTATTTTCTGCTCATTAGCCAGGGATGAGAATAACGACTAAGAGTGTTAGATTATCTCTGAGAATAACTTGATATTGGCCATGGAATAAACTATATTTTTTCTTTTATACAAGACGTGGTGGACTAAACAGGTGATATTAATTTTAACTTAGAGTTTTTATTGCTTCTAGAAAATGTAACTTGTACTCTGGAAAATTAAATATTCTAATAAGATGACTAGTGACTGAATTATAATTTTAAAAATATGAATTTATTTTGTATTTCAAGCTATTGATGTAATCACATTATCTGTTGTAAATGATAAATATCCAATGATGATTATTTATTAAAGTTTTGTAAACTTCAATAAGAATCTAGCACATAAAACTCTCTGTCTATATAAGCTGATATTAATATTTTATATTTTATAGCATATATTATGCTATAAGCTGATATAAAATAATAAGATATAAACTGATATCATAGCAATATATGATTAATGCCACAAAGTAAAATTAATACATTTTTTCTTATTTATTGATAAAAATGTCCCAGGTCTACAAACAAATAGGATCTCATAGTAAAGGACTTTTGAACAGTGAAATATTAAATCAAATTGTTCACTGGAAAAAAAAAAGAAAGTTTATATTTAAATGTAATTTTTCTGATAAATGCTACCTATTTAATATTAGATAATATAGTTTCAATTCATTTGTGGAAGTTGAATGCTGTACCACTTTCACCCTGTAAATTTGCATATTCTACAGAAATTACTTTGAGTGAATATTCTGTTTGAAACTCTATGCCGGACACTGGAAGAGGCGAGAAGATGGTCAATGTCCCTGTCCACATGGACCTTAAGTCTAGAAAGAAAGAAAAATACTAAACTAGTAGATACAGTTGGATTTACAAGGTGCTATGGGTGTAATAGATCAGGAAAGTTTATGGAAGTAGATAACAGATCAGGAATGGCTATTTGTAGAAAGTGACTTAGAAAAAGAATTGTTTTCTTTGTATGTTTTGTCCCCTTCCCCCTCCCACCCTGGTAATTTGGGGGTCTTTCTCCTATGGCTTTTGTAGAAACATTATTCTACAAAAGCCTTATTATTGCAGAAACAAACTGATTCTAATTAAATTGTGGTAAACTTGTACACAATAACCCAGTTTCCATTTCCATGGCAACATTCCATGAGACATTATCTTTTGAAATAAACATGTATCATTACCATTAGAGCTTTTTGAATTGAAGTGTCTTAGGGACATGTTAAGGAAAAAAAGTCCGTCCCATGTCGGATGATATATATGCTTTGAATATAATGCAATGCACTGATGAAAAATTGACTTTAGAGAAAATAAAAAGGCTTAGGAAATTAAATAATTTCTAAGATAGAAGTTATAGGAGGGGCAAAGGCTCTATTAGCTCAAACAGCAAAAAGAAATATTTCCAAAATTGTAAAAAATACTTTATAAAGTGAAATATTTTTAATGAAGAAAGTAGTAACCTAGTGAGGGAAATAAATGTTCATACAATGTAAAGGGCTTTGGAATGTTCAACTCAGATGAGAAAAGATTTGCTGTAAAAAAAAACACACATGAAATTTGGTAGAAATCTATTATCAAAGTACACAAAGGAAAATAGGACAAGTGAGAAGAATACCACCAGAAATAGAGTGTCTGCTGCCTTAACAGTCATAAATAGGAACCGTGGAGTTTTCACACAGACAATAGAACCCCATTGACTAAGAAACATATTTCTGGGTTGTCACAATTTTAGTCTTTCTGCATGATATTTGGCAGAAGTTTTGAAAGACTATGTTCAACCATACTTTCTCTTTCTCTTGCACTTTCTTTTTGGGGAGGAAACTCCTAACAGTTTTGAAAAATGCACACAAAGTTATTTAAATTATGATGTGAAATCCTACATTGGAATTTACTCTGTAACAACTATATACAAAAACGTAGATTTAAGTAACACCTTGAATCTACTAATATGTTAGAATTTCATTTTGTTCTTCTACTTTAATTGTTTAATACAGTATATACGATACCTAAAAAAATACCAAATTATTTACCTACATATCAAAAAACTCTTATTAAAATGCAGGCAAAAATGTACAGAAACTGTTCTCTAAATCAATTAAAATTCAAATTATTCACTGTTGGTCATGAAATACATACATATACACATACATATGCAGGTGAGTGATAAAACCTATTTAAATCAGTATCTGGAACTATCAATAGGTAGTTAAGTTTAATAATATTTAATTGGACATCCTAGTCTCTATATCTTCATGAGAAGCTGATAAAATGTCAGAAGTGGAGTAACAATTAGGACTAATCTTCAAATACATCTAAATGGCATCTGCATAAGAATGAAAATCTAATCCATTTCTTCACTGATAGGAAGCATATAAATGTGGAATAATAATGAAATGAACCCAAAGCAGGGAACTGGAGAACACAGGAGATGCTATGAAAGGGACAGAATTAAAATCAGCAAGAGGAAGACTGCACAGGATCAGATAAATTTGATTAAAACACAGCAAATGCAATTCCTATTAAAAAGGGGAAATACAATGTACAGATTTGTCAAGGCAAAAATAAAGTAAGCAAATTATTATTTATTTTCGCTAGTTCATTGTTAGTAATTTAACCTAGTCATGAAGGTCACATTTATATACAATGCTCCTCCCTCTGCTAGCTCTTTGTTTTACTGAATGAACCTATTTGTGCATTAGGATGAAAGCAAAAGTGGCATTATATAAGAAATATAAATGATTTATATGAATTAATGATTCATTATGCTTTTTGGTAAAAGTGAAATACAACTTAATCTAGATTTGTCAGTAAGAAAGACAAATTAGGTGGTAGGATCGAATGAAATTATATATATGACATATTGTTCTTAAGGCCACTCAAGAGGGAAAGTGGGGAGAAGAGAGATGGGAAGCAGGAAGAATAAGTTGGCATGAACAGGAAAATTGTATGTAGTGAAGAACTCAGGAATAAAACAAATGAACAAACAAAAACCTTAGGAAACTGGTTGGACAAAGGATTTAACAGATAAGAGTATGCAATATTCAGTTGCAAGCTGTTTGCCTACCTTTGATATAGACTGTCCCCATCCTTTCCCAAATTTTCCAGAAAATGAATCGAGCAATTTACCTCTTGTATACTTAAAAATTGTTCTTGTTTGTTTGTTTGTTTAGATGAAATCGGGAACAACTGCTACTGAATTTATGTAGAATAGACATAATCTATTATGTAGAATAGACATAATAGAAAATAAGAATCAGAAATTTGGAGTCAGAATTAACTACTAGCCATTAAATTTCCACTGACTGGCCCAAGAAATTCACTGAAATCTCTTAGAAGACTTTGCATACTTAACCAAGATTTAAATGGGGGAGTGAGGCTACCTGTTCTACATCTAAAAACTCAGGAAACTTAATTTCATAATGTGTAATCACGAAAAATGCTATGAAGGAAAAGCACAGGGTGCTCTGAGAGTATATATTTGGGAGACTTGTTATAACCTGAGTTGTCAGATTATGAACAACTCTTCCTCAAAAAAAAACTGAGGCTCATTAATACAAGGTAATTTAAGGCATGTAGAAGAGGGACAAAGCATGTGAAAAATATCTGGATTATACAGCAATTTTAAAAAGAAATAAAAAAAAATATCTCTTTCAAATGTATCCAAAAAACCAAACCAAGTGTTAATATTATTTTCTTTGAATACTACAAATATGCTTTCATGAATTGTTAGGAATTTTTGTGGCCAGATTTTAGCTCTTGGTGATGTTGCTAAGCAATTTTTAAAGGATATCAAAGCAGTTTATTTTTTGGTAGGCTTACCATCGTATGCCCTCCAATCTTTTTATTTATGCCAATAGTCTTAACAAATCCTTAGTGATATGAAGGCCACATAACAACCAACCATTTCCCAAAATAATGGGGTTTCATTAGAAGACTTTTCCTGCTTAACAAGCAGAATATTCCTCTAAGGTGGCATCTAGTATCTTTATAAAGGGAACAAAGAAAAGAAAAGAAAAGGAAAAAAGCCTAAGACTACTTATGGAAATTAGCTCAGTGAATGAATCCTAGGATACACGAAACGATAATATATAGAAGAGTTTATGTCTCTGTGCAAACTAATTATATTTTTAAAAAAATTATTAGAGATTATTTTGAAGACACAAAATAGATGATTCTACAGAATGTCAACTGCCAAGATCACTTGTTGTATTTATACTACTCATTCGTGTTCCTGAGAAATTCGCAGAGAGGATTGGCATCAATATAGCAATCTAAGAAAAAATTCTGAAAGATTTTTAAACATATTTGGAAAGTACAGAAGTCTTGACACAAAGATACTATCAGAACAAAAGAGAACAAATAAATTGGTCCAAAATTATGCAAACATCGGATGGAAAAAAAATGCCCAGCCTTTATCTGCCATACCGAAACAAGTTGGGTGAAACTTAAAATTTTTTAATTTTTAATCTAATTTAAGATATCACATTGTATGTATTTGCTGTTTCTTTAGTCTCCTCTTTCAATGTAATTTAAAATTAATATTTTGACAATTGCCTACCAATTGCCGTGTGTGTGTGTGTGTGTGTGTGTGTGTGTGTGTAACAGAAAGCTTAGTATAGAAAGTCAGTTCCCTCTACATATAACCAACCTTAGAACAAAGATGAGAATATGAATTTCTGGCAAATCTTGGGCCAGACTCTGAACAGGGGAGGCTGATAAAATGAAAACTTGCCACAGGAGCCCTTGGTTACATCTGTCTGCATCACAGAATAAGCATCTTTCTAGACAAAATTCTAAAAGATTTCTTTCCAAGGCTATAGTTAGAAACATAAAACACACTACAAGGTGGTTTACTGGGACAAGAAAACAATTCAGTGCTCCAGGAGTAACTAAGTAAGAAAACTACATTGAGCTATTTGAGACACCATGGGATATCCTTCACAAGTGATCTTTTAAAATAGAGTAAAGTAGACATCTTACTCTCTGAGCTAAACACAACGGTTGCAGGATAACAGAACATTACTCTCAGCTTCACAAATAGTCACTATTAGTATCAACGTATGTGAGTGATAAAAAATAGTGACCCTCCTGCGTTTCCCTCCTCTGTATCTCTCAGGAAGCTAAAAATCATAGATATTGGCATTATTTTGTGTTTATGCATAATTCTCAAAATTGGCTTAGTGCATGGCTTTGTATCCTCCACACTACTGACGTTTTGGACTAGGTCATTATCTCTTTTGTTATGGGGGCTATCCTGTGCATTGCAGAATGTTTAGCAGAATCCCTGTCCTCTACCAACTAGAGGCCACAGCACTTCCCAAAGTTGTGACAATCAAAAATTGTCTCCAGACACTGCCAAATGTCATATGAGTGACAAAATCTTGTTCCACCCGTTAAGAAATACTGACATGGTGGGCTATCTTTTGTTCTAGCCAGTCTCTTTGATTTCTGCTCACTCATTTGCTTCTTTTCATTCTGTACTTTGCCAAGAAGTTTTGGTGAAGGGAAATTATAAAAGGGGAATTATGGAAATAAGGTATAAACTTCAGTTTTCATTACAGTGAGAAGCTATCAGGTTAAACCTGGTTAACTGAGTGTTTTGACATTCAAGAACAAAATAAAAATCTTGTTAACTCAAACCAAATTATATACCTTTCTTCCCAGGTCCTCTGCCTATCATTTATCTAATTCTTAATTATACTTTAGTATTTCAACTGTCACTCCTCTGGGAAGCTTCCACTGATAACATCAATCCCAGTGCACCCTGAGTAGGCTGCCTCTTCCCTGTGTTTCCACCTTTTTAAACATTTTTGTAAGCTAATTTATTACACATTATGTATCTTACTCTCTTATACTGTCTTTTCCCCCTCACTATATGTGAGTCCCTTGAGGACAATTATCACATATTACAGATCGGTCCTTGACTGATTCTTCAGGCAGTCAGTAACTATTTATTGAAAGAATGACACCTTTAAATAACGGAATCTTGAATGAGACACCAAACTAGGGGATTTGTTATGCCAAGGTTCAAAGTGAGGGTCATGGGAGATGAAGAAAAGGAGACTCATGAAAATAAATGGGGCACAATACATCTGGAGCAGGCTGTATGTATACGATTTATATATTTACTCTGAGGAAGTACTGTCAGTCACAGAACGGGATATATTGAAATATTTAAGGTAATACTACAAGACTTGCCACTGACAAAGTTGTCAAGCACTTGAAATAGATCTGTTTCCTACTTGCTAAGACTACTCCTGATTATGTACTGTCTAGTAGGTAGAAGATTCAAACCCTTTCTATCTGATTTCAGATCCTAAACTCTTAAAAACTATATAAAACTAGCTATATAACCACAACTAATGACAACAGTTTTGTTTTCTGTTGCTCATTTTTTTAAGGTGTTGCCTTCTCACATTTTTTTTAATAAAAAAATTTATTGGGGTGACAACGGATAGTAAAATTACATAGGTTTCAAGTGTGCAATTTTGTAATACATTATCTATATATCACATTGCATGTTCACCACCCAGAGTCAGTTCTCCTTCCACAACCATATATTTGACCCCGTTTGCCCTCTTTTACCACCCCCTACGCCTTACCCTCTGGTAACCACTAAGCTATTGTCTGTGTCTATGAGTTTTTGTTTCTTTACTTGTTTGTCTTGTTCTTTTGCTGTTTTTAGATTTATATCCCACAAATCAGTAAAGTTATATGGTTCTTGACTTTTTCTGTCTGACTTATTACGCTAAGCATAATAATCTCAAGATCCATCCATGTTGTTACAAATGGCACTTTTGCATCTTTTCTTATGGCAGAATAATATTCCATTGTGTATATATACCACATCTTCTTTATCCAGCCATCTATTGAAGGATACTTTGCTGATTTCCATGCCTTGGCAACCATAAATAAGGCTGCAATGAAAATCGGAGCACATATATCTTTACGGATAAATGTTTTTAGATTTTTTAGGTAGATATCCAGGAGAGGGATTGCTGGGTCATATGGTAATTCTAGTCTTAATTTTTTGAGGAACCTCCACACTGCCTTCCAGAGCAGCTGCACCAATCTGCATTCCGACCAACAATGTATGAGGGTTCCTTTTTCTCCACAGCCTCTCCAACACTTATTATTTGTTTTATTGATCATAGACATTCTAATCAATGTGAGGGATATCTCATTGTGGTTTTATTTGCATTTCTCTGACGACTAGTGATGTTGAGCATCTTTTCTTTTTTTTTTTTCTTTTTTAAATTTATTGGGGTGACAATTGTTAGTAAAATTACATAGATTTCAGGTGTACAATTCTGTATTACATCATCTATAAATCCCATTGTGTGTTCACCACCCAGAGTCAGTTCTCCTTCCAACACCATATATTTGATCCTCCTTACCCTCATCTCCCACCCCCTACCCCCCTTATATGCCTATTGACCACCTTTTGTTCTCTTTGGAGAAATGTCTATTCAAGTCCTCTGCGCATTTATCAGTTGGATTGTTTGTTTTTCTGTTGTTGAGTTGTGTGAGTTCCTTATATATTTTTGACATTATTGGAGGCATTGTTTGCAAATATCTTCTCCCATTTGGCTGGCTGCCTCTTTATTTTGTTGATGGTTTCCTTTGCAGTGCAGAAGTTTTTTTTATTAGATTTCATAGTCATGCTATCTAGTTTCACAGCTCATGTCAAGAACTAGATTGGTATTCTCAATGTTTGTAATCATATGATTAGAGCAACATATTTCTTACAAGTAAGAAATTGAGAATATAAAGCTCACTGTCTACTCAGCATCCCAGAAAGAGTCACATTATGTCTGGGCCACTAGGTTACCCTAGAAAAAGGGGTCAGAAGCATTCTTTCTGCTAAGAGAGCACTTAAAGGCAGATATTATAGCTTATGTCATTGAAATAACTACTCTTAAATATTTTTTAGCTATTTTCCTACTTTTCACATTAAGTCCTAAACTGTCTAAAACAACCAATCAAAAATATAACTTCCAAATATCAGGGCTCTGTTTTCTACTTTTCTGATGTTGATTTGGTATAAACATTAAGAGAACAAATTTTCAGTTATAAAATAAATCAGTCTTCAGGTCTAATGTACAGTATGGTGGCTATGGTTAATAATATTGTATTGTATATTTGAAAGTAGCTGAGAGTAAATCTTAAGCATTCTTATCACACATACAAACACACATGTTAACAATGTGAGTTTATGGATATGTTAATTATCTTGATCTTAACAATCATTTCATAATATATATTAATTTCAAAACATCACATTGTACACTTTAAATATATACAATTATATTTATCAATTATTCCTCAATAAAGTTGTAAAAAAGAAAAAAAATCATATCAGCCAAAAAAGAAAGAGTAACTACAAACAAATCTGTAGAAATTTAGCTCTGAAACCAAATGTTTAGTAAAAAGAACTGCTTGACAATACATTTGTATATGTGTAAACCTTATGTACTACCCAAAATACACATTCAAACATTCCTTACCTTAAACTAGGTCATTATTTTAGCGCTGGCTATACGTACATTGGAATTATTTTCCTGGTTCTTTTCTCCCCCACCACCCCCCTCCAAAGGAGAAGGAACAGATTTTCAGAGTCTAAAGAAGACCTGATCAAATGTTGCTGAAGATCTGAGGTGTGATCAAACAATACAGTAAATGTTTAAATAATAATAAAAAATGTATACTACAGTAAAAGACAAATTGCCATTAATGCACCTCAAAATACTCCTCCTCTCTTTCTACACACTTATCTCATTGTTCTTGCCACTTTCTGACACAGTTCTCAAAGTCCTATTCCATGAGTGCCTTTAGTTGTGCTGTCGTGGTTGCCTCAATGTCTTGAATCGATTCAAAATATTTACCTTTCATGCTTATTTTGACTTTGGGGAAGCGCCGGAATGCACACCATGCCATATCCAGTGAATAAGGTGGATAAGCACACACTAATGTTTTTATCTGACAGAAATTGCTGTGCCAGAAGTTATGTGTGACACAGAGCCTTTCCACTGTGATCACAAAATATGTCTGCTGCCAAGTGCTATCCAATGGAAGGGCAAGGATCTTTAATATAGGAAGTGGCGCATTGGACCTTAGTAACAGTGTGTGACAAGTTTCAACTTGTTTGATGCAGTCAGCCAGGTGTGAGCGACAGTTGAGAGAAGGTGTGTTTTAAAGTGTGCTGTAGGTCCAGTGCAGATGGGCACTAGATTTACCATGGGGATTACAACATAGACTGTGTAGATGCCTGACCAATGCGCTATACACCTGAAGGCGAAGTAGAATAATATTGAATGTCAACTATAACTAAATATATATGTATATACAGTCACGGGATGTGGAGTACAACATAGGGAAAATAGTCAATGGTATCGTAACAGCTATATAAGATGACAGAGGAGTAGTAGCTTCAGGGGTGGTTATCATTTTATGAAGGGTTTAAATTATTATCACATTGCTTTGTACACCTGAAACTAATTTAAAAAATGGATAAATAAATAAATACAATTTTTAAAAAATTAAATAAAGTGTGCTGTAAATCATCGTCCATAATGACAATGCTCCCTGTCACACATCGCTTCTGGTACATGGCAACTTCTGTCAAATAAAAACATTACAGTATGTCCTCATCCACCTTATTCACTGGATCTGGCACTGTGTGACTTCTGACTCTTTCCCAAAGTCAAAATTATTCAGGACATTGAAGCAGCCATGACAGCACAACTAAAGACACTCAGGAAAGAGGACTTCCAGAACTGCTTCAGAAAATGGCAAGAATGATGGAATAAGTGATTTTGAAGCAAGGGGAAGTATTTTGAGGGAGATTAATAGCAATGTGTTTCTTACCGTTATATATATACATATACATATATATATATATATATATATATATATATATATATATAAATACACACATATATACATATATACATATATACATATACACACACCTATATTTTATTTATTTATTTAAACACTCACAGTATTGTTTGATCACACTTCATATGTCCCTATAACCTTTAGTTACAGGATCGCTGACTTTATAAGCAATTTCTACCATGGACTTGTGCTGAACTGTTAATGTCCCTACAGATGATGGCAAACACCAGTAGCAATAACCTTTCAACGAGGATTTACTATATTCCAGGCACTGTATGGGGAGCATTATCTATTTTATAGCATTTAATAATTTAAAACAAAACAACAAAACAGCACCTGTGAGTTAAATATTACTTTTGAAAAGTATCGCTCAGTCAGTGGAGCCTGACTGCATGTGTTCAAATTCTAGCTGTGCTGTTTACTATCAATTTGCCTAAAGTGAATCACTGAATGTCTCTGTGCCTCAGTTTTCACATCTGGAAGAGGTAAATGATAATATAGTATCTCACAAGTTTGTTGAGAGGATTCAATCAATTGATATACTTTGTCTGTCTGGCATATAGTAAGCTCTGTATAATTGTTAGTTTCTATTATTATTATTATTATCATTATTATTATTTGAATTTTACAAAGAATGTGACAGATTAGATAATTTAAATTATTCTCCCAAGCTTATCTGAATTTTCAGCGACCAGACTATCAAAGTCTTAGTTCTCATCTAATATGCTATAAGTATTTGTTATATTTCTTCAATTTTGGTTTATTTTTCTGATAAAATTATGATAAAGTATCACTGAGAAAATATTCTAATTAGCCATTTGAGTTCTTTTAATTCACACATATGACAATCCTTTAATATAAATACTATTATACCATTACACATGCACATTTATAGTATGTCAATTTTTTTCATGTTTGAATACATGAAATTATTCTTATTAACATATATGCTGTTTATACTAATACTTGGACACACGTTTTAGTTCCTTCATCCTAGAAGACTAAAACCTTGTAAATATGTAATGCATAATTCTTTCCACATTTTCTGCATATTATTTTTATGGTATGGATAGCACATTTAATAAAATTTTAAAGATCATATGGCCTGCAAAGAAATGCAGTCGATTACCTAAACTGTTTGATAAAAGTCTATGTAGAAAAATAGCCTGCACAATCCAAGAACTCAGCATTGTTAAGAATTTCACACAGCATGTAAACCATCACCAAAAAGAAGACAGTAATAAAATCACATTTATTTATTCTATAAATCAACTCAAACAGTTAGGGTTCTACCTGGTAATAAAATCCTGTTAGTCACTGCAAAATGTGTACATAATGCACTCCTGAGTAGGAAGCTGTGTGACATTTTCAACTCTGCAGTAAGCCACAGTAAATTATTTCAGCAAATGCTATTCTCCCCTATGTGTATATATACATATAGAACCACAGAACAGGAAAAAAAAAACACAAAAAGAAAAAAAAAAAAAAAAAAACACACCAAGAATATAAAACCTAAACCAAACCAATCCATAACACAACTACAAATCTTGTGAAGAAATTGACCTCAATGTCTATTCCCTAGAAACCTATCAGTGACTGCACCATTCCCTGGAGATTAGCACAAGCAATGCCATATGGGTGAGTGAAATAACGTGAATTCCCTGTAGGCCTGGGGTCATACACTGAGCCAAGAATGAAACAGAGGTGTTTACTCCCCTTGAGTTTCCTACGGGATCATTCTCTGGGGATATGAATTTCTGATTATTCCCCAAGCATAGGTAATCTAATTTTATGACCAAAGCCAAAGATCAAGTAGGGTTTGACTGGAGATATCTAATGTAGACTGAAAGCCAAAGGCGGGCTAACCGACGGGCCCACAAAATTATGTCTTACACTGTGTTACCCGGAAACTATGCCTGAGACAAATGCTTATGTATGAGAGATTTAATTGATAATATGATCTCAGGGAACAGAAATCAGGAAAAGTGGGAGTGAAACAGGTCTGAAATGCAGGAAAGCCAATATAAGGATGTGTTATTCAGTAGGCTACTTCTGTGGATAGTTGGTATTAGACCTTATAGAAACTTCTGATGAAACCTGTAAAATGCTTCTCGGAAAAGCAGAGGAAACTGCAGAAAAAAGTACAACAAATTTCTTCATTGCTCCTATGTCCTTGAAGATCAAGACTTGACTTGTAAAACATTATCTCCTCTACAATTTCTGGTAGCACCTGTGTAAAGGCCAAGCCAGCTCAAAAACTCGACCCAGGTTTATGAAGTCAAGGAGAAGTCAAGGTGTCACGCAGGGTGTCAGGCGGGGTTTCTAGTCCCACTCCCCACATAAGAACACAGGATATGGTGAGGCCAAAAAGGAACACCCATGGAGTCATAGATAGGGAGTCATACCACTATACTCTCGCTGGCGGCTGGGTTGGAGACACAGGAAGCAGGAGCCACACTATCCACAACCTGCCATCCACTTCTGTGGGGACAGAGCCCCAGAGAGTAGTTTACAGGCTCTCGGCCTCACGTGAAGGGGTGCTGGCTCGGGTGGTGAATGGCCGTTGGCTGTGACTGATTGGCCGTCGGCTGTGGCCGGTTAGCCAATTGGCCGCTGGTATAACTGCTGCGACTACGGAGGACTGCCAAGGATTGCCGAGGAGCCGAGCAGAGCCGAAGAGAGCGGAAGAGGAGAGCCGAGAGAGAGAGAGAGAGAGAGAGAGAGAGAGAGAGAGAGAGAGAGAGGAACAGAAGAGAGAGTGGAGGAGAGTCGTCGGTCGGTCGGTTGGCGGAAAGGCGGACGGCAGGTCACGCGTCCAGTGGGCCCAGCCTCCAGTGAGACCATAGTGGTATGACTCCCCTACCTATGGCTCCGTGGGTGTTCCTTTTCGGCCTCACCATATCCTGCGTTCTTGTGTGGGGAGCGGGAACAGAGACCCCGCAGGCCGCCCTGCCTGAAGGATGGCACGGCGAGGAGGCCTCCGCGCACGACAAATGGCGCAGCGAGCAGGGTCTCCCGCACGACAACTTCTCTCTCTGGCAACTTGCTAGCTGCAATCCGCTGTGCTAACTGCAATCCGCTCTTGCCAGCTCAGCCACCATCTCCTTGCTAGCCCCCAATTTTTTTCTGCTAGCGTAGCCACGGCAGTTATATTAGTGGCCAATGGCTCACTGGTTACAGCTGACGGCCAACTAGCCACAGCTGATGGTCATCGAATCACAGTTGATGGCCATTTACTACCTGAGCCAGCACCTTTCCACGTGAGGCCGAGAGCCTGGAAATTGCACTCCTGGCTCTGTCCCCACACATGGGTTAGGAGGTAAGATTCAGAAAGAGGGGCCCATTCAGGTGCAACTGAAAAAAATTTAACTGTCGCCACAGCAGTTACTAGAATAAGAGATACGGTTTATGGAGTGTACAGAGATTTTGGACACATTGCCTCCCTCATTAAAATCCTAATATTAAGATAGCCAAGAAACAAAAATTAATTCCACTGAGGAGTTTTAGAAAGTTAAATAATTTAGGAAATGTCTTGTTTTAAAAGTGAAAGCAAATCTCTGCTTTGCAATATTGTATTCTCTAATGAGAAAAGAGAAAGTTAAATGCACTCTGAATTTCTCTCCAAAACTTTCCCCCCACTGCCCCTATATTATTCACGTTTTCCTTCTAATTCTTATAATTGAAATGCCAGGAAAGCCCCTGCTCTATTTCTGTCCCAAATAATAGATTTAGAGAGCAATGAGATACCATCATTACCCTGATGATATTCAGCTGTGCCATTCATTTCCTCTGGACTCAGATGGCACTAAGCCTGTATGCTCCCTTCAGCAGCCAAGTCTGGAGGAGAGATGAGCTGGCATACTGCCAAATCATTAAAGGCAGAGAAATTTGGCTGGCATGCTTGAGAAACACCAAGGGATTGGAGAAGAGGAAGTTTGGGCTTTCTCAAATGAAGTGACTCACACAGACCTGCCTAGTGTCAGTCTATTTCTACATCTCAATCTGCCCAAGCAGTTCCAGGCACACCTACAGAAATGAGTGACTTTTGTCTTCTTGTGTTTAACTGGAAACTTGCAAATCTATTTCAATGATTCAATGTTTGCCTAGGAAATCTTCAAACTGACTTATGAGCAGGTAAGCAGAAGTTGTGTGTGGTTTTACTGTTCCTATGAAACAGAAAATTTGGAATTCCTCAAAAGAAAAACAAAAGATATGTATATATATAGATAGATAGATAGATAGATAGATAGATACAGATATATAGATATAGATATAATTATAAAGTCTCTATCAACTCCTTTTTTAAAAATTCTAGGGATGGCCGGTTAGCTCAGCTGGTTAGAGCGTGGTGCTAATAATAGCAAGGCTGCCAGTTTGATCCCTGCAG